>NC_084481.1:202029979-207448427 GCF_030035675.1 Rhineura floridana | reverse complement strand
TAGTATAATAACCTCAGTTTCATCATTTTGGCTTCTAGTGACAGTTCTGGTTTAATTTGTTCTGACACCCACTTATTTCTCTTTTTCGTGATCCATGGTATTGGCAAAGCTCTCCTCCAACACAATATTTCAAATGAGTTGATTTTTCTCTTATTCACTTTTTTCACTGTCCAGCTTTCACATCCATACATAGAGATCAGGGATATCATGGTCTGAATGATCCTGACTTTAGTGTTCAGTGATACATCTTTGCATTTCTAGTTTTCTCATAGCTGCCCTCCTCAGTCCTAGCCTTCTTCTAATTCTTGACTATTGTCTCCATTTTGGTTAATGATTGTGCCAAGGTATTGATAATCCTTGACAAGTTCAATGTCCTTGTTGTGAACTTTAAAGTTACATAAATCTTCTGTTGTCATTACTTTAGTCTTCTTGACGTTCAGCTGTAGTCCTGCTTTTGTGCTTTCCTCTTTAACTTTCATCAGCATTTGTTTCAAATCATAACTGGTTTCTGCTAGTAGTATGGTATTGTCTGCATATCTTAAATTATTGATATTTCTCCTTCCAATTTTCACACCTCCTTCATCTTGGTCCGATCCCGCTTTCCATATGATATGTTCTGCATATAGATTAAATAAATAGGGTGATAAAATACACCCCTGCCTCACACCCTTTCCGATTAGGAACCAATCGGTTTCTCCATATTCTGTCCTTACATTAGCCTCTTGTCCAGAGTATAGGTTGCATATCAGGACAATCAGATGCTGTGGCACCCCCATTTCTTTTAAAGCATCCCCTAGTTTTTCCTGATCTACACAATCAAAGGCTTTGTTGTACTCTATAAAGCAGAGGGTGATTTCCTTCTGAAATTTCTTGCTCCGTTATCTAGCGTATGTTTGTAGTATGATCTCTGGTGCCTCTTCCCTTTCTAAATCCAGCTTGGACGTCTGGCATTTCTTGCTCCATATATGGTAAGAGCCTTTGTTGCAGAATCTTAAGCATTACTTTACTTGCGTGGGATATTAAGGCAATAGTTTGATAACTACTGCATTCCCTCGGATCCCCTTTTTTTGGAATTGGGATGTATATAGAATGCTTCCAGTCTGTGGGCCGCTGATGTGTTTTCCATTTTTCTTGACAGATTCTTGTCAAAATTTGGACAGATTCAGTCTCAGTAGCTTGTAGCAACTCTATTAGTATGCCATCTATTCCTGGTGATTTGTTTCTTCCAAGTATTTTAAGAGCAGCTTTCACCTCGCATTCTAAAGATAGGAGAGGAGAGGAGAGGAGGAGGAGCTCTGGTGAGGTAAGCAGCTCATCTGCATACTTTCCTCCCCACCAGGCTCAGCGGCGCGGCGTGCAAATTAAACACACAGACACACAAACTACAATCCGTTCAACTAATTCCTGGTACTGACAACAGGAAAAACAAGACTGCCACTGACAACAGGAATAGTAAACAAAAAACAAAAAATGGAGGGGGATCAATCAGTTGTCACCTGCAAGGTGTGCGCTATGTTCATCTTCTTGACAGAAACCGTCCGCAATTACACTTGCAGCAAGTGCAGATAAGGAAGAAGAGGACTGCAACAGCAACAAATCCCCATGGAGGACTGTCATTGTAAGGGCAAGGAAAAACAGGAGGGATTCAGAACTGCTGCAACTAACAAATCGCTTTCAGCATCTCTCGGCAGACAGCACCTCTGAAGAGCCTCAACAAACTCACCTGTATCAAGAGCCGCTGGCTGCAAAGGAAGACTCCACACCCCATGCCAGCCGGAAAAAATGATTCGGGAAGTCTGTTGTCTCCCTGGGGCACGCATCCCGGATGTCACTGACAACCTGCCGAGGTTCATTGGGAACCAAGATAGGTACCCCTTTCTCCTCATCCATGTGGGCACAAACGACATGGCCAGAAACACCTTGGAACAGATCACCTCAGACTATGAGGCTCTGGGTAAGAAGGTCAAGGATTTGGGGGCGCAGGTGGTCTTCTCGTCAATTCTTCCCATGAAGGATGGAGGACTACAAAGGGAAAGGAAGATACTGCAGGTCAACGACTGGTTACCCAGATGGTGTCGACGGGACAGGTTTGGATTCTGGGACCATGGTCTAAGCTTCTTGGAGGGGGGACTGTTGGCAAGAGATGGGCTTCACCTCATGAGGACTGGGAAGAATCTCTTTGGCAGAAGTATGGCAAAACTCATCAAGAGGGCTTTAAACTAAAGCCTCTGGGGGATAGAGATGATAGCTTAAATACCAATCCAAAGACAGCGGGTTGTAAACACAAGGATTTGAAGGGTACAGGAGACACTGGGAGAGAGAAAGGGATGCATGGCAAAGCTCATGGTATATTAACGGAGGAATCCAATCAGGACAAAAGAGACTTCTGGTGTCTATATACCAACGTGCAGAGCTTGGGAAACAAGCAAGAGGAGCTTGAAGTCTTAGTGCATCAAGGCAAATATGACTTCATAGGGATAACAGAGACTTGGTGGGATGACTCCCATGATTGGAATATAGCCATTCAAGGATATAAACTCTACAGAAAGAATAGAAGCAACAGAAAAGGAGGGGGAGTAGCATTATACGTCAAAGACAAATACACCTCTATGGAAATCCAAGAGAGCGAACAAAGTGGTCCGATATAGACCATTTGGGTAAAAATAAATGGAGAAACAAATAAAACCAACATGATAGTAGGTGTCTACTACAGACCCCCTGGCCAAGAAGAGGTGGTAGACGAGGCCTTTCTCAAACAAATCTCTGAAATCTCAAGGAGGCAAGAAGTAGTAGTGATGGGGGACTTCAACTACCCGGATATCTGCTGGGAGACAAACTCTGCGAAGCACAAAGCCTCCAACAAATTCCTGATGGGCCTTGCTGATAATTTCCTCTTTCAAAAAGTAGAAGAAGGAACAAGGGGATCCGCAATCCTGGACCTGATCTTAACTAACAGGGACAAATTGGTCACGGGAATTAAAGCGGTCGGTACCCTGGGGGAAATTGACCACATAATGCTGGAATTCCTGATTCTGGGGAAAGCCAAAGAAGAATATAGTCAAATATGGACCTTGGATTTCAGGAAAGCTGATTTTAGCAAGCTCAGGGAAATGATGGGTAGGATCCCGTGGCTAGATAGACTAAAGAAAAAAGGAGCCCAAGAAGCGTGGGAGTTCATGAAGAACGTATTACAAAAAGCGCAATCGCAAACAATTCCAAAGAGGAAGAAAAACGGAAGACATCGGAAAAAGCCAATGTGGCTACACGGAAGACTGGTGGAGGAGGTAAAAATAAAAAAGAGCATGTATAAAGAATGGAAGGAAGGACGCATCACCAAGGAAGAGTACCGACAAGCGGCTCGGGCTTGAAGGAATAGCGTAAGGAAAGCTAAAACCCAGAATGAGCTGAGGCTGGCGAGGGAAGCGAGGAACAACAAAAAGGGGTTTTTCAGATATGTTTGAAGCAAGAGAAAGACCAAGGAAACGGTGGGACTGCTGCTCAGTGAGGATGGCAAAATGTTGACAGATAACAAGGAAAAGGCAGAAATGCTCCATGCCTATTTTGCCTCCGTTTTCTCCCAAAAAGGGAACAGTGTGCAACCTTGCATCGGTAGCAATCTCAGTAAGGGGTCGGGATTGCAGTTCAAGATTGATAAGGAGATAGTCAGGAAATACCTAGTTAACCTAAATGAGTTCAAATCTCCATGGCCTGATGAACTGCATCCCAGAGTATTGAAGGAACTTGCTGATGTACTCTCGGAACCTCTTGCCATCATCTTTGAGAAATCCTGGAGAACGGGAGAGGTGCCGGAGGATTGGAGACGGGCAAACGTCGTCCTGCTCTTTAAAAAGGGTAAAAAAGAAGATCCGGGGAATTACAGGCCGGTCAGTCTGACTTCAATACCGGGAAAGATATTAGAACAGATAATAAAAGAGTCCATTGGCAACTATCTAGATGACAAGGAGCCAGCATGGGTTTGTCAAGAAAAAATCCTGTCAAACTAATCTCATCTCTTTTTTGATCGAGTCACTAGCTTAGTAGATGGTGGAAATGCTGTAGATGTCATCTATCTAGATTTCAGCAAAGCGTTTGACAAAGTCCCCCACGACCTTTTGATTAGCAAACTGGTGAAATGCGGACTAGATGGAAATACTGTCAGGTGGATTCACAACTGGTTGGAAAACCGTACTCAAAGATTGGTCGTCGGTGGCTCTGCTTCGGACTGGAAGGAGGTTTCGAGTGGAGTGCACAGGGTTCTGTCCTGGGGCCGATACTCTTCAACATTTTTATCAGTGACTTAGATGACGGGGTGGAGGGAAGCCTTATGAAGTTTGCGGATGATACGAAACTGGGAGGGATAGCTAACACAATGGAAGACAGGAATAAAATCCCAAGGGACCTGGATAGACTAGAAAATTGGGCTGAAATTCATAAAATGAAATTCAATAAAGACAAATGCAAGATTCTGCATTTAGGCCACAAAAACAAAATGCACAGGTACAGGATGGGAAATACCCGGCTTAGCAGTAGTGCGTGTGAGAAGGACCTTGGAACTGTAGTGGATCGCAAGTTGAACATGACCCAGCAGTGTGATGCTGTGGCAAAAAAGGCAAATGCGGTTTTGGGCTGCATAAACAGAGCTATAGCTTCCAGGTCGAGGGAAGTAATAGTCCCACTGTATTCTGTATTAGTCAGGCTTCATCTGGAATACTGCATTCAGTTCTGGGCACCTCATTTTAAGAAAGATATAGACAAGTTGGAGCGGGTTCAGAAGAGGGCGGATGATAGCCGGTATGGAGAACAAGTCTTATGAGGAAAGGTTGAAGGAACTTGGCATGTTCAGTCTGGTGAAGAGAAGGCTGAAGGGCGACATGATTGCACTCTTTAAGTACCTGAAGGGCTGTCACATAGAGGAGGGTACAGATTTGTTCTCTGCTGCCCCAGAGAGTAGGACTAGGTCTAATGGTTTTAAGTTGCAGGAGCGTAGATTCAGACTGGACATTAGAAGGAACTTCTTGACAGTAAGGGCAGTTCGGCAATGGAACCGACTGCCTAGGGAGGTGGTGGGATCCCCTTCACTGGATGTCTTCAAGCAGAGGCTGGACAGCTATCTGCGGGAGATGCTCTAGCTGTGGATTTCCTGCTGTGAGTAGGGGGTTGGACTCAATGGCCTACAAGGCCCCTTCCAACTCTATGATTCTATGATTCTATGTTTCTTGAGCATTCATCCCTGATTTGTTTATACAAAGTTTGCTGGGAGGTTATACGATGGTGGGGAGGGAGGCAGAGCCCACTACTCAGATCTTTGCATGTCAAATGAAGTGCAATCCCCCCCTCTCAACCAGCAAGCATAATCTCTCTCACTTAACCACCTCCCGGACCCTGCCCTGCCACCAACTAAGGGACACTCACCCAAGTAAACATTTCCTCCTGAGATGCAGTGGAGAGACCACCATTGCTATCTTATGGATAAAAATAATTATTCTACTCCATTTGTATGTGTGTGTTTATTTTTAATGTTTTAGGCTACTTAGATGTGCAGCAGCCAAGGCCAGCACCTTGTAGGCATTTTTTTAAAAAAGTAACTGAGATGTAACTGTAGTGATTACTTTTGAGAAAAAGTAAAGTAATCAGTTACTTTCAGAGCAATTGTAGTTGTAATGGTTATTGCTACTTTTTTGGGCCATGTAACTGTAACTGTAATTTATTACTTTTTAAAAGCAATCTTCCAAGCTCTGTCTTCTCTCTTTAACCATTTTAAGAGTTTCGTCAGTCATCCATTGAGATCTTTCTTTTTAACGAGAGGTATTGTCTTTTTGCATTCTGCCCTGATAATGTCTCTGACTTCAATCCATAGTCTGGTTCTCTATCAGCTAGGTTTAAAGCCTCAAATCTGTTCCTTATTTGATCTTTATATTCTTCTGGGATATTATCTAAATTGTATTTTGAATTACCAGTTCATGATCCGTACCACAGTCTGCTCCTGGACTTGTTTTTGCAGAAAGTATGGAACTTCTCCATCTTCTGCTACCAATTATATAGTCAATTTGATTCCTATATTGACCATTTGGTGATGTCCACGTGTACAGTCATCTTTTTGGTTGCTCAAAAAATATGTTTGCAAGAAACAAATTATTGGCTTCACAGAATTCAATAAGCCTTTCTCCTGCTTCATTTCTATCTCCTAAGCCCCATTTTCCTACAATTCCTAGTTCTTCTCTGTTCCCTACTTTTGCATTCCAATCCCCCATGATTGTCAGCACATCTTGTTTTGGTGTGTGATCAATTTCTTCTGTACTTCTGCGTAAAATCTCTCCAATTCCTCTTCTTCTGCGTTTGCCATTGGAGCATTGACTTGGATGATAGTTATGTTAATAGGTTTCCTGTTAAATCTCACTGATATCAGTTGCTCAGACCTTGCATTACAGCTAATTGTTTTTGCTACGTCAATTCTCACTGTCTGCGCCATGGTCCAGACTTCAGCCATCTGGATTGAGTTCTCCTCAGCTGGCTCCTCCTTGATCCAACGCCATATCTCCTCCTACCCAACACCACGGAAACTGAACTCCCCGCTGCTACCCCAGCGCAGTCCAGAATTTGCTCTCCCAGGCAAATGATTGGCTATAATTACAGCTCCTGGCTGCCAAAGAAAAAAGAAAAGAATTCCTCGCCCACGCTCCAGCAGATAAAAATAAATAAAAATAAGCCATAAACAGCCCCCTCCCCAGCCCAAGGTCAGTTATGTTGTTTTGAGAATTTCCCACTTCTCCCCCCCCCCCAGTCAGGTGTCCTGGCCTTGAAGCCAGCTGCTGCAAATCAGTGGGGGAACAGGTCTTCCTCCTGAGGGCTCTCCTGTCCTGACTGGGAGGGCAGCAGCGAAGGCAGAGCAATAATAGTTTGCTCAGCAGATGTTCCAGCTACTGCACCTCTCCTGCTGCTTCAGGAATGTTTAGCAATATTCACTGCTCCACCCACTTTTGCCTCTGGCCCCATCCTCCACTGACATGCAGTTCCCGGACGGTTGTCCAGGCTGAAAAAGGTTCCCTCACCCACAATCTAGTGGCTCAAACATCACAGCAACAACCAATTAATGCAAAACTCCAAAGAGATAAATTCTCTTTGGTGAAAGCACCCATGCGAAAACCTCCACATAATGCAGACACTGAAAACAACAATTTAAAAGATTTTTTAAAGGCCTGGGGAAAATGTGAAGGTTTTTTCCTGGCATTAAGATAGGCACCAAGCAGGCTTCTCTGGGGAGGGCATTACTTCACAAGGGAGCCACCACTGAAAAGGCCCTTTCTCTCCTGGCCTCCTCCCTCCACATCTCTGATTGAAAGGGGCACTAGGAGATCATTGTTAGAAAATTGGACTAGGACTGGAGAGACCCAGATTCAAATCCCTACTCAGCCATGAAGCTTTCTGAATGAGCCTGGGCCAGTCATGGGTGTCAGGCTCCACATAAATCCCCCCCAAAAAAGAATATGGTGGTTTAAACATTTTGACTCAGGTCTGCTAATCCATCCAAGCTCTCAGACAGCTGCCATTGCCATTGGTAAGAAAGAATTCCTAATTATACTTACATGGATCCAAAAAGGAGAGTAATTCTATTCAGGCATCATGGAGATCAAACTGGGAGCGCTGCAGAGCAGGCACTGGTTTTCAGCTCCATACAATGCTGGTCGGAGGAGCTAACAGCAGAGGCTCAAACTGGGATGCTTCAATAGTAACCCAGAATCCTTTTGGCCTGGATAATCAGATGACACCAGAGGGCCAGTCGTCTGCCATTGTACTGGTATAAAGCTCCTAGCTCTGCTATACACCCTCACTTTAGGGTACATATTGTTGCAGGCCTCTGTGCCACCAGACTAAGCCTGCTTAGTTTTCCCAAGTTACTTAGGGCAGGGACCACAGCTCAGTGGTAAAGCAGAGGACCCAAGATCAAATCGTACCACTTCCAGTTAAAAGCATCAGGCAGCAGGTGAGGAGAAACATCTCTGCCTGGAACCAAGGGACATAGGAAGCTGCCTTATAGTGAGTCAGACCATTGGTCCATCTAGCTCAATATTGTCTATACTGTCCAGCAGCAACTCTCCAGTATTTCAAGTAGGGTCTGTCCCAGCACTACCTGGAGATGCTGGGGTTGAACCTAGAACCTTCTGCATACAAGCCCAATGCTCCACCACTGAGCTACAGCCACCAGACTAGAAAAGACTTGGCTATATAGACAAATTGTCTGATGTGGTAGAAGGCAGTGTCCTACATGCTTGCCCTTGGGACTCTGCTCCTGACGTTTATACCAGTCAGCCTGTTTTTAATGCCTGACTTAGAATGAAAGGATTCAGACTTGATATTAAGAATGGAAACATGCAGAAATGAATGAACACTCCATCTAGCCTAAGGACCACAGCCCTTTAAGAGAATGTTAAGATTGAAATGAGAGCCACAGGTGGTCCACCCACCACCACAAAAAGTAAATTAATATTTCATAAACATTATTAAGCTCAAAGTTTACAAATATCATCAAAGGAAAACATAAATTAATGACCCATCAACCTCTTTTACAAATACAATATTCATTATTTATTTATTTTATTGAATTTATTAGTTGCCCATCTGGCTGGCTGTCTAGCCACTCTGGGCGAAGTACAACATAGGCATACAATACGTAGGCATTAAAAATCTAAAAACAATAAAGATAAAATCTAACCCATAATAACTGCATTCTAACACCTCTTCCATAACTCCTTATATAATTCAGTTGTCTTTTGGCCATGCTTCCTGCGGCTCATGTGAGCTGCAGTTCAGTAACATCTGCAGGGCCAAATGTTCCCCGCACCTGGTTGGGTCCTGCCCTCTGGAGCAAGAGAAAACAAATTTGCTCCATTGTCTGTATGACAGCCCTTCCAATATTTGAAGATGGCTTGCTTGCTGGCTTGCTGGCTTGCTGGCTTGTTTGTTTGTTTGTTTGATTTATATCCCACCCTTCCTCCCAGCAGGAGCCCAGGGCAGCAAACAAAGCGCTACAAACACTTTAAAACATCATAAAAACAGATCTTAAAATACATTAAAACAAAACAGCGTTAAAAACATTTTTTAAAAAACAACTTTAAAAAAGGGTTAAAAACATTATTAAAAAAACATATTAAACAATTCTGACACAGATGCAGACTGGGATAGGTCTCAACTTAAAAGGCTTGTTGGAAGAGGAAAGTCTTGAAAAGATAGCAGAGATGGCGCATGCCTAATATTCAAAGGGAGGGAATTCCACAGAGTAGGTGCTGCCACACTAAAGGTCCGTTTCCTATATTGTGCAGAACGAACCTCCTGATAAGATGGTATCTGCAGGTGGCCCTCACCAGCAGAGCGCAGTGATCGACTGGCTATATAAGGGGTAATTATCATATTGCCTCTTCTTTACATCACAATTGCTAGACGGTCTAGGGTGCTTTTGTTTCATATATAAAGCAGCTTTGTGATTTTCAACAAACTAAACGTATGTGGTCATTAGATTTTCAACAAACTAAGTATGTGTGGTCATCATTAGATTTGTTCTATTTATCAGTATGTGAGATCATATAATTCTATCTATTCCTATGGCAACAAATTAAGCTGTGTGCTCCAGTAGCGTCTAATGAGATTTTTGCTGAGTACTAATTTGGGGAAAGTTGTATTTTTTCACAGATTGTAGATGAAAATAGTATCCCTCTGCAGACTAGTGAGTGTTCTCATCCAATTAGCTCTTTAAAAGTATACATGCAATACTACAGACTCTATCAATTATATTTTAATGCTATTCAATATAAATAGGTGCAAAGAAGAATATGAAGAAGTCCAGTTACATTTGCTACAGTTTATCTCAGGTGTCAAAACAACTTTATAATGTAAAACCAAGGCCTATTTAACCTTCAATGACATGGGTCAGTTCTGAGTACTATAAAACAGCAAAGGATGAATGATGTACTTCAGACCTTTGCAATCAATTCCATCTTCTTGCTATCTTGACGGCTAATCTACATGTTATAGTTGCCACATGGTGTAACTGCTATGTGGAGGTAAATTCAAGAAGTTATACAGGGCAATCCTATGCATGTTTACTCAAGAGTAAATCCCACTGTGCTCAATGTGGCTTACACCTCCTAGTTAAGTAAATAAGATTACAGCCACCTATGTGTTGGGCATAAGATGTATTAATCTTCAGAGCCTTTGTACACTACCTTCCCCCCCCCATGCAATGACAGTGTAATTGTTACTTATTACTCATTTGTTGCAGATAATCCAGGAAACTTTCCTCCCAGAAACCTGAAAGGAATATCACCTTCCCCGCAACTTTCAAACCACAATATTTTGCGGCTGAGGAAATGCAATACAGGCTCCTCCAGATGACCTGTTTATTGAGCATTCATCCTGATTTGTTTGTGCAAAGCTTACACTATATCTGGTATTTGCTGGATATTTATTCTGATTTGTTTGCAGGGAGATTATATGACAATGGGCATTCATCCTGCCTTTATCCCAATTTGCTTGTGGGGTGTTTATATGTCTTCCTATTAATCATTTGTTCATTCCACACTTTTCCAAACATTTCCCCATCACTTTCCTAACCGCAAAAAGTCTGTTTCTTTTTTAAAGTGGATTTGTTGTGCTAGGGTGATACAACACTACTTTTATTGTGCAAACCTAACTTTCCCAGTGTGCACTTGAATCCCTCCCACAAAATACTGACCATCTGGAGGCACCATTCATCTCCCAGCTAGCTAGCAGTTGTGTTGTGCTTGTGAGAGTTCTACAGAATGTTGCTGTGAGCACCCAGCCAATAGCACCTGCATGCTGGAACCCCTGGATGATCACATTGCAAAATGAGTTTATCCTCAGATGCATCCCTAATGCAGCCTCCTAGTGGCTCTTCTGATGACTGAGAGGCCAGTGGAGAGGGTGGACAAAAAATTACTGGTGTACTCTCACTTGAGGGAAGAGGAAGTTTCTTGTCTCTGAGAGAGTTGAGTAATTCAGGTCTCTTCCTAAAGGCTCTTCAGGCAAGAGAGCTCAATTACCCACCTCTCCCTGAAGTAACAGACCTACAAATATCGGAGCCAGGCCTATGAATCACAACAAATGATGAATGACACGGCTCCCCTTTTCCTACCATGTAATGGACATGCTTCATACTGTCAGACTGACCAAAAAAAATGCTCCCTGTTCTTTGATTCCAATCCACACTTCAAGCAACTGCTCAAGATCACAGTACAAGATCAATTTCAATGTACTTTCCCAAATATATTAATCATTCATCTCTTAAAAAAAAAGTTTCATTTCCTGCCATCCCCACTCCTCTAGTTTATATCCTTTGTTTACTTAATAATCAGCAGACAGGCTCATTGCTCATTATCATCACTTTAATGAAAGATAAATACTAGGCAATACTGACTAAGTCCCAGATGTTCTAAGCAATTAGGAATGCTTATTAACTCGAAGGGCATGAATGATTCCTTTGACCTCAAGGGATTGCAATGTGTGTCTCAATTCATGCATAATCACATTGGCAAGATCAGAGTTATGTACTTGTGCCTTGTCAAAATCTCTTTGATGTTAACTGATGAACACTAGTTTGTTTTGCAGTCTGCACTGAGGAGTACAGGCTTACAAGATAGGAATCTTACTAATTCTCACGACTTTTCTGCCTCCTTCATCCTCCTTGATGCATGACTGTTAATGACGACCACCCATCCGCCCAATGAGTTAGGCTAGAATTCCCATTTCAAAGAAGAAAAACTGAAGCTGCCCAATAGCTCCATAGCTGCAATGGACTTGAGCCCATGCATGCCAGAAACAATCCAACTGCGTAGAGAAGGGACATAATTCAGTAGGAGAGCATCTGCTTTGCATGCAGAAGGTCCCAGGTTCAATCTCAGACATCTCCAGGTAGGGCTGAGAATGTCCACAGTCTGACACCCTGGAATGGCACTGCCAGTCAGGGTCTACCATATCAAGCTTGATGGAACAATGGCCTGACTTGGTATAAAGCAGCTTCCTGTGTTCTTAACTGCTGGTCAGTTGGCTTTCTTTCAGACAGCTGAACCACCCTGCAATCTGAGGTGGTTTTGCTTGTGTTTGACAAATGTTTTGAAGGACGTTTCCTGCCTTTAAAGTATTTCATCTTCCCTTCTCTAATATGCAGGACACTGGAGAGTGGTGGCCCCAATGTCAGTGGGGCAGTGAATCTGCTCTGGGTTTTAGGCCAAACTTTCAAAGAGCTGTCCAAAGTGCTTTGGACAGCTCCTTTACAGTTTGGACTAAAACCTCCAGCGGATTCACTACCCTGCTGACATCAAGGCCACTAGTCTCCACTGTAAAGGGTAAAGTTTAAGAACACGCCTTTCACTCCACCCTCCATCAGCAGCAGCAGCACCATCTTGGAAATCTCAGTCTGAATATGGCTGGATACCTCCACGTCTCATGGCTTTAAGAGGTCAGCAAGGCAGTAGTGGTAGTAAACAGGGACCTGTAACCCAGATTGTCCAAATGTAAGCAGATATACATATTAGGATGCAATTCTGTCTCAGTTTATCTAGAAATCCCATTGAATTCAATAGGACCTATTTCTGATGAGACATGCATAGGATTAGGCTGTTACTGGGCTGCAATCCTAAGCACATTTACTAGCACAGCCTTGTCACTTAGCCTGCAAAAAGAATTATTTGCCCTGCTTAGAGGAGGAAGCCCCCACCTCCATGGTCTTCATGGAATTTCTGGTTAGTATGTAAATTACTTTCTAACAAAGAAAGGATAGCTTTTCATTTCTCTGCAACCTATACAGAAACCAAGTGGACCACTCACCTGCATGGAATTCTTGGTCACCTATGGTGACTAAGTGCATTGTTAAACACAAGGCTATGCTAAGGAGTAGGTCTCATTGAACTCAGTGGGACTTATTCCTGAAGAGACAGGCATTTTAATACTTTAATATTTAATATTTTAATACCTTTAATATTTAATATTGTAATTTTTAACACCTTAACATCTTCACATCCTAATATCTTAACTAATTTAATTTAATATTTATTATTTTGTACTGAGTTTTTTAGTTACTTCTGTGTTTAATTATGTTTGATTTATGATATAATGAATCTATTTTAAAGTTGTTTAACATACGGTTTTAATTGTATATTGGTTGTCTGTCTGTTGTGCACCACCCAGAGAGCTTCGGCTATGGGGAGGTATATAAATTTAATAAATAAATAAATAGGATTGTGCTGCTAGGCGGCAATTCTAAGCAGATTTACTAGGGAACAAATCTCATTTGACACAGTGGCATTTTTTACTTCTGAGTAAGCATGCTTTGGATTGCACCCAGGCTGTTAACAGCCACGAAAAGTACTGGCAGAGTATGGAATATTGACTTATCCTACTCTCTCTCCACTGTCTTGAAATGAGGCTCTGCCAGAGTGAAGCAAACCCTACTGATCTTTTTCTGTGGAATGTGCAACCACAGTTCTAATACACAGTTACAAGAGAATGTGGATAAGGGATGTACAGTGCAATCCTAACCGTGTCTACTCAGAAGTAAGCCCCACTGAATTCAATGGGACTGCAGCCTATGTTATGAATCTTGAAGTCCCCAATTGGCACTACCAGCTGGGGAATAATAAATCTGACCTAACTTGCAGGGTTGTTGTAATAATTACTGAGCTTTGAACACTCTAAAAGTGCTACAGCAATGCTAAACACATTTCAAAATACATTGTGATCTACTGTGTGAATTATTATATGAGAAAATACAATTAAAAGTTAAAAAGAAAAATAAATGCTAAACATGATTCTAAACAGTTCTTGTTTATAAGCATTTGCTTTTTTTTTTTACAAAGTAACAATAATGTAGCAATGATGCAGAACCTGGAGTCCCTTATTCTGTTTTTAGCTGATAGGTCTTCAAGGTGACTTTTTTCCAGGGCTGTTGATAGCTGCTCTGAAACCAATGCTTCATGCATCTCAGATTTGGAAGGATGTCTTCTACCTCATTTTACAGCTTGTAATGTGGGACAAGAACCATCCTATCAGTCTGAGTACATCCAATGAAGGGACCATTAAATCAATGATAGTTTCCAAAATCAAGGGAAAGGAGGGTCATGCAAGGCAAAATAGAAATACAGGGCTGCCAGAGAGAGGAGAAGCTTTTTGCATTACAGAATCACACAATACTACTGAACATTTAAAGCTGTAATCCCAGTAATGTGAGAGATGCAAGAGCCAGACACAGTGAAAGATGACCATAGAATCATGGAATAGTAGAGTTAGAAGGGCCCTATAAGCAGAGCTTGGAAAAGTTACTTTTTTAAACTATAACTCCCCATCAGCCCAATCCAGTACCATGCTGGCTGGGGCTGATGGGAGTTGTAGTTCAAAAAAGTAACTTTTCCAAGCTCTGCCTATAAGGCCATCAAGTCCAACCTCCTGCTTAATGCAGGGATCCAACTGAAAGCATGGTTACCTTACAAATCCAGTCACCAGCTGAAGTAGTCCACGTCAACTGAAAAAGCAAAGTGTGATTTGTCATTTTAGATCACTATGGGCAACAAAAGAGGGAAGATAATTACTTTCAAAGCCTTGCTAGAGCTTAGCATTTGTTGTTGTTGTTGTTGTTGTAAATAAAAGGATTTTGAGGGTACACTGCTGCAACTATTCAAATATAAAAACTATACAGAAACACATCCTTTTTCCTCTTGCACTGCCCAATAATTCACAGAACTTTTGCCTCAGAGTTCCATATGAATGGTGACTGACATGTAGGTTCTCTTACCGTTGCCAGAAAAAAGAGGAAATGCATTATCCCAGCCCCCACAAAAGAGATCACATATTTGCATAGAATTTGCATGTGCTAATTTATATTTTTAGAGGCAAATTAGAAATATCCGCTTTTTTCACTGTCCAACTTTCACATCCATACATAGAGATCGGGAATACCATGGTCTGAATGATCCTGACTTTAGTGTTCAGTGATACATCTTTGCATTTGAGGACCTTTTCTAGTTCTCTCACAGCTGCCCTCCCCAGTTCTAGCCTTCTTCTGATTTCTTGACTATTGTCCCCATTTTGGTTATTATCTGTGTCAAGGTATTGATAATCCTTGACAAGTTCAATGTCCTCATTGTCAAAATCAGCTTTAATTGCACAACCTGAATTTGCCAGGATGCAATTGAATCCCGCCTGAAAACAGCCTGGAAGCACCCTAGATCAGAAGGTAGCTAACATTGTGCCCTCCAACAGCTGCTGAACTACAGCTCTCATAATCCATGACCATTAGGCATGCTGGCTGGGGCTGATGGGAGTTGGAGTCTAACAACATCTGGAGGGCACTGAATTGGCTACACTTGCCCTAGATGATGATGTGATAAATAAGAAGCCAACTCACCATTGGACCCACATTGCCCTTTTCTGGCTTGTGGAGGAGATGGCAGCAGCTACTTACGGTCCTGAAGAAGAACAGCCCAGAATGGAGCAGGAGCTTTGGACTGTAGCTAAGACCGTCATCTAGATGAGCAGGATGAAGAGTTTGATCAACAGTCCTCTGTCAAGGTGGCAGTTCCAGCTATATTGAACAGGGTGCTTTCTTTAGCAGAATGCTAGTAGGAAGCCCAGGAACCCAAGAGCCAAGATCTTGCACATTCCAAATGTATGTGCCTACCACCACATCTACATAAGATGCTACCGGAAAGGGAGCCTTCTGTTCTGTGAGTCTGCTCTCCTCTCTGGCCTCCCGCAAGCTTACTTAACAAGGTCAGCTGTTTTGCCCAAGGGATGGGAGGAGCCAGTCTGTGCTGCTGAGGGAGATTCTAGGATGCCCAGGACAGCTAATAAAACCAAGAGATGGATGCAGGTTGCCACCTATGCAGTGTCAAAGGCATATTGTGAAGGGGAGGTAGCAAAAGGGGGGTTAAAGATTTGCTCCTTGAGTTGGAGCCCCCTTGCAGCACCCTCTGCTGTCCTTAGAGATGCCTCGTAACTTTTCCACAATACCAAGCACTGCTACATCAGGGGCATTTGGGGAAATGGCAGCTCCAAGTTGGAACCAGGCGAGCACAGCTATGAGAGGGTCCACCAGAAAGCACAAATCTGGAGCTGGTACAAGACTCCCCCTGTGCTTCCCCAAACAAAGAAAACTCTGTATCGTAATTTCCTTCCTGTTCTTTTCCTGCAATCAGGGCAGGCCAATCCTGCTGTCTGCCTCCAGCTTGAAGAGGCAAGACTGAGCAAAGGTGGTGCAAAGGACAGCTAGTACCCAACCAGCAGTCACCTATCAGTGGCTTCAGAGGCAGTGCCCCACCACCACCACCTCTCCCCTACCATAAAGTGGCAGGCAGGGGAGAACCCATTTGTTTTTGTTCTACACTAATGTAAGCAGTGGGGGTTGGTCCAAATGGGGCTCCACCCCACCAGCTTCAGCCTCCCCTCTGCCAGCCTTCACCCACCTGCCTTCTTACTTACAGCCAGTCCAATGGTGCCATTGTCAGACTCCTCCTCCTTAGTCTAAACATAAGAACACAAGAAGAGCCTGCAAGATTGGGCCAATGGCCCATCTAATCCAGCATCCTATTCTCACATGGCCAACCATTTGCCCATGGGAAACTCGCAAGCAAGACCTGAGCACAAGGGCACTCTCCCCCCCTGTGGTTTCCAGCCACTGGTGTTTGGAAGCATACTTCCTCCGCCTGTGGAGGCGGAGCATAGCCATCATGGCTAGTAGCCATTGATAGCCTTTTCTTCCATGAATTTGTCTAATCCTCTTTTAAAGCCTTCCAAGTCGGCGGTCGTCACTGCCTCTTGTGGGAACAAATTCCATAGCTTCACCATGCGCTATGTGAAGAAGTTATTTCTTTTGTCTGTCCTGAATCTCCCAACATTCGGCTTCAATGGATGTTTCCTTTGTAGAACTCAGCAGGATGAGGAAGATGGGACAAAACTAGAACAAGTTGGCTCTGCATGTCATTGGCTCTGGCTCCACCTACTGTTTGGGCTTCCTGCCTTCTGCCCTACTAGCCCCAGTGGGCACTGGCCAGCACTGGGTGCTTGAGCCCCAGGTCCTTTGAGAGCAAAAAAACCTAAAAACCCACAAAAGAACAGAAGGAATAGAAAGGGAGGTGGAGTTGCACTATGTGTTAAAAATACATATTGCTACACAGAAATACAAGAGAATGAGTTTGGTAGCTCCACTGAGAGTATCTGGATTAAAATTAATGGGGCAAGGAATAAAAGGAACATCTACCACCGACCACCCAATCAAGGAGAAGATGAAGATGAAACTTCTGGGGGGGAAATTGCCAGTGTTTCAAGGAGGTATGATGTAGTAATAATGGGAGACTTCAATTACCCCAATATCTGTTGTGAGACAAACACAGCTCCTCCAAGAAATTCCTGACTTGTGTAGGAGATAACTTTCTCCTACAGAAAGTGGAGGAAGCAACTACAGGATCAGCTATCCTTGATTTGAATCTAACCAATACAGATGACTTGGTGGATGACGTGGCAGTTATGGGAACTCTGGGAAAAGTGATCATGCTATACCTGAGTTCTTGATTTTAAAGGAAGCAAAAGCTGAGAGTAGCCATATGTGTACCCTGGACTTCAGAAAAAGCTAATTTTAATAAACCCAGAACAATGTTAAGGAAGGTTCCATGGCAAGCCACCCTAATGAGAAAAGGAGTCCAAGATGGGTGGGAGTTTCTCAAAAATGAAATTCTAAAGGCACAATGGCAAACAATTCCATCAAGGAAAAAATGGGGAAGAGAGAAGAAGAAGCTAATGTGGCTTCACAAAACACTTAGAGATGACCTGAAAACAAAAAAGGACACATACAGGTAGGAAGGCCAGGCCACAAAGGAAGAGTACAGACAGGTATCATGGAATTGCAGGTATGAAGTTAGGAAGGCTAAAGCTGAGAATGAGCTGAGGTTAGCAAGAGATGCTAAAAGCAGCAAAAAAGCTTTTTTCAGGTACATCCATAGTAAAAGACAGAGAAAAAAATGGTGGTTCAGCTACACAGTGAGGATGGCAAAAGGATAACAAATGACAAAGAAAAAGGCAGAAGTGCTCAGTTCTACCTTTGGCTCAGTCTTCTCCCAAAAGAGGGGCTATGACCCTCCTGGGAAACATGACGTTGGAGGGGCAGGATTGGAACTTTAGACTGATAGACAAACAGTCAAGGAATACCTAATCACTTTGAAAAAGTGCACCCAATGAACTACATCCTAGAGTATTGAAGGAACTGGCTGAAGAATTCTTGGAACCATGTTGTCCCAATCTTCAAAAAGGGCAAAAAGGAGGAACCTGGGGACTACAGACCAGTCAGCCTGATATCAATCCCTGGGAAATTTCTGGGGCAGATTATAAAGCAGTCCATCTGTAAACACCTTGAAACCAATGCAGTGATTATTAGAAGCCAACATGGATTTATCAAGAACAAATCTTGCCGACTATTTTTATCTCATTATTTTTTGATGGGGTAATCTTCCTGGTAGACTGTGGGAATGCTGTGGACATAATATATCTCGACTTCAGCAAAGCTTTCGACAAAGTGCCCCATGATATTCTGATTAACAAGCTAACTAAATGTGGTCTGGATGGAACAACTATCAGGTGGATCCACAGTTGGCTACAGAACTGTACTCAAAGAGTGCTTATCAATGGTTCCTTCTCAAACTGGGAGGAGGTGAAGAGCAGTGTACCGCAGGGCTCGATCCTGGGTCCAGTGGTCTTCAATATTTTTATTAATGACTTGGATGAGTAAGTGCAGGGCATGATTATCAAATCTGCAGATGATACAAAATTAGGAGGGATAGCTAATACCCTGGAAGGCAGAAACAAAATTTAAAGAGAATTTCACAGGCTGGAGCATAGGCTTTGCTGCTTACCTAAAAAGGGCTGGATCAGGGCAGACAGGCAGGACGGTTAGAGAGGCATTGGTGGGAGCACTGGATTGGCACCACCAGTGCACCTCCATAGCCCTGATCTCACCACCACCTGCTTTGCCCCCATCCCCATCCAGATAAGCTGCAGCCACACTGGTGTTAAGAGGGTAGCTCCACTCCACTCAGGGGCCGCTGCTGCCTTGGAGCAACAATCATTTACTTTCCTGCACTGGCCTTTGACACCCAAATAGTGTGTATGTAGTATGTGTGTATGTAAGAGCGCGCTTGTGTGCACATGCGTGTTAAGGGGAATGTAAGTTGAGCAATTAATGTACATAGTAACTGGCATTGTGGACATTCATGAGGCCTTATGGAGAATGTGGACATTAACCGTCCATGAAGAGGGAATTGTGCATGTTTCCAAGTCAATATATATAATCTCCAACAGGTTTGAGGAATGTGCATATATCAACCAAATGTTGTACATTCTCTGGCCATTATGTGTAATCATCAACAGACCTTGGGGAATGTACATATCTAGACTGTATTTTGTGCATTCTCCAGGCAACATGCATATTCCCCTTGGCAGTATGCTGCTCAACTGACATTGTCTTTAAAATATACATTATTAGGACCCACCCAATTCTCTTGATTGTAATCTGTTTTAACTTTTTTCTAAGGGTGGGATATAAATCAAATCAAATAATAAATAAATAATAATAATGCGTTTTTAAATTGTTCTAACCTGCCCTGGGACCTCGAGGTGAAGAAATCGGAAATCATCTTCATCTGCAACAACCAGCAGCTCCGCCATCCTAAGAGGCTTTCTCATTTAATACCAATATATACTATTAATGACTTGTGGCCTTCCAGTTTGTATGAGCCCCAGCTCCCCTGATACACTCTTGGTCCATTTGTACACTTTGCACAGAAGGAAAAAGGGCGAGGTGGTTTAAACCCTGTCTGGATTATTATATTTCCCGAGGAGCTTTATTCACAATTTCCTCCCACAATTATGGCAAGAACGCTGGGAAACGGTGACCTGTTAGCACAGCTGAAGCTTGAGAAACTGATTCTCAGGGCTCTGCATACTTGCATTTGGTGCCTGCCTACATGACTAGGGATGGCCAAGACTTTTGATTCATTTCGCATCTATCAAATTCGTACTTTCCAAAACAATATGAGGACTGAAACACAGCCATCCTTCAAAATTTGCACTTATTCAGATTCCGTGATGCAGTTCGTCAACCAATGTTTACAAAGATGTATATATTAGAGGAAAGAATGTATGGGTGAAAATAACATGCAAAAATGCATTATGATGAGAAATTGCAAAACGTGTCCAGTAGTCAAAACTGCCTACAAATACTGTGACAACAAGAGGTCTGTCGCTCTTCACACTGGGAAGTAGGGCTGGGGCTGATGGGAGTTGTAGTTTAAAAAAGTAACTTTTCCAGGCTCTGGGACAGAGGCAGAGCCCTTTGTGTGTGCTGCTGTGAGGCTGCATATCATATTTATCCAGGCACTTCTCTCCTCCTCCTCCCCCCCTTCTCATCTCACTTCATTTTTGGATTAACTCTTTTGGCCATGTAATCAAATTAAAAGACTGAAGTGAGTAGCATGTAAACAGTTGCTTAATGTTTATGTGGGATTTCCACGTAAACTATAATTGATAAATAAATGTCAAGGCAGTTACAATCAGGGTGATAATGCCAGAAGCCAGAAGGCACTATCTTTTAGCCCTTTTTCAAAGCCTTCCACTTCAACATAATGGATTTCCACTTCAGCCAGTCCCTTAATTATAAGGGCACATCCACACCATATCTTTAAAACACATGGCTTCTCCCCCCAAGAATCCTGGGGCTGCAGCATGCTAATGGTGCTGGGAATTGTAGCTCTGTGAGATGGTAAACTACAGTCTCCAGGATTCTTTGGGGGAAGCCATGTGGTTTATATATATTATGTGGGGGTGATCTAAGTTAAGAATGAAAGAAATTGAAGCTGAAAGTTGTTTGAGAGAGGATTTACTTCCCAAAAGCTAAAGAGATGGCTGGCACCAGGTTTAGGGGGACACTCCACTGGGACCCCTTCTACATCAGTGAGCCCCCAGCTATGGGCTGATCTGGTAGTAGTATTGTCTGAGGGCACTGCAGAAAATCTGGCAACACAGAAACTGAGCCATCCAGTGCAGGTGGGTCTAGGGCAGGGTTTAACACCAGTGGAGCTCTGCTGGGGCATTGGGCCCTTGACAGCTGCCCAAGGATGCCAAGTGTTAATGCCAGACCTGGGTATATGTACATTTATTTTATCCTACTCTTGCCTCTGGTCAACATGTTCTGAGCTACAAGGATCTGCAAAAAGCTGCTTACCAGGGAAAAGTGCAAAATGAATGTGCATGTCAAAAGAAGTGACCCCTTTTTCAAACTGCCTTCAACTGTCGGGGTGGGTGTGGGTGGGGATTTGTCTCTGGGACTGACAAATGGCCAGATTTTTTTTAAAAAGGGCTCTGACCATTAGCAGTAGATCAAATTACAGAAACCAGTAGGTGAAATTTTTCACAGCTTGGAGATAAACATTCAAATGAGATGCTATCAGCCTATCAAGGTGCTTTTAAGACACACTGATGTGGCTGTTTAAAAAGTTGGCATCCCTGTCAACCTCAAGCTTCATTCAGTCCCAGTATAGGCCGAAAGGCATATCCAGCTGTTGGAAACAGTGCCACCTACTGATCCCTACTTGTATTGCATAGGATTTGTACTCTACCCTTAAGGCCATCCCAATGATGGTTAGCCCTTATTTTGTTTATACATATATGAAGTTGGGAAAATTTGAAGCCACAAGCTTTTAAGAAGCACTAGATGCATGAGCAAGCAAGCTGTAAGCGCACTGAAGACACCATTTCCTGTTGACAGTGAGATCATTTGAATTGTCTGTTATTTTAGTCTCTGTGGTGTTTGCAGCCTTTCTTATGTGATCACTGGTTTTTGCAGGTGCTAATATATGTAGAGTTTTTTAATGTTAGGTTTCATTTGGTTGAAAAGGAGAAAAGCAGAAGCTCATGCCTTTTTATTTATCAGCTAGCAAAAATCTCACCTTTGACTTATATTTGCACACAGAGGGGGGGGGGGATGGTAGAAATGGCCAGACATCTTGAACACCTGTTTCCTAGGGTGGCCAGATGAAAAAGAGGACAGGGCCAGCCCTAACATTAGGTGACCACCTCAGGCAGCGGATGATGGAGACAAGAGTGGCATTCCCCTGTTCCTTCATGAGAGGCTACGGTCCTATATACATTTACCTGGGAGCAATGGGTCTTACTTCTGAGAAGTCATGTTTAGGATTGCACTTCAACATTTCTTTGAGTGACAGAGAGCCAGTGTGATGTAGTGGTTAAGGTGTTGGGACTACAACCTGGGAGACCAGGGTTCGAATCCCCACATAGCCATGAAGCTCACTGGGTGACCTTGGGCCAGTCACTGCCTCTCAGCCTCATGAAAACCCTATTCATAGGGTCACCATAAGTCAGAATCGACTTGAAGGCAGTACATTTACATTTACGACAAGTTAGACGGCTTATTAATTTCCAAGTGCTTTCACCACTGACGTTCATCAGTTCTTGGCTGGATTGCAGCTGCTCCAGGTTTTCCTCAGCTAGTTGATTCTATACCTAGTTGATTCACTACAATCCCTAACTGCACTCTAGACATTCTCTGCAACTTGTGAGGAAAGTTGACTCAGCGCCCACTTCCGGGCGCAGTAGCCTCAAACAGGAGAGGTCTTGGGGCGTAACTTCTCACTCCGTCGCACACACGCCCCCTTCTGCCCTGTCCGCTTCTCCCGACGTTGTGAGCGCAGTGAGGGGGGGGCGAGCCTCTGAGGGCTCATCGGAAAGCACAGGTTCCTGATCAGCAGGCGGCAGAATGGAGGGCGGGGAAACATCGGGTGTTTCTAAGATACTGCTTGGTGAAGGAGGAGTGTCTGCTCTCTCAGGAGCATCCCCCAACAGTCCTGTGGGAGTGTTGGGGGGCTGAGTGCTGTCCCATTGAGGGGCAGGACCAGCCATGGGAACTGGCGGGGCGGGCGACTCGCTTTCTTCCCCAAGGTCTGAGTTAGACTCAACAACAGCTGGATCGTCCATGCTCCCTAATGGCTGAGGCTTCTGAAACTCATGCCTTCCCCCTCCTTCCTCGGGAAGGAGGCTGGGTCTGTCACCCCTGGGCTCAACAGTGGATTGGAGATCCTCTCCTGTCAAGGTCAGCCAGTTCAGGTCTTTCAAGACCTGAGCCAGGAAATGCTGAGGAGGAGAAAAACATTTTGCCCCTTCAAGAGGTTCTACGAAAGGCAGGAATCCCATATCACTGGGGATTCCCTTTTCAATTGATTGTCCGCCACGCTGCATGGCTTTTGACAGCGTCCTTGCGATCTCAAGCCAAAGATACGTTTACTGAGTTACACCTGGACTTGCCGGGATCTGATAGTGCTGATAACAAGAAAGGAGAAAGCCGTGACTTTCTGAAGGTCCCAGAGAGTGGAAAGAAGAAAAAGAAGTGAAAGATTACACACCAATGGCTTGTCTTCCCTTTCAGGCTTTCTTTATTTCTACCAGTTTCTCATGACAGCCCGGTTAGGATCAGATGTTCCTACTGATTCTTCACACCCGCTCCTGCCTAATCACCACCAATTTCATTTGTAAGACCAGAGAATGGGAGTGCTGCCTTTTCTTCTAAGACTGACCAGTACCTTATCATTTCCTTTTTCTATAGCTAAATCTGCATTGCCCTTTCAAGTTGGGGAGGAGGATGAATTTATTTGGTAACTCAAAAATCATATACATTCATGCTCCTCTCCTTTTGCTTCCCTGGGGTGTGGGAAGTTTTAACTCCCTGACATGGGGTCCTGATACCTCAGGAATTCCTCCTGGGAGGTAACTGTTTATATGTTATGGTTCTATTGGTTTCCAGGGGTTGGTTGGTTTGTTCCTGTTCTTGGGGGGCTTCTCATTCTCCTATTTTGGGAAAGAGTCTTTGACAGGTTTACTTCCTCAGCTCTATTGATCTTGGATATCCATGGCTAGTGCTATGCTTAAAATAGTCTCATTTAATGTTAACAGCCTGGGATCTGTGGTCAAGAGGGCCAGAGTGGAGTATATTGTTAAAAAAATTAAGTCCAATATTCTTCTGTTACACACCATAAGAAGAGGGCAAGATCTGTGCTCAAAGGCTCCTGGCTAGACGAGCGATATTTAGCAGTGGGAAATTCAAAATCTAGGGGAGTGCCATTATTTTGTGATGCAATGACCCTTTGTTTCTGAGACATGGAGGTTTAGTGTGTGTCTGGTGTTACCCACAGCCCCTTTTAATCCTCATGGTTCACATGACGTTACTGGCAAACAGAAGCTATCACGCAGTTTCCCCCCTGTAAATCTGTACTAACCCAATCCTTTTAAAATCTGAAAAGGGAAGAGGGAAAGTCTCCACTTTGTACCTCTAGTGCATGCAGACACGGTGCTCTGATGTGTTTAGATGGGTGTGCCAATTGTTCCCCTGGCCACGCCCACTCCCTCCTCCTCCCTTCTTTCATTTCATTTGGTCTGGGCTCAACAGCAAAGTGTGGATGCTGGCTCCCATTCTGCAAGCCTGCTGCAAACGGTGCTTTATTTTTCTTTCCCCCCTAACTTATGCAAAAAAGCATAACACTGTTAAACCAAATATTTGTATTTCAGCTGGATGATGAAAATACAAATAATCACACTTCAGGGTTGTTGTTTTTACAAAACTTACTGTGGAATAAACTGAGCATGATTGGTTACCAAGGTAATCAGGGGAAGTGGAATTTTGACCTTAAGAGGGCTTGATCATTAGGAAGCTGCATGATTTATCCTTTCCCTTCAGTGTGAATAGAAAACAGTGGATTGGAAAGTAGGAAGTGTGAACCTTGCAAATCTATTGCGATGGCAAAAGCTTTGTGTTTAATAAAAAACTTCAGCTCCCATGTGAATCAGCCCACTGTTAGATGAAAAAGGGCACTATGTTTTGGTTAGACAACTGAGGAATGTTGGGGGGTCATTCGCTTGCTATATGATCCAAACGTTGCACAGACAAGCTTTTTGAATGAATTTCTTAAAATATTGGAAGAATTTAAAAGAGGCCAAGTCATAATCAGATGTGACTTAAATGCAACACTAGACAACCAGTTGGACAGGAGTCAGGGGGGCACTTACTGCATCTTCAGAGTTAATTGCCAACTTTATCCAGGATGTGGGTCTGGCATCTACAGCACACTTCAGTCTGCAATTTCTCTTTTTTCTTGGGAAGGTTTACCTCCTACTCCCGCATAGATTTTATCCTCACCTCAGATTCTTTAGCCAACAAGGCTTATGACGTGGATATTGGAAACATCACAGTCTCTGATCACACCCAGTGTCACTTTCCCTGGATCTTCAGGGTCAGTTGGCTCATTCTTGCTTACGACACCTGAACTTGCAGCTTCTATGCAACCCTCTGATAGTGACCAGATTAGAGCAGGTCCAGGACTATTGACCTACAAATTCTACTTCCAAAGTTTTCCAGGTCACAGTATGGAACTGCATTAAAGCAGTATTGAGGGCGCACTGTATTAGTGAACATACAGCCCTAAGGAAGGCTAAGGCATTGGATAAGGAGTCTATATCACTGGAGATTAAGTCACTTGAGCTTAAACATAAAACCACGGGGAGTGCCAGAGTACTTTGTTTGTTCCAAGGTAAATTAGCAGAACTCTGTTTACTTGAAATTTATAAAGTTACTACCCACCTGACTTACGTAAAATGTAATTACTATTAATTCAGCAATAAGAACTCAAGACTCCTTGCAAGAGCAGTTAGGAAAAAAGTGTCCAGGTCAAAAGAAGGGGGGCTATGGTTACTGATCCTATCAAGTTCTGCTTCTCATTTGGTTCTTTTCTTGAATGGCTTTACTCCTCCCAACAGCCTGCCCTGGGGAATGTTGCTTCCTATCTCTCTGACTTAAAAATACTCCCTTCTATCAGATGACCATAGGAAACTTCTTGACCGACCTGTTTCCACTGAGGAGGTCTACAGAGTGATTATAGATATGCAGACTGGCAAATCTCCTGGATTGGATGGACTTCCTGCAGAGTTCTATAAAACTCTTTCGGATCAGCTGGTGCCCAAATTAGTGGAATATACAATGGTATTCTGTCGAGGGCGGGAATTCCTGAATCTAAGAAGAGCTCCCGGATTATAGTGATTCCTAAGCAGGACAAGGATCCAACAGAACCCTCCTCCTACAGACCCATATCCCTAGTCAATCAAGATGCTAAAATTTTAACTTCCATCATGGCTACAAGACTTAACTGTTTCATAACTTATCCCGTCCAGAGCCGAAAGAATGAGGCTGGAGTGTGTGTGCAAGTAAATCTCATTTTATTAGAGTAATGGATACATCAAAGACATTGCGCTTCATAGAAAACCCTACGCTAACTCACTAGAGTCCCTAACTATACTCTAGACATGCTCTGCAGCACGTGAAGGAAGTTGACTCAACGACCCCCCACTGGGAGCGGCAGGCTTATATAGGAAATGTTTTCGAACATAATCTTTGACTCCGTCGTAATTCCTGTCTCTGCCCTGTCCATTTCTCGCGGCGACGGGAACGAGGAGACAGGGGACGCGCATCCAACGGCTCATGTGAAGACACCTGCTTCCGAGCAATGAGCTTGAGGTCAGTGGGCGGGGCCACACTGGAATCCTCCTGGGAACTGCTTGGCAAGGGAGGAGCTGGCACTGTCTCTGAAGCTTCCCCCCACAAGTCCTCTGCATCAACTGGGGGTGGTGCACTCGGCTCCTCGGAAAGGGCGTTACTCGTGTGAACTTACTGGAGAGCAGGCTGCCCCCCTCCCGCACGACCCTGCTCAGACACAACAATCCCCAACTCTACTTCTTCTGGCTGCGGAGGTGCCTGAAACTCATGCCTCCCCCTTTCCTGTTCCTTCTGAGTTGGCTGCAGCGCAACATCATCCCCCCCTCCATGCTTTAACCCTTCCCACCCCTGAGGTCTAGGTTTCTCTGGATAAGCCTCATGGAATTCTCTCACCAAAGTCGGAGCGTGCACATTCTCCTCTGTTTCCCAGGAACGTTCAGTTGCATCGTACCCCTTCCAATGAATCAGGTACTGAAGACGCCCTTGGCGTTTTCACGAGTCCAAAATCTGTTCTACTTCGTATTCCTCCTCCCCCTCTACCAACAATGGCGGTGCGGGCTCCACTCGTGGACGGTGAGGGTCGGGGGCAGCGTCCTTGGTCAACAATGCCCTGTGGAAGACTGGGTGCATCTTGAAGGTGGGCGGCAATTTTAGTCTGTAATCCACGGGGTTAATCTGTGCCTCCACCTCAAAGGGCCCTACACGCCGATCCTGCAGTTTACGACACCGGCCAGGCATAGCTAGGAAACGTGTAGAGATCCAGACCTGGTCTCCCACTCGTATGAGGTTCCCCTCTCTCCGATGCTGGTCAGCTGTGCGTTCGTAATCCGCTTTGGCCTGTTCTAGTTGCTCTTGGAGTAGCTGTTGCATAGCGTGAAGTTCCTGCAAGTAATCCTCAGCGGCTGGGACTGAGAGACTGTCTTTTGGGGCAGGGAAGGCTCGGGGGTGGTAGCCAAAATTGGCGAGGAAAGGAGTCTGTTGCGTGTACGAATGCACAGCATTATTATAGGCAAATTCTGCTAAATGCAGGTAGGACATCCAGTTGTCCTGCTGATACCCCACAAAACAACGTAAATATTGTTGCAACACTGCGTTGACCCTCTCGGACTGCCCATCCGTTTGGGGATGATGGGCAGACGACAGTCTCAGCTCACTTTGCAGCAACTTCCACAACGCTTGCCAAAAACGCGAGGTGAATTGTGTGCCCCGATCGGAAACCAGGCTGTCTGGCAGACCGTGCAGCTGATACACATTTTGCACGTACAACTTGGCAGTGTTTTGAGCGCTTGGGAGCCCTGCGCATGGAATGAAGTGAGCCATTTTCGAGAAGGCATCAATGACCACAAAAACTGTGGTTTTCCCCTGCGAAGGTGGAAGGTCTGTTATAAAATCCATAGTAATCATTCGCCAAGGTCCTCCTGGAGTAGGAAGGGGTTCCAGTAGCCCCGGTGGCTTCCCAGTGGCATGTTTAGCCCTCATGCAAGTGGGGCAAGAGCGAACGTAATGCTCTACGTCCTTCTTCACCTTGGGCCACCAGAACTCCCGAGTGACAGCTTGAATGGTCTTAAAAACCCCAAAGTGGCCTGCCATGGGGGCGTCATGGTACTGACTTAGTACCCTTACTCGCAGTTCTCCGGGCGGCACATAAACAGCTTCCTGATGGTGCAGTATGCCATCCTTCCATATAAGGTCCTTCTGTTGTGCCTGGGGTGACGCGCCCTCTTCGACCTGCTGCTTCTGTACGAAAGGGTCCTGTTGTTGTGCTTCACACACTTCAGCTTCCCAAGAATCTTGGCAGGCCCCTACTACTCCCCGCTCGGGAGGGATTATGTACTGTAATGGTCTTGGGGTGGGATCCCTCAGAAATTCTGGCTTCCTTGAGAGGGCATCAGCCTGCTTATTCTGTGCTTGGGAGATATAATGAATTTTGAAATGGAACCGTGCAAAGAACTGAGCCCAGCGCAATTGCCTCTGATTGAGTTTACGGGCAGTATGAAGACTCTCTAGATTACGATGGTCCGTGCACACCTCAATTTCATGCTGCGCCCCTTCCAGATGGTGTCTCCAGGCTTCAAAGGCATCTCTAATGGCTAATAGCTCCTTTTCCCACACAGTGTAGTTTTGTTCAGAGTCGGTTAACTTTCTGGAAAAGTAGGCACAAGGCATCAGTTCTCCCCCTTTCTGGGCCGGTTGCAAAAGAACCCCTCCGATCGCGACGTCCAACGCATCCGTCTCTACCACAAAAGGGAGCGCCGGGTCGGCATGCTGTAGTATGGGTTCGGTAGCAAACCTTCGCTTCAGGCTCTCGAAAGCCTCTTGTGCAGCTTCTGTCCATTGGAAAGGTCCTGAGCCCTTCAGACAATCCGTGAGCAGTGCGGTCTGATGGGAGTAGTTGGCTATGAAACGATGGTAGTAATTTGCAAAGCCCAAGAAGCGTTGCAAATCCTTCTTGGTCTTGGGGGGTTGCCACGTGAGTACACAATGAACTTTTTCTGGGTCCATTTCTACTCCTGCTGGAGAGATCCAATACCCCAGAAAGTCCAACGTGGTTAGGTCAAACCCACACTTTTCCAGCTTCGTGTAAAGACAGTGTTCCCGTAACTTCTGCAGCACTGCATGCACATGCGAGTTGTGTTCCTCGGGAGTATTCGAATAAATCAGGATATCATCCAAATACACTATCATAAAGCGGTCCACAAAGTCCCGAAAGATGTCATTCATAAAATTTTGGAAGACTCCAGGTGCTCCCGACAACCCGTATGGCATCACCAAATACTCAAACTGACCGTAACGGGTCTTAAATGCAGTCTTCCATTCATGACTTGCCTTAATCCTCACCAGGTTGTAAGCTCCTCTCAAATTTTGGCGGAACGCAACCTCTCCAACATTTCCCTAATGAGCGGCAGTGGGTAACTATTGGGGATAGTGAGCTGGTTTAGGGCTCAATAATCATTACAGGGACGGAGCTCCCCCCCTTTTTTCTTCACAAACAGCAGGGGTGCACCAGCTGGGGACTGTGAAGGGCAAATGAAGCCTTTCTTCAAATTGGTGTCCAGAAACTCCCTTAACGCTGCCAACTCTGGTTCAGATAGAGAGTAGATCCGCCCGGTGGGGATGCATGCCCCAGGCACCAAATCAATGGCACAATCATAGGGCCGGTGAGGAGGGAGTTGCTCCGCTTCCTTTTTATCAAAGTCATCCCGAAAACTCCCATACTTGGTGGGCAAAGTTATCTCCCTTGGGGGAGGCGCCCCTGCCAACACCTGTGGCTCCTCTTCAGGCTGGCAATGTTGATGGCAGTACTTGGAGGTAAAAACCACCACAGCTTCATCCCAAAAGATTGTGGGGTTGTGCCTAACCAGCCAAGGCATACCCAACACCACTGGGAAATGCGGCAAGGACGCCACATAGAACGACAGGTCTTCCCGATGCCCAGGGACCTTCACTTCCACAGACTCAGTCACCCGAGTCACCCCCCCAGACTTCAGAGGCCGGCCATATATAGTTTCCACTGCCAACGGCTGACTCAGTTCTCTTGTGGGAATAGCGTGGTGTAGCGCCAACTCTCGGTCTATGAAACAAGAGGATGCTCCGCTGTCGATCATAGCCTTGGCTGAGAAGCTCTTGCCTGAGGATAGGGTGATGCGAATGGGCAACAGAAGGGCCCCTTGGGAGGGAAGGGGTCGTAACGGAGGCTCAGTGTCTGTAGCACCCCCCAACTCTCTAGCCTCTACGAGAGCTGGGATGTGAAGTTTTCTGGCGGCTGGGATCTTCCGGTTTTGGCTGCACAATTTCTGGCGAGGTGTCCAGACTTTCCGCAATAGAGACACAGTCCTTCCCTCCAGCGTCTTTCCCTCTCCTCCTCTGTCAATCGCGGTCTAGCCCCCCCAATCTGCATGGGCTCCTTTCCCGAGACAGTAGGGATGCCAGGATTGGGCACGGGGTGCGCACGGGGCAGCGGAGCAGCAACCTGACTCCATGAAGGCTCCATTCTTCGCTCCAACTTTCTTCCTTCTAAGCGGCTGTCTATCTGCAAACTCAGTTGAATCAAACCCCTCAGTGAGTCGGGGTGTGTGGAGCGCGCCAGTTCATCCAACACTTCTGGACTCAGTCCATTTCTGTAGAAGTACATCAAGGCTGGGTCATTGTACTCCGTCTCCTGAGACAAAACACAAAAAGCATTCGTGTATTGCCCTACAGACCCCCTTCCCTGTCTCAGGGTCCCTAACTGGCGGGAAACCGTCTCCTTCCTCTGGGGGTCTCGGAACATGTCCCCCATCGCATTCTTGAAGGCGTCAAACTGGCGCAATATCTGGTCGTTGTGAATCAAATACGGGGTGGCCCATTTTGCCGCTTCCCCTTCCAATAAACTGATGATGAACGCCACCTTCGCGTCATCAGTTGGGAACTCAGCTCTGCGCACTTGAATGTACAACTCACATTGGGCTAGAAATGTGGCAAACTGTTCACTCTGGCCCCCGTATCGCACAGGGAGACCCACTGGAGACTTCAAAGGGGCTGCCACCCCGGGGGGCGCAGCCTGGACTTGGGTGACCAAGGCATGGAGATTCTGGTTATCCACTTGCAAGGCTTGCGTTGCGGCTCTGAGGTTTTGGTTCTCGGCTTGTAGGGCTTGCATAGTCACTCGGAGGTTCTGGATCTCGGTATACAAAGCTTCCATGGTGATAGGTACACCCCCTCTTGCTCCATTCTGGTCCATGTCATCCGCCATGGGAACAGGTTTGAGTAGGGATGGTGGTTGAGTCAATCAATCCCATCCAGAGCCGAAAGAATGAGGCTGGAGTGTGTGTGCAAGTAAATCTCATTTTATTAGAGTAATGGATACACCAAAGGCATTGCGCTTCATAGGAAACCCTACGCTAACTCACTAGAGTCCCTAACTATACTCTAGACATGCTCTGCAGCGTGTGAAGGAAGTTGACTCAACGACCCCCCACTGGGAGCGGCAGGCTTATATAGGAAATGTTTTTGAACGTAATCTCTGACTCCTTCGTAATTCCTGTCTTTGCCCTGTCCGTTTCTTGCGGTGACGGGAACGAGGAGACAGGGGACGCGCATCCAACGGCTCATCTGAAGACACCTGCTCCCGAGCAATGGGCTCGAGGTCAGGGGGTGGTGCCACACTGGAATCCTCCTGGGAGCTGCTTGGTAAAGGAGGAGCTGGCACTGACTCTGAAGCTTCCCCCCAGAAGTCCTCTGCATCAACTGGGGGCGGTGCGCTCAGCTCCTCGGAAAGGGCGTTACTCGTGGGAACTGGCTGGAGAGCAGGCTGCCCCCCTCCCGCACGATCCTGCTCAGACACAACAATCCCCAACTCTGCTTCTTCTGGCTGCGGAGGAGCCTGAAACTCATGCCTCCCCCCTTCCTGTCCCTTCTGATTTGGCTGCAGCGCAACATAATTAGGTATATCAACAAGGCCCAAGTAGGTTTCATTCCAGGTCGCCATACAGAGGATTCCTTTGGAAGAGTTTGAAATATTGCCCATCATTGCCATGCCTATGGATCCTCAGCGGCTTTACTCTCTCTTGACATATTGAAGGCATTTGATTCCCTTGAATTGCCCTTCCTCCTTGCTCAAATTAGGGGTGTCGGGGTGGGAGAACAGGAGCACACTATCAACCTTTTCGCAGATGACACCTTAATCTTCCTCTCTGATCCATGCACAAACCTCCCAGCACTTCAATTAGAGCTGTCTAGCTTCCACAAAGTAGCAGAATTAGAGGTCAACTACTCCAAATTCCAGTTGTTATGTCTGAACACAACAAAAGTGGAGCAGAACCATCTTACTACTGCAAGGGGCCTGTTCTTGCAGGGAACCTGGTTTAGATACTTAGGGGTCCTCATCACTAAAGATTTGATTCAATTGCGTAGACACAGCCATGGACCTGTCATCCTTAACCTCAAACGTAGCATCAAGTCATGCCACTCATTAAACCTCTTCTGGTTGGGCAGGATCACTGCAGTCAAGATGACAGTGCTCCCAAATATCTTGTTCTTGTTTCAGACACTTCCTACTGAGCTTCCCTTATCCTTATTGCAGCACTAGCAAAGATTTCTGGTGGCATTTTGCCATGGGGCAAATAAGCATGCCTAGGGAGCAAAGTCATGTACAAGCATTCACAGGAGGGGTGTGTGTCTAGGAATCCCAAAATTAAAACTCTATTGGTGTGTCAACTTAGGCAATAGCTTCCACTTATTAGCCGCAGGCTATGGTCTGAAGGCACATGAGGCCAGCACCCTACAGGGTCAGGTTTGGTCAGTGCCTGGATGGGAGACCACCTGGGAAGCATATGTAAGCTGCCTTGGGTTTCTAATATGAAAGAAAGGTGGGGTATAAATGTAATAAATAAATAATATACAATGTGGATTCGATCCATTGGGTTTCCATGGAATACTGTAGCACAATATCTCAGCTGATGGCTATCCACTTTGGAACATTATCTAATACCATTCTTAACTCTTTAACAAATCCTTTCTTATGCAACACCTTTAAAGTATGGAGATGCTGGAGAAAGCACTTCACTCCCTCCCTCTCCCCTCCCTCACCCCTCCCTCACCCAAACTTCACTCGCCCAGATCGTTATAAGCAATTTCAACACTGGGAGCAGGATAGAGTGCAGCGCCTTCAAGATCTTGTACAGGATGGGACCCCAAGTCCCAGGATCAGCTATTGGCACTCTCCCTTTAATCTGGATGGTTATGGCTTCAAGCTGCCCGGCTCTGTAGCTTCGCTCTGAAACGAGTAGATAGTGAAATACCAAACACCCTTTGAGAGGGACTATATGCAGTATATCCCAATAAATCCTAGAGGGACTATGGTACATGTACTTTTTGGAAGCTTAGGAGGCTTAAAAACTGCCTGGAAAGGGGACTTGGGAGCTACCATTCCAGAGACTGCTTGGAAATCAATCTGGCACAGACCTCCATTTAAAACCGTTTCAGCTTCAGTTCATGAAGCCACCCTGAAAGAGATCCATAGATGGCATTTAATCCCGGTTCGCCTGAGTTACATGAACCCAACTATGGTCCTGAATTGCTGGAGAGGTAGTGCTGGAGAGGTAGTACCTTAATGCATATGTGGTAGTATTGCGACCACATGGCAGACGTCTGGGATAAATTGTTTGATCATATCACTAGGATTACATCACAGTCGGTGCCCAATCCCCAGCCCTAGCCCTCATCTCTCTGCAATTGGGCCCTGCGTTGTTGCACATGGATCTCATCAATTTCCTTCTGGTAGCTGCCCGCTCAACAATTGCAGGGGGCTGGAAAACATCTGCAGAGTTTATCTTGGAAAACTGGTATGGGAGGATGTGGTCTCTTGCTCTTTCAGAAAAATTAACAGGTTCAGTCCACCGGGCAAGAGGCCTTCCAAATCTTCATGTGTTTGAAGAAGTACAGCTTCCCTTTTTTGCATTTATTAACAATTCGGCCAAAGGTACATCTCCCCCATAAACCCACAAACAATTTTAGAGAGGCTTTCTTCATTGAAGCCTTGTGGAATTATCTGTTCTATGTTCTTCTACGGTTCTTCCCTTTTTATTCTGTCCAAATTATTGTAAACGTGAGACCCGATTTCTGTATTATCATTTTTTGTATTTATGTCTTGTTCATTGTATTATGGAAAACAATAAAATACATTTTAAAAAATGTTTAGATATCCCCTGGTTGTTCCTGTTTTTAAAATACACACAGAAAGGGCACATCCTACTATTTGCGCAATGGATAGAGCAGTTTGAATCATTTCCATTATTTCTTTGTGAAGAAGTCTTTTGTTCCAGTGGTTCACCATACAAGGTCAAGGGCACACCAAAGTGGCACCAGGTAATTGTTTGAACATGATGTTGCTCTGGCAAGGAAGGAGGGATTCAAATATAGTTGATGGAAATTTGGGGAAAAGAAGACTCTTCACTGAGGCCAATTTTGGGAAAAGCCTATTCCTATCTCCCTACCTGTGGCCCTCTATGTGTTGTGGACTTCAACTCCCATTTTCCTTGACCATGCTTGCTGGGGTTGATGGGAGTTAGAGTTCAGCAACATCTGCAAGGTGCTGCATTGGCAACTCACGACCTATCCAACCCTGGGCTCTGTTTCTTCTTCATATTTTTATTTTATGCTAGTTTACAGAGTAACAGACAGAAGGGCAGGTCCCTGCTCCAAGAAGCTTACAATTTAAAATTTTAAACAGGGAAAATGAGTAACAAGGAAAGAATAAACTAGGGATAGGTGAAAATTTCAATTCAGTTCACATTTCAAGCTGCATTTATCAAATTTGCGCTTTTCAAAACAATGTGAGAACCAAAACACAATCCTTCAAAATTTGCATTTATTTGAATCTTGTGATGCAGTTCGCCAACCAAACAATGTCTACATAAATGCATATATTAGGGGGAAATATGCATAAAAATATGAGTGAAAATAACATGCAAAAATGCATTATATGACAAGAAATGACTAGCAAAAATGTGTACTTTGGTCAAAACTGCCTACAAAAATGTGTTTATTAGGAGAAATTTGCACTAAATTGTGGGATAATTTTCCATTCGGATTTTTTAAATAAAATACTGCTGCAGAAATGTGGAGAACTGAATTTAAGATTGAAAAAAAATGAGAAACTGAGAGAACCAAAATTGACAATCTTTCCATCCCTAGAATAAACACAGGCTGAATTTCAGGAGGGATAAGAAATATGGGACTAAGCCAAAGGCTTCACAGAAAGCATGCATTTTGAGTAGAGATGTGGAGCAAGAGAGTGTAATTTGTTCAATCTGTGGTGCCTCTAGGTAGGGCTAGGAAAGATTCCTATTTGAAGAGCTGCTGTCAGTCACTGGTGACCCTCAGGAATGGTGAGGGTGGTGCTGGGGTGCGCACACCAGCATTACTGCCACTTACCTGGACAGTATGGATGAGGGCAGGCACACCAGCTGAGACAATCCAGTGCTCCCACTGGGATATCCATCCTGCCCTGCCCTCGCACCATCCAGGTAAGTGGCAATGATGCCAAGTATCAAGAAGGCCGCTACATACTGAATAAGATGAACCAGTGGGCTGGCTGAATATAAGGCAGCTTCATATGTTCCTGTAAATGCAACAAGAAGACTGTGCAAGTCTTCCTTTTTCTTAAAATTAAATCAGTGTGGCTTGATCAAGAGTATCCAACACCACACAGAGAAAATTAAACAGAATTCTCTTGAAAGAAGGATGAACTCATTCATATCAAAGTAGGGATTACAAAAGATGAAGCTTATTAAATAACAGGAAACCCTTCTGTTTATTCTTTTAGAAATCTGCTACAGTGTTTTAATGTTCCTTTTGTCATTTCATCTGCCTTTTACAAATGGAGCTTCTGTTTCTGCTTTGGGTTGTTTTGTTTTTTAAAGTAAAAGTTTGGGCATTATACCCACTTTTCATGTCCTGACTGCAGATGGCGCTGAATTATCGCATACACAGAATACAATTGTGGGATCATAGCTACCAAGTAACTTGAGATGGATTGAAGGAAGGAGGAGGGATGATAAAAGAGTGAGAGAAGTACAGTGTTTTCATCTTGTCCTATTCATAGGTACAGTTGCCTTTGTCTAAGCAATGATACACAGATTTAATACACCACTCAGACATTAGGTACAAATAATTATGTTCCACCAAATGACATAATTTGGAAAGGTTCAGCTCCATTTAATCTGGTCAATTTGACTTTAGAGAGCAGTTTATTCCAGGGTGAACAGATCAGCTGCTAACTCTTGTCGACTTTCGATGCGCAGACTGATCTACCTGCCTAAAACACTTGGGGCCTATCTTCACAACATACATGCAGATCATGTTCATATTAACTCAGAAACAAGTCCTATACAGTCCCAAAGAAGAGTACATGTATTAGGCTTATAGGGTTGGGTTAATTTTGATAGTTGGGCCCTGTTCCTATGGAAGCCTGCGAATTTTACTTCTGTGAGAGTTTTAACAAGAATGCTCAACAATCTTGCCATACTACAACTCACAGAATTCGCTGGAGGAAGTCCAGATAATTAAATAAAACCCATATGAATTTGCAGTGTAGATATGGCCTTAGAACCCAGACTTAGGCCCCATCTGCACTATACATTTAAAGCAGTATTATACCACTTTGAAAAGTCATGGGTTCTCCCAAAGAATCCTGGCAAGGGTACTTTGTTAAGGGTGCTGAGAGGTGTAAAGAGATCCCTATTCCCGTCACAGAGCTACAATTCCCAGAGTTCCCTGGGAAGAGGGATTAGCTGTTAAAGAGAATGTTGTTGTTACGTGCCTCCAAGTCGACTGCAACTTATGGCGACCCTATGAATCAGCGACCTCCAAGAGCATCTGTCGTGAACCACACTGTTCAGATCTTGTAAGTTCAGGTCTGTGGCTTCCTTGATGGAATCAATCCATCTCTTGATTGGCCTTCCTCTTTTTCTACTCCCTTCTGGTTTTCCCAGCATTACTGTCTTTTCTAGTGAATCATGTCTTCTCATTATGTGTCCAAAGTATGATACCTCAGTTTCATCATTTTAGCTTCTAGTGACAGTTCTGGTTTAATTTGTTCTAACAGCCAATTATTGGTCTTTTTCGCACTCCATGGTTTCCGCAAAGCTCTCCTCCAACACCACATTTCAAATGAGTTGATTTTTCTCTTATCCGCTTTTTCACTGTCCAACTTTCACATCCATACATAGAGATCAGAAATACCATGGTCTGAATGATCCTGACTTTAGTGTTCAGTGATACCTCTTTGCGTTTGAGGATCTTTTCTAGCTCTCTCATAGCTGCCTTCATCAGCCCTAGCCTTCTAATTTCTTGACTGTTGTCTCCATTTTGGTTAATGACTGTGCCAAGGTATTGATACTCCTTGACAAGTTCAATGTTCTCATTGTCAACTGTAAAGTTACATAAATCTTCTGTTGTCATTACTTTAGTCTTTTTGACGTTCAGCTGTAGTCCTGCTTTTGTGCTTTCCTCTTTAACTTTCATCAGCATTCTTTTCGAGTTATTACTGGTTTCTGCTAGTAGTATGGTATCATCTGCGTATCTTAAATTATTGATATTTCTCCCTCCAGTTTTCACACCTCCTTCATCTTGGTCCAATCCCGCTTTCCGTATGAGATGTTCTGCGTATAGATTAAATAAATAGAGTGATAAAATACACCCCTGTCTCACACCCTTTCCGATGGAGAACCAGTCAGTTTGTCCATATTCTGTCCTTACAGTAGCCTCTTGTGCAGAGTACAGGTTGCACATCAGGACAATCAGATGGTGTGGCACCCCCATTTCTTTTAAAGCATTCCATAGTTTTTCCTGATCTACACAGTCAAAGGCTTTGCTGTAATCTATAAAGCACAGGGTGATTTTCTTCTGAAATTCCTTGCTCCGTTCCATTATCCAATGTATGTTTGCAATGTGATCTCTGGTGCCTCTTCCCTTTCTAAATCCAGCTTGGACGTCTGGCAGTTCTTGCTCCATAAGCTGGAACACCAGACTAAGATGCATCCAAACTCAGAGGAAGGCAATGGTAAACCACCTCTGAATACCTCTTTCCACGAAAACCCTGTGAACAGAGTATCCAAAATGCAACACAAGCTACTGGGGAAGAACAAAGGACAAGTATGAGTAGTGCTGTGACTAATGACAGAGCTGGGTCAAAGCCGAAAGAAAGCCGAGAGGCACAGATGCGAAAAGAGAGTCCAGAGTTGTACAACGCACACAATAGGAACATGGAATGTGAGAAGCATGAACCAGGGAAAGTTAGAAATTGTCAAGCAAGAAATGGAACACATCAACATTACAATACTTGGTGTGAGCGAACTAAAATGGACGGGAATGGGACATTTTCAATCAGGCAACTACAAAATATTTTATGCAGGAAATGAGAAATTAAGAAGAAACGGGGTTGCTTTAATAGTGAGAAGTGATGTAGCAAAAGCAATTAGGAGTTACAACGCAAGGTCTGAGCGAGTTATATCAATGAGATTAAATGGGAAACCTATCAACATAACCATCCTCCAAGTCTACACTCCAACAGCAAACGCAGAAAGAAAAGGAATTGGAGAGATTTTACGCAGAAGTACAGGAAGAAATTGAGCACACACCAAAACAAGATGTGCTGATAATCATGGGGGATTGGAATGCAAAAGTAGGGAACAGAGAAGAATTAGGAATTGTGGGGAAATGGGGCCTAGGAGACAGAAATGAAGCAGGAGAAAGACTTATTGAATACTGTGAAGCCAATAATTTGTTTCTTGCAAACACATTTTTTGTACAACCGAAAAGACGACTGTACACATAGACATCACCAAATGGTTAATATAGGAATCAAATTGATTATATAATTGGTAGCAGAAGATGGAGAAGTTTCATACTTTCTGCGAAAACAAGACCAGGAGCAGACTGTGGTACAGATCATGAACTGGTCATATTGAAAATCAGAGTAAAGCTAAAGAAGAACAACAAAACAATCATAATGCCAAAATACAATTTAAATAACATCCCAGAAGCATATAAAGATCAAACAAGGAAGAGGTTTGAGGCTTTAAACTTAGTTGACAGAGAACCAGAAGAACTGTGGAATGAAGTCAGAGACATTATCAGGGAAGAATGCAAAAAGACAATACCTCTAGTTAAAAAGAGAGAAAGACCTCAATGAATGACTGAAGAAACTCTTGAAATGGTTAAAGAGGGAAAGCAAAAGCAAAAGGAGACAGAAACACAGTCAGAACCCTAAAAAGAAACAATACAGCGATTAATATGTAGGGACAAAGAGAGCTATTACAATAGCTACTGTATAGAAATAGAAGAGGACGACAAAAGGGGTAGAACAAGAGCGCTATTCCAAAAGATTAGAGAAATGAAAAGGAAATTTAAACCACGAGTAGGGATGTTGAATAATCAACAGGAGAACACACTGACTGACCAAGATGAAATAAAAGGAAGATGGAAGCAATACACCGAAGAACTTTATAAAAGAGATGCCCGGATGACAGATTCATTCGTGGAGGAACCGTATGATGAAGAACCAGAAATTTTAGAATGCGAGGTGAAAGCTGCTCTTAAAATACTTGGAAGGAACAAATCACCAGGAATAGATGGCATACCAATAGAGTTGCTACAAGCTACTGAGACTGAATCTGTTCAAATTTTGACAAAACTTTGTCAAGAAATATGGAAAACTAAACAATGGCCCACAGACTGGAAGTGTTCCATATACTTCCCAATTCCAAAGAAAGGGGATCCCAGGGAATGCAGTAATTATCGAATAAGAAACAAAATAATTCCCAAGCCTAGAAAATAACTCAATTTATAACAATGAGAAATTTATTTTGCAAAAGTATAAAGGATTACCTCCCTTTCTTTTTGCAAACGAATTTCTCATCATTTATGATAAATTAAATCATTTTCTAGGGTTGGGAATCCAAGTGAACTTGATGCATAAAAAGATGCTCTGATCCATCAGTCAGTGGACTCACAGAGTTTCCAGTCCACATAGAGAGATATTATAAGACAAAGTAAGCTCTTTCTGGCTGCTGCAATAATAAGAAGGGTGTGTGTCTTCAGCTATTTATTTGTTTCTGCAAAACCTGCTCTCTGTTCTTGGCTCCACTGGACTATTACTTCTTTCTGCAAAAGCTGGGTCTTATATCTTCTCTACTAGATCTGAGTCTGCTCCATCAATGTTACATCCCAGATATGAAACAAGGGTTATTAGCTGCTATGAGTACTATGTGGAGAAGGATTTTGTTAGAGGTGATTGCGTTTCATGTAGCTATTTGGGCTTTAAATGGGAATCATTACATATTTTCATGGCTGGCGCCAGAGGGTGGCCAAGTTGGGCCTTGACCAAGGGCCCCTGCAGCCCAGAGGGGCCCCTGAAAGCCCCCTCTTTAGGGTGGGAGGGTGGCATTCCCATTCCATGATCTGCAGCAGTGTTGGGTCCTGCAACCTGACCCTAACACTGATTGTGGAGAGAGAGCTCTCAGGTAGTCCCCAATACAGACAGTGTGGGCTTCAATAAGCCCTCTCGCATGACCCATCTGCCTCTCCCCATCAGTGTGAATACTGTGTGCACATGCTTGCTATCACCCAGTATGGTGGCAGGGTCTTCCCTAAGGATGCCACCACCGTCATTTTGGTTGATGGCTATGCATGCATGTCATTCACAAAACATGAGAGGTAGGTGAGGCACATAGGTAGACTTATTATCCCTGTGCTGTCTGTATGGGGGGTGCTGGACTATGGCACTGTGGGCCTGGAGCAGGCTAGTAGTGCCCAAGGGCCTAGTCATGCCTGGTGCCGGCCCTGCATATTTTATTATTGCTTTTACGTTTGGGGTTGTAAGTCACCTTGAGTTTCTTTGAAAAATAGGTGGGGCATGCATTTTAATAAATAAATAACATGCAACATGATGGATCCTTCTCTTGTGAAGGTCTCCCCCACCCCTCATTTTGGTGTCCTTTTTTTAAATGGCACATTTTTTACTAGATTCTTCAGACAAATCCAGCACTCACTGTTCCTGTGGGAACAGGGGCTACAATTCCAATCACTTCCTCAAATGATTTGTCACTGTACTACCAAATAAAGATGGAGAAGATATACTGTTCAGTTTGCATTTTAATGCAAACTTATCTAAGTCGTTCTTCCTGAAACAAAACACACATAGAAACACCCTTTCTAAAGTCGGTTTGAACTTGAAGTTCATTGTCAGCTTGCTAAGTTATTACAAATCATTTTTATCCTCTTTGGCATCAATATTAGCTTCATTACCCAGCTTTTGCAGAAAGAATTTTGTGGTGCATTTTTCCAGCCAAAAAGTGTAAAATGCACATGTTAGAGGAAAGTGTGCATAAAAATGCATATATTCGTGAAAATAACATACAAAACTGTATTAAGGAAAAATTGCTTGCAAAAATGTGTATATGAGGCAAAATTGCATACAAAAATGCAAACATTAGGAGAAATGTGTATTAAAATGTTGACAAATGTTCGTAAGTTTTTTTTTAATCACAAACATGAGTTGGAAATATGCTGAACTGAACTTAAGATGGGGAAAATAAAAAACAGAAACCAAAATGGACACTATTTCTCTACTATCACATTTCTCCGTCAAATTCCTCTTAAACCATATAGTTTTTGAGCCACAAACATTCAGCAAGATTGCACATTTTCTGCTATCATCCTCAGTCATGATTATTTATTATTTTTCCATCCTGTGCTTCTTCGAAGACAGAGAAAGGTCTTCCCCATTACCTGCTGTCTGACCCTTTTTAACTGGAGACACCAGGGAGTGAACCTAGGGCTATCTGAGTGGAGAGCAAGTACTCTGAGCTATGGGCCTTCCCCAATGTTGTTTGCTTGTTAAACAAGAGCCTGTAACACTTCCAATCTAGCTCCTGTCTTGAATGACTTCAGACCTCAGTAGGCCCAAGCTAAAATTTGGTGTGCTGAGGAGGGTCAGTGCCATCCTACTTCAGCCTATGTTGGCATGCCTGGTCTTTGAGGAAATCTAGAGGCAAAGAAAAATGTGTGGGCAAGTTCTAGACCAGAGGCTCCCAAACTGTGATCCATGGACCACCACTAGTCCTTGAGCTTCATTCAGGTAGTCCATGGCATAGCCATGTAAGAAACGTGGTTTTTTGTGGTTTTCCTTAAGGGAAAAAAAACCCCCATGGGACCCCAAAATGGTCCCCTGTGGAAGACCCATGACAGAGACAATTGTGAATCAAAATTTAGAGCTTTATTTCGTACTTGCAAGGACGGGTGTCCTACCAGAAGGCAGACACACCCAAATGACATTGGTACAAATCTTTTATCCCCTAGCCCGACGCTTCATGCTCTCCCCTGTTTTCCCCATTGGTCAGGTACTTCCAGGGTTCACAGCCTATCAGATCCGCCTGTCCCTGTCACATGAAACTCCTCCCACTCCTCAGTTTTAGGCTACCTTATACCCTTATTTATTATTTCCCATATATGGTATTTTATTCCCCTCCCCTCCTCATTAACTAAGCATAAAAACTCCCTTTACATCAAATAAAGCAATGAAGGGCTAAAAACAGCAGCTGAATTAGTCAAGTGTAAATCCCCTGTCTATTTTAAAGTGGAACTTTGACCACAAACTGTCTGTTCTGGCTGCTTTGTTTGAACTTCAGACAGATGTCCTATTCTAAGAAAAAGCCCCTTTTCTCTATCTACGTTAACTCCAGCTTCTATAGAATTATCTACTGCAAACAGTCTGTTAACCTATTAACCATTTATTCTTAACAATCAAAATCACACATTTTATTTATCCTTAACATATTCTGAAAAAGCAACACAATATATACACTTCTCACAGCCATGTTAAATGTATCACGGAGACCTGGTTGGACGAAGCCTCAGCTCCCATTCTTGAGGCCATGTGTCCACCAGGTTTCCATTGCGTGCAGCAACCGAGGGTAGGAAGGCGGGGAGGGGGAGTGGCAGTCATCTATCGGGAGTCTCTGGTTTTCACCAGGCCTCTGCTCCCAAGGACCAAGTTCATTGATTGCATGTACTGGAGGTTGGGCCCGAAGGGCAGTTTGGGGATTCTGCTTGTGTACCGCCCACCCCGCTGCACGGCAGACTCCCTGACCAAGGTGCTTGAGGTGGTCTCGGATGTACGAACACTGACACCAGAACTGTTAGTGTTGGGGGACTTTAACGTGCATGCCGAGACCACTCTCATTGGAGCCCCTCGGGATTTCCTGGAAACCATGGCTTCCTGGGAACTGTGCCTTAGTAATATTGAGCCCACACATGTAGCCTGTCATGCTCTCGACCTTGTATTTGTCCTGGGAACGGAGGTGAGTGGTCTGAAGTTGGGGGCTATTTCTTCTACCCCCGTGTCATGGTCAGATCACTATCTGGTGAACTTTGATCTCTCGATGCCACACACCCTCCGCAGGGGTAAAGGACCTATTAGAATGGTCTGCCCCAGGCGCCTGATGGATCCGTTTGGATTCCTGACTGCGCTTGGGGACTTGGAACCTGCTGAAGGTCACCTGGTCGAAACACTGGTGATGGAATGGAATGAGGGAATCACCAGGGCATTAGACCGGGTGGCTCCGAAACGTCCTCTCCCCCTGAACAGAACCCAGACAGCACCGTGGTACACACCCCGGTTGCGCAGTCTGAGACAGGAGGTGAGATGACTAGAACGCCAGTGGCGGAAATCCCGTTCTGAGGATGTTCGAACACAGGTTAGAGCAGCAATAGCTGCCTACCAGGTGGCAATAAAGACAACAAAGAAGGATTTCTTTGCTGCCTCTATTGCATCCGCAGAGTGCTGTCCCAGGAAGCTGTTCCAAGTGGTCCGAAGCCTGGTCGGTCCAGTTGCCCAGGAACCCCTGGAACATTCTAAGGCTTCCTGTGACAAATTGGCAAGGCACTTTGCCGATAAAGTCGAACACCTAAAGAACTCGATTCCGTATGCCGTGGATGCAGTAGATGATCCAGAGTTGGCCAGCTGCAATCCGGTTCAATGGGATCGGTTCCGGCCTCTTCCTTCTGAGGATGTGGACAAGGTACTTTCAACTGTAAAGCCTACCACCTGTCTGATTGATCCTTGCCCTTCATGGTTCCTTATGTACTGCAAAGAGAAATTGGGTGAAGGGATCAGGGCGGTGGTAAATGCATCCTTGAAGGAGGGTGTAATGCCATCGGCCCTCAAGGAGGCAATTGTAAGACCTATCTTGAAAAAGTCCTCCTTGGATCCCCAAGATTTGAACAACTTTCGCCCTATTTCGAATTTGCCATTTTGGGGCAAGATCATTGAGCGAGTGGTGGCAAATCAACTGTCAGCACACTTGGAGGAAACGGATTATTTGGATCCATACCAATCGGGTTTCAGGACTGGACATGGTACTGAAACAGCCTTGGTCTCTCTGGTGGATGATATGATGAGGGCATTAGATAGGGGAGAATTCACCTTTCTTGTCCTCCTGGATCTCTCAGCGGCTTTTGATACCGTTGACCACGGTATCCTGATGGATCGCCTGGGAGGTTTGGGAATAGGAGGCACTGTTTTACAGTGGTTTAGTTCCTTTCTCTCTGACAGGCATCAACAGGTAGCATTGGGGGATGAGGTTTCAGACCCTTGGCCCCTCACTTGCGGAGTGCCACAGGGTTCTATCCTCTCCCCCATGCTATTTAACATCTATCTAAAACCGCTGGGAGCCATCATCAGGAGATTTGGGCTGTGATGTCACCAATATGCTGATGACACGCAGCTCTATCTCTCGTTTAAATCTTCACCAGAGTTGGCTGTGGAGACCTTGTCCAAGTGCCTGGAATCCGTGAGTGGACGGATGGGAAGGGACAGGCTGAAGCTCAATCCTGACAAAACCGAGGTGCTACTCGTGGGTCACAGGGGAAGGTTGGGTATTGTTGACCTGGAACTCAGTGGGATAAGATTACCCCTGAAGGATCAGGTCCGCAGCCTTGGGGTTGTTCTTGATTCCAAGCTGTCCATGGAGGCTCAGATTTCGGCAGTGAGCCGGGCAGCTTGGTATCAACTACATCTTATCCGGAGGCTGCAACCCTACCTCCCTATTCATCAGCTCCCACTGGTAGTACATGCCCTGGTCACCTCTCGATTGGACTACTGCAATGCGCTCTACGTGGGGTTACCCTTGAAAACAGTCCGGAAATTACAGCTGGTACAGAATGCGTCGGCTCGTCTGCTCACAAATACCCGCCGCCATGACCACATTACGCCGGTGTTAGTTCATCTACACTGGCTTCCAGTTGTTTTCCAGGCCCAATTCAAGGTGTTGGTATTAACCTTTAAATCCCTATATGGTCTCGGCCCAGTTTACCTGAAGGAACACCTCCAGTACCACCAATTAAGCCGCCTGACCAGATCAGCCACGCAGGGCCTTCTCTCAGTACCACCAACAAAAACAGCTAGGTTGGTGGGAACTAGGGAGAGGGCATTCTCAGTGGCGGCCCCCACTCTCTGGAACTCCCTCCCGTTCGATCTTCGACATGCCCCCTCCCTGGATGCATTTCGCCGAGCATTAAAAACTTGGCTTTTTGAACAGGCTTTCAGGACCTCCGGGGTGGGCTAATCTTTATCAATATTACTGAATGCCCGTTGTTTATACACTGTTTTATGATGTTGTATTGTATTTGCTCTGTATTTTAAATTGTAATTTTACTGGAATTTAATTGTGTACGTCGCCTAGAGTGACTTCGGCCAGATAGGCGACACAAAAATTAAATTATTATTATTAAATTATTATTATTAAATATTATTTTGATTTTTAAATGCATTTTATTGCTTTGTTTATTTCTTATCTTGTATTATATTACAATTTGTATTGCAATATAATAAATACAAAAAAATACAATATAAGAAGCAGTAAAAATACAATTAAAAATCATACAGTATCTACCTCTGGTGCTGGCCCTGCCCTCTGTAATTTTCAAGTGGTCTGTGGGGGGAAAAGGTTTGGGAACCACTGAACTAGATGGACCCCTAAATCTATGGAGACAAAAGACAGCAAAACTCTCCACTGGATTTTGGATATTTCAGGAAATTGTCACGAGCAAATCTAATGCCTGATAGATGTATTGATCATACTATCACAATGATATTCTAGCATTACTCTAATGTTTGTCATCTATAATTTTTGGGTTGAATCTAACAAAGTCACTGAGCAAGTAAAACAACTTCTGCTTAAGGTGCATGTGAATGCTAAATGTTCAGTTGGTGTTTGATACTTGAATGCTAGCCCCCCCCCCCATGTAACAAGATACTATTCAAGAAGATAGTGACTGGAATGTATTGCGTTGGGGGAGGTAGGCGCAGCACGGTTGAACGCTCAAGGCCAGGATGTTAGCTCAATGCAAGACAATGAAGAGACTTGGGAAGGTTACTAACAAGAAGGGAGGGGCTGTGTGAGGAGGCTTGAAAGCATATATCACTTGCATCTGTATAATCACGCTTTAGACTGGTTTTCAGGCAGGAGCCAAATACCTGGTCTCTCTTTTGCAAAAGATATTGGTAATCAATAAAGGTGTTGACTTATTTTCTGGTTTCCCATCTGGTGTGTTATTGGAGTTTCCTCCAGATGTAAAGAGCCATTTTTTGGTGTAACAATTCTGGCGAGCCAGCCACGAGGTCTGACTGACCTGCTGGCCTCCTGGGTCGCCCCAGGCAGGCCAAAGAGAGTGCTCCAGGTTGTTTGAACCCGCCTTGGGGCCAAGTGTGCGAAGAGCAGAAGGCACAGCAGTATCAACCAGAGCTCCAATAAGTGAGACCAGAAAGCCAACACCTCAGGGGAGTAACAGAAAGCTGTTGGTGACTGTGCAGTGGAGTCAGAAGGCCTATTGAGAAAGCCTGGTAAGATCTGCTTGCAGAATCAGGAGTAGGGGTGACTTCACAGGGGGGGGCTGTGAGACGAGAGCCTGCTGAAAAGCCCAGGGAACTGACCTATAGCAGGCAGTTGAAAAACCCAAGTAAAATGGGAGCAGGGGCGTCGCACGAGGAAAAACTGCAGAATCCGTTGGGATGTTTTTTGAGAAATTTTAAAGATTTTAAAAATGCATATGGTAGAGGTGTTATGACTAAATGGGGTTTGATTAAGTTTTGCAATAATGAATGGGTAATGTGGGGTTTGGAATGGCCTCAGGGAGGAACTTGGGATAAAAGTATTATAAATGCTGTACATGCAAAAGTCACAAGGGAGGGAAGATGGGATCAATTTCCCTACATTGATGTGTGGCAGGATTTGGTGGAAACAAACCCACTTTGGATAAAAAAATGTAAAGGTGCCTGTTGTAAAGCCATGATAGCCACAACCGTGGGGGTTAAAAAGTCCCAGCCCCAGCCTAAAAAGCCCGATCCTCCTGCAGTTTTAACTCAGCCAGAGGAGGATCTTTTTGTGGATGATTTATTGCCCACTGCTCCCCCTCCGTATAACCCCCCATGGAGGACCCCTTCGGGAAGTGGGTCTGGCATATTAGCCTCACCACAACAAGCCTCAACCCCCCCCCACATCTCCTCTGTTAGCCGAATACATCAAACAGCTGGAGACTCAGAAGCGGAGATTTCTGGCGGCTCAGAATCAACAACAGCTGATACAATTACATAGGCCACTTAGTGAAATGCAAACAAGTCTGAGAGAGGAAATGGGACAGGAATTAGCTTCAGGTGTGAGTGACAGTCCCATATGGCCAGGAGTGACGACGAGATTAGAGGCAGCGAGGAGGCAGGAAAGGGAAAGAGAAGATATGGCTGATCTGACATGCCCTATGAGAGAGGTGGCAAACCCGGCTGCCCCTGCTGTAGCCCCAAGATCATATGTATACACCCCTTTCTCCACCTCAGATTTGTTTAACTGGAAAAATCAGACCCCAACCCTGAGGGAAGACTCAACCAGAATGCAGGATTTGTTCCAATCAATATTTTTAAGTCACAACCCTACATGGGCTGATGTTCAGACCTTACTCCAAACACTTTTAAGCCCAGAAGAACGCACAATGGTGATAAGCCAGGCTAGGCAGCAGGCAGAGATAGATGCAGCCCAGCAGAATGGAGTCCCAGTGGTGCAAAGCTTTCCAGATGTAGACCCTGGGTGGAATTGCCGAACAGGAACCCCCCAGCCCCTTGAAAATTATAGGTGCCTGATACTCCATGGGCTTCAACACGCTGTTCCACGAACCTGCAATTTGAGTAAAATTTATGAGATTCGACAGGGTGCAGGGGAGGATCCAGCAGCATTCTTACAAAAGTTACAAAAGGCGTTCCGGCAGTATAGCACCATGGATCCAGACAGCCCCGATAACCCTCGTCTCCTTAACACTATGTATATTGCGCAGTCAGCCCCAGATATTAGAAGAAAGCTACAGAAGCTTGAGGGAGCCCCGGCAATGCCTATAGCCCAATTGGTGGAAATCGCCTTTAAGGTGTATGTGAATAGAGACCAAGTAGAGAAAAAGGAGGGAGAGAAGCGTTGGAGGAAAGAATATGCCATCATGGCAGCAGCAATGGCTACTGAACTGAGAGATAATACACAGAGAGGGAATACTCAAAGAGGGCCTAGACGTAAGTTGGAGAAAGATGAATGTGCAAGATGTCATGAAAAGGGCCACTGGGCCAAGGACTGTCCCTGAAATAGGGAAGGGCGCCAAGAGCGAACACCAGGCCCCCGTCAGCCTAAAAAGCAGGAGCCTGGAGCTCACCAAATTGAAAGGGAAATTGGCCAGCTTGAAAGGGAAATGATGGGGCATGAGGAGGATTCAGAATGAAGGTGGTCAGGCCTGTCCCCTAAGAGGCTAGAAGAACCAGTAGTGCCTCTTACAGTTAGGGGACAAAAGTACAATGCCCTTATTGACACCGGGGCAACTTATTTTATTTTGCCAGGGGCACAGCCTGACCAAATAAGCCCCCACGTTAAGAAGGTGGAAGGCATTGATGGGATAAAGCAAAATCTTCACTTCACATGGCCTCAGTTGGTCAAGATTGGAGATGGACATATACAACATGAATTTCTGGTATCCCCAAATTGCCCTGTTGCCTTACTGGGCAGAGACATTTTAACAAAACTGCAAGCTTTCATTTCCTTTGAAGGGAACCAGATGAGAGTTACTATTCCTAAATGTTGTAGCTCTTCATACCAGATGGCCCTGAGGGGGGTGATGCAACATAAACCTGCCTCAGTCTTGGAATGGGAGACAGAGGCAGAGAGCATCCCAGATATAATATGGGCACACAAGAATAACCCAGCCAGGGCTTTAGAAGCAGAACCTGTGAAAGTCACCTTAAAACCAGGAGCAAAGCCCCAACCAGTGAAACAATACCCCCTCAGGCTCGAGGTTTGAGAAGGTCTCCAACCCCTTATCCAACAGTTCTTGAAGGATGGATGGCTACATGAGACAACTTCACCCCACAATACACCCATAATGGGGGTCCCAAAGGCAGGCAAGCCAGGGGTCTATCGTTTGGTCCAAGACCTCCGAATTGTTAACTCTAAAGTGGCCAGAGACCATCCTGTAGTTCCGAATCCACACACCATTCTGACACAAATCCCAACCACAGCCTCCCATTTCACTGTTTTGGACTTAAAGGATGTGTTTTTCTCGATTCCCCTCCACAAGGACTGTCAGAATTTGTTTGATTTTGAATGGGAGAACCCCCAAACAGGTAGAATCTGCCAGTATACTTGGGGAGTCTTACCCCAAGGATTTCTGGGGTCCCCCTCAGAATTTACAAAGGCCCTGCAAAAAGACCTGGAAGCATGGAGAGAAAGGAACCCCCAAACCCTGATCTTGGTTTATGTGGATGATATTCTGGTCTGCGGGAAAAACCGGGGGGCCTGCCTAGAGGCTACTAGGTCTCTTCTGAAGGAATTGGCTAAAAAGGGATATAAAGTGTCTAAGGACAAGGTGCAGTGGTGTCAGAAAGAAGTCACGTTTCTGGGATACCAAATCAAGAAAGGCAAAAGGGCCTTGGGTCCTGAACAAAGGGAAGCAATATGTGGTATGCCAAGCCCCAGAACTCCAAAAGAACTGAGAGCTTTTTTGGGACTAGTGGGGTTCTGCAGGCAATGGATCCCTGAGTTTGGAGTAAAAGCGGCTGTTTTGTATGAGTCCCTGTATGTGAGCGAAAACAAGGGAGTAGCTTCAGGAGTCCTGACGCAGAAGTGGGGAGACAAATGGCGACCCATAGGATATTATTCTAAAGTACTAGATCCTGTTGCCAAAGGGTGGCCCACCTGCTTGAGAGCGGTAGTCGCAGCAGCGTGCTTATTGCAAAAGGCTGAGAAAATTGTCATGGGGGCACAGCTAGAAATAACAGGCCCACATGATGTAGCCAGAATATTGGGGACAAAGGCAGACAAAGTTCTCAATCCTTCAAGACAGTCTTCCTATGAGAATTTGCTAACTGGACGTAATAATCTGACCCTGTCAGTTTGCAATACCTTGAACCCAGCTACCTTAATCCCTAAACCAGGGGAGTTGTTACACGATTGCCTGGAAGTTCTGGATCAAGATACCTCCATAAGGCCAGGACTGAAAGACATACCGATAGAAGAGGCAGATAATGTCTTTGTAGATGGGTCCAGCCGAATAGTGGAAGGCAAGCGTTGTACAGGAGCTGCAGTTGTTAAAGGCAAAGAGATCTTATGGAAACAAGCTCTCTCTCCTAGCTGGTCAGCTCAGCAGGCAGAACTGTGGGCTGCAACCAAGGCTTTGGATTTATATGCAGACAAAGAGATTAATTTATACACTGAGTCTAAATATGTTTTTGGCACAACACATGCTTTTGGGGCATTGTGGAAGGAAAGAGGATTTTTAGGAAGTAATGGACAACCCATCCAGAATGGCAGTGAAATTAAAGCATTCCTGTCTGCATTATTAAAGTCCAGGAAAGTGGCTGTCATACATGTCCCAGCGCATGGCAAGTGCAAAGACCCCATCTTCCGCGCAGGCAACTGTTTGGCAGATCAAGCCTCAAAGGAAGCAGCGTTAGAGACAGGAGAGCAAGAGAAAGAGGGAGCATTAATTCCATCACTTGACTTATCCAGCTATCAGGCAATATATTCACCAGAGGAAATCCAAAGAACCCAAGAGGCAAATGCTAAACTTCTCCCAGGAGGATGGTGGAAAATACCAGGAGGCCAGATTATTATTCCCCGTCCTCTGTTAAGAAATGTAGTGCTCAATATGCACAAAGCCACGCATTTGGGAGGAAGCGCCTTGGGAGATTTGATGATTCGTTATGTTATTGCACCAGGATTGTATGTAGAGACTCAAAGGGCAGCCAGCCAATGTCCTACTTGTGCAGCCATTAATACAGCAGGGCCTAAGCCCCCAGCACCCATGGGAGGCCGCCCTTGGGCTTTCTATCCCTTCCAGCATATTCAAATAGACTTTGCTGAACTTCCAAGAACCATGGGGTGGCGTTATTTGTTAATTATTGTGGACCAACTTACTGGATGGGTGGAAGCTTTTCCTTGTCATCATGCTACAGCGCAAACTGTGGCAAAGATTTTACTAAAGGAGATAATACCACATTTCTTGTAGCCAGAATGTATTGAATCGGACCAAGGGCCACATTTTGTTTCCAAGGTTGTTCAACAAGTAAGTGACTTTTTAGGAATCCAGTGGAAACTACACACTCCATGGAGGCCACAATCATCTCGGCAGATCGAACGAATGGTTAGAACCACCAAACAGACTTTGACCAAGATCTGTAGAGAAACCAGATTGAAATAGCCAGAGGCACTACCGATTGCATTAACCAGAATTCGTTGTAGTCCCCGGGGAGAGACTAAATTGACACCATATGAGGTTTTGTATGGCAGACCACCACGGTTGGGGCAGGGAAAAGGTAGTTCTGTAAATACATTGTTAGGTGACAATGCTGTGGTTGAATATGTAACTGCCCTGCAGTCTGTTTTACATGATCTCCACAGGTACACAAGAGAGTTCCAGAGATTGCCGTTGGAGGGACAGATCCATTCCTATAAGCCTGGAGACTGGGTCCGAGTTCGAAAGTGGCAGCAGGAACCTCTTAAAGACAAGTGGAGTGAGCCGAAACAGGTCTTGTTGACAACCCATGTAGCGGTCAAGATCCAAGGAACATCCAAGTGGATCCACGTCAGCAGACTTAAGGCGGCATCATCACCAGTGGAGCCAAGGAAGGAAGTAGCGCAGGACCTCCCTGCTGTTGAGGGACAGGAGAAGGGTCCTGAAGAAAAGTGGCTGTCAGAGATTGTGCCAGGTCTCAGCCTGAAGATGAGATTCAAGAAGACAAAAGAGTAAAATGGATTTTCCTTCCTTAATTCCAGTGGCTTGGGAAATCAATTGGGAAGGAATAATAGGTGGACTTGTGGCAGTTGTGATTGTGTTCATATTCTTGTATTGCTTTTGCTGTAAAAGATTGCCTTAAACAGAAAAGGGAAGAGTACCGCTTTGAGGATGTATAATAAGATGTGGTTGTTATGGATATGGGGCCTTCTTCTATTTACAGGAGCAGAAGAACCAGAAAGCCCAGAAGGAGAGCCAGCAAATTCAGTTTTCCATTTGATGCAAAAAGTGGTGAAGGAATTCAATTTTTCCAGTTGCTGGGTGTGTGTGCATGCAGGAGGGAATAGCATAGATCCCCTCCCCTTTAGGCCTCTTCCCCTGACTGCATATGGACATGTGTATAATGAATCTGTCCTACATGTGCAGTATGAAAATGTAAATGACACATGGAAAACATATAATTTTACCACCAGAAGAGATTGGTATTGGGTAGTCCCCACGTTTGGAACTTGGTGTTTCCAAAGAACCCCACGTCAAGATGAAACAAGTGTTTCTGTTGGGACTTCTAAATGTTATATTACTCTCAAATGGCATCCAACTCCATATTGGGATAAAGGCCTCAATTGTACTCAGTACAAAGGATTATGGAATGAGACCCATATAAATGGCACCAGGATTTTTAAGACCCCCAAGGGGGACGACTGTTGGAACCATGACACGTATGAAATGACTTGCATATGTGTGTGTAGATATTTCAAGTCCACTACCATGTATTTTGATAATTCCCAAACTCTTCATTGGGTATGGTCAAATGGTACAGGGGTGGATGGGTTCAAAGAATCATGGTTCGAGGTGGGAGCAGCATATCGATCCCAACCATGAGAAGGAGTGTCATGCCAGGGAGACAAAGATCAGCCAGCGCTTTGTGTGAAAAATGATAATATGGTAGGATATGGTAGCCCTTTTTATGATGGATGGTATGATCCAAAAAGACACAGAGGATCTCCCATTTCACACCTTAATGGCTCTTGACCTTGGGATAAGGGACCTTTTCCCCATGGCATTATAGCCAGGTTGGGACATCATTTTGTCTGTGACTCATGAGCATATAAAGTGCTCCCAGCCAATTGGACTGGAACATGTTATGTGGCCCTATTGCTGCCCCCAATTTCAATTCATAATGGGACCAATGTAAAAATATATGGTCCAGTACTCCAAAGAATAGCCAGAGAGGCTGAAGGTGTTATCTCCAAAGTAGCACATTCAGGTCAACAAAAGTGGGGAAAAGAAATATGGACTGCTCAAAGGATAATAAATTGGGTTGGCCCTGCAACTTGGGAGTCCAATGTTGGTGGCAGAACTGCCCACTATTTGACCAATCGTGTTATTCGTCTACAAGCAGTGGTGGAAATTGTTGCTAACGAAACTGTGGCAGCTTTCAGACTGCTAGCTGAGGACATTAAAGCCCTGAAGCAAAGTATTCTCCAAATTAAACTTGGAATGGATTTTTTATTGGCACCGCAGGGTGGCCTCTGCGGATTTTTAAATGTTTCTGATTGTTGTGTATTTGTAGATGACAATGGGGAATTATTGGAGAAACATCTTAGGAGAATTGAGGAAGTGGCATATGTAGAACCCCAAAAGTGGGATGGTTGGAATTGGAACTGGCTAACGAACTGGCTTCCTAATTTTAGTTGGCTAAGAAGTGGATTTATGATATTGTGTGTAATCTTGCTGATTTTACTAATTTTGCCTTGCTTTATTCCATGTATTCGCTTGATCATACAGCGCATGGTTGAGAGTGTAACACATAAACAAATGCTTATGATGTATCATAGCCTTCCAAAAGAGGAAAATGATTAAGTTTCAACCCCCAAAATGCTTTTGAGGGGGGACTGTAATGAAATCAGGCATATATAGTTTGGGAATTGTAGTATGTAGTGTTAATTTGACACGGTACAGAATGTGTTAACTTGAGATAACATAGAAGCAGAAAAACAAAATTCCTAAGGTGCATGTGAATGCTAAATGTTCAGTTGGTGTTTGATACTTGAATGCTAGCCCCCTCCCCCATGTAACAAGATACTATTCAAGAAGATAGTGACTGGAATGTATTGCATTGGGGGAGGTAGGCACAGCACGGTTGAACGCTCAAGGCCAGGACGTTAGCTCAATGCAAGACAATGAAGAGACTTGGGAAAGTTACTAACAAGAAGGGAGGGGCTGTGTGAGGAGGCTTGAAAGCATATATCACTTGCATCTGTATAATCACGCTTTAGATTGGTTTTCAGGCAGGAGCTGAATACCTGGTCTCTCTTTTGCAAAAGATATTGGTAATCAATAAAGGTGTTGACTTATTTTCTGGTTTCCCATCTGGTGTGTTATTGGAGTTTCCTCCAGATGTAAAGAGCCATTTTTTGGTGTAACAGTTCCACTGCAAGTGCAAGTTGTTCCACTTGCACAATGACTTCACAGGATGCAACAAACTGTATTTAATTAGAGGTTTGTGATGATGTATGTAAAATTCAATTAGAAACATTAAGATACACACATGCACAGCTTGGTCCTCTGATCTCCTGACTTGAATTCTGATCTTATGCTCTGCTACACAGCAGTCCAAAAATAGACATGTCAGGCAGGTTGAGGGAGACAGAGCTTGCTGGGAGGCACATTCCTACTGCTATAGGAAGAGTTATTGACCAATGTTCAGCTTTGTGATATCTTTTGTATGGGCTGGCGCCAAGCAGGCCAGGCTCGGCAAATTAGCTGTAGTTTTATTTCACCCTTTTTTGGGCAGGGATAAGGAGTGGCTTTTAAGGTTACTTATTTACGTTAGAATTTAGAAACTGCTTCCCAGCAAATGAGCTAAAGTTTTCAATAGCTGACTGAAAGCAAAAATGCTAGACACTTGCCTAATTTTACGAGAGCTGGGGCCACAACGCTAAAGGCCCAGTCTCTAGTTGACATCAGCTGTATCTCTGGGGCATGCCTGGCAGAGGTATATGAGGCAAGGTGGTCCCTTGGGTAGCTGGCCTTTGTGTGATCCTTTCCTTCAGTCTCTGGCTATTTGCTCCTACCCTGGGTCCTTCATATACTTAGTGATTGTTGGTGTCTTCAGAGTTTTGGCTATCTTGCTGGAGAGCAGGTGGCTCACTGGGTGCGGGTGGAAGTGCTGTTCTCGCTTCCCAGCAGGTGGGTTGCTGTTGCTTACGAGGAAGGAGAGGATGAGGTGGTGAGCAATATTGGGAGGCAACAGCGAGGCACCTGCTGGGAAGCTAGGGTAGCAGTTCCACCCCACACAGCAAGCAGCTTCTGCTTGGATCACCCCTCCTCTTTTGCTTCTTTGGCTCAGGAGGACTCAGGTTTGGTGCCCAAGCTGCATCGTCAAGTCAAACGATGACAAAGCTAAGCTACATTGGGTTGCACTGAGGTGTGGTGTAAGCAGACGATGCATGACTCATGCTCCATGCAACAAATTTATTCCCCTTTGCTATAGTCAGCATTATGAAGCTGAACTGTAGGCATGGCAGCCACACCCAGCTGACGGGTGCTTCTGAGTCACTCCCCAATCATATTAAAGTAAATGAGTAACCAACAATCTGGCTTGCTCTGCTGCCTCTGCCATTCTCAAACAGATTTGTGTTGTATTTTTTACCACCTGAGTTTTCCCCACTTCTTCAGCCTATCGTTTAGGACCCTTAGGCACTGAGACAATATGTGGCCTTGTAGGCCTCTCCATCTGACCCTCAGGATTCTTCCCAGACCATACCCCTCACTGGCCCTGCTCTGCACCACCCTCAAGTAAGACAGAAGAATCCTTCTGGATCAGATCAAAGGCCCATCTAGTCCAGCACTGATATTATGAATATTTTAAAGTTTCAAATATATAGATTTTTAACTGTTATATTTATTGTTTGTTTGATATGTTCTGCGCTGTACAGTGCTGTCAAGACATGTTTGTCTTACTGCCACAGGGATCTAAAAAAAAGAACTGCTGACAGCCAGGAAAAAAAGCAATGTTAAATTAAACTAACATTCGTTGATCCATCACACAATAAAGTCACAACTTTGGTGACTGAGGAAAACCAAACTGGAGTGGGTAAAAGGCCAGTCCTATGAATGATTGTTGCATCAAGGCTACAGACTCCAAGTGGTCTGGGTATTTCCCCAGAATGGATATATTCATTCTTCACTCGGCGGTTACCTTGTGTTATATGCTGAATCGAGACCACAAACAACATATTTTTGAGAGAATGAGCCAACTTTTAGTTATGTCTCTGCAGCATACACCACAAAGGGACCCTAACGTTGACTCCAAACAGCTGGCATTACTTAGTTATGAAACTGTCCAACCATATCCTACCGATGCACTTGGAGAGGTCTGCATACAAAAAATGCAGAAGACAAGGTCCTCTCAGCTAATAAATTGCTATTAGTAAGAGTGCGGATTTGGAGGCTGAGTGTTTCCTGAATGTGTTTGGTAAAATGAATGCCAGCAGCTATACAGTCTGATTCTGTGTACATTTACTCAGATGTAAATGACTTACAGCACAGTCCTGAAATGAAATTAAGGCTGCAATCCTATGCACTCCTATGCAATCCTATGCACACTTCTCCAGGAGTAAGTCTTACTTTACAGTGCAACTTTATGCATGGCTACTCAGAAAGAAATTCCATTGAATTCAGTTAGGCTTACTCACAAGTAAGTGGGATTAGGATTGTAGTTTTCTGCTGCAGAGCTATGCACACTTATCTGGGGGAAATCTCCATTGAGCACAGTGGGAAGGAGAACTTACTTCTGAGTAGACCTGCATAGGTTTGCTCTGTAAAATAAGGTTTATTCTTGATGTGCATAGGACTGCAGCCTTAATTTTCTATTTCTTAGTGCTAATAAGCAATCTTTCTGGACTAGCGACAAAAAAATATTATTTTGGCTCGATATGGTCTCTGGATTTAGGAAGCAACAATGCAATTGCTAAACATGTGCAAAAATGTGTCTTGAAATGTTGCTATAAAGAACAGCTGGACATGGAATCGATCCATACTTGCTAGAAGACATTAAAAGTGTGCAAAATAAGGAACTCATTGCGCTTCTGTCAAAACATTTATTTATTTATTTATTACTTGATTTATATCACACCCTTCCTCCCAGCAGGAGCCCAAGGTGGCACCCTCCAATATTCAGGCGGAAAAACATTTACACCCTCCAATATTCAGGGGGGAAAACATGCATACTCATTTTGCCTTAAGTGCATGGGGAATGGAGGGGGGTGGGTCCAGAGTAAGATTGCAACAGTGAGTCACATCCAAAGAACGGATACCACCTTACAACAGGGATTATGCAGTCAGTAATGATGGTTGGGGAAGGTGGGAGGGCTAACCATAGGTGCCCCAGAGCCAATGACAGGTAGAACCAAGTAGTTTTAGTCGTCTTCCCCCCTGAGCTCTGCAGTGGCAGCACTGTGACTAAGGGGGAGGAAGTTGACAGGCAGGGCCATCCTCTGAAATGGTTATAAGTAAGACGGCAGGCAGGTAGGAACTGGCTGAGGGCAGACTACAGTTAGTGGGTCACTGTCCCATTTGACCTAATGGACCAGCCTAGTCTATGTTTTGGAATGTGCAACCATCACTGATCCTGGCAGGACCGGTCTGCAGTTTGGACTAGCCGTGAACATGGGAACTGGCACAGTTTCTGAGGGCTTGGAGGTGTCATGTGCCCGATTTTAAGAAAAACCTTAAGAGCAAGTCTGCTTCATTTAATATGATAGAATTACGTTTTCATTCATTCTCTTGGGTGTTACTCATAGGCAGCACAAGAGCAGGGGGGCGGGGGGGGAAACGGTCTCTCATTGTCCCTGCACCTTCCCCCCCCCCCCGGCCATCATTGCTAGAGCTGTGTGGTTAATTGAAGGAAAGGCACTTTCTATATACAAACTATAGATGAATCATAAACTGGCAATTAAAATTAGGTTGCAACCTTAAGCATGCTTATTTGAATGTCTGTCGATAGGACTTACTTCCATCAACACCTGGGATCCTCGGCAATGCCTGGGCCTCAGTACCCTGACACAGTCTACTGCTGAGACCAGGGCCTCCTTTCAAATGTTTTTTCTTCTAGCTCAGTCCTTTGAGCAGCCCTGGGTGACTGGCTCTTGGCCACCACTTTAACTTATCGCAATGCTCTGAACGGACACTTTAGTCACATTTGCCCCATATATTTAAAGCACATTGTTGTTGTTATGTGCCTCCAAGTCAACCACAACTTATGGTGACGCTATGAATCAACCACCTCCAAGAGCATCTGTCATGAACCACCCTGTTCAGATCTTGTAAGTTCAGGTCTGTGGCTTCCTTTATGGAATTAATCCATCTCTTGATTGGCCTTCCTCTTTTTCTACTCCCTTCTGTTTTCGCCAGCATTATTATCTTTTCTAATGAATCATGTCTTCTCATTATGTGTCCAAAGTAGGATAACCTCAGTTTCATCATTTTAGCTTCTAGTGATAGTTCTGGTTTAATTTGTTCTAACACCCAATTATTTGTTTTTTTTCCGCACTCCATGGTATCTGCAAACCTGTCCTCCAACACCACATTTCACATGAGTTGATTTTACTCTTATCCGCTTTTTTCCCCGTCCAACTTTCACATTCATACATAGAGATCAGAAATACCATGGTCTGAATGATCCTGACTTTAATGTTCAGTGATACATCTTTGCATTTGAGGACCTTTTCTAGTTCTCTCACAGCTGCCCTCCCCAGGACTAGCCTTCTTCTGATTTCTTGACTATTGTCTCCATTTTGGTTAATGACTGTGCTAAGGTATTGATAATCCGTGACAAGTTCAATGTCCTCATTGTCAACTGTAAAGTTACATAAATCTTCTGTTGTCATTACTTTAGTCTTTTTGACGTTCAGCTGTAGTCCTGCTTTTGCGCTTTCCTCTTTAACTTTCATCAGCATTCGTTTCAAATCATTACTGGTTTCTGCTAGTAGTATGGTATCGTCTGCATATCTTAAATTTTTAATATTTCTCCCTCCAATTTTCACACCTCCTTCATCTTGGTCCAATCCCGCTTTCCATATGATATGTTCTGCGTATATATTAAATAAATAGGGTGATAAAACACACCCCTGTCTCACACCCTTTCCGATGGGGAACCAATCAGTTTCTCCATATTCTGTCCTTACAGTAGCCTCTTGTCCAGAGTATAGGTTGCGCATCAGGACAATCAGATGCTGTGGCACCCCCATTTCTTTTAAAGCATTCCATAGTTTTTCCTGATCTACACAGTCAAAGGCTTTGCTGTAATCTATAAAGCACAGGGAGATTTTCTTCTGAAATTCCTTGGTCCGTTCCATTATCCAATGTATGTTTGTGATATGATCTCTGGTGCCTCTTCCCTTTCTAAATCCAGCTTGGACGTCTGGCATTTCTCGTTCCATATATGGTAAGAGCCTTTGTTGTAGAATCTTGAGCATTACTTTACTTGCATGGGATATGAAGACAATAGTTCGATAATTACTGCATTCCCTGCAATCCCCTTTCTTTGGAACTGGGATGTATATGGAACGCTTCCAGTCTGTGGGCCACTGACTAGTTTTCCATATTTCTCGACAGATTTTTGTAAAAATTTGGACAGATTCAGTCTCAGTAGCTTGTAGCAACTCTACTAGTATGCCATCTATTCCTGGCGATTTGTTTCTTCCAAGTATTTGAAGAGCAGCTTTCACCTCACATTCTAAAATTTCTGGTGCTGCATCATACGGTTCCTCTGTGAATGAATCTGTCATCCTTGCATCTCTTTTATAGAGTTCTTCAGTGTATTGCTTCCATCTTCCTTTTATTTCATCTCGGTCAGTCAGTGTGTTCCCCTGTTGATTATTCAACATCCCTACTCGTGGTTTAAATTTCCCTTTCGTTTCTCTAATCTTTTGAAACAGGGTTCTTGTTCTACCCTTTTTGTTGTCCTCTTCTATTTCTATACAATAACTATTGTAATAGTTCTCTTTGTCCCTATGTACTAGTCGCTGTATTTTTGCATTTAGGGTTCTGACTGTGTTTCTATCTCCTTTTGCTTTTCTTCTCTTCTTAACCATTTTAAGAGTTTCTTCAGTCATCCACTGAGGTCTTTCTCTCTTTTTAACTAGAGATATTGTCTTTTTGCATTCTTCCCTGATAACACCTCTGACTTCATTTCATAGTTCTTCTTGTTCTCTGTCAACTAAGTTTAAAGCCTCAAACCCTCAGTTGGCTGGCATGTGTGACGTGCAGTGGAGAGGCTGCGACGGCCTCAGTTACTTAAAGCCAAGTCCCTCAGTTGGCAAGCACGTGTGACATGCAACGGAGAGGCTACGACGGCCTCAGTTACTTAAAGCCAAGTCCCTCAGTTGGCAAGCATGTGTGACATGCAGCGGAGAGGCTACGACGGCCTCGGTTACTCAGGGCAAGGCCCTCAGTTGGTGAGCATGTGTGACATGCAACGGAGAGGCTACGACGGCCTCAGTTACTTAAAGCCAAGTCCCTCAGTTGGCAAGCATGTGTGACATGCAGCGGAGAGGCTACGACGGCCTCGGTTGCGCTGGGCAAGGCCCTCAGTTGGTGAGCATTTGTGACATGCAGCAGAGAGGCTACGATGGCCTCAGTTACTCAGGGCAAGGCCCTCAGTTGGTGAGCATGTGTGACATGCAGCGGAGAGGCTACGACGGCCTCAGTTACTTTTGGGCATGCTCCCACACAGGGTTTGGCGAACGAAGGCTAACCGGCAGATTCGGTTGGCTCTTCTTGGGCATGGGGGGTTAGCCATGTAGTTTACCCATCACAGAGCTACAGTTCCCAGCACCCTTAACAAACCACAGTTCCCAGGATTCTTTGGGGGAAGCCATGCACTTAAAATGTATGATGTGGATGTGACCTCTGGTCAGAGGCATTGGGGGAATTACATTGGCGGCCAGCCACACAGCGCTCCTAAGGGCACTCTTGCCCATCCCCCCTGCACCAGGTAAGTTTACCAAGGCTCACCCATGAAGGAGGAGCAGGAGGCACACCAGAAGACACTTTGCCCAGGGTCTCTTCATATGTAGAGCCAACATTATCTCAGAGAAAATACATTTAGTATGGGACTGTTAATGTACCATAGACTGTTACTTCTTTTTAAGAAATTTAACATGTGGGATAAAGACCTCTGCTAAAAGCAATTTGTCATTCTGTGCCACTTAGTCTTTTCAACTTTTCCCAACCTTCCAGAGTGCCTCTCTCAAATATGGGCATGTGATGAACTATTGAGATATGGCTGCATACTGAAGCAATTGCATTACGGAAGAACGCTGGCTTCCTATCCCCTTCCAAATCTGGCATAAACTCATTCTGACCTTCAGTCTACCCTCCTACCCTTGTTCTCCCCTCCCCCAGTAGCGTCTGTAGTGATTAGAATGTTCAACTAGGACTGGGAGACAAGGGTTCAAATCTCCCCACAGCCATGAAGCTGACCTTTGGCCAGTCGCTATCTCACTTCTTCACCTACCTCACAGGGTTGTTGTGAGGATCAAATGGTGAAAGGGAGAACCATGAATGCCACCTTGAGCTTCTTGGAAGATAGGTGAGTTATAAATGTAAGAACAATAACATATCTCTTCTCTTTTATCCCAATACATTCCTGCCTCTGATCTTCAGTTCTCAAGCCCCACCATCCTCCACTATCCGAAGGTCTCCAGCTCCCTTAGAAGACACTGTCCTTTCTTTCTTGCTGGCCATTTTGTCTGGATCTGCCTCCACAACATCTCTGTGGTGTCACTTCTCTGGCTTAAGAAGGGTGTCACAGTGGAGTGTCAGCAGCATATAGAGTGGAATAACTCCATACTGAAGTCGCTGAAATACCAGCTCCTTCCGTTCTTCAGCTGTCATCCGAACAGCAGTCATTCCAGCAGGCTATAGCAGTGGCAGAAATGGGAAGCAAGGCCCATTCCAGCTGTTTGCTACAACATTTAACTTTAAGAAGTGGTGCCTGAGTTTGTCGTCCCCCTCCCCTCCCCTTCTTCCTTTTGTGTGAACTCTCCCCCCCCCCTTTCTGTGTAATGATGTTTGCAGACAGGTATGTCTGCACATTTTTTTTTCTCCCAAAGAATCCTGGGAACTGTATTTTACCCCTCACAGAGCTAACATTCCCAGCACCCTTAACAAATGACAGTTCCCAGGATCCTTGGGGAGGGGTTGGTATGTGTTTTAAAGGTATGGTGTGTACGCAAGCTGCTCTGGGAACCTTTCCAGCTGAAGAGCAGAAGGGCATACTCTAAAGAAATAAATGGAATCATGGCATCGAAAATCCACTGGGTGCTCCGGAGCTGACTGACAGTGGAATGACAGGGGATCTGGGAAGGTATGACGAATGGAGTGGCAGCAGCTGGGGAGGAATGACAATGGGATGATGGTATCTACAATAGAATGGCAGAATAGATGGTGTCACGACAATCCAATGGGCATCTAGTTTTCCGGTTCTCGCTGATTAAATTTACATCCCACCCTTCCTCCTAGGGCAGCAAACAAACAATAGTTTTCTTCCCTCCTCTCTCCACCCTTGGATAACTCCTTCAAGGGGAGTCGTATAACACAAAGCAGGATCAGAAAGGGAAGGGCCCCAGCATGGAGGAAGCAGTAAGAACGAAACAGGGCAGGCAAACTCTGGCGACGAGTAATGGGGGGGAAGGCTGGAATTTGCTCCCATAAGAGGCAGTGATGGCCACCACCTTGGTTGGTGGCTTTAAAAGAGGATTAGACAAATTCATGGAGGATAAGGCTATCAGTGGCTATTAGCTATGATGGCTGTGCTCTGCCTCCGTAATTGGAGGCAGTATGCTTCCAAATACCAATTACAGTACTGGAAACTGCAGGAGGTGAGAGTGCTGTTTGCATTCAGGTCCTGCTTGTGGGCTTTCCATGGGCAACTGGTTGGATGCTGGACTAGATGGGCCACTGGCCTGATCCAGCAGGCTTTTCTTATGTTGCAGCCTGGAGCTCTTCGCCTGCCAGTGGTGATGATGCTGAAGTTGGTTCCTAGTTCACAGTTCCTTATTTGCTTGAAAGTTCAAAACACTAAAAAAGAAGAAAAGTTGACAGCTACTGTAACTTCAAGCCAAAGTTAACATGTCTCTGAACCCCAAAATATATGTTGGGGTACTCCATATCATATATTGCTTTGATCAGGGGACTCTCCCCATCTAGAATAACAATACATTTATTTAATCAAAGTCATCACACTTCTGAAATGGTCATAAATGCATAATGATCTCTTAAAACCATAAAAAATAAGTACCTGGGGGTGCTTGTTAACTTTGGCTTGAAGTTGCTGTAGCTGTCACCTTTTCTTCTTTTTTTAGTGTTTTTAAATGGAAATGGACTGCCTTCAAGTCGATCTTGACTTATGGTGACCCTATGAATAGGGTGTTCATGGTAAGCGGTATTCAGAGGGGGTTTACCATTGCCTTCCTCCGAGGCTGAGAGGCAGTGACTGGCCCAAGGTCACCCATTGCGCTTCATGGCTGTGTGGGGATTCAAACCCTGGTCTCCCAGGTATTCATGCAAATAAGGAACTGGGAACTAGGAACCAACTTCAGCATCATCCAGTGCTGGCCCATGGCACAAGCAACCCCATTCCTCCCTCCCAGTTTGCTCAGAAGTAACTCCCAATACGTTCAACAGGACTTGCCGTATGACTGGAGGAGGGCTAATGTTATCCCTATCTTCAAAAAGAGCAAAAAGGAGGAACCAGGGATCTACAGACCAGTCAGCCTAACATTAATCCCTGGAAAAACTCTGGAGCAGATTATAAAGCCGTCAGTCTGTAAGCACCTTGAAAACAATGCAGTGATTACCAGAAGCCAACAGGGATTTATGAAGAACAAATCCTGCCAAACTAATCTTATCTCATTTTTTGATTGGGTAACCTGCCTTGTAGACTGTGGTAATGCTGTGGACATAATATATCTCAACTTCAGCAAAGCTTTGACAAACTGCCCCATGATATTCTGATTAGAAAGTTAGCTAAATGTGGGCTGGATGGAATAACTATCAGGTGGATCCACAGTTGGCTCCAAAATCGTACTCAAAGAGTGCTTATCAATAGTTCCTTCTCAAACTGGGCGGAAGTAACGAGTGGGGTACTACAGGGCTCAGTCCTGGGCCCAGTGCTCTTTAACATTTTTATTAATGACTTGGATGAGGAGGTACAGAACATGCTTATCAAATTTGCAGATGATACAAAATTGGGGGGCTCAGCAATATGACATGTGAGGAGGATCTTGGAATTGTCGTTGATCACAAGCTGAATATGAGCCAACAGTGTAATGTGGCTGCAAAAAAGGCAAATGCTATATTAGGCTGCATTAACAGAAGTATAGTTTCCAAATCGCGTGAAGTATTAGTTCCCCTCTATTCAGCACCGGTTAGGCCTCATCTTGAGTACTGTGTCCAGTTCTGGTCTCCGCATTTCAGGAAGGATGCAGACAAACTGGAACAGGTTCAGAAGAGGGCAACAAGGATGATCAGGGGACTGGAAACCAAGCCCTATGAGGAGAGACTGAAAGAACTGGGCACGTTTAGCCTGGAGAAGACTGATGGGAGATATGATAGCACTCTTCAAGTACGTGAAAGATTGTCACACAGAGGAGGGCCGGGATCTCTTCTCGATCGTCCCAGAGTGCAGGACACGGAATAATGGGCTCAAGTTGCAGGAAGGCAGATTTCTACTGGACATCAGGAAAAACTTCCTGTTAGAGCCATACAACAATGGAACCAATTACCTAGAGAGGTAGTGGGCTCTCTGACACTGTAGGCATTCAAGAGGCAGCTGGACAGCCATCTATTGGGAATGCTTTGATTTGGATTCCTGCATTGCGCAGGGGGTTGGACTTGATGGCCTTTTAGGCACTTCCAACTCTACTATTCTATGATTCTGTGATTCCATGCTCCAAGTAAGGCCACGGATCCTAACACCACTTCTGAGCAAGACGCGATTAGGCTTGCACTGTAAACGCGTCAACGTGCGCTGCAATCCCTATAGAAAGCCTTATGCCTTACACCGCAGCAAAACGTGCACAGGATTGGGCTACCGCAAGCCTATGCACATTTACTGGCGACTAAGGACCGGAGCTGAGTAGTGGAGCACCTGCTTTACATGCAGAAGGTCCCAGGTTGTCCCCGGCATCTCCAGGCAGGGCTGGGAGAGACTCCTTCCTGAAACCCTGCAAAGCTACTGCAGGTCAGTGTACACAATACTGAGCATGTCCCTAAGTCTGTAGGATTTCCCCGCCACTCAGCTGTAACCGTGCCTAAGGGGGTGGCGAGCTTCCCCAGCTCTCCCCAGGCAACTTTTTGTTGTTGTCGTTGTTGCTGTTCTTCATCCCCACCATCCTCGTTATTCGTTGCCTCCCTTCGCCAGCAGACCACGTGTCAAGGGCGCTGCTGCGCAGGCTCTACACTCGCTCTTCTTCCCCCTCCCTTCCTTTCCCCCTCCTCCTCCTGAACGAGTCTGGCCGGAGCTGTGGATCAAAATGGCGGCTGCCGTGGCGGCCGGAGCAGACCGAGGAGGGGGTACCGAGAGCCGCTGAGTCGGGCCGGCGTCTGGAGCCCAGCCGGGGATCATGGAGGCTCCGGGCTGCGGTTAGAGACGCGCGCGGTGAGTGGGGAGGAGGGAAGGGAAACGGGGGAGGGGGTCGAAAGTGGCACCTATTGGGGGGGCATGTAGCCCCCTCCTCCGCCTCCCCATCTCTCTTTCCCATACCCGGCGCTGTGTTGGGCTGCAGGAGTGGCCCCCAGTTAGTCTTCCTTCTCCCTCCTTCCCTCCGTGCCTACAAGCAGCCCCGAGTTGCTGCCCGAGCGCTCCTGTCCCTGTAGGGTTTGGGTTGCAAGATCCCTCCCTGCCTCCTCGCCTCAAGACCCAAACAAGGTTTGGGAGGGAGGCAAGCGACCCCAATGCTTAAGGCTCCAGGCAGCGCTCGCCTCCCTTCTTTTGATGGTCACTTTACTTTCCCAGATACACTTTGGCGCCTTGGTGGTGCGCTTCTGAACAGCCCTTTGCTGTGCACTTGTGGCGAACACCCACCCTTTTATCTCTCTTCCCCCTTTTCTTTTCATGCCTCTTATCCCACGGGGTGACACACAAGCAAGCTCATCCCTTCTCTCTTCTTCCTTTCACATTTTTCTTCAGCCTTTGTTTTTTGCCCGGTTCCCATTCCCTACTTTTAAGGAAGGATACCCGATGCTTCTTAAGCATTTGCCATCCTAAACTGGGTTTTGGTATGCTACTTTTTCTCTCCCCCCTTCGTTAACCTTTGCAATCATTTGGGATGCAGGGGGTTTGAATATGGACCTGGGCTCACTTTTTCCTTAAGTTTTGTACTTACACAGGCACTTCTTCCTTTAAGTTGGCGTTAAAGTGCCAAAGCAGAAATCTGCCCGAAAATGACATGATTTGTAAGGGGCCTTTAAATAATAAGCATTTGTACACTTGGAGAGCCAGCAACATTCCTTCCTCTGTCTGAAGACATTGGACTCAGCCCTGTTGAACACAGTAGGATTGACTTCTAAATAAATGCACAGGATTGTGGTGTAAGTCAGCAAAGAACCAGCACAGGGCTCATTGTATGGTGTGTCATTTGTGTGTGCTGCATGAGTGTATCCAAAGTGCACCCCTCCCCAAGTTTTATTCATGTGTTTTGCTTCTTGTGGATTTCAACTCAGAAGATTTGAACAGTTCATTACTTCCCAGTTCTAGGGTAAACCAAAACTTAACACTGGTCTACTTTTTAGAGTTGTGAGAATGAGTAATGAATTCTAAAGCATGTTTACTTGGGGCAGGTTTATTCTTTAACATGCCTGGTAATTGTGGCTTTCCCCAATGAATCTCCATGGCTTTGTTGTTTGTAGGGGGTAATGGTTTTGCTTAACAGTTTTGTGGTAATAACAACCATTCTCTCCCCAGAGAGGCCTACAGGTATACTTGTCTGGGAAAATTTAGAGAACAAGACTGGTGGGATAGCTTCAGTATCCCTGAAAGTTGCGGGTGGAGGTTTGTGGGGAACGGCTATGGAATACATGGATCTCTTAGTTTATGCAACATGTGGCAGTTTTTAGGTTTGTTAGCTGCCTTGGGCATCACTAATTAAAAGCTGGGATAGAGATTGAATCAATAAACCATGCAGTGGAGAGGAGCCACTGAGTTAAGTAGCTAGTACATTTAGTCTGTACCATGTAGTAATCAATTACAGTCCAAAGTATAATCTGGATAGGGAGAATCTTCCTGACAGTTTGTCAGCAGGACATCTACCACTCCTTTTCTGCCTCATGTGGACTTCAGGGTGAAGTCCCCTCCCAGGAAACCTACCTTATTGAAGGCTAAGAGGGTTTGCCTTACAGGGCCTGGCATTTTTTACATCCTTTCACTGGTGAGGTACAGCATACATGAATATGTAGTGTTACAATTACAGCTGTTTCAGGATCTCTGGGATCAGCTCATTTTTCACATAGGACGCACTGTAGCCCACATGTCCAAGGATCCTATGAGCATATCTTTATTTACAAGAACTCTTAAGTCTGTGCATTAATCCTGTATTCATCTATACGGAGAGCTTTCCTGTTCAGTGATCACATCATCGTGTTTTCTTCCGTGAACCAAAGTTCTAGGGTAACTTTTCTCATTTTGTGCAAAGTTTCTCATCTGTATCTGAGGCAGGCTCTCTATGGACTCTTGAGATTCTCAAGCATGAAAGGCAATACAGAAAAGCAGCCTATTATCCTGTTAGCATCCAGAAGAGTCATCAGCCTTATAGATGCAGACTAGATATAGACACCTTTGGAACAGAATGATGATGATACAGTTCATTTCTCTTGTACTGGATATTTTGGCACAACTGGATTTTTTTGGGGGGGTGTTCTGTTTGGAATAGTTTTATGTATTTTATAATTGTAATGATTTTATCTTTTGATAATTGTATTTTCTGTTGCTGTAACCTGCCCTGGGACCTTATGGTGAAGGGTGGGTAAGAAATCTTATAAAGAAACAAACATTATACTGAATAACACAGTCGCAGTAGCATTTTTCATTGCCATCTATTGGAAGTAGTTAAAATATTTTGTTTGGTATAAACAACTGTGCTTTGTATGCCTGTAATTCTTACTTACCGCCCAGAGAGCTTCAGCTGTGGGGCGGTATACAAATGTAATAAATAATAATAATATATTGTTTTAAGGTGTTTTTATATTGTAGTGCTTTGAGATATTTAGGGTGCAATCCAACTCATTTACACCGGGCTGAGGGGAGTTGGATATGGCAGACTCCCGGCTGAGCCAGCAGGATCCTGGCTCCGCCAGCAGAAGCCCCTCCACCTTTTTTTTTTTTTTTTTTTTTCAATAATTTTTATTCAGATTTTCATAAAACATACAAGACGAAATCATAAAACATTCAAAGACAAAAAACAAAATCAAAAATAGTTAAACAAAAAAAAAAAAGAAAAAAAAACAAAAATAAAAAATAAAGAGTAAAATATTGACTTCCCATTTGTCAAAGATCAAATCAGTTATAAGTCTATAATATATAACAATCCTGTCTCTTAAGTCATATTATAAAATCACTTTCCTCCAGTAGTTATCTTACTTAATCATCAAATCTCATAAACATTACTTTATTCTTTCCACAAAAAGTCAAAGAGAGGTTTCAATTCTTTAAGAAATATATCTATCAATTTTTTTTTCCAGATAAGCATATCGATTAATCCATCTCATTACTAATTATGATAATCTTATTGTCATAACCATAGTCAAAATAAACATTTCAATTAATCCATCACATCAGAATCTGTTAGGTTCAGTAATTTCAGTAGCCATTGTTCTATTATCCCTATTAGTTCCATTTTCCATCTTCCATCTTCAGTAGTCTTGTTAAGTCCAGTAATTTCAATATCCAATCTTCCATTATCAGTATTCCATAATAATCTTGCTGTCAAAGCCATAGTCATATAGTAAGAGTCTGATGGGAATTACCTCTATCCCAAATATTTTCTTGCCATCCATTCTGAATAGGTTGCTGAAATACTGCTGTAAAATCATATCTCTGTTCTTTTTTTCAAAATACACTGGGTCATCTCTTAAAAGTTTTTCCATTGTCACATGGCTGCAGTTAATTCCATAGATTTTCTCTATATTGGGCTCCATCACATCATTCCAGTCCAGAAGATTATCCATGCCATTGATAACTTTATCTCTAGAATCTTCATTAATTTCTTCAGAGATAACATTGAGTTCCAAACAATAGATTTTATTTCTAAAGTCCATAGACTCCAAATCTTGTTCCTGTTCCACGTTTGTTCCAATCTCCGGGATCTCCTCTCTCACAGGGACCCCTGTTCCAGTCTCCAGGGTCTCCTCTCTCACAAGGACCCCTATGTCTTTAATCTCCTGTGTCTCCAAACAATAGATTTTGTTTCTAAAGTCCATAGACTCCAAATCTTTTTCCTGTTCCACGTTTGTTCCAATCTCCGGGGTCTCCTCTCTCACAGGGACCCCTTCCAGGGTCACCTCTCTCACAGGGACCCCTATATCTTTAATCTCCTGCTTCATTTTACTCAATTCAATTTTCAGCTCCTTACAACCCTGTCGCAGGTTTTGTTTCGTTATCTCAATCTCATCCATTATTTTCTGAAACATAGTTATTTCCAGATTCTCAGCCACTTTCTTAATTGCCATTTTAAAAGAAAAATATAGGAAAACCACTTCTTATTTCAGCAACAATTGGGTTAATACTCCAAACTTGGTGACATCACAGTATAAACAGAGCAGACAGCCTTATCTCTCCATGCTTAAGTAAACAAAATGCAGTTCCCAGGATCGAAACAATTAATGGCGGTCGTCAGGAAACAGATTCGTCAAAATAAAATAGACCAAAAAGAGAGTAGTCTCAGACAATATAATATTCTTCAAAATAAAAATCTGGAATAGAAATCCCTCTTCTGTGTATATCTTTAGAATGCAAATCCAGGACAGCTTTTTGCAACAAAAACAGAGATAAGCTATTAATTAGTGAGTAGCAGAGAGAAGTTATGGCTCCCCAGTGAGATGTCAAAAACCGATCAATCTGGCAAATCTCTTTTAAACAGCAACAATTTAAGTCAAGTAAAAGAAAAATATAGAAAGAAGGGTGCTTGCCTGTTAGTGCGTTCTCTCTTAGAAGATAAGATGAACGTTCGCTTTATCAGATAGAGCTTGTTGTTGAAAATCCGTCCCACCTTCGTCGGCTGGACCTCGTCCCATAAATTAATGAGATCTGGTCGTCCCAACAAAAATAGGCTTTGAGGTTAATCTCTTCGTTTCTCCCTACCCGGGAGAAGTTTAATCAGTCAAAAAAAAAAAAAAACCTGACTGATATATCTGAATAAGCTTCTTTTGAGGCAGGAGCCCGTCTCAAAAGCAGGCACAGGCTAAGTCACCCTTCCCGGAAGTCAGAAGCCCCTCCACCTTGATGCAGCTGGGACCCTGCTGGCTCAGCTGGAGGCCAACTGGGAAAGTCCAGCCTGGCAGAATGGGTACCAGCAGAAGCTAGCATAAGGCCTTGAAAAGGGGCATTCTGGGGGTATGTAGGAGGAGGAGCCGTGAGGTGGACATGCAACATCCAACTCTCATTTGGAGCACTCCCGCAGGTCCCAATCCGGACTAAAGTTACACCAAGAAAAAGGTTGGCCTAAGAAAATAATTCTAATGGAAGTTAAGGGGGAGCACTTCCTCACTGGTGGAGGTATTCGTAAGAGCTGGCTTTTTCTTTTTCACTTGTGAACTCAGCTCCCAGCAGAGCTGATGTTCCGCTGGCCTGGAGGTTCCTGAATGGGAAATGGATGTTGCGGAACTTCCCACAGGCTCCTCCTCCGCCGGCACCCCTTCCTCCGGATTCCCATGAGTTGGATTGCTCTGTTAGTGAAGATCTCATAGCTCTGTGCAAATGTTAGTTTGTTCTCTCACCTTCCATGTGACTGGGCATTTGAGTCCATTTTGAGAGCTACTGTGGTGTAGTGGTTAAGGTGTTGAACTACCACCTGGGAGACCCGGGTTTGAATCCCCACACAGCCATGAAGCTCACTGAGTGACCTTGGGCCAGTCACTGCCTCTCAGCCTCAGAGGAAGGCAATGGTAAACCCCCTCTGAATACTGCTTACCATGAAAACCCTATTCATAGGGTCACCATAAGTCAGAATCGACTTGAAGGCAGTCCATACATACATAAATGGTGAGGGATATTTTTTCATACCTAGTAACTTTTTCCTACTTACCAAGTTCTGGTTTGTTGAACTAGAGTCTATTTGTTTTGTAGTTAGGAATTGTTGCAAAGAAATTATTTGTAACAGTAAGTTATAAACCTTGAGAAGAGTGTGTCCTAAGAGCATTTTAACAAACTCAGCATATTAACACAGTTCAGAGATAGTGCCAACCCAGGGTTTGGTGATAGGGAGCAGTCTTCTGGGCTTCCATGCTCCTTCATCTCTGATTTGCCAATTTGGGTTTCATGACAAATAATGGTTAGAGTTTGCCTCCAAACCACAATTTGAAATCATGATTTGCAATAGGTTTACAAAAAATGGCTGTAGAGGTTAACACTAACCATAGTTTGCCCATTAGGATGTCATGTTAAACTGTAGTTAAAGCAAACTGGGACAGGGAGGTGGGAGAGGAGTAAGTATACGGTATTATGATGTGCTTAGTTGCCAGATGCAGTTTGGCATTACCTCTGGATAAAGCTGGATAAAGAAGAGTAGTAGTTCCTGCATAAAGAAGGGTAACATACACCCAAACCATTTAGATGATTAGATAAATTGTGATGAAACAACAAAGGTCTAAATCTAACTATTGCAACGCTGCATGGTATAACAGGAATGGGAAGCTAGTTCAATGGCAGATTGCATCAGCAAATTATGCCATTGTATATTAATAACTTTTCCTCTGCAATTTTGAGGGCTAGACATTTTTTGGAAACACATCTGGGAGTATAAGAGACTGCAGGTTACCCATCACTTGCTTAGCCAAGTACAAAACAATTGGTCTTGCAAGTAGAAAAAAACCCAGCTATCTATCCGTTCTGTGAATAGCATTTCTGATAATCTGATTAAAGTGTTGATCTCACGGAATTTCACAGGGTGCAATTCAAAATATTGTAAGCAATCATTTGCTTGGCTAATACCATAGATTTACAAAGTTCATTTATATTGTACGATACCTTATCTTGTAATGCAGTGGCATTTTTAGCTGCTATCATTTTATTATTTTTCTCTGTGTACAAATTACTTCAAAAAATTCTTCTTTCTGGGATATAGGTTAAGCTGAAAGGTAGCATGCGTTATGCTATGGAAAATTAGCATTTGCACGTATTTTTAGTACCCTATTGATTGCACAACATTGTTTCCTTGGTGAGTTTGTCTCTACATGATGATGTATCTGTGGTATTTGCTCTTTGGTTTTCAAGTGTACGTGTAAAACCATGATATGTGAAGTGGACCAGAATTTTTGTGGCAATGGAAAATCTGACAAGGAGACTCGTGTATCTAAATAATTATTCTGGTTTACCTTAATGTCCCCTATTTTTATTTTGTCTATTCCCTCTTTCTCTGCTTAAGAGAACTTTCCCTTTCTCTACTTAATGTCATTGGAACAATCGGGTTTTTTGATGGTGCTGGGCATTTATTTCAAATAAGTTGCATTATATATTCAGATTTTGTTACTGAGCCATAAATATGTTTCTGTTGTAATTGGATATGTTGTTCAGTGTTGGTTGATCTTAAAGTTTGATAGTGATACATGAAATGCAAGATTTGCTTTCACAAATGATCCTAGCATACATGCACAGACACGCTACAGCATGGGTTTGCCAGCCTGTTTAGGAGACTTTCTGAATTTTTTTCTGTAGTAGAAGGGAAAGTATTTTGTTTGAGACAGCAATAGGTTCTCCAAGTTAAATTTAATAACTATATTAGGGGCCAGAAGACAAGTGTGAATAAATAAGCATCATTCTGGAGAAGAGAAACACCTGAATTCCTATCCTTGTCATGACTTTAGCATCTATTTATTTTTTAAAAAGTATATCCCGTTCTTCTCCTGTAATGCAGTTCTTGGGGCAGGTTGAAACAATTTAAACATCATTTTTTTTAAAAAAAACCCCACAGATAAATATTATTGCATAATAAAAATGGTAAAAACAGATAGGTATTGCTGCCAAAAAAAATTAAGTAAAATAAATAAAAACAGAACAATCCTCTAAAATAAATGTTCTACTGGAGTCTAAACACCCCACCGCAAATTGGTTGGGTTTCACCAGCATTTTGCTGTTGGATTCTTCCAGCTCTGTCCATACCATCTGTGGGGGATATCCAACCTGCAGGCCTAGAATATAGATGTACCAGGCCATTTTGGGGGAAACCAGACTCCTTTCTTGGGTCTGACATCATGTGGGAAAGTTATAGGGTGGTATTCAATGCCAGTTCTACTCAGAGTTGAACCACTGAAGTTAATGGATATGACTAACTCAGGTTCATTAATTTCAGTGGGTCTTCTCTGAATAGGACTTAGTTGAATATAACCCAAAGTACCAAATTTTGACTGCGAAGGAAGAATCAGCAGTGCTCTTGGAATGTTCCTTTGCAGCTGTGGCTTGAACTTCCAATGACCTGTCATCCAATGACATCAGGTGATTGACAGGTAAGCCACGCCGCCCACCTGTCAAAATGGCCCCTGGAGGGTTGTCTTGCTTCTGGAGCTGACCCTCTGGCCAGATCCAATTCCCCACCCCTGGTTTACACACACCATCATCTTATGTTTTCAATGCCACCTGTGTTACACTCTTTGTTTTGTATGTATCTTCTGGAATCTAATTTTGTATCTCTAGCTGTCTCTGTTTCTTCCTAGGTATTTTATCACTATCTCAAACTCAGTCCATCCAGGACATTCCTCTTAAGCCTTCCTTTCTGCTCTGTATCCATTGACATTTTTCCTTGTTCTGGCACAAAGGATTGACTTTACTCTTGAGCCTTCCTTCTCTTTTGCTGCCGGTACTCAGTCTGTTGCCAAATCATGTTTCTTCTCCCTATACAGCACTGCAAAAATCTGCCACTTCTTTTTTTGTTCTCTCTGTTCAAACTCTGGGCCATGCTATGGTTATTTCTCACTGTGACTGTGAGGAAACCACCTTTTACTTCTTTCTTCTGTCCCAAATTCTGCTGCCCAAGGCCACCTTTCTCACTGTTGAGACCATTTTGAATTGTGACCTTTATTTCAGTATTTTCAGTCCCACCTTCCTACATGAAAATGTACTCAAGACATATACCACATTGTAACTAACATGCAGTAACCCTGTTCAAATCCCTATACAGGTTCCCTGTCCCATTCTGAATCCAGCACAAACTCCTTGCCTTTTACCTTCAGAGCTCTGCACTACCTTTGCCCCCACCCTTGCTCTTTGTTCTTATTTTCCATCTTGTTACCTTCACTCTTCCAATTCCACCGCTGCAAATTCTTCTGCCTTTGCAATGGACTCTGGCTATTCTGTTACTTCCCCTCTTGCCTAGCCCTCCCTCCCATATCACTTACTTTTGTCACCTCCCTTCCTTCAACCCTGTCTCAAAATTCACCTCTTCTGTTAAATGTTTGACTATAGCCCCTTCTCACCACCATGTAAAACTGAAACTGAATAATCCCCTTCAGTTCCATTTTGCTGTTGGAAGTTACCTTGTCAGCAACTCATGCTAGAGGCCAGTCTTTTGTTGTAAAGTGCCATGTACATTAATAGCACTATAAAAATAATGAAAGGGAATCTGCTCTCATACTGTGCCACAAATTATTAAATGCCCATTTTGGAAGAGCATAGTTTAATCGCATGGGGTTGTAGTCATTGTTGGTTTTGCAGTAGTGCTCTTGGAAGGCAGGGCACCAACTTTTTCCAATCCCCTTACCTGCTCTCTTACTGTGTTTGGAGAAGGGCTGTACCTCAGTGGTAGAAAACCTGTTTTGCCTGCAGAAGGTCCCAGGTTCAATCTCCAGGTAGGACTGCGGGAGACTCTCTGTCTGAAGTCCTCAAGAGATGCTGCCAGTCAGTGCAATCATTACTGAGTTAAATGGACCAATGGTCAGACTTGGTATAAGGCAGTTTCCTATGTTGCCTATGCTGCAGCCCTCTGCATCGTATTCCATGCTATTTGGCAGGGTCCCTCCCAAATCCTCAGAAGTAGCTCTTTGTAGGACATGGGAGGAGGCTGCAGTGGATCGGAGGGTTGGGTGAAAAGCAGTTGACTGGCCTTACACAAGTAGAAATGCTTTCTTTTAGCACAAAAAATATGGAACCCATGATGATGGATGTGATGTATGTCCAGCTAGGTTTGTGTTATTTTGGGTATGATTGTGGAAGTGGCAGTTCTTTAGATGTTTCTGAAAACAGCTATTAATTTCAGTTCACTGAAATATAATCAAACTAGTTGAGCTAAAATTAATGTTTTAGGGAGGCTTAATGACTGTAAAATGTCAGCTGATAATTACATACACTTGAAGTGAAAGTTCACTTTTCACCAAGCTTGAATATTGGAATGTTGCCAAAAGTCAGGTAGAATTCTAGCAAATTAGGTATTTTTCTTCTTTTTAAGGTATTTTTTCAGCACTTCAAGCAGTAGTGCATGTCTATTAATTCTGCTGAAAGCTATGATCCAGTGTTAATCAGTTGGAATGAATAAAAGACTTGGCACTGCCAAGCTCCAATGTTCAAAATAATGGGTTGTTTCCAACAAAGTTGGCCTGTTAGCACAAAGATGTCTGATTGTTGTGCAGTGGAACATCCCCTTTCTTCCCCCCCCCCCCCCAATGTACCTGCAAATCTGTATTGGGTTTCCACCAACCCTGCATAGCAGATTTGGGTGTTGGGAGAGGAGGAGGAGGCAAAATTCCTTTACGCAAGCAGAAGTCCTTGAGCTAAGTGGATGACTATACAACCCAGTGAATCAGACCTCATCAGATAAATGAGTTGAAACTATGACATTTGTGCACTATTCTATTTAGAATATGTTTATGCTACTTTTCAACAAAAAATATCAAGGCAGTTTCTTTTAATAATGTTAGGCACAGTGAAAACATCCTGAAACATCTTTACTATATCTTTTGCTCTCTTCCTTATAGGGGCTGTTTGTGGATTTCTGTGCTTTATAGATAAGATTTTCTTGATTTTGTTACTTTGTTACTGAGACAATAAGGGAGAGCTAGTTGAAGCAGGTGATGGAAAGCCCCTAGACCCTGGAGAGCTACTGTGAGTCAGTAAACAATGCAGGGCTAGACGGATCAATACTCTAAAGCAGCCCTACTGTAAAGCAGCTTCCTGTGTTTCTAGCAGACGTGGGCATGTGGTGACAAAACACAAAAATGATCCTTGTTCTGCATGGGTTTCACCTCTGATGCATTTTCATGTGAATTATACTTCCCAACTCTGCGACTTGTATCTTAATTAACTAGATAACATAGACACTTGTCAAAGAATGACTGGTGGATCTGCAGGTTTACCAGTATGGGCCATAATATGGAGAATCTGTTCTATATATATATAACACATCTTAAGTGTGTGGAAAATATAGTTTGCCAACGCTACCTGGGGCATGGGGAAAATGTGTGGCAATCCAGATTAATAGTAAGGTATGTTATGTGGGATGGGCTGTTTGCTTCAGAGGTAGAAAACCCTTGTAACAGGATGCTGTTTCTTTCCCTGTTGTTGTGATCCATGCAGGGAGGGGGCGGATAGATGAAGATGAAACAGATAATGAGGACTTGGACTGGGAACCTGGGGAGAGGGCAGGCAGCGGGGTGGACTGACAGGGTGCCCCAGCCCCCACCTTTGACAGCTCAGCCCCCACAGCTCCTGACCCACCTGTGGAAGCACCACCTGGCCCATCAGACACTCTTCAGTTGGACACGCCCCCATGCCAGAGGCTCAGCCTTGCACACCAGATGTTTCCCAGCTGAGTGCTGCCCAGCTTCCCACGCCCAGACTGACTGTTAGCAGCCCCCCTTCATCGGTGGGGGAAGTTGAGATCAAACCACCTTCACCAGGCGCTTGAGGCGGGAAGTTCAACAGTCAGAGCTGAGGCGGAGTCTGCGTTTGTGCATGTGATCCCAGCCTACTTAAGCTGACTTGGGGGGGGGGAAACCCGGTTGCTGAGTCAATGTCTTAGAGTCGTGAAGTCTGTAGGGGGCCTTAAACACACATAGATGTATGTGTAGATTCCCTCAGACTGGCACCAATTGTATGTTGGCCAAGGGGCATGGCTGGCATGCACATTGCTTAGGCTTATATCCAAAGTAGTGGTAAGGCTCTCAGTTCTTGTAGTGCAAGGATTTATGATTTATGCTTGTGCAACATGACTTCCCCCTTCCCCTCGTGCACCCCTTAAATCCAGAGCAGATTTAGGGAGAATGGGGGGAGGAAAGTTCTGTTGTGCAAACATAAATCCTTGCACTAATGAAATGAGGGCATTTGAAACCACCCTTAGTATCTAGGGACAAGGCTAGCTGAGCGTGTTATCAGAAGCACCGTCGTGTAGTTGGTACATGCCTGAAACTAATTTCCATTTATGTGCTTTATATGTGTGTGTGTGTGTGTGTGTGTAATATATTTTAAAGTCTCTTTTTATGATGTTTTAGAGTGCTTTCAGTGCTTTTGTTTGCCTCCCTAGGCTCCTACTGGGAGGAAGGGCAGGATAAATAACTACTTAGAATTATTATAAAGTTAGAAGTTGGCCGTTCTGAGTCCCATTTTTTCAATACTTGGATACTAGTATTTCTGTGACTTATGTTTGATTACAAAATCCATGGCCAGAACAAAATTAAAGACTTGCTATTTATTTAATATTGTTTAACTGTGGGATCAGAAATGTGTAGTAAAGACCCCTATGATTAAGTGCTCAATTGTGCATGTAAGTTACATACAACAGTAGTATCAAATTACTGAGAACTTGTCTGCCTCTTTTCCCTGCTTTGAAAACTTCCTGAAATATTCATATTTTAAAGTCATATCCGTAAATAAGAGTTGATATTTATATACCACCCAGAGGCTTGTAAGGTAGGTTGGTATGCGATCCATATTGCTGATGGGAAGTTGACACTGAGATAAAGTTTTACTTAAGAGTTCCCAGGTAGCCATTTGAGGTGGGGACTTCTTGACTTGCATCTCACACTCTTGGCCACTGTAATGCACTACTCTCTAAACTCCTGTCTTGATAAAACAATGTTTGGTTTCTTCTGTTGATTACTGTTTACCTATTCATGATTCCTCCCACTTCCAAGGCTGAGTATTCAAATTAGTGGTCCCCAGTTCCCGACAGGCCTTGACAAGACAAAAATTACAGCCAGAAGCCCCTCCCCTTATTGGCTTGGCTTCATGGTTCAGGCACTTGAGCTGGGAAAAAGAGCTATGGAGTCTGCCTATGTGGCTGCTACTTGGCCGAGGTGCTCTGGCCACCTGTCACACAGTAGCACCCCCCCCCCAAACACACTTCCATCTTCTATGAACCAGGCAAGGATAGCATAGGGGCTTGCCAGTTTGTTGCTGTACAAAGGGGGTTTTCCAAGCATCTCAGCAGGCAAAATACTCTCAGCGTTCCTCCCAGCCTTGGAGCTGGGGAGGAGGCAGCTATTACTGCACAGCTGCCAGGATAATCCCTGCCTACCTCTGCAACTCAAAGGCTGGAAGCAAGGACTCGGACTTATCATGCTTGCAAAATGGCAGCAGCACACTTCCCATAGCAAGTGAAAGTGTAGAATTTTGCCAGGACATTTCTAACTGCAATGTCTCCTCCACCTGTCTAAGTTCTTGCTTCCTTTTAGCTGTTTTAAGTCTGCTGGTTAAAGTTCTTCTATTTTTGTGTGTGACTAAAACTCTAGCAAGCTTTGAGCTTTTATATTAATTATAGTGTTTTCAACCTCAAAACATGAGTTGTCTGTATAGTACATGTGTACTTATGTCTCTCTCTTTGCCTTGGTTATTTAAAATAAACCAGTTGGTTGAATTTCAAAATTTGCTCTAATGTAAGTGCCTGCATAAAAGTTGCAATGTATTGTAATGTTGGCATAGCTGAAAACATTTTCCATCAAAAGGACATGGCTGACAGAGAACTCAACAAGGGACCCTCCCCTGCCAAATTGTGTCCCATATTTTTTCAGTCAACTTGTTAATTATATAGCATTTATCACAAATATGTTGTAGATGCAGCCAAGATGTTTCATAAAGCTGCTTACACAGTATGTAGAATATGAGAAGCAGTTCCTGCATTATTAGGAAGACCTGCTGCTGCATTTCCAATAATACATTACATTGCTCATTTTAAAAAAATATTTACAACAAGCTGCCCTGCAGCCATATTGGGCATGGAGCGTTGTCAGTTCCTTCTCTCTGCTTGTTGCAGGCATACTTTGGTATGTTGGTTTTATGTGATCGCTTTCTCATTCCGTCCAGTCCTGTGGGCTGCTGAAAATCAACCACATGTGTGCTCAGACAAATTTTCCAAAAGGCTAAATCTGCCAAGTTTTCTAAAGAGGAATAATTAAGCTTTCTCAGCTTTGATCACTTGACTACTAAAACTGTCACAACTTCTCCCTGCTCCAGCCACAAAGAGTTTGAAACACCTTGTATGTTGGAGAAGGGGGTCGGGATTCTGACAGTTGTGACAAGTGACATGTTCATGTCTACTGCCATGGGTTGCTTTTCTACAAAACGGGGACAGAGTTATGCCTGCTGACGTGAGCTTATTATCTTCAGCAGAAGTCCTGCTCCCCCAACGTAATATGTTTGCAGTTTTGCTGATACTTGCTTTGGTCTCTTCGCTGCTTATGGCATGGTCGCTCTGTCCCCAAGTGCGACCTGCTTTTCCTCTCCCAACAGCAGTTGCTACTGGCAGCTGCCAAAGAGTATCCCATCCTAAGAGTATTGATGGGTTTTTTTTCTGAATTCCACCTTAAAATCTTTGAGAAGAAGAGTTCACTGTCAAAATGCTGCTAAGTTCATACTTCTTGGAAGGGCTTATTCCTTAATGAACTGGTAACTGGGAGTGAGCCTTACTCATCTCAGTGAGATTTTCAATTGAGTAGGCATGTTTAGGATTGTGCTGTAAGTGCTTCAGAATCTGACCCCTTCCTGGCAAGGTCTTTTGCAAGTGTCACAGGATTTTGTCACAGTAGCCCTCAAAGCTGACAAATATAATTTTCAGAACTTGCTTAACTCCTCCAGTCATTTGTGTTTGACTTTCAGAAAACGGCATATTTATGTCAGTTTTAAACTTAATATGTTAAAGGTCTGCAGTTGGTTTCCATGCTTTAAAATCATTAAAAGAGTATGCAGACAGACAGAATGAGATGTTTGTCAAAATAGTCTAGTCTCTCAGCTATGTGCTTCTAAAACAATTCTGACAGATTGTTGTAGAACTGTACGTTGTTTGATTGTAATTTGCTATGTTTAGTTAGTAGGCTGGGAGTTCTTGGTGTCTCTAGGGATGTTATCAGTTGAGTTTTTTCCCCTCAAAGTGCCCTTTATTTGTCTATAAAGTTGCATATCTGTACTGAGAATTATTTTTCAAAGTGACAGGGTCTGTGCTAGTAGACTGTGCTTTACACCAAGATAGAACAAAATGAGATGCTTGGTATGCTAATAGCAAACGGCCTATTTGTTAAGTTTTTCCTCCCTATCCCATTAAGAAAATAATTTCTAGATTGCTCTTTGAACTTGGATAAGTGCAGTATTAAGGTAAGATTAGTGAGCACCTCCTTACTGTTTTCTTGTCACTTGTAGCACCAGCTATGTAAATGATGCTTTATGCAACATAAACAAAAGACAGGTCCTTGCCTTGAAGGCTAAATACAGGTGTTGTGAGAGGCAGAGAACAGAAGAAGAAGAAAAGTCCAAGCCAAGGATAATATTGCAGTTACTTGTAGTAAGTAACCTTCAATTTTTGGAGGCAAGAAACTATACCTGGCTGGATCCCTTTACTGTGACCCATAGTAACCCATTGGCCATGCTCATAAGATAGTGCTAGACCAGTGTCTGGAGGCAGTAATGGGCTACCAAACTGAATCTGAATCTGAATCCTGACAAGAAGGAGATATTGGAGATTGGCGGTTCTCATCTTTGGAAATTGGGTATAAGCCCTGTTCTTGAAGAGGTGGCATTCCTCCTGAAATATCGGGTCCATAGTCTGGAGGTATTCCTAAATTCCACCTTGTCACTGGAGCCCTAGCTATCTTCACTTCTCTTCAGTGGTATGGAGTACCTATTTATAGCTATGACTAGTTCACCAGCTACAGCTATTACTGGACAGTGACAGCCTGGCCGCTGTGATCCACCCTCTAGTAGCTTTCCATTTGGACTATTTCAGTGCCCTCTACTTGGGGTTGTCCGTGAAGATTGTTTGGAAGCTGTACCCAGTGCAAAATACAGCTGTGAGAGTTTTATTAGGCTTATTGTCTAGGCACCATAAAGCTTTGGCCCTTAGATATTTTCACTGGCTGTCATTTGGCTACTGAGCCCAATTCAAGGTTTTAGTTTTGACTCACAAAATCCTACACAGCCTGGGACCCACTTACCTGAGAGGACGCCTCTCCCCTTACCAACCAACCTGTTACTTGAGATTTACTGGGAAGGCTGTGCTGGTAGCACCATCCATGAGGAAAGCTCAAAGAACTACAACATGTCAATGGGCCTCCTTAAGTAAGGCATGCTAGCTATACAACACACATCCCTTGGAGATTTGGTTCAGCCAACCAACCTTTGTTTCGCACACTAACTGAAAGCCTCCACCCCAATAAGGCCTTTTGATATAAGATATGCCTGTGGATGTCTTTTATTGTAACTGATTTTAATATTTTGACTGCTGATTGTTGTGTATCATATTATTCTAACCTGTATGGGGGTCTATGGATGAAGGGAAGAATGTAACTTTTAAAAAAGAGTAAAATAAATAAAATAGTTGTTTCCTTTTCATTCCAATCCAGACAGATCTTCACTGGCTTTTTCTGCCTATCCATTTAACATATAGATTAAACAGACTTTGATCTGGCAACTTTCTGGCAGTTGCATAACTAAATTGGTTGGGATGAGTGATACTTTTTTTAAAAAAAACTTGGAGCAGGTTCAGATTAGTTTAATAGCAAATCGTTAAGGCAAGTGAGAAATAGAAAATGGAAAATAAAGCACTTTTGTTCGAAGTTTATCATATCTAGCACCAGTTCAGCTAGGATTAATGTACCTGTGATAAGTATCTTTAAAGGCAAGATGATGAGCTTTCAAACAAACAAAAGTCCCTGAAGTGTCCGTTTGCATATCCTGGGAATTGGATGTTGCTGCTGTGTGTCATGTTGTGCAGCCTATGCTCCATATTTTGGTAAGAGATGTAGTTGTTTTAAGGTGGATACTCATTTCCAAATCTCATGAACCTGACATTTAATAGGCCTTTCTGCAATCTCTAGCTATAAAGGAGTAAAGTGATGGCATTCAGAAAATGATTAACAAATGGAGTCAAACTGTGGAGTACCAAAGGATCTATATTGTCCCCAAGGTCTGCTCTGCTCCCTCCCTGATGGTTTTCTGGAGACTTCTGAAAACGATCTTGTTCTGGAGAGCCTTTGGGAGGGACTGAAGGTAGAGCCTGACACTGATTTTATGATGTTATGCCTTCTACGTTGAATTTTACCCTTGTAGTCCCCTTTAGTACCACTCCCTATATATATGTGTGTGTGTGTGTATGTATATGTGTATATATATATGTATGTATATGTGTATATATAGTATTTTATCCCCACCCAGTCATGAAGCTCACTGGGTGACCTTGGGCCAGTCACTGCCTCTCAGCCTCAGAGGAAGGCAATGGTAAAACCACCTCTGAATACCGTTTACCATGAAAACCCTATTCATAGGGTCGCCATAAGTCGGGATCCACTTGAAGGCAGCCCATTTCCATTTTCAATCCCAAACAGACTGTGAAGAGCTCTAAAATGATTTCTGCAAACTAGATGAATGGGCAACAGAATAATAAATAAGATTGACTGTGAAAAAAAGCTAAAAGACGCTCTGGTTTTTGTAGCTTAGACCACAAACCTTAAGTGAGGTTGGGATTGTTCAGAATCCTTTAACCTCTGTGGGGGAAAGAAGTTTCCCCATCTTATGACAACAGATCTTGGGGGTTGCCTTGTAAAATCAGTTTAGGTGAAAATACTTCACAGAACGCATAATTGATGTATGGAATACACTTGTAGAGCATGTGGTGATAGCTTTAAAAAGATTAGAAAAGCAATATAGGGTAAGCATATTGGTGACTCCTAGCCATGCCGACTAAATAGAGCCACCACTTTCAGAATCGGCTTTGTTCTGGTGATTTAAGAGCTGGGAGCAATAGGTGAAAGTCATCTCCTTTGTCTTTCTGCTTGTGAGCTCCCAGAAGCATTTAACTAGCCACTTTTGGAAAAAAATAGTGTTGGATGAGATGGATCATGGTCTCTCTACCCTCAATACCAGCCTATAAACCTCATGGAATATATTTGTCTCGCACCAACTTGCAAGCCTACACAATTTCTAATCTGCTGCACCTTTTAAAATACCGCTTCATCTCTACTCTTGATGGTTGTATCCAACATTAGTCAAATTCAGAGTAGACCCATTAAAATTAATACGATTATGCTAGTCATGTCCCTTAATTTTAATGGGCCTACTCCGAGTTTGACTAATGTTGGATACACCTCTGAGAATATTGGGCTTGCAGCGTTTGCATAATCACAGTTACAGTGTAGTTGTGACCCACAGTCTAAGAATTCCTGAACTTTGTTTATACTCCTGTTTTTCCAGTAAGGCTTGCAAATCAGTTTTCCCCTTGCTGCTTCTAAGGGGTCTCCCTATCAGCTTGAGAAGTAGTGCTTTACACTGATAGGATGCACCAAGTGGCCAGTGTCTTAAGTGTTTATTTAGAAGGGTTTAGCAGCTCCCAAGCCTAATTCAGTGAACATGTAAGCAAGACAGTTGAAATGACTTGGTATTTGAGGAGTACAAGCATACATAGACTAGAGGTTCTTTTCATTTCACAAAATGGAAGAAAACCTTATCTCAAGTAGGAAAGATAAAGAAGGTAAACAGAACCTTTTTAAAAAAGATGTTTTTAAAGCTTTTAAAAATGTTTTTAAAGATGCTTTGTTTTAATATATTTTCAAGTCTGTTTTTATGATGTTTTTAAGTGTTTTTAGTGCTTTTGTTTGCCGCCCTGGGCGCCTACTGAGTGGAAGGGCAGGATATAAATAAAATAATAAATAAATACATAAAATAAAAACTGGGAAGCTTAACTTGTGATCAAGTATCAGCAAATGTTAACTGAAACAAAGTTTATCCATTTAAAGATCAGAGTAGTGCTGCAAAAGACAAACCAAATAACCCTAATAACTAGGATGAGATTACCTGTGATAGCCGATGAGCAATTCAGGTGCAATAAAACCCTGCAGTGCCTATAGCGAACTTAAAACAGGATATATAAATGTCCAATCTATAGAAAATGCATGTGGGGAAATCATGAAAGGTCTAACATTGAAGGGACCATGTGCTGGCAACATGTGAACTAGTCTGGCATTTTGAACTTTAAAAAACATAATTTGAGTTACATTCATTTTCTGATCATAATACTTTACAATTTTGCAGTATTGAAAGGCAAGAAAATTAGCTTGGGCTTAAATCTTGCAAACCTTTTTAGTGAAAGTGACAAACTAGTCCCATTATGTACAGTAGGGTCCCACTGCGGCGATCTCAGTTAGACGCAATTAGACTAAAGCGCCACTCATACGGCGCTTGTTCTGCTTTTATGGCGGTTTTCGAGCATCGTGCGCCATTCTATTCAGTGAGTTCCGCTTTTCAGTGTTTTTTGCTTTTCGGCGGGGGTCTGGAACGTAACCTGCCATATGAGTGGGGCCGTACTGTACTGTAAATTTATTTGAGACTTCCAGGAGCTTTTTTCCCCCTTGATGCTTCCCCTACCTATATATTTTATTGTATATAGTTTCTCTCTCGGTGTGCATGCACATATGCTTACACTGTGTCAGATTAAGTAATATATAAATAAATGTAATGTGAAAATACGTTATTCTTATAAGTTTAAATGTTAAGTGAGTAACAAACTCAGAATGGCACTCCTTGTGAATCCTGCACTGCTTGCAGCAGTTTGTAGTGTGGATGTAGAGAAGGAGAGCAAAGTATCGTCTCATTGCCAGTTTGGGGTGTGTTCACACATGTTTTGAGCTATGTAGTTCCTATAACAGTTAGAATGTGTGATGGTATCTTTAGCTAAGCAGTCTTCAAACAGTCAAAATAAAGATGAGAGGCCAATGGCTATGAATTAGACCTAAAACTTTTTTTAGAAGTCAGGAATATAGAAGTTGATGTCCAGGAAACAATGCATTAATACTACGAGATCTGTTTAGTTCTGATTCTACCCAGTACACAACTTGAACCTGATTGAGGCATTGTTGATTTATTATGTAACTGCTTCGGAGCATTTTTGAGTGCTCACTCAACATGAGCAAACTTGCTAAGCGTACAGGGCAATCATGATTAACTGTCAGCAGCTCTTGTGATTTTTGAGACTGGGAGTCCAAATATGAAATTGCAGAATCTGCTCTTGGCCCATACCTGTGATGTCCTGTTCTCATGTTGCTTGTATATGCATATGGGTATCAAGGGTGGTCAAGAGAACTAATGACTAGGAAAGGTAATATCTGAATGGAACTTTAGATGCCTAACAAAGACCAATAAAATGTAAATAGAAATGGGCTGTAAAGAGGACTCCCTTTCTTCAAGTGTTAATAGGATGGTGTAAAAAGATATTTGGGTGATTAAAAAGTGAAATATATAATGGAGATAAATGCAAGAATGAGCATTGCTACGCACCTATGGATAGGTTCCTGGTTGCTCATCTGCTGTGCCCACTGGCCTGTGTGTGTTGTTGTTTAACGCCAGATCGGTACACAGTAAGACCACACTCATCCATGATTTGATCGTGAATGAAGGTGCCGATTTGGTGTGCGTTACCGAGACCTGGGTGGGTGAGCTGGGAGGAGTTGATCTGACCCAGCTTTGCCCACCTGGATACTTGGTGCAACACCAGCACAGGCTGCGGCAGGAGTTGCTGTTGTCTACAGAACTTCCATCTCTGCCACCAGGAAACCTCTCTTGTCTTGGAGTTGGCTGTGAGGGCCTGCACCTGGTGTTTTGGCCAAGGAGACAGTAAAATAGGGTTGCTGCTGGTGTACCATCCACCCTGCTGCCCAACAGCTTCTCTTACTGAGCTGGCAGAGGCCATCTGGGCTGTGGTGTTGGAGGAGTCCAGAATGATAGTGCTGGGTGATTTCAGTGTCCACGCTGAAGCTGCCTCTAGTGTTCTGGCTCGGGACTTCATGGCCTCCATGATGACCCTGGGGCTCTCTCAAGTTGTCACCAGCCCGACACATAGGGCAGGGCACACCCTTGCCTTGGTTTTTGCTCCAGATGGAGGAAGGGGTGGTCTGGAGATGGGGGGTGGATGTCACCCCATTATGGTCAGACCACTTCCTAGTGAAGTTTACACTTATGGTTCCGATCCTTCCCTGCAGGGATGGTGAACAGGTTAAGATGGTCCGCTCCCAGAGACTAATGGAATCCACTGGATTCCTGAATGCCCTGGGGGAGTTCCCAGTAGATAGAGCAGGTGACCCTGTTGAAGCCCTTGTCACACTGTGGAACAGCGAGGTGCATCAGGCTCTTGACACTGTTGTCCCTGAGCGCCCTCTCCAGCATCGTGGAGCCTGGTTTACACCTTAGTACACCTGTGAGCTAAGGGCAATGAAACAGGCTGGACAACAGCTAGAGCGCAACTGGCAAAAGACATGCTGTGAGGCTGATCAGGCACGAGTAAAACATAACTGTGGTGGTGAGGGCAGTGAAGAAGGCCCACTTCTGTGCCTCTATCGCATCCTCAAGTAGCCGCCCAGTGGAGCTTTTCCATATTGTCAGGAGTCTGTTGACATTAACTCCAGGAAATGGAGTTTTAGACCCTTTGGAGGCCCACTGTGAATTGTTTGCAAGGCACTTTGAGAGTACAGTTGCTCGCTGCCATAGCAGTCTTGATGCTCCATCCATATCTACTGTGGCCCTCAGTGAGGTGTCCAGTGCAACGTCTGCTTCAACTTCTTGGGAACGGTTTCAGTTGATGTGGCCTGATGATGTAGACAAGGTGCTTGCGATGATGCGGCTAGCAACCTGTTGACCCTTGCCCTTCTTGGCTTATTAAAGCTTGCCGAGGAGGTTTGACTGAGTGGATCCAGGGTATGGTCAATGCATCATTGTGGGAGGGAGTGATTCCAGCCACCCTGAAAGAGGCGGTGATCCGACTGCTGCTGAAAAAGCCCACCCTGGACCCATTGGTCTGCGACAATTACCGACCAGTCGCAAATACCCCCTTCTTAGGGAAGGTGATTGAGAGGGTTGTGGTGCAGCAATTGCAAGTACTCTTGGATGAAACAGATTATCTTGACCCATTCCAATCTGGGTTTGGGCCTGGTTATGGAACTGAATCAGCCTTGGTTGCCCTGATGGATGACCTTTATTGGGAGAAGGACAGGGGGAGTGCGACCCTGTTACTCTTACTTGATCTCTCAGCGGCTTTTGATACATTAACCATGGTATCCTTCTGGGACGACTTGGTGAGATGGGTATCGGAGGCATTGTTTTACAGTGGTTCCGATCCTATTTCCAAGGTCGTTTTCAGATAATAGCATTGGGTGATTGTCTTTTGGCCCCCTGGAAGTTGTGCTGCGTGGTGCTGCAGGGTACCATGTTGTCCCCCATGCTGTTTAACATCTATATGAAGCCCTTGGGAGCGCTCATCAGGAGATTTGGGGTGAGGCGTCAGCAGTATGCTGATGATACCTAGCTCTGTTTCTCCATAACATCTGAATTGGGAGAGGCCGTACAACCCTAAACCAGGGTCTGGACTCAGTGGTGGGTTGGATGAGGGCCAGTAAACTGAGTCTGAATCCTAGCAAAATGGAAGCGCTGTGGGTTGGTGGTTCCGGAGTTCAGATAATTGGTCAGTTGCCTGCTTTGGATGGGGTTGTACTCCCTCTGAAAGAACAGATCCATGTCTGAGGGTGCTCTTGGATCCATCTTTGTTGCTAGAGGCCCAGGTGACCTCAGTGACTACGAGTGCCTTTTACCAGCTTTGGCTGGTAAGACAGCTACAGCCATTTGTGGACTGGAATAGCCTGACCACTGTTGTCCACACACTGGTTACCTCCAGGCTGGATTACTGTAATGTGCTCTATGTGGGGCTGCCCTTGAGGTTGGTCCGATAGCTGCAGTTGGTGCAAAATGTGGCGGCGAGACTGCTCACTGGGGCATGGTATCGCCAACATGTCACCCCGCTGCTGAAAGAATTGCATTGACTGCCCATTTGCTACCGGGCCAAGTTCAAGGTTCTAGTTTTGGTGTACAAAGCCCTATACAGCTTGGAAGCAAGATATCTGATAAGACCATCTTATCACTTATATACCCAATCGATCACTGCACTCTGCAGGTGAGGGCCTCCTGCAGATACCATCTTATCACGAGGTCCGTTCCACACAACATAGGAAACAGACCTTTAGTGTGGCGGCACCTACCCTGTGGAATTCTCTTCCTTTAAATATTAGACAGGCTCCATCTCTGCTATATTTTCGGTGCCTTTTGAAGACCTTCCTCTTTCAACAAGTGTTTTAAGTTGAGACCTTATCCCAGTCTGCTTCTGTGTTGGAATTGCTTTTTAATATGTTTTTAAACCTTTTTCAATCTAGACAATATGTTTTAAACCTTTTTTTAAAGATGTCTTGAAAGCTTTTAAAAATGTTTTTAAAGATGTTTTGTTTGAATGTATTTTAAAGTCTGTTTTTATGATGTTTTAAAGTGCTTTTGTTTACCGCCCTGGGCTCCTGCTGGGAGGAAGTGCAGGATATCAATAAATAAATAAAGGAGGGCACCATCTCTGTTATCTTTTCAGCGCCTGCTGAAGACCTTCCTCTTTCAACAAGCCTTTTAAGTAGAGACCTTATCCCAGTCTGCGTCTGTGTTGGAATTGCTTGTTAAGATGCTTTTAAATATGTTTTGTTAATATGTTGTAAAGTTTTTTGTTTTTAAGATGTTTTAGAATATTTTTAGTATTTTCATTTGCTGCCCTGGGCTCCTTTTGAGAAGAAGGGCAGGACATACATTTAATAAATAAATAAATAGTAAATCAAGTTGAAGAACATTTAGATTTTTAAGCATAGAAATGGTACCCAGGCATCTTCTATTTGAGGAAACTTGTATTGTCTATATTGGGGACATAATGTGGCGTGCAACAGTAGGAGAAGTAGTAAAAACTAGTGTATTTTATTCTTTTTAGTAGGACATAGTTGGGGGGGAGGAAGGATGTCATTGCTTCATCCTAGCATTAATGAAGTGTTAAAACATGTTCACCCATATGAAATGGATGGAGATTTTACCCATTGTTTGTCAACCCAATTTGATATGCTACTATTTCTGTGCATGTGGTTATGCTAAAAATGCTTCTACTATCAGTTGATGGGGTGCTATAGAAATAAGTTCTGCTTTGATATAACATAGTACAGACTTAATGACATTTAATTTTTGAGGCAGATAATTTTATCTGACATGAACAGTTAGCAGGACACATGTATTCATGCATGTAATTGGAACAAAGTTATAAAAGGTAAAGATGCCTTTTGGCTGGTCTTGCAAGGAGGAAGTAGTTGATACTATTTTATAGATCTTATCGAATAAAATAGGAAGTTTTGTATTTCTGTGTCTTCTTTTCATTCCCACCAATAACTCATAGTTCTTGTATTTTCTAAATTCCCAGAATTAAAAAGTGGATGCCAGAAAATAATAATGCAATTGTAGTTGAGTAGATGCAGAGTTTCCTCTAGCCTTCTTATTCGCTGCAGTGTGAATTATGCCCTAGCTCCTTCTTTGCCTTTAGAAATATGAATTTCCTAAATGTCAGCTGAGCTGTAGTGGAATTAGAGGGACAGGAAAGTTCCTGAGACTGCTGAGATGATCTGTGATCCAGAGGGGTATGAATGTATCTGATATATTCCCCAAGCTTCTCGCCCAGTTTCCAAAATAGTTGGGTCAAACTAGAAAAACAGCATCTTTTGTCTAGTTTGCAGCTGTCTGATTTATGCTCAACTCCTTGATCATACTATATAGACAGCTAGAGTTCAACTGAAAAGCTTAATTGGGCAACATATATTTTATTCAGATTTTCATTAGATAGTCCCAATTCAGGGCTTTAAAATAGATTTTTACATAGAGAAAAATGTTGCCTAAGAAAGAAGTGAGATGTTTGCTTTACCTGAAGGCTCACCAGGGGATGCCTGCGACATTGAAAAGAGGTTTAGGTTGCTACTCTGCTGAATTTGGCATTCTTGAAACATCTAAGCAGCTGGGGAAACCTGTTTGAATTTATTACAAGCTATTGAGGGGCAAATCCTCCCTTCCACTAGATGTGCTGTACAGAATTTGGAGTGAGGAGGCACAAATTATCATCCAGTGGAAGAGATTACTGGCATCAGTTCAAAACATCCAGTATAAGCTAAATTTTAATTCAAATCCACTGGGGGAGAGAAGGGAATAATACAGCCCTGGAAATGTCATATGGCCAGTGGTCACCTAGCACATTGTCTGGAAATGTAATGTAATAGCCGCTGTTTTGGAAGTTGTAGCTTCTTCTGTTTCCAATTGTATTTGCACATTCTAAAATATACTGTCAAAATGTGGAGCTGTATTGAGGGGGGGAGGGATATTGCCAAGAAGCATGTCCTGAGCTGTTCAAATGATATACTAAGGCTTGGTCACATGTTATACTGAATTCAGGGACAAACCATCTCTATACATGCACAAGTGTTTGTGTGAAAAAGTGTAGGCTTTTTAAGTAGCTCAACTACTGTATACAGAAAATTGAAAATGGACTGCCTTCAAGTTGATCCCGACTTATGGTGACCCTATGAAATAGGGATTTCATGGTAAGCGGTATTCAGAGGGGGTTTACCATTGCCTCCCTCTGAGGCTAGTCCTCCCCAGCTGACTGGGGCCTGCTCAGCTTGCCACAGCTGCACAAGCCAGCCCCTTCCTTGTCTGCAACTGCCAGCTGGGGGGGGCAACTGGGCTCCTTGGGACAATGCAGCTTGCCCACGGCTGCACAGGTGGCCGAGTATGTAACCTTTGAGCCGCTCACTGTGGGGGTGATCTTTAGCTGGCCCTTGACACCCAGGAGACACGAGCAGGGATTTGAACTCACAGACACTAGACTCCCAGCCAGGCGCTCCTCCCCACTGTGCTATACCAGCTGTATTACTGTATACAGGGGTAGACAAAATGTACACTCATTGAATATAATGTCTGAACATCCCTCTGGCATCTTGGAATTCTGGGTGTTTGCCTGGGTGTAATCAGAAATTCAGTCAGGTCATGAAAGAGGCTTGCAAATGGTGGCCAGTGCTATTTGGTTTATACTTAGAAATTTTCATTAAAAAATAATACTTCTCTGATTCTTCTTGATTTGCTCAATTCAAAAGTCTACTGCAGTAGTCACCAACTTTTTGGGAACATGTGTCTAAAGTTCCAAGAATATACAATCTATTTGCAGCTTCCCATATCCTTGGGTGGCTAGTCGGCCTTATCATAACCAGGCTCATGGGCTTCATCCTATTAATATTATTAATATTATTATTATTAATAATAATAATAATAATAATTTAATTTGTGTGTCGCCTATCTGGCCGATGGCCACTCTAGGCGACGTACAATGCAATTGCAATGATGCATCACAATAAAATACAAATAGAATACAACATGACAGTAAAATAGTAACAGTTCACAGTAATAGGCAATTTGTCCTAAAAATTAGCCCTCCCCGGAAGTCCCAAAGGCCTGTCTGAAGAGCCAGGTCTTCAAGGCTTTGCGGAATACGTTCAGGGAAGGGGCATGCCGAAGATCATATGGGAGGGAATTCCAGAGAGTGGGGGCCGCCACTGAAAATGCCCTCTCTCTAGTCCCCACCAACCTAGCTGTTTTAGTTGGTGGGACTGAGAGAAGGTCCTGAGTGGCTGATCTTGTCGGGCGGCATAATTGGTGGCGCTGGAGGCGCTCCATCAGGTAAACTGGGCCGAAACCGTATAGGGATTTAAAGGTTAATACCAACACCTTGAATTGAGCCCGGAAAATAACTGGAAGCCAGTGCAGATCGAACAACACTGGGGTGATGTGTTCTCGGCGGCGACAATTTGTGAGTAGTCGAGCCGCAGCATTTTGTATAAGTTGCAATTTCTGGACCGTTTTCAAGGGTAACCCCACGTAGAGCGCATTACAGTAGTCTAAATGAGAGGTGACCAGGGCATGTACTACCAGTGGGAGCTGATGAACAGGGAGGTGGGGTTGCAGCCAACGAATGAGGTGTAATTGATACCAAGCTGCCCGGCTCACTGCCGAAATCTGAGCCTCCATGGACAGCTTGGAATCAAGAACAACCCCAAGGCTGTGGACCTGGTCCTTTAGGGGTAATCTCACCCCATTGAACATCAGGTCAACATCTCCCAACCTTCCCTTGTCTCCCACAAGTAGCACCTCAGTCTTACCGGGATTCAGCTTCAACCTGTTCTTTCCCATCCATCCACTCACAGATTCCAGGCACTTGGACATGGTCTCCACAGCCAACTCTGGCGAAGATTTAAATGAGAGATAGAGCTGAGTGTCATCCGCATATTGGTGACACTGCAGCCCAAATCTCCTAATGATTGTCCCCAGCGGCTTCATATAGATATTAAATAGCATGAGAGAGAGGATAGAGCCCTGTGGCACACCACAATTGAGAGGGCAAGGTGATATCTAGTGGCCCCCACCTTGGCAGATTTGTGTTTTACCATATTTACATTGCAAGGGAGTGGGGGCAGGTATGGTGGAAAGGTAGTAAGATTTTAAACGATTATAATTTATTTAATTTTTTTTATTTAATTTAATTTATATACCGCCCTAAGCCCGAAGGCTCTCTGGGCGGTGTACAAAAGATAAAACAAGCACAGTGTATAAATACAATAAATACAATAAATCAAGAAACAAAAACAAACAAACAATAAAAGAACCAAACAACGTCCAAAATATCCAAGGAGGGCTTCTTTAAGATTGGTTTTATTACCTCCTTGAGAGTTGATGGCATCATGCCCTCTTCCAAGGATTTTAATATTTCTACCCCTCCTTCCGGCCAAAAGGCCCTCAAGGCGGCTTACAAAAATATAAAAATACACCAATAAAACATCAATAATACATCAATAAAACAATAAACAATAAAAACAATACAATTTGTAATACAATTCAATGTTAACACAAACTACCTGCCCCCTCACTTTGGCAAAATAGGTGTTATAGGCATTGGGCTACTTTGCAAGGCTAGCCACACTCTCTCAGTCATAGTCCTATCCCCATAGTTCTGGGTGTGGCGCGGCCCTCTTAGCCCGCGGAAGCCAGGGCTCCTCCTTATGATGGCGGTGGGATGGCAGTTCTGGCCCTGGAGCCGCCGGTTTGCCTTGCGATGGTCCCAAAGGTGGAGCCCGATGGGGGGGGAGGGAGAGTGAGAAGCCTCCGGACATACTCTTTTAGAAGAACATGATACAAACATGTTTTGTAATTTATTAAGAAGTTAATAAACAGTTCATAACAGAAAAAAAACCTTTGCAATATATGATCTAGTATAGTGCATCTGGATTGCTTTTCACTTCCTTTGACTTCCACATTATTGTAACATTGAAAATCCATCTATCTAAATAACATTAATTCACACATTAAAAATCCTTGCATATTCTGAAGATTTTGGCTACTTCAGTCTTCTGCTGAGAATGCCCAGTTTCTTTCCGGAAGAAGGAAAAGTTTGAAGTATTTGGCTGCATTTTTTTGTTTTGCACCTTGTCATTTAATCTCTTTAAGTCCTCCAGTAGAAAATGGTATGAAAATGCTGGGCGTTGAGAAGAAACTCGTACACAAAACCATGGCTTTTACTCAAAGCCCAGTTTGCTCACAGAGTTTTTGTTAAATTAAAGACTCCTGGCTATAAGCCCAGATGCCTCAGATTAATGCTAGTTTTCTTAGATGTTCTAAAGTTGTGAGGAGTGGTGGGAACTATTGAGATGTTTCTTGTACTGCAGACCTAGGTGTAGACTGCTTACAGTTTGTCTCCCCTACTTAAGTTCATATTTCCCAAATGAGGTTTCCTGTTGTTTGGCTTACAACTAATTTTTAAAATACCAAATTCAAAGACTGTTAAGAATTTGGAAAGAGTCATTTGCATGTTTATTGTTGCGCAAGCATGTACATTTGTTTTCCGCTGAGTATTGTATTTGTTTGGGAGGAGCTGCCACATCCTCATACTTTAATTAGCAGTAAAAGTGAGTATCTATGAATATATAACCATAATCTTAGAAGTCAGTGGAAAAATATTAGCTGAGGTTTGTTCTTTTTCCAAAAACTGAAGGAGGATAACTTTTAAACATGACTGCTAGGGCTGGATAAATACTTCAGATTCCTCAGCATCAGTACTGTTTGGGTTTTTTTATGCTGCCGATTTTACAATACTGAGAGAATGGTCTAAATTTCTGGGTGCTGCCATTGCATTTTTAGAGGATCAAGCACATTTGACTTTACCAGACATGGTGTGTGGTAAATGATAACTTTGAAATAAGGGTTTCGGATCTGGAGCTGAAGGAAATCTTGCAGATAAGCAGATACATTTTTATGTGTATGCTTCCCTCCATTTAGTTTCTTCAAAAGCTGCGTTACCTAAATGCTGGCTGGCCTTCGTAGCCAAGCCAGAAATTGTCATCAGGCCCCCGCCCTTCCCTATCAGCACATACTTACATGGAATTAAGCCCCATTGTGTTCAGTGAGGCTTACTCCCAGATAAGCGTACATAGGGTTGCTGCCTTAATCCCTTAATTTGAGGAGGGAAGTGTGAGCTGCCCAACCAAGGTGATTGCAGAGGAAAGGTCTGGGGCTTAATTGCGTTGAAGAGGCATGAAGATTTTCTTTGTTACGTTGTGCACCCCCCAAGCCAACCTTCCTTCTTAGGTGGGGCAGCCACATTTCTAGTTGAGGCATTGGGGGGAGTTGTTGTTATGTGCCTCCAAGTCAACTGCGACTTATAGCGACCCTATGAATCTGTGACCTCCAAGAGCATCTATCATGAACCACCCTGTTCAGATCTTGTAAGTTCAGGTCTGTGGCTTCCTTTATAGAATCAATCCATCTCTTGATTGGCCTTCCTCTTTTTCTACTCCCTGCTGTTTTTCCCAGCATTATTATCTTTTCTAATGAATCATGTCTTCTCTTATGTGTCCAAAGTAAGATAACCTCAGTTTCATCGTTTTATCTTCTAGTGATAGTTCTAGTTTAATTTGTTCTAACACCCAATTATTTTTCTTTTTCACAGTCCATGGTATGCGCAAAGCTCTCCTCCAACACCCCATTTCAAATGAGTTGATTTTTCTCTTACCTGTTTTTTTCACTGTCTAACTTTCACATCCATGCATAGAGATTGGGAATACCATGGTCTGAATGATCCTGACTTTAGTGTTCAGGGATACATCTTTGCATTTGAGGACCTTTTCTAGTTGTCTCATAGCTGCGCTCCCTAGTCCTAGCCTTCTTCTGATTTCTTGACTATTGCCTTCATTTTGGTTAATGATTGTGCCAAGGTATTGATAATTCCTGACAAGTTCAATGTCCTCATTGTCAACTTTAAAGTTACATAAATCTTCTGTTGTCATTACTTTAGTCTTCTTGACATTCAGCTGTAGTCCTGCTTTTGTGTTTTCCTCTTTAACTTTCATCAGCATTCGTTTCAAATCATTACTGGTTTCTGCTAGTAGTATGGTATCGTCCGCATATCGTAATTTTTTAATATTTCTCCCTCCAATTTTCACACCTCTTTCATCTTGGTCGAATCCCACTTTCCGTATGATATGTTCTGCGTATAGTTTAAATAAATAGGGTGATAAAATACACCCGTCTCACACCCTTTACGATTGGGAACCAATCAGTTTCTCCATATTCTGTCCTTACAGTAGCCCCCTTGTGCAGAGTATAGGTGTGCATCAGGACAGTCAGATGCTGTGGCACCCCCACTTTTTTTAAAGCATTCCATAGTTTTTCCTGATCTACACAGTCAAAGGCTTTGCTGTAATCTATAAAGCACAGGGTGATTTTCTTCTGAAATTCCTTGGTCCGTTCCATTATCCAATGTATGTTTGCGATATGATCTCTGGTGCCTCTTCCCTTTCTAAATCCAGCTTGGACGTCTGGCATTTCTCGCTCCATATATGGTAAGAGCCTTTGTTGTAGAATCTTCCAGGGCACAATAGTACTCAACATCAGAGCTTGGAAAAGTTACTTTTTTGAACTACAACTCCCATCAGCCCCAGCCAGCATGGCCACTGGATTGGGAGTTGTAGTTCAAAAAAGTAACTTTTCCAAGCTCTGCTCTACATATTTGTAGTTCTAGCTTTCTCCTAGTTTGTGAGTTTGGTCATATAAGCATTCCTAAAACTCTGGAAAACCAGAAATTTATTGATGGCGGAAGAGGATTTTTAAAGTCTTTCCAATTTAATATTTTTGCTGCTATTAATAAGTTATAATCTCTTGGTTGTCTTCTGAAATTATGCTCTTGAGATACCTAAATATTGTTTCAAAACAGTATCTAGGGAGGTCCTGACCAAGGATGGTGTTTATTTCTGTCAATACAGACTCCCAAAATATTTTAATTAATGGGTAAACCCAACTTATATGAAATATTGCAGTTGGGGTTTTCAGTGTAGCTGGGGTCAAATACCCCCTCCTAAATTATAGAGTTTTTTTACATGTATGCAGACCTTTTTTAAATAATTTGTTTCATCTCAGCCAAATACAGCCCAAAATTAAGAAGAAAGGCTAATTGGCATGATTGTGGAGGCAAGGTGGGAAACAGATCAAATAAGAAGTCCACATGTAACAGATTTACTTACGGGGAAAAAAAGAATAATTTCAAACATTTGGTGTTAGCATATAAGAATATTTACATTTCCTCCCAATTGTTTACCTTTCAGACTATTGTAAGTTTTAAAAAACATTTTCTCATGGAACATTGAGGTGGCTGGAAAGATCCTATGTAGTATGAGAAACACACTGATTTGTAGCATTGTCCCCCAGCCACCCAGCCCAGCCAATGTGTAGAGGTGGATCATAAGTACTTTTCTCCCCCCCAGCCCTGATAATTGACAAACTCTTGTAAATATAGAAAGCAGCTTATGATGCGATATGGTATATTGCCTTTGGGAAAACATAAAGTTGTGCTTTCCTGGAAGAGGGTGAAATGATCATGTCTATATCACAGCATTGGTGTCAGTAGTCCATTTTAATAGAACCTCAGTGAATTACTTTAATCAATGTTTTTCTGTAGGCAGGAAAGGCCCAGCATCCAACAAAAAGTGATGACTCATTGCCAGAGAGATTTCTTACTTGCTCATGTGCATGGCTTGGGGTAGGGTCTTGTGCCCAGAACTGCACGATATCTCAAGATCTCTGCCAATTTACTCACCCTGTCATGCACCCAACTCCCTAGACTCAGTGTTACAGGGAAGGGAGTACCTTCATCGCTTCATGTACAAGATCCTACATGCTGCACAACACATATTGCAGCTATGTTACGTTGATTCCCAACCACATGCATCTCTATTTTTTCTTTATTTTATTTATAAAATAATTTCCATGCTGCTTTTTATGTGGGTACCAAAGTATTGTGCAGCTTTATTAAAACAATATTATGTTAAAGCAAATTGGAATATACAAAATAAGTCGCATAATAAGCACAGTAAACACAGTAAGCAAGCCAATCATCAGGAATCCACAAATGCCTGGGGGAACAAATATTTTTTTAATTGCTGGTGGAACTCAGTACTGAGTATGCCTGCCAGATCTCTGACAGGAGATTGTTCCACAGCCCAGGTGCCACTGCAGAGAGACCCCTTTTGCTGGTTATTGCCAGATGAAGAAGATTAGGCTGAGGCACCACAAGGACTCCTCTAAAGATACTATTGCTTTGGTAGGTTCCTGTGGAAGAAGGCATTATCTTAGATAACTTAAAGCCCTTAACAACTTAGGTCAAGTTGTTTAAAGGCCTTAAGTCAATAACAGAACTTTAAACTTAGCTCAATAACAAATTGGCAACCAGTGCAGTTTCTTCGAGGTACTAGATGCGTGATGTAAGGTGCACCTGTAAATTGCTTAGCCGTAGCATTCTGCACCAGTTGCAGCTTCTGAACAAAGCCCAAGGGTAGCCACACATAGAACACGGTACAGTAGTCTCATCTTTGCAGTGTAAGTAGATTTAAACAGCACCTTTTGTGCATATAACCACTGAACCTGCATAATTTATAGGAATTGAAATTTCCTCAAACATTTCCTTAACCATTGTGTATCAATTTTTTTTTTTAGTGTTTGAAAAAGTGATGCACTTCTTTACCCTGGCCTTTGACACTTGAGTGTTGTTTTTAGGACCCACCCTAGTTTTTGTGATGTGATTTTAGGTTGCTCATAATGATGTATTTTAAATCTGTTGTGACCAGCCCTGGGACCTTGGGTGACGGGCAGGCAATAATAATAAATAATAATAATAATGCAAAATTAATTAGCAGACAAGTCAACCTATTTACCAACAACTTTGTTTTTATGGTAAAAGTGGTTTAATGATTGAAGACTCACTAACAGAAAACTCATAGTGAATGTGTTGATTAGAAACATTTTTGTCCTGCTCTTGTACTGAAAACTGCTCCCATAATGGCTTACAAAGATCAGTAATAAGACAATCCCATCCCCGCCCTCAGGCTTACCATCTAAAAGTTACAACACAAAAAGAAGAGCCATTGGGAAGGAGGAAAAAAACAATCAGAGTCAAGCAGTAGTTCTTAGTTTTGTTGTTGTTATGTGCCTCCAAGTCAACTACGACTTATGGCGACCCTATGAATCAGTGACCTCCAAGAGCATCTGTCATGAACCACCCTGTTCAGATCCTAAATTCTTAAGATGACCAGCTGGAATGGAAGCCTTTCAGGAAGAGGAGCCAGAACTCGCTTAGTTTCTCAACCTAGCCAGTGGAGTGGCCCTGCCTCTCTCCTGTCCCTGTACTTTAGCCTGGTGGAATGGCTGCTGCCAGGTGATGGTTGAGGGAGGGAAGGGCCAGGTGCAGCTGATCTCCCAGCAAAATTGATGGTCGCCTTATTTCTCTTCTTTCCTTGGCCATTGCACAAGGGAATGGCTGCCCTCTCATAATGATTTTTTTATTAAAACCCAAATACATCCTTTAAAACAGAAGTTAACCAAGGTAGTGTACCGCATAATAGCTTAAGACAATGTACAAAAACTCATTACTATAAACATTTATATGTGCTGTATTTAAAGAACAATTAAAACTGGGGTTATGACACCAAAGGCCTAGGAAGGCCTGAGTTGAATAGAATAGCTCTTACTCGCTGATGAAATATTTTCAGCATACGGACTCTGAGTTAGAGCTGTTCCCTCTACAGCACTTCATTACATTTATAACCTGACTTTTTCTCCAAGTATCTTAAGGTGGTGAACATAGCTTTTTCCTCCATAGCAATCTCATAAGATAGCTTAGGCTGACAGATATAGTGACCGACGGACGGACAGACACACAGCCCCATTAAATACAATAAGACTTAGTTCTGAGCAAATATTCATAGGATTGGACTTCCAGCCTGTTAAGTGCAGCAGCATTGGTGACTTTGTTTTTCTGTTCTAAATAAGTTTTTTCCCCCCTGGCATCTGTCATAATGGATGTTCTCTTCCTGAATTAAGCTAAGTACAGCTCTGTACCTGGGAAGATAGTAATGATTATGATTATTATTTTTTGTGCAGAAATGAAGGCAAAGGACCCGTTTGAACCATGCCTTGAAGTTGTATAATGGATTATGGAACTGTGCGCTGATGAGCCAGCAAGTGGAATGCCTGAGTGACTGAAGAAAATGGGTGCTAATGCTTCAAACTACCCTCATTCGTGTTCCCCAAGGATAGGGGGAAATTCTCAGGCTCAACAGACATTCATAGGTAAGCTTTGATATTTCCCTCCTGTCTTTAAGTTTTAGTTTGCACATTTCCAAGGATAGGTCTTTTTTCAGTATCTGTATTGAAGACTGGCATGTTAAATAGATCTGAAATAGTTGGGTGCTATGGCTTTTGTGGATTCACAGAATTTCCATTTATTATATTTCTGAGTTCTATAACAATGTTCTCTGAGCAATGAACAAATAAAATGGCTTAAGAGAGTCATAAAATAGACTCAAACACTAAAAGCAAGGCAGCACAATGTAACTCAAAACATATTTGCTGATGTAAAACCATGAGAGCAATCTCATAAGGTTAAAACACGAATCCAACCAGCAGAGGTTAAAATTCTTTCAGCACTAAATTAAGAATATTTCATCAGCAAACAACAAAATCTTATGAAGACTGGGCAAACAAGGTATTTGGTACTGAAAAGTTATTAATGTTTGTATCGGGAAAGCATTCCATAATTGGGGGCCACAGCTGTGATGGCCCTCTCCTTGTGTACTCAGTCTCTAAACCTCATGAAGAGAAGCTTTGTTTTTATAAAAAAGCATTTATGTACCACTTAATATTTCAAAAATCTCTAAGCAGTGTACAGTCTAAAAAACCCGACAACATTAAAACAAAAACACAGCCGAAAACCTGTGAAACAGCAATGTAAAAGCCTAAAAGTGAATAAAAGGTAATTTTTGACAATCTCTCAATTACCTGTGTTCACAGTATTCACTATGTTGTTAAATAGAATAATTTTTCAAGGGAATACTTTCACCTTCATCAATATATTATGCCAAAGTTTTCATTTTAAAATAAACACTGGTACAAAATTATATTTTTTGCTAACACAAGATGTGTCAAAAACAAAGAGTAATATTTTACTAAAAGGTTTGCTACTTAAGCTGATAGTTGCTATTCAGTGTTTCCCTCTTTACTTGTAGTAAGACAGACATTCTGACATTGTAAGTAAAGTATATGTGAATTAGAAATAGAAGTGAACGGGGCTCAATTTAGCTTTATTGGGCAGTCATCTCCCCTTTAAAGATGATTTGCTCAGCAGCATATATAGGCTGTTGTACATGGAAGTTGTTCTAAAGTTCACAGCGTTCTGCTAGTTTCTCTGCTGCCACAAAAGAAAAAGGCAAATCAGATAAGAGACATTTAACCAAAATAAGTTTTTTTCCTCCTGCGTGATTGGAAGCTGGTAAAAGACTGAAAATTTCAGAATTAGAAACGAAGCTTGCTGAAAGTTTGGTGTTAGAACTCCATGATTTTGTCATTTTGCTTCTGACAGTACATTATCAATGTAATGTCTCATTGTCAGCCCACCAGACTTCCTCAGCAAGATTGTTCTTGCTCAAGGTGAATCTTGGGGATTAACCCTAAAGCCTGTGGAGGCTCCCCTTGAAGCCTCATTTGCTACCTGAATACTTTGTAACTTCCAGCAAGCCTATTTTTTTGTTCATTGTTCTCTGGAGCATTTTTTGAAAGAATCTAACATGCCTTTTAGAGTCATGGCCTCAGGATGAAGCAGTTGGACTTTTATGTATATATTTTTCATGCTTTCCCTTAGACAGTTATAACCCACTTGTGGGATTAAACTGGATACAAATCCATCTAAAGTGGGAAATGAACTATGAATTAATTTGTGCTTGCAGGGTAGCTTTAAAATGGATGTCAGGACAGATCAAAAAGTTTTGTTGTATGGAAATGTAAGACGCCATAGAGTTATTTTCTTGGTTCTTAATTTGTGTAAAAGTTTTATATGTAAACAAATCAGATTTGTTTAAAGCTTGTGTGAGACATGAACAGATTACAACTAGAGATTAGTTTTCTACTACAACATAACATAATGTGATGGAGTGGCCTTTTTGGCCATGTTGAGAGCCATCCCTGATAAAATCCCTAACTCAGCAAAACTAGCAAATTAGTGTAATTTAGTAATCTAATCCTGTTTGTCACACAGTTGCCCTATCCTCCTGGACCGCCCAGGTTGAAATGTTAATTTGTTTTGTTACCTAGCATGGTATGTGGTAGACATTCTGTTCTGTCCTGGACTCCCCAATGTGAATGATAATAGCTGCTGCCAGACTGACTTCAGGAGATTTGACTTAGTATGACGTTATTATAGGCCACACTTTAAATATATCATTAATATTTTATTCAGAGTTAGATGCAACATGTGCAGTTGGCTGGACAACACACATAGGTGAAGCTGGCAGCTCCTCTTCATTGGATGTCTCAGTGGTCAAAATCTAATTGATTATGCTTTCCTCATTATCTTCTTGTTGTGCAAACACATCTCATGGAACTATGATGTCCTCCCATTGTAATAAATGTCATCAGTGTAACAGTGACAAATGTAACAGTGTCATCCCTGACTTGCCTTGATTGGCCTTTCACATGACCTCCCTCTAGCAATAATTATTGGTTCACTTTATAGAGGTGGAGCAACGCTTTTGCCAAATTTTGTAGTTTGTTTTAAACAGGAGGTAGATCAAGGGTGTGTATCTTGCTTTTTTATCCATTCTCCTTGGGCTATATAGTGTGGCATTTTGTTGTTGATTCTATATTTGAAATAGTTTAGAAAAAAATGGCTTTTTGGCACTTATAAGTTTGAGTTCCTGCTCCATATTAGTATCCAATCCACCATAGAACGGATTTTGCGTAAGTGAGATTTGTCTATTTTTGTTGTTTCTATCTGCTTCTATCTAACATTCCTTTATTTTTGAAAGAGTTCTTACCAGCTAGATGTCAGTATTAGATTTCACTCATGTTGTTAAGACAGTTATCTTAACACTGCTTGATTATACACCTGACTTCATGCCTAAATAAGCAAGAAGGTCCAGAATCTTGGCTAAGTCAAATAGCGGTTTAAGCCTTGCATCCCGCAACTTGTGTTTCTGTTTTGGGGCTATCCAGGACACCTTAAGGTGGTGGCAGCTATGAAAAATAGTCTTGGCTAGTGGATTAGAACTTTGTGGAGTCAGGAGCTAGGCATTTAATACTTATGCAAAAGCACACAGGAGTGTAAAAGCAGTACAGAAGTTGAAGGAAACCGTCACATGAGGAATAGAAGAATCATAGAATCATAGAGTTGGAAGGGGCCTATAAGGCCATTAAGAACATAAGAACATAAGAAGAGCCTTCTGGATCAGGCCAGTGGCCCATCTAGTCCAGCATCCTGTTCTCACAGTGGCCAACCAGGTGCCTGGGGGAAGCCCGCAAGCAGGACCCGAGTGCAAGAACACTCTCCCCTCCTGAGGCTTCTGGCAACTGGTTTTCAGAAGCATGCTGCCTCTGACTAGGGTGGCAGAGCACAGCCATCATGGCTAGTAGCCATTGATAGCCCTGTCCTCCATGAATTTGTCTAATCTTCTTTTAAAGCCATCCAAGCTGGTGGCCATTACTGCATCTTGTGGGAGCAAATTCCATAGTTTAACTATGCGCTGAGTAAAGAAGTACTTCCTTTTGTCTGTCCTGAATCTTCCAACATTCAGCTTCTTTGAATGTCCACGAGTTCTAGTATTATGAGAGAGGGAAAAGAACTTTTCTCTATCCACTTTCTCAATGCCATGCATAATTTTATACACTTCTATCATGTCTCCTCTGACCCGCCTTTTCTCTAAACTAAAAAGCCCCAAATGCTGCAACCTTTCCTTGTAAGGGGGTCGCTCCATCCCCTTGATCATTCTGGTTGCCCTCTTCTGAACCTTTTCCAACTCTATAATATTATTTTTGAGATGAGGCGACCAGAACTGTACACAGTATTCCAAATGCGGCCGCACCATAGATTTATACAACGGCATTATGATATCGGCTGTTTTATTTTCAATACCTTTCCTAATTATCGCTAGCATGGAATTTGCCTTTTTCACAGCTGCCGCACACTGGGTCGACATTTTCATCGTGCTGTCCACTACAACCCCGAGGTCTCTCTCCTGGTCGGTCACCGCCAGTTCAGACCCCATGAGCGTATATGTGAAATTAAGATTTTTTGCTCCAATATGCATAATTTTACACTTGTTTATATTGAATTGCATTTGCCATTTTTCTACCCATTCACTCAGTTTGGAGAGGTCTTTTTGGAGCTCTTCGCAATCCCTTTTTGTTTTAACAACCCTGAACAATTTAGTGTCGTCAGCAAACTTGGCCACTTCACTGCTCACTCCTAATTCTAGGTCATTAATGAACAAGTTGAAAAGTACAGGTCCCAATACCGATCCTTGAGGGACTCCACTTTCTACAGCCCTCCATTGGGAGAACTGTCCGTTTATTCCTACTCTCTGCTTTCTGCTTCTTAACCAATTCCTTATCCGCAAGAGGACCTCTCCTCTTATTCCATGACTGCTAAGCTTCCTCAGAAGCCTTTGGTGAGGTACCTTGTCAAACGCTTTTTGAAAGTCTAAGTACACTATGTCCACTGGATCACCTCTATCTATATGCTTGTTGACACTCTCAAAGAATTCTAATAGGTTACTGAGACAGGACTTTCCCTTGCAGAAGCCATGCTGGCTCTGCTTCAGCAAGACTTGTTCTTCTATGTGCTTAGTTAATCTAGCTTTAATCATACTTTCTACCAGTTTTCCAGGGACAGAAGTTAAGCTAACTGGCCTGTAATTTCCGGGATCCCCTCTGGATCCCTTTTTGAAGATTGGTGTTACATTTGCCACTTTCCAGTCCTCAGGCACGGAGGAGGACCCGAGGGACAAGTTACATATTTTAGTTAGCAGATCAGCAATTTCACCTTTGAGTTCTTTGAGAACTCTCGGGTGGATGCCATCCGGGCCCGGTGATTTGTCAGTTTTTATATTGTCCATTAAGCTTAGAACTTCCTCTCTCGTTACCACTATTTGTCTTAGTTCCTCAGAATCCCTTCCTGCAAATGTTAGTTCAGGTTCAGGGATCTGCCCTATATCTTCCACTGTGAAGACAGATGCAAAGAATTCATTTAGCTTCTCTGCAATCTCCTTATCGTTCTTTAGTACACCTTTGACTCCCTTCTCATCCAAGGGTCCAATTGTCTCCCTAGATGGTCTCCTGCTTTGAATGTATTTATAGAATTTTTTGTTGTTGGTTTTTATGTTCTTAGCAATGTGCTCCTCAAATTCTTTTTTAGCATCCCTTATTGTCTTCTTGCATTTCTTTTGCCAGAGTTTGTGTTCTTTTTTATTTTCTTCATTCGGACAAGACTTCCATTTTCTGAAGGAAGACTTTTTGCCTCTAAGAGCTTCCTTGACTTTGCTCGTTAACCATGCTGGCATCTTCTTGGCCCTGGCGGTACCTTTTCTGATCTGCGGTATGCACTCCAGTTGAGCTTCTAATATAGTGTTTTTAAACAACTTCCAAGCATTTTCGAGTGATGTGACCCTCTGGACTTTGTTTTTCAGCTTTCTTTTTACCAATCCGCTCATTTTTGTGAAGTTTCCTCTTTTGAAGTCAAATGTGACCGTGTTGGATTTTCTTGGCAATTGGCCATTTACATGTATGTTTAATTTAATAGCACTGTGGTCACTGCTCCCAATCGGTTCAACAACACTTACATCTCGCACCAGGTCCCGGTCCCCACTGAGGATTAAGTCCAGGGTTGCCGTCCCTCTGGTCGGTTCCATGACCAACTGGTCTAGGGAATAGTCATTTAGAATATCTAGAAACTTTGCTTCTTTGTCATGACTGGAACACATATGCAGCCAGTCTATGTCCGGGTAGTTGAAGTCACCCATTACTACCACATTTCCTAGTTTGGATGCTTCCTCAATTTCATATCTCATCTCAAGGTCTCCCTGAGCATTTTGATCAGGGGGACGATAGATCGTTCCCAGTATTAAGTCCCTCCTGGGGCATGGTATCACCACCCACAACGATTCTGTGGAGGAGTCTGCCTCTTTTGAGTCCAACCCCCTGCTGAATGCAGGAATCCGAATTAAAGGATACCCAACAGGTGCCTGTCCATCTGCCTCTTAAATGCCTCCAGTGTTGGAGAGGCCATGGCACTGATTTAACCAGTTACGGTATATTTATGTAAACAGTAAACACACTTCATTTTGTTTCAAGCTACAAAAAGTTTGACAGAAGTGCTTTCTAGGTCTGTCATGGGGCTATAAATACTTGAAAATTTTAGGTGTTAGCATGATGTTTTAGGAATTAGCCTCAAGTTTTTGATGCCAGGCTTACACAGAAGGTCATGTGCATAGAAGAAAAGAAGGGCTTCTGAATTGTTCAGAAAGTTGCTAAGTGGTGCCAGCAGAACACAGTAATTATGTTTTTAAAATTCATCTTTTGTAAGATAGCTCACTGTGTTTACTTTCCACAAGATATTGCATGACTGGCAACCATGGCTAATCCCCAGAAATGGGAGAATGAAAAGACATAAAATTGATACAAATAGTAAAACCACAGGACGACTAGGATTTTTCCACTTAGTCACATATTCCAGATAAACTATTACAGTTTCAGGTCAATTCTCTTTTTCATAGCTGATGCAAAAAGGAGGGGACTAAACTTTGTTCTTTTTAAAGAGAGATTCCTATCATCTAAGGCAGCCTTTCCCAACCTTTGTGTCCCCAGATGTTGTTGGACTGCAACTCCCATCAGTCCCAGCCAGCATGACCAATTGCTCAGGAATGATGGGAAGTGTAGCCCAGCCATATCTGGGGACCCAAAGGTTGGGAAAGGCTGGTCTTAGGCACTGGTCTTCAATTGATGGCTTGGTACCGCTCTGGTCTAAGATAGTCCTGATGGCTGGCAACAGCAGCACTAGTGCTGTTTCCTTTCTAAAAGAATTGGAAAAAGGAGAGGGGGGTCTGATGAGAAAGAAATGGAAACATTCAATGTTTTTTTAAAAAATGATATCTGTGTTGCAGGTTTGGGCTAAATGTGGGTCCAAGATCTGAAAAAGTTGAAGTCTACCAACCTAAAGTTATTTCCGTGTGTGTTACCACTTTTGAGTCCAGGATAGTTGACTTCTTTAGGTTTTCTACTGCTTATGCCCTACTTTGTGCTTTTATAGAAGTCTTTCTTTTTGGCAGTGTGTTATTAAGTCACTTGGATATGTTCAGGATAATTGTTTTGAAAAAGTGCTAGCATAATAATGGAACACTCGTGCATTTCATACTTTTCCATATTAGATTCATGCTTTAATTACACACAACTCTCCTTTCTCTTTCAGGAACATCCTCCTATTCCCATCAAGGCTATGGCTGTGAATCCAAACTGTATAGCCTCGACCATGGCCACGAGAAACCTCAAGATAAGAAAAAGAAAAGTTCTGGCCTTGCCACTCTCAAAAAGAAGTTTATTAAGCGCCGAAAGTCTAGCCGGTCTGCCGATCATGCCAAGCAGATGCGTGAGCTTCTCTCAGGCTGGGATGTTAGAGATGTCAATGCGTTAGTGGAAGAGTATGAAGGAACGTTAGCCTTAAAAGAGCTTTCTCTGCAAGCTAGTTTGGCAAGACCAGAAGCAAGAACGTTGCAGAAAGACATGGCTGAACTGTATGAGTTTAAATACTGTACGGATGTAGATTTAATATTTCAAGAGACTTGCTTTCCTGTGCATTGTGCAATTTTGGCTGCAAGGTGCCCGTTTTTTAAGACCCTGCTTTCTTCTTCACCAGAATATGGTGCAGAGATTATAATGGATATCAACACAGCTGGCATAGACCTGCCCATGTTCTCTGCTTTGTTGCACTATCTGTACACAGGAGAATTTGGAATGGAGGACTCAAGATTTCAAAATGTTGACATCCTCATGCAGCTTAGTGAGGAATTTGGAACACCAAATTCTTTAGATGTTGATATGCGAGGGCTGTTGGACTATATGTGTTATTATGACGTGGTTCTCAGCTTTTCATCTGACTCTGAACTAGTTGAAGCTTATGGTGGAAGTCAGAACTGCTTAGATGAGGAGCTCAGAGCACACAAAGCTGTAATTTCATCACGGTCCCCTTTTTTCCGCCATCTACTGCAGCGAAGGATACGGACTGGTGAAGAAATCACAGATAGAACGCTAAGGACTCCAACAAGGATTATACTGGATGAGTCAATCATACCAAAAAAATATGTGAGAGTAATTTTAAACTGTATGTATACAGATTTGGTGGACCTCTCTATTTTGCACAGCAGCCCCTCAGTGGGGAGTTTAAGTGAAGTTCAGGCTCTTGTAGCAGGAAAGCCAAACATGACGAGGGCTGAAGAAGCTATGGAACTTTACCACATTGCGCTTTTCTTGGAGTTCAGTATGCTTGCGCAAGGTATGTAGTAATTTTATTTCTTTCAGAACATGTTCCCCTACTTAAATCTAAATGCAGTTTTTATGGTCCTCCCCCCCCCCCTTGTTGAGAGAATTTTCTTGACTATAATTTCACACATTGAAGGCTGTGCTATAGCCATCTTTCAGTAGGGGTGTCAACATTGGAATTGTCAGTTGATTAAAACAATCCTCAATAAAACTTGTACAGTTAATTGATTAAGTTCTCTCTTAGGCATATATTACTCAGAAGCAGTTTGCACTGTGTTCAGTGAAACTTGCTCCCAGATAAATGTTCATAGGATTGCAGCCTTAATTTGTATAAAGCTGAGTAAAAACAGTACATCTGAAGGAAAAGGATAATTCCTTTGCTTTTATATCACGCATGTATGTGTTGCAACAGGCACAATTCTCCCAGGTGTGTGTGCATGTGTGTATGAAAGAAAGAAGGATAATGCCTCTTGTAAGATGGCACCAGTCACTTGTGGCTTTTGTAAGTAATTGCATGGATATATATTAGAGGTACCTGCTTCCTGACAGGAGCTCTTCAACTGACAAGACTAATCAACTAAACATTTCCTAAAGAATATACAATAACATCCATTGGAACATGGAAAGCTGCCCTTTGCCAAGTTAGCCCATGAGTCCATTTAACTCTGGATTGTTCACACTAACTGGCAGCTGCTTTGTGGGGTTTCAGGCAGGAGCCTTTCCCATCCCTACCTAGACATAGCAGGAATTAACCTGGGGCGTTCTGCACTGAAAGTAGATACTCTACCACTAAGCTGCAGCCACTCTCAAAAAAGTGAGCATGTGATTCAGCAGCTCTCTTGGAAGCACAGTACCTCCAAAACATCTTTAATTTCAAGAGGTTTGATAGAATCGTACTTGGCCATCTGCTTTTTGAACAAAATGGAGGTGTTTTTCACACTGTAAAAATGGCTTTGTTTTGACTTCAGAAAACCAACTAATGAGATCTGTTCTTCACATAAGAAACTGCATTTCAAGATAGCTTATGTAAATCAAGAGAATTTATTTTATATGAATTGGATCCATAGTTCCTTTCACACGCACATGACCTTGTGTTAGAATGTTGAACAAGAAATGTGAAACTAAGGCTGCAATCCTAAACGTGTGTCTGTGAGTAAGCCCCACTGAATACTGCAGGACTTGCTTCCAAATAAACATGTATAGGATTCCACTGTAAAAGTTTTTTCTACTTGTGAAAGAATTTGTACATACCTAATGTCTGTGTAGAAACAGCACTACTGGATATGTTCCTTTCGCTGGTCTTTTGCATCCAACCAAATGTTTTGCTAAATTACTTTATTTTGTAATAGGAGTTTAGAAACTCCCCCACATACACATTACTTGGGGCACAAAACATTGTGTTAGGGAAAAATCAAGGCTAGTTGTTTTATTTTTTTTAAAAAATGAGCCTTTCACAGAAATCCTTGCATGTTTTTAAATATTGTCTACCAACTTCACTGGAGGTTCTCAAGAATGCAAATTCGATGCCAGTTATGCAAATTTAAAACCACAGAAGACTTTTTTTATTAAGCTTATGTGAGATGACCCTGTGGGAAGCATGCTGTGCTGAGAGACCATTTTATAGTCCTAGGGAAGATTTGGAAGCAAACATTTGCTGTCTAGCGCTTGTGAATTGTAGTGTTAATTGCTGTTCCATTTTCCTAGGGTTCTTGGGTTTAACAGTACCGCAACATGTTCCTCATCAGATTGCAGAGTTTTCTGAAGTAGAGCTGCTGCTGTAGCACAGAGTGAAGTAGGGAGTGGATCTTCATCATTTTAGTTGCAGAGATTACAGTGTTATGCCATGACTTTAGGGTTCTTTGATGATAGAATGTTACTGTGTGAAGATTTAGGTACACAGCACTCAGATTAGGAATTAGGCCCATCCTTCATGCATTTTACAATTGACCAATGCTTGGGAATTCAACACAAAACCTAGTAGCAACAGCTCAAATCCTACTTGAATGACGGTATTCTATGCTGTGGGTAGAATGAGTGTTGGTAGTGAAAAGCTTGGGCACCATCTTCATAATGTTTGTTTTTTAGTAGATGCTAGTCCATGGAGGCTTATGCGTTATTTGTTCATCTTTAGGGTGCCACAATATTGTTTGTTTCTGATGCAACAGGCTAACCCTTTGGAAATTATACCAGCGAGGAAGCATTTACAAAGCTATAGAACTGGTTGCAGCGCTTCAGGGGAAAGGCTAGTGAGAATAAAATGCTATGTTTGAAACATGCAAGGAAGTGCTATTTTTAAATTGAATGTTGAACAGCTCGCTAGAATTTGATCACTTTGGACACATCACTGGCCAACCAGGTTTTGTTCTTGTTTTGAGCATCCAATTTGGTGAACAAAAGAATTCTGTGCAATAGAACAGGGATACTCATCATTTAAAAAGATGCATCTTTTTCTTTAAAAAAATGCAGTTTTCTGTATGAAGGAACAGATCTCACTAAAGGGTTTTCTGAATCTGGGGCGGATGTGAATGTACTTGCACTGGGAGAGTGTGTGACTACCTGGAGTCCTGTTTCAGGGGCTGATTTAAGGAATCCCTGGCGTCACTCTAATGTGGACTGCATGCTGCCAACTGACTATTTCTCTTCTGAATGATGGTCATCTATTAGTGGAAACACCAAAGCAGGGGGAAATTTTAGTTGTTATGGGAATGTCTGAAATGTCCCTACTTTTGAACCTGTAATTCGTCATCTATAACATCAGCATACATTTCATTTGAGTTTTATTTCAAATAACATTTTGCCCCATAATTCATGGAAGCTATTAAATGATTTTTTTATATTTTTTCCCCTCCTTAAAAAAAAAATCTCTAAATGATGTAGTACTTTTATCATAGGGGAAGCCACTAAACTGTTGTTTCGTTTCTGCCTGTCTGTGTGTGTGTTGTATGATTTCTGAGAAACTTTCAGGTGTTTGGCACAACAAATAATAATAATGATAAGATTTATTGAATTTATATCCTGCCCTTCCTCAAAAAGGACCCCAGGTTGGCAAATAAGTGATAAAACAATATAAATGTCTTGACGTCATTAGGTGGCTGAGGAGTACATATGTGTTAACTTTTTTTAAAAAAATCCCCAGGTGAGCCTTGAGGTGGCTCCCCACAGCCTCACTGGCTATCAATACTTCATGGACTGAATTTCCCAATGGGAGGACCCATGGGCAGTTGGAGAGGCTGCCTTTTGGAGTGCCTGAGAGCAGCTTGAAGTCTCCCCCTGTCCAGCCCAGAGTCCGAGAGACAAGATAAAGGCGAGACTGGAATTAATTCTTGTTTTATTAGAGTAACAGTTGCATCGAAAGCAGTGCGCTTCGTAGACCTCTCTATGCTGACTCACTACTTACCTAAGCATGCTCTGCAGCATGTGGAGTAAGTTGACTCAGCACCCCAATCAGGGGGGCGCCGCCTTAAATAAGAAAGGTCTTTACCCGTAATCTCTGACTCCTTTGAAGTTCCACCTTCTGAGCATCTTGCACAGAGCGAGGGGGGTCGAGCCTCCGCCTGCTCATCTGACAGTGCAGGCTTGCTAGGTGCCGGCTCAACTTCAGGAGGCGGGGAAGCATTTGAAGTGCCAGGTGGGGTGTCCTGGGGGTGGTGGAGTTGGCACGCATGTGAGGTCATCCCCCAACGGCTCTGTTGGGGCGCTTGTATGTTGAGTGAGCTCTGCGTTGACCGGAGGACTGTCCGTGGGAACTGGCGGGCTGTCAACTTCACCCCCTCCTTCAGTGCCCTTGAAAACCTCATCCATCCTCTGGCTCCTCTCCCTGATCTATCGGGAAGGTGGGGCTCGACCGACTCCTCTCTCTGCTCCTCCTGGGGGAGTTGGGGCTTGACACCCCCTTCCTTGAACTAAGCTCTTTGCTAAGTCTAGATGCTTTCAGTGTAGTATTGGTATTCCCCCACTCCCCCTAATAGTATGTATTAAATGCTTGTTGTGAACTCTTTGGGCACAGTATTACAGGTCTTCCCTTTGGAGAATGTTATGCAGAAAGTGTGGGCAGCTGGTGAGGCTACAGAGAGCCACACAAGGATTATGGGATTATTTTAGTTAAAGGGTGCACACACAGAGAGAGGTGACCTTGTAACAATATGTTTAAGTTTTGGAATTATTTTAAAGTGCGCGCACACACACACTGGTGACCTTGTAACATTACGTTTAAGTTTTGTTATATTCCACTTTTCCACAGTAAACTATGCCCAAAATGGTTCACAATAAAACATTTCACGCTATCAAAACACATACCATTGGGAGATAGGGGAACAATAAAACGAAACCAACAATCAGTAAACATAGGGTAACATTCAATATTACATTAAAATAATCTGGACTTAATATATACTAAATCAAAAGTAATAGACAAATAAATAAAGCTAACTGTGTGCTGCGTGAAGAAATTATTTTCTTTTCTCTATTCTGAATCTTCCAACATTCAGCTTCAGAGGATGTCCACAAGTTCTAGCATTATGAGAGAGGGAGAAAAGATTTTCTCTACCCACTTTCTCTATACCATGCATAATTTTATACACTTCTGTCATGTAACTTCTTACTCATATTTTCTTTAAACTAAAAAGCCCCCAAATGCTGCAACCTTTCCTCATAAGGGAGTTGCTTCATCCCCTTGATAATTCTGCTTACCCTTTTTCTGAACCTTTGAACTTTGCCTGTTGTCACCATTATTTGCTTTGGTTCCTCAGACTCCCTTCCTGAAAATGTTCTTTGTAACTCAGGTATTGGCCCTACATTTTCCATAGTGACGACAGAAATTATTTAGCTTCTTTGCAGGCTCTTTATTCTCCTTTAGCATGCCTTTGACAATGGTCATCCAACGGTCCATCCATCTTCCTATCAGGTTTCCTGCTTTGATGTATTTGTATAATTTCTTTCTTAGTCTTAATATTTTTAGCAATGTATTCCTCAAATTGTTTTTTCCCCATCCTTTATTTTCTGCTTGCATTATTTTGCCAAAGTTTGTGTTTTCCTCATTTGGGCAAGAAGACCTCATTTTCTGATAGAAACCTTCTATCCTCTTAATAGATTCCTTGACTCTGCTCATTAACCATGCTGGCATCCTTTTGGACTTGGTGGTCCCATTCCTTATCTTTAGTAAACATTCTAGCTGAGCTGCTGCTATTGTGGTTGGCAGTTCAGGGCTGATGTAATGCTGAACTATGGTTAGGGCAAGCAAGGAAAAAGTGGAAATATCAGCTGGGGAGGGGCAAATGGGAGACTACAGTCTACTCCCTGTCTTGACTAGGTTGAGAAGTAGTACTAAATCTGCACCAAACCTCTATCAGAAAAATGAAGATATTAAGCATTCTTTTGAAATCAGTAAATGAACTTTGCGTGAACCACTCTTCTCCTCCTCCTCCCTCCCCCCATCGCAGAAGAGCTGGGTGCTTTTAAATGCCCCATTCTCTGAATTTCCATATGGAGGCACTGCGATTTCTTAAAAAAGACTGAAGTTTTTAAAAGGGTGATTGGCTCTGCAGATTATGCAAAAGAGCTGACATAATTTTCTTGTCATATTGAGGGCATATTTGAGAAACTTGAGAGTGGTAAGAGGCATTTAAATTAACAGAGAAAGGCTGTTGCTCAAAATGCAGTGCAGGAAGAACAGTGCTCTGGCATCTCAAAACTCCAGATGTCAATATCACATTAGACTGGGGTGGGAAATCAATAAATAATTAGATTTGGGTGAATAAACCCTTGCTTTTGCTGGCTGTGTCTCCTGAGCACTTCATGGATACATCAGACTGGGGCTGCTGATATTCATCAAGGTGGGCACATTACATCATGAAACAGTCACTGTTGTATGCTTCCACTGGGAAAAAGTGATCTGCAAAATCTAGTGTCTTCTTAGAGGTTCAGTGGTTGGTTGAACAGAAGTGTTGCGCTATCCTTCTTTCTGGCTTTTGCCTTGCCATAGGTCCATCTAGGCCAGTATTGCCTCCCCTGACTGGCAGCAGTTCTGCTGTATCCCTGGTGCTGGTCTTTCCCATCACCTGACCATTTAACTGGAGGATTGAATGCGAGACCTTCTGCATGTACAATATCTGCTCTGCCACTGACCTGGCCTTTCCCAGTTACTGTTGGATCATCTACGTGGCAATTTATGTTGTGTTTCTGGTCTTTCTTCCCAGTTTCCCCCAACTTGAGTATTTAGCAAAGACAAGTGTTCTTAACTGCTTGCTTGCTTGCTCAGAAGTAAGCCCCTCAGACTTCAGTGGCAGATACTGCCAAATAACTGAACAGGATGGAGCAACTTCTCAGGCTGATAATTGTAACCCTTTCCAGTAAATTCCCAAGTGCTGCCTACTCGACGTGGCCAATGAAAGGTGGCGGGGGAGACCAGGTGTTTGTATTGCACAGAGTGTCTTGAAAGACAGCTATATTAAAATAAGGTGTACTTACCTGCACAGCTTCTCATGAAGCCCCTGAGAGAAGTTCATGTAATCTCTGTTCCTAAAATCATGAGGAGAAAGGAGTCACTCCCATCATCTCTCAAAGAAGTAGCAATGTTTGCACTCCGTGGCTATACAACAGTAAATACATGACCCAACCAAAAGCCTATCCAATAAGAAAAAAAAAGACATTGTTGTTTGGCTTGCTATGAAGGCATTTTACTCATTCACTTTGCCTTTGTATTTTAACTTTTCCAGTAAAAGCTAAATTAATTCTGTGATCCTTGCTGCTTTCTGTGCCCAGAAGGCTATGGAACAAACAAAAGCAGAACAGAAACAGTTTGCAAGCACATGCTTGTGTCTTAGATTGCTATAAAGATGGGACTGGAAATAAGGTGGAAGAAAATGTGACAGTACAAAAAAACAGGTTCTTGGTTTAAATATTTTACTGCATTCTTCTTTAGAGAGCTGAAATTGGAACTGTTATGGAAACTGCGGTAGCAAACAAACTTGAAAGGCTTGAAACATGACCTCAGTTGCGGAAGATCAGATAAACACTGCTGAAATATTATGGTACATTTCTCTAGCTCTGCTTTTGAACTTCTTTGCTGTTACCACTCCTAGGCACACTGTCAAACTCCTGCCTTCCTCTCCACCCCCAACTGTTCCATCAACTGGTCATCAAAACCCTTCTTGGAAGCCTACTGTTGGAGGATAAAGGCTGTATTTTTTTGGTCTGTATTAAACATATTTGAGAGATGTGTGTTTGTGTGTGTATCATATTCTATCCTAGATTAGTAGCTTTACATACTACTTTGCTGGCTGGGTCCTTGCCACAAGAAGGATGCATAAACAAGCCACAGCAGGCTCTATTTCATAGAGCTAATCTTTCTAGAAAGTAGTTATTTGGCACAGTAATGGGTACAAGATGCCAACTTACTGTAGAGATCCAGTCTTTTCAAGGCAGGGTTTCTGTTGGGGGTATTTCACTTCTCCAGCCCTCCAACTATAATACTTTGAGTACCAAGCAAACCTGATTCCACTCTCTCCTCCCTCTTTCTGCTTGAGCAATGGTATAGGGCAGTTTGCTGTTGGTACTACTTTATCATATGGATAAAACATTAATAGTAGTGAACATTCTGTCTCTTCCACCGCACAAGGCTGTCCCAGTTCCCCCACCTTCTGCCTTTTTCAGTTCCATGGAGCTGAGAGGACATACTTCTCCCTTTGAAAGAGACTTGCAGGGGTTTTGCAAATGACACCCAGCTTTATCTCTGTTCTATTTGAATTGGGAGAGCCAGCTGAAGAGTTAGACCAGTGCTTGGACGTGGTGATGGGCTGGATGTGGGCCAATAAATTGAAGAAAGCAGTGTTATGTGCCCAATTTCTCAAGTCGAGAAAGTGGGAAGATGACTGTCCCAAATGGGGTGGCACTTCCCTGGACAAGGCTATGGCCTCTTTTGAACAGAAATGTGTTGGCCACTGTACTCCATGCTCTGGTAACTTCCAGACTTGATTATTGCAATGCACCCTGTGTGGGGCTGCCCTTGAAGATAACCAACTAGCCCCCAAAGTAAAGGCTTGATTACTGGCTTGGGGTTCCATTTAGAACTTGTATAACCCGTGTTTTAAAACAACTACATTGATTGTCAGTTTGTTTCCAGGCCTAATTTAAGCTCCTCACAGTAGTGTTTAAAGTACAAAATGATTTGGGCCCTGAATATCTGAAATCCTACAGATTCTGTCAGATATTGGATCAGCCGAAAGGACCTTCTGAGTAGTTCTACCATCCATCTTCAGCGCAGGGGGTGGTGTCCCCAAGTTGTGGAATTCCCTCCCCACAAAAAATTTAATTGTGGGTGCGTGTTTAGTGAAGTCTCTTCCACTAGAAGAAATAGAGAATCCCAGATTTTGCTGTGGCCAGTATCTTAATTCAGATGCTATACATTGATATCTGGAAAAAAACACCCATTCATCATCTCCCAAGTGTCTTGACTTAAAGAAGTCAAAATAACTTAACATGCCTTTAGAGAAGCACATTCAGGTAGCAGTGAGGGAAGCCTCAAAAACAATAATTTAAATTAGTGACATTTCACTTTGGTAACTTAGCTCAGAATAATTCTTTCACTTCCTTCACACTCCTGCAGATGCTCTGAACTTTTAAATATCCATCCAATTAATAGTTTTATCAAGAGTAATTCCCAAATTAGCAGCTTTAGTACTTCAGTGATTGGAAGTAAAATGCATTAGGCTGACCATAAATCCAACAATTTTGGAATATTGAAAGTTACAGAATTAATACTAACTGTCTTCATATGGTGATACAGCAATCAGTCTGTTTTGATTACATGCCATGAATAGTCTTTGTAGAAACAATACACAAAACACCTCTATTCATGCATGCTGTCTATTCACATGGGCAGTATAGTATTTGAGCTACAAGATCATGGTATGTGTTCCATAATACAAACATCTCAACTTGCAATTTCCCTAGTTCCCTGAAGAGATGGGGTCATCCTGGGTAAGCTAGTTGTTCCAGTGTTAACACTGGTCATGTGAGTAGATAATTGATTTGTTGTGCAGTGGGTAGAATTCATTGTGGGCGCCGTAGTGGGCTTCCACTCACACCTTTTCTCTGCAGACCTCATGGGCTACCAGGCTTATTCAGGGAGCCTGTAGCTTCTAGGTAGAGTCTAAAGTACTTCTAAAAACCAGCGCTTAAAAAGCTATGGTGTTTAGGTATTTAACTATTCATTTGTTTCAACAATGGTAATTTCAAAGATGAAAATAGTATGGATAGCAGTCATTTTGAATTGCTGTCATAGTCAGTGATGACGTGAGTTCACTAAGAAGGCTGCTGCTTAGGCTATTAGGAGCAGAAGCATAGGTCCACACCGTCTCCAAAGTCACTTGTTTTGTTACTGTGTAGCAACCCTTTTACTGAGTACAGTAGGGCCCCGCTTTACGGCTCTTCACTTTACAGCGCTTCACTAATGTAGCGGTCTCAATTAGACGCAATTAGACTAAAGCCCCACTCATACAGCGCTTGTTCCGCTTTTACGGCAGTTTTCGGGCATTGCACTCCATTCTATTCAATGGGTTCCACTTTACAGCGGGGGTCCGGAATGTAACCCGCCATATGAATGGGGCCATACTGTACAAAAAATAGGAGGAAAAATAGGTGTTCTAGTTGTTGCTGAAGACAGCTGATATAGCACAGTGGGGAGAAGGGCTTGGCTGGGAGTCCAGTGTCTGTGAATTCAAATCCCCACTCGGGTCTCCTGGGCATCAAGGGCCAGCTAAAGATCACCCCCACAGTGAGTGGCTTAGGGGTTACGTGCCCTGCCACCTGTGCAGCCGTCGGCAAGCTGCATAGTCCCAAGTTGCCCCCTAGCTGGCAATTGCAGACAAGGAAGGGGCTGGCTTGCGCAGCTGTGGCAAGCCAGCTGGGGAGGACTAGCCTCAGAGGGAGGCAATGGTAAACCTCCTCTGAATACCACTTACCATGAAAACCCTATTCATAGGGTCACCATAAGTTGGGATCGACTTGAAGGCAGTCCATTTCCATTTCCAGTTGTTGCTGAAATGCAAGATTCACCCCTTTGTCTCCCTCCCCCCTTGGAACAGGGAACACAGCAAACTCAAACATGCTGAAGTATGCATTCAGCAAGGCGAGGCGCTCTTGGTAGCTGGCTGCAGACATAAGAAGAGCCCTTCTGGATCAGACCAAAGGTTCATCTAGTCCAGCCTTTTCCAACTAGTGGGCCACCAGATGTTGTTGGACCACAACTCCCATCAGCCTCAGCCAGCATTGCCAATGGTCAGGAAAGATGGGAATTGTGATCCAACAACATCTGGTGGCCCACTAGTTGGGAAACGCTGATCTAGTCCATCATCCTGTTCTTACAGTGGTCCACCAGATGCCTATAGGACATCCACAAGTAGAACATACTGCCTTTTGGAGTTGAGCCAGTTTGACCATATTGAGTAAATAGTGGCTTGAAATTGCATGGTAAAGTTGTTCTGAATTTTTGTGTAAACAATTGTATGTGTGTCACCAGATTGCCACTTGATTTCTGAAATTATCTGTAATATCTTTCCTAGTAGCCCATGCGCTTGGCCAGTTGGGATGCAGTGTGCAGGAAAGATTGCTAGGTCATAAGACCAAATGGCGCAAAACCAAGGTGTATGTGACTTTCCATTCAAAAACTGATAAATGTATTTACACAATATGAATTAAGTAGGGGTATGTAATTAATTCAACAAAAATAATAGAGTAGCTTGCTAAAACTTATTATAGCAGAAGCTTTCATGAACTAGAGTCCACTTCATCAGCTGTTGCAGGTATATGTACCGACAGTGGGGCAGGAGGGATTATAGATTAGAGAGAGAGAAAGAGAGGTTTTAACCTGTGAAATTTCTTGTATGCCACCTTGTGACGGCAATGTGTCCCGAAAGTGGTTTAAAAATGCTTTAATAAAGAAACTTTAGTTGGCAGGTATATCATATCATCGACAACAACATATATATTGGTATGGAGGAAAAAATTAAATAGACAGATATTTTTGCTGCAACTGATAACCTGAAGAATGTGACCAGTTAAAACCTCTCTCTTTCTCTTTAAATATATAGTAGTCACTGAAGGTATCTAATTTATTAGACAATATATAGTCCTGTTTTCTTAAGTCTCTACTTTTGTGGCAAATAGAAGTGCAGGATGCTGACAAACAGGTAACATGTTTTGGACCATGAAAGCATCACTTCTTGCTGCACTAAGGAGAGGGTAAAATTACTCACCACTGACAGACTACCACTCACAGCACTAGTAAATTGTCATGGCAAACAAAAGCCTTTTTGAATGTCCCCATTTTGTATATTCTCCCTTCTTAAATTGCACACATGAAGCAGTGCTTGTTCCATAGGGGTACTTTGCCTTTTCTTGGGGTAGAGAAACACTCACTGTTCTGCCAGTTTTAGTGCATCTCCACCTCTCTTCTCTGAAAATGGAGGCGCACAACTCTAGTGAAACCCGGTCCCTTTTTACTGTAAAACCTGACAGGATCAGCTTGAGTGTGCCCCCCCCCACAATTCACTTAAAAGAGATCTCGCAACTGATCGGCAGATCAACCTGTTCCCCCTCCAGGTGTGGCTAAAACACTTTGCTATAAGTGGCTAGTGTGCTCACAGCCTTGGTCAACCTTTTCCCGTCAATATTTTTGTACTGCTACCATAGGCTTGTCCTGGGTGGTCCTGCAATGATCCCCATTTATGTTGGGAAAGAGCAGGGATAGCACACTCAGGTGATGAGTGCCAAAACAGGGCCACTGGGAAACAAGAGGAAGTGATGAAGTATGAAATATCTTTAAGGAAAAAGCCTCCCCAAAACAGCCCAATTAGGACTGACCATGTGCAGCAGCTATAGGATGTAGAGCATCAGTCAGAAAAGGAAAATGGAAAAGGGGTGGTGGTAGAATACCATGTCTGAGCTCCCTATAGCAGGGGTAGCCAATGTAGGCAGTGTCCACCCTAGGGTGTTAATACGAATATGGCTTACTGTTTCTGTGTGTGCGTTTGCACACCATGGTCCACAGACACAAGCACTTTCAATTTAATGCCTTCAAAATCTGTATAGTTGTTGCCAATCCACATAAGGGGGTGGTGCTTGATGGGACGCATTCACACTGTGTGTTATTTCATCCTCCCCTCAATTAGTGCTTCCACACAGCTCTGGAAACCAGCAAATGTCTTACAAAACAAAGTTTAAAATGCCATTTAAAAAAATCTTTTAAATGCAGAATATCTGATCTCTCAGATTTGCACAAAGTAGCAGGTTAAAAAGTAAATAACATGTATGTGTGTGTTTGTGTGCCCTCTAAATGTTGTTGGCCTGTAACTCCCATATACTCTGACTACTGGCCATGCTGGCTGAGGCCGATGGGAGCTGGAGTTCAATATCATCTAGAGGGCACTCCTTACCGTATCCTGCAGAAGGTCATAGCTGGCTGGCAGGAATCCTGAAAAGGAACGCTTCTGCTAGCAGGTGAAGATACACTACAATATGTAGCCGATCCCACTTGTATACTTCTACCATTGAAGCAGTGATAAGAAAGTTTACCATAAACACATGTGTTATAAAAAACATAAATGAGCAACACATAGAAAAAGGGTGATCTGCAGGGCAGTCATAAGTCTAAGAAGTCAGAAGAACTAACCTGGGAAGGCAAAGGATCTGCTACATTTACAGTTCCAGTCTTGGTCTGAGCATATAGAATTTCATAGTCATTTACGTATTGTGCTTGATGTGGTTTTCAGTGTTTTTGCATTTCCCATATTTCACAAAACCAGTATAAATTAGCACACTTTTGACTATGATCTGCCAAAACTACATGGATGTATAAAGGAAAACCACACTAGCTCCCACTGCAGTTGCTTGAACAGCTAAACAGGCAAGCCACATTTCAGTGTAAAGCCAGAGCAGGGAACCTCTGACCCAATCTGCCCTGCCAGCCTCTCCTCCTACGCCCTGTGCACTCCCCTCAACCCTGTGTCACCTTTGCCAACTCTTCCCCCCCCCACTTCTCAGCTGTTCCTATCAACCAGCTGTAATAAAAAATATGATTAATTGGGTTCACAAATAATTCCCCTTTATTACAGTTCTCACAAACACTGCAGTTCCCACAGGGAAATTTACCTCTTACTGCTGTACCAATCAATGTTTGATCCCTACTGGTTGACCTGGGTCTACACATACTGTGGACCAGTGTATCTCTTGGGTTCCTCTATCTTCTATATGTAAAATGGCTCCTTATTTGCATATGGAAGATAGAGGAGCCTGGGAGAGGTACTGGCTCGTGGTATGTGTGGACCTGGGTCGACCAGTGGGGATCAAACATTGATGGGCCTATCAATTAGCTGAACATGAGTGTGACCAGGAGGGGCTTGCCCATTGGGTTGGAGCCACAGCAATAGCCTCTAAGCAGCAGCGTTGCTGCCACTTACCAGGAGAGGAGGGTTATGGTGACAGTAAGGTTGCAGCTGTGTGGGTCTACCAGTAGAATCCAGTGCTTCTGCTGATGCACCCACATAGCCCCTCCTGGTGAGTGGCAGTCATGCCCATGCTGTGAGGTTATGAAAGTATGCAACTCCACCACACTGGGCTAGCTGGCTCCTAAGTATGAAAAGGGTGTGTTTGTGACTTTGGCTCCGCTCACTACTGGCATATAGCCCCTGGGTTAACTACAAGGGAATGCAGCCCTTGAGCTAAAAACAGCTTCAGATTTATGGTTTAATATATTTTATTCATTTATTTATTATTTAATTTGTATCCCGCCCTTCCTCCCAGCAGGAGCCCAGGGCAGCACACAAAGCGCTAAAAACACTTTAAAAATCATAAAAACAGATCTTAAAATACATTAAGACAAAACAGCATTAAAACATTAAAGAAAACCAACTTTAAAAAAGGGTTAAAAGCATTATTAAAAAACAATTAAGCAATTCTAACACAGACGCAGACTGGGATAGGTTTCAACCTAAAAGGCTTGTTGAAAGAGGAAAGTCTTCAAAAGGCACCGAAAAGATAGCAGAGATAGCGCCTGCCTAATATTCAAAGGGAGGAATTCCGCAGGGTGGGAATTCCACAGGGTAGGTGCTGCCACACTAAAGGTCCGTTTCCTATATTGTGCAGAACGAACCTCCTGATAAGATGGTATCTGCAGGAGGCCCTCACCTGCAGAGCGCAGTGATCGACTGGGTACATAAGGGATAAGACAGTCTTTCAGGTATCCTGGTCCCGAGCTGTATAGGGCTTTGTACACCAAAACTAGAACCTTGAACTTGGCCCGGTTGCAAATAGGCAGCCAGTACAATTCTTTCAGCAGCAGGGTGACCTTAATTTTATGAAGTATACTAAGGTTTCAGGGGATTTTTGCTGCTAAATATCTAAAGTTGGTATAACAATTACATATTTGAAATTCTTTAACTATTTCTTGCTGGATTCATGGGGGAATATTTGTTGTTGTTACGTGCCTTCAAGTCGATTACAACGTATGGCGACCCTATGAATCAGCGACCTCCAAGAGCATCAGTTGTGAACCACCCAGTTCAGATCTTGTACGCTCAGGTCAGTGGCTTCTTTTATGGAATCAATCCATCTCTTGTTTGGCCATCCTCTTTTTCTACTCCCTTCTGTTTTCCCCAGCATTATGGTTATGGTCTTTTCTAGTGAATCCTGTCTTCTCATTACGTGTCCAAAGTATGATAACCTCAGTTTCATCATTTTAGCTTCTAGTGACAGTTCTGGTTTAATTTGTTCTAACACCCAATTATTTGTCTTTTTTGCAGTCCATGGTATGCACAAAGCTCTCCTTCAACACCACATTTCAAATGAGTTGATTTTTCTCTTATCCGCTTTTTTCACTGTCCAACTTTCACATCCATACATAGAGATCGGGAATACCATGGTCTGAATTATCCTGACTTTGGTGTTCAGTGATACATCTTTGCATTTGAGGGCCTTTTCTAGTTCTCTCATAGCTGCCCTCCCCAGTCCTAGCCTTCTTCTGATTTCTTGATTATTGTCTCCATTTTGGTTAATGACTGTGATGAGCTATTGATAACCTTGACAAGTTCAATGTCCTCACTGTCAACTTTAAAGTTACATAAATCTGTTGTCATTACTTTAGCATTTTTGACATTCAGCTGTAGTCCTGCTTTTGTGTTTTCCTCTTTAACTTTCATCTGTATTCGTTTCAAATCATTACTGGTTTCTGCTAGTAGTATGGTATCATCTGCATATCTTAAATTATTGATATTTCTCCCTCCAATTTTCACACCTCCTTCATCTTGGTCCAATCCTGCTTTCCGTATGTATAGATTAAACAAATAGGGTGATAAAATACACACCTGTCTCACACCTTTCCTATTGGGAGCCAATCGGTTTCTCCATATTCTGTCCTTACAGTAGCCTCTTGTGCAGAGTATAGGTTGCGCATCAGGACAATCAGATGCTGTGGTATCCCCATTTCTTTTAAAGCATTCCATAGTTTTTCATGATCTACATAGTCAAAGGCTTTGCTGTAATCTATAAAGCACAGAGTGATTTTCTTCTGAAATTCCTTGGTCGGTTCCATTATCCAATGTATGTTTGCGTATGATCTCTGGTACCTCTTCCCTTTCTAAATCCAGTTTGGACATCTGGCATTTCTCGCTCCATATATGGTAAGAGCCTTTGTTGTAGAATCTTGAGCATTACTTTACTTGCATGGGATATTAAGGCAATAGTTCGATAATTACTGCATTCCCTGGGATCCCCTTTCTTTGAAATTGGGATATATATTGAATGCTTCCAGTCCGTGGGCCATTGTTTAGTTTTCCATATTTCTTGACAAATTTTTGTCAAACTTTGGACAGATTCAGTCTCAGTAGCTTGTAGCAACTCTATTGTCATCTGTTCCCAGTGATTTGTTTCTTCCAAGTATTTTAAGAGCAGCTTTCACCTCACATTCTAAAATTTCTGGTGCTGCATCATACGGTTCCTCCGTGAATGAATCTGTCATCCTGGCTTCTCTATAGAGTTCTTCAGTGTATTGCTTCCATCTTCCTTTTATTTCATCTAGGTCTGTCAGTGTGTTCCCCTGTTGATTATTCAACATCCCTGCTTGTGGTTTAAATTTCCCTTTAATTTCTCTAATCTTTTGGAATAGGACTCTTGTTCTTCCCTTTTTGTTGACCTCTTCTATTTCTATGCAATAACTATTGTAATAGTTCTCTTTGTCCCTATGTACTAGTCGCTGTATTTTTGCGTTTAGGGTTCTGACTGTGTTTCTATCTCCTTTTGCTTTTCTTCTCTCCTTAACCATTTTAAGAGTTTCTTCAGTCATCCACTGAGGTCTTTCTCTCTTTTTAACTAGAGATATTGTCTTTTTGCATTCTTCCCTGATAATGTCTCTGACTTCAGTCCATAGTTCTTCTGGTTCTCTGTCAACTAAGTTTAAAGCCTCAAATCTGTTCCTTATTTGATCTTTATATTCTTCTGGGATGTTATTTAAATTGTATTTTGGCATTATGATTGCTTTGTTGTTGTTCTTTAGATTTACTCTGATTTTCGATACAACCAGTTCACGATCTGTACCACAGTCTGCTTCTGGTCTTGTTCTTGCAGAACGTATGGAACTTCTCCATCTTCTGCTACCAATTATGTAATCAATTTGATTCCTATATTGACTATTTGGTGATGTCCACGTGTACAGTCTTCCTTTCGGTTGTTCAAAAAATGTGTTGGCAAGAAACAAATTATTGGCTTCACAGAATTCAATACAGTAGGGCCCCGCTTCCCGGCACTCCGCTTCCCGGTCTTCCGCTAATGCGGCGGCTTTTCTCCCCTTTTAAAGCCGCTTTTGTGACATTTTGCAGCATTTTCGACCGATGCGCCCCATTAAACTGAATGGGGTTCTGCTTTACGGCAATTTCCACTTTACGGCGGGCCCCTACTTTCTCCTGCTTCGTCTCTTAAGCCCCATTTCCCCACAATTCCTAGTTCTTCTCTGTTCCCTACTTTTGCATTCCAATCCCTCATGATTATCAGCACATCTTGTTTTGGTGTGTAATCAATTTCCTCCTGTACTTCTGTGTAAAATCTCTCCAATTCCGATTCTTCTCTGTTTGCCTTTGGAGCATAGACTTGGATGATGGTTATGTTAATAGGTTTCCCATTTAATCTCATTGATATCGCTCGCTCAGGCCTTGCGTTGTAGCTCCTAATTGCTTTTGCTACATCGCTTCTCACTATTAAAGCAATCCCATTTCTTCTTAATTTCTCATTTCCTGCATAAAATATTTTGTAGTTGTCTGATTGAAAATGCCCCATTCCTGTCCATTTTAATTTAGTCATGCCAAGTGTTGTAATGTATATGTAACAGGGGAATATTACTAAACATTATTTCAGATTTGCCACATTTTACTCTTAAACCAGCAACCCTATAATACTCCTCCAATTCTTCCTTTATTGCTCCTACTGCTTCCTCTGGGTTTTTTAATGTAATAAATATATAATCTGTGTGCATAATCCCAATTTACCTTCATTCTTGTTTGTTTCTATTGCTTTGACCTGAATATTTGTTCTTATTTTAGTTGCTAGGGGTTCCATTATAAGGGCAAATAGAAGGGGAGATAAAGGGCATCCTTACTTGATACCTCACAGGAGCTGAAGTTGTTTAGAATCTAGATTACTGATTGTTACATGGCATGGGACCACAATACCTGATTGAACGCCTCTCCCGATATGAACCTACCCGTTCACTATGTTCATCATCGAAGGCCCTCCTCCAGGTGCCTACTCAGAGGGAAGCTCGGAGGATGGTAACTAGAAAAAGGGCTTTCTCAGTGGTGGCCCCCGAATTGCGGAATGATCTCCCTGTTGAGGTACGCCTGGCGCCAGCACTATTATCTTTTTGGCACCAGGTTAAAACCTTCCTCTTCTCCCAGGCATTTTAACATTTTAACATTTTGACACTTAATATCTTACATCTTAACTTTTTAATATTTAATATTAGCAGGTTAGTATACTAGTCTTTTAGTATTTAAGTGCGCTTAAATTGTTTATATTTGGTTTATTGTATATTGATGTTTTGTTGTTGTGAACTGCCCAGAGAGCTTCGGCTATGGGGCGGTATAGAAATCTAATAAATAAATAAATAAATAAAATAAGTTACCAGAGAGGATGTTGGTGATAACACAAACATTGCATTGTGAAGAGTAACTGTTAAGCTAAGTGGTTGTCACTGCTGTCTGTACTTCTTCCATTTCATTTTCATCTGACCTCACTGCTTATAGTGTAATATGTATAATGTGTGTGTGTATATATGTGTGTGTGTGTGTGCAACTTTGCACTTCACACATCTGATAAAATAGGCTCTAGTTCACAGAAGCTTCTGCCAAAATAAATGTGTTAGTGCTTAAGATGCCACATGACACAATCAAGTCATACTTGGACTTGACCGATTGAAATCAGTGGTCAAGTTACTTAACTCCATTTATTTCAGTGAGTCTGCTACGATAATGACTCGTGTTGGATATCACTGTCTGTTGTGTTTGCTACAAAAGACTAACACAGCTATCCCTCTGGAAATGGTTGTGAGTAATTCAGAAACCATAGCTTTTAATTTCAGAGCTATTTTTGTCTTTAAAAGTCAGAGCCACCTAATTTTGCTTGCTAGGAACCTGTTCCAACTTCAGTTTCAGTGAAGTCTTTCTGGTGACATAGATTCTAATAGGGAAATTGTATTTCTGGTCTATAAGAACTTAAGAAAAGCCCTACTGGATCAGGCCAAAGGTCCATCTAGTCCAGCATCTTGTTCTCACAGTGACCAGCCAGATGTCTACATGATGTCAACAAGCAGGACCTGAGTGCAAGCATGCTCTCCCCACTTGTAATTTCCAGCAACTGGTATTCAAATGCATACTGCTTCATATAGAGTCCTCCAAGTGCATTTTAATTGAACTGTCTAATAACACTAATATTTGCACAAAGTATGTTAATTTCAATTGTTTCCAGATGAGTGTATTTAGAATTTCAGCTTTCTTTTTTTTTTTTCCAATAATTTTTATTCAGATTTTCATAAAACATACAAGACAAAATCATAAAACATTCAAAGACAAAAAACAAAATCAAAAATAGTTAAACAAAAAGAAAAAAAGAAAAAAAAACAAAAATAAAAAATAAAGAGTAAAATATTGACTTCCCATTTGTCAAAGATCAAATCAGTTATAAGTCTATAATATATAGCAATCCTGTCTCTTAAGTCATATTATAAAATCACTTTCCTCCAGTAGTTATCTTACTTAATCATCAAATCTCATAAACATTACTTTATTCTTTCCACAAAAAGTCAAAGAGAGGTTTCAATTCTTTAAGAAATATATCTATCAATTTTTTTTTTCCAGATAAGCATATCGATTAATCCATCTCATTACTAATTATGATAATCTTATTGTCATAACCATAGTCAAAATAAACATTTCAATTAATCCATCACATCAGAATCTGTTAGGTTCAGTAATTTCAGTAGCCATTGTTCTATTATCTCTATTAGTTCCATTTTCCATCTTCCATCTTCAGTAGTCTTGTTAAGTCCAGTAATTTCAATATCCAATCTTCCATTATCAGTATTCCATAATAATCTTGCTGTCAAAGCCATAGTCATATAGTAAGAGTCTGATGGGAATTACCTCTATCCCAAATATTTTCTTGCCATCCATTCTGAATAAGTTGCTGAAATACTGCTGTAAAATCATATCTCTGTTCTTTTTTTCAAAATACACTGAGTCATCTCTTAAAAGTTTTTCCATTGTCACATGGCTGCAGTTAATTCCATAGATTTTCTCTATATTGGGCTCCATCACATCATTCCAGTCCAGAAGATAATCCATGCCATTGATAACTTTATCTCTAGAATCTTCATTAATTTCTTCAGAGATAACATTGAGTTCCAAACAATAGATTTTATTTCTAAAGTCCATAGACTCCAAATCTTGTTCCTGTTCCACGTTTGTTCCAATCTCCGGGATCTCCTCTCTCACAGGGACCCCTATTCCAGTCTCCAGGGTCTCCTCTCTCACAGGGACCCCTGTTCCAATCTCCGGGGTCTCCTCTCTCACAGGGACCCCTTCCAGGGTCACCTCTCTCACAGGGACCCTTATATCTTTAATCTCCTGCTTCATTTTACTCAATTCAATTTTCGTTATCTCAATCTCATCCATTATTTTCTGAAACATAGTTATTTCCAGATTCTCAGCCACTTTCTTAATTGCCATTTTAAAAGAAAAATATAGGAAAACCACTTCTTATTTCAGCAACAATTGGGTTAATACTCCAAACTTGGTGACATCACAGTATAAACAGAGCAGACAGCCTTATCTCTCCAATAGTTAAGTAAACAAAATGCAGTTCCCAGGATCGAAACAATTAATGGCAATCGTCAAGAAACAGATTCGTCAAAATAAAATAGACCAAAAAGAGAGTAGTCTCAAAACAGTATAATATTTTTCAAAATAAAAATCTGGAATAGAGATCCCTCTTCTGTGTGTATCTTTAGAATGCAAATCCAGGACAGCTTTTTGCAACAAAAACAGAGATAAGCTATTAATTAGTGCGTAGCAGAGAGAAGTTACGGCTCCCCAGTGAGATGTCAAAAACCGATCAATCTGGCAAATCTCTTTTAAACAGCAACAATTTAAGTCAAGTAAAAGAAAAATATAGAAAGAAGGGTGCTTGCCTGTTAGTGCGTTCTCTCTTAGAAGATAAGATGAACGTTCGCTTTAACAGATAGAGCTTGCTGTTGAAAATCCGTCCCACCTTCGTCGGCTGGACCTCGTCCCATAAATTAATGAGATCTGGTCGTCCCAACAAAAATAGGCTTTGAGGTTAATCTCTTCGTTTCTCCCTACCCGGGAGAAGTTTAATCAGTCAAAAAAAAAAGAAAAAACTGACTGATATATCTGAATAAGCTTCTTTTGAGGCAGGAGCCCGTCTCAAAAGCAGGCACAGGCTAAGTCACCCTTCCCGGAAGTCTAGAATTTCAGCTTTCAATTGATTGTGTACATTTGAGGAGTTTCTTCAAGTGAATTTTGAGTACGTTCAGAGCACACATAACTTAGTTGCCGTGGCTGTAGCTTTGTCTAAGCTGCAATATATTTGCATTGTGCAATGTTAGTGGAATTTCTTTCAACTATGAGCAAGGTTTTGTCTGCACTGACTTGGCAGAGCCTTGTATGTGTTTGCATTGCTAAAAGTAGGAGAGCACAGCAAGAAATTCTGCCCATGATTCAACGTTGACATATAATGTGAACAGTATGTCAAGAGTAAGTATAGCTGCTGAAAAATCTGTGTCATGTGATTATTATGTTCCAGAGTTGGCAGCAATAACTTCTGCATTGTTCGCTTCAGTGCCAAAATTCCAACCTCGCACTGCATATAAAGTGTTTCTTTTACAGTACCTACTTGCATAAGTAGCTTATGCCTCATCATGTATGACACTAAGGAAAATATTTATAACATAGTCCTTATAAATGTTTGAAGAATTTACATTAAATTATTTGCAAGCAGTAAAGTTTTCTCTTAATATTCTGAACATTTAAAATATTCCAAATTGGTATTTAAGTATTGTTTATGTGAATTTTCCTTCATGATTTTCCTGCTGTATCTGTTTTCTGTTCATTTGCATGCATTAGATATCCCAGAGAAATGGCCAATACCCTGAATCATAGAACTGCCTTCACAACAGTTGATATATGCCAAAGTTGTAGTTCCGTGGAGCGGGAATACTGAAAGAGTCAAATACACATATCATCACATATCCTCCTGCTGGGAGGAAGGGCGGGCTATAAATCAATAAATCACAAGGCACTTTGCTTATTCCTTTTATTCAGTTAGTCTCAAGCTGGCTTTAATTGTTTGGTTATCTTTTGAGATGCAGAAATAAATATGGTATACAGTAAATACACTCATGCAATGAGACTGGAAGATCTGACCTGTGACATAGCCAAGTTATAATTGACATCTCAGAGAAATTGAGCTCTAGCAGGGAAGCCATTTGAAAGCAATGACCTATTTTTTTCTCCCTCCAGCAGCCTGTTTGTGTTCTAGGAATGCAGGGCTTCAAACAAATACTCATGATCATTGACAGACTGCGTCCCTGTTTGCTAATTCCGCTGCTGCCCTGCTGCCATTCTTCCCATATTGAAGCTCTTTCTTCTGTTTCACTTTGACTTAGCAGTGCTGGCTCCTGCCCCACATACCCTCCCCCAGCAATGCAGATTCATTGTGTGGTGATCATTGTGATGTTAGAAAGTAAGGACAGGCTCTACCCCACCCTTTCCTCCACAGGGATGCTTTTACAGTGATTCCTGGAGAACAATACAGTAGGGCCCTGCTTATACGGCGGGTTAGGGACCAGGCCCCCGCCATAAAGTGGAAATTGCTGTAAAGCAGAACCCATTGACTATAATGAGTTGCGTCGTGCGAAAATGCAGCAAAATGCAGCAAAAGCGCAAAATCGGCTTTAAAACGGGGAATTTCCCCTAATTGAAAGCCACCGCATCAGTGGAATGCCAGAAGACGGAACGCCATAAAGTGGGGCCCTACTGTACATGTGGAAGCTGGATGGATTTCTTAGAAAGGGGCTCCTATTCTTACAAAGTACATTAGTACAGTTTTTAGACTAAGGCTTAGTTCAGGCATAACTTCAGGCCAATAAATCATGGTTTATTGGCTCAAGAATGAGCCATTTGCCTCTGATCCTGGTTTCATATATGGCTTTTAACTAACAAATAATAGTTTCCAGGTTCAGATGTCTTGGGAAACGGTCTTAACAAACCAGGGTGGAAGTGTCAATGCCAAGAGGGGTGAAGAGGGAGTACTTGGAGATATGGCTTGTTCTTGAACTGATAAACCATGGTTTTAGGAGCCTGAGATTGTTATATTTGAATCTGGCCTAAACAGGTACATTTTTTTAAAAAAAATCACACACCCTTTTAACTCAAGGGCCCCTAACCTAAGGCAGTTAACAAGTTAAAAATAATAGCATGTCATAGTAGAATAGCAGAGTAACAAAAGCAGAATGGAGCTGTGACTGGACTTAGGTGAGAACACCTTCAGTCTCTCTTCATAGATCTTTCCTAGAATAACCTTAGCAGCTCTCTGGACCACAGCCAGTGGCCGGGTTTGCATGACACAGTAAGTTAACCCATTGCCTAGTGAGACTGCACAAATGTCTGGGCTCCTGGTGGGGAGCTCACAGCTGCTTTGCTTCTCCCCGGTTCTTTTTGCTAAGCCAAGGTTTGGCTTAGCATGTTGTCTGAGCCCAGGCTTGTGGTTAAGTTCTCTCCTTGCTAACCACGAGCTGTAGCCAGAGTTTGTGATTAGCATCTATAGCGCTTTGGCTTAGTGTGTCATGTGGACCAGCACAGTGACTTGCAGGTTGTCTTCCATCTTGAATTATTCACCAATCTTGTCTGTGGGGACTGTGTTCTGCTGACAGAACAAGGATCAGAGCCCTTGTGGATCTTGCTGATGACTTTAAAGGGAAAGCTATGTTGTAGAGCTATATATAGGGGTGCAACTTTTTTATCCACAATTTTTTTATGCTTTTTGACTGTCATTACTGCATGCATAGCTGACAAATGTAGCATGTTAGAGACTGGCTGCTGAAGTCTTCAGTAACTAGAATTCTGAACAAGCCTGCTCTGTTTTGAATTTGCCACAATGTGTGATATTTCAGGATTATCCGTAAATGCAGGATACTGTCCTGATCGATTATTTAAAATGGGTCCCTTTGCTTTTGACTTGAGAGTTGTAGATTGCACATTGTTCAAAGCAGTGTTCATTGAGTTAGTGATTGGATAATGGTGGCTCCTATTAACAAAGCAAATGCCAAGTTTCAGTTTGTCAGCGCTGTGTAAAATATATGTGAGAAATATTAACATTCTGTGACAGTATAAATTACAAAAATGAAATAAATCCCCCCCCCATCTTGCATAATCTGCCTTGTTTCCTCTGGCTGTTGAGAGAAAGGAGGAACCATGAAGGACACTTGATACGGTAAGGCCCTGCCTAGTTTCCCCTCACACAGCCATGAGATCTAGAAATGTATGCTTTAAAAAGAAAAATGCTAAGGTTCTCAGGATGCTGTTATATGAATCTTTATTTTTCAGTGTGAGCCCTGCCAAACATCTTTGGTCACTAAGAACCTATCAGGGTTATCAGTTGGTTACCAGCTTTCATTTCTGTTTGAGTGCTTGGCTTTTGAGACCTGGACAAAATGTTTTATCCCTTAGCTTTGCACAAGTGCAGATTTCTCCCTCTTAGGAACAGATTTTGGCCAAAGGCTTTTTCTACAGCAGCTGTTTAGAAAGTGTGGTGTGGTGGATGAAAAATTGCCACTCCATATTAATCACTTTGAAACAAACATATTTAGAACAATTGAGAGATGTCTTGTTTTGAGTGCTGTTTCAACCAGCTGCCTGTTCCATTCCATATGTGCAATTTTTAAATCTGCCTTCTAGAAAATCTTGGGAGCTGTTTGCCTGTATGCATGAAATGTTTACAACCAGCTTGTACACAGTTGCAGTGGAATTAAGCAAAGAGAGAATCCTTGTGCAAGATTAGATGCAGCATCATGTCTTTGATGAAAATTCAAGTCCCTTGTTTAGAAACATTAACCTGTTCTTTGAATATACTAGAACAGATCTCCATCTGGGCCTTGTTGATCTCATATCACATTTGCCAGTAGTGTTTTTCTGATTCCCCCTGTAGCCGAAAGGAAGTTTACAGTAGATCAGCAGTTTAGATATGGTTTAGATATGGTTTAGATATGGTTCTGTAGCTGTCATAGTTGTTCTTGTGTGTCATGCATCACTGGACTGCCATGGTTGGGATTAAGCAGCCTGTGAAACATGTTTGAATATTTCAGGACAGGGATGAGGAACCTTTTTGGCCCAGTGAGCCAGATTGTCTTCTCTCCCTATCCCTGTGGACCAACTTTGGCAGATGGGCAGGACAGACCACCTGTTGGTCACCTGATGTCACTTAGCAGTCCCTTGTGTGACACTTCCCAAGAGCCCAGCATCCAGCTGGTTGTCAGGCACTTGGGAACTGCAGTGCAGAGGACTTTGCTCGGCAACGCATTGAGCATAGGGCTGGCAAAACTGCTTTCTTCAGGGACCAGCTGCATGACCAAGTTCCCTACAGAACTTGGATGCACAGCCGATCCAGCAGGTTTAAAGTCACTGCTCATAAGCTGATTTAGAACTTAGGGGGAGCTGAGTTGCCTTCTATAGATCGCAAAGGGGAAGTACTTTAATTAGTTAAGGAGTAGTAAGGCAGATGCAACTATTGTTTTTAATTACACACACACACACACACACACACACAGAGAGAGAGAGAGAGAGAGAGAGAGAGAGAGAGAGAGAGAGTATTTAATGTTGAAGGAATTTCTTGTTAATGGAACTAATGCTGATCTACCGAACTTCACAGTCAGGAGAAACTCCCTTGTCAAGTGAAATTAGTGCATCTAATGTTCCTGCGTTCTAGTGTGCTCAGGGCATCAGTTCATGCTTCGGCCCAGCCATGGATTGATAGTGCAGCCTTCCCCAAAGTTGTCATCTACATATTTCTGTCCATCATCTGCAAGATTTTTAGAATGGGCTCTCCAATAGCTTTTTGAGAAGATAAATCATTCTGTATACATCATTAGGTGTGCTCAGTTTGGCAGCTTGTGCCCAGAAGTTGGATAGAGGACATAGGAAACAGCAGATAACCGGCGAAAGCATCAGTTGTCAACAAGCTTAATGCAGAAATGATCCAACTGTGAAATCAGCATTACTGCAGTTTGACTCGCTGTCACACAATTCTTCATTGTTGAAACCCTTCTGTTCTCTGTCAGATTTCTGTGTTTTGTGCAGTAGCTTAACTTGTCTAGAATATAACCTCTGTGACAAGGATGGATGGGACTTGAATTTGACTTTGAAGTCCAACGTGTTCCTAAGCATCTCTATACTTCCCTATTTTCAGTGATGTCCATAATAGTACACTGGCACAGTAACTGATTGTGTATATACTATATTGTTTTGGGGAGGAGTAAAATAATCTATTGCAATCAGTTGTGTTTGCAAGTTGCGTTGTGACTTTCTCTTTTGTAAAGCAAACTTGCCTGGATTGGCTTCATATGATCTGTCAGAATGTTTTTCAAATTGTGGTAGCTTGTAGGCTATTCAAGTGCCATTATGTGATTAACATAGATACTGATATGCTTGTGAATAATTTTAGAGGCTAGGGGCTGTATTCGAAGTAGCGCTATTGCAAATGTTCTGTCAGTGCAAGGATTTCTTCTTGCACAACAGGTTCTTCCCCTCTCCTCCCACCCCTCCATCTCCTCTAAATCTATTCTGGGGTTTCCCCCATCCTGTTCAAGCACATTTGGAGATGGTACAAGGCCCGCACAGGGAGAGGAGAGGGAACTTGTGTTGCACAAGTGGAAAAATCCTTGCGCTCATGCAGTTATTTACTTGAATACTGCCTAGAAGTTTATGTAGACTTTTTTGGGGGTGCTAATGTGTCTAAAATATTTGCACTAGCAGTACTTTGTTCTCCATGCAAAATCTGTGTACGAGAATTTTGCTGAAATAATATACTGTCTTTCCATTTTGCTTAATTAGCCATATGCCAGCCCAGACTCTTTCACAAATTGATTCAGTAAGACAGTGTATTGCCTGGTTCTCATAAAAATATTTAGTGTCTTTTGGACAATCTCCTGCTTTTCTCACAGTTGAGTCCTTTAGAATACTTCAGGGGCTAAGCTTTGATTTGCAAAACTATTGCTACTTTTCAAATATACAACTGAAGGAAACTGTGGTCTTCTGAATAGCATTCGGGGTTATCTAAAATATATGCATAATTGGTATATAGTAATCTTGTTGTTTAAAGTGTGAATTCTGAACAACAATTATCTGACAAACTATTGGTGGCTGAAGTATATGTTTTATTTAGTAAAAGCTTTGAAATACTTGACGTTTACTGCTAGAATACTGCACCACTGACAATAAACAATAAATAAATAACTTGGCATAATTTTAAGAAGGTTAACTGAAGCATGGATGGAAAAGGGCATTTAAAATGATTTGAGACAACCTAAATATTTAAGATTATTACAGGAAGTAATCTTACAAATTGCTTCTTGTAGCAAGTACCAGGCGTAATTGAAGCAGTAAGCTTTTACAAGAAACTTTTGAGATAGCACGTACTTGTGTACCGCTTTTGCACAAGAACTTCCTGGAGGTAACTGGATTTATGGTACAGCTTAATTCAGTGTAAAGTGAACTACAAAATCTTTTATTAAGAGATCAAGGGCATTTATACATGTATAGTTCTAAATTGTACGTGAAGGAGCCATAATTCAGTGTACATTCTCTGAATATATATAGCCTGGATTCAGTTTTGACATCTTCAGCAAAGGGATCTCTAGTAGTAGTGGGAAAGAGCTCTGGCCAACATGCCAGGGAGCTGCTGCTAACAGAATTGACACTATTGGATGACACATATACCATGAATCTGACTCTTGCGTTGAAATTCTGTACCCCATTCAAAACTGGGTTAAGCACTAAGTCAATATTGGTAGCCCGATCCTTTGTTAGTCTTGCTTAAAGATCAGGTGTAGTTTTATACATGAGATCCCCCAATTATGATACTTTGTCTGAACAGCGGTGCTTAGTGTTCACTCTAATCCTCGTTGAACAGTGTTTGGTGTTCTGCTCTTTGTAGGCTGTGAGGATATTATCGCAGAGAGCATCTCACTAGACACCTTAATTGCCATTCTCAAGTGGAGTTCTCAGCCTTATGGCTCCAAGTGGGTACACCGCCAAGCACTGCATTTCCTCTGTGAGGAATTTACCCAGGTCATGACTTCAGATGTCTTTTATGAACTCGGCAAAGACCACCTGCAAACTGCCATCCAGTCTGACTACTTACAGGTAATCATCTCTCTCTCTCTCTCTCTCTCTCTCTCTCTCTCTCTCTCTCTCTCTCTCTCTCTCTCCCTCCCTCTCTCCCCTCCCCTCTCTCTCCCCCCCCTCCCCCCTCTCAAATTGTACCCAATTATATCTTGAACCAGGTTTTGTGAATCATTTACTGGTAGTATAGCATTCTTAAATCTGAAGTGCAAAAGAAAAGGGGGACAGGAAAGGACCCTGCTTGAATATATGTGTGCAGAAAGGGCTCTTTCTCTCTTTTCTCTGGCATATGTACACACAAGCCTCTAGCAGAGGTAGTGATTAAGGAAAGTATTCTGCTTTCTTGGCACATAACCCAACCCAAACTGGCAGTATAAACTATTTTTTGAAAGCCTAATAATAGTCTGGAAGCAGTTGCAAATTATTTTAAGTGAAACTCTTCTAGGTTTAATTTTTGCCTTGCCTATTCAGAGGTTTATGGAAATTATATAGTAGTTCTCATGCTGAAAACATATGTCTTGGGGAAGAAAAAGGGAAATCCAACTCATCATTTAAACACTTTTCGTGTAGGAGCTGTATAAAATTCCTTTCAACTACTCAGTGCCCTCTTCCCCCTCCATCCACTACCCCCACCCCAATTCTGCAATTTAATCAATGGAGAAAACACCTTTGGTTTGTGTTACCACATCTGAAACAAACCTTACGTGGTTATTTAATTACCTTGATGCAGTTTTAATATATGCTTATATTATTTTGGTTCTAGATGCACAGTGAGGAAATGGGAAACTTTTTTTGGCCCATACAATTAGCTTCTTTTCCCATCATCAAAATATCAGAAGACGTAACTGAGCATTCTTAACTAGTGAGACAGACTCCTAGTCATATTTCCACACACATTGTTTTACGTTAAGTTAGGGGCCCACAAAAGTTAATTGGTCTTAGTAGACAGTCGTCATTTGTGGTCAGTTCTCGCTGTTCCTACCTCTGGCGCCCTTTGGCAAAAGATTAGGGAGGGTTCAGCCCAGGCCCGGTGCCAGTAGGTGGCCAGGTTGGGCACTGGTTGAGGGCCCCTGGTGCTGAGAAGAGCCCCTGCTGCTGGGGCTGGGTGGGTATAGCTCACACTCCACAATCCGCACTAGTACCAAGTTACAGAGCATGTGACCCAATGCTGGCACAGGTCACGGAGTGGCAGATTCCTCATTGCTAATGGTGATCTTGAAACAACCTTCTGAGTTAAGCTAAACGATTTAATTGGCCCTTCTCATATAAGCTTCAGCTCTTGTTCGCCCGTGTTCATATTTGCAGTTTCTATGTGTGAGCTTACTATAGAATCCAAGGTATTAGAGTGACACACTGTGAAAAAGAAAGTTAGGGCCCGTTTTTTTAATTCATCAAAGCAACTGCTAGTGTACTAACTTCTACAGACATAATGTGTAAACCACGCAATCATGGATTGACCAGCAATTCCCATGACTGTGATAGCACTGCATGCTTGTGCTTAGCATAAACAAAAAAAGGTATAAATCATCTCTTGACCAGCAATGTATTCAACATTTCTGTGTATTCATTCCCTTGACTAGCTGATTCTGTGGCCTTGTGCTATTTTTTTAGAGTATTCAAAAGGACATGCCTTTGTAGATATAGAGCTGTAGCCAACAAAGCTGTGCCATTCATGCAGGGACTTCTGCTTGTGCAGCAGACCTTTCTCTCTCTTTTCTCCCTCTGCATACCCCCCAGATCTGTTCTAGGTTTCCCCACAACCCTCTGGAGCACATTTAGGGTAGGGAAATTCTAATGTGCAAGCGGAAATCCTTATTTATTTTATTTATTATTTGATTTATATCCTGCCCTTCCTCTCAGTAGGAGCCCAGGGCAGCGAGTCCTTGCAGAAATGGGACAACTTTGTTGGGTACAACATAATACGTGCCATCTTGAGCACTTTTTTCCACTGTGAGATTTTTATAACTGCATTTCTTCCTCATGTAGCATTCAATGCTGTACCTTTAAAATCCCCCAAGGTACATGCACTAGATATTTTTATACTAAAGGTTAGAACTTATGCGCAATTCTCTCAGTTAATGGGACAATATTTAGGATTATGATCCCACTGTTTGAGGGGGAAATTGCTATAAAAAGTGGCCAGGCTGTAGTGTGCCCAGCATGTGAGCGGTTTGTAAGCTACATGCATCAAAGTTCTGATGTAAAGATTTCTTTGGAAAGAATCTGAATGAGTATTCAAGAATGAAAACCATTCTAGCCTGGTTGTTGTTAGTTGTTGTTTTTCCAGAAAAATAAAACTCAAAACGGCTTACAATAACAAACTAATTTGAACTTATTGCACTACTAGTATAATGTGATCATTCTTGATTATCACATTTTATCTATCACTTAGACACTTGAACATTTGACTATATTATGTAAGAAATTACAAAACTGTAAGAGTGGAAAGATACCATTATTTTATTTTATTTTATTCAGGTAATGAATAACAGAATGCTGTGCTCCAGGAAAGTTCCTTCATAGAAACAATGATGTCAGGATTAATTTTTGTTTAGGGTTACTTTAGTTTTTTTTTTAAGTGAAATAAATTACAAAAGAAATAAAATATTTTATCTATATATTTCAAATTTCATATATCCCTATACAAAAAGTGAATTATGGTTTAAGGAGTGTTACGTAATGTTATTACACTTCCTGGGTTGTTGTTATATTTTAAGTAGAATATCAGATTATATGAGTGAAAATTATATATAAAACTGAACATTGTCTTGGAATTTTACTTCCAATGATTAACTAACACACTCCATTTGTCTGTAAATTTGTTTACTGCTTATCCTTCAATATCTCTTCTATAATGCATAAATTTTGTGAATACTGCAGCCTATACATTTTTATATTATTGCAAGATGTCAACTGGTTTCCAGTTTCTTGTTATCGCTAGCTTCGCTGCAGTGATCATTGCTGTTGCAAGTTCCAAATCTTTCTTGTTTTCTGTGCCCTTCAGATATTTCAATAAATAATATTTTAGGTTTAAGATTATATTGCTACCAATAATTTAATTTATAATGTTCAACATCCTTTTGTCAAAAGTTTATAATCTTAGGATAAGTCCAAAGTATGTTTAGATATCTGCTCCTTTATTTTTGCATCTCCAACAATTGTCCCTTTGCAAATTATACATTTTAATTGATTTGATGTAAGATACCATTTATATATAAATTTGAAAGAAGCTTTCCTTCAGGAATAATATTTTTTGCCACATATTTATAGTATTTTCCCCAATGTTTGTCGTCTTGTGAGTAAAAGTAGATAAAAAATGCCCTTTGCATTGAGCAGCTTGGTTGGCTGTAATTTACTCTTGCTCCACAAACTGTCTGCTCAGTGATGTTATATAGCCCCAAAACTGAGTGTGTTCATCCATTGTCTTGAATGCCTCTTTGATAGGCGAGTGAGCAAGATGTCCTGAAGTACCTTGTTAAATGGGGCGAACATCAGTTGATGAAAAGAATAGCAGACCGAGGTAAGTACTTCTTAACATGCATATCTGATTTTAATCATTAATAGAGAAGCTGATATCCTTACGTTTAAAAGCTGAACAAACCCTAGATCCTCCTCTGTAAAGATGCATAGTATGTATGAAACTGCCTTATACTGAGTTGGTCTCGTCTTGTCCACCCTGACTGGCAGCACTTTTCCTGAGTCTGAGGCAGGTGTCTTTCTCAGTTGTGCCTTCTCCTTTACACTGGAGATGCCAGAGACTGAATCTGTTTGGATCCTTCTGCATGCAAAGTGTGTGCTCTACAACTGAGTTATGGCCATTCCCTTCTCTTGTTTTAGCATCTCTTTCCCATTTCAGCAGACGTTCCTGATGGATTATGCCTCAGTGCCATAGTTCATGACTTCACTCTTGCATCTTGGGCCTAAACTCGCTCACCCTGATCTCACAATTTCTTGCAGACGTAAGAATTCCTGTATTCACACAGAACTTTCCTGCCCAAAAGAATGTTATATTCACTTTGATGGATGGTGATGGGACAGCTTAGAGATAAGAGCACTGGGAGATCCCTGCTTCACTTTGATGAATGAGGATATTCACTGACCTGGGCTCATCAAAGGCCACATGAAGCTTTGGTTAAGGGTTGGATTTAGATGTGCATTTTCCTAACATTTCAGTATCCTACCTCTGCTTGGGACACACTGTGCTCTCAGTTGTGTTTGGTTAATCTTTAGAAGCTGATAGATGTTCCATCCTCACATCTGGGAGGTTGGATTAGATGGACTCTTTGTTCCTGGCAATTTTACAATTATTTTCTTGTGGCACATTTTATTTTCATTTTTATCTCTGCATTTTGACGATGGGGGGAGTTCTGATCTTTATATTCCCCAATATGTATTTCAACAAAATGTGTGTGTAGGCTGTCATGCCTTAAATCTCCTTCATCAATACCCTTCTTTATCTTCCAGTGCAAGGTAGAATCTCTGCAGATATTTTTTAACACTGAAACCTTTCAGAATGTGTTTCAATGCTATTAATTCTACCCATAAAAACATCAGAATTAAGCACTAGTCAAGGCTTAACCAGCTGCTAAATTTAACATGATTTAGTATTTGAATAAGAATGTTCTACTGCAAGCGTTATGGCTATTGCTGGCAGTCCTGTGTGCAAGCTGCTTAATATTTAAGTGCAACAGAACACATGTCCAGTGTTGGTGCAAGACATTGTGCCATCTGAGACAATGGATCACCATTGCCACCACCTCTCTTCCCCCTCCTTCCCACCACCCACCAGCTCAAACACCAACCTGCTGCTGACAAAAGCAGAAAGGGGAGTGCTCCAGGATTCACTCTCTGAGGAAGGGGTCATTCCCGAAAGCGAGATATCGTGGTCATGCAGTGCGCACCTGTACCACTGTTCCTTTGCTACAACAGTGGCAAACTATTTAAAATTACCAAAAAAATTATAATAAGTTTGTAAGGGATTTTAAACAGTAATTTACAGGAAACCCACAATGGCACAGGCACTATCTGAGTGACCTCACCCACAATACCTCACTTTGAGGAAGATTCATGCGTGGGAGCAGGAGTAAGTGGCGGCAGCAGTGGTGACCATCTGGCCAATTGTTTCCGGCAACTGATAGAGGAGTGGGGGCATACACTGCACTGTCCCTCCCAATCTGCCACTTGAGCCACATGGCTCATGGTAGGGCTGGCCCTACACACGACCAATACAGTGCTGACTTCATTGTTGACTTGCATGTGGCCAAAAACCTGAACCATACAATTTTTTTCCTGAGCACGTAAGATTTCCTTTCTAGAAAAGAGTCTCGTTTCTTAGGAGATCCTGGGATGATATGCATATTTAACTCCTGGAAGAAGCTCTAAATACTTGCAGCGTTAGTAATAATGCCAGTTGGGTAGAAAATAGTTTTGCTATAGATGACTTTGCATGAGACATGGGTGCTTGCTTTTTTTAAAATTTGGCTTTCATCCTTTGCTGTAGCAGAAATACAGATTTTTAAAAACACTCAGGTGAAACTGTCTGCCTATTTCCCCCCTGCAGAGCCCAATTTGCTGAGTGGCACAGCTCACAGTGTGAACAAGCGAGGTGTAAAGAGGCGAGATCTTGACATTGAAGAACTAAAAGAGATCCTTTCTCCTCTCCTACCATTTGTCCGCACTGAGCATATTTTGCCTATAAACAGTGAAGTGCTGACTGATTCTGTAAGTGTCTCTTTAAACTTACTTTAGGACATTATATCACACTGATAAATGTCTTGTCTTTGAGGACATTATAGAAGATTCTTACTTGTATATCTTCGACAGAGTTTTTTAAATTTTGTATAGAAAAAGCTTAGCTCTGGCATGGCTATTCTGCCTCAGAGTGGTTTCATCATGCGCCTGCCCATACCTGTTGCAAAATAGCTTACTGTTTTGTGTCTAAAATTAATTGAATCATGCCTGACTTGTTTCTTAAATTGTCACCGTTTTCTTTTAAAGATGAAGAGAGGTCTCATCAGTACCCCTCCTTCGGATATGTTGCCAACAGCAGAAGGTGGGAAATCCAATGCGTGGCTGCGACAAAAGAATGCAGGCATTTATGTGAGGCCAAGGCTGTTTTCACCATATGTGGAGGAGGCTAAGGTGATAAGACTTACTACTTAGCGTTTCTGATTGCTCCTGTCTTGTAATTCACCTGGCAGTTTGCAAATCTGCTTTGTAACACATCTGATTAAGGTGCTCTGGATTCACAACAGTGTTCAAGAAGAGGTTGGGTCACCCTGCTTTAGACTCTCAATGTGGTACCCTTCAGATATTTTGGATTGTGGACTGTCATCATCCCTGATCATTGGTCAACATCTGGAGGGCATCACATTGGCTACATCTTTCCTGCTTAAGATGACTTCAACATCCAGATCTGGTTTATAGACAAAGACAACCCTCTCCTTTTTCTTCTAAGTTCTCTGAGACTTACCACTTACTAGCCAAAGTGGTGCCCTGCAGGATGTTAGACTCCACCGCCCATCAGCCCGAGCCAGCATGGCGAGTTATCAGGGAATATGGGAGTCATAGTCCAACGACATCTGGAGAGCACCACAGTGGCTACACTGCATAGTGTGAGCATCTGGCCAAAAGGCACACAAGGTCTGTCCATCTCTGTAATTCACTGATACATTGGTGCAGTTATCCCCAGTAGAACGGGTTCTGCTGTCTTTTTCCATGGCTGTTCCCTCACCCCCTCGTATATATGTTGAAAGGGCTGGCTTGCTTTTTCCTTTCCTCTTCAGCTTTTTCCCTCCCAGGCTGAAAATGCAGGTTTGCATTCTAATTGAAACACACATTTGCTGTGACTCATGTTTGTAAGTAAGGAAGCTCTGGATGACCAGAATGCAAATCCAGAAACAATAGTGGGGCTTGGGCACTCAGCAGGCCACCCAATTCTTGGGCATAGAGAATGGAGTTAGGGTCCCTTTTACTGCAGCAGTTATGCAACAAGACAACCTATACTCATAAACGTGCTTCTTGTGATTTTATAGATAGATGAGTGTGCACCCCTCTTCCTTGAACAGAGAACTATTCAGATGTGTCAATGAGGGACTTTACAGCCTTCAGTAATCCTTATGTGTTAAGAATTGCTTCAGATTTTCTGCCGATTGGACTGAGGCATGATGTTTTTACAGCAGTAGATGAGGATTATTATAGTGGGTGGTGGTGGTGTTGAGTTGGAATGTATCTCATAATCTGATACGGTTATGAGCAGGGGCAACGATCAGTGAGTCAGAAGAGTAAAAGCAGCCTTCATTTAACTGTATACTCCTGAACCAAAGTAAGCTATTGCTTCTGTTAACTATCCTAATATTGTCAGGACATTTTATATACTTCATATCTGGAAAAGAAAGGTAATATCTGTTGTGTCATACTGAAGATATTTTTTTCTGGTATTTGGTAAATCGGAGTAAATGTTAAGTAAATTACCTTGTTTTAACTTATATTGTTTCAGTCCATTCTAGACGAGATGATGGTGGAACAGACTGACCTAGTTCGTTTACGAATGGTTAGAATGTCTAATGTACCAGATACCCTCTACATGGTAAACAATGCAGTTCCACAGTGCTGTCATATGATAAGCCACCAGCAAATAAACAGTAACCAGTCCAGCCCACCTTCAGTTGTGGCCAATGAAATCCCAGGTGAGTCTATAAGATGATACATAATAAATTGCTTATTGTTAACAATATCAAATGTTAAATATAGGAATCTCAGAATCTGCATGACCAGAGTTTTGCAACAGAGTGAGTAAATGCTATCTAGGACTTTTTGCAGAGCCTCGGGGTGCAATCCAACTGCTATTTATGCTGGGCTGAGGTGAGTTGGATATGGGAGACCTTCGGCTGAGCTGGCTGGGTCCCGGCTGAGCTGGGCTACACCAGCATAAGCCCCTCATCCCGGCTCAGCCAGAGGTCTGCCAGTGAAGCCCAGCCCGGTGTAAGGGAAGCCAGTGGAAGCAGACAGAAAGCCTGCAAAAAGGGCATTCCAGGGGTGTGTCGGAGGAGGAGCCGAAGGGGGAAACTTATGTGAAATCCAGGCTCCATTCGGCTTCCTCCTGCAGCGCTCTGTCATGGCAGCTGGTATGCCGGGAAAAGGGGTGGGGAAGGAAACGTGATTTTATTTCCTTCTGCCATGTCCTGCTGGCACAGCCAGCATCCTCCCTGCCAGGAAGCCTCCAAATGGCAGCTGGCTGTGGTGGCCCCTTCTGCCAGCTCTGGCTTCGCTGGCTTCGCTTCCGCTGACAACCTGCAAATTGGATTGCCCTCTTAGTTTTTTTAAACTTTTCAAAATAAGGTTTCTAGTCCTCATAGTTTCAAACGAGGAAACTGAGCATACTGGCTGTGATGTAGGTTTAGAAACCAACAGACCCCTGTTGGAACATGCTTTTGTTTCTAACTTCTAAACCAGGAAAGCAGTTCTGGGGCATGTGTTTTGAGAGGGACAGCAGCATGCTGGTTCATGTGGTCTTTGATGTGTAAATCTGTGAATTCTTGCTAGTCTGTCTAAGCTTCTGTTTTAAAAAGCAACAACAAATTAAGCCCGCATAAGTTGCACAGATAGATTTTGAAAATATAATAAAATAACTTAGCCCCATGATGTGCAGTAAACTCTGTTTCTTGTTCCATTTATAAAGATTTATCAATGACTGATTTAAGACTTTTGCTTTCAGGGGTATCAGTTTCTGAATAAGACTTTTGTAGAATGAGAAACATGAATACCAGTTGGATCTTGGCATCTGATCTGACACTATTGAAATGGATTGCAAATTGCTTTTAATCACACACAGCCAAAAAATATAGAAGAGTGAAAAAGACTAGTGGAAATGAAAGCAAAGAACTCTTCAGACTAAAAGTGCTGCAGAGACTGTTAATATAAAGAAATGAAGCTGTTGTTCTGGTTATTTGCTTCTGCTTTGATGTAGAAAGAAGCTTCTTCAAAATCAAGTTAAAGTTAAAAATCACTTAAAATCAGAGTTATGTCAAAAAAAAAAGTTAGACATTCTGTGGTCCATAGTTGATAATGTTCAATGGCTTTAGTGATGTAAAAATGCATAGAGAGACCTTCATTTGAAATTATTGTTGCTTTTGTGATATTTAATTGAAAAGAAAAATGAAAGATTATAAAGTAGTAAATCTGCGTAAATATGTATCTCTGACAGAAACGAAAAAAAGACAGACTTACAATGATTGACACCGTATGGCTGTATGTTATCTTGAAATTTATCAGTCTAATACATAACATTCATAGCCAATTTTTCCATAAACCTATTTGGCTTATTTTTCTTTGATTTCTTAAAATAAGTTAATTTAATCATTGTTACAGTAGACCAAGTTTTCTGGATCCATTCAGATAAAGATGGTGCATTCTTCCTTTTCCAGGTCTTTGCAATAACTTATTAACAGCTGCAGAAATTATTAGCTATTGCCTCTAAATCATATTCTGGGACTAAACCTTTCAAAAATCCCCAAAATACATCCCAGGTCCTGGTGGTGGTCCTCCCCCCCCTTCCTTATTATTCTTGTTCTTATTTGATTTAATACCTGCCCCTCACCACAAGGTCCCAGGGTGGGATTGCAACAATTTAAAATACAATGTTAAAAACAGTTCACAGCAAATAACAATCACAAGGAAGGGGTGGGTCCTAACAGTATATATCCCAAGTGTCAAAAGCCAGGGTAAAGAGGTGCATCGTCAGCATCTGATGAAAACTTTATAAGGAAGGTGCCAGACCCACTTTGTGGGGAAGGAATTCAACTACTTAATGTAAAGGCAAGGCACCAAATAATCCAGCAGTTTAACTTCATTAAACTGCCAAGGTAAATGGTTTCCAGAGACTGCCAGCACTCAAGGGATAGTCTTCATCTTGTCCAACGTTCACTTCCTGTGTGGTATTGTGAGCACAGGTGTTGGGTACTCTTCTGGCCTCTCATCTCTCAGCAATCCATTTCTGCCAAGTAAAAAGATGGTTTTGCCAGCTCTGAAGAAAACAGATAAGCTGCTTTTTCATGTGCGTTCTTTTTTTATGCAGATAAATTGTTGGGTGTTGTAAACTACATAGCAGTAAAAGCTGGTTATATGGATGTTTTGTCCGTGGTTGTTGTTGTTATGTGCCTTCAAGTCGATTACGACTTATGGCGACCCTATGAATCGGTGACCTCCAAGAGCATCTGTCGTGAACCGCCCTGTTCAGACCTTGTAAGTTCAGGTTTGTGGCTTCCTTTATGGAATCAATCCATCTCTTGTTTAGCCTTCCTCTTTTTCTACTCCCTTCTGTTTTTCTCATGTCTTCTCATGATGTGTCCAAAGTATAATAACCTCAGTTTCATCATTTTAGCTTCTAGTGACAGTTCTAGTTTAATTTGTTCCAACACCCAATTATTTGTCTTTTTCACAGTCCATGGTATGCAAAAAGCTCTCCTCCAACACCACATTTCAAATGAGTTTATTTTTCTCTTATCCACTTTTTTCACTGTCCAACTTTCACATCCATACATAGAGATCGGGAATACCATGGTCTGAATTGTATTGTTGCATTTAGGGTTCTGCCCGTGTTTCTGTCTCCTTTTGCTTTTGCTTTCCTTCTCTCTTTAACCATTTTAAGAGTTTCTTCAGTCATCCATTGAGCTCTCTTTTTAACTAGAGGTACTGTCTTTTTGCATTCTTCCCTGGTAATGTCTCTTGCTTCACTCCATAGTTCTTCCGGTTCTCTGTCAACTAAGTTTAAACCCTCAAATCTGTTCCTTATTTGATCTTTATATTCTTCTGGGATGTTATTTAAATTGTATTTTGGCATTATGATTGCTTTGTTGTTCTTCTTTAGCTTTACTCTGATTTTCGATACGACCAGTTCATGATCTGTACCACAGTCTGCTCCTGGTCTTGTTTTTGCAGAAAGTATGAAACGTCTCCATTTGCTGCTACCAATTATATAATCAATTTGATTCCTATATTGACCATCTGGTGATGTCTATGTGTACAGTCGTCTTTTCGGTTGCTCAAAAAATGTGTTTGCAAGAAACAAATTATTGACTTCACAGAATTCAATAAGTCTTTCTCCTGCTTCATTTCTGTCTCCTAAGCCCCATTTCCCCACAATTCCTAGTTCTTCTCTGTTCCCTGCTTTTGCATTCCAGTCCCTCATGATCAGAACATCTTGTTTTGGTGTGTGATCAACTTCCTCCTGTACTTCTGTGTAAAATCTTCCCAATTCTTCTTCTTCTGCATTTGCCGTTGGAGTGTAGACTTGGATGATGATTATGTTAATAGGTTTCCTGTTTAATCTCACTGATATAACTCGCTCAGACCTTGCGTTGTAGCTCCTCATTGCTTTTGCTACATCACTTCTCACTATTAAAGCAACCCCGTTTCTTCTTAATTTCTCATTTCCTGCATAAAATATTTTGTAGTTGACCGATTGAAAAGTCCCATTCCCATCCATTTTAATTCACTCACGCCAAGTATTGTAATATTGATACGTTCCATTTCTTGCTTGTCTATTTCTGGCTTTCCCTGGTTCATGCTTCTCACATTTCATGTTCCTATTGTGTGTGTCGTACAACTCCGGACTCTCCTTTCGCATCTGTGCACATCAGCCTCTGTGCTTCCTTTTGGCTTTGACCCAGCTCTGTCATTAGTCACGGCGCTACTCGTACTTGTCCTTTGTTCTTCCCCAGTAGCTTGGTGAGTGCCTTCTGACCTGGGGGTCTCATTTTCTAGCACTGTCTTGTGTTGCATTTTGGATACTCTGCTCATAGGGTTTTCGTTGTAAGAGGTATTCAGAGGTGGTTTACCATTGCCTTGCTCTGAGTTTGGATGCATCTTAGTCCGGTGTCTCAGCTTTGACCATTCCACCTTGGGTGCCCTGCTAGGAGTCTAGCCTCTTGGCCTAGACTCCTGATGGCTTTGCCTTCTTCAACACTCTCAGACCCTCTCACCATGTTAAGGTGTGCATCCTAGAGGTGCCAAATCCAAAAGTGCATATAACAGAATAGGACTGGGCACCCGAAGAGACAAATAGCATTCTCCAGTTGTTTCATTTACTTCATAAGCTTGCGTCCCCCGCACAGGAATATTTGAGCTAGTTCACAGAGCCAGCTTTCTCCCATAGTCACTGCAGTTATCAGGATTGTGTGGTTTAGTGGAATGGTGGTTGTATTTTATCGTATCAAGAAACACTAGTTACTACAAGCAAGCTTACCAAGTGGTTTCTCTGTTACATCTGAACCTGAGGTGGCTGTACACATTCTGAACCAGTTCCCGGATTCAATGATGGATTGAATGAAGGATAATAAATTGAACATAAATCCTGACAAGGTGGAAGACCTGTGGGTGAGTGGGTCCAAGATTTGGCAATATGCCTACCCTGTATGGGGTTGCACTCCATGTGCACTTTTGAGGTACTCAGCTGGTGCATCAGCTGCCACCGTTCCTGGACAGAGTGAACTTGGTCACTGTGACTGATGGACTGATAACCTCAGGGTTAGACTACTGTAATGCACTCTGTGTGGGGCTGCACCTGACATTGATCTGGAAGCTCTGGCTGATGCAGAATGTGGTGGCTAGGCTATTCTTTGGGGTGCCTTATCACATATACATTGCCCTACTCTTAAAAGAATTGTATTGGTTGCCAATAAGCTACCAAGCCGAATTCAAGGTTTTGGTTTTGATTTATAAAGCCTTAAATAACTTTGGATCAGGTTACCTACAGGAATGCCTTCTTCTCTTCATTGAATTCATCTGGTGAGACCCTCCATGTGTTATCATAGCCAATGGAGGCTTGATCAGTGGCAAGCAGTGAGGGAACCTTTTCTATTATGGTGCCCCTTATGTGGAGCCACCTTCCCACTGAATTGAGGCAGCTGCCTTCATTGTTCAGTGCCTCCTTAAAACTATGTATCCAGACCTTCGGTGGAAATTGGTTCCAATATCTGCTGGAGAGTTTCTCCCACAAGTTCCAAAGAGCTCAGAAACCTGCATCACAGTAACTTGGAACAGCTTTCCGTGTGGCTGCCCCTATTCTGTGGAACAGCATTCCTGTTGAGATATGACAGGCACCCACTGTTTGCCCTTTCTGGAAAGTATTGAAGACATTTTTGTTCTGGCAGGCTTTTCTGACTGGATGAATGGGTCTCTGCCATGGGTATTTACTTTGTGTTTTAAACTTTTTAAAACTGTTTTTATTGTACATCACTTTGAAACTATTGTAGAAGGCGATTAATTGATTATGATGTTGATGATAATCTGAGCTGTTTAATTCCTGTCACTGTTCAGAAGCATTTATTTTATTGCATTGTGTTTTTATTAATGTATTATATTTTAAAATTTTGTACACCAGCTCAAGACTTTTGTGAGAGGTGGCATAAAATTGTAGTAATAAGTAAACAAACTTACATAAATCTGTATTTATCTCCTGATTGGATCAATGGTCTCCCCACGTCACATGGGACCTAAAAGAATTGGTAAATTACCTGCCAGCCAAGCTGTGTAGCCTGGTGATTGCTTTGGGGCAACTTGGCTGGTCTTTACCTTGGGATATGTTTTTTAAACATTACAAAGATAGCTAAAGTCTCCAGTTTCAGCTGGGAACCTTTCTGTCTGTCCATGAATTAGCAACCGTTATTCATAGCTTTCATAACATTAAGGTTAGACTTTTGCAATGTGCCCTGTGGGAAACTGCCTTTGATGACCATCTGGAACTTTGCCCTTTTCATTGTGTTATCCCAAAGTCAGATTTTAATGGCAAGGGCATGTATGAGGTTCTCCAAAGTGGTGGGTCTCCCTGCCTCTGAAAGTTTGACATAGCCTAAACCTGATGATATTTTCTGGGACTGCTGTAAATCTGGGCTCAGTTTTCGTGACTAGGAAATATGAAGCAGTATGATAATTTTAATTAATTTCTTTCTCTGATATATTTTTAATTGAATATACAAGTCTTCAGTGTCTTACTGAGTTCTGTTACTCCCCTGTGGGGTTAAAATAAATAAAAATCTACATACGCAAATAGTTTACTTTTGATTTCTAATTCTGCAAGCATAAATATTTCCTGTCTTTGCTGGGTACATAAATGTTGCTCCTCAAAGTATCAATGAGAGGTTGGCAAGAGCTTTCTTGGGACATCTTGCAGTGGGTGTCTCTGAATAACTTTTCATGTGATTTCCTCTGAAGCAAGTCAAAATAAGATGAGCCCTCTATAAAGAATGGAATTTTTGCAAGCGTATGTTGGCTTAGAAGCTGTATTTTTGTTATTAATATATAATTTTCTGAAGTTGTTATTTGTGCTCTAATGGTTTTGTGATTTTATCCTTCAACTAGAATTATCAAATATGTGCCAAGAAAACCAAAGTCGAGTTGGCTGGTTCCATCCTGGAGGAAATGCAACATTGAGATATTAAAATATTCTGCATCAAGCCATTTGATAAGGGCATGATCAGGGATTTAAGGAGACAATTTAGTGAGATAGAATAAAAAAAATACTATTTTTGGTTGCTTTAGTAGAAACCTATAATGTAGCAAGAGGTTTTACTGCTAGTATTGTGTACATTTATTCCATTCTTATGTTTAAGGAAGAAGTTCTCAAGTGTGTGTTGATGGTGGGGGAGTTCACTTCTAGGAAACAAATGAGAGGATCTTAACAATCTCAGTTTCATTTGTTTCCTGGTCCTCCCAAAAATGTGTCTCAGTTAACATTGCAACCATCACATAACATTCTCATAGCCTCAGCAAGCTTTTGAAAGTAATACATGGAGGAGACAAAAACACTTTATGGCTGAAGGTATTAGCTGGGAGGTTGCTGAAGGAGAGGAGGTAACTTCCTAGATGTCTTCCACAAGATATCATAGAAGGACGTAGCTAGAAGTCTAGGAGCAAAGAGGCCTGTTGGAGAATGTTGGCAAGGAAAGGAAGGGGATGGGTTTTCATTGGATTCGTGTAGTTAACTTGAAAAGCCCTGTTGGATCAGACCAAAGGCTCATCTAGTCTAGCATCTGATTTCAACTTTTAGATGCCTTTCCTTTAGTATCAGTTGCTCATTGCCACATGCAGAACAAGAGATAGGGTCCTGATGCCTTGCCTTACCACCTCCTGCTGAACTCAGTAGCCCAAGGCCATTGCTGCACTTACCCTTCCTAACACACTTTTCTGTATGGCTTATTTAGCACAAGCAAGTCCAGACTCGGATCTTTAGAAGCATTATCTCAGTGGTCTGTGGAATATATTGTTGCTCGTTACAACAGTGCAGGAAATCAGTTCCATGTGGATTCTTTCCTAAATGTTCTTCTTTTTTTAACAGTTCCTTGTCTCTCAGTTGTTAAAGAGATGGTCAAACGGCTGCAGGAGCTTCGCCATACTGAACAAGTGCAAAGAGCTTATGCTCTTAACTGTGGAGAAGGGGCCACTGTCAGTTATGAGATTCAGATCCGCGTGTTGAGGGAATATGGACTTTCTGATTCTGCTGCTGAGCTCTTGCAGGTATGAAACCCTGACCATAAAGGCAGCAGACACTTACAGTGGTGAGAAGAAGTTTGTGAACCCTGATGTTTATTATGGAAATTCCATAGTTTTATCGTGATAGGCTTTGTGAATCAAAGCCAGTCCTTTTCTAAACATCCACTAGGGTTTATCTTAACCAGTTCTCTGTGTCTTATGAAATCAAATGCTGCGTAAATTAGGAGAACAATGAGTATGTAAGAGTCAGGGTAGATGCAAAAGTAAGTGAGCCTCTGGTTGCATCAGCTCGATTAAAGGGAATGATTGGAATCATGTGCTTAAGTAATTAGGTAGGTCTGCATGGGTGAGTTGTTTATGAGGCCCCACCCTACAAAAGGATCAGAAGCTTTGAGTTGAGTCTTCACTATACGGTTGTGTGGAAATATGTCATGCCACGATCAAAAGACATCTCTGAATTATTCTTGCTCATCAGTCTAGAAAGGGCTTCAAAACCATTGCTAAGGATTTGGGGCTGCACCTATCCACTACCAGACAGACCACAGTCACTCTACCCAGGAGCGGTCATCCTACCAAAACCTCTCCAAAAACAAATTGGTGCATCATCCAGGAAGTCACAAAGAACCCTAGAGTAACATTCAAGGATCTGCAGGCCACTTTCACCTAATGTGACTGCTTATGACTCAGTGGTCAGGAAAAGACTGAACAAGAATGGTGTTCATGGGAGGATAGCCAGGAGGAAACCACTACTCTTTAAAAAAAGAACATTGCTGCCCATCCCAAGTTCACTAAAGATCACATAGATGATCCCCAAGACTCCTGGAACAATGTTTTCTGGACAGACGAAGCAAAGGTAGAACTTTTTGGTCTCAATGAGAAATGTTATGTTTCGCAAAAAAAAAACCACACTGAATTTGAACAGAAGAACCTCATCCCCACCGTAAAGTATGTGATGGTTTGAGCCTGCTTTGCTGCTCTGGACCTGGACAGCTTGCCATCATTGACACAATCATGAATTCTCCAGTGTATCAGAAGATTGTAGAGCAGAATGTCAGACCATTAGTTTGAGAGCTGAAGCTGAACCGAAAGTGGGTCACGGAGCACAACAATTATCCTAAACATACAAGCAGATCTACCGAAGAATGGCTGTGGAAGAAGAAATTCCGTGTTTTAGAATGGCCTAGTCAAAGTCTGGACCTAAAACCCATTGAAATGTTGTGGCAGGATGTGAAGCGAGCGGTTCATGCAAGGAAGCCCTCAAATGTCACTGAGTTGGGGCAGTTCTGTAAGGAGGAATGGGCCAAAATTCCTCGAGACCCATGTAAGAGACTGACCAACAGTTACAGGAAATGCTTACTTGAAGTCATTGCTGCTCAAGGGGGTGCCACCCTATACTGAATCTAAAGGCTCACATGTTTTTTCACACATGGATAATGACAGTTGAATCAGTTGTGGATGCATAAATTTTGAAAATGCATCATGTTTGTGTGTCACTTGGTTAATCAGGTTATCGTTCAACCAGGATTATAGGGTTAGATTAAGATCTATTGTGACAATCCTAAAGGGTTCAGACTTTTTCTTGCCACTGTCACTGTCCCCAAGTTGACTAGTTTATAAATGATCATTTTTTTCCTGTACTTGAAAATGGGACTTTGCGTTTATGTGTATGTAAGTATCTTTTAAGGATACAACAAGGATGATCAGGGGACTGGAAACAAAGCCCTATGAGGAGAGACTGAAAGAACTGGGCATGTTTAGCCTGGAGAAGAGAAGACTGAGGGGAGATATGATAGCACTCTTCAAGTACGTGAAAGGTTGTCACCCAGAGGAGGGCCGGGATCTCTTCTCGGTCGTCCCAGAGTGCAGGACAAGGAATAATGGGCTCAAGTTGCAGGAAGCCAGATTTCGACTGGACATCAGTAAAACCTTCCTAACTGTTAGAGCCATACGACAATGGAACCAATTACCTAGAGAGGTAGTGGGCTCTCCGACACTGGAGGCCTTCAAGAGGCAGCTGGACAGCCATCTGTTGGGAATGCTTTGATTTGGATTCCTGCATTGCGCAGGGGGTTGGACTTGATGGCCTTATAGGCCCCTTCCAACTCTACTATTCTATGATTCTATGATGTGTAACAATTTTGGAGTGACCGGAGGAAGTGTAAATGGGAATGTTAGGGAGCATTCCTGCTATATTTTTAGGCAAGGAAAGAGGATGATGGATATGTCGGATGACGGAGGCGCATCAGATTTCCTCCTGTCTGACTGAATAGCAGGTTATTCCCACTACTCCTTTGTACTGCTCTGCCCTTAATGTTCCAACTGAGAGATCCTCAGAAAAATAATCCTGCACCCAACATACAAGTTGTTGTTGTTAATAAAGTGATACCAACTTGCGTGTCCCATCAGCACAAGGACTCCCACTTGTGCAATGAGACTTGCCCCCTCTCCTCCCCCCATGCCCACCCCAAATCCTAGTGTAAAGCCTACATTATCACGCAAATTTGTTCGGGGGAGGGGGAATAAACAAATCTGACAATTTCTGTTCTAAACAAGAAAGGCAGATAGCTTTTTAAAAAACAATGTACTTTCTAAAGAAATCATAGAAGGAGCCACCCAGTGGTGGTCTACAAAATAAAGATTTGCAAAGAATTTTTTTTTATGCTGTTTAAAAATGGAACAGGAGCACCATAGTTGAGTCTGTATTTTTGCACTGTCCAGAACTTTAGTCAGATGCTCCAAAATTATTGCAACTGTCATGTGCATTTTTGCTTGCAAAATAATTATTGTTCAAAACCTCCATTCCCTTACCTGCTTATTGATGTGGAAGAAATGTAGCTAGGAATTCAGCTGTGTTAGCAAAACTGGTCATGCATTAGGATGCCTTGCTTAACTTTTTGTGTTGTTGCAATATGGGCTGAAGACCAGGATTTCATGAACAGATTATTTAAAAAATGCACACAGGGTGGGGACAGATAATGCAGAAGGAGGCCTAAAACCAAACAGTGCCCTGGCCCCATAGCAGAAGTTCATACAGATTTCTCCATCTCTTTTGTATGTTTTGTCTTTCTCTTGCAGAATCCTCACAAGTTCTTTCCAGATGAGCACTTTGGAGATGAAAGCCCACTTTTGACCTTGAGGCAGCCAGGGCGGTGTCGTGTGAACAGCACACCCACAGCAGAAACCATGTTTACAGAATTAGACTCTTTTGTGTCCTTCCATCCACCGCTGCCCCCTCCTCCGCCTCCTTACCATCCACCTGCTACTCCAGTTCACAACCAGTTCAAAGTCGGATGGAAGCAAAGGGCACAGAGTCAGCATCCCTCGCGTTCCTTTTCTTACCCTTGTAACCATTCACTGTTCCACACCAGAACAGCACCTAAAGCTCCCCCTCCCATGTACTTAGCTGGTGTCAAAGCCACACCTCCTGATTGCACTAACACCACAGGACTGGGAAGACAAACAGTTGCTGCTGCAGCAGCAGTGATGGCTGCTGAAAAGCAAGCAGTAAGTATCCTCTACAGGCTCACATTATGCACATTCCAAATGTATGGATGTTAAGGAAGAGTGATGCTTTATCTTGGCGATGTGAACAGGACTTGATATTTACAAGAGCCATTTGGAACTTACCAATACAAAAAGCCTTCAGTTTCATCACAGAGCAACTGTATAGTTGTCTGGAAGTATACTTGTTACTCCAGAGCTTGGAAGATTACTTTTAAAAAATAATAAATTACAGTTACAATTACTTGGCCAAAAAAGTAGTAATTACAGTTACAATTGCTCTGAAAGTAACTGATTACTTTACTTTTTCTCAAAAGTAATCACTACAATTACATTTCAGTTACTTTTTTTAAAAAAATGCCTACAAGGTGCTGGCCTTGGCTGCTTCACATCTAAGTAGCCTAAAACAATATTAAAACTAAACACACACACACAGGGGGTAGTAGAAGGGTTTGAATCCCCACATAGCCATGAAGCTCACTGGGTGACCTTGGGCCAGTCACTGCCTCTCAGCCTCATGAAAACCCTGTTCATAGGGTCACCATAAGTCGGAATCAACTTGAAGGCAGTACATTTATTTTTTTTATTTTGAAGAAGATGATTATGATAATGCAGCATTTCAAATTAATTCTGTATGACAAGCATTCCATGCCAAGCTTGGAAAACCAAGGAGGAGGTATAAAATGTAGGCAAAAATACTTTTGACAAAATGCCATTTATCCTTTATATCTATATCTATAATTAACAATACAGCTGAATGATGTATGTAAAGTATTTTTTCTCTTTCCCTTTTTTATTAGTATTTTAGTACTACTGCTAAAGTTCTGATGAAAGAATAAAACATTCATTAGCCACATTCAATTGGTTAGAACACATCACATAAATTCCACTGAAGTTGGAGTTTTTGCCATAGAAAAGGCAAAAATACATACCCTATGATAGCCCAATAGACAATCAGAACTAATATAAAACCCTATTGCTTCTCATTTGCAAATGTTGCAAGATCTAAGGTAACTCTAGATCATGTGAGTTCAGGTGATGAATGTTATGTAAATTTGTATAGATATTAGCAGAGATTGTCAACAGTCTGAGATGTGTGAGTGCCAATGTGTGCGTTTACCTAAGTGGCAGGCTTTTACCCTGCACTGAGATCACTGAGACTTAAGACTTAGTAAAATAAGAAAAGCTATTTTATTTATAGAAATACATAGTAGATAGGAAAGGCATACCTAGTTCTAACTAACTTGGAGGCGCAACACTCAGGTTTGGGAGTTGCCCTCCTGGCTCAGGAGGGAGAGAGCAGAGACAAAGGTGTCTCCTCTCTCTTGGATTACTTTATTGCTTAACTGCATTCTGTGTTTGCCTCTGTAATTCTCACTTTTTTTTACCCACTGTTTGAATGTCTTTTGGGAATGCCTACTGATTATTTGTTATCATTTTGGGCTGATTACCTTCAGCTATTATCTCACCAAAGTTACATACACATGACAGATTTAAAGCACATTTCCACCACCACCCCAAAAAAGAATCCTGGGAACTGTAGTTTGTTACGGGTGCTGGGAATTGTAGCTCTGTGAGGAGTAAACTACAGTCCCCAAGATTCTTGGGAAAAAGCCATGTGCTTACATGTATGGTGTCTACTGGGAGACCCTTACGGATTGATTCTATACTCCCAGAAGTAAATCCTATTTACTGCTATGGGAATTACTTCCAAGTAAGTATGCTTGGAATTGCAGCTTTTAGGTCATGCTTAATAGCCACCTTGTATCAAATTGAACAGTTTCCAATCAGATTTAAATACTAACCACTTAAACTGGTCAGAGTGTCATTCCCTCTATTTCTGAAGCTCAGGCTGGAAGTGTTGTTGCTTATGTAGCCATGGTATCACCATCCATACCACACATAATAAGGAGTATTAGTGGGCAAGAGGGAACCCCAAGCATTGCAGAATACAAAAAAGTGAGAGAGAAAACAGAAAGGGGATGACTCCCAAAACAGCCCAAATGAGTACTGAGCATGCTCTGTTATGAAATGCTCAGTGGCTGTGTGAGTGAGTGTGTATGTGTGTGTGTGTGTGTGTGTGTGAGAGAGAGAGAGAGAGAGAGATCTCAGCTAACAGAAAATTATAGAATAGTAGAGTTGGAAGGAACCTTTAAGGTCATCGAGTCCACACCCCTGCTCAATGCAGGAATCCAAGTTAAAGCACACCTGACAGGCCAATTCCCCCCACAGAACTCCAGCCACAGAATTGTCTGAGAAGAGGGGCTGACTGTTAAACCACTCTGGACATTGGAGCTCTGTCGGGAGAATAGGAGTCTCCTGATAACACTCAGCACCCGTCACAAACTACACTTGCCAGGATTCTTTGGGGAAAGTCATGACTGTTTAAAGTGGCATAAATGTCTGGCGTGGGTGTGGCCAGAAGGTCATCCAGCGAGTTCATGGCTGTGGTAAGATATGAACTCAGAACGTCCCAGCTGCACCCAGCATGGAACTACACTTTCAGCAGCAAATACCAGAAAACCAACTAAATGTGTGCTGTCAATGTGCAAAGCATTTGCTGGGGTGCATTTGGGTAGGTGAAGCAGGAGATAGATGGAAGGGGCTGTTTTCCATGCCTGCCACTTTACCAGTGCAATGCTCCATGTTTTTCCTTATTGACCTCCATCAGCTAGGGAAAAGTGGCCAGGGAAGGGGTTGCAGATAAAAAGTTTCAGCAGCAAATTACCCCCTCTCATCACTTCTCCCTAACAAAATGTCCCCCACATCAGTAGCAGACACCAGCAAGAAAGTTCTTTTTTGAGTTGTAATTCAGCTCTCGTTCTGTTAATTCCCAAACTACACCAGTTGTCATTTTGACCTACATGCATAGGGAGAAAGACAGTGTAAAGGGTGTGCACAAGGGGGAGGGGATGACAAAGGATTTAGGACTTAAAGATTTAATATTCCATGAGTAGAAAAAAAATATCCTATGCAAATGTCTATATTATTGCAGAAAAGTTCAGTTCTACATATGTTTGCCATCTTTTCCTCAAGCACAACTGTTTTTGAGATAACAGTCTTATTCTCTCTTGCCCTTCACCAAAAAGCCATGTTAGTTGTCCAGTATGTGAAATGACTGCAAGCAGGTGCAGCCCAAGACATTTTGCTACTTGAAGCAGAAGAGCAAATGGTGCCCTGCCCCCAAGTCAAGGTACCATAGTACCATAGTACCATAGCTTGAAAAGTTATGTTGGCATTTGAGGCAGAAAATCTCACAAGTACCTTTTCCTGACAGTAAATATACAACAACCAAAAATTAAAGTAGCTAATAGTTTGTTGCATGGTGCCCCAAATTAGTTGCTTGGGGTAGTCATCTCTTGCTGCCTAGTGAGAGTCTCTCTATGAGAGGCACATAACTGAAGCAAAACACACAAACAGAAGTATGAGACTGCACCTACCTCCTAGTCTCTTGCCAGTTCCCAATTTTCACCCTCTCTGGAGGGGTGCAAGGACAAGTGGAGGGGATGCAAAGAGGGTGCAAGGACAAGCGGAGGGGATGCAAAAAGGATGCAAGGACAAGCGGAGGGGATGCAAAGGGTGCAAGGACAAGCGGAGGAGATGCAGAGAGGGTGCAAGGACAAGCGGAGGGGATGCAGAGAGGGTGCAAGGACAAGCGGAGGGGATGCAAGGACAAGCGGAGGGGGTGCAAACAGGGTGCAAGGACAAGCGGAGGGGGTGCAAACAGGGTGCAAGGACAAGCGGAGGGGGTGCAAACAGGGTGCAAGGACAAGCGGAGGGGATGCAAGGACAAGCAGAGGAGATGCGAGGACAAGCAGGGGGTGCCAGGAAGAGCAGAGGGGGTGGGCGAGCAGGCTGAGGGAGGCAGGATGAGCGGGGGGGCAGGGAGTGTAGGCTGGAAAGGGTAACACATACACTCACCTCCACAGCTCTTCACTTCCATTCTGCTGCTTCTGCCTTCTACTCCTCCTTGCCCTCCAGCTCTGTCTGACTCTCCACTTCCTCCCTCGTGCCTCCATAGAGCACGAGGGAAGAGCTAAGCAGCGCAGAAGCCCAGTTTGAGGCACATATCTTTCCTCCACCATTCCACCAATCACAGCAGCAGATGATTTCCCCTGCTTCCCCCCCCAGTAACATCCAAATGTAACGCAAAAAAGTTACATTTGCAGCTCAAAAGTAATGAAATTACCACACGTGCTGTTACATACAAAATGTAACGAAGTTACCCACTCGTTATGCAAAAAAGTAACAAATTACAAGTAACTCGTTATTTCTAACAAGTTACTTCCAAGCTCTGTGTTACTCCATAGTGGTCACATAGACAACCATTATATACCTTCTGTCTTGTTTTGTATGTAACAAAATAGCCCAACAGAACCATCCGATGAGGTGGATCTTTGTGATACACATAGGGACACTGGAAGCTGCCTTATGCAGAGTCTGTCCACTGGTCCATCTAGCTCAGCATTGTCTAGACAAATGGCCAGCAGCTCTCCAGGGTTTCAGATGGAGGTTTCTCCCAACCCTACCTAGAGAAGCTGGGGACTGAGCCTGGGACCTTCTGCATACAAAGCAGATGTTCTTCCACTTAGATGTGGTTCTTCCTCATGGCTTAATCCAGGTGTGGGGACCTTTGGCCCTGCAGATGTTGCTATACTCTACAACTCGCATCAGCCCCATCAAGCATGGTCAATGGCCAGGGATGATGGGAGTTGTAGTTCAGCAACATCTGGATGGCCAAAGGTTCCCCTCACCTGGCTTCTTGGATTTATTCAGGTACTTGCCATGTATGGTGCCAGGCTTGGCAGGGAGTACCACCTGCGTAAAATAAACGTATTTGTAAGTACAAGTGAAAAATCTACATTTGCTTTCATGGAGGGGGGGAAAGACTAGCATAGCTGGTAGCAAAATGAGTTCCTGCTCTCCTTTCAGTTTTTATTTTTGTTTTGTTTTAATCCCATCTTTAAGGGCTTTATTCTTTTCAAAACTCCTTAGAAGTTAAATGTCAAGGACCACATAAAAAATGGAAGAACTAAAAGAGTGGATTTTTGCTATAGCTATCATTGCACCACCATGTTTTACAAGCTTTAGAAAGTAGTATAGAAGGCATCCAAAGCTGAGGATTTTTGTTTCATGATTTCACTCATATCATCTTGTGTTCAGCTGAATAATGCATGGCAACATGCTGAAGAAGTGGGATAGGCTTAAAAGAAAATTCATGGCTTAAGGAATCAAGGCAAAGACCTATTTTTTGTACATACCAAACCTGATGATTCTCATGCAGGGAAAATACAGTGTCCAATATAAACATTTAAAAGTGGCTTGTTCTATAAACATAGAAAAGTGGCTTGGCCGCTGCTATATAAAACATGATGCAGACAGTGAGAAAGGCTGGCCTGGAACAAAGTAGAAAAAAATTGGTCACTGATGTATTAGCCAGGTGATTTTGGTAACATTTGGGTAAAATGTAAACTTGAACACTGGAAGTGCGTCCTCTTCAGTTAACAATTCCTCTCCCATAATAGGAATAGGTCAAATGCACTTCCCCTTCATTATTTTTGAAGAGTTGTCTACCCTTGTAATTATTCTTAAGAAAGTTGTGTTCAAGTCTAGATCATTTTCTCTTGCTAAATCCATATTGTTTGCTTGTCTGAGTAACAAGAAAAGTATTTTATTGGACAAAGCTGACTGTGGCTGCATGTGTGTGGTAGCTGGATTGGAATCCAGCAGCTTTTAAATCATTTGGAGCAGGAAATAATCTGCCATTGCATTTTTAGAACTTCTGGTTGTGCTGAGCACTCTGTCGCTGAAAACTATGCATTTCTTTTGGATATCTGCAGGTTTAAATCTTGCTTAACTCTGATAACTAAAGGTTTGTCAAATCAAAAGTAGCAGAGTTGATTGGGAGGTGGGGGTGGGGAATCAGGATTGTTTAAGTAGGTTTCCATGGATTTGTTTTGCAAATCAAAACTATACTTTGTTAAGTGTTCAGAAATGAAGTATGCAGAATTCAGACTGCCTGACCACTAAATTAACAGCCAGATGAGTGCTTGCTCAGTAGAGTTTGCTGACAGCTAGTTGTGTTTAAAAACAAATGCATTGTTTGACAGTGCAGTCCTGTGTGTCTCAGAAGCAAGCACCATTGAGTTCAGTGGGATTTACTCCCGGGTAAATATGTGTAGGATTGCAGCCTAAATTTCCAACAGATATTAAAGAATTCTTAATAGTACTTAATTCTTCATATCTGACTAATGAATTAACAAACCCAGTATGAACCTCATAATTACCAGTCCAAAATGCATCTTACAGGTGTTGCAAGCCATTCAGTACAACAAGCCTGCACATATGAAAACATTATCCCTCATACCATTCCTCCTACTGGAAGGAAGGGCAGGATATAAATCTAATAAAACAACAACAATAATAATACCATTGACTGTTGTCTGTGTATTACATGGCCTAATTGCAAAAGTACTTCATGGAGTTAAGTTCATCTAATGTTGAGTCTTGGCTTCACTTCACTTGCAATGATTTCTTACACTGATGTCAGTGTTTCTATGTTTGTTGTCAGTCGTTTCTGATGATAGCTGTTTTGGTTTTGGAAGTAGTAAACTGCTCTAAAACTGGTCACTGTAAGCTGCAAATGTATATAGACCTTTCTGAGCAGCCAACTCCTTTTTGGAGTTGGAAGAGCTTTTAAACCCATACGCTTTTGGTGTTAGGAAAAAAACTCAAATTGTGTTGTTTTTCTTAAATGGAGCTTGAGCTCTGAACTTGTAGCTGTTGCTTGTGGTAAGCTTGGACTTTCTTATGCTGAAATAGTTCTGGGGAAAGTGAAAATATGTTGCTTATAGCTAGAACACTCAAGGGAATAAATAGCACAAGGGAAATGGATGTTCTCTTCTCTTTTCTAGGGTACTCAACCTGTGCTCAATGAACTGATGCCAGATATTGCTCTGGGCGTGTCGACAATGTCTCTCAAGGACAGGAGGCTACCAGAGCTTACTGTTGACACAGAACTGAGCCAGCCTGTTCTGGAGGTTGGGCCAGGAGTACCCCAACATGTTTCATGCATTCAGACAAGGCACATACACAGTTCACGGAAAAAACATTCAGTTGAACAAAAATTGGATTCTAGAGAGAATCAGCAGGAATATCCAGATTTCTATGATTTCTCCAGTGCTGCATGCAGACCTTCTACTCCTGCCCCTGGCAGGCACACTCCTTCGCCTTCTCAATGTGTCTATTTTGGCCCAGATTTGTACAGCCACAAAGCATCATCCAGTGGTTTAAAGGCGTCCCACTTATCTAATCACATCTCTCCAAAAAAGCCTGAAGACTCTAGGAGAGAGTATGCACTTTCTCAAGAAGGGCATCCACATAGACAAAAGAATGAACCAATACACCTCGATGTCTTAGAACAACCTCCCCAGCGGTTGGACTTGGCATTGGCTGCTCAAGAGAATGCTGGGAATGGTCCAGTTCATGCAAGGGGGCGAGCAAAAATAGAAACTGACTTAACCTATGGGCTAACCTCTAGCCGGCCTTCTCTGCCTGCATACAGCTCAGAGATCCATGGAGAGCAATCCAGCCGGCGATTGGCAGACCTTGAGCCTTTGGAGTATGAAGCACAGAGAAATGCAGATTTGGAAAGGGAAGAAGCAGTAAGCAGAGGAAGGAGGTCTCCAAGCAAACCAGATTTCCTGTACAAAAAATCTGCCCTCTGAAAACCACCTCCACTTCTCTGTGCCTAAGAGTGGTGAAATATCCAGTCTTTCCCACCTTTGGCCTGACATTTGTTGGGCAATTTCATTTAATGCCAGCTGCCACATCAATTTTTTATTTTTGTATATATATGGCTTCATTAGAGATGGCATGCTATCAGTTTATTTGGAATGCTGCTCCAGGGTTTATGTTCAGAACATATTTTGTTAAGCCTCTTTTTAAAAAATATATTTTAGCTGGCACCTTTAGCAAAAATAAAAGGTAGCCTTTTGCACCTGTACATTAATTTTATTACTTTTGTACTAGTATGTTAAAACTTTTGTCATATTTTAAAGGATGTTCATACTCTTTTGGGGGGCTTTTTAAAAAAATCACCTTCTGGTTTCCTGTGTGCATTGGGTTGCACATTGAGATGTATTTTCTTATCAGATGGTGACAATGTCTGTCTTTATTTTTGAATGACTATAGGAATTCCAAAGAACAGCACATCTAAATAACTGCTCTGGTTTTGTCTGAAGCCTTCCTGGTCTACCACTAGTGCAAGAATCCAGCCTACTATGTATGCTCCGTTTACAGAGTCCATGGCAACTGGCCTTCATCTTGATGTAGCAAACCCCCGCTGATTATTGTGGCTGAGGTTTTCTGTGGAAATGATGAGTATAACTCCCTTAGGGTTCCTTGGAACCTCCCTCGTTTTTTTTTATGGGTTTTTTCTCATGCTGAGATAAAACCTCTGAGAAGCACTTAGTTATCTTCCTTGAGGACACACCTTATACTGCAGATTGTGACAGTATTGTAAACACTGTCATCAGGTAGGAGGGTTAGATGCTGCTACTTAACATCTAACACTGGTGTTATGCTCCATCTTAGAGGAAACTGCCTCTCCAGTAGACACCCCAGGAGTGCTTACTGCCTTCCTTGTTCTGCCTCTAATTAAGAAACCAAGGGCTTCAGTCTTAGTGATGTCATTGAGTACTCCTCGACCCTGTGAATCACTGGCTTGGTGAACAGAAAATATATTCAAGAGTCATGCCTATAGTTAATTAGCTGCAAGCAGTTTAGCACTTAATTTCATCCCAATTTTGTGTATGTTTTTGTCTTCTTAAAAAAGATTGTGGGGATTCCGTGATTTGATGAACACAAAGTAAAGAGATGGCTCTATTAGCTTAGAAATATCCATTGCTGCTAATGATGGCCATTTCATCATTCAGCAATTGCATGTACCTACCACGTCTTTTTGTTGCAAGTACTGGAAAAGCTCCCAATACCACTGTGTGGGTATCTCATAATAAACGCCTGACAATATGGTGGCCACCTCAAAGGTCCAGCTCTTCCATCACCTGAAAACCTCAGTCAGAATATTAACGAAAGGTTGTTCTAACCTTAAATCTGACTGTTTTTAGATACTTGACACTGTTTTAAATGTAAACCTTTTCAGTGTTTAATCACTTCTCTCAGCTCTAAAAAGAGCATCAGCTTTTGCCTTTTTGTTGTCACCTCCTGTTTCCTTTAGGGGAAAAACACTTAAAGGAAGTTCTGGAACCTTGATGTATAGATGAGAGAAACAGAAATCTGATCCAGAATTTTCACACTACATTAACTTCATTACAACTTAACCATGGTGTTATGTCTTTACAAAGCTTAAAGCATCTTATCCTATGCCTTTTTAATTTTGGTCACAAAGAGTGATGGGAATCCACTGTATTATCTAAGGCCTTTTATGGTATGTGAGGAGTTGGTAAGATTCTGTGAGATTGTCTTGTGGAGAACTTGGGATAAGATTGTCTTTGTTCTAATAGTTCCCACATACTCAAGCACCATGAATTATAATTTTAAGCCCTCTCGCCCAGATGAGCACACAGAAAAGCCAATGCCTATATTCTAGAATTTAGATGTTCTGTTACTTCGGGTAAGTCATTTTGTCTACCCCTAAATAGCAAATTTACTTCAGCAAATTGTTAGTGTAATGTGACTGGCTCTGTGCATGAGTGCCTCAAGCGGTAAATTCTCAATCTCAATAGCAGCTCTAGAGTTGGTTGAAATAATCCATCAGGATTTAGTTTACATGTGGTTTTTACTGTGGAGTAAGCTTGACAAGAAGCTTGTAAATGGATATTGGTTCCCAGCAAACAAAATGTAAAGCTTTTGAAGTCAAGTAGTATTTCAAACTCTGGATAAAAGCAAAGCCTGAAAAGGCACAGAATTTTGTAGCAGGCCTTAACTGAGCTATGTATAGACTTGCAGTAAGTCAGAAAGGGGGATGCATGCGTAAACAGTACTTATTCCCATAAGATTCTTCATCTTAATTAAACTAGATCCATTTCCCACCAGCTCTTACATTGGGTCTGATCACTTCAGTGCAGCTTTGGCAGGAGCTCTATTAGCTCTTTTTTGATCCAGTGTTGCCCTACTCCTTGTGCTCTTCCTTAAGAAAAGGCATATGTGTGTTGCCTGTGTTGGTATCTATGATTAAAAGCAACTTATGAGTAACTGGCCAAGTAAAGCCTAACTTTAGTATCCATGATACAGCTATTTTGTCAGGGGGTTAACTTGGCCAAAGAACAAACATGATTTGTGCCATAATTGAAATTATTTTTACATTCTGCTGGGCAGATTATTTATTTGGAACATCAATTACCTGGAACGTTTGTCCTCCAAAAAGCTGGTCTCATGAAGCAACAAGCAGGGCTGTGGAGTCAGAGTCGGGAGTAATTTTGGGTGAAGTCGGAGTCGGTAGAAATGTTCTGACTCCTTCATAAATGGCAAATGTATATTAACTAGTAATAACAAATTTACTGTAGTAAAATGGTAGCACAAGGCATTTTTTCATCACCACCACGTGAATCCAGAGCTTGGAAAAGTTACTTTTTTGAACTACAACTCCCACAAGCCCAATCCCTGGGGCTGATCGGAGTTGTAGTTTAAAAAAGTAACTTTTCCAAGCTCTGGATTCACGTGGTGGTGATGAAATGCCTTGTGCTACCATTTTACTACAGTAAATTTGTTATTACTAGTTAATATACATTTGCTATTTATGAAGGAGTTGGAGTCGGAATCGGGCAGTAGAAAAATAGAGGAGTCGGAGTCGAAGGTCTGGTGTACCGACTCCACAGCCCTGGCAACAAGCAAGTCCCAACTGTTCAATGTTGCAGTAATCGACAGCTATGCTTGTGTTTGGCATTTTCAATGCACAATACAATTTTAGCAGCTAAAAGAAATCTTTTGTTCCCATGAAGCACTTTTAAATAAATGTTAAGAAATTCCAAGTATTCAGTAACCATACAACTGGCTTTGAAAGAGAAATAATTGCTTACTGAACAATTGGTAAATGATGAAAGATGCTTCAGTATGGAAACTTAAAATTATCATCTCGGCTATTTCTGCTGCAACAGTACAACCTTGTCCAAAACTGGTTTGGTATGTATCCTGCTAGGAAAAAATGTGTGTTCTGATCCATAGCTGGGATCCAGAAGTGTGTGTGCTTCCATGCATATACTGTGTGTGTGGTGTTTTTTTTTTTAAATACCAGAGGTGCAAAGGGCTGTTGCCCCTGACCTGGGGTGTGGGTTGGGAGATGCAAGGGGCCTCTTACTAGAATGCAGATGTGCCGCTTTAGTTCTTGGCCAATGTGTTTACAATAAGTCTTCTAAAAGTATACTATTAGATCTAATTCTTCAACTATCCTTGTTGTTCTGTAAGACTACCATAACTGTCGTCTGTGACCTTCTGTTTCATGTTTTACTTCCTGTCTTTGATCTCTTTTTCTGCCTCTAAAAAGAGAGAATGAAGAGAATGGCCCTTTGCTGCTTGTTAGTTTTCGTTTAGACTTGGAATCTTACAAAATGTATTTTCGTCTCTTACGTAACTTATTTTGAAATGGGCTGCAGATGGCACTATTATTCTAGCTTCTCCTAATGACTGTATGTTTATGGTGGAGGGCTCTATGGAATGTTGGAGGAAGCTGAAAAGAGGAAAAAAGGTATTTCTATACTTGTTTGTATTTCTGGAAGGTGTTAAGTATCCATGATGTTACGTTCTTGTGCTTTTACTGATATAAAGTCAAGTGCCTTCAATACTAAAGGCTCAGAAATTTTCTTAAACCAACTTCATGTCCTATGCAAGTGTATTTTCTACAACCTGCATAACCAGTACTTTGTAAAACTTGTTTACGCTTCAATTGTACATATTGGTTTTTTAAGAAAATATAGTATTTTTTATTTAGGTACCTCTAGAATTGAATTCTAGTCTTGTGTGATGCATTGTAAAACAATACATTTCTCTTTTGAGTACCATTACAATTGTAAAAAGGTTTTCACTGGTTCTATTTTTCTACTGTTGCTGAGAAGCATGTTAACACTGACTTTATCCTACATATCGTTGGCATTTCAAATAAATGGCTTGTCTAGAAAAATGCATGTGTAAAGTTTCTTTGATTTAGTCATGGTAAAAGACAACAGTGTTCTACTTCTGTCCATATTATGTATAGAAATATTTTTTCTTATGGGAGACTAAAATACATTACCATGTCCAACTGCCAAGCACGGTCCATCTAATGATATTAATTTCCTGTTTTTTTAAAAAAGTACAAATTTAATAAAATTCATAGGCTATAATAGGGCAATACATTTTATTAGGACCAACTAAAATCTCACAAAGTAACTTTAGAACTCTTCTTGAGGCTGGGTATAAAACAGATCAACAAAGGGGTAGGAAAGGAAAGTTAGAAAAGGCTGGCTATGATGGGAAAACCCCAAGTATCTAATTTATAACAATTTGCAGAATTAGACTATGGTAGATATAGCACAGATACTTTAGTTGATTCTAATACAGCTATTATTGGCTTTTAGTTTTTTCCTATTAATGCACGAACATGGCTACCTCAATTGGTTTAACAATACCCATAAACCTATATACTCCATGGCTAATCTACATGTAAAGTGTGGGATTATCAAAATCTTTAGCTGCATTCTGCTGCCACAATAAACAATTACTTATCAGGATGGGAATTAGCCAATGTGAGCAAATCTGAGGCTCATACAGGTTTATTCCTGTTATGATAAACAATGGTTTATCGTTATCTAAATAGGTGATTGTGTGAGAACTAACCATACTAGGCTATGTGGTGCTAACTGGTATTCTTCCAGCAAACCATATAAAATGCAACATGCAATAGCTACTGTGGCATTCAGTGGACTGCACATATTGCATTACACTTTATGTCCTATGCTGTCTATTCCTGACGGGGTTCAATCTGGAGTGAAATCTTTGGTTTTAGAAACGATATCTAATACAATTCTACAAATATTGAAAAGCTTAAAGTGAAAAAAAATCTAAAACTAAGACATGGGCTGGGTGTAGTGAAAGGACATGCGCAAAGGGCATCGGACTGTAGATTTTTACTCCTACATCTGATGCTTCTGCTCTCAAGGGACTGTTCCCCTCGGAGAACTAAAGTTCCTGAAATCCTCATACAGGCTATTGCATCCTACCATCCAGAATATAGGAGTAGGACACTCAGCCTAGTTGTCATGGTAGTATTAAGCTTTGGGGAAAAAGTGGGAAAGGATTTGTTTATGGGGTTTTTTATGTAGAAAAGGAGACTAACTTCATTGCCATAAACTGACTACTGCAATGATACTGTGCAGTTTAACAATTCTGTTGTAGCAAAGACGAGGGGAGAGGGGACCACTTCTGCCAAAGCCATTCTTGTATTGTGCTTTGAATAGTGTATATGGAAAAATTTAGTATATCCATCTGCTCACCTACCTCTTTATGGTATTTTTCAAAATGTAAAATCACTTCCTGTTTGTGCATTAAGATAAGCTGTGTCATACTAGATATATATTCACTAATGGGCAAAAAACCCTTGTGGTTTAAAAATGTACCTATAGCCAACATATTTCTATCAAACTTTAAAAAGCAGTGAAATTGGGCAGCTATAGTGAATGCACCAGGGGAGCAGGAGACCTGAACTCCTCTCTGAGATGTTGTACTTTCACAATCCAATCCACTTCCTGTGTAGCTTGGAAGAATTTGGTAACGTGACTCTGAGCATATGGTGAGTGGACTGTGAAAGACCAACCCAAATTGTGTTTGCATTTTTACACATTTGTAGGGCAGTACAATATCTCAGGAAGGAGGTCAGGTCCCCTGCTCCCCTGGTGCATTCACTGGAAGTAGTTAAAGCAGGGGGAAGGTTGCATCCCATGATCAATCTGTAATGGGCCATATGCCAGGGGAAGGCATGGCTGCATCTAAAAGTGAGCAGGGCCATTGCCATTCCACTGTCACTACCATGCACCCATTCTCACATCCAAATTCATTTAAATTCTCCCACAATGTACTCCCAGCCATCCTTTCACACTACTCACTCAAATATGGGGATCTTAATGTAACCCCCAACTGCCTTCCCTCTTTGGCCTTGTACTCCTTCTGCTGCAATATGCTTAGAAAAAAGCTTCCACTGCTAACTGTGGAAAGGATCCCCTCAATGAGTAACATGCTATGCAGAGAACAGTGTTCGGGGGAGCTTCCCAGCTGCCATGTGTCTTACAGGAATTACTACGTAGGGGAGGGGGGCAGAGCCAAGGGAACGAGGCTACAGGCCAGATTCAAAATAACCACGAGCATGTTGTTCTTAATTCCTAATTCAAAGACAAGCGATGTTGGCATGAAACTAGCATTATCAACCATTATTGACACAAAGCAGACTGCAAGATCACATACTTCACGGCCAGCACAAATTTACTCTGCCTCCTCCCCCCCCCCCGCTCTAGGCTGTGGCAGTGACATTGTTAGGAGGTCTAGCCTGGCACAAATACTAGATGTTAAATGCCAACATGCCTGGGGGAAAATTCATTCCAGCAAAGTGGGGGCGGGAGGGGTACAGAACAATAGTTAGCTACAATTAAGAGAATCCTATATTATGTATATAGCAGCCCTTAACTGGTTTAACACTTAAAAGGGCAAGTCTTCCTTCCCTCATCCTGCTTCAAATAGGGTTTGATAGGAACGTACCCTCTTGCCCCTGCCAGACAGAAAATAGGGAAGCTATGAATAAACTGTACTTCAAGAGCTTTTGAACTAGCCCCATCACTCCAAAGTTCAGCATCATCACCACTGGCAACCACCTGTTTTATTATGTTTTCTGTCACTACTTGGCTTTTACAACATTTTAAGGGCTGTGAATAATATGCACATTTAAGAATCGTTATTTTAATAATTAGATGATTAAATTGAGCAATAATGAGATCTGCTTCTGAAAGTTGGTTTTAACATTCTTTACAATATTCTTGCCTTGGTTTTATTATCTAAAATTATTACAAAAAGATTACAACCTCATTATTTTTACAGTTTGGTAAATACCTTTATAGGCTATCCCTCTTAAACATATACAAACTAGAACAATTACATTATATAAGCTTCCAGAACAGATTCCTTGCAGTCTAAACATTAAAGTTATAACCACCTTGCAGAGAGCAATTTATATACATTCTGGAGGGTGGGCAGGAAATTAACATATTTGCAGTAATTTCACTGTTAAAAGCTGCTATACAATAGGGGTCATCAAGGAACTATTGTCTAGAATATGCATGTTTGTCTTGTGGGATAGTCCACTCATTTCTAAATTTAGCTAGAAGTTGTACTTCTTTCAGTAACAGGTTCAATCATCCACATTCTGATCCTGTAAAAGAGCGAATACAGGACAAACAGCCTGTAAATACAAATAAACAACCAAGAGAGCATGATTGTTCCAGAAATTAATAAGGAGATGCACTTAAACTGAACAGGTATGAACTCTTGTACTAAAAACTAAGATCTTTATGAAAAAGGGGTACGTTGATTCTAAACACTGATCTGCAAAGTACATTGATCTAGGTATTTAACCACCTGATGAATTCTTCATCATCTACACCATTTTAGGAGGGGGGTTAATCCCTTTCTAAGTGTATACCTTTCAGCACTACCTCCCTCCCCAATTCTTTCAACACAAGTAACAGTTCATGAAACCATGATCATGTTTTTTGCCGCACGGCTGCCATAAAGTTAGACCGCATGTTTAAGCTCCAAAGCATTAAGCATTGTCTTGAAAGACAAAAGCCAAAATGAACAAGTAGTTGGATTAAAGCGGGGGGGGGGGAGAATAAAGTTAGCAGAGATGACAAAAAAAAACTTGTCCTTTGATTTCAGGCCAGTCTAGCTACAGTAGTACTGCATCCGGTCTGTCCTCCTCCTCTTTCGAGACTGAAATTCTTCAAAGAACTCTTGAATGTCCTCTCTTTTAACAACCTGTTAGCAAATAAAAGTTGGAAGAAAATAACAGAACTGACACATTTTAAATGTAAAGTAAGGCCCAGAGTAAAGGCATGGGGGACACTAGTAGGATGGGAAAGCAAAAACAGTTTGTTCTACATATTGCAAAATACAAAGAAAGTCAAATTATCACATATTTTTAATAATTTCAAAGCAAGAGAAAATATTTAGAGAAGACCTTTCTTGCTGTCTGGATGGTACTGTCCATTAATATATGTACCCTCACTACTTATGAATTATGATAATGTCTGCTTAGGGCCAGTTACGCTGAGTCAGCAGGAGCCTACTTCCTCTGGCTGAGGGAGAATTCTTTTAGTTCTTAGGAGAGCATGAAAAAGCATTCATTTTATCTGGGGTCCTAAATAAGGCTTTGAAAGTCAAACTACTAAATGGCATTTTAGCATATTACAGTTTGAAATGCCTTCTTGAGCCCATCTCCCATTTTTATAAAATGACTTCATTCCTCCAAGGGGCTCAAGGTAGCACACATACATGAATTCCTCTCCCCTCCACTAACATCCTTACAACAGCTCCATGAAAAAGGTAAGGCTACGAAAGTGACTGCTCCAAGGTCAGTCACGGAGATTCATGGATGACCTGGGAAACTAAAGACCTAAAGCTTACTAGTCTCATGGTTCACCAAACCCTGTGAAGAAATGCCAAGTATATAAAAGCTCTTGATTGAGAAAAGTTAACTATAAAATGTTACTAAAGACAGTTAATTCTGCTTGCTATACTCCCATATCTGATAACATTCAATCTAAGGATTGTAATGAAAAAGGCAGCAATAATGCAGGTGCCCTGTAGCCACTGGCACTTAAGTTAGTTTAGCAATTGGGATACTTGAAGAAGGCCTACTTTCTGTCCTTTCCTACACTGGCTGCTGGTTATAGAATCTGACCCACCTCTTTCCAACTTTTTCCTTTCTATTTCACCCCTTCTCTGAAAGCACAGCTTAAATTTGAGTAAGGACTTTCCATAGCAATTCTAGGATTTCTCTGAATGGCTGAAGGCTTTGGAAAATAAATAGTAGCTGCACAGGTTCACTGTCATTCTTGCTGAATGAATGTATTTCTATCACCACTAAAAGAGTGCAACTGACAGCCAGTCTTTGAAGGAAGGGTCCCCCAACCAGAGACTAGAATGTCCAGATTGGCACCTCTCAACTGAGCACTGGCGAAAATGGAAGAAAGCAGTGGGGAGTTAAGCAGGAGAGGAACAAATCAGAACACACCGAATGAGAGCCCACCTATCACAGGTACATCCAGGTCTCCATTGCTCCCTTCTTATCTGGCACCTAGAAAATTTCAGTTGCTCTTAAATCTTAAAAGACGTGTGCATGCCAGGTGACAACATCCTTAGATAGCTTATGAATAGGATGAATGCCAGCACTACCTAATATTGCGTAGTGTGGAGATTGGCATATGTTGCAACTAAACTGTTATTTGTCAGTGATCAAAAGATCATTCTCCTCAATCTTGCTATAGCACAGTATGATTTAATCAGTAAAGATTCCAAGGGGAAAACTGTAAATATGGAGTTATATACTTACTGTCCCTTCATCTGCAAATCTTCTCAAATAGTCTGTCAGTTCTGTTTTCAAGTCATTGTATTCTGGATTTTAAAAAAAGTAAAACATTTTACTATGGTTGTGCATGTACTTCAGGGATTGAATTTTTCTCCAGTGTAGCTGCCTAACTGGTACCAAAGATGATCCACTAAAAGGACATTGCTTCAGTCATGCTAGTATTCCACTTCCCTACTCCTCCTGTCTGCTTTTCTGCTTGACATAAACTTAGTTTAGTTTATACTGTAAATTAATGAAATCTACACAAAGTTTTAATCTGAGATTCTCCAGGATGCCCCAAAGAACATTACACATTTCCATTTTAAATTCAATTGTAAAACATAATGTTACTTACCACAGATGAGCTCTACCTGCTGGACTCTATTCATGCTGCTGAGTGTGTCCATTAGAGGATCTCTTCTGTCTGCTTCCTGGTCACTTGTCCCTTTATTCTCATAAGCCAATACTGTATCACATTCATCTGTTAGGAATGGGACTTCCAGTTCAGAATACATTTGCTGAAAAATAAATGTTTATTTGCAATGCAGAAATAAATTGATCTGTACAGCAGTTTTCATCCAAACTTATATATTTGCCTTCTTAAAAAAAAAGATCCTAAATATTTTCAAATGCTCTAAAGGAAGAAGTAACAGTGCACAATTGGAGCCTGAAGTTGCAGCCCACGGTAACTAAGGATGTAGGTGACAAGGTGGGCAAGGAAACCTAAGCAGCTGGAGACAGAGCTAGCAAACTTGTTTGTGAAGGTCCACACAGTTGCAGGTTTAAACAGCAAGAGTAGAGGCAAAAGAAGCAAAGCGAGGGCCTCCTACAAAAAGGGTATATATCTCCCCACATGCACAGATCTTTTAAATTTTGATGACTAGAAAAGACACGACTCCATTAGTGAATTTAACAGAATATGCAAATTACAAGCAAGCAATACTTACTCTTTTTGCAATATATTCAATATATTCCTTAAGACAAAAGCAGTTTAAGTCTACCTATTACAGGCTAACACTTTCTCACTCCTTCCATTTTTATTCAGTCACTTGCAGGTTCATTGGTGAACTGCATTCTAGATAGTTCTAAAAGAAACATGAAAACTGAAGGTTTAAAAAAATACATACCATGCATTCTAGGCAGGTGCACAGTTTGCTCCGCCAGTTGTGTGGCCAAAAGGTGGCTATATTCTTCTGTAAGTATTGCTTGCCTTTAAGTTCTTGCAGCTTGCAGGTAGCTGCTCCATTCTTAACTGTTTGCTGCAAAATGAAATTCAGCTTATCTTTCCACAGATGTTCATTCTACTGCATTTGTTAGGTGTCTGAAATGTTATTACAACTCTGCAATCTGGTAGTGTTAGCAGTAATGCAGACAATGATGGTGCCATAACTGAAAAGTGAATGGGCTACTCACATGAAGCTCAGACTTGAATTGAGGCCCAGGGTACCAGGAAAGAAAATAAAGCAGCAAATACCTCAGGAAGCCTACCTTGCACCTATTCCTCCTGAGGTTCACAAAGGACATTAGCCTCAAATTCTTCCTAGATACCAAATTGATAAAAAACTCACCCAGATAAATCTTACTAACAAGGGGACTTCAGTTTTTTACCTTCTTAGCAAGAAAATGCAAAAATGCTTTATCAGATGAAATAAATCCTCCAAAATACATCTCTATATGGCACTACAGATTTATTAAAGTATCCAATAAAGTTCTACTGAGAGTAGATTCATTAAGATTAATGGACCTATTTTAGTCACGTCAATTAATTTAAATAGGTCTACTCTTAGTATTATTATTATTATTTCTATGCCGCCTTTTGGCCAAAAGGCCCTCACGGTGGCTTACAAAAAATAAACACAAATATAGAAATACGTATCAATAAAAACAATGCAATTTACAAAAATTAAATAACAAGATTATAACATTATTAAAAAGCAACTTTAACAACTTTCAATGAAAATACAGTAGCAAATGAAGCTTTCCTAACACTTTCCTAATCCATAATAATTAGATAATGTCTACTAGTTCTTACATCAATACAGTATATAGTATACGTTCATACTGCATTATTGAGGTTCTAGAGTTAAGCTCTGCATGAGGACTGTGAATTCTCTCATTTGCAATTTAACCCTGGATCAGATACAACAGTAGTCTTCTTGCTGTTCAGCCTGAAAGTCTTGGTCAAAGGGTGATTAAGGATATTCAATGTACAAAAAGAAAGTTTTCCTCCTATTCGTAGCCCAGCTCACTTAGACACCAGGGTGCACACACACACATAATACAGTAAGTTGCTGTCTGGCAGGTAGATAATTAGCTGAATCACATGGATGCCCATGCTTCACAAAGAGTTACATGCTCATGCAGGTTTGAGATTCTAGAGGCAGCGATGCCGCTAAGAAGGTCTTCGAGGCTGCTGCTAAAGAACACCAGCCAAAAAAGAAGGATATACCCAGTTTGCTTAGTACATGCAGACATCTCTGCAAACAGGACTGCTAGAGACCTGCATGTTTGCACACCACAAGTAAATGTAAATGTAAATTTAATTTTTAGGTCGCCTATCTGGCCGAAGCCACTCTAGGCGACGTACATATTAAATTTCAATAAAATACAATAATTACAATAAAATACAATATAATCAGCAGTAACAAAAATAACAACATATGCAGTACACAACAACGGGCATTCAGTATGTAATTAGCCCATCCCGGCGGTCCCAAAGGCCTGTCCAAACAGCCACGTTTTTAAGGCTCGGCGGAAGGTATCCTGGGAAGGGGCATGCCGAAGATCGAACGGGAGGGAATTCCAGAGAGTGGGGGCCGCCACCGAAAAAGCCCTCTCTCTAGTCCCCACCAACCTAGCTGCTTTTTTTGGTGGGATTGAGAGAAGGCCCTGCGTGGCTGATCTTGTCGGGCGGCATAATTGGTGATGCTGGAGGTGCTCCTTCAGATAAACCGGGCCGAAACCGTATAGGGATTTAAAGGTTAACACCAACACCTTGAATTGGGCCCAGAAAACTACTAGAAGCCAGTGTAGATTGAATAATACTGGCGTAATATGATCACGGCGACGACTGTTTGTAAGTAAACGAGCCGCAGCATTCTGTACCAGTTGAAGTTTCCGGACCGTTTTCAAGGGTAACCCCACGTAGAGCGCATTGCAGTAGTCTAATCGAGAGGTGACCAGGGCATGTACTACCAGTGGGAGCTGATGAACAAGGAGGTAGGGTTGCAGCCTACGTATGAGGTGTAATTGGTACCAGGCTGCCCGGCTCACTGCCGAAATCTGAGCCTCCATGGACAGCCTGGAATCAAGAACAACCCCAAGGCTGCGGACCTGGTCCTTCAGGGGTAATTGTACCCCATTAAACCTCAGGTCAACAGGACCCAACCTTCCTCTGTCTCCCACAAGCAGCACCTCGGTCTTGTCAGGATTTAGCTTCAGCCTGTTCCTTCCCATCCATCCACTCACGGATTCCAGGCACTTGGACATGGTCTCCACAGCCAACTCTGGTGAGGACTTAAACGAGAGATAGAGCTCAATGTCATCTGCATATTGGTGACACCGCAGCCCAAATCTCCTGATGATGGATCCCAGCGGCTTCATATAGATGTTGAATAGCATGGGAGAGAGGATAGAACCCTGTGGCACTCCACAAGTGAGAGGCCAAGGGTCTGAAACCTCATCCCCCAATGCTACCTGTTGATGCCTGTCAGAGAGAAAGGAACGGAACCACCGTAGAACAGTGCCTCCTATTCCCAGTCCTTTCAGGCGATCCAACAGGATACCGTGGTCAACGGTATCAAAAGCCGCTGAAAGATCCAGGAGAACAAGAAAGGTGAATTCTCCCCTATCTAATGCCCTCCTCATATCATCCACCAGAGCGACCAAGGCTGTTTCAGTTCCATGTCCAGTCCTGAAACCCGATTGGTATGGATCCAGATAATCCGTTTCATCCAAGTGTGCTGACAATTGGTCAGCCACCACTCGCTCAATGATCTTGCCCAAAAATGGCAAATTCGAAACTGGGCGAAAGTTGTTCAAAACTTGGGGATTTATAATTGCCTCCTTGAGGGCCAGTGGCATTACACCCTCCGCTAAGGATGCGTTTACCACCGCCCTAATCCCTTCGCCCAGTTTCTCCTTGCAATTCACAAGGAGCCATGATGGGCAAGGATCAATCAGACAAGTGGTAGGCTTCACAGATGAAAGCACGTTGTCCACTTCCTCAGAAGGGAGAGGCTGAAACCGATCCCACTGGACCGGATTGCAAGTGGTCAACTCTGGTTCATTCACTGCATCCACGGCGTACGGAATCGAGCTCCTTAGGTGTTCGATTTTATCAGCAAAGTGCTTTGCCAATTTGTCACAGGAGGTCTTAGAATGTTCCAAGGGTTCCTGAGCAACTGGACCGACCAGGCTTCAGACCACTTGGAACAGCCTCCTGGGACAGCACTCGGCGGATGCAATAGAGGCAGCAAAGAACTCCTTCTTTGTCGCCTTTACTGCCACCTGGTAGGCAGCTACTGCTGCTCTGACCTATGTCCGAGCACCTTCGGAGCGAGATTTCCGCCACCGGCGTTCTAGTCGTCTCACCTCCCGCCTCAGATTATGCAACTGGGGTGTATACCATGGTGCTATCTGAGTTCTGTTCAGGGGGAGAGGACATTTCGGGGCAACCTGGTCCAATGCCCTGGTGATCCCCTCATTCCACTCCATCACCAGGGTTTCAACCGAGCGACCTTCAGCAGGTTCCAATTCCCCAAGAGCAGTCAGGAATCCATCTGGAACCATCAAGCGCCTGGGGCGGACCATTCTAATAGGTCCTTTACCCCTGCGGAGGGCGTGTGGCATCGAGAAGTCTATATTCACCAGATAGTGATCTGACCATGACACAGGGGTAGAAGAAATAGCCCCCAACTTCAGAACACTTCCCTCCTCTCTCAGGACAAATACAAGGTCGAGAGCGTGGCTACGTGGGTGGGCTCAGTATTACTAAGGTGCAGTTCCCAGAAAGCCATGGTTTCCAGGAAATCCCGAGGGGCTCCAGTGAGAGTGGCCTCAGCATGTACGTTGAAGTCCCCAAGAATTAACAGCTCTGGGGACAACGCTCGCACATCCGAGACCACCTCGAGCACCTCGGCCAGGGAGCCTGCTGTGTTGCGGGGTGGGCGGTACACAAGCAGGATCCCTAAACTGCCCTTCGGGCCCAACCTCCAGTACATGCAATCAGCAAACTTGGTCCTCAGGAGCGGAGGTCTGGTAAAAACCAAAGATTCCCGATAAATGACTGCCACACCCCCTCCCCGCCTTCCCACCCTCAGCTGCTGTGCGTAGCGGAAACCTGGCGGACACATGGCCTCAAGAATGGGGGCTGAGGCCTCGTCCAGCCAAGTTTCCGTGACACACACCAGGTCTGCGCATTCATCCAAAATCATATCATGGATGATAGATGTTTTTTGTGACACAGACCTGGCATTACACAACAACAGTCGAAGGTCGGTAGGAATCCTGCGTCTCCCATTTGTCTTCTGGATTTGGGCAGACCCGGAACAAGGGATGGATATCACACATCTATCTCTTGTTCCTCTAAACTGACATGTTCTGCCCCCAGCATCAACCCAGCGCCTGCCACCTGTCTGTCCTAATCCACTTCCTCAACCATCTCTTGGCAGTGGAGCAGCCCGGAATACCATAGGCCACTGCTGGCAGCAGTAACTAGGCTTCCAAGACACTCTTGAAATTTTAATGCAAGTAATTGCTGGGCAGTTAACACTTACTTCTCATAGAATTTGGGTGGCAATTTATTTATTTCATTTGTATACCACCTCATAGCTGAAGCTCTCTGAGCAGTTTACAACAATGACCTTATTAAACATAGAAATACTTGAAAAATCTCTCACTCAGAGCTCAAACTAAAGAATGACAGCTTTGGGTCACAAACTGCAAGAGAATAAATGCAAAGCTTACCTCAGAACATTCAGAGCCAGAGCTGGTGGATGGCTCATTATTTTGTGTCGTTTTCTCTTCTTCAATCTTTGTTTGATTATCGATCCCATTTTCTTTTTTTGTTTCTTCAGTTTCTTCAACGTTCAGCACAACTCCATCTTCAGCTGTAGATGTAACTTTGGTCACAGTGGGAACTACAAGAGACAGACACCCACAGCAAATATTAGCATGCCTGCACTACAAATTGTTATTTCTGTCTCAGATATCAAAACTGCTATCCATAGCAAAAGGTCAGTTTACATATATAATCTCTAGCTTAAAAAAATAGTCTTACTGTTGTATGCAGTTTGTCACTTTAGCTTCTTTGTACCCCATTTCCAAGTGGCTACATTTCTATATGGCAATCACGTACTTTATTAAAATGTAGGTCACTATCCCTAGCTTTCTATGCCTTGCACTTAACAGGATGAAAAAAACAGAATCCATACTTCCTATGCTTTAATCCAAAAAGCCTCCGACAATTATGGCTAGAGGAAGAAAAAACATGCTACAAGATTTCAGCACCCAGGACACAATTTTATTCATGTTTTTGAAAGAATGACAAGGTGGGCAACATAGGATGCTAGGGTATCTCTTCCACATTTTTATTTTAGCAACAATACCCAGTACCACATCACCAGCTATTAATTATCTCAGGAAGACATATGGAAAAACTGAGTTACTTTTGGAAATGGACTTGGACTGCCTTCAAGTCGATCCCAACTTATGGCTACCCTATGACTAGGGTTTTCATGGTAAGCGGTATTCAGAGGGATTTACCATTGCCTCCCTCTGAGGCTAGTCCTCCCCAGCTGGCTAGGACCTGCTCAACCTGCCACAGTTGCACAAGCTATATGAAGACATTCAACTTCTACGTTGTCCTGCAGGTTACATGCAGCCTGTGACAAGTCTCCTGCCGTCTTCCCCTGCAATCCCTGTGGCATCTGGCAGGCTTGGCTAATGTATTACTTGAAGACAGGGAGTTCTTAATTTAGCAGGGCTTTCCTTTGGCAATATCAACTGATTGAATTTAAAAAAGAGAGGGAGAGATAAAGAGACTGACTCGCCTATTTGTTTATTCCCAAGATAACAGACCAAGCATCTAAATGAGAATAAGGAGCTTCATCTTTTCTCCTCCCTTATTGGCAATCGGTTTCAATATCTATAGCCTTAGATTAAGGATGACCAACTTCTGTATTCTTGGGAGACACTTTATTCTAGCTATCTTCACGTCAGTATTTCCCTACCCACTGAAGATATTCAGTAAAATGAGGCAGCTAAGGATAAAATCTTGCCCACCTACATATTCCTCTAAATAAAATGAGTGAGATACTGGACTTCAGAGCAGCTAAACAGAAACAGGTATAATAATTCCTGTAGCAAACAGTGTAATTTTGGGACTACTGTTTGCATGCATTATTCTCCCAAAAACTGGACTAGAAGAAACAACTGTGTTGAATATTTTACAGCTAGACAGCATGGCCTCAGGTGTACAAAAAAGTGCTTACTGCAGCACATATGCTAAAGCATATACAGCAGTGATCAACAATCAGGAGAGCAGGGGAAGGGAGAAAGGTCCGTGCAAGCAAAGTACGCTTACTACAACTATCAAGTGTGAAGGCTGTCTCAGTATGATCCCCCACACCTGATGCTCATATTTATTACATTTATATTCCACCTTTCTTCCAAGCAGCAGAAGTGGCATACGCAGTTCTTCCTCTCCCCATTTTATCCTCACAACCGCCCTGTGATGTTGGTTAGGCTGAGACACAGTGACTGTCCCAAGTTCACCCAGTAAGCTTCATGGCTGAGTGGGAATTAGCACCCTCTTCTCCCAGGTCATAGTCCAATACCGACTTTGTGAGGCTTAGTAATAAAGATCTCACAGCTGGCAAGCAGGGAAAAGGGCACTTCTTACAATACTGAACTGCTATTAGAGAGAACACAGACAGGCACCTCTTTCAATGGTTTGCCAGTTTCTCTCCCCACTCCCAATGCTCCCCTAAACTGCCTTTGCACACTTAGTACACCTGAATTCCATGCACAAATCACCCTCAATTTAGTGGTTAAAATCCAAGTGCATACCTTTATTCCCTAAGAATCCATTCTGACAAGCCAGTCATTCAATCCCACAAAGATTGCTTGTACAGGATAATGCAAAAACTGCAATATCACAGAAGATTGCCACTTCTTTCATTAAGTGAAAAACTGCAAATTTGGGGTGGGGGGCTTAAATAGATAACTTTGCAGGCCTGATGTTACACTTGAATGGAATGCTTTCTGAGCTTTTGTCATCATTTCCCCCTCTCCTCCAGCAGAAGCAAACAGCTTCCTATGCTGGCAGATTGTGAGAATCAACTCTCAGGCGAGAATCTCTATTCAAATGTGTATGTTTAATAGTATTTTTTGAATTGCGAGTGTAAGAGCACATGTACTTGATCCCAAACAATTCAATCAGCTAAAATTAAGAACACTATAACCTAAATAAGTCAATGTCGCATTCACTTTAATTGAACAAAAATGGCTTAAATCCAAACACTTTCATTTAACTGGGTTGAGATGCTGCTCCAGGTTAAGAATATTAGCACAACGGCTGCCATAATTCCTCTCACCTGCTAAATGTGAGGCATATGCCCACAGGAAAGGGCAACGATCCATGCAAGCCTGACACACCATTTCATGAAAGTCCCCACTATCTGGAGGGATTGCACCAAGATGCTGGAGAGGGAAAATGAGAAAACATGCCAAATGCATAATAGCTACAAATAATTATTCAAAAACAAAAGTAGAGCACAGCGATCCTCCATAGCTAAGCATGGGAACACATCTCTTTTTTTCTTTATTTTACATACTCTTTAGAACCCCTTTGTATTACAACTGGAGCCAGGTATAAAATAGTTTAGAGGAGCGGGCACACACTATAAATTAAAGAATAGGATGTCTCCAAGTACATGTTCAGCACAGGAATTCGTTTCAATACAAAACTTAACTCAGACCTTTGACACAAAAATCACCTAATTCCCTCCACACCGAAGGGATGGGGGAACAGACTTAATTTGGAATCCAGGAATTCAGTAACTGGAAATCAGAAATTATTTCAGATTCACTCCTTCTATCCACCCCTATTCTTTTACCTATTACATAGAGCAGGAGTAAGACCTCTGCACAGGTGAAGCACTAACTTTAGTTTACAATCTTCCATCCCAAGTAGAATGTGTAATTCCTAAACTCGAATTATCTAAATATTGGCTGTTCCAATAAGCAAGAGATTTAACTACCCAGTTGTAAACAGAATTAAGTGTATAGGTTTGGAACCTAAACTCAATTATTCCAGAGTAGTGCTTGAGGGATCTACACAATTATTTTGAATTAAGGAGGCTCAGGACTGTGAGCCCTGTATGAGTTAGAAATCTGGTCTGACAGGTTATATTTATCACTGTAGCATTTCCAATCCTTTCCGTTTAATGAAGTGATTTTATTAGATGGACTTACCCTTCCATGAAACCAGTCTTCACAAACTATGCACTGGATCATTTCATCTGGAATCTAAAAATAGAGCCAAAGTATTACAAAATCCTTTCAAATCTTTGTTAGGCTACCTTTGAAAATGGTTTAATGAGTGAAAAATGCTGTTGTTGCTTGCTTATTGAGAAACTTGAGCTAGCATTCTTCTCTGTTGTCTGTATTAAAACATCTGTCCCAGCTGCCAATTCATTTCCATGCCCAATTGCAAGTGCTGGTTTTGACTTTAAAACCTTGAATGGTCAGGGTCCCAATAATCCCAGGGGACATTTCCTCTCACGTGAACCTCCCTGGCAGTTAAGATAACAACACATCATAAAAGCCCTGTTGCATCAGATTAACGCACATTTAGTCTAGAATTTGTTCCCACAGCGGTCAGATCCCAATGGGGTGCCCACAAGCAGGACACAATGCAACAAGCACTCTTCTGATTTGTGCTCCCCAGCAACTAGTTTTCAGAGGCATACTGCTTCCAATACTGGAGGTGATGCATTGCCATCATGGCTAGTAGCCACTGATAGCCTCATCCTCCAGGTATCTGTCTAATCCTCTTTCAAAGCTGTCCAAGTTGATGGCCATCAGTACATCTTGTAATATTGAATTACATAATATGTCTTAGCACAGTATCAGAAGAACTTTTTTTGCCTGTCCTGAATCCTGAAAAACTTCTCCCTATGTACTTTCTCCACACCATGCATCATTATATACACTTCTATCATGCCTCCATTACTCACTTTTTTTCCTTAAAAGAAGTCCCTTTCACCACGCTGCTTCAGCCCCATTTTAATTTTGTTTGCCCTTTTCTGAACCTTTTCCTGCTCTACAATATCCTTATTGCGATGGGGCAACCAGAACTGTACACAGTATTCCAAGTGCAGTCACACCATAGCTTTGAATAATGCCATTATGATATTAGCAGTTTCATTTTCAGTCCCTTTCCCAAAGGCCCATAACATGGAATTTTCCTTTTTCACAGCTGCTGCACACTGGGATGACATCTTCATCAAGCTATCCACCACAACCCCATATCTCTTTCCTGATCAGTCACTGTCAGTTCAGGCATCATTACCACTTATATTAAATTTAGGATTCCCCGTTCCTACTTGATACACAGCAATTTACACTTGCTTACATAAAATCCTGTTTGTCATTATAATGTGTATTCACCCAGTTTAGGGAGATCCTTTTGGAGCTCCTTGCAATTGCTTTTTCTTTTTAAAAAAAACCTTTTATTATATTTTTATATTTCAGTAACAGCAACAGAGACTGCATACATTCAAAGTAGAATAAAATTCACTAACAGAAAAAACATTGTGGTTTAAGAATGTACCTATAGCCCACAGATATTTCTATCTATCAAACTTTAAAAAGCAAGGAAATTGGGCAGCTAGAGTGAATGCACCAGGGGAGCAGGAGAGCTGACCTCCTCTCTGAGATATTGTAGTGCCCTACAAATTTGTCAAAATGCAAACACAATTTAGGTTGGTCTTTCACAGTCCAGTCCACTTGCTGTGCAGCTTGGAAGAATTTGGTAACATGTGCTTCTGAGTTTATGGTGAGTGGTGGCAGCACCTGCCATCTCCAAAGATGGAGAATTATATTTTTGTATGTTTGTTGGTGTTCTTCTTACTTTGCTTCTTTCCTGTGTTACTAATGTTTCTACAGAGAATCTAATCTAGAAAATTTTATTTCCCTCATTATTCATCCTATAAATCTGTGTCAAATTTATTTTTATTAATTTCAAAGCCTTTTTATTGGTCAATGTCATATGATGGTAAAGACAGCCTTTTGTGTTTCAAATTGGAGGCTATGTTGCTACTTCAACTTCAAGGATGCATGTTTTCAGCCTGCTAAAGAAATTATAATAATAATAATTATTATTATTATTAATTACATTTGTATAACACCCCATAGCCGAAGCTCTCTGGGCAATTTACAACAATTTAAAAACTTTAAAAACAAATATACAAATATAAAAACACATTTTTAAAAAATGGGGGTGCCACAGCATCTGATTGTCCTGATGCGCAACCTATACCCTGGAAAAGAGGCTACTGTAAGGACAGAATATGGAGAAACCTACTGGTTCCCAATCACAAAGGGTGTGAGACAGGGGTGTATTTTATCACTCTGTTTGTTTAATCTGTATGCAGAACATATCAAACAGAAAGCAGGATTGGACCAAGATGAAGGAGGTGTGAAAATTGGAGGGAGAAATATCAATAATTTAAGATATGCAGACGATACCATACTACTAGCAGAAACCAGTAATGATTTGAAACGAATGCTGATGAAAGTTAAAGAGGAAAGCACAAAAGCAGGACTACAGCTGAACGTCAGAAGACTAAAGTAATGACAACAGAAGATTTATGTAACTTTAAAGTTTTTTAGTGTAAATTTTAAAAAATTGGTGCTGTATTTCACATATTCACAGAAAGAGAAACAAAAGAAAATCATTTCCTATAGGAAACTACACTAAAATTGCAAAACAGATTATGAGAACTCTGACAGAAAAAAGTCCAAAAGGGTTCTGGGGTTTTTCTCTCTCTTTTTATTTATTTATTTAAAATATTTCTATCCCGCCCTTCTACCCTACAATAGGGCACTCAGGGCGGCTACAATAAAATTGCACACATATATTAATATTAATAAAATACACAATAAAATACATAATAAAACATAACATTACAGTAAATTAAAATGTATAAAACACTATTAAAATACATAAAATGCATTATTTTTAAACTTTGAACTCTCTATTCTTTCTGACTGTTCTGTGTATCGCCATGAAAATTGAGAGGGTTGTTAGCAAGCGTTTCTGAGTTCAGGACTGTAAGTTTTTTAAGGCTTTGTTTTGAAATGAGCTTATGGGACGCATCAGAAGGCACAGGGGGGTATTTTCAATTTAACATTGCGGAATGTGAAAAATCCACGCTGGCTATAGTATACGGCCACTCTCGTGGCTGTATAATAAAACAAAAATTAAACATCATATAGTCCTCCCAGGACTCCAGGTACATACAATTCAGTGAGCTAAATCATTCTAGACAAAAAGCGTATTTTAAAAATAAAACTAAATGTATCAGTTTCCACCATGTCACTACTTAAATTTCGGGGAAGTGACTATTTCTTGCTCATAACACACTAAAGCACCATACGGTGAAGGGACAATCTTTCTCTGCAAACATGTTATACTAAAAGTTTTGTATTCTTGCTTCCATAGGTGTGAATGAGTTCCTTATATAAGCACAGAAGAACATATCGTGAAGGAGGAGGTTTGGCTTTTGTTGTTCACTTTTGTATCTAATAAAATCATACCAAATGGGAACAAACAAGTCTCTCTTTTTATGGTCACTTACCAGTTTCCTTTTTTCCATCTATAACTTGGGAATACCAAACCTCCAGATTGAGACCTTTCAGTTCCAAGCAATAACAGCTCTAGCAGCTGTTAACAGGTGGCTAATCAGGTCTTTATTTTTTAAATTCTTATTTTGATTTGTAGATCAGTTGAGGAGCGCTAGTTGTAGGACTTACTCCTGGTCCTGGTGAAGTTTTGTTGTTTCTCAAGGTCAAAACTCCTGCACCTTATGGCCTGATCAGCACATATGAAGGTAAGATCCCGTCCCACAACAACCCCTCCAGTACAGATTATAAATTGTACTATTAATACGAGAAAGTTTCTGGGGGGTCATGTACTATCTCTAGACTAAACTTAAGTTTTGATTCCTAGTTTGAGTGGAAATGGTTTGAAATGTAGGTTGAATCCCTAAAGACTGGCATTGTTCTTCCTCAAACAGAGTCCAAGTCTTTCTCCCAGTATGATTTTATCTTATTTGAAGTGGCTGTATCTATGATAATTTTACACAGCTGGGAGACCTGTCCTTTATAATCTGCCCTGCTCTAACAAATTATGTTCCCAAGCGGTCAAATCTCATGGTGCCATCTGTTTGGTATCATTCTTACTCAGAAAAGAAGAATGTTTTCTCCATAATAACTATGGCAATGTGATAAGTTGCAATTTATCACTGACTTCCAGTTCAGTCAAGGGCCTACCCCTGTTGTAAAAGTCTCTGAGTACATACAAGCCTGTACTTTTGTTTGTCTGCTGCCCTGGGCTCCTTCTGGGAGGAAGGGCAGGATAGAAATTAATTAATTAATTAAAATAAAAATGCTTGTCCAACTGTCTAGCCCATAAGTCTTACAGGAATTTTAAAATGCTGGATGCCCTAAACTTGGTATCAACAGAAGAACTGCAGGAGGGGCCAACTTTTTCTTTACTTTCCACACTTTTGAGCATTGTTCTTGTGAACACACTGTCCACCTTTTGGAGATGGTATAATTTAGCCACAATAAAGGGGAAAACTGAGAGGGGATGGCCATGTATCACTCTATCCTCAATCTGAACCCACATGGCAGTTTTATCTCCTTGGAGAAAATATGTCAGTTGCCAAGTCTGGTAACCCCCATCCTCCATCAACAACTGCCAATAACATAATTTCCTTGGGATCCATACTGGTAGTCTTTGAAATAAAGTGCTAATATTGCATTTTTTCAAATTTTCCAAAAAATTCTGGGGTTTTTTCTGAAAAAACTGGAAAAAAGCCAGTTTATTTCCATGGCTTCAAAATTTCCAGAAATTTTACATCTCTAGTCTTTGGTGAGGTACTTCTGTCAAAAGCTTTTTGAAAATTTAAGTATACAATGTCTACTATATCACCCCTATACTATATATTATGTGTTTATTAATTTGGGAATCACCTTCCACATATCTGTTGACACAACACAAAATGAACATCTAAGGCAGAGACCTTTTCATCTAGCTAGAAAAACTTGTAAAAACAAAAATGTCTTAAATTGTTTCCAGAAAGTACAGATAGTAGGCAACTGTCATATTTCAGAAACCCTGTTCCAAGTTACTGTGGAGCAGGCTTTTGATATTTTGGAGGCTTTACTGAGAAAATATCGTACAGAATGCAGTGACTCACTGGGTATATAAAGGATAAGGCAGTCTTTCAAGTAACCCGGTCCTGAGCAGTATAGGGCCTTAGTACCAAAACCATGAACTTGGCCCAACAGCAGATTGGCAACCAGTACAAATCCTATAAACATGCTGGTGGTGGTAGCTTGCCTCTTCAAACAACCTTGCCACCATGTTCTGCATCAGCCACAGCCAGACCAACCTGAAAGGCAGCCCCACATAAAGCACACTGCAGTAATCCAACCTTGAGGTGATCAATCCATGGACAACTGAATAAGCTATCTCGATCCACAAATGCCAACTTCCCAGCTTACCATATGCTTAGTGACATTCACGAAAAAGTCCACAGAAGCCATTGCGCTTCTGCAATGCAATATTTATTTTTTCCAATTGCATATGTACCTCTCCTCATTTTGAAAAAGGGTAACAAAAACATAGTAAATTTACTAAAAGGTTATATGCATCCTTATAAAAAGTATTTGTATCTCATGTAGGACTATGAGACATGAGTGCCTTACCTCATCATCAGGATCTGGGTAAGGCCTTTTACAAACACAATATAATCCATAGAAGTTGTCATTATATTTATTTGCTGGATTCATCATTGCCTTTTCCTAGAAATAAATTATGACATGTCTCTTAAAAACACAACATGAAAAGAAAAGGAAGTGATCATAAACAATAGTCTCCTTAAATAATATATATCTTACTTTTAACCATCCCAGAAAGCTAAACTTTACTATGATGTCCTGCCATACTGAATGCAGATCAGCAAGTCTCACTTCAGCTCTAAAAACTCTATACAGAGAAAGCTTGTTATAACTCAGGGGTCAGGGGACAAAGGATACACACACGTTATAGGGCTTCCGCGTTATAACTGCACTGAAAAGGTTGAAGTCAGTGAGTACTACTGGTTCCTAAAGAGGCAAAAAACCCACCAGCCAAGGAACAGAGTGGAAAGGGAGAAACAGAAAGGGTAACAGAAAGGTAAAAACAAATTAACACAAATAAAGCTCCACAGACAGTAATGAATGAACTTGGAGAAGTCTTGAGATAAGCTTCCCTTGGGGGGGGGGAGAAAAGATGCCCAGAAAGGGTGGGTGGGAGAAGGACATCAGGAAAGACTTTTTAAAAGAACACTGAGAGGAACAAAGACTCAGAAACATTCAGGGAAAACAAACAGAGGACTCTCCAGGAACAAGGAGACAAAAAATGAGGTATAACAAACAAAAAAACAGTGTATGCACTGTTTTTACTCAGGGGACATGGTTATATCTGCAGTATATCCATATGTGCAGTACAGTGAGACACTTTATAGCGAGCTTCCACTGTATATACATATAATTTTGAGATTCCAGAAGTGAAAGAAATACAAGGTAATCAGAAAAGAAAGAGGAAGAATTGGTTTTACCTTAAAGGCAGTATCAAATTACCAAAAAAAAAAAAAAAAGCCTCTCAACTGACGTTAATGGGAACACAATGGTCCCAATTGAGGTCACATCGACACATTGAAAGCACTCTTATACCACTTTAACAGTCATGGTTTCCATCAAGGAATCCTGGGAATTACAGTTTGTTAATGTCTCCTAACAACTCTCAGCCCCCTTAACAAACTACAGTTCCCAGGATTCTTGAGGGGAAGCCATGACTGCTAAAGTGAAAGAAGAGTGCTTGAAATGTATGGTATGGATGTAACCTCAGATTCCGTCTCTGGATTACAGCACTTGCCTTGCATACAACAAACTGTGACCCAAATTAAGAAACACACTTAGATTCCTCCAATTACTTGAATTTAGCAGGTTAATCAAAAGCATGTTAATGCCATGTTTACAGACATCAAGTGTATATAGCATCTCTCTAATCCAGCAAAAAAAAAAGTGTTTCCATGCATACAGCCAATCCAGATGTGAACAGGAATCTGGATGTCATTCCAAATTTGCAGTGTGGCATTCCCCCAATTCTCACTGAACTGGCTGGATACATGTTTATGTAGATGGGCATATGTGTACCCACAAGGGTCACTAGTTACTAAGTGCACGTAAAGCTAATCAGGACCAACAGCTATAAATAACTTTGCAAATTTCAATAAATTTATTTTAATCTTTCCTTTGAAATACTATATTGAAGAGAAAAATTATTACAAGTAAATGTTCTCACAAAGGATAAACAGTAGTTTGGCTGCCACTTCTCTATAAAAAGTAAATATAGTATTGTTAAACTTACTGGAAGTAATTTGCATTGCAAATTTTTGAATTTGCTGTTTCCACAATCACAACGAAAGTTTCTAAAAGGAAAAAAAGCAGAGTTCTGTTTTGTTTTTTAAGAAAAGCTTTCTGAGCATCTGCTACTTCTCAAGCAAGCTGTGTTCATCACTGGATGAAACCCTCTATTCCTGATTATTCAGTCCTACAAAAAAAAACCCTCTTTTTATCAAAGCATACATAGCTCTAGTTTACAAGTTTGATGATGATTATACTGTCATGAACAAGAGAACAGCCCATGGCACGATTTATTTTGGTTGTGTCTCACTGAAGGCTCACAAGCCACACATACAGCTGCAGCCGACCAACAGAGGAATTTGCCTGGAGTTATGCAAACTTCATGCTCTTCTCTATTCACAAGAATGGAACTTGCAAAGTACCCTTATCTAGCCAAAAGTTTATCTTTTAAACCTCACATGTGCAATAGTTTTCTATGTCTGGCCACCCTCAGCAACATTTTTCTCTATTACAATCCTGAGTTTCCAAACATTCATTAGACATGTCCTTGTGTACAAAGTTAAAATGACAATAAAATAGCAAGTCAATTCTAGTTTAGATACTTTAATGTTGAACAGTACTGGAAATAAATTCATTTCAGTTATAGTTATTATTTCTTTTTTCCTAATGTTACCTTTTTGTATACAGCTCAAACAACTTGTGGGTGCCATGACATTCATAACTACATGCTAAACAGATCCCTGCTGGCTCTTCTCCTGGAGGTGTACATGTACTGCAGGCATACAAGGCTTGCCTCTTTACAGCTCCCTGGAAAGACAACAGCAGCATAAAAATGGAGATACCTGGGATAATACCATGCTGGAAATTTGCTGTTAGCAAAATAGCAAAAGCAACAAACTGAGTACAAAAACCACATCCAGCTTTCCTTCTCACAAGAGATTCTACAATGGTTCCCACATTCATATATAGCTGTGTCTTATTGCAAATTCAACCAAGAATAAGTGGTCACAACACCCAAAGGCCCCATCTCTGTCCAAAAGGGCCCCAAAGCTGGCAAACGAGCCAGAGCTGGAAAAAGGCACTCCTAGCCACTGAGGCCACTTGAGCCTCCAGTAACACTGTTGATCCAGAAGTACCCCCAAGCTGCAGAACTGTTCCTTCCAGGGGAGTGCAACCCCATCCAGAACAGGATGTCTCCTTACCTCCCGGAGATGAGAACTCATACCTCTGTCTTTTCAAGATTTAGTCTCAATTTTATTGGCCCACATCCAGCCCATAACCACCTGCTGTTCTACTATCAGAAAGAGTACAGAAATGCCATAGGAAGTACCAGCAGACAATCAAAGAACATTCTGAAAGATGATCACTGCCTATACGAGGCCAGGCAAAGGAGGCACTAGCAATTTGGAAATTAAATATCTTCCAATAGTCATTTAGAAGGAACTCATGGATTCCAGCGATCATTCCATGCCATTCATTTGCCAAAATACAATTTAAATAACATCCCAGAAGCATATAAAGATCAAATAAGGAACAGGTTTGAGGCTTTAAACTTAGTTGATAGAGAAGCAGAAGAACTATGAAATGAAGTCAGAAACATTATCAGGGAAGAATGCAAAAAGACAATACCTCTAGTTAAAAAGAGAGAAAGACCTCAATGGATGACTGAAGAAACTCTTAAAATGGTTAAAGAGAGAAGGAAAGCAAAGGCAAAAGGAAACAGAAACACAGTTAGAACCCTAAGTGCAACAATACAGCGACTAGTACGTAGGCACAAAGAGAACTATTACAATAGTTACTGTATAGAAATAGAAGACGACAACAAAAAGGGTAGAACAAGAGCCCTGTTCCAAAAGATTAGAGAAATGAAAGGGAAATTTAAACCAAGAGTAGGGATGTTGAATAATCAACAGGGGAACACACTGACTGACTGAGATAAAATAAAAGGAAGAAGGAAGTAATCACTGAAGAACTCTATAAAAGAGATGCCAGGATGACAGATTCATTCACGAAGGAACCGTAAGATGAACTAGAAATTTTAGAATGTGAGGTGAAAGCTGCTCTTAAAATACTTGGAAGAAACAAATCACCAGGAATAGATGGCATACCAATAGAGTTGCTACAAACTACTGAGACTGAATCTGTCCACTTTTTGACAAAAATCTGCCAATATGGAAAACTAAACAATGGCCCAGACTGGAAGCGTTCCATATACATCCCACTTTGAAAGAAAGGAGATCCCAGGGAATGCAGTAATTATCAAACTATTGCCTTAATATTCCATGCAAGTAAAGTAATGCTCAAGATTCTACAACAAAGGCTCTTACCATATATGGAGCGAGAAACGCCAGAAGTCCATGCTGGATTTAGAAAGGGAAGAGGCACCAGAGATCATATCGCAAACATATGTTGGATAATGGAACGGACCAAGGAATTTCAGAAGAAAATCACCCTGTGCTTTACAGATTACAGCAAAGTCTTTGATTGTGTAGATCAGGAAAAACTATGGAATGCTTTAAAAGAAATGGAGGTGCCACAGCATCTGATTGTCCTGATGCGCAACCTATACTCTGCACAAGAGGCTACTATAAGGACAGAATATGGAGAAACCGATTGGTTCCCCATGGGAAAGGGTGTGAGACGGGTGTATTTTATCACCCTATTTATTTAATCTATACGTAGAACATATCATATGGAAAGCAGGATTGGACCAAGATGAAGGAGGTGTGAAAATTGGAGGGAGAAATATTAATAATTTAAGATATGCAGACGATACCATACAACTAGCAGAAACCAGTAATGATTTGAATTGAATGCTGATGAAAGTTAAAGAGGAAAGCACAAAAGCAGGACTACAGCTGGACGTCAAGAAGACTAAAGTAATGACAACAGAAGATTCATGTAACTTTAAAGTTGACAATGAAGACATTGAACTCGTCAAGGATTATCAATGCCTTGGCATAGTCATTAACCAAAATGGAGACAATAGTCAAGAAATCATAAGAAGGCTAGGACTGGGGAGGGCAGCTGTGAGAGAAGTAGAAAAGGTCCTCAAATGCAAAGATGTATCACTGAACACTAAAGTCAGGAGCATTCAGAACATGGTATTCCCGATCTCTATGTATGGATGTGAAAGTTGGACAGGGAAAAAAGCAGATAAGAAAAAATCAACTCATTTGAAATGTGGTGTCGGAGGAGAACTTTGCGGATACCATGGAGTGCAAAAAAGACAAATAATTAGGTGTTAGAACAGATTAAACCAGAACTACCACTAGAAGATAAAATAATGAAACTGAGGTTGTCATACTTTGGACACATAATAAGAAGACATGATTCATTAGAAAAGATAATAATGCTGGGAAAAACAGAAGGGAGTAGAAAAAGAGGAAGGCCAAACAAGAGATGGATTGATTCCATAAATGAAGCCGCAGACCTGAACTTACAAGATCTGAACAGGGTGGTTCATGACAGATGTTCTTGGAGGTCGCTGATTCATAGGGTCACCATAAATCATAGTTGACTTGGAGGCACATAACAACAAGTGATCCAAACATCCAAATATGCTATTGAGGCAGTCCATTCTCAGTAACGCTTGGCTAATAATGATCGGACCACAAGAAATAAACCAAAGAATGTAAAAGATGTCAAGATCCCCTAGACTAGCTGCCCTGTTAGAAAATGTTGTTTGGGGAAAGTTTGGGAATGTTTGGGGGAAATGCAGTTACTTCCCACCCCGTTTATATTATGCTGTTCTATTGCTGTTCTGGTGATTTTACAATGGACATATCCCACCCTTCCAAAAGCAGTTAACAAGTCAACTAATATAACTCAAAATCAGCCAGTTAGCAAGCTAAAACCAACAAAGATGTTGGGCTGCTGTTGAATTGTGCCTGTTTTATCCTGTTGCTTTGCCATCATATGGATCCTCAGCAGTTGAAGGGGCGGGTGACAAATAATTTAAATAACGAAAAAAGAAATGAATGAGAAAGCCCACACGAGTCTGAGCATTCCTCTTCCCTCCTCCCCCTCAGCCCAACGGTGTTCGCGCCCCCCCCCAATGCACATTTCACGCATTTAGAATTTTAAACGTAATGGTGGATGGAAGTGGGTTGCCAATAGCCTGTAGTAATAATTCCTAGACCTTGCGGGCATTCTTGCCTCAGCCGTCTTTACCCTTCAAGCTAACCCCCACCCCACCCCAAACTAGGGAGCAGGGAAGAGAGCCTTCATCCTTCCGCCGCTGTTGCCGCCACCTGGCGCCACGCCCATCTCCCCCCACGCGCGACCCCCCCCCACCTGAGAGTAACTGCAGCGCTCGTGGTCGCTGCCGCCCAGCACGGCGCGCGCCTCCTTCTCGAGCTCTTCGTTCTCGGCCAGCACCTCGGCGAGCGACACCACAGGCTCCTCCGCGCTCCTTTCCCCTTCTTCGCCGCCCACGTCGTCGCTAGGTAGGCCAGAGCTAGACGTAGCTGTCTCTTTGTCCATTCTTACTGACGCAGTCAGTTTCTTCCACCCGCCGTATAGACGACGACGAGAAAGGAAGAGGAAGAAAAGGCGGGAAAACGCTAAACAGCCACCAGGGAGCGCCCCGCGCGCGCCGGAAGCGGAAAAGAGGATCGGCGTTTATCTAGACGTAAAAAGGGCCGCGGGTGGGGGAAGCGGGAGACGCACGACATCAATAGGGCTCACGTGGGCGTTGGAGACCAATCACAAGAGGAAGGAGGGAATTGAAGACAATACTACTTCATACGTAAAAAAAAGGTGGTTAGGAGCGTGAACCAAGTGGGAAGAGCTAGAAGGGTCGTTACCAGGATCTTTCTGTAATGATTGGCTGCCTATTTCCCGCGGGAACTGCGCGAGCGAGTGATGGAGTTGCGGGCAGAATTGACCAACCGGGATGGGCTGAAGCGGCCTTTGCGGGTTCGCTGCGAACCTCAGGGAGAGCTGCGGGGCCTGATCAGTGGTCTCGCTCAGCTCCGGGAACAAGTCTCCGCGCTCCTTGGCCCTCTGGTGCAGCAGGAGAGCGGCGCCGGCGACCAACCTGGGCCTGAAAGTAAGGAGAGTGTGAGGGGCTCCACAGGTCCGTAGTTAGCAATGAATTCCAGCCTCGCATGGGAGCAATGAAAGTGGCGGGCTGGGTGGGGCCTAAAAGTTCATCTCCAACAACCTCCCGCCTTTTATGTGTGTCCCCGGCATAAGGTATGCTGCCTCTGGACTAGGAGGCTCCATTTAGCTGCCCTAGGTCACAGCCGTTGGTGGACCTCCATGTGTTTGGTCAACCTTCCTTATAGGCTCTCTCAGGCCTGGCCTCTATTCGCCGCAGAACGAGGTTGTAGTAGAATCGCCTGTACCACTTCAGAGGCAAACGGAGGATACCATATTTGGGTGCTCTTTCATGTAAAATAATTGTCTGCAAGTGGTTTTTAAACGCAGATTAGGCAGAATACTTTTATATTGCCTCAGTTCTGACTGTAGTACTTTTCTGCTTAGTTTTTTAAAAACATTGGGAGCAGTCAGGAATGTCTGGATTGATATAGTGCACCGCTGTTTCAGGTAGGCTGATGAAGTCATTTCCATCCAAGTCCTGCTGTTCCCATTGCCCTGCATGCTGCCCAGGATCCCTAGCCTTCTTGTAATATCACTGACAACCTTCTCTGTGTTGTGCACACAGCCACAGAGCTTTCTAGTTCCAAAGCAGACACAGCAGCAGCTGCACATGAACGATGGAGGAGGGCAGATCGTGAAGAGCCACATGTGCCTGCACCAGTTTGTATATGTATGTGCCTGTTCCTCCAAATTTGCCTGTGGTGGTGCTTGCCTGTTGGACCTAACAACAGCGCCACACTAAGCAGAGCATGCCCAGACAGGTGGAGTGGAGCCCATGAGAGAAGTGAGGTGGTTGTCTCCTGAGCAGCATTCTTATTATAAATGTAAGAGTGTAAAGCCTCCATGCTTTAAATCTAGAGAATTTATTTTCAGAATGTATTTTATTACCTAGATTTTATGTATTTGCAACTCTGCCTCCCCCCACCTCTGAGAAGATATTATCAAATACAAAATACAAGAAATACAAAATAAAAAGGTTCAATGATGCATAACAATATTTTTCCCCATTTAAATCTTATCTTCCCATTTAAATTTGATAGATTTCTACACTTTGATATTTCAGCTTTATGAATTCTCATAATATGGAGAAGTGCCTTCACACTGGAAAAGAAGATATTGTAAATAGCTGTAGTAAAACGGTTTGTGAAAGTGTCACCAGACTTGTTAAAGCTAAAAATATCAGAAATGTGAAAATTACTTATTTACACTGAGGACAGAAATCAGCCCAAGACAATGTGTTTTATACTGCATGGTTTTATCTAATGCATGTTGGCAGCCCATGAAGGTATGTCAACACTTGGAAAACAAACAGCCAGGTATCATAACAAAGCCTGTAGAATCCATTAAAAAATTACATGAGTTAAGAAGAAAAATGTTGACTCAGTTAAAAAGATGACACTGGAAGCATGTACAGTAGGGCCCCGCTTTACAGTGTTCCGTTTTCTGGCGTTCTGCTAATGCGGCGGCTTTCAATTAGGGGAAATTCCCCGTTTTAAAGCCTCTTTTGCGGCATTTTCGCGTGACACGACCCATTATAGTCAATGGGTTCCACTTTACCACGATTTCCGCTTTACGGCAGGGGCCTGGTCCCTAACCCGCTGTATAAGTGGGGCCCTACTGTATATGGTTAGTCTATGTATTGCTAAAAGAGGAAAGTCACATATTGTTGAGGAAAAGCTAATGCTTCCAACTGCAAATCATACGCTTAAGATTTGGGGTGAGGTGTCAGCAGTATGTTGATGACACCCAGCTCTACTTCTCTGTAACATCTGAATCGGAAGAGGCTGTGCAAGCCCTGGACCAGTGCCTGGACTCAGTGGTGGGCTCGATGACAGCCAATAAACTGGGTCTGAAACCTAGTAAGACAGACAGTGAGGGTTGGTGGTTCCTAAGTTTGGAAAATTGGTCAGTCTCCTGCTTTGGATGGTGTCATACTCCCTCTGAAAGAGCAGGTTTGTGGTCTGGGGGAGCTCCTGGATCCATCTTTAGATCCATCTTTGTCACTAGAGGTCCAGGTGACCTCAGTGGCTAGGAGTGCCTTTTACCAGCTTTGGCTGGTAAGACAGCTGCAGCCATTTCTGGACCGGGATAGCCTAATATAGATTGGTAACCTCCAAGCTGGTTTACTGTAATACATGCTATATGGAGCTGTCCTTGGAAGTTGGTCCAGAAGCTGCAGTTGGTGCAAAATGCAGCACTGGGGCAAGGTAACATGTCACCCCACTGCTGAAGAATTGCACTGGCTGCCCATTACCTACTGGGCTAAGTTCAAGGTTCTTGTTTTGGTATACAAAGCCCTATACAGCTTGGGACCAGGATACCTGAAAGATCATCTCGGCCCTTATATACCCAGTCGATCACTACACTCTGCAGGTGAGGGCCTCCTGAAGATACCATCAGGAGGTCCATTCTGCACCATATAGGAAGCAGACCTTTAATGTCGAATGCCTTCCCCCTTAAATATTAGACAGGCACCATCTTTGTTATCTTTTCAGCACCTACTGAAGACCTTCTTTCAACAAGCCTTTAAGTAGAGACCTCAGCCCAGTCTGCATCCATGTTGGAATGGCTTTGTAACATGTTTTTAAAGATATTTTGTTGTAATATACTTTAATGACTGTGTTTATGATGTTTTAGAGTGTTTTTGTTTGCCGCCCTGGGCTCCTACTGGGACAAAGGGCGGAATATAAATGTAATAAACAATGATAATGTTAGGTGGAAAGCCAGCAAAAGAACTAGATTTTATTGCTGTTTCAGGTGATAACAATCCCCTTTCATATGAATATTGTGGCCAACTATGTGGAAAGGCATTAGATAAACAATGTGAACACCAGATGGTTTTTCTGTCTACAATTCAATGAGACAACTGATAAAACAAGTGAGATGCTCAGAGGAGAGAGCCCCAATAAAGTCCATTCTACCACTTTATTTCCACCAATACCCTTACTGTATAATCAGGAGTGGGGGAATTGTGATCTTCCATATTGTTAAAAAAAAAAAAAAAAACTACAACTCCCATCATTCCTGACTGTTGACAATGGTGGCTGGGGCTGATGGGAGTTGTAGTCCAACAACATCTGGAGGACCACCAGTTCCCCCACCTGTTGTATAAGAATACTTTGCATATACCTTCTTTACTCTTATATGCATCTTACACAGATACAGGCTTCTGCTACTGTCTTGCCACTCTCTTGACTTTGAAAACCCTTATTCTACCTATCATGAACTGCTGCCAGTTCACACCAGAACTCAATTCCCAAGCCCAGGGCATGTTTGGTTTAAATGAAATAGGAACCGTTTGTAGTCTATTTCTTAGCAAAGTATATATGCAGCAGCGGAATTGAGAATAACCAGTCCCACCTTCCCCTCATGCACACTAGTTAATTGAAATAAACAACAGTCTTCTTAGGTAAAAAGTATAAAGAAGGTTACTCAAGACCTTTCACATGTTCAGGCTCTACCTTGGATAGAAAAATAGAAGTCTAAGTCCATGGTAATGGTCATTTTGGAAGAGAAGCATGTGTATGTTTCTCATGCCCTCAAGCTTAATGGAGAATATGCAAAAGTATCAATATCCCTTTAACAAAGAAGGAGGAAGAGAAGGTAAATAACCCCACCCTTTAGGAAGTTACATCATGGTAAATAAGCATAGAGATGTCCTCCAATTCTAGCTAGAGGGGGACATCTCCCTATCAAAGGTGGCGGCATGCAAGCTTGCTTAAACCCAACACTCCTCCTCAAGCTGGCATGTAAGAACCCACGAGTCCCATCTTGACCCGAAGTCTCTGGAAACAGTCTCTTGGCAATGGTTTCATCAAGATGGCCGCTGTCATCACTGTAGTTAGACAGTAGTTCATCTTGATGAATCCTTTCTCTGTCAGTCCATGCATGATGTGGTACTTAATCCCTATATTAGCCTTTCCCAACCAGTGTGCCTCCAGATGTTGTTGGACCACAATTCCCATCTTTCCTGACCATTGGCAATGCTGGCTGAGGCTGATGGGAGTTGTGGTCCAACAACATCTGGAGGCACACTGGTTGGGAAAGGCTGCCCTATATGCTTAATGTGTGGTGAGATCCTCTCAGTCTGAGAAAGTCTAATACAACTGGTTGTCTTCCATCGTCTGAATTGGCCTTTGTACTCATTCCAAAGTGTTTTAGCAGTCTGTTAAGCCAAGTGGAATCTTTGCATGCTTCTACAGCAGCTATGTATTCAGATTATGTGGAAGAAAATGCTATTCTATCTTGCTTCTGACTAGCCCAGGAAATAGGTCCATCTCCATACGTAAACAGGAAGCTACTAGTTGATTTGGAGTCTGAACTGTCTCCCGCCCAGTCTGCATCAGTGTAACATACGAGTTTTGGATCACTATTAGGTGGCAATCTCAGCTTAAAGTCCATAGTCCCTTTCAAGTATCTGTTGGGTTTAAGCAAGCTTGCATGCTGCCCCCTTTGATAGAGAGATGTTTCCTCTAACCAGTATTGGGGATATCTCTATATGTTTGTTTACCATAATGCAACTTCCTTAAAGAGTACAGTTATTTACCTTCTCTTCCTCCTCCTTTGTTAGGGGATATTGATCCTTTTTGCATATTCTCCATTAAGCAGAGGGAGCAGGCAGACACTCCTTCCAGGAGCATCCTCACCAATGACTGAAAATGGACTGAGACTACAGATTATTTTCTGTCCAAGCTAGAGCCTATGTTTTTCTTAAACATATGAAGGTCACGAGTAAACATTATTTTTTTTACCTAACAAGATTGTCTTCATAAGTTAGTTGATTAACTAGTGTGTCTGAGGGAAGGTGGGACTGGTTATTCTCATTCCACTGTTGCATATATATATATACACTTTGCTAAGAAATAGGACTACATATTGTTCCTATTTCATTTAAACCAAACAGTATCTAGTCACCCTTTTGACAGCAATCCAGTCCTTTTGTGTGAGTGCACTAGTTTTCCTACATAAAATCCCCACTGCACTTGCTATGTCAGGTCTAGTGTTGGTGGTTAAGTACAGAAGCTTTCCTATTGCTGTTCTGTACTGGTTGTTATTTGGTAAAAGTTCACCTACATCATTGTCTTTAAGAAGGTCTGTCGCCATGGGCGTTGCTACAGGATAGGCATGTTTGAGTTCTAGAGTCTCTAAAAGATCAACAGTCTTTGCCTTTGGTTGAGAAAGTAGGAGCCATCTCTTTCCCTTTAAATCTGAATGCCTAGGTAGTATGTTGCAGTGGCTAATTCCTTAATCTCGACTTCCTTGTTTAAATGATGTACAATTTCTGTGTAGTCTTGATCTCGTTGAGTCGCCACAATCAAGTCAACAACATCAATCAAAATATAAGTCAAATGTCCATCTTTGCTTCTGGTGTACAGGCATTGGTCTACCTTGCCTTGCTCCTTGAGCATTTTATCCAGTTTCTCATTCCAGGCCCTTGCAGGTTGTTTGAGTCCATACAAGCCCTTTTTAAGTTTACAAACAAGATGTGCTTGCTTCTGATTCACGAAGCCTGGGGGTTGCTGCCTATACAAGTCCTCTGTTACGTCTCCAGGCAGAAAAGCAATCTTCACATCAAGGTGTCCGACGTGCATCTGTTTGAAGGCTGCCACACTTAGTAGCATTCTTACCGAGCTGTGTTTGACAACAGGAGCAAAAATAGCATCATAGTCCTCTCTGTATTTCTGTAGGAAACCTTTGGCAACTAGTCTTCCTTTGTAGCGTTCAATTTCTCCTCCTGTATCTTGCTTCACCTTGAATACCCATCTGCACCCATGACTTTCTTGCCTGGTGGAAGCTCTGTCAGGGTCCATGTTTTATTTTTGTGCAGTGCATCCATCTCCTCCTGAGCAGCTTTTCTCCACTGAGCAGTCTCAGTTGCTGCAGCTGCTTAATCTCCTCCAAAGTTGATGGTTCACTAGGTAGTGCAACTTTGTGAGGTAGGACAGTCATGGAGGTGGTACACCTTTGTTAGTTCGCAGTGAACATCTAGGAGCCTGTTCTGGGATCTGATCTGGTTCTGTAGCATCTTCCAGCCCAGTCATCTCAACATCCTCATCTGTGTCTGTACCGGTCTCAGCCTCATTTGCTGCAGTCTCTGCCTCTTCATTCTGCTCAAGGCTTGGGTCAGGTTGTGCAAATGTATGTGGTGTCCCAGATGTGGGTACTGGCATATCTGTGAGGGATTAGACGTGGTATCCTTGCTGTTCTGAGAAATCTAGCACAGTCTCTCTTGTCAGCTCTGTGTTGTTCATCAAAGTAGACAATGTGTCTCGTGCTGACTTCACCAGTTCTCAGGTTCATAACTCTGTAGCCTTTGCTACCAGGAGCATAGCAAATTAAAATAGTCTGTTCTGTCCTGGCATCTAGTTTCTGCCTCTTTTGTTTTGCTATGTAAGCAAAAGTGATGCTTCCAAACACTCAAATATGTGCCAGGTTTGGAATTCTGCCATGCCACAACTGGAATGGTGCTTGTGTGGTGCCTTTCGTTGGCAATCTGTTCTGGATGTACGTTGCAGCGACTATTGCATCACCCCACAGTCTGCTGGGTAGATCAGCGTCAGCCAGCATGCATTTAGTCATTTCCAGAAGAGATCCACATTTCCTTTCAGAACTTCCATTCTGCTCCGGAGTATGGCTGACAGTCCTCCTGTGCAAAATGCCTTGTTCCTCCAGGACATTCTGTGTTTGGTGCAATATAAACTCACCGCCATTGTCCGTTTGTAGAGTTTTTGGTTTTCTCTCAAACTTTGTGCTCACCATCAAGATATTTCTTCAGCATCTCATGCGTTTCACTCTTCTTTTAGTAGGTAAATGACACAGTACCTTGAAAAATCCACAAAAATTACAACATATCTATTCTTCCCAAGTGAGGGTACATTAAATGGTCCACAGAGGTCACTGTGTATGAGATCTAGCACCTTGGTGCTTCTCCTTTCTGTTCTTGGTGGAAATGAGGCCTAACTCTTTTTTCTTCAATATAGTTTGCGCACCTATTTGTGCTGTCATGGTACTCTTGGTTTACCTTGATACCTGTTGCAAGGTTCTGGTTTTGTAGTTGCAGGATTGCCTTTGGATCACAATGTCAAAACCACTGGTGCCACAGCTCCAAGCCGGTCTCATCCTTATCCACTATGGCTGCATTTGCTTGTTCAGCTGAAAGACTCAGTTCATAAACACCATTATTTTTCAAAAGCTTGTACAAACAAAATTATCTTTGGTTACTGTACACTTTCCATCCTGGAAATGTATTGCAAATTCTTCTCTAATGCAGAAACACTTAGCATGTTGCAACTCAATTCAGGTACAAACAAAATATGATCTGCTATGTTTTGCATGATTTCATTAGGTAATTTGCATTTTAGGACTACACTGCCAGCTCCATGAATTTTCATGTGTTGCCCATTAGCAGTTTGAATTTTTCCTTGAATATTTCTGTTTATTTCATCAAATAAAGCCTCATTAAATGAACTGAGTTGTACAGCCACTGTTGAGAATCCAATTGTTTGATTTTGGCTTATAGTTATTTGCCATCAGACCCTTATGCACTAAAAGGAAATTGCTTTCTTTGGGTCCTGCTCTCTGAGGCCTTTTGTTGTTCTCATGCAAAACATGCTATCTGTGTTCTCTCTGTTTGAAATTGAAGAGCTACCATTGGTTGAGAAGCTCTTGGGTGAGTCACAGTGCTTGGCTAGGTGACCACACCTCCCACAGGTAAAACAGCATTGTGATTGGTTCTTGGGAGGGGCTTTCGCCTTCCCTTTGTCCTTCCCACTGGCCAGGTAATTTGAGCCACTTGTAGAAGAACTCTGAGTAATGCATTCCTCTCTTAGCCTTGAAATGGCTTGTTCAAACTTAATCCCATGTTTGTTGTTTAAAAGAGAAATGGTTCAAATTTCTCTCCTAATGTGCCCATAAGGAAACCCAACTTCTATTGGTCATTAAACTCAGGTCCAGTTAATTTCAACTTGCCAAATATAGTAATCAAAGAATTTGTGCCTTTCAAAGTCTTTCTTTGTTTCCAGTTTCAGCTTCACCATCTCTTTAATCAGCATGGTTTGAGATTTAAAGCTTATAAAGCCAAATGAGGCTTGGAGACTATCCAGCATTTCCTTAGCTATGCTGCATTCACTTACATGAACCACCTTATCATCTTGAAGGGAATCAAAACCAATGGTATTGGTATTTTTCTTTTCCCAATCCCTTATCTTTTGGGCATCTTCCTGTGGCTCTGGTTTTTCAACACAGGAAAAATCTTCATCTATTTCTAGAGGAATGCTTATCCTGCTCTTCCATTGTTCAAAGTTAAGAGCACTCAGTTTTGGCATCCTTCTGGTAAAGGCTTTATTATCTTGCAAATGTATTCTATTTTGCTGGTCTAAGAAGAGCTTGGGTTTGCAAATTGGCTCAGAAAAACAGCAGCCAAAAGTCTCTTTTTAAAACTAGTGTCTGATACAGAGCAAAAGGGAAAACAAGCACATCAGAAATACACAAAATAAAATCCCAAAAAATCTGGTTTAATTCTCAACTTACTCTGGGCCACCATGACCTGTTTGGTTTAAATGAAATAGGAACTGTTTGTAGTCCTATTTCTTAGCAAAGTATATATGGAGCAGCAGAATTGAGAATAACCAGTCACACCTTCCCCTCTCATGCACACTAGTTAATTGAAAAAAACAGGGCTTTGGAGTCGGAAGCAATTTTGGGTGGAGTCAGAGTCAGTAGAAACGTACTGACTCTGACTTCAAAATAAAATTAATATTTTAATATTAATGTATTAATGTTAATACATTAATATACATTTGCCGAGTCGGACAGTAGAAAAATAGAGGAGTCGGAGTCGAAGGTTTGACATACCGAGTCCACAGCCCTGGAAATAAACAACAATCTTCTTAAATATAAAGAAGGTTTACTCACGGGCTTTCATGTGTTCAGGAAACATAGGCCCTAGCTTGTATAGAAAAATAGAAGTCCATGGTAATGGTCATCTTGGAAACAAAGCATGTGTATGCTCCTCACTCCCTCAAGCTCAATAGGGAATATACAAAAGTATCTATCCCTTTAACAAAAGAGGAGGAAGAGAAAGTAAATAACCCCACCCTTTAGGAAGTTACACCATGTAAACAAGCATAGAGATATTCCCTCTAGCTAGAATTGGAGGACATCTCCCTATCAAAGGTGGCAGCATGCAAGCTTGCTTAAACCCAACAGGGCAATTGATTCTGGTCAGGCACAACCTGTGCCTCCCTTACCAGGGCTGAGTAAGCCAACAACAATCCTGAACAGTAGGTAGACTGCCAGCACCCCTTAAAACTGGTCACCCACTCTGGACCAAGGGAAACCCCAAAGTGCCAGAAAAGGACCTGCCAAAGATCCCAGAAGACAAGAGCCAAAGACGCACTCCATGTCTTGGAGCCTTAGGCAAAATACCCAAATATATGGTAGTCCACTGCTAACTGGCCAAGGTACTGGATTCAGAGCTAAGTTCCCCCTGAAATGAATACACTGGTAAATATGAGGTAACTTTATTAAAATAAAATGCAAGTACAAAAGATATAGCAGCAAAATAGTTCCTTAAACCAAACACCCAAGGGCTAGGTAAAACACAGAGAGAGTTCAAATTACAAATAAAAATAACAAAGCTGTCTAGCCTAATCTATACTCACAATAGAGGTAAACCAGCAGAGAAACATCATGGTTCCACATTTCCCCAGAGATGTATAGCCTGGATAGCAGATGGGAGATGGAACCCCATCAGGCAGCACCAAAGAACATTAGGGAACAAAACCCTAAGATCTGGGTCCTATTCTTATGGGAAAATGCCCAGCAACAGCCAGGAATTAGCCAATCAGGGGCTTTCTGACGATGAAATATTCTGGAACTTTCATGCCTAACGGTTACACACTCGCCAACCTTCCTAGGCTGATTAGCCTTGAAGTACTAGTCTCAAGCTGATAAGCAGGTGTTCTTGCTTACAGCTTAATTAACTGAGTTCAGCCATGAGAACTATCTCATGGGCTCTCAGAGACCCTAATTCAGGCAAGATGTTCTCCCCCAACAATTCCTTGCCACAGAACCATTTTAAAAGCCAAGCATTCTTGATACTACCCAAGAAAGAATAACAAAGTATTTGACTACACCAAAAAAAAAAAAACCCTCAAATAATGGAAATGTTAAGCAAGCAGAATAAGTGTATGAAATCTGCTAAGGTGACTGATTTTGGTTTTTTTAGGTGATGAAGATGAACAGGATGAGGATGATGAAAATCATGTTAATGCCAAAGCATGTTCTGATGGACCACCATTAAAACGGGCAAAAATACAGTCCTGATGAAAACTACACACTTTTTTTTTACTTTTTTTTTTTTTAGTTTTATCCGAGACACTTTTCTCCCCAGGAAAAATCCTGGGCTAATTTGGTAACTAGAAACATACAGTACTGTCCTTTTTATTGCTTACTATTACTAAGAACAAAAGAGAAGTTCATTTGTGAATATTAAGTGAAATGATGAAACAACCAAATAAAATAGCTTGTCTATGAGATGGCCATGATGTTTTTAAAATTTTTGTTTGTGAAAAAACTGAGTTTGTCCTCTCCACCTTCGCATTCAGCATCTCAAGTGACTTTGTGGCATTAAGTTAAACTTAATGACTATTGGAAGTAATGAGTAAAAAAATCCTTAATTTAAAAACAGTTGCCCCAAACTAAAGTTCCTGGAACAAGCACATAGAGGCTTATTGTATGCCAGGAAGCTATCACTTTCCCAGCCCTACATTCCATTGTTTGTTCTTAAAAACCACTTGAACAACTCAGGCAAGAGCAATACAACTAATTTACAGTGTGGTGTGGAGAGGAAGGGTTGCTGGTCAGAAAAGAATCTAATTGCCCATGCCAGTCTCCCCATGTGCATCTCTAGATCATAGTAATTAGCAACAGGTTGTGACATATAATGGTCTGAACCATACAGGAGTTGCTGTGGGCTAAAGACTTTTATCCTTTCATTCTTCCAATGAGATTGGGGCAGTATGTATGCAATTATTCTAATTTTGTCCTCATAACAACCCTGTGATTGGGCTAGAATGAAAGATAAGCCTCAGATCACACAGTGATCTTGTATGCATAATTTGAAACAGATATTTAATATGTTTAAAAGAGGTTAATATCCTTAGCAATCCTCCATTTAGTTTAAAAGTTTCTACAATAGTTATTTTTTTCTTCATAGACTGGGGAGGGATAAGAGACTGCAGCTGCTAGAATGGACTCTGATCCTCCCAAAGTACTAGCAAAATCTGTTTCCATTTAAGTTATAGCCCAACTAAGTTAAATTGTAGTTCATCCTATCTATGTAGGCCTAGGATTACAGTTTGAGAATTAAGGTTTCAAAAAGGCAATTGCCGTTGAAAAAGTGGCAATTACTTCCAGGTAACTGCATAGAATAAGGTGATACTCTAAGTAAGGTGATATTGATGCTTTGTTCTTGTTCAGATTTTAGAAGTTGAGCAAAATTATGTTTATAATAATTCAAGAATTAGCAGCTTAATCTTACATGCACTTTCTAATCAGCAAGTTAGAATGAGTTCAGTGGGATTTAGTCCCAGATACAGTAAAATTCCTTGCACTGTTGAGTTGAGGAACAAAGGGTGCACCTGTAATATAGGGCTTCTGCATTATAATGAAAACTGCACTGAAAGGCACTTAGAATGATTTTTTAAATAAAATGGACAAGAGGTTCAGGGCACAAGCAGAAGATGCAAACAAAATGAACAAACACAGAAACTGGGAAAAGAAAGAGGAAACCAGGAACAGATATAGGGTGGTGGAGGAAAAAAGAAAAAATCCTTGAAAAAGGCAAACTGCCATGGCTGAGGCAAAGGCACCACTGCTGCGGCTGAGGGACAACAGGAAAGGAAGAAACGGGAAGGATAATACTGAGAGAAGAGTAAGTTACACTCCCAGACAATAACAAAAGGGATTGAGAGCCTGCTCCACGAGCTAGAGGGAGCCCCAGCTGACGAAGCGTCAAGGCGAGGAGGCCAGGGCCCCCCACTCTGCCCGTCTGTTCCCTGACCTCAACTAAACCGCAGTCTCCAACCTATTGACGTAATAAACCTTAAAACTATGCAGGTAAGAAGCCAGCAGGGGTGTGGGGGCTTTCCAGTGTTTTGCACCGCCTGCAGCATGTACGACTATCTGCTTGTTGGACAGAAGTCGTGGGTGTGCTCTCGGTGCAATGAGCTCCTGGCTCTCCGGGAACGACTTCATTTCCTTGAGGCCAAGGTGGCGGACCTGGAAAAGCTGAGAGAGGCAGAGAGGTGTGTGGAGGAGGCCTTCAGGGACGTTATAGCTGTGTCCCACTCCAACGATGATAGCTCTCCTGCTATCATGGACAACGATGGTCTTGGGGAAGGAGAGCATCCAGCTGAGGAAGAGGGAAACGATCCCTTAGAAGGGACCCATTCCTTGGGGGATGAGCAGCTATCCTCTCGTGCCGAGGATATATCTCCAGGGGGTGGAGGGATCCTTGTAGTGGGTGATTCGATCATTAGGAACATAGACAGTGGGGTGTGTGATGGGCGTGTAGACCGCAAGGTGTTTTGCCTGCCTGGTGCGAAGGTTGCGGATATCGCCCGTCGTTTAGATAGTTTGGTAGACAGTGCTGGGAAGGAGTCAGTGGTCGTGGTGCACGTTGGCACCAACGACATGGGGAAATGCAGCCGTGAGGTCCTGGAAGCAAAATTTAGGTTGCTAGGTAGGATGCTGAAAGCCAGGACCTCCAAGGTGGCTTTCTCTGAAATGCTACCAGTTCCACGCGCAGGACCAGCCAGACAGGACCAGCTTCGCAGTCTCAATGCGTGGATGTGACGATGGTGTCGGGTGGAAGGGTTTGGATTTGTTAGGCACTGGGGAACATTTTGGGATAAGCCGGGCCTGTACAAAAGGGACGGGCTCCACTTGAACCAGAATGGGACCAGACTGCTGGCACTTAAAAAGGTGGCAGAGCAGCTTTTAAACTGACTGAGGGGGGAAACCCGACAGGAGCTGAGAAAGGTCCGGTTCGGAATAAACCTCCCCCCTGGGATAAAAACCAAAGAAATGATGAAATTTTAAAAGGGGTAGGCCTAGAAGTAGGCATTGTGAGAGCAGGGGCACAGGATATAAATTCAGAAGAGCAAAATTACCACAGGCCTAACCACAAGTGCCAAAGACACTTGAAGAGAGACACTGCTTACAAGTGCCTGTACGCTAATGCTAGGAGCCTGCGAACCAAGATGGGAGAACTGGAGTGCTTGGTCTTAGAGGAGAGCATTGATATAGTGAGCATAAACGAGACCTGGTGGAATGGAGAAAACCAGTAGCATACGGTTATCCCTGGATATAAACTATATCGGAAGGACAGGGAAGGACGTATTGGTGGCGGAGTCACTCTATACGTGAAAGAAGGCATTGAATCCAGCAAGCTCGAAACCCCAAAAGAGGCAGACTCCTCCACAGAATCGTTGTGGGTGGTGATACCATGCCCCAGGAGGGACTTAATACTGGGAACGATCTATCGTCCCCCTGATCAAAATGCTCAGGGAGACCTTGAGATGAGATATGAAATTGAGGAAGCATCCAAACTAGGAAATGTGGTAGTAATGGGTGACTTCAACTACCCGGACATAGACTGGCTGCATATGTGTTCCAGTCATGACAAAGAAGCAAAGTTTCTAGATATTCTAAATGACTATTCCCTAGACCAGTTGGTCATGGAACCGACAAGAGGGACGGCAACCCTGGACTTAATCCTTAGTGGGGACCGGGACCTGGTGCGAGATGTAAGTGTTGTTGAACCGATTGGGAGCAGTGACCACAGTGCTATTAAATTAAACATACATGTAAATGGCCAATTGCCAAGAAAATCCAACACGGTCACATTTGACTTCAAAAGAGGAAACTTCACAAAAATGAGCGGATTGGTAAAAAGAAAGCTGAAAAACAAAGTCGCAGAGGGTCACATCACTCGAAAATGCTTGGAAGTTGTTTAAAAACACTATATTAGAAGCTCAACTGGAGTGCATACCGCAGACCAGGAAAGGTACCGCCAGGGCCAAGAAGATGCCAGCATGGTTAACGAGCAAAGTCAAGGAAGCTCTCAGAGGCAAAAAGTCTTCCTTCAAAAAATGGAAGTCTTGTCCAAATGAAGAAAATAAAAAAGAACACAAACTGGCAAAAGAAATGCAAGAAGACAATAAGGGATGCTAAAAAAGAATTTGAGGAGCACATTGCTAAGAACATAAAAACCAACAACAAAAAATTCTATAAATACATTCAAAGCAGGAGACCATCTAGGGAGACAATTGGACCCTTGGATGAGAAGGGAGTCAAAGGTGTACTAAAGAACGATAAGGAGATTGCAGAGAAGCTAAATGAATTCTTTGCATCTGTCTTCACAGTGGAAGATATAGGGCAGATCCCTGAACCTGAACTAACATTTGCAGGAAGGGATTCTGAGGAACTGAGACAAATAGTGGTAACGAGAGAGGAAGTTCTAAGCTTAATGGACAATATAAAAACTGACAAATCACCGGGCCCGGATGGCATCCACCCGAGAGTTCTCAAAGAACTCAAATGTGAAATTGCTGATCTGCTAACTAAAATATGTAACTTGTCCCTTGGGTCCTCCTCCGTGCCTGAGGACTGGAAAGTGGCAAATGTAACACCAATCTTCAAAAAGGGATCCAGAGGGGATCCCGGAAATTACAGGCCAGTTAGCTTAACTTCTGTCCCTGGAAAACTGGTAGAAAGTATTATTAAAGCTAGATTAACTAAGCACATAGAACAAGCCTTGCTGAAGCAGAGCCAGCATGGCTTCTGCAAGGGGAAGTCCTGTCTCAGTAACCTATTAGAATTCTTTGAGAGTGTCAACAAGCATATAGATAGAGGTGATCCAGTGGACATAGTGTACTTAGACTTTCAAAAAGCTTTTGACAAGGTACCTCACCAAAGGCTTCTGAGGAAGCTTAGCAGTCATGGAATAAGAGGAGAGGTCCTCTTGTGGATAAGGAATTGGTTAAGAAGCAGAAAGCAGAGAGTAGGAATAAACGGACAGTTCTCCCAATGGAGGGCTGTAGAAAGTGGAGTCCCTGAAGGATCGGTATTGGGACCTGTACTTTTCAACTTGTTCATTAATGACCTAGAATTAGGAGTGAGCAGTGAAGTGGCCAAGTTTGCTGATGACACTAAATTGTTCAGGGTTGTTAAAACAAAAAGGGATTGCGAAGAGCTCCAAAAAGACCTCTCCAAACTGAGTGAATGGGCGGAAAAATGGCAAATGCAATTCAATATAAACAAGTGTAAAATTATGCATATTGGAGCAAAAAATCTGAATTTCACATATACGCTCATGGGGTCTGAACTGGTGGTGACCGACCAGGAGAGAGACCTCGGGGTTGTAGTGGACAGCACAATGAAAATGTCGACCCAGTGTGCGGCAGCTGTGAAAAAGGCAAATTCCATGCTAGCGATAATTAGGAAAGGTATTGAAAATGAAACAGCCGATATCATAATGCCGTTGTATAAATCTATGGTACGGCCGCATTTGGAATACTGTGTACAGTTCTGGTCGCCTCATCTCAAAAAGAATATTATAGAGTTGGAAAAGGTTCAGAAGAGGGCAACCAGAATGATCAAGGGGATGGAGCGACTCCCTTACGAGGAAAGGTTGCAGCATTTGGGGCTTTTTAGTTTAGAGAAAAGGCGGGTCAGAGGAGACATGATAGAAGTGTATAAAATTATGCATGGCATTGAGAAAGTGGATAGAGAAAAGTTCTTCTCCCTCTCTCATAATACTAGAACTCGTGGACATTCAAAGAAGCTGAATGTTGGAAGATTCAGGACAGACAAAAGGAAGTACTTCTTTACTCAGCGCATAGTTAAACTATGGCATTTGCTCCCACAAGATGCAGTAATGGCCACCAGCTTGGACGGCTTTAAAAGAAGATTAGACAAATTCATGGAGGACAGGGCTATCAATGGCTACTAGCCATGATGGCTGTGCTCTGCCACCCTAGTCAGAGGCAGCATGCTTCTGAAAACCAGTTGCCGGAAGCCTCAGGAGGGGAGAGTGTTCTTGCACTCGGGTCCTGCTTGCGGGCTTCCCCCAGGCACCTGGTTGGCCACTGTGAGAACAGGATGCTGGACTAGATGGGCCACTGGCCTGATCCAGCAGGCTCTTCTTATGTTCTTATGAGAGCCAACCACAACTGAGAAGACTTGAGTGATAGACCCCCAGAAAAAAGCTGCCAGGAAGGAAAAAGAGCAGGAAACGGGGTGGGGGAGAATGTCAGGAGAAAGATTAATGTTGACGGGGGGAAATGGCTCAAAGACCTAGAGAAGCAAATGGAAGGACTCACCTTGGAAAAGAACACTAGGATGAAGAAGGTAGAACAAACAGGAAAAATAAAGTAGAAAGTGAGGCTGGCATAAAAATAAACCCGTCCTGGTTGCCTTTCAGCTCAGGCTTTCTCTTAAGGGTTAAAGCCAGCAAGTACAATACTGGTTGCTAGATAGGCACTGAAGTGAGGAAAGTCATTTGGAAGGACAGGAACCTACAATGTTTTCCAGTTTTGTGAGTTAAACTATGTGAACTGCTGTACTGTATATTTTACTCAGGAGACATGGTCATACCCACGACATCCGATTCCACAGTACACTGAGACACGTTATATCTAGGTTCTTCTGAAATTGTGTTTAGGATTATAGCAGGGCATAATTGTGGCTTATCAGAGTTTCCGATTTAGCAACTCTTAATGTGTACTTTTGCCACAGAATTGGCTTGTTTTAGAAAACACAGTAGTAGTAAGTAGTACACCTAGCAGCAAGACAAAAGATCATCTTACTCCTTATATACCCAGTCAGTCACTGCACTCTGCAGGGAAGGACCCCCTACAGATACCATCTCATCAGGAGGTCTGTTCCACACAAAGGAATTAGGTCTTTAGTGTTGTGGCCCAGGCACTTTAGAATTCCGTCCGCTTAAACAGACAGGCACTATCTGTTTTCTTTTCAGCGCCTACTGAAGACCTTCCTCTTTCAACAAGCCTTTTAAGTACAGACCTTATCCCAGACAGCATCTGTGTTGGAACTACTTTTTAAAATGTTTTTTTAAAAATTTTAAAAGATGTTTTTAAGATGTTCGTTTTTGAGATGTTTAAAGATGTTTTAGTGCTTTGTCCTTATTGTGTCTCACTCTGTACATTATAACAAAGTAATTACATCTTTTAATGCTTTATGTAGCCAGAAAGATGAGTACTATTGCTGATGCTTCATTGGCAAATAAATTGATATGGTTGGACCACAGCCAGGGTCCTCTAAAGACAGTGGGTGAGATCTAACAGCGCAAGGTGTTGTCCACTTGCCTAATTGGGCTTCTCCTTCCTCCTCTGAAAAGGTTGACTCTCTAGAACAGATTTGAGGGAGCATGGAGGTGGTAGAGGGGAAGGAAATCCTATGGGCAATATATGTTGCCCATGCTCCTGAAATATTTGGGACTTTTTCGCGTTTTAATCCCTGCCATTTGGCTGGACCAGCACCAGGGCTGTGGAGTCGGAGACGGTAGAAATGTACTGACTCCGACTTCAAAATAAAATTAATATTTTAATATTAATATTAATTTATTAATATACATTTGCCATTTATGAAGGAGTCAGAGTCGGAGTCAGACAGTAGAGGAGTCGGAGTCGAAGGTTTGACATACTGACCCCACAGCCCTGACCAGTGCTAGCAACTTCTTGCATGTTGAGTCCAGGTGGCTGGGCAACAGAAGTCCAGTGGGAGGAAGGAAAGAAAAATTCCATCCTGTGAGGGGACTGGAGGTGAAAGAAAATAGAAAGAGGTATATAAGGTTAATATTAAATGCTAATCATACTGAAAGTTAATTGAGTTAACCGATGTGACTAACTTAGGTTAGTTGAAGTTAATTGATGTGACTGACTTAGTTCAGTAATTTCAATGGGTCTACTCCAAGTAGGACTTAGTTGAATACCACTCATAGTCCTTCACAAATCAGAAGCGGTTTACTAAAAACATACCCATGACCAGGGGAATTAGGCAAAAGTGTATTCTTGCCCCTATTTTGTTCTGTCTGTTCCCAAGTGATCTTGAAATTGTCTTAAATGATCCAGATGGGCACCTACCAAAACTAGGAGTTAGGAAAATACGTTTATACTGATGATGCAGTTACTCTAGACTTGGGCTAAAACACTTGTTACCTAAGTTTTTAATCTGTTGTAAGCACAATGGTCTGAAGATCAATTATGGGAAATCAAGTATTTTAGTTTTGGAAAAGAAGCTTTCCCAGCAGAGGTAGATTTTGGATGATAAAATTCTGCAGCAAATAAAAAGCGTTGAATACTTGGGGGTGGTATTCTATCACTCTACATCATGGGCTTCTCACAGATCTTTTGCTTTCCAGAAAGCTCAAGCTAATCAGGCTGCTATACTACTGTTTGGGTTTTTTGTTGTTGTTTTTACACAAATGGGATGAGTATATCCCTGCAGCTATTAAAGTATTTAATGCTAAGATGACCTCCCAATTTCTTTATGGAGCTGCTATTTGAATTGAGGAGTGGCCTCTGAGTCAAATGACAAACTCTTGTGAGCCCTTCTACAGATCCCAAGATGCTGCTGTATTATTGGAAATGGGACAGTGCTCTTTTGAGGTAAGAGCTTGGTTGGCAGCTTTCAAGTACTGGCTAAAGATCTTTATTTTGGAAATGGGAACAGGGTTGTTAGCACATTACCTACTGTAACGTTTGGACAAAACTTGCTACCCAAACAGAAGCCTGTATTTGACTGTCACCCTTTGTTTCTTCAAATGGAATATAACAATGCATCTGCCCTGGTAAAACAAAGCCTGGGACATTTCAAGGTAGATTAATTAAAAAAAACTGAAATAGAAAGGAATGGGTCAGAGAAGAAAGCCGTTATAGCAGGGGGAAGCAAATCTAAAACGACCAAGCAGATGGAATGAAAAACTGGAAGCTTTCGGGGCGGGGGAATAAGTTGAGTATGAAAGGAGAACGGGCGAAGAAATTAGAGATGAGTAAAAATACTTGAGACGTATGGGTTGGATGGGAAAATAACAGATATAAAATATAAGAGTCCTTTGTCACTTAGAGCTTCTGGATTAGCAAATTCTACCTAAAACTGGGAGGCTGAGGCACAATGCCTCCACAACAGATGTTTGCAGTTAGTTTGAGGAAAGCTGAGCTATGGAACTTGACACAAGGAAACTGATGTGGCAGACAATTTAGCAATTTCCCCAAATAATTAGATATCAGTAGAAAATTGTGTCAGTAATTGCCTGCTGATTATGCCAAACTCTTTCTTCATCTGCTATTTTGTGACTGGCCCTGGCCCTGTACCACCATTTTGTAACTGGTTGGCCTTATAATTTTCAGCTGTCCCATGTGGGCCCTGGAGTTTGAAAGTCTGAGAAACCCTGTCTTAAGGGTTGCTTCCTATATAACATTTGTCTACAGGGTGTGATACCCATGCCCATGTTACACAAGAATGAAAAATTATGAGAATATTTCATTCAACAATCTTTTCAGTTCTTCCTATGGTGGATTAAAAATTACATTTAAAAAACCAGGTTAAGCATCCCTTCAAAACAGTATGAGGTAAAATAATATCAAAATAATTCAAACATACATATCAAAGGCTACACTCATAATCCACAACTTGATAAAACACATTGACTTCTTATGTCAATAAACAAAGTGAGGTGCAAAAATGAGTGAGAGTATGTGTATCAAGCATTCAAAATACAGCACAATAGACTATAGCATGACGTGTTGGAAAGCTGTCAAACAGCATTGGCTTTCCATGTCATGGATAAAAACTGGCCTCATTCAGATGCAGTATTAGCTATTGTTTAATAGTATGCAAACAAGTCTTGTGCTGGTCACGTCCCCCTCTGGAAGAGATTGGAAACTGTTTATCTGTAACAATTTAACAATATGTCTGAACCTAGGCAAAACTATGGTTTACTGAAGCATGCCTACTTCAAACTGATTTATAAAGTCTCATTTCAAGAAGCCATAATTAAAATTAACCACAGTTTAGGGTTCAGACAGAACCTTAAGACAGGGTTGCAAACCTTTTTGGAACAACAGGCACTTTTTAAGTTTTGAGAAAAGTGCTGTGGGTGCCAGTCTAAATAGCTACCGTAGGACCATGGTGTAACACAAAAATAAAAAGAGTAGAGTCATTGCTGCTTCCCATCCACCCTAGAAAACCTTATGATTGCTGTTGGAAGCCACCCGTGTCCTGCTGGTCCAGACTATGGAGATCAAACAATGTTGACTCCATACATGCACAACAATGCTGTTGCTGTACAATAACAGAGAGCATTCTCTAGTACCTGGTACTCAGCTGTTGAAAACGGCACATGCAAACACTGCATGCATACAAGCCACAAATATGCATCACTCACACTTCACATATGCACAGCCACACCTCTCTCCGTTTCACAGACCAAACATACATATATACCTCCTCCCTCGCACACAGATCAGATACACCTCTCTCCTGTCTGCTCAAATGCATTTCTCAAATACACGCAGAGCACGCTTGATCACCCTCAATTCAGAAAAGCTCCTCCACAGGTGGAAAAAATACCTGCCATTTAAAAAAAAAAATTCTGAAACTATTCCCTACACACACAAATTTTAAAAACAAGGACCACCAACCTGGCATCCATGGGCACCCTGCCTTAAGCTGCTGTTAACTGAAGATGAAAGCAAAAGCTTCCAGTCTCACAACTGTGCCATAAGGAGGTGGCCCACAGCCTCTGGGCCAGTCCATTGTTTGATCAGTAACCACTAACTAGTTCTTGCTTAGCTTGCCTTAACTAAAGCTCAGAACCAAAACCATGGGTTAAGCTTCCTTAATTTGGCATTACGTCCAAATTGAATGTTAGTGTCTTCACATACATATGGAGAGCCAAAAAAAAAGTGTATAAAAGCATGTAGACTGCACAACCATTTTTGATTATGTTCCTTGATAGCATAAAGGCTCTACTGAATTGTGAACAGACATATTAATTGTAACAACCAATTAGTAGGCTGGTTATCTAATGAGGTGCTGGCTTGTAACCAAGAAAGTAATGATTTGGTGTAACTCAAAAGAATCTGAACAGTAATTTATGATGAAACTCTTGAGAGAAATAAAAACAGCAGTTCCAACAAGGATTTTATTTTTGCAGCGAGAACTATACTCAAAACAGGGCAAGGGCAGGGCTTTGTTTTCTCTTTCTCCTGCTCGCTGCATTGCAGCCTGGCTACTAATGCAATCTGCTCTGGGAGAGAAAAACTACTAGCCTAATGCTTTCCTCACTGTTCAGATTATATAGGTTGGATGGCTTAGTATTCTTCAGTGCAGAAGTAATAGAACTTCAGTGATTAAGCAGTATAACCCTACCTAGAATAATGCTAGTCTTCGAATACAACACAAAAGTAACCCCTTAAGTACCTGCAAAACAATGTTGGAAAATTGTAGTAAATGTTAAGTGAAAGCTGGGCCTTCACTTGCCTTCTGCTCATGCCTCGTTAGGAGGCACCAGTGCTTTCATCTGGGATACTGCATACCTTCTGTCTCAGGGAAGTAGTATCCATGTTCATTAGATGCTGCGGGCAGGGTTTTCTCACTAGATTGTGCATTTTTTTACATTGCTGCCCTGAGCTCCTAGTGGGAGGAAGGGCGGGATACAAATCAAACAAATAAGTAATAAACATGAGCATGGCCACCATGTCCAGTATGCTGACAGCAATGCGATTAAGCAGATTTCCATTTAAGCCGGCACACCTGACAAATCAGCACTCTGATACAGCCCGTATTCTTGGATGGTGTTGCTGGTGTCTAGGTGCTGTGTGTACATGGGGCAGAATGGTTTTAATGTTCTAGTACTTGTGGAACACTGGCATGAGTAAGGGCCCTTAGCAATGCTTCATATGGGAAGTGTATTTAAACTAGTTCTACAACGAACAAGATTTTTACAAGCACACTGATCTGGTGACTGCAGGCTTAATCGTCCAGTTGCTCTGGTACAATATGCAGAGGAACTCATTTCATAGGAGGTGTATTAATAGCAGTAACACTGAAGAACAATCCCTGTAGAAATGAAACATTGTTAGTTACATCCAGTGTTCCCATGAAATCAAATTATTTAGAAAACTTTTTTTTGTTCAAGTCACAAATTAATCTAGTTACTAGTATATATGGCCCAGAAAAAGTCGTACATTTCTGATTGTACAGTAAGTTTCACTGCTTGCTTTTTTTAAAGCAATAAAAAAACAGTGGCATTTTCTTTTAATTACTCTTTTCTTGAAGGCTAGTCCAAGAAAATAAGCTACTTCAATTTGGAAAGTTTTCCAAGGCGAATACATTAAGGGCAGATTAGCAGAAAATATTCTAGGGCTTTAAGTGTCTTGCAAGTATTCAGGCAAGTTTCCCAATGTTTGGTTTTCTAGTACCAGTGATTTTTACATATAAAAATAAATTATATAAACTGTATATACGAAGCTATTTTCCCCCCAAGACTGTAGAAGACTGGAGAAAATAAATTATTTGGATAGAAACAGGGACTGTGCCTGTTGCACCCACATATCTGCAGTATCCCTTTCCCCGCTTTAAAGATTTGTCTCCACAAGTCAAATTCATATCCCTCATTCTTGCTTACCGTTGAGATGCCAGAGATTACTTCAGTGGCTGCAGAACTTTGTGGTTTTTCATTATATGCACATGATTAGCCCAAGAAGCCAAAACTTACATGGCAGATACACATCTACCCAAGATCTCTGATCTGCTATCTAAAAGGCCAAAAATAAGATTCTGCAAGCAGAACATTTTTTATGTAAGAATCAGTTTTTTATCCACAGGCTCGCTAAAATAGTCATGCAGTTAACCATATGGGCAAGCAACTCTTTCCAGTTATTCTCAGATCTCACCAGTTAAGCTGCAATACTTGTATAGATGGGTAGACAGGCAAGTTGCTAAGGGGTTTCTACTAATCTGTGAGAAAAGACGAAGGGTCCTTCATTATGGTATGCCATTATTTAAGTAATACTGGAGTGAGGAACATGCCATGACAAAGAACAAAAGTATGTTAGATACTGCAAGTATGGATATTTTCATGGAGCATATATTGTAGATAAACTACTCTCCCTGAAATGTTTACATTATCTAACAACTTTCTGAATTAGCTAACACTGAGAAATTTTTATTCAGCAATGTTGATGTTTGGAGGCTGGTTTATTACTGATGTTTGGTTGTTAGTCTTAATGTCTGACAGCTATTTTATTAGGCAGAGCAATGTTTAAATGTTCTATTATGAATTATTATGTTTGAATTGCTGTGCACTGCCACAGAGAAGAAAATGTAGCAAGCACATGCCATAATTTTCTAAGACACAAACAGCAATTCAGCATCTGCTCACATGCATTTTAAAGCAAAAATGAGAGGGGCTAAATATATATATCTCCCAATGTAGCCTTCATGTTTGACATATAGCACATGTTGTATTATTTGTGCCCATATATGGAAGAAGTCTCTAAAGAACTGACCCTGACAAGTTGTATCAAATTAGATGTAAAAAAGGAAGGGCTCATTTTCTTTTTTCTTTTAATCTTGTGTATGAACGAAGCCCTGCTTTATTGAGTGCAACATTACTGAAGGAGAAAGCACAATGTCTTAAATGCCACTTTTATGATAATTCCAAACTTTACATATTATAACAAAGGAAAAGTCCATTTTCACTGATCCTCCTTCTCAGGGAAACTTGAAAATATGGGAGAGTGCACAGTGAAGTAAGATTTCAAATAGGTTTCTCCACAAAACTGCAGGAGGAGTGTAGAAAGTCTGCATTATAAGGCAAATATGAAGAATGTCATCCTCTAGTCCCACAGAAGGCTCAGTTATTCCACCAAACAGAATACACCCATACTTAGTCGACTTGTTCAAAAAACAGAAGGTGGGTGTTCTATTCAGTAGTTGACAAAAAGAATTTCATGTTCCATTCTTATGTCAAGTTGACGCAGCCAAGCTTCTTCAGATTATCCTAAACCGCTCATGGGAAAATACAGATTGATTTAAGTGTCAATCAGTTGCAGTCTGCTGATTTGGTTAGAGGCCTTCGCAAATGTTTGATGACGGTTGCAAACAACAGCCAAGCAAATAGGAATAATACAATAGCCCACTGTTTTGGGATCAGCTCTTGTACAGGAATAAAGGAACAAGAACATTTGTAAATAAGGGATTAAAAAGATAACAGCCCACAGCCAAAAGGGTACTGACAGCAGTCGTGTTTTTAAGGACTGCATCCAGGTAGTTTCTTCTCTGAGTTTTTCAGGGGGCTGCTGAATGTGCTCCAGTGCTAGTCTGTTGTAAGTCTCATTGATTTCAAAGACATAATAAAATGCTGCTGCACTTGCTATTAGGTATAATCCCACACCAATCCATCCCATCCTCTGACGGAAGTTCATCATTCTCCATGCTCTGCACCTTAAAAAGAAAGACACAATGAAAGCACTTTGAAAAAGGATTAACGCATCATTTTACAGGGTAAGATTTACTAAGCAAAGCTAAAGTATTACTGGACAAAAGACGTGTTTTGTTTTGTTTTTAAGATCTCCCAGCAGATGTCAGTAGGAAGTGTGCAAATGTATTTTCAAAATACTAAAGACAGGCTGTTACATTTTCAGCAGAAGTGAAAGGGATGAGATGGCAAGTCTGATCCCAAATGGATGCACTCTGCAATGTTCAAATATTTAATCCAGAGTAAATCCAATTTGATTTTACTCATTTAGCAGATTTTTATCCTGTCAAGTCAGATTACATTATTCCTCATCATTCCCGTTTAATCTTCTCAACAACCTTGTAAGGCAGGTTAGATTGAATGATAGTTGCTAAGATGAATAAGCTTCAAGGCTAATCAGGTATCTAAATCCTGGTCTCTCCAGGAAAAGTCTAACCTATAGATCATGATGTCAATAAGGATAAGATAAGAGACACGGAACTAGAGAACTGTAACTTTCATTAATTTTGGCAAGATGTTTTGTCAAATCTGGACTGCTCTTAATGACTTTTAGCTCTTGAAGTTAAAACTTTTCATCCCTCTGCATGTACAATATGTACATCACAACAGCTAGGAACATAGGAAGCTGCCTTATACTGAATCAGAATATTGGTCCATCAAGCTCAGTATGGTTGATACTGGCTGGCAGCAACTCTCCAGGGTTTCAGGTAAGAGTCTTTCCCACTCCTACCTAGAGATGCCAGAAATTGAACTTGGAACCTTCTGTATAAAAAGCAGATTCTCTACCACTTCCCAAATAGTGAGAGTTATCAGACAACAACTATACTAACACAAAGTTGATGGCTTCAGTAGCGCTATTCACAAAACAGAAAACAAGTGAGAAAGGGAGTAAAGATTTGTCTGCAGGAGCGGGGAGATCTCTTGTGCTCAGGTCCTGCTTGCAGGCTTCCCAGAGACATCTGGTTGGCCACAGTGAGAACAGGATGCTGGGCTAGATGAGCCACTGGCCTGATCCAGCAGGCTCTTCTTATGTTCTAAGTGACCTTTGGGAAAAGTAAGAGGGAAGCTAAAGCCTGTGTAAAGAGGTTACACCACTGGCCTTCCAGCCCAGTCAATTAAACACGGGAGGAGTTAGGGGCCTAAAGCTGTTTGTGTTACACTGATCAAGTGGGGATTGATAATACTACATATCAGATGTTCATGTGTGTCCATGGTACTCTTCAAAAGGGAACACACAGAAGTTATTATTATTATTATTTTATTCAATTTCTATACCGCCTACAGCCAACGGCTCTCTGGGCGGTGAACAGCATAAATTTAAAATACAATATAATAAAATCACATATCAATACCACACACATAACAATATTCCAAAGACTAAAAACATATTACATAATTGTTCTAGTATACTAAGATGTAATAAATATACTAAGAATATTAAAATATTAAAATGCCTGGGAAAAGAGGTACGTTTTAACCTGGCGCCGAAAAGAGAGCAAACTTGGCGCCAGGCGCACCTCGTCAGGCACACTATTCCATAGTTCGGGGGCCACCACTGAGAAGGCCCTAGATCTTGTCGTCATCCTCCGGGCCTCTTTATGAGTCGGTACCCGGAGGAGGGCCTTCGATGTTGCATGCAGTGTACGGGTAGTTTCATATCGGGAGAGGCGTTCCATCAGGTATTGCGGGCCCGCGCCGTGTAAGGCTTTATAGGTCAAAACCAACACTTTGAATCTGGCCCGGAAACATATAGGCAGCCAGTGCAAACGGGCCAGAACAGGTGTTATATGTTCGGATCGTTTGGTCCTAGTCAACAATCGGGCCGCAGCATTTTGCATGAGCTGCAGTTTCCGAACCGTCTTCAAAGGTAGCCCCACGTAAAGCGCATTGCAGTAGCCCAATCTTGAGGTTACCAGAGCATGGATAACTGAAGCAAGGTCGTCGCTGTCCAGATAGGGACGTAGCTGAGCTACCAACCGAAGTTGATAGAACGCACTTCGTGCCACCGAGGCTACCTGGGCCTCAAGTGACAATGAAGGATCTAGAAGAACTCCCAGACTACGAACCTGCTCCTTCAGGGGGAGTGTAACCCCATCCAGAACAGGTTGAATATCCACCATCTGATCAGAGAAACCGCTCACTAACAGCATCTCAGTCTTGTCTGGATTGAGCTTCAATTTATTAGCTCTCATCCAGTCCATTATTGCGGCCAGGCAACGGTTCAGTACATTGACAGCCTCACCTGAAGCAGATGAAAAGGAGAAGTAGAGCTGCGTGTCATCAGCATACTGATGACAACGCACTCCAAAACTCCTGATGACCGCCCCCAGCGGCTTCATATAGATATTAAAGAGCATGGGGGACAGAACTGACCCCTGCGGGACCCCATACTGGAGAACCCAGGGTGTCGAGCAATGCTCCCCAAGCACTACCAAGTTGTATTCTTTAAGACTCTCATAAGGTGGTATTTAAGTGCCAGCTGAGATTTAAGAATGATTTACACAGCTTTAAGTAAACATACACGGCAAAGACTCCCTCCACCATCCAAGTGTATGCCTGCAAGTACATGGAGAGCATTACTACATAGATTCAGCCTTAACTTTTGAAGTCAGGGCAATATTTCTACCCAGCCAACACGGCTCCATGGAGCCTGCAGGGTGATTCTTTCATCACTTTATCTAGCTATTACAATCACCGAGATCACAGGAACTGCATCTTTGTAGTGCCTGGTTTCAGTAACTTTTCTGTACCCAAGTGTCTGATCCCATTTGGGGCTGCTCACATGTGGAGGAAACAGCACATGAACCTGGACTTTTAGGCTGGTGATTATCCAGATCTGTTCTCCTAAGTACTATTACAGTTACTTAGATTAAAATCAAGAAGTCTAAATAGTTTTCCATTTTGCAGTGTGCTTCCTCCTGTTGCTTTCTGAAATTCAAAACTACCATCCTAGACTTTATCTTTCTCCAAAAATGAAATACAGAGGAAGTTCAATGCCTGTGTTAAGCACCATGTACCAATTATTTCCTCTCCCAAGAAGAAGAAAGTCATTGTTGACCTAGACAGAAACAATGTAGGAGAGAGAGGTTCTGGTTGATTCCCAAGCATGCAGCCCAGGTTACTTCATTTAATTTCACCTTCCCTAGACACCAAGAACCAAAGACTGCATCCAACAAGAAAGAACAGATAACTACAGTACAGACCCATTATATAATATACCTAATATGGACAGACACCAGTGGGGGAAGGGATGTGGAAAGTGAAGCAATCCATTATGATCACTTCTTGATGACTTGATGATTCTCCTGTCATTTTTTCCCCCAAAGAGGGCAGGGAGTGGGGGAGAATGACACTTTGAACAAGTGTAAGGAGCAGGGTAACTATTTGTGTAAAGTATGAATACGGACACAGACGGAGGTGAAAGCTTTGCTGGAGTATTAGGTAAAAGTGAAGCATACTTTGGGTGCAGTTTGCTGAATCTATTAGAATTTCTACCATGCCCTTGAGCCTAATGACCCACTCAAGGCGGCTTACATAAATTAAAATCAGTTATAATAAAATACAATAAAAAAGACAAATGTGAGAGATATCACTGCATAACACAGACCCATATCTAAGGTGGTGCAGCAAAGGTATATGAATGTCTTCATTGAAGAATGGAAGACAGCAAAAGAGGGGAGCATTCGAATCTCAAGGGGCAAAGTGTTCCATAGCCCAGGTGTGGCCACAAACCTATTAAACCACACACAAAGAGAAAATATTAGAACTTAATTCCCTATCACAAATATATTATCAGAGGAGTTTACAATATAATATTTAAGACATCATAAAATAACTAGTTGATTAAAACAAGCTAAAAACAACAAATCTATGAAAAATATAAAAAAGATTTGTCAACAGGCATCATGGAAACTCCCAGTCTCCACTGCTCTCAAATCAAAAAGGAAACTAAATTGTGTACTGCAACTCATGAAGCTTGTTGCTCAATATAATGCTAATGGTGAAGTAAAACTAGCAGCTGTGTTGCCTATTTAAGAGTCTGCTTGAACATTTGTAAATGAACATATTATTCCATATATCTCCAGTGCTCCATCTTATCTAAAGGAAACTAAAGTCCAAGGACAGAGTTATACAGTTATGACCACTCATGGAAGTGGAGAACATTACACACTGTACATAAACTTAACTGATAATTCTTTGTTGAAAGTATATGTAACAGCTGTAACCTGCAGAACTTGCTTTAGTGATAATCTACATCTCCCCTTTTCCACCAAAGAAAGGGGAGAGAGAGGGAGAGAAACGTAACTGCCAACTAAGAATCATGTGGTTGTCATTATCACTAACTACCACATGACCATGAGATCTACAGGCACATGTTGGTCAGAAGAGTAAGCTGTAGATCCAACCCTCCCTCAACCACTAGTCATCACCAAATCTTTAGCAATGAGCAGCAGCTAGCAACCAACTAAAGATTGCCTGTTGGCTACAGTATAAAGTCAACTCACAGATTTGCGAACTCCCTGCCAGACATTAGTAAATGTCAGATGAGAAAGCCTTTTTTAGAACCTTGTTTTTCAAAGCATGACCATAACGAACAGAATATGCAGACATGAGCCAGTCAGCCAGCAACCAAGGGAACTGCCTGTGAGATAAAGCCAAACCTGAATATTTTTGAAACTCTTGCTAGTTAAAGAGAATTAATGGTACTGCATTAAAAATTATACAGACAATAATAAAGGCAGTTGTGGTAGCATTTCAAATGATATGTTTTAATTTGTCTAATCTTGGATTTCTTGGAGGGCAGATCTATCAATGACTATTAGCAAAAATACCCATGGACAGAGGCAGTATAGCTGGGAATACTAGATGGGGGAGGAGACAAGATGGGAGATCCATCACCATCATGCCTTGCTTTTGAGCCTCCAGAGCAGCCTTTCCCAACTAGTGGGCCACCAGATGTTGTTGGACCACAATTCCCATCTTTCCTGACCATTGGCAATGCTGGCTGAGGCTGATGGGAGTTGTGGCCCAACAACATCTGGTGGCTCACTTATTGGGAAAGGCTGCTCCAGAGGCATCTAGCTGGCAGCTTTTGGATGCTGGACAAGATGATCCTTGGCTTGACCAACAAGGCAATTCTTATGTTCTCATGTTTACATTTTTTATTTACACCTTCATTAGGCTGCAGTGAAAACACATCATTACCAAGCTTAACACTCATTTAAGATGACCCAATGAAATTTTGATATGCAGCCCCACCAATCAAGATATAAAATATCATGAAGCCAATTCATTGGGTTTCTTTCAGTTATGCTTATGTAGACTGTTCACAGTTTTTCAAAAATATTTTTCCAAGGACAATTCTGAGACACAACTTATTCAAAAAACACGACTGGAACCTCAGGCGCTCTGATAAGTTGCGGTACAGGTCAGGCCAGTCTGATCTGCATCACAGTTCTAGACACACTTTTTTAGCAAGGGTGCTATGGGAGTGATGAATACCCATAAAAGACAGCATTTCAAACAGCCCATTGTGACAAATTAATTTACTTGCACACTGCTCCTTAAACATGTTAGCACAGGTTGTATTATGATTGCAAGGCTAAACTGGTATATTGCAGCAGCTAAGTTGGGAAGTTCCTACTTTGAAACTCAGCCATGCTCACTAGAGCAGAGGTGGGCAGGCTTCAGTCCCTGCCTGGTACAGTTTTTCTTGTTTTACTTAAAGCCCTGTGTTATTGCTATTATAGTTGTTATTAGTTAATCTCCTACCACATATATCCCAAGACAGTGTACAAGTGATAATGAAAACTAAGAACATTTACAGAACAGTTACAAATACAACTGAAGAACAGTTTAGAAACAATACAAAATGGACACCCATGGCAGAGACCTACTAATCCAGCTGTGTTCCACTGATGTGTTTTACATTTACAGAAGAGTGCATCATCCTCAAGATCTCTGAATGAGTAAGGCATAACAAATTTGTTAAGCGATCTAAACTATGCACTCGCCATTAAGAGGCTAAGTACCTTGCTGGATCAGAACCAGGAACCCTACCAACCATAAGCACCAGGCAGTTGGTTGGAAATTGGCCAGTGGTCAACTAGTGAAAGTCTATCTTCTGCCCACTTCTTTATTGGTGGAGAGAGTCAGTCTCAGCTCCTCATCTGCATTATGTGGAGAACTCATTTTCAGTATTGTAACTGTAGCACAGTCTTAAATCCAAGTTATTTTCCAATCTCCAGTGCAAAGCAAATACTTAGGAGGCAACATCTTGACCATTACACCAGCACAACCCAAAGCAGAACATTAGGCCGGCGCTGCAGGGACTTTGCTATAGAGGACAGCTGTCACTGGAACAGTTTGCCCCAAAGCAAAGTCATTGTGACGGTCACACTTAATCTTCTACTGCCACAACTGGGTTTACTCTGCAGATCACTTTGTCTCCAAAAGTATGCCAATAAGAATATTGTTCAACAAGTGACAACACTGGTCTCATCACTACCAGGAGTCAAATGAAAGCTTTGGTTGTAGAAAATAAAGGCAAGAAGGAACATAACGACATGCTGAATTATCCTGGTTTCACCTTCCTTACTCCTTCATTGATGCCACCCTAATCAATCCCCTATTCATTATAAAATTAATGAAGGAAGGCCCATTTGAGCTGATACACTTAGAGATGCTGGAGATACTTTACTTTTAATATATTTGCATCCCACCCTTCTTCCAAAAATTAAGAGGTTCATGTAATAGGAAAAGAATACTAGTTGATGGAAATTGCAGGAGGGGACAGTGCACTTGTGCTCAGGTCCTGTTCGCGGGTCTGCCATAGGCATCTCATTGCCCACTGTGAGAACAAGATGCTGGACTAGATAGACTACTGGCCTGATTCAACAGGATCTTCACTGCCCAGCCCATGCTAAAAAGTTTGACTGTCTGATTTTCCCCTCAACCACTGACACCTACAAGCCAACAACAGCAATTACACTCTGTAATAGTAACCTAGCAGCTATACTCTTCAACCTACCTATTCTGAAGTAACGTTTCCATGTGAACTCCACTGAAGTAGAAGAGTCTGATAAGTCCCTGAAGAAATGGAGCCAGCTACATTTGATATAACGGCACTTAGTACTTTGGTCATATCTGTCAGTTTATCATATCTGTCAAATGGTTTTTCAGTTTAACCCACATGAGTGGCTCTGCATCCTAAACAGAGATAGTTATCTACTGTCACTTTTCTCAATGCTATCCTAAAATTTAACCCAACTGCCTAAAATTATTCAAAGTCAAGCCCATTACTACTGCATGCAAAGTTTATAGGTAGATTATCACTCATTAAACACCCAAATTACAACAGGATGCATTCTTACTAACAACTTGGTGTGTATTTTTTTTTAAAAAATAGCTAGCATCTGGCAACTGTGGACACAAAAAATTCAACCCAAGCATATCTGTTCTTCCCCCAGTCCTAGAGAGTTATCTCCCCTCAACAGTACCTCAAACCAGCAGGTACCAGCAGTACCTCAAACCCATGTTTCCTTCTAAAACTTTCCCAATACTCCCTCTCTATTCCTCCATGATTCCTCAGCTCCCCAAAACTTAAATCTGACTCAAACTCCGATTCAGACTTATACGGAGAAATAAATAAGAGTGCCTCTGGGCATATAGAATGCAACCTTGCTTCCAAAGAGAGCGAAGGCAGGAGGCGCCTGCTGGTTTGCAACAGGAGAAGGGACCCACCAGCGCTGAACTTCAAAGCAGCTGTGAGCACTCAGCCTCTTTTCCTTTCCCTCCCTAGCTCAGTTTGTGACAGGGGTGGACTCCAGCATCTGTTCACTGTTGGAATCCCATGGAGTATTTGTGTATGGGTGAGCGTGTTCCTGAGCAGATGCAAAGTACATTTCGCTCGCCACTGAGAGCCCACCACACGTCAGACATGGAAAGTGGAGAAGAAAGCCCACTTAATTTAAAACAACACTGGATGTTTGCAGGCAAACCTGAGCCCCCGCACCTCCCTCCCAGACAGGCGCCCAAACTTGAGCCCCGGCACCTGTTAACCTCCCAGAGGCCGGCCAGCCTTTCTCGCCAAGCCAGCACCAACCAAGTGCCTGCAACTCCCCAGAGGAGCCTCCCGCCAGTTCTTACCTTTCTCTGCCGGAAAACACGGGCACAACCAAGGCGAGGAGAGAGGGAGTGCGAGCAGCCTGAATCGCGTTACCCGCCTGCTCCCAGCCGAGGTCTCCAGCCGCTCTCTGGGTCCTTCCAGCGCCGTGGCCCGGCCATCCCTTCCGTCGCCCGCCAGCGGCCCGCCTGCTCCTTCCGGTATTGCGCGCCGACGCCGGCATGGCTGAAATCACGTGAGATCCGAGATGGATCAGCCGGTGCGTGAAATCGACCCTTATACACCATAGACACGCCAAAGGGGGAGGTAGAGTCTATGTCTGCAGACCGTCTTCTCCTGTTATTTTTGACACCGTATTTTGGGAGTGACCTCTGCTCCAGGCAGGCAGCAGAGAAATTAAAGGTTTTGACGACGTAATTATTTGGTAGTCTCGTGGTTCCCCATTCCTCGCAACAAAAAAGAGAAGTAAAAGTCAGACATTCAAGCGGGTGCTGGATGGGAGTTAGGTACTGCATTATTTGTTTATGACACTTCTTAGCCGTCTTTCAAAGTGCAGTCTTTTCCCCCTGAAAGCGGCATACAAATAACAGTACTGTAGTGGGAAATTCAGAAGTGCAGGGTCCCTTCATGATAGTAACAGCCACGCCACGCCTCCATTTTTTGCTGCTGGGTTGAGAATGAGATCCTTCTCCCACCACAACAGATGTTCCTAGGAGAGTGTTAGCTACTGAGAAGAGGCTTCTCAGTGGCTGACTCACCTCATTTCACTCTGATTTACTCCAGTCAGCAGGAAAGGACAAGGAAACATGTTAAAAGACTCTTCTCGGTAGCTAACACTCTCCCCTTCCATGCTGATTGGCTCATAGGATGCTGGAGACATAGGAACCCTGCACCTAAAAAAGTAAAGGGTCTAAAAACCCCTGAGATACTGGATGACCACACCCCTGCAACTATAACATAAAATCGTTTTGGAGCAGCAGACATCAAAATTCACAATTAAGGCTGCAAACCTAACCATGTCTACTCAGAAGTAAGTCCACTGAATTCAATGGGGCTTTCTCCCTGGTAATGGGGGGGGGAGTAGGATTGCAGCCTTAGATACTGAAACAGTATACCAGTGTTAAAAAATTACAGCCATTTGCTCTCCAATGTTATTTGTTTATTTATAGTTTAATATACATTTCCAAGGAAAAATGCTCTGCAAATATGTTCTGTGTTGGGAGGGGAGGGGAAGCTTTCTAACTTACTAAGTTACATTCCCAGTAGTGTGATAGCAAACTCAGAAGTGCAGGGTCCCTTCATGATAGTCACAGCCACGCTCCCTCACATTCAGGTCCCCAGGATTCACCAAGTCTTCTCCAAATGCAGAATTATAGAACCAGAATAAAACTGCTGTGCTCATAAACTTCCCCCCCCTCCTCTCTGGGGACTAAACGTAGCCAGAAACATTTTGATTTTAAGAATTCTGAAATGAAGCCAAGTGTGGGACTAGCAGTTGGGAGACCAAGGTACTTTGCTGTGAACCGCACTTCTCACTTACCCTAGGAACCAATCAGCATGAAAGGGGCAGTGTGTGTTAGCTGCTGAGAAGAGTCTTCTCACTGACTGACTACCTCCTTTTGGATCCAATCAGCACAAAAGGACAAGGAAGCATGTTCTTAGCCAAGTGAGAAGACTCTTCTCGGTGGCTAACACACTCTCCTTTCATGCTGATTGGCTTGTACATAGGGACCCCACTCCCCAAAAAGCAAGGCATCTATGCCTCCCCAACTCCAGATGACTACATTCCTGTTCTTTCCCCATATTAAAGGAATACATGGATGGGAAGGCTTGAAGCTGAGAGCTTTTATGTATTATTCTTTGTTATGTTAGGAAGAGTTCAGTGCTATTCTCACATTGTAAGGAGTTTGGGGGAGGGTGCTTCATGGTTTACAACAGCCCTGTAATGTAATCCAGTTTTATTATTCACAAATTGCAAGTGTGTGTTTGGGGAGGCAGGCTTATAACCAGCCTGTATTATGGTTTTTACATTTTAGATGGAGGTTATAAGGAAAGGTTGAAGCTTCTGAGGCTTTTTAATTTAGAGAAACAGTGAGTAAGAGGGACATGATAGGAGTGTATAAAATTATACATGGCATGGAGAGAATGGATAGAGAGAAGTTTTTTCCCCTCTCTCGTAACACTAGAACTCGTGGACATCCAATGGAGCTGTATGCTGGAAGATTCAGGACAGATAAAAGAAAGTGCTTCTTCATGCAATGCATCAGGCTATCAGTGGCTACTATCCATGATGGCTGTGCTCTGCCTCCATAGTCGGAGGCAGCATGCTTCTGAACACCAGTCGCTCGAAACTGCAGGAGAGCACAGTGCTCCTGCACTCAGGTCCTGCTTGCCAGCTTCCCATAGGTGTCTGACCACTGTGAGAACATGTTGGACTAGATGGGCCATTGGCTTGATCCAGCAGGCTGTTCTGAGCTTCATACCATGCTGAAGCTGGCTGCTAGCTCAAACTCTAGTGCAAATAAGGTTCTGCAAATTAGTAGCCAACTTCAGCATCGTGGGCATTATAGAGTGACGCTAACTAATAAAGATTGTTTAAACTGTCACCTCATTGATCTTTACTGGTAAAATACATCGCATGCATTGCGGATGGGGCCGTGGCTGATTAGTAGAGCATCTGATTTGCATGCAGAAGGTCCCAGGTTCAATCCCCAGCATCTCCAAGGAGGGCTGGGAAACATTCCCTGTCTGAAACCCTGGAAAGCCGCTGCCAGTTTGTGTACAGTAGATGGGCAATACTGAGCTAGATGGACCAATGGTCAGACTCGATATAAGGCAGCTTCTGGTGTTTCCTACCTATGCATAGTCACTGCATAGCAGAGACAGAGGACCATTATGTAATCAGATATACAGATAATTCTTTCTTTCACTCTGTACCCAAAGAAATAGAAAACGAAGGGCTGTGGCTGAGAAGTATTGTTTTATGTATGTATGTATGTATGACAGTTATATCCCACCTTTCCTCCAAGGAGCTCAAGGTAGCACACAAACATGGCTCTCCTCCTCCCTATTTCGTCCTTGCAACAATCCTGTGAGGTAGGTTAGGCTGAGAGACATTGGCTGGCCCAAGGTCACCCAGTGAGCTTCATGGGTGAGTGTGGATGTGAACCCTGGTCTCCCAGGTCCCGGTCTAACCACTTTGCCACACTTGTTAAGCCCTGTTTGCGAGTTGGATGTTGTCCCCTCCAGAGTTATTGTTTAATTAGTTAATTAAGGCATTTTTGTTCCACTCTTCAGCTGAAAGAGGCTTTCAGAGCAGTTTACACATATGTAGGGTTGCCAGGCTCAGGGCCTGAGACTGATCCTGTATCTTTAGGAGAAGAGAAAGTCAGCCAAGTGCAGGTGTTCTTGCAACCCTGTAATGGGAAAAACCACAAGGTGGAATTCTCCCTTCCCCCTGCACAACTTTTAAAGATACAGAAGACCTCTTGGTTGCAACGCCCAGCCTCCAAGAGGTCTTCTGTATCTTTCAAAGTTGTGCAGGGGTAAAGGAGAATTCCACCTTGTGGTTTTTCCCATTACAGGGTTGCAAGAACACCTGCACTTGGCTAACTTTCTCTTCTCCTAGAGATACAGGATCAGTCTCAGGCCCTGAGCCTGGCAACCCTACATATCAGTGTTAATCAGTCCCTGTTTGCAAGCTTACAGTCTAAAAGACTATAACACAAAAGGAAAATGCATTGGGAAGATAAAGGAAGAAAGCAAACTCAGGCCCTCCTTCTTAGTTACAAAGTTCTTTTAATGAGCAATTGGGATAGTTTGGAGAGGAGCCAAAACCTGCTGGCCTTTCAAGAGCCTATGGCTAGCTGTTGCCGTTCCATCTCTCCTTTTGCTACAGCCTGATGGAATGGCTGCAGACAGAGGACAGTTGAAAGAGCAGTGTAATGGGAGCTGATGAAAATTGTTCTCATGGGTGGGGGGGATGTTGAAGCTGAGTATGGTTTCCAACAACCCTGTCATATAGGCCAGCTTTATTATTTCCAAATTGCAAGAAGGTGTTACAACCAGACCCCATTAGAATTTTTACATTTCAAATGGAAGCTGAGTTTAACAAAATGTCTTACAAACTGCAATAACTTTTGCAATACGTTTTTGAGAACTGTCAGCTACTTAATCTTTATTAGTGAAATACAACATCACCGAGATATATCTCCACCGAAATACTAAATTTCAGTAACGTGTTATCAACATGCAGGCAGCAACCACAACAATTGCATTATAAGATATACAGATAATTCTTCCTCCGACTTTCCTGTGGGAATGGAAGAGCACAAAGAGTTACTTATTCAGGACCCTATTTCTGAGTTGAATTTGACTGCTGCCATTTGCGGGGCAGGAGCATAATACTGAAAGGGAAAACTACTATACCTTCAGTTCTTTACAATTCCTATGTCTATATCTCTAGGTTGCATCAAGAACAGGAAGCAAATAGCATTTCATTGAGGCCAAATCACTCTTTATCCAACCATCAAGTTCTCTCAGTGCTCCTGGGCAAGACCAGCTCATCCTGATCATTCTCAGTAGACATGAACAAAGTTGCTGATCTTGCCCTGGCGGGATGCTGCTTCTGCTATCCCATCCCAAAATGTAGAAAACAGGGACCTCATTTTTGCACTGAATAGGATTAATGCTCACATCGTTCAAAAGCTTGAAATTTAAAATACCAAGTTAGTTGACCACAGTGTAAACTTATGTTCAGACCACAAAGTTTGCCAGCTTGCTCCAGCATGTGCTTTGAGAAGTAGTTTTTTAAAAAATCCTCATTCTGCAGCACTCATATCCTCACTCACCACATTTTGTTGAAGGAACCATAATGCAGGAGCAGCAAGCAACACATATTACAAGACTGAACAACTGGACAACTTAGGCTGCAATCCAATACACACATATGGGAGTAAGTCCTATTGAACCCAGTTGCACTTACTTCTGACTAGGCATGTACTGGACTGCAGCCTTACTCAGCATGCAGCCACAGCTTAGCTCAAATATCAAAGCTTTAACAACTGGCTAGAGAAATCACCAGCCAAGGAATTGGAACGTAACAGATAGCTGGCATAACGCAACCCTTTCCTCTTTCCCAGTGATGGGGAACCTCCAGACCGCAGGACAAATTAGGTCTGCAGGCCCACAAACCACTTTGTGGGACAGTTTGGCCCAGCCACACCCAGCTGTCCATCACCTGATGTCCAGTGGCGTGGCAACAGAAAACGGTGCCAAAGTTAAAAGTACTGCATTAAGGGTGGAAAGGAAACATTAGTATGCACTCTCAATGCTTCTTTTGCAGACATGGGTTTACATTTTAATCACCTGTTGTCATATGATGCCCCATCCACCGGTCAAAGTGGCCTGCCGAGAGTTGGCCAGTTCTGGATCTGGCCCTCCAGCCGGAACCAGTTTCTCACCCCTGCTCTTTCCCTAAGTTCAGAAGAAAATTATTTGTATAACAGCTACTAAGGCTACTGTCCTGTACCTACTTATCTTGGAGTAAGCCCCACTGAAGTTAGTGGGACTTACGTCTGAGTAGAGACATGTATAGGATTTAGAGTTGCCAGGTTCAAGGCCTGAGACTGATCCTGTATCTTTAGGAGAAGAGAAAGTCAGCCAAGTGCAGGTGTTCTTGCAACATTGTAATGGGAAAAACCACAAGGTGGAATTCTCCTTTACCCCTGCACAACTTTTAAAGATACAGAAGACCTATTGGTTGCCAGGCCCGGCCTCCAAGAGGTCTTCTGTATCTTTTAAAACTTGTGCAGGAGGAAGGGAGAATCCCACCTTGTGGTTTTTCCCATTACAGGGTTGCAAGAACACCTGCACTTGGCTGACTTTCTCTTCTCCTAAAGATACAGGATCAGTCTCAGGCCCTGAACCTGGCAACCCTAATAGGATTGTACTAGTTAGTCAATCAAAATTGTACCCATGCAAGTAACTACATGGTCATGTGAATAATTACAATGATGCTTCAGTGCTCCTATCCTCCTCCTAGTGGAAAACTCTCTTTTCCATAAGTACAAATTGTACAAGTAGTAATTGGGTACAAATGGCTATAGTCCTTTGGTAGGGTACATGTTTTGCACGCAGAAAGACCCAGGTTCAATCCCTGGCATATCCAGGGCTGCAGAATATTCCTCCCTCAAACCTTGGAGAGATGCTGCCAGTCAGTGTGTGGATGCTGCTCAGGTAGATGGAGTAATGTCCTGCCCTGGTTTAAGGCAGATTCCTATCTTCCAAGTCTGGCTCTTGAGATGTTCACCTTATAAGAGCTTAATACACCAGAGACAATGCTTGAAAACAAAGTCCCTGGTGTGGCAAAAATCTTTTGGGTTCCCCCCCCCATGTGTAGCTGATTCCAGAAAAATGCCTCCCCATATGAAACTGAGGTGATACGTTCTTTTTGTGTGGCACATGAGAAATTCATGTGGGAATTGGCCCATAGCTAGAAAAATCAATTGTGCCCATTGAAAGCCATTCAGGTAGCAAGGGCGAAATTCCCCACTGACTTTATTTCCTGTGCTCACAGTTCTGCTGAAGCCCACTAGATGGTACACATTACCTTAAAGAGTAAAGATTCAAGAGTAAAGATGCCGTTTAAAAAGACTTGTGAGAAAACTTTAGGGTTGAGGTTCCCCATCTTGGCTTTTCTCAAAGTTTAGTGGAATAATGTTCCAAATCATAAAAGGGAATAACTCCCAGTGGATGGCCCAAACTACCTTTCAGTAGAAGGTTGCTACTTTCCTTTGCTAGGACCATATTTGCGTTGTTCCCCAGAAGTCTGATTCTATACGCTACTGTACCATAAATTAAATTCCGGTCAGGGTTCCCTGGCTTCTTAGAGATCAATATCTGTGCTTTGTGGCAAATGTGTTTTGTGTTGTTCTTGGCTTGACTAGTTAATATTACCTTTTCAGTCTAGCTGTAGGTATCTGCTTGAATTCAGTGAAAGTGTTTGCTGTATCAGCCCGTCTGTTCTCCATAGTTTCCTGTATGTAGGACCATGTGGGAGCAATCAGAAACAGGGCTCCTCCCCATGCCAACATTGCCCCAGTTTCTCTCTCTTTCTCTCTCTGTGTCTGTGTCTAACACTAATATTTACTTATTTTATTTCTTTATTTAACAAATTATATACTGCTTGAATGTAAAGACCTCTAAGTGGTTTACAAAAAACCATTAAAATTATCAATAAAACAGTTAAAAACAAGTATATATAAATTACTTATCTTGGAGATATATATATATATAAATAAACAAGTGAAGCAACTACTAAGTAAAAGATTAAAATAAAACAACATCTATGTGTCTGGAAAGGCTTGCCTATACAGAAAGGTTTTAAGCAGGTGCCGAAAGGAGTACAGCAAAGGTGCCTGTCTGATGTCAATAGGCAGGGAGTTCCAAAGAGTTGGTGCTGCCATACTAAAAGAACGATGTCTTGCAAGTGCCCAACAAGTATTATGTGGCACCTGTTAACAGTGCCTGTTCTACAGAGCAAAGTGCTCGAGCAGGCACCTATGGGGTAAGGCAATCTTGCAAGGAAACTGGTCCCAAGCTGTTAAGGGCTTTATATACTAGCAACACCTTAACCTGGTAACAAATTGGCAACTAGTGCAGATCTTTGAGCAGAAGTGTTATATGTTGACGTGGTCTCAGCCCTGTCAGCAATCTGGCTGCAGCATGCAGCACTAACTACTATTTCCAGGTCAAGTGCATGGGAAGCCCCATATGGAGTGCGTTACAGTAGTCCAGTCTTGAAGTCCCCAATGTCTGTGGCCAAGCGCTTCCAGTCCAGGAATGGTCATAGTTGTTTCACCAGGTGCAGCTGATAAAAGGCACTTTTAGCCACTGAGACTACCTGGGCCTGCAGTGACAGAGCTGGATCCAGAAGCTCCCCTAGACTGCGTACCCGGGAAAGAGGCACATCCTGAGCTCGATGAAGATGTTGACCCAGTGTGCGGCAGCTGTGAAACAGGCAAATGCCATGCTAGGGATTATTAGGAAGGGAACTGTAATTAAACTGCCAATTTCATAACCCCATTATACAAATCTATGGCGTGACAACATTTGGAATACTGTGCTGCCTCACCTCCGAAAGGATACTGTAGAGCTGGAAAAGGTTCAGAAAACAGCAACCAAAACGATCAAGGGGATGGAGCAACTCCTCTGTGAGGAAAAGTTACAGCATTTGGGGCTTTTTGGTTGAGAGAAAAGGTGAGTAAGAGGAAACACGATAGAGATGTATAAAATTATGCATGACATGGACAAAGCGGATAGAGAAAAGTTTTTCTCCTTCTCTCATAACCCTAGGACTCAGGGACATCCCATGAAACTGAATGTTGGAAGGTTCAGGACAGACACAAGAAAGTACTTCTTCACGCAACACGAGCTGGACTATGGAATTCATTCCCAGAGGAGGCAGCGGTGGCCTCCAATTTGGATGGCTTTAAAAGAGAATTGAACACATTCCTAAAGGACTATCCATGGCTGCTACCCCTGACGGCTATGTTCTGCCTCCACAATAAGTGTCAGTATGCTTCCAGATACCAGTTGCTGCAGGGCGCAAGCAGGGAGAGTGCTGTTCTACTCAGGTCCTGCTTGCAGGCCTCCCGTGGGTTGCCACTGCGCGAACAGGATTCTGCACTAGATGGGCCATTGGCCTGATCCGTCAGGACTCTTATATTCTTAGACACTCCTCTGACAGGCCCCAAGCTTAGCAAGGTGGAGCCATGCTGCAAAGGTAACATCAGAAGGGTTTCTCGAGCCCAGGGAAGGGGAAACCTGTGTTCCTCTGGATATTGTTGGACTCCCAGTTTCGATCAACCCCAGCCAGCATAGGCAATGCTCAGGGATGATGAGAGTTGCAGTCTAGCTACATCTGGAGGATAAGAAGTCCCCAGTCCCTGATCTAGTCTCTTGTCCCATATGTATCTAGTCTTGAGTCTTGCCCTAACCAAACTATGCTGGCTGTACAATTAATGTAACCTGCCTTAAGTCGAGAGGGTGCTTATATAGCCATCTGTTGGGGATGCTCTAGCTCTGTATTTCCTGCATGGAGCAGGGGGTGCCTGTTGGGACTGGTGGGGTGGAAGGCAGGGAGCAGCCAAGCCCCCTTCTCATGAGATGTCTCACAAGTCCATACTTCACTACAACAGATGTCCCTAGTCGCCAGTCAGCAGGAAAGGGGAGGCTGTGCGTTAGCTACTGAGAAGAGTCTTCCCAGTGGCTGACTCACCTCCTTTCACTCTGAATGGCTCCAATCAGCACAAAAGGACAAGGACTCTTCTCAGCGGCTAACATGCTTTCCTTTTCATGCTGACTGGCTCATACAGAGTGGCTGGGTCTATGACCCTCCCCCATAACCCTGGACAACTACACCCCTGACAGAGCCAGAGCTAATTCTAGTTTTGCCTCCATCCTTCTCCCTGCTGAGTTCCATAAGGGCAGCACCAAGACTGAGGAGGAGGAAGCTGGCAGACAATATCAACCCCTTGGACTGGATGGAAGTAAGAAAGCAGGCATGTGGGGGTTAGGTGAGGGCAGACTGAGGTTAGTGGGCGGTGCCCCATTTGCACTAATGGACCAGCCACCACTGGATGGCCTACAGAGCTGCTTCCGTCTCTATGATTTTCACCTTTACTATGGAGAAAGGGAAGAGGAGGCTGCAGCTTTAGGACGGTATTTGACGGTTCGCTAAGGCGAATGTTCAATTAGAGCAAGGATTTCCTCCATGCACAATGGAACATTCTCTCCCTCAACTTCCCCTGTGTGCCCCCCTAAATCTGTTCTGGCTCCCGCCCCCTCCGCCCAACCCTCCAGATCAGATTTGGGGAAGGTGCAGGGCATGAGCAAGGGGAGGGGGGGGATCCTGTTAAGCTAGCTAGTTGAATACCGCCCTTTGGCTCTATATACACATGACAGCATTGCAACCAATGCTTTAGAATGTGGGTCAGGTCTAATTCCTATAAAGTGGTCAGATAGGGATAGGAGTAGTTTGAAACACAGAAGTGGTGGGGAGAAGGGAGTTATTTATTTATTTATTCTATTTCTATGCCGCCTTTTGGCCAAAAGGCCCTCAAGGCAGCTCACAAAAAATAAACACAAATACAAAATACACATCAGAAAAAAATATAGTGCACACAAAAAAATTAAATAACAAATTATTAACATTGTTAAGAAAACAAGGTTCTTTACAGGCCTGGAGATAATCTGTCCTTAAAAGTAGTGCTGCCACTTCAGGAATTTTAGTCCTCAAACATTGAGCTGTTGCAAAGGATTCGCTCACCAACATCACTGGATTCTTCCCATGATAGAGAAGACCAAGGCCAGGATGTTAAGGGGCCAGATGGGGCAAAAGCATGAGGAGATGGCAAGCGGCAGGTAGCCCCGCAAGCGGCCCGGCTCGTGCAGGTTGGAGGTGTTGGCCATGGAGGAGACGCGCCCCAAGCTCAGCCTCAACAGCGAGAGCAATGAGTTGCTGAGTATCCTCCCCATGCATGTGTTTCTTGTGAAACAGCTTCCCTCCCAGCCTCCCTCCCATGAAGTGTTTTTCCTGTATTCAGTAGTGTAGTGATAAATTCAGAAGTGCAGGGTCCCTTCACAATAGTCATGCCACTCTGCCTCACAGCCATGCCCCCTCCTTCACTTGCTTGCTATCCGTCATTATCTCCACACTCCTCAGTCCTTCCCACATGAACCTCCCACAACAGACATCCCTAGGAGTCAATCAGCATGATTGTTGGAGTGTTGGAGTGAGTTACCTACTGAGAAGAGTCTTCTCAGTGGCTGACTCATCTCCTTTCACTTTGATTGGCTTCAATCAGCAGGAAATGATGTGGAACCATGTTAGAAGGTTCTTCTCAGTGGCGAATACACTCAACTTCCATGTTCATAAGATGCTGGAGGCATAAGGTCCTGGCTGGGACCCTGCTCCCCAAAAGGTAAGGGGTCTAAGACCCCCTGAGACCCTGGACCAATACACTCCTGCCTGTATTGGACCACCACCAGCACAGAAAGAGTTGGGGAGGGATGCATGACTGGGGGAAATGGTTTAGGGTCCCCCCCTCCTCACAGTACATTGCTTGATAGGAATTTGGTGGCAGTTTGCATCTAACATACGGGTCTGCCACTATCATGCATATAGTTAGACCCATAGGCAGAATCTGGGCCTTGTAGTGAAAAGGTTTTATGCTTTATACATTCTGGTATGGGACATTAATTTATAGGCAAGCGGCAGCCCTAACAGGGTCACACAGGGCTGCTGGAGCCAAGCAAGGCTTGAAACTGTTGTATGAAGCTTCCCTGCTGAATAAAGTGTGTGTTTGTCCTCATTCCTGTTCTCTGTATTAATGGACCCAGAAACATTACTGTCTATGATAACTCCCCAGTTCCACAGTGCAATAATTATTGGGCACACTGCTGGTGCAATCTGTAACTGGTCCCAGTTGCAGTTGGAGTCACTCAGCAGAGTGCCTCTTCCAGATTTTCTTGCAAGGAATCATAAAATCGTAGAGTTGGGAGAGGCCTATAAAGCCACTGAGTCCAACCCCCTGCTCACTGCAGGAAGTCAGTATCTCACTATCTTTGTGGGCAAGCATGCACCAATTTTCTAAAAATTATTTTTGAGATGCAAGTTTTCCAATGTGCCAGACTTTCACAAAACAGCAGAGTTAAAAAAAAAATGTGTTGCCCCCAGCCTCACCATAGGAAGTTGCTTTCTATGGAGTGAAAAGCAACTAGCTCGGTACTGTCTACACTGACTGGCAGCAGCTCTCCAGGATTTCAGACAGGCAGCACTCCCAGCCCTACCTGGAAGTGCTGGGGATTGAACGTGGGACCTTCTGCATGCAAAGCAGATGCTCTACAGCCCTCCCCCACCCTCCCCCACCAGTAGCCAACTCTCCTTGAGTTCCAGAAACCTGAGGTCTGCCGTGGACATGCACTTACTTACGCATCCAATTCCAATTTTTTTTTTTGAGACACAAGTTTTTCAATATACCCGACTTTCATAAAACAGTGGGCTTTTAAAAAGCGTGCTGTGCCCAGTCCAGTGGTAAACCAGAGGAGGCAGAGGTGAAGGAACAATCGGAAGCCCAGTGACATCCCAAGGGATAGAAAGGAAGTGGGACGCTCCACTGTGATACACACACACTACAATGTCACTGTGGTGGGGACCTAGAATTAGGAGTGAGCAGTGAAGTGGCCAAGTTTGCTGACGACACTAAATTGTTCAGGGTTGTTAAAACAAAGAAGGATTGCGAAGAGCTCCAAAAAGACCTCTCCAAACTGAGTGAATGGGCGGAAAAATGGCAAATGCAATTCAATATAAACAAGTGTAAAATTATGCATATTGGAGCAAAAAATCTGAATTTCACATATACGCTCATGGGGTCTGAACTGGCGGTGACCGACCAGGAGAGAGACCTCGGGGTTGTAGTGGACAGCACGATGAAAATGTCGACCCAGTGTGCGGCAGCTGTGAAAAAGGCAAATTCCATGCTAGCGATAATTAGGAAAGGTATTGAAAATAAAACAGCCGATATCATAATGCCGTTGTATAAATCTATGGTGCATTTGGAATACAGTGTACAGTTCTGGTCGCCTCATCTCAAAAAGGATATTATAGAGTTGGAAAAGGTTCAGAAGAGGGCAACCAGAATGATCAAGGGGATGGAGCGACTCCCTTATGAGGAAAGGTTGCAGCATTTGGGGCTTTTTAGTTTAGAGAAAAGACGGGTCAGAGGAGACATGATAGAAGTGTATAAAATTATGCATGGCATTGAGAAAGTGGATAGAGAAAAGTTCTTCTCCCTCTCTCATAATACTAGAACTCGTGGACATTCAAAGAAGCTGAATGTTGGAAGATTCAGGACAGACAAGAGGAAGTACTTCTTTACTCAGCGCATAGTTAAACTATGGAATTTGCTCCCACAAGATGCAGTAATGGCCACCAGCTTGGATGGCTTTAAAAGGAGATTAGACAAATTAATGGAGGACAGGGCTATCAATGGCTACTAGCCATGATGGCTGTGCTCTGCCACCCTAGTCAGAGGCAGCATGCTTCTGAAAACCAGTTGCCGGAAGCCTCAGGAGGGGAGAGTGTTCTTGCACTCGGGTCCTGCTTGCGGGCTTCCCCCAGGCACCTGGTTGGCTACTGTGAGAACAGGATGCTGGACTAGATGGGCCACTGGCCTGATCCAGCAGGCTCTTCTTATGTTCTTATGTTCTTAACCATCCCTGCCAGAAAGGTACTGTTTGCATGTATTTGCATGGGTTGAAATGCAAATTTGTTCCGTTTTAAAATCTCTTTTTGCATCCTAACTGGTTTGTGGGGAAATGCATTCACTCGTAGAAAGAATATGTCTGGACTGGGGTTCATGTAGTGTGTATATTGCTAAGAAAACAAGCACACAGAAGGCACAGAAGGCACACTAAATCATAGCGTGCACACAGCCATGTTTGCAATATTCCCCATATTTATGCAGGCATCACCAGGAACATCATGTCCTATGTCTTTGCTCCATGAAATTTCAAACCGATTCCTTATGAGACGAGGGATTCTGAAGAGGCTTGCATGCAAACACTCCAAGACCCTTATTTTTATACAGCATTATAAAATACAAAGAAAAGAAAGAAAAGAAAAGCATGTAGTGTCACTGTTATGGAAGGATTAGCAGTCACACCAGTGAGGAAGGTAGACATGAACTTCTGGTTCTCATCTAATGTCTAAGCCAGGGTTTGTTGACTATAGTTCCCATCATCCATCATCCATTGACCATGGCTGAGGCTAATGGGAGCTGAAGTCCAAACCATCCGAAGGGCACCATGTTGGCTATCCCTACTCAAAACAATATAACATTATGCACACAGCCCTCCTCCATAGCTGGCTATCTGTCTCATCCTATTTCATTTTGGTGATTAACAATGTGCTCTTCTCCCACAATTTTGATGGTGTTGTAAGCACTCCAGATTCAGGGTAGGAAATGTTTTTCAGCCTGAGGGCAATGTTCCCTTCTAGGCAAACTTCTGGGGGCCACATGCCACATGTGGGTGGGGCCAGAGGCCAAAGTGGGCACACCAATGCATATAAACATTACCTTTATACAGTAGGATAGTTTCTACACACATTCACACAACCTTCATCCTCCTTCGTCCAGGCAAGCAAGAGTAATCAGAGTTCAAGGACAAATGCCAGACAGGGGAAGACACTCTAGAGCAGAGATTTCCAACTTTTTTGAACCGGGGGGAACATTCCAGATTTTGAGAGAGTACTGGGTGCCAGTCCCAAAATGGCTGCCATGGGATGTGGCATAACACAAAATTAGAGAGGGTACAGTCGTTGATGTTTCTCTCCTCCCCGCACCCACCAAAACCTCATGTTTACCATGGGAAATTAGCTATGTCTTGCTGGTCCTGATTGTGGAGATACAGCTGTTAAAGGCACAAGAACTCTGTTTCTCCAGTGTCAATCATAAACCAAGCCTAGGCCGTGACTCTATACCCATTTACCTGGGAGTAATCCCTATTTAATGCAAATAGACTTACTTCTGAAGTAGACAAATGTATGCAATTGTACTGGAAGTTAACTATACAGTGAATTCTTAATAATGAGTGCATGAACATAAGCTCCTGCTCAACAAGAGACATTCCTAAGTCTGTTCGCAAAGTTTGTACATTTTGCATTTGCCATTCGGGGAGGGGATTCCTTAACATCTACCCATACTCACTGTGTAGTAGTAGTTGCAGAAAATGACTTATAGGGAATACCTGATCTCAGATGAACCCCCTACAGTAACCAGCACTGATTGTTAGGTAAAAAGGAAGGGCAAATTACTGAGATCCCTAAACAGGAGCAGCCAGCCTGGCACATTTCACATAAATTGCTTAAAAGGGCACCTGCTCATTTTGCTTCATAACTTTCTTTCTAGGAGGACCAGAGTTTTTTTTAAAAACTGAAAGCTCGGAGTCTGGAGCCCCTTCCTGGGGGTGCCAATTAAGACCTTTGCAGGCACCATGATCCCTGCAGGTTCTGGGGTGGCAACTGTCAGCTTCAGAGCTGGGGGCTGGGCAGTAACAAAGCAGCCAGCACAGCTGGGCAATAAATCAGTCAAGGCCAGACAGATAACGGAGGCTGGCTGGCAGAAGAAAGGCTTGACAAACTAACCAGTAGCAGTGTCCAAGAGCATCATCCAGGTAGGGAAGCAGAGTTCAGAAAGCCAGGGGTCCAGTCTAACGGTCTAGAGACTAGTAACAGCATTACACACAAGGAGTCACAACTGCCATTGTAGTCAGCAGTCTGCTGCAGCCATGATCTGCCTTTTATAACAGACTCCCTAAGCCAGGTGCCCGTGATTAGTCTCCCAGCTGCTCAGAGCTGCTTGTTCTTAAACAACCCGACCTCTTCCTTCGTTGCTGTGCTACTTGCTGGCATCTCCTTTCTGCAGGAGGGAGGGGAGCCTCCTGTTCATACCCAGAATCCAATTGAGGGGCTTCAGCCAGGTCCTGGACATCCTCCAGCTGGGGAAGAGCCAGAGTTGTGTCCTCAGGGGTTCCACTAGTTCCTTCTCCTGGGTCTGCCAACTCTGCCTCTTCCTCCGAGTCCTCTGAGGGGGCCATGACAGCAACCCCTGCTCTCGACCAAAGTGGGAAACCTCAAGCCCTTCAGATGTTGGAATGCAACTCCCATCATGCCTGAGTTTTGCCCATGCTGCCTGGGGCTAATGGGAGGAGTCCAACATCTGGAGCACCACAGGTTCCCCATCCATGCTCTAGAGCAGCATTTCCCAACCAGTGTGCCTCCAGATGTTGTTGGACCACAACTCCCATCAGCCTCAGCCAGCATTGCCAATGGTCAGGAAAGATGAGAATTGTGGTCCAACAATATCTGGAGGCACACTGGTTGGGAAATGCTGCTCTAGAGGTAAGTGTATAATGTAACCCATTAATTTTACATATTTTCTACTCTTTTCAATCACCTTTCAGTAACCTGGATGTCAGTAAAAGATATAAAGCAGGGATGTTCTCTTTGATTCTAAAAATAATAATTACAAAGTAGTGTTTTATATTTCAGAGCATCAGCACTTTATAGGACATCTACAAGATCCTCAGTTTCAGTAGATCACAACTCTACTTTTAGATGGAGAACAGATATGGGAAACCTGTGGCCCTCCAGATGTTGCTGAACTACAATTCCCATCATCCCTGGCCATTGGCCATGCTCTCTGGGACTGATAGGACTTGTAGTTGAACAATGTCTGAAGGCCAAAGGTTCCCCACAGCTGACATACAGATACAAAAGGGACAATATTTCCCTGTTAACTGTTAGTTTTTAAAATGTTGGATGTGAGAAAAGAATATGGGAATTTCAAAGGGGAAATGCTGCTAAGTGTGTCCTTTTCCGTTTTTATTATCACCTTAAAACCCAAAAGGATTTTATTATTTATTTGTAGTTGTTTCCCTCTGTTTAGTCCCGACCCCATGCCTCTGATTATGTCTAAATTTAATCCACAGTTATTAAACTGCACAATCTCCTTTCTGGGGTGAGAAGAAAGATTCGATTGAATGGTTGCTTGGTAGCTGGTCAAGCATTAAGCAACAGAAATCAGCCTGCTGCTGTCTAATCTGTCTATCCGTATTTCCATACTCAAAAGTGGAAAATAACATTGAATTTCTTCAGCCACATCCCAGATCTTTACATTCTTCTTCCCTCAGTCATGGGAGTAATTTAGATGTCCAAGATTATTTTTTAGTAATGGCCCTGCTCAGCCATGGAATTCATAGCATGGCCTTAACAAGATACTGTGGTCTATTCAAATGCAATGGAAAAAACATGGTTTCCTGGCACATAGATGAGCCTGTACAAACAGCCATGGGCTTACATGCCTTATTCCCCGCTTCATTTCTTTGCATGCAGAAGAGATTGAAAGCTTCCATTTCCAGTTTTAAACTAAACTTAGGGAGCAGTGGTTTGATTGTACTATGGCTAGTGAAAATCGGATTCCTCCCTTCCTCTATTGAGAACTAACTAAAGTTAATGGGAAGAAGCCAAAGTTAAACCATGATTTCACATCCTAAAAGTATGGCTTGTTTAGGATGTGAAACCATGGCTTGATCTTGGCTTCTCCCCACTAACTTTTGTTAGTTCTCATTGGAGAAAGGAAGGGATCCCATTTTCACTGATTCCTGATTTCTCCTACATCCTCTGAAAATCTCCTTTGGGATGGGGACCTCCAAAAGATTGTGGGAGGTGGTGTGGGCAGCTGCAGATGTAATCAATGGAAATTGCCTTAACCTCTTTCTCTAGTGGGAGCCTCTACAAGATCTCATTCTCTTCTGCAAACCGAAGAAGCCCTTCCACTGGATCCAGTCCCTTATTTTTAATAATTACTGGTTGATAAAACATCCAGGCATTAAGTGATCTGAGTAATAAAGTTTATTTATTAATTAAATGCACTTTTATACTGCTTTATATTTTAAAATATCCGACGTTGTGTACAGATAATAAAAACACAACCTAAAAAAAAAAAATCGCAATCCCATGTGACAAAAACATAACATTGTCACTGCGTGTCTAACATCTAAGGCAGCCTTTCCCAACCAGTGTGCCTCCAGATGTTGTTGGACCACAATTCCCATCTTTCTTGACCATTGGCAATGCTGGCTGAGGCTGATGGGAGTTGTGGTCCAACAACATCTGGAGGCACACTGGTTGGGAAAGGCTGATCTAAGGAAGATGCTATTATGGTAAAGGCCCGGTGGTCAGATGTGTTTCTGACGGCTGTGGTACCACCAAGAGGACCTTACTTGCCAATCTCAGTGAGCAGGCAGGTCTATATGAAAGAAGGCACTCTCTAGCGTAAGCTGGTCTATGGTTGCTTATGGCTTTATAAACTAACAACAAACCTTAAACCTGGCTCAGTAGCAAACAAGCAGCCAGTGCAGCTCCTTCAGTAGGTTTATTATGTGCTTTAAAAGACTATGAACAATTAACAATAGAGACTGGCGGCTCCAATGTCAGTGGGGCAGTGAATCCACTCCGGGTTTTAGTCTGAACTTTCAAGGAGCTTGAAAGTTCAGACTAAAACTCAGAGCAGAGTTACTGCTCTGGATATAGGGCCACCAGTCTCCACCAGCAATTATTGCATTCCTAGTCTTTTATCTTGTTCCTTATTTGACAACAGTGTTTCCCGTGTAAAGTTAGTTCAAGCAAGGAGTACTAACATAGAGAGTACTGATAATTCGGCAGTAAATTTAGGGAGTGTCCAAGCTGGTGCTCTTTGATATGAGTTCAGTTTCATTTTTCAGTTGGCCTGGTATAACCTCTGTCTGTCTGGCTCCTATCGGACTTAGGTGGAACAAAACTTGCAAATAGTTAAGATGAAGACATTTTCTTTAGCTGGAACCATAATTTGTCCCAAAGAGAGACTAACGCGTAAGTAATTTACTGAACACATGAATAGTCTACATCCAAAGAGAAAATTTGACAATTCTTGCTTGCAAACTTTGTAGTCAGCCAGTCCAAACATTCCTCTACTCCACCAAGGGGCCAGATACTTCATAATTCCTTCTCTGCAAACAGGTTTAGTCCCATAGTAACAGAACAACTGCAGCAAATAGCAGACTTACGATTTGCAGCTCGAATGATATAGCTCTGCAATCCTAATAAAGTTATAACAAATAATATCAGAGAGATACAAAAAGGTTTCCCCGTATATATATACATGAATTCAATTTATCTTATACAGGGTGATAAGAATTCAGAAATATTAGGCAGAAAAACTAACTTCAGCTCCTTCCTTCTAGAACAGGTGTGGGCAGGGATATAGGGAGACTATTTTCATGGGGGGGGAGAGAGACAAAAATTGGGGGGGGCAGAAGGGTTGAGGCACTGGTCACTATAAAAGAGGTTTCGGGGGGGAAGTTTTCATAGGTAATAACCCCCCCCATTTATACATTTTAATTAGGAACTATGACTTGTGAAGTTTACAAAAAAGCAAAAAAAAATAAATACAATATTTTCCACATGCAAAATAGTTGTGTAAACTAAGTAACAGTGACTAGGAAGTAAATATATATCATGCAAGTCATCCTACCATAATGATTTGAACTGTTAAAAAGTCTAATGCACCGTGATTTCTCTGCAAATTTGCAGAGGAAATGTTCACTTAAAATTCCTTCAAATATGTTACTGTCAAAAGCCAAGATTACTAAATTTGTTTTTCTGTGATGAAGCACTGAACACCTGTATGGTGTTAACACATGTCAAAGTTGAGAATGAATTTTCACACACAGCTGTAGATGCACTAAAGCTGAATCCTGCAGCATACAAAGTGCACATGGGTTGAAAGCCTTCCTTGTATAGGTACAATGTTTTAGTAAGCTTGTGAACTGTGAGTTTGGTTCTCCTGAGGCAGCTGCTTCCCAGAACTAACTACCCTGGTTTCCTTTGCCATGCCAGGAAAGCAATTAAGAGAAGTTTCACTTTAAAAATTAAATTAATAGCTATAAACCTCACTTTTCATAAGGAAATGCTTGACAGCATGTCACACAGGAACTATACGTCTCTCCAAACTAAAGGTGCAAAAATTAACTGTACAAACACGCAATCTCTTCTACAAAAAGGCCCTGGACCACCCAGCAAACACTGCTTCTGATGGCTCTACCAGCAAATATCACATGCCCTAATTTGGTAACACGCAAGTTCGCATGAGAAAAGTTAAATAAGGTGAATTATTTATAATGATAATATGCACAATTAGGTGGAGGTCTAAAACTGTTGCAACTAAGGCCCTAGCTTTATACTCTTCAAAACCATTTTGAAATGGAACCGGATTGAAAGGATATATTTTTCAACTTTAACAAACTAAGGAAGAAATGCCCCCCAGACATGCATATACACAACAACAACAACAGTCTTTATTGCTTAGTCAACCGACCATTGCAAAACATTAAAACAACCAACTAAATACAAAGCAGTTGAAAGATAAAACATATACTTAAAATAGACTATACAGGGAGCAGTTTCAGACAGTACAATAGGTTAAGAACAGTGCACAATCTTGCAGGGTCTGATCTCCATGGCCAAGTTCAGAAATTTGGCCACTTGGACGGTGATTGATTTGTCAGTACCCTCAAGGAGGGCTGACAAAAGAGCATCCAAGGAACGGCCTGGGAAAGCTTGCAGAATGGGGTATAAAGACCTTTCCTAGCCTCATCATAGAACGTACATTTAAACAGGATGTGTGATACCGTCTCCACTTCAAACTTGTCACAGGGACAATATCTATTGTTCCTCGGGGTTTTATCAAATCTGCCCTCCAAACGTTTAGAGGGTAGGGCGTCAAAAGTTTAGAGGGTAGGGCATCAAAACGGGCCAAAGAGCACATACACAATATTCCAGCTCCCCATTGCCTGGGCTAAATTACTATGGTCTCATTAGGCTTCCTGGGGCTTGGAGAGCCAGTTCACATCTCTCTGTTTCTGTCTAGGCCCAAACAGCTAGGCACACCCACAAGGTGGATAATAGAATTTAGAAGTACTAGCAACCATTGGTGTGTTGCATTTAAGTTTGGAACTGCAAATATAAATGTGTGTGTGTACCTTTTAGATCTGAAAGGAGGATGAAGGTTTTACATTCCTTGTTTTTTTAGGTTTAAAAATGCTGTGTATGTGTGTTTGGTTGGCTACTCTGAGAACAAGATGATGGACTAGATGAGCCTTTGCCTGATCCATCAGACTCTTCCTGTGATGATTATAAGATGTACTGTTTATACAAAGGATACACGCTGTGGAATCACCTTATTAAATACAAACAGAGATTCCTCATTGGTGAGGCAAGTGCACTCTGTGCATGCTCAGGCCATTTATTTCTGAGGCTTGTAGTTCCTAACCATGATGTCTGCTTTGGTGGTGCTTAGGTTGCATCACACTTTGACTGGGTAGAATATTGCCTGCACATTTTCCTTCTCAGTCAGCCAATTAGCAAGAACCTCCTTGTCTTTATACCTTTAAAAAACAAGCACACCACAGGATCTGGAGACTGGGCTTCTCTCTGTCATTGTTTTATTGTGTTGTGTTGTGTTGGGTAAATTACTCCGGTATCCTTCCAATCAAAGGGGTAGCCAACTAGCCATGGCTTACAGCAGAAATGACACAATAGTCAAGTAGCACTTTAGAGACTGTACATAGGAACAGAAATGCAAACAATGAAAAATACAAGAAAATATCCGAAAGTATAAATATTTTTAACAAGGTTAAATTTTCGCTACATAATAGCGGAGGGGGAGAAGTATTTGTAAAAATTGTCAGATTCTATACATAAAATGTTTGACATCCACTAGATTTTCCACTAGCCACTAGACAGGAAAATTTGTCACCAGACATGCACCTAAAAACACTAGATTTGGCAACAATGGGGGAGATGCTCTGCAATGCATAACAAAACGATCTTTCCCGCCTTGCCTTCCTCCAATTGCAAACCCTTAAAATTGACTTGAAGGCACATAACAACAAGGTTTGCCAACTCCCTCCCCTAGCCATCAAGAAAAGAGAAGACTGAGGGGAGATATGACAGCACTCTTCAAGTACATGAAAGGCTGTCACATAGAGGAGGGCTGGGATCTCTTCTCAATCATCCCAGAGTGCAGGACACAGAATAATGGGCTCAGCTGCAGGAAGCCAGATTTTGACTGGACATCAGAAAAAACTTCCTAACTGTTAGAGCCATACGACAATGGAACCAATTACCTAGAGAGATAGTGGGCTCTCCGACACTGGAGGCCTTCAAGAGGCAGCTGGACAGCCATCTGTCGGGAATGCTTTGATTTGGATTCCTACATTGAGCAGGGGGTTGGACTCGATGTTTTTGTAGGCCCCTTCCAACTCTGCTATTCTGATTCTATGATTCTATGATTTGTGTTCACTTCATTCACACTCTTATATTTGCTGTATTTGGTATCTACCCCCTTTTATCCATGAGACAAAGATATTGTGGACAGGGCCGGCGCCAACGGGCAGCCAGGTCGGGACCTGGCCAAGGGCCCCTGGGGCACCCCTCAATAGTGTGGGAGAGGAATAGCACTCCCCTTCCACAATCCGCGCAGGGAGGGAGCTTCCAAGCCGCCCGCCCGTTCGCTGGCTCCACCTACCTGTCTCTTCTGTCTTTTGCGGCTGCTTGCACTACGTGCACAGGGCTACCATTAACCAAGATGGTGGCTGAGGCTTCCCTAAGGGGCTAATGCCTTGGTTGATGGCAGGGACGTGTGTGCGCAGCATGCATGCATGCCATCAACCAAGATGGCAGGGGAGGCTTCAGCCCCTTAGGGAAACCTTGGCCACCATCTTAGTTAATGGCAGCCCTGTGCACACGGTACGCGCAGTCGCAAAAGACAGGAGAGACAGGTAGGTGGGGTGTGTGTGCATGCATCCACGCGCATGCCCCAGGGCCCAGAGCAGGCTAGTCTCAAGGGCCCCGACATGCCTGGTACCGGCCCTGATTGTGGATTCTTGAAGAGTACTTTATTGATCACATCCAGTCCCATTCTTGGCCCAATCCCTGCTGCTCCTTTTTCCTCTCCTTCCAGCTCCCCCCCCCTCCACTACTGGGCCCTGCTCAAGACAAACTTCTTAAACTCAAACTTATATTTAACAGAATACAACACTGTCTTTGCATTCCCTTGGTAAATTTGCCCTGCTCCTCTCTTTGGATGCCTAAACGGTATTTTTAAAAGCTCAACTGAAATTTTAAGTTACTGCAATGCTAGAAATTTGGGGACTGAAGGAAAATTTCATTTAGGGAGGTAGAATCTGGCTGAGGTGGCCTGGGTTTTTGTCTTTTGTTTTGTTTTTTGTTTTTGTTTGTTTTTTCTTTTGGGTTCCATTGGTTTTAGCTATGGGTGGGTTCGGTTTCGTTTTATATTGTAGTTCTTGGGTTTTTATGTAGTTTGTATGTTGTATTTTACTTTATCTTGTACGCCGCCTAGAGTGGCCGCTTGTGCGGCCAGATAGGCGGCCTAGAAATAAAATTTATTATTATTATTATTATTAATTATTATTATTGGGGGGGGACAATGCCCTCATTCCCTCCCCCATCGCTATAACCCTGGGTGTGAGGAACCTTTGGCCCTCTAGATGCTGCTGAAGTACAACTCCCATCACCCCTAGCAAACATGACCAATGGCCAGGGCTGGTGGGAGTTGTAGGTCAGAAACATCTGAAGGGCTAAACGTTCCTCATACCTATTCTAAGATCACCACGGACTCTGCCCTACTGGGCTAAACCAAGCCATTCATGGGGGGGAGATCCACTGACACGCATCTTTTATATTCTTCCGCTGCCATGCAGGCTGCCCACTGGCCTCCCCCTCTGTGCCTGCCCACACAGGCTGCCGCTGCTGCCACTGCATAGCCACCACCATGGCACATAGGATGCCCTCTTGCTTGCCAAGGCTACCACCCACCACTGCCTTGCCTGCTTGCGGAGGTGGGGGATGGCAGATGGTGTAAGCGGCATGCAAGTGAGGGGGGAAAGGTTCACACTGCAATTCTCAGCAGCACCTTTCAGTGGCACTGCAACCTGCACAGTGTGATGCTTACATTTTTATGTATTATCCAGCCACAAAAGTGGCTGTATACTATAGCCAGCATGGATTTTTCGCATTCCGCAATGTTAAATTGAAAATATCCCCCATGCCATTCTGATGCTTCCCATAAGCTCATTTCAAAACAAACCTTACAAAACTTATAGTCCTGAACTCAGAAACGCTTGCTTAACAACCCTCTCAATTTTCATGGAGATACACAAAACTGCCAGAGAGAATCGAGAGTTCAAAGTGTAAAAAGAGAGAGAAAAAACAGACCCCTTTTGGACTTTTTTCTGTCAGAGTTCTCATAATTTGTTGAAATTAATTAAAAATCAGCCATGTTCACAGGGTACCTGGAATCCTATTACTGACCTTGCCCCATACTCTGACCTTCATCGTCTGGAGTTTAAAAGTTTTTTAAAAAATGCCTAGCTGATTTTTAATTAATTTAAGAAATTGAACTTAATGGTAAGCCCAGGCATGCTACATAAGAACCAACCGTCAGTGTTCTAAAAGCCAGACTCCCAGCTGCTTGGCTTGGCTAATCAGGGGGCCACACCCAGGCCAGGCCTTTATTTCACTTGAGGCAGTCATGGCTTTCCGAAAGAATCCTGGGAAGTGTAGTTTGTGAAGGTACTGAGAGGAGACTCCTATTCCCCTGACAGAGCTCCAGTGGCCAGGATGGTTTAACAAACAGTTGCTCTGATTGAAGCTCTGTGAGGGGAACAGGTGTCTCCTGGCAACTCTCAGCACCCTTTACTAACTACACTTCCCAGGATTCTTTGAGAGAAGCCATGACTGTCTAAAGTGGAAGAAAGGTCTGTTGTGGATATGGCCAGGGGCGGCTTTGGTTTAAATTTGGGTGGGAGCCTACAGTGCCTACTGTAGAATAAACAGGTGGAGGAAACGCTGAAAAGCAATAATACTGTTCACAATGTTTTCCTTTTAGAAAGGAAAGGGGCTTCCCCTCTGCCCAGTGCCCATCCGCCCAATCTCCTCCCCTCCCTCCCCCTCCCCAGGTCATTTTCACCTATCCTAACCATGATTGCACAGGAGTAAATCCCACTGAACTCAAAAACATGCAAATGATCAAACCTGCCCTCCCCTCCTACTCCCTCCCATCATTTCCCTTTTGCCCCTCCCCTCACCCCTCCCCCTCCCTTCCAATCCCCTCCCCCATGGTCAGTTTTACCTATCCTAACCATGATTGCATGGGAGTAAATCACGGAAGAATTTGGCACTCACCGATTAGTGCACTGGAGGGTGAGTTGACACACACATTACAAGGTAAGCTGAGTAAGATGGCCAACTCAGCAACAGATTTTGAGCGCCATTAAAAGGCAGGAAATTGTTCATCATTTATTGCTATATTTTTAAATTATGGATAACGGAGAGGTCATTTGGATTTTACCCCTCAAGGTATTCAGGAATTTTGGACACGCTCTGGAGACTACTATGTACCCTCAGTTCCCCGCTGCGCTACAGGTATTCAGCGCCAAGATAATAGCACAACTGCTATATGGAGGGCAATTCTGTGCCTACAGCAACTTTGGGTGTTTGGAAACTGTACAAGCTAATTTTTTTAGAGCCATTCTGGGGCTCCCCCCTTGTATCCCCAATGTGGCTTGCTGTTTAGAGGTGGGACTTCCTCTGATAAGAGTCTCGGGTGTGGACCCTCAGGATCAACTACTGGCTAAAGCTGATCTTTACCCCTGGGGGACTAGCCCTTCTTACATTAGAAGACCCCTTCCAGTCAAAATGGAAGCGGATGGTGTATAAGAAAATATACGCCTTTGGTTTCTCTCCAGAGATGCTTATTAAACTCGGGCTAACTAAGGCCAAAATGCTTATCTCCCAACGGATAAAGGACATTGAACTTCAAACCAATCTGAGTTTGCTGGCAGCATATCCTAATCCAGGCCTGACTCGTAGGGTATTTCTACCGGCAAATTACCTTGTAGATCTAACTATTGTAAAATATAGAAAGGCATTTACCCTAGCCAGACACAATTTCTTGCCTTCTGCTTTGCTGGAGGGAAGATACAACGGAGTCCCCCATGGTGATCGAGTCTGCCCATGTGATAACAGGGAGGTGGAGTCAATAGGACATGTCCTTTTCCATTGCTCCTTCTACAGGGACATCCGCCTTGCTTTCATCACCCCAATCTTACAAGCATTCCCTGTGGTTTGGGAATCTGATTATCCCTCCTTTATGTTAGCAGATAAAACCCCCTGGGTCACTAGTAACGTGGCCAGATTCTGTGCAGCAGCTATCAAGTGTAGGAAAATGGTTATGGATCTTGGTTAAATTTTTTATTTTAGCCAATTTTGTATGTTTTTAAATTTTAATTGTAAATTCTTTTATATTAATCCGTTTGTATTTCAAGTTTTTGTGTATGATCCAATTTTTTGTACTGGAATTAGTGATACAATGGCTGGTCTGTGACCGAAATAAAAGCATTCATTCATTCATATGTACCCTCAGTAGAGGATGACCAATCTGGTGGTATTTTCTAATGCAGTCTTTGCCAACCTGGTGCCTTCCAGACGTTTTTGGATAACAACTCCCATCAGCCCCAGCCAGCACGTGCTGTACTCCAAAACATATGAAGGGCACCAGGTCGACGAAGGCTGTTCTAATGATCCTCCACCTCCTCAACATCTGAGAAAGTTGCCTTGCCGGTCAACTGGCTTCCAAATGTAGTTTTATTTGCCTTGTGAGATCCAGCCTGTTAATTCAATCAGCATAAACAGAGAGAGTACAAACTTTTGGAACCAGGTTATTTCATTTCATTGGGTTGTACCCAGCTAAATGCTACTCAGAGTAAACCCACTGAAATTAATGCACACTGCTAACTTAGTTAATTTCAGTGGGTCTACTCTTGAGCTGAACTTACTTGGATGAAGCCCTTATTTATTTGGTCACAAGCATCTTGCACCACATGCAATGGCATTTTCACACTCCTGTTCTGATAAAGTCTGTGTAAACTGCTGTCAGCAAAGAGTCATGCCCTGTGCATAAGATCAAAAGCTACTCCTTGGGGTCTGACTTTCCTGTTAACGCCAACAGCACTACCAGGGCTTATTGTACATACAATATGCTTATTACAACATTCCACTGTCCTGACTCCACAATTTTCATTATTATTTTATTCATTTATTTAATATCCCGCCCTTCCTCTCAGAAGGAGCCCAGGGTGGTACTTTTCCTGTTCATCCTCTTACATTTCCCGTATAAAAGGAGCCAACCTCTGCCACTTAAAAAAAAACCCACTTAGCACAGTTAACAAGTCACTCCCAGTTTCATGATTCAGCAGCAGCATGCACTCAGGATCTTTGGAGATGCAGAGTTCTGTTTCCTGCTGTGACAGTGTGGGTCACTAGAAGGGACCTGGTGCAGGCACAGGAAGGGCAGTGGGTAGCAGTGTGATAGTGGACTGCACAAGGAAATAAGAGTAGCACACACTTGGGTTGGATAAAACTGTCCATTTCAGTTTTGCTTCTGTTTCCCCCCCCCAGGCTCTGAGAGGGTAATAGGAGTCTCCTAGCAACTCTCATTACCCTGAACAAACTACAGTTCACAGGATTCTTTGGGGGAAGCCATGGCTGTTTAAAGTGGTAGGATACTGCTTTAAATATATGGTATAGATGGGGCCTAACTCTTGGAACTCTCCCCAGGCTGCATGCCTCACTGGTCCTGCTTTGTATTAAAAATGTTTTCACCTGGCTAGAATGTGTGCTTGAACTCTGATCATGCTTCTTGTTGGCCTCTTGCGGGGTGGGTGGGTATGAGTGTGTGTAGAAACTAGGGATGGAAAGATCTATCAATTTTGGTTCTCTCAGTTTCTCATTTTTGGATGGAAAGATGTATGAAAATCTGTCAATTTCGGTTCTCTCAGTTTCTCATTTTTCCAGTCTTAAATTTGGTTCCCCACATTTCTTCAGTAATTTGCAATTTCCCCCCCAGAAAAACTCATGAAAATTCTCCAACATTTTAGTGCAAATTTCTCTAATAAGCATATTTTTGTAGGCAGTTTTGACTAATGTACATGTTTTTGCAAGCTATTTCTTGACATATAATGCATTTTTGCATGTTATTTTCACTCATATTTTCATTTTCATGCACGCTTTCCCCTAAGCCCGGCCAAGAAGTCTTCCGTATCTTTAAAAGTTGTGCAGGGGAAAGGGAGAATTCCACCTGCTGGTTTTTCCCATTAGAGTGTTGCAAGAACACCTGCACTTGGCTGACTTTCTCTTCTCCTAAAGATATAGGATCAGTCTCAGGCCCTGAGCCTGGCAACCCTATGCACAACACTATTTGTTTCCCTTGGTGATCTAGATTTGCATACATCTGAGGCTTAAAAAGCAGTGATATGATCCTCAGCCTGTGATCCAGTTAACATTCTGGCTGCTGCATTTTGAACCAAAGGCAATTTCTGAACCATTTTCAAAGGCAGCTCCATGTAGACTGCATTACAGTAATCAAGCCTTGATGCCATCAATGCATGTGTCACTGTGGCCAAGTCAGGTACATGGTGACACAGGTAGACTGAAACTCTTAGTAAACTCTGGTGTGGACCTCTTCAAAGTAGTCACAACTGTCAGTACTCTCATCTACCACCTCCTCCTACTTCACTTGCAAATGGGGAGAAACTTGCTACTGAAGGCAGAGAAGAAAAGAGGCTGGACAAAGGCGCTAGGGGAGTATCAAGTGGGAGCAGTCACAGCTGCATTCTCAACTGCTTGCTAGTGCATTTAAAAGTATATTAAAAATAAGTAAAATAATAGGCAAATGAGCTGGTCCATAGGAAAAGATCGAAAACTAATAGTTAGGCCCAACCAAAAATGTCACAAAACAGTATGCAAGTTTTCAGGTTCTCTAGAACTCTTCATCAGACTACACGATGTCAGCAGGTATCAGGTTACACTAACAAATCTGGGATAAAGAAGCAATGGATGATCCCCAGGAAGTAAAGGAACATATGCTCATTCTCTGGGTTGCAACCTGACAACCCTGCCATAAAAAACCAACAAGGTCTCTACTGATATTATTTGTAGTGTCAACCAAGATCTTGACCCTGAGCAGACTGACCTTTAAGTAACTGAACAATAGCTATTGTCATGAAGGTTGATGGCAGTGGAATTTAGGAAGCTGACTTATGCCAGGTTCATCTAGCCCAGCACTGACTAGTCTGACAGTGGCTCTCCAATGCTGCAGACAGAGGAAGGTCACCTACTACCTGAGCCTTTTCAGTGGAGATGCTGGGGGTTGAGAAATTTGTTTAGTTTGCATTTTATTGTGAACCTACCTAATTCACACTTGCCTACCCAATACACAAACTGAACCACAGATGTCCTATGCAATTCACACTTCTAATTTAGGGTCTGAATTTTGCAACACAGTTTTCCAAGTAAAAAATACATACAAAAAGTATTATGGAAAAGTGTGCAAACAATGTGTGTGTGCATGTTATGTGCCTTCAAGTCAATTACGACTTATGGCGACCCTATGAATCAGTGGCCTCCAATAGCATTTGTTATAAACCACCATATCTTTTAAGTTCAGGTTTGTGACCTCCTTTGTGGAATCAATCCATCTGTTGTTTGGCCTTCCTCTTTTTCTACTCCCTTCTGTTTTCCCAGCATTATTGTATTTTCTAGTGAATCATGTCTTCTCATGATGTGTCCAAAGTACGATAACCTCAGTTTCATCATTTTAGTTTCTAGTGACAGTTCTGGTTTAATTTGTTCTAACACCCAATTATTTGTCTTTTTTGCGGTCCATGGTATCCTCCAACCAACACCACATTTCAAATGAGTGGATTTCTCTTACCCACTTTTTCACTGTCCAACTTTCACATCCATACATAGAGATCAGGAATACCATGGTCTGTATGATCCTGACTTTGCTATTCAGTGATACATCTTTGCATTTGAGGACCTTTTCTAGTTCTCTCATAGCTACCCTCCCCAGTCCTTCTGATTTCTTGACTATTGTCTCCATTTTGGTTAATGATTGTGCCAAGGTATTGATAATCCTTGACAAGTTCAGTGTCCTCATTGTCGACTTTAAAGTTACATAAATCTTCTGTTGTCATTAGTCTTTTTGATGTTCAGCTGTAGTCCTGCTTTTGTGCTTTCCTCTTTAACTTTCATCAACATTTGTTTCAAATCATTACTGGTTTCTCCTAGTAGTATGGTATTGTCTGCATATCTTAAATTATTGATATTTCTGCCTCCAATTTTCACACCTCCTTCATCTTGGTCCAATCCTGCTTTCCGTGTATTATATTCTACATATAGATTAAACAAATAGGGTGATAAAATACACCTCTGTCTCACACCCTGTCCAAAGGGGAACCAATTCGTTTCTTCATGTTCTGTCCTTACAGTAGCCTCTTGTCCAGAGTATAGGCTGCGCATCAGAACAATCCAATGCTGTGGCACCTCCATTTCTTTTAAAGCATTCCATGGTTTTTCATGATCTACACAATCAAAGGCTTTGCTGTAATCTATGAAGCACAGGGTGATTTCCTTCTGAAATTCCTTGGTCCGTTCCATTGTATGTTTGCAATATGATCTCTGGTACCTCTTCATTTTCTAAATCCAGGCTGGACATCTAGCATTTCTCGCACCATATATGGTAAGCCTTTGTTGTAGAATCTTGAGCATTACTTCACTTGCATGGGATATTAAGGCAATAGTTCGATGATTACTGCATTCCCTGGGATCCCCTTTCTTTGGAAATGGGATGTATATTGAACACAGTCTGTGGGCCATTGCTTTAATTTCCCTATTTGTTGACAAATTTTCGTCAAAATTTGGGCAGATTCAGTCTCAGTAACTCGTAGCAACTCTATTGGTATGCAATTTGTTCCTGGTAATTTCTTTCTTCCAAGTATTTTAAGAGTGACTTCCAATCTCACATTCTAAAATTTCTGGTTGTTCATCATAAGGTTCCTCTATGAATGAATCTGTCATCTTTGCATCTCTTTCATAAAGTTCTTGAGTGTACTGCTTCCCTCTTCCTTTTATTTTATCTCGGTCAGGCAGTGTATTCCCCTTTTGATTATTCACCATCCCTCCTCTTGGTTTAAATTTCCCTTTAATTTCTCTAATCTTTTGGGATAGGGCTCTTGTTCTACCTTTTTTGTTGTTCTATTTCTGTGAGAGCCAGTGTGGTGTAGTGGTTAAGGTGTTGGAGACCAGGGTTCAAATACCCACACAGCCACGAAGCTCACTGGGTGACCTTGCGCCAGTTACTGCCTCTCAGCCTCAGAGGAAGGCAATGGTAACCCCCCTCTGAATACCGCTTACCATGAAAACCCTATTCATACGATCTCCATAAGTTGGAATCGACTTGAAGGCAGTCCATTTCCATTTTCTATTTCTGTACAATAACTATTGTAATAGTTCTTTTTGTCCCTACGTACTAGTCGCTGTATTATTGCATTTAGGATTCTAACCATGTTTCTGTCTCCTTTTGCTTATGCTTTCCTTCTCCCTTTAACCATTTTGAGTTTCTTCAGTCATCCATTGAGGTCTTTCTCTTTTAACTAGAGGTATTGTCTTTTTGTATTCTTCCCTGATAATGTCTGACTTCAATCCATAGTTCTTCTGGTTCTCTGTCAACTTAGTTTAAAGCCTCAAATCTGTTCCTTATTTGATCTTTATATTCTTCTGGGATGTTATTTAAATTGTATTTTGGCATTACGATTCTTCTTCTTTAGCTTTACTCTGATATTACCAGTTCATGATCTGTACCAGTCTGCTCCTGGTCTTGTTTTCACAGAAAATATGGACCTTCTCTATCTTCTGCTACCAATTATATAATCAATTTGATTCCTATATGGACCATTGGTGATGTCTACGTGTACAATCGTCTTTTTGGTTGCTCAAAAACTGTGTTTGCAAGAAACATATTGTTGGCTTCTGTCATGGCCCCGTCAGAGGACTCATCAGACGAGGATGACTCGGGAGTAACAGCAGCAGACCCAGAAGCAGCAGACCCAGAAGAAGAAATGGAGGAAACTCCTGAGAACCCAGCTCCTTCTCCCCCTCAGCTGCGGAGCACCCCAGACACAGCTGAAGCCCTTCAGCCAGACGCAGACAGTCAACAGGATACTCCCCCCTCACCTGCAGAACGTAGACAACAGAAGGTCAGGCAGAAGAGGGGCAGGCCTGTCCACTTAAGGCCAAAATGCTGATGGCTCACACCTGCTGACAAACCTGCTCCTTAAAAGTCAAACCTTGGCTTCAGCCTGTTGCTGACTACAATGTCAGGCGTGACCACTGTGTGTCTTCCTATTCCCTGAACCTTGACTTGGACTGATCTCTCGGCAAACTAGAAACTGACGTCTCTTCTGGATTTCTGGCTTGGCACGTAAGCTTTGAACGGCCTCTGTCCTTATCTTGCTTCCTCCTTGCTAGCCTGGCAGATTTATAGCCAAGCTGCTGGCTGAGGACTTACAGCCTGGCAATTACCAAGGAATCTCCAGCCCTGCCTGCACCCCCACCGACACTGCTGTCTCAGTGAAGAGCTGACAGCTTCACAGAATTCAATCAGCTTTTCTCCTGCTTCATTTCTATTTCCTAAGCCCCAGTTCCCCACAATTTCTAGTTCTTCTCTGTTCCCTACTTTTGCATTCCAGTCCCCCATGATGATCAGAGCATCCCATTTTGGTGTGTGATCAATTTCTTCCTGTACTTCTGCATAAAATCTCTCAAATTCCTCTTCTTCTGTGTTTACCGTTGGAGCATAGACTTTGATGATGGTTATATTAATAGGTTTCCCGTTTAATCTCATTGATATCACTCGCTCAGACCTTGCGTTATAGCTCCTAATAGCTTTTGCTACATCACTTTTCACTATTAAAGCAACCTCATTTCTTAATTTCTCATTTCCTGCATAAAATGTTTTGTAGTTGTCCGATTGAAAATGTCCCATTCCCATCCATTTTAATTCACTCACACCAAGTATTGTAACGCTGATACATTCCATTTCTTGCTTGACAATTTCTAACTTTCCCTGGTTCGTGCTTCTCACGTTCCATGTTCCTATCGTGTCCATCGTACAACTCTGGACTCTCGTTTTGCATCTGTGCACATCAGCCTCCAGGCTTCCATTCGGCTTTGACCCAGTTGCATCATTAGTCACAGCGCTACTCGTACTTGTCCATTGTTCTTCCCCAGTGGATCGCTGAGTGCCATCTGACCTGGGTGTCTCATCTTCTGGCACTTTCTCATGTTGCATTTTGGATAGTCTGTTTGTATATTGGTGAAAATAATGTACAAAATGCTTTGCATTAGAGAAAATTGCTTCCAAAACTGTATGTAGTAGAAAAAATGCATAAAAATGCACTGTACATAAAAAGTTTGCAAACTGATGAGGAAATGAGGTGAACTGAGCTTAAGACTGGAAGAATGAGAAACTAAGAGAAACAGAACTTTGAGAGATTTGTCCATTCCTAGCTACAGGTTCTCCATCTCTGGCATAGACAGATACCACTGACTATCACATGCTTTATGAGTGGCAGCCTTCTGAGTATCTTGAGGTCACCTGCACTCTTCAGAAAGGGGAAAGAGTGGCCTAGAAATTTCCCAGTTCAGCTATAACCAGAATCACTGAGTGGGGTAGTAAAGGCAACTGTGCAGCTGATCAAAGGCATCTCCCCCTCTTACTTCACCATCATGTTCCAGTCCATGTTGAAAAATGTGTTATGGGCCTGAGCCCAGCTGAATCTTCTGTGTAATGCAACATTTGAGCAAATCCTATTTGCATGGAGGCTGAATAGAATGATTCTGTTCTCTGGATGACCACCTGCCAGGAATACCATAGAAGTATCCTGCATCCACAGAGGGCTAGACTAGATTATCCTTGACGTTCCTTCCAACCTTTTGATGCTTGGCCAAGTGTCAGAAAAGTATACAAAACAAGGGAAAAAAGAAGCATTTTGGTGTTTTAATTTCCCCATTTTCTATCTGATGTGTTTAGATGCTAATTTCAAAGGAGTGTTTGTGTGCCTGCATGATGCCAGTGCTGGCTGCAGAGGGGTTTTTTTGGGAGGGGGGTTGTAAGATGCCCTCCCTCTACCTGCCATCACTTACACAACATTTACAGCACATGGCTTCAGCCAAACTGTAGTTTATTAAAGGCGTTGGGAATTGTAGTTTTGTGATGGATAAACTACAGTTCCCAGGATTCTTTGGGGGAGGTCATGTGCTGTAGATATTTGGTGTATACGTAGCCACTCTCCCTCAGCCCAATCCCCACTGCTGTCTAGGCGAGCCTCAGGGCTGGGGACCAAATGCAGCCCATGAAGCCCCTCTGTCTGGCCCTTGGGACCCTTCCCAGCCCAACACCCTCCCAAGCCGCCCCCCCCGGCCCTGATTTGCACCTTCCTCGCGTGTTTTTGCCTGGCTGGAGTGTGACCCTGGCTTCTGACCTTGGCTTTACACTATGGCGAGGTTCAGCGGTAGCTGTGCTGTCATCTACACTGCTAGGACTTGCGGGGGGGAGGAGGAGGAACTGACCCCTTACCTTTTATGACTGTCCCCTTAGTTACTCTTTTCAGAACACTATAAGCGTGGCATGTAGTTTGTCTAAAATTGAGAGTCAGAGATAGTGCTCGTGGAGTAAGTTAAGAGCACTGCCCTCAAGCAGGTGTTTTCACACTAATTTAAAAAACTCCTTCCTGACACAGAGGGGGAAGAATCGCTTTGCACGAGCTCAGAGGCACTCTCCGCCTCAGGCTTAGGAACCGGGCCTCGGCGATTACCAAAAGCACCGGCGTGTCTTTTTAAGGCTGCAAATCCTTTGGACAACGTACGGAGCTAAACCTCCCCCTTCACCGTGCCTCCGCTGAAGTCGGCGCGGCTTGTTTCCGAGTAAGCAGCATGCCCAGGGATCAGCGCAGTGCTGCCCCCTGCAGGCGCTTTCGACTGGCGGGCCTGTTCCTTCTTTCCTGCTTGTTTTACAAGGTCGGTTCGGCACAGAGCAATAAGCGAGCAGAGGTGCTGCTGCTATTAGCAGCCGAAGCCGGCAGCGTCCTTGCGCTTGCAAGTTTCTCGGACTGCTGAAACTGGGGCCGCCGCTACTCTTGCGGCAGCGACGAGGGTGTGTCCTAGAGCCCCCACCCTTTGGGGTTGGGGGTGGAGACAGGAGGAGACCGGCGGCTGTGGCGGCAGGAGGAGGAAGTGGAAGTGGCGGAGGAGAATAGCGGGCAAATGGAGACCTGAAAGGCTGCAGCAGCCCCAGAGGAAGCAGGCGGGCGAGCGCGCTCCGGGGGCTCCCGCTCTCCTTCCCCACCGCCGCTGCCTGCAAGCTTCGCCCGGTTCTTTTGTGCGGCGCCGGGTTGCCGCTGCCTCAGGCTGCCGGTGGTTCCTCGGAGGCGGGCAGCAGTAGCCGCCACCGCTGCCGCCTTGCGCCTGCTGCTCCATTAGACGGGCAAAGGAGGAGAGGTTCTTCCTCCGTCACGGGCACCTTTTCCTTGTCCCGGAACCTTCCTAGATTCGCCTCGCCTCCGAGGGCCTGGAAAAAAGGGTTGCACCCAATTTGCTGCTGCTCGCAAGGATCTGGAGCCCGCCCGCCTGCCTGCCTGCCTGAGCCATGCAAGCCTTTGGCGTGGGGAAGTTTCCGGACGACTGCTGAGAGATTCCTCTTTCTTTCCATCCCCACCTCCCTCTCCCAGGGTTCTGCTGCTTAAAAAAAAATACAGTCTCAAATATATGTGAAATAGAAATTCTGAAGACCTGCCCTTTCCCCCTTCTCTCGTCAGAGTTCCGGGCACCCTACAGACTCCACGAGTTCCCTATAGGGGCATACATATAAATATATGTGATATATATAAAATATATGCATGCGAAGTCGCTGCCTGCATCGTTTTTGCATACGGGATTGAATCCCCCCTCCGTTTTCTTCTGAAAAGAACAACCTGTTCCGGTGAAGTGGAAGGGAAGATGCAGACGTTTCTGAAAGGGAAAAGGGTTGGTTATTGGCTGAGCGAGAAGAAAATCAAGAAGCTGAATTTCCAGGCATTTGCAGAGCTTTGCAGGTAAGGAACGAGCCTCGAGGATCGTTAGTTACATGGTGTGTGTGTGTGTGTGTGTGTGTGATAGAGAGAGAGAGAGAGAGAGAGAGAGAGAGAGAATCCAGCCCCCTTTTCTCTGAGACTCCCCAACTTGACACTTCAGCATCTTCCTTCCCTCAGGGATATCAATATGATGGGCCTCTTAACCATCCTCTGGTTATCAAATCAATGTACTTGGCTTAAAACCTTAGTAACTGATGCTTGGGAAATCCAGTCTTACAAATCATAACAACACCCTGATCAAGGCAAAAAGAAGAAAAAGTGCCTGGAGCAATGAGGATGTGAAAAGCTTATAATTTGCTTGGCTTCCCCCCCCCCCATTTACCCAAACTAGATGGGATATAATGTAGGGCTTTGAGGAATATTGTAGATGTGCAGGTTTTTGAATAAGATATTGAGGGAAGTTATAGTCACGCTTGTTGTTGCTTATGAATTTCCTGTGCGTTGAATGGTTTCGTAAGTAAACTGGTCCACAAAGAGCAGGCACATTGGACATAATGTTAGTAAGCTCTTCAACAGTATTGTATGAGGAAAAGCAGTGTATTCAGAGTATTTCTGAATCACTAATATTTTGCCTTCCTAAATTTTGCGTTCCTGGTCCAGGCATCTTTTTAAGAAAACAGTCTTCTCTTCCTTCTCCCTTCTGAAGTGCAACAGTGGAAAAGGTCTACCTTTAGCCAAGATGGCCCTAATCGTTGCAATAGACCATTTTGCAAAAACCTAAGAATGTGAAATGAATTTCCTGAGCTTGCTTTGCTTTGCTGTTTGGAGTTTAATTAGACCTACGTTTCCTTGTTCCATCCAAATGCTTCCAGGACTTATTAATGGGAAAAACAAGACAGACTTTTGCTTCGGGTTGGGAACCAAAATGGCAACATAATGGTTCATGCTACTAAGAACTGAAGAAATGAATGAGCTGATTGTCTTGGTATATAACACTAGCTATTGAGGCTGAGTTATATAGTGGTCTTACTGCAGACAGTGGTGGTTTCATATGGCTATTTAGGAGACTTCTCAGTGGTTAAACATTAAATTTTTCACCAATTCTAAGAAGTTATTTTTTAAAGGTGGTCATTTGCCATGATTTCTGATGTGTGGCTCTAACTGCGTTCAGTCACTGTTCTATGCCACTTATTTTGACCTGCTGAATGTCAAATGTTCCAGATATTTTCAGTTAAAAGCAAGTGAAAACAATCAAGGCTTTATTCTTAAAACACCCAGACAACATTTTGATCATGTTGCCAATCCAACGTGATTTTTTTACCTCCTTTAAAAAAACGACTTCATCTCTGTTTGCCTAACAAGTGTTCCAAAGTATTTTCGGCTCAAAATGCAATACTTGAACTTCTTAAGTGTGTTGTGAGATATGGTGAAGTGAGCATCAGGGTTGCTGCCCTACCAACATGGCTTGCAAGTTTATGGAGTGAAGGTTGTGAGCACCTGGGAACCTAAGCTGATTCTGGCAGAGTGCACTATCAAGACATGCTGAAGGAATTTTATCTCTTATAAGTAGAAAGAAATCTCTTGGCGTACTTGAGCAACTTAAGACTTGTCACTGCAAATTGGAAAGCTCGTAATATCAGACCATTGGTCCATCTAGTCCATTAATGTCTTCACTATCCTTCCTCCGACCTGCTGATTTCCTGTGTTTTGGATTACAACTCCCATTATTGCTATCCTTTCGGCACCAAGTTAAAACCTTCCTATTTTATCAGGCATTTTAGCTTTTCTTAAATATGTTTTAACTGGTTTTAGATTATGGATTTGCATTTATTTTTTGTATTGTTCTATGTGATTCTATTGTATTTATTATATTTGTTGTACACCGCCCAGAGAGCTATGCTAGTGGGGTGGTATAAAAATTCAATAAATAAATAAATCAGTCCCATCCAGAATGGCCAATGTCAGGGATGATGGGAGTTGTAGTCTAAAATAGCTGGAGGGCACCAGGTTGGGGAACGCTGCTGGCCAACACGTACTGGCCGTGGCTCCCCAGGATTTCAGATCGAAATCTTTCCCATTTTTTATTTTTAAGGTTGAAAATGCGGACTTAGGAACATAGAAAGCTGCCTTATATCAAGACAGACTGTTGGTCCATCTAGCATTCGGTTCTTTCATCTCTTTGCAACCAATGCCAGGAATAGCGCATGGTAACCATCCTTTTTGGCAACTGTGGCACAAGACAACTCCGGATAGTGCTACTGGAGTATGTCCTACAGTATACATGCAGCCTCCCTCCACCTTGGGGCAATTTTGCCTGTAGTGATGGGGAGCAGACTGGAGAAAAGACCGAATTTGTGGGACACAGCACGGCCCATGGGTGCAACTACTTTGTCCAGGAGTGCCATGAACTCTCACTATATATGGCACCCATAGCCTAGTAGACTTTCCCAGTTGCCGCTATTAAACAATAGCTGGGGCAGACATGATAATCGGGGAATAACAGAGTGGAATTTTAGAATCTGTGCCAATGTCACAGGAATTGTGTTACTTAATCAAACAGGCAGTGTCTCTATACACCCCATTTTTTGGGGGGGGGGACTTGCTAGTTCAGGAGTGGGGAATCTGTGATGCTCCAAATACTGCTGCACTATAGCTTGCATCATCCCTGGCTGCTGGCTGGGATTGGTGGGAGTCCAGCAATATCTGGAGGGCCACAGGTTCCCCACCTCTGTGCTAGTTAATGGTAGATTTGATGCAAAGTGTGCACTGCAGGCTCCTGAATTCTTCCACTTTTTTACGTGTTTCAAGTGAATCATAGAGCTCCAATCCTCTGCAAAATATTCTGAATTGTTTGGCCATTTCATTAGAATTTGTCCAGTTTTTTCCAATGTAAATAATGCTGTGCCATAATGTCTTTATTTTCTGTATTGAAACATATAATCTCATAAATGCACAGATGGGGTTTTCTGCAGTCTCTGAACAATTCTAACAACTGCATTGGCCCCTTTTTGCTTAGTTCAGATGTCACATTTCACAGTCTCCAAACTGTGGTTTGGTGATTGGGAAGCATGCTGTGGGAACATTCCTGTGCTCACTCTTCCCTCTTATGAATGAGTTTCTCTCTCTCTCACTGAGTTTGCTGTGACAATAGTTTAGTGTTATATCTGCATCATGGCTCACTATGGTTAGATCTAGCCAGGATTGTCCCAAACTGTGGTTTGCAAACCCTTGTCAAACCTTGGCTCCAAATTACGGCTTGAAAGCCCCATCTAATGCCATACAACACAGTTCTTGTAGGGCCATAAGTGGGGCTATGGTGTGTCCTACAGTTCTGCATGAAGTGCAGAAAAAGCACAGAACAGCACTGGTCTTCCTGAGACTGAGTTTTCACTTAAAAAAAAAAAAAAAAAAGCTTGAAGGATTTCTTTGCTGCCTCTATTGCATCCGCAGAGTGCTGTCCCAGGAAGCTGTTCCAAGTGGTCCGAAGCCTGGTCGGTCCAGTTGCTCAGGAACCCTTGGAACATTCTAAGGCTTCCTGTGACAAATTTTCAAAGCACTTTGCTGATAAAGTCGAGCACCTGAAGAACTCGATTCCGTACGCTGTGTATGCAGTGGGGGATCCAGAGTTGACCAATTGCAGTCCGGTTCTGTGGGATCGGTTCCAGCCTCTCCCTTCTGAGGATGTGGACAAGGTGCTTTCAACGGTAAAGCCTACCACCTGTCTGATTGATCCTTGCCCATCATGGTTTCTTATGAAATGTAGGGAGAAATTAGGCGAAGGTAAATGCATCCTTGAAGGAGGGTGTTTTGCCACCAGCCCTCAAGGAGGCAATTATAAAACCTATTCTGAAAAAGGCCTCCTTGGATCCCAAAGTCTTGAACAACTTTCGCCCCATTTCAAATCTGCCATTTTTGGGAAAGGTCATTGAGCGAGTGGTGGCTGGCCAGTTGGCAGCACACTTGGATGAAACGGATTATTTGGATCCATACCAATCGGGTTTCAGGACTGGACATAGTACTGAAACAGCCTTGGTCGCTCTGGTGGATGATATGAGGAGGGCATTAGATGGGGGAGAATCCACCTTTCTTGTCCTCCTGGATCTCTCGGCGGCTTTTGATACCGTCGACCACGGTATCTTGTTGGATCGCCTGGAAGGATTGGGAATAGGAGGCATTGTTTTGCAGTGGTTCCGTTCCTTTCTCTCTGACAGGCATCAACAGGTAGCATTGAGAGATGAGGTTTCAGACCCTTGGCCCCTCACATGCGGAGTGCCACAGGGTTCTATCCTCTCTCCCATGCTATTTAACATCTATGTAAAGCTGCTGGGAGCTATCATCAGGAGTTTTGGGCTGCGATGTCATCAATATGCAGATGACACGCAGCTTTATCTCTCCTTTAAATCTTCACCAGAGATGGCTGTGGAGACCTTGTCCAAGTGCCTGGAATCCGTGAGTGGATGGATGGGAAGGAACAGGCTGAAGCTCAATCCTGATAAGACCGAGGTGCTACTTGTGGGTGACAGGGGGAGGCTGGGTGCTGTTGACCTACAGTTTAATGGAGTGAATTTACCCCTGAAAGATCAGGTCCGCAGCCTCGGGGTGGTTCTTGATTCCAAGCTGTCCATGGAGGCTCAGATTTCGGCAGTGAGCCGGGCAGCTTGGTACCAATTACATCTCATACGGAGGCTGCAACCCTACCTCCCTATTCATCAGCTCCCACTGGTGGTACACGCCCTGGTCACCTCTTGATTAGACTACTGCAATGCGCTCTACGTGGGGTTACCCTTGAAAACGGTCCGGAAACTACAACTGGTGCAGAATGCGGTGGCTCGGTTGCTTACAAACAGCCGCCGCCATGACCACATCACGCCAGTATTATTTCACCTACATTGGCTACCTGTTGCTTTCCGGGCCCAATTCAAGGTGTTGGTATTAACCTTTAAATCCCTATACGGTCTCGGCCCAGTTTATCTGAAGGAGCGCCTCCAGTACCACAAATTAAGCCGCCCAACCAGATCAGCCGCACAAGGCCTTCTCTCAGTCCCACCAACGAAAACAGCTAGGTTGGTAGGGACTAGAGAGAGGGCATTTTCAGTGGCGGCCCCCACTCTCTGGAACTCCCTCCCATTCGATCTTTGCCATGCCCCTTCCCTGGATATATTTCGCCGGGCATTAAAAACTTGGCTTTTTGGACAGGCCTTCAGGAATTCCGGGGAGGGTTAACTTTTTTGGGATATTTTATTATCTATTGATTACCCTAACTGATATCATGCTGCTATGATTAATGATCGTACTGATTTTATTGTATTTTATCTGTATTGTATTGTAATTTACTGAATTTTAGTTTGTACGTCACCTAGAGTGGCTTCGGCCAGATAGGCGACACAAAAATTAAATTTATTATTATTATTATTATTATTTGGTTCACTGGAGAGGCTGCATGGTGGAGCCCAGTGGCCACATAATTGGTAAGGATCAGGTTCAAGACTTTTTCAGTGGTGGGTCCGCAGTTGTAGAATTACCTTCCTGGAGTGATCCGGCAAGCATGTTTTCTTCCCATCGTTAGGCAAATTGTCAGGATATTTTTTATTTAAACAGGCATTTGCAAAAAAATTAGCAGTTGCCCTTTTTGCATAGGACATTGCCTTATACCAGATATATTGCTCTGTCCAGTGACTGTTGTCTGTATTGGTCACATTTGGACATCATGCTCTACCACAAACCTCTGCCCTTTCCCTAGTCTCTGCTGCCTGTTTTGGTGGTTATAGTTTCATTGTTTTTAATGTGTCGATGTCTGGTTTTCATTGGTTATACATCACTTTGAATACATGCATGCGGACAAGTGGCCTATAAATAAAGATTTTTCAGTGGCTGTGTAGTTCCTTACCCTTTGCCATGACTACTTAAACCAGAATAAATTATGCAAAATAAGAGTAATTATGTCAGCTTGCTCATTTTATGCAGAATTTGGGTTGCCTGAGTGCAGGTCTCTCCCCCCCCCCTTTTTAGCATGGATTACTGTGAAGGGCTGCTAGGGACCACCCTGCTACCCTGTATGTTTTGTCCCTACTTGGATGCAGGATCAGGGCCCCATTACACTGGCTGGGGGGGGTTGCTGGTAGGGACTCTGACAGAAAACAGCTGGAGTTAGATGTAGCGGGAGAGGGGGAATGACCTTGAAGATGCCTCAGAGCCTTGTATAAAAGAATCTCTGGAGGAAAGGAGAAAGGTAGTACCAGAGGGGTAGGCTGGAGTCTCTAAGAAACTAGAGACAGAAAGAGAGAGAACTCCTGGAGGAGGGACCTGGGTGCCAAGTGATCTGCAGACCTCATGTGAAGAAAGTAGCCATTCTGAGTCCTGGAAGCAGACCCCATTCAGTGAAGCCCTTTACCTCAATGTTTGCTTATTTGGCAACGTGCAAAGGTCCTAGAAGGGAACTGCAAGAGGGTTTCTTCCTCCTTCCTGCCTGCCTCAGAAAAAAGGCTGAGTCACAGCAGCCAGGGAAGGAAGAACGAGTAAGGTATCCATGCCCAACATTTAAAGCACATCCAGTGCACATTTAAAGCACTTGACTTCCCTCAAGGAATTCTGGGTTTCCCTCCACAGAGCTACAAATTCCCAGCACCCTTAACAAATGCCAGTTCCCATGATTCTTTGGGAGAGGTCATGTACTTTAGATGTATGGTGTGGACCTGTTTGCAGCAGAGCTCTTCAGTGGGGTTACTGGCATGGACTGGGGTATTTAGCGTGTGCTGTAGCACCTAGTGCTGAATAAAAGCTGTTGAGGTGAGCATTCCTTTTGACTGTATCCATTTGTATAAGGAAGAGAAGGGCAGTTGGAATGAGAGCAGGTCCCTTTGATGTGCTCCTGCCCATGGATGCCCAACAAGTACACAGAGTCTTGGCCTTGTGCTGTGAACTTTGCAACTAACATAACTCCTGACTCGATTGCATCTCCCTTCCCCAAAGCTGATTGGTGCTATTCCCTAAGGTCCCCTATCTTATGCTATTGCTGCCATCACCAGTTCCTCTTTTCAGGCTCCTTTGGGCTTCAGCATGTTATGGGGCAGGGTAGGGGAGAAGCAAGTATAGATCTTCATCTTCTGAGCATTTTCATGGCGTGATGTTACAAGTGCTTTTGAGACTTGCGTGTATGTTTCTGAACACACATGAACGTTACTGGTGTTACTGGTGGGTAACGTCCATTGGGACTAGTGGGGCGGAAGGCAGAGAGCCCTTCAATCAGTGGAGCCAGCGGCAATGACAGGCCAGGCCATCTTATTCCAGTTTTGTCCCCATCCTCCCTCTTGCTGAGTTCTGTAAGGACACCACAGAGACTACAGAGAAGGAATATGACAGCCAGAGGCACCCTCTGGACTGGGTACAGGTAAGAAGGAAGACAGGTGTAGGCTGGCTGAGGGTAAACCTCAATGGGCCAGCCTCCATTGGCTGATGTGGGATAGAAAAATGTAAGAAAGGTATTTTAACAATGAAGATACCTTCTTTCCTATGTGGAGATCCAGCCTAAATTTCCCACAGAAGTCATGAAACTCTTGGGAACAAGCAGGCCCCTTTGTCGGTCTCTTATCTCTAAGTTGGTGGGAAGATCAGAGATTAGAATTGTAAAGTACTTCATACCAGGAAGTGTTATGTAAGTAAAACAGTATTGGCAATTCTGGAAGGCAGTAGTGGTTTCCCACACACACCTGAAAAATTCAAGACAAAGAGATTGCTCAGTCCTGAAGTATGATAGCAGCCTGACTAGCTTAATAAACATATTATAGAAATGTTACCCTATAATGCTCTTCTTTAAAAAAAAAAAAAAAAAAAATCAAGGCAATTCTAATACCCAGTTAGTGAAACTTCTCAACAAGGTTGAGAACCCCCTTTGATTAATCCCTTGCTCCCTGCAACTCTAACAATCACATTTGGACGCTGAGTTTTTACTGATTACAAATATGTTTTGGTGGACAATCTCTGCCATGCTAAAATTAAACACACGTACACCTCCTCCTTGAAAATATTTTATATTCCCACTTTCACTGCTTGTATTGATTTTTCACACAGCTTCAAAGCCATAATGTAGCCAACTAGTCACTCCTGAGACAAGCACACACTGTCTTTGACATGCAAAAATCATGGCTTGTAGTCATGACAAACAATCTGAATGAACTATTCATCATGTGAGAGGTGAAATCTGGGGGGGGGGGAGAACGGTAGGTTTTGTTGTTGTTGTAGCTCAGCAGTTGCAGCTTCAAGTTTTGGTTTGGTGGGGGCTGTACATCTGCAGTTACAAATGTAATTGTAATAAACATCATGAGACACAAACTAAAGATCTCTCAATGTTTGATTAGTTACTAATTTCTGTGCTGTTGCAATTGGGGTAGGGTGGGGAAAGGTTGGCATTTGCCCCATTCCCCCTAATGCAAGTAGGAAGGGTGGCTGAAAAATTTCTCAGCCCAACTCCATTCTAATAAGGCTGAGAGCTTCAGTTTTCTATCTGGCATTGTGAATAAGGAACTGAAATTGCACGTCCATTTATTTATTCAAAACATTTATACCTTGCTGTCCGGCTGAAAAAACTCCCATAGTGGCTTACAAATAAAAATAACACAATAATTTTTATTTGTTTTGCCAACTGTTTTAAGAGAATTCATTTGATTCAGTGTTGGTCATTTGTTCTGTATTTTATCATTTAAAAGTTTTCTGACATGTTAATGATTTTTACTGTACACCACCTTGATTTTTTTATGAGTTGGTGGCTTCTAAATATTCTTTTAAATAATTACAATCTGATTCTTGTATATATGATATAAAGAAAGCTGTATTAATTATTGCACGTCATGTAGAGAACACTAGGGACAAAATCCAAAACATGAGATATTACAGAAGTGTAGAATGACTATAATCTGAGGCATTAATCAGCTTTTTTATAGTCATAAAGTGTATTGCATATCCATCTAGGAATTCCCATTAACTTTCCCCCTCCACCCAAAACTTGCAAAGACTAAATAGTATTTTGTCAGGTGCTTGCCTCCTGCCAGTTAAGAGTTTACTTTAGATTCCAAAGTTAAAATTAAGCACATTTAAGACCTGTTTCTCCTGTTACATAAGATGCTTTGTAATAGTCTAGTATGAGCTGTAGATTGGATAAACATCTTTGCCTTAACCAGATTTTTAAGAGCTGTGAGGTGTCTTGTGCTAGCTGTTAATTTGATGTCTGCAAATTTTATATTAAAAGGCAGGAATGAAATGCTGCTACTAAATGTTTTGGTATCCTGGGGCGCTAAGCTTTGTTGATAATACCTAGATCATAATACTAAGAGTAGGGTTCGGTGAATCTGTCCAATTTTGGTTTGTCTCAGTTTCTCGTTTTTCCAGTCTTAAATTCAGTTCTCCACAATTCCACATAAGCTTGCATTTTTTTAGAAAAAAAAGTTCTGATGAAAATTCGTCAGCTTTTTAGTGTGAGTTGCTGCAAATATGCACATTTTTGCAAAGCAGTTTTGCCTTACTTTGATGCAGTTTTACATGTTTTTTCTCTAACATATGCATTTTTATGCGCACTTTAACCTAATATATGAATTTTTGTACAGTACACATTTTCTTTGGTTGGAGAACTGCACTGTAAAATTCGGAGAAGTGATTTTTGAAGGATGGCTGTGATTTGGTTCGTGTATTGTTATGGAAAGTGTGAATTTTGAAGGAAGAGTAGTGTAAATGTACCTACATTAATCTCATTTCATCATACAGTGCCTTTTAAGGACTGTGTTCTGATAGGCATCCTATAAATACACAGACACACACACAAATCCTTTCCAGTCACCACCATTAACCATGTTGCTAAGGGCTTTCATCTGCATAGCTGCAGCGGAGGAGGAAGGGTGTCGGCAGTGCCAGGCTGTGCTGGCAGAAGTCTCCGTCCCCCCCCGCAGGGCACAACTGTCATGCAGCCAGGGAACCCCACCAACACCCCACCACAGCTGGGGCTCAGCCTAGTCTGGTGCAAGTGGAGCCGGTACAAGGTCCAAAGAAGGGGCATTCTGGGGGTCTGTTGGGGGCAAGACTGAGGGGAGGGGGCTGTTTGGCTCAGTCTTGCGGCCCTCTATCCTTGCAGCCAATATGCACAGAAAAGTGGTGATGGGAAGAAACGCCAGCACAGCCAGCGGCTCCTGAATGGGACTTGGATGTGGCAGTTCCTTTCACTGCTTCCACTTGCATCCAATGAGTTGGATTGTGCCCCTAGTATTATACGACTGTTTCCAACAGAAACAAGGAGAATACAAATAACAAACACTTGCCCTTAAATAAACAAATCATGTTCTAGCTGAAACTTGGTTTCCTAGAATTTAATGCAGCCTTCCCCAACCAAGATCCCGCCGATGTTTTGGACTACAGCTCCCATTGGCTGCAGCCAGCATGGCCAGGTCTGAAACATCTGGAGGTCACAACATTGGGAAAGGGTGCTTTAGAGAGTAGTCTGTCTTGGAATTATGTCATCTGGCAATAGCAAAGAATTTTGACATGGTGATTTCACTTCAATCCTACTCATGTTACTTTGGATGTGAGCTCTGCTGAAATCAGTTGCTACTTCTCAGCCTAATCCACCTCACAGGGTTGTTGTGAGGATAAAGCGTTGTGCCATCTTCAGCACCGTGCAGTAAAGACAGGGTATTTTATTTATTTATTTATTTATTATTTCAATTTATATACCGCCCTTAGCAGAATAGCTCTCAGGGCGGTGAACAAACAAGATAAAATACAATATATCATAATAAAAATCATAAAAACATATACAAACAAACAACAAAAAACACTACAAAAACACAATACGACAAAAATTAAAAATATGGATTAAAAGATTAAAATGGTTAAGAAAATTAAAATTAAAATAGGAAGGCATTGCAATGGGTATTTGTTCTTTTCCCCACCCCGCTGTCTTCTGAAATAGGCTTTGTCTTTTCTGTTGTCTGCTAGGGATCAGGTGGCTTGTAAGGGACTGGACAGGCTGAGTCTAGGAGGACACGCGCCCCCCCCCCCCAAATTCCTGTGGAAGCATTACCCTGCTGGTCCCGAACATTTCAAAGATGTAACTTTTGAATAATAAAAAGGGTTTTTTCTTGAACATCAAGAAACGATTCTCATCACGGATTAATTTTGCTCTGTGTGAAGTTATTTTGAATTGTGGCAAAGTAAGATCTCTGTAGCAGAGATGATGACTGTTTGAAACCTATTATGTTACAGTCTAATTAGAGAGCTGAAGTACAATAGGTTTTAAATGGGAGGTGGCTCTTTATTTGAGGAGAGCTTTTGAGTGGGCAAATCAAAGGCTTGCAGTGTCTGCTTGGGTTGCTGCACTCTCTGTGGGAAATACTTGGCAAAGGCATCTGTTCACAAATGGCACACTTTAAGGGTAGCCCTGATGGGGGCGAGGCACCCATAGAATGCTGGAATTGCTACTGCTGCTGGAGCTAAATGGATCATGCATGTCCCCATTACATGTTACATGGGTGTTTGAATTTCAGATGGACAGTAACATACGATTGTGATTTGAGGGGAAAGGACTGTGGTTCAGTGGCAGAGCATTTGTTGTGTAGCGATGGAAGAGACCTCTGCCTGAAACCCTGGAGAGCCATTGCCAGTCAGTGCAGACAGCACTGAGTTAGATGGACCAGCGGTCTGACTTGGTATAAGGCAGCTTCCTAGTGTTGGTTGGTAACTAGACCGAGCAGAAGGCCAGTCCGATGCCGGACACAGTCCACATCCCTTCTGCACCTGCTCTCTGGCCTGCATTAGCATGCTTGCAGGTAGATGATGGCGAAAGTCCCAGGCTGATGTCATGTTTGTGCTGAGAGCAAGAGGGAAAGCGCAAGAAACGCTTGTGTATCTATTTCTGCTCCCTCCTGAAACTAGTCATTGGAACCAATCTCTTTGCTGGGATTAAAAGTTTCCTTTCAGTCGTTGCAGGAGCATAGGGTCTGCTGGTCAAGTTTGGTACATAGGTCCTCAGTTGCTAACTGTTGCCTTAGCATGAGCATATGCCACAGCTCCATGGAAGAGCACATGTTTCTCATGGGAATCATAGGAAGCTGTCTTGCACCCAGTCAGACCATTGATCCATCGAACACGACACTGACTAGCAGCATCTCTCCAGGGTTTCAGAGTGGAGTCTTTCCTTGTCTTACCTGAAGATGCCAGGGACTATACCCAGAAGCTTCTGCATGCAAAGGCGTGTCCTTTATTACCAAACTATAGCCTGTTCTATACAGCCCTTTTTTATGCATATAAAAGATGCGAGGTTCAGTTCCCTGGCATCTGAAACAGGGTTGAGAAAGACCCCTGTGTGAAATTCTGATGGTATTCAGTGTTGACACCACTGAGATAAATGGACCAACGGTCTGATGTATGGACAAGGCAGCTTCCTGGGTTCCTTTCTATATTGTTAAATATCCTATTATTGTTTCAAAATACCACACTGTATTAATAAACAGCTTGCTTAGCTACATGACAGATTTGCCTGAAAAGGCAAATAAATTGGTTGGAATATTTTAGATTTACCCTTTTCTCCCTGTAAAAGTCCACAAATAGATTTTATATGCCATTAGTATATAATGTTCCTTGGCCCTTTTGTTTCTCTTCTAGAGCAGGGAGCATATTGCATTACACCCTGCAACAACAAGACAGTGAGCTGTTGGCATTATGCAATGCCAAGAACTGAATGTGTGCTGTTGAATGTGAAATCCTAAAATGTCTGTGATACAGGATGGGTGAGAGAGCTAACAGTATCTGCAGATGCTAATCTCTTGAATCCAGTGGGAAGATATATTATGGTTGGTTGGTTCACTTGCATTGCACAATATTTTTCAAAACGTTGAGTTTAAGTGCCTTCTAGTAGTGTGTCTTGGCCGTGTCCCTATAGAGAACCCCAGTTATCTCAGGAAGCTGGCTTTTTAAACATGACTAGCATAGCGGAGTCTACAAAATGCTCAACTGAATCTACTTTGAGTAGACAATTTCTGTACCATCTCACTGAAACTTAAAGGTTCTTAAAGTGGCATAAGTTTAATTCACTCATGCAATTGATGTAAGACTGGTGTGTAAAATATGTAAATTGTTGAAGTCCAGGCTGCCTGCCAGCTTAGCGTCAGCTAAAGGAAGTGGGTGACTTTGCTCCTAATATATAGGATTGTCTAAATTCTAGGGGAAAGTGGTTCCATAGCTTTGGGGAAAACATGGTAGTAGAGCATCCTGGCACAGTGCGTATATCATGGCACAGTTTGCACATAACACTAAGCCAAACTATACCTTGGCATGAGTAAACAAATGTGCATGTACACAGAGTGAAAATCACAGACGCTTTACTCCTCTCTTGGTCCTGCTGAGCTATCTGGAGCTAAGCTATGGCTTAGTGTTGTGTGTGAAACGGCTTGTGGTCTTGCTCCAAAAAACTAAGGCGGTAAGTCAAGAACCAGCTTTGGCTACAGTTCGTGGTTTGTTTGGAGCAAGACATACCATGGGCCTGGATTTACATATAATGCTAAACCAAGCTATGGCTTAACTTTGGGTACTGTGTCAAAAGCAGGACTGAGAGAAGAGCAAAGCAGGTGTGGTTTTTGCTCTGTGTACTGTACTCACAAGTTAGTGGCATGTGCGAACCAAGTAAGTCTTTCTGTGTTTGCATGTTCCCTTCGTCTCTCTCCTGCATGGATTCTCTAATTCCTCCCCCACTATTCCGTCCATTCACCATGATTAGCTTTAATCAGAGATTGAAACCCTTGGATGAATCTGGCTTGCAAATCCTTTTTTTGTGGCATGAATGTAATCCTACACCATGGTCAACTGGTATAGCTTAAAGGGAAGGGAGAAATCTGTGCAAATCCGATCTCTTACACATGATAATGATGGATTAATAATATTAGTCACCTTCCACACATATCTCAAGGCAATGTACAAAGTGCAATAAGAACAGCTAAGGGAATGTTAAGGGATTGAGAAACACTATGTCTCCATGAGGCTTCTGTACCTTTGCAATCTGACATTGTGGAAAAGGCTGCATGGAGGTGAGCATCAGCCACCCTCTGGGATTTGTCTACTAAGAATGAGCAAAACTACTCAGGATGATCATTTAGTCGGTCCTGTAGCTGTAACACAGACATTCAGATCTCTAATCAAACTGAAGGCTTGCAGTACCTGAACACTTAAGGTTCTGAAATAACTGGATTTCTTACTGCATTCACATAGTGTGTGGGGAGAATAATAGAAGGTAGCTAGTCCTTGTGTGTTAAGATAAAATAGCTGCAGGAATCCTCTTAAAATATCTTAATGGCTGCTACTGATTGGTTTAAAGATGCTAATCTTTTCCATGTATGTGGGTAAAAATGTTCTTGCAGAACTGGAAAAGTCAGTGCAGTTTTAGTTTCATTGGAGTTCAGCATAGTTCATTAGGGTTAATGAAGTTCTTGTACTTGAATAGTATGTAACATTTATGCTTTCTAGTCTTGATATTATCATTATAATGTTGGGATCAAGGATATTAAGAAGTACACTGCTTGACCAGACCAAAGGCCTGTCTAGTCCAGCAGTCTTTTCTCATAGTGGTCACCCAGGTGCTGACAGAAGCCCACAAGAAGGATGTGAACGTGATAGCATCCTCCTGCTCATGGTCCCCATCAGCTAGTATTCAGAGTCATCATGACTTAGTAGCCGTAGTAGGTTAAGGAGATGCGTCTGATGATTGTTATAGGGAAGAGAAATTGAGATGTTATGTAAAACACTTATTTATAATGAGTGGCTGCTGGTGGTTCCATGTCAGTGGGGCAGCGGAATCCACTCTAGGTTTTAGTCCGAACTTCAGTACCCTGGACAACTCCTTGAAAGTTTGGGCTAAAACCCAGAGCGGATTCTACTGCCCCACTGACATGGAGCCATCAGCCATGTCCCTTCCCCTTTTACTACACTGATAAAGTAAATCAGTTGTTCATTGTACCACCCCTATATAACTTATGAATGAATCTTTATTTTTACCCCGCCCTTTTCCCAAAGCTGGAACTCAGGGCAGCTTTCAGATAAAAACTACATATGGTTAAAAGCATATAAAAATATACAATTAAAATACAATTAAACTATTAACGACATTAAAACCATGAAGCATACACCTAAAATACAAAAAAAAAATTAAAATAATACAGGTAAAACCATGGGACAATACAACCAATCTTATAGAGTCCTATCTACCTTCTATACTAAAAGCCTGTTGGAATAAAAAAGTCTTTGTCTGCCGACGAAAGGATAACAAGGAAGGGGCCATTCGTACCTCCCTAGGAAGGGAGTTCCAGAACCTAGGGGCAGCCACCGAAAAGGCCCTATCTCGTGTCCCCACCAAATGTGCTAACTTATGTGGTTAAACAGAGTTGTCTCTGAGTTCAACATACCCTGTGATTTCCTATGCCACAGGGTATAAGGCTTCACAGCACATAAATTCAGCACTGTCTCTTCACAGTACATAAATTCAGAAATGATAACACATTTGTACATTTTTAATGGCTTAAAAAAACCCACACCCTCCTTAGTTACATATCGCAGCAAACGTGAACGCTGTTATTTGGGGATTCATCATAATATTCCTTGAGAAAGATTCTCACCTAATTAAATACCAGTGGAGATAAGATTTTTTTTCTGGTACTATTTCTCCCAGTTCTTCTCTGATGAAGGTTGTTAACACAATTTGCCCCCAGCAGTGATAATGCCTACCACTAAGTTTCAATACTATTTTATCTATTTATTTTGAACATTACTAAACTGTGCCTTCATCCAAAACATTAATTCCATGGTAGTGCACATAAAAGCCAAACATCAATGCACTATTAAAACAATTTTAAAAAAATTAAAAATGCAGTAAAATGAAATAAAATCTGAGAAAAAATAATCAAAAACTATTCAGCCAGCTAAGACAATACAGTCACATTTTAAAGCCTTGGCTCATAAAACTCTCAACCTGGTGCTGAAAAGACAATGCCAGTGCTTTGTCACATGTGGCCTTGTGCATAGACCTCTGGTCATAAGAAATGTTCTTTTCCATGTATCTTATGGTCCTCAATCCATTGACTACAAGGAACAATTCAAATTTGACAGTGGCTACAGTCAGTGAAACAAGGAAGTCTCCAAACTTAACTAAGAACACAGGAAGAGCCCTGCTGGTTCTAGTCCAGTATCCTGTTCTGCTAGTGGCTAACCAGATGCCTATGGGAAGCCCCCAAGCAGAACCTGAGTGCATCAGCCACATGGAATATGCAGGGTTTTTTTAAAAAAAATCCGTCTTAATGTAGGTGTTGTTAGTATGGATCTGGAGGATAAATACCTGTCTTATGTAGTAGAAATCAGCAGCTCTGACTAGTTAGAATCTCCAAAGTTGCCATGCTAGTGGGGAGAAGAATCAGCACTTGAACTTTCCGCTGGGTTTTTTTTTTTCAACTAAAGGTTCATGGCTCCCCTAATAACCCTGAGCCAAATGGTGAAAACAGAAATGTACAGCTTGGGTGAGTGAGCGTACTGGCTACTATTCAGGTTAGTCCTCTTCCACTGCCAGTCCACTGGCCACTTCTGCCCTCTGTTGGTGAGGAGGAATAGTAGCTAACCCATGTTTCCTTACTATGGTTTACTAAACATGTGGTTTAAGTTGATCATCTGAACCCAATCCAGTAGCTTACTGTGGCTTATTAAGTGGGAATAGACAACACGTGTAAGCCATAGTTTGTTGTTAGTTTAAAACCTCTGTTATTGTTAACCAAAGCATTGTGTTATGTATGAACTGGACACTGATTTGAGTCGCCCTGAAGGTCACATAAGCAAACAACATAAGTTTGCTTCACTTGTTAAGAGGCAAAACAGTTCCCAAGTGACCTTCAGGGCGACTCAAAACAGTGTCCAGTTCACACATTGAGTTATAGCGAAGGATCTTAATTTAATAAAAGACTTTGGAGCATATAAATTTCAGCATATGGTATAAACACTTTGTCCTGTCTTCAGATGGGAACTGTTTTGCCTCTTAACAAGTGAAGCAAACTTATGTTGTTTGCTTACGTTTTTTTTTAAGCCCAGAAACTTACGTTGTTGTAACTGGCACCTCTGGGTGAAGGGCGAGTAAAAAAAAGTTAATAATGATGATGTCAAAATGCAAATGGATAGTTGTATGCATTTAATGCATTAGTATTAAATAAGTAAGCAAATGCCTTTACCATTAGGTAAAGAAGAACGAAGTGCAGTTCTAATTTCTCAGTTCCAGAGTAGCCAACGTGACACCTCCAGGTATTGTTAGACTCCCAACTCCCAACAGCCTCAGCCAACATGGCCATAGGTCAGGCGTGATGGGCGCTGTAGTACAACAAAATCTGAAGGGCAATACATTAGCAACACCTGCTGTATTCAGTCCTCTTGAGTGTAACCACTGCTAGGAGTTGTGGAGTAGCAGGGCCTTGTGGAATTGCACCAGTTACGTTCAGTGCTTTTTTGCTTACTCTGCAGCATTGTTTCCTGATTAGCCTGGTCCCCCTGTATGTACACATTTGTACAATGGACATTGTTTAGTGGGAGAGCTGGCATGGAATCCTTTTCCTGTAATATATTTTTCGTTTCTGGCTTGAAGTTAAAATGTAACAGTCAACATAACCCCCCCTTTTTTGTGTGTGTGGCTAACTCCCCCTATGGATGTCTTTTCTGACATGATAATGAAACATAGTCCTGGTTTTTATTGGTATATTTAGCAGCATTCAAAGGGTTCAGCTTCACTAGTTCCAAGCTAAAATCCTTTCTGTGTACTACTCTCTTGTAGCTGTCAAAGAGACACAGTGACATTTAAACTAGAAAATGTACAAGGCAGGCAGGTATGTGAAGGTCAGTTCTAGGCTACCAGTTTGACTGCTCTCTTCCAAGGACTTTCCTTAACTTTCATGTCCAGTTCCTCAAATAGGAAATAGGTGCAGGAACTGCCTGATGAGGTTTATGTGCTACTTGATATGGTCAGTACAGGCTGTAATCTTGTAAGACTTTGAGATGAAAAAGGGGTTGCGTATTGCTATTGTAAGACTGTGCAAATTGTTTTCTTGTGTCTAAAAATAAAGAAATGCTGCACTACTTAATCTGAGTGGAATGTTGGTGTGGAGAAGCCTTCCTGAACCTTGTGCCTCCAGATGTTTTGAACTATAATTCCCATGATTGTATGGCTGTGCTGGCTAGTGCTGGTGGGAGCTGTGCCCTAGTTAACTTTTCTGTCCTGTTTGGACTTCTCTATTGCTGTTGGTGGAAGATTCACTTTGTCTGGTCATCCAGAAATTTGTTATGCATTGATTGAAGTAGATATTAGGTTGTAGCAAGAACCAAGAGAAGGTTACATGAGAACCTATTATAGTCATTGTTCCTGTAAATACTGTGCCCAACAGCAAATAGTCAAAGGTCAGTTTGCTGCAGGGCAGCCATGCAAGCAGAGACCAGTTGGGAGCTTTCCAATTACTGGTCTTCAGTTCCTTTCAACATCCGGTTAAAACTGAAGCCTGAATACCTCATTTTCTTCCCAGGAGCATTAGATAGTTTCCTCCAAAAGTATATATGGCTGCAATCCAATACACACTTACCTGGGAGTAAGTTGAACCCAAAGGAGCTTACTTCTGAGTAGACGTGTATTGGATTGCAGCCGACATCCTTAAAATTCTCTTCCTCCTCCTTCTGTCTCTGTCCCCCACCTTCCTCCTGCCTGATGCATACAAACAAATGAAAAACAAGGTATATGTTGGAGAATGTGTTTATATGGGTTCTATTCAATTGCAGTTGCGTCCTGATTTTTGTTTGGCAAATGGAGGTATCGAGTATAATCACTTCAAATGTTTGGTCTGCAAAAAAACCCCAGCTTTTGCATTCTCTGCTTTCTGCATCCTTGTGCTAAAGGCATTCTGTGATTTTAATACAAATATTCTCTCTTGAGTTTAGAGGCCCCTAATCTGTTCATAAGAATGCAACCAGTGCATTTATAGAACTCTTAAAAATAATTAAATTACAGTCATGGGTGGGGGGATGCTTCATTTTATTCACTGCAGCCAAAGAATGGTACTAACGTATTGCACTGGGAGATATTTTCAACTAACTACATGTTATTCATTCCTTAAGAATCTGAAGCAATGCCTGTGTGTGGGTGTCTCTAGAGCCAGGATGACAGCAGTATCCTGCAGGAGATAATTAATTGAGTATTTATGATGCAGCAGTGATTATGGTACTGTTAAGTTACCCTGAGCCGCACCTTTTTCGTTTCTCCCCCTTCCTCTTTCATGTCTTTGTTTAGTGAGTTCAATAAATTGAATTTCGTAAGTGTGTTTAAACTTCAAAAACCAGGCTTATTGCTGCTAACTGTGTATGTCTGTAACATCCAATACCTGTGCTAGAAAAGTTCTAGAAAGGCATCTGAAAAACTGGAATTGGCATTCTTAGTTCAGGTGTTTTATGTCAAGAATCTCCATCCTTCCCGTTTCCAAGTACAGTGTCTAGGCAGTTTCAAAACAAAGCTTGACCTCCAGAGCATTTATAAATAGATGGTCAAACTGACTTTGTATTATTTAATACAGCAATCTGTATTATTTACTTGGAATGTCACCCATTTCGTTTGAACTACATTTAGATATAATAATTTAATATACACAAAATAGAACCTGTTTTTTTATAGTGGTAGAGATGCTGTGAGTTCTATCCACTACTACAAATTCTATCCATCCGCTAACTGACATCTCTCTGACTGGCAAAGGTTCAGTGTTTTGGAAGAGGTATAAGATTGGTTCCTGCCCAATTGCCTGGAAAATCATGATTGAAGTTTGAAGAAATAGGTCTTTAAATGACAGAAACAATTTTTAAAATAATTATGAATATGGAATTTGATTAAAACAGCCATTTTAGACCATAAAATTTTATACTAGCCCTCTACAAATATCTAGTAAGCCATATATACCAGATATGTATTAGCAGTTCTTTTGTGACAGTACTCACCAGTATGGAGTACCATCACATCTTTTTTTTTGCTGCCCATGGCAACCATTTTATTTATTTATTTATTTTATTTCATTTCATTTATAAACCGCCCATAGCGAGTAGCTCTCTGGGCGGTGAACAAAACATTTGTACTGGCATCCATGGTACTTCTATTAAGATATGAGTACTGGCATTTCATTTACCCAAAAACGCACACTGTATCGGTGCTGAGGACAGAACAGCAGAGCCAAGGCTGATGATGCAAGTAGGTAGAGAAAGCAGTGGTGACATTTGGCTTAAGTACCAGGACACAGTCTCTCTCCCAAAATTTACCATACCACCCTTCCCCCTTCAGAGCTATGAGGGACATTATATTCTGATACCCAGCTTCACCCAACTTGCTCAACAGCTGAGCAGGGCTTATGGGCAGCCAAGTTCAAAATGAGGACATTGTCATCATTCACACATCACAGTAAACCATAGTTAATAATTTACTGTGATCACACATTTCTGGCCTGTTTCACTCCTTCCCACTAACCAAGCATATGGAAGAAACAAACCTCAATCTCTGGCTTAATTTTATGTCCAAACCAGGGACATAATGTATCTCCACTAGTATCATGGGTGTTATGCTTTTTAAGGTAGTACGTGGGCTTTTACACTCTGGCCCTCAGGATACTACAGAGTCATCTGAAGCCCGCTGCAACGAGTTTGCGGGGCACTTCCAAAATAAAATCACATGCATCCGTAGGGACCTCGACTCTAATGTTAGGACAGTTGAATCCATTGAGGTACCTAGATCACGGTCTTGTCCTCAGTTGTTGGATGAGTTTCAGTCGGTGCAGCTTGAGGAAGTTGACAAGATGCTTGGACTAGTGCGTGCAACCACGTCGGTACTCGACCCTTGCCCTTCTTGGCTAGTTAAAGCTAGCCGGGCTGGAACTGCCGGCTGGGCCAAGGAAGTGATCAATGCCTCCTTGAGTGAGGGAGTTGTCCCTCGTTGTCTCAAGGAGGCTGTAGTGAGACCTCTCTTGAAGAGGTCGTCCTTGGACCCAGATAATTTGAACAACTATCAACCGGTATCGAATGTTCCATTTCTGGGCAAGGTCTTGGAACGGGTGGTTGCCAGCCAGCTCCAGGCGCTCTTGGATGAAACCGATTATCCAGATCCATTTCAATCCGGTTTTAGGCCCGGTTTTGGCACAGAAACAGCCTTGGTCGCCCTGTACGATGACCTTTGTCGGGAGAGGGACAGGGGGAGTGTTACTCTGTTGATTCTCCTTGATCTCTCAGCTGCTTTTGATACCATCGACCATGGTATCCTTCTGGAGAGACTCGCGGAGTTGGGAGTTGGGGGTACTGCTTGGCAGTGGCTCCGCTCCTACTTGGCGGATCGTCTCCAGAAGGTAGTGCTTGGGGAACATTGCTCGATACCCTGGACTCTCCATTGTGGAGTCCCTCAGGGATCGGTTCTGTCCCCCATGCTTTTCAATATCTACATGAAGCCTCTGGGTGCGGTCATCCGGAGTTTTGGAGTGCATTGCCATCAGTATGCTGATGACACGCAACTCTATTACTCCTTTTCATCTGCTTCAGGTGAGGCTGTTGATGTGCTGAACCGTTGCCTGGCCGCGATAATGGACTGGATGGGAGCTAATAAACTGAAACTCAATCCAGACAAGACGGAGACGCTGTTGGTGAGTGCCTTTTCCGCTCAGATGGAGGATGTTCATCCTGTTCTGGATGGGGTTACACTCCCCCTGAAAGAACAGGTTCGTAGTTTGGGGGTTCTTTTCGACCCTTCCTTGTCACTCGAGGCTCAGGTAGCCTCGGTGGCTCGGAATGCGTTTTACCATCTTTGTTTTGTAGCCCAACTACGCCCCTATCTTGGCGGTGACGACCTCGCCTCAGTTGTTCATGCTCTAGTTACCTCTAGATTGGATTACTGTAATGCACTCTATGTGGGGCTGCCCTTGAAGACGGTTCAGAAGCTGCAGCTAGTGCGAAATGCAGCAGCCAGACTACTGACGAGGACCAAGCGGTCCTCACATATTACACCTGTTCTGGCCCGTTTGCACTGGTTGCCGATTTGTTTCCGGGCCAGATTCAAGGTGCTGGTATTGACCTATAAAGCCTTACACGGTGTGGGCCCGCAATATCTGATGGAACGCCTCTCCCGCTATGAACCTACCCGTACACTTCGTTCGACATCTAAGGCCCTCCTCCGAGTACCGTCTCACCGAGAGGCTCGGAGGGTAATAACAAGATCTAGGGCCTTTTTGGTGGTGGCCCCCGAATTGTGGAACAGTCTCCCCGAGGAGGTACGCCTGGCGCCTACGCTGCTATCCTTTCGGCGCCAGGCTAAAACCTTCCTATTCTCCCAGGCATTTTAATATATTTCTATGTATTTTACTGTTTTAATGTTTTAGCTGTGCTAATATCATTTAGTGTTATTATGAATTTGTATTTTTATCTGATTTTGTTCATTTATTGTATTATTGTATGTTGTACACCGCCCAGGGAGCCATTGGCTTTGGGCGGTTTATAAATGAAATAAAATAAAATAAATAAATAAATAAATGCCTCTGAATACCATTACCAGTAACAGAAGAGAGCTATTTCGCTGAGGTCCTACATGCGGGCCTCTCATAAGCATCTGGCTGCTGTAAGAACATAAGAAGAGCCATGCTGGATCAGGCCAAAGGCCCATCTAATCTAATATCCTGTTCTCACGACGGGAATAGAATGCAGACCTAGATGGCTCTTTGATCTGATCTAAGTAGGATCTAACTAATTATGTTCTTAGATTCTCTCCTAACCCTAATTTTATCCAAAGATTTGAAACCAGCTTCAATCCTAGTTGACAGCAAAAAAAAAAAAAAAAAGTTGATAATAATCTGGAGTGGTGAACTCATATTTGAGAGGGGAAGACTGACATTCTACTTTTCTGAACTCCCATTTCTGAAACAGATTTCCCCCCCGCAATCTTCCAGGATGTGTCTGTTAGTCATAGTATAACTGAGACTTAACATTTTTCATTTAGTTGCCACAGCATTGTAAAGCGCTATACTGGAATGTCTTTGGCTGATTGTGTTGATAAGGTTCAAGAATAAGACTCAGAGTTTTGAATGTCACTGTCTTCAATGAAAACGAAGCCTCTCTGACATTCAGGTAAAATGAAGATGAACAAGATTCAAAGGGTTTGTGCTACAATTGGTATTTTACTTGTGGTACAATGGGTATTTTACATCTGACAGTTCTACTCTTAAGAAGGTGTAATTGTTTTGTGCTAGCTAAGGCTCCTCAAATTGCATGAATTTAAGACTGTTGACTTGCACTAGATCTTTAGGGTGCTTTGGAGTCTCTGCCAGTGTTGTGGGCCCCAATGCCAATATTCTAAGCTATTTAAAATTTGGAGGTATGATCTGATTTATATTTAATGATAATAATAACTTATTAATTGTTTGTCTAAAAAGTCTTCAAGCAACTTACATTATACTGTGTGGGGGGGGGAAGAAAAATTCAGATAAAAACTTACATTTTCATACTACATACAACACACACCCCAACAGCCATAGAAAACTTTGGCAGCACACTAACAATAAAACAGAATCAACTCACTCCATCAAAGGCCGGGGGGGGGGAAGGTAAATCAGCAAGGGTGCCAGGCAGCTTTCTCTTCACTGGAGAGCATTCCACAGACAGAGAACCACAACTGAAAAGGGACATCACCCTCTAAGCCTTCTTCCCTTTGACCTGGAGAAGGATTAAAATGAAGATCATTCTATCTCAGCAGATCAATGCAGTCTAGCATTCAACCCATATGAGGTACTGTGGCTAGATTACTGGGACCTTTAACTGCACCATATGATGGATATTAATTTCCTTCTGCACAGTGCAGCTGCCTCCTGTTCACCTCAGTATAAATGGGTATCAGATGTAACTGGGAAATTAATGGTGGCCAGCTATATCTTGCTTCCTTGCGTATCCCAGGTGTGTCTGCAATTGCATGAGTCTTATGCTGCAGGCGGTGCAAGCTTGATTTTGACCTTGACTGTTACAAACATGCTGAAGATGTAGTCACTGCAAGTTAATGACAGTGTGGGGTTCTAAAAAACCCCACAAACTGTATCTTTACCAACAGCTGAGAGCCTAAGATGCTTTTAGCTACTAAAAAAAAAAAAGTGTAGCAACATTATTTTCATCAGATAAGGGCTTTTCTGGTTCTTAGTGGTAAGCCATAAATGCAAAAGGCAAAAACCAGAACAGCTCTCCCCCCAAGTGTGCTAAGTCAGGAAGAGCTGACCTAAATGAGTAGCTTTCAATGCTTCAGCAGCAAAGATGGTCATTAAAGTATTTGCATTAGAGTTAGAGATTAATGAGACTGCTAGCCGTGTATTTTTTGGATAGCTGTAAACAATTTCTCTGTTTGGGATTGGGGTTTTTTGCCAGTGATTTCTTCAGTGCTTATATAAGTTACCTGTAGCCATTTTTTTGGTGGCATAGACCTGCAGTATTTTTCTTGACTTTTTCTAGCTGGCTGAAAACGTGAAAGGTAGAAATTCTTGTATGTTAGTGCAAGATAATATCTTTAAGGTGAGTTAACAGTGTTGAATCTCAGGATAGTGCAATGTGAGTGGGGATATTTAGAGGCAACCCAAGTGAATGTATAGTCACTTCCATATAAAATTGTTAAACCTTTCAGGCTTAGAATATATATAGTAATGGATTGGGTTTGCTAACAGATATAGTAAGAAAGTCATGGGCAAGATGGTTTTGCATAAATAAGTTGTTTTTAGACACCTCTGGTTCTACATCTGCTTAAACAGAAGCCTTATTAAAAATATCACTGGGCTAGCTAAATTTATTTGCTAGTTTATATTAATTTTCATGTTTCAAACCACATTTGTGCTAAAAAGGGACAGATTATCTACACATAGACATTTCTTGTTCAACAGTGGAAAAAGAGAAGTACAACTGAATTATTTGCTGCAACTTACTCTTTCAGGAGCAAAACCAAGAACATTAATTTGAATCGTTTAGTAACAGGAAGAAGTTTATAGAATTACCTAAGAATCTGTGGGAGATTGCTTTTACCAAAAACACTGAGGGATTCTTCGACTTGCCATTGGTATGTTGAAACTTTGCAACCATCAAGATAGTAAGACATGTTCAAATATGGTCTTCCACAATCTCCCCTGCCCTGTTCTCCAGCTTTTGATATATGACACATCTCATGTGCCTGTGTCAAGAGGAGCTATCCTTGAACTGGCCAGCTCACAACTGTGGTCTTATGACTAATTCTATGAGGTACCTAGAATTACCTATGAATATGTGGGAGCCTTTTTCTTCCAAAAGTGTTGAGGGATGCTTCGACTTGCGATTGGCATGTTGAAATTTTGCAACCATCAAGATATTAAGTCATGTTCAAATATGGCATTCTACAATTTCCCCTGCCCTGTTCCTCAACACCCATGTCATCAGTTTCTGATATGTGTCACATTTCATGTGCCTCTGGAAAGAGGAGCTGTCCTGGAACTGGCCAACTCGTAACTGTGGTCTTATGACTAATTTCTCTGCCATTTGCTATAAGTGTATCCTTCTTTTTCCACAAGCCACAGGCTGCATTTGGACATAATGAGAAAGAGCCTTGTGCTTTCCCCCTCCATCTTCTCTGGTGTGGCTGTGAAGAGAAGAATGGAAACTTGTGTTTCTGTTTAATCTAAAACACAGCTTGCCATGCCATACAAAGCCTGAATTGCAGTTAATCTTAACTATGGTTTGTTGTAACCAACCAGATTTATAAACTAAGATTTAAAGTTGGGTTGTTTCAACAAACCATATGATTATCTCTCGTTTATCTGGGTTCAGCCAACACAGCAAGATGTGATTGATCTAAAATGGAAGGAAATATTTCCAAATTCCTTGTGACCATGTCAGAGAAGGGGGAGCACACGCACCTGAGGGTTGTTCTAACTGTAACCCTCTTTGGAAATACTGGTGGCTCTTTAAAAAAGAGAGAGAACAAATTGATTTTTAACACAGTCTGTTTTGTCTTAAACATCACATAAAATAGTATTTAGCATAACAAAGGCTCTGACTGTCCCACAACTATCTCAGCTAGTGATTCAATTAATTTTCTTAGGACAGGAGTAGCCAACATGTAGCACCAGAACCTTGCCTTACAGTACCATTAAGTGCTCCTTATTTTTGTTGTTTTGTTTTGTAACTTGTACAGTGGAATGCTGTACACAGTTTAAGGCTCTTATTTTGGACAATCTGCTCTTCTTTGGCTGCCATGATTCATACTAAATTTGTTGCCAATGTAACTCCTTATAATAATGAAAAATTTCAACTGAGGACACTGTCTTCATTGCAGCTGTGCTTGTGGTCCTAGTCTCCTCTCTTCTAAGCTCTTTTGAGTCTAAAGCTTAGAACAAGGGTCTTTTGACCAGCTGGAGCATGGGCATGTGGTATTTATACTACAATGAATCATCCACCTTTTTGTTTTTTCCTTGCAACTCTGTGGGAAGGTTAGCCACAAACCGATTAGAGAGCCAGTATAATACGGCGTATAGAACCTTTCTTTGCTTTCTTAAATACCTGGGTTCAAGTACCATCTCTTGGCCTCATGTCTTCATATATGAAATGGATCTTGATGCAAATCCTACTGGGTTTCTTAAGGCTAAATGGAAAAGATTATGAACTGCTGAGTACAGGAAAATTCTGTTTAATCAAACTTGAACAGGTTAATAACAGCTGTTGCTCAACTTTACATGTATTGTTGGTAAAACTAGATTTTGTTCATCAGGTTACAGTATATTTTGACTTGTTCTACCTTAGGATTGAACAATTTAGTTTCATATTTTAGGTCAGTGCTCATGAGTTTTGAAGGCACATGTGGTTTGCTGACTTGACATTTTTAGTTCTCTTCCTTAAAACAGTCTGGACCCTTTATTTTACTTTCCTAACATGGTTACAGTTCTGGTGGATCAACATTTCTTTATGCTTCTCCTTTGAAATATATGTGTTCTATATAGTGACAGTTCCTTAAAAATGTAGCTAATTATGCTGTTTCCTGTGATGTGGGATGTGTCTTCACGAAATGAAGAAAGGTGTGATGTGTGGCCAGATCGCCTTAGCTGTGTGGTGAATCTTCATTGAATGAAGAAATTACCTTAGGTGATTTGGCATCACCTAGACCTTTCTTCATTCCATGAAGGTTAATCCTATATCACGGGATCATAAAAGTCAATTCATGATTTTGCATTTGGACATTCTGAGTATGAAGTCTAAAAATGGAAAAGACTCCCACTGGAATGGGGAAGTGGTGGTTTCCAGAATGAGCAAATGTGGGAACCCTTGGCTACATCCATTTTGGTACAGGAACACAAGAATCTACCTTATACTGAATCAGATCATTGGTTCATCTATTTCAGTATTGTCTACACTGACTGGCAGCAGATCTCCAGGGTTTCAGAGTGGGGGCAGGCCCAGCCATATCTGGAGATGCCAGTAATTGAAGCTGGGACCTTCTGCAGGCAAAGTCGATGCTTTACTACTGAGGTTCAGCCGTTCTTGTACCTTGGGCAATCCCTAGTTGATGCCATTTCCAAAGGAGAACATCTTCTTCCACACCTGTTATGTGGCTCATCATACAGGATCAGCTCCTTAGTCCTGTCCAAATTGCTAGAGACTGGGGCAAATGCAGGGAAACTCGCTTTCTGTCCTACAATGCCTCCCTGTTTCCTCGCTCCAGGTTGGTGGTAACACTGCAGTAGGAGAAAGAGGAAAAGAACATGCTGGCAGATGGTAAGGGGCACAACTTAGAGCCTTCAGACTGCTCTTTTTATATCAGCTCCTCTGCATAATTGCAGGTAGTGGTACAGAATATTTTGTGGGAGGGAAGGTTCAGAACTTTTAAAAATAATACATGTGGATAAGCCCCAAGGCATAGTAGGATTTTCTACATATAATGCTTGCTATATTTCATTCAGTTAAGGCAGTGTACCTACACAACCAGCTCTGGGAAGTGAAATCAAGTTAGGTGGCATTAAAGAAAAGATTGTGTGGATGTCAAGAAACAGTCCTTAATGCTGTTTATTCTTTGAGCAAGATTTGGAATACATTGATGTGTGAGGAATTGCTAATCTTGTTTGAAACTTTCTTGCAGAAAAAATCATTTTGTTTAGACTTCTAGCAAGGTAAACGTGTCTGGGTTGATTCTCTAGAGAGCCACATGCCCACGCATCAGCAGTTTTGGAAAGTGTAAGAGGGTTTGAGGAAGCTGTTTTAATTTCCCGTGAAGGAAATTAATTCAGTTGCATGGTGTAGACCCCTCTCTGAACCTCCCTTTTGACCTCAATCTGCAACATAGGACTTAGTTTTAATTTAATCTTTTGCATGTCCATCTGCATGTGTGTGTGAGAGAGATTAGTTTAGGTTGTTTCTTCTCCCTTGGAAGTCCTGAGAATTGTAGTTCTCTGTGTTTGGAATGGAGGTAATAAAGAGAGCCAACAACATAAATCTTAGCATCTTCTACAAAAATTCAGAGAGAAACCATAAAACTAGTGTAGAACCAGGATAAATTTGTAGCATAGATATGCCCCCAGTCTCTTTCCCCATTCTGTTTTTCTACTTCTTCTTTTTAAATGTCATATGTTTGGTGTCCGTAGAGCATCTTACTATAGGATAGGCTGCCTGCAACCCACTTGTGGGTACTGACTCAACCAGCTGAAGTCCAGCGGAGTATATGCCCTGTTGGTGTCCTCCACCTAAATGGAATCTTTTTGGGAGACTTGTATTTTGTGGCTAAAATAAACTTAGTTTCATGTAGCAGGCCTATAGCCATCAGCTTGGCCATTGTAGGAACAAAATGCTAGACTAGATGGGTTTTTTGACTGATACAGCACCAGTCTGGATCTTTTGTTCTTGTGTGTATTGTGGTTAATAGGTATTTATAAGTCATTTCCAGGGTTTATATTTCAAAGCAGTTTCCAGGGTTTATATTTCAAAGCAGTTGCTGTGCCACAGGGGATAAAAAGTCAAAACCTGTAAAATCTAAACCCCCCCCCAAGAGTCTTGACAGAGGTGCTGCTAAGGGGAGTATTTTGCATCAAGCCCTGGATCTACTGTGCTTATCCTTCCCACTTTTTAAAAAAGCTAATATTAGCATATGCAAATTTATTCCTATAAAATCAAATGCAATAAATCCAATAAAATGCAAATGAAGTTAGCAACGGAACAGGATAATATACATCCAGATGCACCTGGGTAAACTAGCTTTTAGGAAATATTTGAAGCATCCATCAGACTTCTTCATATACGTAGCAGTCCTTCCGGTCCTATCTGGAGTATTTGATCTTACATGCAGTTGATCTAAGAACTACATTGCATGAGAAGGTTATGGAAAGATGAGTCAGAGTACATTTTTCTGAATCTAAGTCAGTAATGCCTATATACATCTGGTGGATTTTGCTCTTTTTCAATGGACTACATTGAGCAGCTATTTCTACTGTAGAAGAGATGATCTCTTTGGAAGCGACAACAAATTATTTATTCTATATCCTGTCTTAGGGTAGATCCTTACGCAACAGCTTACAAAATTAAAAAGCAATAAAAACATCACAAAATCAGTAAAACCAATAAAATGACTAAATAACACTAAAGGAGCATGAGCAGCGTTCAGAGACGTAGATCCACTAATGCAAGGATTCCTGCTTGCACAACAGAACGTCCCCTCCCTCTCCTCTCCCTGCGCCCCCTCCCTCCCTCTCTCTCTGGTGAGTGCAGGGTTGGATAGTGAGAGGAGAGGGTGGAGAAGGCCCATTGCACAGCCAAAAGTCCTTGTGCTAGTGGATGTGCTTCATTTAATCTTAAAAAAAAATCATTCCAGCACATCCAGATTAAAAATAAAGACTTTGGTACAGACGGCTGACATCATGTGCAGTGTAAACATAAAAAGACAACTTATGTTTCCAGTTCTCATTGTTGGCCAGGAAATAAAGTAAGGTATTTGCTTAAGGTATTGTCAACATGTTAAATTGTAATGTTGGTTTTACATGCCTTTTTATCTGTTTTAAGAAGAACTTCCAAATGACAGGTGAACGTGGAGCTAATAAATGCCCAGTAAAGTATCAGGCAAAAATAATATTGGGTGAAATCCAGTGTTGTGTGGACAGACTACTGCTTGTACAGTGGGAGTTGGCCTTCATTTCTTTTCCTGATGCTGCTCCACGTCTGCTCTACCAACATCCCAGAGCAGATTTTGGGGGCATGCAAGGGGCTGCAGAGGAGAGGACAGCAAAATAACACAGGCACTTTGATTTCACACTCTGCCTGGCATTCTGACAATTTGCTGGATTTCTATAATATGCATTATGTCAGTTAACAATATAGAGTATGTCCACTGGTTCCACCCTAGCTGTGTATTGAATATTTTAAAGATAATATTGGCTGTGTGTTGTAACTGGCTACAGTTAGTTGGTGCATTGGGAGATAGCAGTAGTTATCTTACAGTCTGGCAGTGACAATAATGACAAAAATGAGGTGATGATTGGACAAGTTACACATTTGTCATTCTAGTTTTATGCCAGATAATTCCAGTGCTGAAAAATATGAACAGTCATTCAGAGATTATTTCTTCCTCCCTCTGTATGATCCATCTGTCACAAGTCAGGGGGCTTTTCTGGCATTTCATTTTCAGGGAACAATCTCTGGTATGTAAGGAGAGGGTGATAAATCCTTTCTAAACAGCTGAGTACTTACTATGTTAATCCCCAGTGTCAAGAACCATGACTCAGCTCTTCCCTTTATGAGGTTCATAAGCAAGACAGGTCTGCTTTCTGAACCTGTCACCTTTATTCCAGTTGCCCCCATGCATGTTAGAAGTCTTTTAAAATTAGTTGCCAAGGTTTTTTGGTTGGTTTTTTTTTTAAACAAGACCGTGCAGTTTATGCAAGTGTTCTGAGAGGGCAGCACTTGTATTGCTGACTCTATACTGTCAAAGCCCTATAATCTAATCCAAAACAGGAAGACTGCAAGTAACATAAGTTCAAGAGGAAAAGGATTATAATGCCTCTGTACGTGAGAGGCCAAATGCTCTATTGTGGCTTAAAAACTCTGACTAAGTCAGGGTCCAGGCTATTGATCAGGATCTATTGAAGGAGATGTCTAGCAGAATGCTTGGAGCCTGTTCTCGTGTTACTCCTCATATTTTGATATGCATATATCTCTTACAAACATTACTCTATGTTTCTGAATGTAAAACAGTTGCTTTATCGAATTTATCTAATGTGTTTTAATGAAATTATGCTGATTCTGTGTGTGAAATTTGATCATAAAAATGTCTAGAAAAACACCACTATATGAAGCCGAGTTACACTGAATCAGTCTCTTGGCCCATCTAGGTCACTTTTTAACTACTCTGGCTGGGACCCCTCTGGAGTTGAGGCAGAAGAGGCTTTGTAGGCCCCTTCCATCTCTACTATTCTAAGTTTCTTTCCTGTCACCTGTTCTGTTACCTACGGTTTTTAGCCTGAGATGACAGGGATGGAAACTGAGATCTTCTGCATGCAAGGCATGTGACCTAGCACTGAGCTATGGTCCTTGAAGTAGTGTTCTGAACCTCCCCGCCCCCCCCCCCAGTATCCTCTCTCCAAGTTCCTGACTCCTGATACCTCTGGCATTTAACTCCCTCCAGTACCTCCCCTTTGTTTGCTGTTCCCCTGCTCCCTTTCCTCACATAAATTCCAGTGGCTGGTGGCTCAAGGTCAGTGGGGCAGTAGAATCTGCTCTGGGTTTTAGAAGGTTCTACTGTTCCACTGACATGGAGGCTGTGACATCCCCACCTATCCCTGTCTTCCTGCAGCAGATGAGGGAGATGTCTGCCTCTAAGCACTGTAAAATCTAACCTTTTCATATGTACAGAGGGCAACTTTTTGCAGTGGGGGAGGCAAAGTAAAACACAGAAAGGGCTAATTTCTCACACGAAATGAGAAGAATAGTTGCTCCATCCCCAAACAAGAGATGGATTGATTTCATAAAGGAAGCCACAGACCTGAACTTACAAGATCTGAACAGGGTGGTTCATAACAGATGCTATTGGAGGTTGCTGATTCATAGGGTCACCATAAGTTGTAGTCGACTTGGAGGCACATAACAACAACAACAACAAGCTGCTCCATATTTTGTCTTATACCTCAGGTTCTACAAATGCTAGAAACTTAGTCTTAGAATGTTGGGAATCTGGGCATTAAGGTCCATTGGGGTACAGTGAACAACTGCCCCCCATGGATGCCCATGCTGTCCTTGTACCCGTTGTGACAGCCCCCCATCCATTCTCTGAGTTCTTTCTAGCTCTCGTCCTTTATTCCTCTCTGTCTCATTTAATTTCCCTCCCAATATCTTTCTTGAGGCGTTCTTATTCTTCTTCCCCCAACCTAAGTTTTTCCTCCTTTCTGTTTTTTTGTACATGTAAGACACCTCGTAACCTTCCCTCAGCTACCTTCTCCCCCTCCTCTTTGATTTTTGTTTCAGTTTCTGGGCTCAACACATAAAAGAATACAAATAAAATCTCAGCATCTACAAGTTTTTATTTTTAAGGAAATGGTGCCCTTCACACTTGATGAGGGCATGTGTGCGTTTAGTATTCAGAATATTCACACACACAAACAAACTAGTAAAGTGAGAATCTGCCTTTAGGTTTTGGAATAACTTGAATTCCTTTCCAACCCCATGGCAGCACATCTGGTAGTCATAGTACTCCTAATGTGTTTTTCCCCCCTTATGTCATTTTATACCCATAACATACAGTGCACAGAACCACTTTCATTCTGTCATCATGGCACATCTTCCTCTCTTGAGGAATATATTATCCTACTGTGATTTAATCATAGAATCTACTGTTCTATGGTTGGATTCCTGCACTGAGCAGGGGGTTGGACTCAACTGCCTTATAGGCCCCTTCCAACTCTACTATTCGGTGATTCTATAATCTTTCTCTGCCACTTCTCACACCCTGTGCATTGCTGGGATATAGTAATGCTATTGCATGGTTTTGGTTTCTGAGAATGTGGACTCAGTTTTTCTTCATATTACCTCTTTAGTAGGGTGGGAGGGAGGTCATAGCTATAAGACCAGGCAGAGGTATGTCTGTACTGGGCCTGTAAATTGGAGGTCGGGTACCTGTAGCCCTCCTGATGTTGAACTCCAGTTCCCATTGTCCCTGACCTTTTTTTTGTGTGGGTGTGGGGGTGGGTGTGGGGGTGGGGGGGTGGGGGGGTGGGGGTGGGTGGGGGGTGGGGGTGGGGGGGCGTACTGGTGCTTCTTATTTTTCTGTCATTGACAGCCATTTTGTGCTGACACAATCAACACTTTTGTTAAGATTTTGTCACCTCATTTTTTACAAAAAAAGAAAAGCCATGTCCCTGACCATTGCCTAGTTAGGACTGGTTGGAGTTGGAGTCTAACAACATCTGGGGGCCCTGGGTTTCCCATCCCTGCTGTTAACAACATTAATTCAATAGCAGGTTTTTCTTTTAACAAAGGTAATACAAGATGGCCAGTTAGTTCTCTGGTTTTCAAAGGTGAAACTTGGTACATTTCAATTAGATGGAGGGTAAATTAGGGTTATTAAGCAGGTCTTAATCTACAAACCAAATAATAATAGTTGTCCTTCACTGCATGCTCAGTTAAAGAACAGTTAACAATTTTCTTACTTTTGTGAATTAGGTGACGCATTTAGCCAAGTATACATTTGCCTTTTTCATTTGAACTTTGATCTTTTTGCAGTGGAATCAGCCCCAGTAAATCATCACTTCGGTGAAGACACTTTTTATTGGCCCTATAAAGGACTTTTAGACAGAACTGAAGTATATTTGGCCACCAATTTGTTGCCATTTTCTCCCTTTGAAAGCATAATAAAAACTGCACTATGTGGGGTAGGGAGTGTGCATGAATCTTTGGGAATGATTTCATGGTTGTTTGTTTTTTCCCTTCATTTTGTTGCCAGTTTGGTGGTTATAAGCATCCAAGAGTCTGGTATTCTTGAGATAATAGCATATGGAATAATGAGATTGCAATTTTTTCAAATAAAAATTTAACTGACACAACTGGATTATGCATAATGTCCTGTTTGTTCCTGTGTTAAAATGATTTGATTTAGTTTATAATTTAGCTAGCTCTTATCAGGGCCCTGTTCAGAACTATTTAGTGCATGCCCCTGTGGGGAAGGGGATAGGTGATATCAGAGGTAGCCACCAAGTTGGTGTAATGGTGAGAGTATTGAGCCAGGACCTTGGAGAACAGGTTTAAAATCCTCTCTCAGCCAGGGAGCTCACTGGGTCGCCTTGGGTCAGTAATCTCTTAGCCTAACCTACCTCACAAGGTTGTTGTGAGGACTTCCCTGGGCTCTTTCTGGGAGAAAGGGCAGGACAGATTAATATTAATATTAATAATAATAATAATAATATATGGGGAGGAAGAGAAATATCATATAGCAGTTGTTGGACTGCAGCTCCCATCAGCCCCAGCCAGCATGGTGAGTGATCAGGGGTGGTGGGAGGTGTGATAGGACTTACGGAGAAGCTCCATCCCTGGATTTTTTCGTTAAACTGTAATTGACAGTCATGCTTCCTAATTCTACAGTGGAAGCTTTTTTCCTAGATGGTACAAATGTGTGCCAGGATTGTATGCATATGCTGATGTGTTTATTTGATGTGAAACACTGTCTTTAGTTTTGAAAACTTATTATTGTTAAATAGATTTTCAGTCTGCCATTTAGGACTTCAACAGATCATTAAAATAAAATTCCAAGATTTAAAATAGAAGTAAAAACAACAATAACACTAGCAGATAAAGTGTTTCTTAAAAAAATGATAGCCATAAAATCACCTGAATGTGAACCAGACGAAAACAGTTTTTCTAAAGGGTAACAAGATGGGGAATATGAATTTCCTTGGGGGAACTTGGAAGGGACAGTATTGTTTATAATGGATGTAACTTGTTTTTATGTATCTAACAATAATAGAGCCTACTCTAGTATTTACAGCACAATTAATTCTGTCCATGTTTATTCAAGAGTAGATCCCATTGAGATCAATAGGGCTTACTGCTACTTAAGTGGGAGTGGAGCTTTAAAATAACCACAGTATTTTCTTCTTCTTCTGCACTTGCAATTGAAACATTCAAAGTTGCAAAAAAACTCATGTCTAGGAAGTTGAAATTGAAATTATTCTCTCATGTATGTGTTTTGTCAGATCCTAAGTAGTTTATTCCTTCACCCCCCCACATGGAATATTTAGTTTAAAAAACTGAACTAATAACTCATCTTAATTTCCTAGTAAATATTTTATTTCTCTTCCTTTTCTTTTCAGGAAAAGAGGGATAGAAGTTATACAGGTGAGTACAATTGATTTATTTCTGTTTTTTTAACCCCCCACTCCAAATTCCTCCACATATATATATCACTGCATTTTAAGTTTTCCTTGCTTTGTGGTAGTGGATTTAGATTTCCATTGCTGATTGCAGGTAGGTTTAATTAACTCGTACTATTGCAGTCATAGGGCTGGAAACAGGCATTGCCAAAACATAGTTTCCTTTTGAAAACAGGATCTAAGGGGGCAACCACCCTCTGTAGTTCTATGGCTTCTCTCCCCTTTCTCTGGTAATGAAATGCAGAATGCGTCGTGTGCCTTCTTTACTACACATTATGGGAAGCCAAGGCAGGATTTGGCAGGGTGTTGCTGTGTTCAGTCAAAGCCATCTGTTCTTGGTAAATGCCTGACTGTACCTGGTGATATCCAACGTTGGTCATACTTGGAGTAAACCCCTTGAAATCAGTAGACTTAAGTTGCTAAAGTCCACATTGATTTCAGTGGGTCTACTTGCAGTATGACTAACGTTGGATATCATCCAAAGTCTTTTAAGAAAACTATTCTGAATGTCTAGGAAGTAGAATGCCAGAAAAAACAGAAAATGAAACTTCCAATAATATGCTGTTAAAGATTGTCTTCAGGCATCTGGACATTACCAGGGTCAGAAGGTATAAACTGCTTTAAAAACCATTGGTTTGACTCAGTAGGTATTGCCTTGTGAAGTTTGCTTTAATTAAAAATGTTCACCCATCACGCCATTCACCTAATTTTTGGAGCTCAACAATAGTGCAACAGTGTCTCACTGAATGAAGAATCCAGGTACATGTCTGATGTTGATAGCTTCCCTGGCTAGAGATGCTGCACAGTGACAAATATGTTTTTGTTATGCATTCCCATTGATTACACCATTAGACTTATTCCAAAGTGTAAGGTATGCGTTTTGTTTTTGCATAATCAACATCATTAGTATCCAAATTTGAAGATGACAGTTTTACTGTGAGCCACTCAAAATACAGAGAATTCAAGCATGCCTTTATAGCAGGTGTGGGAAGCCTTTGGCCCCCCCAGATGCTGCTGAGCTACCGCTCCCATCATCCCTGGCTATTGACCATGTTTGCTAGGGCTGATGGGAGTGGTAGTTCAGCAACATCTGGAGGGCCAAAAGTTCCCCACACCTGCTTTATATGTTGGCTATTAACATATAGACCCCACGGTTTATGGGCTAGAATGCTGCCATAGGGATAGCAATTGTTGCATCTCTGTGGCCATGTCTTCCTATGAGGAAAATCAATGGGATGTGCACAAAAATGATAAATAGCACAAAAATTTGGGAATGGCAAGAAAATTTATAAACAATGTGTATAACATTGCATTCTGTGTTTGTGAGGAAATATGTGACTCCCCTGTGTATTTCTGATAAAGTATTTGTTCAGTGACTTTCATTTTAAACCAAGGATGAGGAACCTGTGGACCTTCAAATGTTGTTGGCCAGGCTCATGAGAGTTGTAATCCAGCATGGCCAATAGCAAGGAATAAAGTGAACTGTAGTCCAACAACACCTGGAGGGATATAGATTCCCCATACCTGTTTTCCACAACGCTAGACCACAAACTAAAACAGGAAAGTTATTTTCATGGCACTTTTGTGATGCAGTGACACAATTCTGATGGGTAGGAGCATCATACGCCACCCTGCGCTCCTGCTGGGAGGAAGGGCGAGATATAAATCAAATAATAAATAAATAAAATAAAAATAATAGGGATTTTCTCTTTCTTTTGAATTTAAGCTGTTGTCCTGATGACATTAATGTTAAATTACTGTTAAAACCACATTTGAAATATGCAAAAGAAAAACTAATAAACATTTAATACAGGAAACGTTATGTTGGTTTGGAGCACTCTGTATGACAGAAACTTGGCACACAGTGCAGTATTCTGTAATGCAGTAATATAATTAAAAGGCAGTTGGACAGCCACCTGTCAGGTATGCTTTAATTTGGATTTCTGCGTTGAGCAGGGGGTTGGGCTCAGTGGCCTTATAGACCTCTTCCAATTCTATTATGATTCCATAATCTAGAACGCAATTTAAGTTTCTAGGCAAACATGAGTTAACCAGGGTTCCATTTTGTCCTTCTAATAATTCTGGATAGATGATGATCACTAAATATTTTTATTGGTTCCTTCGTAGTATGGTACTAAAGATATTCATGATATTAATGTGTATAACCAGAAGTTCGAGAATCCAAGGACTTGATCACCATTAGCTGCTTTAAATTGGGATATCTCAGTTGGAAAATTATCTGTAGGTGTTAATAAAAATGATGGTTTTTATGTGTTGAAAACATTTTAAAGAAATTATTTGAACCCTTCATGATAAATACAGTATGCATTTAATTGATACATGGAGAGGACCCCAGTGTGTTGGATATCAACCCATTTCTTTCAAGTAGAATTAAATATGTCATGAACAGGTAAATTGATTGAGTCTTAAATGGCTGTTGGAATGCAAGATACTTTTTTTGTCGAAGTGTCTTTGATTTTTCCTACTCCAAACGATTAATGCAAAATGCTTCAGTATGCTAGCATTGTGCAGTTTTGGTGAATTCAAGAAGACAGATGACCTGGAATGACTCACAAGGTAATTCTTGGTTGTGCTGTCCACAGTGAGATCTGTATGTACAGAAATGCATTTGCACAGAAAACATCTGCTAGCTTTTTTCCTGCCCCCTTTACTCTCTGTGCTGCAGGTAATAAAAGGTTTTGGACCCCTCCTGAATTGACAGTCTATTTTTCTTCCAGAAAACAACCAGAAGACTTGGCTTTGCTCACTTGAAACTCAGTGGGGCTAACTTTATGTCTACCTATAGTGTGTTCTTGTTGAACAGCATCCTTCCCACTCTGCAGACACAGCTTCTTAGGACTCATTTACTCAAAAGACATCTCACGGTTCGGTTTTGATGTGTCGCACTGGAACTCTATTCACTTCTTACCAAACTGAATAGTAAAACCCCAGATTATTATTATTTGAGGAGATGTGAATTGCTTTGTCAAATTCCTCATACCTACATTTCATGGCAGAACAATTTTATGTGTTTAGTAATGATGCTGGTTCCTTATCACTGCAAATCTCTTGTTCCTTTTGAATACGAATAGATGAGATCGCAAATCTAGAACTGAGGCAGCTAGCACTCTTCTGCCTTTAGGTTTGGATTGGTGTTTTTATGTAAATATGCATACCAGGAATGGATTTTATAGAATTCACTGAAAATGCCAAGAAATAAAAATATGATAAATTGAAACTTCCAAGTCAGCAGTGATGATAACATCTGAAGTTTTAATGAGAACACATAATAGCTATGTTTCTTAAATATTTTGTTTATTTTTATTTAAAATATTTCATATGTTATATTGCTATCAAAGTGATCCATAGGAACACATAAGAATCTGCCTTACATGAGCCAGTCAGACCATTGGTCCATCTAGCTTAGAATAGTCTGTACACTGACTGCAGTGGCTTTCCAGAATTTCAAATAGGAGTCTTTCCCAGTCCCACTAGAGATGCCAAGGATTGAACAGGGGACATTTTGCATGTAAAGCAGCCTTCCCCAAGCTGGTGCCCTCCAGATATTGTTCATCTACCGCCAGCTGCAGACAGCATGACCAATAGTTGGAATGATGCGAATTTTAGTCCAACAACTCCAGAGGGTACCAGCTTTGTTTACTAGTGGTGTGCGATGGAAGTATGTGTCTTGGCCAGGAACAGGGAAGGGTTGGGAGTGGGACTGCCATCCCTGTGATGGTAGGTAGGGGGAGATATGGTGATGGTCAAAGGTATGGAGGGGGGAAGAGGAGGGCAAGTTACATCAAAGTTCTTGCCCCCTCTGCTTTGTTTGCTGTGTCTCAATATTTGGGAACGCCAGTCACCCGATCCCCTGGCCTTGTGGGTAGTGTTAATAAATGCCAGGTCTGCCCAAAACAAAACATCTATACAGGAATATCCCACTATACGGACCTTCACTTTACGGACACTCGTGAGTACGGACATACTTACAGTAGCACCATTCCCCTTCGCAAGAACGGACACTTAACCTTTGGTTGTGGCCTGTTCTTTCCGTGGGGGGTGGAAAGAGACACGACCATGCGACCGTGAATCAGCTGGGAGGCGTGATTTCGATCAGCTGAGAGGCATGGCAGCGCAGCAGCAGAGGCTTTAGCGTGGGGCTTTGAGGCTCCGTGTGAAGGAGAGGTGGCGCAGTGGCGGCGCAAGTGAAAAAAGGTAGTGCTTCACTTTAAGTATGTTTACGTACTCGCTCTGGACCCATTGCGTACGTTAATGCGGGGTATTCCTGTAATCCACAATTTGATTGTGGATGAGGGGGCAGACTTAGCATGTATAACTGACATGGATGTGTGACCTCAGTGGCCCAGTGCTAACCCAGCTGTGCTCGCATGGGTACTTGGTACAGCACCAATCCAAGTCAGAGGGAGGGGGAGGGGGAGTTTCAGTTATCCATAAAAATTCAATCTTCCTTGCTAGGAGACCAATCCACAATGTGTCTGGGTTTGAGGGACTGTTTGTGGTGATGGGCCAGAGAGATAGAACAGGGATGTTGTTAGTGTGTCACCTCCCTAACCTGGCCGAGGTAATGTCAAATGTGGTGGTGTTGGGGGACTTCAATATCCATGCTGAGGCTGCCTCAAATGGGCCAGCTCATGACCTCTATGACAACCATGAGGCTGTCCCAATACACCAGTGGCCCAACACATTTGGCCAGATGTACCCTCAGTCTGTTCTTTGACACAGAGCGGATTGGTACTACTCTGTTGATTGGGGCACTCGCTGTGAGTCCGTTGTCATGGATGGACCATTCTTAGGTAAGGTTTGGGTTGAATGAAGCTACTCCACTCTGCAAGGGTGGGGAGACTTATGGAATCTGATAGATTCCTGAATGCTCTGGGGGATTTTCCGGTTGGCATGGCTGGTGCTGCTGTTGAGGCTCTTGTCTCACTGTGGAATGGTGAGATGTGTAGAGTCATTGACACGATTGCTCCTGAGTGCCCCCACCATCGCTGTGGAGCATGTAGGACACCTTAGTATTCCAGTGATCTGTGTGCGATGAAACAGGAAGGTTGGCAGCTGAAGCACAGGTGGCGCAAATATCAATCCGAACCTGGCTGAACAAGGGTAAGGCTGCACTGTTGTGCCTACCACGGGACAGTGGTGGTGACAAAGAAAGCCTACTTCTCTGCCATGATTGCATCCACAAATGGCCGGCCAGCAGAGCTCTTCCAAGTAGTGAATGGTTTTTGTCATCTGGCCAAGAGAGTGTTGCACTGATATCCTCAGAGGCCTACTGTAACAACTTTTCAAGGCACTTTAGGGACAAAATCGATCAGATTTGGACAAAGTTGGATGTCACAGTGAGATCAATTCCAATGGAGGTGTCCAGAGCACTGTCGGTTCCACCTGTATTGGTTTGTTTTCAATTATTACAGCCTTAGAATGTGGACAAGCTGCTTGAAGAAGTGCAGCCCACCACTTGACCCTTGCCCATCCTGGCTGTTGAGAACTAACTGCAAGGGACTGACTGGGCGGATCTAGGGAGTGATTAATGCTTCACTGGAGGAAGGGGAGGTACTATCTTCCTTGAAGGAGGCAGTGGTGGTCCTCTCCTTAAGGAGACCTCCCTGGACCCAGAAGTGTTAAAAATTATTACCCGGTGGTAAATATCCCCTTTTTGGGCAAGGTGCTTGAGAAGGTAGTGGCAGTCCAAGCATGCTTGGAGAAAACTGATTACTTGGATCCATTCCAGTCTCGCTTCAGGCCTGGCCATGGCACTGAAATTGCCTTGGTCATCCTCGTTGATGACATTTGTCAGGAGAAAGATAAGGGAAATGCAACCCTGCTTGTTCTCCTTGATCTCTCAGCGGCTTTTGATACTGTTGACCATGATATCCTTCACAAATGTCTCAAGGAGATGGGGGCTAGGGGTACTGTGCTTCAGTTGTTCCACTCAAACCTTCAGAGCCGTTTCCAAAAAGTAGTTATGGGAGGCTACTGTTCAGCACCATGGGAATTATCCTGTGGTGTTCTGCAGGGTTTCATCTTGTCCCCCATGCTATTTAACAACTATACGAAGCCACTAGGAGGCACAGGAGATTTGGAGTGAGGTGCCATCAATATGCAGATGACACCCAGCTGTACCTCTCTATTCCATCTGAATCAGGAGAGGCAGTTCAGGTGTCGAACTGGTGCCTGAAGGCAGTGATGGACTGGATGTGGGCCAATAAATTGAGTCTGAATCCTGAAAAGACAGAGGTGTTGTGTCCAGAGTTCTAATGTGCAGGAGGTAGGAAGATGGCCTGTTCTGGATGGGGTTGCTCTTTCCTTGAAGGAGCAGGTTCGTAGCCTGGGGGTACTCCTTGATCCAGCACTATTAACTGGAGGTTCAGGTGGCTTCAGTGGCTAGGAGTGCCTTTTTCCAGCTCTGGCTGGTTCACCAGCTTCAGCCCATTTTGGACAAAGAAGACTTGACCACGGTGATCCATGCTCTGGTCACTTCCAGACTGGATTATTGCAATGTGCTCTACATGGGGCTGCCCTTGAAGACAACTTGGAAACTTCAACTGGTCTAAAATACAGCTACCAGATTACTGGCTGGGCTTCCTTTTAGAACTCATAGAATCCTTGTTTTCAAACAGCTGTATTGGTTGCCAGTTTGTTTCCGGGTCCAGTTTAAGGTGCTCACGTTAGTGTTTAAAGCCCTAAACGACTTAGGTCCCAAATATCTGAAAGACCATCTCCCTCCCTACAGACCCTCTTGGGTGTTGAGATCAGCAGAGGGGGCCCTTTTGATACTTCCACTGCCCTTGGAAGCTTGTGGTGTGATGGCCCAGGAGAGGGCATTCTCTGTGGCATCTTCTAAGTTGTGGAACTCCCTCCCTACTGAGGTGTGTCTGGCAACTTCATTGTATACCTTTTGATAAATGCTGAAGACACACCTCTTTATCCTGGCTTTCAACACCTGAGATGTGTATTTTTAGGGCTCACCCTATTTTCTGTGATGTTTAGGTTGTTTTTAACTTTTTAATTATGTGTTTAAACTGTGGGAACCTGCTCTGGGACCTCTGGGTGAAGGACAGGTAATAAATTGTAGAAGTAGAAGTAATGAATGTGCTGTGCTCCTTCCACAAAGGAGCTTACAAAATGCATATATAAAAACACATGCATGCTAAAAACATCACAGAAGGGTGCAAAAGTGCAGAAGATAGATCTAATACCGATTTGATTTAATAGCCTTCTCTGTTAACAAACAAGAACCAATTTTTATTCAGCTGGCCAGCCTAAAGTGGGAGATTCTTATCAAGCAGGTACTGTTAATTTTTTTCTGTGCAAGATCTATCTTACCATCATCATCATCTTATTTATTCAGTGTGTACACCACTTTCCACACATATGTGCCCAAAGCGGCTTACAACACAACAGAAAAAATGCATATCAATATAGCATTACAATAACAATCCAACAACAATTCAAACACAATGCAACAATCCATACAAAAAAATCATTTTGATAATATAAATATAGCATTTAAGAATATATGAACTATACATGATAAACATTTCCAGTACAGTCAAAATATCAACAAAAATATAACCAGCAGTCAGTTCCTCAAAAATGCCAAGTTCCGGAGATAGCAATCAGATTTCCTTAACCCTGAAGCAGAATGTTTTCAACCTTTTCTATAGGGGACTCCTTCTTTGTCACATCCTGAACACGCTTAGATGTAGGGGCCCAGATACCTGAAACTTGTTGCAACCAGACAGTCTTGCTTTTGGTGAAAATTCAAATAACAATTGTTTTGGCCACCATTTTAGTCTTAATTTGCGATGCTTGCCATGCTAGTTAGCAGATTTGTCCTTTTAAACTATGTTCCAACTCTGACATGATCTAACAGTGTCCTCTCTAATGCACTAGGTAATAACATAAGAAGAGCATGCTGCATTAGGCCAATAACCCACCTAGTTCAGTGTCTTGGTCTTTCAGTGGCCTGCCGTATTCCTATGGGAAGCCAAGCCTGAGTGCAAGAGTGCTCTTTCCACTTACGATTCCAAGTAACTCATATTCAGAGGTAGCCTCTGACAGTGGAGGTAGAACATAGACATCATGGCTAGTAGACGTCGATAGCTTTATCTTTCATGAATTTATATTTAATCCTCTTTAAATGCTGTTGATGTTAGTGGACATCACTACATCTTTTGGGGACCAGTTTCATAATTTAACTATGTGCTGTGTGAGGAAGTACATTCTTTCCTCTGTCTTGAATCTTCCAGAATTCAGCTTCTGTGGATTCCTTCTATGTGTACAGTGCCCCTCCAATTCTATATGCAGCTCTGGCCAATTAAGCTTTATATTATATTTAAATGTAAAAGATTACATAATTCAGAAATGGCCCTGAAATAAGAGAATAACTTGACTACTGCCAACACTCAGCAGTATTGAATATATGCCTGCTTGTAAAGATCTTTTCTCATGATATGGCAAAGTCTCATAAATCTTAACTAAGCTTATGAGACAAAATTGCTGGTCACACTTGAAGATGTCACTTCTCTGCTGCTGAACCATTCAGCATGTTGTGGGCAAAAATGCTTGATGGTACTATCCTACACAAAGGATTTAATTGGATCTTTTCATACCAGTTATTCCTGAAAATGGCCAATTCCTAACTGGAGTGAGGAAAAGGAGAGATGGCTCTGGATGATATGATGGCCATTAGTGAAGTAGTCGTTAGTGAAGTAGTCGTAGTGAAGTTGTGTTAAGCAGCAGGTTTGCTTTTGTTCCAGGATTCTATCTTCCTGAGCTAAGCCTAGCAACAGTAGAGGCAGGTTTTTCTTAACAACAATAATATATGTAGAACATTAAAACCAGATTCCTTCTGTCTGTATTTCTCTGTAGCCTGTTCATCCCCAGATTTCCAGAACTTAGAAAATCTTAGAGTTAAAAAACACAATGGGCAGGATCCACTTGCACCAGCAGTGTATCACCCATATACAGAAGATGGGGTGGGATCCCTCATAGATGTGACTGGCACTGACCATATTCCTTTCAGTGCCAAGTTAAAACCTTTTTATTTCGCTGGGCATTTTAAACATTAGTTATGAAGAAGGTGTGAAAATTGGAGGGAGAAATATCAATAATTTTTAAGATATATAGACGATACCATACTACTAGCAGAAATCAGTAATGATTTGAAACAAATGGTGATGAAAGTTAAAGAGGAAAGCACAAAAGCAGGACTATAGCTGAATGTCAAGAAGACTAAAGTAATGACAACAGAAGATTCATGTAACTTTAAAGTTGATGAGAACATTGAACTTGTCAAGGATTATCAATACCTTGGCACAGTCATTAACCAAAAGGGAGACAATAGTCAAGAAATTAGAAGAAGACTAGAACTGGGGAGGGCAGCTATGAGAGAACTAGAAAAGAGAAGACAACTAGAAAAGATCCTCGAATGCAAAGATGTTTCACTGACCACTAAAGTCAGGGTCATTCAGACTATGGTATTCCCGATCTCTATGTATGAAAAAAGTGGGTAAGAGAAAAATCCACTCATTTGAAATGTGGTGTTGGAGGACAGCGTTGCGCATACCATGGACTGTGAAAAAGACAAATAATTGGGTGTTAGAACAAATTAAACCAGAACTATCATTAGAAGCTAAAATGATGAAACTGAGGTTATACTTTGGACCCATAATGAGAAGACATGATTCACTAGAAAAGGCAATAATGCTGGGAAAAACAGAAGGGAGTAGAAAAAGAGGAAGGCCAAACAAGGGATGGATTGATTCCATAAAGGAAGCCACAGAGCTGAACTTACAAGATCTGAACAGGGTGGTTCATGACAGATGCTGTTGTAGTCGACTTGAAGGCACATAACAACAACAACATGTCTCCAGCAATCCCTCATTGTGAGTGCCTTGCAAATTACACATGCTCTGAACCCAAGTCATTTGCTTCTGACATAGAAGGAGAGTGGGGTAGAGATTTGTCCAGCTGTACCACTCATAAATCAGCAGAGTGTGGGGAAATATTGCTGTACTGTGCCCGAGGGCATTTAAAACATTTGCATAGTACTTTCAAGTGTTCTAAGCACTTCACGTGCATTATCTAGTTATATTCCTTGTAACAATCACATAAGGTAAGTTAGTATTATTATTCCCCTTTGTAATCAAGCTTACACATGCCTCGGTTTAATTGCTATACCTAAGAAGCATGTCATGAAGGAGCTGTGATAGTTTTGAGCTTTGTTATCCAGAGTTGTGGTGCGCTACAAGGAAGTTCCACTGTACTCTTAATCACTTGAATTAGTTGGGGAAATTAGAAAAAACCCGAAAACATGTCCCTGTTTGGATTCAAAAGAAAATTGTTAAAGTGCCAAAGTGGCATTAAAAGGGTAAAATATTTGTGGGGCTTCAGTCACCAGAATGCAGTATTTACGGAAGAGTAAAAAGGTCAAGTTGTGCATAGGCTTTACTAACCCACTTTGCATGCACTAAAAGCTTAGATCTAAACTTTTTTCCATGACAGAGATAGACAAAGGGTTGGAACCTTAACTGTTGCCCTGTAAGGAGGAGGGAATGGCACTAGCAACCTGTCAGGCTGCAGTGGAGGCCTTGACACATAGGAAGCTTGAACATAAATGACACAGACTTGGGCCAGGCAAGGGCATAATGAAAGGGAAAGAGAGAAATGGTGATTTACCATACAAGAAAACAAAATAGCACACACAAGTAAAACCCAATAAGAAATTACAATTATCCAATAAAACAGCTAAAAAGGCAGAAGCAGCATAAAATCAATTTAAGAGAGATCATTAAAAACTCACGCAAACAATTGAGGGCAGGGATGGGTGGATCTCCCTAGGAAAGTTGGTCCATATCTCGGGTGCCATAGCTGAAAAGACCGTGCTATTTCTGAAGCAAGGAAGCGCAGAAGCGAAATTCTTGGGTAGGCTTATATAAGTTTAAATTTATAGTAAAATAGTAATATAATTGGAAAATGGAAGTTTTTATTTTCCAAAACACTAAATTGTGCATGCTACAGTAGTTTACCATAGTATGTTGATGTTTTGTAAAGAAAAATATGTATTTTTCATGTTCTTAAATTACCCTTTTAAGAAAAGAAATGGGGTAAAAGCCTTCTTCATTTTAAAACAGCTGGGTTCATCAGAAAGCTACGAAGAAGTGAATTTATCTTTAGCCAAAGTAAAATACCAATGAAAACAGTTTGCACTTATTGTTGCCAGGCAACGGCTGTTTTTGTGAAATGTTGAGGGTTTTATTTTTGCGTGAAACATTAGTAGAATAAGCAAAGAACAGCAGAATATATCCAAGAAAAGAGAGCTTATAAAATACATATCTAATAACATATACATAGAGACTCAACTGGAAGCCCTCCAAGGCAAGCAAGGTTTGAATGATGTTGGTGAACTGGTTCCCTAAAATCAGGGGGTGTTTATTTTCCTTTGTCTGCATGCCAGTAGCTTAATTTTTTTTTAAAGGCACATTTTGCTTGCATATTTCAATTCAGACCTCAGTGCCTGTTATTGTTATTTATATTAATAATAATATTTACTATATTTACTTCTTGTCTTTTAGCTGAAAAGGCTCTCAGTACAACTTCTAAAAAAAGTCCCTGCCCATAGGCTCACAATAAGACATGACACGACACATGAGGAAAAAGGAATGGAAGGGAAAGGGTAAAGCACACGTTTTTGAATGTTACAGCCAATGTCTGTGGTGGTTCTGGACATCTTGCCCTTTATAAAGAGTGTGTTCCCTCCCCAGAAGCACTCTTCTTTTCCCTCCTCACCCCTCCACCCCCTGGATCAGATTCAGGAGCAGACCTGGTCACAACATTCAGACCAGGAAGATGGAGCATCTCTTGCCACAGAGTTCTTCCCTCTGACAGCTGATTTAATGGCAGTTAGAATCCTCATACGAGGGGCTTGATGGAGTTAACCCTCCTCTCCTTTCCTTTACAATGTCAAACATTTTGCGGTAAATACGGCATATGTGCCTCAAAATTCTTGACTTTAACAAATGAATAGGCTTCTCTTTATATAAGGATGCTCTAATCATTTCTCATACACTTGTGTCCCTCCCCCCATATATCTCCCCAGAGATCTTGAGCCCACATGAATGTGTGTGCAACAGAGGGGAGGACATTTATTTATTTATTTTAAGCTTACATCCCACAACCTTCAGCATGAATCTTCTTGTGGTAGCTAACAAAAAAAAAGAAAAATAATACAAGTAATAAAATGGCAGAAGGCAACAGATGAAATGCAATCAGTTAATAATGCTTTCCTTATTGGCTTATTTATCAGAGCTTGAGAACTGTTGCTTCAGGGACATGGGGCAAATTATATGTACTTTTTAAAAAGGGCTGTCCCAAGAGCTTTATGTCTTGTGATTCTGTAGGAGTGGAGAATGTGATAGAATTCTGTAGGAGTGCAGAATGTTCAGCTTTACTTTAAAGTTTTTAAAAACAGCATTTTATGATTGTGAAGATATACTTGAAAGTGTGTGGGTGTTTATCATTTGCAATCTCAGAAACAGAGTAGAGGCCAAACAAGATTTCCAGTGGTTAGAAATTAAATTGCACAACAATTATATAAAACAGTAAAGATTGCAGGATAAAGTGTGCAAAATATGCTAATATACACAGGTTGCAGAATCAAGTTTTTTTTCGTGCAGAATGAATTGAGTTGGGTGCAGAATTTAATTTACAACTCTTGTTGTCACACAGATTCTATGCAAGTAGAAGATGGTCTTTGAGTTTTTCAGGTGTTGCTAAAGCACAGTACATGGTAGGTAAAAAATGAAAGTGATGCATAGAATTTCTTCATACAAGTTCTCAGAAGATCCAAAGCGTGATCTGCCCCTTGCTACAAACAGGAGGAAACATCTGGTCTAAAATAGCCAGGAAAGAACAGACAAAGACATCATCCTCAAAACAGGAATGCTATCAGATGCCCCTTTCTCTGGTTGTTGATCTACCCTAAAGGTTCTTAGTGGCAAGTAGATGAATAAATAATAAAAGGCCAATGTTGTTATGGTTATAAAATGGGAAATCGTCTTGGGGTGACTTATGACCAATCTGGGTGGGTGTGTTTGCCAGACGGTTATAGCTGTCAATATTTTTCATGTAATCCATTAGTTTGCATGTAAGTGCTTCAAATTAAATGGCTTGAGTTGTACAGAAGGGATGCTGTTCATTGCTGCTTGGGCAGCCTGCTTCTGCTCTCCTTTTCTTCCTCACCCAATCTGTATATATCCCTGAAGTGGAATTTAACATGGAGGTAGGATAACTTTCAGTTCAGTTCAAACGTAACTGATTTACTCATCCCATTCCAGAAATTGTTAGGCAATTCTTTCATGATGCCTAAGAGTCTTTATTTCAGTTGTTAGTAGAAAGACTCCAGTTTGCCCCCTCCCTTGACCGACAGGCTAATACCAGATAGAAGCTAGTTATTTACAGTGCTTTGATAGAATCAGCAGAAGAATGGATAGAAAAGACAAAACTGGGATGAGCTAATAGTGTATGGGATCAAATTATAAGGAAAACAAAAGAATGTTGGCTGGTTGTGCAAATAAAGAAAAGCTTTTTAAGTCTTGCTGACTGAAGCGCTGAGCTTTGTGGTCTAAATGCATTACAAATAGTTTGCTGCTATGAAATCATATTATAGAAAAGCCTTAGTGTATCCAGATCTTGGGATGTCTGGGTGCAGTGGGAGGGCCACCAGAATATTACAACCCAGGTCAATCCAATGAAGCTGATTGTTGGAAGATTCAGAACAGACACTGCAAAATGTAATGATGGCCACCAACTTGGATGGCTTTAAAAGGGGCTTAGGCAAATTCATGGAGGGTAAGACTGTGTATGGCTACTAGCCATAATAGCTATGTTCTGCCTATACTGTCAGAGGATATATGTCTCTTGAGTACCAGTTGCTTGGGTACACAAGTGGCGAGAGTGCTGTATGTGGGTCCTACTTGTGGGCTTCCCATAGACATCTGGTTGGCTACTGGGAGAACAGGATGCTGGACTAAATGAGTCCTTGGACTGATGCAGCAAGGCTGTTCTTAAGGGCTGTAGCTCAGTGGTACAACAGATGTTTTGCATGCAGGTCCCAGCTTAAATCCCTGCAGTATCTAAATAGGGTTGGGAAAGACCCCGTCTGAAGTCTTGGAGAGCTGTTGCATGTCCTGAGCTAGATGAACTCATGGTCTCATTTGATATAAGATAGCTTCCTATATTAGTAAATTACTCTTGCTGACCAAAAGGGCAGACACACAGTCTAAGAAGATTCCTAATGACGTTTATTTTATGCACACTAGAGTTTCTGAAACTATTAGCTTTGTAAAAACCATGATGTTTAACTAGAGCTGGCCCACAATGATTAGTTCTTTATAAACATTTTTAGCAGTGCTTAAAAACACTCCTCTGTCTTTGTAAATATATTTATTATTTTTATCCTCAGTGATGTTATCTTTTTCCTTGACAGGGGCACCACTATTGTGATCTCTGCAAAGAGAAGGACTATAAAGTTGAGTGCTCTTTATGATAGGCTAAGCTTAAGTGTTTCATTTTGATTGCCACAAATATTGAGCATAGTCAATTGTGAATGGCAAGTTCCTCTGACTCCCAACTGATTGAGGTTTATCATCTTTCTTTATTGAATCTTTCAAGGTTATGTATGACTTCACACGTGTGAGGAATACCAAACAAGAGATGGATTGATTCCATAATCAGAAGCCACAGACCCGAACTTAAAAGATGTGAACAGTGTGGTTTATAACAGATGCTATTGGAGGTTGCTGATTCATAGGGTTGCCATAAAACGTAATCGACTTGAAGGCACATAACAACAAATGAGTTTCAGATGGTGACATAGCAACAGAGTATGCTGCAATGATGGTCAAGCACAACAAGAGCAAGTGTGGATGAAAAAAGTGTTTCCAGTTAGGTAACAGAAGTAAAAATTTGCCCAAATAAAATAATTGCTTTAACTGGGTTTTAACAATTGTGTGTTTGGTATTCCTCAACTGTCTTTAAAACATACATTTTTATAATATACTGACTAGCTTCTCCAACTCATCAACACAATTTTTCTAGTTCATAGTTGCAGCATGTCAACATTGTAGGTGGAGCAGCATGCAACTTTAAAGAGGCTGTGCTTTGATCATCAGGCTTTTAACTAAAACCAGCATGACATACTAGGCAGAGATTGAGCAAAAGCGGATGATTCCACAAGCCAGTTCTGATAGGAACCCATCAGGAGGTCAATGATTCTTTGTAAATCAGTGTTTGTATTTTTTAAAAAATAAGCCTTCCTACATGTTAATATTTAGTCAAATAAAGGGCAAACCACCAGACATGTGGCTCTGTAGACTAGAGGAACGTGTTTCAAGCCATGATTTCTCCAGTACTGAGAAAAGTAATTCTCAGTAGATGGACAGTTTCCCAGTCCAATGGGTTTTGCCCAATACTGTACAAGTGGAATTCTGCTTATGCAATGGGACTTCCCCTTCTTTTCCCTGCATATGCCCCAAAATCTGCTCTGGAGGGCTCCCTAATCCTCTGGAGCAGATTTTGAGGGTGTCTGGGAGGCTACACCCCCTTTAGGATGCACACCTTAACGTGGTGAGTGGGTTTGAGAATGTTGAAGAAGCTGAGAGCAATGCCATCAGGAGTCTAGTCCAAGAGGCTAGACTCCTAGCAGGGGCACCCAAGGCGGAATGGTCAAAGCTGAGACACCAGACTAAGATGCATCCAAACTCAAAGGAACCACCTCTGAATACCTCTTACCATGAAAACCCTATGAACAGAGTATCCAAAATGGAACATGAGATAGTGCTGGAAGATGAGACCTCCAGGTCAGAAGGCACTCAGCGAGCTACTGGAGAAGAACAACGGACAAGTACAAGTAGCGCTGTGACTAATGATGCAGCTGGGTCAAAGCCGAAAGGAAGCCCAGAGGCTGATGCGCACAGATGCGAAAGGAGAGTCCGGAGTTGTACGACGGACACAATAGGAACATGGAATGTGAGAAGCATGAACCAGGGAAAGTTAGAAATTGTCAAGCAAGAAATGGAACGTATCAACATTACAATACTTTGTGTGAGTGAATTAAAATGGACGGGAATGGGACATTTTCAATCTGGCAATTACAAAATCTTTAATGCAGGAAATGAGAAATCAAGAAGAAATGGGTTGCTTTAATAGTGAGAAGTGATGTAGCAAAAGCAATTAGGAGCTACAACGCAAGGTCTGAGCAAGTGATATCAGTGAGATTAAACGGGAAACCTAGTCGCGACTTTAAAGGGTTTGTTTGCCGCACCCCACCCCCTGCTGAAGGTACTGGATGTTGGATGCTGAGATCAAGAGGGAGTGCTGTTTTTCGGTCTTGCATATGGACTATCACCCACACTGGTCTTTGTGCAAGGGTGGGAAGACTCACATCTTGAGTTTCCATCTGAAGGCGCACTTTTTGGACTGTACAGATGAGAAGCCTTATTGTAACTGAGTTAGTCTCTATGTTATTGTTTAGCTTTCTTGCTTAGTGTTTGGTGTTTTTGATGTTTTATATGTTTTTTGCTTTGTACGTCGCTCAGAGTGGCTGGGTAGCCAGCCAGATGAGCGACTAAGAAATCGAATGAATGAATGAATGAATGAATGAATGAATGAATGAATATTAACATAACCATCATCCAAGTCTACGCTCTAACGTCAAACGCAGAAGAAGAATTGGAGAGATTTTACGCAGACGTACAGGAGGAAATTGATCACACACCAAAACCAGATGTGATAATAATCATGGGGGACTGGAATGCAAAAGTAGGAAACAGAGAAGAACTAGGAGTTGTGGGGAAATGGGGCTTAGGAGACAGAAATGAAGCAGGAGAAAGACTTATTGAATTCTGTGAAGCCAGTAATTTGTTTCTTGCAAACACACTTTTTGAGCAACCAAAAAGACGACTGTACACGTGGACATCACCAAATGGTCAATATAGGAATCAAATTGATTATATAATTGGCAACAGAAGATGGAGAAGTTCCATACTTTCTGCAAAAACAAGACCAGGAGCAGACTGCTGTACAGATCATGAACTGGTCATATCGAAAATCAGAGTAAAGCTAAAGAAGGAGAACAAAGCAATCATAATGCCAAAATACAATTTAAATAACATCCCAGAAGAATATGAAGTTCAACTAAGGAACAGATTTGAGGCTTTAAACGTAGTTGACAGAGAACCAGAAGAACTATGGAGTGAAGTCAGAGACATTATCAGGGAAGAATGCAAAAAGACAATGCTTCTAGTTAAAAAGAGAGAAAGACCTCAATGGATGACTGAAGAAACTCTTAAAATGGTTAAAGAGAGAAGGAAAGCAAAAGCAAAAGGAGATAGAAACACGGTTAGAACCCTAAATGCAACTATACAACAACTAGTACGTAGGGACAAAGAAAACGATTACAATAGTTACTGTATAGAAATAGAAGAGGGCAACAAAAAGGGAAGAACAAGAGCCCTATTCCAAAAGATTAGAGAAATTAAAGGGCAATTTAAACCAAGAGTAGGGATGTTGAATAATCAACAGGGGAACACACTGACTGACAGAGATGAAATAAAAGGAAGATGGAAGCAATACACTGAAGAACTCTATAAAAGAGATGCCAGGATGACAGATTCATTCACAGAGGAACCATATGATGAAGAACCAGAAATGTTAGAATGTGAGATGAAAGCTGCTCTTAAACTACTTGGAAGAAACAGATCACCAGGAACAGATGGCATACCAATAGAGTTGCTACAAGCTACTGAGACTGAATCTGTCCAGATTTTGACAAAATTCTGTCAACAAATATGGAAAACTAAACAATGGCCCACAGATTGGAAGCGTTCAATATATATCCCAATTCCAAAGAAAGGGGATCCCAGAGAATGCAGTAATTATCGAACTATTGCCTTAATATCCCATGCAAGTGAAGTAATGCTCAAGATTCTACAACAAAGACTCTTACCATATATGGAGTGATAAATGCCAGACATCCAAGCTGGATTTAGAAAGGGAAGAGGCACCAGAGATCGTATTGCAAACATACATTGGAGCAAGGAATTTTAGAAGAAAATCACCCTGTGCTTTATAGATTACAGCAAAGCGTTTGACTGTGTAGATCATGAAAAACTATGGAATGCTTTAAAAGAAATGGGGGTGCCACAGCATCTGATGTGGTAGTAATGGGTCACTTCAACTACCCGGACATAGACTGGCTGCATATGTGTTCCAGTCATGACAAAGAAGCAAAGTTTCTAGATATTCTAAATGACTATTCCCTAGACCAGTTGGTCATGGAACCGACCAAAGGGACGGCAACCCTAGACTTAATCCTCAGTGGGGACCGGGACCTGGTGCAAGATGTAAGTGTTGTTGAACCGATTGGGAGCAGTGACCACAGTGCTATTAAATTAAACATACATGTAACTGGCCAATTGCCAAGAAAATCCAACACGGTCACATTTGACTTCAAAAGAGGAAACTTCACAAAAATGAGGGGATTGGTAAAAAGAAAGCTGAAAAACAAAGTCCAGAGGGTCACATCACTAAAAAATGCTTGGAAGTTTAAAAACACTATATTAGAAGCTCAACTGGAGTGCATACCGCAGATCAGAAAAGGTACCGCCAGGGCCAAGAAGATGCCAGCATGGTTAACGAGCAAAGTCAAGGAAGCTCTTAGAGGCAAAAAGTCTTCCTTCAAAAAATGGAAGTCTTGTCCAAATGAAGAAAATAAAAAAGAACACAAACTCTGGCAAAAGAAATGCAAGAAGACAATAAGGGATGCTAAAAAAGAATTTGAGGAGCACATTGCTAAGAACATAAAAGCCAACAACAAAAAATTCTATAAATACATTCAAAGCAGGAGACCATCTAGGGAGACAATTGGACCCTTGGATGATAAGGGAGTCAAAGGTGTACTAAAGAACGATAAGGAGATTGCAGAGAAGCTAAATGAATTCTTTGCATCTGTCTTCACAGTGGAAGATATAGGGCAGATCCCTGAACCTGAACTAACATTTGCAGGAAGGGATTCTGAGGAACTGAGACAAATAGTGGTAACGAGAGAGGAAGTTCTAGGCTTAATGGACAATATAAAAACTGACAAATCACCGGGCCCGGATGGCATCCACCCGAGAGTTCTCAAAGAACTCAAAGGTGAAATTGCTGATCTGCTAACTAAAATATGTAACTTGTCCCTTGGGTCCTCCTCCGTGCCTGAGGACTGGAAAGTGGCAAATGTAATGCCAGTCTTCAAAAAGGGATCCAGAGGGGATCCCGGAAATTACAGGCCAGTTAGCTTAACTTCTGTCCCTGGAAAACTGGTAGAAAGTATGATTAAAGCTAGATTAAGTAAGCACATAGAAGAACAAGCCTTGCTGAAGCAGAGCCAGCATGGCTTCTGCAAGGGAAAGTCCTGTCTCAGGAACCTATTAGAATTCTTTGAGAGTGTCAACAAGCATATAGATAGAGGTGATCCAGTGGACATAGTGTACTTAGACTTTCAAAAAGCGTTTGACAAGGTACCTCACCAAAGGCTTCTGAGGAAGCTTAGCAGTCATGGAATAAGAGGAGAGGTCCTCTTGTGGATAAGGAATTGGTTAAGAAGCAGAAAGCAGAGAGTAGGAATAAACGGACAGTTCTCCCAATGGAGGGCTGTAGAAAGTGGAGTCCCTCAAGGATCGGTATTGGGACCTGTACTTTTCAACTTGTTCATTAATGACCTAGAATTAGGAGTGAGCAGTGAAGTGGCCAAGTTTGCTGACGACACTAAATTGTTCAGGGTTGTTAAAACAAAAAGGGATTGCGAAGAGCTCCAAAAAGACCTCTCCAAACTGAGTGAATGGGCGGAAAAATGGCAAATGCAGTTCAATATAAACAAGTGTAAAATTATGCATATTGGAGCAAAAAACCTTAATTTCACATATACGCTCATGGGGTCTGAACTGGCGGTGACCGACCAGGAGAGAGACCTCTGGGTTGTAGTGAACAGCACGATGAAAATGTCGACCCAGTGTGCGGCAGCTGTGAAAAAGGCAAATTCCATGCTAGCGATAATTAGGAAAGGTATTGAAAATAAAACACCCGATATCATAATGCCGTTGTATAAATCTATGGAAAAGGTTCAGAAGAGGGCAACCAGAATGATCAAGGGGATGGAGCGACTCCCTTACGAGGAAAGGTTGCAGCATTTGGGACTTTTTAGTTTAGAGAAAAGGCGGGTCAGAGGAGACATGATAGAAGTGTATAAAATTATGCATGGCATTGAGAAAGTGGATAGAGAAAAGTTCTTCTCCCTCTCTCATAATACTAGAACTCGTGGACATTTAAAGAAGCTGAATGTTGGAAGATTCAGGACAGACAAAAGGAAGTACTTCTTTACTCAGCGCATAGTTAAACTATGGAATTTGCTCCCACCAGATGCAGTAATGGCCACCAGCTTGGACGGCTTTAAAAGAAGATTAGACAGATTCATGGAGGACAGGGCTATCAATGGCTACTAGCCATGATGGCTGTGCTCTGCCACCCTAGTCAGAGGCAGCATGCTTCTGAAAACCAGTTGCCGGAAGCCTCAGGAGGGGAGAGTGTTGTTGCACTCGGGTCCTGTTTGCGGGCTTCCCCCAGGCACCTGGTTGGCCACTGTGAGAACAGGATGCTGGACTAGATGGGCCACTGGCCTGATCCAGCAGGCTCTTATGTTCTTATGATTGTCCTGATGCGCAACCTATACTCTGCACAAGAGGCTACTGTAAGGACAGAATATGGAGAAACCGATTGGTTCCCAATAGAAAAGGATGTGAGACGGGTGTATTTTATCACTCTATTTGTTTAATCTATATGCAGAACATATCATACAAAAAGCAGGATTGGACCAAGATGAAGGAGGTGTGAAAATTGGAGGGAGAAACATCAATTTAAGATATGCAGATGATACCATACTACTAGCAGAAACCAGTAATGATTTGAAACGAATGCTGATGAAAGTTAAAGAGGAAAGCACAAAAGCAGGACTACAGCTGAATGTCAAAAAGACTAAAGTAATGACAACAGTTGACAGTGAGGACATTGAACTTGTCAAGGATTATCAATACTTCGGCAGAGTCATTAACGAAAGTGGAGACAATGGTGAAGAAATCAGAAGAAGGCTAGGACTGGGGAGGGCAGCTTTGAGAGAATTAGGAAAGGTCCTCAAATGCAAAGATGTATCACTGAACACAAAAGTCAGGATCATTCAGACCATGGTATTTCCGATCTCTATGTATGGATGTGAAAGTTGGACAGTGAAAAAAGTGGATAAGAGAAAAATCAACTCATTTGAAATGTGGTGCTGGAGGAGAACTTTGAGCATACCATGGACTGTGAAAAAGACAAATAATTGGGTGTTAGAACAAATTAAACCAGAACTATCACTAGAAGCTAAAATAATGAAACTGAGGTTATCATACTTTGGACACATCATGAGAAGACATGATTCACTAGAAAAGACAATAATGCTGGGAAAAACAGAAGGGAGTAGAAAAAGAGGAAGACCAAGCAAGAGATGGATTGATTCCATCAAGGAAGCCACAGAGCTGAACTTACAAGATCTGAACAGGGTGGTTCATGACAGATGCTCTTGGAGGTCACTGATTCATAGGGTCGCCATAAGTCATAATCGACTTGAAGGCGCATAACAACAACAACAACAACGGGACGCTACAAAGCAGGCGAGGGAAAAGTTTCTTTGTGTATGCAGAAGTCTCCTGCGCAAGCAGAACAGCAGCATTGACTACAACCCAATGTGTGTAACTTGGACAAATCTAGTAACATAATGCACGCAAATATGAATAAAAATTTAGTGATCAGTTCATTTATATGTGCGCATCTTAACATGGGCAGATAGACAGGGCCTAATTCAGCCAAAGTTAAGCACTTCTATTGTTGGAAACCTGTGGGTTTTAAGAGTATTTGAAGTATTTAATTTGGCTGGATTGTTCCCAAATACCTTTGATTACAATTAATAAAAGTCTGCAAGGGCATGCTGATCCAGTTTTTATGTTTTCTCCAGCACTACGATGTTTTTCAAGTAGTAGACTTATTATAACAGACATATTATAAACGGAGCCCCATTGCTTTCTTGAACTGAATCCTAATTGTCTACCTGTGGAAGCCATTTGGGGGCCCTGGCCACTTTGAGACAGAGATGAAATTTCCCTGTTTTTTTGATAGACCGATCAGATTATTTTAAAGGAGACTCAATTTTTGCAGCCATTGCTACTATAAGTGTTTCTTAAAAAGACCATTTATATCCTGCCCTTGTGGTGTAAAAACACCACTCAGAGCAGCTTGCAGCATATAAAAATTACAAACAGTACAAAAGAAATGGTCAGCAGTTACAACATCATTAAAATCTTATAGACCCTTGCTGGAACAAACAGCTATTAAATAACTGCCAAAAAACAGTGAGGCAGGGGGCCAATCCCACTTACATAACCTCAGTGCAGCCACTAAGCAGGCCCTCTCTAGTTTTGTGTCCTAATAATTGGTGAACCTTTTTTTCCAAAATTGGTATAGGTGGAAACCATGGTAAAAATTATTCCCATTACATTACTATGGTGCACAGAAACTGTGCCCTCATCCTTCCTCAGACAAGCTTTTCTGTATTTGCGGAGTCTGCTGTAACGGATTGCAGCCTTGTCCTGCCTGCTGCTTCCCAACTCATGACAATGCCAGAAGTACCAAAGCTAGGAATATATGTTTATATATACCCCTTGTAGAAGTTTTCATGTGCTTATTTAGTCAGGTTGCAACTAGTGAATCTATCACTATTATATCTATATACCTATACATACATACAGATATGTGTTATATATAACACACACACATATAACTTGGAAAGCATGGAAACTTGGTTGAGATTAAGGGCTCATCTACACAGTGGTTTACTGTGTGTTTAGTGCTACTCACATGTCCTTTTAATTTGCATGGTTCACATGACGTTACCAGCAAACAGAAGCTATCGTGCAGTTTCTTCCCTGTAAATCTGTACCAACCCAGTCCTCTGATAATACGGAAAAGGAAGGAAAAACATCTTCACTCTGTTTCTCTAGTGCTTGCAGATGCTTTGCTCCAATGCTTTTAGGTGGGTATGTCAATTGTTCTCCTCTCCACGCCCACTATCTCTTCCACCCTTCATTCATTTTATTTCCTGTAGGCTGAAAAGCTTCCGGCTCCTGCAAATGGTGCCTTTGTTTTCTCCCCCCCCCCCAACTTGTGCGCAAAAGCATAACACTGCTTAAACAAATATTTGTATTTCATCTGTGTCCTACAAGGGAAAACACAGATATTCAAACTTCCGTTTTGTTTTTTTAAAGGAACCCAATGCAGCATGTTTGGTTGCCAAGAACCAGAGAGAGTGGAAATGTTAAATTAGATGGTGTGGTCATTAGGAAACTGCATGATTGATCCTTCCCCTCAGTGTGAATAGAAAACACCGTGTTGCAGCTCCTGTGTGGATAAGGCCTCAATCCTGCATCCCCTAGGTGTGATGACCCCAGGATGTGGGAACTGGTCCGAATTTGTATATCTTTCCCACTTAATCTTCCCCTACCCAAGCCACTTCTTTTCACCCACACTGCTTATGGTGGCCCTACTGGCTGTCCTTGACTTCTAGTCTGATTCTATCTAGGCAGATTTGTGGGTCTGTCATCATCATCATTTCTTACCCGCCCTTCACCATGAGACCCCAGGGTAGGATACAACAATTTAAAAATACATCATTAAAAGCTGTTAAAACAGATTACAATCAATAGAATAGGGTGGGTCCTAAAATATATATTTTTAGCTGTCAAAGGGAAGGGTGAAGGGAGACACTTCAGCATATGACAAAAGCTACATAAATGAAGTTGCCAGGCACACCTCTGTGGGAAGGGAATTCCACAACTTAGAGATGGCCACAGAGAATGCCCTCTCCCAAGCTGCCATCCCCTGAACTTCTGGGGTTGGTGGAAGTACCAAAAGGGCCCCCCTCTCCAGATCTTAACATCCAAGAGGGTCTGCGGGGAGAGAGACGGTATTCAGATATTTGGGGCCTACGTTGTTTAGGGCTTTAAACACTAATGTGAGCACTGTGAGTTGGGCCCAAAAATGAACTGACAACCAGTGCAACTGTTTTAAAATGGGTTATGTGAGTTCTAAATGGAATAAACTGGCTGTAATTTTCCTACTGCATTTTTTGATCATTTGAAGTTCCTTAATGGCCTTCAAGGGCAGCATTGAATAGAGCACAATGCAATAATACAGTCTGGAAGTTACCAGAGCAAGGAGTATAGTGGCCGAGTCATCTCTGTCCAAAAGGGAACGTAGTTGGCAAACAAGCGAGAGCTAGAAATCAGCACTCCTGGTCACCTGAGCCTCCAGTGAGAATGTTGGATGTAAGAGCACCCCCAGCCTATGGAGCTGCTTCTTTCAGGGGAGTGCAACTGTGTCAAGAACAGGCCATCTCCCCACCTCCCAGACTTGGAACACATAACATTTTTTTCCATTTCAGGATTCAGCTTCAGTTTATTAGCACACATCCAGCCCATCACTGTCTCCAAGAACTAGTCTAGCATCTCAACTGCTTCTCCTGATTCAGATGGAACAGAGAGATAGAGCTGGGTGTCATCCACATATTAGTTACACCTCACTCCAAATCTTCTAATGACAGCTCCAACAGTTTCAGAAAGACGTTAAATAGCATGGGAGACAAGATGGAACGCTGCAGGACACCACAGGACAGTTCCCACGGTGCTGAACAGTGCACCCCCCATAATTACTTGCTGTAATCAGCCCTGGAGGTAAGAGCAGAACCACAAAGTTTAGTACCCCCAATCCCCACCGTCCTGAGCCACTCCAGAAGGATGTGATCAACGGTATCAAAAACTGCTGAGAGGTCAGGGAGACCTACCTCCTTGACTTCTCCCTCCCCCAAAATCCCTCCTGACAAATGTCATCAACCAGAACAACCAATGCAGTTTCAGTGCCATGACTGTTCCTGAAGCCAGACTGAAATGGATCTAGATATTCAGTTTCCTCCAAGCATCCCTGAAGCTGGACCATCAGCATCTTTCAAGCACCTTGCCCAGAAAGGGGATATTCGCCAGTGTGTGATAGTTGTTCAGTGCTTCTGGATCCCTTTTCAAGAAGGGGCCACACCATTATCTCATTCAAGGTGGATGGTAACCTGCCTCCTCTAATAAAGCATAAATTACTGCCTGGACCCACCCAGTCAATCCCCTACACCTAGTTCTAAGAAGCCAAGATGTGCAGGCAGTCAAGGGGGCAATCATGCCATTTACTATGTATTTATATTACCTCCTGCTCACACCAAGAGATCTCTAACATCACTGAGAAATCCCTTGTCTGCCTTCCCAGTTGTAGGGTTTTGTATGTAGCCCGTAGCATAAAGATGTTAATTGTAGCAACTATGATACATGTTTACTGGAGCTGGAATCTTTGAGCCATCGGCTCTTGAATTTCTTTGCTGGCATGAAAGCAAATGTGAGGATGGCACTCTTTTATGCAGAATGCCTTGTCCACTGGGATAAATTCTTGCTCTGGCATAAATGAAAAATGGACGATATTGATAGAATTTGTATCTGGCTTTGAAACACACCATGCTGTGAGAATAGGGCTTTAGTCTAGAGACCCTTATCCGACTTTTATTTGGGAACTGCCCAGATTTGATTTAATAGAATTACATTAATTAGGTTTAAAGACATCAAAGGTACTAAACTCTAGAGGAGCATAATTTTATAATCCAGCCTTTTAGAAATGGAAAGAGGAATGGCTACTAAAGACTGTTGCTAGATTAATGAAGATAGCATTTGTGTTAATGGAATTGCTTCAGGCAGATGAATGGAGGCCAACAAACAGTGAAGTAAGGAGTTTGAATGTCTTGGCAGCTTGTAGCATGGAGGTTCATATTTTGAGCTATGTAAATAAGTGGTTTGACATAAACACTGTCTCAAGTCATTGATTATTCACTTTCTACATATTTGTTGCTATGTGTTTTTCTATGTTGAATACAATCTTTAAAACTTAGGTAGGATATAAATAAGGTGTGTGGTTAGGATGCAATACAGAATCTTAGTTTGTTCCTTGAGATAAGTAATAATAAGACATACAGGATGAACTTTAAGTAATCTTTTTAGAAGCCTTTCTAGAAGGTTGTTATAGAAACTGTTTTTCCATGCTGGGGGAAATGGAACAACAAGGGTGTTAGAAGACTGATGCCTCTTGATCTGTATTGTTTACGGAGATTGATATCTAACAAATGGGCCCAGAACCTGTAGCTTCAAAATAGCAATAACAAACATGAGTATAAAAAGCTTGCAGTCTAATGACTTGATGAGACTAGGTAAGTTGAGCCAAGCGTGAGGGAATGCAGGGGGAGGAAATAACTGCTACTTGGTCATGGAATGTGCCTGACTTGAAATTTCTGCTTAATTGGAGTCACTTGCAGTAGGGAACCTTAACATCCCCCCCGCCACCTGTGGTGGTCCCTATATAGGTTGGACCTCCAGTTTGCAAAAAAAAAAATCTGTTGAAAGGGATGTTTTTGGCAGTACAAATTGCAGGCACAATCAGGATCACAACGGTGGACAAAGGGTAATAGCCCCCTACCTGAAGCCCACAGTCCTGATCTGAATCTGACCCATATTGTATTTTGGGATCTGTGTTCCTTAAGGATCGTGTTTGCCATTACATTTCTCTGTACTTACTCCAGTCATCATCTTCGGCTAATGACAACAAGGGCTAGGGCATTTTCCACAGCAGCAAGTTTGTTTGAATTTCAAAACTTCTGGGCTTTTTTTAAAAAATGCATACAATACATTTCAAATTATGTCTAAAAGAACATTGTGTCCAAAAGCTTTATTGAAATAGTTGCCTTGATGTAGAGCTGTAATCGACAGTTCATGAAGTTCTTGTTAATATTGCATTACCACTCCTTTGGACCTCCCCCAGCTAACAAGATTATAACAATACTTGTCTGTCTGTCTGTCTTGATTTTTTGCGTTTTTCTCAGATGATATAATGGATTCTTAGGCTTTTACTCACCAAGTTTGGTTACTTTGCCCTGGCTTTATCAGTGTAACCAGTTCATACGATTCAGTGAGGGTTGGGTGGGAGAGGTTAAAAAAATTTTTTTTGAAGATTGACTTGATGAGTGCTGAACTAGATAATATTGAGGATCAGTTCATAAGAAGTAAAGCTTCACAATTTTGACAAGTAAGCTTAAAATTTAAAGCTGTCTGTAAATTGATGGGCACTTTATTTTGTTTTTGTTTTTTAGTGGGAACAGGGGGATATAGTTCAGCAGTAAAATACATTTTAGAACAATGTAGAACATTTATAATAAAGGCCAAGATTTTATTTCCAGTTGAATGATCCAATGTAGCAGTACTGGGAAACATCCTTGCCCATAATTGGAATGTTGCTAACAATTGGAATGGCTTATAGTGGGTAATATGGAATCCTGGTTGTATTGAGTTCAGTGAAAAGAATGCAAAGCCAATGGTGCATGGTAAGTTTATTGTAAAAACAATATTGACATCTTCTGTTAGGATCCTTTGCTAAAACATCTAACAGAACGTTTTTAAAAAGCATGTTAAGTTACTGGAGAATATTGAATGTCGGATCTTCTATAAATATCAGAGAATCAATAATAATGGTATGGAGCTGCCAACATTTACTATACCACTGAGAAATTGCAAAGCAGTGGTGGCTGTACAACAATGGATATGCAGTTCTATATCTATACTGTTACGCTTGCCCCAGTTCCCCAAGTGACGAGAGATTCCAGGAGTGCAGCAAATCACCGTGGAAGGTGAAACTTGAAGACAGAAAGTTTGCAATGGGGGTCTCCTGTGTAATGAAACAATTGTGGTAATAGATGAGTGAAAAAGATGTTAATGGCTGAGTTAGCATGTATTGCTGCTAAGCCTCTGTTTCTTTAGTGATTCATTTGAATATACCAACCCATGCTAGAAAATATTACTGAATAAGATAAATGGTGAGTTTATTTTATGTCAATAAGCCACAATTTTAAAACTGGTTTGCTGCTGGATTACATATTTTGGCTTGCTTTAACCATGGTTTGTCCATAAATCTAAAGCCAGGATCCTTGTTTGATCTTAGTTTGTTTCAGCACCCTTCCTCAGCATGTCACCAATCTACAGAGGCATAAGGCAAGAGCAACTAAAAATAAGAACATAACATAAGGAGAGCTTGCTGGATCAGGCCAATGGCCCATCTAGTCCAGCGTCCTGTTTGCACAGTAGCCAACCAGATGGCCATGGGAAGCCCACAAACAGGACCTGAGTGCAAGAACACTCTCCCCTCCTGCCGTTTCCAGCAATTGGTATTCAGAAGCGTATTGCCTCTGACTGTGGAGGCGGAGCATAACTATCCTGGCTAGTAGCCATTCATAACCTTATCCTCCATGAATTTTAATCCTCTTTTAAAGCCATCCAAGTTGGTGGCCATCACTGTCTCTTGTTAAAAATCCAGTGAAATGTAAGAGACATGAAGACCTGGGGGGGGGGGATTTAGGAAAAAACTTTTTCCCTCCATTTTTTCTGTTTTTTCCCCAATTTAAAAAAAACATGGGGATGTACACACACACACACACACTTTTTTTTTTTCCAGGTCTTCACATCTAAAAATCATTTCCCAGGCAAAGTAACTACATTTGGCCCGTTGTCAGATGTAGCCCCTCAGCATTTTGCCTGGCAAGAGGCTTCTTTCTCCACCCAACTCCTTCCTGTGAGGAGAGGAAAATTTAAAGGGGCTTTAATTTATTGACATGTTTCGTTTTTTTCATCCATGTTAAATACATGTTCAGCCAATGATGAAAGCACAACTTAAATTCTTAAGCTAGGAAGATTGTTACACCTGTGGAGGGTAAAACAACTGAAAAGATACCAAAGAATACTGACATTTTTTATTTCTATACTTTCATGTTTGTTCTCTTTCCCCTCCCCCCTTTGTTGGTTGGAAATTCTTACTCCTGACTGTAAAGTCATGTCATTGGCAATCACTCGTGGCTGAGTAAGATTGTCTTCCAGGATAAGGTCTTTAACGGTGGGTCTGTAAGTGACTGTGGAGGCCAATTCTAGATCCACACAGCCTCCCACAGTGAGGACATAGGTTTCCAGATGGAAGACAGTCGCGATGAGGATTTGCTTGATGTGCTTTCCGCTTAGTTCATTTGTCCCTTTCGCCCTGTTCTCGTACTTCTTCAAAGTCTATAGCACCTTTGATAATAGCCGACCTCCAAGTGGGATGCTCATGGGTCAGAGCTTCCCAGGTTTCGATGCTCATGTTACATTTTTGTAGATTAGCTTTAAGAACATCTTTAAACCTCTTTTGCTGTCCACTGATATTCCATTTTCCATCCTCAAGTTGGGAGTAAAGTAGCTGCTTCGGAGGACAGTGATCAGGCATTTGAACAACATGGCCAGTCCAGCAGTTGATGTCGAAGGATCATGGTTTCAACACTGGTAGTCTTTGCTTCTTTCAAAATGCTAACATTAGTCTGTCTGTCTTCCCAAGTAATTTGCAGAATTTTCCGGAGGCAGCATTGGTGGAATCTTTCAGGATGTTGGGAGTGGCATTTATAAATGGTCCATGTTTCACAGGCATACAGTAAGGTTGGTAGTACAATGGCTTTGTTAATAAGCATTTTGGTTTCCCTGCAAATATCCTGACCCTCGAACACCCTATGCTTCATTCGGGAGAATGCGGCACTCGCAGAGCTCAGACAATGTTGAATTTCAGCATCGATGTCAGCTTTTACAGAGAGATGGCTGCTGAGATAGGGGAAGTAATCAACGTTCTCCAACGTCACACCATTAAGCTGGATTGATGGTGCTACAGAGGGACTAGTTCACACCTGTTGATGAAGCACTTTGGTTTTTTAAATATGAAGTGAGATCCGAAGCTTTCTATGTACTTCTGCGAAGACATTTAGGATAGTTTGAAGACCTTTCTCTGAATGTGCAGAGACTACATTATCATCGGCATATTGAAGTTCTACAACAGAGGTTGACATTACCTTACTTTTTGCTTTCAGCCTACTGAGATTAAAAAGCTTTCCATCTGTTCGATATATGATTTTCACACCAGTGGGAAGTTTCCCCTCAATAAGGTGTAGAATCATAGCAATAAAGATAGCAAATAAGGTAGGAGCAATGACGCATCCCTGTTTTACGCCTGATCTGACTCTGAATGGATTGCTCTGAAAGCCATTGTTATCCATAATTGTTGTTGTCATGAAGGAGTCGCAAAATATTCATAAATTTATCAGGGCATCCAGTTTTCAGAAGCACCTGATGACTAATGATCTGTCTGTGCTAGCTTGATTGTCTTTGCTGAATAATTTGGTAAAACCTCCCTTATAGATACTGATTGCTGACGGGGGGCGGGGGGAGGTGATGGGCAAATTTCCCTCAGGGCTGGTTTGTGTATCAGCAGGAAATGTATGGCAATGTCTCTTGAGCTTCCTCCCCCCCCCAATTTGGTCAGCAGATATTTTAAATAAAATCTAATGGGGATACAGGCAAGAGTACTACAAGAGCAATTATTTAAGTCCACTAGACTGGTAGGAAAGGGTTAACAGTTTCTCCAAATTGGGTACGTCTTTGATGAGGGAAGGAGGGAAGATTGCCTCCTGCATGCCAGTGCAGGAGTACTGTGAAGGTGTTTTGATATATCAGATGGGTACTGGCAGAGGAAATGAGGGAGAAATACGCTGTGGGTTCTTTGGTTGTCTGCAAGGCTGCTCCTGGATCATTCAACAACCCATGGTGTTTTAAAAAAACTTCTCTTAATATTGCTTGCGAATGCGACCAGTGCTTGATCTAGGATAAATTTAGTGTTTCCCATAATGAAGGAAACCAGTTTTGTGTATTTCAAGACAATGGCTCCTCCGTTCAGTGCCTTTCTCAATTTTTTTTTACAGTAACAGATTTCTATATATCATCCTGTGTTATCCTCTCCCCACTTTTTCGTTAAAATGCTTCAAATTAATGTAAGAAGGCTAGGTCAGACAGTGTGTGAATTGCTGTTAAAAGGTCCTATGCGAAAGAAGAGTCCGGAGTTATATGATGTACACAATAGGAACATGGAATGTGAGAAGCATGAACCAGGGAAAGTTAGAAATTGTCAAGCAAGAAATGGAACGTATAAACATTACAGTACTTGGCTTGAGTGAATTAAAATGGGTGGGAATGGGACATTTTCAATTTGGCAACTACAAAATATTTTATGCAGGAAAAATAAATTAAGAAGAAATGGGGTTGTTTCAATAGGCAGACGTGTTGTAGCAAAAGCAATTAGGAGCTATAATGCAAGGTCTGAGCGAGTTATATCAATGAGATTTAATGGGAAACCTATTAACATAACCATCATCCAAGTCTATGCTCCAACAGCAAACACAGAAGAAGAGGAATTGGAGAGATTTTACAGAGAAGTACAGGAAGAAATTGATGACACACCAAAACAAGATGTGCTGATAATCATGGGGAACTGGAATGCAAAAGTAGGTAACAGAAGAACTAGGAACTGTGGGAAAATGGGGCTTAGGAGATAGAAATAAAGCAGGAGAAAGGCTTATTGAATTCTGTGAAGCCAATAATTTGTTTCTCGCAAATACATTTTTTGAGCAACCGAAAAGATGACTGTACACGTGGACATCACCAAATGGTCAATATAGGAATCAAATTGATTATATAATTGGCAACAGAAGATGAAGTTCCATACTTTCTGCAAAAACAAGTCCAGGAGCAGACTGCTGTACAGATCATGAACTGGTCATATCAAAAATCAGAGTAAAGCTCGGCCACGACTGATCGCCAATGAATGAATGAAAGAAGAACAACAAAGCAATCATAATGCCAAAATACAATTTAAGTAACATCCCAGAAGAATTTAAAGATCAACTAAGGAACTGATTTGAGGCTTTAAACTTAGTTGACAGAGAACCAGAAGAACTATGTATTGAAGTCAGAGACATTAGCAGGGAAGAATGCAGAAAGACAACACCTCTAGTTCAAAAGAGAGAAAGACCTCAATGGATGACTGAAGAAACTCTTAAAATGGTTAAAGAGAGAAGGAAAGCAAAAGCAAAAGGAGATAGAAACACGGTTAGAACCCTAAATGCAACTATGGTTTGTGCTTCTACCAAGCGGTATGTAGGTGCGGTGAGGGCGGCGAAGAAACAACATTTCGCCGCCACTATTAAGTCATTTCTCTCCCGCCCAGCGGAGCTTTTTAGAGTTGTCCGAGGGCTACTCCACCCTGGCCCACAGGACATGGTAGATACATCGGTAGCCTGCTGTAATGAGTTTGCTAAGCACTTCCAGCATAAGATCTTATGCATTCGTCGGGACCTAGATTCCCATTTTATGACAGTTAGTCCTAATGAGGTGTCTGGAACACAGTCTATTCATGTTTTGTTGGATGAGTTTCAGTTGGTTCAGTTCGAGGACGTGGACAAGGTGCTTGGACAGGTACGTGCAACCACTTCGGTACTTGATCCTTGCCCCTCTTGGCTTATAAAAACTAGCAAGGATGGAACAGCTGGCTGGGCCAAGGAAGTGATAAATGCCTCTTTATGAGAGGGAGTGGTCCCTGGCTGTCTGAAAGAAGCGGCGGTGAGACCACTCCTGAAAAAACCTTCCTTGGACCCAGAGGACTTTAACAACTATAGACCAGTGGCAAATGTTCCATTCTTGGGCAAGGTCTTGGAACGAGTGGTTGCTGACCAGCTCCAGGCACTATTGGATGAAACCGATTATCTAGATCCATTTCAGTCGGGTTTCAGACCTGGTTTTGGCACTAAGACGGCCTTGGTCGCCCTGTGTGATGACCTATATCGGGAGAGAGACAGAGGGAGTGTAACTCTGTTGATTCTCCTTGATCTCTCAGTGGCTTTTGATACCATCGACCATGGTATCCTTCTGGAGAGACTTGCGGAGTTGGGTGTTGGAGGCACTGCTTGGCAGTGGTTCCGCTCCTACTTGGCGGGCCGTCTCCAGAATATAATACTTGGGGAACATTGCTCGACCCCGTGGGTTCTCCAATATGGGGTCCCACAGGGTTCGGTCTTGTCTCCCATGCTCTTTAATATCTATATGAAGCCGTTGGGTGCAGTCATCCGGAGTTTTGGAGTGCGTTGTCATCAGTACGCTGATGACACACAGCTCTACTTCTCCTTTTCATCTTCTTCAGGTGAGGCGGTCGATGTGCTGAACCGTTGTCTGGACGCGACAATGGACTGGATGAGAACTAACAAACTGAGACTCAATCCGGATAAGACTGAGATGCTGCTGGTGGATGGTTTCTCTGGTCAGATGGTGGATACATACCCTGTCCTGGACGGGGTTACACTCCCCCTAAAGGATCAGGTTCGTAGTTTGGGAGTCGTTTTAGACTCTTCCCTATCACTCGAGGCCCATGTAGCCTCGGTGGCACGGAATGCGTTTTACCAACTTCGGTTGGTAGCCCAGCTACGTCCCTATCTGAGTAAGGAGGACCTTACATCAGTGGTTCATGCTCTGGTAACCTCACGTTTGGACTACTGCAACGCGCTCTACGTAGGGCTACCTCTGAAGACGGTTCGGAAGCTACAGCTAGTGCAAAATACGGCGGCCAGACTGCTAACAAGAACTAAGCGGTCTGAGCATATAACACCTGTTCTGGCTCGCCTGCACTGGCTTCCAATATGCTGCCGGGCCAGATTCAAAGTGTTGGTATTAACCTATAAAGCCTTATACGGCGCGGGACCACGATACCTGCAGGAACGCCTCTCCCGTTATGAACCGGCTCGTACACTACGGTCTACTACGAAGGCCCTCCTCCGGGTCCCGACCCATAGGGAGGCCCGGAGGGTAGTAACAAGATCTAGGGCCTTCTCAGTGGTGGCCCCCGAATTGTGGAATAGTCTCCCCGAGGAGGTACGCCTGGCGCCGACACTATTATCTTTTCGGCGCCAGGTTAAAACCTTTCTCTTCTCTGAGGCATTTTAATCTAAGTTATTTACGTAAATGTTGTAATTGGTATTTTAGATAATGTACTTTTATATTTGTTATATTGATCTTGTAATTTTATTATTGTATATGTTTCTATGTTTGCCGCCCAGAGAGCTGTTTGCTAGTCGGGCGGGATATAAGCTAAATAAAATAAATAAATAAAATAAATAAATAAAAGCAAAAGGAGGTAGAAACACGATATGAACCCAAAATCCAACAATAGAGCAACTAGTACATAGGCACAAAGAGAACTATTACAATGGTTATTGTATAGAAATAGAAGAGGACAACACAAAGGGTAGAACAAGTGCCCTATTCCAAAAGATTAGAGAAATTAAGGGGAAATTTAAAGCAAGATTTGGGATGATGAATAATCAACAGGAACACACTGACTGATGGAGATGAAATATAAGGAAGATGGAAGCAATACACTGAAGAACGCTATAAAAGAGATGCCAGGATGACAGATTCATTCACGGAGGAACTGTATGATGAAGAACCAGAAATTTTAGAATGCGAGGTGAAAGATGCTCTTAAACTACTTGGAAGAAACAAATCACCAGGAACAGATGGCATACCAATAGAGTTGCTACAAGCTACTGAGAGTGAATCTGTCCAAGAAATATGTCCAAGAAATATGGAAAACTGAACAATGGCCCACAGACTGGAAGCGTTCCATATACATCCCAATTCCAAAGAAAGGGGATCCGAGGGAATGCAGTAATTATCGAACTCTTGCCTTAATATTCCATGCAAGTAAAGTAATGTATATGGAGCAAGAAATGCCACATGTCCAAGCTGGATTTAGAAAGGGATGAGGTACCAGAGATCATCGTGCAAACGTACATTGGATAATGGAACGGAGCAAGGAATTTCAGAAGAAAATCACCCTCTTCTTTATCGATTACAGCAAAGCCTTTGATTGTGTGGATCATGGAAAACTATGGAATGCTTTAAAAGAAATGGAGGTGCCACAGCATCTGATTGTCCTGATGCAGAACCTATACTCTGCACAAGAGGTTACTGTAAGGACAGAATATGGAGAAACCAATTGGTTCCCAATAGGAAAGGGTGGGAGACGGGTGTATTTTATCACCCTACTTCTTTAATCTATATGCAGAACATAATATACAGAAAGCGGGATTGGACCAAGATGAAGGAGGTGTGAAAATTGGAGGGAGAAATATCAATAATTTAAGATATGCAGACGATACCATACTCTTAGCAGAAGCCAATATTGATTTGAAACAAATGCTGATGAAAGTTAAAGAGGAAAGCACAAAAGCAGGACTACAGCTGAATGTCAAGAAGACTAAAGTGATGACAAGAGAAGATTTATGTAACTTTAAAGTTGACAACGAGGACATTGAACTTGTTAAGGACTATCAATACCGTGGCACAATCATTAACCAAAAGGGAGACAATAGTCAAGAAATCGGCAGAAGGCTAGGACTGGGGAGGGCAGCTATGAGAGAACTAGAAAAGGTCCTCAAATGCAAAGATGCATCCCTGAGCACTAGAATCAGGACCATTCAGACCATGGTATTCCTGATCTCTATGTATGGATGTGAAAGTTAGACAGTGAAAAAAGTAGATAAGAGAAAAATCAACTCATGTGAAATGTGGTGTTGGAGGAGAGCTTTTCGCATACCATGGACTGTGAAAAAGACAAATAACTGGGTGTTAGTACAAATTAAACCCGAACTATCACTAGAAGCTAAAATGATGAAACTGAGGTTATCATACTTTGGAGACATCATGAGAAGACATGATTCACTAGAAAAGACAATAATGGTGGGGAAAACAGAAGGGAGAAAAAAAAGATGAAGGCCAAGCAAGAGATGGATTGATTCCATCAAGGAAGCCACAGACCTGAACTTACAAGATTTGAACAGGGTGGTTCACGACACATGCTCTTGAAGGTCACTGACTCATAGGGTCGCCATAACTCATTGTCGACTTGAAGGCATATAGCAGCAACAACAATAAATGGCCTTTATAAAGAAATAACTTAGTCTTCAAGTTAAAATAAGAGTCTTTGTTGGTTTTATAATCATGGACAATGAGAGGCTACGTATAAAGATGAAAAGTTCATAAATTTAGGATCATTTGACATGTTGAACAAAGCCATAAGGAAGCTGTAAAATTTTGGGTTGTGTTTTGTAATAATGAGGGAGGAGGATAAACACCTGGAAGAATCTTTATTTATAAAAATTCTGACATTGCAGAAAATGGAATGAAAAGATCTTTGAACTTTCATCCAATTTTTCAATTCTGTCTTGAGCAACTCTTAGCGAAGTACATTAATACACTGGTCCCGAGAACATAATATGAAAACACATGTGGAGCACCCTCTCTGAAACTAAGAAGATCTGGGTCTGGCCAGTGCATAGATGGAATACCAGTGATTCATTAACATGCCATGTTAACCACGGTTTCATGTTATGAATATGTGCTGCAGCAAACCTTGGGCTCATGTCCCCCCTCCCCTCTTTCTCCAATGCAACTTGAGGAAATGTTTGGAAACTTTGATTTCTATTTTAGATTAACTGATACTTGGAGTGATGCCCAAACCTGGAAAAACAGTATTAAGTCCACTATGACTTGTTGAAACAAATAATTTCTTAGAGATTGGAGCTCACTGCAGTTGATCCACATAAACGTAAACTGTGGCTTAGCATGTCTTTGTGTGCTAACCCTTGAATTCTGCAGATGAAAAGCAGAATATATATATATATATATATATATATATATATATATATATATATATATATATATATATATATATATATATATATATATATATATATATATATATATATATATATATATATATATATATATATATAATTGCCTTGGAATGTTGATTTCTTCTTATTCTGGAGAGATCCAGCAGACAGATTCTTGAATTTAGGGTTTTTTTTCAATGGACTTCTGGAACAATGAGTAATTGAATGGTGAACAGCCTTGATACCAGATGTGATTCTCCATGAGCCACCTACATTTCTGGAGAGTGAAAATTTTAAAAGCAATTACTACCAGCTTGTTGTTGTTATGTACCTTCAAGCTGATCACGATTTATGGCGACCCTATAAATCAGCAACCTCCAATAGCATCTGTTGTGAAACGAAGCTCCGCTCGCCGCGCAGCTGACGAGTGGGGCATGATTGCAGGTGGGGGTAAAGACGCTGCCCCCATCTGTTAATGGGGCAACGTCGCGCCCGTGACGTCAGCACGACGTGCAGCGTAAGGGGCGGGGTCTATAGGACTATTTGAGTCCAGCCGCCCCTTCCACCTTCCTCTTCTGCTGCTCGATGAGATATTCCTAGAGAGGCCTGGCGCTGGCCGGGAAAACGTGGTCTGTATTGTGCTGATTCTGGGGCAGGCGGGTGCCGCAATGCAGAGTCCAGGGGCCGTGGGATGCGGGGAAGGGTTCTTTACTCAGCCCGATCTTCATTGCTACCTCTGGGTGGTGCGGCAGTTGGGGGCTGAGCCCCAAGCGAGGGGGAAGAGCGGTGCGGCCTGGAGCGTTGGGGCAAAGAACGATTCTGAGCAGGAGCCGCCACTGCTTTTGATCGCTCGCTTGCCTCGCCCCTCCCTTTGGGGGCCCCGAAAAGTAGAGAGTGGCAGAGGCGCCATCCAGGGCGACAGAGTGGGTATAACAGGAGCCCTGCTGGATCAGGCCAGAGGCCTACCTAGTCCAGGGCTCTGTTCTCAAAATGGCCAACCAAATGCCCAGTATGGGAAGCTCGCAAGCAGGTCGTGAGCCATGGGCGTCCCCAACGGAGAGGCCAAGGGGGCACTTGTTCCTTCCTGGGTGAATAATGCTCCCAGCTTTCATTTAAAAAATAAAAATAAAAATAGTACGTTTCTAGCATTTGTAGAACCTGAGACAAGACGTACAAGGGAAAACAAGTGAACAGGCAGAGGCTGATCTCTGGCAGCAGCAGCATAGGGCCTAGTCCTCAGCATGTGCTGTCTGGGGTTATACTCTTTTCCCCTGCCTCCTTTCTCTCTAGATGCCCCTTTGTTCCAAGTTCTCTTTGCCATGCCAACTAGAGGGGGGGGCAGAGGCAAGAGCAGTTGCCACTTCCTCTTCCTCATTTGCATTGTCTCCCGTGGCAGTTCAGTGCTCCTCATCCTTGCTGTTACACAGCCAGGCCTAGAGCAAGAGGGCAGGCGTGGCACTGGAGGCAGTGGCAACTGCTCCTTAAGAACATAAGAAGAGCCTGCTGGATCAGGCCAGTGGCCCATCCAGTCCAGCATCCTGTTCTCACAGTGGCCAACCAGGTGCCTGGGGGAAGCCCGCAAGCAGGACCAGAGTGCAAGAACACTCTCCCCTCCTGAGGCTTCCGGCAACTGGTTTTCAGAAGCATGCTGCCTCTGACTAGGGTGGCAGAGCACAGCCATCATGGCTAGTAGCCATTGATAGCCCTGTCCTCCATGAATTTGTCTAATCTTCTTTTAAAGCCGTCCAAGCTGGTGGCCATTACTGCATCTTGTGGGAGCAAATTCCATAGTTTAACTATGCGCTGAGTAAAGAAGTACTTCCTTTTGTCTGTCCTGAATCTTCCAACATTCAGCTTCTTTAAATGTCCACGAGTTCTAGTATTATGAGAGAGGGAGAAGAACTTTTCTCTATCCACTTTCTCAATGCCATGCATAATTTTATACACTTCTATCATGTCTCCTCTGACCCGCCTTTTCTCTAAACTAAAAAGTCCCAAATGCTGCAACCTTTCCTCGTAAGGGAGTCGCTCCATCCCCTTGATCATTCTGGTTGCCCTCTTCTGAACCTTTTCCATAGATTTATACAACGGCATTATGATATCGGCTGTTTTATTTTCAATACCTTTCCTAATTATCGCTAGCATGGAATTTGCCTTTTTCACAGCTGCCGCACACTGGGTCGACATTTTCATCGTGCTGTTCACTACAACCCCGAGGTCTCTCTCCTGGTTGGTCACCGCCAGTTCAGACCCCATGAGCGTATATGTGAAATTAAGATTTTTTGCTCCAATATGCATAATTTTACACTTGTTTATATTGAACTGCATTTGCCATTTTTCCGCCCATTCACTCAGTTTGGAGAGGTCTTTTTGGAGCCCTTCGCAATCCCTTTTTGTTTTAACAGCCCTGAACAATTTAGTGTCGTCAGCAAACTTGGCCACTTCACTGCTCACTCCTAATTCTAGGTCATTAATGAACAAGTTGAAAAGTACAGGTCCCAATACCGATCCTTGAGGGACTCCACTTTCTACAGCCCTCCATTGGGAGAACTGTCCGTTTATTCCTACTCTCTGCTTTCTGCTTCTTAACCAATTCCTTATCCACAAGAGGACCTCTCCTCTTATTCCGTGACTGCTAAGCTTCCTCAGAAGCCTTTGGTGAGGTACCTTGTCAAACACTTTTTGAAAGTCTAAGTACACTATGTCCACTGGATCACCTCTATCTATATGCTTGTTGACACTCTCAAAGAATTCTAATAGGTTACTGAGACAGGACTTTCCCTTGCAGAAGCCATGCTGGCTCTGCTTCAGCAAGGCTTGTTCTTCTATGTGCTTAGTTAATCTAGCTTTAATAATACTTTCTACCAGTTTTCCAGGGACAGACGTTAAGCTAACTGGCCTGTAATTTCCGGGATCCCCTGGATCCCTTTTTGAAGATTGGCGTTACATTTGCCACTTTCCAGTCCTCAGGCACGGAGGAGGACCCGAGGGACAAGTTACATATTTTAGTTAGCAGATCAGCAATTTCACATCTGAGTTCTTTGAGAACTCTCGGGTGGATGCCATCCGGGCCCGGTGATTTGTCAGTTTTTATATTGTCCATTAAGCTTAGAACTTCCTCTCTCGTTACCACTATTTGTCTTAGTTCCTCAGAATCCCTTCCTGCAACACTACTACTCACTTTCTGAGGCACGAGAGCAGCAATTGCCCTGTGCCACCGGACTTCTGAGAAGGAGGTGTTGCTGTGCATGGCACAAAGTGGGGGGGAGGCATAGCAGACAACCACCCACCCACGCAATGGGGCTTGTAACTCCAAGGAGCTGCTGCTCCCAAGTAGTATCTGTGAGTTTACCTGAGGCAGTGAGATCTTAGCAGCTGCCTTACAGTGCCAATCCCTGGAAAAAAGGGTTGATGCTAGCACCATAGAATCATAGAGTTGGAAGGGGCCTTATAGGCCATCGAGTCCAACCCCCTGCTCACAGCAGGAAATCCACAGCTAGAGCATCTCCCGCAGATAGCTGTCCAGCCTCTGCTTGAAGACATCCAGCGAAGGGGATCCTACCACCTCCCTAGGCAGTCGGTTCCATTGCCAAACTGCCCTTACTGTCAAGAAGTTCCTTCTAATGTCCAATCTGAATCTACGCTCCTGCAACTTAAAACCATTAGACCTAGTCCTACCCTCTGGGGCAGCAGAGAACAAATCTGTACCCTCCTCTATGTGACAGCCCTTCAGGTACTTAAAGAGTGCAATCATGTCGCCCCTCAGCCTTCTCTTCACCAGACTGAACATGCCAAGTTCCTTCAACCTTTCCTCATAAGACTTGTTCTCCATACCGGCTATCATCCTCGTTGCCCTCTTCTGAACCCGCTCTAACTTGTCTATATCTTTCTTAAAATGAGGCGCCCAGAACTGAACGCAGTATTCCAGATGAGGCCTGACTAATGCAGAATATAGTGGGACTATTACTTCCCTCGACCTGGAAACTATAGCTCTGTTTATGCAGCCCAAAACCGCGTTTGCCCTTTTTGCTGCAGCATCACACTGCTGGGTCATGTTCAATGGATATGTGCAACAGGGAGATAGGAGGCAAGAGGCCTTCAAAAGGGTAAGAAGGAGCCACCGGCTGCTTAGGGACAGGTGTCCCTTCCCCAGTTAGACTCCGGGTACTATGAACTTGGTTAGCAGGCTACCCGGTTTAAGGGGAGGTTTGTTATGTTATGGTGTTTGCCTTTTGTTTCCCAGTCTCATACCTCAACTCCTGGCTGGCCTTCATGGCCTCCAACTCACGGCTGGCCCTCATGGCCTACAATCTTCACCCCGTTTAGTCATGGCAATAACGGCTGTGGTCAGAATGTACAGAAGTACACTTGGTCACGCCAGTCTTATTCAAAGGGGCAGGCAGTGAGGGGTCCACACTAGTTAGTCTAGGATCAGTGAGCTGCACTCCATCATCATAGTGCGCGCATATGCCTTATGCATTTGTAGTGGCAGAACATTACCTACGGAATGCTATAATTCTCGCATGGAGTGCTTCAGAGCCTTCCGTGAGGGGGCAGTCAGGAGACAAGTGGGCTCCTAAGCAGTGGGGCACTATCTGTCTGAGTGGATGTTCATAGGTATGGCAGCTTGTGGGAGGCATGTTAGCACCTGAGGTTTCAGCTTATAGTATGAAGGATCCTGCCCCGGTGTTCACATTTCTGTAACAAGATTGACTCTTGCCCAGGGCTGAAAGCTGCACAGGGGCAAGCTTGAACCGTCCCAGATGAGATCCTGGATTGGGACCATGAAGTGTTTCCTTTCGGCCCTCTTGATGTTAGCGGTCTTTTAATGGGGTTATTATGCTATGATGGGGCTTGAACACCCATACTACGAATTCAGGGTTATGGCTGCCTTATGCACCGACCTGGCCGTGTGGTTCCCTTTCCTGCGGTTGCAAGCCTGGATTTGGGAAGGGGTTTTAACTATGAATGTTACCTTTCATTAACTCTTTTCCGGGGTTGGAAGGCGACTTTTGGACAGAAGAGCTCATGGCCTGGGGTCGGGTCTCATAACTCTCTTATAATTAGGAACACTAGAATTCATGGCCCTTGCCTGTCCCGTGGTTCTGGGAGAAGTTTATGCAGGGAGTCAGAGAAGGCCATAAGCCTATCTATTGCCCTAGCATGATCACCAGCTATCAGAATGCAGAATAGGGCAGCAGGGGCAGTGTGAAGGGGGGCTAATCCCGTGAGCTGCGCGCTGGAATTCCCTTGGATTCAATGGGTTACATTGCCCCCAGCATGCTCGCCAGCTTCCAGAAACAGGTATTCAGGAATTCTGGGCCGGCAAGGGCTATATGCCAGAGTGGCCTTTCCGGTGACTCACCTGCTGATATTCCTGATAGACGGCACGGCAGGAGAAGGGGCATGGCAGTGGGAACACTTAGAGGTAAGCTTTCTTAGCCAGGCTGGCAGTTTTTTCCCTATCCCCATCGACCCTTCTCGCTGGACATTTTATGGGTGTAGTGGACCAGTGGGAAACGGTCTGTTCCTTCAGTGAAGACCCAAGCTATTCCAGGCAGTGGCTCATACACTGTTTTGAGGCTTTCAGGAGAAAAGAGGTGGTGGCTGGCTCTACGTGAGACCTCTCTCGACATGCCCTCCAGTTTTGATGTTTCCAGGGAGGGGGGGTTATGCTTGCTCAACATGTAAGGTCTAGAACGGACCAGAGGTATAAGGGAAGGCACGTACGGTTGACCTTGCCTCAGCGCCCAACCTCTGCCGAAGGATATTTATTCACCCAGGCGAATCTGGACCCCCTAGCTATAGGCCATATATGCCTGTCTGGGTCAACAATACCAGTTTTGGCGTTAACAAAACAAGCATTGCAGGGGCTGGGGTATGACCCCTTCCAGTCTGGAACCTATTCAATTAAAATGGGAGCTGCTTCTATGGCAGCAGGTTTTTGGTTTCCTCCCGGCACTGGTACAGGACGTGGGACTTTGGGCCTCTGATGCATATAATGGCTATATTCCCCCCTTTTAGAGGGCAGGGGGATGCGGCAGCCTCACAAACGAGCATTGTAGGGGCTGGGGTACGACACCTTACAGTTGGAACCTATTCATCTCGAATTGGGGCTGCTTTTACGGCAGCAGGTTTTAGTTTCCCACAGGCACTGGTACAGGGCGTGGGACTTTGGTCCTCTGATGCGTACAAGGGCTATATTCCCCACTTTTAGAGGGCAAGGGAATGTAGCGGCCTCACAATCTTCATTGTTTTCACAGGTTGCTGGACATGGATGGAGCAGATGCACATCCTAATATGCGGCCACAGCATGGTCTTCCGGGCACCCTGGAGGGCAGCGAATTCGAGCATGGGCTCGCAGTTGGGCCTCAGTAGAGGGGCTGTTGTGCAGTGGCTGGACCGGCAAGGAATGCATGGGCTCCTACCCGCTCTGTTCCAGCAAGGTGTGGTGCAGATATTTCTGCAGGCAATGGTCATCCACCTCGGTGGTAATGACCGCGGCGTGAAGCAGGGCAAGGCCCTCAGCGTACAGGCATGTAAGGACATGCAGGTGATAAGGCAGCGTTGGCCTTTGGTGCATCTGATGTGGTCAGACATGGCGCGGCATATGGGATCCAGCTGGAATTGATCGTGCATGGAAGAAGGTCAACCGGCAAATTCGGTGGGCTCTTCTTGGGCAGGGGGGGTTGGCCATTCCGCATCCCCGCATTCAGCACTGGAAGGGTGAACTGTACAGGGCCGATGGCATTCACCTGTCTCATGCAGGTAACGACTTATTTTGGGCGACCTGCAGGGGTGTCTGCGAGAGATGTTTCTCGGCAGTGGGGTAAAGGGGGACTAAATAGAGATTTGTCCCCCTTTTGTGGCGGGAAGGTGCGGGAAGGGAAATAGGTAAGGACAGCTAGGTGGCCCCCTTAGGCACCTTTGGAGGTGATTGGCGGTTCCAGCGGCCTGTCTCTCAGGGCTTTACGGCTCGAGGGCAGGATATGGGCTGCTTCTGGGGCCAACTTATCCTCATCTACCCAGGGGTTATACGGCCCTGGGTGGGGATGATGTGGGAAGGCCCCCCTACTCACCTGCAGGGTGTGGCTGGGGTAAAGGGTAAGCAGATGGGCTTGCCCCAGCAGGGGCTGGTCGCCCGAGAGCTGTATGGCAAGCTACTTCCTTATAGACAGTTCCCGCACCTAGGTTTCCCTCTGCAGGTCACTTTAAATTGGGTTTTGTTTACTATAATTTAAATAAAGTGGCCCTTGTTCAACCCAAGCTGACGTCTCTGTGTTTTATTTCACCCCTCAACTGCAAACGAAGCTCCGCTCACCGCGCAGTTGACGAGTGGGGCATGATTGCAGGTGGGGGTGAAGACGCTGCCCCCATCTGTTAATGGGGCAACGTCGCGCGTCGCACCTGTGACGTCAGCGCGACGTGCAGCGTAAGGGGCGGGGTCTATAGGACTATTTGAGTCCAGCCGCCCCTTCCACCTTCCTCTTCTGCTGCTCGACTATGACTTGTTGAAATAAATAATTTCTTAGAGATTGGAGCTCACTGCAGTTGATCCACATAAACTTAAACTGTGGCTTAGCATGTCTGGCTGCAGCCTTTGTGTGCTAACCCTTGAATTCTGCAGATGAAAAGCAGAATATATATATATAAATAAAATTGCCTTGGAATGTTGATTTCTTCTTATTCTGGAGAGATCCAGCAGACAGATTCTTGAATTTAGGGTTTTTCTTCAATGGACTTCTGGAACAGTGAGTAATTGAATGGTGAACAGCCTTGATACCAAATATGATTCTCCATGAGCCACCTACATTTCTGGAGAGTGAAAATTTTAAAAGCAATTACTACCAGCTTGTTGTTGTTATGTACCTTCAAGCTGATCACGATTTATGGCGACCCTATAAATCAGCAACCTCCAATAGCATCTGTTGTGAACCACCCTGTTCAGATCTTGTAAGTTCAGCTCTGTGGCTTCCTTGATGGAATCAATCCATCTGTTGTCTGGTCTTCCTCTTTTTCTACTGTTTTTCCCAGCATTATTATCTTTTCTAGTGAATCATGTCTTCTCATGATGTCTCCAAAGTATGATAACCTCAGTTTCATCATTTTAGCTTCTAGTGATAGTTCTGGTTTAATTTATTCTAACACCCAATTATTTGTCTTTTTCGCAGTCCATGGTATGCACAAAGCTCTCCTCCAACACCACATTTCACATGAGTTGATTTTTCTCTTACCCGCTTTTTTCACTGTCCAACTTTCACATCCGTACATAGAGGTCGGGAAAACCATGGTCTGAATGATCCTGACTTTAGTGTTCAGTGATACATCTTTGCATTTGAGGACCTTTTCTAGTTCTCTCATAGCTGCCCTCCCCAGTCCTAAACTTCTGATTCCTTGACTATTGTCTCCATTTTGGTTAATGACTGTGCCAAGGTATTGATAATATTGGAATGTATGAGGTTCAACTCCAAGTTGGTGGGTTGAGGCTGCATGGGGTTAAAAAGGGTAGCTAGGGAGGAGACCTCTTTGGTTGCCAGGCTATACCTGTCCTTTGATCCTTGCCGTCTCTCTCCTCCCTGCTAGACTGATGTGCAAAGGATGTTGATCCCAGTTCCTTCCCGCCTTCCCAGTTCTTCTTCTCTCTCGAGAGGGGAGCAGACATCTTTCCTTTGTCTGCCCCTCTCAACCAGCATGAGAGCTGCACTGGGACCAGTGCAGACTGCTCCAACATAGCTAGTTACCTAGATACAGAACTGTTTCCTATCAAGCATGTATTTCCAGAATAAAGTAGTTATTTCTTATTTTGAAGCTTAAAGTCTCTGTCTGACTAATTTGCAGGGAAGGTAGAATCTTAGCAAAAATTCAAACACACACAGAAGCTCGCTCAATACTCTCCACTCTGCTACGCAACTCAATAGAATTCCGACAGATAATCCCTGACAAGTTCAGTGTCCCACCCATATCGGTCATATCCTCGTCGAGTGTTCTCCCTAGTTATAAGGTGACGAGGTAATGGTAGTCCTTTAAAAACAAAACACAACTCTTGACTTTCAGTTTCGTCATTGCTATATTTAGTGAACTGTCGCTGTCCCTCATGTTATTCAGCCCAAATAGCTACTTACCTCTGGCAAGCAAGATTGACCTCCCAGGTTATGCGGCAGGAAGGGCTTTGAAAAGTAGGAGTTAGAGGATTTTTTTTTTTTTGTATCCTGTGAATAAGCCATGAACAGCGAACAGAGATGTGTGGGTAGACTGGCTACTAAAATCTTTTGTAGGACAGTCATTATTGTGGATTTATTTGCTCAGTTGTACTCATCTCAAACCTGCATTCGACGACTTGTACTAGAATGCAATACAGGCACTTAATTCCTTGGACGTATGGCAAGATCCATTTGCAACAAACATTTTGTCACATTTTCCCTACGCATAGAAAGATATAAATCTGGGTTTATAATCATATTGTATTTTAACTGTTTATATGTACGTCGCCTAGAGTGGTCATTGGCCAGATAGGCGACACAGAAATTAAATTATTATTATTATTATTATTATTAGAGTCCAGTGTTGTGTCAGTTATAGAGCTCTATTGTGATTCCACTCTGCAATTTTCCCCTGGCTTTCTATACAGACTATATCAATTTGCTTACAGGAAACATACCAGTTGGCTAGTTGTTTGCATTGCTACTGCTGTCAGGTTCCACATGAACATTGGTTGGTGAAAATATTTTTGTGTGTAGTGGCAATTGAAGAGTTTCTGACAAACTCATCACCTCCAGTTCCAGCAAAGCACCTATCAAATGGATAGTCTTGCATATGCATAAGTTTTTGCTTTGGTGTGTTGTGTTGTAACATTTTGCAATAGGCCAGTTGAAACTAACTTTCCTTATTTTCATGTTTGTCTCAAGCATGCCAGGTGAACTGCAACTGCCTATCTATGATTGAAGATGCCCTTCAAACTTAACTATGTTGGTGAAGTTACTCTACCTCTTGGATCGCTTTTTGCCAACATGTCAGGGTATAGATGCTTCTCAAAGTCATTCTAGTAGAATAGCTGCCAAATGCTGTGAACATCCAGAATTCGGTAGCACAGTTGGTGAACAGAACCTGGTGCATAACACTGTATGGAACTGGCTCAAGCATCTGTTGTGGTAAGATGTGTTGTGGCCTACCAAAAGGACTCTAGCCCCTGCACAGTGCAGATCAGGCCTGGGGCCCTCCCTGATTATGAACATGTGAAAAAAGGCCATGCTATGCCTACATGCTGCAGCAGTTGTTCATGCCTTTCACCCCATGCAGGGTTTGGATGGCTTTGGGCATACTTAATATGGCCTAGTGTCATGTGGCTCTGCAGTCCAGCAGCTAGCCATAGAGCAGCTGGTAGCCTGAGGTACTAGAGAATATGACATCACATGGGTAAATTCTATGTATCTTTATGCTTCATCTGGTAAACCTGCTGCTGCCGCTGCCGCTGCTTCTCTCTTCCTTTGTTCATCCTTGAAAAGGATGACAAGCATGTATTTCATGCCTTGGCAGGAATCGAGTGGTACTATTGTGTACTTTACAATGGTTCTCCCAATAATCATAGTGAAAAGAGGGGGGGGATGTGGACTTTGGTTGAACATCTGTAGTGATCCTTGAATTAAACAAACTTCTTAACATCATAGAAAATACAATGGCTGCTTACTCTAGTCATTGTGTGCATTTGCTTGCTACTGATTCTGAAAGGCTTGGAATTTGAATCTCATGCCTTTCTTTGGGCAGGGTATATATAAGTGCTGTTGATTCAATATCTATGTTGGCATAGACCATGTTGCCATTTGTTTGCATAGTAATACTGATGTACCTAGTGCTTTTTGAATAACATAAGCAAACAATGAAAAAGACCAACTCTTATTCTGAGGAAGTTGCAGTATAATTTAGACAACAAGGGAAATGACAAAAGAAGGGAAAGAAAGGGTAGACCATGTATATTTGTTCTCAAAACATTCCAGTGGCCACTAGTTATACATTCCTTTATTTTTGCTCGGAATATTTATAAGACTGAAGCTGGAAGCATTGGCCCCCCAAATACATAACTTTTCTAAGGTTAGGAGATTAGAGCAGCCTGCAGGTTCTTGCACTCCCCCTGCCTCTGGGCATTAATTCCCTATTCTCTCCCCCCCTCCCCATTGTGAGAGCTAACTGCACTGGTATCTTTGCTAACCATGGTAAGTTCCAAATCATAGCTTGCAACCATAGCTACAATGGGCTGGCAAACTCTGGTTTGCATTACTAATGGCAAAAATGCAGATATAGATTTTATGCTAGCCTCTTAGCTCAGAAAATGAAAAGGAGTGGGGAATCCTCAAACATAAGTAGCGAAGAGGAAGAACATGCAATCCTCAGAGGAAGAGGGGGAGAAGCGTTCAGACTCATGCAATGCTGCCAGGCTCCTAGTAGTGGTAGGGCAGAATTGTATTTCTGCCAATCCTGTATGTTTGCAGGGCCAGCACAGCTACAGAGATCTGGACCGTTCAGGTAGCCTGTTTGTGTATTGGAGCCCTGTTTTAGGTGTACCACTGACTCTCATTGTGGTACATTGTAAATAGTCTGCAAATATGCTGAGGTGGCTGGGCCATGAAGTACTGTACAGGTGCAACTTCCACAGTTTGAACTGCTTAGTTAATATATTGTCTCAGTCACCACCTCCAATATCTTATCAGGAAGTAAATAAAAGCAATCACATTGTACAGGGTTCTTCCCTTTATGCATTGCACTTTGTCCCCTTTCGCATTACTGTATTAAAAAATGCAGCATTGCAAAAAGAGTGTTAATTTCTGAAATGTGCAGTCAAGGTTTGCTTTATTTTCTTACAAAAAAACGGAGTAAAATAATTCAGAACAGTTTTGTGTGTATTTGGATGCCAGTTGCTCTTGTGTCTGTGACAAGAATAATAAACGTTTTTTGGGGCAGGGGGAGTAAGTATACAGCATTTATCTGCTAAAATGGTAACAGAGGTGAGTAATACTTGGTAATAGCCTAGCCTAATGTCCAACAACTCATTATAGGGTGGCCACTTACGCATTGACAAAAAAGAAGAAACACATCAAAAAAGAGGCATAAAGTTTGCACATGCTAATTTATATGTATAAATGCAAATTTAGAAACAATTACTGTAATTTAATTAGAAATGCAATACATCTCACAATAGTGGGAAAAATAATGAGTAGATGACTTGTATGCCAGCTGAGTCCAGTGCTGCTGATGGGAAACTTCAAGGCTCCTGCTCTCCCTTCTTATGATGGTTTCTCTTTAAAATGAACTTTGGGAAGGGCCATAGCTCAGTGGTAGAACATACTGCTTTGCATGGAGAAGGTCCTAGGTTCAGTCCCAGTCATCTTCAGGTAGGACTGGGAATGTGATGATACTGAGCTGGATAGACCAGTGGTCGCAGACAGTATAAGGCAGCTTCCTGTGTTCCTAAAGGTAAAGGTGTCGCCGCACTTATAGTGCAAGTCGTTTCTGACTCTTAGGGTGATGTCTTGCGACGTTTACTAGGCAGACCTCCTGCAGCAACTGTTAATTTAGTTAATTTATACAGTTATGTATAAACATGAATTAGTGAAAATAACTTGCAAAAATGCATTATACTAGGAGAAATTGCTTGCAAAAATGTGTACATTAGTCAAAACAGCAGATAAAAATGTGTTTATTAGGATAAATTCAATCAGGCAAATACAAAATATTTTATGCAGGAAATGAGAAATTAAGAAGAAATGGAGTTGCTTTAATAGTGAGAAGTGATGTAGCAAGAGCAATTAGGAGCTACAACGCAAGGACTGAGCAAGTTATATCAGTGAGATTAAATGGGAAACCTATCAACATAACCATCATCCAAGTCTATGCTCCAACAGCAAATGCAGAAGACGAGGAATTGGGAAGATTTTACACAGAAGTACAGGAAGAAATTGATCACACACGAAAACAAGATGTGCTGATAATCATGGGAGATTGGAATGCAAAAGTAGGGAACAGAAAAGAATTAGGAATTGTGGGGAAATGGGGCCTAGGAGATAGAAATGAAACAGGAGAAAGGCTTATTGAATTCTGTGAAGCCAATAATTTGTTTCTTGCCAACACATTTTTTGAGCAACCGAAAATACGACTGTACACATGGACATCACCAATTCATTATATACTTGGTAGCAGAAGATGGAGAAGTTCCATACTTTCTGCAAAAACAAGACCAAGAGCAGACTGTGGTACAGATCATGAACTGGTCGTATCGAAAATCAGAGTAAAGCTAAAGAAGACCAACAAAGCAATCATAATGCCAAAATACAATTTAAATAACATCCCAGAAACATATAAAGATCAAATAAGGAACAGGCTTTAAAGTTAGTTGACAGAGAACCAGAAGAACTATGGTATGAAGTCAGAGATGTTATCAGGGAAGAATGCAAAATGACAATACCTCTAGTTAAAAAGAAAGAAAGACCTCAATGAATGACTGAAGAAACTCTTCAAATGGTTAAAGAGAGAAGGAAAACAAAAGCAAAAGGAGGTAGAAACATGGTTAGAACCCTAAATACAACAATACAGCGACTAGTACGTAGGCACGAAGAGAACAATTACAATAACTGCATAGAAATAGAAGAGGACAACAAAAAGGGAAGAACAAGAGCCCTATTCCAAAAAATTAGAAATTTAAACCAAGAATAGTGATGTAATGCAGTAATTATCGAACTATTGCCTTAATATCCCATGCAAGTAAAGTAATGCTCAAGATTCTACAACAAAGGCTCTTACCATATATGGAGCGAGAAATCCCAGACATCCAAGCTGGATTTAGAAAGGGAAGAGGCACCAGAGATCATATTGCAAACATATGCTGGATAATGGAGCGGAGCAAGGAATTTTAGAAGGAAATCATACTGTGCTTTATAGATTACAGCAAAGCCTTTGACTGTGTAGATCAGGAAAAACTATGGAATGCTTTAAAAGAAATGGGGGTGCCACAGCATCTGATTCTCCTGATGTGCAACCTATACTCTGGACAAGAGGCTACTGTAAGGACAGAATATGGACAAACTTTGACTGGTTCCCCATCAGAAAGGGTGTGAGACAGGGGTGTATTTTATCACTCTATTTATTTAATCTATACGCAGAACATCTCATACGGAAAGCGGGATTGGACCAAGATGAAGGAGGTGTGAAAATTGGAGGGAGAAATATCAATAATTTAAGATACGCAGACGATACCATACTACTAACAGAAACCAGTAATAATCTGAAACACATGCTGATGAAAGTTAAAGAGGAAAGCACAAAAGCAGGACTACAGCTGAACGTCAAAAAGACTATAAAGTAATGACAACAGAAGATTTATGTAACTTTACAGTTGACAATGAGAACATTGAACTTGTCAAGGAGTATCAATACCTTGGCACAGTCATTAACCAAAATGGAGACAACAGTCAAGAAATTAGAAGGCTAGGGCTGATGAAGGCAGCTATGAGAGAGCTAGAAAAGATCCTCAAACGTAAAGAGGTATCACTGAACACTAAAGTCAGGATCATTCAGACCATGGTATTTCCGATCTCTATATATGGATGTGAAAGTTGGACAGCGAAAAAAGCGGGTAAGAGAAAAATCAACTCATTTGAAATGTGGTGTTGGAGGAGAGCTTTGGGCATACCATGGACTGTGAAAAAGACAAATAATTGGGTGTTAGAACAAATTAAACCAGAACTATCACTTGAAGATAAAATGATGAAACTGAGGTTATCATACTTTGGACACATCATGAGAAGACTGATTCACTAGAAAAGACAATAATGCTGGGAAAAACAGCAGGTAGTAGAAAAAGAAGAAAGCCAAACAAGAGATGGGATTGATTCCATAAAGGAAGCCACAGAGCTGAACTTACAACATCTGAACAGGGTGGTTCACAACAGATGCTCTTGGAGGTCGCTGATTCATAAGGTCGCCATAAGTCGTAGTCGAGTTAAAGGCACATAACAACAACAGGATAAATTAGCACTCAAATGCTGAAGAATTTTCATGAGGTTCTTTTTTCAAAGCAAATTGTTGCAGAAACGAAAGAGAACTGTATTTAAGATTGGAAAAATGAGAAACGGAGAGAACCAAAATTGACAGATCATTCCATTCCTATCCCAGGGCTAGGTCTAAATTATTTCCTGCTCCATGAGATTGATTTGACACTGGTTCACCCTAAACCCAGTATTGTATTCAGTTCAGTAAAAGTTCTCATTAGTTTTCACAATCCTCTTTGGGTAACAAGCTTGGGCTTCTGTGCGTTTGCAATGAATTTAAAGTGGAATTGGCTTTATCTCTTTCTGATGTTTGTCAGGGGGGAAAACCCATGTTATTTAGAAGTGGGGGATCCAAATTAGAATCTGTCTGTCATGTTTGATTGTGTTAGAACACAAAAGGTTCAGTATATTTTTGTTCACAAAACTTTGGCTAGTAACAAATACAGGCAGCCAATTAGTGAGCTGACTGAATGGAGGGTTTTTATTTTGCAAAACAAGCTCCCTTTTAATGCTTTTAAATTTCAAGTAAAAATTTCTGTATGTTGAAGAAGGCAGAGCTATTAGAGTTTACGCTCTTTAGAGAAAAATATCTATGCTAGATAGCCAGTGTGTTATAGTCAGAATCCAGGATTCAATTTGGAAGTAATCTTGGGTGAAAAGCAAGATATAAATATAATATTAAAAATCTGAACTGAGGAGATCTGTTGTTTTTTTCCTACACTCCGCTCAGTCATGAAATTATTTGGGTGAGTCAGTATCTGTCTGTCTCTCTCCTAATGTACCTCACAGGTTTTTGGGAAGATAAAATTGAATATTTTCAACTGTGCCACCCTAAGTTCCTTATTAGAACAAAAATGTAAATAATTCACAATAACCTGTCACTGAAATTTTATTTTAAACGTTTATTTAGTAGGTATTGCATACATCAACAGTGTCATAAATGTGTGCTTTAAAACAGAAAAAAGTGCAAAATGTCATATAATTGTATACACACAATTTTATAAATATAATAAAAATAAGGATCATAAATGTGATTAAAACATCACAATGGGCACACTCATTTGAAACCATTGAAAACTCTCAAATCTGTGACTTCCGGGAAGGGTGACTTCGCTTGTGCCTGCTTTTGGGACGGGCTCCCGCCTCAAAAGAAGCTTATTCAGATATAAATCAGTCAGAACATTTTTTTTTTTGACTGATGAAATTTCTCCCGGGCAGGGAGAAATGTAGAGATCAACCTCAAAAGCCTGTTTTTGTTGGGAGGACTGGATTTCATTAATTTATGAGATAAGGTCCAGCCAACAATGCCGGACGGACTTCCGAACAAGCTCTATCTGTATAAGCGATACGTTTATCTTTTCTTTAAAGAGAGAACGGACTAACAGGCAAGCACCCTTCTTTCTATTATTTTTTTTACTTGGTTTAAATTGTTGCAGCAAAAGGAGATTTGTCAGATTGATCGGCTTTGGAAAACTTCTGGGTGAGCTATAACTCTTCTCTGTTATTCACGAAATTAACAGCTTATCTCTGTTTCTGTCGCAAAAAGCTGTCCTGGAAGTGCATTCTAAAGATAATAAACAGAAGAGGGATTTCTATTCCTGATTTCTATTCCGAGGAATATTATATTGTCTGGGACTATTCTCTTTTTGGTCTATTTTATTTTGACGAATCTGCTTCTTCACGACGCCACTAACTGTTTTGATGCTGGGAACTAAATTTGTTTTGCATTCTTGAACATAGAGAGATAAGGCAGGTTGCTCTGTTTATACTGTGATGTCATCAAGCCTGGAATATTAACCCAATTGTTGCTGAAATAAGAAGTGGTTCTTCTTTATTTTTGTTTTGCTTTGTTTTCGTGGTTTTAAAAATGGCAATCAAGAAAGTGGCTGAGAATCTGGAAGTAACTATGTTTCAGAAAATAATGGATGAGATTGAGATAACGAAACAAACCCTGCGACAGGGTAGTAAGGAGCTGAAAATTGAACTGAGCAAAATGACGCAGGAGCTTAAAGAAATAGGGGATCCTGTGAGAGAGGAGAATGAGATCAGAGATGAGAAAAGAAAAAATAAAGGGAAGATACAAGCCCTGGAGATTGGAACAAATGTGGAATTGGAAAAAGATCTGGAGTTTATGGATTTTAGAAATAAAATCTACTGTTTGGAATTTAACGTTATCTTTGAAGAAATTAATGAAGATATTGGAGATAAAGTTATCAATGGCTTGGATAATCTTCTGGACTGGAATGATGTGATGGAGCTTGATATAGAGAAAATCTATGGAATTAACTGCAGCCATGTGACAATGGAAAAACTCTTAAGAGATGAGCCAGTGCATTTTGTAAAAAAGAAGAACACAGATATGACTGTACAACAGTATTTCAGCAACTTATTCAGAATGGATGGCAAGAAAATATTTGGGATAGAGGAAATTCCCATCAGACTCTTTATTATATGACTATGGCTACAACAGCAAGATTATTATGGAATACTGATAATGGAAGATTGGACACTGAAATTACTGGACTTAACAGGACTATTGAAGATGGAAGATGGAACTAATAGGGATAATGGAATAATGGCTATTGAAATTATTGGACCTAACAGATTCTGATGAGATGGATTAATCGAAATGTTTATTTGGACTATGGTTATGACAATAAGATTATTATAATTATTAACGAGATGGATTAATTGACATGTTTATTTGGAGAAAAATTGATAGATATATTTCTTAAAGAATTGAAACCTCTCTTTGACTTTTTGTGGAAAGAATAAAGTAATGTTTATGAGATTTGATGATTAATTAAGATAACTACTGGAGGAAAGTGATTTTATAATATGATTTAAGAGACAGGATTGTTATATATTGTAGACCTATAACTGATTTGATATGTGACAAATGGGAAGTCAACATTTTATTTTTTTTTGTTTAATCATTTTTGTTTTGTTTTGTTTTTTGTCTTTGAATGTTTTATGATTTTGTTTTCTATGTTTTATGAAAATTTGAATAAAAATTATTGTAAAAAAAAAGAAAACTCTCAAATCTGCCAGCAACTATCTATATTAAATGTACTTTATACTGGTTACCATCTCACAGTCAAACAAGTTCTCTTAACTTGGACATTTCTGCCACTTATCAAGATCTTACCAACCATTCTTTTAATTTTAAGGCCTTGAAACACTTTGCCACCTCTCATTGCAAATCTTACAATTTTAGATGCTTCCACTCTTAGTCAGTTTTTTGGATGTGCGTGTCTGTATCCCTCCTATATTTCCACACCCCCTGGCAGTAATAGTCTGTTAATCTTCCTCTGTTTCTTGATGGGTTTTTAAAAATGGAAAAAGGTTTCTGTTCATTATTAACATCTAAGTTCAAGTATTTTTAAAATTAGCTTTAGTAATGAAGGTGAATTAGCTTTAATACTGAAGGTAAAGTTAATTTCAATGTTCTCAAGTTTATTTATTTAATAAATTGATTAGCCACCATACAAAATACCATATTTTCTCAAGGTGGCATACAGTGGTTCAGAAGCTTCTCACTGAACACCAAAGTCAGGATCATTCAGACCATGGTATTCCCGATCTCTATGTATGGATGTGAAAGCTGGACAGTGAAAAAAGCAGATAAGAGAAAAATCAACTCATTTGAAATGTGGTGTTGGAGGAGAGCTTTGCGCATACCATGCACTGCAAAAAAGACAAATAATTGGGTGTTAGAACAGATTAAACCAGAACTATCACTAGAAGCTAAAATGATGAACCTGAGGTTATCATATTTTGGACACATCATGAGAAGACATGATTCACTAGAAAAGAAAATAATACTGGGAAAAACAGAAGGGAGTAGAAAAAGAGGAAGGCCAAACAAGAGATGTATTGATTCCATGAAGGAAGCCACAGAGCTGAACTTACAAAATCTGAACAGGGTGTTTCATGACAGATGCTCTTGGAGGTCACTGATTCATAGGGTCGCCATAAGTCGTAATCGATTTGAAGGCACATAACAACAAACAACAATGGGGGATGGAGGTGGGGAAGGAATCAGAATATATGACACCGATTCTGTACCAGCTGCACTGGTTGCCAGTGTGTTTTCCAGGCCCATTACCTGGAAAATGAACATTACCTTTTGAAGCCCTAAACAGTTCAGAACCCAGCTTACTTAAAGAACCGCCAGCACCCTCCTCAGGGCAAACTGGTAAGGTCCATCAGGTTGGTGGGTGGAACAGAAAGCGCTTTTTCAGTGGTGGCCCCATCATTTTGGAACCCCCTTCTATGGGATGTGCATTTGGCACCCTTGCAGGTCTTAAATACACTGTGGTTTTAAAACCTGCTTTTAATTGAATACACTCTTAAAATGTAATTTTAACTGTTGCAGCTATTTCATTGCTGGTGTGGAGTAAAAAAAAATTGTGTCGTTATTGTGATGAATTTTTTTTATTGTTTTTATTGTGAACCACCTTCACAGGATATTCTACCCTGAAAGGCAGTATGAAATATATAAATCCTAATAGCAATGAATGGCTGCCATCAATTTATGAGGAGAAAGCAGTTGTGCATTCAACTACACCAATGGGGCAGAACAGCTTTCTCCAGTCTGGTGCCCTCCAGATATTGAGCCACAACTGCCATTACCACTGGCTGTTGGCCACGCTGGCTGGGGCTGATGTAGGGTTGCCATATTCCAGTTACACAAATCCAGGCAGGTTAATTTGCATATTATGCAAATATTTGCATATTAATATTTGGATTGTCCAGTTGTTTTGTTTTTGTGCCTAGGAATTACCACCAAAAGCTGGGGAAAGATGTGAGAAATCTTTTTTTAAAAAAGCAACATTTTCAGCCTTAAATGCCTAGACTCAAGTTTCCAACACTATGGAGTATTGATTGATTGATTGATTAAGAGAATTTATATCCTGCCCTTTTGCTGTTAAAAACAGAGCTCAGCACAGTTTACAAATATAATAAAAACAATAAAAATACACAATCAATATAAAAACATAATAAAAACACAAAATAGCAACAAACATAAAGTAAGTCAGGGCAGCAGTACGGTTAACCATATACGATATATTTCAAAGATGTGGTGGGTGGAGAAAAACAAGAAGCTAAAATGTTAGGAAAATGAGTCTTTCACACCACATGCTCAGTTCTAAATACTGCTGCAGCAAGTTTTACAAGTTCCTCCAGTATTCCACTGGTGCAGGCACTCAAACATTCAAAGTATCTGTATGTTTCTTAGGTTTTATAAAAGCAGAACTTTGCTTAACTCAAAATTTCTTCTCCCTTTGATCAACCACATCTACACAGGTTCCACCTCCATACTGAAAATGAAACTGGGCCTGGAAGCATGCAACAACCCCACACATACCTTGCTAATTAGATTATCAATGCCAGGATGTCTGTCTTATCAACTACTCTCCTGCTCCCCCCCCCTCAGGCATCATGAAAGACCCAGTCCTGGGCTCAGAAAGAAAATATATATCTGGTCCTCTTCAAAGTATTGATAAGCCTCTTATTTTAATTGAAATAATAATTATAAATTCTTGTTCTTATCACTAATGGGAGTTAATTATCTTGCATATGCTGCTGTTGCTTCTATGGCTGTAACGGAGTGAGGTTAAAGATAAGTGAAATGCAAATAGGAAAAAAAAACACAGAAGGCAGTAACACTTTCCTAAATGTAATACCATACCAACCACAAGAAGATTCCTATGAGTAAGGCAAAAAACTAAGCATCTCACCACCAGTCAGGATTCCTAACCAAAAACCAAAAATATGATAAATGAAGAAAGTGCAATCCTAGGTTTATTTATTCAGAAGCAAGTCCCAGTGTATTCAGTGGGGCTTACTCAAACAGGGACAGAACTGCAACCTCAAGTGATAAGCAACTTCATTCACACAACCCAAAATTCCGAATTATGCCACTTTACGCTGTTTTGCAACTGTTTATACTTGTTTTTATGGTTATTGGATTTTAAATGGCTTTATTTCTTGTTGTGAGCTGCCTTGGTGTCCAACCCTACCTCACAGGGGTGTTGGAAAGACTCCATACACACACACGCACACACTGCAGATGTATAAATACATACAGCCCATATAATAGTTTATTGTCAAACCAGTTGGTCATTGCAGAAAAATCAGTATTAGTTTTTAAAAAATCAGTATTACTTTCCTACAGAATAAAAACTGTAATACCTAAGTGAGCCCTGCCTACTTGCTTTAAAATAGGACTGGAGAAGGGGGCAGAAAGAGTTAGAACACAAACACAATTCTTTTTTACATTCACTCCAAAGTCCCATTGATTTTGAGCACATTCATAACCATGTCTACTCAAAAGTAAGTCCTATTGAATTCAATGGGATTTACTCTGGGGATATGGGATTAGCATTGCTTTTACAAAAAGCAAGCATTGGGAAGGTTTTCAAAATACTGCCCGAGCTCTGACTCCTGCACACAAGAGGAAAAAAAACTGAAATGTATATACTTACCCAATTTATGAGATTTTCAGATAAACAGGAGGTGAAACCACCATTTTGTTTTCTAGTCTCTGCCTCAGGTCAATGAAACTGAAACGCAATCCCTGATTGGCTGCAATCCTGAACGGGCGGGGTTAAAGCTAGGAAGTGCTGTAGTACTTTAAAGAAAGATTTAACAGTCGTGGGGGCGGCTGACGTTTTTATGCATATCTTGAGAACCGGACCACCTAGAAATTTATTTTTTTTAAAATTAAAGCTGAGAATCCGGGCCACCTAAGGGGCTAGCCAGGCGCCGGGTGGCATGCATAGAATCCGGGTAAAACCCGGCTAACCGGGCAATATGGCAACCCTAGGCTGATGGGAGTTGAAGGCCAAGGACATCTGAAAGGCATCAGATTCAGGATGGCTGTGATAGAGGCTAAACTTTTCTGTCCCTGGTGACCCCTCTTCCTAGCCCCAGCATTTTTGCTTTTTGAAGCCTGTAATTACCTTGTCCAATAGACAAGGCAGCCATTGTTTGTTTTGTGTCTGCCCTGTTTCACATCTAAAATTAAAAGGGGCTGCCTAACAGAAATGGGTCTAATTTGTTTTTAAACCTTCCTACATATCTGCACTCCATCACTTCTAGTACTCTTCTGCTCAGCCCTCGTCAGGAAGAGCTACAGCTCAGTGGTATTGCATATGCCTGACATGCAGAACCGGCATCAGCAGGTAGAGCTGGGAAAGACTTCTGCCTGAAATCATGAAGAGCTGCTGCCAGTTTGTATTACCAGTACCAAGCTAGATAGACCAATGGCCTGATTTTGTATAAGGCGGCTTCCTAAGTTCTTAGTTCTGGTATCAGAGTTAGTTAGGAGAAAAGTATATGTAGCAATAAAGCACAAGATGATGGTGAGGAAGCTGAACTCTCTTCTGTGCTTAGTCCTCAAGTAGGCCGGCACTTGAGAAAATATTGTGATTGCTCCTGTCTTGTCTAGTTCTGGCCTTTTACAACATACCTGACTTGGAGTATTGAAAACTAGGAGTTGTATTCAACAGTCGTTTCATCAGTGCAAGAATTTGTGCTTGCCCAATGGAAAAATCTCCTCTTTCCACCCCCTGCACGCGGTTCTGGGGGGTTCTCCCAACCCTCTGGAGCAGATTTGGGAGGGCACAGGGGGTGGAGAGGGAGGGAAGGCCCTGTTGAGCTAACAAGAATCCTTGTGCTGGCATCCACTAGTGCAACAAGTTAGTTGAATATGGCCCTTGATACTCAGGGGCTCAAATTGCATACACACTTACATACAGCTCAGTCTAACTAACTTTTCAGTACACATGCACAGGATAGCACTGATAATCAGTATTTTGGTTAAATGTCCTCCAAGATAAAAAGTATAAGAGAAGACATTTTAATACATGTTGGAGACAGGTCACTTAACTCCTCTTATATGGAGAATATATAACAAATAAAATTTGCTCTGTTAAAATTGCTCCCAAGTAATGCCTATGCTTTGAATAAATATTCCTTTAGGAGTGTGTTAATCACTCCATGTTTAACCCTACAGTATGATTTCCCATCATGCAGTAGACAGCTGGACCACCTGGCTCTTCTGGCAATTCATCTTTTTTTAAAAAAGATACAAGAATACATACAGAGGAAAGGGAACACTTTTTTAGGAAAACAAGTATTACCCACATTCAGGAAGCCCCAGATATCAGGTTTACCACTAGACAAGCACAGACACATTTTAATATACTTTTAGCTCTGCTGGCATATTTGGTTGAGTTTCTGCACGTACAGAATGCCCATCAAAGGTATGCTCCTACATTTTCTCTTCTCTAATGGGTCTGAAACACAGGCATACTGAGATTTCTGGTCCTTGGCCCAGAGAGTAATCCAGATCAAGTCACAGTTCATAATATGAGATGGGGATATCAATGAATTAAACATCAGCTTCTCCAATAACTGTGATCGGTATGTAGGCCTGCTACTTCAATGAGAATGTAGGTTGCTCATGTTGGCTTTCCATGTGTGTTCATTTCTTCATTCTTTTAGGAGTTCCACGTTTCACTTGCAATATGTGGAACAAAATATATTAGAAGGTCACTAAGAGAAACACAAATACTCCAATTTCTAGTTCAATTTTGTAGCTATATTTGCACATAACACTAAGCCATGGTTTGTTCTAACCTTGGGATTGTCAGCAAATTGCAAGTCTTCTCACAAATTAGCAAACAAGCCATCCTTGTTTTACCAGAACTTGGTTTGTGTTCCAGCTGCTCTCTTGCCTTGTGCCTCTGTAACTTGGTTAAGTGTCTGGGGTGCAGGGCTATGGAGTCAGTACGCCAAACCTTCGACTCCGACTCTGTTTTTCTACTGTCCGACTCTGACTCCTTCATAAATGGCAAATGTATATTAACTAGTAATAACAAATTTACTGTAGTAAAATGGTAGCACAAGGCATTTCATCACCACCACCACGTGAATCATCAGGCTAGATTGATAGAACATAAAATATATTTATTTGATTAAAATTTCTGAACAAGAAAACTTTCCTAAATTCATATGGAAGTTTTTATTTTGAAGTCGGAGTCGGTACATTTCTTCCGACTCCGACTCCACCCAAAATTGCTTCCGACTTATGACTCCGACTCCGCAGCCCTGCTGGGATGGCCAAACCATTATATGAGGTGCGTTAACAAACTATGTTAACCCAAACGGCTGCTGGGATCAGACACCAACCATAGTTTAAAACCACTGCTTGTTTTAAGCCAACAACAAACTATGGCTTCACATTGTGGTTTGCTGCAAAAAAACAAACCATGTTTGGTCTGCTGGGCTGAATTTGAACAAGCCACACTTTGGCTAAACAAACCATGGCTCAGTGAACCAGGCCAGTGACAGGTAGTGATCAAAATGAGAATGACAGACAAGGATGAGTAATTTCATGATGTCTTAAAACACATTTTGGAAGGGGTTGCACTCCCCCTGAAGGAGCAGGTTTGTAGCTTGGGGGTTCTCCTAGAACCATCTCTGTCACTTGAGACTCAAGTAACCTCAGTGGCACGGAGTGCCTTCTACCAACTTCGGTTGGTGGCCCAGCTATGCCCCTATCTGGACAGGGATAACCTGGCTTCAGTTGTCCATGCTCTGGTAACCTCCAAGCTAGATTACTGCAATGTGCTCTCCATGAGGCTGCCTTTGAAGACGGTTCGGAAGCTGCAGCTTGTGCAAAAGCAGCGGCCAGATGGTAACAGGGACCAGACGGTCCGAACATATAAAACTGATTCTGGCCCGCTTGCATTGGCTGCCTGTATGTTTCCGAGCTCGATTCAAGGTGCTGGTTTTAACCTATAAAGCGTTACACGGCTTAGGACCACAATACCTGATGGACCGCCTCTCCTGACATGAACCCACCCATATACTACACTCCATATCCAAGGCCCTCCTCCGGATGCCTACTCGAAGGGAAGCTGGGAGGTTGGCAACAAGGGAGAGGGCCTACTCAGTGGTGGCCCCCAAATTATGGAATGATCTCTGACGAGGTGCGTCTGGCGCCAACACTGTTATCTTTTGGGCGCCAGGTCAAGACTTTCCTCTTCTCCCAGGCATTTTAGCATGTGTTTTTAAATAGTTTTTAAATTTTTTAAAATTGTATTTTAAATTGTTTTTTGTATTTTAAAATTTGTATATTTGTTTTTATTGTTTTTAATTGCTGTAAACTGCCCAGAGAGCTTCGGCTATGGGGCGGTATATAAATAAATAAATAAATATTTACTTGCTGTCTTAGATAATATTCACTAATAGGCAAAAAACCCTTGCAGTTTAAGAATGTACCTATAGCCAACAGATAGTTCTATCAAACTTTAAAAAGCAGGCAAATTGGGTAGCTATAGTGAATGCGCCAGTGGAGCAGGAGACCTGACCACCTCTCTGAGATATTGTACTGCCCTACAAATTGGGAAAAATGCTGCATGCCTACTCTTCCTATACTTAGGATTGAACTACACGTTATAGAGATGTCACTGTTGCCAAAAACAGCAGTCTTCAGCCAATTGGATGGAGCTGGGATACTTAAAGTGTAAAAACATCACATCATGTATTATTTTCCAGTTAATGTGGTGCCCTCTGGATTTTGTTGGGACTATTTTATTTTAAAACACTTATATGCCACCTTCCCGAGTAATACTCTTCCAAGATGGCTTGCATATTAAAATTCAAAAATACAGAGGTTATCCAAAATTTATCACCAGATGTTGAAATATGACTGCAGGCCAGAGCAAGTTAAAGTGAATATGATAAAGTGGGCACAAGATCTTGGATGTAATATTCTCATGAAAACTTTGGAAAATCTTTGGAGGAAGGCCCATAAATACTCATTAAATACAAACGTAAGAGAAAACTGTTTTAAAGTTATGTCCAGATGGTTCCATAATAGGTATAATAAACAAGAACATCTCTAAACTTTGTCAGAGATGTAAGAGAAAGTCTGAAACAAATTTTTGTATGTGACGGTCTCATTTGTAAAATATTGGAAAATGATTGTTAAATTTTTCAAGAATATTACAATATGAGATACCACTAGATCCGTTGTTATTAAACTATTATATATAGGCGGGCCCCGCTTATACGGCAGGTTCCATTCTGGACTGCCGCCATAAAGTGGAAATCACTGTAAAGCGGAACCCATTGAGTATAATGGGGCGCGTCGCATGAAAATGCCGCAAAAATGCCGCAAAAATGCCGCAAAAGCGGCTTTAAAATGGGAAATTTCCCCTAATGGAAAGCCGCCGCATTAATGGAACACCGGAATGCAAAGCTCCAGTAAGCGGGGCCCTGCTGTACAGTCAATTTTAAAAAGGCACATGCAGTAATACTTCAGTTTACAAAATGGATGTGTTCCTGGACATTGCTTGTTTAATAGAAACTTTGGTACCAGAGGTAGGAATAACTTGAAAAGAATAGGGATAGGTTCCTACACCCACTCATAGATGGTGGGGGCAGCTGCAACAGGGGCTTTAAAATGTGTCTACCTGGCACCCACCCACTCCCCCTCCTTCTTCCTCTCCTCCTCCCCAGCCCTGGAGAAAGCAAGAGATCTCTTTAATGCAAAGCAAATACACAGGCTTATCAGTTTCGCCCTAGCAAAGCAAAGGCACAGGCTTATCCAGGCTTGTCAGTTTCACCTTAAAGCAAAGGTACAGGCTTGAAAGTTGATCCATAGCAAAGTAAAGCTGGCCACTTTAACTTTTCAAAGTCTTGTTAAAAGGAGCTTTGTTCCTGGAAGATTCCTTAACTGAGGTATTACTGTATAGAATTTCTTTATATGATCACAATAGCAAGGATGTTGTTTGCCTGAAAGTGGAAAGCTTTAGTATTACCATATAGTAAAGCATGGCTTTAAGATCTGGGAGCTTACACTCATGGCTAAATTATTGTTTACAAGCAAGAACAGGAATTGAAAGCAATAAATTTAGGGAAATCTAGGGCAGTATCCAACTAAACAATTCTACTAGCACAAGATGTTTTCCCTGCACAATGGAACTTCCCCACCCCCTCCTCTTCCTGTGAGCCCATGTGTCCCCCTGAAATCTGCTCTGGAGGGTTGAACAGATTTAGGAGTTGTGTGGAGGGTGTGTGGGAAGAGCAGAGGGTGGGGAAGTTCAATTGCACAGCTAAAAGGCCTTTCACTAGCACTGGTGTGGGGAACCTTTGGTCCTCCAGATGTTGCTGAACTACAACTCCGACCATCCCTGGCCATTGGCCATACATGCTTGTAGTTCAGCAAACATATGAAGGGCCAAAGGTTCCCCACATCTGCACTAGGGGAACTGTTAAGTTGGATGTTCCCCATAATCTCCATTTATGTAATTTTGCCAAAGAAATTATTGTCTTCCAAAAGCACAATATGTTTTTTACCTTTTAAAAGTAAAATTGTTTACGCTTGATGTATATTCTCAGAATGTAACGGTTTAAAATATTTTGTTCATTTAATTGTTAATTTAAGCATGACTACAGAATCATAGGAATTTATAACTTAAAATTTAATTGGTGTACTTTCTAGTTTCTATTTTATACTCTACTGTTTTAATTTTGATCTGAAATGTGTTTGAAATTTAAATTGCAACAATAAAAAGTATCAGTCAAATTTCTTTTTAAAAACCCATTAAATCACTTTTCAAAACAGTAGTTTCACAGAACTAGAAAGAGTGTTCCAGATGAAGAAAAAAGCTTTCCCTGTTCTATTCATTTTTGGGAGAAAGGATTGAGGAGAGATAGAACTACTGTTTTCGTGGGCAGGTCTGTCACTTCCAGAAGTCTTTTGCTCTGAATCATCTGGTATGTGGCCAGAAATTATCTTTATATAAATACATATTTTGCTGGTTTTGGGGACCAGTTTTCTGTCAAGTGCATTCCCATATGCTTTTATTGTATGTTTTGTTTGGGGCGGATCTGATTGTGTGGAATAACAGTAAGATCACTGTGGGGTTTTGCCAGAGCCAAATGCAATACAGTAAGGTAAGCTATAAACCTCTGTTGTTCCCTACATTCCTTTTGCACCTGATGAGATTTCTTTAACTTATTCAAGTTCAGCACCAGTGAAGAGGAGAAAGCTGTTTGAAACTTGGAAAATGCACTGTTTTGATTCCCTTGAGTAACCTCTAGCAGGTGTCCTCCTAAAAAATGGTTTGCATATGTTACATATAACCTAGAGCTTCAGTTGCACTACTTAGTTTCAAAACTCAGTTTTTAAAAAAATAAAATCCAAGTTTATTCCAGAAATGGCCAAACAGCTAAATTAACTCTGTGGATACATGCTTATTGTGTAGGATTTCTGACACTGATCTCTGTTTGTTATAGAAGACCTAAACCGCTTTTAAACCCAGCAGGTTTAATTCTACTCTCTTGCTTCAGCTAAATAACTCAGTCCGCCACACATTTTCAAATAATCACCAGAAAAGTATGTCCCTTGTGTGGTACAGATTGTTGTTCTATGCTGAAGAGATTAATGATATAGGTGCAGTACATAAACATAGGGCAATATAGTACAATTAGCCCCTTGCAGACAATACAGATACTGGCTTAATATTCTTCTGGAGGGAAATGAAATAAGGCTTGAATGTAGGTGTAACTTTGCAATAATTCTTTATGACCAGAAACCAGAACTTCAAAATTTCATGGGATATGCTACAAAGGCTAGATAAAAGGTAGAAAGTATAGAGGGGGTGTTCTCACTGCTGCTGTCATTACTTACAGATGAGAAAATGGGGTGTATATATATTCTGGTGATCAAGATAGTTTGGAGCAGGTTGAGTGACCAGCTACCCATCCCCTGGCACTTCTAGTTGAAGGATCTTGGATATAGGGGTTGGAAACGTTTTCTGCCCTAAGGCCTTAGAGCAGAGGTAGGGAATATGGTGCCCTCCCAATGTTGTGGATCCCTACCATTGGCCATGCTGGTTGGGGTTGATGGAGATTAGAGTGCAACAACATCCGGAGGGCTACCAGTTCCCCGCTCCTGCTTTATATCTTCACATATGATCATACTTTTCCAGGTTACCTCTAATCACCATAGAAAGAGTTGATATTTTTATCTCTCTTTTTTTTTGTAGAAACTGGAGTAGAAATGAATATTGGGACATTCTTATTTAACATTTGAGCATGCTCTTCCATGTGGGTGAGAGAGAGGACAGGAAGCTGTAGTATGTAGTAGTCATGTAAATTAGGGTGGCAATTTATGCATTGCCAAAAAAGAGGAAATGCATCACCAAAAAAGGGACAGATGAAGACACATTTGCTTAAAATGTGCATATGCTAATTTATATTTATAGATGCAAATTTAGAAAGAATTACAATCATTTAAATTAAATAGAAACACAGTATATATCACCATAGAGGAACTTGTGTGCTCATTCTGCTATCTAATGCTGTTGATGGACAGCTTTGTCAACAGCCTTCCAAACAGAGAATATCTTCAATAGAGGACTGTACTTTGTAAAGTAGGACACATGGCCACCTTAATGCAAGTGTTTTATATGCAGAATAGTTTAAAAGTGTCACTCATTGTGAAGTACCCAACAGAAGTACCTAATGCAACAAGAAGTTATTGTACCATCCAGATGTATACAGACATAATGTACCCATTGGACAGTTTGATAGATTATCTTCTCCATATTGGGTTTTTCCAGTTCTGTGAAGAACTAGGAAGTAGTATGTTGACATATTTCATTCACAGTGGGAGCAGGATTCTCTCTCACTGCTTCAGGGCAGAGTTATTTGTTCAAGCAGGCACTGAAGAGGGAGAGAACCCTGAAAATTCCAAGGTGAAGTGGCTTTCCTTTCTCAGCCCTTTGCTGCTTCAGCAGAAACTGGAATGGATAATTACATGACTTAACTGTGCAGCATGTACAAAGTGGGTGGGAGGGATACATGGAAATTTCAGTTGTTGAACTTTTCAACTCTTCTCTCTGCAATGGTTGGGTCTGAGTTTGCCCTTTGCAACGGGATCAGGGTAGCTCTTCTGTCACAAAGGGAGGCTTTTATGCCACCAGTTCTGCCTTGACGCCCTTTGACTCCATCCTAGCTGCAGCAAGTATTAAAACAGTTGAAGCTAGTTCTGGCATCTGGACAGGGGAGGGGGGAAGAGAGACTTTCCAAGTGAGTAAGAATGATAAGAAGACGCATTAAAGTTGATTAAACGACTTAACAAGTGGCACGTACATCATGACTCTAAAGTTTGCCTGCTTGCCGTCAGATAGGCTAGCTGTTGTATATCTTTGGTTTCCGTTGGTAAGTCCTTTGCCATCTTATCCTACCCATACTTGTGCGTCTTTTTAACTACTGAGTGTCAGGAAAATGTTCAACAGAAGTAACTTTGAACTGTGTCCATCATGCAGTTCTCAAGGCACACATGCTTTAAGCTCCAGGTTCAAATGTAGGCATTTCCAGGTAAGGGATTTCTGGCCTGACATAGCTGAGAAATTTGTTTGATGTTTGCAGCCTATAATAAGTTATATGGGGCACTAATCCCATTTTGTGGGAGCTCCTTAATAATTGAATAGTTATACAATAGGGATTCACTTTACCATATTTTTATCCCACTTTTCATACAAGTATTGTCTCCCAAAGTAGCTTATATCAATAATAAAGAGAGGTCCTGCCTTCAGTCTTACAAACTAAGGGCCATATTCAGCTGACTCATTGAACTAGCTGAAGCCAGCACAAAGATTCCCACTAGCACACTGAGACTTTCCCTCTTCTCCTTCCCTGGCGCCCTCCCCAAGCCTGCTCTGGATGGTTGGGAGAACCCTCAGGACAGCATGTGGGGGAAGGAGAGGGGAGATTGTTCTGTTGGGCAAGCAGAAATGCGTGTGCTGATGGAACAGTCTCTTTAAGACTACGTTGAATACAACCCTAAAACAAAGAACAGGACATATACAAGGGAAAGAAGTGGAGGAAAAGAGTGTTGTTATATGCTTTCAAGTCGATTACGACTTATGGCAATCCTGCATCTCTTACAAACCACCCGTTCAGATCTTGTAAGTTCAGGTCTGTGGATTCCTTGATGGAATCAATCCATCTCTTGTTTGGCCTTCCTCTTTTTCTACTCCCTTCTGTTTTTCCCAGCATTATTTTCTTTTCTAATGAATCATGTCTTCTCATGATGTGTCTAAAGTACGATAACCTCAGTTTCATTATTTTAGCTTCTAGTGATAGTTCTGGTTTAATCTGTTCTAACACCCAATTATTTGTCTTTTTTGCAGTGCATGGTATGCGCAAAGCTCTCCTCCAACCCCACATTTCAAATGAGTTGATTTTTCTCTTACCCGCTTTTTTCACTGTCCAACTTTCACATCCATACATAGAGATCGGGAATACCATATTTTGAATAATCCTGACTTTGGTGGTCAGTGAAACATCTTTGCATTTGAGGACCTTTTCTAGTTCTCTTCTCTAGTTCTCTTCTCTTTCTAGTCCTCTCATAGCTGCCCTCCCCAGTCGTAGCCTTCTTCTAATTTCTTGACTATTGTTTCTCTTTTGGTTAATGACTTTGCCAAGGTATTGATAATCCTTGACAAGTTCAATGTCCTCGTTGTCAACTTTAAAGTTACATGAATCTTCTGTTGTCATTACTTTAGTCTTCTTGACATTGAGCTGTAGTCCTGGTTTTGTGCTTTCCTCTTTAACTTGCATTAGCATTCGTTTCAAATCATTACTGATTTCTAGTAATATGGTATCATCTGCATATCTTAAATTATTGATATTTCTCCCTCCAATTTTCACACCTCCTTAATCTTGGTCCAATCCTGGTTTCCGTATGATCTGTTCTGCAACGAGCCTTTGTTGTAGAATCTTGAGCATTACTTTGTTAGCATGGGATATTAAGGCAATAGTTCAATAACTACTGGTCTGGAAGCTGCAGCAGGTGCAAAATGTGGCGGCGAGACTGCTCACTGGGGCAGGGTACCGCCAACATGTCACCCCACTGCTGAAAGAATTGCACTGGCTGCCCATTTGCTAACGGGCCAAGTTCAAGGTTCTAGTTTTGGTGTACAAAGCCCTATACAGCTCGGGACCAGGATACCTGAAAGACCGTCTTGCCCCTTATACGCCCAGTCGATCACTGTGCTCTGCAGGTGAGGGCCTCCTGCAGATACCATCTTATCAGGAGGTTCGTTCTGTACAATATAGGAAACAGACCTTTAGTGTGGCAGCACCTACCCTGTGGAATTCCCTCCCCTTGAATATTAGGCAGGCGCCATCTCTGCTATCTTTTTGGCGTCTTTTGAAGACTTTCCTCTTTCAACAAGCCTTTAAGTTGAGACGTATCCCAGTCTGCTTCTGTGTTAGAATTGCTTGTTAATATGTTTTTTTAATAATGTTTTTAACCCTTTCAAAAATATGTTTTTAAAGCTTTTAAAAATGTTTTTAATGTTTTGTTTAATGTATTTTAAGATCTGTTCTTATGATGTTTTAAAGTGTTTTTAGCACTTCAGTTTGCCACCATGGTCCTGCTGGGAGGAAGGGCGGGATATAAATCAAATAATAAATAAATAAAATAAATAAATTACTGCTTTCCCTGGGTTGCCCTTTCTTTGAAATTAGGATGTATATTGAACGCTTCCAGTCTGTGTGCCATTGTTTTATTTTCCCTATTTGTTGACTATTTTTAAAAAAATTTGGACAGATTCAGTCTCAGTAACATGAAGCAACTCTATTGATGTGCCATCTATTCCTGGTGATTTGTTTCTTCCAAGTATTTTAAGAGTGGCTTCCAATCTCACATTCTAAAATTTCTGGTTCTTCATCTTATGGTTCCTCCATGAATGAATCTGTCATCCTTGCATCTCTTTTATATTTTATATAGTTCTTGAGTGTATTGCTTCCATCTTCCTTTTATCTCAGTCAGTCAGTGTGTTCCCCTGTTAATTATTCAACATCCCTACTCTTGGTTTAAATTTCCCTTTAATTTCTCTGATATTTTGGAATAGGGCTCTTGTTCTACCTTTTTTATTATCCTCTTTTATTTCTATACAATAACTATTGTAATAGTTCTTTGTCCCTAGGTACTAGGTGCTGTCTTATTGCATTTAGGGTTCAGACTGTGTTTCTATCTCCTTTTGCTTTTGCTTTCCTTCTCTCTTTAACCATTTTAAGAGTTTCTTCAGTCATCCATTGAGGTCTTTCTCTCTTTTTCACTAGAGGTATTGTCTTTTTGCATTGATAATGTCTCTGAGTTCAATCCACAGTTCTTCTGGTTCTCCATCAACTAAATTGAAAGCCTCAAATCTGTTCCTTAGTTGATCTCTATATTCTTCTGGAATGTTATTTAAATTGTATTTTGGCCTTATGATTGCTTTGTTGTTGTTCTTTAGCTTTACTCTGATTTTCGATATTACCAGTTCATGATCTGTACCGCAGTCTGCTCCTGGTCTTGTTTTTGCAGAAAGTATCTAACTTCTCCATCTTCGGCTATCAATTATATAATCAATTTGATTCCTATATTGGTGATGTCCACGTGTACAGTTGTCTTTTTGGTTGCTCAAAAAATGTGTTGGCAAGAAACAAATTATTGGCTTCACAGAATTCAGTAACTCTTTCTCCTGCTTCATTTCTATTTCCTAAGCTCCATTTCCCACAATTCCTAGTTCTTCTCTGTTCCCTACTTTTGCATTCCAGTCCCCCATGATGATCAGAACATATTGTTTTGGTGTGTGATCAATTTCCTTCTGTACGTCTGCATAACATCTCTCCCATTCCTCTTCTTCTGCATTTGCCGTTGGAGCATAGACTTGGATGATGGTTATGTTAATAGGTTTCCCGTTTAATCTCATTGATATAACTTGCTCAGGCCTTGCATCTTAGCTCTTAATTGTTTTTGCTATATCATTTCTCACTATTAAAGCAACCCCATTTCTTCTTAATTTCTCATTTCCTGCATAAAATATTTTGTAGTTGCCAGATTGAAAATGTCCCGTTCCCGTCCTTTTTAATTCACTCACGCCAAGTATTGTAATGTTGATACGTTCCATTTCTTGCTTGACAATTTCTAACTTTCCCTGGTTCATGCTTCTCACATTCCATGTTCCTATTGTGTGCGTTGTACAATGGACTCTTCTTTGCATCTGTGTGCATCAGTCTCTGGGCTTCCTTTCGGCTTTGATCCAGCTCCGTCATTAATCACAGCTCTACTTGTACTTGTCCATTGTTCTTCCCCAGTAAAGAAAGTAACTCGTTGAGTGCCTTCTGCCCTGGGGGTCTCATCTTCCAGCACTATCTCGTGTTGCATTTTGGATACTCTGTTCATAGTGTTTTGTGGTAAGAGGTATTCAGAGGTGATTTACCATTGCCTTCCTCTGAGTTTGGATGCATCTTAGTCTGGTGTCTCAGCGTTGACCATTCTGTGTTGGGTACCCCTGCTAAGGAGTCTAGCCTCTTGGTCTAGACTCCTGACGGCATTGTTCTCAGCTTCTTCAACACTCTCAAACCCCCTCACCACGTTAAGGTGTGCATCCTAGAGGCAGGAGGAAAAGAGTAGAGTAGCATTTATATCTGTTGTGGCCGGACTGATCTTCCCTTGCTGGTTGTTGTTGTGTGAATAGCAGTTGGTCGCTCTTGTTCCTTCAACCTATATGGATGGGTCTAAAGTGTCCTTTCCTATGTACGTCTGCAGTTCGAGAGCAACTGGAGTAGATTTTTTTTTCTGGCTGGACAGGGGGAAGCAAACTTGCTGCAGCTGTTCCTTCATTGGGCGATGGATAGGGCCAGGTTGGTCTGCCTGTTGCCATGTTCTTTCTGGAAGTCAGGGGAGTAGATTCCCAGTGGCTCTTGCCTTCCTTGGCCAATAGCAGAGGCCAGAGTGTGCTACCTTTCAGCTCCGCAGTCCCAGGGTAATTTTGTTTGGCAATATAATCAATTAACTTTTTCTAGTTTAACACAACAGGCATGGCTTTTTCTTGTTTCAGACAGGAGACTCTTCATCTTTAGACATGTATCAATAATATTACTAGATTTTGGGGTGGTCCTTTTTTGTAGGCTGCTGTCAACTGAAACATCTCCAGAAGTCTGGCTGGGTATTGGATGATCCTATGTCAATAGTGAAATCAAGCACTGACCACTGTAGTCCATGCAGTGGTAACTTCAAGGCTGGATTACTGCAGTGCACTCTTATGTGGGACTGCCATTGGACCTGGTTTGGAAGCTGCAGCTGGTGCAGAATGCAGCAGTCAGACTGCTAATGGAGGCACTTGGCCAACAACATGTGACACCATTGTTAAAACATCTGCACTGGCTGCCTATCTACTACTGAGCTAGGTTAAAGTCCTTGTATTAATTTACAAAGCCCTGAACGACTTAGGTGCAGGGTACCTTAGCGACCTCTTGAACCCTTATATCCCAGTTCGATCACTGAGATCGTCTGCTGAAGCATAGTTGGTCATCCCCCGAGCTGGCGAGGCTCATTTAACAACAAGAAGAAATTGAGCCTTTAGTGACATTGGCCCCCAGCCCTGTGGAATGCTCTGCCAATAGACATTCAACAAGCACTTTCTGTTTTGACTTTTAAACGCCTGCTGAAAACCTTTCTATGCTGACAATTGAGAAGATATCTTTTTGCAACTGTTAGTCAATGATTTCTGATTTTAAATTTTTACATGTTTTACTATAGGTGTATATATGTATATGATTGTTGTAAACCACCTTGATTTTTTATGAATAGTGGTGTATAATTATTTTAATTAATAAATAAAGCACTGAGTTATGACACCTATGTAGCTAGGCACCTCACTGCATGACCTTCAGCCAGACATCTCTCAGCCTAATCTACCACAAGATGGTTGTGCGGGTAACACAGGTTGTGTGTGGGAGACCTCCCTATGCTGTCCTGAGCACTTCGGAAAGAAGGGCAGGAGAATAATGTAATAAAAATGTACTGATAAGAGATTGTATGGCAAGAATGAATTGAAGCATTTTTTTATCTGTCCAGGAAGCTACATGCTAAATTGCTTGGTTTTGATGGACTTTGAGAAGTTGAAATCTCAAACCTTGAAGTAAATGATAAACAACTCTTTTAGCTCAGTAACCCTACGTGAACAGTCATGCACACTACAGCTGCCTTAGAAATGCCATATACAGACTTTGGCCAGGGTCAATACAGACTGTCGCTGTACATTCTGTTCAGAAGAAGGTTCATCCAGTGCCAGGGAACACTGAAATTACCAGCAAAGCGTTGAATTGTACAATTTATGGAAATGTGTTAGAGTGCCATAAATCTGATGTTGGAATGAAGTATAAAGAACACAGAAATGGTTTGCCTTAGTAGGTGTTACAGCACAAGGTGTAGTCACAAACTCCAGATTTGGACAACACCAATTGTTAAACTTTAATTCCAAACAGTACGATGCAAGTTATATGTTAATCACATTGGGTTTCGAAATAAAGAAAGTTTTGTTTCACTGTTGTGTGTAAAATTATGATGTTGTGCTCCCTGGAACAGCTGTAGGATTTTAAAAAAAACACCAAATTTAGCATTTATATATTGTGCTTCATATATGTTATCATAGTAATCTCTACAAACCAAAGAAATATAGGCCAGTATTACAAATAAAATTACAAAGAATTGGGAGCATTCCCCACAATAGGAACACACAAAAGTGGGAAAGAATTCCAAGCACACAGTAAAAAATTATTTTAGTGTTTATGATTTGCATTCCATGGAAATAAAAGAAGCAACAAAAATACAATTAAAAATCAGTAAGTATATCCAATGTGGATGTGCCGTGGACCACCTGAATGAAACTTGCAGAGCACTGGTGGTCCATGGACCACAGGAACCCCTGCTTTACGTCATTTATACAATGCAGCCAATTATGAGTAGCTACAGTTTAAGACATGCATTTTAAAGTTTTTATTTCCTTGCAGAATAATCATCCATCTCTCTTCCAGTATTAGACCCCCCCTCCTTGCACTCAGCACTGAAAAGTCCCTTGCCTGGGTCCATTCCCTTCGTTTGGCAGCCTTTGTCTCTAGTTGCAGGGTTCAGAGTCTGAGAGTGAGTGGGGTGGACATGTCAAATGTGAGAAATACTTGGGAGAGATGCTGCAAAGACCCGGAAGCCAGAGGCTGGAATTCCAGCCAAAGAGAAACACTGGCTTATTGTTTTGCCCAGGAGAGGGCCATCAGAAATGTGCACCAGACTTTGTCAGACTTGTGACAGGAGCTGATATTTCTGTTGAAAAGGCTTCATGTAAGAACCTTTTATGCCAGTATACAAAGGAAAGGTGGAAAAACTCCAAATCCTGCACAGTTTAGAAATGTTTACTTTATACAGCTATGAATTGTACTCAGAACATGGAGAACTTTCTTGCAAAGAGTTTAAACTTTGTAATATTGATTGAAGCTGCTGGTTCTCGCTGTTGGGGGTCGTGATCTAGAGAAACCCTGTTCCACATTTAGAAATCAGCTTACCACATATGGAGCAGCTCTTTTTCTTACTGGAGCAATTTGGGCAAAAGAACCTTGCCCTTGTAGAGGAAAAAAACTTCAGCAACATACCAAGCATTTGTTCCTTGTGGTAAGGAGTTGCAGGTGGTGAATTATTTCCCTTGTTAACTGTGTGTTATGCAGTTGGTTGTACAGGAACAGGTACATGTCTTATGGAGAAATATGAGGAATATGATGTTTTGCACACTTGACCCTTGTATATCTTCATCCATAGGGTACAGATTTCTGAATTGTCCTTACAACAAACAGGGTAATGTAGGGACTTTAAGGTTTTGATGATCAAATAGTTGATTGACATGTAATTTGCATTCCATCAGAAAGAGTACATATAAGGCATAGACTGAAGTGGGGAACCCTCCCCTTAAAAAAAAAACCTCCAGTTTTTGCCTACCAATATTTTCCATGAGCTTTTGTCTAGGGTCTTGACCATGCTGGGGAACTTGTGAGCTTCCAAATGTTACACTGCAACTCCCCATAATTCGTGACCGTTGGTCTGGCTGGCTGAGATGAATTTGGAGTCCAGCAATATCTGGAGGGCCACAGGTTCTCCATCTCTGTTAGATCATCTCCAGCCTTCAGTATACAATGGAATGTGTGGCAAGAGGAAAATAAATTGCCCCATGTTTGCATTAATACAGACCAAGCAACCACATGGTAAAAAAAACCCTTTTATATCACACGATTGCTTGGATTGACTATATTCACACTATTTTGGATGAGGGAATAGTCCCTCCTAGGCTACTACTACTGGATTCCTTTCTCCCCTTCCTCCTCGCCTCCCTGCTGTGAAGTCTTGCTTGCTGTAGCTGGTAGTAAAGGGAGTGCAGGAGAGCTCTTGAATCTCAAGTTCTCAACAGCAGCATAAAGCTTTTTGCAACTCAACAAACACAGAAGTGCTTTTTCCCTCTGCATATGAAATTGTTGCCTTACGCTGAGCTGCTTGACTCTCCCTCGGTATGCATCTCTTGGTGGTGGTTGTGTGTGTGTGGGACTTTGCTTGCCTTTCTGTCTTCTACTACATCATTTCCCCCTTGAATGTTTTGCAAGGAGTGGCGTTGCATGCAAAAGGAACTAAAATGTAATTGTGTGTAATATCCTGCTTGCCTTCCAAAGAACTTTGGAGTTGTGGAGAGAGTAGAAAGTTGAGTTCAAGCTGAAATAAACTCAGTTCCTTCCTTTTCTAGTGCTGTTAGCAACCTGCCTGCAGATTTCTTTGATCACCTGATAAAAGTGCACTTAAAAAGACTCTTCAGTTCATGCTAAATTTGATAGCTATTTCAGGGTAACTGCCAGTGCCTCGCTAGGGTCTTGTGTTTTCCTGCCAAGTCTCATGCACTTCCTCTAGATTTGTGCTGGTCTTTCTGCTGTGGGACACACGTAGACAGATTCTGTCCATGCTGTTGTGCCCCCCACCTCCCCAAGGATTTTAGAATTGTGATTTGGCATTGACGTGTGTGCACCCCGACAATGTGGTTGGTCTACACCTAGCTTTCTGGATTTCCTCTTTCATTTACAAAGCAATTCTCTGTTCTTGGACAGATTAAGTCCCAATGCATTCAGTTAAAATCAGTGCTACATTCCAACTCAATATGAAGCTCAAACTACAAATGACAATGGCAGACCCAGCTCTGTGTTTAAGACATGAAGCTGCCCTAATAGGATGGTCAGATGCAAAAGAGGACAAGGCTCCTGGGTCTTCAGTAGTTTTGTAAAGAGAGAGAGCTTCATCAGGTGTAGCTTGTTATGCAACCTATATATGCTGAAATGTGCTGTTCTACACAATTATGAAAAGTATAGGAATCCTGTCCTCTTTTTTTGCATTTGACCATCCTGTTCCCGAATCATTTCTAAAGCAAGACGTTGGGGTATAGAATCATAGAGTTGGAAGGGGCCTTGTAGGCCATTGAGTCCAACCCCCTGCTCACAGCAGGAAATCCACAGCTAGAGCATCTCCCGCAGATAGCTGTCCAGCCTCTGCTTGAAGACATCCAGCGAAGGGGATCCTACCACCTCCCTAGGCAGTCGGTTCCATTGCCAAACTGCCCTTACTGTCAAGAAGTTCCTTCTAATGTCCAATCTGAATTTACGCTCCTGCAACTTAAAACCATTAGACCTAGTCCTACCCTCTGGGGCAGCAGAGAACAAATCTGTACCCTCCTCTATGTGACAGCCCTTCAGGTACTTAAAGAGTGCAATCATGTCACCCCTCAGCCTTCTCTTCACCAGACTGAACATGCCAAGTTCCTTCAACCTTTCCTCATAAGACTTGTTCTCCATACCGGCTATCATCCTCGTCGCCCTCTTCTGAACCCGCTCTAACTTGTCTATATCTTTCTTAAAATGAGGCACCTAGAACTGAACGCAGTATTCCAGATGAGGCCTGACGAATGCAGAATATAGTGGGACTATTACTTCCCTCGACCTGGAAACTATAGCTCTGTTTATGCAGACCAAAACCGTGTTTGCCTTTTTTGCCACAGCATCACACTGCTGGGTCATGTTCAACTTACGATCCACTACAATTCCAAGGTCCTTCTCACACGCACTACTGCTAAGCCAGGTATTTCCCATCCTGTACCCGTGCATTTTGTTTTTGTGGCCTAAATGCAGAATCTTGCATTTGTCTTTATTGAATGTCATTTTATTAATTTCAGCCCAATTTTCTAGTCTATCCAGGTCCCTTTGGATTTTATTCCTGTCTTCCATTGTGTTAGCTATCCCTCCCAGTTTCGTATCATCCGCAAACTTCATAAGACTTCCCTCCACCCCATCATCTAAGTCATTGATAAAAATGTTGAAGAGTATCGGTCCCAGGACAGAACCCTGTGGCACTCCACTCGAGACCTCCTTCCAGTCCGAAGCAGAGCCACCGACAACCACTCTTTGAGTGCGGTTTCCCAACCAGTTGTGAATCCACCTGACAGTATTAACATCTAGTCCGCATTTCACCAGTTTGCTAATCAAAAGGCCGTGGGGGACTTTGTCAAATGCCTTGCTGAAATCTAGATAGATGACATCTACAGCATTTCCACCATCTACTAAGCTAGTGACCCAATCAAAAAAAGAGATGAGATTAGTTTGACAGGATTTTTTCTTGACAAACCCATGCTGGCTCCTTCTAATCACAGCATTGTCATCTAGATAGTTGCCAATGGACTCTTTTATTATCCGTTCTAATATCTTTCCCGGTATTGAAGTCAGACTGACCGGCCTGTAATTCCCCGGATCTTCTTTTTTACCCTTTTTAAAGAGCGGGACGACGTTTGCCCGTCTCCAATCCTCCGGCACCTCTCCCGTTCTCCAGGATTTCTCAGAGATGATGGCAAGAGGTTCCGAGAGTACATCAGCAAGTTCCTTCAATACTCTGGGATGCAGTTCATCAGGCCCTGGAGATTTGAACTCATTTAGGTTAACTAGGTATTTCCTGACTATCTCCTTATCAATCTTGAACTGCAGTCCCGACCCCTTACTGAGATTGCTACCGATGCAAGGTTGCACACTGTTCCCTTTTTGGGAGAAAACGGAGGCAAAATAGGTGTTGAGCAGTTCTGCTTTTTCCTCATTATCTGTCAACATTTTGCCATCTTCACTGAGCAGCAGTCCCACCGTTTCCTTGGTGTTTCTCTTGCTTCGATTGATTTATGCTGCAACAGGGCTGTCTGTGTGGGAGGCCTAACCTATAGTGGAAGATGTAACTGAGAATTCTGATTGCACCTTGTATTTGCATTGTGATCACCACCTGGTATTCTGGCAAGGTGCTTGTAGGACTTTCCATGAGCCACCACTTTGTTGTTGTACAATGGAGATAGCAACATGGTGCCCTCTAGAGATGATGGACTCCCAACTCCCATCAGTCCCAGCCAGTCTGGCCAATGTCAAGGGATGATGGGAATTGCAGTCCAGCAATGTCTAGAGGGCACAACATTGACTAGGCCTCTTGGGAATATTGGGAAAGTCACCTACCTTGTCAAAGCATCCAATATTATTATTTTATCATATATTAAACAACTATTAAAAATGAATACCCTGCCCTTCTGTTGCAGTCTCAACACTCAGCACAGCTTTATTGCAACTTCACTAGTTTTGCTGCTGCTGTTAATTATAGTTCTTGGTTTTAACCTATTAATTATTGTGTTTAATTATTGTTATATTGTATTTTATTAATGGATTGTACGTCGCCTAGAGTGGCCATTTTTTGGCCAGATAGGTGACTCAGAAATAAAATTTTATTATTATTATTATTTATTCATTTCAGTTGTACATGTCACACAAAATTAAAATTGTTTAGGGACAAAGGTGTGTAACTGATTGCCACTTTTGATGCTGAGCAGGGACATTTATCTTACAACATCTTCAGATTAATTGAAGTGACTAATTGTGGTAGGTAGGAAACTGCTCCTCCTTGTATATGGTATTTATTCCATTTATCTAGTGGCTTGTTTTTGTTTGTTTTGGCTAGAGTTGCCTTGGTATAGTTGCTCCTTCTCTGTTCTTGGGACACAATGTGGTATAGATTTATTCATCTCCAGGAGGGAAGAAGGCATATTTGGAAAGGGTTGCGTTTGATGGTTCCTGCCTGACCCCTCCCAACTCCAATTCAATAGTAAATTTAGTTCCAATCAGTTGTTCCTTGGTGCAAACTTGACTGCAGCATAACAGACAAGAGTGTCTTAACATTTTATCTTAGTACCTAACGTTTGGATACAGACCCAAGAGGGAAAACAGGTCAAGATATGCACTTCGAGAAATTTTGTTCTACAAAATCTTTTACTATAGCAGGAGGCTTAACTGCATTGTGAGGTTCTCAGACGATCCTGATCAAAACTGAAATGTATTTGCTATCTCATGTCACCCTGTTGCTTCATGTAAATAAAGTTATCTCTGTATGAACTTATATTTGATCTAGCAAACTTTTGTGTGCACTGTAATTCAGTGGTGGACCCCATGATTTATATGTGTAAGATCTCAGTTTCAGCATCTTGAAAGGACTGCAAGTATTTGTAAGACTATGGAAGACTGGTCTTTGAATCATAGAATAGTAAAGTTGGAAGGGGCCTATAAAGCCACTGAGTCCAACCCCCTGCTCAATGCAGGAATCCAAGTTAAAGCATACCAACAGGTGGTTGTCCAGCTGCCTCTTGAATGCCTCCAGTGTTGGAGAGCCTACCACCTCCCTAGGGGAATTGGTTCCATTGTCATACCACTGTAACAGTTAGAATGTTTTTCCTGATATTCAGCCGAAATCTGGCTTCCTGTAACTTGAGCCCATTATTCTGTGTCCTGCACTCTGGGGTGATAGAAAAAAGATCCTGGCCCCCCTCTGTGTGACAACCTTTCAAGTACTTCAAGGACATGAAAGGTTGTCACACAGAGGAGGGCTGGGATCTCTTCTCAATCATCCCAGAGTGCAGGATACGGAATAATGGGCTCAAGTTGCAGGAAGCCGGATTTCGACTGGACATCAGGAAAAACTTCATAACTGTTAGAGCCATACAACAATGGAACCAATTACCTAGAGGGGTAGTGGACTCTCCGACACTGGAGGCATTCAAGAGGCAGCTGGACAGCCATCTGTGGGGAATGCTTTGATTTGGATTCCTGCATTGAGCAGGGGGTTGGACTTGATGGCCTTATAGGCCCCTTCCAACTCTACTATTCTATGATTCTACTTGAAAAGTGCTATCATATCTCCCCTCAGTCTTCTCTTCTCCAGGCTAAACATGCCCAGTTCTTTCGGTCTCTCCTCATAGGGCTTTGTTTCCAGTTTCCTGATCAATCTTGTGGCCCACCTCTGAAACTGTTCCAGTTTGTCTGCATCCTTCTTAAAATGCAGTGTCCTGAACTGGACACAGTACTCAAGATGAAGCCTAATCAGTGCTGAATTGAGGGGAACTATAGATTTGGAAACTATACTTCTGTTAATGTAGCCTAAAATAGCATTGCCTTTTTTGCAGCCACATCGCATTGTCGGCTCATATTCAGTTTATCAATTTGGTTCCCTCTTGACTACTTTGCAAAATGACTATCTGAGCAGACAGAACTGAGCTAGACAGACCAAAACTCTGAACTGGTATAAACTATCTTCATAAGCTGACTGCAGTGGCTCTGGGAAATGGTAGCTCATCACATGTAGATGAATGTCCCTTGAAAAGCCACTACTACTTGGAGCAGGTGCCACTGGGCTAAGTGAACAAATGGCCTGGATCAGTAGGGCAGGTTCTTATGTTCATCTAAGCTGCACATATAACCACTCCCCCTGAAAAAAAACAATCTTCTCCATATCTTTATATCTGAACTGAATTTCCTTCAGAAGATCAGCATCAGAAAACACGATTTGATCTTAACACAGTATAAAACTATTTTCTCCTCTTTGTGCCTTTTCCAGCTTGACCTGACCAAACCAATAGAAGACCAGGGCCCATTAGATGTGATCATACATAAACTGACAGATGTCATCATTGAAGCTGACCAAAATGATAGCCAGTCACTGGAGCTGGTTCACAGGTTTCAGGTGAGTAATATGTTTGTTACCTCTTTGTGATGTACAGCAGAAGCGAAAGGCAAGAAGTAGAGACCAGTGCTCATCTTAAGCTGTTCCTCTACCTTCAATATGGTATCTGCAAATATGTCCTTCTGCCTGTCTCGGAGAACAGCCTTAAAATATGTACTATGAAGCAGCAGAAGTGCATGTAATCTGCTCTTGCTCTTCCCAGGACATCTTCCCAAGGTAAATCTTCTTCCCCTTACACATTGGTAAGTTTGGGCCAGTTTGAACGTGGGAAGAGATGCAAATCACATAGGTAAGCACTTTTCTCCCCCCACATCCCAAAATGTATCAGCAGCCCTATGACTGTGCCAGCAGAAAGGTCCAAAAGAGGAATTGCCCTGAGCTAACTCTCCATGTTCTTTGTTTAAATTTCAGGGTGGGGGTAAGTGAGAGTTTGTTCTGTTGGGACACAACTACATATTATGTGTAATACAGGGATGCTCCAAAAAAAAGCACTTCTGTAGCTTGTAGAAGTTCTTGTCCTGCTCAACATCATTGGGTGGCAGCTGTGGGGAAATGCCTAACCTGATGGTTGTCACAACTTAAGGGAACATCACAGCATGGGGGAAGTCATCTTAAAAGTTACAGGGGAGAGGGATTCTTTGGTGGCATTCTTGTGTCATATGTAACGGAGTAGTCACACCCTTTAGCCTAGTAATCATAACCATGAAATGTCTCCAGAGGGTGGTGCTAGGGAGGTCCTGCTCTGTCCCATGAAACCTACAATGTCAGGTGCCACAGGGGTCAGTTTTATCCCTCATGCTGTTGAACATCTACATGAAACCACTAAGGGGAGTCATCTGGGGATTTGGTGTATGTTGTCATCAATAAGTAGGTGACATGCGATTCTATTTCTCCTTTACATAGACAGGTGCGGCAGTGGATGCGCTAGACCAGTGTCTGGCCTTGGTGATAGACTGAATGAGAGTCAATAAACTTGAATATCAGTCCAGTTAAGACTGAGGCACTATTAATGGGTGGGTCCTTTGACTGGATGTAGGGGGGTTCAACCTGTTCTGGATGGAGTTGCACTCCTCCTAAAAGAGCAGGGGTGTGGTTTGGGGGTACATCTAGATCCACTACTGTCATTGGAAGCACAAATGGCCTCAATGGTGCAGAGTGCATTCCATCAGCATTGGCTGGTGACCCAGCTGTGACCGTATTTGGACAGGGATAGCCTAGTTTCTGTTGTCTACATTCTGGTAACCTCTAAGTTAGATTACTGCAATGCATTATACGTAGGGTTCCCTTTGAAGACAGTTTGATATTTGCAGCTAGTGCAGAATTCAGTGGCCAGATTGTTAACTAGAAGTGGGAGGTTTGATCATATAACGCAGATCCTGGCCCAACTGCATTGGCTGCCGATTAGTTTCTGGGCTCAATTCAAAGTGCTGGTTTTGACCTATAAAGCTTTATGAGGCTCAGGACCTCAGTTCTTTAGGGACCGCCTTTCCATGCATAAACCTAGCCTGACCCTGTATTTGTCATCTGTGGCCCTTCTTTGTGTGCCCCCTCCAAGGGAGGTGCAGAGTTTGGCATCATTAGATCAGGCTTACTCATTGGTGACTCCCTGCCTGTGGAATGCTCTTCCCAACCTAGTGCCATCACTGGCCTTTAGGCACCAGGTGAAGACTTGGACTTGGACAAAAGGGTGTTTGCATGGTGTTTGTTTCTGACATCTTCAGAGGCTCCTTTCAAAATTCCATGTTGCCCTATGCAACAGGTGCCTGATGTCATTGTGGCTTCAAACTTAGTCCACAAGGAGTGGGAGTGATAACAATTTTGCCTGCAGGCTAAAAAGGTTCCCCACCCCTGATGTGCAGCAGAAGGAAAACTGAATGAGGTTAGGTAGCTAAACACATGCATTTTTAAGAAAATGCCATGTGAGTTGTATCCTTGGTGGTTCCTTGCATTTCCTTTTGGAGATGTGAGTGGTATAAACAATACTGGATATGGAGAATTACTGCTTCTGCAAGTTCTGAAAGCAGCACTTTATGTTGCTGAAGCCTTTCTTTCTACCATACCTTAGGGACAAAAATTTTGAGATGATACCTACTTACATAAGAGGATCTGTTCCAGTGAATTGGGCATTCTTTACATTTAAGCAGAAGTTTTGAACTGATGCTCTTGTAGCTTTAAAATGCTTGCTCTAAGCTGGGTGAGCTCAGTGTATTAAATACCTCAGATGGAAACAAGCTCTCAGGTATTGAGAGGTAAAATGGACTGCCTTCAAGTCGATTCCGACTTGTGGCAACCCTATGAATAGGGTTTTCATGGTAAGCAGTATTCAGAGGGGGTTTACCATTGCCTTCCTCTGAGGCTGAGAGGCAGTGCCTGGCCCAAGGTCACCCAGTGAGCTTCATGGCTGTGGGGATTCAAACCCTGTTCTCCCAGGTCATCGTCCAACACATTAACCACTACACCACATTTCAAACAAAATAAATATGATGGTTGCAGCCAAATACCAAATTTCAAATAAACAAAGCAAGATAATTATTATTTGCAAAGATTATTCTATTCTGTACTTTCAGAGTGGATTTGTTAGTGAATGTCTTTTAATCTATTATATGGTTTAAGTACCCTCTTGCATAACTACTTAAGCCAAATGCAGAACTGAGGGCATTTCTGTTCTCCATAACCCAGAATAAATGCCTTCATGGATGTACTACAGGACAGTATTTGGACTATCCTGGGACTTTGTGTGTCTTCTTCATTAATCCTCTTCTCCCTCCCTACTAAGAACATACAAAACCCCCTGCTGGATCAGGACAGAGGCCCATCTAGTCCAACATCCTGTTCTCACAATGGCCAACCAGATACCTCTGGGAAGCCTGCAAGCAGGAGCTTCATTGGATGATTCTAGTATTATGGGAGAAAAAAATTATCTCTATCCTCTGTCTCCACACCATGCAGAATTTTACATCCCCTCTTACTTGCCTTTTCTCTAAGTTAAAAAGTCCCAAATGTTGAAGCCTTTCTCCATAGCGGAGTTGCTCCAACTGCGTGGTCATGTTGATTGCCCTTTTCTGAACCTATTCCAGTTCTGCAATATCGTTTCTGAGGTGAGAGAACCAGAATTCCAGTATTCCAAGTGTGGTCTCACCATAGATTTGAATAATGGCATTATGATAGTGGAAGGTTTTTTCCCCAATCCCTTTTTTAATGATCCCTAACATGGAATTTACTGGAAGAACATGGAATACTAGCTGGATTACCTCCTAGAATTCATCACTTGGGCTCAAATCCTTACCCACCTGACTTCTTTCTCATCAGCTCTGCAGGATTCCTGATGGAATGGCTGGTGCAGAAGAAGCTGGCTCTGCATCATGCAGCACTGACTGACAATACTCTACCCCTCATGTGCTTTGGAATGCAAAGCCTCTGCCAAGCGCTGTAAGCTTCCATGATAACTAACAGCAGCAATACATTCTCAGCAAAGCCTGGTGATGTAAAAACATCATTCATCTGACCTTGGAATTGCTTGACCCAGTTGGGTATCCCTTGGGCTCATTACTGGATATTAAGTTAAGCTGTGTACTAATTAGCAGTTACATGAATAAAACATTGCCTCCCTTCCTGCTGTGTAAGGGTCAGCACCAACAATCTCGAGGGGTTTCTGTCCCTTGCAGTGTAACTGCAACAACTGCACATTTTAACCCTTGTAAGAACTCAGTTGCCTGGCTTTGTTTCAGTATATTTAAAAGCCAGTTCCCAACATTCTGTCATACTCTAGTGTGACCAAGGAGGAGTCCCGGATGTAGCTGTGCGTATAGGAACAGAATTGGCTCTTGGTGGCTATGACAGAGATGGGGAACTTCAGACCTGGGGGCCAAATGCAGCCCTTCAAGCCTGTCTCTATCTGGCCCCCAGAACTCTCCCCAGGCCATACCTCTTCTCCAGCCACACTCCTTTCCCCCAGGCCACACACCCCACCAGCCCTGTTGTGCCCCCCCTTGACTTTTTTTACTTAACTAAAATCTGTCTTTGAATTATGATAATGATTCTTGTTTGCTTGGGTGGATGAAAGAGGGGAGTGTATGAGTAAATTAACATTTGATGCTCCATCTACCTTTGCTTGTGGCCCTGCCCCCCAGAAGATTTCCTAGAAGGAGATGGATTAGAAAAGGTTCCCCATCCCAGGATAGAGCTCCCACCATAGTAGCATCCCTGAATACACCTTTCCTTCATTTTCATATTCAACCCCGTGAGGAAATAAAGCCCTGTGCTTGGGGATTCTCTTGTGGTGAGGGCAAAACCTGCCTTTTACCTTTATCTTGACTGGCCTGCCCCTCACTGATGTTCTTACTGTGCCCTTTTTCTAGATCTCAAATCTTGCTGCTTTTAGTCTTCAGTGTCTACTTTTTGAAATGCTTTTATTATACTTTTGATTTAGTTTTGCATACTGCCTTGTGAGTTTATTTGAAGGACAGGATATCAATTCCTATAATAAATTTATTTGATAGGGATACTACAGGAGAAGCATGGGAGGCCCTTGTAATGTGCAAGCTCTTTCTTTTCTTCCCACCCACCCTAAACCACACATACGTCCCCCATCTTAATGACAGGCACTTTGCTCGTTGTTTATAATTGTCTGCTTTGCACCTAGAAAGTACTGATGCTGCAACAAGGAATCCAGAATGTATTGTAAGATTCAGTAGCATGCTGTTGCTGCAGGAGAGGGGTATTTCTAGGACCAAGGCGAAACTATCAAACTCCCTTCTGATTTTTGCTATTGCCAGGAAGTCTAATGTTGCCTGCCCAGAGATGTAATGTTATTTACATTTACATTTATATATGTAATACATGCATATATATATATATAAAATACATTTACATTTATAGTATTGAAAAGTTCTTTTTTGTTTACTGTTATATTTGCTGGTATTTTGCGGTCTTATTAATATTGTTATGAAATTGTTCTTGCAATTGTTGATTTTGAGAAGTATTGCTGTTTTCTTTGTTGTAAGCTGCTTTGAGCACAGGGGTTTTTTTGTGGAAAGGCAGCATGGAAATAAAATGATGATGTACGTAGGAAGCTGCCTTATATCAACTTAGACCATTGGTCCATATAGCTCATTATTGCCTAAACTGGCTGACAGCAGCTGTCCAGGTTTTCAGACTGGGGATATTCCCAGTCGCTGGAAATTAAGCCTAGGACTTACTGCATGCAAAGCAGATGCTCTGCTATTGAGCTGTGTCCCTTCTCTAAATCTCAGTGACCTCTACATAATTTTACTAGGTCTATAAAAACTTGGGACTTTGGCAACCAATGGTAGGGAGGGAAGGGTGTATAGATAGTTGGTGTTGGGGGAGGGTTGGGGACAATGAGCTGTATAGTATAGTTCATGCATCATCAGTTTAGGTCATAGGAAAGTTCTCAGCCCCACTCTTGATTTCTACAATTTCAACAGGTGTTGCTCACATATCTTTCAGTGGTTCTCCTTCAGGATGCTTGAGGCACATTTCTTTTTAGAAACAAAGTAGAAATATTGAAAAACAATCAATATTGCTGGTCTCACTAATTGGCTTTAAAGGATTTTTAATTTTAAGAACTGCACTCAGTGGATTGGATCTAGACTTCACCACCTACAAAGGGGATAGCTTCTTTCATCCATGGAAAGCTTTGGATCCAGTGGGGAGAGCCTGCTGGTGGAAAGGAGAGGGGAGGGTGATGTTTGTTCTTCCCCCTGCAGTCCCCAGCTCTACTTCTCGTGCTGTTCCTAAGAGTTGTTTCCCAGAGCAGAGTTTCAGAGGGTGCAAGAGGCCATATAGGGGTGGTGGAATCAATAAAAGCCACCCACTTGCCACTTCCCTTTCTGGTTGCAGGAGCATCCTCTGAGCAGAACTCTGCTCAGGGTATGCTCTGTTGGCTGTAGCAAAGTATGGATGCTCAACAGCAATACCAAACTTTTTGAATATATAAACTAATTATACTTTATAAAGCATCACAAAATCTAGATGGTGTGCAATGGTTATATTAAAAAGGACAAATTCTGTCCATAAGTTTATAGAATTTATTAATAAGGCAAGAGCCTTTTGGTGGAAGGACCATAGCTCAGTGCTATAGAACCTGCCTTACATGTGAAATGTCCCCGGTTCAATCCCAGGTGTTTCCATGTAAGGCTGGGAAATGCTCCTACCTAGAACTCTGGAGAGCTGCTGCCAATCAGTGTAGACGATACTGGGCTGGATGGACTAATGATCTGATTCGCCATAAAGCAACTTTCTATGTCCCTCTGAGCATAAGGAAGAAGGATATTGGAGGTCGAAGGCTTGGGAGTAAAGGTAAGCTTTCAAATACTGTTCAAACTCTTGCAAGGAGGAAGAGACACAGATGGTGGGAGTTTCAGAGGAAAGGGGCAGTAAGAGAGAATGCATGAAGGCGTGAAATAAAGGAAGTAACCTGAGGTGTAACCTAGAGAAAATTATCAGTAGAGTGAACAAAACAAGAGGGCAAATGAAGAGAAAAAAGAGACGATAGATAAGTGGAAGCAAAGAGAGTTTTTTTTTTTAAAAAAATGGATCAGATAGCTGTACCCCAGTTATCTTCTTCACCTCAGATCACTTTCCTCTCCCACCCACCCCTCTCCACACAGTGCTTATATCACACATGTACACTCAAGCCCTACCTGCTGCTGTAGAGACAGTTGGAATCCCCCCTCTTCTTAACACCGACTCCTGCTCTATGCTGCCTTCTGCTCATCTGGGTTGCGATGAATCGCCTTGATTCATTGAAACCTGGTACACCGTCAAATGCTTCTGGGGCCAAAGAGTGACACCTGCTTTGGTTTCCTCCCTCATCTTCTGTCCTTGCAGTGGTAACTGGTAGCATGCCCAAACTCAGAGCCTTGGCAACAAAGATCCCATTCGTTCTGTCATCCTTCTCACTTCTGGCTGCTGTTCTTCAGACCCCTCACAGTCCCCACCTTTAGAACCTTAGGAAACAGCGTGACATCAATCTAGCACAAATGTAGTATAGAGAGAAATGAGAAAGGAACCCCAAGAAATAAGAATGAAACGAGGAAAGCACGTGTCCACCAAAATCCATAGAACACTAAGAAAGTTCATTTAAAATATGAAATGAATAATAAAACCTATATTTTATACATAGAGTATTTTATGATACACAGTTTTTAGATGCTACTGTTGAATCTCTGTTCATATAGATCAGGTATGGAGAACCTCTGGCTCTCCAGATGATGTTGGAGGCCAACGATAGGAATGATGCACCAGCAGTTAGTACTTCCAGGAGGTTGGGGAAGAGGACTTGCCCTCATCAGCATTTCCCTTTTGTTGCTGTTGGCCTCCTCTGGAGAAGAGAAGAGGGAGCTAGCTATAAGCTATGTAGCATGGTGAGAAAACTCCTCCCCTCTGAACAATACTGAAGCCAAGCTGCTGGAGCTCCTTGGAGCGCAGCAAGACCAGCACCTAGAGCTCTGCTGTCTGTTCACTTTCTTTTTGCTTTGTATTTATTTCTTTTGTAATATATGCTGTTTGCTAAATTGTTGATTTTTTTCTTATTTGAATTTTTGTTTATTTATTTATTTTACTGATTCTATTTCTATGCCACCTTTTGGCCAAAAGGCCCTCCAGGTGGCTCACAAGGTTGTGGATCTGCAGGACACTATGGCTACTTGTTTCCCTGGCACTCCTCCAAAAAGCTCCTTAGAAGTGGTGCAAGTTAATTCCCTCCCATTGGAAGGGCAAAAAAAAAAAGCAAAGCAAAAGAGAATAAACTACCAACCCCACCACTTCCTGCCCTGCTTGCCCCAGATCTCTTTTTCAGACTGACTTCTCTCCCCTACCCCAATGCTTTTGTATTTTGATATTTTGAATGTTGTAAGCCACTTTGGGCACAGCTCACTTTGGAAAGGCGGCATATAAATATAAACTATCAATAATTGATGGGAATTCGAAGCCAACAACATCTAGTGGGCCACAGATAAAGATGTTTTTCTTGATAAAGATGTTTTTCTACTCAAAGCATGTGCACTGCTCCTGCTGTTTCTTAGCACTTGTTGAAGCCTCCTCCTCTTGTTTCTTCAGCTTGCTGACCACAGTCCAGTAGAGTTTCTTAAAAAGTTGGCCAGTAAAGCTCATTAGGGGCTTTTATTCAGAAAACCCCCACAACCCATTGCAAACAATGTAGCCACACTCGCCTGTCTTTTGCTTTTCTTCACATAAGGGCTAGACATTTGTTCTTTTAAATTATGAAATGAAATGAATCTTTATTTATTTATAGAGCCATAGGCTACCACAATTAAACACATGTAAAAGGAAAATACAAAATACATATTAAAATACAAGTCATATTTCAACAAAACACAGTTCAACAACATACGGTAAAAGAACAACAATACATTTCAAATAAAATTTCCTCTCCTGAGCAAAAGATACCCTGACCCTCCCCATGTCTTAGTGTATAAATACTACAGTCATAATAGCGCTGGGGCTAATTCTTTTAAATTAGTTTCTGAGAATGCCACATTCCATTTCAGATATGATGGCACACACTCGTGTGACAGCCAGGCTGTTGCACAGCTTATATGGAATTCCGATTGTACTCTTGGGTGTGTGTTATGGTTGAAAAAAAATGCTTTTAGCTCCATGACCAGTTCTTTAGACGTTGTTGATTTTATCTTTGCTTAAAATGCACGTTACTGAGAGCTTCAGCTGCATCAATTCACTTGTTGTTCATGTCCTAGTATTGTGCTCTGTACTACTTTCACTCAGATGCTCAGACATAATGGCCTTTCGTTTAACTTTGTCATGATTAATTTATTTAATGTTTTGCTGTAGCTTTAGCAACATAACATGGGCTTCTGGTGTATCTATCAACCTTGTCTGCATATGTTAAAAAAGATATTAATTTGTGTCCAGCTGAATGAATTGCTGACCTTTCTTAGGATCTGTTTTGAACAATGTGTTTATCAGCACTTTTACAAAGGATAAGCTAACCCCCATGCTTTACTGTAAGTGGAAATAAATGCTGGGACATATTGCATCTAGTTGACCTTGCTTTGAATGTACGTATACTGAGAATATATTCTCTAGAGTCCATGTTTACTAGTGGCCCTTGATAATCACACACACCCTGTTTTTAAGGAGTTGAAGTATTCTACATTATCTTCATTCCACATTATCCTCTTCCATGTTAAAAGAGAAAAAATACAGTCACATAGGAATTGAATTTAGAAGGAATATTGCTTGTAGCATTTACAGGCAAGCTATGGAAGATAAGACAGAGGCTTTGTAGAAAGAAGTTTGCACATACCAGGTTTGTTGGTGAGACATTTTATTGTGAGGATGGATAGCTATCTAGTTCTACAGAAATTTGAAGAGTGTACTGTTGCACAGATTTTAAGAAAGCTAATAGTATGGTAATACAAGGAGTCTCTTTTCATGGATTATGTTTATCATTTGCCCCATACTAATACCGAACCAGCATTATAATGCATACTACCCTTTGCCCTGACTATTACAACCCAGTTTTAATAATTCTTACACTCCTTCTGAAAAATGTCCAGGCTATGCTGTGAGTCTTCACAGATTTAATTTGTGGAGTCTTTACCTAAAATACCTTCCTCCACCCCTTTCAGATACTCAGTTTGTACATGGATGGTTAATTTTATTCTCTCAGCTGATCATGGAAATAATGGAACATAGAACCTGACTCTTATGTATACTTGGCTTACGTCATATAAGACTTAAGTCATAATCACCAGCAAAGGGTCTGAATGCTGGTGCATGAAGCTCATGCACATGCTCATTTGTTAAGCCAGGATTTGATCATCTTGCTGCCATTACCTGTGGCAGTGGCAACATTGCAGAGAGAACAAGGGGCACACCTCCCAGGGGACCCTCCTGGTGGTGGAAGCAGCAACAGTAGGCCATCCCGATATGCTGTAGACTTGGCACTGATGCCTAAAGCCAGCCCTGCTGATAATTTTGTTATTGCCATTTTCTCATGCTTCCCTTTCTATCTCATCTTTGTAATATGCTCTCAGAAAATACTTTTGCTGTGGGCACTGATGGTTTTGTGTAATTTGGCTTCATGTTTGCAGCAAATGTGCTGTGATTAGTTTTCCACCACCCCCTGTCTAATTAAGATGACTTTGCAAAATTGCCAGAGGAGGAGGAGGATTAAATTTCTCATCTGGCCTTTTTCCCAAAGGAGCCCAGGACAGCAAGTAACAAAACAGAAAAACAATACACTTCAAAATAGAATGAAAGCAGCGATTACTGCTTGGAGGAGAATATAGGAGCTACTTGTTCCACATGGGGTAGTCTGGAGTTTTGTGTATAAAGCTGCATGGTGCACATTGTGTTCTTTCTATGAGGTTTAAATGGTGACGACTTGCTCTTGTGCTGTTCAGTGCCATGCACTATCTTCATATGGTGGAAGTGAGTCCCCGCTCTCTATCAGAGGGCAAGAACAAATTGCCTGCCTATTGTTAGCGTGATCCGTACGGAACTTAGAGCTTTGATCTTGCACAGGCTTCCTGCTGCCTAGGAACAATCCATGTTTAATTTTGTTGCATGAAAGCACTTGTCTTAAGTTACCATTTTCATTAAATAGCAGTAAGCAAGACACATGGCTATGTGTTGACTCAGCCCATTCGTTCTTCCTGTCACTCTTGTTAGGACCTCTCTCCCCCGGAACACTTACGGACTGCCACCTCTCTCCTCCCCTACCTTTTCTGTGAAGTTTTTAACTGCTGAAGCAAACCCTAAGTGTGTGCAACAGCATTTGCTGTTTGTTACTCTCTCCCCTCCCCCATGTACCTTTCAGGCTAAATTGTTCTGTGGAACTTGCCTTCCAGTGTCGTGCAGCTGGATGGCACAATAATATGATGATAATTAGCTCATATGGGGTGGCTGAAGGGTGATGGATTTTGTATGAATTCTGTGTTCTGTTTCTCTTAGCTTGCACAAAGGCTTCTTTTGTGTAATGCCCCAAATGATAAAATAATAGAATTCTGTTCGCAAATCTAAAATAAAGCTATCTGGTGCTTTTAATTCAAGCCTGTGAACCCATTGTCAGGGAAGGACTGGACTCACTTTGAGCCTCTTACAGCCCACCTGCTGATTTCAGCCCAGATGTCTACTTTTTCACAGATTTATATATGTGTGGAGCCAATGGAACATGGTTTTATTTTTATAAGATCTTTGCTATATTGGTACTACTACAAATTGGTGTTACAGCACAACTATATATATTGTTTGCTTTTGCAGCAAATAGATTGAAGCTTTTACTGGATTGACTTATATCAGCAAAGGAATACAAATGCCTGATTATTTGGTGTATGTGTGTGTAACTCAAAAGCTGGCACATGCCAAGAATAGAAGTAAAAACATATTCCAATCTTTATCCTCCCCCCCCCACTTCAGAAAAGGCAATAACATCCTTTCCTAGTCAGAGGAAATTGTGTCATTGCTCCTCAGTGAGTAGAGCAATAATGGCAGATAAGCTTCCTCAAAAGACCTCTACTTTGCATCTATTAATCTTCCCCTTTGATGTGTCACTGCATAAGAGTTCTGAGTGTTAGATGTGCTCTCAGGTAATGCAGAACTATGGTGACGCCCATTTGGATTGGTCAGCACCCCCACCCCCAAATTTAGTATGTTCTTTAAAACACCCCCCAGAATCCTCTGCAACATGCAGGGTTTCCTTGGCAGAAAAACAATGGGCTATATCCAACTAAGTCACACCCAGAGTAGACCCATTGAAATAAGAGGACTTAAGCTAGCCATGTTCATTGATTTCAGTGGGTTTTCTCTGAGTAGCACTTAGTTGGATTGAACTCAATGGTTACATTCACTTCCCTTTCAACCTTGGGTGTGCAATCAAGGAAGTGCTCATGTTGGGCCACATATGATTGATTTTTCCTTTTTAAATTCACTCCATTTGTCCCTTTACAGTATAACTAAATCAAATGTTGGCATAAATTCTGAGTATGCCATTCTCTGGTAACTGATTCTCTCAAAAGACACTCCCTGTGGCCTTGGCACCAGCAAGAAGTGCTTGGTTAATGAAGACAGTGCAGGAGAGAGGTGGGGGCTAGGAACAGGACTTGCAACTGGTTTCTGAAAAAAGAGAAAAACACTACTGATAAGCCTGCCTAAGTAAAAGGTTTGGGAGTAACCACTGATGTACAACAGTAGACTCAAGTTCATCTTATGCTGTTTTCAATAAACTATCTAGAGTATCTTTTTCAGGAACAGAAGGGCTCCCTCTGTTTGTGGAAGGGACTGAGATCCAGCAGAGGCTTCTGCTGTAGGAGTTTTGCCAATGTCCCCTTCACCCATTTTCCACACTGTTCCAGAGAAGACCCCAACCCTCTGAAGCAGCTTTTCAAGGGGAATGCAAGGGAAAGGAAGAATTGGCAAAAAAATATCTTCCCTGCTACCCTTTCTTCTAGCCAGGAGCATCCTGTGAGCAGAGTTCACTCATGGTAACTCTAAATCCAACCCTATATTTTTATTCTATTATGGAATATTTGAAGATTAGAAACTGGCACTCATTTTAACATATTTTTTTTTAGCAAATGAGATGTCTCAAGTTAGGAGAGTGATGCAGCCTTTGCTGTAAAATGAGCAGGAATATTCTGTTTGTGTTAGCCCTAAAATGAATCTTCATTAGCAGTAGGATTACCATTGCACTATATAATCTTCATTCCCCATGCGAAAATAACTGAGCCAGTCTCCCAAGAGATTTAGCCTTTAGCTAGCTGAATAAGGTGGTAGGTATTCTAGACCAGCCTTGGTCCCTAGGCCTAAGTGAAAGAGAGATACAGAGTTAGAGGAATCCAAGGTCAAGCTAAAAATAAGTAATGCCTTAATATAGCCATTTTAGTTTGCTGTTGCTCAAAGGGGCATTTCCTTGCTTTTTTTTTTATTAAAAGAGAAGTTGCATATTTCTGTTGGTGACATAGTCACACAGCTCTTCATTTATAAGGAAATTTCACAGTCCTGGAAATGATGTATATCAAGGGCTTCCCTGACCCATATGTAGAAAAAAGGCTGAAGAAAGTTTGTTCCTAGTAGTACAATAGGTGCTTCTTGTTTTTATAGCTGAAACTGAAATTGTACAATATTCTTTGTACTATGTCAGTGTCAGTATAAGGGCTCAAAGGCGAAAAGCTTCCCAGCTGGTTCCCTGGAACTTTGCATTATCCTGTTAAAAAGCTAGATTCATTAGCTTAGTATACATCCAGAAGTTGGTTTGTTTACAACTGAACATTTTAAGCTTACTATTTTGGGATTTGAAGGGAGGGGAGATGCTGAGAGTGTCATTCTTTTGTTTGATTCTCGCCTACTGCTTTTGCCAGGAGCAGTTGATTTTCTCTCTCCTTTTGTTTCTGTTGTGTGAGCCCATCTAGGGATACTTCAGTACCTGCTGGAGAACTTGCCCATGTTAGAACTTCTCACTTCCTCTGGTTTGGCAATCAGGGGGTTACTTTGGAGCTGGAGATTTTATTAGCCCTTTATGGTTCGTAAAGGAAAGCCAGAGCTTAAATTTAATAGAAAACAACCTTTCTGAAAATGGCAAGGCATCAGCCCTACACCCCAGGCTGTGCTTCTGTGAAGTCTAATCAGCATAGGCTACAAAGACCTGTTTTGTGGCTCCAGCAAAAGAATTAAGCATGAAAATAGTTAAAACCATTTTCACATGGATAGCTAGTTTTATGCCCAGTGCCGTTGCATCACAAATAATAATTCTTGAACAGTTTGAAACATGCTTTAAAACTTTTAAATGGCAAAACAATATAACTGTTTTTTTTAAGTTAAAACAAAATCCGAATATGATATCTTATCAGGGGTCACCTGCAAACTGGAGAAATGGTTGTGGGCACCACATGCGCTCTGCAGCCTAGCACACACAATGGCCTATTATGTTGGCTAGAATAGAATGCTGCTTTCACACTTAATTTCAGCAGCAGGAGGGGATCCAGTAGATGCCAGGAAAAGCCTCTTCTGGCACATGTAAACCTGTGGGGCTCTATGTTGGTGTCCCCTTAGCATATTAGTTATTGCTGTGTGGTGATGGTACTGGTATTATTATATTTATTTTTAAGCTGAAGATCTGAATCAGTATTAGGCAGCTTCCTAACTTCCTGATTCTCAAGCTGAAGAATTGTTTGTTGACTTTTTTGTGCCGATAGGCTCATTAACATGTCTTACGAAATCGAAGCAAAGGGCAATGTACAAAGGCCTTTGTTTCTGTTTGTTTGCTTTGTGTGGTGTTAAAGTTTAAGGCAAAGGAACACACCTGCAGTACCTGGGTCAGGCTGATCTTAACCCAAAAGCACAGTCCTTTCAAAGGTTTGATATAAAGGTGCATGTAAATATGATGGATGCACTTGATAAGATAGGCAGAGGAGGTGGAGAAAATGCTAGGTAAGGCAAACAAAACAAGTAAGAGGGTTGAAAGTTTTAGGCTCATCAGGCAGGGCTGGCTTAATTTTGGGATCAAGAGACCAGTAGTGGGATGTTATAATCAGTGAGAAGGCATGAGAGTACATAGTTTGAAAGAGCACCTCTTAAGTTGTCTGCTTAGTGGACGCCAGTACTTTTAAGCATTTTAATAGACTTTATTTTGGTTGTTTGCTTCCTTAGCATATAAGTGGATTTTATTGTTTGCTAGTGGATTGTAGTTTTGCTTAACAATATGGTTCTCGATTAATAATTATCTTGTGGTGTAATATACTGGCAGTCCTGTTGAGCCTGAGAAGGTGACTCGCCAAATTTTCTGTATCACATATAGCTTCAAATACAACAGGGATGGGGAATGTCTGGCCCTCAAGATGTGGTTCTGCTAACCATATCCCTTATCCAGAGGACCACAGGTTTCCCATCCTTGAGGTATAGGCTTAGCAGAACTCGCTGTGGGTCTTTGAGTTCAGACATGAGGCTGATTTCAGTAGGCATGGTGTGGGCCCTCACAATATGGCTAAGCCTTTTAAACCTATGCCAACAGTAAAGATCCTCTAGGTGCTATAGCCATTCTGTTTGGCTGTACAGATGATGCTGACTTAAGAAGAACCGTGATAGATCTGACCAAAGGTACATCTAGTTCACCATCCTGTTTCCCATAGTGACTAACCGGATGCTTCTGCGAAGTCCACAATTGGAGCATGAAGACAAGTTATTGTGGTTGGCCTAGCAGCTGGTATTTAGCGGTATATCGCCCTTGAACCTGGATGTTCCATATAGCCATCATGACTATTAGCCATTGGTAGACTTCTGAACTGCTCAAGCACTTTGCAGTTTTTGCTGTCCTGTGGGTGCTTGAGGCGTACAAGGGAAGCAGGAAGTATCAAGTCACAAGTCTGAGTCGAGCAGAGAGCATACAGGACCTTGGTCAGCTCCAAAGGGCTTTGCTAAGGCAGTTCCAAGAGTTGTTGTCTCTGCAGGGACCTAGAGCCCACTGAAGTGTGGTAAGCTCAGCTTCCCTGGAGAGGCTGGCTGGTTAAAGGGCCCTTGTCTTATGTTGTAGCCTTTGGTTTCTGCGAGGGTAGGGAGATCCAGGTACTTCGGGTGGGTCATCTCAGAAGAAGGTAGCTCTCCCCAAGGACATACACTGAACTCCATCCAAGTCCTCAGCCATTCACTGCAAGGTTCCTAGGTCATGGGTTGACAGTGCCTTGAATGTCCTCAGTAATGGGCAGAGGTGTTTCCCCCCCCTTCTTTATTCATACATTTGTATTTCTGATATACAAGTGTTCACTAAATGAGACTGTTTGGCTAAGATGTCAAGGAAAATTTTAAGCATATGTTTTACTCTTAATGTGTATTTGTACAGAAAGGAGGAGGTGAGAGAGATTCTGTAGACCTTGGCTCTCAAATTTTGGGATGCAGCTGGCAGTCATAGCCTCTCTTACCTAAACGGCAGCTATTTTCAAAATAGCACAATAAATTGGTAAGCTGCCAGGAAACATGAAATTCAGGAATTGTCAGTGTCAGGTAAGCTGAACTTGCAGTGTCATCTGTTGTTGCACTTATTCCCATGTTGTATCTAGTTTCCAGCAACTTTTCTTGTTTGACTGGTAACATCTTGTGCCACATTTCTTCATTCCCCTAGGAGTATATTGATGCTCATCCTGAAACCATAATTCTGGACCCCCTTCCTGCTATCAGGACACTGCTGGACCGATCAAAATCTTATGAGCTTATTAGGCAAATAGAGGCCTACATGCAAGGTAAGCCGCTAGCATTTTTTTCACTGATATTTTTGTATCTATGGGGTGGGGATTGATGTTTAGTGGGAAAGGTAGTCTGCATTCATACATAGCTAAGTTCAATCCTGCCCAAGCAAACTGCTCATCATTCCTATCTGCATGTATGCAGTCACTCTGAACTTTTTTGTAGGACTTAAGACAGTGATTATATGTTGTATTCTGATCTTCACATGTTACTAGTAAAAAAAAAATTAAAATGCTACTTTATTTGTTTTACTCTCCATCTGTTTTCCACATAGCTAGCATAAGGGTTGGATCTATCTTAATGCAGGCTTTGTATAGGCCCCTTCCCTGGAGGAGCATCAGAAAGCTGCTGTCGCTACCACATTTGGTGTGAAGTGATACCAGTGTGCTCCATCCTAATGGAAGCCATTCGGAGCAAGTCTGAAGAGCAGAATGCTGGTGTTGGTGGATTTCTGCCACCAACAGAATCTCTCGGTTACAACGTGGACTCAACCTATAGAGAGAGGATGGGCCAGACCAAAAGAAATTGGCAGCAAATAAACAGGACATCTTATCTTTCTTTTTGGGGTTGCTTGTTGCGCAGAGTGGTAAGCGGCAGTAACGCAGCGGAAGCTCTGCTCACGGCCGTAGTTCGATTCCAACGGAAGGAGGAAGTCGAATCTCCGGTAAAAGGGGTCGAGTTCCACTCAGCCCTCCATCCATCCGTGGTCGGTAAAATGAGTACCCGGCATATGCTGGGGGGTAAAGAAAGGCCAGGGAAGGAACTGGCAATCCCACCCCATATACACGGTCTGCCTAGTAAACGTCGCAAGACGTCACCCTAAGAGTCGGAAACAACTCGCACTATAAGTGCAGAGACACCTTTTCCTTTACCTTTTGTTAATTCTTAGGTGTTAGAAAACATTGAATTTTTAGGGGACTATTTTCCTGTTATATATATTTATTTATTTATTTATTATTTGATTTATATCCCATGCTTCCTCCTGGCAGGAGCCCAGTCTTGGTCTCAGAGAGAGTTAGCCTTTACACTGGATTTTTTAAAAGGAAGGAAGCACTTCACATTTTTCATTGCTCTCCCATGGTCTTGATCTATTAGCTGCATATTTATCGCATTGCTTTTCCACTTGCAAAATAGGGTGGAGTTTACCTGTTTGGCTACAACAGTGTGTGCTGGCTGTTTTTTAAGTATGCTGGCAGTGTTAATTGTTTGAACTACTGTTTTCCTTTCTTCATCTTGAGAAAAGAGTTATTAAAAAGTGTTTTGGACAGAATAATATGAAGCATTCATTGATGAATCTACTGAAGTTTAAATTTTTGTGTGGTCTTTAATGTGTAGTAGATTTAGTCTAGTTAGGAACATGAGGTTTTTTGTGTTCAGCACAGTAGCATTTTTCTTTTAGGTACAGTAGGGCCCCGCTAATACGGCGGGTTAGGGACCAGGCCCCCGCCGTACAGCGGAACCCATTGACTATAATGGGCCGCGTCGCATGAAAATGACACGAAATGTCGCAAAATGCCGTAAAAGGGCAAAATCGGCTTTAAAATAAGGAATTTCCCCAAATTGAAAGCCGCCGTTTGAGTGGAACGCCGCAAAACGGAACGCCGGTAAGCGGGGCCCTACTGTATTTATTTATTTATTTAAAATATTTCTATTCTGCCCTTCTACCCTATCATAGGGCACTCAGGGCGGCTTACAAAAATAAAATCAAACATGTACATAATAAAATTGTAAACAATAAAATCACAAAAACATTAAAATACATAAAATACAATTAAAATACAATACACACACAGACATATATATACAGGGAGTGGTACTAAAGGGGACTACAAGGGTAAAATTTAACGTACAAGGCATAAAACCATAAAATCAGTGTCAGGCTCTACCTTCAGTCCCTCCTAAAGGCTCTCCGGAACAAGATCCTTTTCAGACGTCTCCGGAAAGCCATCAGGGAGGAAGCAGAGCGGACTTTTTGAGGTAGGGTGTTCCAAAGCTTGTCATCTTGTCCAATTTCACAAATTTTATCTTTGCTAACATGTCTGTTACTCTGAGGCTGTCTTGACATATATGCAAATGAGCTTATTGAACATCTTAGAGCACACTCCTTTTTAGCAGGAAATTGAATATACATTAAGATACTTTCTTAAAGGAAACATTATTTATTTTATTTATTTATTATTTATTATTTCAATTTATATACCGCCCTTAGCAGAATAGCTCTCAGGGCGGTGAACAAACAAGATAAAATACAATATATCATAATAAAAATCATAAAAACATATACAAACAAACAACAAAAAACACTACAAAAACACAATACGACAAAAATTAAAAATACGGATTAAAAGATTAAAATGGTTAAGAAAATTAAAATGCCTGGGAGCATAAAAAGGTCTTTACCTGGCGCCGAAAAGATAAAAGTGTAGGCGCCAGGCGTACCTCTTCGGGGAGGCTGTTCCACAACTCAGGGGCCACCACAGAAAAGGCCCTAGATCTAGTAACCACCCTCCGGGCTTCCCGATGGGTTGGTACCCGGAGGAGGGCCTTAGATTCTGAACGAAGTGAACGGGTAGGTTCGTATCGAGAGAGGCGTTCCACAAGGTATTGAGGTCCCACGCCGTGTAAGGCTTTATAGGTAAGAACCAGCACCTTGAATCTCGCCCGGAAGCAAATAGGAAGCCAGTGCAGACGCGCCAAGACAGGTGTTATATGCGAAGACCGACTGGTCCTCATCAGTAGTCTGGCAGCTGCGTTTATGATTATGATCTGTGTTTATCCGCAAATCTGTTCAAGGCTGGTTATGCTTACTAAATGCAATAAATTTATCCTAGGATAAATTTGCAAAAAGTTTATCCTAGAGATTAACAAGTATCTTTCTAAAGGATTGTACTTCATTTTAATAAAAGCAAGAAAGAGTGATGTGGTATCTTAAAGACTTACATGTGTATTGTGGCATATGCTTCCATGGGCCAAAGCCCATTTATAATGTGCCTGATGAAGCAGGCTATAGGCCACCATTAAGATTCATCAGGCTGATGAGCACAAGAGACAGGGCCTTTTCATGGAACATACATCTGGTTCCCAGTCTAGTTGTATTGAGATGGGCCATAAAGACGTGACTATTTCAAACTGCTTTTAATTGAATAAGGTTGTTAGTCTATATTTCATTCATGCTGTGTTTAGTGTTGTGTTGGATGGTTCAAATGTTTTGTATCTTATTATTTATATTGTTTTTATTCTTCTAACTGTGAAGTGCTTTAAGAGGTTAAATTGAAAAGATGTTTGTTGCATCCACATTGTAGGAATATTTGATTTGGATTACTGCATTGAGCAGGGGGTTGGGCTTGATGGCCTTATATGCCCCTTCCAACTCGACTATTCTATGATTCTATGATATTGGCCAAATATGACCACCAGGGCCAGTCCAAGACATCTTGCTGCCTGAGGCAAAGACAAGATGGCACCTTTTCCCATTCCATGTACAAAAGCTAATCAGACTGGCAGTTGAATCTTACTGCGACACTGGCAACAGGACAGTGTCCTCCATAGCACCTGATGGCAGCAGGCTAGCTTTAGGGGGTGCAGGGCTAGTCTTTTGACACACACAGCTCTATCTGCTCACCACCCCTCAGTATTAGCTACCTGAGGTGCCTAATGGTAGGGTAGCCCCGAAGACCATTCCTACTCTCCCTTCCCCCCATTTAAAAAATTTAACCAAAAATGTTTTATGGTAAACATTTTTGTATAATGATTTTTATGAAAGTGAGACGTGGTCAGGTCCTTGCTACAACCAAAATATTTCTGATTAAGTGGGAGATTATATTTAAGCTTTGGAATGCTGCTAGCATAGAAGCATGCTACCACAAGAATTCTTTTCTTCTTGCCAAAACACAATCTAAAGAATTGCACTGTCTGATTAAAGAGCTAAAGCCTCTAAGTCCAGGGGTATTTCTATTGCATAATAGTCTCTGGTACAGTTGAAGATTCTTGTCTGACATCTCTAACTGTCCCGCCCAGAGCCGAAAGAATGAGGCAGGAGCGTGTGTGCAAGTAAATCTCGTTTTATTAGAGTAATGGATACATCAAAAGCATTGCGCTTCATAGGAAACCCTATGCTAACTCACTAAAGTCCCTAACTAAACTCTAGACATGCTCTGCAGCGTGTGAAGGAAGTTGACTCAGCAATTGCCCCCGGGAGCAGCAGGCTTATATAGGAAATGTTTTCGAACGTAATCTCTGACTCCTTCGTAACTCCTGTCTTTGCCCTGTCCATTTCTCGCGGCGGCGGGAACGAGGAGACAGGGGCCGCGCCTCCACTTGCTCATCCGAAGACACCTGCTCCCAAACAACAGGCTTGAGGTCAAGAGGAGGTGCCTCATTGGAATCCTCCTGGGAACTGCTTGGGAAAGGAGGAGCTGGCACTGCTTCTGAAGCTTCCTCCCACAAGTTCTCTGCCTCAACTGGGGGCAGTGCGCTCGGCTCCTCGGAAAGGGCGTTACTCGTGGGAAATGGCTGAAGAGCAGGTTGTCCCCCTCCCGCACGCTCCTGCTCAGACACAACAATCCCCAACTCTGCTTCTTCTGACTGCGGAGGCGCCTGAAATTCATGCCTCCCCCCTTCCTGTCCCTTCTGAGTTGGCTGCAGCATAACATTAGATTCAAGGTGCTGGTTTTGACCTATAAAGCCTTATACGGTGTGGGACCGCAATACCTTGTGGAACGCCTCTCCCGCTATGAACCTACCCATTCACTTCGTTCAGTATCTAAGGCCCTCCTCCGGGTACCAACTCATCAGGAAGCCCGGAGGACTGTTGTTAGATCTAGGGCCTTTTCTGTGGTGGCCCCCGAACTCTGGAACAGCTTACCTGAGGAGATACGCCTGGTGCCTACGGTACTTTCTTTTAGGCGCCAGGTTAAGACCTGGCTATACTCCCAGGCATTTTAATGTTTTTACGTTTAATTTTGTTAGTTAACTTGCTGCTATGTGTTATTGATTTTATTATATTATTGTATTTTAATCCAGTTTTGTACACCGCCCAGAGAGCTACTAGCTATGGGCGGTCTAGAAATGAAACGAAATAAATAAATAAATAAATAAATAAATAAATAAACATTAACACACCAACAAACAAAAAGCCCCTCTACCAAGCAGTGATTAAATCTATACATCAAAAGGTAACTGACTGGTAACAAATGTATGCAAAATTAACTTAAGGATGCTTAATCCATTTTATGCAACTAGATTTTGCAGAATGATAGTTGGTCATTGGTCATCGTACATTGGTTGTTGAGGAATGGATGCATATAGTATCTAGACTAATTTAACGTGTTAAAGGAGACTTGAAACCAACTTATTAAGTGGAAACAAATTGCAATTTGTTTCTTTTTTATTGTATACATTAAAATATGGTGCACAATTAGGGGGTTGTATTCAGTGTGGTGCTCAACAGATTGTTCTGTCAGTGCAAGGATTTCTTATTGTGCAATGGAACAATCTCCCCCTCTTCTCACCCTGCACACCCCCAAATCTGTTCTGGGTTTTCCTCCAACCCTCCAGAGCAGATTTGGGGATAGCACATGGCCTGCATGGGTGAGGGACAGGGGGAAAATCTTGTGGTGCTAGCACTAATCCTTATGTTAGCACATCTTTTTAGTTGAATACCACTCTAGATGCCTATTAAAAATCAGCATTCGCAACCCACATGCTTACATTCTAAGAGAGGGTGGGCAGAAGTTAGATCAGAATCTACTGGCAGATCTCTGGGTGATTAGCAGTACATCATCAAGGGATTCTGTCTCCCAACTGTTTAGTGACAAATGAAAAAGGTCCCTCTACTGCAGAGACGCCACTGAATTGAAGAAAGCTTTGGGGGAAACCAGGAGAGAAGTTTTGGATTACAAGACTTGGGCTCAGTTCCAGTATTGAAAGCAGATACCTGAGCTGAGCAAGTTCTCAGGAAAACCCTGTTCTTTAATTCTTAAGTGTAGAGTAGTACTATTTTTCATGGACCCTATTGATGGATCTTGAGGATTACAGCAGAAAAACAAAGTAGATCCTTTCAGTCTGATATCTGCCAATCCCTGCTCTAGAAAATAGTATGGCAGCCAAAGGGGGAAAAGGGGTAGACCAAAGAAGCAGACTGAGCTGTGGGTTTGGGGTTTTATTGTTTTGCTATTATAGTGTGGTGTAGTGGTTAGAGTGTTGGACTATGACCTGGGAGACCAGGGTTCAAATCCCCACACAGCCATGAAGCTCACTTGGGTGACCTTGGGCCAGTCACTACCTCTCAGCCTCAGAGGAAGGCAATGGTAAACCCCCTCTGAATACCACTTACCATGAAAACCCTATTCAGAGGGTCGCCATAAGTTGGAATTGACTTGAAGGCAGTCCATTATTATTTATTATAGTTGGGTATTCTAGAGCAGGAATGAGCAGCTATGTGGGCTCTGCTTTTGTTTTTTACTGGACATCCAACCAGAGCCAGGTGCAAAATAGCAGCTCATCCAGGTGAACATATGTTAAGAATGAAGGAACAGAGTGTCCTTGAGCACGTGGTCAGTACCAAGCTCACAAGTCCTCTCACACAAAAATCTGCTCCCTGCTTCACATTCTTTTTCAGCAATCTGCTTTTTGGGGGAGATAGGAACCTTTTCAGTTGAGGGTTGGGATCAGAAATCCTTGCCAATGTACTGCAAATCATCCAGAGATCTGTCAGTAGATCCCAATCTACCTTTTGCCCGTTCCTGATCTAGTTTCAGTGTTTTAAATGTTTACACATTTAGAATTTTTCTACCTGTAAACTGTAGGGGTAGAAAACAATCTCAGTTATCAGGTACTGGATTCAAATTTCCAAAAACCAACAACCTGCCCCTCTTATCCCTACCCCCAACTTTATCCCCAAGATCTATTTTAGATTTCTGTTTTGAAATCTACAGGCAGTATTGTGCATTCACCCCACAGTTCTCTGGCATAGCTAGAGTTCTGCCCAATTCGGATTTGGTACTGAATTTTCTGTTAATTCACTTATTCTCTATCCTTGCAGATTGGATTTTTATGTAGTGATTTTCCACAGCTATTTTCAAAAATTGATTTTTTAAATAAAAAAACCCACCTCTAAAATATCGATGTTAAGAATGATAATTTTATCGATATTTCCTTTCATTTATTATTTCCTTAAAATGTTGAAAATGAAATATTTAAAATGTAGATACTAATATAAGTATTTTTGGGGAGGGGAAAAAAGAATCGTAAAAGTAGCATACAGTAGACAAAGAATGGACTCGAATCTGTACCAACCTGTCAGTTGATGGAATGCTTTCGAACCGGCACCAGCCAGTGGATCCTATCGCTATAAGTCTGGTATCATCTGCATGTACCTTTTTCTTTCTCCTCTGTGGAGCAGAGACTAGTTTGTTCCAGAAACTGAAATTTTTACTGTGGAATTTTAATTCTCAGGTCTACTCTAGTTCAGCCTTTTCAGATCCATAACTGATTCTTAACCCCCACCTGTAACAAGGGACTATCTTTTTAATTATTTGCTGTTGAGGCCCATCTTTCAATTCCTCTCCTTTTTAAAAAGGTATTGCCACTGGTGCAACCGTGATAGATAAAGGCACAACCCAGTTGAGAATCACTATTCCCCAATTCAAGGCCAATGCTGTAATTTCAGTACTTGCCTATCCTTCCGCATTGATTGATCAACAGAGGAATGTGAAGCGCCAGACTTCCTTAGGTCTGTTCTTTGCCTTCATATCACAGTTGAAGACAGGTCATGGTAGACAAGCTGTTTTGAGGAACCTTTGATGCGCTGCATTGGAACTACAGGATTCCTTAGAACAGGGCTTCCCAAATTGTGGTCCAGGGACCACCAGTAGTCTGTGAGCTTCATTAAGGTGGTCTGCATCATGTCCTCATTAAACATTCATGTTGATCGTAAGCTGTAATTTTATTGCCTCCTTCATTGTGTACTATTGTATTACGATTTGAATCCTATGGAATGCTAATTATAATACAATAAAATGTACGTAAGAAATAAAAAAAGCAATAAAAATATGTATCATACAGCATTTAGGGCAGTGCATTACAATTGCTATAACAGGCAGGGGGGAAATCATTAAGTGGTCTGCCAAGATCATCAGCAATTTTCACGTGGTTCATGGGAGAAAAAGTTTGGGAACCACTGCCTTAGAACACAGTCTAAAAAACACTGCTCTTCATCACAGACTTTTAGTTGTGCCAGTTGCTTCTGTTTATCTATTGAGTACTTTCTTAAATAATCCAGACACTGCCTTAGGCTGTCATTAACTGGTGCTCCTGTGCTAGGATTGTGTTGTGAAAAGCAAATGAAAGATGAATAGAATTACCCAGAGTGCTGCATTTTACCTGTAGCTATTTTCACTCAGTTGATTAAATTAAAATCAACATTTGTGGATTACATCTAAGAAAGGAATGGCTGCTTCATGATGTAAAGGGAAAATATATTAAAGAATATATTAAAGGGGGAAAAGTGGAAGACCAGAAGAAGCCAATGTGGCTCCACAAAAAGCTTAGAGATTACCTGAAAACAAAAAAGGACAGGTATAGGAAGCTGAACGAAGGCCAGGCTAGAAAGGAAGAGTACAGACAGGTAGCACAGAATTGCAGGGATAGTGTCAGAAAGACAAAAGCTGAGAATGAGCTGAGGTTAGTATGGGATGCTAAAAGCAATAAAAAAGGTTTCTTCAGATATATGCATAATAAAAGACAGAGAGAAGAAATGGTGGTCAGGTACTCAGTGAAGATGGCAAAATGGTAACAGATAGCTACTATCAAGTGGATCCACAGTTGGCTACAGAATCATACTCAAAGGTGCTTATCAATGGTTCCTTCTCAAACTGGGGGGAGGTAGCAGGCAGGATACTAAAAGGCTCTGTCCTGGGCCCAGTACACTTCAACATTTTTATTAATGACTTGGATGAGGACATGCAGGAAATGCTTATCAGATTTGCAGATGATACAAAATTGGGAGGGATAGTTAATATCCTGGAAAACAGAAACAAAATTCAAAGTGATCTTAATACGCTAGAGCATTGGACAGAATGAAATTTAACAGGAATAAATACAAAGTTCTACACCTAGGAAAGAGAAACCAGTTGCACAGTTATAAGATTGGGGATACATGGCTCAGCAATACTACATACGAGAAGGATCTTGGAATCGCTGTTGATCACATGCCGAATATGAGCCAGTAGTGTGATGTGGCTGCAAAAAAGGCAAATGCTGTTTTAGGCTGCATTAACAGATGTATAGTTTCCAAATCATGTGAAGTACTAGTTTCCCTCATTTCCCACAGGTTCGGCCTCATCTTGAGTACTGCCTCCAGTTCTGGACACTGCACTTTAAGCAGGATGCAGACAAACTAGAACAGTTTCAGAGGGCAACAAGGATTATCAGGGGACTGGAAACAAAGCCCTATAAGGAGAGACTGAAATAACTGGGCATAGTTAGCCTTGAGAAGAGAAGACTGAGGGAAGATATGATTGCATTCATCAAGTATTTGAAAGGTTGTCACACAGAGGAGGGCCAGTTTCTCTTTTTGATCATCCCACAGTGTAGGACATGGAATAGGGTCAAGTGGCAGGAAGCCAGATTTCGGCTGAACATCAGGAAAACTTCCTAACTGTTAGAGCAGTATGACAATGGAACCAATTACCTAGGGAGGTGGTGGGCTCTCCAGCACTGGAGGCCTTCAAGAGGCAGCTGTTGAGCATGCTTTAACTTGGATTTCTGCACTGAGCAGGGGGTTGGACTCAATGGGCTTTTTTTATTATTTCTTGCCTGCTGCTTGACCTCTTGTTCCCTGTTGCATGCTTCTCTTACCTACTCATCATCTCGGTGATTTGGGAAAACATGATAGTTGCAATCTTTTGAAATAATAAGTTTCATTGCTGGTTGAAAAATATCTAGGTACTGTACCTCTCTTTCTAAATTAAAAGTGATCCTGTACTTTTTTCTGCAAAGTTTAATGCATCACTGACTTTGTGCATATCTGGTTCAGTTAGCTTCTGTGAATGTTTCATTTTTGATAGCTACTGTTCTCCTCCTACTCCCATTAACTGGGTTTCTCGGCTGATGTAAATGGTTGAGGCTCCTTTTATTTGTGATAACTAGGGGTGGGATCACCTGAATATATACTGTCAAAATAAGGGAGCTAACAACTAACAAGTGTGCCTGGGATCCAAAGAGGTCCTGGCCCTTTGGTAAAGCACTTCCTTCACACAGAGAAGCAGCCAATTTGCCCATCTGGCTGTAGCTGTCTGTTCTATATTGAATGCCAAATTCCGTGTCAGAGGTTCCTCCAAATTCAGCATTGTGTGGAGTGGAGGTCTACAGTGGGAAGGGGGGGTTAAAAGGCCCCAGTGTGCATGTGGAGCCCTTTGCATTTCCCTTTGGATTTTGCCATATATTTCAGACCAGGGTACAAATTATTTTGACCATCTAGCCAAGTTCACTTAACTCACACTGGCAGCAGCTCTCCAAGGTCTCAAACAAATTTAGGCCTTTTCCAGCTCTTCTACCAGAGATCCCTTTTTCCAGGTGGAGGTTGGGTTAAACTTGGGGTCTTTTATAGGCAAGGTATGTGCACTACTGGCTCCGCCCTCAAGATTGGGCTCTCCAACACTGCAGGCCTTCAAGAGGCAGCTGGACAGCCACCTGTTGGATATGTTTTAAGTTGGATTCCTGCATTAAGCAGGGGGTTGGACTTGATGGCCTTATAGGCCTCTTCCAACTCTACTATTTTATTGTGTGTTTTGTCCTGGCCCTGATATCCACATGTTAGGCATGGACATGTGCAGATGGAAAGCTTCCTGATGCTTGTAGTAGATATCTATTCTGGTAGATGAGGACATCAGGACCAGCAGTATGGCCCCTTGGTTGGATTAAACCCTGTTTACACAGAGAGAGCTGAAGAGAAGCAATAAAATGGAGGCTCTCTGGAGTAGCTGCTTCATGGTAAGGCCAATTCTGCCAGATCTCACTGTTTGGAAAATTATATTGAGTTATAGCGTTTTTCAATATAATATGGTTTTTTCTTTCACTACCTGTAACTATATTTCCTGCATGGGGAACATAAATGTTACATCCTGAACAGTTCTTAAAACACATTTTGGGGTGAAGAGATTTACTATGATACAGGTAACATGATTTCTTAATGTTTTTCAACTGAGAGTGCCCTCATCTTTTCATGCTTTATGAGACAAAATCTTCACTGGCTCAAGTGACCAAGAAAGGTCATCTCTGTTTCCAAAACAAAGCTGGTTTGTTTTTAGATTTGCTCCTTATTCTGATTTATTTTCCAACTCCAAAAGTTTCCATAGGCACTGGTCTAGTTGATGGCTGACTAGATAATGTCAAGGCAGTTGTTTTCTGTAAATGTATGTCTCTTTATTTTTACCCTTTTCTCCTTTTCTTTCCTCCCCTTTATATATTCATACTGCAGGACCATGCTTTTACCATTAGTTTTTAACTAGGATTAGCAATCCTTTTACCATTAGTTTTTAACTAGGATTAGCAATCGTTTTACCATTAGTTTTTAACTAGGGTGTTTCATGTGATCCAGAAATAATACATGAGAAATGCAAAATAGGAGTTGATGTAAGGCTTGTGCTATTGGGATTACTTAAATCATTAATTTAGGGACCATTTTGACATGTTACAGTTGCATGTGTTGCTTTTTAGTGACTCTGTAGGCATCATAGAATGGTATGTCCTTATTCTTTCTCAAGGTAAAAAAAAAAGCTGAAGATAGACCTTCCCACCACCACCACTAAGCACGCACACTTTTATTGCAGCAGGCTTTGACTGCAACAGCTTTTCACTATCTGAGCCATTTCCAACCATTTTCTAATCATTATAATTTTGATTTTGCATAAAGCTGGAAGCATATGAGCTGAATTTTCAAGACTCCAATATGGTTCATAAGTCATGATGGTCCATGGCTGATTTTGATCTATCAGGAAATAAATATTTTGAGCCTTCTCCAATATTGCAAAGTCAAATCAGCTTTATTCTTTGTAAAGAGCTGACCCCTTGGCTATCCTATGATTCAAATACTCCTCCCAGGACCTTGTCACTTTTTGTGTGGCAGGAAATGGGTCTGATTCCCAGCCACATAAGCAAGCCTTCTTATTCTAGGAGGAACAACCTTTGGTATAAGTAGATTTATAGTTGTAGAGTCTGAGAGATTGCAGGAGTATCTGTATCTAAAGCAGGGATGGAAAACCTGTAGCCCTGTAGATGTTGTTGAACTGCAACTCCCATCAACTCCAACCAGTATGGCCTATGGTCAATAAATTATCATCCAACAGCAATATCTGGTGGGCCAACATGTTCTCCATCCCTTAGCCAAACAATGATATATAATTATCCTGTTTCATATCTCCTGGTGATGTGAATCTGGCACTGAAAACCAGTTTTGGTGATAAGTGGTCCAAATCTGGGCTTTACATTTCTCCCCCCCCCTTTTTTTTTTTACGGAAAGAAACCCAGATGGTTGAATCAAGTGATCTTGTGCCACATACTTCATAAGATTATGCAGTAATTATGCACAAATTATGCAGTCGAGTTTCCCGCATTTGGGGAAATCGCAGGGGTCAGCATACCCGGAGTGCAATAGATAAACTGAGTCTGAATCCTAGCAAGACGGAGGCACTGTGGGTTGGTGGTTCCTGAGTTCGGATAATTGGTCAATTGCCTGCTTTGGATGGGGTTGTACTCCCTCTGAAAGAGCAGGTTTGTAGTCTAGGGGTACTCTTGGATCCATCTTTGTTGCTAGAGGCCCAGGTGACCTCTGTGGCTAGGAGTACCTTTTACCAGCTTCGGCTGGTAAGACAGCTGCGGCCGTTTCTGGACTGGGATAGCCTGACCACTATAGTCCACACACTGGTAACCTCCTGGCTGGATTACTGTAATGCGCTCTATGTGGGGCTGCCCTTGAGGTTGGTCTGGAAGTTGCAGCTGGTGCAAAATGCAGCGGCAAGACTGCTCACTGGTGCATGGTATCGCCATCATGTCACCCCGCTGCTGAAAGAATTGCATTGGCTGCCCATTTGCTTCCGGGCCAAGTTCTAGTTTTGGTGTTCAAAGCCCTTATACAGCTTGGGACCAGGATACCTGAAAGACCGTCTTACCCCTTATATACCCAGTCGATCACTATGCTCTGCAGGTGAGGGCCTCCTGCAGATACCATCTTATCAGGAGGTCTGTTCTGCACAACATAGGAAATGGACCTTTAGTGTGGCGACACCTACTCTGTGGAATTCCCTCCCCTTAAATATTAGGCAAGCGCCATCTCTGTTACCTTTCGGCACCTTTTCAAGACTTTCCTCTTTCAACAAGCCTTTTAAGTTGAGACCTCTCCCAGTCTGTGTTGGAATTGCTTTTTAATACTTTTTTTAAAACAACTTTTTTTAACATTGTTTTTTAACCCTTTTAAAAGATGTCTTTAAACCTTTTTTAAAAAATGTGTCTAAAGTTGTTTTGTTTTAATGTATTTTAATGTCTTTTTATGAAAGTGTTTATTAAAGTGTTTTTAGTGCTTTTGTTTGCCGCCCTGGGCTCCTGCTCGGAGGTAGGGCAGGATATAAATCAAATAATAAATAAATAAATAAAGATAGCTGAAAAAGCTAATGTATTTTTTAAAAAGTCTGTTGCATTGAAAGCTCTCTCCTTGAAAAGGCTTGTCCATCAAAAGAAGGTTTAGGAAGTCTTGGCAGCTTGGATGTTCAGTGTATTAAGCACAGCCATGTTGTAGGGGAGAATGAAACAAAGATTTGAGCGTACAATTTTTGGGAATGTAAGAAGTAAGCAAAAGGCAAATGTTCCTCACTCAGTAGGTATTGGCTGAAAATAGGGTTGTCAGGTTCCCATTTTTGCCCGGAGACTCCAGATTTTGGGGGCCCTTTCTGGGTCTCTGGGTGAGTCAGCTTAATCTCCAGACTCACAGCTTTCATTTTTTTAAAAAAAATTAAGTTTTTAGGTGGTCTGGTTCACAAGATATACACCAAAACATCAGCCACACACACCCCAACTTTTGTTAAATCAGCTCATAGCAGGCTGCTCTAACCCTGCCCTTTCAGGTTTGTAGCCAATAAGTGAAGTCAGGGTTGTGATTTGTTAACTTCCAGGCAGTGTCTAGAGACCCTATTGCAATGCCAGAAAATGCCCCCCCCTTTTTATCTGAAAGTCTCATAAATTAAGTATATAGCTTTCAGTTTTTTTCTCTCTTGAGTGCTAGAGTCAAACAAGTTTAGATTTTCCTGGGCTGTTGAAGAGAGGCAGTGTTTTGAAAACCTTCCCAATATGAAGCTTTAACCCAGTACTTGCTTTTCTGGGAGTAAAGTTGCAATGCTTATCCCACATACCTAGAGTAAACCCCACTGAATTCAATAGGACTTACTTTTGAGTAGACATGGTTAGGATTGTGCTGTATTGATGGGACTTTTGAGTGAACGTAGCAAAGAATTGTGTTTGTGTTGTAAACCTTTCTCTCCCCCTCCAATCCTATTTTTAAAGCAATTAGGCAGGGCTTACATAGGGTATCACTGCTTTTTTATGTAGGAAACTAATACTGATTTTATTATTTTTTAAATGTTCTGCAGTGACTAACTGGTTTTGATAATAAACTAATATATGGTTTGTATGTATTTTTACATTTTCAGTGTGTGTGTATATGGAGTCTTTCCACCCTGTGAGGTAGGGCTGCAGACTGAAAAACAAGACAGCTCACAATAAGAAATAGATCCCTTTAAAATCCAATGGGTATAAACAGTTGCAAAACAGCTTAAAGTGACATGATTCTGAATTTTGGGTTGGGTGAGTGAAGTTCCATATCACTTGAGGTTGCAGTTCTCTACATGCTTCCCTGTTTGAGTAAGCCTCATTGAATACATTGGGACTTGTTTCTGAGTAAAGAAACATAGGATTGCACTATAAATATATGTATAGGTTGTGTAAATAATAAACATCTTTGATAGTCATGCTTATATAAATATTTCTTCATACTATGTGCCAATAAGTATTTGATTTCACACTATGGTTGTAGATTATTTCCTCTACATTTTAAGTGTCCCTTCTTCCTTGGGATGGTCATGGCTCCCCTCCATTGTTTTCATCCTGAGGGGCAGATAGGCTGGGAGATGGTGAGTAGCCCATGTATACTTTATAGCTCATTTCCATTTTGAAAAATTAATTAAAACAATTTCCATGCAGGCAAAGTTTATTAAGTAGATCCACACAATACATTTAAAAACATTCAAAATAATAAAACCAACAATGGGTTAAAAACAGATAAACCCAATAGCTTCAACATGCTTGGATAGGCTTGCCTAAACAAAAATAATTTTAGCAAGTGCTGAAAAGAGTGCAATGAAGGCGTATGCCTAATGTCAATAGGCAGGGAGTTCTACAGCGTAGGTGCTGCCACACTAAAGGATTGATTTCTTACAAGAGCAGAACAAGTACTATGGGGAACCCGTAGCACGGGAAGCACACCTTGAACTTGGCCTGGTAATAAATTGGCAACCAGTGCAGATTTCAGAGCAGAGGTATTATGTGCTGATATGGTCACACTCATGTCAGCAATCGTACTGCAACATTCTGCATTAACTGCAGCTCCTGGGTCAGGTTGTGCTGCATAGGGATTTCTGTGACCTTGGCTGACTGGCTGCCAGGATATTTTTTAGTTTTGGGCTTTTGGTTAGGAATCCTGCCTGGTTGTGGAATGCTGAGTTTTCTGCCTTACTCATAGGAATTTTGTTGTGGTTGGTATGGTATTGCATTTAGGAAATAACTGTCTTTGTTTTCTATTTGCATTTCATTTACCTTTATCCTCACTCCCTTACATGCATAGAAGCAACAACAGTGGTTCCATATGCTCAGCTCAACCCCCTTAAACCCGCTGATAATGCACCTTGTTGGTTGCATGACGGTTTGTTTCTTGCTCAATAATGGTAAAAGAGAATTCACAAAGTGGGAAGTGTGGCTGCAATTGTTGTTGTTCCCAAGCTGCTGCCTGTGAAGGTAGACCAAACCATGTGTGTTTTCTCTCTGTCAGTTATTACTCACTGGAATTGTGAAAGTGAGTTTATAGCAGCCCACAGGGTAGACAGAAAAGGGTAGAAAATCTTTACTCTCACTCATTTCTCAAGCCTTTCTGAAGTGACAGGTCAAATCTGTAAAGAAGTTTGAAGCAGCCATGTTAAAAGGTAGGGGCAGGGCATTCCAGGCAGGGGGTTGCCAGCCCTGCTTGGATATGGATATCTTTGCAGAGGATCCCTAGTCAAGCTTTAGCAACAGCACAATCCAAACCATATCTACTCAGGAGTAAGTCCTATTGAGTTCTATGAGGCTTAGCCCCTTAGTAAGTGTGTTTAGAATTGCAGCCTTCGGTGGCATCCATCTATACTCCTGAGTGCTCCCATCTAACATCTCCACAACACTAGGCTCCTTTTTTCCTACAGTGGCCTTCTGGTGACTGGCCTGGTGACTGAGGGCACTGAAACCCTTATTGCCAGAAGCGAGCTGGCTATATTAAATGTTCCCTACCAAGGCTCCACCTTTTAGCTAAGATTCTATCTTAATTTCCAATCAGAGAAATGTTTTTATTTGAATTATATGCTCCAAGCAACTGTGGTTGATGCTTAATGTATCATGCTTAATGACGTCACTCGGGCCTGCCCTTGTGACATCACTCGGGCCCACACCTGAAATCTCAGGGTTTGGGATGCTTCTGACCTGGCAACCTAGCTGAAAATTATTATTTTTTTTGCAAAAAGTATCTCATTTTCTGTATAGAAAGTGAAACTCTTAATCATACTCATGTTAAGCAGAAATAAACCACTGAAGCAAAGGAGGAATAAGAAAGAGGGATCTCATGTTGAAACAGTTTGGGTACATTAAAGAAACTAGTAAGCATTTGCAGCAAATTCATTATTCATGGAGACTGAAGAAACAGGTGCTTGGGGACAGGATGTTCTTTCAACAATGACAAAATGATTGCCTGGGAATAAATGCATCCTATTACATAGGATTTAGAGCAGCAGGGAGGGGAGAGCTGACTACTCTTTTTTTATTCCCAAACAAGCTTCAGGATGCATATAGATTAGGGCTGTCACCTGATTAAAACCCAACCCATCTAATTGATTAAATCTGCATATATTTGCATATGAATAAACATGTTTGAGGGGGAAATACTACTTTTGCCCTGGGATTTGAATCCAGATGTGTGTAGGGGCCTTAGCTCCATGGTAGATCACATGCTTTGCTTGCAGAAGGTCTAGTTTCAATCCCTGGCATCTCCAGTTGAAAACAGATGGTGAGAAAGACTGCTCCCTGACTGTAGCATGTTTTGAAGGCTCCCTAGAAAACTAGCACATCAGCAAGGTCAGTTCTCTGCTGACAGTGAGTGCTTTGTGGCCAGGTGAGGTTTTAAACATGTGATTTCTCCCCCCCCCCAATGCAATTTGAATTTAGAATATAAGAAGAGCCAGCTGGATCAGGCCAATGGCCCATACAGTCCAGCATCCTGTTCTTACAGCTGCCTATGGGAAGCCCACAAGCAGGACATAAGCACAAGAACACTCCCCCATAAACTTTATGACTTTTCCCAGGCTATGGTCTGAAGGCATATGAGGCCGTATGAAGCTAAGCAGAGTCAAGTCTGGTCAGTGCCTGGATGAGAGATTGCCTTGGAACCATATGTAAGTCGCCTTGGGTTTCTGTCATGAGAATAAATAAATAATAAACAGCTTGGGACAAGGTTATCTGAGAGAACACCTAGCCTCCCACTTTGATCATCAAAGGACGCCCTTCCGGTTGTGCCATGTCCTGTGGAAGTCCATCTCATGACTACTGCGCGGAGGTTGTTCTCTGTGGCAGCACCCATCTTGTGGAATGATCTCTCCTTGGAGGCACCAACTGTTTTGGTCTGTGGATTTCCAAAAATCTCCCTATTTGTCCAGGCATGCCTGGGCCGCTGGTGTTTTACTACCCATTTATCTCAATGTGTGGATGTTATAGCTGTATATTTATTATATTTTATAGCACTGTTTTATTATATTGCAAAAAACTTTGATATTTTCAATTAAAGGCAGTATATAGATGAAATAAATAATGTAGTCTACCCCCTTTCAATAATATCCAAGCATGTGTGGTACAGAAATTGGCTGTATTATCTGGTGCCCTCTTTCAAAGTCATCCACATCTTGTGGTAGCAAATTCCATAGCCTGTTCACACAGCACATAGTTAAACTATGGGATTTGCTCTCACAAGAAGCAGTGATGGCCACCAGATTGGACCAAACAAGAGGATCAAACAAATTCATGGAGAATAAGGATTTACTATCCATGATGGCTGTGCTCTGTCTCCAGGGTCAGGGGCAGTGTGCCTCTGGATACCAGTTTCTGGGAATCACAAGTGGGGAGAGTGCTCTTGAACTCTACTTCTGTTTGTAGGTTTTCCATAAGAATCAGGTTGGCCACTATGAGAAGAGAATGCTGGACTAGATGGACCTTTTGGTCTGACCCAAGCAGGACTCTTCTTATGCTCAAGTCATCCTTTGTTCTAACCATGTATCATCAAGAAAAAAATGGCATACAGAGTTGTGTTACCGGCCTTAACTGTGACTTCCAATTATATAAATAAATAAAAAACAAAAAATGTTTTTTCCTCTATTGGAAAATAGATCAAGTTATATGGCACTGGTTGAGTCAGTCAAGACAACAGGAAGGACCAAACAGCTTTTAAGTGTCCAAAGAAAAGAGAAACAAAACAGCCACTCTGTAGAACAAAGTATCTAATTTTTTATTCCAAGCATATTAGGAGAGTAACCACCCCCCCCCAAGGATTAATTTTTACAAATAATCTCAAGCAGTTGGGATCTGTTAATTGGGCACCTACTCAAACCCCAAAATACCGAGTGAGTGAGTGTTAAATTATTAACAAAGTGTTTGTCAAATTAAAATATATGTTTAAAACCTTTGTACTCCATTGCTTAATTTTTATGAGTTATTCAGGGGACATATGTTGTTGGGTGGCCATACAAATATAGTTAGTAAGTAAGCTAATAAATAGCATAAACAAAACAAACAATCCCCCTCCATTAAATTTCACTGGAATATGCATCTTTTATTTGCATCCAAGCCTCACTGAGGAAATCAACCATGTGTGTAGACTGTTCCACACCAGACTGTTCCACACCAGGCTCACATAAATGAATTCTCCTCAGAATGAATGAATGAATAAATAAATAAATATCCCTACATGAAAGCCCCATCTGTACTACACATTTAAAGCAGTATCATACCACTTTAAACAGTCATGGCATCTCACAAAGAATCCTGGGAGCTGTAGTTTGTTAAGAGTGCTGAGAGTCGTTAGGAGATTCCTATTCACCTCAGACAGCTACAATTCCCAGAGTTCCCAAGGAAGAGGAATTGATTGTTAAACCACTCTGGGAATTGTAGTTCTGTGAGGGGAATAGGGGTCTCCTAACTCTCAGCACCTGTAATAAGCTATGCTTCTCAGGATGGCTGTTCAAAGTGATATGATGCTGTTTTAAGTGCATAGTGCATAGATGGGGCCAAAGAAACAAATCATGTCAGGAAGAAGGCTAAACTTTTTATCTGGTAAGTTATTTTCCTACACTGAGGAATTCATTCATTTTGTGTAGTGGAATGCTCAGTCATATGAACAATCACCTGCAATCTGAAGTGGAACAGCTCAGGGACACATTTAAACATCAGTGACAATTAGGCCTTAGGAGTTATGCCTTATTTACTATGTTCTTTGTTCTGCAATATTTAAATTTTGTTAAATAAATAAAATAAAATAATATCAACAAATAATCCTACACCAAACTTTTAGCATATAATTCACAACTTGAAAAAATGCCTCCCCTTTGTTTCAGTGTAGTATTATGGCATTCAAAAAATACGAGGTGTGGACATTCGTAGATAATAAGAAAAAAAGAGGGGGAACCCCAGCATGTCAAAAAAGGGAAATTCCAAATTTATATGTTTTTCTTTATTGATTTCTATAAAAGAGAATAAATTTCTTTCACATACCCAACGCGCTTCAACCCTACACAAGGGCTTTCATCAGGGGCTATTTGTTCTATTTGTTCATAGCCCCTGATGAAAGCCCTTGTGTAGGGTTGAAACGTGTTGGGTATGTGAAATAAATTTATTCTCTTTTATAGAAATCAATAAAGAAAAAAATATAAATTTGGAATTTCCCTTTTTTGACATGCTGGGGTTCCCCCTCTTTTTTTCTTAGTATTATGGCATAGCAGCTATTACATCAGGGGTGGAAAACCTTTTTGGCTCCATGGGCCAAATCTTTATTAGGATTGCCCTTGTGGGCCAAATTTGACAAGTGGGATTTTGTGACATAATTATGACATCACTAGATTGACAGACAGACAACCCTGCCCACCTGTCAAAATCCCAAGTGCCAGCAGCAAGTGCTGGCCTCCTACCCCCTGCCATTGTGTCTTTGGAAGGGAAAGAAGGAAGCTAGTACCTGGTGCTGGCCATTGGGAGCCCCACAGGCTTCCTTCTCTTCTGTCCTGCACCATCCAAAGGGAGAGAAGGAAAGGCTTTAAGACTGCCCTCCTCCCATTTGAGCAAACAGGAGTGCAGGAGCTGTCTTAAAGCCTTAGCAAAAGCATATTTGAAGGAGCTTGCACACATGCACAACCTGCTTCAAAGGGTGGTTTTGCACAGAGCTTTAATTCCCACTCAGTTGGTGAGTAGAAATTAAATCCTACTGCTTTCACTGCGTGATCCGGTTCCCTTCTGTGAACAGGATTGTGCAGCCAGCACAGGATTAAATCCTGTCCTCCTGTCCATCTGCTGACATCACTAGTGACATCAGTGGGTGGGCATGGTTTGGGGGGGCAAATGGGACCCCTCCTGAAGGGCCATGACTGGAGGTTCCCTACTCCTGTATAAGGTGCTAATGGCATCATTTTGCTGGTCTCTTCTTCCTCTACCACCACCCCAGCTATAATTTTAAGCCTGTTCTGGTGTTGTAATAAGAGAGAATAATACACAAAACAGTTACGCTAATATTCTGGATATATAGGCAAGGAACCCCATTTTGGTAATGTTGGGAGATGTCTTCAGTTTTATGTAGCCAAACTTTTTTCAAAGTAAATTTGAGTCTGTAAACAGTTGAATAGAAAAAAAACCCTGAAGTCTAGAAAGGGATACTAAATAGCTCAAAGAAAGGAAATAGATTGTCTAATAAATCAAATCCTATTTTATACAAGCTGTGCTGGGCTATGGTGAGAAATGTCTAGATTGTTGAATTAAGCTGTGTTTCTTCCCTGAAAAGCAGCCAGAATGTCAGCTCTTTCTTTGATTTACCTTATATTGCAGTTCAGATTCTCTTGTTAGATCAACATAAATTCAGATGAATTAAACTGTCATGAAGCGAACTCCAGTGTGAAGGAGAGCGCTAGGACTGTTACTGCATATTGAGGGTTTTGTTTTTCTTAATTCCTGAGATGATTTCCTAACATACAAATATCAGAGTAAAATTCCATACATAAGTTTTCTCATAACTTTGCAGCTGGGGACTTGTGCAAGCCAATAAAGCAACACTGACCCCCATTACTTTTTCTCCATGCCCGTCATTTACACCAAAGACTGTAAATTAGTAAACGTCTATAGAATCATGGCTTGTGCCAGAGGCTGGTCATACCTTCTACTTATGCCATGTCAATGAGGAAAGAGCCCTCTCGATTGTGGCACCCCGACTGTGGAACATCCTCCTTACAGAAGTACAATTGGTGCTGAATCTGTTACCCTTCCCTGCCGGATCAAACGATATTTGTTTCCCTGGGCATCTTAATTGTTGTAGTGTATCCTATTTATTTATACAATACTTATACACTGCCATTTCATGTGAAGTATCAAGGCAGTGTACAACAATATATATAAATACAATAAAACATAAAATACCAGAAAAACAATACAAAATAAAAATGGCCAGTTCATCTTAAAAAAAATTAAACTGAATAGGCTTGTCAGCATAAAAATATCTTCAAAGATGCTTGAAAGTTAACAGGTAGTGTGCTGCCAAATCTCTGTTTGAAGAACATTCCTTAGCATGAGACCAGTGGCATTAAACACCTGACGTCTAGCTGAGGCCAGTTGGGCCTCTTTAACACGGGACAACCGACAGCACTCCTCTAGATGATACCAGATGTCAAACAGGGATATAAGGGCTCAAGTTGTCCTTAAGGTATCCTGAAGCCAAGTTGCTCAGGGCTTTATATATTAACACAAGAGCTTCGATCCTGGCCCAGTAGCACATGGGCAGCCGGTGCGGATGTTTTAGCAGAGGTGTCGCATGCTGTCAGCCATCTCTCCCCATAAGCAGTCCAACCACTATTGTGAGTTACTGCCGGTTAAACTGGTATAAAGCAGCTTTCTAGGTTCCTACAATTTAGTTGAAATGAATTAGTGTGTATAGTATGAGTTCATAAAACCATCATACTAAGTCCTGCTCCCCTTGAATTTAGTGGAATCCCATTAAATACAGGTATTGCTCCAAAAAGATCAAGGGATTTCGTTATTCAAAAAAGCCTTCCTTTATGTGTTTTCTGGGAAGCTCTTGAGCGCAAACTGCTAATTATGCCATGCTGTTGGTTGCAAGTCTGTCTTGAACAGTTTGTGAAACATGAGGGCTTTGCATGTGTGTTGCGTTTAAAGGAAACCTCTCAACTTGTAGCAGGTATTGTACTGTCCCTTGAGCTCATTGTTGGACCAGGCACTAGTTGAAAGGGCCTTGTTGTTAACATCTTTTCATGAAAGAGGTGGCTTGTTTCCCTTCAGTGGAATTCAAGCCCTCGGTTTTCCAGTCTGACCTTTTCCCACTGTGCTGCTCTGGTGGGAAATGTTGATCTCCAAAGGTAAGGGATATGCAAAACAGATTTTAAAAGTACTCTCTCCAAGATGGGCACCATTGTATTTTCCTCCAGCAGAGCTGAAAACGAATTGGTTCAATGAAATTACCATTTGTATGGCAGTGGCTGAAAGCTTTCCAATCTGTCCTGCATAGAAGTCACATATTGGGTTAGTGGCAGTATTGGTGTGTAGCTTTTAGTGTCTGTTGGTGTTTTTTTAAAAAAATTGATGTTAACACAGATGCCAACTGCAGTGCATAGCTGGCAGTCCAAAGCTTCCAAGACATTGTTGCTGTGCTATAGTGACAAGGTTTTGTTATCCTGGTGGTTTAATAGTAAAACTTTTTTTCTTAATTCACACAAAGGCTTCATGATATAGAAATGTATATCATTGTAATGGTGTAAAACTGATAAAAACGGATGGGCGTAAGTCATACAGTGGGGATGGATATGAATTAGTCTTGCAAAACTACTTGTCTCCACCATTCTACCAAAAAAAGAAAAGGAAAAGAAAAAACCAATTGTGCTAGATTTCTTTTGAAAAATGGATGCCATGAGTCATAGGTCTTTAACACATCAGTCATGAGTTTTCCCTGTGACTTGCCTGGCCCATCTGCCTGTGCCTCCCTCCTACTTGTGCAGAGGGGAGGCTTAGCCAGTTCTAAAGAGGGTAGGGGAAATGCAGGGAGGCTTAGCCAGGTGGAAGGCCTTGGCATCACTAATGGGGGAGGCTTAGCCCGGTCTAAACTGGGTTGGAGGGACGCATAGCCAGGTCTAACCCCCCCAACTCATATTTTGCTGCCACCCTGTGGGCCAACTTTGACAGGTGGGTGGGGCAACCCTGTTGAAGCAGCGTTCCAGCAGGGCAATCCTAACTTTGAATGCTCTAACGTAAGCATCAATGAGTTCAAATCTCATGCAACTACTGGATTGAATACTAGGTCTCAAGATTGAATGAAAGCAATTTTTTTCCTCTTCTCTGAAATCAGGACCATAGCGAAGTTTGATTGGCAATACATTTAGATGGGCAAAAGAAGGTGGTACTTCATAAACATAAATACATCACAGATTTCACTGCTGCTAGAGATTTGGTTACTTCCCCTCACTTGCCATCAGGTTGGATTGGAAAATATTTGGTTTTTTTCCAAAACCAGTCTGGAAGAAATTTCTCTCTCCCATTCACCCATCAACCCCCTCTCTGCTTCCCTTTTAAGTAAGACATATAAAGAAAGACACAGACAGAAATAGGGAGACCTAATCTCTCTACATTTCCCCTTCAGTGTGTGCTGGTAACATGCCAGGAGGAAAAGCCCCAGTGGCCCTTGGGAAATGTAGTTTCCCTAACAGATACTGCCATTGTAATAGCCCTTGGAGGGGAAGCCACATTTGACGAGAGCCTGCTTATAAACTTCATGAGGCATGTGGCTGGCAACTGCTGGAGATAAATTCTGGACTCGATGGATTTTGATCTGATCTAGCCATGTTCTTTCTTTGTTAGGGCCCTTAGGTTGTCCTTATACTTTCTTTTCTGTCTATTCTTGGTAGATCTCTGTTCTCCCTAATATACTGTTGCTCCACCCCAATCTCCGAGCAGTGAGATTTACAGGGGTCCCTGAGCTCGCCCAGGGTTTGGTTTCCTTGGGAAGAGGGTCAGTGGAGACTGTGGTGTCTTTATGAAATATGGTTTATTTATTTACACACATTCCAACCTGAGGATGGAGGGGTTCAAGGCATCAGCAGTCCAATATCCAGCTTTTCCATCAGGGTTACAGGAGGCACCCCAAAGCTATGGTGCAGAGAGCCAGTCTCTCTGCCTGCCTCCAGTTTCTAGCCTTTCTCAGACACAACTAAAAACACAAGCCTCTCCTAGGCCCCAGGAGGGGGGGGAAGGCTCTCCTGAAGAGTTTCAATGACAAAAGGATCTCCCTGGCCCATTTACCATTTGATGGGCACCTGATAGACCCATTAACCCACCTGGCCACTCTACTAGATTAACAAAAGAAACTCATCTGACCAGCAGAGTGGGTTTCTCACCCCCAGGCCCAAGTCTCCAAATCAGAGGCTGGAAGGGGACTCATAGAAATTATCCATCTCAACCCCAAATCCATAACAATATCCTTTCTAGTAGAGTCTATTTTAACTTAATTGTTTCTTGTAGCAGTTAATAAAGATCCTTCAAATCTTTTCATTCCATGCAGCCTTGGACATGTAGAGAATTTTCAATTTATGTCTTTAGAAAGTTTTCTTATGCCTTCCAATGGAATTGTGTTTTAGAGCAGTTTTAAATATGCTGATTTTATTATTACTTTAAAAACATTCAGGGAACTGAGACTTCCTCCCCACAGCAAATATTTTCCCACCTCCACATCAGCTGAGCAATTACCAATCTACTAATGCTGAGCTAGAGCCAGTACCATAGTAATCTAATGGGGGAGTTGTTTGTATTGCAGCATGGGAAATAATTATCTGTACAAATACAAAACCAGGCAAGAAACCGCACCTTGCTGCCCAATTCTGATCTGCCCATTTCACATTTGTTATTGATTTTTTTCTGTTGGTTATCTCCTGGAAGCCTTTGCTTTACTAAGAAACGACAGAAGCTATCTAATGCTGGTATGTAGCTAAGATTTTGCGATACAGCCTTTGTGGAAAGGAGGGGGTTGGACAGGTGGTTGTTTACTTGAGCCATGGATTAGTATGACATAACTGGGTCTCGGGTTATTTTTTTCATGGGGACGAAATGGAACAGTGAAATCTGTTATCAGATTCTTTCCCTCTGTAGACTGACACTTTCATATTTCAAAAGCCAATGGATTTCTCCTTACGCTAACAGGTCCTAGGCATACCATACAGAAAGCAGGATTGGACCAAGATGAAGGAGGTGTGAAAATGGTTCCCCATCGGAAAGGGTGTGAGACAGGGGTGTATTTTATCACCCTATTTATTTAATCTATACGCAGAACATATCATATGGAAAGCATGATTGGACCAAGATGAAGGAGGTGTGAAAATTGGAGGAAGAAATATCAATAATTTAAGATATGCAGACGATACCATACTAGTAGCAGAAACCAGTAATGACTTGAAACGAATGCTGATGAAAGTTAAAGAGGAAAGCACAAAAGCAGGACTACAGCTGAACGTCAAAAAGACTAAAGTAATGACAACAGAAGATTTATGTAACTTTACAGTTGACAATGAGGACATTGAACTTGTCAAGGATTATCAATACCTTGGCACAATCATTAACCAAAATGGAGACAATAGTCAAGAAATCAGAAGAAGGCTAGGCCTGGGGAGGGCAGCTATGAGAGAACTAGAAAAGATCCTCAAATGCAAAGATGTATCACTGAGCACTAAAGTCAGGATCATTCAGACCATGGTATTTCCTATCTCTATGTTGGAAGTGGGGCAAGAGCAACTCCTGTTTTGTTCTTTTGTTTGTGCTCCAGAAGGAAGATAGAGCTAGGGTCCTCCAGATGGATAGGCTTGTTTACCTTTTACCTGTGATGCTCCGACTGACTTCCTTCTGTTGCTAGACTGTTACGTCTTTAGGGAAGCTTACCTGCCCCTCCTCCTTCCGCCCTTTCCATTCCTTTGTCCTCCGACTGTCCAGGAGAGAGGAGACATCCCTTTGTCTCTGCTCTCTCCAAGCATGAGGCTAACTTCCACACCTGGGCGTTACGCCTCCAACTTAGCTAGTTAGTTAGAACTAGGTATGCCTTTCTATCTACTATGTATTTCTATAAATAAAGTAGCTTTTCTTATTTTACTAAGTCTCCAGTCTCAGTGATGCTGATGCAGGGTAAAAGCCTGCTTTCTTAGGCAAACACACGCACACACTGGCACACTCACCTTTCAACATCTGCTGTTACTCTGCTGCTGTGGTGTTGCTTTAAACTAAATTAAGCACACAAATACACACAGCGCAACACTTTATGTATGGATGTGAAAGTTGGACAGTGAAAAAAGCGGATAAGAGAAAAATCAACTCCTTTGAAATGTGTTGTTGGAGGAGAGCTTTGCGGATACCATGGACTGCAAAAAGGACAAATAATTTGGTGTTAGCACAAATTAAACCACAACTATCACTAGAAGCTAAAATGATGAAACTGAGGTTATCATACTTTGGACACGTAATGAGAAGACATGATTCACTAGAAAAGATAATGCTGGTGAAAACAGAAGGGAGTAGAAAAAGAGGAAGGCTAAAGAAGAGATGGATTGATTCCATAAAGGAAACCACAGACCTCATAGAATCATAGAATAGTAGAGTTGGAAGGGGCCTATAAGGCCATCGGGTCCAACCTGCTCAATGCAAGATCTGAACAGGGTGGTGCATGACAGATGTTCTTGGAGGTCGCTGATTCATAGGGTCGCCATAAGTCGTAGTCGACTTGGAGGCACATAACAACAACAATGGAGAGCTACAGACAGGCTTGTTTCTGCTTTTAAGTTAGCTGCCACCATTTCAGAAAGTGTGGTGTATCTTAGTTAAATTTGCCAAAGAGTCATTTGAGGACAACAGAGAATTCCATCAAATAGTAAGTGGTTAAATTATATTTAAAAATATGAATGCTGGAGCTTAGGCCCTGTAATTAAGTCAATTTGGAGGAAACACACTCTGCACATGTGCAAAGTCTTTTCATTAATTTGTTGCATGTCTTCCAACCTTAGACTTGGTATTAAAGGTATGCAGGTTATGCGGCTCCACCTTGTCAATTCACATTAGAAGGCATACCTGTCCAGTTCCTATGTGAGGCCCAATGTGCTTATATATAGTTACTCCAGTTTTGAAGTGATGTTTTTGCTGTTTATTTAGAACAAAATCTGTCTCAGAGCTATAATTTATCTTGATAGTGAAATGTAATTGGTGTCATGGTAGGTTTTTACTATGATTCAAGTCAGCATTTGAGAAGTTTGAGGATGTTCACTGGAAGTGGAGGGTGTCTGCCAAGTTCCCCTATTTGCATTATCATCTGCTTTGATGTGACTGTTTCCTTTTCAAGCTAACCAAAGATCAAAAGTGCACCAATTCTGGGAAATTGATAATGCCACTTCCCTAAATCCTCTTTGTCCCTCTCCTGTGCCTATGATCATATTACCGTTCTCCTTAAGACACCAATCTGTGGCCCCATCCTTGTATCATGCAGCCCCCCTACTACCTTCTGAACCTGTCCCCATCTTCCATCCCATCAGAGTTCCTTCCTCCTTACTCATTCCTTCCTCTTTCTTTCCTGTCTTGATCATTTGTGTGTATAGCATATTATACTCAGAAATGACTTGCTTTCATGAACAGCAACTGTGTTGTCTATCTAATCTATCCAACTATAAAAACATTTTGTAAGCCGTCACACCTGGAGGCAGAACATGGCAGCAGGATGGCAGGCAAGCAAGGCAAAGGAGTGAGGGAAGTGAGAATGGCAGGTGGGTGAGCGAGCAAGCAAGGGGGTGAGTGAGCGGGCAGCAGCAGCAACGTGGGAGGCAGGGAAGTGCTTGAGGCCGGGTGGTGGCAGTGGCAACAGCAGCCTGGGCAGGCAGGAGGCCAGTAAGCTGCCTAAACAGGGCAGCAACAGCTGCCTGGGGAGCCCCTTTGGGAGTGACGGGGGGGGAGTCAAGGTTGGAGGTCCCTGTGTGTGTGTGTGTGTCTGTGTCCATGTCCCTGGCCGGCAAGTGGAGCAGATTGGACAGCAGAACGAGCAGGGGCAGAGCCCCTCAGTACTACAAAAAAGTCCTCTATATATTTGAGAGTAACCCCATTGAACCCAGTGGGGTTTATATCTGAGTAGACCTGAACAGGACTAGGAATTCTAATCTGAAATAGCCATGATGAAAATTTATTGTTTATTTTTTAAATAATGGATATCCCACCCTTCCTCCCAGAAGGAGCCCATGGCGGTAAACAAAAACACTAAAAGTGCTTTGTTGTTGTTAGGTGCCTTCAAGTTGATTACAACTTATGGCAACCCTATGAATCATTAACCTCCAATAGCATCTGTTATAAACCACCCTGTTCAGATCTTGTGAGTTAAGGTCCGTGGCTTCCTTTATGGAATCAATCCATCTCTTGTTTGGTCTTCCTCTTTTTCTACTTCCTTCTGTTTTTCCCAGCATTATTATCTTTTCTAATGAATCATGTCTTCTCATTATGTGTCCAAAGTATGATAACCTCAGTTTCATCATTTTAGCTTCTAATGGTAGTTCTGGTTTAATTTGTTCTAACACCCAATTATTTGTCTTTTTTGCAGTCCATGGTATCTGCAATGCTCTTCTCCAACACCACATTTCAAATGAGTTGATTTTTCTCTTATCCACTTTTTTCACTGTCCAACTTTCACATTCATACATAGAGATCGGAAATACCATGTTCTGAATGATCCTGACTTTAGTGTTCCGTGATACATCTTTGCATTTGAGGACCTTTTCTAGTTCTCTCATAGCTACCCTCCCCAGTCCTAGCCTTCTTCTGATTTCTTGACTATTGTCTCCATTTTGGTTAATGACTGTACCAAGTTATTGATAATCCTCAATTGATGTCCTCATTGTCAACTGTAAAGTTACATAAATCTTCTGTTGTCATTACTTTAGTCTTTTTGACGTTCAGCTGTAGTCCTGCTTTTGTGCTTTCCTCTTTGACTTTCATCAGCATTTGTTTCAAATCATTAGTGGTTTCTGCTAGTAGTATGGTATCGTCTGCATATCTTAAATTATTGATATTTCTCCCTCCAATTTTCACACTTCCTTCATCTTGGTCCAATCCTGCTTTCCATATGGTATGTTCTGCATATAGATTAAACAAATAGGGTGAAAAAATACACCCTTGTCTCACACCTTTTCTGATTCTGAACCAATCAGTTTCTCCATATTCTGACCTTACACTAGCCTCTTGTCCAGAGTATAGGACAATCATCAGGACAATCAGATGCTGTGGCATCTTAAATGTCCTAAAAACAAAGTACTTTAAAACATTATAAAACAAAACATCTTTAAAAACATATTAAAACAAGACATCTTTAAAAAAAATTAAAACTTTTTTTAAAAAAACTTTAAAAAGCAGTTCCAGCACAGACGCAGACTGGGATAAGGCCTCTAGTTAAAAGGCTTGTTGAAAGAGAAAGGTCTTCAGTAGGCGCCGAAAAAATAACAGAGATGGCTCCTGTCTAATATTTGAGGGGAGGGAATTCCAAAGTATCGGTGCCACAACATTAAAGGTCCATTTCCTATTTTGTGCAGAGAGGACCTCCTGATTAGATGATATCTGCAGGAGGCCCTCACCTGCTTAGCACAGTGATTGACTGGGTATATAGGGGGTAAGACAATCTTTCAAGTATCCTGGTCCCAAGCTGTATAGGGTTTTGAACACCAAAACTAAAACTTTTAACTTGGCCTGGTAGCTAATGTGCAGCCAGTGCAATTCTTTCAGCAGCAGGGTGACATTTTGGCAATTCCCTGCCCCAGTGAGTAGTCGAGCCACAGTATTTTGCACCAACTGCAGCTGCTGGACCAACCTCAAGTGTAGCCCCACGTAAAGCACATTATAGTAATCCAGCCTGGAGGTTACCAGTACATGGACCACAGTGGTCAGGCTATCCTGGTCCAGAAACAGCCACAAGCTGTCTTACTAGATGAAGCTGGTAAAAGGCACCCCTAGCCACGGAGGTCACCTGGGCATTTAGCAACAAAGATGCATCCAGGAGCACCCCCAGACTACGGACCTGCTCTTTCAGAGGGAGTACGACCCCATCCAAAGCAGGCAACTGACCAGTTATCTGAGCGATTCCCAATGTGGGTGGTAGCGCCCCCTGAGGGGCGTTACAGACTTTCAGGGGGGTGTTGGCATCACTACAAACTTTAGGGGGCGTTTGGGTTCATTAGGGGGACATTTGGCGGTCTGGTTGAAGCATTTAAGTTTGCCGTCCACAGACAGAGTAGAAAGAAGGGCGGAAGCACAGCGTCATTCTTTGCCCCACACTAACCTACCACAGCTAAAGTACTGAAACATAAGTAGGATGTAGCCAAGCCAGTCCAGGCTTACTTAACTGTACCTGAAGTCACATGTATGCTACTTCAGAGTAAAGCAGGTTATTTTGCCAGTAACATCGATGGTGGCTATAGATATGTTTGGGGGAATGGAGGCAAGGGTTGCCTGCGGGAGTTCTTGAGCTGTAGGAGAAAGGCCCCATGATCTGCTTATATCCCCAGAGACAAAAGAGGGGAGACTGTAGGCTTGGTCTGGTAAGTAACCTACAGATTTCTTTGGGCCGGGTGGAAAAAATGAGGAGGTTCTATTATTACCTTACGGTGTTGATTTTGCCCTGTTCTTTGAGGTAGGTTTCTCTCCTACGTTCTGATTCGCCCTAATTTAAATATCCTCATACCCTCACTCCTTCTATGAGGATTTAATGAGAAGCCAGGATAAGAAGGCATTTCAAAGCTGAGAAAGCTGTGGTCTTTTGGAGGGTCGGGGTGAGGAGGAGAAGTATGTTTATCTGCTTTGCAGCTGTTTTCAAAACGTCTCGCCTTCTCAAGACATGTAAGCTGGAGGCTAGAACTACAGAGCTGTGAACTCATCAACATATGAGGGGGTCTGAGTCAGTTGGCAAGACCCTGCAGGAGTGGCATGCGCCTTTGCAGTAGGAGGTTTTTGCGGTACGCAGTCTCTTGCCGCTGCAGACGCTTGCAAATCTTGCAACTCGCGCACCTCCCTCTGCCTTCCTCCTAGGCTTGGTAGCACTAAGTCTAAGAAGTCGTTACTGTGTCTGACTGACAAGGCATTATTTGCCCAGGCTGTTGTAATTCTGTCTGTATCATTGTGCCCTGTTTGTGGCAGTGAAGAGAAGTTAAGGGAAGAATAGGAAGCATTGGCATATACTTAATCTAGGGGGGGCGTTGGGCACAAAAAGATTTTGCAAAGGGGCGTTGGGTCGAAAAAGGTTGGGTAACGCTGAGTTATCTGAACTCGAACATGTGCAAAATTGGAGCAGGACAGTCTTTAATCTAGAACACTTTTGTCCACCCATCATCAGCATGCAGCTCCCAATGGCTTGCCTCCAAGGGAATGCGGCCCTTGACAAAAAGAAGTTGTTCACCCCTTCCTTCCCCTATGTTCCAGTCATATTAAATTTCTATTTCAAGGCTCACTTTTAAATCTTTTCACCCCTTTTTCCCTCCACTTTCTCCCCATTTACTGTGTGCAAATGGGATTCCCCCGTGTTGCGGCTAATTTGGGCTCCCCATAGCATTCTGCAAAGGGTAAAATGCAACTGGTGGCAAGCTTTGAAAGAGTGACATATCAGATGTAGGCTCTGGGAGCTACACTCACAGGTCTATAAGCAGACAATGTTTATTACTGACCCATTTTTTAGTCCTTTTCCTGAAGGATGTATATGTTGTTTCCTCCAAAGAAATGTGTCCCTGACCCTAATTACACCTGTGCTTGAGATCAGTGGAGAGTGGGAAGACCATCACATGCATCTACTCCTCAAGTCCCATTTGTCCAAGTGGCAGTAGCACAGGCACAGAGTGGATGCTGAAAATATGTGATGGTGATGGGCTCCTGCTGGGAGGAATGGTGGGATATGAATCAAATAATAAATAAATAAATATGTAACAAGCCTTCCGTAGTTTTTTCCTTTGTGTTTTCATGGAAGACAAGCAGAAAGAACCAAGATGAAACCAGACCTCTCAGTTTACATGGTAGATGGCAAGATATTTGTGAGCTTCAGACATATGGATGGGGAGTCAGCCAAGGCGAGAGAGATGCCCATTTTTCTTGTGCAAGTCCTCAGATTAATTAAAGTTAAGGGAACTTTAATCTGGCAGAAACTGGAAAAATTGCAGTACTGTCACTTTAAGATGCCAGCACTGTTTCATCACAGCAATGAGAAGAAAGCTTTGAAGCTGGGAAAACTGGATTTTGTTTGAGAGTTTTTTTTATGCAAGGCAACCTTAGAACGTCAGTTTGTCTGTCAACCTCCGCTTTTACAAGTTGCTTGCCTGTCTAAAATGCATTGCAATAAAATAATGTCTTAAAGCAGGGATAGGGAGTCTGTGACCCATCAGATGTTATTGGAGTCCGTCTCCCATCAGCACCTAGCCAGCATGGTCAGTGGACAGAGATAATGGGAATTGTAATCCAACAACAACTGGAGGGCCACCAGTTTTCCCAATTCTGGCCTAAGGATCAGAGCTCAAGGTTCATGCCATCCCACTCCCACCACCCTTAATATTTTCATTTATCAGGCTAATTTTATTGGGAAAATTGATCACCTTGTAGCTCTGGGTCAGATGTCATGCTAAGCTATAGGTCAGCCACATGTGGCCCCTCCTCACACGTCCTCCAGCACAGCGGCAAGGAGAAGATTGGAAGCTTCAACTTCCATTTTCAGAGAACCTTGACTTAACCTATCTGAACATGAAACTGTGGTTAATTTTAACTATTGTTAAGGAAACAAGCCAGGATTGTAAACTATAGTTTGCAGTTGGCTTGTTTTCCTAAGCCATACTTGAAATTAACTACATTTAGCCAGATTTGGATATAATAAGTAACTGTGGTTAGTTTAAAACAAAAGCAAAAACTTCATATCTTCTCCTTGTGGCTGCATTGGAACAAGAGAGGAAAGGAGGAGTTCACAGCCCCAAAGCTTGTTCCATAACACTAAATCATAGTTCAGTGTTATATCTGAATGAGGTAATTCTGATTATACACTGGCAGCTGATTTGAGCAAAACACTCACCCACACTTGCTATGCAATTTTGTGTGACTAGTAGAATGTCAGAGCTTCAAATTCATGGCTCCACTTCAATGAAAAGAAAAAATGCATCAGAGCCATGTTCTTGTGTGAATTTTAGCTCTTTAATGCTCTACTGTTTATACAAGTAGGCCAGCGTATCAAGAATCTGCTTGCACTTGAATCTAAATTGAAATTTAGTTTACAAATAAGATCAAGAGTTGATAGTGCTGCCTGTCCTTTTGCAAACGTCAGTAAATCAAGTACAGCGAAGATGTTTTGAAAGTAGATGCTCCTAATTTAATTTATCCTTGCTTCGCAAGAAAAAGCCATACATTGAGCTTTTGTCTGTTCCTTTTTTGCCCCCAGTGCCTTAAGGTTGCTTCTGACATTGCATTTTATCTTGCATGTGGCATGCCTCATCTAGAGCTCTTTTGCTTGGGAGAAATTGGTGTGTTGGGCACCTTCTCTCTGATTTGTGTCATACTGTGGTCTAGGTTATTAACTGATTTGTGAGGGGCCTGGTCCATGAAGAATTTTGTTTTTGAAGTACCTTGGGGAAGGAAGGTTGGATATGATGACCTTTTGGTCCCTTTCAACATATGAAATGTTTTATTTTTTGTTTATTTACCGTATTTAGATGCTTCCTTTCTGCCAGTGTACTCAAAGCAGGGTAAGATATAAAATAATGGCTTATGCTCTAATCGGCACAGCACAAAAGGATAACAGGAGATAAGGTTAGGTCCCAAAATGTTACTCTGTAGAACACCATGTATCTTGGTGGGGTGATAGCATTTGTATAGGTAGGCATGGATGTTTTAAAAAGCAGGGCAGCTTCAGAGTTAAGAGGTGAATGAGAGAGCAAGGAAGCAGTGACATATTCCCCACCCCCAATAGGTGAAAATTGCTGCCATATCTTGTTCCCATCACTCTACCACTTAGAATTAGGTGTACAGCCTGGTCTAGGTGGGACCCCTTTATGCAGCTTTGACTACTTTGCCTGTAATTTGTCATATGTGGGCCTACCCTTGAAGACTATCCAGAAACTTCAGTTAATGCAGAATGCAGCTGCCAGATTGTTGATTGGTATAGCTTGTTTGAATCACGTTACATTGATTCTGAAAGAATTGCACTGGCTGCTTCTGGGCCAAATTCAACGTGCCGATGCTTATCTTTAAAGCGAAACAGTTTGGGGTCCAAACAGTTTTATCATGCCAATGCACAAAGATCTTCCAAAGAGGTGGGCTCTTCTCTGTTTGCCTCCATGGTAATAGGTAGCCTGCTTTGCGTTTTAGTTGCTGTTCCTAATTTGATGTATTTAATGAGTTTATGTTTTATGGTGTGTTATATGATTGTATGTATTTTTATTGTGTATTTTGTACCCAACCTGGGATCCTTCAGCATGAGGAGTGGGCTAACATAACATAAAACAAAACTCCACTTCCTTGCTTACTTTTCTGAAGGATGTGACTTGTGGGTGTGTCAGCTCCATATCTGAAACTACATCTGTGCAATATGTGGGATAGTGATACATTTCAGTTACCTTGTAGAGGAGTGCTCTGAATGGCAAGATTATGGAAGTAATGTCACATATTATAGGCCATCTCTTTCAGCTGGTTGTACAGGCCACAATTTTCTTTCTTCGCATTTAAAAGCATTTTCAGTCACTGTGGTGACTCTCAGGAACAGCCGCCCATCTTTCAAAGATAAAGCCAAAAATAGACTTCCACTCCATAACTAGAAAAGTAGCTTCCAGAAGAGTATTTGTTTTAGTTTGTTGGAGCAAAAACAATGGCTGTGTTTGCATATCACGTTAAATCATGTGTGGCAAACCTTTTTGGCCCAGCGGGCCAGATCTTTATCTGTCTCCACTGCCAGAGGCCAACTTTGACAGGTAGGCAGAACAACCCACCTGTCAGTTACCTGACATCATTATGATATCAGATGATTGACAGGTGGATTGTCTTGCCACCTGTCAAAGTCCCTTATATAGAGCTTCCCAAGTACCTGACAGCCAGTTGCCACCCTTGTGTTAAACCATAGTCAGTGTTTAACTATGATTTAACACGAATGAGCAGGATGCTGGGGCGCCTTACTCAAAAGTCCTGTCTTCGTTCCTCTGTTGTTCCTGGCTGTGCTTCGCTAATAGCAACAGCCAGCCAGCTTTGGCTTGTTGTGCCATCCAAACCTGTGCTCATGGTTTGTTTCCCCCAAATAAACCACAAGTGGTAAGCCAAGAATAAATACTGCTTGTTTGCATTAACCATAGTTAAATATTATGGTTTGACGTGACGTGCAAGCCAGGCTACTTTGTCCTGCAGCACTTTAAAGACTAACAAATTTATTATGGTATAAGCTTTTATGGACTAGATGCATGAAGGGTATTCCTCAGCTTTTAGGCATATATACACACTGACATACAGGGACGGGGAAATGTTATAAATATTGGGGTCAAAACTGTTATGTAGACAACTGGCACAAATTGAAAAACACAGACTGCTTCAATCCTCTCTCTGTCTCTCTCCCACCCCCCTTTGTATTTCAGATGAGAGGATCTGTTCTCCGCCATTTATGGAGTTAACAAGTGCATGTGGAGGAGACACCTTGGAGCAAATAGAGAAGAATGGAATTGCATTCCCGTTCAGTATGTCTACAGATTTTATATTTCATCTGATACGGAGCTAGAGTATTTTCCCCAAGAGTATGCATATCACTAGCATAGCTCACAAAAGAAAACTGAAAACAGTACTTGAGTATATATCCCATATTTCCTCCAAGGAGCTCAAGGTGGTGTATATGGTTCCCTTCCCAATTTTTCCTCACAACAGCCCTGTGAGCTAGGTTACGTTGAGTGGCATTGATTGAGCCAAGGTCACCCAGTGAGCTTCATGGCTGAGTGGGGATTTGAGGCCTAGTCCATCACTCTAACCGCTATACCATGTGCCTGCCTTAGAGGCTCACCAGGAAGCCCTCAGGCAGGACATAAAGCAATAACCTTCCCCAGCAGCAGGAATTCAGTGGCATGCTCCTTCTGCACATGTATGTCCCATATAGCTATTATAACTAATAGCCACTAATAAACCAAATCCTCTGTGAATCTGTTTAATCTTTAAATATCAGGTTAGGTAGTACCAGGGGTAGAGAACCTCGGTCTCAGGGTCCAGATCCAGCCCTCCACGCCTCTCCATCTGGTCTTCAGAACTCTCCCCAGGCCACCTACCCCCCTTCCCAGGCCACCCACCCCCCTTTCCCAGGCCACATCCCTCACTGGCCCTGCTTTGCACCCTGAGTGTTTTTTGCCCAGCTGAAATGTGTACTTGAACTCTGATAACGCCGCTTCCTTGTCTGGTTGGAGGACAGAGAGAAGTGTGTATAGAAACTAGCGTATAGTGTCTTGACCCAAATCTAAGGGAACAGAATTCCAAAACCGTGGGGGCCACCATAAAGAAGGCCCTCTCCCTCATGGCTACTCATCTTATGTGCTTACGGGGTAGACACACCAGGAGAGCCTCCAAAGGAGATCTTGATGTGAAGGCAGGATAGCACAATGTGCAGGTGGTCCAACAAATAGCTTGGGACCAAACTATTTAAGGCTTTAAAGGTTAAAACCATCCCTTTAAATTACGCCTGCACAAGCAAGCAACACAGCTGGTACAACAAAAATGTTACTGATGCTGACCGCCTTGCCCCCAGCAAGACTCTAGTGATCGCAGTGAAGAGTGCTGTGTGTATACTCTACTCCATTTCCTCACAATTCTTTTCTTTTTTTTTGGCATGCATAGTTTGTAAGACGAGAGTGGCCCATGGAACCAACTCCCATGAGGTGAGTATCTGCACAGAGTTCCATCTCTTGCCTGATTAAAAAAAATGCCTTGATGATTAAATCATTACAGGGAGGAAGGGAAACTACCCACGTAGGTTCATAACTCTTTCTGGGTACCACAATTACTGCACTGTTTTCTCACTCTGAAAGCCAAAGGAATGAACTCTTAATATTCAGCTAATGGAACGCTATTAAATTGTTTCCAAAACTAACATTCGAGAGCTCATAATTCATATTTATTACAGATACTTGGGTGGGGGGGCTCCTCAGCTGAATTCCAGCCACTAAATGCTAGTCAATTGTTCAGAAAGTCCTAAGCTACTTGAAAGGTATTCAGCCTCTGCTCGGGCAGGCATCTGTAAAAAGAGAGTTCCATAGCTGTGCAACAGCTCATAGAGTTGCCTCTTTAGTTCCCCTTGTTATACATAGAATCATAGAACAGTAGAGTTGGAAGGATCCTATAAGGCCTTCAAGTCCCAACCCCCTGCTCGATGCAGGAATCCAAATCAAAGCATTCCCAACAGATGCCTCTTGTGTGCCTCCAGTGTCGGAGATAGGTACTTGATTCCATTGTCGTACGGCTCTAACAGTTAGGAAGTTTTTCCTGATGTCCAGTCGAAATCAGGAAATGTGCATGTGCAACAGCACAGACTGATGAAAGGATACCCTTGGTTGATCCTGGGTTGCCTGATGGAAAAGTAATGGAAGAAGGCTTAAGAAGTGGCTAATGAAATTCTGAACCTAGACTCTACCTGACCTGTGAGTTAATCCAAGCCTTCAGTAGAGCACATGCTACAGATTGCACCATCTCATAGATGAGGTGGGCTAGGCAACTGCTGTCTGTTTTTTAAAAGCATTCTCATGTCAAATTGTAATCTGTACTTTCAAAACTCACACCGCTGGGAGAAGGCTGGGCAACCTGAATAGACAGGGAAAACAAGGTGTCCCCATCCGCCTACTTACCATGTTGGGCCTGAAAAAAAGCTTTTAAGTACTGCTGAGCAGGGAACAGAAGTGACACGGTCCCTTCCAGAAAACTGGATGGATATTGGTCCATCACACAAAGTCAGTGCTGCTGTGACATGCAAAACTGCTAAAATAAAAGGTTTTTATTGTCAGCCCATGCTGTTCATTCAAGCTTTAAAATTTTCTTTCTGCTTACATGAGATACTCGATAAGCATCTTTGGTTTCTCTAAGCTTCCCCCCTCCCGCCCAGACTACATAAAATAATTCAGGAAGCTCTCCTCGGTGTCACTCAAACCTCAGCTGATAACTAAATGTAAAGGCAGTCAAAGTGGGTTCTTCATCCAGTTGGCACGTTACATAACAAATCTGCCTACTAGCGAGGTTCAGCCTATTCTGAGAGCCCTGTTTTGGCCAGATGTAAAAATGATTATGTGAGCATTCATGTTATGCGCACTGCTGCAGGAATCACTGATGTAACATGAGTGTGCATAAAGTGATCATGTTTTCCACATAATCTGTTTGCCCTTAATTGTAAGTTCTTGTTGAGTCAAGTATAATGTGTTTTTCCCCCTTAATTTTTCAGATGGCTATCATATTCAATCAGGAAGGCCTGAAAGCCATCCAACCCCCGTGTGTGATTCAAAGCTTTATCAACCACAACGCTGTCCTATACAAAGTCTTTGTTGTTGGGGAGTCATATACCGTGGTGAAGAGACCATCCGTGAAGAACTTTTCAGCAGGCATTTCAGGTAAACTCTGAGAATGAGCACTTTGGTACAAAAGTAAACAGGAAAGAATCTTGCCGACAAAAGGAGGAAGACCATTTTAAAATCAGCATTTCTCACATTTTTTGAACTTGGGGTGGTGGGTGGAGGGGAGATACTTTGAAATGCTTGTTACATTCTGAACACCCCCCACCAAATCTTGTGGCAGCCGTTTCTTTGCAGAGAGCTGCATGTTTGCATAAGGGTCTGTGAATTAGTGCACCATTCCCATACTGCCTTTAGAACAGAACAAGAAAAGGACATCTCCATAGTTTCTCCTAAAACCAACCATCCAACCAGGGCAGGAGAAGCAGCAGCTGTTGACTAGAAGCTCCTTCTTTTCCTTCTGCCCCTTTGCAACTTCCATTGTCATTTGGAAGGCTGTAACTCTAAACCAAAGCCCCTGGGATGAAGGTGATTACCCTTTCTGTGAGATCCTCTTCTTCCTTCCCAGAGCCATACCTCTCCCCTTCCAGGGGTCTTGTTAAAGCATCTCCCACTCAGGTGGGCTCACTCACAGTTTGAGAACCACTGTTTAAATCATCTGTTAAAACATCTGTTTCTTGCAGCCTGTACTTCTTCCCTATACAAAAAGGGATGCCATCTGGTTTGAAATGCATATGAATGGAATTTTTTTGATTGAGTAGATTATATGAACCAACCTGGTATTTAGTTTTTATATCTGTGATTTATGATATTGTATACAAGAGAAAGGCTTTCAGTGGGTTCATTTATCTTTTCTTCACTCCCTGAGAGCGAGAAATTCTTGGAAACTATCCTAGTGTTTCCCATGTCTCCCTTTACTGGGATCAACTCTCTTTTATTTTATTTATTTTATTATTTGATTTATATCCCACCCTTCCTCCCAGCGGGAGCCCAGGGTGGCAAACAAAAGCACTAAAAACACTTTAAAATATCATAAAAACAAATTTTAAAATACATTAAAACAAAACATCTTGAGAAATATTTATTTAAAAAGCTTTCAAGACATCTTTAAAAAACAAGGTTAAAAACATATTGTTTTCATATTGGGTCTCTGCTGAACAAGCTACACAGTTACTGTGTGCAGGTGTTTTATGCCTTTTGTATCCAAGTGCCCAACCCTTATTGGACAATAACATTATGTATTTTTAAAAAATATATTAAGCTACAAAATCCAAAACAGAATGCAGGTCATGAGACTTAATACAAATCATAAGGCCAAAAAAGAAAAATGGGCATAACACTTAATAGTAAAATATTATTACAATATTTCTGGCTAGAGGTACAATCTTTAATCAACAGATTAATCAATGAAACGTTTAGTTGATTGATCTAAAGGACTCAATTTGAATGAATAATGGTAAATTTATAACGGTGGAATTTCAAGTTTAAGGATGCTTTGTTTTGCTCCTGAAGGAAGAACAGAGGGAAGGGGGACCATGTAAGCCCAAGGTCCACTGTAGCTCATTCCTGTTCATCTAAACCATGAGTTAGATTGAACAGGACCTTTGCTTGGAGGTCATTGCAGTTAGGTTTTTCTGTTTTTAAAAAATTGTCCTGTGAACCTGTCTTCTCAAGAATTGGGCCTTAGGCTTTGATAGATAGTAGGGATTTTTTTGTGCAGTAGATGACCAGGTATTTCTTATTCATGGCATGGGATTCAGATGTCTTCCTTAAAGGGAGGGCTTTGGTTGTAGATGTATCATATTTTTCCAGCACTCAAGCCAGTGTATTTTCTTGCTGGAAAAGATACAGTCGAGCACTCTTCCCATTTGCAAGTACTGTATGGAACATGGCTGTACAGTTGCTGCATGCATCTGCTTATTGTGCTTGTGACATCACTAGAGTTGAGCAGTGCCCCTCATATGCCTACACAATCCCCCCAAGCTTTTTCTTTTTAAAAACCAGCAGACCTTCCTGTCCATTTATGGCAATGGAATATTGCATTATTCATACTGGATTGGGGCTAATGCAAGTGCAGGAATAATATACAATCCAAGGCTTCTCTAAGCAAGTTGTAAAGATACATGGAGTTGCTGGGATATACTGCCCCCTTGTGTTGCCTTTGTCAATTCAAATCCTTTTAGGAGCCAAGATTATGATTTGGATATAAAACAGACAGTTCTCTGCTACCTGTACAGTAATAACCTATATGTCACCAGCTCAAGTTCTGTTTAACATTTACACTTTTCTTACCTTTTTGAACTGCAGATAGAGAATCAATATTTTTCAACAGCCACAACGTATCTAAGCCTGAATCCTCTTCAGTCCTAACAGCAGTAAGTATTACAAGGCCTCTTACGCAATACAGTGATTAAATAGTTGCTGAGTGGATCAAGCAACAAGCTGCTCTTTTCTGGTTTATTCTAGAAAGTGTTGCTACAGCACAAGAGGTAACTCAAAATCATCCAAGAAACTCTCTGAAAATGTCTGGTAGTGTCTTTTGTCTCACGGAAACATAGAAACTCTGTCTACTCTGGTAGCGGCTGTCCAGGTTGTTGGACAAAGGTCTTTTCCTTTACCTGATCTTCTGTTTTAAAAAAAACTTGAAATGCCAGGATTGAACCTGGGATTCTCTATATACAAAACGTATGCTCTACCATTGAAATACGGCCCCTCCCACAAGGGTGTTGAAAACTGAGTCATTCTCATAGTAGTACTGAGAAGTGGACTGAAGGAATTAACAGAGAATGAGTTGCAAGGGAACATAATGCTTTCCTGCAATTGATGTAATGGTGCAGTCCTTTTGAATTAATAAAAATGTAACAGTAAACCTTGGAGCAATTTGTGTAGTGCACCTCAGCTCTGAGATGTTTAGTGTGTCAGTTCCATCTGCTGTCACCTACAGTAAAGTGTATGTGTGTCTTCTCCTAACTGTGCAGGAAATAGAGTCCCCAATCTAGCCAAAGTTGGATATATTTAAACTTGTGCTTACTGTCCCATTAAGACAAATGTGACTGAAATATTATCCCTTGAAACTTCAAATGCAGTCTAGTTGTGGTTTATTGTATTTTGATTTAATGTTCAAAGAGAGAATCTTTCTGTCAAGGAAATATATTGGTATTGATCTTGTTACCTTAATTCACTCTTTTAATAAAATAGAGATGCATCTCTAAACTGTCAATTGGGGTAGATAATCTGTGACTCTCCAGATTTTGTTGGACTCCATATTCCGTCAGCCCCACCCACCACGACCAATGGTCAGGGATCATAGGAGCTGTAGTGCAGCAACATCTGTAGAGCCACAGGTTAGAAACCCCTGCTGTAAAGAGGCATTGGGTTGTATTCAAGGCTGCAGAACAGGCTTCCTTTCCTCCCCCCCCCCCAGCCCTCTGCATACCCTCAAAATTTGTTCCAGAGGATTGAGGAGGTACCCTTTGGACAGATTTGGGGGGGCACGCAGAGATTTGTAGCGGGGAGAAGAAGAAGGGGAAGTCCTGTTACATTAGCAGAAGTCCATTCAGTTGTAGCTCTGGTCATTCTAGTACTTAAAATTCATTCAAAATAAGGGACATAAGCTTTTCCTTTTATAAAGCTGGGTTACTATTTTTTTTTTTAGTTTGAACAGTTTATCCAAAATAAACTTGCATTTCCACAATGCATCAAAAAACAACTTACACAGTATGAACACAAACAACAATAATACGTACCACACAAAGTAAGATAATCTTACCCCTTATATACCCAGTTGATCATTGTGCTTTGCAGGTGAGGGCCTTCTGCAGATACCATCTTATCAGGAGGTCTGTTCCGCACAATGTAAGAAGCAGACCTTTAGTGCTGTGGCACTTTGGAATTCCCTCCCTTTAAATACTAGACAGGCACCATCTCTGTTATCTTTTTAGCACCTACTGAAGACCTTCCTCTTTCAACAAGCCTTTTAAGTAAAGACCTTATCCCAGTCTATGTCTGTGTTGGAACTGCTTTTTAAGAAGTTTTTTTTTAAAGTTTAATGTATTTTGTTTTAATATGTTTTTTAAAAATATTTTGTTTTAGTATGTTTTAAAGTCTTTTGTTTTTAAGATGTTTTAAAGTGCTTTCAGTATTTTTGTTTGCCACCCTGGGCTCCTTCTGGGAGGAAGGGCAGGATATAAATTTAATAAATAAATAAAATAGAGGAAAATTTTAAAAAATAAAACAACAGTAAAAGCCAACAAAAAGAAACCAAGCAAATGCACACATATACATATGGTTATAGCAAAAGTAAGACCAGATCAATGAGACAAATCTTCCACAAATGCACAATTCATCACTCATGAATAAAGAAACATTAACTGAGATAATCAGGTGATTATCATATAATTAATCAACAACTCAAGTATAATTTAGTCAGCCTATGACAGCCCTCCATAAAGACTTATGTTGATGGAAGAAGTCAATCATGTTCTTTGACCAAAATATATTTAATAAAACAAAACTATGTTACTATTTTGGTGAGTGGATCTACATTTCAGTGGCTTAGATGGAATAGAAACCCTAGGCCTGATTCAGTGTAACATTTGCTACTCACAGGATCTCTCTTTGATCTCTTGGGGTGTTTGCATGTTGCATATAACGTTTGATGTTTACCTTCATAACTCTTCCAGGGACAGGCCCCTGAGATATTGGTAAAGAAGTAGACCTACTTTTCACTGGGGGTGGCAAATCTGTGTCTGAGCTGCTGTACTTCAGATATAATTGGGGGCTTAAGGGACTGAATGTTCCTCCAAACAAATAGTAATAATAATCTCTGAATTTAGTAAGCTAGATATCAAGGATAAGCATTCTGCTCTATCCTTCTTGTCATGCCAGATTTCAATATTGATAGCTGCGGGGAGAGTATGGGGGAGCATTCAGTTGTGTGAGTTGCCACCTGCATTTTGAAGTAATATCAGCCCAGATGCAGATCATCCCTGGAAATAATAAATAGTGCAGTTACCATAGAGGCAGCAAAGCAAGACACTGTTCCATAGACGTTCATGTAATTAATTAACCAGCTTTTTTTTAATCAGCCAAGAGTAAAATAGTAAAACTCTGTGTGTTTTGGCAATGCATCAGAAGAAAAGGTCTTAGAGACAATACATACCCTCCACTTTTTAAAATGTTCTCTTTACCTCTCTTTTCTTTTTAGCTTGATAAAATTGAAGGTGTATTTGAGAGGCCAAATGATGATGTCATTCGAGCAATCTCGAAGATGCTGAGGCAGGCCTTGGGGGTTTCTCTCTTTGGGATTGACATCATCATTAACAATCAGACTGGTCAACATGCTGTCATTGATATCAACGCATTCCCAGGTAAGAGCAGGCTGCTACATAGCATACAAAATTAATTTGCCACATGTCTCTCTTAGCATTCATTTAAGCTGCTTTCAGAAATGGCCTTGTTGAATTCAGGGTATGTGTGTGGTGGGGAGAGACATGCCTGTTAGCCCCATCCGCAACATCAAAGTGTCTTCTGGCTCCAATCTGATGTTTAGTGCAGTTGTGGGGAAACTTTGGCCCTCCAGATGTTGCTGAACTAATCTCCCTTTACATGTTAGCCATACTGGACAACATCAGAGAATTAATGCCACAGTGTGGTCATTTCTACCCAAGTTAAATGGGCACTTTCACTGGCCTGAAACACATACAAACTTCAAGACTCTCTGCACATCTATGTTTTTATTTATTTTATTATTTACAGAGGTCTATGACAGATCCTGGTCTAAAAGCACTTCTCGCCTCCCCAAAGACTTTCACACAGTGGTCTGTGTGAAAAAAAGTTATTGTCCCATATAATAGATGTGAGTGAAGTGGTGCAGCACAGTCAATCATACAAAAGTGAGAATATAAGTGTTAGAGATTCCAGGATAAATTTTTTTTAAAAATTAAGCATGCTCTGAAATTCTGATGCCTTTCCAATTGTGTCATAGATGATGATGTTATCTGTGTGAAAGAGGACTGGGGAAGGAACATTCCTATGATGTAGCCAAGAAAGCAGTCACTTACTTTGAGGAGGAGATCTGTGTTAGGTGCTGTTTGCAAGGTGTACTCAAGGTTTCTTATGACTAGTCTTTGCCAACCTGGTGTTCTCTATAGAAGTTTTGGACTACAACTCCCATCAGCCCCAGTCAGCATAGCTTTCTAACTGGGTCTGAAAGGTGTTATAATCCAAAATATCTGGAGGGCACCAGGTTGGTGAAGGCTAGTTTACATACTGTAGTTTCCTAGGATATTAGCTTCTAATCTGTATGCATTGGGACTTTCCAGCCGCTTCTACAATATTCTCACTGGGAAGTGGGAATTTCTTGCATGTTTTGCACTCTAGGCAGGGTCAATTTGTTTTGAGCATACCCACAAGGCATGTATGATGTACATTTTTTCTGTGTGGAGATGCCATATTTCTGTGCAACAATGAGTATTTTTAAAGGCTAATCCTGTACTTCTTCCCTATTTAAAGGAGTTCACCTCTTCACAGTTATTTCCCTGCAGTGCTTTCCCAGATCCTTTTAACTGGAGATGCCAGAGGTTTGAACCTGGGATCTTCTGCATACAAATCATGAATGAGCTCTACTGCTGAACATTGACCCCTCCACATAGCTCACTACACAAATTTGCTTCAGACCACTTTAACAGACACTGCTTCAAAACACAGAGCATATGAGGGCATCTCCAGACATTACACAACCAACAGTGGCTATGGAAAACACTGGTGTTAACAGAACCATTTCCTGCAGCAAACACATAATGGGTTGCACCCAGTGATCCCATTTGTGCAAGGATTTTCACTGTGCAACAGAACTTCCCCTCTTTCTCCTTTTTCCATGCCCCCCCCAAAAAAAATCTGCTCTGGACTATTGGGGGGAAACCCAGGATACGGAAGGGATGCATGGAGGGAGGAGAGGGGAGGGAGGGGAAGTTCTGTTGCGCTAGCAGAAGTTCTTGCACCAACAGGACAACTTTGGTCGATACAACCCAGTGTGTCAACAGCATGTGTGAGTGCACACATCTTTAACACTACCACATGCATGTCTGGAAAGTGTGACCCAATCAGATTTCCCAGACACACTTATACTTGTAAATGTTGCTCATACATTATATGATTCTTCAGGAAACACTAGTGCAAACACTGCTGTTTCCTGCAGTAGTCATACTTTTTAAAGCTGCTCATGGCTGGGGGTTGGCAGGGGTAATGTTAATGTGGATAACAGTAAATTAGTAGCTAGAGTTGGGGAATGAAAAATTAGTTTTCTAAAATCTTTGAAATCTTTAACACAAAAAATCAATTTCAGGATGTTTCCTGTGTTTAGATTAACATTTCTTGCTATATATAGTGCCTTAAAATGTCCAATTTTCCCTGCTTTATCCTGTGTTTGCTTTATTCTGTCATGAGGATTTATCATTCTCTGGAAAAAGAATTTCCCTAAAAATATTCTAGCTAGAAACGTTGTGGGTTTGCTTTGTTTTATGGCATCACCTTTGGAGAAGAAATGTGTTGTTATCCCCTTCCTTCCATAATCAGACACTCAGGGGCTGTTCAAACTAAGATGTTATTGTCTTAAAGTGCTCGAAAAACACTTTAGTGCTCTCCCCTGGTCATATTGTAATCCGTACAAAAATTCATATTTAAATAATCTGTCACAAAATACATATTTAAATACTATTGTATCTCAGTGTATACTTTTCTTAACTTATTTTATGCTAAAATAGTGAGGTGAATTAAGGGTTGTAATTTAAGGATAGTAATCTGGTGGGGGGAAAACCCACTGTGAGTCCCAAAGTGATATTCTTGATGTGAATGTTTTTAGAGGTATAGCACAAAATTCAATACTATCTGTTTTTCTACGCTCAAGAAAAATGATCCTTTCTTAAATTATTGTCCCTGTGTGTTGCAGGATGAGAAAAGGGATGGGGAAAACTTACTGAAAGACCTACTCTAATAGGAAGATGGTGATGCGAGATTTTTTCCTTCCCCTCTCTTCCTTTTTCAGGTTATGAGGGTGTCTCAGAGTTCTTCACAGACCTCCTGAACCACATAGCTACTGTCTTGCAAGGGCAAGCTCCAGAGGTGTCCCAGCTAAACCATAGCAAGCACCTGACTGAGCACACCAGCAGCCTGGTGGGAGAGCGGACATGCTGTGCTAACACAGGCTGCCGAAGCATGGTGGGCAAAGACTCCTGGATTGTGGAGAGTGAGACCAACAACTCGGTGAAGCTTCAGCACCAGAGACTAGGCTGTAACTCTGCAATGTCTCCTAGCTTCCAGCAACACTGTGTTGCCACACTGGCAACAAAAGCTTCCTCTCAATAACTTAATCAGTGCCACAGACTGAGAAGAACTCTAGGCTCCAGGATCAGAGCAGGGTGGTTGGTAATGCAACTACAAAACAAAACAAAAATCTCTATTGGTTCAGTGTGATTTTGGAAAGGAGAACAGAATCAGTGATCTGGGTCTACTTCATCAGATTCCTATTGTAGCTCTGTAGTGAGTTTATGCGTGTGTGTGTGTGTGTGTGTGTCTTAAACACTAAATCTTAATGTTGGAGAATGGGGACTATGTTCCCCCCTCCACCCTCTTCCTTCTTTGTAATTATTAGTGACCAGAATTTCAAGGATGAACCTTGCAGAATTGATGATTGTGTTTGAAAATTTGCACATATGAATTCAACTGCCCTTCTTGGCTCTTTCCCAGACCACTCCAAAGAGGAAAGCAAGAGTGCCCACAAGACAACCACACATCAATTCATTATGCTCTTAAACGATTCATGGCTAGCTCAGGATTGGGTTTCTTTATTTTTGGTTTGGTGGGCACTAACGTTAGGGCCAGTTACAAAATATTTCCCCTTCTCTCAGAAGAAAAGTATATATTTGGCAAGCATGAAAAACAGAGACTGTTTTTCTGGTATATTTCTTATTGGAGATAGGTTGATAACAACACTGCCATTTGTCCTGTCTTTGGGGTATGTGCTGTCCCAGTGTTTGACAATTTTGCCATATTTGGCACAGCAGTAAGCTGCGGTGGTCCGTTTGAGCCAGGCCTTTCTGCTGTTTTGCTGATCCTGAGACGGCAGGAGGTCAACTGGACTTATGACCACTACTCCCCACAACTCACTTCACTCAACAACAGGCAGAACTTTGTATAAAAGAATGAAAGCATGGCAACTTCTATTACTCTGCCCGCCCACCTAATCACTCTTTGTGGTTGATTTTGGGACAATTTCATAAGGGCAATGTTATATAATCTATAACTTAAGATCCAATAGCAAAACAAAAATGCACCTTACACTCTTCTGTCTCAACACAACATCTTCTGTCAGGAGTTTTGTCCTACATCGGCCAATTCCAAATATTAAACCAAAATTAATGGAGCTTGTCAGGACTTTTAAGGCAGCATTGTTTGTCTATTTATAGGCGTCCTATTTGGAACAATCACTAAATCATTTAATTAAGGAAATACTATTAAAACCTTACAGTTGTGCTTAGATAGCAATGGTATGATTGAACATTTACATGGGTTTTGGGTCTGTGGGCCAGTTAATACATGTACTAGAATGGTGCATGGTGAATGCATGGTGAGGGAATGTGTGTGCATGCAATCTACTGTGTGATGCAGCCTGTACATGTATTTTCCCCATCCCTTTTTAAAGGTGGAAAGTAGTGTGTCTATCATGTGTGCATACAGGCCATACTTGTTTTAAGTGCTCACACTCCCTGAGTACCTGTACAGAGTTAATCCTGAAAGATTATGAACTGGCCTTAACACCCCACTGGTCCCAAGAATGTTTGGGATATGTGTTAAAGAAAGAGAAGATGGAAGCATCTCCTTAAATGTTGGGACATGGAAAGGGCCAGGCCAGTGGAATGGCCAGAGACATTCAGAGTGAATGGGTGTTTACTCCGCTCAACCCTTAGAGGTGAATTTTTGAGAAAGTTTATAACTGTTGGTATTAGAAGGTGTGGTGGAGGAACAAGGAATGCTAACTTTGCTTATATGTTTGCATTTTGTTTTTAAATTCTATAAAACTCCACAGTAAGTAATGGACATAATTAACCTCCACCACCCCAAAAAAAGGCTATCTTTTGTAAACTATTTCCCATGAGAGATTGCGAGGCCTTCATTTTGGATTTATATATGAAATTTGGGTCATGGCTATTCTAAATAATTATCTTCCTCCCATATTGGTAGTTGCAGAGACATCACAATAGATTGCAGGGATTTGAGGGTGCATTTTTTACATGCATTCAGTGGGAGTGAAAAGTAGGTCAGATGTGGATTTTCTTTCTGATGCAGCAAGCCTTTGCAAAGTTTGTGATGTTGAAAAACATTACAATCATAACTTATTTCTATAAAATACTTCCAATTTTGATTTGTGTGTGTGCATGTGCACAGCACAAGCCAGAATGTCAGATTGCCCTGAGGGTGACATCTTTGAAAGCAGACGAGTCTCCCCTTTTTCTCTCCCTGTAACATTCAATAAGGCAAGGTTTGTCATCATGTTGAATGTTGCAACCCCTGTGCCGCCTCACTGGCTGCCACTTGCACGGGTCAAGCTAGCAACGTAATGTAGTGTTATGAACTCTGCTTTACTCATCATTATGAAGGGTCAGCAGAAGGAAGAGTCATGGGGTCTTCCCACCAGTGGAGGCTGGTCCATTAGGGCCATTGGAGCACTGCCCCACCAACCTCAGTCAGCCCTTAATCCAGTCCTTATCTGCCTGCTTTCTTACTTACATCCAGGTGGTGGCACTGCCTGTCTGCTTCCTCCTCCGTAGTCTCAGTGTTGCCATTGTAGGACCCAACAGGGGCAAAACTAGTCTTAATTGCCTTCTCTGCCTTCCGCCCTACCAGTCTCATTGAACACCAGCCACCAGTGCTTGCCACAAATGTCCTCAGGGAGCAAAAAGTCTACTGGGATATATTGTGGTACTATGGCATCACTGGTGGATTATGGAATGTTTTTAATAATTATCCCCCCTTTTTTTAATTGAAATGGCAATATTAATTTTGGGTTCAGGGATAAGCAAGTTATACGAAGAGTCTGTTCAGTCTGGTTTAGTTATGGGAAACATTTCAAAACTAACTATGTTTACATGAATCTGAGCATTGGATCCAATTAAAGAGTCTTTATGATGTTTCCTAGTTTTAATAATGAGTAAGCATTTATTTTCATGGTTGCCGTCTAAATTTTGGTTGGCCTATTTTGCACTGCTTCATTTCTCCAAAATAAACTACTGAAATATAATTGTGCATTTTTATATTTGTTTACAAATTATTAAGCATATTTTGTAAATTCTTTGAAGTCTTAACACAAAATATTACTTATAAAAATGCAGTCCAGATCTTGACTGCAGCTAGAAACTAACTTTAATTCCGTAGCCAAGTAGGTTACCAGATTCTTTCTATAACTGATGCTTGTTTTAGAAAGACAGTGATGTCACTCTTTCATATCCTACAAACATTCTATAACAAGATGCTATTATTAACAACTAGCTGGATCAGCATATATATTGTAATTTTGTCAGTAAGTTCTTTCCTGTCGATATCTTTGGTCAAACTAGGGATGGCTGGATCAGTCTAATTCTAGTGTGTGTCAATTTCACGTGTTCATCCATAAACCTGTTCCATTTCTGCATTAATCTGAATGTTTTAAATCCACACAAAAATGTATATTTAAATATGTATTTTATCACAAAGTACATATTTAAATACTTATTTTACATCAGTACATGCATTTCTAAATGTATTTATTTCTAAAAACACATTTTTAAACCACGTTAGTATGATTTTTGAGCCAAGAACTAGATCACAACATTTAGAGAAATGCGAAATCTGAAGGATAATTATGCTCCAATATTCACATTAGTCTAAGAGGGCAGATCAGAGCTTCTCTAAAGTCAGACTATGCATATAATATGAATAGAAATGCAGTCCTACTAAGTCACACAGATGCTAGGGGAGTAAGGGTGTGCTACTGCAAATTGCTAAGCAATGGACAAATGTTATTTTAAAAAAAGTAAAGTTACATAAATGCAAAATGAAATGTTCACCTGTGGGCCATGGTAGCACCAAATCCCTTGATCCCATATTTGATTTTAGAGTTGTTTCCAGAGTTTAATCTCCAAGGCCAGTTTTGTGTGTGTGCTTGGCTCTCTGAGGTATGCATGGTACTCCATGTAATAATATACAGGTTGAAGGCAGTTGTACTTTTTTTTTGCTCTGAGGTCTTTAAATGAATGAATGAATGAATACACACACACACACAAAATATATACATAATATATATAAAAGCCCCATTTGGGCATTAGTTCTACTCATCCATAAACATGTGACTAGGAGCATGCTGCCTCCCACCCATCTCCAGTTCACAATCAGGGATCTAAATAGTGCAAAAAAAACTTGATGAGTAGAGGAAATTCCTCTGCTGCTGACTCACCCTCAAACTTGCAGAGTGTTCTAAGCATGGTAATGATGATGTGCTGGTCAGGGCTTGGTAGCATGCACTAACTCACTTGTTGGCTCATGCATGAGGACAACTACAGTCCTGCAGGTTTGGGGTATGATAAGGTCAGCTCTGATTGCCTATTAACTAGCACCAGAGATGTCACCAACACAACCAAGCCCTGGAGCATTTTTGCTACTGTTTATAAAATGTTTGTAAATTTGGGGGAGGGGCCTTAAGTGAAGTGGGGGTTGCACATAAATGCTGCTTTAAGTTAAGAAGGAAAGAGATCATAGCCACCAATAGGACAAGGCTGAGGACTAATGCGTATACCATTGCCATGGAGAGCAACTCACTGAACTACTACTACTGGTCAGCTTTCTTGTATGTATGTCCCTAACAGAAGTTGCAGAGAATCCTCTATGACTGCCTTAGAATGTTAATGTCTGTTTTCACCCAGCAGTTTCATGCTTAAAATAAGGACCCATCAGAAACCAGCCACATGGCTTTTTATTACCAAAATAGATGCTTTGCCCATCCTGTTGTATATATTATGAATCCTGCATGCCAAAATCCAGAAAACGTTGAGCATGGGTAAGTATGCATGTGAGGCTGCCCTTAAATATGCCTTTTGGTTGTACACATATGCCCACACTTCCCTATGTTCTCATGATTTTTCAGAGCTGAGTAGTTGCAGGAAGTCTTGTGGCATTAGTTTATAAACTGAAGTTGAAAGAACGTCACCAGACTGCCCTGTCGAATCTTGTTCAAAACCTGGGGGAGAGGCTTCCCTTTTAATGTTGTCTGAGTGGTTAAAGTATCCATGGTGTGTGATTATATAGAGCAGAGATGGGGGAGCAGTGGCCTTCCTGATGTTGGATTCCCAACTCCTCTCAGCCCCAGCCAATGTGCCCAATAGTGAGAGATGATGAAAGTTGGAGTCCAACATCATCTGGAGGGTTAGAGGTTCTCCATCCCTGGCATAGACACAGGGGAAGACTTTTAACCATGTTCCAAGATTATTTTTAAAATATTGTGGTCAGTTGGCTTCATTCTAATTTTTTTTTTACTTTTAATTATTTTGTAATAATGATAAATGGATTTAAAAAATAAAAAAGGCCGGACACCTATATTCTAAACATTAGTTAGAATGAAGAAATAATTAACTAAAATTAAGAATTACAGCAACAGGGTAAAATAACAGGTGCATGGATCACATCTACATTGTTCTTTAGCCTAGCACAGGGGTGTGGAACCTGTGGCCCTCCTGATGTCGCTGGACTTCCTTGACCGTTGGCCATGCTGACTGGGACTGATGGGCATTGGAGTCTGGCAACATCTGGAGGGCCACAGATTTTGTATCCCTAGGCTAGTGCAAACTTCTCAGCTCTTTGGCAAGTGTTTGTGCTGATTCCTTAGGTTGCAGCAGGATTGAGCAGGTTAGGCTCATCTGAACCTTAGGGCTCTTCCTGATGGAAGCTTCCCATACTTGCATGCAAAATCCCATTCCGTGCCTGGTACTTCCGGGCAAAGGGGCGAGTTTGTGGCCACAGCCAAAGCTCAGGCCGCCATCGGGTGTGCACGCGGCGCGCCGGCGCGCCATCGTGACACACAGGAAGGAGGCAGGGCGGCTGAAGGCCATTTAAGGCCGCTCTGCCAGCCTCCCGCCCTTCTTTGAATTTTGGCGGCTGAGGCTTTGTGGCGGCGGCTGCTGCGCGGTGCGGGGGGCCTCCCGGCGCGGGTGAGGCCTTCCGGCCGTGGCGGGGCCTTTGGTGAGCCGGCCTTGCGGGGGCAGCGGCGGCGGCGGGACACGGGGGTCCTTCTGGCCGCGATGGGCCGGCCTTGCGGCTGCGACGAGACACATGAGGACTTCCAGTGGCGGCGAGGCGCAGGAGGACTTTCAGCCGCGGCGAGGTGGTGTAAGGAAGATTTATGGTTGCATTCCTAAGCACACTTAGAGAATAAATAAAGCCCACTGAATACGGGGAGAATTACTTCTAAGTAGCATAGAAAGGATCAGCCTGCTTATGCTATTCTTCTCAGTTGCACTCGGTAGAATAAGATCTAAACTAGTGCTTTGTTGTTTCATTTTTAATCATGCAATGAGTGCCTGCCAGGGACCTTTACCAGCTTCTTTTTAATTACTTGGTTGGCTTCTTGGTTTATCTTCCCAGTTACCATCAAGAGGTCTTTTTCAGCCCTTGCACTCGGTAAAATAAGATCTAAACTAGTGCTTTGTTGTTTGATTGTTAATCAGGTAATGAGTGCCAGCCAGGGACATTTACCAGCTTCTTTTTAATTACTTGGTTGGCTTCTTGGTTTATCTTGAAAGCACCATCCTGTGCATCAGTGAGAATTTCAAGCATGGCAACGAGGTTAATAAAGATTTTGGCCCCCAAACCACTTGATTAGTCCTGTTGATTCTCTGTGGCTGTTCATAAAAAGGCAGCTGCTTCATTATCCTGATCTACCCATGGAATTATAAAGAGCAAGCTAGCATTTAATCCATGTTTTTCAAAGTATCCTAGCAGGAGGATATGTTAATATGCAGTGGAGATGGAAAATGCATCTGAAGTTTAAATGAGTCAGAACTGCAGATCCCTGGATAGTGGGAATTCAGGTGGTTGATTTTTTGTTTGAACATCAAAACCATTCAGTACAATTTAGTTGAGTGTTTTTGTTTAAAAAACAGCTGCTTATTTTTGTTGTCAATCATTTAATTCCTATTTAATTCACTGCACAGAATGGTGAATCAATGTGATACAATGGGTGACAATACCGTTTAAAAAGGAATTCAGCTGAAGAACCAAACTGAGGTATCACAACAGTTTACGAAAATGAAAAGCTAGGTGATCTTATGATTATAAGTCAGCCTTCCCTAACCTGGTTTCCTCCAGAGCTTAGCAACCATGGGTTAAGAACATAAGAAGAACCTGCTGGATCAGGCCAGTGGCCCATCTAGTCCAGCATCCTGTTCTCACAGTGGCCAACCAGGTGCCTGGGGGAAGCCCGCAAGCAGGACCCGAGTGCAGGAACACTCTCCTCTCCTGAGGCTTCCGGCAGCTGGTTTTCAGAAGCATACTGCCTCTGACTAGGGTGGCAGAGCACAGACATCATGGCTAGTAGCCATTGATAGCCCTGTCCTCCATGAATTTGTCTAATCCTCTTTTAAATTTAATCCTCCTTCAAATTTCAGCCTCCTGCTGCCTGTGGCCGCCACTTCTTTTGCAGAATAACCTAGAAAGATGCTCTGTCATAACGAAGCGGCCATTTGGATTGGAGCAATGCAATGTAATTACAAGAGCAGGGGCTTTTTGAGGAGGGTGGGGGGCAGCTGGAGACAGAAGGGAGGCGGCAGGAGCCTGTAGGGACCCCAGTTAGTGCTGCAACCTCACCTCCAAAACTACCTCAACTCCAAAATGCAAAGGGAACTCATCCCCCCTTTTTTCACTGTTAAGCTTCTCCCCCCCCCAAATACGTTCTTCAAACCCAGGTAAAAATATATGAACCTTTCCATCAGTTAAGTCCCATAAACCTCTGTCCTAAAACCCATTTAATCTGTGATATTCTGAGTAAACACACATAGGATTCTGCTGTATGTGTGCAATCACATGCACCCTTCCAAGGGAAGAAGTAACGAGACACTCGGGGATTTTCTCACAAGTAAGTATGCATAGAATTGGTCCAATTCATATTTCTCTGAGTAAATTATTTAAACATAATGGAATTAATCACACGCAGGCTGCACATTTGCTTGCATCTTCACTTTAGCTAGTTTACAAACTGGTCTGTAGATAAGGTGCCCACCTTTTTACAGGCCTCTAGTCCTGTGCCTTTAAGGGTCATTTGATCTGCAGACATTAGAAGATGACATTGCTTAACTCCATGCCATCTAATAACTGCTGAATACGAACCTGCTATTAAAGGCACAACAACAACCCAGAAGGATATGTGGGGCCAGGGCAGCCCCCAGCAGAGGCTGCTCGGAAAAAGTGTCCCTTCCCAGCTACACTCGAGGGCTATGGACCTTGCTTGCAGACTGCCCAGTTATGGGGGGACTCATTTTATGATGTGGTTTTTCTTTATTATGCGGTTTTCGGGATCCTATGGACGCACTGGTCCAGGGGACAGTTGATTAAGACATACAGTTGGGCAGGGTTATTGGCCCCTTCCCATCATCCCCTACCTCTGCTCTCTCAGCGCCCCCCCCCGTATAGTGCCCACAGTGGCAGTGGGCAAAGTCTACCTGATTCACCATCTGTCATACAAGTGGGGTCACTCAGTGATGCCTTATGGGCAAGTGTGGCAGCTAATCTGCCTGCATTGCCGGCCGTTACACACGGTGGATTTTGAGCTGCTGAGTTTTGCCTGTTAAGTCAACTATGCAGCAGAGCATTACCTAGGGGCTGCTGTATTCTTGCATGGAGCACTTCAGCCCCTTCTTGGAGACAAGAGGGCTCAGAAGCAGTGGGGCACTACTTTCATGATTTACAGTTTACGGGTAGGGCAGACTTTGGGTGCATATTAGCACCTGATGGCACAGTTTATAGCGTAGCTATGAGCTGGGGGGTTCCTTTGGCCGCTGGGGAAAGGGAAGATCCTGCCCCAGTGTTCACCTTCCAGGGTATGAAGACTGACTTTTGGACCCAGGGCTGCAGGCTCCCCTGGAAAAGCTTGAACTGTTGCAGATCAAGATCCTGCAGTTTTCAGGGGCTGGGGAAGGTGTTTGCTTCCTCCCCTTCAGGTGTTGGGGGCCTTCTACGGTGGGGGTGATGGTGCCATAACAGGGATTTCACAGCCTTACCACAAGTTCAAAGTTTTTGGCTGCCTTGTGCGCCAACCTCTGGTGGCCCCCTCCTTTCCTGCGGCGCGTCAATGGTGTTTCAGTTAGAGGAAGGACCGACTCAGCTAGTCCCATACCGCATACTGGGAGATGGGGGAAGGGAGTCAGAGATGGCCATATGCCTATCTGCTGCCCCAGCATGCTCACCAGCTATCAGAGGGCAGGAGGGGATTCCTGGGAGTTAGGGGCTGGCAGGGGCTATGCAAAGTGTGGCCTATTCCTATGAATCACGTGCTGGAATTCATCACATGGTAGGAGTGTAGCTTGTCTGTCAGTGTGTCGCAAGGTAGGCTGGCAGGGGGCCTTTAGGACCATTCAGATGTCTTGGGATATGTCAGGTGCTGGCCAGCTGGCCCATGCACACCCCCATACCCCTTATCCTCATCCTCCATGTTAACCTGACCCGCCAGGGATGGTTGATCAGGGAGGTGCCCTGAGACCGTCATGCTTCAAAGCTCAGCAGTTGCAGGTAGCGGCCCTCACACTTAATTCGGAGCCTTCCGGATGGGGGGCGAGGGTGTTTGGGGGCCAGGTCAGACTTCCAGGCAGACCAGGGGTGCAAGAGTTAGTCCACATTATTTTACCCTCCCCCTGGACTGGACATTTCCCCATGACGGCGTCATAGTGTTTTTGGCCTGAAGCTACAGGCCTGGTTGCCTGATATTCAGGGGGAGGGATCTTCCCTTATAAAGTTTCAGTCTAGTGTCGCAGTGCCTGGGAGCAGACCCATGGGGGTTTGAGGGACATGCTCCTCCGGAATGGGGTTTGCCTACCCGGCAGTGGAATTGCCTACCTGGGACGGTCCATTTGGTTTTGGTATATGCAGGTGCACGCCATTAGGAGGTGGAAGTAGGGGGCGCATGGAATACATTCACCCTGGGGGTGAGTCTGAAGGTCCGCGACCCAACTGTTCACGATTGTTTCTGTTTTGGCAGGTTGCTGGATGGGGATGGAGCAGACGCGCATCCTACTCTGCAGCCATGGCATGATCTCATAGGCTGGCCTTGGGGCCGCAACGCACATTGGTTCACAGCTGGGCCTCGGATGGTGGGCCACAGTTTGGTGGCTGGGTCGACAGAGTATGCACTGGAATGGTCTCCTACCCATGTTGTTCCGGCAGGGTTCAGGGCGGAAGGTTCTGCAGGTGGTGGTCATTCCCCTGGGTGGGAATTACCTTGGTTACTGAAGGGCAAGACATGTGAGGACATGCAGTTGAGGCCACAATAGCATCTGTTCGTCTGCTGTGGTCAGACATGGAGGGCAAGGCCCTCAGTGGCAGGCATGTGAGGACATGCAGTTGAGGCCTCGGTAGCCTTGGGTCGTCTGCTGTGGTCAGACATGGAGGGCAAGGCCCTCAGTGGCAGGCATGTGAGGACATGCAGTTGAGGCCTCGGTAGCCTCGGGTCGTCTGCTGTGGTCAGACATGGAGGGCAAGGCCCTCAGTGGCAGGCATGTGAGGACATGCAGTTGAGGCCTCGGTAGCCTTGGGTCGTCTGCTGTGGTCAGACATGGAGGGCAAGGCCCTCAGTAGTAGGCATGCGTGGACATGCAGTTCGTGGGGCAACGATGGCATCTTCCAGATGGACCTGCAGAGGGGTCTGCACAAGATTCTTATCGGGTGTGGGGTAAAGGGAGACTAAGCAGAGGCTTGTCCCCCTTTTGTGGCAAAGAAGTGCGGGAAAAGGTTTAAAGGGAAAGGGCAGCTAGGTGACACCTTTAGGCACCTTTGGGGGCGATTGGCGGTCCGGGGGCCTGCAGCTCAGGGCTATACGGCCCGGGGGGCAGAACACGGGCCGCCTTTGGGGCCAACGTGCCTCATCCGCTCGGAGTTTCACGGCTCCGGGGGGCGGTGATGCGGGTTGGACCCCCTACACATCTTCAGGGTGTGGCTTGAGCTGGGGTCTGGCATAGGGCAGCCCTGGGCTCAGGCAAGGTTTAGTCGCCCTATGGCTGCAAGCAGGCTTTGCCTGGATCATCAGAATGCTCCCGCACTTGATTTCCCCTCTGCAGGTTCATTATTCTAATTGATTCCGTTTAATAAAGTGGCCCATGATTCAACCCAATGAATGGTGTTTGTGTTTTATTTTGGCAATAGGCCACAATCAGAAGTGAGAGGTAAAACACGAAGCCACCACCTTGCAAGGTCTTTGCTCCATATGCTCACAGCATGTCCAATTGTACTGTTAGGGTGGTTCATGGTATGAACAGGAGCTGTTCATCCCTCATGTTCTGTTGTACGTATGGACTCAGGTTTCAAAGCATACAGGTGTAAATCCATAGCCCGTTCAGAACTGTCAGGTGGATGCACAATTAGCTGCATCCGTTGTTCTGAAAAACTGTTCTTTCTAGAAATAGGTATTCTAGCACCTTCAGTGTGAATGTAGCAATACCCATCAGCATTGGTATACTCCCGCAGTGGTATGCAAAATAAGCAAAGAAAGAGTTTCTCAATTTGCTGTAACATTGTAGCCTATTTATGTAAATTATTCATGTCACTGAGCTGTACTTTAATGAAAACAGTTATTGGAGTTGCATGGAACAACGTTAAACATATACCTGAGTTATTACTGTTGTATTTGCTGACTTAAAACCCCAGATGGGCTTACCCCTCCCTTACCTCTTCCCTTCACAGAGCTACAATTCCCAGAGTGGTTTAACAATAAATACCTCTTCTTTGGGAACTCTGGAAATTGTAGCTCTGTGAGGGGAATAAGGGTCTCCTAACAACTTTCAGCACCCTTAGCAAACTACTGTTCCCAAGATTCTTTGGGGGAAGCCATGGCTGTTTATAAAGTGGAATAATGGAATAAATGTATAGTGCAGATAGGGCCTGAATCTACTATTTTGTTCTTGCTGATAACTTGAAAATCAAGCTCTGAGTGTTTTATTGATTCAGTTTAATTACTGTCTTAAAAAGGAAGAGACCACAAAAAAGCATTTCATAATTGCTAATGAGTAAAGCTAGTGAAAGTGTGGGCGGGGGGAAGGAATCACGTCTTCCTTCTCACAGAGCAACCCATACATAAGAACATAAGAAGAGCCTGCTGGATCAGGCCAGTGGCCCATCTAGTCCAGCATCCTGTTCTCACAGTGGCCAACCAGGTGCCAACCATACCATGCTCATGTTTTTCTTCCAACATTTGCACAGTAACTTCTTAATACAATATTTCAGGGTGTGAAGAGATGTGTGTAGTATTTAAACATTGCAAATATGTAAGTATAAAATAGTGATTTCTCTATTTCAGACTGCATATGAATGATAAGAGGTATTCATCTCTTGTAAAGAAAAGAATATTCAGTGCTGTAAAAAAAAAAGAGATACTAGATGTATTTTTCAAATTATTTATTTCTTTAGATTCCCTGCCTTCCTTGGTGTTTTTGATGTGGCTCAATTGTACCCTTTCAAGTGAGATCCTCAATTAAAAATCCCATTAAACTGGTCTCATCCTTACCAGTAATTAGGATTGTACATCTTTTATCTGATAAATCAGAAATTGTTACTGGGGTTTGGGTTTTTTGAGGCATGCTTAACATTTATTGTTCCCAGTTCAGAGCTCAGCCCATAAGGGACCAATTTCTTGCTTTTGCCAAGGGACATCCATAACCCTCTGCCACTTTATATAGTGTTAGCAAGTGTGGGTGTTGTGATTGCTATGTTCCTGTTCACAAAATTACTTTTTATGAAAAACTAGATGCTTTTGTTATTATATATATATATTATATATATATTACACACACACACACATAGATATTATAAATACATATATATATATATTACACACACACACACATAGATATTATAACTACATATATATATAATAAAAGAAAAATCTGGGCTTATATAAAACCCCCAAAATATTACCTCCTTGGCTGTTCATTTGTACTGCATGACAGACATTCTTCTTAATAATAATATGGTGCTTCTCAACTCTTTGCTTATGTTGTTGATTTCAATAGCAGTTGATCCCATTTTTGTCATTATTTGCCAAACACCTGTGACAGACTTCTTCTTTTAACAATAGAGTAAAATGCACTTAAGTATCATCTGTTTTTGTGTCTACTTTGAAGACAAAACTGTCCTTTTTTAAAACACATGATTAAAATAAATGCCTTATTACACCACAATATCCTGCATTCTTGTTGATGACTGAAGAGGGCTAGGGACTGGGGTGAGTTTTTATTCCACAAGGCTGGCCTTCCAGAAAAATAAAATAAATCTTCTCATGTCATTTCCTTGCATCAAGCTCTACAGTCTAAATGCTATTTAGATTGCACATGTTCTAACTGATTCTTTGTAGAGTCCAAATTCTGACTGGCCCAGAATATTTCTAATAGGCTTTCTAATTGGAAGGTGCTGTTTAGAACTGAATGATTGCCTGACAGCAGGAGAGCTATAAATCCATGCATGTTGTCCTCTTCCTACCCCAATTTTACACACATATTCAGGATTTCTATAAAAATAATAGGTAGGGGTGTTCAAATGAAGAACGGGAGCAGAGTCACGCCTGTCACCCCACTGCTGAGATGCGCACCAGCCAGCATGAGAATATATGTGTGGAGCTCCTCCATGCTATGGGGGCTCCTGATTGGGCCAGGAGGAATGGAGGAGATCTACATGCGTACAGGGTCCTTTCTTTACATTGGCTGAGGGCATGGCTAGCCTGGGCAACCTCACTGCCTTACCTGACACATTTATGTTTTGAACTTGTGAGGAGGGTTGTCTGAACTCTCCCTAAGACTTCGTAGAAAATCTTCATGGTTGTATCCAATGCTAGTCTTGCTTAGAGTACCTTTGCTGTCAGAGGAAGTATGCTTCTGAACACCAGTTCCTTGAAACTGCAGGAGAGGAAAGTGCTGTTGTCCTCAGGTCTAGCTTTGCAGCTTCCCATAGGCATCTGGTTGGCCACTGTGAGGACAGAGTGCTGGACTAGATAGGCTACTGGCCTGTTCTAGCAGTCTTTTCTTCGTAGAACCACTGAAATTAATGGACCTAAGTTAGCCATGCCTATTAATTTCAGTGGATCTACTCTGAGTAGGACTAGCATTGAATACAACCCTCAGTTTCTAACAGTCATGGGCATTTGGGGAAAAGCCTGGGTTTTTTTAATGAGCTTTTCACTCAACTGTAAATCCATAGATTGGAGTAATGTTTGGGACATGGGGGGGTGAAGTTATGTGTGATAGATTATCATCATGGAGGCTGCCCATAATGACCTTTTGATAGCAGCTAAGTGGGTGACCATGAACACAGATGTAATGTGTTGTTTTGTCAATCCTTAAGTTTAAGGGTTCACAGTCTCTGTTGGCACGAATTGAAGACATGGAGATTGTCCATTTGTAAAAATTGCAGCATATGTATTCTGAGAAGCCCCGTAAAGGGATCACCTTACCCCATACATGCTGATCCGATCACTTTGACATGTGGAATTCACATTTTGGCAACTGCCATGAGATGTTCATTCTGCATTTGTAGGGAGTCATTCCCCTTAGTGTGGCTGCAGTGGTACTTTGGAACTCCCTGACTATTGACATTAGACAGGCACCATCACTGTACTCCTTTAGACACCTCCTGAAAACCATTTTGTTTCAATAGGCTGATCCAAATGTGATTTGGTTACATCTGTCTTCAAATTTCTGTCACCCCGCTGCTGAAAATTGCACTGGCTGTCCATTTGCTACCAGGGCAAGTTCAAGATTCTAGTCTTGGTGAACAAAGTCCTATACAGCTTGGGACCAAGATATCTGAAAGACTGTCTTATCCCTTATATACCCAGCCAATCACTGAGCTCTGCAGGTGAGGGCCTCCTGCAGATACCATCTTATCAGGAGGTTCATTCTGCACAGAACAGGAAATGGACCTTTATTGTGGCGACACCTACCCTGCAGAACTCCCTCCCCTTAAATATTAGACAGGCGCCATCTCTGCTATCTTTTCGGTGCCTATTGAAGACCTTCCGCTTTCAACAAGCCTTTTAAGTTGAGACCTTATCCCAGTCTTTTTAAACCTTTTTTTAAAAAACGATGTTTCTTAACTTTTTTTTAAGATGTCTTCCAAGCTTTTTTTTTAAATGTTTTAAAAGTTATTTTGTTTTAATGTATTTTCAAGTCTATTTTATGATGTTTTAAAGTGTTTTTATTGCTTTTGTTTGCCGCCCTGGGCTCCTGCTGGGAGGAAGGGTGGGATATAAATCAAATAATAAATAAATAAATAAATTTGTTTCATATTACTGTGTTTTTAGGTGTTTTTAACTGTTTTTAAGTGTTGAAAATACATTTTAATTGTATTTTTCTGTCAGGGTTCCTTCAGGAGGAGGGGCAGGATATACATTTAATACATAAAATAATAATAAACATGTTGTGGAACAGAACAGCAATCCCCTGAGTGTAGCCCTTTAAATTTGATGCTGGCTTCCTAGGACTATTCCACACAGTGCATCACAGCAAACCTTTAGTTTGCAACCTAAGTATGCACTTTAGAATTTTAGGAACCTGTTATACCAGATCAGGCTATCTAGCCCAGTATCATCTACGTGACTGCCAGTGGCTCTTCGGGATCTCAGAGACAGGGTTTTCCCCATCACCTGCTTCCTGATTTCCTGTTTGGAGGTGTCAAGGGTTGAACCTGGGATCTTCTGAATGTAAAACATGTGCTCTATCACTGAGAATACAGTACATGTATTTGCAAACACACACAACTGTTGCATTCATACTTAACATTTTATAAAATGCATGTAAACCTTAAAAAAGAACAAAAAATATATAATGTGCAAAACAGTCCTACTGAAATTTGGTAGCTGTTACAAATCAGCCGATATATAGCAAAACTGAATGGTATTTTTTATCCCCCACCCCGACTATTTTTGATCTCCAAAATAGTGGGCAGAGCAGACTAGCCATCATTAAAACGGCCAGGCAGGTGCAAACGCTGTGCCCTTTAATGTGCAGAGACGCTGCCACTGTGGGGTTACATTTGCTTATGAAGACATGGCTGCTTTTGAGATACTTCTGGCTGCACTTCCTGACTCTCACTAGCTGAGACTGATGAGCGCAACCAAGACATTTGGCATTCATGAGCTGAATGGTAAAATTAGGTTCCCTCTTGCAAGAATCCTTCAGATAGTCATTTTTTTCTGATCACTTTAATGTCAGAGATTGCCTTTGGACAAGAAATCAATATGATCTTAAAATGGGGGGAAAACAAGACAATTATTTTTATCGTTTTAATTTGGATTGTGTTCACTACATAGAAGTGTTGCCCTGGGAGGGGGGTACATAGTAAAAGTATTTAGGACAAAACTTGGCTGAGTGCAGACAATTATGTGTTGACAGCACAACACCATTTTAAGGGTTTTTTCCCCTCATGAGTCTTCCATAGTAAATTGTTTTGTCAGGGGTATTCTTAAATCATCACATCTGTATGATTTACAATATTTTAAACAAATGTTTTGAAATAGTTGAAACTTAGGTAAAAATAGGGGCGGCCCTATTGTTAGGCAGAGTGAGGTGGCCATCTCAGGCAGCTGCTTTTGGATGTCATGAAATAGAAACAAATTATTAGCAATTTAGTTTGTTATTGTATCTTTACTGCCAGGGTAGTTTTCTGCCTCGGGTGACCAGAACTGGGTATGATGCACCTTGGCACAGCAGAAAGGGTGGTATTTGCTGCATCATGTCAGGCAAGAAAAAATCTTGGCTTAACTGTTGATGGAGACCCACCATGTGAAGACATCTTCACAAGAAAGTTAAACTACTGCAAAGTTCCAAGGAAAAGCCCTTAACTGGCAACAAATTCTTGTCTCAGATTGTTTAGAGAAAAGACAAGTAAGAGATGACATGACAGAAGTGTATACAATTCGCATGGCATTGGAGAATGTGGATAGAGAAAAGTTTTTCTCCCTTTCTCATAACACTAAAAGTCATGGGCATCCAATGAAACGGAATGTTAGAAGGTTCAGGACCAACAAAAGAAAGCACTTCTTCACATAGCGCAAGGTTAAACTATGGAATTTGCTCCCACAGGAGGCAGTGATGGCCACCAACTTGGATGGCTTTAAAAGAGGATTAGACAAATTCATGGAGGGTAAGGCTATCAACGGCTACTAGTCATGATGTTTATGCTTTGCATCCACAGTTGGAGGTAGTATGCTTCTGAATACCAGTTGCTGGAAACCCCACGAGTCCTTTTGAGCTCAGGTCCTGCTCTCAGGTTTCCCATAGGCCACTGTGAGAACAGGATGCTGGACTAGGTGGGCTAGTGGCCTGATCCAGCAGTCTCTTATTGTTTTGGAAGCTCACTTTTTCAACATTATTTTGGCAGCTTTTTGTGTGCGCTTCTCATGGATATATCATATCCTTCCTCCAAGTTGCTCAAGGCTGACATGCATGGGGGCTATCTCATTTTATCTTCACAGTTCTCCCAGTAAGGCATAATGCATGTGACTAACTGAAGGTCAACTAGTGATATTCATGGTGAGTTATGTAACCATAGAACTGGAGAGACCTCAAAGGCCTAGTCCAGTTCCCTGCCATACAGGAAATCTATTGCTATGGTATCCCTGGTGTGTGGCCGTCCAGCTTCTTCTTCAAAGTCTTTAACAAAAGACAGTCTACCACTGTCTGAGGTGGTCTGTCCAACTGTCAAGAGGTTCTTCCTAATGTTTAGTGATTGGAACAAATTTGCTCCATATCTATGCGACAGCCCTACTAACATTTAAGTATAACTATCAGATCTTTTCTTAAGTGTCTCTTTTTGTCCTGCACAGAGTGTGAGGCACGAGACAGAGACGAGGATGAAAGTAATTCTTGTTTTATTAGGGTAATTGAAACATCAAAGGCAACACACCTCATTAACTTGACTAAACTAACTCACTGCAATCTCTAACTAAGCTCCTAAGCATACTCTGCAGCATATGAAGGAAGTTGACTCAGTACCCCAGTCAGGGGGGCGCAACCTTAAATAGGAAAGATCTTCACCCGTAATCTCTCACTCCTTCGAAGAACCTCCCTCTGACCAGCGCGCTTCTCAAGTCGTCTGGCGTGGGGTGAAAGAGGGCACGCCTCCGACGGCTCAGCTGACAATACCAACTGGACAGGTGCAGGCTGGAGGTCAGGAGGCGGAGAAGCATTTGAAGTGTCAAGAGGGGGATCCAGGGGGTTGGAATTGGCACGCGCACCAGAGATTCCCCCAACGGTTCTGTTGGCGCGTCTTGTTCAGCAGGAGGACTGTCCGTGGGAACTGGCACAGTGTCAAGCACACTCCCCCAGTGTCCTCGCAAGTCTCAAATTCCACTGGCTTTGCCCCTTGCTGCTGTAGCTGAGGGGGCTGAAGGAAGGGTCCTTGATCCCCCTGAAAGACCTGGGGCTCGACACTTTTCCAGCCTAAACATGCTCAGTTCCTTCAATGGGAGGCTTCTGTTCAACACCATGGGAGCTTTCCTGTGGTGTCCTGCAAGGTTCCATCTTGCCCCACATGCATCTATATGAAACCAGTGGGGCAGTCATCATGAGTTGTGAAGTGTCACCAATATGTGGATGACACTCAACTCTCTCTGTTCCATCTAAATTGGGAGAGGTGGTTGAGGTGCTAGACAGGTGTCTGGAGGCAGTGATGAGATGGATGTGGGCCAACAAACTGAAACTGAATCCTGAAAAGACAGTGGTGTTATGTGTTCCAAGTTTTCAAATCCAGGAGATGGGGAAAGGGCCTTTTCTGGATGGGGTTGCACTCCCCTAAAAGGAGCAGGTTCATAGCTTGGGGGTACTCTTGGATCCACATTGTCACTGGAGGCTCAGGTAGCTTTGGTGGCTAGGAGTGCCTATTTTCTGCTCCAGCTGGTTTGCCAGCTGTGGCCCCTTTTTGACAGAGATGCCTTAGCAACAGTACTCCATGCTCTGGTAACTTCCAGATTGGATTACTGCAGTGCACTTTACATGGGGCTGCCCTTGAAGACTACTTGGAAATTTCAACTGGTCCAAAATGCAGCAGCCAGTTTACCAGCCAGGGTTGCTTTTTAGAACCCTACAGACCCTCTCAGTGTTAAGATCAGCAGAGGGGCCTTCTTGGAGGTTTGGGGGTGGGGGTGGGCCTGGAGAGGGCTTTCTCTGTGGCTGTCCCTAAGTTGTGGAATTCCCTCTTTACAGAGGTGTCTCTGGCACCTTCACTGTATGGCTTTCGATGAATGCTTAAAGGTGTGCCCCTTTACCCTGGCCTTCGGAACTTGAGTTGCATGTTTTCAGGACCCACCCTATTCTTGTGAATGTAATGTGTTTAATTGTTTTTAATACTGTATTTTAACATTCTGAAACATGCCCTGGGACCTACTGGTGAAGGGCAGGCAATAAATATAACAATGACAACTTTGCTTCATGTGACTTGGTGAACACACACTGGTACAACTCAACTGCTCTAACTTCTACACCACCCCACCTCTCTCCAGGAATTTTAGGGTTGTCTAAGCCAGATTGCAGCTGTGAGAGACAAAGGAAGGAGCCCAAAGTTGTGTGTTTATTTTTGTCATTAATTTTTATATAGAATATATTACAGTCAGAATTCTCATATTTTAATCAAAAGATCAACAAGTTATTGCAAGTTATTTTATCCTGTAAACCTAATGGTAGAAGCAAATATTCTAGAAAGCTGTCATGGCTTTTTCTTTAAAAAAAAAAAAAAAGGAAAAGAAAATAAGATGGGAAATGTCAAACGTTCCCTTTTAATCAACAGAAAATACATGAGTTAAGTCATACTGTTTGTGATGCTGTAATCCAAAAGTTGCAAGCCAATAAAGCAAGCATGAAATCATACAACCAGCAAATGATGATGAAAAACATTACTACCACGCAGAAAGAAATTGTTGTTTTTCTAGTAATTACTAGCTTCTTATGCAAAATGAACTTTCTCCATTATTACTTTCATCTTTTTTTAAAAGAACACCCACAATAAATTGCAGTGTTTCTTCTGCCTTTTTGCTCACATCGCATGTTATAAAAGCATCAACCTCTTTGCAGGGCATGGAGCTTGTGGGCAACTTTCTCCAGCTCTGCTTCTATTGCTGCCAAGCTTTCCAGCTCTTGGTCCTGAAAGAAAAGAGGAAAGACACAACATTAAGCGCTGCAAATCATTGTAGTAGGGTGGTTGTCCCACAGAAGTGCCATATCATGGCTGGAAGAGATTGGGCCTTTTCACTGGTGGCTCTGCAGCTGTGAAGCTCCTCAGAAAAAAAACCACTTGTTTGTAGACTCAAGACTTGTTTTGTTATTTCAGACAGCATTTCACAACTGATTGCCTTCATTTTATGCTGGATTCTTGGCTTTTACATTCTGCATTATTTGTTGCTTGATTGGTTTAACTGTGTCAGTATCACTTTCTTTGATTTTTGTAAACCTCTTTGTAAAGATTTTAAATAGGGATTCAAACATCTTCAACAATTAAAATGACCTGGGAGGCCTGATTGTTGATTTGTTCAAGCTTAAGTTGTAAAACAATTTTAGCAGCAGATACCTAATAAACTCTTTTATATCAGAATAACATTAGCAGGAGTGGGGAACATTATGTTGTTGAATTCCACCTCCCACTGGCCCCAGCCAACATGGCCAATGGTCAGGGATGATGGGAGTTCACGAATGGGAAACCTGTGATCCTCCAAATGTTATTGAACTGCAACAACATTTGGAGGATCAGAGGTTCCCCATTCATGAACTATAGCAATGATATCACTTAAAAAACAACAACCCTAAGGGAATGGCATATGTCTGTGTAACAGCAGTGAGTCTGACAGAAACATATGCTAGCTCTTGAAGAACGATTAAGAGGCCTGACATGTAAGCCAATGCGGTGTAGTGGTTACAATGCCAGACTGGGTTCTGGGAGACCAGGGTTCAAATCCCCACTCAACCATGAAGCTTACTGGGTGACCTTCAGCCAGACACTGACTCTCAGCCTAACCTACCTCACAGGGTTGCTGTGAGGATAAAATTGAGAGAGGGAGAGCCATATTTGTATGCCACCTTGAGCTCCTTGGAGGAAAGGTGGGATATAAATATAGTAATAACAAATAAATAAATAAAAATTCTGTTGCAGGCTGTAGCTATGTCCTGCTTATATAATGAAAGTGCAGGTGCTGCTTAAAAGCCAGTGGAGCAGCCACGCATTTAAAGAGCTGAAAGAAAGAAGACGTAATAGCATCACTATTATAAATGGCATATTTGTTTGTGGAACAAGATAGCCGTTTTCTGTACTAGTGCCAAGATGTACGTGTGTGAGAGAGAATGAGTGAGTGAGAGGATCCTAAAAGGTCAGAACTCTTATACAAAGGTCCAATGCATTTTTTTGTGATGGTATTCACTGGTACAGAGTACTGGCACTTCTGTTCTGACCGCCTGTGGCAGACATTTTGTGCTAGCACCCACAGCATGTTTGTCATTGTACTTTTAACTACCAGGGAGGAGGGAAAGGTGCTATGAGATTTTTCTGCCTCAGGTGCCAAAATGATTTAACATGCCTTGGGTCCGATGCACCTTGACTTGCAGGGACAAGGAATATGCATCAGGCAGCAAAAGATCTTGGGCCACCCTGATTGCCTGGGAACTCTGTGGATGCTGCTTTGAGTTCCATGATGGAAGAAAGGTGGGATGTAAATTCAATAAAGACTAACAATTTGAGTACTGTATCCTTGAAGGAAATATGGAATTGTGGCTGACACACAGGACAAGGTATCTGAGATTAACGGAGCATCTGGTTTTCACGCAGAAGGTCCCAGGTTCAGTCCTTGGCACCTCCAAGTAGGGCTGGGAGAGACTCCTGCCTGAACCCCTGGACAGCTGCTGCCAGTCAGTGAAAACAGTACTGAGCAAGATGGACTAATCGTCTTTCTCCGTTTAAGGCAGCTGCCTAGGTACTTTTTTCAGCTTCTTTGTCAACCTCATTCCACTGCAAAGTGCAAGTCTATATTGTTGGCCAAACCGAATATGAAACTCCCACTCAGCCCTCATAGACACTTGCCAGATCAAAGCCTGACAGAGCAAAAAGTATTCCAAGATCACTGGGGAGAACTTACATTGTGGAGATACAAGGATCAACATTCTAATTTGACTTGTGGTGTTTTGTGGGCCACCACACTTTCAACCCATGTGTGTGTGGAAATATGCTTGATAACTTCCAAGTTAAATTCCAGTTCTGCATTTGTCTGCGTGGGTAGCAGCACAACCCAAAAGACCATCACCTATAGGAATATAGGAAACTGCTATACACAAAGCCGGATCACTGGTCCATCTAGTTCAATAATAGACCATGTAGTAATCTTTAGATGTTGTGGCCTACAACTCCTATGAGTATGACCCCCTGACCATTGTCAGCTGAGAATGATGGGAGTTCTAATCCAAAAATATGGAGGGCACTACATTAGCTACCCCTGATCTAGCTCAACATTGTCTACGCTGACTAGCAGTGGCTCTCTAGGTTGTCAGAGAGGAGACTTTACAAGCCCTACCTGGAGACACCAGAGATGGACGGTAGGGCCTTGTGCAAGGAAAGTAGCACTCCACTCCAGAGTTTATGGCCCTTTCCCCTAACCTAGTAGGATAGGAGACTTATAAGCACTCCTCCCCCACCCCCAACACACACACGTTGCCAGAGTACAGATTGTAATGCCAAGAATCTGGAGAAGCAGAAATAAAGGCCAAAGTAGGCTTTATTTTAATAGAACAGTAAGCAGCTAAGGCTGTGTTTCAAAATGTATTTAATTATAGATACAAGGGGTCCCATTTTGTTTGGAACTGGAACATGTGGGGAAGGATCTCACTACTACCCCCACTATGACCCATGAAGATTACTCCCCATGTGGCTATGAGGCTTAGGGGGAAAAAGCTCCCATTGGGGACAGTCACATGGGGGGAACTGACTTTCATCAGGACTGCAGCTAGAGAATAGGGAAAGATTGATTTCTCAATTTCAGTTTCTCGCATCTTCTAATTCTTCCAATCTCAGTTTCAGGTCTCCGCCTTTCTGCATCAGTTTGTGGTTCTTATATATACATATAAAAATTAAAGGCCTCATGAAAATTCTTCAGCATTTTGGAATTTCCCCTAAAATACATATTTTTGCAAGCAGTTTCCCTAATGTAGTCCATTTTATGTTATTTTCACTGCTGTAATGCATTCTCATGCACACTTTCCCCCAGTTTGCAAACATGGTTTGGTTGGAAACCTGCACTGTAAAATTCAGAGAAGCACAAATTTCAAAGGTCAGCTGTGTTCCTGTGATTTAAATGTTGAACCAGACCAAATTTCTTCCCCAGCCATCCTGGAAAGGGATGGCTTAAATCTCTCTTCCCTGCATGTTGCAGTCCTGATGAAAACCACCCTCTACACCTAGAGAGAGAAAACAGATGTTGTTGCATGCTATGCATTTAGAATGACATGTAGTTTGACCCTAAGGGACCATCCATACAACTGTATAATCTACAATGTTAGTCCTAATTAATTCACTATCATCCATATGATGCTGCTACGGATTTTCGCATTCACAAATCTGTGTTGGAAATACCACTGAAAAACTGATATGCTTTCCTGTATCAATAAGCAATCACATTAACGTCCATCTGCTTGGACGCAATGCCACAGACTTCCCTGCAATAGGCGGTCCATGGGCATTCCTCCATCATATGCCAAGCCCTCTGTCTCCTTCCCCCCAATAGCCAGTTGCATTTCCAGTACTCCTTCTTTCTCCTCCTTGCTTACAGTTCATTCCTGCTTCTGGTAGTGAACTGGGGTACTTCCTCCTTCTGGCTTCTGTAACTGTATCTCATTGGTGTTTTTTTTTTAAAAAAAACACTACTATTTAATGATCAAATGTAAAATCAAATGTTTAATGAATAATATTTCCACTTAAAAGCTATTTTGCAATATTACACAAACAATTCATTGAAAACATGGCGTTTAAAGGAGGAGCTTTTAAACTGAGCTTCCTTGAGCTGATATGAAGAAAATGGGGGGTGAGGAGCAAGCTCTAGTACTTTAATGTGGCATTGATCTTGCAGCCGATCCAGCAGTAGGCAAAACCTCTCTCTTCCTGCCCAACAGCTGATGGGGGTGGGAGGGGGAGTCAAACATGCCAAAGAGCCAGGCAGCCATCTCTCTCTCTCTCTCTCTCTCTCTCTGTGCGTGCGTGCGTAAGTGAGCGTGCGAGTGCACACACTGTAAATTGTGTTCTTTTCCTTTGAGCCTGAAGCTGACTAATCTGGGTCCTCCCTTTGCTAACTTGAAACTGAAGGACAGCCAATCTCTTTTTCTCCCATGGTGGGCGGTGGAGGATCTAATACAATTTGGGAGGAGAAGACATGAAGAGGAGATTTGGTGGGTGCACTCGGCAGAAGGAAAGCCCTTTCAAAACAGTGACAGCAGGAGATAGTGGGAAGCAATTGAACACGGGATTTGCCTCCCAGTTTGACAAATTCAATGAAATCAGGAGTAACTAATGGCTCCCATCCTTAGTATGCACTATGTTATATGTAACAGCCCAGAAGTTTATTTTGCTTGCACTTGGGGGGGGGTCCATTTACTTTGCCCCTTTGCATATCCACAAACCTGCACATACGTGGGAATTTTTTAAAAATATATATGTTTCTGCACTCTTCCAAAAAAAGCATACAAAAGCAAACAACCTTTATGGACCAATCACTGAAAAGGGGTGGACTTAGTGGAGTGGCCAATGCAAAAGTGATTTAGACAACAACAACAAAAAACACGCCTACATATACGGATGCTTGAAAATTGGGTTTTCACAATATAAATCTGACCACAACCAGGGCATGTATGGATCTCGAGGCCACCAACTGAATATGGACAATGTGGATTTTGCAGTTAGGTATGGATGGGCCCTAAGACTGCTGACAGCACTGCAGACAGTCTTTTTGTACTTCTGCAGCAGCTGTAGTATCCAGTCTGTCCAGTTAAAGCAACAAAGAAGCTTGCACTAACCAAGGAGGCATGGGCCATGTTGTCTCAGCTGTATGTAAAACAGAAAAGACCACCTTGATCTGTGAGGTGACAGCAATTCCTGGTTGCAAAATGTTTCACTGTGAGTTGCAAGCAGTTATTGTTATTAGCTCGGTTAATTGGGGTCAATGCTTCCCCCCCCCAGTATATGTGCTTTACTTGTGTGTCTGAAGTAAACAGTCAGTGTTATTTTTTTCTCTTCCTCCTCCAAAAAGTACAGATGGTGATGCCTCAATAAACATGAATAGGTGAGACATGCTTTTTTCCTCTCTCTCTCTCTCCCTCTCTTACTTTTTGCTGGGCTGATGATGAAAGCGTTTCCTCTGCCCTGGCACCTGAGCAACTGTCGTCAAGGTTTTTTGCCAGCCTCCCTGGTGTCTCATCAGCGGCTTGCTAATTCCCTGAAAACACAGTGATTTGTCTGCGTGTCCTGTGTGTGCCAGAAAGCCACAAACTGAAATCCTGAGCTACAAGAGAGAGTTACCTGTAGATGGAAGAAAGGGAGCAACTTCTTTGTTTGGGGGCCAACTAAGTAGGCCTGTTTTTGTTGGCTATGAGGGATCCCAGTTATCAGACAAAAGCAGGGCAAAAGGGGCTCGTGTACCTTTTTTGCAGAAGAAAGAATTTCAGCAGTCCCATTTTCACGCAGGGATGAGAAACACTTCTTGAGGCTTCTTCTTCAGCCGTCCTCACCTGCCATTCCATAAGGGAATAGCAGAGGCAGAGACGGGACTTGCAGGGCCTTTCTATCAGCTCAGCTGAGAGACCAGCAGCTTTTGGGTCTTCCTCTCCTGAGACTTCCTCTCTCAGCTGATCATTAACAAGAACACCATAACTAAGGAGCGCCTGCTTTTTCTCCTTTCCTCCCTACAAATCCATTGTCCTTTTGTGTTGTGTCTTTTAGATTATAAACCTGAGTGCAGTGACTGTCTTATTATTGATATTTAGAAACTGCTCTGGGAGCTTTGGGGGGGGGCGATGACGACAGCAGGATAAGATTGCTTAAAATCAACTGAAAAGTAGTGTCCTTTCTTAAATCTGAATTCCATAGTGTCAAAGATATTGGAAAACCGGCCTCCAGTCCTACTAGGGATGCAGCTTTGACTGAAGGCAGATGGGTTGGGAAAGGATGTTCAGATTTTGATCTTGATGATTTCACCAAATTTTGAATGGGTGAAATCTTGTTTCAGGTCTTGTTGTAGGACTCCAAAGATGCCCAAGGATACCAGGTGCTGACACCGACCCTGGCTGAAGTGGCTCCTACTGTAACTTTTCCTAATTTCTGTCATGCACATAGGTAGTGGCCTTGTGGGTTTGGCTCACAGAGAGATCTGTGGTCTCCAGAGTTCTTCTTGGTCTCAAGATCTCACCACAAGTGAGATTTTACTCTAACACTATTTCACCATTCACAGTAGAAGGGAGTGGTTGTGGGGAAGTGTTAGTCTCTCTTCTGCTTCTTATTTTGCCTTTTCTATGAGGACTCATCTGGCTGCGCCCTCCTCCACAACTTACTTTGGTGCTTTGAAGCGAGTCTCACCCTGCCACTGGGCCTAACAAATACTACTTACTAATAGTAGTAATGAAACTATTTTCTACTGAGGAAACAGGGGTGCTTGGTCTGTCGTCTTGTAACTGCTATGGGCAGCAAATGAGGTTAGCAAAACTGCGCAAATACAAAGTGGTCTGGTGTGCACATCACACTAAGTCAAACCATGGCATAGCATAAACATGTGAGTTCTTGGAAAGGAGATTATGGTTGCTTCCCTCCTCCTTAGTCATTTTGCTCCTGCTGTGCTAAACCATAGTTTGGCTAATTGTGTCATCAGCTGTAACCAAGGTTTGTCTTATCATTTACAGCTCATGGTTTGTTTGGGAGAGCTAGACCATGAGTCTGGGCTTGGAAGACATGCTAAGTCAAGCTATAGTTTACCTCAGCGTAGCACAACAGCAAAATGACCAGAGAGATGTGAAGTGGTTGTCTTTTTCTTTTTTTAAAAAAAAAGTGGCCCTCCAAGCCTCTCTGTCAGGCCCTCAGGACTCTCTCCAGGCCACACACCCTCCAGAGCCACAGCCCTTTTTGAGTATGTTTGCCTGGCTGGAAAGTCTCCTTGGACTCTGATAATGCTTCTTGCTTGCTGGGAAGGAGAACAGAGAGTGATGTGTAGGAGCAGCTTACTGTACAAAGCTGAATTCACATTTCATGCTGTGCCCACGTTTAATGGTATTACCATTAATACGTTTAATGGCATGTTGTAAATGTTTGATTTCTAAATTGTTGAAAGCCGCCCTCCTGAGGCACTAGAAGGACGGGAGAGAAATACGTAAATATTTGTAGATAAAGCATGTGTAACAGAACCTGCCAGAAGTCTCCCAGAAGGTGTCTCCCCCAGAGGAAACTAAGTCATGCTGCCCCTGGGATTTTTTGCTGATCCGTAAGGTGAGGTGCACATGAGATGACATTACATAACAGCTATTGCAAGGACAGTAGTGTAGTGTCAAATTCAGACGTGCAGGGTCCCTTCGCAGCCCCCCCCCTTTTTGCTGCTGGGTTGAGAATGAGATCCTTGTTAATGCCTTCTCCCACAACAACAGATACCTCTAGGAGCCAATAAGTGTGAAAGGGGAGAGTGTTAGCTACTGAGAAGAGTCTTCTCAGTGACTGACTCACCTCCTTTCACTCTGATTGGCTTCGATCAGCAGGAAAGGACAAGGAGGCACATTGGAAGACTCTTCTCAGCAGCTAACACGCTCCCCTTTCATGCCGATTGGCTTATAGGATGTTGGAGACATTGGGACCCTGCTGGGATCCTGCTCCCCAAAACATAAGGGATCTAAGAGCCACCAAGACCACAGATGACAACACCAAGAAGCATAATAATAATAATAATTTTCCCTCTGTCAGAAAGCTCACCCTGCACTCTTCTGGTACGCAACACACCCTTTCTCAAACGGAAAGTGTAGTGCAGTGGCAAATGGACGGTCCTACCTCTGTTCTCCTGTTAGCACTTCCTTCTTCATCCTTCTTTTCCTCAGGCATAGCTGCAAGTGGAAAGGCCCCTTCAATGCTCTCCTCTTTGGAATGATGCTTCTGTGTTCTCCTCATGTCATCTTCGGAGGTGCGGAAGTCATAGTTGTGGGACCTGAGAGCCAGTTTCATGGATCTATCTGGGTCTTCATCGCTTTCATTTTCCTCTGTACGCTTTGTAGTGGTCAACTGCTTGGCCAGCTCATCCATTTTGTTCCATCTCTTGGAGTCTTCTAAACCTCTGGAGGGGTCCTCTTCCACTTCCTCACTTTCGAGATGCCTTGAATGGGAGGTATTTTCATCCTGCCTTGCTTCATCTCGAGAGTGATGCCTTCCGCCTCTTGCTCCGTGAAACTTCTCTTTTTCTTTGGAAAGCTTTCCATCCTGATCAGCATCTTGGTTATCTAAAAATAAATTTCACAAAATGGAAATAGTTTAATTATTTGTTTTGGTTAAACAAAATCCAGGCCATCCATAGGAAGTTGCCTTATACTAAGTTGGACAATTTGTCCATTTAGTTCAGAGATAGGCCCTCCAGATGTTGCTGAACTATAACTCCCATCAGCCCCAGCAAGCATGCCCAATGGGCAGGGATGATGGGAGCTATAGCTCCAGCAATTTCCAGAGAACCAAAGGTTCCCCACATCTGATCTGGTCCATTGATCCATTTAGCTCAGTATTGTCAACATAAAGGATGGGGAACCTGGTGCCCTCCAGATGTTGTTGGACTCCAACTTCCATCAGCTCTAAAAACCAGGATGGCCAATGACCAATGATGGTGGGAGTTGTCATCCAACAACATCTAGGAGGCTACAGGTTCCCCACTCTCGATCTACACTGGCTGCCAGAGGTTCTTCTGGGTTTCAGGTAAGGATGTGCTAGAATTTGGATTTGGTATTGCTTATTCTCAATAATTGAGGATTGGATTTTAATGTAGCAAATTTCCACGGTTATTCTTGAAAATGGACTTTTTAATAAAAAACTCTGCCTCTAAAACATCAATGGTAAAAATGATAATTTATTGATATTTCCTTCAAAATGTTGATATTTCCTTTATAAATATTGATATTAATATCAATAATTTTTCTGAGCAAAAAACCCCCACGGATCAGTAACAGCAGTGGCTAGCAGATAAAGAATGAACTCGAATCGATACCAGCCAGTTAGGTCAAAGGAATGCTTCCGAACTGGCACTGGCCTACAGATCCCATCCCTGGTTTCAGGAGGGGTCTTTCTCATCTCTAACTAGATTTGCTAAAGATGAAGCTGGGATCCTCTACATGGAAAGGATGTACTCTGCTACCATTGAGCTACCCCCCCCTGCGAAATGTATCTTACAATAAAAATGCCATATCAAGCCTAAAAATGTAACATGAATGTGGCAAACAGATCTATCATACAGGTACACTAGCTGAGGAGCCAAGATCAGTTGCAGCCTCCTGGGTTGGGTGGGTGGTAGATGCCTGGTCGCAAACCTGAATGATTAGCTGGAAGATTTGCCTTCTAGTCTGATCATAATGTAGACTGGAATCTATTTTCAGGCATGGAGAAACTGATTATATGTAAGTCAGTCAACATACCAACAGCAAGGGTGACTCTCCATGCAAGATCTCTGATAGCTGACAATGCTTTCGAAAGTTGTCTGTTGGTCTTCATCTCATGACCTGCTTTACTGATGTGGGTAGAGGAGTCACCAACAGCATGAGGGTGCAGCAAGTATCACTATGTTTGGGAGTCTGTAGTCTTTCACCAGAGATACAGCTCCATTTCTTCCTTCTAGGAATTGCATAGGGCAGGGTAGAGAAGCTTTGACCCTCCAGATGTTGCTGAACTACAGCTCCCATCAGCCCTAGCAAGCATGGCCAGTGGCCACAGATAATGGAAGCTGTAGTTCAGCAGCATCTGGAGGGTCACAGGTTCCTCACCCCTGGCCTAAGGAAATATATCTGTGCCCCCTACAACCACTTTAGGGAACATAATACTGATCCCCACCCTCCTCTCAAATCTGTTTCCATGTCTAGCAGCCCACACACCTGAGGGCAGGAAAAGGGGCAAGATCTGCCATGCTTAACATGCCTGAAAGGAATGGGCCAAGAATGAATGTGGACCTAGAGCAGAGAGCACAAACAGCACAGCTGTTCCATTCACATCCCTTCCATTTGTTGAGTGTTTTGGGTAGTTTGTTACAGCATCTCCTGCCAAAAAAGTGCATTTAGGATTAGAGGATATGGAGGGAACACTCTTGCCTGGTGCTGAAGCTAGAACCACCTAAATACATAGAAAAAATAGATCACCCATGTATTAAAGCTCAACGTGAAGATGCTGAGTGCAGGGCTCATCGGATAGTAAATTAAATGAGGGGCTTGGGCATAACCGCCTAGACGTACCATCTTCTCTTTGGTCATCCTTATCCTCTGGACTGGTAGGGCGTTCCTCATCTGAGGTGCCTTTCTCGTCAACCTCCTCCTCCTCCTCATTCTCGTCCTCTTCTTCAGCCTGGTCTCTGACACTGTCCTCTACTTCCTCGTTGCTTTCCCCCTGGCTGTTTTTGGAAATGTGCTCTTTCTCCTCCGCCACCGCATCCATTTCTTCTCTCTCAGCAGCTTCTCCATCCTCTTGGCGTCTCTGCTGAGGTACCTCATCCTCTCTGGTGTCATCGTGGATGTTATTGTCGACTGCTCCATCCCAGGGCAGTTCTTTGGTCTGCCCAACCTCACTGCTGTCGAATCCTGCGGCCTTCTTTCCATCTTCAGGCTCCACATCTCGTGCCCTTGACTCCCTTTCTTCCAAGCTGTTTCTCTCATCCTCTTTTGAACCATCCCTTTCGAGGTTCTTCCGGCTTTTCTCTGCTTCTAGCTCGGCAAAGGAGGCAGCGGGTTCCTCGTCAGGAGTCGCCTCCAATAGATCTGAGAGTCAAAATTATCAAAATGAGCAGGAAATGGGCTGGGTGGGAGAGTCTTATAAATGCACAATGAAAAACAGTCCTAATTCATATCTGGACCCTTACACACCTGTATTTGAATGCATCAGACAAGTGGTTCCCAAACAAGTTCTGGATGTAGCCACGCCGCGGGACCAAATTGTCAGGTCGCACGGCTGACCCATGGCGAGGGAGGGGGCTGGCTCCCAACTGAACGTGCCAGAGCACCTTGGCTCTCACAAGGTCCCATGGGTTCTTGCGAGGGGGCAGTGCTCCAGCCTTATAGAAGGCCTGGGGGTGTGCCATCCCACCCTCTTTTTCTATCCCCTCGCCAAGCTTGCCCAACGACCCACCCTCAGTTTAGGAGCTCCAACTGAAGCTTTAAGCGGTCACTGGTTGACAGGGCCAGAAAGGTATTTTTCCTCCCAACAGGAAGGTTTTTGTCTTTCTCTCAGTGAATAGCAAAAATTCTGTTATTTATTTATTTATTATTTGATTGATATTTATTTATTATTTATTTATTTAATTACGCTTTTAAACCGCCCTATAGCAACGAGCTCTCAGGGCGGTGTACAGCAAGATAAAACCACATTTAAAAATGAACAAGTGTGGGATACAACATACAATATAAAACATATTTAAAAACAATATAGAATACAAATAGAATAAAAATACAATTACAGTTAAATTTAAAATAAAATTAAATTTAAGCTTAAAATGCCTGGGCGAAGAGGTAGGTTTTTACCTGGCGCCGAAAAGATAACAAAGAAGGCACCAGGCGTATCTCATCTGGGAGGGCATTCCATAATTCGGGGGCCGCCACTGAAAAGGCCCTAGATCTAATTGTTGTTCTCCGGGCCTCCCTATGAGTTGGGACCCGGAGAAGGGCCTTAGGTGTCGAGCGCAGTGAACGGGTAGGTACATAGCGAGAGAGGCGTTCCATCAGATATTGCGGTCCGATGCCGTTAAGGGCTTTATAGGTAAGAACCAACACTTTGAATCTGGCCCGGAAACATATAGGTAGCCAGTGCAGTTGGGCCAGAATAGGTGTTATATGGTATCCCACCCTTAGATATCCCACCCTTCCTCGCAGCAGGAGCCCAGGGCGGCAAACAAAAGCACTAAAAGCTTGAAAACATCATAAAAACAAACTTTAAAACACATTACAACAAAACATCTTTAAAAACGTTTCTTAAAAAAGCTTTCAAAACTTCTTCTAAGATTAAAAACATTTTTAAAAAAGAAGGTTTAAGAACATATTAAAAAGCAATTCCAACACAGGCACAGACTGGGATAAGGTCTCAACTTAAAAGGCTTCTTGAAACCGAAAAGAGAGATGGGGCCTGTTTAATATTTAAGGGGAGGGAGTTCCATAGGGTAGGTGCTGCCACACTAAAGGTCCGTTTCCTATGTTGTGCAGAACGGACCTAATGATAAGATGGTATCTGCAGGAGGCCCTCACCTGCAGAGCGCAGTGATCGACTGGGTATATACAGGGTAAGACAATCTTTCAGGTATCCTGGTCCCAAGCTGTATAAGGCTTTGTACACCAAAACTAGAACCTTGAACTTGGCCCAGTAGCTTGAAAAAGTTTAGGTGTTAGCTTTATTTCACCTTTGTGGAAATTGCACTGGGCAGGATCATCAACATAAGGGGGACCCCTGAATGGGATCTGGGGGTGGCACTCAAAGTGCAGCTTGAGCTCAGGAGGCTGGATCTGAAGCCACGTGTCTCTGCTTGCCAGTAGGACTCAGGATGCCCGGCATCCCCCACACTGGGTCCTTTCGCACTGGCCAACTTCTCAGTCGGTATGCTGAGGCAGCTATCAGACAACAGTCATGACACAGATCCTGTGCCCAATGCCATGCCAACCCCAGTGGTGTAGTGGCAAATTTGGAAGTGCAGGCTCCTGTTATGATAGTCATGCCACGCTCCTTTCTAAGATTATATAACCTTCTAAGATTGTACAATAAAGATAAGCTTTCCGTCCCTGTGATTGATAGTGAGTTGTGAACTGATGAATGAATGTTGCATCCCAACATTGTAGGAATGATTGTTCCAAGACAATAAGGTTCCAATCTGAGAAGGTTTCTAGTTACTGTTTTAGAGTGGAGCACCCCCTCCCCCCAAAAAATGGTAAGTTGCATGAGAATTCATTTATATTGTCAGAGCTTTCTGACAAACTTCCTTCAGTTGTTACTGACGTATACCCTTACTTGGTAGTAAGTCCCTATTGAACACAGTGGGACTTACGTTTGAGTAAGCATGCAAAGGAATGGGCTGTGAGGCTGCAATCCAAGGCACATTTACTTTGGGTACTGGGGCAGAAAAGTGCAGTTGTGCTATTCAGTCCTACCTACTTCCTTTGCCAGTTTCCCTCATTTCCTACTCCCTTTTCTCTGACATTCTCTAGGAGCCAATCAGCATGAAAGGGGAGGCGTGTGGTCTTCTCAGTGGCTGACTCATGCCTTTCCACTCTGATTGGCTCCAATCAGCATGAAAGGAGTCAAGTGAGAAAACTGTTCTTAGTGGCTAACATGCTCCCCTTTCATGCTGATTGGCTCTCAGGATATACAAGGCTCCAGCTGGGCTCCAAAGTAACAGGACAACATCTGGGGGCATCCTGGCATGACAACACTACTGATCCAACCCTGCTTACTGGCTGTAATAAATAAAGTTGTGACCTGTTTCAACCCACACCCGGCTTCCTGGTCTGTTAATTCCCATATCTTGCCCGCAGTGGCAGAATAATGTGCATACCCACAAACATTTTTTCCCGTGGACCACTTCAAAATTGCTGAGGAACTTGGTGGACTACTAAATGATTTTTCTGCCTGTTGTAGCAATTGTAATGTATTGTGTTAGATGCTATATGATTTTTAATTGTATTTTTATTGTTTTTAAAGTAAAGGTAAAGGTGTCCCCGCACTTATAGTGCGAGTCGTTTCTGACTTTTAGGGTGACATCTTGCGACGTTTACTAGGCAGACCGTATATATGGGGTGGGATTGCCAGTTCCTTCCCCGGCCTTTCTTTACCCCCCAGCATATGCCGGGTACTCATTTTACCGACCACGGATGGATGGAAGGCTGAGTGGACCTCGACCCTTTTTACCGGAGATTCGACTTCCTCCTCCCGTTGGAATCGAACTCCGGCCGTGAGCAGAGTTTCGGCTGCGTTACCGCCGCTTACCACTCTGCGCCACGGAGGATTATTTCTTATATATTCTTTTGTATTTTGTATTTTGTATTGTATTGTATCACAATTTGACTTCCATAGAATTCAAACTCTAATACAATGATATATAACATAAGAAATAAAAGAAGCAATCCAAATACAATTAAAATCAATATGAATCTTCAGTCATAAATCCACAGGCGTACCACAGACCACCTGAATGAAGACCATGGACAGCAGTTTGGAAAAACTTGTATTAGACAAGTCAAACACACTTATTTAACTGGGTAATGGAGTCTTTCCCCAAAATTTGGAATGTTTTTTTGTTATGGATTCTGAAAGAAGGTGTTAGGATTTTCTGAAAACTTCTGGGCAGCAAATGTGTAGACGATGGGTGAAGAATCTCAGGGGTGGGACACTTGAAGCATACTTATGAAAAGTGAGCAGAAACTAATACAATCAGTTTGATATCTAGAAATTGGCTACTGTAAAAAACAAAAAAATAATAAAACTCAGCCATTTTCAAGATTCTAGCTGCATTCATAAACAATACAAGCAAATATTCTTTATAATGCCAAGAAACGATACAAAGAAACTGACTTGCAATGTGGAGCAGGTGTATGTGCCAAGGTCATTTGAAAGAGCATCCACATTTTACATTGCTCTGCCTGGCTTCTGCATGGGTTAAGCTGACACTAACCTCTTTCTGTGTTCTTGTTGCCTTGGCTTTCAAGGACCTCTGAAAGCTCATCTTCGAAGCTGCTGCTTTTCTTTTGCTGCTCTGTCCTTTCACTCGCTCCTGGTTTGCACATGGAAGTGTGACGGATGAGGGGGAGAGAGAAGGAAATTAACCCTTGATGGCTCTACTATTTTCAAATAGAAACTATTTCAATGTGTTCATTCTCATTGCAACAAATGCACAGAAAAGCCCAGTTTTCTGAATGTTTAATGGGCCAGTGGCAGCTAGTGGCTTCATGTCAGTGTGGCATTCTGCTCCGCGTTTTAGTCTGAACTTTCAAGAAGCTGTCCACGGAGCTTCAACTCCTTGAAAGTTTAGACTAACACCCAGAGCGGATTCCACTGCTTCACTGACATGGAGCCGCTAGCCACCACTGCCATGGGCATCTTTTTATTTATTATTTATTTATTTATTACTTGATTTATATCCCACCCTTCCTCCCAGCAGGAGCCCAGGGTGGCAAACAAAAGCACTAAAAACACTTTAAAACATCATAAAAACAGACTTTAAAATACATTAAAACAAGACAACTTTTAAAAGGTTTTAAAAAGCTTTGAAGATACCTTTAAAAAAGGTTAATATATATATTAATATATACAGGTTAAATCTTTTAAGATTTGTTGTTGTTATGTGCCTCCAAGTCGACCATGACTTATAGCGACCCTATGAATCACCGACCTCCAAGAGCATCTGTCATGAACCACCCTGTTCAGATCTTGTAAGTTCAGGTCTGTGGCTGCCTTTATGGAATCAATCCATCTTTTGTTTGACCTTCTTCTTTTTCTACTCCCTTCTGTTTTTCCCAGCATTATAATCTTTTCTAATGAATCGTGTCTTCTCATTATGTGTCCAAAGTACGATAACCTCAGCTTCATCATTTTAGCTTCTAGTGATAGTTCTGGTTTAATTTGTTCTAACACCCAATTATTTGTCTTTTTCGCAGTCCATGGTTTGCGCAAAGCTCTCCTCCAACACCACATTTCAAATGAGTTGATGTTCCTCTTCTCCGCTTTTTTCACTGTCCAACTTTCACATCCATACATAGAGATCAGAAATACCATGGTCTGAATGATCCTGACTTTAGTGTTCAGTGATACATCTTTGCATTTGAGGACCTTTTCTAGTTGTCTCACAGCTGCCCTCCCCAGTCCTAGCCTTCTTCTGATTTCTTGACTATTGTCTCCATTTTAGTTAATGAGTATGCCAAGGTATTGATAATCCTTGACAAGTTCAATGTCCTTGTTGTGAACTTTAAAGTTACACAAATCTTCTGTTGTCATTACTTTAGACTTTTTGATGTTCAGCTGTAGTCCTGCTTTTGTGCTTTCCTCTTTAACTTTCATCAGCATTCGTTTCAAGTTATTACTGGTTTCTGCTACTAGTATGGTATCGTCTGCATATCTTAAATTATTGATATTTCTTCCTCCAATTTTCACACCTCCTTCATCTTGGTCCAATCATGCTTTCCATATGATATGTTCTGCGTATAGATTAAATAAATAGGGTGATAAAATACACCCCTGTCTCACACCCTTTCCGATGGGGAACCAACCGGTTTCTCCATATTCTGTCCTTACAGTAACCTCTTGTGCAGAGTATAGGTTGCACATCAGGACAATCAGATGCTGTGGCACCCCCATTTCTTTTAAAGCATTCCATAGTTTTTCATGATCTACACAGTCAAAGGCTTTGCTGTAATCTATAAAGCACAGGGTGATTTTCTTCTGAAATTCCTTGGTCCGTTCCATTATCCAACATATGTTTGCGATATGATCTCTGGTGCCTCTTCCCTTTCTGAATCCAGCTTGGACGTCTGGCATTTCTCACTCCATATATGGTAAGAGCCTTTGTTGTAGAATCTTGAGCATTACTTTACTTGCATGGGATATTAAGGCAATAGTTCGATAATTACTGCATTCCCTGGGATCCCCTTTCTTTGGAAATGGGATGTATATGGAACGCTTCCAGTCTGTGGGCCATTGTTTAGTATTCCATATTTCTCGACAGATTTTTGTCAAAATGTGGACAGATTCAGTCACAGTAGCTTGTAGCAACTGTATTGGTATACCATCTATTCCTGGTGATTTGTTTCTTCCAAGTATTTTAAGAGCAGCTTTCACCTCACATTCTAAAATTTCTGGGTCATCATACAGTTCCTCTGTGAATGAATCTGTCATCCTGGCATCTCTTTTATAGAGTTCTTCAGTGTATTGCTTCATTTTATTTCACCTCGGTCAGTCAGTGTGTTCCCCTGTTGATTATTTAACATCCCTACTCTTGGTTTAAATTTCCCTTTCATCTCTCTAATCTTTTGGAATAGGGCTCTTGTTCTACCCTTTTTGTTGTCCTCTTCTACCTCTTCTATTTCTATACAGTAACTATTGTAATAGTTCTCTTTGTGCCTACGTACTAGTCACTGTATTGTTGCATTTAGGGTTCAGACTGTGTTTCTATCTCCTTTTGCTTTTGCTTTCCTTCTCTCTTTAACCATTTTAAGGGTTTCTTCAGTCATCCATTGAGGTCTTTCTCTCTTTTTAACTTCAGGTATTGTCTTTTTGCATTCTTCCCGGATAACATCTCTGACTTCATTCCATAGTTCTTCTGGTTCTCTGTCCACTAAGTTTAAAGCCTCAAACCTGTTCCTTATTTGATCTTTATATGTTTCTGGAATGTTATTTAAAATGTATTTTGGCACTATCATTGCTTTGTTGGTCTTCTTTAGCTTTACTCTGATTTTCGATACGACCAGTTCATTATCTATACCGCAGTCTGCTCCTGGTCTTGTTTTCGCAGAAAGTATGGAACTTCTCCATCTTCTGCTACCAATTATATAATCAATTTGATTCCTATATTGACCATTTGGTGATGTCCACATGTATAGTCGTCTTTTTGGTTGCTCAAAAAATGTGTTTGCAAGAAACAAATTATTGGCTTCACAGAATTCAATAAGTCTTTCTCCTGCTTCATTTCTGTCTCCTAAGCCCCATTTCCCCACAATTCCTAATCCTTCTCTGTTCCCTGCTTTTGCATTCCAATCCCCCATGATTATTAGCACATCTTGTTTTGGTGTGTGCTCAATTTCTTCCTGTACTTCTGCGTAAAATCTCTCCAATTCCTCTTCTTCTGCGTTTGCCGTTGGAGCATAGACATGAATGATGGTTATGTTGATAGGTTTCCCATTTACTCTCACTGATATCACTCGCTCAGACCTTGCATTGTAGCTCCTAATTGCTCTTGCTACATCACTTCTCACTATTAAAGTAACCCCATTTTTTCTTAATTTCTCATTTCCTGCATAAAATATTTTGTAGTTGCCTGATTGAAAATGTCCCATTCCAGTCCATTTTAGTTCGCTCACACCAAGTATTGTAATGTTGATGCATTCCATTTCTTGCTTGACAATTTCTAGCTTTCCCTGGTTCATGCTTCTCACATTCCATGTTCCTGTTGTATGTGTCGTACAACTCTGGACTCTCCTTTCGCATCTGTGCGCATCAGCCTCTGGGCTTCCTTTCGGCTTTGACCCAGCTCCGTCATTAGTCACAGCGCTACTCGTACTGGTCCTTTGTTCTTCCCCAGTAGCTCAGTGAGTGCCTTCTGACCTGGGGGTCTCATCTTCCAGCACTATCTCATGTTGAATTTTGGATACTCTGTTCATAGGGTTTTCGTGGTAAGAGATGTTCAGAGGTGGTTTACCGTTGCCTTCCTCTGAGTTTGGATGCATCTTGGTCTGGTGTTTCAGCTTTGACCATTCCGCCTTGGGTGCCCGTTAGGAGTCTAGCCTCTTGGTCTAGACTCCTGACGGCATTGCTCTTAGCTTCTTCAACACTCTCAAACTTAAACTTAAATAGTTTTAGTTTGCCAGTGGGTGTCCCCTTTTCATTTTCAAAATAGCAGCCATGAAAATGGAGGAGGAGGAATCAGCCTTGGAACTGTGTATTTTGGGAGGAACGTTTAACCATTCCCCTCTTCACAGTCACACAGACACTATGGTTCTGAAGCTACCATTTTGCCCAGGAGAAAAACAGCAATAACAGCTTCTATCCTAGGGCAACTACCAGTGGCAGAGGAGAGGAAGGCTGTGATGTAGGAGGAAAGGGTTATAAACCCTCCCTCCCCACTAACTGCTGTAATATGAATAGATTGTGGAAGGTTACACCCTCTTTGCATAATTTATTTTGTATTTTTAATTTCTTTTCGATTTGGGGAAATTCATACGTTGTATACAGCACTTAAGCCTCCCCCCAACCAGTGGAAGACTTACTTCTAAAATTTCAGCAGGCATTACCCTGTAAATAGTCATCAGGGCTAGAAAGTTGGCGTAACAAAAATTAAAGCTAAGCTGCTCATCTAGTATATACATGACATCACATTGTGTGTCTGTATGTGTTCTGCATTTCTACATGATATACGCAGCGCCCTTCCTGTAGCAGTGTATTCATATAAACTGAAATCAAAGCCTTGTGAAGAAGCAAAAGACACCACTCCCCAAGATTCTGGCTGAACTGTACCTTGGATTGCAATCTCCTGAAGTTCCTTTAGTAAGTTTTGATGGCGAAGAATGGAAAGGACTCTTTCATCTGCAAGAAAAGAAGCTTGTTACAGAAGCTTTGCAGTGGCAAAGTGAGCTAGCATATAATGTTTTTTTTCTGGGCAGAGTTCCATTAGACGATCAGCTGTTTGAGGGATTGTTTAAAAACTCCATTATGGCAGCCCATTAATTAAAAAAAAAAGAAAAAAAACATTTAATACATCAGACTTTTCATTAAGGGGGGGAAATGACACTTACCACCTTGAAGAGTTTCTAGGCATTCCTGGCTGATTGGGAGTGGATTTGGCTTTGACACTATACCAGAAATGACCTCAACAATGCAGTTCATCACCTAGAAAACACAACCGTATTTGCATGCATTTATTTGTATCTCACCTTTCATCCAAGGAACTCTACACATAGTTATTTCTCCTCCTCCCACCTCCATGTTATCCTCACAACAACCCTGTGAAGTACTTTAGGCTGAGAGATCGTGACTGGCCCAATGTCAGCCAGAGAGATTCATGGCTGAGTGGGGGATATGAACCCAGGTCTCCCCAGTACTAGTACAACACTCTTTAACTACTACATTATGTTTGGGGAACCCGTGGCCCTCTGGATCTTGTTGGCCTGCAACTCCCATCAGCCCGGCCAATGGTCAGGGTTGATGGAAACTGTAATCCAACGAACAACATGTGGAGAGTCACAGCTTCCCTCTGCTGGCACTACACCATGCAGGCAAATGAGACTGCGAAACCTGCATGGCTCCAAGTTTACTCAGTGTGAAATCCCTCTCAGTACACTTTAGGATAAATAACTTTGGTGTTGACCAAGCAGTCAGCACTGATGGTGCCTCCCAGAAGGCCAGGGGGGCCTCTTATAGTGCAGTAGGCATGCAATTCACTTCTCATTACAAATAGGGGAGGAAGTAGATTCAGTTCGCATTTTATCATGTCTGCACTTTCTGAAACAATATGAGAACCAAAGCACAGCCACCATTTGCAATTAATCATTATAAGGTCATACTTATAAGGCAAGCAATAATTCACAATGGCTCCTCAATCCATGAAGGAGGGCCGATGATTTTTAAGTCATTTTTTAGCTATTGTACAGCAATGTTCCCTTCTAAAAATGAAGCATTTTTTAAAAAAACTCATCAACAACAGCAGGGTGTTCTAACACAAAACTAAACCATCACAGCTGCTCTTTAAATTAAAATGATCTGGTGATTGATTCACAGTTGCCAATAATTTCCTTAGTCAAGCAGCCCTGTCCAAATGTTTGCAGCTTGAAGTGGCTAATCCTTATCCTCACTGTTGGAAATTGCTTTCACTATATTGACATTTCAGATTAAAGAGAATTTGGATATGATAACCATATGGGAAGAAGGCATTTTACCTCCACTATTTGAAGGGTACTGCTTGGTGAACTACAGCAGAAGCCTTCAATGTTTCAGACCGAGGGCTCACTTTTATTTTTATTTTTTGAAACCACAGACACCTGTCTTTCTCCTCCACCACTGCCTCTTTTAAAAACAACCCACAAACCAAAAGAAATTGATGATGGTCCATTGGTGTTACCTGCCTTAGGTCAGAACGCAAGCCAGTTCTGTGTCACTCCCCCCTCCCCTCCCAGAAGAAAGGACAAGAGGATTAGAAGCCTCAGAGCCGGGAGGGGGAATATTTTTTTTAGTCTGATGGGCACATGCCAAAGGCCACATACCAATGGCAGGTGGGTCAGAGGCAAAAGCAGGAAGAGCAATGAATGGATGCCACCCTGGAAGCCGTGTGTTGCTCACATTTGCATCAAACTATACAGCTGACCCACTAAGATTGGGACAAAGACTCACAGTTAATCTTGTTGTGTGTTTCCACACTTTAGGCCTATGGCTACTACCCTGGACATGCCCAATCTCGTCCGATCTCGGAAGCTAAGCAGGGTCAGACCTGGTTAGTACTTGGATGGGAGACCGCCTGGGAATACTGGGTGCTGCACACTTAGAAGAAGGCCATGGTAAACCACCTCTGAATGCCTCTTACCATGAAAACCCTATGAATATATGAAAAAAATATTCATAGGGTCGCCATAAGTCGTAATTGACTTGAAGGCATATAACAACAACTATACTTTAGAGCAGGGATGGGGGCCCTGTGGCTCTCCAGATGTTGTAAGACTCCAACTCCCATCATCCCAAGCCAGCACAGCCAATAGCCAGAGATTATGGGATATGTAGCCCAGCGATATCCGGAAGGCCTCAGTTTCCCCATCCAAGCTTTATAGCTTATAACTGGGATCCTGAATTTTGCCTCCTGCTGGTGGGAGCATCTGTTCACATGATGCTTCCACATAGAAGGGGAGGGAGGCAATTGTTGCTGATACCCTTTTCCTAGTGGAGCCCGTTCTGCTCCCCAGCACAGTATGAGAGGTAGTGCAGCATGAGAGGTTGTGCAGGGGGCTGCAGGGAGCAGGGGGAATTGGTGAAAATGTTCATTCCCTCTTCCACTGCTGCCAGGGTTCTCTGCTGGATCTCTGTCCCATCCATGAACGGAAAAAGCCCTTCAAGATTCTCGCGGGGGGCACACAGGTATATAGTTTAATTTACATATACTGTTGCATATACTGTTTAATTTACATATATTGGTTTGTGTATGCTTGTATATAAAAGCTACTGGCCTGTAATCCTATGGATCAAGGAAAGATACCCAAAGGGCCACAGGAGACATCCTGTGCAGGGGGAGCGACAAGGGAAGACATGGATCCAAAGGATCCACACTTTTCTCAGACCCCCGACACACTCCTAAACCCAGAATAAAATTACATCGGCTCAGGAGCATTGGATAAGAAAGAAGAGCCACCTTGTCCCCATCTCTTCCAAGCCTTAGGGCTGCAGCCAAAGAAATGCATTAACAAATGAAACAATGATGACTTTCCTATTACTTCATTAACTTTCTTACATTGTCCTCATAGTTGTAGCATTGTCATTTGCCCCCCTGCAGTGCAACTATTTTATTAATGGATAAATAATGTATTCATTGATCAATAAATATACTACCCATGATGGCTGTGCTCCACCACCATGGTCAGAGGCAGTGTGCTTCTGAAATCCAGATGCTGGAAACTGCAGGGCAGGAGAGGGTTCTTGCACTCAGGTCCTGCTTGCAATCTTCTCATGGGCATGTGGTTGGCCACTGTGAGAACAGGATGCTGGACCAGATGGGCCATTGGCCTGATCCAGCAGGCTTTTCTTACGTTTTTATTTCATTGTATTATTTGTTCAAGCTGGCTTACAAAGCTATTAAAGTAGTTTTTAAAAAAATCAAAATTAATATTTTTTTTGAAAACCACATAAGCAAGCAGCAGCAAAGAGATTAATAATAGCCACATTGTTCCCAAAAGGCATTATAAAAGAAAAAGATGTGCTTCATGGTTCTTCCTGAAGCCTAAACAGGAATTACACTAAGAGACATCTGTTGCCTACTACTTCCACAGCCTCAGGGCCACAACAGAAAAGGCCGTGCTCCTACCTGATGATCTTATCTCCCTGACAGAGGTAACCTTAAGTATGACCCTGCATCCCAATCTCAATAAAGGAGGATGCAGAACAGATATATTCTTTATTCTCAGTTTTGTGCATTTCACTTGGTACTGTGCGTATCATGTTATTATAGTAGTTCTATTAAGAGCAATGCCTTCATGTTTGATCCTTCAGAGTTTTTAAAGACTAGCAGATCTATTGTTGCAAAAGCTTTCATAGGCATCACATCTCATGGAAAAATGTGATTAACCCACAAACTCCAGGTTAAATAGTACAACAGTCTCAGGGCAGGAGGCAGAACAAACAAGGTGACAGGATCCACAGCAACTTGCCTAATAGAGGATGCAATCTAATTAGAGAACGGATGTCAATCCTGCGTATAAATTTTATAATTTGGGGCAATATTTTGCAATTAAACTATGTGGCCAACTGCTATATGCTTTGTGCTAGCAACTGGAGGCTCCACCTATCACACTGATGGGGAATCTGTGGCTGTCCAGATGTTGTTGAACTACAACTCTAATTATTCCTGATCACTGGGTATGCTGGTTGAGCATCCCTTCCCTACCAGTTGCCAAAGGCTGTGCAGAAGGACTTATTCACATTCCTGTTAACCCAGACATTTGATGACTGAAGGAAACTGTTCCTGGCAACCCAGAGATCACAAGATGGGATAATGGTTTTATCTGCAACTGATTTCAGAATTTTTTATCTGCAACTACAGTATTTTGAATTGTTTTTAGAATGCTTTTTGTTGTTAAAAAAATCTTGTTGTAAATGTGCTTGCCACCCTGGATTCCTTCAAGAGGAAGGGTGAGATAAATAATAATGATATTAATAATAATAGGATCTAGACTAATTTAGTCCTTCCTTAGTCCCATTGAAATCAATGGGATTTGAATAAACAATGACTAACTTAAGCCTCATTGATTTCAAGGGGATTCTAGTGTGACTAACTTTGACTGGATTGAATCCACTGTGTAGAGAAAGACATTCTAGCCCCAGCTATTGTGTGGAATATCTGGATCAATGGCAGCAGTTTGGGAACGAGGTGTACAAGACGACTAGGAAGGGAACAGGTAGGAGAAGCTGTGGCTGCCATATCTCCTGTTGCATTGAGAAGTTTAGTGGTTTATCGCAGAGCTTGGAAAAGTTACTTTTTTGAACTACAACTCCCATCAGCCCCAGCCAGCATGGCCACTGGATTGGGCTGATGGGAGTTGTAGTTCAAAAAAGTAACTTTTCCAAGCTCTGGTCTCCAGTTTGGAATCTGGCAAGCCTTTCTTTGCTTACAACACATTGGAACTGCACAGAAGAACTGCACATGTTACAAATGCACATAAAATCAGGGAACACATGTGTGTGTACTTAATATGTTTTTAATAATGTTTTAACCCTTTTAAAAGTTTTTTAAATGTTTTTAACGCTGTTCTGTCTTAATGTATTTTAAGATTTGTTTTTATGATGTTTTAAAGTGTTTTTAGTGCCTTGTTTGCCGCCCTGGGCTCCTGCTGGGAGGAAGGGCGGGATACAAATTAAATAAATAATAATAATTAATAATAATAATACTGATTTGGGATGTATCTTGTACTTGCATTACGAAGGTCATTTTATTGTTAATTTTATGCTGTTCACAGCCATTATATTTTTTTCTTAATGTTGGTGATATTCTTGCTATGTGCATGTGTAAATGCATGCGCACACACACATTCATATTTGTTTATGGACAGATTGTTCTTATGATTAGAAAACAGTATGTGTGCATTTGATGAAGTGAGTGTTTGAAGGATATGTTTGCATAGTAGTGGTTTATCTATTTACATTTGTCACTGGCCTTTCTACAAGTGCCTAAGGTTTTATATAAGGAACAGAACAATAATAGAACTAATTAAAAAGATTAAAATGACACACAGCCTGCAGCTCTAATCATAGCAAGTATATGCAAGCAAAAATAATGTAAAAACCAGCAACGTTAGCTATTAAAAGAACTAGAAAACAAAGGTTTTAACCTTTTTGTAAATGAAAACCAAGTTTGAGCCTGCTACGCTTCATTGGGGAGGCTATTTCATAATTGAGGGGCCACCACTGAGAAAGTCCAGCATCTAGTGCCACAAGACCAAATTGTGGATTGGGAGGAAATGGCAGCTGACCTTAAAGCATAGGAAAAGTTCTCTGTGCTTAACCCACACAGGACTGAGGTGGGAAGCCTGTGGCCATCCAAATGTTGTTGGACTGCAACTGCTATCCGCCCCAGCCAGCATGGTCAAAAGTCAGGGATGACGGGAGCTGTAATCCAGCAACATCTAGAGGGCCAAAGGTTAGCTACCCTGCTATAGGTTTTTATACTATAACTAGTAACTACCCCCTTGAATTAAGCTCAGTGGTTAACATGTCTATAACAAGGGGCATTGACTAAAGGAATGGGTAGATCCATTTGCCAGGACTTGAAGTGTGGTTGAATTAATAAAAAACATGGCTACATTTTCTTCACTCTGAATTGCCTATCAGTTATGCAAGGGATATGAGAATAAGGGAAGGATGGGATGCAGAGGAAACCTTCTTCATAGTCAATCTTTTGACTATATCATAGGAAGGACATGCCTAAACTGGGGCTTCCCCTAGACATCTGGTTGGTCACTTTGGGAAAGGGGTCACTGAACTAGATAGCCCTACAGTCTGATCCAGCAGGGCTCTTTTATGGGGCTTATGGGGCTCAGCCAAGAAACATTCTGTGAATGCCAGAGCTCAGCCCTAAAATATATAAAGGCCATAAAATGATACCTCTGAGCATGAGCACTCTGGTCTTATCCCCTGGATGTTTATTGCATGCCTTCCTGAAAGCACCTGAGGTTCTGTATAGGTAACCGGGGTGGTGTTAGGTACTTAAAACTCAGGGCATAGAACCAGATACAAATTCTCAAAGATGCAAATTTAGGGCTTCTGAGCAAATTAAGATGGTGGGTGGCTGGAGTCCCCCAAGTATTACATATGCAGCATGCCCAGCCAGATGGTAGCAGTAGCAGCAGCTGCAGCAGCAGCAGTAGTAGTTATTAAAAAAGAGGGAGGGGCAGGACAACTGGGGCCAGTGCAGAAGCCTTGTGATTTGGGCCTCCTGGGCCACCGCCCATACCCACCCAGTTGGGATTAGGGGAAGGGGTGCAGCTCACTGGTAGAGAATCTGTTTTGCATGCAGACGGTCCCAGGTTCAATCCCTGGCATCTCCAGGTAGGGCTGGGAATGTTTCTTGCCTGCAACTCTGGAGAGCCACTGCCAGTTAGCGCAGAGGATACTAAGCTGGTTAGACCAATGATCTGACTTAGTAGAAGGCAGCCTCCTGTGTTCCTAATAGAGTATCCTTTCTGGACAAGCTTAAGCTCCTGTATGATGAGCCGAGGAGGCCTCTGTCAGGTTTTCAAAAGCCTAGTTTAGTTTCAGGAATGAAAGCAGGCAGGAAAGCAATGAGAAGAAAATGAATAAATGGGGTGGGAGGGAATGAAGACACTCAGAAGGCTATTAAGTATAGAATGTCCCTATAGCAAGCCTATAATAAGAATGATTCCCCTAATTTTGTCCAAACTAGTTATGCTGTAGTCTCAACATATAGCGAAAAAGAATCTGGCCCATAGGAAGCTTGGAACAACAAATTTAGATGGTGGGGTCCTTTCAAAACATATTCAGCACCAATAAATTGCAGGTCTTTAATGGGATATGCTGAGCACTGGCAGGGCCAGCTTAAGCCATTGGCTCAGCAAAAAGGGAGAGTCAATCTGTATCCTTCTCTAGTGTTTTTTTTTTAAAGGATACATACAGAATAGGGTTGCCAGGTTTAGGGCCTGTTACTGGTCCTGTATCTTTAGGAGAAGAGAAAGTCAGCCAAGCGCAGGTGTTCTTGCAACCCTGTAATGGGAAAAACCATGAGGTGGGATTCTCCCTTCCTCCTGCACAAGTTTTAAAAGATACAGAAGACCTCTTGGAGGCCGGGCCTGGCAACCAAGAGGTCTTCTGTATCTTTAAAAGTTGTGGAGGAGGAAGGGAGAATTCCACTTTGTGGTTTTTCCCATTACAGGGTTGCAAGAACACCTGCACTTGGCTGACTTTCTCTTCTCCGAAAGATACAGGATCAGGATCAGGCCCTGAACCTGGCAACCCTAATACAGAATAAGGCTAGCATAAGACTAACGACTCTTCCCTCTAGAATCTGCTACCCAAAGCAGCTGCTTCATGTTTCTTTGTGGATGCCCAGCACTGCAGATGGTGAATTTTATGATGGGTACCCAGTGAAAAAAAATCCAAATCTATGTTGCTGGCAGTTTTTGCTACAGAAGTAGGTTAAATTCATAACTCATAGCACTGACCTTCTCGCATTGTCAGCAATGCCAGATGGCCAGAGTCAGCAGGAGATGCTGCGGCAGGGGACCAAATTGAGATTCTGACTTGGTGGTTTGCACAGGGATACGAACTGCTCTGCAAACGTTTAATAGTGCTGTTCATAATTAACTGCACAGAGTCCTTTGCAAGTCTTACAGCACAAACCTATGAATGTCTACTCAAAAGCAAGTCCTATTACTTGAAATAGGGCTTACTCCTAGGTAAGTGTGTATGGGATTGTAGCCTTAATGACTGCAGTCCCTCAATGCCTTTATGCAGTGGGTCCCTATCCCATTTGAAAATGGGAATCATTAGTCTTGAAACTAGCATTGACTTATTTATCATGGGCTGGATCCATGCAAAGGTAGTTGTACTTCGTTTCCACTGAAATCAGTAGGACAGGTTTGTCATGACTTAACTAGAGTCCAAACTAATTTCAGTGGGAACTTAGTTCATCTAATCTAGTCTGGATCTAACCCTGTATTTATTAACTGCTCTTCCTCTAAGGAGGCTGAGACTTGTTTACATATAACCCTCAATCCAGCATGTAGATGCTGAAGCCCATTCATATCAGCATAGCCAGCACTGGGCATAATTCTGAGCAGACTGCAAGCCATGCAAGCCTGGTTGTCTCTCATACAAGCACTGCCCAGGGCTCAGATTCCCTTATATTCATCAACAGAACCCTGTCTTGGCCCTTTAGACTATTCTCTGGGCTATTACTGACTTTGCACTGAGTTTTATAATTCCACATTTTGGTTCCAAGCCATTGACAACTGCCTGAATATCCATAGTGCAGATGGCACCATCAAATACAAATTCATATAATTGCATATGAAAGTGCATGTGGCTGGTGGTAAGGTGGGGGAGAGGGTAATTGTCGGCTTATTCAGGTTTTCTCACTGCTAAATAGTCTGTACAGTGCAGTGTCATGGGGAATGCTGATCTGCTTTTTATGCAGGAAAATGCTGCAGAATTTCACTGACTTGTGCCAGCCAGGGCCCCCAAACAAGAGTGAAATTATAGCAATGGCTCTGAGATTTTCAGAAGTCTCCAGGACTGCTGCTGGGCATATAGGGAGTTCCAAACAAAACCACCCTCCAGGTTCCAGGCTAGCAGAGAGAGGATGGTGCGGCATTTCTGAGAGCATACGGGCTGAAAGGTATTTGTGGTTTTGGACAGATTAAGAGTAATTAGTGAAGATGGCGGAAAGCTTTTTCCGTCCATGGAAAAATGGAAAAGTCTCTTGTAGCAGATATCTGTAAAAAATAGGCATGCAGCCTGGGGCCTAGAAGTTCAATTCCATTAGCACTTATGAGGGAAGTCTATTTAGGTAAATTGAAAGAGGGTAGCAATTTAAAAAAGCATAGCACATGAAACATAGAATCATAGAGTTGGAAGGGGCCTATAAGACCATCGAGGCCAACCCCCTGCTCAATGCAGAAATCCAACTTAAATCACACCCGACAGATGGCTGTCCAGCTGCCTCTTGAAGGCCTCCAGTGTTGTAAAGCCCACCGCCTCCCTAGGTAATTGGTTACAATGTTGTACCACTCTAGTTGGGAAGCTTTTCCTAATGTTCAGCCAAAATCTGGCTTCCTGCAACTTGAGCTCATTATTGTATTCCTGCACTCTGGGACAATCAAGAACAGATCCTGGCCCTTCTCTGTGTGACAACCTTTCAAGTACTTGAAAAGTGCTATTATATCTCCCCTCAGGATTCTCTTCTCAAGGCTAAACATGCCTAGTTCTTTCAGTCTCTCCTCATAGGGCTTTGTTTCCAGTCCCCTGATCAACCTTGTTGCCCACCTCTGAACCTGTTCCAGTTTGTCTGCATCCTTCTTAAAGTGTGGTGTCCAGAGCTGGACGCAGTACTCAAGATAAGGCCTAACCTGTGCTGAATAGAGGGGAACCAATGCTTCATGCAATTTGGAAACTATACTTCTGTTTTGTAAAATAGCATTTGCCTTTTTTGCAGCCACATCACACTGTTGGCTCATATTCAGCTTGTGATCAACAACAACCCCAAGATCCTTCTCATATGTAGTATTGCTGAGCCAAATATCCCCCATCTTTTAACTGTGCATTTTGTTTCTTTTTCCTAGGTATAGAACTTTGCACTTGCCCTGTTAAATTTCATTCTGTTGTTTTCCGCCCAATGCTCCAGCCTATTAAGATCCCTTTGAATTTTGTTTCTGTCTTCCAAGGTATTAGCTATCCCTCCCAATTTTGCATGATCTGCAAATTTGATAAGCATTCCCTGCATCTCCCCATCCAAGTCATTAATAAAAATGGTGAAGAGCACTCGACCCAGGACTGAGCCCTGCGCTACTCCGCTTGTTACCTCCCCCCAGTTTGAGAAGGAACCATTGATAAGCACTCTTTGAGTACAATTCTGTAGCCAACTGTGGATCCACCTGATAGTTGTTCCATCCAGTCCACATTTAGCTAACTTGCTAATCAGGATATCAGGGGCACTTTGCCAAAAGCTTTGCTGAAGTCGAGATATATTATGTCCGCAGCATTCCCACCGTCTATCAGGGAGGTTACCCGATCAATTATATTACATTACATTACAGAAATTACATTAGGGAATTTCTGACTGCAAATTTCTAGGTGATACACAAGTGCATACACACATACAAAGCCCTGAATGGCCTGGAAACCCAATCCTCTGAGAGTGCCTTCTCTCATACCAAACCTTCCAGTATTTAGGATCAGCAAATGAGGCCCTGCTGGTGGTCCCTGTGAGGGATGAATAGTGCAGAGGCTCAAAGTAGGGCTTTTCAGTGGCAGCTCTAAAATTTTGGATCTTGCCACTGAGATGGGTCTTGCCTTCATATTGTACTTTTTTAGGACGAAGGTGAAGATGTACTCTTCTGCCTGGCTTTTAGAGGTGAGGAGGGGCAATTTGTTGAGGTCAGTTTGTATTGTACCTATCTTGTCTCTTTTTTTAAAAAAAAGTTTGTGCTGTGTTTATTTTGCCTCAATTGCTTTAATTGGTTTTAGCAATATGTACTGGTCTGTTTTAATATGTTGTGCATTGCCCTGTGACCATATAATGAAGGGTGGCAAATAAAAATAAACATAGGGATAATGGGCAGCAGATACAACAATGACTTCCATGTTAGTCCTATGATGTACAAAATCAGTCACTTGCCCCGTACCCATGACAAACTGCAATGTGGAGGATGGTGGTGCTTCTCAATAGTTTGTCTTTATCTGCAACACTGTGCAAAATAGGCAAACACTCTGGATTGTATCCAATGCTAGTTCTACTCAGAGTAGACCCACTGAAGTTAATGAACATGACTAACTTGGGTTGATTAATTTCAATGGGCCTACTCTGAGTAGGATGTAGTTGGATACAATCCTCTGACCCAGCAGAGAAGATCTACATGCAGAAATAGGTTTCCACTTATAGATTGCCTTGCTTGCCTCATATTCAATCTGAATTGGGATGTGCACCTGCTCTGTGCATCCATATTGTGAGGTGCATCTGAATGCAAAGCACCCACTCCTTTCCCCAAGTTCCCCATCTATGCTCTTGTGTGTTAGACTTGCAACACACATGTGGATATATTTTTATGCCCACTCTCTGAAGCCTCTAGCTTCATATATCCACAACACATCCATGAATCTGTCCCTATTTTCAAAGCATTGAAAAGGATGAAAGGGGCATTGAGTCTATCAAGTTACAAAGGATGCCTACTAGCCTCCAACACACACCAAACCACAAAGAGGCCATAAACAGAGTTACAAGTAAATCATTCCAGGTGATACAAGGTAAAGTGGGCTCAGTATGGTCATTTGTTTATTTCATGTACACATATTTTTCCCAATCAGATATATATATATATATCTTACTACTTTTACAGCTCAGTATGTCTACATTGATAGATGACAGAATGGACTGACAGAATTAATGAATTCCAAGTCTGCCTCTTTTCCCATAATCCTTTGCCACAAACGCACTGGCTAGAATTCATAGGCATCTTAATAATTCCACAGGCATACCCAGCCATCTTTATCTAACAATTTCTTCAAATGTGAATTTACAATATTTCTATTTTAACCATATCCTATACATAGCATAAACATTTACCACTGATTATCTGAGTCTTGCTATTTATCTCTTAAAACATTGGCATAATAATACATTTGTATAATGTCTTGTTTTGTTTTGTTTTGCCTTACTTTAGACAGTGTATCAGCTTAAAAAACCTATTTCAAGTATGTTACCCAGTAACACGTAATCCCTTTCATAGCAGGGGGTTAAGTTTAGCCTACAATGGGTTTATACAGGATATAATTAGAAGGCCCATGCACCAACCTTCCAGATACTCAAGAGGAACATCTACAGCTGCTATTGAACATTGATGCATTTACAAGCATGTCTTTGCTGTGCTGTTTTTATCATACACCAAAAAGAGCAGAAAACAGGGCCAGGTACGCACTTCTTGGAAGCACTGTTTCATACATCCCCAGCAACAAACCTGGGTTTGCCACAGAATGGGTTTGCAGCCAAGCCTTGCTCTGTTCTTTTGTAGGTACAAGGAAAATAAATAAATCTTGGCTGTACACCTACAAAATGTAACATGCTAAGTGGCTTCAACAAGGGGCAGTGTGTTGCTTCTTCTTGTCACTTCAGTCTATCACATGGAAGATTACATGGAAGATTATTTTAAACAGACAGGATAGATCACGGCCCCATAGTTATGCTCAAATGATATCACTTAATTTTTCACCACTTTGTTTTTGCAACTCACCTTTGCGTCATCTTTAGTTGTTGGATTTGTTACTGGAAGTGAAATTACTACAAGAGAGAGAAAGAAATACCTTAATATTGCACATTCCCTAAAACAGTTCCATCCAACTGGCCCAGGGCATGCAAAACTCAGCCAATGCAAGCCAGATGGGGAAGAGAGAGAGATTAGCACAAAGACATTCTGCTGGGATAATAAGCCATAAAAACAGTGTATGAAATCCAGCACCACAACTTTGCTCAGTTTCTGGAGGGGAGCGGTTGATTAATTGCTTAACCAGGCATCTAAAGTGAAAGCTAATAGACTGCAGTAATGATTCCATGAGGTAAAGGTATCTGCAATAAATCATTCAGAAGTAGGTTGCAGAATCTTTTTTCAGCATCCTGAATCTGAGTAAGCTGGTTGGTGGCCTTTTAATCTTTCTCATGGGTGCACTATGTATGGATTTCAAGCAAACAGATAGATAAGAGAGGGAGAATGGGCAGGAAGAAAAATGGGTGGAAAAAGAAGGGCCATTTGGCTCAAAAGACAAAGCCATTGCAAAACAACGTTATTATCGTTGATGTTTAAAAAAGAAAAATCACTCGAAAAGGAAGGAGGTGCTCTGCAAAAGGGTGGACGGGGCGAGGGGGCTTTAAAAAGTTTGCTAGGGCAAAATGACCTCTGTGGATCAAGTCAGGTCCTTGAGACTCTCGCATTGGTTCACGGAGGTCTCCTGACACACACAAAGGTGCATTATATCCCAAACCCTCACCTCGGCTCCTTCCCGAAAGCAAGACGACCCCGCCGCCCCCTGGACCAGCAGCTCCACATTTGTCCTTGTGTCCTGGACGGGGCGAGCCCGCGCCTCTGTCCTTGGTGCTGAAAAGAACCGTCAGCGCGGACCGCGGTCCCAGGCAAGTCCCAGAAGGCAGAGGAACGGCAGGCAGCCAATCAAGCCGACCCATCCACTCTCCGGCTCCCACCTCCTTCTCTCGTTCCCTCGTAGGCTTACCTTGTCCTGCGAGGAGGAGGGCAGCAAGCAACGCTGTGCGGGTCATGACGCTGGAAAAAGGGGCTGCAGGTCTGAAGGGGGGCGCAGGAAGAGATCTCCCTTGGCTTTATTGCCGCCGGCTGGGCTTCTGAGGTAGCAGCTGGCGACGGGGGGCTGACATTAGGCTAGAGCTGAGCTGGGAGGCAGATCGATCAGCCTGTCCCTGCCCTTCCCTAGATCCTCCTCCTTCTCTGGTGCCGTTGCTGATGGTCCCCGACGGGGCACTGCAGCAACGATCTCATTTATATAGGGCCCCCCTCCCCTCCCTTCCCGCCCCTCCGGAAACGGCGTCAGGATGAAGCCATCTCTCCCGCCCAGGAAAGGTACGTCCCAGATCTCCTCGGCTAGGAAGGGCAGAGCTCATGCAGGGCTAAGCTAACTCTTCTCCGAGGCTTGCCCCCTTAGAGAAGCGGGAGCCTTAGCCAGCATAGCAAAGCCCTGCCGCCATAGGACGGCGCTCCGCTCCTGAAAGAGAGGCGTAGGGCACAATCTGCCAGCCTTGAGGGAGCAAAGGTTACTGCCCACCCGGCCCCCGGGTAGCCAGGGGCGCAGGGTCGGGCCCAAAGTGAAAGCTCAGCCCATCACAGCGAGCTGCCAGGACCAAGGAGAGGGAGGGAGGGAGGGAGAGGGGGCATAGCTGGGGCATTTTTAAAGGGGTTGCCGCTGAGTGTTCATTTCCCATTCAGATGGCTTGCGCGTGGCAGCCTCTCTACCATTTGCAAGCCCTGACCTTTGGACTGAGGTCAATTGCAATTTTTTTTTAAAAAAAATAAACAAACAGGGGAGTGAATACAGCCTTGGAAGTGCATTTACGCAAGTTACTGTGGCCAGCATAAGTATGACTAGCCTGCCCACCCACCAGTAAATGTGTGAATTAAGAAGCAAATTAAAATTAAAAAGGGGCTGCTTCTGATCCACACCCTGCTGTAACAGAATTCTTACGTGGGAAGAATTAAGATGCAGAGAACCAGATATCACAGTGCACAGAAAGAGAGATTTTGTTAAGACTTTTTCAGAAAGACTGGTGGTTTATAATAACCCTAACAATGATTGTGTGATGTGCCCGTGTTCTACTGTTTCTCTTCAGTGTCACTAAAATTTCATACCACTAGCCATTGTTTCAGTGGCTTCCCAGCTGAATCTGTGTTCGTAGTTCACTGAGTAAATTTTAAGGGTCAGTTTGTGCTTGCGGGTGTCCAAAAGCTAGGACTGGGTGTCCATCTGGACACACAACAATTACTTAAAAAGGGCCTTGGCCATAGGTCAGTGGTCAAGCATCTGCTTTGCATGCCGAAGGTCCCAGGTTCAAGCCCTGGCACCTTGCTCCCTGGGTGACCTTGGGCCAGTCACTGCCTCTCAGCCTAACCTATCTCGCAGGGTCGTGATGCGGATAAAATCAAGAGGGGAAGAACCATCTTTGGATGCCACCTTAAGCTCCTTGAGTAAAGGTGGGATATAAATGTAAGAATAAATGAAATGAAATAAATCTTCAGGTAGAGCTGGGAGAGACCCCTGTCTGAAATCCTGGAGAGCCACTGTCAGTCAGTGCTGACAATATTGAACTAGAGGGACCAATGGTCTGATTCAATATTTATTAACTTGTTTGTTTGTTATTTGATTTCTGTCCCACCGTTCCAGTAGGAGCCCAGGATGGCAAACAAAAGATATCAAGCAGCTTCCTATGTCCCTAGAGTTGTTGTCTGTTTGTTTATATGCAACGCTTTCTCTCAGTAGAAGCCCAGGGTGGCAGAGTTAGAGGGGGAGGGATGCAGGGGCACCAGTTGGGGAGGGCAGCAGTGTTCTTCAGAGCAGTTAGATATCTAGTTATTAAGAGATGACCACAACAAATGCCCTTAGAAATCCAAGGTGCTGCTTTTTAGCAATCTCATTTTGACTGTTTCCTAAAGATGGCCTATGAAATTGGTTGTGGATCTTGATTGTCCCCTAATAACTCTCCCCCTCAAACCTGAAATGGCACTTCTGCTAGGTTTTGCAACTCAAACCACTAAAAGGGAACAGGAACATGAAGAAGGTAGAGGGAGGGTTAAGTTCTTCCATTGCCTCCCCTTGTGATTTCACCACTTCAAATCACACCTCCCCCAAGCTATTTTTCCCAAGGGAAAGGAGGCGCTGAGCTTTTGTTGTGCACATATATGTATAATGTGCAGTCCTGTCTTTAGAGACCCTTTACAAAAAAGTCAGATCTCACTGAATGTCATCCAGCCTCTTTTCTTACAGTGGAAGGAGTGCTGAAGGTATGCAAACACACTGGGATAATTCTACAGGAGCTGCAGTTGGCTGAGGGCTGATTTTCAATCACTATCCCCTTCTTTTTTATAAAAGAAAAATTAATCAAGGCAGCAAACAATGTGATCGGAAATTAAAACAATATGAACCATAATAAAATGTATGCAGTTAGGGTAAAACAACAATAAAAATCAAAGTCAATATGCTGAAAAAATTGTTCTGCAACAAGAGTGCTGTGATGGGCCTGGACTTCCTTTGACAGACCCTTCCATTGTCTTGACACTACCACAGACAAGCCCCCATCCTGTCGGCCCACCTCCTGTACTTAAGATGGTGGGAGAATATGGTGGATTATCTCAACTGTTAGGCTGTGAGCCAATATGATACAGAGGTTACAGTGTTGGTCTAGGACTTGGAAGGCCCAGGGTCAAAGCCCCATTCAGCGATGAACCCTAGTCATGATCTCTAAGCCTAACCTACCCAACAAGACTGTTGTGGGGATGAAAGGTGGTGAGATATAGGCATGCCTCCTTGAGCTTTTTGGAGGAAAAGCAGTTAAAATAAATGTAATTGATAAATGGGGGGAGAGGTGATTTTTAAGATGCTCAGGATTCTAAGTGTGTTTTATTTCTTTATTTTAAATATTTGTATATTGCCTCTAAAAGTAAAAACCAGCACATGCTCACACACACCATTAAAAAGAGAATTCCAAATCAAAACAAAAATGTTAGCAATGGTTAAAATCATAAAATATAAAACACAAATCCAGCATTAGTTAAAAGCAGACTGAAATATCCAGGTCTTTAAGGCCCATTTAAAAGACAGAATGCACCCAACATACCTCATGCAGAAAGGCATTCCTTAGGGATGGAGCCACCACAGTAAAGGCTCAGTCTCTTGTGCCTGTCACCTTGAAATATCTTACAGGCAGGCACATGAGCAGGCTCTCCATGGCCCATCTGAGGGCCCAGGCAAGTTCATACTGGTACAGACAGTCCTTCAAATCATGTTCATCACATTATGACTTGTAAGGGTGTTGGATGGGACACCAAAGAGAGAACTTCCATGTCACCTCTAAAACAATACTTTTCTGTCAAGGCAGGACAGATATTCAGCTGCCAAGCCTCAAGCATACAATGAAATAAAGAGATAATTAATGTCTGTATGTCCCAGTCTTGAGGCCCCTACAAATATGTGACAATGCCTCTGAGCATGCACAGATTGTCAGTGTCTTACCCTAACTATGGTCTACCACCACACATCTTAGATTAGATGTAGGCAAGGTAAATGAACTGTTAGCTTGTTTTTAGGGGGATGCTGGAACAATATACTTCAGAAAAGAAAGATTGATTGATTTGATTCCATTTATGAATTGTTTCCCATAAAATATCTCAAAGTGGTTTCACAGGTATAAATATCAACCGTTAAAACATTTAAACAACAATTCCATACACAGAAGCAATTCAAAACTACTTCATATGTAAAAAACAATTTCAAATCCAATACAGATACACATTGGGATAAAGATCTCCACCTGCAAGGCTTGTTGAAAAAGGAAGTTCTTCAAGAGGGGCTGAAAGGGCAATAGAAAGAGTGCCTGTCTGAGATGAAATGGAAGGGAGTTCCAAAGGTTAGATGCTATCACACTAAAGGCCTCATTCCTATATTGTATGAACGGACTTCCTGACGAGATGACATCTGCAGGAGGCCCTCTCTGCAGAGAGCAGTGATTGATTGGGTATATATTTGAACAAACAGAAGGGAACAAAGCAGAAGACTCTATACAGAGCAGACCTCCAGTCTCTTGTGCTACTTTCAGCACTGGCAGTTAAATCATTGTCATTAAATATAGATCTACTAAAGCTTGGTGTGGGAAACCTGTGGCCCTCCAGATGTTGAATCCAATTCTCAACTGCCCCTGCCAGCATAGCTGATGGTCAGTGATGACGGGTATTATAGAACACCATTTGGAGGGCATTAGGCTCCACATCCCTGTACTTCCTCTAATGTAATGTGAAGAGATCAAAGGGATGGTTGACCATAGCGCATTGTGAATCTGCCACATGTGCCCAAGATGTGCACCTCCTTTACATACTTTACATGTTTACCTCCATGGAACGCTGAAAAACAGCTATGAGAATGACTATTTAATTCCCTCCCATGAAACACCAGTCTACACCAGCAGTGTTTTATAGATCTCACTCTGTTTACATTATCATGCGGCCCTTTTATCAGGAGGTCTCTGTAAAAGGAGGGTGTAAAGAGTATTTCAAGGCCACTTGGAGATGGGTCACAAATATTTTCTAAGATTGTACCCCTGCTCTTGAGGCAGTAAAAGGTTGGTGGAAGAGTGACAAAGTACGCTGTATAGCAGAGAACAGGAACTGCAGGGCAAAGGACACTACTTTGATCAGGAAGGCTGATACCACTCTTCACAGATGAAAATGACATGACTCTATCAGTGATGAGCAACTCTGTCATTTTGGATAGAAGAGGGATGTAACATTTCAAGCATGGTGAAGGTGATTTGAAGTCATCTGGCTGTCGTAAAACACACATAGTTTCTTCTTTCCTAGAGTGAGCTCTGAAAAAAAACGTTCTGCAAGATTTCAGCATGTTGCAGGAAAACACAGTAAGTGTCAGGTGTATTGGCTAGCTCCTATGCCATCACTAACACATCTCCTTCCTCAATCCCCACCCCTGCTTTAGAACATTAGCTTATAACCTGCTTGAAAACAAAGAGGTATGGCCTGTAAAACTGATCACCATTCATACCTGTGACTTCCTGTTATTATTATAGCAGAACCTCCATACATGGTTCATCTTGGTTGGGTAGAATGCCTCGGGTCACTCCATGTTTCTCCATGTCTAGATCTATATAATAATATCTTTCAAATGCTCGATTATTGAAGGACATTCTGGATACATACAGGTTCTGAGCTGTGCACAGAGAATAGCAGAATTCCCAGCATCAATTCCAGAGACACAAGCTTCACAGATGCCACTTCCTTGCACATGCCTTCCCCACTTTCTTCTCTTAAATGCCCCCTAATATTTCTCTTCTGCAATCTGCATGGTCATGCAATGTAGGAGATACTTGCTTCTCACAAACAGTAGTGTTTAAATATAGATGTTGCTGGACTACAGCTCCCATCATACCTGACAACTAGCAATGCTGGCTGGGCCTGATGGGAACTGGAGTCCAAGAACATCATGGTTTTATCATGTTGTACACCGCCCTGGGAGCTGCTAGCTATAGGGCGGTTTAGAAATGCAACTAAATAAATAAATAATAATAATAATCTAGAGAACCACAGATTCCCCATTCTTGCTCTAGAGTACAGGTTCTTAACCCATGGTCCATGGACCCCTAGGGGGTTCACATGGATGGGCATCAGGGTGTCCATGAAACAAGCTTTGAAAGACAAACCCTCACTTTTACTCACTTCTCACAGAATCCACCCTTCCCTGTCCTCATTCTGCCCCTAATTATATCTGTTTGGTGAAGCAGTGATTTATGCAATACTGTGACGCTGTGCATTTAAATAGTGTGCATTTAAGTAGCCCATATTACTTACAGAGCAAAGTTGCTAATGGAAACAAATAAAGCTCTTAATATATTGAGATAAACATGGCCGATTTACACCAGGATTGTCTACTCTTCTGCTGCCTGAGACACTTCAAGTGTAGATGTGAGGCTCAACTTGCCTGCAAATGATATGATCTTCCATTGTTCCTGCTTCCTCGCAGCTCTAGCTCCACTGCTTCAAGAGAGTGGAACAGATAATGTTCCCATATTTCCTCAGTCTTGTATTTCTCCGTGAACAGGGCTATTTTCATAGTGCAAGTGAAGTATGTCTCAGATGTCAAAACATAATAATATATTCTCCAAAATATAACAGCTTCAAAGACCAGGCTGTCACTCATCTGCATTGTTAAAGGGTATTCCTCTCATGTAGTCATTTTTAGGTCAGCAGTAAAGTGACACTGAATCTCTTTGATTTTCCTTTGCTTCGTCTGCGCTTACAGCAGCCTGAAATTAATTGCATGAATCGCCTTAATATCTCGCTTACAGTCTGACAAAAAAATACACAGATATAGATCTGTCAGATTCTGATAGCAAGTTTATTTCATTTTCCCTGTCATTGGATTTGCCCAGCTAAAGTCCTCTTGAGACCTGTTTTGTGATATGGAAAATCAATAAAGATAGAGCATGTTTAAAACTTGCGGGATCATGCCAGTTTCCCACAGTGACCAAACAGATGCCTCCTCAAGCAGAGCATGAGGGCAGTCACCCCAGGGCTGTCCGACACATTTTGCTGCCTGAAGTCAAGGACCAGATGGCAATCTACCCCATTCCATGTACAGAAGCCAACCAGATTGGCAGTTCTAATCTTATTTCAATGCTTCCTTCAACAGGACAGCATTCCCCTCTGCACCTAAGGACAAGAAGTTAGCTTGGTACAGGGCAGGCCGTGGAGCACACACAACTCTGTCCCCCAGTACTTCATGGCTGCTCACTCATCACGCCACCTGGTACTTCCTCACTGTTCACTCAAACAAATGCTGCAATGCAGTATTGTGTTCACCAGCATGCATTATGCAGTCAGAGCACCGTCTATGGACACATGATGCTAGCTGGACAGTGTGGCCTGAGATGGATGCCTGTTCACTCAGTCAGGGGCATCTCCCAGTGACTTGTCTGAAATGAGTTGGGAGAAGACAACTAAGTGACTTAAGTGGCCAAGTCAGGTCAGTAACAAATGTGCCACACTACTGCCCTGGCACCAGCTCAGGAAGATGGAAATGGATCAGGAGCAAGAGCCATGGAACAGCTGCCCCCCGCCAACTGCTGCCTGAGATGAATGCCTCACTCTGCCTATTGGCTGGGCTGGCCCTGAGTAACCCAGGCCTCATCCAGGCTGTACATAATACCACTTTAACAGTCATGGCTTCTCCCCAAGAATCCTAGGAGACTCCTATTATCCACACAGAGTTACAATTTCCAGAGTGGTTTATCAATCAATCCCTCATCCCAGGGAAGTCTGGGAATTGTAGCTCTGTGAGGGGAACAGGGGCTGCTAACAACTCTCAGCACCTTCAACAAACTACAGTTCCCAGGATTCTTTGGGGGAAGCCATGACTGTTTGAAGAGGTATAATAGTGCAGATGTGACCCCTTCCTTTGTTGCTCATCAGCAACTGGTTTTGGAACGCCACTATCTCTGTACATGGAGGTTTGATAAAGCCATCATGGCTAACAGGTCTTCATAGACTTAGCCTCCATTAATTTGTCTAATCCCCTTTTGAAGTAAATGTCCATCACCACATGCTGGAGCAGTAATTTCCACAAATTAGTGTATGTATTATATAAAGAAGCAATTTCTTTTGATTGTCCAGAATCTACTGACCATCAACTTCATGGGATGACCCTAGGTTTTTAGCACATGCTTGCAAGTGGGTGGTCTACATATCCCTAAACAAGACCCTGAGAACACATAGGAAGGCTTGGTGCTGGTTTCACAGTTACCAAAAATGGATAGATGCCAAGGCTGAAGAGCCTCTGATTCGCTAATTCTCTCAACAGAACAATGTGTAATAATATTCAAGCAAACAACTGATTTTTCCAGCTGACCTTGGTGGTTGATTACTTGTGTTCCGTGTGTATCTTTTGCCAAGCTGGAGTCCATTAGAGATAACATAAAAAGGGGTTCTTTGTTTGATCATGATGGCCTGTAATATCCTGTCCCTACGTTTATTTAAAGTACTGGTCTCTCCACAATGCAGTTTCACCTTTTGAGACCTAGCCATGGGAACTCTTATTTTGCTGCAGCAGCTGGTATGGTTTATTGTTCTGGCAAAGAAAACCCACACTTTGTAATTAAGATGATTTTTCATTAAAACTGAGTAGGATTTTTCTAGTATCTATATTTAAGCTATGTTTGGGAAACCATATGTAAAAACTGTGTTAAAAACTATTACTTTAAAAACGTTTTCAGAAATGTTTTTGTATTAAGCTAACACAGATTGTAAAATTACAAATCTACCTTTTCTTGTGCTTCCTGCAGAAAGATTTGAAATAATTTAGCATTACAGAAAAAGGTTTTAGGCTGTCTGGGGAAGGGAACATCATTTGGTGGTAGAGCACATGCTTTGCATACAGAAGATCCCAGGTTCAACCCTTGCCATCTCCAGAAACAAATGGGTAGCCAGTGGAAGTGATATACAAGTGGAGCTACATGATCCCATCTCTAAAACGCTGGCAGCTGCATAACCACAACCAGTTGCTAGATTAATTAAGGCAGCCCTACACAGACTGAGCTTAACGTGAAATTCAGGCCCTTTTACTTCTGTGCACCTTTTCTAAACAAAACTACCTCCTGTCCCTAGGCCCCGTGTAAGGTTTTTACCCAGCCAAACCTCTCTTTCCAAAGCTGTGCTGACTTTTAACAATTTGGGATTGGCTGTTATTCCATGGGATTTAAAAAAACTAACTAAAAAATAATAACTAACTAGAATTACTACCAGAACTGTCACTAGAAGCTAAAATGATGAAGCTGAGGTTATCATACTTCGGACACATCATGAGAAGACATGATTCACTAGAAAAGACAATAATGCTGGGAAAAACAGAAGGGAGCAGAAGAACAGGAAGACCAAACAAGAGATGGATTGATTCCATAAAGGAAGTTACAGACATGAACTAACAAGATCTGAACAGGGTAGTTCATGACAGATGCTACTGGAGGTCACTGACTCATAGGGTTGCCATAAGTCGTAATCGACTTGAAGGCACATAACAACAACAAACCAGAATTACTAATAAGGGAAAATTTTCTGCTGTAATAAATCTAGCAAACAGATGTTGAATATTCTAAAGCTTCTTAATGTTGATTTAGATGTTAAGAAGGTTGAGCAAATTTGCATTGTTTAGCAGCAGTTTGTCTAAACCACAGCCTTGCACGTAATGAAAAATCCTTGTTGACAATCTAGGGGACCTGGAAAAACTCCCATGCATGAAGCCATAGCTACACCAAGGCCAGCCAGTGATCATTAGCAGTGTAGCTTGTTTCGCATGAGAAGCTTGGTGTTCTCTTATGTTCCATACTAAAATGCCCAACAAGGCTTTTGCCAAGAAAGAGCTTTTTAAAACTGACTGTCATTTACTGCTGCAGGAATTACTTTCATAACTCTATTCCAGCCTTTCCCAACCACTGTGCCTCCAGATGTTGTTGGACCACAATTCCCATCTTTCCTGACCATTGGCAATGCTGGCTGAGGCTGATGGGAGTTGTGGTCCAACAACATCTGGAGGCACACTGGTTGGGAAAGGCTGCTACTCGGTCTGATGGAAACAGAGTAGCTTACTGAGCCACGGCTTTGATTACATTGCGGAGCTGCCTTCCCCAGCCTGGTGCCCTTCAGCAGTTGTAGTCCAAAACAGGTGGAGAGCACCAGGTTGAGGAAGGCCATTGTCGATCTTCTCCATCAAAGGGAACAACAGGACTCCATGCCCTCTGTCCATGTACATTAATAACAGTAGCTCTTTGAGCATTGGACCTTGCTTGAGTACAGATTGAAAATAGAATAGTTCTTAGAGGTGTCACAGCACTGCTCTGTTTAGTATGGAGAAAGAAATGTTTATTTGTGGCTAAAATAATTCCTAGATCAGCCAAGTGCTGAATTGTCCAAGAGCACTTTAGCAGTGAGCAGGGGTAGGTTGTTGCTGCAAAAAAATAATAATCATCATCCATCATTTTGTAAATTTGTTCCCTGCATGACAGCCATTTTAGCATGGTTTACCATGTGGGTTGTCGATTCAAGTGAATCACTCAAAATTAGCAAGTGTGCACAGGGAGTAACTGACGTTTAACCTATAACAAGCCAGAGAAAACATGTATTTTTTTAAAATGGAACTGTATTGTATGCATGTAGTCAGAAACAAGGATATTTCCCACTCACATATTATAAGATAGACCACACAGACATACGCTTAGTGGGACTTTCTACAAATCACACCAGTGCTGAAAGATCTGCACTGGCTGCCTATTAGCTACTGAGCCAGGTTCAAGGTGTTGTTGACATTTAAAGCCCTAAGCAACTTGGGACCAGGTTACCTAGTAGAGTGTCTCCGCCAGCACAGACCAAGCCAATCTCTGAGATCATCTGAGGAGTCCCTGCTGGTCATTCCATGGCCAGCAAATTGTCACTTGGTGATAGCACGGAAGCAGGCCTTCTCAATGATAGCACCCACCCTCTGGAATGTCTTCTGTGAGTGCAGATCTTTCAACACCTGGTTGGCCACTGTGAGAACAGGATGCTGGACTAGATGGGCCACTGGCCTGATCCAGCAGGCTCTTCTTATGTTCTTATGTTCTTAACACTGGTGTAATATGTGTAAAGCTGGGTGTCTCATGAGGCATCCTAACACCTGCATTTGGCACTAGTTGCAGCTTCTGAACCAGCTGCAAGGGTAGGGCCACACGCAGTACATTTAGTAGTCTAATTGTGAGTTTACCAGTGTATGGCCCACCACGACAAGGTTATCCCTGTCCAGGAACGGTCATAGTTGGTACACCAACTGAAGTTGGCAGTGAGTGCTCCAAGCCACTGAGGCCACCTGGGCTTCTAGTGGCAGTGATTGATCTAGGAGCAGCCTCAAGCTGCACACCTGGCCCTTCAGAAGGAGTGCAGCCCAATCTAGAGTCAGTACACATCCCAATTTCTGGACCTGGGAACCAGCTATCTGTAGAGTTTCTATCTTGTCAGGGTTTAGTTGCAGTTTATTAGTCCTCATCCAGCCCATGACTGTATCCAGGCACCAGTTAAGGGCATGCATGGCCTCTCCTGATTCATATGTTGCAGAGAAATTAGCATCCTGGTGACACCATGCCCCAGTTCTCCTAATGATTGGTCCCAGTGGCTTTATATAGATGTTAGATAGTATTGGGGAGAAAATTGTTCCCTGTGGCCACTGTATCAACAGTGGAGATGGGTGATTTTTGCCTTCCAAAATAATCATAGTGGGCCTCTGAGGACTCCAAACCTTTGGTAGATGAAAGCAACTCTTATACCACTTGGAAAAGCTCAGCTGGACAACTACCTAAGAACCTAATGAAGGTGAAAAGTAGGCCTTCTCTACTGCCTTTACCACCATGCAGAAGGAATGATCACATATACTCTTACGCATGTCTGGTTACCCTCACAATGGGACTTTCAATCCTGCTATCACCAGGCTTGTTTCATTGCCTGGAGCTCTCCAGAAAACCAGGGATTTGCTCAAGCTACATGATGCTGGTTGTTGGCTCACCATGCCTCACCATTCCATAGCAAGACAAGAGCCTTGGCAGAACTGACTGCACTGGCTATTGCTAAATCCCCCAGAGCATTCAGGAATCCATCATATTCCATAAATCCCTGGGTATGGACCATCTTAACAGGTCCCTTATGCCCACAGGGGGAGGGATTGGCACTGTCAGAGCAAACTTCAATAGGCAGTGGTCTTACCATGACAATGGGGGTAATCTCAACTGCCCTAATATCCAAATACCCTCCTCTAACCATGAGCCAAAAACTAGATTGAGTGTGCCCTGCCTTAGGTGTTGGCCCAATTAGAAACAGCCCCAGAGTTTTCATGGAAGCCATGACATTCTTGCCCAAAAGGGCAACCTCAGCATGAATGTAGGAAGTCCACAGCACCACCAACCCGGGGTTGTCCAACACTGCACATGAGACCATCTCAACCAGCTCAGTCAGGGAAACCATTGAGCAGTAGGGTGGTAGGTGCACCAATATCTGTCCCAATAGCCCAGTCCAGGATGGAGGGATTCCTGGTGAGCAAGATTGTCTTTTATGGACCACAGTGATACCACCCCTTCTTTTGATCCCTCAGTCTGGCTTGGTGCTGCACAGAGTACCTGGACTGGCAAAGCTGTGTCAGATTGGCGTCAGCCAGTTTACCCCTCCCCCCATGGTAGTAGGCCCAACCAGTAACCTACATGCATTCAGATATACATCTGCATGAAACCTACACTCCAAGAACTGTACGCACATGAGGCCTTCTCTGTGTGATCTGAACCCTGCAAAAGCAGAGTTCTTCATCATATTTAGAGAACCCTGCACACATAGGCTCAGCTCAGACATTGAACTTAATGCATTTGGCCCTCCCCATGTGTTTCACTCACTGTGGGTACATTGTGTGAACAGCCCTTGGAACAAGAGCACAAGAGCCTATCTTGGCATGTGTCCCCTTGTTTGTCAGCTACATCCTGTAGCATTTATGCAGCCCTTAGAAGGTGCTGCAGTTGCTCCTCCATGGTTGGAGCTTTTAGTCTGTGCTTGGCTTTAAGCCCTGCTTCCTTTGCTAATGCATGCAGTACGAATTAATGCTGGATAGCATCCCAGCTCCTGCTCTCTGCCAGCCACTCCGGGGGACAGAAGCCACCCTGACAAAGGTGTGTGGGGTAAGTGGTTGCCCATCTTTCAGAAAGTCTGGTCTCTTGTTTAAAGTTGTTGCAAATCCATACAGCTGCTGCAGGTGCTGGCTCCATTTTAGCTATTGCAGTGGCCAAAAGAGAGATCATTACGGATGGAAGAGAGAGGGTGCACCAAGAGAGAAGTATTATATTAAGCCAAATGGATGTTTCCCCAGTCGCTGCATCCCATAGTTTGACAGCATCAGCTTTTGTCAACCTCCAAAGCAAGCATAATAACAGCGAAGTGTTAAGTGGAGTTTTTAAAAGACTGATAACCAGCTTGGAAACCAGGTTCCAAATTGTGTGCATCTGACAATTGTGTGATCAAAGTATCCCAAGGCAGAACTAAATTAAATGGATGCTCCCTGTCCCCGTCCCCAATAGTTTTTGCTTTTACTTGCAGGATTAAAGCATGGATAGCCAATGTGGTGCCCTGCAAATGTTTTGGACTACATCTCCCATCATCTCTGGCTACTAGCCATGCTGGCTGGGGCTGATGGAAGTAGACACAATGTTGGGTATCTCTGGGTTGGAGTTCAATACAAATGCATTTTGCACAATCTCACCGACTGTCAGTCCACTCAAAGACACAACCATAAATATGTCTTCCATGTATACACTTTAGAACCAACAACAGTCTTTGTCTCCCCATTTCCCAAAGTGGTAGGAAGTTCCAGGGCAACTTCTTGTGGAATTGATTTCCTTATGAGAAGGGAATACTGGGGAGACTGATGCTGTTTTTGTAAAATCTATATATATAATGCGGGTACAAGAACGTCCCAGTTTTCATCTGTGAAATGGTGGCAGGGTTAAGGAGGAAAACAGAGAGGCAATCCTACTGTTTGATGCAGAGGAGGGGACCTGTGGTCCCTAGATCTTATTGTTGGACTTCAACTCCCATCAGCCACAACCAGCATGACCAATGGTCCAGGATGATGGGAGTTATGGTCAACAGGTTTCCCACCAGTGCTTTAAAGCACACTCTGTTTGCCTTCCTTGCCCCCTGCATATCCTGTTAGGTATAGTGCGCTTAGCTAGTGGTGGGAAATCACTCGGTGCATGCCTTCAGCCACGTTGTCCCTGACTCAGGAATGAAAAATGTTTTCAATCAACTTGACAATGCAATCCAACCACCACCACCATTGTCAGCTGTGAAAAGGAGGAGGTCTTGTCTACCCTTTTTGGTTGATCCATGGTATCCGCAAAGCTCTCCTCCAACACCACATTTTAAATGAGTTGATTTTTCTCTTATCCACTTTTTTCACTGTCCAACTTTCACATCCATACATAGAGATCGGGAATATCATGGTCTGAATGATCCTGTTCTGAATGAATGGTGTTCAAGTGAAAAAGACAAATAATTGGGTGTTAGAACAAATTAAACCAGAACTATCACTAGAAGCTAAAATGATGAAACTGAGGTTATCCTACTTTGGACACATCATGAGAAGACATGATTCACTAGAAAAGACAATAATGCTGGAAAGAACAGCAGGGAGTAGAAAAAGAGATGGATTGATTCCATAAAGGAAGCCACAGACCTGAACTTACAAGATCTGAACAGGGTGGTTCGTGACAGATGCTCTTGGAGGTCACTGATTCATAGGGTCGCCATAAGTCGCAGTCGACTTGGAGGCACATAACAACAACAAAGAACAAATTAAACCAGAACTGTCACTAGAAGCTAAAATGATGAAACTGCGGTTATCATACTTTGGACACATAATGAGAAGACATGATTCACTAGAAAATATGATAATGCTGGGAAGAACAGAAGGGAGTAGAAAAAGAGGAAGGCCAAACAAGAGACAGATTGATTCCATAAAGGAAGCCACAGACCTGAACTTACAAGATCTGAACAGGGTGGTTTACAACAGATGCTATTGGAGGTCGCTGGTTCATAGGGTCATCATAAATCATAATTGACTTGAAGGAACATAACACACACACACACAAGCTCTGTTCAAATACAAAATGCTTTTTGGATAGGCTCCTGCCCATTTTAAGCAACAAAGAGTCCCATGGCACCTTAAAGACTAACACATTTTATAGCAGGGGGAGCCAGTCTGGTGCCCTCCAGATATTGCTGGACTCCTGCTCCCATCAGCCCCAGCCAGCATGGCCAATGGTCAGAGATGATGGGAACTGTAGTTCAACAACAATTGGAGGGCACCATATTGGCCACCCCTGCTTTATGGCACAACATTTCATGGATTAGCATCCACTTCATCAGATGCATGAATTGTAATGCTGAGTTGCATATACTGAGTTGCATATACAGTATATATGATTTGGGGGAAGGGGGGGAAGAAGAATCTTTAGCAGTGAGGTAAAATGGAAATAAAATCCAAAAAGTAAGATAGTGGTAATTTAGTAGCACTGAAATGTATGTAACATAAGCACAGTGACTCTTTACAACATCAGTGAATGATACGTGATAAAAGCAACCCAGCTACTCTCTGCAAATTGGATCTACTTTAATCACTTGCTACGTAACCTGTTGCAATGTAGGGTCTGAAGGTTTTTTCACAAGGTGAAACTTGTGCTCTGGATCCGTAGTTCTCAATGGAACCAGATGTATGTGATGCCAATAATATGACTCACCAAAAGGCCTCTGTTGAAATTTGCCTGTGCAAAGATTTTCACATTCAGTAGAACAGGTTTTGAACTCTCAAGCTGGAGGCAGATTTTTTATTTTGTTGGCAGTTGGTGGAGAATCTATATCTTGGATTTCATAGGAAAATGGTTCATCTGCAAAATCCAAGAATAGCTCCATAAATGAGATCAAGTAGCTAAGTAAAGCCATCTATGCCATAAATCTTACAGTATAAAATTGTGCCCATATAGTAACCTTGATGCACGATGGGATATTGAGATAAACAGCAGCCTTGATTGTCCTTGCAGGGGGGCCCTGAGCTCACTTTAATTACCACAAGTGCAGTGTGTGAGGGTTAAAGGAAGTACAGAGGGGATTTGATATCCGTGCTTGGAAGGACAACATTCGATTGTGTATCTAATGAGGCTGTTATCTTTTATTCAGCGAAGGATGAGGAAGAAAAATCTTTGTATATCTCTCGTTAGAAAAACCAATGAGATTTTGTCTTATGATGCAAGATAAAATTGCCATTAAAAATGTTATATGTATTACAGTTTAATTTATCTAAGTGGACTAGGAGATTTGTTTGGATGAATAAAGGTGTGTTTCCTTGACGGGATATGGCTATGTGTGTGTTCTGCAACAGACTCTGCATGCCACATCGGCTATCGAACTAATCACACAAATTAATTAAACAAATGCATGCATAGCCACTGAGAAATCATACCTGAGTAGCTTAATTGATTCCTATTACAAAATGATGCCCAGTTTACTTGGATTTGGTGTTTTCAAGGACTGGGATCATGAGTAGAGATAAAAGTGTTGAGACTGGTGATGTGAAGACTTTAGGGCAGGAGTGGGAAATTTGTGATTCTCCAGCTCTTCTTGGACTCCGGATCCCATCAGGCACAGCCAGCATGGGCAATGGTGAGAGTTATGGGAGTTGCAGTCCAGCAACAACTGGAAGGGCACAGGTCCCCCACTCCCATTCCTGCATGGGATAATGCAGGGATAGCCAACTTGGTGCTCTTTAATTGTTGTTAGACCCTAATCCTTTTGTCCTGAGCATTGGCCAGGCTGGCTGGGACTGATGAGAGCTTCAGCCCAATGACATCTGGAGGGCACCACATCTGGAATAGTGTGTGACCAGATCACAGCCCAGGAATCTGCCCAATACCTTTCAAAGCCATCTGCCTCGAGAGATGGCCAAAGCTTCTCCCACCCATTTTGGTCCACCTCCCTTCCTCACCTTCAGTTGCTTTTCCCAACCTGAAGTTATCCGGATGTTGCTGAACTACAGCTGACCTTGAAAATTGTAGCCCAAAACATCTGGATGGAATGAGGTTGGGGAAGGCTGCTCTTCAGCATGTCTGGAGTCACGGCAGGCAGAGGAAAGAGTGGAAGGAAGAGGCAGGAGACGCATTTTCCAGTGCATCATCAGAATACTGCTACTAGCCATGATGGCTGTACTCTGCCACCATTGTCAGAGACAGTGTGCTTCTGAATACCAGTTCCTGGAAACCACAGGAGGGGAGAGGGCTCTTGCCCTCAGGTCCTGCTTGCGAGCTTCTCATGGGCATCTGGTTGGCCACTGTGAGAACAGGATGCTGGACTAGGTGGGCCACTGCCTTGATCCAGCAGGGCTCTTCTTATGTTCTTAAAGGGGTTTAAAGTCACATCCAAGATCTCCATTGTTGTGGCCTGGCCATCTAACAATACCTCCAAGGAAGGGGAAAGGAAGCAGGGCCTTCACTAGGGTAGCCAGGCACAGTGGAGGACAGAGGGCAAGGGTGTAGTCATCTGGGGTCTCAGGGGTCTTAGATCCCTTACTTTTTTGGGAGAAGGGTCCCATCACGGCACCTATGTCTCTAGCATCCTATGAGCCAATCAGCATGAAAGTGTAGCCACTGAGAAGAGCCTTCTAACTTGCTTCCTTGTTGTTTTCTGCTGATAGGAGCCAATCAGAGTGAAAGAAGGTAAGTCAGCCACTGAGAAGACTCTTCGCAGTAGCTAACACCCTCCCCTTTCATGCTTTTTGGCTCCTAGGGATGTCTGTTGAGGTGGGAAAAGGCATTAACAAGGATCTCATTCTCAACCCAGCAGCAAGGGGGGGCATGGCTGTGACTAACATGAGGAGACCCTGCACTTCTGAGTTTGCTACTACACAGCGGCTCTTGTTATGTTAATTTCTGTGTCAAACGGGTGAGGAAAAGCTGCACCTGTTGAATTGTCTTCTTCTGCACAAGTAAGGTACAGGCTCTGTGTCCTCCAGAGGAGACATCTCTGGGGATGCTCTGATGCAGCTTCTGAGATTTCAGGAGATGTCTCCTCTCACCTCTACCCCCATCCGTGTTTATCAAGCAGTTCTTTACAGGCACAAGAGAACCTTGCTCACTGGCATCTACAGAAGCGAAGAGATCTGTTGCCTTCGCCAGAAATCCCACACATCCAGACTGTGCCCAGATGCCACAGAGAACAGGACTCTGTTGTCAGAGGCAGTGTGCCTCTGAATACCACTTGCTGATGCATTCAGGTCCTGCTTGCAGGCTTCCCAGGGGCATCTGGTTGGCCACTATGAGAACAGCATGCTGGAATAGACGGGCCTTTGACCTGATCCATCATACCCTCCCTAGGTACGTAGGATCTGCTATCTGATATAAGGGTGTTTCAGATACTCACATGAAAGTCTAGTGCAGGGATGAGCACAAATTAGATCAGGATCAGCTGGTGGATCTCTGGGTGATTTGCAGTAGATCATTAAGGATATCTGGAACATAGCTACCTTATACAGAGTCAGCCCATTGCTCCATTTGGCTCAATACTGTCTACACTGACTGGCAGTGGCTCTCCCTGGTTTCAAACTCTTCCAGCCCTACCTGGAGATGCCAAGCATTGAACCTGGGACCTTCTGCATGCAAAACAAATAAACATAAGAACATAAGAATAGCCCGCTGGATCAGGCTAATGGCCCATTTAGTCCAGCATCCTCTTTTCACAGTGGCCAACCACTGTGATGATCTTTCACTGAGCCCTTTCCCAGCTGGGTTACCAATTTTTCCTAGTAGGTTTTTGCCGCTAAAAGGTTCAACTGTTGAATTTCTGATTGTTGTGGCAACTTTTAAAAGCACCAGTCCCTGCCAGATCAAGTTAGCAATATCAGTAGCTATGGGACAGACGTTCACCAAGCAATGCATTCCCGGAGTCATTCATTTCCATCTTGGACAAAGGTTCATCAGATGTTAAAACCACCAGAATCCTGCCAATAGATCAGGGCTGGAAGGCATTTTTCAGCTTGAGGGCCACATTCTTTCATGGTCTATCTTCTAGGGTGAGGTGGGGCTGCATGCCAGTGATGTGTGGGCCGAGAAGGGAAAGTGGGTGGACCCAAAGTGGGTGTGTCCAGGAACAAACATGGGCAGGGCTAGAAGCAAAAATCAGAAGAGCAAGAAATTTGACTCTATATTCCAGCCAGGCAAAAGCCAGAAGTTCCTACACCTGGACCTCCCCCCCCCTCTGAGCCAACCTTAGGGGTGGACAAGCTAGGCAGTTGCCCAGGGCGCTGAGGTGAGGGGGATGCCATGCTGAGCAGAAGAGGGCATGAAGCTGAGGGAAGTGCCCAGCTGAGCTCAATGGCTATGTTTTTAATGTCCTGTCTGCAGTGAGCTAAGGTGGCAACAAGCAAGTGTCTTTAACCTTTGTTTCAAGGTTCTATAGGTTGTTTGGGTATTAATTACAAAAATGATCTTCCTTCAATTAGCTTTCAAGTCTGTCTCTTTTCTAATTTCCTCTCTGATCTTATTTGCACTAGGTAAAAATCAGTGGAACACAGCTTTATTTTGAGGTAAAGGTACCAAGTACTTAGCACTTCAAATACTATAAGCACTATATAAATAATAATAAAATAAAGCCGTAAGCTGAAAGAGGTCAGCTGGATACTATTTTTATTTATAACTATTTTTATTATTTTTAAAGATAAAAATAATGGATGTTCTAAAATAAAGAATGCTTAGCAAAAGGTAGGAACTGCTATAGAGAGCTGAGTTGGGACTGTTGGAGCCCAGGGAGGAGAGTTTGCAGCAGGAGCCATTTTGCGTGTGTGCTGAACATAACAAAGAATATAGGCCTATACCTCCACGAGGCCTACAACTGCATGAGATTCATCCTTTGAGAGCCACCCACAGCACATGGCAGAGATTTCACTGGGACTCTAGAACTGGAGCAGGAGTGCCCTGAAAGCAGAATAACAAATAACAGGTAGCTCGCTCTGGGCCCTTTTCATAGGCATTGCTGGGGAAAAGCCTGGGAATAGTAGGGTTGTTACCGGGCTACGTTTTGCAATGCTGCACAAGTCATACAAATTGGTAACTGCAAAGCTGCAGGGCTGTCCAGAGGGGCAGGGTAACTGGACTAACATAGCAAGAGATACCCTGCCTTAGTTCCTGTGTGCGCCATTGGCCCCTGCCCTGACCCTACCACATAGTTCAGGAGAGTTCTTGGTGTTGTGTTTAAAGTTTTTATAAAAAGAAGGAATTTAAGGAGTTTAAGATGACACTGAATATCAACATGTAATACATATTGATACAGCTTTGATAAAGTAAATATTTTACATAGTTGTGTATGAAACAGAACAGATGCTCATTTGAGGCTTAAATAAGATGCAAAATGTATTTTTGGGAGGCTAGAAGGAAGGTTGCCTACTTGTTAGCTAGACCTGCAGCCTAGGGTTGCTAGGTCTCTGGTTTTCACCTGGAGACTCTGGTTTTTGGGGGTCCTTACCAGGTCTTTGGGTGAATCACCTTAATTTCAGAACTCTTAGCTTTCATTTTAAAAAAATTAAGTTTCTAGGTGGTCTGGTTCAAAAGATATGAACTAAAATGTCAGCCCCCCCCCCCGCAACTTCTGTTAGTACCGGCTACTCCAATCCCTGCCCTTTCAAGCTTTTAGCCAATAAGTGAAGGCAGGGTTGTGATTGACAAGTTTTATTGACCCCCAGGCAATACCTAAACCCCATTTCAAATTCTGAGAACAGTTTCCTTTTCCTGCTTGTCTCACATCAGGAATTCAGTAAATATATAGCTTTCAGCAGCAGAAAGAGTACTTTCTTTGTAAAGGATTGGGACTTGCTTCTGAGTAATGCATAGGATTGCACTACAACAGAAAATCACAGCAGGATCTTGATGGGCATACACAATAAACAGTTTTAGATATAATAAAAGTGTACATGCAGGGTTTTTTTTAATTACTTGCAAAACAAGGCATATTATTTATTTATTTATTCGATTTATATCCCACCCTTTCTCCCAGTAGGAGTCAAGGGCAGCAAACAAAAGCACTAAAAACACTTTAACACATCATAAAAACAGACTTTAAAATATATTAAAACAAAACAACTACTAAAAACATCTTAAAATAAAACATCTTTAAAAACATTTCTTAAAGCTTGAGAAACATCTATTTTTTTAAAAAAAAATAAGGTTTCAAAACATATTAAAAGTCAATTCCAATACCGGCACAGACTGGGATAAGGTCTGTACTTAAAAGGCTTGTTGAAAGAGGAAGGTCTTCAGTAGGTGCCGAAAAGATAACAAAGATGGTGCCTGTCTAATATTTAAGGGAAGGGAATTCCAAAGGGTAGGTGCCACTACACTAAAGGTCCATTTCCTATGTTGTGCAGAACGGATCTCCTGATATGATGATATCTGTAGGCGGCCCTCACCTGCAGAGCCCAGTGATTGACTGGGTATATAAGGGCTAAGACATTTTATACATTTTATACAATTAAACATTTTATCTTTCAAATAATTTTTGAACATAAGTTTTAAAAAGTGCACTTGTTGTAGTGTTATACTCTTCTAATTCAGGAGTCAAACAAGTTTAAATTTTACTGGACTGTTGAAGAGGGCAGTTTATTTGTCTTATTCATAACTTGTTTTGAAAACCTTCCCAATATGAAGCTTTTCTGGGAGTAAAGCTGCAATGCTAATTCCACATACCTGGGAGTTAACCCCATTGAATTCAGTAGGACTTACTTTTGAGTAGATATGGTTAGGATTGTGCTGAAAATCAATGGGAGTTTTGAGTGCAGATAGAAAAGGATTGTGTTGTAAATCTTTCTCTCCCCCTCCAATCTTTTTTAAAAACAACAACATGCAGGGCTTACTTAGGTATCACTGCTTTTATCTGGCACAAAACTAGTACATTTTTAAAGAAAGTTCTGCAGTGGTCACCTGGATTTGACAGTAAACTATTATATGGGATGTATCGATCGGACTTTTGAGTGCACATAGAAAAGGATTGTGTTGTAAATCTTTCTCTCCCCCTCCAATCCTTTTTTTAAAAAACATGCAGGGCTTACTTTTCTGGGAGTAAAGCTGCAATGCTAATTCCACATACCTGGGAGTTAACCCCACTGAATTCAGTAGGACTTACTTTTGAGTAGATATGGTTAGGATTGTGTTGAAAATCAATGGGACTTTTGAGTGCACATAGAAAAGGATTGTGTTGTAAATCTTTCTCTCCCCCTCCAATCCTTTAAAAAAAAAAACATGCAGGGCTTACTTAGGTATCACTGCTTTTATTTGGCACGAAACTAATACATTTTTTAAAAAATTCTGCAATGGTCAACTGGTTTTGACAGTAAACTATTATATCGTATGTATGTATTTTTACATCTTCAGAGTGTGCGTATATGGAAATTTCCAACAACCCTGTGAGATAGGGTTGGAAACCAAGGCAGCTCAGAACAAGAAATAAACCCATTTAAAATCCAATAACCATTAAACAATTATAAAACAGTTGCAAAACAGCTTAAAGTGGCATGATTCTGAATGGATTGAGTGTGTGAAGTTCCTTATCACTGCAGTTCTGTGCATGCTTCCCTGTTTGAATAAGCCCCATTGAATACGTTGGGACTTGCTTCTGAGTAAACATGCATAAGATTGCACTATAAATATCTTTACAGGTTGTGTAAATAAACACTTTTATATATATACTTCTTCATACTATGTCTTGATATGTATTTATTTATTTATTTATTTATTTATGTCATTTCTATACCGCTTTATATTATTTGGAAAACAAATCTCAAAGTGGTTTACAACCTAGATTAAAACATTGAACAAAACATCACAAAATATTAAAAGAAAACATTACAAATTCAAGCCAAATATAAAAAACACATTCAAAACAGCATAATTATCAGAAAAATAAAAGTATTCTCTTAAACATAAACATTATGAGTTAAGAATCAAATACAAAATACAAACTCCCAAAACAGCATCATTAGTTAATTAATTAAAACAACTATACTAGGAGCTACACCCCCCCAATAATCCCTCCCAAATATGTCAACAGTCCTCCATGTCTAAATCCCACTCTGATTCATTCCCACAAACCATACAGATAACTTTTCTCCAGCCAAACCACCATAAGGAACAAACACTTAGGCTACAAAAATACATAGCATCCAACGCAACCACTCCCTCCCCGTCTCTCACCCAGGTAAGGCCATACTCAATACCAGTTCAGTTTCTCATACTAAGTGGTATTGGGCATCTCTGAAGCATACAAAAACATGACAACCCACTCTGGGCCGCACATGCACAATTCAACTATAAACCAATAATACAACATCACACTCTCTCTCTCTCTACTGGATAATACATTCAACGGTACAATATTAAAGGGGCTGATGCCCTCATGGAGACCCCAAAAGTTCTGCATTGCAGCAACCTTCATAGCTCATCTGGGCTGGGCACAGTCAATTATCTCACACTGTGGTTGTAAATTATTATTTTCAAGTTATTTCATCTACATTTTAAGTGTGCCCTTCTTCCTTAGGGTGGTTATGGTCCTCCTCTGTTGTTTTCACCCTCAGGGGCAGATTAGGGTGAGAGATGGTGTGTAGCCCATGGTCACCCAGTAAACTTTGTAGCTTATTTCCATTTTAAAATGTAATTATTTATATGCAGGCAAAGTTTATGAAGTAATGCAGATCCACATAATCCATTTAAAGCACATCCAACTTGCATTTAAAGCTCATGACTTCCCCTAAAGAATCCTGGGAAGTGTAGTTTCCTCCTCACAATTATAGTTCCTACCACCCTTAACAAACTACAGTTCCCATGATTCTGTGGTGGGATTCATGTGCTTCAAATGTCTGTTAAATGTAGTTTAAATGCATGGTGTGGATCTGCCCTAGGTATGTTATACATTCATTAGTGAATTGAAAAGAACAATTTTAAAAGATAATTTTTAAACAGAGAAAGGGCTGTAGCTCAGTGGTAGGGCACATGCTGTGCATGCAAAGGTCCAAAATCCAATCTCTGGAAGAGACTATTGCCTGGAATCCTGGTGAGCCAATGCTAGTCCATGTCATCAGTACTGAGCTAGATGGTATCAAATGGCCTGAATTGTGCCGCAGCATTCAGCACTAACTGCAGCCCGCAGGTCAGGTTGTGCTGTATGGGGATTTCTGTGACCTTGAATGACTGGCTGCCAGGATTTTTTTAGTTTTGTTTAGGAACCCTGACTGGTTGTGGGATGCTGAGTTTTCTGTCTTACTCATAGGAATCTTGTTGTGGTTGGTATGGTATTGCTTTTAGGAAATATCACTGTCTTTTTCTTTTTCTGTTTGCATTTCATTTACCTCTGACCCTTACATCCATAGAAGCAACAACAGTAGTTCCATATGGTCAACTCAACCCCCATAAACCCACTGACGATGCACCTTGTTATTTGTATGATGGTTTGTTTCTTGCCCATTAGTGGTAAAAGAGAATTCACATACTGGGAAGTGTGGCTTCAATTGCTGCTGTTCCCAGTCTACTGCCTGTGAAGGTAGACCAAACCATGTGTGTTTTCTCTCTGTCAATTATTACTTGCTGGAAATAGGCTGGCTATCAAAGTAAGCTTATAGGAACCCACAGAGTATGCAGGAAAGAGTAGAGAATCTTATTATTTATTTATTATGTTTATATCCCACCCTTTCTCCTAGTAGGAGCCCAGGGCTGCATCTTCTTAACTTTTACTCATTTCTCAAACCTCTCTCTGCAGTGGTCAAGTCTGTAAAGAAGTTTGGAGCAGCCATGTTAAAAGGCAGGCAGGGTATTCTAGGCAGGGGGTTGTCATCCCTGCTTAGATATGGATATTGTTGCAGAGGATCCCTAGTCAAGCCTTACAAACACCACAATCCTAACAGTATCTACTCAGAAGGAAGTCCTATTGAGTTCTATGGGGCTTAGTCCCTTAGCAAATGTGTTTAGAATTGCAGCCTTTAGCGGCATCCATCTTTAATCCTGAGAGATCCCATCTAACATCTCCACAACACTAGGCTTTCTTCCTACAATGGCCTTCTGGTGACTGGCTTGGCCTGAGGGCACTTAAACCTTTCTTGCCAGAAGCAAGTAGGCTAGATTAAATGTTCCTTACCCAGGCTTTCTAAGCAGGTGAGAAAGAATGATCCTGTTACTTCTGCTGGACCTGGAAACACCCTCATTTAGCTAAGATTTCTATTTTAATTTCCAATCAGAGATTTTTTGTTTGTTTGAGTGGTATGCTCCAAGCAACTGTGGTTGATGCTTAACGTATCATGCTTAATGACATCACTAGGGCCCACCCCCTCTGATATCACTAGAGCACGCCCCATGACATCACTAAGGCCTGCCCCTGAAATCTCAGGGTTTGGGATACTTCTGACCTCCTGCTACTGCAGCCTAACTTTCCTCTTTCAACAAGCCTTTTAGGTTGAGACCTATCCCAGTCCGCGTCTGTGTTAGAATTGCTTAATATGTTTTTTAATGTTTTTAATCCTTTTTTAAAGTTGTGGTTTTTAAAAAATTTTTGTAATGCTGTTTTGTTTTAATGTATTTTAAGATCTGTTTTATGACGTTTTAAAGTGTTTTTAGCGCTTTGTTTGCCGCCTTGGGCTCCTGCTGGGAGGAAAGGCGAAATACAAATTAAATAATAAATAAATAAATAAATAACTGTAAGGGAGTATAAACCAATCACAGTAATGTAAACAATTTCTTTATCATTGGGCAGCAATAGAAATAAGATTGATCAGGCAGGCTTATGATTTGCCCAGGCCAAGTAGTTACAGAGTTCATTGTAAGGGGAGAAGGAACATGGTAGGCTTTAAGGAGGGATTCTGTGGGGGAGCAGACGGCTTGTCACAGGAAGAACTGCAACTAGTGAGTGAATGAGTGAGTGACTGCCACTTAAGATTTCCAGGCAATATACCAGTGGAGAGTTATTTCTGTGGCATTGGAGAGGTGTCAGGCCAGACCTTAAAGGGGGGAATCTTTCCTGAATGAGTAGTGATGAGGACCAACAGCTGGCCAGAACCAGAAGACCTGTGAGACTAGCCCCAAGAAGCGGAGAGAAGTTCTGCCAGAAGGGCTTTGAAATTTAGAAGAGGTACTCAGGAGAAGCACAACCTGGTTCCTATTCTTGTATCCCCATATAATGAAAAATGAAGCACATCTATCATTCTGCTTGATCCCAGGGCAAGGAGGAACTGCAGGTGAGAAATCTCACATGTACTGTGTGCATACAATAATTCTCACAACGTGTGGCCCCCAGCTTTGTACTCACATAAATGGGTCTTTTTAGGGGGCAGCAACAGGACCCCCAACATCACATCTGCACTGTGCCCCATAAACCTTCTGGGTGGTCCTGCAAATCTGACCGGGGACACACCAAATGCATTCCTTGCCTAGGGCTGGCCCCACACACACACCACCAGTGAGGACTGAACTCACTCAAACATTCAGACTAAAACCCGCTGCGGATTCACTGCCCCACTGACACTGGAGCCTACAGCTTCCACTGCACCCCACATATCTCTTCATCCTCCATCGAAGAGGCATTACTATAGTTCAAGAATACACTCCAGTCAGGCAAAAGCACTAGAGGTGCTTACCCTTCGTAGAGCTACAGTTCCCAGCACCCTTAGCGACTACAGTTTGCAGGATACTTTGGGGGAAGCCATGACTGTTAAAATGGCATCAGAGTGCTTTAAATTGATGGTGTGGGTGTGACCTTAAGCAGCAGAGGCAACCGAAAAGTTTGCTAGCCTTATGTGCACCTTCCCGAGTGCACCATAATCTTGATAAGCATTGTAATCCTGAGAAAATAACTTCTCTACTGAATTTCTAACTTTCCTGTATGCCTGTCACATTCACTAATTTCTGCTGCTTGTACCATTATTTTGACTATTCAGATAAAAACTTCAGTCACAGCCTTTTCCACAGCAGCTGTTGTTTCATTAGGTCTCTGTTGGCTGCAGTACATTTTGAGTGCTGTTTTGCTTTCAGGCACATCAATCACTATGCGCAAAAATCAAATTATTGCCATAAAAAAGAAGACAATTTCCCAATTTGCACAAGCGTTTCAGATGTGCTGACCAAGTCTGGTGACTTGGACTCTGGGCAGCTCAGAGCTACAGTTGTATTCAATGTACTTCATTCCAACCCTCTTCACAATTAGGTCTACAACAGCCTCTGGCAATGTTATTTGAGCTACATATGGCAAACCAATCCCAAGTCAACCCTGCTCGCACAGTTTTCCTGGACTTTCCTCTTTGCAATAGCAGCCATGGCCTGATCTCATCAATAAAAACCCTGCATGGCTAAAGATCTGTATCCATAATTAGAGCACCAAGAAGAAATAAAAGGGTTGGAGAGCAACTGTTCATCTGTGCAGTATGATTTTTATGCATTTGTCAAAAGGCTTAACCTATAACACTGTGCAAAATAGACAAACACTCTGGGTGGTATCCAGTGCTAGTCCTACACAGAAGTGAATGAACACGACTAACTTAGGTAATTTCAATGGGCCTACTCTGAGTAGGACATAGTTGGTTACAACCCTCTGACCCAGCACAGAAGATCTTCATACAGAAATAGGTTTCCAAGTATGGATTGCCTTGCTGGGTTGATACCCTCGTATTCAACCTGGATTTGGATGTACACCTACTCTGTACATCCACATTGTGAGGTGCATCTGAATGCAAAGCACCACTCCTTTCCCCAAATTCCCCCTCTGCGCTGTGTGTGTTTATGTGTCCCCATCAGATTTGCGATGCACATGTGATGCTTTCATGCCTGCTCTCTGAGGCCTCTAGCTTTGTACATACGCAACACATGCATGAACCTGTCCCAATTTTCAAAGCACTGAACAGGATGAAAGGGGCATCGAGTCAATCAAATTGCAAAGGATGTCTACCAGCCTCCCACACACACCATAGATTAATTTATACAAGCCACAAAGAAGCCATAAATAAAGGTATGAGTAAATCACTCCAGATGATACAACATAAAGTGAGCTCAGTCTGGTCATTTGTTTATTTCATGTACACATATTTCTCCCAATCAAATATATATCTTACTACTTTTCAGTGGAGGCTTGTGACTCAGATGCCAGTGCGGCAGTAAATCTGCTCTGGGTTTTAGTCTAAACTTTCAAGGGGCTGTCCAAGGGCTGAAACCTATTTAGGTAATTTATTGCTGTGTTGTCTTTGGGAGTGCATGTACTGCTGCAAATATCATCTATGAAAAATACTTTACAATCCCTCCATAATGCAGCAAGATGCAAGCCTATGTAAACATAACCACTAAGGAGTATATTCCAATTCAAACGAGAATTTAAAAAGAAGTTTGTCTCAATAATCCATGAAAAGTTTACTCACCCAAATGTTCTACTTCTTACTCTTGTTTTAGCTCCTAGTCTGCATGCATATGCTTCCTATTCTAAGTCCACGCTCAAAAATAAACTGATTTATATATTTATTTTTTTAATGTTTTATATAACAACTCAACATTCAGTGTAAGGATGATGAAATGTTTATATTTTTAAGTAATGTCTTATCTAAATCCGCACACAAAGAGCTCTCCGAATAGCTACCACTGAAGACTTGTCTCAAGTTGAAACGCATCTGGCAAATTATTCGAGATATATGGTGTATTTTATCTTTGTATTTTATACTTCTATGTTAGAATACTTCTGTAATTTACTGCTGTGTTGTCATTGGGAGTGCATGTACTTCTTGTCAGAACAGTAAGCAGTTTACATCGCAATTTGTAGGAGTAAATTGCATGTGCATTAGAAATTGGTCATTATTGTGCAATCTGTTGGCTATCAGCCATAGACCATATTTTCCACTATTGATTTCTGCGTATTTTTCGGAAATACACCATGTTTTATTAGACCTTGACTTCATATGCTCATTTGCATCACCTTGTGTGTACGTGATCCAACAGTACAGCTTATAAATATTTAAAATAAATAAATACATAACTAAAGGAAGAACTCTGACAAAGCTTCTGTCATAGTTCAAATGAGGGGAGGGAAAATCAACAACTCTTTGCCTATGTCTTGCCTTCAGAGACATAGTGAGTAAGGGGAGACGCTTGCAATCAGGGGCAAAGCTGGGTGATGACAATGGTGGGGGAATGAATCCTGGGAGGCAGACTGAGCCTCTGGGCCACCAGTTGCCTATTTCTATATCAGATAATAATCTGGCCATAGGTGTTTTAGGATGGAAAACAAAGGTAAAGAAGAAGAGGAGAGGAAGGCAGAGTACTTTGGAGAGGCATTGTATCTGCTTCCACTGTAGCAAGCCATCTGCTCTGCATTTATAACTGATGTGTTCCGTTGGGAGGGTGAGGCAGTACCTGATAATGCATTTATACTCAATTCCGCTTTGCAATCCCATCCAGTCTCCTCTTTTCTCCCCCCCCTTTTTTTTTGTTAATTAATCAAAGCCACTTTCTTCCAAGGCCACACAGATAAATGCTTCCTCTGAGCCACTATTATGCTAATGCTATTAAACACCACTATGGAGTTTCTTTCACACAATTGCAGTTTTGTTTTCCTTTGTTTGAGAACAGTAGTCTGAGCATAGACTATTTTGGTTTTAAACAATTACTATTTATAGCTTTTTTTAAAAAAATGCAAAGGATGTGTTTAACAATGCTGAGGTCTGTGCCATGAAAGGTTTTAGCTGCTGTTGTCTATGGTAGGGTGGCTCTGTGTACTTTACAGAGGACAGTCCTCATTTGAAGATCTAACCAGTCCAAATCTAAAGGGATGATGGGAGTTGTAATGATGATTGGGGAAGGGCCATAGCTCAGTGCCAGAGCATCTGCTTTGCATGCAGAAGGTCGCAGATTCAATCCCCAGCATCTCCAGGTAGGGCTGGGAGAGGCTCCTGCCTTGAAATGCTAGAGAGTCACCGCCAGTCAGTGCAGACAATACTGGGTTAGATGGACCAATGGTCTGACTCAGTATAAGGTTGCTTCCTACGTTCCTATGTAGTCCAACAACATCTGGAAGGCCAAGTTAGCCATTCTTGGTTTAATGGCTTACCATTGCAGTGGAATTATGTGCTGCACAGTATTTATTATCAAGGAACAAATAGTTCCTTCTATTTTGACTCAGCCCTTGGACAAATCGGAATGTGGCAGACTGACTGGCATTGCTGGAGTTAAGCGGAATGAGCTATATAAAGTAAACCAATATTATCAATATAGACTATTCATGCAAATGGCAACTGACAAGCAAAAATGCTTCTCTGAAAGCCACCTTCATATCCCAGTCTTAAACACTGGGCATTGAGTTATTTCTGTTTGTGTGGTGGGGAGATGAATGTTTTGGGAAGAATACACCAGACATTTATTCTACTATTATTCTACTTTAAATGGTTATGGCTTCCCCCAAAGAATCCTGGGAAGGGTAGTTTGTGAAGGGTGCTGAGAGCTGTTAGAAGACCCCTATGTGTGAGACACTTTTCAGAGTGGTTTAATAGCCAGTCCCTCTTCCCAGGGAACTCTGGGAATTGTAGCTCTACAAGGGGAACAGTGGTCTCCTTACAACTGTCATCACCCTTCACAAACTACGCTTCCCAGCATTGTTGGGGGGAAGCCATGACTGTTTAAAGTGGAATAATAGTGGAATAAATGTATGCTGTGAATGTGGCCGTTGTCTCAGCTTAGCTCATCTATTTGTGGGAGAAATGATGCAATGAATGGAACCTAATACTTCAAACCTATGTCACTCCTTTGACATAAGGATCACACCAAAGGCCTATCTGTTTCCCAGATTCTTCTGGGAAGCCCACAAACTGGGTGTGAGTGTCACTAACTCCTGCTGTTAAACCTCCAACAACGGGCATTCCCAGCTAGACTGTCTCTGAACCTGGAGATACAGCCATTCTGACTAGTAGCCACTGATAGCCTTCTCCCCGAGAATTAGTCTTATCATCTTGTCCCAGTGAATTCCACATCCCTGTGGCTGTTAATTGACACAATGGGCTGTCACTGGCTCACATTGTGGTCTGGTTTCATGAAATTAGACCTGTAGTTGGGGTGGAAGGATCTGTCACTCATTTTGCCAATCTTAAATTAAGTTCTCCACGTTTCTGCAATGATTTGTGATTAAAAAAGAAAAGAAAATCCTCATGAAAATTCTTCAGTATTTTAGTGTAAATTCCTTCTAATAAGCACATTTTTGCATGAAGTTTTGACTAAGGTACACATTTTAAAGCAATTTCTCCAATTGTAGTACGCTTTCACAAATATACTCATATATGTGCATTTTTATAAACATTGTTTGGTTAGAGTACTGCATCACAAAATTCAGATGTGAATTTTTAAGGATGGCTGTGTTTCAGTTCTCATATTGTTTCAGAGACTGCTAATTTGATAAATCTGCCTTTAAATATGAACTGGAATGAATTTCTCCTCCATCTCTACCTGCAGTTTAGTTAACTTGTAGTTAAAAATGGCTTTTTAACATATTTTTAAACCTTTTTAAAAAGTTTTAAAGCTTTTAAAAATGTTTTTAAAGATGTTTTGTTTTAATATGTTTTGAATGGTTGTTGTGTTTTAATATATTTTGAAGTCTTTTATGATGTTTTAAAGTGTTATTAGTGCTTTTGTTTGCCGCCCTAGGCTCCTACTGGGAGAAAGGGTACGATATAAATCAAATCAAATCAATAAATAATAGTTTAAAGCGATACAGATCACAAATAGTTTTACCACCTTATTTGCTGCGTGTGAACTATGCCTTTACAGGGAACCCAGTAGTTTATGTACATAGTGCTTTGCAAAGAACAGATTCGACAGATTCCCTACTCCAAGGGGCTTACAATCTCAACTGACAGGAGTCAACAGAGGGTGTCTCTGCTCAGGGGTATCAGAGGCAAGGGTTAGAAGAATAGGCAATGTTTGGAATGATGGGTGGGGAACTTTTTTTTAACCCAAAGACAACATTTCCTTCTGGACAACTTTTCAAGGGGCACTTGCCTGTGGTAGGCGGAGCCAGGGGCAATAGTGGGTGGAGCATCATAGGTAAATTTTGTTTGTATGATCAGCTAGTTTCTTTCCTCTATCCAGACAAGCAAGAGGCATAATTAAAGTTCAAGGACAATCCCAGCCAAGCAAAACCACTTGGGTACGAAGCAGGGCCACTGAGGAGTGTGGCCTGGGGAGAGGGGGTGTGGCTGGGAAGTGTTCCAGGGGCCAGACAGAGAGACCTGGAGGCCTGGATTTGATCGCCAGGCCTGAGGCTCCTTGCCCCTGCTATAGATCATATAGTATTGTAGAAAAATAAACAGTTCCACTCTTGTGCTTGTCAGGGCTCCTTGACTTTCCTGAGAAAGCCAAGACTGCCCAGCCAGATAAAAATTCATGGCCTCCACCTCGTTGCCCCAAAGCTCTTTGGTCACCATTGGTAGGAACGGTGTCAAACATTTCCCAGCCTGGTCTCATATTCCCATCAGGCTTCTTCTAGGGCTTGGATTCACTGATTCAGTGGATTGAATCCCTGCAAGCAACATAGCACCCATCTTTAGGGCTGCCAAGTTCAGGGCCTGAGACTGATCCTGTATCTTTAGGAGAAGAGAAAGTCAGCCAAGTGCAGGTGTTCTTGCAACCCTGTAATGGGAAAAACCACAAGGTGGAATTCTCCCTTCCCTCTGCACAACTTTTAAAGATACAGGAGACTTCTTGGTTGTCAGGTGGCCTCTTTGTATTAATATTTGGCAGAATATAGTGGCGTCAGTTCTTTCTTTCCTGCAGTGGTTCTTTCCAGAGTAATGTAAGCAAAGCAAAACACCCAGGACTCAGACTGCCACCCTCCATCGCGGAAAAGGTGACCTGGCTTCCTGTCAGTCACTGCTGAGGTGCTACAGTGCCAGTGCTGTAGCCAAGCATACCTGCTGTTTCCTGCTTGCTTGTTGTATTAATTGCATCCTTCACTCTTGTATCCATCACACTAATTAAGTTTACAGGAAGCTCTGGAGAAGCATATAAAATAGCCCTCAGTGTTGTCTCAGGTAGCCACGAAAAAAAACTCTTCCAGCATTTTGTTGTAAGGACACTCTGAGAAGTGCTGCCGTTTTCCTGGCCTGGTTGTAAATCGTATCCACAACTGCCCTCGAGATGCCAGATGGCATTGTGGCATGAAGCCAGTGCCGCATGCAACAAGAAAGCCAGGCGTCGGTCTGACAAGAACATAAGCACTGGATCAGACAAAAGGTCCAGCTTGTCCAGCACTCTCTTTGTGGCGGTGGCCAGCCATATGGTACCGGATCAGGTTCAAGGTTCTTGTACTAGTGTATGAAGTCCTGAATAACTTAGGCCCAGGATGTTGCAAGGACCTCCTTACCTCATATGTCCCATGTTGATCGCTGAGGTCCTCTGGGAGAACACTATTAGTGGTCCCCATGGAGCAGAAGCATGACGTATGTCCCTGTTGTGTTGTGGGCCCAACTCTGTGGAACTCCCTCCCACTTGAAGTCAGACAAACACTGTGCCTGCTGAGTTTTGGGTGCCTGATTAAAGCCATTTCATTTCAAGTCAAGTCATTTATTATGGTCACAGACCCACCAAATTCAATACAAATATAGGAAATACAACAATTAAAAATGTAGTACAAATTATACAATTCCTTCACTCAAGATCTGCATTTTATTTCAGGAGGCCTTTGCACTGTGAATGCCTCTCTGATGTGTGTGTTTAAAGTAACTTTTTTATTTTAACTTTCTGAGGTTTTAATTTGCTGTGGTTTAATTTATGTTTTAAATTTTGTACATTGTACCTTTTTATTGTTGCAAGCTGTTTTAAGATCTATGTAGTGAAAAGCGGGATATAAATGTTAAAAATAAAAATGTGTTGGGAAGTCCACAAGCAGGACATGATCCTGCCTCTATGAACTACATATATTGGAATTAATATCCCACCTTTTCACATACAAGGAATGCTGATGATGGCTTAAAATCATAGTTATTAACCGATGGCTTGAATTTGACTGGTTTGGGAACACTGGAAGCTGCCATACTATTGGTCCATCCAGCTTAGTCTATGCCACAGGTGGCTAATGCATGGCCCATGGTGTTGGAAGTGGGGCAAGGGTAACTCCTGTTTTGTTCTTTTGTTTAAGCTCCAGAGGGAAGATAGGGCTAGGGTCCTCCAGATGGATAGGCTTTGTTTACCTTTTACCTGTGATGCTCTGACTGACTTCCTTCTGTCGTTAGACTGTTACGTCTTTAGGGAAGCTTACCTGCCCCTCCTCCTTCTGCCCTTTCCACTCCTTTGTCCTCTGGCTGTCTGGGAGAGAGGAGACATCCCTTTGTCTCTGCTCTCTCTCCAAGCATGGGGCTGACTCCTACAACTTAGCTAGTTAGTTAGAACTAGGTTTGCCTTTTCTATCTACTATGTATTTCTATAAATAAAGTAGCTTTTCTTATTTTACTAAGTCTCCAGTCTCAGTGAGGCTGATGCAGGGTAAAAGCCTGCTTTCTTAGGCAAATGCACGCACACGCTGGCACACTTGCATTTCAACATCTGCTTTTACTCTCTGCTGCTGTGGTGCTGCTTTTAAATGAGATTAAGCAACACAACTACACACAGCGCAACACATGGGACTCATCTGACCCTTTTTGTGCCTTCCAACACCCAAATATGTTATTTTGCAAAAATAATTAAAGGTTTAAAGGTTTTTTAAAAAAATTATTGATTATTCCTATGGGTCCCCCATTCAGATGCCATGATGCCAAAAACTCCCCCAAGCCCCAACAATGTTTTTACAATCTGGCTCTCTTGCAGATGTGTTTGCATCATGCTAACCTTGCATGTCCAATGACATTCCTTGTTGTGTGACACCATGCCCAGTGGTGTGAAGGAGATTTAGCACAACATGGTGGTATATCAGTCAAAAAGCCACAGCTCCATAATGCAACCATAATGCAACAGGAAGTTGAGAAATCGGGAAGAAGCACTACCATTATCATCAGTAAAACTAACACAATAAACCCCAGGTCTGAATTCAGCCAGTGACTCACTGAAGATCATCCACATAGGAATGTAGGAAGCTGCTGAATGGAGTCAGGCCCTTGGTCCATCTAACGTAGTACTGTTTGCGCTGACTGGCAGCAGTTCTCCAGGCTTTCAGGCAGAAGTCTCTCCCAGCCCTATCTGGAGATGCCAGGGATTGAATTTGGGACCTTCTGCATGCAAGGCAAATGCTCTACCACCGAGCTAGGGAGCTTCCCATTCACCCAGTGAGCTTCACGGCTTGGTGAAGATTCTACCGAGTCATCCCACTACTTGTCTGACACTCTTACACCACCCTGGCTCTCCATTAGTGCTCTGATTGAATCCAATGCTGGATCCTCTACATGTGGAACATGCCAGTTCAGTATTGTGTAGCACTTTAGAGCCTAACATCTACTTCCATATAAATAGACATAGGCTCAAACTGCATACTTGGAATCCTCTCTTTAAATAGACAGAAATGATGACAAGGGCACACTCAGGGCTTGGGGAAAGGCCATGGCTCAGTGGCAGAGCATCTGTGTTGCATGCGGAAGGTCCCAGGTTCAGTCTCTGGCATCTCCAGCTGGGAATTGTCTGGAACCCTGGACAACCACTGTCAGTTAGTGTAGATTAGGTTGAGCTAGATGGACCAGTGGTCTGACTCAATATAAGGCAGCTTCCTTTGTTCCTGTCTTCCTGTGGTGAATTGACAACATATATTGATGTAGCACGTTTATATCCTCGGCTTTCTTCCAGCATGCAATCCAACATGGAATATCATAGAATCATAGAATAGTAGAGTTGGAAGGGGCCTATAAGACCATCAAGTCCAACCCCCTGCTCAATGCAGGAATCCAAATCAAAGCATTCCCAACAGATGGCTGTCCAGCTGCCTCTTGAATGCCTCCAGTGTCGGAGAGCCCACTACCTCTCTAGGTAATTGGTTCCATTGTCATATGGCTCTAACAGTTAGGAAGTTTTTCCTGAAGTCCAGTTGAAATGTGGCTTCCTGCAACTTGAGCCCATTATTCCGTGTCCTGCACTCTGGGACAGATATGTACATTGGATTCTTAGGTCATGTGTCCCCCAAGCACTGGTCAGATCCAAATATCTTTAGCTTCAGCAAGGTGGTTGTGCCATAAGATCACAACTTTTCCTTCTAGCTTTTTGTCTTTCAGGGCAAATTAATATGCCTCTCTATCTAACAATAAGGACCTCACTGAAACAAATACTAAGAACATAAGACCACAAGAAGAGCCTTCTGGATCAGGCCATCTACTCCAGCATCCTCTTCTCACAGTGGCCAACATTGATACGCCTTTTAAACCTGGATCTCCATTACAATGATGGACCTTGAACTTAGTTTGGATCCATTTTGATTCTTGGCTAATCTAATACCTTCCCTTCTTGCTATAATTGAAGGGAGTTGCAGAACAGTGTATATATTGCAGTAGGTCTCTTTATTCTCTATAAGCTAGAGAAAATTAAGCTAGACCTTTGTCAGCAACACATCTGCTTTCAATATCCTGCTGCTGCATATAAACGAGATATGATGACTAAACAAATGGGGCCACCCAATTAAATCTCGCTTTATGAACATGCATGAAACTAATTGACTTGTGTGTGTAAAGTAACATAGGGACTGCGGGATTTTAATAAGCTAGCAAAGTAACCAGAGCTGTTTGAGCTGCGGTTTAATCAAGAAGGGGTTTATTCAACAAGCATCTGCAATACGATAATGATTGCACTGGTTTGACCAAAAAGATATATCATTTTTCATTGTATTATAGTTTGTGGTAAATGATAGGGAAAAAAGGGGGACCACATACACATAGGCTCCACAGTATGGAACATCGTTCAAATTTCAGTGTATAGATGGTGGTCTATGCACTAGTAGCATCACAGACTACTGAAATGAACTGTATATGGGTCTACCTTTGCACATAGTTCAGAAGCTGCAGCTAGTGCAAAATGGGTCCTTAATGGGACACCCAAAATGGGACCTTAGTGGGATAGCCATCCTCTGAAATTTGCACTTATCCAAATTTTGCAATGCCTTTCTCTAATCAAAGTTTACAAAAATGAACATATTAGGGGAAAATGTACATAAAAATAAACAGCTGGTATAGCACAGTAGGGAGGAGAGCCTGGCTGGGAGTCCAGAGTCTGTGAGTTCAAATCCCCGCTCATGTCTCCTGGGTGTCAAGGGCTAGCTAAAGATCACCCCACAGCGAGTGGCTCAGGGGTTACGTGCCCTGCCGCCTGTGCAGCCGTGGGCAAGCTGCATAGTCCCAAGGAGCCCAGTTGCCCCCCAGCTGGCAGTTGCAGACAAGGAAGGGGCTGGCTTGTGCAGCTGTGGCAAGCTGAGCAGGCCCTAGCCAGGTGCGGAGGACTAGCCTCAGAGGGAGGCAATGGTAAACCCCCTCTGAATACCACTTACCATGAAAACCCTATTCATAGGGTTGCCATAAGTCGGGATCGACTTGAAGGCAGTCTATTTCCATTTTTGTACATAAAAATGAATATATTAGTGTAAATATATACAAAACTCTTTTTTAAAGAAGTGGACTTGTTGTGCTAGAGTGACAGATCACTTTAATCTGCTCTGATAGCCAAATCTAAAGTCCTGGTATGTACTTGAATCCCTCCCACAAAATACTGATAGTCTGGAGGCCCTCTTAGTTGCATGTTGTCTCTGAACATGGAAGTACCATTTAGCCATCATGGCCAGGAGCCACTAATAGTCCTAAACTCCACTAATTAGTTTTTCCCTTTTAATGCCATCACCACATCTTCTGGCAATGAGTTTAATAGAATAATGCTGCAGTGTAAAGATGAAGAAGTATGTTATTTTTGTCTGTCCTGAATCTATTGCTGTTTAACTTAATTGGATGACCCTAAGTTCTAAAGTTATTAGAAAAAAACTTCCTACTCTCTCTCTCTCCCCACTTTTACAACACCATGCATAATGTTTTATCCTTGTATCATGGTACTTCTAGTTATCTCCCCCACACCTCCCCCAAAAAACTAACAGTACAGTCCTGTGCATGTCTACTCAGAAGTTAGTCACATTGAGTTCAATGGAACTTTAGGCAAGTGTGTACAGGACTGCAGCCTTTAATACTTTCTGCAACTTATTTAGGTACCCATTAAGTCAGCAAACCCATACACTGAGTAAAGTGGGATGTAGTTCTGAGTACACATGCATAGGATTCTACTGTTAGACCCATAATGCCCCACTCTTCAATAAAAGTTCCCAGAGTGGTTTCCAGTGCAAAAAGAGTAAACACGAATAAGTTAAAATTAATCATAATCATAGCAACACAATCACCATCTAGCCAGATAAAATCGGAGTGGGGAAAAAAACCAGCAGAATTTATCTGGGTTTTTTTAAGTCCTGAGAATTTTTAATTAATTATTTTTTAAAAAAGGTTTTCCACCTGACTCCAGAAAGACATCAACACCAAGCAAACCTCTCAAGGAACAGAGCTCCAAAGCCAGGGTGCAATCACAGAGAAGGCCTTATCTCCAGTCATCACTCACCCGATATCCCAAGATCATGTAGGATTGGTATGGGGAAACTTTGGCCCTCCAGATGTTGCTGAACTACAGTTCCCATCAGCTCCAGCATGCATTGCCAATGGCCAGGGATGATGGCAGTTGTAGTTCAGCAACATCTGGAGGGCCAAAGGTCCATCATACCTGATGTAGGAGGAAACTTAAGAGCCTTAAGCCTTCTATGTAGGGATCATTTGGGCTGCTCTTATTTGCTCTTTTCCCAATTTTTTAATATCCCTTTCCAGGTGGAGCAACTGAAACTGTGCATACAAAGACTGAGCCAGAAGCAATTCTACAGTACAAACCACCCTCCTGAGGATGTGCAATTGCTGAATTGATCCTGTTCACAGTTTTACTCTAAAGCAGATGTACTGTAACTATTTATGTCCATATTTTTCTGTACAACTCATACTTTGTTTTGGGTGACACACCAAGAAAGTATATTTCAAGAAACGTACCATATTTACATTTCTTAAATGTGATTTTTTCCTTGGCACTAGCCCCATCAGGTCTCCCTGCGAGAGGTTTCTTCAAATCAGGCTGCAGGCACCATACTTCTAATAATCAAGGCTGGCTGGTTGCCTGGATACTTCATTCTTCCTGCTACAGTGACATGGCTGCCAAGACAGTCCTAAAAACAAATCACTGCATATTGCTGCAGCTTTATCCTGAATGCTGAATCTAGAAGCTGTGTTCTTCTGAAAGCAACGTGAAACAAGTTCTCACACAGTGAAAGATGCACGCACAAAAAATGTTGATCGCTTATCAGTTCATATCTTTCTGATATTTTCTTTTCTTTTTTAAAAAAAAGGTTTCTACAGCCTGTTCTCACTTCTCTCTCAATCTCTGTCTGGGGAACCAGACTTAAATACAACAATAAGTTTTAGCCATTGGATAAAAGCATCAGGAACATTCAACTGATTTTACTAAAACTTATTTCTCTTGACACCGATGGACGTGACAACCCAAACAAATGGTAAAGGGGTGATCTGAAGCAGCCCCATCTGCAACAGAGATGACCTTCACGCAATCAGAGAGGCACACAGAGCATTTTCCCAATGTAGAGGAGGCTTCCTCCAGCCCCTTCATAACAACATGGATCATAGTGGCCAGCCAGAGGCCCATGGGAAGCCCACAAGCAAAGCCTGAACACAACACTGCTCTCCCCGCCTAAGATTCCCAGCAGCTGGTATTCAGAAGCATACTGTGTCCGATGGTGGAGGTAGAACATAGCCATCTATGGTTTAATCCAATCAGGTTCAAATGTAAAGCTAATACATCTTTAGAGAGTCCAACAGGTGTTTCTTTAAACTTAAAATCCAGGCATGGGGGAACAGTTTTCATCAGGACCACTACAGTGCACAAGGAAGGCAGGTTTAACCCTTTCTTCTCTTGCCAAAATCCCAATGAAAACCCTCTATATAGCGCCCACACCTGCAATTTAAAAACACCACTGATAGTCTTCCTAATGATATATTTAGCTCTCAGCTAATTTGGCCCTCAGAGCAGATGATACTGGGCTTCATGGACAAATCGTTTGATCTAGCATGAGGAAGCTTCCTTTGTTTCTAAGCTCCAGCTTGGAATTGGAGCAAAGGCCAGAGGAACTACCCTTTTTGGAAGGGCTGAGCCTTCAGCTCCTCTCATTTAACAACGGCACTGATGCATCTATCCAATTTATTTATTTAGGTAAGTTGTGCCCTGCTTTTCACTGTATGTCTCAAAGAGGCTTACAGAAAACAGAAAACATTCAATATTCAAAATGTAAAGCATAGGATGGTATTCAATGCTAGTCCTCCTCAGCAAAGAACCATTGAAGTTCATGGGCACGACTAATTTAGGTTCATTAATTTCAATGGGTCAACTCTGAGTTAGGGATGGGCGAGAAAGTTGATTCGATTCGCATTCCACACCGGTAAATGAAACACACAGCATTAATCTGCCAAACAAGCGTGCTGATGAATTTCTTCTGAAGCAGAACCAAAACCAACAATTGGATGGATGGGTACGGCCACTAGCGTCATGGCCTCATTGTAGCATTTTTACTTGGATGGATCACCGTATCGGGAGAGTGACTGGGGGAATGTGACCCTATTGCTCCTGCTCAGCAGCTTTCAATACTGTCAACCTTGGTATCTTACTGAACCAGCTTCGTGGGCATTATGGTTCTGCTTCTTCCTACAGGGCCAGTTTCAGAGAACAACATTTGGTGACTATAGCTTGGCCCCCTGGCAGTTGTGCTATGGGGTGCTGCAGTGTACCATACTGATTCCAATGCTGTTAATATCAGAGGTGGGGAAGCCTTTTCAGCCTGAGAGCCACATTCAGGACTGGCGCCAAGTCAGGTACCAACACTCCCCCCATGGCTGCCCCATCTCCCATGTCATGACATCATCATGCTGTGTGCACAGGCGCTGACGTGATGATGTGGAAGCCCGCACCAGCTGCAGAGATGTATCTGGGAAGGGGATGTAATACCTGCTCTGTGATCAGTGTCGGGTTGCATGGCATGATTTGCGGTCGCAGATCAAGCTCCGTGACCCGAAACCATCATGGATCATGGAGCTCTACCCTCCCAGTCCCACCCTGTAGATCTAGACAGGGGCCCCTCGGGAACAGCTGGGGCCTTGGCCCATGCCCCGCTTGGCTGCATTCCCTCATAAGCAATCTTCTGGGGGCTGCATACTTGTGGTGTTTGAGGCCAGATGCAGAAGTGGGCAGAGCAATGGATGTGACTCTTAAGGTTACAGCACTTTTCAATAATATATGCATTTTTAAGCACACTTCACTTTTTTGCACGGTACAAAAATGAAGGCTGAGAGCAAAGAGACTGGTTCTGCAACAGAGTATAAAGCAGAAAGGATTTCTTAGTAGTCATTAATTCATGCATTTTTGTACATGTTACCTGGCTGGAGAACTGCTTTGCAAAATTTGGAGAAGTATGAACTTCTAAGGATGGCTGTGTTTCAGCTTGCCTAGTGTTTCAGGAAGTGTGAATTAGGTAGATCCACATTTAAGGCAAACTGAATCAAATTTCTTCCCCATCCCTAGAAAAGAAACATTAAGGCTTTGGGGGAAGCCTTCTGTCATAATGGAAAGCCGTCTATCATAGTTTGCTATGCCTTTTTGGTGCTGGAGACAAGCAACAAGGGATGGCTGATATCCCCATATCTGTTTGTGCAGAGTATGCGCCAAGTTGGAATGTGCTAGAATTCCATCCACTTCATATTTGGTACTGAATTTTTCATTAACTCACTTATTCTCTGTCACGGTGGATCAGATTTTTATGTAGCGATTTTCCATAGTTATTTTTGAAAAAAGGAAATTAAAATCCACCTCTAAAATATCAATATTAAGAACAATAAGGTTATCAGTGTTCATTTATCAATATTTCCTTTAAACCTAAAATATCAATGTTAATATCATTGGGGGGGGTAGGGGGAACAAACAGAGATACCAGCCTGTTAGGTCAACATAATGCTTCCAAACTGGCACCAGCCAATGGATCCCATCCCTAGCGCCAAGTAAAAGAGATCTTGACATATAGAAATACTCAAAACTTTGCCAACATTTTGCTGTCCTGGGCTCCTTCTAGGAGGAAGGGCAGGCTATAAATGTAATAAATGAATAATAATAAAATAAATAAACATGGAACTAGTTGCATGGCTTGTTTGAAGCTGGCTTTGCCTGGTATTAGTGCTTACACAAGAGGTGGACAACACTTTGCACTCAAGCTCAACCTTCCAGGGATCATATTCTGGTGATGGGTGCGGCCTCAGACTAAAAGTGGGCGGAGCAATAGATACAACTCTAGCCTTTGTACAACTATGCAGCTTTTCAACTATGCAAACATGAAGAGGTTTATTCTGCACACATAAAGATCCTCCTGCCAGGCCTTACACAAAGAAACATAGGTAAAAAGTATCTTTAACATGTTGACTCTGATGACAGTTTGAGGAAATCTGCTTTCTAATGCTCTGCAAATCCAATTCAGCCTCCTTCGAGGCCTTGATTGAATAATGTTAAAATAAAACTGGTCTGGATTCTTAACCCTGAAAAGTACCGTTAAAATAATCTCTCCTTTTAATCTTGTAGTTAGTTTTCTAACGGGAGACAGTAAATTGGCTTGAAGACTAAGAGCAAAGAGACTGCTTCTGCAACAGAGAGTAAAGCAGAAAATATTTGTTGCTATTCATTATTTGTCAGCAAAATTAGGGCCAAACTATGCATGATGCTAAATATATCGTGCATGCCAAGGGAGATTTGTTTACTTAATAATAGGCGGGTGGTGATTTTTTTTAAATCATACCAATGTGGGAGGAGAGGACAAGGGCACCAACAAAAGTTTCTGGGCCTCGCACACTGTATATGGATTGAGCTCTCTGATCATCCTGTCAAAGAGGACACAGATTTACATAATATTTGGATATGTTTCATATGCAAATTTGTGCCCTCTTTTGCGGTGAAGTGGAGGGCCCAAAAATAAATCAGTGGTAACATGCATAATGAAAATGTCTGACAGATAGAATATGAACAGGTGAAGCTTCTCAACTGTATTTTCATACTAGAAAAAGGATTTATCTGTTTAATTTCGGCCTGCTACACAGCTGTTATGAGAGCCAGTGTGGTGTAGTGGTTAGAGTGTTGGACTACGACCTGGGAGACCAGGGTTCAAATCCCCACACAGCCATGAAGGTCACTGAGTGACCTTGGGCCAGTCACTGCCTCTTAGCCTCAGAGGAAGGCAATGGTAAACCACCTCTGAATACCACTTACCATGAAAACCCTATTCATAGGGTCGCCATAAGTTGGGATCGACTTGAAGGCAGTCCACACTGCTGTTAAAGGCACAAGAATCCTGTGTTCCCTCAATGCCAACACTAAACCAAAGCCTAGGCCTCAATCCTGTACTCTCTTTCCTACAAGGCAGATGCTCTACCACTAAGCTGTGGCCCTTCCCTAAACCATTGTCTCCAGGGCTGGCTCCAGGCATGACGGGGCCCTTGGGCACCAGCGTGCCCTGGGCCCCTCTGCTCCCCTTCCACAATCGCGGAAACAGCCGCGGGAGGGATCGCAGGACAGGAGCTTCTGAGCCTCCCGCCGTCCTGTCCCATCCCATCCCCCCACTTCACCTACCTTTCCGCTTTTTTTGCGGCTGCACGCACAGGTTTGCCATCAACCAAGATGGTGGCAGAGGCTTCAGCCCCTTACGGAAACCTCAGCCGCCATCTTGATTGATGGCAAACCGCAAAAAAAGCGGAGAAAAAGGTAAGTGAAGCGGGGGGATGGCGAGAGGTTCAGAAGCTCTTGTCCCACGATCCGTGGCTCCTGTCCTGCTTCTACGGATCGCGGAAGGAGAGCGGGAGCCCCTCTGTAGCTCCAGGGGCCCTCGGGCCAGTGCCCAACCTGGCCGCCCTTTAGAACCAGACCAGATTGTCTCCCACAGCAGCCAACTAGATTCATGGAAGCAGCAGCTGTTGTTTGTACATCCTACCAGGTATGGAATATAGGAACCTGCCTGAGTCAGACCATTCATCCATCTAGTTCAGTATTGTATACACTGACTGGCAGCAACTGTCCAGTTTTCAGGAGTCCCTCCCTGTTTGTTTGTTGATTGATTGATTGATTGGATTTATATCCTGCCCTTCCTCCCAGTAGGAGCCCTTGACAGCAAACAAAAGCACTAAGAACACTCTAAAACATCTTAAAAACAAACTTTAAAACATCCTTAAAAACATATTAAAACAAAACTTCTTTTAAAACATTTTCTAGAAAAGCTTTAAGAACTTTTTTTTAAAAAAAGCTTTAAAAACATATTAAAAAGCAAATGAAGCAGTTGCACCTAGAGAAGCTGGGGGCTGAATTTGGGACCTTGTACATGCAAGCCACATGCTCTGCCACTGACCTACAGCCCCTTCCACTTTACCACTGAGCTGCAGATATGCTAGCTCCGTCGTGCTTACCTGGGAAACGGCAAAGCCTGCATACACACAAGTTGTTACGTCATATCTTCCCTACTGCAAAGTGTTCCTTTAGAAAACAATTCTTTGCCAACCTAGCAACAAAATTAAAAGATTAGATTTTTTTTTATATTTAAAAATCAGCCTGGGTATTATTCAATATTGTCCCAAAGCAGTTGAGCTGTCAAGCCCAAAATGAAAACCAATTAGGCAACAGTGGTAGTAGTTAGTAACCCAAGTACTTAAAATTTGCTGCCTGTGCCTTTACAAAGATGTGGTCTGAGTCATCTTCTCTGACAAGTAAAAGCAGTGGAGGAAATAAGCTTCAGTACGAAGGGAAAGGGCCTGGCTATGTTTGCCCATGCAATGAATGGAAAGCACAAACATCGTTTCAAGAGTCTATAGAATTTTCCAGCCACCTTTTCTCTGTGCTTTTCTTTGCCGCTTTTCAATTGAACGTTTACACAGAGAGCCAGTGAATAACAAGCAGTGTCAGCTCCCAGCTTGTTATCAGAGATAATAAAAAAAGATAAAGATATTAGGTTGAAAAGATGAACATCCATTTCCTTGCAATATTCCTCGGCTTGGCTGCTAGCAAATAGGCCTCTTTAATAAAGGCTTGTTTGTTTTGCCACATGGCCTTGCGGACGGGGGGCAAAGCAAAGGGGAACACAGTAACTAAATTAGCTCTATCACCAGGAAAAAATATAGTTGATAAAATGTGCACGTACCTTACTCTAGGGAGGAAAAACAACCTTTAAACTAGTGGCCCGTTACAGCATAACGTAATTACCAAGAGCCACAGCCCATCTGCAGGCCTAAAACAACCTTAAAGCTTCAACAGCTCCAAAATGGCTGGTAATGTTCCCAGTGTCCTACTAAGTGTTCTCTGGCAACTATTTGCCTGTATCATTGCAGGGTGCTTCCAGATTGTCATTATTTTGCAGGGTGGATTGAAGCATTTACTCCAAATGTAGGTTGGTGGAATTAAATTGCTTTGCAAAAATGCGTGTATTAGGAGAAGTGTGCACTAAAACCTTGATGAATCTTAATGAGGACTGACGTGGAAACGTGGAGAACTAATGATTTGAAAAATGAGAAACCAAAATAGACAAGATTCACCCATGCTTAAATCTGTGCCCTTCTCAGTCTGCTGTCCAAGTGCTAACTGTTGACGGGCAACTTCAAGGCCCCTGCTCCCCCTCTTTTCAGATGGCTGTTTATCTTGGAGAACGGCCAGCCCTTCAAGTAGAGGGCTATTTTTGAATAGAGGGCAGCAGGCAAACTTAGCGGGTGGCACCCATGTGCTCTGTCCTCGGAGACTTCATTGCCACTTCCCACCAGCCAGCATCAACTGCCTGAGGCTGCCATCTCACTCTACCTGATGGTAGGGCTGGCCCTGCCACCAGCATTTCAAAAATATCAACAGAGGCTCCTTTTTATGTGGTAGAGCATCTGTCTTGCATGCAGAAAGTCCCAAGTCCAATTCCTGGCATCTCCAGGCCTGGGAAGGTCCCCTGTCACAAACCCTGGAGAGCTGCTGCCAGTCAGTGCAGACAATACTTAGCTAAATACACCAATGATCTGACTCAGTATAAGGCAGCTTAATATATGGTTCATTTGGAGGTTTTCCGTTCCTGATCTGTTGTGCCTTAAAGACATGGATGCAGGCATCTATTGCAACAAATTGAAACATTAATAGTTTTAGCAGCTCCCCAAGGGATATCAAGTACAGGACAGGAGTTTTATCTTGTCTTCTTGGCAGATTTCCCTTATGCCTAGCAGGAAAATCTCATTGTTTAGATAGCGTTAGAAAGGAGAATCAGTTTTCTTCCCACAGAGAGTCAGCAATATATGGAACACCCCTTGTGATATTGTAACAATTAAAAAATTTTTTTAATTTTTTTTAATTATGTTTTAAATTGTTTTTGTGTTTTAAAATTTGTGTATTTGTTTTTAATGTTTTTAATTGCTGTAAACCGCCCAGAGAGCTTCGGTTATGGGGCGGTATATAAATATAATAACTAACTAACTAACTAAATATCACCTGAAAACACACCTTTTCACATGTTCATTTTGTGTGGGTAAAGTGCATTTAAGAGCAGGGTTTGAGACATAAGGTGGCGATCTGCGCTCCAACTTGAATTTGCTGATATGTGATTGAATCCCACCTGAAAATAGTGAGAGTCTGGAAGCACCTTATGTCACTAGTAAACATAAACACCTACTGAGTAGCTCAGTCCAGAGACTATGGTTTGGATCCACTCAAGGGATGGCCCCTCTGGTAGAAGCGGGAAGAGAAGTGATTTTAGCTGATTCCCTTCTGAGCCCCCCCTCAAAATCTGCTCCAGAGGATTGGGGAGTCCCTTCAGAACAGCATGGAAGGTGTTGCTGGGAGCTGCAGAAAGGAATTGTTGAAAATCACCTCTTTCCTCCATCCCCTCCACTGGATAAAAGTCCCTTCCCATTTGTATCAGGGATGGAATCCTCTCCTTTTTTACATTTCATTTTTAAGTGTGGGCAAGGTCATTGAATAAGTGTTTGCAGGCCAGCTCCAGACACTCTTGGATGAGACCGACTATCTGGATCCATTTCAGTCAGGTTTCAGGCCTGGTTTTGGCCTGGAGACAGCCTTGGTCGCCCTGTATGATGACCTCTGTCGGGAGAGAGACAGGGGGAGTGTGACTCTGTTGATTCTCCTTGATCTCTCAGTGGCTTTCGATACCATCGACCATGGTATCCTTCTGGGACGACTCACTGAGTTTGGAGTGGGAGGGACTGCATGGCAGTGGATCCGCTCCTACTTGGTGGGTCGGCTCCAGAAGGTGGTGCTTGGGGAATATTGTTAGGACCCATGGATTCTCCAGTATGGGGTTCCACAGGGGTCAGTTCTGTCCCCCATGCTGTTCTACATCTACATGAAACCATTGGGTGCGGCCATCTGGAGTTTTGGAGTGCGTTGCCATCAGTACGCTGATGACATGCAGCTCTATTTCTCCTTCTCATCCTCTTCAGGTGAGGCTGTCAATGTGCTGAACCAGTGCCTGGCTGCGACAATGGACTGGATGAGGGCTAATAAACTGAGGCTCAATCCAGACAAGACTGAGATGCTGCTAGTGGGTGGTTCTTCTGACTGTATGGTGGATATCCAACCTGTCCTAGATGGGGTTGCACTGCCCCTGAAGGAGCAGGTTTGTAGCTTGGAGGTTCTCCTAGAACCATCTCTGTCACTTGAGGCTCAGGTAGCCTCAGTGGCATGGAGTGCCTTCTACCAACTTTGGTTGGTGGCCCAGCTACACCCCTATCTGGACAGGGATAACCTGGCTTCAGTTGTCCATGCTCTGGTAACCTCCAAGTTAGATTACTGCAATGCGCTCTACGTGGGGCTGCCTTTGAAGACGGTTCGGAAACTGCAGCTTGTGCAGAATGCAATGGCCAGATTAGTAAGAGGGACCAGACGGTTCGAACATATAAAACTGATTCTGCCCCGCTTGCATTGGCTGCCTGTATGTTTCCGAGCCCGATTCAAGGTGCTAGTTTTAATCTGTAAAGCCTTATATGGCTTGGGACCACAATACACTCAACATAAAAGGTCCTCCTCTGGCTGCCTAATCGGAGGGAAGCTGGGAGTCTAGCAACAAGGGAGAGGACCTTCTCAGTGGTGGCCCTCAAATTATGGAATGATCTTTCTGACAAGGTGCGCCTGGTGCCAACACTGTTATCTTTTCGGCGCCAGGTCAAGACTTTCCTCTTCTCCCAGGCATTTTTTAACAGCATTTGAATAGCATGTGTTTTAACTTGCCTATCGGTTTTTATGGGTTTTAATTTGGTACCCAGAGAGCTTCGGCTATGAGGCAGTATATAAATAAATAAATAAATAAAGAAAGAAAGAAAGAAAGAAAGAAAGAAAGAAAGAAAGAAGAAAGAAATAAACAAATAAATAAAAGTGTGGTCGTCTGGTGGTCATTAACGATCCTTTTTCCTCCAATATCTTTTCATTTCTCTGATCTGAATTATCAATATTATAATCGCTATTTATCCACAAGTCTCCACTGGCATCAATCTTTATTCTGAACTGTGTAATTATTGCCTGTTTACATCCCTTTTCAAGTGCACTGCAGAAAGTTTAAGGGAGATAATCAAGTCAGTGTCTTCCCCCTTGCTGCTTACAATCAACACGATTCTCCCCCTGCTGCTTTTTGTGTGTCAGTTACAATCAATGCTTCATTGACATCAGTGAAAGGGAATACACATTTGAAGAGCTCACATAGAAAGTAGATTGATCAAAGTATCACTCACACTATCAATAATTTCAAAGCGAATTAAAAAAAAAAGAATCAGAAAAAAGAAGAATGAATCAGAAACCAGACACAGAGAGTTGCTACTTCAAAATTCTCTCCACAAAGATAGAGAATATCAGAAATAATAATTAATCCAATGGCAAATCCGATTATTGCAGAAATGGAGCCCATCGCTACTCAGGATCCAAGCCTGTGTGTTGCAGTTGCTGACTATTTCTCATTACTGATCCTGTGCCCATCTTGGTTCTGTACAGGCAGCTCCCCAACAGGTGCAGGGGCAAAGATGTTTTCCAGAGCTTGGAAAAGTTACTTTTTTGAACTACAACTCCCATGGGAGTTGTAGTTCAAAAAAGTAACTTTTCCAAGCTCTGATGTTTTCCCTAAAATACCTAGTGCAATGCAGGCCACAAGTGATGTCTTGACCAACATGACCAACAACATGGAGCGATGTGATTTCAGCTTCTTCTCTGTAGGGTTGCCAGCCTTCATATTCTGGTGGGCTCCTGTTTCTTTACAAAGTGCTGGTAGTAGAGACAGCAGAGAAATTCCACTCAGTTCGTCTTTAAAGCTGAATTTATCAAATGTGCACTTTCCAAAATGATTTTGTAAACCGCCCAGAGAGCTTTGGCTATGGGGCGGTATATAAATGTAATAAATAAATAAAATAACAGCAACACAGCTATCCTTCAAAACTCACACTTATCCAAATTTAGCGATACAGTTCTACAAACAATAGTTTACCCAAATGCTTATATTAGGTGGAAGTATGCATAAAAATGAATATATGAGTGAAAATAACATACGAAAATGCATTGTATTAGCAGAAATGGCTTGCCAAAATATTCATTAGTCAAAACTGCATACAAAAATGTGTTTATTAGGGGAAATTTACACTAAAATGCTGAAAACCTTTCATGAGGATTTTTTTTTTTAATCGCAAATTGCTGAAGAACTGGATTTTAGATTGGAAAAATTAGAAACACAGAGAACCAAAACTGACAGATCCTTCCTTCCCTATGGCAGTTATATAAAGGTGAAGCTGTAGTCAGCACGAAGATGGAATACTAGGAGAAATTATACCTTTTACACTGCTGTTTCTTGCATCTTTCAAAGGCATGGTAGCTCTTCTGACACAAGAAAACTGGAAAATCTGTTTAGCTCCAGCAAACCACTCCCTTGCTGATGCTGGACAACTAAGTGGAGCTTTCACTTTGTTGCCACTGTTGTTTCCTTGTTGAGGGTGCTGCTGGTAAACGGAGATCCTTCTTCCTATTCTGGTCCAACTAACCTCAGAATGGGACTTCAAATGAGACAGGGACCTGCTTTTACCAGGAACCAGTGAGCTACCAGGCCCAATTGCCTGGCATGGGCAGGGAGTTCCAAAGAGTAGGTGCTGCCACACTGAAGGATTGATCCCTTGCAAATAAAGAACCAACATTACGTGGCACTTGTAAAAACGCCAGTTCCACATCTCAAAGCCTTCATGTGGACAGGCAGGTTGGATTGTGCAGGGCTTCCTCTGGCTGGTGCTGATGCTGCCCACTAAACCTAAAACATTTTGGTGGGCTCCAGGACTCCAGTCCATGGATGGAGTAGAAAAGGCAGTGATGTCATAGAAATCAACCAGAAGTTCTAGAACAGCATGGAAGCTACAATGAAAATATGAAGACACCATAGAAGGCCACCTTCAGCATTTCCAGAGCTATTGTGTGTATATACACATAAACACACGCGCACACACCATGATTTGAACTTGCTCTCAGAAGAAACAAGAAACCTACCACCCATCTGGATCATTATGGGATTATACAACAACCTTACAAGCTGGAGCTCAGATGGGAAGAACAGTGAGAAAACAGTAGTTAGTTGAATAAAATAAGAAGGGGAAAGACCTCTCAGGTATTCTGGACTGATAGTTTTCAAACAGAAGGAAGGAAGAAGTTTGGGAAGGCGCTTGCCAGGTGTGTCTCAGGTGGCAAACAGAAAAGGGAAATTTTGCTCCAGGGCCCCCCAAGAGGACTCATTGACATCAGTGGTTTGGAGACAAAAAGGAGGGATGGAGGGTTCTGAATGCCTGATTGATCCGGCCATCCTTGAGAGCAGCAGAATAAATGAAGACATTCCAAATGTCCAGGAAGAAGAACTTAACAGTGAAATTACAGAGGAAAGAAACAATGAAATGAACAAACACCAGGAAAGTGGAATTATCCACCAGGTAATAAAGGGAGAAACCACAGAGATAACTATCTCAGACAAAGAGGTTGAGGAACACTTTCCTCAGAACCCAAACCTGCAGCCAGATATGTCTGGTGGCAAAACAGGTAATACAACATCTGTCAGGAAACACTCCCATAACAGCAGCCAGCAGCCCTTAAGCCAGGGGTTCCAAAGAAGCCGCCCGCCAATTGGCCACCTCTCTTTACGGAACTCTAAAACTCTCCAAGTGCCCCCTATCCATGATGTTTGCATAAAGGACAACAGACCTTTGATAAGCCGAAGGACAGGCAAAGAACTTCACAGCAAGATTAACCAGACCAGTTTCATTTGGGAAAGAAAACCTCTGGCAGAAATCCTACACCCTTCTGGTCAAATACCCCAGGTCAGTGAAGATGACAACAGAGATGGGACAGGTCCTAAAGAAGATATTGCTCCTGCTGGGGGTATAGAGTCTGAGCAGCCTTCCTTGCATAAATTAGTCCCAACCTTTCCATTTTTAGTGGGACAAGAACCTCAAAGTGGTAGTCAATCACCTGCAGGAACAGAATTAAAACACGACAGTCTAGTGACAGAAGCAAAGGAGATCCAGCATACTTACTCACCATCCGTGGAGCAGGAATCCTGGCACAGAGGTCAGCAGCCAGAAGAATGGCCCTCACAGCAGGGCACTCAGCAATTAAAACATGGCGGTCTAGTGATAGAAGCAAAGGAGTTCCAGCATACTTACTCACCATCCGTGGAGCAGGAATCCTGGCACAGAGGTCAGCAGCCAGAAGAATGGCCCTCACAGCAGGGCACTCAGCATCCAAGTGAAGCTAAAACTGCAGAGAGTCCAATCTGGATTAGCCAACAAACAGGCAAACAAGTTAGATCCAGTACTACTCAGACAAGTTTCTTTTGGGATGGAAAAACACTTGCAGAGTATCTGCACCCTTCTGGTACAGAGGAAGTTGTGATAATTCCTAACAAGGACATACTTTCTCTTGGAGATACAGAAATCAAGCAGTCACTGCAAGGGGTTCAACAGCCAGAGGATCAGGAATTGCAACAGGGCAGTCAACGATCAATTGAGCATCAGTCTGTACAGAGCAAAACGTCTTCCGAACTGCTGCAGACAAAAGAAGTTAACATTGGTGAGGATGCCATTTGGATAAGCCAACAAATAGGCAAAGAAGTGAGATGCAGTAGGACTCAAACAAGTTTCTTTTGGGAGGGAAAAACACTTTTAGAGTATCTGCACCCTCCTCCAAAGCAAGAATCGACATTTTCTGAAATGGTCATGGTTCCTCTTAGGAAGGCACAGACGGAAGTGGGTGAAGCTCAGCAGATCATCCTAGAGTCCAAGGATGATGTCCCACCTTCAGTGAATGAATCTCAGCAGATCATCCAGGAGCCAGGGGATTATGTCCCACCTTCTTCTCCTTACAAATTTCGTTGTTGTTAGTGATACTCATAGCCACCTGAGATGAGACACTGAATCATGCAATCAGCAATTGCATGGCTGGCTCTTTCAAAATAAATTGCAGGCATAATTGGACCCTAGCTTGAGAAAGGGGATGTTTAAACCCTTTGCCCACCCAGCTGTGGTCTTGATCTGGATCATGGGCCCCTCACCTGCAATTTGCTTTGGAGTGGGGAGGAAGCTCTCATGGCTTCTCATCTAGTTTGTCCACCAGTCAATTTAAAAACTAGTAATGTTCAACAAATTAAATGTCCCTAGTTAACAGCGGAAATGGTCATTATTTAACATACTTGCAATTAGTCATCAGGACCACAGGTCATCATAATGCAATGGAAAACAAGTTGTTGTTTTTCAAAATCAACACAATTGGTCTTAAGCCAAATTATTGGATAATTCTGCATCTAGTCTAGAGCTGAGAGAGTTCACGATATAGGCAAGACAGAACTCTTTTAACAGATGACCTGGGTCATAGTGTGACCTAAAATAGCTGAAGCAGAATGACATATAATTTCATCACCACTTTTTAATGGGTTTACATTCTTGTAAATCTGATACATCCCACTGTAGACTGTGAAACTTTAAACTGGTAGCACTGATCTTTGGTCACAGACTTGCATGTGGTACACGAAAATTCTCTTGTCCCAAAGTTCTAGACAATTAGTAGCTGCATCCTTGCAATGGCCATGGTTGGACTATCATATTTTGGCTTCACGAGCCAAGATATGCACAAGCCTTTGGTACACATAGCCAACCCCTTTGCTCAACACAAGTAAGCGAGTGATCAAGTCAGGAAGTATCCCATTTACTATTGTATAGTGCAAGGACGACCTCATACAGTGGCGTACCTAGTGTATTTGACACCTGGAACGGATCATTGTTTAACACCCCCTCATACGACAAAATTATTTTCAGTAATAATCATGAAATGAAACTAATAACAACAATAATAATAAGGATAAGTTTGACAGAGATTCATAAAAATCCTATTCTCCCACTCTGAGGAACACGGCCAGAGGAGGGCGGGGTAGGGGGTGTTTCAGCCCCGGGGTGCACAAGAGCCATGCTGCTGCCGCCTCCGCCACTGCCACCTTGCTCCATCCCTTCTTCTGGCTGGCTGCAGGGATGGGTCCTCCTGGCCCCAAGGCAATGAGCATTTGGACAGATTTTATATTTATATATTATTGCATGTATATCCCACTTTCTCTCCACAGAGCTGAAGGTGGCGTACATGGTTCTCCTCCCTTTCCACTTTATCCTCACAGCAACTCTGTGAGGTGGGTTAAGCTGAGAGATTGTGACTGGCCCAAAGTCACCCAGGGAGCTCCATGGCTGAACGGGGATTTGATTCCTGGTCTCCCAGGTGCCAGTCAGACACTCAAACCACTATGCCACATTGGCTTTCATTTCCCCAGTGAGATGAGTGTTGTGCGTGCGTGGATTATATAGCTGCATGCACAAAGTTCCTAACTTGATTATCATCCCCAAATATGAGATGCGTTACGGAGGGGAAATAAGAGAGCCCCTTGGTTCTGGACTGGGGCTGTTGGTTATAATCCCAAAATAAATCTCCATCTCCCCCACCAAACCATATATGGGGGGGGGGAGTGAGAAGAAATACACATAAGAAATAAGGCCTTAAATAAGTTATGGATACAAATCTGTGATGCAGCTGCATTTGGAATACTGCATACAGTTCTGGTCGCCTCACCTCAAAAAGGATATTGAAGACTTGGAAAATGTTCAAAAAAGGGCAACCAAGATGATCAAGTGGATGGAGCCTGGAAGGGGAGAGTGCACTCAGTGCTGCTTGCAGTCTTATAGAATAGACTACTAGAATCATAGAGTTGGAAGGAGCCTATAAAGCCATCGAGCCCAACCCCCTGCTCAACGCAGGATCCAAATTGAAGCATACAATTCTGGATTAAAAAACTTTTAAAAGGTCCTTCTAACTTGTGTTCCACTTCCAGTAGAGACCATTAAGTCCAGCCTTTCCCAACTTGGCGGCCCCCAGTCATTTGGGACTACAACACCCATCAGCCCCAGCCATCATGGCCATGCTGATGGGAACAGTAATCCAAAACAGTCGGAAGGCACCAAGTTGGGAAAGGATGCCCAGATAGGAGAACCTTTGCCCCTAGCCACTGACCACAGGAGTTGCAGCTGAGCAACATCTGGAGGGCCCAAGCTGCTTGGCCACGGTGAGAACAGGATGCTGGACTACATGATCCACTGGCCCGATCCAGCAGGGCTCTTACGTTCTTAAACTGTCACATCCAACCTCATTATCATTGGAACAACGCAGGATTAAATTAAACCCGAGCCTTCCCCCTCCACAGTGGGTCTGAGTAAACTCCCTTCCTCCTCCCGTCCAGAGGGGGCGCCAGATGCTCTGCGGAGGAGGAACGCTCCCTTCCTCCCTCCCTCCCTCCCTCCCTTCCTTCGCGCTGTGCACACCTCCTTCTTTCCCAGAGAGAGGGACGGATCCAGGGAGGTGGTTTCTGTTCTTTGTGGTTTCCTTGCCATTTCTCCCCGTCCCATTGCTGGAGAGCGAGAGAGGAGAGCGGCCCTCCGTTTGCCTCACGGCACCTTGCGCGCGACGGGGTTCTCTCAGCCTCGGCGCAGGCAGAGCAACAAGTTCCACGCCCCCAGCGCTGCTGAGGGGAGCCGTGAGGAGGAGAAAATGGAGGGGGCGCAAGCGGCTATCGCTGCTGCTGAGGCTCGGCTGACAATGCACCCCCTTATTGCCTTGCACCCGGGGCGGTCCGCCGCCCCCTTGGTATGCCACTGACCTCATACACATATTTTCTCCCCCCCCCCCAAAAAAAACCCCTCCTCTCAAGGAAATTTACTGTTAGGGGCTTGGGCAGGTTCATTCCATCTTCTTTCAACATCTCCTTTCTTGCTTTAATTTCCCATTTATCTCTGTCAACACCATGCCTCCCAAAAGCCGAAAGGTCCTGATCAGGCTATTTAGGGGTGTGTGTTGTTTGTTCTTTCTAAAACCCCTTTTTATTTTAATGTAAATAAAATTCAGATATACATATATGTGACTAGTGAGTCCCCTCAGTGTATCACTCACACTCACTTGTTCACTCACACTTTTGCTTCTAAACAGATAGGTATTCAATCACCTTAGCTTGCAGTTAGAAGGAATTATGATGTAGCCATCCATTGAGCTGCATTGACAAGAACCAAACCTACCTCTTGGAACCCACTTCATTCATTCCTGATCATCCTTAATCTAAGTTTTCATTTTCATTGGGCTCAGAATGAGTCCATTGAACTGGAAAATTTGGATAAGGGTGATCAGGAATTGCATTCCAATGACATAGCTTCCTTCTTAATGTCAGTTTAACAAGATGGGCAGCACATTATTTTCAGCTCTCTATCTGTGATGCCATGAAAGATGGGCCAGCTGAGAAAACAGGTGAGATGGTAGAACTGTGGTTAAAAAATAAAACTCTTAAAAAACCCTCTACATGCCAAGCAGAAAGGAAAGTCCATTTCAAGGAGAGATGAATTTTGCCCTGTTCAACTCTGTATTTAATATGCTAGCAAGCTTTAGAATTCTTTGAGAGTGTCAACAAGCATATAGATAGAGGTGATCCAGTGGACATAGTGTACTTAGACTTTCAAAAAGCGTTTGACAAGGTACCTCACCAAAGGCGAGGAAGCTTAGCAGTCATGGAATAAGAGGAGAGGTCCTCTTGTGGATAAGGAATTGGTTAAGAAGCAGAAAGCAGAGAGTAGGAATAAACGGACAGTTCTCCCAATGGAGGGCTGTAGAAAGTGGAGTCCCTCAAGGATCGGTATTGGGACCTGTACTTTTCAACTTGTTCATTAATGACCTAGAATTAGGAGTGAGCAGTGAAGTGGCCAAGTTTGCTGACGACACTAAATTGTTCAGGGTTGTTAAAACAAAAAGGGATTGCGAAGAGCTCCAAAAAGACCTCTCCAAACTGAGTGAATGGGCGGAAAAATGGCAAATGCAATTCAATATAAACAAGTGTAAAATTATGCATATTGGAGCAAAAAAACTTAATTTCACATATACGCTCATGGGGTCTGAACTGGCGGTGACCGACCAGGAGAGAGACCTCGGGGTTGTAGTGGACAGCACGATGAAAATGTCGACCCAGTGTGCGGCAGCTGTGAAAAAGGCAAATTCCATGCTAGCGATAATTAGGAAAGGTATTGAAAATAAAACAGCCGATATCATAATGCCGTTGTATAAATCTATGGTGCGGCCGCATTTGGAATACTGTGTACAGTTCTGCTCGCCTCATCTCAAAAAGGATATTATAGATTTGGAAAAGGTTCAGAAGAGGGCAACCAGAATGATCAAGGGGATGGAGCGACTCCCTGATGAGGAAAGGTTGCAGCATTTGGGGCTTTTTAGTTTAGAGAAAAGGCGGGTCAGAGGAGACATGATAGAAGTGTATAAAATTATGCATGGCATTGAGAAAGTGGATAGAGAAAAGTTCTTCTCCCTCTCTCATAATACTAGAACTCGTGGACATTCAAAGAAGCTGAATGTTGGAAGATTCAGGACAGACAAAAGGAAGTACTTCTTTACTCAGCGCATAGTTAAACTATGGAATTTGCTCCCACAAGATGCAGTAATGGCCACCAGCTTGGACGGCTTTAAAAGAAGATTAGACAAATTCATGGAGGACAGGGCTATCAATGGCTACTAGCCATGATGGCTGTGCTGTGCCACCCTAGTCAGAGGCAGCATGCTTCTGAAAACCAGTTGCCGGAAGCCTCAGGAGGGGAGAGTGTTCTTGCACTCGGGTCCTGCTTGCGGGCCTCCCCCAGGCACCTGGTTGGCCACTGTGAGAACGGGATGCTGGACTGGATGGGCCGCTGGCCTGATCCATCAGGCTCTTCTTGTGTTCTTGTGTTCTTGTGTTGTGTTCTTGGTGCACAGGATTTATTCTCAGCTTTCCTCCCTGTTGCACAAGTAGATAGCATGTTCCCCACCCCACCCGCAAACTTTTTGAAACTGAAAGAAAGAACAGAAAAGAGGGACCGGAAACTCAGAAGGAATAGCGGAAAGAAGGAAGGAGAAATAACAGGAAAAAGTTGAAAGAGAGAGATAAGAAGGTTGGAAAAATTAGAAAAAAGGAAGATAGTAATGGAGTGAGTGAAGATGCTTTGAAATGAATGGGGAATAAGGGTTGCCACCCACACCCCAATTATTTGGGGGCAAGATTATCTATTGAGATCCCCCACAAGCTTAGCTGAAAGGCTGAGCCCCCCACCCACCAATTATAATTGTACTAACTAGGACCACATTCACACCATACATTTATTCTACTATTATTCCACTTTAAACAGTCGCATTCCCCTCACAGAGCTACAATTTCCAGAATTCTCTGGGAAGAGGGACTTGACTGTTAAACCACTCTAGGAACTATAGCTGTGTGAGGGAAATAGGAGTCTCCTAACAACTCTCAGCACCCCTCACAAACTACACTTCCCAGACTGTTTAAAGTGGAATAATAGTGGAATAAATGTATGGTGTGAATGTGGCCTGGGACTTGTTTGCAGTGATAAAATAGCTATTATACCTCTAAAATATGTTAAACACTATATTTATGTTTACTGATATGGTATACTAGAGGTGAACAGAAGCTCTTCATACAAAGACTGCTCAAAGCCTGTAATAAGAAATTAAAATATGTTATGTGCATATTTGCCTGTCTAGAACAGGGGTGGGAAATACACTCCCCCCACTCCTGAGGGCCATTTTAACAGGTAAGCAGGGCCCTCACATGTCAATCACCAATGTCACCATCCCTGTGGCTTAACTTCAAAGGAAAGAATCAGGAGAGCACTCCCAATCCTTTCCTCCTTTGAAGGAATGGTTTGGACTCAAGCCATGCCTGCAAAGGAAGGTCCTATGCCCAACAAGTTTCTGTGTATTGTTTTCTTCAGGGGCAAACAGATACCTGTAATTGTTGTGTGAATCCAAATGGGAAATTACCAGGGCATGGTAAGATCAGAGCTGGTGTTTCAGCCTACTTTGGTAAAAGATGAGGGTACTTGTGGATCTAGTGACAAAAGATGGATCCATGAATACCCCTGAGCTACAAACCTGACCTTCCAGAAGAAGTTGAACACCACTCACCTGGACAAATGAACCACCCACCAACAGGACTTCTGTCTTGTCTGATTTTTTTTGGCACTCATCCATTCCATGACTGCACCAAAGCACTTATTTAGCACTCCCACTAGGAATGGATGAATCCTCCCATTTCAGTTTCTCTCAGTTTCTCATTTTTTCCAATCTTAAACTGAGTTCTCCACATTTCCACATCATTTTGCAGTTTTTTAAAATAGTCCTCATGAAAATTCAGCAACATTTTATTATTATTTGATTTATATATTTATTATTTGATTTGATTAGTGCAAATTTCTTCTAATATAATCATCCTTCTATGCAATTTTGCCTAATATATACCTTTTTGAAAAGCAATTTTATAATACATTTTTGTATATTTTCACTACTATATGTTTTTAAATGTAGACTTTCCCCTATCATATGCATTTTTGTACACATTCGTTAGCTGGAAAACTGCACTGAACAATTAGGAGAAATCTAAATTTTGAAGGATTATTTATTTATTAAATTTATATCCCACCCTTCCAGTAGGAGCCAAGGGCGGCAAACAAAAACACATTAAAACACTCTAAAACGTCTTAAAAATATACTTTAAAATATATTAAAACAAAATAACTTCAAAACATATTAAAATAAAACATCTTTTAAAAACATATTTTAAAAAAAGCTTTAAAAACATCTTAAAAAGCAATTCCAACACAGATGCAGACTGCGGATGGAATACAAGGATGGCTGTGTATTGGTTCAAAAAGTTCAACTTGGGTAGGTTCACCTTTAAACGTGAACCGAATCAAATTTCTCCTCCATCCCTAATGTCCATTGCTGCATGCGAATTTGATGAACATGAAAGCTGGGTGTTATCTGCAGATTGCTGACACCTCCTGCTAAATCCTCATATTACCTCATCCAGCAGTTCAGGCAGATCAGAGTTGGGGAACCCCAGGCCCACAATGGCTTCTGGACCAGCCCCGGGGCCTCTCCTCTCTGGACACACACTCTTCTCAGCCCCACCCCCTTACAATGGGGTGTCAGCAGAGAAGCAGATCACTGGTCCTGTCCTAGTAGCCCACTTTGTTCTGGGCTGGCCTGGGAGATAGAGAACCCTGTTTTTACCTACTCGGCACAGAAGGAAAGTGAGCTGCCAGCAGAGATGCAGATTGCTCTGTTCCTGTTCTAGCAGCCGTTTTAAACCTTGTGGAACAAGGGGAAGCGTTTGTTGAGGGAGTTGGATGCTCCAGTCTGGCATGACTATTTGGGGCTGGGCAAACCTCTTGGAGCAGAGTTTGGACACTTGGGACATGATAAATCCAGCATGTACACAGAGGAGCACTTGGAGAAATGGGCCATTGACAATATTCAAAAACCCAGGGATGTGGAAGTTAAAGGTGAAAACTGGGAGATTTTTCCAACCTAAGTTTGGTAGACAGAACTGCCAGAGGGGAATTTCTGCCTGATTGTGCACAGAGGATGCTTGAAACATGACAGGTGGGTTGCTATGTAATGGGGAAACTAGGCCATTTTGCTGGGTACACTGGGTTTTGAACAAGACAGGGGCTTCCTTTCTGGCCTTTCATCACAAGCATACAGTCTCAAATTCTGGTAGCCCAGCAAATGCCTGTTGGTTGGTGAGATTTATGCCAAGAAGCCTGGACTGGGGGACCATGATCTTCCCCAGCATGCCACTTTTGTAATCAATCAAACAAAAGCTAGCTAAGCATAAATTTGCTGCATCCTAAGTGTCAAGAGATCCCAACGATGTGCTCTTGCTTTATAAACTTGAAACAGGTTGGTGGACCACAGAAAGATTCCAGTGGGGAAAAATAAAAACATAAAGGAGGCTATGTAAGATTGCAGGCAGTCCACTCCTGAATGGATGGATGTAGAATAGACAGTGATGTCATAGAAATCAGCCGGAAGTTCTAGAACAGTGTGGTAGATACACTAAAAACAGGAAGACTCCACAGAAAGCTATATCCAACCTTTCAAGGGCTACTGTATCTATGCCATGATTTGAACTCGCTCTCAGGAAAAAGAGGAAACAAGAAATCTGCAACCTGGATCATCCATACAAGTTGGAGTTCAAATGAGACATAAGGTGGGGCAGAGGTGGGGGTGGGGGCTTGTTGAAATGAAATAAGAGGGAAAAAATTGTCATTTTCCAAGAGAAGGAAGAAGACAAGGTGGGGAAAGGTTTGCCAGTTTTGCAGGTAGCTAAGAGGAAAGGGAACTTTTGTTGCTGTTGCTCCAAAGGACATTTGTAGTCTGGAGATATAAAGAAAGGATGGAGGATTCTGAATGCCTGCTTGACCAGACAGCACTTGAGAGCAGCAATATGAAGGAACAAGAACTAAACAGTGACACTAACAAGGACAGTAACAATGAAGTGAACAAATATCAGGAAAGACAATCTCCTGAGAGAACACTTTTGGATGAAGAGGTTGAGGAACAATCTCAGAATCCAAACCAGCAGTTAGATCTTTTGGACAGCAAAGCAGGTAACACAACATCTTTCAGGAAACACTCCCATGACAGCGCCCAGGGATTCCAAAGAGGTCACCCATCTGTTGACCACCACACCTTTCAGCACCAAAAATCTATCCACGGGGAGCCGACACATGAAGTTAGCACCAAGGATAGCAAACCTCTGATAAGCCGAAGAACAGGCAAAGAACTGCACAGTAAGTTTAACCAGACCAGTTTAATCTGGGAAAGAAAACCTCTTGCAGAAATCTTACACCCTTCTAGTCAAATAACCCAGATAAGCGAAGATGCCGAGAGAGAGATGATGGGTGCTAAAGAAGACATTGCGCCTGCTGGGGAGTCCCAACCTTTAGCGGGAGATGAATTTCAGAGTGGTAATCAACCACCAGCAGGAACGGAATCAAAACATAGCAATCAAGTCGCAGAAGTAAAGGCATCCCAGCACGGTTATCCATCACCAGTGGAGCAGGAATCCTGGCACAGAGGTCAACAGCCAGAAGAACAGCTCTCACAGCATGACATTCAGCAATCAACGGAGCGCCAGTCTGCAGACAGCAAAAACCTTTCCACACTGCAGCAGACAAATGAAGCTAAAACTGAGGAGGGTGCAATTTGGATTAGCCAAAAAACAGGCAAAGAAGTTAAAAACAGTATCAATCAGACAAGTCTCATTTGGGAGAAAAAACCACTTTCACATATTTTGGGCTTTCCACGCACGGAGAACAAAGTACTATGTCCTGACAGCACGCAAAAACCAGAGGATCAAGACTCCTTGTCCAAGTGGCCAAATGCTTATGACTACTAATTGCTATAACATTTCCAACTTTTTTCTGTTGTCAAATACCACTTCTGTTCCTGATACTCAGGCCATTTAAATACTGCAGATGTATCCAGATTAAATGCTGTGAGATATCAGTTTATGCAAATAATCACTTATTCAATTGAAAATGTACCTGCAGTTGAAAAGAGTCATACGTCACCAAGATTCAACTGAAAAATATCATTCAGTAGAAGTGTGTCTCTTTTTTTACATATTTTGCACTGAGAAATATTTGCTGAAGTTCCTTTAATATTAACTTTATTCAGCTTCAGCTTTAAACATTCCTAAGCTCAGAAGGCTTCAGCAAGAAGGCTTTCAGCATATATTTGCTCTTGTTAATGGACTATAAATGGTTCAGGATATCATTTATATGGTTCCACATTTTCTATGGGGAAGATAACTTTAAACAGGCACTGTCCGTGGCCACCTTACCCACAATGCCTCATTCTAAGGAAGGACGCTTCCTCTGGTCAAGGCAAAGGTGAGCAGCCTGGATAGACCTGTAGGAGTGTCACCGCCATTTGCAAGGTACCTGGCCAGGCAGCAAAACAGCAGCAGATGGCTAGTGGCCCTGCAGTAGGCAGAGGCTCTTGGTCCAAGGCAGCAGCAGCTGGATTGTGGGGAGAGGCTCCTACACCTCCCCAACTGCTCCCCTGACTGAGGCAAAGGGCTTGCTTTGGCTAACGGGTGGGCCAGCCACTCAGTACACAGAGGTGTACACAAAATGCACTTGTATACATTCCTCTGAGAACGCATGTAAATTAGGGTTGCCAGGTTCAGGGCCTGAGACTGATCCTGTATCTTTAGGAGAAGAGAAAGTCAGCCAAGTGCAGGTGTTCTTGCAACACTGTAATGGGAAAAACCAGAGCTTGGAAAAGTTACTTTTTAAAACTACAACTCCCATCAGCCCCAGCCAGCATGGCCACTGGATTGGGCTGATGGGAGTTGTAGTTCAAAAAAATAACTTTTCCAAGCTCTGGGAAAAACCACAAGGTGGAACCACAACTTGTGCAAGGGGAAGGGAGAATTCCACCTTGTGGTTTTTCCCATTACAGGGTTGCAAGAACACCTGTACTTGGCTGACTTTCTCTTCTCCTAAAGATACAAGATCAGTCTCAGGCCCTGAACCTGGCAACCCTAATGTAAATGGGATTTTAAAGGTGTACTTCTAACATCTACATGTTACACATTTGCTGCAGCAACCATAACGTTGCCCTAAGATACCCAGTAATTCATTAGCTTTAAACAACAACACAACCCTCTAGTGATGAGCATAGGATTAAAGCCACTTCATAGGATACTTTTTGTCCCTGGATAGAGATACATGGTTTCAAAATGTGGACCCATTTTGATTGATGTGCACAGGCTTAAATCAGCATTTTCCATGGCAAAATACATGGACATGGTGCTTAGGAAATGCTCAGCTCCTGCTTCGGGCCCCTCCAGACTGGTTTTCTTTGGACGGGATTAGTGTATTCTGCAACAATGTCATTGACAAAATAATAGTGCATTAGTGGTGGATTTATACTGGACCATCCACAGATCATTCCACTTTATTAGTTCTGTGATGCTTCCCCAGTGTAACACAGGAAACATACCGAGTCAGACCACTGGTCCATCTAGCAGCGTCTCTCCAGGATTTCAGGCAGGAGTCTCTCCCTCCCATACCTGGAGATGCCACGGATTAAACCTGGGACCTTTGGCATGCAAATCAGAAGCTCTACCACTGAGCTATGGTTCTTATGCATTATTACAATCTAGAAGGGCACTTTTACTCTATAGCACAACAAAAGTAGGGCAACCCCACCCCAACGCCAACATTTGTAGTAGAAGTGGTGACAGGATTTCAGCAGGAAGCTACAGGACATGAAGCAATTGGAAACAAAGCAATATGTTCTCCCTGAAACTTTGGCAGGTGCAAGAGGGATCGTGTATAACCACGGGTGAAGTTGTCCAGGGTCTGGAGGGGTCTAAGACTTACTTTTTGGGGAGCAGGGTCCTAGCAGTGTCCCTATGTCGCCAGCATCCTATGAGACAATCAGCATGAAAGGAGAATATGTTAGCCACTGAGAAGAGTCTTCTAGCATGCTTCTTTGTCCTTTCCTGCAGAATGGAGCCAATCGGAGTAAAAGGAGGTGAGTAAGCCACTGAGAAGACTGTTCTCAGTAGTTAACACACTCCCCTTTCATGCCGATTGGCTCCTAGGGACATCTGTTGTTGTGAGAGAAGGCATTAACAAGGACAGAGAAGCAGAAAACAGTATTCAAACCTGGCCAGGTTATTCTATAATACTAGGTTGTATAATCTTAGAAGGGGTGTGGCCATTAGGGGGTGTAGCTGTAATTATCATGAGGGGACCCTGCATTTCTGAATTTGCCACTATGCTACTGTGTATAACTGATGATGATGGCATCATGAACACAAATCATCATGAGTGTACAATAAAAGGAAGTCTGGAAGGGCTCTTCCTCTCTCGTCTATTGCCAAGAAAGGCTGTGATTTGTCATAAGGAACAGCCCTTGGAATGGCAGAGGAAGGAGTTCACAAACATCATTATGCTGTGTTACAAATAGTAATATCAGAGCAATTGCAGCCTGCGCTGCCTTAGCAAACTTCTGTTCACCAAACAGCTGACTGAGACAGACAGAAAGGCTGATTTGAAGGAAAGACAAGATTCATTTAAAAAGAATGCTTGAAAGGGTAGTAGTAGATCATGAAATGAATTCCACATACTAAGCAGCTAAGTGCGATGAGGTCTTTTTATTGGGGCTTTACTGGAACAGTTCCACAGTGAATAAATGAGGAATACATGTCATCAGGTACTGCTGTTCACCTTTCAGTGAAATATGAACATTAAATCAGGTTTGGTGGTAGACAAAAAATGACATTGCTAGGGCAAGGATCGTAACTACCCATGAGCACTTGCTTACAGCTTAATGAAGCCAATCCAATTTTCACAAGAAATTTAATAGGTGATCTCTGATTGGGTTGTAGGAAGGAAAAGAATGATGGCACCTACACAGCTTCAAGGCCAGACTTTGTAGTTATTCTGCCACTGGAGAATGATAGAGCCATGCTTGTATCATATGCAGGAAAGTTAAAAACATATCAACATCCCATTGGGGGAGAATGATGACAGTAGTGAGTTTGGGTTAAGTGGGAGGGAAAAGTAGGCGAGAAGCTGAGGTCGCTCAGCAGTGCTGGCTCCAGGTTTTGATGGGCCCTTGGGCAAGATGCCCTTTGAGAGATCTCCTCCCTGATGTTTGCACTGTCCATTCACTTTCCCTCCTCTGTAAACCCACACACAATCACCCAGGAGCAGAATGCAAGCTAAGTGGAGGATGCTCCTTGCATGTTCAGAAGGTGCAGGTGAACAGGCAGTGACAGCAAGAGGGTTCTGATGGTTGACCATGTGCCCCTTGCAGGGCGTACGGGCCCCAGCAGCTGCCCAACAATGCCTACTTCTGACACCAGCTCTTGAGTGTCACAACTCAAGAAAATTAAGCTTCCCAATTTTGGGCAGCAAACTTGCCTATATGGAAAGGGGGGGGATATCCACACTATAAACTTGCATTGTTTTATCATTCCCTCTTTCTAGAGAAGCCTGGAAATTGTAGTTCTGTAAGGGTGTGAAGATGGTTTTGAAGAAAATTTTCAGGCTACCTCATCAGACTACAGTTCACAAGTTTCTCTGGGGGAAGCCATGACAGTGAGTTATAAAAACAATGTAGGTTTGTAGCATAGCTAGTTTGTAGCTATGAAGCCAGATTCAGTTCCATGGGAATAAAAACATGGCACAGAAAGTGCTTATGCGCAGGCATAGCTTTCCCAAACACCCTTTTGGGTTTTTCCCCAGCAGCTTAGCTTTTCCTTTTGCACTTTAAGAGAAGTACATTTCTAATTACAAATTAAATACTGAACATAAATTCTTATGCTGTGTTTCCAACAAAGCACTGAGTGGTTCTGGGTTTAATTATACATCTGAAGTTGCATGTAAAGAGCAACTTATGTTGTAATATCCCATGAAAGTGCACTCAGTTCCAATACAAAGCAGAAGACCTCATTGTTAGCAGTGCTATAGCAGCCAATGCTATGTAACACAATACAAAAACCAACAACTTTTTTAGGCCTTGGGCACATGTGCAGCTTGGAGAAACTCTTGTGCCGTTTGTTCTGGATTCTCAAGAAGTCCATCCTAAACACAAACCCTGATTAAGAAAGCAGATGCAGCCATACTTAGATGCTTTTTTTCCAGCAGAAGTGACAGGTAGGCGTACTTTAGGTCATACAATTCTGCCTTTTTGCATCAGATAATTGCAAAAGTGAATTGCAGGTCCCGCTTGATGGATAGATTGAGTTGATTTATATGAATATACACAGTGAGCTGTGTCTTACAACAAATATCCTATTACCATCATAATACAAAACATCGAGGGGCAGAGGCTTGGAGAGAAAATAGTTTTCAAAACATACAAATAAATTCAAAGAAGACAAAAAAAATTAAAAATAGGGTAACTTCAGTACTGCAAAAGAAACAATCTAACCTGAAATACATACAAAGCAACAAGGAAGTTAAGAAACAACAAAGTTCCAGATGCCAGCTCCAAGGTCTTATTGTACTTCAAGGAGCCTCAGTAGCCTGGCTTAGATGCAGTTCACAGGTGGTGGGCCTTCTCATCAGGGTGGGTGACTTGCAGCTGGCTCACTCAACTCTCCTCCAGGAGGTGGCTGAAAGCAGCAAAAGAGAAACGTGAAGCCTCCTGGGTCCATCTTGCCCACCATTCTGTCTGCGGAGCAGTGACCTTCCTAGATGCCTCTGAGCACTCACAAGTTAGGGCAGGAAGATGATGGCTTTCTTAGAGCATTTCAGAATTTAATTCTGCTTGAGAAGTTACATGCAATGTTGTGCAGTCCAGAGAAAATGAAGTCAAGGTCTTCTAAAGATCTTGACTGAATTCATTCATACAGCAGGAAAAAAAATGGAAATGGACTGCCTTCAAGTCGATCCCGACTTATGGCGACCCTATGAATAGGGTTTTCATGGTAAGCGGTATTCAGAGGGGGTTCACCATTGCCTTCCTCTGAGGCTGAGAGGCAGTGACTGGCCCAAGGTCACTCAGTGACCTTCATGGCTGCGTGGGGATTTGAACCCTGGTCTCCCAGGTCGTAGTCCAACACTCTTAACTGCTACACCACACTGGCTACAGCAGGACTAAGCCACAATATTGCCCTTAGATAGCATCCCTCTTGATGTTCATTTCCCTCCCCCTCCCCCATATCTATTAAAGCCACAGGCTGTGTGTGTCAACATTAAGACATTAAAATGGGCTCAGAAGCATATAAGCAACCAACAAAATTCTTCAGAAATTGGAGTTGTGCACTTCCAGCTACCTGTACCGCTCAAAAGCAGCCACATTAGTTGCAGCTTCCAAACAATCTTCAAGGGCAGCCCCACATAGAGCTCATTATAGTAGGCCAGTCAGGAGGTTACCAGAATATGGGTTTCTGTGACAAGGCTCTCTATCAAGGAACAGCCGCAACTGGTAAACCAACTGAAGCTGGAAAGGGGGCCAACTCACTTTGATCCACAGGAAGTTTTACCAATGATAATAGTTGGTCTATCACCTGTTAAACTTTATTTGTTTGAGAGGAACCATCAGGAATGCCATTAAACTGCAATTCATGCTTGGACAGCGGAAAGGCGAATGGAATGCCACTGAACATTCCTCTTACCATCTAACATTCACTCATCCCAATTCTGGGAATGATTGAAGAGCTCAGCTCTTCAATTCAGCTTTGCATCATCTAGTTTTCAGGGTATATCAAGCCTAATGGGCCATGTAATCCCCCCCATGAGGCAAGGGCATAGGAGACAAAGCTGCTCCAAAGCCTTTGTTACATCTCACAGTGGTTTACAATTAGGTTGCTGCTGATTTTTCATCAGGGAATACTAAAACTAACAAACCTGCAATGGAACAGCTACAGCTACATCAGTGGTACTGACAATTAGTATTTTTTAAGCTTATTACTTAAAGTTAGGGTCCCCTCCCCTCCCACCATTCACTCACCTACTACAGCAGCAGCATCAAAAAATTCTGTTTCTTTTAAAATACTCATTCAGATAATGTGGTGGTTCATATAGTAAAAAGAACCTGTTTTCAAAGCAGGGACGGAGGAAAGACAGGCACTAAAACTACCCTGCTTTGATAACTCTTCCCTCCTTGATTTCAGAGGGCATCACCCACACCATTATCAAACATGTATTGCTCTGAATGCTAGAACTTGTAAGCTACCACAAATGTCTAATTTTCATATAAACCTGAAACATTCAGTAAGCTGAACTCTATGGGTTGTATCTAGGGATGGGGGAGTTTGATTCAGTTTGCATTTAGAGCCAAATTGATCAAATTCACTCTTTCCACAATAATATGAAAAATGAAACAAAGCCATCCTTCAAAATTTGCACGTATCCAAATTTTGCAATGCAGTTCTCCAACCAATGTTTACAAAAATACATAATTAGGGGGAAATATGCACAAAAATGAATATATTAGTGAAACTATATATCAAAATGCATTATATTTATTTATATCCCACCCTTCCTCCTAGCAGGAGCCCTGGGCGGCAAACAAATGCACTAAAAACACTTTAAAACATCATAAAAACAGACTTTAAAATACATTAAAACAAAACATCTTTAAAAACATTTTTTAAAAAAGCGTTGAAGACATCTTAAAAAAGAAAAAAAAGGTTAAAAACTTTGTTGTTGTTTTTAAAAAAAAAGGTTTAAAAAATATTAAAAAGCAATTCCAACACAGAAGCAGACTGGGATAAGGTCTCAACTTAAAAGGCTTGTTGAATGCGTAAGGTCTTCAATAGGTGCCGAAAAGATAACGGAGATGGTGCCAGTGTAATATTTAAGGGGAGGGAATTCCACAGGGTAGGTGCTGCCACACTAAAGGTCCATTTCCTATGTTGTGCAGAACGGACCTCCTGATAAGATGGTATCTGCAGGTGGCCCTTACCTGCAGAGCACAGTGATTGACTGGATATATAAGGGAGAAGACAGTCTTTCAGGTATCCTGATCTCAAGCTGTATTGGGCTTTGTACACCAAAACTAGAACCTTGAACTTGGCCCGGTGGCAAATGGGAAGCCAGTGCAGTTCTTTCAGCAGTGGGGCGATATGTTGGCGATACCCTGCCCTAGTGAGCAGTCTCGCCGCCACATTTTGCACCAGCTGCAGCTTCCAGACCAACCTCAAGGGCAGCCCCACATACAGTGCATTACAGTAATCCAGCCTGGAGGTTACCAGTGTGTGGACAACAGTGGTCAGGCTATCCCAGCCCAGAAACGGCTGCAGCTGTCTTACCAGCCAAAGCTGGTAAAAGGCACTCCTAGCCATTGAGGTCACCTGGGCCTCTAGCAACAAAGGTGGATCCAGGACCACCCCCAGACTACAGACTTGCTCTTTCAGAGGGAGTACGACCCCATCCAAAGCAGGGAACTGACCAATTATCTAAACTCAGGAGCCACCAACCCACAGCAGCACCATCTTGCTAGGATTCAGACTCAGTTTATCGGCCCTCATCCAGCATACCACCGAGTCCAGGCAGCGGTCCAGGGCTTGCACAGCCTCTCCAGATTCAGATGTTACAGAAAAATAGAGCTGGGTATTGTCAGCATACTGCTAACACCTTGCCCCATATCTCCTGGCGATTGCTCCCAAGGGCTTCATATAGATGTTAAACAGCATGGGGGACAAGATGGTACCCGGCGGCACCACACAGCACAACTGCCACGGGCCGAAAGGCAAACACCAAATGCTATTCTCTGAAAATGACCCTGAAGAGAGGATCGGAACCACTGTAACAGTGCCTCCGATACCCATCTCACCAAGGTGGATACCATGGTCAATGGTTTCAAAAGCCACTGAGAGATCAAGTAAGAGGGTCACACTCCCCCTGTCCTTCTCCCAATAAAGGTCATCCATCAGGGCGACCAAGGCCGATTCAGTCCCATAACCAGGCCTGAACCCAGATTGGAACGGGTCAAGATAATCTGTTTCATCCAAGAGTACTTGCAGTTGCTGCAATTGCTATTATATCAGGAGAAATATGCAAATATTGCAAATATGTGTACGTTAGTCAAAACTGGATACAAGCCTGTGTTTATTAGGAGAAATCTGCACTAAAATCAGCAGGCCACAGGTATCAGATGCTATACAAACTGCATGAAATAAACAGCGGTCAAAAATAACTCAAGTCTGGTTTCTGCTTTTATTGTTATCTGGCAGCCCCTTTAATGACGCATTCTTGACAATTTTTTTAAACCAAGTCCAGTTTGAGTTTATAAATAAATATTTTCTTTCTATTAAATGAGCACAATGTTAAGATTGATACCATGAAAATCTGAAGACAGCAAAGATTTAATAAGGCAGCTGATGGGCAATATCAGAGATGCAAAGAACAAAAGGCACTCAAGTCTTACAGTTGAATATGTACACTATTATACATGACTATTAGAATGTGGATTAAAAATATCAGTTTTCTGCATTGCTATGGAAGAAACATTTCTGAAATGTCAAAGGACCAAAATTAAAGCAATCCATAATATAATCTTTATTTCTCTTTATTTATTTACAGATAAAATAATTCTACAAAGCAGCTGTCAGGTCTGTGGTAGATGAGCATGTTAAAGAAATGCTAAATTTATATATTTACAAATTTAAAGGTGAAGTAACAGAAGACAAAGAATAAAAGTTCATTTGAGCCTCTAAGTACAATTAGTTTCCCCGATTACAACCCATGTTCTGTAGGATCAAAAATACAGTATGTTCCATATATCTACCCTTTTTAAAAATGGTGTTGTTCTACACAGGTTTGATATGCAAGTGCAACACTAAGAGATTGATGAGAGACAGACCAGAGGCTAGAATTCACTGCATAGCCTTTTCCCCAGGGAAATAGCTTTTGTTTTATGGAAGTGAAAGGTATTTAACTTAGATCACCTGCCAAATAATTTAAGTTGGCTAGAGTAGCAAAAGAACAGATATAGTCTGTCCTCTTTTTCAGCGCCAAAAATCCTCTCTTCCAAAGAGGCAACTGTTTGGGTTTGTGGGGTTTTTTTGTCAATGAAGATTATATAAACACTTTGGGTATGTTTCGGTTCCAGAATTGTGTTTTATTTCCCGCTTGGATTATTATGATGCATTTCTGGGGTGTAGGTAAGCAAAACAACCATGACCCAGAGGTGAAGTAGTGCCTGGCAAAAGAGAAACGGGAGTTAGCGCATGGCATTATGAGCCCTAAGAAACCCAAACACCCTGATGCACAGCTCCACAAGGAATTTCACAAGACACACAAGCAGCCATTCCATTCACTTCAACATAGGAAACAGCACTATGGGGCTATTCCATTTTATCCATGCATTCACTTTTTGGAGGCAAGGGGAGGGGGGGGGAGGGAGGGAGGGAGGAAGGGGGAGAGGGAGACTGAGGGAGAGGGAGAGGGAGAGGGGGAGAGAGAGAGAGGGGGGGGGGAGAGAGGGGGAGCGGCCTAAAGTATACCCAATAAACGTAATGGCTTAATGGGGATTTGAACTTAGATCTTCCAAATGTGCTATCCACTGCACCACATTGGCTGTCTGTCTGCCAAAGATGAAAGAAAGAGTGCGGAATGTTTTCTGACCAGCAGGCCAAACCTTATCTCTCACTCCCAGAGGCCCAAATCTGCCAGGTGGGTGGAACCACCTACCTGCCAATCACCTGATGTCATAGTGATGGCAGGTGATACTGTGCTTTGAAGCCCCGACTGTCAGGACTTCAAAGTACAGCGTGGGCTGTTTGCAAAAGGGCTTTCAAAAAGCTTACACCACTCTTTAAACCTCTGCATAGAAAGTAAAGGCTTTCCGTGAAATATTAAATAAATGAATTCTGACTTTTCCATTTCCACCTAAGCAAGAAAGTGCATGCTTACATTAGTCACAACAAAGGCTTTGAGCACTGGCAAAGTAAAGTGGAGTGCCAGACATGTTATGAAAAGCCTTTCAAATAGTAGAGTGACCTTGTGTGAGTCTCCTGTGGGCAGTGACAATGGCTGCTGAAGAGATTATAGATTAGATTGCAGAAAGGCTGAAGCCCTGCTGATTCACACCATAGATGTTAACTCAGATTGGCTATTAATCTAAAGATTTTACTGTTAACTGGGAGTGGACATTTTGGCCTGAATAATTTTAACAGAAGGGGGAAATTAACACAGCCCATTTGATTTAATATCCGGAGCTGGCATGGGACATGCAGGGGTCCAAATGAACTGTTATTCTACCCCCTGCAGTACCATAACTATTGTGTAGCCCAGAAAAATCAACATCTCAGAGGCTCAGTAATATGGTCTCTCAGGCAAGGCATTTTTCTACAGTCAGAGAGAGCAGAGGAAGACTGCGAAAATTCAAAAAGGGGTTTCTTATATAACAATAGAGGATATCGCTACAGGCATAACTTCCCTCTAGTGGAAAATGATAGGAATTTCACATGTGCTGGAGATTTATTCTCCCCTGTAGAGTCACAATGAGTGCATGCTTTTGGGACCATCAGGACATCCAAAACTCTGTATCAGTTATGATGATCAAGCAGGAAAATAATTGGGGTAGGGCCATATCTCAGTGACGGGCCATCTGCTTTGCATGCAGAAGATCTCAGGTTCAATCCCCGGCATCTCTAGGCAGAACTGGGAAATATTCCCTGTCTGAAATCCCAGACAGCCACTGCCAGTCAGTGTAGACATTACTGAGCTAGGCGAGTCAATGGTCTAATTTAGTATAAGACAGCTTCCTATGTTCCTATTATTGGAACTGTAGATTTATAAAGTCACACTTTTCAATAATATTTTTGCTTAATATTTCTGTGGTGGCATTCTCCCAAAGGAATGACTGGCCAAGCTGAGGTACATCAGGCCCCTTCACTATATGATTTCAGGCAGTTGGTTAAGATGTGGATTTTCAAAAAGGCCTTTGGCTGATTAATTTTTGCCTGGTATTTGGCCGTGCTAGAATTATTACTGGATTTTGTTGTTGGTGTTACGACGCTTCTGTAGCCATTTAAAATCTCTCGACGGTGCTGTCTAAAAGACCATCAAAGATCTAGAAATCTTAAAGAATTGACACTCTGTCCCTTGCATAGCCTTTTATTCAAATTACACTTACAGATGCCTTCTGCCATGATGCAAGGGAGATATAATTCCTTTGGGAGATGTGAACCTGTTTGTATTTTTAACTTGAATCAGATGAAGGGAGGGCGATCCTGTTTGCTCTTGGTGTGCAAGAGAGCTCTCTGCACAGAACTCTTTTGTGCACCCAAACTTGCTCAGATTGGCTGCACTTTCAAAGTACGCAGCAGGCAGCAAGGCACTGCTAAAAACAATTTTTCCTTTTCATTTCAGCAGGAAAACAAACCACTTGCTTTTAGCACCTTGCTGCCTATTATGTACTTTGAAGACTTCAAAAGACAAAAAAAAATGTTCTTTGTGATGATTGACAGGTAGGCGGCCCCATCCAGCCGTCCAATTTGGCCGGTGAGGCAAATCCTGATAAAGATCTGGCCATTGCAGCTAAAAAGGTTCCCCGCTACTGCCAGCACTAGCTTATTGCTACTTAAAGGGAGCACACTATTATTACTAGAAGCTATAGTCAAATGTAAAACTGCACTGTGACCCAAAGACTTTTTTCAAAAGGCAACAATTGCTGCATGATTCCAAGATCCAGGTTGCATAATCTACTTACACAGCATGCTCAACTGCCAAAATTAATTATATCCCATTTTTCTTGTATATGCCACTCAATGCCTGTCAGTTCAAGATTATATATTATGTAAGAAAGCCTAAAAATGCTTTGGTCTAAGTACATTAACAGACTCACCATGTAAATGATTACAAATACCCTTGCGATGGGATACCGTCGCAGAAAGATTCCAAGTCGAATGCTACAATCAAACACAATGTAAACATTAGAGAAATAACAATATACAGTTCTTTGGTTGTATTTTCTCCTCCCATCAGCCATGAACTATTGTTAAGTCATTTTCTGGGATCTATTTAGATTTTATAGGGATTGGCAACATGGTGCCCACAGGCACTTATGTTACTTGCCAAGGCTTTCCCTGGAACCCACAGGGTCCCCATCCCCTGATGAAATTAAGCTTGAATGAAGCCTTTTATTGTAGCCAATGAAATAGATTGCAACATGTGCCTAGTTGCAGTATGTGGCATTCAATGCTAGTCCTACTCAGAAGAGACACAGCTAACTTCAGTTAATTTCAATGAGTGTACTCTGAGTAGAACTTAATTGAATACAACCCGGTGTGTGGCACCCACAACAGTTTATTTGATTTGCAAAATTGCCCAAGAAGGTTGCTGACCTGTGAGCTAGGACAATAGGTAGGAGAAGGGGACAGGGAGACAGAAATTAAATTCCATTCTTCCTCTTATGTTAACTGGCTACAGCAATTTAAATGCCACTAAGGGAGCAATCTTACTATCACTAGTAAGCTGGCGGGATGATACTTAATGCCACTGCAAGTCCCCCAGCCTGCCTGCAGGAAGCTTCATTAGTTTAGATGTTCCTGTTGGGGGCAGCATTCCAGTAGAAGGCTGTGTGATTATGTGATTTACACATAATCACACAGCTATTTCCCAGGGAAACAGACAGAGATTTACTTACTGACTCTACTCAAGTTCAATTTTCTTCATAAAAAGTTTTTTTTAAAAGCTCTCCAACACCCTTTATTTGCCCTGACTATACAAAAGGCAAAGAGTAATCCTGCAAACAGCATCAGTTCACAGCTGGACTGCACATCCTTACAGCTATTCAGTCTCAAACTTCAAAATACAATTGCATCCTGAAAATTACAAGAATGCAATTGCAAAATGCATGGACACATCTTGCATATTTGCAAGAAATGTAAGTCTACCTCTCTGCCCAGGCATTTCTTTCTCTGAGCTTTGATCTTGTTGTAACAGATCTTCTTGCAGAATAAAGAGCTGGAATGCCACACTTTGCACAACATCAAATCCCTTCCCCATCAATTACTCCTTGCTGAACAGCTCACGGCAGGAGGAGACATCCTGGAAGAAATCTGGTCCGACCCAGCTCTCATTCATCAGATGGGGCATGACACTGCAAAGCTTTTTAGAGTTTCTTGCATAGTATAGCTCCACAGTTGGACAGTGGGGGTAGATTTTGAAGGCTCTAGAAGGCGGTGGTTGACCTTTTTTGTTTTTGTTAACAATACAACTTTTGGAGAGAACACAAGATACCTTTCGAAAATCTTAATGTTTCAAAGGTTATGGAAAAATGGCCAACGTGAACAATCCCTGCCCTGCCAGAGTAATCCCTGCAGAAGTATGCAAATCAATGGTTTTGCATGAGAGAACAAGTAGATAGAGGCAGATGAAGATACCTTGATAGGAATAATAAAGTGAAGCAGACTTAACCCCTAATTATTATTTTAAAATTACCATATGCCAGTTTCAGTATTTTCATTCACTGGTTTGTCAAACCTATGCTTTTATTATCAGCCAACACTCTTATAGCAGGAGAGAGAGAGGAAAAAAGCCACAATGGCATCATTTCCTCACCTAAACTGGTCTATACTGCTAGCAGCCTTGCGGACTTTGCCATACATTCCTGCCGCATTAACATCAAGATCACTAAAAAGGTCAGGAACATTTCGCATTCGAGTGCCTAGATTAAAAACAATTTAAAAAACAGTTAGGAACAGGATTGCCAGTATATCAAGATGTCAGTAATATTAAAAATCCCCATATGGTTTGACATTACTCTGACAAAACAAAGTGGAAACATCACTTAAAGGGCCCAGCTCAGATGCTACTTTACTTTAACTGCAACTTTATGCCATTTTGCAAGCCATGCTGAGCACTCTGCAATGGATTAAAAATCCCCAAATGCATACATACATAATGTGATAACAGCAGGAGCGTATCTTGAGTTCATATGCCCACTCTTCCAGGATCAAACCTGACCATACAATCCAGCCCTGACTGAAAAAGGGGCTAAACTGCAGGACCAGGAAGATCTTGCATATGGATAAACACAGCTCAGGACAAACATTCTGACCTACAGATAGCAAGAAGGGAAAGGAAGTCTGCAAGTCTTAATCTCACTCCAACTCTTACCATGTTGACTGTGCTCTAGGTAGACTCTGAGCAGGCCCAACATCTCTGCACTGGCGGTAGAGTTGAAACAAAAAATTTGGGCTGTAATCTGACTAAAAGTTTTTAGGTACCTTGATTATCGTCAACTGGCAGACTAAGGCTGCAATGCTAAAGTCAGTTATTGGAGGTAAGCCTCACTGGACTCAATGAAACTTACTTCTGAGTAATCTTGTTCAGGATTGCGCTGCACCGTATTTTGCACTTCAAATATAGTGCTGAGCAGTGATGTTGTTTTGTAATTAGCCAACTTGCTCAAGCCGTCTGTAAACCAGTGTTTGACTCTGGCATCAGACACCATATTTGATTCGAAGTCCTGGATTGCAATGCACTAGTCCAGATGATAGCAGTAAATCAGTTGAACTGAATGGTTTAATGCTGGGGGGATGTAGGGAGCGGAGGTTCCTGCCTTGGAGGGTGTTGGGATACATTTTATTCTGAGGATTCTTCTAGTCCTACAACTCTGTAGAGACGAAAGACTTCCCGCGCATACAGACAGATAATTTTTGATTACATGGAAGACCCTGTCGAGCTCATTGTCTGCATTAAATACATTAGAACACAATGAGTAATGAAATTGCTTACTAGGGACAATTCTGATTAAAGCCCACATTTTTCTGTGTAATTTATGGAGCCACCAATTAATCACACTAAATTGACTGGCTTACACTTTCAGCCACACACATTATTTTATCATTTCTAATAGGTTCTAAGAGTAGGTAGCAGAGGGGGCTAAAGTTAGCCCCCAATTATGCCTAATTATTTCACAGATTAAAAAAAAGAAAAGAAAAAGAATCTCAAATTTAAAAAAATGTTAACTTCCAAAGGAAACTTTTAGAGTGAAAAACAGTTTTAAGAGAAGCAAGCTAATTACTGCATGGGGCTTTTAGTTTAACTACTGGTAAGCAGCTGATCACAACTAAATGGGAAAAAGAGTATTTATGATTTCCCAAAAGACTGTCAATAAAATTGTACAAGGTGGGACAGCAGAATCTTGGGAACAAACAAACAAAGCTAAAGAGGCACTTCCTTCCAAGCTTAACATTTTGAAAACAGAGAGAAGGTTTTATTTTTAAATATGTGGTAGAGAAGTTCAGGCATATTGACAACAAATTTGCTTGAACAGGAGTAAAAATATCCCCTGTTGTGCCTTCTGTAGCCCCCTGCCCTTCTGTGCAGTCCTTCTGCAAAAGGCCAGATTAAATTGTCATCATGTAAACCACGCTGTATCTGACTAAGTAGATCCACAGGGGTGGGGGGGAACAATGGACTTAAATTAGTCATGACTGGAACCTGAAACAGGAGCACTCAACACTGCAACTTTTCATCGTGAGTCCCCCCAGTTCTAACTAGAGAAAACCCATCAACACAACCATCTGCTTAGTTATCCAATACTTTCCCAGCCTACCTATGTACTGGCATGGATTTATTTACAATACATACATCCTTAGTGAATGCTACTGTTAAGTCATCAACATCCCTCCATCTTTACCTTCACCACTGTCAATTCCCACCATGTTAATAGTGGGACCATTTGTTGATGGACCTTGGGCAGTGTTCAGCTGCTGTTCCAGTCGCTCCAGCTGGTACACTAAGGAGTTCTTTTCTGTGCTGAGATTCTCCAACATGGTCTGTTTCTGAATTAGCGTCTCCGTCAACTGATGTAGCCGATTTTCCAACTCCGATTGACTACTGCTGCCCAATGTTTTGTTTGTTAGCTTGAGAGGGGATAAAGGAGGTGAAAACTTGACTATGATATAGGGTGGTTTCAGTTAAAGATCTGCGCATGGTGGTTCATGACAGATGCTCTTGGAGGTCACTGATTCACAGGGTCGCCATAAGTCGGAATCAACTTGAAGGCACATCACAACAACAAAATAAATCATATTCCTTGAGCAAGCATATGTGCCGAGTGACTGTAATATCAAAAAAGTATCTGTTTGCAACTTGAGAGCGCATTAAAGCAGCCTAGGAACGTAATACAAAACCTTTGGACAGATAATTTTCTAGTGCAGAAGATGTGGACTATCTGCATGGAGACACTGAGCAATTTTGAAATTAACAGATTTTCGTTGGGCTCTTTCTGCGCACAGGCAAGACCACTAAGAAACATCATTTACTTGATGACTTATTGTTAAAAACATTTCAAAAGAAGGGGCTGGTGGAACATTGTTTTTTCCATGAGATAGAATGAAAGGAGACAATCCAGCCACACCTAAGCATGTTTAACTCTTTCATTTCTATGGTAGAGTAAAGAATAGGTCAAACTTTCTCCCTTCGAAGTAATGGGGACTTAAAACTGTATGTATGGGTGTATAATATTCCCCCCAAAAGTAAATGGGATTGAAAATAGCTTAAAATAGCCTAACATAAATCCATACTGCTTGGTTGAGAGTCACAAATTTTCAGAGAGTCAGTGTGGTGCAGTGGTCAAAGTATTGGGCTGGCGAGAGCAAGTTCAAATCCCCATTTAGGCAGCAATCCTACTTACTTGGGAATAAGCCACATGACTCATTGGGACTTACTTGAGTCGACGTGGATAGGATTGTACTGTCAATCCAAGGAACCCACGGTGGCTTACATGGTTCTCCCCATCTTTGAAAGAAAAAAAAAAGAGAGAGAGAGAGAGGGAGAGAGAGAGAGAGAGAGAGAGAGAGAGAGAGAGAGAGAGAGAGAGAGAGAGAGAGAGAGAGAGAACCCAAGTTACCTGATTTCTAAGTTTCTGAATTTCCTCCTCTCTGTCTGATATTCGGCTCTGAAGAATATTTTTGGTCCGATACAGTTCTTCTTCGGTGTAACGCAGCTCCTGGAAAATAAACACATTCAGCAGTCATTATAAAAAATGCCATGGTTAAGCAAACTGATTAACAATGGCACAACAATGTCCTACTGTTTTTTACCACCATCATCCACAGCTGAAAAAGAGTTTATGCTATAAAAAATAATGTCAATGCTATCCAAGGTTGGAGATATCATGGGTGACAGGATACAGTGTCGGCCATACAGCGGCTGATCACATCAGAACAGTACAGGTGGGGACCAGGTTCCAACAAGTTTTCTTTCTTTAGAGGTAAAAAGCTGAACATTCACATCTAGATGTTCCCCTGCTCTATTCTTGGCATTCCTTTCATGTAGGCTTCTTGAGATTATGGTTCTGCATGGTGATAGAGACACCTACAGACTCCAATGGACTGCGAAAAAGACAAATAATTGGGTGTTAGAACAAATTAAACCAGAACTGTCACTAGAAGCCAAAATGATGAAACTGAGGTTATCATACTTTGGACACATCATGAGAAGACATGATTCCCTAGAAAAGACAATAATGCTGGGAAAAACAGAAGGGAGTAGAAAAAGAGGAAGGCCAAACAAGAGATGGATTGATTCCATCAAAGAAGCCACAGAGCTGAACTTACAAGATCTGAACAGGGTGGTTTATAACAGATGCTATTGGAGGTCGCCGATTCATAGGGTCACCATAAGTCGTAATCGACTTGAAGGCACATAACAACAACAGACCCCAAGGCTGTCATCATCATCCTCTGGGCATGAGAATGGAAAGAAGTAAACTAATTTTGATCAGGAGCCCCTTTTGGGATATACATCTCCTTGGAACCTACAAACACGGCACTCTGTCCAGTGTAATGCTTACACAGTTACTAAGACCTTAAATGAAGCAGGATCCATACTAAACAAAGGGCCGTTCCAGATGGCTTTAATGGTGGGGATTGTGGAGAAGTGTTTTGGCATTGCTGACTCTCAAAGAACAGTTTTATTAGGCAAGAGCCAGCATGAACAGAAGTGCCCATGCACTTAGCTGGTAGGGACCACTCTGGGGTATCCAGTACATCAAATGTGGGGCTACCTCAGAGAATACTAATTGTGCCCCAGGACACTTCCTAGAGATCCAAGAGTGCAATGCAGCACCCTGTCAAGGACAGAGAGAGTGAGAGTTTAGTGACCACCTACACTTTTTTTGGTGCTAGGGAGAGAATGTAGGAGTTATGCCTGTTTTTCGGGGAAGGGATTCTGAGCATCATCAGGTTTCCTCGTGTGAAATAAGAATTTTGTGGCGCCCACAACAATTTCTTAACATTTCCAAAATGTGCCCTTGGGCCCCAAAAGGCTGGGGATCCTCGCTAGTCTATCTGAAAGGGTCTTCACTTCAAAGTTTAAGATCGGACGGTTGTGCAGCCTCTGCAGCAGAGAAGACACCTATTCCAGAAAAGGGCCTGAGTGAGCCGGCATTTGCATGGAAAACATGATTAGGCTGGAACTGATGGGACCTGCAGAATAGCACCATCCGAAGGACCACTGGTTCTCCGTTCCGGCTTTGAGGGCATTTGTATAAGACTTATCCAGACTTATACTGCAGGCTAGAAATTCATTATTTAATGAACTGGTTTTTAGTATTCTAACGAGAATAGGTGTGTTTTGGGGCAAGTGGACCAAGGGCTGCCCACTCTTGTGTTCAGTATTACCATGATGATTTCATTTATGAATCACTTCCTATGAAGCATCGCAAAGTGATTTCACAACTTGCTGAGTGTGCAGGGACCGGTAGGAACCAAACTAACACAATTAAAACTATTTCTAAAACCACTGTGTATACACACACACACACACACACACACACAGAAAATTAAAAAACTTTACACATATAAAAACATTTCCTATATAATACAGAGACTGCCACTCAGAAGGCAAAAGAAAAAGAAAAGTCCTAACAGCCACCGAAAAGAGATTGCCCCAGACTGACTTGTGTAGTATGCGCTCTTTAATAACTTGAGCAGGAATACAGTCTGGGCAGCCTTCATCCTCATTTTCAACCTATTTAACCCAAGTATTGCAAGCAAGAAGGCTGAAGTGAATCAGATCCAACTCATTTGTGCTAACACAAGACTGGGTTCATTTAATAGTAATGCCTCCTCAGAGTCAAGGGACAGACTGAAAATGGACTGTCCATCGAACTGTAACAACACCCCACCATATGGCTTCATAATACTATAATAAACATTATGCAGCCATCTTCTGAGAGCAAACACAGATCTTTTGCCTTTTCATTAGTTCCGTCTGCCACCATCTAATTAATATGGTATTTCTGGAAGGACAAGTAATCCTGCAAGATGAACGGTTCCAATCAGGTAAAGCAATTTAAACCTTTTTCACTCCATGTGACTTTGTCTTCATCTTACAAGAGCTAGCTATCCATGATGAAACAAAAAAGGGAAAAAATGATATACAGGGAAATTGATCTGTTTCCATGTGAGCAATGATAAGACCTTGCCAATTGGATAGATTAGAACATTTTATTTTTATCTTCAGTGACCTTGTTATAGGTTCATACATCAACATATGTGCAAAACACACCAAGATTTCCCTTAATATAGAGCTGTGGTACTAAGTACTTGGTGAGCCTCTATCGTTTAGCAGCATTCATGCTTCTATTTTATTGGAGGTCACTGATTCATAGGGTCGCCATAAGTTGTAATCAACTTGAAGGCACATAACAACATGCTTGTATTTATCTACTGTGTTGGCTCTTCAGAGAAGCAATTGGATTTCTACCAAGATTAGGTTAAACGGAACACCTTTGAGTTGAGTCTGTAAATGAGCTGGCAGTGCAAATGCATTTATTTATTTATTATTTTATTTATATCCTGCCCTTCCTCCCAGCAGGAGCCCAATATGATAACATATTGGCATTATATGCTTTGATACATCAGCTCCAGTAGGCATTCTAGAGCACTTGAAGTTCCAAAACAATCTTCAAAGGCAGCCCTGCATGCAGCACATCACAGTAATCCAATCTGGAAGTGACCTGGACATGAACGACTCTGGCCAGATTCTGACTTATAAAGGAAAGGGAACTTGCAGCCGATACCCGACCTGACCTTCCAGGAGCAAGGCTGAATCTAGGAACCCTTCCAAGCGGTTAACCTGATTTTGAGGGGAGAACACAACCCCATCCAAAACAGATGAATGCTCACTCCTACATCACAAGAACCTAACCTAACCAATAGTACTTCCGTCTTGTCTAGATTTAGGTTTGACAGCTGGGATCATTCTGGGCTGAGGGAGGGTAGTGATTACCTACATTTGTGTGACTCAAATGCCTGCAATTCTTGTAAAAAGTTATAATCTTAGCCTCTCCCACAGATCCTATTCTGTAGGCTCAGTAGGCACCTGTTAATGACACTCTCTTCAACTTGAAGACCTACAGTTCACCAGCCAAACCAGTTTTTCCAAGTTGTAGGTGGCAGAAAATATTTAAGTATGGCAAAATAATGACCTCTCCCCAGCACTCACCTGTTTCTGTCTCTCTAGTTCAGCCTCCACTTCTTGTTTGGCTATTTTTTGAGTTGTGATTTGATCCTGCAAGTCTTGAATCTGTTCTCTTGTAGATTCAGCTTCATTTATTTGCTGGGCTTCCATATCCTACATATAAGGATATGTTACTTATTTACGTGATTTCATAACTAGCAACCCTTATAAACGGCAGCAAGTGGTCCTATTTTCACATATGCGCTAGATCCCATAACTAAAGCATTTTTGCTTCAACAAGCACCCATCTGGTACTAAGAATATTATTTGGCTATGTGGGGTAACTACAGAATGGTCCTTGCAATGTTCTACACTCTTCTTCTTCAGCAAATGGTCCCTGTGCCAAAGCAGTCCCACTGGAAGCAACTCCAGATATTACAAAGAAATGCTGCTAACTATACATGTGGCACCTGCACACTTCACTGGTAGTGCTTCATTAGAACATCCAAGAGGGGAACTTGTCTGAGGGATATGCACAGGCGGTATGTCCTTTGGATGTTACAACAGAGAGTCACTAAAGAAGAGGCAACGCCTGATGGGGCTTTTCTGTAATGTCCAAAACTGCAAAAACCTTCAAAAAATATTTGAAGGGCTGTCATATACACAATGGGGTAAAATCTGTTTTCTGTTGCTCCGGATGGTAGGAACCAAAGCAATGGATTCATATTAAAAAAAAATAAAAGTGATTTAGGCTAAACATTAGGAAGAACTTCCTGACAGAATGAGCTTTGACAATGGAAGAAACTGTTTAGAAGGTGTGAGACTCTCCTTTGCTTGAGGATTTTAAGCAGAGGCTGGTAATGGATTTCCTGCAGGGGGGTTGGACTAGATGATGTTTGGATTGGATGTATCTTCCAACTCTACTATTCTGTGCTGCTATGCCTGAACTTCTGTCTTTTCCTCTATGGTTGCCAATGCCTCAAGCCTCTCTATCAGTAGCTGGTGGCATCTAGCCCTGTATAATAAGGAAGTGTGGCAGATGAGCACACACACAGAGTCCTAAGATTTGGACACCAGTGACGAGTGGATGTGGCAGCCCATCAGGTCAAAGGTGGGGGATTGACCCAATTTAACTGTCAAGAAGGTAACACGAAAACATTTTGCTGTTGCACCTGATGGCAAGACCTGGTGTAAGGTAGCTGCCTATGCTCATAATTCCTATGCCACATTAACCTACCCAGTCCCTATATTTGTCATCTGAAGCACTTCTTCATGTGCCTCCCTTCAAGGGAGATATGGAAGATGGCAGCATGGGAACAGGCTTTTTCAGTGGTGACTCCTTGACTGTGGAATACTCTCCCCAGGGAGGTATGCCTGGCACCATCTTTAACTGCTTTTAGGCACCAAGCAAAGGCGTTCCTGTTTACCCAGTCGTTTGGTTCTTAATTGGGATCAAATAGTATGATCATATCCTAACTTGTGGTGGGGTACATCTTTTAGTAGGGTGAGGTAGGAGTCATCCTTATTATAATATTGCAGGGTGAATGCTATTTATTGAAATGTTCATAGCCCACACTTTCATAAAACATAACAAGGCGGTATGCAACATACAAATAAAATCAGTAAAATTATCCATGAACTAAAAACATTCTTAAAAACATTTTAATCGATAAAACATCATTTACTATTTTTTATGACTGTAAGTTGCTTAGAGACATTGGGCTGTATTAAACTAAGTCCTCCTCAGAGTAGACCCAATGAAATGAATGAACCCAAGTGAGTCATATTTATTAACTTCGATGGGTCTGTTCTGAATACCTCCCATTTTATGCAGTAAACAATGAAATAATAATAAATACATACATAAAATAGCTACAGATACAACAGTACCTGCAGTTCTATCCTCAGTTGCTGTATCTGCCCCTGTAGCTTTTGCAATTCCTCCTTCTGCGTATCTCGTTCATGCCTCAGTTCCTCCAACTCCATGATGCTTGCTGTTTGGCTATCCAGACCTTCAATCCCAGAGCCTTCTTTCAGGCTGTTTATCAGCTTTTCTTTGGACTGAGATTTAAACATTAACTATAAATAAATGAAACTGCATACTAATTGCCACAGGCTATGCTTCATTGCACACACTTTAAAACAAACGAACAAACACGTGTTTACTATGGCAGAAGGGCTCACTTGAAATCTGGCAACAGAACAGCTTAAAAGCGACGGCTATCCCCCGTCGTTCACCCTCAGCAGCTGGTGCTTGGAGGTATACTGCTCCTAAATGTGAACGTTCTACTTTGCTAGCACACCTAATTGTCCAACGGGCTTGCATATCTATTCTTTTGGATAAGGCGTGGGTTACGTACGATGATTGCTAAAAAAAAATAGCTTCACCTGGAGTATGCGCGTAGCTTTTTGTTTGTAGTCTGCCAGTTCTTGCTTCGCAGACTCCCAGCTGATTTTGGCTACTTTAACTTGCTGCTGAAATTCATCAGCTCTGTGCTTCTCCTCTGCGTACTTCCTCTCCGCTGCAGTAACTGCTTCAGCCAAGCTCTGACGCTCAGCTTCCATTTTACCGAGGCGAGCTGCAAATTCATTCTGCGAGGACAAGGCTTATTTTTAATCACAAACTTGAAATAAAAGAGTTTTAGGAAAAAAAGAACAACAGCCGACATACTGAGTAAAATCTGTCTAGCACCGGAATGGACACGGCTGGCAGCAGAGATTCCCCGTCCACCTCTCTGTGCACCCCCAAAATCTTCTCTAGAGGAGAAAAAACTGTGCTCCTCTTCTTCTCCGAGTAACTAAAGTTACTGTGTACATAGAATCATATAGAATCATGGAGTTGGAAGGGGCCTTGTAGGCCATCAAGTCCACCCCCTGCTCACAGCAGGAAATCATATACCGAAGGGCTCCAGCTCAATGACAAAGCACAGGCTTTACGTGCAAAAGGTCTCAGGTGCAATACCCAGCATCTCCAGGTATTATTTTTTACTAGTTCATACAATGCTTAATGCCAAAATAGATTTCTAAGCAGTTTCCAAAGTAAAAGAACCAGTTACCTAAACCATCCACAATTAAAATAGACAACAAATATACAGGTAGGGTTGAGATGGACTCCTGCCTGAAAGCCAGAACAGCTGCTGCCAGTGTCAACAATACTGAGCTAGGTGGACAAACAGTCAGACTGTGTATAAGGCAGCTTCCTATGTACCATCTCCGGGGTGTACTTAGGGTGCAGAAGAGTCAGCAAGATTTAAAGGCGAGTCACTGCACTCTGTCGAATGCAGTCCTTCAATCCGTGAAGGGAAGCAGCAGTTCCCAAGTCCGTTGTTCTCACCTGCATCTGTTTGTAGCCTTCTTGCTCCCTTCGAAGCGTGGACTCTGCATCACATAACCTCTCCTGCAGGGTCTGGAGAGCTTGATTGTGCAGGCTGTTCCCTTCACTATTATCCTGTATTATTCTGGACAGGCAGACAGTAAAGGTTGACAGTCACAGGGGTGAGCTACATCATTCACTTTGGAGACACAATCCATAATGTCATCATTTCCCTGGCGTTTTAAAGCTACTTCAGAGGTGGAAAACCTTTTTGGCCCAGCAGGCCAGATCCTAATCTGTCCTCACCCCTGCGGGCAAATGCAGGACATCATAATGACATCAGGTGAATGACAGGTGGGTGGTTCCGCCCACCTGTCAAAGCACCTTGTGTAGTGCCTCCCAAGTGCCCGATAGACAGCTGCACTGCAAGGGGCTTTGCCAACCCTATCCTTGCCATAATTTTCAAGTTTGTTTGTTTTAAAAGGAAAATAATTATTTGACAAGGACAATGTTTGCATTTGGGTTCTTCTCTTCCGTTCCTTCTTCAAGGAGAAAAACTCAGCATTACAAGACCTACGCTGGAACAGATCAACGTCCTATCGACCAGAAGCCTTTGGGAAGCCCATAAGCAGGAAATGAGGGTGATTGCCCTTTCTTGCTGTGCCTCCCCAGCAATGGCTATTCTGAGGCATGCTGCCTCCAATGCCATGGGTGGGGTAGCCACCAGTAGCTTTAATTTCCATGAATGGGGCTGAATTCAGTTCAGACTCCATGAAATGAAAGAATCACCTTAAAACAAAAGGCTTCTTCATTGAGAGAATACAACATCCAGAGATTTCCTATCTGTTTTGTTTTCTAAATAGCAGTCCCCAGCACCACATAATGAGCTGCTTCTTCACCCCAGGGAGCTTAAGAAGTACCTTACAACGCTTAACGAGGAAACTTCTATTCAGGAAAACAAGAGCTGCAATGAGCTCACACCATCCCTTGGGTACCCAGAAGGCACCTGGACTGCTGCATTCCAGCCAATGGGCTTTTAGGGGCTTCCTATTGTCTACCTCAAAGGAAGCACTCCATGTTCCAATAGAAATTAGGCCCTATTTAAGTGAGCCACTGTTCTGCCAGATTGGGTGGCTGTCACAGGTTAGGTTTCAAAATCATGCAAGCTGACCAAATCACATGGAAGCAATCATTCAAATGGGGCTTTCAGCATGGCGTACAATGAGCATTCTCCTTTACAGACAGAGGAAGTATCACTGGACTGATCTGACTGAAGCCTTGGAGAATGAAGCCCAACAATCAAGTTATTGAAAGATGTAAAAAGTATCTTACAAGCAAAAAAGGTTACTTTAAGTGCCAGCAAGCCTATAGAGCTTGATTTCTTCAATCATTAAAAAAAGGTAAGAGGTATTTTAAGTACCGTGATTTTTCATTCTGCACTGTTTCCAATGCTTTAGTACGCGAATTCAGAAGCTGATCGGCTTCCTGTAACCTCACTTTCAGGACAGCCAACTGGGAATCCTTAGCAGCAGCGGCTTCTGTCAGATCATCAACTTGAGCCTGAAGTTCTCGAACAAGCCTGCTGTTGTTTGAATGATCAACATTCCACTTTTCGACTCTTGCTCGGGCATTGTTTAATTCTACAGAGGTTCAGATCAGCAAAGGTTAATGCGATTGATGAGTTTTTTCCCATATTTCTACTCTGCATTTCTTACGCATGTAGCGAAATTCTGTTGGTGATTAGAAATTAAGGTACCAAATAAGAAAGCAAGGGAGTGGGGTTTGATCACATTGGCCTGGTCAGATGTTATGGCATGGATCCAGACTTCACTTTCCTCCTTTGCTGGTGGGAACAACTTTTGCCAATTCCCCCTTCATCCCATGAACTCTCTTAAAATGTGCTCTGGAAGATTGAGGGACCCTTCGGAGCAATGTGGAGGGCGGTGTAGGGGCTGTAAGAGGAATTGGCAAACATTGTCTCCCCCCTCCTGCCAGCAGAATCCCTCTGCTGGATCAAAAGTCTTCCATGGACAGGACCTTCTGTCTGCAGCAGGTAAAGTCTGGATGAAACCCAATGTTCTCAATTTCCTAAGTATAGTTAAGAAATTGGACCTGTAAATGCCTGAAATAAATAAATGATTAAGCCAAAAAACAGAAATCCGTAAAAAAGTCTTTCTACACTCCTCAAAACAAAAATACGTTGAGCACTAAAAGCTTGTGAAATCACAAAGCAAGGTTCTTATTCATGTGGAGTATCCAGCAGAGGGGGCTGCAGGCAAAAGTAGAGATGTGAAGACCCAGGAAAAAAGATGGAAAAGTTCAGTGGGGGAACCCTTTTCCTCCCTAATTTTTCTGGGTTTTTTCCGGGCCTTCACATCTCTAGACATCAGTAAAATATATTTGCCCACTGCTTCTTCCAATGAGACTGTCCCATAAGCAGAGCCCCACTCACAGAAACTCTGGATCCAACCTCGTATCAGTCATCATATATAGCATTTGTATAGCACATTTCAAGTATTCAGAATATTCACATAAATTATCTTAGTAATGCTTACAGCAGCCCTATAAACCACTCTCAGCTATTATGCTATATTAGCCCAAACAATTTCCAAAGATGTTAATAACAGAAGATGTCAAAAGTTATAAAACCCTCTACCTGCTTGAGTTTCTTTGGCTCGCTGAATTAATGATGCCATTTCTTGATTTAAAGATTGCACTTCATTCCGCAGAAGTTGATTCTCAAGGCGAAGATTGGACAACTCGTGTGATTTTCCATCATTAGGTGTGAGGCTAGGATTTGCTTCTGCAGCCGGCAATGAATCTTTTTGAACATCTACATCAGTCTCCAGCCCGGAATTGGAAGTATCAAGAGTATCTGTGCAGAGAGAGACCCACATTTAATCAAGGAAATTGCTTTGCTGGCCTACTTTCTATGACTAATAGAACAGTGCAATCCTATGCATGTCCTCTCAGAGGCAAGCCCCACTGAGTTCAACAGGACTGAATCACAGGCAGCCTGATAATATATAGTTCCCTAATGTAGCAGTCAGGGACACTCAATATTCCTTCTTAAAAAAAAAGAAAAGAGAAACTCCTTTCCTCCATAGCCCTATTTGGGTGTTCAAGCCCCAAAAGACTTGTCACCTGAAGAAAATGGGGCTGGGCTCACTGAATGAATGAAATGAATGAATGAAACTTTATTTTTACCCTGCCCTTTTTCCAAACTGGAACTCAGGGCGGCTTACAAATAAAACTACATGTAGTTAAAAACATACAATTAAACTACACGCAACCTTAAAACCATAAAACAGGCACTTAAAATACTAAAAAACAATTAAAAATAATACAAATAGCAGCATAAAACAATAAAACAAACCTTGTAGAGCCCAATCCCACTGGCCCTGTCCTCGTAGTTGTGCCCCTGTTGCCTGGCCATATCACACTGGAACAATAAAGTCTGTGGCTCTACACACGTAAACTCACTGTGTGATTTAGAATCCTGCAGGATCAAGCCCTTGCTCTTCCCCTCACATGATGAGAATCATGTGGGGTGTTGGGAAGGTCCCTGGGAAGAGGGGTTGATTGTTAAGCCACTCTGGGAATAGTAGCTCGTTGAGGGGAATAGGGGTTTCCTAACAACTCTCAGCACTTTTAGCAAACTACAGTTCCCAGGATTCGGGGGGGGGGAGGAAGCCATGACTGTGGTATGATACTTTAAATGTATAGTGCAGATAGGGCCTAATATGCAGAAAATAAAAATATATAAAGGCAAGAACTTTTGAAATTATGAACTGCTACTGTGTCAACTTGAAAAATTTCAAATGAATTTGGAATCATTGTTGAAGCTGATTCATCAATGCCAGTGACCAAATATTTAAAGTCTTGCTAAAAAACCAAACAGCAATGCATGGTGGGAAATTTCAGAAGGAACCAGTGCATGCCGCTGTGTACCAAGGACACAACGCTGATAAAACAGGAACAACAACCTGATTGCTTGATTCCAGATTAGTTTCCATATTTTATATAAACACCCATATATTGAACCTGGGATCATGTTACCTCCCTTGACCCCTATAAATAACTTGAGCTATTAGTGAATCAAGATGAAAGCAGTTTAATAAGTGACTACAAATGTTCTAAGTTCATCTGTATTACCTGCTGGGGAAAAAATACACACACCTTTCAGCACTTGATAGAAAGTGATAAAGTAGAACACACCCTCTTAATTTAACACTTTGCAAAAAAAATTACCAGAAGGGTATGTCCAGCCAGCCCTCATTCATTAAGCATACCCAGTCCCTAAGCATGGGCAGGGTGCCTTGGCCTGTTCTTAACCATGTGGCAGGATGGGACTGGCAGAAAGCATGAATGGCATTATAAACAGTACATGAATGAGCGGATAAAAAGTATGGGTCCTTAATGAAATTCATCAGGTCCCCAAATGGCTTCATTTCAGCCCAACCATTCACCCCTGTAGCCTTCTAAACATAATGGCTGGGGCAGTGGGGTGGCTCAGAAAGTGAGCAGCCTCTCCTCTACTTCCCTTGTAATTTGAGCCCTGGCTATAAAGCCAGCCTTAGGAAGCTGTGCCACTGTCATCACTTTACAAGTGGGGAGCCTTGGATGAATGGACGATTATACTCTGCAGGCAGTCTATAGCAATCTATCCAGGAGCTGGCATTAGAACTCATGAGGCATCCCAAATCGAACACTCGGGTGCTTATATAACACTGCTTTAGACAACATCAGGCAGCTGCCTGGTTGCTTGTGGGGGCCAAGTGATCAGGGCATATAATACTGGTTCTGTAGCAGGTGCATTGGTTGCCAATGAATTTTCTGGTCTAATTTAAACTGCTGGTGATCCTTTTATAGCCCTGAATGGCTCAGGACCAGGTTATCTGAAAGATCATCTGTACCTTCAAAGGAAGGGTTGTGGCTCAGTAGTAACGCTTTATATGTTCAATCCCTGGCATCTCCAAGTAGGACTGAGAATGTCCGGACTAAAGCCATAGAGAGCTGCTGTCAGTAAGTGTGGACAATCCTGAGCTAGACAGATGAATGGCCTGACTCAGCATAAGGCAGCTTCGTATGTACCCAAATGAACCTATCTGGCCCTAAGATCAACTGTAGAGGCCCTGCTTGTGGGCCCACGAGTAAGGCTGGCAGGCACAACAGACAGAGCCTTTTCATTAGCGGCCCCGTCACAGTGCAGCTCTCTCTCCCATGGGAGGCTTCCTCTTTGATTGTTTTTAAATGAGTTTTACAGCTTGACTGTTTTAATTGAATAATGATGCTGGCCTAGATTTTTAAGATGTAATTTTAACTGTTGCTACTATATTTTTGCTGGTTTGGAGGAACTGGTTTTATGATGTTGTTATGATGGACTGTATTTTATCTTTTTAATTGTTTTGTTATTTTTACTTATGAAACTGCCTTAGGAGGGCTCTTTGCCCAGAAAGGCAAACATAAAAATACTAAAATAAGATACTTAAATAAAACACAAAACTGAACTTGCACCATGTAATCATAATAATGAAGGCTAGAATCCTCTCATCACTACCATACTTTAAAATATTCCTTAACATCTGTAGTTATGCTTAGCTACCATTGCCTTGACTCCGAATAGAAACATCTTCCCCAGTTTTGACACTCTGAGAACTCGCTGACACAGAGCTAATGCTTGAAGTCCGAGAGTGATTTTGAGAAGCAACTGCTCTGCTTTTCTCTCGTTTAAGATCCATTTTCCCATTTGGTTCCTTTTCAGAGCTATTCAGAAAGTCAAAGAGGAGTTCATCATTGGGTTCAGACTTTTTCCTTCTTACAAACTGGGCAGATGGCCTGGGCGTGGGAGTCGCTTCCGTGGAAGGAGAAACTTCTGCAGATAGCCTGGATGATGCTTTAACATTGGCAGTTCCTGCTAGAATTGTCGCCTTCTGATGTTTAATGTTATCCGCTGCCGAGGAGATAAAGCCAGGTTTAGACAGCTCTTGATACTGCTGCTTCCTAGTCTGTTTGGGGAACTCACTGACATCATCCAAGGTGCTGTTGCTGTAGGCTACGCTGCCAGCGACCTCTTTCTTGCTTAAAGCAGATGCAGCTCCCTGATCTACTTTATTGAGAAGGTCCTCTGCCTTTCCAGCCAGGTCAGCAAACCAAGACATAATGGAAGTCAAAAACTGTATGGCGTTTGATCATCCTATGTTCACCCTGGGGCAAGAGGAAGAAAGAGTTAAACAGCGGGAATTTTAGATCACCAAGACAGAGACCAAAAAATCTAAAGAATCTGGTAGATATTTCCACCCAAAGTCAATTTCTTATAACCATGCAGAACAAGTTGTCCCATTACTCCATAAATAGAACAGGAACCCAACATAATCACCAAGTTAACCATATTTCTCTTATCCTTTAACAGCATCTCCTCAATGAAAGCACAACTTAGTAGAATGGTCCCACATAATGTGGTACATTTATGAACAGCATCTTTTTTTCACTTTGCAAATATCTCCACTGCTTCTAGAGGCAGCCCTACAGGTGATAGGCTATAGCAGCAAATCCATGGGTTTAAACCCAGATCTGATTCAATCACACAAAAGCAAGAATATCCTATTGAAGAAGCAAAAGGGATGAGCTGGTGAGAAGTACGGAAAATTGTCTGTGGTTGTGTGGAGAGGGCCTGTGGGGAGGTAAGCCATAACATGGAGAAAGATTTCGCTCAGCTCACCCATGCATCCTTTTTGTTCCCCCCCATCCCCCCATGAACTGGGTGTAATGACATCACATTTGACTCTCGGGGGTATGTGTGTGTGGATTTGGGGCACTATTAAAAGCAAGCCAATGGGAGACATATTTGAGCCACAGGGCAGATTCACTGGGAAGTTCTTCTGTAGAAGCCATGCTGAATGGAGGCTGTGCAAGAGCCAAGTTGGGACAGACCAGCATTTTTATTCACAACAAATCTTAGCAGGGGAAGGATCGTAGCTCAGTAGAATAAGCCTTAAAATGGCAAATGCAATTCAATATAAATAAGTGTAAAATTATGCATATTGGAGCAAAAAATCTGAATTTCACATATACGCTCATGGGGTCTGAACTGGCAGTGACCGACCAGGAGAGAGACCTCGGGGTTGTAGTGGACAGCACGATGAAAATGTCGACCCAGTGTGCGGCAGCTGTGAAAAAGGCAAATTCCATGCTAGGGATAATTAGGAAAGGTATTGAAAATAAAACAGCCGATATCATAATGCCGTTGTATAAATCTATGCTGCGGCCGCATTTGGAATACTGTGTACAGTTCTGGTCGCCTCATCTCAAAAAGGATATTATAGAGTTGGAAAAGGTTCAGAAGAGGGCAACCAGAATGATCAAGGGGATGGAGCAACTCCCTTACGAGGAAAGGTTGCAGCATTTGGGACTTTTTAGTTTAGAGAAAAGGCGGGTCAGAGGAGACGTGATAGAAGTGTATAAAATTATGCATGGCATTGAGAAAGTGGATAGAGAAAAGTTTTTCTCTCTCATAATACTAGAACTCGTGGACATTCAAAGAAGCTGAATGTTGGAAGATTCAGGACAGACAAAAGGAAGTACTTCTTTACTATGGAATTTGCTCCCACAAGACACAGTAATGGCCACCAGCTTGGATGGCTTTAAAAGAAGATTAGACAAATTCATGGAGGACAGGGCTATCAATGGCTACTAGCCGTGATGGCTGTGCTGTGCCACCCTAGTCAGAGGCAGCATGCTTCTGAAAACCAGTTGCCGGAAGCCTCAGAAGGGGAGAGTGTTCTTGCACTCTGGTCCTGCTTGCAGGCTTGTCCCAGGCACCTGGTTGGCCACTGTGAGAACAGGATGCTGGACTAGATGGGCCACTGGCCTGATCCAGCAGGCTCTTCTTATGTTCTTATGCCTTACATGCAGCAGGTCCCAGGTTCAATCCCCGGCGTCTCAAGGAAAGCCTGGGAGAGGCCCCGTCTGATAACCCAGAGAGCCACTGCCAGCTGCAGTAGATAATACTGAGCTAGATGGATCAAGTATGAGGCTGCTTCTGTAGAATGCCATATTCAGATCAGTTCAACTGCTGAACAGTTTTCTCCAGAGAAGGTAATTACAAAATGGTACTGGTTCAGTATTTACATCTGCTAAGTTCATGTACCTTGCTGTTGGAAAACATGCCGAGGAATATGAAAGATCAGCCAAAATATTAAGCTTGTGTAGTTGAGCTATCCCATGTACGCAAATTATCTAGGTCCCAGTCACACAATCATTTGTTCTTCATATGAGCAATTCTGGGCTTTTTTACACAATAACAACAATAATAATAAGTTTGCATTTCTTATAAGGCATGTAAAATTGTTATACAGATATTAAGAGATAAGGAAGTCCACACCTAGAGGCTCACAATCTAATAGATTAGATTAGATTAGATTAGATTAGATAAGAGAGGGAAGGAGGGAGAATTGAGAGCAAAGGGGAAAGAAAGCAAAACTGAGAAAGTCAGAGTGATCATTCTGGCAGGGTTCAGTGAAGCAAGCCCTCTGTAACTGCTCTTTCTCCAGCCAATGGATGGGATTAGGCTGATCTCTATTTTGCCATGATGTTCATCCTGAGAGGCAAATGTGTAAAAGGAAACAATCACAGATGTGGGCAACACTAAATCCCTGACCATGGCAGCAGATTTTCAAACCTCTGCCATTATGAAAACTGCTGCCAGCCATACTAGTGATTGCTCTACCCACATTTTACATATGTCCACACAATTGCGTGCTGGGGATGGGGACGCCTGTGACTACACATCTGGAGAAACCCCCCCACATCTTGTAAAAAGAACATAGCCAGGTCATATTTACATATATAGCACTTGATCCCTGCGTTTTAAAAAGTCACACCCTTAGCAAACCCTTGTCTGCCATGTAGATTAAATTGTGTAGGTGACTCTTGCTGCAAGAATAAAAACAAAAACATGGAACAAACATGTTGGTGGGTCTAAGGGCTGGCATATGAACTACAAATACTGAAATGTGCTGAAGCTCCTGTTAATCTGTCTATAATATCCCCCCTCTCCTATTTTCTTTATTCACCTTTTAAAATTCAGGCCTGCTCATCAGATCCCCCTCTGCCAAAGGCTCCATCTTTTCCCAAAGATACCACTTCAGACTTAACTTCTGCCTCATGCTGTCACTCATTTCCACAACACAACCCCCCACCCTCCTCTCTCCATCACTCCATTTGATCATCCTCTCTTTTCATATACTCTTATTTGTGCTCTACACAAAACTGTCTCACTTTCTTACAACCTATTTGCTAACATTCCTATAGTGGCACCACTACAGGGTTGCCACCTTTGTGTGTGTGGCCAGGTTCCTAAGCCTTTTGCAGCTTACTGACTATGATGCTTTCGGCAGATGAAGATCTCTGTTTCTGCTGCAATTCTCTGCCAGGAAAAAGCTTCACCTGCTAAATCTCGACCTCACGCAACTAGAAGAAACTTTTGCCAGAAAGGGGTTGGGAGGCATCAGAAGCCTATGTGGTAGTTGCTGTACATAAGAACATAAGAAGAGCTTGCTGGATCAGGCCAATGACCCATCAAGTCTAGCATCCTGTTCTCACAGTGGCCAACCACTTGCTCATGAAAAGCCCTCAAACAGGACCTGAGTGCAAAAGCACTCTTCCCTCCCCTCACCCCATAGTTTCCAGCAACTGTTTTTCAGAAGTACACTGCATCTGACTATGGTGGCAGAGCACAGCCATCATGGCCAGTAGCCTTCGATCCTTCTGTCCTCCAAGAATTTGTCTAATCTTCTTTTAAAGCCATCCAGGTTGGTGGCCATCACTGCCTCTTGTGGGAGCAGACTCCATAGTTTTAAGTATGCGCTGCGTGAAGAAGGCCAAAACATGGGCATGACAGAGTTCCCCTCCACAGGTACAGTGAAATTATATCACATTAGATGTCTAGTTACAATTAGATTTCTGTTCACACTCACCCTATCCAAAGACCCCTTTTCACCCCCCACCCCACCCCACCCCACCCCACCTTTTAGGCCTCAGCTTACCCTCAGCCTTACTTCGTTACGACCCCTACCCAGATCTCTGAAGGCAGGAGTCCAGATCAGACCTAAAATGCCGAGGGGAAGGGGGTGAATGCGAAATGGGACAAACACCGGCAGTAGCAAAGTGCTACTGCCAGGCCGCAATCTAGACGGGGCTTCCCGGATCCATCTTCCGGGAGACGTGGCCGCTAATCTGCGGGCACAAGGACCCAGAGGCACCAGCTTCGCTTCGTTCCTCCTTTTGCAAGGCGCCGGCGCAAACCAGACCTGTGGGGAAGTGACGCAAATACGCATATTCGGATCGCCTCGCCCCTTGCCGTAACGGTAACATCCTACGCCTGTAGAGAAAGAAAATGATAGAGTTACCCGTAGAGTTAAATATCTCTTGAATCATACACGTTCTCCCTCTTTGCATTGGAAGTTGGAGAGGAGATCAATTCATTTTTAAATCGGCACATCCGCTGTAAAACGGAACTGATTTTCCACTCCTACTTCCAGTGCAAAGTGTTATCACGCGGTTTGGTTTGGGCTTAGTATTTTATTGATCAGATTTCTATCCTGCCTTTTCTCCAAGAAGCTGAAGACTGTGTATATGCCCCCTCCAATTTTTTCCGCACAACATCCCTGTGAACTAAGTAGGTTAGACTCAAAGACAGTCACTACCGGTGACCTTCACAGCTGGGAGGGGGGATGAATCTAGATTTACTGCACAATCCCATATACATCTACTCAGAAATATGGCTGAAATTCTAACCCCACTTACCTGGGAGTGGCCCCCATTGAATCAATAGAACTTACTTTTGAATAGACACAGGATTGTGCTGTAAGTCTTTCTGTGTTCAATGGGCTGTCTCCTATACTGAGCATTATTGACCTTGATTGACAATGTGTCTGGATATGTCACTCCTGGCCATGGAACTTTCTGGCAATTAAGCAAATCCAGCAAAGTCTGGGATCTGTTATTGTGTTTTGGATATGACCCTACAACAATGTAAATAATAATAAGAGCAGAGCTATCCTCACACGTTTTGAGAAAGTGCAAGAAAATTAACCTTGTGGTAAAAACTGTGCTAGTGCTGAATGTCTTGAAAATTCAGCATTTCCATGTTGCAAGGATTGTCAATACCTCGGCAGTGGCACAGTCATTACCCAAAATGGAGACAATAGTCAAGAAATCAGAAGAAGGCTAGGACTGGGGAGGGCAGCTGTGAGAGAACTAGAAAAGGTCCTTTAGATGAACAGTAAAGTCAGGATCATTCAGACCATGGTATTTCCGATCTCTATGTATGTATGGATGTGAGAGTTGGACGGTGAAAAAGGCGGTTAAGTGAAAAATCAACTCATTTGAAATGTGGTGTTGGAGGAAATCGCAGAGCTTGGAAAAGTTACTTTTTTGAACTACAACTCCCATCAGCCCAATCCAGTGGCCATGCTGTCTGGGGCTGATGGGAGTTGTAGTTCAAAAAAAAAATAACTTTTCCAAGCTCTGGGAAATCGTTGTGCATACCATGAACTGCGAACAAAACAAATAATTGGATGTTAGAACAAATTAATCCAGAACTGTCACTAGAAGCAAAAATGATGAAAGTGAGGTTGTCATACTTTGGACACATAATGAGAAGACATGATTCACTAGAAGACAATAATACAGTAGGGCCCCGCTTTACGGCGTTCCACTTTATGGTGCTTCGTTCATGAGGCGGTTTTCAATTAGGGAAAGGCCCTGCTCTTACAGCGCTTGTTCCGCTAATATGGCGGTTTTCCCATCGCGCGCCATTTTGATGTCATTTTTATGGCATTTTTGCGCGATGTGGCCCATTATAGTCTATGGGGCCCCGCTTTACGGCGATTTCCGCTTTACGGCAGGGGCCTGGTCTCTAACCCGCGGTATTAGAGGGGCCCTACTGTACTGGGAAAAACAGAAGGGAGTAGAAAAAGAGGAAGGCTAAACAAGAGATGGATTGATTCCATAAAGGAAGCCACAGACCTGAACTTACAAGATCTGAACAGGGTGGTTGATGACAGATGCTCTTGGAGGTCACTAATTCATAGGGTTGCCATAAGTCATAATCGACTTGAAGGCACATAACAACAACAACACAAGTGTTGAACATCTTGATAATTCATCATTTCCATGTTGCACTCTCCCTGCGAAGTTTCTTTGCTCCAGGATGGTCACTCTAAGGTCGCTTACAGAGAGAGCCCTCTGTGACACCCAGTTAAGGGTTTTACTAAGGAGCTCCCCAATGTGTCCTTTCAATATTTATATATTTATTTTATTATTTGATTTATATCCCACCCCTCCTCCCAGCAGGAGCCCAGGGTGGCAAATATCTTGAAATGTGAACAATATATATCTTTTCACAAGAGCATTTGATGGCATAACACACAAGTGCTTCTGCAAGTGGTTACGTTTTTTAAAATTTATATATACCCTGTGCTCAGCTGGGTTGTTGAATAGATATATCAAGTTACTGATTTTGCAAAAATGCAGTGACCACAAGGATGATGTCCAAAGAGGCTGATGCTGTAAACAAGGTAGGTTGTTGAACTGAATACAGAAGATACTGCCCATTGTGAATCAACCAGCCTTTAATGTTCCTGGTCCTTTTGTATACAGTACTGTACAGTCACAGCTCTTCTTCAAAGCCTGGTGCATTACATAGCAAATATCGATGCTCATGTGTGCTACATTGAAACATTTTCTTACATCAAACGTTAAGCTGCAAGTGAGTTTATTCTAGGCATGTTTCAGAACTTTCTGAAGAAGAGTATTTCTATCTGACGTCAAAACTTTAGATTTGGCTGATGTGACAATATTCTTATGATAATCTTTACTCAGAAGTGAATAAAGGAAAAACCTTCATTGAGTACATCAGACATTTGCACATAGATAAGCTCCTCTGCTTTTCTTGTGGATGGGAAGCAGATAAAGATCATGGGGCTGAGGTCACACATCAATTGACACTAGAGTTAGCCAATCTTGACACAGAGGAATTTGAGATTAAACTTTTTTTTCATTTTTGCAATTGCTTTTGGTGTGGTGACACTATATTCATGATGTGTTCATCATATAGGATCTAGTATGACTAATAGCCATTGATAACCTTGTCCTCCATGAATTTGCCTAATCCCCTTTTAAAGTTGTCCAAGTTGGTGACCATTACTACATCTTGTGGAAGCAAATTCCAGAGTTCAACTATATGCTGTGTGCCCTTTTGTCACTCTGTCCTGAATCCACCAGCATTCAGCTTCATTGATGACCCTGAGTTCCCGTATTAGGACAGAGGGAGAAAAACCTTTCTTTGTCCATTTTATCCCTACCATTCTTTTAGACACCTACATGATGCCTCTACTTACTCACTTCGTTTTCTAAATTAAAAAGCCCGAAATGTTGTAAACTTTTTCTCATAGGGAAACTTGAAGGTACATACACATTTTGCATACAGAAACAGCCCTGTAAGATAAACACCTTGGGGTTTCCAAATACAATTGTCTCTTCTCCCCCCAAGAGTGCAGCTAGGACTGCACTTCTGGGTTAATGCCCAGCAGTATGTAATGGCAAATTCAGAAGTGCAGGATCCCTTCATGATAGCCACAGCCACTCCCCCCCTTTTTGCTGCTGGGTTGAAAATGAGGTCCTTGTTAATGTCTTCTCCCACAACAGCAGACGTCCCTAGGAGCCAATCAGCACGAAAGGGGAGAGCATTAGCTGCTAAAAAGAGTCCTCTCAGTGGCTGACTCACCTTTCACTCAGATTGGCTCCAATCATCAGGAAAGGCTAAGGAAGCATGTTAGAAGACTCTTCTCAGCAACTAACATGCTCCCCTTTAATGTTGATTGGCTCATAGGATGCTGGAGACATAGGAACCTTGCCGGGACCCTGCTTCCAAAAAGTAAGGGGTCTAAGACCCCGAAGACCCTGAACAACCTGGACAACTATAACCCTGATGTCCAGAGTCCTGCAGCCCAAGGAGACTCCAAATGACCACCCAGCTGTGGTGACTGGTGCAGACTGGGACTGATAGGGTGGAAGGCAGAGAGGTCACCAGTAGGTGGAGCCAGAGCCAATAATAGGCAGAGCCAACTGATTGTTGCTTTGCCCTCATCTTACTTTCTGCAAGGGTCAACATTTAGCCTTAGGCTAAGGAGGAAGAAACTGATGGGGCCATCCTGCTGGGCTGGTTGTAAATAAGAAAGGAAGGAGATGGCTGCCTGGCTGAGGGCAAAGTGATGTATGAAACAACCTCTAATGTCACCCAGAGAGTGGCAGATGGCAGAGCAGTGGCAAACAGGCCCAGGGCTAGCACCTGGGCCATTATGGGCATGCTGGGGCTCACAGGTCCTTTCAGCATCCTTCATTTTGCCTTTAAAGAAACCATTTTATAGTTTGGGCAGTAGGGTGGGAATGCATATGGTTACAGATGCTTACTGTACTATTGTTACTTTTAAAAATGAATTATCCTTTTCCACAAGATTGTGCTTATTCCCAAGTAAATGCATTTAGCTTGAGAGCAGAGAAGCAAAGCCTATCTTATTCCTGTAGTTATAATGGTGCTACGATGTGAGTTTAAAATGCAATGCTGCACACACTCAAATATTATAGTAGGACCCCACTCATATGGCAGGTTAGGTTCCAGACCCCTGCCGAAATGCGAAAACTGCCGAAAAGCAGATCAGCTGTAGCACGGGGGTCTGGAACCTAACCTGCTGATCGCGCCGGAATAATAATAATAATAATAATATTTAATTTGTTTGTTGCCTATCTGGCAATTAGCCACTCTAGGCGACGTACATTAAAATGAGATAAAATACAACAATACAACAATATCAAATACAACAATACAACGATATCAAATGCAGTCATATTAATAACAGTAGATAAAAATACTGGACAGTCATCAATACATATAAAAGCACTTATATTAGCAGCATATGATAGATGGTAAAATCATAAAGATTTACCCTTCCCAAGGACCTCAAAGGCCTGTTGGAAAAGCCACGTCTTCAGGGCCTTGCGGAATACCTCTAGGGAAGGAGCATGTCGAAGGTCACATGGGAGGGAGTTCCAGAGAGTGGGGGCCACCACAGAAAAGGCTCTCTCCCTAGTACCCACCAACCTAGCTGTTTTGGTTGGCGGGATTGCGAGAAGGCCTTGAGTGGCTGATCTAGTTGGGCGGCATAATTGGTGGCGGTGGAGGCGCTCTTTCAGGTAACGCGCTACAGCTGATCCTTCTCCTCCTCCAGCATGAGCAGCTGGAGTGCGGGAGTCTGATCGCCCAGAGAAGATCAGCTGTAACATGCTACAGCTGATCTTCCCCTCCTCCGTTGTGATCAGCTCCAGCAGGAGTCTGATAGCGCCAAAAGAGATCAGCTGTATTAACAGAACGCGGGGCACATTATAACAATGAAGCAATGACTATGATGTTTAAACAGCTCATTTTTAAAAAATGTAACTTGGTAGACTACTGCAGGAAGAGGGAAATAAAGGGAACAAAGGCTTTGGGAGCATGTTTATTGAACAGTTATTTATAATGAAGAGCTCACAAAACCTGTTCTAGAAAATATTTTAAAGAGATTTGCAGAGCAACCCTAGACTTACATTATGCTGGGAATTGAGTGATATTACTAGTGGAACAATGATTCACCACGTCCAATGCATGCTGAATCCAGGAGGGGAAAAACACACAGCTAGGAAATATAAAACACTGCTACAGCCCACCAATCAGGGACTGTGCTGGTGACAATGGCCACACTTTTCCTACACACACAGGCAGCCATGGACATGTCCACAGTACAGTATTCATTATTTATTGAATGTATATCCTGCCCTTCCTCTCAAAGGAGCCCAGGGTGGCAAACATAAACAAAACAATGGAACAAAAGAAAAAAACATACTAAAAACAGTTAAAAACATTCCAAAACACAATTAAAATTTAAAACATTCTAAAACATATTAAAAATAGAACACAATTAAAGCATTCTAAAATACAGCTTAAACACATTCTCTCATCAGTGATCTTCAGGTTGCCAGGCCTTTTCAGCTATCGAAAAGGTCTGTCTTTCTTGTTTAATCAGAGTTGGCAAACTGTTTTTTGTTTATGTTTTGCTGTAACATATCTGGAATGTAGAAGCATCTGCAAAGCGGCTGGAGGGAGAAAAGTTAATTGTGACCTTCACAACTGAAGTAACATACATGGACATCTGAAGGGGTCCCCCTGTAAGACCATAAAGTCCATTAAAATTAACTAGCTGTACCATTATCTCTCCCTCTAGTGTCGTATAAAAGACAGTAGACCAGCTTCTTAGTTTATTATACAATATAAACTTCAGTGTGGCTCCATTGTTTCAAAAGCCCTTGCACAAGACAGCTTCCATGGGCCCCCTCCCTCAGTGAGTCAACCTCGATGTTGCAGTAAGTCAGTGTCTTGTCAGTGCCTTCCCCCCCCCCTCCACTGCCCTTGGCAGGTGCCTGACCATACCGACTCTTGATACTAGCCCTGATAATAATCTCTGTAAAAGTAGAACAGACAGACAAAGGTTCTTCTTGTATGTGGAAAGAACAACAGATTGGCTGATGTGTCTGAACCAAGCACTTGTGTTTATTCTCTTACATTTGAAACTCCACTTGTTTGTCACCCACATTCTCTCTTAGTGTACCCAGCTTTGCCTGAAACCCTCCGGAGAAAGTGGGATGAAGTGGAGCAGTTGCGTCATGATGAGCTAATCACAAAACAGGGATACAAGAAACGGTTGAGAGAGATATTTGAAGAAGCTAGCTTTTTTAAATTTACAGGAGAGAAAGTGAGTGAAGGAAAGAGAACAAAACCTCAAAATCTGGAATTCCACTCGCTGGAAAAGTGCAATAAGGTACAGAAATTGGCTGGTGATTTGTGGCAGTCATTTGTTGGCCTGTGTTCTGCTCCCTGTACCATTTTAGTAGATAGTCTCTTAAATAAATAAGTGCAGAGGCTGTGTGTTACAGGTGTGTGAGAGGTTGCTGAAATGCATAGCGTCAGGGAATGTGGCCCAGCACTTCTGTGGATGAGGGTTCTTTGTGAAGATTGTCAAGGCTGTATTGGGTGTCAAGCCTGCTAACTGATGGCTGAATTTGAGCAGATCTCCCAGATGGAAACTTCGTCATGTTTCAGAGGGACTCAGACTTTGTTGCTTTTGTTTTCACGGCTTGTCTACTTTGGGGTATTTTATGAACATTATGTTAAATTGTTATCTGTATCGTTATTTATCTGTATTTTATCATTATTGTTTTCAGATTGTTAATGTCTGTTATATTTGTATGCCTATTTTGTACGTCGCCCAGAGTGGCTGGATAGCCAGCCAGATGGGCGACTAAGAAATTCAATAAATAAATAAATAATAAATAAATAATAGTATAAATCACTTCCTTCTGGAAACCTCTCATTACAAAATGTCAAAGCTCTTACAACTATTTATATTTGAATTATCTCCCCCCCAAAAAAAGGTAATAAAAGGGGGCCAAAAGACTCCTCAACTTTACAAATGTATGCCTTCTTTAAAATGTACAAATTTGATTAGTTTGGTCAATTCTACACAAGTAAAATATACTTTGAAAAAGCATAACACAAATTATACTTTTCTGCATTCTCATTGGGCAAATGAGGAAAATATTTATTCGAGCAGTCAGAATTGAGATTTTATTAGCATTAAGCTTATGTGCCTCATTTGTTCTGAGGCTGAAAGATCAGGCTGGGAGAGATATTACTTTAGCATAGTTTATTTATTTGTAACTTTGTTATAAAATGGAGAGGGTCTTTGAGCTGGCCATCATTACATTACATTATAAAGCTGAATCAGCTGATGACTTAAATATTTCAAAAAGTTATCATGGTTAGTAAAGGTGGGAAGTATTTAAAAAAGCAAAAAAAATGAAATTGTTCAATATGTTCCAAACTAAAGCTTCCTTCTCATGCCAGCAGAGGTCACTGAAATCTTTCTATCTTTCTGAAAATTTCTGTAGCTGAGTTACATTGGCCTCCATGGCTGCATAAAAACATTTTGCTCCCCGGGGCATAGCAGCAAATGCCCCTCACCTCAAAAGCAAGGTGTATAGTACCCAAAGGCAGTCAAGGGGAGGCAGAAAGTCCCACAAGGTGTCTGTTCCCCTCCCTAAAGTGGTAGTAGTAGTAAATATTTTTTTAAAAATGAGTATCAGTTTGCTGCCTTTTCATGATCCTGAAAATCAGTTGCCTGTGGTAACCACCACACTAATGGGAAGGCTGGCTGTGGTATAGTGGTTAAGGTGTTAGATTGGACTAGGACTTGGGAAACCAGGGTTCAAATCCCCACTTAGCCATGAAGCTCACTGAGTGACCTTGAGGCAGTCACTGTCAGCCTAGTTTACCTCACATGTAGTTGTGAGGATAAAATGAGAAACGTGTACATCATCTTGAGGAGGAAAGGTAGGATAAAAATGTAATAAAAAAAGAGAAACAAACATTAGAAATAGAATTGTATAGAACCAAAGGAGAAAAATATTCACAGGATATGATAATTACTCCTATTTCCACACACACACACAAACACACACAAAACATTAGTAAGACTGATGCTTTAATAATACACCAAATTTAGATTGCTAAATTTTTAAAACATCCCCCCCCCATTTCTAGTAACTTTTTGCCCTAAAGAAAGCTGAAGATAGAAGAGGGGAACGGAATTAAAGTAGGTAGATAAGGATTGCCAGCTTTTTTTTTGTTTTTGCAGCTGCATGACAGGCAGAGAAATCCAATACATTAGGATAATTAACTTAATACTGCAAGCTATGTACAGGCCAGCTATTCAACACATTAAGATAGATTAAGGATATCAAGGTGCTTATAGTAGCTGTTTCCTTTCTTTATGTCCCTGCAGTTTTCTTTCTAGAAAATGTTTTTTTTTCTTTGTACAAATTTGTGCTCAGATTCCTCAGCACCAAGGGAAATACCTCTCTGGCGTCAAAGTTAATAGCAGTGTAGACTGCATCATAACAAAAGATGATTTTTTCTGCTATCCACTGGGATTTTGTACTTTATCAGAAAATAAACTGCATCCATAATTTTGTTAAACTTATTATGGACAAAACTTCCAAAATATGAACAGCCCATTAAAATTGAAAATGAGGCTTGTACTCAATGGGGCTTGTTCTCAAATGTGTAACTAATGGCACAATCTTAAGCACATTTACTCACAAGTAAGTCCTACTAAAATTCATTGGCATTTATTCATCTTGGTCCTAATTAGTTAGATGTTCATAAACCCATTAATTTTAGTGGATATAACTATGCCCGTGCCAGAGCTTGGAAAAGTTACTTTTTTGAACTACAACTCCCATCAGCCCCAGCCAGCATGGCCACTGGATTGGGCTGATGGGCGTTGTAGTTCAAAAAAGTAACTTTTCCAAGCTCTGCCATGACCCTACTCAAAAGTAGTGAATTCCGAGAATTCACTTACAGAACAGTTCTATATATGCCTACTCAGAAGTAAACCCAGCTGTTAAAATGGAGGCTTGCAAAAAGGTAAGTGGAAACAGATTGCAGCCTTAGTATCTCCAAGTAAGTGTGGTGGCTTAGCCTTACTGCAAGATCCAAAGCATGTTTACCCAAAACTCATTGTTTGGGATTCAGTGGGATCCCTGTGCACAGTTCACTTGGGAGTTAGTTTCATTGAAATCAGTGGGGCTAAGCCCACAATAAAAATGTCCAGAATCAGGCTAACAGTAGGCAGTAGAGTAGTGGCAAATTCAGAAGTGTAGGGTCCCTTCATGATAACTACAACCATGCCCCCTCCCCTTTTTTTGCTGATGGGTTGAGAATGAGATAATTGTTAATATCTTTGCCCACCACAACAGATGTTCTTAGAAGCCAATGAGCATGAAAGACGAGTGTGAGCTACTGAGAAGAGTCTTCTCAGTGGCTGACTCACCTTCTTTCACTCTGATTGGCTCCAATCAGCAGGAAAGGACACGAAAGCATGTTAGAAGATTCTTCTCAGTGACTAACACTCTCCCCTTTCTTGCTGATTGGCTCTTAAAGGTAAAGGTGTCCCCGCACTTATAGCGCGAGTCGCTTTCAACTCTTAGGGTGATGTCTTGTGACGTTTACTAGGCAGACCGTATATATGGGGTGGGATTGCCAGTTCCTTCCCTGGCCTTTCTTTACCCCCCAGCATATGCCGGGAACTCATTTTACCGACCACGGATGGATGGAAGGCTGAGTGGACCTCGACCCCTTTTACCGGAGATTCAACTTCCTCCTTCCGTTGGAATCGAACTCCGGCCGTGAGCAGAGCTTCGGCTGCGTTACCGCCATGCTAAAGAAGTAAGGGGTTTAAGATCCCCTGAGACCCTGGAGTACTACACCTCTTGAGTTAATTACATGTCTCACTAACAGTAGCTTAGTAGGAAATTCAGAAGTGCAGGGTCCTTTCATGATAGTCACACCCGCCACCACCCCTTTTTTGCTGTGGGGTTGAGAATGAAATCCTTATAAAGGCCTTCTCACACAACAGACATCCCTAGGAGCCAAAAAGCACGAAAGGGGAAAGTATTAGCTACTAAAAAGAGTCTTCTCTGTAGCTGACTCACTTCCTTACACTCTGATTGGTTCCAATCAGCAAGAAAGGACAAAGAAGCATGTTAGAAGACTCTTCTCAGTGGCCAACACGCTCCGCTTTCTTGCTGATCGGCTCGTGAGACGCTGGAGACATAGGGTTCCTGCTGGGACCCTGCTCCCAAAAAAGTAAGGGGTCTAAGACACACACACCCGACCCCCTGGACCACTACTCCACTGCTCCCGAACAGCGCGATTAGTGGGTTCAATGGGAGTTACCCTCCTGCAGACATATCAGGCTTAAGCTTATGCACGTTTCCAAGGGGGTAAACCCCATTGGATTCAGAAGGACCTGTCTCGGAGTAAACATGCACAGGATGGCATTATAATGAAGTCTTTTCCCTGAGACTTCCCGCGCAAATCCAATTGCACCTTCTTACTCCCCCACCCCCCACTGGAGGAGGTTATGATCGCGGCCTCCAACTCCCAACATGCACTCCTTCCATAGGGATTGGCATCCTGTCCTATGTGGGCTGGTCCCTGGATCGCTCCTTGCCGCGAAACCAGTGGTCTCAAGGCCTGCCAATCTCGCCTCTGCCCCGCCTCTGTCCTTCTCTTCCATAAGTGCCTCCGGCGGCCGCACCAACCTCAGATGACGCCGCCCCGTGTTTTGGTTTTCTGAGAGAGCGGAGCGGGGACGCGAGATCGGGCGGCAGCGACTCTCAGTTCCTTCCAGCCTCGGTAAGAGCCGGCTCGGCGACCGAGTGTTACTCAGCAGGAAGGGCACTCATACTTGGCAAGGGGGTGAGTACTGTAAAAATAACCCCCTGCACCCCAGAAACGGGGTAACAGCTGCTGGGGCGAGGGTGAAAGTGGGATTGGAACCCCCTCTCCAATATGTGAATAAGTAAGAACATAAGCATTGTTGCTGAGCTGGATCACACCAAAGGTCAACGTGATATGTGTTGCCCAAAGCGACTAGCCACTTGCCTCCTGCAGCGGTCGCAACAACATGCGTGGCATGTGGACGTACCAGTCCTTCCCTGAGCTTCTGATCGCGATGGCTTTGCAGTTCTAATTTCTGCTACATGCTGTCCATCAAGTATTGGAGAATACACCCCCAAATCTATACATCCTAGGCTATGGAGGGATTGTTACGAGGCTATGCTTTGTGTACGCAAAGCTTGATTCTACTCAGATGCTTCTAACTAAACCCATTGATTTCAGCTTAAGCACGTCGGACTCCGCTATCTTTTTTTCCAGACGTAGATCAAATAATTTATTTGCTGTACAATTCTGTATGTGTCTACTGGTAAACCCAATTGGGGAACTAGGATTATACCCTTCCCTGTGTACTGTACTGAAGTGGATTGTATATCTTTTCAGAACAGCAATGATATTAGCAGTCTAAGACCTAGGTCGGATGACTGTAGATGTATTTTCCTGGAACTCAATAGCATTTGCCAGTTTTGTAACTCTAGCCATATTTATTGCTGGGTGGGAGAACAATTGATTGGGATTCAGCTCCATGCCTTTTTACAACAGTAGATAAGACAGTTTATTGGCAGAACCTAAAATTCCACAGGTGTTAATATTTAGCTGCAAACATGCTTGTAAAGCTGTTTGCACATGGTAACCAATAATAGTCAATATAGAATTTTAGCATGTCTAGAGGTGGCACGGCACTGGGATTATGCTAGTTTAGGCCACATTCATACCATACATTTATTCCACTATTATTCCACTTGAAACAGTCACGGCTTCCCCCCAAAAATCCTAAGTATAGCTTGTGAAGAGTGCTGTGAGTTGTTAGGAGACCCCTGTTCCTCTCATACAGCTACAATTTCCGGAGTTTTCTGGGAAGAAAGACTGTTAAAACACTCTGGCAATCGTTGCTCAGTGATGGAAACAGAGGTCTCCTAACAGCTCTCAGCACCCTTCACAAACTACACTTCCCAGGATTTTTTGGGGGAAGCCACAACTGTTTCAAGTGGAATAAATGTATGGTGCAAATGTGGCCTTGGTGCATCAGGGGCTCAGCAGTCTATAGGGGACAGTCCTTTGAAAGCAACAGCCTTGAATTGTGTTGTACAGTTACCTTGAATTCTTAAAGATCAATAATGGGACAGTTTTCCCTGAAAGTAGTTTCCCACTGTTTCCAGTCTTCCCTGGCAACGTATAACTGCTCAGTTGTTCTGGGTGTCATTTGCATCATGCTCTAGTGCCCACATGCTTCAGAATCCTTTGTAGAATTCTGAGGTCCTGCATCAGTATGGCTGGCGTACTGTACAAAGGCTTCTTGGCAGGCAAGACAATGAAGAAATAATTGCCTATAGGCTGAATGTTTTTAAACCAAGGCACATACTATGGGCTCAAACTTTCCAAGTGTGTTTCAGTAGTTCAGTCTCTATAGGTAGAACATGCATGATTCTTTGGCCCACAAGGTTTTGCATGGAAGGTCTGGGAGAGAAAAGTTACCTGCCTCTTCCTGGTGTATATGTTCTAGATACTTAGTTGGATCCTAGTCTGGTAGCAAGGGAAGCAGCCCCTGAACAGCACTCAGGAAGGCAAGGGCAGGCATACTATGTCTTAAGATGAACATAACTTAAGAAGACCCTGCTGGATCAGGCCAGTAGCTCATCTAGTCCAACAACCTGTTCTCACAGTGGCCAGCCAGATGCCTATGGGAAGCCCGCAAGCAGGACCTGAGTTGCTGGTAGCCACAGGAGGGAAGAGTGCTGTTGCAACTGGTTTTTAGAAGCATACTGCATCTGACTGTGGTGACAAAGCACAGCCAACATAGCTAGTAGCGCTGATAGCCTTATTCTCCATGAATTTGTCTAGTCTTTTAAAGCCCTCCAAGTTAGTGGCCATCACTTCCTCTTGTGGGGCAAATTCCATAGTTTAACTATGTGCTACATGAAGAATATGCTTCGAAAGAGTGGTTTAACATGAGGGTCAAACGTTCCCAGAGAAACTGAAATGCACACTCTCTGGAGTACTAACCCGTGTACTTGGAACGGATGCATAGGTTTCCTGCAACTTATATTTTCAGGCGCTTTAAGATAACAGGGGAAAGAGTGCTTGCAATCTGCACCATTTAGGGAAATAGCACAAGGTCTTGAGATGGTTCAAGTAACTTGGGGCCCTTAGAGAAGAAGTTGGGAAACCTTGGCTTCCAGATATTGCTGGATTCCAACTCTCATCTCTTGAATACTGGCCATGCTGGCTGAGGTTGGTGGGAGCTGGGAGTTCCAACGTTATCTGAGGTGGGTATAGCTTCCCCATTTCTGCCTTCGAGGGAGATGCTGGCAGTTGGCTCAACAGAACTGTCGAAGCTATGTCCATCTAGTGAAAATGCGAGTAGGTTCAGCACAGATTAAAGCAGGAACTAATTATGCATTGTATGGAGAGAAAAGCATAAGGAATTCCTTTTCCACAAGCTAGGCAACCTCTTTCCCATAATTTTGTCTAGTCAAAACCTAACAGTCATGATGGCAAAATGAATTTTTTTCTGCTGTTTACAAATATGTCTCCCATATTTGGAGGTGTATGACCAGAGCCTAGGGACCAACAACCAGGGTGATTGTTGGCATTATGACCTTCCCTTACTGAGGAACTTCCCAGAACCCTCTGGCTAGTCATTGTGGGAGACTAGGGCTGCGTACACAGCATACACTTAAAGTATGTGACTCCCTCCAAAGAATCCTGCAAACTGTAGCTTAAGAGTGCTGGGAATGTTTAGCTCCATTATGGGTAAACTACGGTGCTTAGGTTTCCTTGGGAGACACCACGTGCATTTAAGTGTGCATGCAGCCCTGGTGGGCTTTGGTCCAATTCAGTGAGGCAGTTTTGATAATTTGTTGCAGAGCAGTCCTGTCCTTCACACTGGTAACTGGTGCGGTCTGCTTAGGGCAGGCCTTCATCCACAATCATCAGCCATGGGAGTTGGAAGACCAGCAACATCTGGAGGGTCACAGGTCCCCCATCCTTCTTTTCAGTAAAGATGAATAAGTTATTCTGAGATATGCAAATGGAGCAGGGCTTACAATTACCATTGTCTCTGAATCTCCTACCACTGCTGCTCCTCATTGGTGTATGTGTGTGGCCCCATCTACACTATACCTTTAAAGCAGTATTATACCACTTTAAACAGTCATGGTTTCCCCCAAAGAGTCCTGGGAAGTGTAGGGTGAAGGGTGGTGAGAGTTGTTTGGAGACCCCTCTTCCCCTCACAGAGCTATAATTCCCAGAGTTCCCTGGGAAGAGGGATTGATTGTTAAACTGCTCTGACAATTGTAGCTCTGTGAGGGGAATAGGGATCTCCTAACAGCTCTCAGCACCCTTAACAAACTACATTTCCCAATATTCTTTGGGGGAAGCTATGACTGTTTACATTTAAAGCAGTATTGTACCACTTTATAGTGTCATTAGGGCCTGTGTTATGAATGAAGCTGAGTTTCAGCGCAATTAGAAAAGCAGTAGAATCTGAGGTGCATAGTCTGAAACATGAGGCCAACTTTGAAGGCTGTATACATGTTACGAGATCTGTTGATTACTTGGTTAAACTGGCTCCTCTTGTCAATCTCTTAACCAAGGGTGTAGTACCATGTGGTGTAAGAAACATTCTTTCACCTTGTCGTTCAGGAGTTTCAACATAAGCGAAGTGACATCCTTTTCCAGTAGTTCTGAAGCTGTGTGACAGGGAGCCCTGGGGAGTCATTGAAGAAGAGAAGTGACAAGGCAGGCGTCCCCAGACTACAGCTTGTCGTCCATTGCTGATCTTCCCCTGCAACGTGTGCCTTCCCATATAATCACCTGGTTGGCCACTGTGAGAAGCAAGTGCTGGACCAGATTGAATTTTGGTCTGATCCAGCAGGGCTCTAGTGGTGTTAGGATCAAAAGGGAGTGTCAGATGTGTGTTGCAGGGTGAATCCTCAATTCCACACAGTTGCCTCACATGATCCAACAGGCCTAGCCAGCCCCTTGTATGGGCTGAGTGTGTGCCTAGAAGCAGAATCCTTCAGTGCTCATTTTGTGACTGACAAAGAGGTTCCTCCATATTCTACAAATGTGCAGGATGGGGTGGGGACCCTATTGTAATGATGAGAATTTAACACTGACTGAAGGAACCAAAGGTTTTAATGTTTATTTTATTTAACAAAACTTATATACTAAAGGTAAAGGTGTCCCTGCACTTAATAGTGCGAGTCGTTTCCGACTCTTAGGGTGACGTCTTGCGATGTTTACTAGGCAGACCGTATATATGGGGTGGGATTGTCAGTTCCTTCCCCGGCCTTTCTTTACCCCCCAGCGTATGCCGGGTACTCATTTTACTGACCACAGATGGATGGAAGGCTGAGTGGACCTCGACCCCTTTTACTGGAGATTCAACTTCCTCCTTCCGTTGGAATCGAACTCTGGCCGTGAGCAGAGCTTCGGCTGCGTTACTGCCGACTATAAAAAAAATCTAAGCAGTTCGCAAAAAAAATGCAATTATTGATAAAAACCGTTAACAACAAGTAATTAAAAACATTTTCAAAACAATTAAAATAGCAAAACTAAAAAGATTAGAACACAACATCTATGAATCTGGATGTTAAACTTCGTTTTGTGTGTGTTCTGGATTGGGTTTAGTTTATTACAATTCATGAGAGGTGGTTTTCCAGAAGAACGCGCTCTAGTGGCCACATAAGTGCCGGTGTGAAATAAATATGGCCTTTTTTCGTTATGTGTCTTCAGGTCAATTACAACTTATGGCGACCCTATGAATGAGCGACCTCCAGTAGCATCTATTATAAACCACCCTGTTCAGATTTTGTAAGTTTAGGTCTGTAGTTTCCTTTATGGAATCAATCCATCTCTAATCTGTTTTATGAAAATATTTATTGGGAGGCTTTACCAGAACCCAGTGCTTCTATTTTTTAATAGTTACATATGGTATAACTTCTAAAATAAAATAGCAAAAAATCTGGAATGTTTAACACTACAAATTTTTTTATACAAATTCTGTGGTACTTTATGAAGGAATGACAATGGATTGCAGTAAATGTTAGCGCGACTCCAAGTAGACCCTTTGAAATTAATGAACAGGATGAAGGGCCAGTAATTTCAATGGGTCTACTCTGAGCAGGATTGGCACTTGATACAATCCTATGGAATTCAACCCAAAGGCAACTGCCTTTTGATGATTTCCCTTTAAGATTTGTCGGCAGCTCTGTTTTGCAGTTGCTTTCTGATCATGTCTGATAATGTCACTGTGCACAGTGTCAAGAAGAGAGAGGCACCTTTTTGAAGTAAAACTAGCTTAGACTTGATTGCAAATCTGACCTCATTGTTATCAGCTGATTGCAAAAATATTTTGTCTTTACCAAATGTTTTCCCACTGTTTGAGTGGGATATATGCATAGATAGCCCAGTCTCATGACTGGGTCAGCGCCCTGTGGCAGATAAAGTAAAAACAAAAAAAGGCACAAGTCACAGGTATGTTGTAACTGCAAGTTGAGATGAGAGTGAAAAATTGAGACACTTGACTGTCTCTCTCTCTCATACACAAGCTTGTCTGTGCAGCCAGCAATTTGGGGGGTGCTGATCAGATGGGAGGGGGGAAGGTGTTTTCTTATTTATTTATTAGATTTATATCACACCCTTCCTCCCAGTAGGAGCCCCAGGGCAGCAAACAAAAGCACTACAAACACTCTAAAACACCATAAAAACAGACTTCAAAATATATTAAGACAAAACATCCTTAAAAACACATTACAATAAACATCTTTAAAAATCTTTTTTTTAAAAAGCTTTAAAAACATCTTAAAAAGCAATCTTGACACAGACGGGGATAAGGTCTATACTTAAAAGGCTTGTTGAAAGAGAAAGGTCTTCAGTAGGCACCAAAAAGATAACGGAGATGGCGCCTGTCTAATGTTTAAGGGGAGGGCTTTCCAAAGGGTAGGTGTCACTACACTAAAGGTTTGTTTCCTATGTTGCGCGGAACGGACCTCCTGATAAGATGGTATCTGCTGGAGGCCCTTGTGACGTCCTTCCCCAGCACCACCTGTGAAGCTCTCACTTGGGGCTACCAGCAGACAGGAATGTCAGGTTTATTCTTACCCTTTACAGCTCTAGCACAGATCTCCCTAGATCCCACTGCTAGGCAGCACCACCAGTCACTTTCTGTAACCCAAACTTCCAGAGACTTTGCCTAAGTCTCTCTATAGCTTGTTACTTCGTGACTGTGTGCCTATGCTGTTCCCAACCCCCTTGTATCTTTACATTTAAAGCATCCAACTCTGGGTTGCTGTGGATACGTGACTTGTTACAATCTCTCCCTTCACCTCTGCCACCATTAGATACAGTTTCTGTTCAGCCTTGGTAATTACCTTGCCCTCCCTTCTGGTCTGTATATTCCCCCAGCCAAGGATCAGGCCTTTGGTAAACCAAACAAATATTTATTTAATATCAGAAATAAGAAGATTACTTAAGGAATGTTTCACAGGTGTGTGGTTTCCATCTATATTCTGTTAGGTACTTAACTTCTTACTAATTGCCTCAGAACTCCGACACTCTCCACACCTCCACACCACCAAACCTCCAACCTCTCTCTCAACCTCTCTCTCAACCTCTCTCTCAACCTCTCTCTCAACCTCTCTCTCAACCTCTCTCTCAACCTCTCTCTCAACCTCTCTCTCAACCTCTCTCTCAACCTCTCTCTCAAACACCACCTCCTAAACACCCTCTAAAAACCACCTCCCAGATTCAACTGTCATTCTTCCATTTATACTCCCAGCCATTCAAACGCTCAGCCAATCATCCAGCATTCTACCGCTCATGTACTCCCCCCTCCTCTTTCACTCCACTTACCATATGTCTTCTATATAACCAGCACTTACCATATTTACAATATAATCAGAAACATCACAGCCCTCACCTGCAGAGCACAGTGATCAACTCCAGTGATTCCCCAGCCCCACAGAAAATCACTTCCCTTTGCTGTGTTAAAGGGAGGTTCAGGAATTCTCAGAGGAATTGTTGGACCTTGAACTCGCATTAGAACACAGCTGGCATGATAATTGGTCAGGGATGATGGGAGTTGGAGTCCTAACAAAATCTTGTTGGTTACATGTACATGTTGGTTACCTCTGTGCTTTTGTTGTTGTTATGTGCCCTCAAGTCGATTACGACTTATGGCGACCCTATGAATCAGTAAAATTGCTACAAATTGCTTGGGAGATTGAGTTTTAAACTGAACTTGCTGATGGTAACTCTGAAATTCTTTGGTTGCAACAACAGTTTGTTCTCTGTATACTTTTACATATCTTTGTATGTTTTTAATGTATTTGTCATGGCCTTTGGCTAGTACAATAAATTGAAATTGATTGATTGAATCTGTGACCTCTAATAGCATCTGTCATGAACCACCCTGTTCAGATCTTGTAAGTTGAGGTCTGTGACTTCCTTTATGGAATCCATCCATCCCTTGTTTGGTCTTCCTCTTTTTCTACTCCCTTCTGTTTTTCCCAGCATTAATGTCTTTCTAGTGAATCATGTCTTCTCATTATGTGTCCACAGTATGATAACCTCAGTTTCATCATTTTAGCTTCTAGTGACAGTTCTGGTTTAATTTGTTCTGACACCCACTTATTTGTCTTTTTTGCAGTCCATAGTATCCACAAAGCTCTTCTCCAACACCACATTTCAAATGCATTGATTTTTCTCTTATCTGCTTTTTTCACTGTCCAACTTTCACATCCATACATAGAGATCGGAAATACCATGGTCTGAATGATCCTGATTTTAGTGTTCAGTGATACATCTTTGCATTTGAGGACCTTTTCTGGTTCTCTCACAGCTGCCCTCCCCAGTCCTACCTTCTTCTGATTTCTTGACTATTGTCTCCATTTTGGTTAATGATTGTGCCAAGGTATTGATAATCCTTGACAAGTTCAGTGTCCTCATTGTCAACTGTAAAGTTGCATAAATCTGTTGTCATTACTTTAGTCTTTTTGACGTTCAGCTGTAGTCCTGCTTTTGTGCTTTCCTCTTTAACTTTCATCAGCATTCATTTCAAATCATTACTGGTTTCTGCTAGTAGTATGGTATCGTCTGCATATCTTAAATTATTGATATTTCTCCCTCCAGTTTTCACACCTCCTTCTTCTTTGTCCAATCCTGCTTTCTGTATGATATGTTCTGCGTACAGATTAAACAAATAGATAAAATACACCCGTTTCACACCCTTTCCAATTGGAAACCACTCAGTTTCTCCATATTCTGTCCTTACTGTAGCTTCTCCAGGGTATAAATTGAGCATCAGGACAATCAGATGCTGTGGCACCCCCATTTCTTTTAAAGCATTCCATAGTTTTTCATGACAGTCAAAGGCTTTCTTATAGACTTACAGGCACAGGTCAGTAGGAAATTGATAGCTGATCTTTGTTTTTATTCTATTTTTAATGTTTTTATTGTACATTCGTTTTTGTTTTTAACTTTTTGTAAATTGTGTTGATGCTTTTAAATGAAAGGGGGTATACAAATATATTTCTAAATAAATTTTCCTGCACAAGATCCACTGAAAATACTACAGCAGCCTTTGCCAACCTGGGGTCCTCCAGATATTTGGGACTACAACTCCCATCAGCCCCTGGGGCAAAGGCTGTACTACAGCCTTAAGAACATAAGAACATAAGAAGAGCCTGCTGGATCAGGCCAGTGGCCCATCTAGTCCAGCATCCTGTTCTCACAGTGGCCAACCAGGTGCCTGGGGGAAGCCCGCAAGCAGGACCCGAGTGCAAGAACACTCTCCCCTCCTGAGGCTTCCGGCAACTGGTTTTCAGAACCATGCTGCCTCTGACTAGGGTGGCAGAGCACAGCCATCACGGCTAGTAGCCATTGATAGCCCTGTCCTCCATGAATTTGTCTAATCTTCTTTTAAAGCCGTCCAAGCTGGTGGCCATTACTGCATCTTGTGGGAGCAAATTCCATAGTTTAACTATGCGCTGAGTAAAGAAGTACTTCCTTTTGTCTGTCCTGAATCTTCCAACATTCAGCTTCTTTGAATGTCCACGAGTTCTAGTATTATGAGAGAGGGAGAAGAACTTTTCTCTATCCACTTTCTCAATGCCATGCATAATTTTATACACTTCTATCATGTCTCCTCTGACCCGCCTTTTCTCTAAACTAAAAAGCCCCAAATGCTGCAACCTTTCCTCGTAAGGGAGTCGCTCCATCCCCTTGATCATTCTGGTTGCCCTCTTCTGAACCTTTTCCAACTCTAGAATATCCTTTTTGAGATGAGGCGACCAGAACTGTACACAGTATTCCAAATGCGGCCGCAGCATAGATTTATACAACGGCATTATGATATCGGCTGTTTTATTTTCAATACCTTTCCTAATTATCCCTAGCATGGAATTTGCCTTTCTCACAGCTGCCGCTCACTGGGTCGACATTTTCATCGTGCTGTCCACTACAACCCTGAGGTCTCTCTCCTGGTCGGTCACCGCCAGTTCAGACCCCATGAGCGTATATGTGAAATTAAGTTTTTTTTTTTTCTTTTTTTCTTCTTTTTTTCCCCTCTTTTTCAATAATTTTTATTCAAATTTTCATAAAACATACAAGACGAAATCATAAAACATTCAAAGACAAAAAACAAAATCAAAAATAGTTAAACAAAAAAAAGAAAAAAGAAAAAAAAAAACAAAAATAAAAAATAAAGAGTAAAATATTGACTTCCCATTTGTCAAAGATCAAATCAGTTATAAGTCTATAATATATAACAATCCTGTCTCTTAAGTCATATTATAAAATCACTTTCCTCCAGTAGTTATCTTACTTAATCATCAAATCTCATAAACATTACTTTATTCTTTCCACAAAAAGTCAAAGAGAGGTTTCAATTCTTTAAGAAATATATCTATCAATTTTTTTTCCAGATAAGCATATCGATTAATCCATCTCATTACTAATTATGATAATCTTATTGTCATAACCATAGTCAAAATAAACATTTCAATTAATCCATCACATCAGAATCTGTTAGGTTCAGTAATTTCAGTAGCCATTGTTCTATTATCCCTATTAGTTCCATTTTCCATCTTCCATCTTCAGTAGTCTTGTTAAGTCCAGTAATTTCAGTATCCAATCTTCCATTATCAGTATTCCATAATAATCTTGCTGTCAAAACCATAGTCATATAGTAAGAGTCTGATGGGAATTACCTCTATCCCAAATATTTTCTTGCCATCCATTCTGAATAGGTTGCTGAAATACTGCTGTAAAATCATATCTCTGTTCTTTTTTTCAAAATACACTGGGTCATCTCTTGAAAGTTTTTCCATTGTCACATGGCTGCAGTTAATTCCATAGATTTTCTCTATATTGGGCTCCATCACATCAATCCAGTCCAGAAGATTATCCATGCCGTTGATAACTTTATCTCTAGAATCTTCATTAATTTCTTCAGAGATAACATTGAGTTCCAGACAATAGATTTTATTTCTAAAGTCCATAGACTCCAAATCTTGTTCCTGTTCCACGTTTGTTCCAATCTCCGGGATCTCCTCTCTCACAGGGACCCCTGTTCCAGTCTCCAGGGTCTCCTCTCTCACAGGGACCCCTGTTCCAGTCTCCAGGGTCTCCTCTCTCACAAGGACCCCTATGTCTTTAATCTCCTGTGTCTCCAAACAATAGATTTTGTTTCTAAAGTCCATAGACTCCAAATCTTTTTCCTGTTCCACGTTTGTTCCAATCTCCGGGGTCTCCTCTCTCACAGGGACCCCTTCCAGGGTCACCTCTCTCACAGGGACCCCTATATCTTTAATCTCCTGCTTCATTTTACTCAATTCAATTTTCAGCTCCTTACAACCCTGTCGCAGGTTTTGTTTCGTTATCTCAATCTCATCCATTATTTTCTGAAACATAGTTATTTCCAGATTCTCAGCCACTTTCTTAATTGCCATTTTAAAAGAAAAATATAGGAAAACCACTTCTTATTTCAGCAACAATTGGGTTAATACTCCAAACTTGGTGACATCACAGTATAAACAGAGCAGACAGCCTTATCTCTCCATGCTTAAGTAAACAAAATGCAGTTCCCAGGATCGAAACAATTAATGGCGGTCGTCAGGAAACAGATTCGTCAAAATAAAATAGACCAAAAAGAGAGTAGTCTCAGACAATATAATATTCTTCAAAATAAAAATCTGGAATAGAAATCCCTCTTCTGTGTATATCTTTAGAATGCAAATCCAGGACAGCTTTTTGCAACAAAAACAGAGATAAGCTATTAATTAGTGAGTAGCAGAGAGAAGTTATGGCTCCCCAGTGAGATGTCAAAAACCGATCAATCTGGCAAATCTCTTTTAAACAGCAACAATTTAAGTCAAGTAAAAGAAAAATATAGAAAGAAGGGTGCTTGCCTGTTAGTGCGTTCTCTCTTAGAAGATAAGATGAACGTTCGCTTTATCAGATAGAGCTTGTTGTTGAAAATCCGTCCCACCTTCGTCGGCTGGACCTCGTCCCATAAATTAATGAGATCTGGTCGTCCCAACAAAAATAGGCTTTGAGGTTAATCTCTTCGTTTCTCCCTACCCGGGAGAAGTTTAATCAGTCAAAAAAAAAAAAAAATCTGACTGATATATCTGAATAAGCTTCTTTTGAGGCAGGAGCCCGTCTCAAAAGCAGGCACAGGCTAAGTCACCCTTCCCGGAAGTCCGAAATTAAGTTTTTTTGCTCCAATATGCATAATTTTACACTTGTTTATATTGAATTGCATTTGCCATTTTTCCGCCCATTCACTCAGTTTGGAGAGATCTTTTTGGAGCTCTTCACAATCCCTTTTTGTTTTAACAACCCTGAACAATTTAGTGTCGTCAGCAAACTTGGCCACTTCGCTGCTCACTCCTAATTCTAGGTCATTAATGAACAAGTTGAAAAGTACAGGTCCCAATACCGATCCTTGAGGGACTCCACTTTCTACAGCCTTCCATTGGGACAACTGTCCGTTTATTCCTACTCTCTGCTTTCTGCTTCTTAACCAATTCCTTATCCACAAGAGGACCTCTCCTCTTATTCCATGACTGCTAAGCTTCCTCAGAAGTCTTTGGTGAGGTACCTTGTCAAACGCTTTTTGAAAGTCTAAGTACACTATGTCCACTGGATCACCTCTATCTATATGCTTGTTGACACTCTCAAAGAATTCTAATAGGTTACTGAGACAGGACTTTCCCTTGCAGAAGCCATGCTTGTTCTTCTATGTGCTTAGTTAATCTAGCTTTAATAATACTTTCTACCAGTTTTCCAAGGACAGAAGTTAAGCTAACTGGCCTGTAATTTCCGGGATCCCCTCTGGATCCCTTTTTGAATATTGGCGTTACATTTGCCACTTTCCAGTCCTCAGGCACGGAGGAGGACCCGAGGGACAAGCCTTGCATTGACCTTCTTCATTGAAATGGGCTTGTAGGGTTGTGCCCAGTCACCATTTAGATTTATAGATGTAGATGATTAACCATGTAATCATGGTTCACATGAGAGTTCACAGCTGCTAACAGTTTTATTACATAGACTTGTCTGCTGAAAACAAGGTCCAAGGTCCACAGAACCGTTCAGCTATTTTTGCAGAAATGCTTTGTTTCTGGGTTTGTCAAACAGCAGCTCCCCAAAACCTCGTGGCAAAGGGCTTTCTTAAACGGGGGTCCATAATCTTTGACTGACTTTGGTAGCTAAGCCAAAAAAATCATGGGTGCCACCTTCTCCCCTTGGTGTCTTGGCAGCTGTGTGGCTGAGGCTCTCCAGACACCACAGCCCAGATGGGGAGGGAAGAAAAGGGAGGTGAGGGGTTTGGCTGCCACTTAGCAGAGGCAGATTGGATGTTGTTGTTGAACAGCAACTAAAATCCCCTGTCTTGCTTCCCCCAAAAGAAGAGGAACTTGCTCACTTGGGGAAGGGCCATAGCTCAGTGACAGAACAAATAGGGTATCCAACAAAGGTGTCCCATTTCTGCAAGTTGTCCCCTCTCCCTGCGTGCCCTCTACAACCCCTCAATCTGCTACAGAGGGTGGGTGTGGGAAACCCCAGAGCAGACTGGGGGGACACGCAGAGAGAGGAGAGGGATTAGACAAATACATGGAGGAAAAGGCTATCAGTGGCTACTAGCTATGATAGATGTGCTCTGCCTCTATAGGTAGAGGCAGTGTGCTTCCAAATACCAGTTGCTGGAAACCGCAGGAGGCGAGAGGGCTCTTGTGCTCAGGTCCTGCATCCGGGCTTCCCATGGGCAACTGGTTGGCCACTGTGAGAGCTGGATGGTGGACTAAATGGGCCATTAGCCTGATCCAGCAGGCTCTTCTTATGAAGGAAAGTTTCACTGGGTAAGCAAGAGTTCTTGCATGTACAGTAGGGCCCCACTCATACAGTGGGTTAAGTTCTGGACCCCCGCCGAAATGCGAAAACAGCTGAAAAGCGGAACTCATTGAATAGAATGGCATGTGATGCCCAAAAACCACCGTAAAAGCGGAACAAGTGCCGTATGAGTGGGGCTTTAGTCTAATTGTGTCTAATTGAGACCGCTGCATTAGCGAAGCGCCGTAAAGTGAAGCGCCGTAAAGCGGGGCCCTACTGTACAGGACAACTACATTAGATACAACTTATGCTTTGCATGCAAAAGGTCCCACGTTGGGATGGGAGAGACCCCTGCCTGAAACCCTAATGAGCTGTTAAGAACATAAGAACATAAGAAGAGCCTGCTGGATCAGGCCAGTGGCCCATCTAGTCCAGCATCCTGTTCTCAACCAGGTGGCCAACCAGGTGCCTGGGGGAAGCCCGCAAGCAGGACCCGAGTGCAAGAACACTCTCCCCTCCTGAGGCTTCCGGCAACTGGTTTTCAGAAGCATGCTGCCTCTGACTAGGGTGGCACAGCACAGCCATCATGGCTAGTAGCCATTGATAGCCCTGTCCTCCATGAATTTGTCTAATCTTCTTTTAAAGCCGTCCAAGCTGGTGGCCATTACTGCATCTTGTGGGAGCAAATTCCATAGTTTAACTATGCGCTGAGTAAAGAAGTACTTCCTTTTGTCTGTCCTGAATCTTCCAACATTCAGCTTCTTTGAATGTCCACGAGTTCTAGTATTATGAGAGAGGGAGAAGAACTTTTCTCTATCCACTTTCTCAATGCCATGCATAATTTTATACACTTCTATCATGTCTCCTCTGACCCGCCTTTTCTCTAAACTAAAAAGCCCCAAATGCTGCAACCTTTCCTCGTAAGGGAGTCGCTCCATCCCCTTGATCATTCTGGTTGCCCTCTTCTGAACCTTTTCCAACTCTATAATATCCTTTTTGAGATGAGGCGACCAGAACTGTACACAGTATTCCAGTCTGACTGTTGCCAGTCAGTGCTGACAATACTGGGCTACCAATGGTCTGACTCGGTATAAAGCAGCTTCCTACACCCTCTGTGGCTAAGGCACTTTGGGATCCTCAGTAACACAGCAGCCGAGCACTATCACCAGCAGCAGCCTTGGAGCTGGAGAGGGAATGGAATGATCTCTGCACCCCTTGTTCTTCCCATAGTAGAATAAGGAGGAAGACTTATTGCTCACCAATGGTGGTGAGAACACTCATCATCAGCACAGTGCAGGCAGATGTGGAAGCCTGCTCCTGGAATGGAGCAAAATTATAAAAATCAATCTCTATAACATGATAGAGTCTGCTATACAAAAGATAGCTGTCATCAAAAATCCTACAGTCCTGTGGGCTCTCTTTGGATTTGTATATATTTTTCTTCAGTAAAATGAGCCACAGAATGCCCTGTTCCGTGTTTCTCTCGCTGTTGCTACAGAGTTCAGGGCCTGTTGGCAACAATGCATAATGTGGAATTATTGCCACACCCTCCAATATTTCATTCATCTTGTTCATTACCTGGACAGAATTAACAATAATGCTTCAGGAAGTCTCCATCAGCTTTTTCTGTTATTCCAAATTACCTCGGGACAGTACAGTCCATGTCAGTGACTATGTCGCCCCTGTTTCCATGTTCAGAGTATGTAATTCCCTAAAGAAAGAAAAGGGGGAAGAGCTTATGTAAGCTTTAGCCAAGTTGACCTTTTCTTCCTGTTTTGATTCTTTTCTGATGACTCAGGCATAATGTGACTTGGCTGAGGTAACTTATTATAAGCATTAGCTCATTATTCAGGCCAACCACCTTCAACAGATACAACTTCTTCATAGATCTAGCTGTTGTTGTATGGTGTCTTTCCTTCTGCCCATACACGTATGCACGGGTGCACACACAGTTTAACACACATATTAGGATCCATACTTTCACATCACAAGCAGTAACAAATTTTTAGGAGAGCTGGTGTAGGGTAGTGGCTAATAGACTAAGGCTGCAATCCAATATATGCGTGCTCAGAGGTAAGCTCCATTGGGCTAGGGGCAGCCTTTCCCAACTAGTGGGCCACCAGATGTTGTTGGACCACAACTCCCATCAGCCACAGCCAGCATTGCCGATGGTCAGGAAAGATGGGAATTGTGGTCCAACAACACCTGGTTGGGAAAGGCTGGGCTAGGGCTTACCCTTAGGTAAATGTGCATTGGATTACAGCCTAATCTATGAATCAGGAAGTTCCTGGTTTGAATCAGATCTCTGCCATGAACTCAGTAGGTGGAGGCAAGAAACTCTCTCATTTCCCCATCAACAAAATGAGGGATAGCACTAGCTTACCTTACAGGGTTGTAGTAATAATATTATATATATAGTATATATACACATATATGTACACGCACACGTAGTTTTGTAAACTGCTTAAAGACTGTCTTAAGTATTAAGCAGTATATAAATATATGAAATGAAATTATAATGATAATATTTGAAACCTGTATTTCCTCAAGATGGTGTACATGGATCTCCTCCCCCCACAACACAACAACCCTGTGAGGTAGCTTAGGGTGAATGACAGTGATTGGCCCAAGGTCACCCATTAAGCATCACGGCTGAGAAGGGATTTGAACTCTGGTCTCCCAGGTCCTAGTCCAACACTCTTAACCACTGCTCAAATCTAGAAAGTGCATGTAAAGTGCTCTGAACACCTGAAAACACTATACAAATGTTTAAGTTTTAAACTATTATTGTAACATAATGAACTGATGCCATTTATTTGTTCAGTTTGATTGGCTTTAGATGGACTCACTAAATGTCTTTACATTAAAAAAAAAACCTGCCAAAAGTAGTAGTAATTATTTACCTAAATATAAGTGGGTGATAGTTCTGAAATCAAGTTCAGGGCAGGCTGTCTTATACCGTGCTGAACATAACGGGGTGCATGTTCCCAGGGAGTGCATATACCCACTGGCTTTTGTGTCTTCATCAGACTGATATACCATTGTCCTTTCTCTAGTGACTCCCTGTCCTGCCCATACCAGGAGAAACTAGCTTCCCAATGACGCAATCAACCAAGAGAGAGCAGCAGTGCCTGGCCATTTTCCCTTTCGCTATCTGTGCATTGCTGGGGTGGGCAAGGATTTCTGTGCCCTGCCAGGCCACTGTGTAGCCTTCATGTCCACTAGGATAGATGAGCATGATCACCAGCGTTGAGGGGGGGAAGTCAAGTGTGTTACCAGGCTGCGCAACAACCTAGTTGAGCATAGTCTTCCTCTCTTCTTACATGCTCATCGCAGACTGGCATTGATGCACGTTTCACAGAGCAGCATTGTTGAACATGATTGGAAGCACCCTGCCCTCTCTGTCTGGGCTGTGACTTCCACTGCAGTCCTACACAGATTTTCTTGAGCCGCACATCACAGTGACTGACTCTCTTATGTGCGCATATGATGGCATCTTTCATAAGGCACACCATCTCCCCCCCCCCGGTTTGGAGCTGGGGTGGACAGGTTTCAGCACTGGTCCATGTCATGAACACCTGATTTCTAAAATAGCTTTGAGGCAAGCAATTCTGGGGGAAGACATCTTGTCTGAGATGGGGCCTCTGAGAGGCATGACTTTGCATCTTCACAGCTGAAGCTAGTTAATTAGGCCGAAGCAAGAACACCAGCTTATCAGTAGAGACTGGTATTCAAGGCCACCTGGCCTGGGAAGGTTGGGGAGTATGTGACCATTAGGTGCAAAAACTCCAGAAATATTTCATCATCTGAAAGCCCCCTGATTGGCTAATTAATTCCTGGCTGTTGCTGGGTATTTTCCCATAAGAATGGAATTCAGACTTTAGGTCTTCGTTTCCCACTGTACCCTATGGTTGCTGATGCTGCCTAGGTGGGGTTCCATCTTCCATCTGCTTTCCAGGCTATCCATCTCTAGGGAGACTAGGAACTTATGAAGCTATTTTGCTGTTTACCTTTTTGTAAGTATAGACTAGGCTAGACAGTTTTGTTATTTTGTGTTATGACTGTAACTCTGTATTTCACCTGGCCTGCAGGGGTGTGGGTTTTAAGGAACCATTTTGCTGCTGCAATTGTGCATTTATTTTATTTAATAAAGCTATTTCTTATTTATCAGTGTGTGTGTGTTCATTGCAGGAGGGTTTGGCTCTGAATCCAGTACCTTGGCCATTTGACCACGGACTGCCATATATTTGGATATTTTGTCTGGCTCCAAGACAAGGAGGGTAGTTTGGATCTTGTCTGTTGGAATCCTTGGCAGGTCTATTTCTGGCACTTTGGGTTTCCCCTTGGCCCAGAGTGGGTGACCAGATTAAGGGGTTGTGGCAGTCTACCTACCTTACAGGGTAATTGTTGGTTTACTCAGTCCTAGTAAGGGGAGGCACAGGTTTATGCCTTGCCAGGATCAATTGCCCTGGTTTGGGAGTTGAGTCCTGGGACTGAACCAGGAGCAATTCATGACAGTCCACTTCCATAATAGATTAGGGGGAAGGGGAGAAGAACTAACTTGAGATAATTATGGTGATGTCCAAGAAGAAATAAGGGAAAGCCAAGGGTGATTGGGCAATGGGGCAGTCTTAAACATTTTTCGTGAACGACAGCTGACCCACTGTTGCTGATCTTCCCATCCTATGTAAAGTTGCAGTGCATGTGTGTGTGATCTTGATGCATTCTTGAGACCAGTGTGCTGTAGTAGAGTGTTGGACTAGGACAAGTCCCCACTCAGCTATGAAGTTCACTGGCTGATCTTGGGCCAGCCTAATCTACCTCACAGGGTTGTTGTGGGGACTAAATGAGGAGGGCAAGAATGCCAACTTGTACTCCTTGGAGAAAAGATGGGATATAAATAAGTTAATTAAAATAAAAATAGGGCACACTACCTTTGTGGGGTGCTGGTTAGACCCCAACAGGCCTGTATAGCCAATGACAGGAACTTGTGAGCATCCCAGTATCCTTTTCAATAAACGGGTTTCCTTGATGGGCAAGTCATTTGAGGAATCAGTTACCTAAAATGTGAGAGATTGGGGGGGGGGGAGAATCACTGAAATACTGCAAGTGGCTTACTGAACCAGAAGCGTGGGGAAGAGGATGCACACAGCCTCTTGGCCCATCTTTTTTATTTAAGAGCAGGGGTGAGGTGGTTGGGGAGGCCTTGCGGCCCTGAACTCCGCCCTCCCCCTTTAAGCGTCTGCTTTATTTCGTTATCTCACTGCAGTCACTAAGTCTGGTGACAAGTGATCCTCATGTTACCTTCCTAGATCTCCAGCTGCACCATATATTTAAAGCAGTATCATATACTTCACAGTCATGGCTTCTTCCCCCCCCCCTCCAATTCCTGGTAATTGTAGTTTGTTAAGGGTGCTAACAGAGGTTCCCCTCATAGAGCTACAATTTTCAGAATTCTTTGGGAAGAGGGATTGATAAACCACACTGGAAATCATAGCCCTATGAGGGAAATAGGGGTCTCTTAACTCCCAGCACCCTTAACAAACTACAGTTTCCAGGATTCTTTGAGGGGAAAGCCATGACTGCTTAAAGTAATATGATACCGCTTGAAATGTATGGTGCAGATGGGGCCTAGATTGATGACACTGTGTATACCTTCTTTGTAGTAACACAAGGCAATGAACAGTGTACAAGAACAGGTCCTCATTGGTTTGCCTCCCATATTTATTTTTGTGTCCTCATTTCCTCCGCCTTAAAAAGAGCATTGCAGATTTGCTTCCTCTGCTAGATTTCTTCTTGAGGGATGAGTTGTCAAGTGCAGAGCTGTGATCTGTACCAGCGTGACGATGGTTTTTAAAATACCTGCAGTGCACTTCCAGCTTTCCATTCAACTCTGCTGCTTTTTCTCAGTTCTGATGCAGACAGTGTCATCCGTTTCCTCAGTGAGCACAGCGCCCTGGTTAAAAAAGCACAGATATATGCAAGCGTTGGGAGGTCTATCTCCAGTGATTTGTAACTGCTGCACAAATGGTGGAGATGCCACGTTTGCAAACCTGTGCATATCTACTTGGGAATAAGCCCTATCAAACTCGGTAGGTCTTCATTCTGAGTAAACCTGCATAAGACTGGGCTGACGTGACTAACCTGGCCTCATTTGTGGTATTCAGCTAATACGGACTCAAACCAGCTGTGTTTTGACCAACACCAGAATAGTCAGCGTCTCATTTACTGTGGACTTTGAACTATATTAAAAAGCTCTGCAAAAAAAAAAAGTTGAAGGCATATATGGATTATTGTTATGACTTTTCCCCCTTTTTGACATCATTTAACTCATGTCCCAGGGTTCCAGTCATTCTTGGACAAGGGAGAAGGATCATGGCTTTGAAGATAGCAGTACTGCTGAGCTGTGTCCTTGGGATCAGCGCCTTTCCCCTGGAGGACCCTGAGGATGGAGGCAAGCATTGGGTTGTCATTGTAGCTGGTTCAAACGGCTGGTATAATTACAGGCACCAGGTAAGAATTGACTTTGGGGGGGAGGTTGTTGTGCAGAATGTAGCTGAATACTTTCTGCCACCCCAAGGGCTGGCTCTTGCATGCATGAATATTTGTTGTTTTTTATTTCATAGCCCAGGGGTGGGGATCCTCCAGCCCCCAAGGCTATTTTGGCCAAGCCATGATCATCTACCATAACATTATGTCAGGTATGGAACTGGTAAAGGTGTGGCTGGGCTAAAGGGGATTTGCAGGCACTTCTGACTAGCTGCTCTCACAAAGTTCTGTGTACAGCACTTTGGAAGTGCAGACAATCAGCTGATAATTGGGGCTTGAAGCAACAGGCATGGAGCTGTGGAAGCCCCAGCAATCAGCCAATCATCTGTGCAGGCAAAAACAGGTCACTTGTCTCCATTATGACATCAGGTGATTGACAGGTGGTTGACTCCACCAACCTGTGACACATGGCCTGCGGGGAGTAGGGGAGATAAGATTGTGACTACCCAGCCAGATATAGCCAAAAGCAGGGATGGGCAACGTATGGCCTTCCAGAAGTTGTTCAACTGTAACTTCTATCATCCTGGATCATTGGACATGCTGGCTGGGAAGGATTGGAGTTGGAGTCCCAACAACAAAGGGGAAAGCCACAAGTTGTCCATCTCTAGCCAAAAGTGTCATTGGAATCTACTGGAAAAGAATGATCTGTGATGATTTTGAACATTCTCTCTAAAACAGATTTTAGTGTGCAAGTCAGCAGATGCTGCTGCTGCAGTAATCTAAGTATGGATGTCCATCACGTGAGCTGGCTATAAGAATGATTGGGACTAAATCATCAGCTTACAAATCATTGACTTACAAGCGGACTAAACTAAACAATTGATCAGATAAATATTGCAATCCTAAAAACTTACAGTAGCGATCTGGGGAGGTTTTCTATAGATGCTGTGGTGTGAAGTGGTGTTGGTCAAAGGTTGCTGTGATTCTCTATGCTATTGCAAAGTTCCAAGCTTGAGAGGCTTGCTAAGACATTTAGATTTTGCACACTTTCCCTCTCTCCATCTGTGGTGGATAAGTATGCTGGACCAAACAGAGCAACGTGGGAATTCTTGTGCAATCCCTACTGAGTTCTGTAAACTTAAGTTTACAGGTAGCTATGGTGAGAAATAGAGGGTGGAACAGCATTGTGTGGGGGGAGGAGGAAGTGTAGCTTCATTAAGTACGGACTAGTAGACAAAAGTCGGTCATGTGAAGAAAGCTTGTAATGGAAATCTTATAATACCAGCCTACGCTAGGATCTTGCACAATTGACTCACCCTGATTTGTTCGAGGTTTGAACCCTCAAGAGGCATGTTTATAAAAAAAATAATACCATTTAAAGCTACACTAACCCCTCCATCTTTTCCCGCTCCATCGATATTGGGGACGTGGATGGACCAAACAGAGCTACTCTTGTGCAATCCCTAATCCATGCCAATGCTTCCTGTTCATTTTTCTTTCACCAAAAATGTTTGGCCTTCTTAAATTAGAAATGAGGAACTTAGACCCTCAAAGCAGCTGTGAGGTTCGAGGGCCTTTCTTGGCCTACTCCTGTCATCCTGTGTAATAAAAATGTAAGTGTCATGCTGCAGTTTGCTTGGCCAGAAACAGGTGGCATTGTGAACTACAGTGTGATCCCTGACAGCCAGACAGGCATGGTGGGAGAGCAAGAAGGGCGATCAACCCAGCATCAGGCGATGGAGGTGATGGTGGCCACCCCATGACAATGCCTGGAGGTAGTACGGGGAGTGAGCGAGTGCCTGAGGAGGGTGAGCAGGCTGGCATCAGAAGTGTGAGCTGAAAGCTGCCATCATGCGCCAACGCTTGGAGGCACTTGGGGGGTTGGCGACAGGGGGTGCCTGTGGTTTCCTTACTTGGAGTTAGGTGGGTGGGGTTGGCACGTAAAGTGCACAGGGGTGAAAATCCCTAGTTTATGATACAATTTGTAACTTTTTTGTTTTAGAAATTCAGGCTGGAATCCTATGCCCACATATCTGGGAGCAAGCCCCATTGAACTTGGTGGGACTTACTTCGGAGTAGACATGTGTAGGATTTACTTCCATGTGGCATAGTTGTTGGTTCAGCACCATCACTGTTCTATGGTACTTTTCAAACCAAGATGGATCTTTGCTCATGAAACTGACAGTCCAAATTTGGGAAGAGGTAAGGAAGGGGCAGGGAAGATGCTAGTGGGTTTGCCACACAATCCAGTAGCGACTGCAAACTTACTGTATGGCTGTTGGTCTTCCGTAGGGGAAGGGCCGTAGCTCAGTGGCACAGCATCTGCTTTGCACGCAGAAGGTCTCAGATTCATCTCCAGGTAGGGCTGGGAAAGATTCCCTGCCTGAAATCTTAGAGAGCTGCTTCCAGTCAGTATAGACAATACTGAGCTAGATGGACCAATGGCCTGACTCGGTAGAAGGCAGCTTCCTATGTCCTTCCCTGCTGTATTGCCAGATAAGCACAGGACCTTGGCCATATGCCATTGGGTTAGACTAAGCTGGGTTTAGAGTTAGTCGAGTCCCATTGATTTCAGTAGGTCTAATCTGGCCACAACCAAATCTGAATCCACCCTTTTTTGTCAAGGGTGCGGTGGAATCTGTGCTAATTTGAACAGGTTATTGGTACACAGTGTGGTGGTTTTTTTCAGTAGACTTTCATGTTTACTTAACTCTTTTAAGTATTTTGAAAGGAGTATCTTAAAGTGGTATTGTGAAACTTAAAACATCTGCATTTGTCCCTTTCTCCAAAATGGAAATAAAAAAGAAAAGAACTTTTCAGACACTGGAAGGCATCCAACAGTTAAGAGCTTGCCATAGCCTGGAGAGTTGTTCTCTTGGCAGGAACTCAAGCCTTCACAATGCAGGATGTGGACTGGCTTCTGTAGCAGGGCTGCGGAACCTGTTGCCCTCCAGACATTGGGACTACAATTCCCATCAGCCCCAGCCAGCATTGCCAATGATCAGGGGTGATAGGAGTTACAGTCCAGCAACATTTGGAGAGGGGGCACAGGATTGCTTTGCCATATTGTTCAACATTTTCTTGCCCAAGTAGTACAGCGCCATCATTTGCATTATCTGTTCCCCCTGCCCTTCACCCAATCCCTGTTTGGAATTGCTGCAATACAGTGATCATTTTAGAGTACACAGTGATCAAAATGAAAAGGCCTCTTAATTACAGTGGCATGTTGACTTTCTCTAACCAGCCCTTATTTTATAGATGGTTGGCTTATAGATGGTTTTTCAGTGGCTACAATACGTTTGGCACTTGCTAGGCAAGTTTGCTATGAGAAGTAACAAGTAAGGGACTGAGCAATTTCTTCAAGATAAATGCAGTTAAGCTAAATCATACAAGCCCTAGGCTGAGCGATGCAGATCTGAAGTTGTTAGGATCATACAGTTGCTTTAAGCATGAGAATGGGTTTTGAGCAAGCTTGGCAGCATGTTGGTTTGGTTTATAAAAGTATTGGCATTTAAATGAAAGAGTGATGTATTTTTATTTTATTGGTCCTGGGTTCAATAGGGGTGTTTAGCTTGGACAGTCCTTTTGAGTGAAAAGAGACACTTCTGTTGAAGACTTGTTACAAATGCTGCAATTTTTCTTCTGTTGTTTGTCACACATGTAAAGGTGCATAGCAAAGAAAACTGTCCTGTGTCTTTCAGGCTGATGCATGCCATGCTTACCAAATTGTGCATCGGAATGGCATTCCAGATGAACAAATCGTTGTGATGATGTATGATGACATTGCTGATAGTGAAGAGTAAGTAACAAAATTTGGCAGGAAAACTGAGCCTCTATGGTCAGTTGTCACCACCTTGGCAGCGGTGCTGTCTGTCAAGTGGGGAACCTGTGGCTCTCCAGATGTTGCTGATCTACAACTCCCATCAACCCGAGCAAGCATGGCCAATGGCCGGGGTGACAGGAGTTGTAGTTCAGCAACGTTTAGAGGACCACAGACTCCTCACCCTTGCTATTTATGAATGTAATGTCTGTCATGGGACTCCTGAAAGGGTTTCACAGAATTACAAACTTCACTCACTGCTAGAATGGCCCCACTGCTCGACCTTCAGGCATACATCATAACCTTCTCAAAAGTGCATACTCAGCAGCTTAGCCTCCTGTTTTCCACAGAGAGAGGGAAATTCCTGACCCTGGTTTGTTTGACTGAACCACGGTTTCCCAAGTTTTGACATAATTTACACAACATAGGAGACGGACCTTTAGTGTGGTGGCACCTACCCTGTGGAATTCCCTACCCTTAAATATTAGACAGGCGCCATCTCTGTTATCTTTTCGGCGCTTATTGAAGACCTTCCTCTTTCAACAAGCCTTTTAAGTTGAGACCTTATCCCAGTCTGCTTCTGTGTTGGAATTTCTTTTTAATATGCTTTTAAACCTTTTTTTTTACTTCTTTAAAAAAAAATCTTCAAAGCTTTTAAAAAATGTTTTTAAAGTTGTTTTGTTTTAATGTATTTTAATGTCTGTCTTTATGATGTTTTAAAGTGTTTTTAGTGCTTTTGTTTGCTGCCCTGGGCTCCTGCTGGGAGGAAGAGTAGGATATCAATCAATCAGTCAATCAATCAATCAGTCCGTGCTAGTTTTATTCAAAACACAAAGTGGAAGCTTCCAGTTTCTCCCCCTTCTATCCAAGGGGGGGCAGGGGGGGCACATGAGCCAGAAGCTCATTAGAGCTCATTTTTGTAGAGTTAAACCATGCATCTGAACGGAGTCACTAGGGCTTTAGATCACAGATGGCAACCTTTTTACTCCTAACGGTTGCCTTCCCGTGGGGATAACCTATTAATAGCTGCATGCCAGTGGTGGTGGGGCAGAACCCAAAGCCTCCCCCTTCTCTGTCACTTTCTGCCATCCTCTTCCCATTCTCTCTTCCTTCTCACCCATTGGTGTACCAGGGAAGGGGCAAATCTCGCTTGCCAGAGGTCTGAACTGATCATGTGCAGAGGGCTTTTGAAGGTTGGGGGCCAAATACAGTCCTAGGGCTGGCAACAGGTTGGGCTCGCCTGTTTTTAAAGGCATGTAGTCTCTTTGTATGTTACAGACAGTGGGTTTACACCAGCGTACCTGCCGAAATATAATGGGGTGGTGCACTGGCACTCGGCAGCATATATGGGGAGAGAGACTGACCCAAGACTGTCCAGCAGCCACAGAAGCCCTAGCAATGTGAAGCATAAAAGGTCACAGCTGGCCCGAGTTGTCCCTTGCTATTTGCTTCTGGGCTCAGACATCAGTTGAGAGCCTGCTTAGTCACATTCCCTCCTGTATCGCACAGCCCCCCTATTTATTTACAACAGGGGTGGGGAACCTTTTTCAGCATGAGGGCCTCATTCCCTTCTTGGCAGTGTTCCTAGGCCCACATGCTAATGGTGGGCAGGGCCAGAGGCAAAAGTGAGCACGGCAACAAATGCACATTTTACCTCGGTATGGTAGGCTAGTTTATACAAACACATACACCTACCTCTGTCCTCCATCCCGATAAGCAAGAGGCATTTTCAGAGTTCAAGGACACAGTGTGGTATAGTGGTTAGAGTGTTAGACTGGGACCTGGGAGACCAGGGTTCAGATCCCTGGCCAGCCACGTAGCTCACTAGGTGACCTTGCAGTAGTCATTGTCTCTGAGCCCAGCCCATCTTACGGGGTTGTTGTGAGGATAAAATTGTAGAACCATGTTTGTACGCCACCTTGAGCTCCTTGGAGGAGAGGGTGGGACATAAATGAAATTAATTAATTAATTGCAGTTGGGCAAAAATGCCAGGGGAGCAAAGCAGGATCAGTGAGGGGTGTGGCCCAAATTGAGTTCTGAGGACGAGAGGGCCGTATTTGGCTCCCAGGCCTGCGTTTTCCATCCTTGCTCTATAGCAAGTTTTCTAGGAGGTAGATGGAGCTAAGTGAATATTTTTCTGCTTTGAAGTTGAGTGTGCTTTGTGGTGGTAAGATAATAAGGATGGGGTTATTTAGGATTTTAGAAGCTTCTTAGCAGAACATGGGATGAAGTGCATGCATATTATGTGTTAGCTGCTATACATAAATTAAAAAACAAATTCCTGACTGAGCTCACAACAACAACAAAAGGAGACAAGTTGGCAGGAAAGGGGAATCCAGGGGAAGATATTTGGTAGGTTTCAGATAGAGGAGGGGTCTCTCCTGAATGGTGTAGTAGGGCTTGGAACTCTTAGTGCTTGGCATAACTCTTGTAGTCAGAGCACATACTCTCCATAGCACAGCTAATTATCCATACTGCAGGACCTTTAGGGACCATGATCTCTTAAACGTGTGTGTGTGTTTTAATGAAAACCTTTTAAATATATGCGTCGCCTATTCTATCTCGCCTTCCTTGGCAGACTCGGAAGTCTTCCAAGTGTGCACAGCACAGAGCCTGTGGTGAGCACGTACACAACAACTTTCAGACTGACTATGGATTTTTAATAAGTTCTGTTGACTTGTCATGAACTCTGCATGTTGTAGAGGTAGCTACTTTTTTTTTTAACTTGAAAAACATGAGTTAACTTTTTGACACTACTTTTTCTCCTTCCCCATTTCAGGAATCCAACCAAAGGCATCGTCATCAACAGGCCCAATGGTACAGATGTGTACAAAGGCACCTTGAAGGACTATGTGAAAGAGGTAGGAACTAGATTTCTTTGCTTGGCAACCCAGGAACATTGCTAGCCTTGAATATTGAAGTTTTCCTAAGAAACTTGGCTTTGTTAATCCATTTGGAGAGTCGGCCAGTTGAGCTGTGACACTTTTGCCCAGAGCTCAGCCAAACTAGTTCACCTTGAGTGAAATGTGCATCACATATTTCAGGTGGAGCAGGACTGGTAAATGGTAACTATATTTCATATGTTTGCATTTTTGTTCTAGGCTAAGTAAGGTTATCAGATAGCTTTAAGAAAGGAGAAATCTCATTCTAGACTGGCTGTATGTACTTGTGTGGGGAAATAGGGGTCAGCCTTTACAGTCAAGGCATCTGCTAAAGAATCTTGGTCTACAGTGTAAACTGGGGTGTAAATGTCATATGCATTATTGTAAGCTTTATGAGGCTCCAAATAGTTGCTTAGGTCCATTCAGGAGGCTTGTGCTAGTCCAGGCATACCGTGCATGGCGTCTGTAATGTCCTTTAGGTTCAAAAGCAGTTTGTCACATCATGGGGTTGGAGGTCTGCTGTTCACTGAAAAACAAGCAGAGAAATTCACTGGGGGTGCATACATTAGCAGTCTGCTTGCACAATATCCACTGCATCCAAATCCTGTCTTGCATAGCCTATTAGAGGTTTGGATTATTATTATTATTTAGATTTATATCCCGCCCTTTCTCCCAGCAGGAGCCCAAGTCCAATCTCCCAGATTGCAGTCTTAAGTCTTGAAGACTTCCAGGGATGGTGGTTCATGGTGGTGGCTAGCCATGGAGATAAATTAATGAACCTGTTGGCTTTCTGGAGTCCTTGTGTAGTGTCTCATTGAGATGAGCGAGGACTGCACAGCCGTTCGTGGGATGTGTCTCCAGCCTTCTAATATCTTGAATAGTTTAAGCTTAGATGAAGAGTTTTAGATCTTTTAAGATACTGCAACAAAGAATAGCTACTTTATCTCACTAGCCACAGATAATGACAAAGATCTGATTAAGCAGGAATAAAAGCTGTTGTACAAAAAAAGAAAAAGCTGTAAGGGCAATGTGCTGATCACAATCCAGGCAGTTTCTTTAGAAATGCCCAAGAGCTTACAAATGCATGCATTTACAGTATCTTGTTGCCTGCCTTTCTACAACAGTCACTCCCAACCATGTATCACAAACAAATCTTGGAAACATCCTGGCATCCTCTGATAGAACAGTGTATGTATTATGTTTGTCTGAAGCCCTGATGAGTGTATGGAGCCAGCCTAACTGATCTCTTGCTGGCACCTGTAGACTCCTACATTTGCATGTGGTGTTCAGTCGTCCTCCAAAGTAATCCTTAAAATGCTAAACATTAAAAATTGTATTCATATTTTAAAACTAAATGCATTACTACTTTGATTTCTGCAGCTGACTAGATCTGCTTCGCTTCTCAGTTACATTTGAGGAAATACAAACTTCCCATGTTCTCAACTTATTCCAGAAAACATAAGATGTATAAGTGTATCACATACAGCATTGCCCTGAAAGTACATGCAGCCACAACCCTGCCTTATAAATCTCATTCGACAACATGCAATTTTGCTGTAGTAAAGGACAAGCCTAAGAAATGTAATATTGCATAAGCATTTGTGGATTAGGCCACAAAATCTTATGCTGTGACAGCATCTGTTGCCCTTTTAAGGTGTTCCAGGGCTCTTGTTGCTGTATTTGTTAAATGCCAAAAGGACTTCACCTACTTTAATCCTTACAACAAACATGTAAGGAAAGCCAGTGTTATAGACACCTTTTATGGATGGGAGGTTGCACTTGAGAACATGGTTTGCTTAAAGTTCAGCCTGTCAGTGCACTGAAAATTAAAACCAGGGGCTTAAAGTTTACACTTTAGATTTTGAAACACTAAGTTACATCAGTACTGCACTTTCCACTTTACTCCTACTTCTCGTCCTAGTGTTGCTGTTTGCTATCTGAGCTTCTGGAGAAACCAGTCTTTGAAAGATTCATGTCATTCTCTACCCACCCATTACAGAAACGGAGCAATACTGTATGTGAAGATCCCAGTAAGCTAGTTTGGAGGCACCAAAGGCCAGAGGCAGAAACATTCTTCTGTCTTGCTGGTTTTCTAACTCCTCTGGTTACTAGGAGCTCTTTATGTGTCTACATCTGCCATCGGAAATGAGCACATTGCAAAGGATTCTGCGTCACATTCTTGAACATGTGTTGATTCATGTGGGGCTGGCTAGCCCTGCTTGTCCTCTGGGTGGTACCCAACTAAGTTCTGCTTGGAGTAGACCCATTAAAATGAATGGAAATGGCTAACTGAAGGCCCGTTAACTTTAATGGGTCTTCTCCGAGTCCAGCTTACTGGGGTACAACCCTCGTCTCCCCACGTGTACCAACTGCAAATCTAGAAATTCCAGGGTGCCGTAATGTGTGTCTCTATTTCAACTTCCAATCTCTTGGCAATCTGTAGGACGTTACACCAGCAAACTTCCTTGCTGTGCTCAGAGGTGATGCTGAAGCAGTGAAGAGTAAGGGATCAGGAAAAGTACTACGAAGGTAATGAGGAAGATGCGAGGGTGGAATGTTGGTGTCTCTTCATCAATACAGTCTTAATACAGAGTCGGAACTTAAGTAAATGATTGGAAAGTCAGCAGGGTTTTTATATCTTTGCAGTGGCCCAAAGGATCACATATTTGTCTATTTCACTGATCATGGTGCCCCGGGACTTCTGGCTTTTCCAAATGATGATGTAAGTAATTTTTTCCCCTTTAGCCTGGTAGAGTCTACTTCAGAGATGAGAAATCTTGAGCCTGGGGGCCACATGTGGCCTTCTGGACCTCTCTATATGGCCCTTGGGACACTTCTGCAGGCCACATCCTTCACCAGTTCTGCTCTGTACTTATTGTAGTAGCCAAAGTTATCTTAACAGGAATGATGGTTCTCGGAAGCTTGTCCTCTTTTAACACAGATTTATTTTATTAACTGACTGGTTTCTCTTTTCATAATACTCAGTGAGAGTTTCTTAAAAGGATATTGTATTAGACCAGTGGTTCCCAAACTTTTCCCCTGTAGACTACTTGAAATTGCTGATGGTTTTGGCGGACCACTTAATCATTTTTTTCTGCCTGTTGTAGCAGTTTTAATGCGCTGTGCTAGATGCTGTATGATTTTTAATTGCACTTTTGTTGCTCCTTTTATTTCTTGTATTTTGTTGTATTACAATTTGCGTTCCATAGCGTTCAAACTGTAATACATTGAATTCCATATAAGAAATCGAAGAACCAATAAAAATACAGTTAAAAATCAAGATGGATATTTAATACAATCTGAATGAAGCTCGGGGCCACTGGTGATCCACAGACCAGAGTTTGGGAACCCCTGCCTTAGGTCTCTCCCTGTGTCACTTCCAAACCATTCATCTTAATGAAAGTATGGACAGTTCCAGCAGCACTGTCCTAGAGTGCCATTGCCTGGCTGGAAAGGGACCTTAAACTGCGATGAAGCCTCTTGCTCGCCCGGAGACAGCACTGTGTGTGTTTGACTTTTTATATGGCTACAAAATGCAAAGGTATGAGTCGCATCCTTTGTTCTGCCTACTTCTACCTTTGGTCCCACCCGCCACTGGCATGCAGCCTCTAGAAAGCTTCTTACAAGGGAGTTGAGCCCTCAAGCTGAAAAAGGCTTGCTGTCATTGGTCTAATTCAACTGGTTGTAGCTCCCCCAAGGACTGGTGTGCAAGCCCTTCCCAGTTCTGCTATCTGGCATAAAATTTGCCAAAATTTGTATTTGGCAGAAATTCCCAAACTCTGGCCTGTGAACCACCAGCAGTGGTCCGCTGAGCTTAATTTGGGTTGTCCATGGCATATCCACATTAAATAGTCACAGTGGTTTTAATAGTACTTTAATTTCTTTTTTCTTTATATTTTATTGCATTACATCTAGAATTATGCAAAATGCAAATTGTAATACAATATAAAAATAGAGGTAGCAGTAAAAATACAATTGAAAGCCATTCAGCATCTAACACAACGCATTACAGTTGCTACAACAGGCAGAAAAATCATTAAGGGGGTCCACCAAGACCATCAGCAATTTTCATGTGGTCTGCAGGGAAAAGAAGTTTGGGACCCATCACTCTAGGGCATCTGATCAGAATACATATGCTCCGTCACATTTTCAGCACCATTTCATATCTGAAACTTGTAGCTTATAAAGACTATGGTGCCTCGGGGTAACTGTACAGTATAGTACCACTTGCTGTACAAAATGCCATGTTGCTGTGGAGGAAGAGGATTAATGTGTTCAGCCAAAAGCATAATCCTGCCTCTGATTCAGAAACCAGAGTATTACTCTGTTTTGGGAGGGAGGGAGAGTAGTTTGTTCTACACAGGGCCACATCAAAAACCATTAACATATGCAAAAATACCATAAATAACATTTTGACATTTACTACATTAAATTATTGGTAACCTTGTTGTACTTTGCCTACAAGAGTGAGAAATTTATGGATCTGCCATTTCAGGACTAAACAATATACAGGACATCATATCCGCAAGAGTTGAAAACATGAGTAACAGTAAAAAATGAAAGAGATGGTATCTTAAACTCTTTCTCTGTGTTATTAAGGGGGGTAGAAACTTAAATATCTGGGACTTGGGGTAATATAAAACAACCCTGAAAGGTAGGTTAGGCTAAGGCAGTGCTTTACCCAAGGGCACCCTGTGTTTCGTTAGTAGAGCAGGGTTTGAACCTTGAGCCTCCCTTGCCCCCATCTTTAATATGGGAATTATGAGAATACAACCCTGCCTTAACAGGTTATTTGTAAGGATTGCTGATAACTTATTTAGGGTGCTCTGGGTGCTTGATTGTATGCTAGATATGTGCTTGTTTTGCGTATCTTACTACTTTGCTGGAGAGCAATGGGATATGAACAGATACCTTTTTGTTTGGCAGCTCCACGTGGAAGCCTTGAACAAGACCATTGCATATATGCACAAGCACAAAAGATACCAGAAGGTAAAATGACTATTTTTCAGCTTTTTTTTTTTAAAAAAAGAATAACTGCCATGGTAATTGCATAGGAAGCAGCTTTCTGACCCCTTCCGCTGTAAATCTTACAACTGTTAATGGAAAGGATGTCATAGTCTTGAGTCTTCAACTCAATAATGTGCAGCATTCAAAGTATGAGGAAGGATGGTATGATTAAGCTTCCCTTTTTTGCTGTTGTTGCTATTGGACTTCATCATAACCTCTATTTTGCATGTTGAGAGAATCTTGCTTTGGCATGCCTGCAATCACACAGTGCTGAAACTAGAATGGGTCTTAAGTCATCTCTTTCCGATTCAAATTTTCTGAGTTTACAGAGCTGGAAAAAAGGTTTCGGCAGATGTGGGAGAACCCCAAAGTTTGCAGTTCCTCAAACTACTTATGAAGGCAAAAAAAAAGAGGAGATGGAAAACTCCATAAGAACTCAGTGGCATGGAATGTTGATGTCAGATTGTCTCCCCACACACACACACACAAATGCTTAATTTTGGATTAGCGTTATGTGGATGAGCTCAGAGAGCACCTGCAAGAAGAAGACCAGACGCTTCAGATTTAGATTAACTGCAGTTTAGTGTTGCATCCAACGAACTAAGGCTAGTTATTGAAACAAGCCAACTTCAAGCTGCATTGTTTCAAATTGTAGTTAAGATTTAACCACAGTGGCCTGGTTCTCATGGCACAATAAGCCAATTCCCCACACCTGGTCTTAGAGGTATGGTAGACAGTAATAATTTGTAGACCAAAATCGAGGGAGTGTTATTACTATGTGAGCAACGTGCAATGCAGATAAGCTATGGGTGAGGGAAAGGGTACTTGGAAGAAAAAGTAGGGAATACCAGATCTTAACCTAATGTTTAAAAATGTGTTTCATGATTTCTTAATATACATTGCAGATGGTGTTTTACATTGAAGCATGTGAATCTGGATCAATGATGGATCCTCTACCTGATAATATCAATGGTAAGTGAACAGCCAGCATTTTGGTCTGAGATTGATCAACAGATTGCATTTGGAGTCTTTAGGAGATATTGGAAAGTTCTGATAATATTTAACCAGAAGTGCAATAAATGCTATCTTTAAGTCTGTCTATACACCAAGGATGGGGAACTGAGCCAGTGAGCTGGATTGTTATGTTTCTCCCCTCACGCTCTGTAGGCCAAATTTGGCAGGTGAGCAGGGTTGCCATCTGTCTGCCATCACAGTGACCCCCCCCTTCTTGCCTACATGCTTTGCAATCAAGACCATGCAAGCAAATGCACATCCTGCAATGCACCTTTCAAAATGGTCCACTGATTGTCCGAGGCCTCAGATGATTGGTAGTGCCTGCAAACCCTTTCAGCTAAGCCAGGTCTTTCCCTGCCCCACATCTGACATCATATGACATTATTGTAAAGCAGGTGGGTTTGGCTTAGCTGAAATGGACCAGTTTCATGGACCAATTGGGGAGGCTTGGCAGGCTGGAGGCTCCCCGCCCCTGATCTGCACCAACCTTGGATGTTCAAATGTTGTTGGACTCCAGTACCCAATGTACCTGACAATTGGCCATGATGGCTGGAGATGATGGTGGTTGTAGTCCAGCAACATCCATGGACTCAAGGTTGGGAAAGGTCAATATTTAAACTCAGCGTATCTGCCACCAGGTTGCTGCTTTGGTTGCCATCCTGCCCCTCCAGATGACACGTAGTCAGCATCAGTCTGAAGGGGGCTATATCTGTGCACATTGGGCTCCCTCCATGGGCTTCCTGCACACTGATAGCTTTGCCATTTTTTGTTGGTGTTATTGTTTTAGAGGGAGGCTTTTGAGTGTACACAGATTTGCTCTGAACTGGAGCAAATGTGTCAAACATTGGCTTAAAACCCAAGTTCTTCCTTTCAGCTGGGTTGTAGATCAGGCGGTTGGGATAAGCATATCTTGACAACTGTGTGCCAGCAATGGGGAAGCAAGTAAATAATGTTCTTCCATTTGCCTTGCAGTTTACGCCACCACTGCTGCCAATCCTAGGGAATCATCTTATGCATGTTACTATGATGATAAGAGACAAACATACCTTGGGGACTGGTACAGTGTCAACTGGATGGAAGATTCTGATGTGGTGAGTCACCAAGGTCTAATAATTCACTTTTTATTTTAACAGAAATACTGGACATTGCTGCTCTTTTTTTAAAAAATGCATTTATTGCAGGTGTTGGAAACTTTGTTCATCTTACTGAGAGCCACAAAAATAGAAGGTACATGTATAGCACAGGCTTTCCACAGTGGTGTGTAGCACTATTTCCAGCCGCTACATCTGAGTAGGAGCCAGCTCTGTATTTCCTGGTGGCTACCTCCTCTTTGCTGGGAAATAATGCTGGGAAAAACAGAAGGGAGTAGAAAAAGAGGAAGGCCAAACAAGAGATGGATTGATTCCATAAAGGAAGCCACAGACCTGAACTTACAAGATCTGAGCAGGGTGGTTCATGACAAAAGCTCTTGGAGGTCGCTGATTCATAGGGTCGCCATAAGTCGTAATCGACTTGAAGGCACATAACAACAACAACAACACCTCCTCTTTCAAGCAACAACTAGTGCACAAGAGTTGCCTTTCCAAATCCATGTGCTTTGATCCTGCACAGACTCCTTAGCAGTGGCTCTAGGCCTAGGGGTGGCAGATCTTGCCCAGAGGTGATAACATTGTCTTAAGCCTACAAGAGGAGTTTCTGCAGGCTTTCAATACCAGCACAAGCTAAATTTGCTGTCCTTATCCCACAGCCCCTTGGGTACTATATGGAGATGACCAGAAGCTCCACTCATGATTATATTGCTGCCGTCCTGAGAATCTTCAGATTGATGCCAGCATTTCACAATGGCTCCTGTAGATTTCTCGAGATCCCACCACTATGATAAATATCAGACTGCTGTAGTGGAGACAGGCAGAGGGAGGAAATAATAACTTGGTGAATCAAACGTAATGGGATGGGGAAGAAAGTGACTTAACTGCAGCAAAAGGCAAGTCTGCTCTGCAAGTGAACACTCTTCCGTTGGTTATACCATTATCTGGCGGCAATCCATCTGTTCCTCGGGACAGGAAGCTCAGGCTGCGCCACACTTTCTCAGGAACAGTGTGATTGGTAGGGCCAGTGATTTCTCATCCTCCCTAAGCTTTCTGTTCTGTCCTTCCTCGCATCCTCTTGCACATTTCTTCCCCTTTTTTTTGTGGCAAGTATCATTCAATCACGGTATCCTGCCTTTCATCCAAGGAGCTCAGGGTCGTATATACCCAGACTTATCTCCCTTTATCCCCACAACACCCCTGTGAGGTATGTAAGCTTGAGAAATCGTGATCGGCCCAGGGACACCTCTTTGACTTTGATATGTCCAAGCACGGATTTAGTCTCAATCTGTCTAGTCCAAGGGACATGCTGTGTCTTCCATAACACACTTCAAGTATAGTAACTGTGTTTGTGAAGATACACAGGAATCAAGGGATTTCAAATTGCGTGGTGGTTATACCTGTTTTTTATCTCTTGATGGTTGGGCTGATATGCGAAGGAAGCAGCTTACAAAATGTCTTTTTTAAGGGGAGGGCGTGGTCAATAGTAGTGTTTAGGGGCAGCCCAAGGCTCAAACAAGATTAATAGCTGTGATATCTGAATGACAGGTTGTGCATTCATATACCTCTTAGCTACACAAGTAACAGTGGGAAACTTCAGCTGTATCTGTGTACATAATACAACATCCCAAACCGCCAATGTAAACTTAGGTTTCATTGCAGCTAATAAAAGCCAGAGTACAGTTGATAATAACAATAGCACTAAAAGAATGCACAAAGTACTAAAAGTTCTCCTCTGTCCCAAAAGGAAATCATACAAACTTAAAAAGACAATAAAATCAAACTGCTGTTAAGGTAGAACTTTTTTACATTAGTTCTTCCTAAAAACCTAGGAAAGAAAACCATTTTCCTTGTCTGGTGCCTAAATTATGGTGAAGTCTCCAGGTTAAGGTGCTGGACTACGACCTGGGAGACCCGGGTTCAAATCCCCACACAGCCATGAAGCTCACTGGGTGACCTTGGGCCAGTCACTGCCTCTCAGCCTCAGAGGAAGGCAATGGTAAACCACCTCTGAATACCGCTTACCGTGAAAACCCTATTCGTAGGGTCACCATAAGCCAGGATTGACTTGAAGGCAGTCCATTTCCATTTTTCTCCAGGCAGACCTCCTTGGGGAGGGCACTCCAATGGCGGGAAGCCACCACAAAAAAGGCTATCCTCCCCCCCCCCCCCGGCATTTCAGTTGCTACCTGCTACTCCAGACAACAGGGGCACCAGGGGAAAGGCCTCAGATGGCCAACTCAGGATGGGTGGATTCATACAGGAGATGGTGGTTCAATGAGAGGTTATATGCGTTGCCATTGTGGACAGTAGCGGGAAGACCTTTTCTGTTTACAAGTAACTGCAGGACAAATAGAGGCTGCAAGTGTCTGAAAAAGGCACAAATATATTTTATTTATTAAAACTATTTTTAACCCAGTTTTCATGCTAACATCACAAGTTGATATCCAAAATATATTAAAACTTAATGAGAGAATGAATAACTCAATCTACGGTACTGTTATTGCATACGTTCTTAATGAGCAGTCATTGCAAACTTTCTAACTGGGTTTTTGACGGAGAACTCATGATCCATGACGAGAGTTTTGTTGAAGCATCATTTCAAGTTCTCTTAATTGCCCAATTCATTAAGAACTTTGTCAGCAATTGCTTTTTCTTCCTTTCCCCCTGCCTCTTTCCCAATAGGGAAACTAAACCTTTTTTTTTAGTGTTTGTATGTAAATGGCTTAATTATATGCAGCTCTTCTTTCCTTTCTCTTTTTTTTTTTTGTCTACAGGAGGATTTGAAAAAAGAAACTCTCCACAAGCAGTTTCTGTTGGTAAAGAAGCATACCAACACCAGCCATGTGATGCAGTATGGAAACCTAGTGAGTGTTTGCTTTCAAGTGGGCCCTGAGGCAAACATCTTTTGCATGAATGCTTAGTCTGCACTTTTTAAAGTAATATGAAAAGGAGGGCAAACGGAAGCTAGCAAGTCTACGGCACTACTTGGCTGACTTTAACTTGTGATTTGTTAATGCGTTTATATTCCACCTTTCCTCCAAGGATCTCAAGGTGACATACATGGTCCTGCTCCCCCCCACACACACTTGCCACATTTGCCACATTTTTATCCTCACAACAATCCCAAGGTCGCCCAGTGAGCTTCATGGCCGAGTGGGGATTTGAACCCTGGTCTCCCAGGTTCTAGTTTAGCACTCTAACCACTACGGCAAATCATGGCTAATTTGAACTGCACTTTCCAGTCTACATCCTAAGCCTTGAAATTGGAAAAGTGGAAACCAAAGGTAGAGGAACAACCCCCTGTTAGTTTCCCCACCCTCCTCCCAAGAGCTGAGGGGTAGCGTACATGGCCATTTCCCCCACTTCCTCCCTTTTAATACCTCAGCCCTGTGAGGGAGACTAGGCTGAGAGAGTGATTGCCCAAGGTCATCTGATGAACGTCATGTTTGATCAAAGATTTGAACCCGGGTTTTCCTAACCCAAGTCCAGCACTCTTGACTATACTGCCCTTTTACTACCCTGCTTTAGAGGCCTTGTATGATAGGATAGAGAGCCAGTGTGGTGTAGTGGTTAAGGTGTTGGACTGTGACCTGGGAGACCAGGGTTTGATTCCCCATCCAGCCATGAAGCTCACTGGATGACCTTGGGCTAGTCACTGCCTTTCAGCCTCAGAGGAAGGCAGTGGTAAACCCCCTCTGAAAACCGCTTACCATGAAAACCCTGTTCATAGGGTTGCCATAAGTCGGAATTGACTTGAAGGCAGTCCATTTTTTTCATTTTGATGATAGGATTTATTTCTTACACCGGTATGCTGCTCATTCTCCAAGGAGCCCAGTGGTTTGCTATAGTTCCCAGGCAAATTTTGCATCCAGGAAGCTGAAAGGGCAGCACTGCTTTGCTTCAGCAGTTGCAAGACCATCATCAAGGCCGTGGCTGGTTCTCCTTGCTAGTTCCTCTAGTTTTGCAGCATGCTCTTCTAGCTGAGACTCCTTTGGTTTTCCTAGCCAAGGTTTGGCCTCTGGTTACAGGTCATAGTTAAGGAGGAGAAGCGATCTGGGGCCCAAACAACACACTAAGCCAAACGTTTGCTTAGCTGATCTAAAAAGCTTAGGCAGGAACAAAGCGGGTGCCAGTTTCTTGCCAGGAGCCAGCACATTTGCATGGTCATGGTAAGCCATGCTCTGGCTTTCATGGGTGCAGGAGTGTAGTCATGGGGGGGTCATAGACCCTTACTTTTTCAGTAGCAGGGTCCCAGGCAGGTCCCTATGTCTGAGCCAGTCAGTATGAAAGGGGAGCGTGTTAGCTACTGAGAAAAGACCTTCCTTTTTGAGCCAGTCGGAGTGAAAGGAGGTGAGTCAGCTACTGAGCCTTCCCTTCCATCCTGATTGGCTCCTAGGGATGTCTGTCGTAGTGTCGAGTGGACTCGAGGGAGACAAAGGGAAAGTGGTAACGGAGGGGATGGTGTGACCATCATGAAAGGATCCTGCACTTCTGAATTTGCCGCTACACTACTGCTTGGCTGTATAAAAGGCTATTGAGTAGGTGCACTGAAGTTATTTCAAGTCCGAGGATTCAAATAGGTCTATTCTGAGTGTGTCTCCATCTGCACTATATGTTTAAAGCAGTAGCATACCATATTAAACAGTCATGGCTTCCCCAAGGAATCCTGGGAACTGTAATTCGTTGTGGGTGCTGAGAGTAGTTAGGTGACCCCTGTTCCCCTCACAAAGCTACAATTCCTAGAGTTCCCTTGGAAGAAAGTTTGATTGTTAAACCACTCTGGACATTGTAGCTCTATAAGCATAATAGGGGTCTCCTAACAACTCTCAGCACCCTTAACAAACTACAATTCCTAGGATTCTTTGGGAGAAGCACGACTATTTAATGTGGTATGATACTGCTTTAAATGTATAGTGCAGATGGGGCCTATGACTGTTAGCTACAAATCCTACATTCGGGCCTCTGTAGGCCACTTCCTTGTAACATCATAGATGTTCTTGAAGTACAGTTTAAGGCTTGAGTATTTCTATAGGCTGTCTGCTTGTTGTCCTTGATTGTGTGCAATATAGTGGCTGTAGGTGGATACAGATGTCAGAGGGCCTGTCTCAGATCCTTGCTTTCAGCCATGAAGCTCCCCAAGTGGCCTTAGGCTGACTTAAGGAGACTTACCCATCTTGCCTCAAATGTTGCTGCAAGGTCAAAACAATGAGAGAGGGGACCGATTCCCCTCTAGTTTTTCAAGCAACTTAAGCTTTAGAAAACAGCACTGCAACCTGAATATGCTTCTGTTCCATTAAAGTGGAGGGGGTGTCTTCTTTTTTCCCCTTGTAGTCCATCGCTCACATGAAAGTGGTGCAATTCCAGGGCACGAAGCAAACCTCCAGCAGCCCCATATCGTTGCCACCAGTAAGTCACTATGACCTCACTCCCAGTCCCAATGTGCCCCTTGCAATCATGAAGCACAAACTGATGGCCACCAACGACGCAACTGAAGCTAAGGCGATTCTAGAAGAGATGAAGAGACATCTAGAGGTAAGAATGAAGATAGATGCATGTTAATGATGTGACATGGACTATTGTTGTTGTTGTTACTATTTTCTTACTTGCCTTTTACCATAAGGTCCCAGGGCAGGTTGCAGCAATATTAAAAACAGTTCAAAACAAACTACAGTCACAAGAACAGGGTGGGTCCTAAAAATACCTCTCTCAAGTGTCAAAGGGTTAGGGTAAAGAGGTGCATCTTCAGCATACGATAGAAACGATACGATGAAGGTGCCAGACACACAACTTGGGGGCTGCCACAAAGAATGCCCTCTCCCAGGCCGCCACCCCCTGAACGAGGGCAGCAGAAGAGACTCCTGCTGCTGATCTTAACACCCAAGAGGATCTGTGGGGAAGGAGGCATTCTTTCAGATATTTGGGGGCCTAGGTTATTGAGGAGCTAACTGCTCTAATGGAGACGCTGCTTATCCACATGGCTCTTCATTCAGTGGTAGTCACCCATATCGGAACAGACAGGATATGTCCCTGAGTGCTATACGCACCACTGATCTGTACAGCTGCTGCTGTTTTGCACGCACGCAGGTTGAAACAAACTTGCTTCCTTAAAAACCCTCTTCTGCGAATCTTGGTGGTGAATGCTTGGGCGAGTACTACTTCAGTATTGTTCCTGGCGGTGGGTTTTGAGTGCTGGTTAATATACTATAGTAGGAAATGCTTGGTAGATGATGTGCAGTGGCCTCTGATGCTGTTTGACATTGGTTGCTCGGGTGGCAGATGTCTGATGCTCTGTCAAATGCTTTAAAAGGCATTTTGTTTTTAGAGTGAAACTTTCAAAGCGAAACTTTCTCAGCTTCTTATTCTTGGTTTGGAGTACATGCACCCAGTCTTCAAGATGAGGTGCTTTTGCAGCAGACTGTGGTAACTCTCTGTTCCAGGGTGGAATGAAGGAAGAGCTAGTGGTTAGAGTGTTGGACTATGACCTGGGAGACCAGGGTTCGAATCCCCACACAGCCATGAAGCGCACTGGGTGACCTTGGGCCAGTCACTGCCTCTCAGCCTCAGAGGAAGGCAATGCTAAACCCCCTCTGAATACCGCTTACCACGAGAACCCTACTCATAGGGTCGCCATAAGTCGGAATCGACTTGAAGGCAGTACATTTTTTTTTATATCATCCAAGTGATAGGTGCTTTTGGGGATGTACAAAAGGTACTTGACCCACAGTAGGGCACCTGTGCGCAGCAAGGCTGCTAAACACAGCTGCACTCTACACACCGCGCAGGAGGCGTTCAGTTCTTATGGAAATCATGGTCCAGACGCCTGTGCCATTTACAGCTCCAAAGTTCTGTGATAAGAAACAGCTCACGTGGGCTAGTTTCAAAGGCAAACATGCATGGTGGTTGTGGCTAGCAAGACTTCTCTGGATTGAGCAAAATGAGAATTTCAAAAAACATATTTAAACTAATGCAGCAACATGTGAACACCCCCCCCCCAGACAAATGCACACAAAGGGATGCCAATGAAGCAAAGGAAAAGCATAAGTTACAGCCTCCCCCATGTCTAGTTTCAGTTGCCCATGCATCTTCAAATAGGTCCCTCCTCCCAAAAAAAGCATGTGTAGGTTTCTTTGTTTTTAAATGAAATTTATAGTCTTCTACAGGAATGACTAAATGGTACACACCCAAGTACTTTAAGTTCCTTTCTTGGAAGCCCTGCAGAACTCTCAAAATCCCCCAAATTCAAAAAGCTATCTGGTTTTGGAGGAGGAGAAATGCAGGGGCCCTGATGGCATTTTCCAAGAATGGCATCAAGCCAAGCCCTAGATCTTTTGTACTGGGTCCCAGATCTACCCCTTCTCTCTCCACCCAATTTTAAAGCTTTTTTTAAAAAACTATGCTTACAGGCACCTGCTGACATTGCAAAGCACAGTGCTAATGAAGCGACAATTACCCACTCTCTCAATCTGCTCAGAGGCCTAAATTTGTATATTTACATCAACTGCGGGGAACCTTTGCCTCTCCAGATGTAGCTGGACTCTGACCCCCATCAGCCCCAGCAGGCATGGCTGCTGGCCAGGGATGATGGGAGCTGTAGTTCAGCAACATCTGTAGGACCAGAGGTCCTCCATGCCTGATCTGGAGCTGGGTGTGCATGTGGATGTTGTATTTCTCCTTCCCCATCTCCCCCCAAAAGATTGACAATTGCTGTAGGTCAGTCTGCAGACATGGGGATCATGTCTCTCACCACCCCGATAAAATCAATAACAACCACCATGACTTTTGGAATATAGGTGGGTGCGATTTCATACCGTGTGTGGCTACAAATTTCACAAGTCTTTTCTGGAATGCCTCTGTACAGTGAACTGATCTTTTTGTACTGATCTTTAATGTAGTGTGCCCTTCACTCAGCATGCCCAGCAGTAAAGAGAGAGGGCTGATTCCATTGGAAAGGCTTATTTCAGCCTCCCCCAGCCTGGTGCCCTAAACTCCCATCAGCTGTGTCAGCTGGAGCTAATGGGAATCGCAGGCTAAGACATCTGGAGGGCACCGCATTGGGGGAGGCGGACTTGTGTGATCATCCTCGAGGTCTCATTGTTAATATGTGCCCCATGTGATAGAACCACTCTGAAGTGGCTTCCCTGTTTGCTTGGGAAGGGTACCTAGGTTTTCTGATTGGTGTTGGGCTCTAGGGATCAGCATATTGTGCCCCCTGTCCAGAATCCAACTCCATGAGGAATCCTGTGTCCAGCAGGTACCAGCCCAGAGGCAATAGTAGTGTACAGAGAACACAGCTGTGGATCTGGGATGATTTAGGTCCTGACCCAAAGAGCTAAAGGCGGACCCTGGCTTTGACCTGCCATCAAGACTGGTCCCTCAGCAAAATTGCTTGGCAGCAAGGATCTTGGGCAGTTAAAAGGAAATTTAAAAAGGCAATTTGGGGGCTTGTGTTAAGAGACACAGTTGCCTAGAGCCCACTTAAGGAGTCATAATCTTGATAACAAATGGCTTACGCTTGGATCTTCTTCCACAGACCAAAGAGCAAGTCCAGGATTCCATGCGCAGGATTATAGCCCTCATAACACTCTCTGATGAGCACACTGGGCAACTCCTGTCAGAGAGGATGAGCCTCAGGAATTATGACTGTTATGAAGCAGCAGTGCGTCACTTCAAGAGCCATTGCTTCAACTGGCATGAGTCTCCTGTGGTAAGTCTCTCTCTCTTCAGCCTGAACCCATAGGTCTGCTTGGACGCTGGAGTCTCTGATGAGGTACAGGCATTGGTCTTGCCTCAAATGCACAGAACATTGGGCCTAATTTATTCCTGGTCGTTGCCTCTGTCTATGCCGGCAAGGTAAACTGCAATGTTTATGCCATTTTTTGGCTGGCATGTGTGCATTTTTCCATTTTGTTGAAATATAAGTACATAATTCCACAGTGAGAATTAGACCTCCTGGGTCCAACTGCTGAATTTAAGAGTGGAGGGGACTTGCATCAAAACGCCCCCCTTCTAAAAAGGGCACAAATGCCTATTGTATTTGAAAATGATAAATAAAATGAAAAGGCACAAATTTCTCGCAACAGATGCTTTATTGCGTCCTCTAGCATGTGTTATGGCTCAGTTACTTCTGGCCCTAGGCCTTATTTTATGCAGCCCTTGGCCTAATTTCAATTGGCTCAATTTGCAAGTGATTAGTTCAGGTCTCTGGCAAGAGAGGTCTGCCCTTTCTCCCCAGTAGCAAGCTGGGTGGGGAAGAAGAGAGAAGATGTGGCCCCACCCACATCTTGCTCTGGGTCTGCCCACACTCACTTTAGCTCCACCCACAATCAGCATGCAGCACCTGACAGATTACCTCACCCCACTCCTGCAAGGGAATGCATCCCTCAATGACTGCAGGTGGAGTGGGAAAAGATGTAATATTTCTCCTGCTTGTTTCTGTTTTTCAGTATGAATATGCTCTGAGACAACTGTATGCCTTGGTCAATGTCTGTGAAACAGGATATCCCATTGAGAGGTAAAATTGCTCACAAATCTAAGGATATGAAGTGTATTTTTTTAGAAGTAGAAAGTTAACAGTATCTTTTTACCTACAGGGTAGCTCTTACAATCATAGAATAGTAGAGTTGGAAGGGGCCTATAAGGCCATCAAGTCCAACCCCTGCTCAATGCAGGAATCCAAATCAAAGCATTCCCGACAGCTTTTTGATAAGTAAAAAGGCTGAATATATATTTTTAACAGAACAGTTCTGTGAAATGTGATTTTATCATTTGCATTTAACCTAATTAATATATATATAAATAAATCTGTGCAGTGAAAGTACTCTTGCTCACTCTTGTTTTACAATTGTCTTCTCTTACAGAATACTGTCTGCCATAGATCAAGTCTGCTCTGAATTTTAACCACAAAACAATTTAGTCAAGAAATCCAGCAAAAAAAAAAGCAATTAATAATGTGGTAATCAAAGAGGCCAGTTAAATGCATCCACTATTAATAATAAAAAGCAAAATAAAATAAAAACCTATGGAGGACAGCTCCTGCCAGGTTCTGCACTTTAAAGCCTTGGAGAGGGCGAAACGTGATGTTCAGCAAGGCTGCATTTCACTTCAGAAGCTGTTTCCAAAGTCTCGAATTCAGAAGATCATCAGAGTCTTCGTAATTGCAGTGTGTATTCTTGAATTCCACTTCGAAAGAATTTTGGCAACTGACGGTGGGCAGGCTTGGATAAGAGCTTGGTTTGAATCAAACTAGTTTTCTTTGTCTTTTTTTAATCTTTCACTCAGGTTTTGGTGGTCGCCTCTTTGAGAATTACCTAAGGAATTTCACACAAAAAAAACCCTGTAGTGAACACTGCATTTGTTTTTGTTTTGTTTATGATTGGAAATGAATGCTTTCATGACTCGAAGGACATACTGTTGACTGCACACTTTAATATTGCACATCTCAAGAAGTAAAAAATAAAATTGGGTTTGTTGGTTTGTTTTAATTGCATATATCTGGTGTGGTAAATTAACAATTTGATTTAAAATTACCAGGTTTTGTTTGACGAAAATCAAAATTCCCTTTGTGATGGTGAAGTTCCTACCCCTATTGAAGGAGATTGTCTACCGTTATGTCTTCTGATTCTTATGTAACTCTACATTTACATAACTTGGTGGGAGATTTTGCAGTATTTGGAGTGACCTGTGAAGAAGAATAATAAAAAGTTAAGCTGCTTATGCTTCACTTTAAACAAATGTTTCTCTCCAGTCTTCTAATGGGTGTTTTTTTAACGCTGGAACTTGCATCTCATGGGTGTGTGGTTTATACTTCGGCCTGTTTAAAAAAATCAAAAAACCTATGGCTTTCATGCTATTCCTTGGAACACTTGGGGTTTCTCACACATTTAGCAGGAATTCCTTGCATGGAAGGCAAACAATGTCAACGAAGCTTTCATGGAAGACAGGGCAGCTGGTGGGAGCTACGTTCTTGGGTCCCAATTGCCATGATCTGGGATGACGATATGAAGCCAAAAACAAATACTTTTTCAGGTTTAAAACAAATTTATAAAACTTTTCCTTTTTTATTTATTTAAAGATTTTTTTCTTTTTTGTTCTTAAGCCAAACATAGCTCCCGGCGCAGCTCACAAATGTCAGCAGTAACAGGCTTACTATCTTAAAGAAACACAAAAGGAAATGGGATTTGGAGGGAAAAGGAAAAAATACACTTGGACGCTGTTCTTTAGTTTCCCTTCAATACATGCGCATCAACTTTGGTGTCCCTTACTCCTTCCTGAGCAACATGCTCACCCTTTAGCTGTCCATATTAACAGAGTCCTGCTTGGTGCTGCCGTGTTGTCTAGGTGCCATGACGATGCTCTGCACTGCAGTGTACCAATTCCCCTGCTCCTCATAGGGGCTCTGTCCCTCGCTGCCCAGGTTGTATGACTTCGTCCCTCCAGACCACTGTTGTTCAATCTCAGCTCCCCAAATGCTGTTGGACTGCAACTCCCATCACAGCCATTGGCTGGGATTGATGCAAGTTGTAGTCCAACATCTGGGGACCCAAGGTTAGAGAACACTGCTCTACGCAGACTGGGAACAATTTGTATCTATCAGGGTGCTAGGCTCTGTCCACCCTAGCACTAGGCCTACGTAATTTTCTTCTTGCCATTGCTGCCAAAATCAGTGGGGTCTTGGGAGCTGGTGGAGAAAATGTGCTTGGCTGGTCCCAACATGCCCCCAGCTGGGAGTTAGCAACCCCAGTAGTAGCCACCTTCTCCTAGCTTGCCATTCCTTCTGTTTTAAAGCCCCCCACCCAAATGGCCTTGTGTTTTCAGAGCTGCTTGTAGGCACAGTGTTCTGTACTAAGAAGCTGCAGATCAAATGTTGTCATTGCCTTCTAAAAACACACAGCTACTGTGCTGCTGTCCTATCGGCCCTCTCCAATCACAGAGATCAAAACTGGCTAGTTACAAGCTAATTTGGGGGGGGGATGGCTATAGCTCACTTGCTTTGCATGCAGGAAGTCCCAGGTTCAGTCCCCAGCATCTCCATGCTTGGAAAGCATCCCTACCTTGAAATCCTACAGAGCTGCTGCCAGTCAGTGTAGGCAGTACTGAACTCGATGGACCAATGAGCTAATGGTACAAGCCAAGTTTCTATATTCCTAATTGAAATGGAGGCTAGTTCAGCTGGGCAAATGGGGTGCTACCCTGCCAGCCTCAGTGTGCTCTCAGTCGCCCCCTGCCTGCCTGCCTTCTAGTTACAGGCAATCCAGAGAACAGCCCTCCCTGCCAGCTTCCTCCTCTTATCAGTTTTGCACATTGGATACCTTGGCAGGAAGGAGGAAGATGGGGACAAAACCAGACTCGGTGGATCTGCCTCTCAGTGGTTCTGATTCCATTTACTGTTGGTTGCTTTGTCTTCCGCCCTGTAGTGTAGTGGGAAATTCAGAAGTGCAGGGTCCCGTTGCTATAGTCACAGCCATGCCCCTTATTTTTGCTGCTGAGTTGAGAATGAGATCCTTGTTAATGCCTTTTCCCACAACAACAGATGTCCCTAGGAGCCAATCAACAGGAAAGGGGGGAGGCCTCCGTGGCTGACTTATCTCCTTTTACTCTGATTGGCTTGCAGGAGGCTGGAAGCATAGGGACCCTGCTTCCAAAAAAGTAAGGGGTCTAAGACAACCCTGCTTCTGCCCTATCAGTCCCAATGGAGCTGAAGGAAGAAGAAACAGCAACAGTATAATAACAATGTTTATATTCAGCTGCTGGTGTGTTGGTGTCTCATTAGTATCTTCTCACCAGAAAGTCCCATCTTCATTTTCCCAAGAGACTGGTAAATTTCTACCAGGGGAATGAGGCCTGAAGCTGCTACTAATGGCGTTAATACTGGCTTAGAATAGCAGACTTTTTTTTTACTAAGAGATCTGCCAGTTAAACCAATAGCACAGATTTGCTCTTTTTCGGAATGTTTCCAAGGCAAGGCATGAGGTGCTTTCCAACTGCTACCATTTTGTTTTTATTTATTTGTTGCTACACTGATATTTCACTTTTCCTCTAAGGACCTCATGGTCCTGCTTCCTCCACACCACATTTTTATCCTCATAACAACCCTGTGAGGTGGGTTAGGCTGAGAGACTGACTAGCCCAATGTCACCTAGTGAGCTTCATGGCTGAGTGGAGATTTGAACCTTGGTTTCCTAGGCCCTAGTTCAGTACTCTTACCACTGTGTCACACTAGCTCTCTGCAATATTTTGCAGGTGGGATTTCACTTTCCAGCAAATTCAGGTTGCGCAAGGGAAGTGGATGTGGCATTCTGCATACACCCAACTCCAAAGATTTTCTGGAAATAAAGTGACGGGAAAGTGCTGGATAGTAAGTGTTTGATGCAATGACTTATAACCCCCATCCCCAGGCAAATCAGAATGAATGCTTAATAACCAACGCCTGTTAAATAACTGCCCCACAAACAATGCACAAGCAAATCAGGATGAATGCTTAATAAACAGGTCATCTGAAAGCAACCATAGAACTTCAGCTAAGCATTAATGATACGGAACAGAACCACCTAATTGGGGGGGGGGGCAGAGAGAGAGAATTCATATCTCTTTACACTTCAGCAGCCAGGCTACTATTAAAAAAGGTCCTGAGGGCTGGAAGCTTGAAAACTAATGTCTGAACGTAAGAAAAGACTGCTGGATCAGGCCAATGGCCCATCTAGTCCCGCATCCTGTTCTCACTCTGGCCAACACACTGGTTGCCCATGGAAAACCTGCAAGCAGGACCTGAGTGCAAAGAGCACTCCCCCCTCCTGCGGTTTCCAGCAACTGGTATTTGGAAGCATACTGTCTCCAACTATGGAGGCAGAGCATAGTTGTCATGGCTAGTAGCCACTGATAGCCTTTTCCTCCATGAATTTGTCTAATCTTTTAAAGCTTTCCACATTAGTGGCCATCACTGGCTCCTGTGGAAGCGAATTCCATAGTTCAACTATTATTTATTTATGTATTATTTGATTTATATCCCGCCCTTCCTCCCAGCAGGAGCCCAGGGCAGCAAACAGAAGCGCTAAAAACACTTTAAAACATCATAAAAACAGATCTTAAAATACATTAAAACAAAACAATGTTAAAAACATTTTTTAAAAAAGCTTTAAAAACATATTTTAAAAAAGGGTTAAAAACGTTATTAAAAAAAACATATTGACAAGCAATTCTAACACAGATGCAGACTGGGATAGGTCTCAACTTAAAAGGCTTGTTGAAAGAGGAAAGTCTTCAAAAGGAGCCGAAAAGATAGCAGAGATGGCGCCTGCCTAATATTCAAAGGGAGGGTGTGCTGTGTGCAGAAGTACGTTGTTGTGTCTGTCCTGAATCTTTCAGCATTCAGCTTCATTAGATGTCCACGAGTTCTAGTGTTATGAGAGGAAGAACAACTTTTCTCTATCCACTTTCTCCATGCCATGCATAATTTTATGCACTACTATCATGTCACCTCTGACTCACCTGTTCTCTAAACTGAAAAGGCCCAAGTACTGCACAGTTTCTTCATAGGAGAGTCACTCCAGCCCCTTGATCATTTGGGTTGCCCTTCTCTGAACCTTTTCCAACTCTATAATATCTGGTAGAGTGCTGTTAGTTGTCCCCTGTGTCACAGAAGCCCATCTAATTTCAACAAGAAGTGGGGCATTTAGTGTCACTGGTCTAATGCTGTGGAACACTCTTCCAGCAGAGATTTGGAAGTCCTCCTCGCTTTTGACTTTCAGGCGTCTCTTGAAGAGCTTTTTATGCTGACAGCCCTTTTGCAGCTGTTAAAACTTTATTGAGTAGCCGGTCATTGTAATGCTTATTTTGGGTTGTTTTTGCGGTATTTTATTCCATGTATTGTTGTACACTGGCTTGGCGTTTTGTATGAGTTGATGGTATTGAAATATTTTTATAAATAAATACATAACTGAAGTATTATTTAGCGCTTTGTTTGCTGCCCTGGGCTCCTGCTGGGAGGAAGGGCGGGATACAAATTAATTAATTAATTAGTTAATTAGTTAATTAATTAATTAAATAAATAGGGAAGTTAATTCAGATAATGGCCAAGAAAATGCCAGAAAAAAACCTGGTATTGAATAAGCTGACAGCACCTAAAATACTGATGGCTAAATACTGGGAAAGAGGAGAAATGGCATCTATAAAGGAATGGGAACATATTATTATTCATAAAATAGCTTATTTCAAGACATTGTACAGCAAGAAGCAACAAAGAGTCATTCAAAAGCTGGTGTAAATTTTGTTACACGATGGAATGGTAAAACTCAATAACAAAAACGTTGGGAAAACAGCTTTTGAAGTAGCTTAAGAAGAAATATAAGGCTCAAAACAGTTCCATCCCTTTGCAAAGGGAAGGTGGTTCCCCAAATGCAATATGGTATTGAGATTTGGGGAATAAGGCAGAACAACCTGAAGGATCTGGAAGTTTGCCAAAATAAATTTTTGAGATACTTATTGGCAGTACCTCCAGGGACCCCAGCCCCGTTTATCAGGACAGAGACAGGCATGGTTTCGGTTAAAGCTAGAGCACAGAAGGCAGCCCTTCTATATTACAAGAGGGTCCTGGACATGACAGAAGACCATCTTCCAAAGTTATGCCTGAGAGAGCAATGGAGGAAGGGCGGTTGGGCCAAGTCATGCCAAGAGCTACTGATTTCTAAAAACCTCCCATTGGACTTCTTTATTATCCCTGGATTCAAAAATAAACTGAGAGACTGGTTATACAGGGTGGATAACAATCAGGATTTAGATCTAATCAATATATCAAATTTCTCCCATTGGTATTGTTGGTTGAAATCAAACCACGAAAGAGCCCAATACTTACAAATGCTCACTTTCTCCTCCCTGAGAGCTGCATTTACAGAATTATGTTTTCAAACTATGCCCTCGGCCGTTTTGGACAGAAGATACAGGCGAACCCCAAGAAACCTACGGCTCTGCATCTGTGGTGGGGGAGAGGTAGAGGATATCCCTCACTACCTACTATTTTGCCACCTATATCAGACCCCCAGAGAGAGATTCCTGGGACAGATTTTGACAGCTTTACAGGGTGAGACCCCTTATGCGAAAGTTTCTTGGTTACTGTCAGATTGTGACCCACATGTTACATATAAGACAGCTCTGTTTGCTAAGGCAGCAAATTCGGGCAAATACCTTGAATGCAATCGCAGTGGACTGCGCAGGGGACTCGTTAAATTGAATATGCTTGTACTTTGTTTTTTTATACATATATATTCTTTTGGGTTGTGATGGCTTTTAGTCAAAGACAATAAAATGATGATGATGATGATATGCATATATAGGGAGTGGTACTGAAGGGACTACTGAAGTAAAAATTAACACAGAGGGCATAAAATCAGTGTCAGGCATAAAATGGAGCCTTCAGTGTCATCTTGCCAGTTCTTTGGAATGCTCTGCCAAAAGAGATCCAGCAGGAGCCTTCTGGTTTAACTTTTAAGTGCCTGCTGAACACCTTTCTGTCCTGGCAGGCTTAGGTAGGCAATTAAGAAGATGCCTTTTTGCAGTGGTTGACCTTTGTTTTTATTGAATTTTCAGTGCTTTTATTGTATGGTTGTAGTTGTTTTAGTTTGTTTTTTTAACTTGAAAACTGCTTTGATGTTTTTAAGTGCAACAGCAACAAACTAACATATTTATAAGTCCATAAATGGAGACTTTGGGCTTCTTTCAGTGGAGTCCTTCCATGCCTCCATCCTTTTCTATTGCACTTTTGCTAAGTAGCATCTTTTCTTTGCTGAAAGGCACTTGAAGAAAGGGGTCACCTGAGCCCAGACCTGTGATCATTTGCTTCACAGCCATCACAAGTGTATGGTGATATCTGTTTCTTACTGGGGGTGGCGGGGGTTGAGAAAAACAACAGAAGGCAGGAAAGAATGGAGAGAGTCAGATCCTGTTTCTAGGAAAGCAAAGATTTCTTTTTCTCAAACAGATAGCAGCAATGGTGGCTTTTTGCTTTTCGTTTGCAATCAGGAAATCAAGGTTCTTGACTTGCAGACTGATTGCACTTATCTTCAACAACTTGATTGTGCTTAAGTTCAAACACTTTTTAAAAATGCACGTGAATCAAGAAACAGCTTGCAGTAGGGTTAGGAAACTTTGATGCTAACTTCCCCCACCCCATCAACCATGGGCTCAGGTAACACCTTCACCCCATGGGGGCCCTGCAACAATTTGTTGTAGTGCCCCCGCTTGTAATACTGTAACAGACCAATGCAAAAAGGGCAGGAAAGGGGAGGCTCAAAGACGGGGAAACCACTCAGTCCAAAGTCCTGGCAGGCTTACTGTGGTTGGGAGGAAGGGGTGGGCCTGTGTTCTTTCCTTCTCTCTGTGTGTGTGTGTGCCTTTGGCTTTGTTCTTTTTTAAAAAAACAAACAGATTTTTAGATTTTCCTTCCCATCCTCCAGGATTGGTGTACTCCCCCCCCTTCTAAGGTAGGGATGGGGAGAGAAAGTCAATTCACTTTGCCTTTATAGGCAGCCCTACATAATTTGCACTTTCTGAAACCATACGTGAATGAAAATACAGCTGTCCTTCAAAATTCACTCTTTGAATTTTCAAGTGCAAAAATGTATATATACCAGTGAAAACACCATCCAAAAATGCACAATATAAGGGGAAATTGTTTTTTCAAAAATGTGTATTTATTTGGCAAAATTGCCCACAAGATTGTATATATTTGGAGAAATTTGCAATAAGAACATAAGAACATAAGAAGAGCCTGCTGGATCAGGCCAGTGTCCCATCTAGTCCAGCATCCTGTTCTCACAGTGGCCAACCAGGTGCCTGGGGGAAGCCCACAAGCAGGACCCGAGTGCAAGAACACTCATAAAATGAGGCTGAATTTTCATGATTATTTTTTTTAATATATACATACATATATATATTGCAAACTGATGCAGGAATGTTGAGAAATGAACTTAAGCGTGGGAAAATGAGAAACTGAAATTGATAAGAATCACCATCCCGATCTGCCCTCTCCAACAGCAGAGGAGGGCAGCTATGGAGATTTCTGTGGCTGCAACAAAGTAGCCTTCCTAGGTGGGCCTCCTGATCTAATGTTGGACGGGGAGATCTGACAGATCCCATGGCACCTGCCAGTGTCCTCCCAGAGACTACAGGATTGTGCCCTAATGCTAATTTTAAAAAGTTTTTTTTAAACAAACAAACCCTTTCTAATTGTCACCATTTCTGTAATATGGCTAATGGGGGCGACCAGAAAGATTTTTTTTTTAAATCATTTTAAAAAATAGCGTTATAATGTTGTAGGGCTGTAACACTATTTTGTTATTTCACTATTTTTAATGTAATTGGGAAAGCATTTTAGCACTAATTGAAATATTGATTTATACAGGTTGATCAAATAGCATCCAACAAAAAGGTTGCAGTGAATGTGTGCTGAACTGTGATAGCTTCACTTCAATGAGCCATCACTGCTCATGTCAAAACCCTGTCCTTTTTTTAAAAAAAACAGAAAAATGTGGAGACCCCACTACTCTGAAAAAAAGATGCAGGAACAGGGAAAATGCTGAATGACCATCATTCGATGATGGCACCCTGTGGATGCTTTGTAAAAGGGAATGAATGAAGTACTTCCATACTAAACGCCTGGCAGAGAAGCAAAATTGTGGTGGTGGTTTTTTCAGCCCCCTCCTTCAGAAGCCCTAATAGGCTTTCACCACGTTAAGGTCACCATCACAGTTAGAAAAAAGGAAGATCTCTTAAGAACATAAGAACATAAGAAGAGCCTGCTGGATCAGGCCAGTGGCCCATCTAGTCCAGCATCCTGTTCTCACAATGGCCAACCAGGTGCCTGGGGGAAGCCCGCAAGCAGGACCCGAGTGCAACAACACTCTCCCCTCCTGAGGCTTCCGGCAACTGGTTTTCAGAAGCATGCTGCCTCTGACTAGGGTGGCAGAGCACAGCCATCACGGCTAGTAGCCATTGATAGCCCTGTCCTCCATGAATTTGTCTAATCTTCTTTTAAAGCCATCCAAGCTGGTGGCCATTACTGCATCTTGTGGGAGCAAATTCCATAGTTTAACTATGCGCTGAGTAAAGAAGTACTTCCTTTTGTCTGTCCTGAATCTTCCAACATTCAGCTTCTTTGAATGTCCACGAGTTCTAGTATTATGAGAGAGGGAGAAGAACTTTTCTCTATCCACTTTCTCAAGACCATGCATAATTTTATACACTTCTATCATGTCTCCTCTGACCCGCCTTTTCTCTAAACTAAAAAGCCCCAAATGCTGCAACCTTTCCTCGTAAGGGAGTCGCTCCATCCCCTTGATCATTCTGGTTACCCTCTTCTGAACCTTTTCCAACTCTAGAATATCCTTTTTGAGATGAGGCGACCAGAACTGTACACAGTATTCCAAATGCGGCCGCACCATAGATTTATACAACGGCATTATGATATCGGCTGTTTTATTTTCAATACCTTTCCTAATTATCGCTAGCATGGAATTTGCCTTTTTCACAGCTGCCGCACACTGGGTCGACATTTTTGTGCTGTCCACTACAACCCCGAGGTCTCTCTCCTGGTCAGTCACCGCCAGTTCAGACCCCATGAGCGTATATGTGAAATTCAGATTTTTTGCTCCAATATGCATAATTTTACACTTGTTTATATTGAACTGCATTTGCCATTTTTCCACCCATTCACTCAGTTTGGAGAGGTCTTTTTGGAGCTCTTCGCAATCCCTTTTTGTTTTAACAACCCTGAACAATTTAGTGTCGTCAGCAAACTTGGCCACTTCACTGCTCACTCCTAATTCTAGGTCATTAATGAACAAGTTGAAAAGTACAGGTCCCAATACCAATCCTTGAGGGACTCCACTTTCTACAGCCCTCCATTGGGAGAACTGTCCATTTATTCCTACTCTCTGCTTTCTGCTTCTTAACCAATTCCTTATCCACAAGAGGACCTCTCCTCTTATTCCATGACTGCTAAGCTTCCTCAGAAGCCTTTGGTGAGGTACCTTGTCAAACGCTTTTTGAAAGTCTAAGTACACTATGTCCACTGGATCACCTCTATCTATATGCTTGTTGACACTCTCAAAGAATTCTAATAGGTTACTGAGACAGGACTTTCCCTTGCAGAAGCCATGCTGGCTCTGCTTCAGCAAGGCTTGTTCTTCTATGTGCTTAGTTAATCTAGCTTTAATAATACTTTCTACCAGTTTTCCAGGGACAGAGGTTAAGCTAACTGGCCTGTAATTTCCGGGATCCCCTCTGGATCCCTTTTTGAAGATTGGTGTTACATTTGCCACTTTCCAGTCCTCAGGCACGGAGGAGGACCCGAGGGACAAGTTACATATTTTAGTTAGCAGATCAGCAATTTCACCTTTGAGTTCTTTGAGAACTCTCGGGTGGATGCCATCCGGGCCCGGTGATTTGTCAGTTTTTATATTGTCCATTAAGCCTAGAACTTCCTCTCTCGTTACCACTATTTGTCTCAGTTCCTCAGAATCCCTTCCTGCAAATGTTAGTTCAGGTTCAGGGATCTGCCCTATATCTTCCACTGTGAAGACAGATGCAAAGAATTCATTTAGCTTCTCTGCAATCTCCTTATCGTTCTTTAGTACACCTTTGACTCCCTTCTCATCCAAGGGTCCAATTGTCTCCCTAGATGGTCTCCTGCTTTGAATGTATTTATAGAATTTTTTGTTGTTGGTTTTTATGTTCTTAGCAATGTGCTCCTCAAATTCTTTTTTAGCATCCCTTATTGTCTTCTTGCATTTCTTTTGCCAGAGTTTGTGTTCTTTTTTATTTTCTTCATTCGGACAAGACTTCCATTTTCTGAAGGAAGACTTTTTGCCTCTAAGAGCTTCCTTGACTTTGCTCGTTAACCATGCTGGCATCTTCTTGGCCCTGGCGGTACCTTTTCTGATCTGCGGTATGCACTCCAGTTGAGCTTCTAATATAGTGTTTTTAAACAACTTCCAAGCATTTTCGAGTGATGTGACCCTCTGGACTTTGTTTTTCAGCTTTCTTTTTACCAATCCCCTCATTTTTGTGAAGTTTCCTCTTTTGAAGTCAAATGTGACCATGTTGGATTTTCTTGGCAATTGGCCAGTTACATGTATGTTTAATTTAATAGCACTGTGGTCACTGCTCCCAATCGGTTCAACAACACTTACATCTCGCACCAGGTCCCGGTCCCCACTGAGGATTAAGTCCAGGGTTGCCGTCCCTCTGGTCGGTTCCATGACCAACTGATCTAGGGAATAGTCATTTAGAATATCTAGAAACTTTGCTTCTTTGTCATGACTGGAACACATATGCAGCCAGTCTATGTCCGGGTAGTTGAAGTCACCCATTACTACCACATTTCCTAGTTTGGATGCTTCCTCAATTTCATATCTCATCTCAAGGTCTCCCTGAGCATTTTGATCAGGGGGACGATAGATCGTTCCCAGTATTAAGTCCCTCCTGGGGCACGGTATCACCACCCACAACGATTCTGTGGAGGAGTCTGCCTCTTTTGGGGCTTCGAGCTTGCTGGATTCAATGCCTTCTTTCACGTATAGAGCGACTCCGCCACCAATACGTCCTTCCCTGTCCTTCCGATATCGTTTATATCCAGGGATAACCGTATCCCACTGGTTTTCTCCATTCCACCAGGTCTCCGTTATGCTCACTATATCAATGCTCTTCTCTAAGACCAAGCACTCCAGTTCTCCCATCTTGGTTCGCAGGCTCCTAGCATTAGCGTACAGGCACTTGTAAGCAGTGTCTCTCTTCAAGTGTCTTTGGCACTTGTGGTTAGGCCTGTGGTAATTTTGCTCTTCTGAATTTATATCCTGTGCCCCTGCTCTCACAATGCCTACTTCTAGGCCTACCCCTTTTAAAATTCCATCATTTCTTTGGTTTTTATCCCAGGGGGGAGGTTTATTCCGAACCGGACCTTTCTCAGCTCCTGTCGGGTTTCCCCCCTCAGTCAGTTTAAAAGCTGCTCTGCTACCTTTTTAATTTTAAGTGCCAGCAGTCTGGTTCCATTCTGGTTCAAGTGGAGCCCGTCCCTTTTGTACAGGCCCGGCTTGTCCCAAAATGTTCCCCAGTGCCTAACAAATCCGAACCCTTCCACCCGACACCATCGTCTCATCCACGCATTGAGACTGCGAAGCTGGGCCTGTCTGGCTGGTCCTGCGCGTGGAACTGGTAGCATTTCAGAGAAAGCCACCTTGGAGGTCCTGGCTTTCAGCATCCTACCTAGCAACCTAAATTTTGCTTCCAGGACCTCACGGCTGCATTTCCCCATGTCGTTGGTGCCAACGTGCACCACGACCACTGACTCCTTCCCAGCACTGTCTACCAAACTATCTAAACGATAGTCTTTGCCAATAGTCTCTTATATTTTTATATTGTATTAGTATGTGAACCAAAATACAGCCATCCTTTAAAATTTGCACTTCTCTGAATTTTAAAAGCAGTTTTCCATCTGAGTAATGTACACAAAAATGCATATAGTCCTGAAAATATCAGAAAAATGCATTATACTAAGGAAAAGATTTTTACAAAAATATGCCCCATGATATTCTGATTAGCAAGCTAGCTAAATGTGGGCTGGATAAAACAACTATCAGATGGATCCACAGTTGGCTCCAGAATCGTACTCAAAGAGAGCTTATCAATGGTCCTTTCTCAAACTGGGTGGAACTAACGAGTGGGGTACCACAGGGCTCGGTCCTGGGCCTAGTGCTCTTGAACATTTTTATTAAGGACTTGGATGAGGTACCGAGCATTCTTATCAAATTTGCAGATGATACAAAATTGGGGAGCACAGCTAATACCGTGGAAGACAGAAACAAAATTCAAAGGGACCTTGACAGGCTGGAGCATTGGGCTGAAAACAACAGAATGAAATTCAACAGGGATAAATGCAAACACTTAGGAAAAAGAAACCAAATGCACAGTTATAAGATGGGGGATTCTTGGCTCAGCAGTATGACATGTGAGAAGGATCTTGGAATTGTCGTTGATAACAAGCTGAATATGAGCCAACAGTGTGATGTGGCTGCAAAAAAGGCAAATGCTATATTAGGCTGCATTAACAGAAGTATAGTTTCCAAATCGCTTGAAGTATTAGTTCCCCTCTATTCAGCACTGGTTAGGCCTCATCTTGAATACTGCATCCAGTTCTGGTCTCCGCACTTCAAGAAGGATGCAGACAAACTGGAACAGGTTCAGAGGAGGGCAACAAAGATGATCAGGGGACTGGAAACAAAGCCCTATGAGGAGAGACTGAAAGAACTGGGCATGTTTAGCCTGGAGAAGAGAAGACTGAGGGGAGATATGATAGCACTCTTCAAGTACATGAAAAGTTGCCACACAGAGGAGGGCTAGGATCTCTTCTCGATCGTCCCAGAGTGCAGGACACAGAATAATGGGCTCAAGTTGCAGGAAGCCAGATTTTGACTGGACATCAGGAAAAACTTCCTAACTGTTAGAGCCATACGACAATGGAACCAATTACCTACAGAGGTAGTGGGCTCTCCGACACTGGAGGCATTCAATAGGCAGCTGGACAGCCATCTGTCGGGAATGCTTTGATTTGGATTCCTGCATTGAGCAGGGGGTTGGACTTGATTGCCTTATAGGCCCCTTCCATCTGTACTATTCTATGATTCTATGATTCTATGTTAGGCCACTGTTCTTCTACCTTGGATCCTCTAATGTTGTTAGACTACAACTCCCATCATCCCCAGACAGCATGGTCAATAGTTAGGGATGATGGGAGTCGTAGTCCATCAACATCTGGGGACCCAATGTGGAAGAACAGTGTGTTAGGCAACTAAACGGACAGATTCACCCATTCCTATTTGCAGCTTCCCTAGTTAGTAACTGAACTGATGAGCCTAAGCCTCTCTGGCATGGAGCCCTTGCACTCAGCAATGGGTTCTCCTGGTGGAGACTTATTTATTTACTTGCTTGCTAAAACAATGAAGAGTTTTGCAAGAAAACAGATGTTTGCCCAATTGTGCAATTGGCTTGTCCAGAGGGCAACGTTCTCAGAAAAGGGGAAAAATTTACTCAGTCTGTTGGTAAGTCATGTGAATCTAAGTCATCATTTCACATTATTGCGGTGGGTCATCATTGCCATAAAACTGCTGCCTCTGCTTTAGTAAAGACAACAACAGAAAGGTGTGATTGCGTGGGAGAAAAATGAGAGCATAGTCTCCAAACAGTGAAAATAGGACCATGCTTGCATACTCACAAGACCCCCCCCCAATGCCCACAGCAAGGATCATGATCTGAGCCCCCCACCCTTTCCCATATTATATATTGTGGAAGGGTTTTCTCTGGCTAGTGTACAATGAATTTTCTGGTCTGCATAAGTCTATCTTGTACTGATTTATGAGCAATATGGGTGTACATTGTTTTAGCTAGCTATGCTAGAGTTTATATCTGTGATGCATAGCAATGGATCCAGCGATGCCTTGTTTATGGAATGCTGCCCCCAGAGAAACTCGCCCCAGCCCCAACTCTGACATGCCTTTGGCACCAGGCAAACTTGTAAAAAAAAACAAATTCCTCATGTTGTCATTTAATAGCTTTTAAATCTGTGTTGGACTTGTTTTAACTGCTGCTTTGATTTAACTGTTGTTTATCCATTGTTGTGGCCATTGTTTGATTTTTATATTGGGATTTTTATAATCCACCCCAGAAATGATTTTCATGGAAAGAAAGGGTTAATCTGCACTGCAGAAGAGAGGAATCTGCTCTCCTTTCAGAGGTTTAAGTTCTCGGGACTCAGTGGATGGAGCTAGAAGTACAAATAATGGCAACTCTCTCTGCTCACACACTAACCCAATTTTTAAAAGGCTTCCCTAGAGCCAGTCCCAGAGTGATGGCCATGTAGGAGGAGTTCCGGGTGCTTAAAATGTATTCGAAGCCCAACACATTGTGGAACACTATGATGCCCAAACAGAAGTCACTACAATGCCTCACGGTGCTAAAAAAGTGATCTCAGGAAGGATTTGTTCCAAAATGCATTGGGCTTCGAATACATTTCATTTCAAGTTTCTCTCCCTCTCTCTTGCTTGCCACTGGTGCTTTGCTAGTTTTGTGGAGAACTGACGACAATAGCTTACTGCGATACCCAGTACGTTACACAGTTTCTGTTACTTTTGGGCACTCTATTTCCTCCCCTAAAAATAGTGGAAGAGCTATGCTGGGTCAGGCCAAAGGTCCATCTAGTCCAACATTAAGAACATAAGAAGAGCCTGCTGCATCAGGCCAATGGCCTATCTAGTTCAGCATTCTGTTCTTACAGTGGCCAACCAGATACCAATGGGAATCCCACAAGCAAGACCTGAGGGCAATATTGCTTGCACCACTTGTGATTCCCAGCAGCCGGTATTCAGAAGTGTACTGCCTCCGAGAGTGGGAGCAGAACATAATCATCATGGCTAATGGTCACTGATAGCATCAAGCTGTATACCCACCCTTCCCTTTTAATCTAACTCATTCTCTTAGGTCACTTCCAGGTAATTGGTTTATTGAGCATTCACCCTGATTTGTTGGAGAGGGGGGGAAGGCTATCCAACATTGCATCAAGCCATTGTTATCCCACACATTCCAGTGCATTTTCACATCACTTTTCTTACCTCAAAAAGTCTCTCTTTTTCCCCCCAGAAGCAGTTTATTGCACAGAGCTCCAAATCAAATTTAATATGCTGGCAAGTGATTGAATCCCACCCAAAAATAGTGACAGCCTGGAAAGCGCCCTTACTCTCTGCCACTGCTGAAGCAATACTAGCAAAAGAATTGCACAGGACAGAAGGAAGGGACTGGACGAATTTCACTGAGGGTGGAAGGATCTGTCCGTTTCAGTTCATTTAGCTTCTCATTTATCCTTCAATTCAGTTCTGCATCAATTTGTAATTTAAAAAAAAAATCATGAAAATTCATCAGCATTTTAGTGTGGATTTCACCTAATAAACACATTTTGTGTGCAATGTTGACTTTGTGTACATATTTTGCATGCAATTTCCCCTGAAACAATGCAATTGTTTCACGAATGTGTTCATTTTTATGTACATTTCCCCATTTTTGTCAATGTTGGCTGATTGGAGACCTGCTTTGCACAATTCAGGTAAGTGTGAATTTGAAAGGATGGCTGTGCTTCGGTTCTCATATTGGAAAGTGTGGATTTGATAGATTCGCCTTTAAATGTGCACTGAATAGAATTTCTCCCCCATCCCAAATTCCTCATGCACCACCACTTGCTTAATATGCCTTTAAAATGAGACTTTATGAAATAAAAATCTGTCAGTGGCTACTAGACATCATGGCTGTATGCAGTCTTCAGGTTTCACATACAGGATGCCTCCCACACCCAGTAGCAGCTGTGGAGGAGCAGCGGGAGGGGAGCAGAGATATGTTCCCTGCAAACTCCCTGCTTATGCGCTTCTCAAAGGCATCTGCTTGTCAACTGTTGGAATCAGGGTGCTGGACTAGATGGGCCACTTGTCTTATCCAGCAGGGCTCTTAAGGGAAAATGTAAGCCTTTTGTGTGGGATTTAAATACCAAGGCTGTGTGCTATAGAACAGGGGCAACGTTTCTCAGAGGAATGTTAGCAGATAACCATTTTTAAACAACATGGCTTTTATTATAAAAATCACACACAATACAGCAGCATTAGAAGATACAGAGACAGCCAACACCGTCAAAAGAATCACTTCCAGGCCCTGAGTACAAAAGGGAGGGTGAGAGCGGAGAGCCGACCTCTGTGTTTCTTTATTTGAGCTGTTTCAGAGGACCAAAGTGAACTTGCTGCAGTGAGCACTTGTGCCCTCCCAAGTCTTTGCGTTATGCTGCCTCCATGAAGCAGACATTATTCAAATATCTACTATGATACAGGGAAACAAATACATATATAGAGGCATTTTTGCAATACAGACTGGATAAAATGTTTCTGTGTATCTAAACTAGAGATGACATATTTCTGTATGTCACACTGAAATGAAAGAACGCATCATTGGGAGATGCACCCCATTTACAGTGACAGAAAGGCCCTTTCTTCTTGAGACATCATTAAATCAGTCTGGCATAGTAGCTAACTTGCTAAACAACTAGTCAGTTTCAAGCTCTCCCAAAGCACTTGTGCCTGGACAAAAAGAAAATAGCCAGGGTTTCAGCCATGCCCATGACTTTGGAAAATTGTGGAGCAGCTGCCAAAGGGGAACTGGATGACCATTCTATTTCTGAAGGAGCTGATGTTTTAACAGGGCAATCCAAACCAAAGATCTGCCGGGATGGGTTTGGATTTGGCAGCTTTTCCCAGCTGAGCCAGGACTGAGCTGGGGCTAAGCTGGTATGGGTAGAACATACTGTTGTGCCAGTTCTGGTGTGTCTCCACCTCTCTTTTCTGAAAATGGGGCACACAAACTAATCAAACTTTGCCCCTTTTTGCTGTAAAACCTGGTTGGATCAGCTTGTGTTGGTTTTTTTTAAAAAAAAATCAACTTCAGACAGATTTCGCAGCTGAGTGGTAGATCAACCTGTTGACCCTCCAGGTGTGGCCAATGGAAACACTTTGCTGAAGGCTCAGGCAGAGACAGTAATTGGCCCAACCCTTTGCTGTGGGTGGTCCTGAAAGGCCTGACGTCAGCAGTGGGGAAGGGAGGTGTGTCCAGGCAAGGGCAGAGTTACTTCAAAACGCAGCCAGAAAAACCATTCTCACTGCTTTTGAAGCAACTAGTGTGCCAACAGCCTAAGTCCATCACCTGGCTGAGCCAGCAACACACTGGTGTCAGTCCCTCACCCTGGCTCAGCCAGTGGAATTTACGCCAGCATAAATTCCACAAAAGGGTGTGGTGGGGACAGGATGGGGCGAGGAGAGATTTACACCTTTTCCAAACCTTGTTCAGCTAAGTCATGCGACCTAGGGACTAATCCTCAAACACTCACCTGCCAGCTTGGACAGCAGCAGCCCTTCCTAGAGGCTCCTGAAGAGAGACTGGAGTAATTTATTTCAGCCTAAGTTGTACTAGCTCCTATAGGATTCCTTGGTTATCGACAGTTTATCTCTAACCCAGCCCTCCAAGGGTAAGATTACACCCTGAGTGCACTTTCATTGCAGAATTGTCACAGAGGTAATCCAACAACATGGTGCTTCTAGGACATTGTCCCAAGCACAGTACGAAATAATATCCCCAAACTTCAGTCATTTATGGTTTTGTCTGGGTCAAAAATATGAAATTGACATATCGGTTGGTTGGTCTGTCCTGGGCAAGGTAGCATGTTGGGGGGGGGGGAGGGATTCAACAACAAGAAGAAGATCCATTAATGCAGGTTTAACTGCCCAGGCAGAGTTTTGTTTTTGAAAACCAAAAACATCCTGGGACAAAAAATATCCCAACAAATTTACTGATTTTTGCCACTGGGGTATTTCTTTGTCCTATCCCATGGCTTTTTCAAAGAAAAACATCTAGGGAAGCATACTGAAGGGCCTTTTTGGCACATAGGTTTGCTTTGGACAGTTTACAAGATACATTGGAATTTAGCTTGGGATAGAAAACATGTCCCCCCAAAACCCGTAGGTGGTATTTATTGCTAGTCCTACTCAGAGTAGACCCATTAAAGTTAATAGATATGTTCATTAATTTCAATGGGCTTACTCTGAGTTAGGGATGGGATCCTTTGGGCATTTCTGGTTTGAAAGTATTCCAGTCAACCTAATAGGCTAGCATCAGTTTGAGTTCATTCTTTGTCCAGTAGCCACTGGTTTAACCGATCCATTTTCTTCCCTTGCAAAAATATTGATATTAACATTGATATTTTGAAAGGAAATATTGATATTTTGAAAGAAAATATAGATAAATGAAAAAGAAATATTGATAAAATTACCATACTTAATATTGCTGCAAGAAATTGCTACATAAAAATTTGATCTGCAATGATAGACAATAAGAAAATGAATGGAAAATTTGGTATAAAATCCGAATTGTGCAGAGTTGTAGCACATCCCTACTCTGAGAAGGACTTATTTGAACACAATCCCATTTGTGTTATGTTTTTCAGCAGTTAGTGTTAGCTCTCTGTTTAGCAAAGTGACAGCTAGTTTTATTACTATTATTATTATGAATGCATTCTAATATTGCAAAGGATGGCACTTTACCAACTACATTTGGCTATTTACTTTCTCTCTCCTCCCCTCCCAAAAATGTTTCATCTACTTGAGTCAATGGTGCAAAATATGATCCAGCACTTGGCAACCCACCTAGGTAAGCTGCTACAACTTCTGTGCTCACAAATACTGTATAACAGATGTGGGGAAACTTTTGCTCACGAGATGTTGCTAAACCATAAGTCCCATCAGCCACCCTAGGCCAATTCAGCAACATCTGGTGGGCCAAAGGTTCTTCACTACTCCTGTATAGCGTGCCTAATGGATCATGAAATTTGCCATGGCTAAACTGAATTGCCTCTGTCCCCCACAAGCAGACAGGATAGGTGGGTGGTGGGAGGAAATTAATTAGTCACATGTAACATGCAAATTTTCACTCCATGGGTGCATTTTTGGATGCCACATGACCATATGCATTGTGTTATTATAAGGCTATACTGCAAACATCATTCTGGACTGAGCTGTGCAGCATACAAGGGCTTCCCCTCACCCATCCAGGCTGCCTAGGTTTGTTTTGGTGCCACTGTTTTGTGCCACAGGAGTTCTTAAAGACCCACATTTTATACACATAGGGTGAAATGTGCAGAGGACCAACAGTAGAAGAATATGCACCATTTAACTCAGTGGTTCCCAACCTGGGGGGCTGTGATCCCCAGGGGGGCTGCAAAGTAATCCAGAGGGGGCCGCGAACAGTAAAGAAATGATTTTTTTAAAAAAAGTCTTCACTAACTGGATGCCATCTGCTCCCCACTGCTGCTGCAGATGACACCTCCCCCTTGCTCCAAACGAGAGAGGAAGACTTTGCTGAAGCACCAGAGTGTCTTTCAGGCATGCCAAGGGCAGGCATCTGCCTGTACCACACATGGCAGATGCCAAAGAAGGCTGAGGGAGGTGCTACCAGGAAGAAGAGGGGATTACTAACCCGACTCCCATCTCCTTGAACTGCTGCTGCTGCTGCTGCCCTTACTCAGAATGAGAGAAGAGGGCTTTACGTGAAGCAAAAAGAAGCAAGGCTGCAAGGAAAGGCTGCTTCCCCCCTTCCTTCCTGATAGCCAGCCTGCCTTTCTTGACTCCTGCTTCACTGCCACCTCTTTAAAAAAATTACTCTTATTTGCGAGGCTGCCCAGATCTTGCCTTCGGCCTAGATGGAGCCAAGGAGCAGTGAGGAAACGCAGGACTTGCTCTCCCCCCCATCTCTGAGGCTAAATGTGTGTGCCAGCACCCCCCTTTTCTTCCACCTACATCTTAGCCCAACACTGTAACCCACTGGTGTTGGGAGACAGGACTATACATCTTCAGACTGTCGTGGGGGGAGGGAGATCCCAATTTGATGGGACCTTTGCATTAAGAAAAGAAAAGAACACCTTCCCGGCTGCAGGGAGCTTTTCATGGAAAGGGATATTTGGAGACGTGATTTTGCCACACACAATTTTTTCAATTAACAGAGACTAAAATTACAATTAGCATGGGGGGGGTGTCACACAAAAAATTTAGCTTACAAAGGGGGTCCCTTATTCATAAAGTTTGGGAACCACCCATTTAACTCATTGGTAGCAACTCACAAGTTGTACTCTGAATGATATGGAAGACATTTTTTCATAGCTCCAGCCTGCTCATTATAACTCTGAATGTTTCTCTTTCATGGTTGCAGAACACAGAATCTCAGTATATGGCTCTTGCTTCTTGACGCTCTCTTGCTTTGTTGGCCCTCTCTCTGTATGCCTTTCTCTTCCCATAGAATCATAGAGTTGGAAGGGGCCTTGTAGGCCATCGAGTCCAACCCCCTGCTCACAGCAGGAAATCCACAGCTAGAGCATCTCCCGCAGATAGCTGTCCAGCCTCTGCTTGAAGACATCCAGCGAAGGGGATCCCACCACCTCCCTAGGCAGTCGGTTCCATTGCCGAACTGCCCTTACTGTCAAGAAGTTCCTTCTAATGTCCAATCTGAATTTACGCTCCTGCAACTTAAAACCATTAGACCTAGTCCTACCCTCTGGGGCAGCAGAGAACAAATCTGTACCCTCCTCTATGTGACAGCCCTTCAGGTACTTAAAGAGTACTTCTGCCTCCCTCCCTCGCTCCTCTCCTCGATGTAAAACTGCCTTCACATTGCGTGTTCTGATTCTTGATTCCAGTTAGTGTTCTCAACAGTGTAAAAATTCACCTTTCTTACCCACATGCCAGCTCTGGGTTGCTTTCTCGTATTGTCGTGGTGAACACTGCACAACATAATTGCACCCCATGTTGCTCTGTCGCCAACTGCCAGTGATGTGGGGAAAAGGTGGGGCAATGCGCACAGGACATCATGGCATGTTTTCTTCAACTAGGGCACATCCACACTATACATTTAAAGCACTATTTTAGCACTTTAAACAGTCATGGCTTCCCCCAAAGAATCTTGGGAACTGTAGTTTGTTACGGGTGATGAGAGTGGTTAGGAGACCTCTATTCTCCTCAGAGCTACAACTCCTATAGTGGTTTAACAATCCATCTCTCTTCCCAGGGAAGTCTGGGAATTGTAGCTCTGTGAGCACCCTTTGAACTCTTGTACAACTTTGTTAAGGGTGCTAAATGACACTATGATTTAATGTGAATGAGCAGTGTGCTGGTACATGAGAATCAAAAGTCCCCTCAGTGCTCTTTCCCCACTCCTTCCTTTCCTGGACAGAGGAAAACAAACCAGAGAACCGAGCCAGTATGCATGAATTACAGCTCATGGTTTGTTTGTTTCTTAACCAGCAAGGCAAGCCAAGCAGAAAGCTTGAAGAAACAAACAAACCATAAGCGCTTGTCTGCATATAACTGCAAGGCCACCTCTAGTTTGGGTGGGAAATAAAAGAATGGCACATCTGTTCAAACCATAGTTTAATTCAGTGTAAATTATGGTTTAAAGTGACATGCAAACCAGGCCTAAGTCAATTATTTAGTACATTGTTATATTTTTTTACTACTACAGGAAAGACCATTTAGATTTTTTTGGTGGGCCTTCTCTGATAATATTGTGCATTTGATACTAGATGGCCTGATATATATTGCCATTTGCCCATAACCTCAAGCCTGTCACTAAAACTACATCATTTGCCTATGTTTTAAGGTTGTAAATCATTCAAATTATTTTTTTTCTTCCAAGAGTGAACTTTGCTTGGTATATTCCATTTACTGTTGAAAATGAATTCTGTCGAGAAAATGCCCAAGAGGAGGATTGCATATATCGTCACCATCACCATTCAGCTCAGAAGCTGCATTTTGCTGTGCTTCTGTTACTGATGGAGATCAGGAACCTTTGAAACATGAAACATCACAAGTGTTTAAATGAGTCTGCTCCAAGAGGGCTGTTATAAAACATCTGGGTGCTTGATAATGGGAACTGGTGGCTCTTCACTGCCCATCTGCTTATAAATAAAGTGGAAAGTTGGCTTGGGCTCTTTGTTCAGGAGGTGAGATTTAAAGCAGTGAGGTAGGGCATCATCATCAAGCTGCAGTCTCTTGTCATCAACATGAACGAACAGCCTATAGTTCAGAGGCTCTGGGACTTCAAATTTCTCAGCACATTGCTGAATCAGCTGATGAGTTGTTGAGTCAGTCCGGTAGGCCAGTGTCCTCGTTTTGGCCTCAGCCTCCATAAAGGAGATTGTGATGAAATCCTGGAAACAAGGAACACAAGTTGTATTGTTTACAGGTGTTAATATTATAATTAATAATTTATTTATTATTTATTATTATTTATTTAGTATATTTGTATGCCGCTTTTCATCACCAGGAGACCTCAAAGCAGTTTCCATAGCATGAACAAAACAATATAATAAAAACAATTCAGAACATAATAATAATAATAATAATAAAAAAGACTACAACAGTATCAATAAATAACACCACAAAATATCACAAAACAAGCTGAAATCTCAAATCAATCTAGTCTGCAAAAGAGAGAGAAAAAGAGAGAGAGAAATATATATATACAGTAAAGTCCCATCATTGTATAACAATCCACATCCTTCAAAGAAGGCTGCAACAGATTCCTTGGTAGCAGCCTCTGTGAATAATGTGAACCACTGGCCCATGCTCATCTTTTTTGCCACAGGCATAGAGTGTGTATATCCTAAGGGAGCCTTGACTGACTTTGCAGTGGAAATACAGTATACATATAGTAAACAAATAAATAAAAATAGAAGCATGACTCTTGTGTCACAGTGAACACCTTGGGAGCACTTGCCCAACCCATCTGCTCAATCCCATAAAGTGTGAGGCCACCCTAAGAATTAGCTTTTACTTGAGTCACTGGGATAAAGTCAGACATGCAAAGACACAGCATAAATGAATGACTTGCTGCTTGTCAGAGATGTTAGACACCAGGGCCAGCTCCAGTGGGTGGTAACTTCTGGACATTTGCCATGGCACCAAGACCAGCAGAGAGCAAACTGCCCTAACAGTGCTACTATGGATTCTCACTTCATGTCTGCTCTCTTCCAGGTTTGGAGGGCACTCCACGTGCTGTGCTGGAGTGCCCCCCCTCCAAACCAGCACCATTAGACACAATAAGGCAGTAATTTGGAGTGGCTTCTGTCCTGCTTATTTGCAATGTATGAAAAGCCTGCTAAAGCGTGTATTCAGAAGAGATGTGGATGTTTTAAAGAGAAACGTCTTGCAGAAGTTCCTAAGGCTGGCTGTCTGGGTTCTGGTGAAAACAGCTGGGTGCTTTTTTTAATGTGACAAAAACAAACTTTGCTGCCACCTCATGGCTGAAGGTCAGGAAGCCTTAACTGCCTTTGAACTTAAAATGAACTTTCTTTCTTTCTTTCTTAGGCTCTCAATGCAGCTTACAAAATAATAAATCAACAAACTAAAATTTGATAGGATACAAAGAACCCACTATGAGTGGTGGCCTTTTCTTATTATATTTGTAAGTTATCTCAGTTATGGTTTGGAAAGCAACCACTGTTTGATTAAACCAGGAAGTCAGAGAGAGACTCATGAAGCTTGGACATGGCTTGACTGTGTTACATATGAACCAGCCCTCACAGTTTGTCTGGCTCCAGCCTAATACATAACTAAGGCTGCCACCTGCTCATCTGCTTCATACTTCTTTCTTTGAATAGTTAGAACATAAGATCATAAGAAGAGCTTACTGGATCAGGCCAGTGGCCCACTAATCCAGCATCTTGTTCTCACAGTGCCCAACCAGATGCCCATGGGAAGCCCATAAGCGGACTTGAGCACAAGACCACTTTTTCCTCCTGCAGTTTTCAGCAACTGGTATTTGGAAGCATACTGTCTGACTACGGAGGCAGAGCCGAGCCATCATGACTAGTAGCCAGCGATAGCCTTATCCTCCATGAATGTGCTGAATCCTTGTTTAAAGCCATCCAAGTTGGTGGCCATCACTGCCTCCATAGCTTAACTATGCACTATGTGAAGAAGTTTCTTTTTTTTGTCTGTCCTGAATCTTCCAACATTCAGTTTCATTGGATGTCCATGACTTTTAGTGCTATCAGAGAGGGAGGAAAACTTTTCTCTATCCACTTTCTCCATACCATGTATAATTTTATACACTTCCATCATGTTTACGTCACATCTTACTCGCCTTTTCTCTAAACTGAAAAGCCACCAATACTGCAACCTTTCCTCACAGAGTAGTCGCTCCATCCCCTTGATCATTCTGGTTGCCCTTTTCCTGAACCTTTTATAACTCTGCAATATCCTTTCCGAGATGAGCTGACCAGAAATGTACACAATGCTCCAAATGTGGCTGCACCATAGATTTGTACAAGGGCATTATGATATCAGCAGTTTTATTTTCAACACTTTTCCTAATGAAATGATCCCTAGCATGGAATTTTCCATGCCACCTTTTTCACAGCTGCCACACACTGGGTCAACATTTTCATTGCGCTATCCACTACAACCCCAAGGTCTTACTCCTGGTCAGTCACCGCCAGTTCAGGCCCCAGGAGCATATAGGTGAAATTAAGATTTTTTTGCTATAATATGTATACTTGTACACTTGTTTACATTGAATTGCATTTGCCATTTTAATGCCCATTCAGTTAGTTTGGAGAGATCCTTTCAGAGCTCTTCGCAATCCCTTTTTGTTTTAATAGCCCTGAATACTTTAGTATCACCAGGAAACTTGGCCACCTCATTGCTCACCCCTAACTTTAGATAGTGTATGAACAAGTCAAAAAGCACAGGTCCCAATACCGATCCTTGGGGGACTCCACCTTCTACAACCCCCCATTCAGAGAACTGTCCATTTATTCCTACTCTTTGCTTTCTGAACAAATATAAGAAAGGGAGTGATTTATCTCCTAACCTGAACAGAGGACTGGGATGCCCGAGCTTTGTTAAGTGTTCTCCGTCTTTCCCAGCGGTGAATGGAATCTTGAACCTCCATGCTCAGCTGCCGAGTGACTGTGATCTTATCGTAGCTCTTGATAAGCTCTACTGCCCCATAAGTAGTGATTAAATAGTAAGAACCTGACAAAAAAAGGTAAGGAGCATAAGCCACTTGTTCTTATTTCTATACCATTTCATGCAACAAAGGGCCCCTCTAGACATCATTTTTTAAATTGTGCATTCATTATGATTTGTGCTACGGTGCTCTCAGGGTGTCCATACATGATGTCGCTTTCAGTACTATTTGTGCCTATAAATATTTTGGGACAGTCATACTGCTTCATTTCCCATCACTGCATATTCCTGCAATTTCCTGCTGAAATCCTGTAACTTTTCATACCACAAATGTTCAAGGGCTGTCCCACTTTTGTTGCCGTACAGCCCTTCTAGGAAGCAATAATGTGGTAGCATCAAAGCCGTGCAAGCCCTGGACTGCTGCCTGGACTCAGTGGTGGGCTGGATGAGGGCCAATAAACTCAGTCTGAATCTTAGCAAGACGGAGGAGCTGTGGGTTGGTGGTTCCCGAGTTCAGATAATTGGTCAGTTGCCTGCTTTGGCAGGGGTGGTACTCCCTCTGAAAGAGCAGGTCCATAGTCTGGTGGTGCTCCTAGATCTATCTTTGTCGCTAGAGGCCCAGGTAACTTCAGTGGCTAGGAGTGCCTTTATAGCTGCGGCCATTTCTAGACCGGGATAGCCTGACCATTGTTGTGCATGCACTGGTAACCTCCAGGCTGGATTACTGTAATGCACTCTATGTGTGCTCTTGAGGTTGGTCTGGAAGCTGCAGCTGGTGCAAAATGTGGTGGCGAGACTGCTTACTGGGGCAGGGTATCACCAACATGTCACTCCGCTGCTGAAAGAATTGCACTGGCTGCCCATTTGCTACTGGGCCAAGTTCCCTTTTTGGTGTACAAAGCCCTATACAGCTTGGGACCAGGATACCTGAAAGACTGTCTTATCCCTTATATACACAGTTGATCACTGCGCTCTGCAGGTGAGGGCCTCCTGCAGATACCGTCTTATCAGGAGGTCCATTCTGCACAACATAGGAAATGGGCCTTTAGTGTGGTGGCACCTACCCTATGGAACTCCCTCCCCTTAAATATCAGACAGGCGCCATCTCTGTTATCTTTTTGGCGCCTATCAAAGACCATCCTCTTTCAACAAGCCTTTTAAGTTGAGACTTTATCCTAGTCTGCTTCTGTGTTGGAGCTGCTTTTTAATATGCCTTTAAGCATTTTTTTAAAAAAAACAATATATTTTTTGACCTTTTTTAAAAAAAATGTCTTCAAAGCTTTTAAAAAATGTTTTTTAAGTTGTTTTGTTTTAATGTATTTTAATGTCTGTTTTTATGATGTTTTAAAGTGTTTTTAGTGCTTTTGTTTGCTGCCCTGGGCTGCTGCTGGGAGGAAGGGCGGGATATAAATCAAAGAATAAATAAATAAATAAACAAACTAATACAGACAGAATAAATCAGTAATTAATGCACTATTATTGTGTCAAGAACATGTTAACCGACAATAAAACACAAGTCTGGAGAGGCCCACAGAGTGCTTTGCCTCCTTGTCACATATCTCAGTGTTGCTGAATAGCTGTGCTGATCCCTGTTAAGAAAGCTTAGTTGGGGAAGTAGAAAGTGTAGGGATAAGCTGAAGGCACCTGCAGCTGCCAGCACCTATAATATGAATGGGACCATTATTAAACATATAGAATGAAAGCTAGTGGGAAGCTCAATTATTCTGGTTGGGGTAGCCAGACATGCTGCTGTGCACCCAGTATGACGCTAGGCTTCTACCCCTTGCTATGTGGGCATAGGGGGAGAAGGGGGACTTGAATCTTTAAAGGGAGACTTGGTTATTAAAGTTTGAAACCCCTCATATGGCAATTGGCACTCAATTCATGGGATTTGAAAAAGTTAAAATCTCAGTACTGCAGTTATCAGAAGTGGCCAGCAGATGGCACCTATGTAACATTTAAACATAGAAACAATGGCGAATTACACAGCTGCAGCAAGAGAATGTGCAACAATGAGCCCAATTTGTTATTCACAATAGCTCAGGGAGCTGTACCTATCATGTGGCTTCCCACTAATTGTACCTAATTAGCGCTTCACTTTCTGGTTCCATCTAGTTCCATCTAATTCAAAAGGTACAAATGTTCCCTTTCGGCAAATGTGTTGGAAAATTCCTCATCCCAACTATTCGCTCTCTCTATTGTTAGAACCTGTCTTCCCTTTTCTTTTTCCTTTTCTTTTTCTAAAATAGTAATTTTATGCACATCTACACATTTACTAATAACATTATGCTAGTTTCTTTGCATAGGTAGTGAATACTAGTGATGGGAAAGTGTGCGTGTGTGTGTGCGCACATGCAATTTTTTGCCCTTGCAGAACTATTTCACACTCCCAAAGATTAAATACTACATTTGTGATTCTCAGTTCTACAAAAAAATTTTTTTAAAAAAAATGCAACACATTGGTGGATCCTGAAAAGAATCTGGGTAAGAATCTTCCAAAATCTACCAATTTCTACTAGAGAGATGGTTAGGATCCTTCTTGAATTCTTTTTTTTATGAAATATTATCAGTTAGAGTTGTATTAGGGCAGTCACCTGGTTAAAAGGATCTAATATTGCAATCTTGTACCCAGTCTCTTGGGAGTAAGGCTGCAATCTCATACCCACTGACCTGGCCAGGTGCCTGGCTTTTCAGGATCCACCAATGTGTTGCATTTTTAAAAAAAATTTTTTTTTGTAGAACTGAGAATTACGAATGTAATATTTAATCTTTGGGAGTGTGAAATAGTTCTGCAAGGGCAAAAAATTGCATGTGCGCGCGCGCACACACACACACTTTCCCATCACTAGTATTGATCTCCGAGGGGCTTGCTTCTGGGTAGACATGTATACAAAAGTACTATAAGTGCCAGTGATATCAACAGGACTTAATTCTGAGTACAAATGCAAAACATTGCATTGTAAGTCTGTTAACTGTGAACTATTTTGTTGATTAAATTAATACATTTAATTAATAGGTCTATTGATCGATAAATAAATGCTGCAGTTGCAAATGAATAAAACAATATTTCTCAAGGAAATCATTCTTTGGTTATTTTTCAGTTGCATGTTGCAGAAGTTGCCACCTTAAAAGAAGCATGTCCTCCCTTGCAAGAGACTGCATGAGCCCTAGCCATTCCTGTTTTTTGTCTGTGTGTGTATTATGGGCTTTCAATTCAATTACGACTTATGGCGACCTCATGAATCAGTGACCTCCAATAGCATCTGTTATAAACCATCCTGTTCAGATCTTGTAAGTTCAGGTCTGTGGCTTCCTTTATGGAATCAACCCATCTCTTGTTTGGCCTTCCTCTTTTTCTACTCCCTTCTGTTTTTCCCAGCATTATTGTCTTTTCTAGTGAATCATGTCTTCTCATTATGTGTCCAAAGTATGATAACCTCAGTTTCATTATTTTAGCTTCTAGTGATAGTTCTGGTTTAATTTGTTCTAACACCTAATTATTTATTTTTAAATCTGCTGCCTGATAAATTGGGACAATCCGCAATAGAACACCAGTATGGAGGGACCCTATATTTACTCTTGACTCGCTCTCTCTCTTCTGATTTATCCCCTACTCATTATTTGCTAGCTTAGACTACAATTCTAACCCCACTTACCTGGGAGTAAGCCCCATTGACGTCAATAGGACTTACTTTGTAGTCGACATGGTTGGGATAGCACTGTAAATAAGTCTGGCTGATATTTTACTTGACAACAACATTTTCAGAAGAATGCCTTGCTCTTAAAACACAGCAGCTGAGGTGTTTGGAGACTGAATTAGTTGTCCCTGAAGGGCAGCTCTGTTAGATTGTTGCAGTGAAAAAACAACAACCTAGCACATTGTGCAGAGCATTACAGACTAACAGATTTAGAGTACAATCCTACAGATGTCCACTCAGCAGTAAGTACCCAGTGCGAGTGTTATGTATTTGCATGGGCGAGATTGCATGGTGTTATCTGTGCATGCAGCTACAGAGTGAGACACATCATGAACAATGGGGCCAAAAGGTCATGAAACGCAATCTGTAACACAGGAAGCTGCCTTATCCTGACTGAGTCAGGCCATTGGCCCATCTAGCTCAGCATTATCAACACTGACTGGCAGTGGCTCTCCAGGTTTTCAGGCAAGAGTCTCTCCCTATCCTGCTTGGAGATGCCAGGGACTGAGCCCGGGACCTTCTATATGCAAGGGTGATGCTTTACCACTGAGCTACAGCCCTTCTTCAACCTGGAGCCCTCCAGATGTTTTGGACTACAATGCCCATCAGCCCCAGCCAGCATGTGCAATGGCCGGGGAAGATGGAAGTTACACTCCAATACAGCTAGTCGGCACCAGACTGGGGAAGACTGATCCATGCAAAACTCCAAATGTATGCATCATAAGCACTGTAACCATTCACAACAACAGGATCTGTTCAAATGCATGCCGTTCTGCTCCCTTTGGGCCATCACTAGGTATTTATTACCTAGGCAACAATATTGTCAAAGGGGCCTATTTGTTTGCACAAGTATCCTAGGGGGATCCCTGAAGCACATGACCAGGTGCCAAGCTGCTAAAGAAACAGCAAGTTTTATCAGTGCAATTCAAAGCTATACTCACTGGGATGGGGGAACCCATTCTTGAAAGACCTGAGGAGGGTACAGAAGTTGGCACTGCAACAGTAAAAACATGCAAGTACCATGTTCTGGCTTCAGGCCTGGTGCAGAGCTCCTGCTACCATATTATATGAAGGCACCTGATGCAGTTCTCTCTTTACAACTAATTAGGCCTGGGATCTGGCCAGATCTGGATGAAGTAACACATTGCAGAGTTACCCATTGCATCCTATTCAGAACTCCTCAGAGGAACAGCCAGATTTTTTTTCAGTAATTAGCTTAATTATATCCAATTATTTTTATTATTTTTAAAGTGTCATAAATGAACACTCAGCTCCCCCTCACCTGGAATAGAAACAGGGATGGACAGATCGACCTATTTCCATCCCATGTTGGTTACTCTTATATGCAAAAAATGGGCTAGTGCTGTCCTGTTTAAGAACATAAGAACAAAAGAAGAGCCTGATGCATCAGGCCAGTGGCCCATCTAATCCAGCATCCTGTTCTCACAATGGCCAACCAGTTACCCATGGGAAGCCCGCACGCAGGTCTTGAGTGTGAGAACACTCTCTCCTCCTGTGGTTTCCAGCAATTGGTATTAGGAAGCATACTGCCTGTGACAAGAGAGACAGAGCTTAGCCATCAAAGCTCATAGCCATTGAAAGCCCTTTCCTCCATGAATTTGCCTGTGTGTTAGCTTCATTTTAGCTTCTAGTGACAGTTCTGGTTTAATTTGTTCTAACACTCAATTATTTGTCTTTTTCGTGGTCCATGGTATCCGCAAAACTCTCCTCCAACACCACATTTCAAATGAGTTGATTTTTCTCTTATCCGCTTTTTTCACTATCCAACTTTCACTTCCATACATAGAGATCGGGAATAGATCCTGACTTTGGTGATTAGTGATACATCTTTGCATTTGAGAACCTTTTCTAGTTCTCTCATAGCTGCCCTCCCCAGTCCTAGCCTTCTTCTGATTTCTTGACTATTGTCTCCATTTTGGTTAATGATTGTGCCAAGGTATTGATAATCCTTGACAAGTTCAATGTCCTTTAAAGTTATGTAAATTTTCTGTTGTTATTACTTTAGTCTACTTGACATTCAGCTGTAGTCCTGGTTTTGTACTTTCCTCTTTAACTTTCAACAGCATTCGTTTCAAATCATTACTAGTTTCTGCTAGTAGTATGGCATCGTCTGTATACCTTAAATTATCGATATTTCTCCCTCCAATTTTCACACCTCCTTTATCTTGATCCAAACCTGATTTCCATGTGATATGTTCTATGTATAGATTAAACAAACAGCGTAATAAAATACACCCCTGTTTCACATCCTTCCCGGTGGGGAACCAATCGGTTTCTCCATTTTCTATCCTTACATTATCCCATTGTCCAAAGTATAGGTTGCGCATCAGGACAATCAGATGCTGTGGCACCCCCATTTCTTTTAAAGCATTCCATAGTTTTTCATGATCTACACAATTAAAGGATTTGCTATACTCTATGAAACACAGGGTGATTTTCTTCTGAAATTCCTTGGTCCGTTCCATTATCCAATGTATGTTTGCAATATGATCTCTGGTGCCTCTTCCCTTTCTAAATCCAGCTTGGACATCTGGCATTTCTTGCTCCATATATAGTAAGAGCCTTTGTTGTAGAATCTTGAGCATTACTTTACTAAAATGTAAATGTACTGCCTTCAAGTTGATTCCGATGTATGGCGACCCTATGAATAGGGTTTTCATGAGGCTGAGAGGCAGTGAATGGCCAAAGGTCACCCAGTGAGCTTCATGGCTATGTGGGGATTCGAACCCTGGTCTCCCAGGTTGTAGTCCCAACACCTTAACTACTACACTACACTGGCTCCTTACTTTACTAGCATGGGATATTAAGGCAATAGTTTGATAATTAGTGCATTCCCTGGGATCCCCTTTCTTTGGAATTGGGAAGTAGATCGAACGCTTCCAGTCTGTGGGCCATTGTTTAGTTTTCCATATTTGTTGACACATTTTTATCAAAATTTGGACAGATTCAGTCTCAGTAGCTTGTAGCAACTCTATTGGTATGCTATCTATTCCTGGTGATTTGTTTCTTCCAAGTATTTTAAGAGCAGCTTTCACCTCACATTCTAAAATTTCTGGTTCTTCATCATACTGTACCTCTGTGAATGAATCTTTCGTCCTTGCATCTCTTTATATAGTTCTTGAGTGTATTGCTTCCATCTTCCTTTTATTTTATCTCAGTCAGTCGGTGTGCTCCCCTGTTGATTATTCAGCATCCCTACTCTTGGTTTGAATTTCCCTTTGATATCTCTAATCTTTTGGAATGGGGCTCTTGTTCTACCCTTTTTATTATCCTCTTCTATTTTTGTACAATAATTATTGTAGTAGTTCTCTTTCTTCCTACGTACTACTCTCTGTATTATTGCATTTAGGGTTTTGATCGTGTTTCTCTCTCTCCTTTTGCTTTCCTTTTCTCTTTAATCATCTGAAGAGTTTCTTCAGTCATCCATTGAGGTCTTTCTCTCTTTTTAACTAGAAGTATTGTCTTTTTGTATTCTTCCCCGATAATGTCTCTGACTTCACTCCATAGTTCTTCTGGTTCTCTGTCAGCTAGGTTTAAAGCCTCAACTCTGTTCCTTATTTGCTCTTTAAATTCTTCTGGGATGTTATTTAGATTGTACTTTGGCATTTTGATTGCTTTGTTTTTCTTCTTTAGCTTTACTCTGATATTTGATATTTCCACTTCATGATCTGTACCGCAGTCTGCTCCTGGTCTTGTTTTCCTCCATGAATTTGCCTGATCCTCTATTAAAGCCATCCAAGGTGGTGGCTGTCACTGCCCCTTGTGGAAGCGAATTCCATAGTTTAATTATGTGCTGTGTGAAGAAGTACTTTCTTTTGTCTGTCCTGAATCTTTCAACATTCGGCTTTATTGGATGTCCACAAGTTCTAGTGTTATGAGAAAGGGAGAAAAACTTTTCTCTATCCACTTTCTCCATGCCATGAATAATTTTATATACTTCTATACTTCTGACTCACCTTTTCTGAAAAGCTAAAAAGCCCCAGATGCTGCAGCCTTTCCTCACAGGGAAGTCACTCCACCCCCTTGATCATTTTGGTTGCCCTTTTCTGAAGCTTTTCCAGCTCTAGTTTACATTTGGATTTGCTTTAGGAGGGGATGTAAAGTTATGATACATGTTTACAAAAATGGTTGCCAGGCAACTTGCACACCCCCATTTCTGCCAGCAGTGTGCCCTTTAACTTCCATGAACTCCCACCTTACCGCTCCCTCTGCCACAGCAATGCAAAGGAGGCCTTTCATACCTTCACCCAGCTGTAGTGCAGGGTCCATGAGCTCCATCATATATTCCACATTCAGAAGCACCTCTGGCAGGTTGCTGCGAGCCAGTACATACATGAGCACTGGGAGGAAGTCATCTGCCCCATAAAGCTTCCCTGAAACAAGGAGAGGCCTAGTCAGGTAACACAAACAGGCAGGTTTAAACTGGTTGGTTTAAACAGTTAAAACTGACATGCAGCAGAAGAAAGGCAGACACAGCAGCCCAAAGATGTACCTCCACCATGTACAACCTACATGCTAGATCAGTGTGTGAATCAGTCTTTACCAGAGATGTTGTACAGCTGCTGGGTTTTGTAGCAGTCAAAACACCAATTAGAAATAGGACTGATGGTGAGGTAAATGTTTTTGTTTGCTGCCCTGGGCTCCTACTGGGAGGAAGGGTGGGATGTAAATGTAATAAATAAAATGAATAAAAATAACAAATGTGCAAATGGATTTGCCAGTAATCACTTCATTTATTATATAAATAATAAATGGACTCCTTCTGGGAGAAAGGGCAGGATATAAATTTAAATAATAGTAATAATAATAGTCAGGCCCGGTGCCAGAGGGCGGCCAGGTTGGGCCCTGAGCAAGGGTCCCTGCAGCCCAGAGGGGCCCCTAAAGGGCCCCTCATTAAGGTGGAAGGGTGGTGCTCCCATTCTGTGATCCACAGCAGTGACAGGTCCTGCAACCTGACCTTGCCATGGAACACAGAGGGGGAGCTCCCAAGCACCCCCCCAATACAGACAGCATGGGCTTCAATAAGAATGCTCCACCTAGGGAATTCTGTGCTCTCTGTCTGCACATGTCTGCTATCACCCAAGATGATGGTGGAGACTTCCCTAAGAGGCTGATGCCCCCGCTGCCATCTTGGTTTATGGCAGGCATGTGTGCTATGCATGCAAGTCATTCACATGAGGGATAGGTGGGGTGCAAGAACGAGCTTATTAGCCCTGTGCTGCCTGTATGAGGGATGTTGGGCTACGGCACTGTGGGCCCAGGACAGACTGGTGCCCAAGGGCCCAGTCATGTCTGGTGCCAGCCCTGGTAATAGTAGTAGCAGTAGCAGTAATAATAACAGCAACAACAGCAACAGTATATGGAACAATTATCTTATGAAATGAATTTAAGAACATGAGAGGAACATAGCTGGATCAGACCAAAGAAGGCCTGTCTAGTCCAGCATCCTACTTCCCACAGTGGCCAACCACATCCTGTGCAAGTTGCCTCAACATCGTTGCTCTGCCCTCAAGCAGCCTCTACCTGCCTGTCTTATTTTTTAACAACCAGACCAAGGGGTGGCACTGCCTGTCAGCTTTCTCTTCGTTACCTTGATGAACTCAGGAGGACGGAGGACAAAACTACCGGTCACTGGCTCTGGCTCCACCTACTGGTGGTTTCCCTGCCTTCCGCCCTATCTGTCCTAATGGGCATCAGCCACTGTGGGAAGCCCACATGAAGGACATGAGGGAAATAGCCCTCTCTTGCTGTTGTTCCCCAGTGGCTGGTACTGAGAACCAGGCTGCCTCTGAACCTGGAGACGGACATAGCCATCATGACTGGTAGCTGTAGATAGCATCTTCCTCCATGAATTTGTCTAATCCACTTTTAAAGCACACTTGGTGAATGAATTCCATAGATTAATGATGCTGCACTGTGTGAAGAAGTAGAAGTAGACAAAGAAGTTCTTATATGTTATGTGCTTTTACAGCTGTGCATTCTCAGAGAATGCAATAGCTGTAATAAGGGGCTATTGTAGACAGGCACCATGCGGAGAAAAGCTTTTGAACTTGAGGAATGAAAAGACATAATTGCGCACAGTTATGTCTGCTAGACCAGTGGTTCCCAACCTTTTTGGTGTGGCAACCCATAAGCTCAATCTTGCTTGGTATGGTGGCCCATAGATTTATTGCCACATGGACTTTGGATCTTAGGTCTTGGGCAGCCATCAGTTTCATGCATTTTAACTGCAAGTTTGCCTATTGTAGAAATGTTACTTGAGGCATCCAAGCAAAATTTTATCTACCACCCCTATCAATGTGGAATTTGCTGAAGGTGTCTTCCCTCTGTTGCTTATGTGATCCTTATTTGTTATAATGTTTATTTCTAGTATAATGTCTGTCTTGTTGGATTTATGTGTATGCTGCTAAGGCTAATATTCAAATCAACAATATATATGAACCTTACATCTAGTAGAACAGGAGTGGCTAACCTGTGACTCTTTAGATGTTGTTGGATTCCTATCTTTCATCAGCCCCAGCCAACATGGCCATGGTCAGGGATGATGGGAATTGTAGCCCAACAACGTTTGGAGGGCCACAAGTTAGATTCCTTGGTAGTAGAACCTTCATTTGGACAGAATATCAACCAATGGGAACATGAAAGCAAAATTTCCACTCTGGCAGCAAACTGAGGTTCATTCAGGGCCTGCTCAAGACATTTTGCTGCCTGAAATGAAGGGCAAGGTGGCTTCCTCTTGGTTCCATATACAGAACAGTGGTGTAGTCGTCCAGGGTCTCAGGGGATCTTAGAACCCTTACCTTTTTGGAAGCAGGATCCCAATGTCTCCAGCATCCTATGAGCCAATCAGCATGAAAGGGGATTGTGTTAGCCACTGAAAAGAGTCTTCTAACATGCTTCCTTGTCTTTTCCTGCTGATTGGAGTCTATCAGAGTGAAAGGAGATGAGTCAGCCACTGAGAAGACTCTTTTCAGTAGTTAACACTCTCCTCTTTCGTGCTTATTGGCTCCTAGGGACGTCTGTTGCTGTGGGAGAAGGCATTAACAAGGATCTCATTCTCAACCCAGCAGCAAAAAAGGAGGAGGGGTGGCTATGACTAGCATGAAGGGACCCTGCACTTCTGAATTTGTCACTACACTACTGATACAGAAGCTAACAAGTTAGATAGCTGAATCTTATTTCAACACTGCTTGAGAACAGCAGGAGCACCCAAATAGCATTGTTTTTCAACATTGTCTTGCTGCCCTGGGCTCCTACTGGGAAGAGAAGGCAACATAGAAATCTAATAATAAAGTAATAAATAAACAGAGGGGAAGAGCTGAAGGGGTTCAGAAAAAAGGCCTCGGAGAGGAGACTGCTCCCTACAGTCCCCAGCATTTACAGCTGAGGCAGTGGCCTCACTGTACCTCATGGTGGGGCCAGCCCTGGAAATGTCCCCCCCAAAGTTGCTTCTTGAAAAAAAACATACTCAAAGTTCCTTTCCACACTAGCTATTTTTCTCTCATCCGGCTCGGTTATCCAAAGAGCCAATGTGGTGCAGTGGTTAGAGTGTTGGACAAGGACCTGGGAGACCAGGGTTCAAATCCCCACTCTGCCATGAAGTTCACTTGAAGACTTTGGGCCGGTCACAGTCCCTCAGCCTAACCTACCTCACAGGGTCATTGTGAGGATGAAATGGAGAGGGAGGAGAACCCTGTATGCCAACTTGAGCTCCTTGGAGGAAAGGTGGGATATAAATGTAACAGTAAATAAAAAGAGGACTAATGCGCAGTGGATTTCTACAGTCAATGCTTGCTAGATAAGCACGGTCTGGAGACTCTGTCACACAGTGGAACTCTTGAATGACCTTCTAGCAGTTGTGAAAGCCAATTCAAGAAGGGAGAAACTGGTAGTCAGAATCCACCTTTTGTAATGTGTGGATGGTCAGATGCAAATCTGAGACATATGAACGACAGATATACTATAGCAAGTTCTATGTGTATGTGTCCGTTGTTCATTCACACATTTGCACATTCCAAAAATGTGTGTTTTCCTTATAAACATTTTGAAAATACCTGTCAAGAAAATTATCATCAAAACAGCCCTCAATTTGTCTCTGTGGTGTTCTTTCCCATGTGTCACCCAATCATATTTTGGCATAGATGTATATATTACAGGCATTCGTCTCTAAAGGACCAAATGATGAAGCTCCTCTAAAATTATAGCAATGGTGAATTTGGTCCCATGGTAGAAGATAGGTTTTCATTTCCTAAATGTTCCCCCTGGCCACATTCCACCACGTATTTAAGTGAACTTTGGTCCATTGAAATCAATAGGCTTAAGCATACTTGGCTGTACATTGGATTGTAGCCACTGACTTGTTAAAAGCATTTCTTACGAAACAGATTTCCTTATATGTCAGGCAAAGTCAATAGAGGTTTTGTTTGAGGATGAAAATTCTCCTCAGCTGGAGCCTTAAATAAATATTCTTCTCTTCCTCCCTCAAAAAGATAAACTTTAAACAAACCGGAAAATTTATGCAGAAAAAGAATGCCAGTTCAGTTAAAACAAAGTGGCAGAGCTTGCAAGTGTTAAGACTCCCTGTATAAATGGTATCTTACGTTTTTAAGAGCTGGGCTCTGTACATTATGAGAGTCATGTTTCCTGCTGTGCAAAAATATGTAGCCAGATTGCCAAGCATTTAAAAAAGGCTGCATTGTTCAATGAGTGTTTGGCAAAATGCTTCCTTTGTACAGTATTAACAGTGTTCTATGGTATAGAGGAAATCTCAGGTAGGTGTGGATAGATGGAGAACCAGGCAACCAGAAACAGCCATCCATTTAAGTGTAGGGTCAGCATTTATTAACAACCAACATATTTCTTCAGACCTGACTTAGGGTGGCCGTTATTCAGCCAGGCTTTTTGGACATTTTGTGCTTGGTCGCTTGCGTTGATCTGTTTGCTGCTGGACTGCCGTGTTTTAAACTTCTGGTTTTAAAATGTTTGGGTTGTTTTAGTGATCACCTGTGAATTGCTTCCATTAAAGTCACATTCACACCATACATTTAATGCATAGCTATGCCACTTTAACAGTCATGGCATCTCCCAAATAATGCTGGGAACTGTAGTTTACCCCTCACAGAACTATAATTCCCAGAACCCCTAACAAACTTCAGTTCACAAGATTCTTTTTTTTTGGGGGGGTGGGAAGCCATGACTGTTAAAGTGACGTAAATATACGGCACAAATGTGACCATGCAGATATTAAATCAAAATGCTGTAGATACTACTTGCTCATAAGCTCAGTTACATTAGCTTGATAATGTAGCCTCCACACAAGGAGAGCCAGAAAACATGTAAAGGAAGAGATAGCCAAGCTTTACTTTAGTGTTAATGTGTAAATTGATCAGAGTGAATCATCCATATTTATCCTAGAAGTCAAATGAACTTATTTCTCCTTCCCAAACACAGTACATCTCTACTGATTCTCTAAACATATAATCACCACAGATTAAAACTGGTCTAACAGTCATTTTCCTTGCTTAGGGAAACCTAGGAACTATAATATTTTTTTGGGGGGTGGGCTAAGAATGTCTAAGAGGAAAGCCATGATAGTTAAACAGCTATGACTAATGCTAATTTTAATCTTTAAACTTTGAATAGGGAGAGTCTTCCAGTTTTTAGCAACTAAAATGCTTGGGTGTCTTCAACAAACTGAACATTAATTCAGTATATTAATTTGAATATATTATAACTGAGAATAATGTAAATAGATTAGTCATGTGGCTCACATGCTCCCTTTTCATGCCAGTTGGCTCATTGGATGCTGGAAACATAGGGAACCTTCTGAGATGTGGCTCCCCCAAAATGCAAGGGGTCTAATCCCCCCTGAGACTCTGGACGACTACACTCCTAAGTGGGCCAGAACAGAACCATTCATCACGCGCAATTAGTTTTTTATTTTTTATTTTTGCTGGCAGTTATTTTTTTAGGACAGGGGAGAGGGGACATGGAGCAGCATTCAAAAGTGGCACAACCTACCTGCAGTCTGAAATGGCACCATTCACTCTCTGCCATCTCAGAATTCTACCATCTCATTCTGCTTCATGTGTATAGATCAGTGAAGGCCTAACCCTTTTCCGTTACAATGCTTTTGCATGCTCATCCTCATGTTATTTAGAAGTCTTTATGGTTTTGCCCCCAAGAACTCTGACCACTGGTTGACATTATAGCGGTCGTTGCTTAAGCATGTTCCTTTGGTGAGCTGGTAATAAGGACTGGCAACTTTTCCTCAAACAAATTTTGTGCAAATTTTGTGGAGTCTTTCTTGTGCCTTCCCTACATGAAGCACAAGGCTGGGAAGCGATAACAGCTGTAATATGTGACTTGCTATGAGAATGTAGGAATTAATCAATCCCTTCCAAGAACTCAAAATGTCCACAGAAATCAAAGGGTACATATGGATTAATGAATTTCAAAATGTAACCATTCAAAAAAACAAAACAAGGCAAGCCACAATGTGGTTTCAATGTAACTGTCTCCAACTATGTAACTATCTCTTGAACACGAGAACTTTCATGTGCCCATTTGCCTGGCTTAAAGATTAGAACTGAAACATACCTGTGATGTCATGTGATGAATGAACTTAAAGATAAAAGATGGTCTACACATGATGGAGGAGTAAGTTGGCAAAATGGACTGCACCACTTCAGACTACGGATGTAAGAAGGCATTGATTTCAGTTCCACCCTGTGTTCATCACATGCAACACTGTTTCCATTCTGCTGCATTTCAGCTTTTGACAAAAACTACATTGTTAGTCTCTCTGTCTCTGCTAAGGCAGAATTTTACATAATAAATTAAGTTATTTTACACCATTCACTTCAGTGCAAAGGGAATGCAATATAAATTGGAGAGGGAGATTCATCAATTTTGTGGTCTACAGAACTTCCCTCTTGGTCACCAGGAAACCACTCTGTCTTGGAGCTGGCTATGAGGGCTTGCACCTGGTATCGGGCCAAGGAGACAGGAAACTAGGGTTGCTGCTGGTGTACCATCCACCCTGCTGCCCAGCAGCTTCTCTGACTGAGCTGGTGGAGGCTGTCTTGACTGTGGTATTGGAGGAGCCCGGAACAATAGTCCTGGGTGATCTCAATGTCCATGCTGGGGCTGCCTCTAGTGTTCCAGCTCAGGACTTCATGGCCTCCATGAAGACCATGTGGCTGTCTCAAGTTGTCACCAGCCTGACACATAGTGTAGGCACACCCTTGACTTGGTTTTTGCTCCAGTTGGAAGAAGGGGCTGTCTGGAGATAGGGAGGATAGATAGGGACCATTGTCATGGTCAGACCACTTCCTGGTTAAGTTTAGACTTATGGCTGCAGGAGTGATGGACAGATTAAGATGGTCCGCCCCTGGAGACTAATTGAATCCACTGGATTCCTCAATGCCCTGGGGGAGTTCCCAGTAGATAGAGCAGATGACCCTGTTGAAGCCCTTGTCACGCTGTGGAACAGCGAGGCGCATTGGGCTCTTCACATGGTTACACCCGAGCGCCCTCTCCGGCACAGTGGAGCCCAGTTTGCACCTCGGTACACCAGTGAGCTAAGGGCAATGGAACAGGCTTGACAATGGCTAGAGTGCAAGCAGTGAAAGACGTGCTGTGAGACTGATCGGGCGTGAGTATAACATCATAAACATGTGCAGCAGTGAGGACGGCAAAGAAGGCCCACATCTGTGCCTTCATCGCATCCTCAAGTAGTCATCCAGTGGAGCTTTTCCATATTGTCAGGGGTCTGTTGACATCAACTCTAGGAAATTGAGTTTTAGACCCTTCAGAGGCCCATTATGAATTATTTGCAAGGCACTTTGAGGGTAAAGTTGCTCGCCTCCGTAGCAGTCTTGATGCTCCACCCACACCTACTGTAGTCCCCAATGAGGTGTCCAGTGCAACGTCTGCTGCAACTTCTTGGGAACAATTTCAGCTGAAGTGGCCTGATGATGTAGAGAAGGTGCTTGCAATGATGCAGCCAGCAATGTGTCCTCTCGACCCTTGCCTTTCTTGGCTTATTAAAGCTTACTGAGGGGGTTTGACCGAGTGGATCCAGGGTGTGGTCAAAGCATCATTGCAGGAGGGAGTGGTTCCAGCCGCCCTGAAAGAGGTAGTGATTCGACCACTCCTGAAAAAGCCCACCCTAAGAACATAAGAAGAGCCTGCTGGATCAGGCCAGTGGCCCATCTAGTCCAGCATCCTGTTCTCACAGTGGCCAACCAGGTGCCTGGGGGAAGCCCGCAAGCAGGACCCGAGTGCAACAACACTCTCCCCTCCTGAGGCTTCCGGCAACTGGTTTTCAGAAGCATGCTGCCTCTGACTAGGGTGGCACAGCACAGCCATCTCAGCTAGTAGCCATTGATAGCCCTGTCCTCCATGAATTTGTCTAATCTTCTTTTAAAGCCATCCAAGCTGGTGGCCATTACTGCATCTTGTGGGAGCAAATGCCATAGTTTAACTATGCGCTGAGTAAAGAAGTACTTCCTTTTGTCTGTCCTGAAACTTCCAACATTCAGCTTCTTTGAATGTCCACGAGTTCTAGTATTATGAGAGAGGGAGAAGAACTTTTCTCTATCCACTTTCTCAATGCCATGCATAATTTTATACACTTCTATCATGTCTCCTCTGACCCGCCTTTTCTCTAAACTAAAAAGCCCCAAATGCTGCAACCTTTCCTCGAAAGGGAGTCGCTCCATCCCCTTGATCATTCTGGTTACCCTCTTCTGAACCTTTTCCAACTCTAGAATATCCTTTTTGAGATGAGGCGACCAGAACTGTACACAGTATTCCAAATGCGGCCGCACCATAGATTTATACAACGGCATTATGATATCGGCTGTTTTATTTTCAATACCTTTCCTAATTATCGCTAGCATGGAATTTGCCTTTTTCACAGCTGCCGCACACTGGGTCGACATTTTCATCGTGCTGTCCACTACAACCCCGAGGTCTCTCTCCTGGTCGGTCACCGCCAGTTCAGACCCCATGAGCGTATATGTGAAATTAAGATTTTTTGCTCCAATATGCATAATTTTACACTTGTTTATATTGAATTGCATTTGCCATTTTTCTGCCCATTCACTCAGTTTGGAGAGGTCTTTTTGGAGCTCTTCGCAATCCCTTTTTGTTTTAACAACCCTGAACAATTTAGTGTCATCAGCAAACTTGGCCACTTCACTGCCCACTCCTAGTTCTAGGTCATTAATGAACAAGTTGAAAAGTACAGGTCCCAATACCGATCCTTGAGGGACTCCACTTTCTACAGCCCTCCATTGGGAGAACTGTCCGTTTATTCCTACTCTCTGCTTTCTGCTTCTTAACCAATTTCTTATCCACAAGAGGACCTCTCCTCTTATTCCATGACTGCTAAGCTTCCTCAGAAGCCTTTGGTGAGGTACCTTGTCAAACGCTTTTTGAAAGTCTAAGTACACTATGTCCACTGGATCACCCTAGACCTATTGGTCTGCGAAAATTACCACCCGGTCACAAATACCCCCTTCTGAGGGAAGGTGATTGAGAGGGTTGAGGCGCAGCAATTGCAAGTACTCTTGGATGAAACAGATTATCTTGACCCATTGCCTCCATAGAAATCTTGATGCCTCATCCACATCTACTGTAGTCCCCAGTGAGGTGTCCAGTGCAACGTCTGCCGCAACTTCTTGGGAATGGTTTCAGTTGATGCAGCCTGATGACGTGGACAAGGGTCTTGCAACAATGTGGCCAGCAACGTGTCCTCTCGACCCTTGCTTATTAAATATGCCAATTTCTTGGATTATTAAAGCTTGCTGAGGGGAGTTGACAGAGTGGAATCAGGGTGTGGTCAAAGCATCATTGTGGGAGGGAGTGGTTCTGGCCACCCTGAAAGAGATGGTGATCTGACCGCTCCTGAAAAAGCCCACGCTGGACTCATTGGTTTGTGACAACTACCGCCCGGTTGCAAACACCCCCTATTTAGGGAAGGTGATTGAGAGGTTGTGGCACAGCACTTGCAAGCACTCTTGGATGAAACATATCTTAAAATCATAGAATAGTAGAGTTGGAAGGGGCCTATAAGGCCATCAATTCCAACCCCCTGCTCAATGCAGGAATCCAAATCAAAGCATTCCCTACAGATGGCTGCCCAGCTGCCTCTTGAATGCCTCCAGTGTTGGAGAGCCCACTACCTCTCTAGGTAATTGGATCAAATGTTGTATGGCTCTAACAGTTAGGAAGTTTTTCCTGATGTTCAGTCAAAATCTGGCTTCCTGCAACTTGAGCCCATTATTCCGTGTCCTGCACTCTGGGATGACCGAGAAGTGATCCTGGCCCTCCTCTGTGTGGCAACCTTTCATGTACTTGAAGAATGCTATCATATCTCCCCTCAGTCTTCTCTTCTCCAGGCTAAACATGCCCAGTTCTTTCAGTCTTTCTTCATAGGGCTTTGTTTCCAGTCCCCTGATCATCCTTGTTGCCCTCCTCTGAACCTGTTCCAGTTTGTCTGCATCCTTCTTGAAGTGCGGAGACCAGAACTGGATGCAGTACTCAAGATGAGGCCTAACCAGTGCTGAATAGAGGGGAACTAATACTTCACGCAATTTGGAAACTATATTTCTGTTAATGCAGCCTAAAATACTCCATTCCAGTCTGGGTTCAAGCCTGGTTATGGGACTGAATCAGCCTTGGTCGCCTTGATGGATGACCTTTATCAGAAGGAAGACAGAGGGAGTGCAACCCTGTTATTCTTGCTTGATCTCTCAGTGACTTTTGATACCATTGATACCATAGTATCCTTTTGGGCCAAGTTGGTGAGATGGGTATTGGAGGCACTGTTTTACAGTGGTTCCAATCCTATCTCCAGAGTTTGTTGCAGAGAACCCTGCCGCTAGATTCCATCTTGTCCCCCATGCTGTTTAACATCTATATGAAGCCCTTGGGAGATTTGGGACAAGGTGTCAGCAGTACGCTGATGATGCCCAGCTCTATTTCTCTGTAACATCTGAATCAGGAGAGACCATGGAAGCCCTGGACTGGTGCCTGGACTCAGTGGTGGGCTGGTTGAGGGTCAATAATCTGAGTCTGAATCCTAGCAAGACGAAGGAGCTGTGGGTTGGTGGTTCCTGAGTTTGGATAATTGGTCAGTTGCCTGCTTTGGATAGGGTCGTACTCCCTCTGAAAGAGCAGGTCCGTAGTCTGTGGGTGCACCTAGATCCATCTTTGTCACTACAGGCCCAGGTGACCTCTGTGGTTAGGAGTGCCTTTCACTAGCTTCAGATGGTAAGACAGCTGCAGCTGTTTCTGGACAGGGATAGCCTGACCACTGTTGTTCATGCACTGGTAACCTCCAGGCTGGATTACTGTAATGAGCTCTATGTGGGGCTACCCTTGAGGTTGGTCTGAAGCTGCAGCTGGTGCAAAATGTGGTGGCGAGACTGCTCATTGGAGCAGGTTATTGCCAACATGATACTCCTCTGCTGAAAGAATTGCACTGGCTACCTATTAGCTACCAGGCCAAGTTCAAGGTTCTAGTTTTGGTACAAAGCCCTATACAGCTTGGAACCAGGATACCTGAAAGACTGTCTTATCCCTTATATACCCAGTCGATCACTGCACGTGAGGGGCTCCTGCAGATACCATCTTATCAGAAGGTCTGTTCTGCACAACATAGGAAACGGACCTTTAGTGTAGTGGCACCAACCCTTTGGAATTCCCTCCAAATATCCAAATATTGGATAGGCACCATCTCTGTTATCTTTTTGGCGCCTATTGAAGACCTTCCTCTTTCAACAAGCCTTTTAAGTTGAGACCTATCCCAGTCTTCATCTGTGTTGGAACTGCTTTTTAATATATTTTTAAACCTTCTTTTTTAATGTTTTTAAAGCCTTTTAAAAATGTTTTTAAAGATGTTTTGTTTTAATATGTGTGTAATGGTTGTTGTGCTTTAATATAGTTCAAAGTCTGTTTTTATGATGTTTTAAAATGATTTTAGTGCTTTTGTTTGCCGCCCTGGGCTCCTACTGGGAGAAAGGGCAGGATATAAATCAAATAAATAAATAAATAAATAAAATTATGTGTTGTTTGCATACCAGTCATATTCACTGGATGGATTTCCATTCTGGACATGGGCCAAATAAGTAAACATCAACAATTTCTGCTCCCATTTCCACTGGAATTCTCCAACATCCCTACTTCAGTGTGCAGTTGGGAGATCCCAGTTCTGAAATCCATTAAAAAAAAAACTCCCTGCAAATAGAAAACTAGCCTTACCAAGGTAATATTCCTGCCCTTTGCCTGCTATGCTGTGTTGACAGGGTACTTTAAAGGTAGGGCAACATTACAATTGTGACACTCCCTCGCCTGCAGTCTCTGAAATATTGCTGCCCTCCCCGTTGTCTCCTCATTCTATCCCTTCATTCTGTGCAATGCGTGCAGCCTAGGCCAAAGCCATTTGTGCTTCATATGGAAAATGCTGTGCTCCCATTCCTGTACAAGGAGAAGGGCCATAGCTCAGTGACAGAGCACACGCAGACTTAGTGTGGAAAAGGTCCTATGATCAGTCCCAGCAGCATCTCCATTTAAATGGTCAGCAGGTGATGTGAAAGACCTTTGCTGAGGACCATGGAGAGTTGCTGCCAGTTAGAGTAGGCTGTGCTAGATGGACTCAGTATAAAGCAGCTTCATGTGTTCAAGAAGGATCTAAAGTTCAGAAATGCTGAGCAATCAGAAGCATCGGTGACAGGGCACTCCCACTAACAGTGGCGCAGAGTGGGGTGGATGGGTAAGGAGAACTCAGTGGTAGAGAACATGCTTTCCATGCATAAGGTTCCAGGTTCAATCTCCAGCATCTCCGGATAGAGCTGGGAAAAGGCTTCTGTATGAAACCCTGGAGAGCGGCTACCAAACAGTGTACACAGGAACATAGGAAGCTGCCTTTGCCTTTGACCAACAGGTCTGATTTGGTATAACTAGCTCAGCATTGTCTACAGTCACCACTGTTCTTCAACCTTGGGTCCCTAGATGATGATGGACTACAACTCCCATCATCCTTGACCATTATTTATTATTATTATTATTTATAATATTTATACCCCGCCCTACTCCCAAAGGACTCAGGGCGGCTTACAATTAAGAACCATAAACACTTAAAACAATAACCATACAAATAAAAACGTTTAGAATGATTTGATTAAAAATATTTGTCAGTTTCAGTTAAAGGCTCATCTAAATAAAACAGTCTTCACCTGGGCACGAAAGGACAAAAGCGAAGGGGCCAATCGAACCTCACTGGGGAGGGAGTTCCACAATCTGGGGGCAGCCATCGAAAAGGCCCTATTCTGTGTTTTCGCAAGAAGAACTTGCGGAAAAGATGGAATAGTGAGTAAAGTCTCACCAGATGATCTTAGAGTCCGTATCGGCTCATAGAGGGAGACACGATCTAACAGATCTAACTGAGGATGATGGGATGGGAGTTGTAGTCCAACAACATATAGGGACCCAAGGATGAAGAACAGTGGTCTACCGAGACTGATGGTGGCTCTCTCTCCAGGGTTTCGGGCAAGGTTTTCTCCCAGCCCTTCCTGGAGATGCTGCGGCTTGAACCTGGTACCTTCTCCATGCGAGGCAGATGCTCTACCACTGAGCTATGGCCCTTGCCCAAAGTAAGAACTGAGCTTCCCCTTTCCCCAGTGTAAATATTGGACCAGTGGCCTAACTCACTATAAGGCAGTTCCCTCGGTTCCTAAAAGGTGTACATAGCACTTGCCTCTCTGAAACCTCTCCCTTTTCTGCAGCTGCTTGTCCTCCCTATGACAAAAGCCTTAAAAACCAGACCTATCATTCTTCTGTCCCACAATGCACTGCATACTCAATATCAGTGACAATAAACATGAGCAGCACCTGATCTCAACGACTGAAAGTTTTTGCCTCTCATCATGATCTATACCTTTCTTAGCACCCTGTACTCTACATTTTTATACATGAGTTCAATTGGAGGGGTGGCAGTGTTTGGGTATCTGTGTGTAAAATCAGAGTTGGCTAGAATCCCATTTACATTATAACTACCACTCTTTCACTTTCTCTTCCACATGAACATGAACATTGAGTAGACATTAACATAAATAGTGGAAGAGAGATTCAGAGGCAATTTAAAGCTTGCATATGAAAACTGCATTAAAAGAAGTCTCCTCTTCTGCTATGGAAATGGAACAGAAAAGAGGGGGGAAATGACTAAGCTCCGAAAGCAAGGTTTTATCCATTCTTTTCATTAGAACTGCATCAATTGCAGTGAAGCAGTGAAGCATAAAGAAGCACACTGGCTAAGTGGTCTGAAATCTACAATGGTCCAAAATGTGAGTTGAGCTTCTGGAATGTGAGCCCAGATCCCCTTGAGAACTTCTAAGGTCATCCCCATCTTTGGGAGGTTCAGGAAAAAGTACTTTGTATGTTTGTACTTATTTCTTGTGCAGATATTTAGTACTGAGGGATTAATCATGAGCTCATTTTAGTAAAATGCTTTACAAATTCTGTGCCTAGCATAATCAGAACAGACTTGTCCCCTGAAGGCACAACTAGAACCAGCATACTAAAGTTGTAGCTAAGCAGATTTCAGCTAAGCATTTAGGAGAAACTTCCTAAAACTCTTCAACAGCGGAACAGACTGTCTTGGGAGTAGGAATGTTGGAGAATTCCAACAAAAATGGAATTGGAAGCCGCAGTTTGCTTATTTTTCCCATGTCTAAAACTGAAATCAATCCATCAAATACGATTGGTATGCTCTGTTGTTGCTTTCATTCTGCAAATGATAGCGCAATTGATTTTGGGTTTTCCCCATTTGTGTTGCATTTCTTTTGCATTGAAATGAATGGCCTGAAAAACATGTAATTTACATAATTATTTATGTAAATTATGTAAGTTGCCACAGCTGACAGCAAGATGAATAGTGGATGAACGGTGGAAGATGAACTGCAGCGGAATGGAGACAGTCCTGCATGTGACAAATACAGGGTGGAACAGAAACGATGCCTTCTTGCATCCCTACTTGGGAGAAGTAGGATTCTCCTTGGATGGAGGCATTTAAAACAGAAGCTGAACAACTGTTAGAGATGCTGTAGTTGCAGCCTGCACTGTATATCCAGAATTGAGCAGTGGGTTGGATTAGATAACCTCCAATGTTCTTTTCAGCTGTATGATTCCATTATTCCACTTCTTTTGAAAAATATACCAAATGTATGTAATAAATATTTTATGCTTGGAATGCATGTAATACTTCAGTATTCTGTTTTTACAAAGGTTATTGCAGAAAGAAAGAAAGAAAGAAAGAAAGAAAGAAAGAAAGAAAGAAAGAAAGAAAGAAAGAAAGAAAGAAAGAAAGAAAGAAAGAAAGAAAGAAAGAAAGAAAGAAATTATGTAACGTCTTGATTGTAACATGTACATTTGTCTGCTGTCTCCGGCCAAAGAATTCATTAACAGACACAAGTCCTTCACTGGCTGCTTCAATGACATCGGAAATGCTCTCACTTGTTCAAGGTGGAATTGCCCTATTCCAAATCCATCTTGTCTCCATTTTTGATTTTTTTTAAATAACATGAAACATTTGTTTCATAAATATCTATAAGAGGTTTAAAATAAGCCCTCTCCAGTGCTACAAGCCCCCATGCCATTACAGTCTAGGTAAACTGTCTGCAGCACCAGCCACTGGTCAGGCTCCAGCACTTGAATAAAATTGGTATTTAATAATTGAATGCAGAGTTAAAAGGAATTGGAATCCTGTCCAGCCCTCCATAAAAGAATTAAGGGTCTGCCCTCTTACATGAGTGGATCTGCTTCTCCCTTGGTTTGGTGGCATAGCGAGACAAGCAATCCATCATTAGTGAAGGAGAGCCCAGCCCTATGCATGGATCTCAAAATACTTTACAGACATTCAGACATTGCCCTATCAAGGAAGAGCCTTACAGAAACTCAGGCTCCTATACATATATTTACCTAGGAGTAAGTATAATTGAACTCAGTACGGCTTACTTCTGAGTAGACATGTAGGAAACATAAGAGCCCTGCTGCAACAGACCAGAGACCTAGCTAGTCCAGCATCCTGTTTCTGACATTTATCAACCAGATGTTTATAGGAAGCCCACAATCAGGACAAGAGGGTAATAGCCCCCACAAAACCAGGGCCCACACTCATCAGAGGCTCCTGAACAGAGTTTGGAATAGGGCAACTTATGCCAGCCTATATTATGCTGGCTTCCTATAGTTAGGATTGCTCTGCACCTTGGGAGAAAGCTTCATTGAATACAGTGAGAATTACTTCCGAGTAGGGATGCCGAATCTGTTCTCCAGCCAAACAATGTTTACAAAAATGCATATATTAAGGGAAAGTGTGCATAAAAATGAATATATTAGTGAAGATAACATAGAGAATTAGGAGAAATCGATTGCCAAAATGTGTACATTAGTCAAAGCTGTACACAAAAATGTGTTTGTTTGTTTATATCCCGCCCTTCCTCCCAGTAGGAGCCCAGGGCGGCAAAAGAGAAATTTATTAGAAGAAATTTGCACTAAAATGGTGAAGATTTTTTATGAGGATTTTTTTTAAAAAAAAATGCAAATTGCTGCAGAAATGTGGAGAGCTGAATTCAAGATTGGAAAAATTAAAAATTGAGAGAACAGAAATGGACAGATCTTTCCATCCCAATTTCTGGGTAAACATAGATAGGATTGTAGTGTACAGCCTCCTTATTGTTTGATTTAGAGCTCTGATTCAAAAGGAAAAAGGACCGACAAAGGGTCTACAAGTGGAGCTCAAATCCCCATTCAGCTATGAACTGCACTGAGTGACCTTGGCCAATTACCATATCTCAGTCTAACCTACCTCATAGGATTGTTGTGAGGATAAAATGGGGAGAGGGAGAACCATGTGGTGCACATTGAGTTCCTTGGAGGAAAGATGGGATATAAATGTTGGTGTCATCATCACTTCACCACCATAATCTTCTGGATTCCCATGTCTCTGCTTGAATATTTACAGAAAGGCAATCATAGAAGGATGCCTCCCTGTCTCGTTAATTTTGCAGCTGGATTTTCTGTGGTATATTACTGTACCATTCTTCCCCAGTATTATTGCATTTCAATATTCTACCAGTATTATTATAGTCTTGTGCAAACAGGAAGCTTGCCTCTGCCCTACCCCTGCTGTAGATCATCATATTTTGGGATTTTTAAAAGACTTCAAAACAAAGATCAAAAAGTCTCTCTTCAACTAGAGATGGGTTCCATTGGCTAGTGCCGCTTTGAAAGCATTCCATCAGTCTTATAGTATTGATTCAAGTTCACTCTTTGTCTGCTATCCATTGCTTTTACCAGTCCAATTTTTTTCCTCCCCAAAAATATCAATATTAATATCAATATTTTGAAAGGAATTATTGATAGTTTGAAAGAAATTATCAATATTTTGAAAGGAAAGTGACTTCACATCCTCCTTCTCTGCTATTATAGGCTTGGCTTGCTTCCTCCCCGCTTGGAGCTTCAATTATTCAAGTGAAGAGGGGGTGGCAGAGAGAGTTGTACTGCTGTGCTGTGAGTAAAATCAATAAAAGAACAATATATTCAAAGGAATGTTTGAGGGGGGGAATCCAGTGTCAGAGGAAAGCCACTGAAGTTCGGAGCAAACAGGATCATTCTGCAAAGATGGAGAATATGCAGACCATTGAAAATCTGGTGCTAAACCTGAATTCAGCTGAATTCATCCCTGCTTCTAACAGAGAGTCTCCAATAACAGTCACAAAGAAGAGAGCAGCACTGCAGGAAATTTCTTAATTCAGCCTTCCCCATCCTGATGCCCTCCTAATGTTTTGACTCCCATCATCACTGATCTTTGACCATGCTGATTGGAGCTGATGGGAGTTGCAGTCCAAAACATCTGGAAGGCACTAGGCTGGGGAAGGCTAGCTTCATTCAACACACCAGGAATCCCAACATGTTTTGACAAAATGCTTTCCCTACAGGCAATATTTTAGAAGTCTTTTATTGCTTGCTTCAACAGGAGCTGCTACCATCATCCTAATTCCTGCAAATACTTCTGTTGTGTTTAATTAAACTATTTCCCATGCCTGTCCAAATATCTCTTTTGTGCTTTGGTCTCCATTAAACACCACCAGAAGCTTCAGCAGTGGCTTGAGACTGGCTGCAACATACTTAGCATAATGATAATACAGTTCAGAACTAGCTGTCATAGTCATTTTATAACTAGTTGGGTTTTTTCTGTAACCCAGACAACAGTTTTTTTTAAAAAAGCAAGAACAGGAGGTTTTAGGATTGTTCTACACTACCTGGATTTCCCTGAGTCATGGAGTCATAGATGAGTTTGCAGGACTTCAGAAGGATGCTAATCTTTTTTTCTGGAGAATAGGCCTTGTGCATGCTTGTAAATTTGTGCAGGATTTTCTCCAGCAATGCAGATTCAGGCACGCTAGTGGTGACTCCCAGGTCAGTGGTAGTTGTATTTTGTATGACTTGCTGGTTTTCTTTCAGGAGCTTGAAGGATCCATCTTTGCTGTGGATTTCCCTTAAGTAGGTATCGATGGCCTCTTTCAAAGGCTTCAGGACACACTTGTGCAACGCTGACTCAACAATTACCTCTGAAAGAGGGGGAAATAAGATGTAAAAGGAATATGAGAGAGAAGATAACATCTTAAAGCCAGCCTAGATGCACATTTATACAACTTATAATTGCTTTTTAAGATGTTTTAAAGCTTTTTTAAAAAAGATGTTTTGTTTTAAAATATTTTAAAGTCTATTTTTATGATTTTAGAGGGGTTTTTTTTAGTGTTTTTGTTTGCTGCGCTAGGCTCCTACTGGGAGGAAGGGTGGGATATAATAATAATAATAAATCTGTTGTTTGTCACCCTAGCAAAAGATATGGAAATGTTTCTGAGGGCTGAACTAATTGTGACAAAAATATTTAACCTTCTTACTTCTTTACCACCTTTCCCAGGCACCTCTATTAATGAAAATTCCTTCTGGAATTTATTGAGAGACTTTGTTTTAGTGGCCACAGATAATGATCTTTGCTGTCTACAGGCTCTGTGTTAAATAAAATTAGTACTTCTTAACTCTAACTATTTTTGCCTTGTCTTTTTAGGATTCACTATCTAAGCTAGGGTATTAGTGAGAATACACAATATGTGTTTTTTCTATGCCTGAATTAGTTTTTCCTGCATAAAGTGCTTCCTTATTTACGAACATTATGTTTTTGCCTCGACAGTTTGGAAGCTCTGGTCTTGACCCTTGTAAACCTCGGTACACTTTAAGTATCAGACTGAGTACCATTTGGTAGAAAGATGGCATACATATCTAACAAATAAAACAAACAAACAAATGTTCTTTTGGAGTCTAGTCTAGCCAGTTCATAGTGGTCTCTGGGTAGGCCTAGCATAATGGAGCCTGTTAATATCTCTTGTTTTTTTAAAACCATTATTCATTAATTCTACACCATTATTAAACATAATTAAACATAAACAAAACATCATATAGAAATCATACATTAACAAACTTAAATACTCAAAAAATAATTTAAAATAAATATTGGTTGGTGTTACAGTGGATTTATGGAATTCACCTCTTAAAGCCAGGATATTTTCATTTACAATTCAGTATACCGCTTATTTTACTAGTGCTTTTTCTTTCCCTTTTCTTCTTGGGTATGGAATAAACCAGAAAAGAGAAGGGGAAACACTCACTTAAAGGTGCCATAACTATTTACATGCTGGTAAAAAACTTGATCATGTTCTTCCTGGTTCGTGTATTGTACAAAATCATACCAAGTCAAAATAAATGTATCTCTTTTACTTTGACCACTAGAAACTCCGAGTTTTGTGTTAGTTTGGGTTTTGGCCCATCCACCCCCTGCCATTTTGAGCAGAATCCAGATAGAAAGCTAATAGTTGCACAGAAATCCAGCTTGCAAACTGGGAAGTGGAACAATTCATGAAATTCTCCAACAGATTTTACCCACCCTAACTGACAGAAGGCAAAGATGAACATAATATAGTGAATTAATGGGAACAGGGAGAGAGAAGACTGAAGTAGGCCACTGAGGAGCAAATGTTTGTGATTCTGGCATTCACAGAATGGACAAAGGCTTTTAGCCATAAACACCAAGGAAACAATGGCTTTTGGATATGTTAGGGAAGAAAAAGAACAGTGGAACTTTGCTGGGATGCGAGGACAAAAGTGGGGATGACGAGAATCCTAACCTAGCATTCTTGAGACAGAAGAAAAGTAATTCTTGGAAAGAGGTACATTATGGGGAAGAGAGAGTTTCAATGAAAGGACAAGCTCAGTTTTGCCATATTCAGCTGGAAAGGGCAGAAGACATCCAGGAAGAAATGCTAACAATGTGACTGTGTAAAGATGACCAACCAGGGCTGATGTAAGTTTGTTGTTGTTGTTGTTATGTGCCTTCAAGTTGATTACAACTTATGGCAACCCTATGAATCAGTGACCTCCAAGAGCATCTGTCATGAACCACCCTGTTCAGATCTTGTAAGTTCAGGTCTGTGGCTTCCTTGATGGAATCAATCCATCTCTTGCTTGGTCTTCCTCTTTTTCTACTCCTTTCTGTTTTCCTCAGCATTATTGTATTTTCTAGGGAATCCTGTCTTCTCATGATGTGTCCAAAGTATGATAACCTCAGTTTAATCATTTTAGCTTCTAGTGACAGTTCTGGTTTAATTTGTTCTAACACCCAATTATTGGTCTTTTTCTCAGTCCATGGTATGTGCAAAGCTCTCCTCCAACACCACATTTCAAATGAATTGATTTTTCTCTTATCCTCTTTTTTCACTGTCCAACTGTCACATACATACATAGAGATCGGGAATACCATGGTCTGAATGATCCTGATTTTAGTGTTCAGTGATACATCTTTGCATGTGAGGACCTTTTCTAGTTCTCTCATAGCTGCCCTCGCTAGTCCTAGCCTTCTTCTGATTTCTTGACTATTGTCTCCATTTTGGTTAATGACTGTGCTGAGGTATTGATAATCCTTGACAAGTTCAATGTCCTCATTGTCAACTTTAAAGTTACATAAATATTGTTTTCATTACTTTAGTCTTTTTGACGTTCAGCTGTAGTCCTGCTTTTACGCTTTCCTCCTCAACTTTCATCAGCATTCGTTTCAAATCATTACTGGTTTCTGCTAGTAGTATGGTATCATCTGCATATCTTAAATTATTGATATTTCTCCCTCCAATTTTCTCACCTCCATCTTGGTCCAATTCTGCTTTCTGTATGATATGTTCTGCATATAGTAGAAGACAGAGAAAAGTAATGGTGGCACAGCTATTCAATGAGGATGGCAAAATGATAACAGATGACAAAGAAAAGGCAGGTGCTCAATTCCTACTTTGGCTCAGTCTTCTCCCAAAAAAGGGTCTATGACCCTCCCGGGAAACATGAAGTAGAAGGGGCAGGATTGGAGCTTGAGATTGATAGACAAATGGTCAAGGAATACCTAATCACTTTGAACAAGTTCAAATCTCCAGGGCCCAATAAACTGCATCCTAGAGTACTGAAGGAACTGGCTGAAGAACTCTCAGAACCGCTCTCTATTGTCTTTGTGAAATCATGGTGAAGTGCTGGATGACTGGAGGAGAGCTAATGTTGTCCCTATCTTCAAAAAGGGCAAGGAGGAGGAATCAGGGAACTACAGACCAGTCAGCCTAACATCAATCCCTGGAAAAATTATGGGGCAGATTATAAAGCAGTCAGTCTGTAAGCACCTTGAAAGCAATGCAGTGATTACTAGGAGCCAACATGGATTTATGAAGAACAAATCCTGCCAAACTAATCTCATCTCATTTTTTGATTGGGTAGACTGTGGGAATGCTGTGGACGTAATATATTTCGACTTCAGCAAAGCTTTTGACAAAGTGTCCCATGATATTCTGATTATCAAGCTAGCTAAATGTGGGCTGGATGGAACAACTATTAGATGGATCCACAGTTGGCTCCAGAATCGTACTCAAAGAGTGCTTATCAATGGTTCCTTCTCAAACTGGGTGGAAGTAACAAGTGGGGTACCACAGGGCTCGGTCCTGGACCCAGTGCTCTTTAACATTTTTATTAACGATTTGGATGAGGAGGTACAAAGCATGCTTATCAGATTTGCAGATGATACAAAGTTGGGGAGCATAGCTAATACCGTGGAAGACAGAAAGAAAATTCAAAGGGACCTTGATAGGCTGGAGCATTGGGCTGAAAACAACAGAATGAAATTCAACAGGGATAAATGCAAAGTTCTACACTTAGGAAAAAGAAACCAAATGCACAGTTATAAGATGGGGGAACACTTGACTCAGTAGTACGACGTGAGAAGGATCTTGGAATTGTCATTGATCACAAGCTGAATATGAGCCAACAGTGTGATGTGGCTGCAAAAAAAGGTAAATGCTATATTAGGCTGCATTAACAGAAGTATAGTTTCCAAATCGCGTGAAGTACTAGTTCCCCTCTATTCAGCACTGGTTAGGCCTCATCTTGAATACTGCATCCAGTTCTGGTCTCCGCACTTCAAGAAGGATGCAGACAAACTGGAACGGGTTCAGAGGAGGGCAACAAAGATGATCAGGGGACTGGAAACAAAGCCCTATGAGGAAAGACTGAAAGAACTGGGCATGTTTAGCGTGGAGGAGTCTGAGGGGAGATATGATAGCATTCTTCAAGTACATGCAAGGTTGTTACATAAAGGAGGGCCGGGATCTCTTCTCGATCGTCCCAGAGTGCAGGGCATGGAATAATGGGCTCAAGTTGCAGGAAGACAGATTTTGACTGGACATCAGGAAAAACTTCCTAACTGTTAGAGCCATATGACAATGGAACCAATTACCTACAGAGGTAGTGGGCTCTCCAACACTGGAGGCATTCAAGAGGCAGCTGGACAGCTATCTGTCGGGAATGCTTTGATTTGGATTCCTGCATTGTGCAGGGGGTTGGACTCGATGGCCTTGTAGGCCCCTTCCAATTCTACTATTCTATGATTCTAGATTAAATAAATAGGGTGCTAAAATGCATCCCTGTTTCACACCCTTTCCGATTGGGAACCAATCGGTTTCTCCATATTCTGTCCTTACAGTAACCTCTTGTGCAGAGTATAGGTTGCACAGTAGGACAATCAGATGCTGTGGCACCCCCATTTCTTTTAAAGCATTCCATAGTTTTTTATGATCTACACAGTCAAAGGATTTGCTGTAATCTATAAAGCACAGGGTGATTTTCTTCTGAAATTCCTTGGTCTGTTCCATTATCCAATGTATGCTTGCAATATGATCTCTGGTGCCTCTTCCCTTTCTAAATCTAGCTTGGACGTCTGGCATTTCTCACTCCATATATGGTAAGAGCCTTTGTTGCAGAATCTTGAGCATTACTTTACTTGCATGGAACATTAAGGCAATAGTTTGATAACTACTACATACCCTGGGATCCCCTTTCTTTGGAATTGGGATGTGTATTGAACGCTTCCAGTCTGTGGGCCATTGTTTAGTTTTCCATATTTCTTGACAATTTTTTGTCAAAATTTGGACAGATTCAGTCTCAGTAGTTTGGAGCAACTCTATTGGTATGCCATCTGTCTCTGGTGATTTGTTTCTTTCAAGTATTTTAAGAGCAGCTTTTACCTTGCATTCTAAAATTTCTAGTTCTTCATCATACGGTTCCTCCATGAATGAATCTGTCATCCTTGCATCTCTTTTATAGAATTCTTCAGTATACTGCTTCCATTTTCCTTTTATTTCATCTCGGTCAGTCAGTGTGTTCCCCTGTTGATTATTCAACATCCCTACTCTTGGTTTAAATTTCCCTTTCATCTCTCTAATCTTTTGGAACAGGGCTCTTGTTCTACCCTTTTTGTTGTCCTTTTCCATTTTTATACAGTAACTATTGTAATAGCTCTCTTTGTCTCTACGTACTAGTCGCTGTATTGTTGCATTTAGGGTTCTAACTGTGCTTCTATCTCCTTCTGCTTTTGCATTCCTTCTCTCTTTAACCATTTGAAGAGTTTCTTCAGTCATCCATTGGGGTCTTTCTTTCTTTTTAACTAGAGGTATTGTCTTTTTGCATTCTTCCCCGATAATGTCTCTTACTTCATTCCATAGTTCCTCCGGTTCTCTGTCAACTAACCTCAAATCTGTTCCTTATTTGATCTTTATATTCTTCTGGGATGTTATTTAAATTATATTTGGCATTATGATGCAAGCTAAGCAGCTTCAAAACTTTCATTTTCATATAAGGCTAGTCAGTGGTTGCTTTGACTACTACAGCTTTGCTGAATGCAAATCTCTGCAATGCTAGATCCTATTATGTTCAGCGGTGGCAAACTACATATTCTGCTGTTCACACCATTCCTGTTCATAGTCTTCTGAGGCTATTGCCTAATTCTTGCTTAACATCCAGCAAGTGAACAAAAACACCCAAAGAAAAAGTCTTTCCATCAAACTTGCAAAAGCACAGCAGATTGCATCACGCCTGTCCTGTTGTCAACTCTAATCCAAGTTTAAGCATGCCTAATTGTGTGTTGGACTGTGGCCAGTGTATCTAATATACAGTGTATCTAATATACAACAGAACCACAGGGGTAAACCATGAAATACATGAAATGCACCTGTTTTGAAGGTACTTTTATACAAGTGCAATGACAGCAACCAGATTCCTGAAATAAATTTGTTCTTTCCTCAGAGATCAAATTCACACCCAACTTAACCTGCTGCCTCTAAGGCCGGGGTGGTGCGTCCTCAGCCCATGGAAGATCTTGCCTATGGCCAAATTTCATCTGGCCTGTAGCATCGGTCCACTATGTTGCCTTAACCCCTTCAACCAGACTGATGACAAAGGGATGGAGCAATCCTTGACTCTGCTTGCTTTCAATACTGGTACTGAGGAAGGCACAGGTCATTCTGTCCCTTCACAGCCGGCCTGCCATGTTTCTGTGCTGGACCTCCTGTGGGTCTAGCACAGAAATGCAACAGTCTGACAGAGGAGGACTAGATTGTTCTCTACCAGCTGTTCAGGGATGGGCATCTCTTCCTCTGCAGGAAGCATGGAAGGCGAAAGAGCTCCTATAGCAGGGAAAAAGCAGCCCACCCCTCCTCTGTTGGTGCATTATCTTTCCATGCTGCCTAGGGAGGAAGGGGCTTCTCTTCCTTCACAACCAGCACAGAGCCCAACCAAGCTGTCAGAGGAGAGATAGAGGGCCCCTCCAGACTAGTGTGGGGTTTTTTGTGTGTGTGGTTGTATTCGACAACATATCACTGATGCAGTAATAGTGCATTAGTGGTGGATTTGCACTGGACCATCTTCACATCATTGCCACCCTGGGCTCTGAATGGGAAGAAGGGCAGGATATCAATCAATCAATCAATCCCTTCTACTAGCTGTTTTGTAATGCTTCCCCAGTGTTACTGCATTATTGCCATCTGGAGGGACACTCTTGTTCTACAGTGCAATAATGGGGGGCAAACTCCCCTCCCCCATTGAACTTTTGTTATGTAAAAAGAGACAGGATTTCAGCAGGAAGTTGTGGGACATGTACCGATTGGAAATAGAGATGGGCAAATACATATGTTTCAGTTTCTCAGCATTTCTCATTTTTCCAGTCTTAAATTCAGTTCTCCACATTTCCGTATCAGTTTGCAATTTTTTAAAAAAATCCTCATGAAAATTTTAGTGTGATTTTCTCCTAATACTCAATTTTCTATGCAATTACTGCAAACCAATTTTCCCTAATATAACACATTTTTATGCATTGCTTTCAGTAATATATGCATTTTTATGCAGACTTTATGCTAATATATGCAGTTTTTTTACACATTTCTTGGCTGAAGAAATGCACTGCAAAATTTGGAGAAGTGCAGATTTCAAAGGATGGCTCTGTTTCAGGTAATGCATTGTTTTGGAATCACCCCCTGCCCATCTCTAACTGGGACTGAAGCAGTATTCCTGCGCTGAAACTTTGGCAGGGCCAACTGGTATTGAAAGTAGGATTACAAACTGTTCCAATACTATCATGAATGCACAATAAAAAAGGATGTTGGGGGCACACACAGTGATCTGTCCCTCCACCACTACTCAGCTGCATTTCTGAAGGAAGGGGCTTCATGACCCAAGTCCAGAAGGTGGGCTTAACCGCTCTCCACTCTCCCAACTCCTTTCCAATTCCCCATATTCAGACTTGCTTGCTGGAGCTTGCAGTCTGAATTCGATGTGCACGAGTGAGGGGAAGTCCTGCTGCATCCCTGAAAATGCCTGCTAATTCAGCTGCAATGCAGCCTTGAACCTTTGTTGACCTGAGACAGACGTTATTTACAGTCCATCCAACAACCAGCTGCTAGAGATTATGAATGTGAAAACTGTAGTTCCAAATTGCCAACTTCTTTTTAATAAGCCTTTTAAAGACAGGCTGATATGAAGACATTGAGCAGGAGAGGCTTTTCCCATCCCTTTAGATCCATGTCAGGAAAAGCCGCACCTTCTAGCTTCCGGCAGACAGAGGAGTAGGGCTAGAAAAAGAAGTTGGCAACCCTACTTTCATCAATGACAACTGGTGGCTCCAAAGTCAGTGGGGCAGTTGAATCTGCTCTAGGTTTTGGTCCAAACTTTCAAGGAGCCAGCTCTGCCCTGCCATGTTCACCTCTCTGAAAATTTGGCCGTTGATTCAAAGGTTGAGTGCTAGCACTGCTTTGGGCCTGGTGAGGTAAAGCAGGATTCAGTGGCGGCTGGGGGCTCCATGTGAGCAGGGCAGCGGAACCCGCTTTGGGTTTTGGTCTGAACTTTCAATGAGCTGGTTAAGGTGCTTTATTTTCAGAGAGGTGATGATGGCAGGGCAGAGCCAGGTCCTTGAAAATTCAGACTAAAACCCAGAGCAGATTTCACTGCCCCACTGACAATGGAGCTATCAGCCGCCACTGACTTGTATGCTTTGCATTTGAAGCTCAGAGGTGATTTAATCTATGAAAAGCTATGATTGAGATCCTCAACCAATATGGTCTGGATTCATATACGGCAACATCATGTTTCTGTATGCAATATATGGGAGAAGACCAGCGTAAATGAGCAGCAAGGGTTCAAAGGAACAACCCAGTTCTCCAGAAAGTCTGTTTTCTTCTTTTCTATCCAGTCACTCCCTCAAGTCCAGCCCACTAACTTCACTCACATGGTTCATGAATAATACAATGTCATGCTTTATCACTGTAGAATAAAAACTAGAAGGAGAAAGTCCATAAGGGAAAAAGAAACACACTCCAAGGCATTAGATATCCTTCATCAACACTTGAGCTGCACCTCTGATTCATCTCCATGTTCTTCCTCATATGCTAAGTAAGAAATGGACAATTATACTTTTGGTGATCTCATAAAATGGACTGTGTTAAGAAAAGGAGGATAAAGATCCAAGAACCAGTTAGAAACAGCCTTTCCCAGTTTGGTACCCTCCAGATGTTTTGGATGGCAGCTCTGGCATTTGATGACATTTATAGTCAAAAACATCTGGGGGGGCAGATTGGGAAAGGCTGAGATAGAATTTCAAGTATTATGATGCAATGGATAAAGCTTGTTGTTTGGCCTGAGGACAACCTCAAGTATGCCAGTCTGAATACAGGAAAGAAGGTAATTGTTGTTGTTGTTGTTATTGTTATTAATAATAATAATATACAATCACTAGATATGAAACCTGACATAAGCAAAGCATAGAGCCCAATCAGAGTTTTTGTAACCCACCCTTTGATGGTATAGACTCCATAAAATGTTGTCAGTAGGAGTGAAAAATGAGTAAATAGCCCTGTTCTGCAATCACAGATGTCTGTGGTTCAGCAGGTGCCAATTACAGGACTCTGTTGTTCCATTTCTCCTGATAATTTGCTAACTTGCTCCTTTGTCTTGCTTCCGTCTTGATTTGCTATTCGGCAAAGTCATGCAACGAAAAGAAGAGTAGAAAACAGGAGCACTTACCTAGCTGCTCATCTGTGTGAACAGCCTGGTCCATAAAGGATTTTAACTCCCTGCTTTGTACTAAGTAGCTCTTCAGCTGTGTCATCATTAAGCGGATCTCTTGCAGCATCTCAGTGCTGGAGCTCTGCCTTGCCATCATCTCCAGACTGTATACTTTGTAGTCTTGTACCAAGTTGCCAAAATAAGAGTCCTTGTCCTGGGCCAGCTCCACAATCTTCTTCTGGAGCTTTCTGTCAGCAGAGAGAAAAGCAGTGAAGACATAACTCAGGCTGACCATGGACAGGCGATGCTTCGCCTTGCCTAAGATCATAGAACGTGTCTTCTTCACAGAGGGGCTGGTCACCAGTTCTAGCTCATCCTCAGTACTACTTGTGGAATAGGAGTCTGGCTCAGAGGCAGGCGTTTGGGGCCCCGCGTTGCTTACTTGGCTGTCCAGTGAGTCATGAGAACCTTCACAATCTGATAAACTAAGAGGCTGATGGGCAAATTTTGATTCCTTTTTTGCACTGGAGCAACTTTTTTTCACTGGCTTTCTGTTTTCTCTTAGAACCAGCACGTCTGACTCTTCAGCACCCCTATGTTTTGAATGGCAAGAGCTGGCGGATGACTCCTGTCGAGAGAGCCTCTTCTTTCTTGGGGGAGGGATAGGAGGCCCTACCGGCTTCTCTGAGGGTTTCTTCTGTAGCTCAGTTGGCTGCTCTTTGTCCTCGCTCTCAGACTTCTGTCCTTGACATGATGAGGGGTCTTTCTCTGAAACTTCTTCAAACACCTCTGGAGCATTGATGCACTGAATATCATTAGCACAACCTTCATTCCCGCCACTCTGTTTTCCCACCAGTTCATCACCTGATGCTGGACATTTCCTAGATTTATCAAAGCAGCCCTTTTCTGAATATCTTTCAGATAAGCACCTCCTTGGTGGAATGGAAGGAGGAATACGTTTCTTTGAATTTATGGACAAAGAGTCACCAAGAGAGGAAAAGGACCCTCGGCCATCCTCTTCCTTGCCTTTGCTAACCTCAGTTTTCATTTCCTTTTTGTTTTTCTCCAGTTCCTGAAGATGGTCCTCTTCAGAAGTGGTCATGGAAGACTTTTCAGGAAGCTTCACAGCATGTAGAGGTGGCGGCAGAGGTGGTGGTGGAGGTGGCGGAGGGCGACGGCTGGGAGATCTCTTAGGAAGTCTTGCCACAGTGTCTCTCGTCAAAGAAGGACCTTCCCTGCAGACTTCTAGAGGAGGAGGAGGAGGAGGAGGAGGTGGAACATCCGGGGGAAACCAATTGCTTCTCTCCTCTATAAAAATAGGATTTACAAACCACAGCCTGTCATTTCCTATTGACAGCTCAATTTCACATGAACAATTGTCCGTGCTGGTTGCAAAACACTGGCTGTTTTTTTCCCCTTTTTTTGCTTGGGCTGTGGCAAAAGCAGGAGCTTTCACAGAGTGTGGAAAATGCCCTCCTCGCCTTTGATTTAAAGAGGAGTCCCAGAAACCTAGCAAAAAAAAAAAAAGATAATTAAAAAAATAACTAACTGTAGGGCAGGAAAAGATTGAAGTACTTTAACCCCAAACAGAATGAATGCGAATTGTCTTGCATAACGTTTCTTGAAAATTTGCATTATTCTATATGTCACTAAACATGAACAGACAGCGTTGCCTTAAAAATTACAAGACCAAGTAGAATTCTCATATAAAATATACAAGAAATACTATTACCTGAAAATTGCTGTTTATCCAAAAGTGCTGTTTACTGCAAACATTACTTTTAGGGGCCAATAGCAGTGAGGAAGAGGACAGGTTTTTCCCTGCAGCAAAAAACCTGGATGGGTGCCAAATCCAGATTGGGATTATGATCCAGACTGGTGGCTCGCAGCGGATTTTACTCCAAAATAAAAGCAGCCAGGTTAAGCACAATGGTTTAAACATATCTCTAACATTGTGTTTAGTTTGGTTCACAGTGGACTAAGAATGGAATGCAGGACACAGTCTTAAAGAGTAGCCTCTGCTGTACACAAGAGCCGGAGAGTTTGGTGTATACAACCATAGGCATGCATACAAATATATCCATGTCCGAATACAAAATACAAAGTGGAATAGAATGTGTATGCACCAGGTAAAGAAATATACTTGAGCTGAGATAGGAATTGCCTTATGCCATATCACAAAATATGTCGCAAGCAGTATGCTTCTGAATACCAGTTGCTGGAAACTGCAGGAGGGGAGAGTGCTCTTGCACTCAAGATCCAGCTTGCAAGCTTCCCATGGGCATCTAGTTGGCCACTTGGGATGGAAAGATCTGTCAATTTCGGATCTCTCAGTTCCTAATTTTTCCAATAAGGTAAATTCAGTTCTCCATATTTCTGCAACAATGTGTGTTTGTGTGTGTTTTAGAAAAAATCCTCATGAAAATTTGCCAGCATTTTAGTGTGAATTTCTCCTAATAAACACATTTTTGTTGGGAGTTTTGACTAATGTACATTTTTTCAAGCAATTTCTCCTCATCTAATGCATTTTTGCATTTATTTTCACATGTATATTTTTATGCACTCGTTCCCCTCACACACTGTTGTAAGCATTGGTTGGTTGGTGAACTGCATTGTAAAAAAAATAAGTGTGAATTTCAAAGGAAGGCTGTGTTTCAGCTCTCATATTATTTCAAAATGTGCAAATTTGATAGATTTGGCTTGAAATGTGAACTGAATTGAATTTCTCACCCATTCCTATTGTCCACTGTGAAAACGGGATGCTGGATGAGATGGGCCATTGGCCTGACCCAGCAGGCTTTCTTATTTTCCTATGCCCATGAAATCACCCTTTGCAAGACCTTTAAAACAGTAACCCCTATGCTATCTAGGGGAAAGCATCATTTTTTCTAAAGTACAAAATATTGTGCTTTAAGTGCAATATTCAAGTGACACGAAGCTTTTCTCCCTCTCAATATAATACTAAAGCTCAGGGCCATCCAGCGAAATTGAATTGACAGGACATTTAGGATAGAGAAGAGGGTGGTTTGAGAAAGTATGGGAACTACATATCCTAATTTGCATCCTAATTTCAAAGATAATTTCTTGGAAACGATTCTCATTTCTTTTATATGGTGACTCTAAAAAGGAGATGTTTATTCAATCCTCCATCTTCTATAGTCTATACTGTAGTATTGATACTGACACATTTTTCATGTAATGATGTTTAGGAAAATGATACAAATTTGTATTATGTTATGTGCAATTATTTGGATAGTTTGATCTCTGGTAATTCTGAAAAGTCAATATGTAATTAAATATGGATGATTGTGTTTAAAATTAGTGTGTAAAATGTTGATTAATGTACTCCTATTTTGTAATTTAAAAATCTTCAAATGGGAAATTTATATTGTCGGAGTTGTATGCAATGTAGTGCTTAGTCATGGTCCCATCGGTGCAAGGATTTCTGCTTGCGCAATGGGACTTCACCCCTTCTCCCCAAGTAACTCCTTAAATTTGTTCTAGGGATTCCTCCAAGCCTCTGGAAGAGATTTGGGGAGAGGGAAAGTCCCACTGTCCAGGCGGAAATCTTTGCACTGATGGGGCACAGTAGCTGGATACTGCCCTCAGACCATTGGTCTGTCTAGCTCAGTATTATCTACACCAACTGTAGATGATATAATTGGCAGCTCTACAGGATTCAAGGATGCTTACCCTAAATGGAGATGCTAGGGATTGAGCCTGGGACCTTTTGCATCAAATTATGTGCTCTACCACTTGAGCTACAGCCTTTTGCATAACAAATGATCACAACCTTTGTGAACTATGGGGATGGAAACACCCATCATTGAGGTACAACATTTAGGTCCAAACCCAAACAATGGCTTAGCTCCAGCAGCAGGAAGACCAGGGGAGGAGTGAAGCAGACATGATCTTTACTGCAAGTACCCTCGTGCTCAGGTGTTCTTGCTTAAACATGGTTTGGCTTGCATGCAAACTGGGCCAAAGTGTCCTTTGGCACTCAGACTTTTTTGCCAGGAAAAAGAACAATTCAAGCTTAATTAGCCAGGTCCCACAATTGCAATCCTAAGACCACATGCTCAAGAGTATCCAAAGCCACTGGGAGATCTAAAAAGGTTAGCAGTGCTTTTTTGATTATAGCATATATATATATAATGAATTATACATGCACCAAAACAACATAAGAACATAAAAACAGCCTGCTTGAGCAGGCCAGTGGCCCATCTAGTCCAGCATCCTGTTTTTACAGTGGCCAGCCGGATGCCTATGGGAAGCCCGCAAGCAGGAGCTGACCCTTACAGCGCTCTCCCTATCTGTGACTCCCAGCAACTGGTACTCAGAGGCACACTGCCTCCAACAGTGAAGGCAGGGCATAGTCACTGTAGCTAGCAGATGTTGATAGCTTTATCTTCCATGAATTTGTCTAATCCTCTTTTAAAGCCATCCAAGTTGGTGGCCATCACTGCCTACTATGGGAGCGAATTCCATGGCTTAACTATGCACTGTGTGAAGAAGGACTCCCTTTTGTCCGTCCTGAATCTTCCAACATTCAACTTCATTGGATGTCCATGAGTTCTAGTGTTGTGAGAGGGGGAGAAAAACTTTTATTTACCTACTTTCTCCACAATCATGCATAATTTTATAAACTTCTATCATGTTGCCTCTTAACTTGCCTAAGGCTGAAATCCAATACACACTTAGCTGGGAATAAGTCCCATTGAACCCAGTGGAGCTTACTTCTGAGTACATGTGTATTGGATTGCACTGTCATTCTTTAAACTAAAAAACCCTAAATGCTGCAACCTTTCCTCATAGGGAAGTTGCCCCATCCCCTTGATCATTCTGGTTGCCCTTTTCTGAACCTTTTCCAACTCTGCAATATCTTTTCTTAGGTGAGCTGACCAGAACTATACACAGTATTTCAAAGTGGCTGCACCATAGATTTGTATAATAGCATTATGATATCAGCAAAACCTTTTACTACTGATTATTATGATTTTGTTCCTTGATGATTATTCATTTATAAAATCATTTATATAATGCCATTCTGGACAGAGTCCACCCAGGGCAGCTCATAGCACTATAAATCACTAGGCATATAAAATCTAACACATAAAATCACAACTGTGGTAGCTATCATTTAAAAACCTAAGCCATGCTAAAACAGTTTACAGTCATCAGTAAAAATGACCATGCAACCAACAGAACCACCTAAGTTCTCAGAGAACCTTTAACAAAATGTGGTATGAAAGAGAGATTTTCCAAGGCTAATTTGAGCATTGGCAAAGTTGAGGTCATACACACTTCTATGGGGAGGGAGTTCCAGAATCTGGGGGCCATGACAGAAGAGGCCCTATCTGTTGTGCCAGCCAAAACAACATGACAGGAATGGATATGAGCAGAGTTTCAGAGGCAGATCTCAGTATCTAGGTAGGCTTGTATTGGTGCAGGCGGTCCTTCAGGAAACTGAGCAGCAGCATTCTACCCTACACTATCAAAGGCAGCTTCAAAGACAGCCCCATGTAGAGTGATGTGACTGGCATATGGATTGCTGAGGCAAGGTTTGGTTTCTCCATATAGGGTTGTAGCTGGCATACCAGCCTCGGCTAGTAAAAGATGCTCCTAGCCACAGATGCCACCTGCGATTACACAAATAGCACTGAGTTCAGGAGAACACCCAAACTTCAAACTTGCTTCTTTAGCGGAAGTGTAACCCTATCCAAAACCAGTTGCACCCCTCTATTCAGATCAGCTGTCTTACCCATCCAGCTGTCTTACCCACCCATCCTATATCTTGTCTGTACTATATTGTGAATTTATATAGGCTGCAATCCAATATGCACTTACTTGGGAGTAAGTCCCATTGAACCCAATGGAGCTTACTTCTGAGTAGACATGTATGGCATTGCAGCCGTAGTCTGTAATTTTAAATTAGGGAGGAGCTCATAAAAAAGAGACTTCCCCCCCCTTCGAAAGCCTAGGCACAGATTAACAAAGAAAAGCAGTCTCAGTCTCATCTTGAAGCAGAGATCAAAAATTATCCAGCAATGGTATTTGCATATAAAACAAAATCAAACAATTGAAGAGGTAGGATTTTGTCTAGGACCGTGTGTATATACTTTGGAAGTGTCACTACAAAATGGGGAATTCCTCTTGGGGGAAGTGGAAACAAGCATTGTAGATTATGATATCTTTCCTTTTGGAAAAGGAAACTTGGGCACATTACCATCACCACCTCCTCTTTGAACTGATAGTTTTGCTAAGAAGCAGCATGAAACACAATGCAGTATTCTTTAGCCTATCTTTTTTTTTAAAAAAAGAAGACCTTCCTGTGATCAAGAAATAACTTCCAAGTGCTCAAAGGCCATTGTGGACATTATTTCAGTAATCTTAACAAACTTGTAGGGCAGGCCAGTCTCCCAGTAAAACCATGGCTCAGATTAAAATTGAACTAAGGACTTCTAGCTGATAAGTCATGCTCACCACACCAATCCCGATCCTAACAAAAAATCTGTACTGGCTGCCAATTTGCTACTGAGCCCAATTAAAGGTTTTGGTTTGGACATATAAAGCCCTGAACAGCTTCGGGCCTGTTACCAGAGGGATACCCTGTTCCCTCTTTCAGATCTGCAGGAGAGGTCCTTTGCATAATTCATTTGTATATTTAAATTTGGGGGTCTGCGACTCATCCCAGGGTATTCCGGACAATAGCACTTCAATTATGGAATACTCTTCACCCAGCCCTGAGGTACATCTGGCACTGCATCTTTTGGCTCCAGGAAAAAAACCTTTCTCTTCCTCTAGACCTTTTGAATATTCTAGGGCAGGAGTGGGTCACCCCCAGTTCTACTGACCCCCACGCACTCCTCAATTGTAATCAAACCCAAATAAAGCTTATGCTTCGCATTGCATTCAAAATAAAATCTCTATCTCTTTATTTACAAATTAACCACAAAACATAACACATTCTTACTAATGAATTACACATGCAGCACTGCCCCTCCCTTCCGGTCCCTACCTGGAAGAGACTGGACATGGGCTCTGGGCGTTGCCAGAAAAAGAGGAGGTTTTCCAACACAACTTACCTATCCCCAGACTAGAGATGGCTTCTAGATCTGTAACACTATTGGCTTCCAATATTGCTTGTGGCAGTTTTAGGGTGAAGGGAAGCAAATCTCTAGGAAGTGAAGAAAAGAAAAAATGTATTTATAGTTGCATGTGGTTTGGTTAAAAAAAAACAAACTTCTCAGTTTGTTTTACATTATTTTCTCTCTTATCCTAGAGATACACACTTCCAAGGAAGTTTATAATCAGACTGGTGGCTTTGATGTCAGTGGGGCAATGAATCCACTGTGTGTTTGAGTCCAAACTTTCAAGGAGAGATTTGGACAGCCTTTTCAAGGTGCACCTTCAAGGTGCACCTTTTTCCCTACAGACCACCTGAAGATTGCTGATTGGCCACTTAATGATCTTTCTGCCTCTTGTAGCAACTGTAATGCAATATGCTAGATGCTATGTGATCTCTAACTGCATTTTAATTGCTTCTTTTATTTCTTATATATTGCATTTTATTGTTACAGTTTGCATTCCGTAGAATTCAAATGGAAATGCAATAAAATACAATATAAGAAATAAAAGAAGCAAAGAAACCACACAATTAAAAATCCTCCCCTCAAGGAGTTTGACTCTTATAATGTAATTCTCTTCATTTTCCCCCTTTCCATAATGACCGTCTATATGAATGGTGTATAATCATCCCCTCCACATTTAGCACTTCATAGATCACTAAATGGATTTAAGATTGTTTCGTTGGACTTCATATACTCTTGCTATGATAACTGAATGTAAAAAAGTGGTTGGACTTTGTACTAATTTTAATTTGTCAATAAAGATTATTTAAAAAATCAATTTGGATATTTAATGCGGACAAGCCATGAACCACCTGAATGAAGCCTGTGGACTACTAGTGGTCCATAGATCACAGTTTGGGAATGCCTGCTCGAGGCCATTTAATCCTCTGCTCAATGTAAGATCTGAAGTATGGGATGTAACAAAACCACAAGCCCGGGTTCGGACAGATTATGCTTCAATAACTCCAGCCAAGGACAGACCCACCCAAAGCAGCTGGCTGAACACCTGTTACCACAAAGGAGTGTCTGATCATGATTATCTTTTGCTTAAAAGCATTTCTAAACTTTTCAAAAATCTTTAAACAGTGTACACTATGCACAATATAAAAACAGCATCCATTAAAACAAAAAGACAACCTAAAACTATAGAATCATAGAATAGTAGAGTTGAAAGGGGCCTATAAGGCCATCAAGTCCAACCCCCTGCAGGAATCCAAGTTAAAGCATACATGACAGGTGGCTGTCCAGGTGCCTCTTGAAAGCCTCCAGTGTTGGAGTGCCCACCACCTCCCTAGGGAATTGGTTCCATTGTCACACCACTCTTAACAGTTAGGAAGCAATGTTCAGTTGAAATCCTATGATTTCACAACTTGAAGTTACAGCTTCCTGCAACTTGAGCCCATTATTCTGTGTCATGCACTCTGGGATGATCGAGAATTGATCCCGGCCTTCCTCTGTGTGACAATCTTTCAAGTATTTGAAGAGTACTATCATATATTCCCTCAGACTTCTCTTCTGAAGGCTAAACATGCTCAGTTCTTTCAGTTTCTCCCCATAAGGCTCTGTTTCCAGTCCCCTGATCATCCTTGTTGCCCTCCTCTGAACCTGTTCCAGTTTGTCTGCATCCTTCTTAAAGTGAGGTGTCCAGAACTGGATGCAGTACTCAAGATGAGGCCTAACCAGCTTAATAAAGGGGAACTAGTACTTTACGCAATTTAGAAAATATGCTTCTATTAATGTAGCCTAAAATAGCATTTGCCTTTTTTGCAACCACATTGCACTGTTGGCTCACATTCAGTTTGTGATCAACAAAAAATCCAAGATCCTTCTCACATGTAGTATTGCTGAATCAAGAATCCCTCATCTTATAACTGTGCATTTGATTTCTTTTTCCTAGGTGTAGAACTTTGCACTTATCCCTGTTAAATTTAATTCTGTTGTTTTCAGCCCAATTCTCCAGCCTATCAAGATCATTTTGAATTTTGTTTCTGTTCTCTAGGGTATTAGCTGTCCCAATTTTGTATTATCTGCAAAACTGATAAGCATTCCCTACACCTCCTCATCCAAGTCATTAATAAAAATGTTGAAGAGCACTGGGACCCAGGACTGAGCCCTGCGGTACCCCACTCGTTTTCTCCCCCAACTTTGAGAAGGAACCATTGATAAGCACTCTCTGAATACGATTCTGTAGCCAGCTGTGGATCCACCAGATAGTTGTTCCATCCAGCCCACATTTAGTGAGCTTGCTAATCAGAATATCATGGGGCACTTTGTCAAAAGCTTTGCTGAAGTCAAGATATATTATGCCCGCAGCATTCCGACTGTCTACCAGGGACATTACCTGATCAAAAACTGAGATAAAATTAATCTGGCAGAACTTGTTCTTAACAAATCTTCCAGTAATCACTGTATTGTTTTCAAGGCGCTCACAGAGTGACCGCTTTATAATCTGCTGCTCCAGAATTTTCTCAATAAAACAACAGTATAAAATCATAAAAGAAAATAAAACAGACATTTGGGAGATTCATACACATCCGATCTCATGGATCAGAGAAACCCTAGGCAAAAAGATAAGTCTTCACAAAACATCTGAAGCAACTGGTTCACATATACTGCTTTGCAGAGCTTGGTAAAGTTACTTTTTTGAACTACAACTCCCATCAGCCCAATCCAGTGGCCATGCTGGCTGGGGCTAATGGGAGTTGTAGTTCAAAAAAGTAACTTTGCCAAGCTCTGCTGCTTTGCATATGGCAGAGGGAAGGGCATTCCTCAGTACAGGGGCAACAGTAGAAAATGTCCAGTTTCAGGTCACCACCGTATGATATTCTGTAGGGTGCAGTGCCACAAGTAGAATTTCCCCAGATGATCAAAGTGATCTTACAGGTCTACACAGGGGCAGGCAGTCTTTTAGGTAATGCTTAGCCAAAATCCGTTTCCATGCAATTTCTGCCTCTTGGTTCTAGTCTTGGCCTTTAAACATTTTGAGGTGAATATTGATGAACAGCTGGCCTGATGGACTCAGGCTAATGAGACGGTCAAAATAATTCCTACTTGTCCATGGAGTTCTCTGAGCCAGGCTCACGTTGCAAGCTTAACCCACCTAACAAGGTGGTTGTGAGGATACAACAAAATAGCTCCCCCTCTGAACATCTCCCTGAGCTCCTTAGAGAAAATGTGGGATAATCCTCATCAATTCAAGTTTCATTTGGAGGTAGGACTCACCGGATCTTAGCCCCAGAATATATTTTCAATATCAGGGCCAAACAATGGAACACACAATGCCATATATATAATATTGTTAATGTGGTATAGTGGCTAGAGTGCTGGATTTTTGACTAGGGGGAACTTGCTTCATATAGCTGACTATTCAGGAGTAAATCCCATTGAGTTCAATGGGACTTACTCCAAGGTAGGTAGATACAGAATTGCAGTGCAAACTGCATCTTTGAAACAAACAGTGGCCTGGTTCAGTTGTCACACTAAACCAAACCATGGCTTAGTGCAGACATGCGAGCTTGCAGGCTCTGGAGGAGGAGATTATGGCCACTTCACTACTCCCCAGTTGTTTTAGTGCTGTGTCATGCTGCGCTAAGCCATGATTTGCCTTATGTCATTCAAACCCAGGCTCATGGTTTAACTCTCCCACACAAACCACAAGAGATAAACCATAGGACAACCTTTGGTCACAGCTCATGGTTTGTCTGGGAAAACCCAGGTTCTGGCAATACCCTAAGCCAGACTTTGGCTTAGCTCAGTGTGGCGCAACACCCAAACCAGGTAGGAGTTAAGGATGTTGGAGAATGACAATGAAAACAGAAACAGGAGCGGAAATTGCTGATGTTTGCTTATTTGTTCTATGTCCAGAACGGAAATCAATCCAGCTACTACAATTGGTATTTCCTGTTCTTGCTTTCTGCCAACAGTATGTAATTGATACTCCCCCACTCCATTTGCACTGCATTTCCTTTGCATTGAAATTAATGGGGTGGAATCATGTAATAACAATTTGTATAATTAATTATGTAAATTGTGTAAGTTACATGATTTTGCCATAGCAGTTACTGAGATGAATAACACCATTTTTGGAGGAAAATTAAATGCAGTTGAATGGAAACCGTGCTGTATGCAACAAATACATGGCAAAATGGAAAACAATGCCTTCTCACATCCTAGGAGTGAAGCTCCTCTCCGGGAGCCCAGGGGTTCCCAAACTCCCCCCCCCCACGGACCACTTGAAATTGCTGCTGGTTTTGGTGGACCAGTTAATTATTTTTCTGTCTGCTGTGGCAAGTGTTAAGCGCTGTGCTAGATGCTGCATGAGTTTTAATTGTATTTTTATTTGCTTCGTTTATTTCTTCTGTTGCATTTTATTGTATTACAATTTGCATTCCATAGAACTCAAATTGCAATACAACACAACAGAAGCGATAAAGAAGCAATAAAATACAATTAAAATGAATACGAATATTTAATGCAGGCATGCTGTGGACCACCTGAATGAAGCTTGTGGCCCACAGGCCGCAGTTTGGGAACCTCTGCACTAAGCTACTGTTTGGCTCAGTGTGCCATGTGAACCAGGCCCCTATCAACATACTTCCCACAGGGCAGTGGATGGTAAATTGGCCCGGGGTGGTGGTGGTGGGCAGGGATAGTCCAGCTGGAGCAAGCTCTGATGTGGACTTTGCCTGCCTCCCTCTCACTCTTGGGTTCCTTCCCGCAGGGGAGTTTGTAGTAAGTGGCCCTGCAGGGGAGAGGGAGGCTTTTTAAATTCCTAACCCAAGGTCAGTTACATATTTTTAAAAACAGCTTGGAACAGCTGAGTTTCAATTTGCCTTATATGTTCACAGGCCTCGGCTTGTAGCTGCTCTGCACTGCAGGGAATCATTCTTTCACATGACTGGCATGAGTGTTGAGCAAACTGCCTGCCTTGGCAGATCCCAGGATGGCCAGGAGATGAACTCACAATGGCCTTCCCTCTCCCCTTTAGCTAATCTTGATCTTAGCTAAGGATGAAGGAGAAATGTGATTCAGTTTACATTTAATGGGGAACCTGCCTAGTGTGACCTTTCTGACACAGTACGCAGAAAAATAGCCACCCTTTGAAATTTGCACTTCTCTAAATTTTGCAGTGCAGTTCTCCAGCCAAGAAATGTGTACAAAAATGAATACATTAGGGTACAATGTGCATAAACATGCATATATTAGTGAAAATAACATACAAAAATGCATCATATTAGGGAAAATTGTTTTGCAAAAAGATTTATATTAGGCAAAATTCCAGATAAAAATGTGTATATTGGGAGAAATTTGCCCTAAAATTGAAATTGAATTTTCATGCGGATTTTCAGTTAAAAAATCATGACGTGATGTGGAAATGTGAACTGAAATTAACATTGGAAAAATGAGAAACCGAGAGAAACCAAAACTGGGAAATATGCATATATTGCCTGAATGTTGTTCATTTTCCAGCCATTATGGAAAATCCCCAATAGGCTTTTGGAAATGTGCATATTGTCGCTGAATTTTGTACATTCTCCAGCCATTACACATAATCCCCAACAGTCTTTGGGGTATAAATACAAAATAAATAAAATGTAATAATAAACAAACAAACAAACAAACAATGTGCATATATTGACTGAATTTTGTACATTCTCCAGCCAACAATCATAAGTCCCAACAGGCCTTGGAGAATGTGCATATATCAACTGAATGTTGTACATTCTCTGGTTATTATGCATAAGCTCCTGCACGTCTTGGGGAATGTACATACCTTGACAGCATCTTGTGCATTCATTGGGTAATATGCACATTCTCTGGTCAGTATTCATAGTCTCCATGAAACATGCATTTTCCTCCTATCTCTTTATCCGGAAGGGTCTGATCTGTGCCCCCGGGCTGCTTTTGGCCCACTGCCTAATCTTACATGGGTCACAACATAGCCTCCCACTAAGCAGCAGCACAACAGGAAGTGGCATGGGGGGAGGTTCCAGACAAAGATTAACTTTCTTCTGCAGTCCAGACCCCTTTTCACCATTCTCATCTGTTCCTCAGTCAGCTAAGCAGCAAAAGGGGGGTTGCAGGGAGAGGAAAATTTTTGAATCTCCCCCCCCACAGTTCTGATGGAAATTCTGGTTGCTCTTAAGCTAAGAATAAAACTCAACAGCAGTATGGAGTCAATCATCATAAGATTTGCAAGGGAGGGTAGATTTAACCAGTTTCAGAAGGGTTAGGTTACCCAGTAGGGAAAAGAGTGGTGGGAGAAAAAGACTAGAGCCTATGGCAATCCTTTTCCTTGCAATTTTTCTGTTTTGAATCCCCCTGGACTGGAGTCAATTACCCTATGTGTAAGGTAGCCAGAGATAGCCAGTGTGGCATAGTGGTTAGAGTGTTGGATTATGACCTGGGAGACCAGGGTTCGAATCCCCACACAGCCATGAAGGTCACTGGGTGACCTTGGGCCAGTCACTGCGTCTCAGCCCCAGATGAAGGCAATGGTAATCCACCTCTGAATACTGCTTTTCATGAAAACCCTATTCATAGGGTCGCCATAAGTCAGAATCGACTTGAAGCCAGTCCATTTCCATTTTCAAGGTAACCAGATGTTCTTCTTTACAGAGACCACTCCTGTAAAGTTCTATTTGAAGGCAGCCTCTCTTCGAAGGGCTGTCCATTCTAAGTCCAGTTTAAAGACGTAGAACCCTAAGAATAAGAGTAGGGGCCTTCTTGAAGATGTCTGGTCAAGAGTTAGTATCAAGCAGCACACAGAGAAATTGCTCACTTTCTTCCCCACTATGATATTTCTGTTTAAATCAGAGTAATTATTTTCAAATTTGCATCTATGCATATAAAATAGGATATGCAAAGTCTATACAAATATGCCCCTTTTCCCTCCTTGTTTGTGATGCATAAGTGATAACCCTGTTTTATGGGCTATGTTGTCCTAGAATATCCCCATCCCACACTCCCATTTGTGAACAGGCACCATTATTGGAAAACATAAATTCAGCTTACCTACTGACACAGTAGAATGCAACCAGTTTGAAGATATCTTCAAACACGAGAAGAGATCCTTCCAAGTATAGTACTGATGAGAAACAATAAAGAAATTATTCTCTATAAAAATTATGCTCTATAAAAATGAGGAAGCTGATAAAACCACAAGGAATGCATTCACAAAATGTTTCAGATTTGAACAAGGAAGCACCTCAAAATATCTATTAACATGGCAAAACTTTATTATACATTGTATACATTTGGCCTAATTTCTGCCTTTCTAGTAGTTCAGATGCGGCATTTTAGCAGTGTTTTCATATGCTGCCTGTATGCATGGTATAACTCCCATGATCATTCTACAAGCATGATCACATACAAAAAGTCTTGTGGAAGTAGCTTCATTCTCAGTCCACCAGGCAGCAAGACAGCAGCTTTCCATAACACACTGCATGTAACTGTTGGTGGATTTGTTTGAGGGAAAACCTTGGCTGCAGATATAGAATTGCCACATTTTTGTAGATAAAAGGTCCATGCTGGATACACCTGCATAAGAGATAGAAATCAATGGGAAAAACTTCTCCCACAAGCACACCTCCATGCTGATAAACAATTCAAGTGTTCACTTCTATTTGGCTGCTAAATTAAAGGTCCCTTAGAGGTGCCTGTATGGGAATGACAACACTATATTGATGGAAACAGAGTATTTTGCACCACTAATCGTGCAATCCTAACTCCCAGTCCATGTTTTAATAGTGCTTTCTTTGCTGAGAGAAGAGAGAAACCTGCTTGCTATAACTAAAGCTTTATTAAGAGAATGCTTACAAGATCTACCGTGCTTGCTCGGGCTCCTCCCACCTGACCTTTACTCTAGAGCTCAGCCTCCGGATCTCCATGACAGTTTCCTTGCAGTTCCCTTGTTGGATGGAACTGCTACCTATTATAACACCTGGGACAGGAATTAATGGATCTGTCAGTTTTGCTTCTCTTTCACTATTCCAGTCTTCAATTCAGTGCTCTACACCTCTGCAGCAATTTGCGATATTTTTTTGGTTTTTAAATCCTCATGAAAATTTCCCAGCATTTTAGTATGAATATCTCCTAATAAACACAAACCACACCCAGGGTATGGTCTGAAGGCACATGGGGTCACCACTTTGGTGATGCTAAGCACGTCTAGGTCTGCTCACTGCCTGGATGAGAGACCACATGGGAACCACATGTGTGCTGCCTTGGATTCCTTGATGAAAGAAAGCTAGGGTATAAATGTATTTATTTGATTTATATCCTGCCCTTCCACCCAACAGGAGCCCAGGGCGCCAAATACATCTTTGTATACAATATTGCCTATCCACATTTTTTGCAAAGCAATCTTCCCTAATATAATTCATTTTTGTATGTTATTTTCACTAATATATGCATTTTTATGCACAGTTTACCAGAGTATATGCATTTTTGAACACATTACTTGGCTGGAGAACTGCATTACAAAATTTTAATAGGTATGAATTTCTAAGGACACCTGTGTTTCAGTGCGCATATTGTTTTGGAAAGTCAAATTGGGTAGATTTGCCTTTAAATGAGAAAATCAAATTTCTCTCTCATCCCTACTCTGGAAGGGGTTGAGTGAGGTGGGTGTGACCTTCTACCAGGCTTCATCAGTCTCTGACGGCTAGGTGGGCTTCACTGCTGCAGAGCCCCTAGGTGGGAAAGTAACTGATGGTAGATCTTCCGCTAGTGGCAGCTTATGAAGAAGCCCCAAAATGGGATGTTGGTGAGGTCTGAGGAGTCTGATCCTTGGGTCCCTTGGCTATACCTTCCTGGAGCAGGTGTAACAAAAAAGAAGAAAAATCCACCTTCTGTGCTGGCCAGCAGAAGTAGCAGGGCTTGGGATATGGCAATTGCTCCATCACTCTGCCCTATCCAGAGAGCAGTGGGGTGCTTTGCTCAGTTGCAATCCTATACAGACTTACCTGGGAGTACATCCTACTAAGCTCAATGGAACTTACTTCTGTGTTGACAAGAACAGTATTCCGTCCCCCATTAAACATTTCTATACCACCCTTCTGATTGAGTATTGGACTTCAAGACTAGCTTTACAACAACAGTAACAACAATTTTAGCCAATCAGTTATCTGAAGAACAGAGTAGAGCAATTTAGGTTATACAAAGTTTCAGCTGCCTCACCAGTTCCACAACTTTTCCGCAGAGATTCTCCAGAAGATGCTGCCATCATTTCAAGCCCCACTTTTCTGTTGGCTGGCTCTCACCACAAATCAGGTGTGGGTAGTTTGGGGGAAATGGTCTCACAGGCCAAAATGGGACCCCCACCTGGCCAAATCTGACCCACATGCTGGAGATTCCCCATCGCTGTTGTTGATGATAGCAATGGGCAATGCCAAAAGAAAGGGCCAAGGCAGAGAACTGTCTTGAGTGATCCTGAAACCCCATAGAAATTATGTTGTTGCTTCTGTTTCCATTTCCAATATGAGCCTTTAATGAGACTTTACTATGAAATATTTTACTATGGGAATCTGTTGAAAGCGTCTTTGGGCCTCAAAAGAGTAAAGTGGGATGAAAATAGTTTTTTAAAATTTATATACAGTAGGGCCCCACACATACGGCAGGTTATGTTTCGGATCCCTGCTGAAAAGCGAAAACCGCTGAAAAGCAGAACTTATTGAATAGAATGGTGCGCGATGCCCGAAAACCGCCGTAAAAGCAGAACAAGTGCCGTATAAGTGGGGCTTTAGTTTAATTGCGTCTAATTGAGACCACCACATTAGCGAAGCGCCGTAAAGCGGGGCCCTACTGTATATTAGATTTATATCCCGCCCTTCCTCCCTGTGGGAGCAAGTGTAATCCACTTGTGTATGTCACAAGGCTGCACATGCTCAGTGGGAGAGTTGAGGCAGGGAGTAGCTGCCATTATGGGCAGCTAGTTTATTACTTCAGAGCATATGGGGTGATGCCTGTTGTCTCCTTTCAGTAGGCCCTGAACCCTTGTTAACAGGTTGGCATTAACAGGTTGGCAGTGAAGTTTATTTTAAATATGTATTTATATTTTAAATAATATTTGAAGTTCCTCAATATTATAAGTCCCCGTCTATGTTTTTTTAATGTATTATAAGGGCTCCTAATTATTTTGCAGGTACTGGCTTGTGCATCTGTGGCAAGCTGAGCAGGCCCTAGTCTGCTGGGGAGGACTAGCCTCAGAGAGAGGCAATGGTAAACTCCCTCTGAATACTGCTTACCATGAAAACCCTATTCATAGGTAGCCATAAGTCTGGATCGACTTGAAGGCAGTCCATTTTTCACCCATCTAAAGAAGCTGAAGAGAGCCAGTGTGGTGTAGTGGTTAAGGTGTTGGACTACGACCTGGGAGACCAGGGTTCAAATCCCCACACAGCCATGAAGCTCACTGGGTGATCTTGGGCCAGTCACTGCCTCTCGGCCTCAGAGGAAGGCAATGGTAAACCACCTCTGAATACCGCTTACCATGAAAGCCCTATTCATAGGGTTGCCATAAGTTGGAATCAACTTGAAGGCAGTGCATTTTTAAAAAGAAGCTGAGGTGAAAGAAAAGAAGCAGTTTTCCCTGTGGCTATCAGCTACGTCAGCAAGACCCTTCTAGAGAGAGAGAAAGAGACTGTGTGGTGGCAGTTAAGAACTTTGGGGGGGGGGGTTTACATTTTGTGTTTACTGTGTTAGTTCCATTCTGTGATGGTGATTTATAAATTTAGCTATGTATGAAAAATCCTTCTGTATGTGATTTGGATAAAACATTATTAATGGCTTATGTCTAAGATAATACATGTTATTTGCCTCTGTTACTGCCTTTGCTGTGAGTCCCTCCAGAAGCCCTGAATAAAGATCTTTAGCTATATGTAAGAACATTAAGGACCAGCCCAAAATTGTTATACCAGTTATACTTGTGATACCAGTAAAATACAGATTGGTTTGCAACCCTAAATGTGAAAGAGAATCTCAGTGATATTCTCTGATATTGCTAGCATTATTGATTCACACCCAGGGCAACCCTAAAAGGAGTATTTTTTACCCCCATTTAACAGAAGCAGGGCGACACCAGTGGGTGGCCAGGTTGGGCTGCGGTTGACAGCCCCTGAAGCACAGAGGAGCCCTTGAGGGGGCCCTCCTTAGAGCAGGATGGTGAAGCTCCTGCTCAGTGATCCACAGCAGTGTCAGGTGCAACAGTGTTGGGTTGCAGGACTCAGGGACCTGAGGCTGCCGAGGATCGCAAAGCAGGAGCTCCCATGGACCCCCACGCCCAATACAGGCGGCATGGGGCTTAAGTAAGCCTGCCCACCTCACCTACCTGTCATGTCAGTGCATCCGTGCACATGCACCATGTGCTGCACACACAGGTCTGCCATCACCTAACATGACTGTGGGGGCATCCCTAAAGGGTTGAGGTCTCCGCCATCATCTTGGGTGATGGCAGGCATGTGTGTACAACGCCTGGTGCGTGTGCCCAGATGTGCTGATGTGACAGGAAGGTGGGGCCAGAGCTTGGAAAAGTTACTTTTTTGAACTACAACTCCCATCAGCACCAGCCAGCATGGCCACTGGATTGGGCTGATGGGAGTTGTAGTTCAAAAAAGTAACTTTTCCAAGCTCTGGGTGGGGCGGGCGGGCTTATTTAAGCCCCACACCCCCTGTATTGAACAGGAGTGTTTGGCCTCACAGTGCTGCAGGCCCAGGGCAGGCTCATGCCTAAGGACCCAGTCATGCCTGGCACCGGCCCTGAACAGAAGGATCAACTGAGATTGAAGTTATGGCTAATCTAAGATCTTCCAGCAGAATTTAGGAACAAGCAAAGCTGCCTTATACTGAATCAGACCAATGGTCCATCTATCTCAGTGTTGTCAACATTGATTGGCAGAGGCTTTTCAGAGTTTCAGGCTGGGGTCTTTTCCAGCCCTACCTGGAAATACTGGGAATTAATCCCGGGACCTTCTGCATGCAAAGCAGAAACTCTAACATTGAGCTACATGCTGGCTATAGTATACAGCCACTCCCATGGCTGTATAATTAAATAAATAAGAAAAGCCCTGCTGGATCAGGCCAAAGGCCCATTTCGTCCAGCACCTGTTCTCAAAATGGCCAACCAGAGGTTCCCAACCAATGGGAAGCCCACAAGCAGGTTCAGAGTGCAATAACACTTTCCTGACTTGTGATTCCCAACAACTGATATTCAGATGCATACTGCCTCCAACAGCCGAGGCAGAACATGTCCATCATGGCTATGGATCCATAACAATAGAGAACGAATAGTGGAATCAAGAGCTGATGCTGCCTCTCTCAGCTCAAAAAATAGCAAAAGTGATAAAACCCTGGACTGTCATCATTTCCAACTGCAGGCGGCTGCAGTGGAGATTGCATGTTCGTATGTCCAGGAGAAGGCTGGGCTGTAACCTTTCTCTATTTTTATTTATTTAAAAGTTCTTTATACTCTCTCTGAAGTAGAAATGTTCAGGGCTGCTCAGAAAAAATAAATTAAAATCAAACAACAAACAAGAAAACAATAATTGACCGCAGCATCCAAACACTAAAAACAGTCAGCAATTAGGTGTCACTGAGACCCCTGGTGGTCAAAATCAGAATGATCACATCCAGTTTCTCAGATTCATCTGTAGTATACCGCCCAGTTACCAATGCCCTCTGGGTGCCCTCTGGATGCTTAACAATAAAATATAAAAGCCAATTAAAAATAAATGCAACCCTAAAAAGATCAAACAGAATAAAAGCACAATACAAAATGAAATAAATATACAAAACCATCCGTAGCAGAGCATACCTTTACAAACAAATCACTGAAGATATTTCAATGATCTTAAAATGCCTGTAATAAGTTCTTCACCTAGTGCTGTAAACACCATAACATAGACACCAGCTGAGCCCCTCTGAGGATGGATTCCATAACCAGAGCACCACCAGTGAAAAGGCCAAGGTATTGGTGGAGGCACCCTCTGAAGGGCCTTTAATGAAGATCTTAGGATCCAGGAAGGTAAATGTAGAAGGAGGTAGTATTTCAGGTAACCTGACCACAAGCCATTTTGTGCTTTAAAAGTTAAAGCCAGCACTTAGAATTGAGTCATTTGTTCTACCACACCCACAGCTTTCAGTTGGTGCATAAAGAAACCCAAAAATTCTTTGCAAGATGCTTGCAGCCAATATCTGTTGATGGAGCAACACAGGCAAGGTGCCGTTGTTGACCTGCCTTTCCCATCCCAAGCATCACTGCCAGTTCCTGAGAGGGGGAGGGGGGAGGAGTTTCTAGCCTGTCCCTATTTTCGGGTAGGATTAAATCACATACCAGCAAATTCAGGTTGCTCAGTTATAGCTGATTTGAAAGTCTTGTGAAACAAACCCACTTCCCCAAAAGATCAGATGTTTTGTGATAAGGAAAGGGATGGAAGAATGCACTGGAAAGTGTGGGATAACACTTGCTTTGATGCAACATCATCTAATCTCCCTCCCCATAAACAAATCAGAATGAATGCTCATTAAATAGCCAACATCGTCCAATTGCCCTGCAAACAAATCAGGATGAATGTTCAATAAACAGACCATCTAGAAGCAGCCATTACAATCTTTCCTCAATATTCATAAGCAAGGTATTAGCATGGTTGCATCGCGACATCCCCCTTCCTTTTCCCACCCCTCTCCCCCAAACACACCAGAACTCCTTTGCATATGTTCATTCGTTCAAATTCCCCTTCATGAGCACAATCTGAGCTTCAAAAGAAAAAGTAATTCAGACTGACTTCACACCAGCTACATGGGAGCCCTATCAGGGTGTTTTCACACACATGAAGCCAAAAGTGGTTTCTGCATTTCCCAGGCCTGTAATGCAAATGTAAAAATTGTCACTGACTAGAATGTATCATTTGATTTAAAAATAACTGTTTCACTTTCTGCCTTACATTAACAACATTTGCAAATGGGCACAAACAGGGCAAAAGGAGCGGGAAAATACTTTTAGTTTCATATGTGGGGGGAAAAGCATGAGGAATATTAATGTCGTAGAGTAGATTTTTGTGACCACGTATTATATGCAAAATGAGTAGCAAAACAGAGGCAAAACAGTAACACAGAGCATCTCTCTGTGTTACTTATTGATTAACCACAGGAAGGGCTTTATTTGTGTGTTTCATAGACTCAAGTCCACTTTGTCAAATGCATGAAGTGAATATTGTAAGGTGAGAGTTAGACGGCAATGAAATGCAAAAATTATAGTCAGTGATAATTAGAGCTTAAACATATATTACATGGGTGCACCTTTAACCTTTTACAGTGGCAGACTGGTGATAATTCCTGAGATGGTTGCATTAACGCCTGTTGTGGGGCATTCACAAGAAATAGCCATAGCCAGCACAGACATAGGAATATGGGAAGCTATCTTATACACCATCTAGTTTAGTACTGATCCATCTGGCTCATTATCTACACTGACTGGGTTTCAGATAGGGATTCTTTTCCAACCCTACCTGGCAATATCGGGGATTGACACTGGGACCTTCTGTATGCAAAGCAGACGCTTTGCCACTGAACTATGGTCCTTTCCTCAATAGTATTGGACTAAGATATTTGAACAGAGGAATTCTGTGTTTTACACCTTGAAGCTTAACTTACAAGTGATCTCCAGCTTTGCTCATATAAGGATGACCTACCTTTTTCTTTACTTCTGGTCTCTACCTTATGAGGTACTAGTGCACTAGTGGGGAATTTTGGCCTGCAGGCCAATGCTGACCTGCCAGGAAGGGCTAAGTTGGCCTACAAGGCCATTGCCCCTAAACCACAGCTACCTATCTACACTGGGTAGTGTCAGCTGATGGGTCGAGTTTAATCCTTCGGGGTGTTACTTTGCCAGTGCATTCCTTGTGGGGAATGTGCTGGTAAAGCAAATCCCTACAGCCAGCAGGATTCAACCCTCTGCTCATCAGCTGGTGAGCAGAGGGTTCAATCCTGCTGGGTACTGCTTTGCCCACGTGTTCCCTGGGGAATGGACTGATGAAGCAGAGTCTTCTCTCCACCCCATGGGCCAACTTTGACAAATGAGCAGCAGTGCCAGTGCCAGGCTATTTTGTGCCCTAGGCAAGGCTAACTACTTGCACTCCCCAAAATTTTTTTTTGCTAACTTCAATTTTCAAAAACAGATGTCTTGTAGAAAAAATGAAAAGCACAAAACTTGAAACTGCTAAATTTATTTCAGTTGCATTTTTTCCAAGGGTTAAAAAAACTAATCTGTATAAAACTGTGCCCCTCAACGTTCAGTACTGAGCCCCTCTGAGGTCTGCGCCCTAGGCGGCTGCCTAGTTGCCTAATGATAGCACCAGCCCTCAGGACAGACAAAAGGAAGTACTTCTTTACTCAGCGCATAGTTAAACTATGGAATTTGCTCCCACAAGATGCAGTAATGGCCACCAGCTTGGACGGCTTTAAAAGAAGATTAGACAAATTCATGGAGGACAGGGCTATCAATGGCTACTAGCCATGATGGCTGTGCTCTGCCACCCTAGTCAGAGACAGCATGTTTCTGAAAACCAGTTGCCAGAAGCCTCAGGAGGGGAGAGTGTTCTTGCACTCGGGTCCTGCTTGTGGGCTTCCCCCAGGCACCTGGTTGGCCACTGTGAGAACAGGATGCTGGACTAGATGGGCCACTGGCCAGATCCAGCAGGCTCTTCTTATGTTCTTATGTTCTTATGAGCAGGACCACCCACCTATCAGTCACCATATGGCATTATAACTTCAGATGACTGACATATGTGTTGCTCTGCCCACCAGTAAAAGTTGGCTTGCAGGGTGGGGAGAGATAAAGATCTGACCCACTGGTCCAAAAAAGTTCAGCACCCCTAGACTGCTGTGCTGTAACTAGTGTCAGAGAGACAGCAAAAAGAGAGCCAAGCTAGATAAGATAGTGGGAGATCTGTAATAATCTCTCAGCTCTGACATTAGTATGTAGGGCAGAGCCGCTGTCTAGCTTCCTGGCAGGTGGGTCGCTGTTGCTTACTGAGAGGGAGGGGAAGTGAGGTGGGGGGAGGTCTGTACAGTACAAATGCACTGGCAAAGCCAACCTGGCACTCTTGCCAATGTGTTTTCACCAGACCGCCCTTCCTTCTCTCCCTCCTGGTAAGCAACAGGTCCCGCAAGCCACCCAGCGAGCCACTTTTGCCAGTAGGCAGCTGCTGCCGTGGCCTCAATAGAGCCTACCTTCCATGTGGCAGCTGTGAAAAAGGCAAATTCCATACTAGGGATCATTAGGAAAGGTACTGAAAATAAAACTGCTGATATCATCATGCTGTTGTACAAATCTATGGTGCAGCCACATTCAGAACATGCGTACAGCTCTGGTTGCTTCACCTCAGAAAGGATATTGTAGAATCGAACAAGGTTCAGAAAAAGGCAGCCAAAATGATCAAGGGAATGGAGTGACTCCCTGGTGAGGAAAAGTGGCAGCATTTGGGGCTTTTTAGTTTCAAGAAAAGGCAAGTTAGAGGTGACACGACAGACGTGTATAAAACTATGCATGGCATAAAGAAAGTGGATAGAGAAAAAAAATATCCCTCTCTCAACTCTAGAACATCCAATAAAGCTGAATATTGGAAGATTTAGGCTGAACGACGGCTAGAGCGCAAGTGGGGGAAAACGTGCTGTGAGGCTGATTGGGTACGAGTAAAACATCATAACCATGCCTACTGTGTGGCAGTGAGGGTGGCGAAGAAGGCCCATTTCTGTGCCTCCATCACATCCTTAAGTAGCTATCCAGTGGAACTTTCCCGTATTGTCAGGGATCTGTTGATATCAACTCAGGGAAATGAAGTTTTAGACCCTTCGGAGGCCCAATCTGAATTATTTGCAAGGCACTTTGAGGGTAAAGTTGCTTACCTCCATAGCAGTCTTGATGCTCTATCCACACCTACTGTAGTCCCCAATGAGGTGTCCAGTGAAACATCTGCTGCAACTTCTTGGGAACAATTTCAGCTGAAGTGGCCTGATGATGTAGAGAAGGTGCTTGCAATGATGCGGCCAGCAATGTGTCCTCTCGACCCTTGCCCTTCTTGGCTTATTAAAGCTTGCTGAGGGGGTTTGACTGAGTGGATCCAGGGTGTGGTCAAAGCATCATTGCGGGAGGGAGTGGTTTCAGCCGCCCTGAAAGAGGCGGTGATTCGACCACTCCTGAAAAAGCCCACCCTAGACCTATTGGTCTGCGACAATTACCACCCAGTTGCAAATACCCCCTTCTGAGGGAAGGTGATTGAGAGGGTTGTGGCGCAGCAATTGCAAGTACTCTTGGATGAAACAGATTATCTTGACCCATTCCAGTCTGGGTTCAGGCCTGGTTATGGGACTGAATCAGCCTTGGTCGCCCTGATGGATGACCTTTATCGGGAGAAGGACAGAGGGAGTGTGACCCTGTTACTCTTACTTGATCTCCCAGCGGCTTTTGATACCATTGACCATGGTATCCTTCTGAGCCAACTTGGTGAGATGGGTATTGCAGGCACTGTTTTACAGTGTTTCTGATCCTATCTCCAAGGTTGTTTTCAAAGAATAGCATTGGGTGATTGTCTTTTGGCCCCCTGGCAGTTGCGCTGTGGGGTCTTGCAGAGTACCATCTTGTCCCACATGCGGTTTAACATCTATATGAAGTCCTTGGGACCAGTCATCAGGAGATTTGGGGCAAGGTGTCAGCAGTACGTTGACGATACCCAGATCTATTTCTCTGTAACATCTGAATTGGGAGAGGCCGTGCAAGCCCTGGATCGCTGCCTGGACTCGGTCATAGGCTGGATGAGGGCCAGTAAACTGAGTCTGAATCCTAGCGAGATGGAGGAGCTGTGGGTTGGTGGTACCTGAGTTCAGATAATTGGTCAGTTGCCTGCTTTGGATGGGGTTGTACTCCCTCTGAAAGAGCAGGTCCATAGTCTGGGGGTGGTCCTAGATCTATCTTTGTCACTAGAGGCCCAGGAAACTTCAGTGGCTAGGAGTGCCTTTTACCAGCTTTGGCTCGTAAGAGAGCTGCAGCCATTTCTGGACTGGGATAGCCTGACCACTGTTTTCCACGCACTGGTAACCTCCAGGCTGGATTAAAGAATGCGCTCTATGTGGGACTGCCCTTGAGGTTGGTCCAGAAGCTGCAGCTGGTGCAAAATGCAGCAATGAGTCTGCTCACTGGGGCAGGGTATCGCCAACATGTCATCCCACTGCTGAAAGAATTGCACTGGCTGCCCATTTGCTAACGGGCCAAGTTCAAGGTTCTGGTTTTGGTGTACAAAGCCCTATACAGCTTGGAAGCAAGATATCTGATAAGACCATCTTATCACTTATATACCCAGTCCACTGCACTCTGCAGGTGAGGGCCTCCTGCAGATGCCATCTTATCAGGAGGTCCGTTCTGTCCAAATAGAAATGGACCTTTGGCATGGCGGCACCTACCCTGTGGAATTCCCTCCCTTTAAATATTAAGCAGGCGCCATCTCTGTTATCTTTTCCGCACCTACTGAAGACCTTCCTCTTTCAACAAGCCTTTTAAGTTGAGACCTTGTCCCAGTCTGCGTCTGTGTTGGAATTGCTTTTTAATATGTTTTCAAAACTTAAAAAAACAAAAAACAAAATGTTTTTAACCTTTTTAAAAAAGATGTCTTGAAAGCTTTTTAAAAAAAATGTTTTTAAGGATGTTTTGTTTAGTGTATTTCAAAGTCTGTTTTTATGATGTTTTAAAGTGTTTTTAGTGCTTTTGTTTGCCACCCTGTATGCTGGTCTTATGACTGTAATAAAATTTTCATTCATTCATTCATTGCCGCCCTGGGCTCCTGCTAGAGGAAGGGTGGGATGTAAATCAGATAATAAATAAATAAATAAATAAATTCATGAACAGACAAAAGAAAGTACTTCTTCACACAGCATATAGTTAAACTGTGGAATTCACTCCCAACTTGGATGGCTTTAAAAGATTAGACAAATTCATGGAGGATAACAGCTATCAATAACTATTAGCCATGAAGGCTATGCTCTGTCTCCATGGTTGGAGGAAGTATGCTTCTGAATATCAACTTCTTGAAGCCCCAGGCGGAAGAGTGCTCTTGCGCTCAGGTCCCGCTTCTGGGCTTCCCAATAAGCATCTGGTTGGACAATGTGAGAACAGGTTGCTGGACTAGAAAAGGTTGCCTTTGGCCTGGTCCAGCAGGCTCTTCTTATGTTCTTATGTAAGTGCAGGCTCACCAAAGGGTACTGTGTGTGACACACACAAACAATCCATCTTACGACTATTACAAACTGCAGACTGGGAGGAGGGTTTCTCACCATGCAACTCTACCCCTCCCCCTGGTTTTTTTATTTTTTACACTTAACTTCTAACCTGAAGAAGAATTCTGGCAAACTCACAAGCTTGCTCACTATTTTTGATGTTTAAAATGGTCCTGCCAAAAGATATTGCACTACTTCTACTTTCACATATTTTCTTATAAATAATATGTGAATTCTCCAAAACACCCACTCTCATACACACAATAAGTGTCTTGTTCCAAAGAAAACAGAACAGAAAGAAAGAAATTGTGTCTGCTGGCTAGAGGCAGGTTTTTTTTCCAGGAAGTTCAGCCACAGAGGAAGGGATCAATCTTTTAAGATGGAAACTCTGTGCTTTCTGGATATCTCAATAACTGCTTCAAGTTATGTTTCAAATCACCAGGTTAGAGTTAACATCAACTCTGACATTTTCAAAACTTTGTGGGAAATCCCTGTTATCCCTTGAATCAATATCTGACTCTTCTCAGGATGTGGAAATACAGAAAACAAATTAGCCCAGGACACAAATGGTCCCCCAACCCAGGGCCAATCCAACCAACAGGAAGAGTGTGGTGGCCACTCATGTGGCAGATACTGAGGTGGGCAGGGGCAGCAGTGAGATGATTGAGGACAAAGAGCCACATGTACCTAATTTGCACTTCCTAAAACAATGGGTGAACTGAAACATGCTATCCTTTGAAATTCGCAGTTCTCTTACTTTTGTGATGCAGTTCTTCAGCTAGAAGATGTGTACAAGAATGGGTATATTAGGGGAAATTGGCCATAAACAGGCATATATTGGTGAAAATAACAAACAAAACTGCATGATATTAGGGGAAATTGCTCTGAAAAAATGTCTATTAGACAAGATTGCATACAAAACCGTGCATATTAGGATAAATGCACACTAAAATGTTGGTGAATGATGATGACTTTTTTTAAAAAAAAATTGCAAACTGATACAGAAATGTGGGGAACTCGAGATTGGGGGAAAAATTGAGAATATGAGAGAAACCAAAACTGACAGATTAGTCCATCCTTAGCCAAGTGTAGAGTAGTCATGTGTCCTACTTTAAAAAGAACAGTGTGCTATCTGAAGAGATCCTATATCTGAAATGCTATCTGGTCCAAGTGCAGTTTAAAGAAAAAGAACCATGAAAAGGGAGGGCAGGGTCCTTGAACAGACCAAGCAGGCACACAGGTCAAGAGCCACAGTCTTCTCTACCATGATGAGGTATGTTGTATTTCTAAATTTGAATCTATACATATAGTTTATGTAAGTACAAGTCCTCTTTTTGTGATGTGCAAGTGGCCATGATTCTTTGACCATCCCATGCAAAACTACCTGAACAAAACCTCCCCTTAAACCTTTGACACCCACACCCCATGAACAACTTTGTGAGCAAAACATTGCCCTGTACTTTTAACTTTTGTCCCTCCTGTGCATGAGGACCCTTAAAAGAAAACAACCATTTTAAATCCAAGTTTTGCAAAACAAAATGGCAGAAAGTCCTATTCTTTCACAGGGTGTGCCATCTTGTCATTTGCTTCAGTCAGCAAAATGCCTTGGGATGGCTCTATTCCCAACAGCAGAATCTGTATACTTCGCTACTACTTGGAGATGAACCAACAAAGTTCAACAGAGTTCAGGGTGGTACACACAGGCTTTCTTCCATGTGGATCTTCACAACCAGTGCTGGCTCAAAACATTTTGTTGCCTGAAACAGAGCCCAAATGGCAACTCCCCCACTAGGTTCGACAATCAACACTAAAGTGTAGTGTGCTTGGGGCTGATGTCCAGGGTTTCCAGATGACCATTAGAGAAAAGCAGTTGATGGGGGCAATGGCAAAGAGGCCTAGTATCAGCAGCTAAGCCAGAATAGGCAAGCTGGGACCCACCAGGCCTGATTCCGACCGCTGCGGCATCCTTACTTTCTCTTTTTTATAACTAGGCAGGTGGCTGGTCATGTAGATGGTTATATATTCTTATTCTAATAGTTTTAGTTTTAAAAAATATTATCTTTTCTGCAACAAAATGGCACATTGGCAAGCAAATGCATTTAGCATCAGGGCAGCAGAAGCAAAATCCATTTTATTATTACAATAATCATGATGGTGTTATGATTTAATCAGTTTAAAATGTGCATGCAGGCCTGGTGCCAGTGGGCAACCACGATGAGCCCAGGCCCAGGCCTCTCCTGAGGCGGGGGCTGGGAGGGTGGAACTGCTGTTCCATGATCAACAGCAGTGTTGGGTCACGGAGCATGATCTATGGCCAGGCAGATGCAGCAGCAGATCACGGAATGGGAGGTCCACCCTCACAGCCAACACCCCCGCTTCCCAAAGCATCCAGTGTGGGCTTACATAGTCCAGGCAGCTCCACCTCCTACATCATCACATCAGCATGCTAGCACACGCATGCCTGCCTTCACCTAAGATCTTGGATGATGCTAGGCACGCGTGACCTAACACACTGAGAAGACGAAGTGGAAGGAAGAGCTGCCGAGCCTATTTAAGCCCACACTGGCTGCTTGGGGGGGGGAGGTTGGGGAGCATCACAGTGACCCAGGCCCACAGCAGTCTGGTGCCCAAGGGCCAATCATTCCCGGTTCCGGCTCTGTGCGCATGTTCAGAGAAATTTTTATCAGGGTTGGCAAACTAGGAACATAGGAAGCTGCCTTATACAGAATCAGACCATCAGTACATCTAGCTCAGTATTGTCTACACTGGCTGGCAGTGGCTTTCCAGGGTTTCAGGCAGGGAATCCCTCCCAGCCCTACTTGGAGATGCCAGGGATTGAACCTGGGACCTTCTGCATGCTAAGCAGATGCTCTACTACTGAGCTATGGCCCTTCCCCAAACTGTTTCTTTGTTGCTCCGTCTTAACAGAAATGTAGAAGTTGTAAGCAGGGACGGAGAACCTCAGGCTCAGAGCTGCAGGCAGCCCTTTGGTCTCTGGCCCTTGGGAATCTGTCTAGGCCAAACCCCTCTCCCCAGGCCACACCCTCATGGGGCTTGCTTTGCATCCTCCTGGAGCACTTTTGTCTGGCTGGAATGCATCCTTGAACTCTGATCATGCCCCTTGCTTGTCTGGATGGAGGACAGAAAGAGGTGTTTGAGCTTGTGTAGAAAGTAGCCGACTGTACAACTGTACTAAGCTAACACTGATATTCATTGCTCCACCCACTTTTGCTTCTGGCCCCACCCACCAGTGGTGTGTGGCCTCCGGAAGGTTGCTCAGAAGGGAATGTGGCCCATGGGCTTAAAAAGATTCCCCACACATTTGTAAAGCGTGGAATGGCATTGTGTGTTTCACAACGGAAGTAATGCTCATGGCCATCTCAAGGGCAGGGTGTACGGTATAAGACCCCACCCCTGAGATGGCCATGGGCGTAAGTCCAGGGCCTAACATCACCAAGCTGCACCACTGCCTTCACCATGCTACATGGCAGAGCTGACCCTGCTCACAGCAACCCTATGAGACAGACTAGACTGAGAAGTAATGACTGATTCAAATCATCCTGTGACCTTCAGAGCGGAATGGGGATTGTAGCCCAGATATTCACAGCCACTGTCCAAAGCTCTATCCAATCCATGATACAGGATTTGGCCCCAGTTACACTGTTTCGAGTCCACACAGCTACAATGCTTCTCTTGAAATGTACGTCAGCCCTTAAGGCATATTCCTGGTTACAAAACATCACCCTCTCCTCTTTGTTTACACTAGTGAATTGTCCTAACCTTAATATTGACATTTGTTAGAGAAGACCAAGGTCAAATGAAAGAATCAGAGTTTAGCTCAACTAAATCCTTTGCTTTTCATGTTTAATCCACATCTATAATTATTCTGAAACCAATATATTTGGCAAAGCAAAAGCAACTCTTTCTTTCCTTTTTCTTTTTAAACGATTTAAACTGCAGGAAGTCTGCTGGACTGCTCTAGAATCCAGACACCAGCAGTTTTATTGTCTCCTTAGAAAAATATGTGAGAGATTTTCTTTTATTGTTATGCAGATAATTCACTAGTAGGTACAGCAAGGTGGGTGACTTACCCTAAATGAGGAAGGGAATCACAAGCACGACCCTTAGTTTGCTCCGGTGTGCTGCGGTCAAAGTTACTAAAAATGGAGAACTGGCAGAGCTATCTCTGGCACATTATTTGAGCTATAAATAAAATGAGTCACCAGGACTGGAATGTCTCAGAGGCTCCAGAGATCATTCTGCATGTCTGGGGTGACATCTTCTATACGCTGAATGGGCTCACACTTGGAGAGTGTCCATTCCACTTCTCCATGCTGCTTAACTCTTTGCTGTCACTGGCAGAAGGTATAATGCAGCATTTCTCAGTCTACATTTGTAACCAATGAACTGTAAGGATGGAACTGATCTGAAGATTAGTTCAACCTGCTGCCCAAAGATGGGTGCCATAAGAAGTCACCAGCATCCCAGCCTTGATCTATGTCCTGTTCCCATTCTGGTTCAGGATACATTACAAATATCTTAATCTGTGCAGTTCCTAGTTCTTACCTTCTTCACACAACGCAACTTCGCTGTCACCAGATGTAGTGATGACCACTGGCTTGGATGATTTTAAACGGAGATTGGAGACATTCATGGAGGATCGGCCTATCAAAATTAGCTAGAAGGAATTTCTATGTTTCACATACATCTTCAAATATGAGATGCTGGGGGACAAACAGTGGGCTGGAGGTGCTGCCTTCATGTCCTCCTTGTGGGCTTTCCATTGAGCTGGTCTCTTTGCTCGGTTACATGGACCATTAGCTTAACTCACCCGGTCTTGGTCCTGGCTCCCTCTACTCTGCTCCTTGTCTATGGTAATAGTCCTGTAGTTCATTGAACATCACCTGGATTGCACTGAACATCACCTGGATTGCACTTCTGACAACTCCCCTAATTCTGTGCTCACTTATGAAAACCCATTGTGAACATGCTGTTAGCTACTCCCCTAGCCTAGACCCTGCCTTTCAACCCATCCCCTTTGTCCTGATCCTGCAACATCTCATAATTTAGTTTTGATTCTGCTGGTAATGCTATACTGCTCCAACCCATCTGATTCTTAATAATTGAACATTAATTCTGCACCAGCTATTCTGATTTCTTGGGTTAACCCCACTCAGTCAAACACTACATGCCTCTTTCTGCATCTAGAACCTGTTAAAAAGGAGCAAACATCATATCCAGGCAAAGTTCTAAGAAACTTAGTATTTTCCCAAAATCCAGATAGAATACTATTTGGGAACCCACTATATCAATCAAATGCTTTCAGTCCCAACTTGACTAATGAATGGTTTTTCGTTAGTCTGGTTGGGACCAAAAGTATTTGATTCCCCCTTTTCCAAAACTGTTTCATCATCAGCCATTCTACCTTGCTGAATCGGAAGAGGTGACCCAGCAAAGCCATTGATCTGGAGGTGAGTCACTGACCTGGTTGGGACTAACTACCATTTGGATTTGTGCTTCCACGACTGTCTCCATCTGCACTATTTTCACTCAGTTGCAGCAGAGTGCGAGGTTAGACAGCATACCTCCCTCCATCATCCTGGATTGACCAGCTCCTATTTGGCTCCTGCCCTCCCAGAAAATTTATTTTTATTATTATTATTATCCGCAATTTATTAGACGCCTATCTGGCAGGTAGAATCCTGTCACTCTAGGCAACGTACAATAAAAGAATAATACATAACCAAAAACAAATACAAAACAGTCAAATAAATTAAATAAAGGATCAAAATAAATATTTTGATATTTGTTTATTTATTTAATGCATCTACATCCAGCTTCAGATCACATAGTGACCCCAAAGAGGTTTCCAATATACTGATTCTGTTTCCTGACTCCTAACTGAGCAGAGCAGAGGGAGCTGTCTCAGTTGGTCCACAGGTGAGGAGATATAAGCAAGCCAGCTTTCAGAGAGCGAGCAAACAGAGCGAGCAAACAGGGAGAGCAAACAGGAGTTTGACAGAGGAGTTTGACAGGGGAGGTCAAGGGGGAGGTCCCTAAAAAATTTTTTTAAAAGTAATTCTCCTTGTACAGCACACCGTGTACCAGTGGGACTCTCAAGTTTACCCTGAAGTAGGACAGGACAAAGAACAGGCCACTCCAAAACAAGTAGTCAGAAGCAAAAGGTAGAAGAGAGTATGAATGGGAAGGATACCCAAGTGGTTGTGACCTGCAAGGTGTGTGCCATGTTTGTTTTCTTGCATGAGAACAACATGGCGTACACATGCAACAAGTGCAAGCTCGTGGCATTGTTGGAAGAAAAAGTGAGAGGCCTGGAACGGTGGGTGGCCACACTGAGGACTATAAGAGAAGATGAAGAGTTCTTAGAACACTGGAAAAACAGCAGCAAAGAGAAGTGGAGGTGGAAGAGCAATCACATGTGGTAGCAGAAGAGGAGACTGCTTTGGAGAGGAGCAACGAAGTGGAGGAAACTCCATGGGAAAGGGTGACAGGAGCAGAAGAGCTAGAAGACACCCTTCAGCAGTGCAACTATGGAACCGCTTTCAACCACTCAAGGATGAGACTGGAGGACAGCCTGTGGTGGAAGAATTACAGGAGACCCAGTGTGACAATGAGCAAGAGGCTGAAGCTCAATCAAGCAGGGGCAATGAAACCATGTCCCACAATAAGAAGAGAAGAGTACTAGTAGTAGGAGACTCTCTACTGCGTGGGATCGAAACCCGAGTATGCAGAGAAGATCCGTGGACTCGCCAGGTATGCTGTCTACCAGGAGGATGGATTAGAGATGTGACGGAAGGATTGCCATCACTCATCAAGCCCACCAACAGGTATCCCTTTCTCCTCATCCATGTGGGAACAAATGATACTGCCAAACAGAGGTATGAAGAAATCACACCAGGCTTTGAAGCTCTGGGAAGGAAACTCAAGGACTTTGGGCTCCAGATAGTTTTTTCATCCATCCAGTACTTAGAAGAGGAGTAGAAAGGGAAAGAAAAATACTCTGTGTGAATGAATGGCTACGAAGGTGGTGCCGACGTGAGAGATTTGCCGTCATCAGGAGTTTTGGAGTGCGTTGCCACCAGTACGCTGATGACACACAGCTCTATTTCTCCTTTTCATCTTCTGCAGGTGAGTCTGTGGATGTGCTGAATCATTGCCTGACCGCGATAATGGACTGGATGAGAGCTAATAAACTGAGACTCAATCCAGACAAGACCGAGACACTGTTGGTGAGTGCCTTCCCTGCTCAGATGGTGGATGTTTACCCTGTTCTAGATGGGGTTACACTCCCCTTGAAGGAACAGGTTCGTAGTCTGGGGGTTCTTTTCGATCCTTCCTTGTCTCTTGAGGCGCAAGTGGCCTCGGTGGCACGGAATGCGTTCTACCACCTTCGGTTGGTAGCCCAGCTACGCCCCTATCTGGACAGGGATGACCTCGCCTCAGTTGTTCATGCTCTGGTAACTTCTAGGCTGGATTACTGTAATGCACTCTATGTAGGGCTGCCCTTGAAGACAGTTCGGAAGCTTCAGCTAGTGCAAAACGCAGCAGCCAGACTGCTGACGAGGACCAGCCGGTCAGCGCATATAACACCTGTTCTGGCCATTTGCACTGGCTACCTATTTGTTTCCGAGCCAGATTCAAGGTGCTGGTTTTGACCTATAAAGCCTTACACGGCGTGGGACCGCAATATCTTGTGGAACGCCTCTCCCGCTATGAACCTACCCGGTAACTTCGCTCAGCATCTAAGGCCCTCCTCCGGGTACCAACCCATCGAGAAGCCCGGAGGACAGTTACTCGATCTAGGGCCTTTTCTGTAGTGGCCCCCGAACTGTGGAACAGCCTCCCCGAAGAAGTACGCCTGGTGCCTACGCTCCTATCTTTCCGGCTATGCTCCCAGGCATTTTAAGCGTTTATGTTATAAATTAAAAAAAAAATCTTTTTTTTGTTCCTGCTTCTGTTCATTGTTTGTAGGCTGATTTTATCGTGATTTTGTATTTTAACCTTTTGTACACCGCCCAGAGAGCCACTCGCTATGGGCGGTTTATAAATGAAACAAATAAATAAAAATAAATAAATATTTGGATTCTGGGACCACGGGCTATGCTTCCTGGAAGATGGACTGCTGGCAAGTGATGGGTTACATCTCACAAGGACTGGGAAGAATGTGTTTGGCCACAGCATGGAGAAGTTCATCAGGAGGGCTTTAAACTGAATCCTAAGGGGGAGACGTAAACTTGGTGGTAACGACTGATGAAGGCTTGTGCACAGTAATGGGAACAGAGAGATTGGCTCTAATTGGGCCCAGTAACAGTCCTCAGAAAAAAGTAGTAAGGAAGCCAAGCCATAAATCACATGGTCTTCAATGTCTGTATACTAATGCGCAGAGCATGGGAAACGAGCAGGACGAACTTGAACTCTTAATACAGGAGGGTAATTACGACTTGATAGGTATAACTGAAACTTGGTGGGATGACTCCCATGACTGGTATACAGCAATTGAAGGATATAACTTGTTCAAAAAGAACAGAAGGAATAAAAAAGGAGGTGGAGTTGTGCTATATGTTAAAAATATATGTCCCTGCACAGAAATACAGGAAGATGAGCTTGGTAGCTCCATCGACAGTATCTGGATTAAAATTAATGGGGCAAGTAATAAAAGGAATGTGGTGCTTGGAGTCTACTACCAAACACCCAATCAAGGAGAAGATGAGAATGTAACTTTTGAAAAGCAAATTGCCAATGTTTTGAGGAGGCATGATGTAGTAGTAATGGGGACTTCAATTATCCCGATATCTGTTGGGAGACAAATTCTGCCAAACACGGCCCCTCCAAGAAATTTATGACTTGTATTGGAGATAACTTTCTTCTACAGAAAGTGGAGGAAGCAACCTGGATTTGATTCTAATCAATAGAGTTGATTTGGTGGATGAAGTGGCGGTTACAGGAACTCTGGGGGAAAGTGACCACACCATACTTGAATTCTTGATTTTAACAGAAGCAAAAGCTGAGAGTAGCCATACATACACCCTGGACTTCAGGAAAGCTGATTTTAATAAACTCAGAACAATTGTAAGTATGGTTCCATGGCAAGCCACCCTAATGAGAAAAGGAGTCCAAGATGGGTGGGAGTTTCTAAAAAAGGAAATTCTAAAAGCGCAATGGCAAGCAATTCCAACAAGGAAAAAAGGTGGGGGGGAACAGCAGAAGAAGCCAATCTGGCTTCACAAAAGCTTAGAGCTGACCTTAAAATGAAAAAGGACACATACAGGAAGTGGAAGAAGGCCAGGCCACAAAGGAAGAGTACAGGCAGGTATCACGGAATTGCAGGGATGGTGTCAGAAAGGCTAAAGCTGAGAATGAGCTGAGGTTAGCGAGGGATGCTAAAAGCAACAAAAAAGCCTTCTTTAGGTATGTCCATAGTAAAAGACAGAGAAAAGAAATGGTGGCACAGCTACTCAATGAGGATGGCAAAATGATAACAGATGACAAAGAAAAGGCAGAAGTGCTCAATTCCTACTTTGGCTCAGCCTTCTCCCAAAAAAGGGTCTATGACCCTCCCGGGAAACATGAAGTAGAAAGGGCAGGATTGGAGCTTGAAATTGATAGACAAATGGTCAAGGAATACCTAATCACATTGAACGAGTTCAAATCTCCAGGGCCCAATAAACTGCATCCTAGAGTATTGAAGGAACTGGCTGAAGAACTCTCAGAACCGCTCTCTATTATCTTTGTGAAATCATGGAGAACTGGTGAAGTGCTGGATGACTGGAGGAGAGCTAATGTTGTCCCTATCTTCAAAAAGGGCAAAAAGGAGGAAACAGGGAACTACAGACCAGTCAGCCTAACATCAATCCCAGGAAAAACTCTGGAGCAGATTATAAAGCAGTCAATCTGTAAGCACCTTGAAAACAATGCAGTGATTACTAGGAGCCAACACGGATTTATGAAGAACAAATCCTGCCAAACTAATCTTATCTCATTTTTTTTATTGGGTAACCTCCCTTGTAGACTGTGGAAATGCTGTGGACATAATAGCAAGGGCTATCTTAACAAGGGCTAAGATGGTGGCGGCGGCGGCCTCAGCGGCTTCCTCGTCCAATGGGTCTGGCAAGGGCATCGGTGTTGACGGAATCCCCAAGAGTGAGGGCGAACGACTATACCAGAATAAGAAAAGGAAAGAGGAAATTGCTAAATGGGGAGGAGAGAGTTGCTTTGAGCCTTCCGCCAACCCTTCGAAAAGATACCGAGCCGTCATTACTAACTGGAGGCAACAGCAGTTGCAGGAGAAGCAGGAGGAAGGCGCTGCCTCAGGAGCCGTGAGAGGGAGACAGGACCACCTTGACCCGACCCCTCCTTCTCCCTGCACCATAAGGCTCTTCTTCATGAGGAAAGCCTTGTTTTACAGTCCTCGCCGCTTGTTGGGGCCGAGTTCGAACTGCCCGCGTGTTCTTTCACAGGGTGTGCCATCTTGTCATTTGCTTCAGTCAGCAAAATGTCTTGGGATGACCCTATTCCCTCCTGGTGGCGCAAGAGGTGGAGGAGGAGTAGCTGGAGCCTCGTTGCACTTGCAGACCCCAGCGCAAGTATGGCCGTGGTGGGGGGCAGACCCTTGGTGTGGTGCATGGCCAGCGTCTTGGTGGCTGTTGGCTGCAACCTTGCCATGTAGAGGAGCCCCTGGAGACCAGAGACCTGATGGCTTACCCCCAGAACACTATTGTGCCGCCAGACGGCCTCTTTCTCAAGGAGGTAGAGTACTGCGAAGTCGTCTTGGAGACTGAAGCAACAGAGGCGGAAGGGTAGCCTCGTTGAATGCACCATGGCTTACAATAGGACTCTCGTCCAAGTTGCTGGAACAGAGCAGGGGAGGGATAAGTGGGGAAGTGTGATGGAATTTGCTGTGTTGGTACATTTATTTGTTAATAATTTATATTAAGTATGAGTTTATTTGTATTCTGGCTTCATTGTGTACTTTTTATAATACTTCTTGTGTTCTTTTTTTCTTGTACACCACTTAGAGATATTTTTATATATTAAGTGGTATAGAAATAGTCTAAATAAATAAATAAATATATCTTGACTTCAGCAAAGCTTTTGACAAAGTGCCCCATGATATTCTGATTAGCAAGCTAGCTAAATGTGGGCTGGATGGTACAACTATCAGGTGGATCCACAGTTGGCTCCAGAATTGTACCCAAAGAGTGCTTATCAATGGTTCCTTCTCAAACTGGGCGGAAGTAACCCGTGGGGTACCACAGGGCTCGGTCCTGGGCCCAGTGCTCTTCAACATTTTTATTAAGGACTTGGATGAGGAGGCACAGAACATGCTTTTCATATTTGCAGATGATACAAAATTGGGGGGCACAGCTAATACCGCAGAAGACAGAAAGAAAATTCAAAGGGACCTTGATAGGCTGGAGCATTGGGCTCAAAACAACAGAATGAAATTCAACAGGGATAAATGCAAAGTTCTACACTTAGGAAAAAGAAACCAAATGCACACTTATAAGATGGGGGATACTTGGTTCAGTAATATGACATGTGAGAAGGATCTTGGAATTGTCATTGATCACAAGCTAAATATGAGGCAACAGTGCGATGTGGCTGCAAAAAAGGTAAATGCTATATTAGGCTGCATTAACAGAAGTATCATTTCAAAACTGCGTGAAGTATTAGTTCCCCTTTATTCAGTACTGGTTAGGCCTCATCTTGAGTACTGCATCCAGTTTTGGTCTCTGCACTTCAAGAAGGATGCAGACAAACTGGAACAGTTTCAGAGGAGGGCAACAAGGATGACCAGGGGACTGGAAACAAAGCCCTATGAGGAGAGACTGAAAGAACTGGGCATGTTTAGCCTGGAGAAGAGAAGACTGAGGGGAGATGTGATAACACTCTTCAAGTACAGGAAAGCTTATCACACAGAGGAGGGCCGGGATCTCTTCTCGATCGTCCCAAAGTGCAGGACACGGAAAAATGAGCTCAAGTTGCAGGAAGCCAGATTTCAACTGAATATCAGGAAAAACGTCCTAACTGTTAGAGCCATACGACAATGGACCCAATTACCTAGAGAGGTAGTAGGCTCTCCAACACTGGAGGCATTCAAGAGGCAGTTGGACAGCCATCTGTCAGGAATGCTTTGATTTGGATTCCTGCATTGAGCAGAGGGTTAGACTTGATGGCCTTATAGGTCCCTTCTAACTCTACTGTTCTATGATTCTATGACGATTAAAATACATAAAACCCAGTTAAATCCATTAACCGTTTAAATGGTGATAATATAAACAATAGTGCAGCACAGAACAGTCCTCCAAAACTCAGAGCAATATTTCATCTGCAACTAAATTCACTTCTTCTCCTGAAGGCCGACCCTATCATTAGGTAGAATGAGGTTGCCATCACAGTCAGCTGATCTGGGGTGTTTTGAAAAGGCAGCAAATTGTTGATATTTTATTATTGCTGTATTTTTACTCTCAGAGAGGGACACTTGCAGAGTTTTCTGCCTCAGTTGCCAAAATAACTTGGTCAATCTTTGATACTATGTATACTTTGATTTATGGGAGGGATTGTCCTGGCCCAGCCTCCTCTTACTTCGCTGTCCTTTTTTCCCTTTCATATCATATGGAATCAGTTATAAACCATTATTTTAACGGTGACTTGCCTTGAACGCATTGGCACAAAGAAGGTACATAAACGCAGGAAATAAATAAGTACGGTGCAGAGCTCCTTGGGGGAAGCATGGAATATAAATGTAACAAATAACCCCAAGGGGCAATTCTATTACTGGCACCATGTTGCAATTAGTTTATGCAACATTACATTAAATCTTTCGTCATGGAACGAAAGATTTTAAAGCATGCAGTATCTTTGGGGTAAATGACACCAGCCGTGAACAACATCAAATTACCAAGAGTTTCAAAACCAATACAGAATTAAGCTGGAGCAGAATTGTCTCTTCAGTTGAAAGAATCAAACTGCCTTTTGTCAACCTCTGCCTAGTTATCCCCTTCAATTCCCTCATTAGCTTTCATATGAATAATGCATAGTTTTTACTCGAGATAGTTTCATAACTCCTCAATTGTTCAAGCTAATTTAACACTCTCTGAATCATGATATGCCATAAAGCCCATGAATATTCCCCAAGCTCTTCCATGGCTCGAACAGTTTGCAATGCCAGATTTTCAAAGAAATGTATGCATGTTGGGGTTTTTTAACCTTTCCAAAAGCAGCAGTGAGACAAACATGGCTTGCAAATGCTGCTTATCAGAAAATGAGATCAAGCTCTCCAGGGGCATCAGAGTAAAATGTAACCCTCATTTAATTTTTTCAAGGAGGGGAAGGGGGAAGCTGTAAAGTTGAGATGGTTAACTACAGTGAAAAGTATATATGTGCTTAAAACATTTGACCTCTCTTTGGCACAACTCATTACTCCTGTGAACGGAGTTTCTGAGAATATTCTGCTGGAGAAATTTCATGAGCAAGAAGGCCATTGTGTGCCAGGCTGCTTAGAGCACAGGGCATTGTATTCTGAATGCTGTGGCACCCCATGGTAGCCATTAGCATTTGAATTCACTTAATAACCTTATCAGCAGGAACTGCGAGCTCAGGCAAGCAGCAATGGCTTATGTAACTAAAAGGTCTACATGGAAAACTGCCAGAAGTGTAATTAAGGAGGGGCACTTCAAAAATCAAATAAGGAAAATGCCCTCTCATATAAGCAAGTAGATCATCGAGCTAGTGTAGTTTTGTAGAGTTTAGTGTCAAGGTTGCTCTGTCTAAGGTCACAAGGATCCTCGAACTCTAGGTGGTATCTCACTTTCAGAGACTCTGGAGGGCCTTTGCTCAGAGAGTTTGGTTATCCCGATTCATCATAGGACCTCTATGCAAATATACAGTATCCCTATGTTCTATCCTTTGTCCTTCCCCTTTCTCTTCTCTTGGCTCACCGCTGCGGTTAACAGCCCCAGACCCTTCTGATAATGGCAAGGCTGGCCCTCTTTCCTATGAACGTACATGCTCAAGGCTTCTTGCCTTTTCCCTTTATCTGTATTGACTCAAAGTCCTTATATGTTGAATATGTTGACTCAGAGACCTTATATGTTCACCTAAGCTCACAGGTTTCCAACAGCCATTGTCAAAAAGTAGGTGGATTAATAGATAGACACCCCACCCAAGGATTCTTGGGTCTTGGGAGGTACCAGAAAATTTCTATTTGAGAGTCAGACTTCAGACAGCAGAAAAGTCTTATAATATATGCTATTTATTCATATCTTGCACATTACAACTATTAAAATGCATTCTAAGTGGTCTTAGCCATCACAGCAGAAATAGAAAATAAACAGAAAACATAAAATAAAAATAAAAATCAGCAAAAAAGAGGTTGCTGAATAACATCAAAGTATAGGACCTTGAAGGTACAACTTACTTAGGTTACAATAGATGAAAGGACTGAGTTAAACTCAAAGTCTTGTTTCAGAGCCATAGTTACAAAGTACATGGAAATACATCTCACCCATCAGATGACATAGATGGCATATCACTCCTGCTTTCTTCAACCTACCTCCAGCCAGAGATGGGTACTGATCCTAGTGGGGCTTAGATTTTTATACACCTATAAGAGAGGGGGCAGTTTCCCATGGCCTTATCAGCTGCCTTCTCTCTGTACTGCCTTTTCATGCCATCTGCCAGACATAGCAAGTGTGCCTAGCTAAACATTTTGTCAACACTAGTGGGCTTAACTAGTTAACCTAACTAGGTGTGCCTCTCTGGTTGTTCTGGTTACTATGTCTCTCTCAGACCCACCCAAAAATGGAATGCCATAAATGGTGCTAAATGGTGTTCTGGCAGCTACTTCAACTGTTATCAGAAGTTATCAGATGTTTACAAATATAACAAAGTGTTGGCTGCCTTACAAGACACCTTATTTCCATGCTCTCTCTTACTAAACTCTTGTAGATACTCACTGCTTTACACAGGTGGGGGGTAGAGAAACCTTCTTTGCTGTCTAGCATTATGCATACTAAAAAAATAAGCAAACTACGTAGCAATACCAGCAATAATTACTTTTTAAACCTATATAGGATCAAGCTCAAGCCTCTTTCTTCCCTTTCTCTCTTCCCTTCCTGGTTCCGCAGCCCTCACTGAGGTAAGGCAACATCCTTCCTTTCTTCCCTATCTATAAAGGAAGGGCTGAAGTTCAGTGGCAGAGAACTGCTTTGTGTGCAGAAAGTCCCAGGTGCAGTCCCCAACATCTCCAGGTAGGGCTGGGAGAGACTCCTGCCTGAAACCTTGCAGAGCCACTGGGTTTATGAACAGGGTTTTCAGGGTATGCGGTATTCAGAGGGGGTTTACCATTGCCTTCCTCTGAGGCTGAGAGGCAGTGACTGGCCCAAGGTCACCCAGTGAGCTTCATGGCTGTGTGGGAATTTGAACCCTGGTCTCCCAGGTCATAGTCCAGCACCCTAACCACTACACCACACTGGCTCTCAAATCAAATAATAAATAAATAAATGTTCCATGCACATATGTTAATGTTTAATGCTCTTGTATTGTAATATATATGGTAAGAGGTTATATTAGAATGTTTAAGGTAAGTGATGAGTGTTGGGGGGAATGAGTGAGATGAATGCTGGAGAGTGCTGGATTGTGATTGGCTGAGTGACTGAGAGTCGAAGGTTTATATACGACTGTGTGACAGTTTGGCAGTTGGATTGTGTAGAACTTATCTGGGGACTGATGAGAGTAGATAGTGTAGGTTCAACACTGGTTTATTATTTTGGAATTACATAGTGAAAAGTTGGAGATAGCGTAGGAGTATTTTAGCATGGGTAGGACAGGTAGGATTTTAAGAGCTTAAAGAACATCAAGTAATAAGATGAAGAGAAATGTACTGAAAACATGCTTATGAACAGAAAGTGAACTTGCTTTTTTTGAATACCTCTGTACTTTAATATTGTTTGGCTTTCACACCCCCCCCCTCATCATTGGCTATGCTAAGCATGAATGAGATGCAGTTATCTGTGGTGGCAGCAAGGGCCTGGAGGAGAGATACAGTGTATCACAACTCAGAGCTGTGAGCTTTAAAGAGACAAAATGTCACAGGAGAGTTGAGGCTGGCCTAGATACATGAGCCATTATAGCAACAGGGCTGGGAGCACATAGAAAGGTATCCCTAAAACAACACTGCTATATTTGATGTACAAAAGTAGAATATGTGTCAACCTCTGCTAAAAGAAGTGTGTTAGCAAGGTGAGGGGGCACGATATAATGCCACAAACTAGATGTTTGAGGACAAGCAAGATGGGAAGGCAATCCAATTGTTGTGCTGCTTGTGAATGCTGAGAAGCATCTGACTTATCTGATAATGGAAGCTGACTGCTAAACTAGAAGGCACTTGTTATGGTCCACCAAGGCAATGCTTATGTTACAGATACGAAACCAGTGGCCCTTCAGAAGTTGCTGGCTGGGGCTGATGGGAGTTGGAGCCAGTGGTTCCCCATCCCTGTCTTACGTTCTTAAAATGCCACAATGGGCTCTTGCATTATGTGTGTTGCTCTTGTCTCAGACTTGCAACCCTAACCATTTAAAATCCCATATTGTAGACTCAGAGAATGCAGCTGCCCTTCTGAGCTATGATAAATGGGGACATCACTGGTCTGGGAAGGAAAGCTCCCTCTGAAATGCTGAGCAGGGCCTTGGTGGTGGTGGATTTGTTAGGCTCTCCCCCTCCTAGGGATGGACTGTCATAATTACATCCCTAAATTTGCCATACACTCGATAGGTATACAGGGATCTTGCGGGTGGAGCTGTTAAAAATGGGATGATTGTGGGACAATGATTGAACCAGCAAAAGCTCACCCAACAATGAAAACACGGATTCCCTGACTACTATTAGTCAGAGTGAGTCAATTGCGCCAGGTGGCAGATACTTGGGTCGAAGCAGCAGTAGTCCTTGGCTATTCCTCCTGAGCCCCTCCCCCAGTCATTCCTCTTTGTTGTCCCACCGTGCATCTTGGGTGCCTAATCTTGCCTGCTGTCTCAGGTGTGGTGAAGGATGCTATCCCATCATTAGTGTCGAAGGTAGATTCCACTGCAGTCCAATCGGATTCTAAACATGAGATCAGGAGGGAGCACCATCTTATCCTTTGCTTCAGGCAACAAGAGGTCTTAGGCTAGTCCTGGTAATTCCCACACCAAATAAACAGCACTGTTATACTTCCTCCGGTGTAGGGAAGGTGGCCATGATGGTAACAGTAGTGCTAAAGACAACTGCACCTGTGGGAATTGCACAACTCTTCCATTCTTCTCAAAACATTTGGGGCCCCTCCAGATGTCCTTTTTACTGAGCATTTATCATGATATGTGCCCATGATGGTATCAAGGCAACATGGTTGTGCTTTCAGTACCATTTGCACCTGCAAAAGTTTTGGAGTGGTCATACTGCCCCATTTATTATTTATTTATTTATAGAATTTATTAGTCGCCCATCTGGCTGGCTGTCCAGCCACTCTGGGCGATGTACAACATAGGCATATAATACCTAGACATTGAAAATTAAAAACAATGAAGATAAAATCTAGCCCACCCCAAAAGCCTGCCTGAAGAGCCAGGTCTTCAAGGCCCGGCGGAAGCTTATCATAGAAGGGGCATGGCGGAGATCATTTGGGAGGGAGTTCCACAGGGTGGGGGCCACAATTGAAAAAGCCCTCTCTCTAGTCCTCACCAGTTTGGCTGTTTTGACTGATGGGATGGAGAGAAGGTCTTTTGAGGCTGGCTGATCTTGTTGGGCGACATAGCTGATGATGCTGGAAGCGCTCCTTTAGATAGACTTTACAATAGATGCAAGTCCCATAGCTTCCTGCTAAAATCCTGTAACTTTTCATACCACAAATGTTCCAGGGAGGGGATGGGGGTGTACACTTTTGTAACACAACAGTGTTCCTCTGTTGATGGTGATAATGCTGTAACACAGGGGAAGCATCACAGAACAACTAATAAAAGAGAATGATATATTGATGGTCTGGTATAAATCCACCGATAATGCACTATTATCATGCCAGTGACATGTTACAGAATACGCAGAAGAGGCTGGCGCTGCAATGTCAGTGGGGGAGTGTATCTGCTCTGGGTTTTAGTCCAAACTTTCAAGGAGCAGTCCAAGCACCTGCAAAAAAACCCACCAGTCTGGAGGGGCCCTTGGGCTTTCTGCAGTAAGAAAAAAAGATCAAAGAAGCATTGCGAAGGAATAAAAATGGGTGATGACCTTGTGTTGCCACCCTGTAAAATGATGATTTCACCTGAAATGACCAGTGTGTAAGCAGCCAGAGAAGCTGGTTGTGATTCAACGTGACTCTTTGCCGAGGCAAAGAAACGGCCAGTGTGAGACCTTGGCACTTGGGCTGATAACAAGGATAGGGAGAGACACTGCAGTTTGATAAGAGGCAGAGAAGGACATTGTCAGGCATCACAGTAGGTGCTGAAGCCATAATATATTTGGTGATGATAACAGCGGTTTTGAAAAGACAGCGATATGAAATGTGTTTACAAGGTAAGACAATGGAAAAATTACAGGGACGCTGGTTACTAGGACTGTACAAGGCACCCCCGGTTTGGACTGGGACCCAATTCAGACCGGAACACTCTGTGCTCGACCTGATATGGGCCTGATCCAAGCCCTGAACTAATTGGGGGCCTTGCACAGCCATAGGGTTGGGCAGTGCACAAAGGGGGAAAAAGGGGACAATGCAAGCAGAGTCTCACCTGTATTGTCTCCTTCTTCCCCCCTCCTCACCACATAATTAATATCCTCCCTCCCCTTTTGACAGCTCCGGGTGGACCTGACCCAATCCAGGGCTGCCTTGACCCACTCCGGACAAATCCTGGATGAGCCCAGTGTTGAGCCCCAGCTCTCCCAGGGGAATCAGGGTGGGGAGCTGGCTTAGTCCCAGCCTTCTCAGATAGGGAAGGGGAAGGAATCAGAGGTAGATGAGACTTTCGAGGACAATGAGGGAGGGGGAGTAGCTGACAGCCTGCCAGTTCCCACAGATGGTTCGCCCGCCAAAGCAGACTTCGCTCCCCCTACAGATGCCTCAACAGAGCCATTGGAGGATGAGCCGGCGGGCACGCCAGCTACAACCCCCAGGATTCCCAGCCTGGCACTTTAAACGCTTTCCCGCCTCCTGAGGCATCTACTGAGCCTGTACTGTCAGATGAGCCGGTGTAGGCTCGCCCCCCTTCGCCCCGCACAAGAGGTTGAGAGAAGGTGGGACTTCACAGGAATCAGAGATTGCGACCTTCCCTACTTAAGGCGGCGCCCCCCTGACCCGGTTGCTGAGTCAACTTTCTTCACATGCTGCAGAGTAAGCCTGGGTAGCTTAGTTAGGGAATGTAGTGAGTTAGCACAGATAAGTCTATGAAATACATTGCCTTTGATGTTACTCTAATAAAACAGGAATTAATTCCAGCCTCGCCTCTATTTCGTGACTCTCACTCTGGGTGGGACACCCAGATTGGCCTGATTCACTTCAGGATCCAGGATCCAGGTGGCTTTCCAGCTGCCTCTTGAATGCCTCCAGTGTTGGAGAGCCCACCACCTCCCTAGGGAATTGGTTCCGTTGTCGTACCGCTCTGACAGTTAGGGATTTTTTTTCTGGGACGGCTGAGAAGATATTCTGGCCCTCTTCCATGTGACAACCTTTCAGGTACTTCAAGAGTGCTATCATATCTCCCCTCAGTCTTCTCTTCTAAACATGCCCAGTTCTTTCAGTCGTTCCTCCTAGGGCTTTCCTTCTAGTCCCCTGATCATCCTCGTTGCCCTCCTCATTCCAGTTTGTCCGCATCCTTCTTAAAGTGCAGTGTCCGGAACTGGACACAGTACTCAAGATGAGGCCTAACCAGTGCCAAATAGAGGGAGAACCAATATTTCACGCAATTTGGAACTATACTTCTTTCGGGTGTCTCCGGTCCCATCAATATAAGGGGATGTACTGAGGTCCACTGCCCCCCTCCCAGCCTCTCTTCTTCTTGATCTTAGTAGAACCCGGTCTTGCTTGGCTTCCCACTGTTTGTTTTCCCTTATCTTTCTCCCTTTTTCTCTCCCATTTCTGCTCTGCTGAAAAAGAAATCATCCTTGGGCCTGCTGTCCCACTGGGCTGGTAGCTATGAACTGCTTTTGAACTTAATGCTGCAAAACTTTACTACCAAAAATGAGTAGGATATTTAAAATGGTTAAGAATACTTCAAACCAGGGGTGGCCATCACGGTGCCCTCCAGATGTTGTTGCTCTCCAACTCCAGCCAGGTCCCAGCCAGCATGGCCAAAGGTCAAGAATAACGAGAGTGGTACTCCAGCAACATCTGAAGGGCACCAGGCCAGCCAACCCTACTTGACTGTAAATGGACCAGAGGGAATTTTAGTAGGGAGATGCAGTGTAGGACTTCATAATATATGAAGCATGGTTTTGTTCTTATTAAAAAAAATGATTAGTTGCTTTGTCAATTCCCTTACGCCATTGATCACACTATTATCATCCCTTTAGTCACACTGGACTGCCCTGGTGGATTATTCCTCTACTGTTCCTACATTGAGCATTGTATCAATAAACAGCTTAATCCAATTCAGTTACTATCTTGAGCCTGTGGTCCTTGTTACTGCTTCATCTCTATCCATGCTGGGGTGCAATTTCCAATCCAGATTTATATATTGATTGATTTAATAGGCATTTTTTATTCTTCACTTTTATCCTGCCTTTTCCACCTCAAGGGCCTTGAAATCATAATGTACAGTATATACAATAAAGGACACAAAAGCTGCCTTACACCGAGTCAGACCATTGATCCACCTAGCTCAGTATTGGCTACAGTGACGAGCAGTGGCTCTCCAGGGTTACAGACAGGAGGGTTCCCATACCTACCTGGAGATATCAAGAATTGGAACCTTATGCATGCAAAACATGTACTCGACCGCTGCACTACGGTAGAATCAAAGGCATAAAATGTAATAAACAGCACAGGAAGAGAGAAATAAACCTAACGATCCCACGCACACAGTGCCAGACAGAACAACAAAAGAAGCGGCCTGCAGGATCTGGCTAAGAATCAGCTGATCCAGCATCCTACTTTCAACAATGGCTGACCAGATGTTTCTCAAAGCAGAGCATAAAGGCAAAATCTTATTTTAACCCATTGTATGTCCATAGCATCTGATCTTCAAAGATATACTGCCTCTGAATAGGAAGGTTCCATTTAGCTCTCATGGCTAATAGCTGTCAATATGCTATCCTCCATGAATTTGCCAAATTGCACTTAAAAGTAATTTAAGCCTTCCTAAAAATCTGTAGGGCAGTAGTTCTGCTGGCTTTTTTTTAAATAAAAATGAGAACTTTCCAAAGAAGAGCCAGATGTGATAAGGCCTACTTCCAGTGGTACAAGTCAAATTCTGACAAAGTGGGTTTTCAAGTGAAGATCATAATGAAGACAGAGACACAAAAATATCTGTATGCATGTATTACGAAAGCTCTAGGTGCAGCTATATTGTGGACAGGATGGAGTCTGGCTGAGAAAGAAGTTTCAGAAATCAGGAATAAACTTACACGATTTTTCTTCTTTAATCCTGTATTCCAGAACATCAGAAGCCCTCGTCTGGGCTGGGAAATGAATGGAGAGAAATAATTTTTTCAGGTTCTCTTCTTTCCTAACCATGAATACCTAAACAGAGCAAAGAGAGCGCATGAAATTATATCATAGCAAAAAAAGGTCATTCGTGTGTTCAGTAACCATCCTATCAGAACTTGGTCAAAAATTTTGTATCTTTCCCATAAGAACATATAAAGAGCCCCACTGAATCAGACCAACGGTTTAGAACAGCATTCTGTTCTCATAATGGCCAACCAGATGCTTATGGGAAGCATGGAAACAGGATCTGAGAATAGCCCTTTCCCAGCAACTGTTATTCAGAGGCATACTGCTTTCGTTCCTGAGAATAATAAACCATTCATAGCCTTATCCTCTATTAATTTCCCTAGTCCCCTTTTAAAGCCATCCCAGTTGATAACCGTCACTACAACATACAGCAACAAATTCCACAGTTTAAATGTGCAATGTGTGAAGATGCACTTCCTTTTGTCTGTCCTGAATCTCCAACAAACTCCAGGATCTAGTATTATAAGAGAGGAAGAAAAGCAACGCTTTATCAATTTTCTCCACACCATGCATCATGTTATACTTTGCTATCATGTGCCCCCACTTTTTTTCTAAACTAAAATGCTCCAAACGTTGTTATCTTTCCTCGTAGAGGAGTTGTTCCAGCCCCTTTATCATTTTGGTTACCCTTTTCAGCACCTTTCCCACCTCTATAGTATAGGGACATAGCAAGCTGCCGTAGACAGAGTCAGGCCGTTGGTCCCTGCAGCCCAGTATCATCCAGAGTGACTGGCAGCAGCTCCCCAGGATTTCAGACTGAGGTCTCTCCCAGCCGTACTTGGAGATGCCAGGGATGGAAGCTGGGACCTTCTGCATGCAAAGCAGATGCTCTAACCACTGAGCTACGGCCCTTCCCCAACATCCTGTTTGAGACCAGGCTATGATCAGGGATGCTGTTAGGAGATGGCCCAGAAGTGTCTTTGGGACTGGACCCTGGGACTCCTTCCCCTTCTCCCCTCTTTTCCAACTTAAAAAAACCCCTTTACCTACCAGACAGCTATGCCTTTGGGAGTCAGCCTATGCATCTATACGTATAAATGAGCATATGCACATGTTACGCATAGACCCATGCCCCAGATCTCTTAAGGACTCCCCTGGCTATGATGTCCTTTTTGAAAATAGGAAACAAGACTATACACCAGGTGTGGGGAGCCTGTGGCCCCCAGATGTTATGGAACAACAATTCCCATCATTCCTGACCTCTGGCCCTGCTGGCTGGGGCCGATGGGAGTCGGAATCCAATAACATCTAGGGCCATAGGTTGTCTGCCCTTCCAGGGCCAGCGCCGGGGGGGGCAGGCCGGGCCCTGGTTGAAGGGCCCCTCCTTAGGGTGGGTGGGTAGCGCTCCCTTCAGCAATTGGCGGCAGCGTTGGCTCCCCATCCTGCTGCAGATCACAGAGAGGGAGCTCCCAGGCATCCCCCCTACTGCTGCACAGGCCTGCACTGCCCACCTGCATCCCCCACCTACCTCTCCCTTGATATAAATGCTGGTTGCACTGCGTGTGCAAGCTACCATCAACTAAGATGGTGACCGAGGTTTCCATAAGGGGCTGATGCCCCTGTCACCATCTTGGTTGATGGCAGGGATACATGTGAGTAGCACGCACGTGTGCCATCAACCAAGATGGAGGTGGAGGCATCAACCCCTTGGGGAAGCCTTGGCCACCATCTTGCTTGATGGCAGACATGCAAGCACAGTGTGGGCAGCATTCACCAAGGGAAAGGTAGGTAGGTGGAGCGTGCGTGCGTACATGCGTGTGCTGGGGCCCGGAGCAGGCTAGTGCCCAAGGGCCCTGGGCATGCCTGGCACCAGCCCTGCACCCTGCTATATCTATTACAGTAGGGCCCCGCTTATACGGCGGGTTAGGGACCAGGTCCCTGCAGTAAAGCGGAAATCGCCGTAAAGCGGAACCCATTGACTATAATGGGTTGCGTCGCGAGAAAATGCCGCAAAATGCCGCAAAACCGGCTTTAAAATGGGGATTTTCCCCTGACTGAAAGCCGCCGCATCAGCGGAACGCCAGAAAGCAGGGCCCTACTGTGTACCAAATGAAGCTATGCCTTCGATTTATAAACAGGCATAACAACACCAGCTATCTTATGTGCAGAGTAGGTGCTTTGTCTTACTCCAAGGAGCACAGATGTCTGTAAAGTTTAAACTGAACCTTTACTAAACAGCACCAGCCTGGCTACTGGTTACAGCAGAAACAAGGAAGAAAGAGGAGAAGAAAAACTAAATTCACAACTCAGGAAGGCTGCTTAACTTCATGGGCCTAAATACATTAACCATTTAGTCTCTCTCTCTCTTCCCCACCCCCCAGTACAGTGGGTATTAATTAAGGACTGTTGCTTATTCCAACATCTTAGGGTAGAAACACATTCACTGTTCTGCTAGTTCCAGTGAGTCTCCACCTCTCTCTTCTGAAAACGGGGGCACACGTCGCTAGTCAAACCCCACCCCTATTTACTGTAAAACTTGCTGGGATCAGCTTGAGTGTTGTTGTTTTTATATCAGCTTCAAAGAGATTTTGCAACTGATCGGCAGATCAACCTGTTCCCCCTCCAGGTGTGACTAATGGAAACACTTTGCTGTAGGCAACTAGAGTGCTCACAGCCTTAGCCTAATAATCCCTAGCATTCTCTTCTTTTTCACTGCTCCTCCACACCAAAGTTTATGGTTTCAGGGTGGTATCTACCATGACTTCAAGTCCTCTTTCCTGGATAAAGTCAATTCAGACCAAAGTGCAGCCTTCTAAATTACATGGAATCTGATTTGTCATTGTGTTGTCCATTCACCCATTGCAGAGAGATCCTTCTGGAGTTCTTCACAGTCTGCTTTGGATGTCACCATCCAGAATAATTTGGGAGTCATCTGCAGAGTTGGTCCTGACTCCAGATCATTTATGAGGAACTTAGTGTGGCATAGTGGTTAAGGTGTTGGACTACGACCTGGGAGACCAGGGTTCGAATCCCCACATAGCCATGAAGCTCACTGGGTGACCTTGGACCAGTCACTGCCTCTCAGCCTCATGAAAACCCTATTCATAGGGTCGCCATAAGTCGGAATCGACTTGAAGGCAGTAGATTTACATTTTAAATAGCATTGGCCCCAGTGCACATCCTTGGGGACTCCACTGCTTATTTCCCTCCATTGTGAAAACAGTCAATTTATTCTTGTCTTCTAATTCTAGGGTTTTAACAAGCTACTGATCTATGGGGGGAGCTCCCTGTCCTCTTATCCTGTTACTGCTATGTTTGCTGAGGAGCAGATAATGCCTACCAGATTGTCCCAATTCACATACTTGTTAACACTCTCAAACATATTACTGCTAGTCATAATGCAAAATTAAATCTCTGTGTTCAGAAGCAGTATATTTCTCAATGCCAAGTGCTGGAGCCAAACAATACCAGGCTGGCTGGCTATCACCTACATACATTTCCCAAAAGCATCCCTTTGGATGTGCTTCCAAAAGCATCTGGCTGGCCACTGCTAAAAGTAGAAGACTGGACCAGAATAATAGAAATTAGGTGCTGTTAGCAATTTAATGCAAACTTTCCTGATTTGCACTTTCCGAAACAGTACACAGATCGAAATACAGCTGTCCTTTGAAATTCACATTTCTCTGAATCTTGCTATGCAATTCTCCAAACTAAAAACTGGGGGCAAAACTGTGCACATTAGGGGAAAGTGCATGTAAAAATGAATATATTAATGAAAATATCAAACAAAAATGCATTATATTAGGGAAAATTGCACACAAAAATGTGTACATAGGAAGAAACGCACACTAAAATGTTGATGAATGTTTGTGAGGACTTTTTTATTTTTAAAAAATGCAAACTGATATGTAAGGTACAGTTTGTACTTAACGTAAACGGTGTTTCTTCATGGATGACACGAGGTCTCCACGTGGGCACTATAGCTCCCCCTACAGCTCGAAGACAGGAAATGCCTCAGGAAATGTTTTTTGCTCCTCCCTTCCTACTGAGGCTCAGTTTTCATTCTTGTAAAGCTCTGCCAACAACCTCAGCTCATCATAGAATATATAACACATCGAAAAAACAGAATAGATGTAAGAACATGAAAACAGTTAACCAGACTGGGAGAGTCCCAGAAATGTGCGTAGTCGTGGCACCCCATGATATCGTCCCATATAGTCAGCCAGGTTAGGGAGGGCCTTGGAGACCTCTTGTCATCCATGAAGAAACACCGTTTACGGTAAGTACAAACTGTACCTTCTGTCATGGATGACAGAGGTCTCCATGTGGGACATACTAAAGCTACAACCTAGGGTGGGTCAGATGGAGGCAGGACCTGTTGGAGAACTCTGCGACCAAATGAAGCCCCTGCTGATGCACAAAGATCAATTTTGTAATGCCGAGTAAAGGTAGACAGGGATGACCAGGTGGCTGCCCTATAAATTTCTTCTATGGAGGCATTAGTGGAGAAGGCCGCCGAAGTAGCGGCTGATCTGGTGGAATGAGCCGAAAAGTTCAATGGAGAAGGCCGGTGCAGAGCTTCGTATGCTAGAGATATACACGCTCTAATCCACCTAGCCAAGGTATTTCGTGAGACCTTGTTTCCTAAAGTGGGAGGATGGAATGATACAAACAAGGAATCACATTTACAAAATGACTCAGTTCTAGAAAGGTAGACTTTCAGAGCATGTCTAACGTCTAAGGAGTGCCACGCTTTTTCTCTGGGATGAGAGGGATTAGGACAAAAGGAAGGTAGGATTATTTCCTGCTGCCTATGGAATGGTGAGTTCACTTTGGGAACAAAGGCTGGGTTAGTTCATAGCACCACTTTATCTTTATGGAATGTACACAGATGTTTTTGTATTGAGAGGGCTTGCAGTTCAGATACTCTGCGAGCCGAGGTGATAGCTACGAGGAATATCAATTTGAAGGACAGGACCCTGAGAGGAATGGATGCAAGCGGCTCGAAGGGAGGTTTCTGAAGAGCACTGAGGACGGTATGCAGGCTCCATGATGGAAATCTATGCAGTACTGGAGGACTTAAGGCAACAGTTCCTCACAGGAACTTTTTGAGAAGAGGATGTGCAGCCAGAGAAGTATTGCTGGTAGGTAGCAGGATGGATGAGAGAGCAGATGTTTGTCGTTTTAAAGTATTTGGCCGCATGCCCTTTTTCAGACCATCTTGTAAGAATTGCAGAACTTGAGCAACCACTGCTGACTATGGAGAGATAGCTTGTGTGGCGCACCATTTGGAGAAGGCTTTCCATGTAGATTGATAGCTTTTAATGGTGGAAGGGCATCTCGCTGACAGGATGGTATTCACCACATCAGAGGAGAATCCTAATGCTAACAGCCTATTGCGCTCAATTTCCATGCGGTTAGTCAGAGCCGTTGTGGGTCCGGGTGTAGGAGAGGATCCTGATGAAGCAGGTTGTGTCATGCCGGTAAATGAAGCGGCGGGCCTTGTGCCAGGCGAACTATGTCAGAGAACCAGGGCGTCTCGGCCAATAGGGGGCCATGAGGACTACATGAGCTGCTTCTGTTCTGATTTTCTTCAGTACTCTGGACAGCAAGGGAGTCGGTGGGAAGGTGTAGAGGAGGCCTTTTGGCCAACTTACTGCCACAGCATCTTGTCCTTCTGCTCCACAATTCCTGAATCGGGAGAAGAATCTCTTTGTCTGGTGATTGTCGTCCGAAGCGAATAGGTCTTCTTGGAAGTTGCCAAACTTCGCTTGGAGAGACTGGAATACTTCCACATTCAGAGCCCACTCACCAGGGAAGAGCTGCTGTCTGCTCAGCCAATCCGCCGTTATGTTCAGGCGACCCTGGATGTACTCTGCTGAAATTGAGGACAGGTGTCTTTCTGCCCACAGTAGCATTGAGGTAGCCTCTAGGTTCAGAGTCCTTGAGCGGGTACCTCCTTGTTTGATCAGGTAAGCACGAGTCAACGTGTTGTCGGTGCGAATGAGGACGTCCAGAAAGTCGAGGATTGGCACGAAGTGCCGAAGAGCTAGGTGTGCTGCCCTTAACTCTAACCAGTTGATGTTTCTGGTCGTCTCTGCTGCCAACCAGCGTTCTTGAACATATTGCCCCTGGCAGTGCACTCCCCAACCATGGAAGCTGGCATCAGTGGTGATGACTGTTCGGGGAGGATCCTGTAGTGGGGCACCTTTCGATAGGTTCCGTATTTCTGACCACCAGGTGAGGGAGTGTTTGACTGGAGATGGAAGGAGAACATGACGATGGTTGCGTAGTGCAATGTCTGATTGGAACTGAAGTAAAAAGGTTTGAATTGGGCGGAGTGCAGGCGCGCCCAGGGAGTGATCCCTATTGCTGATGCCACCTTACCCAGTAGTTTGGCAAGCAACATCATGTCTGGGGATTGAAGTTGGGACAAAGTAGTTGCTAGTGAGGCAATGTTCTGGACCCTCTGTGGCGACATGGAAATGAGCTGTTGAGCCGTGTCTATAGTCGCCCCAAGGTGGAGCAGCTGCTGAGAAGGACATAGATGGCTCTTTTGGGAATTTATGAGAAAGCTGTGATCTTGCAAGAAGTCTAGTGAAACGTGGACATCCTGTTGGGCTTGTCTAATAAATACGGGTATATGTGCAATCCTTGCATCCGAAGACCCGCCACTAACGTCACCATGACCTTGGTGAATAGTCATGGAGCCGAAGCCAGACCAAAGGGAAGGGCCCTGTATTGAAAGTGGCAGCTGTTGTAATAGAAGCGGAGTAATCGCCTGTGAGATGGGAATATGGGGATGTGCAGGTAGGCCTCTTTTAAATCTATTGAAGCCAGAAAGTCCTGTGGAAGAAGAGCTTCTCTGATGGACGTAAGGGTCTCCATCCTGAAGGTTCTCTGGGTCACAAATTGATTTAAGAATTTGAGGTTGAGTATCCCACACCAGGATCCGTCCTTTTTCCCGACCAAGAAGAAGATGGAGTAAAGACCTGAGAAAACCTCTCCTGATAGTACTTCTTCTATGGCGGAGATATCCAACAGGTGATGAATCTCGCCTAATATTGCTTGGTGTTTTTTGATGGAAGTGGCTAAGGGAGAATCAAGGAATCTGGTGGGCGGGTACTCTGTAAGTTCTATCCGGTACCCCTCCTTGACGATGGTGAGTACCCACTTGCCCTGGGTCGTGTGCTGCCAACGGGAAGCAAAGTGGGTTAGGTGACCTCCTACTTGTGGTGTCGGCGGTGAGTCAGAAGTGTTGTTGGTTCTGATGTCCTTGTCTAGTTTGGTTGGGGGAGGGCCTGGAAGAAGGGGTCTGAGACTTGTGTGAAAATCTCTGCCTGGTACAGTAAGAGTGCCCACTTTTGAAGTCGCGTGCCCTGGTGGTGAGCCTGGAGGCACGAAAAGACTGGAAAGGGTAAGAGGACGAGACAGGATGCTTAAAAGTGCACCTATCCTCTCACTTTTGGGATGGCATCACTTTCTTTTTATCTCTGGTCTCTACGAGGACTTCCTTGAGTGCCTCATCGCCGAAGAGCTTGGTACCTGAGAAAGGACAGAGGCTAGGCTGGCACATGAAGCTGCATCCACATCCCAGTGGTTAAGGCAGGGATGTCTGCTGCTGCCATTGCTCTGCAGGAAAATTGGGCAGAGTCCATAGTGGCGCCTGCTATGAATGCCAGGGATCTAGATATCTTGAGTAGAGTCTTTCTGAGTCTAGCTGGGTCTCTGTTAACATCGTCAAGCAGGTCTTCAGTCCACAACAGCGCTGCTCTGGCAAATACAGAAGCCGAAGTAGAGGCACTTATTGAGAGCGCATTAGCTTCGTGAGAGCGCTTCAGAGCTGCATCAGATTTGCGCTCAATGGGGTCCTTTAACTGAGCATCTCCGTCCCACGGCAAGAGGGCATGGGAGAGTAGAGCAGAAATGGGCCCGTCCACAGCTGGAATGCGAAGCTGGTTCATAACGTCAGCATGTAGGACATAAAACTTATTGGCATAGTTAGTACCTTTTCTGCATTGGAGAGGCAAGTCCCATTCTAACTTCATAATATTTTTAAAAGAGGTGGGCAAAGGCATGCATCTAGTGGAAGGCTTAGGGACGGGGAACACTAGAGAGCTCTTAGATAAGGGCTCCTGTTGTTTCTGCATCACATTTAAGTCCAAAGCTGCCACTACTTTATGGAAAAGAGGGGCAAAATGAGCCTCTACAAATAATCTAGCAGACTCAGTGTCATCCATATATGAGCCTTCGCTCCATTCCCCTTCTTCAATATCAGGATCTCTGTCGTCATCAGACTGGCCTGCGTCTAAACAGAGGCCTTGCTGAGTGCTGCGGCCTCTAGCAACAGCATGTGGGGAGGGTGAAGGTATCCTATCAAGGTGTGGATGTGCAGTTGAGGGTCTTTTGGAGGCTGGGGGTGTTATGTCTGCATTATCCTGTATGGACAGAGAATGCCTTTTGGATGCCCTGCCGCTTGCTAATTCTGTAACAAGCTCCCCAATCATGGCCTCCTTAAGCTGTTGCAATACAGCAGGGGTTAGCAGATCAGATAGGGACAACTGCATTTGTTGAGGCATTGCATTAGAGCCAGGCTGGGATGGGGGGGTAATCTGCATGCATTGAACTGGGGAAACGTATCTCCTTTGCTTCTCATCTTCAGATGAAAGACGCTCCAGTTCCCTAGGCCCAATAGGAACAAGGCGGGGGGGGGTTCTGGGGAGCACGGAGGTCGTGTCGCTGAGAGGACCGCAGCGCTATTCTCAGGCAGGAGTAAAGGCAAGTCATGGGAAGCATCCGCTTCAATAAGTGTCCTTTTTGTTGTAGCACAGGAGCAGCCTGAAAAGCGGCGGGCGAGTGCCGATCCAAAATGGCAGCCGCCTCGTGCTTGTCGGACAAAATGGCGGGCACTGCATCACGAGCGGCCAAAACGGCTCCGCTAAAAGCCCCTGCAGTAAGGAGGTAAGTGGAGGGGACTCACTGACTCTGGCAAGCTTGCGGGGAGCGATGGAGTCCATCCGAGAAGAGGTGCCCTCAAGAGGGTCATCTCCGCCAATAAGCAGCTGCTGCTGAGCATTGTCGGGAATCTGGGGCGGGTGGGAGCTGACTGTAGCCAAGGCTGACTACTGCCCTGCCTTTTTTGAATATTTTTTCTTCTTCAAAGAGTAAGATGCCATCTTTTCCATGCTTGCAGGGAGCGGAAGGCAGAAGAAATGAAAGTGAAACAAGAAGGACAGAGAACTAGAGGTAAGTAAAATATTTTTTTATTATTATAAAACAAGTAGAAAAATAGATAGCTGGAAGATAGGCCGAAAAAACCTGGAATATAGGCAAAAGGGAGGAGAGAAGCTAGGCCAGAAAGGAAGACAGCCAGAAAGGGTGTGTTCCGAGCTGAGACCGGAAAGAAAACTGAGCCTCAGCAGGAAGGGAGGAGCAAAAAACATTTCCTGAAGCATTTCCTGTCTTCGAGCTGTAGGGGGAGCTATAGTACCCACGTGGAGACCTCTGTCATCCATGAGAGAAATGTGGCACACTGAACTTAAGACTGAAGAAATGAGAAACTGAGAGAAACCAAAACTGACAGATTTGCTCATCCCTGAATCATAGAGTTGGATGGAGCCATAAAGGTCAACTAGTCCATTCCCCTTCCGATGCAGGAAATCTACTGAGCTAGATCTGATTCAATAAACCAGTTATTAAAAACATGAGAATTAACTTGCAGAATCAAATTAAAGGGTTCATCTAGGATTCTGAAAATACTTATGAAGATCTTATCTATCCCTTCAAACTTTTTTAGGAATAACACTATCACTGTGGTTTGGAAGATGCCAGGTTAAATTTCAAGGGGTCTTTTTGGTTTATAAAGTACTAGACAGCTTGGGACAAGAAAACCTGAAAGATTGTCTCACCCCTTTTATATCTATCACTACGCTCTGCAGGCAAGGGCCTCCTGCAGATACTATCTTATTCATACTTATTTGTACAATTCCAGACATCATGTGTTTGAAATGGAAAGGGGGTCGAATTTCTAATCAACCACTTCCTAACTGGTGACCCAATCCTATGTCTTGCTATACCAAACATATCTAGATCTATACAAAGAGATTAAGGATTAGCCATGATGTTATGTTAGCATTTTAGGGTTGTTATACTGTATATTTTCTGATAGTATATCTTCAGATATACTAGAACAATTATTTCAGGATCCAGGAGTAATAAATCAAAGGTGTTTTCCCCCTTACACTCATCTATTGCAAAGCTATCATTCACTGCCCCTCTCAATGTCCTATAAAAGTCTAAAGAAGTGGAAGCAGTGGGACGCAAAACAAAACTCGAAAATAAAAGTCAAATATCACTTTGGTTGTATTAAGCCTCAGCAAGATAATCTTGCTTGGGTGTAGGGAATGTGGTGCCCTTCAGATGTTGTTAACTTGTTACTCCCATCATCACTAATCACTGACCAGGCTGGCTTGGACTGATGGGAGTTAGAGTTCAACAACATTTGGAAGGCACCACATTGGCCTCCCTTGATCTAATCCTGTAAGTCATCTCCCTCAAGCAGTCGGAAACAGTATTATCTAGAGAAGAGGGTAGACATACCCCTGCGGGTTCCTTGCAGAGTATCTGGGCAGCCTTTTCCTGGCCAATGCTCAGTTGAAGCCAAACTGGGCATGTTTGGATGAGCTTCTCAAGGACACTGATGCCTGGCAGGGAAAAGCAATTCCTCAGAGCAATCAGCTGGCCCGGCTGGCTCTTATCTTCCTCTTCTTCACTGGTTTGTGTGACAGGCCTGTGAAAAGACACAAGCATGCCCTTGTGAGGCAGTTGTAGCAGCTTGAGCTGGACAAAGTATAGATGGAAACACTCCAAAAAAATCACACACAGGGCAGGGCAGGGCAGGGCAGTTCATTTCAGATCCAACAAACTTGCATCCCCCTTGATTACTGAGCCGAATGTGTCGGGAAACACAAGATCCCTGTGCTGCCATTCCTTGCCACAGGGGTGGAAACCTCATTCAGCCCAAGAGCCTTATTCTCTTGTGGGCAACCTTCTGAGGGCCACATGCCAAAGGTGGGCAGGAGTGGGTGGAGGCAAAAGGGGGCAGAGCAATTGGCTGCAAATTTTACCTTTGTACAGTGGGCTTGTTTCTGCACACAATCACATGCCCCTCTCTGTGCCCATTCCAGGCAAGCAAGAGACATTATCAGAGTTCAAGGACTCATGCCAACCAGGCAAAAACACTCAAGGAAATAGCAAAATAGAGTCAACAAAATGTTTGCTTATTGATTATATAATTGTACTCATATTTGGTAAGGTTCAGTATTGTTCAATTGTAACTGAAGATAATGATTAAACAATAACTTCTAAATAATTAAATAATCTTTAACAATAAATATTTAAAAAATGAAATGGACTGCCTTCAAGTCGATTCTGACTTATGGCGACCCTATGAATAAGGTTTTCATGGTAAACGGTATTCAGAGGTGGTTTACCATTGCTTTCCTCTGAGGCTAAGAGGCAGTATCTGACCCAAGTGAGCTTCATGGCTGTGTGGAGATTCAAACCCTGGTCTCCCAGACCGTAGTCCAACACCTTAACCACTACACCACACTGGCTGTCTAATAAATATATAATAGACTTAAATTATGGATTTATATGAAATTTATTTATTTATTTGAAAAACAGCAGAGACTAGCTCATCTGAAAGAGAAAATTCAAGAGCTTCCTTGTGGAAAGGGTAGGGAGACCATTGCCATCCAGACACTCCAGCATCAACCAGGCCTTCTTTTTGTTATATTGAATTCCTTTGACTTAATCTTATTTTGTACATGTACACCTACGCACTCTCTCACACACACACACATACACACAAGCAATTTACTGTTCCGCAAACAAAGGAGTATTCTGAACACATTTCACTATTTTCAGAATACATCACAGAGGGCAGGTTACAGCAGGCCAGTACTTAACCAAACAAATCTGTTACCGAGTCCCTACAGAGGGTCCGCAAGAAGATCATTAACACTTCAAAAATAAACATTCAGATTGTTTTCTTCCTAAAGTTAGATTTATCCACAGATGTGAGGAGCAGGTGCAACAGAATTTGCAAAGAGTGACATTTTCAACTGTACCTCTGCAGTGTTATTGCAAAAGCAACTGCTTAGCGCTACATGCAAACACAGCATAGTAGAGCTCTGAGGCGTCCTCCCCCCTTTTTTTTGTAGGAGAGAAGGGATTAGGGGCAGAAAAGGGGTGGAGGCGTGCTTGACTGTTCCTCAAACACCATTTCTCCGCTCCAAATTGCTCCCCCCCAACCAGCTCAAAACATAGGCAAGGTCACATTTTGAACCCTGCAGGATGAAAAAGAGGTGCGGGATGCAATTTGTAGTAGGGAAATGGGGGGGCAGATCCAAAGTGACCCCGCTGCCCCATCCCTCATAGCTTCTCCACTCAAAATTACCCCTTTCAATGCTCCAATACGTGTGCTTACATGTAATGGCCTGGTTCACACGACATGGGAAGCTTTACAGGACTGCACAAACATGCAGGCTCACAGTAGAGGGTTTGTCCTTGGCAGCCATTCATGGATAGTGAGGAGAGAGCTTAACCATGAGTCCGGTTCAATGACATGCTGAACCAACCCTTGGCTTAGCTTATTGTGGCGTGAGCAAAAAGAACCACAGAGAAGCAAAGAGACTGTGAGCTCCTCTCCAGGAGTCCACGTATTTGTGTGCTCCGGATAAGCCTTAATTTGGCTTGGCACTTGGAGGCAGCCTTCTTACCTCATCCAAGAACACTCCCAGATAACCTGAATTTGCAGGGATTTGCAAACAATTGAATTGTACCTGAAAATAATGACAGTCTGGAAGTGCCCCATAAATAGAAATGGGCAAATTTGTCTATTTCAGTTTCATTTTTTCACAGGGCTCGTCCAAACTGACCTTGATAATCCATGTTTTCCATATGCACTTTGTCATCTGACAGTCCCCACTAGCCTGTTTGTTCACTCTTTGCCAATATAAAAGCAATGCTTTTTTTGCACCCACACCTGCAGCGGGGAGGACCCATACTTCTCGCTTTTTCCCAGCTCCGCTCCTGATTGGTTCACTTTTCCCGGGCTTCTTCCCCTGGACATTCGCGCACATGCGCAAAAGTGATTGGATGGGAATGACGGAAGGGGTGTGGGGAAATGGCCAAGGACCGCCCATGAACAGCCTACATCGCTAAAGTCCGGGGTATTGCATCCTAGCGCTATGTTGAAGCGGGTGATTCCCGGTTTAAAAAAAGGAAATCACATTTTTTGCGATACTGCAGATGCGGATTTAAATGCTATAACATCCGCGAAAATGGGCAATGTCGTATGGACCATGGAATATTAACGAAGACACAAAGCGATCATATCGCTGATTAAACAGTCGTTTCAATGAGCCCAAGGTCTTAATTTCAGTTCTTCACTTTCTACATCAGTTTGTGATACGTAATCCTCACGAAAATTCATCAGCATTTTAGTGTAAATTTCTCCTAATGAACACATTTCCCCATGCACTTTTGCCTAATATACTCATTTTTGCAAAACAATTTTCCTTAAATTAATGCATTTTTATGCATACTTTACAATACTATATGGATTTTTGTATCTTTTACTTGGCTGGAGAACTGCACTGCAAAATTTGGAGAAGTGTGAATTTGAAAGGTTGGCTGTGTTTTGGTTCATGTGTTGTTTCTGAAAGTGCAAATTGATAGGTTCGTCTTTAAATGAGAACTGAATCTAATTTCTCCCCCAGCCCTAGCCCCAAGTTAGGAAGAAGTTCTCTGAATGAGAGGAGCTTCCTCAGACAGGCAGATACAGCACGCATCACATCTACCACCAAAGAGCAAAATGTACGAATATCAGCCTCCCAATCAAAAGGAATAGATGGGAAAAAAACAACCCAAGAAAATTGATTTAAGGGTAAATCAGGCAACTGATGTTGATACTGAGCATATGAGTTCATGGTTCTACAAAGAGTATCAGAAGAATGATACTAGCACTGAATAACTGGACAAACAGACAGGTGCAAATGTCAAGATACAGGACGTAAAGCAAAAACTGGAGCTTCTCCTGGGAGGAAGGGTGGGATATAAACCTAATAAATAAATAAATAAAAGTAGCATAGATTATTTGGAATAATTTTTATAGCTGTACTGTATAAAGAGTAGTGACTGAAAACACCTATTGAATTAATCCAGAGTATGAAGAGGAAGAATGATTTTGATAATGATATGGTTGCATTTCAAAGTAAAAGGATCAAGGATTTGAATGTGTGTTTCAATTTGGTACAAGCCAAATATAAATATAGATAGAACAAAAATACAGTATTATTCTGAGATGTTTTCCCAATTAAAGATGAAAAAAAGAAAGAAAAGAAACAAAGTTGTCATTTTTAAAAAAGCAAAGGCAGTCATACTGGTCCATAAGAAAAAACTTCCCAAGTCCAGAGTCAGGTAATTTATTTATTTTAAAAAATTATGCACCATTTGGTTGTAAATAGAACCTTTAAGCATAGATAAATAAATAAAACATTAAAATAGTTAATAAAAGACAAAAATGAAAACAGATTTTTTTAAAAAAAATCAAGATATAATTAATATCATGAGGCTAAAAGCAGATTAAGTCAATTTCTACATGCCTGGACAATTTTCCCTACACAAAAATGTTTTTAACAGGCGTTGAAAAGAGTACAGCGAAGACGCCTGCCTGATGTCAATAAGCTGGGAGTTCCAAAGTGTGGGCATTGTCACACTGTGTAATGCGTTCATTCGGACTACCCAAAAGTCACAACAGTGTGGCAAGCTTTCAGGCTCTGCAGAACTGTTCAGAAGACAAGATGTTACACAAGGCAGGAAGTGGTGAGCTGAGAAAAAATAAAACCAAAAATAAGTAGAAAAATTGTTCTAGTTGATCATGTGTTACTTGATTCTTTGAACTGGAGATGCCAGGGACTGAACCTGGGACCTTCTGATGTAACCTGCCTTCCATTAAATAAGAACTTAACAGAAACATTATTATTATTACTATTTTAATTTATGATTCACCTGACACACACAAAGTCTTCAAAAGACTTACAAAATTTAAAAGCAAAAAGCATGGCATACAATCAGAGAAAAGAACAAAGCATTATTATCAAAGCTATGCAATAACCTATAAAACAAAACTGCAGCAAAACATGTGCTCCACCACTGAGCCGTGCCCCTTAATAAGAAAGTTAGGTTATTAATGCAGTGCAGGATAGTGAAAGAGGACTATTTGAAAACTGATCAAATATTTCATTTTTGAAAAGCTCATGAAAAAAGCAACACCCCCCTTTTGTGTGTGTGTCTCTCAGGTGTGCCAGCAGCATTGATGTAAAACTGGGCTCCCCTCTTTCCCCAACTAACAAATAAATAAACAAACACAATGCCCCTTCTTAAAAGTTTGTTAGAAAAATAATCCCTTCCTTCAAAAGAACAACACACACAGTTGATGCAAGCAGAAAGACAGTTTTACATCTAACTGGTGATGTCCCCAGTGGATCTTCTCTCCCCCACCCCGTCCCTAAATGTCCAAGTCTTGAGTCATTTGGGTTAAGGGAGCCAGTGGAAGCCACATTTGGCTCCTGCAATGCTCTCCACAGCTAGAACATCTAGAGGCCAGGCTGTGAAAAAGCTTAACCAGCTGTTTAATCAGACTCCACTGCAAACACTGCAGGTAGCTGCAGAGAGAAAGAGGAGGAGAAAAACAGGACGGCTTTTGAGCTTCCTTTGTCTCTGCCAAGTCTCAGGATTTGTGGCAAGAAGCAGGTCATTTCTATTTTACTCCATGGGCATCTAATGGCTTATATCTTCTGTGCTTTGAATAGTACCCCAGGCTGACAGCTCCAGCTAGTCCGCGGGCAGGGCTTTTCCCCTGCTCAAACAGGAGCGAGGGGGGGGGATTCTCTTGTTTTTATGATTGATTTCTGGATAACGCAGTCTTTGACTCAAGGCCGTATGTGTGGGGGTGGGGGGAGAGTGGCGCTACTGTATAGGCCTGGCCTCCTATATTCCAGAATTTTCTTCCCTGAACTTTCAGCAGCATCTATCTAAGCCAGTGGCCCCTTTCTTTAATTATTAAATAATTATTAAATAATCATGGAAAAACATATTCATTATTCATTCCTGCTGCTCAGGTAGAAATCAACCACTCCCTCTGTCAGAGCCATTTCTTGCATATGGACTGGAACAAGAACATAAGAAGAGCCTGCTGGATCAGGCCAATGGCCCATCTAGTCCAGCCCCTTCACGCAGGGCCTGAGCACAAGAGGACTCTCTCTTCCGGCAGCTTCCAGCAACTGGTGTTTGGAGGCACACTGCCTCCACCTATGGAAGCAGAGCATAGCCATCATGGCTAGTAGCCATTGATAGTCTTTTCCTTCATAATTTTGTCTAATCCTCTTTTAGATCCATCCAAGTTGGTGGTCATCACTGACTCATGTGGGAGCAAATTCCATAGTTTAACTATGCGCTGAAGCACCTTGAAAGTTTGGACTAAAACCCGGAGCGGATTCTACTACTCCACTAACATGGAACCACCAACTGCCACTGCTGGGATCATTTCCTGGCTTACATTGTAAGGATGTTCCTCTGCTCCTACCAGCGTTATATTAGGACAGGAGGATCATATTATCATGTCATGAATGGCCACTGTGCTGATCTTGGATACTTCTAACCTGTGCATAGAAAAGTTGCCAACCATGTACCTGTTGCATTTCATGTCATTTTGGCTCCCCTGTTTGAGACCCTCCCACACACACCTCTTGTTTGTGTGTAGGGGTGTTGAGACAATCATTCATACACATTCAATGAATATGTGGGGAGAGCGTGACTGCATCCAGCAGCTGTGTTTCCGTCAATGCTAATGCACCACTGCACCAGTCAGCAGCTGCACATTTGGTTTTAATGTGAAGGGGGGGTTATGTGTGTGAGTACAGATTGTTGTTGTTGTTATATGTCTTCAAGTTGATTACAACTTATGGCGACCCGTATAGGTAGTTTAATTATAGCCAGTAGGTGACACTGGACTTACAGTTGTATCTAGGTAGAGCCAGAAGTTTTCTGCTGCTGTTCTGTTCCTGTTTAAGAGAAATAATAAAGTCACCTACTTTTATAACTGTATGATTGTATTGTTGTAACCTTACATGAAGCAGCAACCACCAATTGCTTCAGATGCCTTGTAAAGACGCATCTTTGATTTTTCCTTGATCCATAAGAATAGACACTGTCTTCATTTTTCTGACTTCCCTTTCTTGTTTTTTTTTTTAAATTTAATAACATAAGAACATAAGAAGAGCCTGCTGGATCAGGCCAAAGGCCTGGATCAGGCCAAAGTCCAGCATCCTGTTCTCATATTGGCCAACCAGATGCCCACGGGAAGCCTGCAAGCAGGACCCGAGGGCAAGAACGCTCTCCCCTCCGGTGGCTTCTGGCAACTGGTTTTCAAAAGCATATTGCCTCTGACTATGCAGGCTAAGCATAGCCATCATGGCTAGTAGCCATTGAGAGACTTATTCTCTATGAATTTGTCTAATCATCTTCTAAAGACACCCAAGTTGGTGGCTATCATTGACTCCAGTCTGAGCGAATTCCACAGTTTAACTATGCACTGCTTTGGTCTGTCCTGTTGTTTTTCTACCATTGTTTTACTGGTTTTATTTTGTATTTTTATTTTAATGATATTATATTGTTTTTATGTTATCCACTGCTTAGAGATTTTTCAATGATTAAAGCAGTTGGTCAATGCTTTTAAATTAATGAATAACCGACCAACCATCCTGGGAGGATGCTGAAGGGCGGGTACGAAATCTTATAAATAAATAAAGAGCTTCCTCTAAGACTTCCGTGGCATGGAGTTATGTGCACAGAGTCACTCTATGCATTTGGAAACCATGGCCAATCAGGGTTCCCATCAATATGTGCAAAGTCCCCCTTCACGTTAACGCTGAATACGCAGCATCGTAGAGCATGGCCAGTGGATGGGATCTCACCAGTGCAGGCTGACCCATTGGGGCAAGTGGGACACTGCCCCACCAATGTAAGTCTACTCTCAGCCAGCTCCACCTGCCTGCCTTCTTGCTGTCAGCCTCCTCCTTAATCCCAGTTTTGCCCTTGTAGCATGTAGCAGAGAGGAAGGTAGGGACACAACAAGAAAACTAGCCTGCCATTGGCTCTGGTTCTACCTACTTTGGGCTCCTTGCTATCCACCCCACCAGTTCCAAAAGGCACCAGCCTCCACTGGATCCCACACACCCCCTCCCATGCCCACTGAACATGCAGGGTGCTTTTTCTTGAGTATCTGCCAGTTGAAGATAACCTTTCATATGTCTGCTGGAAATGTAGCCTATGGGAAGTTACTGCAACTGCTCCAAAATAGAGCAAAACGGTTGCCCAGTATGGCTGGCCATAGATCCTAGCATGCCAACAGTCAAGCTCACAACATCTACCAACACAAATGTTTTGGCTACAGGTCTGCTTGGACAGCTACCACCTTTCTTCCTGGCTGTCTACAGGTTAAGCTCGTGTGGCATTCTGCAGAGCAGCCTGACTTTAGAAGAGTAACTGGGAATATGGGTTAATTAATGGCATAGTAATTACATCAAAGCACTGTACTTTATTTGACATGAGTTAAAAGTCAGCTCAGCTGGAGGCGAGAAAAAGTGGCATGATAATTTGCCTTTGGGGTCTTGTAGGTATCAGTGCAATTAGTCACATCACAACCATAACATATTTCCTTACGAATAAGCAGCCAAATTGCATGCTGATTTACAGCCTTTTATAACCTTACTTGATCCAGGAGACTGCTGTGCGCTGTGAACCGGGAAGAATACGCCTCTCTTCTCCTTTCATGGAGTTTACTAGAACAAATGAGGGGCTCTTCACTCATGAGCAGACTAGTACACCCTTACAGATGGTACACTGGCTGAAGGGCTCCCTTGATATAATAAGAGAAACCAAGAAGGAAAGAATCTAATATCTAGTGTCGCTGTGAGAGGTTACTATCCTTGTTAAAATAAAATGTTAAAAAGACAACAGGTTGTATTCAACTAAGTTCTACTCAGAGCAGACCCATTGAAATTAATGAATCTAAGACATAACTGTTAACTTCAATGGATCGACTCTGAGTAGGACTAGCATTGAATACTTCCAGTGATGGACATGCTGGATGGCAGGCATCTCAGTGAAGAACCTTTTAGACTGAATCTGCCCGTCCAGTCTCAACATTGGATATTTCTGGGCAGAAAGCAAAAATAAATTATTATTATTATTATTATTATTATTATTATTATTATTATTGATGATGATGATGATGTAACTTTTTTCATAGAAGTGTATCAAAATGACTTACTGAAACAAACTTTAAAAACTATAAGAACAAAAGTAAACAAAATGCTAATCTGTCCCCTGCTCACTGTGTTGGCCAACCCCCACCCTCAAACACACACACACCCCAGGCACCCCCAAACACCCCCAAACCCCAGGAACATACACATACACACACACACACACACACACGGACTATGAAACATACACTCTTGCAAATGCCCAGAGCTTAGAAGTAATTAGTTACAAAACACTAATTACTTGTAATTTATTACTTTTTTGAGGAATGAGTGGGTAATTTCTTTACATTTTGATTGTAATAGAATGAGGAGCAATTTTATTACTTTTGAGGAGTAATTGTAATGTTTCCAGCATTACTTTTTGGTATTACTGGGGGGAGGAGAGAGCAGGGGAAGCCTTCTGCTCCTCTGATTCATGGATGAAAATCATGTGACTCAAACTGGGGTTCCGCACAGCATTGCTCTTCTCTTGTGCTCTGTGGATGTTTAGGAGGCAAGGAGGGAGGAGGTGGAGAGCGAGATGGGGGTGGAGTGGAGAAAACAATTGTTTGAAAAATGGATGGTTGTGGAGAACAATGCAGTGGAGGGAGAAAGTAGCCGGAGTGCAAGGATATGGATGAAGGAGGAGAAGGAAGCAGTAGCAGAATGGAGATAAAGAACTGTGGATGTGAGAGACCATTGTTTGTGTGTTTGCACCTCAGAGGCGAATGTTTCCTTGGGTGGGTGTGCCTTAGTTGGTGACAGGGCAGGGTCCAGGAGATGGTTGAATGAAAGAGATGAAACTTGCTGGCTGAGTGTGTGTGTGTGGGGGGTTGCACTTGGTTTGACCCACAAAGATCTGAGCAGTGGCCTTCCTCCCCGCCCACCATACCAATGGAGACCACCACTGCTATCTTATGGATAAAATTGTTCTACTACCTCTGTGTGTGTGTGTGTGTGTGTGTTTAATGTTGTTTTAAGCTACTTTGGTGTGCAGTAGCCAAGGCCAGCATCTTGTGGGCAGTGGCACTCTAGGTTTCTTTTTTAAGTAACTTAACCATAATTGTAGTAATTAGTTTTGAGATGTTAAAGTAATCAATTCCTTTCAGAACAATTGTAATTGTAATGGTAATTTATTCCTTTTTGAGCCATGTAACAGTAATTGTAGTTTATTCCTTTTTAAAAGTAATCTTACAAGCTCTGCAAATGCCCCCCCCAACACCCCACTTCGCTTGCCAACCCACCTTGCAATTGCCTTCAGTGCCTCCAGGCACTGGTGTGCGCTGACTACTATGGGCCCGCTAACATCCCTCGCTTGTTTCTGTGCTGTGGCACTACCCCACACCACCGCTTCCCCCTTGACAAACAGCACTGCCGTTCAGCTCCATACAACATACCTAGGCCACCTCCCCACCTTCAGCATTTACCTGCATTCTGCCCAGGCTGCTGCCACTCTCCCCCTGGCTGCTCGCCCTCCCCTTGCTTGCTCGCTCCACACCTGCCCACTTACTTTGCTTGCCCTGCACATGGCCATCCCGCTCATTTGGTCACCTGTCCCCCCCCCAGCCATCCTTGCTTCCCTGATGCCCTTGCCTTGCTTGCTGCCATACCACCCACCGCCCCCACATGATGCTGCTTGATGGCATGATGGCTTAGGAAAATATTATATTGTTAAATTAGATAGGTAGTAAGGGCAGATCCAACTCAACTCACTCCACTAAAAAGATAAGAGGAGGCCACAAACATACTTAACCCTCCAGATTAAGGTCCAAAAGCCTGGGTGAATAAAAATGTTTTTGCCTGGCACTGAAAAAGAGTTAATAATGGCGCCAGGTGTACTTCCCTGGAGAAAGCATTCCACAAACAGGAAACTACAACTGAGAAGGCCTGTTCTCATGCCGCTACCTTCCACACCTCCCTTGGAGGAGGCACACAGAGATTTATTTATTTGTTTGTTAGATTTATATTTCGCCTGTATATTCCGTCCTCCCAGTAGAAGCCCAGGGTGACAAACAAAATAACTAAAAATGCTCTAAAACATCATAAAAACAGACTTTAAAATATATTACAACAAAACATCTTTAAAAACATATTTAAAAAAACATATATTGAACAAGATATTAAAACAAAACATCTTGAACAACATTTTTTTTAAAAAAAGCTTTAAAAACATCTTAAAAAGTAATTCCAGCACAGATGCAGACTGGGATAAGGCCTCTACTTAAAAGGCTTGTTAAAAGAGGAAGGTCTTCAGTAGGTGCCAAAAAGTTAACAGAGATGGTACCTGTCTACTATTTAAGGGGAGGGAATTCCAAAGGGTAGGCACCACTACACTAAAGGTCCACTTATTATGTTGTGTGGAATGGACCTCCTGATAAGATGGTATTTGCAAGAGGCCCTCACCTGCAGAGCATAGCAATCAACTGGGTATACAAGGGGAAGATGATCTTTCAGGTATCCTGAAAGATGGGCCTCAGGTGACAAAAGCAGGGTCCAGGTTGGTTCATGTGAGGAGAGGCAGCCCTTGAGGAATTGAGGTCCTGAGCCGCACAAGGCTTTATAGGTCAAAACTAACACTTTGAATACGGCCCAGAAACTAATTGGTAGCCAATGCAGTGATTGGTGCTATATGCTCAGACCGTCCAGCCCTAGTCAACAAATTGGCTGCTGAATTCAGCACTACTTGCAGCCTTTGAACCCTCTCCAAAGGCAGCAGGCATAATACACTGCAGTAACCTGAAACATTTCCTTTTTTCAGCTGAGCCTTGCTTGAGCAACATGGTCTTTTGAAATTCTGAGCTGTGTCTGTATTCTTGGGAGCTCGTAGGTCCTGATTCTTGGCTTGTTCTTCAGTCCTGCTTCCTGGTTTGTCCTCCAGTCCTGGCTTGCTCCTTGAGTCTGATTCATAAGAACATAAGAAGAGCCTGCTGGATCAGGCCAATAGCCCAGCTAGTCCAGCATCCTGTTCTCACAATGGCCAGCCAGATACCGACTGGAAGCCAACAAGCAGGACCTGAGCACAAGAGCACTCTCCCCTCCTGCGGATGGCACCTGATATTCCGAAGCCTACTGATGGTGACTGTGGAGGCAGAGCACAAATGCCATGAATGTGTCTAATCCTCTTTTCCTGCTCATTAGTTCTAGCCACTGACTTGTCTCACGATTCCCAGCTGCTGATTCACCTCAGAGTGCCACCCACAGCCCAGCCCTAACAATGGGATGTGTGGCAGCTATGGCTTTTCCTACTCATACCCTTCTGTTTGTTTCCCCCTCTGAGGGACAAGGGGGCAGGTCTGAGAATCTTTGAAAACAAATGAGAAAGTTGATAACCTGCTATTTATTGCCAGTTCCCTGTTGCCCATGGTCTCCCACATCAACAAAAAGCTCAAAACAGTATGTGAAAAGTGGGAGGGGGGAAATGGGCATTCACAGATCAAAAGCCACACTGTGCAGAGCAGCCTTCGCTAACCTGGTGCCCTCCAGATATGTGGGACTACAACTCCCATCAGCCCAGCCAGCATCACCATGTGCTGGCTGGGGCTGATGGGAATTGTAGCATAAAACATATGAAGGGCACCAGGTTGGCAAAGACTGCCAGAGAGAGAGAGAGAGAGGAAGAGAGACTGGTGTAAAGGGGGGGTACAAAGAAGACCAATTTTTCTCCTCTTCTTCCTCCTCCTCCTTTTGTAACTATTACTATCACAATGTCTAAATGCCTAAATTTGTTTCCTAGATCCCATGTTTGAAAATGCATCTTGATTTGAAATGAGGGATGTCATTATGAGGTCAACGTACCGGGGAGAAAATAATACTTTGAGGCGAGATTTTGCAGCATCTGTTTAAAGCCAGGCCATGCTTGGGGTGTCTGCAGTGATTGCCAATCTGTGTGCATTTGAGATGGCAAAAGGCAACAGCTGTCACAAGCGACTCTCGTAAGGAAGAGAATGACAGATTAACCTTCAGACTCAAAACACTGAGCATTGGGCAGACATAATGTAGGGCGGGCTAGTTTGTGCCAAAAGCACATGTGTCTGAGTGAGATTTGTGATAGTGCTAATACCCTCTCATGAAGGCTGACCGATCTAAACAGAAGAGAACACCGCGTGGGGCCAAATTTATAGTTCTTTTAGAATTAGGTACAGACTGCTAGTAATTGCCTAGATTTGTGCAGTGAACACCTGACGGCTAAATGGAAGAGAAGGTGGTTTTGTATCAGGAGACAATATAATACAATACAGAGTAGAGCAGTGGCTCCCAAACAATTTTCCCCATGAACCACTTGAAAACTGCTGATAGTCTTGGCAGACCACTTAATGATCTTTCTGCTTAGTGTAGCAATTGTAATGCACTGTGCTAGATGCTCTATGATTGTTAATTGTATTTTCATTGTTACTTTTATTTCTTATATATTGCATTTTTATTGTGTTGCTTGCTCTGCTCGCCAACCCACCAAACTCGCCAACTCCCACCAACCCCCATCCCCACCCCCAGGCACCCCCACTCCCCTTGCCAACCCCCGCCCCATAAGGCACCCCCTCACCAAATTGCTTGCCTCACCTGTGACAATGAGCAATCAGCACTTCATTAAACAGAAATAAATGCTGCTTCTCCGTACATGCAGGTAGCATGAGGCCATTAGTAAAGCAGGTGGGTTGAGAAGGGCCAAGAGTCCCCTCACCATCATCAAAAGGGAAAATGCACACATATAATTTCCTCTCCTGACAAAGTAGGCATGTGCCCTACTGCAGAAGTGCAAGGGCAAACTGTCGTTCACTTGCAAGGTTCTGTAAACTGTACTCACCGCACATTGCTACGACATGAGCAGTCTCTATGCAAACATTTTTAACAATGGCCCAACCCCAGACAATTTCCCATCTGTTAAGTACATGCAATGTGGTGAGCAGTTTCTGTTTTTCTTTAGAGAGGGCTTCTAAAGAGTCATCTCCAAAGAATGTGTCCTTCACACTCCGGGAAAACAGAAACTGCTTACCACATTGCATGTACTTAACAGATGGGAAATTGTTTGGATTTATTGCCAACTGGTGGAGTGTAAGGCTGGGCCAGGTCCCAGATTTTGAGTTAGCCAAATGGGTGTGGTGTGATGCTGCTGAAGACAGCACAGTGCTTATCCCAGGGAAGAGTGGCCAGTGGTGTTCTTAAGACAGGGTTGTATTTAAGGAAAGAGTGCACAGTTAATTCACTGCGCCTGACTCTGCAACATATCAGGTGGCCAGTATTGTATTCTTACAAGCTAGTAAAAAAGACAAGCTGCAAAAAAGACAAATAATTGGGTGTTAGAAGAAATTAAACCAGAACTGTCACTAGAAACTAAAATGAAGAAACTGAGGTTATCATACTTTGGAAACATCATGAGAAGACCTGATTCACTATAAAAGACAATAATGCCGGGAAAACAGCAGGGAGTAGAAAAAGAGGAAGACCAAACAAGAGATGGGCTGATTCCATAAAGGAAGCCACAGACCTGAACTTACAAGATCTGAACAGGGTGGTTCAAAACAGACACCATTGGAAGTCGCTGATTCATAGGGTCGCCATAAGTCGTAATTGACTTGAACGCACATAACAACAAGAAGTAGACTCTAGATCAAGTGTGGGGGCCCCTGGCCTCTCTACCTGGCCTTCAGAACTCTCCCTTCTGATAATGCCTCTTGCTTGTCTGGATGGAAGGTAAAGAGGAGCATATGAGTGTGTGCAGAAAGTAGCCTACTGTTCAAAGGTAACATTTGCATTAGTTTCTCTGCCCACTTGTGCCTCTGGCTCCACCTACCACTAGTATGTGGCCCTTGGAAGGTTTCCCAGAAGGAAAAGTGGCCCTTGGGCTGAAAACATTTCCTTATCCACCGCTTTAGATTCTTTTTCAGAGTCCACCCATGGCCTCCACGTTACCCCCTGTCTTTGTCCTGGCAAGTAGATTGCTTGATTCCTGACCTGCCAGATTTTGCTCTGGCACTGGTAAGAAAGACAGTGAAGCTGCCAAATCAAAGTTGAAGGTGATATGACAAAGGGGCCATGGAGCCTGGTGTGCACACTCATCCCACTATTGTCTCTCTTTACAGTTTTTGTAGTTCTTCCAAAACATAGAAAAGCTCTTTGATCAGAGATGGTCCCAGGACAAAAGAAATTAGTGTGTACACATCAGAGCCAATGATGGCTCTGCCCTGTCATCTTCATCTCTCATAAAATTTAGCCATTGATTCAAAGGTTGATTGCTAGCACTGCTTTGGACCTGGTGAAGAAAAGCATGATTGCTACTCATGCCTTTCAGGTTAACCCAAGGAGCTTACAATTTCTACAGAAGATGGACAAAGGAAGTGTGCTTGCAGCTGTGGCTCCAGTGGCTGCACTAGAGAAAAGCCAGTACCCACGCATCTAGAATTGAGGCCAAGCATTCTGTTTGACCACAACAGCTTCCCTTGTTCTTTTTATCAGACACATAAAAACCACATTTTATCTTGCAAACACACTAGCAAACTCTGCTTCCTTTGAAAAGCTATTGTGCATGATTGGCCTGGTTTTGAACTTGCCTGCAACACAGTAAATCCAAAATCTTCAGCTGAATGTCTCTTAGATTATATTGGCAGTATGTTCCAATTAGACAAATTCATGGATGCAGGTCCTTTGCCAGTGGGCAGCCAGGTCAGGCACTGGCCCAAGGCCCCAGGAGCTCACAAAGTCCCCTCTCAACCACCCAGTCACCTCCTCCTGCCGCCTGTCTTTATTGCTATCACCTCCTCCTGCTGCCTGTCCTCGTTGCTGTGGGGGCCTGCCGGCACCACTACCACTGCTACCCCCACCTCCTCCTCCTCCTCAGCACTTGCCCATCCCTTCAGTGGTTGGAGACTCCGGGTGCTGTGCTGCATGTTGATGGTGGCGGTTCTTGCGTGACACAGCATACGTTACTTTGGAGTTAAGTTGAGCAAGAAACTTCTCAGATGCATTAGATCAGGTTAAGAGTCTTTATTAAGACATTAGGGCCAACAGGCTTAAGAGTAAATACATGTAGAGTTTCTTCAGTCACCCCCCCTTCTGGTACATCTCTCTCCAAAAGTAAACACAGAAGACAACCTCTCAGTTCAGAGGCAATATACAGAAGACACAACTTACAGACTCTGTTAGAACTTTCCCAGTTGCTATCTCACGTTACCATGACAACCGCTGGCCTTGGGTGTCTGCTCTCTCTCAGGCCAGGAGATAACAGTTACTTCTCCAAACTTGCAGGCTTTATGGAAAACAACTAGAGACAGTAATGCCTATGGGTCAACAGCCCAACATATTCCCCTTTTTCCATCAAGACTGCAAAACTTTTCATTGCATCTATAACTTTTCTATTTCAGCAATACATTTCTACAATACAAAGGTAATACATTTCAATACATTGCATCATACAGATCCAAATTACATCTCAGTACATTGCAGTACATTTCAGAACATCTCTGTACATTTAGCTAGAACTTTATTCAATCAAATTTCAGCTGAACACAAGTCAAATACAGTGTCTCAGGATCCATTTCAACTTGTTTATGCATACCTGGGCTGGTAATTACCCCCACAGTAAATCGTTCAGGCGGTTTCCCTATGTTTGATCTTGTAGAACGTCTTAAAGGCACTAGGGCTTCTGCTCTCTCTGCCCCCCCATTTGTGCTTGTGCTTGGCACAGCGTGCCCAGGATCCTCCATTTCCTCAGCCTTACGTTTCTTCGATCTTCGTTTCCCACAAATGAGTTCATTTAAAGCATCCCTAAGTGGAATTTGTGTGCCTTCCACTTTTAGGTCAAGATCTGGTTTAAATGTTTGCGCTTGTGTTTGTGCTTGTGTGTCACTTGACCCTGTGAGAATGACTGTTTGCCTTTGATCCCAAGGCTTCTCTGCAACTTTAATGCTTCTGCTCAGGATTAATTGCTGTGTTTCTGGACACCAAACTCTGAAATATGCATTCTGAAATCCCAAAACGAAACCTTGCTGTGCTCTGGGTGCAAGCTTGCCTCTTCTTTTTCCCTGTGGAATGGCAACGTGCCCCGAATTTTTGAATGTGTTGTATTTTAGGCTTTCTACCAGTGATTTTCTCATAAGGAGACATTCCAAGAGCACTATGAAACACCCTGTTGTGAATATAATTCGCATACAAAATTGCCTCTGCCCAGAAAAAATTCCCTAAACTGCAATCCATCAGCATGGCTCTCATTGCTTCCTGAAGCACCCTATTTTTTCTCTCTGCAGTTCCGTTGGAAAACGGGCTAAACGGAGCTGTGAAACTCTGTTTTATTCCCTTACTCTCAAGGAAGTCACTCAATGCTTTACTCGTGAATTCCCCTCCCTGGTCTGAGTGTATCGCTTTTACAGTGACGCCATGTTGAGTTTCGATTCTCTTAATGAACAGTTTCAGCTTCTGCTCAGCTTCACTTTTACGCTTGAGCAAATAAAGATTAGTGTATCTAGAGAAATCATCAACCAGTACCATAAAGAATCTCGCACCTCCTCGTGAAGTGTTTATTGGCCCTGATAAATCAACATGAACTAGCTGGTAGGGAGCTGTTGTGGTTCTCTCAGCCTCCCGGTTAATTGGTGCAATTGTCATTTTCGCTTTATGACATGCATCACAATCCAACATTAACTGTCCACAATTTCTCAAACGCATGTTTTCACTATGCATTGGGGTTTTCTTTATCGTGTCAAAGTTTGCATGCCCCAGTCTTTGATGCCATTCATGGACGCAGCCTTGATGTGTCTGTGCCTCAGCGTTTAACATAGCACACCCTGCTTGACTGCTCTTTATTACAAACTGTGAATCATTAAGGCTTCCCTGCAAGCACACTTCATGCCCCCTCAATACATAACATTTGTCTCTGTCAAACAAGACTGACATCCCACAATTCACCAGTTTTCTGACTGACAATATGTTATGAGCCAATTCTGGTACAAACAAACAATCTGACAGTATTCCAAGTTTATCAAATCTCACCAGTCCTCGAGCCTCCACATTCTTCTGCGATCCATCCGCAAGTAAAACAAAGTCCTGCACATCTTCTGAAGTGTAAAACAAACTCCTGTCTGTGATTAATATATGGCTCGCACCGCTGTCAAGAATCCAGTTAACAGGTCCTAAATCTTGAGACTTCTGTTTACAAACAAAGTTCACACTTCCCTGTTTCCAGTCTCCGTCCCTGGAGTTTCGCTTGACTGCACAGTCTCTCTGGAGATGCCCACAAGCTCCGCAACCATAACAAGCCTTTAGCTGCTGCTGTACCTGCTTGCTTCCGACTGCCTCCTTCGGCATGGCACTTTTCGCCTCTTTGCTTCTGACAGCTTCCATCAGCTCGGCTCTCTGCGCCTTCTGCCTCCGCTGCCATTCCTGGGACAAATCCTGCAATGCGTCCCACATCTGTTTAGCCGACGGCTCATCTCTCACACACATCAGTTGAGAATCCGATAGAGCCAAGATTATAAAAGCCTGCGCCCTCTAGTCTCGACGCTTCCAGGCCTTGGTCGGTACCGCCGGGGGGTTTCCTTCAATCACATCCAATAAATCCTCTGTTATCAGGAAAGCACGCATCCTTGGCCTCCAACTGCCATAATTCTTTTCATTAAGTCGTTCCATCGGCAAGCCTCCAGACATGTTTACAGCCATCCTGCTCACCTCTGTCTGGCACAATCAATCACGCTGCCCTCTCTGGAACTCCGTCTGCCGTTCAGACCAGCAACTTACTCTTGTGTAACGCGCTGTGGATCTGGGCCCATAACCCTGTTGATGGTGGCGGTTCTTGCGTGACACAGCATACGTTACTTTGGAGTTAAGTTGAGCAAGAAACTTCTCAGATGCATTAGATCAGGTTAAGAGTCTTTATTAAGACATTAGGGCCAACAGGCTTAAGAGTAAATACATGTAGAGTTTCTTCAGTCACCCCCCCTTCTGGTACATCTCTCTCCAAAGGTAAACACAGAAGACAACCTCTCAGTTCAGAGGCAATATACAGAAGACACAACTTACAGACTCTGTTAGAACTTTCCCAGTTGCTATCTCACGTTACCATGACAACCGCTGGCCTTGGGTGTCTGCTCTCTCTCAGGCCAGGAGATAACAGTTACTTCTCCAAACTTGCAGGCTTTATGGAAAACAACTAGAGACAGTAATGCCTATGGGTCAACAGCCCTTCCACAGCCACCATTGCCAGAAGGATGTTGGGCCCATCCCCTTGGAAGCAGCCTCCATGGCACAGGAAACTTCGCCTTGCGGACACCATCCAATGTGCTAGGGCTCTTCTTATTTGCTGAATTAAACTGGGCCCCATGGAAAGAGACATGGGTCTCATATGACACAATTCCTGGAGCCCACCGAATCCTAGTTTTGTGTGTCATTTCTTTTAAAAAAACCACTTATTTGCATTTTGCCATCTCAGCGAGTACAGTACTTTTTGCATCCAGGTATAAAAGGTGAAGTGTGGATTGCCTCCGAGATCTGCATTTAGGCACAGTTTAAAAGGAAATCTAGCATTCAGAAATATGTACCTTGGGAAGGAAATATGCAGACTGATTATGTTTGAATGTATTTGATTATTGACCGAGTAGCAGTTACTCCACTCAGAAAGGTAGCTTTTTTAAACAGATTTCTAACGAGGAGTCCAAAAAGGCCTCTCTAAACTGAGTGAATGAGCAGTAAAATGGCAAATGCAATTCAATGTAAACAAGTGTAAAGTTATGCATATTGGAGCATATGCATAACATATAGGCTCATGCAGTCTGAACTGGTGGTGACTGACCAGGAATAAGACCTAAAGGTTGTAGCGGAAGCTCGATGAAGATGTCGACCCAGTGTGCAGCAGTTGTGAAAAAGGCAAATTCTATGCTAGTGATCATTAGGAAAGGTACTGAAAATAAAACTGCCAATGTCATAACGCTGTTATATAAATCTATGGTGTGGCCACATTTGGAATACTGTATACAGTTCTGGTAGCCTCACCACAAAAAGGACATTGCAGAGCTGGAAAAGGTTCCGAAAAGGGCAACCAAAAAGATCAAGGGGCTGGAGCGACTAGCCTATGAGGAAAGGCTGCAGCATCTGGGGCATTTTAATTTAGCGAAAAGGTGAGTAAGAGTGAGGAGTGTATAAAATTATGCATGGGATGGAGAAAGTGGATAGGGACAAGTTTTTCTCCCTCTCTCATAACACTAGAACTTGTAGAATCTAATGAAGTGGAATGTTGAAAGATTCAGGATCGACAAAAGAAAGTATTTCTTCACACAGCACATAGTTAAACTATGGAATTCACTCCCACAAGGGGCAGTGATGGCCACCAACTTGGCTAATAGCCATGATAGCTATGCTCTGCCTCCATAGGTGGAGACAGTCTGCTTCCAAATACCAGTTGCTGGAAACTGCAGGAGGGGAGAGGGCTCTTGCACTCAGGTCCTGCTTGCAGGTTTCTCTTGGGCAACTGGTTGGCCACTGTGAGAACAGGATGCTGGACTAGATGGGCCATGGCCTGATCCAGCAGGTTCTTCTTATGTTCACCTAGGCATTTGATGGCTAAAATAGCGGGTTGTATTTTAAAAAGTCCTACTCAGAGTAGACCCACATGAAATGAACTTAGAGATATCTATTAACTTCAGTGGGTCTACTATGAGTAGAACTAGGATTGAATACTGCCCACTGCTCCTGGCAACACTGAGGAAGTATTAACTGTGAGGGTATGCAATTAATTTTTAATTATTATTAAATATTTTTAGATGTTAATGTTTTTAGATGTTTTTCATTTTTAAAAAGTGTTTTAAAAATGTTTTATTTTTGCTGTTCACTGCTTTGGGCTCCTTTGGGAGGAAGAGTAGGATGGAAAAATGATGATGTATTTCCATTTAGAATTATAGCAACTCTTTCTAAATTTGCACCTATATATATAAATTAGTATATGCACATTTTATGCAAATCTGTTTCCTCTTTTCTTTTCTGTTGGAGAAGTACAAGTGGCTAGCTCTACCTAGTTGAGAGATATAAAAAAGCTCCTTGAACATTTTTTCCTACTGGTGTGGGTTACATCATACACACATACTTGGCAGAATTCCTGAAGCTAGCTTTGTTTCTGTCAGCATTAATATCCCCACACTGCCTGTACAGTCTGGGGCAAAATTACAAGAAAACCCTACAAAGGGAGACCAAAACCTTTAATTCGCTAACATGTGGCTTCTTTCCATGAGCTGAGGCATAGCAAGCCAAAGAACAAACTGTAAATTGTCTCTCAGGGCCTGGAACATTAACAATGGTGAATCTGGTGCATATCTTAAAACATGCAATGTGGGCTCAGTCTGAAATAATGAAATACTGTAATATTTTCCTCACTGTACATACTCATCCCACTGTCATCTCTGGTCAAATTTGCATTTTTTGAAGCATGACAAAAACTTGTCAGACCAGCAGGCGGAGATGAGCCAGTGGAATGAACACGCACACTCAGGTAAAAATGTATCATACCACCTACGTTCTTATGCCAAAATTATTCTGTGTCCATCAGTCATGTGTAAACTTCTTGTGTGTGTGTGTGTGTGTGTGTGAGAGAGAGAGAGAGAGAGAGATGAATGCATGGCACATTTTACACTAAGGTTGCTTCATATTATTTGAAATCAGTGGGACTTCTCTAACCTTTTGCAAGATCTCAGCCTCTGTCATTATTAGTAAATCCAACTCACATTTAAAGCATACGACTCCCCCCCCCCAATCATGGGAAATGTAGTTTGTTAAGGGTGCTGGGAAGTTGTAGCTCTGCGAGGGGGAAAACCACAGTTCCCAGGAATCTTTGGGGGAAGTCATATGCTTTAAATGTGCATTAAATCACATTTAAATTATTTAAATGTATGGTGCAGATCTGCATACTAGTTAATGGGGAGTAAGTTTCATTGGGCTTGGTGGGCCTTTCAGACAACCTGTTTACTGAGCAGTCATCCTGATTAGTTTACAGGGAGATAAGACTATGTTGGCTATTATACACCAGTCAATCACTGTGCTCTACAGGTGAGGACCTCCTGAAAATACCTTCTCATCAGGAGGTCCATTCCGTACAACACAGGAACCAGGCCTTTAGTGTTGTGGTACCAACCCTTTGGAATCCACTCCCCTTAAATATTAGGCAGGTGCCATCTCTGTTGTCTTTTTACTGAAAACCTTCCTCTAACAACAAGCCTTTTAAGTACAGTAGATACCTTTATCCCAGTCTGCATCTGTATTGTAATTGTTTTAAAGTTTTTAAAGATCTTTTAAAAGATGCTTTTAAGATGTTTTTGTTGTTTTATCACTTGTTTTTTGCTGCCTCGGTTCCTCTTTGAAGGAAAAGTGGGATATAAATTTAATAAATAAATAAATAAATATTTAATGAACATTCATTTGGTTTGTTTGCAGGGAGATTAGACAACATTGGCTGTTTAATGAGCATTCATTCTGATTTGTTTGTGGAGCGGTTAGATGAGTATACTACTTTTAGTACAACTTTGTTAGATAACCCTTTATGTGTTACAAAAAACAACCACAACAAATGTTCTTTGTACGTATGAAAAGAATTGTCAGTTTTGGTTCTCTCAGTTTCTCATTTTTCCCAATCTTAGATTCAGTTCTCCACATTTCTATAGAAATTTGATTTTTTTTTAGAATCCTCATGAACATTCTTCAGCATTTTAGTGTGAATATCTCCTAATACACATTTTTGTATGCAGTTTTACACATTTTGCAAGCAATTTCCCCCAACATAGTGCATTTCTGTATGTTATTTTCACAAATATATAAATTTTTATGCACACTACCCTAACATACACATTTTTGTAAACATTGGTCAGTTGTAGAACAGCGTTGCCAAATTCAGGTAAGTGTGAATTTCAATGGATGGCTGTTTTGGTTCTCATATTGTTTCAGAAAGTGCAGATTTGATAGATTTGGCTTTAAATGCAACCTGAACTGAATTCTCCCCATTCCCTAGTAAACACATATTAATTATTTGCCATTCAGTCTTCAATATTTCAAATGGGAAGCCTTGGAGGTGCCAATCCCCCCCCATCAAATTGTTCCCCATTCCTCAGGAAGTGGAACAAATGAGGGAAATTTCTTGGTTGTTGCAAGCATCTGTTGCTTGTTGAAAGAATATCACCTTTTGTGTTCTGAATTGCCAAATGACATCAGGAAGTCCAGTTATCCTGATATCTCAAGTACTGTATGCATTTGTTTCTGTTCCTTGTATGTCAAAACAGGTCTTTCTCCTGTGAGCTTCACGTTGGTATATCTGAATGTCTTTTGCAGGGGAAATTTCATCCAAGGGTGTATAACACAGATAAAAGATCCTTGTCATGCTATGTTTTTCCACATGGTTAAATGAGGTTTTGAATAATGACATCATCTTCCCCCCATTGTAGGAAATAGGAACACCTTTTAGTTTTGCTGTCGGAGGTTTGACAGAATTAAACCTGAACTAATGTACAGTACATGCTTGTTCGCACATTTCAAGGAACACAGGTACAAGCCATCTCTAGGCATGTACAAATGTTTGTGCGAAAGAGTGTACATGTGTTGATTTGTACAGCTGAACTATGGTGTACAAGGGCACACAAACTGTATACTAGTTGAATGTAATATGTGAACCCCCTTATATGACATCCCAAAGCCCTCCATTTTCACAAGCAGTGTCTCCCCACCTTATAACTCTTCCAGCAAGAAACACCAAAGATTCTACCCCTATCCAAGCAAATAATGTAAATAAAGTGCTTTTCAGTATGACCTCAAGGGAGTCATATTATGGCCTGGTCACATCAACAAAAATCATGACTCAAGATCCCTAAAAATCACAAGATCAGTTTACAAACTTATGATTATTTGTTTAAAACTATTTTAAGGTTTTTCTTTTTGGGGGCCAGATCACATTTAGTTGCTCCTTACTCACTTCAGCTTCGCATGCTAGAACTGTGGTTACTGAGATGTTTGCGTATATGACTCTTCCATAGTATCCGATTGTCATGTGGATGCCAGATGGCTATGGTTTCAAACATGTCTCCATGCAGAGAGAAAAGCTGTCATACGGAACCATCCTGAGTTACTTCTTGGAGGGATATAACCAGCTTCTTGAGGGGATATGATCAGCCCAGCCACCCACCCTTTCCAATAATCCCCCATGTGCCTTGTTTCCCAAGAAACCAGCTGTCCAGAAGTTTGGAAGAACATTGGCAATGCACAGCATGGCATTGGCTAGTAAGTCCATTTGCTGCAGCTGGCTCCTGCTTGAGGTTACAGGGCAGCCTTCCTCAATCAGGTGTATACCAGGTGTTTTGGCCTACAACTCCCATCATCCTGGACCATTGGCCATCCTGGCTGGGGCTGATGGCAGCTGTAATCTAAAACATCTGGAGGGCACCACGTTGGGGAAGGCTGCTATGTAGGAAGACAATAAGACCATGGTGCAGCTCTTGGCTGTAGGCATGAGCAGATATTTCTCCATGATTACGAGAACTGTGTTTTTATTTTTATTTTTAGCTTATTCAGGATATTGAAAATCCCAGGATATCTGCCTTTTAAAACATACAGCATGTCGACAGTGGCTTCCTGTGCTGCTGGCTTGGCAGAATAGCATTAAGTGGAAAGTAGTCCAGGTAAAGGCTTTCCTGTTGGGGCACCCTTATAATGAGCACAGGAAACAAGCTGTACAACAGCACAGACTGTGCTACTTATGTGCGAGCATGACAAAACTTTCTGAAGTGGAACCCGGCTTGACCAGCCTCCAGAACAGCCTTTCCCAACCAGTGTGCCTCCAGATGTTGTTGGACCACAACTCCCATCTTTCCTGACCATTGGCTATGCTGGCTGAGGCTGATGGGAGTTGTGGTCCAACAACATCTGGAGGCACACTGGTTGGGAAAGGCTGCTCTAGAAGCCCCAGAAACAGAAAAGGAGTTATTCAAAACATACCTAGGAGGTAAAAATTTACATATCATTATAAGAGCACTCACAGCAGGTTCTTCACCCGTGGAGCGAGCCTGGCCTTCCAAGTTGCCCTAATCACATATGTACACATCAGGCCTTAGTTTTGCCTGTGTGTCATGTATCCAGTAGGCTTCCTCCTTAAAGCGGCACACGCATGCCCGTTTATATATGTGTCCATCATTTATCTTGTGAACACAATTCACAAACATTTCAAAGAAGCTGCAAACTGCTCTGCGGATTGGTGGGCGTGTGAGTTAGTGAAGTTACTAGTGCTAATCAACTGAGCCACTCCAGAAACTCAGACCCATTTCTTCCATGCCGTATCCCAGCAGATAAAAAAGTACATGTCCGTACAGAGCAGTAACTTTTACATTGTTATACCTGTCTATATCTCCTGGACTATGAAGTCAAACACGTGTTCTGTTCTCTGCCTCTAAGCCTGCATGTTCAGCATCGTAACCATTCTTAGGGTTGCCAGTTTGTTACTGCTCTTGTGCGCCTTTATCAGCAGCCTGCAGGGCTGGCCCCACCATTAGACAGAGTGAGGCAGCTGCCTCAGGTGGCAGATGCTGAAGGGTGGGTAGCCGTGGCAAGGGGTTGGTGAACAAGGCCACGCATGCCATGCAGCCTCCTCTGCACCTCCTAAGCTATGCTGCTACCTGCAGACACAGAAAAATATGCTGTCCTGTCGCCAGTGTGGAAGGAAGGTTGCTGCCCTGGGCTCCAACCGGGAGGAAGGGAGGGATAAAAATCTAATAAAAAAAAATAATAATAACTGCCAGTCCACTCAGCTCTTGTACATGAAATCAGATGGGGGCGCCACCTTGTCTACCTCAGGCAGCCAAAACCAAAAACACCTTGGGCTGCCTGGCAAGCAGAAATTTACAGGTGAATCTCCCTGGGTATCATGGAGCTAAGACAGGGGTGTTTTTTGGGGGGGGGGCTTTGGCCCTTCAAATATTGCTAAACTATAACCCCCATATTCCCTAGCCATTGGCTATACTTGAAGGGGCTGATGGGAGCTGTAGTTCAGCAGCATCTGGAGGCCCAAAAGTTCTCCACACCTGAGCTAAGATAACAGAGGAAACTTCACCTGCTTAATTTGTGCATGTTGAGATGGTGTTAAAGGCCCCGGAGGAGAGCCAGGGAGGAAAAAGTGATATCCCCATACCCTTCGTCGCTTTTCATCCACATCTGTGCGACACAGCTGGAAACAAATCAAAGCCTATTGCCCCACAGGCTTCATGGAAAAGATTTACCATAATTCCAGATATGCACAATAGCAGCATGGAAACACCCCCTTTCCCCTCCTCTCTCCTTCAGAATATTTCCTTCCCCGCCCCAAGCTTTCAGTTGTTCTAAACAGGCGCTTATTAGCATTCGCCGAAATAAAGGCTGTAAATTATAATCATTATAGTTGCAGGGCTAATAACTTCGCCTACAGCCTGCAAAGGGATCTAAGAAAGAGAAGGAGTTCTTTCTCAAACAGACAGAGTGAAGAGTGTGCAGGAGGAGGGGAGGGAAACTGTTTTACTTCAGAAAAAGAAAAAAGTTGCTCAGGTTCCAGGACTCACCCAGCTGCCTGATTTCCCAGCAATGTTGTCATCATCCCAGCAAAGAGCGTGGAGGTGCTTCTTGCTTCAGAATCGTTTCAGCTCTCCCTTGTGAAGAAAGTCATACCTTGGCATTTCCTGACAAACCTTCCATGCCTCTTCCCAACCCCCTGGGAAAAAAATTAGGCCGATGACGGATTCGACACGATTGAAAGCTGAGCTTTTGCCACAGTCGTTCCAAAAGACTGGCGGCTGCGAAGTGAGAATAAACTTCCAAGTTGCATGTGTGTGTTACAGCTTCTTTTCTACTTCCTGTATTTATGTGAACAGGGGCTTTTCAGGAAGAGGCTGGCCTTGGTGGTCAAGGGTGTTTTCTTTCCTCTTTTTTTATAAACCCATTTTTAGTCATGAACCTTAGCTCAGAGAGTTAGGAAGCTGGGCCTGTGTGATTGTTCTTCATTGCCGGCTTCATCCCCGGCTTCCCTATCAAGCCTAGGAAGGTCATTATTTCATCAGCCCTACAGGTAGATCCGGAGGAGAGGCAGTGACAGAGTACAGTGAACTTGGTAAAGGAGTTTATACAGCAGGAGAGTGTCCATCTGCAAATTCCTGAGGCATGTGTATTTGTGTTTGAGCGAGTAACTGGAACCAGATGGAGTCTGGAAACCTTCACACAGTTTACATAGGACGTGCGAGAATGGAGCATTTAAAGCCACAGTTTTCTAACAAGCTTGCATTAATAGATCCCTGCGCTTGCTACTATATCAATTAGTGTCATCTATTGACATGAAGGTGGCTCATTGTCAGAGCATCTGTTTCGTATGGAGAAGTTCCCAGAGTCAATCTCTGGCATTTCCTAGGTAGGGCTGGGAGAGGCTCCCTGTCTGAAAACCTGGAGGGCTGCTGCCAGTCAGTGTGGACAATACTGAGCTGGATGGCCCAGGGGCCTGAGTCCTTATAAGGCAGCTTCCTCTGTTCTTTTTCTTGGGGCCTGTAGTTGCCAGTTAAACATTGCGGAGCATTCCTGTTCGCCACCTGTGGTAGGGTGGCCAATTACGCATGGCTAGGAATGGAAGTCCTATCAATTTTGGTTCTCCCGGTTTCTCGTTTTTCCAAACTTAAATTAATTTCTCCACATTTCTCCAGTAATTTGTGAAGGTTTTCTTTTAAATGTCCTCAGGAAAATTCTTCAACATTTTAGTGTGACTCTCTCCAACAGTTTTGACTAATTTCCACTTGTTGCAAGCAATTTCCTCTAATATAATACATTTTTGTATATTATTTTCACAAATATATTCATTTTAATGCCCACTTCACCCTAATACATGCATTTTTGTGAAGGCTGGTTGGTTGCAGAACTGCACTGCAAAATTCAGATGTGTGAATTTCAAAGGATGCCTATGTTTAAGTGCACATATTGTTTGGGCAAGTGCAAATTTAATCAATTTGGCTTTAAATGCAAACTGAATCAGATGTCTCCCCCATCTGTATCCATGCCCCTCCCAAAGAAAGGACCAAAGAGGGCAGGGATTCGCATAATATTTCCATATCCTAGATTAACACTGAGGAATAATGACAATAATTTAAACAGAAATACTATACAGCTCACCATATTGGAGGAGACTACGGCCAAGTGACCTCTCTCTGTCTGTGTTTACTGTTGGTGGGCAACTTCAAGGCCCCTTCTCTGCCTTCTTCAAGTTATTTATTTTTGAACCAGACTTAGACTAAACAGCCCTTCAAATAATAGAGGATGCCTTCAAAGAGAGGAATGTCCTCTGACAGCACTTCAGACACAGGACTGTCCTGTGTACCATAGCTAGCAGCGATGTGCGGTTGCCGCTATGGCCAGCAGTGGCGGCTGATGGCTCCATATCAGTGGGGCAGTGGAATCCACTCCAGGTTTTAGTCCAAACTTTCAAGGAGCTGGTTCTCCTATTTGAACCCGTTTATTCCACTCTAGATGCAGTTTGGAACAAATAAAAATTGAACCGACTTGGGCCCATTTAGTTCAGTTTTTAATTTGCTCCAAATTAAAATGCACACCTCCTACTTCCTTTCTAGGTACTGTTACGATTGCTTGGCTAACCCCATTTTGGTTCAAGTAGAACCCAGGAGGTGCAAGGCCAGGAACTATAACTCCCACCCCCACTCTCACACATCCCCACCCGATGGTATGGCTGGTGATGCGTTCCAGAGGTTTTGTGCGAAGGGTAACAAGGACAGCTGTTGAGACACAAAAAGTAACTAACTGTATAAATGTTATCTCTTCCTTTGGCAGATTTCCCTCACCCACAGTGAATTCCATTGTTCGTTAGGAGCCTTAGTTTTTCAGGGTCAGAAATATACATTTTGATACACACACACACACACACGCAAAATCACCAGACTTTCAGACCCCTGCTTGGCAGGAGGGGGAGAGAGGAAAAAGTCTTTTAAAACCCAGGCTTGAATCTAGTGGAGAGGGAAGAAAGAGGAAGGGGGGCTGAGGGACATCAGAGCTCCCACACATGTGTACAACGCTCTCAAGGAACACATCAAGGACTGCAGAGACAGAACCGGGGAGACTCTGGGTCTCAGTGCAAAACCTTGAGACCAAGAGATTCCTTCCTGGTTTGGGATCAGAGCTCTTCCACACAGCTTCAGCTGTATTCAACCACCCACTCCGGGCATAGGATAGGTAATCTCTCCTACCTTTCACCTATTATAGTAATAGGGTCCTTTGATTTCTTTAGTTTAAAGTTATTAATGGGTTAGGATATTCATGATTAATGCTGCCACACACCCAAGTAATTCTGTAATGCTTTTCTACTCTTTCTCTCAATAAAAGAAAGCTTTGCTTTATTTTGGTTTGGACCTGCATTTCTTGGGTTAAATAGATACACCATTTAGGCACATTTCAGGGCAAAGCGCTTGTTTTATCCCTAGCAAAAGATCCCCTCCTCTCAAGGAGTTGTGTTTCATGGGACATGAGGGTGGCAAATTCACACACTCAGGTTCCCAAGAGCACATGTTGTAACAGTACGTACAGCTGGCCAGAGAATGTTAGACTAGAAGCACCCTTATCTGATCTAGCAGGGCTTTTTGCACGATGATTAAGTGTCGACTATACCAAATATATGTTATTTCCAGATATAGACCATGCAAACATTGGCTATTCTGCAGTATCATTAAGGGGGTCCTAGTAACAAATGTTGTGCCTCACTCACCTCTAAGTTTAGGAATGCCTCATTTGATTTCTCATGTTTTAAAAATCATGAATGTTTCTGAGTAAAGTAAATCCCCCCATGCACTCTTCTCTAAAATATAATATACAAAACTATATAAAATCAGTGTATGTTTTCTGTTGAAACTTGATTACTAAATTCAGGCTCAACAAAGATATGTATTTCATACAAGGATTATATGTATTCAGCTTCTTGGCCTGCGGGGATTCTAATTAGAATCAAGGAAGACAAGGGGTGAGTCCAGACTGTATGTGCCACCCTAGGCTCCTTTTGAGAGGAAGGGTGAGATATAAATTTGGTAAAAAATAATACACAAAGTGACCGTGCACAGTGAATTAACAGCCTGAGTTAGGGATGGACAAATCTGTCCATTTCAGTTCTTTCCATATTTCCTTTTTCCATTTGTAGTTCTCCATATTTCTGTATCAGTTTGTGATAATTGTTAAGTCCTCAAGAAAATGCAGCATTTTAGTGCAAATTTTCCTAATATTCATATGCTGTTTTTCATATGCTGTTTTCTCTCTATATACATTTTAAAGCATTTTTTTCCTAATGTAATACATTTTGTATGTCACTTTCTCTAATAAATGCATTTTTATAATAATTTCCCCTAATATACACACTTTTGTTTATCTTACTTGATTGGAGAACTGCATCACAAAATGTTGTGAATTTTGATGGGTATCTATTGCACTTAACGTATTGTTTTAGGAAGTGCAAATTAGGTAGGTTCACGTTAAAATGTGACCTGAACTGAATTTCTCCCATATCCCTAGCCTGAGTAGGAGATATTCAACAGCAGACACAACAAGTTCAAGCTCTGTGGCAAGAAAAACCATGGTTTCCAGGCCATGGGGCTTTTCAGTGGTGGCTCCCCATTTGTGGAAGACCCTCCCCAGTGAGGTGCATCAGCCTCTGTCATTATTGACTTTCATGAGGAATTTGAAAACAAATGCCTCCAGCAATTGATGGCTGAAGGAATCTGTTCCTGGCAACCTGGAGAACACTGGATAGAAGAATGCTTTTAATTGTAATTATGTGTTTAAAAAATATTTTTAACTGTAATTGTGCTTTTAGAGTGTTTTTAACTGTTTTTGGAGTGCTTTTCTTTGTGTTGTTGAACTGTTTTGTTGATGTGTTTGCTGCCCTGGGCTTCTTTGAAGGAAGGGCAGGATATAAATCCAGTAAATAAGAATTAATAAAAATAATGTTCTGCTCTGAATAAATCAGGGCCTGGATCCAAAGAACTACTTTAGGTTTCCCCAAGTGCTTGGAGCGGGTGTGGGTGCCTCAGGACCAACAGCAAGGAGGGAGACTGCTACTGTCCTCTCACTTTTCCAGCATCTGCCCCCTAAAGCAGCTGTTTAATGCTGGCTCTTCTCCTGTCAGTTGCAGAAGGGGTTTGCCATTTGGCAAGGATGGCAGAGGCTGCTGTTCAAGAAGTACAAGCCCAAGGGCCCTTTGTGTCAACAGAGCTGGTGATGTGTGAGTGTGGATCACAGACTAGCAAATTTGCATACATTTGCTTACCTTGCACATCTTCCAATAGCTGCTTTCCCTAGCTGTCAGAAGCCTGTGTGCACACTCTGTCTTGATCAGGGATGGAAGGCTCTGTCAATTTCGGTTCACTCCATTTCTAATGTTTGTAGTACTAAATTCAGTTCTCCAGCTTTCTGCAGCTTGTGATTTTTTAAAAAATTCTCTTGAAAATTCTTCAGCGTTTTAGTGTAAATTTCTGCTAATAAACACATTTTTGTCTGCAATTTTGATCAATGTACCCATTTTTGCAAGCAATTTCTCCTAATATAAATGCATTTTTGTATGTTATTTTCACTAATATAGTCATTTTATAGACATTTCCCCCTAATATATGCATTTTTGTAAATATTGGTTGGAGAACTGCGCCACACAATTCAGACAATTCAGACAAGTGTGAATTTTGAAGGATGGCTGTGTTTTGGTTCGCATAGTGTTTTGGAAAGTGCAAATTTGATAGATTTGGCTTTAAATGTGAACTGAATCAAATTTCTCCCCATCTCTAGTCCTGACCATTAATGTTTTCTCTAGACTTTCTCTGCCTCCTGAGATGTAACAAGTCACTGACCACTTTTTCCAAATTTTCCCTGCAATGCTAGAATGATGGGTGTGTGGGTGTGGGGGTGTGTGCATGCACGCTCGTGCATGTGTGTGTGTGTGCGTGTTCATGTGCACATGCACGCATGTATGCTGGTTTTAATATGTGTAATCACACACAACACTAACTCCAGTCTAAATCGGTCTAGCTTCCCCTAGGGTGTATAATACCCTCTAGAGAAAGTTAACTCTTTCTTTGCTGTGCATCTAACCTAAAGACACATTTCACTACAGGTGTGGCTGTAACAGGGACATGGTGTGACTATCATGAAGGATGTCTGAATTTGCCACTACGCTACTGGTTTTCACACAGAGACTGCGGAGCGCTGGATCTGCTTTTGGTTTCTACAGGTTGCAAATGTGGAACAGCTATTTTACATGTGTCACACCTTTCCCACAGGAAAAATAGGATTATTGGATAAGGTAGATTTTTTTAAAAATGGCATGAATTCAAGGTGATGGTGAACAACTCTTCCCATTTCCTTTCTGGCATTCTTTAAATATATTGAGACTATGTATCTTTTTTAAAGACTGAAACATATATATTTCCTTCTGCTTTTATTTGTCTTGATAGCCAAATGGCAATCTGAGGGAATCCCTGAAATTAAAGGTATAGGCCACCTGATTTCATGGGTGGAGGGCGGGGATGGGCGACAAATTGGATTCAGTTCACATTTCAAGCCTTATCTATCAAATTTGCACTTTCTGAAGCAATATGAGAACCAAAACACAACCATCCTTCGAAATTCACACTTATTTGACTTTTGCAATGCAGTTCGACAACCAATGTTTACAAAAATGCATATGTTAGGAGAAAGTGTGCAAAAAAATGAATATATGAGTGCAAATAACATACAAAAATGCATTATATTAGGAGAGATTGCTTGAAAAAATGTGTACATTAGTCAAAACTGCCTACAAAATGTGTTTATTGGGATAAATTAGCACTAAAATGCTAGAGAATGTTTGTGAGGATTTTACTGCAAATTGCTGTAGAAGTGTAGAGAACTGAATTTAAGACTGGAAAAATGAGAAACTGCGAGAGCCAAAATTGACAGATCTTTCCATGCCTGGTGGAGGGCAGATAATTCCCTCAGTACCACAGAGAAGTCTTTTGATTTTTCTCCATAGGAGTGAATGGCAGCCATTCATTTATATGGGAGAAATTAAAGTGATGCTGTCAGGGACTAGTTCCCCTAATCCTGGTTAGGGCTGATGACAAATTCAATTCAGTTTGTATTTAAAAAATGGGAGGGGCAGAGGGCCTTGACTGATACCAAGCTGGGTGTCTGAGAAGCCCGTAATGCTCACAAGTGCCACACTGAGCCCAATAGTGTGATGGAGGGACCATAGCTCAGAGGGAGAGCATGTGCTTTGAATGCAGAAGGTTTCTGGTTTAATGACCACATCCCTAGGTAACAGGATCAGTTAGCAGGGTGGTGGAAAAGAATTCTGACCAAGACCCCTGAGAGCTGCTGCCAACCAAAGCAGAGATTACAAGGTTATATGGACAAACAGCAGACTATAATTTCCTGTGTTCACTGATGGAAACAGGTTTGAATATGGAAAGATTTTCCTTCATACCTTTTAATAGCCTTGCAGCTCTCCTCCAAATGACTTCCACCTTGTGTACCAGTTTGTGAAACACAATGTTTGTTTTCAAGAATATACAAGGAACAAATTATAACTTGAATGCTGATCTCACCCTAAATGGCACAATGTTCATTCCTGATGCCTGGGCATACTTTTCCTGGGGAAAACATCGTCTCCAGTCTCCAGTTGTCCTTATATATTTTATTGACAGTGTACATGTGTTCAGATATATATATATATACACACACATATATAGTGCCTTACAATACTGACTGCTAGGTTTATTTTAAATATAAATCTTCATTTCATATTAACTATTGTTTTTCCCCTCTTCACAATAAAAATAATCAAAGGTCATGCCAATATTATGTAACAAATTATCACATTTTGATTTTTCTTTATAATGACATATAGATCTGTACAAAGAACCCCCATATCACAAAAGCATTCACAGTGCATAAGGTCATTGAAAAAATAAATAACATGATAAATAGATCTGTGTAAGTTACAGTTTACACTTTCCATTCTCTGAGCAGCACTATAAAAACATCTCATAGTTTTTCAGAAGAGGTACCACTACATCCCATTTATGGGATGCACACTGCATACACCTGTTGAGTATGGAACAGAAAAAGAAACCTATGCTGATCAGCAGTTAGCTCTGTGCTTGGAAATGTCCCTGAATCATCTCATTCAACAAAGGGAGAGCTTTGCTGGAGAGGTTTAGTGACTGGGAACAAACCAATTGCTTTCTGAAGAGCTATATACATTAAAAAAAAACCACATATGGTTGAAAACTATAAAGGCCACAATCTCGCTGCAATGAAAAAAAGAGTTATATCTTATACTCAGAGCAGATGGATGAAATCAATGAGTCTACTCTACATATGATTGACATGGGACATCATCCAAAGACTCCTGATGGGCACAATCTCATTGAAGACCTTGCCTATCCTGTTATGTCAGCTTCTGATGCTTTCAGATTTCACCACAATTTAAGGTTACTGTACATCAAAAGCTACACACCTTTCAAGCATATTGAGCCGGCATACCTTAGGAGTTCTACATTCTTTCTGTGGACACAAGAACAAGCAAGCAAACAAACAAAAACAGAATGCCAGCAATTTTCTTTAAGGGGTTAGGAAACTGACACTAGCTCTCCGTTACAATCAATTTTCTTTCAGAAAGTGCTTTGCATTCCAGGACAGCAGCGCAGAGAACATGACATATACAAAAAAGAAAAATGAAAAGGCAGTGCACATAAACATGTCCTTTGCAACGTCAGTAACCCAGAGGCCTTGCTGCATTCTGTGGTGAATCAACTCCTACTGATTAGTACTTTAGGGCAATGGTTTTCCAAGAGAGCTACAAGAAACCATGGGTTCCCTACAAAATTAACAAGGAAGATCTGAGATCAGAAATGGCAGTCAAGATTTCCTGAAAAGGAGTTTGTCCACCACTAGTGATCTTCTGTCCCTTCAATGTGCAGCTGCACAAGAATCTTGGGTATCAGAGCACAAATGCCCCATGCCCAATATGCACATTGTAGCTTTCCAGAACACTTGGCAATGCTCTGGACTTTGCAGTGCATTGAGGTTCTTTGCCAGAAAAGTTAATGTGGAAAGGATTCTCTGATAGAACTGAGTTTGAAAGCCACTGTTTTGGGGAAATGTACATTCAGGAAGTAAGGAATGTAATCACAGAGTTTACATGCATCTAAACCAGCCTTTCCCCAACCATGATGCCTTTCAGATGTTTCGAGATACAGCTCTCAATTGATTGGAGTTGTTGTCCAAAACATCTGGAGGGCACAGGGTTGGGGAAGGCTGATCAAAAATCTTTTTTTAGGGAAGGTCTGCATATGCTACCCATTTGCAGGGTTTTGCAAAGGTTTCCCAGTTCAGAAGTCAGGGGTTTCTTGCTCTGTTCAAGTTAAATGGCACAAACAACAATGCTGCAAACTATTTCTGGGATATGACAACAGGAGCACAAATTTCTAAACCCTATTAAACACTACATTCAGCAAAAGCTAGTTTGTGCTAACTGAAACATTTGTGCAAAGGGCAATCAAACAGTTTGGGATGGTCTGAAGACCAAGCAGCAAAGAAAGCTTTCTACTATATCATTTTGAACTTTTAAGGTGCTGTAATTTTAATAGCAAAAGTCTTTGGTTTCACGTGGGTACAAACATTATTCATAATTTGCTTTAAAATGACCTTGAATCGTAGGCTGCTATCCTTAGCTTCAACACTTAGGCAATGTTAATGACCTAAATCAAAGCTCTGTTGAAACAACTTAATCTTTAGCATTGACGTAAAGTTTCAATCGGAAGGAAGAACCTTCTGATGGAAAATGACAGAGGACCATGAAAACCGAAAGATGCAGAGGAGATAAGGGAGTGCCAATTTCTACATTCACAACAGAATTTGGTGAGATGAATGCAACTTTTTGTACAGTTTTGAGTATAAAAATGACTCTGGGGGATAATTGGGGATCCTTTATTGTTTCTTATTTTTTAAAGTTGACTGGACAACAATAAATAAAAATCCGCTGTTGAAACACTAGCTATTATTTGTTGTATCTGCAGTGGATGTAAGAAATCATATAAAAAGAAAATAAACTTGGCACAAGGATGATGATGAGTGAGCAAGCATGAAGGGAAAAAGGCTGATCCAAAGGAAGACACGGGCAGTCCATCTTCCAGGCTGACTAGCAACCCAAGATCAGAGCTCAAATTATCATATAGTCATAAAAGTAAACACAAAACTAGGTCTTATATACCATTAAAAAAAACCCAACATCACAAAACTAAAGCCTGATCCTGCAGCATTTATTCAGTTAGTAGTACTCCATCTTTGTAGAGTTTGAAGTGCACATTCCCACTGCAGGATCAGGACCACTGCAAAAAACCTAAACATAAAACCCAACAACCCTACTACATTTCAGTCTTCCATGCTTAGAGTGAGCTGCAGAAGGCTGGAAACACAATAGTGTTGAAAGAGAATTGAAACTGGTTTGAGAGAGCACCAGCAACAATTTTACTTTCCCTACCATTGCACGGCAGCACACAAAAGTCTTCTGGCCCACTTTCACTCCTGATCAATTTATAGTATTACGTTGTAGGTGTTTAGCTGCCTTGAGGTTACTATGAAAGGATGTATGAATCCCTACATAAACAAGCAAGTATTTGCATGAACAAATAAATAAATAAATAAATCCCCAAACTAGGCAAACCCTGTTTACTGGGGCAAAAGTCAGATGAATAGACACACCGCAAGCAATGATCCCTCTGTGAAACCACCTTCAAGTCTCTAGGAAAGGTACAGAAAGAAACACCTTTGCTTCCACAGTTATCTGTCTTTCTCTGTTGTTTATCAAGCATTTAAGCTAAGAAAGTTCTTGCTGAGGAACTCACTCCCAGCCCTGTCCCACACCTCAGTGAATATAGCAAGTTTCATATCTGATCAACTGCAGTCCTAAGCACACTTACTGAGCTCATGAGTAAGCTCTATTGAAGACAGTGGGACTTGTTTCTGAGTAAACACACATGAAATACTTTGGATGAATCATAGACCTGAAAAGGACTCTTGTTTTTCATTAAAACAGAGCAGAACCAAGGTAAACTGGATTATTTCAGAAATGGAGAGGGCAGTATAAAGTCTAAAGACAGAACAGCTATAAAAAGAAAAAAATGCAAGAAACAGGCTTCTATCCGAAGCACCCTAGCATGGAATTTGGACTGCAATTCTAAACGTACTAGAACATTGATCTTGCATTACTGTAGCTGCAAATGCTTGCCCATGGGGGACTAGTCTATCATGCTGCAGGTCCACTACAGCAAACTACTACAGGGTTATGCTGACAAAGTGGCTCTATGGCAGCCTTTCCCAACCAGTGTGCCTCCAGATGTTGTTGGACCACAACTCCCATCTTTCCTGACTATTGGCAATGCTGGCTGAGGCTGATGGGAGTTGTGGTCCAACAACATCTGGAGGCACACTGGTTGGGAAAGGCTGCTCTATGGCATCCATAATGGGATATGAAGCTACCTTATACTGAGTCCATCTAATTTAATAATGACTGACAGCAACTCTCCAAGATCATCCCAGTTCTTTAATCCTTGGAACCCAAGATCTTTTAAGCTGGAGATAACAGGGACTGAACCTGAAACCTAGGTTTATCCTCCAGCTAAGGGCTCTTACCTGAATATGTGCCCTTCTCAAGAGCATCAGCTTGTCTGAGTGTTGAACATGGTGACATTTTTGCCATTAAAATAGACTTTTTTGAGGATTTGGATTACTACTTTAGCTCCTTTCTTGCCTTAGGGCAACTGCTTATTTGCTTATTTCCACAATCTGCTTCTTCATTGTCTTTTATATTATTTTATTTAATCTTTGTCTTCTTGACAATATGGCTTGGCCAGTTAGGGACTGCATTGTGAAGATGTCGACCGTATGATGCCATAAAGCCAATTAAATGAGGTGTCATTATGAAGTCAGAAAACCAATTAAGACTGAAGGCACCACTTTCCCCCATTGCTCTGAAAGTGCAAACCCTTTTGCTCCTGTTCTTAACTCCCCCCCCCAAATAAAATGCTGTGTGCTTTTGTAAGTTCTGAAAATGTGTGGGGAAAAGTAACCTTCAACTCATCTCTACCCACGAACCTCCTACCCAAAGCTGCAGCCATGCCCCTAGAACAACAAGCCTAACAATGCCTTTAAGATGCTGCACAGAGAAGCATACTCCTCTGGCACACAATCACTTTGTATAACACCATTGCTACTCATACAGTAATCAGTGGTGTTGCCTAAGCTGAGAAACTGTGCTGTACCAGCACAACATCCTGGGATTGCTCCCTCTGGGACTGTGGGGGTGTGCTTGGGTAGCAATCTTGCAAACGATCATATTCATTTGCTGGTGCAATGGCTCATAGGTCTGGCATATAAGCCACCGTAAGAGCAAAGTACTGCTGGTTTGTGAATCAGCCTTTTGAGACTTCAGTGCCTTACGTTAAAATCCACCCATCTTGTTCACTTTCATGCAGTGAAATAAAGCAATTTTGTTCATGTTTAATCTATGGGCCACTTTGGTATCACAGTAGAGAGACTTCTCTCTCATCCACTTCAAGACTCCTACAACGCACTTACACAGTCAATCTAAAACTTACTCAGCTTTCTCTAATAAAGACAGTTGTTTCCACACATGTCTATACTGGATGTGAAGAAAGTTCTTGTCATTTTGTAAGGAAAAGTGGATATAAATCATTACTGTAAAATTTCTTGGAAATTCCCTCCCTTAAAAAAATTGGTTTGTATCCAAGATAATGGCAAATGAACATTCCATCAGTGCAATTATTTCTGCTTGTGCAGCAGAACATTCTCCCCTTCTCCTCTCCCTGCACCTCCCCAATCTGTGCTAGGGGTTCCTAGAGCAGATTAGGGGGGGTGGAGCAGGGCACGCACAGGGGGAGCAGAGGAGGGGGAAAAGTCCCATGGCTCAAGCAGAAATCATTGCACTAATGGGACACATTTGTTGATTGCCACCCACTGTATTATCTTTTCAGACCATATGAGCAAATATGTGTCAGGAGTAAGGAACACAGGCACAAGTTTGAGACCAGCTTGGGGATTCTTGGCAAAAATATCGGAGTTCTTGGGAATTCTACAAATACAGGAATAAGTTAAATGTCAAGTCCTCACCCCCAGGAAGCTCACTTTGTCTGCATAGCTTGGATACTATAGGCTATTGCATACAGATCAACTATATTATAGGACTCTTTAGCATATATTACTATATGTGGTTCCACATCACTGCCATCATATGTACATTTTTTGGCAAATTATGTATTTCTTTGTGTGTGCACTCATATAAAATGCCAATTTAATCATATACCAAATAGAATAGTCTTTTATGAGACTGATTGGATTAGTATCTGTCAAAAAGTAACCAGTACTATAACAAATTTAGCATCAATTCAGGATCTGGGGGCTGTGGGGTTTTGGAGCCCAAATCCAGACTCCTTTACAGTGTAGGCAATTTTCAGTCAAGTTTGCCATGAGACTGATGATGGAATGAGATCTGTGGCTAGAGTTTTTGTCTCTTAGGTCCACAAGCAAAGGAAGAGGAAGAAGAGGAAGGAAACTCTTATACAAACACAGACCTTTCATTATTTGAGAACTGTACAAGCACACAATGCCTCTTCCTGTATCACTTATCTTTCCTGCCCAGTTTTAGCCTAAGCTATGGCATCCCTAGGAAAAGTGGTTTTAAAGTCCACCCTGGGTTATATATTACGTAGAAGTTCTCTCTGATGCCGTGATGCAAAGGCACCAGGATGCTACCAGGATGCACCATAAAGATCGTGCCTACCTAAGCAACCCTCCTTATCCTATTGGCACTATCGGGTATCCTTACAAAGGGCTAATCCAATCAGAGAGACTTAACAGTCTCATCTGATAAGCTTCTGTGCTGAGACAGCAGCATGTGCACACAACACTGCAGCCAGCTTGTGGGGACATCTTGTTCTCCTGCTCTGCCACAGGAACAAAATTCCAACTTAATAGGAATCATCACTGCTTCACTGATGCTCTTCCAGTTACTCTCTGTCTTGGTGGGATTGGGCTCAGCCATGAGGGTGGAGGAGGCCAGAAAGCCATCTTAAGCAGCATGTTAGCAGCTGTTCATTGGCTCTTGAGGCAGAAAGAGACACAAAAACATTTTCCTGCCCCCCTCAGAGCAGGGTATGGCATCTCTACATCCTCCCTCCCATGTGCCAAGTATAGGATGACAAGTTTTAACTTTTCTGCTGCAAACGTCTGCATTAGGGAAACTGAAACTGATTTCTTGGGATTAACTTGCCAGCCTAGTCAATACTGATATTTGTTATAAAGGACAAAAGAGGATTAAGATGTTTCTCCCTTTGCACAAAAAACTGGTTCACAAGAAGCAATACCAATTATACCAATCCAATTAAAAAGTGATCTGGATGTTTTTCTTATTTACAGTACCCTTCCCAGTATAATGAATGTCCTGTGCACACATTTGTATTGAAAAGGATCAGCAGTTCTGTGCGATTTGAATGATTAATGCATACAGGAGACAGACTGCATAGACTTTTGCACAAGCGACACCAACCATGCCTTTTAGCTTCTTTCTGTTGCTTGTATGGATGTGTGAATGCCTCTGAGCTGGTTCGGATATGCACACACATACTCCGATTACTGAACACTTCAATGCTGAGTCATCTTACACCTAAAACCTACCTGTGAACGTGACAGTCATGTGCATGGAAACGTATTTATCATACTAAGAAGCTGTGTGTATGCAAACTTTTTTTTATCATGTACTCAACACACATTAGAGAGCCAGGACTGGCTGCTGTGCACATGAGCAAACCCAGGCTTTTCTCCATGTAATGTGTGCAATTGCCCTGTGTGATTCAATTCCTTTGAGAAATCTTGTGTTTAAGGAGAGGTAATTATGAATGTTCTATCCCTGATGATGGCTCATTCACACCTGATGTTTATCAGATGAACTAAACATACACATGTGAACCAGCCTGTAACACAGCTTTGTATCAGCCCAGGGAAATAGAGGAAGGAATGTTTAAATCTGCATTGCAACTTTGATGCATTTCAAAATGCTTCCTGTGAGCATAAGGGAGCACACGATGCCTTTTTTTTTTTTTAACCACAGAGTTGTATATTTTGAGGCAGGGTTTTTTATTTTTGCCTTTCCTCCCTTTCCAGAAGTTCCTCTATGGTTACTGTGAATTAGGTAAGTATGGACTAAAATTGATGGATGAAAAGGAAAGGAATATCCTATTCTACAGGAGCTTGACTGGGGGGACCTTTACAGTGGGAAAAATTGTGAACAGAGAGACTGATAATCAGCTAGGACATCAGTGTCATCGATCAACAACAACACAGATCTCTATGTGATTCAAGCAGTTTTTAAGTCTTTTGTGAAAAGTCTTGCTTGTTCCTCCAGTGGTGTAGTATTCTGTTGTTGATGCACTTAGCGCAGGAATTCTGCCAATTAGCTGACTATGCAAAAATATATTTAATGTGGGTTTTTTTAATCCACAAAATCTTTTCACTATCCAATATATTTTATTTAGCAATGTAAGTTAAAAAAATAAAAAGCTATGTATAAAGAGAACTTGTGCTTCTGTATAAATTCTGCATTCATGAGTGCAACTTTACAACACATCATTTTGGAGTAAAGGAATGGTATTAAAATGTACTAAATGTTTTTTTTGGTGAATCTTGTTGGGATCACCATTTCAGCATGTCATATGACCACCAGATATTACCAGGAAGTGCTGTGGCTCAGTGGCACAGTGCTTGCTTTAAATGCAAAAGGTCCCAGGTTCAATCCACAGTATGTCTGGGAAGGGCTGGGAGAGATCCCTGTCTGAAATCCTGGAGAGTCGCTGCCAGTCAGTGTAGACAATACTAAGGTAGATAGAGCAATAGTCTGACTCAGTATAAGGCAGATTCCTATCTTCCTAAGTATAAGTAACTTGCGCTTCATGTTTTTGTGCTTCTTCTTAAAAGGTCTAAAGTGGGGCCTTTTGCATTTCCCTTACAGAGAGACACATGAGATCTAGGGTTCAAATTGTGTACCTCACGCTGCTGGAGATGCACAAGTTTTTGTTTCAGATGTTATGCAAGAAGAGCAGGAACATGATGCAAGAGATGCTCTCCTCTTGGTCACATAAAAAAAATAGACTTATTTCATTTGTGATATATGCTGGTGAGAAATGGAAACCAGACTGTGGTTCTAGGGCGCTAAATCTCTTAACTTAGTTGCCCAGTCACTCATGTTTTTCAAAAACAAGCAAACAAAAACTTCTTGCATGTAGATTAAGCTAACAGAAATTCTTGATGTATGCTTGGGCCACATCCGTACCATATATTTAAAGCCCTCTTACATCACTTTAACAGTCATGGTTTCACCCAAAGAATGCTGGGAACTGTAGTTTAGCAAGCGTGCTGAGAGCTGTTGGGAGACCCCTGTTCCCTCACAGAGCTACAATTTCCAGAATGATTTAACAACCAATCCCTCTTCCTAGGGAAGAGAGCTGCAAAGTGCTGAGCAGTATGTCAGCAAAGCAATTAAGCATGCAGATAGAGTTGACGCCCTTGCTTTCTTCCATGTAACTGCCCATGTGCTTGGAGTTAAAAAAGTCTCAGTTTTTCTCAATTGAGATCATTTTTTTTCATTTGTTCTCAGTTGCTTCACTGGACTGGGAATGAAGTGCTTGCCAATCTCACTTGAAACAGATAACCAGTTGGTTTTGCCACTCTTAGCTGCTAATGATCACAGAGCTAATTAGACAGGTCTAGCCTTTGCCCTAAAGTGGGTTCAAATGTGTTGGGCTGCAGGAACAAAAGTACATCTGCACTCACCATGCAGCATCTCATGATTATTTCAATACGTGCTCAGACCCCAGTTTCCCAAAGCAGATTAACAGCTCTATTACCGTGTTCCTGCTGCCCAATTTCCCCAAAGCCTTTTGCTAAAATAGGCACCCGCTTGAAAAAGAAGGGCCAGGGCGTGTGGCAAAGTGATGGCACAGCCATTTTCACTGGGCGCTCAAGAGACTCAGCTCACATTTCAATCCACCTTCAGGGCTGAGGAGATGGGTCCTCACAACAGAACAATAACAAACCAAGGATTGGCCAACAATCTTTTAGAGCAGCTGTATCTATTTTGAATATTTAAAACACCTCCAAATCTATAGTGCAACTATGAAGACCTGCAGGGCATTGCATTAGACTCACATTTTTCAGATGATTACCTCCACTATTAGTTACTGAGCACCCAGGATTTAAGTTTTCAGTTTTCCTCTATAATTAGGAGGTACGCTTACTGGTGCTGGCACATTTTGACTTGTAAGCCTAATATTCCCTGTATAGTCATGCTTGATATTTGCAATTGCTCCTCACTGATTGTAGAGCAATGTGTTGTTGCTGATTTCAAGTATGGATAGCCATATTTCAGGTTCCATGAGTTTTAGAGTACATCATTAGTAGTTCTGTATTATCCATTTCCTCCTCTTCACTGTTCTTGTGTCTTTCTTTTAAAAAATAAAATAAACATTGGGTGACAGAGTACTCCTGAACACCACCAAAGACTCCTCAGCATCAGTGAAAGTTCTCTTTAAACAGAGCACTTGAAAGGGGCGAGGTCCTTAGTAGTGCATGCATTAGAGGCCATGGCCAAGATGCTTGCAAGGAGCAAAGATAAAATCCTGGCCCATTCTCTTTTTCTCTTATTTGGAAAGCCAAGGAAGGTATGTCCCCCCCCCAGACTTCATGTTGATGGATGATCTCCGGCCTTAATGAGACTGAAACAGGATACCAGTGGGCTTTTGTGTGTTCTGCATGAGATCCACAGAGCTGTGTGATGGAGCAGTAAAATCCAAAGAGGAGGAAGAGGTAAATGCTTTGGTTGCCTTGAGTTTGTGTGTTATTCTAAGAAGCATCTGCTTTCCTTCCAAGTACAGGAAAAGTGCTTGTAAGGTGATGAAGCAGGAAAGACACTGAAATTTTGGATAAGAAGCAGGTAGAAATGTAAAATGTCTCCTGTCACTTATAGCACAATGGATCCAGATGATGTCTGATCGTGGCCTCTTTCAGTCATGTTCTCGGCACATTGGAAAGTTGACAAAAGTAAAGACATTAAACTCTATCAATATTGAGAAACACAAGAAGATAGCGTAAAGGGTGAGCACGTAGACACCCAGTTTCCTGTCAAGTTTCCATTTATTTATATGGATTCCACCAACCTGTAAGAATATGATCCATGAGTTAGCTAAGAATGGAAGGAAGTCATTTTATATTTTATTCTATATAAAATGATAAGGGAGGAAATGAATAAATGAAACCAAACAATCTTATAGATATAAAAAGAACTAGGTGTAACAGATTTAAGGTCAGACTGCTTGCTGCTATAAAGGAAATGAATTTATACATATTTATAAGCAAACATTTAAATATTTTATAGTGAGATTTCTGAGGTAATTTGTATATTTAAGGAAATAGAACAATTTATATATTTTTTAAAAAATAATGTGATGTTAAAGGTTTAGTAGTAAGATATCATAGGAATACTGTAAGGCTTATATAATAGGATGAGATACATTATATGATATTCTTACTAATATTTGAATAATGATTTAGACTTCGTAACGTTTATATTCATTAAATAAAATATTTTTTTGTAAAAAAGGCTGAAGGAAAGAAATGCCAAAAGGAGCCTTTTTATGTAAAGTTTATTAGTGTTTTTACCTTATTACAATAAAAACAGTCCCTTATTCCCTCAGCCCTTCCCTCCCAGTTCCCCTATCTCCTTCTGCCCTCATGCCCCCTGTTTTCCTGATAGAAGGAGCCTTTTAAACTCAAATTTCAGTAATTATATAAGGAAATTGGCTTCCATGTGTTCTGATGTTGGGGAAATTCTTACCACTTACCAGTAGCAGATGAGAGATTGCCAAGGGCTCCTGAGTGAAGCTTTGCACTACAAAAACAGCAGGATGGGAGCAGAAAGGGAGCATCTTGTTCAATGCTCACTTGTTTACAAGGGGACAAGACAACAGGCAGTGACAGCAAATGAGGAGGAAAAGCAGGGTGAGAGGGCTCCAGGAAGTCACCTGTTGTGGTCTGGACCTCGACTACTATCCAACCCTTGATGCCAATGGAGCCACAAGGTTGGATAACCCCCACCCACCCACCCATTATTATTATTATTATTATTATTATTATTGTGCATCCAACCAAGTTCTAATCAGAGTTGTCCCACTGAAATTAATGAACCTAAGTTAGTCTTGCCTATTAACTTCAATGAGTCTATTCTGAATTTATGATGATTTTGTTGTTGTATTTTTTTGTTTTATGTACGGTTTGTTTTTATGTACACCTCTTAGAAATGCAAAGGATTAAGCAGTGTATAAATGTTTTAAATATTAAATATTATTATTTTTGCCTCTGTAATTATTTAACATAAATTAAAATGTATGGAAATATAATTTATTAATTCACTACAACTCTTGTGATTAATCAATTAAGATTTCTTTAATTGTGTGACAGCCCTAAAAGTATCAGCTGTCCAGAATGTTGTTCTAGTCAGAAGAGGTTCACAGCTAGCATTAGCATTACCTAAAGTATCTAGGAAATATACCTCTTGAGATTTCAAAGATTTCAATGAAGCTTTAGCATCTAAAAATACATGAATCGCTATGATCTCTGGAGAACCTGGTTCACAGCATTGCATTCATATTATATAGCTGTATTGTGTTAAACTGACTGAATGCAGAGAATGACTGATACAACAGGAGCACACTTACAGTAAGAGCTACAGATCCCAGGAGAAGCACAACAGAATAGACTAGACCTTTGCTGTTTATCTTGACCTATGAAAATCAAAAGGAAAAAATGTAGCTTAAAACTATGTATCAAACCTCATGGATGCAGTAACTAGCAAATTGCTATTTTCTGTGTAACATGGCACATGCAAAAATAATTAACAAGATTTTGTCCTGGATAAACAACAGGAAATTATCTGCTCATTTGAAGTCAATGGGGATTTTGCTGTGGACATCAGCGGAAAAGATTCTGATTAAAAAACCAGAGGAAAGCAATGCTCAAACATCATCCACATCACAATATTAGCTTCAAACAAGAAGAGGACAATGCCATGGCTTTAGCAACAGCAAAGGGAGCAAACCTATCAAATGAGGAGATAAAAAATAATTATTGAAAAGCTGGTAGAAGTTGGGAAATCATACACTTCCAGATTGGCAGCTGGCCCATGAGAAGTGAGAAAAAGTAGTCCCTTTATTCACCTGACAGCAAAGATGGGCAACCTGTGCCTCTGCAGGTGTTGCCGGACTCCCAACTCCCATCAGCCCGAGCCATCATGGCCAATGGTCATGGACAATGATGGGAAAGTTGCAGTCCAACACAATTGGAGGGCCAATGGTTCCCCAACTCTGCCTTAACGGGATCAACCCCCCCTGACAATAGTGATGACATAGCTGGGGATCTGCCCTCAGAGTACTTGGCCAAGAAAGGTCTGGGTTTAAGAAATCAGTTTATGAAATTTATGTACTTAGAGATTTTTCATAACTTAAGTGGTTTATACATTTTTCTTAGATATAAATATATAAATAAATAAACAAAATTTAGATTGGGCCCACAGTGAATTTTATCATCTAGGGGTCTCAACTAAACAGTGCCTAGGTAATGGTCTTTCAACTGTACCTGGTTCTGAAATAAGAAGCTGAAAAAGAAATGTCTTAAGCGTATATACATACATCTGAGCCGTAATGAACCACCATCGTCTGCAAGCCCCATGGTACTCCAAGGCCAACTAGAATGTCAAACACATTGCTGCCAATTGTGTTGGACACTGCCATGTCACCTAGGCCTGAAAAGCAAGCATCTCACAATTAAAACAAGCATTTTGATTCATGCAATGAATGTCGTTTCACTAAGCAAGAAGCAGAGAGGAGAAGCTGATGACCTTTGTTTAGACAATAAGCTTATTCAGTTTTTTTTAATTGTTAAAAATGAGGTGTGGTATTCATATCTTGATAAAAGGGCTGTGAGTGCCAGCACAAAATAGGGCAGCAAAAAATGAGGTGCCAGTACCCTGTACTGGTGAGTACTGAGGTTATTACAGTTCCCATGTGTTTTATTTTTGTGGCTTTCTCTAGGTACATTTGAACCCCAAAATCGGATTGATACATCTTGCTGTCAACCAAGGGTTAGCTGGTCTCAGCTGTCATGGCTGACAGCTTGGGAACTGTAAGTTTGTAAGCTGGCCAAGGATCTATCTCTCTATGAGAATTCTCCACAGCAGTGGTGGCTGGTGGCTCCATGTCACTGGCAGTGGAATCTGCTCTGGGATTTAGTCCAAACTTTCTAGGAGCTATCCAAAAATCCTATTGGGCATGTCCAAGCCCCTCTCTGTAAGCTTTGGATTCTGGGCCTAGTATTTTAGACTAGGGCTATCACTCAAATAAAGAAATCTGACTGCAAAATCCTATGCTTGTCTACTCAGAAGTAAGTCCAATTGATTTCAGTGGGGCTTACTCCCAGATAAGTAGGTATACAATTGCAATCTTAATTGTATGAATTTTAGCTAATTAAATAAATATGCATATGAGTAGGGGGATGCCTTATAAAAACAGTCATCTGCAGTTTTTATAAGTACTTGCCTTAAAAATTACATATGCACACCCCACCAATAATTTTTAACTTATAGAAACTGTAGATGCCAAGCAGTGTCTTAAAACAGACATTTGATCCTTTTCCGATATACATACACACACCTGCCACCTAATCAAAACATCTTTTTAGTTAATCAAAAGCTTTTAATTGATTAATCTAACTGATTAAATGTTGCAACCCCATTTTAAACACACACTACTTCTTAAACAATATCAGCCCTATTTGTGTATATCAAATGTAGGAGAATTGCTTATACATGTCGAAAACACAAACCACATTTCTCTGAAACTAATGCAGCCCATACCTTGTCTTGCTACTATTAAACTGGCCATACAGTCTGGCACACTGGTTCCTGCAGCTAGGAAGGTAATGCCCATGATAACATCAGGGATCCCCAGAGTGTAACCAATCACGGTAACCTATGCAACAAAGGAAAAAACAGTGGTTGAAAACAATAGAGAAGCCTCTTTCTAGTCCTGAATTCAAGATATGAATGGTGACTCATAGGTTACTTTAATTCCTTGAGCATGTGGGTATTAACATGAATCAAACACATAAACATATAAATTTCAGTAATGGAACCAATCATCTGCCTAACCATCTAGAACAACAATAGAAAATGCATGCAGATAACAGGGATAATGAGTAGAGAGCTGGGCAGAGCATCCCTTTTGTGCATTTCTCATTCATTTAACAGAAATTGTGCAGGTGACATTCCCAGTGACTGTGCCTCTGTGAGGTGATAGTCTATACTTAAAGCAGTCTGGGATAGTTCAACTGCACAGTCCTTGGGTCCTTTGCTAAAGGCCTACATAATTCTCCTCCAATTGGCATGACTCTCTCCTGCTGACCTAACAGAGCTGGAAAACCATAGAGAGACAGTGAGGTCTGGTGGGGAATCCTTTTCAGCCCAAAGGCGACACACCCTGATGAACAACCGTTTGTGTGCCAGTGTTGGGGTGGGAGGAGCCAAGGCAAAAAATGGTCGCAACCGATGCGACTCTTACTTTTGTACAGGTAGGCTACATTCCAGCCAAACACAAGTCAGAGGTGTGTCTTACACACACACACCTCCATCCAGGGCAAGCAAGACACATCATTATCACAGCCCAAGCACACATTCAGCTTCCCAAACTTTTTTCCCTAAGGACCATGAGAAAATTGCTGTGGTTCTTGGTGGATTACTTAATGATTTTTCTGCCTACTGTAGCAATTGTAATGCACTGTGCTAGACGCCATGTCATTTTTAATGGTATTTTTGCAATTTATTTCTTATATATTGTATTTTATTGTATTGCAATTTGAATTCCATGGAATTATTGTGGTGAGGGGGTTTGAGAGCTATGCTGTTAGGAGTCTAGATCAAGAGGCTAGACTCCTAGCAGGGGCACCCAAGCTGGAATGGTCAAAACTGGGACACCAGACTAAGATGCATCCAAACTCAGAGGAAGGCAATGGTAAACCACCTCTGAATATCTCGTACCATGAAAACCCTATGAACAGAGTATCCAAAATGCAACACAAGATAGTGCTGGAAGATGAGACCCCCAGGTCAGAAGGCACTCACTGAGCTACTGGGGAAGAACAAAGGACAAGTACAAGTAGCACTGTGACTAATGACGCAACTGGGTCAAAGCCGAAAGGAAGCCCGGAGGCTGATGTGCACAGATGCAAAAGGAGAGTCCGGAGTTCTATGACGCACACAATAGGAACATGGAATGTGAGAAGCATGAACCAGGGAAAGTTAGAAATTGTCAGGTAAGAATGGAACACATCAACATTACAATACTTTGTGTTAGCGAATTAAAATGAACAGGAATTGGACACTTTCAATCAGGCAACTACAAAATATTTTATGCAGGAAATGAGAAGAAGAAACGGGGTTGCTTTAATAGTGAGAAGTGATGTAGCAAAAGCAAGTAGGAGCTATAACGCAAGGTCTGAGCGAGTGATATAGATGAGATTTAACGGGAAACCTATTAACATAACCATCATCCAAGTCTATGCTACAATGGCAAATGCAGAAGAAGTGGAATTGGAGAGATTTTATGCAGATTTAAAAATGTTTATTGTATTGTTGATTGTATTTTAATATTATTTTGTTATTCATTGTATTTTTATACTATTTTATGTTCACCGCCCAGAGAGCTATCGCTAGTCGGGCGGTATATAAATTAAAAAAAAAAAAAAAAAAAAAAGACGTACAGGAAGAAATAGATCACACACAAAAACAAGATGTTCTGATAATCAAGGGGGACTGGAACGCAAAAGCAAGGAACACAGAAGAAGTAGAAGTGGGGAAATGGGGCTTAGGAGAGCGAAATGAAGCAGGAGACTTACTCAATTCTGTGAAACCAATAATTTGTTTTTTGTGAACACATTTTTTGAGCAACCAAAAAGACAACTGTACATATGGACATCACCAAATCATCAATATAGGAATCAAATTGATTATATAATTGGTAGCAGAAGATGGAGAAGTTCCATACTTTCTGTAAAAACAACACCAGGAGCAGACTGCGGTACAGATCATGAACTGGTAATATAGAAAATCAGAGTAAAGCTAATGAAGAACAACAAAGCAATCATAATGCCAAAATACAATTTAAATAACATCCCAGAAGAATATAAAGATCAAATAAGACTTTAAACTTAGTTGACAGAGAACTAGAAGAACTATGGAATGAAGTCAGAGACATTATCAGGGAAGAATGCAAAAAGACAATACCTCTAGTTAAAAAGAGAGAAAGCTCAATGGATGACTGAAGAAACTCTTAACATGGTTAAAGAGAGAGGGAAAGCAAAAGCAAAAGGAGATAGAAACACGATTAGAACCCTAAATGCAATAATACAGCGACTAGTATGTAGGGACAAAGAGAACTATTACAATAATTATTGTATAGAAATAGAAGAGGACAAGAAAAAGGGTAGAACAAGAGCCGTATTCCAAAAGATTTGCCGCCCTGGGCTCCTGCTGGGAGGAAGGGAGGGATATAAATCAAATTAAATAATAAATTAATAAATAAAATAAAATAAAAGATTAGAGAAATTAAAGGGAAATTTAAACCAAGAGCAGAGATGTTGAATAATCAACAGGGGAACACACTGACTGACCAGGATGAAATGAAAAGAAGATGGAAGCAATACACCGAAGAACTCTATAAAAGAGATGCAGGGATGACAGATTCATTCACGGAGGAACTGTATGATGAAGAACCAGAAATTTTAGAATGTGAGGTGAAAGCTGCTCTTCAAATACTTGGAAGAAACAAATCACTAGGAACAGATGGCATACCAGTAGAGTTGCTACGAGTTACTGAGACTGAATCTGTCCAAATTTTGACAAAAATATGGAAAATATTTGACAACAAATATGGAAAAGGAAACAATGGCCCACAGACTGGAAGCGTTCGATCTACTTCCCAATTCCAAAGAAAGGGGATCCCAGGGAATGCAGTAATTATAGGATGATTGCCTTAATATCCCATGCAAGTAAAGTAATGCTCAAGATTCTTCAACAAAGGCTCTTACTGTATATGGAGCGAGAAATGCCAGACGTCCAAGCTGGATTTAGAAAGGGAAGAGGTACCAGAGATCATATCGCAAACATATGTTGGATAATGGAATGGACCAAGGAATTTCAGAAGAAAATCGCCCTGTGCTTTATAGATTACAGCAAAGCCTTTGATTGTGTAGATCATGAAAAACTATGGAATGCTTTAAAAGAAATGGGGGTGCCACAGCGTCTGATTGTCCTGATGTGCAACCTGTACTCTGGGCAATACTGTAAGGACAGAATATGGAGAAACCGATTGGTTCCCCATTGGTAAGGGTATTTTATCACCCTATTTGTTTGATCTATATGCAGAACATATCATACGGAAAGCAGGATTGGACCAAGATGAAGGAGGTGTGAAAATTTGAGGGAGAAATATCAACAATTTAAGATATGCAGATAATACCATACTACTAGCAGAAACCAGTAATGATTTGAAAAGAATGCTGATGAAAGTTAAAGAGGAAAGCACAAAAGCAGGACTACAGCTGAGCATCAAAAAGACTTAAGTAATGACAACAGAAGATTTATGTAATTTTAAAGTTGACAATGAGGACATTAAACTTGTCAAGGATTATCAATACCTTGGCACAGTCATTAACCAAAAGGGAGATAAGAAATTAGAAGTCTAGGACTGGGGGGGGGGTAGCTATGGGAGAACTAGAAAAAGGTCCTCAAATTCAAAGATGTATCACTGAACACTAAATTCAGGATCATTCAGACCATGGTATTCCTGATCTCTATGTATGGATGTGAAAGTTGGACAGCGAAAAAAGTGGATAAGAGAAAAATCAACTCCTTTGAAATGTGGTGTTGGAGGAGAGCTTTGCGCATACCATGGACCGCAAAAAAAGACAAATAATTGGGTGTTAGAACAAATTAAATCAGAACTATCACTAGAAGCAAAAATGATGAAAGTGAGGTTATCATACTTTGGACACATAATGAGAAGACATGATTCACTAGAAAAGACAATAATGCTGGGAAAAACAGCAGGGAGTAGAAAAAGAGGAAGGCCAAACAAGAGATGGATTGATTCCATAAAGGAAGCTACAGACCTGAACTTACAAGATCTGAACAGGGTAGTTTATAACTGATGCTATTGGAGGTCACTGATTCATAGGACTGCCTTGAAGGCACATAACAACAATAATTCATGAGGACTTTAAGAAACGTTTTGCAATCTGATGTGAAAATGTGGAGAACTGAACGTAAGGTTGGGAGAATGAGAAAGTGAAAGAAACCAAAATTGACAGATTCACCCATTCTTACTTGCTGCAATGTTATGTGTTCTTCCTTGTTGAAGCTTCTATTCTGAACTGTCTTACTATATTATATTTCTGTAAGAGTCACACTACCCATGAATGCTTCTGCACAGGGGGAATCTGTATGGATGGACATGAATTGTGGGGGTTCAGGTCTCTGGCCACCCCTGTGGGGTGGGGTTAGTTTGGGGTTAGTGAGGGGGTGGGAGGAGGGCTAGGGGCACCTGGCAGAGGCAGTTAGGGGGAGTGCTAGGGGGTGCATGGCAAAGGGGATAGAGGGATGGCCAGGCGGCCCTAGCAGAGGGGGTGGAGGTGCTGTTGGGTGAGGTGTAGGCAGGGTTAGCAAGCGAAGGAAGCAGGGGCAGCAGCCCCTAGTATTTCTAAATGATGTTTGTGTTAAAAAATCACAAGTATGTTTGCACTCACCAGCCAGACCATAAAGTAGGAAAACAAGGCAATCCACAGGGTAGATAAGATGAACGTCACCATGAAAAGATTCTCCCAGCGTGGCTTACTGCAGTTTGGGATGGTGCAAAACAGCAGGAATATCAGTGGCCAGGACAGAATCCATTTGAGTTTGTCAACTTTTCCTTCTGGATAATAAGAAAAGGGAAGGAGCAATTTGCCACTATGGTTTACTGCATATCTATACTTAAACATAATTAGAGGAAAATTAGAAAAAAATGAGATGAAAGTTACAGTTGTACATTTTAAAGGAAGAGGTGAATGCTGAGGGGAAGGATTTTCATTTTTATTTTTTTAAACCAGTTCGAAATTAATCGATTTTGCCTTTTGAGAACTGAGTTGTTCTAAGTAGATTCTGCCTTGCTTCTCAGAACAGAAAATGCGCACGAAACATGAGCACATTGATAAACATACAAAGATACTAACCTGTAATTAACTTGGTGGCCATTTGGTACTACAGCAACTGTTCAGAATAAAACTAGATCTCCTCCACATGATCCTTATGAACTACATATATGCCTCATGTCTAGCTTGGGCTTAGGTATGCATACTTTAATGTACAGTTCACTTGTTGTCATTTTTATATTCACATCATCATCGTCTTTTGCTTCCACCTTTTTTAACTATTCTGTTATTCTGCACCCTCACCACCCAAGTCAAGGTGCATAGTACCCAACGCTGGACAAGTCATTCTGACACCTGGGGCAGAAAATTCCACAAGTGCCTGGCAGTAAAATAGAATAATAAGAAATTAAATAACTGGCAATTTGCTGCCCTTTAATGACACTATAATCAGCAATAATAACAGCAACAGCCAGGCCCAGACCTATGGAAAATCCCCCAGCTTCCATCAACACAAAGCTGTAAAACAGGCCAGGCCTGCAAAGCCCTTTGTCTGCTGCATTACACAATTGGCGCTGCAATTATTTTATTTATTTTAATTGTCCAAAATCATTAGCAGACTGAGAACAAAGAAGACAGCAAATACTGATTGCATTCACTAGACTGATTTCGGTTCTGAGCATCGGCAATTGCCGCTTCTGTCAGAATTTTCCGACATCCCTAAACAGGACTCCTGCAGCTTTAATAGTTGTGTTAAAGAGGGAATTCCAGCAGGTATAGGTTGTCATGAAAGGAGCTCTGTCCTCTTCTTCACCTGATCACCCCACATGACTCTGCCATGCATAGTTAGGGCTTAAATGGGGATTTGAATTCAGGCCTCCCTGGTCCTAGTCTGTTGGTTCCACCACACTGCTTTGCAGACAGAAAGTTCTGTTACTGATTACCAGTGCTGCTCAAGGCACATAGCACAATAGTCAAAACAGATTGCACAAACTGGGAGATGAAAACTGCTTATCCTAGAACCTTCTCTGCCTATAAGAATGTAAAAGGCAATCCTCTCATTGTTTAAACTTATCCAAAAAATAAATCAAGAAGCTAGAAGACCTCAAAATTTGTCTTTTAAAACAACAACAGCCTTACACTTCTTAGAATGTTGAATTCATGCCAGGTGCCAAATCCTGCACTTGTGCTAGGCAGTCTCTCTGGCATGCTGTCTGAAAACCCACCTTTCTTCCTAATGTTAATGATGTGTGATGATGAAAACTTGTTTTGGTTACATTTTGAGCCTGGACCTATTGGTGGGGGGCATGCATGCTTTCTTCCCATTGTGAACAGCAGGTGCAGATCATGACCATGATGAAAGCAAAAGGTAACCCCCCCTCCAAGACATAGCCCTGTTTCTCCCACTGCCCTCCACCAAGTAATTGTTAAAAAAAAACACCCCCACACAAGGCCACATGATTAGTTTGGCCCTGAAATGTTACAGACAAGGAGGAAAATAAACATACAACATTTTAGTAGTATATCAGTTCAGGTGAGTGTACATCTCTATCAACAATAGTCAACAAGGGAGTAACGGATGCTAAAAATAATGACTAATTTGAAACTACAGGTCTCCATAGTTCTTAAGTAAACTCTTGAAATTTTAACTGATCCATTGCTCTGTTGTAGTCTGAAGCATAAGAGCTGCTGTCCAATGTGGTCAGCTGTGCATCAACTATTTTGAGATAACCAAATTATGTCTTACAAGATGCAAGAAGTTCTATTAGTTTCTCTCTCTCTCTCTCTCAAATCTAGGTTGCTTGTCTCAAAAACAAGACAAAACAAAATGTTCAAGGTCATAAACAAATCCCAAAATTTGGGAGGGAGGGGAGAGGACAGAAGAGCCGTATACTAGCAATGTGATTCATAGAGTTACATACTGAAAACAGACCAAAGGCTATGAGTTTTCCAGTAAAACACTTCAAGTAGGACACAATTTAGAGCATAGCTGAACTAACAGCTAAACCCACAAATTGATTTTAAGCTGTTGCTAGCAATTACTCTCAACCTTAAAGCCCTTTAAAAATGTTTTGGGTCTTCATGTCACTTTACTGCAGTCATTTACTGTTAGGGCTGGACGACCCTGTCATGCAGCAAGGTTAAGCAACCACCTTGCAGAACTGGGTCCTGTTAAAGGGAGAGAGTAGAACACTGAGAGATTTGAAACAATGGATGCAATTCACTGTGGATGCTCCACTGAAATAATTTCCAGATCAGTAGCAGCATTAGTATGTTGCAGCAGAAACAGTAAAGAATCTTGTTGCATCTGATGAAGGGGGTTCTAGTCCCCAAAAGCTTGTGCCGTTATAACATTTGATAGCCTTTAAGGTGCCACCAACTCTGAGTTGTGTTCCCGCTATATATTCCTATATAAAGGCTATATTCCTTTTACACAGCTGCCTTTCATTTCAATGAAGCACATGCAGGACAGCTTCCTCGTGCATTATGGTCCTTGTTATTTAGTGGAAGGGGGGATGTGTTGCAGTTGGATTGTCTGACAGCTCTGACTATATTCATTGCTGCTATAATCTTGCATTGCTTCCTACAATTTCAGTGTGGCTCCTGCAGCTTTGTTTTCTCCAGTGTTCTACATTAGGATTCTACAGAAGCTATCAGCCTCACCACCACCACTTTATTTGTGTGCCACCTCTCCCGCCACCAAAAGATATGCTTAAAGCGGCTTACAACCATGAGAACAGCAACATATCACAAAATCAACCATTGCAGACAATTTCATTAACACCAATATTAACATGCTAACATAACAGCAAGAGTAACAGCACACAAATACAAAAGCAACATTTCAGTACTATCAATTTAGCAACATTACACCTCCCAGCTGTAGCAAAAATAACATACTGCTACAAATGAAGGCAACTTGTTAACTGGGCTGAAACAAGTATTCCCTCAGAACATAGGAAGCTGCCTTAAATAAAGTCAGACCCAGCAGTGGCAGGCGTGGAGGTGGGGTGCCATGGAACTGTCCTCCCAAGAGCAGTAGTGCAGTGGCAAATACAGAAGTGCAGGGTCCCTTCACGTTGATCACAGCCATGCCCCCTCCCCACTTTTTTTTGCTGTGGGGTTGAGAATGAGATCCTTGTTAATGCCTAGGAACTAATAAGCATGAAATAAAAGAGTGTTAGCACTGAGAAGAGTCTTCTCAGTGTTCGACTCATCTCCTTTCACTCTGATTGGCTCCAATCAGCAGGAAAGGACAAGGAAGCAGGTTAGAAGACTCTTCTCTGTAGCTAATACACACCTCTTTCTTGCTGATTGGCTTGTAGGATGCTGGAGACACAGGGACCTGCTGGCAGGGCCTGTTCTAAAGGGCAGCCAGGTGGGGCACTGGCCTGAGGGCCCCTGGAGCTACAGGGGGCCCCTCAGCAGCCCCTCCGCTCCCCTTCCGCGATCAGCAGCACCAGCCACGAATCGCAGGGCAGGAGCTTCCGCCTGCCTGCCATTCCCTCACCCCACCTACCTAACTCCTGCCTTTTAGCATTGCTCTTAATGAAGATGGCGGCCGCGGTTTCCCTAAGGTACTGAAGCCCCTGCCGCCATCTTAGTTGTAGCATGCATGCGTGCCATCAACAAAGATGGCGGTGGAGGCTCCATTCTCTTAGGGAAACCGCAGCCACCATCTTGGTTAATGGCAATGGTAAAAGACAGGAGACAGGTAGGTGGGGGTGCACGCATGTATGTGCATGCGCATGTGCGCACACACACCAGAGCCCAGGGCAAGCTGACGCCCAAGGGCCCCGGCATGCCTGGAGCTGGCCCTGCCTGCTGGGACCCTGCTCCCAAAATCGTAAAGGGTCTAAGACCCCCCGAGACCCTGCACGACTACACCCCTGCCCAAGACTGGTGTCATTGGTGCTTTCCTGGATGATGCAGGGGTAAGGTAGGGTAGGGCAACATGGTGGTGAGGTCAGGGCTGACTCCCAACAGTGTGCTCATGCACCCTAACCTTTCCGCCACCCTGCCCCATCATCCAGATAAGCAGCAGCAATACTGCTGTTAGGAGATGGCTCAGTGGCACTGCCCACTACACTGGCCATCCCTGGTCAGACCATTCCTCCATCTAGCTCAGTACTGTCAACAGTGACTAGCAGTGGCTCTCTGGGGTTCCAGACAAGGCTCTTCCCAGCCTTACCAGGAGATGCTGGCGACCGACCATTTCTGCATACAAAAATGTGTTCTGCCACTGAACTACAGTGGTTCCCCTGCTATGCAGCCCTGTATTTTATGAACATCCTGTGAATCATTAGGCAAAAAGTGCTTTGCACAGAATGTACGTGAATCTCCTCACAAGAATTTCACAGTGAAATCAAAGAGCTGTGAGTTATGGTGAGATTCTTAGTAGATGTTACATCTCACTACTTCTATGTTCAGTTTCATGATCCCATCTCAAGGTCTCCCATGCCCTTTCTTCTACAGCAAATTGCATCTAATTTATCTGTAGGGTTCAGGGAAAGGGGTCATATGAGTGTGATTTTGCAGATTATTAGACTCTATTAGAAACCTCTAGCCCTCTTAAAGGAACTACACTTCCCAGAGTTGCCTAGGGATTGCTTATTAAACCAGTTTGTGATCTATTAATACTCCTTACGCACATTTACTAACTCCTGCAAGTAGTCTTACTCCCATGAGGTATCTAATAAGGAGGAGGGAGCCTACAAAATCCATACATTTCTGTGAGCAAGGGGGCTCAAAAACAGCAGTTTCCCATTCATGGAACTTGCTGATTATGCATGAAAGGCAACGCAGCCACAGAAGAGTCTTACAATAACTTCAAACAGGGAAACCACTGAAACTGTGTTGGATTAAGCCATTCTGTGCACCACTGCAGGTCACTCAATACAATTGGACTATCCATGTCCAATGAGTTTCCTTGAGCTCAGCTGCAAGGTGATACAAACCAAAAATATCCAGACTACTGCTGCATATACATGAATTTAAGATGGCCAAATACCCGTTGAGTGAGATTGACAATTTGGGAACTACTTTTGTTACAGTCAAACAATTCCAAACCTGTGAACAAGTCCCATTTGTGTGGAAATGAAAAGTGTTCCCCAGGCACTAGCCCTGGGTGAGCACACACTAGTGAGTATTGCTGCCTGGAGCCTCCAAGTGAGATGCAGCTCAGAGAAGCAACTTGAGTGTACTTCTTTTTTTCTGGGACCAACAAATAAGGCAAGGCAGAATAGGTGAAAGGGAAGTTATACAAAGAGATCTAATAGGAAAAGGAGAAGAGCTGTGGCTCAGTGGTAGAGTACATGCTTTGCATGCAGAAGGTCCCATGTTAAATCCCCGGCACCTCCAGGTAGGGATGGAAAAGACCCTTGCCTGGAACCCCGGACAGCCACTGCAAGTCAGTGAGACAATACTGAGCTACATGGACCAATGGCCTGATTCAGTATGAGGCAGCTTCCTACGTTCTTAGGAAGTTCATAGAATCATAGAATAGTAGAGTAGGAAGGGACCTATAAGGCCACTGAGTCTAGCCCCCTGCTCAATCGGAATCCAACTGGAAGCATAAAGTTGGAAGCTGGCAGACTGGAGGGTGATGGTGGGAATTTGGAATCCAAATGTTTTGGCTGGTTCTCCATGGCAAAGCAATCTTGGTCATTCATTCATTCATTCTGTAATATGATTCAGATTTACCTGGAGGTGAAAATGGAGACAAGATGATATGTTCATTCTCCTCTTCTTGGTTATCAACATGGATGGCCCCATTTTCAATATTCTCATGTTTCCCATTCTGGATCAGCTTGCCATTGGCAGAGTGAATTAGTCGCTGGCGCTAAAAGACATGTGAGCAAAATCCATTGAATATTGTTAGCATTTCTGGAGAGTCTTTCCCAATTTTACTTCATTTTGTTTGTTTAACTTCGTCATATAATACTGCCTCCCACAACCATGACATCTTTGAGCAATTCTGTTTTTACTTTAATCAATTAGCCATTTATGGCTAGGATCCAAAGATTTCCGCAGGCATATTTCTAGTACATGCATGGATTTTTTTTCACTTCTGTGAGGCTAAAACTCTTGCTGGTATTCTGCAAGCTGCTGTCAAACTATTTCTATAGTTTCCAGTTTTCCTCTTGGATCAGCATAACCATGAAGTCAATATTTTATGTTATATATGGTATGAATGTGTGTGTGTATTTGGATTCTAATTTTAGATATATCTATAAGTGTGGACATTCCTCTCAAAAAGTGGATTGTAAATCTGTTAAAGAAATAAATAAACCAACTACCTATTGTTCTTTAGGGGCAATGGTCTTTTTCTTCTTCTTTTAATTCCTTACTGGTTTACTTGGCTGCACATATACACCTAGGCCTATGCACTGCATATCGTGTCATTATATCAACCAAATTAAGCTAACAGAGTTTATTTCCTATATTTTTAAAGGACTATTGCCTAGACCAGGGGGTTCGAATGCATGGGTCTCTAGATGTTGTTTGAGTCCAACTCCCATCAGCCCCAGCCAATGGCCAATGGTCAGGGGCGAAGGGAGCTGCAGTCCAGCAACATCTAGGGAGCAACTGGTTCCCTGTCTCTGGCCTAGACATTATCACTGGAAACAAGGACACCAGTCCAGTTAATTTTACTTATGAAGTTGTTGCTTGCTTAGTTCTTCACCTATCTTCATTCCCAACCGCAAGAGCACACAAATAGGCCTGCTGGATCTGACAAAGGGTCCATCTGCTCCAACATCCTGTTTCCCCACTGTGGTCATGAAGGCAAGAGTCCTCTCCCACTGTTGCTCCCCAGCATACTATCTCTGAACATAAATTTTCTGTACACTATTGTATCCAATAGTCATTGGTGGATCTTTTCTTTGTGGATTGGGCAAATTCTCTTTTAAAGCCATCTGAGGCAATGAATTCCATAAATGAGTTATGCATTGCATGAACAAGTATTTCAAACAATGAATGATGTAACCACAATGTCACAGGCCTGAGATGAAATGGCTAATTTGACCATCCTGTATGCTACCATACCATGCAAAAGCAAGCAGGAGGACAACCATATTGCTTGGATGACCATATAGCCTGGAGTTAGGGATAGAAGGATCTGTCAATTCTGTTTCTCATGTTTCCAATCAGAAATCAAGTTCTTCACATTTCTATAGCAATGTGCAATTAAAAAAGAAATCCCAATGAAAATTCTTCATTATTTTAGTGCGAATTTCTCCTAATAAACACATTTTTGTATGCAGTTTTGACTAATATATACATTTTTGCAAGCAATTTCTCCTACTGTATTTTTGTATGTTATTTTCACTAATATATTCATGTTTATGCACACTTTTACCTAACATATACATTTTTGCAAACATTGTTTGGTTGGAGAACTGCATTGCAAACTTCGCAAAAGTGCGAATTTTGAAGGATGACTGTGTTTTGTTTCTCATATTGTTTCAGAAACTGCAAATTTGATAGATTCGGCTTTAAATGCAAACTGAATCTTATTCCTTCCCCATCTCTACCTGTAATTAACTTTTTGTGAAATCTGTATAGCAACAAGCTAACTATGTGTGACATAGAGGCTGACTGATGTTTTGACTCTCTCTTTCCAGAAGCCCTAGTGTGGCCTTGAAAGAAGAACAGACTTTTGATAGTGAAGAGAGGCTGAACAGGACAGAAAGGAGGGAAGGAGGGATGGAGCTGAGCAGGTAGAACAATAAATGTTGGCTTGAACTGGGAATTGGTGCCTGCCTGTTCTGGATGGACAGAGGAGACAAACTGTGGGATTTCTGGTTAGAAAAGGTTTTTATAATAGCTATGTTTTATCTGGAGGGCTCCTGTCACTTAGGACTTGTATTCACTTATATTTCTGTTGAAATAATAAAAAAGCAAAGTTTGAAGAACCTTGAACTTTATTTTGTTCAGGCATGCTCTGCAAAGAGCCATCCTAGCTGGGCAGATTCTTTATAACTTTTGAGAAGTCTGAGACCACTGCTTTATTGGGGGATCCTCTCAAGTTCCAGCGTGAAGATTTTTCACTTGTGTAGGAGGTCAAACCTCTGACAACAATAGATAATGTGCATTCACCCGCTACTCTTTTCTCTCCTATCCCTCTTCCATTCTCTCCTCACTGTAATACTTTAAATTGTAAATTCCTGTGGATAAAGAACTTTCAGAATTATTCTGTGAATCCCTGTATACAGTGAGCAGTGCTTAAACAATACATAATAATGATTAAATGAATTGCAATTTTTTAAAAAAATGATTAAGCACTTTCATGATTCCCTCCCTTGTCGACTCACCTCGTTAATAATAATCCTGCTTGCCATCCGTAGCCTGGTTCTCGGTCCAAATTTGTTGGTGATCATTATTCGCAAACCAGCTTCGGGGAAGCGATATTTTGGAGGGCTGGAACAAATAATCTCATCGACCATCACAACGGAGTTCCGGCCACGCTGTTGTGCTCCCTTCACTATTGACCACAATACCAGTGATTAGCTATACATTTTGCTTCTTTCTCAGTGCCTGTTTTTGCCCTTATTTGCTTCATATGGCTCTTTCAGGTTGCTAAAGGGTAATGTTGTCTTAAAAAACTTACATCATTGGATTCAGCCAAAATAAGTAGCATGTCAACTCCAGCATTTTGGCATCTTTGGGCCAATAGTTCACATGTCAGTTTGGGTTTGTGTGGAAATAGGTTGGGTTTTCTCTTAACACTTCACCATGACCCTCTAGTCTCCTTGGTTTGATCATTAATTCATTTAATCAATGGATTAATATTATGTGTGTTATATCATATGCTTAGTGTATAGCACCTACTAAATTTCAGGCATTAAGTAAAGGTTGCAATCCAACCAAAGTTCCATTTCACTGATTTCAACAGGAAAATTTAGCATGTGCTCAACTCTCACCCATCAAAATTAATGATGGGTGAGAGTCTAAAAAGTGCTTAACTTGTCAGGATCATGCATCATCGTCATCAATTAATGAGTTGGATCTAGACTTGGCATTCCATAAATGGAAGGAATGGAAATCCAGCAGAGGCTCCTGATGGTAGAAGAGAGGGGAGGCAATATTCCCCAATTCCCCTTTTCCCCCGTTGCTCCCAGCTCCACCACCCATTCTGTTCCAGACAGTCCCCCGTCCCTCTAGAACAGCTTTGCAGGGGACAATATCACCTCTCCTAGTTCTGTCAATGGGAGAACACATAGTTTTTATATATCATGAATCCAACCCAGTAACAATAGTAGTAAAAATGTCAATAACTGAGAGAGAAGAATAAAATATTAATACTACCATTTGATCAAAAAACGAACAAATCCATAGCTTGTTCATTTTCCTAACAGCCAATGATGTAACCCTTCAACCTCAACTATGATTTTAGTAGTCTCTTATAACTTTTCAGCCTACTGTGCCACTTAGTAAAAACTTGTTTTGATGAATTTGTGATGATTTATATAAATGAAAGCTTCATGCTATACTAAACTCTATTATTAAACCCAGAAAGGGGGAGGGACATGCCATCCTGAGAACTAATAAAAAGAACATATAATAAGTGCATGCAAGTATTAACAACAAATGCAACCAGCTAGACACATCAAGCACTTAGTAAGGCTTAGCAGACAGGAGACATATGGTGTTAGAATACACATTGCAATGAAGTAAAATATTAACCCCAGAGGAAAAAAAGGAATGTGGACAATGGGGAGAAGAAAGAACTGAGGAGCAATACTATTCTTTATTGCCTCAGTTATTGAGTTGGAGAAATATATACATGTACATTTATAGCAGGTTACTTACATTAAGAGGAACAGGAAATTTTAGCGAACAGGAAAATGAAATAAACAAATAATTAGTGCATAATTTCAGTTTGAAAGCACTGGAAATTGGGGAAAACATTCAACTCAACCAAAACAAGAATCCTCAGAAAAAATCTTAGAACTGATACCACATGCCTGTTATTTCAAACAGAGATGGACCAATGAAAGAGGTGGGGAAGAGGTCAAAACCAACACTTTGTTTCAGACTGTATCAGGCTGTCATCTGCAGCATTTCCCAAGGCTGAGTTTTGATGGTAAATTCCTGCTTGCAGCTTATGCAAGTCTGTGCTGAACTGCACATTCAGGGAGTAACATCCAGGGAGGAGGTGAGGGAAGAGGCATGAGGATGGGATGCGTTTTACGCAATCCATACCCTAGCCTACACATGCAAAAGAATAAGGATGGAATAAAGTTGTAGAATAGACTCTAACATCCTGAGAGTGAAGGTGGAAGTGATCTTATTTTTTGAATAATCTCCTACGTAAAAACTCTCTGTAGGTAAAAAAGCTAGCACAGCAGGGAGCAGGCTTAGAATTCCCCCTGTGCTACTTTTCTACTTACATGGAATAGTAGTACTACTAGTACTACTTGCAAGTACTACTTGCAAAACATCTTACCCTACCTGCAGTGGTTCAGTCCATTCTACCACCTCAAAATTAAACAAGTTCATTCTGCTGCATGCGTAGACCAGGTCATCACTGACCAATCCCTTATGTATGTATGCCGTGCTGCTTTCAGGTGTATTGAGTGGTAATATCAGCCATCCAAAAGCATCCTACATTTGGACCTGAGAACAGAGCTTCCCATTAATGTTCTAAAATGGATTTATTATTTATTTCCCCCTTTATTTATATCCTACATTTCTTCCACTATGGAACTCAAAGTGGTGTACAAGATGGATCCCTGGCAGTCACTCATCCAGGCATGGGGGGCAGGTTGCTTAGCTTCAGCAAGCTGGTGGCCTCAGATGCCTTCAAACCATACCCTAGAACTGAACTCTGATGGTATTGCAGTACTTAACATGCCAAAAGGCATTTTGACCACTTCCCTGCTCTTAAGCATTTGTATCTGGGAATACAGATAAAATAAACTGCATGGGATCACTGTTTATTCAACAGAGACATCAAAAATATATTTTAACATAACTGCTTTTAAAAATGGAAACGTGTGTTAACAAAATGATCGGTGAGGATTAAGGAAGCTGAAATAATTCTATATTCACAAGATGAAACAGAACCCCTGTCCCCTGTCTCCACAGAGCTGGCTGGAAGTTGTATATTAAGGGATGGATCCAGACTAAGCTAACTGAACTTGGGTCCCATTGAAATAAGAACATAAGAACATATGTAAAAATTGTTAGTCACGGCTGCCAAAGGGTCAGCATGGTCAGACATCTGCTGAGCGCCCACACCATAGCAGTAGACCAACTGACAAAAGTACCCTAGGTCTGTTGAGTGAGGCAGTATACTCGCTGAGGGAGGGGTGCCCATAGAGGGTGTCTTGCCCAAGGGGCCTCCAAAACCTGGAGGCAACACTAGTCATGTCTAAGTGAAGCCCCACTAATTTTAATGGGAACTAAACACAACTCACTCAGTCTAGATCACACCCAATGACTGCAGCAGGTGCTGGAAGCCAATCGAGACTGCATCTTATGCATGTTACTCTATATTCTTAGGAAACTAGTTAAAGCAGAAGATATGACCTGGAAGTGCTCGGTTCAAATGTCATATGAGCCATGTACTAGGATAGTCTTAGTCATGCCATGTTATCTTAGCTTTAAACCGAACACCTGTAACAGGGAGAATGAAAATATTGGTCTATCTATCTGATGGAGTTCTTGCAGGCATCACTAAAAATAATCTATGTGAAGCACTTAGGCAAAAGTGCTACAGAAACACTAAGTGCCATTAAGGATGATTATTATCAAGAGCAAAAGACAACCACAGATGCTTATCACTGGATTTCAGTGGCAGAAGTAGTCATAGCATTTTTTAAGAGCTAATCTCATTAAGGAAGCCTCTCTCAGGTGAAACACATCATTGAAAACACATCAATGCAGTCGCTACAGAACTAACTCTAGAAGCACTAATGAGACTGAGGAATGAGAACTGAAGAGCCTGGGAGGATATACGAGGACGGAAGCTGCACTATACAGTGGCATCAAGGTCCTGGGTTATGGATCCAGGAAGACTTGACTTCAGCTATGGATGGGTGAATCTGTCAATTTCGGTTTCTCATTTATCCAGTCTTAAGTTCAGTTTTCCACATTGCCACAACAAATTGTGATTTTTTAAAAGTCTTCAGCCTCATGAAAATTCATCAATGTTTTTGACTGAATTTCTCCTAATATGCATATTTTTATATTTATTTTATTATAATTACATTTATATCTCAACTTTTCCTTGCCTAATATACACGTTCTTGCAAAGCAATTTTCACTAATACAATGAAATTTTGTATATTATTTTCACTAATATATGCATCTGATGTACACTTTATGCTAGTATATGCATTTTTTGTACATATTACTTGGCTGTAGAACTACAATGCAAAATTTGGAGAGGTGCAAATTTCAAAGGATAGCTGTGTTTCAGTCTGTGTATTGTTTTGGAAACACGAATTAAGAGGGCCCCTTTAAGTGCAAACTGAATCGACTCTCTCTCTCTCATCCCTTCTTAACTGCAAACACAGCACATTAGCCTTTTGCTGTTAGCAGGTTCCTTGGCTTTGTTGCTTCAATCTGATTCTCTTTGCATCTTGGGATTATATGTCAGTGCTGGGCCATGGGTACCCAGGAACCCAGGGGTCTGGTGGTCTGAATCCCAGCAGAACGAGATGGAGCTGCTTCTCAGGTGGAGAAGCTGAAAAAGCTTGGCATTTTCCTTTGCCTAATATAAACATATTTGTGCAAAGCAATTTTCACCAATACAATGCAATTTTGTATATTATTTTCACTAATATATGCATATTAAAAAGTAGAGAGAATGGAGAACAAGGAATAAAGATGGGATGCAGTAAGTGGAATGAATCTAAAAGGCTATACAGATGAGGGCAAATTCTGGGTATTGCTTGCAGAAAAGACCCAGGTCTAACCCCAAACCATTTATAGTCAGGCCAGGGGGAACAAATGTGCTGCCTCTGGGGGTGGAGCTCAGTTGGGACTAGGGTTGCCAGGCCTGGCCTCCAAGAGGTCTTCTGTATCTTTAAAAGTTGTGCAGGGGGAAGGGAGAATTCCACCTTGTGGTTTTTCCCATACAGTGTTGCAAGAACACCTGCACTTGGCTGACTTTCTCTTCTCCTAAAGATACAGGATCAGTCTCCGGCCCTGAGCCTGGCAACCCTAGTTGGGACCAGGGGAGTAATGCAATTGTTTCAGCCATCTCTCTGCAGGTACTAGTGGATCACTCCAAGGTGTGCCACAACACAGATTTTGAGGTTCCTGATTTTAGCCCCCATCATTCCTCATATCTCACCCATCTTGAAAGATCCAGTTCCACAAACTGCCTGAAATTGTTTGACAAAGCAAAGAAAGTGCAGCCTCTTCTGTCTGCTTCCTACATGAAAGAGAATGTGCTCCAGACAAATCATTTTTTTACCCTGACCCTGTTTCTTCTTACCCCGTGTCATGGTCAGATCACTATCTGGTGAATGTAGACCTCTCAGTACCATGTACCCTCTGCAGGGGACAAGGACCTATTAGGATGGTCCGCCCCAGACGCCTGATGGAGCCTAAGGGATTCCTGAAGGCGCTGGGAGATCTGGAGCTGTCTGAAGGTTGCCCGGTCGAAACCCTGGTGATGGAGTGGAATAGGGAGATCACCAGGGCAATAGTCTGGGTGGCCCCGAAACGTCCTCTCCCCCTGAATAGAACTCAGATCGCACCCTGGTATACACCACGGTTGCGAGGTCTGAGACAGGAGGTGAGACGACTAGAGCGCTGGTGGCGGAAATCTCGTTCTGAAGACGATCGGACACTGGTTAGAGCAGCAATAGCTGCCTACCAGGTGGCAACAAAGGCAACAAAGAGAGACTTCTTTGCTGTCTCTATTGCGTCCGCAGAGTGTTGTCCCAGGAGGTTGTTCCAAGTGGTCCGAAGCCTGGTCGGTCCTGTTGTGCAGGAACCTATGGAGCAGTCAAAAGCCTCCTGTGACACATTTGCAAAACACTTTGCCGATAAAATCGAGCGTCTGAAGAGCACGATTCCGTACACCGTGGATACAGGAAGTGGGCCAGAGTCGGCCAGTTGCATTCCGGTCCGATGGGATCGGTTTCAGCCTCTTCCCTTTGAGGAAGTGGACAAGGTGATCTCTACTGTGAGGCCAACCACCTGTCTGTTTGATCCTTGCCCCACGTGGCTCATTGTGGGCTGCAAAGAGAGACTGAGCAAAGGGATCAAGGCAGTGGTGAATGCTTCCTTGGAAGTGGGTGCTATGCCATTAGCCCTCAAGGAGGCAGTAATAAAGCCCATCTTAAAAAAGTCCTTCTTGGATCCCCAAGAGCTGAATAACTTCTGCCCAGTCTCTAATTTACCATTCTTGGGCAAGGTGATTGAGCGAGTGGTGGCCAAACAGTTACAGACACACTTGGAGGAAACAGACTATCTAGATCCATTCCAATCGGGCTTCAGGACTGGATATGGAACTGAAACAGCCTTGGTCGCCCTGGTAGATGATATGAGGAGGGCGTTGGATAGGGGAGAATGTACATTCCTCATCCTCCTGGATCTCTCAGCGGCTTTCGATACCGTCAACCATGGTATCCTTCTGGATCGCCTGGGGGGAATGGGAATAGGGGCACTGTTTTGCGGTGGTTCCATTCCTATCTCTCAGACAGGCATCAACGGATAGCATTGGGGAATGAGGTTTCAGACCCTTGGCCTCTCAATTGTGGAGTGCCAGAGGGTTCTATCCTCTCCCCCATGCTATTTAACATCTATGTAAAGCTGCTGGGGGCCATCATCAGGAGATTTGGGTTGCAGTGTCACCAATATGCAGATGACACTCAGCTCTATCTCTCGTTTAAGTCCTCACCAGAGTTGGCTGTGGATACCATTTCCAAGTGCCTGAGGTCCGTAAGTGAATGGATGGGAAGTAATAGACTGAAGCTGAACCCCGACAAGACCGAGGTGCTGCTCGTGGGAGGTAAGAGAAGGTTAGGAGATATAGACCTGGTGTTTAATGGGGTAAGATTGCCCCTGAAGGACCAGGTCCGCAGCCTCGCGGTCATTCTTGACTCCCAGCTGTCCATGGAAGCTCAGGTGGCAGCAGTGAGCCGGGCAGCTTGGTATCAATTACATCTAATACAGAGGTTACAACCCTACCTTCCTGTCCATCTGCTCCCACGGGTAGTACATGCCCTGGTGTCCTCTCGCTTAGACTACTGTAATACGCTCTACGTTGGGTTACCCTTGAAAACGGTCCATAAACTCCAGCTGGTACAGAATGCGGCGGCACGTTTTATCAAAAACAGCCGCCGCCGTGATCACATCACTCCGGTGTTAGAAGAACTACACTGGCTACCAGTTGTGTACCGGGCCCAATTCAAGGTGTTGGTGTTAACCTTTAAAGCCCTTTACGGTTTCGGACCAGTTTATCTGAAGGAGCGCCTCCAACATCACCAAATATGCCGCCTGACAAGATCAGCCATGCAAGGCCTTCTCTCGGTCCCACCAGTTAATACAGCTAGGCTGGGGCGGCCCAGAGAGAGGGCATTTTCAATTGTGGCCCCCACCCTCTGGAACTCCCTGCCTTATGATCTTCGCCATGCCCCCTCCCTGGTAGGCTTCCGCCAAGCCTTAAAGACCTGACTATTCAGGCAGGCATACAGGATTGCTGGGGTGGACTAGGGTTAGCTGTATAGATGGGTGGTTTTAGATTTTCATTGACTGTTGTTCTGGTTAAATGTTGTATTTTTATCCTTTTATCTTTTTATGTACGTCGCCTAGAGTGGCCGTTGTCGTGGCCAGATAGGCGACTTAAAAATAAAATTTATTATTATTATTATTAATAGCCAGCTGACTAATATTACTGTTGAGACTTGAGCACATGTTGCATTTTATTCCTTGGCCTGCTGCACCAAGAAGTAAGCTGTGGTGTACCCTGAGGTAGCCTTCTCTAGGAGGTGACTCCCTAAGAGCACACAAGCAAGCATCAGCCACAGATGCCCACAAGCAAAATGAGGTGGAGTATTACATCTGGTAAAAGTGCCACAAAGATACAATGGGTGTCAGTGGATAGTATCCACCTAGAGGATACAGCAATCAAGAGGAATTGGTACTGTAATATGTGCAAAAGCTCAAGATAAACTGCTGATCTTTGCTAAGGGCCTGTACATTGAAACTAAAAATGAAAATCTCTGGTAGATTTCCATGAATTTTTAGAGCTTCTACCTGTATATCTAGCATAGTTGGGCAGATGAGGATATTTCAAGAGGTGAGCCCCACATGTCAGGAGCAGCTGATGTGGCGAGCCACTGCCATAGAGCTGCTGCCCTCCTAATGTAAGCACTGCTGCAACTTACCTGGACAATGTGGGGGCAGGGTGGCAGCAAGATCAGGGTTGTACGGGTGCATCAGCGGAGCCAATCTAGTGCTCCCACCGATGTGCATGTACAGCTCCACCTTGCCACTGCCAGACCTCAACCAGGTAAGCTGCAGTGACACCAGTTTTGGGACAGCAGCTCCAAATCACTGCTCCAGCATACCAGCTGCTCCTGCCGCATGTCAAGAAGCCCCTGCTAAAACACCCTCTTCTGCATAACTATTACATAGGTAGAATTCCTGTCCTTTTTGTTCTGATTGGCCTGACCTATTTAGGTAAGTTGCATCTGACAAAGTGGGCTCTGACCCGGGGAAATTTATGCCACAACAGGTCTGTTATTTTTTTAAAGTGTCACTAATCTGTGTTGTTTTTGCCACAACAGACAAACAGACCACCCTTACATATTTAAACATGGTGAGTTTCTATTGACCCTCTAGAAATCAAAGCCAAACTGTGGGTCATCACAATAAAAACCAGGGGTATCCAGCCACTGTGCTATGATTGTCAAAACACGGACATTAGCAGCAAAAGTACAAATCTTGCATATAAGGCTTGTTTCTGAAATTGGATTTTCCTCTGGGTGAAAAACTCTATGAGAATCCAGTAATAGAAGCTTTTATGTTTTGCCAGTCAAAGCTCTTGGAAGGAATAAAACTTACAAGCTTCAAAGGCCACTCGGCAGTCTGTGAACTTCTCTTTTATCTGCACCCTCAAGTAATAGAATTCCCACCATCAGGATGTAGAATACAGTAAGTAGAGTGCAGGTGTTCTTTGTTAGAAAATAATCAGACTTTGCACTCATACGCTGGAGAAGATGAAGGTGAGATCTGAGCTCCACTGACCCAGGAGAGGTGTTGACCGAGGACCCAGGCATCCTTGCTGGAGTCTGCACTCAAAGCTACAAGGAGGGCATGTTTCAGCAGATGGTTGACCAGAGCAAAGTGAAATTTCACTCCAAGAAACTGTGAACAGGCCAGTCAGGGCAACAGAAAGATGTGACATATTTTGGCTAACAGCAAACAGGCTCCCTATAGGCAGTAAATTGTGCAAAGGAGAGGTGCAAATGAAAACAGGATATTGTGAAGCTTTAACATGGCAAATAACTTCATTTTGGCTAAGCCTATGCAGTCCGCTTACAACAGAGAATGCTAGATGGATAACCGGCCTGTTTTAACACTCCCCCCTTCAGTGAAAAACATCAAAGCAAAATTGAAGTAAAGAGACAAAAGCTAAGAATAGCCTTTAACATTCTCATTGCTTGAAAACTTATTGTAAGATTCATGATAATTGTGTGAAAGTTTTTCTTTTCCTTAAAGAGGAGGATGAAGTAGATCAGGAAAGCTTTCAGGATTAAAGAAACAGGGACAGAAAGACAGTCTTCCGTGCAGCAATAGTTTAAAGGGAAAAAAGAAGACAAGGGGTGAAAGAAAGACAAAGATACAGTTCCTTCTCTCAACAGTTAACAATTTGACTTTAGGTCAATTTGGCAATTTGTCCTGAAAGATCTTCTTACCCCTTATATACCCAGTCGATCACTGTGCTCTGCAAATGAGGGCCTCCTGTAGATACTGTCTTATCAGGAGGTCTGTTCCGCACAACATAGGAAGAGGACCTTTAGTGTTATGGGACCTACTTTTTGGAATTCCCTCCCTTTAAGTATTAGACAGGCACCTACAAAAGACCCTTCTTTGAGACCTTATCCCAGTCTGAGTCTGCTTTGGAATTGGTTTTTATGATGTTTTTCTATATATTTAAGATGTTTTATTTTTAACATGTTTTGTTTTAAATATGTTTTAAGATGTTTTTAGTGGTTTTCTGCTTGTTTGCTGCCCTGGGCTCCTTCTGGGAGGGTGGGCGGAATAGAAATTATTAATATTGATATTAATGATAATAAAGATAATAATAAATTTTTCATACAAATGCTGAGTCTTTCTGAGTCCATCAGTTCAAAAAGTCAAGCACTTTGGCCTGTCTAATCATGCGCCTGTATCTTGGTTGTTACTTTCCACTCAGGAATTGTAATGTCACTGACAAGTCTATGAAAGGCAACATCTCCTGCACTGCAGAGTGCCAATAATTGCTTCTAAGGACACAACACGATACCAAAGTGCCAGGATACCCACTCCACACTTGAATCTAGCACTCTTATGAATGCTTATGATTTTCTGCTGTTCCTCACTCAGCAGTCACGCATTAACACTGAAACAAGTATTCTTCCATTTGGTGCCTTATTACAACAGTTTTCAGACTTCCTACCACTCATATGGACTTGCATGTCAAGGAATTCCTGTACATCTGCCACAGAACCCCAGCACATTACAAAGGAGTCTTTTGCATATTCTTTGGTGCACACTTGGTGCATGCAGAGCCTTTACCAGGCATGCTGGGCCTTATTGTTGAAGAAACACCATGCCTGACTCTAGCTAACTTCCATTCAAGAAAAAAATAAGAGCCTGAGATTCCAAGAGAAGCCAAGAAGAACCTCTGGGGATCTTGAAATGTATCAGTACAAGCGTGGCCGTGCCTACCAGGCAAAACAGCCAGCAAGGTGGGTGATGTAGGGCATTCCCTCTTGAGACTTGCCTGGTGCAAAATTTGTCTTTTCAGCAGGAGGAAAAGACCTTTTTATTCATCCAGGCCTCAATTTTTAAGCTTGCATCAATTATTTTCACTTGGCTTTTATTTTCTTTGCTCCTTCTCTCTGTCATTTTTATTGTTATTTGTACTGATTTGATTATTGATTTAAATTTGTGTAGGCCACACTGAGAGGCTTTGGCTTGCAAAGCAATATATTAATAAAATAAATAAACAAACAAACAGCAGTAACATTGCAGGCAGACATCGCTGTCCGTTATGAAGGGAACTCATGTGCTAGCTAGGACAAGGGTGGGTAACCTCAGGGCCTGAGGCTGAATGAGCCCTTCTGAGCCTCTCTGTCTGGCCCTATGGAGTCTTCCTAAGCAACACTCCCTCTCCAGGACACTCTCTCCCCCTCCAGGCCATGCTCCTCATGAGCCCTCCTTGAGTGCTCTTGCCTGGCTAGAATGTGTCCTTGAACTGTGATAATGCCTCTTGCTAGCTGGATGGAGGATGAAGAGATGTAAATGTGTTGTGTGTGGGTATAAAAACGTCTGACTTTTGCATAGCTGAGATGTGGCCCACCATACAAAGCTAAGAGTCCATGGCTCCACTCACTGTTGATTCTGGTTGCACCCACCACTGGTATGTGGCCCCCGGAAATTCCTACAATGGAATGGGGTGAAAAATGGTCCCCACCCCTGTGCTGGGATAATTCTCAAAAAGCTTCACTGCATCAGATTTGTCTGAAAGCAACAGAACCAAAACAAAAACAAAAACAAACCCTCACACAAACAAATGAGACAATTGAAACATGTTGTATCATCTTGCTTAAGACTGTGGAAATTGGCTGGCATGCCTTCTGTTCAGACATGAGTGCTGTTGCTCCTATAGCCAAAACTACACTACCTACAAGAGGCAGGTGTCGGAGACTCAGGAGGATGGCCTGATTGGGGCAGAAAACCTCAAAAACAACCCAATGAGGACTGAGCATACTAGTGTCCGTGTGTAGGGGGGAGGGCATACAGAAACTAACAGGCAGGAAGGGGATGGAATGACCTATCATGGAGGAGGAAATAGCTGACTGACTTGGAACAGTAAACGTTTTGATGCAGGCACCATTCGTCAGTGTATGAAGAACCACCATGAGAGAATAATATTTCTCATCAAACTTTTGTCCAGCTCCTGTCTGCTTAGCCTTACCTTTCCACAGCAATGGCACTGAAGAGTCATCACAGCTAATGTCAAAAGATTCATTACCATCTTCCAGCTCGCTGTTGACAGTGTTGCCATTGCCAACATTCATGCTTTTGATAGTAAAGAAGTTCTGCATCTTCACATTGTACCTAGAAGCAAAAAGAGAAAGGAGAAAAATGCAAGCTGCTAACATTGTAATGGTATTATTATTATATAATGAATATATACCCTGCTCTTCCTCCCAAAGGAATCGAGTAGGTAGGCATTTAACCACTAGTCATCTCTTCTGTTTCACTTTCTAGAGTTTCTTACTGCTGAGAACAGGGTAGGCTGAGACACAGTTATTTGCCAAATGCCCCCCAATGAACATCACTGGATGATGACTGCATTATGCTGTTTGGCCATGACCCAACCAAAATTAAGCACTTTTACATCCCATTTCTTTTCAAAAGCAGAACTAAGATTGTTCTGCTACATGAAACAGTTGGATCATGGCTTATGTTGTTGATGTGTACACATGAAAACATAGGGTGGTATTCAGTGGCAGTCTTACTCAGAGTAGATTCACTGAAGTTAATAGACATGACTAATTTAGGCTTGTTAATTCCAATGGGTCCACTCTGAGTAGGACCTAGTTGAATACAACCAATAGTGGAGGAGTTCGTAAACTGTGGATTGTGGAACATCAGTGGTCCCTGAGCTTCATTCACGTGGTCTGCAAGATGTCGGTGGATTTGTGGTTGAAGACAGGAGATGGCACATTAGTCACATTAAATACTCAAATTGATTTTTATTGCTCCTTTTATTTCATTTGTTGTTATATGCCTTCAAGCCTATTTTGACTTATGGCAACCCTATGAATCTGCGACCTCCAAGAGCATCTGTTATAAACCACCCTGTTAAGATCTTGTAAGTTCAGGTCTGTGGCTTCCTTGATGGAATCAATCCACCTCTTGTTTGGTCTTCCTTTTTTTCTACCCCCTTCTGTTTTTCCCAGTATCATTGTCTTTTCTAGTGAATCATGTCTCCTCATCATGTGTCCAAAGTATGATAACCTCAATTTCATCATTTTAGCTTTTAGTGATAGTTCTGGTTTAATTTGTTTTAACACCCAGTTATTTGTCTTTTTTGCAGTCCATGGTATGCGCAAAGTTCTCCAGCACCACATTTCAAATGAGCTGATTTTTCTCTTACCCACTTTTTTCATACATTGTATTATACTGTATTACAATTTGAAATCTATGGAATTCAAATTGTAATATGATATATAAGATATAAAAAAGCAATAAAAATACATTTTAAATCATACAGAATCAACCACAGTGCAATGCAATTCCTTCAACAGGCAGAAAAACCATTATGTGGTCCGCCAAGACCCTCAGCAACTTTCAAATGGTCCATGAGAAAAAAAAGGTTGGGGAACCACTGCCATAATGTATGCATGTAAATATCAGACAAGTACAAGAGCCAGGGAGCTGAGTTTGACTTGTAGTGCATTGCCATATGAACATACATTATGACAAATATCCTGCAGAATGAAGGGGTCTTTTTTAAAGAAATCTGGTTTTGAGTATGTGTACTGTGCTCCTTTTAAAAGCATGTCCTGAAGACTATTTTGGCAATGTGACAATTGAACAAAGACTACCGCTGAGTTTGCATGACACAAGTTGGATTCAAGAACTATACGAAAGAACACAGCACTGCGATCCAGAATAACTTTACAGGAGTCTCATTGACTCTAATCCAGCCTTTCCCAACCAGTGTGCCTCCAGATGTTGTTGGACCACAATTCCCATCTTTCCTGACCATTGGCAATGTTGGCTGAGGCTGATGGGCATTGTGGTCCAACAACATCTGGAGGCACACTGGTTGGGAAAGGCTGCTCTAATCACTTGATCCCAGAACAGTTTTGTGGCCGTGGTGACTCTTATTCAGATAAAAGATGAAACATCACATCCTGGCATACAAAGTCTCCCCATCTCTCTTTAAAAGTCCACCAGCACTGGACACAGCCTACTATTTGTCCTTGTGACTTTCTTCACCTTCTTGCATAACAGGTGTGGGGAACCTCCAGCCCGGAGGCCAGATTTGACCTAGCATAGGTCCCAATTTGCCCCGTGAGGCAGTTTTCCCCAAACCACAGCTACCTGACCCACACCTGATGACATATGTGACAGCAGGTGTGGGGCAGGTAGAGACACAGCTGAATCGGCTGCACAACCAAGTTCCTCATGTGGAACTCAATCACACAGTGGATTCCTGCTGGAAGCAGGGTTTAATTCACTGCTGACTCATTGAGTTCAAGTCTGTCAGATCACCTGCACAATCACATTCCCAACATGGAAATTGATTATGTAGCCAATCCATGCAGAAAGCAGCTTTGCCACCGTGTGCTTGATGCTTTGCTGCAGTTCCCAAGCACACAATAGCCAGCTTGCTGTTTGGCGCTTGGGAAGCACTCACATGGGACTTTGACAAGTGGGTTGTCCCACCCACCTTTTAGAGTTGTCCTATGGGAGTGGGAGGACATATGGTGATCTGGCCCACCAGGCCAAAAAGATTCCCCACCTCTGTTGTAACAGATCAGTAAGAACACAGGTAGCTACGTTACTCCAAGTCAGACTCTTTGGCCATTTAGCCTACAATTGCCTACTCTACCAGAGGCTTTCCATGCCGTTACCTGGACCCCCTTTTTTTCCTTTTCCCTGATTTTACTGGAGATGTAAGGGATTGCACATATCTGCAATAGGGAATTTGCATGAGAGTAACTGCGTGCAGGACAACCCATTTACTGACTTTTAACAACAAGATTTTTGCTGTGCCTCTTGTTTTTTATTTTATTTCTTCTCAGGAGCTGCTAACTTTGTAATGTTTTGGAAATTTGCTGCTAAGTGTAGAGTTACATAACCTTAGTGAATGCCCAAAAAACCTATAAATCAGACCCAGACAGTAGACTGAACAGAGTCCCTGAGGCTAGCAAGAATTTCACATTAACCACAACTTCTGTAGGCAATAAACAAGACTCTGAAGCAGCTATATCAACTACTGCAGATTATTTTTTATGTATCTCAAGGCAAAACAATTTTTGGTGCTCCATATTTCTCACCTATGAAATGTTTTCTAATTTGAATATAATTATATAGGACATCATTTTAAAGGAGAGATATAGTGATTATTTCTGTTGTACTAAAAATCCATCAAGGATATAAAGGCTTTGTTTCTTCCAAGTGCAGCTGATTATATAAAATTAAGTTCAACAAAACAGCATATTTACACAATTTAGTTAGAACTGCTTTATTTTGAGTCAAGGCAGTTGTATATGTTCCATATTGACCGAGTTTGCACATCACAGTAAACCCTGTTTGTGCTGGGAGGAAAGAAATCATGATCCCTGGCTTTGTGTTATGTTCAAACAATTCATTCCCAACAAACCATGATCTATAGCCAAGATTTATTCTTCTGTTGGAGCAAAATATAGGGACATAGGAAGCTGCCTTATACTGAATCAGACCATTAGCCCATCTAGAGGCACTGGCTCTACTATCTTTTTGGTGTCTGCTGAAGACTTTCCACTTTCAACAAGCCTTCTAGAAGATTTTTATCCTAGCCTGTATCTGTATTGGATTTGAAATTGTTTTATATATGCAATTATTTTAACTGTTTCTATATATGTAATGGTTCTTAATAGTTTTTAAATATGCAGTTATGTAACTGTTCTTACATATGCAATTGGTTTATATGTTTCACTTGTATTGTGAAATTGCTTTGAGAGGTTTCATAGGGAGAGATTCATAATACCAACAACTCAGTATTGTTTATAGTAACTAGTAGTGGCTTTCCAGAATTTCAGACAGGCTTCTCTCCCAGTACCAATCCTAGCTGGAGATGTGGGGACTAATCCTGGGACCTTCTGCATGCAAAACAGCTGCTCTGTCACTGGGCTATGGACTTTCCCCAAAGCAAGGCACAATCCCTGGTCCAGATGTAATGTAAAGCTAAGCATCATGGTTTGTTTTCTCTGCATGCAAGTGGGAAGAAGTAAGAGCGTCCTCTTAGACGCGATCATGGCAAACCATTAATTGCCGTGTACCATGACATGCCAACAAGGCCATTGTCTGCTTCTGCTCTATTATATCCCTTCAAACTGGCAACTTTGTATATTAAGAAGAAGGGAAGACAAGGAATGTCTTTCATATGCACCAGACCTCTGATCTTCCTCACAAAAAGACCTTTCTTGGGTAATCCTTCAGAGTGGAAGTCATGTATTTACTAACACTGGATTGTATGTAATGGTATCCCTCTGCTGATGAAAGGCTCTTTGATCCCGTATAGGCCTTTTATCAGTGAAAGAGGAATGGAGGCCAGTTTTGCCAACTACCCTTCTCCCTTGCTGCCTCCCCACCACATCTCATGCTATTTTGAAGCATCTCCCAACTAGGGATGGGTGAATCTGTTGGGTTTTGTTCCTTTCAGTTTCTCGATCTTCAGTTCTCCACATTTCCATAGAAGTTTGCATATATATTTTTAAAAAGGCCTCATTAGTACTTTATAATAGATATCCATTTTGTATTCTGTTTTGCCTTATAGACATATTTGCATTACTCTAGTATATGCATTTTTGTACAGAGTATTGGCTGGAGAACTGAAGTGCAAAATTTGGTGAAGTGTAAATTTATGGCTGTGCTTCAGTTCACATGTGGTTTCAGAAAGTGTCAGTTGAGTAAGTTTGCTTTTAAATACAAACTGAATTAAATTTCTTCTCCATCCCTGCACACATCCTTTTGGAGTAGATTTGGAGAGGAGGGTTCCTTCAGTGAAAGGGTACCATTGGAGGCAACCATGATCAAGAAACCTGCTTTCCACAGAAGGCATTTTCTCTCAGCTGCAACTTCCCTCAGCGCTGTGGTGGCCTCTACAGGAACAAACATCTAACTCTTTCGGCTTTTGCACATAGTACATATTCAGACAAAAATCTATCAGGCATGGGGGAAGTTATAGCAATAAAAGAGATAGGCTAGGTTTTCTGAGTTATCATTAGCCACATATTAAAGCACAATGCAATGCCAGATGAATGATAGTCAAACACAATTAAAGAACAGAGGGAGAAAAGTACTTACTTCATGATAAGTATATAGAACGAGTACATAATGATGAGAACAAGGCTTTCCCACCTCAAAGAAATAAAAGGAAGGAAATTAGCACAAAGTGCCAGGTGCAATTAGTGCTGCTGTCACTAAGCCATAAAGCATTTTTTCTGTGGAAAAGTACCCTTGATACTAGTGTGAATAATTATTTGCTGCCTTTTGTGCATGCAAGCTTCCCATCATTCATGCAAAAGGAATTGTCACTTCAGGGCTTTTTGTTGTGAGAAATGATTCGTAAATGGAATTCAGTAACTAAACGAATTCTGTCTTGGACAAAGGCCTCTCTTTGCTCCTCATGCCACGTTGCACTTCATTATTTCCATTACTTGGAAGTTCAGGTCCCAATTTGTCCATAATCACTTCTCTTGGTTTGTTGGAACTTATTTCCTTTCTGTTTAGCCTCTTCTCATTCCTTCCTTTCTACAGTCAGTTGTAGTTTCTCTTTTTAAATAGTGCTACCTTCTGAAGTGGTGCTCTCTAGGTCCAGAGCAATCTCCTCTCTGTTTGCCAAGCCATTTCCCTCTCTGGAGACCCCTTTCTTCAGCGAAGGCTTTTCAATCAGTTTACTCATCCCTTTAATGCTACTGCCCTGCCCCTTCGCCCCTGACTAATTATTCACTTATTTTCGGTCATCAGCCTCACAAAGACAGAATAAGACCAAACCTGAGGACCCTCTTGCTACTTGGCCCAAATAACGTAACAAAGGTTAAATTCTAATCAACAATCCATGTAACAAAATAAGAAGAACTTACCATACAATTTTCTCATCGTATATAAACTAAAAGGGAGGGAAAAGGTACAGGGGAAAAAAAGAGGAATTATATATATATATTTAGCCCAATGAAAGAATTTCAGTTACATTACACAGCACATGAAAAAGCTTAACAGTGGCAGCTATTAATGTTTGGCATATAATGCTTTCCAGGCAGGACTCTTAAGGAGTTTCATGCTTAGCCAGTATAAATGTTTGATACTGTGTACCTGTTGTGGTGGTCAAGGCCAAATTCAGCCTATATTGAGTGTTTATGACAAAACAGATAGCAGAGTGAACAATTATGTGCTGAGCAGAGTGGCAAAATCCAGACTCAGAGATGGTGCCCTAGGTTTAAGAGCACTGAGATAGTGAGGAGTAAACAAAATATTACACACAGATATATGATGAAGCCTTGATTTTTTTAAAATGCTGCAGGAAGGGGGGTATGTACTCAACCATTTCCACGCTGGCTCTTTTTCTGCTAAAAAGTGTCCTCCCTGCTCATTCCCTTCTCCTGTGGGATTCGGGATGTATGTTTAATACCACTTTTTTTAAAAAAAGCCAGGCCTTTGTTGCATGCATATGCATGTAACATGTAGTCTGCCCCTACAAGAAAATACAGTGCAGGTGTCTCCCACTCCAATGTACAGTCAGCCCATTTGACCACCCTTTTTTTCTTTTGTGCTGCACAATTCAGCATTTTACAGCAAATAGGGGAGAAAAATAGATGAGTGAATCATTTGAGCACCAGGGTAGGCAGTATTTTGCTGCATATTTTGCTGCTGGAGTTCTAGATCAGGCAGATTTCAGATTCAGGTGAGTAGTGTTACATGACTCATAGGACAGTATAACTTTTTATTTTCTCATGATCAAGGGTGACTCAGAAACAAATTATCTTCCATTGCCCCTCCCAGAAAAATAGATAGCAGAGCCAAGCAGCAGCTGGAGCCCCAGTGAACGGTCAAGGTCCACTGCTGATGCATGCCCAGGTCCACCGGATGGCTGGATGTAGCCTCCATTTAATTTTCTCCCAGTGCTCCCAATGTGTGTTGCTCCAGGGTTAGGGGTGGGGAACCTCAGCCCTAGGAGCCAAATGTGGCCCTCCAGGGTTCTCTATCTGGCCCTTGAGACTCTACCTGCCCAGGCCACACCACTCACCAGCCCTGTTCCACACCCTCCTCAAGTACTTTTGCCTGGCTGAATCACGCCTCTTGCCTGCGTGGAAAGATGGAGAGAGGTGTGTATGTGCAAACGCCTCTGGCTTTTGCATGGGTTGAATGTAGCCTAATGTATAAATGTAAGATTATGTTACATGTATTGCTCTGCCCATTTTTGCCTTTGGTCCCATCCAATGCTGGCATGCCCCGACTGAAGATTGCCCATAAGGCATTGTGGCTCAGAGTGTAAAAGAGTACCTACCCCCACCTCAGTGGGATCTGGGGGCTCCATGTCAGTGGGGCAGTGGAATCCACTCCAGGTTTTGGTCCAAATTTTCAAGGACCTTGGACAGCTTCTTGAAAATTCAGACTGAAACACAGAGTGGATTCCACTGCCCCACTGACATGGAGCCACCAGCCACCACTGCTTATCCCTGCTTCAAGGCATGGTGAGACAGACCAGAACAGCTTGAGGAACTGCTGCTGCCCACTTCCACTGCCAGGTAAGTTCATCAGGACCAAACAATGGAGGAAAGAGCCCACACCAGAGGGCACTTTGCTCAGTCCCCCCCAAAAGCCTGGAGCCAGCTCTAATAGATGGCATTGGGCTTGAACACTGCACTTCCCTGGCTACGGAATCATGGAAATGCTTTTAAGACAACTATTTATGCATCAATATACAAGTGACTTCATCTACTGATTCTTCAGAAGAACTCCTACCATAAATAAGGGCTATCTGGTGAGAACAAAACATTGCCAACTCAGTCCTTCACAATTAAATGGAGGGGCAGAGCAAATGGCAAAATAGAAACTTACCACGATAAGCACAACCACAGACAAAGTATAGTAGACAGAGTCTCTGAACACAGACCACCACGTGAGACGGACCACCTGAAAAGAGGACAGAATTACTCCATGCAGGAATACAAATGAACAATGTGATGCTTTGTGTAAACATGTTCCTAAGTGTTATTTAGACATACACATTTCAAAAGTGATTTTTTTAAAAAAAGAGAGGGCAGAGTGGGTGGGGAAAGGCAGATATGCAAGTTACCTATGGACTGACATATAGGAACTTAGATTCTGAAATTGTAAATATTACACAATGTACTGAAATGTAGATGTGGTAAACCACCTGCCACATCACTTGGAAACAGAAAATTAAACCAAGATCATAATCTATTTCTAGAGAGCTGTCAAATGGAAACTAGAACTAAATGCAATGAGCATAATCCAAAGTTACGCACCTTCTGAAGTCCCATTGAGGACAACAGACGTATAAAGCACCTGCATGAATCTTTCCCGGTGAGAGCAATGGCCTTCAACGTATTTCATTTTGGCTGGATTGCACTTGTTGTTTATTACAGTTTACCAAAAAAGTAGAAATATTCGGATTTGCTGAGGTGGGTGGGGGGAAGAGGTTTTATGCTCATATGAACATCATAAGAACATTAGGTACCTCTGCTATGTATTCTTTATTATTTATAAACAGTTTAAGAGCAGGTGCAAAAAAAAAATCTCCCCAAGGAGGGTCAATGCCAGCAAAGCCACATGAGAATATTCTACAGTTAATTGTGGCTCAGCTTCCTGTGGTGGAGAGAGGTGATCTGGAAAGGGGAAGTACAGATCCCCCTCCAGTGCCAAAATCCTATATGAACATAAGAACATAAGAAGAGCCTGCTGGATCAGGCCAGTGGCCCATCTAGTCCAGCATCCTGTTCTCACAGTGGCCAACCAGGTGCCTGGGGGAAGCCCACAAGCAGGACCCGAGTGCAAGAACACTCTCCCCTCCTGAGGCTTCCGGCAACTGGTTTTCAGAAGCATGCTGCCTCTGACTAGGGTGGCAGAGCACAGTCATCATGGCTAGTAGCCATTGATAGCCCTGTCCTCCATGAATTTGTCTAATCTTCTTTTAAAGCCATCCAAGCTGGTGGCCATTACTGCATCTTGTGGGAGCAAATTCCATAGTTTAACTATGCGCTGAGTAAAGAAGTACTTCCTTTTGTCTGTCCTGAATCTTCCAACATTCAGCTTCTTTGAATGTCCACGAGTTCTAGTATTATGAGAGAGGGAGAAGAACTTTTCTCTATCCACTGTCTCAATGCCATGCATAATTTTATACACTTCTATCATGTCTCCTCTGACCCGCCTTTTCTCTAAACTAAAAAGCCCCAAATGCTGCAACTTTTCCTCGTAAGGGAGTCGCTCCATCCCCTTGATCATTCTGGTTGCCCTCTTCTGAACCTTTTCCAACTCTATAATAACCTTTTTGAGATGAGGCGACCAGAACTGTACACAGTATTCCAAATGCGGCCGCACCATAAATTTATACAATGGCATTATGATATCGGCTGTTTTATTTTCAATACCTTTCCTAATTATCGCTAGCATGGAATTTGCCTTTTTCACAGCTGCCGCACACTGGGTCGACATTTTCATCGTGCTGTCCACTACAACCGCGAGGTCTCTCTCCTGGTCGGTCACCGCCAGTTCAGACCCCATGAGCGTATATGTGAAATTCAGATTGTTTGCTCCAATATGCATAATTTTACACTTGTTTATATTGAATTGCATTTGCCATTTTTCCGCCCATTCACTCAGTTTGGAGAGGTCTTTTTGGAGCTCTTTGCAATCCCTTTTTGTTTTAACAACCCTGAACAATTTAGTGTCGTCAGCAAACTTGGCCACTTCACTGCTCACTCCTAATTCTAGGTCATTAATGAACACGTTGAAAAGTACAGGTCCCAATACCAATCCTTGAGGGACTCCACTTTCTACAGCCCTCCACTGGGAGAACTGTCCGTTTATTCCTACTCTCTGCTTTCTGCTTCTCAACCAATTCCTTATCCACAAGAGGACCTCTCCTCTTATTCCATGACTGCTAAGCTTCCTCAGAAGCCTTTGGTGAGGTACCTTGTCAAACGCTTTTTGAAAGTCTAAGTACACTATGTCCACTGGATCACCTCTATCTATATGCTTGTTGACACTCTCAAAGAATTCTAATAGGTTACTGAGACAGGACTTTCCCTTGCAGAAGCCATGCTGGCTCTGCTTCAGCAAGGCTTGTTCTTCTATGTGCTTAGTTAATCTAGCTTTAATAATACTTTCTACCAGTTTTCCAGGGACAGAAGTTAAGCTAACTGGCCTGTAATTTCCGGGATCCCCTCTGGATCCCTTTTTGAAGATTGGCGTTACAATTGCCACTTTCCAGTCCTCAGGCACGGAGGAGGACCCGAGGGACAAGTTACATATTTTAGTTAGCAGATCAGCAATTTCACATCTGAGTTCTTTGAGAACTCTCGGGTGGATGCCATCCGGGCCCGGTGATTTGTCAGTTTTTATATTGTCCATTAAGCTTCGAACTTCCTCTCTCGTTACCACTATTTGTCTCAGTTCCTCAGAATCCCTTCCTGCAAATGTTAGTTCAGGTTCAGGGATCTGCCCTATATCTTCCACTGTGAAGACAGATGCAAAGAATTCATTTAGATTCTCTGCAATCTCCTTATCGTTCTTTAGTACACCTTTGACTCCCTTATCATCCAAGGGTCCAATTGCCTCCCTAGATGGTCTCCTGCTTTGAATGTATTTATAGAATTTTTTGTTGTTGGTTTTTATGTTCTTAGCAATGTGCTCCTCAAATTCTTTTTTAGCATCCCTTATTGTCTTCTTGCATTTCTTTTGCCAGAGTTTGTGTTCCTTTTTATTTTCTTCATTCGGACAAGACTTCCATTTTCTGAAGGAAGACTTTTTGCCTCTAAGAGCTTTATGTCACAATCCCAACCCTGAAACCACCAACACTCCACTGCCCTTGCTATGTAACATTTTTAAAAGACTCACACAACTACAAGTGACACATTCAGTATCACATGTGCTCTGGCCAATCAAAGCTAAAATAAACCAAGAACTTAGAGCATTTTATTTAAGCTGGTGTATTGTTCCTGTGAACAAGGCCAAAAAATTTGCTCCCCTTAATGAATTTTATTCTTGCGGTCAGAGACCGGTACAAAACATCAAACATCATATAAAACTAATTAAAAGATCATACATTTGCTAACTAGGATGAAGACTATGTAGGCGATTGAGCTAACAATGTTCTATGGAGGGTAATTGCCATGCTCCCCTTAATAGACAGGACATGAATTCCAACCGTGAGCTATGGCTCAGCACCACAATACCTGAGGGTATGTCTTCCTCAGGTCATGGTTTGTTTTAATTATGGTTTGTTCAACAAACTACGAGTCGTCTCACAGAGGAGCAAACAAGCTATGATTTGTTTCTCCAAAGTTTGTTTTGTTTTCTAGCTGCTGTTGCTCTGTAGCTTGGTGAGTGTCAGAGGTGGGATGTCCAAACAAACCATAGTTAAGCAAGACTGTTGAGCCTGGACATAACACCAAACCATAGTTAAATAAGCTATGATTCATAAGCCAACAACAAACCATGGCTTCACATCATGGTGTGTTACAATCAATTAGTCTGGCGGGCTGGGTTCAGACAGTCAAACAAAGCACACTCTGTTGAAACAAACCATGGCCTAGTGTTAAGCATAAACCAGATCACTGTGAAACTATAGATATTTCAAGCTGATTCATTTATGTATCAGTAAGAACTGCCCCTAAATTGAGCATATTATGTGCACAATTAAATGATGCTCTTGATATTTCAGTAGGTTTACTCTGTGTTATATTATCTTACTAATCCTGCTATGCAGATGTAGTGGTAAAGCAGAGAATGAAACAACCTACTAACCTGTCCAGCAAAAAGTCCACAGACCCCAATAATGCAGAGGATATTGAAAACAGCTGAACCGACAATGGTTCCAACTCCTACATCCCCATGAGTGATAAACACACCTTGAGAGAGAGAGTAATGGAGGAGGGGGTGAGTAATAGCTGTACTTAAAAAAAGTAATAACTGGAAAACATGCTCCTTGTGAAGGGCCATAGCTCAGTGGTAGACTATTTGCTTTGCATGCAGAAAGTCCCAGGTTTGATCTCCATGTAAGGATGTCAGAGAATTGTGTCTGTACCCCAGAAAATTCACTGCCAGACAGTGTAGACAACACTGAGCTTGATGGACCAATGGTCTGACTCAGCATAAGGCAGCTTCTTATGTTCCTATTTTCCTAGAGGTTTTGCCAAAGGAGGACCAGTGTGATGAAGCATCAACATGAACAGCTACTTAAAGAGAGGATGGTCCCTAAGAGAATATTACACACTATTACTTGGAGTAGGAAAAGGCTGCTGGGGATGCTGGGGCACAATAAAACAAAGATGGGGAGCCAGATTTTGTTTGGCTACAGCTCCCATCATCCCTGACCATTGGCCATGTTGGGTAGGGGGAGACGGAAAGGGCTAGAGCAGAGGCAGGGAAAGCTATAGGAAGGGGGCACACAGATTGGCATGTGGAACTAATGAGGAATGCAGAAAGGCAAGGAAGGATGGAGAAGAGCTGAGAGAAGTTGGTATTTAATGATCCTGGTCATTCCAGGGTGCCAAGAGATATTAACCTCCTAAGATGTTAACTTCCTTACTTTTTTCAAATACAAAGGTTTCCTCTCCTATCTTCCCTTCTTCAGCCACCTGCACACTCCTCCCAAACCTCCCGAAAGGGTCAAGGGCCCTCCTGAACAATGTAGGATAGAGTACAGGGGCCTGCTGGGATGAGGAAGAATCACCCCAAATTTGGCAGCGCTACATCCAATTTGGGGTGATTCCCCTCTCTCCCAACAGTGTCATGTGCCCCCTCTCTCGGTGTTCAGGAGGGCTTTCTGCAGGTGGCTTTAAATGAATTTTGTTAAATTAACTTATCTTAGGATCCAAACCTATGTCCTTTTGCAACCAGAGTGGTTTTGAAAGGAGTCTGCCTACATGTTTTCCCCATTAGCACTGGAACCTTGGAGCACTTGGCGTTTGTTACCACAATAAAGCCCAAAATAGTTGTCCTACAGCTAGCAGCCATCCCATGTGCTAGAAAAAGAGTCCATTAATAGACTATTAATGGACCCCATACCCCATACTCATTCACTAACAGCCTACTGAAGACCTTCCTCTTTCAACAAGCCTTTTATGCAGAGACCTTATCCCAGTCTGCATCTGTGTTGGAACTGCTTTCTAAGATGGTTTTAAGGCATTTTTTAAGAAGATGTTTTGTTTTAATGTGTTTTAAAGATGTTTTGTTTTAATATATTTTAAAGTCTGTTTTTAAGATGTTTTAGAGTGTTTTTAGTGTTTTATTTGCTGCCCTGGGCTCCTTCTGGGAGGAAGGGTGGGATATTGAATGAATGCATGCATGTATAAATGAATAAGTAAATAAGCCAGAATTGCAGATGTCATGGCCTTTGCTGGTAATACAGTCACTCTCATTACCCATAAGCGTGGGAAGGAGTCAAAACAGGCTGAAGTTGCTAGCACATATGGACTGTGGGGACTGGATTGGTTGCATCCGATCTCCACAGTAAACATCTTGGAGATGTACCCTTAGTGTAGACATTTGAACCTCAGGCCTGTGGACCAAACACAGAACTCCAGGCCTCTCCATATGGCCTTTGGGACTCTCCCCAGGCCATGCCCCCTCTCCAGGCCACATCCTTTCCTGACCTTCCTCTGCAATCTCTGTGAATGCTTTTGTCTGGCTAGAATGAAGGGTAATAATGGCTCTTGTTTGCCCAGATGGAGGGTAGAGGGATGTGTGGGTGGGTTCAGTAGCGGCTGGCAGGGCAGAGTGGGGTGGTGTTGCTTACTTGGTTTCCCAACATGCAAGTTACTACTAGGAAAGAAGAGGGAGAGGGGAAAGCCAGCAGGAAGTTCAGTGTGGTGCAGGCACAGAGGCGGAGCCAATCTGATGCTCCAGCCACTATGCCTGCACTATGCTGACCGCCCCGTCATCTCGCCCCTTCCTCTCTCAGTTACCAGCAGTGACTTCCATGTTGGGAAGCCAGGTAAGCAATGCCACCTCACCCTGTTCCATACTGCCAGCTGCTACTGGGTGAGTGGGTGCAGAAACATGTGACTTGTCAGTGGCTGAAAGGTAGCTGACTGTACAAAGATAAGTCACAGCAGTTGTTCTGCCCACTTTTGCCTCTGGCTCCACCCACCACTGGTATATGCCCTCCCAGGTTGTCCATGAGCAAATGCAACCCGCAGGCTGAAGAAGGTTCTCCGCTCCTGCCACTGTGGATGATTGCCGATGCCCAACAGACTCTAAAGTAGACTGTCTACTGGAATAGTTACTTTGAAAATCAGTGGCACATGAAGACACATCTGTGTAGCAGCCACCCTAGTGCTCTTGCCTCTGGAAAATAGATGCCTACATTGTGCCCATTATTAGGTAGATTCCCTTACCTATGACAGATGCAAATAACTCTGGGGTTGAGCTTCCTGCGGCCATAAATGTGGCTCCTGCAACATCTTCACTCAGATGTAGTTTCTGAAAGAAAAATTTGGGACCCATCATTCCAGCACTATATGCCTATATGCTGAAGGAACAGAATTCCTGCACCAGATGCAAGTGAGGCAGCAAGGCCAAGTCTTAAAATGCCATCCTAAGCTGACATGGCCTTCAGACGTTGGGTTGAGGCAGACCACGAGCAGTTAGAAAAAATGGCCATAAGATTGTTGTGAAAGATGTGAAATAATATAGGTCCCATTTTGTCAGGCAAGACTGAAGGTTTTCTCCTTAACATCTTCCAAGTGTTTGAATAGATTTATAGAGCAAAAACTCTCTTTCACGTACCTGACAAATTTTGTCTAAAGATGGAACAAAGAAATCATCACATACGATGGCCAAGGCATAAAACATATACAGAGCCTGCAGGGTAGACAAAAACAAGAATGGGTTACAAAACTTGGTCACAAGTGAAACATAAGCAGTTAGTATTGAGTCTAATCAAACATTCTACAAAAAACATAACTAAGGGATAACTGAACCACAGAGAATTCATTCCTATTATATGTACCAAGTCCTCATGGGAGGGAAAATTCATGAACATTGACAGTTTGGACATGGAGTTGAGCACCTTAAGCAGCCACTTCAGGTCCCACCAGTTTCTTCTATGAATGTTGCCTCAGCTGCTAGTCCTGTGGTCTACCCAGAACTTTTCTGTCTCCCCATCTTGCTGGTCAAGGAGATGCAATTCCCATGGACAACAGCAACTCCCTCACTTATCCTCCAATCTGAGTTGGTGTTGCACCATGTAACCAAGTGAGCAAGACCTCCTCCAGGTCGCTCCTCTTGATCTTAGTAAGACACACCAGATCAGACCCATTATCCACTATCAAATTGTAGATAAGGGATGTCTTAAGGGCTGATCTGGCATTCAACAACTACATAATCAGGTGGCTGATAAAGGTAACCCAAGGCTGTTGTATGGGAGATGGCCCAGATGGGGCAATAGCCTTCAACTGTATAATGACCCTTCTTACCTGGGTTGATCAACCTCCACTACCATACCTCCCTCTGCTAGTCACAGTACCAAAATGGGTGCCCAAGCACCCTCCCTGCTTCTCCTCACCAAGGCACATCTCTGGTTTCCCTTATTGATAAAATAGCAATTTAGTCAGAGGCTATTTACATTATCCAGTTTCTCAAAATGCAAACATGAGATTCAGATTTATTCTTTAAAACACAGTTTGAAAAGTATGATTTGCATTTAATATGTGAAACAATTCAAGAGGTGAATTTCAAGCAGAAATGTAAATAGATCTGAGCCTGATTATGGCAAAGTTGGATATTGAATTATTTCAGAAATCTGTAGCACTGCTAAAGAGATAGGAGGTGTTATTGTATGCAAGTCATTAACACTTCCTGAAATCTGAAATAGACCAGTGCTTTAATCTGCTACCATTTTACAGACTATGGCTGGATCCTAAGTATCCTTTCTGTGAACAAAAGGGCTCCTTCATTTTGCAGAATGGCTTTTGATCAAGTGGAGGCCGGTGGAATAAGCAAGAAAGGGAGGTGATTTTTGCCAGTTCCCCTTCACCCCTTGCAGCTCCCACACCCTCCATATACACTGTTTCAGCAGGTCATGCACCCCATATTTTGTCAAGCCACAAGCAGCTGCAGAGGGTGGGCAAATCAGCAACAATTGCACCCTTCTGCTGTCCCAGAAGGAGCCCAGGGTGGCAAACAAAAACACTAAAGGCACTCTAAAACATCTTATAAACAAGACTTTAAAACATAGCCCTTCCATGAGCAAATCTGTCAGCTCCAAACAAAGCTCCATTAAGAAACTGTCACTCTCTCCAACTCTTCAGGATGAAGTGAGCCAAAAAGGTAAAATATCTGGATTAAGATACAAGGGGGAGCCAGTGGCCCCCCAGATATCTTTGGACACCAACTCCCATCGGCCCAGCTAGCACAGCTAATGGCTATGGATGGTCAGAGTTGTAGTCCAACAACATCTGCACCCCTGAGTTAAGGAATAAATCTGGGCCAGACTTAAACTAACGATCTGCACAATAGCAGCAACATATGCGAGAAAAGCTGGGAATACTTACACCAGTAATATGAAGCAATATTGCTCCTTTCTGCCTTTCCTTATTTGTGAATAAATCTTTAGGAAATTCTTTAATTGCTGGAAAGAAAAGGTGAAGAGCAAAGGTTGAATTAGGGAGACAAAAACAAACAAACAAACAAACAAAAACCCAACACCCCCCTCCCCACAACACTGACATTGTAGAGACAGTTTAACAGTTAGAAAAGGCTAGGATTAGCTGAGCACACTGCAGATAGCAGCACTTCCCATGCCTCTGTAGAGCAAATATTAAACCTCAAATAAATAAATCTCAATCCAATTAATTTTCCTGAAGTGAGAATTGCACCATGGAACAATCTGCATGCAGAGACCTCTTTCTGAAAGCATATCTAAGCCAATGTACACAAGAAAGATTACTGGGTTGGGGGAAAATCCCTTACATCATGCAGATTTAGGTGCCTGAACAGCATTTGATCTTCAGCACTGGATCAGACAAAACCCAGCAGCAAATTTGTGGCCTAGTAGGCTGATTTGCAAGGTTATATTAAAAGCTTATTTTGTGATTCTTGTAATCACATACAGAGGCAGTTCCCTGTAGCCTCTCACTAAGGGCGCATCCCAACTTGCCAGAGGCTGGCGGAAGCAGAGGCGGCAGAAGGAGCTACTACATCCAACCTCCTGGGAGAGGAGGACGCTGGCTACACTGGCTTCCTTCTGTCCCCCTTTTTCTGGAGTACCAGCTGCTGGGATGGAGTGCCACAGGGCTGAGATGAATGGGCTCAGGATGCAGTGTAAGTCCACCTCCCTCTTGGTTTTGCGTCAACACACGCTGGAACATCCCCTTTTCAGGCCTTCTGCTGGCTCCACTTGTGCAGTCTTGGCTGAGCCAGCTGGGTCCCGGCTGTGTCTGGGTGGTAGCAGAGTTTCCCAACTGTGCCCGGAGGAGGACTTTTGCTGGTGGAACCCAGTGGAACAGACACCTTCCTTCTCCTCCACAGTTATGCTGCATCCTGGACTCGCACTCAGCCTGGTGAAACTACCAGGAGGATTGCACCCTAAACCACTTAAGCCCATCGTTTGGCTCTCCTGGATTTCTGGGATGCTACAAAGGAGTGATTCAGAAGTGCTCTGAAAAATGCTTGTATTTGTCTGATTCAACTGAGCTGAATCAGAACCATTAGTAGCCTAAAGATGTAAAATTTCCAGAAATTTTGAAGCCGTGGGGGAAAAAACACTTTCCCCCCTCTCTTCCTCCCCCCCAAAAAACCCCCAGGGAGAAACTGAAAAATATGAAAGACTTTTTTTCGTGCCCTTTACAGATTAAAATTCACTCCGCTACTTTAGAAACATACAATGTATTATGTATAACTTGCTTTGCCATAAAATTATAATGTTTGGTTTATTAAAAGTATAGTTATTTAGAGAATAATTACAAACTGAATTTATTCTTTTTGTTTATTTTTTTTTACAAAAATTGAGCTACAAACTGCTGAACTGTAAGGGACATCATATCTCTCGGATTTTTCCAGTTTATGAGGAGCAGGCAAAAAACAAGAGAAACAAAAGAAACCAGAAACATTATAGTAAAACAAATAAAATTATTATGTATACTGAAAATTATTACGTCTCCTCCAGTCCTCCACAGCATCAAGCAAACAGAAAGCATTTGTTTCCATAAAAGCAGCTGAGAAAAAAGAGGGGTGGAGGTCAGACTCAAGATGACAGAAACAGGTTCATCAACTACGTCAACAAGCCCACCAGCAAAGAAGTCACTGAATCCTTCCTTCTCTTGTGACAATGTGCCCCCTAGACGCACAAATACATCTAGTTCTTGCATTTGAAAGTTATAAACTCACTGCACAAGTCAGGACTTGCTTGTCCTCAGTGTACAGAAATTGTAATGATCTAATTATACAGCCACGAGAGTGGCTGTATACTATAGTCAGCATGGATTTTTCGCATTCCGCAGTGTTACATTGAAAATAACCCCCATGCCATTCTGATGCTTTCCATAAGCTCATTTCAAAACAAAGCCTTACAAATCTTATAGACCTGAACTCAGAAACGCTTGCTTAACAACCCTCTCAATTTTCATGGCGATACACAAAACAGCCAGAGAGAATCAAGAGTTCAAAGTGTAAAAAGAGAAAGAAATCAGACCCCTTTTGGACTTTTTTTCTGTCAGAGTTCTCATAATTTGTTGAAATTAATTAAAACTCAGCCATGTTCACACAGTAACTGTAATCCTATTACTGGCCTTGCCCCATATTCTGATCTTCATCTTCTGCAGTTTAAAAGTTTAAAAAATGCCTGGCTGATTTTTAATTATTTTAAAAAATTTAGCATTGAACTCAAATTATAAGGCTGGGCATGCTCAGTAAGAACCAACTGTCAGTGTTCTAAAAGCCAGACTCACAGCTGCTGGGTTTGGCTAATCAGGCAGCCACACCCACACCAGACCTTTATTTCACATTAGACAGTCATGGCTTCCCCCAAAGAATCCTGAGAAGTGTAGTTTGTGAAGGGTGCTGAGAGGAGACTCCTATTCCCGTGACAGAGCTCCTGAGTGGTTTAATAGTCAGCTACTCTGATTGAAGCTCTGGGAGAGGAACAGGGCATCTCCATCTCAGCAACCTTCACTAACTACACTTCCCAGGATTCTTTGAGGGAAGCCATGACTGTCTAAAGTGAAATAAAGATCTGGTGTGGATGTGGCCAGGAACAGCTTTGGTTTAAATTTGGATGGGAGGCTACGTGTGCCTGCTGTAAAATAAAAAGGTGGGGAAAACCCTAAAAAAGAACGATCCTGTATGGCGAGTGGTGGCAACACCTGCCATCTTCAAAGATGGAGAATTACATTTTTGTATGTTTGTTGGTGTTGTTCTTACTTTGCTTTTTTCTGTGTTACTACTGTTTCTACAGAGAATCTAACCTACAAAATTATAATTCTCCCATTATTCATCCTAGAAACCTGTGTCAAATTTATTTTTATTAATTTCAAAGCCTTTTTATTGGTCAATGTCATATGATGGTGAAGACAGCCTTTTGTGTTTCAAACTGGAGGTTATGCTCTTATTTCTCTTTTGGACACATTAACAGTTGAATCTGAAACTGCAGTGTAATGTAAAATTAGACTGATTATAATATGTTGCTACTTAAGCAATGACTCTAGCTGTTGGAAGAAACAAACTTGGCCTGCCCACGATGCATGTTTTCAACCTGCTATGCTTAAACTACTCCACTTAAGGAAAGGTGGGCATGGTCAATGAAAAACATAGAGCATACCTAGAATTTTCCTAGACTATATTTCACCTCCCACTGTGTGCAAACTGAGACACTCCTCATGTCCATTGGAGACTATTCTGCAGAATAGTCACCACCATTATTCCACAATTGTTTTGGGAGCTTTTTTAGTGTTGCAAAGTGTTGCTGTACTTCACATATTCACAGAAATAGAAGCAAAAGAAAACGATTTATTATAGGAAACTATATATAGCACAGCTAGAGGCAAAACTTAATGGAGCAAAAGGACATGACTCTCCTCTTTGTACAGCAGGCCACACTCCATCAACACACAAAATGTAGGTGTTTCTACACCCACAGCCATACACACACCTCTTGATCCTCCATCCAGGAAAGCAAGAGGCATTAACACAATTCAAGGACACATTCCAGCTAAGCAAAAGCTCTTGAGGAGGGCTGGTGAGGGTGTGTCCTGAGGAGAAGAAGGAGGCATGGACTGAGGAGAGTCCTGAGAGTCAGATAAGGAGGCCTGGGGGGCCACATTTGAGCCCCAGGCCCAAGGCTTGCCACCCCTACTCTACAGGATAGCAACTACCACCACGAACCATCCAAACAACATGGATTTCCCACCATCCTCCATCTCTTAAGATGCCTTCTGTTTCCCTTATCCCATCATGTTCCTCTCAGTCTATTTATTTATTATTTTATTTATATCCTGCCCTTCCTCCCAGCAGGAGCCCAGGGTGGCACTGTCCCTGCAGCCAAAATCATGTGGTCACTTCCCCAGGATTTGTGTGTGTGTGTGTGTGTGTGTGTGTGTGTGTGTGTGCCATCTTGAACTTTATGCCCCTACATGGACGTGCAGGGATGTAGAATATGGGGCACATTTCTTTCCCTCAGAGGCTAAAGGTAAAGGCTATGAAGGATGAAGCCCCCATGCAAATATAATATGGACTCCCTGTAAATCAGAGTTTGCATACCTTAGGATGCACATTCCCTCTCCATCCCCTCCTCTCTAGAGCAACGTTTCCCCTCCCCTCTCTTCCCAGTATTAACTAGAGTTTGTGCTGGTGCATTTACTGGGTTACCATGTGTTGGTTTTTACAGCCCTCTGTTTGAAGTGCTATGTGAGGAAACCTCTATTTGAAGGTTGCTATTATTATTAGTTTTTATTATTAATTAAATTTCTATCCCACCCTTCCTCCCAATAGGGATGTGAAGATCTGTCTGTTTCACTTCTCTCCATTTCTCATTTTTCCAATGTTACATTCAGTTCTCTTCATTTCTAGGATATAAGTTTAAAAAAAAAATTCCTCATGGAAATTCTCCACCATTTTAGTGCAAATTTCTCCAAATAACCGCATTTTTGTAGGCAGTTTTGACAAAGGTACCCATTTTTGCAAGCCATTTCTCATCATTTCATGCCTTTTTGCATGTTATTTTGCGAATTTTGGCTGGGTTTCACTTCTCATATTGTTTTGGAAATAGTGAATTTGATAAACTCTGCTTGAAATGCGAACTGAATAAAAATTTCACCCATCCCTACCTCCCAAAGGACCCCAGGGTGGTTTCTTAGTCTAAGTCTGATTAAAGGTAAAGAACTGTAAGAATGGCCTTGAAGAATGGCTTTGAAGAATGCCTCCATCACGTCCTCAAGTATTTTTCACACGGTTGCCCCCGAGCGCCCTCTCTGGCACTGTGGAGCCCGGTTTGCACCTTGGTACACCAGTGAGCTAAGGGCAATGAAACAGGCTGGATGACGGCTAGAGCGCAAGTGGCGAAAGACATGGTGTGAATCTGATCGGGCATGAGTAAAACATTATAACCATGTCTACTGTGTGGTGGTGAGGGTGGCGAAGAAGGCCCACTTCTCTGTCTCCATCGCATCGTCAAGTAACCGTCCAGTGGAGCTTTCCATACTGTCAGGGGTCTGTTGACATCAACTCCAGGAAATGGAGTTTTAGACCCTTTGGAGGCCCACTGTGAATTGTTTGCAAGGCACTTTGAGGGTAAAGTTGCTCACCTCCATAGCAATCTTGATGCCCCATCCACATCTACTGTAGTCCTCGAGGTGTCCCATGCAACGTCTGCTGCAACTACTTGGGAGTGGTTTCAGTTGATGAGGCCTGATGACATGGACAAGGTGCTTGCAATGATGCGGCTGTCAGCTCTAAACTGCATCAGCAGTGCCAGGGGGGGCTGGAAATTCCTGGGTCTTTGGCAGGGAAGGAAAGTCCTTAGCCAGCAGTCGGGTTGTAAATCTGCCAGGCCTATCCGAAGCGTACTTGCCGAGTCAGAAGTCCAGAAGCGAGGTCAGTGGAGGTCCGGGATCAATTGCCAAGGAGGTCAGTCAAAGAGATGCTGCAGGGAAACTAGGTCTACACAAAGCCACGCCTGACGTTGCAATCAGCAACAAGCTGCAGCCAAGGTGTGCCTTATAAAGAGCAGGATGGACAGCAGGTGTGAGCCCTCAGCGTTTGGGCCTTAAGGAGACAGGCCTGCCTCTCTTCTGCCTGACCTTCTGCTGTCTACGTTCTGCAGGTGAGGGGGGAGTATCCTGTTCACTGTCTGTGTCTGGCTGCAGGGCCTCTGCTGTCCCTGGGGTGCTCTGCAGCTGAGGGGCAGAAGGAGCTGGATTCTCAGGAGGCTCCTCCGTGTCTCCTGCTGCTCCTGGGTCTGCTGCTGTTACTCCCGAGTCGTCCTCATCTGAGGAGTCCTCTGACGGGGCCATGACAGCGGCTAGCAATGTGTCCTCTTGACCCTTGCCCTTCTTGGCTTATTAAAGCTTGCTGAGGGGGTTTGACTAAGTGGATCCAGGGTGTGGTCAAAGCATCATTGAGGGAGGGAGTGGTTCCAGCCACCCTGAAAAAGGCAGTGATCTGACCGCTCCTGAAAAAGCCCACCCTGGACCCACTGGTCTGTGACAATTACCGACTGGTTGCAAATACCCCCTTCTGAGGGAAGGTGATTGAGAGGGTTGTGGCGCAGCAATTGCAAGTATTGTTGGATGAAACAGATTATCTTGACCCATTCGAGTCTGGGTTCAGCCCTGGTTATGGAACTGAATCAGCCTTGGTTGCCCTGATGGATAACATTTATCAGGAGAAGGACAGGGAGTGCAACCCTTTTACTCTTACTTGATCTCCCAGCGGCTTTTGATACCATTGACCATGGTATCCTTCTGAGCCAACTTGGTGAGATGGGTATTGCAGGCACTGTTTTACAGTGTTTCTGATCCTATCTCCAAGGTTGTTTTCAAAGAATAGCATTGGGTGATTGTCTTTTGGCCCCCTGGCAGTTGCGCTGTGGGGTCTTGCAGAGTACCATCTTGTCCCACATGCAGTTTAACATCTATATGAAGTCCTTGGGACCAGTCATCAGGAGATTTGGGGCAAGGTGTCAGCAGTACGTTGACGATACCCAACTCTATTTCTCTGTAACATCTGAATTGGGAGAGGCCGTGCAAGCCCTGGATCGCTGCCTGGACTCGGTCATAGGCTGGATGAGGGCCAGTAAACTGAGTCTGAATCCTAGCGAGATGGAGGAGCTGTGGGTTGGTGGTACCCGAGTTCAGATAATTGGTCAGTTGCCTGCTTTGGATGGGGTTGTACTCCCTCTGAAAGAGAAGGTCTGTAGTCTGGGGATGCTCCTGGATCCATTTTTGTTGCTAGAGGCCCAGGTGACCTGAGTGGCTAAGAGTGCCTTGGTCGCCCTGATGGATAACATTTATCAGGAGAAGGACAGGGAGTGCAACCCTTTTACTCTTACTTGATCTCCCAGCGGCTTTTGATACCATTGACCATTGTATCCTTCTGGGCCAACTTGGTGAGATGGGTATTGGAGGCACTGTTTTACAGTGGTTCCGATCCTATCTCCAAGGTCATTTTCAGAGAATAGTATTGGGTGATTGTCTTTCGGGCCCCTGGCAGTTGTGCTGTGGGGTGCCGCAGGGTACCATCTTGTCCCTCATGCTGTTTAACATCTATATGAAGCCCTTGGGAGTAGTCATTAGGAGATTTGAGGCAAGGTGTAAGCAGTATGCTGACGATACCCAGCCGTATTTCTCTGTAACATCTGAATCGGGAGAGGCTATGCAAGCCCTGGACAGCTGCCTGGACTTAATGGTGGGCTGGATGAGGGCCAATAAACTGAGTCTGAATCATAGCAAGATGAAGGTGCTGTAGGTTGGTGGTTTCTGAGTTCAGATAATTGGTCAGTTGCCTGCTTTGGATGGGGTCGTACTCCCTCTGAAAGAGCAAGTCCGTAGTCTGGTGGTGCTCGTAGATCCATCTTTGTCGCTGGAGACCCAGGTGACCTGAGTGGCTAGGTGTGCCTTTTACCAGCTTTGGCTGGTTAGACAGTGGGGCAGTTTCTGGACCGGGGTAGCCTGACCATTGTTGTCCATGCACTGGTAATCTCCAGGCTGGATTACTATAATGCGCTCTATGTGGACTGCCCTTGAGGTTGGTCCAGAAGCTGTAGCTGGTGCAAAAGGCAGTGGTGAGACTGCTCATTGGGGCATGGTATCGTCAACATGTTACCCCGCTGCTGAAAGAATTGCACTGGCTGCCCATTTGCTACTGGGCCAAGTTCAGGGTTCTAGTTTGAATGTACAAAGCCCTATACAGCTCAGGACCAGGATACCTGAAAGACCGTCTTATCCCTTACATACCCAGTCGATCACTGCGCTCTGCAGGTGAGGGCCTCCGGCAGATACCATCTTATCAGGAGGTCCATTCTGCACAACATAGGAAACAGACCTTTAGCGTGGCGGCACCTACCTTGTGAAACTCCCTCCCCTTAAATATTAGAAAGGCGCCATCTCTGTTATCTTTTCGGCACCTATTGAGGACCTTCCTCTTTCAACAAGTCTTTTAAGTTGAGACCTTATCCCAGACTGCGTCTGTGTTGGAATTGCTTTTTAATATGTTTTTAAACCTTTTTTTTAAAAAAAATGTTTTTAACCTTTTAAAAAAATATATGTTTTGAAAACTTTTTTAAAAAATGTTTTAAAATATGTTTTGTTTTAATGTATTTTAATGTCTTTTTAATGCTGTTTTAAAGTGTTCTAGTGCTTTTGTTTGCCACCCTGGGCTCCTGCTGGGAGGAAGGGCAGGAGATAAATCAAATAATAAATAAATAAGTTGCCCATCAGCAGCTGAACAGCAGATAGGGGCACTTGAGAATCCTCCTGAAGAACATAAGAAGAGCCTGCTGGATCAGGCCAATGGTCCATCTAGTCCAGCATCCTGTTCTCAGAGTAGCCAAACAGATGACTATGGGAAACCCACCAGCAGGACCTGAGCACAAGAGCTCTCTCCCCTCCTGTGGTTTCCAGCAACTGGTATTTGGAAGCATGCTTCTTCCAACTGTGAAGGCAGAGCACAGCTATCATGGCTAGTAGCCAGTGATAACCTTATTGTCTTTTAAAGCCATCCAAGTTGGTAGCCATCACTGCCTATTGTCGGAGTGAATTCCATAGTTTAAGTATGCACTGTGTGAAGAAGTACTTTCATTTGTCTTGAAGACTTGTTCACTAAGCATTCATCCTGGTTTGCCTGCCCAAAGCTTGCACAAAAGTTATACAATGTCTGCACTTTATGGGCCAGTAATTCTGATTTGTTTGTGGAGCGGTAATATGACAATCAGCATTCATCCTGATTTGTTTCCACAAAGATTATAAATAGTTATCCCGCATTTTGTGCATTTCCCCATCACTTTCCTAACTGCAAAAAGTCATTTTTTTTAAAAAAAGTGTATTTATTGTGACAGAGTGCTTTAATCTACTTTAATTGTGCAAACCACTCTGCATCTGTGTTAGAATTGCTTGTTAATATGTTTTTTAATAATATGTTTTTAACCCTTTTAAAAAAGATGTTTTTAAAGCTTTTTTAAAAAAATGTTTTTACCGTTTTGTTTTAATGTATTTTAAGGTCTGTTTTTATGATGTTTTAAAGTGTTTTTAGCGTTTCTGTTTGCCGCCCTGGGCTCCTGCTGGGAGGAAGGGCAGGATATAAATCAAATAATAAATAAATTAAATAAATAAACCTACATTTCTGGTAAGCAATTAAATCCCGCAAAATAGTGACAGTCTAGAGATGGCTATGGACAGCAGACAAAACAGGCATACCAGTCACATAGTCATGCTCTTCTGTATTGTATTTCTATTTAAATTACGGTAATTATTTGTATATGAGCATCTAGACACATAAATTATCACATCGCAATTTTACACAACTTCTTGTCTTCTTTTAGGGTGATTTTTATCTTACTTTTTGGCAGTGCCTAAGTGGCTTCCCTATGCAAATGTGATAATCATTGTTTGCATTACAAATCAGGTTCCCCAAATTCTAATCATGGTTTTCAAACATACTTCAAACCATGGTTACAATCCTGGCCTGATTTATGAGAACACCTGTTTGCAATAATCACGTGTACATCCACATGTACAAACATTTTTTAGAGAAAAGGACCATCGCCTTTTAAATTTCTGGTGCACCAGTAACTGCACAAGGGCAACAGACCTGCTTTTTAGAGTGTTGCCAACCATTACAAAACAGATTGTTTTTTTAAAAGTCTCAAGCTCAGACCCTTAAAAACACCAGGACATTTTGAAATTCTTGCCAAAAGGAACTAAATCAAATTGTGTTAATGCTGACAACTACATTAGAGGACTGAATTATTCATAATGTGTTCAGGAGTGTAGCTGATAAATCAGATTTTTAATGTTCTAATATAATTATATGTTTTTATTCTGTACGTCGCCCAGGGTGGCTGGACAACCAGCCAGATGGGCGACAAACAAACAAACAAACAAATAAATAAATAAATCACTCCAAAATTCAACAGGGAATCAATAGGGTACAGCACATAAAATGTTGGCTTGATACAGACACAAACCTTCTCAATTGCACTTTTCATGACTATGTCCAAATTGCCCAACAGCATCACAGAATAAAAGAAGAAGAATGTGCCAATCTTTTCTGAAGTCCCAAAGACAAAGCTATGTTTTCACAAATCTGTCTGCCGATATTCAAGACACATGCAAATAAATAATCCAGTTGCCGATAAAACAAGCAGAATGGGGGAGGAGTACAATATGACATATAATATTAACACTTATTGCTTTTTTGTGTTCTTCAATATATTTCTTCATTGCTATCAAATCAGAGCTGTCTAGTGTTCCATATACAAAAAAACCCACCTTAACTGAGAGTAGCGCATGTTGTTATTCTAGCAGAGTGCATAATTCAGCTTTCCTGGGAATCTCAACTTTGATTTTAAGAACTCCCACAAGTTCCTATCCTTCACCACTGCTACAATCTCAGAAGCAAGATTTCAATTGATTGGACAGTCAATGTATTGCATAGGTTGGTCTTCCTCCTCAAGACTGGAAGGAACAGAAAAAGTGAACCAAAGCAGTAAAAGGAAAGAATGAGAAGTTACACTCAGCCTGCGTGATTTTTATGGGTGCAGAATCTAGTTTTTCATGGTTTTAGTATGGAGTATGCACGTCTATGCTCTTCCTCCAGAATCACACAGACCACAGAAGACATGCTTATAAAACAGAGCTGAAGACAATAGCAACATTAATGTAGTTCCATAGAAATGATTGTTAACTACTATTTTTTCTTTTTAAAATTCTGATCCCAATGCAAAATCTGTGCTGTCAGCTAGCTAAGATTCCAAAAAGCAGCCCAGATAATAATTTGAGAATGTGAAGGCCATGATGCAAAATGTACATATCATATGAAGTCATCCTTTTCTTCCCCAAACAGTGCAGCCTTATGGTCAAATTGCCCTCACTGGTGTCATTCTGACTGTTGCTGGATTTTTGCCATTTCCCAAAAGGTCTATGAGCCTCTACTTGCCTAAAAGGGGCAACAAAACCTCCAACCATACACTGCAATAGAGAACGTCCACCAATATGGTGGGTTTTGTGTTCTGTTGTTGTTGTTTTGTTTTTGTCATTAGGTCATAACTTCAGTTGGGCAGCAAAAATAGGCCTTCTGGCTCTGTTCAGTAATCATCACTGATCTATGCAAGACCAGACATAAGTCATATGGAATTGTCGTTGATCACAAGCTGAATATGAGCCAACAGTGTGATGTGGCTGCAAAAAAGGCAAATGCTATATTAGGCTGCATTAACAGAAGTATAGTTTCCAAATCGCGTGAAGTATTAGTTCCCCTCTATTCAGCACTGGTTAGGCCTCATCTTGAATACTGTGTCCAGTTCTGGTCTCTGCACTTCAAGAAGGATGCAGACAAACTGGAACGTGTTCAGAGGAGGGCAACAAAGATGATCAGGGGACTGGAAACAAAGCCCTATGAGGACAGATTGAAAGAACTGGGCATGTTTAGCCTGGAGAAGAGAAGACTGAGGGGAGATATGATAGCACTCTTCAAGTACATGAAAGGTTGTCACATAGAGGAGGGTCGGAATCTCTTCTCGATCATCCCAGAGTGCAGGACACGGAATAATGGGCTCAAGTTGCAAGAATCCAGATTTCAACTGGACATCATGAAAAACTTCCTGTTAGAGCCATACGACAATGGAACCAATTACCTAGAGAGGTAGTGGGCTCTTAGACACTGGAGACATTCAAGAGGCACCTGGACAGTCATCTGTCGGGAATGCTTTGATTTGCACTTGCATTGAGCAGGGGGTTGGACTTGATGGTCTTATAGGCCCCTTCCAACTCTGCTATTCTACGATTCTATTATTCATATCTGAACCACACCGTTAAAGCATCCTTATACCACTTTGACAGCAACTGTAGTCTGTTAAAGGTGCTGGGAATTGTATTGGTTGGGGGGGGTGTCTCCTAACAACTGGGGCAACTCAGGAGTAAAATAAACAAACAAATAAAGAACAGCATTCCACGCTGCAATCTGGAGTGGTAAAGTCTGTTGAACTGCCTCGGAATTCTACCACCTCATTTATGTTGATCAGGACTCACAGGATTATTGTATGGTAGCCTTTGCCAATCTAGTGCTCTCCAGATGTTTTGGGCTACAACTCCCATCAGCCCTAGCCAGCATGGCCAATAGTCAGAGATGATGGAAGATGGACTGCAACAACGTCTGGAGAGCCGCAGGTTCTCCATCCCTGCTGTAGGTGATTCCTTTCAGAACTCAGTCAACACAGGACACATATTTCTAAATAAGAATAAAATTATTTATATTAAATAATTATATTACAGGCAAACGTGAGAAATATATACTTCATTGTCTTCTTTCAGCCTGAACATGATTATGATCCAACCTCAGCCTTACCCCATCATGAGCCCAAAGCTAATTTGGAGCTAAAAAGCTGTTTATTCATCATTGCTGCTAAGGTTCATGTGATCTATTCAACATTAATTATTTCCCCTGACACTATGTCTTATACATTATTTTCCTACAATTAAAAGACTAAAACAATTTGCACAGTGTTATCCAATTTGTCAGAATGCTACCTGTTCCCAGCACAGTACCATCAAGTCATCCTGCTGTGCCTCAACTCATGACACTAGTGCAGCTTTCACCAACCTGGTGCCTTCCAGATGTTTTAGACTACTACTTTCATCAGCCCCAGCCAGCAAGGACATTCTCTCCCATCAACCCCAGCCAGCATTTACACCACACCCGGGAACTGCAGTTTATTCCTCACATAGCAACAATTCCTCTGGGCTCCTTTTGGGATGAGAGGTGGGATATAAATTTAAGAATAAATAGCAATAAAATAAATTCCCAGCACTCTTAACAGAGGACAATTCCCAGGATTCTTTGAGAGGACAATGTGCTTTAAATTTTTGGTATGTATGCAGCCAAGACGTATGAGGTGGTCATGGGGATAAAATTGGCTTTCCCTTGGCATTTCTGCCATCTCTGAAGTTGCTCTCACCAACGCCTGGTGAAGGAGTGGAGAAAGTCACAAACAGGCAACACTTAATTCTTAGCTTAGTTCCCTCACTTCTTCCCTTTTGTGCTTAAAAGAACCATATGTAAGGTAGGGGTGTGTGAGAGAGGGAAAACAGGGAAACAAAGACAGGGGCAGCGTTTGTGGCACCATATTCATCAGGAGATGCCACATATTTATACTGAGATGAAAGTGACATCATTAATCTTCTGAGACGTTGAAGTGGATAATCTATAAAACGGCTGCTGGCATGCAGTAATCTTCAGTGGCTGTTGACAATTTTTCAAGAGGCCAGAATTGCTCCACATTATGTAAAACTGATGTTACTAAATCAAGCAGCTCCCTCAAATAACTTGCATCAGGCTGTGCATTATCCTGCTATACAGCTGGTCCCTGTGCTGCTGCTGCTCAGGATTGATCCAGGCAGCATGCATCCCCATTTATGCCAGCTGGATCATTTGGTAATAATCTGGTACCAACAGCATGATGATCCAAGCAGAAAATGTTTATTCACATCACATAAAATATAAGAGAGAAAAGGAGCACATATCCTTTCTAACCAGCTTAACTACCTTGCAACCAGCTCCCAGTCTTTCACAAGTACCTTGAAAATCCTGAATAGATGCATCAGTGTTGTGATGGGATTAATTTTGAAACTGCTTAGGAGTTATATTCCTGATACTTGTCATTATGATGGTTGGGGCTGCCTGTATATTAAGGTGTCCTGGAGGGCTGCAGTGGTTCACTGTGGACTCTGCTCAAAGAGATACATTGCACCCTCCCCATTCCGCATCTTCAAGAATCAATCAGTGTGAGACAGCTATCCTGTGTTGTGGTTAGGGATGTGGGAGACATTCGATTCAGTTTGCATTTAAAGCTGAATCTATCAAATTTGCCATTTCCAAAACAATATGAGACGTGAAACACAGCCATCCTTTGAAATTTGCACTTATCCAAATTTTGTGGTGGAAAGAATGTTTACAAAAATCCATATACAGGGTAAAAATGTGCATAAAATGAATATATTAGTGAAAATAGCATACAAAAATGCATTATATTAGGAGAAATTGCTTGCAACAATGTGTACATTAGTTAAAACTTCATACCAAAATGTGCTAAGAGAAATTCACACTAAAATGCTGAAGAATTTCCATGAGGATTTTTTTAAAAAGCAAATCACAAATTGCTACAAAAATATGGATAACTGAATTTAAGACTGGAAAAATGAGAACCTGACAGACCCAAAATTGATAGCTCCTTCCATCCCTAGCTATGGTGGAAGCAGGTTTCGCCTTTGCTGCAAAAAAAGAGAACTCTTTGGTTAAATAGCAGCCTTTCAATTATTTGCAAGTTAAGAGAATGCATTTAGACCCACTTTATTCAGGATTAATCCCCACCCTTTTCCAATCCTTGCTGTAGCTCCTGTTATCCCAAACTCATTATAGCCTCTGGATCCTCTCCTGCTCAAGCTAGAAGCTGCATTCAAGATAGCCCCGGGGGGGGGGCAAGGCTTCTCCCTTCCCACTTCCTGCCCTCAAATAAGTTAGCACAGGACTTACGTTATTTTATTTGTCTATCACATCTGCATGCAACCTTTGCTCCAAGGACCTCACAGAAGCATCCATAAGATTATCCCATTTTATCAGCACAACAGGTAAGATAGGCTAAGCAGTAAGTACTTGATCAAGAGACCCCAGGAAGCTGCAATGCAAAACCAAGAAGGGATTTCAGCCTTGGCTTTTCTGGTCCAAGTCCAATACCATATGCATTATAACACAATGGCATACTATCAGTACAATCTTAGCATATTTGCTCAGAAGTCCCATTAATTTCAAAGGGGGTTACTTCCATTTAGGGTATACACCCTAAGGCAAGGGTTCTTGACTTTTGGCCCATGGACAGGCATCAGTGGGTCCGTGAACCATGCACAAAAAGAATTTTTTTCCAGTGCAATACAATCTGTTTATTTATGGCAGTCCATAGCTTTCATCAGATTCTCAAAGGGCTCCATGACCCAAAAAAGGTTAAGAACCTTCAGGCAAGCTAAAAATATATTAAAATAATAATTGTGCATACGATTTGAGCCTGCATCATTAAGAAGCAATCCTAAAAACACTTATTAGCAAGTACGCTCCATTGGGCATAATGGAAATAACTTCCAAGTAAACATTTCCAAGATTGCATTGTAAATTGTTACTTCACTTTTTAAAACTCATTTTTTCTTTTTAACTTTCCCCCCAATAATATGAGCACCAGAAATAATAGAGACCACTTCTTCCAGAAAGTCTGCCATCTGTTAAAACACTATGAAAATTTCTGTATCTAACTATGCATGTACAACAAGACAGACAATTTCTTTTTTAAAACAAGCACTTGACAACTGAATACATTGACCTTTTTGGTTTTCAAAAAACCTTAGACACCTGTGTTATAAAGAATTAAAGGGAAGTGCATCCCTTAATTGACCATGCCAGACTTTGAGAGTGTCTCCCCTAGTTTTAAAGTGTAAATTGGCTCTGCAGAAGCCAGGAGGAATTTGTGTGTATGACTGACACCTGCTTCTGCTTAGGATGGTTACATTGGATGATTATTGCAGCAGACATTCTTGAGTAGCACGAGAGCATTGCTCCCATATGCCCTGTCCATGCTGCTGAAGGCATCCTGCCAATGCACTAAGTTCCAAAATCTCATAAGCCTGACAGAACATCTCACCAGCCACATGGATCAGATGTTTTATAACCCATTCAGGCATGCAATTTCTTCACCTTATCACCAGATAATTTACCCACAGAGGTAAAAAATCACTAGCAGGATGTTGATTGTACAGGATATTCGATGGCCTCCCTGACACAGTTACTACAAATGGGATTATTCTTCCACAGGAGAAAAAGAAGCATCCTTAATTTTAAATAGCTGTACATAAGGATCTGGCTTATTTTAGGGAGGAGGTATAGCTGGAAAAGGGTCAAGTTGTTGGAGGAGTAATTCTTATTCTGCAGCTAATCAAAGCATCCTAGATGTGGATTTGTTTGTTTCTTTTGATTTACAATCCGGTTCCCTTGGGTTAATTTCTGTTCAGGGTGGAAAAGAGCATGGGGCTGCTGCACCTTGAATAGTTGTGTAGATGATGGAATTTCACCTGATGTGCATTATTATTAAAGGTGCAGGAGCCCTGTCCTCTTTTTCATCTGCCCATCCTATTTCTGTTTTACATGAAATAGGGTCCATTTTAGGGCTCATGTAGAAGAGATAAAAATACACACACACACACAAAAGAGGAAGAGCTGATGTTTCTGGGAAGCCAACAACTAGGAAATTGAATTATGCATACCCTGTTCTTGATCCCAGCATCTGATAACCAGGGATATACTGCCTCTGAACATGGAGGATCCCTTTCTCAATCACCTGCCAATCGCCTGTTGATAAATCTTTTCTCCATCAATTTGTCTCATCATACACCAAAGAAGGAAAGAGGGCTTATTCATTTAAAAGCTGGAACAGCAGCATAACATCATGGGAAAAACATAATATAGCATTGCAGAGATCATGCCACTGCACACTTCCAGATTGTTAGTACTACACAGAACATTTCTTCCCCCACCCCATCCCAGCTTTCCTGAATATAATAACACTTATAAAGAAATTGGCAAATATTAAAGCAGTATAACTGCAATATATAAATGTCAGGCTTGAGAAATGTCTGCTTGTTTACATTAGTACATGAAACAAAAGGTAACAAAATTCAAGGAAGCAGGTTTTTCTTTTTTTGCCTCCTGCTACTAGGATCTGCTCAGTTAATTTACTCATAATGGCAAAGTCTCATAGCTGACATGGAGAAAGGACCTTAGATGACCTCCATAAGTAGGCAAGACACAGCTTACTAGCAGCAATTTGGTTTTTTTATTTTTTTAAGCAATTAGGTATTTAATTACAACTTTGTAAGTTAGAAAAGAGGCCATCTGCTAACCCCATTAAGAGTACCCGTGTAAAGGGAAGAACCTGGAGAAGGGTCTCAGCAGAAGATATTAAAGCATGGGTGGACTGTTATGGGAAGAGGTACTCCTTCATAGATCTCCCAAGCTATTTAGGGCTTTAAAGCAATTATCAGCACTTTGAATTGGTACAAAGCTCTTTTAAAATTGGTGTAGCAGGTATAAACCTGGGAGTTGCAGTCAAAATTCTGGCCACTGTATTCTACATCAACTGAAACTTCGAGGTCATCTTCAAGGGCAGCCCCATGAATGAATGTAATCCAAGTGGAAAACCACAGCATGGATCACCATGGCCAAACTATCTCTGTCCAGAGATCATAGAATTATAGAATACTAGAGTTGAAAGGGGCCTATAAGGCCATTGAGTCCAGCCCTCTGCTCAATGCAGATAGCTGTCCAGCCGCCTCTTGAAGGCTTCCAGTGTTGGAGAGCCCACCACCTACCTAGGGAACTGGTTCCATTGTCATACCGCTCTAACAGTTAGGATGTTTTTCCTGATGTTCCGCAAAAATCTGGCTTCCTATTACTTGAGCCCATTATTCAGTGTACTGCACTCTGGGATGATTGAGAAGAGATCCTGGCCCTCCTCTGTGTGACAACCTTTCAAGTACTTGAAGAGTGCTATCATATCTCCCCTCAGTCTTTTCTTCTCAAGGGTAAACATGCCCAGTTCTTTCAATCTCTTCTCATAGGGTGTTGTTTCCAGAGATGGAACCAGCAAAAGCTTGTGAAAGCTACTCTACCACTGAAGCCAACAGGGCTTCTAGTGATTAGGGTGGTTCTATTTTGTAAGTCACTTTGTGTCATTTCTTGTAAAAAAGTGACTAATTAATGCAAATAATAAAACAACAATTTATTAGTTCAACAGCAAGCCTGCTCTCTTGGGGGGAATGCAACCTCATCCAAGGCATACCCAATTCATCAGACCTGTGAATGATCTACCCACAGTGACTCCATCTTGTCAAGAGTCACTTTCAGTTTACTGGTCCTCATCTATCTGATTACCACATTCAGGCACTGGTTCAGCACCTTCACATTCACACCTGACTCAGATGATAAGAAGAAATAAAGCTGAGTGTCACCAGCATACTGAAGCATTGATTGTAGCTCAGTGGTAGAGCATCTGCTTGGCATGCAGAAGTCCCCAGGTTCAATCCCTGGCATCTCCAGGTAATGCTGGGTGACAATCCTGTCCGGAATCCTGGTGAGCCACTGCCAATCAGTGTAGACAATGCTAAGCTAAATGGACCAATTGTCTGATTCGATATAATCAGCTTTCAATGCTCCTATGAAGGCACACCAAATAACCTCACCTAGCATCTTCACATAGCTGTCAAAAAGCTAGAGGAATATCAAACACAAGCTTCCAAAACAATTTTATATAAGTACAGGACCACCATAAATGAAAGTAGAATCTTGCAGAATCACATCCTCTTTACTTGAACCAAATGTGAACATTTGTTTAACTTGGAGGTGGTTGGCATGCCATCAACTCTTGACCTTGTAATCATTCTCCATAAAGATAGCACTAATAGACTGGGACTCACTCTCCAAATAACTGACTGATCATCCCCATCTATTTCCTTTTCAGTGTCCATGTGCCACTATATGTGAAATATATTTTTAGTGAAACTAGTACTTGCTAACATTTCATATGAGGTGTAAATCATCCCAGAACCCAGATAACTTTTTAAAGTGTTAACAAAGTGGGAATCTTCTGCTAAAATATCTGCATAGAGGGAGATGCAATGTGGTACCTGATCTGAAGTTACTGATGAAAAGGAAACATAACCTCCTTTTCTAAACAGACACTCATAAATTTGGGGTGAGACCTTAAGCTGTTAAAGGATTTGGTAGCAGGTGATGTGTTCAGCATAAGCAAATTCATAGTCAGTGATAGTAATTAGCCTGTGCAACAGAGAGGGGGTAAAATCTGATATTCCTCAAATTCAGCAAGGACACTTCTGTGGCACCTTAAAGAGTATCAAATATGTTGGCCACATTCACACACCATGTTTGATCAGCTCCTCACTGATCACATTGGGGAGAACAAACCATAATCTCTGGTTTAGTGTTACGTCCAAACCAAGGAATTTGACAAGCCATAGTTTATGGCTTACTGTGATGCATGAGCATGCCATGGTAGCATGAGCTTTCATACACCATGCACACACACACACACAAAAGAAAAGGAAGGGAGCAAATGTTATTACAAATGTTACTGAAGTGTTATTACATTCCTCTCTTCTCTTCTTCTTCCTCTCTTTCTTTCTGTATATGTGTGCCAAACAAGGACATTTCATGCATCTCACAAAATGACCTCAGGCAGAATAAAATTGCTTGTTGATAAAGGTGCCACACAGGACTCTGTTGTTTTTTCTGCAATTGACTAACTTCACTACCCCTCTGGAATAGCCTAATCAGACTGTCATTTCCAAAACAACCGCCCTATTCTTTTTCAGTTCTAGTATGTAGGGACAAAGAGAACTATTACAATAGTTATTGTATAGAAATAGAAGAGGACAACAAAAAGGGAAGAACAAGAGCCCTATTCCAAAAGATTAGAGAAATGAAAGGGAAATTTAAACCAAGAGTAGGAATGTTGAATAATCAACAGGGGAACACACTGACTGACTGAGATAAAATAAAAGGAAGAAGGAAGTAATACACTGAAGAAGTCTATAAAAGAGATGCAAGGATGACAGATTCATTCAGGGAGGAATCATATGAAGAACCAGAAATTTTAGAATGTGAGGTAAAAGCTGCTCTTAAAATACTTGGAAGAAACAAATCATCAGGAATAGATGGCATACCAACAGAGTTGCTGCAAGCTACTGAGACTGAATCTGTCCACATTTTAACAAAAATCTGTCAAGAAATATGGAAAACTAAACAATGGCCCACAGACTGGAAGCGTTCAATATACATCCCAATTCCAAAGAAAGGGGATTGCAGGGAATGCACTAATTACCAAAATATTGCCTTAATATCCCATGCAAGTAAAGTAATGCTCAAGATTCTACAACAAAAGCTCTTACCATATATGGAGCGAGAAATGCCAGACATCCAAGCTGGATTTAGAAAGGGAAGAGGTACCAGAGATCATATCGCAAACACAAGCTGGATAATGGAACAGAACAAGGAATGTCAGAAGAAAATCACCCTGTGCTTTATAGATTACAGATCATGAAAAACTATGGAATGCTTTAAAAGAAATGGGGGTGCCGCAGCATCTGATTGTCCTGATGCGCAACCTATACTCTGCACAAGAGGCTACTGTAAGGACAGAATATGGAGAAACTGATTGGTTCCCCATCGGAAAGGGTGTGAGACAGGGGTGTATTTTATCACCCTATTTGTCTAATCTGTACGCAGAACATATCATACGGAAAACGGGACTGGACCAAGATGAAGAAGGTGTGAAAATTGGAGGGAGAAATATAAATAATTTAAGATATCCAGATGGTACCATACTACTAGCAGAAACCAGTAATGATTTGAAACAAATGCTGATGAAAGTTAAAGAGGGAAGCACAAAACCAGGACTACAGCTGAACGTCAAGAAGACTAAAGTAATGACAACAGAATATTTATGTAACTTTACAGTTGACAATGAGGACATTGAACTTGTCAAGGATTATCAATACCTTGGCACAGTCATTAACCAAAATGGAGACAATAGTCAAGAAATTAGAAGAAGGCTAGGACTGGGGAGGGCAGCTATGAGAGAACTAGAAAAGGTCCTCAAATGCAAAGATGTATCACTGAAAACCAACGTCAGGATCATTCAGACCATGGTATTCCCAATCTCTATGTATGGATGTGAAAGTTGGACAGTGTTAAAAGGGGATAAGAGAAAAATCAACTCATTTGAAATGTGGTGTTGGAGGAGAGCTTTGCGGATACCATGGACTGCGAAAAAGACAAATAATTGGGTGTTAGAACAAATTAAACCAGAACTGTCACTAGAAGCTAAAACTGAGGTTATCATACTTTGGACACATTTTAATTTAATTTAATTTAATTTAATTTATATACCGCCCTAAGCCCGAAGACCTGATTCACTAGAAAAGACAATAATTCCGGGGAAAACAGAAGGGAGTAGAAAAAGAGGAAGGCCAAACAAGAGATGGATTGATTCCATAAAGGAAGCCACAGATCTGAACTTACAAGATCTGAACAGGGTGGTTCATGACAGATGCTCTTGGAGGTCACTGATTCATAGGGTTGCCATAAGTCGTAATCGACTTGAAGGCACATAACAACAAAAAACATGGGCAGAGAGCACCTGCGTTCTGCTTCTGATAACCAATGAGTTTTAAAGAGATATGCAAGATAAATTACAGACCAGTTAACTCAAAGCAAAACATAACTTCATGGACAAGTCCTTCAGAAACCATTCAACACACTGGTTTAATTGACTACCCGATCAAGACAATGACAATCATTTGCAAAGGATCCTGGAATGAAACAGCAGTTAACATGCTTGCAGTCTTCTTCATCTTTGTAATCAATTCGATGTGGTGAGAAGCCAAAGAAAAAACTTTCTTTCACAGGCAGAGCACCATGTGGCAGAACAAGCTTCTTGTGCTCCAAAACCTGTTTGTGCTCCCTTTCCCAATTCTGCAAGCGACAGCAATTGCTAAAACATTTAATCTCTGCAGTATATTAATTCAATTGGCTCAACCAAGAAAAGGCTGCCAGATATGATTATCTTTGTCATGGTGAGTGGCAAGTCACAAAGAAATGACTGACTCAACTGAAAACTATTAAATCCATTGAATGACTGCATCCTGGAAGGATGTTCTGCAGTGTATTCAAGAAACAGATTCCAGAAGTGCTTTTTCACTCTGATTACAAATGTCCATCCTGTAAAAGTCAAGATTAGCTTAAAGAAATGTAGCACTAATACCCTGTTGGAAATATGGATTTTTATTTAATTTCTCTTAAAAAGTAGTTGTTCAGTATTATTATCTCTATTTTTCAGATGGAGGGGCTGAGGCTAAGAGAAAGAGGTTTGGGCCACCACCAGACAGGCAGTATTTTGCAGGAAAAATTCAAGCACATACTGGAAAATTTCAGTTTGTGCAATTCAAGTGGATTAAAGTGCTCTGTTGTTCTAGCACAAAAAAGCCACTAAAACAATCTGACTTTTTGTAGTTAGCAAAGTGACAAGGAAACACACTGAAAAATGTGGGAAGCACCAATGATTAACGAGATGCACAAATGATTAACATGAAGATGTATAAACACCCTGCAAGCAAATATCATTGCCATGTGACTTCTCTGCAAACAAATCAGAACAAATGCTCAATAAAAACCGGATATAATCTAACCTCCATGTAAGCTTTGTTCAAGCAAATCAGGATGAATTCTCAATAGACAGGTTGTCTGGAGAAGCTCTTGCTTAAGAACATCCAGTTAAATCCAAAATCTAGAAACCAAATTTGAACGGTGTACTTCTTAATACACAATTTCTAGTGCAGTTCTATGCTTGTTTACTGACAAGCAAGTTCTACTATGACCCATGGGGATTACTCCCAAGGTAGTGTGCTACTACAATACTAGTATAGTACTACAAGTACTACTATACTGTAAAGTACTGTTCTTGCACTCGGGTCCTGCTTGCGGGCTTTCCCCAGGCACCTGGTTGGCCACTGTGAGAACAGGATGCTGGACTAGATGGGCCACTGGCCTGATCCAGCAGGCTCTTCTTATGTTCTTATGTTCTTACTATAGTACTATAGTGCATAATATTACACTGCAATCCTATACCCACTTACCTGGAAGTAAGTTCCAATGAAGTTAATGTGGCTTACTACTACATGCATAGGATGGATAAAGTGTTAGACTCTTAAGGTGACAACCCATGAAGTCTGACCACTTGTCCAACAGAAATACACTTGTCCACTTGTCCAGCAATGCTGGTGATTTCTCTTCCCCCCCCTCCAGCCTCCCCCCATCTGCTGAGTTTCCCCCAACCTTCCAGAGTAAATTTTGTGGATGTGCAGGGGGGCAGAGAGGAAGGACAAGCCCTGTTGTGCGAGGAAACCTGACCTTGGCTCTCACCCTTACCTAGGGATGGACAAATCTATCAATTTCGGTTCTTTCAGTTTCTTATTTTTCCAATCTTAAATTCAGTTCTCCACATTTCTGCAACAATTTGCGATTTTTAAAAAAATCCTCATGAACATTTGTCAGCATTTTCGTGTGAATTTCTCCAAATAAATGTATTTTTGTATGTAGTTTTGATTAAGATACACATTTTTTGCAAGCCATTTCCCCTAATATAATGCATTTTATATCTTATTTTCACTAACACATGCATTTTTATACACACTTTGCCCTTGTATCTGCATTTTTGGACACATTACTTTGCTGAAGAACTGTACTGCAAAATTCAGGTAAGTGCAAAGTTTGAATGATGCTTGTGTTTTGGTTCACATACTGCTTTATAAAGTGCTAATTTGGTAAGTTCGCCTTTACATGAGAACTGAATAAAATTTTTCTCCCAACCTTAACACAAGAGTAGTCTTCCCCTTCTCCCATCGTATTGCCAGTACAGTGATTCACATTACTTGATAACATACAGAAATATGGAAAGTGGTAGTTCTTTCTGAAATTCTGACATACCAGGTGCATCACGTGCAAATCAAGAACAATACAAATACTGTAGCAGGTTGTGCAAAATGTTGGCAATGATTCAGTTCAACAGAGAGGGAGCCTTTATAAGAACTGGCCCTTGTATATAAAACCCAGTGGGTATGCATAAACAATAATGTCATAATATTTTGGTTGGTTCCCATCAGCTTAATTCTCTACAAGTGTCCCAGCTCTTTAAATAATTTTACTCTCATCCCCCCCCAATTATTTTATAAGATCTTGAGGTTAAGCCATCTTTTACTGATAGCGTTTGTATCATAGCTCAAGTCAGTGGGGTATGCCAATTTTAGTACTGCAAGTTTGCCATCAATTTGCTACCAACGTGGTGGAAAATGAGTAAAAATGCAAAGACCTCCCCAAAATTACCAGCTCACCAAGCAACTCCAAAAGTGACTCTAAAAACTGAAAGTGCAGCTTAAGGTGCCACCATTTCTCAGCTGAAAATACAAGTCCTATTTTTTTTCTTACATGTGTATCTTCTGAGTGCATTTTTGTGGTGTCCCAAAGTAGCTTCAAACCCTATTCCTTTGAAAGGCACATTATCTGATGCTGTCTGGGGCTGATATGACTTGTAGTTCAAAACATCTGGAGAATACCAGGTTGAGGAAGGCTGATCTATCATTAAGGATGGGGGAGAAATTTGATTCAGTTCACATTTAAAGGCGAATCTACCCAATTTACACCCTCTGAAACAATATGCAAACCACAACACAATCATCCTTCAAAATTCTCACTTCTCTGAATTTTGCAATGCAGTACTCCAGTCAAGTAATGTGTACAAAAAATGCATATAATAAAGGAAAGTGTGCATAAGAATGCATATAGTAGTGAAAATAGCATACAAAAATGAATTATATTAGGGAAAAATTGTTTTCCAATAGTGTGTATATTAGGCAAAATTGCATACAAAAATGAGTGTATCAGGATAAATTTGCACTAAAATGCTGATGAATTTTCACAAGGACTTTTTTTTAATGGAAACTGATGTGAAAATGTGGAGGACTAAATTTAAGATTGGAAAAACGAGAAACTGAAACTAACAGATTAGTTCATCCCTATCTATAATATCCAGGTCCTTCAGTGTATTCAGAATCTATTATAGCAGTACCACCAGAGGGGTTAAAAAAGGACCAAGAAATCCTATGCATGCTTATTTGGATGTAAACTCAACTAGCAGGTATATACTGTACATAGTATTACTACCTTATTATGTCATGGTTCCCTAAAATGAAGATACTCAGTGCTCGGTGCATCTCTCATCACTGGTACATACATACTTTGCAATTCTAATACACCTGTATAATATGCATGTTCCGTTCTAGACATCTCTCTTTTGTGAACCAGTTTCGTGTACTTTATGACTCTTGCGTCAAAAGGGACTGTGATTATTTCTAAGTGCTGCGCAAAGATTCTCAATTATATATAGGATGTTCTGTCCAAAGTAGCCCCCAAACCACAAGCACTCCTCAAATAGTTCTTTAAAATTCTCCAGCGCGGCTGGTATGTTGTAATATTGAAGGAAGCAGAGAACATATCTAAGAGTCAAATTAAGACAGCTGGATTACTCAAAAACTGTGAACTGATTTATGCTCTAGCCCTGTAAAAACCCTTCTTCTATTGCATTTTGTCATTTTTTTACTATATTGATGTTCTATAGTTCCTGAGAAGATTGCAGTATTCCCATCTGGCTGTTGTTCAGTAAAGCAAGCTGTGAGACTCACAGACAGGGATTTTTAGTGAGAGAAGGAAACCTGCAATAAACGGGTTAAGCAGAGCAGAACAGAGCGCCAGGTTTGCCAAGGTCAGCAGCTGGTGGGCAAGTAGATAAGCAGGAACTTGCAGAGGCTCTGGTGTGGGGGAAAAGTAGTTTTGGAGAGAGAGAACTGTGTTTAGTGTTTTGTCAGTAAAGACTCTTACAAGAAACTTGCCTGGCCTGGCTCATTTACTGATCTATGCGTCCCTAGAATTTCTTCTTTGTATGATCTCTATACGCACACACCGACAGGGGTTATGGGCCCAGCTTATCATACAAAGTAAGGGGTTCGAGTGACGTTGCTGCAGAGAAAAGAAAGTGCAAGAAAGAGGCAAGTAAGAGTGGACAACATGGCTGTAAACCTGTCATCCGGGATGCCGATGGAGAGACTGAATGCTGTAAACTACTCCAGCTGGAAATGGAGAATGAGAGCAGTTCTGATTAAAGAAGATTTGAATGATGTCATAGAAAACCCCCCTCCGGCAGCTCCTTCAGCAGCGTGGACGAAGAAAGATGAGAAAGCGAAGGCTTTTATTACTCTGGGGCTGTCTGATTCTCAACTGTTGCTGGTGAGTAATGAGCCGACAGCTAATCAAATGTGGGAGAAGCTAAGGGCCGCTCATGTGCAGCAAACCGCAGGGAGCCAGCTGTGTTTAGCAAGGAAACTTTATCAGATGCGTTTTACAGATGAAGTGACTATGACAGAGCATCTGGCTAAATTTCGTAGATTATTTGCTGAACTTCAAGAAAGAGGAGTGCATCATAGTGACATTCAGATGGTCTATATATTGTTATCTTCATTTGATCGAAAATGGGATGTCATGGTCTCGAGCTTAGAAACTTTAACAGACGGAAATTTAAATTTGGACTTTGTAGAACAAAAACTTCAACAAGAATGGAATAGGAGACAAGAGAGTAAGAAGACTGAATTAAAAGAGACTGAGACTGTACAACAACATCAATATCAAAGAAACAGGCAAGAGAATAAAACATGTTATTTTTGTGGGTCCCGAGGACATATACAGAGACATTGTTTAAGTAAGAAGAGAAGTAACAGGGACTTTGGACGTCAGAGAACAAGCGTGAACTTTATTACTAAGGAGGACAATAAACTGATTAACTCTAAATGGCTGTTAGACAGCGGAGCGTCTAATTGCCTGATCACAGACTCTAGTTTATTTTACACATCAAAGCCAATGCAGGAGAAGCTTTATCTGGCTGACGGATCGACTCAGGACACAATTGCAAAAGGCACGCTCAAGTTAAGTAATTTGGGAACTATATTGACAGATGTGTTATTAGTTTCTGGTTTAAAATATAACATTCTATCGGTACGAAAACTAGCTCAAATAGGTTGTAAAATTACATTTGAAGGGGATAGATGTTTTGTGAGAAAAGATGGTGAAATCTGTATGCAAGGGAAATTACAGAACCAAATGTTTATCAAGCTTGCTCTCTACCATAAACACACGTGTGCCTGGATAGGAGTAAATAAAACCAAACACGAAAACTGTATACATGAATGGCACAGAAAATTAGGGCACGCACATTTTGAGAAAGTGAAAAATACTCCAAAGCATAGTCAAGATTTGGAACTAACACATTGTGAGCATGTGGATGAATGTGAGGTATGCTATAAAACAAAAATGACTGTGACTCCTGTAAATAAGAGCTGTGAAAGTACTACCACTAAACCCTATCAGCTCATACATGTGGATTTGGCTGGACCTTTCCAGTGTTCAAAAGGTGGGGCAAGATTCTATTTAGTGATTGTAGATGATTTTTCCAGATTTACACATGTATTCTTATTGAAAAAGAAGAGTGAAGCCGAAGATAAATTAAAGGCATTTATACAGAGGACAGAGACACAATATGGGGTTGTTATCAAAAATATCAAATCAGATCAAGGTGGGGAATTTACCAGTAATTCATTTAAAACATATTTGGAAAAGAAGGGAATAATACAAAGTCTCACTGCTCCCTTCAGCCCATCCTCCAACGGAACTGCAGAGAGGAGGAACCGGTCACTGCAGGATTCAATGAGAGCCATGCTGGCTGATGCAGATATGAATAACACCTATTGGGGTGAATGTATTCTATACACTGCTTACATTCAGAACCGCCTTGTGCACAGAGTAATAGGCATGTCTCCATATGAGAAATTGACTGGAAGAAAACCCAGGGTAAAACACATAGAGCGTTTTGGAGCAAAATGCTGGGTGCATGTGTCAAAGCAGAAAAGACATGGTAAATTAGCTTCAAGAGCTCAGGCAGATCGTATTTTGGGATTTCAGAATTCATATTATAGAATTTGGTTGCCTGAGAAACAACAAGTAGTGTTAAGTAGAAGCATGAAGGTAATAGATAAACCTTGGAGAGACAGTCAAACAGTAATACTTGATGGTGCAACCAAGTAGGAAGCAGCAGATGTTCCTTTTGGGCATCAAATACCATTAAGAACCGCATTGACTGACTTAATTCAAAGTGGCAAACGTACTGTGAAAAGACTGAGGAGTGAAGACATGGCAATGCAAGATAAAGAGGTGCCAGGTACTAGTGCAGGAACAAGTGCAGACACAGGTGCAGGAACAAGTAAAATTGAGAGTGAGGAAGAAATGGAAATAGATACTGTTAGACGGTCAGAAAGAAAAACGAAAGGAAAACCACCTCATAGATTCACATTTAACATTACACAAAAGAATAATGAGACAGATGAATATCCTGTAGAATGGGAAAAAGAAGGGCCAATAGACAAAGAAACAATGGATCTCATGTGGAAATACTGTATTGAAGAATGAAATATAAATGAGTGTTATCAAATAAAAGTGAACAAAACTCTGTAAAAACTTGTATGAATAAAGAACAAAAACTGAAATGGAAATGTAAATAGATACTGTAAGGAAACATGTACTGAAGTGTATTGAAATGAAAAGTTAAGATTGTATAAATGTAACAATGACATGTAGTTTTGTAATCTGTGAGTCTCAGGTGGGGGCTGTTGTTCAGTAAAGCAAGCTGTGAGACTCACAGACAGGGATTTTTAGTGAGAGAAGGAAACCTGCAATAAACGGGTTAAGCAGAGCAGAACAGAGCGCCAGGTTTGCCAAGGTCAGCAGCTGGTGGGCAAGTAGATAAGCAGGAACTTGCAGAGGCTCTGGTGTGGGGGGAAAGTAGTTTTGGAGAGAGAGAACTGTGTTTAGTGTTTTGTCAGTAAAGACTCTTACAAGAAACTTGCCTGGCCTGGCTCATTTACTGATCTATGCGTCCCTAGAATTTCTTCTTTGTATGATCTCTATACGCACACACCGACACTGGCAACTGAGAATGAAATTTTGTTTCCATATAAGTGCAGTTTCTTCCACAGGACACATATTCCTGAGAGAATGAAGGAAGTCAAATATAGGTACTCTAGGAAAGGAAAGATCCAATGAGACATGACCACCATTTCTAAATAGTATCTGTGAAACCACGCAGAAGACATGGGGATTACTCAGAAGAGAATGGCAACTGAGAATGAAATTTTATCTTGACAATTGAGAATGAAAATTTGTTTCCATGTAAGTGCCCTTGCTATGGCACACATTCCTGAGAGACAGAAGGGGGGACAAATATATATACTCTAGGAAAAAAGAGACCCAACGGGATGCAGCCATCATTTCTAAATAGTTTCTATGTAACTATGCAGAAGAAGACAGGGAATTACTCTGAAGTCTCAGAAGCTGGCAGGGAGAAGAAGAGTGCTCCAAATCAAAGGGCGGGGGAGTTAACACTGAAGAAAAGTAAACTCTTAACAAGGAAAAAATGGCAACTGTATAAATCTCTCCAGAGAAGCTGCACAAGAGGGAGATACTAGCAGGCTTGGAGAAGCACCAAGGTTTGCAGAAGTACAAAAAATATTTCGGGGGAAAAGCCCAATTAGGGAAGGGACTGAAACAACCCAATGACAACCAACCAAGCGCAGTGGTCACAGAATGCTGATTGAGCATTGAGGGGGAAAGAGAAAGCCATGGAGGGAGGGGGAACAGAATGGAAAAGGGCATGGCTGGCTGGCTGGGATCCTAAACATGAGCACTCCACATTGCAGCTTTTTGCTACAGGTCTCACTGAATATTTTGTATATACTACCATGATTGTTCTAGTCTCAGGAAAGTCCAAAGGAGATTACATTAAAAAAAATGAGTCAGAGTTAACAAGTGCTGAAACAGTAAAAAGGAGCCAAGATATTTTTATTGGTCTCATTATATCAGCTATGATTTGCAACTACTTCACTCCAATAACAGAAACCTTTGTTCCTTTTGGTCCATACAGTATGATTGTGCCATTACTCCAAGTTGCAGGATCTGACAGAAATTCAGGATGCAGGCCATGGGATCATCCTTCAAGAAGCTGCAGAGCGGACTTATTTTAGTAGAAGTTTATTGACACAGCTGGCACAGTGATCAGGAAAGATTGCAAAGAATTCCTATGGATGCATGATGTTATATTTGAACTGGCATTCACAATGGGATCGTGAATAAAAATTAACAAATTATCCAAAACAATGCACCACACCAATTAACACCTTGTATTTTAGTGATTATGGGGAAATTTGGGTGAACTTCCTGCAGAAAGTTTCATCTTGAAGTATAAAGATGAAGATTAAGCAGAGCTTGGAAAAGTTACTTGTTTGAACTACAACTCCCATCAGCCCCAGCAAGCATGGCCACTGGATTGGGCTGATGGGAGTTGTAGTTCAAAAAAGTAACTTTTCCAAGCTCTGAATTAAGGAAATATTATCCATTTCTTACAGGTATATATCCAAGATATTACAAAGCCACACAAGTGAGCTTTCCAAGTTTCACAGTCTTTTGCTTCATACATAATAACATTTGTAACCCAGGCCTTCTCTTGATATGTAATAAAATAGTTAACAGTACCCGTTTACCTGAGACAGCACTTGTGCAGACTCAGTGGCTCAAGCCAAATTCCTAGATTCTATACTCCTAGATTCCTATCAGGTTTTCACTATCTTGGAGTCAGCTGCACAGTATGTCAATTTAAGGCCATGTCAGCACTAAATAAACTTTATATTGTAAAATAACAGATTGATGTTAAACACATATCCGCATATGACAATGGAAACCAGCCCTTAGATTGTATACGTAAGGCAATAATCACTTGAAGCCTGAACTACTATGCTACAGATGCTTTATCTAGATCCCTCGTGTCCAATAGCTGCTTGGCATTTGAGCCCTGTATTTTCAATAAGTTCCAAGTATGGATACAATCCTATACATACTTCCCTTGGAGTAACTCACATTGAACTCAATAGGGATTCCTTCACTGGGCTTGTACACTCCCCCTTCCTTTCGCATTAAAGTTTTTAAGCTCACATACCTGCTTTGTTCTAAACAGCAGTTTCCCATTTTGTCTGATTACAGGAAACTGTGGTTTATATGGACCACAGTTAGTTAACAAACCAGGATATCAAAGCTTGGTTTTGTTGCTACATCTGAACTGAGCCAGTAAGTGGCTTAGTCCATTGGAGCTGGCTATGAATTGTAGACTTCACAAAATGTCTGCTTTTCAATCATTTATGAAATTGCTAAATGGGCTTTGCAATATACCATATGAAACAATCTTCTATGTGAGTCTCTAGGAAATAGAAGGAAACAAAAAAAATGCACTGGGGCTCTGCAGTTTAGAATAGGTTGGAGGGAAATTCAAAACAGCGGGAGATGCTATGAATTTGGATCAGGGCAGAAAAATGGCTATAAATTCCCAGGTATTAGCATTTGAATACAGATTTTCCCTTGAAATTTGCTTGGCAGGATATGAACAGAATACTCATGGCTGTTTAATGAACAAATAGGTAGGGGAGGCCATATATTTATAGCAGAAAACAAATTGAGTTGTAAGTGCTACAACCCAAAGAAACTAATGTATTTTTTCCTCCCTTGAAAATACCTTTTCTTTTCTTTCAAAAAGGCCCTTCCTGACATCAAAAACATTAGGAGAATTTGCAAGCTAATTATTAACTTTGTAACAAAGGCACAACTCTCTGATCTACTAAAAGTGCATTTACATTGCTGTCTAAAGTACACAAATAGAAACAAAAATGCTTATGTCCTGAAAGGATAATTTTTCCCTTCCCTTTTCCTAGACAGTAAATTGCTAATAGTCAATTATCTATGATCAATAATGTATATAACACCTCTACCTGTGAAGCAAAACAAAATAATATAACATAAAAATAAATATATGATCTCATAATACGAACACTGCCAGAAAAGCATGAGGGGAGATATTATAAAAGTTATATAAGTGAAAACCAATGAAGGAATAATTTCATAAATAAATTACTGCATAATGAAATGGATAAGCCTAACTACATCTCTGAATGGAAACAAATCCTCATATGATTCAAGTCTATGAAGAAAGAAGCCAAATTATTTCTGGAAAGAGTGAGACAGGTGTGAAGAAGAGTGTGTAATTGCCATGATATGCATTCCACGCACGCTGGCGACGTTGAAACAGTATGCAACAGAAAGGAAGAATCTTGGGGAAACCTGATTGTGACCCTGTCAAGGACTCTAAGAGAACAGGAAGGTCTGGAACAGGAAACACGCTGATGGTGAATATGCACAAAATCAGCTAAACAGGTTTGTAAAGGGATGGAGGAAAGACTGAAAATGGAGAGAAACAAATCAATGGAAGTACTGGGGACACTGTGAAACTTTCGTTCAAATATTACAAAGGGATTGCAGGGACATTCATTCCCAGCATATGAACCCATCACCAGCATCCTTTGCACAAACCACCTTCTTGTCTAGACTAAGAACATGGAGGGAAAGTGTGATAGTGTCTGCTGACTCTCCAATTGAACCTGGACATGTATTGCTGGGTAAGAGAACACCTAAAGGGGTTTATATCTAAATCTAATTAAAACACATGAGGTACATATTCAACCATATCAATATTAAATAATAATTGCAGTTGAGGGGTGAAATAAAACACAGAGATGTCAGCTTGGGTTGAACAAGGGCCACTTTATTTAAATTATAGAACAAAACCCAATTTAAAGTGACCTGCAGAGGGAAACCTAGGTGTGGGAACTGTCTATAAGCAAGTAGCTTGCCATACAGCTCTCGGGCGACCAGCCCCTGCTGGGGCAAGGGCAAGCCCATCTGCTTACCCTTTACCCCAGCCACACCCTGCAGGTGAGTAGGGGGGCCTTCCCACATCATCCCCACCCAGGGCCGTATAACCCCTGGGTAGATGAGGATAAGTTGGCCCCAGAAGCAGCCCATATCCTGCCCTCGAGCCGTAAAGCCCTGAGAGACAGGCCTCTGGAACCGCCAATCACCTCCAAAGGTGCCTAAGGGGGCCACCTAGCTGTCCTTACCTATTTCCCTTCCCGCACCTTCCCGCCACAAAAGGGGGACAAATCTCTATTTAGTCCCCCTTTACCCCACTGCCGAGAAACATCTCTCGCAGACACCCCTGCAGGTCGCCCAAAATAAGTCGTTACCTGCATGAGACAGGTGAACGCCATCGGCCCTGTACAGTTCACCCTTCCAGTGCTGAATGCGGGGATGCGGAATGGCCAACCCCCCCCTGCCCAAGAAGAGCCCACCGAATTTGCCGGTTGACCTTCTTCCATGCATGATCAATTCCAGCTGGATCCCATATGCCGCGCCATGTCTGACCACATCAGACGCACCAAAGGCCAACGCTGCCTTATCACTTGCATGTCCTTACATGCCTGTACGCTGAGGGCCTTGCCCTGCTTCACGCCGCGGTCATTACCACCGAGGTGGATGACCATTGCCTGCAGAAATATCTGCACCACACCTTGCTGGAACAGAGCGGGTAGGAGCCACTCCCCATGCATTCCTTGCCGGTCCAGCCACTGCACAACAGCCCCTCTACTGAGGCCCAACTGCGAGCCCATGCTCGAATTCGCTGCCCTCCAGGGTGCCCGGAAGACCATGCTGTGGCCGCATATTAGGATGTGCATCTGCTCCATCCATGTCCAGCAACCTGTGAAAACAATGAAGATTGTGAGGCCGCTACATTCCCTTGCCCTCTAAAAGTGGGGAATATAGCCCTTGTACGCATCAGAGGACCAAAGTCCCACGCCCTGTACCAGTGCCTGTGGGAAACTAAAACCTGCTGCCGTAAAAGCAGCCCCAATTCGAGATGAATAGGTTCCAACTGTATGGTGTCGTACCCCAGCCCCTACAATGCTCGTTTGTGAGGCTGCCACATCCCCCTGCCCTCTAAAAGGGGGGGAATATAGCCATTATATGTATCAGAGGCCCAAAGTCCCACGTCCTGTACCAGTGCCGGGAGAAAACCAAAAACCTGCTGCCATAGAAGCAGCTCCCATTTTAATTGAATAGGTTCCAGACTGGAAGGGGTCATACCCCAGCCCCTGCAATGCTTGTTTTGTTAACGCCAAAACTGGTATTGTTGACCCAGACAGGCATATATGGCCTATAGCTAGGGTGTCCAGATTAGCCTGGGTGAATAAATATCCTTCGGCAGAGGTTGGGTGCTGAGGCAAGGTCAACCGTACGTGCCTTCCCTTACACCTCTGGTCCGTTCTAGACCTTCCACGTTGAGCAAGCATAACCACCCCTCCCTGGAAACATCAAAACTGGAGGGCATGTCGAGAGAGGTCTCACGTAGAGCCAGCCACCACCTCTTTTCTCCTGAAAGCCTCAAAACAGTGTATGAGCCACTGCCTGGAATAGCTTGGGTCTTCACTGAAGGAACAGACCATTTCCCACTGGTCCACTACACCCATAAAATGTCCAGCGAGAAGGGTCGATGGGGATAGGGAAAAAACCGCCAGCCTGGCTAAGAAAGCTTACCTCTAAGTGTTCCCACTGCCATGCCCCTTCTCCTGCCGTGCCATCTATCAGGAATATCAGCAGGTGAGTCACCGGAAAGGCCACTCTGGCATATAGCCCTTGCCAGCCCAGAATTCCTGAATACGTGTTTCTGGAAGCTGGCGAGCATGCTGGGGGCAATGTAACCCATTGAATCCAAGGGAATTCCAGCGCGCAGCTCACGGGATTAGCCCCCCTTCACACTGCCCCTGCTGCCCTATTCTGCATTCTGATAGCTGGTGATCATGCTAGGGCAATAGATAGGCTTATGGCCTTCTCTGACTCCCTGCATAAACTTCTCCCAGAACCACGGGACAGGCAAGGGCCATGAATTCTAGTGTTCCTAATTATAAGAGAGTTATGAGACCCGACCCCAGGCCATGAGCTCTTCTGTCCAAAAGTCGCCTTCCAACCCCGGAAAAGAGTTAATGAAAGGTAACATTCATAGTTAAAACCCCTTCCCGAATCCAGGCTTGCAACCGCAGGAAAGGGAACCACACGGCCAGGTCGGTGCATAAGGCAGCCATAACCCTGAATTCGTAGTATGGGTGTTCAAGCCCCATCATAGCATAATAACCCCATTAAAAGACCCCTAACATCAAGAGGGCCGAAAGGAAACACTTCATGGTCCCAATCCAGGATCTCATCTGGGATGGTTCAAGCTTGCCCCTGTGCAGCTTTCAGCCCTGGGCAAGAGTCAATCTTGTTACAGAAATGTGAACACCAGAGCAGGATCCTTCATACTATAAGCTGAAACCTCTTGCTGCTCCATGAGCTAGAGGAAGCCCCAGCTGACGAAGCGTCAAGGCCCCAGCTGACAAAGCATCAAGGCGAGTTAAGCAGCAGAGCGAAAAGAGGGTAAGTAGCTCCCATTTATTCCATTATTTAAATTGAAGTAAAACAGCTCAGAGAAATAACTAATAAGGGCAGCCCAAAGTCACCCTGAGCTAGGAGCCAAATCCTGAAAGAACCTATATCTTAGGAGACAAATCCTAGGAGAAGGAAGCGTATAGAAAGCTAGTTTTCAACACCACCCTAGCAGGAAAGCTTCAGGGGACACTGTAAACAAGGCTAAATTCCAGCCGGAGAGAAGGTGGAAAAGGAAACTCCACCGATACATACAGGGAGAGAGTCAGCTCAGTCCTTGCTAAAAAGGGCAGCTTCAGCCTTCCTGAAACACAACCACAAGCTCTGTTTCCCTAGGTTAAAGAAAGGTCAGGCTGTTCTAGGTGGGAAAACAACAAACACAAAAGACTTGCCTGGAAGGCGCAGCTCCTTGCTGAGATTAAAAGCAGCCAAAAGCTTAAACAGCCCCGCCCCTCGCTCAGGAAGGAAGCCTGAGAGAATACTAAAGAGTTAAGCCCCAGCTGATAGCCATCAGCCTCAAGTAACACATCATTGGCTGGCAGCAGTAGCTGGGAGGAACCAGCCACACATATAAAGTCAGAGCACCCTAGCGAGGGAGCCTGCTCCACGAGCTAGAGGGAGCCCCAGCTGACAAAGCATCAAGGTGAGTTAAGCAGCAGAGCGAGTTCGGCAGCAGGGCGAGGAGGCCAGGGCCCCCCACTCTGCCCGTCTGTTCCCTGACCTCAACTAAACCACAGTCTCCAACCCATTGACGTAATAAACCTTAAACAAAACTATGCAGGTAAGAAGCCAGCAGGGGTGTGGGGGCTTTCCAGTGTTTTGCACCGCCTGCAGCATGTACGACTATCTGCCTGTTGGACAGAAGTCGTGGGTATGCTCTCGGTGCAATGAGCTCCTGGCTCTCCGGGAACGACTTCATTTCCTTGAGGCCAAGGTGGCGGACCTGGAAAAGCTGAAAGAGGCAGAGAGGTGTGTGGAGGAGGCCTTCAGGGACGTTATAGCTGTGTCCCACTCCAACAATGATAGCTCTCCTGTTATCATGGACAACGATGGTCTCGGGGAAGGAGAGCATCCACTGAGGAAGAGGGAAACGATCCCTTAGAAGGGACCCATTCCTTGGGGAATGAGCAGCTATCCTCTCATGCCGAGGATATATCTCCAGGGGGTGGAGGGATCCTTGTAGTGGGTGATTCGATCATTAGGAACATAGACAGTGGGGTGTGTGATGGGCGTGTAGACCGCAAGGTGTTTTGCGTGCCTGGTGCGAAGGTTGCGGATATCGCCCGTCGTTTAGATAGTTTGGTAGACAGTGCTGGGAAGGAGTCAGTGGTCGTGGTGCACGTTGGCACCAACGACATGGGGAAATGCAGCCGTCAGGTCCTGGAAGCAAAATTTAGGTTGCTAGGTAGGATGCTGAAAGCCAGGACCTCCAAGGTGGCTTTCTCTGAAATGCTACCGGTTCCATGAGCAGGACCAGCCAGACAGGCCCAGCTTTGCAGTCTCAATGCGTGGATGAGACGATGGTGTAGGGTGGAAGGTTTTGGATTTGTTAGGCACTGGGGAACATTTTGGGACAAGCCGGGCCTGTACAAAAGGGACGGGCTCCACTTGAACCAGAATGGAACCAGACTGCTGGCACTTAAAATTAAAAAGGTGGCAGAGCAGCTTTTAAACTGACTGAGGGGGGAAACCCGACAGGAGCTGAGAAAGGTCCGGTTCGGAATAAACCTCCCCCCTGGGATAAAAACCAAAGAAATGATGAAATTTTAAAAGGGGTAGGCCTAGAAGTAGGCATTGTGAGAACAGGGGCACAGGATATAAATTCAGAAGAGCAAAATTACCACAGGCCTAACCACAAGTGCCAAAGACACTTGAAGAGAGACACTGCTTACAAGTGCCTGTACGCTAATGCTAGGAGCCTGCGAACCAAGATGGGAGAACTGGAGTGCTTGGTCTTAGAGGACAGCATTGATATAGTGAGCATAAACGAGACCTGGTGGAATGGAGAAAACTAGTAGCATACGGTTATCCCTGGATATAAACTATATCGGAAGGACAGGGAAGGACGTATTGGTGGCGGAGTCGCTCTATACGTGAAAGAAGGCATTGAATCCAGCAAGCTCGAAACCCCAAAAGAGGCAGACTCCTCCACAGAATCGTTGTGGGTGGTGATACCATGCCCCAGGAGGGACTTAATACTGGGAACGATCTATCGTCCCCCTGATCAAAATGCTCAGGGAGACCTTGAGATGAGATATGAAATTGAGGAAGCATCCAAACTAGGAAATGTGGTAGTAATGGGTGACTTCAACTACCCGGACATAGACTGGCTGCATATGTGTTCCAGTCATGACAAAGAAGCAAAGTTTCTAGATATTCTAAATGACTATTCCCTAGACCAGTTGGTCATGGAACCGACCAGAGGGACGGCAACCCTGGACTTAATCCTCAGTGGGGACCGGGACCTGGTGCGAGATGTAAGTGTTGTTGAACCGATTGGGAGCAGTGACCACAGTGCTATTAAATTAAATATACATGTAACTGGCCAATTGCCAAGAAAATCCAACACGGTCACATTTGACTTCAAAAGAGGAAACTTCACAAAAATGAGGGGATTGGTAAAAAGAAAGCTGAAAAACAAAGTCCAGAGGGTCACATCACTCGAAAATGCTTGGAAGTTGTTTAAAAACACTATATTAGAAGCTCAACTGGAGTGCATACCGCAGATCAGAAAAGGTACCGCCAGGGCCAAGAAGATGCCAGCATGGTTAACGAGCAAAGTCAAGGAAGCTCTTAGAGGCAAAAAGTCTTCCTTCAAAAAATGGAAGTCTTGTCCAAATGAAGAAAATAAACAAGAACACAAACTCTGGCAAAAGAAATGCAAGAAGACAATAAGGGATGCTAAAAAAGAATTTGAGGAGCACATTGCTAAGAACATAAAAACCAACAATAAAAAATTCTATAAATACATTCAAAGCAGGAGACCATCTAGGGAGACGATTGGACCCTTGGATGATAAGGGAGTCAAAGGTGTACTAAAGAACGATAAGGAGATTGCAGAGAAGCTAAATGAATTCTTTGTATCTGTCTTCACAGTGGAAGATATAGGGCAGATCCCTGAACCTGAACTAACATTTGCAGGAAGGGATTCTGAGGAACTGAGACAAATAGTGGTAACGAGAGAGGAAGTTCTAAGCTTAATGGACAATATAAAAACTGACAAATCACCGGGCCCGGATGGCATCCACCCGAGAGTTCTCAAAGAACTCAAAGGTGAAATTGCTGATCTGCTAACTAAAATATGTAACTTGTCCCTTGGGTCCTCCTCCGTGCCTGAGGATTGGAAAGTGGCAAATGTAACGCCAATCTTCAAAAAGGGATCCAGAGGGGATCCCGGAAATTACAGGCCAGTTAGCTTAACTTCTGTCCCTGGAAAACTGGTAGAAAGTATGATTAAAGCTAGATTAACTAAGCACATAGAAGAACAAGCCTTGCTGAAGCAGAGCCAGCATGGCTTCTGCAAGGGAAAGTCCTGTCTCAGTAACCTATTAGAATTCTTTGAGAGTGTCAACAAGCATATAGATAGAGGTGATCCAGTGGACATAGTGTACTTAGACTTTCAAAAAGCGTTTGACAAGGTACCTCACCAAAGGCTTCTGAGGAAGCTTAGCAGTCATGGAATAAGAGGAGAGGTCCTCTTGTGGATAAGAAATTGGTTAAGAAGCAGAAAGCAGAGAGTAGGAATAAATGGACAGTTCTCCCAATGGAGGGCTGTAGAAAGTGGAGTCCCTCAAGGATCGGTATTGGGACCTGTACTTTTCAACTAGTTCATTAATGACCTAGAATTAGGAGTGAGCAGTGAAGTGCCCAAGTTTGCTGATGACACTAAATTGTTCAGGGTTCTTAAAACAAAAAGGGATTGCGAAGAGCTCCAAAAAGACCTCTCCAAACTGAGTGAATGGGCAGAAAAATGGCAAATGCAATTCAATATAAACAAGTGTAAAATTATGCATATTGGAGCAAAAAATCTTAATTTCACATATACGCTCATGGGGTCTGAACTGGCGGTGACCGACCAGGAGAGAGACCTCGGGGTTGTAGTGGACAGCACGATGAAAATGTCGACCCAGTGTGCGGCAGCTGTGAAAAAGGCAAATTCCATGCTAGCGATAATTAGGAAAGGTATTGAAAATAAAACAGCTGATATCATAATGCCATTGTATAAATCTATGGTGCGGCCGCATTTGGAATACTGTGTACAGTTCTGCTCGTGTCATCTCAAAAAGGATATTATAGAGTTGGAAAAGGTTCAGAAGAGGGCAACCAGAATGATCAAGGGGATGGAGCGACTCCCTTATGAGGAAAGGTTGCAGCATTTGGGGCTTTTTAGTTTAGAGAAAAGGCGGGTCAGAGGAGACATGATAGAAGTGTATAAAATTATGCATGGTCTTGAGAAAGTGGATAGAGAAAAGTTCTTCTCCCTCTCTCATAATACTAGAACTCGTGGACATTCAAAGAAGCTGAATGTTGGAAGATTCAGGACAGACAAAAGGAAGTACTTCTTTACTCAGTGCATAGTTAAACTATGGAATTTGCTCCCACAAGATGCAGTAATGGCCACCAGCTTGGACGGCTTTAAAAGAAGATTAGACAAATTCATGGAGGACAGGGCTATCAATGGCTACTAGCCATGATGGCTGTGCTCTGCCACCCTAGTCAGAGGCAGCATGCTTCTGAAAACCAGTTGCCGGAAGCCTCAGGAGGGGAGAGTGTTCTTGCACTTGGGTCCTGCTTGCGGGCTTCCCCCAGGCACCTGGTTGGCCACTGTGAGAACAGGATGCTGGACTAGATGGGCCACTGGCCTGATCCAGCAGGCTCTTCTTATGTTCTTATGTTTACCTCAGGTGCTAACATGCCTCCCACAAGCTGCCATTCCTATGAACATCCACTCAGGCAGATAGTGCCCCACTGCTTAGGAGCCCACTTGTCTCCTGACTGCCCCCTCACGGAAGGCTCTGAAGCACTCCATGCGAGAATTATAGCATTCCATAGGTAATGTTCTGCCATTACAAATGCATAAGGCATATGCGCGCACTATGATGATGGAGTGCAGCTCACTGATCCTAGACTAACTAGTGTGGACCCCTCACTGCCTGCCCCTTTGAATAAGACTGGCGTGACCATGTGTACTTCTGTACATTCTGACCACAGCCGTTATTGCCATGACTAAACGGGGTGAAGATTGTAGGCCATGAGGGCCAGCTGTGAGTTGGAGGCCATGAAGGCGAGCCAGGAGTTGGGGTATGAGACTGGGAAACAAAAGGCAAACACCATAACATAACAAACCTCCCCTTAAACCGGGTAGCCTGCTAACCAAGTTCATAGTACCCGGAGTCTAACTGGGGAAGGGACACCTGTCCCTAAGCAGCCGGTGGCTCCTTCTTACCCTTTTGAAGGCCTCTTGCCTCCTATCTCCCTGTTGCACATATCCATTGAACATGACCCAGCAGTGTGATGCTGCGGCAAAAAGGGCAAACGCGGTTTTGGGCTGCATAAACAGAGCTATAGTTTCCAGGTCGAGGGAAGTAATAGTCCCACTATATTCTGCATTAGTCAGGCCTCATCTGGAATACTGCGTTCAGTTCTGGGCGCCTCATTTTAAGAAAGATATAGACAAGTTAGAGCGGGTTCAGAAGAGGGCAACGAGGATGATAGCCAGTATGGAGAACAAGTCTTATGAGGAAAGGTTGAAGGAACTTGGCATGTTCAGTCTGGTGAAGAGAAGGCTGAGGCACTCTTTAAGTACCTGAAGGGCTGTCACATAGAGGAGGGTACAGATTTGTTCTCTGCTGCCCCAGAGGGTAGGGCTAGGTCTAATGGTTTTAAGTTGCAGGAGCGTAGATTCAGATTGGACATTAGAAGGAACTTCTTGACAGTAAGGGCAGTTCGGCAATGGAACCGACTGCCTAGGGAAGTGGCGGGATCCCCTTCGGTGGATGTCTTCAAGCAGAGGCTGGACAGCCATCTGCGGGAGATGCTCCAGCTGTGGATTTCCTGCTGTGAGCAGGGGGTTGGACTCGATGGCCTATAAGGCCCCTTCCAACTCTATGATTCTATGGTGCTAGCATCAACCCTTTTTTCCAAGGATTGGCACTGTAAGGCAGCTGCTAAGATCTCACTGCCTCAGGTAAACTCACAGACACTACTTGGGAGCAGCAGCTCCTTGGAGTTACAAGCCCCATTGCGTGGGTGGGTGGTTGTCTGCTATGCCTCCCCCCACACTTTGTGCCATGCACAGCAACACCTCCTTCTCAGAAGTCCGGTGGCACAGGGCAATTGCTGCTCTCGTGCCTCAGAAAGTGAGTAGTGTTGCAAGGAGCAGTTGCCACTGCCTCCAGTGCCACGCCTGCCCTCTTGCTCTAGGCCTGGCTGTGTAACAGCAAGGATGAGGAGCACTGAACTGCCACGGGAGACAATGCAAATGAGGAAGAGGAGGTGGCAACTGCTCTTGCCTCTGCCCCCCCTCTAGTTGGCATGACAAAGAGAACTTGGAACAAAGGGGCATCTAGAGAGAAAGGAGGCAGGGGAAAAGAGTATAACCCCAGACAGCACATACTGAGGACTAGGCCCTATGCTGCTGCCAGAGATCAGCCTCTGCCTGTTCACTTGTTTTCCCTTGTACGTCTTGTCTCAGGTTCTACAAATGCTAGAAACGTACTATTTTTATTTTTATTTTTTAAATGAAAGCTGGGAGCATTATTCACCCAGGAAGGAACAAGTGCCCCCTTGGCCTCTCCGTTGGGGACGCCCATGGCTCACAACCTGCTTGCGAGCTTCCCATACTGGGCATTTGGTTGGCCATTTTGAGAACAGAGCCCTGGACTAGGTAGGCCTCTGGCCTGATCCAGCAGGGCTCCTGTTATACCCACTCTGTCGCCCTGGATGGTGCCTCTGCCACTCTCTACTTATGGCTGCCCATGGTGGCCCCTCCCTGCTCCTTGCCCCCACCACCGCTGGGGGTGGGCATCTCCCCCCCGCTTTGGGGGCCTTTCCTTTCCCTTTTGGCCCCCCTTGTCCTTTCTTGGGTGGCATATCTAGCTGATTTGGGGCTCCCTGGCCCAACCCTGTCTAGAGAGGGAGATTGGGGCCCCGCTTACAAAACGACGTGATTTCAAAACGTTGTGAAGGGGCCTGCCTGCTTATTCTATACCCCCTCCCAGCACCCAATTATCCAGGGGGGGAGCCTAATTGGCCTGCACGCGGCAAGGATTGATGGTTGGGGTCGTGCACCACCTACCCCCGCGTTAATTAAAATTAAAATTTAAATTTAAAAATTGCCGGCCAAAGGCCGTCTCGCCTGTGGTCCTCGCCGCTGCTGGCTCCGATCCTGCGCTGCCACCTCGTAGTGACTGCACTGCCGCTGCCGCCGCAGGGCCTCCCAAGGCCAGGAGCCTCGCCACGTAGGCCTTGGTGCCAGCCACCAAGCCTCGCCATGCGCCACCTCGCCGCCGCTGCCTCCCTGTCTCCCGATGAGGCTGGGGGGGGGGGCTCGCCGCCGCACAGTCAGCCTGGCCTCAGAAAGCCTCCGAAGGCCCATGTGCGTCGAGCAGCAGAAGAGGAAGGTGGAAGGGGCGGCTGGACTCAAATAGTCCTATAGACCCCGCCCCTTACGCTGCACGTCACACTGACGTCACGGGCGCGATGCGCGACGTTGCCCCATTAACAGATGGGGGCAGCGTCTTCACCCCCACCTGCAATCATGCCCCGCTCGTCAGCTGCGCGGCGAGCGGAGCTTCGTATCCTTCCAGTTATAGAGCTTGGAAAATTTATTTTAGTATGGGAAAATATACTAACAGAAAAACACCAACATAACATGTTGAAGATGTTCTCAACATTTAAATGTACATTCACCAAAGTACTACCACACATATTAAGTGTTGCATTTATGATGTTAATAATACATTTTTTTAAAAAAACACCTTTCATCCCCAAAAGCCTGGAGTTAATCACTTTATCAAACTCTGTGCACTTTGCCAAAGACTGCTCAGCTAAAATAATTGCCAAGTCAGAACATCTTTCTCCCTTGACATTTCCACTAGCTGTGTTCCTGTCAAAATATATGTGAAATCTTCTCCAGCAACACCTAATGGGCACCCTGTTGGCCTGTGATGATTTCTTAATTTAGAGTCTGGGATTCGCTTGCATATTTTTTGACAATTCAAGGATCTTTTCCCTGAATGTCAGATTCCATTTTCATGCTGCATACTTTGACGAGGGTAGACGAAACAAATGGTGGTGGGAAACATAAGCTGTGGTGAGTAATCTCCACAGTAAATTCCACTGAAATCAAGAGCACTTCCTTTGGCGGGGGAGGGAGGGACTGCTTAGATTTCAGCTATAAATCTGTAGTGAACAGATTTTAGGCTACTTTGTTTTTCATTAGAACTCTGAGGCAAAAGCAGTTTGCCAGAAGGGGCAGAGCTGCTGTACTAGCTTTTCTTAGAACTTTTCTTAGAACCATTAGTAAAAAAAGAGCATAGGTCAAAGATATCATCATGAATACTAATTATACAACTTCTAATTATATTCTATGAATATGTTAACAGCAGTTTATGGAGATGGGAGATAATCTGATCAATCCTATTCTGCAGGTGGTGTACAGTAGGGCCTCGCTCATACAGCGGGTTACGTTCCGGACCCCCGCTGTAAAGCGAAAACCGCTGTAAAGCGGATCCCATTGACTTACATTGGCCAAAATGGCGCCCGGTGGCAAAAAAACGCCGTAAAAGCGGAACAAGCGCTGTAAAGCGGGGCCTTTCTACAGTTCACAACCACTGTATTAGCAGAACACTGTAAAGCAAAGCACTGTAAAACAGGGCCCTACTGTATATGAAATACACATGCTCTTGCTCTCTGTAGCTTTCTCTCAAGGCCTTGCTTATCTCTAAGTGCAAAGATAGAGTAGGTCAATGAATAGAGAATTTGGGGAGATGGAGCAGGCCTGAACAAGGAGGAGACCACTGAAGGGTAATCTACCTCTTAACAGCAGTAGCCTCTTCTGCAGTGCAGAGAGAATTTTTTCTTCCTTTGGACTAAATCATTCTAAACTGAGAAATAAATTGGGAAGTCAAAAAAAGCAGGAAAGCTTGTATATCTTTTCCAGACAATGAACAAGGAAGGCAAAGGTGAAGAAGTCTGAGTTAACTCTACCACCCAATATTTTAGGTTTCTCATGTTGACTTGGTTGGAATTTTCTAAATTTTATTTTTTAAAGGACCTTACATTTATCTAACAACTGAAATAGTTAACCATTCAAAAATCCGTGTGCATGTTTTGTTAATGTTGTTGTTTGTTGAAGAAGAAAACTAACCAGAAGAATAAACAATCTTATTAGTACAATTTAAAAGCCTGTTTGGTGGTGGTGATTCTCGTACATTATGACAAAAATATGATTAGAATCATAGAATCGTAGAATCTTAGAACAGTAGAGTTGGAAGAGGCCTATAAGGCCATCAAATCCAACCTCCTGCTCAATGAAGGAATCCAACGTAAAGCATATCCGACAGGTGGCTGTCCAGCTGCCTCTTGAAGGCCTGCAGTGTTGGAGAGCCCACCACCTCCCTAGGTAATTGGTTTCATAGTGGTACCGCTCTAACAGTTAGGAAGTTTTTCCTGATGTTCAGCCAAAATCTGGCTTCCTGTAACTTGAGCCCATTATTCAGTGTACTGCACTTTGGGATGATTGAGAAGAGATCCTGGCCCTCCTCTGTGTGACAACCTTTCAAGTACTTGAACAGTGCTATCATATCTCCCCTCAGTCTCCTCTTCTCAAGGTTAAACATGCCCAGTTTTTTCAGTCTCTCCTCATAGGACTTTGTTTCTAGTCCCCTCTGAACCTGTTCCACTTTGTCTGCATCCTTCTTGAAGTGTGGTGTCCAGAACTGGATGCAGTACTCAAGCTGAGGCCTAACCAGTGCTGAATAGAGGGGAACTAGTACTTCACACGAATTGGAAACTATATTTCTATAAATGCAGCTTAAAATAGCATTTGCCTTTTTTGCAGCCACATCACACTGTTGGCTCATATTCAACTTCTGATCAATTTCAACAATTTCAAGATCCCTCTCGCATGTAGTATTGCTAAGTATCCCCCATCTTATAAATGTGCATTTAGGTTTTTCCCCCTAGGTGTAGAACTACCGAAGTTGGTAGAAGGCACTCCGTGCCACCGAGACTACCTGAGCCTCAAGTGATAGAGATGATTCTAGGAGAACCCCCAAGCTACGAACCTGCTCCTTCAGGGGGAGTGCAACCCCATCCAGGCCAGGTTGGACATCCACCATTGGGTCAGAAGAACCACCCACTAGCAGCATCTCAGTCTTGTCTGGATTGAGCCTCAGTTTATTAGCCCTCATCCAGTCCATTGTCGCTGCCGGGCACCGGTTCAGCACATTGACAGCCTCACCTGAAGAGGATGAAAAGGAGAAATAGAGCTGCGTGTCATCAGCATACTGATGGCAATGCACTCCAAAGCTCCGGATGACCGCACCCAGCGGTTTCATGTAGATGTTGAACAGCATGGGGGACAGAACTGACCCCTGTGGAACCCCATACTGGAGAGTCCAGGGTGCTGGGCAATGTTCCCCAAGCACCACCTTCTGGAGCCGACCTGCCAAGTAGGAGTGGAACCACTGCCATGCAGTCCCTCCCACTCCCAACTCAGCCAGTCTCCCCAGAAGGTTACCACGGTTGATGGTATCAAAAGCTGCTGAGAGATCAAGGAGAATCAACAGAGTCACACTCCCCATCTCTCTCCCGACAAAGGTCATCATACAGGGCGACCAAGGCTGTTTCTGTGCCAAAACCAAGCCTGAAACTCGACTGAAATGGATCCAGATAATCGGTCTCATCCAAGAGTGTCTGGAGCTGGCCCGCAACCACTCGTTCCAGGACCTTGCCCAGGAATGGAACATTTGCTACCGGCCTATAGTTATTAAGATTTTCTGGGTCCAGGGAGGGTCTCTTCAGGAGTGGTCTCACTACTGCCTCTTTCAGGCAGCCAGGAACCACCCCCTCTCGCAGAGAGGCATTAATCACTTCCTTGGCCCAGCCAGCTGTTCCATCCCTGCTAGCTTTTATTAGCCAAGAAGGGCAAGGATCCAGCACAGAAGTGGTTGCACGAACTTGTCCAAGCACCTTGTCAACATCCTCAAGCTGCACCAACTGAAGCTCATCCAAAAAATTGGGACAAGGCTGTGCTCTGGATACCTCGCTTGATTCATCTGCTATGACACTGGAGTCTAAGTCCTGGTGGATGCTAAAGATTTTATCCTGGAAGTGCCTAGCAGATTCATTACAGCGGACCTCAGATGGTTCTACCTTGTCCCTGGGGCCAGAGTGTAATAGCCCCCAGACAATTCTGAAGAGCTCTGCTGGGCGGCAGAGTGATGATTCGATAGTGGCAGCAAAATATTGTTTTTTTGCTGCCCTTACTGCCTCTAAATACAGCTTACCATAGGCACTTACCAGTGTGTAATTGCATCCACCAGGAATTTGTCTCCATCTGCACTCAAGCCGTCTCCTATATTGTTTCATCGCTCTCAGCTCTGGGGTATACCATGGAGCCGTACGAGCTCTACACAGGAGAGGGCGCTCAGGAGCAATCATGTCAACCGCCTGGGTCATTTCATTCCACAGTTTAAGCAGGGTTTCGACAGGAGCGCCAGCCCTATCAGCTGGAAAACTCCCCAGAGCCCTTTGGAAACCATCCGGATCCATTAGTCTCTGGGGGCGGACCAACTTAATAGGTCCCCCACCCTTGCAGAGGGGAAAAGCTGCTGTGAGTCTAAACTTCAGCAAGCAGTGATCTGTCCATGACAGAGGGACTGATGTAAGGCTCCCCACATTCAGCTCACCAACTCCATGTCCAGTTGCAAAAATCAGATCTAGAGTATGCCCTGCTACATGTGTTGGGCCAATGGTGTATTGGGACAGTCCCATGGTTGTCATGGAAACCATGAAATCCTGAGCCGCACAGATAAGGCGGCCTCAGCATGAATGTTGACATCCCATAGAACCAACACCCAACACCACCTCCGTCAGCTCAGCTAGGGAGTCTGTTGGGCAGCAGGGTGGGCGGTACACCAACAGAATCCCCAGTCTGTCCTGTTGACCCAACATAAGGTGCCAACACTCCAGACCAGTAGTCACATGGACAGGGTGCTTGCACCTTCTATGTGCTTAGTAAATCTAGCTTTAATAATACTTTCTACCAGAAGTTAAGCTAACTGGCCTGTAATTTCCGGGATCCCCCCTTGATCCCTTTTTGAAGATTGGCGTTACATTTGCCACTTTCCAGTCCTCAGGCACGGAGGAGGACCAGAGGGACAAGTTACATATTTTAGTTAGCAGATCAGCAATTTCACATTTGAGTTCTTTGAGAATCATTGCTGCTAGGGTTCATCTGCGGTATTTAAAATCAATTATTTTCTCATGCTTTGTCTTGTACATTATTTCCTTAAAATTAAAAGATTTTAAAAAACCTTTTTTTAACAATCAATCCCTCTTCCCAGGGAACTCTAGAAATTGTAGTTCTGTGAGGGTAGTAGGTGTCTCCTAACAACTCTCAGCACCCGTAACAAATGACAGTTCCCATAATTCTCTGGGGAAGCCATGACTGTTAAAAGTTGCATGATACTGCTTTAAATGTATAGCACAGATGGGGCCATAGAAGGCAGTTTGGGCCTTTGACCTGCTCAGGCCACTACACTTTTTCCTCAAGAAGAAAGATGCAAACATATTGCCTGTAATTTTTATTATAAGAAGCAGAAAAAACCTATTGGAGACTATCCATATGTGAGAAACCATCTTTAGAGTACCTTTTTCCTAATAAGCTGGTCCAAAGATATTTGCTGGAGCCCTGTAATGTATGAGCACCTGGGCAAAAGAAAAAGAAAAAGAGAGAGAGAGAGTTCTTTATATGTTTTAGAAAGCAGAGGTTTTCAGTGTATTGTGCCTATGTGCCAGAGAATCCCTGCTGTGGTAGCAGCATAGTGTCCTTTCCTCAGACATTAACAAGACAGATGAAACTCTCAAAGCTCACCTGGAAGCATAAAACATCCAGCCTCATTTCAATCCTTTCTTCTATTGTCCCTCAGTCCAAAATGTCTGTTATGTTTCTATGCACAGCACGCGTTCATATTACAGCTTGTGAGTTGCCCTTTCCTAAATTGCAGCACGATGGAAACAGCAGAACTCAGAAAGCTTTCATTTGTTTCTACTGTGGGCACTTCCAGACAGCCACTATTTTGAGGAGGATAGGATGAGGATTCAGCTGCATACCGGCACACTCAGGTTGCACAATTAAGCTGGATTTGGTGCTCTTGTGCAACAAACTTGCTTTAAAAAATGGACTTTCTGTGGTAAGGAAAGTGACACAAAAATGCACTGGAAAGTATGGGATAACAATTGTTTGATGTATAACCTCCCAGCAAACAAATCAGAATGAATACTCAGTAAACAGCTGACGTCGTATAACCTCCCAGCAAACTTTGTATAAACAAATCAGGGATGAATGCTCAAGAAACATAGAATCATAGAATCATAGAGTTGGAAGGGGCCTTGTAGGCCATCGAGTCCAACCCCCTGCTCACAGCAGGAAATCCACAGCTAGAGCATCTCCCGCAGATAGCTGTCTAGCCTCTGCTTGAAGACATCCAGCGAAGGGGATCCCACCACCTCCCTAGGCAGTCGGTTCCATTGCCGAACTGCTCTTACTGTCAAGAAGTTCCTTCTAATGTCCAATCTGAATCTACGCTCCTGCAACTTAAAACCATTAGACCTAGTCCTACCCTCTGGGGCAGCAGAGAACAAATCTGTACCCTCCTCTATGTGACAGCCCTTCAGGTACTTAAAGAGTGCAATCATGTCACCCCTCAGCCTTCTCTTCACCAGACTGAAGATGCCAAGTTCCTTCAACCTTTCCTCATAAGACTTGTTCTCCATACCGGCTATCATCCTCGTCGCCCTCTTCTGAACCCACTCTAACTTGTCTATATCTTTCTTAAAATGAGGCGCCCAGAACTGAACACAGTATTCCAGATGAGGCCTGACAAATGCAGAATATAGTGGGACTATTACTTCCCTCGACCTGGAAACTATAGTTCTGTTTATGCAGCCCAAAACCGCATTTGCCTTTTTTGCCGCAGCATCACACTGCTGGGTCATGTTCAACTTGCGATCCACTACAATTCCAAGGTCCTTCTCACACGCACTACTGCTAAGCCGGGTATTTCCCATCCTGTACCCGTGCATTTTGTTTTTGTGGCCTAAATGCAGAATCTTGCATTTGTCTTTATTGAATTTCATTTTATGAAACTGGTGAAGACTAGAGAGAGGGCTTTCTCAATAGTGGCCCCCACCCTATGGAACTCTCTCCCAAATGATCTCCGTCATGCCCCTTCGGAGATGACCTTCCGCCGGACTTTGAAGACCTGGCTCTTCAGGAAAGCTTTTAGGATGGGTTAGGCTTTTATTGTTATGTTTTAAATTTTAATGCTTAATGTACAGTTTTTATCTTGTACATCGCCCAGAGTGGCTGGTCAACCAGCCAGATGGGCGACTAATAAATTGAATAATTGAATTGAATTGAATTATTAATTTCAGCCCAATTTTCTAGTCTATCCAGGTCCCTTTGGATTTTATTCCTGTCTTCCATTGTGTTAGCTATCCCTCCCAGTTTCGTATCATCCGCAAACTTCATAAGGCTTCCCTCCACCCCGTCATCTAAGTCATTGATAAAAATGTTGAAGAGTATCGGCCCCAGGACAGAACCCTGTGGCACTCCACTCGAAACCTCCTTCCAGTCCGAAGCAGAGCCACCGACAACCACTCTTTGAGTACGGTTTTCCAACCAGTTGTGAATCCACCTGACAGTATTTCCATCTAGTCCGCATTTGACCAGTTTGCTAATCAAAAGGTTGTGGGGGACTTTGTCAAATGCTTTGCTGAAATCTAGATAGATGACATCTACAGCATTTCCACCATCTACTAAGCTAGTGACCCGATCAAAAAAAGAGATGAGATTAGTTTGACAGGATTTTTTCTTGACAAACCCATGCTGGCTCTTACTAATCACCAGAGCTTGGAAGTAACTCGTTATTTTTAACGAGTTACTTTTAATTCATTACAATTTTAATTAACGAGTGGGTAATTCCATTACATTTGGCAAGTAATGGAACGAATAGTAATTTCCCTACTTTTCAGCTTCAACTTTAACGTTTCCACGTTAGGTTGGACGTTACTTGGGGGCGGGAACAAGGGGAAGTCAGCTCCTGGCTGTGATTGGTTAACACAAGACATGTGCCTCACACTGATTGGACCTCTGCGCAGACTGTCTCTTCCCTCGTGATCTGTGTTAGGAGGCACGAGGGAAGAGGTTGAATAGGCAGGGGGAGCCTGCTAGCGTCTGACTCTGAGAGGAAAAAATGGACGCCGGAGGAAAAAGCCAGGGCAAGGAAGGCAGAATGGCGAAGAGCTGTGGAGGTGAGTGACGGTGATTTGTGTGTGTGTGTGCCCCGGTGTGTGTGTTTTCGGCTGGAGTCTCTGGTTTTGGGGGGGGGGTCCGGCTCTCTGGCTACCACCCCTTACTCTCTGGACTCTCCGCTTCAATTAAAAAAAAAAGTTTCTAGGTGGTCTAATTCCCGAGATATACACCAAAACATACCCCCCCTGCACAACTTTTTTTAAAACAGATCATGCTCTAGCTACAACTCCCATCAGCCCAATCCAGTGGCCATGCTGGCTGGGGCTGATGGGAGTTGTAGTTTAAAGTAACTTTTCAAAGCTCTGGCTGCAACCCCGCCCTTTCATGATTGTGAGTAAAGTGCAGACTTGTGTTTGTGTTGTAAATCTCTCTCCCTCCAACCCTATTTTTAAAGAAATTAGGCAGGGTTTATCACAGTTTTTATTATGTAGGAAACTAATACTCATTTTTTTAAAAAATGAATGAAGTTTATTTATTTATTTTTATTATTTTATTTATATCCCACCCTTCCTCCCAGTAGGAGCCCAGGGCAGCAAACAAAAGCACTAAAAACACTTTAAAAATCATAAAAACAGACTTTAAAATATATTAAAACAAAACATCTTTAAAAACATTTTTAAAAGCTTTAAAAACATTTTTTTAAAGAAAAAATTTAAAAACATATTAAAAAGCAATTTCAACACAGACGCAGACTGGGATAAGCTCTCAACTTAAAGGACTTGTTAAAAGAACAAGTTCCTTATCACTTGAGGCTGCAGTTTTCCCTGGTTGAGTAAGCCCCATTGAATACATTGGGACTTGCTTCTGAGTAAACAAACATAGGATTGCACTATAAATATCTTTACAGGTTATATAAATAAACATATTTGATAGTCATGCTTATATAAATATTTTCATAAAATCATAGAATAGTAGAGTTGGAAGGGGCCTATAAGGCCATCAAGTCCAACCCCCTGCTCAATGCAGGAATCCAAATCAAAGCATTCCCGACAGATGGCTGTCCAGCTGCCTCTTGAATGCCTCCAGTGTCGGAGATCCCACTACCTCTCTAGTAATTAGTTCCATTGTTGTATGGCTCTAACAGTTAGGAAGCTTTTCCTGATGTCCAGTCGAAATCTGGCTTCTTGCAACTTGAGCCCATTATTCTGTGTCCTGCACTCTGGGATCATTGAGAAGAGATCCCGGGGACTTCCCAGGAGGATTCCTATGCCTGTGCAGCCTCTGAGACGACCTCTGTCTTGGATGTTACTTATCCAGTTTTAAATTCAGTCAGAAGGGTCTTTTCTGACTGGGGATAATTTCTTCCGGATAAGGAAGAAACGTGAGATCCACCACATAGTTTTGTTTTGATTGTTGGAGTCTGGAATTCGTCAGAATTGTCTGTCTTCCGGCAGTTCAGACAGAGCGTGGATTTTTATGCTAGCTCAGCTGGATAAGTGACCCTTTTTTTTTTTTAACGGACTAACAGGCAAACATCTATCCTCCTGTCTACATTTATCATTTTCTTATCTATACAGCTAAAGAGACTTGTCAAAGTAACAGCAATTAAGATAACCTAGGTGAGGTAAGACTTTCCTTTTTTATTTACGGAACTAAGGGGGAAGAAAATATAAATAGCTTATCTTTTTTTTATTGCAAAAAGCTGACATGGAAAATTGCATTTTAAAGATTACAACGAATGAGAGATTTCTGATTGGAAGAGATAAGAAATCTTTTTGATTTATAAGATTTTTGTGTAATATATGTAAGGGACTATTTTTCCTGATCTACTTTTTTTTTTTGATGAATCTGCTCATTCTCTCTGCTACTAGTTGTTTGGACGCTGTGAACTAGAGCTGTTTTTACACTTTTGGGCATTTTAGAGATAAGGCTGTCTAGCGTGTGACGTTGGTTGGAAAGATTAACTCCTTTGTAACTGGATAAAGAAATAAACTGCTCTTTGCTTGGGACATTGAAAATTGAAGGAGTTTTATTCTTTTGGTTTTAAGAATGACAATTAAGAAGATCATGGATGTACAAGAAGGGACTCTATTTCTAGACATGCTTCAGAAAATAATGAATGGGTTTAACTCAATAAAACAAGAACTGAGAAATAATAGACAAGCGTGGAGAATTGAATTTCACGAAATGAGACAGGAGCTGAAAGAAACTCAGGATTCTATGAGAAAGGAGAATAAAGATAGATCTGGAAAACAAAAAAAGGATGAAAGAGAAATTAAAGGCAAGGTTCAATCTATGGAGATTGGCTTAAATATGGACATGAAAAAAGATTTGGATTTCCTGGCTGTGACGGATCCTGGAGATAAATATTACAGTTTGGAATGCAGCGCTGTCCCTGAAGGAATTGAAGAGATTGGAGATAAAGATATTATCGGTTCAAAAAAATTCCTGGACTGGAAGGATTTGATGGAACTCGAAATGGAGAAAGATAACAGAATTAATCCCTGTTTTGTGTCAATGGAAAAACCTTCAAGAGATGTACTAGTGTATCATGTGGAAAAGAGGAGCAGAGATGCGGCTTTGCAACAATACTTCAGTGTTACGTTTGGATTTGATGGTAAGAAAATATCTGTGATGGAGGAAATTCCTATCAGACTTTTATTATATGACTATGACAGCAAGATTTTTGGGTGCGTAAAGATGGAAGATGGAAGATGGACCCAATATGGATAATGACAGAAGAGCGATTTGAAATTACTGGACTTAGTAGATTTGATGAGTTGGATTAATTGACATGTTTATTTAGAAAAAAAATTGATTGACATATCTCAAGGTTTGGAAACTTCTCTTTGACTTTTTGTGGAAGATTAAAATGATATGATGTTAATGAGATTTGAAACCAACTAAGATAACTGTTGGAGGAAGGTGATTTTATAATCTATTAAGAGATAGGTCTGTTATATATTATAGATTTATAGTTGAATTATAGTGATTTGAAATTACTGGATTTAGTAGATTTGATGAGTTGGATTAATTGGTATGTTTATTTAGAAGAAAAAATTGATTGACATATATCTCAAGAATTGGAAACTTCTCTTTGACTTTTTGTGGAATATTAAATTGATATGATGTTAATGAGATTTGAAACCAACTAAGATAACCGCTGGATGAAGGTGATTTTATAATCTATTAAGAGATAGGTTTGTTATATATTATAGATTTATAACTGAACTATGGCAAATCGGAAGTCAATTTCATGTATTTTTTTCTTTTTGTATTGTATTAGTTATTGATTTGTGTTGTTTTCTTTTTGTATTATTTTGGTTTTGAAAATTAGAATAAAAATTAATTGAAAAAAAAAAGAGAAGAGATCCCGGCCCTCCTCTGTGTGGCAACCTTTCAAATACTTGAAGAGTGCTATCATATCTCCCCTCAGTCTTCTCTTCTCCAGGTTAAATATGCCCAGTTCCTTCAGTCTCTCCTCATAGGGCGTTGTTTCCAGTCCCCTGATCATCCTTGTTGCCCTCTTTTGAACCTGTTCCAGTTTGTCTGCATCCTTCTTGAAGTGCAGAGACCGGAACTGGACACAGCACTCAAGATGAGGCCTAACCAGTGCTGAATAGAGGGGAACTAATACTTCACATGATTTGGAAACTATACTTCTGTTAATGCAGCCTGATATAGCATTTGCCTTTTTTGCAGCCACATCACACTGTTGGCTCATATTCAGCTTGTGATCAACAACAATTCCAAGATCCTTCTTGCATGTCGTACTGCTGAGCCAAGTATCCCCCATCTTATAACTGTGCATTTGGTTTCTTTTTCCTAAGTGTAGAACTTTTACTTCCACCCAGTTTTGTCATGCTGTGTCCCTATAAGTATCCAATTGCATACTATGGTTGTACAATACTTCCTTTACATTTTAAGTATGCCTTGGGGTAGTCATGGTTCTCCATTGTTTTCATCCTGAGGGGCAGATAGTCTGAGAAATGATGAGTAGCCCATGGTCACCCACTACACTTTATAGCTTATTTTCATTTTGAAAAATTAATTAAAACAATTTACATGCAGGCAAAATTTATTAAGCGGATTCACACAATATGTGTAAAGCACATCCAACTGGCATTTAAAGCGCATGACTTCCCCTAAAGAATTCTGGGAAGTGTCATTTCCCCCTCACAGTTATAGTTCTCACCACTCTTAACAAACTGCAGTTCCCATGATTCTGTGGTGGGATTCATGTGCTTCAAATGGGTGTTGAATGTGCTTTAAAGGAATGGTGTGGATCTGCCCTAGGTATGATGTTCATTCGAGAGTGAATTGAAAAGAACAATTTTAAAAGATACTTCTTACTCTTACTCATTTTTCAGACCTCTTTCTGAAGTAAAGGGACAAATGTGTAAAAACATTTGGAGCAGCCACATTAAAAGATAAGGGCAGGGTATTCCAGGCAGGGGGTTGCCAACCCTGCTTGGATATGGATGTCTTTGCAGAAGAACCCTAGTCAAGGTTTACCAACAGCACAGTCCAAACTATATCTAATTAGAAGTCAGTCCTGTTGAGTTCTATGGGGCTTAATCCCTTAGTAAGTGTGTTTAGAATTGCAGCCTTCAGGAGCCTCCATCTTTACTCCCCAAAGCTCCCATCTAACATCTCCACAACACTAGGCTCCTTTGTCTCTGCTGTGGCCTTCTGGTGACTGCCCTAGCCTGAAGGCACTTAACCCTTCTTGCTGAAAGCAAGTAGGCTAGATTAAATGTTCCCTACCCAGACTCATATATATAAAATATAAACGGCATTTTGTCAAAAGTATTTTTGTCTACATTTTATACCTCATCCTTGGTTTTCCAAGCTTGGCATAGAATGCTTCTCATACAGAATTAATTTGAAATGCTGCATATTTATTATCATAATCATATTCAAAATAAAAAATATATGTACCGCCTTCAAGTTGATTCCAACTTATGGTGACCCTATGAATAGGGTTTTCATGAGGCTGAGAGGCAGTGACTGGCCCAAGGTCACTCAGTGAGCTTCATGGCTATGTGGGGATTTGAACCCTAGTCTCATTTTGTTCTCACAACAACCCTGTGAGATAGTAGGTTAGACTGGCCCAGGCAGGGTTATTCAGTGAGCAAATAGGATCTCTTTTAATTGTGCTATCGACCTGCTTACTTCCACTCTGACTGGGGGATCTTGCAGCATGGGGAAGAGATGGGGGCACATCACAGCTGAAGTTCACCCATATAGGAGCATTATCTCTTGTTTATTACAGAGATGCCTGTTGCAGGTTTTGCTGCTGAGAGCAGCAGTCAGTTAGTGCGGCCACTTGAGTCACAGCTTGTTGATCCTGAGGAGGCAAAACTAGAAAGTGAGGTTCAGAAAGGAGGCCCTGTGCACGAGGAGGAGGAGGGCACGAAGCAGTGCCAGTTGCCCACAGCCACATCTGCAGAACAGCAAGTACCATGGTTTGGCTTGGAGAAAGCTTGTACATTTGTGAGCCAGAGTGGGAAAAATGTTGTTGTACGATGCAATTACTGCCTTCCAAGGATCAAAACTCTGAGATCAGCTGTTTCCTCCTCATCCAATGTGAAGAAACATTTTGAGGTAAGCCTTTGTCATGCTGGTCCTCAAAGAGTGTCCATTGTCTATTTATGTTTAAATTGTGAAGTTCCTCTTCCATTTTTTCTTGGATTCATGCTTTGTTCTTCTTCCTCAGAGGGCACACCCTGAGAAGCTGAGAGCAATTGAAGAAGCAATAAAGGCAAGGAGACGTGGCCTTCCTGAACCAATGCATGACACCCCTCCTCCAAAATGCTGAAGCAGCAGCAGACAACCCTTGAGAGGTGGGGATCTGGCAGGGATCTGCTTCTTCTGGCAGCCTGCTTACACCCTCGCTTCAAACTAGATCGACTGGAATCGTGTCAGGCCACCACCCATACCAACAAGTAAGAACATTAGGGAAGCCCTTTGGTTGGATTACGCCAAGGGAAATGTTGTCTCAAGGGAGGCATCAGAGGGCTTAAGGTGGTAGGCAGGGGCTGGTCCTTTTCTTCCTGGGGCTCCTCATCACAACCTTGGGTTGCTGCAGGTAATCCTTAAGGGTCTGCTGTGCTGCCCCATGAGTGTGGTGACTTGGTCACCTTCCTACCTTCCATGTCATCATCCACAGGCTCAGGCTGGACCCTGAACCAGGGGACATGACAAGCATCAGGAAATGAAGAGCAGATGATGGTTTCCTAACATATATGTGTTAACATATCCTCTCTCTTTCTTAGATACACAATGGAAGCCTTGTTGAAAGCTGAAATAAAGATGGGTGTACTTAATGAGGACAGTGATCAGTCTTCAGATAAAGACCAGGAAGGAGATGACTTAGAAGATGACTTCTTTAACTTTCTGCCCCAGGGCAAGAAGTCAGCAGTGGACACTGCTGAGGAGGAACTGGTGAGGTACCTGAGGTCTCCCAGCAGGGAAGTGTCATCACTCCATGGCTTTCCACGTGTGCTGCGGTGTTTTTTGCAGCACGACACAGGCATGCCTTCAAGCGCCGCAGTAGAACGCCTGTTCAGTACTGGTGGCAACGCAATGACTGTAAAAAGACATTCCTTGTCTGACATGTTCTTTGAGCATCTTGTTCTTTTGAGACATAACAGAAACATATTATAAAAGCATTTCAAGTGTAAAATTTGATTTCAAGAGTTGGGGTATCTTCATTGCTTGGGGGGATGTGAGATTCTGTTATGCCATTATGTTAATCTTATGGATAAAATTTTTTATTCTACTACCCCCTCTGTGTGTGTGTTTATTTTTAATATTGTTTTAGGCTTCTTAGATGTGCAGCAGCCAAGGCCAGCACCTTGTAGGAGTTTTTTTAAAAAAGTAACTGAAATGTAATTGTAGTGATTACTTTTCAGAAAAAGTAAAGTAATCAGTTACTTTCAGAGCAATTGTAATTGTAACGGTAATTACTACTTTTTTGGGCCAAGTAATTGTAACTGTAATTTATTACTTTTTAAAAGTAATCTTCCAAGCTCTGCTAATCACAGCATTGTCATCTAGATAGTTGCCAATGGACTCTTTTATTATCTGTTCTAATATCTTTCCCGGTATTGAAGTCAGACTGACCGGCCTGTAATTCCCTGGATCTTCTTTTTTACCCTTTTTAAAGAGCGGGACAATGTTTGCCCATCTCCAATCCTCCGGCACCTCTCCCGTTCTCCAGGATTTCTCGAAGATGATGGCAAGAGGTTCCAAGAGTACATCAGCAAGTTCCTTCAATACTCTGGGATGCAGTTCATCAGGCCCTGGAGATTTGAACTCATTTAGGTTAACTAGGTATTTCCTGACTATCTCCTTATCAATCTTGAATTGCAATCCCCACCCCTTACTGAGATTGCTACCAATGCAAGGTTGCACACTGTTCCCTTTTTGGGAGAAAACGGAGGCAAAATAGGCGTTGAGCAGTTCTGAGGACAGGACTTTTTCCCCTCAATGCTCCATGCCCCTTCTCCATCAGGCTGGCTAACAACATGATGGAACGTAGTGGACTACTGGAGTTGCAGGAGCCCTTGGGAGAAATACAGCTCCTGTAGTCTGATGCAGCTCAGCATGCTCTTAGCTAACTAGCACATTATGCATGTGCATCCAATCCTTGTCAGTCTGCACCTTTCTTTGGTTTATTCAGCAGTCAGTGGTGCTGACGCATATGGAAGGTGAGAGTGGTATTTAACTAACTTTTTGTGCTAGTGCAAGGATTAGAGCTAGCGCAAGGGGATTTCCCCCCTCTCCTCCCCTGCATATGCTCCACACTGTCTCTAAATCTGCTCCAGAGGGTTGGAGAAAAACCCAGAACAAATTTAGGGGATCCACGGGAAGAGAAGGGGAGATTGTTGTGCTAACAGAAACTCAATCTTAGCGCCACACTGAATACAACCCCTGTATCTCTGCACACACTTTTTCTCCTTCAGCGCTGCACCTCCCTATGCCTCTGTCAGGAACCGCTGACTACTGCCTCATGTGGCCAACAGTGTCACTGCAGTTTCTTCCTGCACATGAGTGTTTCTTATCTTAGGGGAACTTTGCTTGAGCAACGGCTACCTGAGCAATGGTGTCTTGTTTCTGGTCTTCTGTAGATTCTGACTCGTGGCTTGTTCTCTGGTCCCACTCTCTGATCTTGTTCCCACCCTCAATCTGGACTCCCAGCGCCCACAGCCCAACCCCGACACAGCATCATGCCTAAAACACCTGCTGAATTGTGGCTTCTGACAATAATACAAGACATAAAATATTGTTCTGACACTTTGAAGGAAACCTGGTATTGATTTGCAGATGTGATGGGAAAGCAGAAGTCTCTGTCTCTGGGCCTTTTCCATTTTAAACAAAGCCAATTATCACCAGCATCCCTCCCATGTCTCCATGTTTAATGTTGTTCTCAGTGGGTTTCATCTAATTCCTTACTATATTTCATGTGTCTCATGCACAAATAAGATGTAGGCGGAAGATGTGGCTCAAAGTATGTTTTCCGCAAAATAGTGCATCTGTTGTGAAGCAATCACATCTTCTCAGCACCTAAACTGACAGATGTTACTCCCAGCTTGCACATCCATACATTACTATTTCAAGGGCTGCGGTTGCACCAGGTTTGTGGACACCAACTGGCTGGTATCTATGATATAAGTGGGGCATGAAACATTTCCCTCCCTGTTCCACTGGCATGCGGGTGTTTTGGGGACTCTGGAGAAGCTGTTAAAAATCTACGTTTCTCTGATTGTTTGAGAAGCTGAATACTCCTTATACTAACATTCCAGCAGAAACACTCGAGCAAAGGAGGACTTGCTGTACCCCATTCCCTTGTCTCAGAGGTCATCAATAGGCAGAGGCTGAAGGGCAACACCAGGGAAGACCAAGGATGAAAGGAACAACATTAGGTCATGACTGTCCCCCATGTTGTCCTAAGCATTCTCGGAGAGGTGCTCCCACATGGTTATTAAAACAACAACAACACAGGAACACTGGAAAATGCCTTATACTGTCAGAGCATTGGTCTATTTAGCTCTGTATTGTCAACACTAACTAGCAGTAGCTCTCCAGGATTTCAGACAGGGACATGCCCCCTACTTGGAGATGCCAGGAATTGAACATAGGATCTTTTACATGCAAAGCAAGTGCTCTACCACTAAACTACATTCCTCTTAATAATCTTGGCACTGCGGGGACATCATGTTATCTCTGTCTCTGACACTAGACCTGAATGGCGATTTTTATTACTATAATCTTTTGTTAAATCGCTTTGAGGGCTATAAAGCAGGATAAAAGTATTCTAAACAAATAAACGTGGCCAGAAACCTCAAAAATACCATCAAAACTACCCCCTCCTATGCAGTACTGCCCCAGCATTTCATGAACCTTTTCTTCTTCCAGTTTACCACCTTTTTTCTTTTCTTTTTAAAGAAAATGTAGCTCGAGTGTTTTCTTCTTCAGCAGTGGAATATAAATCTAGTGCAAAGAATGGTATGAGAGCATATGTTGTCATAGCACTGCTGAAGCAAGCAGATGTGCATTGATGCCTGGAGGGGACACTGCTGGGAGACCTCATGTAAGCTTTTCTGAGCTTTCCAACGAGGAGCAGGATAATGATACTCTGATTCTTCCCCTCATGTTTAGGTGCCTGTCTGCTGATTGTCATGAGCCCCATGGAGCATTTCTGGAGTGATCAGGAAGAAGAAGAGATAAAATGGAACTCGGGAGAGAGGCCCAGCGGCTTGCAAGACGGAGGTGCTGAACAGAAGGCTTCAGCATTTTGGACAGTGACAGCTCCTTCCCCTTAACTCCAGTTACAACAGAGGGAACGCTGGCTGACCAGGAGCCAGCACCTGCTCCTCCCCTCCACCCAAGCCACTGGCATTGCCCCAGATGTGCAGACAGATGCACCAGCAGGCTCAGAGGGCCTCCACTTTTCCAACTAGGAGGAGCAGCCACTTGCTCATGCATTCCTGTTCTGTGACAACTTCCCCACGCAAGTAGAAAGAGCCCGCCCCGAACCTACTTCGGGGTTGTAGTGGGTGTGTCTAATTGCTGCGACAGCTTTGAGTAGTCATGCCTAGTTATGCTGTGTAGATGCAGAATCCTGTGTAACCTGCAAACTGATCCATGAAATGCTCTAGACTGAAGTTCCACATGGAACATAACGGAGAAAAATATACCAGTGGGTCTGAGTCTGAATCCAACAGGGTTGGCCAGGACAATTACCTGTTTATATCTTTGCCCTTCATATAATTAAAAACAGTTGTGTATGTTCCAGGGATTGTGAGGGAGATGTGCTGGAGATGCCACAGGCACGATCAAATTAAGTATTGTATAACATAAGAAGAGCCCTGCTGGAACAGCCAATGGCCCATTTAATCCTTCATTCTTTTCTCACAGTAGCCAACAAGATGCCTATGGGAGGCCCACAAGCAGGACACAAGGACAACACCACTCTCCTGCTACAAAGCCATTGTGATTTGTAGCCTTTGGTAGCTTTACCCTCCACAAATTTGTCTAATGCCCTTTTCAAGCCACCCAAGTTGGTGGCCATCACTTTATGCTTATCTTGTGGTAGGGAATTTGGTAGTTAAACTGCACAGTGTGTGAAATTAGGGGAAGGACTTTAGCTCAGTGGTAGAGCATCTGCTTTGCATGCAGAAAGCCCCCAAGTTCAATCCCTGGCATCTCCAGATATGGCTGGAAATGTCCCAAGTCTGAAACCCTGGAGGGACGCTGCCACCATAATAATAATAATTCATTTTATTTTTCAGCCGCCTATCTGTCCGGGTTAGGGACACTCTAGGCGACGAACAACAAGAATAAAAACAATACATATAGATCAACATAATCAAATTTTAAGCTAAAAAACCATTCATTAATTCAGAACATAAATTAATCTGTCCCAATCTTGTAGGCCTGCCTGAACAGCCAGGTCTTCAAGGCTCGGCGATAGCTGGACAGGGAGGGAGCTGGACAGGGAGGCAATACTGAACTAGACGGACCAGTGCTCTGACTCGGAATAAAGCAGCTTCCTGTGTTCCCTGTTTCAAACACTATGAACAGTTGCAGAAGAGTTTTGTTTTGCCCTGAGAGAAGATACATTTGGACTAAGTGTGACACCCTCCCCTCCCCAAATCTACAAATATTTAATACCCCTAAAAAGGAGAGGAAAAGTGTGGCAAACTTGGGTTTCTCCTCTTGAAGCAAAGCCACCCCATCATCCTTTGCACAGGGAAAGGATATTTGGCCACCTGATACTACTAAGCACAAAGAGGGTCATTAGAGGCTTTGCACATTGCTGGTCTCAGCATTGCTTTGTTGCTGCCATTTCATGCATTTGGTTCAGGCTCCTACTTTTGATCTCACACCTTCTCTTGTGTCTTTTGCCTTATCTTGTTGAAACCCTTATTCTGTAAAGCACTCAAGGTCACTTGATCATTAATAAATGCTGAATAGGTAAATTTTTTAAAGGTCATAATGGCATTTTGAATCATAGCTTCCACTGGAACTCAATTAAAGGAGGCACCCAAGTGTGTACCTAACCTTTGAAAATCTAACCCTAGGTGCTACTTTCAACTCAGGATTCACTTGCATTTGCCATGTCAAACAGATAACTTCTTCAAGCATGGCTTCTGTCTTTCCAAATGTTTCTTCAGGTAAAATAAACATTACCCCATACACCAGGGTTGCAGAATCTGTGGCCCTACAGTTGTTGGACCCATTAAGCCCAGCCAACATGACCAGTAGTCAGGGATGATGGCAGCTGGAGTCCCAACAACATCTGGAGGACCACAAGTTTTCCATAAGAAGAAGAGCCAGCCAAAGGCATCACAGTAGCCAAGGAGATGCCTATGGGAAGCCAGCAAGCAAGATCTCAGTGCAACAGCACTCTCCCTGCCTGTAATCCCCAGCAACTGAAATTCAGAGGCATACAGCCTCTAACAGTGAAGGTAGAACATAGCCATCCTGGCTAGTAGCCACTGATCAGCAGTGAAAGATGAACAGAGGGTCAAAAATTATTTCCATGAGACATTTCATATGTCTTATTAGTAAACTCTGAACACAGTCTGGAGTAAGATTAGATGTGCCCTGGGCCATGGTTCCTCAGAAACTTATCAGGAAAAAGTAAATGTGAGTCTCATTTTGCAGACAGAGCCGAAAAGTGGGTCTTGGGTCTGAAAAGCTTACTTTAAACCAATATCCAGCTGGAATTTTAAAAACATAGTGCTGTCATTTCCACAAGAATTTTTTTTAAAATCTAGGCATGAAATAAATGGCAATATCATAAAGACTGACACTAGAAACAGCAAGTCTGCAAAAACATACCGCACATTTATGATATAAAAATGATCCAGGGTTTTCTTGGTAAAAGTTGTCCCACATAGCAAGGGTACATAAGACATTTGCTTTATTGTGGTTTTCCCTAGCCAGTAATGAATTATACAATCTTCCTCTGTAATATGCTTCTGCTTTAAATAGCACACAGTTGTGTCCTTTCCTATAATCCCTTCAGAGCCCCTCTAGAGAAAATGCAGATCTTAACTTTGAAATTTCACTGCAAAATTTACATTTCAGAAGTGATTTATTTATTTATGATTGCAATGTACTGAAGAGCAAGTCTGTTTTAAAAAGTCGAGACTGACATCTTAGATGAGTTACACAATACTAAACTACTTTTCCGGTGCTTTTTATCTTAATGTTGGATTATGACATTATTTTAAAGAGAAAGCTTGACTCTTGAGAAAGCAATTGCAATCTTGGTAGCCTAATGCAGTCATATACAGTAGAATGACAGTTGCAACTAGGTTACTAACAGCCCAATCTCAAGCACGTCTCTTTTAAGTAAGCCCCAATGAGTTTGGGTATAGGTCTGCAGCCTTAAACCTCTAGTGTACCACACTTTGCAGATTTTATATGTTATTAAATTATCACCATTTCAGCTATTTTATCAAGATTGCTGCATCATATTAGAATATTCTTTCTTGCATCATTCATTTCTTTTCATTTAACAAACTCATGGAAGGGGAATGTGTGGCCCTCCAGATGTTGTTGGACTCCAACTCCCATCAGACCCAGCCAGCATGGCCAATGGTCAGTGAGGATTTGTGATGACGTTGTGGAACTCCTTCCCCACAGAGTTGTGCTGGTACCTTCATTATACACCTTGCATCGTATGCTAAAGATGTACCTAATGGTAGGGCATTCCCATGTTCTTGAAGAAATTAGGGGTCCTGGGATAACTCGTATCTCCCTTTTGGAATATATCCTGAGTGTTCTCCTGAGCCAATAGCAGCTATGGCCTGAAGTACTTTTTATCAATTACATTTAATCTTCTAACTGCACGGAGTGAAGATTATGCAGTTGCTGATAAATTGGTGCTTGCAAAGAACTCTGAGCAGCACTTTGAAGCCCTGAAGACCAGCTGTTTGTCAGGGCTTCCAAGCACCATGCAAGGCATGCTTGCATCCCTATGGTTAAATTTCAAATTACACAGATGAAAGCAGGTCACCTGACATCATTGTGATGCCAGGTGATTGACAGCTGAGTGGCCACACCTACCTGTCAAATTGGCTCAAATGGTGGAAGAGATAAGGATTCAGCCCAGTTGTCAGATCCAGTTCCCCACCCCTGTTCTAAGCCTTTGTGATCTCAAGGGCTGAGTATTATAGAATGATACATTTAGGATCAACTTTATTGATTGATTTATTTGATTTATATCCCGCCCTTCCTCCCAACAGGAGCCCAGGGTGGCAACTTTGAAGTACCTCATCTCTTTTCAGGAAAAAGGAAGGCTTGAGCATGTTTCATTGCTTTTGTTTTGCAACTGCACTGCAGAATGTACTTGGACTGTGCCCAAGGCTGTGTACAACTGTATAATGCTCTTACACATCTCATTAATTTCAAAGGAGTTTGCACAAAAGTTCCTGGTAGATTGTGCACTATGTTTAAAGGGTTCTTTAAAGGGTTATTTTGCACTTGAATGGAAAGAACAATCACAAACATTGTGTGTGTGTACATAAATACAAAGAACAAAGGGTAATTACATTATTTTAGTTTGCTTGCATGCTTTCACGCCATATTCTAAAGTGAAGGCACATGATGCAGTAGCTTTGCTGAAGCTAAGCAGGTTTACATCTGGTCAGTACCCAGATGGGAGACCACATGTACACTGCCTTGAGTTCCAAAGACGAAATGTGGGATAAAAACCTCTCACTTTTTACTACTAAAGTCATCATAGTTGCACTTGGGCCTAGTAGCCATTTTCTCCCCCTTTTTCTGCCTTACCCCCCTCCATTTGCAGGCAGAAATATATATATTTGATATATATTCAACATATCATGATCCTCTTGCAGCTAAATTATGTAAACAATATTAGGCATTTGGGGGGGGAAGCCTTTAAAAAGAAAAGTACATGCCTCTGTAACAAACTAAGCAACACGGCAACTCTACCCTCTTTTCAGAATTGTGAAAAGCTAATTGGTTTTAGGACTTTGATAAAGAAAGCTGCCAAGTATGTTTAACCTCCCTTGTAAGATCCAATTTGCTTTGGAAATTTCTTCCATGGAGTGTCAGATGTGATTCAACTGAATACAAGGCAACAAAATACTTTTTTTAAAAATCCCTAAAACTCTAGGGCTAATAAATAATGTGTATCAAAGACTCTTTTTTTGCCTTGTTATTTGTCCAAACTTTTCCTGCATAAATGACACATTTTCCCCACAGAGTCACATAAGGACACATACAAAGCTTAGCCAAAATGTTTGCTTTTAGTACATTTTGATTACCAAAAAATGCCAACAAATCCAGATTGTGAAAATAAAAAACATGGCAATAACCTTTAGTAGTGAAAATAACATTTGTCCGGAGGGTGCTCCAGCCCACACCATACAAATGCATATCTGTTGCATAGAAGGTCTCCCTGATGAATTCAGCAGCCTATGCTTGCACCAAGGTAACCAGCAAACATGAACTTTCATGATGCCAGTTTCAGCACCACCCTCTCCCTGCTAACTCAGACCAACAAAGGAAAGGAAAAGAAGCTCCTTCTCCCTCTACAAACATGTGCACCTGGCAGCTACCACTGTTGTCAACATGCAAAACCATGGGCCAATTTGCACATCTAGTTTGGCAATGAGCTCCTCCTAGTGATGTCAGAGAATTCTAACGAAAACAGAAACGGGAGCCAAAATTGCCAAAGTTCATTTATTTGTCCTATGTCCGGATTGAAAATCAGTTCAGTGAATACGATCAGTATTTGCTGTTGTTGCTTTCAGTCCACACATTATACATAATTTATTATTTTTTCCCATGTGCATTTTGTGTTTCCTTTGCACTGAAATGAATGGAGCAGGATAATGTAAGGACAACATAACTTGCATAATTACGTCACGTATTTTCACCACAGTAGACAGTTAAACAAATAATTTAGTTTGGGGTGGAAAATGAACTGTAGTGGAACAGGAACAGTGCTGCATGCAATGAATACAGGACGGAATGGGAAACAATGCCTTCTCACAACCCCAGTTCCTATATATGGTGAAGAGTGGACCCAGCCCTTGGGAACACATGTGACACTCTGCAAATGAGCTGTTTGTTCATGCATACAAATGTACATGCAGCTTGCCCAGTTCTCACAATCCATCCTTCTTCCAAAAAGAAGAGACTGATAATGGAAACTAGATCAATTACATGTGCATTTGCACTTAAAAACCTCATTCATCCACTGAAGCTGAATGTGAGAGATTTAAGACAGGGAAAAAGCAGTGCTTCTTCACACAGCACATTGTACAACTGTGGAATTTGCTGCCATTGTTTCAAATTGGCCTGTTTCAAACAAGCCATAGTTTGTTATTATGGTTATTAACCATAGTTTATTATGGTTATTAACCATAGTTTCTTGGTTTGGGTGACACAACAAACTGTGGTTAAGCAAAAACAGAAGCAAACGCTTCCAAACTCCTCTCACAGCCAGAGGAGGAGAACGGCACACAAGAGGTTCACTTGTGTGAACCCTGAAGTTCACTTGCATGTGGCTAACATGATGTCCAAATGCAGCCATTGCTACATGCCATGATCTGGGATGCCGCTGAACACCAGTTTCTTGGGAACAATAGTAGGAGAGGATTATTGTCCTTATGTCATGGGTTTCCCACCCACTGTGTGACATAGGATAGGCCTTTGTCTGATCCAGCAGGGCTCTTCTTATATTCTTACTACCAACTATTTAACAAGATGAAGACTTAATGGTGCAACCACTGAAACACCCACACAAAAGAATGACAAATACCCTGGTCTGTTGTGAATCCATATTGGAAAACCATTAAGGAAGCATCGTAAAAGAAATGTTGTGTCTCAACAGGAACTCTAAGCTGTTTATGACTTCATAATGCCAAACACACTTAAAAATCTGTTGTACTTTAAAAGAGGTCAGATCTCACTACTAACACATTTCCCTGCTGGAAACAAAATTTAATTTGCCTCTAAGAAGAGAAAGTAAGACACAAACAACCCATACTGGATGGTGTCTTTAAGAGCTTTAAACAAAGCTGACAAAAATGAAGTTAGGAACATAGGAAGCTGCCTTAAATTGAGGTAGACCATTTGTTCATCTACTCAGTATTGTCTACGCCAGGGATAGGGAACCTCCAGCCTGCGGTCCCAATGAGGCACACCAGGTCTCCCCATCTGGCCCATGAGGCCACTTTTTTCATTTTTAAAAAAATATTTAAAGTCATTTTTAGCCCACTGTTCAGCTGAAAAGACTCCCAGAGTGGCTTATAAAATATTAATAAAAACAACAAACAAGACCATCCCTGCCGACAGGCTTGCAGTATAAAGGACATTGCTGGAAAAAAAGGTATTGTCTACTCCAGCCTTTCTTGAAACTGGCACCCTCCAGATGTTTTGCTGGCTGGGGGCTGTTGGCTGATTTTGGCCAAGTCATGGCCACCTACTTTACATCTGATGTTATATATGTCAGATGTCAGGCAGCTAAAATGGGGTCTGGAAAGTACTATGCAAGCAGTATACATGATGGCACTTTGAAAAGAGCTTCTTTAGACCTGACAATCGATTAATAGTATAAGGCTTGTGAAGCGCTTTGCAAAGCACCCTGCAAGACACATATGATACAAAAGATCAGCTGACAGCAGGGAATAGACAGGTGGATAGCCCTGCGTGGGGTGGGAGAGATAACAATCTGGTCTATCAGCCAGATCCAATTCTTCACTCCAGGTCTTCATTGGCTGACAGTGACTCTACAGAATTTCAGATAGGGCACCCTCCCTGCCCTACCTGGAGATGTTTGGGATTTAACCTGGAACCTTGTGCACACAAAGCAGGTGCTTTACCACTGAGCTACAGCCCTTGGAGAGAAACTCTGTATGGTTCTCATTGCCGCATCTCAAGAAGGATATTGTAGAGATGGGGAAAGGCGCAAAAGAGTGCAACAAAAATGTTCAGAGGGCTGGTGCATGTTATCCATGTAGACTACAACAATTAAGCATTTTAATTAAGGTAGGGGGAAGCAAGCAAAGGGGAACATATTTTAAGTTTATGGTGTAGAGAAAGTGCATGGGGGAAAGTTTTTCTCCTCTCATAATGCTGGAAACTGACAGGCAGGTTTAGGACCGACAAAAGAATGTACTTCGTCACACAATTCATAATTAATTTATGAAACTTCTACAAGATGTGGTGCTGCCCACTAGTTTATATAGCTTTAAAAGATAACGGATCGTTCCATCAATGGCTAGTAGCATGATGGCTTATGTGGAAACTTGCTGATCAACAAAGGACAGGGGAACACTATCGTCTTCATATATCTGATTAGATCAGGAATGAGGAATATGTGGCCTCCAGATATTGTTGGGACTCCAGCTCTCATCAGCCCCAGCAAGCACAGCCGACTGTACAGATGTACAATTCAGCTGTGTCTGGAGGGCCACAGGTTCCCCATTATGGAATAGATGGACCATTGGCATGATCCAGCGCGGCACTTCTGTTCTTAAAATGAGTACTTCATAGTGCAACCCTATACACGTCTACTAAGTCCCATTAATTAAGTTCAGTGGGACGTACTTTCAAGTGAATGCTATAGGATTTCAGCCACAGCATTTTTTAAAATCCTGGAAACACTGATTTTGTTGAAAAGGATTTCGAACATTATAAACACATCTCTTCTATAACAATGTCCCTTTTTACATTTCTCATGCACCCAAGCAACCCTAATTTGTTTAATTACACCTGGATGTCTGGAGGCATTAAAAAAACAATGGTAAGTTTTCCTTTTTAATTACCTGCAATATATTAGTGGTGGTCAGCTGTCCTCTTTTCGGAAAAAAAAATAACAGCAAAGCACACTGAGGGATTACACAGAGAACTATATAAAGTTGTGCAGCTTCCAGAAGACTTAATGTGGGCACTTGAAGCTTAAAATTCCTGACATTTTTCACTTTTCATAAAGTCTAAGCACTGTATACCTATAATATGCACAGCAAGTCCATTTACTGTGCTGATTGAATGCAGTGCAGAAAAGACTTAGGGCTCATCTACATGGTGGTTTACTGTGTGTTTGGTGCTACTCGCATCTCCTTTAAATTTGCATGGTTCACATGACATTACCAGCAAACAGAAGCTATCATGCAGTTCCTCCACCCCTGTAAATCTGTACTAAACCAATCCACTAATAATACAAAAAGGGGAGAAAAAATATTCACTCCCTTTCTCTAGTGCTTGCAGATGCTTTGCTCCAATGCTTTTAGGTGGGTGTGTCAATCATTCCCCTCTCCATGCCCACTCCCTCCTCCTCCCTTCATTCATTGTATTCCCTGTAGGTTGACAAGCAATTTCCAGTTTCTCTCCACCATTCTGCTGACCTTTTTTATGTTGCTGCAAATGGTGCCTTTATTTTCTTTTCCCCCTAACTTGTGTGCAAAAGCATAACACTGCTCAAACAAAGATTTGTATTTCAGCTGTATTCTACCAGAAAAAACACATATATTCACACTTCCTGGTCCTTTTAAAAAAGGAAGCTACTGCAGCTGTAGAAACAGACTGAGCATGCTAGGTTTGCCATAAGTCGAAATCGACTTGAAGGCACATAATAACAGCAAGAGCCAATTGTTTTCTTTTTCCATAAAGATACCTAGGTCATATTCACACCACACATTTAAAGCACATTTACACCACTTTGACATAGCTTCCCCCAAAGAGCCATGGGAACTGTAGTTTACCCCTCACAGAGCTGCAATTCCCAGCACACTTAACAAACTACAGTGCCCAGGATTCTTTGGGGGAAGATGTGCTTTAAATGTATGGTATGGGTGTGAACCTAGGTCAGCCCCCCCTTGGTAAGAGGGTTGGTGTGCATACTCTCTTTTAGACAGCATCTAGCTATTTTACAGAGCAATCCTAGCTTTAATTGCCGAGGAGCAAGGGGTAGAATCAGAACTTGGAAAAGTTACTTTTTTGAAGTACAACTCCCATCAGCCCATTCCAGTGGCCATGCTGGCTGGGGATTATGGGAGTTGTAGTTTTAAAAAGTAACATTTCCAAGCTCTGGGTAGAATGGTATGCAGTTGTCTTTCAACCAGCCTATGTCAGCAAAGAGGAGTCCCCCTGATGGGGGAGAGGAGTGGCTCCCCTGCAATGGAGGTCCCAGCTTTGCCAAAGTGGGAGGTCAGCTACCACCAGCAGTAGCCAGTATAAATCCCCAAAATGGAATGTTTGGGAGCTAGGGCACCAGTAGATTTGGATTTCTTGAATCCAAAGCTCTGTGGATCCCCAAGGGGTCCAGTCCTTGGGTCCCTGAACTACAGTAGCCTGGAGCTGATATGGCAAAAAATGAAGAAAAAACATCCCCCACCTTCCGTCTTGGCTGGCAGGGCTTTGGCTGTGGTGGAAGATTCTATTTAGGATTAGTCAGCTAGTAATCTCCCTAGCAAAAGAAAGGTACTTGGCAACTTTGCCATAATTATGAAGCTGCTTCTGACTCCATTAAACCTCCCTCTTGTCCGACTCCCCAATTTTATAACAATCTAGACTCTCTACACACAATAGTTTACATAGAAACAATCTAGATTCTCAAGAGTAATTATTATAGGTTCAGAACAATGGGAAACAGTTTTACCTTAGCAATACTAAAGGGACTGAGAGTCAGGTGCTTCTCTCAAGCAATTTTTTATGTTCTGGGACGTTAGGGGTATGCTAGAATGCCCAATTCATATTTGGTGCCAAATATTTTCATCGATATTTCCTTAAATTTATCCACTTTCCCTTTTAAAATATCAATATTAATATCAGTATTTCTCCAAGGGGAAAAAATCTGATCAGTAAAAGCAGCAGCTTGCAGCCAAAGAACAAACTTGAATCAATACCAGCCTGTTAGGTCAACAGAATGCTTTTGAACCAACACCGGCCAATGGATTCCATCCCTATGTGATATATACCCAATTTTTATATTTATATATAATTTAAAGAGCAAGTTTCTAAGCCACAAGGAGATAAATTTGAAAATGTAGATACAAATATTAAACAATGGGGAGAAGCAGCCAGTTTAAAAACAAAACAAAGCAAAAGCTAGTTATCACAATTTTTCTAGAGCTGACTTGCTTCTTTTCCACCTTGAAATTTAAGAGCTCCCTGAAAATATAAATATTGCAGAATGAATCCAAACCTGTCCACTAGAGAGTGGTAGAGTTGCCATATCCCAGTCCCTCAAATTCAGAAAGTCTAATTTACATATCATACAGAGTGCTTGCTAATTATGCAGATCAAGCACGTTTATTCAGACATTTTGTACCAATTGCTTTGTGTTTGTTCCTGGCACTACTTCAAAGGCTGGCAAAAAAAAAAGCTTTGGAAAAATACCTGATCATATTGAAAGACTGGCCTCACTCGTAAAATTTGCCTGTCTTTCTTCTCTGAGCCTGAGCACACAGTAAACCTCATTTGGCAAAGGTACAAAAGGTTAATCATTTTCCTGCCTGAGATGAAGGACAAGATGGTGCCCTCCTCCATTCCACATACAGAAGACCAACAGACTGATAGTTGAATCTTTCTTCAATGCTGACAATGTATCAGTATCCTCCACTACACCTAACAGCAGCAGGCTAACTCCACGGAGTGCAGGGCAGGCTGTGTAGCCCATACACACCTCTGTCCTCCAACATCTCACCACAGCGACTGCTGCCTAAGATTCATGCCTCATTCTGCCTAATAGTAGGAGTAGCTCAGAATGTGTATTGCAGTTTCTGCTTCTGCCATTGGAACAAGCCATGGGTCTGCATCTGGCTCTTCTTTTATGTGAAACCAGAAATTCTATTTTTTTAAAAAAAAATGTTTTTAAAGGTGTTTTGTTTTAATATACATTAAAGTCTGTTTTATGATGTTTTAACATGTTTTTAGTGCTTTTGTTTACCTCCCTGGGCTCCTACTGGATGGAAGGGTGGGAGAGGGACAGGGAGAGGGACGGACGGACAGATAGGAAAGGGATCTCTTGGTTTTACTCCCAAATCCTGGCTGTTGGCAATTGTCTATTAACAACAGAGTCCCCTCCCTTCACCTGTAGAACATAAGAACATAATAAGAGCCTGCTGGATCAGGCCAGTGGCCCATCTAGTCCAGCATCCTGTTCTCACAGTGGCCAACCAGGTGCCTGGGGGAAGCCTGCAAGCAGGACCCGAGTGCAAGAACACTCTCCCCTCCTGAGGCTTCCGGCAACTGGTTTTCAGAAGCATGCTGCCTCTGACTAGGGTGGCACAGCACAGCCATCATGGCTAGTAGCCATTGATAGCCCTGTCCTCCATGAATTTGTCTAATCTTCTTTTAAAGCCATCCAAGCTGGTGGCCATTACTGCATCTTGTGGGAGCAAATGCCATAGTTTAACTATGCGCTGAGTAAAGAAGTACTTCCTTTTGTCTGTCCTGAATCTTCCAACATTCAGCTTCTTTGAATGTCCACGAGTTCTAGTATTATGAGAGAGGGAGAAGAACTTTTCTCTATCCACTTTCTCAATGCCATGCATAATTTTATACACTTCTATCATGTCTCCTCTGCCCCGCCTTTTCTCTAAACTAAAAAGCCCCAAATGCTGCAACCTTTCCTCGTAAGGGAGTCGCTCCATCCCCTGGATCATTCTGGTTGCCCTCTTCTGAACCTTTTCCAACTCTATAATATCCTTTTTGAGATGAGGCGACCAGAACTGTACACAGTATTCCAAATGCGGCCGCACCATAGATTTATACAACGGCATTATGATATCGGCTGTTTTATTTTCAATACCTTTCCTAATTATCCCTAGCATGGAATTTGCCTTTTTCACAGCTGCCGCACACTGGGTCGACATTTTCATCGTGCTGTCCACTACAACCCCGAGGTCTCTCTCCTGGTCGGTCACCGCCAGTTCAGACCCCATGAGCGTATATGTGAAATTAAGATTTTTTGCTCCAATATGCATAATTTTACACTTGTTTATATTGAATTGCATTTGCCATTTTTCCGCCCATTCACTCAGTTTGGAGAGGTCTTTTTGGAGCTCTTCGCAATCCCTTTTTGTTTTAAGAACCCTGAACAATTTAGTGTCGTCAGCAAACTTGGCCACTTCACTGCTCACTCCTAATTCTAGGTCATTAATGAACAAGTTGAAAAGTACAGGTCCCAATACCGATCCTTGAGGGACTCCACTTTCTACAGCCCTCCATTGGGAGAACTGTCCGTTTATTCCTACTCTCTGGTTTCTGCTTCTTAACCAATTCCTTATCCACAACAGGACCTCTCCTCTTATTCCATGACTGAGAGTTTAGCCTTGGGTAGAAAGAAATGGAATGCCTTTGTAATCAGCAGATTAAGGCCGCAATCCTTCCATATTTATTGGGAATAAAGGCCAAGTTAGGTGTGAGCTCAAATACATACTGCCTCTGACAGTGGAGGTAACATATAGCCATCCTGCCTAGTAGTCATTGATAGCCTCATCCTCTCTGAAGTTGTCTAATTCCCTTTTAAAGCTAACCGAGCTGGTGACCATCACTCCATCTTGTGGTAGTGAATTCCATAGTTTAACTATTATTCATTTAACTAATTTATTTATATCCTGCCCTTCCTCTCAGAAGGAGCGCAAGGGGGCAAACAAAAACCCAAAAAGTTTTAAAAACATCTTAAAAACATCTTTAAAAAACAACTTTAAAAACATATCAAAAAGCAATTCCAGCACAGACTGGAATAAGATCTGTACTTAAAAGGCTTGTTGAAAGAGGAAGGTCTTCAGTAGGCATGGAAAAGATAACAGAGATGGCGCCTGTCTAATATTTAAGGGGAGAGAAAGGAAAGGGTAGGTGCCACCACACTAAAGGTCCATTTCCTATATTGTACAGAACAGACCTCCAGATAAGATGGTGTCTGGAGGAGGCCCTCACCTGCAGGGCATAGTGATCGACTGGATATATAAGAGGTAAGACAGTATTTCAGGTATCCTGGTCCCAATGTGCATAGGGCTATGTACACCAAAACCAGAATCTTGAACTTGGCCCTGTAGCTGATGGGCAGCCAGTGCAACTCTTTCTGCAGCAGGGGTAATATGTTGGCGATACCATGCCCCAGTGAGCAATCACGCTGCCACATTTTGCACAGCTGCAGCTTCTGGACCAACCTCAAGGGCAGCCCCACATAGAGCACATTCCAGTAATCCAGCCTGGAGGTTACCAGTGCATGGACAACAGTGGTCAGGCTATCCTGGTCCAGAAAAGTCTGCAGCTATCTTACCAGCTGAAGCTAGTAAAAGGCACTCCTAGCCACTGAGGTCACCTGGGCCTCTAGTGACAAAGATGGTTCCAGGAGCACCCCCAGACTACAAAGCTGCCCTTTCAGAGGGAATGCAACCTCATCTACAGCAGGCAATTGACCAATTATCCAAACCTGGGAACCACCAACCCACAGTGTTTCTGCCTTGGTAGGATTCAGACTCAGTTTATTGGCCATCATCCAGCCCACCACCGAGTCCAGGCACCAGTCAGGGCTTGCACAGCCTCTCCCAATTCAGATGTTACAGAGAAATAGAGCTGGGTATCATCGACACCTTGCCCGGAATCTTCTGATGAGCACTCCCAGGGGCTTCATATAGATGTTAAACAGCATTGGGGACAAGATGGTACCCTGCAGCACCCCACAGCACAACTGCCAGGAGACCGAAAGACAATCACCCAATGCTATTGTCTGAAAATGACCCTGGAGATAGGATCAGAACCACTGTAAAACAGTGCCGTCGATACCCACCTCACCAAGTCAGCTCAGAAGGATACCATGGTTAATGGTATCAAAAGCCGCTGAGAAATCAATTAAGAATAACAGGGTCGCACTCCCCCTGTCCTTCTCCCAATAAAGGTCATCCATCAGGGCGACCAAAACTGATTTAATCCCATAACCAGCCCTGAACCCGGATTGGAATGGGTCAAGATAATCCGTTTCATCCAAGAGTACTAACAATTGCTGCACCACAACCTTCTCAATCACCAGGGTGGACTTTCAGGGTGGCACTCCTGCCCTGGCACTCCCTCCCTCCCAGGGTGGCACTCCCTCCCACAAAGATGCATTGATCACACCCTGGATCCACTTGGTCTTACCCCCTCAGCAAAGTTTAATAAGCCAAGAAGGGCAAGGGTCAAGACTGGCTGCATTGTCACAAGCACTTTGTCCACATCCTCAGGCTGCATCAACTGAAACTAATTGCAAGAAGTTGCAGCAGACATTGCAGTGGACATCTCACTGGGGACTACAGTAGATGTGGATGGGGCATCAAGATTGCTATGGAGATGAGCAACTTTACCCTCAGAGTGCCTGGCAAACAATTCACAGTAGGCCTCCAAAGAGTCTAAAATGCCATTTCCTAGAGTTGTTGTCAACAGACCCCTGACAATATGAAAAAGCCCTGCTGGACAGCTACTTGAAGAGATGATGGAGGCAGAGAAGTAGGGCTTCTTCGCCACCCTCACTGCCACACAGTAGGCATAGTCATGATGTTATACTCATGCCTGATCAGCCTCACAGCACACCTTTCATCACTTGCATTCTAGCCATTGCCCTGCCTGCTTCATTGCCCTTAGTTCAGTGTACCAAGGTGAAAACTGGGCTCCACAATGCCAGACAGGGCACTCAGGGGAACCGTGTTAAGAGTCTGGCATGTCTCGTTGTTCCTCAGCATGACAAGGGCTTCATCAAGGTCATCAAGCTCTATCTGCTGGAAACTCCCCTAGAGCATTCAGGAATCCAGTGGATTCCATTATTTTCCGGGGGCAGACCATCTCAATCTGTCTACCACTGTGTGCTGTGTGAAGAAGTACTTTCTTTTGTTTGTCCTGAATCTCCCACATTTCAACTTCCTCGGATTGCCCTGGATTCTAGTATTCTAGTATTATGGGATAAGGAGATGTCCTTATCCACATTCTGCATAATCTTATATACACCTCTATCATGTTCCTCTTTATTCACCTTTTTTCTAAGCTGAAACGCTCCAAATATTGTAACTTTTCATCATAGGGGAGTTGCTCCAGTCCCCTTTTGGTTGCTCTTTTCTGCCAGCTCCTCTTGTAATGTAATCATCCATACAGTCATCCCACCAGAGGTTGCATATATCTGTATGTACTTCCCACCTCTGCACTGTGAACATGGGTGTAAACACTGCCTAATGCAACAGTTCCACTCCTTAAGACTTTTAAACAACACAAAAAACCTTTAGTTAACACCAGATTGTTACCAAAAGGTCAAATCATGCTTTCGGCCAAAATAGCACATGTATTTACACACCCATGGACTTAAAGCAAAATGAAAGCACAGTGTAACTCCGGCTAATCTTATAATTACAAGAGGCTGTAAATGGCTGTTAAATAATAAGATCCAGCATCTTAGTTTAAAATATGAAGTCACCATGTCCCCTAAATAGCACACAGGGGAAAGAGACTGGCTTTACTGCATACCATTTATATAAATGATATGTAAGCCTATAGGAATAATTCATAGGAAAGGCAAATAGATAATTGACATGGCTCACACATGCTGTATGACTATGTCAAATTCATAACAAATGTACAACTTCCTAATGCTAATCATATCAAAATGAAGTAAAGGAATAGTCTTCAACTATTTCAGAGCTGGGCCCCACCTCTAACCCCATCCTCCAACATGGTCTCCACTTTTACCATATCATTATCAAATTTGCAGATGAAGCAAAATTGGGGGGCATAGCTGGAAGACAGAAACAAAATTCAAAGAGACCTTGATAGGCTGGAGCATTGGGCTGAAAACAACAGAATGAAATTCAACAGGGATAAAGATCTACACTTAGGGGGGGAAAACCAAATAGAGTTATAAAATGGGGGATACTTGGTTCAGCAATATGACATGTGAGAAGGATCTTGGAATTGTCGTTGATCACAAGCTGAATATGAACCAACAGTGTGATGTGGCTGCAAAAAAGGCAAATGCTATATTAGGCTGCATTAACAGAAGTATAGTTTCCAAATCATGTGAAGTATTAGTTCCCCTCTATTCAGCACTGGTTAGGCCTCATCTTGAATACTGCATCCAGTTCTGGCCTCCGCACTTCAAGAAGGATGCAGACAAACTGGAACAGGTTCAGAGGAGGGCAACAAAGATGATCAGGGAACTGGAAACAAAGCCCTATGAGGAGAGACTGAAAAAACTGGGCATATTTAGTTGGGAGAAGTGAAGACTGAGGGGAGATATGACAGCACTCTTCAAATACATGAAAGGTTGTCACATAGAGGAGGGCCGGGATCTCTTCTCGATCGTCCCAAAGTGCAGGACACAGAATAATGGGCTCAAGTTGCAGGAAGCCAGATTTCAACTGAACATCAGGAAAAACTACCTAACTGTTAGAGCCATACGAACAATGGAATCAATTACCTAGAGAGGTAGTGGGCTCTCTGACACTGGAGGCATTCAAGAGGCAGCTGGACAGCCATCTGTTGGGAATGCTTTGATTTGGATTCCTGTATTGCACAGGGGGTTGGACTTGATGGCCTTATAGGCCCCTTCCAACTCTACTGTTCTGATTCTATGATTCTATTCCCCCCCCCATTTGCCAATGGAGAAAGGCCATAGCTCTCCAGCTTCTCCAGGCAGGGCTGGAGAGAACTTGTTTGTTTTTAAAGGAACAAGGGTTGCACTGTATGAGTCAAATGAGCAAGCCGCTTTCAGAGGGCATGAAGCATTAGCTATAAAATATGAATTTTCCTATTACCAAAAAGCATTGTCACATTTACATATTCATTCATTGGCGATCACTCGTGGCCGAGTAAGATTGTCTTCCAAGATAAGGTCTTTAACGGTGGGTCCGTAAGTGACTGTGGAGGCCAATTCTGGATCCACACAGCCTCCCACAGTGAGGACATAGGTTTCTAGATGGAAGATGATCACGATGAGGATTTGCTTGACGTGCCTTCTGCTTAGCTTGTTTGTCCCTTTCACCCTGTACTCGTGCTTCTTCAAAATCCATAGAACCTTTGATAATGGCCGACCTCCAATTGGGACGCTTATGGGCCAAGGCTTCCCAGTTCTCGGTGCTTATGTTACATTTTTTTAGATTAGCTTTGAGATTCCACGTTCCAAAGGTAATTTGTCTTTTGCGACCACTAAGTGGTGACCCCACTGGACGCGGTGATCCAGTCAGGGAGAGAGAAGAGGCAGACTATGTTTAGGGCACCTTTTCTAGCCCCCTCCCCATACGGGGTGAGCAGAGTGGATCCTGAATAGGACTGCTCAGTCATGGATGCAGCTGCCAAACTACTCAACTGCCTCAGTCCTTGAGCCAGGATGACTGAATCTGTATCCACTGTCCATGTGCCGGTCCATGATTAAGGGCTTCCGGATTTCACAGTCCTGCCCCCATTGCCATTTGCCAATCGCCATGGGACTTTTGGTTTGGTTTGGTTGGAAGACACCTGTGCGTGAATTTGTTTTATGTGGGGAGATCGGTGCACGATGATCAACACACAATCTTGACAGAAAAAGGCTTTGATCCAATGGCATGGATACCACGACAATTGGAAGTCTTTTATTTGCTGCAGCCTTCATCCATCTTCACAGCCATTGTAACATACACATTGTTATCCTCTGCCTGTTCTGCCGTTGAGGACTTTCTTGGATCGTTCTTTGTCTGGTTCCTCTCCCTTGTTCTTACTGCCATGGGTGACCCTGCTGGGAGTCCATGACTCCCGACAGCATTGCTCACAGGGTTCATTGGAACACACAAGCCCACTCACCACTGCAAGGTGATGATCCAGTGAGGGGCACATTTACATATAATTGCCCTTATGGCTTACTTATGACTAATTCACTGGCAAACACTTACCCATTACAAAGAAGAGCTGAGAAGGCTCAGTGCTCATCAAAGCAAAGCAGCAGGAAGAGGACACTTGATCCTTCCTGCCCTTGCATCTGCAACTAGGGATGGGAAATTGTATTCAGTTTGCATTTAAAGGCAAATCTATCAAATTCGCCCTTTCCAAAACAATATGTAAACTGAAACAGCCATCTTTTGAAATTCGCACTTATCCAAATTTTGCAACACAGTTCTCCAACCAACCAGTGTTTACAACAATGCATATATTAGGGGAAAGTGTGCATACAAATGAATATATTAGTGAAAATAACATACAAACATGCATTATATTACAGAAAATTGCCTGCAAAAATGTGTAGATTAGTCAAAACTGCATATAAAAATGTGTTTATTAAATGCTGATGAATTTCATGAAGACTTTTAAAAAATTGCAAAATTGCTACAGAAGTATTGAAACTGAATTTAAGACTGGAAAAATGAAAAGCACACACACATGCACACAATGTTTCTGCATAGCTCTGGGCTGATTCACCCAGCCATTATCCCTGTAGTAGGTTGCTTTTTTCTCATTTACAATTTCCTCATGTTGAAATAGTCCCATGAAGGTTCCATCACAAATGTAACACATGGCAAAACAGACTGTTGTCAGTGGAAGGATCAAAATGTGGTAATACGGAGTGACAGGCAATGAGAATGAGCTTATTGAGTATTTTTTTAAAGAAAAAAATCAGCAACAGAAAGGCAAATTATCTGTCAATGCTTATTGCGGGAAGAACAACTAAATAAGACCCAAATTCTAAATATCCACATTTCTTGCACGCAACTCAGAATTTACAGAGAACTTTACTGAAAGTATTAAACATAATGTTCAAACCATATATTAAGTAGCACCAGTTGAAGAATGAACTTTTCACCCATATTTTGTGCTGTTTCCCTCTCTTCTAAAGCCCTAACATTGCAAAACAGTCTATTTTATACATTTCAAATAACATTACTTATTTTGACTTCAAAATGTGTACTGAAACTTTAAAGCTAGACAATTCATTTAATGACAAGATACCATCCTATTATAAATGAAGATGCATTTTTAAGGTTCTCAATTGAATCAACCGAATTCAAAATCTTATTGCAATGAAAAGATGTTATCAGATTAAAATCAATAAAGACATGGATTGCAAACTGATAACCTTATAAATACTCTCCAAAAAGAACTATTGCGTCTTTCAGGAGTGTTGGGGAGTCGGTGTATTTCCCAACTCTATAATTGTTCCTTTGTCTAAATAATTAATATGATTATCAAGAAGGACTGAATTCAAGTCACTACTCATAGATACCTCTTCTCAGTTTGGGCCAAACTAAATATGCATAAGAACCTAAGAAGAGCCCTTTTGGGTCATCCAGTGACCCATCTAGTCCAGCATCCTGCTCTCACAGTGGCCAACAAGATGACCCAATGGGAAGCCCACAAGCAAGACCTGAGCGCAACAGCACTCTCCCCTCCTGGGGTTTCCAACAATTGGTATTCAGAAGCATGCTGCCTCCAACAGTGGTGATATGTGTACTTGTTTGTTAAATGTGTGCACCAATTTGACTATGAGTGGGGTTTTTTTAAAAAAGTTTTAGTTTCAACAGCATGGGGGAGGGGCAGGAGGGGGAAAATATGCCTGAATTCCCTGTGTTCAGTTGTCTACAGCTTTCTCTCAGTCCTGCTCTGATACCAGAAGTGAGGTGGGTTGGGGGGAAAAACTGCTTCAAACAGCAATGAATGAAAAAAATAAGGTGCGGGAGGTGCAGATTTCACACCCATACCTGCCCCTCTGCAGTCTGCTTAGTCAAAACAAAAAGTAAAACTCTGCCACTTTACAGCCAACCAACAAGTACATGTTCACAGAGAAAGTGAGCACACATCTAGTTTGACCCTTTGACGTGCATCTGGGGTTACATCTGCATAAAGTCCTATTCTACTACTTTAAACAGTCATGGGAAATGTATTTTGTGAAGAGTGCTGAGAGTTGTTTGGAGACCCCTACTCCGGTCACAGAGCTACAGTTCCAGAGTGGTTTAACAATCAGTCCTTCTTCCCAGGCAACTCTGGGAAATGTAGCTCTGTACCTCTCAGTATCTTTAGCATACTACAGCTTCTAGGATTCTTTGAGGGAAGACATGACTGTTTAAAGTGGTATCATAGTGCTTTAAATGTATGGTGTGGATATGGTATGGCACAGCCACCACCAAAATAAGGTGAATGGGAGCCCTGCTGTGGTGCCCCCAAGGGCCTTACAAGTCCTAGAGCTGTCCCTATATGAATAAGATAGCCATCCCATTATTTGTCCCCAGTACAGGGGAGTTCAGTACAGGGATTCCACTGCCTGAAATATTTTGCACTTGATATCATTGTGGTTGCAGCATTTCAAATGCCACTTTGCTGGAAGTTCCACCAGGCACTTGATATAATGCTGAGAACTTTCAGGATGCTTAGTCCAAATTCACAATGTATTCTAGTGTAAAGGAAGATAGGTTTCTCACTACAGCTACCAACTGATTCTAAATTAGGCATGAAAAAGGTGGATTTTAAAGCCACGATGCAATTATTCATTGCCCGAAGCAACTTGCAAAGGAGGAAGAACATTATGACAATTCGCTGTGCTTGTTCAGAATGCTGTTTAAAAAGTAACATTGCTCCTCTTCCAGCACCTACTGCTAAGAAAGGATAAGCTGATTCAAGAGAAATGTGCCAAATGGGAGATAAAACACAGACACCACAGAGCTCAAGACAGGTAAGTGAGGTGGCCAGATGGACTGAAAAGTATAGCAGTCCAATCCACCGTACACAGCAAAATTTAACCACAATTCCTATTTCAGTCATTATGTTCTCAGAAAATGGTTGCTATAGGTTAGCACCTCATGGGCAACCCAGTGCCTCACAGAGACTTCATCCTAGGCTGTCCTCTGAACTGAAACATGGATTAATGAGTACACAGTTGGATTGATGTTCCTTTTCAACTCCAGTTTCCAGGAACAGTTGAATGAAGCATGATAGCCACTTTGTACAGAGAAAGAGGAAGAGGAGAATTTCCCCTTCTGACTGTGGGCGCATGTCACTATATTCTAGTATCAGTAAGCACTGCAAAGATAAGCATAAAGGCACAAATGCACAACTGTAATCACCAGACACTTCCTCTTAAGGAACCATAACCATAACTGTGGGGGGTTGGAGTTGGTGCTTTTCGCTTCAATCAGGCATAAAAGATGCATAATTTCTGCAAATGTTAGTAATGGGGAAGCCTTGTTAAAGCTCTGTACCAGGTAATTTAGTACAGGAGCATTCCTTCTAATAATGAACTCAGGTAGCACATGCCAACAGGACTGGAAACAATATGGACCATCAACAAACAAGAGAAAAGTATCAGCATGCTCAGGGAACCCCAAATGTTTGCAGAAAATAATCTCTACAAAAATCTTTTTAAAAAACTAAGGGGGCATCACTCCCTCCTCCTAAAAAACCCCCAGCCCAATGAGGAAAACTGAGCATGCTCAGACCAGGGGAAGAAGGATGGAATATCTTGGTGGAGGGGAAGGTGGCAAGTTGGTTGGCTGGAAGGAAACCAGAAAAGGAGCACTCCTATTAGGAGATTAGGATACACTGCAACATTATGTTGCAGGTGCTACATCATTCTATAAGACGGTTCGGAAACTACAGCTTGTGCAAAACTCGGCGGCCAGGCTGATAACGAGGACCAGGCGGTCCGAACATATAACACCTGTTCTGGCCCGCTTGCACTGGCTACCTATATGTTTCCGGGCCAGATTCAAAGTGTTGGTTTTAACCTATAAAGCCTTATACGGCGCGGGACCACCATACCTCCTGGAACGCCTCTCCCGATATGAACCTGCCCGTACACTACGTTCAACATCGAAAGCCCTCCTCCGAGTTCCGACTCATAGAGAGGCTCAGAGGATGGTTACAAGAACCAGGGCCTTCTCAGTGGTGGCCCCCGAATTGTGGAATAGTCTTCCCGTTGAGGTGTGCTTGGCGCTGACATTGCTATCTTTTCGGCGCCAAGTTAAAACCTTTCTCTTTGCTCAGGCATTTTAGTTTAATATGTTCAAATTGGTTTTAGATTTGTGGATTTTTATATATATGTTTTTGTACCGATTTATGTGATTTTATTGTATATACTTTCTGTTGTACACCGCCCAGAGAGCTATGCTAGTGGTGCGGTACAAAAATTTAACAAATAAAATAAATAAATAAAAAATAATGTTGATCCTAGAGAGAGAGAAACACAAGATAGAAGCCACAATGTAGTAAAAGTGCTGGAAACAAAATAAATTGCAAAATACATGCATTTATTTATTTTATTTATTAGATTTATATTCCGTCCTTTCTCCCAGTAGAAGCCCTGGGTGGCATGTGAGCTAAATAAATTTGCATTAATTCTCATACTAAGAACAGATTAGTTAACAAAGCATGATATAAATAGCAATAACAACACTGACCAGTAACAGTGAAGTGGTATAGAAAATGGGACGACCGAACAACTTTGACCCCCTAAACCAAACAGCTGTCTATCACCTCACCAGGGTCTTGCTTGCTGGGCTATATGCATCTTAGTGGGTCACAAGTGGTACAGGCCCAGGCTATGGTAATCCAAGCAAGTGAAGTCACTGTTCTATCCATAATTCCTAGAATACAGATATTTGTTTTATCTTCCAGTTGTGTTCATATTAGGGTAATAGATGGAAAGCAAAGTTCTATGAACACCCTGAAGTTATCTGCAAATGGTAAGATATGGTGTACCTTAGCATTTTAATGTGATATTGAATTTGAGCTTTCCCAGGCCTGGCTCTGTGCTATTAAAGCATGTAGCTATATAGCAAGATTTAAAACAAATTAATAATGGGTGCCAAAAAAATAGTTAAGTAATGAAACTGGACACATTTCAAGGTCAAAGATGCACTTTAAAAAGTGATGTTTGGTTCTAGTTCTAGAACAGAACCTTTCTTTGAATGTGAATGCATCGCTCTTGCTTAAAGACTCTGCACTGTTCCTTGCTGCCCGGTGGCTATGATCAGTCTTGTTTGTAAAAGACAGTGTATGGTATAATTGGTTCCAAAGCAAAGTAAAACGTTCTATAAATATGTCACACACAGCAAACTGCAATCCTGCATGCGCTATGTTTAACAGGGATCAAATCACTGTTTCTTTTAAAACACAACACTGCAGTTTTTATTTGGGTTTGCATCCAATTTCAGCAGGTTAAATATAACTGTGGTTCATTTTCAGTTAACTGAAGGAAAAAGACTTTCTGATTCTCAAGTTGGATAAGATATGGAAGTACATCAAAACATGTGTGCAGATTTTGAGAAAACTCATTCCTTTTAGAAGCTCGCTGTTAGAAGTGAAGAAAGAAGCCACAGCTAAGGGACTGCAAAAGGTCCCAGGTTCAGTCTGTCACAGTTGAAAAGGATCCCTGGTCACAGGACTGAGAAAGACTTCTGCCTGAAGGCCAAGACAGCCACTGTCACCCGGATTAGACAATTCTGGTCTGCCTCACTATAAGTTATATCTCATTAATATCTCATTAAGGCTGATTCATATCTCATTAATATGAGGCAAGGGCCATAGCTCAGTACCAGAACAGATGTTTTGTTTGCAAAAGGTCCCAGGTTCAATCCCCGACATCTCCACTTAAAAAGATGGAAACTCATTCAGTATGGCAGCTTCATATGTTCATCAGGAAATATGGAGAGATTCTGAATGAAAACTATGGCTGAAGCTAAAACAGGATACAGTACTAAAGAGAGCCAATGTGGTATGTTGGATCGAGTACTGAACATGAATCTTTTCTATCATACATGTTCAAATCCTTGCTCAGCTCAGCCTCAAAGCTCACTGGGAGTCTCTGGCTGCATACACGCCATACATTTAAAGCCTATTTTCCCCCTCCCCAAGAATCCTGAGAACTTCAGTTTGTTAAGATTACTGGGAATTGTAGCTCTGGCAGCTACAGTTCCCAGGATTGGGGGAAAACATGCTTTAAATGTGCTTTAAATTTATGCTCCCCTCGCTGGATCGTCATCTTGTAGTGGTGAGTGGGCTTGCGTGTTCCAATGAACCCTATGAGCGATGCCGTCGGGAGTCATGTACTCCCAGCAGGGTCACCCATGGCAGTAAGGCCAAGGGAGAGGAACCAGACAAAGAACGATCCAAGAATGTCCTCAACGGCAGAACAGGCGTAGGATAACAATGTATATGCTACAACACCTGTGAAGGTGGATGAAGGCTACAGCAGATATATGACTTCCAATCGTCGTGGTATCCATGCCATTGGATCAAAGCCTTTTTCTGTCAAGATTGTGTGTTGATTGTTGTGCGCCAATCTCCCCATATAAAACAAATTAAGCACAGGTGTCTTCCAACCAAACCAAATATGTGGGAGGCTGTGTGGATCCAGAATTGGCCTCCACAGTCACTTACGGACTCACTGTTAACGACCTTATCTTGGAAGACAATCTTATTTGGCCACAAGTGATCACCAATGAATGAATGAAATTTATGCTGCACACACAGCCTGTCTCTCCCTCCCCCTCAGGCCAAACTAAATGTGACAGTAATTGTATCACAGTAAATGTAAATAGTTGCTGCAACTATTAGCAGCCAGGATCAATTCCTTGGTGAGTGTGTGCAGATGGTGGAATAAAATATCATAAATAAATAAAGTTCCAATTGGCACATAACACAGGTCCTGTTCAAACATGAATGTGCATCATTCATTGCAAGTCCATGTCAATGGACCTATGTAAGTTGACAGTTTTTCCCAGAATGCCCTGAAATGATGCTGTCCAGAGCACTCTGAGGAGCGAAATGGCTTCTGCCAGCCAGCAATCAATAAGAGCTTTGAGCAGCCATAGGCAAGAGCACCAAAATAGTAATAAAAAAGAGAAAAAAGTAACACCAGACCACTACCAAAGCAAATGTTAAGCCTCCTCAGATTGTTTTAAAAAAAACCCAAATGCCAAATGGAGGGGCAGCCCTAAATGCAATGGCAGAAAACTCAATTTAAGCCTTGCTAGATAGGAAGCTTTTAACCTGGCTCCCAATTACAATCTATGAAAGGTATTCCAAAACTGAGGTGCCACCATGGAGAGAAAACATCTTCTCTGTAGCCAACTGCCTCATACCAAAAGAAAACATCAGGAGAATGGCCTCAGAAAACAATGTTATGGATAGGGCAAGTTTTAAGGACTCCAGTCCCATGCCATTCAGTTCCCAAACTCTATCACCACCCCAACCATACAAGATCACTCATCCCCCTGTAAGATGCAACTGAGAGTGCACCTGGAGGCAACTTGTCTGAGTGCAAGGCTGCAATCCAATCATCTTCCACTGAGCTGAGTGTCAGAGCACATGCTTTCCATGCACAAAATCCCAGGTTCAATCCATGGCATCTCCAGCTAAAATGATCAGACACCAGATGATGTGAAAGACCTCTTCTTGAAACCCTGGAGAGATGGTGCTAGTCAGAGTAGACAATACACAGACATCCAGCACACATTTAAAGAACAAGACTTCCCATAAAGAATCCTGGGAAAGGTGGTTTTCCTCTCAAATTCTAAGCATCCTTAACAAACTACACTTCCCATGATTCTCTGGGGGAAGTTGCATGTTTTAAATGTGTGTTGGATGTGCTTTAAATGGATGGTGTGGACCTGGCCTACAGACCTGGTATAAAGTTCCTCTAAGCTCCTGGTATATGTTCCTCTAAGCTTCTGCTGGCTCTTGGCTAGCCTTCCACACCTTGCTGCCCTCCAGATGTTTTGGATTATAATTCCCATCATCCCTCACTAGTGGTCATGCTGCCTGGAAATGATGAAAGTTGTAGTTCAACAACATCTGGAGGACATCAAGGTGTGGAAGACTGAGGGGTGATTAAGGGGTGAGTTTTATTGTGCAGCTCAGCTCTAATCTGTGTTGAAGCAACATCTGTCATGCAATGGAGCCATTCAAGATCCTGCAGAATGCTACCTCTCCCCGTTGTCTGGGAGCAGTTATCTCTTGCTTGCTACCTCCTGCTAGTGCCACACAACTCCAGCCTCAGGTGAAAGCAATTCAAGTTAGTAAAGCAGCACTGTCATTGCATTCCTAGCTGTATTTTTAGAGGACAATGAAGTCCTACAGTTAAATCAACAAATGATTATCAGAAACAACAACAAAACCACAGAAAGAGACCTGCCAATTGACATCTTGATATAAACTCAGCAGCATCTGTTTCTGTGGCCTTTCAACAGCTGGACAAATAAACCAAGGGATACCGTCATGATGAAATCCTGTCATCGAAGGAATTTAGAAACAATCTAACCTATGAAATTTGCACAAGACAAACTCCAGCATGTGTAACCCTTTAAGGCTTACTCTCAGGAGTATGTCGGCAAATGGTGGGTACCAGAAAAATTCTGCCTACAGTCTAGGCTTCCAGCCACTCCAGCCCAAGGTAAACAGGCAATGTGCCCCAGCTGCCATGTGCAGGATCTGGCCTTCGGCATACATTCGGAAAGGTCATTTTTTCAACACTTCCAAAAGCATACTGAGAGACAAATCCAGCAAATCTTGGTGAATACACATGGCCATCTACCAGAGGCACTGAGTGGCAGCTCCAAGGCATATTCTTATGGGCTACATGGTTGTAAGACTAAGTACTGAAAATATTTATGAAGCTAACATGAGTTCTGGCTGCCATCAAACTTCATCCCATTTGCAGATTCCCCACTTCATAGAGGTAGAAATGTGGTAAAGTACGGGAGTTCCAGTCTCTTCCCAATAATGAATAGTTGGGTGTGACTGGAACATAGGAATGTAGGAAGATGCCTTCTGCTGATTCAGACCACTGGTCCATCTACCTCAGTCTACATTGACTGGCAGTGGTTCTCCAGGGTTTCAGGCAAGAGCTTTTACAGCCCTACCTGGAGATGCTTGAGTTCACTGCCCAGTGATATGAAATACTAATTTCAGGATGTGAGAGATAGGTAGGCATATTTTAGTGTAGACTTAAACCGACATATTTAAGAGATAGGTGAAAAGCTCTGTACTTGCCATCAGTGTGTACGGCATTTTACAGGGTTACAAAAGCCCCCAAAGAACTTACAGTAAAAAATCAACAAGGAGTAAACGTGTTGCATTCAGAGACATGTCCATAAAAGGAGGAGGTTGACTTTCCGGCCCTAGAGATGGGGGGGAAATTCAATTCAGTTTGCATTTAAAGGCAACCCTACCTAATTTGCACTTTCCGAAACAATACCCAGACTGAAACACAGCCTCCTTACAAATTTACACTCCTCCAAATTTTGCAAAGCAGTTTTGCAGCCAAGTAACATGTACTAAAAAGCATATATAAAATGAATGTTATCTGCTTACACATAATTACTGTCTCATCAAATTTGGCGCACAAACACACACACACATATACAATGAGCATCAAGGCTGAGCTGAGCACAGAGCTGAAAATGAATCTCTTTTAGCATACCAAAGTGTGCATATAAATGCATGTATTAGTGGAAATAACATGCAACACTGCATTATATTCAGGGAAATTGCTTGGAAAAAATGTGTATATTTTTTCCTTGGTGGCACGGAGTGCCTTCTACCAACTTCAGCTGGTGGCCCAACTATGTCCCTATCTGGACAGGGATAACCTGGCTTCAGTTGTCCATGCTCTGGTAACCTCCAAATTAGATTACTGCAATGCACTCTACGTGGGGTTGCCTTTGAAGACGGTTCGGAAACTGCAGCTTGTGCAAAATGCAGCAGCCAGATTGGTAACAGGGACCAGACGGTCCGAACATATAAAACCAATTCTGGCCCGTTTGCACTGGCTGCCTGTATGTTTCCAAGCTCGATTCAAGGTGCTGGTTTTGACTTATAAAGCCTTACACGGCTTGGGACCACAATACCTGATGGAACGCCTCTCCCTATACAAACCCACCCGTACACTACCTTCAAGATCAAAGGCCCTCCTCTGGGTGCCTACTCCAAGGGAAGCTCGGAGGATGGCAACAAGGGAGAGGGCCTTCTCAGTGGTGGCCCCCAAATTATGGAATGATCTTCCTGATGAGGTGTGCCTGGTGCCAACACTGTTATCTTTTTGGCGCCAGGTCAAGACTTTCCTTTTCTCCCAGGCATTTTAGCATGTGTTTTATACTGTTTAAATTTTTAAATTGTGTTTTAAATTGTTTTTAAAAGATGTGTTTTTAAATTTGTGTATTTGTTTTAATGTTTTTAGTTACAGTAATCCGCCCAGAGAGCTTCGGCTATGGGGCGGTATACAAGTATAATAAAATAAATAAATAAATAAATAAATAAAAATATATTAGGCAAAATTTGCACTAAAATGCTGAGAATTTTCATGGGCTCTCCGACACTGGAGGCATTCAAGAGGCAGCTGGACAGCCATCTGTCGGGAATGCTTTGATATGGATTCCTGCATTGAGCAGGGGGTTGGACTTGATGGCCTTATAGGCCCCTTCCAACGCTACTATTCTATGATTCTATGAGAGCTTTTTTTTTAAAATGCAAACTGATGTAGAAATGGGGGGACCTGAAATGAAGACTGGAAAAATGAAAAACGGAGAGAAACTGAAATGGACATATCTGCACATCCCTACTTGCTCCCTCCTTTCTCTGCAGTCTCTTAGGCCCCATGAAAAGTCTCTCCAGAGCGTCAGGGGACCCTGCTAAAAGGGGAGGCTGAGGAGGAAAAGGGTTCCCTGAAAATCAGGAAAAGGCATCTTCAGGGAGCAGGCCTCCCTTTTGCAGAAGATGCCGTCACATGATTTTTCAACAATTCCCCCTCAGTTCCTCTCATGCCTGTGCCACCCCATTCAGCAAGATCTCATGACACCCCCCTCAGGAAAGGCTTTCCATAGCCCCAGCAGCAGTGGAGAGGGTGGGAAAGACACTTTCTGACCACCACCCCACTTTTATTGGCAAGTCTATGAATCCAGTCCAATGGTTTAGAAAAGTTGCAGAGCTCTCTTTCAAATGTTGGCGAATGTCTGAATGCTAAAATTGCACTCCATTCCCTTCCTCGCTACTTTACCAATATTAGCAAATAGATGAATTCCTGTTCTTTGTTTTTCTCCATGCTTATTCCCAACCTCATGCTACTTCAAAAAACTATTTTTTTTAAAAAAATGTATTGCTAGAACTTTAAAATGTTTTCTGTTCCAATACAACAATTTCAGAAGCATTAATAATAGGCTGAGGAGAACACAATGTGAAAGTGATATATATTTCACTTCATACTTTCTGCTTTCTAATCGTTTTGAGAATTCTTCCCAGAAGATGCCCTCAAGCTCTTGGACAAAGGAGAGTTTTTAGAATTGCCGTCCCTGGAGTAAGTTGAGAAAAGTCAAGAATATGGTTGATGTAATTAAGGTACAGTGGAGAATAGCCTTCTCACTAGAGATGGGGAGAAAATCTTTTTCATTTTGCATTTAGAGGCAAATTTACGAAATTCACACTTTCTGAAACAACACATGAATCAAAACATAGCCATTCTTCAAAAGTCACACTTTTCCAAATTTTACAGTGCAGTCCTCCAGTCAAACATGTACAAAAATACACACACAAGAGTAAAGTGTGCATATAAATGCATATATTAGTGAAAATAACACACAAAAATATGTTAGGGAAAATTGCTTTGCAACAATGTGTCCATTAGGCAAAACTGCATACAACGGCGTGCAAATTAAACACACACACACACACACACAGAAACTACAGTCCGTTCAACTAATTCCTGGCACTGACAACAGGAACAACAAGACTGCCACTGACAACAGGAATAGTAAACAACAAACAGAAAATGGAGGGGGATCAATCATTTGTTGTCACCTGCAAGGTGTGCGCTATGTTCATTTTCTTGACGGAAACCATCCGCGATTACACTTGCAGCAAGTGCAGATTGGTGGCGCTCCTAGAAGAAAAGCTCAGGGGGCTGCAGCAATGCATCGACACCCTGCGACTTATCAGAGAAGATGAGGACTTCCTCGATAGAACACAAGAGGAATTAAGGGAACGACACAAAGTACAGGAAGAAAGCGACAAGGAAGAAGAGGACTGCAACAGCAACAAATTCCCATGGAGAACTGTCACTGTAAGGGCAAGGAAAAACAGGAGGGATTCACAACTGCTGCAACTAACAAATCGCTTTCAGCGTCTCTTGGCAGACAGCACCTCTGAAGAGCCTCAACAAACTCACCTGCATCAAGAGCCACTGGCTGCAAAGGAAGACTCCACACCCCAGAAGAAGGAAGCTCATGCAACCACTGCTCGTGGCAAAAAGAGGAGGGTGCTGGTGGTTGGAGACTCGTTGCTCAGGGGGGTAGAGGCACCGGTATGCCAGCCGGACAAAATGAATTGGGAAGTCTGTTGTCTCCCTGGGGCACGCATCCAGGACGTCACTGACAACCTGTTGAGGCTCTTTGGGAACCAAGATAGGTACCCCTTTTTCCTCATCCATGTGGGCACGAACGACACGGCCAGAAACACCTTGGAACAGATCACCTCAGACTATGAGGCTCTGGGTAGGAAGGTCAAGGATTTTGGGGCGCAGGTGGTCTTCTCGTCAATTCTTCCCAAGAAGGATGGAGGACTACAAAGGGAAAGGAAGATACTGCAGGTCAACGACTGGTTATGCAGATGGTGTCGACGGGAGAGGTTTGGATTCTGGGACCATGGTCTAAGCTTCTTGGAGGGGGAACTGTTGGCAAGAGATCGGCTGCACCTCACGAGGACTGGGAAGAATCTCTTTGGCGGAAGTATGGCAAAACTCATCAAGTGAGCTGAGGCTGGCGAGGGAAGCGAGGAACAACAAAAAGGGGTTTTTCAGATATGTTCGAAGCAAGAGAAAGACCAAGGAAACGATGGGACTGCTGCTCAATGAGGATGGAAAAATGTTGACAGATAACAAGGAAAAGGCAGAACTGCTCAACGCCTATTTTGCCTCCGTTTTCTCCCAAAAAGGGAACAGTGTGCAACCTTGCATTGGTAGCAATCTCAGTAAGGGGTCGGGATTGCAGTTCAAGATTGATAAGGAGATAGTCAGGAAATACCTAGTTAACCTAAATGAGTTCAAATCTCCAGGGCCTGATGAACTGCATCCCAGAGTATTGAAGGAACTTGCTGATGTACTCTCGGAACCTCTTGCCATCATCTTTGAGAAATCCTGGAGAACGGGAGAGGTGTCGGAGGATTGGAGACGGGCAAACGTCGTCCCGCTCTTTAAAAAGGGTAAAAAAGAAGATCCGGGGAATTACAGGCCGGTCAGTCTGACTTCAATACCGGGAAAGATATTAGAACAGATAATAAAAGAGTCCATTGGCAACTATCTAGATGACAATGCTGTGATTAGTAAGAGCCAGCATGGGTTTGTCAAGAAAAAATCCTGTCAAACTAATCTCATCTCTTTTTTTGATCGGGTCACTAGCTTAGTAGATGGTGGAAATGCTGTAGATGTCATCTATCTAGATTTCAGCAAAGCATTTGACAAAGTCCCCCACGACCTTTTGATTAGCAAACTGGTCAAATGCAGACTAGATGGAAATACTGTCAGGTGGATTCGCAACTGGTTGGAAAACCGTACTCAAAGAGTGGTCGTCGGTGGCTCTGCTTCGGACTGGAAGGAGGTTTCGAGTGGAGTGCCACAGGGTTCTGTCCTGGGGCCGATACTCTTCAACATTTTTATCAATGACTTAGATGACGGGGTGGAGGGAAACCTTATGAAGTTTGCGGATGATACGAAACTGGGAGGGATAGCTAACACAATGGAAGACAGGAATAAAATCCAAAGGGACCTGGATAGACTAGAAAATTGGGCTGAAATTAATAATTCAATTCAATTCAATTATTCAATTTATTAGTCGCCCATCTGGCTGGTTGACCAGCCACTCTGGGCGACGTACAAGATAAAAACTGTACATTAAGCATTAAAATTTAAAACATAACAATAAAAGCCTAACCCATCCTAAAAGCTTTCCTGAAGAGCCAGGTCTTCAAAGTCCGGCGAAAGGTCATCTCCGAAGGGGCATGACGGAGATCATTTGGGAGAGAGTTCCATAGGGTGGGGGCCACTATTGAGAAAGCCCTCTCTCTAGTCCTCACCAGTTTCATAAAATGAAATTCAATAAAGACAAATGCAAGATTCTGCATTTAGGCCACAAAAACAAAATGCACGGGTACAGGATGGGAAATACCCGGCTTAGCAGTAGTGCGTGTGAGAAGGACCTTGGAATTGTAGTGGATCGCAAGTTGAACATGACCCAGCAGTGTGATGCTGCGGCAAAAAAGGCAAATGCGGTTTTGGGCTGCATAAACAGAACTATAGTTTCCAGGTCGAGGGAAGTAATAGTCCCACTATATTCTGCATTCGTCAGGCCTCATCTGGAATACTGTGTTCAGTTCTGGGCGCCTCATTTTAAGAAAGATATAGACAAGTTAGAGCGGGTTCAGAAGAGGGCGACGAGGATGATAACCGGTATGGAGAACAAGTCTTATGAGGAAAGGTTGAAGGAACTTGGCATGTTCAGTCTGGTGAAGAGAAGGCTGAGGGGTGACATGATTGCACTCTTTAAGTACCTGAAGGGTTGTCACATAGAGGAGGGTACAGATTTGTTCTCTGATGCCCCAGAGGGTAGGACTAGGTTTAATGGTTTTAAGTTGCAGGAGCGTAGATTCAGATTGGACATTAGAAGGAACTTCTTGACAGTAAGGGCAGTTCGGCAATGGAACCGACTGCCTAGGGAGGTGGTGGGATCCCCTTCGCTGGATGTCTTCAAGCAGAGGCTGGACAGCTATCTGCGGGAGATGCTCTAGCTGTGGATTTCCTGCTGTGAGCAGGGGGTTGGACTCGATGGCCTACAAGGCCCCTTCCAACTCTATGATTCTATATTCAGAGAAATTTGTACTAAAATGTTGGTGAATTTTCATGAGGACTTTAAACAGAGATTCACAAACTGATGTGGAAATGTGGAGAACTGAACTTAAAGACTGGAAAAATGAGACACAGAGAGCAACTGAAGTTGGCACATTCACCAATCCCTGCTTCTCACACACCCTTGTATTGATCTATTAGTAGAAAATTGTGGTATTACTGCTTGCTTAAAGGGGGGAACCGTAGGAGCCATCCTAAAATGATGCTGGTTTGTGATTCAGATAAATAAAATATTTTTGTTCTTACAGTTTTTAATTCTTACGGTTGCTTTTAATTAATGATGTTTGTCTTCATCAGCCCAGTTTGGATGTAATGCTAAGCTAAATCATGGCTAACACAGAAGCATGCAGCTACTACTTACAGAAAAAAATCATGGTCACTTGGCTCTCCCCAGGTCTTACTGCTGGCACACTACCCAGAGTTAAACCATAGTTTGGCTTAGCTTTATGTCCGAACCTAGGCTTCAAGTTTGTCTCGCTCCAGATAAACCACAAGATGTAGCAAAATTTTGTTACAGAGAGCATTGGTACTCCCTTTTTATGTTCTCAGCTGTGTCAATCAAAGCTACCATATGGTATGAGATCTGTTATTCCCAGAATCCCCTAGAGGAGGACACATTCATAAATTTAAATAACTAAATGTTTTTATGTATGGAGGAAAACAAGCAGAATAAATAGTTCTTATATGAAGAAGAACAAATAATAGTTCTATCGAATATACTAACCTAATATCACTGACTCCCCTCTTCAACAGGAGTCCTAAACACCAGCCTTTTAACTAAGCGTACACATTCTCCTGTCTTTGTCTGTAATATCTCACCAATTCTCTGATCCAATTTTCAGGTTTTGCTGAACCAAGCCATGGTTTAGCAGTGGATAGCACAGCAGCAGGAAGGCTGGGGGGAGAAGCACAGCAGCCACAATCTTTGCTCCAGGAACCTTCACATTTGCCATGATTTGCCTTATGTTAGATGCAAACTGGGCCTCTGTCTCCCTGAATCCCATTTTCTGTCTTCTCAGCAGCCACTCTGCACTCGTCACTCACTCTGGCTCCACCCGCCAGTGCATTTCACTCATTCTTCTGTTATATTATCATCACCCAAGCATTGTCTTAGTCAATGAACAGGAAGCTTTTACAGCTCTTGCTAATGAGGAAAGCCTGCGGATTGGCAGTCACTTAAGTAGGCAGGAGCTCCTTGGATCTATAATCCTGATGGCCTCCCACACACAACAGTTGTGAGTGAAGCCATGGATTCCCAGTTCTAGCCCTGGCAGCTCCTGACAATCTAGATAGACAGACAGATATATACAGTATATATAGATAGACATAGATATAACACAGAGAGAGTAAATCAGGATTGGGAAACGTTTTTCAGCCTAAGGTTCACATTCCCTTCTGGGCTACATTCCCTGAAGGCTACATGCCAGTGGTGGGACAGGGCAGAGCAACAAGTGTGAAATGTACTTTTGTACAGTAGGCTAGTTTCTCTACACACACAATGTTGCACCCCAGGCGCAAGGGGAATTAGATCAGGGAGAGGAGTCAGATGAGGACGAGCTCCCTGGTGACATTATGGGGGGGGCTCTATCAGCCCGCAGACATTCTCGACCATCCCTCCTGTCGAGGCAGATCCCACCCCGTCTGCGAGTTCCCCATCTGAGCTGTTGGGAAGTGACCCTTCACACGCGCCAACCCTGCCCACACCAGAATCCGCACCTGACACTTCAAACTCCTCCCCGCCAACCAGCTTCCCACTCCCTGAGGTCGTGCCATCACCTAGCGAAACCCCCATCGGATGGGGCATTGGAGGCTTGCTCCCCTCACCCCGCATGATAAGGCACAAGAAGCGGGACTCCCAGAGGGTGGGAGCCATCAGTTACGGGTGAAGACCTTCCCTACTTAAACAGGTGCCCACCCAGACTCCAGTGCTGAGTCAACTCTCCCCACATGCTGCAGAGACTGTTTAGGTAGCTTAGCTAGAGAAAGTAGTGAACTAGAGTAGATAGGTTTATGAAGCGCACTGCTTTGGATGTAACCATCACCCTAATAAAATGGGAATTAAACCAAGCCTCACCTCCATCTCATGTCTCAGGCTCTGGGCAGGACACACAAAAAGGTTGCCAGGTCTCCAGTTTTTGCCCAGAGACTCCAAATTTTGGGGGTGCTCTTTGGTTCTCTGGGTGAGTCACCTTAATCTCCAGACTCTCCGCTTTCATTTTAAAAAAGATTAAGTTTCTAGGTGGTCTGGTTCAAGAGATATACACCAAAACTTCAGCTGCTGCCCCCTGTAACTTCTGTTAAATGAGCTGTAGCTGGCTACTCTAACCCCACCCTTTCAAGTTTGTAGCCAATACGTAAAGTCAGGATTGTGATTTTGTTAGCCTCCAGGGAGTACCTAGACCCCATTGCAAGATCAGAAAAGTGTTGTTTTTTCCTGCTTATCTGAAAATTTCATAAATTGAATAAGTATATAGCTTTCAGTCTTTTTCTCACTTGTGTGTAAGAGTCAAACAAGTTTAAATTTTCCTGGGCTGCTGAAGAGGGCAGTGTTTTGAAAACCTTCCCAATATGAAGTATTAATCCAATACTCACTTTTCTGAGAGTAAAGCTGCAATGCTAATCCCACATACCCAGAGTAAACCCCATTGAATTCAATAGGACTTACTTTTGAATAGACATGGTTAGGATTATGGTTAGGTTGGGATTGTGCTGTAAATTAATGGAACTTTTGAGTGAACATAGCAAAGAATTGTGTTTGTGTTGTACATCTTTCTCTCCCCCTCCAATCCTATTTTAAAGCAATGAGGTAGGGCTTAGGTAGCAATGCTTTTATTATGTAGGAAACTAATACTGGTTTTATTTTATTTTTTTAATTTTCTGCAATGACCAACTGGTTTTGACAACAGAGTATTATATGGAGTGTATGTATTTTTACATCTCCAGAAATGTGTGTATATGAAGTCTTTCCAACAACCCTGTGAAGTAGTGTTGCCAACTGGAAACCAAGGCAGCTCACAATAAGAAATATATCCCTTTAAAATTCAGTAACCATAAAAACAAGTATAAACAATTGTAAAACACCTTAAAGAGGCATGATTCTGAATTTTTGGGTTGGGTGAGTGAAGTTGCTTATCACTTGAGGTTGCAGTTCTGTGCACGCTTCCCTGTTTGAGTAAGCTCCATTGAATACATTGGTACCTGCTTCTGAGTAAACAAACATAGGATTGCACTATAAATATCTTTACAGGTTGTATAAATAATAAACATCTTTGACAGTCATGCTTATATAAATATTTCTTCATACTATGTCCACATAAGTATCTGATTTCACACTATGATTGCACATGGTTATTCCTCTACATTTTAAGTGTGCCTTTCTTCCTTGGGGTGGTCACGGTTGCCCTCTGTTGTTTTCATCCTGAGGGGCAGATTAAGCTGAGAGATAGTGAGTAGCCTATGGTCAGCCAGTACACTTTATAGCTCATTTCCATTTTAAAAAATTAATTAAAACGATCTACATGCCGGCAAAATCTATTAAGTAGATCCACACAATATGTTTAAAGGACATCCAACTCACATTTAAAGCTCATGACTTCCCCTAAAGAAACCTGGGAAGTATAGTTTCCCCCTCACAGTTATAGTTCCCATCACCCTGAACAAACTACAATTCCCATGATTCTGTGGTGGGATTCATGTGCTTCAAATGTGTGTTGAATGTGCTTTAAATGAATGGTGTGGATCTGCCCTAGGTATGATGTGTATTCATTAGTGAATTCAAACTAACAATTTTAAAATATATTTTTTGAAACATGGGAAAGGTTGTAGCTCAGCGGTAGGGCATATGCTTTGCATGCAAAGGTTCAAAATTCAGTTTCTGGAAAAGACTATTGCCTGGAAACCTGAAGAGCCAATGCTAGTCCATGTCATCAGTACTGAGCTGAAAAAATGAAATGGGCTTCCTTCAAGTCAATCCCGACTTATGGCAACCCTATGAACAGAGTTTTCATGGTAAGCAGTATTCAGAGGTGGTTTACCATTGCCTTCCTCTGAGGCTGAGAGGCAGTGACTGGCCCAAGGTCATCCAGTGAGCTTCATGACTGTGTGGGGATTTGAACCCTGGTCTCCCAGGTTGTAGCCCAACACCTAGATGGTACCAAATGACCTGAGTCAGTATAAGGCAGATTCCTTTGATCCTAAAAGTAGACAGAGACCCAAGGGCCACAGTGACTCCAAAATTTATTTGTGTATTTTATTTACAACATTTATATACCGCTTTATTGTAAGAAATATCACAGTGGTTTACAGAAGGAATTAAAACAATACAATCATTGGCAAAACAGTTAAAGACAGGTATTTTAAAATATTCAAAATAATAAAACCAACAATGAGTTAAAAACAGATAAAAAACACAATATCTTCTATATGCCTGTATAGGTTGCCTAAACAAAGATGTTTTTAGCAGGTGTCAAAATGAGTACAATGAAGGCGTCTACTTAATGTCAATAGGCAGGGAGTTCCAAAGGGTAGGTGCTGCCACACTAAAGGACTGATTTCTTACAAGAGCAGAACAAGTACTATGTGGCACCCGTAACATGGAAAGCACACCTTGAACTTGGCCTGGTAGCAAATCAGCAACCAGTGCAGATTTCAGAACAGAGGTATTATGTGCTGACAGGGTCTCAGCATTCTGCATTAACTGCAGCCCCCAGGTCAGGTTGTATTGCATGGGGATTTCTGTGACCTTGGCGTACTGGCTGTAAGTGCTGGTTTTTGGTTAGGAATCCTGACTGGCTGTGGGATGCTGAGTTTTCTGCCTTACCCATAGGAATCTTGTTGTGGTTGGTATGGTATTGCATTTAGGAAATCATCACTGTCTTTTGTTTTTCTTCTCCTATTTGCATTTCATTTACCTTTAACCTTACTCCCTTACATCCATAGAAGCAACAACAGTGGTTCCGTGTGCTCAGCTCAATCCCCTTAAACCCACTGATGATGCACCTTGTTAGTTGCATGATGGTTTGTTTCTTGCCCAATAGTGGTAAAAGAGAATTCACGTACATGGGAAATGTGGCTGCAATTGTTGTTGTGCCCAAGCTGCTGCCTTTGAAGGTTGACCAAACCATGTGTGTTTTCTCTCTGTCAATTATTACTCACTGGAATTGGGCTGGCTGTCAGTGTGAGTTTATAGCAACCCACAAGGTAGACAGAAAAGGGTAGAGAATCTTCTTACTCTTTCTCATTTCTCAGACCTCTTTCAGAACATAAGAACATAAGAACATAAGAAGAGCCTGCTGGATCAGGCCAGTGGCCCATCAAGTCCAGCATCCTGTTCTCACAGTGGCCAACCAGGGGCCTGGGGGAAGCCCGCAAGCAGGACCCGAGTGTAAGAACACTCTCCCCTCCTGAGGCTTCCGGCAACTGGTTTTCAGAAGCATGCTGCCTCTGACTAGGGTGGCAGAGCACAGCCATCACGGCTAGTAGCCATTGATAGCCCTGTCCTCCATGAATTTGTCTAATCTTCTTTTAAAGCCATCCAAGCTGGTGGCCATTACTGCATCTTGTGGGAGCAAATTCCATAGTTTAACTATGCACTGAGTAAAGAAGTACTTCCTTTTGTCTGTCCTGAATCTTCCAACATTCAGCTTCTTTGAATGTCCACGAGTTCTAGTATTATGAGAGAGGGAGAAGAACTTTTCTCTATCCACTTTCTCAATGCCATGCATAATTTTATACACTTCTATCATGTCTCCTCTGCCCCGCCTTTTCTCTAAACTAAAAAGCCCCAAATGCTGCAACCTTTCCTCGTAAGGGAGTCGCTCCATCCCCTTGATCATTCTGGTTGCCCTCTTCTGAACCTTTTCCAACTCTAGAATATCCTTTTTGAGATGAGGCGACCAGAACTGTACACAGTATTCCAAGTGCGGCCGCACCATAGATTTATACAACGGCATTATGATATCGGCTGTTTTATTTTCAATACCTTTCCTAATTATCGCTAGCATGGAATTTGCCTTTTTCACAGCTGCCGCACACTGGGTCGACATTTTCATCGTGCTGTCCACTACAACCCCGAGGTCTCTCTCCTGGTCGGTCACCGCCAGTTCAGACCCCATGAGCGTATATGTGAAATTAAGATTTTTTGCTCCAATATGCATAATTTTACACTTGTTTATATTGAATTGCATTTGCCATTTTTCTGCCCATTCACTCAGTTTGGAGAGGTCTTTTTGGAGCTCTTCGCAATCCCTTTTTGTTTTAACAACCCTGAACAATTTAGTATCGTCAGCAAACTTGGCCACTTCACTGCTCACTCCTAATTCTAGGTCATTAATGAACAAGTTGAAAAGTACAGGTCCCAATACCGATCCTTGAGGGACTCCACTTTCTACAGCCCTCCATTGGGAGAACTGTCCGTTTATGCCTACTCTCTGCTTTCTGCTTCTTAACCAATTTCTTATCCACAAGAGGACCTCTCCTCTTATTCCATGACTGCTAAGCTTCCTCAGAAGCCTTTGGTGAGGTACCTTGTCAAACGCTTTTTGAAAGTCTAAGTACACTATGTCCACTGGATCACCTCTATCTATATGCTTGTTGACACTCTCAAAGAATTCTAATAGGTTGCTGAGACAGGACTTTCCCTTGCAGAAGCCATGCTGGCTCTGCTTCAGCAAGGCTTGTTCTTCTATGTGCTTAGTTAATCTAGCTTTAATAATACTTTCTACCAGTTTTCCAGGGACAGAAGTTGCCTGTAATTTCCGGGATCCCCTCTGGATCCCTTTTTGAAGATTGGCGTTACATTTGCCACTTTCCAGTCCTCAGGCACGGAGGAGGACCCAAGGGACAAGTTACATATTTTAGTGTGCAGATCAGCAATTTCACATTTGAGTTCTTTGAGAACTCTCGGGTGGATGCCATCCGGGCTCGGTGATTTGTCAGTTTTTATATTGTCCATTAAGCTTAGATCTCTCGTTACCACTATTTGTCTCAGTTCCTCAGAATCCCTTCCTGCAAATGTTAGTTCAGGTTCAGGGATCTGCCCTATATCTTCCACTGTGAAGACAGATGCAAAGAATTCATTTAGCTTCCCTGCAATCTCCTTATTGTTCTTTAGTACACCTTTGACTCCCTTATCATCCAAGGGTCCAATCGCCTCCCTAGATGGTCTCCTGCTTTGAATGTATTTATAGAATTTTTTGTTGTTGGTTTTTATGTTCTTAGCAATGTGCTCCTCAAATTCTTTTTTAGCATCCCTTATTGTCTTCTTGCATTTCTTTTGCCAGAGTTTGTGTTCTTTTTTATTTTCTTCATTTGGACAAGACTTCCATTTTTTGAAGGAAGACTTTTTGCCTCTAAGAGCTTCCTTGACTTTGCTCGTTAACCATGCTGGCATCTTCTTGGCCCTGACGGTACCTTTTCTGATCTGCGGTATGCATTCCAGTTGAGCTTCTAATATAGTGTTTTTAAACAACTTCCAAGCATTTTCGAGTGATGTGACCCTCTGGACTTTGTTTTTCAGCTTTCTTTTTACCAATCCCCTCATTTTTGTGAAGTTTCCTCTTTTGAAGTCAAATGTGACCGTGTTGGATTTTCTTGGCAATTGGCCAGTTACATGTATATTTAATTTAATAGCACTGTGGTCACTGCTCCCAATCGGTTCAACAACACTTACATCTTGCACCAGGTCCCGGTCCCCACTGAGGATTAAGTCCAGGGTTGCCGTCCCTCTGGTCGGTTCCATGACCAACTGGTCTAGGGAATAGTCATTTAGAATATCTAGAAACTTTGCTTCTTTGTCATGACTGGAACACATATGCAGCCAGTCTATGTCCAGGTAGTTGAAGTCACCCATTACTACCACATTTCCTAGTTTGGATGCTTCCTCAATTTCATATCTCATCTCAAGGTCTCCCTGAGCATTTTGATCAGGGGGACGATAGATCGTTCCCAGTATTAAGTCCCTCCTGGGGCATGGTATCACCACCCACAACGATTCTGTGGAGGAGTCTGCCTCTGTTGGGGTTTCGAGCTTGCTGGATTCAATGCCTTCTTTCACGTATAGAGCGACTCCGCCACCAATACGTCCTTCCCTGTCCTTCCGATATAGTTTATATCCAGGGATAACCGTATGCTACTGGTTTTCTCCATTCCACCAGGTCTCCGTTATGCTCACTATATCAATGCTCTCCTCTAAGACCAAGCACTCCAGTTCTCCCATCTTGGTTCGCAGGCTCCTAGCATTAGCGTACAGGCACTTGTAAGCAGTGTCTCTCTTCAAGTGTCTTTGGCACTTGTGGTTAGGCCTGTGGTAATTTTGCTCTTCTGAATTGATATCCTGTGCCCCTGCTCTCACAATGCCTACTTCTAGGCCTATCCCTTTTAAAATTTCATCATTTCTTTGGTTTTTATCCCAGGGGGTAGGTTTATTCCGAACCGGGAAAAGAAAAGGTAGGGGCAGGGCATTCCAGGCAGGGGGTTGCCAACCCTGTTTGGATATGGATATCTTTGCAGAGGATCCCTAGTCAAGCTTTACCAACAGCAGAATCCTAACAATATCTACTTAGGAGTAAGTCCTATGGAGCTTAGTAAGTGTGTTTAGAATTGCAGCCTTCAGGGGAATCCATCTTTACTCCTGAGTGCTCCTAACATCTCCACAACACTAGATTCTTTTCTTCCTACAATGGCCTTCTGGTGACTGGACTGGCCTGAGGACATTTAAAACCTTCTTGCCAGAAGCAAGTAGGTTAGATTAAATGTTCCCTACCCAGGCTCCATCTTTTAGCTAAGATTTCTATCTTAATTTCCAATCAGAGAATTTTTTAAAAAATTGTATCCTTCAAGCAACTGTGGTTGATGCTTAATGTATCATGCTTAATGACATCAGTAGAGCCCATCCCTGTGACATCACTAGGGCCTACCTCCATGACATCACTAGGGTCCGCCCCTGAAATCTTATGGTTTAGAATGGTCTGACCTGACAACCCTAACACACACATACTCCTTTCTATCCTCTATCCAGATAAGCAACAGACATTATCAAAGTTCAAGGACATGGTCCAGCCAGACAAAAACATTTGGGCTGTGAAGGAGGGTCCAATGAGGGATGTGGCCTGTGGAATGTTCTCAGGGTCAGACAGAGATGCCTGAACAATATTATTGGGCTCCAGGACCTAGGGTTCTCCACCTCTGTAGTAAATAATCTTAGCTATTCAAATGAGATGGCAGTTTCCAACAAAGCTGTAGATTTCCCATGTAGCATTGGGCAAGACCCATGCCGTCTGATCCTATGTATTTTGTTTTACTTAGATGTAAGTCTCAAGAGAGCCAGTGTGGTATAGTGGTTAGTGTGTTGGACTATGACCTGGGAGACCAGGGTTCGAATCCCCACACAGCCATGAAGCTCACTGGGTGACCTTGGGCCAGTCACTGCCTCTCAGCCTCAGAGGAAGGCAATGGTAAACCACCTCTGAATACCTCTTACCATGAAAACCCTATTCATAGGGTCGCCATAAGTCCAGATCGACTTGAAGGCAGTCCACTCTCTCTCTCAAGTCTCAAGAAGTTCACTAGGTGTATATGTACAGGATTTCAGCCACACATCCCAATCCTATGAATGTTACTCAGATGTTAAGTCTTACTGTGTTCAAATAGTGATTTCTCTAGTAAGTGCATTCACAATCTAATCACACTTTCCTGGTGATAAGTACAAATCGAAGCAATCAATATACTTAAGATTGCATTGTTCATGTGTCTGTGGTCTGGTTCTCTCATTCAGGCAGATAACCTATGTCATGACTTAGACTGCAGGTGGAGGATCACATGACTGAACAATCCTCCATAAAAAATAAAAGCTAATCCCTGCACGTAGAAATCTAGCTGTAAGGCAGTGGGGTTCTAATTTAGGCTTCTACTTGGCATGCTGGTTTTCTGTGTGCAGGGTTGTTTGGAGGTTTTTTTTGTATGGAGGAGCATTCAGTCATATAAACCTGATCTGCAGAATGAAGTGGCACAGGTGAGATATTGGTTTATCACCTCTGTGAGAAACTAGGCCTGTGGAATCTCTTGAAATTATTTTGCAAGAATGTTATCCTATTTGTATATCTCACAAGGATAATGAACACTATTACTCATAGACTCTTTCCTGCAGATTAGAACTCATGATTTCACACAAACCTATAAGAAGAGATTACATGCTAGTGAGCCAGAGAGGAGGTAACAGCTGGTTGCAGCTTGGTTGTTTCAGCGCCAGCAATGGATGCATGGTAAATTAGTCCAAAGTCTCCTTCTTCTCCTCTCTTAGGCTGCACATACAGCTCAGCACCTGGAGACTAAAGCAACAGAAACTAGTCTGGGTCACGCTGTCCTGGCAGAGTACAGAATCATCTGTGCCTCAATTATTGATAGTGTGTGAATAAGGGAAGCAGCTGCTTGTGCCTGATTGCAGTTATCACCAGGGACAATCCAGCAGGATTTCCCCACTTCTGCATTTTTATGCAAGTTCCATTCATTTCAACAGGGCTTGTGCAGCAGAAGTTCTCGGAGGGAGTTGTGTTGATCTTATGCTAATGATAATAACTGCAACCAGTAGCTGTAGTCAGTGCCGAAGTATGTGCTAGATCTGAGAGCACAGTGGGGTTTTATAACCTGGGCTCCTATTGGGAGAAAGGGCAGGATATAAATCTAATAAATAAAAAAATGCTGTATTTAAACTTCAGTCTTCCCTCCCTTCCCACTTACTTGGAACATCCAATTTATGCAAATATTAGGCAATACCTTGCTGGGATTAAACACACACACACACACACGCACACACACAACATTTATTATTTATTTATTATTTGATTTATAGCCTGCCCTTCCTCCCAGCAGGAGCCCAGGGCGGCATCTGTCATTTCTTCTATGCTTTTGCCAGCTGGACAATGACAATAAAATATGAAGTAATATTAGATGACATTAGATTAACATGACTGAGGACTGAGAGTAACAGTATGCTTCTCATCACAGTCAGTCAATTTGCTGGCCTGCTTCCTGCCAAGGGAACTAGTGAAAACAGGTAAAACAGATAACATAAGAAGAACTCTGCTGGATCAGGCCAATAGCCCAGCTAGTCCAGCATCCTGTTCTGTCCAAGATGCTGAGCACCTAGGACAGCTCCTTGAAAGCTCACAGTAAAACCAGGAGCTGATTCCACAGCCCCACTGTCATGGAGCTACCAACTGTCACTGAAATGGCCAAACTATGGGAAGTCCAAAAGCAGGACCTGAGTGCAACAGCGTTCTCCCCTCTGACAGTAAAGATAAGAGCATAGCTATCACGGCCAGTAATCACATATGTATGCATCTAATATGCATGTGTCTAATTTTCAGCTCCTACTGAGTTTCCTTGTTCTCTTTGTTCATCAGCAGACTGCCTAACTGGTTTCTCTCAGTTAAAGTTGCCCTTCAAACCCACTGTACACTATCTTCTCCAGATGTTTGACAAAACTTTCCAACTTTAGTTCGTAATCAAACTTCCTCAAGTGGGGTGGTCCAACCACCATCCTACCCAACTTCCAGCTATTCTGCTCTGATCTGTTTCCCTTGTTTTTTGTTTTGTTTTACAAAGTGGATAGACCTTACACCAGGGGTGGGGAATCTCTTTTGCTCCACATACCAAATCTGTATCAGGATATGCCTTGCAGGCCAAATTTGAAAGGAGACACCCACCTGTCAATCACCTGTTGTCACAAATGATCAGGTGATCTGGTGCTTTGAAGTCCCAAAGTTGGGACTCCAAGCACAGCCAAACTGAGCAGGTTTGGGGGCATGAGAGAGTTCCATGCAAGAATCATGCTGGATTGACCTCTCCTCACATCAGGCAATACATAGGATTATTACCAGGAGTGTAGTCATCCGGGGGCTTGGGGGATCTTAGACCCCTTACTTTTTTAGGAGCACGGTCTCTATGTCTCTGGCATCCTATGAGCCAATCAGCATGAAAGGGGAGTGTGTTAGCCACTGACAACAGGCTTCTAACATGCTTCCTTGTCCTTTCCTACTGATTGGAGCCAATCAGAATGAAAGGAGGTGAGTCAGCTACTGAGAAGACTCTTTCAGTAGCTAACACTCTCCTCTTTCATGCTTATTATCTCCTAGAGATGTCTGTTGTTGTGGGAGAAGGCATTAACAAGGATCTCATTCTCAACCCAGCAGCAAAAACAGGGCAAGTGGCTGTGAGTATCATGAAGAGACCCTGCACTTCTGAATTTGCCACTAGTGGATATTACTGAGTACTAATAGGCATGATCTAGAGATACATGTGCACAAAAGCAAGCTGCATATAACATATAACGTGTTGTAAATTGATGGAATTACATGTCTGAATTGAGATAGAGAGATGAATAACCATTTGCATCTGACAGCAAAAACTGCATAGCAATTTGTATTCCAGTCTGCACTGGTTTGCCCATTTGTCCTCTGGATTGCCTTCTTTTTCTGCATGAATCACAGAATAATAGAATTGGAAGGGACCTTAGAGGCCATATATACTAACCTGCTACTCACTGCAGGATCTACAATGCAGGATGCAATTACAGCATCCCTGACAAGTGGCTACCCAACCTCTGCTTAAATACATCTAGCGAAGGAGAGCTAACCAACTCCCAAGACAGTCTGATCCACTGTGGAACAGCTTTTACCATTAGGAAGTTTCTCCTAACGTTTAGCTATAATCAAAAAGTGCAACTTGTATGTGCATAGATATTGCTCTGTTCCAGCAAATCCCCTGTGTGTGCTATCCAATAACCAAATCAACAGTACTGCGTTTATATCAAAAGTGATCTGAATGGTGTTATGCTGTCTCTTAAAGGGGTGGAAGGATCTGTCAATTTTGGCTCTATAACTTGCTCATTTTCCAATCTGAAATTCAGTTATCCACATTTCTGCAGCAATTTGTTTTCTTTTTTAAAAAAATTCCCATGAAAATTCTCCAGCATAGTGCAAATTTCTCCTAATAAGCACAATTTTGTATACAGTTTTCACTAATATACACATTTTCCAAGCAAATTTTCCTAATATAATGCACTTTTCTATGTTATTTTCACTATATTCATTTTTATGCACCCTTTCCCTTAATACATGCATTTTTGCAAACATTGGTTGGAGAACTGCATCGCAAAATTCAGATAAGTGCAAATTTCAAAGGATGGCTGGCTTCTCATAGATTCTGCTTCAATTGTGAATTGAATCAATACCTATTGAAGACCTTCCTCTTCCAGCAAACCTTTTAAGTAGACATCTTTCCCAATCTGCATCTTTTATTGCCTGTGTGCTAGCCATCTCGGGCTCTTTTGGGAGGAAGCAGGGGATATACATTTCATAAATAATAATAATATATATAATGTTATTGAAATTGATGTAGAGAAAGTGGATAGAGAGAATGTTTTCTCTCTTTCGGAATGCTAGCACTCAGGGTCATCCGATGAAACTAATAGGAAGTAAATTTTGGACGGACAAAACCAAGTATCTCTTTATGCAATGCATAATTTATAGAACTCGCTGCCACAAGATTGGTAAGGGTTGGTGGGTTAGATTGCTTTAAAATGGGATTAGACAAATTCATTAACATGAGCTAAATGAAAACTACATATTCAGAGATAGTGAGACTATGAATATCAAATGCTGAGGACAAACCATGGAGGTGGCTGTTGTCTCAATGTGAGTCACTTGGGGGCCACCCAGAAGCATCTGGATGGGCATGATAAAAACAGGATTCTGAACTAGATGAGCTTTTCATCTGATCCACCAGGGCTCTTCTTATATTACATTGCAATGTGTACAGACATATACATGATTCATGTATCTCCTTTTCCTTTATTATGCAGCCACAAGAGTGGCTGTATACTATAGTCAGCATGGATTTTTTGCATTCGACAATGTTAAATCAAAAATACCCCCATACCATTCTGATGCTTCCCATAAGCACATTTCAAAACAAAACCTTACAAAACTTATAGTCCTGAACTCAGAAATGCTTGCTTAACAACACTCTAAATTTTCATGGCGATACACAAAACAGTCAGAAATAATCGAGAGTTCAAAGTGTAAAAAGAGAGAGAGAAAAAACCAAACCCTTTTTGACTTTTTTCTGTCAGAGTTCTCATAATCTGTTGAAATTCATTAAACATCAGCCATGTTCACAGAGTATCTGTAATCCTATTACTGACCTTGCCCCGTACTCTGACCTTCATCTTTTGCAGTTTAAAGGTAAACAAAATGCCCAACTGATTTTTAATTAATTTCAGTAAGTTTGCATTGAACTCAATGATAACGTCGGGCATGCTCAGCAAGAACCAACTGTCAGTGATCTAAAAGCCAGACTCACAGCTGCTGGGCTTGTCTAATCAGGGGGCCACACCAGACCTTTATTTCACTTGAGACAGTCATGGCGGCCCCCAAAGAATCCTGGGAAGTGTAGTTTGTGAAGGGTGCTGAGAGACGACTCCTATTCCCTGACAGCGCTCCAGTGGCCAGAGTGGTTTAACAGTCAGTTGCTCTGATTGAAGCTCTGTGAGGGGAACAAGGCCTCTCCTAGCAACTCTCAGAACCCTTCACTAACTACAATTCCCAGGATTCATTGGGAGAAGCCATTACTATCTAAAGGAAAATAAAGGTCTGGTGTGGATATGGCCAGTGACAGCTTTGGTTTAAATTTGGGTGGGAGGCTACATGTGCCTGCTGTTGAATAAAGGGGGGGGAATGGAAATGGACTGCCTTCAAGTCGATCCCGACTTATGGCGACCCTGTGAATAGGGTTTTCATGGTAAGCGGTATTCAGAGGGGGTTTACCATTGCCTCCCTCTGAGGCTAGTCCTCCCCAGCTGACTAGGGCTTGCTCAGCTTGCCACAGCTGCACAAGCCAGCCCCTTCCTTGTCCGCAACTGCCAGCTAGGGGGCAACTGGGCTCCTTGGGACTATGCAGCTTGCTCACGGCTGCACAGGGGGGCAGGGCACATAACCCCTGAGCCACTCACTGTGGGGGTGACCTTTAGCTGGCCCTTTACACCCAGGAGACATGAACAGGGATTTGAACTCACAGACTCTGGACTCCCAGCCAGGCTCTCCTTCCCACTGTGCTATACCAGCTGTAAAAAAAAAAAAGGTGGGGAAAACCCTGAAAAAGAATGATACTGTTCACAATGTTTTCCTTTTAAAAAGGAAAGGGGCTTCCCAGTGCCCACCCATCCAATCTCCTCCTCTCCTCCTCCCCTCACCCTTCCTCCCTTCACCTCCCCTTCCTGCCCCTCCCCCTCCCCCAGCTCAGTTTCACCTATCCTAAGCAAGAGTAAATCCCACTGTACAAGAGTAAATCCCACTGAACTCAAAAAGCATGCAAATGATCGAATCTGCCCTCCCCTCCTCCTCCCTCCTATCCCTCCCTCTTGCATCTTCCCTCCCCCTTCTTTCACCCCTTCCCCTCCACCCTCCCCCTCCTCCTCCTCCCCCATGGTAAGTTTTACCTATCCTAGGACTACGACATGGGAGACCAGGGTTCAAATCCCCACATAGCCATGAAGCTCACTGGGTGACCTTGGGCCAGTCACTGCCTCTCCGCCTCAGAGGAAGGCAATGGTAAACCACCACTGAATACCGCTTACCACGAAAACCCTATTCATAGGGTTGCCATAAGTTGGAATCGACTTGCACATGATTGCACAGGAGTAAATCCCATTGAACTTAATAAGCATGTAAATGATCAAGCCTGCTCTGCCCTCCTCCCCCCTCCCCTCCCCTCCCCCTCCCATCACTTCCCTTTTGCCCCTTCTCCCCCTTCCTTCATTTCTCCCCCTCCCCTTCCAATCCCCTCCTTCCCCCTCCCCTTCCAATCCCCTCATGCCCCCTCCTTCTGCTGCCCCTTCTGCTCCCCTCTCCCCCCTTCCTCTTTCCCACTACTCTCCCCTTCTCTCCTCCTCCTCTTCCCAATGGTCAGTTTTACCTATCCTAGCCATGATTGCATCGGAGTAAATCCCACTGAACTCAATAAGCATGCAAATGATCAGACCTGCCTTTCCCCTCCTCCCTCCTCCCTTCTTCCTCTCCTTCCCCTCTTCTTCCTTCCTCCTCCCCTGCCCATTCCAGGCCTCCCTCCCCATGGTCAGTTTTACCTATCCTAAGCATGATTGCATGGGAGTAAATCCCACTGAACTCAATAAGCATGCAAATGATTTATTCATTCTCAGCAAACTTGCACAGGATCCCACTTCTTACCTCCCGGATTAAAAAGCAGAGAAATTCACTAATACACGAATGCACCAGGGGAGCAAGACCTGACTTCCTCTCTGAGATATTGTACTGCCCTACAAAGTCAGCGTATCCACATTACAATACTCGAGGTAAGTGAATTAAAATGGATGGGAATGGGACATTTTCAATCAGGCAACTACAAAATATTTTATGCAGGAAATGAGAAATTAAGGAGAAATGTGGTTGCTTTAATAGTGAGAAGTGATGTAGCAAAAGCAATTAAGAGCTACAGCACAAGGTCTGAGCGAGTGATATCAATGAGATTAAATGGGAAACCTATTAACATAACCATCATCCAAGTCTATGCTCCAACAGCAAATGCAGAAGAAGAGGAATTGGAGAGATTTTACGCAGAAGTACAGGAAGAAATTGATCACACACCAAAATAAGATGTGCTGATAATCGTGGGGGACTGGAATGCAAAAGTAGGGAACAGAGAATAACTAGGAATTGTGGGGAAATGGGGCTTAGGAGACAGAAATGAAGCAGGAGAAAGACTTATTGAATTCTGTGAAGCCAATAATTTGTTTCTTGCGAACACATTTTTTGAGCTGTACACATGGACATGACCAAATAGTCAATATAGGAATCAAATTGATTATATAATTGGTAGCAGAAGATGGAGAAGTTCCATACTTTCGGCAAAAACAAGACCAGGAACAGACTGCGGTACAGATCATGAACTGGTCGTATCAAAAACCAGAGTAAAGCTAAAGGAGACCAACAAAGCAATCATGATGCCAAAATAGAATTTAAATAACATCCCAAAAGAATATAAAGATCAAATAAGGAACAGGTTTGAGGCTTTAAACTTAGTTGACAGAGAACCAGAAGAACTATGGAGTGAAGTCAGAGACATTGTTTATCTTATTTATTTATTTATTTATTTAAAACCATTTTTACCCCACAGAAAGGCTCCCAGAGTGGCTTACAAGATATTAATAAAAACAACAAACAAGAGAAGGGAAGGATGCAAAAAGGCAATACCTCTAGTTAAAAAGAGAGAAAGACCTCAATGGATGACTGAAGAATTTTTTTAAATAGTTAAAAAAAGAAGGAAAGCAAAAGCAAAAGGAGATAGAAACACAGTCAGACCTTAAGTGCAACAATACAGCAACTAGCACGTAGGGACAAACGAACTATTACAATATTTATTGTTTAGAAATAGGACAACAAAAAGGGTAGAACAAGAGCCCTATTCCAAAAGATTAGAGAAATAAAAGGGAAATTTAAACCAAGAGCAGAGATCAACAGGGGAACACACTGACTGATGGAGATGAAATAAAAGGAAGATGGAAGCAGTACACTGAAGAACTCTATAAAAGAGATGCCAGGATGACAGATTCATTCACGGAGGAACCGTATGATGAAGAACCAGAAATTTTAGAATGCGAGGTGAAAGCTGCTCTTCAAATACTTGGAAGAAACAAATCACAAGGAACAGATGGCATACCAATAGAGTTGCTACAAGTTACTGAGACTGAATCTGTCCAAATTTTGACAAAAATCTGTCAAGAAATATGGAAAACTAAACTATGGCCCACAGACTGGAAGTGTTCAATATACATCCCAATTCCAAAGAAAGGGGATCCCAGGGAATGCAGTAATCATTGAACTATTGCCTAATATCTCATGCAAGTAAAGTAATGCTCAAGATTCTACAACAAAGGCTCTTACCATATATGGAGCGAGAAATGCCAGACGTTCAAGCTGGATTTAGAAAGGGAAGAGGCACCAGAGATCATATTGCAAACATACATTGCATAATGGAACGGAGCAAGGAATTTCAGAAGAAAATCACCCTGTGCTTTATAGATTACAACAAAGCCTTTGACTGTGTAGATCGTGAAAAACTATGGAATGCTTTAAAAGTAATGGGGGTGCCACAGCATCTGATTGTCCTGATGCGCAACCTATACTCTGCACATCGGAAAGGGTGTGAGACAGGGGTGTATTTTATCACCCTATTTATTTAATCTATATGCAGAACATATCATACGGAAAGCGGGATTGGACCAAGATGAAGGAGGTGTGAAAATTGGAGGGAGAAATATCAACAATTTAACATATGCAAACGATACCATACTACTAGTAGAAACCAGTAATGATTTAAAACGAATGCTGATGAAGAGGAAAGCACAAAACCAGGACTACAGCTGAATGTCAAGAAGACTAAAGTAATGACAACAGAAGATTTATGCAACTTTAAAGTTGACAATGAGGACATTGAATTTGTCAAGGATTATCAATACCTTGGCACAGTCATTAACCAAAATGGAGACAATAGTGAAGAAATCAGAAGAATGCTAGGATTGGGGAGGGCAGCTACGAGAGAACTAGAAGAGGTCCTCAAATGCAAAGATGTATCAATGAACACTAAAGTCAGGATCATTCAGACCATGGTATTCCCAAACTCTATGTATGGATGTGAACGTTGGACAGTGAAAAAAGCGGATAAGAAAAAAATCAACTCATTTGAAATGTGGTGTTGGAGGAGAGCTTTGCACATACCATGGAGTGCGAAAAAGACAAATAATTGGGCATTAGAACAAATTAAACCAGAACTAACACTAGAAGCTAAAATGATGAAACTGAGGTTATCGTACTTTGGACGCATCATGAGAAGACATGTTTCACTAGAAAAGACAATAATGCTGGGAAAAACAGAAGGGAGTAGAAAAAGAGGAAGGCCAAACAAGAGATGGATTGATTCCATAAAGGAAGCCACAGACTTGGACTTACTAGATCTGAACAGGGTGGTTCACGACAGATGCTGTTGGAGATTGCTGATTCATAGGGTCGCCATAAGTCGTAGTTGACTTGAAGGCACATAACAACTACAACACAAAGTCAGAATGCAAACACAATTTGGGTTGATCTTTCACAGTCCAATCCACTTCCTGTGTAGCTTGGAAGAATTGGGTAACATGTGCCTCTGAGCATATGGTGAGTGGTGGCAACACCTGTCTTCTCCTAAGATAATTACATTTTTGTATGTTTCTTGGTGTTCTTACTTTGCTTCTTTTCTGTGTTACTACTGTTTCTAACCTAGAAAATTATATTTCTCTCATTATTATTCATCCTAGAAATCTGTGTCAAATTTATTTAATTTCAAAGCCTTTTTATTGGTTAGTGTCTTATGATGATGACGATAGCCTTTTGTGTTTCAAACTGGAGGTTATGCTCTATTTCTATTTTGGGTGCATTAACAGTTGAATCTGAAACTGCAGTCTAATGTAAAATCAGACTGATTACAATATGTTGCTACTTAAGCAACAACTTTAGCTGTTGGAAAAAACAAACTTGGCCTGCCCACGATGCATGTTTTCAGCCTGCTATGCTTAAACTACTCCACTTAACGAAAGATGGGCATGGTCAATGAAAAACATAGAACACATCTAGAATTTTGCTAGACTATATTTCACCTCCCACTGTTTTATCTTGTGCAAACTGAGACACTCCTCATGTCCATTGGAGACTATTCTGCAGAACAGTCAGTGCCATTATTCCACAATTAATTTTGGACCTTTTTTTTTAGAGTTGCAAAGTGTTGCTGTACTTCACATATTCACAGAAATAGAAGCAAAAGAAAATGATTCATTATAGGAAACTTCATTAAAATTGCAAAGTAAATCAAACATCTTTAAAGTGACTATCTGAACTATATCACCTGTTTTAATATTGTTGCTTCCTCCCTGCTAAAACAAGATCAGCACAGCACATGTCTTGTTTCTGTTATTTAGGCTGATTGCAGGTGTGGCCACCACTCACCATATGCTCAGAGGCACCTGTTACCAAATTCTTCCAAGCTACACAGCAAGTGGATTGGACTGTGAAAGACCAACCCAAATTGTGTTTGCATTTTGACATATTTGTAGGGCAGTACAATATCTCAGAGAGGCGGTCGTGCATTCACTATAGCTGCCCAATTTCCCTGTTTTTTAAAGTTTGATAGAAATATCTGTTTTCCATACTTACATTCTTAAATCACAAGGTTTTTTGCCTATTAGTGAATATTTAACAGCTCTATAGAAAACTATAGAAAAACTCTGGAACATTGGGAAAGCAAGACTAAGAAAAGATTTCTGTCCTGCAAGCTTCTTTGATTGCTCCTTTTAAAAATGCGCACACATAAGAAAACAAACAGTGAATACTATTTGAAGAGGCATCTAAGTATAGAAGCTTGGCAAAATTCCAAAGTTGTAATCTGTGCTTGGTAGCATTAATGGAATTGATGCTGTCAGCTTCTGGGAGTGGATTCTATTCTCACTCAGTGGGTGACCATAAGCCATGATGTTGAAAACCTTCAGCCTATATATTCTATTATGAATCCAGGAGAGTCAAAGGGGGGAAATGATAAGAGTGGGACAGCCAGGGATGCCAGCTGAAGCAAGCCAGTGTTTTCTTCCTGCAAAAAGCATGGATTAACCAGTACACTAAAGAAGCTACAGAGTAGTGTCACAGCCAAATAAGGGCAGCTGCCTTGCCAAAAGGGTCCACTAGCTTCTTAGAGCATAGAATAGGTTATTCCTACTCCTGTAAAAATCCTCCCTGCAGTTTAGGACTAAATTAGGGTATGCATGTATTGCTACATTGCAATAAGTCATGTAGAGGCTAGCAAAGTAGAAAGTGAGATTTAAGGATCACAGACATCTGTGCCCCCAAAGTAAGAATCAACATAATCTTTTAGTTTCATCTTGGCCGTACTCCAAGAGTGCATCTGCAACTGATGCTAAAAATGTATTAATTTTCTTCAGTTAGCTTTTTCCCATTCATGAATATGATAAATGCAACATGTTATATGAGACACAACAATTATAAATTCAAATATAGCCCCATTCCTGTTTGAATGACTCAGTGAGCATGCATTTCCAGTTCTGTGAATAGATGTGGACACTCATTTTGGTCACAATAAAATATAGCATATATGCACTCTTCCTAGACGTATTGTCTCTCCTGCACTAAAAATTGGTGTGTGGGTGTGATAATTAAGAGTATGCAAAAATGTTAACATTTTAATGTTAAGGGTTAAGGGTATGTTAAGGGTACTGAGAACTGTCACACTGTGAGGTCAGCAATCTTAACAAACTTCAGTTCCCAGGATTCTTGGTGGTTAGAAAGGGACTATGACTGCTAAAATGGTATAAGCTGGCTTTAAATGCACAATGTGGATGTGACTGATCTGTACCTGCTTGCCTCTTGATCACCCTTGATCACTCTTGATAGTGATAAAAGTGGTGTTTTGGTTTCTCTCTTTCACTGTCAACATTCTGTATAAACCCAAAGAAGCTAAATATATTTATTTTTAACATAGTTCAAGGCATCACTAAACCAAAAGAAAACAGGAAACTTTTCAAAGTCACATAACTCAACAAACAAAGAATTATATTCCAATGCATTTTGTTGTCCTACTCTTTTCTCAACACCCAAGCGCAAATATAGCATATGCAGCTACAAGGCTTAAGCATCTCCAGCAAGACCACTGTGAAGACTCAGACACAGGTTGTGTGATGGAAAATTACCTACCTACTCGCCTGGGCAAGGCCTTAAGCTCCTATGCCAGGTATCTCTCACCAACTTTCGTGCTCATTAAAACCTTCTTCCTGCATGGTACAGTCTTGGAATCTGACATATTATTGCAGCTCTTGCCATAGCAGCACAATAAACCAGAACTTAAATATACCTTTAAGCTCCCCATTTCTTACCAGGCTTTGTGCAGTTCGTTTGTTCACGTGACTCGTTGTTTGATGCCATCAATCTTCTATTCCTCCATAATTCTGACTGAACATTTTTGTCAACAACAGCCGATTCTTGTCCTGCATAAAAAGACAGACAAGGTATTTGTACTATCAAAAACTGCTGCTCCTAAATACCTATTATTTTTTCATTAATCAGTTTTCCCCAATCTGGTACCCTCTGGGTGTTGTTGGACTCCAACTCCCATCAGCCCCAGCCAGCATGGTCAATGGTCAGGGATGATGGGAGTTTTTGGTTGTCCAAAACATCTGGAAGTTTGAAAGGCTACATTAAGATAAACATTCTCTGGGATTAAATCAAAGATTGCATCTTCTGTTGGTACACATATGATATACGAGTTTATGAATTCTGGCGAACAAGCTGTGCTTAACGGACAGAGACATTTTGGTATAATCGTTTGACTCTGTCTGGGGAAATCAGAATGCAAATCCATATTGCCATGAAACTCGCTGTGTGACCTTGGGACCAGTCGCTCTTTCTCAGCCCAACCTACCTCACAGGGCTGTTAAGAAGATAAACTGGGGTAACATATATCCTGAACTCAATGGAGAAATGGTAGTATGAACATGTGAACAATAATATAAAGCAATGCCCCCCCAAACTACATATCCTAACAGCATGTGTTTATCATAGTCTCGTTAGAGATACTTACCCGTGATGAGTAACAACTGCAACCAGGTAGGGAAGCTTTATACTAAGTAGTTGGCTCTTTTTTCCCCTATTGAGTCACAAATAACTAATGCAGGCACATATGGAAAAGCAGGATGATAAAAATGTCTGTGGACTGGTAACGTGTGTGGTCCTTATTGCAAGGCTGTGTTAGACAATATAGAAATCTTCAAAGAATACCTTGAAGGAGTTACTTACAGTGCTGGTTAAAAGTGAATACAGTACAGCATCCATTGTATCAAGCTGGTTTTGTTGTTGTTTTACACTGGCGGTAAAACTAGCTTCTTACCTTTCTTTATTTGGCTTGGTAATTCAACCCAGTGGCAACTGGTGGCTCCATTGTCAGTGAGGCAATGGAATCTGCTCCAGGTTTTAGTTCCAACTTTCCTTGAAAGTTTGGACTAAAACCTGAAGCAGATTCCATTGCCCCACTGACATGGAACCACCAGCCACCACTGACCAACCTTTAACCCTTGCATGTGTATACTTACCACTTTATCTTTCCCCTGTACATTTGAAGTGTCATCTACAAAAGCTCATGCTGTAGGAAACCTGTAGCCTCTATAATGTCAGTGCAGAATGGGCTTGGCTGGCTTTGTATCAGTTGCAGTCAGCACTGCTACTCTTGTGCAATCTATGTCATAATGCACTAAGGATTTGGTGATGGTAGTGGCAGTAGTGAGGCCTCTAATAGTGATTGGCTGGACTGCCCTAATGTCACAGAAGGGGCCAGGGCTGGCAGAAAGACTGGAGAAGAAAGGGCGGAAGCAGGAATCTTGAGAAGATAGCAGGCTAAAGAAAGAAGGAATTTGCAGTGGAAGAGAGATGGGAGAGGAAGTAATCCAGAGATAATGGAGGAGATGAGAAGACAAGAAAGAGAATATCTCTGAGGGCAAGAATAACTGGGAGAGAAAATGTACTGAAAGAGAAGAAATGCACATAGCCAGGAGCTGTCAGAATCTAGCTATAGAAGTTAGGAAGGCTAACATTCATTTAGCCTCATTATTGATTTGAAATAGCCAGCCAAATATTTGGCAGTAGGCTTCTACTTTAATAACTGAAAATGACGCATACATTTTTTGCAACTGCACATGTATTTATTTGTTTAATTTCTATACCATATTTCATTCCAGAGGGATTCCTAAGGCAGCTTTATAAAAAGATAATTACATCAGGACTGTTTCTAGCTCTCCAGCATTGCTCTGAGGTAGCATAACCATACAAACACAGACAGCACAGGTCTCAGTAAGTCATTGAGGACAATGACTTCATCTACGAAAGTTTCCTGAACCAGTTTTCTACTGGAGTAGGGGAAAAGCTGAGCACTGGACCACCAGTTTAATTAACTTACACTTGGGTTTCTCAGTCTGTGTCATAGTGAGCCCCTTCATTCAAGCAAAAACAGCCCACACATCCCAAAGGGCCAAGTGATTTGCAGAAAATATTGTTGTAGGGTTTTGCAAGTGTGGAAGCCAATCCATGGGGGAAATCTTTGGCTATGTGGGCACATAACACTGGTCACAAACTATGGTTAGACAAATTAATCTGTGGACAAGATGCATGCTGGAAAAGGCAGCTCAAGCAGTCCTCACTTCGTTCCTCCCTTTCTAAAGTGGGGAAATAAGCCATGAAGCCACTGGCTTATTATTACGTGCAAACCAGCGCTGTGGTTTCATTCTCCTAAATGATGAGTTTGGAGAGAAACAAGTCACAAGTGCTGGTTCACATGTTACACTAACCCAGCTGCTCTGTGGTTTGATGCCTTGGGGACAGCTCAAAATGCATGCAGATTTTGCACATGCTAATTTGCCTAACTATGGTTTATTGCCAGCCATTGACAGTGCTAACATAAAGATCTTATACGTGGGACACATTTTCTTTTTGCACTAGAATATTTCTAGAATATTGTTCTTATAAGTGAAGATAAGAATGTAAGAACTGCCTTGCTGGATGCCATCTTCTCCAGTAATCTGTGTCCAACAGTGAAATGCCTTGAGAATCTCACAAGCAGGTCATAACAAAACAGCTAATTCCTGTTGTTTGCTCCACTACCCCAAGGTATCTGCCAGTTAGAGGTGCATTACCTCTAATTATGGGGAAGCATATTCATATTTTGCAAAACCTGCCAAAATGTAGTAATTTGGTTGGTTTCCAAAAAAATCCCAAGCAATTCAACCAGTGATACCAACAAATCTGTGGAAAAGGTGGGTTTCACTTAGGACACATTAAAAGCTTTTGAAAAATAGGTCTACAACCAGGCAACTGCAGCACCACAGAACAACCAACATAGAACTTACATTGTTCTCAGTTAACAGATGGGCTACTTCAAGAACCATTTTCAAGTGTACTACACAGATACAAGTTCAAAGCATTTATTCAGAAGCAGCCTAGTAAAACTTGCAGTTAAATGTTTAAAGAAATCCTAGCTGTGTAGGAGATAAGTGCAGATCCTGCAAACAGGCACTCTGGGTTCATCTATACAGATCTGGTTTAGACAATACAAGGGAAGGGACATGAAATGGATTACTGGTTGGGGCCTAAGGCTGTATATGATCCTAAGGGTTCCTACACATTCTGCAGGGGTATTTTTTTATTTTCACAGGCAAAAATATATACCAGAATGCAAAATTTCACAAGGAGTTTGCAAGGTTTATACATTTTTGCCTACCCACTGCTGCACACTGATCTTTCCAATAATAGCCAACAGAATATTTTGCATTTCAACAAATACTTCTACAAGTGTTTCCATGGAGTTGAAATAGAAAAGACTGGGACTGATCAACTACTAACTCACACAGTTGTCAACATTCTCAGGGTACTTAGCCACTAGCTAGAAAGCTGAAATTAGATACAGAGACCAAGTTATCCAGACCACTTTAAAAAAAAAGTCTGAATGGGACATCTGTGCACCTTGAAATAGGGCACATGCAGGAAGTCCCAAAATGCTTAGGATTAGAGCGGAGTCAGCTCTAAATTAACAGATGTACAAGGCATTTAGATAGATGATTGAGAATAAACTGTGGTGAGACTCAAGCTCACAATGTACCATTGTTGCCTCCTCCATTTTTGTACGTGAGGAGCATTAAAAGCTTTCACTTTCACTTTTGAGTAAACCAAACTTGAGGAATGGTGGTTTATTCAGACACCGGTTAGTTAAAACAAATAAGGATGAAACCAGTTTAGTATCCTGGTCTGATTACTAATTAGAATAAACTATAGTTCCCCAGGTCTATACATAATGGAAACTGTGGTTCGGTCAAAAATGAAAGCAGAAGTTTTTATTCTCTGCATCTTGCCTACAGAGAAGGGGTGGTGTTTGTGACAAGGCTTGTCATAGCTCATTTGTGATTATCTAAATCATGTTTTAAACCAGGAGCGGGGAACTTGTCGTCCTCCCCCCCCAGATGTTGCTGGATTAAAACTCCCATCATCCCTGACTATAGGCCATACCAGCTGAGGTTGAGAGTGGAGTCCAACAACATCTGGAGGGTCAAAGGTTCCCTATCCCTGGTTGAGATGATCACCTGAACCAGATCCAAATCATCTTGATTACAACACAAGTCTGAAAATCTGACATTTTTATATCTAATCATCAAATCTTAGAATATGAAACTGAAGCCAGAAATCCCACTGAGAGCAAGCCAAGCCACACAGAGGATGGAATGAAGACAGAACATAAGATGAGCCCTGCAAGATTAAACCAAAGGCGTATCTAGTCCAACATTCTGTTCTCACAGTGGCCAGTCTATTGGAAGCCTGCAAAGAGGAAATGAAGGCAACAACACTCTTCCCACTTGCATTTCCTGGCAACTGTTATTCAGAGGCATAATGCCTCCAGTAGTGGAGGCAGTACATAACCATCATGGCTAGTAGTAATTGATTGCCTTATCCTCCATGAATGATGAGCTGTAGAAATTCTATACACCTTAACACCTGAATCAGGGGGGAGCATGGATTTCAAGTTCCGACCAAGAAAGTTCAAAGCCTGGTCATTTTACCCATGAAACACAGTCAAAGAGTGTGGTAATTACTTTTTGACACAATCCTCTGATACTTCGACAATCCTTCAGTTAGGAAAGCGAGGGGTTCATTAGAAGACAGGAACTTATCTGCCATTTGCAGAATATGAACTGGATATGCTACATATACCGCATAACGTTTAAAATGTATTCCTAAACTAAATGTACTACATTAGGTTGTTTAGATTGTAAATACACCAGGTTGTGACAGAATAGATTCATTGCACTTATCTGCAATAAATTTATTGTGGTAATTTGATCCTCCAGTTTTAGATAAATATGCAGATGCCTGATAACAAATAAAAAGGAGTACAGATTCCAGTTTAATATCAAACTGAAAGAAAAGGGGTTTAGTCAGTTAATTTTCAATCTCTGGAAGTAACCTGGAAATATAACCCTATGAAAATGGCACAGTTGATGATAGTGAAGATACAGGGCTGTATTCAACTAAGTTCTTCTTAGAGTAGACCCATTGAAATTAATGACCTACGTCAATCATATCTATTAACTTCAATGGGTCTGCTCTGACTAGGACTAGCATTGAATACCTCTCTTATTCAGTATTTTAAGAGTGGTCTCAAAGCAGGTATTTCACCGGCCACACGAATCCAGCTTTGCAATGTTTGTTACAAATTCACACATTAACCAGATCAGAGAGGTGCTTCCCAAGCCAAGGAGGTGTGCCAGCCTTCAGTCTTGCCTCTTCCCCTCATTGCATCAAATGGGCTAGCTGAGGTTTGTTTGTTTGTTTTAAAGAGGCATATATGAGTTTATGCATATATGCATTTATCCCTCATCTTAAGGAGTCAGGAGGAAGAAGTTCAAAAACAGTTGCAAAATTAAGGGATTCTGAGGAACTGAGACAAATAGTGGTAACGAGAAAGGAAGTTCTAGGCTTAATGGACAATATAAAAACTGACAAATCACCAGGCCCGGATGGCATCCACCCGAGAGTTCTCAAAGAACTCAAATGTGAAATTGCTGACCTCCTAACTAAAATATGTAACTTGTCCCTTGGGTCCTCCTCCGTGCCTGAGGACTGGAAAGTGGCAAATGTAACGCCAATCTTCAAAAAGGGATCCAGAGGGGATCCCGGAAATTACAGGCCAGTTAGCTTAACTTCTGTCCCTGGAAAACTGGTAGAAAGTATTATTAAAGCTAGATTAACTAAGCACATAGAAGAACAAGCCTTGCTGAAGCAGAGCCAGCATGGCTTCTGCAAGGGAAAGTCCTGTCTCAGTAACCTATTAGAATTCTTTGAGAGTGTCAACAAGCATATAGATAGAGGTGATCCGGTGGACATAGTGTACTTAGACTTTCAAAAAGCGTTTGACAAGGTACCTCACCAAAGGCTTCTGAGGAAGCTCAGCAGTCATGGAATAAGAGGAGAGGTCCTCTTTTGGACAAGGAATTGGTTAAGAAGCAGAAAGCAGAGAGTAGGAATAAACAGACAGTTCTCCCAATGGAGGGCTGTAGAAAGTGGAGTCCCTCAAGGATCGGTATTGGGACCTGTACTTTTCAACTTGCTCATTAATGACCTAGAATTAGGAGTGAGCAGTGAAGTGGCCAAGTTTGCTGACGACACTAAATTGTTCAGGGTTGTTAAAACAAAAAGGGATTGCGAAGAGCTCCAAAAAGACCTCTCCAAACTGAGTGAATGGGTGGAAAAATGGCAAATGCAATTCAATATAAACAAGTGTAAAATTATGCAATTTGGGGCAAAAAATCTGAATTTCACATATATGCTCATGGGGTCTGAACTGGCGGTGACCGACCAGGAGAGAGACCTCGGGGTTGTAGTGGACAGCACGATGAAAATGTCGACCCAGTGTGCGGCAGCTGTGAAAAAGGCAAATTCCATGCTAGGGATAATTAGGAAAGGTATTGAAAATAAAACAGCCGATATCATAATGCCGTTGTATAAATCTATGGTGCGGCCGCATTTGGAATACTGTGTACAGTTCTGGTCACCTCATCTCAAAAAGGTTATTATAGAGTTGGAAAAGGTTCAGAAGAGGGCAACCAGACTGATCAAGGGGATGGAGCGACTCCCTTACGAGGAATGGTTGCACCATTTGGGGCTTTTTAGTTTAGAGAAAAGGCGGGTCAGAGGAGACATGATAGAAGTGTATAAAATTATGCATGGCATTGAGAAAGTGGATAGAGAAAAGTTCTCTCTCTCTCATAATACTAGAACTCGTGGACATTCAAAGACGCTGAATGTTGGAAGATTCAGGACAGACAAAAGGAAGTACTTCTTTACTCAGCGCATAGTTAAACTATGGAATTTGCTCCCACAAGATGCAGTAATGGCCACCAGCTTGGATGGCTTTAAAAAAAGATTAGACAAATTCATGGAGGACAGGGCTATCAATAGCTACTAGCTGTGATGGCTGTGCTCTGCCACCCTAGTCAGAGGCAGCATGCTTCTGAAAACCAGTTGCCAGAAGCCTCAGGAGGGGAGAAAGACCCCAATGGATGATTAAAGAAACTCTTAAAATGGTTAAAGAGAGAAGGAAAGCTAAAGCAAACGGAGATAGAAACACAGTCAGAACCCTAAATGCAACAATACAGTGACTAGTACGTAGGGACAAACAAAACTATTACAATAGTTATTGTATAGAAATGGAAGAGGACAACAAAAAGGGTAGAACAAGAGCCCTGTTCCAAAAGATTACAGAAATGAAAAGGAAATTTAAACCAAGAGTAGGGATGTTGAATAATCAACAGGGGAACACACTGACTGACCAAGATGAAATAAAAGGAAGATGGAAGCAATACACTGAAGAACTCTATAAAAGAGATGCCAGGATGACAAGATGACATCATACGGAGGAACCGTATGATGAAGAACCAGAAATTTTAGAATGCGAGGTGAAAGCTGCTCTTAAGATACTTGGAAGAAACAAATCACCAGGAATAGATGGCATACCAATAGAGTTGCTACAAGTTACTGAGACTGAATCAGTCCAAATTTTGACAAAAATCTGTCAAGAAATATGGAAAACTAAACAATGGCCCACAGACTGGAAGTGTTCAATATACATCCCAATTCCAAAGAAAGGGGATCCCAGGGAATGCAGTAATTATTGAACTATTGCCTAATATCTCATGCAAGTAAAGAAATGCTCAAGATTCTACAACAAAGGCTCTTACCATATATGGAGCGAGAAATGCCAGACATCCAAGCTGGATTTAGAAAGGGAAGAGGCACCAGAGATCATATTGCAAACATACATTGCATAATGGAACGGAGCAAGGAATTTCAGAAGAAAATCACCCTGTGCTTTATAGATTACAGCAAAGCCTTTGACTGTGTAGATCATGAAAAACTATGGAATGCTTTAAAAGAAATGGGGGTGCCACAGCATCTGATTGTCCTGATGCGCAACCTATACTCTGCACAAGAGGCTACTGTAAGGACAGAATATGGAGAAGACGATTGGTTCCCCATCAGAAAGGGTGTGAGACAGGGGTGTATTTTATCACCCTATTTATTTAATCTATATGCAGAACATATCATACGGAAAGCGGGATTGGACCAAGATGAAGGAGGTGTGAAAATTGGAGGGAGAAATATCAATAATTTAAGATATGCAGATGATACCATACTACTAGCAGAAACCAGTAATAACTCGAAAAGAATGCTGATGAAAGTTAAAGAGGAAAGCACAAAAGCAGGACTACAGCTGAATGTCAAAAAAACTAAAGTAATGACAACAGATTTATGCAACTTTAAAGTTGACAATGAGGACATTGAACTTGTCAAGGATTATCAATACCTTGGCACAGTCATTAACCAAAATGGAGACAATAGTGAAGAAATCAGAAGAAGGCTAGGACTGGGGAGGGCAGCTGTGAGAGAACTAAAAAAGGTCCTCAAATGCAAAGATGTATCAATGAACACTAAAGTCAGGATCATTCAGACCATGGTATTTCCGATCTCTATGTGTGGATGTGAAAGTTCGACAGTGAAAAGGCGGATAAGAGAAAAATCAACTCATTTGAAATGTGGTGTTGGAGGAGAGCTTTGCGGATACCACGGACTGCGAAAAAAACAAATAATTGGGTGTTAGAACCAATTAAACCAGAACTGTCACTAGAAACTAAAATGATGAAACTAAGCTTATCATACTTTGGACACATTATGAGCAGACATGATTCATCAGAAAAGATAATAATGCTGGGGAAAACAGTAGAAAAAGAGGAAGGCCAAACAAGATTCCATAAAGGAAGGCACGGACCCGAACTTACAAGATCTGAACAGGGTGGTTCATGACAGATGCTCTTGGAGGTCACTGATTCATAGGGTCGCCATAAGTCGTAGTTGACTTGAAGGCACATAACAACAATATACCGTTTATATAAATTAAACCTGTAACCTTGGGACACTTTGTCATTCAACAAGATTAACTCAAGAGCCTGGTTTTGACTTCTTTCTTACATTGTTTTAACCCTACACAATTTACAGCACAATCCTGACCATGTCTACTCAAAAGGAAATCCTACTGAATGCATTGAGGCTTATTTCCAGGTAAGCAGAGTTGGGACTCAGCTTTAGGCATTGCCAGCATCAATCAACAGTGCCCTCTTAACAATACTTCATATCAGAACAACAAGACAATGCAGGGAGAAGTCCGTAGTGATTGCCATATAACTAGAGAAGCTGTGGGCCCAGGTTCTGAAATTCCCTTTTCCCTGGAGACTAACCAAAGCCAAACCATTTCTGGAATTATTTAGTGTCGAAGTGGGATTTTAGCCAAGTATTTTGATCAGATTTTAACTAGATATTTCATCTACTAAAAACTGCATATTTGTCCAATTGAAATCTGCTCTCACTTGTATTCCTAGGGACAGAACAGCCTAGTAATACAAATCTATTAAGTAATTATAATAGTTTACCTTCAAACAGTACATTTCAGTGTTCAAAGTGCTTCATGTCCATATCTCAAACCTCCCAACAATCTTGTAAGGTAGGCCAGCATTATCACATACACACATCCATACCCATAATACCAGGCTTGAAAGAGCTCAGTGGCTTGAGCACATGGTTTTCATGCAAAAGGTCCTAGCTTCAATCCCTGGCATCTCCAGTTAAGTGAATGAAATGGCAGTGTGACATGATATCTCTGCTTGATGCCCTGGAGAGCCACTGCTCATCAGGCAATACTGGGCTACATTGACAAATAGCCTTGAATTTTTGTCAGACAGCTTCTTAAGTATCTAGTGAGCTTGTGGCCAAGGTAAAATGTGAACCTATGGCTAGTTTTAGAAGGCAGCAAGGCAGGGCAGACTCCTGAAATCTAAAGCTGGCAAGGGACAGGGGAAGTCTGCAGAAAAATGCTGAGAAAGCTGGGCAAAACCTTCACTTAAAGACATTACTAATCATCTTTATGTTCCCCTTCATCTTAACCATTAGTGTGTCACTAAGAGGAAGCCCTGACATGTTGCCTTTTAGTTGCACTATCAAGACTTGAAAGGCAACTCTTTCAAAAAAGAGTTTGGTATGTGATTTGCTTGAACATAAGAAGAGCTCTGCTGAATCAGGCCAAAGTCCCATCTAGTCTGGCACTCTGTTCTCACACTGGCCAGCCAGATGCCTGTGGGAAGCTCACAAGCCAGAGATGAGTGCCACAGCACTCCTCCAACTTGTGATTCCCAGGAAAATGGTATTCAGAGGCACAAGTCCTCTGACAGTGGAAGCAGAACACTGCCATCCTTCATGACAGCTTTATCCTTTGCACTGCATGTGGTCACTTGCATATGTCACCTGTCAGAGGGCTCTTGGGGTTGCCTTCAGTTCACATGTCCTATGCCCCTTGCTGATTAAGGTGACTCACTAATGATCCACTGCATAGGAGAGGACCCAAAATCTAGAAGTTAGCTTTGTCTGATTTGGGGACTTCTTGGTTTACTTTGATGCAGCACAATTCTATACATGTTTACTTGGAAGGATGTCCTATTCACTTCCATGGGATTTTACTCCCAGGTAAGAGTGTATACAATTGCATCCTTAGCCACTAAACCATACCATCTTTTAGCAAGGGAAGCCACAGAAGGAATCTTCATCTTGCCCCAATGGCCACACATGTCTACTTCCTGATCTGGCTTGCTATATTTGTACAACACCTGCTATTAGTAGCATCATGATACACAACATACCCACTGATGTGTCCAAGCTAAAGAGATCTGCCAACTCCTGGCCTGGGGCAGGTGATTATTATTATTTTTATTTTATTATTATTATTATTTATTAAACTTATATACCGCCCGACTAGCAATAGCTCTCTGGGCGGTGAACATAGGATTCCTTTAATAACTACCTGGCAGAGTGATGTTTGGAACAGACAGCTTTTCTGGCAATAAAGGGAGGAGCCACTGCACCTGCCAAACTTCTCTTGTTAAAGGCACAGGAACCTTACTGGTGGGGGAAAGGGAGCAAGCAATACTACAGCAAAGGTTGTGAGATGTCCATTTATTTAAGAGCTTGCTGTATTTTAAAGGATTTTCTGTAGTGCAGGGATATAACAAATCCATAGATCAGAACAACCCCCACCCTCAATTTCTAATCTGATCAGCTTCATCAAACTGGTGAAAACAGAGAGCAAAACTCCATGACTCCTTTTTTTTTAATGTTGATCTGGCAACCCTAGTTCTAATCTGCCCATTTTGGAATTACTGTTCTAAGCCTAAGGCAAGCAGCTCAGCAGGTAAACATAAAAGATTTCAGTGGGGCAATTTCTGTTGCCAAGTTTTACACAAACTCAGCTTGCAAGAGGCTCTTCATAAGGCAGGAATGAAGCATATTAAATCATCATCACCATCACCATCATTTTCCAGCAAAACCTCTCTCTGCTGAAAGTTCAGTTAGTGGGAAGTGTAGCTTTTATGCAACATAGAAAGAAATGGGACACAAAGGCCACAAAGCATTGCTGCCAGGATGTCCATGCACCGCTATATATGATCTCTTCCTCATTGGATTTGCTCTGCTCTCCCTACATTTCTGAACTAATACTTAGCCACAGTCATTCATGGATTATATTTTTCCAGTCATCAAAATAACTCTTAAGTGGGATCCCATGTACCAGGGAAATATAACGCTGTGTATTAAAAAAAGGTTCCATCTACTCATTACCTCCAGATCTGACTCTGGAATTCAAAGGTATGGAATAAATTTGGATGCATAAGTCACACGAGTGTTACAGAACTGAGTGTACATGGATGTGCAAAAAAAAAAACTTTATAAAGAAGTTCTTTCCTATATGGAAAAAATGTGCTCTGTGTGGCTGGTAGGCAATCCTTATGCTGGAACTACCAGCTTGAACCATTTCCCCAAATATCCAGGAGCAATCTCACATTGATGCTCCATTGGGATCAAATGTCCCCACTTACCCTGATGAATAAAGAAGCATGTAGAGTTATCCCTGTGGTGACAGATGCAATCCTAAACATGCTTACTTGGGAGTAAATCCCGCTGAACTCAGTAGATCTTCTGATGCATAGGATTGTACTGCAAGCAGGTCCCAGGGTATGGTTTGAAGGCACCACCTTGCTGAAGCTAAGCAGGGCTGGGTCTGGTCAGTGCCTGGAAACCATAGATACACCCGCCTTGGGTTCCTTGATGAAAGAAAGGCAGGGCATAAATGAAAGAAAATAAATAAATAAATAAGAACTGCCTGGCACATCACTATTCCTACTGGCAGCAGCTTCAGAACAGAAAAAAAGGAAGTATTTTTCACACACAGTGTAATTCATTTGTGGAACTCATTGCCACAAGATGTAGTGATGGCCAGTAGTTTAGAAGGCTCTAAAAGGGGAACAAGGCAAATTTGCTAATGGCTACTAGTTATGCTAACTATATGGAACCTCCACCTCTCAGCAGTTTTGCTTCTGAATACCGTTGCTGTGGGAGCAACAACAAAAGAAGGCTATGCCTGCATGCTGCCCGCTGCTCTGGGGAAACAACATACTAGACTAGATGGGACTTGGATGTGATTGCTCTGGGTTCTTATGCACACACCATACTGTACATTTAAACCATATCTCCCCCAGGGATCCTGGGAATTGTAGTTCTGTGAGGGATAAACTACAGTTCCCAGGATTCTTGGAGGATGCTTTAAATGTATGGTGTGTAAGCAACCTAGGAAACACTCAGGTACGAACGGATGCCGGTCCGGGAACAGCTATTGCGCTTGAGGAAAACACATCCTGACCAGATTTTGGGGGTGGGGGTGGGGGTGGGGGGAGATATACGAGAGGCAGTTACCTTCTGTTTCTGCAAACTCAGCCTTTCGCCACCCACTCCCATCTTTTTAATTCATTCCGTCGGCCGGTCACCTACCTAGCTTAGAGAGCAGGGTGGACATGCACCAGACGAAGAAGAGGATCGCGCAGATGAAGCCGAGCTGCTGCAAGAGCATCTCCCGCCTCTTGCGAACTTTCCTCAGCTTGAAGAGAGGAGGCTTCGGGGGGACGCTCGGCGGCACTTCCAGCCCCATCGCGATCCGGGGCTTGCTGGACAGGATCTAGAGGTCCTGCGGTGAAGAGGAGGCAGCCTCGTTCCCTCCGTGTCTTTGCCGGGAGGCTCACTTGGAAGGGATCCCCGTGGAGGGCTTCATTCTCACTGCCAAGGGCGAGACACGCACCAAAAAGGAACCAGCCGCCCTCGGAGTCACAGGACAGGAAAAAGAGAGAACACACACACACACACGGGTAGATGGGCAAAGGGGAGCCGGTGGGGCACCAATGAGCAGCCGGGGTAACCGCCTTTGCAGCAGGTGGCGATCTACAGCGCCCGCGATCTCTGCTCAGGCTCAGGAGCCCATCGTACCCGATCAGCTCGAGGAAGATTCCTCCCTGCAGGCCTGGCGCCCGAGGCAAAGGGGGGGGGCAGGTAAGAAATCACCGCCGGCGATGGAGAAGCAGCTGCAATAGCAGCATCCAGGAGTTTTCCTCCACACACACGAGGGAAGAAGGGGGGGAAGTGCCCTTGAAAATCCCAAGCAAAGCACCACTTCAGGACAGAGCGTGAGGGAGTGAGAGCTCGAGGCGATCAGGAAAACAGCCGCAGCCGCTCAGCTCGGCACAGCATCCCACTTCAAAGTTTTAGATCCACCTTCCTCTCCTCTTCCTGCCGTTGCCAGAGGCTTGCAAAGCAGCAGCGACCCTCCTCCCCCTCCGCATTAGACTCAACATCCTCTGGCGGCTTTGCTTGCTGCTTCGAACGGGACGCCCAAATGCACAACCCACCCTCTCTCCCTGTCTTTCCTCGGGCGGTCCCTGGAAGACAGGCAGCAAATTCCCTCGGGCAATCCTCCGGCCAGGCAGGCAGGCAGGCAAGCGGGCTAACAGTGCCTCCTCGCCCTCCCTCCTCCCGCTCCCGGGCAACTTTCTCCCCGAAGCACCTTGGTCCTCCCTCACTCCCGCAGGTAGTGCGCATGCGCCTGCTCTCTGGGCACCACAGAGCTCCCTCTGCGTCTCACGATCATCACAGAATTGTTGATGCGCTTTCCCGCGCTCGTTTCTTCGGGAGAGGAGAGGGAAAGAGAGGAGGAGAGCATAACTGATCAAATTAATCTTTCCCCCTAAATGGCGGAGGAATTTTCCCTTCTCTGTTTAGCACTTGGCAGGGCTGTGGGTGCGGGGATAAAGCGTGCCATGGCATGTGCTTGCGCTCCTGAGCGCAGCCTTCTGTCACACTCAAGATCACACACAGTGGAGTGAGATGGCCCTCCAGCCTTTGCTCAGGGGCGAATCCCGGCTTTATGAAATGAGGGCAGATCGCAAAGTTGAGGATGAAGGCATGGGAGGGATGGAAACTGGTCAAAGCTGTTGAATGGGGCAGGTGGAATGCTTGATTCAGACATGAGGGGAATATTTTAATTGGTGACATGACAGGCAATGACAACCTCCATTTAAAGAATGATAGCATGTTTTAAGAACAAGTAATTTAAGAATAGGGCCCTCTGAAAAATTCAATGAATAAGGCAGCGCAAGTGTACAACAAAAGTCTCGCCTGGAAGAACCCCCAGATGTCTGCTCACTCAACACTTTCCCTGACTCAAGGTGGATTTTTTAGGATCACAATCACATTATAATTACTTAAACAAACCTGGAAAAAAACAGCCTGCGTAGTAGCATGACCCTTGAAGAGTTAAATGTTAGATCTTTGTATTATGGGCTAGAGTTAGACTTCATCCCTTGGACTTTCCTTTGCTCTGCTTTTCAGTTTCAGTTGTGTTCTCTACCCAGCCAACAATAAAGAAGCCTGTTTGTTTGTTTGCTTGCAGTATGAAGTAAGAGTGTGTTTATTCTGCAGTTATGAGTAGAGCCAGATTGGGTGCTTATTATTAAAAGAAATAAAGTGATCTGAAAAAATGGCTACTATTTTAAAGCACTCACTATGCTTACAATGATAGTGGCTATTTTTTTATTCTTTTTCTTGAAGAATGAAAACAGCCCTAGAGAAATAGAAACACTGCTGTGTACACTACAGTTAGCTGGCTGGTTGGCCACCTAGACTGTAACTCTGGGCTAATTTCTGTTTTTCCCAATATGTGGAGCTCAGCATGAGGCATTTTCAGGGTTTGGGGGAAAATCCAATTGCTTTCCACAATTAGTTTCCAATTGCTTAGTTAGTCCTTTGTGCAGCAGCCAGTTAAAAAGTTTTCCATTGATTGTCTAGCAGGAAGGAATATATAATGGTCAGAAACAAGATTAGAAGGAGGGACTCTCAAGGAAGAGTTAACAAACACATCCTAAAGTATTTATTCTCTCTGCCCTTCCCTAAACTTGTAGTATGGACAAGTTTGCTTTTCAGGTGGCATCTAAAACAGAGATACCTAATGCAGTACCAAAGCCAAGCTCAGGAACTCACGGTCATTACCAAAAGTAGCTCAGTTCATGAAAACTCAGAACACAGGATCACACCACAGGTGAAAGCGGGAGAGGCAATTCAATAGATTAAACTTAATTAATGTAAGTTAACACTCCGGATGGAGGAGGAGTGAGGGGGAAGATCACTGCTTTTCCCTTTCCCTGGCCTGGCCCTCACATACTCTCTGTTGGGGGAGGGGGAATTGGCTGGCACTATGCACCTCTCCCTCCCCCAATGCCCCACATGGTAATATGGCTGCCCCACCTAACAAGGAAGGGTGGCTGCAGGGTATATAGGCCATTTCAAACATTGACTTTTGTTTGACAGAGGTTGGTCTCTGTGTCATCAGCGGTATGTCCCTCACAGGGTATGCATTCCAATTTTTGTTCAATGGAGAAATTGCTGTGAAAAATTTTGAATATGACCAACACTCCAAAAATTCACAAAAGCAATACCAACAGTGCTTTTTGTGTGTGTGACAGTACTCACTGGTACAGAGTACCGTAAATGGTTTTTTATGGCAGCCATTTTGTGCTGGCACCTATGGCTCTTTTATCAAGACATGAGTACAGGCAACTCATTTTTCATACCAAAACAAAGCACTGCCCCCCCATATCCCAGTCTCAGTCAATTTATGTTTGTTTAACTGGATAAAAACATTACAATCAACTAAATAAGTGCCCTCAACAGACTTTTTTTTGGGGGGGGAGCATTTTTAATGCAAGTACTTAATGACTGCTGGTGCCAAATGCCATTTTAGAAGAAGCATTCTGTGAGAACAAATATAAAATTCCTCTACTGTTACAGCGTGTGTGTATTTTCATGGAGGATGAGGCTATCAGTAGCTACTCATCATGATGACTCTGTACTAACTCCAGTATCAGAGACATCATGCCTCTGAATACTAGTTACTGGGGATCAGAAGTGGAAAAGTGCTGTTGTGCTTATGTCCTGCTTATGGTGGCAGGTGAGCACAGGATGCTGGATCAGATGGGCCTTTAGCCGGATCCAGCAGGGCTCTTGCTATGCTCTTAGTGGGTTAGACTCTTACCCATTAGAGCAAAGGAGGGGAACCTGTGGCCCTCTCTCACTCCTGCATTAAAGGGTTGAACTAGGATCTGAGAGATGTGGATTCAAATCACCACTCAGCCACAAAGCTCACTGGTTGACTTTGGACCAGCCTCACCTATCTCACAGAGCTGCTGTGAGTATAAAACATGTGGGTTTGGGAATAGCCACATATAGTATCCTGGAGGATATGTGAGAAAAAAATGAGGAAAGCCTTTTTATTCCTTTAGGGAAACTTTTTTTTTCACATATGCAAATTAATACAGATTTAAATGATTACTTCAGCTAAATGTAAATGTACTGCCTTCAAGTCAATTCCGACTTATGGCGACCCTGTGAATAGGGTTTTCATGAGACTGAGAGGCAGTGACTGGCCTAAGGTCACCCAGTGAGCTTCATGGCTAGGTGGGGATTCAAACCCTGGTCTCCCAGGTCGTAGTCCAACACCTTAACCACTACACCACACTGGTTCTCTAATCAACAAAAAAACCATACAATTAACTAAAGTTTCTTTAATCAGGAGACTGCCCTAAAAACAAAAATATTATACAAATAAAAACAACAAAAATCAATAAAGAATAAAAATGATTGTTTCATACCAACAAAAACTTCTGTCACCCAAGCCAAGTGCATTTTATTATTTTATTAGAGTATTTCAGCATCTATGAATAGCTAGCATCAAAAAATGGAATGACTATCATTTTTACATTTAGAAATTTTTACTCATTTATAATGAACACCTTATTTAAATAAACTTCCTTGTTTACTCTTTTACAAATTTTACCATACTACTCATCATCATAGTTGCTATAGAGGGTTTTGTTTTATTTAGATCCTTTAAGTATAAGGGTGATTGTGATCTTGAAAAATCCATTAAGGGGAATTCCTGAGTAGGAAAAGTTAAGTGGAATAGAGAAGTGAAATTTAGAGTACTGCTGCTTGGGGGAGGGGGACACTGGCTGTCACTTTTTGTTTTTTTAATCAGAATGTTTCTCACTCTAAAAAGAAGCTCTCATTCTTTTCCAAAGAAATGCACACACTGAAAAGCTTGTTTTTGAAATAAAATTTAAAAAATCCTGGGTGGGGCAAATGAGTGTTCCAGGTGGAATGGTATACCTACTGGTCTCTACCCTGTTATAGTTCTGGGCTTCTGGATGCAAGATATTTTCACTGCCATTCATATATTGTGGAATATATGCTTTTTCTGACCCAAAGATAAATCCTCATATTAGAAAAAGTTATGTGTCAGGAAATCAAAGGTCAAGTGGAGTCTGGTTAATTTGTTAAGGGGGATTCATATTTGGACCATAGTCTGTAATTTAAGTGATGCTTCAGTACTAGTGAAGTCAAGGGAAATGAAGTTAGTCAAAACTAACTATTCCAGTTATTGCAATGGGATTTAAACAAAACTAGCAATTTTTGCTATATAAAGATTATTGAGTTTCTATTATTTTGTTACATAACAGGAACTATAAAACTGCTTTTTATCAACCCTCAGCATTTATTCCCTCTTCCATCCTATCCCTGTCATGAATACCTATATTCAAGTTACTAGGTGAATGTGAATATATTTTATTTACAGTTCACCAACTACAAATAAAAAGCTGCAGAATACACAGAATGTAAACTATGTTACGATTGCTAAGAGAGAAGAAAAGCATAGATTATCTAAGGCTAAGTCTTAGGGAAATTGCAACGTTTAGAAATTTTGCAGCTTAGATCCCTCCAGTAAAATGACCAACAGAGATTCTAGTTACTAGACATACAGAACAGTGTGTGTGTGTGTGTGTGTGTGTGTGTGCATGTATGCAAAAAAGATGTGAAAGAACTATAGACCAGGTAGCTGCTGGAAATGAGCTGCTGTTGAAGTACAGCTTACTTTTATTAGATTGGGGACCCTATCCATAGGTGGCTTGGCCACTTATGCATCTCCAAATATATGAAAATTGAAATGGACTGCTTTCAAGTCGATCCTGACTTATGGTGACCCTATGAATAAGGTTTTCATGATAAGCGGTTTTCAGAGGGGGTTTACCATTGCCTTCCTCTAGATGTTGAATAGGTGGGAAGAGGGAAGATTTAGGGGGGGGATGGGGTAAAGTAGTATTGTTTAGATTGTTGATGAATATATATGTTTTTCAAAACTTCTAAATAAATAAATAAACACATTTAAAAAAAAAAAAACCATTGCCTTCCTCTGAGGCTGAGAGGCAGTGACTGGCCCAAGGTCACCCGGTGAGCTTCCTGGCTGTGTGGGGATTCGAACCCTGGTCTCCCAGGCCGTAGTCCAACACCTTAACCACTCCACCACACTGGCTGTCTCCAAATATACAACAAGGAGAGCTTTGGTGATTCATGGCGGGTAGGGGAGCTCTGGTGACCAGTGGGGTGAGGGGAGGAGCTCTGTCAACCACTGGAGGAAGGAGAGCTCTGGCGACCACTGGGGGGGTGGAGAGGAGCTCTGGCAACCGAGGGGGGAAGGGGGCAGCATTGGCGACATGGGGGGAGTTTCAGTGACAGTAGGTGGGATTGTCAAACAAAGAAAATGGGTGGCAGCCTCTAGCTTATATACATAGATGCAAATTTGAATAGAAATACAATATATCTCACCATAGTGGGAAAAGAATGTAGCCTGTGTACCTGCACAGTCTGCTGTCTGGGTGTTACTGATAGGCAACTTCAAGGCCCCTGCTCTCCCTTCTTGTGGTTTATGATCTTTAAAATGGAGCCCTTCAGATAGAAGATTGTCCTCTATACACTAGAACAAACAACCACCTTTTCCATAAGTTGCCTGATTTCCCCACAGTTGAACTCTAAACACTACTTTACTCCAGAGAGATTCATAATAGGAACAAGGTCTGAAACCAGGTCATAAAATGACGTTTGGTAACTTCACCGAACTCTTGAAGCTCCTGCTGTACCTATTTAATAGCACTTGTTTTTGAACTGTGTGTACTGATTGATGGTGTGTATTGAAGCTGTACCTCGTTTTGAGACTCACCTTCCAAGTATACTCATTTGCCTGGCTGGCCCAGTAGTGCTCACTCTTTTTCTTGGAAACTGGGATTGGCAACATTGCTTGTATGAACTGTTTAAAATTATGAATAGCTTAATATTTTAATGCTATAATGAACATCCACCTCAAATGTGAGAGGACTTGGGACTGGATGCTGAAATTAACATATTTGAGGAGTGTTTTTCCATGTGCGAGTATAGTAAACTTAGGACTTCTGAATGTGAAAATGGGCTTTCTAGGTTGTAGAAGTCCATTTTATAGTTAATATTTCAAACATTCTTTGGCATAGCATGTAGCTTTGCTCCACACAAGTGGCTCACTCTGATCTTGCTACCATACTATTATGATCATAACCAAGTTATGATTAATTTGAAACAGGACATTTATTTTCTTCTGCTAGATGTTATGTCACCCTTTCTGTCTAATGGTACTTTCTTTCTAACGGCATTTTCAGAGCAAGCTGCTTTTTTTGTTGTTTTATCTGCAACCTCAGTTGATTTTTTGTTTTTAACAATCCCTGTGTAGGTGTTTGGAAACAAAAGACACAAAGACAGATACAATTTTGTGGGAGCTGTTTTTTGTAAAAGAGAGAATGCAAGCTTTCTGATCCAGTAAAAATTCTACATGCGCAGAGTCTACAGAGAAACATACTCCACAAGTTTGCATAATTTTCACAAAAAGTCCCAGATTTAAAAGTATTATTCAATACTTGTTTCTTTGTTATCAGTCCTGGAAAGTCCGTGATTCTGCCTTCAACAATATTACAAACTGTTGTGAGGACAACCAAATCAATTGTGGGGCTCTTTTTGCTCGGTTATTTCCCAGTTTCTGTTGCTGATAGCCAACATGTTGCAATGCCCTTAATTTGTTCCTTCAGCATTCAAAGCTCTAGAGAAACTCAGAAGTATACATTCTTCCCAGGGACAAAATCAGGCCAATATTTATTTGAAGCATTTTTACCCTGCTGTTCCACTGAAAAAGTCTCCCAGAGCTTACAGGGATCAACAATAAAGTAACTTCTTGTTTTATTTCAATTATTTTGTTTCTATCTTTTCTTTTGTGGGGACCCCAAGAACGATGCTAGCACCCCGAATTACTGAATTATGGAGTTAGCAAATGGTGCATGAGTATATACTGATTTAATTAATGCTGAATTTAAAACATTTTTTTTAAAAAATGCAACCATCCGCATGAAGGCTTTGTTTTTAAAATTTGCACATTTTCAATCAAATCCAAAGCTTCGAAGGTGCAATGAGATTGTGTGTGCAGACACAGTCCCAACACAGCAGTGCAGGAGAAGCCCTTGCATGCACAGGAGCTCCATGTGTGCATCAGGTTTGGCACTAGAGGATGGCCAGGTTGGGCCCTGGCTGAGGGGCCCCTGAAGGACCCCTCCTTAGAATGGGAGGGTGATGCTCCCATCCCATGATCTGCAGATCGCAGAGAATGAGCTCCCAGGCACCCCCCAGTACAGACAGTGCAGGCTTCAATAAGCCCACCCATATGCCCCACCTACCTCTCCCATCAGTGTGAATGCTGTGTGTGCTGTGCGTGCATGCCTGCCATCACCCATGATGGCAGGGGGCTTCGCTAAGGGGCTGTTGCCCATGCTGCCATCTTGGTTGATGGCAGGCATGCATGCTATGTGTGCACATCATTCACACAACGCGAGAGGTAGATGGGGCATGCAGGCAGGCTTATTAGCCCCATGCTGCCTGTATCGGGGGGTGTTGAGCTACAGCATAATGGACCCAGGGCTGGCTGGTGCCCAAGGGCCCTGTCATGCCTGGCACTGGCCCTGCATCAGAGCCCCTGTTTCCATAAGGAAACTCTAAGGGGATGTTGATTTTTAATTTGCATTTGTAAATGTAAATATGTAGATTATATGTTTCTGCACTAGATTAAGCAAACTGGCTTTCAAACATTGTATACAAACTATCACAACATTTAACCCATGTTACATTAGAGGGTGTCCCACTCAAAGCAGAATTAAACAGGAACATCAATTGCAAGGCAAGATAATTGTTGGCCTTGCACTTGCATGACCTGCTCTTCAGGTTTAGGATTCTTATGTTGTGCCATCATTGTGTTGGCCTCAAAATGAGATGCAGAATTTAAAGAGAGTAATATCTTTCTGTATGACCAACTTTTGCTCTTAAGGAGGGTTTATAGGAGTAAGAGAAGTACATTGTCTTCATGTGACACATATTGGGATTGCAGCGTAACTAAAGCTGGGGACATAATGCGGCACTATTTTCTCCCCCCCCCCTTGCTCTTTGTTGGCAATCACTTGTGGGAGAAAGCAGGAGGATGGGAGGGAGTCAAAACAGGAAGGCTCTGAAACAGCTGTCAGAGTAAGAAGCATTGTTTTACTGTCTGCTTCTGTGTTGGAATCGTTTTTTAATATGTTTTTAAACCTTTTTTTAAACAATATGTTTTTTAACTTTTTTAAGATGTCTTCAAAGCTTTTTTAAAAAATGTTTTTAAAGTTGTTTTGTTTTAATGTATTTTAAAGTATGTTTTTATGATGTTTTTAGAGCTTTTGTTTGCTGCCCTGGGCTCCTGCTGGGAGGAAGGGCGGGATATAAATCAAATAATAAATAAATAAATAAATAAACAAACAAACAAATAAATAAATAAATACTGTAATTTAAGTATTGCAACTATAGCACTGCTAATAACTTAATTTCAGAGGACACCATTTCAAAATAGTTTGTCACTTGGGATTGGATCCAGACTTAGTCATGCTTAGAGTAGACCCTTTGGAATCAATGGGACATGTTAATAATGACTTATTTAAGCTCTATTTATTTCAATGGGCCTACTCCAAGCATGACAAAATCTGTATCCAGTTCTTCATCCCCAGATATTTGCATTATTCATTTATTTTCAGTTTCAGATTTTCATCGGCCCTTTATCCTGTAGGATCTCAAAGCAAAACAAAATAATTAAAACAAACATTAAAACCAACAACGTTCACAACAACAGTGAAGAACATACATAAGTAGGCTTGAACTAAGCTTTAACACTCCCTTGGGTGGGGAGAGCTCAGATGAAAAGATGTATCTTAAGTTGACACCTAAGGACCAGCAGTGAGAGAGACAGAAGGAGGGAGTTCCACATCTGAGGCGCCACTACCCTGTGTCAGTACACAATGGGCAACACCATAAGAAGGTCTCAGATCTCAAGACTGGGACAGCAGATAGAAGGAGAGATGTTCATTCAAGAATGTGAGTCCCAGCTGGTTCAGGGCTCTATACACTAAAGGCAAGACCTTGAGTTCACCACAGTGTTTTTCTTGTGTTATCACTTGTTATTTGCCATCTTGGCTTCCTTTTTGAAGGAAGGGCAGGACATAAATGTAAATAAATAGATAGATAGCTTGTATTAACAACTCCTCCAATTCTGATTCTGATTCAAGTCAGAACCATCTGCCCAAGAGATTTAAAGGCTCCTGAATCTGTGGAATCTGGAATTCTGGGGTGGAATTCCTCAAATACCTCTCTTAAGAGGATGAATTGCCAGATTATGAAACGGGGGGGGGGGTCATCCCAGATATCTCAGAGTCTGAATCGGGCTACTCAAAGGTGTTCAATGAGAAAGCAGAGCACTTTTTAACAGGGATGTGCATTCGGAATGAATGTAAAATTTAAATGAATGGGACGTATTTGGTTCAACTTCAGTTCAATGCAAAATGAATGCATCGTATAACACTTTGGAATGTCATTACTTCTCCAATTAGTGTCCATCAGGGTTGATTTGATTTAAATCAAATTGATTTAAATCATGATTTAAATCACTTCTCTGAAAGACTCAATTTTAATGATTTAAATCTCAGTTTAAATCACTAGTGAAGATTCTATTTAACCATCATTTAGTAGAAGGACATTATTGTTTAATATAATGTTAATACACATTCAGAGATGTTGGTTTCATTAGAAGATAGGTACACACACAGAAATTATTCTGAATTGTTTTCAGATTAATTTTCATCAAAAATGGGATGATAATTTGGTCGTTTTAGTGCTGAAGCAGAATGAACTTGTGAAGTCATTCAGGAGATGAACCAGCTCCAACTATGCAATTAATCATGATATTTTTGTCATGATGTGCCAGAATCACCACCAACAAAACAGCTTTTAAATTGTACTAATAAAATTGTTTGTTCTTCTGGTTAGTTTCTTCTTCGACAAACAACAAACTAACAAAACATGTACATGGTTTTTGAATGGTTAACTATTTCAGTTTTTAGATAAATTTAGTCAATTTCATCCAAGTCAACATGAGAAACTTAAAATATTGGGTGGTACAGTTAACTCAATCTTCTTCTTCACCTTTTCCTTGTTCATTGTCTGGAAAATAATACAAACTTCCCTGCTTTTTCAGTTCCCAATGTATTTCTCAGTTTAGAATGAATTAGTCCAAAGGAAAAATTCTCTCTACACCTGCGGAAGAGGCTTCTGCTGTTAAGAGCTGGATTACCACTTCAATGGTTTCCTCCTTGTTCAGATCTACTCCATCTCCTGAAATTCTCTATACATTGACCTTCTCTATCTTTGCACTTAGAGAGAGGCATGGCCAAGAGACAGAGAGACTGTGTGCACTTCCTATACACCACCTACAGAACAGGACTGATCAGGTTATGTCCTAGTTCCATAAACTGCTGTTAACATATTCATAGAATAGAAGTTGTATAATTAGTATTCATGATGATATCTTTAATCTAGGGTCTATTTTTACTAATTGTTTTAAGAAAATTTTGGAATCCACTTTAAATAAAAAAATCCAATTTAAAATTTAAAAATCTGACTTTTTATTTTTTTTTAAAAAAAAATCATTGATTTTTATCAACCCTGATGTCCATTCTTAGCTCATGCAGCAGTAGGGGAAGCTTACCTGTTGTGTGAATTGTTGTTGTTATGTGCCTTCAAGTCAATTACGACTTATGGCGACCCTATGAATCAGCGACCTCCAAGAACATCTGTCATGAACCACCCTGTTCAGATCTTGTAAGTTCAGGTCTGTGGCTTCCTTTATGGAATCAATCCATCTCTTGTTTGGCCTTCCTCTTTTTCTACTCCCTGCTGTTTTTCCCAGCATTATTGTCTTTTCTAGTAAATCATGTCTTCTCATTATGTGTCCAAAGTATGATAACCTCAGTTTCATCATTTTAGCTTCTAGTGATAGTTCTGGTTTAATTTGTTCTAACACCCAATTATTTGTCTTTTTTGCATTCCATGGTATGCACAAAGCTCTCCTCCAGCACCACATTTCAAAGGCAGATAAGGGAAAAATCAACTCATTTGAACTGTGGTGCTGGAGGAGAGCTTTGCAGATACCATGGACTGCGAAAAAGACAAATAATTGGGTGTTAAATTAAATTAAACCAGAACTATCACTAGAAGCTAAAATGATGAAACTGAGGTTATCATACTCTGGACACATCATGAGAAGACATGATTCACTAGAAAGGACAATAATGCTGGGAAAAACAGAAGGGAGTAGAAAAAGAGGAAGGCCAAACAAGAGATAGAATGATTCCATAAAGGAAGCCACAGACCTGAACTTACAAGATCTGAACAGGGTAGTTCACGACAGATGCTCTTGGAGGTCGCTGATGCACAGATTTTAGTCAAAATTTGGACAGATTCAGTCTCAGTAGATTGTAGCAAGTCTATTGGTATGTCATCTATTCCTGGCGATATTGTTGCATTTAGAGTTCTGACTGTGTTTCTATCTCCTTTTGCTTTTGCTTTCCTTCTCTCTTTAACCATTTTAAGAGTTTCTTCAGTCATCCATTGAGGTCTTTCTCTCTTTTTAACTAGAGGTATTGTCTTTCTGCATTCTTCCCTGATAATGTCTCTGACTTCATTCCATAGTTCTTCTGGTTCTCTGTCAACTAATTTGAAAGCCTCAAACCTGTTCCTTATTTGATCTTTATATTCTTCTGGGATGTTATTTATATTGCATTTTGGCATTATGATTGCTTTGTTGTTCTTCTTTAGCTTTACTCTGATTTCCGATACAACCAGTTCATGATCTGTACTGCAGTCTGCTCCTGGTCTTGTTTTCACAGAAAGTATGGAACCTCTCCATCTTCTACTACCAATTATATAATCAATTTGTTTCCTATATTGACCATTTGGTGATGTCTACATGTACAGTCGTCTTTTTGGTTGCTCAAAAGAAGTGTTCGCAAGAAACAAATTATTGGCTTCACAGAATTCAATAAGTTTTTCTCCTGCTTCATTTCTGTCTCCTAAGCCCCATTTCCCCACAATTCCTAGTTCTTCCCTGTTCCCTACTTTTGCATTCCTGTCCCGCATGATTATCAGAACATCTTGTTTTGGTATGTGACCAATTTCTTCCTGTACTTCTGCGTAAAATCTTCCCAATTCCTCTTCGTCTGCATTTGCTGTTGGAGCATAGACTTGGATGATGGTTATGTTAATAGGTTTCCCATTTAATCTCATTGATATCACTCGCTCAGATCTTGCGTAGAAGCTGCAAATTGCTTTTGCTACATCACTTCTCACTATTAAAGCAACCCCATTTCTTCTTAATTTCTCATTTCCTGCATAAAATATTTTGTAGTTGCCTGATTGAAAATGTCCCATTCCCGTCCATTTTAATTCACTTACCTCGAGTATTGTAATGTTGATGCGTTCCATTTCTTGCTTGACAATTTCTAACTTTCCTTGGTTCATGCTTCTCATATTCCATGTTCCTATTGTGTGCGTCGTACAACTCCAGACTCTCCTTTCGCATCTGTGCGCATCAGCCTCTGGGCTTCCTTTTGGCTTTGACCCAGCTGCATCATTAGTCACAGTGCTTCTCGTACTTGTCCTTTGTTCTTCCCCGGTAGTTTGGTGAGTGCCTTCTGACATGGGGGTCTCATCTTCCAGCACTATCCCGTGTTGCATTTTGGATACTCTGTTCATAGGGTTTTCGTGGTAAGAGATATTCAGAGGTTGTTTACCATTGTCTTCCTCTGAGTTTGGATGCATCTTAGTCTGGTGTCTCAGCTTTGACCATTCCGCCTTGGGTGCCCCTGCTAGGAGTTTAGCCTCTTGGTCTAGACTCCTGACGGCATTGCTCTCAGCTTCTTCAGCACTCTCAAACCCCCTCACAACGTTAAGGTGTGCATCATAGTCTTTTATAAAAACACCAGGTGGGACAGCTGAGGGTGTCAGTTTGCTGCCCTTCTTGACCTGGCTCATTTTGGGTTGTTGTTTTTGCTTGCTTCATTTAAATATTGAAGTACCTAAATCCTGAGATTGTTTACATTTCACCTTTCTCAGGATGAAGTGATGTTTGAGCCATGTCACCATGGCAACCTGGATGAGGCAGCTGGGTGTGAAAGCTGGCTACCCAGTATTAAAATATCCTGGACTAACTTTAAGAGGAAATTTATTATTTAATTGTGTTTGTGGATGTGCTTTCTGCCCATCTTCTTATCAACACATAAAGCTACATTTCTTCCATCCACTATAAATTAGGTTATGTGTGTGTGGGGTTCCTACCATCAAAAACCCTCAATATATAAAAGAATGTTTCACAAAATGGTCTGCATTATTCCTTGGGAAAAAATGGCAGCAATTGTATGGCTGCTCTCATTTTCCACTGATAATGGAGCGTGCCATTTTGGGAGGACATGGGGTCACATTTAAAAAGCACATATTCATGCTTATCTTTGCCCATTCTGCAGGAATTAGAAGTTAAGATTTCCATAACTACTGGGTTGTTTCAGAGGTAGCATGGATTCATGGGAGATTTCTGAGATTTTCGACTGTTGCTGGGGGTGTTAAGGGTCAGCATAGTCAGGCATCTCCTGAGGGCCCACGGACAAAAGCCCTTTGGACCCTCTGCAATGAAGAGGTAAACTCATTGAGGGAGGGGGACCATGGAGCATGTCTTGCCCAAAGATCTTCCAAAATGTTGATTGGTATGTGTGAAATACAACTGGAAATTCAGAAAACAGAACCACAAAGACAAAGTAATACATTGAGTGGCAGAGAAAAAGGGAATATGCTCTTTCTGTATGTTATTTTTTTAAATATTTCTGTTGACCATAGTATAGCCAAGCAGTCTGCACCCATAACAACATCTAGATAGAATTATCAATGTTTGCACCCTGTTAGATCTGGCTATCTTCTGTGTTGCAGACTTTATACATTCCATAGTGGTTCAAATCTATTATTAGGTCAGGTATCCCTGTGAAATCTTCCTGACAAGTGCTAATCAAGTTGCTTTCTGAGTTTACACAACCTTAAACCTTTGATCCAATTTGAAATGTAACCAAAATGCATTTGACTGGATCAAATAAATTCACTCGGCTCATGAGGTCACTAGCTATATTTGAAGGTAGGAGCTTTCTTCCAGTAAAGGAACTGAAGCATCTTTGAGCATCAACTCCAGGTTATAATATCTGTTTGGATATCAGATGTGTATGAGAATTAGAGGCACTTGCTTTTTCATTTTGCTAAGAGAAACTGTGCCAGTTTGAGGAGAGAAACTCTTTTGGACAATAAATCCTTTGCAACAGAACAGACATTGATCTGCTTCACAAGTTTTGTAAACCATGATACAAATAAACCTTACATAATAAAACAAGGCTTAGGGAACAATCCAAATCCAAGATCTTCTGGGATGAGGGGAGTTTGGAATAGGCGGATCTCTGACTGAGCCAGCTGAGCATAGGCTCAGCCACAGATACACGGGTGTAAATCCTCCATCCCAGCTAAGCTGAAGCCAGCTCAGGCGAGGCCAAGATAAGTCATAAAAAAGGGGTGTGGCTGGAGCAGGGCAGACTTATCCCTATTCCAAACTCCTTTTAGCTTGGACATGTGTCCCAGCAATCCAGCAGATGTTACACTGGCAAAAAAGGGTACTGTAAATCAAACTCTATTTTAAAAGCTTGCTTTTCCTCTGCCAGGCTGCGAGGGCTGGCTTAGCTGGGAGTAAAGTTGCTCCTGAAAGGAGTTTGGAATAGGTGTAACTTACTCTGTCTTCCTATAGTTTGGATTGCTCGGCCAGTTTTACATCCAAGTGGTTTTACAATCAATCCCTCTTCCCAGGGAACTCTGGGAAATGTAGTTCTGTGAGTGGAATAAGATTATCTTAACAACTCTCAACACCCTTAACAAACTATAGCTCCCATGATTCTTTGGGGGAAGCCATGACTGTTTAAAGTGAAAGAATACTGCTTTAAATGTATAGGGTTGTATTCAACTAAGTCCTGATCAGAGCAGATCCAGTGAAATTAATTAAAATTAGTCAAGTCTATTAACTTCAATGATCTACTTTGAGTAGGGCTAGCATTTAATACCATCCATAGTGCACATGGGGCCAAGGTCAGTCCCTGGATGATAGGGATACCACAGATCTTTCTGACATATTAACTCCTTTTTCCTCCCAAAACTGTGATTATTCTAGTCTGCCAGCTAAAACCGCTTGGGATTCAGGGCAAATGCTGTGTAGACCATACACACACACATATATGAAACTGTGTTATATATACCATCAGACCATCAGTCTGTTTTGCTCACGGCAAATGTACTTTCTGACTCATAGACCATGAGCAAATGTTACCCACCGCCAACCATCTACTTTGAGGTGGCTGGCAGAAGCATGCAAAACCTCACAGCTCCTGCTTGTAGAAAATGAGTAAGACAACTGCTTGCCGTGAGCAGCAGCCCACCATGGACCTCATCAGAGTTCTGCATAAGAGGAGGCTCTTCTGCTTATGGAAGGAACCCTAGTACCCTTTGCCAGTCTTCTCAAGTGCAAAGCTTTATTTATTTGTCTTGGTTTGGACAGTTGCCATTGCTTTAAAGAATGAGGCAATCCCTAGGCAGATGTGTTAGTGCCTGCATCCTTATCAGTTGCTCTGCTGCTACCTAAGCGGTTTCACGGCAAGATGCTCAGTGGGAGTTTAAATTCTTCCCTACAAGGCAGAGAAAGCAATGCTTTGTTTTTGTTTTGTTCTCTCCCTCCAGATTGCAGGTTGAATGTGACGCTCTAACACAGTGGAAAATTTCCATTGGTCCACTGCCTTTTGCTCAGAACTGCATGCTTCTACGCTTTGATCTCTTGTAATATTTGTTCGTGCTGCTCACAGGTCCCCTTTTGGTCTATCTAGTGATCCAATAGCTGAAATACACCCTCTGTCTGCTGCCACTGAGGCAACAGGGCTGTCTTTATGGATGAATGGGAATGCGTTGGCAAGGGTGCGTGTGCAATATCACGTAAGTTGTGGGTGAACAGTTGGAACACAGGAAGCTGCCTTCTACTGAGTCAGACCACCGGTCCATCTAGCTCAATATTGTCTACACTGACTGGGAGCAGCTCGCCAGAGTTTCAGACAGTAGACACTCCCAATCTCTTTGTGGAGATGCCAGGGATTGAACCTGGGACCTTTTGTATGCTAAGCAGATGCTCTACCACTGAGCTATGGCAGGGGGCATCAATAAGGCGCCAATGTGCCCACCAGTATGTCCTTCTCTTATGGCATCCCTTCAAAAATATCCCTTCAAAAATCCACCATCCATGGGAATCTGTTTGCTCTTCCTATACAGTTTGTTTTTGCACTGGCTTTCCCTCTCCTACATTGAACACATCCCCTTAAACAGGTTCACATTTCATTGGATGCCTGGATTGAACACCCACCTTCCCTTCTGTTTTGAACAGATGAGAGGTGCAAAGAGATTCTCTCTGTGAGTGAACACGGTAATGGCTGGTGTAGGTGTCTTTTTTCCTCACATAAATGGGGAGCTCATGAGAGGCATGCACACACCATTTTGTGGCCCTGTCTCTTTTTCTGGTCTTTTAGATACGGCAGCCATTTTATGATATGCTATGCCTCCACAGAAGCCATTTTGTGAGGTGCTCACCGCACTTGCTCAAAATTCCAAATATGTCCACTGGTCCGAAAAGGTTGACGGCCCGTGTTGTAAGGCATTGGTCAGCAAGTAGTTCTGGGAGTTACCCATTTTGAGAAAGAAAAGAAATATAGTTGACCAGCTTCATGGCTTAGTCCCAAAGTGGACTGCCAGCAAGTTCAGTTGCCATAGCCACCTTCCCTCCATTCATCTCTCTTGCTTCTGAGCTGACAACTATGATGGGGGAAGAAGGAGATTACATTCTCAGGGGACCAGATTTGGCTCAAATGCTGATCCCTTATGTATAGTGACTGATAAGGGGGATTATCATGGAAAGCTTAGAGGACACACCAGTCAGGAAACTAGACAAAAACTTCTCTCTCTCTCTCTCTCCCTCCCTCCCCCCCCCACAGAGAACAGTAATTCCACTTAGTTATAGGTAGGGATAAAAGGGTCTGTCAATTTCAGTTCTCTCAGTTTCTCATTTTTCCAATCTGAAATTCTGTTCACATTTCTGCAGCAATTTGCTAAAAAATAAAAAAATAATCTTCATGAAAATTCTTCAACATTTTTATTTTTTGTAATATACATATTTTGTATGCAGTTTTGACAAATGTATGCATTTTCCTGCCAATTTATTCTGATATAATGCATTTTTAAAGTTATTTTTAATTATTCATTTTTATGTGCATTTCCCCCTAATATGTGCATTTTTGCACATTGTTTGGTTGGAAAACCACATCGCAAAATTCATGTAAGTGTGAAGTTTAAAGGATGACTATTTCTCATTTTGTTTCGGAAAGTGCAAATATGATAGGTTCGACTTTTAATGCAAACTGAATCTATGTCTTCCCCATCCCTAGCTATAGCTACATCCAGTGCCACCTAGTGACTAAACTATATAATGACACTATCCACACTGTGATGAAGCAAGGAAAAGAGGCCAATTTTCTCAAGTGTGTGTGTGTGTGTCTCTATCTATATTGGAATTATTTTAGGATGGATTTGTTTTTGGATTTTTGGAACTTTAGTATTTTATAAAGTGATAATCTTCAGTATATATGACGGATGCTGGACAAGGTGATGGAGGGAGAGGGAAAAGGGAAGGAGCAAGGGTTAGTTATTATATCCACTGAAAAAGATGTAATGTAAATGGCTGAATATTCAAGACTCTTGTTGGTTGTGTACCTGTAAACCAGTAAAACTGTCCTGGGAACAGAGAGACAGAGGCAGTTGTGTTAGATTTAGACTGTGAAGACCAGAGCTCAAATCCCCACATGACCATGAAAAACACTGGGTGACCTTGGGGCAGATTCTTTCTACTTCCCACGGTTGTTGTGAGGATAAAAGACCATGAGCTTTTTGGAGGAAAGATGGGATATAAATGTAATACATTTAACTTTTAAAGTAAAATTGATGCTTATTGTACTGTCTTTAGTCTTATTTATAAAATGCCCTCAATTTTTTTTCAAGGGGGAGAGAAACAAAAGCTCAGCTGAGGCACTTTACAACATGAGCCTCAGAGGGAGTTATGTCAATTTCCAGGTAAACTGCCTCTCATTTATATAGTGCGTTGTTAATTAGCACAGTGCTTGCAGTTTCACAGGGGGAACTTTAGGCACATTCACTGAATGTGCAAACACAAACAAGCAAGTAGGGAGAGGAGGAGAGGTTTTCTTTCTGTGGTATGTTCCCCCCCCCCATAGTTTTACTTAAATGTAAAAACATATCCAGAGAGTTGTGGTTGTTGTTTTAAGGAATAGGGGAAGGGGTTCAAGGAAACAGAAAGGGGGGGAGGATCTGAACATTTGTAGCACTTACTTTACCTGTAGTGTTACAGGCAAAAATTTAAGTAGTGGTGTTTTCCACCTTACAACTTATCCATACCACAAGAGCTTGCACCTGTTGAATTTCTGCATGCTGTTCCATTGTTAAAGGGACACAGACAAGGAAGCAACCTTAGTAATGGCATCCTCAGTGTTGCTGATTAAGAACATAAGAGTCATTTCCCACAGCTGCAGTTTCCAAGCACCTCCACCCCCATCTCCAGCATGGCTACTACCAAGTAGCTGATGGTCCCAGAGGTCGAGGAGCCCCACCCACACCTGTATTATTGCAGAACATCCATTTATTCCAAAGATATTCATGCCCTGAATGTTGATTAAGGATGGGTGGGAAATTTGATTCAGTTTAAATTTCAAACCGAATCTATCAAATTTGCACATTTCAAAATAATAAGAGAACTGAAACACAGCCATGTGTACCTGTAAACCGTGTGTACCTGTAAAAGCCATATGCACCTGTAAATTCTCACTTAATTGAATTTGCAGTGCAGTTCACCAACCAACCGATGTTTACAAAAATGCATATATTTAGGGAAAGTGTGCATAAAATTATTTTATTTATTTATTAGATTTCTATTCTGCCTTTCCTCCCAGTAGGAGCCCCGGAGTGAAAATAACATGCAAAAATGCATTAGATGAGGAGAAATTGCTTGAAAAACGTGTACTTTAGTGAAATCTCCCAACAAAAAATGTGCTTATTATGAGAATTTCATATTAAAATGCTAGAGAATTTTCATGAGGATTTTTTCTAAAAAAAACAACTCGGCAAACTGCTGCAGAAACATGGAGAACAGAATTTAAAACTTGAGAAATGAGAAATTTAGAGAATCAAAACTAACAGATCATAAGAACATAAGAAGAGCCTGCTGGATCAGGCCAGTGGCCCATCTAGTCCAGCATCCTGTTCTCACAGTGGCCAACCAGGTGCCTGGGGGAAGCCCGCAAGCAGGACCCGAGTGCAAGAACACTCTCCCCTCCTGAGGCTTCCGGCAACTGGTTTTCAGAAGCATGCTGCCTCTGACTAGAGTGGCAGAGCACAGCCATCATGGCTAGTAGCCATTGATAGCCCTGTCCTCCATGAATTTGCCTAATCTTCTTTTAAAGCCGTCCAAGCTGGTGGCCATTACTGCATCTTGTGGGAGCAAATTCCATAGTTTAACTATGCACTGAGTAAGGAAGTACTTCCTTTTGTCTGTCCTGAATCTTCCAACATTCAGCTTCTTTGAATGTCCACGAGTTCTAGTATTATGAGAGAGGGAGAAGAACTTTTCTCTATCCACTTTCTCAATGCCATGCATAATTTTATACACTTCTATCATGTCTCCTCTGACCCGCCTTTTCTCTAAACTAAAAAGCCCCAAATGCTGCAACCTTTCCTCGTAAGGGAGTCGCTCCATCCCCTTGATCATTCTGGTTGCCCTCTTCTGAACCTTTTCCAACTCTATAATATCCTTTTTGAGATGAGGCTACCAGAACTGTACACAGTATTCCAAATGCGGCCGCACCATAGATTTATACAATGGCATTATGATATTGGCTGTTTTATTTTCAATACCTTTCCTAATTATCCCTAGCATGGAATTTGCCTTTTTCACAGCTGCCGCACACTGGGTCGACATTTTCATCGTGCTGTCCACTACAACCCCGAGGTCTCTCTCCTGGTCGGTCACCGCCAGTTCAGACCCCATGAGCGTATATGTGAAATTAAGATTTTTTGCTCCAATATGCATAATTTTACACTTGTTTATATTGAATTGCATTTGCCATTTTTCTGCCCATTCACTCAGTTTGGAGAGGTCTTTTTGGAGCTCTTCGCAATCCCTTTTTGTTTTAACAACCCTGAACAATTTAGTGTCATCAGCAAACTTGGCCACTTCGCTGCTCACTCCTAATTCTAGGTCATTAATGAACAAGTTGAAAAGTACAGGTCCCAATACCGATCCTTGAGGGACTCCACTTTCTACAGCCCTCCATTGGGAGAACTGTCCGTTTATTCCTACTCTCTGCTTTCTGCTTCTTAACCAATTTCTTATCCACAAGAGGACCTCTCCTCTTATTCCATGACTGCTAAGCTTCCTCAGAAGCCTTTGGTGAGGTACCTTGTCAAACGCTTTTTGAAAGTCTAAGTACACTATGTCCACTGGATCACCTCTAATGATGTCTATATCCCACCACAGCATAACATACACTTTAATTTCTTTAATGAAATGTGAAAAAGTTTTTCTAATGATAGTTCCATTTCTCTTTCTCTCACTCACACACATGCATGCATTAATGAGATAAATTTGTTCTGTAGTACTATTCCAAAATGAGACATGAACAATGGGAGATAGCATTGTTCGATGCTGAGTGACAGCAAGCCAGATTTAAAAATGAGCTATGCAACATTTTGTCTGTGCATGATCTTCCATGTAGCTACTTGGGTAAACAATATGCAAGCATTTCCTAAGAGGCAGAGTCAACAGGGAGCTCCTAGTTCCAGGTGTCTTTTGTATTCACAAGCTGATCTGGGATTAATGGCAGTCTCTGGATGGTTTATTGTCAAAGAAACTATGAATGGGTTTACGCAGCCCATAATGTACTTTGATTATTGCAGCGTCTCTCTCTCTCTGCCATCCTGTGCATAACTAAGTCAGTCAGTTCAATGAGCTTAGGCATATGTACGTGCACCTAAGATAGAAGCTGGACAGATCAATCCTATGCATGTTTAATCAGAAGTAAGCCCCACTGTGTTCAATTGCAGCACAATCCAATACATGTCTATTCAGATGTAAGTCCCATGGAGGTCAGTGGGGCTTGCTCTGAGGTAAGGTGGTATAGGATTACAACTTATAATGGCTTATCCAATTGATCTATTATCCCATCACTGAATGCACAGTGGTTTCAAATTTTTTTGCAGGAGTTCCAGGCACCCTTTGTCTTGAGGAAAAACTGCATTTCCCCACCGTTCAAATTGCAATATCCTGTTTTTTGGAGAAAAGCAATTCCCACTTTCCTCAGCAAGCAATTTCACAGAGGTGACAAACGCTCAGTGGACTGAAGCTGTGCCAGTGACCCAGGCATTATTTAGATGACACCATGATTCATAAGAACATAGGTAAGAATGTAGATAAAATAAGAAAAGACCTACTGGATCAGGCCAAAAGCCCAAAGAGTCCACCATCCTGTATTGCAACCAGGACCTGAATGCAAAAGTACTCTCCCCAACTGGGGGTTTCCAGCGACTGGTATTTAAAGGCACACTGCATCCAATGGTGGTGATGGAACACAGTCTCCATGGCTAGCAGCCATTGATAGCCTTATCCTCCCTGAATTTATCTAAACCTCTGTTAAAGCCATCCAAGTTGGTGGCCATCACTACGTCTTGTGAGAAGGGTTCCATAGGTTAACTAGCACTGTGTAAAGAAATACTTTCTTATGTCTGTCCTGAATCTTCCAACATGCAGTTTCCCTGGCTGGCCCAGGTTTTAGTATGATGAGACGTGGAGGAAAACCTCTCCATGTCCACTTTCTCTACACCATGCATAATCTTATACGCCCCTGGCATGTCCTCCTCTTATTTGCCTTTTCTCTGAACTAAAAGGCTCCACATGTTGTAACCTTTCCTCATAGAGGAGTTGCTCCAACCCCTTGATCATTTTCATTGGCCATTTTTTTACCTTTTCCAGCTCTACAGTATACTTTTTGAGATGATGTGGCCAGAACTGTACACAGTATTTCAAGTGCAGTTACACCATCGATTTATATAATGGCCTTATGATTTTGCTTAATGGTGCTTTGGCCTCTCTGAATTGCTATCATGTGCCCTTGTACTCTCAGTGCCTACTTTTATCCCTTCCCCGTTGGAACAATCATAAGCATTTTCAGCCTCATCCCTGGGGGATTATTTGTTCTAAACCAGATGCTTCTCAACTCCTGTTAGCTTTCTCCTCACAATCAGTTTACAAGCTGGTCAGCTACCTTTTTGATTTTAAGCTCCAACAGTCTGATTCCATCCTGGCTCAAGTGGAGCCCATCCCTCTATACAGGCCTAGTGCCTAACAAATCCAAACACTTCCTGCTGATGTCATCATTTCATCCATGCATTGAGACAACACAGCTGTTGTCTAGCCGGCCAACATGCAGACTTCCCCAGCAATGCATTTCCCCCTCATGTTTTCTGGTTCTCTGTTCCTGGTTTACTCCCTGTCCCTGGCACTAAATCTTAGATCCTGCAGTTCTTATTTTTTTAAAAAAAACAAAATCCCACTAACTCTAGCAGCCTGTTAAATTTATGTCATACATGTTTGCCTGGATTTTTTATTGTGTTTCTTCCTCTTTCAGGACCATCCTACACACACTAAATGGTTTAAACGATGCATAAGCTTAGGACTTAGATTTAAGCATCAGCACTATTGATGGGTGCTGCTGTTGACTGCTGTGTCTGGGAATGGCTCCAACCATGGAATCAGCTGTGTTCTCCCACTGTGCTGGCTTCTCATTTAAAAAAAATGATGCTGAGATCTCTTGAATGCATTTGTGTGAAAAGTGTAGTTAGCCCTCACATGGTATGGCTTTGCACCTAAATAAAGGTCTAGAGCACAACCTGCAGTTGCCAGAGGTTCAGCTTGAAAACAGTCTCTTGGTAGCAATCTCCATCCTAGTTCTAGCATATGTCCTCCACCTGGCCCCAGCATCACACTGCAAGCTTCCATGGCCTCCATAATATCAGCGAGAAATGCTGATTGGGAGTCCAAACTAAGGGCAACCCATTACTCTGTCTCTGGGGTAGTCCACATGGTGCCCTCCAGATGTTGTTGGATTAGGGCTGCATGCATACCATACATTCAAAGCACATGACTTTCCCCAAAGAATCCTAGGAACTGTAGTTTGTCAAGGGTGAAACTGTAGTTCTCCTAAAATATTTCTTTATAAAACGTTATTTATAAAGGATTCATTGGCTCTGGATAACCAGGGATGAGGGAATTTCATTTAGCCTATTGCTCATTCATATTGCTCATTTGTTCTTTTCCACTGTATAGATGTGACACTACCTAGATTTTGTTTGTGTTGTTGTAAACTCGATGTTTTTGGTTTGTTTTTTAAAAAAAAGAATAAATCACTTCTCTCTTATTCTGCACACGGGTCATGACTCACCTGTGGGTCTTCAATCCTGATCTGTTATCCAGATCTCAGACCAACAGTTCTTAAATGACTTTCAATAAATGGAATTTTAACCTATGATTCACTCACTTAACATTATAGACTTCAATTAGGGATGGAAGGATCTGTCAGTTTTGGTTTCCACATTTCTGCAGCAATTTGCATTTTAAAAAAAATCCTCACGAAAATTCTTCAGCATTTTAGTGTGAATTTCTCCTAATAAACATATTCTTGTATGCAGTTAATCTACTTATTTTAGGAAGCAATTTCTTGTAAGTTATTTTCACTAATATATTCATTTTTATGTACACTTTCCCCAAATATATGCATTTTTGTAAACATTGATTAGTTGGAGAACTGCATTGCAAAATTCAGATAACTGAGAATTTCAAAGGATGGCCGTGTTTTGGTTCACCCATTGTTTCAGAAAGTGCATTTTTGATAGATTCAGCTTCAAAGGTGAACTGAATCAAATTTCTCCTCCATCCCTATCTTCAATGTCTATGACCTCCACCCCTTTGCTTCTCTCAGAAATAAGTTACCTAATCCTCTCTCACAGGGCTGTGGCCATGAGTTGGTATGTGTCTCTGTACATTTGTGAGTGAGGGCCTGGCCCCAGTAAGGATCCAGGTCCCTTCTCTTAACATTCAGCTTCTGTTTTAAAAATAAAGATTCTAGGCCTTGAGGAGATATAAGGAGATACAGGTGTAACTAGGGTTGCCAGGTCAGAAGCAACCTAAACCTTGACATTTCAGGGGCATGCCCTAGTGATGCCACAGGGGCATGCCGTAGTGATGTCATAGGGGCAGGCCCAAGTGATGTCATTAAGCATGACACATAAAGCCACCAACCATAATTGCTTGGAGCATATCAAACAAACAAACAAAATTCTCTGATAGAAAATTAAAATAGATATCTTAGCTAAATTAGGGTGTTTCCAGGTCCAGCTGAAGTGACAAGATCATTCCATCTCACCTTCTTAGAGAGCCTGGGTGAGGAACATTTAATCTAGCCTACTTGCTCTGGCAAGAAGGGTTTAAGTGCCCTCAGGCCAGTCCAGTCACCAGAAGGACATCATAGGAAGAAAGCCTACTGTTGTGGAGATGTTAGGTGGGAGCACTCAGGAGTAAAGATGGATGCTCCTGAAGGCTGCAATTCTAAACACACTTACTAAGGAACTAAGCTCCATAGGACTTACTCCTAAGTAGATATTGTTAGGATTCTGCTGCTGGTAAAGCTTGACTAGGGATCCTCTGCAAAGATATCCATATCAAAGCAGGGTTGGCAACCCCATTGCCTTGAATGCCATGCCTGTCTTTTAACGTGGCTGCTCCAAACTTCTTTACAGATTTGATCCTTCACTGCAGAGAGAAGTTTGAGAAATGAGTAAGAGTAAAGAAGATTCTCTACTCTTTCCTGCCTACTCTGCGGGCTGCTATAAATTCACTTTGACAGCCAACCCAATTCCAGTGAGTAATAAGTGACAGAAAGAAAGCACACATGATTTGGTCTTTCTTCACAGGCAGTAAATTGGGAACAACAGCAATTGCAGCCACACTTCCCAGCATGTGAATTCTCTTTTACCACTATTGGGAAAGAAACAAACTTCCATGCAAATAACAAGGCCCATCATCAGTGGATCTAAGAGGGTTCAGCTGACCACATGGAACCACTGTTGTTGCTTCTATGGATGTAAGGGAGTAAGGCCAGAGATAAATGAAATGCAAATAGAAAAAGAAAAGACAGTGATGATTTCCTAAATGCAATACCATACCAACCACAACAAGATTCCTATCAGTAAGACGGAAAACTCAGCATCCCACAACCAGTCAGAGTTCCTAACCAAAACTAAAAAAATCTTGGCATCCAGTCAGCCAAGGTCACAGAAATCCCCATGCAGCACAACCTGACCCAGGGGTGCAGTTAGTGCAGAATGCTGTGGCATGATTGCTGACATGAGTGTGAGCCTATCAGCACATAAATATCTAATGAAGGTTAACTATTTAATTTTTGCAAATTGTATTGTTTTTATTGTTTTATTGATGTATTACTGATGTTCTGTTGATGTATTATTGATGTTTTATTGATGTATCTTTATATTGGTGCTCTTTTGTGAGCCGAAAGGCGGGGTAGAAATATTCAAATCAAATCAAATCAAAATCAAATCACATAATACCTCTGCTGTGAAATCTGCACTGGTTGCCAATTTGCTACCAGATCAAGTTCAAGATGTGCTTTTCATGTTATGGGTTCCACATAGTACTTGTTCTGCCCTTATAAGAAATCGATCCTTGAATGTGGCAGTACCTACGCTTTGGAACACCCTGCCTATTTACATTAGGCAGGTATTTCATTGTACTCATTTTGGCACCTGCTAAAAACACTTTTGTTTAGGCAAGACTACCCAGGCAGGTAGAAGCTATTGTGTTTTTTATCTGTTTTTAACTCATTGTTGGTTTTATTATTTTGAATGTTTTTAAATACCTATCTTTAACTGTTTTTGCCAATAATTTTATTGTTTTAATTCCTTCTGTAAACTGCTTTGACTTTTTTTACAATAAAGTAATATATAAATGTTGTAAATAAAATACATAAATAAATTTAGGAGTCACAAAGGAATCTGCCTTATACCAAGTCAGGCCATTTGATACCATGTAGCTCAGTACTGATGACATGGACTGGCATTGGCAATCCAGGATTCCAAGCGATAGTCTCTTCCAGACTTTGCATTTTGGACCTTTACATGCAAAGTATGTGCCCTACCACTGAGCTACAGCCCTGTTTTAAAAAGTATCTTTTAAAATTGTTACTTTTCAATATACTAATGAATGCACAGCATATTAGGGCAGATCCACACCATGCATTCAACATACATTTGAAGCACATGAAACCCACCACAGAATCATGGGGAATGTAGTTTGTTAAGGGTGGTAGGAACTATAACTGTGAGGGGGAAACTACACTTCCCAGGATCCTTTGGGGAAAGTCATACGCTTTAAATGCGAGTTGGATGTGCTTTAAATCTATTATGTGGATTTGCATTACTTCATAAACTTTGCCTGCATATAAATCATTTCAATTAAATTTTAAAATGGAAATAAGCTACAAAGTTTACTGGGTGACCATGGGCTATGCACCATCTCTCATCCTAACCTGCCCCTCAGGGTGAAAACAACAGACGGGGACCATGACCACCCCAAGGAAGGGCACACTTAAAATGTAGCAGAAATAATAATTTGTAAATAATAATTTACGACCATGGTGTGAAATCAGATACGTATCAAGACATAGTATGAAGAAATAGTTATATAAGCATGAATGTCAAAGATGTTTATTATTTACACAACCTGTAAAGATATTTATAGTGCAATCCTATGCATGTTTACTCAGAAGCAAGTCCCAATGTATTCAATGGGCTTACTCAAATGGGGGAGCACACACAGGACTGCAATTCAGTAATAAGGAATTTCACTCACCCAATCCAAAATTCAGAATCATGCCACTTTAAGGTGTTTTACAATTGTTTATACTTGTTTTATGGTTATTGGATTTTAAATGGCTTTATTTCTTGTTGTGAGCTGCCTTGGTTTCCAACCCTACCTCACAGGGTTGTTGGAAATATTCCATATACATACACACTGGAGGTGAAAAAAATACATCCACCCCATATAATAGTTTATTGTCAAAACCACTTGGCCATTGCAGAACATTTTTTTTTAAAGTATTAGTTTCTTGCCAAATAAAAGCAGTGACACCTCCTGTAAGTAAGCCCTGCTTAACTGCTTAAAAAAAAAGATTGGAGGGGGAGAGAAAGATTTACAGCACAATTATTTTCTATGTTCACTTAAAAGTCAAATTGACTTTCGGCATAATCCTAATCATGTCTACTCAAAAGTAAGACCTACTGAATTCAATGGGGTTAACTCCAAGGTAAGTGGAATTAGCATTGCAGCTTTAACTGGAGCATGGTGCAGGGAGCATATCACCCCTGTGCTTCATCGACTCCTCTGGCTCCCGATTTGTTTCTGGGCCCAATTCCAAGTGCTGGTTCTGACCTTTAAAGCCCTAAGTGGCCTTGGACCAATGTACCTGAGGGACCGCTTACGTCCATATGTACCTGCCCAAGATTTAAGATCATCTGCCCCTAGTCTCCTCTGCGTGCCTGGAATGAAAGATGTTAGACTGACAAGCACGCAGGAGAGAGCTTTTTCAGCTGTGGCCCCCAAGCTTTGGAATACTCTACCACAAGAAGCCTGCTTTGCTCCCTCCCTGATGGCTTTCCAGAGACTTCTGAAAATGATCTTGTTCCAGAGAGCCTTTGGGAGGAACTGAGGGTAGAGCCTGACACTGATTTTATGCCTTCTATGTTAATTTTTACCTCTGTAGTCCCTTCAGTACCACTCCCTATAAATATGCATGTGTGTGTGTATAGTATTTTATGTATTTTAATTGCGTTTTATGTTTTTAAATTTATTTTAATGTTTTTGTGATCTTTATCGTGTACAATTTTATTATGTACATGTTAGATTTTATTGTAAGCCGCCCTGAGTGCCCTGTTATAGGGTAGAAGGGCAGGATAGAAATATTTTAAATAAATAAATAAATAAACAAACAAACAAATAAAATACTCCCAGAAAAGATTCATATTGGGAAGGTATTCAAAACAGGCTATGAATAAGACAAATAAACTGCCCTCTTCAACAGTCCAGTAAAATTTAAACTCATTTGACTCCTTAATTAGAAAAGTACAACACTGCAGCATGTACACTTTTTTAAACTTCTATTCAAAAATTATTTGAAAGATAAAATGTATAATATGCCATTTTTGCAAGTAATTAAAAAACCTGCATGCATACTTTTATCATAATTGTAACTAAAATTGTTAATCGAACATGGCGGCGTAGGAGGATGTCGTGGTTAGAGCTCCGCCGCCCTTGAAACTTTACTTTAAAACATCTTTTAAAACATTTTTAACATCTTTTGGGGGCTGGAGAAATGGGCGTAAGTAAGCGCTTCCCTCCTTTTATTTTGGCTGGCCACCCTTTTATCCTCTACACTCTGCGAGTGGAAATTGGCAAGAAGAGCGCCAACGATAAGAACGCCATAAGAGAAATAAACGTGACTCACCGTTTGTTGGCCGACGCGGCGGGGCTGAGAGGGGGATGTGTGGAGGGCGGTTGTTCCTCCCCAGCTTGTATTTTGCTGCTGTTGTTCCCTCCCTTGTGCCTCTTGCCTCCTGCTGCGGTCGCTGTTGCTGGGGCCTTGGAATTCAACTGTGGCCCGTGTTTCCTGCTTCTGTGTGGCAGCCGGCACTCTCACCGCAGCTCGGGTCTCGCGGTTGCCGCCACTGCCACCGCTGCGGCAGCACTTTTGCTGTGACTGTGTTTCCCGGCGCCACCGCCAAGGTGAATGGGGCCCTCACCGCGACCTGTGCTCTGTGCTGCAGCGACTTGGGTGCGTGCGGCGGCTGTGCCATCTTGCCGCCGCTGTTTTCTGCTGCGGCCTGGGGATCTTGCCGCTACCGGCTCCTATCTCCTGCCGCGGCCCGGGCTTTCAGGTACCTGCCGCTTTTGCCGCGGTGCGCCACTGCGGCGGCCCGGGCCCTGACGCTGTTGTTGCCGTCGCTGCCGCGGCGGCCGAGTTTTCTTTTGCAGTCCATGCTCTCATTGCCGCCGCTTTGGCTTGCATACCCACCGTGACTGGACTACTTTTTGGGAAGGCAGCGCCCCCTGGTTTTGGGGTGCCTCCTGGTGGATTGGAGAGCGGCCAGCGGCAGATGGGGTGCAGCGAAACAGGGTCAGGACTGGAGAGACGGAGATGGAATTACCACCTGGACTGGAGACGCAGTGGAAAGTGGTAATATCGACTGCGCAGGATAGGGAGTACTGTCGGGCTGACCCAGGAACAACGAGGGGCAAGAGGACCGTGGCCTCCTGTAATTGATGAACTAACTCCATTTTGGGGGGGTGGGAGACACACGGAGAATTTAATTTATTGTTAGGGTGGGGGGCCTGCCTGACTAGCGGACAGGGGGGAGGTCATGTGTAGATCGGAGGGGGATGTTGGAGGAGGGATGGGGAGTCACCACATAAAAAGGCTAGGCAGCAGATCCTGGATAGGCATAGGTGGCAGACCACGCCGATATAGGGGAACAAGGGATAGGTGCATTATATCCATCCCTTGTTCCGGGTCTGGCCACAACCAGAAGAAAACTGGGGAAGGCAGGACTCCATCCAATCTTCGACTGCTGTTATGTAACGCCAGGTCTGTGGTACAAAAGACATCTCTCATCCATGATATGATCCTGGATGAGAATGCAGACCTGGAGTGTATTACGGAGACCTGGCTGGACGAGGCCTCAGCTCCCATACTTGAGGCCATGTGCCCAGACAGTTTCCGATACGCACAGCAGCCGAGGATTGGTAGGCGGGGAGGGGGTGTGGCAGTTATTTATCGCGAGTCTTTGGTTTTCACCAGACCCCCCCTCCATGAGACCAAGTTTGTTGATTGCATGTACTGGAGGTTGGGCCCAAAGGGCAGTTTAGGGATTCTTCTTGTGTACCGCCCACCCCACTGCATAGCAGACTCCCTGACCAAGGTGCTTGAGATGGTCTCGGCTGTGCGGGTGCTCTCCCCCAACCTATTGGTTCTGGGGGATTTCAACGTACATGCTGAGGCCGTTCTCACGGGAGCCCCTCGGGATTTCATTGAAACCATGACTTCTTGGGAACTGCACCTTGGTAATACAGGGCCAACCCATGTAGCCGGTCATGCTATTGACCTTGTGTTTACCTCTGGAGGGGAAGGGAGTGCTCTGGAATTAGGGACTGTAAATTCTATACCCGTGTCATGGTCAGATCACTATCTGGTGAACATAGACCTCGTAATGCCGCACACCCTCCGCACGGTTCAAGGACCTATTAGGATGGTCCGCCCCAGGCGCCTGATGGAATCTAATGGATTCCTGAATGCGCTGGGGGATTTGGAGCTGACTGAAGGTCATCCTGTCGAGACCCTGGTGTTGGAGTGGAATAGGAAGATCTCCAGGGCAATAGACCGGGTGGCTCCGAAACGTCCTCTCCCCCTGAACGGAACTCAGACAGCACCCTGGTATACACCACGGTTGTGGGGTCTGAGACAGGAGGTGAGACGACTAGAGTGCCCGTGGCGGAAATCTCGCACTGAAGACGATCGGACACTGGTTAGAGCAGCAATAGCGGCCTACCAGGTGGCAATAAAGGCAACAAAGAGGGAATTATTTGCTGCCTCTATTGCATCGGCAGAATGTTGTCCCAGGAGGCTGTTCCAAGTGGTCCGAAGCCTGGTCGGTCCAGCTGCTCAGGAACCTAGGGAGCTCTCTAAAGCTTCCTGTGACATATTTATTAAACATTTTGCAGATACAATCGAATGCCTGAAGAGCATGATTCCGTATGCCGTGGATACAGGAAGTGTGTCAGAGTCGGCCAGTTGCATTCCGGTCCGATGGGATCGGTTTCAGCCTCTCCTCGCTGAGGAAGTGGACAAGGTGCTCTCGACTGTGAAGCTAACCACCTGTTTGCTTGATCCTTGCCCCTCATGGCTCATCATGAGCTGTAAAGAGAAACTGGGTGAAGGGATCAAGGCAGTGGTAAATGCATCCTTGAAAGAGGGTGCAATGCCATCAGCCTTCAAGGAGGCAGTGATAAAGCCCATCTTAAAAAAGTCCTCCTTGGATCCCCAAGAGTTGAATAACTTTCATCCAGTTTCTAATTTACCATTCTTGGGCAAGGTGATAGAGTGAGTGGTGGCCAAACAGCTACAGACAAACTTGGATGAAGCGGATTATTTGGATCAATTCCAATCGGGCTTCAGGACTGGTCATGGAACTGAAACAGCCTTGGTCGCTCTGGTGGATGATATGAGGAGGGCGTTGGATAGGGGAGAATATACCTTCCTCGTCCTCCTAGATCTCTCAGCGGCTTTTGATACCGTTGACGACGGTATCCTGTTAAATTGGGATTGGGATTGGGAATAGGGGGCACTGTCTTACAGTGGTTCCGTTCCTATCTCTCAGGTAGGTACCAACGGGTGGCAGTGGGGGATGAGGTTTCAGACCCTTGACCTCTTAATTGTGGAGTGCCACAGGGTTCTATCCTCTCCCCCATGCTATTCAACATCTATGTGAAGCCGCTGGGAGCTATCATCGGGAGCTGTCATCAGGAATTTTGGGCTGCGATGTCATCAATATGCCGATGACACTCAGCTCTATCTCTCCTTTAAGTCCTCACCAGAGTTGGCTGTGGAAACCATGTCCAAGTGCCTGGAGTCCGTAAGTGGATGGATGGGCGAGAACAGACTGAGGCTTAACCCCGATAAGACCGAGGTGTTGCTTGTGGGTGACAGGAGAAGGTTGGGAAACATCAACCTGGTCCTAAATGGGGTAAGATTGCCCCTGAAGGACCAGGTCCGCAGCCTAGGGGTCATTCTTGACTCCCAGCTGTCCATGGAGGCTCAGGTGACAGCAGTGAGCCGGGCAGCTTGGTATCAATTACATCTGATACGGAGGCTACGACCCTACCTTCCTGTACATCTGCTCCCACGGGTGATACATGCCCTGGTCTCCTCTCGCTTGGACTACTGTAATGCGCTCTATGTGGGGTTACCCTTGAAAACAGTCCGGAAACTGCAGCTGGTACAGAATGTGGCGGCACGCTTGATTAAGCATAGCTGTCGCCGAGATCACATTACTCCAGTGTTAGTAGATTTACACTGGTTACCAGTTGTTTACCGGGCTCAATTCAAGGTGTTGGTGCTGACCTTTAAAACCCTAAACGGTTTCGGCCCAGTTTATCTGAAGGACCGCCTCCAGTATCATCAATTAGGCCGCCTCACGAGATCAGCCACACAGGACCTCCTCTCGGTCCCACCAGTCAAAGCAGCCAGACTGGTGCGGACCAGGGAGAGGGCGTTCTTTGTGGTGGCCCCCACCCTCTGGAATTCTCTCCCTTATGACCTCCAACATGCTTCCTTCCTGACGGGCTTCCGCCGAGCTTTAAAGACCTGGCTCTTCAGGCAGGCCTATAATTTTGGGGTGGATTAGCTTTCTGTTGTATTAATTGATGTTTTATATCAGATATATTGTATATTGTAAATTGTTTTTGTATTGTATATTGTATATTGTATTTTAACCGTTGTTGTAAGTTGCCTAGAGTGTCCGAATAGTTGGACAGATAGGCGACTAACAAATAAAATTTATTATTATTATTATTATTACTGTGTATGCCCACTAAGATCCTGCTGTGATCTTCTGTGGTAGTGCAATCCTATGCATGTTTACTCAGAAGCAAGTCCCAATCCTGTACAGAGAAAGTGTTCTTTATGCTGCTGAAAGCTACATATTTACTGAATTCCTGATGTGAGACAAGCAGAAAAAGGAAACTGTTATCAGAACTTGAAATGGGGTTTAGGTATTGCCTGGGGGGGGTCAACAAATCCTGTCAGTCACAACCTTGACTTCACTTATTGGCTAAAAACCTGAAAGGACAGGGATTAGAGCAGCCGGTACTAACAGAAGTTAGGGGGGTGACATTTTGGTTTATATCTGTTGAACCAGACCACCTAGAATTTTTTTTTGTATGAAAGCTAAGAGTCCGGAGATTAAGGTGACTGACCCGGAGACCTGGAGAGGTCCCTCCAAAACTGGAGTCTCTGGGCAAAAAACAGACACCTGGCAACCATATGTGGAACCTGTGTCTATGTGGATCCTATAGGACGGCCTTTCCCAACTAGTGTGCCTCCAGATTCCCATCTTTCCTGACCATTAGCAATGCTGGCTGAGGCTGATGGGAGTTGTGGTCCAACAACATCTGGAGGCACACTGGTTGGGAAAGGCTGCTATAGGACTTAAGTGGAACATAAGTTCCAAAAAGCTACAGTGAACAAATGTTCCTTAATTGGAACCATAATTATTCATTACAGCAATTACAAATAGATTACAGCAATTGTCAAAAAAAGAGAGTGAAATGCGTAAGTTATATGTTTATCACATGATCAATGCAGTAATCCCCAAGGCCAAAGGGAAAAATTTTGGATGCAAACTTTGTAGTTAGCCTTTCCAAATGTTCCTCTAATTCAGAGGTGAGTAGATTTCAGGCTTGTCAGATCTATTTTTTTATTTTTTATTTTTTACTAGCACACCAAGATCTACAACCGGAGGCAAGTGCAAAAGACATAGAGTTAGAATTAAAGAATATGGTGTCTCTGAGATTCTGAGCCTAGTTTTCAGCACCAAAACTAAACTGAGTGTACAGTAATTTCAGAAAAAGTCCACTCCTAGTAAGCTTTTCTTTTGCAGACTTATTTAGGTAGAAAAAATATTTTTTCTCTTGCTATCATCAATCAATTAGGAGTCAGAAACACAGGCAGATCTATAGCAAATCATTCAGAGATCTACCAGAAGATTCTGATCTACCTTTGGCCTACCCCAGCTCTAACCCACCAAAGTGCTGGATACTTCCAGGTTGCTTCTTTGCAAACAAGTTAAGTCCCAAAACAACAGAGCAACCACAGCTAATGGCAAATTTATAATTGTCAGCTTGAAGGACATAGCCCTGCAATTATAAATACAACTATAACAAAGAATATCAGATATACAAAAAACTATTCCCTGTCCCCTTGCTAATTAGCCATACATATACATTCATTTTATATTATATAGGGTAATAAGAAGGCCCCAGAAATGCTGTTCAGCTCCCTCCTTCAAGCTCTCCACTGAGTGACTCCACCCAGCCGATTCATGGAGGTTACACATGCCAAACAGTATACTATCATATTGCTTATTGAGAAATAAACTTGTTCACGCCTTCCAGCACTGCAATGAGCAACCAATAAGAGCAAAAGATAACTGACACACTAGTCCATTATACAATTTAAAATGTAATACAATTCAACCATTTCAAACATATCTGGCTGTTTTATGTTCTGGCAGCCCTGCGATGGTTCCCTCCCTGCTCCTTTGGCAGAAAAACAATGTCTGCTTAGAAGCCTGCTCTTCCATGGGCTGCTCAAGTAGGAAGAGCATTCAAATGGGACAAGTAGTCAATTTTCAGGCTAGATTTTATATCAGAATACATGAAAGTATCAGGTCCTTTAGGGAAAATCTTAGAATCATAGAATAGTAGAGTTGGAAGGGGCCTATAAGGCAATCAAGTCCAACCCCTGCTCAATGCAGGAATCCAAATCAAAGCATTCCCGACAGATGACTGTCCAGCTGCCTCTTGAATGCCTCCAGTGTCAGAGAGCCCACTACCTCTCTAGGTAATTGGTTCCATTGTTCGTATGGCTCTAACAATTAGAAAGTTTTTCCTGATGTTCAGTTGAAATCTGGCTTCCTGCAACTTGAGCCCATTATTCCATGTCCTGCACTCTGGGACGATCGAGAAGAGAAACCGGCCCTCCTCTGTGTGGCAACCTTTCATGTACTTGAAGAGTGCTATCATATCTCCCCTCAGTCTTCTCTTCTCCAGGCTAAACATGCCCAGTTCTTTCAGTCTCTCCTCATAGGGCTTTGTTTCCAGTTCCCTGATCATCCTTGTTGCCCTCCTCTGAACCTGTTCCAGTTTGTCTGCATCCTTCTTGAAGTGCGGAGACCAGAACTGGACGCAGTACTCAAGATGAGGCCTAACCAGTGCTGAATAGTGGGGAACTAATACTTCATGCAATTTGGAAACTATACTTCTGTTAATGCAGCCTAATATAGTATTTGCCTTTTTTGCAGCCACACTCCACTGTTGGCTCATATTCAGCTTGTGATCAATGACAATTCCAAGATCCTTCTCACATGTCATATTGCTAAGCCAAGTATCCCCCATTTTATAACTGTGCATTTGGTTTCCTTTTCCTAAGTGTAGAACTTTGCATTTATCCCTGTAGAATTTCATTCTGTTGTTTTCAGCCCAATGCTCCAGCCTATCAAGGTCCCTTTGAATTTTCTTTCTGTCTTCCACGGTAATAGCTATGCCCCCCAATTTTGTATAATCTGCAAATTTGATAAGCATGCTCTGTACCTCCTCATCCAAGTCATTAATAAAGATGTTGAAGAGCACTGGGCCTAGGACCGAGCCCTGTGGTACCCCACTTGTTACTTCCGCCCAGTTTGAGAAGGAACCATTGATAAGCACTCTCTGAGTATGATTCTGGAGCCAACTGTGGATCTACTTGATAGTTGTTCCATCCAGCCCACATTTAGCTCTCTTGCTAATCAGAATATCACAGGGCACTTTGTCAAAAGCTTTGCTGCAGTCGAGATATATTATGTCCACAACATTCCCACAGTCTACAAGGGAGTTTATCCGATCAAAAAACAAGATAATATTAGTTTGGCAGGATTTGTTAATCATAAATCCATGTTGGCGCCTAGTAATCACTGCATTGTTTTCAAGGTGCTTACAGACTGACTGCTTTATAATCTGCTCCAGAGTTTTTCCAGAGATTGATGTTAGGCTGACTGGTCTGTAGTTCCCCAGTTCCTTCTTTTTGCCCTTTTTGAAGATAGGGACAACATTAGCTCTCCTCCAGTCATCCGGCACTTCACCGGTCCTCCATGATTTCGCAAAGATAATAGACAGTGGTTCTGAGAGTTCTTCAGCCAGTTCCTTCAATACTCTAGGATGCAGTTTATTGGGCCCTGCAGATTTGAACTTGTTCAAAGTGATTAGGTATTCCTTGACCATTTGTCTATCAATCTCAAGCTCCAATCCTGCCCCTTCTACTTCCTGTTTCCCGGGAGGGTCATAGACCCTTTTTTGGGAGAAGACTGAGCCAAAGTAGGAATTGAGCACTTCTGCCTTTTCTTTGTCATCTGTTGTCATTTTGCCATCCTCATTGAGTAGCTGTGCCACCATTTCTTTTCTCTGTCTTTTACTATGGATGTACCTGAAGAAATCTTAATGATTATATATGGTATGTTTATAGATGTGGCTTAGGATAAACATTAGCATCACAGTACTAATGGGTGCTACTGTGCCACTGCCAGTGTTGTGTCTGGGAAAGGCTCCAATGCTAGTGTGATGGAACCAGCTGGGTCCCCACACTGTGGCAGCACTTTTAAACCTGATTTTCATAAACTGCTGTGCCTGAGCAATGGCACATAAAAAGCAGACTTCAAGATCTGGAAATGAACACCTCATTTCCCCCCTCCAAAAAGTGTGTTATTTTGCAGAAAGGATTACAATTCACCTAAATTGCTACATGTGCTGTATGTACTTCATAGATTACAGCAAAGCATTTGATTGTGTTATTAATGAAAAACGTGTTGTTATATGCCGTCAAGTTGATTGCAACTTATGGTGACCCTATGAATCAGCAACCTCCAATAGCATCTATTGTGACCACCCTGTTCAGATCTTGTAAGTTCAGGTCTGTGGCTTCCTTTATGGAATCAACCCATCTCTTGTTTGGTCTTCTTCTTTTTCTACTCCCTTCTGCTTTTCCCAGCATTATTGTCTTTTCTAGTGAATCATGTTTTCTCATGATGTGTCCAAAGTATGATAACCTCAGTTTCATCATTTTAGCTTCTACTGATAGTTCTGGTTTAATTTGTTCTAACATCCAAATATTTGTCTTTTTTGCAGTCCATGAGATTGCACTGTAATACATTTATTATGGTGCTGTGATTAGGGATGGAAGGACCTGTTAATTTTGGTTCTCTCAGTTTCTCATTTTTCCAAACTTTAATTCAGTTCTTCACATTTTTGTGAGTTTTTGTGAACCCTCATTGAAAATTCTTCAGCATTTTTCTATGCAGTCTTGACTAATAAGCATTTTTTGTAAACAAAATGGAGCACTGTGTCACAAAATTTGGATAAGCAAATAGGGTGCTTAGTGAATAGGGTGGTTCATGACAGATGCTATTGGAGGTCACTGATTCATAGGGTCGTCATAAGTCGTAATTGACTAGAAGGCACATAACAACATCAACAAATTGCTGTAATTGCATAATTCCTAATAATTTTCTCGTCACAATGATTTCCCCACAAGCTTTAGGCACTGGTTTCATGGATATCACCAGCTGTAACATTTCTTTGTAGCTCATTATAAATTCTTCCAAGAACCAATTAGTCCCTTTTTTAAGCAAGTCCAGAGAAGTGAGACCAGGCATTTGAATGTGCTACCAGCAATCAATCAATCAATCAGCTAAGATTTTAGACCTCAGTGACAGTTTGTAGCATATTTTTTCAATAATATGTTTTGCTTAGAAAGATATATTAGAGAGTGGAATGAAATGGGGACAGAGAGACAATGTAGTGAGAATGCAACATCAGTGCTCGAATGGTTGAGGATCACTTTGAAGGACCACTTTCTTCCACATATACCTACTTATCCATTAAGATCATCAGCTTGTGTGAAATAAGATGTTCCCAGCACTTGAAAAGAGAATGAGGAATCAACTTTCCAAGCACTAGTAGTCAAAGCCATAAGAGTCCAATTACTTTCTTTTTTCCCCTTCTCCCCCCCTTTTTTTTACAGTGAACATTCACAAATGCCAGACCTGGCCAGGAAATATAAACTATGGCTTGCAAGTTCAGAATGCCTGTATGTATTTCATGCTAGATAAGGCCCACTGTGCATGTCTCCAGCATCATGATTCATCTGTGAAAATTCCACAATTCATCTTTTCGGAATTCTTTAACAGCTCACTTTCTGTTCAGCTTTAACAGCTCACAGTTCATAAAGAATTTAATAAATCACAACTTAGAAGCATAGTGAATTGTTCCAATAGTCTCCAGCTTCCACAGTTCTCCCTGTCTTTTTGAGTAGAGCATACCAGGGCACTTCAGAACTTCCATGGAAACTGGCTCAGATTTTTTGGAAAGAGCTGGGATGCTTTTTATTTTTTACCTGTGATGAAATAACACCAGATGTCTGTAAGTGGAACACCCCCACGTTGCCAAAGTAACCTGTAAAAAAATGGGAAGAATGTTCCTGCACAGGGTTTGAGCAAATAACATTTTTTACACTTTGAGAGCAGATGTCTCAACAGATTTCTGAACGCTTTGCAAATATCAGCTAAAGACCCACAACATGCTTCTCAGCTTATGAACACTTCAGGGATGAAGGATAACTCTAGAATGTTCAGAATTCTAATTCCACAATTCTATTGGCCAGTTTAAGCTGATGTGACACCAGTGGTAACTTGCACCACTGTTGATATAGCATGATCCTGTGCCTAGTAAGCAGAACAGATCAGTCTGGTTAAGAAGTCCTACTATATCCAGGAAACTCGTTTCAGTTATCTCAAGATACGCTAAAAAGATATATAGGGATTTGTCTACAAACGTCGTTGATTTCAAATCATAGTATTAAAATTTATGTCCTCCACAACAAACCCAGTGTCAGCATTCAGTAACTTCAAGCAGCTGTTGGGGCCCCTGCACTTAGTATCATCACCATCACCATCACCATCATTATTTTAATTTATGGATAATCTTTTACATATTATTATTATTATTATTATTATTATTATTATTATTATTATATCTTGCCCTTCCTCACAGTAGGAGCCCTGGGCAGCAATTTACAAAAACACCATAAAAAAACAGCTAAAAATAGTTTTAAAAACAGTTTAAAAATTCAAAATTGACATCTAAGGCAGAAATCTTTTCATGCAGCTGGAAAAATTTGTTGGGATGGGGTAGAAATCTGATTCAGTCAACACTGAAATCCAAATTTATCAAATGTGCATTTTCCAAAACAATACGAGAACTGAAACACTGTCATCCTTCAAAATTCACACTTATTAAGATTTTTCAATGCAGTTCTCCAACCAATGTTCACAAAAATGTATATATTAGGGGAATATGCGCATAAAATGCATAGTGAAAATAACATACAAAAATGCATTATATTGGGGAACATGCTTGCAAAAATGTGTATTAATCAAAAGTGCATACAAAAATTGGCGACTTTCTTACTAAAATGTTGAAAACTTTTCATGAAGATTTTTTTTTTAAAAAAATTAAAATTGCTGCAGAAATGTGGAGAACTGAATTCAGGATTGTAAAAATGAGAAACTGAGAGAACCGAAATTGACAGATGTTTCCATCCCTATAAATGCTTTAAATTGTTTCCAGAAAGTACAGATAGTAGATGCCTGTCACATCTCAACAGGGATGCTGTTAGACAGAAGGGGGCAGCCACACTGAAAGCCCTGCTCCGAGTTACTGTGGAGTGGACTTCTGATATTTTGGGGGACTTTAAGGAAAAACTCTCCTGCAGAATGCAGCAACCTACTGGGTATATAAGGGATAAGGCTGTCTCTCAAGTAACCTAGTCCTGAGCTGTGTAGGACCTTATATGTTAGTACCAAAACCTTGAACTTGGCCCAGTAGCAAATTGGCCAGCCAATGCAAATCCTGCAAACAAGATGTTACATGCTGTTGATAGATGCCCCCCAAGCAACCTAGCGGCAACATTTTGCATTAACTGGAGCCTCAGGCAACATAATTTAATTGTAGATGGAAGTTTTAGTTTGTACACCGCCCAGAGAGCTTCGGCTATGGGGCGGTATAGAAATTTAATAAAATAAAATAATAATGCCAGCCTGTCAGTAGAGCAAAGCTGGAGGGAGGAACAGAGGGATGCTTAACCCCTTCCATATCAACTGAATTAAAACACAGCAGCAAAATACATTGTCTCACAATGTGTACAACATACACAGGTATCTGTGTAAGTTATAAAGAGATCTGTGTGTATCATATAGTTTCAGAGATAGGATATACTGCTGCAACCTAAAAAGTAAGGCAGATCAACTCAGCTTGGGCTAAAAAAAAAATCCTGACAAAGATGAACAGCTGCAGGCCATGGGCAGGTTTCCCTCAGATGAGAGCCCCTGTTAACAGCTATGTCAAAGCTATTGTTCTCTTCTCAGCAGCTGCCCCCAGTCTAGTTTGCAGGTACCAGCTCATCACTTAAGACTGTCCAGTTACAAACTTTACAAGCGCTATTCGGTTCCTTTCATATTCCCTCCGCCCCGCCCCAGTACTTTGTTTTGTTGCTGCTGCTGTTTTGCTGGCTCTCCCGCCCTCAGATGCAGATGCCTTGCAGCCTTTTTGTACAGATCACATTTTAAACTGCTAGCAATTTTAACCAGGAGAAAAACTATGGAATTCACTCCAACCCAAGGCTGAAATTGCCACCAACTTGGATGGGCTTTAGAAGAGGGATAGACAAATTCATGGAAGATAAGGCTATCAGTGGCTATTAGCCATGATGGTAATGCTCTGCCTCCATGATCGGAGGCAGTATGTTTCTGAATACCGGTTGTTGGAAGCCAGATGGGGAGAGTGCTGCTACACTCAGGTCCTGTTTGAGGACGTCCCATAGGTTAGCCACTATGAGAACAGGATGCTGGACTAGATGGGCCACTGGCCTGATCCAGCAGGGCTCTTCTTGTATTCTCAAAAATAAATAAGTAAAAGATTCCAAGTGATGTCATATAACAGTTATCCCTACAGATATAAAGCTGGGAAGATGGTGTACATTTAACATAATCGGTAATAGGACCAGAAATCCTGACTTGTCTCTTTCTGCAGAACATCACAGCACCATAAAAAATCCAACAAAGATTTCTGTGGGACCTGAGAGGCTAACAAGTGTTTTGTGACCTGAGCTTTCTTTAGACCACGGCCTGCTTCTTTACAGCTAGGGAAGGTGGAGAATTTCAATGCAGTTGGCATTTAAAGCTGAATCTATCAAATTCACACTTTTCAAAACCATATGAGAACCAAAACACAACCATTTCTCAAAATTCATGCTTATCCAAATTTTGTGACGCAGTGCTCCATGTTGTTTACAAAAAAATGCTTATTAGTCAAGACTGTATACAAAAAATGCTAAAGAATTTTCAATGAGGGTTCACAAAAACTCAGAAAAATTGTGAAGAACCGTTTGGAAAAATGAGAAACTGAGAGAACCAAAATCAGCAGGTCCTTCCATCCCTAATCACAGCACCATAATAAATGTATTACAGTGCAATCTCATGGACTGCGAAAAAGACAAATAATTGGATGTTAGAACAAATTAAACCAGAACTATCAGTAGAAGCTAAAATGATGAAACTGAGGTTATTATACTTTGGACACATCATGAGAAGACATGATTCACTACAAAAGACAATAATGCTGGGAAAAACAGAAGGGAGTAGAAAAAGACGAAGACCAAACAAGAGATGGGTTGATTCCTTAAAGGAAGCCACAGACCTGAATTTACGAGATCTGAACAGGGTGGTTTATAACAAATACTATTGGAGGTTGCTGTTTCATAGGGTCGCCATTTGCAGCGCATAGCCGGGAAATGAAGAGGGAAGACAAGATGAGGTGTGGGTAAATCAAGGGCCACGTTTATTGGAATAAAGCCAATTATATGCTTCATTGCATAATAAAATGATGTGCAGAGACAATTGCGGAACCTATCTCCTACCCAATCAAGCAAGGGCACCCTGCCATGGGAAAGGGGGATGGTCCAGGCCCAACCCCCTCTTCCGGGCCCCATCCCCACAGGGTGGTTAGAGAGGCCTTCCTGCTCCACCCCCCCTCAGGGCCGCACAACCTCTGACTGGGTGTTATAGGTTAGCCCCAAAGGAGAGCCGTATCCTGCCAGCAGTCTGCACAACCTGGAAGGCAGGCCTCAGTACCCACCAATCACCTTAAAGGGTGCCTAAGGGTGGTCACCAAACACTACCTTGTGAAATTCCACACATATCCACCACAGAAGAGGACAAGCCTCAGCTTAGTCCCTCTTCCCCCACCTGCAACAAATTATTTCACGCAGGGCACTCTGCAGATCAGAAAGAAACAGACCATTACCCAGGTCAGACATATGAACACCATCTGGCCGGTAAAGATCGGCCCTGTCACACCTCACCTCCGGGTGATATATTACCTCTCCCTGCGTCAAAGCAAGGGTGAGACAGAATTCCCTATTTACCTTTCAACTAGCCCTGTTTAGGCTCCTGGGGTCAATCCCACCCCACCAAACAGACCAAACAGTCACAGTCCCAGGCCACCCATTATGTACGGCCTCAAAGTCCAGGCAAACTTGAGTGATAAGGGCATTTCCCCTTCAACACTCCCAGGTCATTGCCTCCCTAATGGAGAACCAAAACCTGTGGAGGGTGCTGCATCAATGATGCATCAGCATTGGTAGGAGGCGTTCCCACAGCATGCCCCATCTACCCAGCCACTGGACCAAAGCGCAATGGCTGAGCCCCAACTGGGTTTCATGCCTGATCTGCAATGCCTTCCTCTTGGCCCAGAACTCCATCTGTGGCCACACATGGGTACCTTGACTCTCTCCAGCACTCTCCAACCTGTAAAACAGAAGCAACAATTAACAGTACGCTCTTCAGCACAACAGTCCACGTGGGCCCTCGATTGGCTTGACAAAAGCCTGGAAAGCACCCAATTGCCAACGCTCCACTGCCTGCATGGCTGTGCTCCCAAACCCAATATAGCTGATGTAGAAGCCACACCAATCTTGAAAGAGTGATCCAACCCCAACATGACAGTAATTAAAATCTGTGGTCAGCCTCTCAAAGGCAGAACAAGGTCACTGCACTTTATTGTAATGTGAATAGTAGCTGCCATAATGTCCCATACTGGGTAATCTGCTACTTTATTATCAGAGCAGCTTTTACTGGCTCAGTATAACATTAAAGCAGTTGGGATTAGACATGGCATGTTCTGAATGTAGACTAAATATCCTGCCTTTCTTTCCTCAAGACCCAAGTCAGCCTACATGTGGTTTCCAGGCACTCCCCATCCTGGCACTGACCAGATTATGCCTTTTCTTAAAATGACGAAATGATCACTAAGAAAACATGGCCACCATAGTCTTGGACACAATGCACCACGTGTGAAGTCCACCCATTGTATGTCTCAGGGGTGTTTACTGCTCCTGAAACCAATCTGGAAAATGGCCATCCCTGTCAACTCCATAGTGATGCCAGCTTCTGCCCATGCCCCTGGCCATGTCACAGCACATCACCTGTCCCTGAAAATAACCCCAAAGCCTAAAGCTCCAGAGGCATCAGAGTGAAATTGCAACTACACCACCAGTAGCAAATCCCTACGCCAAAATGAAACCACAAACAACCTGCTCCAAAAAATACGACCAAACTAGCAAATCCTCCCTCATGTCCCTAATAACTCTGGCCCGATGATGAGGCCTGCTGAGGCCGTTCACCAGGTCACTAATCCTGCGCAAAAACGCTCTGCCAAGTGCTATGACTCTTCACTCAAAGCTTAAATGCCCTACCAACTCCTGAATCTCCCTGAGTGTAACCTTCATGGCTTCCCCCATGCTATCGTCCCTGCACTGGTAAATGACAAGTCTGTACTACTGAGTCAAGCTCAATACCCCAAGAGGTGAGCACAGGAGACGGGCACTGGGTTGGCACACCGAACTCCTCTGCCAACTGCCCAAACGTTCGCATCAGCTTGGCTGCACTGCTGTGAACCAGCAGGCCCAACAAACAGAAAATTATCTAAATAATGCACTACTGCATCACAGCCAGCTCACCTCCTGAGTGCCCACTCAAGGAATGTACTAAAGCGCTCAAAAGCTGAACACGAAATAGAACACCCCATGGGCCAAGCTCAATCCACATAAAACAAACCCTTAAAAGAAATTGGTGAAATGCTGACTTAATATCACATTTACCAATGAGAGCGCCCTGGCAAAACACCGGACCATCAAAACTGTGCTGTCAAGGGAAGCGAACACAAATGTTCGGGGATAGCATCAGTGATGAATGAGTCTAAACTGTCCAGGATCTTGTTTACGAACAATGCCCAAGGGGAAAACCCTTAGCGTGGGCATGGGAAGGTGATCAAACAGGCCCAAGACCCATCCCTTAGCCACTTCCTCATTAATTTTCACCTTCATCACTAACTCCATACCCACTACAGACCTAAGATTCCCTGACATATAAGGCCTATGCTCTCCAACAACCAGAATTCTAAAACCACAATGAAAACCTTCCCCCAAATAGGCTGCATCTGCCCTTCTCAGATAATACTAGAGCAAATGTATAAGCTGGGAATTTTAATCGGTGTGGGGCCCCTTTCCAGAAGGCTGTCCTCCAGCCCCTGGTTTCCCCCCCCCTTTGAAAACCCTTAAATCCTCGAGCCCTAGGGCAACTGTTGAAGGGGTGGGAGCCAGCGCAAATGGAACACTCGTGCCTAAATTTACACGGGTTCCTGTTACAAAAGTCCTTGGCGCTAACTGGCAGACTTACCAAGCAAATGCCTGCTATCTGCTCTGTCACCGTGCACGGGTTGAGCTACAGTCAAACTGCAACCACAATTCAGGGTCCTTCCTGTCCCACGGCTGGTAATGATCCACTGCCACCCTCATCCTAAAGGATTCATCATAGGCCAGCCATGCTGACCCAATGAATTCCGTATATGCTCTAAAAACTATACAGAGGTACTTCACCAAGGCCGCAGCTCCATGGGCTGGCACTGGATCACTACCCCAATATAGATCAAAACCCCCGCCAACCAATTGCCCCAAGTCCTATCTACCTTCTTCCTTTTAAATTTCAAATTTTCTCTCTCTTCCTGCCTGTCCTTTTCCTTCTGTTGAGGCTCTCGATATAATAAGGAGAACATGTCCATGTATTCCCCTCTCCATATACACTCCCTCATTGCAAGCAACAAATGAGCCCCCAAGGGAGAGGATGTGTCTCCAAAAGGCAAAGCGCCAGCCTGAACATAAGCCAAAGGATCAGCAGGCCCCTGAGGTGGCCCCATAGTAGGGCCGCCCACAGAAATCCAAACCTGCCTACAAGTCTCACTTACAGGCTGCTGCTGTACTGGTTGAGACATCCCCCTTTCATACCCAGAAGACACCGCACCTGTAGAAGGAGAATAAGGCCTCCCATGATGGGATCCCCAAGGCATGCCCCCAGGCCCGATCTCCGGGCACCCAGGCATTCCTGACACAGTACTTGCAGGTGTAGACTCACCATAACCTGGATGAACTGCAGCCTTCTCCACCGCAGGATGCTCAGGAGCCACGGCCTCCACCTCAGACATTGAACAAGAAAGTGCAAACCAACCTGAGGAGCCCTCCAAAGTTGCCAAGCGGCCTAAAACAGAATCCCAATCAGTGCCATACTGACTTTTCTTATTCTGCAGCCCCTTGGCTGTTTTAACTCTTGCCCCACTAACTTCCTGAGGCCACCTATTCCACCTCTCCAACGACTCAATGCAAGCCAATACGGAAGCCATATCAGGGCCCTCCTCCTCTGAGGATGAGGATTCCTGAGGTGGCATGGGCTGCTTCATGGCCTTCCCTTTCCCTTTAGAACCCCCGGTGCCCTTCTTGGGAGGCATAATGATTAAATAATGGTTAAACAAATGCATCCCAAAATGTCTGTCTCAGACAAGGCAGACAATTATTCAAAGTGCTGCCCCCCTGAAGGAGCAAAATGTGCTCCAAAATGGCCACTACACAAAATGTGTTCAAAATGGCTGCCCAAACGAAGGAGCAAAACATGCTCCAAAATGGCCACCACCCCCAAGGAAAGGACAAATTGGTAGGAAATAGCCGAATGGTCTAAACAGCCACCCACTACCCCTCCCAGGAGCCACAGCAGACAAGCAAAGGCCTGCTTAACAGGGGCCAAATGCCACCTCTAGCACCTCCAGGAATGTGGCCAGGCCCCAACCGCCTTCAGCAACCCCGGGATCAGGCCCAACCACTGTCTCCAAACCACCAGCTGATCTTGCGCTGCCACCGCCATCGCCACTCAGCCTCCCTCGCTGTCTCAGCCTGCAATCACTCCACAGAACGCAACCTCGCAGCCTGTGCTGCCGCACCGCCACTGCTCAGCCGATCCTCCAGGCAGATCACTGCTGCTGCTGCTGCACCATCGCCTGTGCTGCTGCGCTGCCACTGCTCAGCCGATCCTCCAGGCAGATCACTGCTGCTGCTGCTGCACCATCGCCTGTGCTGCTGCGCTGCCACTGCCCAGCCGATCCTCCAGGCAGATCACTGCTGCTGCTGTGCCGCCGCCTGTGCTGCCGCACCGCCGCCCAGCTGATCCTCCAAGCGGAGCACAGGCTGTGCTGCTGCTGCGCCACTACTGCTGCTCAGCTGATCCCTGCACTACAGCTGATCGTGCAAGCCTCTTTCCACCCCCCATGCTTCAAAGAAACAGGCCTCCTGCAAGTAAGTGGGGACCTGCTCCTCCGTTGTCGCATGAGGCTGAAAAGAGGCCAAGGGCAGACGGAGCAGGGCTTAAATAGCCACCCTGCTCCACTCCCTACGTGACAGGCGCACTTGGCCACACCACGCTAAAGGTAAGGGTTTTTTTTGAAGCCATGCTAGGTCTTCCCCGGAATGGCTGCAAAGGCCCACCATCGCCAGAGCCCTTCGGTCTGACGATGGTGGGAAAAGTTGTAATTAACTTGAAGGCACATAACACATGCACTCATGCATGCCTGCAGAAAGGTTAGCCCCATTAAGTTTATTATTTATTTATTTATTTATTGCACTTGTATACCGCCCTATAGCCGAAGCTCTCTGGGCGGTTTACAGCAATCAAAAACATTAAAACAAATATACAATTTAAAACACATATTTTAAGAACAATTTCAAACACAATTTTAAAATTTAAAACAATATAAAAACAATTTAAAACACATGCTAAAACACATGCTAAAACACATGCTAAAATGCCTGGGAGAAGAGGAAAGTCTCGACCTGGCGCCGAAAAGATAACAGTGTTGGCGCCAGGCACACCTCGTCAGAATGATCATTCCATGATTTGGGGGCCACCACTGAGAAGGCCCTCTCCCTTGTTGCCACCCTCTGAGCTTCCCTTGGAGTAGGCACCCGGAGGAGGGCCTTTGATCTTGAATGTAGTGTACGGGTGGGTTTGTATCGGGAGAGGCGTTCCATCAGGTATTGTGGTCCCAAGCCGTGTAAGGCTTTATAGGTCAAAACTAGCACCTTGAATCAAGCTCGGAAACATACAGGCAGCCAATACAAGCAAGCCAGAATCGGTTTTATATGTTCGGACCGTCTGGTCCCTGTTACCAATCTGGCCACTGCATTTTGCACAAGCTGCAGTTTCCAAACCGTCTTCAAAGGCAGCCCCACGTAGAGTGCATTGCAATAATCTAATTTGGAGGTTACCAGAGCATGGACAACTGAAGCCAGGTTATCCCTGTCCAGATAGGGATGTAGTTGGGCCACCAACCGAAGTTGGTAGAAGGCACTCCATGCCACCGAGGCTACCTGAGCCTCAAGTGACGGAGGTGGTTCTAGGAGAACCCCCAAGCTACGAACCTGCTCCTTTAGGGGGAGTGCAACCCCATCCAGAACAGGTTGGACATACACCAACTGGTCAGAAGAATCACCCACTAGCAGCATCTCAGTCTTGTCTGGATTGAGCCTCAGTTTATTAGCCCTCATCCAGTCCATTGTCAATGAGACTTACACCTTATAGGTAAGTAAAAGATTGCTAGCCTTAGGGCACTTCTTGATCGTTGCTGTTTTGCAGGTTGGATTCAGTTGCATACTGGCAAATTCAAGTTGTGAAATTAAAGTGGATTTGGGCCCTCGTGCCTAACAAACCCACTCTCTTTTCCTTCCTTTCTTTTTTTGCAAGAAGGAAAGTGGTGGGCAAGTGCACCAGAAAGTGTTGGATAACAGTTGCTGGACCTGACATCGTATAGCCTCCCCACAAACAAATCAAGATGAATGTTCAGTAAATACCCAACATCACATAACCTCCCTACAAACTTTGTGCAAATTGGGATGAATGCTCAGTAAACAGATCACCTCGTAGTAACCTTAGTCTTTATACATCACTGAACTCTGACATTTTTGCTGCAACAGACCAACACAGATACTCATCTGGAATCCTTAGAATATCATTGAGGTCTCTGATATAACTCTTCTGCTCCCAGTAGCAAGGTGTAGTGGTTAAGGTGTTGGACTACGACCTGGGAGACCAGGGTTTGAATCCCCACATAGCCATGAAGCTCACTGGGTGACCTTGGGCCAGTCACTGCCTCTCAGCCTCATGAAAACCCTAGTCATAGGGTCACCATAAGTCGGAATCGACTTGAAGGCAGTACATACCCAGCTGCAAATAAATAAAATAGGATCTGATTGTATGGGTCAGGAAAAGCCTGCGTAAAAAAGATGTGTCTTTACAAAATGCCTGAAGCAACTGATTGTTGCTGCTTCTTGTATGGCAGAGGGAAGGACACTACGAAATACAGGGGCAATAGCAGAAAATGCCCATTTTGGGGTCACTGACATATATTCTGTAGGGTGTAGTGCAACAAGTAGAATATTATGGAGAATTGCTGCTATTTTGGCCCTCAGAATGGGGAGAAGTGTTATTTTGGACTGGCTGTCAACTGCTTTGTTTACTGACAGAATTCACCTGCTCCTGTGAGCAGCATAGGAGGGAAGTAGCAGCTCAGCTGTATTTGGAAGGTATATTTTGTCACATCAATGACTGGATGCATTGCAACAGCTGAGGTCAGAATAGCTCCTGCTTTATACCTTATGCTACACATCCTCCCATCAAGGAAAAAGGCATCTAAAAGTTACCCATGAACTGATTGATGCAAGATGTTTCCAAGGTAGGGTCACCCACCCCAAACCCGACAGATGCAGTTGATTGATTTAAAAGGTTGATGCCCAATGCACAGTTAGAGCTGTATGTTAAGTCCAATTTAAATTACTGATGAAGAATATTATTTTTATTGTGTTCTGGGAAAGACAGCAGGGATAGAGAGATCAATCTATTTCTTGTCTGTGTCAATTTCATAATCTACCCCATCCCATTTACATTAATTTGAGCCTTAAAATACCTACACAAAACTTATATTTAAATATGTACTTTATCACAAAATACACATTTCTAAATGTATGTCAACTCGAAGTATATATTTCTAAACTTATTGTAACCTGTGATGCACACTTCTTGGTGCTGTTTGGTACATTTTTGGAGTGAGGAACTGTGTTGCCAAATCTGGTGAAGTGTGAAACCCAAAGGGCAGCTCTATTCCGATCCACATTAGTCCAGGAATTGGGTCAGTTCACTGCAGAATTCACAGGAATCCAGTTCCTCAAGCCTCCCTAATACACACACAGGCAGAGCAATCCATCTTGTTAGAGGGCAGTGGGAACAGAGCCAGCGGAGGTGGGGCTGGTGGAAGGCACCACCACATCCAGCTGCTGTTTGGTGGCCTCTGGGAGGGAAACACCCTGGTTGCGCAGGCAGGGCACAGAGGAAGGAAACAAAATACATGTATCCTTCTGCCACCCCTTTTCCTGGCATACCGGCTGCTGGGACAGAGGGCCGTGGGAGGGAGCGAAACAGCACCTGGATATAGCGTAAGTCCCCCTCCCTCGGCCCCTCACTGACATGCCCCTGGAAACCCCTTTTTGGGGCTTTGCACCAGCTTCCTCTGGCTTCTCCATGCCAGGCTGGGCTTTGCCAGCAGATTCCTGGCTAAGCCAGGTTGCGTTGGCTGAACCATGGCTGTGCCAGGAGGAGGCTTCTGCCAGCATAGCCTAGCTGAGCTGGGACCAGCTCAGCTAGGAATCTGCGGTATCCACCTCCCCTCAACCTGGCACATATACGACTTGGATTGCACCCACACACTTTTAAATTATGATTTAAACACTGATTATGCATCTGTGATGGTTTATTCATTTAAAAGAAAAGGTAAGAATAATTTTTAATACAAAACTGATATGTTAAAATCAAAAGAAATCATTCTAGGCACCAGGTATATGAAGAAATATGGGAAGTTACAAGTTATGGGGAGATGTGATGTGTTAAAGTTAAGGGCAATTGCCATTTGAAGTTCATGGGAAGACTCCTCTTCCAACAGTAAGCATAATTGGATGAGGCTTTAGCTACTTATTCAATATCCTTTGCTTTTGAGTGTGTCTTAAATTTGTATTCTTGATTTAAAATTCTCCACGTTAGTGTTCAGCTACCTGAGAGGCCCCCTTGTCTGTGGTAAGTAACTAATTAGGAGAGTTCTAAATGCTGTGTTATTTACTTGAGAGGAAGGTGCCTTGGGTCAATGCGTAATCAGGCAGGCTGCTTGCCCAAGAGACTGAATGGTTCCGGCCTCTCTGTTAAAGCTGTAATGAGGCTGTTTTTTAAGAGTGTGCATCCTGTGTATCATCTTCATTGGGAGAAAGGGGCATTTTTCTTCAGCAAAACACACACACTCTCTCTCACACACATGCAGTTGCACAAAAAGATACTGAAATAATTTCTATCAAAAACTTCAAGAGGTTATTATTGGTATGTAATTAGAATATAAATATTTCCCCAAACATTAAAATATTATTGTATTCTTATTACTTATAGTATTTATTCATCGTTAACTAAATAAAATATCTCACAGCGACTTACATTTATTTATTTATTTATTTATTTATATCCTGCCCTTCCTCCCAGTAGGAGCCCAGGGCAGCAATACAATTAAAAATCATACAGCATCAATTATATTGATATAGATGACTGGAGAGTGTGTCATTCTGTGTTCATTACATCCTTGGCACAAAATAAATATTAGATAATATTGATTTGAGTAGATAGGGAAGGGCAAATCTGTCCATTTCAATTTCTCACCTTCTCTTTTTTCCAGTCTTAAATTCAGTTTTCCATGTTTTATGAAAATTCATCAGCATTTTAGTGTGAATTTCTCCTAATATACACATTTCTGTGCAATTTTGCCTAACATGCACAGTTTTGCAAAGCAATTTTTCCCTAATATAATGCAGCTTTATTTATTATTTCATTAATATATGATTTTTTGTACACATCGCTTGGTTGGAAGATAGCATTACAAAATTTAGAGAAGTATGAATTTCAACGGCTGTCTGTATTTCAGTTCATGTATTGTTTTGGAAAATACAGATTTTAAAAATGTAAATGTGAACTGAATTGAATTTCTTCCCCAACCTTAGAAGTAAACAATATTTTGCATTTCACAAACTTAGAATACTAGAATCATGGGGTTTATAGGTATCTTAGAGGTCAGCTAGTCCAACCTGCAGCTCAGTGCAGTTTTTGCAATACAAGATGCAACTATAGCATCCCAGGCAGATTACCATTCAGCCTATACTTAAATGAGTCCAGTGAAGGGAAGCCCATTATCTGCAAAGGCAGTCTGTTCCAGTGTTGAACATCTCATACTGTTAGGAAGTTTCTCTCATGGATGACAGAGGTCTGCAAGTGGGTAATGTAGCTCCCCCTACAGCTCAGAGATAGGAAATGCTTCAGTGAATATTTGCTCCTCCCCTGTCACTGAGGCTCAGTTTCGTTTCCTGTCTCAGCTTGGAGCACATCCTTCATGGATTCTCTCCTTACCTTAGGATAGCAAATTTCCTCCTCTTCTGTTTACTTGGTTCTTTCAGCGTTCTTCCCTTCTGTGTATGTCCTCTCTTTAATACGTTTACCTTATCTGAGGCTTCTTTTCCCGTCTTCTGTCTCTACTCTTTTCTGTCAGAGCTTTCTGTCAGTTTCACTTCATTTCTCCTTCAATTCTCCCTGTGAGATATGGAGAAAGCGAAAAGAGCAAAGTCTGTGGAGGTAAAGAGTGCGGATAAAGCAAAGAGTAATATTTCTAAGAAGAAGCCTTTTTTAAAAACCGGGCAGTGTTCAGCAACGGCCGCGGTCAGTTCCCATTTGCTGTGCTTTCCTGCCACTTTTCAGCAATGACTGCTTACTGGCAGCGATGACCAGATGGAAGGGTCCTCTTCAGGAGCTCGTTTGTGCAGCTCGCCTATGTCGCTCCATATCCCTCGAAGCAGTGGGGCAATTGAGCCCGGGAACGGGCTCAGTCTCTCGGCAGGGCCGTGGGAAGAGGCGACGCTAAGGCACGGCAAGGCTGTAGCGCCCACCATTTTGGATTGCCAGGACATAGCAGCAGCCGCCATTTTGGGAGGCGTTAAGGATTCAGCGCCCGTTATGATGGAGCGGAGCAATTCTGGCCTGATTGATATCTCAGCAATGGTTCCTATTGAGGCAAGTGTTTATGCCATGTCTGGGGTGCGGCGGCAGCGTTCTCCGATAACCCCTCCCCATCAACGCCATTCACCCGACCCCCACCAACTCCATCCAAATATGCCAAGGGAACTAGAGGCACTATCCTCGGATGGCAAGGGCATAGCCAGGTCTCTGCAGTGTCAAGGAGCTTCCCAAGCATCAGCTAGGTAGCCGACGCAACAGCTTTACCCAGTAATTCAGCAACAAATACTGAATGATTTTTTCTCCCCTGCAGTGTTTTGTCAGCTTAGAGAGGCCACGTTAGGGGATTTGGCCACGGAATTTGTCCTGGGAAAGGTACCTCAAGGGTTTCTTCCTCAGCAACAGGGGAATGTGCTTATGCGCCCCCCCTCCAGGAGGGCTTATTGAACAGTGGGAGATCGACATAAGCCAATATCCTGGTCCCCATTCTGTTGCTCAAGGGCAGGACAGGCAGCATGAACTGACAGTTAATGAGAGTCACCCAGGTGATGAAGGGGAAGACCAGAGCTTGGAAAAGTTACTTTTTTGAACTACAGCTCCCATCAGCCTAATCCAGTGGCCATGTTGCCTAGGGCTGATGGGAGTTGTAGGTCAAAAAAGTAACTTTTCCAAGCTCTGGGGAAGACGTTTTGTAAGAAGGGGATGGGGAATGGAGTGATGGATTGGAAATGGAAGAATTTGGTTCAGCTAGACTGTTTCTAGAAGTCCACTTCCCTCCTCTGTTTAGTAAAGAGGTGGCTGCTCTAGATTTAAACACATTGCAGCAGCAGCAGGAACCACTATCTAAAAGTGCTTTGGTCCTGCCAATTTCAAAATTATCCACCTGGTGCATTCCTTTCCCAGCTCCATTTAAGACAATAATGAAATTAGAATGAGATTCTCCACTTCTATGCAAAAAAGGTACTAACTATGCTAATAAGCTTTATGTCCTAGATACTGAAGGCATGGAGCAGTTGCAGATCCCGGCAGTGGATGGCCCAGTTTCTACTTTACTATCCTGGGCTTTTTTACCTGGGGACACGAAGGCTCAACTGAGGAATCCCAATGAACGTAAGATGGAAATAGCTCTGAAGAAGGCTCACAAGGCTACTGCCCTTTCAATGAGGGCATCAGTTTCGGCCTCAGTGTTCGCTAGAGCGGCACTCCTGTGGGTGGAGGAGCTTCTGGACGATATAAACCAAGACCCTGTCCAGATCAGAAAATCTCTTCTGGAGATTTCCAGATCACTTACCTTTGTAGCGGATGCAACAATGGATTCCTCCCAATTTTCTTGTAGAGCTATGGCGGCTGCAGTGGTGACATGTAGGCATCTGTGGCTTAATCATTGGGATGTAGATGCATCATCAAGAGCTAATTTGGCATCGGTACCTTTTTTGGGCTCCAAATTGTTCGGGGACTCGGCGTTGCAGGATGTTTTAATAGAGTCTAAAGACAAAAAGAAAATGATGCCATCTCAGAAAAGGGACGATGGGCGTATGTACAGACGTCCTTTTCAATCCTCCCAGTCCCACCAGCCCTTTCATGGAGCTAGATTCGGGGGTCAGGGTCATGAATTTTGGACCGGCTGCTCCACTTGGAACAGACAGAGGTTCCAACAAAGGAACGAGCAAGCTTCCTTCTACAGGACCTCTTCAAATCAAGCACGCCAAGTTCACCAGAACCAACAGCGTTTCTGACTCAGACACTGTGCTGCCAGTGGGGGGCAGGCTAAGCCAATTCTCCCACAGAGGGTCAATGCAGTGTCGCAACAATATTTACGTTGTTTTGTGGGGTATCAGCAGGACAACTGGATGTCCTACCTGCATTTAGCAGAATTTGCCTATAATAATGCTGTGCATTTGCACACGCAACAGACTCCTTTCTTCGCCAATTTTGGCTACCACCCCCGAGCCTTCCCTGCCCCAAAAGACAGTCTCTCAGTCCCAGCCACTGAGGATTACTTGCAGGAACTTCACGCTATGCAACAGCTACTCCAAGAGCAACTAGAACAGGCCAAAGCGGATTACGAACGCACAGCTGACCAGCATCGGAGAGAGGGGAACCTCATACGAGTGGGAGACCAGGTCTGGATCTCTACACGTTTCCTAGCTATGCCTGGTCGGTGTCGTAAACTGCAGGATCGGCGTGTAGGGCCCTTTGAGGTGGAGGCACAGATTAACCCCGTGGCTTACAGACTAAAATTGCTGCCCACCTTCAAGATGCACCCAGTCTTCCACAGGGCATTGTTGACCGCTGCCCCCAACCCTCACCATCCGCAAGTGGAGCCCGCACCGCCATTGTTGGTAGATGGGGAGGAGGAATACGAAGTAGAACAGATTTTGGACTCGCGAAAACGCCGAGGGCGCCTTCAGTACCTGATTCATTGGAAGGGGTACGATCCAACTGAACGTTCCTGGGAAACAGAGGAGAATGTGCACGCTCCGACTTTTGGTGAGAGAATTCCATGAGGCTTATCCAGAGAAACCTAGACCTCAGGGGTGGGAAGGGTTAAAGCATGGAGGGGGGGATGGTGTTGCGCTGCAGCCAACTCAGAAGGGACAGGAAAGGAGGAGGCATGAGTTTCAGGCACCTCCGCAGCCAGAAGAAGCAGAGTTGGGGATTGTTGTGTCTGAGCAGGGTCGTGCGGGAGGGGAGCAGCCTGCTCTCCAGCAAGTTCCCACGAGTAATGCCCTTTCTGAGGAGCCGAGCGCACCACCCCCAGTTGATGCAGAGGACTTGTGGGGGGAAGCTTCAGAGACAGTGCCAGTTCCTCCTTTGCCAAGCAGTTCCCAGGAGGATTCCAGTGTGGCACCGCCCCCTGACCTCGAGCCCATTGCTCGGGAGCAGGTGTCTTCAGATGAGCTGTTGGATGTGCGTCCCCTGTCTCCTCGTTCCCGTCGCCACAAGAAACGGACAGGGCAAAGACAGGAATTACAAAGAAGTCAGAGATTACGTTCGAAAACATTTCCTATATAAGCCTGCCGCTCCCAGTGGGGGGTCGTTGAGTCAACTTCCTTCACACGCTGCAGAGCATGTCTAGAGTACAGTTAGGGACTCTAGTGAGTTAGCATAGGGTTTCCTATGCAGCGCAATGCCTTTGATGTATCCATTACTCTAATAAAACGATATTTACTTGCACACACACTCCAGCCTCATTCTTTCGGCTCTGGACGGGACAGCGCATGGTGCTCGACCTCAAGTTTCTAAACCAGTTTGTTGTCGCTTGGAAATTCCGGATGGAGACTCTAACCTCCATAAAAGAGTCACTTCAACCCAACGATTTCCTTGCGTCAGTGGACTTGAGGGAAGCTTACCTACACATATCTATTTGTCCAGCACACAGACGTCTGCTATGCTTCTATTCCGAAGGCAGCCATTTCCAATTCAAGGCTTTACCCTTTGGTCTAGCCTCCACTCCATGAGTCTTCACCAAGGTGATGGTGACCTTGATAGCTGGCCTTCATATGCAGGGCCTGCACATATATGCCTATTTAGACGATCTCTTACTACGCACCAGTTCACTTCTGCAGGCTCAAGAGGCGGTTCAGATAATGTTAGCGCACCTGAAGGATCATGGCTTCTTGGTAGATTGTCAGAAAAGTCACCTCAGCCCATCCGAGCATCTGGTGCATCTGGGAGCGAATTTGGACACCATACGTCAATCTGTTTCCCTCTCTTCCCTCTCCACAAGATCACAGCATTGGCACTCACATTGGCTCGGGCCTGCTCAGTGGATGTCATGACACTTGCGAAGCTGCTAAGCATGATGGCATCCGCCACAGGCATTACACCCTGGGCTCAACTGCACGCTCGACCACTTCAATGGATGCTTCTCTGCTACCAAAAGGATATTGCACTCTGCTCCCACCAATACGTTCTTCTTTCCTGACAGACAAAGCAGTCCCTCCTGTGGTGGATGGATTCAAGGAACCTAAGAAGGGGAGTACCTCTTCAGGATCCCCCATGGTCTGTCATCAACACCGATGCAAGTCTGACAGGATGGGGAGCTCATTGTCAGGGACAATACATCCAAGGCCGGTGGTCTCCACTGGAATCATGGAAAAGTATCAATTAGCTGGAGCTCAGGGCAGCACACCTGGCACTTCGTCATTTTGTGAGCATACTCAAGTTCCCGGACGTCTTGATTTGCACAGAGAATACAATGACGCACGTCAAGAAGGATGCAGACAAACTGGAACAGGTTCAGAGGAGGGCAACAAGAATGATCAGGGAACTGGAAACCAAGCTCTATGAGGACAGACTGAAAGAACTGGGCATGTTTAGCCTGGAGAAGAAAAGACTGAGGGGAGATATGATAGCACTCTTCAAGTACATGAAAGGTTGTCACACAGAGGGGGCTGGGATCTCTTCTTGATCGTCCCAGAGTGCAGGACACAGAATAATGGGCTCAAGTTGCAGGAAGCCAGATTTCGACTGAATATCAGGAAAAAACTCCTAACTGTTAGAGCCATACAACAATGGAACCAATTACCTAGAGAGGTAGTGGGCTCTCTGACTAGGCATTCAAGAGGCAACTGGACAACCATCTGTCGGGAATGCTTTGATTTGGATCCCTGCATTGAGCAGGGGGTTGGACTTGATGGCCTTACAGGCACCTTTCAACTCTACTATTTTATGTTTCTGTTATTGTTTTATCTCAATTATAAACCCAACATACCAAGTTGAAATATGGGGTACATATCACCAAGCCCATCTACTGCACAACTATTGTTTTTGGTGGGTAGAAGCTCTGCTCAGTGAAGACTTCATTTGAGTCATGGTTCAGGAAGAAAAGGAAAAAAGTGCCTTTGCTGTCTGGGAAGCAGAGCAATTTTGCCACACTTATGTAGCCACAAGACTATACACACATCTAGGATTGGAAGTCGAGGCTTTCAGATCAGTTGATGTGGCTTTCAAAGAGTTTTGAACCTCAGTATCTGTCATTTTATAAATTAATCAACAAAGCGTGGAAATGAATGGAAGTTGCACAGGAAAATTATAGGGAAATTATTGGTGCCATACCAGTGCATTGTGACATTTTCTTTAGATTCCTGTTGTCATTTGAAAGCTTGCCTGTGACAGCAGTCCCAGGAATGGAACACAAACTGTCACAGTGAGCTGTCTCCAAGATAATTTTACAGTGCAGTTGCTAGATACTGGGCACCTCCAGACTGTCTGTATTTGTGGGAAAGATTCAAAGGTATATCGAAAAATTTAGGTTTGCGCAATTAAAGTTGATTACAGTGCTGTGTTGTCCTAGCACAACAAATCCACTTTAAAAAAGAAATTGACTTTTTGGAATGTGCCTTTGTGAGAGAAATTCACTAATGTTGTACCAAGGGACAATCATGACCAGGAGTCTTCTATGTTTTTTCGTATCTCTTAATTACATTTACATCAAAAACAGGAGCAACAAGACATCCCCCAGCCTTCTACAATTCACTGTGTATTACTTTACTTTATCCTTACACTTACTCCACAGCCTGACACAAAATATGAGACTTTGTTCTTCACAGACAACTTCAGGAACACAGAAACAGAGAACATTTGTAATTCAGTTATCTCTTACCTAGCCTATATGGCCTTTTATTTAATTTCATTTTGCATTTGCATTGTCTGTTTATATAAATAATAATTTTTAAAAAAAGAAAAACATCACAGTACAAGACAACAGACCAGCTCTAAATACAAGAGAAATGGGAAACTCTTAGTTTTATGCATATTTTTGTGTTTATTTTTGCTGTCATGGTGTTTTTAATTTTAAAAATTTGAAAGTTGCTTTGAGACTCGGTTGCCAGATCAGAAGCATCACAAAGCTTGAGATTTCAGGAGCGGGCCCTAATGATGTCATGGGGACAGGTCATCGTGATCTCACACGGAAGGGCCTTAGTGATGTCACAGGGGGGCATAGTGATGTCATTAAGTATGATACATTAAGCATCAACTACAGTTGCTAGGGAAGACCCTCCGTGGCGCAGAGTGGTAAGCGGCGGTAACGCAGCCGAAGCTCTGCTCACAGCCGGAGTTCAATTCCAATGGAAGGAGGAAGTCGAATCTCTGGTAAAAAGGGGTCGAGGTCCACTCAGCGTTCCATCCATCTGTGGTCGGTAAAATGAGTACCGGGCATATGCTGGGGGGTAAAGAAAGGCCGGGAAAGGAACTGGCAATCCCACCCCATATATATGGTCTGCCTAGTAAACGTCGCAAGACGTCACCCTAAGAGTTGGAAACGACTCGCACTATAAGTGCGGGGACACCTTTACCTTTACAGTTGCTTGGAGTATACAATTCAAACAAAAACATTTCTCTGATTGGAAATTAAGATAGAAATCTTAGCTAAAAGATAGAGCCTGGATAGGGAACAGGTAATCTAGCCTACTTGATTCTGGGAGATGTTAGATAGGACCACTCAGGAATAAAGATGGATGCCCCTGAAGGCTGCAATTCTAAATACACTTACTAAGCCCCATAGAACTCAATAGGACTTACTTCTGAGTAGATATGGTTTGGATTGTGCTGTTGGTAACGCTTGACTATGGATCCCCTGCAAAGATATCCATTTCCAAGGAAAGTTGGCAACACTCTGCCTGGAATGCCCTGCCCCTACCTTTTAACATGGCTGCTCCAATCTTCTTTACAGATTTGACCCTTCACTTCTGAAAGAGACCTAAGAAATGAGTAAGAGTAAGAAGATTCTCTACCCTTTTCTGTCTACCCTGTGGCTTGCTATAAACTCACTTTGACAGCCAGCCCAATTCCAGTGAGTAATAATTGACAGAGAGAAAACACACGTGGTTTGGTCAACCTTCAAAGGCAGCAGCTTGGGAACAACAACAATTGCAGCCACAATTCCCAGTATGTGAATTCTCTTTTACCACTGTTGGGCAAGAAACAAACCATCATGCAACTAACAAGGTGCATCATCAGTGGGTTTAAGGGGGTTGAGCTGAGAGCATGGAACCACTGTTGTTGATTCTGTGGATGTAAGGGAGTGAGGTTAAAGGTAAATGAAATGCAGACAGAAAAACAAAAACAAAAGACAGTGATGATTTCCTAAATGCAATGCCACACCAACCACAAGATTCCTATGAGTAAGGCAGAAAATTCAGCATCCCACAACCAATCAGGATTCCTAACCAAAAACCAAAACTAAAAAAATCCTGACAGCCAGTCAACCAAGGTCACAGAAATCCCCATGCAGCACAACCTGACCCGGGGGCTACAGTTAGTGCAGAATGCTGTCACACAATTGCTGACAAGAGTGAGACCCTATCAGCACATAATACCTCTGCTCTGAAATCTGCATTGGTTGCCAATTGACATTAGGCAGACACCATCATTGTACTCTTTTCAACACCTGCTAAAACATTCTTGTTTAGGCAAGCCTACCCAGGCAAGTAGAAGCTATTGTGTTTGTTATGTGTTTTTAACTCATTGCTGGTTTTATTATTTTGAATGTTTTTAAATACCTGTCTAACTGTTTTTGTCAATAATTTTATTGTTTTAATTCCTTCTGTAAACCGCTTTGAGATTTTTTACAATAAAGTTGTATATAAATGTTGTAAAGAAAACACACAAATAAATGTTGGAGTCACTGTGGCCCTTGGGTCTATTTCTACTTTTAGGAACAATGGAATCTACCTTATACCAACTCAGGCCATTTGATACCATCTAGCTCAGTGCTGATGACATGGACTAGCATTGGCTCTCCAGGATTTCAGGCAATAGTCTTTTCCAGAAATTGAATTTTGGACATTTGCATGCAAAGCATATGCCCTGCCACTGAGCTACAGCCCTTTCCCTGTATAAAAAAGTATCTTTTAAAATTGTTCTTTCCAATTCACTAATGAATACACAGCATGCCTAGGGCAGATTCACATCATTCATTTAAAGTGCATTAAACACACATTTGAAGCACATGAATCCCACCACAGAATCATGGGAATTGTAGTTTGTTAAGGGTGGTGGAAACAATAACTGTGAAGGGGAAACTACCCCTCCCCGGATTCTTTAGGGGAAGTCATGCACTTTAAATGTGAGTTGGATTTATTTATTTTATTTATTTATTGTACTTTTAGACCGCCCTATAGCGACAAGCTCTCAGGGCGGTGTACAGCAGAATAAAACCACATTAAAATACAAGTGAGTGTGGGTACAATATAACAATAAAAACATTTTAAAAACACGGTTGAGACCAAAATTAAAATAAAATTACAATTAAAATTAAAATTAAAATGCCTGGGCAAAGAGGTAGGTCTTTACCTGGCGCCGAAAAGATAACAAAGAAGGCGCCAGGCGTATCTCATCAGGGAGGGTGTTCCATAATTCGGGGGCCATCACTGAGAAGGCCCTAGATCTAGTTATTGCTTTCCGGGCCTCCCTATGAGTTGGGACCCGGAGAAGGGCCTTCGACGTCGAGCATAGTGGATGTGCTTTAAATGTATTGTGTGGATCTACTTAATAAACTTTGCCTGCATGTGAATCGTTTTAATTAATTTTTTTATATGGAAATGAGCTATAAAGTTTACTGGGTGACCATGGGCTACTCACCATTTCTCAGCCTAATCTGCCCCTCAGGATGAAAACAACAGACGGGAACCATAACAACCCCAAGGAAGAAAGGCACACTTAAAATGTAGAGGAAGTAACAATGTACAACCATAGTGTGAAATCAAATACTTATCAGAACCTGGTATGTAGAAATATTTATATATAAGCATGACTGTCAAAGATGTTTATTATTTACACAACCTGTAAAGATATTTGTAGTGCAATCCTATGATTGCTTAGTCAGAAGCAAGTCCCATTGTATTCAATGGGGCTTACTCAAACAAGGAAGCGTGCACAGAACTACATCCTCAAGTGTTAAGAAACACTCAACCCAAATTTATTCATTTATTTATTTATTATTTGATTTATATCCCGCCCTTCCTCCCAGGAGGAGCCCAGGGCAGCAAATTCAGAATCATGTAACTTTGTTTTGCAACTGTATTTACTTTTTATGGTTATTGGGTTTTAAAAGGTTTTATTTCTTGTTGTGAGCTGCCTTGGTTTCCAATTGGCAATCCTACCTCACAGGGTTGTTGGGAAGACTCCATATACACACATACCCTGGAGATGTAAAAATGCATAGACCCCATATAATATTCTGTTGTCAAAATGAGTTGGTAATTGCAGATCATTTAAAAAAACAATAAAATCAGTATTCGTTTCCTACATAATAAAAGCAGTGACATTGATGTAAGCCCTGCCTAACTGCTTTAAAAAATAGGATTGGAGGGGGAGAGAAATATTTACAACACAAACACAATCCTCAAAAGTCTCATTAATTTACAGCACAATCCTAACCATGTCTACTCAAAAGTAAGTCCTACTGAATTCAATGGGGTTTACTCCAGGTATGTGGGATTAGCACTGCAGTTTTACTCCCAAAAAAGCAAGTATTGGATTAAAGCTTCATATTGGGAAGGTTTTCAAAACACTGCCCTCTTCAACAGCCCAGGAAAATTTAAAGTTGTTTTGACGCCTACACACGAGAGAGAAAAAGACTTTTGGTACTGCTGAAAGCTATATAAATCAATTTATGAGATTTTCAGATAAACAGGAAAAAATAGTTTTCTACCTTTGCACTGGAGTCTAGGTACTGCCTGGAGGCCCAGAAATCCCTTGTCAATCCAACCCTGACTTCACTTATTGGCTACAAACCTGAAAGGGAGGGTTTAGAGCAACCAGCTGAGAGACCATTTCATGGAAGTTGCAGGGGGAGGTGGCTGATGTTTTGGTGTATATCTCATGAACCAGACCACCTAGAAATTTAAATTTTTTTTAATGAAAGCTGAGAGTCCAGAGATTAAGCTGACTCACCCAGAGACCTGGAAAGTACTCCAAAAATACAGAGTCTCTGAGCAAAAACACCTGGCAACCCTACTGCTACTGCTACTACTACTAATAATAATAAATGTGACACACAGACACATACAAGGAAAGTGACAAGGAAATGCATTTAAAAGTGTGAAATGAATGAATTAATAGAAAGGCATAAAAACATCCCTTAAGTACACTTTGTAAGTCACTTGGAGACCTTTGGGTATCAAGCGGCTAATAAATCTAAGAAGAAGAAGTAAATCAGGATGAATGCTCATTGTTATATAACATCTCTGCAAACAAATCAGAACAAATGTTCAATAAAGACCAGATGTAGGGTAGAAACACACTCACTGTTCTGCCAGGTCCAGTGTCTCTCTACTTCTCTCTTCTGAAAACGGGTTAGTCAAACCCCATCCCTTTTTACTGTAAAACCTGGTGGAATCAGCTTGAGTGCATTTTTTTAAAATTCAGCCTCAGACATTTTGCAACTAATCAGCAGATCAACCTGGTTCCACCCACCCACCCGGTGTGGACAATGGAAACACTTTGTTCTGCTGACTAGTGTCATAATCTAACCTCTGCATAAGCTTTGTGCAAGTAAATCGAGTGAATGCTAAATAAATAGGTTGTCTGGAGGAGCACACTATCCAAAGTCAATAATAATTCCCCCTGCTTGGTACTACTGAGGGTGTGAATACGCATTGCCTTAGCAAATGTGCTTTCCCAAACCCACATTTGCCAAAATAACATAAATGAAGAATGATTTAGCAAGCAGGAGGGAGGATGTTTAGCCACCATCACGCCAACCTGTGTCAATCCACCCCTGCAAATCCACCTCCCCACAGCTGTTTTAACACAAGCTAAGTTTAACTTCTGTTATTTCCATTGCAAGGCTTGGTTGTGGCATGGATGATGGTTTAAAATGGCCTGCTTAGGGCATTGGCAGGGAAGAAACATTTGGCAGGGGACACTTTAAACCAACCCTTTCCACTTGCCAATTCTCCCCTGCAAATGCTCATCCACATAAGCATTAGGAGGCAAAGTTGTATTTTCTTTGTTGTTTGTAGTTCTGCCCTCAGTCAATCTGTTGAACTAAATAATGTTTCTCATTTACTGGAGATTTGGGAGGGCAGCAATCTTCTTTCACAGTGAGCTTGTTTGTTGATAGTGAGGGATGGAGAAACTTGTGTTTTTGTCATCCTTTGGAAGCACACACCTTGAAAATAAAAATAAGAAAATCTTTATTTAAGATAAATAACAGAAATGAGTATGTTTGCAAGTTGAGATTTAATTTTCCCCATATGTTTTAGTTTCAAAAAATGTGGTCCATGTATGTGTGGGGAGGATATATTACAGTATTGGGGGGGGGGCGCTTGGTTGCTTTTAACCAAAACTGGGGACCTGGAATGGATCCAAGATGCAGGGAGGAAGTGGATGGAATAGAGCACAGCAGATTCTGACAAGCAAGCTACTGAAAGCTACACAGAGACAGATATCATTAACACCCAGTCTTTGGGGGGTTTCAAATCAGCAAAAGCACAATAAGAGCAAAACCAGATACTGATTTCTCCAATTAGGAAAACACAGCCTAATATCAGTCCACATTGGTAGATGGTTACAGTTCTATGGATTGTCCCTGAAAGTGTCCAGTGTGTCACAGGGAGATGGTCCAGCTGACAGCAGAGCTCCAATATCAGTAGTGCCAAAAACAAGATGTGCTGGCAGCATTCCAAGGCCATTCTGGGAAACAGCTTGGATGTGAAAGATTCAAGGGCCATTCTGGTCTCCTGACATGCTGCAATACCAACATGGGTAGTGTGAGATTTAGGCCTGCTTCTGAGCTTGACTAAATCTCTCCCTACAGTAGGAAGCAGAGCTTGGAAAAGTTACTTTTTTGAACTACAACTCCCATCAGCCCAATCCAGTGGCCATGCTGGCTGGTGCTGATGGGAGCTGTAGTTCAAAAAAGTAACTTTTCCAAGCTCTGGACTAGGAAGGAAATGTAAAATACAATTAATCAGAAAACTGATGGAGGAATGCAAGAGTGTCCCTCTGGCGGCTTGAGCCTGGCAGGGCATACACTAAGGTGGTTCAGCACACACACGGAAGTAGCGGAAGTGTCTGAAACAGTTAGGGAGGGCCACACGGCCATACTCTCCCTTGTCTTGAAAGAGAGCCCTTGTTGTCCCGGCTTGAGTCTTCTTACCTGCATATTATGTTATCAGTACATCCTTGAACTTGCTATGTGGCCATTCTGATTCTTTGAGTGGATTCTGCTATATTCTTTCCTATTGGATTGCCTGACTGATGGAAAACTGCAGAGCAAGAAGAACTTGTAGCCTCTTTGCCCCATCAGAGCATCTACTGTCCTGGAGAATAAATTGCACTATTATTGTTGTTATTATTTATTAAGGTTATTTATTGCTTTATAGAAGTGTCTCAAAGCAACTTACAAATACAAAATATTAAAAATAATTACAATACAATGTAGCATATTAAAATACAGCAAAATAATACAACATATTAAAAATACAACATATTTAAAATAATTAAAAGTGAAGCACAAGAATTTCATTACAATCCAAGTTAATTAAATTATAAAAGCAATAAATAAGGGCACTTTCCAAAATCACAAATATATACACAACAGTGATAACTACAAAATTCAATGTGGCAAGACAGGAAAATATAATACAGTATTTAAAGTGTAGCACTAGCAGTATTTAAAAGATTAGAAACATAAAATGTCCCAGAGAATAACAGATTATCAAAGGAAAGAATCTGCAGGGCTACCCATCATTTAATGCTTAAGGAAAAACTCTGATGCTTGCAAAAACAGACAGTACAGTCTTACATTTGCACTTAATTACTGCACAAGAGACACTGAGCTATATCCTCAACAGGCTTCATATGAATTTGCCAAATAGAAAATCTTTGCTGACAACTGACATGCTGACAGCAATAATAGAAGTCTGGATCCGAGCAGCAAAGGAAGTAAGTGATAAATATTGCTAGCACATATCATCAGAACAATAAGAGCTGGCCCAGAGCCCAGTTTCTATCATCCTAAGGCTATAGGTAGACCTCTAGAGACTCACATTTCCTTTTTATTTAAATAGAAAAAGAAGCTTAGACTGGGGAAAGTAGGCAAAAAGTCCCCATCCATACCTGGTGCTTCCACCGCTTGGTTTACCATTATGAGAATAGCTATTTGAAACAAGCCAGCCTCATAAATGTCAATTTGAACCTGGCTTATTTTGACAAACTGTAGTTAAGATTGTTCGGGTCCAGATGATGAAACAAACTGCAGTTAATCTAAAACAGAAGCAAATCCTTTGAGATTCCTTCTTGTGGACACACTGCAGGAGGAGGGTAGAATGCGTGAGTCATTCTTGTTAATGCTCAAATGAGACCAGTGATTGGCCCATACTCACACAATGAGTTCTATGGCTGGGGCAAGGCTTTGAGCATAGATATTGCCAAAGTCTAACACCCTGCTTACTCCTGGAATACCACATTCCATCACTCATGACCATAGGGAAGGACTGGTACTGCTCTCTGATCTTTCCTTACTCACAAAATACCAGTTCCAGAGAAGAGTTCTTAGTGGCTACAATTGTCAGTTTCTTCTTAAGTCTTTCCAACTTCTTTCCACAGTGTTTTAACAGTCCTGGACATGTTTCCTGGAAGAGCAAGTGCCACTGATTAAGATTATATTGTTATGCTTACCCTACTTTTCTGAGTTGTGAGGTTTTCCGGGAGTACAGTGCTTATCCAGGTTTATTTTCCTTTGGAAAAAGGTCACTGGAGGCATATGGTGTTTTCCAATATTTAAGTTCATTTACAAATATATAAAAAAAAATTTTACAATAATTTTTATTCAAATTTTCATAAAACATACAAAACAAAATCATAAAACATTCAAAGACAAAAAACAAAACAAAACAAAAATGATTAAACAAAAAAATAAAATGTTGACTTCCCATTTGTCGCAGATCAAATCAGTTATAGGTCTACAATATATAACAATCCTGTCTCTTAAATTATATTATAAAATCACTTTCCTCCAGTAGTTATCTTAATTAATCATCAAATCTCATAAACATTACTTTATTCTTTCCACAAAAAGTCAAAGAGAGGTTTCAATTCTTTAAGAAATATATCTATCAATTTTTCTCCTAATAAACATGTCGATTAATCCATCTCGTTAATAATAATAATAATAATCTTATTGTCATAACCATAGTCCAAATAAACATATCGATTAATCCATCTCATCAAAATCTTAGGTCCAATAATTTCAGTAGCCATTATTCCATTATCCCTATTAATTCCATCTTCCATCTTCAATAGTCCTGTTAAGTCCAGTAATTTCAGTGTCCAATCTTCCATTATCAGTATTCCATAATAATCTTGCTGTCATAACCATAGTTATATAATAAGAGTCTGATGGGAATTTCCTCTATCCCAAATATTTTCTTGCCATCAATTCTGAATAAGTTGCTGAAATATTGTTGTAAAGTCATATCTCTGTTCTTCTTTTTTACAAAATGCACTGGCTCATCTCTTGAGAGTTTTTCCATTGTCACATGGCTGCAGTTAATTCCATAGATTTTCTCTGTATCAAGCTCCATCACGTCATTCCAGTCCAGAAGATTATCCAAGCCATTGATAACTTTATCTCTAATATCTTCATTAATTTCTTCAGAGATAACGTTAAATTCCAAACAGTAGATTTTATTTCTAATATCCATAAACTCCAGATCTTTTTCCAATTCCACATTTGTTCCAATCTCCAGGGCTTGTATCTTCCCTTTATTTTTTCTTTTCTCATCTCTGATCTCATTCTCCTCTCTCACAGGATCCCCTATTTCTTTAAGCTCCTGCGTCATTTTGCTCAGTTCAATTTTCAGCTCCTTACTGCCCTGTCGCAGGGTTTGTTTCGTTATCTCAATCTCATCCATTATTTTCTGAAACATAATTACTTCCAGATTCTCAGCCACTTTCTTGATTGCTATTTTTAAAACCACGAAAACAAAACAAAACAAAAATAAAGAAGAACCACTTCTTATTTCAGCAACAATTGGGTTAATATTCCAGGCTTGATGACATCACAGTATAAACAGAGCAGCCTGCCTTATCTCTCTATGTTCAAGAATACAAAACAAATTTAGTTCCCAGCATCAAAACAGTTAGTGGCGTCGTGAAGAAGCAGATTCGTCAAAATAAAATAGACCAAAAAGAGAATAGTCCCAGACAATATAATGTTCCTTGGAATAGAAATCCCTCTTCTGTTTATATCTTTAGAATGCACTTCCAGGACAGCTTTTTGCAATAGAAACAGAGATAAGCTGTTAATTTTGTGAATAACAGAGAAAAGTTATAGCTCACCCAGAAGTTCTTTAAAGCTGATTCATTTGACAAATCTCTTTTTGTTGCAACAATTTAAACCAAGTAAAAAAAAGAATAGAAAGAAGGGTGCTTGCCTGTTAGTCCGTTTTCTCTTTGAAGAAAAGATAAACGTATCGCATTAATCAGATAGAGCTTGTTCAGAAGTCCGTCCGGCATTGCTGGCTGGACCTTTACTCATAAATTAATGAAATCCAGTCCTCCCAACAAAAACAGGCTTTTGAGGTTGATCTCTACGTTTCTCCCTGCCCGGGAGAAATTTCATCAGTCAAAAAAAAAAATGTTCTGACTGATTTATATCTGAATAAGCTTCTTTTGAGGCGGGAGCCCGTCTCAAAAGCAGGCACAAGCAAAGTCACCCTTCCCGGAAGTCCTACAAATATATAAATTGAGTTTAGGTAGAGGAAAAGCTTAACCCGGGGCGGGGAACCATTGCTCCAACGGTTGCCCCTGGTACCTGCCACTGATATGAGGCCCCTGGACACTCCAGCAGTTCACCCAAAGTCCACCATTTTCACATCAAATCTCCAGAGAGAGGCAGCCAGCACCACAAAATGCCATTAGCTAAAGTCATATCCGCACCATACATTTAAAACACTCTTCTGCTACTTTAACAGTAATGGCTTCCCCGAAAGAATTTTGGGAACTGTAGTTTGTTAAGGCTGCTGAGAGTTGTTGGGAGACCTCTCACAGAGCGACAATTCCCAGCACCCTTAACAAACTACATTTCCCAGGATTCTTGGGGGGGGGAGCCATCACTGTTAAACTGGTATAAGAATGCTTTAAATGTATGGTGTGGATTTGACCTTATAAACTCTGTTCTCTGGGTTGTAGCCAACTAGGTTCTACTAGCTGAAATTGAATAGAAATTAATGAACCTAAATTAGTCATATCCATTAATTTCAGGGGGTCTATTCTGAATAGAACTTAGTTGGATAAGCCCTCTGTGTCTCACTCAGACTCTCTTGGTCTTACTCAAATGCTAGTTTCTCTGTCTCCACCCTAACACTTGGATTGCATCATCTTTAGCTAGAAGTGAGGGGAGAAAAGCAATACAATACAGTAGGGCCCCACTCATATGGCAGGTTCCGTTCCGGACCGCAGCTGTAAAGCAAAATCTGCCGTAAAGCAGAACACATTGACTAACATTGTCTAAAATGGTGCCCAACGCCTGAAAAATGCCATAAAAGTGGAACAACCAGCGTAGGAGCGGGGCCTTTCTGCAATTGACAACCACAGTATCTGTGGAACGCTGCGAAGCGGAGCGCCGCAAAGTGAGGCCCTACTGTATTTGAAAGTGTTTCATTCAGCTTTCCATGATTAAGCAGGGTTGCAGGTAAATGTTTGAGAGAAGCCTTAGTTATGTTAGTAATGTTTCAGGCTGTCACTCGGTGGTAGAGCAAAATGTCCCAGGTTCAGTCCTGGGCATCTTTAGGTAACGCTGGGAATGTTCCTTGTTTGAGAGCTGCTGCCAGTCAGTGTAGACCGTACTAAGCAAGATGGACAAATAGTCCATCTTGTTTAGGTTGTTTTTAACTGTTTTTAATTTTGTGTTTATATTTGTTGTAACCCACCCTGGGATCTTTGGGTAAAGGGTGGGAAATAAATAAATAATATGCCAGGCTCAACAAAAGGCAGCTTCCTATATTTTATTTGTGTTTAATTTACCAGATTTGTTTTTGTTTTTACACATAAGCATGTTTTCTCAGACACTCCTCTCATGACCTTTTCTAAATAAATGAATGAAGATTAAGTGGAGTTCTCATGAGTTATGTCTTTCTAATCTGCCAAATTAGTGTTCATTCATATGAGCTTTTAATGACGACAAATTAATATTATTTTATTATTATTAAATTTGTTAGTCACTTTTCTACACAAATGTGTACTCAAAGCAATTTACAGTTAATAAAAAATTAAAATTAAGTACATATAATACATGGTAATGAAAGGCAGTTGTTCTAGACTCCTAGTAGCAAGAGTTCACACAAGCAATGGAATTAAGAAATATAATAGTGGCTTTTATTGGGATTTCAGTATGCAGCTGTAGCATAGCCTAACAGGGTCTATAATACAAGGCCTGAAAGTTTTCTGACTCTGAGTTGTTCAGATTGATTTCCCTTACCCTGTCATGATGTGAAGATCTAAAGGCAGCCTCATGATGACTCACTAGCACATGCTTTATTCTCATACTGAAATCGGTGAAACTTAAAAATGTTTCAGTTTGTCTGGATCATGCCCAACATGTAACAGTAAATTAGAAAGAAAGGGATTGTATTGGCTCCCATGTTATATTTTTTGAACCAAGTTTGCCTTGACTGCAGAGACCAATTCAGGCACATATCAGATATTATTTATGTCCTTATTTATTTACAGCATTTAATATCCCAAACTTACAAGTTGTATTCAGTGTTAGGCCCTATCTGCACTGTACATTTAAAGTGGTATCATACCACTTTAAACGATCATGGCTTCCCCTAAAGAATCCAGGGAACTGTAGTATGTTATAGGTGCTGAGAGCTATTAGGAGACCCCTATTCTCCTCACAGAGTTATGATTCTCAGAGTAGTTTAATAGTCAATGCCTCTTCCCAGGGAACTCTGGGAACTGTAGCTGTTTGAGCAGAATAGGGGGTCTCCTAACAACTCTAAGGACCCTTAAGAAACTACAGCTCCCAGGATTCCTTGGGGGACACCATTACTATATAAAGTGATATGATACTGCTTTAAATGCATAGTGCAGATGATGCCTTAGAGTAGACCCATTGAAATTAATGGACATAAATAACTCAGGTTCATTAATTTCAGATAGTCTACTCTGAGTAGGAATTGGTTGTTTACAGTCCTCAGCCCCAAAGGGCTCACTTTGTAAGATGATTTACAAAGAATGTTAACAACAAAGAATAATGTCAAACCACATAACAGCTCTACAACCTACAGCAAAATAAACAAGGAAAAAGATAAACACATAGGGTTGCCAGGTTCTTGGCCTGAGACTGATCCTGTATCTTTAGGAGAAGAGAAAGTCAGCCAAGTGCAGGTGTTCTTGCAACCCTGTAATGGGAAAAACCACAAGGTGAAATTCTCCCTTCCCCTTGCACAACTTTTAAAATACAGAAGACCTCTCGGTTGCCAGGCCCGGCCTCCAAGAGGTCTTCTGTATCTTTAAAAGTTGTGGAGCGTGGAGGGAGAATTCCACCTTGTGGTTTTTCCCATTACAGAGTTGCAAGAACACCTGCACTTGGCTGACCTTCTCTTCTCCTAAAGATACAGGATCAGTCTCAGGCCATGGACATGGCAACCCTAAAACACCACCACACAAAAAATATGATTAAACTATACCCCACATATCCAACTACAGGCCAATATTAACTGAGCCCCAAAACCTATCTGAACAATCAAAAGATAAGCAGTGATTGAGCCAAGTGGGCCTCCCTCACAACACCGCAACTGAAAAGGCCTGGGTCTTAGCAGGCCCCTCCATCTCAAGGTGAAGGGACATGGAGCAGGGCCTCAGAGGTTAAACAGAGCGCACAGGATGTTCATGTGGGAATTGCCTCAGAACATTTTTGGCTTTCAAAGTTAATGCATGAGTGACTGTGATCCCGACATTGCAGTAAAAGGCACAGGTGGCACACCAGCCTAAGTTGATTAAAGGTGCCCTGTCCCCCACCAGAGCATCCAGGAGCAGCACCAGATCAAGAAGAACCCCCAAATTGTCCATTTGATAATGAAGGGGGAGTACCACCACATCCAAAACAGGCTGGACACTGACTCCCAGATCAGCTTGTTCTCTAAACCAAGAGTGCTTTGATCTTGGTGTCTGGATTAAGTTTCATTTTCTTCACGTACATCAAGTTCATTTCTGATCTGAAGCCCTTGTTAATGGTCTCCACTTCCTCTGTAGGATGCGATGAGAAGTAGAGATGGATTCTCAAAATACTTTGAAGGCTACTGGAAAGGATGGGGAAGAAATTTGATTCAGTTCACATTTAAAGCCAAATCCATCAAATTTGCACTTTCTAAAACAGTATGAGAATTGAAACACAGCCATCCTTTGCAATTTGCACATATCAGACTTTTGCGATGCAGTTCTGTAACCAAATAATGTTTACAAAAATGCATATATTAGGGGATAGTGTGCATAAAATAGTGAAAATAAAATACAGAAATGCATTGTGTGTGTGTGTCTACTGCCTTCAAGTCGATCCCAACTTATGGCGACCCTATGAATAGGGTTTTCATGGTAAGCGGTATTCAGTGGTGGTTTACCATTGCCTTCCTCTGAGGTTGAGAGGCAGTGACTGGCCCAAGATCACCCAGTGAGCTTCATGGCTGTGTGGGAAATCGAATCCTAGTCTCCCAGGTCGTAGTCCAGCACCTTAATTTTGCAAAATTGCAAAAATGTGTACATTAGTCAACCCTACATACAAAAATATGTTTATTAGGAGAAACTGGCACTAAAATGCTGAAGAATTTTCATGAGGATTTACAAACTAACAACCATGAATTGCTGCAGAAATGTGGAGACCTGAATGTAAGATTTGAAAAAGAGAAACTTATTCAGGTACAGAAGGGACTTGGCGGGAGGGGGTGCAACATGAATCTCAGTCTCAAACTAAGATGGCGGCGTAAGAGCTCGCTACGGCTGGAGCTCCACCACCATATGTTTCTTTTAACACCTTTTAATAATCTTTTAGCATTATTTTTGAGACCGGGAACGCCTCCCCTCCGTTTTACAACTTGCAACAAGAGCCATTAGCTGCAAGAACGCTAAATAAGAACAAGCACAGGAACGAGCGTGAACTTACCATCAGCTGTTGAGCTGGCGCTGCGAGGCTCGGGTGAGAGCCGTTCCTCGAGGCGTCGAGGTCGGGTGAGAGACGTCCTTCGTTGGCTCAAGCTTATTACTGCTGTTTTGCCTTGTCGCTGTGTCCTGTGCCTCCGGTGGCAGTTGCTGTGTCGCTGACTGGGGGGCGCCGTTGCAGTATTGTGGCGTTTACTTCCATCACCCCGCCTGTTTGCGTGTGGCTTGGCTGCCGCCTAGGATTCCATCATTGCGGCTTGTGTACGTTTATTGCGGTCGACCCGCTCCTCGGGATACCGTTGTTGTGGTGGGGCCGTTGCTCTTTGTTGCTGTCTGCTGCCTGTCTGCTGTTATTGTCGTCGGCTCATCCGTGAACGCCCAAGGGCCATGTAGCAGCTCGTCGGTGGTGAGAGCATCGACGAGGCTGGTTAGGCTCTGGGCGCGGTTTGGGCTGGTCCGGCGCGGAGAGAGCGCCTCACGGAACAGTTGAGCATGGGGCTCTGTTGGAAATATCCTGGCTCGGCGGTGGTGAGAGCACCGCAGGAGAAGGCCAGGTTGTCGTCGTGGTCCAGCTGGCGGCGACGACGGCGGCCGGAAAACGCTATGGGGGATACTCTCCAGTACTGTTGATGATATCCCCTGTAGATAAGACTTACTATGGAGGAGGGTTTTTAATGCTGGCTGCTATTGTTGTTGTTTGGCTGTATTTTAATTTGTTTGTTTGTTTGTCTGTCTGTTGTTGTGTGAATGAGATTGAGTGAATGTGTGTGTGTGTTTGTGCTTATGCTGTTTAAGTGTTTTGCTGTGTTAGATTTATTTTAAGATGTGCCTGGGAGAACATGCCTTGGGCCTCGCAAGGAGATTTTCGGGGGGCCCAATTAACGTTGTGACGGGTAATGGGAGGTATGGCGTTGGGAGGAGAACGTGCCAGGTAAGGGGAACTCGTCCCAGACAAGTTGTGTCTGTGCCTTGTTCCGGTTCTCCTCATATCCACAGGACTGTTGGTTGTACTGTCAGCCAGCTCTCGGATCTCCAGATGCTGCTTTTAAATGCTAGGTCGGTCGTTAATAAAACTCCCCTTATCCACGATTTGATTGTGGAGAAGGGTGCCGACCTTGTGTGCATTACCAAAACCTGGGTGGGTGAGCAGGGAGGAGTTGCTCTTTCCCAGCTTTGCCCACCTGGGTATTCGGTGCAGCACTGTGGTAGATCTGAGGGCCGGGGAGGCGGGGTTGCTGTGGTCTATCGGAGTTCTTTCTCTCTCACCAAGCACCCTGTCCAGACAGCAACTGGTTTGGAGTGTCTTCATCTTGTGCTGGGCCAAGGAGACAGATTGGGAATACTATTGGTGTACCACCCACCTTGCTGCCCAATGGCTTCCCTAGCTGAGCTGACGGAGATAGTCTCGGAGGTATTGTTGAGATCCCCCAGACTTGTGGTACTGGGGGATGTCAACATTCATGCCGAGGCTGTCTTGTTCGGGGCGGCTCAGGACTTCATGGCCTCCATGACAACCATGGGGCTGTCTCAAGTTGCTACTGGCCCAACGCATGTATCAGGACATTTGATCTTCGCCACTGGTCATGGAGATGGTGATCTGAGGGTGGGGTATTTTTCATCTACTCCATTGTCATGGACAGATCACCGCTTGCTGAGCTTTAGACTCACGACAGCCCTTTCCCTCTGCAGAGGGGGGGGCCTATTAAGTTGGTCCGCTCCCGGAGGCTTATGGATCCTGTTGCTTTCCAGAGCGCTCTGGGAGTTTTTCCAGCTGATAGCACTGGCGCTCCTGTCGAGGCCATGGTCGATCTGTGGAATGCGGAGATGACCCGGGCCATTAACATGATCGCTCCTGCGCGCCCCCTTCGGTGCAGAACTCAAACAGCACCGTGGTATACCCCGGAGCTGAGAGTGATGAAGCAAGAGAGCAGGAGGCTAGAGTGAAGGTGGAGGCGAACTCCTGATGGATGTAGTCATTCTTTGGTGAGTGCTTCCACTAAGTTGTATGTAAAAGCGGTTAGGGCGGCAAAAAAAGTCATATTTTGCTGCCACCATCAGATCATCTCTTTGCCGCCCAGCGGAGCTTTTTAGGGTGGTATGAGGGCTTTTACATTCTGGCCCTCCTGATACTAAGGAAACATCGGAAGCCCACTACAACGAATTTGCGGAGCACTTCCAGTACAAGATTGCTTGCATCCGTCGGGACTTAGACTCTGATGTTATGACAGATGACTCCATTGAAGTGTCCAGAGCGCGGTCTTGTCCTTCATTGTTGGATGAGTTTCAGTTGGTGCAGCTCGAGGAAGTGGACAAGGTGCTTGGAATGGTGCAGGCGACCACGTCTGCCCTTGATCCTTGCCCATCTTGGCTGGTGAAGGCCGGCAGGGCTGTAACCACCGGCTGGGCCAAAGAGGTGATAAATGCTTCCTTGAAAGAGGGAGTAGTCCCTGGTAGTCTCAAGAAGGCAGTAGTGAGACCTCTTTTAAAGAAACCTTGTTTGGACCCAGATATTTTGAACAACTATAGACCGGTGGCGAATGTCCCTTTTTTGGGCAAGGTCTTGGAGCGGGTGGTTGCTGGCCAGCTCCAGGCGCTCTTGGATGAAACCGATTATCTGGATCCGTTTCAATCCGGTTTTAGGCCCGGTTTTGGCACTGAAACAGCCTTGGTCGCCCTGTATGATGACCTTTGTCGGGAGAGCGACAGGGGGAGTGTGACTCTGTTGATTCTCCTTGATCTCTCAGCGGCGTTTGATACCATCGACCATGGTATCCTTCTGGGGAGGCTCGCGGAGTTGGCAGTTGGGGGCACTGCTTGGCAGTGGCTCTGCTCCTACTTAACGGATCGTCACCAGAAGGTAGTGCTTGGGGAACATTGCTCGACACCCTGGACTCTCCATTGTGGAGTCCCTCAGGGGTCGGTCTTGTCCCCCATGCTCTTTAACATCTACATGCAGCCTCTGGGTGCGGTCATCAGGAGTTTTGGAGTGCGTTGCCATCAGTACGCTGATGACACGCAACTCTACTTCTCCTTTTCACCTTCTTCAGGTGAGGCTGTTGATGTGCTGAACCGTTGCCTGACTGCGATAATGGACTGGATGAGAGCTAATAAACTGAAACTTAATCCAGACAAGACTGAGACACTGTTGGTGAGTGTGATGTTCCTATATATTAGTGTATATATGGTAAGTGCTGGTTGTTTAGAGTATACATGGTAAGTGGTGAAAGAGGAGGGGGAGTGAATGGGCAATAGAATGCTTGATGATTGGCTGAATGTTTAAGATGGCTGACAGTATAAATGAAAGGATGACAGGTAAATCTGGGGAATGTGAGGTGGTGAATTGTGGAATCTGGGGGGAGAAGAGAAAGAGTGGATTGCTTGGTGGGGTTTGAGAGAGTTGTTTGCCAGGAGAGAGTGATGAAGGAGGGGGGTGGAGTTCAGATTAGTATTGAGTAAAACCATATGCTTATGTGCCTTAAGAAGAAATCTTGTTAATCTTGTTAGCTTTGTTATCTTTAATAAATACTTAATTTGGTTTACCAAAGGCCTGATCCTTGGCTGGAGTTTCACAGACCAGAAGGGAGGGTAAGGTAATGACCAAGGCTGAAGGGGAACTGTAACAAATGGTGGCAGCGGTGAAGAGAATAACAATACCAGTATTCAGAGTCTCTGAGAATACTAGTATTGGGACGTTACTGGTGGTTGCCTAGCAAGGGGATCTGTTGAGATCTGTGCTAGAGCGGATAGGTAAACCATAAGAGAGTGCGGTCCGGACTGGTGGAGTCCCTGGTGGTGCCTAGAGACAGGCAGTAACCACGCGCAGGTAGGAACCTGACAGGGAGAGCCAGGGAAGGACGCATCACAGTGAGCTCTTTACCTGCCCAGATGGTGGATGTTCATCCTGTTCTAGATGGGGTTACACTCCCCTTGAAGGAACAGGTTCGTAGTTTGGGGGTCCTTTTTGACCCTTCCTTGTCGCTTGAGGCTCAAGTAGCCTCGGTGGCATGGAATGCGTTTTACCATCTTCGCTTAGTAGCCCAACTACGCCCCTATCTGGACAGTGATGATCTCGCCTCAGTTGTTCACGCTCTGGTAACCTCTAGACTGGACTACTGTAATGCGCTCTACGTAGGGCTGCCCTTGAAGACCGTTTGGAAACTTCAGCTAGTGCAAAATGCGGCAGCCAGGTTGTTAACGAGGACCCGCTGGTCTGCGCATATAACACCTGTCCTGGCCCGCCTGCACTGGCTGCCTATTTGTTTCCGAGCCAGATTCAAGGTGCTGGTTTTGACCTATAAAGCCTTATATGGTGTGGGACCACAATACCTTGTGGAACGCCTCTCCCGCTATGAACCTACCCGTTCACTTCATTCAGTATCCAAGGCCCTCCTCCAGGTACCAACTCATCAGGATGCCCGGAGGATTGTTATTAGATCTAGGGCCTTTTCTGTGGTGGCCCCCGAACTGTGGAACAGCCTACCTGAGGAGATACGCCTGTCGCCTTTGGTACTTTCTTTTAGGTGCCAGGTTAAGACCTGGCTATACTCCCAGGCATTTTAATGTTCAATGTGTTTCATTTAATGTTTTTCGTTTAACTTGTTGCTGATTTTATTGTAATTTTATTGTAATATTGCATTTTAATCTTGTTTTGTTCACCGCCCAGAGAGCTACTCGCTATGGGCAGTTTAAAAATGAAATAAAATAATAATAATAAAAAATAATAATCCCTGCACCTTAGCAGGAAATATTCAATGCTTGTATTGGCAAGGTGCCGTATAAATATTAGGACAGTGGGCTTTTGTTGCCTGGGTTGGGAAAGGACTACTGTCAAGTCCAGAAGTATAATAAAATGATATTTACTGTTCAATAGGGGATTGCAGATGCATGATGGTAAGTTGCTACTTGGTGAACACTTGTCCATGTCTGCCCATTGGTTCCTTCACAGCGGAGCAGCTATGGGGGAAATATACATGGAAAATGTACTTTCATATGCAAAATGGACAGGTCACATCAGAATGAGCAAAATAATATTTTCCTGCCTGCTTCGGACTTATAGATTCTCCCTGTAAGGCACTTGAAAATTATAAATTGAACCTTTGTCATTGCCATTTGTGACAGGGATATAATGGAGCAGCTAACCACACAACTATTGCACACTTAAATAACCAGTCTCCCCAAATGGTATTGTTATTTCTCCTTCAGAGATCTCATTTTGATTGTAACCTCAGCAGTGGTAATACGACAGAGCACTAAAGATTATATTCAGAAGAAATCAAAACAGCTTCCATTTATTCCCCATTTGAAGCTATTTTTGCAATGAGTATTCAAGCTGAAAATTACTTAGGAGTTCTATTGCTGCTTTCTTTGAAAAGAATCATTGAGATGTTACCTGCTGTTCATGTCCATTGACATGTGCATCAAAGGAAAGCAATCAGCCTGAACGTTAGACACAACATATATTTTAAAAAATCAGATTTCATCAGGGGAAGAGAAGAGCTCTGATTCAACAGAAATTACAGTATCCCAATAATAGCTTGGTTAATGCTATATATATTTTGAACACACACCACCAGAATTTGTCTGGCTAGTTTGATAGTGCCCTGGTTCAAACATCCTCTACCCACAGGCATCCTAGTGTCCCAGAGACACTATTTTTTCTACTCCCTGAGCAGTAGGAACCTAAGGTGATCCTCAGAATTCCAATTAATTGATTGGGGCTAGCTGTAACATGGGTATAGATTCCATCTTAACCAGCAGGTATTTCTGTACACTTAAAGAAGCCACCCTGAAGGCAAATAGCAGCAAATGAAGCTGGCAGCAGCATCACTGAAGAAAGAAATGCAGGAAGAGGATAAATAACATACCTTGACTATCATCAGAAGACTGTAGAGATTTAGAGTGTTTAACAATACTGGGGGCCACGGAGGGAGGGCAAGTTTTGCATTCTTTATTGTAAGCTTTTTTGAGAAAAAGTAGGATAATATTTTTAAGATTTTTTAAAAAATGTGTTAATGTTTTGTTTTTAATATTTTTTTTAAGGTGTTTTATTCGTTCTTGTTTGCCACTTTGGGCTCCTTCTGAGAGGAAGAGCAGGATATGAATTTAATGGCTGGCATATTCAGATGTTACCTGGTCAACATTTCAAAGTGTATTCATTGCATAATTGATGACTACATGGGATGAAACCAACTTTATCCCATGTTGATCAGTGCTGTATCTGGCTGTCTGATATTCATATCATTTCTGTAATGGCGTGGCAAATGATCTTTTTCAGATTTTTAATCTGGAACAGCCATTCATTTCTGAGAGTGAACAGAGCATTGGATTCATGTCACAGATGAACTGGAGTGTTGCAAGCTGGTGTAGCATAGCTACGAATCAGGAGTTCCTCGGTTCATATCTCACCTCTGCCATGAACTCATTAGGTGGCCTTAGGCAAGCTGCTCAATCTCCCTATCTATAATTGTGTGTATTATAATAATACTAAGTTACCTTGCAGCAGAGGTAGCCGATGTAGTGCTCCAAATGGTGTTGGACTCCAACTCCCATCAGCCCAAACCAGGACAGACAGTGGTCAGAGGTGATGGGAGATGTAGTCCAGCAACTTCTGAAGGGGATTACATTGGCTATCCCTGCCTCACAGGGTTGTTGTGAAGATTACCACTAGATAAATTTTTTATTATTTATTTATTTAATTACATTTCTAAAGCATATGAAGAGCTTTGAAAACTTCAAAGCACTATAAAAATGCTAAGTAGTATTACTATAAGGAAGGGAGAAGGAAATGTTGTGTTAAGTTACTTATATAAAAACATGTAAACTCAACTTCCAAATCTGTGTAGTTTGAAGTCCTACATAGGAGATGTTGCTCCTTCTATTGTGAGTTATAGGACCCAACTCCTACGGAAAGTCCCAGGAGAGCTTGAGAATCAAGTTTTAAAGGGACACCAGTAGGCTCCAAATCATTAGCCCCATTTTTAATTTTTTTGTTTGGTGGCTAAACCGTTGCATCGGAATAATGTGGGCCTTTTCCTACTAGTTGTTGTGAGTGAACTGCCATAAAAACAAAAACAAATTATGTAACAAAAAGAAGAGAAGGTGAATGCGTGTGTTAGTTTTTGACTCTGGATAATTGCGTGGGTGGTGTTGACAGATAATTGGTTGGAAAGGCTCTGTATGCATCCTCCAGACCTTGGTCTTCTGCAAAGGTTGATGAGGATGGTGCAGTCAGGCAGCCTCCAGCAACAAACAGCTTGGATAGCAACCTGTTCCTAGGCCACCCACGCAATAGAAAGCTAGCAAACAGTTGCTCTCATGGTGGGCAAAAACAGTTATTCCCAATGGATGAGGCTTACTCAGATGCCCAGCCTGAAGCAGCTACAATGAGCTTAAACTGAGCTCTAGGTAACACCTTGTGAATGTAGCATGGAGTAGAGATGGGGAAGAAATTCAATTCAGTTTGCATTTAAACCTGAACTTGCCAAATTTGCACTTTATGAAACAATATGCGAACCAAAATGCAGTCATCCTTCGAATGTTCTTCTCTGAATTATACAATGCATTTCTCCAACAAAGTTATGTGTACAAAAATACTAGGTGCATTTAAATACATATATTAGTGAAAATAACATACAAAAATGCATTCTATTATGGGAAATTGCTTTGCAAAAGTGTGTATATTAGGAATTGTTTAAATTTTATTTATTTATTATTTGATTTATATCCTGCCCTTCCTCCCAGCAGGAGCCCAGGGCGGTAAACAAAAGCACTAAAAACATTTTAAAACATCATAAAAACAGAGTTTAAAATACATTAAAACAAAACGTCTTTAAAAACATTTTTAAAAAGCTTTCAAGACATTTTTTTTTTAAAAAAGGCTTAAACATTTTTTTTAAAAAAGGTTTAAAAACATATTAAGAAGCAATACCAGCACAGATGCAGACTGGGATAAGGTCTCAACTTAAAAGGCTTGTTGAAAGAGGAAGGTCTTCAATAAGCACCGAAAAGATAACAGAGATGGCGCCTGTCTAATATTTAAGGGGAGGGAATTCCACAGGGTAGGTGCCGCCACACTAAAGGTCCGTTTCCTATGTTGTGTGGAATAGACCTCCTGATAAGATGGTATCTATAGAAGGCCCTCACCTGCAAAGCGCAGTGATCGACTGAGTATATAAGGGATATGACGGTCTTTCAGGTATCCAGGTCCCATGCTGTCTAGGGCTTTGTACACCAAAACTAGAACCTTGAACTTGGCCCGTTAGCAAATGGGCAGCCAGTGCAATTCTTTCAGCAGTGGGGTGACATGTTGGCGATACCCTGCCCCAGTGAGCAGTCTCACCGCCACATTTTGCACCAGCTGCAGCTTCCGGACCAACCTCAAGGGTAGCCCCCCATAGAATGCATTACAGTAATCGAGCCTAGAGGTTACCAGTGTGTGGACAACCGTGGTCAGGCTATCCGGGTTCAGAACAACTGCAGCTGTCTTACCAGCCAAAGCTGGTAGAAGGCACTCCTAGCCACTGAGGTCTAGTGACAAAGATGGATGCAGGAGCACCCCCAGACTACGGGCCTGCTCTTTCAGAGGGAGTACAGCCCCATCCAAAGCAGGCAACTGATCAATTATCTGAACTCAGGAACTACCAACCCACAGCATCTCTATCTTGCTAGGATTCAGACTGAGTTTATCGGCCCTCATTCAGCCCACCACAGATTTCAGGCAGCGGTCCAGGACTTGCACAGCCTCTCCCAATTCAGATGTTATAGAGAAATAGAGCTGGGTATCATCAGCATACTCTTGACACCTCACCCCAAATCTCCTGTTGATCACTCCCAAGGGCTTCATATAGATGTTAAACAGCATGGGAGACAAGATTGTACTCTGCGGTACCCCACAGCACAACTGCCAGGGGACCAAAACACAATCACCCAATGCTATTCTCTGAAAACAACCTTGGAGATAGGATTGGAACCACTGTAAAACAGTGCCTCCAATACCCATCTCACCAAGTCATCCCAGAAGGATACCATAGTCAATGGTATCAAAAGCTGCTGAGAGATGAAGTAAGAGTAACAGGGTTGCACTCCCCCTGTCCTTCTCCCAATAAAGGGCATCCATCAGGGCGACCAAGGTCAATTCAGCCCCATAACCAGGCCTGAACCCAGACTGGAATGGGTCAAGATAGTCTGTTTCATCCAAGAGTACTTGCAATTGCTGCACCACAACCTTCTCAATCACCTTCCCTAAGAAGGGGGTATTTGAGACCGGTCGGTAATTCTCACAGACCAGTGGGTCCAGGGCAGAGCTTGGAAGATTACTTTTAAAAAGTAATAAATTACAGTTACAATTACTTGGCCCAAAAAAGTAGTAATTACCGTTACAATTACAATTGCTCTGAAAGTAACTGATTACTGTACTTTTTCTCAAAAGTAATCACTACAATTACATTTCAGTTACTTTTTAAAAAAAAACTCTTACAAGGTGCTGGCCTTGGCTGCTGCACATTTAAGAAGCCTAAAACAATATTAAAAATAAACATACACACACAGGGGGTAGTAGAATAAAAAAATTTATCCATAAGATTAACATAATGGCATAACAGAATCTCACATCCCCCCAAGCAATGAAGATACCCCAACTCTTGAAATCAAATTTTACACTTGAAATGCTTTTATAATATGTTTCTGTTATGTCTCAAAAGAACAAGATGCTCAAAGAGCATGTCAGACAAGGAATGTCTTTTTACAGTCATTACGTTGCCACCAGTACTGAACAGGCGTTCTACTGCGGCGCTTGAAGGCATGCCTGTGTTGTGCTGCAAAAAACACCGCAGCACCCGTGGAAAGCCATGGAGTGATGACACTTCCCTGCTGGGAGACCTCAGGTACCTCACCAGTTCCTCCTCAGCAGTGTCCACTGCTGACTTCTTGCCCTGGGGCAGAAAGTTAAAGAAGTCATCTTCTAAGTCATCTCCTTCCTGGTCTTTATCTGAAGACTGATCACTGTCCTCATTAAGTACACCCATCTTTATTTCAGCTTTCAACAAGGCTTCCATTGTGTATCTAAGAAAGAGAGAGGATATGTTAACATATATATGTTAGGAAACCATCATCTGCTCTTCATTTCCTGATGCTTGTCATGTCCCCTGGTTCAAGGTCCAGCCTGAGCCTGTGGATGATGACATGGAAGGTAGGAAGGTGACCAAGTCACCACACTCATGGGGCAGCACAGCAGACCCTTAAGGATTACCTGCAGCAACCCAAGGTTGTGATGAGGAGCCCCAGGAAGAAAAGGACCAGCCCCTGCCTACCACCTTAAGCCCTCTGATGCCTCCCTTGAGACAACATTTCCCTTGGCGTAATCCACCCAAAGGGCTTCCCTAATGTTCTTACTTGTTGGTATGGGTGGTGGCCTGACACGATTCCAGCCAATCTAGTTTGAAGCGAGGGTGTAGGCAGGCTGCCAGAAGAAGCCTCTTGTCCTCCCAGATAGCTGCAAACCGCTTTCTTAGGGCTTCGCGCACACCTCTCAACAGCTGAAAACAGTATGTGTACCTCTCAGGTTTGTTTTCCAGTCCTTCTAACTTGCGGTCCAGATTGCAGAGCGTTGGTAGCAAATACCCCATGAACATGCCGTTCTCCCGTTGCAGGATATCTAGGGACTGGGCTAGTGGCTCCATAATATCTGTGTATTCCTGTACCACTTCAATCTCAGCAGCTGTGATCCTGGACAAGGAGCAGCGGTCCATTATGGCATGCATTTTTAGTGGCACAGTTGACAGGAGCTCATGTAGTTGCTTCAACGCATCAAAGGTGGAATTCCACCTGGTCTTATTCGGTACCTTCAGATACACACCACATTGCGCACGGATATACTCAGCAATCTCTGCTGACTGGTTCTGCTTGGACCACAACTTGCTGCACTTTCCCATCAAGGAACGAAACTGTTTCTTGAAAGGACCAAGAAGACTACTTTTGGAGGAGTCAGAAAGCATGGCCTCTATGTCTTGTGTTGCCACAAGGTTGAGGGTGTGGCTAGCACATCTCTGGTGTGGTGGTAAAACAAAATCCTCTCCTGAGTCTGCAGCTTCTTCCTCTGCCTCAGGTCCTGTGTCCAGGATCTCACAGATAGGCACAAACTCCACCTCAGCCTCCTCCTGGTTATCACCATCATCGTCACTGGTGCCTGCAGCTTCCACTGGTTCTTTGGCCATGAAAACTCTGAACGCTTTCACAAAGTTGGAGCCATTGTCTGTAGTAGTGCACATAACTTTGTTGTGGATCCTGTACTGCACATGTACATCATGCAGTGCTTTTGAAAGGACATCGTATGTATGGCGCCCCTTCAGACACTTACAAGCCAAGGCCCTGACCTCATGTTTCAGGGTAGTTGGGTTGATCCAGTGGGCTGTTACCCCAAAGTAACTCTTCTTGCCATTGGTCCAACAATCTGCAGTGGTTGCTATATATGCCACAGCACCCATTCGGTTTGCAAGAGTTTCTCTCATGTGGCATGCTCTCTTCTCAATTCTGTCTCTCAGAGTCTTGGCACATATGATGGTGAGATCTTTGGGGAGTCCAATGCGAACCAGATTAATGAATGATGGTTTGTCCACAGTCTGAAGTGGTAATGTCTCCTCTACAATGAAATCAATGATTCTCCTGTCGAGATTGCTCTGGGTGACAGGCTCCCTGCCAGATCCCCACCTCTCAAGGGTTGTCTGCTGCTGCTTCAGCATTTTGGGAGGAGGGGTGTCATGCATTGGTTCAGGAAGGCCACGTCTCCTTGCCTTTATTGCTTCTTCAATTGCTCTCAGCTTCTCAGGGTGTGCCCTCTGAGGAAGAAGAACAAAGCATGAATCCAAGAAAAAATGGAAGAGGAACTTCACAATTTAAACATAAATAGACAATGGACACTCTTTGAGGACCAGCATGACAAAGGCTTACCTCAAAATGTTTCTTCACATTGGATGAGGAGGAAACAGCTGATGTCAGAGTTTTGATCCTTGGAAGGCAGTAATTGCATCGTACAACAACATTTTCCCCACTCTGGCTCACAAATGTACAAGCTTTCTCAAAGCCAAACCATGGTACAGATGTGGCTGTGGGCAACTGGCACTGCTTCGTGCCCTCCTCCTCCTCGTGCACAGGGCCTCCTTTCTGAACCTCACTTTCTAGTTTTGCCTCCTCAGGATCAACAAGCTGTGACTCAAGTGGCCGCACTAACTGACTGCTGCTCTCAGCAGCAAAACCTGCAACAGGCGTCTCTGTAATAAACAAGAGATAATGCTCCTATATGGGTGAACTTCAGCTGTGATGTGCCCCCATCTCTTCCCCATGCTGCAAGATGCCCCAGTCAGAGTGGAAGTAAGCAGGTCGATAGCACAATTAAAAGAGATCCTATTTGCATCATTTTTGCTCACTGAATAACCCTGCCTGGGCCAGTCTAACCTACTATCTCACAGGGTTGTTGTGAGAACAAAATGAGACTAGAGTTCAAATCCCCACATAGCCATGAAGCTCACTGGGTGACCTTGGGCCAGTCACTGCCTCTCAGCCTCATGAAAACCCTATTCATAGGGTCACCATAAGTTGGAATCAACTTGAAGGCGGTACATATATTTTTTATTTTGAATATGATGATTATGATAATAAATATGCAGCATTTCAAATTAATTCTGTATGAGAAGCATTCCATGCCAAGCTTGGAAAACCAAGGATGAGGTATAAAATGTAGACAAAAATACTTTTGACAAAATGCCGTTTATCTTTTATATCTATATCTATAATTAGCAATACAGCTGAATGATGTATGTAAAGTATTTTTTCTTTCCCTTTTCTTTTTTATTAATATTTTAGTACTACTGCTAAAGTTCTGATGAAAGAATAAAGCATTCATTAGCCAAATTCAAATGATTAGAACACATCACATAAATTCCACTGAAGTTGGAGTTTTTGCCATAGAAAATGAAAAAAACATATAACCTATGATAGCCCAATAGACAATCAGAACTAATATAAAACCCTATTGCTTCTCATTTGCAAATTTTGCAAGATCTAAGGTAACTCTAGATCGTGTGAGTTCAGGTGATGCATGTTATGTACATTTGTATAGATATTAGCAGAGATTGTCAACAGTCTATCTCTCTCTGGGACTGGGAATCTCTCTCTTTCTCACAGAACATGAGTTTGAGAGCTGGGGGACTGAGAGGAGGAGCTGCAAGGACCCTACTTCTCACCTCATCTCTGCCAAGAACAAAAAAATCAGCCTTAAGCCATTTATTATACGCCTAATGATTTTTTATTTTTATTATTATTATTATTATTACTGAGACAGTTTTTGTCCCACATACAATTCAGTCTTGTGATTAAACAGGACAAAAATACAACTAAAAAGAAAGATGGAGTTCAAATAAATATACAATAAAAAGCTAGCCGGCATTTTAAAAGGCAGGAGTGCTCTGTCTGGATAAATATAGCACAGTATGCATGGGAACAAGGGGGAGAGTTCAAAAAGGGGGGAAGGAAGAGAAGTAGGCCGAAGTTTCAGAAGTGCCTTGTGATTGATGGAGGGGGCGGCAACGAGGCAAGGAGAGGCAGTGGGGGGGCAGAAGGGGCTGCGGGGGGGTGGGGTGGGGCAAAAATGCCACGGGGGGCAGAAGGGGCCGCGGGGGGCACACACACACACAAATCATCGTCACTCACCTCCACAGCTCTTCGCCATTCTGCTGCTGCCTTCTCCTCCATTGTCCTTGCCCTGGCTTTTTCCTCCGGTGTCCATTTTTTCCTCTCAGACGCTAGCAGGCCCTGCCTATTCACCTCTTCCCTCGTGCCTCCTAACACAGATCACGAGGGAAGAGAGAGTCTGCGCAGAGGTCCAATCAGTGTGAGGCACATGTCTTGTGTTAACCAATCACAGCCAGGAGCTGACTTCCCCTTGTTCCCGCCCCCAAGTAACGTCCAACCTAACGTGGAAACGTTAAAGCTGCAGCTGAAAAGTAGGGAAATTACTAGTCGTTCCGTTACTTGCCAAATGTAATGGAATTACCCACTCGTTATTTAAAATTGTAACGAATTACAAGTAACTCGTTAAAAATAATGAGTTACTTCCAAGCTCTGGTCCAGGGTGGGCTTTTTCAGGAGTGGTTGGATCACTGCCTCTTTCAAGGTGGCTGGAACCACTCCCTTCCACAATTATGCATTGACCACACCCTGGATCCATCATCATATAACAACTTTTGTCAAGAGCGTGCCCAGGACTGTTAGTCGTAGGATGTTCCAATCTCTACTTTGTGTTTACCTTCATGCATTCCTAGTCAGAGGGAGACCAAGTGTCAGGCAACCACCTTGGGTACTAAGCTCAGGGGACAGGGCTGTCATGGGCTATCATCTCAACAATCCACTCAACAACTTATGACCGAGAAAACTAAGCACAGCCCATCAGCCATGTATTGTGACATGGTGCACAACTCTTGCTTTTGTAGGCTCAGGTGGGCAGCAGCAATAGGAGGCTTTATGTCTTTCGACTCCACTACGGTGGGCCACAAAACATGGCCAGAACATGGGCACAAAATGGGCATTATCTTCTAGTAGCTGAGATTTAGCTGCATGGATGCACTTTTGTGTATGTAACTCCAGTGGCCTGAGCAATATAAATTAGATTCACTACAGTCAGATGGTTTGATCACTTAATATGGATTGTGTGGTGACATAGCCCTCTGCACAGTTACTCATGTGTAGAGGTCAATCATGGTGAAAGGGACTGCAGGGGTGTATATTAAGCCATCCCCCAAAGTCATAGAATCATTGAATAGTAGAGTTGGAAGGGGCCTATAAGGCCATCAAGTCCAACCCCCTGCTCAGAGCAGGAATCCAAATCAAAGCATTCCCAACAGGTAGCTGTCCAGCTGCTTCTTGAATGCCTGCAGTATTGGAGAGCTCACCACATCTCTAGGTAATTGGTTTCATTGCCGTACTGCTCTAACAAATTTTTTCGTGATGTTCAGCCAAAATCTGGCTTCCTGTAACTTGAGCCCTTTATTCTGCCTGCAGTCTGGGATGATGAAGAAGATATTCTGGCCCTCCTCTGTGTGGCAACCTTTCAAGTACTTGAAGAGTTTTCAGTCCCCTGATCATCCTTGTTGCCCTCCTCTGAATGCGTTCCAGTTCATTTGCATTCTCCTCTTTCTGCCATTGTCTTGAGCATGATACCAGCAATGGGGAGCCTTCTCTATGCATAGAGACTCTCCATGCAGTTTTTGGATCCTGATCACCCAGAGTTCTAAACTGTGTGGAAAGTCTCAGTGTGTAGAACAGGTTCCATGTTGGAGAAATTATGGTGGACAGTGATGGGTAAGGCAGGAGGCACAGCATGATTTTAGGGAAGGGGCTATAGGCCCCTTTTTCCATATTTGCTCTCTACATACATGAGAGTAATGTGTGATTTGAAGAGGGTTAATAGCTCTTCAATATCATTTAATTAAATTAATTCTTGAATCACCTGACAGAAGAAATTTGTTCAAAGGCTCTTGAACCCAAGCAAATGCCACTTTTGGGAACAACATGACACTGTTTTTCATGTCTTGCTCATTTAAACAGTAGAAAGAATTAATTGCTGTTGCCGTTACTCTATCTCTCCATCCAGCATCTTCATTGATGTAAAAGACAGGTTATTGCTTCTACCTTTGGACATGAAGGGTAGTGTCATCACCACCCTAGGTGAGAGATAGGATCTCTGGATATTTGAGGGCTGAGTATCAGATCCAAACTATTGGATACAGCCACGGATGAAAGAATCTGTCAGTTTTGGTTTCTCTTAGTTTCTCATTTTTCCATTCTTAAGTTTAGTTCTCCACATTTCTGAATCAGTTTGGTATTTTTTAAAAAATAAAAGTCTTCCTGAAAATCATCATTATTTCGACTTCCGGGAAGGGTGACTTAGCCTGTGCCTGCTTTTGAGACGGGCTCCTGCCTCAAAAGAAGCTTATTCAGATATATCAGTCAGTTTTTTCTTTTTTTTTTGACTGATTAAACTTCTCCCGGGTAGGGAGAAACGAAGAGATTAACCTCAAAGCCTATTTTTGTTGGGACGACCAGATCTCATTAATTTATGGGACGAGGTCCAGCCGACGAAGGTGGGACGGATTTTCAACAGCAAGCTCTATCTGTTAAAGCGAACGTTCATCTTATCTTCTAAGAGAGAACGCACTAACAGGCAAGCACCCTTCTTTCTATATTTTTCTTTTACTTGACTTAAATTGTTGCTGTTTAAAAGAGATTTGCCAGATTGATCAGTTTTTGACATCTCACTGGGGAGCCATAACTTCTCTCTGCTACGCACTAATTAATAGCTTATCTCTGTTTTTGTTGCAAAAAGCTGTCCTGGATTTGCATTCTAAAGATATACACAGAAGAGGGATTTCTATTCCAGATTTTTATTTTGAAAAATATTATACTGTTTTGAGACTACTCTCTTTTTGGTCTATTTTATTTTGACGAATCTGTTTCTTGACGATTGCCATTAATTGTTTCGATCCTGGGAACTGCATTTTGTTTACTTAACTATTGGAGAGATAAGGCTGTCTGCACTGTTTATACTGTGATGTCACCAAGTTTGGAGTATTAACCCAATTGTTGCTGAAATAAGAAGTGGTTTTCCTATATTTTTCTTTTAAAATGGCAATTAAGAAAGTGGCTGAAAATCTGGAAATAACTATGTTTCAGAAAATAATGGATGAGATTGAGATAACGAAAATTGAATTGAGTAAAATGAAGCAGGAGATTAAAGATATAAGGGTCCCTGTGAGAGAGGTGACCCTGGAAGGGGTCCCTGTGAGAGAGGAGACCCCGGAGATTGGAACAGGGGTCCCTGTGAGAGAGGAGACCCTGGAGACTGGAATAGGGGTCCCTGTGAGAGAGGAGATCCCGGAGATTGGAACCAACGTGGAACAGGAACAAGATTTGGAGTCTATGGACTTTAGAAATAAAATCTATTGTTTGGAACTCAATGTTATCTCTGAAGAAATGAATGAAGATTCTAGAGATAAAGTTATCAATGGCATGGATAATCTTCTGGACTGGAATGATGTGATGGAGCCCAATATAGAGAAAATCTATGGAATTAACTGCAGCCATGTGACAATGGAAAAACTTTTAAGAGATGACCCAGTGCATTTTGAAAAAAAGAACAGAGATATGATTTTACAGCAGTATTTCAGCAACCTATTCAGAATGGATGGCAAGAAAATATTTGGGATAGAGGTAATTCCCATCAGACTCTTACTATATGACTATGGCTTTGACAGCAAGATTATTATGGAATACTGATAATGGAAGACTGGATATTGAAATTACTGGACTTAACAAGACTACTGAAGATGGAAGATGGAAAATGGAACTAATAGAGATAATAGAACAATGGCTACTGAAATTATTGAACCTAACAGATTCTGATGTGATGGATTAATTGAAATGTTTATTTTGACTATGGTTATGACAATAAGATTATCATAATTAGTAATGAGATGGATTAATCGATATGCTTATCTGGAAAAGAAAATTGATAGATATATTTCTTAAAGAATTGAAACCTCTCTTTGACTTTTTGTGGAAAGAATAAAGTAATGTTTATGAGATTTGATGATTAAGTAAGATAACTACTGGAGGAAAGTGATTTTATAATATGACTTAAGAGACAGGATTGTTATATATTATAGACTTATAACTGATTTGATCTTTGACAAATGGGAAGTCAATATTTTACTCTTTATTTTTTTTTTGTTTTTTTTTCTTTTTTTCTTTTTGTTTAACTATTTTTGATTTTGTTTTTTGTCTTTGAATGTTTTATGATTTTGTCTTGTATGTTTTATGAAAATCTGAATAAAAATTATTGGAAAAAAAAAAAAAAAGAAAATCATCATTATTTCTCCTCATAATATGCACATTTGTGTGTGCAGTTTGCCTAATGTACACATTTTTGCAAGCTATCTTCCCTAATATAAAGCATTTTATATGTTATTTTAACTAATACCTGCATATTTTATGTACACCTTCCCCTAATATATACATTTTTCTACACATTACATTTTGTACAGTGCATCACTAAATTTGGAGAGGTGCATATTTCAAATAATATCTGTGTTTGGATTCACGTAGCATTTTGGAAAATGAGAATTAGGTAAGTTTGCATTAAAATCAGAACCAAATTTCTCCCCGTCCCCCAACACAGGTGCATCATCTGGAACATAGTAATGTTTTGTATGCCAGGTTGGCGAAGGGTGCGTGACAGCTGCTACGCTGCAGTTAGAGAAGTCATAGAATCATAGAGTTGGTAGGGGCCTATAAGGCCATCAGGTCCAACCTCCTGCTCAATGAAGGAATCCAAGTTAAAGCATACCCGACAGAAACAGATGGCAATTAAGTCACTAGAAACAGGAGAGGACAGGGCTTCTGTACCTTTGGTGATTATGTCTAAGAGAGTATTCTGATGGAGTGGTGGGGTAGCAGTTTGTCAAGTCAGAGACTAAAGGAGATGTGATGTGAGTGTTCTCTGACTGATACTTCTGCAGACATCATTCTCCACCCCAGCCCCCAAAACAAGCTATGGGAGGGTTCAGATGGGAGGGTTGAATTGAGCCTGCATTGAATGTGAGGTCTAACTCTTCACAGTGGTCCACATTACTTCTAAGCATGCAGGGAGAACTCAGGGCCAGGCGTACAGACAGTGAGGTTTATAGACAGTGTATAGGCAGTGAGGCTGCTGCCACATATGCTAGATGTTATCAGTCTCTGAAAGGAGGCAAACTGCCAGTTATTTTATCTCTGGGTGTCTTTGTTTTTGTTTGTTTTTAAAGCTCAGTCTAGATGGGACATTGTTTGAGTTGTCTTGAGTTGGCCCTCCAAGAATCCATATTCAAAAGATAACCTGGATAACCCCAGGTTTCAGGCATGACTATGCTTCATTTTCTTTCCCCTGCCTGGATGGATCATGGCTTTCAAATGGTAGGACTGAATAATTGCTCAGTGGCAGAGTACATACTTTGGATACAGAACATTCCCATTTGAATCCCAGGAATTATGTCCCAGACATATAATTTAGTTACCTATACTTGCTTTTAAAATGTTGCCAATTTTATTTATGGTCCCATTCATTCGCAGCACTCCTATACAACTTTGAGAGTCAAAGCTTGCCCCTAAGAACCCTGGGAACTGTAGTTTGCTAAGGGTGCTGGGAATTAATGACAAAGTTTTAAATTATATCACCTGTTGGTGTCTTTTTTATTTATTTATTAGATTTATATCATGCCCTTCCTCCCAGTAGGAGCCCAGGGCAGCAATTTATTTATAGAGTGTTTGATTTGAATGCTTCAGCATCCCTAAACTGCTGGAAAGAATAATTGGATCTTCAAGAAAGTCAGACCTGTAATTATTGTTTACAAATGTTTATTGGAATCCTGCAAAGTAGAAGTTCAGGCTCTTAGGGGAGAATGGAATAGGGAATTAGAATGTGCTATACAACCTAAACACTGGAAAATTGCTTTAGACACTATATGGAATGTACCCCTAGATTTAAAATGGAGATTGATTCAGCAAAAATTGCTATTTTCAGTATATTAGACTCCACAAAGTCTCTACAGGAAAGCATTGTTTAATTCAGATAGATGCTGGAGGTATAATGTTGGAAAGGCCCCACTGAAGCATATGATGTGGGCATGTCCAGTGATGTTTTCTTTTTGATCTGAAGTCGTTGTCTGTATTAACTTTGTATTGGTAAATCCTTGATATTTGCAGATGTTCATGTACTTTTATATTATATCCCTGTGGTATGGGGATTAATGTCAAGGCAACAAACATGGAGTCTATGAGTCCTTATGGTCGCTAAGAGACTTGTACTTTGAGTCTGGAATAATAAATACTGACCATCTATTATGCAAATAGTCTGAAGATCTTAATGCCCTTGCTACGTTTGAATGTACTTTTTATAAACGCCAACTCCACTTAGATACCTATTTGGACATTGGATGGCATGTGTGAATCTGTATGTGTAAACTAACGTGGATGTATTAATGTTTATTTTATTGTTGATGAGCTGACAATTGTTTTTCTTGTGTTTTCATTTTTCCTTCCCCCTCTTTTTCTTTTTTCTTTAATAAACTTGCATCAAAAATCAGTTTAAAAATCCACAACGCAAAAAAAAAGATGCTGGGGGAAAAAAAGTGCACTCTTAAAAACTACAGTTCCCTGGGTTCTTTGGGGAAAGCCATAGCTGTTAAAGTGGTACAAGAGTGCTTTAAATGTATGGTGTGGATATGACCTGTGTTTGATTGATATTATTATTGTACAGTGCTTAGATTTTTTTTATGATGAAGTAGCTTATACATTTTTCTAAATAAAGACATCCCTAGCACAGCATCTTGCAGCCTGGTGCCATCCAGATGTTTTGGACCACAACATCCCCAGCCAGCACGGGAGGTCTGGGAAAGATTCCTGCCAAACCCTGGAGTGCCACAACCAATCAGTGTAGATCAAGGGTAGTCCATATGGTACCCTCCAGATGTTGTTGGACTCAAACTCCCATTGCCCCCATACTAGTTGGAGCTGATAGAAGTTGTTGTACAAAACATTTGGAGGCCAATATATTGGCTATCTCTGGTGCAGACAATGCTGAACTAGGTGGATCAATGGTCTGACTCTGTGTAAGGCAGGTCCCCTATGGTCCAGACATATGTCATAAGTATTTAAAGATGACTGCTACTTCAATTAACCTAGGCTAACAGGGAGATTACTTGGATCTGGCTGAAGCTAAAAAATACAGATGTTGCAACAATAGCTATAATGTGCTTTCTAACTGTGTTATCTATGGTGTATTAATGACAAAACTATGGCTAGCTAACTAGCTGCATGGCTAGCTTACAGAGAGAATGAAGAAGGACCTGATCCCAAAGGAGCACAGGAGATTCATGCTCTCCCCCATAAACAAGGCAAATCAACTCTGTTGAGCAAAAACCAGCACTGATGGCAAATTAACCACGCAGAAGCTGCCAGCTCCATAATAAAGGGGACAGATGGCACAGTGAGGATTTCAGAATTTGATTTAACCTTCTCTCCCATGCTAAGAGAGAGAGAGAGAGAGAGAGAGAGAGAGAGAGAGAGAGATTTTCCTGGAACTACAGCATATTTATCCTAGGCTGTGAGTCACTACAAGTTCACATGTTGCAAAGACTTGATTTAGGGTTATTCGAAAATAAAAGAAATGCTCAAGGGAGATGCCAATGCTGGGGGGGAGGAAAGGAAGGGGAGAGTTCTAGATAATGGGGCCCATTAAGCTGCACAGAAAAGCTGCTGGCACAATCTTAGTCCTACTTATTTCTCTTAACAACCAACACCTGAGCTTCATTATCCCACCTGGACAGACGTGTATAAAACTGGAAACACTCATTTGAGAAACTCATGCCTTTCCAGCATGTGCTCAGTGGGTAGAAACCGATCAACAAGCAGCAGCATTGGCTTAGTAAATAAGGCTGCCAACACCTGAAATGAAAAATGCTCATATCCGGACAAGGCATGGGTGTAGATTCAAAGTACATCTGAGGGCAGAATCAGGGGACAGAGTGTGGTATTTGGTGGTGGTTGGTCTAGGCCAGGGGTAGGGAAGCTGTTGTCCTATAGATATTGCTGGACTACAACTCCCATCATTTCTAACCATTGTCCATGCTAGTTAGGAGGCCTAATGGGAGCTGAAGTCCAGCAGCATCTTGGGAGCCTCGGGTTTCCTACCCCTCGTCTAGGCATAGACCCCAGCAGTTTTCAGTAAGTCTGGATGTGGAGCCAAATGGCTTTCAGCCGGTCTGAGAGAGCCCAGCACAAGCTGCTTATTCAGCTAAGATAATAGTTTTAAGATATGGGAGGTATGGAGAGAGAAAATCTAGCCTTGCTCCTTGCATTTATTTATTTATTAATACACATTCCATCTTTCCTCCAAGGAGCTCAAGGTGCCATACTCTCCTCATTTTATTCTCCCAACAACCCTGTGAAGTAGGTTAGGCTGAGAGACGATGACTGGCCCAAGGTCACCCAGTGAGCTTCATGGACAAGTGTGGATTTGAATCCTGGTCTCCCAGGTCACAGTCTTATGCTCTAACTACTACAACAAATGGGGTGGGACCTATGTTCATTTTTTTTTCTCGTCAGCTAGCGACCCTATTTTAGGATGGTCGCTTACACATCACCAAAGAAAAAGGATGGCAAAAGAGGGCACAGATTAGCATAACATTTGTAGGTGCTAATTTATATCTTCAGATGCAAAGTTAGAAATAATTATTATGACCTAAGCAGCAAAGACTTAATAAGCCATCTACTTTTAGCAGCCAGAGCAATGATAGCTAGACATTGGCGGAATCTTAAGGATGTACATCTGGCAAATAGCACTTCTTGAAAAGCTCATTCAGAACCTTTAAATGATGCAAAGTCCAGAATAAGTGTGACTCCTTTACATGTGGTACGATTTTATTGATTTTACAAACAAAAAAAGTATAGTTGTTCCCTACCTCTGGCTTAAGACCATCTGTGGTTACAATAACATCTCTCTCTTGAACTTAGGCAAATGCTGTTTTAGGCTGCATTAACAGAAGTATAATTCCCAAATCACGTGAAGTACTAGTTCCCCTCTATTTGGCACTGGTTAGGCCTCATCTTGAGTACTGTGTCCAGTTCTGGACACCACACTTTAAGAAGGATGCAGACAAACTGGAACGAGTTCAGAGGAGGGCGACGAGGATGATCAGGGGACTAGAAACAAAGCTCTGTGAGGAGAGACTGAAAGAACTGGGCATGTCTATAGCCTTGAGAATAAAAGACTGAGGTGATAGCTCTCTATGCTACCTATGTATGATAGCACTCTATGCTATACTATGATAGCACTCTTCAAGTACTTGAAAGGTTGCCACACACAGAGGAGGGCCAGGATCTCTTCCCGATCGTCCCAGAGTGCAGGACATGGAATAATGGCCTCAAGTTGCAGGAAGCCAGACTGAACATCAGGAAAAACATCCTAACTATTAGAGCAGTATGACAATGGAACCAATGACCTAGGGAGGTGGTGGGCTCTCTAACACTGGAAGCATTCAAGAGACAGTGGGACAGCCACCTGTTGGGTATGCTTTAAGTTGGATTCCTGCATGGAGCAGGGGGTTGGACTCGATGGCCTTATAGGCCCCTTCCAACTCTATGATTGTATGATTCTATGAACTCTGCATAAGTAACTCCTGCACCTGCAAGAAGGGAAAGACAAGAAAAGACTGAGCAGTAATTTCCTTTTACCAGTTTACAGTTGATTAACTCTCACACACCACATAAATAGGTGCAATGTGTCACACAAAACAAATGTTATTCTTTCTGTTATTTCATTGCACTCTGTACTTAATTATATAATTTGTATGAAAACTAATAAAATTATTGCACAGAGAGAGAGAGAAAGAGATAGGTCATCATAGTGGGGAAGACTGTGAGCAGACGTCCTACGTGCCTGCTGTCCAGGTGCTAAGTGTTGATGGGCAACTTCAGAGCCCCTGATCTACCTTTTTATGGTTCTTTATCTTTTAAAAATACTTGGACCAGAAAGCCCTCAAATAGATGATGTTTTCAATAAACAAAGGGGCTGATGTCCTTAAAAACTAGGGATGGGTGAGAAATTCGATTCAGTTCTCATTTCAAGCCAAATCTATCAAATTCACACTTTCTGAAACAATATAAGCGAAATATAGCCATCCTTTGAAATTTGCACTTATTTGAATTTTGCAATGCAGTTTACCAACCAATGTTTGCACAAATGCACCTGTTAGGGCAGCGTTTCCCAACTAGTGGGCCACTAGATGTTGTTGGACCACAATTCCCATCTTTCCTGACCATTGGCAATGCTGGCTGAGGCTGATGGGAGTTGAGGTCCAACAACATCTGGTGGCCCACTAGTTGGGAAAGGCTGTGTTAGGGGAAAGTGTGTATTAAAAATGAATATATGAGTGAAAATAACATACAAAAATGCATTAGGTGAGGAGAAATTGCTTGAAAAATGTGTACATTATTAAAAACTGCCTACAGAAATGTGTTTATTTGAAGAAATTCACACTGAAATGCTGGAGAATTTTCATGAGGATTTAAAAAAATAACAGATTGCTGCAGCAATGTGGAGAACTGAATTTAAGATGGTAAAAATGAAAAATTAAAGAACAGAAATTGACAGATTTTTCAAATCCTATTCAAAACTGAGGCCAAGTAAAGAATGTGCCCGGCACTCCTGTGACCAGCCATAAGGAAGAAGCGGAGAGAGTCCCATCTATGCAGACATTGCACCACAACTTAGGGCAAAACTAGACTTGATGTTAGAGATGTATACCTTGTATCGCCAAAATCTTTTTCTTTAAGTTTCATCTAAAAAGTCTGGATTGAGGCTACGACACTGGGATGGAAAGGTTTTAATTCCCCAATGCTGATTCTCTGACACAAATCCCCCACCCTGAGGATGCTATTAGTAGCAGAGGGGGGAAACCTACAGGCACAATGGTAGGATGGGGGACGGCTGAGCTCCTCTTTCTCCACACTGTGCTTCAGTAGCATAGTGGCAAATTCAGAAGTGCAGAGTCTCTTCATGATAGTCACAGCCACACCCCGTTCTAAGATTATACAACCTTCTAAGATTATAGAATAATCTGGCTTTCTCACTGTCCTTTCTCATTGTAAAGAGATATTGCTTGAATTACTGAATTCAGTGTCTACATATTTACCTCAGACAACTATCTGCTATCAGACAACTTGATGATGTAGATGGGATGCTACCATCAGGATTCACTGTCTCTTCTTCTGCAGTTACAGAATTCTCATTCTTCACAACTTGGCTTTTTGGAGTAGGGACTAATAGGAACTCCTTTCTGATTGGGTCCAATCAGGAGGAAACAACAAGGAAGCAAGTTAGAACACTCTTCTCAGTGGCTAACATAATCCCTTAACATGCTGGTTGGCTAACATGCTGATTGGCTCATAGGACACTGGAGACATAGGGACCCTGCTGGCACCTGGCTTCCAAAAAAATAAATCCCAACAATTTGGAATGGGGAACTGGGAGCTGTTGGTGGAGAGAGGAATCCCCCCATGCATAAAACACTAGAATGAAATGGTGCTACACGCATTCAGCTGTAGACACATAAAACTCTTCCCTGCAACTGGGAAACCAGATTGACATTGTATACCAGTTGCAGAAGGGCACAGGGCCGGTAAATAGAAATGGAAGGTTATGCCAATTTCAATTCTCTCAGTTTCTAATTTTTCCTATCTCAGATTCGGTTGTCCACATTTCTGCAACAGTTTGTGAAACTTTTTTTTTAATTCTCTTGAAAATTCCTCAGTATTTTAATGTGAATTTCTCCAAATGATTTTTTTTTTGTATGTGGCTTTGACTAATACAGTGGCTCCCAAACGTTTTCTCCATGGACCACTTGAAAACTGCTAGTGGTCTTGGCAGGCATGAAGCGGAGACCAGAGGCAGATGATCTGAAATCCAGGGCAGGCGCATATTGGTGCAAGCGGTCCTTCAGATACACTGGTCTAAGGCCGTTTAGGGCTTTAAAGGTCAAAACCAGCACTTTGAATTGGGCCCAGAAACAAATTGGGAGCCAATGGGGTAGGTAAAGCACAGGGGTGATATGCTCCCTGCACCGAGCTCCAGTTAACATTCTGGCTGCAGCATTTTGAACCAACTGTAGTTTCTGAACCGTTTTCAAAGGCAGCCCTACATAGAGTGCATTACAAAAGTCAAGCCTCAATGTTACCAAAGCATGTGTCACTGTGGCCAAGTCAACTGCTTCCAGGAACAGACGGTAGACCATTTTAAGATGGCCAAAAACACTCTGATGTGGAACGACTCGTTATATAGCCTCTTGATATAGGGAAAAATAAATAAAAAGATATGTAGATTTATATTGCATGTTTTAGGATGGTGATCTTCCTTACCCCTAAAAATCAGGAATTTTAGGAAAGGCTAGAATAATTAGAGGCATAAGTAAATGTTTTTTAAATGTTATAGAATTCTAATGGTCCTGATACAAGAGTCAAACTTCTATTATTTGATTGTACTTGAGTTGTTTTACTTTGTTGTTGGACACTAAGTCCTGTCATCTTACATATTTGGAAAAAAATGTAATTAAAATATTGTTAAAAGGGAGAGTCAAACATCATGCTGATGTTTATTCCTGAAGAATATCTACCTGTTTATTTAGATTATTTGTATACTGACCTTTGTACAAGCTACAGGGCAGTGTACAACAGAAGAATTGATAATCCATAAAATAATGTTTTAAAAATTATTATTATTATTATTATTATTTATTAGATTTATATACCGCCCGACTAGCGATAGCTCTCTGGGCGGTGAACATAAAATAGCATAAAAATACAATAAATAACAGAATAATACTAGTAATACAATCAAAAATCAAGTACAATAACATTTTTAAAATAAATCAGTTTAGCTTAAAATGCTTCGAATAGGAAGGTTTTGACCTGGCGCCGAAAAGAGAGCAAAGTCGGCGCCAGACGTACTTCCTTGGGGAGACTATTCCACAGTTCGGGGGCCACCACTGAGATGGCCCTAGATCTTGTCACCACCCTCCGGGCCTCCCTATGAGTTGGAACCCGGAGGAGGGCCTTCATAGCAGAACGTAGTGTACGGGCCGGTTCATATCGGAAGAGGTGTTCCGCCAGGTATCGTGGTCCCGCACCGTATAAGGCTTTATAGGTCAATACCAACACTTTGAATCTGGCCCGGAAACATATTGGCAACCAGTGCAAGCGGGCCAGAACAGGTGTTATATGCTCGGACCGCTTGGTCCTTGTCAGCAATCTGGCCGCCGCATTTTGCACTAGCTGTAGCTTCCGAACTGTCTTCAAAGGTAGCCCTACGTAAAGCGCATTACAGTAATCCAAACGTGAGGTTACCAGAGCATGTACCACTGATGTAAGGTCCTCTTTACTCAAATAGGGACGTAGCTGGGCTACCAACCGAAGTTGGTAAAACGCATTCCTAACCACCGAGGCTACTTGAGCCTCAAGTGAGAGGGAAGAGTCTAAAAAGACTCCCAGACTATGAACCCGGTCCTTTAGGGGGAGTGTAACCCCGTCCAGGACAGGGTATATATCCACCATCCGATCAGAGAACCCGTCCACCAACAGCATCTCAGTCTTGTCTGGATTGAACTTCAGTTTGTTAACTCTCATCCAGTCCATTGTCGCAGCCAGGCAACGGTTCAGCACATCGACAGCCTCACCTGAAGAAGATGAAAAGGAGAAGTAGAGCTGCGTGTCATCAGCATACTGATGACAACGCACTCCAAAACTCCTGATGACCTCTCCCAACGGCTTCATGTAGATATTAAAAAGCAGGGGGGACAAAACTGACCCCTGCAGGACCCCATATTGGAGAACCCGCGGTGTCGAGCAATGTTCCCCAAGCACTACCTTCTGGAGACGACCCGCCAAGTAGGAGTGGAACCACTGCCAAGCAGTACCTCCAACTCCCAACTCCGCGAGCCTCTCCAGAAGGATTCCATGGTCGATGGTATCAAAAGCCGCTGAGAGATCAAGGAGAATCAACAGAGTTACACTCCCTTTGTCTCTCTCCCGACATAGGTCATCGAACAGGGCGACCAAGGCTGTCTCGGTGCCAAAACCGGGCCTAAAATTGAAATGGATCTAGATAATCGGTTTCATCCAATAGCGTCTGGAGCTGGCCAGCAACCACTCATTCCAAGACCTTGCCCAGGAATGGAATATTCGCCACTGGCCTGTAGCTGTTAAAATTGTCTGGGTCCAAGGAAGGCTTTTTCAGGAGTGGTCTCACCACTGCCTCTTTCAGACAGCCCGGGACCACTCCCTCTCGTAAAGAGGCATTTATCACTTCCTTGGCCCAGCTACCTGTTCCATTCCTGCTAGTTTTTATCAGCCAGGAGGGGCAAGGATCCAGTACCGAAGTGGTTGCACGTACCTGTCCAAGCACCTTGTCCACGTCCTCGAGCTGAACCAACTGGAGCTCATCCAACAAAACATGACAAGACTGTGCTCCGGATATCTCACTAGGATCAACTGCTATAACTTGAGAGTCTAGGTCCCGGCGGATACATGAGATCTTATTCTGGAAGTGATCGGCGAACTGATTGCAGCGGGCCTCTGATGATTCCACCGTGTCCGGAGGGTTTGAATGAAGAAGCCCCCGGACAACTCAAAAGAGCTCCGCTGGGCGGCAGAGAGATGATTTAATAGTGGCAGCAAAATGATGTTTTTTAGCTGCCTTCACCGCTCCTACATAGAGCTTAGTCGAAGCACTAACCAGCGCATAATTGTATCCGTCGGGAGTTCGCCTCCATTTCCGCTCAAGCCGCCTCCTATCTTGCTTCATCGCTCTCAGCTCCGGAGTATACCATGGAGCTGTATGAGCTCTACATAGGAGAGGGCGTGCAGGAGCGATCATGTTTACAGCCCTGGTCATCTCCGTATTCCACAGAGCGACCAGGGCTTCAGCAGGAGCGCCAGTCCTATCAGCTGGAAAATCCCCCAGAGCCCTTTGAAAACCTTCAGGATCCATTAGTCTCCGGGGGCGGACCAGTTTAATAGGTCCCCCACCCTTGCAGAGGGAAGAGGTTACTGAAAGTCTAAACTTCAGCAAGCAGTGGTCTGTCCATGACAAAGGGAGTGTTGTAAGACTCCCCACATCCAGATCACTATCTAGATCACTATCTAGAGGTCTAGAGTGTGCCCCGATACATGCGTTGGACCACTAACATATTGAGACAGCCCCATGGCTGTCATGGAAGCCATGAAGTCCTGAGCCGCGCCAGACAAAGTAGTCTCGGCATGAATGTTGAAATCCCCCAGTACTAATAGTCTGGGGGATTTCAACAATATATCCGAAACCACTTCCGCCAACTCAGTTAGGGAAGCCATTGGGCAGCAAGGTGGACGGTACACCAAAAGGATTCCCAGCCTGTCCCTCTGGCCCAACACAAGGTGCAAACACTCCAGGCCAGTAACTGCATGAACATGGTGCTTGGTGAGTGAGATGGAACTCTTATAGACGACAGCAACCCCACCTCCCCGACCCTCAGATCTGCCATGATGCTGAACCAAGTACCCCGGTGGGCAGAGCTGAGAGAGACCAACTCCTCCCTGCTCACCCACCCAGGTCTCGGTTATACATGCCAGATCGGCTGCCTCATCCACAATCAAATCGTGGACGAGGGAGGTTTTATTATATACCGATCTGGCATTTAATAACAGCAACTGGAGATCTGAGAGTTGGCTGAGAGGACTACCAACGACCTTGCGGGTGTGGGAAGGACCGGAACAAGGCACAGCCACAACATGTCTGGACTGCATTCCCCTTACCTGGCATGTCCTTCTCACAGCGCCATACCTTCCTTTGCCCGTCACTACGGTAATTGGGGCCCCCTCAAGTCTCCCCGCCTGATAGATGAAACTCTCTCCGAAGCACATAATAAAACTAAAATATACAACAATTATATGTGTAAAAACAACCATACATACAACATATAAACATACACACTCACTCACACATACATTCATATAGCCAACCACCCATTCATCTCAAATCACATCGACACACCAGCATAGTCTCGCACTCTGTGCGCATATAAGCCAGCTCCAAGATCTCTCTTCTTCACAGGGGATACCACCCTGAGACGGCCAGATGACAATGGTTGCAAAAAGCGTAGGCCACCAATAAGGAGCAGCAACCGCAGCAGCAGCGATGAAAGAATACAAACACAGCCACAGAAACGACAACAGCAGCTGAGAGCCAAAGCCATAGCTGCCACGGGGCACAAACTGCAATACGGGGCGAAGCGCAGAGCAGCAGCAAACACGCAAAGAGCCCGAGCCACGGCGGCGACAGAAGATGAAACAGTCCACCCAGCAGCGGCCAGCCAGTCCCGGTAGTCAGCAGACGCCACCCAGCCGCAGCAGAAAGAAAACCGAGAAGCCAGCAGCAGCAGCAACGCGGGAACACAGCAACAGCAGGGACAACGCAGCAACAGCAGAAGACGACGACGACAACAGCAAGTGACAGCAAACGGCAGGACCCACACATCAGGCAGGGCAGGGCAGGCACAATGGCGACAGCGACGGCAGCTCTGTCGGCAAACAAGGGGAAGTGGGTAGCACCAAAAACAAATTCACTCACCCACACACTCCCCAGAAAGCGGCACGATGGTAAAAAGAGATTAGAAAAGTTTAAAGATGTAAACAGATATTAAAAAAAGATGTTAAAATAAATTAGGCAGTAGGAGCTCCATACAAGCTCCTCCACCTAAGCCGCCATTTACAGGCATTTACAGGCATAACCCATAACAAACCCATAACAAATCACCAAAGAACAATTAATGATAGCAGCAGCAATCAACTGCCTTCCTCCTCCAAATACCCACCCAAAAATATGCGTCCTAATTAACTTTAAATAAATATTAAAACAATAAATATAATTGATTAAAACTTTTAATAAACATTAAAAGTCTAATGCATTTCAGTTAAAACTTTCCTTACGGGCAAGGGGGGTCTGGCTCTCTTCTTTCCCTTCGAAGATGCTTATTTTAAGTTGTCTTCTCTGAAAAGATTCTCTCTGTCTCTTGAGGCAGATCCTCTGAGCATGAAGAATCTCTTACCACTTTTTAAAAAAAGAGATAATTCGGAATAATGAGCTGCTAGCGCAGGCTGCAGCAGAGAGAAAGAGCAGACAAGCAGGGCTATTCCATTGGTTCTGTTGAGAGACCAGCTGCCTTGGGTGCTTGGTCTCTCAGCTCTGTCCCTCAGCAGCAGCCATTCCATCAGGCTGCAGCAGCCCTGCAGAAAGACCACCTCTTTTGGCTCTCCCTCAACTGTCACCATACAGAGCAGAGCTGGGTGACTAGTAGAGCAATAATTTTAAGTGAAAATATTTTGAGGTGGGTTTGGCTGTATGGAAATTACCATTGTAGAGATTCCTGATTAGTTAAACTTGCTTTTCCTTAGCTCGGGCTATCTATATTCACACTGTGCTATTGGCCGTGACTGATACCCAATATCATTAGAGTCCTCCAGCTGAGAATAGATGTCTTTCTGCAGCCACTGAGATAGAAGATCATCCCCACTACATGTATTTGAAACCTTGCTTTAAGTTTCTGGATACCATTATATTGGGATTACACTGAAAAACCATCACAGAAAAGATATGTTGTCCATTTTTTTGTGACTTATAGCATGACTTTTTGTATTGGCTGCTACAAAGATCTGTGCAAAAATGCTTTCAGAGATCGCTAGACATTGTCATGGTGATGCCCTGATTTGATGATAATTTTATTATTTATTTTATTACTTTTTTCCTTTCATTTAGTCCTTGTTTTTCTTTTCCTTTGTTTTAATGCTTGCCTTATAGTTGATTCTGGCTTTTATACACACACACATGCACAGTATTTTAAGTGTTTGTGTTTGAAACTGCAGTTTGTTATGTACTTTTGAGCCTGTTTGAAATTTTGCAAAGGCCTTTGGCCATAAGCAATAAAAGTAGACCATACCACGCTTAGCAGTACCTGTTCCATCAGGCTACCTGAACTGTTTCCATCCAATGTGATTGTTCTACGAACTTTTATATTTAAAAAACGTAGAAAAGTTTAGAAAAACTGTAACTTTAAGAACAAGGTTTGCTTTTTTTCTTCCTCTCTCCTGCTCTGTTTTTCCTTTTGTGTCTTGACCTTTAGAGTGTAAGGCTGAGAGCAACAGCTGTCTTGTTCTCATTGATCTGTAAGCTGCTCTGGGAGCCTTTTAGACTGAAGTACAGGGTAACAATGTTTTTAATTAATGAATAACATTTCAGAGACAGGTTCCCCAAAGAATACAGAAGAGGGTCTCATTTTAAAAGCCAGGCAAAACCTTCAGAAGCAGGGTCACTGACAATGTGGCCTGGGGAGAGTTCCAAGGGCCATATAGAGAGGACTGGAGGGCCACATTTGGACCACAGGCCTAAGGTTCCCCACATGTGCGCCACAGCATTAAAATGGTGACTGGAGTCAGCTGCCTTGTACTCCTTGGAATGCCAGATAAGAAAAAAAAATACTGAAAGGGGAGCCTAGGGCAGGCATCTGAGGTGGGTCCTGCCAAGGTACTGGCATTAAAAGCTCATTATACCCCCCAAAGAATCCTGGGAACTGTAGTTTGTTAAGGGTTCTGGAGTTGGTAGCTCTGTCATTCTTTGGCGGAAGCCATGTACTTTAAATGTGCTTTAAACATATGGTGTCTATGCAGCCAGAAATTCATAAAGTTTCTCCTGTGATCTGGAAAGCACCTGGATTGTCTGGACCTTCTGAATTTACTGGTATACTTTCCAGTAAATCAGGCCAGTAATGTGAACAGAGAGGCAAAAGTTCAGGCAAGTGTGGGCTGGGCTTTTGATCTGAAGGTGTGACTCTGCCATTCTGAGCCCCTAAATGAGAGAGCAGAAGCCCAGATCCTTACAAACCTCTCACTAATCAAGCATTTATCCCACTCTTAATCCAAAATAATATTAGAGCTGGTTTTATCCTGCTTAGTCGTCATTGGGGAGTAAATTACGGAATCATCGTTTTACTAACATTTTGTAGCAGCATAGCAGCAAGTTGTTTGCAACATTTATTTCAAGTGTGTTTTCTTTATTTTATTTTTGAATGATAGACTTGAGATTTTCTAATGAAGCAACATCATTATTTTGGAAATTTGAGAGGGGGGACAGTCTGTTTATACTAGCAGTTACCCTGCAATCGCAAGCACTGAATTCTGTTCACATTCAAAGGACGAATCAGAAACTGAAGTTGGCTGAAAAAGAATCAACAACTTCTGTCAAGATCAGGGGTTACTGACTCAACTCACTTTCATCTGAAGAAACATGATGGTGGATATAGTGATGTTTTGCCTCATTTCTTTCCAAATGGGAGACTCAGTGCCAGCACTCAGCTTCTTTGGGCAACTGCCAGTGCCTTGGCAGGACCCACCTCTGATGCCTGGTGCACTAATGGAGAACCTGAGGCCCAGGACACTCCCACCTCCATCAACTCTGCTTTGCACACTAAGGGTTTTTGCCTGGCTGGATTGTGACCTTCATCTCTGATGCTTTTCTGATAAAGACTTAAATATCAAAGAAGTCCTGAGAAGCACTGCCATACTACCTTCCTCTTTCTACTGATCCCCCCCTGTAGTGTTGACATGAGAAGGAGCAAAAAGAATTAGCACTCTCAATGGTCCTTCTTTGTCCAAAGTTATGTCATTGTATAGCTCATGTGGCACAGTGATGTCATGGCATTACCTGTAGATTCCCTGATTGGCTAGGATTCCTTGAAGAAGAAAGACTCTAGCATTCCCACTGGTGCCAAAACAGGAGAAGAGAAGGGAAATGAACAGCTGGGTAAAAAAGTTGAGAGAGTGGAGGTTTTGGAACATTTTCTGTCCTCATAATCAAACTAGGAGAACATCTAGTGCAATCTTAATTATTTCATACTCCTAAACTTGTCAGAGGGACCATAATAAACTGTTTGTTAAACAATAGTGCTAGCTACCAGTTCATTTCAAGGAACACTTCAAAGTACTAGTCTGAACTTTTAAAACCCTAGACTATAACTCTAACCATAGATGCTGATGGGTGGTAACAACATCTGGGGGGCACAGGTTCACCATCCCTGTCCTAGATAGGTTGGGCTCATTTTTTTTTTAAAGGAAAAGTTTCTCCCATATATACCTTTCAATGCCTTAAAACCTTCAGAACAGACTTTGTTGAGAATGGTGCCACAACCATCATCGGAAGGAACTAGGTCCAAGGCCTTGTCAGTGATAGCACCATGACTGTAAAACTCCCAGTACCCAGAGAAGCTAGACAGGTCAACTGGCTTCTGTAATGGAAAGTAATGACATTTGGAAAGTAATGAAAACTGTGCTGTTCAAGAGGGTTTTATAACTGACTAAGGCGGAATTAGGATTCTGAATACTTTGTTTTGGTTTTCTGCTGTTGCAATGGTTGTTGGACAGATCTACTTATTTTGTATGATGTTTTATTGCTGTTTAGAAAGTGAGGAAGCAAGGTAGAAATCTATGGTAAATAAACACATAAGAATAAAACAAACCAAAAACTTCAGTAAACAGATTATATAAGAAGAGCCCTGCTGCATCTGACAAAAAGGCCACTTAGTCCAGTATCCTGTTCTCACAGTGGCCAACCAGATGCTTATGGAAAGCAGGTAAGACCTGAGCATAGCACTTGCTATTCGCCACTGGTATTCAGAAGCCTACTGCCCCTGAGAGTGGAGGTACAACATAGCCATTGTTGCTAGTAGCCATTGATAGCCTTATCCTCTATGAATTTGTCTAGTTCATCAAGCTATCCATTACAACCCCAAGGTCTTGTTCCTGGTCAGTAACCACCAGTTCCAACCTCGTAAGCATATATGTGAAATTAGGATTTTTTTTGCCAATGTGCAAAATGTGTAAATGCCCCAGCCCCTTGTAAAAACTGGTGTTACATTGACCACTTTCCATTCTTCAGGTAGAGGCTGATCTCAGGGACAAGTTACATATTTTCGTTAGAATATTTGCATTTTCACATTTGAGTTCTCTTAAGAGCTCTGATAGATGCCGGCTGGACCAAGAGATGTATCTATTTTTATTTTGTCAATAAGGTAACCTGAAGATATGACCACATTTCTTCCTTGCAGTACCACAGGTTATATACTGTTCTTTCTATGCAGTTGATACAGAGAACAAAAAATGAAATTGCTAACCAAGGAGAAGCTGATTATGTGCTATTTTGGATGATGGCTGTCTCATGCCTGCTTAATCATGCACTAAGTTACATGATTAAACCAAAAATGAATGTGTTCCAAGAAATTTCACACTCCATATAAATTACAGTCCAAGGGGAGGAAAACACATGCTGTAGCTTCTTTTCCAACCAAGGCTGCATCTACATAATAAACATTGCCTGTGACAAGGACAATAGCTAATTAATTAATAATTGCTGATTACACAGTCAGCATGGGATTGCAGTAGGAGGTGGGGAAAGTCATCTTCAAATAAAGCTATGCTTTCTACACAGATCTTCTTCACTAGGGCCCACTTGCTGGTTGTTAAAACTCCATGTATGAGTCTCTGTAAATGCAAAGCCTCCACACATTCACATTTGATGCTCTGTGTCTCAATTCTCAAACTCTATCCCAGGGAACTTTGGGGTTCTGCTGAAGCTTAGAGGGGCTCCTCAGCAATAATGGCAGGTGAAGTTCTCCAAAAGGTTGCTTGCAAGGGCTGCCACCAACACCTGACATTCTTCAGCAGCATGCTGGCTGGAAGTGATGGGACTTATAGGCCAAGACATCTGGAAGGCAGCAGGATGGGGAAAGCTGATTTAAACCTGTGGTTTTGTGCTTTCTCATCTGCAGCTGAAATAAAGCCTAAGCATTACTGCACCTGTATACTATTCACAGACATTACACGTGCAAACACATAAATATGATGCATAGCTGCCCATGTACATACATAAATGTGACTTATGAGCACCTGTGCATCATATTTATGTTTTCATATTCTGCTATTCAGTTGATTTTATTTAGTATTTGTATTGTATGAGTTTGATTATATTATTATAAATATTACTTTGGTTATATTCAGGGTGACCTTCATTTAATTTTTTGTTTCTTACATTATTTAGATTCTTCAGGGGGTAAATCTTTGTTTTTCTGTTCCACCTCCTGTGGATACTAAAAAAGAGAGGATAAAAGAGGATGCAGATCTGCATAAAGATGCACATTTAGAAAGAATTACTATATTCTACACAGAAATAAAATACATTTCATTGTAGTAGGGAATGCTGTAACTGCATGCCTGCACTCCCTTCTAACAACATAAGAGCCTGCTGGAACGGCCAGCAGCCCTTCTAGTCCAGCATGCTGTTCTCACAGTGGCCAGCCAGATGCCTCCGGGAAGCCTGCAGGCAGGATAGGAGCACAAGAGCACTCTCCCCTCCTGTGGTTTCCAGCAACTGGTGTTCAGAAGCATGCTGCTTCTGACCATGAAGGGAGAGTATAGGCATCATAGCTAGTAGCTGCTGATAGCCTTTTCCTCCATGTGTTTGTCTAATTCTTTTTTAAGCCATCCAAGTTGGTGGCCGTCACTGCCTCCTGTGGGAGAGAATTCCACTATGCGCTGTGTGAAGACTTTCTGTCCAGGTGCTAACTGCTCATGAGCAACGCCAAGCTCCCTGTTCACTCTTCTTATGGTTCTTTATTTTAAAACAAGACTTGGACTGGATAGCCCTTCAAATGGAGGACACCTTCAAATAGAGGAATGTCCTCTGCAAAGAAGGACACACAGCTACCCCAGTTCTACCATTCTGATAATAAGGAACCACTGTATTCCACGTTATGTGCTCACTCCATTCCCCTGAGGCAAAACAGAAAAGAAAGTAGGTTCACAATGAAAGAAAGTCAACCACACAGTGCTAGTTTCCCATTATTTATTTTATTTATTTAATTAATTTGTATCCCGCCCTTCCTCCCAGCAGGAGCCCAGGGCAGCAAACAAAGCACTGAAACACTTTAAAACATCATAAAAACAGATCTTAAAATACATTAAAACAAAACAGCATTAAAAATACTTAAAAAAAACAACTTTAAAAAAGGGTTAAAAACATTATTAAAAACATATTAAACAATTCTGACACAGATGCAGACTGGGATAGGTCTCAACTTAAAAGGCTTGTTGAAAGAGGAAAGTCTTCAAAAAGCGCCGAAAAGATAGCAGAGATGGCGCCTGCCTAATATTCAAAGGGAGGGAATTCCACAGGGTAGGTGCCGCCACACTAAAGGTCCGTTTCCTATATTGTGCAGAACGAACCTCCTGATAAGATGGTATCTGCAGGTGGCCCTCACCTGCAGAGCGCAGTGATTGACTGGGCGTATAAGGGGCAAGACGGTCTTTCAGGTATCCTGGTCCCAAGCTGTATAGGGCTTTGTACGCCAAAACTAGAACCTTGAACTTGGCCCGGTAGCAAATGGGCCGCCCATTATTGTAGTTTCTGTTGTTGTATCTGGCACTAGTATTTCTTAATTGAGGCTGAGTTCGCTGGGAAGAGGGACTAACTATTAAGCCAGTCTGTCTGTGAGGCTGATCGAGCACAATTAAAAATCATAACTGTACCTACTGTGCAGCTGTGAGGGCAGCGAAGAAGGCCCACTTCTCTGCCACCATCGGATTCTCAAGTAGCTGTCCAGTGGAGCTTTTCTGTACTGTATTGTCAGGAGTTTGTTGACATCAACTCCAGGAAATGGAGTCTTAGACTCTTTGGAGGTCCTCTGTGAATTGTTTCCAAGGCAACATCTGCTGCAACTTCTTGGGAATGGTTTCAGTTGATGCAGCCTGATGACGTGGACAAGGTGCTGGTGACAATGTGGCCAGCAATATGTCCTCGCGACCCTTGCCTTTCTTGGCTTATTATAGGTTGCTAAGGGGGGGTTGACCAAGTGGATTAAGGGTGAGGTCAATGCATCGTTTTGGGAGGCAGTGGTTCCAGCCACCCTGAAAGAGGTGCAGATCCAACCGCTCCTGAAAAATCCCATCCTGGACCCATTGGTTTGTGACAACTACTGACTGGTTGCAAATACCCCCTTCTTAGGGAAGGTGATTGAGACGGTTGCAGTGAAGCAATTGCAAGTACTCTTGGATGAAAGAGATTATCTTGATCCATTCTAGTCGGGGTTACACCTGGTTATGGGACTGAATTGGCCTTGGTCACCCTGATGGATGACCTTTATTGGGAGAAGGACAGGTGGAGCGCGACCCTGTTATTCCTACTTGATCAGTCAGTGGCTTTGGATACCATTGACCATGGTATCCTTCTGGGCTGACCTGGGTGAAATGGGTATTGGGGGCACTGTTTTACAGTGGTTCTGATCCAGGGTCGTTTTCAGAGAATAGCACTGGGTGATTTTGTTTTGGCCCCCTGGCAGTTGTGCTGTGGGGTGCTGCAGGGTACCATCTTGTCCCCCATGCTGTTTAACATCTATATGAAGCCCTTGGGAGCAGTCATCAGGAGATTTGGGGTGAGGTGTCAGCAGTACACTGATGATACCCAGCTCTATTTCTCTGTAACATCTGAATCAGAAGAGGCCGTGCAAGCCCTGGACCAGTGCCTGGACTCAGTGGTGGGCTGGATGAGGGCCAATAAACTCAGTCTGAATCCTAGCAAGACAGAGATGCTGTGGGTTGGTAGTTCCCGAGGTCAGATAATTGATCAGTTGCCTGCTTTGGATGGGGTCGTATTCCCTCTGAAAGAGCAGGTCCTTAATCTGGGGGTGCTCCTGGATCCATCTTTGTCGCTAGAGGCCCAGGTGACATGAGTGGCTAGGAGTGCCTTTTACCAGCTTTGGCTGGTAAGACAGCTGTGGCCATTTCTGGACCAGGATAGCCTGACCACTATTGTCCATGCACTGGTAATGCACTCTATGTGGGGCTACCTTTGAGGTTGGTCCAGAAGTTGCAGCTGGTGCAAAATGCGGCAGCAAGACTGCTCACTAGGGCAAGGTATCGCCAACATTTCACCCCACTGCTGAAAGAATTGCACTGGCTACTTATTAGCTACTGAGCTAAGTTCAAAGTTCTAGTTTTGGTGTACAAAGATGTATACAGCTTGGGACCAGGGTACCTGAAAGACTGTCTTATCTCTTACATACCCAGTCGATCACTGTGCTCTGCAGATGAGGACCTCTTGCAGATACCATTTTATCAGGAATTCCATTCCGCACCACATAGGAAATGGATCTTTAGTGTAGTGGTGCCTACCCTGTGGAATTCCCTCCCTTTGAATATTAGACAGGCGTCATCTGTTATCTTTTTGGCTCCTACTGAAGACCTTCCTCTTTCAACAAGCCTTTTAAGTTGAGATCTTATCCCAGTCTGCGTCTGTGTTGGAATTGCTTTTCAATATATTTTTAAACCTTTTCTTTTCTAAAGATGTTTTGTTTTAATATATTTTAAAGGCTGTTTTTATGATGTTTTAAAGTGTTTTTAGTGCTTTTGTTTGCCACCCTGGGCTCCTTCTGGGAGGAAGGGTGGGATATAAATCTAATAATAAAATAAATAAATAAACAAACCACTCTAGAAATTGTAGAGCTGAACCACTCTGAGGGGAATAGAGCATGTCCTAACATCTCCCAGCTCCTTCACAAATGACACTTCCCAGGATTCGTTGGGGGAAGCAGTGACCGTTTAAAGTGGTAGAACATTGCTTTAAATCAATAGTGTAGATAGGGCCTTACTTACTGTTATTTAGGAAGCATCAACAGGAGCATGCTTATGCTGTTTACTGAAAAACACACCTCTTTGCCCAGGAGTTCCCCGTCATTAACATTGGCTTTTATAGCCGTTTAAAAAAGTCTCCGGTGCCTGCATTTTTTTAAAAAATGGTGCTTTTATGTTGTGAACCACTTTTGTGATTTCCTTCCAGTTTTATTACTTTGTGATTTCCTTAATGATAAGCAGTATAAAACTAAATAAATGGTCTGGAAGTTATATAGAGCCTATGATGCAGCTTTCATAATCTTCGCCATTTTATTTGTATGTTGCCTTTCCACAAAACAATGCACTCAACGTGGCTTACAGCAAAGAGAACAGCAACACATCTCAAAATCAACAACTGCAAGAACATTTTCAGAATAAGAAGAAAAATAAAACAGCAACATAACAGCAAATATAACAACAACTTTTCAGCACTTTTCATGCAACAACGTTACATCTCCTAGGGAGGCAACATTAGGCTTCCTGGCAATAGCAAATATCAGAAGAGAGTTTGAAAGATTCACTTTGGTCCTAGAAGCACCCCTGCTTTGATGTTAGACACAGTCCTGCTTCTGCAACTACTTATTGCAAGGCTTCCAGAGGCGGGGGAGGGAGGGGGTGGCTGGAAACACCCCTCTCATTGTGTTACTCCTTTTGGCTTTGTTGTAAGAGCAAGTCTTCTGCAGGTGAAAGAATACCTAGATCTATTTCTCTCAATAGCTGCTAACTTGGTCATTACTCAAAACAGAGGAGAAAGAGAACAGTGTGATGTTCCTATATTAATGTATATATGGTAAGTGTTGGTTGTTTAGAAGATACATGGTAAGTGGAGTGAAAGAGGAGGGGGAGTGAATGGACAGTAGAATGCTACATGATTGGCTGAGTGTTTAAAATGGCTGAACGTATAAAAGGAAGAGTGAGAGTGGAATCTGGGGGGGGGATGAGGTGAAACTGAGTGGGTTGCTTGGTGGGGTTTAGAGAGTTGTTTGCCAGGAGAGAGTGGAGAAGGAGGGGGGTGGAGTTCGGATTAGTATTGAGTAAAACCATATCCTTATGTGCCTTAAGAAGAAATCTTGTTAATCTTGTTAGCTTTGTTATCTTTAATAAATACTTAATTTGGTTTACCAAAGGCCTGATCCTTGGCTGGGGTTTCACAGACCAGAAGGGAGGGTAAGGTAATGACCAAGGCTGAAGGGAAACTGTAACAAATGGTGGCAGCGGTGAAGAGAATAACAATACCAGTATTCAGTGTCTCTGGGAATACTAGTATTAGGACATGACTGGTGGTTGCCTAGCAGGGGGATCTGTTGAGATCTGTGCTAGAGCGGGGAGAGAAACAATAAAAAAGGACAGTCCGGACTGGTGGAGTCCCTGGTGGTGCCTAGTGACAGGCAGTAGCCACGCGCAGGTAGGAACCTGACAGGGAGAGCCAGGAAAGGCTGTCACAAACAGCCCAGTGAGATGAAATGAGTATGGAATATGTTGATGATGGAAAAAAACATGGTGAAGCCAGCTCTGTTGATTTCTGCATCACTTAGGGCCAACCTAGACATGTGTCAGACCCATGATGGGATCTCCTGCTATCTTTTTCTTTTGTTAAAAGCAACCATAGGAGGGCCCAGTTTTGAATGAGGATGCAGTGCTGGGGGTGGGGGGATTAAGCCTTCTCCCCTCCATACCATTCCACCAGTTTAAATTGTCCCACCCTTCTGAAGCCATCACCCATGGAGATTAAAAGCTTGGTTCCTTGTCTATCAGTGTTCTAGAATCACCCGCCCTCCAACAATGTATAAATCTGTGTTTCTTAATGGTCTCCAGCTTGTAGTTAAAGATTCCCTAGGGAAGTGGGAGGTGGAGAAATTACAGTGGATAGGAATGGCTAAATTGCGTTTAGGAGAGTACACCTAAAATTGGGATTACATGGAAAGAAAAGATTGTGAAATGTTGTTATTCTCTGCCCTAGGGGTCACTAAACTGTCACCCATGTGCACCATGGTGCCCATGAACGCTTTCAGTGTTACCCCCAGCAGGTAGCTCAGAAACTGAGCTTTTAATGTAAACAAGTCTGTCTCTACCCCTCCTAAAAAAAAAGTTTTGGAGCAAAATGTGTCGGTACTTTTCTAAGTGCTTTATGTGAAATGAGCCAGCCTGGCTGCTCCCACCTATCAGTATTATTATTAGCCAATGAGTGAAGTCAGAGCTATGATTGATAAGTGAGTTGTTTGGATACCAATGAATAGGAATCCCTGGGGTCCTAAGAGCTGCTATTTCCTCTCCCTTTTAGTACATTTTTTCTACTTCTAGCTTTTTTTCTAGTCCTTGGCATCTCCATAGTCTGCGCTTCCAGGATGACTATTTCCTGTGCTGAGTTCACCTGAGATCAGGTAGCGCCTAGAAGTTATTTTCTGCAAGTACTCCTATACAGTAAGTTGGGTGAATGCTAAAGAATTCCCCTTCCCACAAAAGGCAAATGTGAAAACTTTGCAAAGATGCTTAGGCATGTCTCCTTCTTTGCAGGAGCTCAAGACCAGGGACTCATTCAGAATTCACTGTATAGTTAACTTACAGTACAATAATATACATGCCTGTCAGGCCCAGGATGCGACTCAGGAACCAGACCAGAGGTTGTAGTTAATTCGTGTTTTATTAGAGTAATGTCCAACAAAGACTGTGCTTTCTCATGAAGCAATACAGGGATACAGGTCCTGCGACATTGGGAGAAAGTTGACAGAGCAAGGGGCTGCTTCCCGCCTGTTCTTTAAGAAGGGGCTAAACGGGCGCGCAACCTTTCGCTCCTCCTTAACTCCCCCTCAGGTACTGCCCGCCTTCCCCCCCTTCTCTCCTGTCTTTTCAACCATCTGCGTGTGTGTGGTGAGGGGGGAGGCATCACCTCCTCCTCTTCTGAAGTGTCCGATTCCCCTATGGGTGATAAAGGAGGAGCTGAGGGTAAACCATCTCTCCGCCTTTCTGCTGTGATCAGCCCTCCCTCTTGCTCTGATCTGCGGAGAAGGGAGGGCCTGGGAATGTCTGGGGGGGATTCTAAAACTTCAAGGCTCTCAGACTCCCCGTTGCTAGGCGACCCTATCTCTGGCATGTCCTCTGTTTCGGCTTCGCTCCACAGAGGGTAAGTTCCTCCCTCCTCCCTCTGCCAGCCATTTGAATCCTCTTCTGACAACCCCCCAGGAGCCCAGCTCATCCTCCCGACACCATCCCCCTTCTCAAGCTGTGCCCCCCTCCCCCTGTCTGGCTTGGGGCGGTGAGGAAAACGTTGATGGAAAAGTTTTACTAACTCTGGAGCATGCACATCATCTGCATTTTCCCATGATCTGTCAGCCACTCCATAGCCCTTCCAGTGAATCAAATACTGCAGCTTGTGGCGTCTGATCCTGGAATCCAAGATTTCCTCAACTTCAAACTCAAGCTGCTCATTTATCAGGAGTGGGGACTCAGGAGGCTCCTCCGGCCGCAGCTCACTGGGAGGGGCAGCTTTCGTCAAGAGGGATCGATGAAACACAGGATGTATTTTAAACGTGTCAGGTAGCTTCAGCCAGTACGCCACGGGATTAATTTGAGTTTCTATTTCAAAAGGACCCACCCTTTTGTCTTGTAATTTTCTACATTTGCCCGGCATCTGGAGGAAACGGGTGGACAGCCATACCTGGTCTCCTGGTTGAAGGGGGGGCCCTCCTTCCTGTGCAGGTCAGCAACTCGCTTGTACTCTGTTTTGGCTTCGTTTAACTGCTGTTTCAGTGTTTGTTGCGCCGCTTGCAATTCTTTTAGGAAGTCCTCAGCTGCCGGTACCAGCATTCCTTCTGAGCTGCTTGGAAAGACTTTAGGATGGAATCCATAATTCGCGAAGAATGGGGTTTGTTGAGTGCTGGAGTGTAGAGAATTGTTGTAGGCGAACTCTGCAAAATGCAAATATGATACCCAGTCAGTCTGTTGATAGGACACATAACTTCTTAAATATCTTTCCAAAACGGCGTTCAAGCGTTCCGTTTGCCCATCTGTCTGGGGGTGATGGGCGGAGGAGAGTTTTAATTCCGTCTGCAACTGTTTCCACATTGCTCTCCAAAATTTGGCTGTGAACTGAGTTCCTCGGTCTGAGACTACACTGTTTGGCAACCCATGCAGTCGGTAGACTTCTTTGATGAATAACTTGGCCGTTTCCTTAGCCTCTAAGGCCCCTGCACAAGGGAGGAAATGCACCATTTTGGTGAGTAGATCTACTACGACTAAAACGGCTGTCATTCCTTGGGATTTGGGTAGATCAGTTATAAAATCCATGGAGAGATCCTTCCAGGGTTCATGTGGGACAGGTAGCGGTTGTAACAGTCCTGCTGGTTTTCCTGTTTGTGTTTTTGTCCGCAGACAGACAGAACAGGACTTTACATAGCTTTCAATATCCCTACGCATTTTAGGCCACCAGAAGTCCTTGGCCATGTTCTGAATGGTCTTGTAAATCCCAAAGAGTCCCACTGTGATGGAATCATGGCACTGGCGTAGGATTCTGAGCCTTAATTCTCCTTCTGGCACATATCTGGCTGTTTTGAACCATAATAGTCCATTCCTCCAGTGAAAGGTTACTTCTGAGTCTTGACTTTGTCCCGTCTCCTGCCCATATTTTAGTACGTCTGCATCTTCTTGTTGTGCCTTTTTGAGTTCCTCTTCCCACGAAGACTGGCATGATCCCAACATTAATTTCTCTGGCGGGATCACGTACTGAGGCTGGTCCTCGGATTCACTATCTTTGTACTGTGGCTGTCTGGATAAGGCATCAGCTCTCTGGTTTTTGGCTTGGGTTTGGTAAGTGATCTTGAAGTTAAACCTGGTGAAGAACTGGGACCATCTTATTTGTCTCTGGTTCAGCTTTCTGGCAGTTTGGAGGCTTTCCAGGTTCTTGTGGTCGGAGTGCACTTCGATCTGATGAGGGGCCCCCTCTAGGTATTGTCTCCAGTTTTCAAAAGAGTCCTTGATGGCCAGCAGCTCCTTCTCCCAAACTGTGTAATTCTTCTCTGCAGGCTTTAACTTCCGAGAGAAGTACGCACAGGGGTGCAGCTCCTTTCCTTCTTGGTCTAATTGCAGAAGGACCCCCCCGATAGCAAAATCTGAAGCATCTGCTTCCACGATGAAAGGGCGGGTCGGGTCAGCAAAGTGCAGAATGGGCTCGGAAGCAAACCTTCTCTTCAGCTCCTCAAAGGCCTGGGTGGCATTCTCTGTTCATTGAAACTTCTTCTTTCCCCTTAAACAGTCAGTCAGAGGAGCTGTCAATTTGGAAAACCCTGGAATGAACTTTCTGTAATAATTGGCAACCCCCCAAAACCGTTGTACATCCTTTTTGGTGACAGGTTGGCCCCAGTCCAATATGCAGCTTACTTTCCCTGGGTCCATCTCCACGCCTTCCGCTGAGATTCGATATCCAAGGAAGTCTAGAGATTTGAGGTCAAATCCACATTTCTCTAATTTAGCATACAGGTGATTTTCTCTCAGTCTCTGCAACACCGTCTTCACATGCTGGTCGTGGTCTTCCTGGTTCTTTGGGAACACCAGGTTATCATCTAAGTAACAGATTACATGTGTCCAACAAGTCTCTAAACACGTTGTTCATGAATTTTTGAAAAATTCCTGGACTTCCACAAAGTCCGAACGGCATGACCAGGTATTCATACTGTCCGTAAGCGGTCAAGAACCCTGGTTTCCATTCATCTCCCTGCTTCATCCTGATCAGATTGTACGCTCCTCTCAAATCCAACTTCGTGAAGATTTTTGCAGAGCGCAGTCGGTCCAACAACTCTGAGATCAGGGGCAGCAGGTAGCTGTTGGGGATGGTGATCTGGTTCAATGCGCGATAGTTGTTACAGGGTCTGAGTTTCCCCCCCTTCTTTTTCACAAACAATAGTGGTGCTCCAGCAGGGGATTGTGAGGGGCGTATGAATCCTCGTCTCAGGTTTTTATCCAGGAATTCCTTCAGGGCCTCCCTCTCAATCTCTGTGAGAGAGTAGATTCTCCCTGATGGAATGCTGGCTCCTGGCACTAGCTCAATCGCACAGTCGTAAGGGCGGTGGGGGGGTAAAGTCTCTGCCTCCTTTTCATCAAACACATCTTTGAATTCTTCATACTTTGGCGGCAGGGTCACTTGCTTGATCTCTTGCACTGCCCCCGCTAAGGTGTTCTTGATTCCTTCAGGTTGACAGTTCTCCTGGCAATACTGTGAGGTGAACCATACCACCGCCTCCTTCCAACTTATTGTGGGTTCATGCTTTGCTAGCCAGGGCATTCCCAGAATCACCTCAAAGTTCGAGAGATCTGACACGTATAGCGAAATGAACTCTTCGTGCCCGGGGATTTGAAGTTTCACTTCCTCCGTGGCTTGTGTCACCCCTCCTGACTTCAGGGGTCTCCCATCGATAGTCTCCACAGCTAGGGGAGCGTTCAGTTTCCACCGGGAAATTCCATGACGCTTGACTAACTTTACATCAATAAAATTTGTGGAGGCTCCACTGTCAATTAAGGCAGTGGAATTAAACACCACTCCTCTGGAAGTTGTAATCCGAATAGGCAAGACCAACACCCCCTTTGAGGGCCTTTATACAACGCTGCCCCCAGTCCACCGGCCTGCACGTGGACTGGGTGTTCTAGTTTCCCGACGGCTCGGCTTTCCCCCCTTTTAGTCCACAGTCTCTGGCCACGTGGCCCGGCTTTGAACAATAAAAGCATAAACGTTCTCGGCGGCGTCTTTCCTTTTCTTCTTCCGACAGTCTTGGCCTAGCCCCTCCCTGTCCCTCAGCTGCATTACCTGCCATTCCTGCAGAGGGAAGGGTCTTGCTGCGAGATGCCGAGGCTGAGTATCTCGGGACCTCCTGCTTCCTTTCCAGGCGCCTTCCTTCCATCCGGTGATCTATCTCTAGGCATAGCCGGATGAGCCCTGGTAGGTCAGCGGGGGGGGAGGTCCTGGCCAACTCATCCAGGATTTCAGCATTTAATCCACTCCGGTACATAAACATCAGGGCGGCGTCATTGTAACCAGTTTCCTGGGACAGAATTTTAAAAGCGTTAGTGTACTCGGAAACAGTCCCTTTAGCTTGCTTCAGAGCGCCTAGTTGCCGTGCTACTGTTTCAGCTCTTTGCGGGTCTTGGAACATCTCGGTCATCTCCTGTATAAATCCTCTGTACCTTCTTAAGACAGTATCTTTTCTCACGAGATACGGAGTCACCCATTTTGCAGCTTCTCCCTCCAGGAGGCTAATCACGAAGGCCACTTTAGCCCCATCGTCTGGAAACTCCATGTGCCTGACATCCAGATATAACTCACATTGAGCCACGAAAGTTGCCAACTGATCACTTTGTCCCGCGTATTTTGGGGGCAATCCAATGGGAACCTTTACTGCGGCAGCTGGAGGGGCTGTTTGCATCTGGTCTATCGTGGCCTTCAAGGTTTGATTATCCGTCTTCAGTGCCTTGACTGCTGCTAGCAGGGCTTGGACATCTGTCTGCAATTCAGCTACCTTAGTCCTCAAGAGTTTAACTTCTTCCGTCTCAGAAGTGGGGTTCATCCCCCCGCTGCTCCCTTTGACATCTTGTCCCAGTCAAGTGAAGAGAGCGTTGAGGGTGATTTAGGTGGCTCTGTCAAGCTGTCAGGCCCAGGATGCGACTCAGGAACCAGACCAGAGGTTGTAGTTAATTCGTGTTTTATTAGAGTAATGTCCAACAAAGACTGTGCTTTCTCATGAAGCAATACAGGGATACAGGTCCTGCGACATTGGGAGAAAGTTGACAGAGCAAGGGGCTGCTTCCCGCCTGTTCTTTAAGAAGGGGCTAAACGGGCGCACAACCTTTCGCTCCTCCTTAACTCCCCCTCAGGTACTGCCCGCCTTCCCCCCCTTCTCTCCTGTCTTTTCAACCGTCTGCGTGTGCGTGGTGAGGGGGGAGGCATCACCTCCTCCTCTTCTGAAGTGTCCGATTCCCCTATGGGTGATAAAGGAGGAGCTGAGGGTAAACCATCTCTCCGCCTTTCTGCTGTGATCAGCCCTCCCTCTTGCTCTGATCTGCGGAGAAGGGAGGGCCTGGGAATGTCTGGGGGGGATTCTAAAACTTCAAGGCTCTCAGGCTCCCATTGCTAGGCGACCCTATCTCTGGCATTTCCTCTGTTTCGGCTTCGCTCCACAGAGGGTAAGTTCCTCCCTCCTCCCTCTGCCAGCCATTTGAATCCTCTTCTGACAACCCCCCAGGAGGCCAGCTCATCCTCCCGACAATGCCTAACTACTATCCAACAGCGAATTTGGGATATAGAACTACAAAATCACTTGAGTCTCGCCGGCAGGCTCCCAGAGTTCAGGGATAATGAGAGAGCACTGGTGCCTATGCATTATTTAACAAATCTGAATATTCCTAAATACAAAAGAGCTTTTACAGCTGCCAGGTTCAATGTACTTCCATCCGCCCTCCTGCAGGGAAGATATAAAAGGGTACCTTATCACAAAAGGGCCTGTGCAGGTGGAATGGAGGAAGTGGAAACTGTAGGCCATGTTTTATTGTATTGTACCTTTTATAGGGATCTCCATTACTCGTTTATTACCTAATTTTACAAAGCATTCCAGACATACCTAGCGAGTAGCGAGTTTTACTAAATGTATTTAGTGGCACACAGCAATCCACAGGTTACAGTAAGAGTGGTCAGTTTCTGTGCTGCTGCTATCGCATGTCGGAAAACAATGATAAATGATCTTATATAGGAAAATTTATACTGATTGTAATTTTACACTTTTTATTCACTCATGATTTTATGTATTTGATATGATTTTAATTACTCATGTTTTATGTACTGATCTTTGATCGAAATTAATTTATTCATTCATATATGCCTACTCAGAAGTAAGTGTTTTTAATGGGGCTGATGTCCAGGTAAATGGGTAGAGGATGGCAGCCTAGGCTTTAGTTTAGAGTTGGCACTGGGGAAAAACTGGGTTCTTGTGCCTTTAGTACCTGTATGGCAACCAGAAATTCAACAGGCCAAGTCTTTTATAGTATGGAAATACAATTATGGGGAAAGCTTCACCGTGACAACTCTCTCATTTTGTGTGATGTCATGCCCCCATGGTAGCCATTTTGTGATTGGTGTCCCCATAGGGTTGCCATATTCCAGTGCCACAAATCCAGGCTCCCGACCCTGCCGCAGATTGCGAGAGGGAGGTCCCAGGCACCCACCACACTGCGCAGGCCCGCAACACCCTCCTGCATGCTCCACCTACCTCTCCCTTAACATAAATGCTGGTTGCTCTGCAAGTGCAACCTTGCCATCAACCAAGATGGTGGCCAAGGTTTCCCTAAGAGGCTAATGCCACTGCCACCATCTTGGTTGATGGCAGGGATGCGTGCATGTAGCAAGCGTGCATGCCATCAACCAAGATGGCAGCGGAGGCATCAGCCCCTTAGGGAAGCCTCGGCTGCCATCTTGGTTGATGGCAGGGTTGCAACCGTAGCGCGACCAGCATTTATGTCAAGGGAGAGGTAGGTAGGTGGAACGTGCATGTGTGTGTGCATGTGCCAGGGCCTGGGGCAAGCTGGTGCCAGCCCTGAGCATGGCCCACATTTCCCTCCCCACACGCCTCTCTTCTTTTCTTCTCGCCAGTCTCTGCAGCTCAGTGCCAGCCTGGAAAATCCAAGCCAACTAATGGGCTAAGTGGGCACCGGATAGCAGGTCTATAATCCGGGTAAAACCCAGCTAATCAGGCAATATGGCAACCCTATGCCTCCAACACTCTCTAAAGATTTGAAATGTGCCCTCTAGTCCAAAAAGGTTGGCTACCCCTGCCCTACTCTATCCCTAAACGTTAGTTTCAAAAAACTAAGTATTATTTTTTCAGGCCAAGATTCTAGCTTAAATCTTCTTCTATCCATAAGCAGAGTGATAGAAGACAGTTGAGGGCAAAAAGCAGTTTAGGCTGCAATCCAATACACACTTACCTGGGAGGAAATCCCATTGAACCCAATGAAGTTTACTTCTGAGTAGACATGCATTGGATTGCACCCTTATTCAAGAGAATCCTAGGGTAGCAGAAATATGGGGCAAGAATACGGAGCATACAGGAGGATGGAACAACCTTGAATTGTTCTTTTTCTCTTTAATTAAAAAGGCAAGATATAAACATTTCTAAAAACAAATATGGTGGCCTGGCAGCTGGATAGGTTTGCACTGCATTTGCAGATTAGATTAAATTTACTTTGGAGACCTCCAGTATTAACTATCATAATTATCCACTATTTAAAACAACAGAGTATGCTTAATTTCCAGGCTCAAGAGCACTTAATATTGGCTGCATGGTACCATGATCACTAGCAAAACATTTCCAAGTTCACCTGGACTGCTGTACATATAATGGGGCAATCTCCTAGCTGCAGTTAAGAGATATGAAGTAAATTATGCATTCCACCCCTTCTCCTGGTGAAAATTCCCACAGCCCTTCTTAACTGTAGTTAAGCATTATAGACGTCCTCTTAATCAAACCCTAGTTAAGAATTCCAGTGAAGCAAAAAACTTGATTAACTTTGACAACAGCTAACACTTGTGTCAATGGAACTGTCAGGAAGTTCTGAATCAAACCATTGGTCTGTCTAGCTCAATATTGTTTATGCTGATGGGCAGTGGCTGTCCTCTTGGGTTTCAAACAGGGGTCTCTCCCAGGCCTACCTGGAGATGCCACGTTTTGAATTTGGGACCTAGATGCTATCAAACTGAACTACAGCCCTTCCCCCCAGCTGTGATGGAGCGGAGAGTGAATGCTCATAGGAAGGCTGCAGCTCATTTGCATTTTCTTAAGGATGGTTAAGAAACTGTCCCCTATTAAATACACACTGTCCATGGTGGCTTTCATTTAGCTCCATGTCTGCAGTTCTGAAATCCCCAAACTAACACACAACAGGAACACTTTCAAACCCACATGTTCATGGAATTTGGAATTGACCATGTTTTCTTTCCGAGGAAGGATAGTTGGGAGATTTTTTAAAAAACACTGGCACAACTTGATAAGTTATAATAATTGCACAAGATATATTATAGTGCATGATTGTTGGAGCAGAAAAAATATGTCTTATGGCTTGTATGAATGCAAGAAAAGAAAAATTGCCATCAGTTTGCAATCCACAAAGTTTACAGATAATAACAATGAAAAAGTTTACGACCACCTTCCTGTTCTTTTGAGAATTACAGTTCTGCAGTTCAAAACAGACAACCCTGGGATTACAGATACAACCCAATCAAGCCGTAACCGAAGATTTTGCCATTGACTCCAATAGCATCATAATCAGGAATACGTTCTGCAATATTGGAGTATTCTTTTGGCCGCAACATAAATTAAATTTAGCTCTAGTTACAGTACATTTTAAAAAACGCTTAACATTTTTAATCAGCATAAGAGGTTTAGAGATCCACAAGTGATTTAAAGGCTGTTGGCCTGGGGAGCAATGCATTTGCAATATTGTGCATTAGTCAAATGGCAGGGATTATGAAAGGGGGAGGGAGAAACCTCGTAAGTGTAATAAATGAAATTATATAAAACAATCTGTAGATCTATGTACAAAATCCTGCTAGATGTTTAACTCTAGGGGTAATATGAGAAAAGGGGTTGGCCCTATATGAATGGCAATAGAGGCTGGAAGTCTCTTTGACTGTCTAATATAGCCAGATTATCTGGCATGTTAGGAAAACAGATTGCAGCAGTTTTTATGCAATATTAACTTATTTGACCCAACAAAGTGCAGTGGGAGAAAACAGCCCTGTTACCACCACCCCTCTGAGCATCTTGCAAAATGCAGCTGCTGAACGTAAAGGGTAATACAAGATAACTTGGGCAATCAGATAGAACAGCTGACTCACTTGTACAAAGATATCTGGATAGAAGAAATTAACACTGCAATTTTGTGCACACTCAATTTGGGAGTAGATTCCACTGAACCCCATAGGACTTGCATCCAAGCAAACATGTATTGGATTAGGCTCCAACATGCTTCCATTTCTCTGAAACAACACTTCATAATACACAGCTTGCGGAGCCAGATTATTAATATGCAGTGTTGCCCAGTCAAATGTGGCTGTCTCTTTTCTCTGGTTTCCAGCTGCTAAATAATCATGTTAAAGACTGGCTATATTAAAAAACATGTATTTTCCAAATGCTACTTTATGGTTCATTTAATTGCACTTTATTATGCATTTAGTTGCAACAGGGTTGGAGTTAGGCAATTCTAGACTAGGGAGATGGGTTCTGCACTGATTGTTTTCTAAACACGTTCAGGTTTAGAAAACAGAGGAAAGCTCTTCAGCTATGTCAGAGGTCCTCCCCCGTTCTTATGTTTTTAAAGTGCACTGAGAATTTCAGGGGCAGGACTTTACCTCAGTGGGGGAGTAAGTGTTTAGTATGCAAAAGGTCTTGGGTTCAATCCCTGGGAGCTCCAGACAGGTCTGGGAAAGTCTCCTGTCTGAAACCTAGAAAAGTTGCTTCCTGTAAGAGTAAACCAACCTCCTCTAATCTGGTCCTCTCCAGAGGTTTTGTACTACAACTCCCATCTGCTGAGGACCAGATGGGGGAGGCTGCAGCAGACCAAGCCACATGGACCAGTGGCCTACTTTGGAATAAGATAACTTCCTATTTCCTTTAACAAAAAACAAAAAAAGGTGATTGTAACAGGTGCCCTCAGAAAACCAGCAGAATCAGCTTAGACCAGAACTTATTTTAAATTGGTTTTAAAAAAACCCAACTGAAATCTTTTCAGTTTGATTCAGATCCATATTTCCATCCATCTCATGACATGTAGCAGCCAGGTACATTTCCTCCTCCTCTTTATTTGTATGCCACCTTTCCACAAAAAAGTGCTTAAAGCAGCTTACAACAAAGTAAACAACAATTACAAAAACCATTTCAGAATAACAAAAATAATAAAATGGCAGTAATAAAACAGTAACATAATAAATATCACAGCTAACACAAAAACTTTTTCAACACTATAAATATAACATTACATCCGTTAGCAGGCAACATACACTGTACATTTGTACAGACAGTATGCGTCGACTTCTAAAAATCCACAAGAATGAGTAAAGATTGTTTATTTCTGAGTCAGCCTATAGGCTTCATCCAACCTCCTGATCCACCCTCAACGTGAAAACAAATATTACTTCAGGCATTAATATTTGGTTATTATCCCACTGTTTAAGACCTAATGCTTCCTGGGAAAAATTCAAGGGGTAGTTTTAACCTATAAAGTTCTAAATAAATGTCAGAGGTAATACTCTCTCTACCCCCAAGTCTCACATGTACATCATCAACAAGGAGCAAATTTCAAACATGCACTTTCATCACATCAACTGACATGCTGAACATACAGACAGTTTAGCTCCAACATTACAGTGCCTTCCTTTCTGCTCATATCCCCAAGCACACAACCCTTTCAAAGGCAGTTCACACATTTCATGATGAGATATGGTGGCATAGATACAGGTGTGAATATAAGCACAGAGAAACATGTAAACCTGGCCAAAATTGAGGCACGCCGTGGGTTCATCTAGCCTAGTATTGTCTTCTGCTCTGACTGGCAACAGCTCCCCAGCATCTCTGGTACTTGATCTTTTAATTGGGGGTGCCAGGGATTGAACCTGAGATCTTCAGCATGCAAAGCATGTGCGCAACTGAGCCATGCCCCTCCTCTCACAGTCCTGAACATAAATGTGAAGAAATGGCATAGGGTACAGTCCTTCTGTGACTGCACCCCTGCAGCTTGCCAGTTAAGGAATCACACATTTCAAAAGACATCCTTACATATGGAAAATTAGCATAGCAGGACCATCCAACAATCCATGTTAAAGGAGCAGGATATAAATTAAATAAATAAAATTTCAATTGTCCCACTTACCTGTTCAACACTATGACATCTGAACAAGAGACGCATCCTCAGTAGCCACACCAAAAACTGAAAGAACTGTTTTAGCCTATGTACCCATGAAAGCGAAAGAAGCCTTTTTGACATATAGCAAAGCTTTTTTGAGGAGGCACCTTCCAACAGTGCATGCTTCTGTTGGTATTTGCAGGAAGCCTTCTGTAGCAACCAAGATCAGGCTGGAGGGCACACCTCCGCTCGCAGAGTACAGAGATAAACAGGTATGAGCTTGAGGGGGAGAGAGCAGCTGAAGAGACAGCTGTAGGAAAAGTCCCACAATGTTTGGTGCTTGCAACACAGGCAAGGAAGAGGAAGGTTCCTTCTGCCTCAATGCTGCAGACAACCCAAACGCTGATAAGCTAAGGAGGAGGGTGGCAGCCTTAACTGCTAGGGTTGCTGGGGGGAGGAAAGATGCAGTAGTGCTGCCTGTGTTAATTGTGTGCAGGAGCCAGTCTAGGAGAAGGAAGAACCTGAGCATAAGGGAGAAGCCATAGGAGGATCCTGTGATGAACCAGTGGCCTGAGTTCTGAGAACAAAAAGCTCACCAGGTCTACTCTGAAGCAAGAGTGGCCAGGCATCCTGAGAACCCCGGGGGGGGGGGTAGAAAGGAGACCACCGCACTGTGAGGCATTACACTTTTTTTAAAAAGTGGGACTGACTTATACAGTTAGGATTACGTTTGGATTTATCACCCCCATTTAAATCTATTTACACTGAGTAGATTTCAACTTGATATTGTACAAATATGTTTTTGACTGTCTTGAAACCAGATATTATACTGTTTGTAGCAGGAGGGACTAGAAATGTAAAATAGAAGACATAGGTGTTTATCTGTACAGCAGTCACCTAGTTTACTGTTGCCTTTCTTGTCTTCTTTTAATTTCTCTACTTCCTCCTAACATCAAGCGGAGGCAGAAGTGCTTGGAGTCAATTATACAAACTTAGACCGTGTGCACACCATACATTTTAGAGCACATGGTTTCCCTCGAAGAATCCTAGGAAATGTAGTTTACCTCTCAGAGCTACAATTCCCACCAACCTTACTAAAGTTAGTGCTTTAAATGTGCAGCCCTGCTTAGAAAATGAAAAGTGTCTACATGAGAAATTTGTATTAGTACAATGACAACAGATTTATGTAACTTCAAAGATGATAATGAAGACATTGAACTTGTCAAAAATTATCAATATCTTGGCGCAGTCATTAGCCAAAATGGAGACAATAGTCAAGAAATCAGAAGAAGGCTAGGACTGGGGAGGGCAACTATTATTTATTTATTATTTTATTTATATCCTGCCCTTCCTCCCAGCAGGAGAGAACTAGAAAAGATCCTTCAATGTAAAGATGTGCCACTGAACACCAGAGTCAGGATCATTCAAACCATGGTATTCCTGATCTCTATGTATGGATGTGAAAGTTAGACAGTGAAAAAAGAGGATAAAAAAAAAATCAACTCATTTGAAATGTACTGTTGGAGTTTTGTGGATACCATGGACCGCGAAAAAGACAAATAATTGGGTGTTAGAAGAAATTAAACCAGAACCATCACTAGAAGCTAAAACGATGAAACTGAGGTTATCATACTTTGGACGCATCATGAGAAGACATGATTCACTAGAAACGACAATAATGCTGGGAAAACAGAAGGGAGTAGAAAAAGAGGAAGACCAAACAAAAGATGGATTGATTCCATAAAGGAAGCCACAGACCTGAACTTACAGTATAAGAATAGGGTGGTTTACAACAGATGCTATTGGAGGTTGCTGATTCATAGGGTTGCCATAAGTCGTAATTGACCTGAAGGCATGTAACACACACACACAAGAGAGAGCTATTTTTCTGGGAACAGTTTTCAGCCAAAGTGTTCTTTGCCACTTTTTAGCAACTACTTTTAGAAAATGAGAGGTATGTAACATAGTAACAGGATTAAGAAAACTGTCTCAAGCCACCAGTTCTATTATTTAATTACATTTTTCTCCCTCATTCCCCCCCCAAGGATTCTTCCCCCACTTATTCTATCTTCACAACTGTGAAGGTGTGACTCAAACTAATTGAAAGATTGACTGAAAGCCATTTTAAGTCAAAGACTCCCAGAGTGGCATACAAGATCAGGAGTAAGCCAGTCCCTGCCCTCAGGCTTACAAAGACAGGAAACCCAAGGAAAAGGGGAGGGGCAACATAGATGGGAAGTTTGTGACAGTAAGTTGCTAAATTGTCCAATGGGTTTCATAAGTGAGCTTGAACCCAGGTCTTCCCAGAGCTAGTCCAGTACAAGTTAAACCACTGCACCATACCACCTATGAAGTAGCACTGTGCTAAAGAAACATGACTTTCAGTGAAATCTGGTACACGTCTGCTCAGAACCAAAGTCCCACTGAATTCAATGGTGCAGTCTCAGGCAAATGTGAATAGTATTGTATTCTTGGTGCTGTGGGTTAAACATTTTTGACTGATAAAAATGATGTCCAGCTATTCAAGCAACAACAGCGCTTTAGCAGAAAGGCAGCATATAAATGCAGCACATAAATAAGAGGATACATACTAGGGACAGCTGATCCCCATCCAGAATGGCTGTAATCTATACAAGTGCAATTCCAAGGTAAAAATGTGCCTCCAGATAATTTCAAGGTAGTTGTCAAATCCAAAGATCTACTGATCAAAGGGCATTTAGTTTTGCTGTTAGATTATTCAAGCCTCACAGTATCTTATTAAATTTGGCATTGAAATACACTCGGACTCTTTTCAAACATCTAATTCCCTTCCTTGATACCATCCCACAGCGTTAGCTGGGGCTGATGGGAGCTGTAGTCCAACAACAGCTGGAGGGCTCTGGGATGGTGAAGGCTGTCCAAAGGTATGACAAACATTTTTTTCAACAGCTCTGAGCTCCCTGGGAGATGGATGGGAAACAAATGTAGCGGGGGGAAATGATCTTCAATTTATATTATCAAAAGCCTATGAGCAACTAACAAAATCCAATAAAATCCAACCAACACAATACAATACAATCAAATAACTCAGAAATCAACATCAATGACAACTACAGATGGAATTTTAAAAAATCAAGTGCTTCATGGAACACTGTCATCTTAACTAGCCACTTAAAAGGCAGACAGCATGTTTAATTCTGGAATCTAGGTATGGTATCTCGTGATACAATACACAAGGCATACCAGTCATCCATCTTATGGCAAACACGAGTTTCTCCATCCACATACATACCCTGAGGAAATACTCTGCTAGTAGACCTCGCAGTAAAATGTTAAATATTACGAAGCTTCATGCATTTGTAGACATATTTAACCCAGTTGAAAGCCATGAAGGATGAAGTTTATATCAAGTTTTAAAAGTCAATTTTTTAAAAAATATATTTCTTCCTTTTGAGTAAATATTCCCCACTTCAAAACAAGCTAGGAATTTGGTGGGAGACTGGCATAATGCTTTGAATTCTTTATAAATTAAGGTGGCTTTTTCTTTGCTGACTAGGAGGAACTCAATTTTCCACACATTTCTACATCTAAAGGTTTGGTGTGTGCTTTTAATGCTATTTAAAGTTCACAAAAAGCAGCACACAAATTAGGTATCTAGTTCAGCTAGTTAAACGTACTTTTCAAAACAATGGCAAGCTGTTAAAATATATAGTTTGACCTTCAAAGTATTCTCCCAAGGAAAACTGGCTCCATTTGTCAAACTGGATACGACACTTTCTCTGTAAGGCCATTATCAAAGAGTGACACAGACTACAGAAACAACTCTGCCAGCCCAGTAAAGAATTTCTTGTGGCAATTATTTTAGGGCCCAATGGGATCGCTTTGCTTGGTTTTTCCAAATGAACTGGAAAGGGTGTGAAAGCAATTAAACTGACTACAAAAGTAGCAGGCATCCTATGTTCCCAGTTGCAAAGGAGGTCTCTAGCGTTCAGTATATTTTTACAAATGCTTATTTTGAAATGTGCCTGCTGGTTCTGCTACTTCTGATAAATCTTTAAAAACCTAAAGTTGCACTATAAATCAGTATATTGAGGACTGGTACAAGGTAATAGTGTGCATACTTTCCCCGTATCTGCCTACCCCAGTTCTACACTGCAGTACCAGGACACACCTGGCAAGATGAACCACAGGCCCAAGCAAGAGGCTAACACCTAATATTTTATGTGCCATCTCTGTAAAAATATACATAGATTAGCCTAGAGTTGAGGAGAATCAGAGCCATCCAATGACTTTATATGTGCATGAGCTCTAATGCGGGAAGAAGCGCTGCAGAGGAAACCCCATGCTTACATGTCCTCTCTACTGCATGCAGAAAACCGCCTCCAACCCTAAAGTCAATTCACATAGGAAACGCGTATGTGTATCAATGAATTGCATGGAGTCTGAATCAGAGCTTGGAAGATTACTTTTAAAAAGTAATAAATTACAGTTACAATTACTTGGCCCAAAAATGTAGTAATTATCGTTACAATTACAATTGCTCTGAAAGTAACTGATTACTTTACTTTTTCTCAAAAGTAATCACTACAATTACATTTCAGTTACTTTTTTAAAAAAACTCCTACAAGGTGCTGGTCTTGGCTGCTGCACATCTAAGAAGCCTAAAACAATATTAAAAATAAACACACACAGACAGGGAGTAGTAGAATAAAAAAATTATCCATAAGATTAACATAATGGCATAACAGAATCTCACATCCCCCCAAGCAATGAAGATACCCCAACTCTTGAAATCAAATTTTACACTTGAAATGCTTTTATAATGTTTCTGTTATGTCTCAAAAGAACAAGATGCTCAAAGAGCATGTCAGACAAGGAATGTCTTTTTACAGTCATTACGTTGCCACCAGTACTGAACAGGCATTCTACTGCGGCGCTTGAAGGCGTGCCTGTGTTGTGCTGCAAAAAACACCGCAGCACCCGTGGAAAGCCATGGAGTGATGACACTTCCCTGCTGGGAGACCTCAGGTACCTCACCAGTTCCTCCTCAGCAGTGTCCACTGCTGACTTCTTGCCCTGGGGCAGAAAGTTAAAGAAGTCATCTTCTAAGTCATCTCCTTCCTGGTCTTTATCTGAAGACTGATCACTGTCCTCATTAAGTACACCCATCTTTATTTCAGCTTTCAGCAAGGCTTCCATTGTGTATCTAAGAAAGAGAGAGGATATGTTAACACATATATGTTAGGAAACCATCATCTGCTCTTCATTTCCTGATGCTTGTCATGTCCCCTGGTTCAGGGTCCAGCCTGAGCCTGTGGATGATGACATGGAAGGTAGGAAGGTGACCAAGTCACCACACTCATGGGGCAGCACAGCAGACCCTTAAGGATTACCTGCAGCAACCCAAGGTTGTGATGAGGAGCCCCAGGAAGAAAAGGACCAGCCCCTGCCTACCACCTTAAGCCCTCTGATGCCTCCCTTGAGACAACATTTCCCTTGGCGTAATCCACCCAAAGGGCTTCCCTAATGTTCTTACTTGTTGGTATGGGTGGTGGCCTGACACGATTCCAGCCGATCTAGTTTGAAGCGAGGGTGTAGGCAGGCTGCCAGAAGAAGCCTCTTGTCCTCCCAGATAGCTGCAAACCGCTTTCTTAGGGCTTCGCGCACACCTTTCAGCAGCTGAAAACAGTATGTGTACCTCTCAGGTTTGTTTTCCAGTCCTTCTAACTTGCGGTCCAGATTGCAGAGCGTTGGTAGCAAATCCTCCCGTTGCAGGATATCTAGGGACTGGGCTAGTGGCTCCCTAATCTCTGAATATTCCTGTACCACTTCAATCTCAGCAGCTGTGATCCTGGACAAGGAGCAGCGGTCCATTATGGCATGCATTTTTAGTGGCACAGTTGACAGGAGCTCATGTAGTTGCTTCAACGCATCAAAGGTGGAATTCCACCTGGTCTTATTCGGTACCTTCAGATACACACCACATTGCGCATGGATATACTCAGCAATCTGGGCTGACTGGTTCTGCTTGGACCACAACTTGCTGCACTTACCCATCAAGGAACAAAACTGTTTCTTGAAAGGACCAAGAAGACTACTTTTGGAGGAGTCAGAAAGCATGGCCTCTATGTCTTGTGTTGCCACAAGGTTGAGGGTGTGGCTAGCACATCTCTGGTGTGGTGGTAAAACAAAATCCTCTCCTGAGTCTGCAACTTCTTCCTCTGCCTCAGGTCCTGTGTCCAGGATCTCACAGATAGGCACAAACTCCACCTCAGCCTCTTCCTCCTCCTGGTTATCACCATCATCGTCACTGGTGCCTGCAGCTTCCACTGGTTCTTTGGCCATGAAAACTCTGAACGCTTTCACAAAGTTGGAGCCATTGTCTGTAGTAGTGCACATAACTTTGTTGTGGATCCTGTACTGCATAAGAACATAAGAACATAAGAAGAGCCTGCTGGATCGGGCCAGTGGCCCATCTAGTCCAACATCCTGTTCTCACAGTGGCCAACCAGGTGCCTGGGGGAAGCCCGCAAGCAGGACCCGAGTGCAAGAACACTCTCCCCTCCTGAGGCTTCTGGCAACTGGTTTTCAGAAGCATGCTGCCTCTGACTAGGGTGGCAGAGCACAGCCATCATGGCTAGTAGCCATTGATAGCCCTGTCCTCCATGAATTTGTCTAATCTTCTTTTAAAGCCGTCCAAGCTGGTGGCCATTACTGCATCTTGTGGGAGCAAATTCCATAGTTTAACTATGCGCTGAGTAAAGAAGTACTTCCTTTTGTCTGTCCTGAATCTTCCAACATTCAGCTTCTTTGAATGTCCACGAGTTCTAGTATTATGAGAGAGGGAGAACTTTTCTCTATCCACTTTCTCAATCCCATGCATAATTTTATACACTTCTATCATGTCTCCTCTGACCCGCCTTTTCTCTAAACTAAAAAGCCCCAAATGCTGCAACCTTTCCTCGTAAGGGAGTCGCTCCATCCCCTTGATCATTCTGGTTGCCCTCTTCTGAACCTTTTCCAACTCTATAATATCCTTTTTGAGATGAGGCGACCAGAACTGTACACAGTATTCCAAATGCGGCCGCACCATAGATTTATACAATGGCATGATGATATCGGCTGTTTTATTTTCAATACCTTTCCTAATTATCGCTAGCATGGAATTTGCCTTTTTCACAGCTGCTGCACACTGGGTTGACATTTTCATCGTGCTGTCCACTACAACCCCGAGGTCTCTCTCCTGGTCGGTCACTGCCAGTTCAGACCCCATGAGCGTATATGTGAAATTAAGATTTTTTGCTCCAATATGCATAATTTTACACTTGTTTATAGTGAATTGCATTTGCCATTTTTCCGCCCATTCACTCAGTTTGGAGAGGTCTTTTTGGAGCTCTTCGCAATCCCTTTTTGTTTTAACAACCCTGAACAATTTAGTGTCATCAGCAAACTTGGCCACTTCACTGCTCACTCCTAATTCTAGGTCATTAATGAACAAGTTGAAAAGTACAGGTCCCAATACCGATCCTTTAGGGACTCCACTTTCTACAGCCCTCCATTGGGAGAACTGTCCGTTTATTCCTACTCTCTGCTTTCTGCTTCTTAACCAATTTCTTATCCACAAGAGGACCTCTCCTCTTATTCCATGACTGCTAAGCTTCCTCAGAAGCCTTTGGTGAGGTACCTTGTCAAACGCTTTTTGAAAGTCTAAGTACACTATGTCCACTGGATCACCTCTATCTATATGCTTGTTGACACTCTCAAAGAATTCTAATAGGTTACTGAGACAGGACTTTCCCTTGCAGAAGCCATGCTGGCTCTGCTTCAGCAAGGCTTGTTCTTCTATGTGCTTAGTTAATCTAGCTTTAATAATACTTTCTACCAGTTTTCCAGGGACAGAAGTTAAGCTAACTGGCCTGTAATTTCCGGGATCCCCTCTGGATCTCTTTTTGAAGATTGGCGTTACATTTGCCACTTTCCAGGCCTCAGGCACGGAGGAGGACCCAAGGGACAAGTTACATATTTTAGTTAGCAGATCAGCAATTTCACATTTGAGTTCTTTGAGAACTCGATTTGTCAGTTTTTATATTGTCCATTAAGCTTAGAACTTCCTCTCTCGTTACCACTATTTGTCTCAGTTCCTCAGAATCCCTTCCTGCAAATGTTAGTTCAGGTTCAGGGATCTGCCCTATATCTTCCACTGTGAAGACAGATGCAAAGAATTCATTTAGCTTCTCTGCAATCTCCTTATCGTTCTTTAGTACACCTTTGACTCCCTTATCATCCAAGGGTCCAATTGTCTCCCTAGATGGTCTCCTGCTTTGAATGTATTTATAGAATTTTTTGTTGTTGGTTTTTATGTTCTTAGCAATGTGCTCCTCAAATTCTTTTTTAGCATCCCTTATTGTCTTCTTGCATTTCTTTTGCCAGAGTTTATGTTCTTTTTTATTTTCTTCATTTGGACAAGACTTCCATTTTTTGAAGGAAGACTTTTTGCCTCTAAGAGCTTCCTTGACTTTGCTCGTTAACCATGCTGGCATCTTCTTGGCCCTGGCGGTACCTTTTCTGATCTGCAGTATGCACTCCAGTTGAGCTTCTAATATAGTGTTTTTAAACAACTTCCAAGCATTTTCGAGTGATGTGACCCTCTGGACTTTGTTTTTCAGCTTTCTTTTTACCAATCCCCTCATTTTTGTGAAGTTTCCTCTTTTGAAGTCAAATGTGACCGTGTTGGATTTTCTTGGCAATTGGCCAGTTACATGTATGTTTAATTTAATAGCACTGTGGTCACTGCTCCCAATCGGTTCAACAACATTTACATCTTGCACCAGGTCCCAGTCCCCACTGAGGATTAAGTCTAGGGTTGCTGTCCCTCTGGTCGGTTCCATGACCAACTGGTCTAGGGAATAGTCATTTAGAATATCTAGAAACTTTGCTTCTTTGTCATGACTGGAACACATATGCAGCCAGTCTATGTCCGGGTAGTTGAAGTCACCCATTACTACCACATTTCCTAGTTTGGATGCTTCCTCAATTTCATATCTCATCTCAAGGTCTCCCTGAGCATTTTGATCAGGGGGACGATAGATCGTTCCCAGTATTAAGTCCCTCCTGGGGCATGGTATCACCACCCACAACGATTCTGTGGAGGAGTCTGCCTCTTTTGGGGTTTCGAGCTTGCTGGATTCAATGCCTTCTTTCACGTATAGAGCGACTCCGCCACCAATACGTCCTTCCCTGTCCTTCCGATATAGTTTATATCCAGGGATAACCGTATCCCACTGGTTTTCTCCATTCCACCAGGTCTCCATTATGCTCACTATATCAATGCTCTCCTCTAAGACCAAGCACTCCAGTTCTCCCATCTTGGTTCGCAGGCTCCTAGCATTAGCGTACAGGCACTTGTAAGCAGTGTCTCTCTTCAAGTGTCTTTGGCACTTGTGGTTAGGCCTGTGGTAGTTTTGCTCTTCTGAATTTATATCCTGTGCCCCTGCTCTCACAATGCCTACTTCTAGGCCTACCCCTTTTAAAATTTCATCATTTCTTTGGTTTTTATCCCCGGGGGGAGGTTTATTCCGAACCGGACCTTTCTCAGCTCCTGTCGGGTTTCCCCCCTCAGTCAGTTTAAAAGCTGCTCTGCCACCTTTTTAATTTTAAGTGCCAGCAGTCTGGTTCCATTCTAGTTCAAGTGGAGCCCATCCCTTTTGTACAGGCCCGGCTTGTCCCAAAATGTTCCCCAGTGCCTGACAAATCCAAACCCTTCCACCCGACACCATCGTCTCATCCACGCATTGAGACTGCGAAGCTGGTCCTGTCTGGCTGGTCCTGCGCGTGGAACCGGTAGCATTTCAGTGAAAGCCACCTTGGAGGTCCTGGCTTTCAGCATCCTACCTAGCAACCTAAATTTTGCTTCCAGGACCTCACGGCTGCATTTCCCCATGTCGTTGGTGCCAACGTGCACCACGACCACTGACTCCTTCCCAGCACTGTCTACCAAACTATCTAAATGACGGGCGATATCCGCAACCTTCGCACCAGGCAGGCAAAACACCTTGCGGTCTACACGCCCATCACACACCCCACTGTCTATGTTCCTAATGATCGAATCACCCACTACAAGGATCCCTCCACCCCCTGGAGATATATCCTCGGCACGAGAGCATAGCTGCTCATCCCCCAAGGAATGGGTCCCTTCTAAGAGATCGTTTCCCTCTTCCTCAGCTGGATGCTCTCCTTCCCCGAGACCATCGTTCTCCATGATAGCAGGAGAGCTATCATCGTTGGAGTGGGACACAGCTATAATGTCCCTGAAGGCCTCCTCCACACACCTCTCTGCCTCTCTCAGCTTTTCCAGGTCCGCCACCTTGGCCTCAAGGAAATGAAGTCGTTCCCGGAGAGCCAGGAGCTCATTGCACCGAGAGCATACCCACGACTTCTGTCCAACAGGCAGATAGTCGTACATGCTGCAGGCCGTGCAAAACACTGGAAAGCCCCCACACCCCTGCTGGCTTCTTACCTGCATAGTTTTGTTTAAGGTTTATTACGTAAATGGGTTGGAGACTGCGGTTTAGTTGAGGTCAGGGAACAGACGGGCAGAGTGGGGGGCCCTGGCCTCCTCGCCCTGCTGCCGCACATGTACATCATGCAGTGCTTTTGAAAGGACATCGTATGTATGGCGCCCCTTCAGACGCTTACAAGCCAAGGCCCTGACCTCACATTTCAGGGTAGTTGGGTTGATCCAGTGGGCTGTTACCCCAAAGTAACTCTTCTTGCCATTGGTCCAACAATCTGCAGTGGTTGCTATATATGCCACAGCACCCATTCCGTTTGCAAGAGTTTCTCTCATGTGGCATGCTCTCTTCTCAATTCTGTCTCTCAGAGTCTTGGCACATATGATGGTGAGATCTTTGGGGAGTCCAATGCGAACCAGATTAATGAATGATGGTTTGTCCACAGTCTGAAGTGGTAATGTCTCCTCTACAATGAAATCAATGATTCTCCTGTCGAGATTGCTCTGGGTGACAGGCTCCCTGCCAGATCCCCACCTCTCAAGGGTTGTCTGCTGCTGCTTCAGCATTTTGGGAGGAGGGGTGTCATGCATTGGTTCAGGAAGGCCACGTCTCCTTGCCTTTATTGCTTCTTCAATTGCTCTCAGCTTCTCAGGGTGTGCCCTCTGAGGAAGAAGAACAAAGCATGAATCCAAGAAAAAATGGAAGAGGAACTTCACAATTTAAACATAAATAGACAATGGACACTCTTTGAGGACCAGCATGACAAAGGCTTACCTCAAAATGTTTCTTCACATTGGATGAGGAGGAAACAGCTGATGTCAGAGTTTTGATCCTTGGAAGGCAGTAATTGCATCGTACAACAACATTTTCCCCACTCTGGCTCACAAATGTACAAGCTTTCTCAAAGCCAAACCATGGTACTTGCTGTTCTGCAGATGTGGCTGTGGGCAACTGGCACTGCTTCGTGCCCTCCTCCTCCTCGTGCACAGGGCCTCCTTTCTGAACCTCACTTTCTAGTTTTGCCTCCTCAGGATCAACAAGCTGTGACTCAAGTGGCCGCACTAACTGACTGCTGCTCTCAGCAGCAAAACCTGCAACAGGCATCTCTGTAATAAACAAGAGATAATGCTCCTATATGGGTGAACTTCAGCTGTGATGTGCCCCCATCTCTTCCCCATGCTGCAAGATGCCCCAGTCAGAGTGGAAGTAAGCAGGTCGATAGCACAATTAAAAGAGATCCTATTTGCATCATTTTTGCTCACTGAATAACCCTGCCTGGGCCAGTCTAACCTACTATCTCACAGGGTTGTTGTGAGAACAAAATGAGACTAGGGTTCAAATCCCCACATAGCCATGAAGCTCACTGGGTGACCTTGGGCCAGTCACTGCCTCTCAGCCTCATGAAAACCCTATTCATAGGGTCACCATAAGTTGGAATCAACTTGAAGGAGGTACACATATTTTTTATTTTGAATATGATGATTATGATAATAAATATGCAGCATTTCAAATTAATTCTGTATGAGAAGCATTCCATGCCAAGCTTGGAAAACCAAGGATGAGGTATAAAATGGAGACAAAAATACTTTTGACAAAATGCCGTTTATCTTTTATATCTATATCTATAATTAGCAATACAGCTGAATGATGTATGTAAAGTATTTTTTCTTTCCCTTTTCTTTTTTATTAATATTTTAGTACTACTGCTAAAGTTCTGATGAAAGAATAAAGCATTCATTAGCCAAATTCAAATGATTAGAACACATCACATAAATTCCACTGAAGCTGGAGTTTTTGCCATAGAAAATGAAAAAAACATATAACCTATAATTTATGATAGCGCAATAGACAATCAGAACTAATATAAAACCCTATTGCTTCTCATTTGCAAATCTTGCAAGATCTAAGGTAACTCTAGATCATGTGAGTTCAGGTGATGCATGTTATGTACATTTGTATAGATATTAACAGAGATTGTCAACAGTCTATGATGCTTGTGTGTGCCAATGTGTGTGTTTGTGGCAGGCTTTTACCCTGCACTGAGATCACTGAGACGTAGGACTTAGTAAAATAAGAAAAGCTATTTCATTTATAAAAATATATCATAGATAGGAAAGGCATACCTAGTTCTAAGTACTAACTTGGAGGCGCAACACCCAGGTTTGGGAGTTGCCCTCACTGCCCCTTCTTCATGTGTACTGGAGAGTGACAGAATAGGGCTAGAAGCAAATAGAAAGCAAAAACGGAAAGTAGGGTAACATCTAAAGAAATACTCTCCTTTACATCTCTTCTTTCTTTCTGTATATATATATATATATATACAAAGTATCTTTTAAAATTGTTCTTTTCAATTCACTCTTGAATGAACATCATACCTAGGGCAGATCCACACCATTCCTTTAAAGCACATTCAACACCCATTTGAAGCACATGAATCCCACCACAGAATCATGGGAACTGCAGTTTGTTAATAGTGGTGAGAACTATAACTGTGAGGGGGAAATGACACTTCCCAGAATTCTTTAGGCGAAGTCATGCACTTTAAATGCGAGTTGGATGTGCTTTACACATATTGTGTGAATCCGCTTAATAAATTTTGCCTGCATGTAAATTGTTTTAATTTTTCAAAATGGAAATAAGCTATGAAGTGTAGTGGGTGACCATGGGCTACTCATCATTTCTCAGCCTATGTGCCCCTCAGGATGAAAACAATGGAGAACCATGACTACCCCAAGGCATACTTAAAATGTAAAGGAAGTATTGTACAACCATAGTATGCAATTGGATACTTATAGGGACACAGCATGACAAAACTGGGTGGAAGTAATGAGTGGGGTACCACAGGGCTCACTCCTGGGCCCAGTGCTCTTCAACATTTTTATTAACTACTTGGATGAGGAGGTACAGAGCATGCTTATCAAATTTGCAGATGATACAAAATTGGGGGGCATAGCTAATACCGTGGAAAACAGAAAGAAAATTCAAAGGGACCTTGATAGGCTGGAGCATTGGGCTGAAAACAACAGAATGAAATTCAACAGGGATAAATGCAAAGTTCTACACTTAGGGGAAAAAAACCATATGCACAGTTATAAGATGGGGATACTTGGCTCAGCAGTACAACATGCAAGAAGGATCTTGGAATTGTTGTTGATCACAAGCTGAATATGAGCCAACAGTGTGATGTGGCTGCAAAAAAGGTAAATGCTATATTAGGCTGCATTACAGAAGTATAGTTTCCAAATCATGCGAAGTACTAGTTCCCCTCTTTTCAGCACTGGTTAGGCCTCATCTTGAGTGCTGTGTCCAGTTCTGGTCTCTGCACTTCAAGAAGGATGCAGACAAACTGGAACAGGTTCAAAAGAGGGCAACAAGGATGATCAGGGGACTGGAAACAACGCCCTATGAGGAGAGACTGAAGGAACTGGGCATATTTAACCTGGAGAAGAGAAGACTGAGGGGAGATATGATAGCACTCTTCAAGTACTTGAAAGGTTGCCACACAGAGGAGGGCCGGGATCTCTTCTCGATGATCCCAGAGTGCAGGACACAGAATAATGGGCTCAAGTTGCAAGAAGCCAGATTTCGACTGGACATCAGGAAAAGCTTCCTAACTGTTAGAGCCATACAACAATGGAACTAATTACTAGAGAGGTAGTGGGATCTCCGACACTGGAGGCATTCAAGAGGCAGCTGGACAGCCGTCAGGAATGCTTTGATTTGGATTCCTGCATTGAGCAGGGGGTTGGACTTGATGGCCTTATAGGCCCCTTCCAACTCTACTATTCTATGATTCTATGAAAATATTTATATAAGCATGACTATCAAATATGTTTATTTATATAACCTGCAAAGATATTTATAGTGCAATCCTATGTTTGTTTACTCAGAAGCAAGTCCCAATGTATTCAATGGGGCTTACTCAACCAGGGAAAACTGCAGCCTCAAGTGATAAGGAACTTGTTCTTTTAACAAGTCCTTTAAGTTGAGAGCTTATCCCAGTCTGCATCTGTGTTGAAATTGCTTTTTAATATGTTTTTAAACTTTTTCTTTAAAAAAATGTTTTTAAAGCTTTTAAAAATGTTTTTAAAGATGTTTTGTTTTAATATATTTTAAAGTCTGTTTTTATGATTTTTGAAGTGTTTTTAGTACTTTTGTTTGCCGCCCTGGACTCCTACTGGGAGGAAGGGCAGGATATAAATCAAATAATAAATAAATAAAAATAAACTTCATTTTTAAAAAAAAAAACACAAGTCTGCGCTATGTTTACTCACAAGTCCCATTAATTTAGAGCACAATCCTAACCATGTCTACTCAAAAGCAAGTCTTAATGGAGTTCAATGGGGTTTACTCCAGGTACATGCTTTACTCCCAGAAATGGCTTTACTCCCAGAAAAGCAGATATTGGATTAAATACTTTCATATTTCATAGCCCAGGGTCTGACTCTTGGATAGAAGAGGAAAAAAAACATTAAGCCATATTACTTACGCAAACTGCAAAAAACTCAAAGCCACCATATTCTGACGTTCAGCCTAGCCATGCCTGGATCAACAAGTCACAACTCTGGCGTCATTGGCTACAATCATGAAAGGGCGGGGTTACAGCCGGAGCTTTGAAAAGTTACTTTTTTAAACTACAACTCCCATCAGCCACAGCCAGCATGGCCACTGGATTGGGCTGATGGGAGTTGTAGCTAGAGCATGGATCTGTTTAAAAAAAAGTTGTGCGGGGGGGGCGGTTGACGTTTTGGTGTATATCTCGGGAATTAGACCACCTAGAAACTTACTTTTTTTTTTAAATTGAAGCTGAGAGTCCGGAGAGTAAGGGGTGGTAGCCAGAGAGCCGGAGCCCCCCCAAAACCAGAGACTCCAGTCGAAAACACACACACCGGGGCACACACACACACACACAAATCATCGTCACTCACCTCCACAGCTCTTTGCCATTCTGCTGCTGCCTTCTCCTCCTTGTCCTTGCCCTGGCTTTTTCCTCCAGCGTCCATTTTTTCCTCTCAGAGTCAGACGCTAGCAGGCCCCCCCTGCCTATTCACCTCTTCCCTCGTGCCTCCTAACACAGATCACGAGGGAAGAGAGAGTCTGCGCAGAGGTCCAATCAGTGTGAGGCACATGTCTTGTGTTAACCAATCACAGCCAGGAGCTGACTTCCCCTTGTTCCCGCCCCCAAGTAACGTCCAACCTAACGTGGAAACGTTAAAGTTGCAGCTGAAAAGTAGGGAAATTACTAGTCGTTCCGTTACTTGCCAAATGTAATGGAATTACCCACTCGTTATCTAAAACTGTAACTAATTACAAGTAACTCGTTAAAAATAACGAGTTACTTCCAAGCTCTGGTCTGAATGTAAGACAAGACAAAAAGTCAGTGCCATTGTAACTTTGGGGCTTCATTACAGAAGCAGATTGCAAGATCACACACTCCTTCCCCATGGTCGATCCCAGGAGCGAATTTCCCTTATTCCATCTAAGAAACACATTGGCACCAGTTTAACAGAAATAGAATCACCTTTCTTAAACTGGGTGTGAAACTGGTTAAGAATCCCAGTGAAACAGAGCACCTAGTCAGCCTTGGCTGCGGTTAAAACTGGAGCATTTGCTCCGGGTAAGAGCAAACAATTCTGCCTGCTCATCCTCTCTTTCCTCACAATTTTAAGTGGAGCCAGTTACAACTATATCAATCACAGAAGAGGCTTCCTCATGAATTGACCTTTTGTTCAGGCCATTTAAAGCTGCAATCTTGTACACAATGAACTGACGTGACCATAGGATTTATATCCGCACACAGGTGATAGCAGGTTAGTACACTAAGTGTCTGAACCTTTATTCCATATCCTTTATTGTTGCTTCTTTAATTGGGCCTAAGCTTATTGTCTCCTGGTTGTGTATACAGCTATAGAAAACTGCACTGATCCCAGAAAACTTTGTAAGAAAATTCTTTCGTTAAGTAAACTGTTAAATGAATTTAAAGTCTACATTAAGCGAGACCTATCTGAGAAATGAAGCATGGTAAGAGAGTTCATATTTGACAAAATATCATACAGTGCTTTGCAAAAGTAATCAAACCCCGGACCAATGCTCTCATATTACTGAATTACAAATGGTACATTGTAATTTTGTTCTGTATATTTTATTTTGAAACCTTGAAACTCAAAATCAATTCTTGTAAGGCGACATTGGTTTTTTGTTGGTAAATATTTGTAAGAAACAAAAAACTGCTCCTGCTGGAAGGGTGGGATACAAATCAAATAATAAACAAATAAAAAACTGAAACATGTTGCTTGCATAAGTATTCAACCCACATACATTGATATTTGGTAGAGCCACCGTTCACTGCAGTAACAGCTTTAAGTCTTTTGAGGTAGGTATGTACCAGCTTTACACACAGTGTCAGAGGAATTTTGGCCCATTCTTCCTGGCAGATTCGCTGCAGGTCGTTCAGGTTGGTTGGACGTCACTTGTGGACTGCAATTTTCAAAAGCGCCACAGATTCTCAATGGGATTGAGATCAGGACTTTGACTTGGCCACTGTAGGACATTCACCTTTTTGTTCTTGAGCCACTCCAATGTTGCTTTGGCCTTGTGCTTGGGATCATTGTCCTGCTGAAAAGTGAATTTCCTCCCAAGCTTGTTTTTTAGTAGACTGAAGCAGGTTCTCTTACAGTATTTCCCTGTATTTTGCTCTATCCGTTCTTCCTTTAATTTTTACAAGATGCCTAGTCCCTGCTGATGAGAAGCATCCCCACAGCATAATGCTGCCACCACCATACTTCACTGAAGGGATGATGTGTCATGAGGCATGGGCAGTGTTAGGTTTGCGCCACACATAGAACTTTGATTTTTGGCCAAAAAGCTCTATCTTGGTCTCATCTGACCACAAATCCTTTTCCCACATCACAGCTGGGGCACTCTCATACTTTCTGGCAAGTGTTGTGTTTTCAGATGTGTTTTCAGATGGTACTTTTTAAGTAGTGGCTTCTTTCTTGCCACTTTCCCATACAGGCCAATGTTATGCAGAGCTCTTGATATGGTTGACTAGTGCACCATTACTCCACTCCCAGGCACTGAACTCTGTAGCTCCTTCCAAGTGATTGTTGCCCTCTCTGTGGTTTCTCTCACAAGTCTCCTTCTTGTTTAAGTGCTGAGTTTTGAGGGGCAGCCTTTTCTTGCCACTGCCTGGCTGGTGTGATGCAGCTTCCACTTCCTGATTATTGATCCAACTGTGCTTACTGGATATCCAAACACTTGGATATTATTTTGTACCCTTTCCCTAATCTATGCATTCGTATTACATTATCTCTCACTTCTGTAGAATGCTCCTTGGTCTTCATTTTCCTTCAGACCCATAGCCTGACCAATGATCCTTCAACAGTGGGGTTTTTATCCTGACAGTGTGACAGCAACTTTAATGGTTCACAGGTGGAGGCCAATGGTAAAGTAACTGTGTCCTCAATAGGGCAATTTCTTTCATATGTCTAAACTGGGAGCTTCCACAGCACAGGGGTGGAATACTTATGCAAACAACGTGTTTCAGTTTTTATGTTTCTTACAAACATTTCCCAACATAAATCCAATGTCACCTTACAATAATTGATTTTGAGTTTGTTTCAAAATAAAATATCATACAGAACAAAGTTACAATGTACCATTTGTAATTCAGTAATATGAGAGCATCGGTCAGGGGTCTGATTACTTTTGCAAGCCACTATATAAAAAAATGTTCCGGTTTCTCCCCCGAGAATGAAGATATAAATACACAGTACCTACTCAAGTGGAATAGGTTTTATTATCCTTTTAAAAAACTGAGTTATGAGAAACAAAGTTTTTAAATCTTCAGTAAGTTTTAGTTCATAATTTGCTTGCCATCTTAAATAACACATTACACATTTTTAAAAGTACTTTTCAGTGAGGAGACGATCAGAATATAGACATAAGTTAAACCAATATTGCAATATCATTGAGATGTATTGAGCTGAAGGTTCTCTGTTAAAGCTGGGAGGGGGATGGTACAGTGCAGGGAAAGCCAAGGTGGCGCCCTTCAAATGTTTTGAACTATAACTCCCATCATCTGTGATCATTGACCTTACTGGCTGGGGCTGATGGGAGTTGTAGTACAACTTCTGGAGGGTATTACATAGGCTACCCCGCTAGAGTGAAATAGGTTTAAGTGCCAAATACATTTTATTTAGGCTGCCATTAAGAGGATTGTTACTGAAAAGGATTAACATGTGACATTCATACTACCATTATGACAGAAATGAAACCAACATATTCTTGCACAATATGAAAAGGCTGCTGTTTAAAACAAATGAGGAATTTTGACAATCATAACATTGCCTGAAGTGTTGCAGTGGTATAAAAAGTTCACCTGCCAAAATTTCCCCATCTATCCACCTTTTTAAAACTCAGAACTGCTGCCCAATGGCAACCTACTGAAAAGCGACAAAAGATGACATGGACACATTTCCCTCCCCCTTCAATGAACATAATGAAATGTAGAATTCTATGGCTTGGACTCATAGGGTGGTATCCATTTTATCTAGTTTGTGAGACGTGCACTAGTGGAATGGAACTTTCCCCTCCTCTCCCCTGCAGACCCTCAAATCAGCTCCAGAGGTTGAGGGACCCTCCAAAGAAAATTCTGGGTGAGGAGGGAACAGGGAAAATAGAAGTGTCACTGTGCCAGTGGAACCCCACTGGTGCTGCTTTGGACACAACCCACAGTACCATGAATGGAAGTAGTAAAAGAATTAGGGCTTTTCCATCAACTCTCACCCAAGCACTAGTAGATTTCTTGTAGTACTGTGCCACAATATATTAGGTTGTGTCAGTGTAAGAAATATGGTGAATGAGAGACAGACTGTAGCATATAAAGTCTGGTGGGCCATCAAAATGTCTCAAAAAGTTTCTTCAGAGGCTTGCACAAATGGAAAATTCTCTGGATTTGGGATCACGTCATTGATGCAACACTCTTCTGCAATGTTGGAAAAACCCAGGGCCAGCCCAAGCCATTTACCTTCCTGAGATGAAAGACAAAATGGCATCTCGCTCCCCCAATGGACGATGCACATACAGGATGCACATACAGAAGACAACTGAACTGGTGGTCAACTCTTACTTCAACTCTTGCAATGGGAAAGCATCCTGTGCTGCCCCTGAGAGCAGCAGGCTAGCTTAGGGGCGTGCTGGACAGGCCCTCTGGCATAGAGAAGTATCCTACAATGCTTCAGCCCAGCCTCTCACAAATATCTGCTTTCTGAGCAGCTGCCTAATTATAAGTCTGAAAATGGGGACAGGTCGTCTGTGATCAGCTTTTAGTTAGCAGAAGAACAACTTTTGATGCACACCATTATATCTAGCATACATTTTCAAAATAGCGATCATCGATATCAGCTGAAGTCACTGTAATGTTCTTTGTGCAGCTACAACTTTTTTAACTGTCCAGTTTAGTGGTGGTGTTATTGTAGTAGTAATAATTATAATAATAAAGTTTGAACTGATTGAACCGAAGAGAGATACCTTGAAAGCATCACCAAGAAGTACTTTTAATTTCCTGGTAATTTCCTATATCCATCTATATGCTAATCTGTATGCATATTAATTTTCAGGGGAGGAAACTATCAACAAGAAACAGACCAACTGTCAATAGTCTATTGAATTTGGCATTCCCTCCAAAAAATCAAGGATGGAAGGAAATATTTTAATTGCAAAATAGGAAAACTGACTTCTAACATTAACTTATAACATTTTGCATTCTTAACAAGTCTGCATCCAGCCCATTAAGGTTAAGTTAGTTGCCTTAGCTTCCATTTAAATAAATGCGGCAAGTTAATCATGTCTTAAGTTAAGTGCACCTAACTTAGTCTGGATCTAACACAGTATTTTTTAATAACAGTTCTCATAAAAATATCTGCAAGTGTAAACCTGTAAACCAACCTATAACAGGTACTTTCTAACAAAAATCTTGTACTAGTCTGAAAAATAGAACTGGCAAAATGTACAGGATACCTATATACAGCTACCTTATTTTATATCCAGTAAAGTTCCAATGTTGGGACCCTCAGCTAGAAACCTTTGGTAATGGCTAGTAAATGCCCTTAACAAATGTGTGCTGCAAACAGATCCCATAATAAAATGTCCGTATCAATCATATTTACAATTCTCCTTTAGACAATGGCATACTGTTCATATAAAAGGTCTCTAATTTTATAGAAATCTTCACAGAGACAGCCTTCCAATCCAATACGTCCAGTTTCAGTCTGTAACAAAACATATTATACCTATTAGAGACAGTACAAAAGAGATTTGCTATGACTGGCATATAAAAGCAAACACACATACACACTGCTTACCCTGCGAACAGCCACCAAGTTGTTACATACGAGGACCCCTCCCACAAATTCAGCTTGAATTCCTTCTCGCAAAAGGACCTGCTTAAAATCAGACAGTCTTGGCTCATTCATGAAGACAGACTGATGTCCTGGAACCTTTTGTGAACAAGGTGTGAAAACAAAAGTTAATTGAAATATTTTTGGGGGGGGGGAGAGAGAAAGAGTTAAGAATCAAAATAACTTCATATAAGTGGTAAGACTCAGCCTGAAGTAAATAAGATTATGCCAAAACCATCCCTTTAACAATTATGTCCTGTGCTGGATTCACAGGACAAACCCCACCAGGAATCTGTCCTTCAAAAATTCTTAGTGCAATAAGAACATAAGAACATAAGAAGAGCCTGCTGGATCAGGCCAGTGGCCCATCTAGTCCAGCATCCTGTTCTCACAGTGGCCAACCAGGTGCCTGGGGGAAGCCCGCAAGCAGGACCCGAGTGCAAGAACACTCTCCCCTCCTGAGGCTTCTGGCAACTGGTTTTCAGAAGCATGCTGCCTCTGACTAGGGTGGCAGAGCACAGCCATCATGGCTAGTAGCCATTGATAGCCCTGTCCTCCATGAATTTGTCTAATCTTCTTTTAAAGCCGTCCAAGCTGGTGGCCATTACTGCATCTTGTGGGAGCAAATTCCATAGTTTAACTATGCGCTGAGTAAAGAAGTACTTCCTTTTGTCTGTCCTGAATCTTCCAACATTCAGCTTCTTTGAATGTCCACGAGTTCTAGTATTATGACAGAGGGAGAAGAACTTTTCTCTATCCACTTTCTCAATGCCATGCATAATTTTATACACTTCTATCATGTCTCCTCTGACCCGCCTTTTCTCTAAACTAAAAAGCCCCAAATGCTGCAACCTTTCCTCGTAAGGGAGTCGCTCCATCCCCATGATCATTCTGGTTGCCCTCTTCTGAACCTTTTCCAACTCTATAATATCCTTTTTGAGATGAGGCGACCAGAACTGTACACAGTATTCCAAATGTGGCCGCACCATAGATTTATACAACGGCATGATGATATCGGCTGTTTTATTTTCAATACCTTTCCTAATTATCGCTAGCATGGAATTTGCCTTTTTCACAGCTGCCGCACACTGGGTCGACATTTTCATCGTGCTGTCCACTACAACCCCGAGGTCTCTCTCCTGGTCGGTCACCGCCAGTTCAGACCCCATGAGCGTATATGTGAAATTCAGATTTTTTGCTCCAATATGCATAATTTTACACTTGTTTATATTGAATTGCATTTGCCATTTTTCTGCCCATTCACTCAGTTTGGAGAGGTCTTTTTGGAGCTCTTCGCAATCCCTTTTTGTTTTAACAACCCTGAACAATTTAGTGTCGTCAGCAAACTTGGCCACTTCACTGCTCACTCCTAATTCTAGGTCATTAATGAACAAGTTGAAAAGTACAGGTCCCAATACCGATCCTTGAGGGACTCCACTTTCTATAGCCCTCCATTGGGAGAACTGTCCGTTTATTCCTACTCTCTGCTTTCTGCTTCTTAACCAATTTCTTATCCACAAGAGGACCTCTCCTCTTATTCCATGACTGCTAAGCTTCCTCAGAAGCCTTTGGTGAGGTACCTTGTCAAACGCTTTTTGAAAGTCTAAGTACACTATGTCCACTGGATCACCTCGATCTATATGCTTGTTGACACTCTCAAAGAATTCTAATAGGTTACTGAGAAAGGACTTTCCCTTGCAGAAGCCATGCTGGCTCTGCTTCAGCAAGGCTTGTTCTTCTATGTGCTTAGTTAATCTAGCTTTAATAATACTTTCTACCAGTTTTCCAGGGACAGAAGTTAAGCTAACTGGCCTGTAATTTCCAGGATCCCCTCTGGATCCCTTTTTGAAGATTGGCGTTACATTTGCCACTTTCCAGGCCTCAGGCACGGAGGAGGACCCAAGGGACAAGTTACATATTTTAGTTAGCAGATCAGCAATTTCACATTTGAGTTCTTTGAGAACTCTCGGGTGGATGCCATCCGGGCCCGGTGATTTGTCAGTTTTTATATTGTCCATTAAGCTTAGAACTTCCTCTCTCGTTACCACTATTTGTCTCAGTTCCTCAGAATCCCTTCCTGCAAATGTTAGTTCAGGTTCAGGGATCTGCCCTATATCTTCCACTGTGAAGACAGATGCAAAGAATTCATTTAGCTTCTCTGCAATCTCCTTATCGTTCTTTAGTACACCTTTGACTCCCTTATCATCCAAGGGTCCAATCGCCTCCCTAGATGGTCTCCTGCTTTGAATGTATTTATAGAATTTTTTGTTGTTGGTTTTTATGTTCTTAGCAATGTGCTCCTCAAATTCTTTTTTAGCATCCCTTATTGTCTTCTTGCATTTCTTTTGCCAGAGTTTGTGTTCTTTTTTATTTTCTTCATTTGGACAAGACTTCCATTTTTTGAAGGAAGACTTTTTGCCTCTAAGAGCTTCCTTGACTTTGCTCGTTAACCATGCTGGCATCTTCTTGGCCCTGGCGGTACCTTTTCTGATCTGCGGTATGCACTCCAGTTGAGCTTCTAATATAGTGTTTTTAAACAACTTCCAAGCATTTTCGAGTGATGTGCACCAGGTCCCGGTCCCCACTGAGGATTAAGTCCAGACCGTAAATGTCACAGAAGTGATTAGTGGTTTGTCTCAACACGTTTTAAGATACTTTAAGATACTTCAGTTAGAAGACACAGTTCTACTTTCAGTCTTGAAACTGTGTGCAAGCAAGTGTTGGGAGGAGAACGTGCCAGGTAAGGGGAAAGCGTCCCAGACAAGTTGTGTCTGTGCCTTGTTCCGGTTCTCCTCATATCCACAGGATTGTTGGTTGTACTGTCAGCCAGCCCTCGGATCTCCAGATGCTGCTTTTAAATGCTAGATCAGTTGCTAATAAAAAACCCCTTATCCACGATCTGATCGTGGAGAAAGGTACCGATCTTGCGTGTATTACCGAGACCTGGGTGGGAGAGCAGGGAGGAGTTGCTCTCTCTCAGCTCTGCCCACCTGGGTACTCGGTGCAGCACTGTGGTAGATCTGAGGGCCGGGGAGGTGGGGTTGCTATGGTCTATAGGAGTTCTTTCTCTCTCACCAAGCACCCTGTCCAGACGGCGACTGGTTTGGAATGTCTTCATCTTGTGCTGGGCCAAGGAGACAGACTGGGAATACTGTTGGTGTACCGCCCACCTTGCTGCCCAATGGCTTCCCTAGCTGAACTGACAGAGATAGTCTCGGAGGTATTGTTGAGGTCCCCCAGACTCGTGGTACTGGGGGATCTCAACATCCATGCCGAGGCTGTCTTGCTTGGGGCGGCTCAGGACTTCATGGCCTCCATGACAACCATGGGGCTGTCTCAAATTGTTACTGGCCCGACACATGTATCGGGACATACTCTTGATCTGATCTTCGCCACTGGTCATGGAGATGGTGATCTGAGGGCGGGGTATTTTTCATCTACTCCATTGTCATGGACAGATCATCGCTTGCTGAGTTTTAGACTCACGACAGCCCTTTCCCTCTGCAGAGGTGGGGGACCTATTAAGTTGGTCCGCTCCCGGAGGCTTATGGATCCTGTAGCTTTCAAGAGGGCTCTGGGAGTTTTTCCGGCTGATAGTACTGGTGCTCCTGTCGAGGCCATGGTTGACCTGTGGAATACGGAGATGACCCGGGCCATCGACATGATCGCTCCCGCGCGCCCCCTTCGCTGCCGAACTCATACAGCACCGTGGTATACCCCGGAGCTGAGAGTGATGAAGCAAGAGAGAAGGAGGCTAGACTGCAGGTGGAGGTGAACTCCTGACGGATGTAATCATTCCTTGGTAAGTGCTTCCACTAAGTTGTACATAAAAGTGGTTAGGGCGGCAAAAAAGTCTTATTTTGCTACCACCATTAGATCATCCCTTTGCCACCCAGCGGAGCTTTTTAGGGTGGTACGAGGGCTCTTACATTCTGGCCCTCATGATACTAAGGAAACATCGGAAGCCCGCTGCAACGAATTTGCGGAGCACTTCCAGGACAAGATTGCATGCATCTGTCGGGACTTAGACTCTGATGTTATGACAGATGAATCCATTGAAGTGTCCAGAGCGCGGCCTTGTCCTTTATTATTGGATGAATTTCAGTTGGTGCAGCTCGAGGAAGTGGACAAGGTGCTTGGAATGGTGTGGGCGACCACCTCTGCTCTGGACCCTTGCCCATCTTGGCTGGTGAAGACTGGCAGGACTGTAACCGCCGGCTGGGCCAAGGAGATAATAAATGCCTCCTTGAGAGAGGGAGTAGTCCCTGGCAGTCTCAAGGAGGCAGTAATAAGACCTCTTTTAAAGAAACCTTCTTTGGACCCAGATGTTTTGAACAACTATAGACCGGTGGCGAATGTCCCTTTTTTGGGCAAGGTTTTGGAGCGGGTGGTCGCTGGCCAGCTCCAGGCGCTCTTGGATGAAACCGATTATCTGGATCCGTTTCAATCCGGTTTTAGGCCCGGTTTTGGCACTGAAACAGCCTTGGTCGCCCTGTATGATGACCTTTGTCGGGAGAGGGACAGGGGGAGTGTGACCCTGTTGATTCTCCTTGATCTCTCAGCGGCGTTTGATACCATCGACCATGGTATCCTCCTGGGGAGGCTCGTGGAGTTGGGAGTTGGGGGCACTGCTTGGCAGTGGCTCTGCTCCTACCTAGCGGATCATCGCCAGAAGGTAGTGCTTGGGGAACATCGCTCGACACCCTGGACTCTCCATTGTGGAGTCCCTCAGGGGTCGGTTTTGTCCCCCATGCTCTTTAACATCTACATGCAGCCCCTGGGTGCGGTCATCAGGAGTTTTGGAGCGCGTTGCCATCAGTACGCTGATGACACAGCTCTACTTCTCCTTTTCACCTTCTTCAGGTGAGGCTGTTGATGTGCTGAACCGTTGCCTGACCACGATAATGGACTGGATGAGAGCTAATAAACTGAAACTCAATCCAGACAAGACTGAGACACTGTTGGTGAGCTCTTTCCCTGCTCAGATGGTGGATGTTTATCCTGTTCTAGATGGGGTTACACTCCCCTTGAAGGAACAGGTTCGTAGTTTGGGGGTCCTTTTTGACCCTTCCTTGTCGCTCGAGGCTCAAGTGGCCTCGGTGGCACGGAATGCGTTTTACCACCTTCGCTTAGTCGCCCAACTACGCCCCTATCTGGACAGTGATGATCTCACCTCTGTTGTCCACGCTCTGGTAACTTCTAGATTGGATTACTGTAATGCGCTCTACGTAGGGCTGCCCTTGAAGACTGTTCGGAAACTTCAGCTAGTGCAAAATGCAGCAGCCAGGCTGTTGATGAGGACCAATCGGGCTGCGCATATAACACCTGTCCTGGCTCGCTTGCACTGGCTACCCATTTGTTTCCGAACTAGATTCAAGGTGCTGATGTTGACCTATAAAGCCTTACACGGTGTGGGACCGCAATACCTTGTAGAACGCCTCTCCCGCTATGAACCTACCCGTTCACTTCGTTCAGTATCTAAGGCCCTCCTCCGGGTACCAACTCACCAGGATGCCTGGAGGACTATTACCAGAACTAGGGCCTTTCCTGTGGTGGCCCCCGAATTATGGAACAGCTTACCGGAGGAAATACGCCTGGCGCCTACGGTTCTTTCTTTTAGGTGCCAGGTTAAGACCTGGCTGTACTCCCAGGCATTTTAATGTTCAATGTTTTATGTTTAATGTTTTATTTTAATGTGTTCCTTTCTGTTACTGATTTTATTCTATATTGTATTTTAATCTCGTTTTGTACACCACCCAGAGAGCTATTAGCTATGGGCGGTCTAGAAATGAAAATAAATAAAATAAATAAAATAATGATCTTTAGCAATAATAAAAAATTATTTAGAGAAAGACAATTGGTGCCTGGTGTTCCATATAGCAAAGCTATTCATCTTGGAAGTCTTGGCACATTTTAATCAAGGTGAAGTAAAATATTTGCCCACTTTCAGATAAAAAGTTGGTTACCCCTGGTTTAGATAATAGGAAAATTGCTTATACGCACTCATGCTATTTATAATATGAACACAAAACAAACTAATTCTTTATTTTTTTATGCAATTCCTTTGATTTTAGCAAGATTAGAAACTTTCTTAAATCACTGCATATTCAAAAGCATCTTAAAGGGATGTACAAAACAGAATACAATATATTGATAACCAAATAAAAACCTATTAATACAACATTATTGTTGTTATGCGCCTTCAAGTTGATTACAACTTATGGCGACCCTATGAATCAATGAGAAACCAAAAAAGGGGTCAAAGACCAAGATGCTGGAAAATAGGAACTTTTATTATAGATAGGAATGATTGAGACATTTGACTTTGACACAGAACAGAAAGCGATTTGCTGGTCTTATAATCTTATAAGCCATTATCCCCTGATGAAAGCCTGCAGATAATAGGCTGAAACGCGTTGGGTTTTATCTATAATAAAAGTTCCTATTTTCCAGCATCTTGGTCTTTGACCCCTTTTTTGGTTTCTCTTTTGGGTGCTAGCCACCCCCTGCTTTTTCCCTATGAATCAATGACCACCAATAGCATCTCTGATAAACCACCCTGTTCATATCTTGTAAATCATGGTGTCCCAAAATTAACCAGGCTGGGATTATTCTTCTGGGAAGGCCTGGTGGAATAAAAAGCTCTTCAAAAGGCACTGAAATCCCAAAAGTGTCGACCTCTGTTTGATATTCACTGGAAGGGAGTTTCACAACACTGGGGCTGTTACATGACAAGCCCTGCTCCATGTCACCACATAGCAGACCCTGGGGGCATACAGCAATACAAGAAACATTTCCCCTATTACTGAGGTGTCTTCACCAGCATATAAACTGTAAAGCCATTTATCAAGAGCCAATATTATATGCCGTCTCTAAGCTGTCAATGACTTTATATGTACGCTTATGAAGAATGGAAATGGACCGCCTTCGAGTTGATCCCAACTTTTGGCTTATAGGAGCTCTATAAAACAACCATCCTGGATTCCAACACGAAAGAACATGGGTCATATCCAAAATTAGTCATAGCCAGAGTAGACCACTAAATAAATGGATAAGTCAATTAATTTCAATGGGTCTACTCTGAGCATGACTTAGTTAGATATCATCTCATAGCAATAATCTCCTTTAATAGTAGGTCCAAATGTCAAAGCAATATTTATTTATGTGGCCTGCTTATATCCTAGCAACAAAAGAAAGTGGTTAGCATCTAAAACCAGAAATATGAGGGGGAGAAACCGGGATGCTACAAAAATATGTTTTATCTGTAATCCAAACCGGACGTGTTTCAGCCTTGTATATTTAGGCTTTCGTGAGAGGAGTAAAGGCTGATGTACAATATCTTCCAATGAGCATAACTGCTTTCACTGAGGCGTTCGTATTGGTGAAAGCAGTTCTGCTCATTGGAAGATATTGTACATCAGCCTTTACTCCCCTCATGAAAGCCTAAATATACAAGGCTGAAAAGCGTCCGGTTTGGATTACAAATAAAACATATTTTTCTAGCATCCTGGTTTCTCCCCCTCATATTTCTGCTTATATCCTACCCAACACACAGAGAGATACATAAAAGTTTATCTGAGGAACAAATTTAAGTTTTTCTACCTCATTTGGTGGCAAGGGTTCCAAAGTAGGAATGATCTCACTCTCCTCACAGATTTCTTTGTCATCATCTCCAAAAAGACTCTTGATGGCCTTCTGCTGTGCAACAGCACTAGAATCAGAAGAAGGTGCATCCACTTGCATTTCTGTTTCTTCTCCATCGTCTCTCAGTTCCCCTTCTTCCAAAATCACTCCTGTATCCACTTTTGATACTCGCATGTCCAGGACTCCATCTATCCATGCCAGTTCAGCATCTTTAGCTTTACAAAACTGGAGGGAACTGACCAAGGAGTCTTTTAACCTGACCTAATTGCCAATTTAAAAAAAAGTACATTAAAACAAACAGCCCATTTTACATATTGCATTCAATATAGTTACTTGCTTCAAACCAACAGGAAGCCTTTGAGAAGCTACGCTATTAAGAGACTATAAATGGAAGCATATTATGCCACTTTTATAACCCTGGTCCTATTGTAAGGGATAAAATGGTCCAGGCAACAAAGGAAGCAAGCCAAGCAATTTCTAAAAAAAGAGGAATGAACAGAGTCTGGATAGTAACTTCTGAAGGAAGACATATCTTGCCATCTGTGGGGCTGACTATCCTATAAGTAAGCATATTTTGTCAATGGCTTTGTAGAAACAAATCTAGAATGTGGTTTGTACATATGCAGTTTGCAATGGCAAGCTTTTGAATGGGCCTCACCCAGATTGAAGAATGTGGACAAGTAGCCTAGCATTAGATCACATAATCACACCAGAAGCTATTATTCCTAGTATTATGGGCATTAACAATATAGTATTATCATTCTCATCATCAAATTATCTGATGATTTATAAGTTGTGTTTCTTGTACATAGATAAGATTTTTTTTCTGCCTTTGCAACTGCTTTCCCCCCTTCAACTGTCAAAAACAAAATCCAAAACTGTATAATGGAGTTAGGCAGACAGCTGTATATGAGCAGCAACCAACTATTTAATGAGTGACAAGAAGGCCCCAAAGGAAATACTATATAGGGGACTTAGAGCAGGAGAAAAACTGCTTCAGATTAAAAGCTTTTGTTAACTCTGCTCACACAAAAGGAAATATGGCTACACACTCAGAATATAGCACCCTTGTAGATAGATCCAAAACCTTTTCCTATGCCACAAAGTGTTAATCATCTTCTCTGCATGAACTTCTGCGTCACAGGGCAGCTTGAACAGTAGTTCTAACAAGCTCCTTGACTGGAAGGAATTATTACTTCTCACTGCACGTGGGCTAGTAACTAAGTACAAGTTAGGAATACAACTAAAAATAAACGTTTTTATTAGGATACCTGTCAATTTTTTTTTATCCAATTCGACAATCTTACCTGGTATATATGGGTCTCACTGGTTGCATCTACAGTTTCATGCAGTTTAGGCATGTAAACTTTAATGTCCTTTCCACCAAAAGCTCTACAAGACTCTGCAAGATCCTGGCTGGCTTCAGGTGGTCCATGCACAATGATCAATTGTCGTGGCTTCATCTGATTAATGATTTTTTTAATGGAGTCCCCATCTGAGCGTCCTTCATAGTCTATGTATGTAATGCGAGCTCTAAAATTTGATGTAAGGAGAAAAACAACTAAGCTATTTAACTATTGAGTTCATTACTGATTAATTTGACAAGAAAGAATACAAACCCACATTTATCAAACACATTCAACAGAAACGTTAATTTTTATAGCTGCAAAATCAGAATGCAAACGTCAGCAGAGCAGTGATATGCATGCAAGGCACTCTCAATAATAATTTGGCCATATGCACAATTAATTCTGTCCAACAAGATTAGTTTAACAGAATGACTTAGCATTTCACCCAAAAGAGGGTTCCATTTTCTTAAGATATCCACATACTGTGTTGTTAAAACATACAGAACAAGCCATCAAAGCAATGTCTTTTAGTAATCTTTGAGGGTGGAAAACTAGATGAAGTGAACTGATAGATCAGGGATGGGGAAGTCTGTTTCATCCCCAGTTATCAGGCAGTCTTGGTAAAAAGTGTTAGCTTCCAATGGACTAACCATTACTAATCTGTCAACAGTGCCCTCCAGCTGCAACAAATGTTAAGACACTCACTTTATTTCCATCGATTCTGTTGCTGAAATGCATTTGGTAGGAACATCTGATAAATCCTGGTCCATCGGTTCCTCCCCATTCGTAAGCCCAGATTCTAATTTGTTCTTTTCTTCTTCTGTTGCCTGAAGTTCTGGAACGAGGAAATCCTCTGGTCTAAAAAAAGGAATATTATTAATACTTCATTAGGGGATTGTTAACGGAACATCTGGTGCTATGGCGAAGGAACACACTATACTGTACATAAATAAATGTTTCCTGATATTTACAAAACAAAGTTCAAGAAAAGACCACTGATTCACATCCATGAATCTATGGAAGGGATTCACAAATGGTCAGCATATATTCCAGCTGAATTTGCAGCTGGAATTATATTGAAAAATATACATTATTTGTAGCATATGTTATGAAGACAGTGGCCCAGTTTGCAAGTAATGTTACGCTAAGGCTAAGTTTTCAATATGGTTTAATGTGAATGAACCGAGTCCAAGAACATCTGGAAGATCACAGGTTCCACATTCCTGGTTTAGTATGAATGAACAGTGTACTAGTGCCTGCTGCTCAAAAGTCCCCATTCCTACCTTTGCCATGCCAGGGAGGAAACAAATCAGACTTAACTTAGCATTATGTGCAAACCAGCACTCATGGTTTGTTTCTCTCCAAACAAGCCACCAACGGAGGCCAGGGTGTGGTTTGTTTTTGGCTTCCTGCTTGTGCACTGTTTCTGTGTAATCATGCACCTGTACTTGGGAACAGAGGAAACTGACTTATTCTGAGTTAAACCACTGGCCCATCTAGCTCAATATTGTCTATACTGGCTGCAGTGACTCTCCAGGGTTTCAGATAAGAATCTCTTCCAGCCCTACTTGGAGACTGAACATGGGATGTTCCACATACAAAACAGATGCTCTACCACTGAGCTACATCCCTCTGGGGAAGGTAACCACAAGTGCTGGTTCACACATAACACTTAGCCAGGTTTTGGTTTGTTTCCTCTTCAGCACAGCAAAGAGCAGGGGAGGAGTGCAGTGGGGACTGGTGCACACTGCTCTGTCACATTAAACCAGGGACCTGGAATCTGTGGCTCTCCAGATGTTGTCAGACTCCCAAATTCCATCAGGCCAGCCAGCACAGCGAACTGCCAGGGATGATGGAAGCTGCAGTCCTGCAGCATCTGGAAGACCATAGGTTTCCCATCCCTGCATTAAACCATATTAGCTATGGCTCACCACCCTTGGTTAAATGCAGAGCTTGGAAAAGTTACTTTTTTGAACTACAACTCCCATCTGCCCAATCCAGTGGCCATGCTGGCTGGGGCTGATGGGAGTTATAGTTCAAAAAAGTAACTTTTCCAAGCTCTGATTAAATGTCAAGCACGAACCGAGCAAATGTTAAGTTCTCTTATTTATTTATTTTTAACACAAGGGAACAACGAAGGATTAAAAAAGACAAGACAGTAAAGCAAAAGTAGCATACTGCTGAATATGCACTTTTTAGATATAAAAAGCATTAATCTAAGCAGGTGGTATTTAAACATAATGACCAGAATATAATTCAATGTTCTAAACACTTAAATACTAAAAGAGATGTTCCTCACCCCTGTCCATAATTGTTATATATACTTGAGGTATGTAAGTGTATATTTAAAATCATGTACAATATTGCAACCTAAATAAACAGAAAAACTGAAACTGTTATAAGTGTTAAGGGAGATATTCAACTCAATCCTTGCGCTAGTGCAATGACTCCAACTAGTGCAAGGGGATTTCCCCCCTCTCTTCCCCCCCCCACATGCACCCAGTGCAGGCTCCAAATCTGTTCCAGAGGGTTGTTTCAGAACAAATTAAAGGGGTGTGCAGGGGGAGAATGTTTCATTTCGCAAGGAAAAATGCTTGCGCTGATGGAACATATGACTTAGCACTTCGTTGAAGACAACTCTATGAATTCAATACGGAATGTTTGGATTTCAGTTCTGCACACAATCTTAGTTTTTCTTCTTGGTATGCCTCAATGAGTTACCTATCTATTCAGTTTCCCTATATTTAAAATGGGCACCTGTTACCTTTGTGCACAATAAATTTTAAGCATTTTAAAATGTTAACTCTTTCTTCTCTCCCACATACTTGATAATCTCTCCATATTCATCCCATTTAATTCTCTCTTCGGGAGCTGGAAACATAGGGTAAGACTTCTTGGCCTGTTTGAAGAAGCTCCCTTTGCGGTTACCTTCACCTTTCATCATCAGGTCATGCTTAGTTTTATGAACAGATGGTTGATCAATGTCCTCTTCAGCATCACTATCATCACTGGAATCAATATCTGCTCTAAAACAGGAGCCGAAAATCAACAATTTCATATAAACTCAAATCAAAGAACAACAAATACTGTATTTCTATCCCAATCTTTCTCTACAAAGCTCAGACCCATTCCAGGACTCTCATCTGGACACTTATCAGATTTACAACCACTTAGTTTCAACAACACTATAGTACTGGGAGCTCAAAGACAATTAATTGAGCCCACAGTTCTATATATTCAAAGAAGGGTATTGCTGAATGTAGTATCAAAATGGCTGTCCACACTCAATATTAAAATTGCTGTTAATTTTGGAAGTTAACTGTAGCTATCAAACCACAAATTGTTATAAGCAGTTCCTACACATCTTGGGAAACACCAGTATCAATTGACGAGACGACTTATAATATAATCGTGATGCCTTCTAAAATTAACTTTCGTTGAAATCAATGCAGTTTTTAAGTTTAGAATTGGCATATCTAAATTTAAAGGGCTTTTCCCGTGGTGCTTTTGAAATGGTGAAATAGTAGTATTTGAGTGACAGTAAAATATCTACTAAAATGGCCATTTTGAACATTTTTTTAAAAAAATGCATTACTGTGTCTGTGTGCACAGATACTCACTCTTTGGACTGTTCTAACTTTTTGGCGGCCTCTTTCTTTAGTTTTTCTTTCTCCAGATACTCCTCAAGTTCCTTTCCTTCTAGTTTCACCCTTTTCCTCAGCTAAAAGAAAAGTATATACAAATCAGGGGTATGTTTGCTGGCATAAGGAGCAATTTACATGCACAGGTTTTATTATGAGTTCACAATACATTTTTTAAAAAAGTGATCAGCATTATAGATTCAGGTAGAAAACATCAGAACACCAAAAGGAATATCCACAATGCCACATATTTGAAAATTTTTTAATCTAAAATAGATTCTAACAGCTGAGTCTTTGAAATGAATCTTCTACATCCATATTTTGTAGTAAAAATTAGCCTAACACTGAATGGAAACCAATGTTTTGTTGATGTAGGGAAATTCATTATGACAACATTTGGGAACTTTTAGGGCCATTTCAAGCATTTTATTTTATATGGATACTTCAAAATATAATGTATGCATGTACCAGACATATAAATAATAAATGTTTGGAAATGTGCATATTATATAAGCACACATTGCTGGGAGCTTGGACTGCCCCTAACTCCAGTGCTTACTGCCACATTCTTGAAGCGGTCAGCTCTTGAGGGAATGTATTAGTCAAAGCAGATGGATGGAGGTAAAACATTCATCCTTGCTTTATAGAAACACACAGAGAGACAATACCCTAGAACAGCCTTTCCCAACCAGTGTGCCTCCAGATGTTGTTGGACCACAACTCCCATCTTTCCTGACCATTGGCAATGCTGGCTGAGGCTGATGCGAGTTGTGGTCCAACAACATCTGGAGGCACACTGGTTGGGAAAGGCTGCCCTAGAACATAAGATCAATGAGTTACTGCACTTAAATGTTCACCATCCAATTATGCAAATGTTCTCAAAAGTTATTTAAAATTTGATTCTCTCCTTCTAAATTCCATACAGAAGTTTAGAAATGAATAATCAGTTAACAAACATAACTTCATTTAAGATTTTTTTACCAAAATTCTATTTTACCATACAAAATTTTACTTCTTGTTCTTTAAAGCTGAGGAAAGATTATTTCCTACCTATCAATGGAATAAAGATGGATATTCTTTCAAGAGAATTTTTTCATTTACATATTAATCAGAATATGGTTAACATGAGCAAAATCCCATTGATTTGTATAGAATTTATTTTCCCACAACTGTCCTTATGACTATAGTCTACTCAAGTAGGTGAAATGTTCTTACCTCTATATCTGTAACTTTTTCAGAGGGATGATCTATTAAGAACCGTGCTAATGTTCCAGGAGTGGTTCTATACGTCAAAATGATAGAGTTTTTGGGGTCCTGACACCATTGTATAAACAGATCTCTTGAAAATCCACATTCCAGATCTGGTTGGCTGGCAAGGACAACTTTGGGACTAGGAACCCGTGCCAAATCTGCAAGTCCATGACAGAGAGAGAGATGACGAAACTGAAAAGGATTATTCCTCTTATCTTCAAAGCATCTCATCAGTTTGTCACTCATCCATTCAACCTGCACAATGGAAGAAACAAAAATCAGGAGGTTGTACTGAGTTACAATACCTTTCTAGCAAAGAAAATATCAATCTATTAAATTGCCTTCTATTGATATCTCTGCAGGCAGTGTATACAATGCATAAATTGTACTTGTAAACATATGGAACTGTCAAATACTAAGTCACCCTATTGTTCTATGTGGCTAAGCCTTTTCTATTTCAACTGGTGCTCCCAGGTCTTTGTATAAGGAAGAGGAATTTCCATTTATACTAACAAAGGTCCTACTTGATTTTAGGTGTCCAGTGTAGGATATTATAAATACCTGCTCTGAAACAGTGAGATTCAGGTGGTTGGTAACACATTACTTAAAATACTCTGGATGTGGACTTGATATAATCACAGAAGTAAGCATTCTGCTTTCAAAACAAACCTGAGATTTTGAGAACTCCACAACATTGTAGCTGACATTATTTAAAAGTGCTAAAGAGTACACTCCTAAACCAGCATCTTTTGTCCTCCATATTTGATCAAGCAACTGGGCAAGTTCCAAAACTCTTCCTGCAGTGTCCACAGCGATTAGAACATTTCCATCCCCTCTCAGCGTTTCCAGGACATTTGCTAGAGACAACAAAACAATGTATTAGTCTAGTAGCAGCACTTGAATCCTACTCCACATGTATACAAAAGGTTTCTTTTTCATAGTCAGAAGAAAACCCTGTTATAGCTCAAAGGTTAGGTTCTAATCTACATGTGGCTTGCAGCAATGCATTAAACATCAGTTTCAAAAACAGATTTTAATTAAGTAACTTATATTAGCCACTTTTGCTACCATCCAAAGCCACTAACAAACATAACAGTATAATTTCACAACATATTACATTGGATAAAGTATTAAAAAGTCATATTCACAGATCCATATACAGGAAAATAGCTATATACTTCAAACTAAATTATTTTCCCCCAGAATGAGAGTCTAAAAAGAAAAGTTTTTATAGACTTCCTAAAGCTCTGCAGGGAGAACCTCAAGTGTCACTATATATGTTATTTATCTATTTAAAATATAAATGCACTTTTATAAAATATAGCTTTGGGGCCACAACCGGGAAGCCCTTAGAATGTCTCCAGATTGATCTAACTTCCTGAAAAAGAGGGGACTTAGAAGCAGTTTATTTTAATGCAGTGCTCTTACAGGAATTTTGAAAATCGCTGCCAAATCACTTAACAGCAATACACTAACACACCATTTTTTATTAATTTTGTGAAAGAAAAACATACAATGGTTGCCTTTAAAACACAAACACAAAATATGCATTTTGGGATTAAAGTTGCCAACATCTCAAGCTCTTAGGGCGCAATCCAACCCACCTTTCCGCCAGGCTGGGGAGAGTTGGATGCCGCAGCCCCCCAGCTGTGCCAGCAGGCTCCCGGCTCCGCTGGCCTCCACCAGTAGCAGCCCTCCACTGCGGCTGAGCCTGCCTGCGCCTCTGGAGGTTCATCAGGGACAGCCAGCCCAGCGGATGGAGGGCTGCAGAAGCCCAAAAATGAGGCATTCTGGGAGTGTGGTGGGGGCAGAGCTGAAGGGGTGGGCTTATGTGAGATCCTCCTTGCATTTGGAGCCCTCCCCCAGGTCCTGATCCACCCAGAAACTCTGCCGGCCAAAAGGCCGCCACAGGAAAAACATTTCAATGGGTTTCTACGGGGAGCACTTACTCCCTGGGAGGCCTTTTCATGGGCACCTGTGCTTCCTGGCCAGCTCATGCACACGGCTCCCAATGGAGCTGGCATTCAGCAGGGCCAGTGGCTCCAGAGCAGGAGGAGGATCCCATGGAACTTTCTGCTGGCTCCTCCTCCGCTGGTCCCCCGGCATTTGGACTGCTCTGCCTATTTTGTAGAATACTATTCAGCTGGGGGGGGGGGGAGATGGCAAATTCACAATCTTATCCAGACAGCGAGACTGCTTTTCTTATTTTTCTTGCAATAGTCACTTGTACTACGTGGAAGCTAAGATTTAAGAACAAATCCCCCCCCCCCGCCGCCATTATTGGTACTTTAGCTGCTATGGAAAAACACATACTTAGTAGCTGTTCATCTCTTTGTTTCCGTCTTGGCTGTACATATGTAGCATTAAAGGAATCAGTGATAAGCAAGGAAGGTCTGCTTAGCATTTCCAGGGAACATCCATTCAAATGACTAAAAGAGGAAGTTATACCAGAGAATTATAGTGCTATTGTTAAAGAAAGGCAATGATAAAACTAAAACATGTAGCAGAAATCTATTTTCTATAGTCAGTTTCCGTAACAAATTTTTATCACAAGCCTTCTTCTCATCTATATTTTATACAGTGTTGATGTATGTGGTTCCCTACAGAGGTATACAGCCGGAGTCAATTCCCTGCCTCAAAGAAGTTTACAATCTAAAACAGACATTGGACTGCATCCAACACTGTGTAAGTGAATCTCTGCTTGTGTAATAGGACTTCCCCTCCCTCTCATTCTCCCTGCAGCCCCTCTCCCAAATCTGCTCTGGAGGGTCCCCCAACTCTCTAGAGAAGATTTGGGGGATATAAATGGGGGCAAGGGAAGTTCTGTTGTACAATGAAAGTCTCTTGCGCTAGAAGACATAGGGAACTGAATGATGCTCGATGAGGAAAATATGGGCAGGGGATGCAGGAGAGAAAAGGATAGAAGGGATCTATATAGGCAAATGCAGATACAGTAGGGCCCTGCTTCTCAGCATTCTGCTAATACAGCGGCTTTCAATTAGAGTAAGGCCCCACTCATACGGTGCTTGTTCCACTTTTACAGCATTTTTCAGGCGTCGGACACCATTTTATTGATGTTCCACTTTTCGGCAGGTTTCGCTTTTAGGCAGAGGTCTGGAACGTAACCCGCTGTATGAGTGGGGCCCTACTATACCACAAAAGTTACAAGTTAGCATTCTTTGTCATGTTCTCATGGCAAACCATTTTTCTAAATGTGCCCCCATGTGGGAAATGTGTTATGTCAAGGATTGCAACTGAAAATTCAGGTTATCCCAAACACTGCAAACGTCTGAGCTCAGCATACAAAGGGCATTAAAAAGTGTCATGTAAAAACACCAAAACAAACTGGGAAAAGAAGAACTGTGTGACCAGCATGGCCACTCGTTTACATGCCAAAGAGTTAATCTATTGGCTTAAAAATGAACAAACTGCTATAGTCAGACTGCAAATACTTTGAAGTATGCAATCACCTTCCCCTCCCAGCACTGCATTCTTGCTTCTTGTAGTCAGCCTTCAGAGACAACAAGAAGCAAGACAACAATTTGAACTGAGTAACAGTCTATGCCCAGAATTTTAAAAAAGTGTCTATTTACTGAGGGGTTTGCACTTGTTCTTATTTTAGGATCTCAACCCTTATCAATGTTCTTAAGTTACTATTTCTCAATATACTGGTCACCTAGTAATTTACACATTTCCTCATTTTCACTCAGGGAAAAAATAACTCTTCCATATGTCTTATTTTTAGATTCTTTTTTGTGAGATCAGCTGTGAACGTTCCTAAGTACAAGAATAGCATTGCAAAAAAAAAAAATCTAAAGAGAATTTTGAACATAGCAACTTCCTATAAATAAAGCCTAATCTACCACTCTCCATGTGAATCAGACAAACCTCTACATGAAAATTTTGGTACCTACATCTGTAATTAGAGTACACATAAACTATAAAAGTACTATTACAAAGTGTACTGACTTCAAGAACATCTGAAATTCAATATAAGAGACTGCCCTTCCCTCACACAATGACAGCTTATTTCTAAATGGGATTTAAGGAAACTGGCTCTGGTCATTTAGGATTTGTCTTATCACAGATGGCTAAATAGCAATTGCTGCCATCTAGAACTTGCTGCACAAGTGGATGCCCGCTCACGCTATGTTGGATCTCACTCACTGTCTTCAGAAACCAGGAACATTAAAGCAATAATATTAACCAGCAGCAGGCAAATATTAATGATTGTGTACATACATCTCCCTCTTGTGGTTGAAGTCAACTGCATAAACAATTTCTTCTTCTCCATCTTTAACTATCTTCCAAATTGTTCCTCCTATCATATGGCCTGCTGGTAATGGTGTGATGGACAAGCCATGCCCTTTCCCTAAGAGAATCAAGAGCTGCATTTCAGACACAGACATGAAAACTTTATTATAGTCCATCTTAATCCCAAGGCAGTGAAAGAGGACATTAGTACTTGAATTACAGTCAAATGAAGACCACATTTACATTTCATAAAAAAATTACTCTGCAGTATTTCCTGGTTTCCTAATGAAAAGTACGGAAATGTTCTAGATCTACTTCAAAGTACATTGCGAATATAATAAAATTATATTTCATTTGTGAAATATAATTTTATTGCAGCTGCCTTTGTTTAGCTGCAACAGTGGTTCATGAAACTCACAAGATGGTGTAATCCTAAACACGCACACAGATGTGTTTTCACTTGGGTTTTTTTTGAGGGGGCAGCATATCAGTACAGTAGGGCCCTGCTTATACGGTGGGTTAGGGACCACGCCCCCGCCGTAAAGCGGAACCCATTGACTTTAATGGGTTGCATCACGCAAAAATGCCGCAAAATCGGCTTTAAAACGGGGAATTTCCCGATTGAGCCGCCGCATCAGCGGAACGCCGTAAAGCAGGGCCCTACTGTATTGTCTTAATGTTGAATATGGTCTTTGGAGAATACTGGATAAAGCATCAAAAATATACATATACATAGCTCACGTAAGTAAATTATTTCTTCCTGAGTTGAGGTGATGATGGCAGGTATAGCAACTAACCCAAAGAGGTCTCCTTCCTCTCTGTAGCCCTCCACATGCCCCCAAAATATGGTCTAGGATTGGGGGAATTGAAGACACACAGAAAAGTGACCACCCCCCACAATTGTATGCTGACAGGTAAAATATGCTAAAGAAAGAAAACATACACAATAAACACACTTATATACTTACTAGATATTCAAACAAAAGAAGCTGTACTTATGCAAAAACACAGATCCAGAACAGAAAATATTTAATTCTTGCAAAAGCATTCAAGATTTTAAAAAAGAGGAAGCATACAAGCAGAATGTTGCTTCTGCTAAAATTGAATATTCACTTTGGCTAAACTTGTATCTACTTCACTATTTTGTTATCCATAGTACTGTACAACAATTTTCTAGGCCCAATTTTTTTAAAGACAGAAACATCTAGGTTTGAGCAAAATGAGCATCAAATCAGAGACAATAAAATCACCACTACTCTAAAAAAGTTATTTTTTACCTTTCAAATTGACAATCTGAGAAAACTTTAGTTGTTGTATTTTATCAAAAGCTGCATCCACATCATCCAGGGTAAACAAAGTGAAATCCTCTGTGTTGTGACGTGACTACCAAACAGAGAGATTTTTTAGATATAATGAACACATTCAGGAAGAGTTTAAATCATGTTTGTAAAAAAGGGGGGGAAAGAAAGTTGCAAGTGAACTATACCTGGTAAAGATCATACATGAACATCTGGCCCATTTTGTACACAGGGATGGTTGCATAAATAGCACAATTCAGACCCATCTTTCCTACTGCATATGGGAGTGCACCCAAGTGTAAAGGATCAGGATGTGAAAGGAGTACTGCATCAATCTGGTGAACATGTCTAAAAAAGAAAATCAGAGGGGTAGAAAATTGTACACCATTCCACCATTTGAGAAATTCCACAACTTCAAAGACTGCATAAAGCACATCACTGAAGTATTGCACCTGCTCATGTTTTTAATCCAAACAACTAGTTTAGATCCTGATTTCCCTTCTGTGAGCAGGAGCATCCTGTGAATAGAATTTTTGCTGATTTCCCCCTTTGCCGTGCGATTCCTGAAAATCTACTTCAGAGGATTGGGGTAATCTTCCTGAAAAGGGGGGGGTGCTCTGGGAATCAGCAAAAATTGCCTCCCACTATCTTCCACTGAATCAAAAGCCTTCCATAAACTGAAACAGCCCTTCTATAAACTGGAGCAGCAGTAAGATCCAAGCCATTGTTTTCATGCATTAGCAAGTTTCAGTAAAAAAAACACAACTGCATGGTAAGAGCTGAGATGAGGTCTGGTAAGGGATACTTGGGACCAAATTTAGACAAATGGACAGGTTGCTACAGGAAAAAGTGCCTTCTTTGATAAGGCACACATAAGGCCAAATAAGTCTGCATATAATTAATCTGCTGTTACTTGAGAGCAACGATAATGGAAACAATGTGGGAATGTATTATAATGTAAACTGAGCAGTCTTGGCTAAGGAAAATCTACTCTCTAGATCCACTCTACCCATCCAAACAGGATTATCTGTGCACAGAAGTACTGCACACGTGTCCTGATCCAATGTGTATAGAATTTCCACATGCAGAACTCTGAGCAAAGGATTTGTTTTTTGTTTTTCACATGTATGGGATCCCATAGCAGTTTGGGAGCCCAGAATAGTTGTTTCATGTCCATAATATCATTGTATGGATCAAGGAAATTGTGACAGATTAGTTTGTGCCGAATTCTTCATTCTGTATAATCTGAGCCCGCAGATTTTTGGTGTTGTTGCTGTGAACAATGTAATCATACTATTGATGTGAATGAAGCAATTCAGAAGGGAACAAAGCAGAATCATTCAAAAAAATGGAAAGGCAAACTTCATATATGGTAAGAAAAAAGGACTGCCTTTAGCATAAAACTTGAATTTTTACTACTGGACTCTGATCCTCCAAATATGGTAACTACTGATGCCCCTTTATATCAGGATAAAAAGCACACAATAATCAGAGGTATGTTTTTGCATTATTTGTGAAGGAACAGCAGTTTAATTAAAATCTGGTTCTACTTACTTCCTTAGGGAATCAATGATTTCCATAGAAAAATTCTCATCCCAGCCACAATCCAACAGAAAGCGAAATTCGTCTACTTGAAGTAAATAACAGAGCGCAGATTCTTCCTGCACCCCTGAGAGGGTGGTTAGCTTGATGATTGATGTCATTTTTCCTTCCCAAAAATGCTTGCTAAAAGTAGTTACTGAAAAAAGAATAAAATCTATTATAAAACTGAAAGATTATCCTATGACCATAACTCTTTGACTTGTCATGGTTTTCTGTGAATGATCAGCATGCTGACTACATGCTGTTCAATCACCCGTTCAATCACCCGTTTCATTTCTTCTCAGGCACAAGCAGGATAAACAAACCTGGTCTTGGTTTCCCATTACATCTGGATTCAGGATTGTAGTTTCTCTCTCAACCAGCCACGATTTCAAGCCAACTTTGAGACATGGTTTGTTATTGGCTTGGTGATTAACTTGGGTGGCTTTAAAAGAGGATTAGACAAATTCATGGAAAATAACACATGGAGGATAACATGGCTGCTAGTCATGCTAGCTATGTTATGCCTCCAGTGTCAGAGCCTCCAAATACCAATAGCTTAAGAGCACAAGTGGGGAGAGTGCTGTTGTGTTCAGGTATTGCTTGTGGGATTCCCATAGACATCTGGTTACCAATGTGAGAACAGGATGCCAGATGAGACAGGCCTTTGGTCAGATCCATCCGGGTTTGTCTTAAATTCTTATTTTGTTTTTGCATGATATCCACTCGTTTAAACATTCTGATCCACCACATGTGTATAGTGAGATCAAGTCCCACCAAGTCCTGGCTCAGATACATTTTACACACAGCCAACTGCATTTCTGCCATGCTTGTGACATTAAATGGAGTGAACAGCATTAAAAAATGCAAACCACCCAACTAAATGCTGATCTGAAACCTTCCATGATTAAACACAATACATAAATCCCACTATATACATACATGCTTAACCTATACCAGGGGTTCCCAAACTGTGATCTACAGACCATTGGTGGTCCATGAGCTTCATACAGGTGGTCCTTGGTGTGTCTGTGGTTGAAGATGGGAGACATCCCTCGCGATAAATGCTTATATTGATTTTTAATTGTGTTTCTTATATTGTGTAATACAATAAAAACAAAGATAAAAAATAAATAATCAATAAAAACTCAATATGAAATAAAATCAACAAAAATGTAATTAAAAATCATACAGCATCTAGCACAGCATATTACAATTGCCACAATAGGCAGAAAAAGCAGTAAGTGGCCTGTCGACCCTCAAAAACTTGAAAGCAGTCCATGGGGGGGGGGAAATTTGGAAACCCACTGACCTATAGTAAGTAGTTGAGATAAATCCTTACTTTTTCACAGCATTGTTAAATTACTTGCCTCAGAACATTAACTCAATTTAAGTGAACGTGTGTAGAGTCACTCCTAGGGGGAAAATCAAGGGGAAGAATTCAGCATAGTCTCCTGCCAGTCCTTAGAAAGCTTCAGCTCACCTCCTGTCTTAGACTAATTCAGCATGAATCAAGTTGGGACAAGCTGCTGTCACTGTAAGCCTCACTGAAGCCATTGCATAGGACAGGACTATTAAACATACATAACTCATTGTTCACAATGATGCCGTCTTTTGATTGACCACTTCATATGTTCCATAGCAGCATAGATATTTGCTACTACACATAAACAGAACCATTCGCTTTTTGGCTGCATTTCTACCAAGCTTGTCACCTGCCTGGATTACATGTCTAGGTGTTTATCATTTGGGGCTCTTTTATACTTGCAGCCTTCTTCTCCTAAGCAGGTATCCTCTGATCTACCAAATCCAATGGGGCTTACTCCCTGAGAAAGCATCTGTACGTTTACAGCCGTGACCCTATGAAATCAGGGAATTTAGGCATATCCCGCAAAGGATCGAGAGGCAAAATAAAAATAAATAAAAAGTACCGTGGGAAGCATCCCCGAATTCTTTGCTTGGACTACGCAAAAGAGAACATTTCACAACCTATCCTACCAGTTGTGGCTCTTTTAAATACCCCCATCACAAGAAGGGCGGAAACGGATAAGTTATGTTTCACACAGAGTGTATGTAAGACACATTTGGGGGAAGAGGCGGGGATGCACTTTGCCTCCTCCGCAATACGCTCATTTATGCTTACCTGTATAGTAGCCCCTCGTTACCTCCCGGTCCCTAAACTTATTGGAGGCCTGAACTGGGAAGGAGAGGAAAAGTAAAGAAAAACAGAACACAAGCCTGCTCAGCCGTATTCCACACTTCCTGCAACCGCCGCCATTTTGGCACGAAAGGAAAAAACTGGCGAGCGCGCTGGGAGAGGAGGGGGAGGAGCGAGGAGGGGGAGGAGCCACCACCCCTACTGTTGAAAGAGAACCTAGGCGCGGGCTACACTATCAGCCGAGTTTAGGGGTGGGAGTCGAGTCTGAGCTACGGGAGCATCTTAATTAATTAAGTTGCCCGGCTGACTTATGCTTATGGTCGTGTTTCAAGCGGAGTCTCAAAATGTTTCAAAGACATAACGAATCAATCAAGCTGTGAGCGGCAGAATAAGCTTTCTCTCTGCTCCTTCCCTGTTCAGTTAATGGTTCCTTCTGGCTTCCCAGCTCTTATAGGAGGTTCGTCTGCCGCTTGCTGAGTGTCCTTGTTAAGACCGTCCCGAAGCGAAAGCGCAGGCTTAGGCCTTCAGAACAGGTAAGGGTGGGTATGTTAAGGGAGCGGTAACAGGGCCTTGTATCGCTATTAAAACCCGAGAACAAAAAGGTTTGTTTGAAGTTGAAGGAGTGAGGTCATTAAAAAAAAGTAATGAGCCCACAGGGGCAGTATGTGGTATATAAATAAAACATAACAGTATTATATACGTAGGACTACTGTCCTTGGTTTTATAGCTGCACTCACTGATGCAGAGTAGACCCATATGTTGCTCTGGCTTACTCGGAAGCAAACCATTGATCCACACTACACATTTAAAGCGCTTAAGTTATCCCGAAGAATCCTGGAATCTGTGGTTTTCCCCTCACCGAGTTACAAATTACCAGCACTACGTGGTCATGTGTACAGTATTAAATGAGCGTTGGATGTGCTTTAAATGATTCATAGGGTCGACATAAGTCGTAATCGAGTTGAAGGCACATAACAAAAAAAAGCTCCTGGTATGGTCCTCTAAGCTTCTGTTAGTTCCACGCCTTGGTGCCTTCCAGATGGTTTGGACTATATCTCCCATCATGCTTTCCTACTGGCCATTGCTGGCTGGGAACGATGGGAGTTAGAGTTTAACAACCTCTGGAGACTACAGGTTGGGAAGACTGTTCTTGACTAAGGAATGAGCTTTGTCGCGTAGTTTATCTCCAATCCCTGTTTTAATGGGAGCTTACTCTTGGGCAAGTGTGTATAGGATTACAGCCTTCTTCAGCATTCTTCTGGTCTTGCTTTCCCTCTGGAGTTCCTCTAACATCTGAGTATATTGCAATCCCATCTCCTTTAATTAGTCCCATTTTTTGGAGATATTAAGGCTGAAATCCAATACATGTCTACTCAGAAGTAAGCTTCATTGGTTCAGTGAGACTTATTCCCAAGTACATATTAGATTGCAGCCTAAGTCTACAGACCTACGAAGAACTATCAATAGATTTAGACACAAAGGATGGGGCTCTGGGATGTGTGTGCAAGGTTGAGATGCAATGTAAGGTTTGTAGTACACAGTACTAAGTTGTTCATAAAATTTACCAGTTTTACTCTCTATCTGAAGGCTCCTGAGCTGGTGCACAATTTAAAGGATAATTGCTATTCTCCATAAAGATAGGGCATAAAATCCTACCTAGTGCTGTTATTATTAAATGTGTATATGTAAATGAGTTGATAGCCACAATGGCACAGTGGACAAGTCTATTAGCCATAATGGATTCAGAAGTAAAATGCCACTAAATACAAGGCAAACAGCAGGAGGGTGATTGCCATCATGACTACTTGTGGACTTTCAGTAGACTCCTGGTTGGCCACTGAATGAAAAGATGCTGAGTGAAACAAGGTGGATTGGTCTCACCTAGCAGTGCTCTTAAGTTATTTTAGATTTGAACCCTCATTTAAGCAATAAAGCTGCCAAAAGAGGGTGGATTGGGGGGACACATCATTATCAATCTTTAATCACCTTGATTGTCAATCAAAAGCAGAGACAAACATATCTTAGGGGTAACTAATCCATGTCAAGTGATCTGATCACATATCAAGAGAAGGTGAATGAATTCTTTTTGTCTGTAATCACTGGAAGATACAGGACAGATTCCTGTGCCTGAACTAACTTTTGTAGGAAGGGAGTCTGAGGAATTAAGGCAAATAGTAGTGATGAGAGACAAAGTTCTAGCCTTAATAAACAAAATAAAAACTGACAAATAGCTGAGTCCCTATGGCATCTACCCAAGAGTTCTCAAAGAACTCAGATGTGAAATTGCTGATCTTCTAACAAAAATACGTCACTTGTCCCTCAGATACATCTCCATATGTGAGGAATGGGAAGTTGCCAATATAACACCAATTTTTTAAAAAAGGATCAGAGGCAATCCTGGAAATTATAGGCCAGTTAGCTTAACATCTGTCTTGGGAAAAGTATTGTTGAAAAGTATTGTTAAAGATTAAATAACCAAGCATATAGAAGAACAAGCCTTGCTGAAGCAGAACCAGCATGGCTTCTGCAAGGGTATGTCCTGACTGACCAGGAATGACCTTGGGGTTGTAGTGGATAGCTCAGTGAAGATGTCAGCTGAGTGTGTGGTGCCTGTAAAAAAAAAAGGCAAATTACATGCTAGGGATCACTAGGAAAGGAACTGAAAAGAAAACTCAGGATCATAATGCTGTTATATAAATCTATGGTGTGGCCATGTTTGGAATATTGTGTACAGTTCTGATCGCCTCATCTCAAAAAGGAAATTGTAGTGCTGGAAAAGGGCAACCAAAATGATCAAGGGGATGGAGCGGCTCCCCTATGAGGAAAGGTTGCAGCATTTGGGGCTTTTTAATTTAGAGAAAAGGCAAGTAAGAGGTGACATGGTAGAAGTGTATAAAATTATGCATGGCATGGAGAAAGTGGATAGAGAAAAGCTTTTCTTCCTGTCTCATAACACTAGAACTCGTGGATATCCAATGAACCTGAATGTTGGAAGATTCAGGACAGAGAAAGTACTTCTTCGCACAGTACATAGTTAAACTATGCAGTCGGCTCTCCCAAGAGGCAGTGATGGCCACCAACTTGGATGCCTTTAAAAGACGATTAGGCAAATTCATGGAGGGTACGGCTTTCAATGGCTACTGAAAGCCATGCTCTTCCTCTATGGTCAGTGGTAGTATGCTTCTGGATAGCAGTTACTGGAAACTGCAGGAAGGGAGAGTGCTTTTGTACTCAGGTCCTGCTTGTGGGCTTTGCATAGGCACCTGGATGGCCACTGTGGATAGAGAGAAGTTATTCTTCCTCACCCTTAATACTAGTACTTGTGGCCATTCAGTGAAATGTATTTGTAGAAGAAGATTCAAACGGACAAAAGAAAATACTTTAAATCCAGGCTAGATATGTCTACTTAGAAGTAAGTCCCATTGGGTTCAAAAGTACAGACTTCCAGGTAAGTTGGTATAGGACTGCAGCCTTAATCTTTGATTCTGCATTAAAAAAATCTATTTACACATGATTTCAAATGTATTGGGTATGCATAAATTATCTGTTGGCTTTATCTTATTTTTGTTCTCCCTCTTATCAATAAGTATGGTGAACGTTATGCAGCTTGTGCGAGACCACTGGCCCATGGCATTGGTTCCCCTTGGATTTGTTGTTGGATGTTACTTGGACAGGTGGTGTGATGAGAAAATGACACTCTTCAGAAACAAAAGCAAGTTATTTCAAAGGTCAGTTATGTAAGTTACTGTCATGTTATTTGGTAGGATAGTAACACTATTTTGAAACTATAAGCCTGCTTCTTTCTGGTAAGTATAATTTATTAGCAGCCTCGTACCAGGGATTGATCAGGAATTGTAAGAAACCAGAGAAAACCAGTGCAGTTTTGAAAGGCTCAGTCTGCCATCTTGATTCCAAATGGAGTCCAATTGTATCCAAACATAGACAAAACCCTGGTCCTTCCTCTCTGGGAACATCAAGCAAAATTTGGCTACCATATCTTAAGAGGTGTCCAAACATATAGTGAGCAGATAAACAACTTTACGAAAGGTATAATAGACTTGAAGAACATTTATTAAAAATAGTTGCTGATATTTGAGGTTTCATTATTGTATATAACAAATCCATTCCTTGGTAACCTCCCAGTTGGATTAGTGCAATGTATTACAAGTGGGTCTGCCAATGAAAGTGGTTTAGAAGCTTATATTAGTTCAGAGTATCGCTGCCAGAATCCTGACTGGCATGGTCCAATTCAGCCATAGTAAGCCAAAGTTTAAGAGTTTCACTGTTTGCTTCCAACCCCAATTCAAGGTGCTGGTACTTGCCTTCAAAGCCTAAATGGCTTGGGACCAAAATAGCTAATAGAGCAACTATTCTGATATCAACCTGCCCATGTTTTAAAATCTACGGAGGCCCTTCTCCATGTTTCTCTTCCATCAGAGGTCAGATTTTTATCAAGAGAAAGGGATTTTTTGTGCAGTGGAGTTCTGCTTGTGGCATGTCCTACCCAAAGTGGTTCACTTGGTGCCAACACTATCATTTAGATGCCAAGCAAAAACATTTTTATTTACAAGGGCCTTTTAACTGATTTATAATCAGTCAAGCAGTTATTAGTTTCTTTCAGGTTTTATCGGCTGTTTTTATCTTTGTTTTTGTGTTTTATAGTACAGATCTTTGATCCCTATAAATCACCCTGAAATTATATGATGAAAGGAAATATATAAATGTATTAAACAATAATAGGGTTGTAAACCCATATAAAGAAAAGTGGGATTCAGATCTTAAGTGAAAGCTAAGGGCATATTTATTTTTTTATTTCTTGCAAACAATAGTTGCTCATAAGTTGATGTCAAAAGTCACTAGTATTTGTCATGCAAAATTAACATTTTGTTGATCAAGACGATATTTATAAATTTTGCTAACATTAGAAAGGAAGCATTAGGCAATTAAAATTTGAATTTTAAATGGAAAAGGTCAGGCTGGTTATGGTAGGGTAGGAAGTTTGGGTCCACATAGAGAGAAAGGTTATTGAGGATTTGCTCTGAAAAGATTTTCAGCTTGATTCTATGCATGTTTACTTAGGAAAAAGTCTTCCCCCCCTTACCTGCCTCCCTTCTGTTTACTAGCAGCCTGTCTGTCTCTCTCACACACGTTTAGGCATAGTTACACAAGGTGTCCAAGAGGTTTTTATCATTTCTTCCTATTTTTTCATTATTGTAGAGGTTCATGTTGTTGTTGATATATACCTTCAAGTCAATCACAAGTTATGGCGACCCTATGAATCAGCGACCTCCAATAGCGTCTGTCGTGAATCACCCTGTTCAGATCTTGTAAGCTCAGGTCTGTGGCTTCCTTTATGGAATCCATCCATCTCTTGTTTAGCCTTCCTCTTTTTCTACACCCTTGTTTTTCCCAGCATTATTGTCTTTTCTAGTGAATCATGTCTTCTCATGATGTGTCCAAAGTATGATAACCTCGGTTTCATCATTTTAGCTTCTAGTGATAGTTCTGGTTTAATGTGTTCTAACACCCAATTGAGTTTTTTGCAGGCCATGGTATCTGCAAAGCTCTCCTCCAACACCACATTTCAAATGAGTTTATTTTTCTCTTATCTGCTTTTTTCACTGTCCAACTTTCACATCCATACATAGAGATCGGGAATACCATGGTCTGAATGATCCTGAATTTAGTGTTCAGGGATACATCTTTGCATTTGAGGAGCTTCTCTAGTTCTCTTATAGCTGCCCTCCCCAGTCCTAGCCTTCTTCTGATTTCTTGACTATTGTCCTCATTTTGGTTAATGACAGTGCCACAGTATTGATAATCCTTGACAAGTTCAATGTCCTTATTGTCAACTTTAAAGTTACATAAATCTTCTGTTGTTGTTACTTTAGTCTTCTTGACATTCAGCTGTAGTCCTGCTTTTGTGCTTTCCTCTTTAACTTTCATCAGCATTCGTTTTAAATAATTACTGGTTTCTGCTAAGAGTATAGTATTAATAATAATAATAAAATTTTATTTTTGAGTCGCCTATCTGGCCGAATTAACGGCCACTCTAGGCGACTTACAATAAAAGAATAAAATACACATATAAACAATCACATTTAATCTAAAACAAAATGAAACTAGTCCACCCCTGAGATCCTGTAGGCTTGTCTGAATAGCCAGGTCTTTAAGGCCTTGCGGAAACCTGCCAGGGAGGGGACATGGCAAAGATCATAAGGTAGGGAATTCCAGAGGGTGGGAGCCACATTTGAAAATGCCCTCTCTCTGGTCCACACCAGCCTAGCTGTTTTAACTGGTGGGACCGAGAGAAGGTCTTGCGTGGCTGATCTCGTCAGGCGGCATACTTGGTGATGCTGGAGGCGCTCCTTCAGATAAACTGGGCCGAAACCGTATAGGGCTTTAAAGGTTAATACCAACACCTTGAATTGGGCCCGGTAAACAACTGGTAGCCAGTGTAGATCTTCTAATACCGGAGTGATGTGATCACGGCGACGGCTGTTCTTAATCATACGTGCCGCCGCATTCTGCACCAGCTGTAATTTCCGGACCGTTTTCAAGGGTAACCCAACGTAGAGCGCATTACAGTAGTCTAAGCGAGAGGAGACCAGGGCATGTATCACCCGCAGGAGAAGATGGACAGGAAGGTAGGGACGTAGCCTCTGTATCAGATGTAATTGTTACCACGCTGCCCGGCTCACTGCTAAGACCTGAGCCTCCATGGACAGCTGGGAGTCAAGAATGACTCCAAGGCTACGGACCTGGTCCTTCAGGGGCAATCTTACCCCATTAAACACCAGGTCTATATCTCCTAACCTTTTATCTCCCACAAGCAACACTTCGGTCTTGTCAGGGTTCAGTTTCAGCCTATTTCCTCCCATCCATTCACTTACGGACTTCAGGCACTTGGAAATGGTATCCACAGCCACCTCTGGTGAGGACTTAAACGAGAGATAGAGCTGGGTGTCATCCGCATATTGGTGACACTGCAGCCCAAATCTCCTGATGATGGCCCCCAGCGGCTTTACATAGATGTTAAATAGCATGGGGGAGAGGATGGAACCCTGTGGCACTCCACAATTGAGAGGCCAAGGGTCTGAAACCTCATCCCCCAATGCTACCCGTTGATATTGTCTGCATATCTTAAATATTGATATTTCTCCCTCCAATTTTCACACCTCCTTCATCTTGGTCCAATCCCGCTTTCCATATGATATGTTCTGCGTATAGATTAAACAAGTAGGGTGATAACATACACCCCTGTCTCATACCCTTTCCGATGGGGAACCAATCGTTTTTTCCATATTCTGTCCTTACAGTAGAATTTCTTGTAGAGTAAATGATGCTGGCCCAATCCACCATGATGTAGGAATTCACTGTTGGTGTGGTTAAATAAATGTTATCCACAAACACAAAAGAAAGTATAATTAGGCTTTAAATTGTCTAAATGAGTTACTTTATAGAGATCATAGTGAATGAGTCATGCACACAATTAAGAGATGTGGGTTAATGACAACTGCCTAAATGTGTTTGATTAAATTAAAGGCAAAGGGACACTTGTTTACACAAAATTGATTATGAAGGGTTTTTTAAAAAAATGATTTTATTTGTATCTTTGTGAGAAGTACTGGAGAAAATAGTGCAGAAGCTAAGTCTTGCTTTCCATGTTACAAAGCATATTTTAAACTTATAAGCTATGTTCTGGAAGAATTCATTTCTAACTCGATGATCCTTTATTTCCTTTTCACAGGGAATTGAAACCTGGCGAAGAAGTCACATGGCGATAATGGGTCAAATGAGAAATGCTTCCATGTACTTAAATCTGCTTCTATAAGAAATGTGTGATTGTGTCATCAAATGAAATGAGGTTTTGTGGTTCCTTTTGTTCCAATTATTTGATTACTGAAAAAATATTTGGGTATTTTCCTATCAAAGTTGCAGTGTAATCATGAAAGACTGCCTCTCTTTCCAAGAACTTGCTCAAACTCTGCTCCCAGGCACACTCCTGTTGGCTGGATGCTTTTGGCAGGTACTAAATACCAGGCAATGTTTGGTGACTGGGATTGTGGAATTCCCTCTCCCCTGCTTTAAATAAAAAAGCCTTGACCTCCCACTTAAGCAAGTATTTGACTTTTTTTTAAAAAGGGGTGATGTCCAACAAAGTCATGCTCAGAGCATTTTACTTGCTAGTTGTTACACAAAGTTCTCCAAGCATTCCACAAAATGGGAGCCACAACTTAAAAAATATGCTTCCTTGGTATCATCCTCTGAGGCTGCAAAAGGGACCCAGAGAAGGGCCTTGGATGAACTTAACGTCATGGATTTCAATAGGTCTACTCCGGACATTTCTAACATTGGATATAACCTTGTTCTGATACTGCCACTTAGTGCCAGTCTTGATTTTGTTTTGATTAGTTGAACACTGCTATGAATACATACTTGTAGAGAAGCAGTTTATGAGTGGCAAATGTTTCCTCAGCAGTAACTCCCATTCTGTTCAGAGGGTTGCTCCCGGGGAAGTGCATACAGAGTTGTGGCCCTGCTTCATTTCAGTGGGGAAGAGAGAGCTCTTATGCACATACATTCTCCTTTTGAAACCAAGGGGATTTTAAAAAAACATCAAGGGCATTAAAAAAAGTATTTTGATTCTTCCCCCCATGCACAATTTTACAGTTCATTCCATGATTAACACAACCAATATTATTAACAAATGCTCATAGTGTTGGGAAGGTGTTCAGGGGAAGAGGAGGTGAGGGAATGTTTCACATTGGTTTCAGGAGAAGGAAGTATTGGTGGTTTTCATTAGGCATATTTTTTTGGAGGCAATCCATAGATTGTCAATCTTCATAATTTTGACAGAATACTGCAGAATAGCTCAAGTAAGAATATAAATGCCCTGTTATGTAGAAAGGAGAGAACTTGTCCTTAAAGTGCTGCAATATCACCTTTACTGTTCCCAGTGCCTTCAAGCCCCATAGTTCTTGGGCCAGAAGGAGATTCAAAGAGCAGGGACATAATTCAAAACTGTATATGTCTGAGGTTTCTATGACTAGGTTAATGGTGATAAAAACCTCACTGCTAAAAGGAGCTGTGACTGGACAACTGCGTCATATGGGTGAGGAATCCCAATGTGTCCCTACACCTTCATTGGTTGGAAAGAGCGATGATAATTTGATGTGTGGTCTCTGTGGGTGTCCAGTTGTCCTGTATGCTCCTGTCTTCTCCAAAGTTCTGTAAGAAGCCCTGGTCACAGTGCAGTACACAGTTAAGAAGGCTTAAGCCCCTTTAGTGACCAGGATTGAGACCCTGGGCTTGTAGTGAATAGTTCAAAGATGCTGACCCATTTTTTTGCAAAAAAAGGCAAATTCCATAATAGGGACAATTAGGAAAGATTGGAAATAAAACAGTCAATATCATAGTGCTATTATACAAATCTATGATGCAGTCACACTTGGAATACGGTATACAGTTCTGGTGGCCTCACTTCAAAAATAATATTGTAGAGTTGGAAGAAGTTCAGAAAGAGCAACCAGAATGATCAAGGGGATGGAGCAACTCCGCTATGAGGAAAGGTTACAACTTAAGTAAGACATGATAGAGGTGTATAAAATAAGGCATAGGGTGAGAAAGTGGATAGGGAAAAGCTTTTCTCCCTCATAACATTAGAGCTCATGGACATCCCATGAAGCTGACTGTTGGAAGTTTCAGGACAGACAAAAGAAAGTTCTTCCATAACACAGTTAAAACTAAGAAATTTGCTGTCAGAGGCTATATGCCTCTGAATGCCAGTTGCTAGGAATCGCAAGTGGGGAGAATGCTGCTTTCTTGCAGGCCCTGCTTTCAGGCTTTACATAGTCATCTTGCTGTCCCCTGTGAGAATAGGATGCTAGACTAGGTGGGCCACTGGGTCTGATCCAGCAGGTTTCTCTTGCAGATTAAAACTCCCATCAGCCCAGTCAGTAGGGTCTTGTAATTGCTAGTTATTGTCATCCTTGCTTCATAACCCAAAGTTCCCCAGTATATGGGAGAGCCATTTGGTCCTTCACTGTCTCACTAGCAGAAGCATAGGCCATGCCAATTCGAAAATCAGTATTCAGAAATCCATCAAAAGTGAGGATGCCTGACAAATCTCCACTGGAAAAGTATTCCACAGCATGGGACCAGCAACACCTTTGGGATGATCTCAGTAATTGAGCTGGGCTCATGAAACCTGAGGTGTCCGATGCCTGGACCCAAATTGTCCAGGGCTTTCTATATCAATACAAGAGCCTTGAACCTGGCCCAGCAGACCTGGGTCTAAGCTCTATTGAACTCAGTGTGACATCCTGTATAGGATTGTGCTACTGCCCTTTTTCTCTTAAATAGCTCTGTAAGGGCCCCCTTATTTTAAAGGTATGTAATCTCATCTCCCCCTTCTTTACTGGTCTCTCTACTCACTATTGCCTCAATTACAGTATCTTGCAATGCAAATATATTTTTGCCCACACAGAAGAAAGCCACCTTGAGTTCATTAGTACTCACTCCCAAGTTATTGTGTAGGATTGCAGGCTCTGATTCTAAATCATATTATTTATTTATTACATTTATATACTGCCCCATAGCCGAAGCTCTCTGGGCGGTTTACAGCAAAATGATACCAAAAGTGCTTGTTGGGAGTAGAACGCTTTTAATAAGCCAAAAAGGTAGCTGTTCTGTTGGCAAGGAAGGAGGCAAGCAGCGGTGAAAGTAAAGAGCAGCATTTAACGCGAGTCTAATTATTTATTTATTATTTCAATTTATATACCGCCCTTAGCAGAATAGCTCTCAGGGCGGTGAACAAACAAGATAAAATACAATATATCATAGTAAAAAATCACAAAAACATGTACAAACAAACAACAGAAAGCACAACAAAAACGAAATACAACACAAATTAAGGATACATGTTAAAAGTAGAAAGATTAAGAAAATTAAAAGATTAAAATGCCTGGGAGCATAAAAAGGTCTTTACCTGGCGCCGGAAAGATAGAAGTGTAGGCGCCAGGCGTACCACTTCGGGGAGGCTGTTCCACAACTCAGGGGCCACCACAGAAAAGGCCCTAGATCTAGTAACCACCCTCCGGGCTTCCCGATGAGCTGGTACCCGGAGGAGGGCCTTAGATTCTGAACGAAGTGAACGGGTAGGTTCATAGCGAGAGAGGCGTTCCACAAGGTATTGAGGTCCCACGCCGTGTAAGGCGTCCACATGTGATGCGTCCTTCCCTGGCTCTCCCTGTCAGGTTCCTACCTGCTCGTGGTTACTGCCTGTCTCTAGGCACCACCAGGGACTCCACCAGTCCGGACCGCACTCTCTTATGGTTTACCTATCCGCTCTAGTACAGATCTTAACAGATCCCCCTGCTAGGCAACCACCAGTAACGTCCCAATACTAGTATTCCCAGAGACTCTGAATACTGGTATTGTTATTCTCTTCACCGCTGCTTGTTACCGTTCCCCTTCAGCCTTAATTAGCCTTTTGTCTATAAATAAAATGCATAAAGAATAACTTTTGGATTCTTGGCTCCCCTCTCCTCGCTTCAGCTGTTGCTCTTCACTGTGATGGAGCTGAATCATGGACCGAGCAGTACAGTAACATTTTTATGATTATTTCAAAGTGCTGTGTGGAAAGGGAGCCTTTATCCACTTCCAACAGAGATGTCAATGTACTTTCCTTTCTGTAGCCCGGCGTTTAAAATCGTAACCAGAACTTCGGGCTGCCTGGAACTCCACAAGCGTTATTTTAACAGCATCCCTTATGGGGCGTTTGTTGCGCTCATCGAGATAGGTTGCGCGGGAGAGGAGAAAGCCAAACGAAGACGAAGTGGTAGCCACGGCGATTGGCTGCAGCGGGTCACGCAGCAGAGCGGAGCTGGATTGGCTGGGTGGAGGTCATGTGGTGTGGAAGCTGCTGCTGGTGGTGGCGGTGGGAGACAAATAAATATGGAGGCCATCTTTCACGAGAGGGTGAGTAAGTGAGGGACTTGGCTTCTTCCAAAGAGGGGAGGCGTTAAAGTAGAAAGGGGGCGAAGGGAAATGCTAACCCGAGGAAGGGGAAGACGCTCGGGCACAGCCTGTCTGGCGAAGCGGGGGGAGGTGGAGGGGAAAGGAGGAAGCGTGGGAAGCCTGTAGTTTTGCTCTTATCCACCCGCCTGGCAGGTGGGGATGATATTGGAAGCCCCCCCCCCCGAAAGCTCACTTCGTGGAATCACAACTTCGTGCGTTATGTTGTGTGTTAACGCGGAGGAGGTGAATAGGGTGAAGGTTAGGCCCTTGTGTTCAGTGAGTGGTGCTGGCAAGGCAGATTAAGCATAAGTCTTCCTAATGGCTAATAATTGCTCTTGTGGTCTCTGTTCTGCTTAATGGCTTTGTATTTTTTCTTGCCTCTTAGTCTTACTGTTTGAAGGATGTCGTAGTGTGTTTTGTTATATCGTTAAGCTGTGCACAGCCCTGAAATCTGTTGGGTGAGAGGTGCTCTGGACATTTTAAAAATAAAGTGAAGTAAGCGCTCCTGTCCTCTTCTCTTTGTCTAGTGACAGGGTACTTGGCATCATTTGAAACAGACTTGTTACATACCATTTAAAACATGGTCTTGTAATTGGAAGCTGGGTGGCACAGAGGGGGTATTTTTCTTTCTACTCCTTGCTGTTTGTACTTCTGATGGGGGGGGACTCCTAGCCATGTGGCCAGTGGCGGGGGGGGTACAAAATAGGGAAGTGGTAGTTCAACATGGAAGACGGGTGTGTGTGACTTAGTGGGTGTGTCACCAAACACTTAATCACAATCCTAGTAGGAAGGGTGCTGCTTAGTTCAAAACATTCTCTGCTTCGTTGCAGTCTATAGAACTGGTTTTTGCTGTCCTGTAGCTAGTATATTTTTTTAAATTATTTTCCTTTACCTAAGCCTTTGACCAACCTGCTGTTTTGAAAACACGTCAGTGATATTTTATTTTTTTTACTTTGATAACAAGATTGTGCATAACATGATCATCTTTGCTATTCACATAACTTTTCATCTTTTATTTGTTTCTGTGTTCCGTTTTGGTTTTTTTGCATGATATCTGCTGGTGGTGATAAGGCAGATGTTTGCCTTCTAAGTGCAATCACTGCATTTGTAGTCAGCTTTTAAGGCAGTGACATATCCATGTCACTCCTGCACTTCATTTCTGGTAATATTGGTATATTATATTGCTTGGGTTAAATGGCTAGAGATAATTTACCACATTTATATCCAGTCTTTTCTCCAAGGATCTCTGGGCACTGCTCTTGGGCTATTCTCTTACAACAACCCTTTCAAGTAGGTCAGGGTGAAATAAAGTAACTTGTTCAAGGCTGAGAGAAGATTTTTCAAAGATTTTTGAAAGTCAAACACTCAACACAACCACACTCACATGGTTGGAGTAGCGTCTAAGTGGAGACTGGACTAGATCACTCTGATATTCCTTTTAGATCTTAAGCTCTACGAGTAGTCCTGTAAATCATCTCCCCTCCAAGGTTTTGAGAGAGGTACAATTTAATAGTATTACAGAAAACAGTGGCTTGGATCTAAAGTTCCACTATTCATCTAGCTGGGAAAGCTTGGGAGATATCATTACTTAGGGGAAGGGTAGCCAGTGTAATGCTCTCCAGTTGTTGTATTCTGACTCCCATCAGCCTAGCCAGTATCACCAGCAGTCAAGGATGATAGGAGTTGTAGTCCAACAACATCCAGAGGGCACTGCATTGACTACCCCTGATATGAAGTGATATCCCAATGGTTAGTCATACTCAGAGTTGCCCCATTGAAATAAATACCAAACTTTTGGAGGAGGGTAGGATGGTTTGGGTGAGCTTCTCCTTGTACTGTAGCTTTGCACTTGTTTTACTTCTCCATACCACCCTATGGTGAAGGGTAGTATATAAATATTCATATTAATAAATAAATGGATTTCAATAACTTAAGCCCACTAATTTCAGTGGGTCCACTCTATTACTTAGTTGAATATCACACATTGAGCAAAATTGTATATATATTAACTTATATGTAGATAATAGGTTTATTCTCAGGTAAGTGTGTATAGGATTGAAGCCATAGCACTCTAAAGTGCTGAAAGTTAAGGGTACTCTACTGTATTCTTTTATTGTTTTGCAAACCCAAAACATAAGCATCCAGAATTAGCTAGTTATAAAGTGCTAAGTTGTGGGTGCTATATGAATTGTTATATAACAGATATTAACATATTTTGCTGCTGCCTACATTTGACATTTTTATTCATTTTTTAGACCTTTGGTCTTGTGTTTTATTTATTTTATTTGTATCCCACCCTTTCTCCCAGTAAGAGCCCAGGGCGGCAAACAAAAGCACTAAAAACACTTTAAATGCTTTGATTTGGATTCCTGCATTGAGTAGGGGGTTGCACTCGATGGCCTTGTAGGCCCCTTGAGATGAGATATGAAATTGAGGAAGCATCCAAACTAGGAAATGTGGTAGTAATGGGTGACTTCAACTACCCGGACATAGACTGGCCGCATATGTGTTCCAGTCATGACAAAGAAGCAAAGTTTCTAGATATTCTAAATGACTATTCCCTAGATCAGTTGGTCATGGAACCGACCAGAGGGACGGCAACCCTGGACTTAATCCTCAGTGGGGACCGGGACCTGGTGCGAGATGTAAGTGTTGTTGAACCGATTGGGAGCAGTGACCACAGTGCTATTAAATTAAACATACATGTAACTGGCCAATTGCCAAGAAAATCCAACACGGTCACATTTGACTTCAAAAGAGGAAACTTCACAAAAATGAGGGGATTGGTAAAAAGAAAGCTGAAAAACAAAGTCCAGAGGGTCACATCACTCGAAAATGCTTGGAAGTTGTTTAAAAACACTCTTATTAGAAGCTCAACTGGAGTGCATACCGCAGATCAGAAAAGGTACCGCCAGGGCCAAGAAGATGCCAGCATGGTTAACGAGCAAAGTCAAGGAAGCTCTTAGAGGCAAAAAGTCTTCCTTCAGAAAATGGAAGTCTTGTCCGAATGAAGAAAATAAAAAAGAACACAAACTCTGGCAAAAGAAATGCAAGAAGACAATAAGGGATGCTAAAAAAGAATTTGAGGAGCACATTGCTAAGAACATAAAAACCAACAACAAAAAAATCTATAAATACATTCAAAGCAGGAGACCATCTAGGGAGACAATTGGACCCTTGGATGATAAGGGAGTCAAAGGTGTACTAAAGAACGATAAGGAGATTGCAGAGAAGCTAAATGAATTCTTTGCATCTGTCTTCACAGTGGAAGATATAGGGCAGATCCCTGAACCTGAACTAACATTTGCAGGAAGGGATTCTGAGGAACTAAGACAAATAGTGGTAACGAGAGAGGAAGTTCTAAGCTTAATGGACAATATAAAAACTGACAAATCACCAGGCCCGGATGGCATCCACCCAAGAGTTCTCAAAGAACTCAAAGGTGAAGTTGCTGATCTGCTAACTAAAATATGTAACTTGTCCCTCGGGTCCTCCTCCGTGCCTGAGGACTGGAAAGTGGCAAATGTAACGCCAATCTTCAAAAAGGGATCCAGAGGGGATCCTGGAAATTACAGGCCAGTTAGCTTAACTTCTGTCCCTGGAAAGCTGGTAGAAAGTATTATTAAAGCTAGATTAACTAAGCACATAGAAGAACAAGCCTTGCTGAAGCAGAGCCAGCATGGCTTCTGCAAGGGAAAGTCCTGTCTCAGTAACCTATTAGAATTCTTTGAGAGTGTCAACAAGCATATAGATAGAGGTGATCCAGTGGACATAGTGTACTTAGACTTTCAAAAAGCGTTTGACAAGGTACCTCACCAAAGGCTTCTGAGGAAGCTTAGCAGTCATGGAATAAGAGGAGAGGTCCTCTTGTGGATAAGGAATTGGTTAAGAAGCAGAAAGCAGAGAGTAGGAATCAACGGACAGTTCTCCCAATGGAGGGCTGTAGAAAGTGGAGTCCCTCAAGGATCGGTATTGGGACCTGTACTTTTCAACTTGTTCATTAATGACCTAGAATTAGGAGTGAGCAGTGAAGTGGCCAAGTTTGCTGACGACACTAAATTGTTCAGGGTTGTTAAAACAAAAAGGGATTGCGAAGAGCTCCAAAAAGACCTCTCCAAAGTGAGTGAATGGGCGGAAAAATGGCAAATGCAATTCAATATAAACAAGTGTAAAATTATGCATATTGGAGCAAAAAATCTTAATTTCACATATACGCTCATGGGGTCTGAACTGGCGGTGACCCACCAGGAGAGAGACCTCGGGGTTGTAGTGGACAGCACGATGAAAATGTCGACCCAGTGTGCGGCAGCTGTGAAAAAGGCAAATTCCATGCTAGCAATAATTAGGAAAGGTATTGAAAATAAAACAGCCGATATCATAATGCCGTTGTATAAATCTATGGTGCGGCCGCATTTGGAATACTGTGTACAGTTCTGGTCGCCTCATCTCAAAAAGGATATTCTAGAGTTGGCAAAGGTTCAGAAGAGGGCAACCAGAATGATCAAGGGGATGGAGCGACTCCCTTACGAGGAAAGGTTGCAGCATTTGGGGCTTTTTAGTTTAGAGAAAAGGCGGGTCAGAGGAGACATGATAGAAGTGTATAAAATTATGCATGGCATTGAGAAAGTGGATAGAGAAAAGTTCTTCTCCCTCTCTCATAATACTAGAACTCGTGGACATTCAAAGAAGCTGAATGTTGGAAGATTCAGGACAGACAAAAGGAAGTACTTCTTTACTCAGCGCATAGTTAAACTATGGCATTTGCTCCCACAAGATGCAGTAATGGCCACCAGCTTGGATGGCTTTAAAAGAAGATTAGACAAATTCATGGAGGACAGGGCTATCAATGGCTACTAGCCATGATGGCTGTGCTCTGCCACCCTAGTCAGAGGCAGCATGCTTCTGAAAACCAGTTGCCGGAAGCCTCAGGAGGGGAGAGTGTTCTTGCACTCGGGTCCTGCTTGCGGGCTTCCCCCAGGCACCTGGTTGGCCACTGTGAGAACAGGATGCTGGACTAGATGGGCCACTGGCCTGATCCAGCAGGCTCTTCTTATGTTCTTATGGTTCTATGATTCTATGAAAACATCATAACAGACTTTAAAACATATTAAAACAAAACAACTTTAAAAACATTTTTTTAAAGCTTTAAAAAAACCTTTAAAGAAAAAAAAATATTTAAAAACATATTGAAAAGCAATTCCAACAAGATGCAGACTGGGATAAGGTCTCAACTTAAAAGGCTTGTTGAAAGAAAAAGGTCTTCAATAGACGCTGAAAAGATAACAGAGAAAGAGGTTAAAAACACATTGCTTTTTTAAAAAAAAGGTTTAAAAACCTATTAAAGAGCAAAGAGAAGACTGAGGGGAGATATGATAGCACTCTTCAAGTACATGAAACGTTGTCACACAGAGGAGGGCCAGGATCTCTTCTCGATCGTCCCAGAGTGCAGGACACGGAATAATGGGCTCAAGTTGCAAGAAGCCAGATTTCAACTGGACATCAGGAAAAGCGTCCTAACTGTTAGAGCCATACAAACAATGGAACCAATTACCTAGAGAGGTAGTGGGCTGTCTGACACTGGAGGTAGTCAAGAGGCAGCCATCTGTTGGGAATGCTTTGATTTGGATTCCTGCATTGAGCAGGGGGTTGGACTTGATGACCTTATAGGCCCCTTCCAACTCTACTATTCTATGATTCTATGAATTGCAACACAGACACAGACTGGGATAAGGTCTCAACTTAAAAGGCTTGTTGAAAGAGGAAGGTCTTCAATAGACACCAAAAAGATAACAGAGATGACATCTGTCTAATATTTAAGGGGAGGGAATTCCACAGGGTAGGTGCCACCACACTAAAGCTCTGTTTCCTATGTTGTGCAGAACGGACCTCCTGATAAGATGGTATCTGCAGGAGGCCCTCACCTGCAGAGTACAGTGATCGACTGGGTATATAAGGGATAAGATGGTCTTTCAGGTATCCTGGTCCCAAGCTGTATCGGGCTTTGTACACCAAAACTAGAACCTTGAACTTGGCCTGGTAGCAGATGGGCAGCCAGCGCAATTCTTTCAGCAGCGGGGTGACATGTTGGTGATACCTTGCCTCAGTGAGCAGTCTCACTGCCACATTTTGCACCAGCTGCAGCTTCTGGACCAACCTCAAGGGCAGCCCCCCCCCCGCCCAGAGCGCATTACAGTAACCTAGCCTGGAGGTTACCAGTGCATGGAGAACAGTGGTCAGGCTGTCCCTGTCCAGAAACAGCCACAGATGTCTTACCAGCCAAAGCTGGTAAAACGCACTCGTAGCCACTGAGGTCACCTGGGCCTCTAGCAACAAAGATGGATCTAGGGGCACCCCCAGACTACGGACCTGCTCTGTCAGAGGGAGTAGGACCCCATCCAAAGCAGGCAACTGACCAATTATCTGAACTCGGGAGCCACCAACCCACAGCACCTCCGTCTTGCTAGGATTCAGACTCAGTTTGTTGGCCCTCAACCAGCCCACCGCAGATTTCAGGCAGCGGTCCAAGGCTTGCACAGCCTCTCCCATTTCAGATGTTACAGACTAGAGCTGAGTATTGTCAGCGTACTGCTTACACCTTGCCCCAAATCTCCTGATGATCAGTCCCAAGAGCTTCATTTAGATGTTAAACAGCATGGGGGGCAAGATGGTACCCGGCAGCACCCCACAGCACAACTGCCAGGGGGCCAAAATACAATCGCCCAACGCTATTCTTTGAGAACAATCCTGGAGATAGGATCAGCACCACTGTAAAACAGTGCCTCCAATACCCATCTCACCCAGTTGGCCCAGAAGGATGGTCAATGGTATCAAAAGCCTCTGAGAGATCAAGTAAGAATAACAGGGATTCAGTCCCTTAACCAGGCCTGAACCCAGACTGGAATGGGTCAAGATAATCTGTTTCATCCAAGAGTAGTTGCAATTGCTGCACTACAACCCTCTCAATCACCTTTTCTAAGAAGAGGGTATTTGCAACCGGGCAGTAGTTGTTGCAAACCACTGGGTCCAGGGTGGGCTTCTTCAGGAACAGTCAAATCACCGCCTCTTTCAGGGCAGCTGGAACCACTCCCTCCCACAACCATGAGTTGACCACACCCTGGATCCACTCAGTCAAACCCCCTCACCAAGCTTTAATAAGCCAAGAGGACAAGGGTCAAAAGGACACGTTGCTGGCCACATCATTGCAAGCACCTTGTCCATGTCATCCGGCTGCATCAACTGAAACCATTCCCAAGACATTGCAGCAGACGTTGCACTGGACACCTCCCTGGAGACTGCAGTAGATATGGATGAGGCACCAAGATTGCTACAGAGGTAAGCAACTTTACCCTCAGTGCCTTGCAAACAATTCACAGTGGGCCTCCGAAGTTTTAATTTGCAGGCTTCTTTGGACAAAAAGCAGCCTTTAATAGTAATATTTTTTATACATTTTTGACATGGATATGAGCCTGGATAAGAGGCTGCCTAGAAAACCTGCATATATATGGAGGAAGAACAGAATGCACATTTCTCCTCTTATTTATGAGTGTAATTTTTAGTAAGGTGTATTTATATTTGATTTTTTAATACTTTCAAAGTGGGGAAACAGCTTTTCAAAAATGATTCCTCTTCTATGAAAAGCATGGACTATGATGCCTGGGGCTGATAGGAGTTGTAGTCCAAAACATCTGGAGGGTGCAAGGCTGTTGTAGGCTCTTTCCTACTACCTCATCCTACGTTGCCACCCTGGGCTCCTTTTGGGAGGAAGAGAGGATATAAATTTAATAAATAAATACATAAGTAAATGAAATGTTCAGAAATTTAAATGCAGAGGGTATGTTCTGTTTTCTGAGGTAAGAAGACAAAGGAATGCAAGAGCCTTTTAGCTGAACCATGTATGCTTGCATAAAGGCACAAATGTAATTAATACATCTTAAAGATGCATCTTCCTACACACATGCTTTCTGACAAGACATTGTACACACCCTATTCCTTCAACTTCTAGAAGTACAGCAATGTACAGAATATGTTTTAAGAATTCTCCTTAAAATATTGTCGTTGTTCAGTGCAAAGCAGCCTTACACAAACTGAATCAAAATGTCCTGTCATTGATACGTTCTTGAATGGTTGTAAAACGTTTGATAGTTCATTCTGAACTCATAGTGGCGATGAGGAGCAGGTGCCCTAAGGGCTCAGTTCAGCCATTAGTGGTTTCTATTCAGTCCCTAGTGTGTCCCTGAGCCAAGGACACTTCTCCCACCCTCAGAATTGTGCATTTTAGCCACTTTCTCCCATCCAAGCTAAGAAATGGGGAAATGAACTCTTTAATACCTTTCTCACCTCTGAACAGCAACAAGATCTCTGTTGTCATTATATGTCTCATAACTGCCTCCATTTGTAGTGGCTTATGCAGGGGAATGAACTGCTGAGATGGAATGAGAACTCTTACAAAGCCCCTGTTCATCGTCATGTTTGCATTGCAATCCTATACATGTTTATTCTGAAGTAAACCCTACCATGGTTAGTTGAGCTTGTTCTTGAGTAGGTATGTGTATGATTGCTGTCTTATTGGTGGGAGGTGATCAAGAACCCCTTTCTCCGTGTTCTATAGTGAGCAGCAACAGTGATTAAGGTAGAGGTCACCAGTGTGGTGTCCATGTGTTCACAGAGGCCTTCTTTGGTGCTCCCACGCTCCCTCCCCTCCTCCCACTGAAATCAGAATTGAAAGAAGCATTCTGTTGCCGTCAGTAAAATAGGTTCTTGTAGTGTGTGTGTGTATGGGTGCTTACAGTAGTTTTTCCAGTTGGCAAAATGTTAGCAACCCCTGGAATAAGGCAATGGTTCTGCTGAAGCGTCTGTTGCTTTGCCCAATTTGGGGGGGGGGAGTGTGTTAGAAAGTAAGCTGCTAATTTATTTGCGACCCACTCTTCAGCCAAAGTAGCTTACAACAATTACAGCCCAACACAAAGATGCAACATAAGATGGCAGAAGGATACATGAGCATAGCAGTCTCTAGAGAGAAAAAGGGGCTGTGGATGTAGGGTGGTTGAAAATATTGCTTTGGTGGGCACAGTCCATGTTGCTGGCCCTTCAGTCCTTTTTCAGTTAAAAATATGACTCAATTAGAAACGAATTGCTGACCAAAGACTTACAGATTTGTTTTCTGTGACAATTAGCATATTTGTCAACTGGAAATTCAATCGAGTGACAACTACTGAGCCACAATTCATACTCAGTATATTTATGAATAAATGTGTGCCAGATGTTGTTGTTGTTGTTATGTGTCTTCAAGTCGATTTTGACTTATGGCAACCCTATGAATCAGCAACCCCCAGTAGCATCTGTCGTGAACCACCCTGTTCAGATCTTGTAAGTTCAGGTCTGTGGCTTCCTTTATGGAATCAATCCATCTCTTGTTTGGCCTTCCTCTTTTTCTACTCTCTTCTGTTTTTCCCAGCATTACTGTCTTTTCTAGTAAATCATGTCTTCTCATTATGTATCCAGAGTACGATAACCTCAGTTTCATCATTTTAGCTTCTAGTGATAGTTCTGGTTTAATGTTTTCTAATACCCAATTATCTGTCTTTTTCACCATCCGTGGGAGTATCCGCAAAGCTCTCCTTCAACACCACATTTCAGATGAGCTGATTTTTCTCTTACCCACTTTTTTCACTGTCCAACTTTCACATCCATACATAGAGATCGGGAATATCATGGTCTGAATGATCCTGACTTTTAGTGTTCAGTGATACATCTTTGCATTTGAGGACCTTTTCTAGTTCTCTCATAACTGCCCTCCCCATTCCTAGCCTTCTTCTAATTTCTTGACTATTGTGTCCATTTTGGTTAATGACTGTGCCAAGGTATTGATAATCCTTGACAAGTTCAATGTGTTCATTGTCAGCTTTAAAGTTACATAAATCTTCTGCTGTCATTAGTTTAGTCTTCTTGACGTTCAGCTGTAGTCCTGCTTTTGTGCTTGCCTCTTTAACTTTCATCAGCATTTGTTTCAAATCATTACTGGTTTCTGCTAGTAGTATGGTATCGTCTGCATATCTTAAATTATTGATATTTCTCCCTGCAATTTTCACATCTTGGTCCAATCCCGCTTTCCGTGTAATATGTTCTGCATATAGATCAAACAAATAGAATGATAAAATACACCCCTGTCTCACACCCTTTCTGATGGGGAACCAATTGATTTCTCCATATTCTGTCCTTACAGTAGCCTCTTGTGCAGAGTATAGGTTGCGCATCAGGACAATCAGATGCTGTGGCACCCCCATTTCTTTTAAAGCATTCCATAGTTTTTCATGATCTACACAATCAAAGGCTTTGCTGTAATCTATAAAGCAGAGGGTGATTTTCTTCTGAAATTCCTTGGTCCATTCCATTATCCAAAGTTAACTGTTATTTATATACCTGCTGACATTAGGTAATAGTCCTTAATGGTTCCTCAATCTGCCTAATAGGAAACAGAATTATTGAAAAGACTCTTTGTGTAACAAATACTTCCCTATCCACCTTATCTGCATCTAGAACAATTATTGTGTAATATAGCTGATGTACATATTTTTTCTCAGTATTTAATATATGTATCAGTATTATACATGGCCTAACTTTCTGGGAGCCACAGAAGAAATGTGTGGATTTGATAGGCAAAGAGAGAACTAAAGAGCTAATACAGAAAAGCAGAAGTGATGAAATTCTTGGAATAGGCTGCTGCTGTTGCCGGTGGGTGGGTGGGTGGGTGGATGGATGGATGGATGCCTTTAAAATGGAAGTTGCTAACATTCTTGAAGAAATTGGGAAAGGCTGTGTCATGAAGTATGTGTCTGTGCTTGTCCATTTCACTGTCGAGAGAGCGTTTCTCAAACTCTGGCAAAACACAGAAGCAGTACATCTGAAAGTAGTAGAATTGCTTCATTTGAGCCATGAAACCATGGCAAGATAATATCGTAATGCTTATTGTGGTGTTATGTTCTTTTTCAAAATTTCTATTCATTAGCAAGAAGGCTCCCTGTGTGCCCAGCATTGTTTGAATAACTTACTGCAAGGAGAATATTTCAGTCCTGTAGAACTGTCCTCTATTGCACAGCAGCTGGATGAAGAAGAGAGAATAAGGATGGCAGAAGGAGGAGTTTCTAGTGAAGAGTATAGAACATTTTTACAGGTAACAGCCTTTAAAGTTCTCCATATGGCCTGACATTATTTGACCAATTTATTTCATGCAAATTTACTGTGCTTAAAATGAGATGGGTCTGAGGAACTGCTGGTAAGGGAAAGATTCTCTTTTCTCAGTGGGCAATTTGACCTGAAGCAGACTGCAAGTTTATTCAAAGCATACAGCGCTGGAGAGCCAAGCAGAAAACTGCAACTGACTCTGACTCTCTAGAAAATGGTGCAGGCCTTTATAGTCTTCAAGGAACAGAAACTTCAGAAGATACAACTCTCACATTTGGAGCATGTGTAGTACACAAGACATTCCTTTAGTCTGTCTACATCCTGATTATCTATAAATTGCTAGGACATTTGCTAGGGAGTACTTGTTAACTAGCGGTATAACACTTTGAAGCTGGCTATACTGTCATAAATAAGACACTTCAAGGACATACAAGACATGCTTGCTTAGCCAACCGTTCTGTCAGTCGTCCCATACCCTGCAGTTTTTACCTTCTCCAGACATTCACAGGCAGAACTAATTCTTTCAGATACCCAGAATCCTCTACAACCTGGTTATTTACTTCTGCAACACCCAGTGTGGCTATTGTGTTCTTCCTATTGCTTGAGGCAGGAAAACGTTAACACTCCAAAGGAAGCTGGGAGAGAAGGGCTTCTACCTTCAAGGTGCCAACTATCAGGCATGGCAGTTTCAGATTTGCCTTGGGATGCCAATTGCCTACTCCAGGGGTTCCCAGACTATGGTCCCTGAACCACCAGTGGTCCACAAGCTTCATTCAGTGTGGTGTAGTGGTTAAGGTGTTGGACTACAACCTGGGAGACCAGGGTTCGAATCCCCACACAGCCATGAAGCTCACTGGGTGACCTTGGGCCAGTCACTGCCTCTCAGCCTTAGAGGAAGGCAATGGTAAACCACCTCTGAATACCGCTCACCATGAACACCCTATTCATAGGGTCGCCATAAGTCGGAATCGACTTGAAGGCAGTCCATCCAGAATTAAGTATAATCTTGATAATACATTTGATTTTGATGGTGAAAATGTTTTTATTGCTTCTTCTATGTCTTATCTTGAATTCTATGGAATTCAAATGGCAATACAATAAAATACGAGAAATAAAAGAAGCCATAAAAATCATATAGCATCTAGCACAGTGTGTTACAGTTGCTACAAAATCATTAAGTGGTCCGCCAAGACCCTAAGCAATTTTCTAGTGGTCCATAGGGAAAAAAGTTTGGGAACCCCTGGCACACTCTATGTTGCCTCTTACCAACCTACCTTTTTTTAAACCCCAGGAGATAGTAACGTGAGGTGCTTCATTTTTACCCCCCCCTCTTGAAATCCTTCTTAATCACACACTTCCAGCATACGCGGGGCTTGTAGAAATAAGGGGGCAACTTTGGTACGCCTGTGGAGCTTGATGAGAGGAGAAGTTGCGCTGTTCACGTCAGTATTGTGGCAGGTTTTGCTTGTTTCAGCCTCATTACACAACTATTATGATAGTTTGTACTATTATTAAATGGACCACCAGATGAAAGGATAGGAATGATATTCAACAATCCTGCAGGAAAGAAAAAGAAAGGGAAAACTATTAATGTATGAGTGAAAATTGTGTTAATAATTTACTATGGATAATCAAAATAATTTTATAAGCAATATGATTATGATATAGTGTATTATTTTATGTTGTTGGTTATGTTTAAAAATTAATAAAAATAAAACTATTTTGAAAGCAAACCTCATTACTTTCTTGTAGTGTGCTATTAACACACACTCTGTTGTGTCTCTCTATGTAACCAATTGCTCCTTTACATCTATACATAATGAGCAAATACTGTTATGTCAACTTTCACTAAAAGGCTGTGGAGCCAGTCACCTGATTTAGCATCCCACAAGGTGTCATTTGAAAGTTCATGGCATGTAGACTAACTTTGTTTAGTTTAACAAAAACTGCTTATTGACATAGGAATTCAAATTCTTGCCATCAATTCCGAACGTATCACTGAAGTATTGTTGCAAAGCGGCATCTCTGTTCCTCTTTTTTACATGATACACTAGCACATCTCTTGAAGATTTTTCCATTAACACAAAACAGGGATTAATTCTGTTAACTTTCTCCATTTCAAGTTCCATCAAATCCTTCCAGTACAGGAATTTTTTTGAACTGATAATATCTTTATCTCCAATCTCTTCTATTCCTTCAGGGACAGCGCTGATTTCCAAACCATAATATTTGTCTCCAGGATCCATCACAACCAGGAAATCCAAATCTTTTTCCATGTCCATATTTAATCCAATCTCCATAGTTTGAACCTTGCTTTTAATTTCTCTTTCATCCTCTTTTGATTTTCCAGATCTATCTTTATTCTCCTTTCTCATAGAATCCTGAATTTCTTTCAGCTCCTGTCTCATTTCATCAAATTCAATTCTCCACGCTTGTCTATTATTTCTCAATTCTTGCTTTATTGACTTAATCGCATTCATTATTTTCTGAAACATGTCTAAAGATAAAGTCCCTTCTTGTACATCCATGATCTTCTTAATTGTCATTCTTAGTAGCAACGAGAATGAGCAGATTTGTCAAAAAAAAGAAAAGAAAAAGTAGATCAGAAAAAATAGTTCCAGACATATATTACACAAAAGTCTTATAAATCAAAAAGATTTTTCTTTTCTCTTCCAATCAGAAACCCCTCATCCGTTGTAATCTTTACAATGCCATTTTCCATATCAGCTTTTTGCAACAGGAAAAAGATAGGCTATTTTTATTTTGCTCCCCCTTAGTTCCGTGAGTAAAAAAGAAGGAAAGTTTTGGCTCACCCAGGTTCTCTTAATTGCCGATCCTTTGACAAATCTCTTTAACTGTATAGATAAGAAAGTGATAAGCATAGACAGGAGGATGCTTGCCTGTTAGTCCGTTTTTTTAAAAAAGGAAAAAAAAGGGTCACTTATTCAGCTGAGCTGGCTATAAATCCTCGCTCTGTCCGAGCTGCTGGAAGACCTTCTTTCACAGACGATTCTGACGAATTCCAGTCTCCCACAACCACAACAAAGCTGTGTGGGAAATCTCACGTTTCTTCCTTATCCGGAAGAAATTATCCCCAGTCAAAAAAAACCCTTCTGACTGGATTTAAAGCTGAAAAAGTTTCATCCAAGACGGGAGCCCGTCTCAGAGCTGCACAGGCGGAGGGAAAATATCTGTGATAAAGGAAATTCCTATCAGACTTTTATTATATGACTATGACAGCAAGATTATTGGGTGCGTAAAGATGGAAGATGGAACCAATATGGATAATGGAAGAAGAGCGATTTGAAATTACTGGACTTAGTAGACTTGATGAGTTGGATCAATTGACATGTTTATTTAGAAAAAAAATTGATGGACATATATCTCAAAGATTGGAAACTTCTCTTTGACTTTTTGTGGAAGAATGAAATGATATGATGTTAATGAGATTTGAAACCAATTAAGATAACCGCTGGTGATTTTATAATCTATTAAGAGACAGGCTTGTTATTGTCGGTGCGTGCGTATAGATATCGCACAAGTAAGAAATTCTGGTGCCGGATAGATCCAGTAAATAAGCCAGGCCAGGGAAGTATCTTGTAAGAGTCTTTACTGACAAAAAGCATTAAACACAAAACGACTTTCCCCCACACCAGAGCTTCTGCAAGAGCAGCTTGTTATCTACCAGGTTGCCCTTGCCAACCACCTGCTGGCCTTGAGGAACCTGGCAACTCCTCTTGCTCTGTTTAACCCGTTTATTGCAGGTTTCCTTCTTTCACTGAAAACCCTGTCTGTGAGTCTCATAACTTGCTTTACTGAACAACAGTTATATATTATAGATTTATAGCTGAACTACGACAAATCGGAAGTCAATATTTTTATTTTTATTTTTTTTATTGTATTAGTTATTGATTTCTGTTTTTTTTTCTTTTTGTATTGTTTTGGTTTTGAAAATCTGAATAAAAATTAATTGAAAAAAAATTTTTTTTGCTTGCAATGTATAAAAGTATAGCACCCCCATAAGGGGTGTGCTTGTTTTGCGAATTATCGCCTTGCACCTCTTTCTGGCCAGAACGAAATAAAGTTTGTTGGACCCTTAAAAAAAAAAAAAAAAAGGAATTCAAATTCTAAGGTCATCCCAATCTCTTTTATGGTCTCTGTTGTCACACTTTTGCCTGCCAAACTTCACTATGAAATCAGCGTATTATTTATTTATTTTATTTCATTTTTAAACCGCCCATAGCGAATAGCTCTCTGGGCGGTGTACAAAAGATTAAAAATACAGAAATACAAAATATCACAATAAATAAACTGAAACAAAGAGATTTAAAATTGTAACATGAAACACATTAAAATGCCTGGGAGCATAGCCAGGTCTTAACCTGGCGCCGAAAAGATAGAAGCATCGGCGCCAGGCGTACTTCTTTGGGGAGGCTGTTCCACAATTCGGGGGCCACTACAGAAAAGGCCCTAGATCGAGTAACTGTCCTCCGGGCTTCCCGATGGGTTGGTACCCGGAGGAGGGCCTTAGACGCTGAGCGAAGTGACCGGGTCGGTTCATAGCGGGAGAGGCGTTCCACAAGATACTGCGGTCCCACGCCGTGTAAGGCGTAAGGTATTAGCCACTCATTGCTGGATGAGCTTGCAGTCTATGGACTGCAAACTTATTTGTCAGCTACATCTGTTGTTATTTTTATGGGGAAAACAACCTATTTTTTAAAAGTAAGCCTTTATGTCTGTCTATACATATAATAAAAATGTAAGCGTTGCACTGTGCAGTTCGCAGGTCCGTAGAGAGGGTTTCTGCAATGTGCTTCTTTCTGCTTCAGAATATCACCTTATTAGCTGTCTTCACAAAATCAGATGACTTTCCAACTGCAGAAAGAAACCCAGCATCCAAATTTTTCTTGGATGTGCTCCTGCTTTTCCAAAGCCACCAACTGTCTCTTGCACCTTGACCTTGGAAATGACTTTGATGTCCTCCTGTTTCATGCGATAGTGTTACTTTGCTTTATAAAACATGTGAGTTGCAGAACAGTGAAAACTCAAGGCATTCCTGTGCATGTTTGCCTAGGGGTAGGTCCCATCGAATTCAGTGGGCTTACTTGCAAGATTATGTGTGTAGGACTGAAAATCTCAGGAACTGGACCACTGGCTTAGTTGAGCAAGTCAAGAGAAGGTGTCGCTAGACCATCACCTCCTTATTTGAATTTTATTTATTTATTTATTACATTTATTGGTTGTTTTGTAAACTGACTTCTTTCTCTTACCTCAGTGTTTTGTATTTTGATATTTTGAACGTCTGTTGTAAGCCGCTTTGGGCACAGCTCACTGTGGAAAGGCAGCATATAAATAAAATCAACCAACCAGTCAATAGATAGATGGCACTGTGAATTGCAGCGTGAACACTTCTTTCCCCTCTAACCTGTGTGCCACTTGTGCCACCTGCCGCTGCTCACACTGCCCACCTCGGCCTGCAAACAAGTTGCTAGTGGTGGCAGCTTTGGAGACCGGGCAGCCTTGGTGGGGTGGTGACAGATTGGGTAGCAGGCCAGTGTGCAGCCTAGGCGCACTGTGCGGTGGCATAGTTTGTCTGCGATGGCAGCAACCTGGAAGGGTGAGCAGAAGGCTGGTGTGTGCGGCCTGGGTGCACTGTGCAGGGTGGCGATGCGGGACAGCGGTGGAGGAACAGGCAAGCAAGCATGTTGGCCAGGGGAGTGGTGTGTTGAGGGTCCCTGGGAGGTTGGTGGTTTGGAGATTTCAGTTTTCCCAAAATGACAGTTCTCATAAAAGTCCAAGATTCATTTTAAAAACAAACGTTTTCCCTGTGTGCTTTCAAAAAGAAAAAAATATTGTGTCTCTACTTATGTCTTTAGTAAATTTAATATTCAGTCTTACAGATGTGGAAGCTGATACTGATACAAACTCTGTTTTATATTAATTTCAACACTATTGGTATCGGTTATGAAATGTTGTCAGGGTTCATTTATTCAAGTGGTACACCAGTTATTGGTAACAATTGTATTGTATTATAGGAATATAATACAGAACTCAGGAAAGCAGAAATGTGAAAACTTAAGTCTTTAAGAAAAATACTACCAAATTTATTCCCATGGTACCTATTTTAATTTGTGTATAAACCTAGGATGTTTTGTGATTTACTTAAAATGTCTTTTGAAACAAGTAAAGTGCATAATTCATTTCTGCTTTGTTTTTTAAGAAGCCTTTCTATAATGTGAATTAATCACTCTTTTTCCCTTTTCCCATTTGTTGTTGAACAGCAGCCTTCTGTAAACATGGATGACAGCGGCTTTTTCTCTATTCAGGTAAGTATTCTCCTGTAGTCTACATTTTTGAAAAATCAATTATTAAGTTTAAAATTTGAAAATGCAGTGTATTTTAGTGAGAGTTTACAGTATGTGTTCATATTTTAGAGCTGTTCAGGAGACATTTGGTAAAAGAAGGCATCTTGAAATAGATGTTTTACATTCCAAAAATATACAAGCAACAAATCATGTTTATAGATATATATTTGGGACTGCATCCTTGTGGCTGCAATCCTACAGATATTGCTGGTTGCAATCCTACAGATAGTTTTGTCACATTGCATTGATTTTTCAGTGGAATTTAGGCAGTAACAGTTTTGTATAAAGATTTCATTTAAATCAGAAATCTTCAACATACTTGGGGATTGTGGTTCACGTGTATCCGTCTTCCAAAGTGGCAAAAGCTTTAAAGTGATGAATGATACAACTCTACATTGTTTGGCCATGTAAGAGAATTCCCATCAGGTTGGGTCCTTGGTAAACAGACCAGCCAATGGGTCCTCTAAGACCTTGTACTTAAAAATATTTTTATTCAGTTTTTCTGTATGGTGCAGCTAGAAAGTGATAGTTGCAGCTCCACACTTTACAAGATGCACGTATAAAAGTGTTGATATTTACACTGATATTTCCTGAACCAAACATGTGAAATGTGTATTTACACACTGTTGAGGAAACACTTGTCTTATTTTTGCTGTTTTGTGGGTATGTCAGACTGTAAAATGAGCTAAAAACTTAGTAAGAAACTAGGGCCAAGTAAATATTGAGTAAATAACTGGGGCCAAAGTCCCCAGATCTGTATGCATTAATGAGTGTGTGATCTACACTTCACATGTTTGCTACAGAAAACAGCAGTGTATAAGCAGCAAAGCAAATTGGTTGTACTGATGTATATAGCTACCCCATATTTCTTATAGAGATGGAAATCCCTGAAACTGGCAGACTTTCACTTGCAATTTATATTCCCACTTTCCTTTAAATTGTATTGCTCTTCTCCTAAAGGGTGTGCATCTGAGGTGAAGATGAATTGTCTCGCTTATTTCCCAACTTCCCTTTTCCTAAGCAGCTTTAAATTATGTGCCACAAAGTGTGACATTAACCATGTATTCTGAATGAAAAATGTAAGATCAAATGTGTGTGACATTCTTCCAAAATGTGCAGAAAGTACTTGTGGAATTTAGGATTTTTTGGAGGTCTCAGTAGTAATTTTCAATAGTGTATCTCTTGTGTAAATATATCCTGAATGGCTTACATTATTTATTTGTAGCTTAGGGCATATTAGAATAAAGGGACTGTCATCATCTTGTGTTAAAAATTTTTGGTCATACAGCTGAGTGAATTAGGCAAATAGTCTTTAAATAGCTTGCCAATATACAATTCAGGCATTTAGCATCAGTGAAGTGCAAAATGAAGTGACAGTTGTATAGCTGCTTATAACACCAATTCAGGAGTTGTATGCACTTTTTGAGAATATCTTGGTCAAATTGTGTATTTGTTATTCATTCTTAAATGTGTTTTGTGGTCTGCTGAATGTAGATTCATGAAGGTTGACTTTTGAATTTTCTCAGCCCAGTGGTTTCGTTTTAATGAAACTTACAATTTTTTTTCCAGTCCCAGCTTTGTGAAAACAATATATTTGTTTTTATAGTGGCTAAAATGGTTGCATTGCTTAAACTTTATAACTGACTGGTTTGTCTCATGAAAAGTGCTGTTTTTTGACAGGTTATAAGCAATGCCTTGAAAGTTTGGGGTTTAGAACTAATCCTCTTCAACAGCCCAGAGTATCAGAGGCTCGGGATCGACCCTATGTAAGAATTTCTTTTTAGCTCCCTGCTTCCATTATAAAAAAATGCAAGAAAAAGAAACCCTATCATTTCCCTCAACGTTCCTTTTGAAAATTAGTATCTCAAGTTCTGGTTTTATCCCCTCAGCATTTACTTTTTCATATTATTGAGGCCTTACATGTCCATTTGTCCTCTGAGCCTTCATGACATCTCAGTATCTGTGGCATCACAGAATGCTGACTTTGAATGGTACGTGGCATCATATCTGCTTTATGACATCACAATGTGTGTCTATTAATATTTATGCTTTGTATATACAAATATCTTATCAAAAGAATGCTAACTAAATACTCTGAACCCTCAAAAATATTAAATGACCAAATATCTGTATTTCAATGTAGCTGAATTTATTAAAAAGTTTTAAAATACAAGAATTGTGGCACTAGTGATAGCAAACCACTTAAATGTGAGCTGTAGTATTTAATTCTCTGTATACGTTGTGTTTTTCTTCTTTCAGAAATGAAAGATCTTTTATTTGTAACTATAAAGAACATTGGTTTACAGTTCGAAAATTAGGAAAACAGGTGACATTCCCTTTTTTTCTTGTTTAAAAATTGACGTCAAGCTTGGGTATCAGAAGTATATTGCTTTTGGGGCCAGTTATTATATTATGTATTTGAAAGCCTAAAATAATAGTAGAATAACATTCACAGCTGTTTACTTGCATCACAAAGCAGCCATGTAGTCTGATAAATGTGTATAGGGAAGGAAGCATGCCACCTGTGAATGTGTACCCTGACAACTTTCTAGCCTTTGGACCACTGTCCTATAAGTCTCCTTTCAAAACAACAGTGTGACATTTAGCCCACCTACACTTGGGAGGTGTGGGGAGGTAATCATATTACTGATTTTTTTAAAAAAGAAAATGAGAATAGAAGAACATTTCAGTGTTCAGGAGGGACTGTACACCATGTAAATGAAATGAGAGTGAGACTTTAAAAAATAAACACTTAAAAAAATATTTTATCCTGCTGGGAGATGGGGTAGCTTTTCAAGTATTTTAAACTTGTCGCTTTAAAATGAAAAGATGAAAGTATTTAAGATAAAATTGACAGTGAAGAGATGCTGGTCATCCTCAGTGTTACAGGCTATATTAAATTAATGCTTCTTGCCACTTCTGCAACTACATTTTAGGAGGCAGTTACAGCCATAATAGATTCTCTAGTAGAAGAATGGCATTTTTTTCAAGTACAAATTATTGCAGCTTTTGTGTTCATGAAATAGAATATTTCTGCAACGGAAGCATGAGACATCTGGACTCCCTTCAATAAATGGATACACTGCACATTTCTTTATATCTGTATCCTGCTTTTGATAAAATTGTTTCCCATCAATTAAAAATTCAACACTTTTCTGGTGGCAGGCACTGTACATAAATAAAAATGAGGTGCAGACCCTGTCCTCAGTTTTCCAAACTAAAAAGACACGATAGACAATAAGGAAGGAGATCAGTTTGCCAGTGCCAAAACACAGTGTTGGTGATGCTAAAAATAAATATCTGGAATGTTTTTTAGTCACCTCTCACCATCTCCCACACTAGCTGCTTGATGGGGATTGTACTGTTGAGTTCTTCTGAGGTCTAGCTGAACAGCTAAATCATGCTATGTAGCATGAGCTATTTGGTTGACATAACCAAAACATGAGCTGTTACAGTGGACTAAATGAGATGGAGGGGACTATGTGTACTGCACTGACATAAATGTCATTGCAGGAAATACTGCAAAGACTGAGGCACGTGAACCTAACTCAAAGAGTTGTGGAGATTTGGAAACATAAATTCATGTTCTATATCACTTCAGTCGAGGGATGTCCAGGATGGTTGTTGAATAGATGGGACATTCCAGGCTGAAAAATTAGTGCTGACAATGAAATTTAATGTTAAAGTAACTGCTGCTTATGGATTTCATTATATCTTGGAAATATGTAAATCCTACTACTTTCCAAGATAGATTTCTAAACAAACATTATGATTGCAGCTGTTTTGTGACTAATATCAAGCTTTTGCTGGCTTTTTTACATTCTAAATTTAAGAAATTATGTATAATGACCAGGGCAGTGTTAGGCTCTATAAATAGCAATTCCAATAATAAATCTACTTTTCTGACATTCCTCTAAGCCAAAATATTTGAATAAATGCAAAGAGGACTTATCACCAAGATTACATGTTGATGGGGTGCTTTAGAAGTGAAACAAAACCATGATTTGATGTTAAGAGAAGGAGCAGGCATGAGCCTTAGGCTCACATACTTCCTCCTTGATTGTATGTCAAGATTAGCACTATCCAATTCTGATTTGTGACATATCTAATGATTTGGTTACTAATTGCTAGTGGTTTGGTGGGTTCAAATGAAATGGCAAACCATGGCTGAAAGTTTCTGATCTCTGTGTGAGGGGGGTAGAATGTGCAAGCTCAAGGCTTATATCTGTTCATTCTTGCAATTCAAAACCATGTTTTGGAATTAAGGCTGCAATCGAATACATGTCTACTTAGAAGTAAGCTCCATTGGGTTCAGTGGGACTTACTCCCAGGTAAGTGTGTATTGGATTGCAGCCTAAATCCAAATATCCCCAAAATCTATTCAGTAAAGCTGACATCTCAGTGATACTAAAGCATTGCAGCTGATTTCTCTGTGGGTTGTCTAGTGAGTACATTAGCGTCCTGACCTAAAGAATTACAAATGTTGTTAGAGAGAAGCAGCCAGAGTTTTTGTATGTGGAACAGTTGCTCATCTTTAAAATAGCTTGTCGGTCTGGCAGTAGAAATTTCTGCACCAGAAACAGCAACATGCACGGTTCTCTCCCCTACATGACTTGGTCCTTACTCCAAGGCTGGATTTTTTTCCCTAAATGCTAATGCTCTCACTGCAACTTGCCCATAGACTTTGGAGATGACCTTGGAGACCAGGTGAGAAGGTACTTGCAAGCAAGGGATTAGATCTATACTTTTGAGTTTCTCTATTAGGCTATAGTAGCAACCCCCGTTGCAGATATTTCAGGTGCTTCAGACAGTAAGCAATACACACCGTTCATTCGTGTTTGAAAGTTATGTGTACCGCACATAGCAATTTCATATAGAACAGCTAGGTGTTTTGCCGTGTACAAAAATAGACTGACTAAATAACGTGTTAACTACCTTTATTTGAAATCTGTTTTTAAAATTACAGTGGTTCAACTTGAATTCTCTCTTGACGGGTCCAGAACTAATATCTGATACTTATCTTGCACTTTTCCTGGCCCAGTTACAACAGGAAGGTAATGCGAACTTTGAAATATTGAACCCTGTTATTTGAAAGCAAGAGTAAAATTCAAAGGCCAACCAATAAGTTCATGCAAGAAGTCTGTCTTCCTCGGTTTTATGAAGGAAACAAAATCCTCTAAGAAGATGGAATGCATAATACTGGGGAATGACAGTTTTCTTTTCTTCCCTATTACCCCCACCTGCTTTTCTTTGTAGTATTTTTGATAAGTTATAGTGTCTCATATTTTGGCTACTTACTTTTATTTCCTTCAGGCTATTCAATTTTTGTGGTAAAGGGTGACCTTCCAGATTGTGAAGCTGATCAGTTACTGCAAATGATTCGGGTACAGCAGATGCAGCGACCAAAATTGATTGGGGAAGAGACACTGCAATCAAGAGATCAGAGGTAAGGTAAATAAAAACTTGTATTTTAATAAGTGTTGAGTGTTGATTGTGAGTACTGTTGAATCCTGAAGGTAGCACCATCAGCTACCTCAAATTCTTCATGTTGTTTGTACTCTTACTACTCCTGTATGTGCTATGAAAATCTTAATTTAAATTTTAAAATATCAATTAATTTGAATATTTTTAAAAAGGCAATGCTTAAAAGTTTTTTCCCATTGCTTTGAAAATATGGTAAAACTTAAAAACAATTGACATTAAAGTGAAAATATCCTTTTTACCTTTGTAATTTTTCCAGGGTGCAAAAAACAGAGCCCGAACAAACTGTAGATGTTAACCACCCCTTCGATGGTACAGGCATGTTAGATGAAGATGAAGAAAATTTCCAAAAAGCACTTGCTCTCAGCAGACAGGAAATTGATATGGAGGATGAAGAAGCAGATCTCCGTAGGGCCATTCAACTTAGTATGCAAGGTAAAATGCTCTTTTAAAAATGTAATTTAGTCCTATTGTTATGCTTATTATTCAGACTTTTGGACAGGGTAAGGCATGCAAATACATTGCCATCTTGTCTTTCTGGATTACTGACTGTTCATATATGAGTGTGGTTCATCTGGTTGTATTTATTAGATTCCTGACAACCTTCACTTTTCTTTTAAAATTTCATTCTTCTGGATTGTCCACTGTAGACTAATTCCTTCTGGTCCCTGAATGTAACCTTTGATTGAGGGGACTGTTCTTGCATGCCAGCACAAAGGGTATATTATGAAGTATAATAATTTCACACCCGTGCATGTGGCAGATCTACACAGCCCCTTCCGGTGTTGCTGTTTGGGCACTATAGTACACAAGCAGAATCATGGAACTATTAAGGAAAAAGACACACGGGATATTCCTAAACTCACAGTGAGAAACCAGCTATCCAGCATATATAATCCATGTTGGGCCTTCATTCCTCTTATTACTTACTTAAACAAACTTATAGACCGCTTCATAGTATAAAGCCATCAAAGTGGTGTACAAGATAAAAATGAGTAAAACACACAAATACAAGCTCTAAAAGCAATAAAGCCATATTTACACATTCTAATAACAATAAAACAGTTTCTGCAGATACACAGTTGATATTCCATAAATGACTGGGTTACACCTCGGGAAGCCACCATAAACAAAAATGTCTTCAGTAGGCGCCTACCGTTGTGGAGTGGCAAGGGAACGGCATGACCCAACGCACTGTATGTGTGCTGTGGGTATTGAATGCACTGAAGCAGTAATTTCATCATCTGAAATAAGAACTATGTGAATAGTTTGGGTTTTTGGGGGGGGGGCGGGGGGTTGTTTTAAGGTTGGGTGCCTGCCTGAGTGGTGGAAGCCTACATTGGCGTGGAAGACACGGAGAGCGGTCTATTTGAGGAGGAGGTCGATATAATATCTTGACCTCAATAAGGAGAAGGAGCCACTCAGCAGCAAGATAGAACTGCAGCCAGCTAGACGGACTTAACTAGGGGTAGGGAGGCCTGCCTGGGCGACAGGCGCGGAGGGGGTTATGTGCAAGGTGGAGAGGGCTATGGTGGGGAGGGTGGGGGGCCACGATATTAAGAGGCTAGGCGGCAGACGCTGGAAAGGTGTAGGTGGCAGGCCATGCCAATTTAGGGGAACGAGGGATAGATGCATTATATCCATCCCCTGTTCCGGGCCTGCTCACAGCCAGAAGAAAGCTGGGGGATGTACAACTCCATCCGACCTTCGACTGCTGCTGTGTAATGCCAGGTCTGTGGTTCAGAAGACATCACTCATCCACAGTATGATTGTGGATGAGAATGCAGACCTGTTGTGCATCACGGAAACTTGGCTGGACGAGGCCTCAGCCCCGGTGCTTGGGGCCATGTGTCCGGCCGGGTTCCAGTACGCGCAGCAGCCGAGGGTTGGTAGGTGGGGAGGGGGTGTGGCAATTATTTATCGGGAGTCTTTGATTTTTACCAGACCTCCTCTCCACGAGACCGCGTTTGTTGACTGCATGTACTGGAGGTTGGGCCCAAAGGGCAGTTTAGGAATTCTGCTTGTGTACCGCCCACCCCGCTGCACAGCAGACTCCCTGACCGAGGTGCTTGAGGTTGTCGTGGATGTGCGGGCTCTGTCCCCTAACCTAGTGGTTTTGGGGGATTTTAACCTGCACGCTGAGGCAGCTCTCACAGGAGCTCCTCGGGATTTCTTGGAAACCATGACTTCCTGGGAACTGCACCTTAGTAATACGGGGCCCACCCATGTAGCCGGTCATGCTCTTGACCTTGTGGTTGTCTCGGGAGGGGATGGAAGTGCTCTGAAAATAGGGGCTGTTGTTGTTAACCCCGTGTCATGGTCAGATCACTATCTGGTAAATATAGATCTCTCATTGCCGCACACCCTCCGCAGGGGACAGGGACCTATTAGAATGGTCCGTCCCAGGCGCCTGATGGAGCCTAAGGGATTCCTGAATGCACTGGGGAATTTGGAGTTGTCTGAGGGTCGCCCGGTCGAAACCCTGGTGATGGAGTGGAATAGGGAGATTACCGGGGCAATTGACCGGGTGGCTCCGAAACGTCCTCTCCCCCTGAATAGAACTCAGACTGCACCCTGGTATACTCCACGGTTGCGGGGTCTGAGACAGGAGGTGAGACGACTAGAGCGCCGGTGGCGGAAATCGCACTCTGAAGACGATCGGACACTGGTTAGAGCAGCAATTGCAGCCTACCAAGTGGCAACGAAGGCAGCAAAGAGGGATTTCTTTGCTGCCTCTATTGCATCCGCAGAGTGTTGTCCCAGGAGGTTGTTCCAAGTGGTCCGAAGCCTGGTCGGTCCAGTTGTGCAGGAACCCATGGAACTTTCTAAAGCCTCCTGTGACATATTTGCTAAACACTTTGCTGATAAAATTGAGCGCCTAAAGAGTGCGATTCCGTATGCCGTGGATACAGGAAGTGTGCCAGAGTCGGCCAGTTGCATTCCGGTCTGGTGGGATCGGTTTCAGCCTCTTCCCTCTGAGGAAGTGGACAAGGTGCTCTCTACTGTGAAGCCAACCACTTGCTTGTTTGATCCTTGCCCGACATGGCTCATTTTGGGCTGTAAAGAGAAACTGAGCGAAGGGATCAAGGCAGTGGTGAATGCTTCTTTAGAAGAAGGTGTGGTGCCATTAGCCCTCAAGGAGGCAGTAATAAAGCCCATTCTGAAAAAGTCCTCCTTGGATCCCCAAGATTTAAACAACTTTCGCCCAGTTTCTAATCTTCCATTCTTGGGCAAGGTCATCGAGCGAGTGGTGGCCGAACAGTTAAAGACACACTTGGATGAAGCAGCTTATCTGGATCCATTCCAGTCTGGCTTCAGGACTGGTCATGGAACTGAAACAGCTTTGGTCGCTATGGTGGATGATTTAAGGAGGGCTTTGGATAAAGGAGAACATGCATTCCTCATCCTCCTGGATCTCTCAGCGGCTTTTGATACCGTCGACCACGGTATCCTTTTAGATCGTCTGGAGAGAATGGGAATAGGGGGCACTGTTCTACGGTGGTTCCGTTCCTATCTCTCAGACAGACATCAACGGGTGGCATTGGGGGATAAGGTCTCGGACCCTTGGCCTCTCAATTGTGGTGTGCCACAAGGTTCTATCCTTGCCCCCATGCTATTCAACATCTATGTAAAGCCGCTGGGAGCCATCATCAGGAGATTTGGGCTGCGGTGCCACCAATATGCGGATGACACTCAGCTCTACCTCTCGTTTAAGTCCTCGCCAGAGTTGGCCCTTGGAGACCATTTCCAAGTGCCTGGAGTCAGTAAGTGAATGGATGGGAGGAAATAGGCTGAAGCTAAACCCTGACAAGACCGAGGTACTGCTCGTGGGAGACAGGAAAAGATTAGGAGCTTTAGACCTGGTGCTCAGTGGGGTAAAACTGCCCCTGAAGGACCAGGTCCGCAGCCTCGGGGTCATCCTTGATTCCCAGCTGTCCATGGAGGCTCAGGTTTTGGCAGTGAGCCGGGCAGCTTGGTTTCAATTACATCTAATACAGAGGCTGCGACCCTATCTGCCTGTCCATCTTCTCCTACGGGTAGTACATGCCCTGGTCTCCTCTCGCTTAAACTACTGTAATGCGCTCTACGTTGGGTTACCCTTGAAAACGGTCCGGAAACTGCAGCTGGTACAGAATGCGGCGGCACGTTTGATTACGAACAGCCGTCGCCGCGATCACATCACTCCGGTGTTACAAGATCTACACTGGTTACCAGTTGTTTACCGGGCCCAATTCAAGGTGTTGGTACTAACCTTTAAAGCCCTATACAGTCTCGGCCCAGCTTATCTGAAGGAACGCCTCCAGCATCAACAAATATGCCGCCTGACTAGATCAGCCACTCAAGACCTTCTCTCGGTCCCACCAGTCAAAACAGCTAGACTGGTGCGGACCAGAGAGAGGGCATTTTCAATCGTGGCCCCCACCCTCTAGAACTCTCTCCCTTATGATCTTCGCCATGCCCACTCCCTGCCAAGTTTTCGCCAAGCCTTGAAAACCTGGCTATTCAGGCAGGCCTACAAGATCCCTGGGGTAGCCTAATTTTATTGGTTTTAGCTATGGGTGGGTTTGGTTTCGTTTATATTGTAGTTCTTGGGTTTTTATGTAGTTTGTATGTTGTATTTTACTTGATCTTGTACGCCGCCTAGAGTGGCCGCTTGTGCGGCCAGATAGGTGGCCTAGAAATAAAATTATTATTATTAAGTGTGTGGCTATTTGCCTGAAAGAGAATCTTCAGTGGGATCTAATTTTTGAGCTGTTTTATCCCTCCCTCCACAATCTCTGTCATCTAGAGCTGATTACACTTAACTTATTTATTTCCATTTATAGCCCACTTACTATCCAAAGATCTTGAAGCAGTTTACAATAAAAATACATAAATACAATAATAACCTTGTCAAATGAGTTACATAAAAATGGAGAACAAATGCATAAACAATATCTATATACATACAGTATAAAGTCAGAGAGCGTTACAAGGCATCATGATGTAAAATCCCAACCAACATAACACACATTCATTCAACCATCTCACTCTTCATTCATTCCACACAACCACTACAATAATTCATGTCCTCTTACACCATCTATATCAACCAACCACTCATACATGAATCTCTTGCACTCAATATTACAACCAACATATAAAGGATTGCTGCTATACATGAACATATAAGATACTCTGCCCATCACTGAAGCACTAATGGAGCCATGCCCCACATCCATTGGACCATCTAATACTCCTCTCCCATCTCATGTGAGAGGGGCCCAGTTTTATACCAAAGCAGGCTCTCAACCTGGAAGTACAAAACTACTTCATCCACACACTCCCACTACAACCTCAGTTAATGAATGAATGAATGAATCTTTATTTTTACCCCGCCCTTTTTCCAAAACTGGAACTCAGGGCGGCTTACAAATAAAAACTACTCATAAGTAAAAAAACATACAAAAATATACAATTGAAATAGAATTAAACTATTCGTAACATTAAAATCATGAAACATACACTTAAGATACTAAGACAATTTAAAACATTAAGAATAGGACCATAGAACAATACAACAGACCTTATGAGGCCCTGTCTTAAACATCTTCTAGTCCAAAAGCCTGTTGGAATAAAAAAGTCTTTGCCTGCCGACGGAACGATAGCAAGGAAGGGGCCATTCGTGCTTCCCTAGGAAGAAAGTTCCAGAACCTGGGGGCAGCCACCGAGAAGGCCCTATCTCGTGTCCCCACCAATCGGGCTTGCGAAGGTGTTGGGGCTGAGAGATGGGCCTCTCCTGAAGATCTCAGGGCCCGGGCAGGCTCATATGGGGAGTTAATGATACTTAACCAGTCAGCACTGGCATCATTTTCTTCTACCACTGGTAGGTTGGCCTGCACTGTTTCATGCTCCATTAATACCATTTGGTGAACATCTTGTGCCTTGGCTGAGAGCCACGGGACGAGAGCCCTTTTGCCCTCACCCTTCGGCTTGTGCCAAAGGCTCACACCCTTGTCGGGCTCAAACATAAGTACTATACCTGGGGAGGCAAAAAACACAGTCTTCAAACAAGGAGCCCAGTTGCACTTCCTTCCATCCAAGCACACAACAGCTCCACCTTCCAGAAGCTCTTGTTGGGTACAAACATATGTACTATACTTGGGGAGGCAAAAAACACAGAACATGTTGAATCAAGTTTATAAGTTTAGCTATCCTGCTATCCATGCTGTTATAACATATAGTTTAGACTAATACATGAGACTGCCCTTGAAGACACTTTGAAAATATACAGCAACAATTACTTACTGGAACATACCAGCCTTTATTATTATTTATTATAACCCACCCTTTCTGAAGGGAGCCCTGGGCGAATAACAGACTTCATACAAACAATTAAAACAGCACTCTAATATACCAAAAGATAGCAATACTTGTACAGGCGGGCCCTGCTTTACAGTGTTTTGCCTTTCGGTGTTGCGCTTGTTCCGCTTTTACAGTGGGTTTTTTCGTCGCGTGTCATTTTTGCGTGACGCTCACCATTATTTTCAATGGTTTCCACTTTTCGGTGGCAGTCCGGAACAGAACCTGCCGTATAAGTGGGGCCCGCCTGTAATGTAAAACTTATTTTCCAAAAGCCTGTTATACCTATGTTATAAGAATTGGCTCCCAGTGTGTTTCTGAGCACAATTCATGGTATTCATTTTTGACCTTTTAAGTGCTAAACCTGTGGCCTGGGTATTGGAAGGACCACCTTTTCCGATAGGAAATGTGACTGAAATTTAAGATCTCCTTCAAAAAATCGTTTGGGTGCCTCTGCCTTCACATATTAGGTGGGTGATTACTTGGAGATGATATTTTCAGTAGTGGTGCCCTGATTTGGAATGTCCTCTTGAGACAGGTCCATCTTGCACCAGCTTTTTTTTATCACTTTAGCAACAGGTAAAGGCTTCCTCTAAGGTTTTCAATGGATGATTGGTGGCTGCTGCTTTTTTCTCTGATTTTAATACTGTTCCTTGTTTTTGTGTGTGTGTTTTATTATTTTAGGAGGAATTTGCATTATAACCCACTTTAGAAATTTTAATGGAATAGTGGTAAACAGAAATGCTCCTAAATTTAATCCAGCCTGTTCAGTAATGGTATATGCACATGTTTTAATTTTAGGAGGCCTTAGAAGTGGTTTCTCAGATTCTTGCACACAAAATGTTCCACATTCATCTGCAACAAGCCACTCTGAATCTCTTACATCAGAAGAGCTGCGACAAAGAAGACAGGCCTATTTTGAAAAGTAATGTAGACTCTCCAAAGTGGGATTTGTGCGTAGCCAGTTCTAGAAGCTTTTATTAATTGGTCTTCACGTTAACTAACACCAGTGTTTAACTGATATCTTTAACTCCCTCATCTCAGCCCCACCACATTTGATTGATTTAAGATCAGTTGATTTACACAAGACTTATTTCCATAATTCTCGATTTTAAGTGGTTGTCTAGTAAATGCCTCCTCAATTCTGCAGGTGTCTTGATTTCCTTTGTAAAAATTTCCAGAGAGGTACCGGTGTTAGTCTGTTGCAGTAAAAAAACAAATAAAAACAGAGGCTTGCTTTTGATTCCTTTGGTATCTTCATAGTGTGATAGGATTAGGTATCATGCTGCCTACTGATAGAAGGAATTCCTTAGCCCTACATGACTTTTAACATACTCATTAGTCAGCTATCTATAGATCATAATTACTTTTTGAAGTACAAGAAGATATGCGATGGCCAACATTGATCACAGAAGTTTTTTTGTTCAGAGTAAATGGTAGATTATATACTAGGGGTGTGGATTGAATGAATCCTGAGAAGAAGTGGGGTACCTCAGACTTTTTACTTGACAGAGGTAAAGCAGGCTTTGTATGAGGTGGCACGAGGTTGATGTGGGGACCCATGAATTGCCTTGTGGTACCTTGGCAATCTCAGAAGGAACAAGCTTGCCAGCAAATTTCATTCATTTCTGCCCAAAAAGTTTTTTAAATTACACATTTTAAACTTCAGAGGTGCCTAGCATAAAGACCCTGGAACTGTTTGCCTGTATTTTGGCAGGACTTCCATTCTGGAGGAGCATGTATGCCTATGAATTTTATCCAGTTCTGTCAAGGGGTGAGGGTGGGAACTATAGCCATTTTCTGTTTTCCCAATGCTGAAGGGAAAGGGAAAACAAATGAAGCAGATTTGGATGGACCCCTAGCTAAATCAAGCAACCTATGAAGCACCTCAGACCAAGGCAGGCTGTTCTGAACCAAATCTTGTACTTAGTACAGAACATTATTTACTCAGACACAGAATGTAGAAATCTCTTCTGTATTGCCACTTTTATTTGTTTCACTTTTCTTGGCAAACTTCATATCCTTTTATTCAAGTAAATGGCACTAAACTATTTTCAGTTGAGAATGCCTTGCCTACCTGCTTCTCACATATAACATCAGGTGTAGTACAGGTAAAGCTGCAAAGGAACAATTGGGAGACCTAGAATGTGCTCCTGATAGTTTCTGTGCAAGCAAGGCTTTTATTCAGCATCTTTTCAATTTGGTTCCAAATGTACTCACCCAGCACCATAGCCCCCCAGCAGGGTCCCCCAGCCATTGAGAGGGACTTTTCAGGTGACAGCCAGGAGAAAGAGAGCGCAGGAAAGTCACTTGTCATTCATCCTCTTCTGTGGGGTTTTCTCTAGATCCAACCCATTGAACGTATTCCATATTATGTCAGGGTAGGTTTTTCTGACTTGTGTAATATTTTAGAACTGGGTAGATATTTAATTTTAAAAAACATGTATATAATTAACTACTGAAAAATGCATTGCTATAGCTTGCCGCTCTGTTATGTCACAGCTTTGCAATTTTTACAAAAATATTCCTTCATTACCAAAGACGAAAAATGAAGCAGACGAAGGGTTTGTATCCAGTTTTGCACAAGCAGAATTCCACTCGTGAAACAGGACTTCTCCTTCCTATCCTATGCACCCTCAAAATCTGCTGTAGAGGATTGGGAGATCTTCCGGAACAGATTTTGGGGTGAACAGGTGGTTGCAAGGGAAGACAGGAGGGAAAGTCCTGTTGCACAAGCAGAAGTCTGCATGAGTGGAAGTTTGTTCTGCTCATGCAACAACAGCAGCATTGAATACAATCCTAAAGCCAGGAAAAAAGCAATAAGCAATGGGGGTAAGTAGGTATTTCTAACATGCCAAGGGCAGATCTTACTGTAAATATTATTTAAACTGGTATGTATCTTTACTCTTACTTTAAAACATTGTATAACTTATTTAATGAATCTTAAAACTGCATATTCAGATTCCCTTTTTAAAACTGTTATTGCCTGTTCTAGACAGCAACAGTTGCATCAGCAAGTTCAGAACCCAGAATTCCACGAAGCACCAGTTACAAGTTCAAATGCACTGGTCACTGATCCAGGTATTACTTTTCTCCTGCCGTACTGTCATATATACAGAGGGTTGTATGCAGTGTAGCACTAAGGCAAATGTTCCATCAGCATTTCTCCTTTTGCAACGAAATGTTCTCTTCTCCTGCATGCCTCTTAAATCTGTTCTGCGGGTTCCCCCAACGCTCAGAAGCAGATTTGGGGATGGTACAGGGGTAGGGAGGTGAGGGGGGACGCCCTGTTGTGCAAGTGGAAGTTGTTCAGCTCACACAGTTATTTAGTTGAATAACACCCATTGCCTTGCTGTTCTGCCTGCTGTTTTCTACATGAATCATCCTACTACTAATGAAGCAGGGACCTCTCGTTCATTTCATGAGTCGTCATTTCAGTGGCTTTATATCTTTCTGACTTGGGAAGATTTGGTATGGTTCTCTGTACTGCTTAGTAGCTGAAATAATTATATGATCCATGTTTGTGTGGGGTTGCTATCTGCTTCCAGTTTCTGTTTCAGTCAGTCAAGAGACATTCTAGAGCAATGGCTTTCTAACTCTTCATTAGCTATGGCTGCAGGTGGGATGGACTGCCTTCAAGTCGATCCTGGCTTATGGCGATTCTATGAATAGGGTTTTCATATTAAGCAGTATTCAGAGGGGATTTACCATTGCCTCCCTCTAAGGCTAGTCCTCCCCAGCTGGCTCGGGCCTGCTCAGTTCACCACAGCTGCGCAAGCCAGCACCTTCCTTGTCCACAACTGCCAGCTGGGGGGCAACTGGGCTCTTTGGGACTATGCAGGTTGCCCACAGCTGCACAGGTGCCAGGGCACGTAACTCCTGAGACACTCATTGTGGGGGTGATCTTTAGCTGGCCCTGGACACCGAGGAGACACGAGCAGGGATTTGAACTCACAGACTCTGGACTCCCACCCAGGCTCTCCTCCCCACTGTGCTGTACCAGCTGCAGGTGCAGCTACAAAGAATACAAAAATGAGAACAACAGAATGAAATTCAACAGGGATAAATGCAAAGTTCTACACTTAGGAAAAAGAAACCAAATGCACAGTTATAAGATAGGGATACTTGGCTCAGCAATACGACATGCGAGAAGGATCTTGGAATTGTCGTTGATCATAAGCTAAATATGAGCCAACAGTGCGATGCGGCTGCAAAAAAGGCTAATGCTATACTAGGCTGTATTAACAGAAGTATAGTTTCCAAATTGCGTGAAGTATTAGTTCCCCTCTATTCAGCACTGGTTAGGCCTCATCTTGAGTACTGTGTCCAGTTCTGGTCTCCGCAGTTCAAGAAGGATGCAGACAAACTGGAACAGGTTCAGAGGAGGGCAACAAAGATGATCAGGGAACTGGAAACAAAGCCCTATGAGGAGAGACTGAAAGAACTGGGCATGTTTAGCCTGGAGAAGACTGAGGGGAGATATGATAGCACTCTTTGAGTACCTGAAAGGTTGTCACACAGAGGAGGGTCGGGATCTCTTCTCGATTGTCCCAGAGTGCAGGACACAGAATAATAGGCTCAAGTTGCAGGAAGCCAGATTTCGACTGAACGTTGGGAACAACGTCCTAACTGTTAGAGCAATATGACAATGGAACCAATTACCTAGAGAGGTAGTCGGCTGTCCGACACTGGAGGCATTCAAGAGGCAGCTGGACAGCCATCTGTTGGGAATGCTTTGATTTGGATTCCTGCATTGAGCAGGGGTTGGACTTGATTGCCTTATAGGCCCCTTCCAACTCTACTATTCTATGACCCTCAGCAATTTTCAAGTGGTCCATGGGAAAAAAGTTGGGGGACCACTGATCTAGTAGTAATGCTACCCACTAACTGCTGCCCCTCATCTTGCAGTTGGGTGCACACTGAAAACTTTAAACTGCTGCTAAGATTTGAGCCTTTTATCAGGTGAAAGATATAAGTAAATCAATACATTTTCTCCTTTTATAGCAGTATTCCAAACCCTAATTAATTTTATCATGTTTCCTAACAGGAGGTGATATGAGTGAAGAAGACATGCTTCAAGCAGCCATGAATATGTCCTTGGAAACTGTTAGAAACAGCTTGAATGCTGAAGAAAAGAAATGACAAAAAAATCCTAGTTTTGTTTTATCTAAACACTAAGTCCTGTATTAATCCTTTTCAGGTGGTATAAAGGTAGGGTTCATTTCACTGATGTACCAAAGCAGGATAGAGCCCTAAAACCTATGGGGCTGAGGGTCAGAATTAAAAGACAATCTGCATATAATAAAAATAAAAAAATTTCACCTTAAAGGTTTTAGCTTTGCCCATGCCACTAGTTCTAATCAAGAAGGTAGATTTGCTGCACATAAACTAAAGGGTATTACTATGCCATAACATCTCGTCCAGCATTTTCCTTCCCCATGTTCAGGGTGAGGTAATGATAAATGCAATAGTTGTATGGGTTAGCTGCCCCACTCACTTGTGATGGCATGCTCTTGTGGGTTTTTAACAGCAAAATCGACTATACATACCTAGTTACATAGCAGTCCAGTGTTGAGGCCCTTCTGTTGCGATTGCGCTAGCCCACAATGTGTGACATCTGCAACTTCATCGGCTCACATATATGCTTAAAGACATTCCAAAAATCTCTTCTGTATTCTGGATAGCTTATATAATTCTATAATTTGCCTTTCACTTTTGAAAGATGTTTCAGTCACAGTGTAAATAATGGAAAGTTGGCTAGTATTCTCAGTCCTTCCACATTAAATATTTGAATAGATGAAATTAATCAAAATTCTTTTAACAGTATATGTAAGGACACAAAATGGTCTGGTTCCAGAACTTAAAGAACCACATTTTGATTGTCTTAAAGACTGCAAGAGATATACAAACCAACAAGCCCATCTTGAAACTTACTTTCGCAACCATAAAGGTTTTTCTTCTTCTGTTTGGAGGAGAAGGAAAAGTTTTTCTTTGTTACACTCTTTCTACATAGTTTTGGGCAGTTCTAGCATTGATGTGCTGTTCTAGCACAAGCACTTAGCAATCACCTGAATATTGGTTGAAATGCTAAAATCACAAGTGGTGGGGAATATTTGATAAAACAGTTCCCTTCACGTGTATTCTGTTGCAATGGAATTTTCTGATCCTTCACTTTATCCTTTCTCTTCATTCCTGTTTCTACAAGTGTTAGGCTGGATAAGCATAAGAAACTGCTTTATGTTGAGTCAAACCACTGGTCCGTTTAGTCCAGTATTGTCTACTCTGCCTGGCAATGGTTTTTCAAGGTCTCAGACAGGGACCTTTCCATCCCTGCTACCGAGTTTCTTTTAGCTGAGATTTTAATTAGGATTAAACCTGGGACTTTCTGCATGCAAAGCATGTACTCTACCATAAAGCTATAGCCCTCCCAGAATTCAAGGCTGATTTAGGAGTAAAGAAGATGAGGTAACATTTTGATACCACAACTTCAGTGCCACATTGTTAATGTGCATACCTGCTATCTGAAATGAACCCTGCATGTTACCTATGTGTTAAGAATGGATATTCATAAATGAATGCGTGTGGGTGTATATTCTATCAGCAGTTAACAAATGTCCTCTACTTGTAAGAATTCTTCAGCTTTTCATGAATGGCCTTCGTTCATGCACCTTACAGGTTTTTTCTATCCTTGTTTCTGTTACTGAGGAAAACTGGGGAGCAAACTTTCTGAACTAATTTTTCTTGTGTTAGTTGAAGTATAGAAGATGATGACCACATTTGGCATTCTATATTACAAAAACTAACTTTTCTCTTTTTGTAAATGGTGCTTTAAGCATACATTATGTTTACATATACAGTACATCTTATGGCGATGATCTTAGATGTTTACAGTGTTCACACTGTATTCTGTGCTTACACCATAGGCATTTGCCAGATATACCGAGGAAAATCTTGCAAAATGTAATGCTACTCTGTTTTGATAGTGTTTCAAAATTATTATTATATTGTACCATACTGATATGTCATCATTAGCTACTGAATGATAAATAACTGGAGTGTATTCAGTTAAGTCCTACTCAGAGTAGGCCCATCGAAATTAATGGCCTAAGTTAGTCTTGTCTATTAACTTCAGTGGGTCTACTCTGAGTAGGACTAGCATGGCATACCACTCTATGCAAACATGGTACGATAAAATAATATCGCACAAAAAAGAACACTTGGATTTTGATAGCATTTGTTTACAATAAAGTTATTTAAATGCTTGGTTAGTTATAGGAGCAAAATCCCACTTACCTTACTTGCTTCCTATTTTGTTGATCTCTTTAAAACCGTTGCATAAGTATGGGCAATGGGATTTGCTCTGAGAATAAGCACTGCTTTTAAAAATGCATCTAGCTTTACTATTCCATAAACTTAAGGCAACACTGTTTGGCTCTACATGATTTACTTGATTTATTAAGAGCAGGAAATTAGCTTGCCAAACTTGATGCACAGTCATTGTTTTTAAAATGTTTGCATCATTAGTTACATAAAGCTGTCTGCATTGGGGTTTTTTTGTTTGTTTTGCTTTTAAGCTATTACTTGAAAATAAATATGCTAAGGGATTCATATAAAACATGAAATGAAATCATGGAGGTCTATAAAAACCATAATTCTCTTTTTTTCTGTGTACTTTTCCAATAAATGGTGTTCTTTGGGGCCAGCTGAATTGGGATGAATTTAGGGCCACTTTTTTCAAGATAGGTTTACCTGAATGCAATGTCCAAGAACATACATGGACCACATAAATTATGAAGTGTGCAAAGGTTTCAAAAAGTTTACCTTTCCATTTAGAATACACCAAATGGGAAAAGATGGAGGCCTGCTGTTGTATACATTATAAAGTAAAGCTGTGGTTAAAACTACATACACCTTACAAAATTGAAGAAGTGCATGTATTTTTGTAGCCTTTATAGTTATTTTGAAATGCAAGATTTCTATATATGGAAACAGATTTGCAAAATCTAGCTTTAAAATGCTTTTGAAAGTTATAAAACTGCAGTCCATGACCGTGGTTGTCACTGCTCTGTTATCATAACCCTCAAGTTATCTAACCAAGGGTTGTGTTAATGGGAAGCATTGAGGGGCTGTTTATCTTCAGTTTTTAGAATCTTACATGAATATTTTTCCATGAGTTTGTACTGTAGTTGTGGCAATGGGGCATTCTTCAAACGCAGCAATGACTATGAAATGAACAGAAGATAAATCCAGTGCTTCTGATGCTTTAGGTGGTTTTATCACTGACATTGGATAACAGACTTCGTCCATAAAGCCTGTTTGGCGTTAAAACTGTCTGAAGCATAGGAAGCATTGACTGTATCTTCTGTTCATTTCATAGTCTTAGTGCCACATTTGAAGAATGTAGGATCCAGTTCTGGCAGGAGGATAAAACATATTTCTTGAAAAGCCTCTAATGTTAAAATTCTATTTATAGGTTACTTGTCTCCTTCACATTCTATCCAGGTCCTGCAGTAATATAGAACCTTGACCAAAACCTTTTGCTCCAGCCATCTTCTCTCTCAATCAAATTGAGTGTTCAGTGGAGGTGTGCCATAAACACATTACCTTTCAGATCAAATTGTGTCAGCAGTGTGTGTGGGGGGGAGGGGTGCAACTTTTGTAACTAAGGAAAACCTTGAGGAAAGTTAAGCTTGCTCTCAGATCAATGACACTGCATTTATGTATGGCTCCTAGACAACCCTGCTGACTGTTATTCTTAAATGAGACAATTGATGGTCCTGCTTGGAAGAACCCTATGTGTGGATGCTGACCTCAGGGCTAGGGGAAAAAATCTTATGTTAGCGTAAGATTACTGCATAGAATGCTGGAGTGAAATGAACTATATTTGACTATAAATCAGTTAAGAAGATCCCATCAGACTGTCTTGTTTTACCAGGATGGGAAAGAAAAAAAATACACACAGGGAAAACAGGCTCTTTTGTGATTAAACCCAATGTTCAGAATGTGTATACCTGTCTAGAAGCCAGCAATAAATGCTAATACCAGTATCTAGATATGCATGTCTTTTCATACCAGAACTTACATCTGTAAATTTTGAATTTGTTTTGTAAATAAAGTTTAACTATTTTAAATCCTGTTGCTATAACAGTAGACATCTTTTTCCAAACCTCAAATGTTTGGTCCTGCTATCTTTGTGATACTGGCTATATAAGAGCAAAGAATGAAAGAACACATTGGCATTTCTTTAAGGTTTGATTACTAAGAGGAATTTGACTTTCATTTCTAGAAATGTGAAAATTTGATAATGCTTGTAAATATTTCTCTCCATGAAGGAGAATTTTTTTTAAAAGGTACATTCTAGGACTTTACCAAAACTGTAAAATACATTAAAGAATCTTGTCAGTCTTTAAGGAAAAAGAATAAACTATGCTTCCAGTTACAGAGCTTCTTTAAGATGTTAAAACATTATAGACACGATTTGTTTGTTATTTTTAATTATCAACTTTATATTTGGGACACATTATTTGCTAACTTTGTGGACAGCTGAAAACTAGAACACAGTGACCTAATTTTCAGTTACAACTTAAAAGAACTATATTAATTTGGTAGCTTCCAATCTTTATACCTAGTATAACTGGCTACTGTCAGGACAGGGTAGAGTAGCAGGACTCGAGTTAGCTGCAAACAGTTTGACTACAGTATTTTTGGAAAGCATCTACAGAAGTTTTGTGAAATGTGAGTCATAACGTGTTACTCAGGTGTAAGTCCAATAGATTTCAGTGCAGCTTACTTGGGATGGAAGTGTGAAAAAGGATTGCACCGTTTTAAAAAAGGGATACGGAATGCGACTAAATTCCCCCAAAGACGGAGTATGGGAGAAAGTGCAAGCATAGCTTTTCTTTCATGGAGGGAAGAGAGAGACTCGGTATACTACGAGAGAAAAAACTTTGTATGTTAAGGTTTGAAATTGATGCTGAAAGTAACGGAGAATCTGCAGATTCAGAGCGGTGCTCATAACTAAATTTCTCCTGTCTCCAGTTTGGAGCGCAGATTTGAAAGAAACTTTCTGAAAAACGCTGTACAGTATCACGTTGAAGAACCTCCGCCGTTAACATCCTACTAGGGGCGGTAACGTGGGTTTAACTTCAGCAGCTGCCGCTGATACTTACCAATCACTAAGCCCTGTCTGCAGGGGGGCGGAGCTTAAAGAGGTCCAATCACACCGAAGGGAGAAAAATTATTTTTAAATGTATGCAATGTATTCTGAACTGGCATAAGGGCTGAGCCGGCCCAAGCCATTTTGCCGCCTGAAGCGAAGCAGAGGCAATGGAGCCACACAAAAAAAGTAGGGGGTGGCATCTATACACGTAATAGAACTTCTTTTATTTGTCCTGGAAACAGGTGGATAGAACAATTTTATTGCCGAAATTATAAGCATAATCTATTTCATGGCTAAACTGCAATCCCTTGTACGCTTACTCCACTTAACTTGGTGTAATTTAATAGCAAGCAAAATACGCACAGGATTCGGGCTACCATTCCTACACTTAACTCGGGAATAATAAGCCCCATTAAACATTAAGGCTTTACTGCGGAGTAAACGTGCATGCGATCGGGCCATATCCTTCAACCTCCGAGCAAGCATCCACAGGATCGGGCCAGAAGACAGACGAGCTGGAGGAGCCTGGCGACGGTTAGGCTGCCTGTGCGTCGTCCACGCCCCGCTAGAAGGCGTAGCGCCTCTCCTAGCCTCCTGTATCCCGACTTGCCTTGCTTTCTGGGACACGTCCCTGGGCGTCCAGAGGGGCACGCTAGCCGCTCGCACTCTATGGCGACTGGAAGGTGTCATGGTGGCCGTTGAGGTGGCATCCCCACCTGGAGGCCCTACAGCTGACTGAAGAGACCGAACGGGAGGGTGTAGGGCGCTATGGCGGGCCTCTTACTTTAAGAACTGGCTTCCCTTCTCTGGGTTACTCACCTGAAGGGCGAACCCGGGTTGGGAAGTGGTGGGGAGGAGAGCCGGTGACTGCTGCTGCTGTTGCTGCTGCTCCCTTGTTTATCCTCCCTGAGGGTTGGTGGGCCCTGCTCAGCGACAGCTGGGATGGCGTCGTGGTTGGGGGGCCTGGGGGCGGGGCTTGGCCAGTCCCTGGTGGGCCAGGTGGGAGGCAGCCTGTCGACCCTGACCGGGCAGATCTCCAGCTTCACCAAGGATATGCTGTTAGAAGGCACGGAGGAGGTGGGAGGTAAGGAAAGTGATAACACTCAAAGGGGCTTTGATGTAGAAAAGACGAAGGAGGGATCCCTGATCAAAGTGTCCAGAGTAAGGGAGGGAATAGGTCTGCACTTGGGACTGTCCATAAATATGAAATGTATCCTGTGGATGGAAAGGAAACGATCCGGGTGGAGTAAGGTTTCCAGTGTAGTTGCCAGTTGCTGGGGATCACGGCTGGGGAGAGTCCAGTTGAACTCAGGTCCTCCTTTTGGGCTTCCCATAAGCATTTGGTTGGCTGCTGTGAAAAGAGAAGTCTGGATTAAATGGGCCATTGGCCTTATCCAGCAGGGCACTTACGTTTTTATGTGGAGGCAAGGTAGGAGCCCCAAATCAAGAGCCTCCAGAAGGAGAGAAGGGATTTATTTTGAACTGAAGATACTTTATTTTTACTTCAGCATTACTGTCTTGCCCACATACCTCAAATACCCAAGGCCTCAAACAATATAAATCTATAAATGCAATGTTATCAAAACAATCCAAATATTAAAACTAATTAAAAGGACAGAATTGCTACAAAATTGTTTTAAGTCTCATTTCATAAAACAGTAACTTAAAAAGAAAAGTCTTGACTGCTCACCAAAAGTCAAGCAGTGATGGAATGTGGTGAAGTTGCTTTGTCCACTACAGAAGAACCTCCATAAGTAGCAGGGGAACACAAGAGTAGGAAAATAAGTGCTTGTTAGGCTATAGACAATTTATTATTTATTTATTTATTAAATTTATATCCCACCCTTCCTCCCAGAAGGAGCCCAGGGCAACAAACAAAAACACTCTAAGACATCTTTTAAAAAGACTTTAAAACATACTATAACAAAAATCCTTAAAAACATATTAAAATAAAACACCTTAAAGAACATCTTTTAAAAACATCTTAAAAAGTAGTTCCAACGCAGAAGCAGACTTTAATAAGGATTGGGGCAATTCTTCAGATATTCTGATTCCAGGGCATTCAGGGCTCTATATGCTAAAACCATCACTTTAAATTAAGCTTAGATACACATTGCCAACCAGTTTACATGATAAGGTATCAGAGTTAAAGAAGTACCAGCATTTTGAACTCGTCCTTTATGGATAGTCCCCTTGCACCAAACAAGTCAGATATTGAGGGGTAGGGGGAGTAACATAGTTGTGTCAGGAGAGAAGTCTGTTACTGGTCAAAATAAAACAAGTGGTATATTTCAAGCGGAGACCATTAAATGAAGTACATCACAAAAGTAAGTCAAAGTACCATGAAAAGTATAGAGGAGGGGACTGTGTAGGATGGTTGGCTGAAAAGAATCAGAAATTATGTAAGATTTCTTGGATGTTGTGTTGGCTGGTATAAGTAGCTTTAAAGATCTAAACCCAGGGGTTGTTTAGATTCTAAATACATCCTGTTTTAATCTGTAGTTCAGAAGTGGGGAACCTGTGGCCCTCCAGCCGCTTCTGGAATCCAAATCCCATCAGGCCACCCAGCATGTCCAAGGGTTAGGAAAGATGGGAGTTGTAGTCCAGCAATTTCTGGAGGTCCACTGTTTTTCTACTCTTGCTGTAGATGCTTTGATTGCTAATTATATATAGATAATAAAGATCCAGACTGTTGCACTGCTTTGTGGTGATTTCAGTCTTACTTGGACAGCTGCTTTCAGAGAGTGGTACTTAGGGGATGCTGCTTTACCCATTGGTACTTTCAATATGGACATTAAAACGTTATTTATGCTCTTGGCTTGCTTCCCTAAGCAGGGGTGAAGAACCCGTGGCCCTCCAGGCATTGTTGAACTGAAACTCCCATCATCCCTGAAGTCCAACAACATTTGGAGGGCCTCCTGCCCAAAACAATTTAGATGGCTTTGGGTTTGGACATAATAATACACAACAGTTAATTGTAGATGGATGTGAAACCCTTTGACCTAGCGAGGTAGTGGGCTCTCCGACACTGGAAGAGGCAGCTGGACAGCCATCTTGTCGGGAATGCTTTGATTTGGATTCCTGCATTGAGCAGGGGGTTGGATTTGATGGCTTTATAGACCCCTTCCACCTCTACTATTCTGGTTCTATGACCTCACAGCTGTGCTATAGTAGGAGAGGGGAAAGCAACAGCCCAAGAATCAAGTTTATAATGATGAATTGCAGTACATCCAAACCAGAACATTGTGTTCTTTAATCTCTAGGCTGCTGTACACATTTTTTTTTCGTAATGGATATTGCTTCCATGGAAGAAAAAGTGTTTGCACCTGATGCACCTCTACATAGGAGAAGCATGTAGAACATATGTATACTGTTGGAACGGCCATAGCTTGGTGGTACAGGATCTGCTTTGCTTATAGAAGGTCCCAGGTTCACTCCCTGAAATCTCCAGGTAGGGTTGGGAATATCCCCAGTCTGAAACCCTGAAGACCCACTGCCTGCCAGTGTAGACAATACTGAGCTAGATGGACCAATGGTCTGATTCAGTATAAGGAAGATTCAAAAGTTCGGCTATGCACATGCACTTATTTATTGTGTATTCACAGATGTACAGTAACATAAATGTGTGTGTTCTTCACTCACTTCTGATAGTATATTCATGTTGTATGTGCTTTTCCTACATAGAGGTGCTTCCCATGGAAGAATCATGTAATAAGGAGCTCCATGTCTGCTAGTTATTGGAAGTGGATCCCAGAGAATTATCCCAGACTTTTGTGGTGATGGTGTGTTTAAATGTTTTCCTGCAGTGGAGGAGTGTATTCCCTATTGGGTTGCTCCTCCCATTCACTTCAGTAGGCAGGGCTATGCAAATCACATTTGTAACTGCTATCCTTTATAATGGAGAGCCTCCCCCAGAGAATGATCTCTAATATCAGTTTCTTGTGGTCTCACTTTTAAAAATATACTCAGGTTTTAAGTTTTGTTGTACGAATAGAGTGTTATAGAAAGGTTGCGTTCCCATGCATTTTTGTGGATGGTTTATTAAAAATGATGTAGCACATTGGTTTCAAGTGAGACAAATTCAAGCATTCTGTAAGACATATCTGTGTATCCATGATATGCTTAGCAGTCTTAACGCAATTTGAAAGTATCTGCATACAATCTGAGGGGCGACTGAAAGGAGTGTTTTCTATATTGTATAATAAATTCATGTCTGCTTCTGGGGCAGTTTAAACAGTCTGAAGGAACTATGAGAGGCTGACCTTGGAAATGAAATGCTAGAGAGAGTTTGGAACAGTTTGTGGAGTAAGCCTCCTTTGAAAACAACTTCTGCCAGGCTAAGGGAAACAATGTTTATACTATTCTATAGATGGTATTCAGTTGAATAGAATGAACAATTCTCTGTCCTGTGAACGCTGGAGAGGGTGCAACCTGAGGGGAAGCTTCTTCCGCATGTGGGATTGCCTTGCAGTTTATGACATGTGGCAGCACATCTTTCAGGAAACATCCTCGATTGTTTTCCACCTTGTCCCAATAGACCCAGATGCTCTTATGAATCTCACACATAAATATCTCATTCTCTTTCTGTTATTGATGTCTGGAGTTGAGATTGTGCAACACTGGTGCTATAACTCTCCATTTCCGCTGTTGGGGTGGTGGGACAAAGTATGGTCTTTAGCTCTAGTGGAAAAATTGACAGTGCAACTGGACCCTGAGAGGGGCAAAAGTGAAGGAAACCTTTGAGGGGGGTTGGTATCATTTTATAGTGTATGTAGTACAACAAAGAGGGACAGTATTGCCTCCATTATCTCAAAAATCCTTCTGGACTGATACTATCCCTAAGCATTTCTGGAACTTAAGCTAAATTAATGTTTTGAAGTATCCTGCCTTTTGTGTGCAACATGGTAAAGTTGTCAAGATACATGCACTCAAATGTTTTATTATTGTAAGGCTTATTGATAGTTTGTAAGTGCTTGTTTTCTTTTGCTGTACTGTATCTTGTTTTTAAAAAATTCTTGAAAAGTTCTCAGTAAAAATACATTGCAAAAAAAGTGATGTAGCTTGCATAACTAATTATTATTTAGTCATCATCTTTACTTGAATGGAAACAATATATTCTGTGCTGCCTTGAGGCATGCCATATGGAATAAATGAGAGGAACTAAACATGCAAGAAATCAGGAGGGTCTTTCTTTTTTAAAAAAATCAACTTTCTATAGCAAAATCTACATTTTTAATGACAGATGGAACTTTTTGGGTCAAGTGAGGATAATGTTTATGTCACTGACCAAAAATTCAAGATGTGCAGTTCTGGCAGAGCTTTGTGCCCTTTGGAGTTTGATTTTTAGCCATTGGCTTTGTATATATTTGTGTACCTGGGCAATGTTAGAAAGCATGCCACTAATTTAAACTAAATAGAAAAGTATATTAACAATTAGAAATATGTGATAATTGTTTTTCAGGAAAGGTTTGTGCCAAGTTATACTATTGTGTTGGTTAGTAGCATGCAATTTAATTGTGGTTTTCTTTGTTGATTCATTTAATCTACAATTGGCTTTGTTCCATTTAGAATAGTATGGGTTTTTGAGATTTGTAAGCAAATTTCTGATGAGATATCTTCCCTAAGTGATTTCAGCTTCAAGGGCTTAGTACAACTGGTACTATTATTATGACCCCTTAATAATAATCACTAATAGGCAAAAAAAACTTGTGGTTTAAGAACGTACCTATAGCCAACAGATATTTCTATCAAACTTTAAAAAGCAGGGAGATTGGGCAGCTATAGTGAATGCACCAGGGGAGCAGGACATTTTTACAAATTTGTAGGGCAGTACACTATCTCGGAGAGGAGGTCAGGTCTCCTCTCCAGGTGCATTCACTATAGCTGCCCAATCTCCCTGCTTTTAAAAGTTTGATAGAAATATCTGTTGCCTGTAGGTACGTTCTTAAACCACAAGGGTTTTTGCCTATTCGTGAATGTTATAGCAGTTTATTGCTTAAATGTTGGGAGAAGAGATTACAGAAGTAATTGTGACATGATTGAGAAATAAGGGAGAAATAATACTTCAGTCCCCTGAACAGTGTTTCTGGGAGGGCCTGCTCTTTGAACACAGTCAAAACAGCCACTGATGTGAGTGAGGAATTACTGATCTTCTAGTCAGAAGCTGCATAGCCAAAAGGTTGTATCCAGTGCTCACACAACAGACGTCCACTTGTGCAATGGAAATTCCCCCTCTCTTCCACTCACCTGCATTATAGGAACCTAGGGATATAGGAAGCTGCCTTATACTGAGTCAGACCATTGGTCCATCTAGCTCAATATTGTCTACACTAACTGGCAGCGGGTCTCCAGGGTTTCAGACAGGACTCTCTCCCAAGCCCTGCCTAGAGATGCCCAGGATTGAACCTGGGACCTTCTGCTTGCTTTTCCCTCCTCCTTCCCAATTCTTTTTCCTTGTGTATCATGTCTTTTTAGATTGTGAGCTTAAGGACAGAGACCATCTTAGTACTGATTTTTTGTAAGCCGCTCCTGAGATCCTTTTTGGCTGAAGGGTGGGATATAAATGCCTTAAATTAAAAAAAATCTAACAGTTGTTTTCTGTTGTGATGTACACTTTCTGTGTTATAATTGTAAGACAATTTCCCTTTTTTAATGTACCTGAAGACCTAAATCAGATGCTAATTTTTGAGATAATGTCCACACAAATTGACTTTTATCACCTCCGTGTCATGTGAGGTTGAGTTGCTGTGAAACAGGCACTGAATTTAAAAAAAGAAAGGTTACATCATCTGAGACATTTTTCGTAGTGTACACTCAGAAGACAAAGTTCAGCCATGGTGTTAAAGGTTTATGCTGTGGCTGTTAAATCAATTGTCAAACAGTAGTGCAATTCCAGTGATTAGCCATTCTTCCAACAGGGGTGTTGTGAAAAAGCCAAAATATTTCGGGTTCCTAGAACTTGTAGGACATACCCTCCAATGTTTACTTTAAAATGTGTAATGATATTTTTAAAGACCTTTACACCTGCCATTGATATAGAAGCTTAAACATTGAGAATTGATATTCTAAACATACCAATAAAGAAATTTAACTTAGTTCTGATTAAAGTTCAGCATTGCCTAGTAGTATCATTTGTTATTATACATAAACAGCCACTGTATTTGGGGGGGGGGGGAAGCTGCTGCAGCTAATTTAGTTACCCTGTTTTCTAAGGAACAGCATTTCATTTTCCAAGGAGAGATAAGTCTAGTTCTATGCAAGTTTTGTGTACAGAGGAGAAAAAACAATTGTAGCAGAGTCAGTCTTCCTGAGTTTAGTTGGAGAAGCTGTTAAATCTGCAAAATGTTGTCTGTTATGTGTTTGTTTCTATTTTAAATCCAACACTCGTGAATTCTAAAGTGTGGTGGTGTTATTTTAAATTGACTTTTAGAAGGCTACTACAGAAGGAGTAGTCGTTCAGCCTAGGAAAGCTTTTTAAAGTCTGCTTTGGAGTGACACTTCTTAATACTTGTTTTATAATGTTTTAAAATAATGTTTTATTTGCATTTCCTTCCCTACTCTTCTCAGGTTCTGCAACAGACTTTCCTGTATCCAGCTCTAGTCTGCGAGACGTAGAAAATATTCATGCAACACTGAGATCAGAGGTAAAACAGGAATCTGTAAAAGTAAAACCATGTAGAAAAAATAACTTATGTCCTTAAGTATAGACTTCTTGGCATATTTTATATAATACAGGGTTGGGTTAAATTGGATTTAGGATTCTTTTATTTGAATATTCATTTTACTTTTTTCTCTAGAATGAGAGATTGAAGAAGGCTTATAATGATCTGGAAGAAAAAAACGAAGCAGCGGAACTTCAAATAAAGCAGCAATCGATAGAATACAGGAAACAGCTACAGCAGAAAGAGGTACAAAGTGGCACAGAAAATGTTAAACAGCATAGATGTGCATCTTGATTTATTAACTAAATTTATAATTTTTAACGTAAGGGTTGAAACAGGAGATTCGAGGGTTTTGTGTACATGTGTGTTACTGGTTCTTTTAATGAAGTATATTATCGATAATGTTCTTCATGAGTTATGTGGCATTGTCTACTCACAATTTTCTTGCCAAGTTGCAATTTGTCTGAAGTCCTGAAGGATCTATATAAAAGTTGCAGACTTAGGAATTTTCTATTTGTGTGTCAGATGTGCCAAAATTTAAGGTTGGTTATGTTTCATTCATGGTAATGTCGAGATTTTTGAAATAGGAATGATTGATTCAGTTCTTCATAGATTTCTTGAATTATTGTGGTTGCTGGAATTTCACTGGATGACTAAAACATAGAAATATGATATGAACGTCATGTTAGGTTTGCCCTAGTTGCAGAGTAATATTCCTTTTCCAGTAGACCATAGCCTAGTGTAGATGCTTTCCTGGATCAAGGATACTGTTCTCATAATGGAGAAGTAGGTGGCCACCTTATATGATACATATGTATACATACACACACTCTGTCTTGTCTCTCTTCTAAGGAGGAAGAACCTTTGTATACAGCCATCCATGTGGAGTATGTAGTAGTAGCTGTACAAATAATAATGCATTGTGTTATGAGCATGATGAATGGAAATAAATATTCCCACTCTTATCACAGATAAAAGATTTTCCGACCAGGATAAGCATCGGAACAGGATCTATGTGAAAAATGTGTTCGTGCAATGCCTGTAGTTAATCAAATCCAAATAACATAAATGGTTACTTGAAAGAGGAATTGCAGAACTTCTGGTCAAGAAAACGCCCCATTTGATACCACTTGTAACCACTGAGTTACACGTGAAATTTCTTTCCTACTTTATTACATGTACAATCTGTGAAGTCTCTTTGTTCAGATGGGAGTATTTTTATCAGTTAATAGGGAAATAGCCAGTTTATGACACGGTTAAAATAGAACCATCTTCTGTGATTATTGGTTCCTCCTTAATAAACTGTACATGTCACTGTGTCCTGTCTATTTAGGTGGAGATCAGTCATCTTAAAGCTAGGCAGAATGCACTACAGGAACAGCTGCAGAAGGTGCAGTCAGCTGCTCAGTCAGCCCAGTTAGGAGCTGCTGTGTCTCCATCAACAACTACATCAACTTCCTTTGTCCCTATGGTTAGACATAGTTCTTCTGGTTTTCATGGAGATGACATGGACTTTGGAGATGTAATCTGGTCCCAGCAAGAAATAAACAGACTGTCCAATGAAGTTTCTAAGCTTGAATCTGAAGTTGACCATTGGAAGCAGATTGCACAGGTGAGTCACTTTCCTCTGTAGAAAGTTTGCTGAATTTATAACACACTTTTTAACTGGTAAGGAAAACAATGCTACAGTCTGTTCTAGTGGCAGGAATTTCCTCAGACATTAGTTAAGTCTATTCATATTGATAACTTTTTCCTCATTCCTAAAACTGGGTAATCCTAGTTTCTAGATCCATTTCAGTTGGGATTTAGATCTGGTTTTGGCACAGAAACCGCCTTGGTCACCCTGTATGATGACCTGTGTTGCAGCAGAGATGCTCTGGTAACCTCTTGGCTAGTTTACTGCAGTTCCTTATACATGGGGCTGCCTTTGAAGATAGTTCAGAAACTGCAACTGGGGCAGAATTCAGCAGCCAGATTGCTAGCTGGGGCAAGAGAGTTTGAGCACATAACACAAATTTTGTCACAACTGCACTGGCTACCAATTAGTGCTGGTTTTGCCCTATAAACCCTTCAATGATTAAGGATCCCAATATCTCAAGGACCGCTCTCTCCATATGAACAAACCTGAGCCCTGTGTCTGGCATCTGAGTTGCTGTGCTACCTCAGAGGGAGATGTAGAGGGTGGCGACATGAGAACGGGTTTTCTCAGTGGTCTCTCCCCTCCCCCCTCCAATTTATGGAACATTCTCCCCAGGAAGGCACACCTGGTGCCATTATTATCTATCTTTAGGCTCCAGGCAAAAACACTTCTCCTGGGCATTCGGCTCTTAATTTTGGAGGGGTTTGGAGGGCTTTTGATGATGTAGCCTCTTTTAAGCGGGTGGGCTGTCCCACTGCGTTTTAAATTTATGTACTGTGTTATAAAAAAAATTATCTGTTTCTTTTTATATATATATTGGTTTTAATCTTTTTATTGATTGTAAGTTGCTTTGGGTTCATTATTGTGAAGAAAAGTGACTAATAAATTCAATAGATAAAATAAAAATATATTAACACAAATGGCATAAGAGTTGTATACTTGTGGTGATAGTATTCAGTTTACTCTGTGAACCATAGAGACCAAAACTCTGCAAGCCTATGGTGGAACGAAACCTTAGCCTGTAATGCTTGGGTTATAAAGCTCTGAGAACAAGCTTGCCTCGCTGAAGCTCTCAGGTACTCATGTTTGTTGTTTGTGACATGTCAAAATGGATAGAATGTAAGCATTGAATCTTAAGTTTGGGGCTTTGTTCTTTTGACACAACTGATCTGCTTTGGATTCCTTTTATGTACTTTATTAGACTTATTTTTTCAATATAAGGTATTAAAAATATTCAGATTTCTCAAAATTATAATGCTTTTTATTATTATTTGTTGCTTTAGTATGTAAAGTTTTTCCTAATCTCTCTCTTCCTTACAAATATGACATAGATTCTAGGCTGAGAGATGTTAACACGTAAGCTGATGAATAATAGGCTAACCTATGATTTGAATGTAGATTCTTCTGGCATTCTACTCACTGGGCCATATTGATTTTATAGAATCATCCTGTTTACCCTGTTGTATTGAACATCTTTCAGCTTTTTGAAAACTATTTTTTTTCCTCTCTATTACTTAGTTTTCCAAACTGGAAGGAGCAAATAATACAGATCAGAATGAAATCTGCAAGCTGCAAAACATTATCAAGGTAAGACTGTTTTTTTAATAAGCAAGCTTCATTTGGAAGTTGCTTAAAATTTTCTGTTCACCCTCTTTTAATTTATAAACATTCACATCTGTAGTTTCCTTAACTCTTTGATTAAAGATGAGCATGAATATAAATACTGATAGGTTTAGAGAACAATTTTTCCAAGTGAATTAAAACAGCATATTAAATGTTTGCTTAAGCCTTTGAACCAGGTAGATAATCAGGTGATTTACATACAGTACTGAATTAAATCAAAAGATTTCTTTCTTAGTACAGGTCAGTGGTGTATGGCTACGGTTTCACAGTTTATGGTCCCAGAAATATGGCTGTGCTCAATGAATAAAGAGAATGCAAATTCAAAATATTCCTTATTTTAAAATCATGTGTGTTATCCTAAACAATTTGGGCCGTGCAGTCTTCAGGTGCCTTGTATGGATGATTTCTCCATTAAACATATATGTGTGTTTAGCAAGTCATAATCCGCATCCTGTATTAGATATGCTATAACTTTTTTAATTACATATTTTAGGAGTTAAAACAGAAGTTGAGTCAAGAAATAGATGAGCATCAGCATGAACTTTCAGTATTACAGGACACACATCGCCAGAAATTAGCAGAAATAAGCCGACGTCATAGAGAAGAACTGGGTGAATATGAGGAACGAATAGAAGAACTTGAGGATCAGTTACAGAAAGGTCTTGCTTATTGTTTTGACTGGAGTTTTGAAATGGATTTTTGATAGTCTCTTGTTGATTCTAGCTGCTGAGAATATCAAACAACGGTCCAAGTATACCCTTGCCTATTGCATTTTGCACAGTTATTGATATAAATGTGTTTAAATAGGTTGTAACAACCAGATAAAAGTTCATAACTACAGCTTCAGATGAAATTACAGTGATGGTTTCCAATATATTCTAAACTGATTTTTCTGTCTAGATACCAAACCAAATCTATGATAGTTTAATGTACAGTCTGATTCTGTGCATATTTACTTGGCAGTAAGTTCCACAAAGTTTAGTGGGGTTTATTCCTATCATCATTTTTAAAGTTACTTATTTCTAAATCTGTTTTGATGTATAGCTTGTAATGTAGATGTGAAGATATATTACTAGGTGGGAAAAGGTGTCCATTTCCCAAGGGTGTTATCTAAATTGGGCAGATCTGCCAAGTGCCTTTTAATCGTCAGTTGAAATCTCTTCAACTATATTTTAGGAAAATCCACTTCCTGTCCTTTTGTTTTTCCTGTCCTGCCCCAGTATATCTTATATCATTCTACTTCCTAAAACTCATAGAATTACTGTTGGACAATTTGTATTAAATTAAATTTCTTCCTAAAACTGAAGTGGTGCTCTTTTCTTTCCAGCTGTGTCAAAAAAAGAACCACTTAATAGCTCCTCAGGTATGAATTCTGTTGCAACATTTAAATACCTAATGGAATTATGCTACTTTTAAAGTCTTTTTAGTGTTCTCCTTTCCTAGGTGGGTTGAAATTCATGGCATGAATCACATAATGACTAAGATCACAGACACAGTGCAGCTCATCTCTGAAAACACCCTTTGAACACACCCTTTCCACCCAGTAGTCTCAAAGTATTGGAAGTAGATCCTGGGAATTCCTGTTTCAGTAGTCTTTAGAGACATAATCTAGCATGTCATATGTATGCTGGTAAAGCTAAAGCTCCTAAAACTTTTCCAAAGTGATCTAATACGAACTTTGTCATGATTTAAGTTCCACCTGTCAGCATCACCCCCAGGTTTTATTATTAGTATATAAAGCCCTTGACAGTTTGAAGGATTGCCTTACCCCATGTATGCCCACTCAACCGCTTCAGTCTGCAGAACTGGCACTGTCACAGGAATCACATAATATTAATTCAGCTCTTGTAAGAAATCAATCTTGTAGTGTGGCAGCACTCACATGTTGGAACTCTGTGCCTACTGAAATCAGGCAGGTACCTTCACCATACTGTTTTTGGCACCTGCTAAAAATATTTTTGTTTAGGCAAGCCTATCTAGACATGTAGAAGTAGGCATGTGTTTTAATCTGTTTTTAGCTTAACTATTGATTTTAATTATTTTGTGTGTTTTTTTAAATACATGTTTTTAACTTTGTATCTTACTGACAAATTTAATCTGTGGGTTTTTTGTAAACTGCTTACAGGTTCTATTTACAATCAACTGTTACATACATTTTGTAACTAAATAAAGATTTGATGTTTATCCCATTTGTACCCATCCTCCAAGGAGCTCAGAGTAGCATATATGGAAGTTATCCCTTTTTATTCCCGCAATAACCTGTTAGGAAGGCTGAGATACAGCGACTGATCCAGACTACCTAGGGAACTTCATGGCTGATTATGAATTTTGAACCCAGATTTTCCCATTCCAAAGTTTTTGTTTCTTTTCCCCACACATAACAGGCCATAGTCTTGCTAATCAAAAGGCTTCAAGGAGTCATTGAGTCCCAATTTATCATTTGTGAGTTGCAGCTTCTGTCTTACAACTTTGGCAAGTTACCTCACTTTGATTCTTACATATGTTATTAATCAAGTGGGCATGATTCTTCATCAAGGTTAAGAGGTTTATTTTTCTTTGTGCCTGCACATTTATGTATTGTAGAAAAGCAGGCGTCCTGTGGCATTGTTTGTTAAGATTCTTTTCTCACCCTATTCCAAAGGCTCGGTATGGCCTTCACTCATTTTATTTTCCATGTGACCCTGTAAGTAGGATTAATGGGGATGGGGGCTTGTGCAAGGCTGTTATGAATTTCTACTACAACCAGATCCAGCACACTTTCCACTCTATCACATCCGTTTAACATGATGAGCATATTAGCATACTGACTGGTAATAGAGTTTGGAACTGGAAGTCCTTTGGTTGAATCTGGGTCATTAAGTCCCATCTGGTAGACTTTTGCCAACTATCTCCTCCTCCTTGCCCTCTAGGCTTCTTGGAATTGCTTGCAGAGAAGAAAAGAGACATTATAAAAAAAGAGAAATCTTTCATTTCTCCATAACTGGCTTGAAAAGGGAAGTAGGGGAGTCTGGGAGCGATAAGACAGTCCTTTACTTTCTTATATGTGCTCCTTCCCTCTTGACATTTTGCATAGTGTTGGGGTGCTGAGCGAAGGTTGTATGTAGCTTTGCAAGACCACTTTGCAACCTCCCTCCTATTCAAAGTGGCCTAGTGGTAAAATTAGTTGCCAGTTGTGGCCTTAGAGGCAAATTGTTTTACTATGATATGAAGTGTTATCAGCAGCTCAATTTTTCAAATTCATGCAGAGTATTATCAGAGCTGAATATTTGATTTCATTAAACATGATTTTATTTTATTTTTTGCTTGCTTGATAATACAAAATCCCTTGGTCTATAGTGCCAGTATTTGTTTGGAAAATATTTTAAATAGATCTGTGGCAACTGCTTTTTAATCTGTATTTGGAAATTTTAACTCTGCTTTTGAAACACTTAAAAGTCAGGGTATTAATGCTGACAAAGTTAGAGAGAGAAAAGAATACCTCTGATTTGCTAGAAACGGGTCTGAGATTGTTGATGAAATTCTGACTCTAACAACCTGTGGATTTCTGTGGAGCTAGGATTTTTCCATTAATAATGCAAAAGAGGAACCAAAATAACTACTTACTTGTAACTGAGCTATGAAAGCAGAACAGTCTTAATTAAATAGTTGATTTTTATAACTGATTTTTGACTATATATTTGCTGTTTTCTGCAGTTTCTGTAAGGACCTTATTTTTGCAGGTTAAAAATACCTGTTTTTCCAAACAGATTGGGTTGGATCCAGAGTTAAACATGTGTAATTGGGCTAATGGAAGCAAATCTCTCTGCTCCTTCCTCCCCACCACATCCTCTTGATAATGCTCCATTGATGGTAAGTGGAGCCTGCTGTAAAGGGATCCCCTGAAACCCAAGCCCCCTATACCACAGCTCACCTCATTCAGTAGGGCCTTCATCCTTTGGAGGAACATTTTCAGGTGCTCAGGGTTGAGGGACTGCTGTGGGAGAGATGGGTGGGCAAGTCAACTTCTGCCAGCCCCATTAAGTGTATTTAACTCTAGATCCAACTCATTGTTAAATTTCTCTGGCACTTAGACTCTGTACAACTGGGGAAATGCCATGTTTCTGGGTGATGATACAGTTGCATTTTTTCTGCTTTATAGTTGGTGCAGCTGTTGAACTTTCTTCTGAATGTGACCTACAGAACATTGTGTCTGAATCTACTGAATCACAGTTGAAGGAGTTGCAGGATAAAGTAAAAAGTTTAAGTCAACAATTGTCATCAGCAGAAGAGAAAAATCTCTTGAAAGAACTTGAATTGGTAAAAACGGAGAAAAGCCAACTAGCACAGGAATATGAAAGGCTAATATCTGATTACAATAAACTCCAAGCACATATTATTGAAGAACAGACTGATTTGAAAATACAGATGGAAGACCCTAAGTATGCAGCAGAATCACTGCAAGCAGAAGTGCTCCGACTACAGCAAGCACTGCTTGGTAGGAAGCCGCTGTTATGCTGTGTCTAATTTTAGCATGTACAAATGGTTTTAGGAAAACCTTGAGATAGGTTTCAAAGAGGCATATGTAGAAAATGTTTCTGCAAGGGGTGGGAGATTTGGCATTTTCTCTTTGAGTAGTGTCCTCCCATGGAGTGCTGCTCCAAAGGTTTCTCTGACCTTCAAGATTGAAAGGCTGCTGCCCCAGAAAGACAGCTTAAGAGTCTTTGGTTGCTAGCCTGTGTGTATGAAAATAGATTTCTCTAAGGGCGTTCAAATTAAAGAAGTATTGGTACAACAGACCTACCTTTCCACTATTGTCATTGAAAAATAGTTTAGTTTACTTGGCTGTCTTGGTTCCCAGCTCAGTTTTGAGTGGCTGCCACAGAAATGATGAAATGCATTTAAAGTGATAGAAAATTAGTATGGACAGTAATGATACAATTGCTTTTAATGCACAAATATAAAAACTTGGAGTGTGTGAATTCCAGACATGTATGTTTGGTATTGCAACCTTAGGTGCTGCCTTTGTATTCTTGTCTACTACCTATTGTTTAATTCTGCATTATTTTTCCTCAGCAATATTTTTTTATCATTATTGTTGTTGTTGTTGTTGTTGTTATTATTATTATTATTATTATTACAGATGCAGAAAATGAAATAACAAGACTTAGAAAATCAGCTCAGGTAAGCAGATTACTAAATTCTCAGGCTTTTACCAAGAAGCTCTGCATTGTTTCAAAGGGGTCCAAGTTCCATGCATGCTCCATGTTGCCCACCTACTTTCATGGCACTGAGAAAGAACCCAAAGTTCTGTGAATAACAGGAGATTGCTGAAGTTTCTCCCTTCTCTGTCAATACATAATAGTAGACAGTCTCTCATGGAACTCTGATGGAGGAAGCCTAGTAGCACAGGATCATACCAAACCATCAACTAACTGGGCAAGGCAAGTTAGTGAACGTGTATGTTTATGCCTTTCCTAATTAGGGTTTGCATTTCCTTTGAAAAGGGCATCTCATGCTTTCAGAATGCTATTATTTTCATAATTCTATAAACTCAGAAATGTTTTTATTACCTAAATCTGTGTATGAATTGCAAATACATTTAGCTGTTTTAACTTAATAAAAGAGGTTTATGCAGTATGAAATTTGTGCACAGCTTCAGCTACAAATTGGACAAGGACATATACAATGCCCACTCTCTTCACATGTATAGTTTCACCTTCCCATTGGATGGATTTAATGCTTTTGGTCATTAAAGTGAATTTCTGAAAGCTTTGTAAAAATCATTAACAAAGCCTCTTTTTTAAAAACAACACCAGATTGATACTCATGAATATACTCAAATTGATTTTATCCTATTAAATTTAGGGTCTTTTTTCTGTCTAAATTAAGGAAGAACTTCAGACAGAAGTGGCAGGTTCACAAACACAGTGTGAAAGTGCTATGTATGTATCCACTGAAGGACAAAACATAGAGTTAAAACAGTTAAGACAAGACTTGGAAAGGAAACAACGTGAATTTAATGAAAGCAATGCTGAGAAAGAAATTCTAATAGCAGAACTAGAAGAACTGGACAAGCAGAACCAAGAAGCTACACAGGTAATAAATTAACTAAAAGGGAGGGGAGGGTTAGTGTGTAATCAAAAAGTGTGAGTTTCAGTGTGTAAGGATATTAGCTGCACTTAAATCTTAAACTATTGACTTTTCCACTTTATCAGCTTTGCTGGGCAAGTGTATTTTTGAGAATGTTGTTGTGGTTGAATATATTTTAAATGTTAACATTTCCTGTTAATCTGTGTTTCTTTCTGGGAAAAGTAAGCTAGTTTCAAAATTCTTCACTTCAGATACAGGCTGTCCTGCCCGAACCCATTGAAGTCAGACATGAACGCAGAGGTGTGCTTTTCTTTAGTAGATTTAATAGAAAGTTTCAGTTCAGAGCACTTCACGAATCAGTTTACAGGTTACACAGAATTCAGGATTAACTAGGCACGACGACACTACACAAAGACATTGTTGCAGCAACTAGACACGCCTCCAGGCACCCTACTTGCGTGAACTGATTGTCACTGTTGAGAGCATGCATGCACACACAAGCACTCTTCAGAGGGACAGTGGGGGCTCCTTAAGCTTTCCAGTGCCACAGCCTACATGTACGAGGTAAAGGCTGATGTTCTGCTTCAGCAAGGCCCTCTCCAGCAGGGAGAGGAGGGCTGTGCAATGGTGGCAGCAAAGCAGGTGTAGGAAGGGGGTGAACGTTGGGCAGAGAGGCAATTGCCTGAGTAGGCTGAGCCTCCTCACTGGTAACTGGAGATATAGAGGTGGAGTTGTCACTGTCCATAGTTCAAGAGCTTTCAGAGTCCAGCATGCCTGTAGGCACATCACTGGAACCTTCATCACTTTCAAAGTCGCAACTCCTTGTTCTTGCCGCCCCACGCCCTTTTCATGGGGCTCATGACACAGGTATCCCTTGCAAATCGTATAGAATATTTCTAGTCTCATTTATATAAAACTATGTCTGATAAAGAGTTATTTCTTTGTGACTTGATTGTTTCAAACTCGTCAGTTTAACCTAAAACACAAGCTAATGTCTGTGTGTGTTTTGTGCAACATTTAATTGTCTTGAAGGGTAGATCTGCAACAATAATCTGATAGTGGGTGCCCACCTCTTGATCTACTGTGTTGTTTTCCTCCCTCTTCTTTACCTTTCTGCCTGCTAGGTTCACAAGCCTATCCAGCCCCAGTGCTCCAAGACAGAAATGCAATACACTGCCACAGTGGTAGCATGCACAGTCTATTAAATAAGAAGCTGTCTTACTCCATTGGATCCATCTAGCCCAGTATTGTCTACTCTGCCTGGCAGTGGCTCTCCAGGCTCCCAGGCAGAAGGCCTTTCTGCTCACCTTCTGTCTTATGGTGGGTAACCTGTGGCCCTCCAGATGCTAGATTACAAGTCCAATCATTCCAGACCATTGGCCATGGCAGTTGGCGCTAATGGAAGTTGGTGTCCAATAACATCTGGGGAGCCATGGGTTCTCCAGCCTATCTGGCCCTTTAAACTGGAGGTGGAACTATTACTTTGCAAAAACATGTGCTCTGTTCTTGCTTTAAAAGAACTGTCCTCTCTAAGTCAGCACACAGCCAACATGGGATTTTGCTGTATTTCAGTGTTGAAAGCTAAAGTCTAGGCAACTCACAATGCCTTCCTTGGCTTTAAATTAACTTTGTATAGCTTCAGTGTTGTGAGTTGGTAGACATAACACAGGACACAGGAAGGACCAAGGTTTAGTGTACTGCTTTTCTGCTAGACAGGAGAAGAGTGGCCCTAACCACAGGGGAATAGTAAAATGTACCACTGCTAAAGAGTCATGGATTTTTATTTATTTATGTTTGTACAATGAACCTACGTGTTGTTGACATTAGCTTGTAATCCAATAAGATCATTTCTATAGTATTTCAACAAATGTATGCTGAAATTATTACGATTTTTCCACTCTTCAAGGTGCCTTACAGTTGTATTTATTTATCACAAATGAGTAGGATTCCTCCATTATTTTAACATTTCTTTGTGTTTTTATTTTAGCATATGATTATATTAAAAGAGCAGCTAGCCAAACAGAATGCAGAAACTGCCAATGTTATCAACCAGCTAAAAGTGGACATAGAGTCTGAAAAAAGAAAAACAACTAAGCTAGAAGCAGAGAAGCTTGAAATGAGCAAGGAGCTGGAAGGCCGGAGAGAAAAAATGGATCAGTGTACATTTGCGATGAATGATTTGCATATGACTAAGCAGCACCTAGAAAACAAAATAAAAGAACTAAAAGAACAGCTAAAAACATCCCAGCACTGTATTTCCAAAAATAACCAGGAAACAGTAGAATTAAAGAAAAATCTAACACAAAAAGAAGAAGTCGTTTCTATACTCCAGAATGAGTTAACTAAGATGAAGCAAGAATCTAACGGTAGTTATCAAGATCAATCAACTAAGGAAAGGGAAGCAGAAATTTCAAAGCTGAATGAGCAAATTTTAGAAAATAAACTAATAAATACAGACTTGGAGAAATCTCTTCTGAATTTTCAGATAGAAAAGGAAAAGCTTCATACTGCATGTGAAGAACTGAAATGGCAGTTGCAAGAAGCTAGTAGTGAGAAGAGTAAGATTGCTTTTGAAAAAGATACCATGCTGGAAGCTTTGAAACTAGAAAAGGGGCGACTAGAAAATGAGCTAAGCCAGACTGAAAGCCGAATGTTGGAACAGACTCATAAATATGAACAAACCATTGAGGAGCTATCTAATGCACGTAACATGAATACCACCATGTTACAGTTTGAACACGAACGCTTAGTTAAACTCAACCAAGAGGGAGACTTTGAGATAGCAGAACTAAAGAGGAGTGTTGAACAGATGGAAGCTGACCATGAAGAAACTAAAGAGATGTTAACAACTAGCTTAGCAGGGCAAAGACAACTCACAGAGCTCATAAAAGAAAAAGAGGTGTTTGTTGAAAAATTTAAGGCCAGGGCTTCTGAACTGGAGCAGCAGTATGAAGATTATATTAAGGACTCCAAAAGATTTGAAAATTTAAAACAAAGTTTAGAAGAGAAAGAGAAAAGCCTTTCAGCCATGAAAGAAGAGAACAATCATTTGAAAGAAGAAATTGAACGACTGAAAGACCAACAGAGTAGATCGCCCCCTTTAGCTGAACCCAAAACCCTAGATATTATCACTGAACTTGAAGCAGAAGTAACACAATTAACTGTACTTAAAAATAATCTTGAAGAAGAGGTGACACGGATGCTTGAGGATCAGAACCAGAAAATGGCCCAACTTCAGCAATCCCTGCAGAAATATAAAAAGGAGAATGAGCAAATAACCATCACACACAAACAGGTGTGCTTGGAAAAGGATGAGGAAATCAAAAGCTTACAGAGAACGATAGAACAAATTAAAAACCAGTTGCACAATCAGAGAACAGTCATTCAGCCAGACCCTTCCAATCTCTTTCAAGAAACCAAAGTCCAGACACTTAATGGTGAAAATGGAAATGAGAAGCATGACTTATCTAAAGCTGAAATCGAAAGGCTGGTAAAAGGCATAAAGGAGAGAGAAATGGAGATCAAGCTTCTAAATGAAAAGAATGTCTTGCTGAGTAGGCAAATTGATCAGTTATCCAAAGATGAAGTTGGCAAACTCACACAAATTATCCAAGAGAAAAACTTAGAGATACAAGCTCTTAATGCAAGGGTTACACCTCCATCTTATGGGCAGGATGTTCTTTACCTTCAGCAGCAATTACAAACCTATGCCATGGAAAGGGAGCAAGTGCTGGCAGTTCTTAGTGAAAAGACTAGGGAGAATAGTCAGTTAAGAACAGACTGTCACAAGATGATGGATGTCGTAGCAGCTAAGGAAGCAGCTCTGAAGAAGCTGCAGGAAGAAAACCAAAAACTAGCCAATGAATTTGAAAACAGCAGCCAAGATATGTCACGAGAAACTATTAAGAACTTGTCCCGGATCATTCGAGAGAAAGATATTGAGATTGATGCTTTAAGTCAAAAATGCCAAACTTTATTAACTGTCCTCCAAACATCCAACGTGGGTGCAGGTAGTGAGTTAGGAGGGATTAATAGCAATCAGTTTGAGGAGCTTTTACAGGAACGTGATAAACTGAAACAGCAAGTAAAAAAAATGGAAGAGTGGAAGAAACAGGTAATGACAACTGTCCAGAATATGCAACACGAGTCTGCTCATCTCCAAGAGGAACTACAAAGGCTTCAGGCACAGATTTCAGCTGATAGTGAGAACAATTGTCAGTTACAGATAGAGTATAATGGCTTGATTCAAGGCTATGAACAGAATGAGAGAAAGTTGAAAACATTTAGCCAGGAATTAGCACAAGTTCAGCACAGCATAGGAGAGCTTAATAATACTAGGGATCTTATTCTGGGCAAGCTTGATACGGTAACACCCCCTCTACCAGTCATCTCTACCACAGGTGGACAACCATTAGAGATTCCCTGCAGTGCTGCTTCTCCAGTGTTTACTAGTGAGTCCAAACCACTGAATGAGGAACTGGAGCACATGAAGAAAACATTGGAGGAAAAAGAATCAGTGATCCGAATTCTGCAGGAAAACAATCAGAGGCTGTCTGATTCTATGGCTGCATCGTCAGAGATGGAAAGAAAGGGTCAAGAGGAGTCTGACTTGGAGATAAAGCACTTGAAGGAGAAGTGTGGTATCTTGCAGAAGTCACTCAGGGAAAAAGACCTGCTAATAAAATCAAAAAGTGATCAGTTATTTTCTCTAAATGAAAATCTTAGTAATAAAGAGAATGCAAATGAGCTACTGAAGCAAGGTGTAACTAACCTCAAGGAGAGAAATCTGATTTTAGAAATGGATATCCATAAGTTGAAACAAGAGAATGACAGGATAGTAGTAAAATGCCAGGAAAAAGAAACGGAGTTCAGAGCGCTACAAGAGACTAACCTGCAGTTTTCAATGATGTTGAAGGAGAAGGAATTTGAGTCTCATTCCATGAAGGAGAAGGCTCTTACGTTTGAAAAACTGTTGAAAGAGAGAGAACAGGTGGGTTTAGATGAATTCTAAATGATTTTCTGGTTCTAGATGGTTCACTGAGATGAATCAAAGAATGAAAAAACCCCAATATTAGAGATAACCCTTACAGATATGCAGTTGCTAGGAATTTCATAATATTGATACAGCACTAATATATATTTAGGCCAGTGCAGCATGTCCTGGCATACTTTAAACATATTTATCCCAGCTACTCGTCTTTATGTAGCCTGAGTACTGTTTCTGTTCTGTACCAATACCAGGATAACTCTCAGTCCTTCTGCAATACCTAACCTATCCATCTACCTTAAATAAATAAATGTAGAAAGCCTGTATACTGTGTATATATCTGCTGGGAAGCCTCAGTTAACTCTGACTTCCCAAAAGTATGCATACTTCTCACTAATTAATCCACACAACCTAGATAATAAACATTCTGTAACAAATGTAGCGATATGAAAAAAATGTAGTCCCATGACATCCTGAGCCCTGCCCTGCTGAACCTTAACATAAAAGAAGATGCATGACCTTTAAAAATGCATAACCTCTCTTTATTTTTATTTTTGAAAGGGAAAGGCAGGGGAGCTGAACCAGCTGTTAAATGAAGCCAAGTCAATGCAGGAGAAGGCTGTTGCTTTTCAGCAAGAGAGAGATCAAGTCATGTTAGCACTCAAGCAGAAACAAATGGAGAGCAGTGGCCTACAAAATGAGGTATGCAGGGGGCTGCCAACTTTTTTGGGCCTATGGGCGCATTTGCAAAGCAGAAAAAAAACTGTCTTGGACACCATGCCCACCCACAGCCAAGTACACCCTGCAACCTACTGTGCTGGCTACAATAGAATGCTTCTTGCAAGTCCAATATCAGTTGCGGGGGAAGGTTACCAAGGAAAGCCTCTGTGGGCACATGTATGTCCCCTAAGGTATCGGATGAAAATAAGTGAATGGGAGAGTGGGTAGTTTAGAGTGAAATAAGAAAAGCTGAAGAAATGTCCTCAATTACTACAGGTGCAGCATTTACGTGATAAGGAGCAGCGTCTAAATCAAGAACTAGAGAGATTACGCAATCACCTTTTAGAGAGGGAAGATACTTCCACACGTGAAGCTATAGCTGCTGAGGATCGGGAATCTAAGCTTAAAAAGAAAGTCCAGGTTTTGGAGGAAAAGCTGTTGTCTTCATCAACTGCAGTAGAAAATGCCAGGTAATACTTTGTTTTCTTGAGCTTTGTCAGTATCTGGGATTCTGGTCAACAACTAGTTATGTTGAAGTGTCCTGTCCAGAAGTTCTATTGACACTACTGTCTCTTCTTTTGCTCTCTTTCAGAGAGTAATGAACTTGTCAGCTGAATAATGTGTCAGTATAATACAGCCATCACTGAATAATGTTTAGGCTTCTAACGGTAACACAGGGCCCACTTGTAACTTTTTCCCATTCATACCGTTCTCTCTTTCTGTCCTCCTCTTTCTTTCCTTTTTTTCTCCTCACTTTTTAAAAGGTGGGTAGAAGGGGGAAATGCTGGTGTTTTCACTTGTACAGCCAGCCCAGAAAAAGTTGCTATTAGGATAATGCCCGAAAAATAGGAGGAAAAAAGAAATGAAAAGGGGGGTTGGAATTGAACCACAAGGTTAGGTAAAAAGAAAAAGTCCTGAAATGGTCGATTAGAAAGTACATCAATGAATATGTATAACAGGAGTATTAATATCTTAATGCATGCAAATATAAATGTTTTATTCTTTAGGGAGGGAGCCAAAGGGCCTTGTTTGATCTACCCTGTACATCTGGGAAAGCGTGAAGAAAGGCTAAAGTGCTGGAGATTTTTAGATTAGAAAAAGGTGACTAAGAGAGGACATGATACAGGTTTAAAAAATTGTGTGAGGAAAGTGGATAAGAAAAAGGATTCCCCGCCCCCATCCCAATAATGCTAGAACTCAGACCGTGAAATTGATTGGCAATTGATTCAGGAAAGACACAAGAAAGCAAAGACACAACTCATTTATGGGAAACACTGACAGAAGACTGATGATCATAACTGGTTAGATGGTTTGAAAAGGAGCTTACACAAATTCATGGAGAAGTTATAAGAAGAGCCTGCTAGATCATGCCAATGGCCCATCCAGTCCAGCATCCTGTTCTCACAGTGGCCAACCAGTTGCCCATGGGAAACCCACAGGCAAGACCTGCTGTTTCCGGCAACTGGTATTTGGAAGCATACTGCCTCCGCCTGTGGAGGCAGAGCATAGCCACAATGGCCGATAGCCATTGGTCAATGGTTACTACCCACCTAGCCTAAGTGGAATCTCCATGTTACAGAGTTAGATAGCTTCTGAATGTCAACTGCTAAACAGCGGTAGTAGGAGAAGACTGTTGCCTCCATGCTCTTTTTCTTGTCCTGGAAGTGCCTAGCTGACCATTAATGAAGTGGGGCACTGACCTAGATGTACCTCTTAGTTTGGTCCAGCTGAGCTCTTGTGTACTTCTCAGCCACCCCATTGAAGTGGCAGAAGCATATGGGTGGGGACGCACTTGCTTTCTTTTGATCCCAGCTTTATATCTCATAATATATTTCATATCCGGCTATAAAAACTGACATTTCTGTTGAGTGAGGTCACTTTAATCACCCCCCCCATTATTTAAGTCTGAAGACAATGAAATACCTGTTTATGTAACTAGAATTGCTTCCAGAATAGAATTGTGTTTTTTTTCCTTACAGTACCTTTTTTCTTTTCTGCCAAGGAGTTGAATTGCTTTTTAGAGAGGAAAAGTTTAAACTCTTCTTTCTGGAAAGAATGCCTACAGCAGCTCTTTTCATGTTTATATTTTGAAGCTGAGGTCACAACAGCCAAATATCTAGAGCCCCAAAGATACAGGAACTGCAAAAGTAATTTTTATATGTATACAACCTGGCTAATAGTACATATTTTCCTTGAAGCCACCAGGCTAGTATGCAGGTGGAATCCTTGCAAGAACAATTGAACCTTGTTACCAGGCAGAGAGATGAAACTGTCCTTCAGCTAACAATTTCGCAAGACCAAGTGAAACAATATGCTGTGTCCCTGGCCAATCTGCAGATGGTGCTAGAGCAGTTCCAACAAGGTAAGTTAACTCCTCCAGATATAAGAAGAATGTCTGTCTAAAACTATAATAGTATTTTGGAGACAAAAAAAGCTATTCTCTGAACAACCTGATTTAATAATTCAGATTCCATTAAAAAAGCCTAAAGTAAACTTAAGTGTACTTAATTTTATCTTTAGAAGAGAAAGCTATGTATTCAGCCGAGCTACAAAAGCACCAAAGGCAGACTGCAGAATGGAGAAAAAATGCAGAGCAACTAGAAGATAAAGTGGTTTCGTTGCAGGTAGGTTGAGATGGTTCTGTAATGCAGTCTGATTTGTTTTAGTTGGCATTGCAGACAATCGCAGCAGTGGCAGAAAGGTGGAATAGAAATTGATGGGAGTAAGATAGTGGATGACTGCCATGGAAAGATAAGAGGTTAAACTGAGGGGAAGGATTTGAGGGAGGAATAGAATCTGCTTGATCGTGCCACTGAATATTTTCTACAAGCTAGGACCAAAATTCTTCCCATATGTGATAAACATGTTTGTTTTTTAAAAAAGTCTATACCTCAAGAGTTGGAAAATAGGTGGTAGATCTGCAGCAACTCACATGGTTTTGTATGCAGTCACAGTTTATATACATCAAGGGTCAGCCCTGCCATTCAGCAAGGTGAAGTGATGTACCTAAGGCAGTACCAACAGGGGTAGAATATAAGAACCACCATGCTCTGAGAGTTGCCAGAAATAATGTTCAGCATTAGTCATTACATATAGTAAGAATTTACCCATTTTGGTGGTGTGACTCAAGGAATATAACTCCTAAATGCTAGCTGTAAAAGGTTTGACCTATACATAGTGATGTGTGTTTAGTCCAGCTGGCTGACCTGATTTTGAACTGGGTTTTGTTATGTTGATAGCATAGCCTAACTATCACAGCATAAGGTTCCTAATAGTGATCTACATCATGTTACAGGAAAACTTAGAGGAAGCAAATGCAGCATTAGATTCTGCATCAAGGCTAGCAGAACAGCTGGATCTCAAAGAGGAGCAAATTGAAGAGCTTAAAAAGCAAGGTAACAGAAGTTTGTAAACAGTAGACTGTTATGTAACATACCTGTTTCACTTTTCTTATGAACAAAAAGTATAGGCATCTGTGTTGGCCCACAAGGAAATTTCCAAAACCCATATTGGGGCAATACTTTTTATTAGGCCAACAAAAAGGTCTCAAAATAGCACACAAGCTTTCGAGATCTCTAAGACTCTTCATCAGACTAGATCAGCCTTTCCCAGCCAGTGTGCCTCCAGATGTTGTTGAACCACAATTCCCATCTTTCCTGACCATTGGCAATGCTGGCTGAGGCTGATGAGAGTTGTGGTCCAACAACATCTGGAGGCACACTGGTTGGGAAAGGCTGGACTAGATGATAAACCAAGCAAATGGAGGGGGAATAAAAGTTTCCTCTCCTCCCCCGCACATCCCCAAATGCTCCGGAGGGTCCCCCAACCCTTTGGAGTTAATTTTGAGGGGGAGGTGATGGAAGAGAAAGCTGTATTGTGCATGGAAGTCCATCGCACTAGTGGAGCTGCAGGATTGAATTAGAGGCTTTAAGCTGGAATGTGGGAGAAGGTAGCAGGCATTCAAGTGAGGCTCTGTTAGGTGCTAGGCTGGTTTCAGGTAGTTGTTGGTGTTATTTATTATCTGCCCTTTACCAGTAGGTCCCAGTATGGGTCACAACAATATAAAATACATTGTTAAAACAGTTTAAAACAAATTGCATTCACAACTAGAGAGGGCCCTAAAATGTACTTTTCAAGTGTCAGAAGCCAGGGTGAAGAGGTGCTTCTTCAGCACATGATGAAAGCTTTACAGTGAAGGTACCAGACACATCTGCGGGGGGGAGGATTCCACAACCTAGGAGTTGCCACATAAAATGTCCTCTCTCAACCCCCCCCCCCAAACTTCAGAGGGCAGTGGAACCACCAAGACAGTGGTTGAACCAAGACGTCCTGGGAAGGAGAAACATACTATGGTTGATTCTCCATCTCTGGAAATACTAAAACCAGCTGTTAACCAGGTCTGTCTTTTGAAGACAAAACACACAGGTTCCTTGGTAGGGGGAAAAGAATAAAGAGAAACTAGGCAGGTCTTGTATTAGCAAAGATAGAGTTGAATTTTTGTTGGTGTACTAGATGGGTGGCAGGGCGGAATAGAAACCAAATTGGGTAGCTTTACCTAGCAGTTGGAGGGAATGTTCCCTCTGAGAGCAAAGTCCCATCTTCAAGTGGTATAAGATTGTCTTCCTCCAGTTTAGGATTCTGCTGTCGGATGGCTGAATTTTGTATTTCTGAGGTCACACAAAAATAAAGGTAGCCATACTGGCCCTAAAGAAAAATTTAATCCATTTAACAGCAGATCCTAAATTGGAGGAAGAAGATGGAGAGACAACTGGGTAACAGCTAACTTTTATATTTCTTGTTGTTATTATGTGCCTTCAAGTCGTTCATGACTTATGGCAACCCTTGTAATTTACTAATGCAGAAACTCTTGCAAACTCCCATTGGTGGTACATGCCCTGGTCACCTCTTGTTTGGATTACTGTAATGCGCTCTACGTGGGGCTACCCTTGAAAACGGTCCGGAAACTACAACTTATACAAAATGCGGCGGCTCGACTACTTACAAATTGTCGTCGCCGGGAGCATATCACTCCAGTGTTGTTCGATCTGCACTGGCTTCCAGTTGTTTTCCGGGCCCAATTCAAGGTGTTGGTACTAACCTTTAAAGCCCTACACGGTCTCGGCCCAGTTTATCTGATGGAGCGCCTCCAACGCCACCAATTAAGCCGCCCGACAAGATCAGCCACACATGGCCTTCTCTCAGTCCCGCCAACTAAAACAGCTATGTTGGTGGGGACTAGAGAGAGGGCCTTCTCTGTGGCGGCCCCCACTCTCTGGAACTTCCTTCCGTATGATCTCCGGCATGCCCCTTCCCTGAATGTATTCCGCCAGGCCTTGAAGACCTGGCTTTTCAGACAGGCCTTCGGGACTTCCGGGGAGGGTTAATCTCTATGACTAATTGCCTATTACTCTGAACTGTCATTGTTTTATAGTTTTTATCGTTTGTATTGTATTATTATGATGTATTTTATTGTAACTGAAATGTACGTCGCCTAGAGTGGCCATCGGCCAGATAGGCGACACATAAATTAAATTATTATTAAATTATTATTAAACTAATTAATAGATCTTCCTTTTACTTTCTGAGAATACACACTAAATGTTAAGAATATAGTTACTAGCTTCCCAGTTCCAAATACAGCTCTATACTTGAGTATCTTTTTCCAGCATTCTATTATAATGCATGAAAATGATAACAGTCATAAAATAATAGCGCACAGGCAATCAACCTTTTGAAGGGAATAGTTGGATCAAATATCAGATTTTTTAAATGAAGTTTTAAAGCTTTGCCGTGACAGGCCAGCAGTGTGTGTTTGCAATCATTCCTTCTACTGGGAGGAAAGGATCTTCTTCTTTAATAAAAATAATAATAATGTTTTGCCCATGTTTATGTTTGCTCTGCTAGGCAGTTTTACAATAGGGCAGGAATTCATAGATATTGTATGGATGTACATTTATGTATTTGTTCATTCAATTTAGTTTGATTAAAATCCATTGGATTAAATCTAGGGAAGTATCAGTGAACTTCCACACAGGCAGCAGACTAGCTGAGCCCCTTCCCGTGGAGATTCCTGTATCCCCTGGAAATCTGTCTTGAGGGTCAAGGGTACCACTGAAATGGCTGGGATGAGGCTCAGGGAACTGCAGTGGGAGGGAGCATTGGGAACACTTTGGAAAGACATTTTCTTCATGAAATCACACACGGATGTGGATCCGTCCTGTTATTAATTCCTACAGTTAGGAGAATTCAGAGTTTCCACTTTTAAACTGATCATTTAACTAAGTGCAAGTGGTGCAACCAATGCCTGCATGGAAGATAGAAGCTTCTTTGATGGAAACTACATTCCCAAAGAAAAATTGCCATTGGCAGAATGAACATACTGGAGTAATGTGTATCTGCAGGGGGGGATGATAAACTGCCGCACCTGTGTGTTTGCATTCTGCTTTGTGAGAACTGAGAGGAGATACTGACGATCTGCCATGACTTCACCTGATTTGCAGTTTGGCTCATTTTTCTCTAGCTACCCTCTCTGCATATATCTTGTTTTTCCTATGTTCACTTGAACATGTGCTGTCTGTGATAACAACAGTGGGCTATATTCCAGAGTTGTCATTTGTGTTGGCTCTAGCCCTCACTCGAGCTAAACAACAGTAGACCATTATATGCCTTTTTGAACTATTGTACAAACTATGAGGAAAATAGAAACAGGAGATATATGGGGATAATAATAAATGGCCTACCTTACAGGGTTACCATTTCATATGTATGAAATACTGTCAGTATTGTGAAGCATAGTGTAAATGCTAAGTATTATGGAACCACAGTGAAGTTAAATGTTGCTCTTTCCTTGCGAGGACTCATGAATTCCCTTTTCAAAAAATGATTAAATTCTCAGATCAAAAAGCTTTTAGTTTAAATGAAAACTCAGTGAAAGCTTTTAGTTTAAATGAAAACTCAACGTGCTTACAAATTCACTCATGCACAAACAGTAATGGAAATTGTAAATTTAAGGTGCCCTCCTTACCTTCTGTGTCATGTCAGCATAAATCCAATATACAGTAATCATGCTGTGTTTGCCTACAACTTGGCCTCCTTTATTTTTTATTAGCACTCCCAAGTGTTGTTTGAATGTTGCTGTAATGTATTTTATTTAACATACAACTTGGCCAGACAGTAGAAGGATTTGCCAGGATAAACTTTTTTTTTAAGAAAAAGGTAATCATTTTTTCTTTGTGACAGAATTTGAAATGAAATTTATGAGGTAAAGCTATGTAGGCCGCCTTACGTTTTGTAAGCCAATTTTAAGATTAATGGTCTCTTGACAGAATAGCCCAAGCGTATTAATAAGGACTTCTCTTAGTGGAATATAAGTAAGGTTCTTTTTGTGGGAATATTGTGTATAACTTATACATGCCTTAATGGATCCTGCTCAAAACAGCTATTGGGCAAGATGCTGATTTCTCTTGAGATAATAGTTAGTAGCATCAGCCAATCTAAACATACTAGCAAACCCTATGGCTCCGTCAGGAGAGAGACCTCGGGGTTGTAGTGGACAGCACGATGAAAATGTCGACCCAGTGTGCGGCAGCTGTGAAAAAGGCAAATTCCATGCTAGCAATAATTAGGAAAGGTATTGAAAATAAAACAGCCGATATCATAATGCCGTTGTATATATCTATGGTGCGGCCGCATTTGGAATACTGTGTACAGTTCTGGTCGCCTCATCTCAAAAAGGATATTATAGAGTTGGAAAAGGTTCAGAAGAGGGCAACCAGAATGATCAAGGGGATGGAGCGACTCCCTTACGAGGAAAGGTTGCAGCATTTGGGGCTTTTTAGTTTAGAGAAAAGGCGGGTCAGAGGAGACATGATAGAAGTGTATAAAATTATGCATGGCATTGAGAAAGTGGATAGAGAAAAGTTCTTCTCCCTCTCTCATAATACTAGAACTCGTGGACATTCAAAGAAGCTGAATGTTGGAAGATTCAGGACAGACAAAAGGAAGTACTTCTTTACTCAGCGCATAGTTAAACTATGGAATTTGCTCCCACAAGATGCAGTAATGGCCACCAGCTTGGATGGCTTTAAAAGAAGATTAGACAAATTCATGGAGGACAGGGCTATCAATGGCTACTAGCCGTGATGGCTGTGCTGTGCCACCCTAGTCAGAGGCAGCATGCTTCTGAAAACCAGTTGCCGGAAGCCTCAGGAGGGGAGAGTGTTCTTGCACTCAGGTCCTGCTTGCGGGCTTCCCCCAGGCACCTGGTTGGCCACTGTGAGAACAGGATGCTGGACTAGATGGGCCACTGGCCTGATCCAGCAGGCTCTTCTTATGTTCTTATGTCATCATGTAAATCTATAATTGTGCCTCCATTCTGACCTTAGATGCTTTCGTGTTATAGGGAGAGTTGCATTTTTTGGACTGAGATGGTCCATCAGACACTGGATTTGCAAAAATAGCCCTCAGTCCTGTCAGCCCCTGTTCACTGCTCTTTGAATGCTTCTGAGTGACAGGGTATAGCCTAATGGTAACCACACTTGTATACGTCACTGGAGATTGCTGCACACATGAGGCAGTCCCCATGTAATTGCCTCAAGCCTGTGAGCTGGGTTCTGCAAAAATGCTACTTCAGTATCAGTTTGGCCAGGGAAGAGCAATTGATCTTGGCTTCTTTTTTAGCTTGCCTTATCCCTAATGGCTCAGGGCTGGTGATGGTTAGAAACACTCCAGATCATATGTTTTAAACTGGTGTTCAGGTAGTCAGCTTCAGTTCTGAATTTTGAATGTCTTCAGGAGAGAATATCTGTAGGAACATCACACCAGCCTTCTCTTGGCTCCATTAGCTGGTTGTTTTCTTTGCACTTTACTGTGTGTGTTGGAGTGGGGAGTACATCTGTATTTTGAAGGAATATTTTTATCATACTTCCTACTTAGAAAAGGAAACCCAAAGTAGTTTACAATTAACCAAAAACAGAATACAAAATATAAACTTCTTCTCTTAAAGGATGTTTTGAGTTGTTTTTAGCAAAGAAAACCAAGAGACTTCACCTTCCTCATCCAGTAGTGGCTCCTGCATCTCTCTTGCTCACCAGATGGGAAAAACAATGTTTGGGGTCACTGAGGCGATTGCGGGTGTAAAGAAAAGTTGGTCATGGTAAATCAGCGGGAAGGACTGTGAGCTCAGTGCAGTTTGGGTACTGAAAACAAATTTCTAGGCTCAGAATGAGTTCAGAGGCTCCCTGTCCTTTAGTTCTAACTTTGTCTGTGATATTTACCTCTGAATTATATAAACATTGCTCTAAATTCCAGCTGTGTGACTGCAGTCTGGACTTTCCTAGCTGAAGTAGGATAATGTCACATAAAGCACAAACTGCATTCTGCAACCAAATATCCATGTGCTGCACGTTCATGCCCCTTTTAACCTTTTGAATTGCCCTGTTGGTACAGGCACATAATTGTTTTTCAATTTACATAGCCTTATTTTAATTAGACAATGAACTTGGTAGGCTGACTGGTCAAATATTCAGTGAAATAACTGTGTGGGCAGCAGCTTATTTTATTTCATTATGGTGCTATTTGTTAGCAAGAGCAGAAGTGAGAGTTGTTGGTGCCCTAGCCCTGCAGCAGTTGGGGGCAAGTGTTGCAGCGTAGCAAAGTCATTCCTGTTGTTCACCTGCTATACCTGCAGGCATCTCCCAATAGAAACCCAAAAAGTAAATCATGACAAAAGTCACTGCCTAGTAGCTCCATCTTGCTGCAGTAATTGGCAAGGAATAGGTCACTGATCTATCTGGCAGCCCTGTAAAGGGCCTGGGAGGGATTAGTCTAAAAGCAGTAACTGTTGAAAGAATTAGTGGTACTGGTTGAATTAAAATGCACCAGGTGCTACTGCAAGCATGGCATTGAAACCAAAACACTTTTGTGTTCTGATAATGCTTTAACTATACAAGTTTATTATTTGAATGGGCAATGAATCAAAAAAATTTTTACCAATCCAGTGTCCAGCTGCAATTTTTTACCCATGACTAGGAATTTGGGTGATTGTTTGATTTGTCAGTCTGTGGTGGTTTGACAGTAGGATGAATCTGCCTCTTAACAGGCTTCAATTACTTTTGTTTGTTTGTTTGTTGCATTTATATACCGCCCCATAGCCGAAGCTCTCTGGGTGGTTTACAACAATTAAAACATTAAAAACAAACATACAAATTCAAAAACACATTTTTAAAAAGCAATTTAAAAACACATGCCTGGGAAAGAGGAAAGTCTTGACCTGGCACCAAAAAGATAACAGGCACAGCTCATCAGGGAGATCATTTCATAGTTTGGGGGCCACCACTGAGAAGACCCTCTCCCTTGTTGCCAGCCTCCCAGCTTACCTCCGAGTAGGCACCTGGAGGAGGGCCTTGGATGTTGAGTGTAGTGTACGGGTGGGTTTGTGTCGGGAGAGGTGTTCCAACAGGTATTGTGGTCCTAAGCCATATATGGCTTTATAGGTTAAAACCAGCACCTTGAATTGAGCTCTGAAACATACAGGCAGCCAATGCAAGCAAGCCAGAATCGGTTTTATATGTTCGAACTGTCTGGTCCCTGTTACCAATCTGGCCACTGCATTTTGCACAAGCTGCAGTTTCTGAACCGTCTTCAAAGGCAACCCCACATAGAGTGCATTGCAGTAATCTAACTTGGAGGTTGCCATGGCATGGACAACTGAAGCCAGGTTATCCCTGTCCAAATAGGGTCGTAGCTGGGCCACCAACCAAAGTTGGTAGAAGGCACTCCATGCCACCGAGGCTACCTGAGCCTCAAGTGACAGAGATGGTTAGGAGAACCCCCAAGCTACGAACCTGCTCTTTCAGGGGGAGTGCAACCCCATCCAGGACAGGTTGGACATCCACCATCTGGTCAGAAGAACCACCCACTAGCAGCATCTCAGTGTTGTCTGGATTGAGCCTCAGTTTATTAACCCTCATCCAGTCCTGGTTCAGCACATTGACAGCCTCACCTGAAGAAGATAAAAAGGAGAAATAGAGCTGTGTGTCATCAGCATACTGATGGCAACGCACTCCAAAGCTCCGGATGACCGCACCCAACGGTTTCATGTAGATGTTGAACAGCATGGGGGGACAGACTACTGGATTATAAATGTTAATTTTAATTTAGAATTCAAAAGCCACAAGAATGGTACCACTCATTAACCTAGGCTGCCCTGTATAAGAGTGCTCAGCTGAATTGCTATGTATATAGCAGCCAGTTCCCAACATTCCTTCTTTGCCATTCTCTGTCAGCATCCTGAATGAGACATAGGACATTTCGCAGGTGTTTGAATGAGAAATAGAACACTGGGCAAGTTTATGCAGATAAGAGCTGATCACTCTCTGTGATGCTATTGAGTTCTGTAAGACATAGAACCTGCTTCTCACCTCAGAAACTAAGATTAACCACTGGTGTTCTTGAGTGCATGCCATGGCTCTACACCATATAAGTAAATCGCTGCCATTTGTTCCTTCTGGAGAAAAGTAAAGTGCACTTGGAACAATATTGTAGCAAAGGCAAAACCTGCCCACTACTTCAACACTGAATGAAAAAAGCCAGCAGAGCAATTCAGGAAGGAGAAATTCTCTTCCTAATCTGCCTTTCAGTAGCTCCACAGTCTGCTAGGAGGGAGGAGCATTATGTTTCTGAAGCTTCTATCCTTCTCAGTCCCTGGAGGCAATTTGGGGTGCACAAGGGCTAGAACTCAGTTTGGAAAAGCCAGCATGGCCATGCCTGTGGGCAGCGGCTTCAGTAATGGATGGGAGGGCTGGGGATGGAAGAACTCTGCATCTCTAACTTCTCACCTTCCTGTTCTTTGTGGCTGTCGCTGTATAGTGGGTAGAACAAATTGCAGAATGAGGCCTGCTTTAATGTTGTGGAGTGCAGGTGGAGAAGATTTGAAAGAATTGGTGAGTAGGGAGACAGAACCTTCCCTTTGTGGTTAGCTTAGAAGTGATAGTCAGCATTTTGGCAAGCTTGCCACAAGTAGAGTCAAAGATATAAAAGAGTGTCTGTAGAGCAAGGGTGGACAAAAAGTCGACTGGGTTCTCCTGGTAGATCTCTGAGTGATTTGCAAAAGGTTAGCAAGGGTGTCAGATTCCCAGTTGTTCAGCGGTTGACAACAACAGAAATACATTTACCTCTTTAAATAAGGCTGCCGAAATGAAGATAACTTGGGGGGTAACCAGGAGTGGCCTTGTGTGTGGCAAGAAAGGACTGTGAGCTCAGTTCAGTTTGGGTACTGAAAACAAATTCCTAGGCTCATAATGAGTTCAGAGGCGCACTGTTCTTTAATTCTAACTCTGTGTCTTGTAACTGGCTGTAGCTGGTAAACCTTGAGCTTCTAGTAAAAAACAAAGTAACCTAAAAGTCTGCCCTCCCTTGCTCTAGCCTACTGGCAGCGTGAATTGAGAGTGGATGGTAGTGAGTAGGGTTGGGGATGGGATTGGGACTTAGAGCTCTTTCCTTCCTAGCACCCATCAGATATGGTGAGTGCTAGTTTAAAAAAAAATAAAAATAAAGGAGACTGCATTCAAAAGATGTTATTTGTACAAGAAAACATATAATGTCCTGTTGAACAGTGGCCAGATACATTCCCAGACACAGATTAGTTGGCCCAAGCTGCTGACGGGTTTTTAAATGGATTGTTTTGGCAGGAGAAATTATATTAATGGAAAAACATAAGATATACCAGATGCAGGTTTTTGAATTTCCATAAATGGTTAACAAATTACAGGAGAATATTGTACATATCTAGTATATAGAAGTCCATGCTGAAATTTGGCTCTGTCCTGTCCTGTATGATATCCTTTTCAAAAGCAGATCATATGGCAAAATTAAACATTAGAGGGGAAAAGGTGTTTGTTTTATTTGAGAGCTCATTGAGCATTCAGCCTTGTAATTGTAGATGTAACATATCAAACTGATGCTTTTATAAAAGGAATAATTTACCAAGACAACTTTTTTGTTTTATTTCATTTATATTCATACTTACATACCCCCCCCATCTCTACAACAACTCTGTGGAAAGTTGGGCTGAAAGATAGTGAATGACCCAAGGTTATTCATTGAGATCTTTATGGCTGAGTTTAGAATTAAGCTTGAGTCTCCCCAGTTTTAGTCTGACATACTAATCTGGCTTTCCCTTTCCCATTTTTTTTCTGTCAAAGAAAAGATAGAAGGGTGATCTGAGTGCTTTGTTTCAGTCTAACTTTCCTAACATTTGTTAGAAATGGTCTTGGCCATTTTTATTCATAACTGGACATCCTGTTTTTGTTTAAGAGCTGCACTCATATAGTTGCACAAAGGCCTTATTAAAACGATTAGCAAATGGTTGCTGATCCTTTTAAATCTTATATCTTCTCAAATGGCAAATCTCAACTCCATAGATAAATGGGCTTTGTAATTTTTATGTCTCTTTAAAAATAGATGACCTATTTAAATAAAAATTCAACATGTGCACCCAACTATGTTTGGAAGATCAAATCCTAGCTTATTAAACCAGGACATGCACAAGCTCTGTGCACCCACACACAGCCCCCTTGCATGAGAGGGAAACAAGGCAGGAGGCTACAGTTCACCACAGCTTCTCATTAAGTACAGACTGGGAGCTATGATTAATGGCTTCCAAACAAACCAAGATTTATAAGTCAACCTTAAACCATGGTTTTGTATGATAGCTCATTTGGAACCCATTAAACCATAGCTTCCTGTTTGGACTTAATGAAAAGCTGTGGTTAACTGTGGCTTCCGGGCATATTTCTTGCTTGTGAGAAGGAGCTATGTGTGGAGCTTAAATATATCCTGGTTTATTTGGCCTGGATTTAATCATATAGCCCAGGTCATTCTCATGTTTTGAATCAAAACCAAACAACTTCAAGAGTAGCCTTTCACTGTATTGCTGTTTCAGCTTGTTTTGTGTGCACCCCAAACTGAGGTTTCATCTTGCAGGCATCAAGCAAGACACTTGAGAAAGAATTTTTCTTTTCTCCGTTTTTGGGATCAGTGTCATTATTTTTAAGTAAGCCTTGCTGTACCTTTATGGATCAGACAGTACTTAATAAAAGGGCTACAAATGAGGTAGATACTATCTCAGATTCATATATTTGGTTTTCTGTAAAGTCAGATTTTTGCTGGTACTGTGCAGTAGTGTGTTCTCAAAATTTTACCTCCTAGAGCTAGTGCCCACGAGGCTTGCTTCCCACGCCTACCGCATGTACAACCTACACAGCAGCACTGTGTATGCTTTGCCCCATAGCCTGCTTAAAATGAAATGAGATTGAATACATTTTTATTTCACTGTTAACATGACATATAGGTACATGTGACTAAAAGCTGTGACCTCCTAAAAGTAGCTAGATCAATCTACGTGCTGTCCCTGCAAAATACCTCTGAAAATCCCTTTGCTGACTTATTGCTGCCAGTCTCTGCTGGGGTTTGAGGGGTCTACTGTGTCTAATTTTGTGACTCAAATGAGCAGTTTATATCAAGTGAGATGAAAGTTATATAAGCTTATATGTTTGCTGTTGTTTACAAGGAGTTTTGCAGTGCATTCCTACACATGTTTATTTTGAAGTAAGTCCTACTTTGTTCACTGGGGCTTACTTCCTAATAAGTCTGTTTAGGATTATAGCTTTACCCACTGAAGGCTGAATCACTCTAGGAGACCTTTATATTTTCCAGATTTATCTAATTTAACTAAGGTGGAATAGATTATTTCCCTAGCCTTGTGTTTTGGATTTGTTCTGCTGTCTCTGATTTGGCTACCTTTCTACTCTATGGCCTGGTTCACATGTCACGTTAAATCATAGTTAATATTTAAGTATGGTTTAAAATGGGCATGCAGTGATGTCCATTTTCCACTGCTCAGAACTCTTTGCTTCCTCCCTAATTCTTGGCCATGCTGCGCCATGAACAACAATCCATAAGCCTTGGCTTGTTGAGTTGTCGGCATGGCCAGGAGCAAAGGAGGAGTGAAGTAGGAGGTTTTGGGTGGTGTGTACCAGCACGCTACTCATTTTGCATTAGCGTGTAGTTAAAATGGTTTAACATGACATGCAAACACAGCCTAACAGTAATATGACATGTATTTTTAACAGTAATTGAAAGGTATTAACTCCAGTAAATCTTTTTTCCACGTGTATCATCCTTCTCTGAAACAACCCTGATGTAGTATTTGCTTTGTGCCAATTTATAATCCTTTTCATTGGGTGGAAATTTTGATCAGATTGCTTCAAATTGTAAAAGCAAAAATAAAAGGCATCATTATAATACTTGCCTTGTCTTCATTGCATCAGCCAAAGCTAGGAAATGTAATCTTCTGTAGAATCTCAGGTTTTGCCATTTTAGGATGGAAAAATATGAGCAGGGTTGAGTTTTGACCCATGATTTTTCAGAGAAATTGATGAAATTGAAGATAAACCCCAATCTGCACAGCACATGCTTTTGAGAGACTCTTCCAATAGGATGCTTAATGAGTGTATCAGTATATAATCTACTTTAATTCTTTTTTAATAGTATACTTTGTATGTTTTAATTGGTGTTGTTTTTACTTGTAAGCCGCTCTGAGTCCTATTGGAAAAAGGGTGGGGTAGAAATAAAGTTTATTATTATTATTATTATTATTATTATTACTACTACTACTACTACTTATTATAGCAAAAGTATTTTTCCTGTAGGTGAAATCAAACAAGAAATGTTAGAGGATGCACAGAATAAGCTAATGAATCTCATAAACAGCACAGAAGGAAAAGTGGACAAGTGAGTGATTTTTGTTGTTTGAAGTGTTCTTAATTTGGAAGCCAAATTATTTTGAGAAGATGCATAAGCTTAACACAATAAAACAGTGGGTGTGGCATCTTTTTTAGAGCAGTCTGTTTTTATTAAAGCTGTGACATTTAATTAATCAGTTATTCAGTGATTAATCAGATGATTTTTGCAAGGGTCAACAATTAATTGAGCACCATTTTAGAAAATGTATGTTATTTCCTTAACCAGTTGCTTAGGCAGCAAGACAGGGAGATGGGAGTTAAAGTCAAACCTGGCAACTCTCCTGTGTACCAATGGCAATGCTGATCCTCACCACACCCCTTGGAAATAGTTGGCTTGACAGAGAAAAAAGTTGCTAATCTGTCCAACCACCAAGGCAAGTGTGATTGGGCACTTCAACCAGGCTGCATTTTTTCCCAGCTTTCTTTGAAGTAAACCTCATTGCAATTGGTGGTGCTTACTTCTGAGTAGCTTGGTCTGGCAAGCATGTTCTTTTTCTTCAGCCCTATTGTTCTCATGGAGATTTGACTGATTCATTAACTAAAACTCATACAATTAACTAAGATTTTTCTTTATTTGAGTGACAACCCTGGTATTTATGTTTTTGTCTCATTCCATGACAAATCTCACTTCAGAATTTTAAGAGTAGTACATGGTGGGCATAATTCTTTTGAGGAGTCCCTCTGGGACTCTCCTCATAATGATGATAATGTTGTTGTTGATGATGTTACTTATTAAATTTATATCCCACCCTCCCTCCCAGAAGGAGCCCAGGACAGCAAACAAAACACTAAAAACACTCTAAAATATCTTTAAAAAGGTTTTAAAATCTATTAAAACAAAACATCTTTAAACACATCTTAAAAAAAAACAACTCTAAAACAAATCTAAAAGCTATTCCAAGACAGACTACAGACTGGGATAAGGTCTCTAGTTAAAAGACTTTTTGAAAGAGAAAGGTCTTCAGCAGGCACCGAAAAGATAACAGAGATGGTACCTGTCTAATATTTAAGGGGAGGACATTCCAAAAGATAGGTGCCGCAACGCTAAAGGTCTGCTTCCTATGTTATGCAGAATGGATCTTCTGATAAGATAGTATCTGCCGAAGGCCCTCACCTGCAGAGTGCAGTGATTGACTGGGTATATATGGGGTAAGACAATCTTTCAGGTGTCTTGGTACCAAGCTCTGTAGTGCTTTGTACACCAAAACCAGAACCTGGAACTTGGTCTGGTAGCTAATGTTGCAGCCTGTGCAGTTCTTTCAGCAGCGATGTGACAATGGCAATACCCTGCCCAAGTGAGCAGTTGTGCTGCTGCATTTTGCACCAGCTGCAGTTTCTGGAACAACTTCAGTGGCAGCCCCACATTATTTTTTAAATTTTATTATTTGATTTATATCCCGCCCTTCCTTCCAGCAGGAGTGCATTACAGTAATGCAGCCTGGAAGTTACCAGTGCATGGACAACAGTAGTCAGGCTATCCCAGTCCAGAAACATCCACAGCTGTCTTACCAGTGAAAGGATACATTGCTGGTTGCATTGTCACAAGCACCTTGTCCACACCGCATCAGCTGAAACGGATCCCAAGAAGTTGTGGTAGACATTGCACTGGACACCTCACTGGGGACTACTGTAGATGTGGATGGGGCATCAAGATCGCTACAGCTTTACCCTCAAAGTGCCTTGCAAGCAATTCACAGTGGGCCTCCAAAGGGTCTAAAACTCCATTTCCTGGAGATGATGTCAACAAATCCCTGACATCTTTTTACAGATGAATCTTCATCATCCAGATGATAGTATGCTACAAGTAAAGATCAGGAGTGGAACAGGTGCTCTGTGCCAGATCTGTGCATGGCACAAAATAGTCAAGAAAAAAACACTCATCTTGATACATTGCTACCAATAAATGTCAAAATTGCTTCCAAATTCCTCTTAAATTGTAGTCTCTTAATCTAGAAAATGTTTCATGCTTTGCAATGGATTGCCTATGAATTATTATTATTTATATTTCTTTCCACTTAAAAACAGTATTCAGAGAAGGGAAGATGCAAAAAGAAACATGGCAAGATGAATGCCTCATGATTTTCCCCTCTTCTCTGTAACTGACAAAGTCAAGCAATTTTTTGACTGCTTTCGTTTCCCCTTTGTTAGAGTCTTGATGAGAAATCTCTTCATTGGACATTTCCATACTCCAAAGAATAAGCGTCACGAAGTACTAAGGCTGATGGGAAGTATCCTGGGAATAAAAAAGGATGAACTAGAACAGGTAATTCTGATATGTCACATAGCTGTTTTTTCCCTATTGCAACGTCAATACACTGACATATTTTCTTCTACTGCTGAGCTAGACACAGTGGACAGGCAACTAATTGGTCGTCTTCCATTCTAAACTGGAACAAGCTGTATGTTTTCTGAGCATTTTATGATAGTTACCATTGTTTTAAAAATATAAAATCCATATAAATATGTCACTTTCTGGAAAGAGTTCATCTTGATTGCTGTTGATCACATGGACTAATTTCTTATTAATGTATTCATAATTGTCTATTTGGAGCTAGCTTTCTAAGTGTTATATAGTTTTTGATCTGGCTGAATTTTTTACACAAGCCAGGTTTTATTGATCACTAGTGACAGTGAAGTAAAGAGTTTGATTTTAAGTGTTAGAATAGGAATGGATTATAACCTTTTCTTTTTGTTTAAACTGCTCTATAGTTACTGTCAGAAGATCAAAAAGGTGTTACCCGATGGGTGACTGGATGGTTTGGTGGAGGAGGTGCTGGATCGAAGAGTGTCCCCAATACACCTCTGAGACCAACCCATCAATCAATTTTCAACAGTGTAAGTATTCTACATTATTTTATTTATTTATTTATTACACTTTTATACCACCCCATAGCCGAAGCTCTCTTCATCTGCTTTTGTGTGGAAAATGTAGGACTTCCATATTAGAAGTGCGGACACCCTAAGTCATTACTGTTGCAGAAAGCTTTACATTGTTTGCATTTCCACATCAGTGTCAAATAACTTCATTATGTTAAACTAGAGTCCTATTCCTACTAGCACTGTTCTGCACCATCTTGAACTGTTGGGCCAAGTATATATTATTATGTTTCAGAAATGGTGTTGCATTTGGTTAATTAGTGTGCATCTTTTCAGTCTTTCTCAGAGCTCTTTGTGAAGTTCCTTGAAACTGAATCACGTCCAGTTCTTCCCCCACCAAAACTCTTTGTTCATGACATGAGACCTTTAGAAGCAACAGGAATTGGCAAAGCAGATGCTAGTCCCTCCAGCAACGTGGCAGGTAATGTCTTTCATTTTCATAAGATATGAAATGTTGATTTTATTATATGATCATGAAATGTTGATCATAAGATATGATACGAAATGAAATCTGAGTGATGGCTTTTGTTGGTTGATTGTTCTATTTCCAAGGTTATATTTATTTAGATGGTGGTGCAGCACAAGGAGAATGACAAGTAAAATGGGAAGTGTTTTCTAATTAGCAAATTTCCATATTCCAAAGAATAAGCGTCATGAAGTGCTAAGGCTGATGGAAAGTATCCTGGGAACATTTTTTGCATTGTATCAGTCTTTTATCACAGCACAGGACCTGTGATCATCCTGTGACAGCAAATCTATGACTGCAGTGTAATCTGGAAACCACTGCTCTCTTAGCTTTTTTTACTGTAAGCCCATGAGATTTGACCTGCATTTCCAGGTTGCAAGACTGGTGCAAAAGAATGTTGTATGATGCCAATGGATGGGTTAAATAGGCCTTGCAGAATATTTTTTTTAAGTTCTGAATGGGTGGTTTTAAACTGTTGCAGTAAAGTTGGAGAATTTCCAGTCTGAAAGCTTATCTTTGAAAGTTTATATTTTCAATAAATTTATGTTTTGTATGCCTTTTGTCCTCTTGTCACTTGTGGTGTACTAGTGAGGGTGCCATATTTTGTTTGGCAGTCACCCAGTTTTCATGTCTGGACAGAAAATTCAGAGGAACTGTCCATTCAGGAACAGGATTGTTATTCTATAGAACCAGGCACCCATTCTATATCCCTTAATTGTTTGGGTTTTAATTTTTTGTTAATATTAAGAATAGGTTATCAGACATAAATACATATTTCCCAGGTCACACTCAATGAATGATTTATCTGTGACCATGCTATCACGTCCTGAGAATCTCGTTTTTGTTTTTAAAAGAAAAACTACAGTTCTGTTTATAGGCTTGTTGATAAATCTTTAAAAGGTCAGATTTCACAAAATGGTGGTAAAATGCAACTGCCTGGAGGCTTCTCCATTTGCAAATCTGTTTGGGTGCAGAATCTTGCCACACTGATCTCATTATTCACCAAACAACTGACCTCCTTTTTTTGGCATGACCACATTTAGTGACTGGCCAATAGTAAACAACCTGATATCCCATGTGTATATTAATAGTGTAAGTATGGTTGAAGTATGCACTACTTTAACTGACCACCAAACTAATTTATTTGTTTAGACAATTTATATGCTGCTATAGAGAGCATGTGTAGTGTAGTAGTTAGAGTGTTGGACTACAATCTGGGAGACCAAGGTTTGAATCCCCACACAGCCATGAAGCTCACTGGGTGACCTTGGGCCAGTCACTGCCTCTCAGCCTCGGGGAAAGACAATGGTAAACCACCTCTGAATACCACTTACCATGAAAACCCTATTCATAGGGTCGCCATAAGTCGGAATCGACTTGAAGGCAGTCCATTTCTATTTTCATATGCCGCTATATTTAAATTAAACTCTAAGTGGTATACAATATAAGTTAAACATCTTAAACAGCAACAACAACAAAAACTATACAGTCTATGAAATACAATTGGTAATTGAGCAGAACATCCTCTTTAGTATTAACATTTAGTATAAATATAGGATTGTATACAAATGAGTTACAAAAAATACAAGAAAAATCATAGCAAATGTAGGCTGAACAAAATATTTCCTAGGCTCCAATTAAAAATTAATAAAAATCACATTAAAAAACATCAACCTTATTACTATTTGCATGGCTTTGTGTGTGTCTACAGTGTTCAAAGTGCAAAGAATAGCATTTGGTTGTAACGAATGCATGTTGGATGACACAGGTAGTCAACATCCCCTTGAGGAAAGGTATGGTTTCCCCATGAAAAAGGCTGCAGTGAGAGATTTCTGGAAGGAGGGAGGGGGAAAACAACTCATTAGGCTTTTCCAGTCGAGTTTTGGGACTGGAAAACTGCCTTGGTCACCATGTTGGATGGAGATGGACAGGAGTACTCTCTCGCCATGTTAGGATGTGTTTCAAAGAACTGCACTTTATTGTGCTGTGATTTTCCTGTAAAAATTGTTAGAAAAAAATTAACTGTACTACTGCATTTTCTGTCTGATCCATCAGGCTCAGGAACCAGTAGAAGACCAGATGCAAATCCATTCCTTGCACCCCGATCAGCAGCAGTCCCTCTCATCACCCCAGCTAATCTTGGAACTGGTGGATCCGGGCATCTGCTTATGAAACCCATTTCTGACGCTTTGCCCACTTTCACACCATTGCCAGTAGCTTCTGATGCTAGTGCTGGTGCAGTACTAAAAGACCTGTTAAAGCAATAGAGAATTCAGAGTCTGATGATGACAGTGATAGAAGCACTTTAAGGAAAAAGAAAAAAACTGCATTTATATAATATACCATGAAGAGGCCTTTTGTAAAATGTTATATGTTCATTTTCAATTGTTCTTAAGTTGTGGAGTGTGTGTGTGTGTGTGTCTCCTCCCCACCTTAAAAAGTCAATTTTGTAACTAATTCAGTGCTTTTTTGGATATTGTAACCATTGCAAGAAAAATAGCCCTTGCTATATTACTTTGCAGAGTTAACTTTCAAATGAAAAGTTGATCTACAAGCAAACCAACAGATTAACATGGGTGATTTAACAGATCCGTTCAAGGCCTTCAAGCCATGTACCATCCCTTTTAACCTACCTGTGTCAGTTTGACTGACCATGTGCGCAGTTTCTGACTTTGACAAATGAGTACAGGTAGGGTGTTATTTTCAGTGTCTATATAAAAGGGGCATAACTTCTCCAAAAAGGGCTGTATGTACACATTAGGAATCCAGTGCAATGTCAGGGAACAACAGCAATCTCTTTAGGAATTCTAGCCCATGCTTTATGGAGCCTGGAATGATGGGGAAACAAATACAAGCTGCCATTTGCTTAAGGGGAGCCTGGGGACTATATGTTCCCAGTCCTTGCAGTAGATGTTCAGATTCTGATTCATTCCTGGCACTTCAATCTGCAAACGTCTTCCTTCATTTAGTGGGACAAACAATTTTGAATTATCCAATGTTGTATTGATCTCCTATGCTTTTATGTGGTCAGGTATCCTCTCTGATTTGAAGTGAGCCAGAATGGTTTATACTACAACATGATGTTCTGACAGGATAAAATACAAGTAGGAGGCTCCAAAGGGAATGGCATCAGCTGACCAAGTCTATTTTCTGGGTATGCTGGAGGCAACAGAATCACAGCAAGGTTGTCTCTGGGTGACCAAGAAATCATCTGCATAGTCTAAAACCAATTTATTTTAATAGGGAGGACAAGCTGGGAAGTGCTGTTTGTGCTCATGCACACACACCACTCCAGTATTTTGTAATACCTGGTGTCTGTGAAAGAATATGCTTTTGTTATAATTCTGTTAGAACTCTTTCATTGAAGATTTTTATTTTGTGTGCAATAATATCTATACCCTATACATTTTATTAATGAGTGACAGCGCAGTAGGAGTTTCCTAACTCCAATAGCTCCTTGGAACAATGAACATTAAAACCTACCAGCACTAAGGAGCTCATAGACCTCCTTTGTTTGGCATAACCACATTTAGTGACTGGCCAATAGTAAGCAACCTGATATCCCATGTGTATATTTATAGTGTAAAGTATGGTTGAAGTATACAGTACTTTAATGGTTCAAGATGTATATGTAAGAAATACTTGCTTTATGCATATAGATTTGATTGAAGATTTCAAGTATGAACATATATATAAAGCCTAAAATGAAGAAAGATGCTTATTCCAAATACTGTATGTGTAAATAGGCCTACATAAGAACAAGTAGAATTCTGTAAATTTTACTACATAGACTTGTACAATTTGTTTTAAGTGTCAAAGTAATGACACAAGTACTGAAAGGAGTTCTTGCCGCCTTCAAAAAATAGTTTGAGACACAGCATCTCTTTAAAGTGTCCTTTTTTCTATAAAACTGGAGTTTTCTGCCATTGTTAATGTACTTAGTATTGAAAGGTATTTTGTGTAAGTTCTATATTAGAACTTGCAGCCTTTTCTCCTGTGTTCCTTGGTTACTGCCCTGCAGTTTGAACTGAAATATATTTAAGTATAAAGTGAATCATGGAAATATAGTTGCCAAGAAGCTGCCAAATCAATGAATTCAAAAAGCCTTTTGTTTCTATTTATTGATAAAATTCTAAATCCATATAAATTGATATCTGGCAAGAGTTTATATTCATAATGGTTACATTTTGATTTTTCATACTCCCAACAACATTCTTCATTGACTCTTACTCTAAATAAGTAGATAAACCTAGGTTATGGTCTGTTTCTAAAGCATTAATTCCCAGTATGAATTGTTAAACAAATTCTTTAAAAACAATCCTGATTTCTGAAAGTTCAGTGGGCATTTTTTGCACCATAATATGCATGGTATACAATAGCTTTTAATCTAAAAACTTCCAAATGGTTTCTTCACACATTTAAATGCTGGGTTTATAGACCACTTAAAACAATTGTGTTCCTTGAAAAATCATCTTTATAGAATGGCTATAATTTTTCCAATGGACTATAAAGAAAACTTGAAAACTTGAAATACGTGTTGTGTATCTGCATTCTGTTGCATACATTTTATATCAGTATGGTTTTAGCATATTGCTGTTCCTCTTCTTTGTAAATGATGCAACAAATGAAGCTAAATAGACATCTTTGAAGATGCTGTCTATAGAACAGAGGACCCCTCATCTTGTCGTGGATTCTGCATTTGTGTGCCAGTACTTACTGTCAAGGCTGTGTGTGTTTTATGTTCATGCAGTGCAAGTGTACTGAACTGGCCACAGGATTCAGCATTTTGAGAATATTAGCTTTCCATTTTATTTTTTAAATATGAAGTTTCTAGTCCTCATTACAGCAAAGGCAGAAAATAGCTCAAAAGCCAGTGAGCAAGCATAATTTCTAGTGATGAGAATGTGGGGCTTTTCATAACTATTAAATACATCCAAATGTATTATAATGGAAGTTGTATAATTATGTAGGTTCCAAAAATCACTCTTCCTTAAGCATAGGATTTAGATGCCATAATTCTATTCCCCTCCACAGCCCAGTGTATGTGTCATATCTTCCAAGAGACCCTGTCCTATGATTAGAAGTATTATAGTAAGATGTAAGAATAGGAGAGTTGTGATCTTTTATAATGAAAAGAACACTTCTTTATTTGTTCTTGCCTGAGGAAAGGCTTCTGCTATCTTGAAAACTGGCCAACTGTCCTGGCCTGAGCAGTCTGATAAAATATATTTGCCTTGTGTATTTACTTGTGACAATTTGTGCCAGAATGTAGATGCGTATCAGCATGCACATCAAACTGAAAGTGAATCAGTGCAGATAAATATCTTCTTGTATTTGGATATGTTTCTATGGGTGTCAGTTGGATACACATTTGGATGAGCATGCAGATATGTGTCAGTTGGATGTGTATTTAGATGCACATCCAAAGTCTGCCACAAATAGTCACACATAATTATGAGTAATGGGAGCTGGATCAGGTTGCATATCTGAACCATTTTGGATGTGGCCTCATTTCAGGATCAATAGGCCATCCACTCTAGTGAATATTGTAATAATTGTTACAATATCTTTCTGCAATAAGACAAAACATTCAGTTGTTAATATCAAATTGATAATAGTGAAGGCATGGTAAGATCATATGTAGGACTGCATCACCATGAGCCATATACTGCAGTTAGTGGATCTACATGTGGCTGTCTAAATTATCATTTCAAGGCAAAACCCACACATGCATCTTATTTCAAAATGGCCTTGGTGAATTTAGCTAATCAGAACACTTGAGTTCTGGCGCATATTCTAAAGTCCTTAAAGATGTTTGGCTCATGCATGCCATGCAGATGGACTAGTACTGCAAACTGTACATTCCTATTCTGTTACTGGCATTGATAAGCGTGTGTGTTTAGCTATATAAATTCAAACTGCAGTTGTTTATGAAATTATTTTCAGCTACTGTTGCAAATTAATACTGTTCTCAGTGGCAGTCTGGGGAACACTTTTCCTGTTGGTTGCATTATTTTCTATATAGTGATTACTGAAAATAGTTTTCACATAAGCAGTGGCCTGGTTTCATCATTCTATGCCTTATGAAGATAGGATTTCACAAAACTACCTACAAAGGCCTCAGATCTAGGGGTGCACAGATAACTGCCACAGGATGCAAGGTGATAGTAGTCTAAAATTCTACATGAATACAAAATCGATTTAAGGCTCTAAACACTGCAGATTAAAATATTGAAGCTATTCTGTAGAGCAAGTTTTCAGATTCCTAATTTCTTTTTTAAAATAAAAGTGTGCAATTACCCCTGTTCATTGAAAGGAGTGCATACCCCAAAAGCTTGAGACCTCTGTACCAAGATAGCAAAGGTCTGGCTGTGGATTCTATACCTACCCGCTTCATGAATTTCATTTAAAGCATACATGTTTAATTGTAAACTGGGAAGAATGATAGATGGGATGATACTTGATGGCAGGGGAGGAGAGTAAAGGGTTTGAAGTGAATGAAAACAGTTGGTACACACAGCTAACCAATAGATGCAGAATTATTACTATTTTTAAAATGCTGATTAAAAAATCCTAAAAATTAAAATGAAGGTGGCATCAACAGAGGCCCAAAAACTATCTGAAAAGAGGAACAGCGTAAAATTTCCATTTATCCAAATTGCTAAAAAAAAACCCTTGTGCTCATTACCACTTCAGCAGCACAACCCCAGCCTGGAGAGCTCAAACGGTGCTTGTGAATTGTATATCATTCAGACTTTTCATAGATGAAAATATATTTGGTCTGAAGCACTAATAAGGTTTCCCACCCCCGGCTTAAGCCCTCTATCGTCCCACTATTAATCCCTGGGCATTTTATGCACGTAGATTAGAGACACTGTTCACTAACAGGCAAAAAACCTTGCGGTTTAAGAACATACCTATAGCCAACAGATATTTCTATGAAACCTATTAACAGCAGGGAAACAGCAGCTACAGTGAATGCACCAGGGGAGCAGGAGACCTGACCTCTCTGAGATATTGCACTGCCCTACAAATTTGTCAAAATGCAAACAGAATTTGGGTTGGTCTTTCACAGTCCAATCCACTTCCTGTGTAGCTTGGAAGAATTTGGTAAGGTGCCTCTGAGCATATGGTGAGTGGTGGCAACACCTGCCATCTCCAAAGATGGAGAATTACATTTTTGTATGTTTGTTGGTGTTCTTACTTTGCTTTTCTGTGTTGCTACTGTTTCTACAGTAAATCTAACCTAGAAAGATATATTTCATTATTCATCCTAGAAATCTGTGTCAAATTTATTTTTATTAATTTCAAAGCCTTTTTATTGCTCAATATCATATGATGGTGAAGACAGCATTTTGTGTTTCAAACTGGAGGTTATGCTCTTATTTCTCTTTTGGGCACATTAACAGTTGAATCTGAAACTGCAGTTTGATGTAAAATCAGACTGATTACAGTATGTTGCTACTTAAGCATGACTCTAGCCGTTGGAAAAAATAAACTTGGCCTGCCCAATATGCATGTTTTCAACCTGCTATGTTTAAACTACTCCACTTAAGGAAAGGTGGGCATGGTCAATTAAAAACACAGAGCACACCTAGAAGTTTGCTAGACTATATTTCACCTCCCACTGTTTTATCTTGTGCAAACTGAGGGCCTGTTTACATGCCTGGAAAATCTGCATCATGCTTTTTGCAGATCCTTTTAATTTGGACCATTTACTTGATGGTTTACCCAATGCGCATGCATTCTACTGTGTTTGCCTTTAACTCCGGATTAAATGGATGCAACAAAAACCTGAAATTGCTTTTAAAATCTGCACCTGCTTCTACCGTGTATTACCTTTTAAGTGCCTTTTCTGGCTGCGCAGTTTCTTCACCATTAGATCCTCCCTTTTCTCTACCCCTTTAACTGTCTCTGGGCGTCATTTTGTTTCCTGCGGTTGACAAAGCAACTTCCGGTTGATCTCTCCTTCCTTTCTCCCATTTGCTCCCACTTCCCCCCCCCAATACATTTTATCCCCTGCTCCTTTAAACAAAATCACTTTCCCCACCCCTTTATCAAGGGTAGCAGGGCTGAACCTCGTAAAATTCCTCGGAGCTGTGGATTTGGCGCTATTGTTTATGTCTAGCGTGTGTGTGTGTGTGAGAGACAGTGAGAAAGTGTGTGTGTGGAGGACCTCTTCTGCCTCGTAGCATCCCAACGCTCCCCCCCCCAAAGTGGGATCTCTCCCTTTCTTGGGCTGATGTATGCGCCCTTTTCGCAACCACGGCGAGAGGAGGCTAGCGAAGGCGCCGCTGGGGTAATTTATAAGTGCCCAAAAGTGCAGGGGAAAGGGGAGCTGCCTTGGCATCTCATCCCAGCATCTGCTCCACTCACGGAGAGTGATAATATTTAATGGTCTGCTTCCTTTAGTAGCTGCTTTTAATGTCTCTCTAAAGATAATTGTTTGGGGTTTTTTTATGTTTCCCAGAACGCATGCTGAGGCTTGTCCCGGGGTGCCAAAGGCACATCAATCTCGCACAGGGACAGCCTAACAGCCACGGGTGGAAGCGATTCTCTTTCTTTCAAGCGCCTATTCTTTTGTTTAGGGAAACACCATCCATTCCCCGCCTCCACAGTTAACATGCTAATGTGCGGGCACGGCAACAAGGAAACGCTGATAGCAATAAACGCACACGCGTGTGAATGCTACAAAGAAAAATAGCCAATTCATAGTGAGGGCGGAAGTATGTGAACTCAAAATCAATCGCAATGGAAAAAGCAGCATTTTTCATGTGGATCTTGGGTCCCATGTAAGCAAGCCCTGAGACACTCCTCATGTCTATTGCAAATTATTCTGCAAAACAGTCAGTGCCATTTTTCCACAATTGTTTTTTGGACCTTTTTTTTTTAGTGTTGCAAAGTGTTGCTGTACTTCACATACTCACAGAAACAGAAGCAAAAGAAAATTATTTACTATAGGAAACCACTAAAATTGCAATGTAAATCAAACATATTTAAAGTGACTATCTGAACTATATCAACTGTTTTAATATTGTTGCTTCCTCCCTGCTGAAACAAGATCAGCAGAGCACATGTCTTGTTTCTGTTATTTAGGCTGATTGCAGGTGTTGCCACCATTCACCATATGCTCAGAGGCACATGTTACCAAATTCTTCCAAGCTACACAGGAAGTGGATTGGACTGTGAAAGGCCAACCCAAATTGTGTTTGCATTTTTACAAATTTGTAGGGCAGTACAATATTTCAAAGAGGAGGTCAGATCTCCTGCTCCCCTGGTGCATTCACTATAGCTGCCCAGTTTCCCTGTTTTTAAAAGTTTGATAGAAATATCTGTTGGCTATAGGTACGTTCCTAAACCGCACGTTTTTTTGCCTATTAGTTAATTTCTCTGGTTTTTAATCCGGGAGATAAGAAATGGGATCCTGTGCTAGTTTGCTGGGAATGGACTGATCATTTGCATGCTTATTCAGTTCTGTGGGATTTACTCCCCTGCAATCATGTTTAGGACATGTAAAACTGACCATGGGGAGGGAGACTTGGAGTGGGCAGGGGAGGAGGAGAGAGGAAGAAGGGAGAGGAGGGGAAAGGCAGGTCTCCTGTGCAATCATGGCTAGGATAGGTAAAACTGACCATGGGGGAGGAGAGAGTAGAGGGAAGGAGGGGGGAGAGGGGAGCAGAAGGAGGATAGAGGGAGGAGAGGATGGGGTGGGGAGGGGAGAGGTGAAGGAAGGGGGGAAAGGGAGGTGATGGGAGAGCAGGTTTAATCATTTGCATGCTTATTGACTTCAATGGGATTTACTCCCATGCAATCATGCTTGAAAATGAAATGAACTGCCTTCAAGTCGATTCCAGCTTATGGCGACCCTATGAATAGGATTTTCAAGGTAAGTGGTATTCAGTGGTGGTTTACCATTAAGAACATAAGAACATAAGAAGAGCCTGCTGGATCAGGCCAGTGGCCCATCTAGTCCAGCATCCTGTTCTCACAGTGGCCTACCAGGTGCCTGGGGGAAGCCCGCAAGCAGGACCCGAGTGCAAGAACACTCTCCCCTCCTGAGGCTTCCGGCAACTGGTTTTCAGAAGCATGCTGCCTCTGACTAGGGTGGCAGAGCACAGCCATCATGGCTAGTAGCCATTGATAGCCCTGTCCTCCATGAATTTGTCTAATCTTCTTTTAAAGCCATCCAAGCTGGTGGCCATTACTGCATCTTGTGGGAGCAAATTCCATAGTTTAACTAAGCGCTGAGTAAAGAAGTACTTCCTTTTGTCTGTCCTGAATCTTCCAACATTCAGCTTCACCATTGCCTTCCTCTGAGGCTGAGAGGCAGTGACTGGCCCAAGCTCACCCAGTGAGCTTCATGGCTGTGTGGGGATTTGAACCCTTGTCTCCCAGGTCATAGTCCTAGGATAGGTAAAACTGACCATGGGGGAGGAGGAGGAGGGGGGAGGGGGAAGGAGGGAACTGGAAGGGGATGGGAGAGGGGAAGGGAGGGGGAGAGAAGGGGCAAGAGGGAGGGGCTACGAGGGAGGAAGAGGAGAAGGCAGGTTTGATCATTTGCATGTTTGTTTAGTGGGATTTACTCCTGTGCAATCATGCTTAGGATAGGTGAAACTGACCTGGGGGAGGGGCAGGAAGGGAAACAAGGAAAACATTTCCCCCACCTTTTTATTCTAGAACAGATACGTATAGTCTCCCACCCAATTTTAAACCAAAGCTGTCCCTGGCCACATCCACACCAGACCTTTATTTCACCTTAGACATTCATGGCTCCTCCCTAAGAATCCTGAGAAGTGTAGTTAGCGAAGGGTGCTGAGAGTTGCTAGGAGATGTCCTGTTCCCCTCACAGAGCTTCAGTCAGAGCAGCGGACTGTTCAACCACTCTGGACACTGGAGCTCTGTCGGGAACAGGAGTCTCCTCTCAGCACCCTTCACAAACTACACTTCCCAGGATACTTTGGGGGAAGCCATGACTGTCTTAAATTAAATAAAGGTCTAGGGTGGGTGTGGCCCTCTGATTAGGCAAGCCCAGCAGCTGTGAGTCTGGCTCTTAGAATACTGACAATTGGTTCTTACTGACCATGCCTTATCCTTGCATTCAATGTTAAATTTCTTAAATTAATTAAAAATCAGCCAGGCATTTTTTAAACTTTTAACCTGCAGAAGATGAAGGTCAGAGTATGGGGCAAGGTCAGTAATAGGATTACAGGCACTCTGTGAACATGGCAGATTTTTAATGAATTTCAACAGTTTATTTATTTAATTAATTAATTAGTATCCCGCCATTACTCCCAGCAGGAGCCCTGAGAACCCTGACAGAAAAAAGTCCAAAAGTGGTCTGTTTTCTCTCTCTCTCTTTTTACACTTTGAACTCTCGAGTCTCTCTGACTGTTTTGTGTATCACCATGAAAAATTTAGAAGGTTGTTAAGCAAGTGTTTCTGAGTTCAGGACTATAAATTTTGTAAAGTTTTGTTTTTAAATGAGCTTATGGGAAGCATCAGAATGGCATGGGGGTATTTTCAATTTAACATTGCGGAATGTAAAAAGTCTCTGCTGACTATAGTATACAGCCACTCTCATGGCTGTATAATGAACCTGCTCCCAACTCAGATTATATATTTTTAAGATTTTATATCTAGCAGCTTGGATGCACAAGGCAACCCCACAATCTATCCAAAGCACAAAAAGGAGACAGTTGTTTGCAAGAGGCAGGGTTCAAATGATGAGGAGAGTTGAAGCATATGGGATTGCATCAGATCCCCACCCCCACAAGCAGTACATAGGCCAGGTATGTGTAGACTGGTGTCTTATTATCAAAAGAACTCCCAGCTATGCCATTTGCACACAGATGGTATTTGGGATAGGTATCATAGGATAAGCCAAAGAGTGGTCAGTATTTGTGTATCTTAGAAAAATACTGCAGAACAATTATAATAATTTAGATTGCATTCAGCAGCCACAGAGTTCAGCCGGCGTGGGAATCGTGGATAAGATGGGCTAGAAACCGTTAAAGTTGCTTCAATCTGACCACTGAAATAAATGAGTCTTGGCTTACTATTTAAGCAGAGACAGTACAGTTTCTTATCTAAAAATCCATTCAATTTGCATTTATCCCTGAACTTCTGGAATACTGAATTTTAAAAGGATATGGGTACATTGCTAATGTTATGATGAACAAAAACAAGCAGTGGCTAGTTTTTAAAATTAATTAATTATTACTCTTGCACCGGCAGTTTACATCAGCCAAAAATGTCAAATCTTAGATGATTTAATGAAGGGTTACACACAGAAGCAGACTTTTCTACAGTTAAAGCTTCAAAATCTTCAATCAGTACTACTTATGAGAATGCTTTTGCTATCCAGAGTAACTGGAACATACTACTGAGTGGCACAGTAATTACTAAAGAGTAGGGACAGAGAAACAGTAGCACAGTTCACTTATGTCATTAATGGATCTGGTCAGTTGAGTAAATGATTATTACTGTCCATTGTTAAATCTTTCTCTCTTTTTTTAAACATTAATACATATTTACAAAATTATATATATTAAGGTTAAAGTGCTGTCTTATTAGGAGATATTACACAAAATAAAGAAATGTAAGATAATTAAGAATGAGAATTAAGAATAAAAATGATTTGAAAACATCCGTTTTCATTGTTCAAACTCATGAAATCATAAGCCAAGAAGCCTATGGACAAATTATGATTTCCCCCCAAAAAATACATAAAAAGGAATTTTCTGTTAACTTTTGTGTACCTTATCTTGACCTTTAGTGGTATCTTAATTTCACTGATAGTGGTATTTTCCTTTTAAAAAACCCACACAATTCAGAGATTTGAGTAGTGTGTAATTAATTCCAATACAGAGCCAAACAAGTTTCTGCTGCTATTAAAAGGTTTGCCAACAATTTTAAGGCTTCCAAAATAATTACATTTATAAAGGATTTCTATCTGGTGACTGTATATAATTTGATTAATGAGGAGTTATATAGGTGTACAGGATCTCTTCTACTTTATTAGAATTTCAGACATTTTTTAAACTTACAAAGCTTACTTATTATTTATATTTATAAAAGTGTTTCTGTACCACTATATCACAAAATATCAGAGCAGTTTACAATGCTAAAACATAAAACACCATTTTAAAATATGTGTTTTGTACAGGTAAATCATTAAGATGATTGGCTAACCAAAATAAAAATTGAACAGCTGCAAAGGCCTGTCAGCATAAAAAGTCAAGAGGCACCTGAAAGTCAGAAGCAAAGATGCCTGCCAAATTTCTGCTGGAAGAGTGTACCACAGCTTTAGTACCACTCTCTAGGTAATTGGTTCCATTGTCTTATGGCTTAAGATTTCATTCTCTGCGGGGGATGTGTGAAAGGCAGGGCCAGTTCTAAAGGGCAGCCAGGTGAGGCACTGGCCTGAGGGCCCCTGGAGCTACGGGGGGTCCCTCAGCTGCCCCTCTGCTCCCCTTCCGTGATCCACGGCCCCCCTGTCCTGTCTTTTACCATTGCACTTAACGAAGATAGTGGCCGCAGTTTCCTTAAGGTACTGAAGCCTCTGCCGCCATCTTAGTTGATGGCAGAGATGCATGCGCGTAGCACGCACGCATGCCATCAACAAAGATGGCGGCAGAGGCGTCATCCCCTTGTGTGTGCGTCATCCTGCTTGTGTGTGCGTGCAAGCTGATGCCCAAGGGCCCCGGCATGCCTAGAGCCGGCCCTGGTGACAGGTATATCTATTAGATTGAGAACTTAAAATATAGAGCCCTTCTCTGTAGAAGAAGCACAGCCTCTATAAAGAAATAAATATAGCAAGGCTGGAATGGATTTAGTGATTTGAATACTAGTGAATGTTGTGTTTCTAGGAACATAGAGAGCTGCCAGACTAACCTCATTTTTTAAAATTGGGTAACAAAGGACAAGTACGAGTAGCGCTGTGACTAATGATGCAGCTGGGTCAAAGCTGAAAGGAAGCCCAGAGGCTGATGCACATAGATGTGAAAGGAGAGTCCGGAGTTGTACGACACACACAATAGGAACATGGAATGTGAGAAGCATGAACCAGGGAAAGTTAGAAATTGTCAAGCAAGAAATGGAACGCATCAACATTACAATACTTGGCATGAGCAAACTAAAATGGACGGGAATGGGACATTTCCAATCAGGCAACTACAAAATATTTTACGCAGGAAATGAGAAATCAAGAAGAAACGGGGATGCTTTAATAGTGGCAAATGATGTAGCAAAAGCAATTAGGAGCTACAGCGCAAGGTCTGAGCGAGTGATATCAATAAATGGGAAACCTATCAACATAACCATCAACCAAGTCTATGCTCCGACGGCAAATGCAGAAGAAGAGGAATTGGAGAGATTTTACGCAGAAGTACAGGAAGAAATTGATCACACACCAAAACAAGATGTGATGATAATCATGGGGGATTGGAATGCAAAAGTAGGGAACAGAGAAGAATTAGGAATTGTGGGGAAATGGGGCCTAGGAGACAGAAATAAAGCAGGTGAAAGACTTATTGAATTCTGTGAAGCCAATAATTTGTTTCTTGCTAACACATTTTTTGAACAACCGAAAAGACTATACACATGGACATCACCAAATGGTCAATATAGGAATCAAATTGATTATATAATTGGTAGCAGAAGATGGAGAAGTTCCATACTTTCTGCGAAAACAAGACCAGGAGCAGACTGCGGTACAGATCATGAACTGATTGTATCGAAAATCAGAGTAAAGCTAAAGAACAACAACAAAGCAATCATAATACCAAAATACAGTTTAAATAACATCCCAGAAGAATATAAAGATCAAATAAGGAACAGGTTTGAGGCTTTAAACTTAGTTGACAGAGAACCAGAAGAACTATGGAATGAAGTCAGAGATATTATCAGAGAAAAATGCAAAAAGACAATACCTCTAGTTAAAAAGAGAGAAAGACCTCAATGGATGACTGAAGAAACACTTCAAATGGTTAGAGACGGAAAGCAAAAGCAAAAAGAGATAGAAAACAGTCAGAACCCTAAATGCAACAATACAGCGACTAGTATGTAGGGACAAAGAGAACTATTACAATAGTTACCGTATAGAAATAGAAGAGGACAACAAAAAGGGTAGAACAAGAGCCGTGTTCCAAAAGATTAGAGAAATGAAAGGGAAATTTAAACCAAGAGTAGGGATTTTGAACAATCAACAGGGGAACACACCCACTAACCGAGATGAAATAAAAGGAAGATGGAAGCAATACACTGAAGAACTCTATAAAAGAGATGCAAGGATGACAGATTCATTCACGGAGGAACCATATGATGAAGAACCAGAAATTTTAGAATGCGAGGTGAAAGCTGCTCTTAAGATACTTGGAAGAAACAAATCACCAGGAATAGATGGCATACCAATAGAGTTGCTACAAGCTACTGAGACTGAATCAGTCCAAATTTTGACTAAAATCTGTCAAGAAATATGGAAAACTAAACAATGGCCCGCAGACTGGGTGTTTAATCTACTTCCCAATTCCAAAGAAAGGGGATCCCAGAGAATGCAGTAATTATCGAACTATTGCCTTAATATCCCATGCAAGTAAAGTAATGCTCAAGATTCTACAACAAAGGCTCTTGCCATATATGGAGCGAGAAATGCCAGACATCCAAGCTGGATTTAGAAAGGGAAGAGGTACCAGAGATCATATCGCAAACATACATTGGACAATGGAACGGACCAAAGAATTTCAGAAGAAAATCACCCTGTGCTTTATAGATTACAGCAAAGCCTTTGACTGTGTAGATCATGAAAAACTATGGAATGCTTTAAAAGAAATGGGGGTGCCAAACCATCTGATTGTCCTGATGCGCAACCTATACTGTGCACAAGAGGCTACTGTAAGGACAGAATATGGAGAAACCGATTGGTTCCCCATCGGAAATGGTGTGAGACAGGTGTATTTTATCACCCTATTTATTTAATCTATATGCAGAACATATCATACGGAAAATAGGATTGGACCAAGAAGAAGGAGCTGTAAAAATTGGAGGGAGAAATATCAATAATGTAAGATATGCAGACAATACCATACTACTAGCAGAAACCAGTAATGATTTGAAACAAATGCTGATGAAAGTTAAAGAGGAAAGCACAAAAGCAGGACTACAGCTGAACGTCAAAAAGACTAAAGAAATGACAACAGAAGATTTATGCAACTTTACAGTTGACAATGAGGACATTGAACTTGTCAAGGATTATCAATACCTTGGCACAATCATTAACCAAAATGGAGACAATGTCAAGAAATCAGAAGAAGGCTAGGACTGGGGAGGGCAGCTGTGAGAGAACTAGGAAAGGTCCTCAAATGTAAAGATGTATCGCTGAACACTAAAGTCAGAATCATTCAGACCATGGTATTTCTGATCTCTATGTATGGATGTGAAAGATGGACAGTGAAAAAAGCTGATAAGAGAAAAATCAACACATTTGAAATGTGGTGTTGGAGAAGAGCTTTGCGGATACCATGGCCTGCAAAAAAGACAAATAATTGGGTGTTAGAACAAATTAAACCAGAACTATCACTAGAAGCTAAAATGATGAAACTGAGGTTATCATACTTTGGACACATAATGAGAAGACATGATTCATTAGAAAAGATAATAATGCTTGGAAAAACAGAAGGAAGTAGAAAAAGAGGAAGGTCAAACAAGAGATGGATTGATTCTATAAAGGAAGCCACAGACCTGAACTTACAAGATCTGAACAGGGTGGTTTATGACAGATGCTCTTGGAGGTCACTGATTCATAGGGCTGCCATAAGTCGTAGTCGACTTGAAGGCACATAACAACAACAACCTCCCTGGTAGACTGTGGGAATGCCGTGGACATAATATATCTCGACTTCAGCAAAGCTTTTGACAAACTGCCCCATGATACTCTGATTAGCAAGCTAGCTAAATGTGGGCTGGATGGAACAACTATCAGGTGGATCCACAGTTGGCTTCAGAATCATACTCAAAGACTGCTTATCAATGGTTTATTCTCAAACTGGGGGGAGGTAATGAGCGGGGTACTGCAGTACTCGGTCCTGGGCCCAGTACTCTTCAACATTTGTATTAATGACTTGGATGAGGAGGTGAGGGAATACTTGTCAAATATGAAAATGATATAAAATTGGAAGGGATAGCTAATACCTTGGAAGACAGAAACAAAATTCAAATGGATCTTGATAGGCTGGAGTATTGGGCTGAAAACAACAGAATAAAATTTAACAGGCATAAGTGTAAAGTCCTACACCTAGGAGAAAGAAACCAAATGCGCAGTTATAAGATGGGAGATACTTGGCTCAACAATACGACATGCAAGAAGGATATTGGGATTGTTGTTGATCACAAGCTGAATATGAGCCAACAGTGTGATGTGGGTCAAAAAAGGTAAATGCTATTTTAGGCTCCATTAACAAAAGTATAGTTTCCAAAACATGTGAAGTATTGGTTCTCCTCTATTCGGCACTGGTTAGGCCTCATCTTTAGTATTGTGTCCAGTTCTGGACACCACACCTTACGAAGGATCCAGACAAACTGGAATAGGTTCAGACGAGGGCAATGAGGATGATCAGGGGAATAAAATCACAGCCCTATGAGGAGAGACTGAAAGAACTGGGCATGTTTAGCCTTCAGAAGAGGACTGAGGGGAGATATGATAGCACTGTTCAAGTACTTGAAAAGTTGCCACACAGAGGAGGGCCAGGATCTCTTCTTGGTCATCCAGAGTGCAGGACATGGAATAATGTTCTCATGTTACAGGAAGCCAGATTTCGACTGAACATCAGGAAAAGTTTCCTAACTGTTAGAGTGGTACGACAATGGCATCAAGTGGTGGGATCACCAATACTGGAGATGTTCAAGAGGCATTGGGACAGTCACTTGTTGGGTATGCTTCAATTTGGATTCCTGCATTGAGCAGGGGGTTGGACTTGATGGCCTTTTAGGCCCCTTCCAAGTCTACAATTCTATGATATGATTCATACACCCCAGTTTAATCAACCTGGTAACCCAATCGTTGTTATTGTTATGTGCCTTCAAGTTGATTATGACTTTTGGTGACTCTATGAATCAGCAACCTACAAGAGAATCTGTCATGAACCACCCTGTTCAGATCTTGTAAGTTCAGGTCTGTGGCTTCCTTTATGGAATCAATCCGTCTCTTGTTTGGTCATCCTCTTTTTCTACTGTTTTTCCCAGCATTATTGTCTTTTCTAATTAATCATGTCTTCTCATTATGTGTCCAAAGCAGAGCTTGGAAAAGTTACTTTTTTAAACTAAAACTCCCATCAGCCCAATCCAGTGGCCATGCTGGCTGGGGCTGATGGGAGCTGTAGTTCAAAAAAGTAACTTTTCCAAGCTCTGGTCCAAAGTATGATAATCTCTGTTTCATCATTTTAGCTTCTAGTGATAGTTCTGGATTAATTTGTTCCAATACCCAATTAATTGTCTTTTTCGCGGTCCATGGTATCCGCAAAGCTCTCCAACATTACATTTAAAATGTGTTGATTTTTCTCTTATCACTTTTTTCACTGTCCAACTTTCACATCCATACACAGAGATCAGAAATACCATGGTCTGAATAATCCTGAATAAAACTTTGCATTTGAGGACCTTTTCTAGTTCTCATAGAGACCATCTTGGCTGTAAGACCCTCTCCGTGCTTGCTGGCCTCTTTCCACCTGGCCTGGAAGGGTGGGGCCTTGACTGACTGCAGCTGTAAAAGTTATCACTACCTGAAGATGTCAGAGACCACCTTGAGTGTGGGGTGTTGTTTAGGGGCTTCTGTTTGGGTAAAAGTTTAATTTCTGATGGTCGGTTTTTTGTTTTGCTGTTATTGGGATTATGCTTCTGTATTTTATTGTTGGATTTTATTAGGAATTATAAGGATGTATTAATTTATTGTATTTTTTAAGATGTCTTTGTTAAGTTATTGGCCATTGGAATTTATTTCTTACAGTAAGTTGTGTAACTTTTTTCTGTTCATGTTGTGACCTGCCTTGTGCATAAATAGTTATGGAAAGGTGGCATACAAATAAACAGTGGTGGTGGTGATGATGATGATGATAGGTGCCCTCCCCAGACCTAACCTTCTTCTGATTTCTGATAAATCTTCTGTTGTCATTACTTTATTCAGCTGTAGTCCTGCTTTTGTGCTTTCCTCTTGAACTTTCATCAGCATTCGTTTAAAATCATTACTGGTTTCTGCTAGTAGTATGGTATTGTCTGCATATCTTAAATTATTGATATTTCTCCCTCCAATTTTCACTCCTCCTTCATCTTGGCCCAATCCCTCTTTTCGTATGATATGTTCTACGTATAGATTAAACAAATAGGGCGATAAAATATATCCATCACACCCTTTCCGATGGGGAACCAATCGGTTTCTCCATATTCTGTCCTTACAGTAGCCTCTTGTCCAGAGTATAGGTTCCGCATCAGGACAATCAGATGGTGTGGCACCTCCATTTCTTTTAAAGCATTCCACAGTTTTTATGATCTACACAATCAAAGGCTTTGCTGTAAACTATAAAGCACAGGGTGCTTTCCTTGTGAAATTCATTGGTCCGTTCCATTACCCAACGTATGTTTGCAATATGATCTCGGGTGCCTTCTTCCCTTTCTAAATCCAGCTTGGACGTCTGGCATTTCTCACTCCATATATGGTAAGAGCCTTGTTGTAGAACCCAATAATAAGTCTTGCACAAAAATATTCTACTGGATTGATGGGACCTTCCATTTTGGAATTGCTCGGTTAGAGGATTGCCCATCAGTCATGTAATGTGAACCTTGAAACAAAACTGCTTCAAAAGACCAATGGCTATCCATGTTGATAAAATGCAGCCTCCACCACAGTGTTACCAGGGTGGGGTCAGGTGGGGATCTAAGATGTGGATACCTACATTTCACATCAGATTTGCTCCTCTGGAAAAGTTTACTGTGTTGGCTTTTTTAATGCATTTTAAAAAATCTCATAATTATTGTAGTGGCAGTTCTCATGAAGTTAAATTCCTCTTGGGTTGTATTCATCTGAATTCTACTTACCCACTGAAATTAATGAACATAAGATAGTCATGCCTGTTAACTTCAGTGAGTCTACTGTGAGAAATACTTGCATTGATATAGCGCCTTGTCTACCGGATGCCTGAAGCTCTTTTTGGTATATACGGTAGACAACAAATGGTTTAGCAGGGGGGATAAGATAATGGGGCATTTAAATTATTTATTTAAAATTTTGTATACCACTGATTTGCATTTCTAAATGGCGTACATAAAAACAAACCATACATAAAATGAAACAATAAAATAATTAAAACATTATAAAACCAAAGCAAGATTGCTCTTGAGGAAGGCCCCTGCTATTTGCATTGTACTTGACACTCTTCTTCTGCCCGTCTGCCCGTTTCTCGACAAAAGGCTTTCCGTCTGCCCCATGCCAATGCCAATGCCTCTCCTGCGGCACGTTCCTCTGTAACATTTGTAGCGGGAAAGGCTTCCCTTCAAAATGTGAGCGTTTTTTTGTTTTTAATCCTGGCAGGCTTCTTAGGAGTGTTGTGAGGAGTCTAGCCAGTTGGTGAGCTCTCTAATCTAAAACAGCTGTCCCCAGACTGAGGCCTCCCATTTGCATTGTTTAACATACTTAGAAAATGAAGTGTTCATTTTTAACATTCCTCCTCCAATCGGTTTAATGCGGAATTACCGAAGAGAACTAAGCAAAACCAGGTGCTTTTGCTGTATTCTCTCCAGTGTCTGAGGAGGAGCAGAGCTCTCCTTCTCCTTTCACTCTTCTCCCCTCCTTCCTTCCCTCCCTCCTCCTCCTTCCTTCCCTCTCTGTCTTGTCTCTCTCCCTCTATTTCTCTATGATTTGGGTCTTTCATTCTCTGGAATATAAATGATGGCAAAGCTAACGTTGTAGCACAAAAATTAATGTACAGAACTATTTTTTAAGCTGTTCAGCTGTGCACGCACTATTTCCCCCACCCCTTTCTGCTTCAGTTTTGGACATGACAGGATTAAAAAGGTAGGACCTGTGCAATAAATTATTTTTTTTTACTGTTTACTGAATGCAAACCTCAGTGAATAGCTGAGGTTTCTTATCCTATCGCACTTGCTTAAAACTGTCTGTAAACTAACAGGAGGGGGAGGGAGGAAACAGCCGGTTCTTTAGCATTAGGTATATGTAATATCTATCAGTATCTCTTGCACTGTATTCTGCCCTTGATTACTCTAATAACTTAATAGAAAGTGTGAAACTTAAAAAGTGTTTTTCCCCTGTGCAAACATGTATAAAGAATTATTGATTTAAAGTTCAGTATCAGTTAACTGCTGTGGAAGGTAGGGGTGTGTATGCATGCATTTAAATTACACTATTACATCTGCCGGCTAGCCAATCTCTCTCTCTCTCTGGAAATTTTGTTCAGAGATCTCTTGAGATTAGGTGTCTTGATGAGATGATTGCAGATAGACTTCTTACAAAAACAAATCAGGAACCTTTAAAAAAACACACACACGAACAAGTCATGACACTGAAAAGACATAGAACTTACAGGAATTTGTTGATGATGATTTTGATATTGCTCTCCCTATGGAGTAGCCTAAACTAAAAACTCAGGTCCCTGCCCCAAGGAGTTTACAATCTAAATTTTGAAAGACAAGGGTGATAGAGGGAAGCAAGAGGTGAAGGATATGTGCAAGCAGGTCAGGCATGCAGCTAGGAATTAAGCCAACACCTTAATGTTTCAGTTGTTCACCGCCTGGTGCCTCTGAAACTTCCTCCCCCTGACCCCAAAAAGTGTCAACTTGCAGCGCTGTAAATGTAGCGCTTTGCATATATAGCAACAGTGCTGTCTGAGAGCCATTTAGGCAGGATAGGTCTATCAGTGGCTAAATGGAACCTCCAAGTTGAGGCAAGAAGCTTCTGAATACCAGTTGCAACAGCGAGGGAGAGATTTTGCCTTCACACTCTACTTGCGGGCTCTGTAGATGCATCAGGTTGGCCATTGTGGAAGACAGGATACATGGCTAGATGGACTTGGGTCTGGCTCAGCATGGGTCTTCCTATGTTATGTTTGCACATGAACACATATTTTAATGTGTGAATGTAACCAATATGTGCTTGCAAACAGGTGTGTCATTACAGCTATGCTCATCAGAGAGCCTGGATTGCCCAGCTCCCAGTGGAATGTATACTCAGTGGCAAACCCAGGGCTACTGCTGTGAAATATGAGCAACAGCTTCATTTCCTTCTACTTGCACTATAGCATTAATCAACACTTGGGTATACAGTGTGCACTTCTGAAGTTGTACTACCTCTCTGGAAAGCTTTCAGGAGATCCATAGATGAAGTTCAGTGTTAAACGATGGATGAAATAGCACTTCAAAATATATTGGATCCAATTCTAGGCAGCGCCTCTGGAGAACGAGTCTAGTTTTCTGTGACTAAAAAGCCTGGCAAGAAAACAAACATCTGCCTGCATAGGATATGTAGATCCCAGCTGAGGGCTTTGCTTAATATTTTTGGGCTTTATTTCTGAATCTTGTTCTGATGGGATTGAGAAGTTGCTGTCAGAATTGCAAACAGCATTGCCTGCCACCTCTATATTATGCAGAGGAAAAACATTGTTTGCATCCACATGTGCAATGGGAATTATAAACTCTGAGAGCGGCAGTGGGGAAACATTTCTAAAAATATTGGCCTAAAAATGTTTTAAATTAGATTATAGAGCAGTTTGTCATTCCCCTACAAATGCACCTGATACATAGAGATCGGTATCTATATTCATAAAGGTGCAATATTCAAAAAGCTCCTTTGCATAAGCACAATTGAACAACCACACTGTTATACATCTAATTTCAATGGGACTTGTACAGAACAACCTGATGGATTGTGTCTGCTAATGTATATTTTATTTATTTATTTATTAGATTTATATCCTGCCCTTCCTCCCAGTAGGAGCCCAGGGCGGGAAGCAACAGCACTAAAAACACTCTCAAACATCATAAAAGCAGACTTTAAAATATATTACAACAAAACATCTTTAAAAACATATTAAAACAAAACATCTTTAAATATATGTTCTTTTTTTAAAAAAATTAAAAACATATTAAAAAGCAATTCCAACACAGACAGGTTGTTTTCCTGGAAAAGTAGATCACATAAGTATACTACTATGAACTGAAGTTCTAGACATTTATGTTGAAAGAGAGAGATCTCTATAGAAATATAATAGCCAAATGTTTAATATTTGGTTTTCAAGAAGTAGGGAAGGGTATATTTTAAACTCAAATATTCAGTAGTTCCTGGTTCTGAGGACAAAATAACAATGATGTTCGCCAAGGTTTTAGAAGTTCATGCATGATCTTTTATCTGGAAGAGCAAATCGTCAATTGTAATAATAACCTTTTCCTTTGGAGAGAGAGTATCCCGTGTATAAACACAGGACACAGATGTGTGCCATGGGAAACAGTGGGTAGCAAAAATTAAATTAATAAATTAAGGCTTCTGTTAATTAGAAGCTTCATACTGAAGACCAAAAGTATAAAACATGAACTAGAACAAAACGGACCTCCAGCTCCCTGGTAGCAGAAGTCTCATTCAGTGGTGGGAAACCTGTGGCTCTCTGAATGTTTTTGTACTACAGTACCCATCATCCATGACCATTGGCTATGCTACCCATCATAGCTGGGCCTGATGGGAGCTGGAGTCCAGCAATCTCTGGAGGGCCACAATTTCCCCACACTTGTAGACCCAACAACCAGGAGATGATCCTTAAAGATACAGCAATGCTATTTTACAGGTTTAACATATCACAGGTTCCTCCTGGATGCTCAGTGTACCTTCCTACGGAGGTGGCTTCCTTTTTTATGACCCAGTGAATGTTTCACTACTCTGGTATGTCTTCCATTCTTCTGTTAAGAGTGGAGCATTTTGCCTGGTCTTCTGAGAGTGGGTCATTTTGCTGTGCCATGCAATCAGTCCTGATGCAGAGAAACGTCAGCATTATCCATCCTCAGAGGATGCACCCGCAGTGATGTGGTCAGGGCAGAACTTTGGGGCAGAAGTCCAGAGTCCTACTCAGCAGAATGAGTGGAGCATGTTCTCAAGTGTCATGGCCCCGTCAGAGGACTCATCAGACGAGGATGACTCGGGAGTAACAGCAGCAGACCCAGAAGGAGAAATGGAGGAAACTCCTGAGAACCCAGCTCCTTCTCCCCCTCAGCTGCAGAGCACCCCAGACACAGCTGAAGCCCTTCAGCCAGATGCAGACAGTCAACAGGATACTCCCCCCTCACCTGCAGAACGTAGACAACAGAAGGTCAGGCAGAAGAGGGGCAGGGCTGTCCACTTAAGGCCAAAACGCTGAGGGCTCACACCTGCAGACAAACCTGCTCCTTAAAAGTCAAACCTTGGCTTCAGCTTGTTGCTGACTACAACATCAGGCGTGACCACTGTGTGTCTTCCTATCCCCTGAACCTTGACTTGGACTGATCTCTCGGCAAACTAGACCCGGACCTTCACTGACATCTCTTCTGGATTTCTGGCTTGGCACGTAAGCTTTGAACGGCCTCTGCCCTTATCTTGCTTCCTCCTTGCTAGCCTGGCAGATTTATAGCCAAGCTGCCGGCTGAGGACTTATGGCCTGGCAATTACCAAGGAATCTCCAGCCCTGCCTGCACCCCCACCGACACTGTCAGCTCGAGAAGGGCTTCAGCTGTGTCTGGGGTGCTCTGCAGCTGAGAGGGAGAAGGAGCTGGGTTCTCAGGAGTTTCCTCCATTTCTCCTTCTGGGTCTGCTGCTGTTACTCCCGAGTCATCCTCGTCTGATGAGTCCTCTGACGGGGCCATGACATCAAATGCCAGAAGACTAGTATACCACATTTTAAAGTAAGTGAAGTAATTTTTGGATATTTAGGGTCTGATTTTCACCTCTGTTACCCTGCCATGTGAGCCTTGAATCATCCCAATGGCTACTGCAGCAATGAGTGTACCTGTTGTGAGAGCCCAGTTCCCAAATTATAGTAATTACCCTTAGGTAAGCTTTCCTCTGGTGTAACTCTGGATACAATGGGATCTGGGTGCAATAGGGTCATATCAGAAAACTGGTGGTTTACAGACGTCTCAGTATCACATAATAAGCATGCATATGACAAGGTTTATGTTCCTTTTGCAGGATAATGACCATTTTCATGGTGGCTGGCTGCTTTATAAGTTGTGGGAAGACACAGGTGAGATATATAGTTATGTCGGAAATATTTCAACTTTTTATACCAATGGATTTTATTACTGTGTGCTGGCACAGAGTAGGACCAGGAAACAATGCAGTACTTGATTTGTATTACGCTATTGGCTTGGATCCAGACAAAACTGGAGCCTAACATCTGCTCAAGACTTATTTTCTCTGTCAACTTGGTAATGATAATGTTATATGGTTTTGCAAGAACAAAAATCAGAAGTTGCAAAAAGTAGCTGTTCTGGTTAACTGACTTAGGAAAATCATGTTTCATGGCTAGTAAGAACCCAGCATTGTTATCTAGAATTAAACTCCAGATGGACATCTTCCCCATACCCTCATAGCTCAATGGTAGTAACATGGTTTGCACACAGAAGTCCCCAGGTTCATTTCCTGGTATTTCCAGGTTAAGAAATCAGGTAACGTCGCATGGGATAGACCTCTCTTTTTGAGATTTGCTGCCAGCCAATGGGCTACCATGCAGAGGTGACCAGGGGTGGGGAACCAGTGGCCCTGCGGATGTTCTTGTGCTGCAACTCCCTTCAGCCCCAGCCAGCATGGCCAATCAGCAATTTTGGAAGCTATAGTCCAGCTGAAGGACCACAGGTTCCCTGCCTCTGGGGTATAAAATAGTGGACAAGATAAACAAATAGTCTGAGCTGGTGTAATCCAGTTCTTTGTGTTGACCTACCCAAATCCTACACAGGATCATTATAGAATATCTTAGAAAGCCCTCATATTACTTCACCAGAATCATGTCCTAAAGCCAGTGACCTAACAGGCAGTGTAGTTAGGGCAGAGGCAGTGAGGATGGCCCATCGGGGCCAAGGGGACACTGCCCCACCAACCTCAGTCTGCTCTCAGCCAGTGCCACACCTGTCTGCCTTTGTACTTAAAATCAGTCCATGGGGTATCGCTGGCTGTCAGTTTCCTCTTCTTCGGGTAGAGATACACGCGTGGTTGTGCTGGCTTTAGTGCATCTCCAGCTCTGTTTTCTGAAGTCAGAGACACGTAACATTAGTCAAATTCCTCCCCTTTTTACTCCAAAACCTGGGGAAATGCAGCTCTAGTGCGTTTCTCTCTGAAATCACTGTGACGCTGAAATCAAAACTGTTTGGTAGATCAACTTGTTGCCGCTCCGTGATGTGTCCAATGAAAATACTTTGCTGTAGTTTGGGCAGAGACAGTGATTGGCCCAGCGCTTTTCTGTGGGCAGTCCTAAAAGGTCTGAGATCAGCAGCGGGGAAGGGAGATGTGTCTAGTCACGGGCAAACGCCTTTTAAACCAAAGTCAGAGACAACTGTCTGGCTGCTTTTGATGCAGCTAGTGTGTCTGCAGCCTCAGTCTCAGTATTGCCCTTGTAAAAATTCAGCAGGGAAAAGAATGGAGGACAAAACTAGAATTGGTTGGCTCCGTCTGTCATTGGCTCTGGCTCCACCTACTGTTGTGTCCCTGCCTTCCACTCTACCAGTCCCAATGGACACCAATCACCACTGGACAGAGGTAATGTATACCGTTACCAGAGAGGAAGGCCAGGTGAAAAAGAGATCAGGACATCAGCACCAAAACAATTGTGTAGAGGAGGGAATCTCAGGTGCATGACAAGCTACACCTGCTGAAATGTCCTCTTCTACAAAGTTATTAAAGGCATAGAAGCCCTGTCCTCTTTCCATCTGGCCATCCTACCACCAGATGGTGAAAATTTTATTTCCTATACAAGCACCTGGAGAACAGAATCACATGTAACATGAGCTGTAAGGAAAGATGAATATTAACAAAGACCCTCTTGATAAAACAATAGTTCCTAATGATACAAAAGAAAGAATCAATTACATTGCATTCATTTAGCCTTAGAATATCTGGGGAAACACAAGAGTTTTAACTTTAGGCCCAAATTTTAAGGGTTCACCTGTGGGTCATGAAGCCCAGACAGTAGAGTTTGTTTTGAAATGAAAGTAAACCCAGGAGACTACCGTTAACATTTGTAGCTGTTCACAATGGCTGGTATTCAATGCTTGTCCTTCTCAGAGCATACCCATTAAAGTTAATAGACATGACCAACTTAAGTTCATTAATTTCATTGGGTCTATTCTGAGTGAGTAGGACTTAGCTGAATACAACCGAATGCTTTTAAATGTTTTTATTTATTATGGGTTGTGTCCAATGAAGTCTCATTAGCTCAAGGACTTCCACTTATACAACAGAACTTCCCCTTCCTCTCCCCATGCGCTCCCTGTGCCTCTCCATCTTCTTTGGAGGGTGGACGAACTCCCAGAACAGACAAGGTGCAAGGGAGGAAGAGAGGAAGGGGAAGTTGCATTACACAAGCAGAAATCCCTGCGTTAATGGGACGATTGCACTGAATACAACCCTTTATTTTGAATTGTATTGTTTCGGTGCTTTGTTGTTTGCTACCCTAGGCTCCTTTGGGAGGAAGGACAGGATAGAAATGCAAATAACAACAACAACAACCTGTGTACAGTGTAGCTGCCTGGGAGATGCTGGTAGCACAGCCCTCTTTGGCCTGAGGAACTGAAATATGAGACTGCAGAGTTCCCTGACCTCTGAGAAGATAGAGGGGAGATTCTGAGGAGAACCAGAAACAGCACAGAGAGACTGAGGAGATTCCAGAGATGAGGGAGTAAAAACAAACCTCCAGGGAAGACTGTGGCAGAGAGCAGCAACAGCCATTGCCTTCTGCCCTCATAGGATATCAGTACTTAGCAGCACGTGTGATGGGGCATGTGTGACACAGCCTGAGGCCTACACCTGCATCGGAGGACTTCATAGTCAGTGACAAGTCTGAGAGACTCTGGGTAGAGACACACTTAGTGTTGTGCCAGTTCCAGTGTGTCTCCACCTCTCTTTTCTGAAAACGGGGCCACATGATGCTAGTCAAACCCCACCCTTTTTTACTGTAAAACCAGGCGGGATCAGCTTGAGTGGTTTTTTTTAATCACTTCAAAGGGATTTTGCAGCCGATAGGCAGATCAACTCATTCCCCCTCCAGGTGTGGCCAATGGAAAATCTTTGCTGTAGGCGACTAGTATGCTCACCTGTGTCTGACTTCATAATTGGACTCCGTATGCTTTTATTCTCTTCCTTAGAGACATCCTTTAAATTATATACCTACCTGAGTTGTTTCCTCACCTCTTCCCACCGCCCCGTGAAAAAAATCCTACCTTTCTCTCTCCCCCCCCCCTCGTCTCCTTTAACTGGTTGTTTCCTTTACCTATGGTGACACAGGGGTTAGTGTGTTGGACTATGACCTGGGAGACGAGGGTTCGAATCTCCACACAGCCATGAAGCTCACTGGGTGACCTTGGGTCAGATACTGCCTCTTAGCCTCAGAGGAAGGCAATGGTAAACCCCCTCTGGATACTGCTTACCATGAAAGCCCTATTCATATGGTCGCCATAAGTCGGGATTGACTTGAAGGCAGTCCATGTCCATGTCATGGTGGCTACCTACACATTGCCAGGAAAAAAGAACACATATTTGTATAATGCTGCTTTATATGTATAATATGCAAATTTGGAAATACTTTCTATAATTTAAATAAGAATATAAGAATAAAAACAGTACATCTCACAGTGGTGGGGAAGACTGACCAGGTGACCAGTTTCTTGCTCGGTCTTTTGTTCAAGTGCTAACTGTTGATGAGCAACTTTAAGGCTCCTGCTCTCCCTTCTTAGGGTTCTTTAAACCAGACTTGGACCAGACAGACCCTCAAATAGAGAACTCTCCTCTGACAGACCTTCAAATAAAGGGCTGTCCTCCATGAGGTAGGGCACTAGGCCATTTCACCCTACTTCCTTTCAAGCAATGTAGGAGCTGGGGGGCATGAGGCACTACTCTATTTGGGGGGGCACTGACATTCTTCCCCCACATCCATTCTGCAGTTTGAACCCAGATCCCACAATTCATTCCACAGTAGGTTGCTAGGAGGGAAAGTAGGGTTATACATGTATCTGCTAACATGCCCTTTCCACTTCTCCTGAGACCCAGCAGTTTCAGAGCAGTGAGGCCACTCTAGAAACAACCTCATAGGCATTCTGGTCCCATCTGCGCTATACATTTAAAGCGGTATTAGACCACTTTAAACAGTCATGACTTCCCCCAAAGAATTCAATGAGCTGTAGTTTGCTACTGGCGTTGAGGTCCCTCTGCCCCTCACAGAGCTACAATTCCCAGAGTTTCCTGGGAAAAGGGATTGATTATTAAACTACCCTGGGAACTGTGGCTCTGTGAGGGAAATAGGTGTCTCCTAACAACTCTCAGCACCCTTAACAAATTACAATTCCCAGGGTTCTTTGGGAAAGCCATGACTGTTTAAAGTGGTAGAATACTGCTTTGAATGTATAGCGCAGATGGGGCTTCTGCTGTCCAAACAAAGCTATTCCACTCTAGGGTTAAGGCCTAAAACTCCTTGTAAGTCTGAAGCAGAGGTTGATGCTGATGAATGGCCCTGGTCAAGAATCTCACTTTCCCCCATTCTCTGAGTAATTTTGCAATCAAAGACTATTCATTTTTAAAATTATATATAAAGCATCCAATTAATTGATAAATGCATGTGTTCATGCAGTGCTTTGTAAAATAAAAAAAGGCAAACAGCCCACCTGAAGCACATAGAGAAGACTGAAAATGAGGGTTGAGCCAGCATTCATTTCACTGGTATGTATGTCTCACTTCAGCTGCAAAGGCAGGAAGCGAGACTTGGTTTAATAACAATGTCACTGCCCTTGGTTGAGATGCAATACCATTATAACTAATAAAAATAAAATGCACTCAATTCTCCCGACCCCACTACCATTCCCAGAGTGCCTTGTATACCATTTATGTCACAATAGATATAGGTAACACAGATATCTCATTTAACATAAGCAGCTTGTCATAAAGCTGACAGATACATTGAGAGTTAAATGTTATAGTTGGGGAGCTGCTTTATTTGGGAGGTGCAAAGATGAAGGGGAGAGTTTCACAGTAAGATTCAAAAGCCTGTTGCTAGATAGTTATTATTAGATTCCAAAAAAAACAACACAATCTTAATTTGGGTTCTGAAAATTTATTTTGGCTTTCTTTTATACTGTGTAATAACTAGAGATACAAGTATTACTAAGGAATAACTACACATGGCCTGAAAGATAAGGTAAAAGGTGTGATTGCCTTTTATCCTTTCTAAATGGCACCCCCTGGCTATAGTCAACAAAGGAGAGACATACAGTAAATATAAAGACCACTATTTTTTCTGAACACATTAGTTGTATCCCAGCAAATCCCTTCCATAAAATGAATGCATGCATGTGGCCAAACAACAAAATCTTTGTTTCATGTGCTTTAAATAAGCTTTTATCTTAAATGAGAAATTGCTGTATTTGGATAATTGAACATTGCCAGTGGTAAATGCTGGAGTGTGGGAAGAGAGGGTGGTCTTTTGAAGACCTCATGTTCACCCAGCAAGATCCTCTAATGGTGTGCCAGAAGATGCACAATGGAATCTGGAGAAACTGAAGCCAACAATTTAGTTGAGCCACCTGGTCGTTTGAACTACAGTAGTTTTTAGCAAGCTCATTAGCTGCTGCTTTTTATTTTTGAAGCTTTAAACATGTATTGAGATGTGTATCTTTCCTTCTCATCTCTGTCTTTCCCTCTGAAAAGGACCTCAAAATTAAAAGGACACCAAAATGTTAGAAAACTTCAAAACACAGTCTGAGCAATTAAAAAAAAACAGTTTTAAACTCCTTGGGATTACTTTGCAGCAGTTCTACTTTTAATTTAATAAATGCATATTTAATGGCAGAATAAACCAGGCCATGACCCACCTATATAGAACTGAAATATTATTTCTAAAAGTGCACAGAATTCTTTGTGTTTAGGACCGCGGCTAGCCACCTAGAAGTTGCAGGATGGCACATGTGAGTTCTTTCCTTGATATCTTAGAGTAGTACCTGGATTTGTGTATGTGCTCTACAGTTCTGGACTCAGCACAGAAGTGTGGACAGGAGAATTATATTCCTTCTGATCTGTGTTCATCCAGTTTGCCTTTGACTGAGTGCCCTTTTCTTTTCTCTTTTTAGCAACAATGCTCAAATGGGTTTGAGATGGACCGTGCATCGGGCCAATGCTTAGGTAGGATTTTGATTGCATCACTTTCTTTGAACTAGGATTTGACAACTATTTATGTACGGTGCCTTTATCTGTTGATAGCATGCTGGTTATGCTTCTTTCCTTTGATATGGAAATATTGGCTTCTGGGTGTTAATTAGATGTCCTACTTTCTGTTGCTCCAGAGGGTAGGACCCAAACCAATGGGGTAATATTACAAAGGAATTTTGACTAAACATTAAGAAGGACTTTCTGATGATATAACCTGTTTTCCTTTGTTAGAGGCTTTTAAGCAGAGGCTGGATGCCATGTATCAGGGTTACTATAACAGCAGACCGTGCATTAGCAGGGGGTTTAACTTAGATTACCTTTGGGGGTCACTTCCAACTCTGATTCTAAATGGCTATGCATAGGGAAAAGGTCATAAATATGTGGTGGCAATATCCAGATTGCTGGATTTTGAACCTAGAGACCTAGGTTCAAATCCATAATCACTAGCTGAATGTACTGATTAAATGGCATTCAGTATGACCACCAAAACATTAGAAAGAAACATTGGAAGCTGTTGTGTACTGAGTCAGATTTCTGGTCCATCTCGCTCAGTATTGTTTACACAGACTGGCAACAGCTTTCCAGGTTTTCAGGCAGGGGTTCTTTCCAGCTGTAGCTGGAGATGGTGGGGATTGAACTGGGGACGTTCTGCATGCAAAGCAGATGCTTTACCATTGAGTTACAGCCCTTCCCCCAAATTCATTCCTTTTTTAGCTTTCTAACCAAGGAGACAACAGAGGGAGAGGAGGAAACCTCTGGCAACTTGGATTTATGTGACTGAAACTGGATCAGTCATTGTGGCCAGTGACTGCTTCCTAGTTTCCACCACCACGGTTTTCTGAGAAGGCAAAAAAATTGGCAACCAAGTGTGATAGAGATATTAGCTGGTGTAAATAACAAATGTCTTGATGAAATGAAACTCAGCAAAATGGAAGTGCTGCTTTTAAAAGACTGTAATGAAATGGGTGACATATGCTAAACGGAGACACAGAGCAAATTTAGACATTCTGGTGTCTAAGGCTGTGTACGCACGGCAGTTTACAGTGGGTTTGATGCATCCCATGTATGCATGTTTTTTGCCTCGTCCACACAATATTGTCCTCATCCAAGTGGCTGTCTAGGCTCCTGATTAGAGAAGCAGACTCAGGACTCAAAGACTTGGTTTTACATTGAGCTTTATTCCAGCAGTCAGTAAAAATGCTGCATCAAAACATACAAGGCATATCAGGATACAGAACAGGTGCAAACTGGGCATGGAAGGAGCAATGGAGATCTGTTACAACAACCCAGATACTCTAAATAAAAGAGAGGTGGGCGGGTACTATATTTGCCCAAGCTAACTAGCACTTTCTGGCCTTTGCTACAAGGCAGAAGTGCCTTCTGGGGAGAGACGCTGATTCCTTTAGCTGAATTCTCATTTTCTCTATTCTGAGTAACCTTGGAGAAATTTTTATTTCAGGCTCTGAAAAACTACTCTCACTTTCATCTCTCTGGAAGAGTCCGGTCTGTTCTTTAGAGTTTTATCTGTTCAAAAGCTAGGTCTGGGTTGGTTGCCATGGAGGATTCCTTTCTTTCCACCATAGGCGAAGGGGGGTTACTGACGTCAATTAACTCACTAGACATGGAACTGCCACAGGTTTCTCAAAACATTTATCCCGTGTTTCCCTGGCCCCCTCCACAACATCTCTAACCCACACTTGGTTCTTCCAATCCTGCCAAAGATTCTCCATGGGGCCCATGACAGTAGCATCCCGCACTTTTCCCATATTTAATTTGGATTTTCCCAGTCTGCAGATAATGTGGCGAGGAAACAACAACAACATAAAATTGCAGATTACCCAACTGTGGTGTGGATGTGCTAAATCACATTGTGTGAGTGATTACTTTTGCTGGGTGCCATCTGTCACCACACCCCCTATTTAAGAACATAAGACGAGCTTGCTGGATCAGACCAGTGGCTCATCTAGTCCAGTATTCTGCTCTCACAGTGGCCAACCAGATACCTATGGGAAGCCCACAAGCAGGACCTCGTGCAAGAGCACTTTTCTGTCCTGCAGTTTCCAGCAACTGGTATTCAGAGGCATACTGTCTCTGGCCATGGAGGCAGAGCATAACCATCATGGCTAGTAGCCATTTATAGCCTTATCCTCCATGAATTTGACTAATTCTCCTTTAAAGCCATCCAAGTTGGTGGCCACCACTTCCACTTGTGGGAGCAAGTTCCATAGGGGAAAGGTTGCAGCATTTGGGGCTTTTTTAGTTTAGAGAAAAGGCAAGTAAGATGTGACATGATAGGTCCATTGGCAAGGCATCCCTTGGTGCTCTGGTAGGGCAGCGTGTGACATTTTTTTAAAAAAATAAGCTGCTGTTTCATGTAAGCTTGGCATATTGGAAATCTTGCATCTCAAAAATAAAGTAATCAAAAATTGGCTGAGCACACAGGTAAATAAATAACTGTGTAGCCCACAATGGTCCACTGGTTACTGGTGGGGCCTGGCACTGCACCATACATATATATTATTTTTAATCCATTGTTTTGTGAAAGTCTGGTATATTGGAAAACTTGTATTTCAAAAAATTTTTAAAATTGGCCAGCCACATAGGTAAACAAATACCTTCATGCATACCTCATGGACCTCAGATTTTGAGAACTCAGAGAGGGTGTGGAACTTCTAATTGAAGGGAGAGGACAATAATATATAATGCTAATACATCCCATCAAGCACCGCCCACTAGCATGGACAGGAAACATTGAGATGGAGTCCAGCTGAAAGTGTTCATGTGTGGATAAACGTACACAAAAGCGCACACGATAAATGAGAACTGGTTGACCCATGTGCACATCAGCACTCTGGTGTGTACACAGCCTGAATCAAAAAATCTAGATGGCACTATTGTGATGGTAAAAATATAACAATAGACTAAGTAATTGGCAGTTCTCTTCCCTTTAATGGTACCCCAAAATCTATCACCTGAAGTGTGTCTCTTCAGCCTCCCTAATGGTAGGGCCAATTCTGTTTCTCACTGAGGCTATGTAGGAGTTGGTGGGGGGGGGACATTTTCAAATACTTTGAATTACCCATGGATATCCTAGAAGCATGCAATAGTGGTGTTTTTAAACTGTATAGTGAGAGGCCATGACTTACCTTATATAATCATGATATATGGGCATACACCAACCTTTTTTGTAATTTTTCCTGCAAAATGGATATGCACACACTCATGCAAATAACAAAACAACTATAATCCCTTGAATGGGAACAACCTTGATTCTCCAAAATGCCGTTCACTCCCTAATCTTATTAATCAGCTTGTTTCTGTCTGAAATCAATTCTTTCCAACATGAAAAAACCTAAACCCTAAAAATGTTGGTGAGAGCTAAGAGGAAATCTGAAACAAATTCTCAGGGTTTAACATCCTGTATCCATGTTTATGCAAGCAAGAGTGTAAAAGAAGCTTGCCGTTCTAGACTAAGAGCCAAGTTTCACAGCTGCTAAATCAAACCATCAGTGTTGGGGGGGCAGTACCACAACTCTGAAATTTCTATCCTGATGCTTTTGAACAAATACATTAGCATTTTGGACAGTTCCATAAAAGTTCAGACTAAAACTCAGAGTGAATTCCACTATCCCCACTGACATTACCACTGACTTACCAGCCACTACTGCCAACCGGGAAGCATTGCAGGAACAAAAATGTCTTCAATTGTTGGTGGAGGAACAGATGTTTCAAAATGTGATGAAATCATGGGGGTTGCCTAAGATTTTTTTAGTAGTCTATCTTAGACCAGACCTCACTGTTGGTGTGTATTTATTTTGTCATTGTGGGTCTACACTGGGCCCATTAGATCGTTCTTCACTGTGGTATGACAAGATGATAAACATGGGGGTCTGGACAGTTGCATGACTGCTTTTTGTATTTTACTCCTCACAGAGCTATAACTCCCAGTACCCTTAACAAATTACAATTCCCAGAATGCTTGGGGGTAGGTGGGGTGGTCTTTAAATCTATGGTGTGCCTGCATCCCTAGTGTTTTAACTCCTAGGAGCTCCCTCAGCTTTGCCAGTGATTTGAGAATTGGGGGGGGGCATTTGAAAAGTGAGTGAGAGCATGTTGCTCCCTTCCCCTGGGGCAGCTTGAATCCCCATGTTCTGCTTCCCACCTCCATGCCTTATGCATTTAACCACTGGCTACTGCTGCTGCCAGTGTGGTGATTCTGGTTGTTGTTGGTGATCCTTGTTGTGTGTGGCCTGGCCACTCCCCTTAGCTATTTGATACCAAGGTATCTGCCTTGAACCCTTGTCCCAGGGGCTGTGTGTGCTTTGTGCAAGCCCCATTCTACAAGACGCTTCAATGGAGTGTTGTGCAGGCTCTTTCTGCCTCCTTGTATATTGTCTCCCAAAACAGTGCTCACGTGGAACATAATGGGATTTGAAACCCTGCTTGAAGGAAAGGCGAGGGACTAGCTGTAGAGGAGTTGTTGCTGGCTCAGCCACTGGGGCTGATGGAGTGGAGGTGCTGTGGTGTCATTTTGCCTGTTGTGTATGCATGTGGTGATGCAGGGGAAAGTGCTGGGGGGGTGTCCCTGTCACAAAATTATTGGCTCCTTCTGGATGTGAGCAGCGTGTGGGCATTGTCACCAACACAGTCCCTGATTGGTGGGTGCAAGTGGCGTTTCCAGGGGCACTCTGGGTGCGTCTGTCACTTTCTACACTGTTTTTGTATTTTCTGTTTGTGTGTTTTTTCCTTCTGGGCTGAGTGCCCAGTGGATATGGGTGATGTTCTGCCAGTGTGTAGCAGCGGCGTATCTCTAGTCCCAGCATAGTGTGAATACAGGATTACTCTAGCCATCAACTCAACCTTTAGGACCAATTTTAATCAATGAATTTGGGATTAGAGGCTTTATTTGTTAACTTAGTGATATGGCGATTATTGTATTTGAGCCCATTCTGTTTTATATATGTTACTGTAATAGGGGAAAAATATTAAATATGCCCTTTCCTCGTAACAGTAAGTTATAGCTTAAACATTTTTTAATTGTAGAATTTTCTCACACTTCCTTCAGTACTATAAAAAGGCATTTATACTGAAATGTTGCTGATATGAAAATGCATATAAATGTAAGCAACTATTGAATGATAAATTGATTAAATGTGTATACATTTCAGGTGATGAATCCACTAAAAAAACCATCTTTTAATCAGCAGAGTGCCATACTGCTTTTCCCATATCTGCATTCTTTCAGATGTTGATGAATGCCGGACTATTGTGGAGGCCTGTAGAGGAGATATGGTGTGTGTTAACCAGAATGGTGGCTATTTATGCATACCACGAACAAATCCTGTTTATCGGTCACCATATCAGAATCCTTATGCTGGTGCATATCCACCGCCACCTCCAGCCCCAGCTCCTGCTCCCAATTATCCTGCTGCTGCAAGAACTCCTCTCATTTGCAGGTTTGGTTACCAAATGAATGAAAACAACCAGTGTGTAGGTAAGTGGCAAAATATCTTATAGATCCCTGTATACATGTTTTTTTAAAGTGGTGGTTGTGTTATGATTATTATCTGAAATTTATTTCCTATTATTTTTACTAATCCACCAATTTTATCCCAAATTGTTGTTGTTATTATTGTTCTTACTCATCACCATAAGGTCCTAGGATGGACTTCAACAGTGTAAAAAGTACAGACCTACATCCAATGTTGCCAATCTGCTCATGCAACAGAATTCCTCTACTATCCCCTCCAGCCCCTTGTATACTTTCAAAATTAGCTCCAGAGGGTTAGGGGCATAGGGGGAGGAGAGGAGAGGAAAGGAAATGGAAGTCCTGTTGCACTAGCTGTACTCTGCTCACATACTGTTGGATATAACCCACAATATTAAAACAATGTACAATCAGAAAATTAGGGTGGTCCTAAAAACATGCACTGGTTCAGTGATTGGCCACTGATTTGGAAGAGCACATGTTAGGTCAGAAGGTAGTCTATTTTGCAGGGCTGTGGAGTTGGAGTCGTGGAGTCGGAGTCGGAAGCAATTTTGGGTGGAGGAGTCGGAGAGTAGAAAAATAGAGGAGTCAGAGTCGGAGTCGAAGGTTTGGCGTACCGACTCCACAGCCCTGCTATTTTGTTTTTTAATGGCCCAGATCTCAAAGGTATGTGTGCTCAAGAAGATATTCAGAGTGGCAAGCAATAAGAGTAGGCATGGTCATCCTTCTGTACTTTATCTCATTTACTGTTCCATTTGGTGAGGAGGCATATGCACCACGCTTTGATCCTTTATTTTGCCAGTGCAACAATCCATAAGCTCAAATTGATCACAGTAAAAAACATTTTTAAGTACCCCAAATATTTGGTGTGTAGGTTTGCACTGATGTTCCTGGCTTCATAAGTGCCTGAAGAGTCCATGATAACTAATAGGTAAAGAATATGCAACATTCTTGTCATGACCCATGTTAAGTACCATCTCTTGCTATAGCTAAGCAGCTATGCACTTGACAATAGCAGCTGTTCTCAGGGACTGGAAAAAAACTAACACAGCTCTGATAATCCTTACATCTACTTGCGATGTTTGTTTGTTAATTTATTTATTTATTATTTGATTTATATCCCGCCCATCCTCCCAGCAGGAGTCCAGGGCGGCAAACAAAAGCACTAAAAACACCTTAAAACATCATAAAAACAGACTGTAAAACAAAACATCTTTAAAAACATTTTTTTAAAAGCTTTCAAGACATCTTTTTAAAAAAAGGTTTAAAGGTAAAGGTGTCCCCGTACTTGTAGTGCGAGTCGTTTTCGACTCTTAGGGTGACGTCTTGTGACGTTTTCTAGGCAGACCATATATATGGGGTGGGATTGCCAGTTCAGTCCCCGGCCTTTCTTTACCTCCCAGCATATGCCGGGTACTCATTTTACCGACCACGGATGGATGGAAGGCTGAGTGGACCTCGACCCCTTTTACTGGAGATTCGACTTCCTCCTTTCGTTGGAATCGAACTCCGGCCGTGAGCAGAGCTTCAGCTGCGTTACCGCTGCTTACCACTCTGCGTGAAGATTGAGGGGACATATGATAGCACTCTTCAAGTACATGAAAGGTTGTCACACAGAGGAGGGCCGGGATCTCTTCTTGATTGTCCCAGAGTGCAGGACACGGAATAATGGGCTGAAGTTGCAGAAAGCCAGATTTCAACTGAACATCAGGAAAATCTTCCTAACTGTTAGAGCCATACGACAATGGAACCAATTACCTAGAGAGGTAGTGGGCTCTCCGACACTGGAGGCATTCAGGAGGCAGCTGGACAGCCATCTGTTGGGAATGCTTTGATTTGGATTCCTGCATTGAGCAGGGGGTTGGACTTGATGGCCTTGTAGGCCCCTTCCAACTCTACTATTCTATGATTCTGTGAATTCCAACACAGACACAGTCTGGGATAAGGTCTCAACTTAAAAGGCTTGTTGAAAGAGGAAGGTCTTCAATAGGCACCGAAAAGGTAACAGAGATGGCACCTGTCTAATATTTAAGGGGAGGGAATTCCACAGGTTAGATGCCGCCACACTAAAGCTCCATTTCCTATGTTGTGCAGAATGGCCCTCCTGATAAGATGGTATCTGCAGGAGGCCCTCACCTGCAGAGTGCAGTGATCAACTGGGTATATAAGGGATAAGATGGTCTTTCAGGTATCCTGGTCCCAAGCTGTATAGGGCTTTGTACACCAAAACTACAACCTTGAACTTGGCCCAGTAGCAAATGGGCAGCCAGTGCAATTATTTCAGTAGAGGGGTGACATGTTGGCAAGCAATACCCTGCCCCAGTGAGCAGTCTGACTGCTGCATTTTGCACCAGCTGCAGCTTCTGGACCAACCTCAAGGGTAGCCCCACATAGAGCACATTACAGTAATCCAGCCTGGAGATTACGTGTGTGGACAACAGTGGCCTGGCTGTCCTGGTCCAGAAATGGCAACAGCTGTTTTACCAGCTGAAGCTGTTAAAAGGCACCTCCTATGATGGCACAGGTCATGATAATACATCAGCGTAGTGGTCTTTGCACTACATTGTGCTTTCCTTATTTTGTCCTCTAGACTTTAAGCTAAAAATTATTCCTGCTGGAGCTAATTGTGTTTAGATTAGGATGTCACATTGGAGTCATCCTATAACCATGCACAGAACTGAAAGTTGTAAAACTAATAGGATGGATAGGGGAGGGGAACACAGTGAGAGCAAATGCTTGGCTGGGCTTCTTTTTGGAGACTCTGTTTCTGTCCTATGCCAGATACTTCCAGTGATGCATTGTGTCAGCCTCTCTGTACAATTGGTTCAAAGTTATTTGCCTCCTCCCTTTGCCAACCTCATGCCCTCCAGGTGTTTTGGACTATAACTCTTATCAACCCAGCCAACACAGCTGTGCTGACTGGAGCTGATGGGGTTATAGTTAAGAACATCTGGGGGGAGGGAACCACATTGGCGAAGACTGATTTCAGTCATTAGACAGAATACATAGCAAACAAGGTTAGGGATTGTCCAATCTACTTATGTTTCATCATGTCATAGGTGTGACTTTTATTCTGTTCATATGATGTGTCTAATTTGATATGATGCATTTTGGGGGCTTTAAAAATACTAATATTTTATTATTATATTTTATGGGATAGTATCCAGGACCTTGCATATTGACATCCACATACATGTGGTATGTTTCATTCACTCCTTCCTGCGATAAATATCCATTAAAGCATTCTTTGCATTTGCACGGGAGACACTTGACTTACCTAAGTTTGGTTGTTATGAGTGAACTTCTCTGTAAATATTATCTTCTGCTGTTAAACCGGAACTATTAAAATGGCACCATTGAAGATATTTTGGTTTTTAGGTTGGTGTTAACAGACAGCTCATTCTTTGATATTTTGGTTGTTTCTAGAAAGGAAAATGTTCCTAGTCTATACCAGTACATCCCTTTCCACTGTTGGTGTGACATCATGCCTGTGAAATTTTCAGGCATATGATTGGCCATTGCTGGAGACAGAACCCTTGACTGGATACATACTTTTCTCATGTAGCAAGGCAGCATTTAAATTCTTAAATGCATGTAATAATTACTCTAAACCAGTACTGGAGCATCCAACAATAGTTGAAGATCTCCTGCAGTGCTTCCATACTAGGAAACCAGAAATTCAACATGACTGCGGTGTCTTTGTAATCATATGATCTTGGAGAAATTAGTGTGCGGCATGATACATGGTTGTTTCCCCATGTTTAGGGAGAAAAGCAGAAAGGTAGTGCACAAATGAGTGTGGGAGTATATTCAGCACTGGAATCTTAGAATCACAGGACTGGAAAGAAAGCTGTCCAGCTCACTACTCTAAGGCATGCCAGAAATGTCTGCCAAATGTAGGAATATGTAGAACAATCTAGATAGCTTAAGCAAATGGCCCAAGTCATCCTCTACAGAGGAAGATACACACACCCTTGGTCACTAGCCAATCTGACGAGTGAAAATCTCTTCTCAGTCCCAAATATGGAATTTAGTTTGAGAACTAAATATGAAGCAGTGTCCATCCTTCAAGCCTGCAGCCATGGCAATTTTGGGTGCCTCCAGAGTCAAAGGATTTCAAGATGCAGAGTTGGGAATGGCCAGTCCCTGAGACCTTGGGGAGTCTTTGATGTGATTAGTAGACAGTACTGGACTGGATGGACCAATGATGAGACTCAAGATAAGGCCACTCCATATATTTTCGTGCAGAGAGTAAGGACAGGGGAGAAATTTTAATGCGAACTTAACTTACTAATTTGCACTTTCCAACAGAATATGTGAACCAAAATGCAGCAGTCTTTAGAAATTTGCACTTCTACAACTTTTGTGATGCAGTTCTCCAACCAAGCAGCGTGACAAAACTGAATATATAGGGGAAAGTGTGCACAAAAATGAATGTATTAATAAATATAAAAGTACATTAGGACAAATTGCTTGCAAAAATATTAGGACAAATGTGCAATAATATGCTGACAAATTTTCATGACAACGTTTTAAAATAAAAATTTGCTAACTGATGTGAAAATGTGACAAACAGAACTTAAAGTTGAAAAAAAGAGAAACTGAGAGAAAGCAAAATCGATAGATTTGTCCATCCCTAGTTCTGAATAAGGGGGAGGGACTACCCAATGCTAGAGGAAATGAGAGTTCCCACGTCCCATCCTGGAGGCTTTGCTTGTCACTTTAAGAGCTCAGAGCAAGTTAGGGAGCATGTAGTGGTGGTGTTGCCTTCTGGTCCAAAGACAAGCTCCACAAGAAACAAGGCATTCTCAATCACTGCTTCAGGGTTGTGGGATCTTCTGCTAGAAGAAGTCTGCCAGAACATGCTTTTGTTAGCATTTAGGAGGGGCTGTAAAACATGGCTTTTAAGGAAGGCTTTCAGTGAGATGCAAGCTGGAGAGAAGGGTGAGTGAATGAACCATTGGAGTAGCAGGGCCAGAGGGACCCTACTGCATACTCACTCACTGTCCCAAGCTCTTAAATGCTGGGTAGTCTTCATACTTAACCAGATTCCTGCATTTAAATGTTGGTGCACTGCAGACATCTCCTGCCTTGCACTTTTGAGTAATTCATATGGTTTATACATGTGCTGTATTGGCATAAATCATGTTGTTAGGAGAAGCTCTGCAGTTTGCATGTTTGCCAGAGCTGAAATGTGAATAAGGATAAAAATATCCTTAAACAACCATGTACATGCATTTAGGGCATTGCAGTCCAGTTGGGTCTCCCAGGCATATCTACATAGAACGTGCATGGGTATTTTAGGACTCATTTTGGTATTTCCATGACTGTATCCATAGACACAATTGCTATGAAACTGTTTGGATCCAGGTGGGAATAAATTGCATTCCTGAAGCAAAGCATAAAGCATCAAATCTAGGCCAACATTTTTGATCTGGCTGTGACCCCTAACTCATTCAATTTTTGACTGTTTTTCTTTCGAGCTCCTAGCATGCTTAACCATAATAATTACCCTTTTGTTCAAAGAACTCAGCCCAGTCACCCTTGGCACATCTTGACTGAAGCAAAGCCTCACGTTCTTTCATTACACATTCATAAGCTGAAAGTTCCTTCCAATTTCCCTTCACCCCACCCCGCCATTTCCTGCTTCACAATGATTTTCATAATCCTTGTTCAGTGTTGCTAGAAAGAAATGCAATGAGTAGCATTTTTTCTAGCTTTCATTCTTGCTAAAATGTTTAATGCAGTGGCTGCAAGAAAAAGCAAAGATATGGAAACATGGAAAGGGGTAAGGAAAGAAAAGCCGTATCAGTAAAAACAGGAGGGAGAAAATAAGAACAGTGAAATGAAAGAAAAATGAAGAGCCAGCCCCCCTACTTCTCCAATTGGTAGGAAGTTCAGACAGTGGCCTTTTACAAGGTTAGTTTCCTCATCAGGAGACACTGCTGGACTTACAGTATTATTATAATAAATGCTTATTTACAAATTCACAAGATGAGCCTGGATTTGCAGGCATGTGCCCACATAGACAGTCCTAGTTTTAAAGCTCCATCAGTTTCCAAAAAGCAGCAACATACCCAGTAGCAGAGCTTGGAAAAGTTACTTTTTTAAACTACAAGTCCCATCAGCCCCAGCCAGCATGGCCACTGAATTGGGCTGATGGGAGTCGTAGTTCAAAAAAAGTAACTTTTCCAAGCTCTGCCCAGTAGTGGCTGGTGCCCACTGGGGCTCGTGGGGCAGAAGGCAGGGAGGCCAATAGTGGATGGAGCCAGAGCCAATGATAGGTTTCTCCCCATCCTCCTCCCTGCTGAGTTCTACAAGGACAAAACTGGGACTTGGGAGGAGGCCATCCCCTGGTCTGGTCAGGCAGGTGGGGAATGGCTGAGGACAAATTGGTGGGGCACTGCCCTGTTTGCTCTAATGGGCCAGCCTCCACTGAATATACCCTGGGAGCCCACAAGGCCCCTCCTCTTGTTAGTTATCTGCAGAACTTGGACTTAGTTATCTACATTAAAGAAAAACATTCTTTCCTTCACTGCCCTCCCCCCCCAAAAAAGCAGGCAAAGTATAGCTTGTAGATGCCAGCCATCAATGGCCATTAGATGTTAATGAGCAGACAGTGTTGTGATTGTTTCCTCTCCTAGCATCAGGGAATTCCAAGGCATGCATCTTTGGGGATGTGCTATAGCTCAGGGGTAGAGCATCTGCTTTGCATGCAGAAGATCCCAGCTTCTATCCACAGCATTTGGAGGTAGAGCTGGGAATATCTCCTGTTTGAAACCCTGGAGAGCTGCTGGCAATCAGAGTAGGTAATATTGAGCTAGATGAACTAATAGTCCAATTTGTTTTAAGTGCTATGTTCCTATGGTTGTCACCTTTTGGGAAGAAGGGTTCTGTGGATTTAAAAATGCCATGTGAGGCAGAAATGCAGCAGGCATAGTGTCTTCTGGCATGGAGATGCACTGATGGAAAATGCTTCACCTAATGAACATCTGCCTGCCATGCAGCCATTCCTGATATAGAAAAAAGGTAGCAAGCATATGCCTTCCATAGTTACTGTCCATACTTCCTTTGGGATTGTCTGAGTGCTGAGAAATTGAAAAAAAGAAATGAAGCAGCAGTACAGCTTTAAAGGTAGGACGGAAACACACTCACTGTTCTGCTGCTTCCAGTGCATCGCCACCTTTCTCCTCCGAAAACGGGGCACACAATGCTAGTCAAAACCCACCCCTTTTTATTGTAAAACCTGGTGGGAGCAGCTTGAATGTTCATTTGTTTTTTAACTCAGCTTTAAAGAAATTTCACAACTGATTGGCAGAGCAATGTTCCCGCTCCAGGTGTGGCTAATGAGAATGCTTTGATATGGCAACTAGTGTGTTCACAGCCGTAGTGTATGGAGGAGGAAAAGTTGTAGGAAGAGGAGATTGGAGATACAGATATACTTGTGGTTTTGCTGGCTTCAGTGCACCTCCACCTCCATTTTCTGAACTGTGGGGACACACGACACCAAGCAAACTCTGCCCTCTTTTACTCCAAAACCTCAGAAGGTGCACTTTACCTTGCAGACAGCTTCACACAGACTTCAAAACGGATTGGGCATCAGCCACGTTGCCTCCCCAAATGTGTCCAATGAAAACACTTTGCTGTAGGCTCAGGCAGACACAGTGATTGGCCCAACACTTTGCTGTGGGCAGTCCTAATCAGCAGTGGGGAAGGGAGATGTGGCCAGCGGTAGGCAGAGTTGTTTCAAAACAGCCAGAGAAAATGGTCTGGATGCTTTTAAAGCAACTAGTGTGTCTGCTGCCTGAATCTTCTCATCAGCATTTTACATCTCATGCTAAGTGCATTCTCCTCATGTCTCTTCCCAGGCAAAAATCCTTTCTTTTTTTAAATCCATTTTTTTGGAATTGTGAAGCTCTCCAGTAAATTAGCATGCCAAATCTTTTAATCTTTGTACAGTTTTATACTGATATAATTTTTTTCAGAGTAGAAAGTGTTTTATGGTTCTTTTCTGATCCTTTCTCTCAATCAGCCTTTGAAGAAGGCTGTTCCGATTCCTATTTTTACACACAGGGCACTGAAGACAAGGCATAAATGTTTTTTCCCAGGGCTGCCCCAATGAGTTCCATGGATAAGCTTGAATTCAAGCTAGATAGCTGAGTTCCAAGTGTAACACCCTGTCCTCTGGTTCTTATGTTTGTTCATTCCTAGTTGTCCCCCAGGAAATATGGTTAGCAAATAAAAATTAGGGAGGGGGGTTGAGGAAGGAGCTCTTTTATTTTGGATCACTTTTACAGTGCTTTTCAATGCTGTACAGCACTGTAAAACATTTTTCAATGTCCTTTGCCCCCCCAAAAAACTTACAGGGCTTTTTCTGTGGTTACACCTCTACTACAGTGTTATTCTTTCTTCTAAATACCATGATGAAAAGTTAGATGGTCTCAAAATTCATTATTGTCCATAATATCAGAAGGGCTAAAAAACAAGAGACCACTCATATTGTAGCTGAAGTGTAGAGTGGATAAAAGCCAGCTCCCTATCTTCCATCGTTTGATTGTGCTGTCCCCTAGCACAGTGCAGCCTCCTGGCATGTAAGAGGTTATATCTGTACAACAAGGACAGGTGGATCCATACAGGTAAGCACCAAAACCTGGGAGCCATCTACTATTTGCAAAGGAAAAGACAGAGGGGTACATGGTAGTATGGCTGAACAATTGACTAACTGTACCCTACAGCGGTGCCTGTGTTTTTAGAACAGATTTTGCAATATATTATTTCTGAAAAATAAGGAAAAATAGATAATTGAATTGTTAATATGATCATGAAGTTATATTTGGGCTATTCTTTGTTCTGTATTTTTTCTTGTTCATAAACTAAATATTTTTTTAAAAAAGACAGATTGGTGGAAATCCTTTGACTTTTAGGTACATACATGAAACAGCAGTACAATGTATGTATGAGAAGTTCACATTCTTTCATATTCTCTTCAGCCAGTGTATATACCCCCCCCCCAAAACAATATCTTGTTATATCTCTCATAACTTGACGATGGATAAAAACTCAATCTGCTTCAGACGGAACACAGGCCAGAGCTCATTTTAGAGCCTGTCATGTGGTGGTGATGGCAGCGAAGAAAGTTCACTTCTCTGCCACCATTACATCTGCTCAGTGTTGTCCAGCAATGCTTTTCCGGGTGGTCCGGAGTCTTTTGGGGTTTGGTACTACATTAGACTCTGAGCCCTCAGTCGCTCATTGTGACATGTTTGCGAGGCACTTTGCAAATAAAATTGCCCGTATTCAGACTGACTTGGACGCCTCATTGTGCCAGATGTCCCCAAGGCTTCCTCTGGTCATTTTTCTGTGGATACATTTCAGCTTGTAAAGCCTGAGGATGTGAACAGGACTCTGGGAGAAATAAGAGCTACTACTTGTTCTCTTGACCGAAAATCTGCCAGAGTGGGAGTAGCTGACTGGTTGGAATATTTAAATAACACCTCCTTAAGGGAAGGTTCTATGCCAACATTGTTGAAGGAGGCTGTGATAAGACCTTTGTTAAAGAAGCCTTCATTAGATCCTGCAGATCTTAACTTCCACCCAGTCTCTAATCTCCACTTTTTGGGCAGGTGATTGAGAGGGTGGTGGCTGCTCAGTTCCAAGTTTTCCTAGATGACTATCTACACCCCTTTCAATCAGGCTTCAGGCCTGGTCATGAGACAAAAACTGCCTTGGTCACCTTGCTTGATGACCTACGCCAGGCACCAGACAGGGAGAATGAGTCCCTGTTGGTGCTGCTGGACCTCTCAGCGGCCTTCAATACCATCGACCATGGTATCCTTCTAGGCCATCTAGCTGGGATGGGATTGGGAGGCACTGTTTTATGGTGGCTCCGGTCCTACCTAATGGACAGGACCCAGAAAGTGGTGCTGGGAGACTACTGCTCGACCCCCTGGCCATTGGCCTGTGGGGTACCACAGGGTCCCATTCTATCTCCCATGCTCTTTAACAATTATATGAAACTGCTGGGAGAGGTCATCCAGAGATTTGGAGTACAATGTCATGAATATGCTGATGATACAAATCTCTCTCTCCCTACCACCTAATTGGAGGGGGGGAGAGCTCATTCTAAATCGGTGCCTGGAGACTGTGAAGGGCTGGATGTAGGGTAACAAACTGAAACTTAATCCAGACAAGATGGAAGTATTGCTGTTCAAGGAGAAAACTGTACCAGGGATAGAGCTGCAACCTATTCTGGATGGGGTTGCACTCCTCTTGAAGGAGCAGGTCCACAGTTTGGGAGTCCTCCTGGATCCTGGTCTGCTGCTTGATCATCAGGTGGCTGCGGTAGCCAGGAGTGCTTTTGGCCAACTCAAACTGGTCTACCAGCTGCGCCCGTTCCTGGAAGCAGTTGACTTGGCCACAGTGACACATGCATTGGTGACATCAAGGCTTGATTACTGTAAAACACTCTATGTGGGGCTGCCTTTGAAAATGGTTTGGAAATTACAGTTGGTTCAAAATGCATCAGCCAGAATGTTAACTGGAGCATGGCGCAGGGAGCATATCACCCCTGTGCTTTATCAACTCCACTGGCTCCCAATTTGTTTCCGGGCCCAATTCAAAGTACTGGTTCTGACCTTTAAAGTCCTAAATGGCCTTGGACCAATGTACCTGAGGGCTTATGCTCATATGTACCTGCCCAAGATTTAAAATCATCTGCCTCTAGTCTCCTCTGCGTGCCTGGAATGAAAGATGTTAGACTGGCAGGCACATGGGAGAGAGCCTTTTCAGCTGTGCCCCCCAAGCTTTGGAATACCCTACCCCAAGAAGCCCGCTCTGCTCCCTCCCTGATGATTTTCCAGAGACTTCTGAAAACCATCTTGTTCCAGAGAGCCTTTGGGAGGGACTGAAGTTAGATCCTGAACTGATTTTAGCGTTCTATTTTAATTTTACCTCTTTAGTTCCTTCAGAACCACTCTCCTATTTTAATTTATTTTAATGTTTTTGTGATCTTTATTATGTACAATTTTATTATGTATATGTTCGATTTTATTGTAAGCCCCCCTGAGTAGCCTATTATAGGGTAGAAGGGCGGGATAGAAATATTTTTAAATAAATAAATAAATAATTTTTGAAAACAACTTTATTCTCACAGCTGAAATTGTGGGCAGCAGTTTTATCATACCTTGCTTGAAATTTGGTAAGGCCCAGGGTACCAGATAAAATGTTTGTGTGGACTACAGTTTGGTAATTTCTTGAATAGATAATACAAGGAAGGAAGGGGGGGTAGCTTACCTGTTTCCATGCATTTGTTTGGATATATCTAGCTCTCAGTCTCCTTGCAGGTGAAATTCACACTACAGTTGGGAAACAGGCTGGGTCCAAACTCCATGAGGCAAACAGTGCCCTGTATAGAATTTTACCCCTCAAGCAGTGACTCTAGCAAGCATATTGGCTAGAGGGGCCATAGATTGTTCGAACTAGAGCCAGACTGGAATGTTTTTCTCACACTCTTTTGGTTTTGGGAGTTGAATTATTTATTGCCTTTTTATCCAGACCTTCCTTTAGGGAGCTCAGACAACGCACAGGGTGTTCATGTTAGTCTCATAAAAACCCTGAGAGTTATACTAGGCTAAGAATGCACAGTTATAAGATGGGGGATACTTGGCTCAGTAATACTATATGTGAGAAGGATCTTGGGGTTGTTGTTGATCACAAGCTAAATATGAGCCAACAGTGCGATGTGGCTGCAGAAAAGGCAAGTGCTATTTTACGCTACATTAACAAAAATATAGTTTCCAAATCGCATGAAGTATTGGTTCCCCTCTATTCGGCACTTGTTAGGCCTCATCTTGAGTATTGCATCCAGTTGTGGACACCACACTTTAAGAAGGATGCAGACAAACTGGAACAGATTCAGAGGAGGGCAACAAGGATGATCAGGGGACTGGACACAAAGCCCTATGAGGAGAGACGGAAAGAACTGGGCATGTTTAGCTTTGAGAAGAGAAGACTGAGGGAAGATATGATAGCACTGTACAAATACTTGAAAGGTTGCCATACAGAGGGCCAAGATCCCTTCTCAATTGTCCCAGAGTGCAGGACACAGAATAATGGGCTTAAGCTGCAGGAAGCCAGATTTTGGCTGAACATCAGGAAAAACATCCTAACTGTTAGAGCGGTACAACAGTGGAACCAATTCCCTAGGGAGGTGATGGGCTGTCCAACTCTGGAGGCCTTCAAGAGGCAGCTGGACAGCCACCTGTCGGGTATGCTTTAATTTGGATTCTTGCATTGAGCAGGGGGTGGGACTCGATGGCCTTATGAGCCCCTTCCAACTCTATGATTCTATAAAGTGGTCTATGGCCAAATGGTGAGTTTCATGGTTGAATGGGGATTTGAATCCAGATTTTCCTATCTATCCATGACACTATACAACGTTAATCTGGTTTGTTCGATGTAGCTTTGTGAAAAAGCCTCGGGCTCATGTTCCTTCCCTCTCACCCCCAGCATGGCTTTGAAGGTGGCTTGTTTTTCTGAACTGCAGTTGCCTAGGTATGGACATAACAAGTAACCATGGTTAGTTAAAAATGGAAGCAAAAGCTTTCAATCTCCTCCTTGTAGCTGTGCCAGAGGGGAGTCAATGATCCTGAAGCCAATTCATGTAACACTAAAACATAGTATATCACTGTGTCTGAATCAGGCCACCAACTCTCTGTATTAGTTGCTTATTCTCTGCATTGATCACTGTCCTTGCTTTTCTTCTGTTCCAGCTTTTTCTTTTTCTCTTAATTTCAGCATTGCCAAATCCATTAAATCCAACATGTGTCTGTTAGTTCAGTCTGTTCTGATTTAATTTAGCATGGGAACCATTTTACATGCTGGGTAAAAGTACACAAAGAATGAACAAATTAATTTGGCCTGTTGTTAAGTTTTCTTTACAGGTCACTAAATGATTCTGAAAAATCTGTCTGTTTCACTGAGAGCATCTGCCCATGTACTTATGCCCTTGGGATATATAGGTAGTTGTACCTCAGGGAAATTGCCATTTTCTCACAGATTATGCTATGCGCAGCTGCACTTTTCAGTGGAAGAACCTTACATATAAAAGTGTATTTGCATAATTATAAGCAATCATTATGGAGCACATGTGCAGGTCATCAAGGGTGTAGTCGTCTGACGTCTCGGTGCATCTTAGACCTGTTACCTTTTGGGGGGCAGGGTCTCAGCAGGGTCCCTTTGTCTCCAGCATCCTACGATCAGCATGAAAAGGGAGTGTGTTAGCCACTGAGAAGGGTCTTCTAACAGGCTTCCTTGTCCTTTCCTTCTAACTGGAGCCAATTAGAGTGAAAGAGGTGAGTCAGCCAGTGAGAAGACTCTTCTCAGTAGCTAACACTCTCTTTCATGCTTATTGGCTCCTGGGGACATCTGTTGTTGTGGGAGAAGGCATTAACAAGGATCTCATTCTCAACCCTGCAGGGTTGGAGGGGTATGGCTGTGACTAATATGAAGAGACCCTGCATTTCTGAATTTACCACAACACTACTGCAGGTCATTCAAGGAAGTACTGAAAACTGTTATTATTTGGACATGTTTGAAGAATAGGAGTACATAGTGCTATTTCTCAGCCATGCTGAGAAATGAAGAGGGAGGGAACTGTGGCCCTTTATGTGTTGCTAGACTACAGCTCCTGTCGTCTCTTACCAATGGCCATGTTGGCTGGGACTGATGGAAGTTGGAGTTGAACAACATCTGGAGAACCACAATTCCTCATCTGAGTTGGTCTTGTTAACATAAATGTGAGTTTTTCTCTTTCCTCCATTCCAAATAGCCATATTCTCTGGTGATCAGCAGTACCTATAGAACAATGGAAACAGTCCACTTCTGTGACTGTTCACATTAACAAACTGTGCTGGAATTATTATTCATTTAAATTATATTAACCACACTCTTCAACTGAAAAAGGCTCCCAGATAACTTCAACTGAAAAAGGCTCTTTGTGTGTGTGTTATGTGCCTTCAAGTCGATTACGAATTATGGCGACCTTATGAATCAGCAACCTCCAATAGCATTTGTTATAAACTACCCTGTTCAGATCTTGTAAGTTCAGGTCTGTGGCTTCCTTTATGGAATTAATCCATCTCTTGTTTGGCCTTCCTCTTTTTCTACTCCCTTCTGTTTTTCCCAGCATTACTGTCTTTTCTAGTGAATCATGTCTTCTCATTATGTGTCCAAAGTATGATAACCTCAGTTTCATCATGTTAGCTTCTAGAGATAGTTCTGGTTTAGTTTGTTCTAACACCCAGTTATTTGTCTTTTTCGTGCTCCATTGTATCCACAAGGCTCTCCTCCAACACCACATGAGTTAATTTTTCTCTTACCCGCTTTTTTCACTGTCCAATTTTCACATCCATACATAGAAATCAGAAATGAGAAATGCCATGGTCTGAAAGATCCTGACTTTGGTGTTCAGTGATACATCTTTGCATTTGAGGACCTTTTCTAGTTCTCTTATAGCTAACCTCCCCAGACCTGTAAGCTGTTATAGCACAGTGGGGAGGAGAGCCTGGCTGGGAGTCCAGAGTCTGTGAGTTCAAATCCCCGCTCGTGTCACCTGGGTGTAAAGGGCCAACTAAAGATCACCCCCACAGTGAGTGTCTCAGGGTTTATATGCCCTGCCACCTGTGCAGCCGTGGGCAAGCTGCATAGTCCCAAGGAGCCCAGTTGTCCCCCAGCTGACAGTTACGGACAAGGAAGGGGCTGGCTTGTGCAGCTGTGGCAAGCTGAGCAGGCCCTAGCCAGGTGTGGAGGACTAGCCCCAGAGGGAGGCAATGGTAACCCCCCTCTGAATACCGCTTACCATGAAATCCCTATTCATAGGGTCACCATAAGTCAGGATCGACTTGAAGGCAGTCAATTTCCATTTTTCCACAGACCAAGCCTTCTACTGATTTCTTGACTATTGTCTGCATTTTGCTTAGTGACTGTGCCAAGATATTGATAATCCTTGACAAGTTGAATGTCCTCATTGCCGAATTTAAAGTTACATAAATCTTCTGTTGTCATTACTTTAGTCTTCTTGACGTTCAGCTATAGTCCTGCTTTTGTGCTTTCCTCTAAGGGCTCATCCAGACGACTGCAAAATGTGTGACACGCCCGCTATGTGTGTTCATTATTTTTCGGTCATCCAAATGACGTCATTTGCTGTTACGCATTTTCGTGGGTTAAATCTGCTCCTTGCAATACTGGCAAAAATATGATTTGCTGTTTAAAATTGGGAATCATCCCCTGTGCCTTCAGGAGGTAGGATGCAATACCGTGGACTTTACCGCTGATGGGTGGTTCTTGGGCGTTTCCCCTTGCCCCTTCTCCTCATTCCAGCCAATCACGTATCTGCACTTTTGCACATGTGCGAGAATAAGCCCGGGAAAATTGAACCAATCATCGCAATGGTGGGGTGTTGGGGGGGGGGTCTGCAACTACTGTGCAGATGCATTTTATTTTTTGCCAGCCTGCGAACTGGATGGCCGCTCTGGGTGAGATCTGCAATGCACAGCAAGTGAGAAAGGGGCTTCTGGTCGGTTTCACGCCTGCCTCCAGAAAGCTTTGTCAATTTCATTCTACTGGCTGGGGTTTTTGTTTCAAATCATTTCCCCTTGGGAAGGAAAGGGAGAAGGAGGGGTGTGTGACACGTTTCTTGCTTTTTTGGAGAAATAAGTGCAATTGCCAGCGTGTGTATCTCCTTAGAGATTGGAGAACCATAGAGAATGAAATTGACAAACCTTTCCCGAGGCAGGCGTGAAACCGACCAGCAGCCCCTTTTTTGTTTGTATTTGCGATATTACACTTAAACGAATGTATGCTTTTCTGCCTTTATGGAAATTTAAGGAGATACACACGCTGGCAATTGCACTTAATTCTCCAAAAAAGCAAGAAACGTGTGACCCCCCTCCTTCTCCCTTTCCTTCCCTCTGCGAAATGATTTGAAACAAAAACCGCAGCCAGTAGAATGAGATTGACAAAGTTTTCCTGAGGCAGGCGTGAAACCGACCAGCAGCCCCTTTCTTGTTTGTATTTGCGATATTATGCTTAAACGAATGTATGCTTTTCTGCCTTTATGGATATTTAAGGAGATACACACGCTGGCAATTGCACTTATTTCTCCAAAAAAGCAAGAAACGTGTCACCCCCCCTCCTTCTCCCTTTCCTTCCCTCCATGAAATGATTTGAAACAAAAACCCCACCAGTAGAATGAAATTGACAAAGCTTTCCCGGGGCAGGCTGAAACCGACCACCCACCTCCTTCTCCCTTTCCTTCCGCAGCAAGAACTCCTTTACAGCCATATTGTGCTTCGTTGCAAAGGGGGAGAGGGGCATACATCATGTTTTTGCTGACCAATTGGTTGATAGGGGGAGGTTTTAGAGGCAGAACTTGGAAACAGCGAATAGAATGTAGGGGTCTTACCACTGCGTGTGCGGGTGCAAAAAAAAAATTTTTTTTTGTTGGGAAAGAGCGAACTAAAAGGCAAAATGAGGACTGTCAGATGACAAACCGAATATGGAAACCGTGGATTATCCTGCTCCGTTTGGATAAGCCCTAACTTTCATCAGCATTCGTTTCAGATCAATACTGGTTTCTGCTAGTAGTATGGTATTATCTGCATATCTTAAATTATTGATATTTCTCCCTCCAATTTTCACACCTCCTTCATCTTGGTCCAATCCTGCTTTCCGTATGATATGTTCTGCATATAGATCAAACAAATAGGGTGATAAAATACACCCCTGTCCCAAACCTTTTCTGATGGGGAACCATTCAGTTTCTCCATATTCTGTCCTTACAGTAGCCTCCTGTCCAGAGTATAGGTTGTGCATCAGGACAATCAGATGCTGTGGCACCCCCATTTCTTTTAAAACTTTTCATAGTTTTTCATGATCTACACAATCAAAGGCTTTGCTGTGATCTATAAAGCAGAGGGTTATTTTCTTCTGAAATTCCTTGGTCTGTTCCACTATCCAGTGTATGTTTGCAATATGATCTCTGGTATCTCTTCCCTTTCTAAATCCAGCTTGGACATCTGGCATTTCTCGCTCCATATATGGTAAGAGCCTTTGTTGTAGAATCTTGAGCATTACTTTACTTGCATGGGATATTAGGGCAATAGTTCGATCATTGCTGCATTCCCTGGGATCCCCTTTATTTGGAATTAGAATGTATATTGAACACTTCTAGTCTGTGGGCCATTGTTTTATTTTCCATATTTGTTGACAAATTTTTCTCAAAATTTGGATAAATTCAGTCTCAGTAACTTGTAGCAACTGTATTGGTATGCCATCTATTCCTGCTGATTTGTTTCTTCCAAGTATTTTAAGAGCAGCTTTCACCTCACATTCTAAAATTCCTGGTTCTTCATCATACGGGTCGTCCATGAATGAATCTGTCACCCTTGCATCTCTTTTATAGAGTTTTTAGTGTATTGCTTACATCTTTTATTTTATCTCAGTCAGTTAGTGTGTTCCCCTGTTGATAATTCAACATCCCTGCTCTTGGTTTAAATTTCCCTTTCATTTCTGTAATCTTTTGGAATAGGGCTCTTGTTCTACCCTTTTTGTTGTCCTCTTCTATTTCTATACAGTAACTATTGTAATAGTTCTCTTTGTCCCTATGTATTAGTTGCTATATTGTTGCATTTAGGGTTCTGACCATGTTTCTATCTCCTTTTGCTTTTGCTTTCCTTCTCTCTAACCATTTTAAGAGTTTCTTCAGTCATCCATTGAGGTCTTTCTCTCTTTTTAACTAGAGGTATTGCCTTTTTGCATTCTTCCCAGATAATGTCTCTGACTTCAATCCATAGTTCTTCTGGTTCTCTATCAACTAAGTTTAAAGCCTCAAATCTGTTCCTTATTTGATCTTTATATTCTTCTGGGATGTTATTTAAATTGTATTTTGGCATTATGATTGCTTTGTTGTTGTTCTTTAGCTTTACTCTGATTTTCAATATGACCAGTTCATGATCTATACTGCAGTCTGCTCCTGGTCTTATTTTCACAGAAAGTATGGAACTTCGCCGCCATCTGCTACCAATTATATAATTCACTAATAAGCAAGAACCCTTGCGGTTTAAGAACGTACCTATAGCCCACAGATATTTCTATGAAACTTGTTAACAGCAGGGAAACAGCAGCTATAGTGAATGCACCAGGGGAGCAGGAGACCTGACCTCCTCTCTGAGATATTGTACTGCCCTACATATGTGTCAAAATGCAAACACAATTTGGGTTGGTCTTTCACAGTCCAATCCACTTGCTGTGTAGCTTGGAAAAAATTGGTAACATGTGACTCTGAGCACATGGTGAGTGGTGGCAACACCTGCCATCAGCCCAAAGAATAGAAACAAGACATGTGCTGTGCTGATCTTGTTTTAGCAGAGAGGAAGCAACATTATTAAGACAGTTGATATAGTTCAGATGGTCACTGGAGCTCTCTCAGAGGAACAGGAGTCTTCTCTCAGCACCCTTCACAAACTACACTTCCCAGGATTCTCTGGGGGAAGCCATAACTGTCTCAAGTGAAATCAAAGTCTGGTGTAGGTGTGGTCCCCTGATTAGCCAAGCCCAGCAGCTGTGAGTCTGGCTTTTAGAACTTTCAGAAGTTGGTTCTTACTGAGCGTGCCCGATGTTATAATTGGGTTCCAGCCAAAATTTCTTAAATTAATTGAAAATCAGCCAGGCATTTTTTAAACTTTTAAACTGCAGAAGATGAAGGTCACAGTATGGGGCAAGGTCATAACAGGATTACAGGTACTCTGTGAACATGGCTGATTTTTAATGAATTTCAACAGATTATGAGAACTCTGACAGAAAAAAGTCCAAAAAGGCTCTGAGGTTTTCCCCCCGCTCTTTTTAGACATTGAACTCTCTATTCTCTGACTGTTTTGTGTATCACCATGAAAATTGAGACGGTTGTTAAGCAAGCGTTTCTGCGTTCAGGACTATAAGTTTTGTAAGGTTTTGTTTTGAAATGAGCTTATGGGAAGCATCAGAATGACATGGGGTATTTTCAATTTAACATTGCGGAATGTGAAAAATCCACTCTGGCTGTAGTATACAGCCACTCTTGTGGCTTAGTATACAGCCACTCTTGTGGCTGTATAATCAATGTGATTCCTATATTGACCATTTGGTGATGTCCACATGTACAGTCGTCTTTTTGGTTACTCAGAAAATGTGTATGCAACAAACAAATTATTGGCTTCATAGTGTTCAATAAGTCTTTCTCCTACTTTAATTTATATCTCCTAATCCCCATTTTCCCACAATTTCTAGTTCTTCTCTGTTCCCTACTTTTGCATTCCAGTCCCCCATGATTATCAGCACATCTTGTTTTGGTGTGTGATCAATTTCTTCCTGTACTTCTGCATAAAATCTCTCCAATTCCTCTTCTTCTGTGTTTGCTGTTGGATCCTAGACTTGGATGGTGGTTATGTAACTTATGTTAATAGGTTTCCAGTTGAATCTCATTGATATAACTTGCTCAGAGTTTGCATTGTAGCTCCTAATTGCCTTTGCTACATCACTTCTCACTATTAAAGCAACCCTGTTTCTTCTTAATTTCTCATTTCCTACATGAAATATTTTGTAGTTGCCCGAATGAAAGTGTCCCATTCCCAAGTATTTCTTGCTTGACAATTTCTGACTTTCCCTGGTTCATGCTTCTCACATTCCATGTTCCTGTTGTGTACATCATACAACTCAGGACTCTCCTTTCTCATCTGTGCTTATAGTTAGCAATAATAAGATGGTTTCTGACCTCAGGCTTGCAATCTAAAGGTACTGTTCATCATTTTAAAAAAGTCTGTGCTTCTGTTTTTTCCTCTGTTAATCACTTATATAAGGCCTGGTTCAAACACACGATCATAACTTGACTGCAGCATCAAGTATTGACATGCATGTGTGAGTGGACCATTCTAAAATTAATGCCACAGAGAGAGAACTTTCATGATACTTTAAGCAAAACACTCTTCAGTGGAGCCAGTTCACACCTGCAACATGTGTGAACCAGTCAGTCCTCAGTATGAACATCACAGGAACATAAATTGAAATAATTATTAATGTGAATATGGTCTAAATACTTCTAGTCCTACAGCTCCAGGCCATCAAATACTTATCTGCTTTCTTGTGGCTCTTGCCAGAATATTCCACTGAAGACCTGGGCATTATTTATTTTATTAGATTTCTATCCTGCCCTTCCTCCCAGTAGGAGCCCAGGACAGCAAACAAAAGAACTAAAAACACTTTAAAACATAATAAAAATAGACTTTAAAATATATTAAAACACAACAACTTTAAAAACATTTTTAAAAAGCTTTTAAAAAGCTTTGTTCAACAAAAACAAAAAGGTTTAAAAACACATTAAAAAGCAATTCCAGCACAGATGAAGAATGGGATAAGGTCTCTACTTAAAAGGCTTGTTGAAAGAGGAAGGTCTTCAGTGGGCACCAAAAAGATGGCATCTATCTAATACTTAAAGGGAGGGAATTCCAAAGGGTAGGTGCCATTACACTAAAGGTCCATTTCCTATGTTGTGCAGAACGGACCTCTTGATAAGATGGTATCTATAGGAGGCACTCACCTGCAGAGTGCAGTGATCGATTGGGTATATAAGGGATAAGATGGTCTTTCCAGTATCCTGGACCCAAGCTGTATAGGGCTTTGTACACCAAAACTAGAACCTTGAACTTCGCCTGGTAGCTAATAGGTAGCCAGTGCAATTCTTTAGCAGCAGGGTGACATTTTGGCGATACCCTGCCCCAGTGAGAAGTCCTGCCATCGCATTTTGCACCAGCTGCAGCTTCCGGACCAAACTCAAGGGTAGCCCCACATAGAGTGCATTACAGTAATCCAACCTGGAGATTACCAGTGCAGACAACAGTCGTTAGGCTATCCCAGTCCAGAAATGGCTGCAACTGTTTTACCACCCAAAGCTGGTAATAGACACTCCTAGCCATGAAGGTCACCTGGGCCTCTAGCAACGAAGATGGATCCAGGAGCGCCCCCAGACTATGGACCTGCTCTTTCAGAGAGAATGCGATCCCATCCAAAGTAGGCAACTGACCAAGTATCCGAACTCGGGAACCATCAATCCACAGTATCTCCATCTTGCTAGGATTCAGACTCAGTTTATTGGCTCTCATCCAGTGCACCACTGAGTCCAGGCAGCGATCCAGGGCTTGCATGGCCTCTCCCGGTTCAGATGTTACAGAGAAATAGAGCTGGGTATCATCAGCCTACTGCTGACATCTCACCCCAAATCTCCTGATGACCACTCCCAAGGACTTCATATAGATGTAAAACAGCATGAGGAACAAGATGTTACCCTGCAGCACCCCACAGCACAGCTGCCAGGGGTCTGAAAGACAATCACCCAGTGCTATTCTCTGAGAATGTTCCTGGAGATAGGATCAGAACCACATTAAAACAATGCCTCCAGTACCCATCCCAACAAGCCGGCCCAGAAGGATTCCATGGTCAATGGTATCAAAAGCCACCAAGAGATTAACTAAGAATAACAGGGTCACACTCCCTCTGTCCTTCTCCTGATAAAGGTAACCCATCAGGCGACCAAAGCCAATTCAGTCCCATGACCAGGCCTGAATCCAGATTGGAAAGGGTCAAGATAATCTGTTTGATCCAAGAGTACTTACAAATGCTGTGCCACAATCCTCTCGATCACCTTCCCTAAAAAGGGGGTATTTCCAACAGGGCTTAGTTGTCACAAACCAGTGGATCCAGGGTGGGCTTTTTCAGAAGCGGTCAGATCACTGCCTCTTTCAGGGCAGCTGGGACCACTCCCTCCCCCAAAGATGCGTTGACTACATCCTGGATCCACTTAGTCATACCCCCTCAGCAAGTTTTAATAAGCCAAGAAGGGCAAAGGTCAAGAGGACATGTTGCTGGCCTCATCTTCACAAGCACCTTGTCCACATCATCAGGACTCATCCACTGAGTGTTCCCAAGAGGTTGAAGCAGACGTTGCACTGGACACCTCACTGGGGACTACAGTAGATGTGGATGGGACATCAAGATTGCTACGAAGGCGAGCAACTTTACCCTCAAAGTGCCTTGCAAACAATTCACAGTGGGCCTCTGAAAGGTCTAAAACTCCATTTCCTGGAGCTGATGTCCACAGACCCCTGACAATACAGGAAGCTCCACTGGACGGCTGCTTGAGGATGTGATGGTGGCAGAGAAGTGAGCCTTCTTTGCTGCCCTCACTGCTGTATCATAGGCACGGTTATGAAGTTTTACTCATGCCCGATCAGCTTCACAACACATCTTTTGCCATCCAGCCTGTTTCATTGCCCTTAGCTCACTGGTGTACCAGGTGCAAACCGGGCTCCACAATGTCGGAGAGGGCACTCGGGTCTAACCGTGTCAAGAACCCAATGTGCCTTACTGTTCCACAGCATGACAAGGGCTTCAACAGGGTTACCTGCTCTATCTACTGGGAACTCTCCCAGGGCATTCAGGAATCCTAATTACATTAGTCTCTGGGGGCGGACCATCTTATTCTAGCCACTACCCCTGCAGGGAAGGATTAGAACCATAAGTCTAAACTTCACCAGGAAGTAGTGTGTCTATGACAATTGTGTGACATCCACCACCCCCATCTCCAGACCACTTGTTCCTCCATCTGGAGCAAAAGCCAAGTCGAGGGTGTGCCCTGCCCTATGTGTCAGGCCAGTGACAACTTGAGACAGCCCCACGGTCGTCATAGAGGCCATGAAGTCCCAAGCTGGAACACTAGAGGCAGCCTCAGCATGGACATTGAAATCACCCAGGCTTATCGTTCTGGGCTCCTCCAATACCACAGCTGAGAGGGCCTCCGCCAGCTCGGTCAGAGAAGCTTCCGGGCAGCAGGGTGGATGGTACACCAGCAGCAACCCTCATTTACTGTCTCCTTGGCCCGACACAAAGTGCAAACACTCATAGCTAGCTCTAAGACAGAGTGGTTTCCTGGTGACAGAGAAGGAGGTTCTGTAGACCACAGCAACTCCTCCCCCCCCATACCTTCAGCCTGTGTTGATGTTGCACCAAGTATCCAGATGAGCAAAGCTGGGTCAGATCAACTCCTCCCGGCTTACCCACCAAGGTCCCGGTAATGCACACCAAATCAGCACCTTCGTCCACGATTAGATCATGGATGAGTATGGTCTTATTGGGTACCGATCTGGCGTTAAACAACAACACACACAGGCCAGTGGGCACAGCAGATGAGCGATGAGGAACCTGTCCATGAGAGGAGTGGGAGCGAGGAACAAGGTGTAGATAGACTTGCCCTCATCCTCTGTGGTAGTTCACCATCCCCCCATGGCTATACCTCCCTCTACCCATGATCACTGCAATTGGGGTGGCATCACCCATGTTCCTCCTTTCTAAGACTCCTCCTAAACACCTGATATGAACCCAACATGAGCCCACCAACAAAACTTACCTCAACCAGTTATCCCAGTAGGCCTCTGAGAGAATTGGGAACAGTCAGACCCACTCAATATCTTTCATGCAGGGCACATCTACTCTGTTTCAGATTGAACGGATAATTCCCAGTGTTTCCCCTGTTCGCAGAAGATGATCCAGCGCTCATCCAGGCCACCTGCTAATTGAGCATTCATCCTGATTTGCTTGCATAGGCGTTGTCCCATCTTTATTTGGCATTTGTTCTGCTTTGTTTGCAGGAAGATAATATAAGCATTCATCCTGATTTGTTTGTGCAGTGTTTACATATGACTTCCTGTTAATCATTTGTTCATCCCACACTTTTCAGTGCATTTCCCCGTCACTTTCCTAACTGCAAAAAGCCCTTTTTAAAAAGTGGTTTGGTTATGCTAGGACAACAGAGTGCTTTAATCTACTTTAATTGTGCAAAGCTAAATTTCTGGTATGCGCTTGAATCAGGCTGGAGGCGATCCTAATGAAGGTCAAAGTCTTAGTTTGAAAAACTTACTTTGTTCATGCAGTACTAGTGTACATGTTCTGTCGGACACATGGAGGAAACTGTTTCTGTGTGACAGTTGTTCAGAGTAGCAAGTATAAAGCATAGTATGTTTGTGGCTGGTAGTGGCATGGTGTCTATATTATGTAGAGGATCCCTCTGACAAGCCACTCTACCATTAGAACTGCAGCACAGAGCAGCCATCATTGTGGGATGTGTTTCAGTTAGGCTCCATATGGCCATTCTAATGTCAAAGCAGCCCTCAGCCTTTTGGAAAACTGTGTTGTCGGTAGATTCTGTGTTGCGTCTAGAGATGGCAGCGTTCACAGTGACACATAAAATTGATTGCTATTCTTGGCTCGTGCCTTATATTTCTTGGTTCAGCTTTGTTTGTTTCTCTTCATTTTGGTTCCAAACCTAAAACTGGCCACAGTTCAATGCCATAATCAAGATGTTTGGCCAAAATATATAGAAAATATGAATTGGCTCTTCAACATATGCACTTCGGCCAGATAATCTGAGTGCATTGCCAGACTCTAAATGCACAAGTTTGAGATTGATGTTGTTTTCTGTGTCTTGTCTGTAGAACAGATGAACTAGTAGTTCTGCATTTCAGAAGCATAAATGCTGCCTGTTAGAAAGTCAGTATTGGCTCTGATTTTCTCTCACACTTGGTGGCAAACTCTATGCACTCAGTTGCAAACCTTGGTTGTCACTGTGTATTTTACAGAACTTTGTAAGGAGTAGTAATGGGGTAGTAATGCTTAATAGAAGGTGCATCAACACTTCAAAGAGAGGTCAAAAGTCACAATGGCTGTGTACATACCTTACATGTAAAGCACATCCCTCCAAAGAATCCTGGGAACTGGTTACAGCTACAATTCCCAGCACCCTTAGCAAACTACAGTTCCCAGGATTCTTGGGGAGGATGTGCTTTGAATGTATGGTATGTACACTTCCAATGTCTCTGTCTCCTAATTCAGACACTCCTTTTTCCCAGAGTTACCTCACAGCCTAAGTATAGTATTGCTGTAAGTAATTTTCATTAGAGCTGACTTTTGGTGGCTTGGCTAAGCAAGAAGACTGGATTTTATGTTCTGCATGTCATTTCAATTTTTTTTAAAGGTTTTTCTTGTGCATACAGATATATGAAATTATTATTAAATGGCCCTATTTTCCTGTTATATGATTTTCCCCATATATTGGTAACACAGTTTAGCTAGACTTATTCTCAAACTAGATTAGGATTGATTTGTCAGATTTCCTTTTTCTTTAACTGTCCCCCTTTCCTGGGAAGGAACCAGGCAGCATTTCTAGAGGCATTAGTTCGTTGGTCAGGCATCAACTATTCTGCTCCAGATGTCTTCTGATGATTAGCTGCCAGATAGACAACTCTTCTGTTCTGTGTGTGATGTTTATGAAGGATCCATTGTATAATTCTGCCCTGTATACGGTAATGTCTAGTGCAGGGTACATAATCTGTGACCCTCCAGAAGTTGTTGGAATCATCAGCCTCAGTAGGGATAGAAGGATCTGTCAATTTCAGTTTTCTCAGTTTCTTATTTTTCCAGTCGTAAATACAGTTCTTCAAGTTTCTGAAGCAATTTGCAATTTTTAAAAACATCCTCATGAAAATTCTTCAGCATTTTAGTGCAAATTTATCACAATAAACACATTTTGTATGCAGTTTTGACTATTGTAACATTTTTGCAAGCAATTTCTCCTAATATAACACATTTTATATGTTATTTGCACAAATATACAGTATTCATTTTTATGCACACTTTCCCCTAATATATGCATTTTTAAAAAACATTGGTTGGAGAACTGCATTGCAAAAATTGGATAAGCGCAAATTTCGAAGGATGGCTGTGTTTTGGTTCTTTTATAGTTTCAGAAAGAGCTTGATGGATTTGGCTTTAAATGCAAACTGAATCGACTTTCTCTCACATCCCTAAGCTCCAGCCAGCCAGCAAGATGTGCTTTACATATAAGGTATGTACACAGCCATTGTGACTTTTGACCTCTCTTTGAAGTGTTGATGCACCTTCTATTAAGCATTACTACCCCTGTGAAGCTCCAATTTGTCTCCTCACAAGGTGCATGGTCAAGGATAATGGGAACTGTAGTTGAACATCATCTGGAGGACAACTGGTTTCCCACTCCTTGTCTAGAGGAATAAATATTAATGTTTCCCTGGTTTGTCCAGTGCAAAATATAGAAGGAAGTAAGGGCCAGTTCACACTTTACATGGCAGAAGTGTTTGCCATGTGTACGCTGGGTGTCACTTAGTGAAACTGTAAAAAGCGTTTATGTGAGACAGGATGAGTCAGAGCAAACACAGCTCAGAGTTCATTTTAAGAACTATGGCATGGTTGTGATGGTAGCAAAGAGATTGTTCTTCCATCCACAGATAGTCATCCAGAAGAAGCGTTTCAATTTACTGTCGAACCTACTTCACTAACTGCAAGTGCTGAACCAATTCAATTCTACTGTGACAATATTGCTAGACATTTGCAGATAAAGTTGCTGAGCTCTATGTGACTTGGATACTGTGCAGTTAGTACAGAGACTAAACTGGAAGTGTCAGTAGCTGGCTTTTGTTGCAGTTGCTTAGATTAGTGATTGGAAACCTTCTTGTGTGTTTGATCTTTATCCTAGCTGGTTGGTGACTACTATTGGACCAACTTTTGTCTACTGTCCCATTTACCATCTTTGGAGAGTGTGATAAGAATGGTTGGTAATAGCACACATTCAGGCATTCCTAGAGACTGCATTATTCTTTTATCCATTCCAACCCAGCTTTCAGGTGGATCAAAAGTTTGGAGGAGGCAAATACACAGCCACTTCAGGCTGTGTTCATAATATTTACTATGGGTATCAGTGATTGTGTAATTGCACTGATATGTGCATAAAATCCAGTTTTACACATGTTACTGATTGGACCAAAAGTGAGTTTCTGAGGAGCATGCAATACAGTTTGTTGGGTTGTATAGAAGTATGCAATAGCTTGAAAATGCAGTGCATTTAGGCACTGTCTCGCAATACCGTGGTGACTACTGTGCATATGGGTCCTTCCCATGCAGTGCTCAGCTGCAAGGCACAATGGGTCACCATATTTTGGCACCAAAGTGAACAGCAATAAAACCTCCCTACCTCCCACTAAGACTTCATAAATGTCACTCATGAGGGATGTGGCAGTGCAAGTTAGAAGGGTAAGAATAGTAATCCAAAAATTCTGACATGCTAAAGAACACCAAAGCACAAAATCTACCACTTTAACATTTGCTATTATGATTTCTATTTGTACCCTGAGACTGCTTTTAATGGGGCTGGTGAATAATCTGCATGTAGTGCCTGATAGAGGAGATGCTATATTTCCCTGTTGATTGTTTTTAGATATCTCTGCAGCATTTGCTAGAATATAATAGTTCATGACATTTTTCTGGGTCATCTTCAGGTACTGGTAGGAGTGATGGGATTAGCATTGATAGTCTGCACTCCTTCCTCTCCATACATTCCCAAGTAATCTGTTTGAGGACTTTTTCATCAGCCTCCTAGAGTATTATTCCCCCACAATTCAACATCTGTGTCAAAACAGCTGAGAGATATCATCTGAACATTTGGACTGTGGTGTAATTTCTATGCTGATGACACCCAGCAAAAGTCTAATCCGAGAGCAGTAATATCTTTTTTAGCCAGTATCCAGTAAAAGCTGAAGGTGAACAAACCAAATTACCAGACTAGCAGAAGAGCTAAAAGTTAGCATTCTTGAGTAGTCAGTTAAATATTGAGAGTGTTTGCTGGTAGTTGAGTGTCAGGATGCAGGATTGGGGCCCTGAAGTTTCAGACGATGAGGAGAGGGAGGGGGTCATTTGGCCAGAGTCGTGTGAAGAAGAAGCAGAAGAGGGGGAGGGAATCTCAGAGATAGAACTGTCTGGGAGCGAGGACCTTGAGCGTCCAACAGACACAGATTTTTACCGTGAGCTACCCACGACTCCCCCCCTCCAAGCTTGGAGAAGGAGGGAGGGCAAGGAGGAATCCAACCCCTCCTGATCCAGGAAAAAGCAAGGAGAAGCAGCCAGATGGTTTAAGCATTGCCCCCCCGCTTTCCCCCATACCTGAGTCAGATTTCTCAGAAGGGGAGGGGGCGGTGGCACCCCCTTCACCACGTACAAGGAGACAGCAAAAGAGGTGGCAAAAGAAGGGGGAGAGGCGGGGTGTGGATGAGGGCACTTTGAGGCGGAGTGAGAGAATTCGCGCTCGCTTGCCCCCTCCTTAAGGGACAGTGGAAGTATTGGTTCCTTGTTCTGTCAACTCTCTTCTATGTCACAGGTTGTGTTTAGTAAAAGTTCATGAGACAGCGTAGTCTTTGTCTGGATATTACTTTAATAAAAACTGATTTGCTTTCACCAACTGGTCTGGTTCCTGAGCCTCAACCTGGACACGACAGTTTGACAGAACCACCTACCCAACCCTTGACGCTTCCGCCACTTGAACGGGACAAGATGGAACAGGGAGCAGCAGGGGGGACACAGCTCACTTCTGAGGCAGAGGAAGTGCGACAGCTGAGAACTACAGGCAGATGTCCAAACCTTGTTGGCATCAGTGAGGGCATTGAAAACTGACAACCAAACTTTGAAATCCATGATAGCCCAAATGCGGACAACCCCTTCAGCCGCTGTGGTTAAGATCCCGATTGGATTGCCACCTAAGTATGCGGGACAGAGTGACCAACTCTCCACCTTCGTGGCTCAGTGTGAAATGTATCTGGACATTAGAAATGCAGAATTTCCTAGTGATGCGGCCAAAGTGGCCTTCGTGATCAGTCTATTGGAAGGGGAAGCTGCCAAGTGGGTCACTCCCTATCTGGTCAGAAAGGATGCCATCCTAGGAAGATATAGAGGATTTATGCTAGCCATGACCGAGATGTTTCAGGACCCCCAAAGAGCGGAGACTGTGGCGAGGCAATTGGGCGCGTTGAAACAAGGGAAAGGAACTGTTTCAGAGTATACCAATGCCTTTAAAATTCTGGCCCAGGAAACTGGTTATAATGACTTAGCCCTGATGTTTATGTACCGAAGTGGACTGAATGCCGAGATCTTGGATGATCTGGCCAGAACTACACCCCCAACTGACCTGCCTGGGCTGATTCGGCTGTGCCTGCTAATCGATCACCGGTTGGAAGGAAGGCGCCTGGAGAGGAAACAAGACATACAGAGATACTCAGCTTCAGCATCTCACAGTAAAATCCCTCCAACTCCCAGGATGTCAGGTAACACGGGAGAAGGATCGGGAGGGGCTCGTCCGAAGCTATCGGAGGAGGAAAAAGAAAGGCGTCGTCGGGAACTTCTCTGTTTTTACTGTTCAAAGCCTGGCCACGTCGCTAGGGAATGCGGACTTAAAGGAGATAAAACGGGGCCGTCGGGAAACTAAAGTACCCAGCTCTCGTACAGGCCGGAGAGCTGGGGGCAGGTGTGTACAAAAGGCCTCCGGTAACACAGCCCCCTTCAAAAGGGGTGCTGGTGCTACCTATTCGGATTACAACTTCCACAGGAGTAATGTTCAACTCTACAGCACTGATTGACAGTGGAGCCTCTACCAATTTCATTGATGCAGAGTTGGCAAAACGTCACCGAATCTACCAATGGAAATTGGAAACCCCCTTGTCAGTTGAAACCATTGATGGTAGACCGTTGAAGTCGGGTGGGGTGACTCGAGCCACAGAGGAATTGAAGCTAGAAATTCCTGGGCACAAAGAGCTCATTTCCTTGTATGTGTCAGATCTCTCGAACTTTGATGTGATTCTGGGAATGCCCTGGCTAGCAAAGCATGACCCAAAAATAGCTTGGAAGGATGTGGTTGTATGGTTCACCTCTCAGTACTGTCACGAGAACTGTCAGCCAGAGATAACCGTAAAAGCCCTGGCAGGAGCTGTGCAGGAGGTCAAGGAAGTGGCACTTTCCTTGAAATATGTGGACTTTGAGGATGTGTTTAATGAAAAGGAAGCGGAGTCTTTGCCCCCCCATCGCCCTTATGACTGTGCGATTGATTTAGTGCCAGGAGCAAGCATCCCAGCTGGAAGAATCTACTCCCTAACAGAGCCAGAGAGAGCAGCTCTGAGAGAGTTTTTGGAAAAAACCCTGAAGCGAGGATTTATCCGTCCCTCACAATCCCCCGCTGGGGCCCCCTTGCTGTTCGTGAAGAAGAAAGGAGGTGAACTCAGACCCTGTAATGATTACCGCGCCTTAAATCAAATTACCATCCCTAACAGTTATCCATTGCCCTTGATTCCGGAGTTGTTAGATCGACTGCGTTCTGCAACAATCTTCACGAAACTGGACTTAAGAGGTGCATATAATCTGATTCGAATGAAACAGGGGGATGAATGGAAGACCGGGTTCAACACCTCCTATGGTCAATTTGAATACCTGGTGATGCCTTTTGGGCTATGTGGGGCTCCTGGCGTGTTTCAGAAGTTTATGAACGAAGTGTTTAGAGACCTCTTGGATCAATACGTGATTTGTTATCTGGATGATATTCTGGTGTTTTCAAAGAGCCAGGAAGAACATAATCAACACGTGAAAACTGTGTTGAAAAGACAGAGAGAACCACTTGTATGCCAAGTTAGAGAAATGTGGGTTTGACTTGTCATCTTTGGATTTCCTTGGATACCGAATCTCGGCAGGAGGAGTGGAGATGGATCCAGGAAAAGTGAGTTGTGTATTGGATTGGGGCCAGCCAACCACCAAGAAGGACGTACAACATTTTCTGGGATTTGCCAATTACTACAGAAAATTTATCCCAGGTTTTTCCAAGCTAACAGCTCCCCTTACGGACTGTTTAAGGGGAAAAGTTCCAATGGACAGAGAACGCAGCGAGAGCTTTCGGGGAACTGAAAAGGAAATTCGCATCTGAGCCTATTTCGCGTTTTGCTGACCCTACCCGCCCTTTCGTCGTGGAAGCGGATGCTTCAGACACAGCCATTGGGGGGGGGTCCTTTTGCAACCAGACATGGATGGGAAAGAATTGTATCCTTGTGCATATTTCTCCAGAAAACTAAAGGATGCCGAAAGAAATTATACAGTGTGGGAAAAAGAGCTGTTAGCCATCAAAGACTCATTTGAGAATTAGAGACAGTATTTAGAGGGAGCCCAGCATCAGATAGAAGTGCGTTCCGATCATAAGAATTTGGAAAGTCTGCAGACAGCTCGGAAGTTGAACCAGAGACAGATACGTTGGTTGCAGTTTTTCGCCAGGTTTAACTTCAGAATTACTTATCACCCTCATGCAAAAAATCAGAGAGCAGATGCCCTATCCAGGCAACCGCGATATAAAGGAGATGAAGTTTGCAGCCCTCCCTAGTACATTGTCCCACCGGAAAAACTGGTGTTGGGAGTATGCCAGCCTTCATGGGAAGAGGAGCTCAAGAAGGCACAGCAGGGGGATCCATGCATGCAACGATACATTCAGGAAAGGGAACAGGATCCAGATTCAGAAGTAAGTTTCCATTGGAAGGATGGACTGTTGTGGTTTAAAGCTGCCAGATATGTGCCAAAGGGTGACCTAAGACTCAGAATTTTGCGTCAATGTCATGACTCTATCACGGCTGGACACTTTGGCATTTTTAAGACCATTCAAAATGTAGCTAAGGATTTTTGGTGGCCTCAAATGCGCCGAGACATTGAAAACTATGTAAAATCATGCTCTGTCTGTATGCAGGCGAAAACAGACACGGGAAAACCTGTAGGGCTGCTAGAACCTTTACCAACGCCTAGCCAACCCTGGAAGGACCTTTCCATGGATTTTATAACTGATTTACCGAAGTCACAAGGAATGACAGCTATATTGGTCATAGTGGATTCATTGACCAAGATGGCACATTTCCTTCCTTGCTCAGGAGCCTTAGAAGCTAGAGAAACAGCAAAATTGTTTATAAAGGAAATCTACCGCTTGCATGGATTGCCCAATAGCCTGGTCTCGGATTGGGGAACTCATTTCACAGCTAAATTTTGGAGAGCTGTTTGGAAGCAGCTGCAAACGGAGTTAAAACTTTCTTCAGCTCATCACCCCCAGACGGACAGGCAGACGGAGAGACTTAATGCTGTTTTAGAAAGGTATTTGCGCTGTTATGTGTCTTACCAACAGACTGATTGGGTTTCCTCTTTGCATTTTGCAGAATTTGCTTATAATAACTCCTTGCATACCAGTACTGGACAAACACCTTTCTTCGCTAACTATGGGTTCCATCCCAAGGCTTTCCCCAGCAGTGCAGGGAGTGTGCCTGTACCGGCAGTGGGGGAATTTCTGCAGGAGCTTCAGGCAGTGCAGCAGATACTGAAACAACAACTAGACGAGGCCAAAGTGGAGTATAAACGAGTTGCTGATCAACATTGACGGGAGGGGACCCCCCCTTCAGATAGGAGACAAGGTATGGTTGTCTACCCGCTTTTTCCAGATGCCGGGCAAATGCAGGAAGCTGCACGATAAGAGAGTGGGACCCTTTGGAATAGAGGCGCAAATCAACCCAGTAGCTTATCGTCTGAAGTTGCCAGATACTTTTAAAATACATCCTGTGTTTCATCGCTCCTTGTTAACGAAAGCAGCCCCTCCCAGTGAGTTAAGACCAGTGGAATCTCCAGGAGCGCCGTTAATAGTGGATGAGCAAACTGAATTTGAAGTGGCAGAGATTCTGGACTCAAGGAGAAAGCATAATAAACTACAGTATTTGATTCACTGGAAGGGTTATGGACCAGCTGACAGATCGTGGGAAAATGAGAGCAATGTCCATGCTCCGGACTTAGTAAGAGACTTTCATCAACGGTTCCCTCATTGTCCTAAGCCGACAAGTTGGGGGGGAGCACAGCATGGAGGAGGGGATGGTGTCAGGATGCAGGATTGGGGCCCTGAAGTTTCAGACGATGAGGAGAGGGAGGGGGTCATTTGGCCAGAGTCGTGTGAAGGAGAAGCAGAAGAGGGGGAGGGAATCTCAGAGATAGAACTGTCTGGGAGCGAGGACCTTGAGCATCCAACAGACACAGATTCTTACCGTGAGCTTCCCACGCCTCCCCCCCTCCAAGCTTGGAGAAGGAGGGAGGGCAAGGAGGAATCCAACCCCCTCCTGATCCAGGAAAAAGCAAGGAGAAGCAGCCAGATGGTTTAAGCATTGCCCCCCCGCTTTCCCCCATACCTGAGTCAGATTTCTCAGAAGGGGAGGGGGCGGTGGCACCCCGTTCACCACGTACAAGGAGACAGCAAAAGAGGTGGCAAAAGAAGGGGGAGAGGCGGGGTGTGGATGAGGGCACTTTGAGGCGGAGTGAGAGAATTCGCGCTCGCTTGCCCCCTTCTTAAGGGACAGTGGAAGTATTGGTTCCTTGTTCTGTCAACTCTCTTCTATGTCACAGGTTGTGTTTAGTAGTTAAAGTTCATGAGACAGCGTAGTCTTTGTCTGGATATTACTTTAATAAAAACTGATTTGCTTTCACCAACTGGTCTGGTTCCTGAGCCTCAACCTGGATACGACATTGAGGGATCATGTCCATAATTGGTATGTGATCTGGGATCCTGATCTGCTCCTGATTGAGCTATGACTGCCATCGATGGGGGAGGGGGAGTTAAAATGTTCCCTTGTGGAAAGAAAGGATTTGAGCATGGTTGTCCTTGCATTTGTAAACAAAGGATTGACTATTCTAATATTTATTTATTTTAATCCTTTCTATCTTGTCTTTAAAAATAAAGTCTTATCTAGGCAATTTACATAATAAAAACCACAAAACAATAAAATTCAATTAAAACGAATAACATAAAAACACATCTGTGTAATCATGTATATAAACCAGCAGAAAATCATTCAGAAAAAGTTTTGTGAAATAAAATTATCTTCAAAGATAGAACAGAGGGATCTCAGCAACATTCCCTGGAGAAGAAGATCTGCAGATGTCGAGCTACCACTAAAAAGGTCTTGTTCTTGGTCATTGTTGATTTAATCTTTGCTAACAGTAGCGACAGAGCCCTCAGCTCAGATGCCCATCTTACGGCTTGGGTGCATTTATGTGGAAGAATGCTGGAAAGTTGCATTTAGTGCAGAATATATTTGCCTGTCATGTCACTTGGATGAGTTGCCATGTCCACACAACTCCAGTGCTGGCTTCCTATTAGGAATGTAAGAGGCATAGATTTCTGTTCCAACACTGTCACATGTAATGCTGTTTCTGATTCACTGCAGTTCAGTGTCTTAAAAAACTATGTTATTTGTCTCACTGTCTGCTCTACATAATTAATTATATTATCATTACGTTATTTCACACCATTCATTTCAAAGGAAATACCATTCATTTCAGTGCAAAGAAAACACAATGCAAATAGGAGGGGGGAAGTAATCAATCATTTACATATTGTTTGCAGACTGAAACAACAACAGCAGCTAATTCCAATCATATACCCTGGATTGATTTCCACTCTGGACATGGGAGGAATAAGTGAACATCGGCAATTTCCATTCCCACTTCCATCTAAATTCTTCAGCATCTGACTTCCTATTGGCTTCCAGGCTCAATATTTAAGATAGAATAGCCAGATGTAAAACCATGATAAGCTACACCTGTTGAAATTCCCTCTTCTACACAACTGTTAAAGGTGCAGGAACCTTGTCCATGCTTGCATCTGACCATCCTCCTTCAGCCTTTCAATTTCACTCTGAAAAATCAAACAAACCCTGCCTGAATTCCCCTATTGCAGCTGTCATCTTGGTAAGTATCCTTTAACCTTGGGTCCCTACAGGTCGTTGAACTACTACTTCCATCATCCTCAACCAGCTTAGCCAATGGTCAGGATGATTATTTATTTATTTATTTATTACATTAATATACTGCTGCATAGCCAAAGCTCTCTGGGTGGTTTACAAAAATTAAAAACATTGAACATTAAAAACAAATATGCACTTTTTAAAACCATGTAGCACAGATAAACCAGGTAAAAGACCTGGGAGTTGTAATCCAACAACCTCATCTCAAATTTGAAGAACGCTGCTCAGCTGCTTTGTCACTAATCTTGCACCGCCCCCTTCCAGTCCTCTAATTGAACAAGAGCTAACTACACTTGCAGCAGGTAACCCCAAGTGACCCAAGGCAGCTCTGTTTGTTGTTTTCATAGTGGCCAGCAATAAGAATAGTTAAATGTACATACCCCATAGGACTGCTCTGTTTTAATACAGGTCATCCCACAGAAGTGGCCGACACAGCTCTGTCATTCTCTTTTCTAGACTTAAAGAGCTAGAAAGAAGCATGAAATGTGGCAGCCGTCCATTTCAAGGACTCCTCCAGACTTGTCTTTTATTGCGGGTGTATTCTCCAACAGGTTCTTGACGCAATAATCGTGTGTTAGTGGTGGATTTATTCTGTTTTATTAATTGCTCTACGATGTTGCCCCAATGCTACCATGTCATTGCTGTCTGAAGGGCTATAGCGCAACAAAAGTGGGACAAGAAAAAGAAAACCAAGCACATTTGTGGTATGAAAAGTGAATGGGATTTCTGCAGAAAGTTACGGGATATGTATTGATTAGAAATGAAGCACTATGACTGCCCCAAAACTTTTGCAGGTGGGCACAAATAGTACTGAAAACAGGATTGCATATGACTACACTGATAGAATCATGAATGCACAATTAAAAAGGATGTCTAAAGGAGCCCTAGGTAATTCAAGGTGCCGCTTTTGGTGTCTGACTCTCTGCAAAGCTTGTGTCCAGCCTACTGTTAGTTCCAGCTCATTTGCCAACAAGGGGGAATTGGCAACACAAGCTTGCAGACAGAAAGAACAAATCTCTTTTTTGGTCAGGATATTTGGTTAGGGAATATTAGCTGACTCATGCTGGCCTATTGATGCCAAAAGGTTTCTTTGGTTGGTGTGGCTGATTTCTCTACAGTTACTTCCCCATATAGCTATACTTTAGCTGGGAGGCTCCATAAGATGAATTCCCTCCTGAAATCCCTCAGGTCACCATTTCATAACTTGTAGCATCACACACCTACATTAGGAAAAAGCTTCTCTCTGTGTTAGTCCTCATGCATGTAGTGTTAAGATAAGTGGTCTGTGTTTCCTTGCTTCAGGAAATACCAACAGTGAGGATTAGGAGCAGGTACTTTTCATTAGCGTGTTCAGTTTTGTGAAACTCGTTGCTCAGGAAAGTCTCTGCATGTACATCCTGGAGGGCCTTTTTTGTAACTGGTGAAAATAACTTTCTTTAGAATGGTGTTATGTTTAAATGGTGACCTTACAATTGTGGAATTCTTTCACTCAGGAAATGTGATGGTGGCACATCCTTGCTTTTTATGTAGGCCTTGAAAACATTTTTCTTTCAGACTCCTTTAGCTGAAGGGGTAGGTTGAGTGTCATTTTGTTTTTAGTGGCCTGCTTTAGTCACTCCGTTGAATGGCTTGCTAAAACAGATGAGTGATTTTATTATTTCCTGCTTATTATTATTTCATGGTGTATTATTGTGATAGAAAATACATTTTTAGCTGTTTTTTTTACCAGATATTAGGGACATAGGAAGCTGCCTTGTACTAAGACCATTGGTCGATCTCGTTCATCATGTCTGCACTGACTGGCAGTGGCTCTCCAGAGTTTCAGACAGCGAGTCTTTCCCAGCCCTACCTGGAGATGTCTACCAATAAGCTACAGCCCTTCCCCCTGATGTTGTAAGTTGCTTTGGGAAAATATTGTGTTCTGAAAAGTGGCTGACAACTTTATTTAATGAATAAAATGTTCCCTTCTGTTTCATAATAAGTGCAGTGTTTCTTCAGTTTTATTGGGGCTTTTTTTAGTGTAATTTAGAAGGTGGGTAAACAGCTGGTACAGCAGAGTGGGGAGGAGAGCCTGGCTGGGAGTCCAGAGTCTGTGAGTTCAAATCCCCACTCGTGTCTCCTGGGTGTAAAAGGCCAGCTAAAGATCACCCCACAGTGAGTGGCTCAGGGGTTATGTGACCTGCCACCTGTGTAGCTGTGGGCAAGCTGCATAGTCCCAAGGAGCCCAGTTGCCCCCTGGCTGGTAGTTGCAGACAAGGAAGGGGCTGGCTTGTGCAGCTGTGGCAAACTGAGCAGGCCCTAGCCAGCTGTGGAGGACTATCCTCAGGCAATGGTAAACCCCCTCTGAATGCCGCTTACCATGAAAACCCTATTCATAGGGTCGCCATAAGTTGGGATCGACTTGAAGGCAGTCCATTTCCATTTTTTTCCACGGTGAGTAAAAGGAAACATGGTAGACTATCAAATTATGCATGGTGCAGAGAAAGTGGACAGAGAAAAGTTGTTCTCCCTCTCTCAGCACTAGAACACAGGATATCCAATGAAGCTGAATTTTGGAAGATTCAGGATGGAGAAAAGAAAGTACTTCTTCATATAGCATATAATTAATGATGGAATTTGCTTCCAGAGGATATAAAAGGCTTTAAAAGAAGATTAGGCAAATTCATGGAGGACAAGGCTATCAACAGTGATTAGCCATGATGGCTGTATGTTCTGCCTCCAACATTAGAGGCAGTATGCTTCTGAAAGCCAGTAGCTGAGAATCACATGTGAGGAGAGTGCTGCTGTGCTCAGGTCCTGCTTTCAGGCGTCCCATGGGCATCTGGTTGGCCACTGCAAGAACAGGATGCTGGACTAGATGGGCCATTAGCCTGAACCAGCAGACTTATGTTTTTATGTTTTATACTATTATTTATCATGTTTTGTATCTTAACTTGCATGCTGTGAACCACTTTGGTTTCAGCTGGAGGGAAAAGCAGTATGCATGTGTTACAAATAAATGAGTACTTTTACAGCTAATATTCATGATTTTATTTTATAATTCACTCAAAGCTTTCATGATTCATGGCAGATGATGATGGATAAAATGTGTTTTCCATATGAGCTGTGAAGAAGAATCCATAGGAGACTGACAGGGACACAATTTGTCAAAATGAGCGGCAGACCTTAAAAAGTTTAGTAAATCTTCCTTAGTAATTTCCCTCCAGAGTGATCATTTATAACTGGCATATACACATAGATCCAAACTAACCCCATGTTTTACAGTCAAGTATTTGATGCTTTGTTGACTCTGAAGTACTTGCTGATGGGATCATATTAGTGTTGAAATTGTTTCTGCAAAACGTTTTCTGACTCACCCTAAGGCAGCTTGGCATTTCCCCCTGGCTACACTTCCCATCATTATGTGGATTAACTGTGGCCCAAACTCTAATTGTATTTTTTTCTGCTGCTTCAGAACATTCTGTGTAATTAACCCATTGTCATTCAAAGATATATTGGGCGGGGGGGGGAGAGAGAGAGAGCAGGAAAGTCTCATTCTTAACTTGAAAGGGTTGCTAACATTTATGCGTAAAGCAGACAGGTTTCAGCAGTTCATTTCTGTTTTCTGCTTGTGTGTGGGTGCTGTCATTTTGGTTGCATAAGCCAAGGCACTATCTCCTGAAGATCAGAAATAAGATCAACTTGCATGGCATTTTATTGGGAGAAAGGGCAGGATATAATAATAATAATAATAATAATAATAATAATAATAATAATAATAATAATAATAATAATAATAATATAGGTCCCTGCCCTGAGGAGAGGGGGAGAAATTCAATTCAGTTTGCAACTTACCTAATTTGCACTTTTCAAACTAATATGTAAACTGAAACACAGCCATCGTTCCCACTTTTTCAAATTGTATTAGGGAAAATTGATTTGCAAAAATGTTTAAATTAGGCAATATTGCATACAAAAATGTGTGTTTTAGGAGAAATTTGCACTAAAATGCTGATGAATTTTCATGAGGACTTTTAAAATTAAAAAATCTGAAACTTATGTGGAGAACTGAACTTAAGACTGGAAAATTGAGAAACTGAAAGAAACTGAAATTGATAGATTTGCTCATTCCTATTTTGCAGCCTCTGTGCATTTTGTCAAACTAAAACAACAACAATATTAGGGACAAGCTATATGAAGCTAAGCATCTCATGTAGTTGGGACCTTACAGATACTTATCATTTATTTGTTATCCTACTTGGCACATAGTGGTTAAGGATTTCAAGCTGATGTGGTTCACCATTTTTTCTTTAAAAAATTGTATGCTGCCCTCCCTCCCACAGGGAGCCTGGAGCAGCTACCAACATTAACATCATATAATAAACCTTAAAAACATTTAAAACATCAAGCAGTTTAAAAGGATCAATAATTAATACTGTCAATGCACAGATTTCACACATAATTATGCCCCCAAGACCTGAACAAATAGGTAAGTTTTAACATTCCATCTGAGCATGGCCAAAATGAGATCCTGTCTGATTTCACTGGGGAGGGACTTCAATAAAACATATCACCATCTTCCTTGCCTTTCCCACTGATGGGACCATAAGCAGGACCCAGGGCCGGTTTAAGCTGAGGAGGACCCCTAGGCTGATTGGTGTTTGGGCCCCCTTCTCCTTTTAGGCAATATGTGTGCGCATGCGTGCCATCAACCAAGATGGCGGCAAAGGCTTCAGCCCCTTAGGGAAACCTTGGCCGCCATCTTGACTGATGGCAAACCGCAAAAAACAGCGGAAAAAAGGTAAGTGAAACGGGGGGATGGCGGGTGGTTCGGAAGCTCTTGTCCCACGACACGGGCCCCCAAGAGCTCCGGGCCCCTAGGTTTCAGCCTACTAAGCCTAATGGATAATCCGGCCCTGGCAGGACCTCTCCCTCGATCTCAAAGTTCAGGTCAGCAAGTACTGGAGAACGCTAAATCGGAGTTTTCAACAAGTTATTATTTGAGCTGAGATTAAAGTTATTATTTCAGCTGAGATTTCCAGTAGACATTCAGTAGGGCCCCACTCATACGGCGGGTTACATTCCAGACCCCCGCCTAAAAGCGAAACCTGCCTAAAAGCGGAACTCCGTCAATAAAATGGTGCATGACGCCTGAAAAACGCCATAAAAGCAGAACAAGCGCCGTATGAGCGGGGCCTTACTCCAATTGAAAGTCGCCGTATTAGCAGAACACCGAAGAGCAGGCCGCCGAAAAGCGGGGCCCTACTGTACTACTTGAAACATGCCAAGAAAGAAGAGGAAGGCTTTGTGATGTGTAAGTTAGAAAGAAACATTGCATAGCTTTGGTGTATTAATGGTAATGAGGACACAGCTGTTACATTCTTTAAGCCAATAATTCTCTTTTTTTTTTTTCAATAATTTTTATTCAAATTTTCATAAAACATACAAGACAAAATCATAAAACATTCAAAGACAAAAAACAAAATCAAAAATAGTTAAACAAAAAAAATAAAAATAAAATAAAAAATAAAGAGTAAAATATTGACTTCCCATTTGTCAAAGATCAGATCAGTTATAAGTCTATAATATATAACAATCCTGTCTCTTAAGTCATATTATAAAATCACTTTCCTCCAATAGTTATCTTACTTAATCATCAAATCTCATAAACATTACTTTATTCTTTCCACAAAAAGTCAAAGAGAGGTTTCAATTCTTTAAGAAATATATCTATCAATTTTTTTTTCCAGATAAGCATATCGATTAATCCATCTCATTACTAATTATGATAATCTTATTGTCATAACCATAGTCAAAATAAACATTTCAATTAATCCATCACATCAGAATCTGTTAGGTTCAGTAATTTCAGTAGCCATTGTTCTATTATCCCTATTAGTTCCATTTTCCATCTTCCATCTTCAGTAGTCTTGTTAAGTCCAGTAATTTCAGTATCCAATCTTCCATTATCAGTATTCCATAATAATCTTGCTGTCAAAGCCATAGTCATATAGTAAGAGTCTGATGGGAATTACCTCTATCCCAAATATTTTCTTGCCATCCATTCTGAATAGGTTGCTGAAATACTGCTGTAAAATCATATCTCTGTTCTTTTTTTCAAAATACACTGGGTCATCTCTTGAAAGTTTTTCCATTGTCACATGGCTGCAGTTAATTCCATAGATTTCCTCTATATTGGGCTCCATCACATCATTCCAGTCCAGAAGATTATCCAAGCCATTGATAACTTTATCTCTAGAATCTTCATTAATTTCTTCAGAGATAACATTGAGTTCCAAACAATAGATTTTATTTCTAAAGTCCATAGACTCCAAATCTTTTTCCTGTTCCACGTTTGTTCCAATCTCCGGGGTCTCCTCTCTCACAGGGACCCCTGTTCCAGTCTCCAGGGTCTCCTCTCTCACAGGGACCCCTGTTCCAGTCTCCAGGGTCTCCTCTCTCACAAGGACCCCTATGTCTTTAATCTCCTGTGTCTCCAAACAATAGATTTTATTTCTAAAGTCCATAGACTCCAAATCTTTTTCCTGTTCCACGTTTGTTCCAATCTCCGGGGTCTCCTCTCTCACAGGGACCCCTTCCAGGGTCACCTCTCTCACAGGGACCCCTATATCTTTAATCTCCTGCGTCATTTTACTCAATTCAATTTTCAGCTCCTTACAACCCTGTCGCAGGTTTTGTTTCGTTATCTCAATCTCATCCATTATTTTCTGAAACATAGTTATTTCCAGATTCTCAGCCACTTTCTTAATTGCCATTTTAAAAGAAAAATATAGGAAAACCACTTCTTATTTCAGCAACAATTGGGTTAATACTCCAAACTTGGTGACATCACAGTATAAACAGAGCAGACAGCCTTATCTCTCCATAGTTAAGTAAACAAAATGCAGTTCCCAGGATCGAAACAATTAATGGCAGTCGTCAGAAAACAGATTCGTCAAAATAAAATAGACCAAAAAGAGAGTAGTCTCAGACAATATAATATTCTTCAAAATAAAAATCTGGAATAGAAATCCCTCTTCTGTGTATATCTTTAGAATGCAAATCCAGGACAGCTTTTTGCAACAAAAACAGAGATAAGCTATTAATTAGTGCGTAGCAGAGAGAAGTTATGGCTCCCCAGTGAGATGTCAAAAACCGATCAATCTGGCAAATCTCTTTTAAACAGCAACAATTTAAGTCAAGTAAAAGAAAAATATAGAAAGAAGGGTGCTTGCCTGTTAGTGCGTTCTCTCTTAGAAGATAAGATGAACGTTCGCTTTATCAGATAGAGCTTGCTGTTGAAAATCCGTCCCACCTTCGTCGGCTGGACCTCGTCCCATAAATTAATGAGATCTGGTCGTCCCAACAAAAATAGGCTTTGAGGTTAATCTCTTCGTTTCTCCCTACCCGGGAGAAGTTTAATCAGTCAAAAAAAAAGAAAAAACTGACTGATATATCTGAATAAGCTTCTTTTGAGGCAGGAGCCCGTCTCAAAAGCAGGCACAGGCTAAGTCACCCTTCCCGGAAGTCCTTTAAGCCAATAATTCTCAAGGATTTTTCTCCTATACTGGCTTTTGTCCACTACAATTTCTTTGCTTATAAGGAGCCCCAAAGCCACATTGCTTAGAGGAGAATTACCTTAGCTTTATGGAGATTTCACTAGGAGCATGTCTGGCTGATGAACAGACCCCGAAATTGAATGAAATTTAAAAAGCAATTTATTTTCTCCTGGATGAGTCTCCTGGCTTCCACAAGGCCAAAGATCACAATGTCTTGGCCAAGCAAGAATAGGCAGCCTTCTTTTTTTCAGAGCCCATCTTCCTCTGAGGCAGTTGGCAAAGTCGGTGGGCCACAGACGTCAATGAGAAATTTATCCTTTCCAATGAAACTTTAAAATTCCATTGTCTACAGGTTAGGAGGGAATTACTGACGATGTCTGAAGATCATGTGTTGCCTCAGAAATGTTGGCCATATGCCAAAGGCCAACTGTCATTTAATATTTAGTGGTAAGAGTATATTAGGTGTTCACATAATACAAATAATACAGTCTTTGATCCAAGAGATTGCATTCTGAGTGAACTTCAGGGCTGGTGATGCGGCAGGATGCAGATCACATGGGCAAGCAGGGTTGCCCAATCTTGACAGCAGCTCAATCAGTGCTTAATGAGTTGCTTAGACTGAGGACCCTGCTCAAAAGCAACACTGTGGGCACCTCATCTCAAATAGGGTATTGTAGGTCTGGAAAAGAGGCAGAAAAGGGCAAACATCACAGGGTTGTGGTACCTTTTAAAAAAAAACCTGCTGCTAGGACTGATGTTCTTAATATGTTTTGATGAAATCTTCATCAATTAGTTTTATAAACTAGTTTGTTTAAGGTCACTGGAGTACAGTATCCAACTTCACTGAGCAGATTCATAGTGGAGGAGTTTTATGTACAATTTCTTCTAGTAAAGGATATCATGGAAATGTATTAGGAAAATCAATTTGAACAGTTAGTTCATTTTTTGTAGTGTGTGTGTCTGCAGTTTTTTATAGCTGTTTTTCATCTTCCTCAGTTGTTGGTTGGAGCACCTTTGGGCTTTTAGGGTTTTGTTTTGTTTTGTCATGGCTATACTCTGATACACTAGCACAATGTCTGCCATATCCTACACTCATCCGGCTCAAAAGCATAAACTGGAGCAGTAACAACAGCTACATCCTCAGAGTCTCTGACAATACAGCTAGTCCCCAGCAATCATGGCCAGTGGACAATGTCATGGAGGTGGCATGGTGAAGATTCAGTGGCGTACCAAGGGTGGAGTGGTGGGGGTGGCTTGCCCCAGGTGCAGGCAATAAGGGGGTGCATTGTCTGCTAATTTTGATTACCACGGTAGTTCTTGGGACAAGGGCTTCAATAGCACGTGGGCATGCACAGGGACCAGCAGCAGGGAGCTTAGCTAGTCTTTGGTCCGCCAGCTTGCCAGCCTGCACTGCACACAGTGCCTTCTTGTCCTCCTTCCTCCATTATGGTGCAGTCATTTCCCGCCACCGCTGAGCGGCATGCGAGCGAGGCGTAAGTGGTGTGAATGTGTCAAGAGAAGAGGCCGGCTGGGCTTGTTTAAGGTCCAGTGCCGCCGCCACCTGCCCTCTTTTGTCAGTAGAAGTGAGGGAAAAGAGCGATCTGTCTCCAGGCAGAACAGGAAAGGGAGAGGTACCTGTTTCTAGCTGCAGATGGGCTTCTGTGCTTGAAGAGGGAAAGCTGTTCCCACTCTTTTCCACTCTGCAGCAAGAGGAGAAGTTGGGGCATCACGTTACCGTGGGCAACAGGAGCTGAAAGCCTCCTGGCTACTTGCTAAGAGTTGCATCAAGCATCATTGGTCCTTCTTTACCCACCCACCCACCCAAGCCATTTTTTGGTTGGGGTTTTTTTCACATGGCTTCCCTGCTTGGCAGTAACCTTTGTGGGTGTCTAGTCTGATTGTAGAGAAATTGTGGAAATGCCCCCCATGTCAGCCAGACGTGAAGGAGCCAGTTCAATCACATGATGTCATCCCATTCTACTTACAACTTGCCAGATATAATAGTGCCACAGCAATTTCCCCTTTGTGAGTCAGTGGAATAGGCAGGAAGACACCACCAACTATTGTTATTGTTTTATTATTTGTTTTTATTGTATGGTGTATTTACTTTTGTTTTTAACAATGTTGTAATTCTCTTGGAGACTTTCAGGTAACAAGTGACTAATAAATCTAATTAATAACTACTACTACTAAGGGTGCTTCCAGATGACCTGTTTATTGAGCACTCATCCTGATTTGTTTGCAGGGCTATTAGATGGTGTTGGCTATTTGATGAGCATTCATTCTGATTTGTTTCCAGAGAGGGTGGATAACACTGCATCAAAGCAAGTGTTATTCCACAGGTTCCAGTGTATTTTACCCATCACTTTCATTATCATAATAAGTGCAATCTTTGGGGAAAGCAGGTTTGTTGTGCAAGATCTCCCAATCAATTCTAATTGTACAACCTAAATTTGCCAATACATGATTGAATCACATCCAAAAATAGTGACAGCCTGGAAGCATGCTGAGAGCTATAGGCATCAATTTCCTTTATATCACACATTGCACACAAGTACTGTTTTTGACCACATTATACAAAGGGAAGGAATGTGTGACCATATACAGCCCCTAGACAGCTTGCTTAGGAGGAGACCTACAGAGAGCATCCAAAATAGCAAAGAAGGAGGCACCCAATGACGCTCCAGCCAAAGAGAGGGAGACCATCAAGGTGCCAAAACAGCAAACAGCCAAGAGTGAAAAATGAGGAATTATGGGCTGCAATAAAAATTGCTCATTTTTCACTGTCTGCTGTTTGCTGTTTTGGCACCTTGAAGGTCTCCTTCTCTTTGGCTGGAGCTACAGACAGCATGCACAGCTCTCCTTGGGACAACAGTTCAAGATGCTCTGAGGATGGCAAATAGTGTTTTGTCAAACATGGAAAAGGAAGGGCCAGGACCGGCAACAAGGGAAGAAGTCACAAGCACATGCTGACAGCAGCAACCTCCAGTGGCTTACTGGTCTTTAATGTCTGTGTATTCCTGTAATGTATTCCTGTACAGGAATGCCACTATGTATGTATACTAATGCACAGAGTATATATAGTATGTATACTAATGCATGGGAAACAAGCAGGACAAACTTGAACTCTTAATACAGGAGGGCAATTATGACTTGATAGGTATAACTGAAACTTGGTGGGATGGCTCCCATGACTGGAATACAGCAATTGAAGGATATAACTTGTTCAAAACGAACAGAAGGAATAAAAAGGGAGGTGGAGTTGAGCTATATTTTATTTTATTTATTTATTTATTGTGTTTATATACTGCCCCATAGCCGAAGCTCTCTGGGCGGTTTATAGTAACTAAAAACATTAAAACAAGTATACAAATTTAAAACGCATCTTTTAAAAACAATTTAAAACACAATTTAAAAATTTTAAACAATTTAAAAACACATACTAAAATGCCTGGGAGAAGAGGAAAGTCTTGACCTGGTGCTGAAAAGATAACAGTGTTGGTGCCAGGCGCACCTCGTCAAGAAGATCATTCCATAATTTGCGGGCCACCACTGAGAAGGCTCTCTCCCTTTGTTATGTTAAATATATATATCCCTGCACAGAAATACAGGAAGATGAGCTTGGTAGCTCCACCGAGAGTATCTGGATTAAAATTAATGGGGCAAGTAATAAAAGGAATGTGGTGCTCGGAGTCTACTACCGACCACCCGATCAAGGAGAAGATGAGAATGTAAGTTTTGAAAAGCAAATTGGCAATGTTTCGAGGAGGAATGACTGCGCTCTGCAGGTGAGGGCCTCCTGCAGATACCATCTTATCAGAGGTTTGTTCTGCACAATATAAGAAATGGACCTTTAGTGTGGTGGCACCTACCCTGTGGAATTCCCTTCCCTTAAACATTAGGTGCCTTTTGAAGACTTTCCTCTTTCAACAAGCCTTTTAATTGAGACCTATCCCAGTCTGCGTTTGTGTTAGAATTGCTTTTAATATGTTTCCTTTAATAATACGTTTCTAACCTCTTCTTTTTTAAAAAAGATATTTTTAAAGCTTTTTAAAAAAATGTTTTTGTTGTTTTGTTTTGATGTATTTTAAGGTCTTTTAATGATATTTTAAAGTGTTTTTAGTGTTTCTGTTTGCCGCCCTGGGCTCCTGCTGGGAGGAAGGGCGGGATCTAAATAAAATAATAAATAAATAAATAATAAAATAAATAGTAATGGGGGATTTCAATTATCCCGATATCTGTTGGGAAACAAATTCTGTCAAACACGCCCCTTCAAGAAATTTCTGACTTGTGTTGGAGATAACTTTCTCCTCCAGAAAGTGGAGGAAGAAACCAGAGGATCAGCTATCCTGGACTTCATTCAGAGATGATTCACAACAGAGATGATTTGGTGGATGAAGTGGCAGTTATGGGAACTCTGGGGGAAACTGACCACACCATACTTGAATTCTTGATTTTAACAGAAGCAAAAGCTGAGAGTAGCCATACGCGTACCCTGGACTTCAGGAAAGTTGATTTTAATAAACTCAGAACAATTGTAAGTACCGTTCCATGGTAAGCCACCCTAATGAGAAAAGGAGTCCAAGATGGGTGGGAGTTTCTAAAAAAGGAAATTCTAAACACGCAGTAGCAAGCAATTCCAATGTGGAAAAAAGGGGGGAAACAGCAGAAGAAGCCACTGTGGCTTCACAAAAAGCTTAGAGATGACCTGAAAACTATGCACAACCTTAAAACCGTAAAAGGCACGTAAAAATCTAAAAATAATTTAAAATAATACAGATAATAATATAAAACAATAAAACAAGCCCTGTAAAGCCCAATCCTAAACACCTTCTATCCCAAAAGCCTGTCGGAATAAAAAAGTCTTTACTTGCCGACGGAAGGATGGCAAGGAGGGGGCCATTCGTGCCTCCCTAGGAAGGAAGTTCCAGAACCTAAGAGCAGCCACCGAGAAGGCCGTATCTCGCATCCCCACCAATCGCACTTGCGAGGGTGTTGGGACTGAGAGAAGGGCCTCTCCTGAAGATCTCAGGGCCCGGGCAGGCTCGTATAGGGAGATACGGTCTGACAGATAGCCTGGACCTGGGCCATATAGGGCTTTAAAGGTCAAAACCAGCACTTTGAATTGTGACCGGGAACAAACTGGCAGCCAGCGGAGCTGTTGTAACAAGGGAGTTGTATGGTCCCTGTAACCAGCCCCTGTTAATCTCTGGCTGCAGCTCTTTGTACCAGTTTAAGTTTCCGAACAGTCATCAAAGGCAGCCCCACGTAGAGCGCGTTAGAGTAGTCTAAACGGGATGTAACTAAGGCATGCATCACCATAGTCAAATCAGGCATTTCCAAGAACGGGCGCAGCTGGCGCACTAGTCTTAAATGGGCAAAGGCACTCCTGGCCTCGGCCAAGACCTGGGCTTCCAAGTTCAGAGTAGAGTCCAGGAGCACACCCAAACTGGATCCACAGTTGGCTCCAGAATCATACTCAAAGAGTGCTTATCAATGGTTCCTTCTCAAACTGGGAGGAAGTAACGAGTGGGGTACCACAGTGCTCGGTCCTGGCCCAGTGCTCTTCAACATTTTTATTAACAACTTGGATGAGGAGGTACAGAGCATGTTTATCAAATTTGCAGATGATACAAAATTGGGGGGCATAGCTAATACCGTGGAAGACAGAAACAAAATTCAAAGGGATCTTGATAGGCTGGGCATTGGGCTGAAAACAACAGAATGAAATTCAACAGGGATAAATGCAAAGTTCTACACTTAGGAAAAAGAAACCAAATGCACAGTTATAAGATGGGGGATACTTGGCTCAGCAATACGACATGTGAGAAGGATCTTGGAATTGTTGTTGATCATAAGCTGAATATGACCCAACAGTGTGATGTGGCTGCAAAAAAGGCAAATGCTATATTAGGCTGCATTAACAGAAGTATAGTTTCCAAATTGCGTGAAGTACTAGTTCCCCTCTATTCAGCACTGGTTAGGCCTCATCTTGAATACTGCATCCAGTTCTGGTCTCCGCACTTCAAGAAGGATGCAGACAAACTGGAACAGGTTCAGAGGAGGGCAACAAGGATGATCAGGGGACTGGAAACAAAGCCCTATGAGGAGAGACTGAAAGAACTGGGTATATTTAGCATGGAGAAGAGCAGACTGAGGGGAGATATGATAGCACTCTTCAAGTACATGAAAGGTTGTTACATAGAGGAGGGCCGGGATCTCTTCTCGATCATCCCAGAGTGCAGGACATGGAATAATGGGCTCAAGTTGCAGGAAGCCAGATTTCAACTGGACATCATGAAAAACTTCCTAACTGTTAGAGCCATACGATAATGGAACCAATTACCTAGAGAGGTAGTGGGCTCTCAGACACTGGAGGCATTCAAGAGGCAACTGGACAGCCATCTGTCGGGAATGCTTTGATATGGATTTGATAATGGATTTGATGGCCTTATAGGCCCCTTCCAACTCTACTATTCTATGATTCTATGTATACAGTCCCAACAGGGGGAATGGGGGCAATAGACAATAAACAGGCTCATAATGGGGCATCTGCCTCCTCCCGCCCCCAGCCTCAAGATCCAGTGGGAGCATACAGGCTGCAGGAAAAGCCCTAGCTTAGTGCAACAGATCAGTGTCAGAGGCAGGAGATCATAGGTTCAAACCCAGGATACTACTCTGGAGTGGCTTCCACACTCAGGCACAGCTGAGCCAAGCAGGAGTGCAGCATGGGCCAGTAGCCTTTTTGGGGGTCCCACCCTGTCAGTTCATGTGGTCAGTTCCCCCCTCCCACTACGCTCCTTGTATCAGTGTATCAATGCATTTGGATTCTTATGCAGCCAAAATAGCACAATCCATGCACAAGAGGGACAGGGGAACACCAAGGTTTGCAAAAGTACAAAAAATCTTTAGGGAAAACAATTAAGGGATAGTGGCACACCAAAACAGCCTAGTGAGGATAGAGCATGCTCAGTGGTAGGGATGGCTGAATCTGTCAATTTGGGTTTCTCTCAGTTTCTCATTTTTCCAATCTCAAATTAAGTTCTCCACATTTCCACATCAGTTTGTGATTATTTTTAAAGTCCTTATGAAAATTTATAAGCAATTTAGTGTGAATTTCTCCAAATGCACAATTTTGTATGCAATTGTCCCTAATATAATGCATTTTGGTATGTTATTTTCACCAATATATGTATTTATATGCACACTTTAGTCTTGTGTATATGCATTATTGAACACATTACTTGGCTGGAGAATGGCATTGCAAAAATGCAAATTTTGAAGAATGACTGTGTTTCAATTCACATATTGTTTCATGAAGTGCAATTTAAATAATTTCACCTTTAAATGCAAACTGAATCAAATTTCTCCCCCATCCCCACTCGGCCACGGTATGCTGACTGACTATGTGGGATGGGATAGAAAACTGAAGCAACGGGGGGAGATATATAATACAGCAGCCTTCCATAACCTGGTGCCCTCCTGATGTTGTGGAATACATCTCCCATCATCTCTGGCCATTAACGATGCTGGCTGGGACTGACGGCAGTTGCAGACCAAAACCTCTGAGAAAGACTAACATTTGCAGGAAGGGATTCTGAGGAACTGAGACAAATAGTGGTAACGAGAGAGGAAGTTCTAAGCTTAATGGACAATATAAAAACTGACAAATCACCAGGCCCGGATGGCATCCACCCAAGAGTTCTCAAAGAACTCAAATGTGAAATTGCTGATCTGCTAACTAAAATATGTAACTTGTCCCTCGGGTCCTCCTCCGTGCCTGAGGACTGGAAAGTGGCAAATGTAACGCCAATCTTCATAAAGGGATCCAGAGGGGATCCTGGAAATTACAGGCCAGTTAGCTTAACTTCTGTCCCTGGAAAACTGGTAGAAAGTATTATTAAAGCTGGATTAACTAAGCACATAGAAGAACAAGCCTTGCTGAAGCAGAGCCAGCATGGATTCTGCAAGGGAAAGTCCTGTCTCAGTAACCTATTAGAATTCTTTGAGAGTGTCAACAAGCATATAGATAGAGGTGATCCAGTGGACATAGTGTACTTAGACTTTCAAAAAGCGTTTGACAAGGTACCTCACCAAAGGCTTCTGAGGAAGCTTAGCAGTCATGGAATAAGAGGAGAGGTCCTCTTGTGGATAAGGAATTGGTTAAGAAGCAGAAAGCAGAGAGTAGGAATCAACGGACAGTTCTCCCAATGGAGGGCTGTAGAAAGTGGAGTCCCTCAAGGATCGGTATTGGGACCTGTACTTTTCAACTTGTTCATTAATGACCTAGAATTAGGAATGAGCAGTGAAGTGGCCAAGTTTGCTGATGACACTAAATTGTTCAGGGTTGTTAAAACAAAAAGGGATTGCGAAGAGCTCCAAAAAGACCTCTCCAAACTGAGTGAATGGGCAGAAAAATGGCAAATGCAATTCAATATAAACAAGTGTAAAATTATGCATATTTGAGCAAAAAATCTGAATTTCACATATACGCTCATGGGGTCTGAACTGGCGGTGACCGACCAGGAGAGAGACCTCGGGGTTGTAGTGGACAGCACGATGAAAATGTCGACCCAGTGTGCGGCAGCTGTGAAAAAGGCAAATTCCATGCTAGGGATAATTAGGAAAGGTATTGAAAATAAAACAGCCGATATCATAATGCCGTTGTATAAATCTATGGTGCGGCCGCATTTGGAATACTGTGTACAGTTCTGGTCGCCTCATCTCAAAAAGGATATTATAGAGTTGGAAAAGGTTCAGAAGAGGGCAACCAGAATGATCAAGGGGATGGAGCGACTCCCTTACGAGGAAAGGTTGCAGCATTTGGGGCTTTTTAGTTTAGAGAAAAGGCGGGTCAGAGGAGACATGATAGAAGTGTATAAAATTATGCATGGCATTGAGAAAGTGGATAGAGAAAAGTTCTTCTCCCTCTCTCATGATACTAGAACTCGTGGACATTCAAAGAAGCTGAACGTTGGAAGATTCAGGACAGACAAAAGGAAGTACTTCTTTACTCAGCGCATAGTTAAACTATGGAATTTGCTCCCACAAGATGCAGTAATGGCCACCAGCTTGGATGGCTTTAAAAGAAGATTAGACAAATTCATGGAGGACAGGGCTATCAATGGCTACTAGCTGTGATGGCTGTGCTCTGCCACCCTAGTCAGAGGCAGCATGCTTCTGAAAACCAGTTGCCGGAAGCCTCAGGAGGGGAGAGTGTTCTTGCACTCGGGTCCTGCTTGCAGGCTTCCCCCAGGCACCTGGTTGGCCACTGTGAGAACAGGATGCTGGACTAGATGGGCCACTGGCCTGATCCAGCAGGCTCTTCTTATGTTCTTATGTTCTTATGTTCTTAAGACTTGGACGGAGTATTCTGCAAGAGAGCATGGATGGCTGAAACCTTGAACGGGAGCATTCCACACAGCAATATGGTGTGGTAGTCCTCACTTGTCCTACCTAATAGACAATGGTAGACCCATTCTGTATTCATGTGGACAATTTGTTATAGTATTTTAGCTCATCATACCGAGTAAATATTACCTACAGATGTCACTTACATGCAGTATTTTCCTCTAGGAAAAGTGGTCGTGAGTATCATCTTATTAATTACTTTTTATTCTCAAAATGCCTTTCATGTCATTTTCCAACAAGCAGTGTTTTTGCTCTTGTTGTGAAATGCTAGGACTAGCATTCTTTGGTTCATTTGCATAGCTTATTGCTCTTAGGTTTCAGAATTTGAAGATTTCAACCCAGAAGTCCTTAAAACTACAATTACATTATAAAGATTAAGGAAGATGTGGTGGAAACGACTTGGAAGTGCCCTCAGCTGCATTCAGTATTTTGTTGGCCTTCCAAAAGGCTTGGAACAAAAGCATTAATGACTCAGTTCAACTGTACCGGCAAGGAGTCCACGTATTAGTAGGAATGTAAACTAATCACCATTTAGAGAAATCTACTAGCTGGCTTCCCCCCATCCCCAATGATTTCTTCAAGCTTCCCAAGGAAGGATAGCAGCACATACAGAACAAGAGCCCTGCTGGATCAAACCAAGAACTCATCTAATCCAGCATTCTGTCTCTCTAATGGTTTCCCAGATGCCTCTTGGGAAGCTTACCAACAGGGAATAAAATCAACTGCCTTCCTAATATCCATTGTTAGGTTTATTTCATCCAGTCATGGCTCCATGTCAGTGGAATCTGCTCCGGGTTTTTAGTCCGGCCTTTCAAGGACCTGTCCATGGAGCCTCCAGCCATCACTGATATCATCTAAGTGTAAAACATCTTCCTAACTAACTTCATCAATGATGGGAACAGCAGAGAGGAGAAGGAGATAAAACTCAGTGAATGGAAGGAGTGTGTAGAATATTAATCGTTTGGAAAGGATTTATTCCATGTAAGTGATTTTAAGTCCTTGGAGAGACAGTAGTAGGTGAAATAGAGTAGTAGCAGTCTAGAAAGGAGTTATTTTTTCCTTTTCAGAAATGTGCAAAATAAGGTTGTTTTCACACTGATGATGATACATAGTGCTTAAATAGTTTGTTTCCAAGTATTTAACATACTTCATCTCAGTAATCCTTAGAAAGTATCTGAAAGATAAGCCAGTATTATTATCACATCTTTCAGATGCGGGATGATGCTAGGAAATAATGGCTTGCCTAATGTCACTCAGAGTGAGTCCTTGGCAGAGGTATGGTTTGAATCCTCTATTTGTTCTTAACTGATATGCCACGCCAGCTCTCAAACATTGTTCCAATCTAACAGGTTGTTCTTGAAAAAATAACACTGACACAATGTAGAAATAGTTTGCTTTTATAGTTAATGTGGGATCAAAATTGAGAGACCCCCCGTAATTCTTGCCAACATAAATTTCACATAAGAATGACAGGAAATGGCCTGAAACTAGAGAATGGGTGTCATCTCAGTCATCACGTCCTTGACTGTTTGGAGGCACACACCTTTCTTGTCAGCTGCCATGGATGCTCCCATTACATCCTGCATAAGAACAAGGGGTTGGAGTAGATGACCTTTAAGGTTTTTACATCTCTATGAAGATATAACACTTAGCAAACAGGCTCACTGCATAAACCGTGAATTCGCCCACAGCGGTTTCCCATCTTTTCACTCAGGTTGGAGATCCCTTTGCCCTCCAGAAATTGCTGAAATACACCTCCTATCAGCCCCAGCAAGCATAGCCAGTGGCCAGGGATTATGAGAGTTGTCGTTTAGTTACATCTGGAGGACCAAAGTTTCCCCATCCCTGTTCTAACTGGAAAGAAAAGAAGGAGAGAAAGCACCAATGCCACAGGGTGAAAAGAGAGATGGAGCCTCAAAGGAACAACCCCCCCCCCAACGTAATGCCCAAACACATTTTGGAGATACTGTTCCTTGAGGCACAGATTCACAGCACTGTCTCCTCTACCATACTCCATGAGTACCCAACGTGACTCCCTCCAGATGTGATGGACTACAATTTCCATCATCCCCGAGGGTTTCTGGGGCTGATTGGAGTTGTAGTCTGCAAAATTTAGAGGGCATCACATTCACTACCCTTGGCACACTCTGTGACCAAATGAACCTATCTTCTGACAGGGACATGGTAAAAATACTTTTAAAGAATGAGCTCAGTGTAAAACACCTAAAATCTTTGAATAGTCTTTCTTAAATATGGCAAGTCACAAGAGAAGTCTGAATATCTAAACTGTAGAATGATGAAGTTTCCAAAATGGTTTGGAATCTAGTATTTGATATTAAATTTTCTCTAAACCCCTTTGCCATTCTGTTTTTTGGACAACAACAGAATAATGTTCTTTCTAGTAGATTTTTCTGCAGTGAAATAACATGCTTTCTTCTTTTCCCCCTTTCCTTCCTTTGATAAGGAGTTCTTAACAATACTACATTCCTAAAGTACAGACCCAAGCCAAAATGCAAACTACTGCTGTGTTGGGGCAGTGTTATTTTTTCAAGGACAGCCAGCTAGATTGGGAACCATCCAAGACCAACTCTGTCAACACCTGTTTAAAGGCAAATTTCAGTGTCCAAACCTTTGGCTTTTAACAGAGAGAGAGAGAGAGAGAGAGAGAGAGAGAGAGAGAGACTTTTCTCTCATTGAAATTAATGTGACTTCCAAGTGCTCAGCTTTGGCAAGATCATGTCCATTTGCATACAGAAATGAGACAAGTATAGGAAAACATAGAAGGTTAATATTTTGAGGGCAAGCATGATGATGATCTCAGTATGTCAAAATGGCTCACTATATAAAGGAGAATAAATTTAGTACCTACAAACACAACAGTTTATTCCAGTTGTAGGGAAAGAGAGTTAGGCAGAATTTCAGGAGACAGCCTTCCTAGCTGACTGTATAGCATAACAAGTTATCAGGGTAAGGTATAAAATGTCCATCTTTGAGGGTTTTTATTTAGATACTTAATCAGGATGCCTTTGTTTTTTTTGGGGGGGGGGTGAGTGAGAGAGAAAGAGAGAGGATGTAGTCTGTATATACTGTCAGCCTCAAGATTTCACTTCTGGGGTTCCTCATACAAAAACTTACATCACCAAAGTATTCTATAAGGCCTGATTTAAAGTGATACTGGACAAGGAAAAGAAACTTACCTGTGAGGGAGTTATATATGGCTGACGTTGAAATCAGGTCACCCGTTCTTATGCGTGCCACACCACTGGCATGCCAGGATGACATGCACTCGGGGCATGAATTCACAGTCTGCTAGTGCTGTACTTCGCTACAGCCCATTAACTAGTCCTTATAAAGAATACTAAAGGTGAAAAGTTATAGAGCTGTTTTTTTTTTTTTTTTCAATAATTTTTATTCAAATTTTCATAAAACATACAAGACGAAATCATAAAACATTCAAAGACAAAAAACAAAATCAAAAATAGTTAAACAAAAAAATAAAAATAAAAATAAAAATAAAAATAAAAAATAAAGAGTAAAATATTGACTTCCCATTTGTCAAAGATCAGATCAGTTATAAATCTATAATATATAACAATCCTGTCTCTTAAGTCATATTATAAAATCACTTTCCTCCAATAGTTATCTTACTTAATCATCAAATCTCATAAACATTACTTTATTCTTTCCACAAAAAGTCAAAGAGAGGTTTCAATTCTTTAAGAAATATATCTATCAATTTTTTTTTCCAGATAAGCATATCGATTAATCCATCTCATTACTAATTATGATAATCTTATTGTCATAACCATAGTCAAAATAAACATTTCAATTAATCCATCACATCAGAATCTGTTAGGTTCAGTAATTTCAGTAGCCATTGTTCTATTATCCCTATTAGTTCCATTTTCCATCTTCCATCTTCAGTAGTCTTGTTAAGTCCAGTAATTTCAGTATCCAATCTTCCATTATCAGTATTCCATAATAATCTTGCTGTCAAAGCCATAGTCATATAGTAAGAGTCTGATGGGAATTACCTCTATCCCAAATATTTTCTTGCCATCCATTCTGAATAGGTTGCTGAAATACTGCTGTAAAATCATATCTCTGTTCTTTTTTTCAAAATACACTGGGTCATCTCTTGAAAGTTTTTCCATTGTCACATGGCTGCAGTTAATTCCATAGATTTTCTCTATATTGGGCTCCATCACGTCATTCCAGTCCAGAAGATTATCCATGCCATTGATAACTTTATCTCTAGAATCTTCATTAATTTCTTCAGAGATAACATTGAGTTCCAAACAATAGATTTTATTTCTAAAGTCCATAGACTCCAAATCTTTTTCCTGTTCCACGTTTGTTCCAATCTCCGGGGTCTCCTCTCTCACAGGGACCCCTGTTCCAGTCTCCAGGGTCTCCTCTCTCACAGGGACCCCTGTTCCAGTCTCCAGGGTCTCCTCTCTCACAAGGACCCCTATGTCTTTAATCTCCTGTGTCTCCAAACAATAGATTTTATTTCTAAAGTCCATAGACTCCAAATCTTTTTCCTGTTCCACGTTTGTTCCAATCTCCGGGGTCTCCTCTCTCACAGGGACCCCTTCCAGGGTCACCTCTCTCACAGGGACCCCTATATCTTTAATCTCCTGCGTCATTTTACTCAATTCAATTTTCAACTCCTTACAACCCTGTCGCAGGTTTTGTTTCGTTATCTCAATCTCATCCATTATTTTCTGAAACATAGTTATTTCCAGATTCTCAGCCACTTTCTTAATTGCCATTTTAAAAGAAAAATATAGGAAAACCACTTCTTATTTCAGCAACAATTGGGTTAATACTCCAAACTTGGTGACATCACAGTATAAACAGAGCAGACAGCCTTATCTCTCCATAGTTAAGTAAACAAAATGCAGTTCCCAGGATCGAAACAATTAATGGCAGTCGTCAGAAAACAGATTCGTCAAAATAAAATAGACCAAAAAGAGAGTAGTCTCAGACAATATAATATTCTTCAAAATAAAAATCTGGAATAGAAATCCCTCTTCTGTGTGTATCTTTAGAATGCAAATCCAGGACAGCTTTTTGCAACAAAAACAGAGATAAGCTATTAATTAGTGCGTAGCAGAGAGAAGTTATGGCTCCCCAGTGAGATGTCAAAAACCGATCAATCTGGCAAATCTCTTTTAAACAGCAACAATTTAAGTCAAGTAAAAGAAAAATATAGAAAGAAGGGTGCTTGCCTGTTAGTGCGTTCTCTCTTAGAAGATAAGGTGAACGTTCGCTTTATCAGATAGAGCTTGCTGTTGAAAATCAGTTATAGAGCTGTTAAGATTTGTTCCTTTTATATATTTCAGTGATGTTCACAGCAAAAGGACTTGGCAGCAAATCAGCGGGATGCACAAAATTAAGCATTTTATTCCCATATTTATATAACATACTGTGCAATTGAATAGGGAAATAATGTTTGCACAATGCCCTCTGTTCCATTTGCTCTTGCTTGTAATTTTCCAAGGAACAAAAAGGTGCCAAAGAATGTCCTTGGAGCACTTGTGTGTAAATCCTCCCCCCACCCCGAGTGTTACGGCCCAACGTAGCTAGTTAGGTTAAAACATTATGCTGTGTTTTACTGGAATGGTAGTGTCTGCTCTTTTCCTGTGACATGTTTGATTTCATCTTACAGAGCTTGGAAAAGTTACTTTTTTGAACTACAACTCCCATCAGCCCAATCTAGTGGCCATGCTAGCTGGGGCTGATGGGAGTTGTAGTTTAAAAAAGTAACTTTTCCAAGCTCTGATTTTATCACTGCTCTGATCTGACATTATGATGTTATGGATATACAAGAGAAGGTGATGGGAGAAGGTTTCAGCTGCTGCTGCTAAACCCTCTGTTCTTATTTATTTTTATTTATTTTATTCGATTTCTATACCGCCCACAGCCAAAAGGCTCTGCGTTTCCCAGTTTTGCAAAACTAATATATAGCAACATCTGTGTACATTGCATGCACTTTCCCAATGTTTATTATATAGCCTGCCTTTTAATTCAGTGGATTCACTGGGCAGCTGACAAAATATGTTTAAAAACCCAACTAAATACACATGTGTTTTATATTGTTTTAAATTTTTAAATTGTGTTTTAAATTGTTTTTTAAAAGATGTATTTTAAATTGTATTTGTTTTCAGTTACTGTAAACCGCCCAGAGAGCTTCGGCTATGGGGTGGTATACAAGTGAAATAAATAAATAAATAAATAAATAAATAAATAAATAAATAAGATTAAAGTAATAATAAAACCAATAAAGGCAGCAGCATAAAATAGCAAAAAGCAGCAGCATCACATCTTGTCTGTCAATAAAACCTGGCTGAATAAAGCCATTTTGAACAGGCAACATACACAAAAAAAACCCACCCAAAGTGGGTGCAAGGCAGGGAGGGAGTTCCATAAATAAGGCACCACAACAGAAAAGGCCCTGTCTTTTGTTATTACCCAGCAGAGGCACCCAGAAAAGGATGTCTGAAGATGATTTTTGTGAATGGACAGGTTCAATGGGAGCAGACAATTCTTAAATAAGAATTTATAAATAAATAAGAATTTATAAATATAATAAATTTATATCCCTTCCTTCCAGAAGGAGTCCAGGGCAGCATGATTAGAGGATCTAAAGGAGTAACATATAAGCACCAAGGAGATTGTAATATAAATTTGGATGTGATGGAAGACAAAAGAGTGAAAGAAAGAGACCAGAGAAGCAAGTCATGAATGTGAATATAATTAAGTTGGGGAAACAAAGCAAAGTACAGAGGCTCTGAAGTTTCAAGGTAGATATTTTCCTTGAGCTAGAAATAGAAGAAGACCAAACAAGAGGTGGATTAATTCCATAAAGGAAGCCACAGACCTGAACCTACAAGATCTGAACAGGGTGGTTTATAACAGATGCTATTGGAGGTCACTGATTCATAGGGTTGCCATAAGTCGTAATCGACTAGAAGGTGCATAATAACAACAGCTGTTAATTAACATTAACACATCTTTCCCAATGCAGGTGCCATAAGAACATAAGAAGAGCCTGCTGAATCAGGCTGATGGCCTGTCTAGTCCAGCATCCTGTTCTCACAGTGGCCAGTTGCAAATGGGAAACCCACAAGCAGGACCTGAGTGCAAAGAGCACTCTCCCCTCCCCTAGTATTCAGAAGTATACTTCCTCCTCCTCTGGAGGCAGACCATAGCCATTGTGCCTAGTAGCCACTGACACCCTTTTCCTCCATGAATTTGTCTAATCCTCTTAAATCCACCCAAGTTGGTGGCCATCACTGCCTCTTGTGGGAGCAAATTCCATAGTTTAATTATGTGCTGTGTGAAGAGGTTCTTTCTTTTGTCTATCCTTAAACTTCCAACATTCAACTTCATTGGATGTCCATGAATTCTAGTGTTGTGAGAGATGGGGGAAAACTTTTCTCTGTCCACTTTCTCCATGCTGTGCATACACTTCTATCATATTGCCTCTCACTCGCCTGACCCTAAACTAAAAAGCCCCAAATGGTGCAACCTTTCCTCATAGGGGAGTTGCTCCATCTCCTTGATCATTCTGGTTGCCTTTTTCTGAACCTTTTCCAACTCAACATTATCCTTTTTGAGGTGAGACAACGAGAACTGTATATAGTATTCCAAACACAGCCACACCACAGATTTATATAACGGCAGTATGATATTGGCAGTTTTCTTTTCAGTTCCTTTCCTGATGATCCCTAGCATGCAATTTGCCTTTTTTTACAGTTGCTGCACACTCAGCTGACATCTTCATTGAGCTACCCCAAGGTCGTTCCTGGCCAGTCACCACTATTTTAGACCCCATAACATCTTCATTGAGCTATCCACTATGACCCCAAGGTCGTTCCTGGCTAGTCATTGCCATTTTAGGCCCATGAGCGTATATATAAAATTAAGATTTTTTGCCCCAACATATATCACTTTACAAATGTTCACACTGAATTGCATTTGCCATTTTACTGCCCATCTTTCAGTTTGGAGAGGTCGTTTTGGAGTTCTTCATAATCTCTTTTTGTTTTAACGACCCTAAACAATTTCATATAATCAGAAACTTGCCCATCTCACTGCTCATCCCTAACGCTAAATGTTTATGAACAAGTTAAAAACCACAGGTCCCAATACCCAGGGCCAGTGGCAGGCATGGCCCAAGTGAGACACTGGCTGAGGGCCCACAACCTAACAGGCTCACTGTTCCAAGCTGGCTCACCATTATGGCACTGCTGCCCTCCACCTCCACATCAGGAAAAAAGCATCTCCTACCTGCCCAACACACTGCTTGCTTTCTAGGCTTCTAGATTTCTCCTCCTTAGTACTCAACTGGAGTTGAGTCATCCCCGCTGAGTTGGGGCTTCATGTCTGCTTATTTCTCTGTTATGTGCATGCCTCCTAAAAGCAGAGCACACGTTCTCTCTGTGTGGAGCTGAAATGATTGCTCACTGTGAGGCTACCAATCTTCCCTTCCTTCCTGGAAGGAAGGCCTTTGATCTGCAGCTGGGAGCGGGAGGCTTTGCACTTTCTTGGAATTTGCATAAGTAAATAGTAAGCATCATGCAAGTAAACAAGCAACCCCACAAAGCCTCTTTAAACAGTAAGCTAAGAAGAACTTGTAGAAAACGAGGAGCAAGGCACACTCTGTACAATGTTTCACTGTGACTTATTGCCTTGTTTTTATACAAAGTTGCTTGTTTGCTATGTTGGCACTTTAAAATACATAAAAATATTTTAAAAACCCACCAATTTTTGATGCTACTGCATCAAATTTGTGAGTGAGGTAATGATTGGATATGTGTTCTCTGCTTTTTGTCAAAGTTTTTTGAACCCAGGTCTGCAGTATGCTGTTGTTCCTGCCCCCCTGCTCAAAGAAGCTATGCTAGAACCTCCGGATGTCCTTTTCAAAGTGTTTTCCCTGTTCTTGAGTTCTGGTAGTGATATCTTTCAAATGGGAAGGATTTGTAGATAATATGAAACTGGCTTTTACCAAATCCAACCATTGGCATACCTAACCCAGTACTGTCCATTCCCCAGCCTTGCTTTTAAGTTTGGTCATAAATGACCTGGAGTTTGAAGTGAATACTGAGGTGGCCAAGTTTACTGCTGATGACACTAAGTTGTTCAGGGTGGTTAAAACTAAAAAGTGTCACAATGAGTTCTAAAAGCATCTCTTGAAACTGGGTGAATGAGCATTAAAATGGCAAATCTGGTTCAGTGTAAGCAAGTGTAAAGGTGATGTACACTGGGACAAAAATCCTAAATTCACCTATACACTAATGATGCTTATCATCCACCCTCTTTTAGAAAATAAATTTAAACCCTATCAGATCTGCCTGCTTGCAGCCAGTGGTGGCAGCAGCTTTTACCCCAAGTCCTTTCCCCTCTCCCTTGCTTGAAGAGAGAGCAAAGTCCAATTGGATCTTTTTCTTTTCTTCCCTCTCCCTTACCCACCCACCCCTCAAAAAGCTAATCTAGAAACTCTGTATTTTCCCTATTCTTGAATTTTGGTATTCCAGATGCGAAGGATTTGCAGAGACCAATCTAGCTCATCATTGTCTGTGCTGATCGGTAGGGGCTTTCCAGAGTTTCAGACAGGAAATATTCTCAGCCCTACCAGGACTTGCCAGGAATTGAACAAGAGATCTTTTGCATGCTGATATGCACATGTTTACATCTAAATTAGGGCTCAAGTTCTATATTTGACCTTGCAATCCTGTGTATGTATATACTCGGATGGAAGTCCTATGAATCTGTTTATTTTATTTATTTATTCAGTTTATATCACACTCTTCCAAAAGAGCCCAGGATGGCAGGTAAGTGTGCACAGGATTGCAGATTAAGTTATACCTCTAAATTATATGGCTGACAAAACAATTAAAAAAACACCTAATGGAATACTAAAGTTTGTGTTTTCTTTGACAATAGGTGGTTGTCACATTGGTTAAAAAATTAGTTTTAAAGGGGAGGAGCCAAGATGGACAGGTGTGGTTTAAGAAGGAAACGATAGGGCCAAAGGGCCCACTGGTATCCTGTGCCTGGAGTCAGCCCTGCCAATACCAATCCTTGGGGGACTCCACTTTCTATAGCCCTCCATTGGGAGAACTGTCCATTTATTCATACTTTCTACTTTCTGCTACTTAACCATTAATTCCTGATCCACAAGAGGACCTCTCCTCTTATTCCATGACTGGTAAGCGGACTAAGGAGCCTTTGGTGAGGTACCTTGTTGAAAGCTTTTTGAAAGTCCAGCTACACTATGTTAACTGGATTACTTTTATCTACAGGCTTGTTGAAACTCTCAAAGAACTCTAAGGAGGTTAGTGAGTCAGGACTTACTTACCCTTGCAGAAGCCACGCTGGTTCTGCTTCAGCAAGGCTTGCTCTTCTATATGCTTGGTTATTTCATCTTTAACAATGTTTTCTACCAGTTTTCCTGGGACAGATGTTACGCTAACTGGCCTATAATTTCTGGGATGCACTCTGGATCCCTTTTAAAAGATTGGTGTTACTTTAGCCACTTTCCAGTCCTCAGGGATGGAGGTGGATATGAGGGACAAGTTACATATTTTTGTTAGAAGATCAGCAATCTCACATTTGAGTTCTTTGAAAACTCTCAGGTGGATGCCATCCGGACCCGGCGATTTGTCAGTTTTTATTTTCTCTTCATCTTTTGTCACCATTATTAACCTCAGTTCTTCATACTTCCTTCTGCAAAAGTTAGTTCAGGCACAGGAATCTGCCCTTTATCTTCCACCATTTAGCTTAACTGTAATCTCATCCTGCTTTAGCATACTTTTCATTCCATTGTCATCCAAGGGTCCAACCTCCTCCTTGGATTGTCTCCTGCTTTGAATGTATTTAAAAGTTTTTGTTGGTTTTAGTTTTAGTTTTTATTATTATAGCAAAGTGCTCCTCAAATTCTTTTTTAAAATCCCTTATTGTCTGCTTGTGTTTCTTTTGCTACAGTTTGTGTTCCTTTTTATTCTCCTAATTTGTACATTTTTCCATTTTTTAAGGAAACCTTGCCTTTAAAAGCTTCTTCGACTCTGCTTGTTAGCCACACTGGCATCCTCTTGGCCCTGGTGGTACCTTTCCTGATCTGCGATGCACACTCCAATTGAGTTTCTCATATTGTGTTTTTAAACAACTTCCAAGCATTATGGAGTGATTTGACCTTCTGGACTTTACCAATCCCCTCATTTTGGGGAAATTTCTTCTTTTGAAGTCAAATGTGATCGTGCCAATTTTCTTGGCAATTATCCATTTACATGTATGTTTAATTTAATAGCACAATGGTCACTGCTCCCAATTCATTTGACAATGCTTACATCTCGCACCAGGTCCTAGGTGCCACTTAAGATTAAGACCAGGGTTGCTATCATTCTGGTCAGGTCCATGACCAACTGTTCTAGGGCACAGTCATTTAGGGTATTTAGAAATTTTACTTCTTTGTCATGATTGGAACACATATGTAGCTAGTCTGTCAGGATAGTTAAAGTCACCCATTACTACATTTCATAGTTTGGATGCTTCCTCAATTTTATTTTTCATCTCAAGATCTCTCTCAGCATTTTGGTCAGGGAACAATAGAATGTCCCCAGTACTAAATTACTCCACCACCCTTAACAATTCTCTGGAAGATTCTGCCTCTTTGGGGTTTTTTTCACTTGTTGGACCAATGCCCTCTTTCACATACAGAGTGACACCGCCTCCACTACGCCCTTCCCTGTCCTTCCGATATAGTTTATATTCAGGGATAACTGTGTCCCACCACCATACCAGGTTTCAGGTATGCTAATTATGTCAATGCCGTCTTCTAAGACCAAGCATTCCAGTTCTCCCATCTTGGCTTGGGACATCTAGCATTAGTTCTTGTCAAGTGTCTTTGCAACTTTTGGTTTGGCCTGTGGTACTTTGGCCTCTTTAAATTGCTATCCTGTGCCCCTGCCCTCACAATGCCTAATTTTATTTATTTATTTATTATTTGATTTATATCCCGCCCTTCCTCCCAGTAGGAGCCCAGGGTGGCAAGGGGGGGAGACTGTAATCTGTCCTCACAATTGCTTTATCCTAGGGGGGAGATTTGTTCCGAACCAGACTTTCCTCAGCTCCTGTCAGCTTTTCCCGCCTCAAACAGTTTAAAAACTGCTGTGCCACCTTTTTGATTTTAAGTGCCAGCAATCTGGTTCCATCCTGGTTCAAGTGGAGTTGTTTGCTATATGTTGCCATTTCTGCAAATAGTTGGGGGGATAATTATCTGCAGGGAAGCAACCCCACATTCTGCGTTGCAGTCCTGATCAGAGCTTGCAAAGCTACCTTTGGCTTAAAAAAGAAGGATTAGAATCCCAAGCATAGAATTCAAAGATGCATTTAAAGTAACATCTATTTGGACCCCAAAGATTTATTGGGGATAAGCAAATCTGTCAGTTCAGTTTTTTTCTCATTTTTCCAGTCTTGAGTTCTCCACATTTCTACATCAGTTTGTAAATTCTATCTACGGTCCTGAAAATTCAGAAAACATTTTAGTGTGAATTTACAAGTCTTTGCAATGAACTTTCTCTAATATAATGCATTTTTGTATGTTATTTTTGCTAAAGTTTGCATTTTATCCACATTTTTCCTAATACATGCATTTTTGTATTGTTGTTGTTGTTGTTTATTTCTACCCCACCTTTCAGCCAAAAGGCCCTCAAGGTGGCTTACAAAAAAACACAAATATAAAAATACATCAATAAAATACATCAATACATCAAAATACTTCAAAATACATCAATAAAACAATACAATTTACAATTTACAGTAGCCAATACATAAATAAATAAATGTGGGTGAGAAGGATGGGCACAGGAGAAGTCCAAAGAAATGGATCTTGAGGAAAAGAGATCCTTTCTCCATGATGACCAAGATGATGGGTTAGAGACGCCTTGCTACTCAGAGTGGATTTTAGTCCAGCCACCACCGACTGCCCCAACCCAGATGATCAAATGGCACCAGTCTCTTCGTTCCGGGCTTGCGCTTTGGCAGCTGCTGCAGCTGCTGCAGCTCCCCTCCGGCTCCTGTGCCTCCTTGGCAGTGGTGCCTTGGGCGGGCCTGGCATGGGCCTCAAGGGCCTCGCAGAACTGCTTGAGGCTGACGGTGTGCTCCCCGCGGCTCAGGCGGGCCTCCAGCCAGTGCACCAAGGCAGCGTGATGCCGAGAGAAGAGTGGCTCGGCCAGGGGAGCCATCTAAATTGTTACCTGCTCTCCTCGTCAAGAAAAGTTGCTTTTAGGGCCCTTGTTCAATAAAGGTAGCTCCTGCAGGGCTTAGGCTATTTTCTCAGACTGATGCTTGGCTGGGATGTGCAGAGCCTAGTGCTGACTACGCTTTGAAGAAAAAGTGCCAGTGGATTCCACGATAAAAGAGCCATCGTTCATCACCAGATATGTTGTGTCCAGGTAGCATGGCAGAGATAAAATACACATTACTTGGTTCAAAAACTGCATTGCAATATTCAGAGAAGTGTGAATTTGGAAGGATAACTTTCAGTTTGTGTGTAGTTTCAGGAAGTGTGAATTATGTAGATTTACCTTTGAATGCATATTGCATCAAATTCCTACCCTATCCCTAATTGTAATCTTTGGCTGCAGTCTTACTGTAAACTTACTTAAGACAGAGGCCACTTCCAGAAGACCTGATTATTGAGCATTGTATGAAGTTTGTAGGGAGGTTATACAACATCAGCTATTTATTGAGCATTGATTCTGATTTTTTGGGTGGGAGGCTATACGATGTTGTATCAAGCAATTGCTATCTCACACTTACTAGTGCATTTTTCTTTCTTTAAAAAAAAGTCAATTGGAAGGGGGGAGAGTTTGTTGTGTAAGAGTTTAATTGCAAAACCTGAATTTGCCAGTATGACATTGAATCTCAACTGCAAAATAGCAAGAGTCTGGAAGCACCTTTAGGCTTCAACGTCATGCATGTTTACCTGGTTGTAAGCTTCACTGAATATAATGGAAGTTATTGTAAATATGCATAGGATTGCGCTGCCAGCCCCACTGAAGTCAGAGGACTTACTTCTAAGAAACATGTTACATCATGCTTCAAGTGCGTTTAGGACTACAGCCCTAGTGCCCTTGAGATCAGGCAAATAAATTGTCTGATTGAAGGCGTTTTTATTACTGGTTACTAATTCCCAGTTGGTGTGAGTTCAGAAATGTTATTTACCAGGAAAGCAACCAGTAGATGTAACATGATATCAAAGAAACTGGAAACAACCTTTGTCACTGAATCAGCTCTATCAGAGACAGAGCATCTGTTGGGTGGACATGTTTCTCTTGAACTGTCAGTGATATTCATGCACTCAGTACCTTGGCATAGAGAGTACAATAGTGAATTTTCTTCAATACCTCAGAGGCTGTGGTTAAAGCAACTCCAAATGTATTTGGCATTCTTCTTGCTTGCTTTCTCAGAAGCATCTTTTATATGCTTGATTATTGGAATGGGACTCTGCAGTTAAAACAAGTGCTGCTTTGTGTTTGAAAAATCATATAATGCTTATTTTCTGAATTTCAGATGTTGATGAATGTGCATCTGAATCGCATCAGTGCAACCCCACCCAAATCTGCATCAACACTGAGGGAGGATACACTTGCTCCTGCACTGAAGGATACTGGCTTTTAGAAGGCCAATGTTTAGGTGCGTATTATTGTGGGATGAAGTGCATTTTTTGAAACTGTTCATGATTTCTGTATGATGGGTTGGGGGGAAACGTGTGGCTGGACCATCAAGCTTCTTTTACAGGGGAATAAGAATGGTACTACTAAAAGGGACTGAATGTCCAGGAGAGTGTCCCCTATGAAACATTACACGTAGTGTCTGACCCAATGCTTTGTTTGAGGGCAAGTCACTTCTACAAATTTCAGCATGGGCCTACACATTTGACAGTACCTTGCATCCAAAGTATTGAGCTGGTTATGCATGTATGTCCTCTCTAGAGGGTGTGATTTGGGATGGACAAACCTTAATTTGGGGAGCATATACCCATTCCTTACATTTTTACATATTTTTCCTATTATTGGTATGAGGGCACCATGCTTGACAGTGCCCAGTGTCCAAACTAAGCATTGAGACTGATGCACATCAATTCCATCTTGTAGAGGACACTCTTCTGAAAAAGTGAGTATATCATTTGTGGTGGCCTACCCCTTATTTGGGGTGTACATAATCAATCTGTTATTCTCATCTACATATTTTGACTATTATTGGCATTGTTGTTATTATATAATGTAATATAATCTGTAAAGAACCTTGTTTTTTTATAATGTTAATATTTTGTTATTTAAAATTTTGTGCACTGTATTTTTTTCTGATGTGTATTTTGTATTTGTGTTTATTTTTTTATTTTTTTTGTGAGCCGCCTTGAGGTCCTTTTTACCAAAAGGCGGCATAGAAATAGACTATATAAAATTATTGATTGATTGATTGATTGATTGTACTTATATACCGCCCCATAGCCGAAGCTCTCTGGGCGGTTTATAGTAACTAAAAACATTAAAACAAATACACAAATTTAAAAACACATCTTTTAAAAACAATTTAAAACACAATTTAAAAATTTAAAACAATTTAAAATGCCTGGGAGAAGAGGAAAGTCTTGACCTAGCGCCAAAAAGATAACAGTGTTGGCGCCAGGCACATCTCGTCAGAAACATTATTCCATAATTTGGGGGCCACCACTGAGAAGGCCCTCTCCCTGCCATCCTCCAAGCTTCCCTCGGAGTAGGCACCCGGAGGAGGGCCATTGATCTTGATCGTAGTGTATGGGTGCGTTCGTATCGGGAGAGGCATTCCATCAGGTATTAAAATAATAAATAAATAAATAATGTAACATTAGCTGTTATTGAAACACACAAACAATAGATGTAATGGTTGGTACCTGAGATAGGTGTTGCAGGAAGATGGCTAGTGGCCATCTTAGAAAATGCCTTCCACCAATTCATGGCAATCTACACATGATATCTACCCATTTTTTCTGATCCCATGCTATGTCATATATGTAATAAAAGAAGAAAGTGCTATCAGTAATGACTTTCCTATGGAAAGCTATTACAAAGAGTCAGCTTACAAAGGATGAAGCTAGACAGGAAAAAGGTGGCTCATCTGGATTTTGGCACACAACATTCCAATTCTTTCTGGCTAGGATTATGTTTTATGCATAAAAATGTTCATAAAAGTGTGCTTTGTAAGGTTTGCTAAGACATGTAGCATCAAAAACCATGTTAATGTTCAAATGTTGATATTTCCATTTTTTAAACAAAAAGTCAACTTATTTTGGCCATAGTGCTTCTTGAATAGTGTTCAAAGCAGAGCTTGGAAAAGTTACTTTTTTGAACTACAACTCCCATCAGCCCTAGGCAACATGGCCACTGGGTTAGGCTGATGGGAGCTGTAGTTCAAAAAAGTAACTTTTCCAAGCTCTGGTTCAAAGTATCAGTCCAAAGTAATTACATATGAAGATGCTTGTGTGCTCTTTCAGATTGTGCTGGATTTATTCATCTGTCTTAGTCCTGTCAAGAGGTACTGAACTGTATACAGAAGGGAGTGAAAAAACATGAGAAACATTAAAAGGGCGTGAGGAATTTTATTGGAAAGCATGACACTTTTTTGTGATAGAGCTAATCTTCGTAATGTATGATGTTTATTTATTTATTATTTGATTTATATCCCGCCCTTCCTCCCAGCATGACCCCAGGGCGGCAAAAAAAGCACTAAAAACTCTTTAAACATCATAGAAACAGACTTTAAAGTACATTAAAATAAAACATCTTTGAAAACATTTTTTTTAAAAGCTGATGTTCTTTTGTTGCAATACATTTGAGGTTAAGCCACTGACTGATTGGAATATATGAGTGTATGTAGAATACTCTGTAATACACTGATGGAGTAAGAAAATAAACTTTAAAATCATATTAAGAAGAACATGGTGTGCAGCTAATTGTAAAACTACTATAAATGGACAACAAAAAGCAGAGCCCAACAGGAGGAAAAAAATGATTAGGTGATGGTATTGATTTCTTTTTTCTGGGATGAGAGAGAGAAGCTGTTTCCAGCTCAATATCAACATTATTCACTTGAAGTGCTATCAAGAAATGAATGTTACTTTTGGTAATAATCACACCTTGTGTTTTTAGGCCTCACATATTAAGGGGAATGTATGGGGTAGAATTTTGGTGAGGATGGCATTGTGTGGATACTGCAAAAAAAAAACACAACCACAACAACTTGCATGCACAAGCAGCACCAACAAACTGCTGTGTGGAAGTGCCCTTTCTGAAAGGTGTGCAAGGTGTTTGAGAAGTCATCATTTGGATGCTTCTTCCTATTCCTCAGGCTGCAGTATGACCTATTTTAATAAGTGAACCAAATGTAAAACACATGCTGTCAGTGGTTATGAATATGTGCTCCTCCAGCTCACAAACAGATTTTCTAAAATTGAACACATTCTTTCTTTAGAGATGATAGAATAAGGTTCCATCTGGTCATCTTTCATCATCCTTTTCTACAGGCATGGATAAAACTAGCCTTCACTTTGCCATTTTCATTTCCTGGCCTCACAATCTTTGTCTCCCCAGTCCAAATCCAACATTCTACCCATTTAAATATTGTATTTTTAAATTGCTGAAACCTGCCCTGAGACCTCATGTGAAGGGTGGGTAAGAATCCTAATAATCATACATCACACTGGAACTTTGGAAATACCCCATTAGAGTCAGCTGCCACCACATATGGCTTCCTCTGCTGACATAATGCTGCTCTGCTTTTATTAGCTGGAATAATGGTTAGAATATATTCCATGGGAATTTTTATTTTTTATTTATTAAATTTATTAGTCGCCCATCTGGCTGGTTGTCCAGCCACTCTGGGCGACGTACAAGATAAAAACAATACATTAAAACGTTAAAATTTAAAACCATAACAGTAAAAACCTAACCCACCCCAAAAGCCTGCCTGAAGAGCCAGGTCTTCAAGGCCCGGCGGAAGCTCATCATAGAAGGGGCATGGCGGAGATCATTTGGGAGAGAGTTCCACAGGGTAGGGGCCACTATTGAAAAAGCCCTCTCTCTAGTCCTCACCAGTCTAGCTGTTTTAACCGGTGGGATCAAGAGAAGGTCTTCTGAGGCTGATTTTGTTGAGCAGCATCCCTGACAATGCTGGAGGCGCTCCTTCAGATAGACTGGGCTAAAATCGTGTAGGGTTTTAAAGGTCAAAACCAACACCTTGAATTGGGCCCGGTAAACAACCGGTAGCCAGTGCAACTCCTTCAGCACTGGAGTGATGTGATCTTGCCAGCGGCTGCCTTTAATCAGACGAGCCGCCGCATTCTGTACCAGTTGCAGCTTCCGGACCATTTTCAAGGGTAACCCCACGTAGAGCGCATTACAGTAGTCTAGGTGAGAGGTGACCAGGGCATGTACCACCGGTGGGAGCAGATGGTTGGGAAGGTAGGGGCGCAGCCTCCGTATCAGATGGAGTTGATACAGCGCCGCCCAGCTCACAGCTGAGACTTGAGCTTCCATGGTCAGCTGGGAGTCAAGAATGACCCCCAGGCTGCAGACCTGGTCTTTCAGGGGCAATCATACCCCATTGAGCACCAGGTCCACATTCCTCAGCCTTCCCTTGTCTCCCACAAACAGTACCTCGGTTTTGTCAGGGTTCAGCTTCAGCTTATTCCTTCCCATCCAGCCACTCACCGACTCCAGGCACTTGGACAGGGTTTCTACAGCCAACCTCGGTGAAGATTTAAGTGAGAGATAGAGCTTCGTGTTATCCGCATACTGATGACATTGCAGCCCAGATCTCCTGATGATTGCCCCCAGCGGCTTTATATAGATGTTGAACAGCATCGGGGAGAGGATGGAACCCTGTGGCACCCCACAAGTGAGAGGCCAAGGATCCGAGACCTCATCCTCCAATGCCACTCTTTGGTACCTACCAGAGAGGAAGGAATGGAACCACTGCAATACAGTGCCTCCCTTCAGAAGGCTGGGCACTTCTGTAGTTCCACTCTATATGTGGTTTGATGGTTTTTTAATTGTGTCAATTATCTCCACTACTGTTCCAGAGTTACTGCATTTCACAATAAAATGACAATAAACACATTGTATGCTGTTATTCTATAATGATCTGATAATTTCTAAGTTACTATAGCATTCTTCAGTATTATCACTATTTAGCTGTGGTCTTCATCAGCACCTGCAGAATGGATTTCAAAAGTCTAGGGGCCAGTTTGAAAATGGACTGCCTTCAAGTCGATTCCGACTTATGGCAACCCTATAAATAGGGTTTTCATGGTAAGCGGTATTCAGAGGTGGTTTACCATTGCCTTCCTCTAGGGGCCAGTTTAGAGGTCCATAAATTGCTTCATGTGGTGTGGCCTGCGTAGTTCCAGGGATAAAGCCATTGGGAAGCAGAAGTATCTGACCTGGTCCCTCCTGTGCTCCATGGACAGACAAATTTTTTTAAAGTGAAATAGCTCGAAAATATACTGTTGTGCTCATGCAGATCATTGTCATAGGGACAGAGCATAGACAGGGTTTACCAGTGAGCTCACTGTGGATGGGGGCCAGGCTCAGTGCTATTGGGCAGCCAAGTCAGATACTGGTCAAGGGCCCCTCACTGACCTACCTGCTGCCCACCAACTTACCACTGAGCGTGGGTGGAGGTGTTCGGAAACTGCTTGGGAGCCAAACTTGGCTCCCATCCATGGTGTCCACCTAGCCATCTGCCTCCACCTCCTTGCCTAATGCCTCCCCTGGTTTCTAAGAAAGGACCAAGAGGGAGGGTCTTCTCAGGTATTCTGGATAAGGTGGCTTGGAAAATTCCTGTTCTGTGGCTGCACTTTGCAGCAACAGCTAGAAAGGCCTTTTAAATTTTCCTTCTGGCACAGTGGCAAACCATGGCAGCTACCTTGCTCAGAATGCCTATCTCTGAAGAAGGACCCCCACTGCCTTTGGCCCTTTCTCAGAGATCAGAGGTGGCAGAGAAGCCGTTAGTGCTGCTGCTGCTATCATGTCAGTAAAGAATAATTTTTGCAGATGTGCTCGCAGTGTGATATTTCTGCTCTGCTTCTTTCTAATACCAAACTAGAACATTATGAGCCCTAAAATGTGATAAATACAAATTAAGACTAAAGACATGCGACTTTATGATGATATATGAACAATGAGCAGCATTGTTTATTACAACTGCCATAATTATTAATTATATTGATCTCCAAGAGCACGCTAGCCTGCTATTAGAAAGCATAGCCCCTGTTGAGTGGGTTTAGATTGGAACTATAGGGCTAGTCCATATAATCAGGTACCTCAATTTTCAGAGCAACTCATGACATATATGTCATAAGCACAGAGATTTTGCTTGGTACCATTCAGCCCACCATTTGAAGGTCTGTGGTGTTATATAAAAACACATTTTGTGCTTCTGGTGTACAATTCAGACAATTTGGTCACTGTGTGCATGTAGTGATCTGAGCTAAATGTAAAAAGGATGCCATCATGTGGAGAGTGTTGGTGTGAACTGGCCCTCAAAGACTTTCATAGACCAGAGTTCTTCAGCCTTGGGTCTCCAGATGTTGTGCTACAACTCTCATTGTCCTCAGCCAGCTTAGCAAAGGAGAGCTATTAGCAAATGGTTGTGTTTGGGGTGCATGTGGTTATAGACTTTGCCATATGACACCCACAACTATTAGTCTCACTTGTTCTTTGCATTTTTCTTTGCAGACATAGATGAATGTCGCTATGGTTATTGTCAACAGCTATGTGCCAATGTACCAGGCTCCTACTCCTGTACATGCAATCCAGGCTTTATCTTGAATGATGATGGAAGATCATGTCAAGGTACTACGTATGAGAGAGAGCGAGAGAGCAGTTTTATTATTATTTATTACATTTGTTGGTTGCTTTTTTCACCAAGATGACCCAAAGCGACTTACATTAACAAGTTGAAAACAGCAGGTTCAGCAAAAACTAAAAACACTTCTGACAATTAAAAACCAGTTGAAATAAACACAACTGCCTCAGTTGTCCTCAAATGCAAAGAAGTATCACTGAACACCAAAGTCAGGATCATTCAGACCATGGTATTCCCGATCTCTATGTATGGATAGGAGGGGAGAAGGACTGCTAGATATCCTGGTCTCAAGCTTTTTCGGGTTTTATATGTAAATAAATCCTTAAACATGACTCAGTAGCAAAGGAGCAACTAACACAGATCCCTAAGTACAGCATTAATTTACTCACATGTGGTGTGATCACAGAATACACACAACCCTAAATTCGTGTATCTGCTTTTGCATTTTGATGCATAGTGGTTCTTGTGGTTTCCTTTCATGAAATTTCTTGTTCTCCTTCTTCAGCTGCAAAATTATCAAAGCTGTCTGGTCCTGAAGGTGGGGTGGGGAAAATCTCTTTGCAATATGCCCATAAAATGCATCTTAATGGTTAAGTCTACAGTTTGCTGCAGCCACGGATAGACTTTCATACATTGTTCTTTCCCCCTTGTTTCATCCTGCTGCTTTTGGCCAGGTTTTGTTATGATTGAGGCAGTCAGAGACTTAAAATTAGTAGATAAACAAGGAAGCACCTGCAGGATACTCTTCAGTTTTGTTTGCCATATTGGTTTGAACCCAAACAGACCATGCAAAATCTTTTCAAGATTTCACATACTGGTAAACTGAACTTTTCCAGCTTTGTTTGCATATTAGAGTCAGAGGTATACTTCTTGTTGCATGCTGAGGATTGTGTTAGTTGAATGTTGCTGGTTTTTCTGTGGCTCCTTTGGCAGAACAGTTAATTCTGGCAGAAACAGTTTGGGCTCAGCAAAGTAGGAATGATGCCTACTTGTTACAAAGCAGTGCCCTAAAGAGGAGCTCAATTGACACACATTTTTGCTCACTTTCTGTCTAAACTGGTGAATTGCACATCTCCCAGAAATGAACATTGGAGCATTTATTGGAGGCAAAAGATTGGCTATGTTTTAATTTTTGCTTTGTGCAATGCATCTAACATCTTGAAGCAAAGATGGAGAATCTGTGGACCTCCAGATGTTATTGGACTACAACTCCATTCCTGACCACTAGGCACACTGGCTGGGGCTGACTGGAGTTGTGGTCCAACAATATCTGGAGGTCTACAGGTTTCCTATCCCTTTCTTAGAGGAAAGCCCCAGCTTAGAGGGAGCCCCAGCTGATGAAGCGTCAAGGCCCCAGCTGATGAAGTGTCAAGGCGAGTTAAGCAGCAGAGCGAGTGCGGCAGCAGGGCAAGGAGGCCAGGGCCCCCCACTCTGCCCTTCTGTTCCCTGACCTCAACTAAACCACAGACTCCAACCTATTGATGTAATAAACCTCAAACAAAACTATGCAGGTAAGAAGCCAGCAGACGTGTGGGGGCTTTCCAGTGTTTTGCACAGCCTGCAGCATGTACGACTATCTGCCTGTTGGACAGCAGTCGTGGGTGTGCTCTCGGTGCAATGAGCTCCTGGCTCTCCGGGAACGACTTCATTTCCTTGAGGCCAAGGTGGCAGACCTGGAAAAGCGGAGAGAGGCAGAGAGGTGTGTGGAGGAGGCCTTCAGGGACATTATAGCTGTGTCCCACTCCAGCGATGATAGCTCTCCTGCTATCATGGAGAACGATGGTCTCGGGGAAGGAGAACATCCAGCTGAGGAAGAGGGAAACGATCCCTTAGAAGGGACCCATTCCTTGGGGGATGAGCAGCTATCCTCTCGTGCTGAGGATATATCTCCAGGGGGTGGAGGGATCCTTGTAGTGGGTGATTCGATCATTAGGAACATAGACAGTGGGGTGTGTGATGGGCGTGTAGACCGCAAGGTGTTTTGCCTGCCTGGTGCGAAGGTTGCGGATATCGCCCGTCGTTTAGATAGTTTGGTAGACAGTGCTGGGGAGGAGTCAGTGGTCGTGGTGCACGTTGGAACCAACGACATGGGGAAATGCAGCCGTGAGGTCCTGGAAGCAAAATTTAGGTTGCTAGGTAGGATGCTGAAAGCCAGGACCTCCAAGGTGGCTTTCTCTGAAATGCTACCAGTTCCACGCGCAGGACCAGCCAGACAGGCCCAGCTTTGCAGTCTCAATGCGTGGATGAGACGATGGTGTCGGGTGGAAGGGTTTAGATTTGTTAGGCACTGGGGAACATTTTGGGACAAGCCGGGCCTGTACAAAAGGGACAGGCTCCACTTGTACCAGAATGGAACCAGACTGCTGGCACTTAAAATTAAAAAGGCAGCAGAGCAGCTTTTAAACTGACTGAGGGGGGAAACCCAACAGGAGCTGAGAAAGGTCCGGTTCGGAATAAACCTCCCCTCTGGGATAAAAACCAAAGAAATGATGAAATTTTAAAAGGGGTATGCCTCGAAGTAGGCATTGTGAGAGCAGGGGCACAGGATATAAATTCAGAAGAGCAAAATTACCACAGGCCAAACCACAAGTGCCAAAGACACTTGAAGAGAGACACTGCTTACAAGTGCCTGTACGCTAATGCTAGGAACCTCCGAACCAAGATGGGAGAACTGGAGTGCTTGGTCTTAGAGGAGAGCATTGATATAGTGAGCATAACGGAGACCTGGTGGAATGGAGAAAACCAGTGGGATACGGTTATCCCTGGATATAAACTATATCGGAAGGACAGGGAAGGACGTATTGGTGGCGGAGTCGCTCTATACGTGAAAGAAGGCATTGAATCCAGCAAGCTCGAAACCCCAAAAGAGGCAGACTCCTCCACAGAATCGTTGTGGGTGGTGATACCATGCCCCAGGAGGGACTTAATACTGGGAACGATCTATCGTCCCCCTGATCAAAATGCTCAGGGAGACCTTGAGATGAGATATGAAATTGAGGAAGCATCCAAACTAGGAAATGTGGTAGTAATGGGTGACTTCAACTACCCGGACATAGACTGGCCGCATATGTGTTCCAGTCATGACAAAGAAGCAAAGTTTCTAGATATTCTAAATGACTATTCCCTAGACCAGTTGGTCATGGAACCGACCAGAGGGACGGCAACCCTGGACTTAATCCTCAGTGGGGACCGGGACCTGGTGTGAGATGTAAGTGTTGTTGAACCGATTGGGAGCAGTGACCACAGTGCTATTAAATTAAACATACATGTAACTGGCCAATTGCCAAGAGAATCCAACACGGTCACATTTGACTTCAAAAGAGGAAACTTCACAAAAATGAGGGGATTGGTAAAAAGAAAGCTGAAAAACAAAGTCCAGAGGGTCACATCACTCGAAAATGCTTGGAAGTTGTTTAAAAACACTCTATTAGAAGCTCAACTGGAGTGCATACCGCAGATCAGAAAAGGTACCACCAGGGCCAAGAAGATGCCAGCATGGTTAACGAGCAAAGTCAAGGAAGCTCTTAGAGGCAAAAAGTCTTCCTTCAGAAAATGGAAGTCTTGTCCGAATGAAGAAAATAAAAAAGAACATAAACTCTGGCAAAAGAAATGCAAGAAGACAATAAGGGATGCTAAAAAAGATTTTGAGGAGCACATTGCTAAGAACATAAAAACCAACAACAAAAAATTCTATAAATATATTCAAAGCAGGAGACCATCTAGGGAGACAATTGGACCCTTGGATGATAAGGGAGTCAAAGGTGTACTAAAGAACGATAAGGAGATTGCACAGAAGCTAAATGAATTCTTTGCATCTGTCTTCACAGTGGAAGATATAGGGCAGATCCCTGAACCGGAACTAACATTTGCAGGAAGGGATTCTGAGGAACTGAGACAAATAGTGGTAACGAGAGAGGAAGTTCTAAGCTTAATGGACAATATAAAAACTGACAAATCACCGGGCCCGGATGGCATCCACCCGAGAGTTCTCAAAGAACTCAAAGGTGAAATTGCTGATCTGCTAACTAAAATATGTAACTTGTCCCTTGGGTCCTCCTCCGTGCCTGAGGACTGGAAAGTGGCAAATGTAACGCCAATCTTCAAAAAGGGATCCAGAGGGGATCCCGGAAATTACAGGCCAGTTAGCTTAACTTCTGTCCCTGGAAAACTGGTAGAAAGTATAATTAAAGCTAGATTAACTAAGCACATAGAAGAACAAGCCTTGCTGAAGCAGAGCCAGCATGGCTTCTGCAAGGGAAAGTCCTGTCTCAGTAACCTATTAGAATTCTTTGAGAGTGTCAACAAGCATATAGATAGAGGTGATCCAGTGGACATAGTGTACTTAGACTTTCAAAAAGCGTTTGACAAGGTACCTCACCAAAGGCTTCTGAGGAAGCTTAGCAGTCATGGAATAAGAGGAGAGGTCCTCTTGTGGATAAGGAATTGGTTAAGAAGCAGAAAGCAGAGAGTAGGAATAAACGGACAGTTCTCCCAATGGAGGGCTGTAGAAAGTGGAGTCCCTCAAGGATCGGTATTGGGACCTATACTTTTCAACTTGTTCATTAATGACCTAGAATTAGGAGTGAGCAGTGAAGTGGCCAAGTTTGCTGACACTAAATTGTTCAGGGTTGTTAAAACAAAAAGGGATTGTGAAGAGCTCCAAAAAGACCTCTCCAAACTGAGTGAATGGGCGGAAAAATGGCAAATGCAATTCAATATAAACAAGTGTAAAATTATGCATATTGGAGCAAAAAATCTTAATTTCACATATACGCTCATGGGGTCTGAACTGGCGGTGTCCGACCAGGAGAGAGACCTCGGGGTTGTAGTGGACAGCACGATGAAAATGTCAACCCAGTGTGCGGCAGCTGTGAAAAAGGCAAATTCCATGCTAGCAATAATTAGGAAAGGTATTGAAAATAAAACAGCCGATATCATAATGCCGTTGTATAAATCTATGGTGCGGCCGCATTTGGAATACTGTGTACAGTTCTGGTCACCTCATCTCAAAAAGGATATTATAGAGTTGGAAAAGGTTCAGAAGAGGGCAACCAGAATGATCAAGGGGATGGAGTGACTCCCTTATGAGGAAAGGTTGCAGCATTTGGGGCTTTTTAGTTTAGAGAAAAGGTGGGTCAGAGGAGACATGATAGAAGTGTATAAAATTATGCATGGCATTGAGAAAGTGGATAGACAAAAGTTCTTCTCCCTCTCTCATAATACTAGAACTCGTGGACATTCAAAGAAGCTGAATGTTGGAAGATTCAGGACAGACAAAAGGAAGTACTTCTTTACTCAGCGCATAGTTAAACTATGGAATTTGCTCCCACAAGATGCAGTAATGGCCACCAGCTAAGACGGCTTTAAAAGAAGATTAGACAAATTCACGGAGGACAGGGCTATCAATGGCTACTAGCCGTGATGGCTGTGCTGTGCCACCCTAGTCAGAGGCAGCATGCTTCTGAAAACCAGTTGCCGGAAGCCTCAGGAGGGGAGAGTGTTCTTGCACTCGGGTCCTGCTTGCGGGCTTCCCCCAGGCACCTGGTTAGCCATTGTGAGAACAGGATGCTGGACTAGATGGGCCACTGGCCTGATCCAGCAGACTCTTCTTATGTTCTTATGTTCTTAAGGATGAATGCTCAATAGTGGAGCACATGCTGTGCAAGCAGAAGGTCACGGGTCACTCTCTGACATCTCCAGTTTAAAGGAACAGATGGCAGGTAGTGCAAAAGACCTCTGCCTATCACCATCAGGGCTAGATGGATTAAATAGTCTGGCTAAGTTTAAAGGAGTTTCCTATGTTCTGTACCAGATCAGTTCCTGTGCAGCTGAGGGCAAAGGGGCAGAGCCAAAGAGGGATCGAGGCAAAAGTGGTTTGTAGCTATTAAGACTTTGGTGTCGTATTGCCCAAACCAAGGAAGCAACTCTCACCCAGAAATGTTCTTCTGGTTTATTGATGCAAGGAGGATTCCATGGCTGGTGTGGTTGGTCTCCTGGCAGCTTCCTCTCACTTTGACCAGAACTAGATGGTGGTGCACTGGTTAAAATCCCATCTGATGCCCCTCAGGTCACCAGTAAAAGACGTGCTGTGGGCTCAAGTCCTGATGTACTATATGATAAATAAAATTGAACATACAAGTGATCTATTGCAACTGGAGCAATATACACAGAGAATTATTTATTAAATTTTTATCCCACCCTTCTTCCCAGTAGGAGCCCCGGGCGGCAAACAAAAACACTAAAAACACTCTAAAACATCTTAAAAACAGACTTTAAAACATATTAAAACAAAACATCTTTTAAAACATTTTACAACAAAACACCTTTAAAACATTTTTTAAAAGTTTTAAAAAGCAATTCAGCAGTACCCCACACAAGGATTCAAGTTATTATTTTTTAACCTATAGGGCCATAAAAAGCTTGTTCTCAATACACTTGAAAAAGTACCCCTATGGCAGAAGTATAACATTGCCCAAAAGTGCTTTTGAAAGATATAATCTATTCAACACACATGTGAGAGAGACAAAAAGTCTGATTGGAGGTAAAGCACATAACTGTGCACAAGTTTGTGACCAGAGAGAATATCTTTATGGCTGTTGTACAAATGTGCAGCTTCTCCCAAATATGGTAGCTGGTATCAGACTGGTATTTTATTTTTAATTTTACGTATATTATATTTCATCTATTTTAAGAAGGTGGTTGCCTTCTTAATGTGACAAAATATAAATATAAATAAATACAATTTAAGAGATTTTGGGAGATGGCTGGAGGTATTCTGTCTATATTTTTCTCTTGTGTAACCAAAATCAAATTCAAAGTTCTAAAAACAAGTTTTGACTGCGGTCATAGGGCAGTATTCAGTACTAGTCATACTCAGAGTAGATCCATTGAAGTTAACCTATGATTAACATAGGGTCATTAATTTCAGTGGGTCTACTCTGAGTAGGACTTAATTGAATACAACCCTTAACTTTCAGGGAACATAAATTGTTGTTGTAAGCCTTCATTGAACTAGAGCCTTGAGAAAAAATCATTGATACTGTTAAGGACTGGTTTCCCACAGATGTGAATGAATGTACAACCAACAATCCTTGTGTGCAAAATTGTGTCAACATCTATGGCTCATTCCTTTGCCGCTGTGACCCCGGCTATGAATTGGAGGCTGATGGCATTAGTTGTACTGGTAAGTAGAGATAGTGGACATGAATATCTTGGCTTTTACGGGAAATAACACTTTTCTTCACATTTTCCCCTCATTATCATTACATGGAAGGTGAGAGTTATAAAACTGGGAATGATTAATAGGAACATCTAATCCCACAACATTTAGGACATTCCTGTAACAATTAGGGAGTGGAGGGCTGAAGTTTACTGGCAGTGTCAACCTGATCAACACACACATACTACATTTTTTAAAAATCTCAACTGTCGCAATCTTCCAAGACAGACATCTTGAATTTTGCTGTATAACTGCTATTGTGCTATTGCAAATGTGCAATGTAATTATGGCACCCTCAGCAACGTTGTTAGAAAAATACAGTGATTCAGTTGAAGAACGCCAGCTTAGAGATCATTAAAACTTCAAGAGATACACAGTCTGGAACTGAAACGAATAAGTTTCAGAATCAAGTCAAGTGGAAATTTTCTGTATAGGTGCTTCCTGAGGGGACCTTATATTGCAAACAGATCGCAGAGATCCAATTTTATTTTTCTTCATGCACATATGGCATGTTAGCTTCCACACATTGCCATGTTTTTCTATCAAAGTTATTGCTATCTCACTACTTGACAGCCACACCAGTGGGTGGAGCTTGTCAGAATGTACCTGTGTTTTTCTGTCCATCCCCTCAGTTAGTCCTCCCCTGCCTTCCACTCACTGGAACATTACCACACATGTGACAAACCACCCCCACCGACCAAAAATGTGCTAATGAACTTCTAGCAGTGACTATGGATATAGTGGAATATTATTACTTATCAGATTTTCTGTGTTAATGGGAAATCTGTATTAAATTTAAACAACAGGCTGGCATTTTGATTATAACAGTGTTATGTAGGTGCTATGAAAAACATGCATGGATGAGCAGCACCCTATTTCTAATAACTATCATAAATATCTGCAGAGAGTATCACTCTCCCCAATTTCTTAACTGCACGTTTATTTTATTTGGGTTGGCATTTATGGGTCAGGTTTTAGGACTGATATAACCATCCTTGTTTTCCAAACATTTAAGCTTTAACATTATTTGTGCAGTGGGGTTTGGGGGGGTGTTGCATTTTGCTTTCCTCTGGCATCACTGTTAACATTTTTTTCTATACCAGGGATGAAACATCTGTGACTCTCCAGATGTTGTTTGACTCAACTTCAGTTAGGCCCAGCCAGCATAGTATATAATGAGGGATGATGGGAGTCATAGTCCAGCAACATCTGAAGGACCACAAGCAATACTTCGCCAACCCTGCTTTTCACCCATATGTATATCTTTCAGCACAGAATAACACAAAGCATCTGATGAAGTGGACTCTCATTTATGGAAGATTGTGACATAATATGTTAATCTTTAAGATGTCACAAGCAATACTGGCTTGTGTGGTGGGGTGGGGCTGCCCTCCTGGCAGCTGCATCACTGCTGCTTACCTGGAAAGGGCTGAGGCAGGGCAGGGTGGCTGTGAGTGGCAAGGCAGGGTGGATGCACCAGCTGGAACATTGGCAGCTGTGGCTGTGAGACTGGCAGCTCCAGTGCCACTGGTGCATCTGCACAGCCCCAACCTTGCCATTGCCCTACCCTGCCCTGTCTCAGCCTTATCAAGGTAAGCAGCAGTGATGTTGGTGTTAACATAAGATCATAAGATGAACCTGCTAGATCAGGCCAGTGCTCCATCTAGTCCAGCATCCTATTCTCACAGTGTTGGGAGGGTGTGTATGCCCAGCCAGAAGCACCACTACTGGTCACAAGGTCTTTTTTGTTTTTGTTGCAACAGACTAATTTGCCTACCCCCTGGAAATAAAATCTATGTTAAAAGGACAGACTACACATTCAGTGTTTTTTTAAAATCATGCCATGCTGAGACCTCTTACCTTTGGCCAAGAGTTAGAACAAATATGAAAATGTAAAGATTTGCACTCAAATCTTCAATCAAACTTAACTTATGAATAAGGTCCATTCGTTTCAACGGAGCATACTATCACAATAAATGTGCTCAGGATTGTAGCTATATTAGGGTTGCCAGGTCGGAACCATCCAAAAACCTGAGAAAATGGGGGCGGGCCCTAGTGACGTCATGGGGCGGACCTTAGTGACATCATGGGGCGGGCCCTAGTGACATCATGGGGCGGACCTTAGTGATGTCATGGGGCAGGCCCTAGTGACATCACGGGGCGGGCCCTAGTGACATCATTAAACATGATACATTGTATCAACCACAGTTGCTTGGAGCATACCATTCAAAAAAAAATTCTCTGGAGATTAAAATAGAAATCTTACCTAAAATAGGGTGTTCCTAGGTCCATCTGAAGTGACAAGGTCATTCTTTCTCACAAGCTTAGGGTGATGCAAAATGGAAATGGACTGCCTTTAAGTTGATCCCAGATAGGGTCTTCATGGTAAGCAGTATTCAGACAGAGGTGGTTTACTATTGTCTTCCTCTGAGTCTGACAGGCAGTGACTGGCCCAAGGTCACCCAGTGAGCTTCATGGCTGTGTGGGGATTCAAACCCTGGTCTGCCGGGTCACAGTTCAACGCCTTTAGGGAACATTTAATCTAGCTTACTTGCTTCTGGCAAGAAGGGTTTATGTGCCCTCAGGCCAGGCCATTATTGGAAGAAAGGAGCTTAGTGTTGCAGAGATGTTAGATGGGAGCACAGATGGATGCCCCTGAAGGCAGCAACTGTAAACATGCTTATTAAGGAACTAAGCCCCATAGAACTCAATAGGACTTACTTCTGAGTAGATGTGGTTGCAGCCATGTTAAACAAATTAAACCAGAACTATCACTAGAAGCTAAAATGATGAAACTGAGGTTATCATACTTTGGACACATAATGAGAAGACATGATTCACTAGAAAAGATAATAATGCTTGGAAAAACAGAAGGGAGTAGAAAAAGAGGAAGGCCAAACAAGAGATGGATTGATTCCATCAAGGAAGCCACAGACCTGAACTTACAAGATCTGAACAGGGTGGTTCATGACAGATGCTCTTGGAGGTCACTGATTCATAGGGTTGCCATAAGTCATAGTCGACTTGGAGGCACATAACAACAACAGGCTTCAATCCTAAATACATATAGTAGGTTGTATATGCCCCGCCCTATGGAAACAGTGGGACTTATGAGTAAACATTCATAGGATTGTGCTGTTAAGTATTGAAGTTACAGCTATTTTTGTTAACCTTTTAAACCTCAATCAGCCTTTTTACTTTGAGCTTTTCATTGCATAAATTATTCTAGACATTAACATTTCATAATGAAGTTTTGCTTTGCATATAGCTTACAGATTTCTGGTTAGTCATGCAATCATTCCAGAGTCTTTTAGATATTGAATAAATCTGTTGCTGTGTCTTAATAAGGCAGTACATACAGAATTAATTCTGCTGCAATCAGCGAGGAGCTGGGTTGCACTCATGGTGCGACCACATTCAGTGAAATCAGTGATAATTTAGGTTGCTGTCCTATGCATATTTAGGACTGGGAATAAATATTGTTAGTGGGTTAGACTTCCGGGTAAACATACATGGAATCAAACTGTTAATTTCATAAAAAAGAAAGCAAAGCTAGTTTAAGGGCAGATGTACTGGCTGTTACAGATGCCATATTAAATACCACAGGGACTTTCAAAATTGCCCAGAAGGGCAAATTCCAGCAGACATAGTTTCTCACAACATTACAACCGTCCAGAAATTGTAACCTACTGTTAATTAAAAGGCATATAGGAAGTTGCTTTGCATTAAGCCAGGCCATTGGTCCAACTAGCTGAGTATTGTTTTGCAGGATTTCAGACTGGGGTCTTTCCCAGCCTGACTTGGAGATGCCAGGGCTTGCACCCAGAACGTTTCCTGTTCAAAGCATGTGGTATACCACTGAGCCCTTCCTTCAGGAATTTGCTTTTTTAAATCTGGCAGTGTTATAATGCAGGGTGGGGAAACCTATGGCACCCAGATGTTGGACTACAACTCCATTCATTCCTGACCATTGGCTATGCTTGCTGGGACTGACAGGAGTTAGAGCAGCCTTTCCCAACCAGTGTGCCTCCAGATGTTGTTGGACCACAACTCCCATCAGCCTCAGACAGCATTGCCAATGGTCAGGAAAGGTGGGGATTGTGGTCCAACAACATCTGGAGGCACACTGGTTGGGAAAGGCTGAGTTAAGAGTCTAACAACATCTGGAGGGCCATGGTTTCCCCAGACCTGCTGTAGTGGCTGGTGGATCTTGAACTGTAGTGTATGTGGCAACTGGATATTTGCAGGATCAGAGCCCTCTGATAATCAGTTTATTGACCCAATGGGAGTTTCCACCCACAGCTCCCATCATGTATCAGCTGACAATTTTAATCAGGTGTGTGGAACCTTTGGCCCACCAGATGTTGCTGAACTACAACTCCCATCATCCCCAGCAAGCATTGTTAATAGCTAGGTAGGGATTATGAGAGTTGTAGTTCAACAACAACTAAAGGGCCACAGGTTCCCCACAGCTGCTTTTAACTAACTAGAGTCATTTATTGATTAGCCAGAATACAACATGATTCAGATTATGTTGCATTGTGACTGAGCTGGGACACAATGGATCATCTGTAACCATTAGAAACAACAAGCTGACATGACAGCCCTTAACATGACTATATCTTCACTAAACTAACATTACAAAGTTCCCAACAGTTTGTAAGCTGCAGTCATAAACTGTAAAATAGCTGAAACTATGTCAACATCTATGTTCAGCAGGCACTTTGAGATAAAATAATTACAGCTGAACCTTCTATATTGTGCAGTAATTTTCAAGCAGTTTCTTTATTTACAAGCTAAAGGAAACATCAGTTCAATACTATGTCATTCTACAGGTTTGAGTAATACTATACATACACTTCATCCCTGATAATTTCCAACAACTCTTCAGCTTGTGTTTACACATCCTTAGATTTCTGGCAAGCAATCACTTTGTAACCAGCTAGCTTATTTTATGCACAAGTTTAAAAATGTGGTTTCAAGAAACGAGCAGTCAGACTCAGTTCAGTTATTATTTCTTCATGTTCTGTTCTGTGCCTCTTGCAGCCCAGTCCCACATACATTTACTTGAAAGTAAGTGCTGAGTTTAATAGTAATTAAGCTTGTGTGTGCACAGAATTTCAGCCTAAGGACAGAAGGGACTACATATTATTTTAGCAAATGCAGGTTCCCAAACCTGTGGTAGCCAAAATAATGTAAAGTGAAAGCAGGGGAGAACTGGCATGTTATTTTACTTTATCTGGAATATTTCTGTTTCACCCCATCCCAGGCTGGTTAACAATGCAAATGTTGGAAAGGAGAGAGGAATCTTTAAACTTACCTCTCACCTGCCAATTCCCCCTCCTCATGGCTCTAGCAGCTCAGTTTACTTTCAGTTATGGAGTCCATAAAGAGTGGGAGCAATGACCCAGGCAGGGGGTATTTGTCTGCAATAGCAGAAGGTGTAGTGGGGCTGAATCTGCTTACTCCACAGCTCAGTTGCCTGCCCCCCCCTCTCTCTCGGGCCTACCAAGCCTGTTTCCCCGGCGCGACGACTCCCAAGCAGAGGCCTAGCTACCAACAAGCTGGGCCGGCCTCCTCTGACGAGGCCTTCTTGCTCCAGGGGCGGCGGCTACACTTTACTCACTTCCTGTCTCTCTAGTAGTCCCTCCCTCAATGACAAAGGGTGGGAAGGCGGCCAGTCAATCACGCACGCATGTCAATCACGCATGCGTGCCTGAGGGAGACACTGAAAAGCCGGAGATCAACGGCTTCAAACAAACTATGGCCGGAGGCCAGAGACGGCCCCGTTTTGCCAAAAACTCCGGCAGAAAACCGGAGACCTGGCAACCCTAAGCTATATGTATTTGGTTGAATTAGTGCCACTTAATTGCTGAACTTTTGCTTGGCTTCCTGCAGTTGAACTAAAGGAGCTTTTACAAATGTTCTCACCACAAGCTCGCTGCCAGTGACCATTATCACTGCAGTCAAATAAATTTAAGCATATGACTGCAGTAAGGATTATATGACTGTTTCTAGTGCTTCTATGCTTGTTTCAGTTACAGCACTATAAACATTTGGTTTAATTTGAAAATGATTAGTTAAGCCTAGTTGTGTTATGAAAAGGTCCCCTGTGGCTAGTTAAATGAGAGAGTCCATTCAAGCTCTGGGAAAAATAAATCTCTGGAAAATATTTTTGGTTCCCCCACCTCGATTTATCATGCATGGATGCAATGATGCCTGGCTATCAGTAAAACGGACGTTCAGTGTGTGGATACAGGATGCTGAGGGACGGAGCAGCACTTCTTAGGCTGGGGTGAGGAACCTCAAGCCCGGGGGAGGTGAATGTGGCCCTCCAGGCCTCTCTGTCTGGCCCTCAGAACTATCCCCAGGCCACACTCCCACTCCCCAGGCCATGCCCCTCACTGGCTCTGCTTCACACCCGAGTATTTTTGCCTGGCTGGAATGCGTCCTTGAACTCTGATAATGCCTCTTGTTTGCCTAAGTGGAGGATACAGAGGGGTGTGTGAGTAAGTATGAAACAAACCTCCTGTACAAAGGCACATTTTATATGTGTTGCTCCACCCACTTCTGCTCTGACCCAAACAACCACTGGCCTGTGTCCGCCTAGGAATGTTGCCCAGAAGGGAATGCAGCCCCCAGGCTGCAAAGGATTCCTCTCCCCCTCTGTCTTAGGCCTTTCAACTGGGAAAGCTTTCCTTTAAAAAGGGAAATAATACGTCATGCCCAACATTGAGCAGGTATATCTGCCTTCTGTCTTAGTTTTAACCTTTCTACAGTAGTGCGTTTCCATGATGTGAAAAGCACCAAAAATTGCTAAATTTACTAGTCCACTAGTTCTTAATTTGGCGCTAAAATAACTATTATTGTTATTAGACATGTTCCTTTGTTCAGTATCTGACTGCATTTGATATTTGCAGAAACTGCAGGAAGAAAGAAATCATGTCCCTAAGAGATACAGAATGCCAGTGCTGGGATTAGAGTGTCTAGGGGCCAAGGCCAAATTCACATGCTGCTGCTGCTCTTAAAATTGCAAAAACAAACAAACACAGACCTCCTTTGCCCTTCCAGCAGTGTCAAAATATAGCAGGGAATAAATCATCTTAGCTTTCCCTCAGTTTGGCTCAACACTAGAATTGCTTTGGTCCTGTGGGCATCTTCAGAATGTAAGGTTTGTGCATATCTTCTCCCCAAATAAAATTCATTTAAATCTGGTTTCAATCTAAGTTTTGGAAGATTGCTTAGTCATCCTTGTATTGTGAAATCCTTGACTGGCCTAGTTCTGCACTCATCTGTAGCTAGTCTGGTGTCTCTGTATTAGTTTATGGCCATGGTTTATATAACATAATTTACACAGTCTGCCAGTGTTACGAGGGGAAGGTTTATCCTGGGACATAATCCCTTATCCAGGAAAAGGCAGTTTAGGCAGGTGATCTCCCGATGTGGGTCAAGAGTGGCACAGCTGAACATACAAAGTCTGAGTGATTCATTTGTGGAGCTCCATTGTCCATAAGTGGGCAGGGTGGATAAAAACTGAAGGAAAAGGGCATCTTGCACTTGTCATACAGGACAAGAAGTTCAGGAAATGGCATATGATGGGGAATAAGTGTGAAGTCACCACAGTGGGTGATGAAATACGGGCTGCTATCTGTCAGTGGAGGCAGATCTGGAGTTGTGAGATGAGTCATGGGTTGCATAGGATAGGCCCAACCTCTATTGAAACTAGAGATATTTGAATATTCCAACAAAATAGAAACAGGAGCAGAAATGGCTGATGTTCACTTATTCTTCCCATGTCTGGAATAGAAATCCACCAAAATGTTCAGTTTTTGCTGCTGCTATTGCTTTCAGTCCGCAAATGATACATAATCTATTATTTTTTTCTCATTCGTATTTGTTTCCTTTGCATTGAAATAGTGGATAATGACAATGTACTTTACATAATTTATGTAACTGATTATGTAGGTTTCATAATTTCACCACAGTGAACAGTGAGACAAATAATGTAGTTTTTGGTGGAAGATTAGCTGCAGCAGAACAGAAACAGTGCTATATGCAATGAATACAGGGTAGAATGGAAAACTATGCCTTTTTACATCCCTAAATGAAACCCAACACAACCTAGGAGCAGGGCCGGATTAATCTGAGGAGGGCCCCTAGGCTGATTGGTGTTTGGGGGGCCCTTCTCCTCTTAGGCACACATGTGTGGCATCAACCAAGATGGTGGCAGAGTCTTCAGCCCCTTAGGGAAACCTCGGCCTCCATCTTGATTGTTGGCAAACCACAAAAAACAGCAGTGAAAAAGGTAAGTGAAGCGGTGGGATGGCGGGCGGTTCAGAAGCTCTCGTCCCGTGATCCGCGGCTTCTGTGGATCGTGGAAGGAGAGCAGAGGGCCCTCTGTAGCTCTAGGGGCTCTCGGGCCAGTGCCCCATGGGCCCCCAAGAGCTCCGGGCCCCTAGGCTTCAGCCTACTAAGCCTAATGGATAATCCGGCCCTGCTCAGGAGGCATCCTAAGATAGCATTACAGAAAATTAGTTGAGAAATATAGGTTGAACCCCTTACCCATTAGGTTAATAACAATCAGAACCTATCATGAATGAACTGTTAACCCTTCATAATCCTAAATTTACAGATATGGATGAATGCAGCTTCTCAGAATTTCTTTGTCAACATGAATGTGTCAACCAGCCAGGCAGTTATTACTGCTTCTGCCCTCCTGGCTATGTTCTTCTTGATGATATCCGATGCCAGGGTAAGAACATTTTACCTTTTTTTTTTTTGTAATCAGTAGAAAACATATTCCCCCCCTCCATGGTCAACATAATTTCAGTTTTCTGACACTTTCATAGAGCGGAGAGGGTGGCTTACAGGCTTCCCTTGGTGAATTCTGACTTTTATACTGTGTCTATGTATATGTTTATGGATATGGATATTGTTTCTGTGTTTTGCTTTGTAAATTAATTTGATATGTTTTTATTGTACCTTGTGTATTCTATTGTAAACTGCTTTGAGATCTTTTAGTAAGCTGTCTATAAATGGAAATAATAATAATAGCCTTTTTTCTTGAAACAAAAAAATAATTAATAAAAATAGTTAATGAAACAAACAATTGTCTGTAAGCAATTACAGAATTTGCATTGGAAGCAATGCACTTTGGGGGGTTATTGTGCAATGCCACTGAACACATAACTATGTGAGTGGTGTCATTAAAGTTAACAAGATTCCTGGCTTAAGAGCCATTCTCCAGTGTAGTTAAAGGTTGCACAACAGGTCCCACGCTATTCCCCTTTTCTACTCTCTCTGTGAAGAAAGTGGCAAATCTCCCAGTGACCTTAAAAGAGAAAGTTGACTCCATGCTAAACATGGTCTTGTTTGCTACTGAGCTGTGGACAGCATTTAACTTATTAAAATACTTTAGCAAGTAACTATGTTTTAAGTCTAGGACACTGTTCGTCTGTGCGTGCCTAGTATTCCCCTTTACCAAAAATAATTGGTAAGAAGTGCCGACTGCCCTGGATCCCACTTATCAAAAGACCAGGCCCAGCAGATCTTCCTTTCCACGTTGTCAGAGCAGAAATGCAGTCTGTGCATAGCTTAAGTCCTCGAGACAATCTGTTGTGCATCTGAATACAGGCTCAGATAGAAAAAGGACAGTGTAAACGCTGTGATGGAAAGTGCAGCCTCAATCAGGGAGGAGGCTGCTGACTTGTGCATGTACATCCCACTTCATGTTGAAATTTTCTCCAACACAGTTGTGTGCACACTTATATAACATGGAATGAACCAACTGTGAAGAAGCCTTATAAAGCATGGCCCCATGCATTAGCTCTTAGCAGCATTCTCCATTCACTGACTACACCGATGGACTGCTAATAGAGGCAGGCAAACATGGAGCATGACAAGATGAATTACATGGCATGCGCACTGGTGCTCCAATTATAGTAGAAAAGATAGTTGGGGGCCTTAATGAAATCCCAATTCCCTTTAATTTTAGCCAAATCATGCCCCCCACAAGGTGGCTGTATCTAATTCTATAACTCCTTGAGGAGACTTCATAGTGAATTTTAGTCACGCACTCGCTTTATTGCCTTGTGTTTAGGGTTTGTACACATAAAACAATGGTTGAGAGTTTTGATCTGATCCGGAGTAAATTTTATGATGCATGAAAATTTCACATTTGCAAGATGTTGGGCCAATGTTGTCTTTACTGTTTCTCCCTCCCTCCCTCCTCTTCTTTTTTGGGTACATGCAAGACAAACATATTGTTATTTTATTTATTTCTGTCTACAATGAGGAAAATTTTTTATATGTATTGAAAATTACCCCCCAAAATGTTTTAAAAAATGAGCGAAGTATATGGGTTGTTTGGGGGGGGGGTTGTCCAAATATATACTGTTTTACTAAGTGGCAAGTACATTTCAAGATTGTGACCTTATGGTAGATGGGCTGCTGGATTACACCACCTATTTTTGTGGGGTATTTGACTGCTTATGTCCACAATCTGATTGCCTTCTTCACAGCTAATGAATACACATAACATGGAATTACCTGTGTTGGCCGCAGTGCTGTCAGATTCTGGCATCCATAAATTATGTATTGTTAGGTACTCTCCACTGTCCAAGCGAAAGAAGTTCCAGGGACTGCCAATACAGGGGTTTGTTTCCTTTGGATGAGAGAGCACACTGGAGTATTACTGCGTTTCCATTTTAAAATATATATATATACATGTTGATACAAGCATGCACCCAAACAAACAGCAGTAATCATTAAAGCAGCTTCAGTTCTCCCCAAAGCAAGCAGCATTTATTCACTTGGATCCTCTGGGATGCCTTCTTCCAGCATATATGAAATATCCCTTTCTTGTTAAGTATATTGCACCAAGGGAATTTTTTTTTCTCTTTGCCATTTACATATCTTCTAGAACTCTGGTCCAGACTCACTAGTGACCATTAGCAATCAATCAAGAGTATCCTTATACACTATCTAGCATGTTTTCAGAGTGCCATAAATGAGAGATATGGTACAGTAGGGCCCCACTCATACGGCAGGTTAGGTTCCAGACCCCCGCCAGAAAGTGAAAACTGTCAAAAAGTGGATCAGCTGTAGCGCAGGGGTCTGGAACCTAACCCGCTGATTGCGCCAGAGGAGGAGAAGATCAGATCTTCTGCTCCTCGGGCGCAATCAGCTTGAGTGGGAGTCTGATCACGCCAGAAGAGAAGATCCGCTGTAGCACACTACAGCTGATCTTCCCCTCCTCCAGCGCGATCAGCTGGACTGCTGGAACCTCCAGCCCCCCCCACCTGATCGCCCTCTGGTGCCATATTAGCGGAATGCCAAGAAGCGGAGCCCTACTGTATGAGGAAAAGCTGTTGCATGGTTTGGCATAATCAGTTTTATTTTATGTTATCAAAATAAATGTAAATCAAGATGGTATTCAGTTTGTATATTAGCATAATGGAGGGTTGATTCCACTTACCCCTATCCTATCTCACCCTTCCTTCAAGGATCTCAGGGCTGCATTCATCGGTTTTATCCTCACAACAGCCCTGTGAGGTAGATTAGGCTGAGAATGTATAATTGGCCTAAAGTCACTTAGTGAGCTTCATGGTGAGTGGAAATTCAATCCCAAGTCTCCCTAGTCCAGATCTAATACTAAACCCTACTCTACATCACACTGAGTGTTATATGTGGTGGGCATGCTTCAGGAGTCTTTGAGATGTTTAATTTAATAGTTTACTGTGCCACTTTAACTGAAAAAGGTGCTAAGGGTTTAAAAAGTATATTAAAATACCCCAATTTTTTTTACTTTTATTTTTTGTATTTTAGACATTAATGAATGTGAGGTTGGGAACCACACTTGTACCTCGCAACAAACATGTTTTAATGTCCAAGGGGGGTTCAAATGCATAGACCCAGTAAGATGTGAGGAACCTTATATTTTGATCAACGAAAAGTAAGTAACGTGTTCATAGAAGTATGACAAATAACACACACCCCCGCCCAGCACAAGAATGAACACCAAAAGGTAACCACTGAAAGCTGGACCATTATTACTATCCAAATAAATATGCCTTTGCATAGTTCTGAAAAACTGGCAGTGTTGGTATCAGGAAGGCTTCCCTGCAAAGAGCATGCCGTAAGTGTGGGTGTGCTACCACAGAAAAGGGCCATTCTCTTATTGCCACCTTCGAGACATCCATCCCCTATGCTTATGGTCCCGGTCTGGATCAGGCTCCCATGCTGGCAATTTGCAAGGAAGAAAACTGCACTTAAGGTAATAGACCCAGAGCTAATATATAGTCTTGCATGGTCCTAAGAGGATGATATGAGAACTGTCCTTCCCTTTTCTTTTAATACTAAAAGGCATAAAATATAAAATTCCTTGTCTGACCACCGGATGGCAGGAGACTCAGCTCTATATACAGTTAAGCTAGAAGAAATGTTTATGAAGAGCAGTCAGTAGTAGTTGAGCTGATTTCACTCAGTCAATTCATTCAAATGTTTTCAAAGTTTAGATTTTAATAAGAACTGTTCTATAAAGGATGTTGACAGTACATTGTCTGTGTGCCTCTCTTGATTCAAGTAATGAATTTAAGGTGTAAGAACCCAGAGAATAAATGATTTGTGTATTAATTTAAGTCAGGTGAACTGTGGAATGTCACCTGATTTGAGATGCAGTAATAAGTATTATAAACTGATTAATTTAATGGGCAATTGACTTCAAACATTGGTTGATAAATTCTTGTGTAGGGTGTAGATTATGGAGGAGTAGAGAAAACTGAAATTAAGGACAAAGAGGTTGTGTTATACATTAGAATACCAGATAGCCACTTTGTTTCCTGCTAAGCAACACAAAAATAATTGTCTTGTAAGATTTGCTTAACGTCAGTAATAACATCAGTATGATAATAATTAGTGGAATCTAGTCCATGAAAAATTATGTCACAAATGTGTAGGTCTTTAAGGTACTGCAACATGACTCTTTGTTGTTATTGGTGGTGGTGGTGATGCTGCAACTACTGCTATTACTTCTTTTATGATGATGATGATGATGATGATGATTTCTGTTCTTCCAGTCACTGTATGTGTCCAGCTGAAAATCCTGGTTGTAGAGACCAGCCATTCACCATTTTGTACAGAGACATGGATGTTTCAGGACGTTCAGTACCATCTGATATATTCCAAATGCAAGCAACAACCCGCTACCCTGGTGCTTATTACATCTTCCAGATCAAATCAGGAAATGAGGACAGAGAATTCTACATGCGGGTGAGTAGGATTTGGCGACAGGATCTTGCACTTAAAATTCTTCTTTTTATTTTTAAATGCTATTTTATTTATTTATTTATTTATTAAATTTATTAGTCACCCATCTGGCTGGTTATCCAGCCACTCTGGGCGACATACAACATAAAAACATACAATTCACATTAGAGCATTTAAAAAAAATGTTTTAAACTTTAAACCAGGCTATGCTTAGGTGGTGCTATGGCATTCATCGCCACTAGAGTTTAAACCCAGGCCCAGAAGGGATTGCTGTTGGGGAAAGCATAACTAACAGTGTCGTAATAAAGGTATTAGGCTACTGCTTCTTTCTGGATATTTTCTAATAAACTGACATAGCTGCTTGCATGTTTGTGTGTACCGAGAAGGCTGTATGTTGAATATTTAGCCTATTTACAGCTCAGCACATCCCCAAATACCTTTCCATCAGGGCCGGTTCTAAAGGCTTTAGCCCCTTAGGGAAACATCGGCCACCATCTTGACTGATGGCAAACCTGCATGTGCAGGTGCGCCGCCGAAAAAACAGCACAAAGAAAGGTAAGTAGAGTTAGGGAATGGGGGGCAGCTTGGGATCTCCCGCCCTGTGATCTGCGGTACCAATCCTGCCATGAATAGCAGAAGAGGACTGCCAGGACCCGGGGCAGGCTGGTGCCCAAGGGCCCCGGCATGCCTGGGGCTGGCCTTGTTTTCCATACATGGCAACAGGATAAAATAATGACTATGGCAATAACAGGAAGTGACAGGTAAAGAATGCTTCAAAAACAGAGTCACCTGGGGCATTGGGAATTTGCATAATTGTTACAGACACAACAGAAATGGTTCTTAATTCATTTAGATATGTTGTCCACTTCATCCAAAATGTAACATTTAAAATATAGGTGGAAATAACCCATATCTGATCTTGATTGATAAATACAGGTGTAAATTCAAGTAAATGTTTTTGAGATGGGGAACCTCAGACCCGGAAGCCAAATGTGTCCCTCCAAGCCTCTCTGTCTGGCCCTCAGAACTCTCCCCAGCCATCCCCCAGGCCACGCCCCTCACTGGCCCTGCTTTGCACACATGGCTGCAATGTGTCCTTGATCTCTGTCAATGACTTTTCCTTGCCTGAATGGAGGACAGAGAGAGGTGTGTGGATACTAGCCTACTACAGAGGTAAAATGTACATATGTTGCTTCAGCTCTCAGGCTGAAAAAGAGTCCCCACTCCTGCTTTAGCGAACCTACAAGGAAAATGAATTTCCATTGCTGTGCAGAAACTTTGGCTGGGAAAATCTGGATGATGTCAAACAATCAGCCAATCATAAAGATCCTTACTGGTGATTATGGCCACAATCCTCAGTCACCTGCAGTAATAAAGTTCTCCTCTGCCTTTAGCAACAGAGCTATGATTTTGTTGCAGATGTCTTGGAGGAATTAGCCTAAGTTCACCTGACATGTTTGGAGAACCTCAATCTCTTCTCTTTGTGTTTTCCACACAGCAAACTGGACCTATCAGTGCCACTCTAGTGATGACCCGTCCTCTGAAAGGGCCACGTAACATTCTGCTGGACCTGGAGATGATCACTGTTAACACTGTCATCAACTTCAGAGGAAGCTCCGTCATTCGGCTGAGGATATATGTATCGCAGTATCCCTTCTGAGTTTCATTGCTTTCCTAAAAAAACAAACACACACACACATATAAATAAATCTGAAAAGGACATTATCCTTTTTCTGCCAGAACATTCTTCTCAGGAGTCAATGCATCTAATAACTCAACATGAAATAAGTATTAAAAGTTGCCACAATGGCTCACATTACGATGGGCCAGGCCTCCTCATGGTTTGAAACCACCTGAGCTTTGCATTGTCAGTGAATTCCATAGGCATTTTTTCTTTTCACCAAACGTGCTAAGAATCTTTTGTCTTCTTGCTTTCCAAACTTTTTATAGGGTGTGATTATAAGCTTAAGAAACTGTGAAGTTCTCCACCTTTATACTGGCAATGCTGCTTAGTAAATCACCAGAGAAACCGTGGGAAAAGCTGGCTTTTGCTCTCTCTTTTTCCTTTATTTTAAACAAAGGTTTTTTAAAAAGTAAAAAACACCCTCTCAAAAATGTCTGTGGAATCATCACTTCTGACCTTGCATGTGTCTCAATGGAAACTGTCCCTATTTCATCATGCTTTATTTTTACATCCAAATAGAAAGATTTTCCTTCCTTTCAGTATGGGTTCTTTTCTGCCTTAAAACTTTGGCCAGAATCACATACTTACACGTGGTCAATAGAAGGACAGTGGTTCATTGTTGGATCTTCTGTTTTGGAGGCAAAGCGTCCCAGGGTCAATCCCCAGCATCTCCAGATAGGGCTAGGAATATCCCTTGTCTGAAATTAGAGAACCTCTGCCAGGCAGTGTAAGTAATTCAAAGCTAGATCCCTCAGTGGCCTGACTGTGCATAAAGTAGTTTCCCATGTCCCTATGTAGTTGTTGAATAGCTCCCCCCACCCTCCAGTGCCACATGGTAAATCCTTTGTAAATCTGAAGGGACTTTTTTCAAAAGTAGTTTGCAATATGGCATAGAGGTTTGGTTTTCAAATTTGAAAAATCAAAAATCTCGCTTGGCATGCTCAAGCTGTTGGGTTCACATGAGCTATCTCTTTGCATCCCAGCCATTACAAGGAACTTAGTTTTGAGAAAAAGATCACTGGATGGTATATTTTAAACTATTTATTGTAAAATATATAGGACCGAATTCTCCATTTGTACCTCAGGCTCCCATAACACCAGCAGTGATGGGATCCGTTGGCTGATGCCAGTTTGAAAGCATTCTGTTGACCTAACTGGTTGATATCAATTTGAGTTCATTCTTTGTCCACTAACTGCTGCTTTTACCAATCTGTTTTTTCCCCTCACACAAAAAATTGATATTAATATAAAGAATTTTAAAGGAAATTTGATAATGTTAAAGGAAATATCTATATTTTGAAAGGAAATATCGATATAGGAAATATCAGTATTATCGTTCTTAATATTGATGTTTTAAAGGTGGATTATTTTTTTAAAAAATCTGTTTTTGAAAATAGCCACAGAAAATCGCTATATAAAAATCCGATCAGCAATGATATAGAGAATAAGCAAAATAATGGAAACTTTGGTACCAAATCTGAATTAGGCAGAATTCTAGCACATTCCTAATCACCAGTCACAATGCTGTCTGCAGTAGATAATGAGCTCCACTACGGAGTATGAAATCAAACGTGCGAGTCACATTTCCGCTCTGAAGACATTCAGGTCTGCATGCTGAACACCTAGAAGCTTCTTTGTTGTCTTCTGTGAGTAGGCAATGAGATACCCAAGGGAAGTGCATAGCTCAGTGGTAAAATACATACACACAGCGATGGGGGAGAAATTCAATTTAGTTCATATTTGAAGGTAAGCATACCTCATTCGTACCTTCTGAAACAATACACAAACTGAAAGAGTCACCTTTCTAAATTGGCACTTCTCCAAATTTTGCAGTGCAGTTCTCCAGCCAAGTAATGTGTACAAAAATGCATATAGTGTGAATAAAAATGCATATATTTGTGAAAATAACACACTAAAATGCATAGGGGAAATTGTTTTGCAAAAATGTGTATATTAGGCAAAATTGCATACAAAAATGTGTATATTAGAAGAAATTCTCACTTAAAATGCTGATGAATTTTCATGAGGACTTAAAAGAAACACCCACAAACTGATGTGGGAATGTGAACAACAAGAACTTAAAACTGGAAAAATAAAGAAACTGAGGGAAACCAGAATTAATAGATTCACCCATCTCTGCCATGCAAGGTCCCAGTTCAGTTCACAGCGTCTCTAGTTATAGGATCTCAGGTACCAGACTGGGAAAGCCTTTTGTCTGATACTGTGGAGAAGAGATCCTATAGCTCTGTATGCACTACACACAGTGGCTCATGTCCCAAATAGCCATTATTATGTCACATGTCATTTATTTGCTTTGAGAAGCTTTTATGTCTTAAATCTTAAGTACTTCAAGATGTGAAATATTTTACTCTTCTGTTTCTGTTAGATTGCTGTCATGGTTGAGCTGACATAGAATTTAGCTAACATGAACTAGTGACCCAACAGAGCAATCCTAACTATATCTACTTGGAAGTAAGTCCTATTATATTCAATGGAGCTTAGTCCCAGGTAAGTGGAGTTAGGATTGCAGCCCTTGTCTACTCTCTTAATGCACATCCAAGCATCATTTTTTGTCTGAATTTCAACAGTAGCACAGTAGCCAACACATTCAGGTTTAGAAAATTAAGATGTGAAGAAGTTACCTGTGCATCTCCTGGGATTATTGTGGTTGTACACAATAATGTTATTCTAAAATCCCAGAAGAGGCAGAATGGAGAACATATTTATAGGAATAAAAACTGAAACAAATCATATTTAGGATACAACTGTGAATATGGCTTCTTCCTTATGCATAAAACCTATTTTCTTCCAATTTTGTTTTAAGAGTTGATTTCCAGCACCAATAATGTATCACATCATATGTGCTTCTAAATGATTTCAATAAATCTGAGTAACAGTCATTCAATTGCTTAGTTGGCTGTTGGAGTTTGGGATGTATTAGTATTATTTTGCTTAGTTTTCAGAAAGTTTTTTGAGAGAGAAGTAGATTGTTCAGGAATTGAAAACAATGAGTTGTTCAAAATTTTAAATATTCATGTGGTTCATATTGGGTCTATATGCTGGTTAGTTTTCCCCCTGAATATTCCGAACACGTAAGATGTTGTATTCCGGGTTCAGTTTTGCTTAACTTATAGACTGTGCAATGTGTTAATGTTTATAGGATCAATTTCCATTGCTTACATTTCAATATTTTAAGCTCCACAAATTCTTTTTTCAAATGAGCAAAGATATGGTTGCCTATGTAGGTGTGGACTCTCAATAACCTCTACCATAAGCAATTAAATATGGTTTCATAAAATATACTATTTTAAAATAGACTTATCACTTATTTTGTTGGACCAGTGCATTAAGTACTTTTATGTACATAATTCAAACATGATTTAATGTCCTAGCTTGAATATTTGAAAGAACAAACTTGGAGTATTCTACAAAGTATTTTTTTCAGATGAGTTTTTGCCCCAATTTTGAACATAATGGTAATCTGTCATTTACTATGATAAATTATGTGCACAAGCGGAAGCACACCTCAAGCTTGTTTGCTCTCTTCTTTAACAGTAAGACTGTGAGGAGGAGATTGGAAACATGCACTTTCTGGTTTAAAGTAACCAGAGTTTCTTGTTTCACATGAACTGGATAAACTCTGGTTAGTTTAAACCCTGTTTTGCTTAATCAAAACAGGACCAGTGATTTATGATCCTGACTTATTAGAAAATTATTGTTTAAACTAACCAGAGTCTCTCCCCCCACCCCAGTTCAGGGGAAAGAAGAAATTCTGGTTAGTTTGTAAGTAGTGTTTTGAATCTCGTGTCCATGCTGGAGGAGCATGCAAGCCCAAAGTGCACTGATCATGCATGTAATACTAAACCACAGTTTAGCGTCACATCTGAGGAACTAGTCTTTGTGTGTGCATGTGGAAAAACAGGCAAAGGTTATTTACTTGAGCAGTGTCCAGATGCTGGTAAAATGCCCTCCTCCCAACAGTCAGATTGCTGTTTGCATTTGCTAACAAAATAATACTTTTTTTCTTGAGCAAGTACTTGCATTATATTTTCCCCCACCAAGGGTTCCCTTTTTCTACTGCATTATGTGATAATAGAATATCACAGTATAATTACAGATTCCTGCTAGTGTTAGACACACTTTTCGTCTTTGCTATTTACAAAGGCCCATAATCACTTCAGAATACTTATATCTATGAAAAAGGCACAGAGAAAATTACTAATCTACCAGCAAGTTCTTCTGTGAAAACTCTTTGAATTGAATGGAAATAAATAAAATATGCCCACTCTTGAGCAGCTCCCATTCATTTCAGCATAGCTTGTGAAAGAGATATTTCCCAATGGAGTGTGCTGTTTGGCCACAAAGCTCATGGGTTTGTGCTAGAATGCTAACAAGTATTTACCTCCATTTCACCCAGCTATAGGTAGTTACTTAGGCTGCAGTCCAGCCCCCCTTTGTGCTGGGTTTGGGGGGGTTGTAGACTGGCTAGAGGTAACTCTCCACTGGCCTCTGTCCACAGAGTGACACCAGAGTCACTCTGCCAGAGGTTCCTTCTTTTACCTGCCTAATTTGCAGGCAAGCGGAAGTATCTCTGGTCCAAGGAAAGCCTCCAAATGAGACGTTCCAGGGAGGGGCTATGGAAAGCCCCAAAATGGGGCATTACTGAGGTAGGTAAAAACTGAGCTGGCCCAGGATCCACTGGATCCTGAAAGTACAGGTGATCCTCATCACTCTTGAATCTTCCATTGGCTGTGAAGCCTAAAGCAAGGATGGGCAGAAGGAAAATCGTGATCTACTCACAGACCTCTGGGTCATTTGCAATAGGTTGGCAAGGGTTCCTATCTCCCAATTGCTTAACAATCTGAAATAGAAAAAGAAAACTGACCAGGCATGGACAATCGGGTGAAGGGCTGTGACCGCAGTCCAGTTCTGGTAGTGAAAACAATTTCCTAGGCCCAGAATGTGCTCAGAGATACCCCGTTCTTTAACTGCAACTGTATTTCTTTTGCATTTGGCTCTGGTTAGTAGATCTTGGAGTTCTAGTACAAAAACAAAGCAGATCCAACAAGACTGAAGTCTGCCCACCCTTGGGCTAAAGTGCTTTATACAGACCAGCACAATGAGCCAGACTTTCCACTTTATTCCACAGCATATTTATACAGTGGCTTGAATTTGATAAAAAATCAACCCTTCAAATTCATAATTAAAATATATTTAAGATCCAATCAGTCCATTCCATTGAGACTCTGAAAGGTCTAGAAAGCACTGAAAGCTTCAAAATATAGGCCATCCTTTAAAAAACATGTATTTCATTATTTCATCTTTAGAAACATCACTGAGACTTGATTTTCCTGTATATTAGCCCTTGCACTGTCACATGTGTAGAGCATAGCAGATTTTAACTTGTGTACAGCGGCTATAAATTCTAGTGTATTTATACTACTTATCAGCAAAATTTGCATATTTTCAATGTGTTAGAATAGAAGAGTTTAAAAGATTCCAGAACCTTGACATAAGATACAGCAGAACCCACTTTCTTATTTTGTAATTGCAGAGTAATGAAATCAAAATGCTGTGACATAGCAAATTACAAGACTCCCTCTTTTGCACTGCCTGTGCACATAGGCATTTGAGATGCAAAAATAGGACTCTGTTAGTCCTGTAGTGATCCTTTGTATGTTATGTATGTATAGGTTGGATCATGCCTACAGTGGACTGGATCATGCCTGTAATAATATAGTTCAGCATTTTAGAATTATGAAACTGGCAAATAGTACTGCAAACGAAAACCCAGCTATGTAGAACAAGGAGGAATTGGGCTCAAAAATTACATTTTAGGAGACAAAACTGTTTCTAAATCAGGAAGTTAGGAGCAACAAAAATTTCTTGCCAGTTTTTCCCCCACTGGCCACCATTAGCTATGAGATAACTGCGGATAATCAAAGTTATAGTAAAAAAAATACCCAATCTGTTTATGCAGAGTAAGCTTGTCTTCCCATGATTTTTAAAGATAGATGCTTCCAACTTTTGTCCGTGGGATAGTACTGGAAGATTAATGTAACTTTTTAGAAGTAGTATGATGGTTGCGCACTGGGTAAAGTAGCTAATTAATTCTATCAGGAAAAGAAACACCAACACAACTGGGCAAATGCAAGATGAAAGTCCTCTGGTGTTCCAAGCCATTTTTGCAAAATGACTGGAGGCACTTTTTGCTTCGAGAATTTTGGTGGATGTCTTGCAATTGCATATTCACCAACAGGCCAATGAAAGTCATTAAACAAAGCCTGTTTTTTCTCAGTCAGAGCCTACACCTACAAGCACTTCTGTGAGGAAAGGAAAATAAGTATTACCATTTTCCCCTAATGTAATGCACTCCAGGTATGCCAAGTAATGCATATTTAGCCAGTGATGCCCGTCACTAATACAGGCAAGACATATACCTGGCAGAAGGGCTCTTCCACCATCCTTCTCCCGCAAAACCCTTTTAATGAGAACTAAATGTTGGGAGAAGAGCCATCCCTATAACAGTGACCCCAAGTGTAGCACTTAGTCCACTATAGGGGTGAAATAGACATTTTTCATTTATATGGACCAAGGAAAGGGGCGACCTTGAGACACCACTGACATGGAGGCTAATCCTTGTTCCTAGTGACCCCAGCTATTGAGAAGCCTGTTCCTAACAGAACCTCTTTTCTCTGCATAGCCATATCATGGGACCTCGTATGTGCCATTCCAGTTGTGTTCAGTCTATTCCCAACACCACCTCCAATGTGGGCATGTTCACAATTCAGATGATCAAGCATTTGATACTGTGATATAAATAGTTGGCATCACAAAGGGGCGATACTGTAATTTATGCTGAATGGTGTTTCTGATTCTTTCACACACAAATCCTTACTAATTTGTATCTGAAACCAATTTTAAAAAATTCTTGTATTTTTTTAACGATTGTGAAGGAACAAAGCATTGAATATACCAATGTGGGAACATTCTTTAAAGCTTTTGTAAAAAAATTTTTTTTTTCATTTCCAATAAAATTATACGTGATTTTTTAACGAGAACATTGTTTTAACTGAGAAGATAAACACACGTGTTTATTACTTTTAGCATTTTACAGCATTCAAATTCTTATTTTTGTTTAATTATTTAATTAGATTTTTACTCGCCTTTTGCCACAAGGTTCCAGGGCAGGTTACAACAATCAATACACAATTATAAAACAAATAAAACATTTACAACCATAAAGCAAATGTGAAAAATACTTGACACTGGAATCTACATAACTAATATTTGGTAGAATTTATATGAAGTTAATAAGGAAATTCATGGTCAGGGGAGCCAGGGCTTTAACGGAAACCTCCTGGTCTAAGGACTTTAGTTTAAGGGAGGGATACAAATCCTCTGGCCCAGGCCATGGACCTAATTTATCCCACCAGTCCTCTTAACTTGGTACCCACCACTCTCCCCAAACCAAAGCATGCAGAGTCCTGGATAGTTCACCATAGCTATGCATGCTCAGGTTGCAGAGCCCTCTTCAGGCACAAAAAAAAAAACCATGAGTGATCCCTGTGACTGCCCAGCACTATGGAATTGGGTCTTATAAATGGCTTGTAGCTTAGCCTTGTGTTTTACCTGGTCAACAGAGCAGAACCGTCCACCTGCTGGGTATCACACTTTCAGGCACTCTGATTTGGAGATCATACAGGCCCACTTAACTCTAAAGCATAGTTCAGCATTTCAAGAACAAGTCTCTTCAGGTGCAAGCATTCCCCTTTCTCTCTCCTCCTCCAGCCCATCCATAAGAAGCAAGCACTTCCTGGTTTAAAACTAACCACAGTTTGTTGTTCTGTCCAGCCTGGCAGCTGTGGTTAGATTAAACTATAGCTTATTGAAATAAGCCAGGATCAGAAACGGAGGAGACCCATTGAAATTAATGAACCTAAGTTTGTCATGTTCACTAACTTCAATGGGTCTACTCTTAGGAGGACTAGCACTGAATACCAATCCCTGGTTTGATCTTGGCTTGTTTCAAACTTTAAACTAACCACAGTTTCCATTTGGATGCAACAAAAAACTGCAGTTAATATAAACCAATAAGTGGATGTTTCTCATTGTCCTCTTGCAACAAGGAGGGAAGAGAGGAGTATTTGTTCCAAGGCTCAAGCATGCTTGCTCCCATTAACATGCTACAGCTGAAATAGGGTAATTGTGCATGTTACTTTACAGATTCTAGTCCTCTATTTGAAGAGTTATTGAGTCCAAGTCTCGTTTAAAGGCAAAGAATCCTAAGGGGGGAGAGCAGGGGCCTTGTGATGGCTCATCAACAATTAGCACCTGGACACAAACTGAGCAGATACACAAATCACCTGGTTACAGCCTACCATATTATGAAATGTATTGAATTTCTATTTTAATTAATAATTATTATTTCTAAATATGAATCCATACATATACATTAGCATGTACAAATATTAAACAAATCTATGTCCTCTTCTCTATTGTAACCTATGCTTTTAAACTTCATTCATTAGTGTTCTAGGGCAGCAGTGGGGAACCTCTGACTAGGGTTGCCAGGTCAGAAGCATCCCAAAGCCTGAGATTTCAGGGGTGGGCCCTAGTGATATAATGGGAGCAGGTCATAGTGATATCACAGGGGTGGGCCCAAGTGATGTCATGGGGCGGTCCCAAGTGATGTCATTAAGCATGATACATTAAGCATCAACACAGTTGCTTGAAGCATACAATTCAAACAAAAACATTTCTCTGATTGGAAATTAAGATAGAAATCTTAGCTGAAAGATAGAGCCTGGGTAGGGAACATTTAATCTAGCCTACTTGATTCTGGCAAGAAGGATTTAAGTGCCCTCAGGCCAGGCCAGTCACCAGATGGCCATTGTAGGAAGAAAGGAGCCTAGTGTTGTGGAGATAGGAGCACTCAGGAGTAAAGATGGATGCCCCTGAAGGCTGCAATTCTAAACACACTTACTAAGCCCCATAGAACTCAATAGGACTTACTTCTGAGTAGATATGGTTTGGATTGTGCTGTTGGTAAAGCCTGACTAGGGATCCTCTGCAAAGATATCCATAGCCATGCAGGGTTGGCAACCCCTTGCCTACAATGCCCTGGCCGTACCTTTCAACATGGATGCTCCAAACTTCTTTACAGATTTGACCCTTCACTTCAGAAAGAGGTCTGAGAAGCAAATAAGAGTAAAAAGATTCTCTACCCTTTTCTGTCTGTCTTGTGGGCTGCTATAAACTCACTTTGACAGCCAATCCAATTCCAGTGAGCAATAACAGAGAAAAAACACACATGGTTTGATCTACCTTCACAGACAGCAGCTTGAGAACAACAATTGCAGCCACACTTCCCAATATGCGAATTCGCTTTTGCCACTACACAGTCATCAGAAACCGACAGTACAGTTAGACTCAAGACAAAAACTTCAAATAAAGATTTCACAACTCCACTACTAACTGCAGTAAAGACGACATTACCTATTTGCGATGCGCATGCATTACCACAGAGTAATACTAAGTCAGGAGCGGTCGCCTCTAATATTTCCTTGCTACCTAACAGCCCAATTTTGAAAAATCTGGAGTCCAGTACCAGTGGCTGCAATAATGAAGAACCCTATAGCTTCTTCAATGAAGAAGAGGAGAGTCTCTTTACTGCCTTCAGCGCTTTACCAAATCCAGCACAACAGGATATCTTCTTGCGACTGCAGAGATTATCCAAACACCTTAGGGACAGAATGACCCAACCGAAACTTTCTACTCATATATGTATGGGACTTCATACTGACCCGAAGGAGCCTGGATATTTACAAGCTGAACGGGAATCACACTTCCACTCACCTTCAGAGGATAAAGTTACCCACCTTCAACATCATTCCTCAGAGGACACACAAACAAACTGTATGCCAGCTCTCGAACCGCGCCGGAAAAGCTTCTTGAATACACATTCCGTCCCATCTTGGACTGATGTGAGATTCTTGGAGAAGGAAGAAGAGGGTTCTCCACCCAAATGTACAGGCCAAGAGAAGCAGCATCTTCCCAGGGTGATAGCTTCCAATGTTAGTAGACCAGCACACACTTGTGAGGCGATAATTCACCTTCCGGTGGATCACAGCCCAATAGCTAGTCTTGGTGATTCGAATTTTTTACTCAAGGAGCAGCTTGCCGTTCGACCACATCTAACTGTATCTTGACAAAATAAGACTCTACGTAATCCTAAACTTACTCTCATATCTTGGAATATTGCGGGTTGGAGGAGTAAGAGCTGTGACCCCGCATGCATGGACTACATAGGCAAACATGATATTATTTTCCTGCAGGAAACCTGGTCAACAGATCCAGTGGAGTTGAATGGCTTCTCCACCTATTCGTTGGAGGCTACCCCAAGTAACAACAGTGGCAGGCCCAAAGGTGGGCTATCAGTGCTGGTTGCCACTATCCTACGTGCTTCAGTTAGCAGCTTAACCTTTCTATCTGAGCTTGCCATGGCGCTTCTGCTAGTATTAAATCAAGCACAATTTATTCTCATAAATATTTATCTTCCTCCTCAATGGCAAAAATCCAGGGTGAAAACTAATAGCCACAAACTTGAGCTTTTTATCTCCCATCTGACAATAACATTCCCTGATGCGTTATTGATATTAGCAGGAGACTTTAATGCCAGGATTGGAAGAAGCGATAGAGCTCTATATGATCATTACCATGAAATTCCGCCACCGATTGATGAGGCAGCTAGGTTGCCGGAAAGACAGTCTAAGGATCCAGGCTGCAATTTTGCAGTTTATTGCCTCCTCAATATGCTTCATGGTCTTAATTTGACTATCTTGAATGGATTGATAGAGGGCGACAGGTGTGGTGAGTACACCTTTTTTTCGGGCTCAGGTGCCTCAACAATATATTTCGTGATAGTATCATCTGACTTTTTAAAATCTGTGGTCAGCTGTCAGGTTGCGAACCGTACGGAGAGCGATCATCTCCTGGTAATCGCAAATTTTCTTTGCAACAACCAGTGCCACACGGCTGAATGGTGCCCTGGTCCGGACATCTCCCTAACAAACAAATTCGTCCGGGCCAAATGGTCGCACAGCCTGGAGCTGAAAGTTAAAGGAATTCTATATTCAGACAAAAATATTAACCTTCGACAAACTATTATTAGTATTATCATTATTTATACCCCGCCCTTTTTCCAAACTGGAACTCAAGGCGGCTTCCAGATAAAAATAAGTACATATCATTAAGAACTTATAAAAATATAAAACATATAAACATATAAAATCAGCATTAAAACAGGATTAAACTATTAAGATGTTAAAACCAATTAGATATACACTTAAAATACTGCAACCCAGTTTAGGAACATACAAGTAAAACAACAACACACAGCATCCTCTACAGTCACTACCCTTACAGCCTTCAGTTCCAATGGCCTGCCAGAAGAAAAAAGTCTTTAGCTGTTGGCGGAAGGACTGCACAGAGGAGGCCATTCTTGCCTTCCTAGGGAGGGAGTTCCAGAGCCTAGGGGCAGCCACTGAAAAGGCCCTATCTCGTGTCCCCACCAGTCGCACTTGTGAAGGTGTTGGGATCGTGAGAAGGGTCTCTCCTAAAGATCTCAGGGCCCGGGCAGGTTCATATAAGGAGATACGTTCTGACAAATAGCCTGGACATAAGCCGTATAGGGCTTTATATGTCATTAAAATGGTCCGCCCCAGGCGTCTGATGGAGCCAGATGGATTCTTGAATGCGCTTGGGGATACTTTGGAGCAAGCAAACAGCCACTCGGCTGAGGCCCTGGTGGAGGGCTGGAATGCCGCGATCACCGGGGCACTGAACTGAGTGGCTCCAAAACGCCCTCTCCCCCTGAACAGAACTCAGACGGCACCGTGGTTTACCCCACGGTTGCGAACTCTGAGGCGGGAGGTGAGATGGCTAGAGTGCCGGTGGCGAAAGTCTCGCTCTGAGGACGATCGAACACTGGTTAGAGCCGCTGCTGCAGCCTATCATGTGGCAATAAGGGCAACAAAAAAGGATTTCTATGCTGCCTCTATTGCATCTGCAGAGTGCTGTCCCAGGAGACTGTTCCAAGTGGTCCAGAGCCTGGTCGGTCCAGTTGCTCCGGTACTGCTGGAACATGATAAGGTCTCCTGTGATGAGTTTGCTAAACACTTTGCGGATAAAATCGATCGTATTAAAAGTGATATTCCGTACACTGTGGATACAGGAAGTGAGCCAGAGGTGATCAGTGTTGCTTCGGTGGCGTGGGATCAGTTTCAGCTTCTTCCCTCTGAGGAAGTGGACAAGGTGCTTTCAACTTTAAAGCCGACCACCTGCCTACTTGATCCTTGCCCTTCGTGGCTCATCATGAGCTGCAGGGATAGACTGGGAGAGAGAATCAAGCTGATGGTAAATGCATCGCTTGAAGAGGGAGTAATGCCATCAGTGCTCAAGGAGGCGATAATAAAACCAATCTTAAAAAAGCCCTCCTTGAACCCTCAAGATCTGAACAACTTTCGCCCAGTCTCAAATGTGCCATTCTTAGGCAAGGCAGTTGAGCGGGTGGTGGCTAAACAGCTGCAAGCACACTTGGAAGAAACGGATTATCTAGATCCATTTCAATTGGGCTTCAGACCAGGACATGGGACTGAAACAGCCTTGGTCTCCTTGGTAGATGATATGAGAAGGGCGTGGGATAGAGGCGAATGCACCTTCCTTGTCCTTCTCGATCTCTCAGCGGCTTTCGATACCGTTGACCACAGTATCCTCTTGGACCGCCTGCAGAGGTTAGGTATTGGGGGCACTGTATTGCAGTGGTTCCATTCCTTCCTCTCTGGGAGGTACCAAAGAGTAGCACTGGAGGAGGAGGTCTCAGATCCCTGGCCCCTCATTTGTGGGGTACCACAGGGGTCTATCCTTTCTCCAATGCTTTTTAACATCTATATAAAGCCGCTGGGAGCAATCATCAGGAGATTTGGGCTGCAGTGTCATCAGTATGCGGATGACACACAGCTCTATCTCTCATTTAAATCTTCACCAAGGTTGGCTGTGGAAACCCTGTCCAAATGTCTGGAGTCAGTGAGTGGCTGGATGGGAAGGAATAAGCTGAAGCTGAACCCTGACAAAACCAAGGTGCTGTTTGTGGGAGACAAGGGAAGGTTGGGAGATATAGACCTGGTGCTTAACAGGGTACGACTGCCCCTGAAAGACCAGGTCCGTAGCCTGGGGGTCATTCTTGACTCCCAGCTGTCCATGGAGGCTCAAGTCTCGGCTGTGAGTCGGGCAGCTCTGTATCAACTCCATCTGATACGGAGGCTACGCCCCTACCTTCCCAATCATCTGCTCCCACCGGTGGTACATGCCCTGATCACCACTCGCCTAGACTACTGTACTGCGCTCTACGTGGGGTTACCCCTGAAAACGGTTCAGAAGTTACAGCTGGTACAAAATGCAGTGGCGCGTCTGATTACAGGTGGCCGCCGTAGAGATCACATCACTCCTGTGTTGAAGGAGTTGCATTGGTTACCGGTTGTGTACCAAGCCCAATTCAAGGTGTTGGTCTTAACCTTTAAAACCCTATACGGTTGTGGCCCAGCTTATTTGAAGGAGCGCCTCCAGCATCGACATGGATGCCGCTCAACAAGATCAGCCTCAGAAGACCTTCTCTGGATCCCACCTGTCAAAACAGCTAGACTGGTGAGGACTCGAGAGAGGGCCTTCTCAATTGTGGCCCCCACCCTATGGAACTCTCTCCCAAATGATCTACGCCATGCCCCTTCTATAATGAGCTTTCGCCGGACCCTGAAGACCTGGTTTTTTAGGCAGGCTTTTGGAATGGGCTAGTTTTACTGTGTTTTTACATTTTTAACTGTTTTATATACTGTTTTATCATGTACGTCGCCCAGAGTGGCTGGCTATCCAGCCAGATGGGCGACTAACAAATCTCATAATAAATAAATAAATAAATAATAGCCAGCACTTTGAATTGTGTCCGGAAACAGACTGGCAGCCAGTGGAGCTGTTGCAGCAGGGGAGTTGTATGGTCCCTGTAACCAGCCCCAGTTAACATTCTGGCTGCAGCTCGTTGCACCAACTGAAGTTTCCGAACAGTCTTCAAAGGCAGCCCCACATAGAGCGTGTTACAGTAGTCTAAGCGGGATGTAACTAAGGCATGTGTCACCATAGCCAGATCATTCAACTCCAGGAACGGGCGCAGTTGGCGCACTAGTCTTAACTGTGCAGAAGCATTCCTGGCCACCGCAGAAACCTGGGCCTCCAGGTTTAAGGCTGAGTCCAGGAGCACACCCAAACTGCGAACCTGTGTCTTCAGGGGGAGTGTAACCCCATCTAGCACAGGCTGAACCCCTATTCCCTGATCTGCCTTTTGACTGACTAGGAGCACCTCTGTCTTGTCTGGATTAAGCTTCAGCTTGTTCACCCTCATCCAGTCCACCACTGCTATCAGACACTGGTTTAGAACCGAGACAGTTTCATAGTAGAAACACAGGGAATAAATATACTAGCATTTTATCATGAACTGTGTACAGAACTACAAAAGAATATTAATCATAACTATAATTTGCCAACTAAATCTGGCATCGCAAAATCTTATTCCAACTCTTGGTTTGACCAAGAGTGTCATGCTATGAAAAACCTTTTGGTGGAGGAATACAAAAGATACAGAAAGTTAGATCTTACAGTAATTCCTCCGGAATACATGGCCTTGAAGAAAAATTATAAAGCGTTGATCAAAAGGAAAAAGAGCCTAGCTCAAGCAAATCTATGGAAAACTTTAATATTGGCTTCAACAACCAAAGATGTAACCACCTTCTGGCGCCTCATCAATAGAGGTTGGCCTAACCAATCTTTGAGACCTGAATATCACATTCCCATTCAAATGTGGGAGTCATACTTCCTCAGTATTCATACAAGAGCACAGGAATGTGAACCCCTCTCCCTGAATCATTTGAATGACTTACCTGACTGCCGCCCGGTCTCACCCAAAGAAGTAACCGCTTTAATAGCAAGATTGAAAGAGGGCAAGGCACCTGGTCCTGACAATATACCACCTGAAACATTTAAGCAAAATATTGAATGGTGGGCCCCCGTCTTAGCCACACTTTTTACGGTAATAGACCGTACGGCTAAAATTCCAGAAGATTGGGGTCTAGCCAGCGTAATTCCAGTCTATAAAAGAGGACTATGATCCGATCCCGCAAATTACCGGCCAATCAGCCTGCTGAACATAATCAGCAAACTTTATGCTTTACATCTTCTTGACAAACTACAGACTTGGTTGGCCCAGGAGTACATTCTGGCGGATGAACAAGCGGGGTTCAGAGGGGAACACTCCACAATAGACCATTTACTAGTAATACAACATCTGGTGGAGAAATATTCAGCAAAAAAAGGGAGAGCTCTATATGCGGCTTTCATAGATTTTAAAAATGCTTTTGATCTCATACCCAGAAACAAATTATGGGAAAAGTTTGAGTCAACTAATATAGACAGGCGCCTTCTAACGCTGATACGCTTGCTCCATGAAAACACCAGACTTCATGTTAGATGTGATAATATAGGCCATCTGACCAAATTAATTCCTACTTATGAGGGAGTCAAGCAGGGATGTGTTTTAGCCCCCTCCTTATTCAATTTTTACATAAACACCTTGGTTGGCTCCCTGGCGCGGACTGCATCACAACCACCGACTCTCGCCAACAGAATGATATCGGTACTACTTTATGCAGATGATGCAGCTCTGTTATCGCTGACCTGCAGCAGACTACGTCGCCTGCTGCAGGCATTGGCGGAACATTGTGCCAAAGACCACCTAATTATCAATCATGCTAAAACAAAAGTACTAGTGTTTACTAAAAGTAAGGTGAGACATAACTGGCAGCTGAATGGTCTGAAAATTGAACAGGTCTCATCCTTTCAATACCTGGGGGTGACTTTTCACGCCTCAGGTTCATGGCGTTTCCACGTAAAGAATACTATCTCGGTTGCTTGGAGGACCTCTAAAGCACTGCTATCATTCTTTTACAACAAGGGTGGACAACACGCCTCCTCTTCCATCCAAGTGTTTGTGGCGAAAGTCATATCACAAATGCTATATAGCTCGCAGATGCTAACTTTCCCAAAAAACAGTTCCATTTGAACCCATACAGACAAAATTTCTGAGGGCCGTTTTTGGGATTCCATCATGTGTCTCAAACAACATCGTAAGATTGGAAGCTGGTCTTCCCTCTATTGAAGCACGAATTTGAAAACTTAAAATAAAGTTATGGTTAAAACTTCAATTACTTCCTGTAGGCCTGGCCCCACTAGTACTTTCTGATACCTTTCAATCGTCTTGGCACAAATCATTGATGAAGAAAGTGGCATCCCTCGGCTTCTCGTCTCCTATTATCTCCAAGTTAGGATACTCTAAAGCATGGACAGCCCTCTCCCAATGCATAATGGACATAGAATTGCAAACTCATTTAACTGTGCCACCTACCAAGTTTGACATTATCACTACATTCAGGGGCTTTGCCCCTGCTCAATATCTCAGCAACCTTTCTAGTCCCAGATATAGAAAAGTGTTTACCATGGCAAGATTCAACGTGATACCGTCAGCCCTCCTTGAGGGTAGGTTTTGTGGAGTTCCACACGTAGAAAGGCTGTGTCCGTGTGGGATTGGAGAAATTGAGACAATAACTCATGTACTTTTATATTGCACCTTTTATCAAGAGATCCGTACTTTTAGTATTATCCCTGTTATCCAATCGATCCCTGGTCGTGACTCTTTATTTTATACAAGATATTTATTGCAGGATCTCCATCCACAAATCACATACATCGTTGCTAAATTTTGTGCCACAGCCATTATAATCCGTAGAACATTGTTAAGTCAAAAGTCCACATAAAAGAACTCTGACAATGATTTTAATTATTATTATTATTTATTATTTATTACACTTATATACCGCCCAACTAGCAAAAGCTCCCTGGGCGGTGAACAACAGAGAATATAGTAAAATACACATATAATACAATAAAAACATATAACATATAACAGTAAACGATCAAAAATCAGTTACAACAAAAATAAATCAATAACTTAAGTTAAAAATGCATTGGGAAAGAGGAAGGTTTTAACCTGGCGCCGAAAGGACAACAGTGTCAGCACCAGGTGCACCTCCTCAGGGACACTGTTCCACAGTTCGGAGGCCACCACTGAGAAGGCCCTAGATCTTGTCATCACCCTCTGGGCCTCCCTATGAGTCGGAACCCGGAGGAGGGCCTTCGTAGCAGAACATAGTGAATGGGCGGGTTCGTAGCGGGAGAGGTGTTCCGACAGATAGCATGGTCCCGTGCCGTATAAGGCTTTATAGGTTAATACCAACACTTTGAATCTGGCCCGGAAGCATATTGGTAGCCAGTGCAAGCGGGCCAGAATAGGTGTTATATGCTCGGACTGCTTGGTCCTTGTCAGCAATCTGGCAGCCGCATTTTGCACTAGCTGCAGCTTCCTAACTGTCTTCAAAGGCAGCCCAACATAGAGCGCATTGCAGTAATCCAAACGCGAGGTTACCAGAGCATGTACCACCGATGTAAGGTCCTCCTGACTCAGATAGGGACGTAGCTGGGCTACCAACCGAAGTTAGTAGAACGCATTCCGTGCCACTGAGGCTACTTGAGCCTCAAGTGATAGGGAAGAGTCTAAGACGACTCCCAAGCTCCGAACCCGGTCCTTTAGGGGGAGTGTAACCCCATCCAGGACAGGGTATGTATCCACCATCTGATCAGAGAAACCATCCACCAGCAGCATATCAGTCTTGTCAGGATTGAGCCTCAGTTTATTAGCTCTCATCCAGTCCATTGTCGCGGCCAGGCAACGGTTCAGCACACTGATAGCCTCACCTGAAGAAGATGAAAAGGAGAAGTAGAGCTGCGTGTCATCAGCGTACTGGTGACAACGCACTCCAAAACACCTGATGACCGCACCCAACGGCTTCATGTAGATGTTAAAAAGCATGGGAGACAGAACCGAACCCTGGGGAACTCCACATTGGAGAGCCCACGGAGTCGAGCAATGTTCCCCAAGCACTACCTTCTGGAGACGACCCGCCAAGTAGGAGCGGAACCACTGCCAAGCAGTACCTCCAACTCCCAACTCCGCGAGCCTCCCCAGAAGGATACCATGGTCGATGGTATCAAAAGCCGCTGAGAGATCAAGGAGAATCAACAGAGTTACACTCCCTCTGTCCCTCTCCCGACATAGGTCATCATACAGGGCGACCAAGGCCGTCTCAGTGCCAAAACCAGGCCAAAAGCCCAACTGAAATGGATCTAGATAATCGGTTTCATCCAATAGTGCCTGGAGCTGGCCAGCAACCACACGTTCCAAGATCTTGCCCAGGAATGGAACATTTGCTACTGGTCTGTAGCTGTTGAAATTTTCTGGGTCCAAGGAAGATTTTTTCAGGAGTGGTCTCACCACCTCCTCTTTCAGACAGTCAGGGACCACTCCCTCTTGTAAAGAGGCATTTATCACTTCCTTGGCCCAGCCAACTGTTCCTTCCCTGCTAGATTTTATTAGCCAAGAGGGGCACGGATCAAGTATCGAAGTGGTTGCACGTACCAGTCCAAGCACCTTGTCCACATCCTCGAGCTGAACCAACTGAAATTCATCCAATAAAACATGACAAGACTGTGCTCCGGACACCTCGTTAGGGTCAACTGCTATAAATTGGGAGTCTAGGTCCCAGTGGATGCATAAGATCTTATGCTGGAAGTGCTCAGCAAACCCATTACAGTAAGCCACCGATGATTCTACCGTGTCCTGCAGGCCTAACTGAAGTAGCCCGCGGACAACTCTTAAAAGCTCCGCTGGGCGGCGAAGAGATGAATTGATGGTAGCAGCATAATGTTGTTTTTTTGCCGCCCTCACCGCTCTTACATACAACTTGGTGGAGGCACTAACCAGCGCATAATTGCATCCGTCGGGAGTTCGCCTCCATCTCAGCTCAAGCCGCCTCCTATCTTGCTTCATCGCTCTCAGCTCTGGAGTATACCAAGGAGCTGTATGAGCTCTACACAGGAGGGGGCGCACAGGAGCGATCGTGTGAACACCTCGGGTCATCTCTGTATTCCACAGGTCAACCAGAGCTTCAACAGGAGCGCCAGTCCTGTCAGCCGGAAAAACCCCCAGAGCCCTTTGAAAACCTTCAGTATTCATTAGTCTCCGGGAGTGGACCGATTTAATAGGTCCCCCACCCTTGCAGAGGAAAGAGGCTACTGAGAGTCTAAACTTCAGCAAGCAGTGATCTGTCCATGACAAAGTGAGAGATGTAATACTCCCCACATCCAGATCACTATCCCCATGTCCAGTCGCAAAAATAAGGTCTAGAGTATGCCCCGATACATGTGTTGGACCACTAACAAATTGAGACAGACCCATGGTTGTCATGGAAGCCATGAAGTCCTGAGCTGCTCCAGACAAAGTCGCCTCGGCATGGATGTTGACATTCCCCAGTACTAATAGTCTGGGGGATCTCAGCAATACCTCCGAGACCACTTCCGTCAGCTCAGTTAGGGAAGCCATTGGGCAGCAAGGTGGGCGGTACACCAAAAGGATTCCCAGCCTGTCCCTCTGGCCCAACACCAGGTGCAAACATTCCAGGCCAGTGACTGTATGGACATGGTGCTTGGTGAGTGAGATGGAACTCTTATAGACCACAGCAACCCCACCTCCCCGACCCTCAGATGTACCATGATGCTGGACCAAGTACCCTGGTGGGCAGAGCTGGGAGAGACCAACTCCTCCCTGCTCACCCACCCAGGTCTCGCTTATGCATGCCAGATCGGCGGCCTCATCCACAATCAAGTCGTGGACGAGGGAAGATTTATTAAGTACCGATCTGGCATTTAAAAGCAGCAACTGGAGATCCAAGAGTTGGCTGAGAGGACAACCAACAACCCTGCAGGTGTGGGAGGGACTGGAACACGGCACAGCCACAACATTTTAACTTGTATAAAGAAACGGTTTTAAGTGTATGATTTTGCATTGGCCATTGGCTCTAATAAACATTGATTGATTGATTTTTTGCCACTACTGGGCAAGAAACAAACCGTCATGCAACCAACAGGGTGCATCATAAGGGGGTTGAGCGGAGCGCATGGAACCACTGTTGTTGCTTCTATGGATGTAAGGGAGTGAGGTTGAAGATAAATTAAAATACAAATAGAAAAATAAAAACAAAAGACAGTGATGATTTCCTAAATGCAATACCATACCAACAACAAAATTCCTATGAGTAATGCAGAAAACCCAGCATCCCACAACCAGTCAGGATTCCGAACCAAAACTATTGACATTAGGCAGACACCTTCACTGTACTGTTTTCAGCACCTGCTAAAAACATTTTTTTGTTTAGGCAAACCTATCCAGGCATGTAGAACCTATTGTTTTTAATCTGTTTTTAACTCGTTGGTTTTATTATTTTGAATGTTTTTAAATACCTGTCTTTAACTGTTTTTTCAAAAAAAAATGTTTTTTACAATAAAGCAGTATATAAATGTTGTAAATAAAATACATAAATAAATTTTTGAGTCACTGTGGCCCGTGGGTCTCTTTCCACTTCTAGGAACAAAGGAATCTGCCTTATACCGAGTCAGACCATTTGATACCATCTAGCTCAGTACTAATGACATGGACTAGCATTGGCTCCCCAGGATTCCAGGCAACAGGCTTTTCCAGAAATTGAATTTTGGATCTTGCATGCAAACCATATGCCCTTCCACTGAGCTACAGCCCTTCCCGTTTAAAAAAGTATCTTTTAAAATTGTTCTTTTCAATTCACTAATGAATGCATCATACCTAGGGCAGATCCACACCATTCATTTAATGCACATTCAACACACATTTGGAGCACATGAATCCCACCACAGAATAAAAGTACATCAAGGTGGCTTACAACATACAAGAGCATAATAAAAGTGAAAACCAATAAAACCATCATTAAAAATAGTAATAAAAGCATCACTAAATATTGCATTGGTTGGGAGGGGGGGATTCATGTTAAAAAGCCTGTCCAGAGGGCTCAGTTTTCAAGAAATGCCTGAAAGAAAGAAGGGATGGCTCCTGTCAAACCTCTGTTGGTAGGGCTGTTCATAGGGCAGGACCCTGCCACACTGAAGGCTCAGTCCCTGATGGAGGCCAACTGAAACTCAGGAGTGTGGGGAAACACCAAAAGTGCCCCATCAGAAGATCTCAGTGATTGAGAGGGATCTTAGGGAGTCAGGTGGTCCTGAAGTACTTTGGGCCCAAGTTTTTTAGGGCATTGTGAATTAACCCCAGTACCTTGAACCTGGCCTGGTAGTAAACTGGCAACCAGTGTAGCTCTTTTAGCAGCAGTGTAACATGTTGCCAGGGATCTCCTCCTGTAAGCAGTCTGGCTGCTGCATTCTGCACTAGTTGCAATTTCCGGACCAGATACAAGGGCAGCCCCACATAAAGCACATTACAGTAATCAAGTGCATGGGCCACTGTGGTCAGGCTATCACAGGCCAGGAATGGTTGCAATTGACATACCAGCCGAAGCTGGCAGAAAGCACTCCTGGCCATAGAGCTCACACAAGCGTCTAGTGACAGAGATGGGTTAAGGAGTACCCTCAAATTGCATACCTGCTTCTTCAAAGGGAGAGCAACCCCAAGGCAAGCAATTGATCTATCTCCTAGACATGGGAACCATCCACCCACAAGGTCTCCATATTTCCAGGATTCAGGCTCAGTTTATTCACCCTCATCCAGTCCATCTGCATCCAGGCAATGGTCCAGGGCTTGCAGAGCCTCTCCTGATTGAGATCTAATGGAGAAATAGAACTGGGCATAATCAGCATACCAATGGAACCTTGCTCTGAAGCTCTTGATGACCACTCCCAACTGCTTCATGTGCAAGATGGTAACCTGTGACATTCCACAGTGTAAACACCAGGGGGCTGAGGAGCACTCTCCCAATACTACCATCTGGACACGATCCTGCAGGTATGCATGGAGCCACCATAGGACAGTGCCACCAATGCCCATCCCACAGAGCCAGTCCAGAAGGATACCATGGTCAATGATATCAAAAGCTGCTGATAGTGCTTTGCAAGTGCCGACAATCAGCTGATCATCAGTGCTTGCAAAGTCCTATGCCTTTGCTCATGAATGTGATTTCAAATTGCACAGACAAAGGAAAACATGTACATTTATGCCACCTGATGCCCACCTGTCAAAATGGGCCAGGGAGGGTTGATAGTTCCCCACCCGTCATCTAGAGATTGGGTGAATAGTGAGGCGGCCAAGTTTGCTGATGTTATGAAATGGTCCAGGATGGTTAAAGCAAAAATTATTTCAAGGAGCTTCAAAAGGATCTCTCGAAACTGGGTGACTGGGCAGTAAAATGGCAAATGCATTTATTTATTTATAATTCAGTGTAAGCAAGTGTAAAGTGATGCACACTGGAGTGAAAAATCCTAATTTCACATATACACTAAAGGGGTCTGCAGTGCCATTGACTGACGAAGAACGAAACCTTGGGGTTGTAGCAGATAGCTTGATGGAGATGTTGACCCAGTGTGCGGCAGCTGCAAAAAAAGGAGAATTCCATGTTAGGGATCATTAGAAAAGGGACTGAAAACAAAACTACCAATATCATAATGCTGTTATGCAAATCTATAGTGCAGTCATGTTCGGAATACTGTGTAGAGCTGGAAAGGTTCAGAAAAGAGCAGCCAAAATTATCAAGGAGATTGGGAAAGGTTGCAAGATCTGGGACTTTTTATATCATTTTTATATTATTAAGGTGAGTAAGGAGGGAGATGACATGGGTGTATGAGACCATGCACGGTGTGGAAAAGTGGAAAGAAGTCTCCCTCTCCCTCTCTCATAATGCTAAAACCTGGAGCCATCCAATGAAGCAGAATGTTGGAAGATTCAAGACCCACAAAAGGAGGCACTTCTTCACACAGCACATACACTATGGAATTCGCTGCCACAGGATGTAACGGCTACCAACTTGATTGCTTTTAAAAGAGGATTAGACAAATTCATGGAGGATAAGGCTATCAATAACTATTAGCCATGATCGCTATGTTCTCCCTGCACTGTTGGAGGCAGTATACCTCTGAATGCCTGTTGGTGGGTATCACATGTGGGGGGAGTGCTATTGTACTCATGTCTTCTTTGAGGACTTCCTATGGGCATTTGGTTTGGCACTCTGAGAATAGGATGCTGGACTAGATGGGCCTTTGTTCTGGTCCAGCAGGAGCTCCTCTTATGTACTTCTGACTTAAGCCCATTGGTTTATATGGGCCTGCTCTAAATATAACTAACAGTAGATATCACCCATGGTTACCTCAGAATTGGATTGTAGCCTGTGACTTAAATTCAGCTACAGTTAGTAGTGTGACTAATACTGCAATTTTTTATGCACATTTACTTGGGCAGTAAGCAGCATTGACCACAGTTGGATTTATTTCAGACTGTAAACACACAGTAGAACCTTGTTATAACATGGGGGTCAGGGGACAAAGGATGCAGTTGTGTTACTGAGGTTCCGTGTTATAACAAAAACTGTGGTACTATAGTATTTTACTCGGGGACATTGTCATACCCACAGTATATCCTAATCCGCAGTACAGAGAGCCATGTTATAGGGAGGTTCTACTATACATAATTTTGAGTTGCACCATCTTCAATCCTATGTACTTGTTCTTGACTGACTGTAGTTGGATTAGGAGATATGTGACTGGTTGAAGAAGTCATGAATAGGTAGTCCAGAGATTAAAAATTCAGAATAAGAAAATCACAAATTCCAAATGGATTTTCTGAAATCTCATTCGCTAACCACTTGTTAGTCTTCACACCATGCTTTCTCATTCAGATCTCATGGTACTAACACTGGAAGAAAAAAATCCAGTTTGCCTACATGAGATTCACCACTGAATTCCTTTCCAATGGAATGCTCCCCTGTGAAGGTTTATTAGAGTGAATTTGGAATGCAGTATAATCTTAATCTTACTGCCTTTGTTCACTGCTAAATAATGCTGGCTCATACGTCAAGTTTTTTTTAAACATCTCCCCAGATAACGCATGACTGTGATAACACATGTCCTGCCAACTTGACATTCATTGGGATACACTAGACTGACAAGCTATTCACAGTGCTGATAAGGATCTTTAGTGGTTTTAAATACAAATGATCATCTCTGGTGCTAGATTCAAGGGCCAGCCATGTCCAACAGCCTCTCCTGTTACTGTACAACAAACATTAACTCTGCAAGATGCCCTTGCTGAAAGATGGCTTTAAAATGGTGAGGGAATGGAGAACCAAGTGTTCTAATTTGCTTCCACTAGAACACATGACTGTTAAGTTAATCTCATGGTAGAAAGGTTGAAAGTTTAAAGCTTCTAAAGATAAACCTGTAAAGTCAGTTTCAGCTCTATAAATAGGAATGATTGGTTCTCAAAGGCTTCATGAATGTTTAATGTGCTTTAACTTCACTGTAAGTTGTTATTTGCAGCTAATGTAGCAGCTAAGAGACTGAGCTGTGAATGAGAAAACCTTCCATTCACATTTCACTTCTGCATTAGCTCACCAGGTAACTGTTTTCTTAGGCAAGGTTTTTGTAGCATGGAGATGATATAGATTGATCTACCTTGCAGGATTACTGGGAGGAGGATTCCTGAGACAATGTATGCGAGCGTTGAATACTGTAGTCTAAAGCATGATATAAATTATTGCTGTTGTTTAAATACAATCTCATATTTACTTAGCTGTATGCTTATGGTTCAGGATTTTTATAGTTTGCTGTAAAACAAATCAAAATTTTGCACTAGTGAAACATTTAATTTTGCAACCTGACTAAATTGTGCAAATATCTATACTATTCTGTTGTGAAAATAACATAAATAATCTGGACCCGTCAATGTTTAACAGGTGACTATTTATTTGTTGATGTTATGTTTTAAACTATCTTGAAGATCCTGGGCAAAATTTTAGATAATCTAAAATAATCAAACATTTAATTTGTCTCTCAACTTCTCTCACTCCTGGCATAAAATGTGTGCTTGAATTTAGGCTGTGAACACACTAGTTGCCTGCAGTAAAGCATTTCCATTGGCCATACCTGGAGGGGCAACAGGTTGATCTGCTGATCAGTTGTGAAATTTGTTTGAAGATGAATTTTTTACAAAAAAAATCTCACTCAAGCTGATCCCACCAGGTTTTACAGTAAAAAGGGGGGGTTGACTAACATTGTGTGCCCCAGTTTTCAGAAAAGAGAGGTGGAGACGCACTGGAACCAGTGTTTCTTCCCTTAATGTGTGTGTGTTTGTGTTTTGGGACCACAGTGTGCAAGAAGGAGTTTCCCTTCCATGGATCTGATGAAACCACCACCCAAGCGGCTATTAGCCTGAGGAAGGGAGCTTCCATTGACTCACTTCATGAACACAACAATTCCAGTCCTGATTGTGCACGTGCACATTCACAAACACACACCCTGTTATAGAAGGAAAAAAGAAGACAATTAAATGCAATTTAGCTCAAATTCTTTGAGATGCTCCTAGAATTACTGCCAGAAAGCAGTTGCAGTATTAACTGAATTGAAGTGCTGCAACACTGCTTCAACTCCAGGGCTTAATGGGAACAAGCAAATGTGTGGGTTCCCAAAAAGGAGATTGTCATGACTGCTTTGCACCTCCCCAGTCATTCTGCTGCTGTACCGAGCTAAGCCATGGGTTGGCTTAGTGAGCTCATGGTTTCACTCTCCCAGATAAACCACAAGCTGTAAACCATCAGACAAGCCCTGGTTAGAGCTTGTAGTTTGTCTGGAGCAAGGATAGGAAACTTCATCAAGCTGACATGCTGGATTCTAATCTCCCCCATTCCCCATGGGCCAGATGGGTGGGGGTCACCTCCCTGTCAACCATCTGACATCACAATAATGTCAGATGACTCATTTCACCTGTGCAGTTTGAACAGTGTGAGTGCAACACTGCCATGCATGCCACTTTGAGGCCCTGACATCAGGACTCAGTCTGAGGCAGCTTCCTATGTTCCAAAGACAGAAATCATAGAGATGGATCCAGTCTTATCTTCAGCAGAACTCTGCTAAGTGGACACTCCCACATGCAGATGGGGAGGAGGCGATTTTCAGTGGATCATCTTTACCCCTGCACCCCCTTATACCCTCCCTCCCCCCATGCAAATCTACTTTGGGCGGTTGGAGAACCCTCTGGAACAGTGCAGGAGGAGATGGTGTATGGGGAAGAGAGGACTGTCAGAAATCAATATCTCAGGGCAGCCTTTCCCAACCAGTGTGTCTCCAGATGTTGTTGGACCACAACTCCCATCAGCCTCAGCCAGCATTGCCAATGGTCAGGAAAGATGGGAGCTGTGGTCCAACAACATCTGGAAGCACACTGGTCGGGAGAGGCTGCCTCAGGGAGACTTCTGGTGAAGATGGTATGATGATAAGAGGTGTTTGATTGGAACTCCACAGTTATAAGTAGCCATCTTGTTTTGGTTAAGAAGAGCTTATTTGTAATACTTTTTTTGTACTCCCTTGTTCTCCTTTTATTATTTCCTTTTATTATTTCGCTTTTGCTGCCTTTGGAAAAGTGGAAGCATCTGGATGGCAAGGTTTTGCATAGTTATTAACTTTTATCATCCTAATTCACCTTTTTAAAAATTCCTTATTGCATTATATGGATTGTTTTTGTTTGGAATTGTTTGGAGGACAAAAGGTAGTTCAGAATGTTTGGAAGCTTGGAAAGCTTAGCAAACGCAGACGGGAAAAGGAGATAGCAGATAGTGTTTGTCAACCAGATAGTTTGGGTCAGGGAGGACTGTGAAACCCTGGACGCCAACTTAAACTTGCAAAATGTGGGAATATGCGTCTCAGCTGCTGCTTGAGAGAGAGTCATTTGCCGTTTCAAGGGTGGGATATAAAATTGTAAATAAATGATGCTTACTAGAAAGGCATACAGAACCTTGGGGATTATACCTACTTTTGAGAGTATTCCTTTGAATGGCCAGAAAGATCAGACAAAATTATGCAGTATTTTATGCTCAGGGACGAAGATAAGGAGGAAGAAGTTGAGTCTTCACACACTACAAATCCCATTTGAGATCAGACATTGGACCTCAAAGGCAGCACTCAGTATTTTGAAATTTCCAGGAGGATTTACCCTTGCATCAGAGCCGGTCCATGCTGAGACAGTGGCTTTGGAACTAATACAGCTACAGAAAAGGACAAAGGGGTCTAAATGAGCTGATGTTAAAACAACTCTCTGAGTTGGCTCATAGTGCACTAAACAGAAAAGCAAACAAGGACAGGTCCTCCAACCAGAGTGAGATAACTAGTGGAGAGAGCCTACCTATCAAGGGATGGCACTTTCTGATAATGAAGGATATTGAACATATTATATGGTATTTGTCTGAATATAATGAACTTTTACCCATACTAGTGGAATCATATAAAAAGGCTGGAGATCTATATGCAAGGCTTACCTGACCTGGTTGTTTCATTTCAGACATATATATTGTTAGTTTTGAATAAAAACGTTTGCTGGCCTATGTTGAACTGCTTTTCTTTTTTTGTGGTATAGGAATCTATCCTTATTCTTTCCATGTTATTCCTACCTCTGGTAACAAAATTTCTGTTAAAGTAATGTCCAGGAATACATGTACTTCATTAACTGAGGTATTACTGTACTAGTTTCTGTCCAGGGTTTTAAATGAAGGCTTTTTTTATATTACATGCTACCTGATTCCTTCTTAATCAGAGATGCCATGGAATGAACAGGTGACCTGCATGCCAATCATGGACTCTACCACTGAGCTATAGGCTCTGCCCAATATATATTTCAAAAATAAATATTTATTTGGTAGTCCTCTGCAGCTCTTTCATAGATGATTACTAAATTCCTTCCAAGTTCAAATGAAACTAGCTACCCTGATACATTGCTAGCTAATGCTAAAGATCCATAGCTGGCATACAGGAGCTGAACAAACACATCGACTGAGAAATGGGAGGTAAAGGGTCACTAAAATCCTTAAATGAAGTGTGCAACAAGATTGTTCTCTGAATCTGATGGAGTGAAAGTTTCAACACCTACTGACATTATGCATTATGTCATGGACTAGGCATGCGCTGAAAGTCATGTTGTAAACTGTAATGAAATGAATACCTCCTCAAACCTTACTAAAAACTGACCCTTTGAGGTTAGGTATCATAACAATTGTTCAAACAAACGAGTATAGAGGAAAACACCTTTAGGCAGCTGGGTGTTTGCTCATTTGGAAAGGTACAGCCTTCATGGCAAATAAAATTGCTTCCTATCCTTCCTATCAGAGCACAAACAAGGAAATAGTGTCCCACATTATTATAGCTCGCAAATTAGCATCTGATGCTTCAGGGTTATTTCCTGAATAATTTCAAATTATTCAGTCATTTGACGAATAAATGTTATAGAGTGTATTACAGTTTGCAGCCCAATCCTGATGCTAACATGCAAGAGATAAAACATGATTTGCAGCCCACATGTGCAAGATAATGCAGCTGCACTTGGAACAGAGCACCACCCTATCAAGGAAGTGATTTGCAGATTTTTGTTATCATTGCATATGCATAGATTCTGTGCTTTTGGTTCAAAGAGAGTGATATATCCAAACACATGTAACCTTTCTTGTCAAGCAAAGGGCCTAATGCATATAACAAAGTTAACAGATTGTACTGACATCAAGTAAGAAAAATGTTGTGCATTATTTGAATTTAGCAGGTTTATTTTGAGATGAGTTTCAATGGAAATGAATGTAAGCCATCTTGGGTCATGCAAGAGCCTCAAGGTGCTGTAGTCCCCCCCCCACCTCCGAGATAACAAACCTCTTAACATACAGATTGCTTTGCTGGATCAGATCAAAGATTATTTCTCTATTTATTTATTTATAAAACTTATATACCGCCCGACTAGCAATAGCTCTCTGGGCGGTGAACATAAATACAATAAAATACAAAAACATCACAATCTAAAATCAAATTTCACAATCTAAAAAACTGGATAAGCTAAGATCAAATTACAAACATTACAATCATTAACAAAGAATTAAAATGCCTCGGAGAAGAGAAAGGTTTTAACTTGGCGCCGAAAGGATGATAGTGTCGGCGCCAAGCGCACCTCCTCGGGGAGACTATTCCATAGTTCGGGGACCACTACTGAGAAGGCCCTTGATCTTGTCACCGCCCTCCGGGCCTCCCTATGGGTCGGGACCTGGAGGAGGGCCTTCGTAGCAGACCGTAGTGTACGAGCTGGTTCATAACGGGAGAGGCGTTCCGACAGATATCGTGGTCCCGCGCCGTATAAGGCTTTGTAGGTTAGTACCAACACTTTGAATCTGGCTCGGAAGCGTATTGGAAGCCAGTGCAAGCGGGCCAGAACAGGTGTTATATGGTCAGATCGCTTCGTTCTTGTTAGCAGTCTGGCTGCCGCATTTTGCACCAGCTGTAGCTTCTGAACCGTCTTCAGAGGTAGCCCTATGTAGAGCGCATTACAGTAATCCAAACGTGAGGTTACCAGAGCATGTACTACTGATGTAAGATCCTCCTTACTCAGGTAGGGACGTAGCTGGGCTACCAACCGAAGTTGGTAGAACACATTCCGTGCCACCGAGGCTACATGAGCCTCAAGAGACAGGGAAGAGTCTAGAACGACTCCCAGACTATGAACCTGTTCCTTTAGGGGGAGTGTAACCCCGTCCAGGACAGGATATGTATCCACCATCTGATTGGAGAAACCATCCACCAACAGCATATCAGTCTTATCAGGATTGAGTCTCAGTTTGTTAGTTCTCATCCAGTCCATTGTCGCGTCAAGGCAACGGTTCAACACATTGACCGCCTCACCTGAAGAAGATGAAAAGGAGAAGTAGAGCTGCGTGTCATCAGCATACTGGTGACAACGCACTCCAAAACTCCTGATGACCACACCCAACGGCTTCATATAGATGTTAAAAAGCATGGGAGACAAAACCGAACCCTGCGGGACCCCACATTGGAGTGCCCACGGTGTCGAGCAATGTTCCCCAAGCACTATCTTCTGGAGATGGCCCGCCAAGTAGGAGCGGAACCACTGCCACGCAGTGCCTCCAACTCCCAACTCCGCAAGCCTCTCCAGAAGGATACCATGGTTGATGGTATCAAAAGCCGCTGAGAGATCAAGGAGAATCAACAGAGTTACACTCCCTCTGTCTCTCTCCCGGCAAAGGTCATCAAACAGGGCGACCAAGGCCGTCTCAGTGCCAAAACCAGGCCGGAAACCCGATTGAAATGGATCTAGATAATTGGTTTCATCCAATAGCGCCTGGAGCTGGTCAGCAACCACTCGTTCCAAGATCTTGCCCAGGAATGGAACATTCGCCACTGGTCTGTAGCTGCTGAAATCCTCTGGGTCCAGGGAAGGCTTTTTCAGGAGTGGTCTCACTGCTGCCTCTTTCAGACAACCGGGGACCACTCCCTCTCGCAAGGAGGCATTTATCACTTCCTTGGCCCAGCCAACTGTTCCCTCCTTGCTAGTTTTTATTAGCCAAGAGGGGCAAGGATCTAGTACCGAAGTGGTTGCACGTAGCTGTCCAAGCACCTTGTCCACGTCCTCGAACTGAACCGACTGAAACTCATCCAACAAAACATGATAAGACTGTGCTCCAGACGCCTCACTACGGTTAGCTGCTATAAAATGGGAGTCTAGGTCCCGACGAATGCGTGAGATCTTATGCTGGAAGTGCTCAGCGAACTCATTGCAGTGGGCCACCGATGTATCTGCAGTGTCCTGCAGGCCTAGATGGAGTAGCCCTCGGACGACTTAAGATGCCTTAATAGTGGCGGCAAAATGTTGTTTTTTCGCCGCCCTCACCGCTCCTACATACTGCTTGGTGGAAGCACAAACCAGCGTATAATTGCATTCGTCGGGAGTTCGTCTCCATCTCCGCTCAAGCCGCCTCCTATCTTGCTTCATCGCTCTCAACTCTGGAGTATACCAAGGAGCTGAATGAGCTCTGCAAAGGAGAGGGCGCACAGGAGCGATCGTGTCGACAGCCCGGGCCATCTCCGCATTCCACAGGTTAGCCAGGGCTTCGACAGGAGTGCCAGTCCTATCAGCCGGAAAATCCCCCAGAGCCCTTTGAAAACCTTCAGGATTCATTAGTCTCCGGGAGCGGACCAATTTAATAGGTCCCCCACCCTTGCGGAGGGAAAAGGTCACTGAAAGTCTAAACTTCAGCAAGCAGTGATCTGTCCATGACAAAGGGAGAGATGTAAAACTCCACACGTCCAGATCACTATCCCCATGTCCAGTAACAAAAATAAGGTCGAGAGTATGCCCCAATATATGTGATGGGCCACTAACATATTGGGACAGCCCCATGGTTGTCATGGAGTCCATGAAGTCCTGAGCCGCCCCAGACAAAGTAGCCTCGGCATGAATGTTGACATCTCCCAGTACTAATAGTCTGGGGGATCTCAACAATACCTCCGAGACCACTTCCGTCAACTCAGTTAGGGAAGCCATTGGGCAGCAAGGTGGGCGGTACACCAAAAGGATTCCCAGTCTGTCCCTCTGGCCCAACACAAGGTGCAAACACTCCAGACCAGTATTTGTATGGACATGGTGCTTGGTGAGTGAGATGGAACTCTTATAGACCACAGCAACCCCGCCTCCCCGACCCTCAGATCTACCATGATGCTGAACCGAATACCCGGGTGGGCAGATCTGGGAGAGACTAACTCCTCCCTGTTCACCCACCCAGGTCTCGGTTATGCATGCCAGATCGGCTGCCTCGTCCATAATCAAATCATGGATGAGGGGGTTTTTATTATGTACCGATCTGGCATTAAAAAGCAGCAGCTGGAGATCTGAGAGTTGGCTGAGAGAACAACCAACAACCCTGCGGGTATGAGAAGGACCGGAACAAGGCACAGCCACAACATGTCTGGGCCGCGTTCCCCTTACCTGGCATGTCCTTCTCATAGCACCATACCTCCCTCTGCCCGTCACTACGGCAATTGGGGTCCCCTCATGTCTCCCCGCTAGGTGGAAAGATCTCTTCCCCAGGCACATTGTAAACTATAAATACAAAAAGAAAAATACAAAAGACTCAAATACATAAAATACACACTCACTCACAACGTACATTCATACAGACACCCACACATCCAGTTCAAATCCACACAACATACATAGTCCCGCACTCTGTACATGGACGGCAGTTCTGGACCTCTCTACTTCACGAAGAGCACCACCCTCGGAGATTCAAATGAAATTCAGATGACACGATAACGAAAGGCGTGGGCCGCCAAGGCTAAACGCACCCCGCAGCGATGAAGATGAAGGCCCGCAGCGATGAAGATGGAGACACGCCAACAGCAAGCGGAACGCCAGCTGCAACAGCAACGGATCACAAGCCACAGCAAAAGAGCACGGCGACAGCAGCAGCAGCACCAAACACAGCCACGCCCACGACGGAGAACGCCAGCCACGGCAATGACCGCGGGAGGGGACCCGCCACCCGGCAACGGCCAGCCACCGCCCCCCGACGAGCAACAAGGCGACCCAAGCCACACAAACGGAGAGCGGAGCCCGGCGGCAGCAACAGCGAGGACACAGCAGCCGCGACAACGGAGGCAGCAACGAGGACACAGCAACGGCAACGGCAGACGAGAACGCCACGGCAGCAACAACAGAGGCTGCAGCGAAACACAGCAACGGAGGCGACGGGGATGACACAGGCCACACCAGCAGGCAGCACACAGCGGCAGCAACCCAAAAGGGCCACACAAGCTGCGACATACGACAAGAACAGCAGCCGCGGGGAGCAGCGGGGAGTAGATTTCTACTCCCACAACTTGAGGTGACTTACAACATGATATAAAACCTAACAAATCCAACTCTTAAAAAAATAAAATTAAAAGTCTTAAAATATAGGTTGGTATTCAGTGCTAGTCTTATCAGAGCAAACACACTGAAGTTAATAGACATGCCTAATTACAAGTTGGTGTAATTACATTACATGCCTAATTACACTGTAATCATTAATTACAGTGGGTCTACTCTGACTTAGATGAATACAACCCTTATCATTCCAAAAATTCTAACAAGATATTTTCCTCTGGGAAGCTCAAGCTCACACACAGGACATGATGGAGAAAGCTGACTGTTGCTCCCAGCTAGGGATGAAGAAATTTGATTTGTTTGCATTTTAATGAGAAACTACTTCACACTTCTTGAACCAATATGTAAACTGAAACACAGCTATCCTGCGAAATTTGCAGTACTCTGAATTGTGTGATGCAGTTATCCAACCAAACAATATATACAAAATGCATATATAAAGGGACAATGTGCATAAAAGCATATATTTTAATGAAAAGAACATACAGAAATGCATTATATTCAAAGAAATCACTTGTAAAAATGTTTATTAGTCAAGACTGCATACAAATATGTGTTTATTTGGTGAAATTCACACTAAAATGTTGATAAATTTTCATGAGGATTTTTTTTTTAAATTGCACTTTCCTGCAGAACTGTGGGGAACAGAATTTAAGATTGGAAAAAGGAGAAACTTACAGAACTGAAATTGACAGATTTGTCTACCCCTATCAGAGGTATACCAGCACTGAATACAGATGCACCATTCTTGAAGTTATGAAGGACTGAGCCCTCTTATAACAGGAAAAACACATTGGATTACTGGAGCACACTAAGCAGATCTACAACATAATACATTTATTTATTATTTGATTTATATCCCGTCCTTCCTCCCAGCAGCAGCCCAGGGCGGCAAACAAAAGCACTAAAAATAATTTAAAACATCATAAAAACAGACTTTAAAACACATTAAAACAAAACAACTTTAAAAACATTTTTTTAAAAAGCTTTTAAGACATCTTAAAAAACATATTGTTTTAAAAAAAAGGTTTAAAAACATATTAAAAAGTAATTCCAACACAGAAGCTGGCTGGGATGAGATCTCAACTTAAAAGGCTTGTTGAAAGAGGAAGGTCTTTAACAGGTGCCGAAAAGATAACAGAGATGGTGCCTGTCTAATATTTAAGGGGAGGGAGTTTCACAGGGTAGGTGCAACTACACTAAAGATCTGTTTCCTATGTTGTGCAGAACAGACCTCCTGATAAGATGGTATCTGTAGGAGGCCTTCACCTGCAGAGGGTAGTGATCGACTGGGTATATAAGGGGCAAGATGATCTTTCAGGTATCCTGGTCCCAAGCTGTATAGGGCTTTCTACACCAAAACTACAACCTTGAATTTGGACGGGTGGCAAATGGGCAGCCAGTGCAATTCTTTCAGCAGTGAGGTGACATGTTGGTGACACCCTGCCCCAGTGAGCAGTCTCGCAGCAGCATTTTGCACCAGCTGCAGCTTCCAGACCAACCGCAAGGGCAGCCCCACATAAAACATGTTACAGTAATCCAGCCCAGAGGTTACCAGTGCATGGACAACAATAGTCAGGCTATCCCCATCTTACCAGCCGAAGCTAAAGCTGTCTTACCAGCCAAAGCTGATAAAAGGCACATAGGCACGGAGGCCACCCGGCCCTCTAGCAAAGATGGATCTAGGAGCACCCCCAGACTACAAACCTGCTCTTTCAGAGGGAGTACAACCCCATCCAAAACAGCCAACTGACCAATTATCTGAATTCAGGAACCACCAACCCACAGTGCCTCCGTCTTGCTAGGATTGGCTCTCATCTAGCCCACCACTGAGTCTAGGCAGTGGTCCAGGGCTTGCACGGCCTCTCCCGATTCAGATGTTACAGAAAAATAGAGCTGGGTATCATCAGCGTACTGCTGACACCTTGCCCCAAATCTCCTGATGACCGCTCTCAAGGGCTTCATATAGATGTTAAACAACATGGGGAACAAGATGGTACCCTGCAAGACCCCACAGCACAACTGCCAGGGGGCCAAAGACAATCACCCAATGCTATTTTCTGAAAACGACCTTGGAGATAGAATTAGAACCACTGTAAAACAGTGCCTGCAATACTCATCTCAGCAAGTCGGCCCAGAAAAATACCATGGTCAATGGTATCGAAAGCCGCTGAGAGATCAAGTAAGAGTAACAGGGTTGCACTCCCCCTGTCTTTCTCCTGATAAAGGTCATCCATCAGGGCGACTAAGGCTGATTCAGTCCCATAACCAGGCCTGAACCCAGACTGGGATGGGTCAAGATAATCTTTTTCATCCAAGCGTACTTGCAATTGCTGCACCACAACTCTCTCAATCACCTTCCCTAAAAAGGGGATATTTGCAACTGATGGGTAACTGTTGCAAACCATTGGGTCCAGGGTGGGCTTTTTCAGGAGCGGTCAGATCACTGCCTCTTTCAGAGTGGCTGAAACCACTCTCTCGCGCAATGATGCATTGACCACACCCTGGATCCACTCAGTCAACCCCCCTCAGCAAGCTTTAATAAGCCAAGAAGGGCAAGGGTCGAGAGGACACGTTTCTGGCTGCATCATCGCAAGCACCTTGTCTACGTCATCAGGCCGCATCAACTGAAACCGTTCCCAAGAAGTTGCAGCAGACGTTGCACTGAACACCTCATTGGGGACTACAGTAGATGTGGATGGGGCATCAAGACTGCTACGGAGGCGAGCAACTTTACCCTCAAAGTGCCTTGCAAACAATTCACAGTGGGCCTCCAAAGGGTCTAAACGTCCATTTCCTGGAGTTAATGTCAACAGACTCCTGACAATATGGAAAAGCTCCACAGGACAGCTGCTTGATTATGCGATAGAGGCAGAGAAGTGGGCCTTCTTCACCGCCCTCACCACTACACAGTAGGCACGGTTATGATGTTTTACTCGTGCCTGATTAGCCTCACAGCATGTCTTTCACCATTTGCGCTCTAGCTGTCATCCAGGCTGTTTCATTGCCCTTAGCTCACTGGTGTACCAAGGTGCAAACCGGGTTTTACGCCAGACAGGGCGCTTGGGGGCAACTGTGTGAAGAGCCCGACACACCTCACTGTTCCACAGCGTGACAAGGGCTTCAACAGGGTCACCTGCTTTTATCTACTGGGAACTCCCCCAGGGCATTCAGGAATCCAGTGGATTCCATTAGTCTCTGGGGGCGGACCAACTTAATATGTCCACCACCCCTGCAGGAAAGGATCAGAGCAGCAAGTCTAAACTTCACCAAGTGAACATACCCAAGTGAGGTATGGTGTTGTTGTTTTTTGCCATAAGTAAAAGTGAACTACCTATAAACTTTGTTCAGAGTCTATGTTCAACAGTCAAATTTGTTTACAGTAAGATTTCCTCCTTTATTTTACATTTTCTATCTATTTTCAAACATCACGTTTCCCTTTTCCTTTGAAATACGGTGTGATAAAACAAACAAATGCACAAGTGAGTACGTTTTTTTTTAGAAGCTGTATGTTTTTCTAAGGCAGACTTTTGAGAATATGTATAAGTATATGAAAATAAAAATGAGGTATTTTTACCTGTGCACTTGTTGTGTCTTGCTTTTTGTGCATATCATCCTCTTAAGGTGTGTATCTTGCAGTCAGCTTAAGTAACGAACCAGAGATGGCCAACCAGTTATATATGGGAGACTGTTTAACTCTACAGCTCAGAGACTGACTCTTTTGCACACATTACTGCCATGGCATCCAGGACCCTACATGTCAGGGTCATAGGTAGCAATGGAGAGAGTGCTGGGAAATGGGCACTAGGACCAAAGAGCAAGCAGAATTGGAAGGCAACCAAGAGTCATGGTTGGAGAACAAGCCAAGGGTCAGCAGGACCAAAGAACAAGTCAAGAGCAAGAAAAGAAGTGTGAAATATGCTAGAGCTCAGGTAGACTTTGTTGTTCAAGCAAGGCTTAGCTGGAAAAGGAAATCCTTTAAAATTCTTCCTGTCTTGGAGGAGCCAAAAACTAGTCGTGGCAAGTGGAGCCAGAACAGATCTGGAAGGTTCTTACCTGATAGAGCAGCCTTTCCCAACCGGTGTGCCTCCAGATGTTGTTGGACCACAACTCCCATCAGCCTCAGCCATTGGCAATGCTGGCTGAGGCTGATGGGAGTTGTGGTCCAACAACATCTGGAGGCACACCGGTTGGAACAGGCTGTGATAGAGCAATCTGGGATATAGCAAAATCTATACATAAACAAAAACAATTAGGAATCTTAGGATAAGGAGGCTTATCCACATGGGAGAATTACTTTGTACTAAAGATGCTGTTTTTACTTCCATTTTCTATTTACACCATCCACAGCAAGGGCTCAATGCCAGCTACAAACACAGTGTCTTCTATTCACACTGAAGGGAAGGATCAATCATGCAGTTTCCTAATCATCATGCCTTCTGATTTAACATTTCCACTCCCTCTGGTTACTTGGCAACCAAGCATGTTCAGTTTGTTCTACCAGTAAGTTTCATTTAAAAAAAACCCACCCGGAAGTGCGATTATTTATATTTTCACTGTCCAATATAGCTGAAATACAAATCTTTGATTGAGCAGTGTTATGCTTTTGTGCACAATTTGCGACAACATAAAAAAGGCCAGCAGAAAGGGGGAGAGCAGCCAGAAGTTGCTTTTTAGCATACAGTAGGGCCCCGCTTCCCAGCGCTTCGCTTCCCGGAGTTCCGCTAATGCCGTGGCTTTCGTTTTCTATTTTAAAGCCGATTTTTGCTCTTTTGCGACGTTTTGGTGTCATTTTTGCGCAACTGCCCCATTATAGTCTATGGGTTCTGCTTTATGGCAATTTCCGCTTTACGGCAGGGGTCCGGAACGGAACCCGGCGTATAAGCGGGGCCCTACTGTACAATACAGGAAATAAAATGGACGAAGGAAGGAGGGATTGGGCATGGAGATGGGAAGGATTGACACACCCACCTACAAGCATCGGAGCAAAGCGTCTGCAAGCACTACAGATACAGAATGAAGATGGTTTTTTCCCTTTTCTTATTATCTGTGGATTGGGTTAGTATGTATTTACAGGGGGAAAACTGTGTGCAGCTCTTTTGGCTCTGCCTCATTTTCTAAGTTTGTTTTTTCACAAAGGGTTTATGAGGTTCCATTAAGGCTTTGCAATTCACTTGTAATAATATTATTATATGTCAATATAAATTTTCACTTACAATCTGTCTCAACAGAGTAGGCTATGCCAGATGTCAAACACATTCATTTCACATATTTTAGGTCATGGCCTGGATTGTTTGTTTAGGTGACACAATGGAAATCATTTCAAATAAACAAAAGTATTGCAAGATCGTGCATTCTTCTAGATACTTTCCTATTCAAAAACATTCCTGAAACAATTTTTACCAATCAAGTTGCTGACAATTATAAATTTAATGTATTAATTAATTCATACAATTAATACATACGATTACAATTAATTAATTGAACTCCAGTTTTAAGTGAAACAAATGCAAGACACTGAAAACAAGCTGCCCGCACTCAGAACATAGGAATAATTTTGATAGGCTTAACAGGGCTCCATAGCTGGCGTTATGTTGTTCTGTGGCTATATGCCAATTCCTATGTCATGACTGGCTGGATTGCCATCAGTTCAAAAAGGAAAATCAGGAACCTGTAAAGCTTCAGTTTGGAGGACCCTAGAGCCCTGGGGAAATGCTAATTACCCCCCCACCAAAGTTATGACAGGAGACCTTCGACGACCTCCAATGCACCTACCGCCACAATGAGGCGCCCCGCACCTAGCCCTGCTTCCAGGCCCTCTTCCTCCTCTACAACCTGGTGAATCATGTCTCCTGAGGATGCAGCTGGAGCTGCCTCGGCGCAGTTTGATCGACTGCTGAGGAAGTCCTGCGCCGCTTCGGCATGTGGGAGAGCTGCGGCCTCAGCGTGGAGCATGTGCGGCGGCTCCGGGAGAAGTATGAAGCCAAGGGAAACGAACACCTGCAAAAGCCGTATTGAAGCAAGTGTCTCTTCTCCACCCCCACGCCTTTAACAGTGGTATTAAAAAGGAGGTTGAGGTTGCAATTTTATCAACATGGCAAGTTCTCTGGAAGATGATGGGACTTGTCTGTGCTACCGTGCATAAATTCATGAATGTGGTGTTTCCAGCTACTCCACTACCTCCGGCCTTTGGAGGGCTTGCAAGAAGTGGCTGCAGGAGTGAGACTGCGAGTAACATCATGGGTGGGGTGTTTCTAGGAGCAAAGCTGAAACTTTGTGGCCTGCTAAAGAATGTAATGTTATACTTATAGTATTGAAAAGGTTTTTGTGTTTGCTGTGACATTTGTTATTGTTTTATTACTGCTGTTGTATTATTTTATCATGAAATTGTTTTGTAATTGTTGTTTGCTTTTGTTGTAAGCCATTTCAAGCAATTTTTTTTGTAAGTCGCTTTGAGTTCCATTTTGGAAAAAAGTAACTAATAAATATCAATATCAATATCAATATCAATAATAATAATAATAATAATAATAATAATAATAATAATAATAATAATAATCTCATCTGTCAAAACTATTTGCAATATTTGTCCCCAGTTGTTGCTTTGGTCCCAGGTTGGCTCAACAGAATGGCATATAAGGCCAATTTGTGATGTGTGACGTCAATAAGCAGAGAACAAAATGGAAATGGTGAGTCAAACATTCTGTCCCACCTCTACCTGTGGAGACTGCCAAAAAGTGATACCACATTGCAAGGAAGTCGCCTGGGGGTTTAAACAGCAGTAAATGCTTACCCTGTAGACTGGTTTGATAGTGTCAAAGGTCTCATATGACATTGCTACATTTTTCTGGTAGAAAATGATACTATTGTGCAGTATTTATATATGTTTGTAAGATTAAATGGCTTACAAATTCCACAGTCATATACTGTAGAATGATTTTTTAAACTGCTACGTGGTTTGGAACTTACTTTGAATCACTGACCACTATTATTTTGTCTTATTTCATATTACAAATTTGGGATTTGAAGCACTTTTGCTTAGCTGTGGGGCGTATGTGGGATCTACTTTCACTGATGAGATATGCATATGATGTGTGAAAGTGTATCATACTTTGTAGAAGCTCAATGTGTAGTGGTGATCACCATTATCAGAGTAAAAATTAACAAGTAAAAAATTAACAGGCCACTACCCTGAGTGAACACATTTGCCCAAAGCAAATCTATATGCCAAAAGAAGGCCATTAATCAGTCCATAGGTTAGTGGTATAGCACAGATGTTGCATGTAATAGGTCCCGGGTTCAATTCACATCACTGCAGGTAGAAGGACTGGAAAAGATTATCTGTCTGAGACCCTGAAGAGCAGCTGCCAATCAGAGTAGGCAATACTAGCCTGGCTGACCAATAATCTGGCTCAATAAAAGGCAAAGTACAATGCAGGTTTGAGTTTTTAAACATCACAGCACACATCCCTCCTACCTAATCTTTAGTCTGAATCAGCTCCCTGTGTGTAGCAATGGATCAGACAAAAGACTTAATCGATGGTTTACAAATAAGCGGTTACTAGAAGTAAAGCACATTTATATTGTAGAGCAAAGAGTTCTGTGCAGGGAGCATAACTGCCATTAGTATGAGGGTGGAAAGAGGAAGTAGAGCAGACAGGTATGAGGGAGACAGTAAGTCACAAAGCGGTTTCCTCAATGTCCCCTCCCATCTCATCAAAGTATAGATTAACCCTTCGAGTTCAGGTTCTCAGTTACTGATAGACAGAGTCCTCCAACATAAACCCACTCCACTTTAATTTTTTATAATTAAAATTGTTAAGGGCCTCAACAGCCAATTCCCCCTTCCTCCACCCTACCTCTTCTTTCTCCCCCACCCCCTCAATTAGCACCTCAATGTTTTGGAGCAGCCTTGTTTTGCTTCCAGACTGACAGCACTCAACCACCTAAGGGTTAAGCTCAGTATTAGAAGGAATCAATGAGATGTGTAACAATACGTTGCAGTGTATCCTCACACATAGCAAGAATGAGGAAGTATACTCCAGCAGTTTTTGAAGCAGCCCTTCCTTGTTTGTCAATACTATTTTTGTCATACCCTTTCCTTATTTTGGGTCTTATCATGCATTTGTCAAGGAGAGCAGCCACTGTCACATAAATGAGCCTCGGGCTTGAAAGTTACAGATAAGATAAGAAAACCAGTAAGGTCTTGAGTAAGTGAGAGGAAACCAAAGTTGCCATTTCAGGTTTTGTAAGATGAGGCAATAGATTCACCAAAGTCCAAAGGCCTGCTATTGAATACAGTCAAAGCTACATGGGGGGCTGGGGGAGAAGTTGGATTTGAAGAGCATTTATTGCTGCTGGAGGTCGCTGATTCATAAGGTCGCCATAAGTCGCAGTCGACTTGGAGGTACATAACAACAACAAAGTCTTCAGGAGAACTAAAAATGCAACCAAAACAAGAGAAGCCAAAATGTAAATAATGTGATTTGTATCAATGGCATGTATGCCTTCTAGTGTTACTCGGGCCCATTTATAATCATATTGTTGCATACACCAGATTTTTCTGAGTGGTGAGGAACTCTGGGGCAAGCACTTATATTGGTTTGGCTTCTTTTGGAAGGACATCACTGGAGGTTGATTGTTTTTCTGTAATATTTGAAATTATTTACAAATATATATGTTGACATAACCATAGGTAGAAAAACAGGTTAAACACATTAGCAGACACTTAAAATCCACTGCTCTCACATCAGATCTCTAGGAAGACAGCAAGCACCTTACACACATCGGAAGCTGCCTTATACTGAGTCAGACTATTGTTCCATCTTCCTCAGTATTATCTACACTGACTAGCAGCAGCTCTTCAGGGTTTCAGACAAGGTCCTCTCCAAGTTCTATCTGGAGATGCTGGGGACTGAACCTGGAATTTTCTGCGTACAAAGCAGATGCTCTGCCACTGAGCTACAGCTGCTTTTACAGAGCCCAAAACTCAGCTCTCTGTGTCTATCCTTAGTCTGTTTCTACACATGCAGGTGGTTCACATATAACACTAAGACAAACCATGACTTACTATAAATGACTGTGAGGGCCACCAGATAGATGGTGGATGCTGTGCTACTTCCCAGGACTTCCTCCTGCTGCACTGCTGTGAACTAATCCATTATTTGGTTTAGTGTGTTGTCTGAATCTGGGCTGGTTGTTAGTCTTGCTTCAGACAAACCATAAGCCATAGGCAAGTTTTGCTCTTGGGTTTAGTTTGTGATCTCTCTGGAGGAGACAAATCAGGAGTCCGGGTTTGGATGACACACTAAGCCAGACCATGGCTGAGATCAGTGTTCTTCAACTTTGGGTGCCCAGATGTACTTGGACTACAACTTCCATAATCCCCAGCCAGCATCTGGGGACCCAAAATTGAAAAACACCGGCTTAGTTCATAGTAACACAACAGCAGGAGGATCAGGGGAGAAGCACAGCAACTGCAATATTCTCTTTGGGAACCTGGTTGCATTCAGCCAGTTTGGCTTAGCCTTATGAGCAAATTAACTCACAGACACCTTGTCCCTCCTCCTAGAGAGACAGCAGATCCTGATGAGTTATCTCTTCTGACCATCAACTTGCTATCTTAGCTCCCATGGAGATAAATCATCCAGGCTATCATAAGTTTTTTTTGTCAAGAAATTGTCTCATGGTATCGCCATATGATAGCTCTGCTCACAGAAATCCATATAACATTATGTTGAACCAGTGACAAGCTTCTACATATGCTCCTAATAAATAATCCCATGTGGTCTGAAATGGTGGTGGTGCTGTGGGGGGATTGTCACGACAATGGAACCAATTACCTAGAGAGTTAGTAGGCTCTCCAACACTGGAGACCTTCAAGAGGCAGCTGGACAGCTGCCTGTCAGGTATACTTTAAGTTGGATTCCTGCATTGCGCAGGGGGTTGGACTCGATGGCCTTATAGGCCCCTTCCAACTCTACTATTCTATGATTCTATGATCTCCCAAAACAATCTCTGCTGGAAACTGAAGTCCATACAATATAACTATGCCTTGGTTGTGGTCATCAGAAAGTGTTTATAATGCTACTGCTTAGATAAAGATAAATTATCTATCTTAGGTACTTCCAATTAGGAGAGATAAGCCCATTTAAAAAGTATAAATAACTGAAGCAACAGGGCTACCAGGTTTGTTAAAACATTTTGTTTATACACAAACCCAAGTCCCTTCAGGTTAGGTCAGCAAACCTGATTAGAGGAGGCAAAGCCCTTGTTTCCTCTGATTATCAATGAGCAACTGAGAGGCCACCTGACCTAAATACTACAAACTTGGAAATTTCATTATTTGCAGAATAAAAGTTATCTAGCTTTAGGGCCTATCAGAAAGGCTACTGCAACCGGTTAAAAAACTCAAAACAGCCAGGTAAGGAAGTTAAGTTTCATGCCTCAGGAATCAATTAAAGACGAGCAGCCTTCGCTACACCTACCTGTAACCTTTCTGGGGAGAAAAGCAGGTCTGTTTCTGTGCAAGAGTTGAAAGCAAGAAAAATAAAAATAAAAACCCATGCACATGCCACCTGAAAGCCTGCTGCGTTACTTATGAGAGGAACAGAGTTTGCATGCGGGTTTTTAGACGTACCTGATGCAGGTTGGAGGGAAGAGGTCTAACTGAGAAAACAATACTCGGAGCGGGGAGGGGGAGTGTATGCTAAAATGGAAAGGTCAAGTTGCGCGCCCGACAGAGGGCTAGAAAGCGGGCAGTGCGAACCAAGAGACAAGGGAAAGCACCTTTGCATTTGCCAAAAACATATGGGGGGATCGCTCCCGGCTCGGGCCCCAGCGTTGATTCGGCGCCTGCAAAGACAAAAGGGCGGACAGAGCCCCAGTTTACAAGGATACGGCTACGTACACCGCGAAGGATTTCTGTGTTTTACTAACACGCAACATTTGGCGACAAAAGCATTTTGTGTGTAAGGCAGTAGATTGCTTAGGAGAGGAGGAAGAGTCAGGAGGAGGAGGGTAAAGCCGCCTCAGTAGTACACCCTGGCGGGGAAAGACCCAGTTCACCGGTGAGTGAGCTGGACAGGAAAAGGTAGCAAGCAAGGTAAGGAGGAAAAAGGAGGTGAAGCCACCCCATCGCAGCCGCTTCGCTCCTCTGAGGCTGCAGGTGCGCATGCGCGGCCCTCTCTTGCCCTCCCCGCTCCCCGCTCCCCGCTCCCCCCTCCCCGTCGGAGAAGTTTGGAGCGTCCTAGTCTGTTTTCCTCCACGTGGGAAGAGGAACAAGTCTTTCCACCCCCCGCCCCCGATCAGGGCGCTGACAGCGAAGGCTGGCGGCGGCATAACGCGCCCTGGGGAGGAGCCAGGCGCTTCTGCCTGGAAGGCTGGGTGGCTCGCTGAGCTGCCCGGTGGACAGCCCCAGGACGGTCTCGGAGGAAAAGATGAAAGGAACTAACCGACGTGGGCTCGTGGCTGAGGTAGACCCATTGCCCCGCTGTACCAAACAACAACTCCCTGGGTACTTGTACAGGGTGGTGGTGGGTCTTGTGAATGAGGGACGGCTGGAAAGGAATGGGGCTTAGGTGGTCTTGCTGCCGACTTCAAAAAAATATGGTCCATCTGATTTGGAATGAAAAGTAAAAGTTTAACAGCTGCACAATTTCCCCGACATGAATATGTAGTGATTGGGGGCGGGAGGGGATGCGGCATCTGTTTGATTTCTGCCTGTCAGGACATTATTAATGGAAAATGTGCTGGAAGGAAAGGTATTGATTCAGCAAGCAGACTGGCTTTTCTTCTGGTTACGATTTATTCAAGTCTTCCTTCTCTCTTCATCTGTAGTTCTTCAAGTGAAAGTTAGTACTTAAGCACTTTCATTGATTGATTTTTTAAAATTATGATTACATTTATATCCTACCTTATCTACAAGGACCTCACAGTGGCACACATGCTTTCTCTCAGTCTCCAGTTTATGCTCATGTCAACTGTGTAAGATAGGTTAGGCTGAGAGAGAGTGACTGACCCACGGTTACCCAGTTGGCTTCATGGCCGAGTCATTGATTCCTAATGCACCGGTGTAAATTAAAACATAATAGTTTAAAGCTCAGCTCTAGAAACTGCATGTAATACTTTTGTGTAAAGTGTCCAGAACGTAATATTAATTCTTAAAATCCCTTAGTGTAGATTTATTCAGCTCCTGTTTGTGTTAAATTCCTGGCAAGTACATTAAAGCAAATGTAATGTTAAAGTTCACTCACTAATACAGAATAATTTAATACTATATTCTAAATTTCTGTAATCTGCCCTGGGACCTACTGGTGAAGTGCGGACAATTAATATAAATATTATAATATTTTCTTTGTATTAATTCTTCAAATGCTAGCTCTCTAATCTAGATACTGTTAAGTTTTTCTAAAACCTTGCTAAAATCAATGGTGCTGAAAGGAGTCTTAACTTCTCCCATTGATGTCAGTGGGGCAAGAGGTCTGTGCTTACAAGGTTTGATATAAATGGGAAACTAACTGGCTAAAGCTTTAATTGCAGTTTGACAGAGTAATCCTAACTGGTATGATAATGCTGGTGTGTCTCCTGTGTAAATTAAACTGCATCCTAACTGTGTCTGGTCAGGGTGTGTGTGGTTTAGAAGGTTTAGAGGGGTTTAGAAGGTTTAGGGGGCACTCCAAACCTTTATTTTCTGCCCTTCCATTGACTCTTATGGAATGAATTCAGTTGCATCTGCATTTTGGATAGTGTAAGTTACACCGAACTTTGTGGGCAGGGCCACTGAATGAAGAGAGTTAGGATACAGTGCAACTTTGTTTCTCTCTTTCTGCCCGTGGCATACCCATTCCCCACCCTTGACATGCTCCCTTTTTCACCCTCCGCACCACCTTAACTTCTGCTGGCTTAACTTTACACAGGATAAGGTGATATGCTGGGGTAAATTGTTTAAATTGGTGTAAGGTCAACTCAGCAAGGGTGTTGCATCCTAACCTCCTAGCTGGTCTACCTGTGGATCTCTGGAAACAGGCTTTTATATCTACTGATACTACTGCATGGAAAGTAAGAGTTCAGTAAATTAGTTCAGTAAATTAATATTTTAAAAAATCTTCTTTTGGCATCTGTTAGAGCATAGACTAGGTCTGTTTTGTTCCAGATAAAGATAGAATGTTATCATATTGAAGTATTTTTTCTCTGACATTGATATCAGGGCAGAGCAATCCTTTGTATGTTTACTTGGAAGTAAGCCTCATTTGTTCAGTGGATCAGGTAACTGGGCACAGGACTGCAGCCTTAATTAGCAAAGCAAATGCATCTTGCATAAATATTTTTGTCTACCAGCCCAGACATCTTTCATTCAAAATTACAGTGGTGGGGAGTTGTGATATCAGAACATTCCGTTCTAGTGCTAGACCATATTCTTGTGCACACATTTTGAGCACCTGGTCAGTTGGGTGTGTTCAAGTGTATCTAGTTATTTGACGTAGCTCATTAAAATCAGACCAGTTCAGTTCAAACTAGTCTTGTAGCTTTAAGTTAAACTCTGGGCACATTCCTGTCGTCTTGATGCAGTTTTACTAGTAGAGTCCTGGCTGCTTTATCATATCACTTTGCATATCTGAGAGTTAAACTAAGGCTGGCTGTCTTGGTTGCTTGTGAAAAATCTCATTTAAGTGCTTTGTTAATAAAATTTGCCCAATTTTGTAAAATTATATTGATACTAATTTTGATACACTGATAATTATATACCACTGGTTCTTTCTGTCTTTGGACAATTGATGATATCCAGTACTGCCACTGCACATGTGGAACAGAATATCCATCAATATAAGGGAAGTGGAGGCAGTTCTCATCTATTCCCGGTCCGGTTGTAGCCCCTTATGTCCCCCACTCTCTATGCTGTTCTGGAGGATTCTGCAACCTTCTGGAAGAGATTTTTTGGGACATCAGGGGCTGCAGCTGGAAAGGGGAATTATAAAATATCACTTCCCCTTCTCTTACATCAGCAGATGCCTCTACTAGATCAAAAGCCCTTCCTCCAGTGCATTGGCAGCATTGGATATCACTGCAAGTTTTAAATGAAATGAGTTGTCGTAGGATATCTTTTTCTGTTTTGTTTTGTGAAATATGCTATGGTTGTTTCAATGAACAAACCATAAGCAACACATTTTGTCAATATGATTGGTTTGTTTCCAAAATATCCAGGAAATATTCACCACTAATGTTGCTAGAAAGTAGATTTTTAAAATCAAACTATAATTTTAATATACAGTATTCTAGATAAATGTTGGCTATATTTTTTCTTTTTTTTGCTCGAAACTTCTAATGACAACTTCCCACTATTTTTCATGTAGTATACAAAATACATTTTATTTAATTCAACAGAAATTCTAACTAGTGCCTTTTTTTAATGTGGATCACTTTTATGCTGGCTTTCACCTGAATCAAAGACCATATAATGAAGCATAATAGATGCATTCACTTCCATTTACCACATCTGCCACTTCCTCTGCATGCTTCCTTATCCAACTGAATGAATATATTTACAGGTCATGGAACAGTGTTATCAGCAGAATAATTGTAGTGCATGAATTGGGTGTTTGCCTAATGCAGTGTTAGAAATGTGTATGGAATAACTCTGTTAGTTGTTACTGGGTAAAGTTAGGGCTTTTTAGTATTTCCAAATATTTTGGTGGTATTCTTTCCACTTGAAAGATTAAGCCAATGCAATACAATGCGAACAGTCACCTTGGGGTTAAAACTTATTCACCTTTGGCCTTCTTGACTTCTTGGTGATGTTGAGCTTCTGTGTTCTGCAATTTTTGTTTGTTTTTGTTTGAACCATCATGCTTATTAAAGGAGTCTGGTTGACCTTTCAGTTTTATGGTTACCTGGTGAATCAAGTTTTCCCTTCCTTATTTTCAACTGTTTTTCTAGCTTTCCCTATTTCAAAGGCCCACAAAGAATCTTAGTTCTGTTTTGACATTGTTTGGAGTGGCCAAAGCTTACTGTATTTTTCATATATGATGTCAAGTGTGAACAGATGGACAGATTAAGATGGTCTGCCCCCGGAGACTAATGGAATCCATTGTATTCCTGAATGCCCCGGCGGATTTTCCAGTAGATAGAGCAAGTGACCCTGTTGAAGTCCTTGTCATGCTGAGGAACAGCGAGGCACATCGGGCTCCTGACACGGTTGGCCCCGAGTGCCCTCTCCGGCATTGTGGAGCCTGGTTTGCAACCTGGTACACGGGTGAGTTAAGGGCAATGAAACAGGCTGGATGATAGCTAGAGCGCAAGTGGCGAAAGATGTGCCATGAGGCTGATCGGGCATGAGTAAAATGTCATATTCATGCCTACTGCGCGGCAGTGAGGGTGGTGAAGAAGACCCTCTTCTCTGCCTCCATCGCATCCTCAAGTAGCTGTCCAGTGGAACTATTATGTGTTGTCAGGGGTCTGTTGACATCAACTCCAGGAAATAGAGTTTTAGACCCTTTGGAGGCCCACTGTGAATTGTTTGCAAGGCACTTTGAGGGTAAAGTTGCTCACCTCTATAGCAATCTTGATGCCTCATCCACATCTACTGTAATCCCCAGTGAGGTGTCCAGTGCAACATCTGCTGCAACATCTTGGGAACAGTTTCAGTTGATATGGCCTGATGATGTGGGCAAGGTGATTGCGATGGTGCGGCCAGCAACGTGTCCTCTCGACCCTTGCCCTTCTTGGCTTATTAAAGCTTGCTGAGGGGGTTTGACCAAGTGGATCCAGGGTGTGGTCAACACACTGTTTCAGGAGGGAGTGTTTCCAGCTGCCCTAAAAGAGGTGGTGATTCCATGCTCCTGAAGAAGCCCACCCTGGACCCAATGGTTTGCAGCAATTACTGTCTGGTTGCAAATACCCCCTTTTTAGAGAAGGTGATTGAGAGGGTTGTGGTGCAGCAATTGCAGGTACTCTGGAATGAAACAGATTATCTTGACCCATTCCAGTCTGGGTTCAGGCCTGGTTATGGGACTGAATCGGCCTTGGTTGCCCTGATGGATGACCATTTTTGGGAGAAGGACAGGGGGAGTACAACCCTGTTATTCTTACTTGATCTTTCAGTGGTATTTGATACCATTGACCATGGTATCCTTCTGGGCCGACTTGGTGAGATGAGTATTGCAGGCACTGTTTTACAGTGGTTCCTATTCTATATCCAGGGTCGTTTTCAGAGAATAGCATTGGGTGATTGTCTTTCGATTCCCTGGCAATTGTGCTGTGGGGTGCTGCAGGGTAACATCTTGTCCCCCATACTGTTTAACATCTATATGAAACCCTTGGGAGTGGTCACCAGGAGATTTGGCGGGAAGTGTCAGCAGTATGCTGATGATACCCAGCTCTATTTCTCGGTAATATCTGAATCAGGAGAGGCCATGCAAGCCCTGGACAGGTGCCTGGACTCTGTGGTGGGTTGGTTGAGGGCCAATAAATTGACTCCCAAACCTAGCAAGACGGAGATGCTGTGGGTTGGTGGTTCCCAAACTTGGATAATTGGTTAGTTGCCTGCTTTGGATGGGGTCGTACTCCCTCTGAAAGAGCAGGTTTGTAAGCTGGGGGTGCCCCTGGGTCCATCATTGTCACTGGAGGCCCAGGTGACCTCCATGGCTAGGAATGCCTTTCACCAGCTTTGGATGGTAAGACAGCTGCAGCCGTTTCTGGACAGGGATAGCCTGACCACTGTTGTCCATGCACTGGTAACCTTCAGGTTGGATTACTGTAATGCGCTCTATGTGGGGCTACCCTTGAGGTTGGTCTGGAAGCTGCAGCTGGTGCAAAATGCGTCAGCAAGACTGTTCACTGGAGCAGGTTATCGCCAACATGTCACTTCACTACTGAAAGAATTGCACTCGCTACCTATTAATTCAAGGTTCTAGTTTTGGTGTATAAAGCCATATACATCTTGGGACCAGGATACCTGAAAGACCGTCTTATCCCTTGCATACCCAGTCGATCACTGTGCTCTGCGGGTGAGGGCCTCCTGCAGATACCATCTTATCAGGAGGTCCGTTCTGCACAACATAGGAAATGGACCTTTAGTGTAGTGGCACCTACTCTGTGGAATTCCCTCCCCTTAAATATTATGACAGGCACCATCTCTGTTATCTTTTTGGTGCCTACTGAAGACCTTCCTCTTTCAACAGGCCTTTTAAGTTGAGACCTCATCAGAATCTGCATCAGTGTTGGATTAAACCTTTTTTAAAAAAAACTATGTTTTTAAACATTTTTTAAAATATGTTTTTTAAAGATGTTTTTAAAGATGTTTTAATATATTTTAAAGTCCATTTTTATGATGGTTTAAATTGTTTTTAGTGGTTTTGTTTGCCGCCCTGGGCTCCTACTTGAAGAAAAGGTGGGATATAAATCAAATAAATAAATAAACAGGTAAAGTTGAAGCTCCCTAATGAAAGCAGGGTTTGCAGGCACTGCCAACCAGCTGATCAGTGGCACCTAAAAGCACTGTGCCTTCGCCTGAGTGGTTTGATTTCAGACTGTGGGCAAAAGAAAACTCTTCATTTGACATCATGTTGATTTCAGGCAATTCATAGGTGGGCACTCTGCCCATCTGTCAACATGGCTGATGGGAGTGACGATCCAGCCTACTGGTACTTCACCCCTATTCCAGTATTACTAACTAGAAATTTAGACTAGGATCAGTCTTAAAAATATTTCCTAATTTTGTTCCTTACAATGAGACAGGACCTCCACATAGGTTCCCTCTATGAATCTTGTAAAAGTATGTGCTGACAAAACACCAGTGTACTACAAGTAGAAAATGGGACAGTTTAAAAAACACACTGTACATTGGAAACAGGAGACCTCTTAACAAACAATTAAATGTCCCACATGGAGTGCTACTGGGTCTATGCACCAGCCATTCAACAAGCTGATTTTGCTTCCTATTAGTTCCACAGAAGTACACTGACTGTATTTTCTCAGAAATTCAAGTTGCCCTTGATCTTGTAGGCATTTAGTTTCACAGGTGCGCATCCCATACACACCCACCCACCCATTGAGTGTAAGCTGATCATAACATAATCAGTTGAATCTGACATTCATGGCATGTGACATTCTTTATGACGTGAAGTGATTTTAAAAAAGTCAAGATTGGACTATGGCCAATATGCTGTTACCAGACGTTCCTGGTTTTCTGCTACAAATTTATTTATCGTGCTCATTCTGGCACGTATCTCTTCTCTCTCTTTCCTCCATGGAGTTTAGGAATGGAGGTAAGAGATAATTTCTCACCTTGTGCTGTGCTTCAACAGTGCTCTGAGAGACTCAAAAGCCCAGCGTCCTGTCTGAGAAATGTAAGGTATACTTGGGAACAAAGATCTTGCACTAATTGTGATTTGTAAGAACTGTACAAATTATTACTTTTATAATAGGGGAATGTGTTACAGATTCTTGGCGCCGCTCTTGTCTCTCCAGATGTGAAGTGTTCTCATAATTAACTAGAGTATTTAAAATTATTTATGAAAATTTCCACTACCTGCTTTTTCTATTTGGTTGGGACTCGACTGCAAACTGGGGTGTTATTTGCATAGAACTATGGTGTGACTGTATGACTAGAAGCAGAATGCAGCTGTGTCTTTGACCTAAAAACACACACATGCACACAGGGTTATGTTTGCAGTTCCATGCAGGCAATAAAGCCAGGAGGTCTGTGTTTGGATTGACAGGTCAGAAGTTGGAGAAAATGGGATAATGCCAGAAATGGAGCGTTCCACCCCCCCACCCCCCGAAAGTAGGGTCATGAAATATTTCAAACTGTTTAAAACTAAAAGGAGGAAGGTATTTGAAGAAGTTGTGGTGCTGGTAGTAACTGAAGAACCCTCTCCTAATATTTTATTTCTTGGCAAAGAGCATTATGAGGAATGTAAGAGGGAAAGTATAGAACACCGTAACAGGTAATTATGCAATCAGCAGCCTAAAGAGGAAGTTAGTTCCTAGCCAAAAGCAGTTAGTGGCTTGCTTGCATAATCAGGGATAAGAACGAGCAGACCTATAAAGCCCAGTATCACAACTGGATGTCTTCATATAGTCTAATATATAAGAAAAATAATCCTACACTTGCCCATTGCCACAGAATGCCTTTCCCAGTAGCTGAGTTAATTATAAATGGTTTATGAAGAGGTGATATTTAAGCAAAGTTACATAATTTCATCCTATGGCAATGTGTTTCTTGTATGAAGCAGCTAATAGGAAAGTTTTATTTTTGTGGATTGGTTTTTGTTTTTACTTTGTTTTTCCCCCCTTCTTTGTACAGCAGCTTTCAATTTGCTGCTTGTAGGCTCTCTTCCAATAAAATTATTTGAACACCTAAGTAATTATTCTGTGCTGGGATCTTTTTCCATTAGAGAAGATTCAAAGTCCCTCATGTTCTTTTTCTGCAAATAAAAATTAAATTGCAAATTAAATTGCTTTGAGCCCTGATTTCGCTGAAGTTAGTCATAACTAAGAGAGTGGGTTTTGTAAGAAAGGAAGCCAAGGAGATTGAATTGGAACATATGAGCGGATACAGGAGAAGTTGAAACTGGGTTGGACAGCCTGAACAATTGAGGTAGTGTTGCATAGGATTAGGACAAGGGAGGGCTACTAGCAAATTAAGCTACCTAATAAAGGGTGATAATAGCACAATTGTGGTGGATGTCAAGAGTCAGTGAGCACATCTAGTATATCTTGTCTGACAGAAAGGAATGTGTAAGAGAACCACGACATGGGTATAGACTTCAAGAAAAGGTACAATCAGGCCTTTGAAACAAGGAAGAATGAAATGGAGGCAAGCTCCACACTAGGAATGGAAAGATCTGTCAATTTCCGTTCTGTCAGTTTCTCATTTTTCCAATCTTAAATTCAGTTCCCAACATTTCTTCAGCAATTTGTTTAAAAAAAAAATCATGAGAATTCTCCAGCATTTTAGTGCAAATGCCTCCTTACAAACATGCTTTTGTAGACAGTTTTGATTAATATACACTTTTTTGCAAGCAATTTCTCATCATAAAATGTGTTTTGTTATATTTTCATTCATATTCATTTTTATGCACACTTTCCCCTAAAATATGCATTTTTGTAAACATTGGTTGGCAAACTGTATTGCAAAGTTTGATTCAGTGTGCATTTCGAAGGGAGGCTGTGTTTCAGATCTCATATTGTTTCGGAAAGTGCAAATCTGATGGATCCGGCTTGAAATGCAAACTGAATCTAATTTCTCACTCATCTCTATTCCACACAGATAAAAGTAGCATGTCCTGAATGCTTCTTTTGTGTGCCTGGTATGAAGCAAGTCATGTCCGGACTCTTTGTGTGTGTATTGTTTCTAACATTTGTACTCTGGCTTTCTTTTGTAATACTCAGGATACTTAACAAAGAACAACATAAAGTCCAGAAATAACCCTTTTTAAAAAAAATCAAAAACAAAGGAAGGCAACCAAAATGATTGAGGGGCTGGAGCAAGCAAAGCTGCAAGCTGCAATGGGATTGGTAAAAAGAAAGCTGAAAAACAAAGTCCAGAGGGTCCAGAGGGTCACATCACTTGAAAATGCTTGGAAGTTGTTTAAAAACACTATATTAGAAGCTCAACTGGAGTGCATACCGCAGATCAGAAAAGGTACCACCAGGGCCAAGAAGATGCCAGCATGGTTAACGAGCAAAGTCAAGGAAGCTCTTAGAGGCAAAAAGTCTTCCTTCAGAAAATGGAAGTCTTGTCCGAATGAAGAAAATAAAAAAGAACATAAACTCTGGCAAAAGAAATGCAAGAAGACAATAAGGGATGCTAAAAAAGATTTTGAGGAGCACATTGCTAAGAACATAAAAACCAACAACAAAAAATTCTATAAATACATTCAAAGCAGGAGACCATCTAGGGAGGCGATTGGACCCTTGGATGATAAGGGAGTCAAAGGTGTACTAAAGAACGATAAGGAGATTGCAGAGAAGCTAAATGAATTCTTTGCATCTGTCTTCACAGTGGAAGATATAGGGCAGATCCCTGAACCTGAACTAACATTTGCAGGAAGGGATTCTGAGGAACTGAGACAAATAGTGGTAACGAGAGAGGAAGTTCTAAGCTTAATGGACAATATAAAAACTGACAAATCACCGGGCCCGGATGGCATCCACCCGAGAGTTCTCAAAGAACTCAAATGTGAAATTGCTGATCTGCTAACTAAAATATGTAACTTGTCCCTTGGGTCCTCCTCCGTGCCTGAGGACTGGAAAGTGGCAAATGTAACACCAATCTTCAAAAAGGGATCCAGAGGGGATCCCGGAAATTACAGGCCAGTTAGCTTAACTTCTGTCCCTGGAAAACTGGTAGAAAGTATAATTAAAGCTAGATTAACTAAACACATAGAAGAACAAGCCTTGCTGAAGCAGAGCCAGCATGGCTTCTGCAAGGGAAAGTCCTGTCTCAGTAACCTATTAGAATTCTTTGAGAGTGTCAACAAGCATATAGATAGAGGTGATCCAGTGGACATAGTGTACTTAGACTTTCAAAAAGCGTTTGACAAGGTACCTCACCAAAGGCTTCTGAGGAAGCTTAGCAGTCATGGAATAAGAGGAGAGGTCCTCTTGTGGATAAGGAATTGGTTAAGAAGCAGAAAGCAGAGAGTAGGAATCAACGGACAGTTCTCCCAATGGAGGGCTGTAGAAAGTGGAGTCCCTCAAGGATCGGTATTGGGACCTGTACTTTTCAACTTGTTCATTAATGACCTAGAATTAGGAGTGAGCAGTGAAGTGGCCAAGTTTGCTGACGACACTAAATTGTTCAGGGTTGTTAAAACATAAAAGGGATTGTGAAGACCTCCAAAAAGACCTCTCCAAACTGAGTGAATGGGCGGAAAAATGGCAAATGCAATTCAATATAAACAAGTGTAAAATTATGCATATTGGAGCAAAAAATCTTAATTTCACATATACGCTCATGGGGTCTGAACTGGCGGTGACCGACCAGGAGAGAGACCTCGGGGTTGTAGTGGACAGCACGATGAAAATGTCGACCCAGTGTGCGGCAGCTGTGAAAAAGGCAAATTCCATGCTAGGGATAATTAGGAAAGGTATTGAAAATAAAACAGCCGATATCATAATGCCGTTGTATAAATCTATGGTGTGGCCGCATTTGGAATACTGTGTACAGTTCTGGTCGCCTCATCTCAAAAAGGATATTCTAGAGTTGGAAAAGGTTCAGAAGAGGGCAACCAGAATGATCAAGGGGATGGAGCGACTCCCTTACGAGGAAAGGTTGCAGCATTTGGGGCTTTTTAGTTTAGAGAAAAGGCGGGTCAGAGGAGACATGATAGAAGTGTATAAAGTGGAGACCATCCGGGTTCCGACTCATAGGGAAGCCCGGAGAGTGGTGACAAGATCTAGGGCCTTCTCAGTGGTGGCCCCTGAACTATGGAATGGTTCTCCCGAGGAGGTGCGCCTGGCGCCGACACTATCATCTTTTCGGCGCCAGGTTAAAACCTTTCTCTTCTCTGAGGCATTTTAATTCCTGTTAATTCTAAATTATTATATTTTGATTTTAGACTGTACAGTTTTGTGTACAGTTTTGTATTGTGATATACTGTATTGTGTTATTTTTATTGTATTTTTAATGTTCACCGCCCAGACAGCTGTTGCTAGTTGGGCGGTATATAAGCTTAATTAAATAAATAAAATAAATAAATTATGCATGGTGTGGAGCAGTGGGTCCCGACCTGGGGGCTGGGACCCCCAGGGGGGCCGTGAAGTAATCCAGAGGGGGCCGTGAACATTAAAGAAATGAATTATTTATTAATTTTTTTAAGAAGTCTTCACTCCTTCTATACTGTCTGCTTTCCAGTGCTGCTGCAGATGACACCTCCCCCTTGCTCCAAATGAGAGGGGAGGCCTTTTGCTGAAGCACCAGAGCGTCTTTCAGGCACACTAAGGGCAGGCATCTGCCTATAAAATACATGGCAGATGCCAAAGGAGACTGAGGGTGGAGCTACCAGGAAGAAGAGGGGATTACTATCACTGATTCCCGTCTCCTTGCACTGCCGCTACTGGCAACACCCTTACTTAGAATGAGAGGAGAGGACTTTTTGTGAAGCAAAAAGAAACAAGCCTGCAAAAAAAGGCTGCTTTCCCCCTTGCTTCCTGGCAGCCAGCCTGCCTCCCTGGAGGGAGGGGGTCACAAAAAAAATTCAGCTTATAAAGGGGGTCCCGTGCTCATCAACGTTGGGAACCACTGGTGTGGAGCAAGCAGATAGAGGTTTCCCCCCTCACAAATATTAGAACCGCGTGTCATCCAATGAAGATCAATGGTGGGAGATTTAGGATAGACAAAAGGAAGTTGTCTTCATACATTGTTTAATTAAACTGTGGAATTTGCTGCAATAACGGGATGGCCACCAACCTAAGCTCCCTTCAGTCAGTTAGGGTCACAGAGAGAAAGCAAGCAAGCAAACCTGCGGAGAGTTTGTGTGTTAGGCTTCTATGATGCAGACATTCCTTCAGTGTGTGGACAGTGTCAGGGTGGGGCCAGCAGGGGACACAACAGGAAGGCCAGCAGGTGCAACACTGCTCTCTTTCTCTGTGAGATCTTGTGTGGATATTATAATGAGTGAACACCATCAACCGGCTACTAGTCATGATATAACTATATACCAGTTAAGAGTTTTTCTGTGCTGCCTTCTGGCCAAAAAGTTCCCTAGGCATCTCACAAAGGTTAAAGTAAATACAAAATTCAAGCAACAAAATTTAAGACCACAAAATCCCAATAACATCCTTTAAAAAAAAACCCAGCTAAAAGCCAAATACATCTATCCTGTCTAAAGGATATCAGAGAGCGAGAGGGGTAAACCATCAGACAGCCACGTTATACAGGTCACAAACAGGGGGATGGGATAGAGCAGGTTGAAGAGCATGACCTTCGATGGTCCAAACATAGCCTCTCCCCTGCAGCAGTACTACCTTCATGGTCAGGGGGAGCATGCCTCTGATTGCTAGTTGCTGGGAACAACAGTGTCTATTTGTGGGCTTCCAGTGTGGTCTCCGTGGGAAACAAGATGCTGGATTGCATAGGCCTTTAGTTTGATCCATCAGGGATGCTCTTATGCAAAATGATCTACCGTTGGAATCAGGATTCCAAGAAAATGCATACTCATTCTTTGCTCCTCTGGCAGAGTAGTAGGAGGCAAATTCCACAGAGCCAATGTCCCTATTTCTGCTATTGTTCATTGGGCTTGTGTTCAGCCCACCATCCCATAAAACAAATGCTTGTGCTTCTGTCCCTCACTCCCAGAATCACATGTTCTTACCAGCTGGGCCCAATATTACGTGTACAGGAATTCACAGACAGCCGTTTGTCTCGTTTTGGCATAACCCTTGTATTTAGTTAACAAACAGCTTGGCTGTGGTGTCTTTCTTTTCACTGCCTGGATTTCTGTGTTCATGAAGTATGCAAGTGTTGAAGGAGAACAGAAATGCTGGCACTGAACTTCTTGCCCTAAACTATCTTTAGTTTAATTTTTGCCATTGTGCCAGAAAGCAGCAGTCCTTAAGTGATGTTTGTATGCTGCTGTAAATTTGTAGCTGCATTTTTTTAATTGGTGGTTTTATTCTATTTATACTTTTTTTTAAAAAATTAATGGTTATATCTGCTTTATTATCATTTATTTATATAGTGTCATCAGATGCACTTGGTACTGTATTATTTATTTATTTATTTATATTTAATTAAGCTTATATACCGCCCGACTAGCAACAGCTCTCTGGGCGGTGAACATTAAAAATACAATAAAAATAACACAAAACTGTACACAAAACTGTAGTCTAAAATCAAAATATAATAATTTACAATTAACAAGAATTAAAATGCCTCAGAGAAGAGAAAGGTTTTAACCTGGCGCCGAAAAGATGATAGTGTCGGCGCCAGGCGCACCTCCTCGGGGAGACCATTCCATAGTTCGGGGGCCACCACTGAGAAGGCCCTAGATCTTGTCACCACTCTCCGGGCTTCCCTATGAGTCGGAACCCGGAGGAGGGCCTTCGTAGTAGACCGTAGTGTACGGGCCGGTTCATATCGGGAGAGGCGTTCCGACAGATATCGTGGTCCCGCACCGTATAAGGCTTTATAGGTAAGTACCAACACTTTGAATCTGGCCCGGAAGCATATTGGAAGCCAGTGCAAACGGGCTAGCACAGGTGTTATGTGCTCAGACCGCTTAGTTCTTGTTAGCAGTCTCGCTGCCGCATTTTGCACTAGCTGTAGCTTCCGAATCGTCTTCAAAGGTAGCCCTATGTAAAGCGCATTGCAGTAGTCCAGACGCGAGGTTACCATAGCATGTACCACTGATGAGAGGTCCTCCTTACTCAGATAGGGACGTAGCTGGGCTACCAACCGAAGTTGGTAGAACGCATTCCGGGCCACCGAGGCTACATGAGCCTCAAGTGTGAGGGAAGAGTCTAAGATGACTCCCAGACTACACACCTGTTCCTTTAGGGGGAGTGTAACCCCATCCAGGACAGGGTATATATCCACCATCCGATCAGAGAAACCATCCACCAACAGCATCTCAGTCTTCTCAGGATTGAGTCTCAGTTTGTTAGTTCTCATCCAGTCCATTGTCGCAGCCAGGCAACGGTTCAGCACGTCGACTGCCTCACCTGAAGAAGATGTAAAGGAGAAGTAGAGCTGCGTGTCATCAGCATACTGATGACAACGCACTCCAAAACTCCTGATGACCGCCCCCAGCGGCTTCATATAAATGTTAAAAAGCATGGGAGACAGAACCGAACCCTGCGGGACCCCACATTGGAGAACCCACGGTGTCGAGCAATGTTCCCCAAGCACTATCTTCTGGAGACGACCCGCTAAGTAGGAGCGGAACCACTGGCAAGCAGTGCCTCCAACTCCTAATTCCGCAAGCCTCTCCAGAAGGATATCATGGTCAATGGTATCAAAAGCCGCTCAGAGGTCAAGGAGAATCAACAGAGTTACACTCCCTCTTTCTCTCTCCCGACATAGGTCATCAAACAGGGCGACCAAGGCAGTCTCAGTGCCAAAACCAGGCCTGAACCCCGATTGAAATGGATCTAGATAATCGGTTTCATCCAATAGCGCCTGGAGCTGGTCAGCAACCACACGTTCCAAGATCTTGCCCAGGAACGGAACATTGGCTACTGGTCTGTAGCTGCTGACATCCTCTGGGTCCAAGGAAGGTTTTTTCAGGAGTGGTCTCACTGCTGCCTCTTTCAGACAGCCAGGGACCACACCCTCTCGTAAAGAGGCATTAATCACTTCCTTGGCCCAGCCAACTGTTCCTTCCTTGCTAGTTTTTATTAGCCAAGAGGGGCAAGGATCCAGTACCGAAGTGGTCGCACGAACCTGTCCAAGCACCTTGTCCACGTCCTCGAGCTGAACGAACTGAAACTCATCCAACAAAACATGACAAGACTGTGCTCTGGACACCTCAGTAGGATTAACTGCTATTAAATAGGAGTCTAAGTCCCGGCGAATGCATGAGATCTTATGCTGGAAGTGTTCAGCAAATTTATTACATCGAGCTACCGATGTATCTGCCTGTACATAAAATAAAACAATAAAAACAAATCCCTGCACAAAAGGTGTACAATCTAAATATGTTTTATGTTTTTACATTGCTTGGTAAACTTAGAAAAAAAGTGGTTAATAATCCAGTAAATTTTCATATTTTCAGCCTAATGGTTTTGTTGAAGTTCTCCCCTATGAAATTGCTTTCCTATAGGGGCCAAAACATGGAAGCATATAAGTGTAAATTGTGCAGTTGTCAATGGGATGTTCAAACATGAGATAATACAGGTATTTATAAACTGCTCTACATTGTTGGGCACACCCCAATCTCCAGCGGTGAGAGACTTCCAAGGGTTCCAGTGGTTACATGTGTGTTTTATGTTGTATAAAACCCTGCGCATCAAGGGAAATGGTCTCTGCTTTCTGGCAGTGATTTGTGCAAGCAAAGCTGTTGCAAAAATGTGATGTTACTCTTGTGCACGTTGCTGCTGAGAAATGTCAGCAGCATCTGTGGTAAGCTGGGTCAGGTATTCCTTAGTTTAGTTTCATCCTTAGGACTGCTCAGACCACTACATGTGAAACAGTTTTGAAATGTGTGAACTTGCTTTATGGCAATGGTAGAGAACCTCTGGCCCACAGGCCTAATTAGACTTATTAGACTGCACAGGGTAGATATTTTGCTGGGTACGTACCATTGGATAAAATAGTGGCAGGTTGCTTCATCTTGTTGATAGATTCAAACTTTGTACAGTAGACTTCTTCCCATTGCTAAATCTAATACCATATCTCACTCTTATTTGGGATGAAGGTATAATTTACTAGTACTGTTATCCTTTTTAATACAAGTTGGTGATTCAAGCATGGATTCTTAGGATTGGATCAGCAAGCAGTTAATGTATAACCAGACAGTGTATGACTTTACAATGACAGACCTCCTTTCTTATGAGATTATGTTTAGCTCTTGATTATTTATGTTCTTTACAGATGGTTCCTATTATGTCCATTTTTACTTAATTAGTTGTTGAAAATATTTGCTTTACACTTCAAATATTTGTGACTTGTGTCTGGGAATAAAGTATTTGATAGTAAGTTTATCTGATTAATTTGTACGATTCGTTGGAATTGTTGGTCAAACAAATCTGGAAATTGTTAAGGTAATTATGTTCTCTAGTCTAATTATATTAAAGTAGTAATGATTAAATTCTTTCAGAGTGTGTCTGGAAGTCTTTTTTAAAACAACAACATGTGCTTTAGTTTTCATAGCATTTTTACTTTCTCTTCTTAGTTTTATTTTCACATCTATAAAAACATGTTTGAGTTGTATTTGGTCTAGCAGCCAGATAACAGGACAGCACTGAAACCCTGAACAGACAGCAGGGAGAAATTTGCTACGGAAAAATAATTGATCTTATCAAGAAGTACTATGACAGTGGGTGACTAAGTCAAGTCCCTATACTGGAATTGTGAAAATGAAGGGTTCTGATACATGTGTTTATATATAGAACCCATATGGCAGCTTACAAGTCAACATAAGACAATAAAATAGTGTAAATTATAATAGCAATAAAACACAGGGGCAAAAGAAGCAGATTGAAACTGCTGCTAAAAACCAATAAAATAACCTTAAATACCATTAAAAGTATGGGAACACTGTGGACTTTGCCTGGGGCCTAAAATATGGGGAAATAAGTCTAGGGAAAGGAATACATAATTTGAGCACCATCACAGAAAACACCTTCTTATTTATTTATTTATTATTTATTTTTATTTATTTTATTACATTTTTATACCGCCCCACTAGCATAGCTCTCTGGGCGGTGAACAACAAACAATACAAATATATACAATAAAATCCAATAATACCATACAGCAAAAATACAGAGAATGAAAAATCTAAAAACAATTACAACACACTTTAAAACTGAATTAAGTTAAATTAAAAGCCCTAGAAAAGAGGAAGGTTTTAACCTGGCGCTGAAAAGACAGCAGCGTCGGTGCCAAGCGCACCTCATCGGGGAGACTGTTCCACAGTTCGGGGGCCACCACTGAGAAGGCCCTAGTTCTTGTTACCACCCTCCGAGCTTCTCTGTGGGTCGGAGCTCAGAGGAGGGCCTTCGATGTCGAGCGCAGTGTACGGGCAGGTTCATATTGGGAGAGGCGTTCCAACAGGTATTGTGGTCCCGTGCCGTATATGGCTTTATAGGTCAAAACCAGCACTTTGAATCCGGCTCGGAAGCAAATTGGAAGCCAGTGCAAGCGGGCCAGAAGAGGTGTTATGCGTTCGGACCGCTTGGTCCTCGTTATCAATCTGGCAGCCACGTTTTGCACAAGCTGTAGCTTCCGAACTGTCTTCAGAGGCAGCCCTATGTAGAGCGCATTGGAGTAATCCAATCGCGAGGTTACCAGAGCATGTACCACTGATGTGAGGTCCTCCCTGCTCAGATAGGGACGTAGCTGGGCTACCAACCGAAGATGGTAGAACGCATTCCGTGCCACCGAGGCTACTTGAGCCTCCAGTGACAGGGAAGGATCTAAAAGAACTCCCAGACTACGAACCCGCTCCTTTAGGGGGAGTGTAACCCCGTCCAGGACAGGGCATATATCCACCGTCTGATCAGAGAAACCGCGTACCAACAGCATCTCAGTTAACTACCTGCCTGTCCTCAGAAGGGGAATGGAGAATAGTATCCAAGATAGTTTTAAGTAGTGGCAGGTTCATGCAGAAGAAGGCACTCTTTTAGATCCTTCAGTCCCAGAGGCGTTAATAGTTATGGCTTTAAAGATTATAGCCAATCCTTGAGCTTAGAAATCAACTGGGAGACATTGAAGAATTTTTTAAGCCTGGAATATTATGTTTGCAGTCAGTTCCAATCTGGCCATCATGTTATACACTGGCTGGAAACTTTTAAATAACATTTTAAAGGCAGACTTATTACAGGGAAACAGTTTTCTTTGTCCCAGTTTTTAAAAACAGAAGTTTAAATAGTTGTGATTCTTTAATGTTTTTATATTACAGGATCTATGGAACTTCCTGACACTACAGCTCTGAGTACCTCAATATGACCCTTTTCTGCTGCATCCAACCTTCTAGTATCTTAGAATAATAGGCTTAGTTAGGTGTGAGCTTGTCACTAACACTGGAAACAGAATAAACTATTAACTAATATTATTATTATTATTATAGGGGTATTTTGTACATAATGGAATACAGGTATTTGCATTGGTGCTTGCACATGTGCTTGATGGCAGTTTCTAAAGACTCAAGAGATGCTGTGACTAACACCAGATTCTAAAAGGCTTTTACCACAGGCCAAATTCCCTAAACCTCCATCCCAGCCAAATTCACTTATAACATTTTCTAGCTACTGTGTACAATCTGCCTCTGACCTCAAAGCTTCCTCCGGTTGTGTGTTCAGCTGCTTGAACTAGGCTGGCCTCTCTGGTGGTACCCATATTTTAGTGAGTTGGGTAGGATCTGTCATTATTATGTTATTGGATGAGCATTTTAGGTATTTTGTATTATGCATTGCTTTAATATTCTGGTTTTAATTGTTTTTAACAGTTGTATTTTATCTTGATAAGTCATTCAGACCTTTTTTGTAAAAAGCAACTAACAAATGTAATAAGTAACAACATTTTAGCTGGTTATAAAAAGCTGCTTGGGTAACCACCCTTCTAGGCATAACGTTTACACAGGACAGCCTTGTAGCCTGATACAGCCACTGACTCCCTTCTTATGAACTTCACCAGCAAAATACAGTTATCACATAAGGAAAAGAAATACAATAAAGTAATACTTAGGCATCAGCTATCCACTTTCAATTCAGCTTTCTCTGGTCTTTGCCTCATACCTCCTTCAGCAACCAATTTGCCAAAATGACATTATTTCTCCTTACTGACAGTTAACTGCCTAATCTTCACTGACTGGAACCTCCAGCCAATCAGAGTGTGTTATTTCCCAGACCAATCTCTCTCTCTCTCTCTCTCCCTCTCCCTCTCCCTCCCCCTCCCTCTCTCCCCCCTTCTCCTCCTTTTTGGAACCTATCACAGAACAGCTACTGCTGAACAGGTCTGCAACATTGTAACAGCATAAGGCCTCAAACTTTGACAGTTAGTCTGACATCAGCAGTAGTCACAGATGTTTTCCAAATCACAAAATATAGACAGACAGAGATGCACAGCATTTCTCCATACCTGCATTACAGTAATATAGCCGTAGTGCTTTAATGGAGTATGGTTAACCGTGGCCAGACCACAGACAAGAAAGGATGTAGCTGGCACATCAGCCAACATTTGTGAAAGGCAGCATGGGCTATGGATGCCACCTGTGCATCCATTAGCAGTGCTGGATCTAAAAACAGCCCAAAGCCCTTAACTTAACTCTTAAGGGAGAGTGTAGTCCTGTCGAGAACAGATTGAATGCCACTTCCTTGATTTTGATAAGTCATTAAAAATGGCCCCTGTCTTGTCTGGACTGAACTTTGGCTTATTGGCCCTTATCTATCACCTCTAAACACTTATATATCCATTATGAAATGTATATGAATTAAGTCAAATAACCCAAAGCCATCATTGTATTGTAAATTATCTTCTATCTAGTGCAGGGGTTGGAAACCAGATGCTGTTACACTACATCTCCCATCATCTCTGAGTATTGGCCATACTGGCTGAGGCTGATGGGAGCGGAGTCCAACAACAGCTGGAGGGGTACAGGTTCCTCACTCCTGATCTAGTGCAATATTGGTAGGGACTACATCATCTCATACCCAGTTCACAACTCAACCCATACTACTATACTGCCAAAAAGAGTGGTGTAAATGTTGCTTGAATTATAAGCTAGGAGCACAGTAAAGTAATTGCACAATCACTTCACCTAGTGCCACCAGATCTATTAGTCAGTCGGCTAGGACTGAATTTATCCTCTTTCACAGATAACATGCGAGTTTGCAGGTAATTTAGAGGCATATAGTGGTGGTCAAAAATGGTTGTTGCCCACTCTGAATGGGTAGCTTTTTCTATATGGCAGTCAAAATCCAAGACTGAGTCCTCCAGATGTAGAATTTGAAAATATTCTTGTTCTAAAGTCTAGGAAAGTGTGCCTAATGTCTATGTATAGGTTTGGTTGGATGGGGAAATTTAAATTTTAAGCTCTCCATAACTCCCAAATCATTTCATAATGCAAAATGGCCACCACCATAATGATTTACAAAGCTATGGCAACTATTTATTTATTATTTCATTTATCCCACCCTTCCTCTCAGTAGGAGTCCAGGACAGTAAACAAAACCACTAAAAACACTGAAACATCATAAAAACAGACTTTAAAATCTATTAAACCAAACATTTTTAAAAATATTTTTAAAAAGGTTTAAAAACATATAGTTTAAAAAAAGGTTTAAAAACATATAGTTTAAAAAAAGGTTTAAAAACATATTAAAAGCAATTCTAACACAGACGTACACTGGGATAAGGTCTCAACTTAAAAGGCTTGTTGAAAGAGGAAAGTCTTCAGTAGGCATCAAAAAGATAACAGAGATGGCGCCTGCCTAATATTTAAGGGGATGGAATTCCAAAGGGTAGGTGCCACCACACTAAAGGTCTGTTTCCTATGTTGTGCAGAATGGACCTCCTGATAAGATGGTATCTGCAGGAAGCCCTCACCTGCAGAGTGCAGTGATCAGCTGGGTATAGAAGTCTTTCAGGTATCCTGGTCCCAAGCTGTATAGGGCTTTGTAAACCAAAACTAGAACCTTGAACTTGGCCGGGTAGCAGATGGGCAGCCAGTGCAATTCTTTCATCAGTGGGGTGACATGTTGGCAGTCTTGCTACCGCATTTTGCACCAGCTGAGACATCTGGACCTACCTCAAGGGCAGTCCCACAAAGAGCGCATTACAGTAATCCCACCTGGAGGTTACCAGTGCATGGACAACAGTGGTCAGGCTATCCCTGTCCAGAAAAGGCTGTAGCTGTCTCACCAGCCGAAGCTGCTGAAAGGCACTCGTAGCCACTGAGGTCACCTGGACCTCTAGCGACAAAGATGGATCCAGGGGCACCCCCAGACTATGATGGTGGCAGAGAAGTGGGCCTTCTTCACTACCCTCACTGCCACACAGTAGGCACGGTTATGATGTTTTACTAGTGCCTGATCAGCCTCATGGCATATTTCCCCCACTTGCGCTCTAGCCATTGTCCAGCCTGTTTCATTGTCCTTAGCTCACTGGTGTACTAAGGTGCAAACCAAGCTCCACAATGCCAGAGAGGTAGCTCAGGGGCAACTATGTCAACAGCCCAATGCACCTCGCTGTTCCACAGCTTGACAAGGGCTTCAACAGGGTCACATGCTCTATCTACTGGGATTCAGGAATCCAATGGATTCCATTAGTCTCCAGGGGCAGACCATCTTAATCTGTCCCATCACCCCTGCAGGGATCAGAGCCATAAGTCTAAACTTACATAGAATCATAGAATAGTAGAGTTGAAAGGGGCCTATAAGGCCATCAGGTCCAACCCCCTGCTCAATGCAGGAATCCAAATCAAAGCATTCCTGACAGATGGCTGTCCAGCTGCCTCTTGAATGCCTCTGGTGTCTGACCATGACAATGGGGTGACGTCTCCCCCCCATCTCCAGACCACTCGCTCCTCCATTTGGAGTAAAAAAAGGGTATGCACTACCCTGTGCATTGTGTCGGTGACAACTTGAGACATCCCCAGGGTCGTCACGGAGGTCATGAAGTCCCGAACCGGAACACTAGAGGCAGCCTCAGCATGGACATTGAAATCACCCAGCACTGTCGTTCTGGGCTCCTCCAACACCACAGCCGAGATGGCCTCCACCAGCTTGGTCAGAGAAGCTGTCGGGCAGCAGGGTGGATGGTACACCAGCAGCAACCCTAGTTTACTGTGTCCTCGGCCCGACATCAGGTGCAGGCCCTCACAGCCAGCTCCAAGACAGAGTGGTTTCCTGGTGACAGAGATGGAAGTTCTGTAGACCACAGCAACTCCTTCCCCTTGTCCCTGCAGCCTGTGCTGGTGTTGCACCGAGTATCCAGGTGGGCAAAGCTGGGTCAGATCAACTCCTCCCAGCTCACCCACCCAGGTCACCCAAATTGGCACCTTCATCCACAATCAAATCATGGATGAGAGTGGTCTTATTGTGTACTGATCTGGTGTTAAACAACAACACACACAGGCCAGTGGGCACAGCAGATGAACAACGAGGAACCAATCCATGAGAGGAGTGGCAGCAAGGAACAAGGCACAGATAGCCTTGCCCTCATATTCTATAATTCACCACATCCCCATGGCTATATTTCCCTCTACCCATGATCACTGAAATTGGGGTGGCATCACCCATGTTCCTCCACACTAAGACTCTTCCTAAACACCTAATATGGACCCAACACAAGCCCACCAACAAAGCCTGCCAGAGCCAATTATTCCTGAAGGCCTCTGTGAAAATTGGGAACAGTCATACCCATTCAAACTTTTTTCACACAGGGCCCATCTACTCCTCCTCCTGTCTCACACCCAGGGAGGGCCAGCCTTCTGCCAGTTACAGACTCTCACTCTGAAGGCATCTGCCAACTTTCTCCTACCATTCAGTTCACTGCACAGGCTCTCACCCTGTGCAGGGACTACACATGCACCACACGCCCTCCCCCTCACCAATCTCCTCTAGATTGGTTTAACAGAAAATAATTTTAAAAAGGTAATAGAAGGGGGTATGCCCTCGCCCTCGGGACTTCCTAAGGGACTCCCCAAGGGGCAACCCCGCTGGCAGAAAACACGCCGCCCAAGGGCAGCTGGACTTTTATGCCTCCTGACCCAGCCAGCAGCTGATGCAAGAGGCTGCAACATTAACTGCAGCCTCTCTCTGGAGCAAGCATCAGGCGGGGGGGCCAGTTCTTGCAGTACTTACCAGGGACGTCAGCTGTCTGGAGAGACAGCACCCCAAAGGAGCAAGCAGCAAGCACCCAGATGCTCAGATACTCACTCCCAGGGCAGGTCTTCTTCAATCCCCTAGTGCTGCAGCTAGTGCTGCAGCTAATGCTGCAGCTTAAATTCATTAAACTATCATAGTAGCTGACTGACTATATTACTTGTGTTGCACTGAGGGTATTGGGGCCCAGACCTCCCAATGAGAATGTCAAGCTATTTAAAAAAATATCTCACCCCTATAATCTCGAAGCTGCACATTCTTTCTTGTCACAAATACAAGTTCTACTTCTATGAACTTACAGAGGCTCCTGCGGACATTTCTATCCATTTCCTATTTTCTGGCCAAACAGCTCTCTGCACCACTTGGCCAATCTTAATCCAAAAATATAGCAATGGCAAGGAGTTCCCTCCCATCAGTCTCTGGGTAGAAAAAACATGTGACTGGCATTTGATTATTAGGGAGCATTACCAGCTTTTCAGCCCTTGCTATGAAGGTTTCACTCCCTTTATTATGATGGCAATCCTACAACCAGTGTGGACTGTTTGAAAAACAGCCGTGCCCCATCTAGTAACATGCCAGAATCATACATCTGTTCTGAGCATACTCAGAGCTGTTTCCTTGAAGGTGCCATGACTTTTACCAACTTCTAGTAACCAGAGAAGCAAGAAGGTTTCCTACTTTATAAAGTATATTATAACATATGACATATAAAGTCAGAGCACCCTAGCGAGGGAGCCTGCTCCATGAGCTAGAGGGAGCCCCAGCTGATGAAGCGTCAAGGCGAGTTAAGCAGCAGAGCGAGTTCGGCAGCAGGGCGAGTTCGGCAGCAGGGCGAGGAGGCCAGGGCCCCCCACTCTGCCCGTCTGTTCCCTGACCTCAACTAAACCGCAGTCTCCAACCCATTGACGTAATAAACCTTAAACAAAACTATGCAGGTAAGAAGCCAGCAGGGGTGTGGGGGCTTTCCAGTGTTTTGCACCGCCTGCAGCATGTACGACTATCTGCCTGTTGGACAGAAGTCGTGGGTGTGCTCTCGGTGCAATGAGCTCCTGGCTCTCCGGGAACGACTTCATTTCCTTGAGGCCAAGGTGGCGGACCTGGAAAAGCTGAGAGAGGCAGAGAGGTGTGTGGAGGAGGCCTTCAGGGACGTTATAGCTGTGTCCCACTCCAACGATGATAGCTCTCCTGCTATCATGGAGAACGATGGTCTCGGGGAAGGAGAGCATCCAGCTGAGGAAGAGGGAAACGATCCCTTAGAAGGGACCCATTCCTTGGGGGATGAGCAGCTATCCTCTCGTGCCGAGGATATATCTCCAGGGGGTGGAGGGATCCTTGTAGTGGGTGATTCGATCATTAGGAACATAGACAGTGGGGTGTGTGATGGGCGTGTAGACCGCAAGGTGTTTTGCCTGCCTGGTGCGAAGGTTGCGGATATCGCCCATCGTTTAGATAGTTTGGTAGACAGTGCTGGGAAGGAGTCAGTGGTCGTGGTGCACGTTGGCACCAACGACATGGGGAAATGCAGCCGCGAGGTCCTGGAAGCAAAATTTAGATTGCTAGGTAGGATGCTGAAAGCCAGGACCTCCAAGGTGGCTTTCTCTGAAATGCTACCGGTTCCATGCGCAGGACCAGCCAGACAGGCCCAGGTTTGCAGTCTCAATGCATGGATGAGACGATGGTGTTGGGTGGAAGGGTTCGGATTTGTTAGGCACTGGGGAACATTTTGGGACAAGCCGGGCCTGTACAAAAGGGACGGGCTCCACTTGTACCAGAATGGAACCAGACTGCTGGCACTTAAAATTAAAAAGGTGGCAGAGCAGCTTTTAAACTGACTGAGGGGGGAAACCCGACAGGAGCTGAGAAAGGTCCGGTTCGGAATAAACCTCCCCCCTGGGACAAAAACCAAAGAAATGATGAAATTTTAAAAGGGGTAGGCCTAGAAGTAGGCATTGTGAGAGCAGGGGCACAGGATATAAATTCAGAAGAGCAAAATTACCACAGGCCTAACCACAAGTGCCAAAGACACTTGAAGAGAGACACTGCTTACAAGTGCCTGTACGCTAATGCTAGGAGCCTGCGAACCAAGATGGGAGAGCTGGAGTGCTTGGTCTTAGAGGAGAGCATTGATATAGTGAGCATAACGGAGACCTGGTGGAATGGAGAAAACCAGTGGGATACGGTTATCCCTGGATATAAACTATATCGGAAGGACAGGGAAGGACGTATTGGTGGCGGAGTCGCTCTATACGTGAAAGAAGGCATTGAATCCAGCAAGCTCGAAACCCCAAAAGAGGCAGACTCCTCCACAGAATCGTTGTGGGTGGTGATACCATGCCCCAGGAGGGACTTAATACTGGGAACGATCTATCGTCCCCCTGATCAAAATGCTCAGGGAGACCTTGAGATGAGATATGAAATTGAGGAAGCATCCAAACTAGGAAATGTGGTAGTAATGGGTGACTTCAACTACCCGGACATAGACTGGCTGCATATGTGTTCCAGTCATGACAAAGAAGCAAAGTTTCTAGATATTCTAAATGACTATTCCCTAGACCAGTTGGTCATGGAACCGACCAGAGGGACGGCAACCCTGGACTTAATCCTCAGTGGGGACCGGGACCTGGTGCGAGATGTAAGTGTTGTTGAACCGATTGGGAGCAGTGACCACAGTGCTATTAAATTAAACATACATGTAACTGGCCAATTGCCAAGAAAATCCAACACGGTCACATTTGACTTCAAAAGAGGAAACTTCACAAAAATGAGGGGATTGGTAAAAAGAAAGCTGAAAAACAAAGTCCAGAGGGTCACATCACTCGAAAATGCTTGGAAGTTGTTTAAAAACACTCTATTAGAAGCTCAGCTGGAGTGCATACCGCAGATCAGAAAAGGTACCGCCAGGGCCAAGAAGATGCCAGCATGGTTAACGAGCAAAGTCAAGGAAGCTCTTAGAGGCAAAAAGTCTTCCTTCAAAAAATGGAAGTCTTGTCCGAATGAAGAAAATAAAAAAGAACACAAACTCTGGCAAAAGAAATGCAAGAAGACAATAGGGGATGCTAAAAAAGAATTTGAGGAGCACATTGCTAAGAACATAAAAACCAACAACAAAAAATTCTATAAATACATTCAAAGCAGGAGACCATCTAGGGAGACGATTGGACCCTTGGATGATAAGGGAGTCAAAGGTGTACTAAAGAACGATAAGGAGATTGCAGAGAAGCTAAATGAATTCTTTGCATCTGTCTTCACAGTGGAAGATATAGGGCAGATCCCTGAACCTGAACTAACATTTGCAGGAAGGGATTCTGAGGAACTGAGACAAATAGTGGTAACGAGAGAGGAAGTTCTAAGCTTAATGGACAATATAAAAACTGACAAATCACCGGGCCCGGATGGCATCCACCCGAGAGTTCTCAAAGAACTCAAATGTGAAATTGCTGATCTGCTAACTAAAATATGTAACTTGTCCCTTGGGTCCTCCTCCGTGCCTGAGGACTGGAAAGTGGCAAATGTAACGCCAATCTTCAAAAAGGGATCCAGAGGAGATCCCGGAAATTACAGGCCAGTTAGCTTAACTTCTGTCCCTGGAAAACTGGTAGAAAGTATAATTAAAGCTAGATTAACTAAACACATAGAAGAACAAGCCTTGCTGAAGCAGAGCCAGCATGGCTTCTGCAAGGGAAAGTCCTGTCTCAGTAACCTATTAGAATTCTTTGAGAGTGTCAACAAGCATATAGATAGAGGTGATCCAGTGGACATAGTGTACTTAGACTTTCAAAAAGCGTTTGACAAGGTACCTCACCAAAGGCTTCTGAGGAAGCTTAGCAGTCATGGAATAAGAGGAGAGGTCCTCTTGTGGATAAGGAATTGGTTAAGAAGCAGAAAGCAGAGAGTAGGAATAAACGGACAGTTCTCCCAATGGAGGGCTGTAGAAAGTGGAGTCCCTCAAGGATCGGTATTGGGACCTGTACTTTTCAACTTGTTCATTAATGACCTAGAATTAGGAGTGAGCAGTGAAGTGGCCAAGTTTGCTGACGACACTAAATTGTTCAGGGTTGTTAAAACAAAAAGGGATTGCGAAGAGCTCCAAAAAGACCTCTCCAAACTGAGTGAATGGGCAGAAAAATAGCAAATGCAATTCAATATAAACAAATGTAAAATTATGCATATTGGAGCAAAAAATCTTAATTTCACATATACGCTCATGGGGTCTGAACTGGCGGTGACCGACCAGGAGAGAGACCTCGGAGTTGTAGTGGACAGCACGATGAAAATGTCGACCCAGTGTGCGGCAGCTGTGAAAAAGGCAAATTCCATGCTAGCGATAATTAGGAAAGGTATTGAAAATAAAACAGCCGATATCATAATGCCATTGTATAAATCTATGGTGCGGCCACATTTGGAATACTGTGTACAGTTCTGGTCGCCTCATCTCAAAAAGTATATTATAGAGTTGGAAAAGGTTCAGAAGAGGGCAACCAGAATGATCAAGGGGATGGAGCGACTCCCTTACGAGGAAAGGTTGCAGCATTTGGGGCTTTTTAGTTTAGAGAAAAGGCGGGTCAGGGGAGACATGATAGAAGGGTATAAAATTATGCATGGCATTGAGAAAGTGGATAGAGAAAAGTTCTTCTCCCTCTCTCATAATACTAGAACTCGTGGACATTCAAAGAAGCTGAATGTTGGAAGATTCAGGACAGACAAAAGGAAGTACTTCTTTACTCAGCGCATAGTTAAACTATGGCATTTGCTCCCACAAGATGCAGTAATGGCCACCAGCTTGGACGGCTTTAAAAGAAGATTAGACAAATTCATGGAGGACAGGGCTATCAATGGCTACTAGCCATGATGGCTGTGCTCTGCCACCCTAGTCAGAGGCAGCATGCTTCTGAAAACCAGTTGCCGGAAGCCTCAGGAGGGGAGAGTGTTCTTGCACTCGGGTCCTGCTTGCGGGCTTCCCCCAGGCACCTGGTTGGCCACTGTGAGAACAGGATGCTGGACTAGATGGGCCACTGGCCTGATCCAGCAGGCTCTTCTTATGTTCTTATGTTCTTATGTACTTTGAGGAACCTTTTAAATTTTTTGTGTAATACTCATTTTGTGACCTTGTTAGAAAGAGAACTAGCAAGCAACAGTGGATACAGTGTGAGTCTCTATAATAATTAATATCTATATATTGTTGAAGAAGCTGAGAACAAAGAGTCTAGACATCTAGCAGGGGCTACCAAGGTGGAATGGTCAAAGCTGAGACACCAGACTAAGATGCATCCAAACACAGAGGAAGGCAATGGTAAACCACCTCTGAATACCTCTTACCACAAAAACCCTATGAACAGAGTATCCAAAATGCAACATGACATACTGCTGGAAGATGAGACGCCCAGGTCAGAAGGCACTCATCGAGTTACTGGGGAAGAACAAAGAACAAGTATGAGTAGCGCTGTGACTAATGACGCAGCTGGGTCAAAGCCGAAAGGAAGCCCAGAGGCTGATGCGCACAGATGAAAAAGAAGAGTCCGGAGTTGTATGATGCACACAGTAGGAACATGGAATGTGAGAAGCATGAACCAGGGAAAGTTAGAAATTGTCAAGCAAGAAATGGAACGTATCAACATTACAATACTTGGCATGAGTGAATTAAAATAGACAGGAATGGGACATTTTCAATCCGGCAACTACAAAATATTTTATGCAGGAAATGCAAAATTAAGAAGAAATGGGGTTGCTTTAATAGTGAGAAGTGATGTAGCAAAAGCAATTAGGAGCTACAACGCAAGGTCTGAGGGAGTGATATCAATCGGATTAAACGGGAAACATATTAACATAACCATCATCCAAGTCTACGCTCCAACAGCAAACACAGAAGAGGATGAATTGGAGAGATTTTATGCAGAAGTACAGGAAGAAATTGATCACACACCAAAACAAGGTGTGCTGATAATCATGAGGGACTGAATGCAAAAGTATGGAACAGAGAAGAACTAGGAATTGAGGGGAAATGGGGTTTAGGGGACAGAGATGAAGCAGGAGAAACACTTATTGAATTCTATGAAGCCAGTAATTTGTTTCTCACAAACACATTTTTTGAGCAACCGAAAAGACTACTGTACACATGGACATCACCAAATACAGGAATCAAATTGATGATATAATTGGTAGGAGAAGATGGAGAAGTTCCATACTTTCTGCGAAAACAAGACCAGGAGCAGACTACAGTACAGATCATGAACTGGTCATATCGAAAATCAGAGTAAAGCTAAAGAAGAACAAGAAAGCAATCATAATGCCAAAATACAATTTAAACAACATTCCAAAAGAATATAAAGTCCAAATAAGGAACAGATTTGAGGCTTTCAAATTACTTGACAGAGAACCAGAAGAACTATGGATTGAAGTCAGAGACATTATCAGGGAAGAATGCAAAAAGACAATACCTCTCGTTAAAAAGAGAGAAAGACCCCAATCGATGACTGAAGAAACTCTTCAAATGGTTAGAGAAGGAAAACAAAAGGAGATAGAAACACAGTTAGAACCCAAAATGCAACAATACAGCGACTAGTACATAGGGACAAAGGGAACTATTACAATAGGACAACAAAAAGGGTAGAGCAAGAGCCCTATTCCAAAAGATTAGAGAAATGAAAGGGAAAGTTAAACCAAGGATAGAGATGTTGAATAAATAGGGGAACACACTGACTGACCTAGATGAAATAAAAGGAAGATGGAAGCAATACACTGAAGAACTCTATAAAAGAGATGCCAGGATGACAGATTCATTCATGGAGGAACCGTATGATGAAGAACTAGGAATGTTACAATGTGAGGTAAAAGCTGCTGTTAAAATACGTGGAAGAAACAAATCACCAGGAACAGATGGCATACCAATAGAGTTGCTACAAGCTATTGAGACTGAATCTGTCCAAAGTTTGACAAAAACGTGTCAACAAATATGGAAACATGTTGGGGCTTAGGAAGGAGGACAGCTTGACAGATGACCAAATGCAGTTCTATCTGGAATGTTGGGAGTTTGGGGGTCTTTTCAGAAGAATGTAATATTTAAGGTACCAATTTTTATATGTCCTAGTTTGCCATTGATATTGCTACATTTCATTGCATTGCATTTCATTGTCCCCATGGTGCTTCTTTCTACACAGTAGATGGATTTCTATTCCTTGCACCTGTTATAAAAATGCCTGGAGCATCATGTGCTGCGGCTGTTGGCCTTCTGTTTTCTTAATAGCTCAGTGCATGCTTATAGGCACATGACCTGTTTCAGAGGGGTTTTTTTCTTGTAGAAGTCAAGCTTATTTCCTTATAGAACCACAATTTATTTAAAAGTATTTCCTTGTAGGAGATGAACTGGGTATAGTAACAACAAAAGACATGAGTTGTCAGTGTGACTCTAGCAAAGACTAGCTTTTTTTACCTATTCATGCCTAGAAACCGAAATGTTAGGTGTACTATAACTACCATGCATATAATTATTTTTTATACTTTCTGGCATCCACTTAATGCCCTCCAAATGTTTTGTATAACAACTCTCATTGGCCATGGTATGCATGCCTGTGGTGGCTGCCACTGATGGGAGTTGCAGTTCGATACATCTGGAGGCATCAGGTTGGGGAAGGCTCTTTTATGGGATAAATAAGCTGTCTCAATTTTAAATAGGGAACTTCATGGGACTCTGAGGGAGACTTGAAAACCTGTATAGCACTGAGTAACAGTAGTTAAAAAATTTAAAAGCACAGGTCATTCTCACAAACAAATCCTCAGTCTGGCTCAATTTGCATCTTTGCTTGTGTTTTGTTGGCAATGGTGGCTGTTGTTTCTGCATGACTCACAGCAGAAGTAAGAATGCTGGAGAGATGTGTGCTACTAACCTCAGTTTTGGGATGGTGCATTGGACTCTGATCACCCCATTTCATTGCAGCTAGCTGAGAACCCACTGCATACTCAGATATCTACAGTGTGAAGGGCAGACACTCATGTTTACTCTGGGCAAGACCAGTGTAGTATACTGGCTTTTAGACAGTATGGGTAGATTGTTGAAAGCAGGAATGAGCTGTTCTGTTCTTGGGAATCAGCTGTACCATTCAATAGCTCTTATTTAGTATGTTAAGATGCACTAGTGGTTAGAGTCTCCATCTAGGACCTGGGACACCAGGGTTCAAATCCTCACTCAGCCATGTAGTTCACTGGGTGATTTTGGGCCAGTCAATATATCTCAGCCTGTTGCGAAGAGAATAAAATGGAGACTGGGGCCAGAGACAATGTATGCCTTCTTGAGCAACTTGGAGAGAAAATTTGATATAAATATAATAATGATAACTAATAATGGAATTAAAACAACAATCAGGTTTTGTGAAAGTCTAATTCAGGAGTGGTCTTGTCAAATTTGATTGATTTAACTACAGCTTTAAGATCCATCACCCAAAAGAAGGTACAAAAGACATACACTTTTGTCCTCAAATGCAAAGATGTATTACTGAACACTAAAGTCCGGATCATTCAAACCATGGTATTCCTGATCTCTATGTATGGATGTGAAAGTTGGACAGTGAAAAAAGCGGGTAAGAGAAAAATCAACTCATTTGAAATGTGGTGTTGGAGGAGAGTTTTGCGCATTCCATGGACTGCGAAAAAGACAAATAATTGGGTGTTAGAACAAATTAAACCAGAACTGTCACTAGAAACTAAAATGATGAAACTGAGGTTATCATACTTTGGACACATAATGAGAACACATGATTCACTAGAAAAGACAATAATGCTGGGAAAAACAGAAGGTAGTAGAAAAAGAGGAAGGCCAAACAAGGGATCGATTGATTCCATAAAGAAAGCCACAGACCTGAACTTAAAAGATCTGAACAAGGTGGTTCATGACAGATGCTTTTGGAGGTCACTGATTCATAGGGTCGCCATAAGTCGTAGTCGACTTGAAGGCACATAACAACAGTAACAACCCACCCACATGCAACTTTGGAGGGGGTCCTTAGATAGAAAATCTGATGCCTTGTGGTGTATTCCTTTGTGTGTGTGTTTTCAGCATTCTGTGAAAATAAAGTAGATGTACAATCAATGGGGTAGGGAGGTACAGAGAAGGGGGAGTTTTCTTTTTGTTATGTATTGTTCCTTGTTTCTTCTCTGTAAAAAACAACAAAATACACACACACACACGGAAATTTACCCTTATTTAGTTGGAAAATGTCATTTTGTTAATTGCTTCTTTTATTGGAAACACTTGCCAATCTTCTGCAAATCACCCAGGGATCTTATTTATTTTATTAAAATATTAATGACTGGCACTCACATAAAATATCATTGATATGTACAACTATATATTCAAGTCAATAAACCACAAGATATTTACAAACAATTCAAAATAACCATAAAAATGACTGGCTTATCTTGAGTAAGTTTAAACAACTAAATAGGCCTGTCAGCATCAAATGGTCTTCAAGAAATATCTGAAAACTAGCAGCAAGGATAGCTGCCAAATCTGTGCTGGAAGAGTATTCCACAGCATGGGACTGGGGACACTTAATGCCCAACTTCTAGTTCAGGTGTGAGGAACCATTGGCCTTCCAGATATTGCTGAATTACAACTCCCATCAGCCCCAGCAGGCATAGCCAATGACCAGGGACTGATGGTAGTTGTAGTTCAGCAACATCTGGAGGGCCAAAAGTTCCCCACACATGTTCCATTTGAAGCAAATCAGGCTTCTGAAACATGGGGAATAACTTCCAGTAGATGCTGATTTGCCTTTTATCCCCCTCTGAGTAGATAATCCTAGCTTTCATTTTTTAAAAGAAGAACGAGGGAACAAAAATAAATTGTAGCTCTCATAGTTTTGGGCTAAGGTTAAATTTGGGCGGCAGAAATGTTCTTATACTACTGAATATGTTATACAGCACTGCTGTTTTAAAGCTATAGTAGCAGTTGTTACAAGCTCTGTACAATATGAACAAGAGAAAAGCCCCACTAGGGTGGTAATCAGAATAGCTACATGATTTTTAAAATAAAACTGGGAAAGCAACCTCTTTATGCATACGCGCCTGTTGAGCCATGGGGCAGTATGTGTCCAATTGGATAGGGCCCAAATTGCTTTAATCAGGTTAGTAACTAAAGGAATTATTACATATGTTGGATGAATTCACACATCCTGCTAAACCATGATTTATTAAACTATAGTTTATTGACCCAGTGTTGAGTGAACACTGCCCAGTGATTAATTATGGATTGTTTGCAGCTGACAGTCATGATCATAAGACATGGTTTGTTTGTTGGCTTATGAATCTTGGTTTGTTTTTAACTGTGGCTTGGCATTACATGCGAACATGTTTGATCTGTAAAAATGCCATAATTGGCAGAATCTTCTGCAGATGGTCCCAGCTTTGATAACTATACTCCAAAGGTATGCATACAGAGTTGGAAAAGAGCAAATTAATATAATCAGTATAATGGTCCATATCATCAGTCCATTTGTTTGTATTCTAAACACTTGAATGCTTATCTACAGAGAGTACATATAAATATAACTGGTAAATCTAAGGAAGATTTGTGCTTTATTGCTTAGAACCAGCTCACCTGAGCAGTGTGCAAGATTTGAAAGATGTGTTATGATCCTGGCATGATAACATGTCATGAATAGAATGGCTGAGTGGTCACAAGATGCGATTTGCTGTTAGCATAAGGATCCTGTTCAAAAGTAAAGTCACAGGAACAAAAAACATTACTTTGGAAGAGGCCCTTTGACTACAGTGTACAAGAACAGATTTATGCGGAGAAATGGGCTCCTACTGGGAGGAAGGGTAGAATATAAATCAAATAATAAATAAATAAATAAAATAAAATGATGGTTCATTAGAAAACAAAATCAAAACAAAACCCCGAAGCATGTTCATATTCCATAGCTCTGCTTTAGATGATGATGTTTGCAGTACATACATCCACACAGCCTTACTGAAGAAAGCAGGTTGATGGGGTAACATGGAATTCAGGGCCAGAAATGAAGTATTATTTCACATTTGTAGTAATATATGTAATCTAGCTGAGAACAGAACAGTCTGGTATTCTGCAGAACTCTAAGTTCTGCCTGTGGCTTTTTAGCAGTGAGTTATATATGGCAACAACTGCTAATAATTAAATATAGTGGGCAGTACTAGATTGAGGGCCAAAAAGAGAAATGGAGTGTCTGCAGAAAATATGTGGTATACCTGTCTTACTGCCTACTGATTGGGAATGGAAGGATCTATTTCAGTTCCCTCAGTTTTTCATTCTTAAATTCAGTTCTCCACATTTCTGTAGAGCTTGCAAATTTTTTTTTAAAAAAGATCCTCATGAAAATTCATCAGCATTTTAGTGTGCATTCCTCCTAATGAACACATTTTATATGCAGTTTTGACTAATGTACATACTTTTGCAAGCAATTTTCCATAATATAATGAAGGTGATCCAGTGGACATAGTGTACTTAGACTTTCAAAGAGCTTTTGACAAGGTACCTCACCGAAGACTTCTGAAGAAGCTTAGCAGTCATGGAATAAGAGGAGAGGTCCTCTTGTGGATAAGGAATTGGTTAAGAAGCAAAAAGCAGAGAGTAGGAATAAATGGACAGTTCTCCCAATGGAGGGCTGTAGAAAGTGGAGTCCCTCAAGGATCGGTATTGGGACCTGTACTTTTCAACTTGTTCATTAATGACCTAGAATTAGGAGTGAGCAGTGAAGTGGCCAAGTTGGCTGACGATACTAAATTGTTCAGGGTTGTTAAAACAAAAAGGGATTGCGAAGAGCTCCAAAAAGACCTCTCCAAACTGAGTGAATGGGCGGAAAAATGGCAAATGCAATTCAATATTAACAAGTGTCAAATTATGCATATTGGAGCAAAAAATCTGAATTTCACATATACGCTCATGGGGTCTGAACTGGCGTTGACCGACCAGGAGAGAGACCTCGGGGTTGTAGTGGACAGCACGATGAAAATGTCGACCCAGTGTGCGGCAGCTGTGAAAAAGGCAAATTCCATGCTAGCGATAATTAGGAAAGGTATTGAAAATAAAACAGCCGATATCATAATGCCGTTGTATAAATCTATGGTGTGGCCGCATTTGGAATACTGTGTACAGTTCTGGTCACCTCATCTCAAAAAGGATATTATAGAGTTGGAAAAGGTTCAGAAGAGGGCAACCAGAATGATCAAGGGGATGGAGTGACTCCCTTACGAGGAAAGGTTGCAGCATTTGGGGCTTTTTAGTTTAGAGAAAAGGCATGTCAGAGGAGCAGGGCCGGTTCTAAAGGGCAGCCAGGTTGGGCAGTGGCCCGAGGGCCCCGGAGCTACAGGGCCCTTGGCTCCCCTTCCGCGATCCGCGCCTCCCCCACACACCCCACTTACCTGTCAACTGGCTTTTTAGCATTGCCCTTAATGAAGATGGCGGCCGCAGCTTCCCTAAGGTACTGAAGCCGCTGCCGCCATCTTAGTTGATGGCAGAGATGTGCGCGAGTAGCATGCACGTGTGCCATCAATAAAGATGGTGGCGGAGGCTTCATTCCCCTTAGGGAAACTGCGGCCACCATCTTCATTAAGGGCAATGGTAAAGGCTAGATAGGTGGGGGGGCGTGCAGGGGGCCATGTGTGCGTGCAGGGGGCCATGTGTGCGTGCGTACGTGCACGCACGCACGCACGCACACCCACCCACCGGGGGGCCAAGACAAACTGATGCCCAAGGGCCCCTGCATGCCTGGAGCCGGCCCTGCAGAGGAGACATGATAGAAGTGTTTAAAATTATGCATGGCACTGAGAAAGTAGATAGAGAAAAGTTTTTCTCCCTCTCTCATAATACTAGAACTCGTGGACATTCAAAGAAGCTGAATGTTGGAAGATTCAGGACAGACAAAAGGAAATACTTCTTTACTCAATGCATAGTTAAACTATGGAATTTGCTCCCACAAGATACAGTAATGACCACCAGCTTGGATGGCTTTAAAAGAAGATTAGACAAATTCATGGAGGACAGGGCTATCAATGGCTACTAGCCATGATGGCTGTGCTCTGCCACCCTAGTCAGAGGCAGCATGCTTCTGAAAACCAGTTGCCAGAAGCCTCAGGAGGGGAGAGTTTTCTTGCACTCGGGTCCTGCTTGCGGGCTTCCCCCAGGCACCTGGTTGGCCACTGTGAGAACAGGATGCTGGACTAGATGGGCCACTGGCCTGATCCAGCAGGCTCTTCTTATGTTCTTATGTTTGTATGTTATTTTTCACTAATATATGTTTATGCACAATTTCCCTCATATATGCATTTTTGTAAACACTGTTTGGCTGGAGGACTTTGCTGCCCCTACTCTAGACACTTCTCCTTTTGGGAAATAACTACTAGGATTTTGGACAGGCAGTGATTTGTTCTACTCCATCTGTTATAAGGGAAATATTTTAGACAGTACGTTTTAAGTAAGACTCCAGTTGTTGTCATAAAGTATTCTTAATGTTTTCCTACTGTGGTCCTTAATATTTATTTATTACATTTATATACCGCTCTATAGCCAAAGCTCTCTGGGCGGTTTACAAAAATTAAAAACATTGAACATTAAAAACAAATATACAATTTTTAAAACCATACAAAGCTTAAAACAATAAAGCACAGATAAACCAGGTAAAAGACCTGAGGTCAAAGTTCAGCACATGCTGTTAGAATGCCTGGGAGAAAAGGAAAGTCTTGATCTGGTGCCGAAAAGATAACAATGTTGCCGCCAGACGAACTTCATCGGGAAGATCATTCCATAATTTGGGTGCCACCATTTAAAGGGCCTCTCCCTTGTTGCCAGCCTCCTGGCTTCCCTTGGAGTAGGCACCCAGAGGAGGATCTTTGCTGTTGAGCATAGCGTACAGGTGGGTTCGTGTCGGAAGAGCCCTTTCATCAGGTATTGTGGTCCCAAGCTGTGTAAAGCTTTATAGGTTAAAACCAGCACCTTGAATCGGGCTCAGAAACATATAGGCAGCCAATGCAAGTGGGCCAGAATCAGTATTATATGTTCGAACCGTCTGGTCCCTGTTACCAATCTGGCCGCTGCATTCTGCACAAGCTGCAGTTTCCAAACTGTCTTCAAAGGTAGCCCTATGTAGAGCACATTGCAGTAATCTAATTTGGAGGTTACCAGAGCGTGGACAACTGAAACCAGGCTATTCCTGTCCAGATAGGGGCGTGGCTGGGCCACCAACCGAAGTTGATAGAAGGCACTCCATGCCACCGAGGCTACCTGAGCCTCGATTGACAGAGATGGTTCTAGGAGAACCCCCGAACTACAAACCTGCTCCATCAGGGGGAGTGCAACCCCATCCATATATAGCACCATTCTGAGCAAATTAAACAGATGTAGTGCATCTTGCACATTTATATATGTGAGTGGATGCCCCAGATTAACATAAAACAGGTCCCCTGCTTACAGTAAAGCACAAGATTCTAAGAACGTTGAATTCTCTGGATTCTGAGGACATTTTATAGATGAAAGCAGGCTATTAGAAGAGGTAAGAGGAAATTGCATGGCTACAGTATCTTTAGTGATGCTAGTTCAAGGCAGTTTTAGACAGTAATTCAGCCTTGTAAATAAACCCACAAAAATGACTAGCGTTTAAATGTTTTTACTAGCCTACATTGCCATGCTGGCTTCGTAGGAAGGAGAGCCTCTCCACTCCATAGCCAGCATGGCAATGCAGACTACTTTCTTACTAGACAAGTAAAATGTTTGTCTTCCATCAAACAGGTTAAGTGTGTTCCAGTTTGTTCTAAATAAAATGGCTTTGGTCACCATCCTTTGTGTTAAGAGTACATTTTACAATCACCACAGTATTATTATTTTGCACTCAATCTCCCCACACCAGAATGACAACAGTAATTAGTACATTTACACAATCATAAATCCCAGGTTAAATCTATTACCTTTATCAACAAGCGGCCAGACTCACAGGATCCAAAAAGAGATACATGTCCCTGTATACCTTTGAATAAAGCCACACCCTGTTTCAGCATAATTAATTGCCATGTTTGGAGGTAAACTGCAGCAGGATTAGAAAACACATTTTTTAAAAGTGATCATAGAATCATAGAATAGTAGAGTTGGAAGGGGCCTATAAGGCAATCAAGTCCAACCCCCTGCTCAATGCTCTACTATTCTATGATTCTAATAGCATTTTTAAGTTATCATTGTAAGCTGCCTTCACCATAGGATGAGGAGAGATATAAATATATTAATTAATTTAACAAATATGACCAGAGTGAGCCTAATCCACATTACCCGCAATGAAGCAACCACCACTTGAGTTTTATTTCAGGACAATCCACTTATAAGAATTACACTGAACAGTGCAGAAACTGGGTAATAAATGCTATGAAAATTAAAGAAAAATATTTCACTTAAATTCCTGTGTTCTCATTTGAAGTGATGGTTAATTTTCAGGGCTGATTTCTACTTTGGTTTCTTGGTTGTACTTCTCCAGCTTGTGTTAGAAGCAGTAATGGCCGCAGAATTCATCAAGAACTGTTGCAGTACATGTTTCTATGTTCAGAAAGAAAAGCACGATGGTAAGTTCAGCATGTTAATTCTGGCATGCGTATATTGGTAGCTTTCTTTATGGAACTAAAAGTCTATGCAATCATTTTGATCACTAAAAAAACTGTGTTTTTTCTAGAGCACTAGCCTTTTAAATTTTTGCCATGTTTTAATGATGTTAGTTGGGGTGAAATGTGTAAATATCCAATTGTGAAGTCACAATATCCGATCTTACAAAGTTGAAAACCAACTATGAATAAAATTTAGGTCTGCAGCCCTTGTTGTAGTTATGTGCCTTCAAGTAGATTACGACTTAAAATCATAGAATCATTGAACAGTAGAGTTGGAAGGGGCCTATAAGGCCATCAGGTCCAACCCCCTGCTCAATGCAGGAATCCAAATCAAAGCATTCCTGACAGATGGCTGCCCAGCTGCCTCTTGAATGCCTCCTGTGTCGGAGAGCCCGCTACCTCTCTAGGTAATTGGTTCCATTGTCGTATGGCTCTAACAGTTAGGAAGTTTTTCATGATGTCCAGTTGAAAAGGCTTCCTGCAACTTGAGCCCATTATTCCATGTCCTGCACTCTGGGAAGAGAAGAGATCCTGGCCCTCCTCTATGTAACAACCTTTCATATACTTGAAGAGTGCTGTCATATCTCCCCTCAGTCTTCTCCAGGCTAAACATGCCCAGTTCTTTCAGTCTCTCCTCATAGGGCTTTGTTTCCAGTCCCCTGATCATCCTTGTTGCCCTCCTCTGAATCAGTTCCACTTTGTCTGCATCCTTCTTGAAGTGCGGAGACCAGAACTGGACGCAGTACTCAAGATGAGGCCTAACCAGTGCTGAATAGAGGGGAACTATGACTTATGGCGACCCTATGAATCAGTGCTCTCCAACAGCATCTGTTGTGAACCACCCTGTTCAGACCTTGTAAGTTCAGGTCTGTGGCTTCCTTTATGGAACCAATCCATCTCTTGTTTGGCCTTCCTCTTTTTCTACTCCCTTCTGTTTTTCCTAGCATTATTGTCTTTTCTAGGGAATCATGTGTTCTCATTATGTGTCCAAAGTATGATAACCACAGTTTCATCATTTTAGTTTCTAGTGACAGTTCTGGTTTAATTTATTCTAACACCAATTATTTGTCTTTTTCGCAGTCCATGGTATGCGCAAAGCTCTTCTCCAACACCACATTTCAAATGAATTTATTCTTCTCTTATCCACCTTTTTCACTGTCCAACTTTCACATCCATACATAGAAATCAGGAATACCATGATCTGAATGATCCGGACTTTAGTGTTCAGTGATGTTCAGTGATACATCTTTGCATTCGAGGACCTTTTCTAGTTCTCTCATAACTGCCCTCCCCAGTCCTAGCCATCTTCTGATTTCTTGACTATTGTCTCCATTTTGGTTAATGACTGTGCCCAGGTATTGATAATCTTGACAAGTTCAGTGTCTTCATTGTCAACTTTAAAGTTACATAAATCTTCTGTTGTCATTACTTTAGTCTTTTTGATGTTCAGCTGCAGTCCTGCTTTTGTGCTTTCCTTTTATCTTTCATCAGCATTTGTTTCAAATCATTACTGGTTTCTGCTAGTAGTATGGTATCATCTGCATATCTTAAATTATTGATATTTCTCCCTTCAGTTTTCACACCTCCTTCATCTTGATCCAATCCCGCTTGCCGTATAATATATTCTGCATATAGATTAATCAAACAGGGTGATAAAATACACCCCTGTCTCACACCCTTCCCAATTGGGAACCAGTCGGTTTCTCCATATTCTGTCCTTACAGTAGCCTCTTTTCCAGAGTATAGGTCAGCCTTTCCCAACTAGTGGGCCACCAGATGTTGTTGGACCACAATTCCCATCTTTCCTGACCATTGGCAATGCTGGCTGACGCTGATGGGAGTTGTGGTCCAACAACACCTGGTGGCCCACTAGTTGGGAAAGGCTGGTATAGATTGTGCATCAGGACAATCAGATGCTGTGGTACCCCCATTTCTTTTAAAGCATTCCATAGTTTTTCATGATCTACACAGTCAAAGGCTTTGCTCCAATCTATAAAGCACAGGGTGATTTTCTTCTGAAATTCCTTGCTCCGTTCCATTATCAAACGTATGTTTGCGATATGATCTCTGGTGCCTCTTCCCTTTATCAATCCAGCTTGGACATCTGGCATTTCTTACTCCATATATGGTAAGAGCCTTTGTTGTAGAATCTTGAGCATTACTTTACTTGCATGGGATATTAAGGCAATAGTTTGAAAATTACTGCATTCCCTGGGATCCCCTTTCTTTGGAATTGGGATATATATTCAACACTTCCAGTCTGTGGGCCATTGTTTAGTTTTCCATATTTCTTGACAAATTTTTGTCAAAATCTAGACAGATTCACTCTCAGTAGCTTGTAGGAACTCTATTGGTATGCCATCAGTTCCTGGTAATTTGTTTCTTCCAAGTATTTTAAGAGCAGCGTTCACCTCGCATTCTAAAATTTCTGGTTCTTCATCATACGGTTCCTCCATGAATGAATCTGTCATCCGGGCATGTTCTTTAGTGTATTGCTTCCATCTTCCTTTTATTTCATCTCAGTTAGTGGGTGTGTTCCCCTGTTGATTATTCAACATCCCTGCTCTTGGTTTAAATTTCCCTTTCATTTCTGTAATCTTTTGGAATAGGGCTCTTGTTCTTCCCTTTTTGTTGTCCTATTTCTATACAATAGCTATTGTAATTCTCTTTGTCCCTAAGTACTAGTCGCTGTATTGTTCCATTTACAATTTTGACCGTGTTTCTATCTTCTTTTGCTTTTGCTTTCCTTCTCTCTTTAACCATTTTAACAGTTTCTTCAGTCATCCATTGAGGTCTTTCTCTCTTTTTAACTAGAGGTATTGTCTTTTTGCATTCTTCCCTGATAATGTCCCTGACTTCACTCCATAGTTCTTCTGGTTCTCTGTCAACTACGTTGAAAGCCTCAAACCTGTTCCTTATTTGATCTTTATATTCTTCTGGGATGTTAGTTAAATTGTATTTTGGCATTATGGTTGCTTTGTTGTTCTTCTTTAGCTTTACTCTGATTTTCGATATGACCAGTTCATGATCTGTACCGCGGTCTGCTCCTGGTCTTGTTTTCGCAGAAAGTATGGAAGTTCTCCATCTATTGCTACCAATTATATAATCAATTTGATTCCTATACTGACCATTTGGTGATGTCCATGTGTACAGTCTTCTTTTTGGTTGTTCAAAAAATGTGTTCGCAAAAGAACAAATTGGCTTCACAGAATTTAGTAAGTCTTTCTCCTGCTTCATTTCTGTCTCCTAAGCCCCATTTCCCCACAATTACTAGTGCTTCTCTGTTTCATCCTTTTGCATTCCAGTCCCCCATGATTATCAGTGCATCTTGTTTTGGTGTGTGATCAATTTCCTCCTGTACTTCTGCATAAAATCTCGCCAATTCCTCTTCTTCTGCATTTGCCATTGGAGCATAGACTTGGATGATGGTTATGTTAATAAGTTTCCATTTAATCTTATTGATATCACTCGCTCAGATCTTGCATTGCAGCTCTTAATTGCTTTTGCTACATCATTTCTCGCTATTAAAGCAACCCCTTCTCTTCTTAATTTCTCGTTTCCTGCATAAAATATTTTGTAGTTGAAAATGTCCCATTCCTGTCTATTTTAATTCACTCACGCCAAGTATTCCATTTCCTGCTTGACAATTTCTAACTTTCCCTGGTTCGTGCTTCTCACATTCCATGTTCCTATTGTGTGCGTCGTACAACTCCAGACTCCCCTTTCGCATCTGTGCGCATCAGCCTCTGGGCTTCCTTTTGGCTTTGACCCAGCTGCATCATTAGTCACAGCGCTACTCGTACTTGTCCTTTGTTCTTCCCCAGTAGCTTGGTGAGTGCCTTCTGACCTGGGGATCTCTTCCAGCACTATCTCGTGTTGCATTTTGGATACTCTGTTCATAGGGCTTTCGTGGTAAGAGGTATTCAGAGGTAGTTTATAATAATAATAATAATAATAATAATATTAAATTTATTAGTCGCCCATCTGGCTGGATGTCCAGCCACTCTGGGCGACGTACAAGATAAAAACAATACATTAAAATGTCAACATTTAAAACCATAACAATAAAAACCTAACCCACCCCAAAAGCCTGCCTGAAGAGCGGCGGAAGCTCATCATAGAAGGGGCATGGCGATCATTTGGGAGAGAGTTCCACAGGGTGGGGGCCACTATTGAAAAAGCCCTCTCTCTAGTCCTCACCAGTCTAGCTGTTTTAACTGGTGGGATCGAGAGAAGGTCTTCTGAGGCTGATCTTGTTGAGCGGCATCCCTGACGATGCTGGAGGCGCTCCTTCAGATAGTTTACCATTGCCTTCCTCTGAGTTTGGATGCATCTTAGTCTGGTGTCTCAGCTTTGACCATTCTGCCTTGGGTGCCCCTGCTAGGAGTCAAGCCTCTTGGTCTAGACTCCTGACGGCATTGCTCTTAGCTTCTTCAACACTCTCAAACCCCCTCACTACGTTAAGGTGTGCATGCTAAAGGGAGGTGCAGCCCTTAAATCTGTTCAATTTGACTAAAAAAGGCATCCTTGACTTAAACACATTTAAAACAACAATCCTCATTCCTTTCAGCCAAGGATTTCTGTTTGCGCAACAGAACTTCCCCTGCTCTCCTCTCCCTGTGAGCACCTTATGCCTCCCCAGATCTGGTCCAGAATAGTTTTAGGGGCCACATGGGGAGTGGAGAGGGAGGGGAAGTTCCGTTGCAGAGTCAAAAGTCCTTGTGCTGATGTAACAAGTGCTTTTAATACTGCTTTATATTTTTAATATGAAAACTGCAGATGGTAGGCATTGTATTGTGCTGTTGATTGATCTAAGACTATTTTCATCCGGTGGCAGCCCTAATACCAATGCATATAAGATTGGAATGATATCTGTTGTTGAGCGAATGGAAGACAAACTCATGCAATAAATATTTCCTCCTTCTTTCTCCCACCTGCAGCCCCTCAAATTCTCCAAAATGCTGTGTAGGGGGGAATTTACCAATTTTGTGGGATAATTTGTACAATACCACAGTAGGAGGAGGAAAATTGCCTTTAGGTGGTACTGGGGACTTCGGGGAGGAGAAGCAGGGAGGAAAATGTTCACTGTGCATACTTGTCTTCCATTCACACTGTGGTGGATTTTGTCCATTATTTGTATCTTTGAATCTGGTGGTTGCATGTAACTTGTGTTTTGTTGGCTAATTACCTTGTCATAACTGCAGAAGCTTAAGAGCTCCCCCCCCTCTCTCTCCCATTCTGTAGCAGAGCACATTTTTTATATTTGTGTGCATGTGGGAGGGAGGGGGAGGCGAGAGACTGGAATAGATATGGGATTACTTAATCCAGGATATTAGAGTTATTTTTTCATGCTTTTGCTAAGTATCCTACATACTGTGAAGGTTGCAATTTAAATTTTGCATTTGTAGTTTTGAGTTAATTGGCAGCTTATCTTTCAATAATCACCTTCTGAAACCCTCTCTGAATGAGCTGTGTAACTGTGAAAAAGATTGGGTTACAAAACTTTAGAATCACTGCAAATGCTCCCGAGATTGATATACTTAGCCCTCTCTCCGGATGCTGTCAACAGGATGGAAAACCCTATTCATCTCTGATCCTGTTCAAAACACAAAAGATCACTTCAGACTGTTCATTCAAGGCTGAATGTGCTTGTCATGCTTTTTATGTTAAATAACAGGTTCTCTGGAGAAGGAGTCTGAAGTTACAGCCAAATATAGATCAAATGTTGTGGAGAAGCCTCCCTTGTCTTCTGTGTCGGTGAAACGTCAGGTTGGCTGTTCAGAAGATTATCTTCTTTCCAAGCTCCCACCAGGTGGCAAGGATGTACCCTTTGTGGTCCCTCAGTTCAAGCTTGCCTACATTCAGCCCAGGAATCTTGGTAATCCACACCTTGGAGGAATTCAAGGTAAAGTGCAGGAAGAAAACAGAATGAACTTAAAAGCAGGCTTTTGGTGGGCTGGCCTTAGATGCCTTTCTAAAAGCTTGTGTATGCAAGTGGGGAATATCCTATGTTGTTTCCGAAGCAGTCAGTTGAGTTGAGCTGGTGACCCCTGCCTTCCTCTGCAATGAATTCTAACTTGCTTAAGACCTAGAGTGGTATTCAGTGTTAGTTCTACTCCGAGTAGATACATTTAAGTTAGTAAATATGACTAACTTAGATTCACTAATTTCAGTGGGTCTACTCTGAGTAGGACTTAGTGGAAGACAAACTCTTGCTCAGTGTTTCAGGCCACTGTGTGCCTTTGGGGAATTCTGCACAACATGCAGCTCTTAAGACTGGGCTCCTGCTGAGAGGGTGGGATATAAATCAAATAATAAATAAATTAATGAGACTAAAGACAACTACCCTCCTGCTGTTTGTGTCACCATTTGCACCAGAAAGAAAGCTCCTGACTTCTGCTAAGAATGTTTTCAGTCTCTTTGGCTTCTGATTCACCCAGCTGAACACACGAGCCAAGCAGAGGTTTGAAGTTAGTTAGGGTGGTTATTCCTTACAACCTCTTCAGATAATTAGGCCTGTGTTCTTCAGACTGTAGTTTGTCTTCCACCTGTTTTTATTTCTACAGCCTAGCACAGTGGGAAGGAGAGCCTGGCTGGGAGTCCAGAGTCTGTGAGTTCAAATCCCCACTCGTGTCTCCTGGGTGTAAAGGGCCAGCTAAAGATCAGCCCCACAGTGAGCGGCTCAGGGGTTACATGCCCTGCCACTTGTGCAGCCGTGGGCAAGCTGCATAGTCCCAAGGAGCCCAGTTGCCCCCCAGCTGGCAGTTGTGGACAAGGAAGGGACTGGCTTGTGCAGCTGTGGCAAGCTGAGCAGGCCCTAGTCAGCTGGGCAGGACTAGCCTCAGAGGGAGGCAGTGGTAAACCCCCTCTGAATACCGTTTACCATAAATACTCTATTCATAGGGTAGCCATAAGTCGGGATCAACTTGAAGCAGTACATTTCCATTTCAGTCTGGGTTGGATGGTACAACCAAGGTCTTGTTTCATGCAGATACGATTCCCCTGACAATGTGTTCTTGTGTGTGTGTGTGTGTGTGTGTGTGTGTGTGTGAAGCTCCTCCCTCCTCCCCCAGTACTTTGAGTAAGGAAACAATATCTTATTGTGAAATTTATGCACCTCAAGGAATCTCAGGCCAGGGAGTGTTTTGCAAGCCAGGAGGTTTACTATTCAATGCATTGCTGGTCTTGAGATCTGGAAAACAACCCAAATATTTTGTGCACTGGAAAAGTTAGCCCTTACATGTTTAAAGCTAAAAGTCTTAAAGTAAAAAGTGAGATCCTGCAGAATTAAGGCTATCAAAAATATATTCTGTGCCTGCTAATTTAAAGCATACAGAATGCTTGGAATCTCTCCCCCTCTTCTGCAATGCTTTTCTGGAACAGATCTAACTTTTCTAACCACATTGATGAATTTCATTCTTCAAAAGTATGCTTTAGTAGTTTTAGTGGTAATAAATAGTGGTAATAAATAGCTATATAATGTAGAAAATATGGATAGTAGATCAACTATGTATTAATATAAATTTTACCTTTCATTATAAATTGTGCAGTGTCTGGAAAAATATGGTATAATCTTTTAACCTTTTTTTCCAGTCTCCCAAGTCTTTCTTTTATTAAACCTGCACAAGATTTTCTTCACTATTCTAGTCGTCTTCTTGTGCTCTCTGCCACTTTTTCTTCTCATTACTGACAATAATTCCAGACATTAAGTACCTTGCTTATAGCCCCAAGGCAGATTACAGTCACATTTCGTTGTGATTATTTCGATTATTTTACCCAAGAGCCTTTCCATTCCTTTTGGCACTATCATCAGAAGTGAGGAAACCACACGATAGAACTCATGCATTAGATCTAAAAGTGGTCAGCCATTCAGAGGAAAGCTGCATGTTTCTGTTGTGCAGGAATACTAGGATAATGAAGCCTCACTGCCATCTAGTCATTACTGTTGTTCAGGCCCTGTCTCCTCTTTTCAACCTTGGACAGGGTATATGTTACAAGGCAAGCTTTAGGTACCCTGGGTTCAGTCCTGTCCCCACTCACCTGAGAGTAAGCCCTGCTGAACTCAGTGGGACTTACTTCTGAGTAGACGTATATGGGATTGTACTGCATCTGTTTACCTAGTAATGTTAATATTAGGTGTTCAGTGTAGTTGGGGAAACATTTAAAAAACACTTGCTGCGTATGTGTATTTGCCCATATCTATGCAGAATTGGCAGGTCAGTAATTTGTTGCCTGGTAGAACCACTTCTGTTATTCTGCTGAGGTAGGTAATAATAAACACTCCTTAATGCGATGCCTGATGCATGGCATACTTGCAGGGGTATGTGCTTTTCATATGGCAGCAGTGTATCTAGATCAGCTCTCTGACTGCATACTTCCTTGGACATGAACCAGCTCACTTCTGTGTTCTGCATGACGCTGAGTATACCTTACCACTGACACAAAATAAATGTCAAGTAGCAGTTCCAACTGAAATAGTAGGGTACACAGGCCAATTTTTAATGTAATTTTTATTCCTCTGCCAATAACTATGCAAAGTAACGTACCTCCCTTCTCTATATTTGTTTTCATCTTTTTATGAATGTAATATTCCTTGGTATCAATACATGGTGAAAGTATTTGGATCCTGGAAAACCTTTTATATTTTTACAAGATTTCCCAAGTCAGCTACTGACCTTTACACAGACATGCAACCTAGGAAGAGGAACCATCTGTTTTTGGACTCTGTAGACTGACCTGCTCATACGTTATGTAACACTTAAGTGAAGCGCTAAGTTGCCTAATAATATGATTAATGCTTTGCAGAGTCTGCTATAACATCATTTGGTGACCGGAAAGCAGAACTTTCCAGTGCATACCAGCAAAGACCTCTTGTTGATGTGGTGTATAACCCATTCTATATGCAGCGGCAGCAGCCTCCTCTCTCTCCAGATTTGACTCGGTGTCGCCCAGAAAACTCTGACAATAGAAAACTATATGGGTCAGGTAAAAAAATAAACAAGTTGCAACGCTGCATTATTTCCCCCACTTCTCTTCACTGTCTGCAGGTGGAATAAATGATCAATATGTGACCTTGTATAGTCCAGAGGGTAGTGTTGCATTTGGATCTGAAAGACTTGGCTTCAGAGGCCCTCTTTAACCATGAACTCAGTTGCCTTTGGGAGTGTACCATTGTTCCTTGGCTTTTTTAGAACCAGGGTGGTTGTCAAGACAAGGCATGACGGTTTTGTCCATGGAATGTGTAAATGCTTAAAATGACCTAGGTCTGTCTCCTGGGTGCTTGGTCCTCAGAGTTTTTTTCAATTGCTGTGGAGGTAGACAGCATTGTGTGCATGCTTAATATGGACAGCCATGAATATTGGGCAGATACAGTAACTATTTGCAATAGATATACTTTATTGCAGACATAGGGCAGTATTCAACTGACTTGTCCCACTAGTGCAATGATATTCCCCTCCTCTCCCCCTATATGCACCTCATGCCCACCCAAATTTGCCCCAGAGGGTTGGGTGAACCCCTAGAACAGATTTAGGGTGCTTCTGGAGGGAGGAGGAAGGAAAGTCCCATTGTACAGGCAGAAGTCCTTGCACTGATGGAACTATTTACTTAGTGCTATGTTGGATACAACCCATAATAATGAAATAAAAACCTATGAGAATAAAATTATACCATTCAGCTACAATGCCCACAATCACACACCCATCCATATCGCTCAATACAAAACCCCAGCCAGTTAATTTGTACATTGGAGACTGCTGACCAGATAAAAACTCATACAGCCTTAGAATTCAAATAAAGGTCACCTCCCACCCCACATCTCACCTGAGACAGAACATTCCCTCCTTCCCTGCCTCACATCCCAGGGTGGGGCAACTCTGTGCCAAAAAGACTCTCACTCTGAACTGCAGTGAGCAACTTTTGTCTCATCAATATTCTAAATGCTTAGGCTCTCTCCCCGTGGTATAAACACCCCATGGCCTACCACCCATCAGATCAACTAACTACAGCCTCCATACATTCCAAAACAAGCAGCCAACAGATCAGGGAAAAGGAGAGGAAAAAGAACCCTCAGTAATTTAACTACTACTAAGGGGATGGCCAAGGCAGCAGTGCTCTTTAATAGAGTTAATGAGTCAGGTGTTTCAAATTGGCCATGGCTGGTTTCAGTGCTTTCCTCTCTCTGAGGTCAGTTATGACAAGGTAAGTGCCCAAGTCAGTAGGACTGCTGGTATATGGTTTATATGTCTCCATGCACCTTGCAGCAATCAGACAGGTCAGTGCCTCCAATACAGTTATCCTCTGTGCAGGCAAAAGTCAGTGGGGAAACCAGTGGGAGGTGCAAAAAGCATTGTGTGGCTTCCATTCTTTTGAATGGGGCTGACACCAGGAAAGTCCTGCTGGATTGTGCCTTATAAATCTGAGATATTTTGACCTGTAATTGACTCACAACTGTCTGAACGAGAGATGCTAAAAAAAAGGGTTTAAGGTACACATTTAATACACTGAATTAAAAATAGGACAGAATTCATTATAAATATTTTATAATACCAGCATAAACACACATGTACTTCTACATACAACTTCAAATCAATGCCCATACATAATGAAATACAGAAGAGATATACCTGCAGATCGCTGTGACATTAGTTTCTCACTCACTTTTGAATCTAATCTCAAAGTATTTAATTGTTTTTAACCATGCAATCTCTGCCCCAGTTGTGTACAGGCTGTACAGCTGCCTTTGTTATTCCTGAGATTTAAATAAGGGGTCTCTTTTCTGTTTCTCTCTTCAGTTTGTGACTTGAGGAGTTGCACATTGCTAGGCTCATCCTCTCTAAGTCACTCTATGTTTGACCTTACAAGTCCACCCCACCGATTTTTGCAGGTAAATTCTTTTCATATCATATAAAAATTGTACCAACAAATGTGTTTCCTTTTTCTACATTGTTAATCCTAATGCTTATGATGCTTACAATGCCAAGCAATGTCTAGAATTTTGTGTGACTGATTAATTACTCTAGAAATTATTTCATCCTCTTTTGGAATTGTGCTTCACTGGTTCCAAATGTATTTTGTGTGTAAAAAGTTTATGGCTGCATGAACAAAAATATAAAAAGTGATTGACAGAACATTTTTCATCTAATTTCATTATGTATCTTTGGATGAACATTATTGCCCTTAGAACTTATGTGCTCTAGAAAGACACATTTATAGGCATAAAACCCATGGCTGTGTACCCCAAGAGCAATTCTGAAATACCTAAAAGGAGTAAATATTGGTCGTGCCACCTGCTGGGTGGTAGGTAGGTAGTTAAAATATGCTTGAGGAAAAATCAGGACTGAGTTAGCACTGTCCAGTATTTACTGATTTATTTGTGTTCCCAAACGCCTCTGGACTTTTTCTTGCTAGGCAAATCTATAGCTAGTTTTGTGATGCATGAAATTACTGATAAAGGTATATAACTCCCTTCACCCCAATGTCACTGGGTTTATTTCCTCCTCACACTTTGTTCTGTTCCAGGAGGTGCCCACAAACTGTTATCAGAGCATTTATGGCAGCAACAAAATATGAAATTGGGAAGAAGACTAGAACTGGGGAGGCCTGCTATGAGAGAACTAGAAAAGGTCCTCAAATGCAAAGATGTATCACTGAACCCTAAAGTCAGCATCATTCATACCATGGTATTCCCTATCCTATGTATGGATGTGAAAATTGGACAGTGAAAAAGTGGATAAGAGAGAAAAATAAACTCATTTGAAATGTGGTCTTGGAGGAGAGCTTTGCAGATACCATGGACCGCCATAAAGACAAACAATTGGGTGTTAGAACAAATCAAACCACAGCTATCATTAGAAGCTAAAATGATGAAACTGAGGTTATCATACTTTGCACACATCATGAGAAGACATGATTCATGGGAAAAGACAATAATGCTGGGAAAAAAGAGAAGGTAGTAGAAAAAGAGGAAGGCCAATCAAGAGATGAATTGATTCCATAAAGGAAGCCACAGACCTGAACTTACAAGATCTGAACAGGGTGGGTTATAACAGATGCTGTTGGAGGTCACTGATTCATAATGTTGCCATAAGCTGTAATCAACTTGAAGGCGCATAACAACAACAACTGGGAGAAAGGGTGGGATATAAATCTAATAAATAAATAAATGCATACTGTACATAATACTGTTGTATGCTTCAACCTTACATAGAGTTTTGCTGCTTTATTCCTATTTATTTCAGTGGGATTTAAGCAGCACTATATGGGCTGGGTTGTGGCCAAATACCAGTTTCTCTTCCTTTGCAGTGGCATTTTACTATTGGGGGGGGGGGGCAGAGGGAGAGCCAGAATAGTTGCTTCCTCTTGATTTGATATTGACAGGCTGCGTGAGTTTGCATAGGTGGTCTTGTATCCATGTTTTTTTTCTTGTTGACTAATCACACTTTTTTTTTCAGAGATATGATTCAGTCTCCAGCGTTCCAAGCAGCACTTCATCTAGAAAGGATTCGCAAGGTAGTAATAGGAGTTTAGGTAATAAACAGTTTGCTCATCTTCTTTCAAATCTGACAGCAAACTAGATGTTTAAACATGACATCAAGAATATAGACACTTTATTACTGCAAATACAGGTCATGTGTCCTGAAGGCTACTTACAGAAGCCATTCGCGAAGGCACACCCATGTCTGAATCTGTAAGAATGTAAGCTCAGAGCTAATCACCCAGTTATTTGTTTCTGCAAGAGGCTTGGGGACTCCAGAACTACCCTGGAGTTTTTCTGTGGACAAGTGTGTCAAATATGTGAGCCTTTATAGTTCCTACATCATGTTTTTACAGATCTTTCAGAAATAACTAGGGTGCGCTTCTCTGACTGCCTATATTGAATGGGCTGCACCATCAGGCTTGCACTTCCAAAGAAAGATGTTGTAGAGCCAGCGTATGGAAAGTTTGATCCTTGTGCCACATGGTTTTGTGCCATTTGCAATCTGTGTTTAAGAACAAATTTCTAAAGAATCATATTGTCACATCAACATAACAACTGTCAGTACTTCCCAGCCAGGAACTGGAGAAAGGAACCTTCTTGGTTTAGCTTTCTAGTGTGATAAGGCAGCATGCATTAGTACATTGCTCATTCATGGTAAGACATTGAGCGGTGGCTTACTATGACTTGCAAACTGAGCCACTGTGTAGGTGCACTTTAGTCAGGTTTCAATCCCAAGCTGCTTTCTCCCCATGAATATAAAATCCAATTCAAATATGTAAAAATGGAATGTCTGCATATTTGCTGTTTTTAATTGATACATCAGATTTATTTATTATTTTATTTATTTTATTTAATTTATATACCGCCCTAAGCCAAAAAGGCTCTCTGGGCGGTGTACATAGAGGATAAACAAGAAAATATATGAATAGAACAAATATAAGAAAATCAAAAAGCAAAACAAACAAAGAACAAAAACCAAACAACATCAGAATATACCAGTAATGAAATACTGTTTTAAAATACACTATAAAACAATTTTTTTAAAATAGAATATTTAAAATTTTTAAAATGCCTGGGAGTATAAAAAGGTTTTCACCTGGCGCCGAAAAGATAGCAGCGTCGGCGCCAGGCGTACCTCATCGGGGAGACTATTCCACAATTCGGGGGCCACCACCGAAAAGGCCCTGGATCTAGTCACTGCCCTCCGAGCTTCTCGATGTGATGGCACTCGGAGGAGGGCCTTAGATGTCGAGCGCAGTGTACGGGTAGTTTCATATTGGGAGAGGCGTTCCACCAGGTATTGCGGTCCCATGCCGTGTAGGGCTTTATAGGTCAAAACCAGCACTTTGAATTTAGCCCGGAAACAAATAGGAAGCCAGTGCAGACGGGCCAGAACAGGTGTTATATGAGCGGACCGTCTGGTCCGCGTCAATAGTCTGGCCGCTGCATTCTGGACTAACTGTAGTTTCCGAACTATCTTCAAGGGCAGCCCAACGTAGAGCGCATTGCAGTAGTCCAACCTAGAAGTTACCAGAGCGTGAACAACTGAGGCGAGGTCATCACTGTCCAGATAGGGACGTAGCTGGGCTACCAATCGAAGATGGTAGAAAGCGTTCCGTGCCACCGAGGCCGCCTGGGCCTCGAGAGACAAGGAAGGATCAAAAAGAACAAGACCGTGCTCTGGATGCTTCATTAGGAACAACTGCTATAATATTGGAGTCTAAGTCCCGACGAATGCAAGCGATCTTATCTTGAAAATGCCTGGCAAATTCATCACAGCGGGCTACAGATGAATCTATAATGTCCCGAGGGCCAGAATGTAAAAGCCCTCGTACAATTTTAAAAAGCTCCACTGGGCGGGAGAGTGATGACTTAATAATATCAGCAAAATATCTCTTTTTTGCTACCCTCACCGCTACTATATACTGTTTTGAACAGGCACTTACCAAGGCATAATGATGAAGGGAGCAGGAATTAAACTCCCTGTAAATGGAAAGTTAGTATGTCAGAGTGGAGGATTTTTGACAAAACTTTTCCCTGACATTCTATACAGAGGGGCCTTTTTCATGGAAACATTCAAATATGGAAATTCCCTACCTGCACTCTGAAGTGGTACAAACCAGGATGGATGGTACCATGTGCTTTTTCTGAATATTTGTTTCTGTCTAAGTAGAGTCTGTTAAGAATCTCTTGAGATTCTGAGAGATGTCAATACTAAGTTAATACTGCCACCCTGGGCTCCTGCTGGAAGGAAGGGTGTGATATAAATCAAATAATAAAATAAATAAATAAGTTCAGATGGAAGACTACAATAAAGGAAATGGTTGGAAGTTGAGCAGTCAGGTCAAAATTAGTGTGGAGGACTGGGAAGAATATCTGGGCCCTTGCTTACAATAGATCCAGACCTCTGGATCTGGGTCTGGATCTGTTGTAAGCAAGGAGCCAGATATTGGGAACAAGTAACTGATTAGAATACAATGTGATTAAGAAAAGACAATGGGCTTTCAAGATGCAGCAGACCAAGTCACTCTTGTGAAGATTGATAATATTCATTTTGTAACCAAGTAGTGCCATCCTGTACAATCAGAAAAGGATAAGTAGAGTTGCCTTATCCTAGTTTTATTATCAGCATTCTTTCCTATTTTGAAAGCCCAACAGCCATTTGATGCAGCTATCCAGTTTAGGAATACATCTGTCCTAAGTTTGCCCTTTTCCTAAGGAGCCTTAGAAGACATTAGATTGCTGCATGTTCTTGAAGAAAAATTATGCCTTCCCCCCTTGTGCTTTACTAGTGCAAAGAAGAATTCCTTATATTGGAGTGACATTAGTTGGATGTGCTTGTGACAGACAGAAAGATAATTTCCCTGTAGATAAAGGAAAAATATGAAAACTCCTCCTGGATCAAAGCATATATATTACCCTATTACAGTTGCCATCTGTTTTCTGTCAAAGGCCCTGTGCCTTTTAGCAAAACTGCTAATGTAGATGTTAAGTGCTACAGAGCTCTGAAAGAGGAAAAAGTTGCAACTCTATAGCTTATTAATATAATTTTGAGAATTCTCCCATGATGCATTTTACTTGGTTTAATCACAAATAGTTGAAGTACTGACAGAAACATTTGTAGCACCTCTGAGCCTAAATACTATATTTGCTTGTGAATCATACTGTGAATCCTGAGAAAAGCAGGCGCATGATGCATTGTAAGTGGAAATAGCTAAGTAGTGAAACTGCTCTGTAAAAAGAATAATAATGATCCTAGTTCATCAAATTGAATAATGTTTTGCAGCCCTTGAGAACAAGTTCTAAATGAGTTGTTGGCTTTATCCCCAGATACCATTACATTATCAGGTGACGAACGAGAATTTGGCAGGCTAAATGTGAAGGTGTGTTACCTTCCTCATGTGGAACAGGTCTGGATCACAATCTTGCAAGTAAGTAAGCTTAACAAGACCTCAAGAACTGAGCCCACCGTTGGTCTTAAACTGGTGATGTCAGGCAGAAATGTAACTTGTTTACCATCATCCCACTGTGTCTAAAGACAGCTAGCTACTGAGGGAGCCTAGCAAGGAGGCCTCTTTCCTTCAAAAGCCCAGGTGGTACTCCTTGACGTCTATAAATGCCTCTGGATTGGGCTTGTTCACTGACTGGAGCAACTGAGAGATCTGTTGTCACTGAATGCAGACTACTATCATATTGCTTCCCTTCTACTTTTGTCATATCCCACTTTTTATTACACAGCAGCGAGATATGACTCAAGAGTGGCACATTTGATTCCAATGAAGTTTTATAGAAGGAAAAAAATATCACTGGAAAGCCTGCTAAAGCATCTAAGACATATCACTACTTTATATTAAATAAAAAATGAAAATGCATTTAGTATTACATACTAAATATTACGTATATTAATATTTAAAATATTATTATATACTACTTTTAGTATCTCACTCTTCCCTTTTTTTCCTGATGATTTCATGTTACATTTACAATGTAGATTGCATCCTACTAATTTTGTTTTCATTTAAAAAAAACCCACAAAATTATTATTTAGGCTGCAAACCTATAAACACTTAATTGGAGTAATGTCAGTGGGACTTACTTCTAGGTAGACATCCATAGATTGCGTTATTAATCAAGCTAGGTTTTAGTGGTGGTAGTAAAATATAACAAATGAAACTGTCTTATACTTAAGTCAGAGCATTAATCCTTCCAGCTCACAACTATCTACTCTGACTTGTTATGTGCCTTCAAGTCAACTACGACTTATGGCGACCCTATGAATCAGCGACCTCCAACAGCATCTGTCATGAACCACCCTGTTCAGATCTTGTAGATTCATGTCTGTGGCTTCCTTTATGGAATCAATCCATCTCGTTTGGCCTTCCTCTTTTTCTACTCCCTTCTGTTTTTCCCAGCATTATTGTCTTTTCTAGTGAATCATGTCTTCTCATGATGTGTGCAAAGTATGATTAGTTTCATCATTTTAGCTTCTAGTGATAGTTCTGGTTTAATTTGTTCTGACACCCAATTATTTTCTTTTTGGTGGTCCATGGTATCCGCAGAGCTCTCCTCCAACACCACATTTCAAATGAGTTGATTTTTCTCCTATCCGCTTTTTCACTGTCTGTCGGAAGGCAGAGCTGGGGTCCCAATCCCGGGGAGCTGGATCCCGGAGAGTTGGGAGAAGAGTATTCGGATGGATGGCAGAGGGAAGGGGGAGGAACTTCCCCCCTTTGGAGCGAAGACGAAACAGAGGAACTGCCAGTGATAAGGTCGCTTAGCGACGGGGAGCCTGAGCCCTCCCTGGACATTCTCACGCCTCCCCCTCTTTCAGGCTCAGAGCAAGAGGGGAAAGAGGGAGGGCTGCTCACAGCCGAAAAGCGGGGAGGCAGTTTACCATCAGCCCCTCCCCTATCCCCCATCCTGGAATCGGAAACTTCAGAAGAGGAGGGGGTGATGCTTCCCCCCTCACCGCGCACACGCAGACAGCTGAAAAGACAGGAGAGAAGGGGGGGAAGGCGGGCAGTACCTGAGGGGCAGTTAAGGAGGAGCGAAAGATTGCGCGCCCGTTTGGCCCCTTCTTAAAGAACAGGCGGTAAGAAGTCCCTTGCTCTGTCAACTTTCTCCCAATGCCGCAGGACCTGTATCCCTGTATTGCTTCATGAGAAAACGCAGTCTTTGTTTGGACATTACCCTAATAAAACACGAATTAACTACAGCCGTTGGTCTGGTTCCTGAGTCACATCCTGGGCCTGACACTGTCCAACTTTCACATCCATACTTAGAGATTGGGAATACCATGGCCTGAATGATCCTGACTTTAGTGTTTACATCTTTGCATTTGAGGACCTTTTCTAGTTCTCTCACAGCTGCCCTCCCCAGTCCTGGCCTTCTTCTGATTTCTTGACTATTGTCTCCATTTTGGTTAATGACTGTGCTGAGGTATTGATTCTGCTCTGACTAGCAGTGGGCTTTCCTAACACTGCTGTGTGAGATCTTTTGTGAGATCCTTAATGGGAGATGTGAGGCACTGAACCTGGGACCTTGCATATGCAGAGTATCTACTCGACCACACCATGCATATTTTTTTTGGGGGGGGAAGATATATTTTGGGTTTTTTCTACTGGGTTATGCTTACAAATATTTTGTGAAAATTGTTATGTTGTGGTAATCCATTAATCAAATATTGCCTAGCGCAGTCCCTTCTATGCTCTGCCGTGGTAATTATGGATGAGGCTTGTATGCTACATACAACTTGAAGAGAGACCCATTGCAAAATGGTGTATTCAGCAACCATTATCCTTGCTCCAGCTAATGCTCTGAATTAGCAAAAGTTTGCTTGAGATTTTATGAGGTCAGAGAACCACATTCTGTAGTGAGGGGGTGGGAAATAGTAGCAATTAAACAGGAAGAAAAAAATCAGACAAGCAGTTTGGTGGCGAGCAGGATAAAATAATTTTTAATTTTCAAAATTAGTGCAAAGATCTGAGCTGGTCATCTAGCTGTGGAGAAAACCCTCACATTTCCATCAAAGGAACTATCACATTGTCCAAGCCGGTACAATTCAGATGCTCAGCAAAAGAAGCTTCCAGTGTAAGTAACATGTTTTAAAATTTTCCCTCATATGTGAATTAGCTCAGGTCCTGTAATGTAGGGGCACAAGTGATAGTGGGTAGTGACTCTTTTCTTTAAGACTTTATAGGAAGAACCTTCCAGTCATTTTTTTAATGGAGCAAAGTAGATCTTCCAGTTATGAATGAGGTATAACCTTGGCAACCCCCTTGTAAATCCTCCTTGGGTCAGGAGGCAGAGTAATGATCTTGCTGTCCATTCAGTGCAGTAGAAAAGATATATGCCTCATAGGTTATAGAATTTGTCAGTTGTAGGGATCAGTGGGGCAGTAATGTGATTTGGGGGGTATCAATTCTTTTATTGGCAGAGTTCCTATGCCTTTAACACCTATGACAGAAGACATTTTACCTGCTGAGTTTTGCCTATTAAAGGCATAGGAGCCCTGCCATAAAAAAAATGGGGAACCCTACTGTTTTCCCAGAGTTCTGTTTTTCTAGGGTCCCTCCACATGTGTATTAACACTTACTGTGAAGCATGTCACTGTAATCTTTTTGTTTGGTTGCCCTTAAGCCAAGGACAAGAGTCGACACCTTTCACTCCAATTATATCTATCTGTCACAATCAAAATTTGGGGAAGCTTACACAATTGTGTGTACTTAAGTTTTTGTTTTGTTCACGTTCAGAGGCTTATTGTGACAGCTTAAGACCTTCGCAGAACTGTCAATAGCAGCTTGATCAGTGATGGTCCAAGTCTTATGTCTATACTCTTCTTTGTACAGAAGTTTCTCCATTCTAAGGCAATGGCACTTCAAGATGCATCAGGCTTTGTCTTATGGGGAACTTTCCACACCATCAGTTCAGCACAGCAGATGTAATATCATCCATTATCCAGGCTGTTCTATACAACCGGCCCAAGCTTTCAGATTGGTGTCTGAGCTATTGGTCTCCACCCCATTGTTACATGAGTTTATGTAACTCAGGTGGTTGCAAGAGACACCTTTTTGATGGTGGTACCAAAACTGTGGAATGTCCTTCCAGTTGAGATCTGCCAGGTTCCCTCATTTTTTGTTGTTGTTCTTAGGCACCTGTTGAAGACCTTATTGATTTTAGCAATGTGCTGCTTTTATGAATTCTTACAGACTGCTGCTTTTAAATTCATATTTATTTATTTATTTATTGCATTTTTATACTGCCCCATAGCCAAAGCTCTCTGGGTGGTTTACAATTAAAAACATTAAAAACAAATATACAAATTTAAAAACACATGCTAAAATGCATGGGAGAAGAGGAAAGTCTTGACCTGGTGCCGAAACAATAACAGTGTTGGCGCCAGGCGCACCTTGCCAAGGAAATCATTCCATAATTTGAGGGCCACCACTGAGCAGGCCCTCTCCCTTATTGCCATCCTCCGAGCTTCCCTTGGAGTAGGCACTCGGAGGAGGCCTTTGATGTTGAGCATAGTGCGCAGGTGGGTTCGTGTCGGGAGAGGCTTTCCATCAGGTATTGTGGTCCTAAGCCGTGTCTTTGGTCCTGTTATTTTTAGATGGAGAGTGCTTCCCTACTGCATTTGGATGACTGCTAATGCAAGAATAGCACTAAAGATAAACCTGGGTGTTAGTATCAACTAGAAAGTTCGTGTTATTTATTATTAAATTGCCATTGGCTTTTAACAAAGCTATAGTGTTACTGGTGTGCTTGTTATTAGGATTAGACTCAGCATTTTGATTGCTCCATTTTGTATTTATTATCCTTTCCTTCTAGGACATTGAATTCATGGAAACTTTTGTGTTTGCTATCAAACTACAACTCCTGCAGACTGCGAGACTAGTGTTCAAAGTACAAGCTCAGACTCCCAGGAAGAAAACCATAGGAGAATGTGTTTTGCCACTGCGAGAGCTCAGCTCACAAGAAACTGGCTATTGGTTGATGATAGCACCTCCTTCCAAAGCTTCAGTAAGTTAATGTATTCTAGGGAGCCTTGGAGGTCATCAGGAATGGATATATTTCTTGGGGTGCTTCTGAATAATGACTAGGATTCTGGAACTGATCATTTATAAACACTATAAAAGCAACTGTCATAATCTTGAAAACACTGCAAATGAATAGCATTAAACTTCTGGTGGCTGCTACCAAGCTGTCACCTCTTCCCGGATAACCTCAGTATGATAACTTGAACAATAAACCCCCTGGCTATAGAACTGTGCTGTGATAATAATCTCTACATCCTGAGATTGTATCATAGAGCAGGACTCAGCCCCTCTTCACTGATGCTTTAAGATGGGTAGTTCTAGATAACTTCAAATGTGAGAGAATGGTTAATTCTAGGAATAAGTTGTTTGTTTCTAATAGTGTAAGGATGTTGCATTCTCATGTAATATACCTAACCACAATTTGGTCAAATTAATTTATATTCTCTTTTGAAAAATCCATAAGCATCACAGAATATGATCCTGAAATACAACTGCTCTTTTTAACTGATGTGTTGCAAGCAGCTATCCTAAGATTCTTTTGTTCTACATGAAACAATTTTAATGTATTTTAGGTTCCTAATAGTTCTGCTAAATTCTCTGTATTGTCATCTTCAGCTATTTTTTTTGTTCCTTAAGCTGTGTGCTTAACTTATGGAGCAAACTTCTGTAATTTGTAGTCAACAACAGCTGGTTGCTAAGAGTTCTAGGAAAAACACTATAAAGCTTTGACTAATTTATGACTTACGCTAAATCTGAAACTGGTACAGCTGCGATTGACAAAGGCAATAAACATTTTTTTTTAAAAAAATCTTGGATGTGCTTATGATACAAAAACGCCTTAAGAAAAAATAGGGATCCTTTTAGTAACATTGGATAGACAGACATTCCTATTGGAATGGAATTAGTGATATATTCAAGTACCAGGTCAGGGAAAGATTTTAATTATGGAGCCTTGCCACTGTAGGGTTTCACATGAGGGAACAATACTGTGGCCTCTTTTATTAAGTTTGATAGGACAGGTTCCAAAGAACCATTAAATTAATTATGTGAGTCTAGTGGGGCTTGTTTTTTTTCTAATAGCAGTGATAGTGGGGTGTGGAGGAGTCCCACCGGTTAAAGAAAATAAATGCCACAGAGTGAGTGCAAGCCCCATTCTGTAAGCTTATATAGCTCTTTGGACTCGAGCCTTAATTTCTAACATGTTTGGGCTGGGTTAGAACTTTTCAGCCCAGAATATTCAAGAGTATGTGAGTCCAATGCTCCAACTAAACTGGCATTCCTTGTATGTCAAAACAGAAAGTAATTAATAACATCTGATATCTTCACTTAACACCTATATAATACAGCCATTCCATTTTGTATCCGTGCAACTTGCCTCAGATGCAAATGGAGCATATCTTTGCACTCTCATTCTCTGTACAGGTGTGTCCTGCAGAACTGAAAATAGGCACCTGTTTTCAAGCAGTAAACAGCCGGATACAGTTGCAAATTATTGAAGCCCAGAACCTCCCAAGCTCAGCCACACCACTTTCTTCAAGTAAGTATTGCAATTCTTTTGTACGTCCTTTTCTAGAATAATTTGTGAGAGATAGAGTAGATCTTCAGTAGTTCAGCCATTGTCAGCATTCGACATAAATTCAACTGTGAAGTGCTGGTTTAAGCTTTGATGTGTGTAGTGCTCACTTCAGCAGCACATACACTAAGTTTCAGTGTGTGCATGTTTGTTAATACTGTAGTGTAAGAACAGTATTTATACTTTCTGGCCTGTATGGGGAGATGTTCTGCCCTGTGACTCTGGAATGCATGAAAATGTGAGTAATAAGGGAAGCAACTGTACTATTCTTGCAACTCCTCTCTTGCTCTGTTATTTGAAAAAAATTCAAGTCCCTAGGGTCTATTACACTCCGGTGCAGGTGTGATTGAAATACTAGCGGTTAAAGGATGTGGCTATACAGATAGGAGCAGCCTCAGTTTTTAGTTGCGTTCCTTTAGTTCTATGGGATAAAATAGACGTCTGTTGGAGATGAGGGAAAACCCCTCCTTCCTTTAGAAAACTGTGACTGTAGAGAAAAGTTTAGCTCCAATTCCAGGAAAATACCTGTTTACTTTCTCTCATTTTTAATGGCTATAATTTACTCCAATGTAGGGGGAAAGCAACATTGTTGTTGTTTATTTATATACATAAAATATCCTGCCCTTCCTCCCAGAAGGAGCTTCACTTAAGTATGCCTGTTTGTTGAGATCAGCTCTTCCTACAGCCTGTCTGGGGATGAGATCTAGCCTCCACTGAGAGAGACTAGTCTGTGTCTGTGGCACATAGATGCATCCCCCCAGAAGTCCCTACAATAGAAGCCTTTCTGACCCTATCTAGCCATTGGGTTAGTTTTGTTTTAAATAAAGAGCATCTTCTCTTACCCTTGCTGATTTTGAACTCCACATGGTGAAAACATTTTTTAAAAAATATTTTGTGTGTGTCATTTTCTTCCATGTTAGATTATTTTGTAAAGACTGCCATGTTTAGCACTGAAGGACTGGTTGATAAGAAAAAGACCCGGCTACTGAAATCGATTCATGGTCGAGTAAAATGGGGAGAAACTATTATTTTTCCAGTGAGCCAGAATGAGCATGGGATAAACTTTCTCATCAAACTCTACAGCAGGAGCTCAGTGAGAAGAAAACATTTTCTGGGACAGGTTGGTTTATTTACACACACACACACTCAAGTAAACATGAGTCTGGGGTTTTAAAACTCAATTAGGTCACACTTCTGCTTTGGTTATGTTTCTAAGACAAAAGAAATGCCTTCTATTTATTAAATCCTATAAATTTCAGCTTCAAGCTGCATCCTATAAAGTGCTAGTTAGTTAGCTTATTTTCAAGCAATCCTGAGGGAAATCCCCCTTATAGAACTTGAGCTATGATCCAGGATCCTAAACTCAACATTCAAATGGAATGGAGGGCTAAATTTCAAAACTAGCAGTTTCCAGAGTCTGTGCACATCATTTTTCCACACAAAAACTTTCAACTATCTTAAAACACCCCTCTTCCATTGTGCCTCTCACCCATGTTTCTCATGCCAAATCCACCTCACCAACACCACAGTTTATAACCCCCACCCCCGAATTTTCATGCCTTGAGTATCTCCCAACAACAGTAACAGCAACAACAATGGATTGCCTTCAAGTCGATTCCAACTTATGGCAACCCAATGAATAGGGTTTTCATGGTAAGCGGTATTCAGAGGGGGTTTACCATTGCCTCCCTCTGAGGCTGAGAGGCAGTGACTGGCCCAAGGTCACCCAGCGAGCTTCATGACTATGTGGGGATTCAAACCCTGGTTTCCCAGGTCGTAGTCCAACACCTTAACCACTACACCACACTGGCTCCCAAACCTGTGCTATATAAGCTTCTTTCAATTATATTGTTGTTTCAAAATCCTCCCATCCACAAAAACAGCTCGCCCCATGCTACTAGATCTGCTCATGTGCCTGTACCTTACATGTGTATTCACAGAACTGCTTTGGAGACCTATCCTTAAGATGATTGCACACCACAGAGATTATTGCAATTGATATAATTGCTTTATAAATACCAATATTGTTTTGCTTATTTGGGGGAAATTAACAAAACCTAACGGAGACCAATATTATGTTGCTCACTTAGGGGAATGAGCAAGAACTGCACAATTTATTATGATTATAATATTTATTTACACAAAATAGCTTTGCAACTTACCATCCCAGTATGCAGCACTGCAGGATGGTAAAGCAGTTAATTCAATAAAAGGCAAAACATAGGCTATCGATCCCATGAATACTGTTCATAATTCAGAGACAGATGGAGATATTGCCTTACATGGAGTTTGGGTGGGTGTGTTTTAGATGTTCAGTAGAACTGCAGGACATCTGAAACAAATCAGGAAGGGGAAAGACTACATGCAAATACTACGGGTTTTATGAGAGTTGTAGGTAGACGAGATTTGTACAATAAGAAAGGTAGAAGTGAGAGGGTTGAAAAGCAGGGATTATCTATTATTGTCGCCCTGGGCTCCTACTGGGAGGAAGGGCGGGATATAAATCAAATAATAAATAAATTAAATAAATAAATCTATAATGAAACAGAAGTTATGAGAAACAGTTCATTGGATTTCTGTTGTGCCTTGCTGAGGCATGGTTGTGGCTGGGTTTTGGGGGAGGTTGGGGCTTAGCTTGGGGCTTAATTGTCAGTTGCTGTAATGGGGATTTCCCCATGCCTAGGTTTGTTTCTTTTTGTTTAATCTGCATTTTGGACTTTCCTCTCCCCAATAAAGCTCAGGCTTATACAAGCCAAGCCTAATTCCCTTGTTTTTTCTAGTAATCTTCCTAATATGTTTGGCTTGTGCTCCCCACAAGGGTCCTGACTTGATTTCAAAACAAAAACGAAAAACACAATCTGGTGGTAGGGAAACAGGGCAGAGAAGCAAGGAAGGGGTCCAGCTAAAGGTAAAGAGGATATCTGGCTCCCACAATGACCCACAGGATTGGAGCGTCTTGAAGGAGAATAACGTGAAGCAGCCTTCTGGAAGATCCCCAACAAGCTGGACCAGTAGAGCAATCTTCTGGACAGAAAACTGGATGATTTGGAGCTGTGAGCAGGACCTAGTTATAGGAAAATGCTTATCTAATGGGCATTAACTCAAACGTACAAGGTGATCTTGTTACTGACAGGGCTGGATGGAAGGAACATTACATTACAAAAGATAGGTAGTAAGGTGTTGGTAGTCATAGCACTTAATGTTTCCCACCATAGAGTTGCCGCAAAGTCATGATGGACATCTTAGCCAATCAGATCCTGATTTAAGAGGTATCACTGTCTGCTGCATAAAATCATAGAATAGTAGAGTTGGAAGGCACCTATAAGACCATCGAGTCCACCCCGTTGCTCAATGCAGGAACCTAACTTAAAGGATACCTGACAGGTGGCTGTCCAGCTGCCTCCTGAATGCCTCCAGTGGTGGAGAGTCCACCACCTACCCAGGTAATTGGTTAGGAAGTTTTTTCTGATGTTCAGCCAAAATCTGGCTTCCTGTCACTTGAGACCATTATTCAGTGTACTGCATTCTGGGATGATCGAGAAAATATTCTGGCCCTCCTCTGCCCTTTCAAGTACTTGGGGAGTGCTATCATATCTCCCCTCAGTCTTATCTTCTCAAGGGTAAACATGCCCAGTCTCCTCATAGGGCTTTGCAGGAATTGTTCTTCTCAGGAAGTACTTACTGTAATTAAGGGAGAATATGCTTGCTGGAGGAAATCCGTTATTTGCAAGGAATAATTTTATTTATTTATTTATTTAAAAATATTTCTATCCCGCCCTTCTACCCTATAATAGGGCATTCAGGGTGGCTTACAAAAATAAAATCAAACAAGTACATAATAAAGTTGTAAACAGTAAAATCACAAAAACATTAAAATAAATAAAATACAATTAAAATTCATAAAATACAATATACACACATACACGTATATAATATATAGGGAGTGATACTAAAGGGACTACAAAGGTAAAATTTAACATAGAAGACATAACATCAGTGTCAGGCTCTACCTTCAGTCCCTCCCAAAGGCTCTCTGGAACAAGATTGTTTTCAGAAGTCTCCGGAAAACCAACAGGGAGGGAGCAGAGCGGACTTCTTGGGGTGGGGTATTCCAAAGCTCGGGGGCCACAGCTGAAAAAGCTCTCTCCCATGTGCCTGCCAGTCTAACATCTTTTATTCCAGGCATGCAGAGGAGACCAGAGGCAGATGATCTTAAATCCTGGGCAGGTACATATGGGCGTAAGCGGTTCCTCAGGTATATTGGTCCAAGGCTGTTTAGGGCTTTACAGGTCAGAACCAGCACTTTGAATTGGGCCCAGAAACAAATCGGGAGCCAGTAGAGTTGATAAAGCACAGGGGTGATATGCTCCCTGCACCATGCTCTGGTTAACATTCTGGCTGCTGCATTTTGAACCAACTGTAATTTCCGAACCTTTTTCAAAGGCAGCCCCACATAGAGTGCATTACAGTAATCAAGCCTCGATGTCACCAATGCATGTGTCACTGTGGCAAAGTCAACTGCCTCCAGGAATGGATACAGCTGGTAAACCAGTTTGAGTTGGCCAAAAGCAGCCCTGGCTACTGCAGCCACCTGATATTCAAGCAGCAGGGCAGGATCCAGGAAGACTCCCAAACTGCGGACCTGCTCCTTGAAGGGGAGTGCAACCCCATCCAGAACAGGTTGCAACCCTGTCCCTGCTGCAGTTTTTCCCTTGACCAGCAGTACTCCCGTCTTGTCTAGATTAAGTTTCTGGCCAATTTTAAGACCAAATTAGAGGTGTTACCTTCATTAGATATGGTAAAGGTTGCAGGGGTTGACCACAGCAGCCACTCTGTGGAGGACTTTGGTGGGAACCACTTTGGCTTCCTCTAAATAAATGAAACTGGCCTTAAGCTTGATTTAAACTTGGCTTGAGCTTCCTCTGATTACTTTCACTAGTGCTGTGTTCTTGGCTCAGAGCGAAGCCAAACTGTCCGCATAGTCTCAGGGCCCATGCAGAGTTGCAGTTGAATCAATCTTTTCAGTAACATGACCAAACACTCCTGTTATCAAGTTGGTTCCCCCACTGACTTTCTGTGCACTACACCCTACAGTAGCTACAAATTCTGGCAAGCTGCAGGTTTTATACATTCCACTGCTCCTGATGTTCCCTGTCCTTGTCTCTCCTGTATTCAATGCATTGCTCAGTTCTTGTGCTGCTCCTTAGGAAGGGGAAAGGATGGCTGCTGCTCTGGCATGCAGTAGCAGCCACTGTTGAATCAACCCCTTTGTCTTATAAAGGCAGCAGTTTTCTAGCACTGAAGATGTTTCAGGAATTTGTGTGGAGTGTAGGAAGAGTATTCTCCATGGCCATTTGGGGCCCCACACAGGGCCTGATAAAGCCCCTGGACCACTTAGACTGATACCTAAGTGTGTGTTCTTGCTGTGAACAACAGCAACAAAGCCTGAGCCTGACTGACAGACTCCTAACAAGCTTTCTAAAATGCAACAGGTCACACATTCACTGGGAGAGTGCTCTTGTTTTTGAATAGCCCGTATACAAGAAGCTAATTTTCTGTTTTCCGTACTGTTGTCACTGTTAAGGAGAAGTGAGTGTCACCTTAAACTGAGATTTCTTCACCGATTTAGGACAAAAGTGTATTTGTAAAGTATTGGTTCCTGATTGTATGATAGGGTAAGCCTCCCAATGTAAGAGAAAATGCTCTCCTATGATAGGATTGCCCTTCCCCAAACTGGCTAATAAAACATTGATTGTGCCTTTGAACTCATAGTTGACATTTATTCTTAACAGTCTTGTGATTGTACTCCTAAAGTACAAATCTGAACTTTTTTTAAGGGATGAACAAATCATGTATGTTGTAAGTATAGTAAAATCTCATTTTGCAGTCTTTTTATCTCCTGCAACAACTCAGAATACACAACTGGCCAGCTTTAATAACATGCTGTGTTATAGGCATGTGCTTTGGGGATGTTTCCAAAGTACATATGGCCAGTTGTCTCCATGATGCTGGCAACTTAATTAGATGAAGATGAATGTTGGGGTCATCTTTTTCAGCAAGTAGTAATGTCTTCAATAAAGCTGAAGAATGTCTACAAGAGCAAAGTAGGTTGCAGCCCCAGAAGACTCTCTTGTGAAACCACATCTGCACACATGATCAACATCATGTTAGGTTTGTGTGTTAAACTCTCTCACTGAATTTTCCATTGTGTTTAACCCTCTCCCGTGGATATCAGTGGAACTTACAAGGGCTTGATTTAGGCTGCTTGGTGGCCTACTATAATGATTTTAGTATCGTAGCTGCAGAGAGAAGATTAACATCCCCTATGCAAACTTTTCCAGTATGGTTCAAATAAGTTGTCCGCTCCTGTACAGGCTTTGTTGTGCTGTATGTTACAAAGCTTCTATTTCATCAAGTTTCATGTTTTATAAAAGAGCAAAGCCTCAAAATCTGTAGTGTATGAGCAGATCAAAGGTTAAAACATAAAAGCTGAGTTAGACATTTAATTTTTCTTATAAGAGCCTTCCTGGATTAGATCAATGGTCTGTATCGTCCAGCAACCTGTTACCTTTAGTGACCAACTAGGTGTCTGTGATAACTCCATAAGCAGGATGGCAATAGCACTCTCCCACTGTTGTTCCCCAGCGATTTGGGATATGCTGCCTGTGATCTTGGAGGTAGCATACAACCATCATGACTAGTAGCCACTGATAACCGTATCCTCCATTTAGGATGGAGTCCTCCTTTAAAAGCCAATTTAAGTTTGTGAGAGTCACAACTGATGGTAGTAAATTGTTCCTGTAGTGGGGAAATTTTTTTAAAAAAACAACTGAGCCCATTATGGTCCCCAACCAGGTCAGAAGTAATCCTGCATCCCCTTTGATTTAAAAACAAATCTCTTAAAAAATACAGTAAGCTATCTGATTTAATATTTTTATTTATTAAAACTGATTCCAAGCCTTGAAAGACTGCCTGACTACTGCGGTTATTTGCATTTTAGTCTGTTTATTGTGATATACTCTTACTTACCTTGTTTTAATGTAGTGTTTTTTTAAGTTGTGTGTTTATTTTTGTAAGCCACCTTGGGATATGTATAAAAGTATTCTAAATAAATAAAACTGACAACATATTTAAACAAGCAGCAAGATCAAGTTTTTTAAAAAGATAGCTTGTTCAAGGCATTTTTCATCTTTTTAGCATCTTTTCTGTTCTTTGTATTTTTCAGTTCTTTTCTGTTCTTTGTTCTGACCTTTGTACACATTTTTTCATACAGTGATTGAGATAAATGTCAAAGATGGCTTTTGGGGTGATCTTTGTAATGATTCCCTGTGATTTTTCCCTCTGCAGGTCTGGCTAAGCAGTGACAGCAACAGTTCTGAAGCTACCGATCAGTGGAGAGATACAATTGCTAATCCAGAGAAGGTGGTTGTTAAATGGCATAAAATCAGTCCAGCATGACGATGATGTGGGTAATACTGATCTGCACTTCAGCCAAGAGGCTTCTGCACTTATTTAAAATAAACAACCTTCCAATAAGACAGAAGGAAAATAAATGCCCAGATGGACTGTATGTATTGCTACCTCTGGAGAAGAAAATGAGAGAAGGAGTAGTGGTGCTAGAAAAAAAAAGACAAAGTGGAGAATCCTAGCAATGTTCACAGAATTCAGAGGTTACCTTACAAAGTTAATGACCCAACTACTGAGGCTTTCAGTTTCACTAAAGATTTAAAGGAAAACTTTTACATATTTATGTTTGTGTTAGATTTTCATCTAACTTGAATATCTAAGTCAAAAATGACTTTGAAGGGCTTACCTTTAGGAAGACCTTTTCCTTTTCTTGATTGAAAACTCTGCTTCAGCTGTTTTGTTCCTAAAACTATTCTGAGGACATTTCTTAATTATTCTTGCAGGCATCTCTTAGTTCTAATTTCATGATGAACAAGACAAGTAAGGCAAGCAGAGGGTGGGATTAGTATTTTACCATTTAAAATCTTGGAATAAACTTTTTAAAGTAATTTTAATGCTTGCTTGTCATTATGAGTGTTGGACTTTAAAGTGAGGGAGGGCTGGGGGTGTTAAGACAACTCTTGCCACAAACACATAAAAGAGCTCAGTGCTCTCCTTCGCAGTGCCAAATCACAATTCTTACTTCTATTTTTGAGCCTAAGACTTACCTCACTGTTGTGAGCAGAGTTAATGAGATTAGATGGGTTAACAGTAAACTAAGCTTTTGCCTCACATGAATGGAAGTATTCTAACCTAGGAGAAAAGATGTGTACTCCAGATTATGCACTTAAGAAATGTTATATTAAGAAGCTGACCCAACTAGTTTGTGTAATAGTGAAATGTTTACTGGAAAAAATATTGTAAAATGTTCAGCATTTTAAGTTCTGTTGTGTAATTTTAGCAAGAAGATGTTGTGAATATTTATTATAATATGAATACAAGAAGCTGAATATAAAGAGTCTATATTGGACTGTAACCCTCTAGAAATTGTTGAACTCCAGCTCATCAGCCCTAGTCAGCGTGGCCGGTGATGATGGAGTTGTAGTCCAGCAACCTCTGGAAGGTCACAGATTTGCCACACTGCTGTATGAACATACAAATGAGCTAGCTAATATTGCCAGCTGTAAATCCTATACCTTCTAACTTCTAACTTTTTGATAATTAGTTGAGGCCCAAAAAATATTCGTAATAGAAAGCAATGACAACCCTGTGTGCTATTAGGCAAACAGGGTGGGATGTACATTATCTCTTTAATGCATGTTATTGGACTACAGCTGTCTTAGATTATACCTGGTGATTGGCCATGTTGGCTAGGGCTGATGGAAGTTGTAGTCCAACAACATCTGGAGGGCACCACATTGGCTACCCCTGCTTTAATGTGTGCAGGAGTGTGTTACAAACACAGTTTTGTCTCTACCTTTTCATGCTTTTTTGAATCGCAGTATTAAAGACTTTGGATACTAAATTAGCTGAAGGGTGACAAGCAGCAACAGACTGGTGTCAGTAATAAGGAAATCAATATATACAGTATTTGTGTACATCTGACTCTTAAGTTCATGGTTTTAAATTTTGGCAGAAAGACCTCAGAGAAAGCATGAACACACCCTAGCTTTATCCATTCCTCTCCTTTTTAACAGATACAAGATATTTAATCTTAGTAGTACTGAAAAGCCTAAGTAGAAAAACTGTTGAGTTGGACACCTAGGCAATGGGGAGAGATTTGCTTCAGACATAATGTTGGCGTTTGGTTAATCTTAGCCTGGTTATAGTTCAGACTATTGTAAAGAGGGTCAAAGACTGGGTTGTGTTTTTTTTTTTACACTTAAACATGGGGGAGCACTGATTGTGCTGAAAATCTGCAATGGCAAAAGACTCCAGAACTGGCAAGAACAGAATGTGCTGACTGGGTCTCTCCCACTATAGTTTGCCCATACAGGGTGTCAAAAGCAACTTTCCCCCCTGAAATATAGGCAGAAGTTAGGGAAGATCTTTTTCCAAAGGGAAAATGTAAGTACTTTATAATACGTCACCAATCCATACAGAGAAACTAATGGTTCAGACTGCAGATTTACTTTCTTGTCATGTGGGAGCCTTTGCACTCCATTCAGCTCTTTTTTTTTTTACAATAATTTTTATTCAAATTTTCATAAAACATACAAAACAAAATCATAAAACATTCAAAGACAAAAAACAAAACAAAACAAAAATAATTAAACAAAAAAATAAAATATTGACTTCCCATTTGTCACAGATCAAATCAGTTATAGGTCTACAATATATAACAATCCTGTCTCTTAAATCATATTATAAAATCACTTTCCTCCAGTAGTTATCTTAATTAATCATCAAATCTCATAAACATTACTTTATTCTTTCCACAAAAAGTCAAAGAGAGGTTTCAATTCTTTAAGAAATATATCTATCAATTTTTCTCCAAATAAACATGTTGATTAATCCATCTCGTTAATAATTATAATAATCTTATTGTCATAACCATAGTCCAAATAAACATTTCGATTAATCCATCTCATCAGAATCTGTTAGGTTCAATAATTTCAATAGCCATTATTCCATTATCCCTATTAGTTCCATCTTCCATCTTCAATAGTCCTGTTAAGTCCAGTAACTTCAGTGTCCAATCTTCCATTATCAGTATTCCATAATAATCTTGCTGTCGTAGCCATAGTCATATAATAAGTCTGATGGGAATTTCCTCTATCCCAAATATTTTCTTGCCATCCATTCTGAATAAGTTGCTGAAATACTGTTCTTCTTTTTTACAAAATGCACTGGCTCATCTCTTGAGAGTTTTTCCATTGTCACATGGCTGCAGTTAATTCCATAGATTTTCTCTATATCAAACTCCATCACGTCATTCCAGTCCAAAAGATTATCCAAGCCATTGATAACTTTATCTCTAATATCTTCATTAATTTCTTCAGAGTTAACGTTAAATTCCAAACAGTAGATTTTATTTCTAAAATCCATAAACTCCAGATCTTTTTCCAATTCCACATTTGTTCCAATCTCCAGGGCTTGTATCTTCCCTTTATTTTTTCTTTTCTCATCTCTGATCTCATTCTCCTCTCTCACAGGATCCCCTATTTCTTTAAGCTCCTGCGTCATTTTGCTCAGTTCAATTTTCAGCTCCTTACTACCCTGTCGCAGGGTTTGTTTCGTTATCTCAATCTCATCCATTATTTTCTGAAACATAGTTACTTCCAGATTCTCAGCCACTTTCTTGATTGCCATTTTTAAAACCACGAAAACAAAGCAAAACAAAAATAAAGAAGAACCACTTCTTATTTCAGCAACAATTGGGTTAATATTCCAGGCTTGATGACATCACAGTATAAACAGAGCAGCCTGCCTTATCTCTCTATGTTCAAGAATGCAAAACAAATTTAGTTGCCAGCATCAAAACAGTTAGTGGCGTCGTGAAGAAGCAGATTCGTCAAAATAAAATAGACCAAAAAGAGAATAGTCCCAGACAATATAATATTCCTCGGAATAGAAATCAGGAATAGAAATCCCTCTTCTGTTTATATCTTTAGAATGCACTTCCAGGACAGCTTTTTGCGACAGAAACAGAGATAAGCTGTTAATTTTGTGAATAACAGAGAAGAGTTATAGCTCACCCAGAAGTTGTCCAAAGCCGATCAATCTGACAAATCTCCTTTTGCTGCAACAATTTAGACCAAGTAAAAAAAATAATAGAAAGAAGGGTGCTTGCCTGTTAGTCCGTTCTCTCTTTAAAGAAAAGATAAACGTATCGCTTAAACAGATAGAGCTTGTTCGGAAGTCCGTCCGGCATTGTTGGCTGGACCTTATCTCATAAATTAATGAAATCCAGTCCTCCCAACAAAAACAGGCTTTTGAGGTTGATCTCTACGTTTCTCCCTGCCCGGGTGAAATTTCATCAGTCAAAAAAAAATGTTCTGACTGATTTATATCTGAATAAGCTTCTTTTGAGGCGGGAGCCCGTCCCAAAAGGCACAAGCGAAGTCACCCTTCGCACTCCATTCAGCTCTTGATAAGTTGGCATTTTCAATAACCTGGTCATCAGAACATGGTATGGGAAGAAAAATAATTAGTTGTACGAACTCATTTATAGGCTGTAATTTTTAGTATAACTCACCCATGGCAGCTTCCACATAAAAGCAACAGAATGTAGTATGAAACCAAAAGCTTCACAACTTATAAGGCAGCAGTACAGAAGTTATTTTAAACAAGTCAGTTAAAATGCAGTGCACAATAATATAAATCCCTGTGGTTCTTTAGTTGCTGTACCAGATCCCAAATCCTAGCTTGTCTCTTTAGCCCTCAATTCAAATGAAAGACTTCATACCTTTGAGTATACCGCTGATACGTAACTTAGTCTTTTCTGTCTTTCCTTGAAGTGATCCAGGGTATCAGACCTATACATAACAGAGTTAGTGAGTCTCCTGGCATTGATAACATTTCTGCTCTTTCATTTGTACCCCCATGTGCCTTTGGCCAGTGATTGTGTCTTCCTTGGTGCATAAAGTTATAAATACTTGTTTAAGAGACAATGGCCTGTTACCCAGCTGCACAACACAGGCATCCTAACAGTCACGGTATGAAAACAATAGTGCAAGACAATTTTCACCACAGGGACATTCAGAATGATAGCCCACACACATGGTCTAAAATTGTGGCTTTGGGATTTTTTTTATATGAATTAAAAACTTAGATCAGTTAAATGTAAATATGTCATTGGTAGAGCTACTTAGAGAACGGGTGGAATACAATTGAATAAATAAATAGGGAATGAAACTAGGTATGCACCAATACATAGCAGGCAACAGTATGACTTGTTTTTCCTTAACTAATTACAGCAGCAGGGGAGCGCAATTCTCAACATGAAAGTAATATGAAGGAAGAGATGGCTTATTTCTTCACTTTCCAACCAATATCTAAATGGAGATAAGACACCCATTACCCTGCATGGCTAGACAAGTCAGGAAAAGTCTCCAATTGGCACCAGTGGGTGGGGATATCTCCATTCCAATCTCAATGGATGACTGAAAAGATAAGCCTGCCTCTCGCACACTGCCTTCACAGAATCAAGTTCCCCTGCCTCTATAATTATAGAAAACAAAATACGTAGTTGCATGCTATGTTTCTAAGCACGTCTAGTTTGTCCCTAACTTGACAGTTATCTAGCTCATCAATCATGACTAAACAGTCTATAATTTTTATAACTGTTCTGTAATTAAAGCTGATAATCTCAGTCCTTTGTCTGTTTTGCAAATTATATCTGGATCTTTTGTGCAGATACACCTGAAAGGTCAATGATGAATGAACCATAAATTGTAGATTATTGTGGGTTTATACAAACAGAATAGTGATAAAACTGAGGGATATTTTTGGGAGAGACTTATTGAAACAGCTGTTGCATTGCCTGTACTGGAAGGAAATGATAAGTGGTTAGATGGTGGTTTTGACTAACATGTGGCTCTTCTGAGCTGAAAATAAACCAGGTGACTGAGACTGTCCAGGGACATCAGAAGCAGTATAGGAAAGGCTGTGGCTCTCAGTTAGAAGCTCTTCCTGTAGTGAAATCTGAACTCATATTTGCAGGAATGGAGGGGGCCTTGGTTTGGTGATGAAATGAAAGCAGGGAACCATGTCTTGTTTAAAAGAGTAGTGAAACAGTTAATAGAAAATCAAGCTGATGGATACAGTCAGCAATGCAATCTTGAGAGGTCTGCTAATGGAGAATAACGTGGCATATTTCAGTTGCTGTTTTAAAGACAAGACAGTAATGGATTGGAGATAAATGAAAATAATGGTAAGAAGGAAGGTTGACTGGGGTTGCCGGACAAAACTGCCTAGCCGCTGAAGTGAGATATAGGAGCTATCTGTGCAGGACCAGAGAAATCTTAGGATGAAGATCTTAATAAGGTTTCTGGAAAAAGTAGAGCTAGAATTGAAAACTAGGAGTTTCAGTGGAACCTGGACGATGCTTGTTGCCAGGCACATTAAGTGTTTTGATCATGTAAGCTGCTGAAGAGGTGGGTATTTACTTTGTGATTTCTGTAAACTAGAAGCTAGAAGTACACAAAACATGATGGCAGAAAGGCTGCTAACGCACACAAATAGTTTGATATAGTTCAATTTTAATGCAGAGAGGCTTGAATTGCCTCTGCTTGCTGATAAGTGTGGTGCTTAGAAGGAAGCCAAACAAATGAACACCAGACCACATCCAATTTGGCAGTAGTACAATGCTGCTGCCTGCTCTCCAGTTCAATACTGTAGTCTAAAGGCAAACTCTCTCCAAGGCAGAGAAGGCTGCATATGTACTGTCATATACACTTAAGTGATACCATCTTCTGTTTTGGATTTGATGTATGTTTCATAGCAGTATTATCTGCAATATGTTTAATTCCCATAGCTCTGTGGCCCTTCTCAAGAGTTTTAGCCCTCACTGAATTTTAATAAAGAGGGTTCAGTCTGCTGTAAAGTTGCTGTGCTATGTCCCTGATTTTTTTTTTACCTAGTACAAATCCTCAATGTTGGTTGCTTCACAGATACGTTTCAGCTTCTAGGTAACTATTAGATTGCACAACAAGCTTGGATTTCAGGAACTTTGTTCACAATATAAAGTTTATTAGGGAGATAATTTGTCCATATTTATGGAAAGGCAGATTAAGTGTACAAACTGAAGCCTCCAGTTTAAAAACAACTACGGGTTTCATCAGGTGACAAAGAACAAAAGCAAACACACTTTTTAAAAGTTTTGTTTTGTAGAAACAAGAAGCATACTGTTTCTGATCCCTATTCTAAAATTTGAAATTGTTATGCATTATAATGATCTCTGAGCATAAATGGCATGTGTCACAATTCCATATTCAATAACTAAAACACTGATGTATGTCATCTTACTTGGTTGCATTGAAATTTGCCCACTGTAGTGATGAATAAATAGGCTGTTCATTTTTTTACAGATTAACAGTCCTATCCTATGCATCTTTACTTAAATTTCATAGATCTATAGTTCTACCTCAACTATAGATCTATGAAATCAATTTCATAGATCTATGGTCTGGGGAATTACATTGTGGGTAATTTAAAATGGCAGGTGGGAACTGAGATTGTTTCCCATTCAAAAACAGCATTGCCAACTGCGGTTGAAAAGCATATGTGGGCCCGGGTAGAGCAGTAAATTGCAGTACAGCTGGTGAGGAGCCCTTGCAAGCCCCTAGGGTCCTTGACCTGTGCCTGACCTGGTTGACCACTGGTGCTGGACCAGTTCACAGATTAACAGTGCAATTCTATGCATGCTTACTCAGAAATGAGTCCCCATGTGTCCAGCAGGTCTTTCTGTAAGGTAAGTGTGCATAGGTTTGCAGCCTAAGGTTGGCAATCCTATGTCACATGTGTACACTGTTTACCATACACTGATGATTAATTTTGGAGGCACTTCTAACATGGAGTGCTGGGTGTGTTGAAAACTTTAGGAATCAACGTAAGCAATATTGTTAATGTATACTGTACTGCAAATATCTCTTCATACTACCTCATAACAAAAACATGCTTCTGGATCTAAAGTTGGTGACTAAACCTTCATGGCTGCTTTTTGCATGTAAATACTGTAGAGAGTGCAAATGAAGCGTGAGAATAGCAATGGCAGTGCTATCAATTGGAAAAATCCAGGTTCTTATGAGGAAACAGATTTAAAAAATCATGTACAGGAACCTTTCCCAGTCCAAGGTCCACACTCCTTCATGGGCAACCTTCCAGGGGCCATATGTCACTGGTGGTGGTTGGGGCCAGCGGCAAAAGTATGAGACTCTTACCTTTGTACAGTAGGCTGTATTCCATTCATGCAAGAGTCAGAAGTTTCAACACACACTCGCATATTTCCATCTCCCATCCAGAGAAGCAAGAGGTATTAGAATCATAGTAGAGTTGGAAGAGGCCTATAAGGCCATCAAGTCCAACCTCCTACTCAATGCAGGGATCTAAATCAAAGCATTCCTGACAGGTGGCACAGTTTATCGCAGTTCAGGGAAAGATTCCAGCCAGGCAAAAGCACTCAAGGATGTTCCAAGAGCAATACAGAGAAGGTTGGACAGCTGCATCTGATCCCTAGGCCTAAAGCTCCCCGCCCTTTATGTAGAATCCCTTTTTAGAGGGGGGAGAACAAAGAATATGGACTAAATTAGAAGAGGAAAAGAAGTAAAAGCAATATCACCAGCAAGCAAAGAGGAAATACATTTTGGTAGTGAAGTATAAAGGCAAAGAAAACCTAGAGAGTAGGCAGAGAGCGTCTTCACTCCAAAGTGTCAGCAGGTACAAAGTAAGCCAGTCTCTCTGAACAATATGGTTAAAAAGCAATAGCAGCAAAGCTCTCTCCTCTTGTGATGATTCTGGTAGCACCATTTCCGAAGGGCTAAAAAGGGGTAGAATCACCCCTCATCCCCAGCTGTCATCAGGGACAGATTGACAGCTCCTCTGGTCTAGATAGTGAATGGCAGCAGCAAAGCTCTCCTTTTTGACAACTATTTGATAGTGTGGGACCACACCAAGGAGTATTATAAATGTAAAGTGAGCAAATATGTAAATACTCAGCAATAAAAAATATGGTCTGTTTTAGGTCTAATAAAAACAGATATTGGATTATGAGGGCGCTGCTTAAGGTTTCCAGGTCTCCAGTTTTTGCCTGGAGACTCCAGATTTTGGGCGTTCTCTCCAGCTGGGTCACCTTAATCTCTGGACTCCTAGCTTTCATTTTTTTAAAAAATTAAGTTTCTAGGTGGTCTGGTTCAAGAGATAGACACCAAAACATCAAAAAACAAACACCCCAGCAACTTCTGTTAGAAGCTGGCTACTCTAATCCCTGCCCTTTCAGGTTTTTAGCCAATAAGTGAAGTCAAGGTTGTGATTAACAAGAGATTTGCTAACCTCCAGACAAGAGCTAGAACCCATTGCAAATCTTGAAAACAGTTTCCTTTTCCTGTTTGTCTGCACATCAGTGTAGTGTATAATATGTGAGTGTATAATATGTTATACTTTTCTAATCATGAGTCAAAAACAAAGTTTAAATTTTACTGGGCTGCTGTAGAGGGCAGTTTATTTGTCTAGCCTGTTTTGAAAACCTTCCCAATATGAAATTTTAATCCATTACCCACTTTTTCTGGGAGTAAAGCTGCAATACTAATCCCACATACCTGGGAATAAACCCCATTGAATTCAGTAGGGCATACTTTTGAGTAGACATGGTTAGGATTGTGCTGTAAATCAATGGGACTTTTGAGTGAACATAGCAAAGGATTGTACTGTAAATCTTTCTCTCCCCCTCCAATTCTTTTTCTTTTAAGCAACTAGGCAGGGCTTACTTAGAATTATTATTAGAATTGGAATTTATTATCTGCCCTTCACCCAAAGGTCAATGCTTTTATTTGGAAGGAAACAAATACTGTTGTTTTTTTTAAAAAAAAATCTGCAATGACTAACTGGTTTTGACACACTATTATATGGGGTGTATGTATTTTTACATCTCCAGTGTGTGCGTATGGAATCTTTCCAACAACCCTGTGAGGCAGGGTTGGAAACCACGGCAGCTCACATTAAGAAATAAATCCATTTAAAATCCAATAATCATGAAACACATATAAAACAGTTGCAAAACAGCTTAAAGTGGCATGATTCTGAATTTTGGGTTGGGTGAGTGAGGTTGCAATCCTGTGCACGCTTCCCTGTTTGAGTAAGCCCACTGAATACATGGGGACTTGCTTCTGAGTAAACATGCATAGGATTGTACTCTAAATATATTAACCAGTTGTATAAGTAATAAACATCTTTGACATTCATGCTTATATAAATATTTCTTCATACGATGTCCCGATAAATATCTGATTTCACACTATGGTTATACATTATTTCCTGTACATTTTAAGTGTGCCCTTCTTCCTTAGGGTGGTCATGGTCCCCCTCTGTTGTTTTCACTCTGAGGTGGTTTTCATCCCCCCAGGTGCTACAGATTTAGGACAGATACCACCTATTAAATATTTCCAAATCTCCTGAATGTATAGTAGACACACTGGGAGATAGACAGTGATAAAACATCAGAGGTTGGTAATAATTAGAAGAGGCAGTCCAATACATTCAATCTGCTAGTGTGAGGGGAACCACAGTTATTATAGGGAAAAGCAAATTTGTGCCACTTTTTCATTCCTTTCCTTTACCATTGACCAAATTGTTGTCACTTTTCTTACCACATAACTATATGAATAGTCATAGGCAGTGGTAAAATAGCCTCCAGCATGTTATAACTGACAGTAAAAAAGCGGAGGGGGGCATGACCATCACTCACACGCTTGCATGCACACACAGAAATGGAGAAAGCCCAGAGGCCTCCCTCTGCTCTTCAGCTGATCCATGCAAATCAGAAGATGCTGCAGGGATGAGCTTTCTGCTCTTCAGATGACTGAGCAGTAAGATTCCTTACATTGTAAGAGAAAATGCCACTGAATCACAGCTATTTATCCTGCTTCCCAAATTTACAAGAATGAGTTTAGGGATAAGAATTTGTTTGTGTGAGGAACTTGACTCACTTGTGGATTACCCTTTTATTGAATGAACCTAAACTGAGATCAGGGAAAACTTTTTCCTCCTCTGAGGTTCCAGCTGCCAAGTTGAGGCTTTCTAAATGATCCAGAATCACAGCTTGTTATGCAATATGCAGGGCCCGGTGCCAGTACTTTGTTTAAGAAGGGTGTGAAAGGAATTGACCAACAAGCTGGTGATGCCAAATGTTAACAGTGACGTCAGGTATACACCTGCCTCATGAATAATCCCGGATCCACACACAGATGTACGGTACACTTGAAGCTCTTTATTAACTTATAAACCTATAAAAAATCAGCATGGACCTATATTGCCTTGAGTTACTGTTATACTAAGGCATTCAGATCAATTGTGTTGTATATTCTTGCAAGGACTGTACCACTTCATAGGGAAGGTGGAAGACTGCATGACTAAATGCAACTCTACATCAAAAACTCCCAGACTCAATGTTGTATTGTCTGTACATTTTCTTAACTGGCAGGCCCATTGAATGATTTGATCACTGAACATTTTCTTTTATGAATGGTTTTACAGAAATTTTAGGGGCAGTTTGTAGGCAAGTTTGATTTGACCATTTTAAATGTATCTATTTATTAAATTTATATCCCACCCTCCTCCCAGAAGGAGTCCAGGGCATCAAACAAAAACACTAAAAGCATTCTAAAACATCTTAAAAATAAAAGACTTTAAAAGCATATTAAAACAAAACATCTTAAAAACATTTTTTTTAAAAAAAGCTTTAAAAGCACCTTAAAAAGCAATTCCAGCACAGGTGCAGACTGGGATAAAGTCTCTTCTTAAAAGTCTTGTTGAAAGAGGAAGGTATTTAGTAGGCACTAAAAATATAACAGAGATGGTGCCTGTCTAATACTTAAGGGGGGAGAATTCCAAAGTGTTGGTGGCTGGTGCTACAACACTAAAGGTCCACTTCCTGTGTTGTGCAGAATAGATCCCCTGATAAGATGGTATCTGCAGGAGGCCCTCGTCTGCAGAGCATAGTGATCGACTGGGTTTATAAAGGGTAAGACAAGCTTTCAGGTAAGTTCACACATCCCTTCATTCAATTCAAGTTCACACATCCCTGTTCATTACCCTATCATTAACTTGTATGTGTGAAACTAGCAGATCAAGCACCCTAGCTTTCATAATCCTTCGAACACAATAATTTTAAATACAAAAGCATTCATTCAGCTGTTATTTATTGAGTTATACAGATGCATGGATAAATCAGTTTATAGACAGGTAATGAACTTTGGTTGTGTGTAGAAGCACAGAAGTATAGACAAGAGCTCAAATTAAAGCAGGAAAAATGTATATTTGCTAGAAATCCTTTTATAAAAATGTTGCATAAGCCCCTCTCCCACTAACAAGGTCTAGGCATGTGCAGTGGGCACAAACTGATGACTAACTGTTTTGGGGGAGGGGCAACTGAAAATTGAGGGTGGGGAGAGATTGGAATATAAGATCCTGGAAAAGGGCATGGCTGGCTGGATTTTTGTTTGTTCGCTGGTCTTGTGCCAACCAGCAGGGCAGCAAAATGGAGCCACCCACAGACAACATAGGGTTTTCTGCATACTTGGGGAGTCCAGGTATTCAGAAAAATGGGGGGTTGTGCCTTTTTTCAAAAGTAAAAGGCCAAACGAAGGCTGAAGATGCTCATTGAGCTGTGCAGGAGGTATAAGAAGTTGAAGTCAGTTCAGCATAGTTGTGCGGCGGCAGCCATGGGCTTTGCCTTAGGCAACCAGCGGAGAGGGGTGTGATGTTCCTATATTAATGTATATATGGTAAGTGTTGGTTGTTTAGAAGATACATGGTAAGTGGAGTGAAAGAGGAGGGGGAGTGAATGGGCAGTAGAATGCTAGATGATTGGCTGAGTGTTTAAAATGGCTGAACGTATAAAAGGAAGAGAGACAGTGGAATCTGAGAGGTGGTGGTGGTGGATGAGGTGAACTGAGTGGGTGGTTTTGGTGGGGTTTAGAGAGTTGTTTGCCAGGAGAGAGTGGAGAAGGAGGGGGGTGGAGTTCGGATTAGTATTGAGTAAAACCATATGCTTATGTGCCTTAAGGTGAAATCTTGTTAATCTTGTTATCTTTGTTATCTTTAATAAATACTTAATTTGGTTTACCAAAGGCCTGATCCTTGGCTGGGGTTTCACAGACCAGAAGGGAGGGTAAGGTAATGACCAAGGCTGAAGGGAAACTGTAACAAATGGTGGCAGCGGTGAAGAGAATAACAATACCAGTATTCAGAGTCTCTGGGAATACTAGTATTAGGACGTGACTGGTGGTTGCCTAGGAGGGGGATCTGTTGAGATCTGTGCTAGAGCGGGGAGAGAAACAATAAAAAAGGACAGTCCGGACTGGTGGAGTCCCTGGTGGTGCCTAGTGACAGGCAGTAACCACGAGCAGGTAGGAACCTGACAGGGAGAGCCAGGGAAGGGCGTCACAGGTGGTGGCAGTAGTGGTGGGATACGAACAAAGGAGACTACGTCACAGGTGTTGGCTGTAGCAGTGAGATACGAATACTAGAGAATCCCTAACAGTGGTGTGGCAAACAGAAATAACAAAACAAGATTACTTGTGAGAGTGACTGGCAAAGAGTGTGTGGCAAAGAGTGAGTGAACTCAAACACCATGGCTGAATATATAAAAATGAAAAGAGAGGAGCTGGTGGAGAAGTGCATAACATTCAGTTTACCTCACGAGGGTAAAGGGGTAGATGAATTGAGGGTAGCACTTATAGGATTTGCAACTGCCCAGCAAAAACAACCTGTCAGAGAAGAGACCCCAGAAGGATATTTAAGCAATCCCGCTTATATAGAGTACTTGAGAGAGAAGTTAAGATGGGAGGCTGAGGAAAAAGACAAGCAGAGGGAGTTGGAAACTGAGAAGTTGAAGATGGAAACTGAGAGAATGAGAATGGGGTTTGAGGAGAGGGAGAAGCAACGAGCAGTGGATGCTGAATTACAAGTAGAAAAGTTAAAATTTGAAAGAGAGAAGTTTCATTCTGATGAAACAAGAAAGGACAGAGATGGAGCAAAAATAAAGATTACTCCAAAGGACTTTGCTGTCTATGAGCCTGGTCAAGATCCTCAAATTTACCTCAGCACCTTTGAAAAAGCAGCTCAGTTGTGGGGGCTACCTGAAGATAAATACATGCAGTATTTATCAAACCTGATTAAAGGGGAATTGGCTGAGGTATACCAATATTTCCCCTCAGACAGGCCCGTCACCTATGCTGAATTCAAAGAAGCAGTGTTTAAAAGATTCAGACGGGGGCCTGATCATTTTAGAAAGCTTTTCAGAAACTGCCAGATACAGACAGGGAGGTCTTTCGTGGAGCTGGGGGCAAAACTGATGGACATATTTGGGAAATGGCTGACAAGTGCAAAAGCTCAGTCTGTGGAGGAGATGAAAAACCTCATGATATTAGATCAATTATACCATCAGTTACCACCAGAAATAAGGCTCCTGGTCAAAGACTGTTCCCCTACATCGGTGCAGGAGGCCGCAGAGATGGCGGATCACTTTGCCTCCAATAGAACTGGCTGGGTGGGGAAAACATCAAGAGATTTTAAACCCAGACCATATAATGCTGGCAGAAGGGATGTGGTACCACAGCGAGTGAGTCCTCCAGTAAAATCTGAAGGGCACAGGACACCCCAGAGTGGATCTGTGTACCCTAAAAGTGAGGAGAAATTATGCTACAAATGTGGTAGACCGGGGCACCTACGTTTTCAATGTGAGGTTGCCAACCCCATTAGTAATCCTGCTCAGACAAGGGCAGTGAAAACAGAGCCCAAGGCTTTAGAAACAGCGAAAAAGGTTCAGTTCTGCCAGATAAACTGGACAGAAGTAACAGACCTTGATTCAAGTCTGAGAGAGGAAGTGAGTGTACAAGGGGCAAATTATTGGGCATTGCTTGATACTGGTGCCGCTCAGACATTACTGAGGCCAGATTTAATAAAATCTGAGGTAATATTACCTCAGGAAACTGACTATCCAAGGAGTGAGGGGTCAACCAGAAAGTTTGCCTGTGGCCCTGGTGAAAATGACTTGGAGAGGCCGAGAGGGCCGATATAAAGTAGGCATTAATGCCCAGCAACAAGAACCAGTAATACTGGGAAGATATGTAATGGGAGCCCAAGGAAAGATATGTGTAGTGACCAGACAGCAAATTGGCAGAGAAAAAGAAGCCATATTAAGGGGGGCTGCAACAAACAGGGTGGAATCTGTTAACCAGCCTCAGGTCACCATAGCAACCACTAGCAGGCCTGCTGAAGGAGACAAACTGTATCAAGTGGTCTCTGATAAGAAAGAAGCAGAGCAATTCAGGGAAGAGCTGCATAAAGATATAAGTTTGAAGCAGATAAAGGAACAAGCTCTGACTCAACAGATTCCTTTCACTGACAAACTGAGGAATCAAGTTGTGTGTGAGAATGGGATTTTATATAGACTGTGGATGCCCGCTGAGAGAAAGGATGAATGTGAACCAGTGAAGCAATTGATAGTACCTAGCAAATACAGAACCAGATTGCTAGAGGTAGCCCACGATGTCCCATGTGCAGGACATCTGGGAATAAAAAAGACCAAGAGGAGATTGGCAGCACACTATTATTGGCCAAACATCTCCAAAGATGTAAAACAACATTGTCTATCTTGTGGAATATGCCAAAAGGTGGGGAAAAGTGGAGTAAAGACTAAGGCACCCTTAAAGCCCCTTCCTATAACTGGACAACCCTTTTATAGAGTGGGAATAGATTTGGTGGGCCCTTTTTCCAAACCCACAAGGCATGGCAAGAAATATCTAGTGGTGGTGGTGGATTTTGCCACCAGGTACCCAGACACAGAAGCACTGAGATCTGTAGAAGCCCCTGTAGTGGCAGAGGCTTTATTAAAAATCTTTATGAGGCTGGGTTTCCCTCATGAAGTGCTGATGGATCAAGGCAGTGTATTCATGGGAGAAGTGATGCAATGTATGTGGAAATGTTGTGGTCTAAAACATCTAAAGACCACTACTTACCATCCCGCCACTAATGGGTTAACAGAGAGATTCAATGGCGTTTTGAAGGGCATGATCAGAAGCTATGTTCAAGATCACCCACAAGACTGGGATGAACGTTTGGGATGCTTCTTATTTGCATACCGAGAAGTCCCTCAGGAGTCAACAGGCTTCTCACCCTTTGAACTCATGTTCACTAGAAAAGTGAGGGGACCTTTGGAACTATTAAAAAATTCATGGGAAGGAACCCTGGGAGAGTACAAAACATCTGTAGTAGATTTTGTATTGGAATTCCGCAATAAATTAACATCAATGATGGAGGTGGTGGAAAAGAATTTGAGTCAAGCACAGGAGAAGCAACGTTACTGGTATGACAGAACAGCCAGGGAACGTGTGTATGATGTGGGAGATATGGTTATGGCGTTCATACCCAGGAAACATGACAAATTACAGGCTAACTGGGAAGGACCATATACCATCAGAGAAAGGCTTGACACAGTGACGTATGTAATCACCACAGACCAATTAAACAAAAGCAAAGTGGTTCATGTAAATATGTTGAAGCCTTACCATACCAGGGATGTATAGGTGTTGCAAGTTACCTTATTCCCTGAGGGAAGTGGGCCTGAACTTCCAGATTTGGTACAGGAAAGCAAAGACAAAGGAAGGGGTAGATCAAGTGGAATGGTCAGAGGAGGTGAAGGAGGAAGTAAAAGAAGAGATTCTGAGAGTTTTGAAAACCTATAGGAATCTCTTTAGCAACAAACCTGGCCGAACCAGTATAGTTATACATTCCATTGATACTGGAGATCATGCCCCAATCAGATCTGTTCCGTACCGTGTGAATGGGAAAGTTTTGAATGAGATCAAAAAGGAGGTGGAAGAGATGCTGGAATTAGGAGTGATCAGGGAATCCGTCAGTCCCTGGGCCTCAAGTATTGTCCTGGTTCAGAAAAAAGATGGAACGACAAGGTTTTGCATTGATTATCGGCTAATCAATAAAATTACTGTCCCAGATGCGTATCCTATGCCTAGGGTAGACGCAATGTTAGAGTTACTGGGGGCAGCAACCATTATCTCTACACTAGATCTCTGTAAAGGATTTTGGCAAATGGAACTAGACGAACAATCCAGAGCCAAAACTGCCTTCAGTACACCAGATGGGTTATATGAGTTTGTGACCTTACTCATGGGACTAAGGAACTCACCAAGTTCATTTCAGAGGCTAATCAATACTGTGTTGCGAGGCATGTCAGATTTTGCAGTGGCCTATATCGATGACGTGGGCATTTTTAGCAAGTCGGTGCCTGAGCATGTCCAACACCTGACAACAGTATTGGAGGCCTTAAGAAAAGCAGGCCTCACAATAAAAGCTAAGAAATGCCAGTTTGGACTAAAGGAAGTAATCTATTTAGGACATAAGGTGGGGTGTGGGAAAATCACTCCCTTATGGAGCAAGGTGGAGGCAATACAAGCGTGGCCGATCCACTTAACCAAAAAACAAGTAAGGGCATTTCTGGGTGTGGCTGGATTTTATAGGAAGTTTGTGAGAAATTTTGGGGAAATAGCAACCCCCTTGCATGAATTAACAAAGAAGAAGTGTTCTGAGCGTGTGGTATGGACGGATGAATGTCAGAAGGCTTTTGATCTACTGAAGCAAGCCTTGTGCCAAGGACCCATATTAATAGCACCAGACTATGAGAAACCATTCATCGTGGCTACAGATGCGTCGGACATGGCGCTGGGAGTCGTCTTGCTACAGGAGAGAGAAGGCACCAGACATCCAGTGGCGTACCTGAGTCGCAAGCTGACGCCGAGGGAGAAAAACTATTCGTCGGTCCCAGAGCTTGGAAAAGTTACTTTTTTGAACTACAACTCCCATCAGCCCCAGCCAACTTGGCCACTGGATTGGGCTGATGGGAGTTGTAGTTCAAAAAAGTAACTTTTCCAAGCTCTGGTCGGTCCAGAAGGAGTGCCTAGCGGTCGTGTGGGGACTGAACAAGTTGCGCCCATACGTGTGGGGACAAAGATTCACAGTGACTACGGATCATCGGGCCTTGTTATGGTTGCAGACTATGAAAAACCATAACACTATGCTCCAGAGGTGGTCCTGGGCCCTACAGGACTATCAAGTGGACTTCCAGTTCATAAAAGGCAAGGACAATGTACTGGCCGATGGACTTTCCAGGCAAGTGGCTGGGACTGCAGTGACGTGACCAGACGGAGGAACAAAGAAAAACATTTTCCCCATAGAGACTTTTATTTGTTAACGCGACGTATAAATCCTGGAACAGGAATAATACTCTGCCGTTGTTTTAAGGGGGGGGGGAAATGTGATGTTCCTATATTAATGTATATATGGTAAGTGTTGGCTGTTTAGAAGATACATGGTAAGTGGAGTGAAAGAGGAGGGGGAGTGAATGGGCAGTAGAATGCTAGATGATTGGCTGAGTGTTTAAAATGGCTGAACGTATAAAAGGAAGAGAGACAGTGGAATCTGAGAGGTGGTGGTGGTGGATGAGGTGAACTGAGTGGGTGGTTTTGGTGGGGTTTAGAGAGTTGTTTGCCAGGAGAGAGTGGAGAAGGAGGGGGGTGGAGTTCGGATTAGTATTGAGTAAAACCATATGCTTATGTGCCTTAAGGAGAAATCTTGTTAATCTTGTTATCTTTGTTATCTTTAATAAATACTTAATTTGGTTTACCAAAGGCCTGATCCTTGGCTGGGGTTTCACAGACCAGAAGGGAGGGTAAGGTAATGACCAAGGCTGAAGGGAAACTGTAACAAATGGTGGCAGCGGTGAAGAGAATAACAATACCAATATTCAGAGTCTCTGGGAATACTAGTATTAGGACGTGACTGGTGGTTGCCTAGCAGGGGGATCTGTTGAGATCTGTGCTAGAGCGGGGAGAGAAACAATAAAAAAGGACAGTCCGGACTGGTGGAGTCCCTGGTGGTGCCTAGTGACAGGCAGTAACCACGCGCAGGTAGGAACCTGACAGGGAGAGCCAGGGAAGGGCGTCACAAGGGGTGGTGCTGTGCATCCGGCCTCTCATCAGCTGCATTGCTGTGATTAGTGGGAGGGGTAGGGACAAGGCAGTTGGGAGGTCAGAGTGGTGCGGGAGCAGTGGCAGGAGCACTGGATTCGCACCACCCCTCCCTTTGGGCCATTCTTGCTTTGCCTGCTTTAACCTAACAGAGACCTGGCAGGGTGGAGATTAATTTGGATTGGAGGAAAAGTGCTTCCTCTGATCCTACTTAATCACTCTTACAAAGATTCTAAGCCAGGCGTCACCAAACTTTGGGCAAATGGGTACATATGGAATTTTGAGAGAGTGACGTGTGTGCTAATAACAAAATAGCTGCTGTGGGGGTGTGGCATAACACAAAATGGCTGACATGGGGCTTGGCATAACACAGAACAATTGCTATGGATGCATGGCATAACACAAATTGGCTGCCACTTCTAAAAGAGCAGAAAAAGAGACAGGACTACAAACTGGTATGGATATACCCCCTCACCAATGAAAAAGGAGCACTTATATCTTGCTCAGAGAGAAACACTTTGCACCTGTTCATAATGGAAGGGAGGGTAGATATCCAGTCCCGGCATCCAGTGAAATGTGGGCATGTTTAACAGGGGTTAGTTAATGTAGGAGAGGCTGAGCTAGTGCAAACAGAAGCTGAAGAGGAAGAGCGAACAGTTTCTCATGCACTGAATTGTTTTTTCCAAAATACAAAAACGAACAGCAAAACAAAACGAGTTGTGTTTTGTAATTACTAACAGAAGAGAATGTTTTAATATTTTCTCTTTTTTGTGTGTAGGTAGGCATATATGTAAGATCCACTGGCAACTTGATTTTCTGTACAGTTATATTATTATACTTTGTACTCAGTTTCCTTAAAATAATTTGAGGAAAGTCTTTGATAAATGTTGCTGCTTGTGTTTTATTTAATTTATTTATTTATTGCACTTGTATACCGCCCCATAGCCGAAGCTCTCTGGGCGGTTTACAGCAACCAAAAACATTACAAACAAATATACAATTTAAAACACATATTTTAAAAACAATTTAAAACACAATTTAAAAGTTTAAAACAATTTAAAACACATGCTAAAATGCCTGGGAGAAGAGGAAAGTCTTGACCTGGTGCCGAAAAGATAACAGTGTTGGTGCCAGGCGCACCTCGTCAGGAACATCATTCCATAATTTGGGGCCACCACTGAGAAGGCCCTTTCCCTTGTTGCCACCCTCCAAGCTTTCCTTGGAGTAGGCACCTGGAGGAGGGCTTTTGATCTTGAACATAGTGTACGGGTGGGTTCGTATCGGGAGAGGCGTTCCATCAAGTATTGTGGTCCCAAGCCGTGTAAGGCTTTATAGGTCAAAACCAGCTCAGAAACATACAGGCAGCCAATGCAAGTGGGCCAGAATCGGTTTTATATGTTCGGACCGTCTGGTCCCTGTTACCAATCTGGCCGCTGCATTTTGCACAAGCTGCAGTTTCCGAACCGTCTTCAAAGGCAGCCCCACGTAGAGTGCATTGCAGTAATCTAATCTGGAGGTTACCAGAGCATGGACAACTGAAGCCAGGTTATCCCTGTCCAGATAGGGACATAGTTGGGCCACCAACCGACATTGGTAGAAGGCACTCCGTGCCACTGAGGCTACCTGAGCCTCAAGTAACAGAGATGGTTCTAGGACAGTGGTTCCCAACCTTTATGAGTACGGGACCCCCTTTTTAAACTCAAAAAATTTTGTGACCCCCCATATGCTAATTGTTGTAATTTTAGTATCTGTTAATTGAAAAAAAACATAATGGGACTTCCGGGAAGGGTGACTTAGCCTGTGCCTGCTTTTGAGACGGGCTCCTGCCTCAAAAGAAGCTTATTCAGATATATCAGTCAGTTTTTTCTTTTTTTTTTGACTGATTAAACTTCTCCCGGGTAGGGAGAAACGAAGAGATTAACCTCAAAGCCTATTTTTGTTGGGACGACCAGATCTCATTAATTTATGGGACGAGGTCCAGCCGACGAAGGTGGGACGGATTTTCAACAGCAAGCTCTATCTGATAAAGCGATCGTTCATCTTATCTTCTAAGAGAGAACGCACTAACAGGCAAGCACCCTTCTTTCTATATTTTTCTTTTACTTGACTTAAATTGTTGCTGTTTAAAAGAGATTTGCCAGATTGATCGGTTTTTGACATCTCACTGGGGAGCCATAACTTCTCTCTGCTACGCACTAATTAATAGCTTATCTCTGTTTTTGTTGCAAAAAGCTGTCCTGGATTTGCATTCTAAAGATATACACAGAAGAGGGATTTCTATTCCAGATTTTTATTTTGAAGAATATTATATTGTCTGAGACTACTCTCTTTTTGGTCTATTTTATTTTGACGAATCTGTTTTCTGACGACTGCCATTAATTGTTTCGATCCTGGGAACTGCATTTTGTTTACTTAACTATGGAGAGATAAGGCTGTCTGCTCTGTTTATACTGTGATGTCACCAAGTTTGGAGTATTAACCCAATTGTTGCTGAAATAAGAAGTGGTTTTCCTATATTTTTCTTTTAAAATGGCAATTAAGAAAGTGGCTGAGAATCTGGAAATAACTATGTTTCAGAAAATAATGGATGAGATTGAGATAACGAAACAAAACCTGCGACAGGGTTGTAAGGAGTTGAAAATTGAATTGAGTAAAATGACGCAGGAGATTAAAGATATAGGGGTCCCTGTGAGAGAGGTGACCCTGGAAGGGGTCCCTGTGAGAGAGGAGACCCCGGAGATTGGAACAAACGTGGAACAGGAAAAAGATTTGGAGTCTATGGACTTTAGAAATAAAATCTATTGTTTGGAGACACAGGAGATTAAAGACATAGGGGTCCTTGTGAGAGAGGAGACCCTGGAGACTGGAACAGGGGTCCCTGTGAGAGAGGAGACCCTGGAGACTGGAACAGGGGTCCCTGTGAGAGAGGAGACCCCGGAGATTGGAACAAACGTGGAACAGGAAAAAGATTTGGAGTCTATGGACTTTAGAAATAAAATCTATTGTTTGGAACTCAATGTTATCTCTGAAGAAATTAATGAAGATTCTAGAGATAAAGTTATCAATGGCATGGATAATCTTCTGGACTGGAATGATGTGATGGAGCCCAATATAGAGAAAATCTATGGAATTAACTGCAGCCATGTGACAATGGAAAAACTTTCAAGAGATGACCCAGTGTATTTTGAAAAAAAGAACAGAGATATGATTTTACAGCAGTATTTCAGCAACCTATTCAGAATGGATGGCAAGAAAATATTTGGGATAGAGGTAATTCCCATCAGACTCTTACTATATGACTATGGCTTTGACAGCAAGATTATTATGGAATACTGATAATGGAAGATTGGATACTGAAATTACTGGACTTAACAAGACTACTGAAGATGGAAGATGGAAAATGGAACTAATAGGGATAATAGAACAATGGCTACTGAAATTACTGAACCTAACAGATTCTGATGTGATGGATTAATTGAAATGTTTATTTTGACTATGGTTATGACAATAAGATTATCATAATTAGTAATGAGATGGATTAATCGATATGCTTATCTGGAAAAAAAAAATTGATAGATATATTTCTTAAAGAATTGAAACCTCTCTTTGACTTTTTGTGGAAAGAATAAAGTAATGTTTATGAGATTTGATGATTAAGTAAGATAACTATTGGAGGAAAGTGATTTTATAATATGACTTAAGAGACAGGATTGTTATATATTATAGACTTATAACTGATCTGATCTTTGACAAATGGGAAGTCAATATTTTACTCTTTATTTTTTATTTTTATTTTTATTTTTATTTTATTTTTTTTGTTTAACTATTTTTGATTTTGTTTTTTGTCTTTGAATGTTTTATGATTTCGTCTTGTATGTTTTATGAAAATTTGAATAAAAATTATTGAAAAAAAAAAAGAAAAAAAAACATAATGAAGTGTTAAGTAATGTCACACCCATACCCAGGGACTCCCAGCCCCACACGCGTGCAGGTGTGCATGCATACACACACACTCAGGTGCGCATGCATACACACACACTCACTCGCTCACTCACCCACCAGAACAGGTCCCTCCCCAAATGAATCTGCTCAGATAATTACTTCTGAAACCCACATTCTGAAGAAGAGTGAAACCAGGTCACATTCACACCATGCATTTATTCTACTATTATTCCACTTTAAAACCTCATGGCATCCCCCCCAAAAGCCTGGGAAGTACAGGCATACCCCGCTTAACGTTGCTTCACTTAACGTTGCCTCGCTATAATGTACATGCTCCATATGTCCCCATACCCCGCTTAATGTTCGCACGCTTCGCAATAACGTACATTTTATTGGCATGACGCTGCTGCCATCTAGTGGTGATTGCGTGCAGTACAAGTGAAGACAATTGCTTCATTTAAAGTAGATTTTCACTTAAAGTATACTCTCTGGTCCCATTGCGAACGTTAAAGTGGGGTATGCCTGTATAGTTTATCAAGGGTACTGAGAGTTCTTAGGAGGCTCCTGTTTTCCTCAGAGAGCTACAATTCCCTGAGTGGTTTAACGTTCCAACCCTTTTCTCCCAGGAAACTCTGGGAATTGTAGATCTGTGAGGGGAACAAGGGCCTTGTAACAACTCTCAGCACCCTCAAGAAACTACACTTCCCAGCATACTTTGGGGGAAGCCATGACTGTTTCAAGTGGAATAATAGTGCAATAAATGTACAGTATGAATGCAGCCCAAGAGTGTCCAGGTGACCAAATGATTAAGTGTTGACAGGCTCTTAAATCCATGGTATAACTGAGTTAATGAGAAGGCTGATGCTGTTTTGCAGCTGTCTGAAATTGCCACTACACTACTGTGGGGCAGGGAGTTTAAGAACAAGTGGGTGTCATATATAAAAAATGCTTTGGAAGTATTTTAATTTAATAATTTAACAGGTTTTTTAAGTTTAAAAATGTAAGGTTATAATACAAACTAATTAAAAGAGCGAGCAACTTAAAAACAAAATATACAACACCGTCCAATGACCTTACACAAAAGAAAGACAGGTTCTCACAGCATGTGGATTAAAGTTACCTTGGGAACGACCGGCCGGCTCCGGAACTCACCTTTCCCTTCCCCGTGGTGGACAAGACAGTCACCCCTGGTGGTGGTGGTGGTGGTGCAGCAGCCTCTAGCCTAGCCTGCCTGGTAACCGGCTGCAACGCTGCACGAGGCCCCGCCCCTTGGGACATCCAGCCTGGTGCCCTTTCCTGCTCTTCCCCCACACCTTCCACGTGCTAGCACGGGCAGGGCAACTCTCCGCCTGCCACGCTTACCGGTGCCTAGGGGTGGCTCTGGGTGTCACACCCGGTGCGGTCCGCACCCCCTTATTGACGCCGCTGGTAGGCAGGCAGGCTCTTTCCCCCGCCTCTGTACTTGCGGTGGCGGCAGCAGCGGCATTTCCTCTGCAGTCTGCTCTCTTGCCTGCAGCCTCCGATTTACTGGTTTGCGACCCCCTCGCAGGCCGTGGCCCCCAGGTTGGGAATCACTGTTCTAGGAGAACCCCCAAGCTACGAACCTGCTCCTTCAGGGGGAGTGCAACCCCATCCAGGACAGGTTGGACATCCACCATCTGGTCAGAAGAACCACCCACTAGCAGCATCTCAATCTTGTCTGGATTGAGCCTTAGTTTATTAGCCCTCATCCAGTCCATTGTCGCAGCCAGCCACCGGTTCAGCACATTGACAGCTCACCTGTTCCTAATTTGTATACAAGATGAATCATACCACACTACATAGAAATAAAATATTTAGTATTGGTATAATAATATAAATAGTTGATAAGTTAAGTTCTGCCATAACTATGGATTGTGGTTTTTTGAGGGACTTTCATGGGTGCCTTTGGAGGTACTTGCAGTCTCTGATCCTTGCTCTAAGCTATGAAGGGGACATAGCCTCCAACTCCAAGGAATGGGGATATTTCGCAGCATATATCCTCCAGCTCCAGTCCTCCCCACCTCTCCCATACAGCGTGGGGAGTGAGAGATAAAATACCCCCTATCCTGCTGTACTGGTCAGTCTGTGGCTTGATGAGCAGGTTCTTGTTCATGTCACCCTCAGCAATCAGCATTATTGTGTGTGTTATGTGCCTTCAAGTTGATTAAGACTTATGGTGACCTTATGAATCAGCGACCTCCAGTAGCATCTGTTGTAAACCACCCTGCTCAGATCTTGTAAGTTCAGGTCTGTTGCTTCCTTTATGGAACCAATCCATCTCTTGTTTGGTCTTCCTCTTTTTCTACTCCCTTCTGTTTTTCCTAGCATTATTGTCTTTTCTAGGGAATTGTATTACAGGTGCTTAACTGCTGTGGTTAATAGGTAGGTGAACTCTAGAGCTCACCAGCAGCCAGTGGTGTTTTGCTGTGTGTGATTTTTCCATTTCCCCCTGTGACTTCTTATGAACCCCCAGCTTACAATTCATTTAGCCATCACGGGCATTGCTTCTGATAAATCCAGATGGAATATAAACATGGAAAATGAGCAGCATACTTTTATTAAGAAATTCAGTTCTAACTTCAGAAGAGGGCAACCAGAATGATCAAGGGGATGGAGCGACTCCCTTACGAGGAAAGGTTGCAGCATTTGGGGCTTTTTAGTTTAGAGAAAAGGCGGGTCAGAGGAGACATGATAGAAGTATATAAAATTATGCATGGCATTGAGAAAGTGGATAGAGAAAAGTTCTTCTCCCTCTCTCATAATACTAGAACTCGTGGACATTCAAAGAAGCTGAATGTTGGAAGATTCAGGACAGACAAAAGGAAGTACTTCTTTACTCAGCGCATAGTTAAACTATGGAATTTGCTCCCACAAGATGCAGTAATGGCCACCAGCCTGGATGGCTTTAAAAGAAGATTAGACAAATTCATGGAGGACAGGGCTATCAATGGCTACTAGCCATGATGGCTGTGCTCTGCCACCCTAGTCAGAGGCAGCATGCTTCTGAAAACCAGTTGCCGGAAGCCTCAGGAGGGGAGAGTGTTCTTGCACTCGGGTCCTGCTTGCGGGCTTCCCCCAGGCACCTGGTTGGCCACTGTGAGAACAGGATGCTGGACTAGATGGGCCACTGGCCTGATCCAGCAGACTCTTCTTATGTTCTTATGTTCTTAACTTTTTGTACTGCCACCAAACTTCATAAAAAGTACCTTCATTATCCTGGTGAGCTGTGGATAGGCAGGATTCTCTTCTGAAACACAGAAAATGTTGTGTTTTGCTGCCACAAAGTGTCTGAAGTAGAGAACAGCTTTTTAGATTAGAAAAAAAGGCGAGTACATCAACTTGAAGGCATATAACAACAACAAAGGGGGGGACATGATAGTGGAGTAGAAAATTATGCACGCTGTGGAGAAAGTGAATGGAAAGTGGGTTTCCCCCCCTCATAATACTAGAATCTAGGGCCTCCAATTATGATTAATTTGAAGATTCAGGACAGACACAAAATGAGGTACTTCACACATACTTAAAAGTATGGAATTTGTTATCACAAGATGTAGTGATGGGCCCCGACTTGTATGCTTTAAAAGGCGTTTACACAGATTTATGAAGGATAAGGCTATCAAGCCGTGATGGCTATGTGCTATTTCCATTTCAGAGGCAATATGTCTCTGAATACTGTTACGACACGTGCTCTTGGAAACCTGAGTGTGTGAACTTGCCACCCCCATGTCCCATGAAACATGGTTCCTTGAGAGGAGGGGGATCTTTTGCTAGGGATAAAAACAAGCACTTTGCCCTGAAATGTGCTTAAATGGTGTATATATATATATATTTAACTCAAGAAATGCAGGTCCAAACCAAAATAAAGCAAAGCTTTCTTTTATTGAGAGAAAGAGTAGAATAGCATTACTATAAGAATTGACAGGTAAGAATGATTACCTCTCCTAGGCCCTGAGTGGGCAATTGAATACAGCTGAAGCTATGTGAAAGAGCTCTGATCCAAAACCAGGAAGGAATCTTTTGGTCTCAAGGTTTTCAACCGAGACCCACAGTCTCTCCCTGGTTCTGACCCTGCAGTCCTTCGATGCTTTCCTTGAGAGCGTAGTACACGTGTTGGAGCTCTGATGACCCTTCACCCACCTTTTTTCTTCTTTTTCAAGCCTCATTTTAAAAATACTTTTTCCTCTGTCCCCCTCCTGCAAAGGAGGGGTCTGGGAATCTGCTGATTTTGTGTGTGTGTGTGACTGTGTGCGAGTTTCTTACTGACCCTGAAAAACTAAGGTTCCTTCTAACGAACAATGGAGGATTCTACTGTGAGTGAGGGAAGTCTGCCAAAGAAGAAGATATTTATGCAGTAGCTTTTGGTTAATTTTGTTTCTTAACGCTGCCCTTGTTATTCTTCGCACAAAACCTCTGGAACGCATAACCAGCCATACCATCGGGTGGGGTATGTGTGAGAGTGGGGGTGGGAGTTATCGTTCTTGGCCTTGCACCTCCTGGGTTCCACTTGAACCAAAATGGGGTTAGCCAAACAATCGTAACAATACCAATGGCTGGGGGAGCACAAGTGGGGAGAGTGCTGCTGTGCTCAGGTTTTGCTTGTGGGCTTCCCATAGGCATTTGGTTGGTCATTGTGAGAACAGGATTCTGGACTACATAGGCCTTTGGTCTGATCCAACAGGACTCTGTTTATGATCTTACAACTCTGTAATTTACAAGACCATGAACACCCTGCTTACTTTGGAAGGAGGTGGGAATAATCTGGGCAAGTAAAGATTCTACTTACTTCGGAAGATTTTATTTATTTATTTATTTATTACATTTATTAGTCGCCCATCTGGCTGGTTATCCAGCCACTCTAGGCAACGTACAAAATAAAAACATACAAATTACATTAGAGCATTAAAAATCTCAAACAATAATAATAAAAGCTAACCCACCCCAAAAGCCTGCCTGAAGAGCCAGGTCTTCAAGGCCCAGCGAAAGCTCATCATATAGGGGGCATGGCGGAGATCATTTGGGAGGAAATTCCACAGAGTGGGGGCCACGATTGAGAAAGCCCTCTCCCTAGTCCTCAAGGTCTTTTGAGGCTGATCTTGCTGATGATGCTGGAGGAGCTCTTTCAGATAGACTGGGCCGAAACCGTGCAGGGTTTTAAAGGTCAAAACCAACACCTTGAATTGGCCCAGAAAACAACTGGTAACCAGTGCAACTCCTTCAGCACTGGAGTAATGTGATCTTGCCGGCGGCTGCCTTTAATCAGGCGAGCCGCCGCATTCTGTACCAGCTGCAGCTTCCGGACCATTTTCAAGGGTAACCCCACGTAGAGCGCATTACAGTAGTCTAGGCAAGAGGAGACCAGGGCATGTATCACCAATGGGAACAGATGGAAGGTAGGGGTGCAGCCTTCGTATCAGATGGAGTTGATACAGCGCCACCCAGCTCACAGCCGAGACCTGAGCCTCCATGGATAGCTGGGAGTCAAGAATGACCCCCAGGCTGCGGACCTGGTCTTTCAGGGGCAATTGTACCCCACTGAGCACCAGGTCAACATCCCCCAGCCTTCTCTTGTCTTCCACAAACAGTACCTCGGTTTTGTCAGGGTTCAGCTTCAGCTTATTCCTTCCCATCCAGCCACTCACCGATTCCAGGCACTTGGACAGGGTTTCTACAGCCAACCTCGGTGAGGACTTAAATGAGAGATAGAGCTGTGTGTCATCCGCATACTGGTGACGTTGCAGCCCAAATCTCCTGATGATAGCCCCCAGCGGCTTTATATAGATGTTAAACAGCATCAGGGAGAGCATGGAGCCCTGTGGCACCCCACAGATGAGAGGCCAAGGGTCCGAAACCTTATCCCCCAATGCCACTCACTGGTACCTACCACAGAGGAAGGAACGGAACCACTGCAACACAGTGCCCCCTATACCCAACCTCTCCAGGCGGTCCAGTACGATACCGTGGTGAACGGTATCAAAAGCCGCTGAGTGATCCAGGAGGACAAGGAAGGTACATTCGCCCCTATCCAGCGCTCTCCTCATATCGTCCACCAAGGCGACCAAGGCCATTTCAGTCCCGTGTCCAGGCCTGAAGCCTGATTGAAATGGATCCAGATAATCCACTTCCTCCAAATGCACTTGCAACTGCTTCACCACCACCCGCTCTACCACCTTGCCCAGAAATGGTAGATTCGAGACTGGGCGAAAGTTGTTCAAATCTTGGGGATCCAAGGAGGGCTTCTTTAGAATTGGTTTTATTATTGCCTCCTTGAGGGCTGATGGCATTACTTCCTCTTCCAGGGACGTATTTACCACTGCCTTGATCCCCTCGCTCAGTCTATCCTTGCAGCTCATAATGAGCCACGACGGGCAAGAAGTAAGCAAGTGGTTGGCTTTAAGGTTGAAAGCACCTTGTCCACTTCATCAGATGGAAGAAGCTGGAACTGATCCCAACCCACCAAAATGCCACTGGCTGACTCTGGATCACTCACTGTGTCCACAGCGCACAGAATAGCACTCTTTATATGATCGATTTTATCCACAAAGTGCTTTGCAAATTCATCACAGGAGGTCTTAAAATGTTCCGTCATTTCCGGGGCAACTTGACTGACCAGGCTCCGGACTACTTGGAACAACCTCCTGGGACAGCACTCTGCGGACGCAATAGAGGCAGCATTATAATCCTTTTTTGCTGCCCTTATCGCCACATGGTAGGCTGCCACAGCCGCTCTAACCCATGTTCGATCGTCCTCACAGCAAGATTTCTGCCACTGGCTCTCTAGCCATCTCACCTCCCGCCTCAGAGTTCGCAGCCGTGGAGTATACCACTTTGCTGTCTGAGCTCTGTTCAGGGGGAGGGCGTTTCGGAGCCACCCGGTCCAATGCCCTGGTGATTGCAGCATTCCACCCCTCCACCAGGGTCTCAACTGAGTGCCCGTGTGCATGCTCCAAAGAATCCCCAAGCACATTCAGGAATCCATCTGGATCCATCAGATGCCTGGGGCGGACCATCCTAATGGCTCCTCTACCCCCGCGTAGGGTTTGTGGCATCAAAAAGTCCACTCTCACCAAGTAGTGATCTGACCATGACAAGGGGGTGATGGATGTACCCCCCATTTTCAGATCACTTCCCTCCTCTCCTGAGACATACACAAGGTCGAGTGCATGACTAGCTACATGGGTGGGCCCTGTTGGAATAAGGTGCAGCTTCCAGGAAGCCATGGTTTCCATGAAGTCCCAGGCGCCCCTGTGAGGGTGGCCTCCGAATGTACATTGAAGTCCCCCAACACCAACAAGTTTGGGGACTGCACACGCATATCCAGGACCACCTCCAGCCCCTCGGCCAGGGAGTCCGTCGTGCAGCGGGGTGGACGGTACACAAGCAGAATCCTTAGACTGCCCTTCGGGCCCAACCTCCAGTACATACAGTCGACAACCTTGGTCTTCCGGAGAGGGGGTCTGGTGAGAACCAGGGACCCTCGATAGATAACCACCACTCTCCCTCCCAGACTACCGACCCTCGGCTGCTGTGCATACAGAAACCCAGCCGGACACATGGCCTTAAGAAGAGAGGAGCCGCGGCCTTATCCAGCCAGGTTTCTGTAATGCATGCCAGGTCCGCGCCCCCATCCAATATCATATCATGGATGAGAGGTGTCTTTTGGGCAACAGACCTGGCATTGCACAGCAGCAATCGAAGGCCAGAGTATGGAGCCACGCATCCCCCAGCTATCTTTCAGCTCTGGACAGGCCTGGAGCAGGGGACAGATATTACGCATCTCTCCCTAGTTCCTCTTACCTGACATGGCCTGCCCCTAGCACTCCACCAGTATCTGTCTCCCAGCCTCGTTATATATTGCCCCCCCTCCCTTTCCCCATTTTAAATATTTCTTTGTGACACAGAAGCTCATGATAAAGTGATGATGTGTCTGGCTGTACCTATTATCAGAGGACATTCCTCTGTTTGGAGTCCTCTGTTTTCAGGGGCTGCCCAGTTCAAGCCCAGTTTAAGGATAAAGAATCATAGGAGGGGAAAGCAGGGACCTTGAAGTTGCCCACCCAGAGCAGCAGTCTGATTGCACATATCTAGTCGCAAATCTTCCCACTGTGGTGATATGTATTTTCTCTTTAATTTATAATATATTTCTAAATTTGCATCTATGAATATAAATTAGCATGCACAAATTTTAGACAAATTTCATTTTGTTCTCTTTTTTGGTGATGCACAAATGACCTCTATTTTGGTGATGCAGAAGTAGCCATCCTAGCTGTTCCTGATTGCCTTTTCTCACTGGAAGAAAACTCAGTTGTTATGGTTCATATGGAATCATGTCTGATTAACTTCTTTTATAAAATTGCTGTGTCGTTAATTGCAAGCTGAAGCACCTACAAAATGGATTAAAAAGATTTTTAAAGTGAGTTGATAATGGAAATAATTCATTTTTATTAGTGAGATAAATATGTTCAGTTAAGAATATCTTGTCAGAGCTTTTTCTTCTATTTGTATACTGGCCTTTTGTCAGCATCTCTTCTGCCTTAGATGGAGCTTGAACCATGTGAATTGTAGATGGGTGGGAGTTCCCTCTTGACCTTGATTTTAGCAGAGCTTGGAAAAGTTACTTTTTTGAACTACAACTCCCATCAGCCCAATCCAGTGGCCATGCTGGCTGGGGCTGATGGGAGTTGTAGTTCAAAAAAGTAACTTTTCCAAGCTCTGAATTTTAGTCTCAGAACTATGTGTTTTTCAGGCCCTATTCTTTCTATGGTATTTGATTGAAATTACTGCTGCTTTGTATAGTGGAGCCCCAACATAGTTCTAGCAACAGACGATGTGAGGAAATTCACATGGAGAACAGATCTCATGTGTAATTTTTGTCATCAGAGCACTTGGCCTTCATATTATGGTGAGGGATATTGGCAGAGAAGCTTTCCATGTGATTTGCTCATGTCACATGGCTTTATACTCTCTGAAAAGCTATCACTTGTGCTAGTCAACAAGCATTACTGTAGCTTTATCAGTTTATATTGATATTAGAATCACTGTGAGGGGAGTTGAAATCTTCTAACTGTCATCCTGTGGAACCTGAGGTAAAAAAACTGTTGACTGGCTCATTTGGACATGGACAAGATGGCTCAGCAAAAGTGGTGATAAAGCTAGGCAAGAAGGCAAGTAAGAAGGGTCCTGAAGCAGAGACATTTGAACACTTCCCCTTCTAGAGTTGGAACAACCATTATTGAAACAGGGGGGAAATATAGGGGGTTATTAGGCCATATTTTTGGTTGTGTGGGCATGGAGTGTCACACAGTGGGCAGGTAAATGGCTTTTCATTTTTATTTTTTAAAAAGCAAGTATGACTGAATTACAGAATTTTACATCTTATATATTTCATATTTTTATAACCTTTGCCTAGAACATAATAATGCATTTCAATTAATAACTTATTTAAACATCTTATATATTTCATATTTTTATAACCTTTGCCTAGAACATAATAATGCATTTCAATTAATAACTTAGTTAAAAATCTGGAGCAGGCCCCATGTGACTTCTTGTGTGTGTGTGTGTGTGTGTGTATCCATTTTGCATACACAGCAAACAAAATCAAAAGATTCTTGTTCTCATATTACAGTGTTCAAAACACAGACTTTCTAACAAGTTTTAAAAGAATGTGAAATGTACAACTTACACACTAAATATTTCTCATTTTAATAAAAGCCTCTTTAAAAAAGTTATCATTCAATAAGAAACCAATAATTTGCTTTTAACATTTCACGCACACAAGGATTGTAAAAGAACATAAGAATCAGTAGGGGGGGGATGTGATTCAAGTTACTGTATTTGAGAAAATGTAATTGCAAATGGGTAGATTTAATTTCTATCTTGTTCTCTCTGTCTTACACTGTACACATAAATCCCCTCAGATCAAGATATAGTTGTTGACGTGTGTGCGTTGTTACGTGAAACAGCATACATTACGTTGGAGTTAAGTTGAGCAAGAAACTTCTTCAGAGCATTAGATCATGTTAAGAGTCTTTATTAAGACATTACGGCCAAAGGCTTAAGAGTAAATACATGTAGAGTTTCTTCAGTCACCCCCCTTCTGGTACATCTCTCTCCAAAGGTAAACACAGAAGACAACCTCTCAGTTCAGAGGCATGATACAGAAGACTCAGCTCAACACAGATAGCTGCTAGAACTGTTCCCAGTCTATCGCAATGGTTACCATAGCAACGGCCTTGGCTGTCTGTTCCCAGACTGGGTAAAGACATAACTCCCCCCTAGTTACAGTTTTTCAGACTTGATGGAAAACAAACTCAGTGACAGTGCTGTTCAATGGTCAACAATCCCCCCTTTTTCCCATCATGTCTGTAACTCATTACAACAATAACAACAATACATTTCTCCAATACATCTTGCAATACAGCTTACATTTCAGTACAGTTCAAAACATCTCTGTACATTTAGCTAACACTTTATTCAATCAAACTTTGGCTGTACACATGTCAAATACAAAGTGTCAGGATCCATTTCCACCAGTTTATGCATTCCAGGACTGGATACCAACCCCACTGTGAATTTTTCAGGTGGTTTCCCTATGTTTGATCTTGCAGAACGTCTTAAAGGTACCAGAGCTTCTGCTCTCTCAGCCCCCCCATCTGTGCTTGTGCTTGGCACAGCCTGCGCAGGAGATTCCATTTCCTCAGCCTTACGTTTCTTTGATCTGCGTTTTGCACAAATGAGCTCATTCAAAGCATCTCTGAGAGGTATTTGTGTGCCTTCCACTTTAATGTCAAGATCTGGCTTAAATGATTGTTCTTGTGTGTCATCTGATCCTGTAAGAACAACTGTTTCCCTTTGATCCCAAGGTTTTACTGAGACTTTAATGCTTCTGCTCAGAATTAACTGCTGTGTTTCTGGACACCAAACTCTGAAATATGCATTCTGAAATCCCAAAACAAAACCTTGCTGTGCCCTGGGTGCCAGCTTGCCCCTCCTTTTTCCCTGTGGAATGTGAATCCAGCACCTTGCCCCGAATTTTTGAATGTGTTGTATTTTCGGTTTTCTGCCAGTGATTTTCTCATAAGGAGACATTCCAAGTGCACTGTGTAACACCCTGTTGTGAATATAATTCGCATAAAGAATTGCTTCTGCTCAGAAAGAATTCCCTAAACTGCAATCCATCAGCATGGCTCTCATTGCTTCCTGAAGCACCCTATTTTTTCTCTCAGCAGACCCGTTGGAAAACGGGCTAAAAGGAGCTGTGAAAGTCTGGCGTATTCCCTTACTCTCAAGGAAGTCACTTAATGCTTTGCTTGTGAATTCCCCCCCTTGATCTGAGTGAATTGCTTTCACAGTGACGTCATGTTGAGTTTCGATTCTCTTAATGAACAGTTTCAGCTTCTGCTCAGCTTCACTTTTCTGCTTAAGCAAATAAACATGAGTGTATTTCGTAAAAACATCAATCACTACCATCAAAAATCTCGCACCTCCGCGTGAAGCATTTATTGGCCCTGATAAATCAACATGAACTAGCTGGTAGGGAGCTGTTGTGGTTCTTTCAGCCTCCCAGTTAATTGGTGCAATAGTCATTTTAGCTTTATGACAAGAATCACAATCCATTATCTGTCCACAATCCTTCAACTTCATGTTTTCACTATGCATTGGGGTTTTCTTAATCGTGTCAAGGTTTGCATGCCCCAGCCTTTGATGCCATTCATGGACGCAGCCCTGATGTACCTGTGCCTCAGCGTTTAACACAGCGCACCCTGCTTGACTGCTCTTTATTACAAACTGTGAATCATTAAGAATTCCCTGCAAACACACTTGATCTCCCCTCATTACATAACATTGGTCTTTGTGGAACAATACAGAAAAATCACAACTCACCAGTTTTCTGACTGACAATATGTTATGAGCCAATTCTGGAACAAACAAACGTTCTGACATTATCCCAAGTTTATTAAATCTCACCAGTCCTCGGGCTTCCACCCTTTTCTGTGATCCATCCGCAAGTTGCACAAAATCCTGCACTTCTTCTGAAGAGTAAAACAAACTCCTGTCTTTGATTAATATATGGCTTGCACCGCTGTCAAGAAGCCAGTCAATAGGTCCTAAATCATGAGACTTCTGTTTACAAACAAAGTTCACACTGCCCTGCTTCAAGCCTCCATCCCTGGAGTTTCGCTTGATTGCACAGTCTTTTCGGAGATGCCCACGAGCCCCACAGGCATAACAAGACTTCAGCCTTTGATGCTCTTGCTTGTTTTCCTGTCTGCTGCTGCTTTCTTCTTTCAGCTTGGTTCTTTGCTTTTCCTCAGCACTTTTCGCCTCTTGTCTCCGCTGCCATTCCTGGGACAGTTTTTCCTCAATAAACGCAACGTTCAAACCTCCGTCAGGCATGGCTTCGAAAGCCATGACCATATTATTCCAAGTCCCATCGAGCGAAGCCAGGATCAAATAGGTCTTCTGAAGTTCAGAGTGTTCGATGCCTCGGTCCGTCAGCTCAGCAAACAGGCGTCTGAATTCCGTGAGATGCTCACACATTTCGCACTCACCCGTGGAGCGCATTTGATACAGCTTCCGTGCCAAACACAATCTAGATCCCGCAGTCTGTTGCACATGAAGAGCCTCCAACACGTCCCACATCTGTTTGGCGTTTGTAACATCTCTCACGTGTAGCAGTTGAGAGTCAGATAGAGCCAGAAGTATAAAAGCCTCCGCCTTCTGATCTCTACTCGTCCAGGCCGCAGTCAGTACCGCCGGAGTGGGTCCATCTATTGTGTCCCATAAATCCTCTTTTATCAGCAAAGCCCGCATCCTCGGCTTCCAGCTGCCATAATTCTTTTCATTAAGTCGTTCCATCGGCAAGCCTCCAGACATGTTTATGGTAGCCATCCTGCTCACCTCTGTCTGGCACAATCAATCAAGCTGCCCTCTCTGGAACTCCGTCTGCAGTTCAGACCAGCAACTTACTCCGGTGTAATGCGCTGTGGACTTCCGGGAAGGGTGACTTCGCTTGTGCCTGCTTTTGGGACGGGCTCCCGCCTCAAAAGAAGCTTATTCAGATATAAATCAGTCAGAACATTTTTTTTTTGACTGATGAAATTTCTCCCGGGCAGGGAGAAACGTAGAGATCAACCTCAAAAGCCTGTTTTTGTTGGGAGGACTGGATTTCATTAATTTGTGAGATAAGGCCCAGCCAACAATGCCGGACGGACTTTCGAACAAGCTCTATCTGCTTAAGCGATACGTTTATCTTTTCTTTAAAGAGAGAACGGACTAACAGGCAAGCACCCTTCTTTCTATTATTTTTTTTACTTGGTTTAAATTGTTGCAGCAAAAGGAGATTTGTCAGATTGATCGGCTTTGGACAGCTTCTGGGTGAGCTATAACTCTTCTCTGTTATCCACGAAATTAACAGCTTATCTCTGTTTCTGTCGCAAAAAGCTGTCCTGGAAGTGCATTCTAAAGATATAAACAGAAGAGGGATTTCTATTCCTGATTTCTATTCCAAGGAATATTATATTGTCTGGGACTATTCTCTTTTTGGTCTATTTTATTTTGACGAATCTGCTTCTTCACGACGCCACTAACTGTTTTGATGCTGGGAACTAAATTTGTTTTGCATTCTTGAACATAGAGAGATAAGGCAGGTTGCTCTGTTTATACTGTGATGTCATCAAGCCTGGAATATTAACCCAATTGTTGCTGAAATAAGAAGTGGTTTTTCTTTATTTTTGTTTTGCTTTGTTTTCGTGGTTTTAAAAATGGCAATCAAGAAAGTGGCTGAGAATCTGGAAGTAACTATGTTTCAGAAAATAATGGATGAGATTGAGATAACGAAACAAACCCTGCGACAGGGTAGTAAGGAGCTGAAAATTGAACTGAGCAAAATGACGCAGGAGTTTAAAGAAATAGGGGATCCTGTGAGAGAGGAGAATGAGATCAGAGATGAGAAAAGAAAAAATAAAGGGAAGATACAAGCCCTGGAGATTGGAACAAATGTGGAATTGGAAAAAGATCTGGAGTTTATGGATTTTAGAAATAAAATCTACTGTTTGGAATTTAACGTTATCTCTGAAGAAATTAATGAAGATATTAGAGATAAAGTTATCAATGGCTTGGATAATCTTCTGGACTGGAATGATGTGATGGAGCTTGATATAGAGAAAATCTATGGAATTAACTGCAGCCATGTGACAATGGAAAAACTCTTAAGAGATGAGCCAGTGCATTTTGTAAAAAAGAAGAACACAGATATGACTTTACAACAGTATTTCAGCAACTTATTCAGAATGGATGGCAAGAAAATATTTGGGATAGAGGAAATTCCCATCAGACTCTTATTATATGACTATGGCTACAACAGCAAGATTATTATGGAATACTGATAATGGAAGATTGGACACTGAAATTACTGGACTTAACAGGACTATTGAAGATGGAAGATGGAACTAATAGGGATAATGGAATAATGGCTATTGAAATTATTGGACCTAACAGATTCTGATGAGATGGATTAATCGAAATGTTTATTTGGACTATGGTTATGACAATAAGATTATTATAATTATTAACGAGATGGATTAATTGACATGTTTATTTGGAGAAAAATTGATAGATATATTTCTTAAAGAATTGAAACCTCTCTGACTTTTTGTGGAAAGAATAAAGTAATGTTTATGAGATTTGATGATTAATTAAGATAACTACTGGAGGAAAGTGATTTTATAATATGATTTAAGAGACAGGATTGTTATATATTGTAGACCTATAACTGATTTGATATGTGACAAATGGGAAGTCAACATTTTATTTTTTTTTGTTTAATCATTTTTGTTTTGTTTTGTTTTTTGTCTTTGAATGTTTTATGATTTTGTTTTGTATGTTTTATGAAAATTTGAATAAAAATTATTGTAAAAAAAAGGAACTCCGTCTGCAGTTCAGACCAGCAACTTACTCCGGTGTAATGCGCTGTGGATCTGGGCCCATAACCCTGTTGACGTGTGTGCGTTGTTGCGTGAAACAGCATACATTACGTTGGAGTTAAGTTGAGCAAGAAACTTCTTCAGAGCATTAGATCATGTTAAGAGTCTTTATTAAGACACTACGGCCAAAGGCTTAAGAGTAAATACATGTAGAGTTTCTTCAGTCACCCCCCCCTTCTGGTACATCTCTCTCCAAAGGTAAACACAGAAGACAACCTCTCAGTTCAGAGGCATGATACAGAAGACTCCGCTCAACACAGATAGCTGCTAGAACTGTTCCCAGTCTATCACAATGGTTACCATAGCAACGGCCTTGGCTGTCCGTTCCCAGACTGGGCAAAGACATAACTCCCCCCTAGTTACAGTTTTTCAGACTTGATGGAAAACAAACTCAGTGACAGTGCTGTTCAATGGTCAATAATAGTAGCTTTCATTCTATAGCAAAACATGAAGCAGTATTTTTTAAGCAGTATTTCTGAGAAAACATGCGAGGGTCACATTTGAAATAACAGTCTAGTTTCAGGTTCTATGTTCTCTCTATCCATATAGAATAATGTCCAGTGGTGCATTTACTGCAGGACATAGATATGAAAAGAAATCAGATATAGAGACTTTCACCACACATACACTTTTTAAAAGTTTAAGCTCTTTTTTGGGCCTGGAGGCCCATTTAGAAAACTAACAAACTGTTGTGGGTACCACAAAATACCTCCTTTTCAGTTAAAAAACTGGTAATGCTCAGAACTCCCCCCAACAGACAAAACACCTACATACATCCCAACACACACAAAACACAGATAAAAAAGCAGATGACAACAGCCCCCCAAACAGCCAACTCCTTTTAAAAAAAATTGGGAGGGATAGGGGACCTTGGCAGGCACCAAGGGAGGCGTCTGAGGGTGTTATGGTGCTCCCAGGTGCTACAGAGTTATGACAGATACACTTATTAAATATTTCCAAATCTCCTGATTGTATAGTAGACACACTGGGAGATAGACAGTGATAAAACATCAGAGGTTGGTAATAATTAGAAGAGGCAGTCCAATGCATTCAATCTGCTAGTGTGAGGGGGGAACCACAGCTATTATAGGGAAAAGCAAATTTGTGCCACTTTTTCATTCCTTTCCTTTACCATTGACCAAATTGTTGTCACTTTTCTTACCACATAACTATATGAATAGTCATAGGCGGTGGTAAAATAGCCTCCAGCATGTTATAACTGACAGTTTTGCATGATAAAACTTTCTAAGGTGGAAGAGCACAATGGTATTGTATCTGTGAATATAGTTAGCCAACCATGTGGCTAATAAAACCTCTTATTAAAGATAATCGCTAGTAAAACACAATATAGTATAGGTATGTAAAAGTTACAGTAAAAAGGAAAATGGGCATTTTGGATACAAACGTGGGTGGGTTTTCTTTTTAAAGTTTAACTATGAAAATGAGTCAACTATGAAAATGAGTCCCAAGATGGGTGGGAGTTTCTAAAAAAGGAAATTCTAAAAGTGCAATGGCAAGCAATTCCAACAAGGAAAAAAGGGGGGGAAACAGCAGAAGAAGCCAATGTGGCTTCAAAAAAAGGTTAGAGATGACCTGAAAACAAAAAAGGACACATACAGGAAGTGGAAAGAAAGCCAGGCCACAAAGGAAGAGTACAGGCAGGTATCATGGAATTGCCGGGATGGTGTCAGGAAGGCTAAAGCTGAGAATGAGCTGAGGTTAGCGAGGGATGCAAAAGCAACAAAAAAGCCTTCTTTAGGTATGTCCATAGTAAAAGACAGAGAAAAGAAATGGTGACACAGCTACTCAATGAGGATGGCAAAATGATAACAGATGACAAAGAAAAGGCAGAAGTGCTCAATTCCTACTTTGGCTCAGTCTTCTCCCAAAAAAGGGTCTATGACCCTCCCGGGAAACATGAAGTAAAAGGGGCAGGATTGGAGCTTGAGATTGATAGACAAATGGTAAAGGAATACCTAATCACTTTGAACGAGTTCAAATCTCCAGGGCCCGATAAACTGCATCCTAGAGTATTGAAGGAACTGGCTTAAAAACTCTCAGAACCACTCTCTATTATCTTTGCAAAATCATGGAGGACTGGTGAAGTGCTAGATGACTGGAGGAGAGCTAATGTTGTCCTTATCTTCAAAAAGGGCAAGAAGGAGGAACCGGGGAACCGTAGACCAGTCAGCCTAACATCAATCCCTGGAAAAAGGGGACTGGAGCAGATTATAAAGCAGTCAATCTGTAAGCACCTTGAAAGCAATATAGTGATTACTAGGCACCAACATGGATTTATGAAGATCAAATCCTGCCAAACTAATCTTATCTCATTTTTTGACTGGGAAACCTCCCTTGTAGACTGTGGGAATGACGTGGACATAATATATCTCGACTTCTTTTGATAAAGTGCCCCATGATATTCTGATTAGCAAGCTAGCTAAATGTGGGCTGGATGGAACAACTATCAGGTGGCTCCAGAATCATACCCAAAGAGTGCTTATCAATGGTTCCTTCTCAAACTGGGTGGAAGTAATGAGTGGGGTACCACAGGGCTCACTCCTGGGCCTAGTGCTCTTCAACATTTTTATTAACGACTTGAATGAGGAGGTGCAGAGCATGCTTATCAAATTTGCAGATGATACAAAATTGTGGGGCATAGCTAATACCGTGGAAGACAGAAACAAAATTCAAAGGGACCTTGATAGGCTGGAACATTGGACTGAAAACAACAGAATGAAATTCAACAGGGATAAATGCAAAGTTCTACACTTAGGAAAAAGAAACCAAATGCACAGCTATAAGATGGGGGATACTTGGCTCAGCAATACGACATGTGAGAAGGATCTTGGAATTGTCATTGATCACAAGCTGAATATGAGCCAACAGTGTGATGTGGCTGCAAAAAAGGCAAATGCTATATTAGGCTGCATTAACAGAAGTATAGTTTCCAAATCGCATGAAGTACTAGCTCCCCTCTATTCAGCACTGGTTAGGCCTCATCTTGAGTACTGCATCCAGTTCTGGTCTCCGCACTTTAAGAAGGATGCAGACAAACTGGAACAGGTTCAGAGGAGGGCAACAAGGGGACTGGAAACAAAGTCTTATGAGGAGAGACTGAAAGAACTGGGCATGTTTAGCCTGGAGAAGAGAAGACTGAGGGGAGATATGATAGCATTCTTCAAGTACATGAAAGGTTGTCACATAGAGGAGGGCCGGGATCTCTTCTCGATCGTCCCAGAGTGCAGGACACAGAATAATGGGCTCAAGTTGCAGGAAGCCAGATTTTGACTGGACATCAGGAAAACTTCCTAACTGTTAGAGCCATACGACAATGGAATCAATTACCTAGAGAGGTAGTGGGCTCTCCGACACTGGAGGCATTCAAGAGGCAGCTGGATAGCCATCTGTTGGGAATGCTTTGATTTGGATTCCTGCATTACACAGGGGGTTGGACTTGATGGCCTTATAGGCCCCTTCCAACTCTACTATTCTGTGATTCTATAAGTAAACATCAAGAACGTTTCATACTCTAGAAATAGTGGCATTTGTGAAAAGGAAAGGAAGAGGGAGGGATGTAAAGTTCCGGCCTCTTCTGTTGGGAAGTAAGCTGCCCCTTGAAGAAGATAACAACATAGAACTGTGAGCCAGCAGAGGCATGAGGAAAGAGAAGTCATAGACTCCATCTTACCTAGCTTAGGGGTTGTTTCCACTTGCCTTCCTCCAAGCCCTGTGAGTCTTTATAACGGAGGGAGTTGTTGCCAGAATTAACTGTGTGACTTTCTTATATTTGGTGTTGAGCCTCCGCTTCCCCACGAGGGCCGGGGGGGGGGAGAGACATGAGTTCCAGGTTTCCCAGCTGTCAGAAGGCACAGAAGACAAAGGAATTGTCGAGTCTGAGCAAGACCATGGGAGGGGGAGTGAGTTTGACTCCAGGCCAGTTCCCATGGATGGCGCGGAGAGTGTGCCGCCCCCAGACAGGTTGGAGGAGCCATTGGAAGATGTTCCAGAGGGGGCATTGACTCCCCCTATACCAAGCAGTTCTCAGGATGCCTCAAGCGTGTCACCGCCCCCTGACCTCGAGCTGGTTGCTAAGGAGACGGTTCTTTCGGACGAGCCATTGGAAGCGCACCCCCCGTCACCCCGCTCTCGACGCCGCGAGAAGTGTACAGGACAGAGGCAGGACTTGCACAGGAGCCAGAGATTACAATCTAAAACTTTCCCTACTTAAGAATGCAGCTGTCTGGGTTGAGTTGCTGAGTCAACTTTCTTCACGCGTTGCAGAGCATGTCTAGAGTGCAGTTAGGGAATTCTAGTGAGCTAGCTTAGAGATTTCTATGAAGCATACCGCTTTTGATGTATCCATTACTTTAATAAAACAAGATGTGATTGCACCTGCGTCTCAGCCTCGTGAATCTCGCTCTGAACAGGACATTTGGGGACCAGCTATAACTACTTGTGGGAGTCACTAGGACCACTGCCACTAGCCTTTTGCACTATTTTCTTTAGCAAGGGCAGCTGTAGCATTGTGGTCATCTGTCTGTGAGGAGGCTTTTAAAAATGTGCCTGTCTGGATATTTTGCTGCCTAGTGGGTGTATATGCCATGAGAGTGCTCTGTTTTGGCTCAAGACATGGGGTTCTGGTAAAGAGGGTCTGGAGGATAGACTGTCTAGAGTTTAAAGAAATACCTGCACCCATATGCGGCTGTCCATAATCTAGGGTCTGCATCTGATACCCTCCTTGTGTGTGCCTGCTGGTTAAATCCTTTAGGTTGGCAAGCAGAAGTCTTCTCAGTGGGGGCACCACAGTTGTGGCACTCTTTTTCCAGTTAATACTAATTTGGTCCCTTTAATACTGGCATTAAAAAAAACCCCTTAAAAATGTTTATTTTTTTACTATTCCCTTAAGAGTTTAGTTGATCTAATTCTATTTCTCTCATGTGACTATCTGTATCTACGTAGTGCTTCATATTCTGCCTGAAGTTCTCTTGTTTTTATTTCTTTAAATCTTGAATGAATGGATCTTATGGTTAGTGTGCCTTCTCTCTCTTTTTGGCTAGAGATGAGACCCCAGTGTGTGTGTGTGTGTGTGTGTGTGTGTGTGGTATTTGGCTGAGGTTTGCATATATAGGGGTATATTGTGCTTGGCCTTGTTTCGTTAGAGACTGTTGCAAAGGTAGTTCAATTTTTTAAGTTATATATTTTCATCTTTTACCGGTGGTTTGATTTGGACTAGGTGTTTAATTCTGAGGTGTCTTCATATAAATTGCTAAATGTGAGTATAATGTTGATTTTATTGGAGTTAGTGTTAATTAACTTGCTTGCTGGCTTCAGCTGCTGCTGCTGCTCATGAGGGAGGCAACCGGCCTGAGCGTGCCCTCCTTGCCTGCCTGCCTGGGGTGCTGCTGGTCTCTTGCGCCATGGTGCAGCCCCTGCAGAAGTGTTGGGTGGAGTGGCAAGAACTGGAGGGCGAATTCCAGCAGCTCCAGAAATCTCACAAAATCTACAAACAAAATCTAGAGGAACTGAACAACCTGCAGGCCGCCTGCAGCAGCTCTATCCAGAAGCAAAAGCAAGGGTTAAAAGACTTGCAGTATTGCTTCCAAAGATGTAATCGTGACTGCAGCTTGGAAGAATCAGAACTCATACAACAAATAAACAGCCAGATCAAAGAGCTGCAAAATGTTTTTTTTTACATGGAAGCCTATTTGCCAAAGAAGAATGGGTAGACATTTCTCTAAAACGAGGCACGCCCTTGTACAAAATCTGCTGTCATGAGGACTTGAAATGGTGGGCATCTCCTAGGGGAACGATCTTGAAATAGAACTGTGTGACTCCTGTTATTAGAATCAACTCTGCATGCTCCTGGGGGCCTGCTGTCCTCTTCATTGGAAGTTTTGTAACCACTGTGTTGTAATAATGTTATTTGTTATTTAATTTTGTACTTTTTATGGATGTATTCCTGTATTTGTGTTTTTCTTGTAAGCCGCCTTGAGGGCCTTTTGGCCATAAGGCAGGGTATAAATAAATAAATATTAATAATAACAATAATAATTGACCTATTGGTATGCTCTATACTTATTTTTAAAAAATGTATATGCTTTAAATGAACTGTTAATGGCTGAACTGTCAACATAATGTTGTAATTTTAATCGTGTATTAAAGGTGTTGTGGTTAGCGAGATATATAAGGGTTTATATATCAATAAGGAAATGCAGGATATAAATGTAATAAATAAATAAATAGACATTAACATTACTGATAAAACCAGATGTTATGTGCTGTTGTTGTGTTTAGATTGTTGTTGCTTGATTTTCTGTGAACCACTGAGCGCTATCTGTTTGTAGAAAACCTGGCATGTAAGTGGACTGACTCCACTCTCAACTCTACATCTTAATTCAAGCAGAGTCAAGGGCTGGGGTCAGTCTGCCTTTTCAAACTTGCCCCTGCACTCTGTTGCTTCAAAATCACCTTGACCTCTTTACTCTCTCCTTTCTTTTCACCCAAATCTAGCTCCTGCGGGTGTGTGTGTGTGTTTTAGAAACATGTTGCCCCTCCATCACAATGAACCTTCCATCTTGGACACTGTTATATCTCTGGTCACTCATAAACAGGTTACCCCATTTTGTCTTTATAAAAACAACTTTTATTAACTCTTCCAGTACTTTATTTCCAGTGGTGTCAGTTCTATTGTCCCTCAAACAGCCTGAGAAAATACATTCCATACATGTGGATCCCAATGGATTTGTCAAATGAATCAGCTTTAAAGAACTTCTGGGTGAGCTATAACTCTTCTCTGTTATTCACGAAATTAACAGCTTATCTCTGTTTCTATTGCAAAAAGCTGTCCTGGAAGTGCATTCTAAAGATATAAACAGAAGAGGGATTTCTATTCCGAGGAACATTATATTGTCTGGGACTATTCTCTTTTTGGTCTATTTTATTTTGACGAATCTGCTTCTTCACGACGCCACTAACTGTTTTGATGCTGGCAACTAAATTTGTTTTGCATTCTTGAACATAGAGAGATAAGGCAGGCTGCTCTGTTTATACTGTGATGTCATCAAGCCTGGAATATTAACCCAATTGTTGCTGAAATAAGAAGTGGTTCTTTATTTTTGTTTTGTTTTGTTTTCGTGGTTTTAAAAATGGCAATCAAGAAAGTGGCTGAGAATCTGGAAGTAATTATGTTTCAGAAAATAATGGATGAGATTGAGATAACGAAACAAACCCTGCGACAGGGTAGTAAGGAGCTGAAAATTGAACTGAGCAAAATGACGCAGGAGCTTAAAGAAATAGGGGATCCTGTGAGAGAGGAGAATGAGATCAGAGATGAGAAAAGAAAAAATAAAGGGAAGATACAAGCCCTGGAGATTGGAACAAATGTGGAATTGGAAAAAGATCTGGAGTTTATGGATTTTAGAAATAAAATCTACTGTTTGGAATTTAACGTTATCTCTGAAGAAATTAATGAAGATATTAGAGATAAAGTTATCAATGGCTTGGATAATCTTCTGGACTGGAATGACGTGATGGAGCTTGATATAGAGAAAATCTATGGAATTAACTGCAGCCATGTGACAATGGAAAAACTCTCAAGAGATGAGCCAGTGCATTTTGTAAAAAAGAAGAACACAGATATGACTTTACAACAATATTTCAGCAACTTATTCAGAATGGATGGCAAGAAAATATTTGGGATAGAGGAAATTCCCATCAGACTCTTATTATATGACTATGGCTATGACAGCAAGATTATTATGGAATACTGATAATGGAAGATTGGACACTGAAATTACTGGACTTAACAGGACTATTGAAGATGGAAGATGGAATTAATAGGGATAATGGAATAATGGCTATTGAAATTATTGGACCTAACAGATTTTGATGAGATGGATTAATCGATATGTTTATTTGGACTATGGTTATGACAATAAGATTATTATTATTATTAACGAGATGGATTAATCGACATGTTTATTTGGAGAAAAATTGATAGATATATTTCTTAAAGAATTGAAACCTCTCTTTGACTTTTTGTGGAAAGAATAAAGTAATGTTTATGAGATTTGATGATTAATTAAGATAACTACTGGAGGAAAGTGATTTTATAATATAATTTAAGAGACAGGATTGTTATATATTGTAGACCTATAACTGATTTGATCTGCGACAAATGGGAAGTCAACATTTTATTTTTTTGTTTAATCATTTTTGTTTTGTTTTGTTTTTTGTCTTTGAATGTTTTATGATTTTGTTTTGTATGTTTTATGAAAATTTGAATAAAAATTATTGTAAAAAAAAAAAAAAAACATGTTGCCCCTCCATCACAATGAACCTTCCATCTTGGACACTGTTATATCTCTGGTCACTCATAAACAGGTTACCCCATTTTGTCTTTATAAAAACAACTTTTATTAACTCTTCCAGTACTTTATTTCCAGTGGTGTCGAGTCAGTTCTATTGTCCCTCAAACAGCCTGAGAAAATACATTCCATACATGTGGATCCCAATGGAATGTCGGGGGTAGGAGGGTTTTAGCCCACACTTACTTATTTTTAATGTTCATAGCTTGCCTGTTCATTCTGTTGGGATCCACATGGCAGCCGTTAACTGCATAAAACAAGCAAATAAGGGCACAATCCAACTTGTATTTGTGCCGGGCTGGGGTGTGTGGATGTGGCAGACCCCCAGCTGAGCTACGGCGGCAGCAGGATCCTGCTGGCTCAGCTGGGGATCTGTCAGGGAAGCCCAGCCCACTAGAGAGAGGGTTGGCAGAAACTTCCAAAAGGCCTGAAGATGGGGTGTTCTGGGGGTGTGGTGGAGGAGGAGCCGAGGTGGATGACTTCTGCAGCATCCTCCTCGCGTTCGGAGCGCTCCCTTGGGTCCTGATCCACATAAGATAGGCCGGCGGAATAAAATTATTTCTATGTTGGTCAATGGGGATCTGCTCCAGGAGATCCTAATGACTGGAACGGGAAGCAGGTTTTGCTTGCTGTCAGACTGCAGCCTCCATAGAGCTCAAGAGGAGGACCAAGGCTGTTCCTTATCTGCACCTTTGTTCTATTGTGGGTTCTGTTCCTTGGTCTGTGTGCGTGTTGTGTGATTGACCAGCTTTATATATAATTTAAAATATATATTTGTATTTATACAATTGCAGATGGAGCTGTTGTGGCTTTATATTGTACTTGCAGCTGTTTTGCAAATTTCATCAGGAATTACTTATAATGTAAAAGGTAAGTTGGGATTGACTTCATACCATCTTCCCATCTTTGCTTATAGGTGCACTGAACTTTGTCCAGAATAGGTGTTGCAGCCATATAATATGCATTCACTATAATTTGGAAAGGACTCCATGAAGACAATAATTTTATCAGAGAAATGTTTTGTTTGAATTTTATGCTCCAAGCAACTGTGATTGATGCTTAATGTATCATGCTTAATGACATCACCAGGGCCCACCCCTGTGACATCACTTGGGCCCGCACCCATGACATCAGTACGACCTGCCCCATGACATTGGTGCGACCTGTCCCCATGACATCATCAGTAAGTGCCATTGAACTCAGTGGGGCTTACTCCTAGGTAAGTGGGGTTAGGATTAGAGATGTCAAGGCTCAGAAAAAAATTGGGGGGAAACTGGGGAGGAAATGGGTTTTTCTGGTTTTTTTCTGGGCCTTCACATGTCTAGTTAGGTTTGCAGCCACTCTCACTACACTGATTTCACAGTTCAGTTTATGTTATTTTATCTCATTTCCCTCACTCAGGCATTGGGGTGGGGATAGCCAAGAAAACTTCAGGGGTGGGGGGAAGAAAGAATTTTAAAATTAATTTTAGTTTTTAAACAAAGATCTAGTGTAGGTGTGGGGAACTGCTGGGCAAATCATGCCCCCCAAAGGGATCCAATTTGGCGCACAAGGTCATTTCCCCCAAACCATACTCACCAGCTGATGTCACTAGTGATGTCAGCTGATAGGCAGGAGGACAGGGTTTCATCTTGCCTTGGCTACACAATCCTGTTTCCAGCAGGAAACAAGATTGCCCAGCCAAGGCAGCAAGATTTAATCTCCAGTCACCAGTTGAGTGGAGATAAAAGTCCTGTGAAAAGGTGCTCTCTGAAGCAGTGCATTCACACACTACTTCAAAGAGGCTTTTGCAAAGGCTTTAAACCAGCTCCTGCCCTGGCCATTTGCTGAAACAGGAGCATGGGGGCTGCCTGAAAGTCTCAGCAATTGGGGAGTTAAAAGGGGAGAGAGGGAGAGTTCAAAAATATTTCCTGAGTCTTCCTGTGTTTAATTCTCCATGATCAGGGACTTAGAGGAGGGGACACTTGGAAGAGACTTTTATAAGTCTCCCCATCCCCCTTTAACTCCCTGATCATGAACACCTAAGGGAAGTGCAAGGGATTTTGACAGCTGGATGACCCTGCCCACCTACCAATCATGTGATGACACTATGTGATTGACAGCCAGAGGAAGACCAGAAGGCTCCAGTCTTGGCCCCAGCTAGTGCTCAGGCTCCATCTGAGGGGTGAAGATCCTGTGATGAGCCCAGGACAGGCCGTCTGCACCTGGGGCAAGTTCCACCTCTAACATTAAGGCTGAACTGCCCCTGAGCCCAAGGGAGAGGCATTACCTCCGACACCAGATGGGGACCTGGCCCATCCAGAGGTGTGTCTGCCTACAGGCCCCGGACTCCTGGCGAGTAAAGGTCTGGCTGTAGATGATCAATGGGAGTCAGCTGAGGTCTGGGGTGTGGTTCAGCAGCTCCAGCATAAAACCCCCAGTGCTAGGCTGGAAGGGCTGCTGGAACAATGTTTGTACATCAACTCTGTATCTGCCCTGTCTAAAGATTGTCTGTGGATCCTGGACCTGTCTCTTGCTTTGCCCCTTACCTGTGTTGCTTACAGGCTGCTTGGCTTCTGATCCTGGACTGCTCTGACCCTGATTCTTGCCTGACTCCCTTGATTTAGATACTCTGGACTGACCCTGGATTCTGCCCTCACTTGTGTTTCTGCTTGGGGGTCTCTTGTCTCCTTAAGGAACCCAGTGCAAACAGGGCAGATGGTTGGCCATGACCATCTGTCAATTTAGGCCCATGAGGCAGATCCTGATAAGAATCTGGCCCATGGGGCCAAAAAGGTTCCCCACCCCTGATCTAGGGTGGTTAAAGTGGGCAGTTAAATCCACAAGGTTCTCCCCAATTAAAGAGGACTTGAACTGATGTGCACAGATAAATCCATAACAGACCATTGCTTTCCATGTGAAAGGAACAATAATGAATTATGCATGCCATTGGTTTTTAAATTTCACAGTTGGAAGAAGAGTAAGGCTGAAATCCTAACTGCACTTACCTGGGACTGAGTAAGTGTCACTTAATTCAATGGGGTTTATTTCTGAGTAAGCACAGTTAGGATTGCAGTCTTAGTGTATATTGGCTACCTTTGGCAACAAACAAAATTTCAGAAACAAAAGCAAAGAGGTGTCTGTATACTTCTATTAATATGTAAATAAACATATAATGTGTGCATTTTTAAAAAAAGTTAGTTGTATAGAACTAAAGCAAATATATTTCACAGCAAGAGTCTGTGCTGCAATGAGGGTCGAATGAGCGGGAGGAAGGAAATTTTATTCATAATTAATTTTCCTCCAACAATCCTAGCTGGATTAGATGGGTCCTTAGTCTGACCAGCAGATTTAAGAAACTGCACTGTGTTTATTCTTTTTTTACCAAAAAAAGTTAAAGAGCAAGAGGTGCTTGCTAATCCTGGTAAATGTGTGCCATCTAGGGTCAGATGAGCCATGGTGATGGCATTTGGGAAAATATTATGGCACAAACGTTAATTTTGTTTACCAAACTCATGAAGTTTGCCCCCACTTTAAAGATTAATTCAAAAACAAAAATGATTAAAGTTTACTGTAAAAATATCATATATCCCAATAAACTTCCTTCCTGATAGTGCTAATAATAAAACATATTATCATCATTACTGTTTTTATTATTTTTAACTCACAAAATCCAATGTTATTACCCATCTCAGTGCACTCTTTCAAATTTGATTGGAATGTCATTAATTATAATCTATATTATTCATACTTATGGTATATACTCTAATGTCATCTTTGAAAATATTAGTGATCAAGATTTTCTCTCTCAGTGGAGGCCAATTCAAGTTTCGTTTGCTACACGCATGCTTTCCGGAATGATTTAGTTAAAGAAATTAAATTGTTTCTTCCAAGAAAAAAATTGGTAAGTTTCCAGCAATATGTTTTTAATCACAATTTGTGATCCATATATACATAGAGATGTGAAATATGTTAATAGCAATACTTTATAAAAAAGTACTAATAAGCATGAAGGAAAAATTGTATCCTTTATTATTCACTATAATACCAAGCTTGTGTGGTGGCAAACCTATCAGTTTGTAAGACTAACAGGGCCACCCAAACGTAAAGGAATCGTTTCAGCTTACTTGAAGGATTCTCTAGTCATGCAGAAATACAGCCTTTTTTAAAAACAATTTTTTTAAAATGGCCCAACAAATACGTGTGAGCTTACAAAATTTTAGCTGCATAGAAATAAGAGTAAATCATCTCAGGCTTGCATTGAATGTCAAAAGATAGGAACTGCTACCTTCGCTATTTCTTTTTTTGTGGGGGAAGGGATGGATACCTTGCTTCCCAGTTACAGTTATGCTTGTACTCTGAATTTTTCCATTGTCTCCTAAGGGCAGTGTTCGGTTCTGCCTTGTGGGTGAGGGGAAAAAGGAATCTAAATAAACCTGAAGTATGGCAGACTTTGTGCCTGTAAATTTAGATTTGGCTGAGATGGCATGTTAGTTTGCTCTTTCTCTCTGGGTTCATGTTGCAGACTAAGAGTCAGATGTAGCTCATATGAACTCCAGTAGAAGGCTGACATAGAGAAGGGCTATAATACTTGTCGAAAACACAGACACACAGATATGGGAAAGGGGAGCAGATGTGGAAGCTACAATTAATCTACTGATAATTTTAGAACAATTTGTAATATTCCCTTGGGAGTTTATCCAATCTGATTTATTATTTTATTAACACTTCTAACAGTGTGATCCTATACATGTCTACTCAGAAGTATGTCCCATTGAGTTCAGTGGAGCTTACTTCTGTGGTGGTGGGTATAGGATTGAACTACTATAAATCTCTGATGTCGTTCCGTATGCCATCAGGCCAGCGGGTGACCTTGCAGGGTTCAAGGAGCCAGAGCAAGGAAGCATAGATCAATGGAAGTGCTATCTGGCATGACATTGGCAGCAGAAGCAAGATACTAAATTTAGGAGGTTTAGATCACAGAAACTGTCAGGAAGTGACTGAAGTTTCAATCCTATACCCACTTACCTAGGAGTAAGCCCACTGAACTCAAATGGCTTGCTTCTGAATAGACATGTATGATGACAATGTTTTCTCCCCTGTATTTGAGGTATATTTTATCCATGGAAATGCAAAGGAAAAATTGAGATAATCTGCCCCCTCCAAGACTCATTAAAAGTGGTGGTGGTGGGGTGGAACTATTATTTGGATGCTTTAAAATTAGGAGAATTTCAATTTCTGAAATAAAATTAATCTCTAACAGTGCTGCTGTCGCATGATTGCAACCTCTAGTCTTCAGTCTCCCTCTGTGTTTCCTGGATTGGAATGCCATGGGAATGATGCTGTGTAGCATTGTTCCAAGTGAATTCTGGTCCAGGAAGCACATCTGGGGGCTGCACATTGGACAGTCTTGTGGTCACTACAAGCAGCTGCCATTAGGCTTTTAAGAGTCAGGGAAGGGGGAAAGATACATCCCCAGCCAGCTTGCTGGTTCTAAAGTTGGGCAAGCAACCTGTGACGTACTTGGAGGTTCTTAAGAGAGTGATGTACCTGGAGGTTCCTTCTCTGTACTCTGGTACCCTGGAGGTCACTAAGAAAACCAATTTAAGTGGGCAGTTTAGTGCCCCAGCTTTATCACTAGGATTAAATCCAAAATAGACTAGCCCAAAAGATTGTTAGCTGCCAGTCCCTACTGAACATTAAACAGTTAGACTCTATGTAGCTTGGCTAAAAGGCCCAAGACAACAATGTGGGCTGAGATATAGGTTGTTCAGACTCCATTTCAATCAAACAATCTGGATGTATTTTTTTAAAAATTGATTTGTTAGCAAAATGTACAAAACATGACACTGCAGTCAATTTAAACAAACAATAAAAGCTTGTTTTCCTGGAGATGAGCCCATCACGTGGGTAGCTAGAGCCACCTTGTGTACGAAGGCAGGAAATGTTCAATGAGTCAAGGAATACCACACCCCTTCCAGTCCTCGCTCCAGTCCATTTCCTGCCTTTGCCTAAGGCGGATTTCTCTACTGTAGCTCCTGCTTTATCTTTGTTTTCCTCACTGTGAGTTCTCTGCTTCTCTTTCTCAAGTCTCTCTCTTTTGGTTACTGTCACAGCTCCTGCTCTCTGTGTTTTTTTCCTGCTTCTCTCCTTTTACTGTTTTTAAAAAAAGCCCTTTTATCTGTTGTTGTCCTGCTACACCTTCAAGCCATGCTCCCGGACCTTTTCCTTCTTCTCTTCCAGACCCATTGGTGTCCTCTTTGCATTGCCTGCTCTCTTTGCTGCTTAATTTTTCCCCTAAATGCTCCCACCCACCATTTTCTCATTTTTCCTGCCCTCCATCTTGCATCCCCCCCCATTTTGTCCATCTCTGCTTTTCTTCTATTTGGTAACTCTCTATTCCCCGTCTCGGACTTGGTGGAGGATTGTTTATTATAGCTCTAAACATGTGCACTCCTTTGGCCAGCTCATTGCCTTAATTAAGGGTTGTTTATTAAAGCTTTGAGCGTGTGCAGTAGTGCTCCTTCAGCCCAGCTTACTGCCATAATACCTACTCAGGTGTGTGGTAATGTCTACTGATCGTGTCTGATGCAAATATGAAAGACACTCCTGACCCAGCACTGCTTGTTGATTGGAAAAACCTTGATGTCCACAGACACTCTGATTGTGTATGGCCCCTTTTGCTAAGGTGGCTAAGACATCTGCAGATGCTCCAGCTGCATGTGCCCTCTCAACCAAGACTACTAAGAGGCCTGCTTCCATTCAGAATGATGCTATAGTGCTTAAAGTATAAAAAAAGTCAAATAAATCAGTCATTCCGGCTGACACTCATACTGAGAGACTTTCTGAGGAGGCAGCAGCCATGCAGGCTTCCAGAAGGGCTAAATATAGGGGGCAAGAACCTGTGGGGCATGATGAGCAGCACTGCAAAGCTACACATTCAAAAACCTAGGGCTCTCGAGCAACTTTCTGATGATGAGGGGCATGTGCCTGCTGAGGTGATTGACTTGTTTAATCCCCCCCCACATTTCCCCAGAGGTTTTGGGGATCAGCCTAGACCTACCAAGTGTGTTCCATCTAACCCAGCCTTTCCCAACCAGTGTGCCTCCAGATGTTGTTGGACCACAACTCCCATCTTTCCTGACCATTGGCAATGCTAGCTGAGGCTGATGGGAGTTGTGGTCCAACAACATCTGGAGGCACACTGGTTGGGAAAGGCTGATCTAACCTTTCCAAGCTGCAGACCTGGGTGTATTTTGTGAGTTGCAAGCACCTTCTGTCTCTTCAGGTTTGCAGGTTTGTTCTTCCACTTCTGAGTAGCAGTAGCAGCAGCCTTTGCAGCAGCAGCCTTCTCAGGTATCTTCAGAGGTGCTCACACAGATTAAAGAGGCCTTACTAGGGATACTGGTGTCTGAGTTAAGTCCCCCTGTCACTCCTACTCAATCTGGGACAGGGATATAAAGCAACTTCTAAAACACACCAAGAGAGCCAGTGTGGTGTAGTGGTTTGAGTGTTGGACTATGACCCGGGAGACCAGGGTTCAAATCCCCACACAGCCATGAAGCTCACTGGGCGATCTTGGGCCAGTCACTGCCTCTCAGCCTCAGAGGAAGGCAATGGTAAACCCCCTCTGAATACTGCTTACCATGAAAACCATATTCATAGGGTCGTCGTAAGTCAGAATCGACTTGAAGGCAGTTCATTTCATTTTTCAAAACACACCATATTAACCACACTGGCAATACTTCAGAGAAGAGGATGCCCCATCTACTAACCCTTTCAAGATTGCTAGAGGCAAGACACCTGGGGTTCCATATCCTCTGGGGACCCCACCTGATGTGCTGGGGGCTCATTGCAACAGTTAGTTTGTGCAGGGAAGGTGGTCCCTGGAGGAATCCAAACATAGCATAAACTGGTTAGAATTCTGTGCAGCTCAGCTGGCTCTGATTCATTTCAGCAGTCTTTTCCTGTTGGGACATATACTTCTGCATGCAGACAATCCATGTGTGAAGGCCCATATCAACTGTCAGGGGTCACTTGATTGTGGAGCCTGCAGGTGGAGTAGACTACTGTTTGATTGGGTGGAGAGAAATCTGCTCTCGCTCCTCGCAGAACACCTGAGTGGAGAGCTAAACATGCAAGCGGACTGGCTAAGTTGACAGCAAGTCACTCCCTGGGAGTGGAAGCTGCATCCAGACATGTTTCTCCAGTCACAGCACAGATACAGATGGCCCCAATCTAGCTGAACTATCAGCTGCCCCACTACAATCTCCAGGTTTCAGGACAGAGGGGCAGTGGTGGCGGATGCTCTGGCTAGGGGGTTGTCTTTATGTGTTTCTACCAGTACCGCTACTGCAACCTGCGCTTAGAATGGGCTCAATTGCTGTTGGTAGCTCCCCGCTGGCTATGCTGGCCATGGCTTTCTGATATTTCTAACCTGTCCATAAAACCACCTTGGGAGTTGCCAATTAGTCCAGATCTGCTGGCACAGGGGCCAGTTTGGCATCTGAATCTCACGTGGCTGAAGTTAAAAACATGGCTTTTGAGCAGTGCCATTTGAGCCAGGTCTGTAACTGATACTATTTTGGCTGCTCGTTGCACTTCTATGACTAGAGTTTATCAGGCTACTTGGACGGCCTTGTGTGGTGGTGCGCTACACATGGGCTTTGGCCCTCAAAAGCATTGGCCCAGCATGTTCTTAGTTTTCTGCATGCAGGTTTGTAGATGGGACTAAAACATAGTATGTTACATCGCCAGGCATCGGCGATTTTGTCTATTCTGTGGTCAAAGACTCTCACAGCAATGAGTTCATATCCCTTCATTAAACATTTTCTCAGAAGGTTTGTTCAATCCTGTCTGTTCATCATTTTCCTACATGGAGTTTACAGTTGGTCCTGCAGGTGCTTCATCGGCCTCCATTTGAACCCATTCAAACTGTTCCTCTCTGTCTGATGTCATACAGGGTACTCTTCCTAGTGGCTATCACATCAACATGGAGGGTATCTGAGCTTGGGGCTCTTTCAGTGGCTAGGAACTTCTCTATATTTCATAAAGTCTCTGTTGTGCATAGAGTCCACCCAACACTCATTCCAAAAGTGACATCGTTTTCCATTGTAATTTGGACTTGGATCATTTTGTCCTAATCTAGTTCATCCTCAGGAGAAGGCATGGCATTTGTTAGATGTTCAACATGTGCTAAAGGTCTGTATTTCACGAACACAGCACTTCAGGCTGGCAGATGAACTTCTTTTGTCTTTTCATCCTCACTCCCTGGGGAAAAAGGTTTCTACACCTACCTTGGGTCATTGGTTGCGGGCTTGTATTGTGACAGCTTGTGGCTCCCTTAACTTACCTGTGCCACAAGAAATTTCCACTCATTCCACAGGGTCAGCTTCTGCTGCTAATGCACCTTTGCTGGGTATTTGTCGGGCTGTAACCTGGTCCATGCCTAGTTCCTTTGTTAAGCATGTTAAAACTGATGTACATGCCTCTGCTGACACCTCATTTGGAAGGGGTGTTCTCTCATGGATGACAGAGGTCTCCAAGTGGGTACTGTAGCTCCCCCTACAGCTCAGAGACAGGAAATGCTTCAGCAAATGTTTTTTGCTTCTCCCTTATTGCTGAGGCTCAGTTTCGTTTCCTGTCTCAACTTGGAGCACATCCTACTAGGCTGTCTTCCTATCTGAAGAAGCGTCTTTCCTCCCTGTGGTGTCTTTACCATTTTTTGTGTCTCATTCTTCTCCATTTATCTCTTCTGTTTCTTAAGTGTTAAAAAAAGTGTCTACTTACCTCTCAGTCAAAATTCCTCCACTTCTGTGGGTATTTTCCTCTTGTCCTTTCCTTTGACTCTACTCCCTGCAAGACATGGAAAAAATGGCGAGTCAATTTTCAAAAAAGAAAAAATATTCAAAAAAGACCGGACAGTACTCTGCAAAGGCCGTGGTCAGTTCCCGCCTGCTCCAGATTCCTGCCAATGTTCAGCAAGGGCTGCTTATTGGCGGCGGCGACCCTCTAGAAAGGATGTCTTCAGGGATGGGCTCTTGTGAGCCCCACATGCTCGCCTGCAACAGTGAGTCGACGGAACAACTCTCCTTGATAGCGGGATTGAGAGTGGAGCCAGTAACGGTCTGCGGTGGTGTGGTGCCCGCCATTTTAGAAGAGGAAAATATGGTGGCCGCCATTTTGGATCGCTGTGCACCCGCCATTTTGGAAAGAGCAGTAACGGCTTACAGAGGGGTGATCAGCAGACATAATGATGCTTGCCAAGTTACTGGGTATGATGGCATCAGCAATAGGGATTACTCCCTGGGCTCGCTTACACTCTCACCTACTCCAAAGCTTACTCCTTCATTATCAATCCGACATCGCACTACGCAACCACCGTCATGTCCTTCTTCCAAGAGTAGCCAAGTGGTCGCTTTCTTGGTGGATGGCGACAAGGAATCTGAAAAAGGGAGTTCCACTGCAGGATCCACCTCGAGCAGTCATTACCACCTATGCAAGTCTCCAGGGTTGGGAAGCACATTGTCAAGGCCAATATGTCCAAGGTCCCTGGTTGTCAGTGGAAGCGACCAGAAATATCAACTGGCTAGAGCTATGGGCAGCACATCTGGCCCTTCGTCATTTTGCAGCCATCATCAACTTCCCAGACGTTCTCATCCGTACCGACAACACATCGACTCGAGCCCACTTAATCAAGCAAGGAGGTACTTGCTCAAAGGCTCTGAACCTCAAGTCGACCTCAATGCTACTATGGGCAGAACAACACCTGTCATCAGTCTCATCAGAGTATATCCAGGACCACTTGAACATAACAGCGGATTGGCTGAGCCGACAACAGCTCTTCCTGGGCGAGTGGGCACTCAGTGTGGAAGTGTTCCAGTCCCTCCAAGTGAAGTTTGGCAGCTTCAAAATCAACTTGTTCGCGTCAGACGACAATCACCAGACAAAAAGATTCTTCTCCAGGTTCCAGAGTCGCGGGGCAGAGAAACAGGATGCATTAGCAGTACGTTGGCCAACAGACCTACTCTACGCCTTTCCCTCAACTCCTCTGTTGTCCAGAGTCCTGAAGAAAATCAGGGCAGAAGCGGCTCAGGTGGCCCTATTAGCCCCCTATTGGTCGCGGCGTCCCTGGTTCTCAGACATTGTACAACTGGCACAGATGCCGCTGTTTCACCTTCCAGCGTGCCAAGACTTACTCCATCAGGGTCCTCTGCTACACCCAGACCCACAGTGGCTCTGGTTGACCGCATGGAGATTGAGCTCAATAGACTGTTAACGTTGGATATATCCCCTGCAGTAGGGAATACCATCTTGTCGGCAAAGCACCCTTACACCATTCGAAGCTACCAGTCGACATGGAAGGCTTTCTCTGTATGGTGTGCCAAGCACAGTGTCAATCCAGAGTCGGCAGTGGTTACAGAGGTTCTGCAGTTCTTGCAAGAAGGTCTGCAAATGGGCATGCATCCAAACACATTAAAAAGGCAAGTGTCAGCTCTGTCATCTATTTTACTTCCTAAGAATGATACATCACTGGCTTCACATCCTCTTGTCAAAAAGTTCCTTTGTGGTGCCACTGCTTTAAGTCCTCCAGTCCTACATTGCTTTCCATCATAGAGTCTGCACACCGTCCTTACCGCTCTCCAAAAGCCTCCCTTCGAGCCGTTGGGGTCTGTTCCTCTCAGAGTTCTCTCATTCAAATCGATCTTCCTAGTGGCCATCACGACGGCACTTGGTATCTGAGTTGCAGGCCCTCTCAGTGCAGAGTGGGCATACCTTTTTAAAATATTTTTATAATATATCTCCAGACTTTGATTCACCCACATTTGCCTCCTGACATCCTGGTTTTCCTCCCCCTTCTCTCAGTGCAGAGACAACTGTGTGCATTCCACAAAGATAGGGTGGTGCTGCGAACTGACCCAGCCTTTGTTCCCAAAGTTAACTCAGCCTTCCATAGGCAGCAGGAAATCATCTTGCCTTCTTTCTGTCCTAACCCCTCTCATCCCAGAGAGAAGGCGTGGCACTCATTAGACGTTAGACGGGCTCTAAAGGTCTACATTAACAGGACTGAGTCTTTTCGTAAATGTGATTCCCTGTTTGTGTCCTTCCATCCCCCTACTTTGGGGAAGAGGGTGTCACGCAATACCTTGGCTAGGTGGATTCGAGCTTTGGCATATTTTTATTTAATTTTTATTTAATTTAATTTAATTTATATACCGCCCGAAGCCCGAAGGCTCTCTGGGCGGTGTACATAAAAGGTAAAAGCAAGGACAATATATAAATACAATAAATACCATAACTCAAAAAACAAAAACACACAAACAATACAAGAACCAAACAACATCCTGAATACAACATAGTAATAAAATACTATAAAAATACACTTTAAAATGCCTGGGAGTATAAAAAGGTTTTCACCTGGCGCCGAAAAGATAGCAGCGTCGGCGCCAGGCGCACCTCATCAGGGAAACCATTCCACAGTTCGGGAGCCACAACCGAAAAGGCCCTATTTCTGGTCACCATCCTCCGAGCTTCTTGATGGGATGGTACTCGGAGGAGGGCCTTAGATGTTGAGCGCAGTGTACGGGTAGTTTCATATTGGGAGAGGCGCTCCACCAGGTATTGCGGTCCCATGCCGTGTAAGGCTTTATAGGTCAAAACCAGCACTTTGAATTTAGCCCGGAAACAAATAGGAAGCCAGTGCAGACGGGCCAAAACAGGTGTTATATGAGCGGACCTTCTGGTCCGCGTCAACAATCTGGCCGCTGCATTCTGGACTAACTGTAGTTTCCGAACTATCTTCAAGGGCAGCCCAACGTAGAGTGCATTGCAGTAGTCCAATCTAGAAGTTACCAGAGCATGAACGACTGAGGCGAGGTCGTCACTGTCCAGATAGGGACGTATGAAGCCCTACACCTGCCTTCACCATTCCATCTCACGGCTCATTCTATTAGATTGGCTGCTACCTCAGCGGCCTTTTCCACTAATGCCTCCATAGAAGACATTTGTAAGGCAGCCACCTGGTGGTCCCCTTCTACATTCACACGCCATTATAAAATTGACATTACATCTCAGCAGAGGCAGCATTTGGTCGCAGAGTCCTGCAACAGGTCCTGCCTCCATCTGACCCACCCTAGGTTGTAGCTTTAGTACGTCCCACTTGGAGACCTCTGTCATCCATGAGAGAAGGAACAGTTTGTTCTTACCGTAAAAAGTATTTCTTCATGGATGACAAGAAGTTTCCAAGGCCCTCCCTAATGTTGTTGTTTGGCTGGATGGGACTGTGTCACTGAGTGCCATGTCTACTCACATACCTGGGGTCATTATCTAGCTTATTTTAAATTCTTCATTCAAAGTAATGATGATTCAGATTCTATTCAAAAGATTGTTGATTATCAGCAGCACGTTCGTCAGGCCGGCTTATTTAAAATAAGCATCCCCTGATGAAGGCTATATAAGATTAGCCGAAACGCGTTGGGCTTTTTTTTATACAATTTTAATTTACACAAATGGAATAAAACTGTGACTTTTTACTTACTCTTTTTCGTCATTCTGGGCTACCCCCCTCCATTCAACTGTTTCATTGAATGACATCCACCCTCTACCTACCACTTTAAATTATGGGAATCACAGAAACAAGGGCAAAGGAGTTTGTTATCAAGGAATTTTAGTTCCCAGATCTATTTGCGGCTCGCTTAAAGAAGGCCAGTGTTGACTACCCACTGTCCCACATCCACATTCCAGTGGTATTATACCTATTAAGCTCCTGTCATGGAAAGTAGCAGGATGGCTCTCTAAACTAGCAGATGAAAATTTCAAAGATTTTTGTGTCCAATTTCAAATCCTTCTTATTCAATGAACCTGGGTTGCTTCAACAACCTTTTCCTCCCTCCCTGAGTATGAGGTTTATATTTTACCAGCAATCAAATCAGACAGCAGATCCCTGAGGTCCCTGTTAGTTGCCCCTCAAAGCACACCTGCATTTCTATTAAGGGCAGAAACAGGGCTATATTCTATAGAATCCTGTGCTCATGCTGCACTTGCTTTGTATTGGCTAAGGCTGGCTTGTATGAATGATATGTGCTTCCCAAAGAAATGCTTTCTAGAACAACTGCAAACTCCAATCCAAAGCTGCTGGGTAAATTCTGTTAAATCTACTCTGTCTGCTTATGGGATCAACAGGGACATTTTACCTTCCTTTGCTTCCCTTAAAACAGCTGTTCAGAGAAAGAATCCATCTTTATTCTAAATGATGGGACCTCTATTTAGTAACCCAAATGTCATTTTCTATTTGGTACCCACTATGTAAAACAACCCCCTCTAGGATGCACACCTTAATGTGGTGAGGGAGTTTAAGAGTGTTGAAGAAGCTGAGAGCAATGCCATCAGGAGTCTAGACCAAGAGGCTAGACTCCTAGCAGGGGCACTCAAGGCGGAATGGTCAAAGCTGAGACACCAGACTAAGATGCATCCAGACTCAGAGGAAGGCAAAGGTAAACCACCTCTGAATACCTCTTACTATGAAAACCCTATGAACAGAGTATCCAATATGTAACACGTGATAGTGCTGGAAAATGAGACCCCCAGGTCAGAACGCACTCAATGAGCTACTGGGGAAGAACAAAGGACAAGTACAAGTCGCGCTGTGACTAAAGACGCAGCTGGGTCAAAGCCGAAAGGAAGCCCAGAGGCTGATGCGAAAGGAGAGTCTGGAGTTGTGTGACGCACACAATAGGAACACAGAATGTGAAAAGCATGAACCAGAGAAAGTTAGAAATTGTCAAGCAAGAAATGGAACATACCAACATTACAATACTTGATGTGAGTGAATTAAAATGGACGGGAATGGGACATTTTCAATCAGGCAACTACAAAATATTTTATGCAGGAAATGAGAAATTAAGAAGAAAAAGGGTTGCTTTAATAGTGAGAAGTGATGTAGCAAAACAATTAAGAGCTATAACGCTGAGTGAGTGATATCAATGAGATTTAACGGAAAACCTATTAACATAACCATCATCCAAGTCTATGCTCCAACAGCAAATGCAGAAGAAGAGGAATTGGAGAGATTTTATGCAGAAGTACAGGAAGAAATTGATCACACACCAAAACAAGATGTGCTGCTAATCATGGGGGACTCAGAATGCAGAAGTAGGGAACAGAATAGAAGTAGGAATTGTGGGGAAATGGGGTTTAGGAGATAGAAATGAAGCAGGAGAAAGACTTATTGAATTCTGTAAAGCCAATAATTTGTTTCTCGCAAACACATTTTTTGAGCAACCAAAAAGACACCTGTACACGTGGACTTCACCAAATGGTCAATATAGGAATCAAATTGATTATATAATTGGTAGCAGAAGATGGAGAAGTTCCATAGTTTTTGCGAAAACAAGACCAGGAGCAGACTGTGGTACAGATCATGAACTGGTCATATCGAAAATCAAAGTAAAGCTAAAGAAGAAGAACAAAGCAATCATAATGCCAAAATACAATTTAACTAACATCCCAGAAGAATGTAAAGATCAAATAAGAAACAGATACGAGACTTTAAACTTAGTTTGCAGATGATACCATACTCTTAGCAGAAACCAGTAATGATTTGAAATGAATGCTGATAAAAGTTAGAGGAAAGCACAAAAACAGGACTACAGCTGAACGTCAAGCACACTAAAATAATGATATCAGAAGATTTATGTAACTTTAAAGTTGACAACGAGGACATTGAACTTGTCAAGGATTATCAATACCTTTGCACAGTCATTAACCAAAATGGAGACAATAGTAAAGAAATCAGAAGAAGGCTACGAGTGGGGGGGGGGCAGCTATGAGAGAAGTAGAAAAGGTCCTCAAATGCAAAGATGTATCATTGAACACTAAAGTCAGGATCGTTCAGATCATGGTATTCCTGATCTCTATGTATGGATGTGAAAGCTGGACAGTGAAAAAAGCGGGTAAGAGAAAAATCAGCTCGTTTGAAATGGGTGTTGGAGGAGAGCTTTGCGTATACCATGGACTGCAAAAAAGACAAATACTGGGTGTTAGAACAAATTAAACCAGAACTATCACTTGAAGCTAAAATGATGAAACTGAGGTGGTTATACTGGACACATCATGAGAAGACATGATTCACTAGAAAAGACAATAATGCTGGAAAAAACAAGGGAGTAGAAAAAGAGGAAGGCCAAACAAGAGATAGATTGATTCCATAAAAGAAGCCACAGACTTACAAGATCTGAACAGGGTGGTTAGCGACAGATGCTATTGGAGGTCGCCAATTCATAAGGTTGCCATAAGTCGTAATTGACTTGAAGTCTCATAACAACAACAACAGTATAACAATGGAGCAATACTTCACATTTCTGACAGTGGTGCCTTTGAGAAAATCTTTCACAGATTTACACCTTCAGACTATGCCCTCTGCTTTTTTTGGATGGGAGATTTTCTAACATTGCTACTCATCAAAGAGTTTGTATCTGTGAATCTGGTGAAGTCGAGGACATTGTACATTATTTACTAAGCTGCCCCCTATACAAGTCCCCAAGGCTTAAATTTCTTTCCTACATCCTTCACTCCTTGTCAAATAGATCTTTCCTGGAGCAGATATGTATTCTGCTAGCAGGCAACAATATTTATTTATTTATTTATTTATCGCACTTTTAGACCGCCCTTTAGTGACAAGCTCTCAGGGCGGTGTACAACAGAATAAAAACAGATTAAAATACAGATGGGTGTAGGTACAATACAACTATAAAAACATATTTAAAAGCAAGATTAAGACAAAAAAATTAAAATTAAAATAGATTAAAATTAAAGTTAAAATGCCTGGGCAAAGAGGTAGGTCTTTACCTGGCGCCGAAAAGATAACAAAGAAGGCACCAGGCGTATCTCGTCAGGGAGGGCGTTCCATAATTCGGGGGCCACCACTGAGAAGGCCCTAGCTCTAGTTATTGCTCTCCGGGCCTCCCTATGCGTTGGAACCCGGAGAAGGGCCTTCGACGTCGAGCGCAGCAAGCAGGTAGGTACATAGCGGGAGAGGTGTTCCGCCAGGTATTGTGGTCCGATGCCGTTAAGGGCTTTATAGGTAAGAACCAACACTTTGACCCGGAAACATATTGGTAGCTAGTGCAGCTGGGCCAGGACAGGTGTTATATAGTCAGATTTTTTAGTCCAAGTAAGAACTCTGGCCGCAGCATTCTGCACCAGCTGAAGTTTCCGAACCGTCTTCAAAGGTAACCTTACGTAGAGTGCATTACAGTAGTCCAATCTAGAGGTTACCAGAGCATGGATAACTGTGGCGAGGTTCTCCCTGTCCAGGTAGGGTCGTAGTTGGGCTACCAGCCGAAGCTGGTAGAACGCATTCCGTGCCACCGAGGCTACCTGAGCCTCCAGTGACAGGAGCGGATCTAATAAGACCCCCAAACTACGGACCTGCTCCTTTAGGGGGAGTGTAACCCCATCTAGGGTAGGTCGGATATCAACCATCTGGGCAGAGAGCCCCCCCACCAACAGCATCTCAGTCTTGTCAGGATTGAGTCTCAGTTTATTAGCTCTCATCCAGTCCATTATCGCGGCCAAGCAGCGGTTTAGTACATTGACGGCCTCACCTGAAGAAGATGAAAAGGAGAAGTAGAGCTGCGTATCATCAGCATATTGCTGGAAACGCACTCCAAATCTCCTAATGACCTCACCCAGCGGCTTCATATAGATATTAAAGAGCATGGGGGACAGAACTGAACCCTGCGGGACCCCATATTGGAGTACCCAGGGACTCGAGTAATGCTCCCCAAGCACCAGCTTCTGGAGACGATTCTCGAGGTAGGAGCACAGCCACTGCCAAGCAGTGCCTCCAACTCCTAAATCCGCAAGTCGCCCCAGAAGGATACCATGGTCGATGGTATCAAAAGCCGCTGAGAGATCAAGGAGAACCAACAGAGTTACACTCCCTCTGTCTTTCTCCCGACAGAGGTCATCATACAGGGCAACCAAGGCTGTACATTTATAACTACTCAGGTGGCAAAATTTGCTCTAGCTGCAGGGAAACTAAGAGCTAGATACCAAAAAAACCTTGTGGGGTGAGTGCGTTGTGCCCCGGTGCCATTATGGCTGTAATACTTATCCACTAAGTCATGGGGTGGGTCAGTGTATCTTTCACTCGGGAGAGGAAATTTTATTTGAAATTTAGTGCTGTTGTCGCTTTACTGTATGCTGTTGAGCTGTGCTTGTTGAAATATGACTTGTATTTTAAAATGTATTTTTTTAATTTTCCTTTTACATGTGATGAATTGTGGTAGCCTATGGCTTTGAGCAATAAAGATTCATTTCATATTCTGATTGTTAGGAATACTAATTTCTTGCTTGAAGTTATTATTCTGTTACGTTTTTCTACACTATTTTTGTTCTCTGCCTGTTTAATAAATTGAACTTTTGTGTTGACACCATGTTATCTGTGTTTTATTTTCTCTGTCTTTGAAATCTTTATTGTGAGTACTCTTCCTCAGTCTCATCATGCAATTGACTGGAAGGGGTGTGGTATTCCTTGACTCATTGAACATTGAACATTTCTGCCTTCGAACACTAGGTGGTGCTAACTACCCACAGACCCTGGAAAACCACTCTTCAGGTGAGACCAGTGGTCCATTCTAGCTTCTGAACTTGTCTTAACTTACTAACATAGACATGTAGTTTCTCTTATGTGCTGCAGAAGGACTGGTTGATCTGGAATCAGCAATCTCCCTTTCTACCCTCCTGGCAGATGAACAGCATGAACTTCAGGGAACTTCACTAGTTTGGGGTTGCCAACCTTTTTGGACCTTTGGCCCATTTCAAATTTGGAGAAAGTGCTGTAGGCACCAGTCACAAAATAATTGCTATGGGGACATGGCATGACCCAACATGGCTGCTGTGGGAGCATGGCATAATACAAAATTAGAATACAGTCATTGCTACTCCCACCCCATTTCCCCTGGGCAACTTCATGCTTACTGCGGCAAGTCAGCTATGTTCTCCTGGTCCTGATTGTGGATATCCTGATTGTGGATATCACACAATATTGATTCATTCACACTGATGCTGTTACTGTCATTAACAACAACAGGGAGAATTCCCCAGTGCAAGGAAAGCTATGCAAGGTGGCCGTACCTCACGCACTCTCTTTAGCGCACACAGCACACACATGCACTCATTGTACATATAATATAGGCCACAGCCATACATGCAAATCTCTCTCTCTCTCTCTCTCTCTCTCTCTCTCTCCCTCTCTCTCTCTCTAATATATATACAAACACACTTCACATATACACAGCCACACATCTCCCTCTCTCTGCCCAAGCACATTTCTCCCTCTCTTTTATATTTTATTTATTTATTTATTTGTTATTTGATTTATATCCCGCTGTTCCTCCCATTAGGAGCCCAAACATAGACCACACATACACACAGACCACACATTCATACATATCTCTCAAATTTCACATACACACTACACATACATCTCTCCTTCTTTCTGCCCAAGTGCATATGTCTCAATCACACACTTACTGAGCTCCTTCATTGGATGAAGCAAGTGCCCACTGCCAGTACCACATGACCAGCAGGCCTAGACAGGACTGGCCACTAAGTGAGCAGTGAAGCCATCCCTGCTATTTCTTTCCCCCCACCCTTCAAAACCAACCAAAATGCAAGTGGACAGGCACTTCTAGCTCCAGCAACTGTCCTGCCATTTAAAAAATTAAATTAAATTAAACTTAAAATCGGAGGGGTGTGCTAAGGAAGTCCTTTGCAGTCACCAGGGTCCACAAGGACACTGGGTTTGACAATCCCTGAGCTAACTCCAACTGAACACACCTAACACTAAACTTGACTAAGTATTTATAGTTCTTTTCCTGTGAAATAGACACAGTGGCCAAAACTGCATCAGGATGTTGGTAAGGATGAAACAAAGGTCAACCTTGATTACCTATTTAAGAAGAAAGGAAGAGGAAGGATGGCAGGAAGGAACATTGGGGTCTTGAGTTGCAATAAACCAAACTTAAACATCTAGGCATTTTCTGTAATTTAACCCTAAACTTTCAAATTCTCAGTGACACAGTCCCCCTCAACTGGTGAAATTTGCCCATATCCCCCAATAGGTGCCAAAATAACCCAAGAAAACTTTTGTGGGGGGACAAATTGTCCTACAAAATGAGCATTTCTGTCCACTTTTTCTTGTGACTCCTTAAAGATTAACACATTTATCATAGCTTGCACTTTTGAAGTCAACTGTCTAGTTCATCAGTTTGTCATTTAAAGTTTTTATCATGCTAGATGTGCTTCATATGTTAATCCTCGTATTTTTTTTCCTGTTAAAGAAAGTTCACTGTCATTTGTATAACATTAATAAGCCTGACACCCAGGAGAACAAAAGGAAGAATCTACTTCTCTATACTTCAGCAGGTCTTGCTCCCAGCATACAGATCTTCAACAGTACCTACTCAAAAGTCTTCTACTTCAAAATGACTCTGGTAAAACATTCTGGAAGGGCCCATAACTTAGTGGCATTCTTTGCATGCAGAAGGTCCCAGGTTCACTCCCTGGCTTTTCCAGTTAAAAAGGATCCAGTAGCAAGTGATCACCTCTGCCTGAACCCCAGACAGCCACTCTTATCAGAACACTAGAAGGCAATTCCATCATATTAGGTTAGATGACAAATAGCCTGACCTGGTGTAAGGCAGATTCCTATGTTCCTTTTACACTATGGTATGGTATGAGATGATAAAGAGTATTGATAAGCAATTGAGGAGTCTCACTGGGAATAGCAGTTGTCATGTGCGGATTCCAACCTAACCTTTTCCTTTAAAGAATATAAAACCCATGTGAACTTTGAAAGAAATGTCTATGAAAAGGATTAGCAGGAATCTAGTATCATAATCATGAGCTTTTCCTGGTGTGTAAGTCTATGAAAAGGATTAGCAGGAATCTAGTATCATAATCATGAGCTTTTCCTGGTGTGTAAGGTGTCGGAGGCCTCAAAGCATCTTCTTTTTTTTGAAGGAGCCAGGCACCCTACTCCCTTAGGGGACAGAATTGCTGCCTGCTCACTGCTGCTCTTCAGTCCCATTATTGCAGATGGCTGAAGGTGGCATTGCTGCTCTTCAACAGGAGTCAAGTAACAAAAATGGCCAATATGGTTTCATCTTGTTCTATAAAGCTGCTGGTTCTGGCCTGCATCCTCTATCTGAGAATATTGCCTAAAGAGAGGCTAAGTATTGTGCCTGCCCACTTTCCATTCAGAACACCAGGCCTGATAATCATAACATTTTAAGCAGCTTTCCAACTATGTCCACAAAAGATGTTGTTAGCCCTCTTTCTTAGTTGTAACTATGTCAATGGACTGAAAGAAAGTAAAGGCAGTTTTATATAGTTTTTCTTTCCGGTCATCTCAAGACAATTTATATTTACTATGGGTGATCAGGCATGTGGCTATCTACAAGTCAGATTTTAAGTGCTACATTGTTAATGGCTTTCCCCCCCTTTTGTGTAATTTTTTTTCTGCCATGGCAGCTGAATGAGCTGTATGATTTTTTTTAGAACTTCTGACTATTACAGAATTCAAAATCTGGGCTTACCAGGATTCAGTTTAAATTCCCTACACAGTTTCCTTTTCAGCTCAAAAGTGAAGAGAAAATTAGATAACAGTATCATATTGATTACTGCAATTGTGATGGAAATTTGGGATAGATTTTGGGATAGATTTTCCCTCCCAGATTTTGCGTCTGTATGGAAAATAAATTTATTCTCCATTGTTACCTGTCAGATGGCCTGGGGCATTTTGGTTCTTGAAACAGAAGATCAAAATTGTGTCACATATAGTGGTATAAATATCTTCCATAATACACAAAATGTAAAACTGTCATCACGATGAAGTTTGCTTGGCCAGAGATAGATTTATTATTGTTGTTGTTTGATTTATATCCTGCCCTTTCTCCCAGTAGGAGACCAGGGCAGCAAACAAAAGCACTAAAAACATTAAAACATCATAAAAACAAACTTTAAAACACATTAAAACAAAACATCTGCAAAAACATTACTTTAAAAAGCTTTCAAAACATCTCAGATTAAAAACATTTTAAAAAAGAAGGTTGAAGAACATGTTAAAAAGCAATTCCACCACAGATGCAGACTGGGATAGGTCTCAACTTAAAAGGCTTGTTGAAAGAGGCATCGAAAAGATAACAGAGATGGCACCTGTCTAATATTTACGGGGATGGAATTCCACAGGGTAGGTGCTGCCACACTGAAGGTCTGTTTCCTAGATGGCCCTGTGAACTACAGTGTGACAAGAAGTGGCAGATGGGTGGCCCAAGCAAGCTGCCGAGGGATAGCCAGGCAGGTTCCAGCAGCCCCCAAGGGAGATGGAGATGGAGACAGAGGCACACAGGAGTGAAGAGAGGGGTTGGGAAGCTTTGGTGACATGCAAAGTGAGGGGGTTGGTGGCAAGAGGGGTTGGTTGGGGTAGGCGGGGTTGGTGAACAAAGCAAGCAGGGGCACAGCTCCTAGTAACTCCATAAATGTCAATGTAGTACCTTTTTATTTTAGGCATTGCTTTGTCCCTCCCACTTGTTCTGCTAGGCATGATTATGTAAATTAAATTGTTCTTACCTCCATGCGTGGGAGGGCGACCCCTCTCATTCCTTCCTGTCTAGCTCCGTGTGCAGGTTAGGTAGTAGATGTGGTCTGTCATCTTATTACTCTGAGGAGAGGCTTTGCAATTCCATCCGAATTGGTGCTGTTTGTCAGTTTTTTATTCCTCTATGCTTCTAGAGCTTGGTTACTCAGAAACTGGAGGGGTCACCCTCCCACATGTGGAGCTTACTTAATTTACATTATCCTGCCTAGTGGAGCAAGTGGGAGGGTCAAACCATCTGAGAATCCCCTCCAGAAAATCAACCTTCAGGTAGGTCCAATACTACATTTACTTTTCACTTTTTGTTTCATCCTTCGTTCAAGGAGCACAGGTTGGCTTATGTAAGGGTATTCTATCCCCACAGCAGCACTATGTGTGGTGGTAGGCTAGGCAAAAAGACTTTGAGTGGCCCAAGGTAAACCAGTAATTTTCATGGCTAAGTAGAGATTTCAACCCAGAATTTCTTGCCCAAAAACTAGCTTACTTTTATTTTCACAAAACTATCAGTTATGAAAATTCATAATTGAAAAATCAGCTGGCACAGTAGTTTACAAGACTGAAAATCTTTGATTATCCTTTTTTAAACAAAAGGGTGAAAATGTGGATTCGTGGTCAATTGAAATCCCTCGAGAAGATATAACATATAATACAGGTGAGAGATTTATAATTTCCTGTTATTTCTCCTCATATGGTACTGGTGCTTCCTTACTTATTTTTGTCTTTATACTTACATAAGGTTGTTCCATATTTTTCATTTCAAAATCAAAATTTCACACAAAATCCTGAAAACACGAAGGAAATCTTTAGGAAAATCTAAAAAAATCAGGAAAGGACTGCAGCAACTTAGAAAAAAATAAAGAATTATCATATATGTGATAGTATAATAAGTAATGTACAAAGTTCTGTATCTTGCTCTAATCACATACCAACACCTTGTTCAAGTAGAGTTTTTGAAAAATTGCCATCAGGAAGGCAGATTTCTTAGGCTGCTTCCACACTGGCCATTCACTGTAGAACAGTGACACTTTCTTCACTTGCTTATTATAGGACATTTGCATGTTGTAGTGATCAAAGTATTCTCCCAAGTTTTCTCTGCTCAGCATCTGATTTTTCTCCCAGAGCTCAAAAAATCCAACTTTATTTTACACAATGGATCAGCTGTGCAATTTCCTCAGGTGTGGATGATCCATTGTGTTGTTTCAGCCTATACAGGTGGATAATGGCCTGTATAGGTTGTGCTCTAGCCCAGTGGTTCCCAACCTGGGGGCCGCGAAGTAATCCAGAGGGGGCTGTGAACAGAAAAGAAAAGAATTGTTTATTTTTTTAAAAAAGTGTTCACTCCCTGGACACTGTCTGCTTTCCACTGCAGCTGCGGATGACACCTCCTCCTTGCTCCAAACGAGAGGGGAGGACTTTTGCTGAAGCACACCAAGGGCAGGGATCTGCCTATAAAATGCATGGCAGATGCCAAAGGAGGCTGAGGGTGGAGCTACCAGGAAGAAGAGGGGATTACTATCCCAGCTCCCGGCTCCTCACACTGCCGCTGCTGACAACGCCCTTACTTAGAATGGGAGGAGAGGGCTTTTTGTGAAGCAAAGAGAATCAAGACTGCAAGGAAAGTCTGCTTTCCCCCTTCCTTCCTGGCAGCCAGCCTGTCTCCCTGGAGGGAGGGGGTCATGAAATTTTTTGAGCTTATAAAAGGGGTCCTGTACTCATAAAGGTTGGGAACCACTGCTGTAGCTACTTTCTTCCCTCTCTCAGAATCAACTCTATCAATTTAACTCTCCCCTTTCCAAATAGCATTACCTTTGTCAGTCTCTCCTCCCCCAAATCCATTGGGTAAGGAGGCAATCGTGATCCAGAATTACAGCAAGGAGGAAGGGAGTATTAACCCTTTCTCTTTTACATGACGATCCCAATGAAAATCCCTTCCTCATAACATTTGGGGCTGAAGAAAAGGGGCAATAGTATATTATTATTGTATAGTTGGCAACAGTGTATTATTTGTCTGGAAACAGTGGTTTGTATCCAACAGCGTTGCTTAGCTGTCAGCAGAACTGGAGAGGGGAAAGCAATTTTTGGCAATTCCCAGCCCCCTACGTGCCCCCTAAATCTGCTCCAGTGAGTTTGGGTACCCTCCGGAGCAGATTTGGAGATGAGAGGATGCAAAGGGGAGGGGAATCACTGAAAATTGCTTCCATCTTTGTTTTGTTGATGAAAGCCTTGCTGTCAGCTCAACAATAGTGGAGGATACCACCCAGAGTTGCTATTCCACTACCAGCTTAAAGGAGAACAGCAATGATTGGGTGCTGCTAACACATCCACATCAGGAAACACATGTAGTTTGAAAGTGTAGCCTCATAAAAGCCACCTCTAAATGGTGAAAATGAGATATTTTGAATAATTCTGTTGGGCATGAGTAACTGTAAGGTGATGATGCCAAAAAGAAAACTGAGAGAAGAAGTCTGTGTGTCAGTTTATGGGAAAATTCACAACATATCTCAGATCATATCTCACAACATTGGGTCAGAGTTGCTGAGAGCTTCCAGAGATAAATCAATGTGAGAAATAGGGATGGAAAGAGCTGTCAATGTTGGTTCTCACACTTTTCTCATTTTTCCAATCATAAATTCAGTTCTCCACATTTCTGCAGCAATTTGTGTGGGTTTTTTTTAAAAAAAATCTTAATGAAAGAATTTAATACAAATGTCTCATAATACATTTTTATCCAGTCTGACTAATGTACACATTTTTGCATTCAATTTTTCCTAATAAAATGTATTTTGCATGTTTTTTTCACTAACATATTTGTTTTTATGCACATTTCCCCCTAATACATGTAGTTTTGCAAACATTGTTTGGTTAGAGAACTATATAACAAAATGGATGTCTAAATTTTGAAGGATGACTGTTTTGATTCTCATATTGTTTCAGATAGATTTGGCTTTAAATGCAAACTGAATCAAATTTCTCCCCCTTCCCTAGTAACAAAAGAATATCAAATTTATCATCCCAGTTACAAATTGCCAAGTGCTCAGACATAACTTAAGTAATTTGGTAGTAAGCAAATGGCACAATCTCAAATAGTACGTAAGTACTGTAGTGCCTTTTATATATTGATCTTAATAAGAGGGGGGCCAGCTTTGGCATAATGCATATTGTACCTATTTTAATTGTGATTTTTTTTGTAGCCCACCCTTGGACTATTTGGTGAAGGGTGGGTTATAAGTTCAAATAGAAAAAACGAATTAAGTTAACAATAACAAAAATGCCAGAGTATCCATTACTAGAAAGTCCATTGAAGAACAGTATACCATGGTAGATCACATATGACAAGAGCATGTAGATGTAGGGTGATATCCGCTTAAGCCCATTTGAATAGGCTTCCACTTGTGCAATGGGACTTTCTCTGTGTAGCCTTGAAATCTGCTCCAGGGAGTTGGGGTGTGGGGACCGCAAGAGGGAGGAGAGGAAGAAATCCTGTTGCATGAGCAGAGGCCCATTTGCATGACATTGGATGTTGCCCATAATACTTGTCTGCTTATATGACCAATCTGTCTCTGTCTCTCTTTTACATGCTGCTGAATCAGACATTGCTCCAGTGGAGGAATGGTTTGTAAAATTTAATATGCATCATGGTTTAAAAATGTTCACTACTGAAGGAACCTTAGTGGATACACAGCGAGGTAAGTCATAGCTTGTATAGAGGGTTTGGGGTTTCAAGTAAATATGGTCTCAGTGCAGTCAGTCACAGCACATAGGACCTTTTCAGAATTTATTCAAATGTTGAGTGTTAGTCTTATATTTGGTGGCTATCTGAGATACTCATCCCAGTGAGGGCAGGGGTTCCCAAACTGTGGTCCATGGACCACCAATGGCCTGCAAGCAGGGCTGGAGCCAGAGAACGGCCAGGTTGGGCCCTGGCCGAGGGCCCCTGGGTCCCAAGGGTCCCCTGAAGGGCCTTTCTTTAGGGTGGGTGGGTAGCGCTCCCTTCCACAATCTGCAGCAGCATCGGCTCCCGACCCTGCCGCAGATTGCAAGAGGGATTTCCCAGGAACCCCCCTACTGCTGCGCAGGCCCACGACACCCGCATGCATGCCCCACCTACCTCTCCCTTGATGTAAATGCTGGTTGCGCTGTGGGTGCAAGCCTGCCATCAACCAAGATGGTGGCCGAGCTTTTCCTAAGGGGCTGATCCCCCTGCCACCATCTTGGTTGATGGCAGGGATGCGCGCACATAGCATGCATGCGTGCCATCAACTAAGATGGCAGCAGAGGCATCAGCCCCTTAGGGACGCTTCGGCTGCCATCTTGGTTGATGGCAAGCATGCACACACAGTGTGGGCAGCATTCACCAAGGGAAAGGTAGGTAGGTGTGGCATGCGTTCATGCATGTGTATGCTGGGGCCCGGGGCAGGCTGGCGCCCAAGCCCCCCAGCATGCCTGGCATTGGTCCTGCCTGCAAGCTTAGTTCAGGTGGTCCAAAGCATGACTCTGGATTTGTGGTTGGAGATAGGAGACAATATGTTCATCACATTATGTATTCACATTGATTTTTAATTTTAGTAATTTCTTAACGTTTTTTTTTGTATTTAATAATTTTTATAATTTCTTCTACGGTATCATTGTATATTTATATATAAGAAGTAAAAGAACCAATAAAAATGCAATTAAAAACTATATAGCATCTAGCATGCCCCATTACAATTGCTGTAACAGGCAGAAAAATCATTAAGTGGTCTGCCAAGACCCTCAGGAATTTTCAAGGGGTCTGTGGGTGGAAAGTGGAACTACTGCAATTGGAAGACAAACATGTGCACACAAGATAATTTGCTGGCAGCTGAGACGTTTTTAAGTGTTCTTTAGGTCTGGAGAATAGAAAAGGTGAATAAAGATCAAGCCAAGGAGGCACTGCTAGTAGACATGGCAATTGTCCAACATTACATTGATGTTTTAAGAATAGCACTTGAACTTTGTCCTTGATGCTCATTGTACAGGTTTTGTGTCATTTCACTGGAACAATAAATATATATGTTCAACTTTAATATAGGAGCAGATCATGACAGGATAGCTTTTACTGCACGCATGTAAGTTACAAAGGAGCCTTTAAAAATCAAAAAGGGAAGGCAAATTCTGACCAAACACTAGCTTGTACCTGAATGATAGTCTAGCAAGTGGATATTGTGTGCCACCAGGTGTCCACAGGAAGGAATTGCAGTTAATTTCTGAGGGGAGTAGGTCACCTCAGTCACATGACCCCTCAGTTAATTTTCTGCTCCTTCATCCAGGAGGTTGCATGTTTCCTTTGTTCTAATAATCTTTTTGCCTCAGTATCTTCCTTTGTGTTACGGTGAGTTTGGTGAAAGTTTCCCTTCTGTTTTTCTCCACAGCCTCTCCGTTTTCTGTCTTCTCTTCCTCCACCCTTTTGGGTGGTGGTGGGGTAGTTTTACCTCAGCCTTCAGGGTCTTCTCATCACCCGCTTGTGTTTATCTAGAAAAACAAACACAAAACCTTCTGTTACTGTCACTACTGTGAACTTTCTTCCTCCTTCCCACCTTCCCTGTCCCCTGCTTGGATTGTTTGGGGCAGGAGTAGTTATTCAGGGCTGAATTAGAGCCTGCTGCTTGGCGTTGTGCTTTGGGATTTTTCACTTCATTTTCAGTCTCCTCTACAGCCCATTGCAGCTTGTGTGCATGAATTGAGCAAAAAGGTGGCTGCCACCTATTCAGTGGTTAGTAGTCATGAAGGAGAATTTTTCTCCTATGGGATCTTTGCTGGGGGTCCTTTAAGAAATTTGAGGACACAGGCTTGAATCAAAAAAGGTAGGCCTTTATTCTTTACAAGCATATACAGGGTCAGCCTCCCAGAAAATCTGGAGAGGACTGCCGTGAGGCACAGTCTACACAGATCTTTTATACAGTACTGAATACACATGTGACATTAGTTTACCAATCCCATAAGTTCCTTCCCACATAACGTCATAGTTCTTCCCTCTTGCAATGTTTCCAGCCAATCAGATAATTTTTATTAAAACAAGTACATGTATATTCATATTTTGTAGATACCTCCTATCCCATTGTCCTGTTGTCTCTTTTGACTAATGATTTCTAATCTGCCTCACTGTCTTCTTGACCGAGGTTACCACTATTCTTCTGTCTTACATTACTGATATTTTTTTGGGATGGTGTAAAAGCCAGAACGGAACGGAACAGGCCGGAATGGGCCCTTTATAAAAGAAATTGATGCCAAAAACACTGGAATGTGTTAGAGACACTTGAGAACAACATTTAGGAACAAAAATCATTCCGACAGGATTTTTATTAACCCTTTAACAACCAAAATGCCCACCAGAATGGAATGAAACAGCCCGGAACGGTGACTTCCCAGCAAGCCAGACCTCCGAAATTCACCAGTCCCACATGACTACATGGGATGCATGCAATAAGACACAAAACTTCCACAAAAACCACGTTCTGATACCCGTTCCGGGCTATATTACGCTTTTACATAAAACAGCCCGGAACAGTGACTTCCCAATCAGCCAGACCTCCCAAATTCACCAGTCTCACATGACTACATGGGATGCATTCAATAAGACACAAAACTTCCACAAAAACCATGTTCCGATACCCGTTCCGGGCTATAATACGCTTTTACGTAAAACAGCCCGGAATGGCGACTTCCCAATCAGCCAGACCTACCAAATTCACCAACCACACGTGTTGCTGCCTCTCCTTTTGTTGGGAAATGGGAGATAACACAGGATGACCCAGGAACCTCTGGGGTGATCAGCAATACCCTTTCTTGTTGTTTGTAGGTTCACTAAGCAGCACTGTTTGTGCTGCTACCAGGTTGTGAATGGCTGGTGAATTGGGGAGAGAGAGAGAGAGATTGGAGGGGCAAGTCGGCTGGGTTTTACTCATGGCTTTTCTGCTGTAGGTAATGAGAGAAGACACTACTTGCTGCCACTGAGCCACCTCCACAGTATAAATATAGCATACCTGGGCTGCTGCCTTTTTGGTCTGAAAAAAGAAGGGATCATCCTGTCTCTGCAGATACCAGCAGATCTTATAGTGCCCCTAGTGGGAAGAAGAGTAAACTGCAGCTATTCTCTAGCTCCAAAAGCTATCTGTAGTTGCATTCAATACTAGTATAGCTTACTACAAAAACCTTGCTAGGAAAGAAAAACAACAATGTGCTATATTGTTTTCACACACATACCTCATTAATCATTACTAGAGCTGCCAACAAAGTAATAATATTTATTGGAGCAATTTGTTTTGCAGTTAAATTTGCATACTATCAACATTTCATTCAGGATGTTTTGTGTAGATGACTGTATAATTTATAAATAAACACTACCGCTCGTTGGAATGAAAGGTCATATTTAATATATATTACAGTAACATAAGAGAATCAAAGTATTCATAAAAATACAGAAGTGTGCCCTTAATTTTCAGCAGTACCAATTTAAATTTGACATCAAATGAAATTTGTCTCTGTTGTTAAATTAACTGAAGTTATATTTGGCTATATACCATTGAAAACAATTGGAGTGCATAGCACCAATCTTTGCTTGTGTGTATGCAAGTGAAAGTGGTTGCTGTGAAAGCTTGTGGCCCAGAGCATTGACTCATACAGTTATGCATGGCTGGTGCATTTGATTGACTTGGCTGGTTTAGATGTTGTTCTGGGCTCTGTTCAGAAAGATGTATTATTGCATGGAACGTGGCTTAGGTGGAAGTTTTGTGTCTTATTGCATGCATCCCATGTAGTCATGTGGGACTGGTGAATTTGGTGGGTCTGGCTGATTGGGAAGTCGCCGTTCTGGGCTGTTTTACGTAAAAGCTTAATAAGAAACTGGGTTGCTTTAATAGTGAGAAGTGATATAGCAAAAGCAATTACGAGCTACAACACAAGGTCTGAGCGAGTGATATCAATGAGATTAAATGGGAAACCTATTAACATAAACATCATCCAAGTCTACGTTCCAACGGCAAACACAGAAGAAGAAGAATTGGCGAGCTTTTATGCAGAAGTACAGGAAGAAATTGATCACACATCAAAACAAGGTGTGCTGATAATCATGGGGGACTGGAATGCAAAAGTAGGGAACAGAGAAGAACTAGGAATTGTGGTTAAATGGGGCTTAGGAGACTAAAATGAAGCAGGAGAAAGACTTCTTGAATTCTGTGAAGCCAATAATTTGTTTCTTGCGGACACATTTTTTGAGCAACCGAAAAGAGAACTGTACACGTGGACATCACCAGATGGTCAATACAGGAATCAAATTGATTATATAATTGGTACCAGAAGATGGAGAAGTTCCATACTTTCTGTGAAAACAAGACTAGGAGCAGACTGTGGTACAGATCATGAACTGGTCATATCGAAAATCAGAGTAAAGCTAAAGAAGAACAACAAAGCAACCATAATCCCAAAATTCAATTTAAGTAACATGCCAGAAGAATATAAAGATCAAATAAGGAACAGATTTGAGGCTTTAAACTTAGTTGACAGAGAACCAGAAGAACTATGGAGTGAAGTCAGAGACATGATCAGGAAAGAATGCAAAAAGACAATCAGGGCCGGCCCCAGGCATGTCAGGGCCCTTGGGCATCAGCTTGCCCTGAGACTCAGCGTGTGCGCATGTGTGCACACACTCACCCCCCGCACACCCCTCCACCTACTTGTCTCTTGTCTTTTAGCATTGCCATTTACCAAGATGGCGGCCACGGTTTCCCTAAGGGGATGAAGGCTCCGCCGCCTCTTGGTTGATGGCACATGTGAGTGCTATGCACGCACATTTCTGCCATCAACCAAGATGGCAGCAGGGGCTTCAGCAACTTAGGGAAACCTCAGCCACCATCTTCATTAAGGGCAATGCTAAAAGGCAGGAGACAGGTAGGTGGGGCGAGGGAATGGCGGGCAGGCGGAAGCTCCTGCTCTGTGATCCGCAGCAGAGGAGTGGAGGGGGCCCCTCAGGGGCCCCATAGCCCCAGGGGCCTCAGCCAGGGCCCCACCTGGCCACCCTTTAGAACTTGCCCTGAAGACAATACCTCTAGTTAATAAGGGAGAAAGACCTCAATGGATGACTGAAGAAACTCTTAAAATGGTTAAAGAGAGAAGGAAAGCAAAAGCAAGAGGAGATACAAACACGATCAGAACCCTAAATGCAACAATACAATGACTAGTATGTAAGGACAAAGAGAACTATTACAATAGTTATTGTATAAAAATAGAACAGGACAACAAAAAGGGAAGAACAAAAGCCCTATTCCAAAAGATTAGAGAAATGAAAGGGAAATTTAAACCACAAATATGGAAAACTAAACAATGGTCCACAGACTGGAAGCGTTCAATATATATCCCAATTCCAAAGAAAGGGGATTCCAGGGAATGCAGTAATTATCGAACTATTGCCTTAATATCCCTTGCAAGTAAAGTAATGCTCAAGATTCTACAACAAAGACTCTTACCATATATGGAATGAGAAATGCCAGATGTCCAAGCTGGATTTAGAAAGGGAAGAGGCACCAGAGATCATATTGCAAACATGTGTTGGATAATGGAATGGATCAAGGAATTTCAGAAGAAAATCACCCTGTGCTTTATAGATTACAGCAAAACCTTTGACTGTGTAGATCATGAAAAACTATGGAATGCTTTAAAAGAATTGGGGGTGCTATAGTATCTGATTGTCCTGATGCGCAACCTATACTTTGGACAAGAGGCTAATGTAAGGACAGAGTATGGAGAAACCAACTGGCTCCCAATCGGACAGAGTGTGAGTCTGGGGTGTATTTTATCACCCTATTTGTTTAATCTATATGCAGAACATATATGGAAAGCGGGATTGGATCAAGATGAAGGAGGTGTGAAAACTGGAGGGAGAAATATCAATCATTTAAGATATGCAGACAGTACCTGTCAGGCCCAGGATGAGACTCAGGAACCAGACCAGAGGTTGTAAGTAATTCGTGTTTTATTAGGGTAATGTCCAAGCAAAGACTGCGTCTTCTCATGAAGCAATACAGGGATACAGGTCCTGCGGCATTGGGAGAAAGTTGACAGAGCAAGGGGCTGCTTCCCGCCTGTTCTTTAAGAAGGGGCCAAACGGGCGCGCAACCTTTCGCTCCTCCTTAACTGCTCCTCAGGTACTGCCCGCCTTCCCCCCCTTCTCTCCTGTCTTTTCAGCTGTCTACGTGTGCGCGGTGAGGGGGGAAGCATTGCCCCCTCCTCGTCTGAAGTTTCCGATTCCAGTATGGGGAATAGGGGAGGGGCTGATGGTAAACTGACTCGCAGCTTTTCTGCTGTGGGCAGCCCTCCCTCTTCTCCCTCTTGCTCTGAGCTTCGAAGAAGGGGAGGCGTGAGAATATCCAGGGAGGATTCTGAAACGTCAAAGCTCTCAGGCTCCCCGTTGCTAGGCGACCCTATCGCTGGCATTTCCTCTGTTTCGTCTTCACTCCAAAGGGGGGAAGTTCCTCCCCCTCCCCTCTGCCATCCGTATGACTCCTCTTCTCCCAACCCCCCTGGACCCCAGCTCTGCCTCACGACAGTACCATACTACTAGCAGAAACCAGTAATGATTTAAAACGAATGCTGATGAAAGTTAAAGAGGAAAGCACAAAAGCAGGACTACAGCTGAACATCAAAAAGACGAAAGTTATGACAACAAAAGATTTATGTAACTTTAAAGTTGACGACGAGGACATTGAACTTGTTACGGATTATCAATACCTTTGCACAGTCATTAACCAAATTGGCAATAGTCAAGACGTCAGAAGTAGGCTAGGACTGGGAAGGGCAGCTGGATTTAGAAAGGGAAGAGGCACCAGAGATCATATTGCAAACATGTGTTGGATAATGGAACGGAGCAAGGAATTTCAGAAGGAAATCACCCTGTGCTTTATAGATTACAGCAAAGCCTTTGACCGTGTAGAAGAAGGCTAGGACTGGGGAGGGCAGCTATGAGAGAACTAGAAAAGATCCTCAAATGTAAAGATGTATCACTGAACACTAAAGTCAGGATCATTCAGACCATGGTATTCCCGATCTCTATGTATGGATGTGAATGTTGGACAGTGAAAAAAGCGGATAGGAGAAAAATCAACTCATTTGAAATGTGGTGTTGGAGGAGAACTTTCTGGATACTATGGACTGTGAAAAAAACAAATAATTGGGTGTTAGAACAGATTAAACCAGAACTATCACTAGAAGCTAAAATGATGAAACTGAGGTTATCATACTTTGGACACATAATGAGAAGACATGATTCACTAGAAAAGACAATAATGCTAGGAAAAACAGAAGGGAGTAGAAAAAGAGGAAGGCCAAACAAGAGATGGATTGATTCCATAAAGGAAGCCACAAACCTAAACTTACAAGATCTGAACAGGGTGGTTCATGACAGATGCTATTGGAGGTCACTGATTCATAGGGTTGCCATAAGTTGTAATCGACTTGAAGGCACATAACAACAACAGCTCTGGATGATTTGCATTCAGATTCCGGATCCAAAGCCACTTCCTTTGATGGATTGGATAGTCCTGGCGAATCTCCAGAGAGATCTAGAAGGCAAAAATCAAATATACAGGGAGGAGTATATCTTTACTTTCCTTAATGTCAGGGGCACAATCCTTTTGCCAATCCATTTCCACAAATGTTGAGAGCTCAGTTTAAGGCTGCAAATTCTCAAGATACCAATAACAGTCTCGAGTAATAATAGGATATACGCTTGTATAAATTATTCTCCTCGTGGTATGTAAGGTCCTTGTCCATGATAAAGCCTAATTATCCAGTCCCATTTGGTACCTGGTCAGTGGCCATTTTGGTTCTTACCATCAGCAGTCAATATTTCACCTGATGAAGAAGACTTTGTTTCTCCTGTAGTGTCACACACCAGTAATGGGTTGTCTCTGCTGGCTGCATCACATAAGCTGGAAAACTGACTTTATATAGCTGACTTTGTGCATGCTCACAAGGGTCCTTGAGAATCATGCTGTCTTTGTTACATTTCATAACAACACGTGTCTGTCATATCATATGATTGTAGCAGTTCTTCTGTGCTTGTTCTTGGACATGTCTGCGACTCAAGTTGGGGTGAATAACTCTTCTTTCTCAATGATATAAAATTGAATTTTCATTTACTCACTGGTACAGTGGAAGTCCAGACCATATAGCCCATTCTTCCAGAGCTGGCTCTGCTCCGTATGCTAACAGGATGAAAGGTTGCTTTCACCTGTTGAAAATGACATTCATGTGTGACACATACAGTAACATTAAGGAATTTCCTCATACATGCCAGTCATATATTCCCAAACAATCTCAAACAATAACTGGGCTTCTGATGCACCGCTTTTGGGCCTACTGGTTGACAGTGTGGCAAGAATTTGTGTTAATCGCACAGTTATTCCGTTGTACCCTTCTTGAGCTCTTTAAGGGTGTCATGGTGAACTGAATCCCTTTCCATGTCTACTCATCCATTGTTGGCAGGCTGGCTACGAGCCTATAAACCTGAGAGACACTCCACCCCAACATGGCCTATATGATTTTAAAAATGGCTTCAGTTTGGTTGATATTACAAAGATGCTGCTTGAGACCTGATGGGAAAAGTAGCTGAAAGAGTTAAGTCTATCATTTCAGCCAAGAGGATGATGCCAGTCTTATGCACAGGACATGACCTTTGGCAATCCAATCAATGCAAACCCAAATGTAATTGTAAAAGTTTGGCCCTCAAGACAGGAGCCCATTGTTCAGATCTTATCAAGGTAGCTAAAAGGTGAATGCCACCACCTATCTTCACAAAAGAAAAGCCCATCACCCTGACCATATGACTCATAATAGGTATGGAAATTAAAGAAGGACCCAATCCATTCTGCATCCCCCTTTCAGGGTTTTGTTCCAGAAAGGTATACAAACTGGACTCCTAGAGCCATTTTATGTTCTGTGTTCTGGTTGCCCGGTTCCACTATGAAATCACCTGCTGAATCACTTTTCTCTGGGTCTTGGTCACCCACCCTGCTGAATATCACTGTACCTGAAATCACCTGCTGAATCACTTACCCAACCAGAACCCAGGGGTCTGACTCTCCCCTGCTCTTCCTTCACAATCTCTTTACCCCTGCCTGCTGAAACAGGTCCCTGCTTGCTGAAGCTGCTTCAAAAGCTCTTTTCAGGGCTCCACTACAGTTCCTGCTTTGCTCTGGACCTTTGCTAGCCAAAGCAGAGATCTAAGAAGCCATTTTCAGGACCCTTGCCTGCTGCATCTGCTGCTTCTCTGTGTGACCCAGGAGTCTCAACGTGTGCCAGTTCTATTTCTAGATTGCTCATCTGGGCTGGGAAAGGTATATCTCGCTCTCTGTCCTGTCTTCTGGAGGTCCTTTCCGTACAAATTGTAGCCTCCACATCTGCTCCCTCTGCCTATCTTTGACTGTGTGTGAGAGAGACTGTGTTTCAGAAGCCATGCTTTGGTCCTCCCTGCCCAGTTGCGCATGACTGAGGCCTAGTCTGCAAAGTGAACACACACAGAGAGAAAGGGCAGGTTAGCGTACCTTCCTCAGTTGGGCTGAACTCAACTTCCCCCCCCTTCTCCTCTTGTGCCTTATGTACTTGTTCCTTCATGTGTGTGTGTGTATTTTGAGTGTATGTGAATTTAATTATGATTAGGTTTATTTGGCTAATTCCCTCACGCTTATTGTTACTGAACTAGCCCCACTGATGTCAATAGATATCTACTGTTACTGAGCTATTCCCCATTGAAGTGTTAAATGTGTATATTTTGATTCTGTGTATGCACAATAAATATCCCCATGTTTAAGATCTGTGTGAGTGCAAGTTACTGGGTAAATCTGCCAAGACGCACTATTGCCAATGTCTAAATTCACAAGACTTGTAGAATGTGTGAATGTGAAACACGTTTCTACAGAGGAGTCTTGCTAACACCATTGCTATCCAGTGGCAATGGAGGGCCTCTCCCTTGACTCAAAAGCAAGGTTAAGGAACTGCAATCTCAATGAGATAGGTGAGAATACTTATCCTGGTGTCAGCCTTTAGGGACCTGGTGGGGTACAATCATATAAACCCACCCATGTTGGATGTTTTGACCTTTACAAATGGGAGAACTTTTACAATATCAGCACATCAAATCATTAGCAAATATTAATAATCTCTTCCTAACACAGTGGTCTAACTGCCCTTAACTAATTCTGCAGGGTTTAAGTGGCTGTTATATATGTCTTGACTTTTGACACTGCTAGTGATTCTGATATGGTTTCTGATATGCCCTGAAATATACACAACTTTTAATCATGGCTTAGTTAATATAGCAAATTTCAGTTGCTTATTTGTACTAATGTTGTCCTCAGACACATATTGGGCAGCCTTGTGCTTCTATCCAGTCAGGAATTATACACGTAGAAAGAACCAGGTAGAACCTGGTAGTGGGACTTAATATCACACTAGGTCAGTCCTTGGACTTCATTTAAGCAAACTGTTCATCCCTGAGGTCTTCTGTGGCATGTTCTTCACCCCCTTCATCCAGGCATACAGCATGTATGTGATACACTGCTTTAGCTTCTGTGGTTGACAAACTTGGTTGTGCTGCTGATGGTGTGGTAGCTGGGCAACGGCCTCTTCCTCGTCCTCCTCTTTGGGGGATAGTGGCACTCACTGCTTGGCCTCTCATTTCCCAAGCAGCTCTTTGCTCTGAAATTCAGGATTTTCTTCTTCACCATAATGTTGTGGTGCTCTCACCTGGGCTCTCAATTGATAATGCTCTTGAAAGTGCTGTTTATGTCTTCTATTGGACCTCCATTGAGCAGCTGTCTCACTGAGATTTCTAAGTTTCTGTGAACCATTTGTGGCAGTCCATCCTGTAAAGGAATGTTAGATTGTTGTCCTCCTCCCGTCTGGGACTAGGTTTTTCACCTACTGGTTTGTCACTGCCATATTCTTGGAGATCCACATTGCCACATCCTTCATGCCTGGTGTTGGTCCCACAACTCCTCTGACCACCTGTATGGGCAACGCTTGAGACACTCCTCTGTACTCCAGGAGAGTGGGTGCAGGGACTCCTGTATATAATGCTTGCCTTATAAGTAGATATTGTCTTCTCAAGATCTCTTAGTCCTGTGATATGTCATCTCTGTTGGCCAGTCCTGGCATTTCTTCTAGAGTTAAAGGGTTATAATTCCTTCCCTTATCAACCCCTGGCTCTGTTGCTCTCACAACAGATACTCTGGCATGGCTCCCAGCTAAGCAGTCATTCTTGCCTCATGGGCTTTGAGGCACACATCAGTGTATTCATGGTCATGAGTATATATCCTTCCTGGGACTTCTTCACCTGCATCTGCTACATATGCTATTGTGGTGTAGCGGTCTCCCATCAACCAGTCTCCATTTGTCATTTCAAAGACAATAAATTCACCATTTACAGGTTCTCGTTCGCTGATTCCATGAAAAGCAGCCAGAAAGCCTTCTCTCTCAGCAAATGTCTTTGCCATGATTAAAGCTTGTCTTCTCAAGACTATACCTTTCCAGCTCAAGCCTGAGGCCCTCTCCCAGATCAGGGAGGCTGTCATTGGAGTCTTGTCCACCGAGCTTCTGGGTCCCACCTCGTCTCAGCCTTCAGCTGCTCCTTTAGGGCAAGTCACAAACGCAAAAGATTACAGGGGTACCAGACAGCCTCTACCTAAAGAGTTTGTTGGGCATTCCTCAGAAGAAGATGAAGCATAATCTCCTGAGCCTTTCTCAACTTCCAGGGGCAGCAGATCATACAGAGATCCTTTAGAGGACCCCGAGCGTGATGATGTGGAGTGGAGTGTGGGGTCAGGAATGGCAGATGATTCTTCTCCATCTACTGCCACGTCCCACAGGATGTTCCATGCTGAGCATTTTCTTCTCCTATGCAAATCTTTAGCAGCATTGGACATCAACTCTTCACCACCTGATCTACCTTCAGCTCCTTCCAGAGGAGCATTGGTTCTAAAGATGCCAAAAGCCACAGTGGTGTCTATTCCAGTGTCTGATACCTTTAAAGCAGTAGCCCAAGCCAAGTGGCAAGCTCCTCTTCAGACTAGGCACCCGCCTGTGATGGCCACACGCTTCTACTCTCTGGAACCTGTTTTCGTAGATCTACTGAAAGTCCCTGGCATAGATAGACCTATATCGGCTTTGGTTTCCCGTTCCTTGTTGCCCAAGGAGACAGAGGCTCAGTTCAAGGACATGTCAGAGCATCAGTTGGACTTCTCTCTTCGTAAGACTCATGAGGCAGCTGCCCTCGCCGTCAGGGCCTTTTGTGCAGTGTCTATTTTTTCATGGGCCTCCTTGGTCTGGCTGAATGACCTGTTAGATCCTCCATCTCAGGATCTATTCAAAGATCCCAACAGACTCCTCAAGACTCTCCTAAAGCTCCACAGGGCAGCAACTTTCATTGCAGATGCCACCTTGGATGCAGTACAATTCTCCACAAGGGCCATAGCCCATGAGATTGTAGCATGGTGCACTTTATGGCTGCAGTATTGGGACATGGATCCAGGTGCAAGTGTCAACCTGTTTACTGCTCCGTATGTGGGATTAAAGCTTTTTGGAGAACAGACCCTCCAGGAGATCCTGGTGGACCCTAAGGAAAAGCGGAGACCATTTTTGGTGACATTGCACCGGGATAAGCGCAGACTTTTTTGCCGATATGCTCCTTATCAATTATCCTTTCAGTCATTCCAGCCCTATTGCTCCAGTTGTTCATTGGGCAGAGGACAGGAGTACAAGTCCAGTCAACATAATTGGTCCAGAAAACTTTTTTCCAGAAAATCCAATCCAAATACCAGAAGCAGGTTTGCCCCAGCATCCTCAGAAACCAAGAGCAGCAGATCTCAACGGTCCCGACAGTTCTGACGCAGAAGTCCTTCCAGTGGGGGCTTGGTTGCTTCGCTTCTCTCGACAATGGATCCATATTACTACAGATCTATGGGTGCAGCAAGCAATTCAGGACGGCTACACATTACAACTAGAAACTCTTACACCAAACCTCTTTCTGTTTTCTACGGTTTCAAGCTGTCCTCAAAAACAGCAGGCACTAACAGATGCCATTCAGCACCTTCTCCAAATCCATGCCTTTTGAAGAATGGTTCTCTGGAGTCTACTCCATTTTCTTTGTTGTGCTGAAACACGACAGACAAGCTGGAGAGCCATTTTAGATCTGAAGTTCCTGAACCAGTTGGTCCGATACCAGAAGTTCAGGATGGAGTCCCTTTCATCCATCAGGGAGGCTCTTCAACTCAAAGATTATCTGGCACTGATAGATCTCCAGGAGGCCTATTTGCATGTTCCCATCCACCCCCAACACAGAAGGTACCTTTGTTTCTCCTACAACCAGCATCACTACCAATATGGCACAATGCTGTTCGGTCTATCATCAGCTCCCCGAGTCTTTATGGAGATAATGGTAGCCCTGCTAGCTTACCTTCACAGCCAAGGCGTCCACCTATCTCGATGATTTGCTGATCCAGGCCAAGACCCTCTATCAAGCGGAGTGGAGTGTTTGGCTCACTGTGCAGGTCTTGACTTCCCACTGTATTCTGATCAATTATCCCAACAGTGGTGGACTGGATGGGGATGAACAAGCTGAAATTAAATCCTGACAAGACAGAAGTGCTCCTTGTCAGTCGTAAGGCGGATCAGGGGATAGGGATTCAACTTGTGCTGGATGGGGTTACACTCCCCCTGAAATCACAGGTGTGCAGTTTGGGGGTACTCCTGGACTCAGCTTTGAGCCTGGAGGCCCAGGTTTCTGCTGTTGCCGGGAGTGCCTTTGCTCAATTAAGATTAGTTCGCCAACTGCGCCCGTTCCTTGACCTGTCTGACTTGACTACGGTGACACACGCCTTAGTTACATCCCGATTAGACTACTGTAACACGCTCTACGTAGGGCTGCCTTTGAAGACTGCTCGGAAACTTAAATTGGTACAAAGAGCTGCAGCCAGAATGTTAACTGGAGCTGGGCTCAGGGAACACACAACCCCTTTGTTGTTGCAGCTCCACTGGCTGCCAATATGTTTCCGGGCACAATTCAAAGTGCTGGTTTTGACCTATAAAACCTTATACGGCTTAGGTCCAGGTTATCTGTTAGATCGTATCACCCCCTATGATCCTGCCCGGACTCTAAGATCATCCAGTGAGGCCTTACTTTCTACTCCTTCTTTTTCACAAGTTTCTCTTGTAAAGACACAAAATATGGCTTTTTCGCTGGCTGCCCCCAGATTGTGGAATTCCCTCTCCAGTGAAGTACAATTAGCTTCCTCACTTCTTTCCTTCCGTGCTAAGGTGAAGACGATCCTATTCAGATGGGCTTTTAATTGAATTGGTAATTAACTCTTACCTTGTATTTGATTTAATTCATTTTAACTATTTTAATTCTGTATATTTACTGTTTTAACTCTTCATGATTATTTTTGTAAGCCGCCCTGGGTTCTTTGGAAAAAGGGCGGGGTATAAATATTTTAAATAAATAAATAAATAAACAGTCATCTGGTTCTCACATGACAGCTTCAGCATCTGGGGGCAATTATTACCACACAAGAAGCCATGATTCGAATTTCCCCAGAAAGGGTGGAGAATCTGCAAGCAATTGCAGCGACACTAATCAACTCAACTTCAGCAGATCTCATGCTTCTAGGCAAGGCCCTCAGCCTTTTTATTTCCATCATCCAGATAAAGCCATGGACACATCATCATTCCCACCCGCTGCAGTGGTTCTTGTTTCCCTACCAGCAAGACATCATTGCCTGCAAACACAGTCAGCTACACCTCCCTAGTCACCTCGTTCTTATGGTGGACAGCTGTGCCCAACCTCCAAAGAGATATTCCCTTCACAGGTGGTGATTATGACAGATGCCAGTCTGTCAGGGTGAGGCTCACACTGTCACTCCCTATGTGTCCAAGTTGATAGAAGAGATGCAGCATGGCATCAATTGGCTGGAACTCAGAGCAGCCAGATTAGCCATCTAGCACTTGGGACTCCAGCTTCACCACATTCTGGTTTGAACCAACAATGTCTGTACGAAAGCCCACATCAACAAACAAGGAGGGACGTGGTCACACAGCCTTCAGCGAGAGGCGGCCCAGTTTTTTATGTGGGCAGAATTCCATGTGGGGTTGGTGTACGCAGGGCTCCTCAGTGGAGACAACAACACTACCGCAGACTGGCTGAGTAGCCAGTGGCTTCAACTGGGAGTGGAGACTTCATCCAGAGGCATTTGCTCGGTTACAGAGCAGATTTGGCAACATGAGACTGGACCTATTTATGTCTCCTGTCAACCGTCAGCTTCCTCGGTTTTTTGCTTGCTACCCTTCGAGCCAGGCAGAGGCAATAGATGCACTTTCAGCTGCCTAGCCCCTGGGTTTTTTTGTTGTTCTTATGTGCCTTCCATTCGACTACGACTTATGGCGACTCTGTGAATCAGTGGTCTCAAACAGCGTTGTGAACCACCCTGTTCAGATCTTGTAAGTTCAGGTTTGTGGCTTCCTTTATGGGATCAATCTATCTCTTGTTTGGTCTTCCACTTCTTCTACTACCTTCTGTTTTCCCCAGCATTATTGTCTTTTCTAGGGAATTATGTCTTCTCATTATGTGTCCAAAGTATGATAACCTCAGTTTCATCATTTTAGCTTCTAGTGATAGTTCTGGTTTAATTTGTTCTAACACCCAATTATTTGTCCTTTTCACAGTCCATGGTATCCAGAAAGTTCTCCTCCAACACCACATTTCAAATGAGTTGATTTTTCTCCTATCCGCTTTTTTCACTGTCCAACATTCACATCCATACATAGAGATCGGGAATACCATGGTCTGAATGATCCTGACTTTAGTGTTCAGTGATACATCTTTACATTTGAGGATCTTTTCTAGTTCTGTCATAGCTGCCCTCCCCAGTCCTAGCCTTCTACACGGTCAAAGGCTTTGCTGTAATCTGTAAAGCACAGGGTGATTTCCTTCTGAAATTCCTTGCTCCGTTCCATTATGCAACATATGTTTGCAATATGATCTCTGGTGCCTCTTCCCTTTCTAAATCCAGCTTGGACATCTGGCATTTCTTGCGCCATATATAGTAAGAGCCTTTGTTGTAGAATCTTGAGCATTGCTTTACTTGCATGAGGACAATCAGATGCTGTGGTCCTACTGGCCGCGCCAGCTGTGGTTTTCAGAGCTACTCCGACTCTCAGTCAATGCTCCTTGGAAGTTTTAGCCTTGCCCAGATCTCCTGACACAAGGACTGATTCAAAATCCAGACCCAGCTTGGCTGAAATTGACATCCTGGCGATTGAGCGGCACTGCTTAGAGGAAGCAGGCTTATCACAGGAAGTAATATCTACTTCTTGGTTTCCCGCCCCACTTCTGCCAAACAGATTTACAGTTCCATGTGGTGAAGTTTTGTTGCCTGGAGAGACATCTATCCGACTAGGGCTTCGGTCTCAAAGATACTTAGTTTTCTGCAGAATAGACTCAGCATGGGCCTAAAGGTCAACACTCTGAGGCGCCAAATGTCAGCTTTGTCATCCATCCTGTCCCTTTGTCTTTAAGGCATTATGGGGTCCCATTCACTAGTAAGGCTTTTCCTCAGAGAAGCCATGGCCCTCTGTCCACCTACAGTCCACAGATACCCTTCATGGAAACTCCAGACGGTTCTCACTGCGCTTCAGAAACCACCTTTTGAACCTCTTCACACCATTCCTCTCCGACTGCTATCCTTCAAAGTGCTGTTTCTAGTGCCGATTACTTCAGCGAGATGCATTTCAGTGATCGATGCGTTGTCAGTGGCTAAGCATCTTTGCATGTTTCACAAGAACTGTTTTGTCTTGAGAATGGACCCTTCCTTTGTGCCCAAGGTGAACTCACTTTTTTACCACCACCAAGAGGTTGCCCTGCCATCTTTTTATCCAAACTCGAACCGACCTCGTGAGCGGGCCAGGCATTCTCTTGACATTCAGAGAGCGTTAGTTTATCTTTGTGATATTTAAGATTACAGAATCTCTGATTCGCTGTTTGTGTCTTTTCATCCTACGTCTTTAGGGAAAAGAATATTGAATTCCACTTTGTCAGCTTGGCTGTGAGCATGTATCAAACTGGCATACAAGATGCTAAAAGTTCCTGTGTTCAGAAACATAATGGTGCATTCAAACGCATTCCGTTTCTACTTCTGCCGCATTTTCCGTTAATGCTCCACTGCTGGACATTTGCCGAGTGGCCGTTTGGTCTTCTTCCAATACGTTCACATCTCATTATAAGATGGACACTTATGCTTTGGCCAAGGCTGCCTTTGGCCGATGTGTCTTGCAACATGGTGCTAAATTCTGAGCCATATTATCCTCCTTATTCTGGGTGGGAACTGCTTTGGTATATCCCACTTGATGGACTATCATCCAGGGAGAAGGGGACTTTGGTCCTTACCTGACAGAAGATTCTCCTGGATGATAGTCCATTAATGCCATCTCTGTGTGGCTATAATGTTGATATCCATGCTTGCTACCTTATAGGAGTTTTTGCCTTTCTTTACCTTTAAAAAAAGAAAGAAAGAGAAAAGAATAAGAATAATCTTCTGTCATGCAATGTATTTGTCTCATTGCTATTTTTTCTCTTGCAGAGTCTACATCAACATAATTTGTTGCTGTTTTTTCTGGCAAAGGTTTTCTTCAATATAATTGATTTGTTTATCATTCTGGTTTCCATGTGGTTTTTATCTGTGTATTTTTTCTGGTGTTTTTTGTGGGAGTAGGTCTTCAATGGATAGAGCTAGCAGACAGTTAGGACCACGTCATCCGACTTGTCATGAAAGGACTGAGGAGGTCACGTGTGTGAAGTGATCTACTCCCAGCAACTTTCTTGTATTTCCTGCCTTTGTACCCTAGATAGAGCCATAACCCACTTGATGGACTATCAACCAGGAGAAACTTATTTCAGGTATGGACCAAAGTCCCCTTTTAAGCTATTTGAAAGTGCTATTAGACCCTCCATGGCGCAGAGTGGTAAGTGGCGGTAACGCAGCCGAAAGCTCTGCTCACGGCCAGAGTTCGATTCCAACGGAAGGAGGAAGTTGAATCTCCGGTAAAAGGGGTCGAGGTCCACTCAGCCTTCCATCCATTCGTGGTCGGTAAAATGAGTACCCGGCATATACGGGGGGGGGGGTAAAGAAAGGCCAGGGAAGGAACTGGCAATCCCACCCCATATATACGGTCTGCCTAGTAAAGGTTGCAAGACATCACGCTAAGAGTCGGAAACGACTCGCACTATAAGTGCGGGGACACCTTTACTTTAAAGTGCTGTTGATGTTTTTGTTTGCCACCCTGGGCTGCTTCTGAGAGGAAGGGGTGGGATATAAAATAAAGAAATAAGTAGATTCTTTCAAACTTCGCCACACTAGAGGTTAACTGCACCATTCCTCCCACCCCTGCTCCTCAGTAACTGTGGGGAGGGTTAGGCTTTTTCACTTTGGAACAGACAGTGATATCAGCCCTTTAGGCAGAGATATGGCACAGTGTTCAGTTGAGGAATTTTTCTGACTTTTTACTGAAGGCACTAGTATTAGGTTCAATACTTCTTAGAGACCTGACTCTCTCCCCCCACCAAGGCCTGCATAGCCATCAGGACATTTCCATGGGCAACAGCAGAAGAACCTGATGGCTTCTCTAGAGGCCACAATGAAATAAATACATACGAATTCCCTTATTAGCTTCATGAGAATGTAAAGGTTATTTCTAGGGGATGGCTCTGCAATATTTTTGCAGTATTTGGAAGTATTTCCAAGAGTAGCAGCACGAAGTGCCACTTTGCTCTTCAGCTGCAGTCCTTAATAACTGAATGAGTAAATAATTAGATTTACCTTATGAGTTCTTGAGGAGTTTGAAGGGTCCCCTAGAGGATGACCTTATAGTTACCCTAATGTGTAAACATAAATAAATAAGATAAAATAAAGATGAGTTTGTCTTTTAAAGTTTCATGAGGCTTCAGCCTTATTTATTTCAATGGCATAGTTGATGTTCTTTTTACCAGGGTTTTAATTTATTAGCTAAAGGAACTCCTGGAATGTGGTGGTTGTTCAGTTAATACCTGCCCTTCACCAGCAGGTCCCTGTTTGGTTTTTAACAGTCTATCTACTTACATATAGGCTGTTCAGTTGCAAAAGAAACATATGCTTTAAATGTAAGCTAATTTGACTTTATTTATTTGACAGATAGTCCTTCTGGGTGGTTTTGAAGATGTTGTCAATAGAATCAAAAGACACATAGATGCTTTTTTCTGTGCTCCCTAATTAAGTTGAAGGAAGGCTACCAGGCCTTCTGTTACTCCTTTCTGTTCATTTAAACAGCAGTTTAAATTTAAGATTACTGGCACTCTGCAGGTTCTCAAAGCATGGTAATATTCTGTGATTGCCTGCAGATATGTGAAGTTTCAGCAAGCCATAGCAGCTTTCTTCTCTGGCTACTTTTGAAGCATTCAGGGAGTTTGGTTGCCTACATTCTCTGATGTCCTTTAGTGATGTTCTTTCTCCTCTGATCATGGGATGCTTAACAGATACCTTTATCACAGCATTCTGGTTGTTGCACAGTTACTTAGCCAGAAAATGTTCTTGGTTATTGTCCTGCCCTAAGTCGAGGAACTAAGATGTGCTTGGTTCTGTGAGTTTTTCCCTTTTTATTAAAGTAACAGTTATAGTAAAAGCTTTGCGACTCATCAACCTAACTATGCTTTCTAGGAACTTTGTCCTGACTAACTCTATCTAAGCATGACTCCACAGCACTCCAACGTTGACTCAGCAATGAACCCCCCCCCGCACCTCCTTAAGAAGGCTTAGCTTTTGCGTGAACCCACTGGCTCCTCCTTAAAGACTGTTGAATCTCCCGCTTCTGTCTCCAGCATGCGCGAGGTGAAGAGGGCTAGCCCTCAGCTTCCCCCTCCGAGAGCAATGGGTGGTCAACTTGCTTGACCATGGGAACCTGTGGGGTGCCTGGCTGGGAAACGTCAGGTGCAACAGGAGGCACCACTTCTGTGGGTACAAATGGGGGAGGTGTGTCCAACATAGCGGTTTTTCCAGGGACAGTCTCTGGCAGGTCTGGTTGCACAGCAGCAGGAGCCCCGGATCAGGGAGAGTCGAGGTGTCAGTGACTGACCTTTGTGCACTCTGTGATCTATCTCTGCTACTAGTCCCCTCTCCCAGATCTTCTCTACCGTCCTCAATGTCCGAATCTGGTGCTTCGAAGCCTCCCCCCCAGCTGGGTCTTAGATTTGGATTCCTGCATTGAGCAGGGGGTTGGACTCGATGGCCTTATATGCCCCTTCCAACTCTATGATACTATGATTCTATTTATTTCCTTTTCCTTGTTGTTTAAATATGAACATACATATTTTAAGTACATATGAACATAGTAACATAAGAAGACCCTGCTGGATCAGGCCAGTGGCCTTTCTATTCCAGCTTCCTGTTCTCACAGTGTCCAACCATATGCCCACATGAAGCCTGCAAACAGGAACTGAGTGCAACAGAACACTGCTCTCCTGCAATTTCCAGTAATTGGTATTCGTACTGCCTCCATCTATGGAGTCAGAGTATAACCATCATGGCTAGTATCCACTGATAACCTTGTCCCAGTGACTTTTTTCTTCCAAGTATTTTAAGAGCAGCATTCACCTCGCATTCTAAAATTTCTGGTTCATCATATGGTTCCCTCATGAATGAATCTGTCATTCTGGCATCTCTTTTATAGAGTTCTTCAGTGTATTGCTTCCATCATCCTTTTATTGCATCTCTGTCAGTCCCTGTGTTCCCCTGTTGATTATTCAATATCCCTACTCTTGGTTTAAATTTCCCTGTCATTTTTCTAATCTTTTGGAATAGGGCTCTTATCTTTGTTGTCCTCTTCTATCTCTATACAATAACTATTATAATAGTTCTCTTTGTCCCTATGTATTAGTCGCTGTATAGTGGCATTTAGGGTTCTGACCGTGTTTCTATCTCCTTTTACTTTTGCTTTCCTTCTCTATTTAACCATTTTAAGAGTCTCTTCAGTCATCCATTGAGGTCTTTTTTTTTAACTAGAGGTATTGTCTTTTTGGATTCTTCTCTGATGTTTCATAGTTCTTCTGGCTCTCTGTCAACTGAATTTAAAGCGTCAAATCTGTTCCTTATTTGATCTTTATATTCTTCTGGGATGTTACATAAATTTTATTTTGACATTATGATTGCTTTGTTGTTGTTCTTTAGCTTTACTCTGATTTTTGCAAGTTTTTTGAAAAATGTGTTTGCAAGAAACAAATGATTGGCTTCACAGAATTCAATAAGTCTTTCTCTTGCTTCATTTCTGTCTCCTAAGCCCCATTTCCCCACAATTCTGAGTTCTTCTCTGTTCCCTGCTTTTGCATTCCAGTCTCCCATGATTATCAGCACATCTTGTTTTGGTGTGTGATCTATTTCCTCCTGTACTTCTGCGTAAAATCTCTCCAATTCCTCTTCTTCTGAGTTTGCCATTGGAGCGTAGACTTGGATGATGGTTATGGGGGATACTTGGCTCAGCAGTACGACATGTGAGAAGGATCTTGGAATTGTCGTTGATCACAAGCTGAATATGAGCCAACAGTGTGATGGGGCTGCAAAAAAGGCAAATGCTATATTAGGCTGCATTAACAGAAGTATAGTTTCCAAATCGCGTGAAGTATCAGTTCCCCTCTATTCAGCACTGGTTAGGCCTCAGCTTGAGTACTGTGTCCAGTTCTGGTCTCCGCACTTCAAGAAGGATGCAGACAAACTGGAACAGGTTCAGAGGAGGGCAACAAGGATGATCAGGGGACTGGAAACAAAGCCCTATGAGGAGAGACTGAAAGAATTGGGCATGTTTAGCCTGGAGAAGAGAAGACTGAGGGGAGATATGATAGCACTCTTCAAGTACATGAAAGGTTATCACATAGAGGAGGACCGGGATCTCTTCTCGATCGTCCCAGAATGCAGGACACGGAATAATGGGCTCAAGTTGCAGGAAGCCAGATTTCAGCTAAACATCAGGAAAAATTTCCTAACTGTTAGAGCCATACGATAATGGAACCAATTACCTAGAGAGATAGTGGGCTCTCCGACACTGGAGGCATTCAAGAGGCAGCTGGACAGCCATCTGTTGGGAATGCTTTGATTTGGATTCCTGTATTGCGCAGGGGGTTGGACTTGATGGCCTTATAGGCCTCTTCCAACTCTACTATTCTATGATGAAAGCTTTGCTGAAGTCGAGATATATTATGTCCACAGCATTCCCACAATCTACAAGGGAAGTTACCTGATCAAAAAATGAGATAAGATTAGTTTGGCAGGATTTGTTATTCATAAATCCATGTTGGCTCCTAGTAATCACTGCATTGTTTTCAAAGTGCTTACAGATTGACTGCTTTATAATCTGCTCCAGAGGTTTTCCAGGGATTGATGTTAGGCTGACTGGTCTGTAGTTCCCCAGTTTCTTCTTTTTGCCCTTTTGAAGACAGGGACAACATTAGCTCTTCTCCAGTCATCTGGCACTTCACCAGTACTCCATGATTTCGCAAAGATAATAGAGAGCGGTTCTGAGAGTTCTTCAGCCAGTTCCTTCAATACTCCCAGATGCAGTTTATTGAGCCCTGCCAATTTGAACTTGTTCAAAGTGATTAGGTATTCCTTGACCATTTGTCTATCAATCTCAAGCTCCAATCCTGCCCCTTCTACTTCATGTTTCCTGGGAGGGTCATAGACCCTTTTTTTGGGAAAATACTGAGCCAAAGTAGGAATTGAGCACTTCTGCCTTTTCTTTGTCATCTGTTATCATTTTGCCATCCTCATTGAGTAGCTGTGCCACCATTTCTTTTCTCTGTCTTTTACTATGGACGTACCTGAAGAAACCTTTTTGTTGCTTTTAGCATCTTTCACTAACCTCAGCTCATTCTCAGCTTTAGCCTTCCTGATGCCATCCGTGCAATTCCATGATACCTGCCTGTACCCTTCCTTTGTGGCCTGGCCTTCTTTCCACTTCCTGCATGTGTCCTTTTTTGTTTTCAGGTCAACTCTAAGCTTTTTGTGAAGCCACATTGGCTTCTTCTGCTGTTTCCCCCCTTTTTTCCTTGTTGGAATTGCTTGCCATTGCGCTTTTAGAATTTCCTGTTTTACAGGAAAAGAAATAAATTCTCAAAAGAAAGTTAAGCCTCTGCATTCATCCATTCCTTGGGTTTCTACACGATGGACACCAGTTGGGCCGCAGGCTTAACAGATTGCACAGACAACTGTCTGCTCTCTCATTGGTTCTCTTCAGTCATCCCAGTCAATTGGGTTTCATCCTTCGGTTAAGCAATTTCTCAAGGGAGTAGTGTCGACTCTAATATGCATAGGTTTACTTCATGGAAAAAAGTCTTGTCTGCTGTTCAGCATCCTCCATTTGAACTGCTCTGTCAGACATAAAGCAACAATTTCACATGTCATTCTATCTCCTTGATACAATAGGTCTTCCAATGAGTGTTCCCTATAGTCCTTTTGTGGGAAATTTGCAGGGCTTCATTTGGGTCTCTCCCAATACATTCATCTGTCACTGCAAGATTGATTCCTATGCCTCGGCCGAAGCAGCCTTTGAAGTTCTTCAGTATGCAGTTATGTCTTAGGTTCTGCCAACCTTTGGTACTCCCCCCGCATACCAGTTTGGGACTGCTTGCATACATCCTACTTCACGGACTATCATCCAGGGAGAAGGGGACTTTGATACTTACCTGAAATTAATTTCTCCTGGATGATAGTCCATCAAGGCCCACCCTTAGTAATTTTTCTTGTGAGGCCAGCTAGGTTGCATCTGATTTTCCTAGCTAGGTCCCTCTGACGTTTATCTCAGTGTGGTCAGTTGTGTGTGTTACAGTGTGCTGGATTATGTGTTCTTGCATATATTTGTGATCTATATGGACTGTTATTTTGGTTTCAATACATTTGCTTGTGCTTTTCCTTACGGCTCTGTGTCTTTTGTTACTCCATGGGGAAGTAGTCTGCATTGCCTTATTTGTGCTGTGAATTTATCATGTCTTTGTTTTCCCCAGGTGTTTCCCCCCCCAGATAGATTTCATGACTCATCATGAAAGGACAGGGAAGGTCATGTGACCAAGGTGACCAACTCCCCATAAATTTGTTGCAATTCCTGCCTGTAAACACTAGGTAGTGCTCAATACCCATTCATCCAAGATAAATTTATTTAAGGTACAAACCAAAACCCTTTTCTCAGTCTACTCCTGATTTACTGATTTGGAGAAGTAGTTCTCTGATTTGTCCCCACAAATTTCAGGGATAGAGTCAAGTATTGCATCTACTCAACTGTATTGTCTTATTAAGTAAAAGTAGAAAGTATAATTGCTTTCTTACACATTAAGCCCCCTTTTATTGTCACACAGAGCCTATTCTTCAATGGCTTTTCAGGCTTGGTGATGTAGTGAGTCTCAGTGAAGCATTACCCCAAGTAATAAATATCGCAATATCAAAAAGTCCTTGTTCAACCGATGCAGCGATAATCGGTCTCATTTATAGAGCTGGAACTCCAGGTAAGCATGGTACCTGGTGTTTTCACTTAATTAGTTGATGCAGAGGGAGTAACTATTAGATTCACTTTCTAACTGGACAAATATATACTTGTTTACCCAGATGTCAGTGCCATTGTGTTCACTGGGGCTTAATTCTATATATACCTGCTTGGGAAGAAGTCTCATTGTATCCAGTGGCTTGTACTTCTGAGTAAATTTGTTAGCATTGTACTGTACATGTGTGTTTTGCATATGGCTCCTGTCTGTGGAAATGCTGGTTCTCTATGCAAATGTGTCCCCAGAGACCTTGGGGAGCAATGTGTGGAGAGTAGGGATGGTGGGGGAGTCTATAAGTCGGAATTGACTTGAAGGCAGTACACACACATAGAGATGGGAAATTCAGTTCAGTTTACATATAAAGCCGACTTATCAAATTTGCAGTTTCCAAAATAATATGCAAACTAAAAAACAACCATGTTTCAAAAGTCATACTTATCTGAATTTTGCTATGCAGTTTGCCAAACAATGTGTACAAAAATGAATATATAAAGAGAAGTGTGCATGAAAATGAAGATATTAGTGAGAATAACATACAAAATACATTATATTAGGATAATGTGTACATTAGTTAAAGCTGCAGACAAAAATTAGTTTATTGGAAGAAATTCACACTAAAATGCTGATGAATTATCATGGGGATTTCTTTCCTTTTTTTAAGTACAAATTGCTGCAGAAATGTGAAGAACTGAAGATTTGAAAAAAGAGAAACTTAGAGCATTGAAATTGACAGATCCTTCCATACTTAATCACCACCACATTGCAGAGTACAATACAATGGCCTTAGGACAAGGGTCACCAACCTGTCTCCAATGGGTGCCATGGCACCTGTGAAGGCCTTCAGTGGTGCCCTCTGCAAGTAGCCCAGAATCTGAATTTTCATTTTTTAAAAAAGTAGGTTTCTAGCCCTCTCCGAAAGAAAGTTATGGAGCAAAATTTGCAGGTCCCCTTCTAAGCGATTTATGTCAGATCAGCTGGCCTGGCTGCTCCTGCATGTCAATGGTATTAGCTAATGAGCTGTGATTGATAAGTGAGTTGTTTGAACACCAGACAACAGGAATCCCAGCTATAGAGCTGCTGTTTTGCCCTCCCCTTTAGTGCACTTTTTCATCTTCTGTCTTTTTTTCTAGTCCTTGGAATTTCCATAGTTTGCCCTTCCTTTTTCCCTAGCAATCAGGATACATCTTTCCTGTGCTGGGTTTGCCTGAGATCAGGTAGTGCCTAGAAGCTGTTTTCTTCAAATACTACTACACAACAAATGTGGGTGAATGTTAAAGAATCCCCCTTCTCCCAAAAGGCAAATTTGAAAACTTTGCAAAGAGGCTTAGGCATGTCTCTTGTTTTGCAGGTCCTAAGACCAGGGACAATAAGAATTCACTGAATAGTTATCTTATATGTCTACTCAGAAGTAAATCTCTTTGTGTTTAATGGTACATGATGCCAACCTAAGCACTGGGGGAAAACAGGGTTCTTGTACCTTTAACAGCTATATGGCAAGCAGAAATTCAATAGGTGAAGCATTGTCTAGTATGGAAATAAAACTATGGGAAAAACTTCACCATGACTGCTCTAGTTTTGTGTTATGGCAGCCATTTTGTGTTAAGCCAGGCCCCCATGGCAACCATTTTGCGACTGGTGTCCCCAGCACTCTTTCAAAATTTGAAATGTTGCCTCTGGTCCAGTAAGGTTGGCGACCCCTGCCTTAGGACATTTACATCAGGGATTGGTTGGCAACTGTTTCTTTTTTTAAGACTTGAACTATCTTCTTATACTTATTCCCTTAGAAATGTGGTACTTCTGAGAAAGGTAGGTATGGTTTCTTTCAGTGTATCCTTATTTTTTGTCCCTTTAACACAAGGCTTCTCAATCCCTGCCCTCGCTAATATCATGGTGTTGATCATGCCATATTTATGTTATTAAACTGCTTAATTTATCCGAATGTCCTATGATTCATCCAAACATATTTCAATATTAAGAGATCCTGAATGAAAATCCCACACATGTCAGTATGAGCAGCAGATTTCAGGCTGGTCTGCAATGCCTTTGGCCTGTTCGTGACCATATATGCCAAACACCTGGCCACAGTGATAAAGATTGGTGTCAACTGGATAGTATGTACATTGAGCTGGCAGCCATGTCCACATTCATGGACAAGTTTCACATTCATGAACATGGCTATAGGTTCAATACATGCAGTGCACTTTTACATGACCCGGTCTCCAAAAAAATCCTATCCAATTGCTGGGGAAATGCAATATTGAAAACCAGAGCTGATGACAAAGAGATTGAAATGTAGATATAATGGCTTTTATGAGTTCTTGTTTCAACTCTTGGCTGCCAGTTTCTATCCTCAAACTCTGCTGGAACCCCTGTCTTCTTAAATGAGAGTCTGAATGAACTTTGGCAATATTTTTAGATTTGCGTTGGAGGAAGTTTTTGTCCACTCTTGCCTCTTCTCTGGAGCCTGCAGGCCAAATATTACATAGGCACTAACTGAGGTGCAGGAGAGTATTTTCAAAAGGGAACAATTTAAAAGAAGACCGAATTTCATTGCGTAAAAGAAAGAAGATGAGCTTCAGAATTCTTTTACTTAAAAAAAAATCAGAATAGTTCTTACTGTTTTAAGCTTAGGGTTTGAAGAGGAGGCTAATGGAGCCATAAGGACAACTTAAAGCTGGTCAAACATGCTAGCCGGTTCTGGCAGTGCCTTCCTTTTGTTAGGAAAATTGCTGACTAAACGGCCAGTAGATGTCCTCTAAATAGCTTGAAGGCCCTGGACTGGGAGAATAACATACTCTTCCCCCCACTCCAGGTAAGGATGTGCAGTTTAGATGTAGGTGTGAAAAGAAAATTTAAAAAACCATGAATTTAAGTTATTGCTCTTCCAGATTGTTGCTGTTTCCATGTGGGATTTAATCATATTCTGGCAAATTCAGATTGCGTAATTAAAGTTAATTTGGCACTCTTGTGCAATAAGCCCATTTCCTTCCAAATTTTATATTTTTTGCAATATGGAAAGTGATAGGGAAAGTGCACTGAAATGTGTGGGCTAGCGCTTGCTTGACACAATGTTGTATAACCTTCCCACAAGTAAAGCAGAATGAATGCTCCAACAAGGTCTCCTGGAAGTAACCTGAGTGTTTGAAACAAATGGAGAAAAAGGCAAAGAGGTTTCAGCTGAGTATTTAAGTTCTATAAACTAATAGTATCTGTAGACACAAGTGTGCTGTGCCACTTTCTGGATTTTGCTGCTGTTGGGGTAATTAGATGTACGTCTACCCAGGCTCAACTTGTATATTTGTCAATAAACTCAAATATTTCAGAAATGCCTTGAGTCTCCAATCATCTGTTTATCCAAACAAAACCAAATCTGGGTAAGAGCATTGCTGCTTGAACTTCTAGGAAATTTCTGAAACTTTTAATGGTGTATTAAATGCCAATAACATGGTTTTACATTGTGATTCACTTTTCATGTATGTATACTTTTCTTTTGGATTTATAGGAATAATTTTGGGAGTCACTCCAACTGGATTTACACATCGTGATTCAATGTGGTATAACTTGTCCAGAATCATTTGTACCGTCATGGAGGATGGTAATTCTTTCTTATTTTCAATTCTTTAATTAAAATATTTGTATTGCTTTCTTTTGATTTGTAATCTGCCCTTTCCCAAGGTCTTAGGGCATGTAGCACTTAGGTCTCAAAGTGAACGCCAGGATGTGATGCTGAAATTGCAAACACTGGGTGGTCTAGGACCTAGAGACCCCTCCCTCATCACTTTTCTTTGGTCTGTCGGTGAGAGTCTCTGCCTCTTTAGGACCTAAATAGCAATATGCTATGCTCTTTCCTTGAGGATGTGAACCCTCATCCCTCAGCATTTATGGTGTTCTCTCTTTCTGAGGTGTGACCAGCAGGTGGAATTCTGCAGTCTGATTGCCTCATCCTTGAAGCTCCTTGGCAACTTAAGCTGATTTATGTATTTATTACACTTTTATACCACCCCATAGCTGAAGCTCTCTGGGCGGTTTACAACATAAAAACAATATACCATTACATTTGGTACAATTGATAGTAAAAGAAAACAAATATATCACATTTTAAATAAACATAACTGAACAATAAATTGCTAGCAATATACATATCTTAAAAAACAACATATAACAATTATAAAGATATCTAGACAAAAATAGAAGAAAACCATACATCACATTATAAAACATAAACCAAACAATAAATCTCAAACAATATACAGTTCATCAAAAGCAGAACAAAAAAAGAGAATAACAATTGTAAAATATATCTAATAACAGTTATAAAATATGTCTCAAACAAAGCTCTCTGCTGTCCCGTTGTGCTTCTCCCCACCTAGCCACCATCTTCTATAACCAGTAGGACTACAAACATTTCTTCCGTTGTCCATTTTCCTCTTTCTCCAAGACACCCCAAGACGACTCCAAGTGCGACGCTACTTAGCATTGCACTTGGCGCGACACCGAGGCTCTGCCTCAGGCAGCCCTTCCCCTTCATATACCTGGAGCAGAAGACACAAAAAGAAGGCAAAATAAGTAACTGGCAACAGCTGCAGCACCACACAGAGTCCTTCCACCACACACACTTTCAGCTGGGCTTTCAGTTGTGGTCACCTGAACTTCAAGGACAGCTGTTGCACTCTGGACTGCTCCAGTGCTTGTTGTGAGAGAGACGTTCTAGGAGTCATCACTTGTTCTTGCTGCTTCCTGTCCTTGGCACTGTCCTCTACTTGCCCAGCCCTCACCTCTTTTGAAGGGCCAGGGTCAGGGCTCCTACACAGCTACACACTGTATCTAACATCATAATCCTCACCATCATATTGCCCCACTATCTCCACTTCTTGGTGGAGTTGTATTGGTGGAGTTGCAGCACCACACAGTACTTGTGGCAGCACTTCACATAACACCTATCACAATATACCATTCCTAAAAGTTTTATATAAATTAGGCAGTGGGAAAGTGATGAGGAAAACAAAAGGAAAGACTGGAGGATAATAAAAATCTCCGTACAAAGTCCCTATTCCCTCATTTGGTTCTCTGCTCCTCACACAAGAGAATATACCTGCTGCATTCAGACATAATGCTAACCCATGATGTAACATGAAGAGCACAAACAGCTTTCAGCCCTTGAACTCCATGCTGCTCTTGTGTGCGAAGATTAAAAGTTGCCACTTCTAGTTTGTGGCAAATCAAATTTTTGTTGCTTTATCTGAATCCAACAAACTGGTTTGCAGAACTGCATTTATCCTCCGTTACCATCACTTTCCTGACCTAATATACTCCATCCTATACTAACAATTCATCCTCATACTCCATCATTTACTCGCAGCCTCATCCATTAGACAGAGGAGATCAGGCTTTCTGCAAAGAGAAGATGGCAAGACAGAGGAAAAACAACAAAACAATATACTTCGCATAAAGTCCTCACCAGCTCTCATTGTTCTTATATGCCTTCAAGTCGATTATGACTTATGGCGACCCTATGAATCAGCAACCTCCAAGAGCATCTGTCATGAACCATCCTGTTCAGATCTTGTAAGTTCAGGTCTGTGGCTTCCTTTATGGAATCAATCCATCTCTTGTTTGATCTTCCTCTTTTTCTACTCCCTTCTGTTTTCCCTAGCATAATTGTCTTTTCTAGTGAATCATGTCTTCTCATTATGTGTCCAAAGTATGATAACCTCAGTTTCATCATTTTAGCTTCTAGTGACAGTTCTGGTTTAATTTGTTCTAACACCTAATTATTTTGTCTTTTTCACAGTCCATGGTATCCGCAAAGCTCTCCTCCAACACCACATTTCAAATGAGTTGATTTTTCTCTTATCCGCTTTTTTCACTGTCCAACTTTCATAACTCAAATAGCCAGTGTTTTTTAGATTGTCATTAACTTCCCTGTGAAGGCTGTCTCCAGTCAAGGATCAGCAGGAATTCCACTCCTGAATATAATAAACACTAGATTTTTTTTTGTAATAATGCAGCAGAGGAGTGGGGGTTGAAAACATCAGGTTTCATAGGTCTGCCCCCTCCAAAACTCCAAATATCCAGACCTGTTTCACATACACATTGTGTGCATGGGTTATCCAACAGATCCAACCCTCCAGTCTGTTGGATAAATTAGGATTGGATTGAAATAAGAAAAGAAATTAAACGGCATATTTTTGAAACATGCATGTAATTTGTCATACATGTTTAGATGTTAATGCAGAAAGACTCTGGAATACAGCTCAGATTACTCATAATGTCTCTTCTCTCCTACAGATTGTGCTGGTCTTCAACTTGTGGATATCATTTTAATAAATACTCGATTAATAATGCTTACTACACTAGGACTATTTGTCAGTGAAGATCTGAGTTATATATCTGGAGAGTTGTTGAAAGTACGTAAGTATACTTCTGAATATACTGCCACCACCCTGGCAATGATCTAATGTTCTAAAACCACTTATAAGCATACTTTGAAAAATATTCAGAGTTCAGAAGATCTCCTGAAAGCTATGTGACAGCCCTTCAGGTACTTAAAGAGTGCAATCATGTCACCCCTCAGCCTTCTCTTCACCAGACTGAACATGCCAAGTTCCTTCAACCTTTCCTCATAAGACTTGTTCTCCATACCGGCTATCATCCTCGTCGCCCTCTTCTGAACCCGCTGTAACTTGTCTATATCTTTCTTAAAATGAGGCGCCCAGAACTGAACGCACTATTCCAGATGAGGCCTGACTAATGCAGAATATAGTGGGACTATTACTTCCCTCGACCTGGAAACTATAGCTCTGTTTATGGTTCCCAAAACCGCGTTTGCCTTTTTTGCCGCAGCATCACACTGCTGGGTCATGTTCAACTTGCGATCCACTACAATTCCAAGGTCCTTCTCACACGCACTACTGCTAAGCTGGGTATTTCCCATCCTGTACCCGTGCATTTTGTTTTTGTGGCCTAAATGCAGAATCCTGCATTTGTCTTTATTGAATGTCATTTTATTAATTTATTAACATCATTCAACTCTGGACTCTCCTTTCACATCTGTGCACATCAGTCTCTGGGCTTCCTTTCAGCTTTGACCTAGCTGCATCATTAGTCATAGCACTGCTCATACTTGTCTGTTATACTCGTACGTGTCCATTGTTCTTCCCCTGTACCTCGCTGAGTGCCATCTGACCTGGGGGTCTTATCTATCAGCACTATCTCATGTTGCATTTCAGATAGTCTATTCATAGGATTTTCAAGGTAAGAGATACTCAGAGGTGGTTTACTATTGCCTTCCTCTGAGTCTGGATGCATCTTAGTCTGGTGTCTCAGCTTTGACCATTCCATCTTGGATGACACGGCTAGGAGTCTAGCCTCTTGATTTGACATTGAAAGAGATGTTCAAAGGCCTCAAACATGGTCTTAGCAGTAGCTTTGCTGTAATCACAATATGCCTCTTATCTTACCTGAGGCCCTGCTCCAAGGTCCGACCTTCAGAAATGAGATGGGTGATGACAGGCCCTTTTCTGTTCTCGCACCTTGTCTGTAAAACTCTCTCCCCAGAGAGGTTTGGCTGGCACTATTGCTAAATTCTTTTTAGTGCCTGGTATTTTATTCGCTCAGGCATTTTAGGAGTTTGAGTCTGTAGCTGCTATTTTACGTTATTTCCTGCTTCATCATGGGAGAGTATATATCCTAAAAAGCAGGCTAGGAATTATTATTATCATTATCATTATCATTAATAGGAGAGCCAGTGTGGTGTAGTGGTTAAGGTGTTGGAGTACGGCCTGGGAGATCAGGGTTCGAATCCCCACACAGCCATGAAGCACACTGGGTGACCTTGGGCCAGTCCCTGCCTCTCAGCCTCATGAAAACCCTATTCATAGCATTGCCATAAGTCGGAATCGACTTGAAGGCAGTACATTTACATTTACATTATTAATAATAATAATACACAGCTTTTGTTTTGTTACATTATTGTTCTTGTGATCGGATTTATTTTTATTCTTTGAAAATAGCTTTGAGTGCTTCACCTGCAGAACTGCTAATATACATAAAATAATTATTTATCTTATGAAGTGTCTGTTCCCTGTGTATAAAATTCAGCTTAAACATATAATAAATGGATTTTAGCATGCACATGTTCTGCTCTGCAGTGCAGCAAGACAAAGCAAAGCCCAACAGGGGAGTAAGTCAAGGCAAGGAATGGTTCAGGCTGGGTAAAAATCTGGAAAGCACAAAGCTCTGAGGTTACTCCAGCAAGAAACAAACTGAAACTGAACACTTGTATAGTAGTAGCAACAGGTGCAGCTTCATTGTAGCACCACCTTGTTGGCTTGTGTGCGTTGTTGTGTGAAACAGCATACATTACGTTGGAGTTAAGTTGAGCAAGAAACATCCTCAGAGCATGTTAAGAGTCTTTATTAAGACATTAGGGCCAACAGGCTTAAGAGTAAATACATGTAGAGATTTTTCAGTCACCCCCCTTCTGGTCCATCTCTCTCCATAGATAAACACAAAAGACAGCCTCTCAGCTCAGAGGCATAATTCAGAAGAACAACAACTCACATAGACTCTGTTACAACTTTTCCCAGCTGTTATCAGCCGTTACCATGACAACCTGTCTGACCTTCAAGTCTGCTCTCTCAGGCCAGACATGGCAGATAAGACTGCTTCTCAAAACACATGCTTGTAACTTTCCAGACCTGATGAAAATATCCTTAGGCAGTACGGCCTAATGCCAACACACCTTTGGTACAAGACACTGCTTTACTGAAAGGGGGCCAGCCTTCTCCAATAATTTCCTATTGCGACAGACAAGGGGAGCCGCAGATCCTCCTGGGTCTTCTACAGTGGAATCCTCAGAGTCAGAGGATGGCAGTGCCACGTCTTCAGGCTGGGAGGGGGCAGACACTGACCCTGCAGGTTCATCTGATAGCAGCATTTATGGAGCTGGCTCTGTGTGCCCTTCCCCCTCAGTTTATGAGTCCTCACTTTCATCACTCAAGGAAGAGACATCTGACTCCTGGTCCTTGACAGCACAACAGGGCAAGAAGCAGATCCGTCTTGTAATGGTTGGGGCTTATTTGCAGAATTTGGATTAGCTCAGTGGCGAGAAGAGCCTGGCTGGGAGTCCAAATCCCCACTCGTGTCTCCTGGGTGTCAAGGGCCAGCTAAAGATCACCCCCACAGTGAGTGGCTCAGGGGTTACGTGCCCTGCCACCTGTACAGCCGTGGGCAAGCTGCATAGTCCCAAGGAGCCCAGTTGGCCCCCAGCTGGCAGATGCGGACAAGGAAGGGGCTGGCTTGTGGAGCTGTGGCAAGCTGAGCAGGCCCTAGCCATCTGGGGAGGACTAGCCTCAGAGTGAGGCAATGGTAAACCTCCTCTGAAGCCTTAAATACATGGAGGGGAGGGGAGCGGGGGAAGGAGACATTGCGTCTCCTCCCACCCTCCCAACCCAGAGTAGGGTCAATTTACAGGAAAGTCCCTTGCAAAACAGCATCCCCCAGGATTGATCTTTTGGCTTATGAGTGGAGGGAGTGATCCTGTGTGGTGTTATTTTGCTAGGGGCTTTCCTGCAGGTGCAAAACAGCACCCACAACCCCATAGGATTGCTGCCTGTGATCATCAGGCAGTAAGGAGAGTCACGGCTGCCTCTTCTGCCTGCCTGATGCCCTGCATCCTGACAGCCCTGGGTCGCTCTGGGTCATCAACTCCGACTTGTAGTGATTCATGGCTGTCAGAACCCAACTCGGCTGAGGCCCCAAAAGTCCTAATGGGTCCGATTTGACTTGGGACTCAGCCAAATCTGGTAAACAGCCCTAGCTGGAACAAATGTGTGATTAAAATAATTATTATTGTTGGTTATAATGTTAACGCACTGCAGACAGTGAAGCATATCAAGATTATTGAGTGGACGTAGTAAGTGAATATATAAAATAATAAATTTGTGAAATTGCTTTGTGAAAAGTGTGATGAGAAAGTAATTATTCATGTCATTTTTGGTCTTATTATGTTTTCTTCCAGTTCAGCAAACCAACCTTGTGTGGCTTTGAAATGGTGAGAAATTGCTAAAGAAATTGTTGTAATTTTTTTAAAAAATGGCTCATGCATGAAGTATTCTGAAACTTGTATTTGGGTATATAAAGAAAACCTAATTTAAATTTAATTTTAAAAATTTATTCTGAAACTTTTTAAAAATCCTGTGCTGTACTTCTGGTATTCATTTTATTACTCATTTACAAATAAGTGTCCTCAGGATCATAGATTACATAATATATATAGCCTAGCCATAAATCCAGTGACTCTGATATACTGGCAGACTGCTAATGTTGGCTTAGTATCAACAGAACATTGTCAGGATCCTAATCATTCCCAGCAGCAAAGTTCAAATGAAAATGACAGCACTCTAAATGAGAAAACGTAGCAATACCTTGTGATATGCACCCCAGCACCCACAGCAACATCGCCAGCACAATCCAATCTCAGTGTGTTGTTTAACTGACACCTGCAAGTCAGCCATGTATTAAGGGCATTGAACAGCAAAATGCTTCTATGGTGTCACCCTATTTAATGACACATATAAGACAGAACCCTTCAGGGACACAAAGCCATACAAACAGAGCCTGCCAACAACAACATCATTGACAGAGAAACGCACAGGGAAAAAATACTGGATAGCTTGCCAGAACACTCAGCCAGCTTTACAGCTTCCATGAGAGAAGGCATGTGGAGAATCCCAAAGAGAAGTGGTCAAGTCCAACTGAGTGAACAATGCCCCAGAAAGGAAATTGTTGACAGGATGAGGGATGGAACACACTGAATCAAGCTACAAGGGTGGTCACAGCTGTTCCTTCACCAGGACCCATACTGAGGTGAAAAACAGGAGAAGTGGACCTGAGGCCCACCAGACAGAAAACTGGAATTAAGGCAAATCTCAAATTTTGCATACTTGGCCAGCAACAATCATGTCAAAGGCACAAAAGGGGACTAGGAGAAATTTGATTCAGTTCATATTTAAAGGTGAACATATCAACTGTGCAGTTTCCAAAACAATATGTGAACAGAAATATAGCTGAATTTTCTGAATTTTGCAATGCCGTTCTCCAGCCAAGCAAAAGTGCATATATTTCGGTGAAGTGTGCATATGAATACATATATTAGTGAAAATAACAAGAATGCATTATATTAGGGGAAATTGCTTCCAAAAATATGTATATTTGTCAAAACTGCATAAAATCTATTTTATCAGGAGAAATTCATACTAAAATGCTAGTGAATTTTCATCAGTAATTTTCTTTTTAAAAAATTGCAAATTGCTGCAGAAATGTGGAGAACTTAATTTAAGATTGGGAAAATGAGAAAACCAGAAATGGACAGATTTGTTCATCCCTACAACACTCCATATAATAGCTCTCTTAACCACACAGCTTCAGAAGCAGATAAGAAAAGCATACCTCGGGGTTGTCACTTCCTACTGCTCATACCATCAAGAATAATTTACTTGATAGCCAATGCCTGCTTCTTATTTCCTCAGAAGATATTGACCTCCATTTCTTCCCCCAGCCCATGCTGACTGACTGCATGGTTTATCACCCTAGTAGTAAGCAGAGGAATTGTGAGCTTTGAAAGGCATGCTCCCTACCTGTGCTAGAACTGAAGAAAAGGACACAGAGCGAAAGAGATGCAATCAGCTCTGTTTGGGGCTGAGGGTGGTGGAGATAAATCCCTTGGACCCATTCAGAGACTCACCCTGAGGATTGGGGAAGGGATTCCTCTTGCCCAATTCCCATTAATACAGAGACTACAGCTGTGCCGCATGGAAACTTCTTTGTTAGAGTGAGTTTTGAAAACAGAACATAAGGCAGTGCCCCTTCTACTGTAGCGCCTATTACCAGTTCCTCCTGGTATGCCCTAATTTCACATGACCAAGAGAAAGTAGGTACAGTTGCATTGGGCTATATAAATATCATCTGATTTATGAATTCCTTGGCAAGGTTATATAGACGCTACCAATGTGTTAGTCAAAATCCCATGGTGTCTGGGTGGAATAGAAAGAGCTGGTGGGGTAGTGGTATTTTTAGATTTTCATTTATTTTAATGGGAACATTTTACCTCAAAACATCTCTTTTGTCAACATAATGTTATGCTATCATTGAGAGTTCGAATGAGGTCTGAGGGAACTTAGGATTTCAACTACATTGTGTTCTCTTCCTGACATGCCTGTAATTCTGTCCACTGCTGGCCATCAATTCCTTAAGTTGTGCTGCCATGACTTACACTGGCATAACATTATGTGGTTACAATCCTAATGATATCCTGTCATGTAGTCCTTGATGTCTGTATTTTTGCTTTCTTATGATGTATAAAATTAACAAGAAGAGTTGTTGAATGCCAGTAATAAGGACCCACGTTTAAAAGGTTTGACTGAAGATAAGATAATATTGTTTTCTTTTGTTCATCATTGCTTCCTTCCTTTGTTGTTTTCTAGTCCTAGACCTAGGTCTTATCCTCCTGCCCTCTCACAAACCAGGCAACTTTTCCCTCCTTATGATAATATCATGGTGATAGCCTCCTTGGACAAACAGCTACCATCACTACTACTACAAATGCAATAAATAAATAAATAAATACTGTCTCTGGCATTGCCATTAGAACCAGAAACTAGAAAGCAAGTGCTGTTCCCTGACATTTGACACTCTTTTATCAGCTGTCTTCCTTAGCTTCAGAAAGTGTTTGGATAGTCAGGAAGTGGACCCTTTCAGAAACTTACCAGCTATATCATGTATAATTCAGAAGTAGTAGTTGGTGTACTAAGTACTTAGCTCACATTCTTTTTTCTACAGGATGATTATTTGAGAGCAAAAATATGGTATAACCGCCAGTGTCTAGCTAACAGAGAAAACTATGAAGGTGAGAAAACCAGTTTTGCAAATAGTATAAATATATGAAGCAAGAAATTGAGGATCTGTAATATTAAAGCAGAGGCATGTCACCAAAGGGTTGTTTTTCCTTTTTTTAAAAAATGACATCTTAGTATATGTCCTCTTAATATGGCTATAACATTTATTTACATATCTACTTTATTAAAATATTTATAGTTTGCCCCCTCATATCAAGGCTATACAGTAAAATATGCAAATGCAATAAAACCAAGTTCCATGAAAACTATTCAAAATAATCATAAAAGTGACTGACTTGTCTTGAAAACTTTCCACCACCGTCTCCCCACAAAGGGATATGGGTGATTGGCCAGTAGTTGTTACACACCATTGGGTCCAGGGTAATTTTTTAAAAAGAAGTGGATACACCATTGCCTCTTTAAAGCCATGGATACCATCTAGGGTTGCCAGGTTCTTGGCCTGAGACTGATCCTGTATCTTTAGGAGAAGAGAAAGTCAGCCAAGTGCAGGTGTTCTTGCAACTCTGTAATGGAAAAACCACAAGGTGGAATTCTCCCTTACCCCTGCACAACTTTTAAAGATACAGAAGACCTATTGGTGCAGGGGGGAGGGAGAATTCCACCTTGTGGTTTTTCCATTACAGTGTTGCAAGAACACCTGCACTTGGCTGACTTTCTCTTCTCCTAAAGATACAGGATTAGTCTCAGGCCATGGACCTGGCAACCCTAATACCCTCACATCATGCAATAATGCATTCACAATATCTTGGATTCACACAACCACCCCAATCTGGCTAGCTTTAAGCAGCTACGAAGGGCAGGATGTCATGCCCCAACCAGAGGATTCCTCATCAGAGGATAACCTGGAGCCCCTGTTTACTTAGTGAAGCCCAGGATATGACTAGATCTAAACATGAAGAAAAGGCAGGACTCTCAGACCAGGCAGCCAGGAGATTGCCCATGCAACGGGAGAGTTCAGCCTCAAAGCTGAAGCTGAATGGGCCCCAAGCCCATGTGAGCAATGGCAGTTTAAACAGCAAATGGAGACCCAGCCTTATAAAGAAAAGTACCAGACTTCAGGGAAAGATTTCTTCAGAATCAAGGTCTCCTCACAAGTAAGAACCTCTTCATGAGATCTCTCTTTGAAACAGCTGATTAAATTCAACTGGATCCTGGGTGTGGTTCCAGCAGCTCCACTCACAAACCTCAATACCAGGTTGAAAGAGCTGTTTGAAAAATGACTTTCCATCAGCCCTGTACTTTGCTCTTAGATTGCTCACCTGAACTGCTGCCTCCGTGTGACCAGAATTTGACCTTGCCTATACCTTTGCCTGAACTTTTGTGTGACCTGACCATGGGCTGTCTCTTGCCTGTGCTCTTGCCTGAACTGCTAGCTGCGAACCTAGTCTCTGTACTTCTTAGGAACCCTCGCTGGCTGGAATCTGGCCTGAAACAGGTTACAGAGGTTGAGAGGTCACATGATTGGACTGTGGGAAGTGGAGCAAGAGCAACTCCTGTTTGAGCTCTTTTGTTTATATTCCAGAGGAAATAGAGGTAGGTAGGCAGCTGGCTAGGTTTGCCTACCTTTCCCTGTGCTGTTCTGTACCTAACTTCCTTCTGTTGTAAACTGATATACTCAGGGAAGCTGACCTGCCCCTCCTTCCTTTGTTTTTTTGTTTGACTGTCCGAGGAGAAAGGAGACATCTTTGTTTTTGCTCTCTTTCCTGAGCCATGAGGGCAATACCCAAGTCTGGGTACTGCGCCTCCAACTTAGTTAGTTAGAACTAGGTATGCCTTTCCTATCTAATATGTATTCTATAAATAAAGTAGCTTTTCTAATTTTACTAAGTCTTAAGTCTCAGTGATCTAAATGCCCGGTAAAAGCCTGCTACTTAGGTAAATACACACACTGGCACACACACAGCTCAGACACTGAGTATCTCTGCATATATATACATAACATGGACACATTACAGAAAGTATTCTGTTCACATCATCAGTCTGCATCAATTTGAAATAATCTTATAACACTGGACCAGATGTAGCATGAGCTACCTCAACCAGATTTGCTGTAATAGTGGCATCTAACTCACGATGAAGTTGAGCAACTTTATCCTCAAAGTGTTTTGCACACTGCTTGCAACTAGTCATCTTTTGTTCCAGGAATATACTCTCCAAAACTGGGGAACTAATGTCTGAACCACATGGAACAATTTGACCCTCATCACTTTCCCTTTCAAATTACTTTTTCCTAATCTTCTCATTGTTTGGAAATTTCCTGTTTTGAAGTCAAAAGTGACTGTGTTTGATTTTCTACATGTCTGTCTACATAAATGTTGAATTTGATAACACTATGGTCACTACTCCCAACTGGTTCAACAAAATATACATCTCACACCACATCCTGGGTGCCACTTAAGATTGAGTCCAGAATCACAACCCCTCTGGTTGGTTCCGTGATCAAATATTCTAGGCACAGTAATTTAGGATATGTAGAAATTTAACTTCTTTGTTGTGACTGAAACACACGTGTACCCAGTTTATGAGAAGGTAATTGAAGTCACCCCTAAGTTCAGCACTTTGGATGCTTTCCTGATTTAATTCTCCATCTCAAAATCATCCTGGGCATTTTGGTCAGAGTGTCAGTAGTACATCCCAAATACCAAATTACTCTTGGGGCATGTATGACCACCCATAGCAATTCTGTGGAGTAGTCAACACCTCTTGGGATTTCTAGCTTTTTGCTCACTGTCCTCTGATATACAGAGCGACACCACCTCCAATGGTAAAAAGGAAGTTGAAAGGTAAAGTCAAGAGGATCAAATCTCTCCCAAATGCTTGGGAATTGTTTAAAAACACAATATTAGAGCTCAGCTGGAACGTATTCCACAGATCAGGAAGGTAGCAGGGCCAAGAGGATGTCAGCATGGTTAACAGGCTATGTTCTATCTCTATTGCAGAAGCACTATGCTTCTGGATACCAGTTGCTGGAAATCACAAGTAGGAAGAGTGCTGTTGCATTCAGGTTTTGCTTGCCAGTTTCCCATAGGCATCTGGTTGGCCACTGTGAGAACAGGATGCTGGAACAGATGGCCAGTGGCCTGAGCCAGCAGGCTGTTTTTATGTTATGTTCAGTATGCTCTTTCCTGCCTTTCCTATAGAGTTTGCATCCAGAGATAACTGTGTCCCTCTGGTTCTCTCCACTACACCAGGTTTCCATTATGTCCATTATATCTATGCTCTCCTTGTAAGAAGAAGCACTCCTGCTCACCCATCTTCTTGGAGGCTTCTAGCACTAGCATATGAACAGCTAACATCTCTCCAATGTCTTTAGCATCTGTGTTTTACCTTATGGTTTTCTGGCCTCTTTAAATTGCTGCCATGTGTCCCTGTACTTTCAGTGCTTAGTTGTTCCCCTCCTCCATTTGGATGATCATAAACATTTTCACCCTCATCCCTTGCCTAAGCTCCCTTAGTGAGTTCATAGAAGAGACAATAGACTTCCTAGCACAGTCTCTTGGCCAGTACTCTACCCCAGTTCATTCATATGTGTGAGGAGGAATCAGAGATGGTATTGTGCATCCTTAAGTCCTTGCAGGAACCTCCACCAGCAATAAACCCAGTCAGGCTGGAGAGCATGCATCTCCTCTCATACAAGCTTATGTATTTTAAAGTGTGTATAATTTTTTTTCAAAATATGACCCTGAGCTCATTTTAAACATTCACATGAAACTGGATCGATACATTTTAAAACTATATTGTAGAAATAGAAGCACTGAGTTGTAACTAATACATTTATGCTTTTCTTTCAGTTGACTATGTTGGTCTCTCATTCAACAAAGATAAGACACTGAGCCAGGTAAGGCAAATGATGATAAAGCTTGATGAAAATTTGTTAACCTATGATTCAGGTTTGGTGTATTCTGTTTACTACAGACTTTGACTTCCTGACCATCTTGGCAAATAAATTTTCAGAAACCAAAAGAGGACTGAGCAGAGTTACCATTGGTAGCATTGGGGGTAATGAGAGCTTTCAGGTAACTGGCTGCACATATGCTACTGGACCATGTTCAAGGTTCTTGTATTAATTTACAAGGCCTTTAGGTTAGAGACAGTCTGAGCCCTTATAACCCTGCCGGATCACTGAGGAGAGTCACTGTTGTTGGTCCTCCACGGCTCAGATGCACGGCTTGTGTCCATCAGCAGCCGTACATTCAGTATTATGGATCCAATTCTGACAGGCCCCCTCTCTATTGAACTTCTGGCACTTGGTGAAGACTTTTATTTCAGTTGGCATTTCATTTATTTATTCATTGAATTTATATCCTGCCCTTCCTTCCAAAGGAGTCCAGGGCTGCAAACACATCAATGAAACAATTTAACAACAACAAAAAGAAAAGTATTTTAAAACATTCTAAAAACATAATTACAGTTTAAAACACTTAATTACAGTTAAAAAACATTTTTTTCATCCAGTGATCTCCAGATTGCCAGAAACAGTCCCCTTTAGCCATAAAATGCCTAGGTAAACAGGAATGTTTTCAAATTCCTCCTGAAAGTCAATAGTAATGGAGACAGATGCATCTCACTGGAGAGGGCATTTCACAAATGGGGAGCCACCACTGAAAAGAACCTGTTATAAGTCACTGCCAACCGGGCAGCCCCTGGTAGTGGTATCACCAACAAGTCCTTGTCTATCAGTCATGGAGTCCAAGATGGTTGATACTGGTGAAGGCATTTGGTCCCAAGCCATTTAGGACTTTATATACTAGTACTAATACCTTGAATTGGGCCCAGTATCCCACTGGCAGCCAGTGCCAACACTTTCAGGACTGGTGACACATGATCCCATCGGGCTGCCCCACTAACTAGCCTAGCAACCATAGTCAGCACTAGCTGCAGCCTCCAGACTCTCTTCAAGGGCAGGCTTACATATATTCTATATGCCCCACATATAGAAAGTGCATTTTCTGATGTTATGCTTGCTTTAACTGATTTTATGCTATCTCCTTATTGTATCGCTATTGTATACTGCTTAGAAACTACAGTATTAAGCAGTGTATAAATTATTAAAATAAAAAAGTATCAGAGATGCTGTAGACTACCACATTCTCCCAGCACTGGTACACTGAAGTTTCCCTTTCCAATGTTCTCTTGGTTCACATATGCTACTTTACAGAAGGCCTGAAACTAATGTGAAGCAAGGTAAGAAATGTCAAAACAATGGAGTGAGATAGAGTGAGAGATACTGCCCAGCTGTGACCCCCTCCCCAATTGTTCATCTTCCTTCAGAAACACAGAAGGAATGATGCAGTTGCAGAGTGTGTGTGTTTCTGTGCTGCTGCAGGACTTAATGCAAGATGATTGACAGGAAATGTGTTATGCCGGGAGAGTCCTAGTGAACCTTACACAAAGGCATTCTGGGCTGAAGGTTACCTACCACTGGCTTAGATTGTCAAATGTCTAATGCCAACTCTACTTTCAAGGGTAAAATGCTCGGCCTTTTATGGCTTCCGTAGTTTCCTCTCTCTTCACATGCTTTTTAAAAGCCAAACTATATATATTCATGCTCAGGGGAAAGTGTGCTTAAACAAGCCACTTTTATATGAAAGAAAAGCAGGTACAGAGCCTCAATCCAGAACAGACTTCTGATCTAGACTGGAGTCCCACATCAGTTTCCAACTGAAAATCCCACCACCTCCACTTCAGTTTGCCCTGAAGCTGCTAAAGTTCTTACTGCTTTGTTTCTTGTTTATATCAATACACGAGTGGCCAGCAGGGAGGGGCACTGGCACTCACCTGGCCTCCAGGTCTTCACTAAGATAATGATAGCCCTGGTTGCCTACCTTCACTGCCAGGGTGTCCACCTTTATCCCTACCTTGATGATTTGCTAATTCAGGCAGAGACTTTCTCTCAAGCGGAACACACTCTACAGGTTCTGACTGTCCATGGATTTCTGATCAACTACACCAAGAGTCACCTGGTTCCCACGCAATCCCTCCAACATTTGGGGGCGATTCTCAGCACCCAGGAAGCCATGATTCAGCTTTCTTCAGAGAGAGTGGAGAATCCGCAAGGGGTTGTAAGGACACTAACTGAACGTTAGCGGAGTTCATGCTACTAGCCAAGGTTCTCAGCCTCTTTATATCAACAATCCAGATAGTTCCGTGGGCATGTCATCATTCCCGCCCGCTACAGTGGTTCCTGCTTCCATATCAGCACAACATCATGACCTGCAAAACAATTGGCTACGTGTCCCCAGTCATGTCAGAAACTTGTTCTTATGGTGGATGGCCTCGCCCAACCTTCACAAGGGCATCCTCTTCCAGGATCCATCACAGGTAGTGATCATGACAGATGCCAGTATTTCGGGATGGGGTGCACATTGTTGCTTCTTATTCATCCAGGGGCAGTGGTCAGCAGAAGACACACAGCACAGCATCAATTGGGTGGAACTCAGAGCAGCCAGATTAGCCATCCAGCACTTCATTCTAAGACTCCATCTTTGCCTCATTCTGATTCAAACCGACAACATCTGCACAAAAGCCCACATCAACAAACAAGGAGGGATGCAATCATGGAGTCTCCAGTGAGAGGCCACCCAACTCTTTGTGTAGGCGGAACTTCATCTGGACAGTGTATGCAGAGCATCTCAGCGGAGACATCAATATCACCACGGACTGGCTGAGTCGCCAGCGAATTCAATCGGGGGAGTGGAGACTTCATCCGGAGGTGTTTGCTCAGATGCAGCACATGTTTGGCAATATGAGAGTGGACCTCTTTGCGCCTCCTGTCAACTGTCAGCTTCCCTGGTTCTTTGCCTGTTACCCATTCAGCCAGACAGAGGCAGTCAATGCACTTTCAGCCACCTGGCCCCTGGGGCTACTGTATGCCTTCTCTCCAACTCCTCGGATAGTCTGCACCCTAAAGAAGCTGCGGGAGGAATGGGTGGAAATAGTTCAATAGCACCCTACTGGCCACGCTGTTCATGGTTTACGGAACAACTCCGCCTTTCAATCAACTCCCCTTGGGAGTTTCAGCCTTACCCAGAGCTTCTGACACAAGGACCAATTCAATATCCGGACCCAGCATGGCTGAAACTGACATCCTAGTGATTGAGTGGCACTGTTTGGGGGAGCAGGTTTGTTCCAGCAGGTTATATCTACCATCTTAGCTTTGTGGCATCCCTCTACAAAATGAATTTATAGTTCCATGTGGCGAAGCTTCGTCGCCTGGAGCAGCAGCAGAGACATCTGTCTGACCAGGGCTTCAGTCTGCGAGATACTTAGTTTTTTGCAAGACAGTCTCAGCATGGGTCTCAAGGTCAACTCCTTGAGGCGTCAACTGTCATCCTTATCATCTGTGCTGTCCCTTTGTCTTTTGGGAGGTATGGGGTCCCATCCACTAGTAAAACATTTTCTCAGAGGAGCTATGGCTGTCTGTCCACCTACAGTCCACAGATATCCTTCATGGTATCTCCAAGCAGTCCTTTCTGCACTTCAGAAACCACCCTTTGAACCTCTTAGCACCGTTCCTCTCTGTCTATTGTCCTTTAATTTGCTTTTTCTAGTGACCATTATTTTGGCAAGACGCATCTCAGAGCTCAATACATTATCTGTACAAGCACCTTTGTATATTTCGCAAGGACTGCGTCTTGAGAATGGACCCCTCGTTTGTGCCCAAGGTGAACTCGCTCTTCCGCCGTCAACAAGAGATCATCCTGCCATGCTTTTATCCGAATCCATCTCAACCACAGGAGAAGGCATGGCATCCTCTGGACATTAGGAGAGCGTTAAAGGTGTACCTCAATTGAACCAAAGATCTTAGACTGTCCAACTCACTGTTTGTCTCTTTTCACCCTAACTGTTTGGGGAAAAGAGTATCTACTTCCACCTTGTTGCGTTGGCTGCAGACCTGTACCAAGTTAGCATATGAAGTGCTAAAAATGCCTGTTCCTAAAAATATAACGGTACATTCAACATGCTCATCTTCAACTTCAGCTGCATTTTCTGTTAATGCCCCATTATTGGAGATTTGCCAAGTGGCTGCTTGGTCCTCTCCCAGTACGTTTGCATCCCATTATAAGATGGACATATATGCTTCGGCTGAGGTTTTGGCCGATGTGTTCTGCCACAGGTTGATAAAGTCTGAGCCACATTACCCTCCCTATCCTAGGTGGGAACTGTTTTGGTATATCCCACTTGATGGACTGTCATCCAGGGAGAATGGGACTTTGGTCCTTACCTGAAATAAATTTCTCCTGGATGATAGTCCATCAAGGCCCACCATTATGTGGCTCTGTGGTTAATTTCCAGGTTTGTTAAACTACGAAGGTATTTGCCTTGTCTTGTTTAAAAAAACAAAACAAAAGGGATTTGTTTCTTCCCTCGGCACGACTTATTGATTACAATACATCTGTTATTTCGCTGTTTCTCTTGTAATCCATCAATGCAGTTTGTTTGATTTGGGTCTCTATGACTATTTTTCTGTGTGCCTCTTCTTACGTTTTTCAAGGGAGTAGGTCTTCAGTGGTTCGAGCTAGCATGCAGCTCGTTGTTGTTATGTGCCTTTAAGTCAACTACGACTTATGGCAACCCTATGAATCACCACCCCCTTTAGGATGCACACCTTAATGTGGTGAGGGGGTTTGAGAGTGTTGCCAAACAAGAGAGGGATTGATTCCATAAAGGAAGCCGCAGACCTGAACTACAAGATCTGAGCAGGGTGGTTCATGACAGAAGCTCTTAGAGGTCGCTGATTCATAGGGTCGCCATAAGTCATAAGCGACTTGACAGATGCTCTTAGAGGTCGCTGATTCATAGGGTCACCATGAGTCATAAGCGACTTGAAGGCACATGACAACAACAACATGAATCAGCAATTTCCAACAGCATCTGTTGTGAATCACCCTGTTCCGATCTTGTTTGGCCTTCCTCTTTTTCTACTCCCTTCTGTTTTTCCCAGCATTATTGTCTTTTCTAGTGAATCATGTCTTCTCATGATGTGTCCAAAGTATAATAACCTCAGTTTCATCATTTTAGCTTCTAACAGTAGTTCTGGTTTAATTTGTTCTAACACCCAGGTATTTGTCTCTTTCACAGTCCATGGTATGTGCAAAGCTCTCCTCCAACACCACATTTCAAATGAGTTGATTTTTCTCTTATCCGCTTTTTTCACTGTCCAACTTTCACATCTATACATAGAGATCGGGAATACCATGGTCTGAATGATCCTGACTTTAGTGTTCAGTGCTACATCTTTGCATTTGAGGACCTTGTCTAGTTCTCTCACAGCTGCCCTACCCAGTTCTAGCCTTCTTCTGATTTCTTGACTATTGTCCCCATTTTGGTGAATGACTGTGTCCTTATTGTCACCTTTAAAGTTGCATAAATCTTCTGTTGACATTACTTTAGTCTTTTTGACGTTCAGCTGTAGTCGTGCTTTTGTGCTTTCCTCTTTAACTTTCATCAGCATTCATTTTAAATCATTACTGGTTTCTGCTAGTAGTATGGTATCGTCTGCATATCTTAAATTATTGATATTTCTCCTTCCAATTTGGTACCTCTTCCTTTTCTAAATCCAGCTTGGATGTCTGGCTTTTCTCACTCCATATACGGTAAGAGCCTTTGTTGTAGAATCTTGAGCATTACTTTACTTGCATGAGATATTAAGGCAATAGTCTGATAATTACTGCATTCCCTGGGATTCCCTTTCTTTGGAATGGGGATGTATATTGAACACTTCCAGTCTGTGGACTATTGTTTAGTTTTCCATATTTCTTGACAATTTTTTGTCAAAATTACAGATTTCATCTCAGTAGCTTGTAGCAACTGTATTGGTATGCCATCTGTTCCTGGTGATTTGTTTCTTCCAAGTATTTTTAGAGCAGCGTTCACCTCACATTCTAAAATTTCTGGTTCTTCTTCATATGGTTCCTCCGTGAATGAATCTGTCATCCTGGCATTTATAGAGTTCTTCAGTGTATTGCTTCCATCTCCCTTTTATTTCATCTGTCAGTCAGTGTGTTCCCCTGTTTATTATTCAACATCCCTATTCTTGGTTTAAATTTCCCTGTCATTTTTCTAATCTTTTGGAATAGGACTCTTGTTCTACCCTTTTTGTTGTCCTCTTCTATTTCTATACAATAGCTATTGTAATAGTTCTCTTTGTCCCTACGTACTAGTCTCTGTATTGTTGCATTTAGGGTTCTGACCGTGTTTCTATCTCCATTTGCTTTTCCTTTTCCTTCTCTCTTTAATCATTTTAATAGTTTCATCAGTCATCCACTGAGGTCTTTCTCTCTTTTTAACGAGAGGTATTGTCTTTTTGCATTCTTCCCTGATAATGTTTCTGACTTCATTCCATAGTTCTTCTGGTTCTCTGTCAACTAAGTTGAAAGCTTCAAATCTGTTCCTTATTTGATCTTTATATTCCTTTGGGATATTATTTAAATTGTATTTTGGCATTATGATTGCTTTGTTGTTCTTCTTTAGCTTTACTCTGATTTTCGATATGACCAGTTCATGATCTGTACCACAGTCTGCTCCTGTTCTTGTTTTCGCAGAAAGTAGGGAAGTTCTCCATCTTCTGCTAGCAATTATATAATCTATGTGATTCCTATATTGACAATTTGGTGATGTCCACATGTACAGTCATCTTTTCGGTTGCTCGAAAAATGTGTTTGCAAGAAACAAATTATTGGCTTCATAGAATTCAAGACGTCTTTCTCCTGCTTCATTTCTGTCTCCTAAGCCCCATTTCCCCATAATTCCTACTTCTTCTCTGTTCCCTACTTTCGCAATGCAGTCTCCCATGATTATGAGCACATCTTGTTTTGGTGGGTGATCAATTTCTTCCTATACTTCTGCGTAAAATCTCTCCAATTCCTCTTCTTCTACATTTGCTGTTGGAGCATAGACTTGATTGATGGTTATGTCAATAGGTTTCCCATTTAATCTCATTGATATTGCTTGCTCAGACCTTGCTTTGTAGCTTGTAATTGTTTTTGCTACATCACTTCTCACTATTAAAGCAACCCCGTTTCTTCTTGATTTCTCATTTCCTGCATAAAATATTTTGTAGTTGCCTGATTGAAAATGTCCCATTCTTGTCCATTTTAATTCACTCACACCAAGTTTTGTCATGTTGATATGTTCCATTTCTTGCTTGACAATTTCCAACTTTCCCTGGTTCATGCTTCTCACATTCCATGTTCCTATTGTGTGCATCGTACAACTCTGGACTCTCCTTTCACATCTGTGCACATCAGCCTTTGGGCTTCCTTTCGGCTTTGACCCAGCTGCATCATTAGTCACAATTCTACTCATGCTTTACCTTTGTTCTTCCCCACTCATCTTCCAGCACTATGTTGTGTTGCATTTTGGATACCCTGTTCATAGGGTTTTCATGGTAAGAGGTATTCAGAGGTGGTTTACCATTGCCTTCCTATGAGTTTAGATTCATCTTAGTCTGGTGTCTCAGCTTTGACCATTCTGCCTTGGGTGCCCCTGCTAGGAGTCTAGTCTCTTGGTCTAGACTCCTGACGGCATTACTCTCAGCTTCTTCGACACTCTCAAACCCCTCACTATGTTAAAGTGTGCATCCTAGAGGGGAAGCATGCAGCTAGGGCCACGTTAATCATCTCATCATGTGACTGGAGAGGTCACATGTGTGAGGTGACCTACTCCCAGCAATTCTGCTGTATTTCCTGCCTGTGGAAGCTAGGAGAAGCCCAATACCCACTTCATGGACTATCATCCAGAAGAAATTTATTTCAGGTAAGGACCAAAGTCCTTTGGTCGCTTTTCAGCTAGATCTACTATTTTCTGTGCTAGTACATTAACAAATGTACTAAGATGCTGTAAGGCAAGAAACCTCCTTTGCTGAGTTTCCCTTCGTGGTTATCCTACTAAGACTCAGAGTAACTGCATTTGGGCAGAACTTGTGAGTTTTAGGAGAAAACTTAAGCATGGAAATTCCTGATCTTAACCTCTAGTATTGGCTGCAAACCCCTCACACACACTTAGACATATTAATTTGCATTTCAAATATATAATGCATATATGTGAAATGCAATGACACATATATAATGGAACATCATTAAAAGTTGAAACACCATCTCACACACAAACATTTTCTCTCCCAGGAAAGGACACGAGTCACAGGAACCCTGCTGCCAAAAAGGTAAGGGGTCTAAGACACATACACCCCGCCGGGACCTAGGATGACTACACACCTGGTCAGGAGGCCAGGTGCACATCCTGCCCCTCCCTGCCAGCCACTCCTGTATCTATGGAGCTCAACAGATTCTGTAGCAAAGCTTTTAAGTAAAAATGATGATGTGTTCCTAAAGCTATTACCAGCATATTACCTTGTACTTCTAATTTGTGTATCTTTTTAACAGGAATCCACCTGTTTCTATAGTAATGATTCATTTACAAAATGGCACAACTGCTTGCCTCACAGAACACGAGGTGAAAAACAGATTTCTAGACGGGTGGTTTCTTTTCTTGTTGATTATGAACAAAACACTGGCATAGCTATTTTATCTCAACAGGTACAGTATGTAAAAGGACACCATTTCAATTTATAATTCTGTATATATAGCAATTTGTTGTTATTGTTTAGAATGGATTCTTATCTTTCTGATGCAATTAAAAAAATTCTATCTAATACAACATTACTTGGTAAAGGAATTTTAATTGAATTATAGTGTAGGGACAATGAAAACTATTATTCTTGTTGTTAATCATTGTTACATATAGTGTGACAGTGAAAACAATCAATATGCATGTCTCCTAACTGTATTTGAATTGTATTTGTTTCTTGTTTTTTTATAATTCAATAATTTTTTTAAAAAATTCAAAAGAAAAAATATAGTGCAGGGAATCAACAATGGCTAGGACAACTGATTTAAAGCCCTCGCAATTCCATGGCTGTCCTACCAATATCAACACTGTCTTCTGCAATAGCCTCTACTCCTTTCCACCCAAGCATTACCCTGGGCTCCTTCAGGAAGAAGGGCAGGCAATATATTGAATAAATCAATATATAAATGTTCATATTTCATCTACTTAGGCTGCAATTCAATACACACTTACTTGGGATTAAGTCCCATTGAACCCGATGGAGCTTACTTCTGAGTAGGCATGTACTGGATTGCACTGTTTATCTTTGAATACTTTTCTGCAGAACAAATTATGGAGCCTTCTGTTACCTCCTAATTCTATGGATGGTATTCACTCTGGTACTCAAAGTAGACCCATTAAAGTTAATAGGTGTTAATTTCAGTGGGTCTGCTCTGAGTAGAACTTAGTTGAATACAACCCCATTTTTCTTCAGAACTATGGAAATGTGAAAGAAACATTTTAAGGTAAGGCATTCCATCTTTTGGTGCTCTTCCTATTCCTATAATTTTTGTCTTTTAAAAAAAAACTTTTTTAAAAGAAAAAAAATTCTTTGACAGTTACAAGTGCCTTCTTCCAACCTTGAACAATAATTAGGTAATATATATTTTTCTTGCCTTTTAGAATGCAGAAGAGCCCAGATAGAATGTATCTGGCCACTTCTGCATTCTTAAGGCCAATAAAAAATGTTAGGTTTTTTTATTTCTTTCAGCCATTTTATTCTTTTCTCTTTTTATTCTTCCCACTAAAGTAAGAAGACATTCAGCTGTGAAAAGGTCCTGACTCTTAAGACTTCTACACATGCCTATGAAGCACTTCCTGAAGAGACAGAGATTCCCTGACTCAGCTGGCGAAGGCAGAGTTTTCCTTCAGAGCTCCTTAGAGAAGCTGAGTCATTAATACAAAATTAGCAGAAACCACTTCTCTGTCCCACTGCAGCCAGCAGACAAAATACTCATTAACTTCACATTATAATAATCAGAGCCTGGAGAAAAAAGAAAAAATGCTACAAACAAACCTGGCATACAACACCCATTCCCCTCCTGTCTCCCACCCAGGGACAGAGGTTAAGGGGAGATCCACAACAGCAGGTGCTCACTCTGGAGTGTGAAACAATTTCCTTCTCCCTCTGCTATTGTCCCACCAGTAGATAATACATATCTAATGCAATTCCATACTATTACAGAGTCAAACAAACATCAGTTTAACAAAATAAAACTCAAAAAGGAGTTCATGCTTGTTCCACCCTTCTTTGGCATCATCCTATCAAGATCAGTCCACTGTACCATGTCAGCTGTACTTTTTATAGCTCAGAGAACTCAATCCTAAAAAAAGTAGCTGCTCAGAGCTTCCTTGTGCCTGTCTTCAAAGGAAGAAAAGAACATCTGTACCTGGATTACCTGATCTTCTTAAAGCAGAAGGGCATTCTGCCTACCTGAGGTGGTACCTATCAACAGCTTATGGATGCAATCCTATCTGCATATAACAGCAGAAATTGGAGAGCTGAAATTATTCTCTTTGAGCAAGCTCTTCATGTTTGTTCTATTTTTTCATAGCATCTAAAGAGAGGTCCCAACCCTTCAGGAAGTGCTTGTTAGCTGTGTCTATCTGGTCCTAGAACAAGGGCCTTCCCTAAAGCTGAATGCTTTCCTACTAATGAAAAGAACTTCACCAGATATGAATTTGTTCTCTTCAGGCAACTTTACTTGTCTCATCTGACACTGTACTGTAACTAGGGATGGGGGAGAAATTTGATTCATTTCGTGTTTGAAGGCAAACTTACCAGATCTACACTTTATGAAACAATATGCAAAATGAAACACAGCCATCCTTCAAAATCATACTTTTATGAATTTTGCAATGCAGTCCTCCAGTCAAGTAATGAGTTAAAAAATAAATATACTGAAGTATACATACAAATTTATATATTAATGAAAATACTGTTGTGAGTTTGGGGGGTTAAGTTGGATAATTCCTTTTAGTCCCCTTCCAGCCTCTGATTTGGAATCCTGTGTCTTAGGGTGAGAAACTCACCCTGCTGGTCAGATGAGTTTCTTTGCTAAGCTAATAGAGTGGCCAGGTGGTTAATGGGTCTATCAGGTGCCCATCAACTGGTGAATGGTCCAGGGGGATCCTTTTGTCATTGAAACTCTTCAGGAGATTCCCCCCCCTCTTGGGCCGAAGAGAGGGTTGTGTTTTGAGTTGAGTCAGAGAAAGGCTGGGAACTGGAGGCAAGCAGAGAGACTGGCTGTCTGCACCATGGCTTTAGGATGCCTCCTGTAACCCTGATGGAAAAGCTGGATATTGGACTGCTGATGCCTTGAACCCTTCCATCGTAAGCTCAGGTTGGAATGTGTGTAAATAAAGAAACCATATTTCATAAAGACACCACAGTTTCCACTGACCTTCTTCCCAAGGAAAGCAAACCCAGGGTGAGTGCAGGGACCCCTGGAAATCTCATCACTCGGAGATTGGGGTGGCGCGCAACAATACATATAGTGTATATTGCATACAAAATGTGTATATTCAAAGAAATTTGCACTGAAATGCTGACATATTTTCATGAGACTAAAAAAAAATTCATAAACTGATGTCAAAATACGAACTGAACTTAAAGACTGGAAAAACGAGAAATGGAGAGAAACTGAAATTGATATATTCACCCATCCCTAGCTCTGACATCCTGCTAGATCATTTGTCTCTCTCTGATAGTGTACAAAATTACATGGTTAATTACATTTCCTTCTTTTCTTCCTAGAATAAGGCATTGGTTTCAGTGCATAAGTTAACAGACGGCAAGATGAATAAAAAAAGAAAATTTCCAGCCTTCTGGTTTCCAGATCTGAAATTTGTGCCATTTGGAATGTTTTTCCACCCACGCAGTCATTTTCTGTATGCTTATGGAAATCAGGTGTGTAAGACGGAAGACATATTATAACTGATACATAATATCACTTATGCTGTGATTATAATTATTGAGGCTGTTACTCAACTTCTTTTGAAAAACACATTTTTTTAAAGGAAAGAGACTTGCCTGTATCAGATCCCCTCCATTGCAATTTACATCATTTAGCTTTGGTTTATCTCCTTAGCCCCATCTCTTCCTGTGGTGGTTGATCATTGTGTGTTGTAGTACATACAAGCAAAGAGGAAGAACACAGGAAACTGCCTTATATTGAATCAGACCAGTGGTCCATTAGCACAGTACACTGTCTACAGTGACTGGCAGTAGCTCTCCAGGGTTTTAGGCAGGGTTTTTCCCAGCCCTACCTGGAGATGCCAGGAATTGAACTTGGACCTTCTGCGTGCAAGGCAGATGCTGTACCACTGAGCTACGGCCCTTCTCCATTGAGCAAAACAGAAACTGTGCCTGCTTCTAGAAAAAAGTATGCTTGCATTTGGCAAGCCCAATTGTTGCTTTGTTAATGTGGTGATACAGGTGACATTTTAAATATAAAGCATCTATTATTGCATGCTTGATATTTTCAAAGCAAAACCACTTAATATTGTGTAGTTTGGAAAATGCAATCCCTCCCCCCGCTAGCACGTCTGTTTCAGAACATGACAAGTGTAGATGTCAAAGGAATGTCAAGGACAGCTAATTGTTGGTCTCACATGTCCCCAGTTACAAGCTACATATATGCCTTCCCAAATCATCTAATTTTTCACTTCTTTTCCTTTAAAATAACATTGAAGTATGTGCCATGTGCTGCCTTACTTCAGTGCACACAATACCCTTCTGTAACAAAAGCAAATTCCCATTCAGCTTCAAAATACAATGCAACCTCAGCCCATCCTTTCTTCCTCTTCATCTCTATCATCAGCTGGAGTTTCCTAACCTTACTAAATATTACCATGTGGTCAAGCTATCAGTTATGTACCAGTGGTTTGAGAAACTTCAGACCAACTCTTAGTGGGAAGCAGAGCAAGTAGACACTTATCCATGTTGTGTTTGGTCATGAGTGCAACCAACAAACTATCAGATAGCAGAGACAAATATTTCCAAGAGCAATAACTTGTATTTTTTCAACCCTGGAATAATTTAATTCATAAATGTATAGATACTTTAAAAAAATAGAAAGGAGCTTCACCTCCATGGAGCAGCAGGAGCTCTGGGGATGTGCAGCCGTAGCAGTAACCAAGATTAGCATTAAGCCAGGATTTCAAAACAGGGATTTAAACTGATTGATGAAACAGAAACTTTGCTTACCCTGAACTGCTGATAACGCTGCTGTTGTCATAACTTTTAATATTAACTTGTTAAAGCAAGACGGGGGAATTTGCTACCACAAGGTAGATGGTGAGGAGAAGGAACATGCGACTCTGCTGCCCATTCATAATTTCTCAGCTGAAATTAAGAGCACACCTACACTAGCTCAAGATGTTCTTGTGAAACTGGTTACCAAGAGGCTCAGTATCACTGCCATTTTAAGTAACTCCCTAGCACCTTCATTCTAAAATTTCCACATTTGCTGTGAAGTATATTAAACAAGAAGCTTAGATGAGAGAAGTGGACTGCCTTCAAGTCGTTTCTGACTTATGGCGACCCTATGAATAGGGTTTTCATGGTAAGTGGTGTTCAGAGGTGGTTTACCATTGTCTCCCGAGCTTCATGGCTGTATGGGGATTTGAACCCTGGTCTCCCAGGTCCTAGTCCAACACTTTAACCACTATACCACACTGGGATGGGACAAAAAGTGTCAAAGTACACCCTGGCTATCCTCTTTTAGTACATACAAAAGGAGGTCTATAATTAGACTTTCAAAACGCTTTTGATAAAATACCATACCAAAGACTCCTGAGTAACCTTAGCAGTGATAGAATAAGAGGAGATGTCATCTTATGGATCAGTAACTGGTGAAGAAACAGGAAGCAGAGAGTAAGAATAAGTGACAAATGCAATTCAGTGTAAGCAAGGGTTAAATTGGGGTAAACTACCCTAATTTCACATATACACTAATAAGGTTGAACTGGTGGTGACTGACAGGGAACAAGATCTTGGGGTCATAGTGGATATCTCAATAAAGGTGTAAACTCCAGAGTATGGAAGCTGTGAAAAAGGTAAATTCCATGTTAGGGATCATTAGGAACACTTTTGAAAATAAAACTGCCCATTTCATAATGCCATTATACAATTATATAGTGTGATCATACTTGGAATGCTGCATATAGTTCTGATCACCTCATCTAAATATATATATATATATAAAATGGAGCGGGAAAAGGTTCAGATCAAGGAGAGGGAGGAACTCATTGAGGAAAGGTTACAACATTTTTGGCTTTTTAGCTTAGAACAAAGGTGACAAAGCTGGATCCAGGAGCACCCCTAAGCTTCATGGCTGTTGCTTCAAAGAAGAGCTGTCCTCTCCAGGGCAACCAATTGGCCAATTTTTAGACATGAGAAATGTTCACTCACAGAACCTCTGCCTTGCCAGGATCCAAGCTCAGTTAATTTTCCTTCATCCAGGCACCAGTCCAGGGCCTGCACGACCTCTCCTTCATATAATAAGGAGAAATATAGCTGAGTGTCATCAGCATTTTGATGACACCTTGCCCCAAATCTCCTCAACACCTCTTCTAATGGTTTAAATACCATACCAATTGCTTAAATGTGTTAAATAGCATTGGGGATAAAGTAATGCCCTTTGGCACTCTATAACATAACTTCCAGGGGGCAAAAAGCACTCTCCTAATGCTGCATTCTGGATTCTACCCCGTAGGAAGGATCAGAACTACTATAATATAGTGCCCTTTATACACATCCTATGGAGCTGGTCCAGGAGGATACCATGATCAATGGTATCAAAAGCTGCAGAGACAGCAAGAAATAGGAGCAAGGTCGCACTCTCCTTGTCTCATTCTCAATAAAGGTGATCACATCAGGGTGATCAAGGCCATTTTGGCCCCATGACCAGGGCTAAAATTAGATTGGAATGAGTCTAGATATTCCATATCATCAGATAATGCCTGCAGTTGCCCCACCATGACCCTCTCCACTAAAAGAGATGTGTGCAGCGTTCAGTAATTAAACAAAACCAATGGGCCTAGAGCCGGCTCCTTTAGGAATGGCTATACCACTGCCTCTTTCAGTGCAGCAGGGCCCACCCCCTTAATGCAGTGAAGCACTAGCCACACTCCAGACCCAACCAGTCAAACCTCTACTAGATTTAATGTCAAGATGGCATGTAGTCAGGCGGACAGCTGCAAGCACCTTATCCACATCCTAAATCCCCTCACCAACCTAATTTGGGTCTGTACATATCTGTCTGGTGTCTGGTATCTCTCCCCCCAAACTCTATCTCTCCCCTACCTCCTCTATAGATTTAACTAAAGAATTGCTGGTCCAACTTAATTGTTTTCTAATTATTTAATATTTCTATAAACTGCATATTTGGTTACTATAAACATTGTTTTATTGTCTTGTAGCTAACCCCAAACCTTAGAAAACTTAGTTCCTGCCATTGGACGCTATGGTCTTAGCTAAAGATCCAAGCATGTGCCATACATGTATATATACATGTAGATGGAAACACATGGTAACAGATATACAGTTCATAATTGTAGATAGTATAGTGGTAGATAATTTTTTTCCCACCTAGACCCACGTTCTCTCAGGAGTAATGTTTTAGGGTCTACAGCATTGGGCAGTGCCAGAGCCACCCCCTCTCTCTTTCTCCAGTGGGCACCAGGACACCCCCAAGTGGGTATTGTCTTCCTTGCTAGTGCTTGAGGCAGGAAAGAGTTAACACTCCAAACAGACCGTTAATGCGCCCCCTCCCACGGAATGCTAGTTTGTTTTCCTGCCTTGCTTGAGCAGTACTGATTTTTGCCTTGCTCCGCAGTCTGGCCGACTTATATCCTTATTTATTTATTTAAGTCATTTCTTAGTAGTTAATGTTGAGATTGTGTGTGAATGCGTATAAGAGTTTATATGTGGTTTGATAATGAATCACTGTGAATGGCTGAATGGCTGTTAAGCATTTGTTGGGTATAGCTAACTAATATAACTTTGAGCTCCTGAAATTAATTATCCTGATGATTTTCCCCTCAATGAATTTCCTGGGTGATTTTCCCCTTAGTTAATGAGTTTAATACGCGATTTCCACCACCTCACTTCATGAATTTGCTGGGTTGATTCTCTGTTTCAATCAGTGGTTCACTTTATTCAAATACAATTCACTAATAGGCAAAAAAACTTGCGGTTTAAGAATGTACTTATAGCCCACAGATATTTCTATCTAACTTTAAAATGCAGGGAAATTGGGCAGCTATAGTGAATGCACCAGGGAAGCAGGAGACCTGACCTTCTGTCTGAGATATTGTACTGCCCTACAAATTTGTCAAAATGCAAACACAATTTGGGTTGGTCTTTCACAGTCCAATCCACTTGCTGTGTAGCTTCGAAGAATTTGCTATCATGTGCCTCTGGGCATATAGTGAGTGGTGATGAGCAGCAGTCCAATAGGTTATTTCATAGCACTTACTACATGCCTCTGCTATGCAAAGCTATGGCAGTCTTAGATTTGAAGGACTCAGTTACAGAACAGACACCTTCTACCTCAAGGGGAGCATCTGTTCTTCCAGAAGAAAAGTCTAGTGATAAAGTGATTAAAGTTCCATCACTGCACAGGAAAATAGTGAAATCTGATTGGGACTCACTAGTTCAGTCTAGCAAATCACTGACATATGCTAAGAAACTATACTTATTAGAGCCAGAGTTTATGGAGCAGCTGAGAAGTCCAGCCATTGATTCCCCAATTTCTGCTTTAGTTTCCAGAAATTTCCTTTCAAGAAATGGGGATGCTCAATTGAAGGATCTTACAGAACAAAAGTTAGACATGGCACTTTAAAAAGTCCATGAGGCGACAGCATTGTCTATACAGGCATCTACGGCAGCATCTGTGTTTTCAAGGGCTGCTGCATTGTGATTAGACTAGGTTTTGGATAATCCCAACCAGGACCAGAAAGACTAAGGAAAACAATTCTTAAGGCTTTCATTGCAGATGCGACAATGGATGCAACTCAGCTCGCAGCCAGGTCTATGGCTGCTGAAGTGGTAGCTAGGCGCATTTTGTGGCTTTGTCATTGGGAGACAGATGCTTCTTCCCATATGGTGTTGGCTACAGAACCATATGCAGGCAAGTTGTTTGGTGAGGATGTGTTGAGCGACGTATTAGTAGAAACAAAAGAAAAGAAGGCAATGCCAGTAATAAGCAAAAGTCGAGATGAGCAGCACTTTTTTCGCCACTTTCAACCATACCAGTCCTTTCATCCATCTAGATTTGGAAGAAGGGGGCGAGATTTCTGTGTTAATAGACAAGCTTGGGGTCATGCATGATTCCAGTTGCACAACCAGCAGCAATCAGCAGCACAAAATACAGGATCAGCTTCCAACAGAGGTGGAAGGCAACAAAGGCAATTCTGACTTATTGCTGGGTAAAAAATGCCACGCAGTAGGGGTATCAGATAGAGTTTCAGGCTATGCCTCCGAACAGATTTATCCCATTACCACTCGGTGTCGAGCTCCACCTCTCTCAGGAGGATCAAGGAGGGGGGCTGGATGAGCTTCAGTTCCTTCGACTAGGGCAAGGGGAAGAATCAGCGAGTGTTGAGACTTTCAAGGACAAGGAGGGAGGGGGTGTGGTTGACACTGTGCCAGTTCCCACGGAAGTTCTCCTGCTGAAGATGACCGCACTCAACGTCCAGATGCTCCAACAGAGCCATTGGGGGATGTCTTGGTGCGTGCATGCCAACTCCACCCCCCCTCGAGCTCCCCTCCTGGCACTTCAAGCACTTCCCCGCCTCCTACAGCCGAGCTGGCACCTATCAAGACTGTATTGTCAGATGAGACAAGACACTGGAAGAAGCACTTCAGTCAGAGGGAGGGTCTTCGAAGTAGTCAGAGATTACGGGTGAAGACCTTTCCTATTTAAGGCTGCGTCCCTCTGACCTGGGTGCTGAGTCAACTTTCTTCACATGCGGCAGAGTATACTTAGGTAGCTTAGTTAGGGACTAGTGAGTTAGCATAATTTACCTATGAAACACATTGCCTTCAATGTTACTTTAATAAAACAGGAATTAATTCCAGTCTTGTCTCCGTCTCGGGAGTCTCACTCTGGGCAGGACAGCTTGACTCAGCCACCATCCCTCTTCACTGACATTCCCATGACTGAGAACATGGAGGTAAGCAGCGGCGCAGAAGGGGGAATCCAAGTCACAGTCGAGACCTTGTATGCCGAGATCCAGAACCTCAGAGCAGTCACCCAGAATCTGCAAATCGAGAATCAGAACCTCCATGCCTTGATCGCCCAGAGAACTGTGGCGCCAACTCCAGTCAAGTCTCTCATGGAGCTACCTTCCCGTTATGGTGGCCAGAGCGACCAGTTCACCACATTCTTAACCCAGTGCAAACTGTATATTTGTGTACACCAAGCCGAGTTTCCGACTGATGATGCGAAGGTGGCATTCATCATTAGTCTCCTAGAAGGAGAGGTGGTCAAATGGGCTACCCCCGTACCTGATCAAAAACTACCCTGTTTTGCAACAGTATACAGCTTTCACGACTGTCATGTCTGAAATGTTCCGTGATCTCCAACGGAAGGAGATGGTTGCCCGCCAGCTGGGAAACTTGAAGCAAGGAAAGGGTTCTGTGGGGGTGTATACCAACGCATTCTGGGTCTTATCCCAAGAAACGAATTACAATGACCCGGCCTTGATGTACTTTTACAGGAATAGACTGAGTTCGGAAGTACTGGACAAGTTGGTGCGCTCCACTCCGCCAAACACTCTGAAGGACTTGATCCAATTGTGTATGCAAATAGACAGTCAGCTCAAAGGACGTTGGTCGGAGTGTAGAATGGAAACCTCCCATACCCAGGCACCATTACCTCTCCCCTGCGTGCGCTATCCACCTAGCGTGGGAACTTCAACTCCGTCAGGGGAGGAGCCTATGCAAATCGGTGGGGCCAGACTGTGCTTGTCGGAGGAGGAGAGGGAGAAGCGCAGGAAGGAAGGACTCTGTCTATATTGCGGAAAAAGTGGACAGTGGAAAACTACAAATCCCAGCTGTCATAGAGGCCGGAGAGTTGGGAGGCAAGGAGACAACTCGGCCTCCACAACAACCCCTTCCGTCCCAAGGCGCTCTGCTGCTGCCCATCCAAATTACTTTGTCCTCGGGGCAGAGCTTTCAAGCCAAGGCTATGATTGACAGTGGGGCTTCATCAAGTTTCATGGACAGTGATTTCGTTCGGGAGCATGGCATTCTGATTCGAGAACTGGAACAACCTCTGGCAATTGAAACCATAGATAGACAGCCTTTAAAGTCGGGGAAGGTGAACAGAGCAATGGAGAAATTAGAAATGGAGATTACCGGGCATCGGGAAGAACTGTCATTTTATGTGGCGTCCTTGCCTCATTTCCCGGTGGTGTTGGGAATGCCTTGCTTGGTCCAGCACAATCCTACTATTTTCTGAGACGAGGCAGTGGTGGTATTCACCTCAAGGTACTGTCATAAACGCTGTCAGCCATCAAAGGAGCTTGAGCCGGAGGCGGTGGCTGGAGTGCTTCCTCAAGAGGAAGCATTTTTACCCACTAAGTATGAGGAGTTTCTGTATGTGTTTGATAAGAAAGAGGTGGATCAACTGCCCCCCCCATCGTCCGTACTACTGCACCATAAACTTGATGCGAGGGGCGCATATTCCCACGGGACGAAACTACTCATTGTCGGAACCAGAGTTGGCAGCGCTGAGGGAATTTTTGGACACCAACCTGAAGAGAGGCTTTATCTGCCCCTCTCAGTTCCCGGCTGGGGCACCTCTGCTGTTTGTCAATAAGAAAAGTGGAGAATTACACCCGTGTAATGACTACAGAGCATTAAATCAGATCACCACCCCCAACAGCTACCCCTTGCCACTCATCAAGGAGATGTTGGAGCGGTTGTGATCCACCAAGATATACACCAAGCTGGACTTGAGGGGGGCTTATAACTTGGTACGGATGAAGAAGGGGGATGAGTGGAAAACTGCATTGAAGACACGCTATGGACAGTATGAGTATCTAGTGATGCCTTTCGGATTGTCTGGCGCTCCAGGAGTCTTCCAAAATTTCATGAATGACATCTTCAGAGACTATGTGGATCGCTTTATGATTGTGTATTTAGATGATATTCTGGTTTATTCAGACTCCCCTGAGGAGCATGAAGCACATGTGCGAGCTGTATTGTAGAGGCTGCGGGAGCACCACCTCTACGCCAAACTGGAAAAGTGTGGTTTTGATCTGACCACGTTGGACTTTTTGGGGTATCGTATTTCACCAGCAGGGGTGGAGATGGACCCCGGTAAGGTTCACTGCATCCTCACATGGCAGCCCCCCCAAATCAAGAAGGACCTACAACATTTCCTGGGATTTGCCAATTACTACCATCGTTTCATAGCTAATTATTCTGACCAGACAGCACCTCTCACGGATTGCCTGAAGAGCTCGGGTCCTTTCTGTTGGACAGAAGCTGCACAACAAGCCTTTGAAGAACTGAAACTGGTTTGCTTCAGAGCCCATCTTGCAGCACGCCGACCCCACGTGTCCCTTCGTGGTAGAGACAGATGTGTTAGACCTAGCCATCAGTGGAGTTCTTTTGCAACCAGTGCAGAGAGAGGGAGGTCTGAGACCCTGCGCTTACTTCTCACGGAAATTGACTTATTCTGAACAAAATTACACAGTGTGGGAAAGGAATTGCTGGGATGCCTTTGAAACTTGATGACATCATTTGGAGGGGGCACAGCACTAGATTGAGGTGCACACAGACTATCGGAATTTGGAGAGCCTCCACACCACCTGCAAGCCCAATCAGAGACAGGTGTGCTGGGCGGTTTTTTTGCATGCTTCCATTTCAAAATCCATTATATTCCTCAAGCCCAGAATAAGAGGTCAGATGCTCTGTCCCGCAAACCAGAGTACTTGGAGAATCCCACCCCGAAGTTGCCGCAGTTCATTATTCCCCCTGAGAGGGTGGTAGTCGGTGCATGTCAGGATTCATGGGTGTCTGATTTACATGCACTCAAGAGCAGGACTCATTTGTCAAGGCAAAGCTCTCTGACTTAGCCACGCAGTCTGGTTCGGGGCAGGAGGGCTTTACTTGGAATGAAGGGGTATTATATCACATGGATACCATTTATGTGCCCCCTGGAGAAACACGAGCAAGAGTACTGTGTCAGTGCCATGCCTCCCCCACTGCAGGGCATTTTGGGGTCTTTAAGACTTTACAAGCAGTAACCAGGGAGTTTTGGTGGCCCCAGATGAAGAAGGAAGTAGAGCACTACGTTCGATCTTGCCCCACCTGCACATGAGCCAAACATGCCATGGGATGGCTGGCGGGGCTTCTAGAACCACTCCCCACTCCGCAGGGCCCTTGGCAGATGGTCACCATGGACTTTATCACAGATCTCCCTGCCTTGCAAGGAAAAACCACAGTGTTGGTAGTGGTGGATGCTTTCATGAAAATGGCTCATTTCATTCCGTGTACTGGACTTCCCAATTCACAAGAGATAGCCATTTGTATGTGCAGCATGTGTACAGGTTGCACTGTCTGCCGGACAGTCTGGTCTCAGATCAAGGGACACAATTTACAGTGCAGTTCTGACGTGCGATTTGGCAACTACTACAGAGTGAACTGAGACTGTCTTTGGCTCATCACCCCCAGACTGATGAGCAAATGGAAAGAGTGAATGCTATCCTAGAGCAATATTTACGCTGTTATGTCAATTATCAGCAAGATAATTGGGTCTTCTGTTTACCATTAGCAGAGTTTGCTTACAATAATGCTGTGCACGCTCACATTCAACAGACTCCTTTCTTCACCAACCTAGGGTACCACCCTTGAGATTTTGCCACCTCTCAAATCAACCCATCTGTCCCAACAGCAGCGGAGTTTGTACAAGAACTTCAAGCCATGCAACAGCTACTGAAGGAGCAGTTGGATCGGGCCAAGGAGGACTATAAGAGAGCCGCCAACCAGCATAATCAAGAGGGGCTCTCCATCCAAGTGGGAGACAGAGTATGGCTGTCTATGCATTATTTGACTATGCTAGGTCGCTGCCACAAGTTGCAGGATCGGAGAGTGGGACCTTTTGAGGTGGAAACGCAAATCAACCAGGTGGCTTTCCGTGTGAAGCTACCCCGCCTTCAAAATACACCCTGTGTTTCATCGCTCTCTGCTGACATTAGAACATCCTTCCAAACCACATCGAGCTCAAGTGGAGCCGTCTCTCCCTCTCTCAGTGAATGGGCAGGAGGAGTACGAAGTGGAGCAGATCCTAGATTCACGGAAGCGCCAGGGGCGCCTCCAGTATCTAATACACTGGAAGCGGTATGATCCATCCAAACGTTCTTGGGAAACAGTGGAGGATGTTCACGCCCTGGACTTAGTGAGAGACTTCCATGAAGCTTATCTAAATAAGCCCAGACCTTGGGGTGGAGGGAAATGATGCATGGAGGGGGAGACGATGTTGAGCCCCACCTCCCTCAGGAGGATCGGGGGGGTGGATGAGCTTCAGTTCCTTCCGCTAGGGCAAGGGGAATAATCAGTGGGTGTTGAGACTTTGGAGGATGAGGGAGGGGTGTGGTTGACACTGTGCCAGTTCCCACGGAAGTTCTCCCGCTGAAGAAGGCTGCGCTCAACTTCCAGATGCCCCAACAGCCGTTGGGGGATGTCTTGGTGCTTGCGCCAACTCCATCCTCCCTGAGCTCCCCTCCTTGCCCTTCAAGCACTTCCCCACCTCCTGAAGTCGAGCCAGCACCTATCAAGACTGTATTGTCAGCTGAGCCAGGGGAGGCACGCCCCCTTTTGCCCCATGCAAGATGCCAGGAGAAGTGCTTCAGTCAAAGAGAGGGTCTTCGAAGGAGTCAGAGATTATGGGCAAAGACCTTTCCTTCTTAAGGCTGTGCTCCCCTGACCTGGGTGCTGAGTCAATTTTCTTCACATGCGGCAGAGTATACTTAGGTAGCTTAGTTAGGGACTGCAGTGAGTTAGCATAGTTTGCCTATGAAACGCATAGCCTTCAATGTTACTTCAATAAAACAGGAATTAATTCCAGTCTCATATCCATCTCGGGAGTCTCACTCTGGGCAGGACACTCGGCGAATCCAGAGAAGCGCAGGCTATTACAAGTGGCAATAGAACAAATGTTACAGATAGCAGCCATAGAGCCAGTTCAGCAGAACCAGAAATTTTGTGGAGTTTATTCCATCCTCTTTACCATGCAGAAAAAATGGAATGATTGAAGGGTGGTGCTCAACCTAAAATTCCTCAACAGATTTGTAAGATACAGGAAATTTTGCATGGAGACATTGGTTTCCATGAAGGAAGCACTTCAGCCTCGAGACTTCTTAACTTCCATAGATCTAACCAAGGCATATTTACATATGCCAATCCATCCACAGCACCGCAAGTACCTCCGCTTCACTTACAGCAATCAATACTATCAAGTACAGGGCGATGCCTTTTGACTTGGCATAAGCGCCAAGGGCCTTCACAAAGATAATGGTGACCCTTGTCGCTTATATCTGTCACGGGGGTTGCATCTGTACCCATATTTAGACAACATTCTGATTAATTTGCAGACAATACAGTCAGCTTATCAGGACATTCACACCGTATTAGCAGTGCTCCAGGATCACGGGTTCTTGGTGAACATGCCAAAGAGCCACTTGTTCCCTCAACAACATCTACAGCATTTGGGAGCAATGATAGGTACAGAGGGGGAGACAATATCTCTTTTGGAAGAGAGAGCGCAAAAGATAAAGATGGCTGTTCATCCATTGCTGGGAAAGACCACAGAGGACATCATGGTCTTAGCAAACGTTTTAGGGATGCTCATTTCTGCTATCCAAGTTGCACCATGGGCCAGTTTTCATGTTTGGCCTCTACAATAGATACTGTTACCATACCAGTGACAGAAAGAACATTCCATACATTTCCAGGTTCCACTAACTTTACGACTGAGGGCTGCTCTACATTGGTGGACAAAGGATTGCAACCTCCGCAGAGGTGTCCCTCTAAAGGACCCACCACGAGATACTGTTACATCAGATGCAAGTCTTCAGGGGTGGGGAGCTCACTGCAAAGGTCAAATACTGCAGGGATCTTGGTCTCCTCAGGATACAAAGCAAAGCATCAACTTACTGGAGCTTCGGGCAACACGAATAGCGCTGCAGCATTTTTTGCCTTTATTCCACCTCAAGCATGTAATGTTGAAGACAGACAACAACTGTGTGAAAGCGTTTATAAATCGTCAAGGAGGGACAAAATCACTGGTTCTTCATCTGGAAGCATCACGACTGATTTCCTGGGCAGAGCACACTCTACACTCATCGACAGCTTAATATATAAGGGGAATGGACAATGTACAAGTGGACTGGTTAAGCAGACAGGAGGTGTTGCCAGAAGAGTGGCAGTTGCATAAAGATGTGTTCAAACAGATCCGCAAAAGGTTTGGAAGGATGGATGTGGACCTTTTTGTTTCAGATATCAATCATCAACTGAAGAAGTATTACACTCAGTATCCTTCACTGAGAGCAGAGGGTGTAGATGCCCTCAACTCCCCTTGGCTAACAGGAAGACTTTACCTCTTCCCTCCTTTTCCGTTGTTAGCTCGGGTGATGAAGAAAATAAGGATGGAGACAGCCAATATTGTGCTAGTAGCATCAGATTGGCCAAGGAGGCCATGGTTCTGAGAGCTAGTCAACTTATCTGTCGAGCCCCCATGGTCTCTGCCTCTTCATCCAGATTTGCTGCTACAGGGCCACTTCAGCACCCCGATTTGCAATGGTTGAGCTTAACCACATGGAAATTGAGCAGAGAAAATTGCTGAGAGCTGGACTGCCCACTGAGGTTGTAACCACAATATCGGAATCTAAGACATCATCTACAATACAAAACTACCAGTATACTTGGGTGGCATTTTTGAAATGGTGTAATAAGAACCACATTATGGCTTGGAAGTCAGGAATTACGGAAGTGTTATCCTTTTTAAATGATGGTTTGAAGCACAGGTTGAGACCCAATGCTTTGAGAAGACAAGCACCTGCGTTATCAACAGTGCTTTCTCTTTTGAATCACTGGGAGCTCATCTGTATCTGAAACGATTTCTAAGAGGGCTTCTCTGATGTCGGTGCCTGTTCACCATCTATTTCCAACATGGAATCTTCACAAGGTCTTGTCAGCTCTCCAAAAACCACCATTCAAACCACTGAAAACTTCTACTTTATGAATAACGTCATTCAAAGTGTTATTCCTGGTAGCAATAACATCAGCTACATGAGTGTCTGAGCTGGGAGCTCTCTCAGTAGCAAAACACCTATGTATTTTCCATACCGACAGAGTCATATTGAGAACAGATTCTGCCTTTGTACCAAAAGTTAATACAGCTTTTCACCATCAGCAGGAGTTAGTATTGCCAACATTTTGTCCTTTACCAAAGCATTCTCTACAACGTTCTTGGCATTCATTAGATGTAAGGAGAGCCCTTAAGGTCTATATAAATAGGACAAGACCAATAAGGCACACCAACTTGTTGTTTGTTTCTTACCACCCAATTACTTTGGGTAAAAAGGTGTCCTCTTCTACTTTAGCAAGATGGATTAAGGGTTGCAATGCTTTTGCTTACAATTCTCTAAATATACTATTGCCACCAGGTATAGTTGCTCATTCAACAAGAGCAGCAGCTGCTACTGCAGCTTATTCAACAAATGCACCTCTCCAAGAAATTTGTTGGGCAGCCACCTGGACAAGCCCAAATACTTTTACTAAACATTATAAGATAGACATTTATGCATCAGCTAAGGCAGCCTTTGGGAGGTGATTTATTCAGCAGGTGCTAAAAGTTAATTGAACATTTATGTACCCACCCAATCAACAGGTCAGCTCTGGAACATCCCACTTGGGGGTGTCCTGGTGCCCACTGGAGAAGGAACCGTTTTACTCACCAGAAAGGTGTTTCTCTGTGGGCACCAGAACACCGCCAAGGCCCACCCTGGGATGCAAATATCGGTAAACATTATAAAGAAAAGGGGTGGATACTGAGGGGTCGGTGAACAGACCTAGCAGATGTATAAGTCAGTAAATTTTACAGGCAGTATGGGTGGAGACTGAATAGTTTTTTATTACAGCTGAAGGTGTACAGGTTGTTTGTTACATGTTGTTTATAGTTGTGATGTTGTCAGGGTCTTTATATGTGTATAAGTTTATATTTTTTAAGCTTGGCCAGATGGCAAACTAGCACTCCGTGGGAGTGGCCGTGGTAACGGTCTGTTTGGAATATTAACTCTTTCCTGCTTCAAGCACTAGCAAGGAAGACAATACCCACTTGGCGGTGTCCTGGTGCCCACAGAGAAACACCTTTCTGGTGAGTAAAATGGTTCCTTCTCATACATACAGGCACATGTATCCATTCACACTCATAGGAAACACAAGAGACTAACCCCTATTCCCTTTCCGCCACCCATAGCCTCGGCTCTCCCATATCCCTTCTTGAAAAGTTTGATCTGGTTTAAGGAATTGTTGTCTTGTTGGCCAAAGGGAATTCACTTGCAGCACAGTCAGAGGCATAGCTACTTTGGAGTAAATCCCATTGTATTCTAGGGGCCTGTGGGTCTTACACCCAGATAAGAATGTATAGGATTGAAGCTTTATTATTTATCTGCATGTGCTTTCCGTCTGTAAAACAAGAGGCACATTTGTATCTGGCTATCATAGATCCAGATTTAGCACTGTTTTGCAACATGGGTATCAGCAGGCTTCCCCTTGCAGGATCATCACCTTCTAGTGGTGAATGGGCTTGCGTGTTCCAATGAACCCTGTGAATGATGCCGTTGGGAGTCATGTACTCGCAGCAGGGTCACCCATGGCGGTAAGGTCAAGGGAGAGGAACCAGACAAAGAACGATCCAAGAAAGTCCTCAACAGCAGAACAGACAGAGGATAACAATGTGTATGTTACAACCGCTGTGAAGGCAGATGAAGGCTGCAGCAGATAAGACTTCCAATCATCGTGGTATCCATGCCATTGGATCAAAGCCTTTTTCTGTCAAGATTGTGTGTTGATCGTCGTGCACTGATCTCCCCACATAAAACAAATTCACGCACAGGCATCTTCCAAGCAAACCAAACCAAACGTCCCATGGCGATGGGTAAATGGCGACAGGGGCAGGACTGTGAAATCCGGAAGCCCCTAGTCATGGACCGGCACATGGGCGGTGGATAAAGACTCAGTCGTCCTGGCTGAAGGACCAAGGCAGTTGAGTAGTTTGGCAGCTGTATCCACGACGGAGCAGTTCTATTCAGGATCCACTCTGCTCACCCTGTATGGGGAGGGGGCTAGAAAAGGTGCCCTGAACATAGTCTGCCTCATCTCTGTCCCTGACTGGATTACCACATCCAGTGGAGTTACCACTTAGTGGTCACAAAAGAAAATTGAATTTTGGAACATGGAATATACGGACATTGCTGGACAATACCGATGGTGAACGTCCTGAACTCAGGACTGCCATCATCGCGAGGGAGTTGAGACATTTTAATATTGACATAGCATCACTCCAGGAAACTCGAAGAGCAGGAGAAGGACAACTGAAGGATGAAAAAGGAGATTATACCTTCTTCTGGAAAGGACTGCCTGAACAAGAACATCAAATACATGGAGTAGGCTTTGCTATTAAAAATAATCTTGTGAAGCTTTTGTGAGAAGTTCCTATTGGCATTAATGAATGACTCTCAACTCTCCGGTTAAAACTCGCCAAAAACCAGCAGGCAACTATTGTAAGTGCTTATGCACCAACATTAGATGCTGATGAAGACATCAAGGAAAATTTTTATAACCAGCTGGACACCATCTTATCAGAAATACCTAAGGAGGAAGAATTATCCTCTTGGGTGATTTCAGTCCAAGTGTTGAGTGTGATTTTGATTTATGGCCAGAAACCATTGGGAAAGAAGGAGTTGGCAATAGCAACCTGAATGGCATTCTACGTCTGACTAAATATGCAGAGCATAATCTTGTTATTACAAACACACTCTTTCATCAGAAAAATAAATTTAAAACATCATGGACCAACAAATTACAGTACAAATCCCTTACGTTCAATGGATGGTACCAAACTTCTTAAGGATAAAGAGTCTATTGCACTGTGCTGGAAAGAGCATTACCATGACCTTCTTAATCATAATTCTATCGTGGCTGATGAGGTCTTCTTGCAAATTCCACAACAACAAACTAGAGACAAGCTTGCAGTATCCCCTAATTTGGATGAAGTCAGTAAAGCCATCAATCAAATGAAGAACAACAAAGCTAGTGGACCTGATGGGGCTTCTGCTGAAGTTTTTAAAGAAGGTGGGCCTGAACTTACACAACAACTTCATAAGCTCATTGAAAAAATCTGGATGAGGGAGGAGATCCCGGAAGACTTTAGGGACACCATAATTATCACCCTTTTAAAGAAGGGTGATAGAACAGATTGCGGGAACTATCGAGGTATGTCTCTTCTTGCTACTGCAGGTAAAATCCTTGCAAGGATCCTCGCAAATCTCCTTCTGCTGATCTCAGAGTATGTCCTCCCCAAATCTCAAAATGGTTTCTGCCCTTCTAAGGGGACAGTGGACATGATCTTCCCTGCACGACAGCTTCAAGAAAAATGCTGGGAGCAGAATCAACCTTTATATATGCCGCTTATTGATCTGACTAAGACCTTTGATACTGTGAATCGAACCACTCTCTGGACCATCCTTCTGAAAACTGGATGCCCTGATAAATTTGTGAATATTTTGCGACTCCTTCATAACAACATGACAGCAACAGTTTTGGACAACAATGGCTTTTAGAGTGATCCATTCAGAGTCGGATCAGGCGTAAAACAGGGATGTGCCATTGCTCCTACCTTATTGGCTATCTTCATTGCTATGATTCTACACCTTATTGAGGGGAAACTTCCTACTGGTGTGGAAATCATATATGGAACAAATGGAAAGCTTTTTAATCTCAGTAGGCTGAAAGCAAAAAGTAAGGTAATGTCAACCTCTGTCATAGAACTTCAATATGCCGATGATAATGTAGTCTTTGCACATTCAGAGAAAGATCTTCAAACTATCCTAAATGTCTTTGCAGAAGCATATGGAAAGCTTGGGCTCTCACTTAATATTAAAAAAACCAAAGTGCTTCATCAACAGGTGCAAACTAGTCCCTCTGTAGCACCATCAATCCAGCTTAATGGTGTGACGTTGGAGAACGTTGATCACTTCTCCTATCTCGGCAGCCATCTCTCTGTAAAAGCTGACATCGATGCTGAAATTCGACATAGTCTGAGCTCTGCGAGTGCTGCATTCTCCTGAATGAAGCGTAGAGTGTTCAAGGATCGGGATATTCGCAGGGAGACCAAAATGCTTATTTACAAAGCCATTGTACTACCGACCTTACTGTATGCCTGTGAAACATGGACCATTTATAAACACCACTCCCAACTTCTTGAAAGATTCCGCCAACGCTGCCTCCGAAAAATTCTGCAAATTACTTGGGAAGACAGACAGGCTAATGTTAGCGTTTCGGAAGAAGCAAAGACCACCAGTGTTGAAAAAATGATCCTTCAACATCAGCTTCGCTGGACTGGCCATGTTGTTCGAATGCCTGATCACCGTCTTCCAAAGCAGCTACTTTACTCCCAGCTTAAGGATTGAAAACAGAATATCGGTGGACAGCAAAAGAGGTTCTTAAAGAGAATCTAAAAAAGTAACATGAACATTGAGAATTGGGAAGTCTTGGCCCATGAACGTCCCAAATGGAGGTCGGCTATTATCAAGGGTGCTGTGGACTTTGAAGAAGCACAAATACAGGGCAAATCAGCCTCAGAAGACCTTCTCTGGATCCCACCAGTCAAAAAAGCTAGACTGGTGAGGACTCGAGAGAGGGCCTTCTCAATTGTGGCCCCCACCCTATGGAATTCTCTCCCAAATGATCTACGCCATGCCCCATCTATAATGAGCTTCCGCCGGACCCTGAAGACCTGGTTTTTTAGGCAGGCTTTTGGAACGGGCTAGTTTTACTGTGTTTTTTAATTTTTAACTGTTTTATATACTGTTTTAACGTGTACGTCGCCCAGAGTGGCTGGCTAACCAGTCAGATGGGCAACTAACAAATCTCATAATAAATAAATAAATAAAATAAATAAACAAGCTAAGCGGAAGGCACATCAAACAAATCCTCATCGTGACCATCTTCCATCTGGAAACCTATGTCCTCACTGTGGGAGGCTGTGTGGATCCAGAATTGGCCTCCACAGTCACTTACGAACCCACTGTTAAAGACCTTATCTTGGAAGACAATCTTACTCGGCCATGAGTGATCTCCAATGAATGATCAGCAGGCTACTAACCCCTTTCCTGAGAGCCATCTGAAAACCAGTTTTTAAATGCACAGAGATAGGCAAACAATTGAAAACATTTTTACTTGGCTATGCCATTGATTTCAGCTTAACAACATATTTTGTTTTGTTTTCCCTCCTCTTACCCTTTTCCTTGAACTCCAAGCTCCACTCCCTTGCAAGGTACAGTGTTGGGGGGGGGGCTGAGAGCAGAAAAGGAGAAGGGAGGAACAAAGTTGACTGGCTACACAATGGGGACCACCCTTCCTGTTCCCTTGCCCATCATCATATTCCCTGTCTGGTATTGCTGCTGAGTGCCAAGAGAGGTATATGACCCTCTTCTTCTGAAATTCTTCCTAGTCCTGATGGTGTGCAGCTATTGTCATTTAAGAAAATTAGAGGATTCCTGTGCTTCTCTGCCTGCTGGATGGTTGGCGCTCCAGCTGCCTGACAGGCACAAAAACAATCTGTGTACCTGAACACAAGCAGTGAGAGAAGCCTGCTGCTGGCTGAAGGTGTTCCATACACATTTGGGAAGGAGCATCCAACACTCTCTGGTTCCTGAGGGGAAGGAATAGGAAAGTGAAATGATGGCATAGGGCAGAGGGAACTCCAGGACAAGCCAGGATGTGCTGGAGACTACATAAAATAAGGCTGAGGGCCACATGTGGGCCGTAGGTTGCCCATCTCTGCAATAGGGATAATCACTGTACTTGGGTGGTTTTTTTTGTAAATATTGGTCAGCTTCTTCAAGACACTGTGGTACCCTTTGGAAATTTTAAATTATCATTATTTCTTTATATTCATTTTTGTCATCCCCCCCCCCGGCCAGGTGTGGATTTCATTTGATGGAGGCAACACTTTTATCCTATTATTTGTACTAAATGATGAGACTGTTGTAAAAACAGACGCATGTGTTTACACCCAAGCCATTGTATTTGTGACAAATAAGGGGAACGTTTTCTACACCAAGGCAGGTAAGAAAAATTAAAAATTAGAGTCCCCTGCAGATCCTATGAAGTGTTCCTTTACACAAACCTTGCCCCCATCTTCATCAACAAATCTCATTGGGAATGACATCTTCTCAGCATGACTTTCATCAGGCATGCAATCCAGTATCACAGAGTAATACTTAGCTTTGCCCAGCATTTGTCCAACCTGCCACTTCTTTGGCTATAAGGACTGTCAGTTCATGCTGAATGGCTTTCCCCTAATAGAGATCATTACACTCCTTTGAAGATACACACTGCAAATGCACGCCCATCACCTCATCATACTTGTCAAGCAGTTGTACAAGCCCCTGAAAATTTCCATATTTTGTAAACATCTTGTCCAAAGATCCCCAGAAAGTCAAGTTCTGTGCCACCAGGAACAGTGTAATATCCATCAGGCATTTGAACACACCCCTCCATTGCTGAATTTCTTGGTTTATAATCCACTGGTGTTCTGCATCAATACACTTGTTCAGTATAAACTTAGATTCTGTTTCTATTCACTTGCAGTAAGCAGGGACATGGCTGGGTGACTTTTCATGCTGTTTCAGAATGTCACTCAAATTACCTAGGGAGGTGGTGGGCTCTCCAACACTGGAGGCATTTAAGAGGCAGCTGGACAGCCACCTGTCAGGTATGCTTTAACTTGGATTCCTGCATCGAGCAGAGGGTTGGTGTTATAGACCCCTTCCTACTGCTTTATAGTTCAGGTTTTTCCAGTCATTGGTCTCAGTACTCCCAAGTGAAGATCTGGCACTGGCAGAGATACCATCTCTAAAAGTCTTGCAGCAGAAACAAAAGCCAGATAAGCCAGCACCTTTTCTGCTTCTCATCATTGTCTAAAAACCCTTTCAGCAATTTTTTTTGATAAATGATGTTTGTTCTCATCTTGAGGAAAAGCCAAATCCTTGATTTCACTCAGCCCATTAGAAACCACTGTATCTACAAATGCAGGGTGTATTACTTCTGACCACAGTGCAGGATCAGAAGTACTGTTGATAGGTATGGTATGTTGGGGTTCCTTCTCTTTTACTATTTCAGTAGGCCTCTTATTGGAGGCAGAGCTCTCACCATCTTCTACATTAATAGAAACTGGATTGTCTGCACCGCTGTTCTTCAATGTGGAGTCTCCAGATGGTCTTGGACTACAACTCCCATCATCCCCAGTCAAATTAGGTACTGGTCAAGGGATAATGGGAGTTGTAGTCCAACAACATCTAGGGATCCAAGTTGAAGAACTCTGGTCTATATTGTCCTCACTGAGCACTGCCACATTCACACTATCACTACATGAAGAACCCATTGCTTCAGAAGGCTGAAGGAACTTCTTCCTACTACCTGCATCCTTCTTGGTTGCTGTGTTTTGTGTTTTCTTTTCTGAGACCCAAATATCTTTTTAGAAGACATTTTCACAAATACTCCAGTCAAGACACTTATATATACCCCACCAAAGACCAGTCAAAAATACTAAAGTAATGACAACAGGAGATTTATGTATCTTTAAAGTTGACAATGAGGACATTGAACTTGTCAAGGATTATCAATACCTCAGCACAGTCATTAACCAAAATGGAGACAACAGTCAAGAAATCAGAAGAAGGGCTAGGACTGGGGAGGGCACCTAAGAGGGAACTAGAAACGGTCCTCAAATGCAAAGATGTATCACTGAACACTAAAGTCAGGATCATTCAGACCATGGTATTCTCGATCTCTATGTATGGATGTGAAAGTTGGACAGTGAAAAAAGCGGATAAGAGAAAAATCCACTCATTTGAAATGTGGTGTTGGAGGAGAGCTTTGCGGATACCATGGACCGCGAAAAAGACAAATAATTGGGTGTCAGAACAAATTAAACCAGAACTACCACTAGAAGCTAAAATGATGAAACAGAGGTTATCATACTTTGGACACATAATAAGAAGACATGATTCACTAAAAAAGACTGGGGGAAACAGAAGGGAGTAGAAAAAGAGGAAGGCCAAACAAGAGATTGATTGATTCCATAAAGGAAGCCACAGACCTGAACATACAAGATTTGAAGAGGGTGGTTTATGACAGATGCTACTGGAGGTCACTGATTCATAGGGTTGCCATAAGTCATAATCGACTTGAAGGCACATAACAACAACAACATGGTAGGTAGTATGGTCTTATCAGCCTCATTGTGCTATTGCCAGGCTTGTTCATGTGGTTGCTATAGCTCTATAATTTGAGGTAAAGGTAATTTTCAACGTCTAAAAGAAAAACAGCAAGGGAAGAAGACTGAAAAAGAAACGACAGTCTAGGATATAATTGTATACAGGCAGGCCCCGCTTATACAGCAGGTTGCATTCCAGACTGTCGCGGTAAAGCGGAAATCGCCGTAAAGCAAAACACATCGAAAATAATGGGGTGCGCTGCGCGAAAATGTCACAAAATGTCGCAAAAGCGCAAAAACGACCTTAAAATGGGGAATTTTCCCTCATTGAAAGCTGCCACATCAGCGGAACTCCGGAAAACGGAACGCCAGTAAGCGGGGCCCTACTGTATTTTATTTATTTATTTATTTATTTATTTTAAATTTATATACCGCCCGACTAGCGATAGCTCTCTGGGCGGTGAACATAAAATAGTATAAAAATACAATGAATAACAAAATAATATTAAAATACAATCAACAATACAATAAACATTTTTAAAATTAGATCAATGTAACTTAAAATGCTTCAGAGAATAGGAAGGTTTTGACCTGGCGCCGGAAGGAAAGCAGAGTCGGCGCCAGGCGTACTTCCTCAGGGAGACTGTTCCATAGTTCGGGGGCCACCACTGAGAAGGCCCTAGATCTTGTCATCACCCTCCGGGCCTCCCTGTGAGTTGGAACCCGGAGGAGGGCCTTCGTAGCAGAACGTAGTGCACGGGCCGGTTCATATCGGAAGAGGCGTTCCGCAAGGTATCGTGGTCCCGCACCGTATAAGGCTTTATAGGTTAATACCAACACTTTGAATCTAGCCCGGAAACATATTGGCAACCAGTGCAAGCTGGCCAGAACAGGTGTTATATGCTCGGACCGCTTGGTCCTTGTCAGCAATCTGGCCGCCGCATTTTGCACTAGTTGTAGCTTCCGAACTGTCTTCAAAGGTAGCCCTACGTAAAGCGCATTACAGTAATCCAAACGTGAGGTTACCAGAGCATGTACCACTGATGTAAGGTCCTCTTTACTCAAATAGGGACGTAGCTGGGCTACCAACCGACTGTATGCTGATACTGTCACTTTAAGACTACTTATACCACTCCTAGTTGTTGTGGTTGAGGAGGGAGTGTTGGAGCTCAGGGAGGTGAGCTTGCAGCAGAAGCTATTTTGTGTGTGTGCTGAACTCTTTGAGAATCACCCACACCACATGACAGAGACTTCATTGAGATCCTAGAATTGGAGCAGAGGTGCACTGAAGGCAGAGCAGCAAATAAGAAGTAGCTCACACTGGACCCTTTCCATAGACATTGCTGGGGGAAAGTGTGCGACTAGCAGTGCCTGTTACACTGCTATGTTTTGCAATCCAGCATAAGCCATACACTGCAAAGTTGGCAGGGCTGGTGGGGGGGACAATTTGGGCCTCAGTTCCTGTGCATACCATTTGGCTCCTGGCCTGACCCTGCCACATTGTTTACCAGAATTCTTGATATTTTGTTCAAAGTTTTCATAAAAAGAGGAAATGGAATCCACTGGATTCCTGAATACCCTGGGAAAGTTCCCAATAGATAGAGCAGGTGATCCCGTCGAAACCCTTGTCATGCTGTGGAACAAGCCGTGTCAGGCTCTTAACACTGTTGTTCCTGAGCGCTATCTTTGGCATTGTGGAGTCTGCTTTGCACCTTGGTACATCAGTGAACTAAGGGCAATAAAACAGGTTGGATGATGGCTAGAGCGCATGTGGTGAAAGACGTGCTGTGAGGCTGATCGGACATGAGTAAAACATCATAACTGTGCCTACTATGTGGCAGTGAGGGTGGTGAAGAAGGCCCACTTCTCTGCCACCATCGCATCCTCAAGTAGCAGTCCAGTGAAGCTTTTCCATATTGTCAGGGGTCTGCTGACATCAGCTCCTGAAAATGGAGTTTTTGACCCCTTGGAAGGCAACTGTGAATTGTTTGCAAGCCACTTTGAGAATAAAGTTCTCCGTAGCAATCTTGATGCCCCATTCATATCTACTGTAGTCCCCAGTGAGGTGTCCAGTGTCCAGTGCAACATCTGCTGCAGCTTCTTTGGATCGATTTCAGTTGATGCAGCCTGATGACACGGATAAGCTGCTTGCGATGATGTGGCCAGCAACATGTCCTCTCAACCCTTGCCCTTCTTGCCTTATTAAAGCTTGCCAAGGAGGTTTGACCAAGTGGATCCAGGGTGTGGTCAATGCGTTGTTGTGGGAAGAAGTGGTTCCAGCCCCCCTGGAGGTGGTGGTCCAACTGCTCCTGAAAAAGCCCACTCTGGACTATTGGTTTGTGACAACTGTCTCCCAGTCACAAATACTACTTTTAGGGAAGGTGATCGAGAGGATTGTGGCGCAGCAATTGCAAATATTCTTGGATGAAACAGATTATCTTGATCCATTCCAGCCTGGGTTCAGACCTGGTTATGGGACTGAATCATCCTTAGTCACCCTGATGTTGTTGTTGTTATGTGCCTCCAAGTCGACTACGACTTATGGCGACCCTATGAATCAGCCACCTCCAAGGGAGTGTGACTCTGGAATCCTTCTGGGCTGACTTGTTGAGATGGGTATTGGAGGCACTATTTTACAGTGGTTCCGATCCTACCTCCAAGGTCGTTTTCAGAGAATAGGATTGGGTGGTTTTCTTTCAGTCCCCTGGCAGTTGTACTATGAGGTGCCACAGGATACCATCTTGCCCCCATGCTGTTTAACATCTACAATATATGAATCCCTTTGGGAGAGGTCATCAAGAGATTTGGGGTGAGGTGTCAGCAGTATGCTGATGATACCCAGCTCTGTTTCTGTATAACATCTGAATCAGGAGGGGCTGTGCAAGCCCTGGAGTAGTGCCTGGACTTGGTGGTGGGCTGGATGAGGGCCAGTAAACTCAATCTGAATCCTAGCAAAACAGAGGCACTGTGGGTTGCTGGTAAGACAGCTGTGGCAATTTCTGGACTGGGATAGCCTGACCACTGTTGTCTATGCACTGGTAACCTCCAGGTTGGATTACTGTAATGCACTCTATGTGGGGCTGCCCTTGAGGTTGGTCTGGCAGCTGCAGCTGGTGCAAAAGGCAGCGGCATGACTGCTTACTGGGGCACGGTATCACCAACATGTCACCCCTCTGCTGAAATAATTGCACTGCCTGTCCATTTGCTACCAGGCCAAGTTCAAGGTTCTGGTTTCGGTGAACAAAGCCCTATACAGCTTAGGACCAGGATACCTGAAAGACTGCCTTACTCTTGATCACCACGCTCTGCAGATGAGGGCCTCCTGCAGATACCATCTTATCAGGAGGTTTATTACGCACAACATAGGAAGTGGACCTTTAGTGTAGTGGCACCAACACTTTGGAATTCCCTCCCCTTAACTATTAGGCAGGACCCATCCCTGTTACCTTTTTGGCACCTACTAAAGACCTTCCTCTATCAATAAGCCTTTTAAATAGACACTTTATCCCAGTCTGCGTCTGTGTTGGAATTGCTTTTTAAGATGTTTTTAAAGCTTTTTTTAAAAGATGTTTTTAAAGATGTTTTAGAGGTTTTTTTTAGTGTTTTTGTTTGCTGCCCTGGGCTCCTACTGGGAGGAAGGGTGGAATATTAAATAAATAAATAAAATGGTATATTGGAGTATAAGATGACACTGAATCTGAACATGTAATTCTGATTCTTCCCAGCCATGATGAAATGAAGTAAGTACTTTACATAGTGGTGTATGAAACAGAATAGATGCTAATTTTAGGCTTAAGCTGGCTGTAAATGTAACCTTGGGAGACTGGAAGGGAGGGGCATGTTCATTAACTAGACCCTGCAGTCCAACTGGTCTAAGGGAATCTAAGCCAGTCATGATAATATACAATCGTCCTTTGACTGGACAGCAATAGAGTTAAGTTTGGTCAGGAAGAATTTGTTGTAAGGAGAGAAGTAGGGTTACCAGACCTCCGGCTTTTGGCTGGAAGATCCAGCTTTTGGGGATGCTCTCTGGTCTCTGGTCAAATCACCCCCATGTCCCTGGATCTCCAGCTTTCCAGACTCCTGCCCAGCTGTGCGTGCATCTTTGACTTCCTGCCATGCATATGCCAAATCCCCCCCGGGCTTCACCACCTTCATGGCTGCTTTGGCGCCTCCTTCCTTCACTTCAGTGGGGACAGGCGGGGGAAGGGGCGCCAACCACCCCAGTGGTCTTCCTCTCTCTTTTTTACATGCATGCTGTTCCTTCACCTCAGCAGGGACAGGCAGGGGAGGGGCACCAACTGCCTCCAATGGTCTCTCTTTTGTGCCTGTGTGCACCACTCCTTTGCCTCAGCAGGGAGAGGCAGGGGGAGGGGCGCCAACTGCCCCATTCTGTACCGCTTTATCAATGTAAGTAAAGCCATGGGACAGTCTTGGGGGATTACAGAGACCATATTGCAGGAAAGAGGGACCCTCGGGGGGGCCTGCCTCCTGGGTTGCTTCATATAGGGAGTGTAGGCTTCCCCCTCTCTCCCTCCAGAGGAGGCTGGCGGCATCCCTGCTCCTGCTTTTGTGGGATTTAATCTGACTGTGTTTCACTGTGAGTTTATCTTAGTCTGTTTTCCTTGTAAATGGCTTTGGGAGACACTGTAGCTGGAAGGCAGTCTGGAATTAGAATACTCCAAAAATAAGAATGAAGCTCAGCGTTTGCCAAGGAGCAAAGCAACATGGCATTTCTTTGGAACCCTCTGCAACCATCCTTTATCTGAATAAGTGGATTTGCTCTATGCTTAAGTATAGGTATGAATATTTGGAGTGTTCTGAATAACAGCCTTTTATTATTTTTATTTAGCATGATGTTATCATCATCAAGCCTTTGACCAAATATTCATTTATTTAGAATTAACATCTAACTGTTATAAATAAGGAAGGGGGGGACCCAGAAAGAGAGGCAGTTTTCAAACATAGGAACAAGGAAGCTACCTTATACCGAGTCAGTCCATCTGTTCATCTAGCTCAATATTGTCTACACTGACTGGCAGCTGCTTTCCAGGGTTTCAGGCAAAATACGTTCTCAGCCGTACCTGGAGATGCTGCTGGAGATTGAACCTGGGACTTTCTGCATGCAAAACAGATGTTCTGTCACAGCCCCAATAGACCACTCAAATGAGCATTCTGTCCAGTTTCTCTTTTACATTGCAGATCCCATTAAATCCCAATTAAAGCAAGAGCTCCTTTGTGCCTGAGGTGTGAAAATATCTTTCGACTTTCTGGAAACCCAGAGACCTTTGGGAACCACACCATGCTCAGTTAGATGTCTCTTTGTGCACATGTCGCTATATTACAGAGAAATATCTGAGAGCTTCAGCATGTCGGTCAGCCTTGGCAAGGTTGGGAACAACTGAGATGTGCTGATGGAGTGTGAAGTTTCCCTCGGCTGGGCAAGATGGGCAGTGTGAGGGACAGGGAAGTGCTGAACCCCAGGTGAAGGTCTAGGCAAGATACCCCCAGCTTTTCACCCCCTTGAAAATAGGGGACCTTGCCTGGCTTGGAATAGCTATGTTTTTCTGCCAAGGATCTGTGCTGCCACCCTATCCCCTCTGTGGTGCCAGCTGCCTTTTGTAGGCTGCTGCTGTGTAGCATGACCTGCACTCATTCAAAAGCATAGGGTGGTATTCAATGGCAGTCCTACTTGGAGTACACCCATTTGAAGTTAATAGGCCTGCTCTGAGTAGGATTTAGTTGACTACAACCCATAGAGTTTCTCAGCGATTTAACATCCAGAGATGTAGTAGAGCTGACTGAAACCCTAGCAACATTTGAGCCAGGCATTTCTCGGTAGGGATGCCGAAGGATTTTCCTGGGCCCAGGACACTGTATGTGGATCAGGCACTTGCCCCACTTGAAAAATGGGATGCAAATTTGCCCTGCTCTTGTGCTAGTGAGATGGAAGGGGCTGCACACAAGTAACAAGGTGACGGACAGAATGTCAACAGGTGAAGCTTTTCCTGCATTGTATTTCATTGTTGTAGTTATGTGCCTTCAAGTCAGTTTTGACTTATGGCGACCCTATGAATCAGCGACCTCCAATAGCATCTGTTATAAACCACCCTGTTCAGATCTTGTAAGTTCAGGTCTGTGGCCTCCTTTATTGGAATCAATCCATCTCTTGTTTGGTCTTTGCCTTTTTCTACTCCCTTCTGTTTTTCCCAGCAGTATTGTATTTTCTAGTGAATCATGTTTTCTCATTATGTGTCCATAGTATGATAACCTCTGTTTCATCATTTTAGCTTCTAGTGACAGTTCTGGTTTAATTTGTTGTAACACCCAATTATTTGTCTTTTTCGCAGTCCATGGTATGCACAAAGCTCTCTTCCAACACCACATTTCAAATGGGTTGATTTTTCTCCTATATGCTTTTTTCACTGTCCAACTTTCACATCCATACATAGAGATGTATTTCATTACTAGTACAGAATCTACACCTGTTGAATGTCTGCCTGCCACATAGCTGTTAAAGGCACAAGAGTTCTGCTCTCCCCCAATCCCAACTTAAAACCAGGCAAAGAACCCAGGTTTCATGAGTTGTAAACCAGTTACACTACGGTAGGTTTTTAATCAATTGATCTTAGGTGGATAATACTGCATTCAGTACAAGACCATTCAAGATGAGTTTGTCAAAAAGCAAAAAATGTGTTCTAAAAGCATTTATGGTGGTTGCTATGTATACCTCATAATTACAGCACAGGTCCAACACTCTTTTCTTTTTGTGAGCAGTAGGATTCAAGCTCTTGACATCAATGTGTTCCCCCTCCACTGTTGGAGGCAGGACACCTCTGAATGCTGGTTGCTGGAAATTGCAAGTGGGAGAGAATGCTGATCTCTTATTCAGTTCCTGCTTGTGGGCTTCTCGTAATGGCATCAGGTTGGCCACTATGAGAGCAGGATGCTGGTCTAGATGGGTCCCTTTTGGCCTGATCCAGCTGCTGCTGCAGGGCTCTGCTTATGTTCTTAATATATCCATTTTAGTGTTTATATTACCAACAGCAACCATCCTCCAAGAATCCCACCCCATGGATGGGAAAACAATTACTCACCCCTCTCCGATGTTTCTGTTACAAACAAATCAACCCCCCCCCCCCGCATTTTCCTAAATGCAAACAAACCAAAAACCCAACACACCTGAGGGACTGGGTAGCCACATTGGACTAGACTGCAAGGTCATCATCATACACAACTCTCTCTCAGCTGCCTGCTTCAACAACACTGGGCTACTTTGCAGGGCTGATGTAGCTTAACACTTTGTCAACCATAATACACAACCTCCTGCAATATGGATGGACTAATGGTGGATTTTACGTGCATTTACAATAGCAAGGCAATTATTCATGTTTACATTTTTCACTTTAGTTGCTTTTGTATGTATTTACATGTTTTTATGACATGCTATGTTACTGGTTTTAGGTTGTATTTTTGTTTTAATGATATTGTTTGGTTGTTTTATATTGTACACTTTAATTTTATAATTTATAATTTAAAAATATTGTGTGGTTTATAACTGCTTTAAATAAATAAATTAAAATAAATATTGCCCTTCCCCCCTCACCCCCTCCTGTGCCCACAATTATGGTGGTTGAGGAATCATTTTAATGGTCATTTCAGCATTCACTTAAGGGTCAAGTGGGGAGTTGAATGATATAAAATTGAATGTTTTTAAAGATTTTTTGTTTAAATATGTTTTAAAGATGTTTTGCTTTAATATATTTTAAAGTCTGTTTTTATGACTTTTTAGAGTGTTTTTAGTGCTTTTGTTTGCTGCCCTGGGCTCCTACTGGGAGAAAGGGCAGGATATAAATCTAATAAATAAATAAATACATAAATGATAAAATAAATAAAGTTATGACCACTGATGGAACAGTGCATCCCAGTATTTCATAGCAAAAATCATAATATACTGGTTAACACCCGTATTCAGCTACCAAGGATCATCACTTTGCATACCACATCCCTATTTTGCAGAGGACAGTCCTCTATTTGAAGGTCTCTTCTACTGGAAGGGCTGTCTGGGCCAATTTTGGTTTAAAGATAAAGAGCTCCCAAGATGGGACATCCGAAGTTGCCTGTCAACAGTTAGCACCTGGGCAGCAGATGAGGAAGGCACTCAGGCCACTTGGTTGCAGTCTCCCATGGGGAGATGTCTTGAATTTCTATATAGTAATTATTTCTACATTTCATTTATGCATATGAATTAGCACACATGGGTGTTATGCAAAGCCATGCCCTCTTTTTTGGCAACATCTAAGTGAATGGTCTCCCCACTTTCTCCTATTTTCACTATAAATATAACTATTTTCACATATATATTGATTTTATGTATATTTCCCCCTAATATGTGCATTTTTGTAAACATTGGTTGGAGAGCTTCATTGCAAAATTTGAATGTGTGAATTTTGAAAAATGGCAGTGTTTTGGTTCTCATATTGTTTTGAAACATGCAAATTTGATAAATTTGACTTTTAATGCAAACAAACTGAATTTCTCCCTCATCCCTAACTGCATATCAATCCATGCAATCCATAAGGCACAAGGAGCTGCTGCCAGAAGGTAAACCAGCAACATTTTTATTTATTTATTTTATTTATATCTTGCCCTTCCTCCCAAAGGAGTCCAGGGCCGCAATACCTCCTTACGTACATCAAATGGGCTTGTTTGGATCCTGGCCATCGTTGGATTTGTTTAGAAACTATTTTGTAAAGTTGCATGTGTCTGAGGAGTCAATAATTTAAATACACTTTTCCCAGATCTAATCAATCTATTTCCTTATTTGCACTGATTAAATATTAACCAGAAGAGCTGCTGGGCTTCCAAATCTCCCAAATAGCCACTGAAACCTACCCTTCTAAAATAAACTCATGCTAACAAGATTTGATGCATGTCCATTATTTATATTTTCCTTTCTCTGTAGGTTTATTAAGGTATGCAATACTTACACCTCCATCAAAAGATATCTTCGGCATGTCCTTTGACCACCTTGGAATTTTAAATCATATTTCTCTCAATAAAACAAGTCCTGATGAATTAATGGTTTATGAGATGGATGTGGCCACCTTACTGAAGGTTTACTATGCTTTTAATGTGATAATGAAAAATGTTTCTGAAACTTTAATTATTGTTATAAAAGGATGTATTTCACTCTTCCAATGTATCAAGTAAGAAGCTAGTGTTAGGACTGACACTGGAATAGTTTCTTCATAATTCATCACTCCTGTCTAGATATCCTCATAATGGGTTTAATTCTTTTTTAAAAAATATTTATTTCGTTTTTAATATGCTAACTTGATTTCAGAAGAGTCTCCATTTTAATTGGTTGCAGCAAGAAAAACAAATTTGTGGTTCCTGAAAAACAAATAGCCCAGTACTAACCATATTTTCCTGATATATGTCCTGATGATTTCACTGAACTTTATTTTCAGCTAAAAGTGTTTAGATTGCAGTCTAAATAATGTATTGTAGCATGTACTATCATAAGAACATGGGATGAAGCATCGGTTCCCTGGGATTGCATGCAGGAGGCTTCCAGAAAACAATGGTTACACCCATGCTGCCCTAGTATAGGCCAGTCATGTGACAGAGTGAAATGCTTCAGCCAGCTCACCACTTCCAGTTCCTTCCCTTCTTTACCTTAGGACAGAGCATTTTTGCTCATTTCTCTTCATAGTTCTTTTTCTTCTAGCCCCCCCCAGTCTTTTTTCCTTGTCAGCTCCTATTCCACCCTTACTCCCTTTTCTTTAACTGAATTCTGCCATAATCTTAAGTATCCTGAGCAAATATTTACGTTTTAAGACAGTCTGGTATTGATTAGAATTTTAGGAGATGCTAGAGAGAATATTGTTAATACCAATATTATTTTATTATTATTATTTCAGCTATGTATATGCCACTAAATTACTGAAGTTTCAAAGCAGTTTCTATTTAAAATTATTATTAATAATTGTAACAAAATATCAGTTATTTTAAAATGCGGATTTTTTCCAAAGCTAGTTTAGCAAGTTTTGGATCTGTGCAGTAAAACACAAAAAATGAGTTGATTAATTTTCTTACTTTGTTCCAGGAGACTGACTTGGGGTTTGATGGTTCTCTGGCCGCACAGTATATCACTGAAGAGCAAATAATGTTTTTAAAACATATACCATTGGATGGAAGCAGAGTTATACAATTCAGTAACCTGCATGTAGGCAAAAGATTAGAATATGGGTAAATATCAATAACAGCAAACATTTTAGTAACATACCGATCAAGGAATACACAGTTATGTCAGGTACAGAGCTTGGAAGTAACTCGTCAAAAATAACAAGTTGCTTGTAATTTGTTCCTTTTTTAAGTAACGAGGGCGTAACATCACTACATTTTGCTAGTAATAGAACAACTAGCAATTTCCTTTTTAGCAGTAACTGTAACGTTTCTGACGTTATATTTGGACGTTACTGGGGCGAGAGGAAGAGGAAGTCTTCTGCTCATGTGATTGGTGGACAGAAGACATGTGCCTCACACGGGAGGTCTCTGCAGCATCACTCTTCCCTCGTGCTCTGTGTTAGGAGGCACGAGGGAGGAGGTCGTGGAGTGCCGGAGAGAAAAAAAATGGACCGAGAAGGCAGCAGCAGAATGGAGGCAAAGAGAGCTGTGGAGGTGAGTGAGGATGGTGTGTGTGTGTGTGCGCGCGTGCCCCGTGTGTCCTGCTGCCCCCCACTGCTCATCCCCCACCCCCCGCAGCTCCTGCCGTCCCCACCATGTGTCCTGCTCCTGCCCTTGCCACCGTGCACCCCTCCGCCGCCATCGCGCTGCACTTCCTCTTGGAGCTGCCGCCGCCTTTTCCCTTCTTTCTCAGGAAGGCTGAGGAGGGCACCCTGGGGCAGTGGCGTACCAAGGAGAGGGCAGGGGGAGGTGGCCCACCCCAGCTGCACTCAGTAAGGGGGTGCATTGTCTGTTCTGCAACAGACCGTTGTCCCCTTGCCCCCTTGCAGAGCTTGGACAAGTTACTTTTTAAACTACAACTCCCATTAGCCCCAGCCAGCATGACCACTAGGGTACTTGGCGCTCCTGGGTCTCCGAAGAGCGCGGCCTGGCTGACTCTGCCTTAGCAGCTGGGAGGGAGGGAGGGAGTGTTGAATGCGTGCATAGGGACCTGAGGGGCAGGTGGGCAATTGCGGTGGCTGCTGCTGGTAAAGTGTGGGTGGCTCGGCTCGACTCTGCCTGGGGCTGAGGCGAGCCTCCATTTGGGAGCCTCTGCTGGTTGGTGGCTTTAGTTGCTGAGGTAGCTGCAGGGCACGCAGCCTTGGCTTTCCACCCTCCGGAGGCGGGTTGCCTGCCTAGGCGGTGGGAAGAGGGCGTGTTGGCCCCACGTGCGGGAAGCACCACAGTCCCTCGGCTGGTGGCTCTTTTGAGGAGGACTGTTGTGAGGACAGTAGAAGAAGAAGGGGTGGTGTTGCCCCCACTTCAGCGAGGGTGGTCAGGGAAAACCTCCGTCAGTTTGGGTTGCTTTAGGGCTTTGGGGGATGCTCACAGTCCCCTGTGAGTTCCGGTAAGGGTTGGGTCCCTGCGGAGGTTCAGTTGCGTCCAAAGGTCCCCCTCCCCACTCACACATGCACTCTCTGAAGGCTACCTGGGTCCCTGAGAAAATTTCCTTGCAGTCCCTTTGCCAGAAGAGGCACAGGGTGTGCAGGAGGAGGGTTGTCTGAAGTGGCAGTTTTTTGTTGCCAAAGGTGGTGGGGTGCCTAAAAAGGTTGCACCCGCTGGAAGAGGATGGGTATTTGGCATGTGTGGTTTTCCTCCATGTGGCCAGTGTTGCTTTAAAGGGGTGGCTCTGGGATAGGCATGGTGTCTGAAAACCTGCCAGGGTCATCTTAGTGTTCATTTGAACAGTCTGGAGGACTGTGGCGCTTCCACGCCTCCTTCAGTGGGAGGAGCTGACCGGACAGATTAGCGACATCAGTGTCCAAAATCTCCAACATAAAAAAAGTTTATATATTGACCCCCTCCTCTGTCTCCAAGTTCGTGTGTGTGTGTGTGCGAGCACACGTCTGTACCCGAGCAGTGCATTCACCTCCGGGTTTGGCTTCCAGATAGATTCGGTTTGGGGACTTTAAACTCCTGTTCTTCACGCCCCCCCCCGGTCTTAATTCCCTCTGTGCATTAGAGCACTGTTTCCTTTTCACTTGCTACTTTGATCTGCTGTGCTTGGGGGGTAAAGGGGGGAGGATGTGGCATTTTCTGTGTGTAGACTTAAGGATAAAATAGCTACCCCTGGAGCATAAAGAGGAATTTGGGGGCAGAGGGTACATGAGTGGTTAGGGGATTTGTGGAAACCAAAGATGTAATTTTAGATGACTTGATTTTTTTAAAAAATAGCATTCTGTGTTTGTATATTTTTTGCTTGGGAGTCTTACAACGACTTGTGTATGGAAGGAGAAGGGAGAATATTATGAATGCTAGTTTGGGTCTTCAACTTGAGAAAAAGCACCTTAAAGCAGTAGGTGAAATTCTACCAAAAGGATGTACTGTGAAGATAGGCCATGGTTTACTGATGAACCACTGGCCAGTTTATGGTGGCTGACCTAATGCCTGCTTGGACTCTTGCAAAGCATGCTGGGCTTGATGGGCCTTGGTCTGAGCAAGCAATGCACTTCTTTAGCAGGACTGCATACTCAGGAGCACCTTACACTGCTTAGGTATGCCTTAATCTCCCTATTCTCCACAGTTACTAAGTTTAAGGCTGCAATCCAATACACACTTACTGGGAGTTAGTCCCGTTGAACCGAGCGGCGCTTACTTCTGAGTAGACATGTATTTGATTGCTCCTAAGTGTATGTAACCAAAATATATGTATAATGCTACTGCTGCCCTCATCTCTTTTCTCCCTCCACCTCTTGTTCTGTGGTTTGCTCTCTGTCAGATTTTAGATGACATAAGAACATAAGAACATAAGAAGAGCCTGCTGGATCAGGCCAGTGGCCCATCTAGTCCAGCATCCTGTTCTCACAGTGGCCAACCAGGTGCCTGGGGGAAGCCCGCAAGCAGGACCCAAGTGCAAGAACACTCTCCCCTCCTGAGGCTTCCGGCAACTGGTTTTCAGAAGCATGCTGCCTCTGATTAGGGTGGCAGAGCACAGCCATCATGGCTAGTAGCCATTGATAGCCCTGTCCTCCATGAATTTGTCTAATCTTCTTTTAAAGCCGTCCAAGCTGGTGGCCATTACTGCATCTTGTGGGAGCAAATTCCATAGTTTAACTATGCGCTGAGTAAAGAAGTACTTCCTTTTGTCTGTCCTGAATCTTCCAACATTCAGCTTCTTTGAATGTCCACGAGTTCTAGTATTATGAGAGAGGGAGAAGAACTTTTCTCTATCCACTTTCTCAATGCCATGCATAATTTTATACACTTCTATCATGTCTCCTCTGACCCGCCTTTTCTCTAAACTAAAAAGCCCCAAATGCTGCAACCTTTCCTCGTAAGGGAGTCGCTCCATCCCCTTGATCATTCTGGTTGCCCTCTTCTGAACCTTTTCCAACTCTATAATATCCTTTTTGAGATGAGGCGACCAGAACTGTACACAGTATTCCAAATGCGGCCGCACCATAGATTTATACAACGGCATTATGATATCGGCTGTTTTATTTTCAATACCTTTCCTAATTATCCCTAGCATGGAATTTGCCTTTTTCACAGCTGCTGCACACTGGGTCGACATTTTCATTGTGCTGTCCACTACAACCCCGAGGTCTCCTGGTCGGTCACCGCCAGTTCAGACCCCATGAGCGTATATGTGAAATTAAGATTTTTTGCTCCAATATGCATAATTTTACACTTGTTTATATTGAATTGCATTTGCCATTTTTCCGCCCATTCACTCAGTTTGGAGAGATCTTTTTGGAGCTCTTCACAATCCCTTTTTGTTTTAACAACCCTGAACAATTTAGTGTCGTCAGCAAACTTGGCCACTTCACTGCTCACTCCTAATTCTAGGTCATTAATGAACAAGTTGAAAAGTACAGGTCCCAATACCGATCCTTGAGGGACTCCACTTTCTACAGCCCTCCATTGGGAGAACTGTCCGTTTATTCCTACTCTCTGCTTTCTGCTTCTTAACCAATTCCTTGTCCACAAGAGGACCTCTCCTCTTATTCCATGACTGCTAAGCTTCCTCAGAAGTCTTTGGTGAGGTACCTTGTCAAACGCTTTTTGAAAGTCTAAGTACACTATGTCCACTGGATCACCTCTATCTATATGCTTGTTGACACTCTCAAAGAATTCTAATAGGTTAGTGAGACAGGACTTTCCCTTGCAGAAGCCATGCTGGCTCTGCTTCAGCAAGGCTTGTTCTTCTATGTGCTTAGTTAATCGAGCTTCAATAATACTTTCTACCAGTTTTCCAGGGACAGAAGTTAAGCTAACTGGCCTGTAATTTCCGGGATCCCCTCTGGATCCCTTTTTGAAGATTGGCGTTACATTTGCCACTTTCCAGTCCTCAGGCACGGAGGAGGACCCGAGGGACAAGTTACATATTTTAGTTAGCAGATCAGCAATTTCACCTTTGAGTTCTTTGAGAACTCTCGGGTGGATGCCATCCGGGCCCGGTGATTTGTCAGTTTTTATATTGTCCATTAAGCCTAGAACTTCCTCTCTCGTTACCACTATTTGTCTCAGTTCCTCAGAATCCCTTCCTGCAAATGTTAGTTCAGGTTGAGGGATCTGCCCTATATCTTCCACTGTGAAGACAGACGCAAAGAATTCATTTAGCTTCTCTGCAATCTCCTTATCGTTCTTTAGTACACCTTTGACTCCCTTATCATCCAAGGGTCCAATCGCCTCCCTAGATGGTCTCCTGCTTTGAATGTATTTATAGAATTTTTTGTTGTTGGTTTTTATGTTCTTAGCAATGTGCTCCTCAAATTCTTTTTTAGCATCCCTTATTGTCTTCTTGCATTTCTTTTGCCAGAGTTTGTGTTCTTTTTTATTTTCTTCATTTGGACAAGACTTCCATTTTCTGAAGGAAGACTTTTTGCCTCTAAGAGCTTCCTTGACTTTGCTCGTTAACCATGACAATCTCCTTGGGGCAGGGACCATTGCAAGATGCCAGGCACATGCTATGTATAGATAATAATAGATCCTGAGTGTGCACTCCTGCTTTGTACATTTATCATATTGATAGACCATGATATTCTTGCACAAATAAACTGTGCAAGTCTGAAGTTTAGACTACTCCTGATGCATGAATTTCATAAGGCTGGCTACTATGATTTCGTAGATCTTCTTCATAGGGACTCTTGTCTCCTCTTTCTCCTCCTCCCCCTTCTAAATCCTATCACAAATATCCATACTTTCAGGGGAATAAGTAAATAAATGTGCCAGGCTGGTAATTTAGGACAGAGTTAGCAAGGGCAAGAGACATTTCCTGAGAAGTTATAACAGGCTTCTTCCTATAGTAAGTTCTTGCTTGCTCCTCCACATTATGTGGCTGAAGAAATAATTGCACATGTTTCTCACAGGACAAGTAGAAAAGTCCATTAGCAGTGTAGTTACTAACAGAAGGCTTACTGTAGCGCTGAGACCAGGGCTGGGCAATCCCCCCCCCATTGGGGCTTATTTCTTTAGAGTTGGGTGTCAAGGTACCTCTTATGTACACTTACCTGTTGTTGTTGTTGTTATGTGCTTTCAAGTCGATTATGACTTAGGGCGACCTTATGAATCAGCGGCCTCCAAGAGCATCTGTCATGAACCACCCTGTTCAGATCTTGTAAGTTCAGGTCTGTGGCTTCCTTCATGGAATCAATCCATGTCTTGTTTGGCCTTCCTCTTTTTCTACTCCCTTCTGTTTTCCCAGCATTATTGTCTTTTCTAGTGAATCAGGTCTTCTCATTATGTGTCCAAAGTATGACAACCTCAGTTTCATCATTTTAGCTTCTAGTGACAGTTCTGGTTTAATTTGTTCTAACACCCAGTTATTTGTCTTTTTCGCAGTCCATGGTATGCACAAAGCTCTCCTCCACCACATTTCAAATGAGTTGATTTTTCTCCAATCCACTTTTTTCACTGTCCAACTTTCACAGCCATACATAGAGATCGGGAATACCATGGTCTGAATGCTCCTGACTTTAGTGTTCAGTGATACATCTTTGCATTTGAGGACCTTTTCTAATTCTGTCATAGCTGCTCTCCCCAGTCCTAGCCTTCTTCTGATTTCTTGACTATTGTCTCCATTTTGGTTAATGACTGTGCCAAGGTATTGATAATTCTTGACAAGTTCAATGTCCTCATTGACAACTTTAAAGTTACATAAATCTTCTGTTGTCATCATTTTAATCTTCCTCACGTTCAGCTGTAGTCCTGCTTTTGTGCTTTCCTCTTTAACTTTCATTACCATCATGGTTTGTGGGTGGGTAGGAGGTGACAAGGGAGGAGGTGGTGACAGGGAGGAGTGGAGAAAACAATTATTTAAAAAAATGGAGTGGAGGGAAAAAGGAGCCGGAGGGCAAGAACATGGATAAAGGAGGAGAAGGAGGCAGCAGCAGAATGGAGATAAACAACTGTGGAGGTGAAAGATGACAACATGTGTGTGTGCTTGCACTTGGCACACAAAGTGGCCTCCACCACCCTCTCTGGCTCCTGTGCTGCATTTACAGTATTTTAACTTTTTTGCATCTCAGGGGAAAATGTTTGCTTGGGTGAGTGTCCCTTAGCTGGTGGCAGCGCAGGGTCTGGGAGGTAGTTAAGTGAGAGAGATTATGCTTGCTGCCTGAGTGGGGGGTGGTACTTGGTTTGAAGTGCAAAGATCTGAGTAGTGGCCTCTGCCTCCCTCCCCACCTCCCTTACCAGTGGAGAGACCACCATTGCTATCATGGATAAAAAGAATGATTCTACTACCTCTGTATGTGTGTGTTTATTTTTAATGTTGTTTCAGGATACTTAAATGTGCAGCAGCCAAGTCCAGCACCTTGTAGGGATTTTTTTTTAAAGTAACTGAAATGTAACTGTAGTGATTACTTTCGAGAACAAGTAAAGTAATCAGTTACTTTCAGAGCAATTGCAATTGTAACAGTAATTACTACTTTTTGGGCCATGTAACTGTAACTGTAATTTATTACTTTTTAAAAGTAATCTTCCAAGCTCTGGTCAGGTATTAAGTTAATAAGAATATAGTCTCTCCCATTGTGCAAAATATAGCAATATAGTATCTCTCATTTGGCAGAATTGGTGACTTTAATATTTTCCTTTTATGCCTGTTCTCTGAACCACCTCATACTAACTTTTCATGTGTACCTGTGTAATACATGTAGGCTGTAAAAAATTATGGGTAATAGAATATGCCACAGGGATTGGAAAGTTCCTGCAGCCTGTATGGTGTTCTTGTGGTTTCTCCATATTTCCCTTATTTCTGCAAAACTGAGCCATATCTGAGGAGCAAAGACTGTTGGAGCCTTTCAGGGATAGGATACTGCTGTAGCCAGAAGCAACAGGTTCAGATACCTTGACCCAGGAAGCATTGCACCCAGTAGGTGAACCTTACATGGAGATTAAGATTTTTTTTGTTGTAATGTGCCTTCAAGTCAATCATGACACTATGAATCAGCGACATCCAATAGCATTTGTCACGAATCACCCTCTTCAGATCTTGTATGTTAAAGTCTGTGACTTCCTTTATGGAATCAACCCATCTCTTGTTTGGTCTTTCTTTTTTTCTACTCCCTTCTGTTTTTCCCAGCATTATTGTTTTTTCTAGTGAATCATGTCTTCTCATTATGCCTCCCTCATCTCCTGCTGAGAGGAAGGGTGGGATATAAATCAAATAATAAATAAATTATGTGTCCAAAGTATGATAACCTCAGTTTCATTATTTCAGCTTCTAGTGATAGTTCTGGTTTAATTTGTTCTAACACCCAGGTATTTGTCTCTTTCACAGTCCATGGTATCCACAAAGCTCTCCTGCAACACCCCATTTCAAATGAGTGGATTTTTCTCTTATCTGCTTTTTTCACTGTCCAACTTTCACATCCATACATAGAGATCAGGAATACCATGGTCTGAATGGTCCTGTCTTTAGTGTTCAGTGATACATCTTTGCATTTGAAGACCTTTTCTAGTTCTCTCATAGCTGCCCTCACTAGTCCTAGCCTTCTTCTGATTTCTTGACTATCGTCTCCATTTTGGTTAATGACTGTGCCAAGGTATTGATACCTTGACAAGTTCAATGTCCTCATTGTCAACTTTGAATTTACATAAATCTTCTGTTGTCATTACTTTAGGCTTCTTGAAATTCAGATGTAGTCCTACTTTTGTGCTTTCCTCTTTAAATTTCATCAGCATTTATTTCAAATCATTACTGGTTTCTGCTAGTATGGTATCATCTGCATATCTTAAATTATTTATATTTCTCCCTCCAATTTTCACACCACCTTCATCTTGGTCCAATGCCGCTTTCCGTATGATATTGTCGTGTCCAGGTCGAGACTCAGGAACCAGACCAGTTGATGCAAGCAATTCAGTTTTTATTAAAGTAATATCCAGACAAAGGCTACGTCGTCTCATGAACTTTAACTACTAGGCATGACCTGCGACAGAGAAGAGAGTTGACAGAACAAGGAATCCCTATTCCCCCCTCCCTTATGAAGGGTGCAATCTGGCGTGAATTCTCTCACTCTGCCTCAAAGTGCTCTCATCCATACCCCTCCTCTCCTCTCTCCTTTGCTGTCATTTTTACTGTCTCCTGGTACGTGGTGAGGGGGGAAGCACGGCCCCCTCCCCTTCTGAAGACTCTGCCTCAGGTATGGGGGAAAGTGGGGGGGCCATGCTGAAACTATCAGGCTGTTCCTTCTGGGTTTTTCCTGGGTCAGGAGGGGGTGTAATTCCCCCTTGTCCTCCCTCCTTCTCAAACTGCTCTAAACTCGAAGGAGGGGGGAGCGTGGGAAGCTCGCGGGAAGGGCCTGTCTCAGTTGGCCTCTCAAGGTCTTTTCTGCCAGACAGTTCTATCTTGGAGATTTCCTCCCCCTCTCCTTCACACAGCTCTGACCAAATGCCCCCTCCCTCTCTTCGTCTTCTGAAAGATCAGGGTCCCAATCCTGCATCCCGACACCATCCCCTCTCCCATGCTGTGCCCCCCCCACTTGTCGGCTTGGGGCGATGAGGAAACTTTTGATGAAAGGCTTTTACTAAGTCCGGAGCGTGAACATCGCATTTATTCTCCCATGATCTGTCAGCCGGCCCATAGCCCTTCCAGTGAATCAAATACTGTAGCTTGTTACGTTTCCTCCAAGAGTCCAGAATCTCTGCCACTTCGAACTCTGTTTGCTCATCTATTATCAATGGTGCCCCTGGGGTTTCCACAGGTCGTAACTCACTGGGAGGGGCTGCTTTCATTAACAAGGAGCGATGGAACACAGGATGTATTTTAAAAGCAGCTGGCAACTTCAAACGATAAGCCACTGGATTGATCTGTGCCTCTACTTCAAAAGGTCCCACTCTCTTATCCTGCAGCTTTCTACATTTGCCTGGCATCTGTTGAAAGTGGGTAGACAACCATACCTTGTCTCCTACTTGAAGGGGGGGCCCTCTCTCTGATGTTGATCAGCAACTAGTTTATACTCTGTTTTGGCATCGTCTAATTGGTGTTTCAATTCCTGCTGCACTGCCTGAAGCTTCTGCAAAAATTCCCCTGCAGCAGGAACCGGTAGACTCCCTGTGCTGCTGAGGAAAGCTTTGGGGTGATATCCATAGTTAGCAAAGAAGGGAGTTTGTCCAGTACTGGTATGCAGGGAGTTATTATAAGCAAATTCTGCAAAGTGCAAATAGGAGACCCAATCAGTCTGTTGGTAAGACACATAACAGCATAAATACCTTTCCAAGACAGCATTCAGTCTCTCAGTCTGCCCGTCCGTCTGGGGGTGATGAGCCGAAGAGAGCTTTAACTCTGTCTGTAGCTGTTTCCAAACAGCTCTCCAGAATTTGGCTGTGAATTGAGTTCCCCGATCCGAGACTAAGCTATGTGGCAGTCCATGCAGTCGGTAAATTTCCTTTATGAATAGTTTAGCTGTTTCTCTAGCTTCCAAGGCCCCTGAACAAGGAAGAAAATATGCCATCTTGGTCAATGAATCCACGACTACCAGGATAGCCGTCATCCCTTGTGATCTCAGTAAATCAGTTATAAAATCAATGGAAAGGTCCTTCCAGGGTTCGCTCGGGGTGGGTAGAGGTTCCAGCAACCCCACTGGTTTCCCGGTGTCTGTCTCTGCACGCATACAGACAGAGCAGGATTTTACATAATTCTCAATGTCTCGACGCATTTGAGGCCACCAAAAGTCATTGGCTACATTCTGAATGGTTTTAAATATGCCAAAGTGCCCAGCGGTGATGGAGTCATGACATTGATGCAAAACTCTGAGTCTTAGGTCCCCCTTTGGCACATATCTGGCAGCTTTGAACCACAACAATCCATCCTTCCAATGGAAACTTACTTCTGAATCCTGATCTTGTTCCATTTCCTGGGTATATTGTTGCATGCAGGGATCCCCCTGCTGAGCCTTTCTGAGTTCCTCTTCCCATGAAGGCTGGCATAATCCCAACATCATCTTCTCCAGGGGAACAATGTACTGGGGAGGGCTGCCACCCTCATCTCCTTTGTATTGCAGTTGTCTGGATAGCGCATCTGCTCTCTGATATTTTGCATGGGGATGGTAAGTAATCTTGAAGTTAAACCTGGTGAAAAATTGCGACCAACGTATCTGTCTCTGGTTCAGCTTTCGAGCCGGCTGCAGACTTTCTAAGTTCTTATGATTGGAACGCACCTCTATCTGATGCTGAGCTCCTTCCAAATACTGTCTCCAGTTCTCAAATGAGTCTCTGATGGCTAGTAACTCTTTTTCCCACACTGTATAATTTCTTTCAGCATCTTTTAACTTTCTGGAGAAATATGCAGAACCCCCCCTATAGCTAAGTCTGAAGCGTCCGCTTCCACGACAAAAGGGCGGGTAGGGTCAGCAAAACGCAAAATAGGCTCGGAGGCGAATTTCTGCTTCAGTTCTCCGAAGGCTCTTGTCGCATCCTCTGTCCACTGGAACTTTCCCTTTCCCCTCAAACAATCTGTAAGGGAGGCGGTTAACTTGGAAAAACCTGGGATGAATTTTCTGTAGTAGTTGGCAAATCCCAGAAAACGTTGTACATCCTTCTTGGTGGTGGGCTGACCCCAATCCAATACACAACTCACTTTTCCTGGGTCCATCTCCACACCTCCTGCCGAGATTCGATATCCAAGGAAATCCAAAGATGACAAGTCAAATCCACATTTCTCTAACTTGGCATACAAGTGGTTCTCTCTCAGTCTCTTCAACACAGTTTTCACATGTCAATCATGTTCTTCCTGACTCTTTGAAAACACCAGGATATCATCCAGATAACAAATCATGTACTGATCCAAGAGGTCTCTAAACACTTCGTTCATAAACTTCTGAAACACGCCAGGACTTCCACATAGCCTGAATGGCATCACCAGATATTCAAATTGACCAAAGGAAGTAAGGAACCCTGTATTCCATTCATCCCCCTCCTTCATTCAAATCAGATTATATGCCCCTCTTAAGTCCAGTTTTGTGAAGATTGCTGCAGAGCGCAAATGATCTAACAACTCCGGGATTAAGGGCAATGGGTAACTGTTAGGGATGGTGATTTGATTTAAGGCACGGTAATCATTGCAGGGCCTGAGTTCCCCTCCTTTCTTCTTTACAAACAGTAAAGGGGCGCCAGCAGGGGACTGTGACGGACGAATAAATCCTCACTTCAGGTTTTTCTCCAAAAACTCTCTTAAAGCTGCTCTCTCAAGCTCTGTAAGGGAGTAAATTCTTCCAGTTGGAATGCTTGCTCCTGGCACCAGATCAATGGCACAGTCATAAGGCCGATGGGGGGTAAAGACTCGGCTTCCTGTTCATCAAACACATCCTCAAAATCCGCATATTTCGAGGGAAGTACCCCCCCTTTGACCTCTTGCACAGCTCCAGCCAGGGCTTTCATAGTTTTCTCTGGCTGACAATTCTCGTGACAGTACTGAGAAGTGAACCAGACTACTGCGTTCTTCCAAGATATCTGTGGGTCATGATTTGCTAACCAGGGCATCCCCAGAATCACATCAAAGTTCGAGAGATCTGATACATACAAGGAAATGAACTCCTCATGCCCAGGAATTTCTAATTTCAATTCCTCCGTCGCTCGCGTCACTCCGCCTGATTGCAAAGGTCTACCATCAATCGTTTCCACTGACAAGGGGGCGCCCAGTTTCCATAGTGAGATTCTGTAACATTTTGCCAATTTTGCATCGATGAAATTGGTTGAGGCTCCACTGTCAATCAGCGCTGTAGTGTTAAACATTACTCCTGCTGAAGTTGTAATCCGAATAGGTAACACCAAACCCCCTTTCGAGGGGGGCTGTGTTATCGGAGGCCCTTTGTGCACAACGACCCCCAGCTCTCCGGCCTGCACAAGAGCTGGGTGCTTTAGTTTCCCGATGGCCCTGTTTTCTCTCCTTTAAGTCTGCATTCTCTGGCTACATGACCCGGCTTTGAACAGTAGAAACAGAGACATTCCCGATGGCGTCTTTCTTTTTCCTCTTCCGACAGCTTCGGATGAGCGCCTCCCTGTCCTTCAGCCGGGTTGCCTGACATTCCTGGAGTTGAAGGGGTTTTACCGCGAGAAGCTGAAGCTGAATATCTCTGTACTTCTTGTTTCTTCTCCAGGCGCCTTCCTTCCAACCGGTGGTCGATTTGCAGCCACAGTCGAATCAGGCCAGGCAGATTAGTTGGAGGTGTAGTTCTGGCCAGATCATCCAGGATCTCGGCATTCAGTCCACTTCGGTACATAAACATCAGGGCTACATCATTATAGCCAGTTTCTTGAGCCAGAATTTTAAAGGCATTGGTATACTCTGAAACAGTTCCTTTCCCTTGCTTCAAAGCCCCCAATTGTCTAGTCACAGTCTCTGAGGGTCCTGAAACATCTCGGTCATGGCTTGTATAAATTCTCTATATCTTTCTAGAAGGGCGTCCTTCCTTACCAGATATGGAGTGACCCACCTTGCAGCTTCCCCTTCCAAGAGACTGATCACGAAAGCCACTTTGGCCCCATCACTAGGAAACTCTGCATTCCTAATGTCCAGATACATTTCACATTGAGCCACGAAGGTTGACAGCTGGTCACTCTGCCCTGCGTATTTAGGTGGTAGTCCAATTGGAACCTTGACCACAGCGGCTGAAGGGGCAGTCCGCATTTGGTCTATAGTGGCTTTCAAGGTTTGATTGTCCATTTTCAGCGCCCTCACTGATGCCAACAAGGTTTGGACATCTGCTTGTAAATCTGCAACGGTTGTCCTCAGCTGTCGCACTTCCTCTGCCTCAGAAGTGGGATTAATCCCCCCTGCTGCTCCCTTTTCCATCTTGTCACGTTCAAGTGGTAGGAGCGTTGAGGGTGGGGTGGTTGGTTCTGTCAAGCTATCATGTCCAGGTCGAGACTCAGGAACCAGACCAGTTGATGCAAGCAATTCAGTTTTTATTAAAGTAATATCCAGACAAAGGCTACGTCGTCTCATGAACTTTAACTACTAGGCATGACCTGCGACAGAGAAGAGAGTTGACAGAACAAGGAATCCCTATTCCCCCCTCCCTTATGAAGGGTGCAATCTGGCACGAATTCTCTCACTCCGCCTCAAAGTGCTCTCATCCATACCCCTCCTCTCCTCTCTCCTTTGCTGTCGTTTTTACTGTCTCCTGGTACGTGGTGAGGGGGGAAGCACGGCCCCCTCCCCTTCTGAAGACTCTGCCTCAGGTATGGGGGAAAGTGGGGGGGCCATGCTGAAACTATCAGGCTGTTCCTTCTGGGTTTTTCCTGGGTCAGGAGGGGGTGGAATTCCCCCTTGTCCTCCCTCCTTCTCAAACTGCTCTAAACTCGAAGGAGGGGGGAGCGTGGGAAGCTCGCGGGAAGGGCCTGTCTCAGTTGGCCTCTCAAGGTCTTTTCTGCCAGACAGTTCTATCTTGGAGATTTCCTCCCCCTCTCCTTCACACAGCTCTGACCAAATGCCCCCTCCCTCTCTTTGTCTTCTGAAAGATCAGAAATCCTGCATCCCAACAGATATGTTCTGAGTACAGTAGGGCCCCACTTACATGGTGGGTTCCATTCCGGACCCCCGCCGTAAAGCGGAACCCCATTGACTTTAATGGGCCGTGTCACGCGAAAATGACTCAAAAATGGCACAAAAGTCGCAAAACATCGCAAAAGAGAAAAAAATAGCTTTTAAATTAAAAACGAAAGCTGCCACATCAGCAGAGCGCCTTAAAGCGGAATGCCATAAAGTGGGGCCCTACTGTATAATTAAACAATTCCTAAGTGAGGAAACCAGAAAGGATAACAAGTTTATATTGAACTATGGAATTAAGGTAGTGAGAGTGGCTGCTGTACTCCTCTCACCTGCCTGGGAATTAGCCCCACTGAATTCAACTTCTGAGTAGACATGGCTACGTTTGCAGCCATAGGTGGCTACTAATCACTTCATTAACTTTGTCTTAAAGGTCTCACAAGGCTGTTTGTTGTTTTTGCTGCACAAGACTAAAAGGGCTACCCCCTGGAAATTCATTAATTTTGAAAGGGAACATGCTGGGAAGGTAACCGATTTGTAAATATCTGTTGATAGCAGAGATATGTGTGTCTATTGTATGCTATGTCAAAAAAATGTTAAAAATGCATATATTTCTGCATCACCAGTCAATGAAACAGAACACAGAGTTGTGCAAACTAAACCAATTGAAGGGGAACAGAAATACTGGATAAAAGAATAAATAAATATTGGAATAGATTGAGGCATATTTATACATTCCTGTTTTAGACTGGGATCTCCTCCCACCTGCTCCAGTAAGCAGAGCCAAGATTCTGAGCTTTGAGACCTGCCTATGTGGGAAAGATGCCCCTAACAGTTCCATCTTGACTCAGTTTTGGAAATTAGGGCATCAATGGGATTCCACAAAAATTTCCTTAAACTTCTTTCTTCTAACTTTTCTGTTTCTAGACTATAATGTTTCCTATCTTCTTTCTTAGCCTATAGAGCTAATTTAGAAAGTGGTTTAAAATGTTTTCTTTAATCCAGAAATGAGAAAAGCCATCACTTTCTGATGACATGAAATGAGTTCCTTCCTTCCTAACTTGCAGGGGGCCAAGTCTGCTCATTGTGGTTCCAACACCCAATGTTAGCAGTAGCTTCAGCAACATCCCTTAATTTCTCCCAGAGATTCAAGAGCCCTCCCCCATTGTGAGACAGATATGGAGGATCATAACTCAGTGGCAGAGCATCTTCTTTGCATGCAGAAAGTCTCAGGTTCAATTCCTGGCATCTCCACATTGTGCTGGGAGAAACCCCACTCTGAAACTCTGGAGTGCTGCCCAGTACTGAGCTAGATAGACAAATGGTCTGATTTGGTATGAGGCATCTTCCTATATTCCTATGCTTCTATGTTCAGATCGTCACCTTGTAGCAGTGAGTGGGCTTGTGTGTTCCAATGAATTCTATGAGCGATGCCGTCTAGAGTCATGTACTCCCAGCAGGGTCACCCATAATGGTAAGATCGAGGGAGAGGAACCAGACGAACGATCCAAGAATGTCCTCAATGGCAGAACAGGTGGAGGATAACAATGTGTATGTTACAACGGCTGTGAAGGCGGATGAAAGCTGCAGCAGATAAAAGACTTCCAATTGTCATGGTATCCATGCCAATGGATCAAAGCCTTTTTCTGTCAAGATTGTGTGTTGATCATTGTGCACTGATATTCCCATATAAAACAAATTCATGCACAGGCATCTTCCAACCAAACCAAACCAAAAGTCCCATGGTGATCGACGAATGGCGATGGGGGCAGGACTGTGAAATCCAGAAGCCCCTAGTCATGGACCGGCACATGGGTGGTGGATACAGACTCAGTCATCCTGGCTCAAGGACCAAGGCAGTTGAGTAGTTTGGCAGCTATATCCACAACTGAGCAGTCCTATTCAGGACCCACTTTGCTCACCTCATATAGGGAGGGGGCTAGAAAAGGTGCCCTAAATATAGTCTGCCTCATCTCTCTCCCTGACTGGATTACCGTGGCCAGTGGGGTCACCACTTAGTAGTTGCAAAAGACAATTGAATTTTGGAACATGGAATATATGGACATTGCTGGACAATACTGATAGTGAACGTCCTGAACGCAGGACTGCCATCATCATGAGGCAGTTGAGACGTTATAATATTGACATAGCAGCACTCCAAGAAACTCGAAGAGCAGGAGAAGGACAACTGAAGGAGGTTATACCTTCTTCTGGAAAGGACTGCCTGAACAAGAATGACGAATGACATGGAGTAGGCTTTGCTATTAAAAATAATCTTGTGAAGCCCTTGTCAGAAGTTCCTATTGGCATTAACGAATGACTCTCAGCTCTCCGGTTAAAACTTGCCAAAAACCAGCAGGCAACTATTCTAAGTGAAGGAACCGTTTTACTTATCAGAAAGGTGTTTCTCTGTGGGCACCAGAACACCACCAAGGCCCACCCTAGGATGCAAATATCAGTAAACATTATAAAGAAAGGGGTGGATACTGAGGGGTTGGTGAACAGACCTAGCAGATGTATAAGTCAGTAAATTTTACAGACAGTATGGGTGGAGACTGAATAGTTTTTTATTACAACTGAAGGTGTACAGGTTGTTTGTTACATGTTGTTTATAGTTAATGTGATGTTGTCAGGGTCTCTATATGTGTATAAGTTTATATTTTTTAAGCTTGGCCAGATGGCAAACTAGCACTCCGTGGGAGTGGCCGTGGTAACAGTCTGTTTGGAATGTTAACTCTTTCCTGCTTCAAGCACTAGCAAGGAAGACAATACCCACTTGGCGGTGTCCTGGTGCCCACAGAGAAACACCTTTCTGGTGAGTAAAATGGTTCCTTCTCATACATACAGGCACATGTATCCATTCACACTCATAGGAAACACAAGAGACTAACCCCTATTCTCTTTCCACCACCCATAGCCTCGGCTCTCCCATATCCCTTCTTGAAAAGTTTGATCTGGTTTAAGGAATTGTTATCTTGTTGGCCAAAGGGAATTCACTTCCAGCACAGTCGGAGGCATAGTTACTTTGGACGAAATCCCATTGTATTCTAGGGGCCTGTGGGTCTTACACCCAGATATGTGTGTATAGGATTGAAGCTTTATTATTTATCTGCCTGTGCTTTCCATCTGTAAAACAAGAGGCATATTTGTATCTGGCTATCATAGATCCAGATTTAGCACTGTTTTGCAACATGGGTATCAGCAGGCTTCCCCTTGCTGGATCATCACCTTGTAGTGGTGAGTGGGCTTGCGTGTTCCAATGAACCCTGTGAATGATGCCGTTGGGAGTCATGTACTCCCAGCAGGGTCACCCATGGCGGTAAGGTCAAGGGAGAGGAACCAGACAAAGAATGATCCAAGAAAGTCCTAAATGGCAGAACAGGCAGAGAATAACGATGTGTACGTTACAATGGCTGTGAAGGCGGATGAAGGCTGCAGCAGATAAAAGACTTCCAATCGTCGTGGTATCCATGCCATTGGATCAAAGCCTTTTTCTGTCAAGATTGTGTGTTGATCATTGTGCGCCAATCTCCCCACATAAAACAAATTCACGCACAGGCATCTTCCAAGCAAACCAAACCAAACCACACCAGAAGTCCCATGGCGATGGGTAAATGGCGACAGGGGCAGGACTGTGAAATCTGGAAGCCCCTAGTCATGGACCGGCACATGGGCGGTGGATAAAGACTCAGTCATCCTGGCTCAAGCACCGAGGCAGTTGAGTAGTTTGGCAGCTGTATCCACAATGGAGCAGTTCTATTCAGGATCCACTCTGCTCACCCTGTTTGGGGAGGGGGCTAGAAAAGGTGCCCTGAACATAGTCTGCCTCATCTCTGTCCCTGACTGGATTACCACATCCAGTGGGGTTACCACTTAGTGGTCGCAAAAGAAAATTGAATGTTGGAACATGGAATATACGGACATTGCTGGACAATACTGATAGTGAATGTCCTGAACTCAGGACTGCCATCATCGTGAGGGAGTTGAGACGTTTTAATATTGACATAGCAGCACTCCAGGAAACTCGAAGAGCAGGAGAAGGACAACTGAAGGATGAAAAAGGAGGTTATACCTTCTTCTGGAAAGGACTGCCTGAACAAGAACATCAAATACATGGAGTAGGCTTTGCTATTAAAAATAATCTTGTGAAGCTTTTGTGAGAAGTTCCTATTGGCATTAATGAACGACTCTCAACTCTCCAGTTAAAACTTGCCAAAAACCAGTAGGCAACTATTGTAAGTGCTTATGCACCAACATTAGATGCTGATGAAGACATCATGGAAAATTTTTATAACCAGCTGGACACCATCTTATCAGAAATACCTAAGGAGGACAAAATTATCCTCTTGGGTGATTTCAATGCAAGTGTTGGGTGTGATTTTGATTTATGGCCAGAAACCATTGGGAAAGAAGGAGCTGGCAATAGCAACCTGAATGGCATTCTACGTCTGTCTAAATGTGCAGAGCATAATCTTGTTATTACAAACACATTCTTTTTTTTTTTAATAATTTTTATTCAAATTTTTCAAAAGACAAACAAAACAAAGTCAAACAACAAAAACATAACAATACAACAAAAGAAAAAAAATAAAATAGTTGACTTCCGATTTGTCGCAGATCAGCTATAAGTATATAATATATATCAAACCTGTCCCTTAATATATACATACAGGATCACTTTTCTCCATAGGCTATCTTAGTTAATCGTCAAATCCCAATATCATCATTTTATTTTGATCTTTCAACAAAAAGTCTAAGAGAGGCTTCCATTCCTTAAGAAATGTGTCTGTCGATTTTTCTCTAAGTAAACATTTCAATTTATCCATCTCTACTAAGTCCATTAATTTCAATAGCCAGTCTTCCGTTGTTGGTGTTGATTCCATTTTCCACTTTTGTGCATATAATAATCTTGCTGCCGTAATCATATATAATATTATTCTTCCATATTTCTTTTCTATTTGTTTATCCTTAAAACCCAATAAAAAAAATTCTGGTTTTGACTGAATATTTATCTTTAGAATTTTTTGCATCATCCTACCTATCTGTGCCCAAAATGATTTTGCCTTTTTACACAGCCACCACATATGATAAAATGATTGTTTACATTTCCAACAAACATTAGAAACATTACTATACATTTTTGACAACTTTTCTGGAGTCATGTACCAACGATACATCATTTTATAGAAATTTTCTTTAAGATTATAGCATAATGTAAATCTCAAGCCTTTTTTCCACATATTTTCCCATTGATCCATTTGTATGTTATAACCAAAAATTTTTGCCCACTTTACCATACACTCTTTTACTTGTTCTTCTTCCATATCCATTTTCAGCAAGAGTTTATACATTTTCGCAATTGTATTTTCATCATTTGTACACAAACCTATTTCAAAATCAGATTTACTTATTTCAAACCCATACATTTTCTTGTCCATTTTATATCTTTCTAACAATTGTAAATAGGCAAACCATTGAGAACTATATCCTTCCTTTATCAGTTGTTCTCTCTCTTTCATTATATATTCTCCATGTACATTTTCTAATAGTTCTTGATAAGTTAACCATTTCTCTTTTCCAGCCATTTCCCTTCTGTAAAACGCTTCTTGACTTGAGACACATAATGGTATTTTCGAATAAAACCTTGGTTTATATCTATTCCATATTTTCAACAGAGGACGTCTTATAAAATGATTATTAAAGTCTACATTTACTTTTACTTTGTCATACCATAGATATCCATGCCATCCCCACTTCAGGTTATGGCCCTCCAAATCCAATAGTCTTTTATTCCTCAATAAAATCCATTCCTTTATCCAGACTAAACAGCAGGCAGCAAAATAAAGTCTCAGATTTGGTAATCCCAGTCCTCCTCTTTCTTTGGCGTCTTGTAGTAATTTAAATTTAACTCTTGGTTTTTTTCCTTGCCATACAAATTTAGAAATATCTTTTTGCCATTGTTTAAAAGGTAAATCAGAGGATATTACAGGTATTGTTTGAAACAAAAACATCATTCTCGGTAATACATTCATTTTTATCACAGATATTCTACCCATTAATGACAATTGTAGTTTATCCCATCTTAGCAGATCTTTCTTAATCTCTGTCCATAATTTTTCATAATTATTATGAAACAACTTTGAATTTTTATTTGTCATAATGATACCTAAATATTTCAACTTTTTCTCTATTGTAAAATCTGTCTTGTCCATTAACTCTTTCTGTTCCCTTAAAGTTAAATTTTTCACCAACATCTTTGTTTTTTGATTGTTGATCTTAAATCCTGCTAACGGTCCAAATTCTTTTAATTTGTCCATCAATACATTAATTCCTTCCAAAGGGTTTTCTAATACAATTATCAAATCATCAGCAAATGCTCTCAGTTTATATTCTTTTTTTATCTTTAATCCCGAAATCCTTTTATCTTGCCTTATATCTCTAAGCAGCACTTCTAAGACCAGAATAAATAAAAGAGGAGATAACGGACATCCCTGTCTTGTACCCTTTTCTATTTCACATGAATCCGTTAAATCTCCATTAACAATTATCTGAGCCTTCTGAGATGTATAAATCGATCTAATCCATTTTATAAAATTGTTTCCAAAATCCATTTGCTCCAAAACCTGAAACATAAATTTCCAATTCAAATTATCAAATGCTTTCTCAGCATCTAAGAAAATCAAAGCTGCTTGTTTATCATTTCATTGTTCTAAATATTCCAACACATTCAAGACATTCCTGACGTCACGTAATTGTCTTTTAGGTAAAAACCCCGATTGATCTTCCTGGATAAATTGTTGCAATATTATTTTCATTCTTTCTGCCAAAATCATTGTAAAAATTTTATAGTCATTATTCAATAGAGATATCGGCCGATAATTTTTTGTTTTAGTTAAATCTTGCTCCTCTTTAGGTATTAATGTTATGTTAGCATTTTTCCAACTATCCGGTATCTTTCCCTCTTGCAAAATAGAATTCGTTGTATACTGTAAAGGTAGCAAGAGTTCTTCCTCCAAACATTTATAGTACACTGCAGATAACCCATCTGGTCCTGGCGCCTTTCCTGATTTAATTTTGTTTATAGCTTCAGATATCTCTCTTGACGTGATAGGGCCATTAATAGCTTGTCTCTGAAAGTCTGTAATTTTAGGCAAATTCTGTTTAGAAATATACTCTTCTGTTTTTTCAGATGGGATTTCCTGACACTTGTACAATGTTGAATAATATTGATGAAAAATCTTTTTGATTTTTACATTATCTGTCAGCATCTCATCTCCTTCCTGTATCTTTAAAATAATATTTTTGACGTTCTTTTCTTAATTTATATGCTAACCATTTCCCCGGTTTATTTGCAAATTCAAAAGTCCTTTGTTTAGCAAAATTTAGTTTCCTTTCAATTTCTCTAACTGTCAGCATTGATACTTGATTCTGTAACATTTTAATTTGATTTACAATAGAAACTTTAGTTGGATTCTTTTTCAATTCTTCCTCTTTTTGTTTTATTTCTTCCAAAATTAATTGCATTTTCTGTTGTTTCTTTTTTTTTAATTCAGTTACATTTAATAAAATATCCCCTCATAAATGCCTTACTTGTATCCCAAACAATATTTTCATTTGTTCCTTTATGTAAATTATGTTCAAAAAACTCTTTTAATTTCTTCTTACATTCTTGTACTACTTTGTCATTCTGTAATAAAGATTCATTTAGTCTCCATCTAAATCCAAGATTTTTTTTTTAAAGTTAATATCACAGGATTGTGGTCCAAAAAAGTTTTTGGTAATATATCCATTTTAAAAATATATTTCACTAGATTTTTAGACATCCAAATCATATCAATCCTCGAAAATGTTTTATGTCTTTCTGAAAAATAAGTAAATTCCTTTGCGTTATCATTTATATATCTCCAGGTATCCACCAATTCTAAATTTTCCATCAATTCAAAGCAAATCTTCGGTAATTTACCCTGTGTCTCTTTAATATTTTTTTCAGAAAGTCTATCAATTTTTGGTGAGATTACCCCATTCCAATCACCCATGACACACCAATGATCATATGAAAACTCTGACAATTTTTCCATAAGTCCTGTGTAAAACCTTGTTTTATCTTCATTGGGGGCATAAATACCCACTATCAAAATTTTTATGCCCTGTAAAGTAATTTCAACCCCCACAAATCTACCACTATCATCCAGTAATATCAATTTAGGAAGCAATTGTGGGTTAATGTAAAGAACAACTCCATTTTTTTTTAAATCCAGCCGAAATAAATTCCTCACCCAAATTTTTACAAATCAAATATTTGGAATCTTTCTTCTTAATATGAGTTTCTTGTAAACAAATTATATCCAATTTTAATTTTTTCAAATAATGAAACACTTTCTTTCTCTTCTGCGCCGTGTTGGCTCCATTTATATTCCAAGTTAGATATTTGTAATCCATCTTTAAGCGTGTATTTTAAAATGTACCTGATGCTCCCTTTAATCCATCATCTTCCTTCCCCTCCTCTGCATGTTCCTGTTGACTTTGTTTCCCAGGAATTATATCCATATCTTTGAGTTTATCTTCTTCCATGTCTTTTGAAGCTTTTCTCAAGAAATCCCTTGCTTTTTGAACAGTATTCAATCGATATTTCTGTTGTCTGAATGTAAAAATCACTCCTTCTGGAACATCCCATCTAAATTGAATTTTGCATTGCTTAAGTTTTTCTGTAAAGAAAGCATATTCTTTTCTCTTACGTAAAAGTCTAATAGGAATTTCTTTCATCACCAGTATTTCCTTACCATCAATTTTAAAGGTATTGTTGAAGTGTTGTTGTAATACCATATCTCTGGTCGTCTTTTTTATAAAGTGAACAAGCACATCTCTTGGAATTTTTTTCATTGTTGCATATCTGGAATTAGATATAAACTTTATCTATTTCTATAAACTTTATCTATTTCAAATTTCATCCGATCTTCATTCAAATCCAAAAATTTTACTAAGGCATTAACAATTTTATCTCTGATATCTTCACCTGTTTCCTCAGGGATTGCACGGAATCTCAAACAATGTTCTTTATTTCTCACTTCAATCACAGCCATATAGTCCAAATTTTTTTCTAATTCCAGATTTAATATATCTGTTCTATTCTCCAAGATTTGTACCTTTTCTTTAGTATTTTTTGCATCCTCCATTATTTGCCCAATTGTCCCTTTAATCTCATCCACTTGTGTTTTAATTTGGTCTTTTATATCTTTCAATTTAGTTTTCATTTCTTGTTTTAGATCACTAATCCCTTCCATTATTTTTTGAAACATATCTGGGGGTATAACCCCTTCCTGTGGATCAATTGAACCTCTTCGCTCCTGAGCCTTAGCTGCTTTTCTAGTTGTCATTCTCAAAAGAAGACTTTAATTTCTGATATTAACCACTGTTCCAAAACCTAGAGGCAGTCTATTTCTTTTTTTTTCCTCCACCAACAAAAGAGTTAATATTCCAGACCTGTTATTATAGTCCGGCCAGCACAGTTCTTATCTACGTCCAGGAATGCAAAACAATTCTGGTTCACAACACCAAGCAATTAGTAACATATACGAACAGCAGATTCGTCCAAAAAGAAATAATCCAAGGAGAAAAATAGTCCAAAATATATTTCCATCAAATAATAATTGCCTCTCATCTGTTTTTTAATCTTTATAACTCCAAATTCAGGCCAGCTTTTTGTCGTAAAAAAAAATATATAAATTGTTTACATTTTCTTTCTTCCTTAATTATATTTAACAGAGAAAAAGTATGACTCACCCAGATTTCTCAATTGCTGATTCGTAAACAAATCCCTTTTACTGTAGTAATTTAAGCCAAATGATAAGATTTAGACAGAAGGAGGCTCGCTGGTTAAGAATGTTTTTAAGAAGAAGAAAAAACGCTTCGCTTTTTTTCAGTACAGCTTGTTGGAAGTCCTGACCCCGTCTTCAGCCGATCGGTATGCCTTCTTATCTCAGGGAATTCCTGATCAATTCCAGCCGCCGACAGCTCAATGAAGTCCTGTGGAAAATCTGATCGGTTCACCTTTACCTTGGAGAACATTTAAGCCAGTCAAAGTTTCCTCTTGGCTGGCTTTTAAACTGAAAAAAGCTTCCTCTGAGGCAGAGATCACTCAGAGACAACCACCAGCTGGGCAGTCACTTCCAGGAAGTCACACAAACACATTCTTTCATCAGAAAAATAAATTTAAAACATCATGGAAGCACCCTCGGTCAAAACACTGGCATCTCCTGGATTACCTAATTGTCCATGCCAGAGATTGTCATGATGTACTCACTAGGGCCATGTCAAGTGCCGATGACTGCTGGACAGATCACCGATTAATTCAATCCACTATGGCCATTAATATTGTTCCTCAGTGTAGGCTCCAAGGAAGAAAACAAGGCTTAAAAGGAATATCCATGCCCTTCAAGATCTTATTAAGCGAGCCTGCTCTCAAACAACTCTGAAGAAACATCTTCTGACGGAACTCCCTGAAAATGTCGAGGAACACTGGATTAAACTGAAGACATCCATTATTGCAGCATGTGAACAAACTATTGGATACTAAACTAAGAAACATCAGGATTGGTTTGATGAGAATGATAGTGAGATTCAGCAGATGATCAACAAGAAAAGGAAAGCCTTCCAGATATGGCAGAAAGACATTTACTGTGCTGCTAAGAAAAAAATCTATGCCAGTGCGAAGGCTGAGGTCCAAAGAAGAACTAGAGAACTTAAGAACGCCTGGTGGATAAAGAAAGGTCAAGAAATACAGCTTGAAATGCAGATGCTCACAATGCATGGGGCTTTTTTAATGCCACAAAGGACATCTATGGACCAACAAATTACAGTACAAATTCCTTACGTTCAATGGATGGTACCAAACTTCTTAAGGATAAAGAGTCTATTGCACTGTGCTGCAAAGAGCATTACCACGACCTCCTTAATCGTAACTTTATCGTGGCTGATGAGGTCTTCTTGCAAATTCCACAACAACAAACTAGAGATGAGCTTGCAGTATCCCCTAATTTGGATGAAGTCAGTAAAGCCATCAATCAAATGAAGAACAACAATCTAGTGGAGCTGATGGGATTCCTGCTGGAGTCTTTAAAGAAGGTGGGCCTGAACTTACACAACAACTTCATAAGCTCCTCAAAAAAATCTGGATGAGGGAGGAGATCCTGGAAGACACCATAATTATCCCGGAAGAAACCATAATTATCACCCTTTTTAAGATGGGTGATAGAACAGATTGCGGGAACTATTGAGGTATGTCTCTTCTTGCTACTGCAGGTAAAATTCTTGCAAGGATTCTTGCAAATCTCCTCCTGCTGATCTCAGAGCATGTCCTCCCCGAATCTCAAAATGGTTTCCACCCTTCCAGGGGGACAGTGGACATGATCTTCCCTGCACAACAGCTTCAAGAAAAATGCTGGGAGCAGAATCGACCTTTATATATGCTGCTTATTGATCTGACTAAGGCCTTTGATACTGTGAATCGAACCGCTCTCTGGACCATCCTTCTGAAAACTGGATACCCTGATAAATTTGTGAATATTTTGCAACTCCTTCATGACAACATGACAGCAACAATTTTGGACAACAATGGCTTTCAGAGCGATCTGTTCAGAGTCGGATCAGGCATAAAACAGGGATGTGTCACTGCTCCTACCTTACTGGCTATCTTCATTGCTGTGATTCTACACCTTATTGAGGGGAAACTTCCTACTGGTGTGGAAATCATATATTGAACAGATGGAAAGCTTTTAATCTCAGTAGGCTGAAAGCAAAAAGTAAGGTAATGTCAACCTCTATCATAGAACTTCAATATGCTGATGATAATGTAGTCTCTGCACGTTCAGAGAAAGATCTTCAAATTATCCTAAATATCTTCACAGAAGCAAATGGAAAGCTTGGGCTCTCACTTAATATTAAAAAAACCAAAGTGTTTCATCAACAGGTGTGTAGTCTCTCTGTAGCACCATGAATCCAGATTCATGGTGCAACGCTGGAGAATGTTGATCACTTTTCTTATCTCGGCAGCCATCTCTCTGTAAAAGCTGACATCAATGCTGAAATTCGACATAGTCTGAGCTCTACAAGTGCTGCATTCTCCCGAATGAAGCATAGAGTGTTCGAGGACCGGGATATTCGCAGGGAGACCAAAATGCTTATTTACAAAGCCATTGTACTACCGACCTTACCGTACGCCTGTGAAACATAGACCATTTATAAACGCCACTCCCAGCTTCTTGAAAGATTCCGCCAACACTGCCTCCGGAAAATTCTGCAAATTACTTGGGAAGACAGACAGGCTAATGTTAGTGTTTTGGAAGAAGCAAAGACTACCAGTGTTGAAACAATGATCCTTCAACATCAACTTCGCTGGACCGGCCATGTTGTTCGAATGCCTGATCACCGTCTTCCAAAGCAGCTACTTTACTTCCAACTTAAGGATTGAAAATGGAATATTGGTGGACAGCAAAAGTGGTTGAAAAATGTTCTTAAAGCAAATCTTAAAAAAGTAACATGAACATTGAGAATTGGGAAGTTTGGGCCCATGAACGTCCCAAATGGAGGTCGGCTATTATCAAGAGTGCTATGGACTTCGAAGAAGCACGAATACAGGGCAAACGGGACAAACGAGCTAAACTAGCTAAGGCACATCAAACAAATCCCCATCGTGACCATCTTCCATCTGGAAACCTATGTCCTCACTGTGGGAGGCTGTGTGGATCCAGAATTGGCCTCCACAGTCACTTACGGACCCACTGTTAAAGACCTTATCTTGGAAGACAATCTTACTCAGCCATGAGTGATCGCCAATGAATGAATGTTCAGATGACTATTTCTCCTGTAAGGGAGCAAAGAAACCTAACTGTGGAAGCTGCCTCCTTACCTAGATGAGTGTTGCACCTGGACCCCCACTAGTGGAAACTGACAAGCCAGTCTGAAATCCAAGCTTTCCCTTCAGAGGTTTCAAACATGTTTCATAAATTTGACCTTTTTGAACTTGTAGCTCCCTTTCTAGAAACTATGCAGGCAGAGTGGCAGATCCCAAGTTCCCTGGTTTTACCAGAGGTAGGCACAACTCTGACCAAGCATTTTTACACGTTGGGGCTGTTTTGGAAAGCTTAAGTGTACCATTAGTTGATGCCCCTGTTTCTTCCTTGGTCTTGGGGCCTGTGGGTGGGATGGGAACATGGCTAAGTAAAGCTGATGAGAGAAACTGTGAGATACATTAAAACCTGGGGCATCAGCCTTTTCTCTCCAGATGATTGTCCATCAGATAGGTAATTTCTGCCATTTACCATCCAGGGGCAGGAAATACAACACTTTTGAGGAAGTAGGTAGTCTCATGATAGGAGCAAAGCCAGTCCGTGGTTTTCCAAGATTCTCTGTCTGCAGAACTGACCTGTGGGGGCAAATGCCACATGCAGCGGTGTAGTTACCTAATGCTACTCTCTAAAATCAGTCCTGTAGATAGGAGTGGAACCCTAGCAGCACAGCACTTCCCACCTCCAACCCCCAATGGCAGTTCTAGGAGGATACTACGGCTTATGTGAAGAATGAAATGGTGGCAACAGTTTAAATAGAACATTGATCCTTACCAGACTAAAGACTGACAAGTTGCTGCCATCTACCATCCAGGGGCAAGTTTCCCCTACAACAGGGAATTCTGATTCATCTGAACAACTTGGCTTCATTTATAGTGAAACAGCTCCCGAGCAACAGAGCAGGAGAAAATCTGCATAGAAAATATGATATGATCTGTGGTCATAGGGAGACAGGAGATGCAGGAAACTCAGGGTGGAGATTAAAATATGGGATTTAGAGAAGTGAGCTAAGTGACAGATTCTCAATTCACACAGAAGAAAGCTGTGCATGTTTTTGTTGTTATGTGCCTTCAAGCAATTACAGCTTATGTCGACCCTATGAATCGGTGACCTCCAATAGCATCTGTTATAAACTACCCTGTCCAGATCTTGTAAGTTCAGGTCTGTGGCTTCCTTTTTGGAATCAATTCGTCTCTTGTTTAGTCTTCCTCCTTTTCTACTCCTTTCTGTTTTTCCCAGAAGGAAAGCATTATTGTCTTTTCTAGTTCATGTTTACACATACACTTATAAGCTGGAGCAAGAGGCAGCTTTGAAACAACTATCTAATTGGAGGGAATATACTATACTAGCTCCAGGGCTAGTGTAGTTTTGGCCCATGTTGGGGGTGTGCTAGGGGAACTTAAGAGGCTTAGGATCTTGCCAATTTATGGCTTCCCTCAACATATCCCTCCACTGACAGAATGTTGGCAGACAGGAAGGTCTGTAGCATCCTATGGCCCCTCAGCTGCCCTTCTAGGGAGCATAGGATTATTCCTTTATTTGTATTTATTTTGAAGAATTTATATTGCATCCTTCAAAAAAAATTCCAGTGGTAGCTTATTGGGGGGGGGAGAGAAGCAGAATCCAAAACCTACAAAGAGCAATATTAAACATTTGCAGAGATAAACCAGTTTACAGTAAAAGTCATGGGAAAATAAAAAGGTCTTATTCTTGTGCCAAAATAGCAAGCCATGGCCAATGGTATTCTAAGCTGCTGCTGAGAGATCTAAGAGAGTTAACAGGATCACACTCTACCTGCCTATCTCTGACATCAGGACAACTAAGGAAGTCTTAGTGGCAAAAGCAAGTCTGAAGCCTGATTGAAATGGAGCTAGAAAATCAGTCTTATCAAAGAGTGCTTTGATTTTCTAGGCACCCTGGAGCACCTTGCCCAGCAAGAGAATGTTAGTAACAAGTCAATATCAGTTAAGATCTGGGTCCACATGTTTCTCTGGAAGCAGTTGCACCACTGCCTTCTTTAATATAGCCAAGATTGCTGCGTCTTACAAGTACCAAGCTGGTCAAGCCCTTTCTGCTTGATTGAATCAGCCAGGAGAAGCAAGGCTTCAGCACAATGAGATTTATGGCTACACAGATTCCTCAGGATTTATGGATTATCAGATAGATAAATTTTAAGAGTGACACATGTGACAAGCCATGACTTGTAGTCTGACAGCATCATCAAGGTAATCATAAATGTATGTTTTGTTTTAAATTTAGGCCAGGAGGATCATGTATAATCAGAGAGGTTTTGAGAAACGCAATTCCTCCACAGTTTTTATCGTCTGTCTTGGTAGACATTCTAGATCGGTTTGCTGTTGAATCTAAAGCAGATAGCCCTTGCACAGGAAACACTTTAACCGTTTTGAGACCTGCAACTGGCACTATCGCATACAAGCTTCAGCTTTCTCTTGCAGGTTTGTAGATCATGTGATAATGAAAAGATCTTGCAGAAGGGCCTTCTGCTTATGCTAGTCACTGTTCTGTGGGCAAAGATATAGGGAGAGAATAGTAGAGAATGCTATCCTTCTAGGGCAGCATGGTGCTGCTCCTGCCCAAACCAATCTTTCCTAACTAATTTCCTATGTAACCTCCTTTATATGTTCTTTTGCCATTCAGTTAGTGTGATTTCTGCTAAATCCTCTTCCTGTAACAAAAGCCAGCCAATTGGTCTCCAACTACAATGTGTAAATGCATAATTTTCTAATTCGGACAAAATGGGACCATCCATGCACAAGATGGAAGTATCAACAGGCTTGAGGGTACCTATGTTCTCCAGAAGTACAAAATATGTAGGCAAATAAACCCCCTTTGAATATATGCAGTGGATATAGAAGGCTGACTGACTGTAGTGGGAAGGGAACAGAAAACCAGGGGAGGGGAAATGGAGTACAGTATATTATTATTATTATTATTACCACCTGCCTGTCATCCAGAGGTCTCATAATGGGTTACAAACACATAAAACACATAATAAAAGTTACAAACAACCTAAATAAAATTGGGTGGGTCCTCAGGTGTCGAAGGCCAGGATAAAGAGGTGTGTCTTCAGTAGTCACTGAAAGTTGTACAATGAAGTTGCCAAAAGCACCTGGGGGGGGAAGTTCCACAGCTTAGCGGCCGCCACAGAGAATGTCCTCTCCCAGGCCACCACTTCCGTCGTGAGCCCTGCTGGGGGGGGGGCAGACGAGAGTGAGGTAGAGGATGAGGACTTGGACTAGGATGAACAACTCAGGGAGACGCCAAGTAGCAGAATTGACTTAGAAGGTGTCCTGGCTCCCATCCTTGACATCTCAGCCCCCACAACTCCAGACCCCCCTGTGGGAACTCAACCTGGCCCATCAGATGTTTCCCAGCTGGGTGCACCCCCACTTCCTACACCCAAACTGTCAGTTAGGAGCCCCCCTCGGTCAGATGGAGAAGACGAGAAAGTGGACAAGGCCCTGCCTTCACCTTGTGCCAGGAGGCAAATGAGACAGGAAATTTAACAGACTCGGTTAAGGCGGAGCCTTCGCTTACATGTGCACTCTCAGCACTGACAGTTGGCACACACAGGTGGGAAGCCTACTTAAGCAGACTAGCGGGGAGCAGTTGCTGGGTCAATGTCTTAGAGTCACAAAGTCACGCTTAGGTAGTTCTAGAGAGATGCCGAGTTCTGAGTAAGTGTAGATAGATTCATGAAGCGCACTGAATTGAAACTGTCCTTTACTACAGTCACAGAAAAAACCACAGACAACCATGTCTGAATCTGAATTTTTCAACTTTGGGCAGAACAACTTCTGAGTTTCCGAGGGTGGCCCCCTCCGCTGATTTCAGTACCCCCTCTGCTGATTTCAATACCTGAGAGGGTCTGTAGGAACTAAGGCAGTCTTTCAGATATTTGGGGACAGTGGCATACCAAGGGTGGAGCGGCAGGAGCGAGCTGCCCCGGCTGTAGGCAGTAAGGGGGTGCTAAGGCCAACCCTGAAGCACATGCAGACGAAAGGACGGACAGAATCCCGCTGCAAAGGTACACAGTGGGCACTTGACTCTCTTCCCTCTCTTCTTCTCCCACCCCCCGCTCTCTGCGCCTCCCTGCACGACTCCCAGGAAGTCTTGAATTGTGGCACCTTCTGCCCATATTCGAAGCCAAAGCCCTGCTGCGCGGTCTCTCAGTTTTGCCCCTGGCCACGTGAAGCGTGACAGAAGAGGTCCCTTGCCAGCTTGGGACAGGCACAGAGCTGCAAGCTGCCTGTGGGATTGGCCCTGCTTGAGGGCGGTGGGTGGGCTGGAGGCAGGACTGTCCACACGCCCAGCCCTCCTCCTCCTCTTCCAATAGTGCAGCAGAGCCAGGGAGAAATAGGAGAGTGGCAGGCAGGCAGTGGCTTCTGCGACAACTGGAGAGGTGGGTGAGGATGTTGCAAAAACTCTTGCTAGTTCGTGTACCTGGTGGGACTGCCAATTTACCCAACAAGACGAGAGGCGAGTCGGTCAGAAGTTCAAAAGCTTTATTATACTTTGCAAAGCAGAGGCACTGACCCACACGCGTAAGCGCTGAGAGTGGGCTGCCTGCTTACATCAGGGCAGGCTAGCATTTATACCTTATCAGACCTAAAACACGTGGTCAGTGGAAAAGTACAGAACTCTAGCAGTTTTGCCCCAAACAAAGCAGCCTACTCCCTTTGGAAACCAGCCAGCAACATCTGCCTTAACACCAGTTCCCCCTCCTCCTCTGAGGCCTAGGTCAGTGTTACGGAACAACACGTTTGCAATGTGATCCTTGGTCATTCTAATTCAACATAATATTTCTTAATTTTCATAACAAGGAGAAGCGCTGGCCACACCACGAGTGAGGGGGCCCTGCCCGGGAAGTACCCCCTTGCTGGCCTGGATGCAACGACAGCGCCTGGAACTGTCGCTGGCCCTTCTGCCTGTAGGAGGGAGGAGGAGGCCAGCCTACCGCTGCCTCTTAAAGTTCTGCTGAACTACTTGTTTACTTAGCAGTTGGGCCAGGACAAGAGCACCTGGTAAGCTGGGCAAGCAGGAAGAGAGGGAGCTATGCCGCTCCAACCCTGCATATGGGACTCGTCCACTTAGAACCATGGCTGGTGAGTGAGGAGCCACTTAGCACCACGGGCTCCAGCACTCCTGCCCGCTCACTCCATAAACGCACCTAATTCTCCACATTCATCTCCACTATAGATTGTCCCTCCTCTTTAGAACCACTTCTGAACCAACTATAGCTTCCTAGTCCAATCCCCTTTGTGTGGCCTTTACCCCCCCCAGTCCTGCCTGCTTCCATAAACACATTTTCCTTGCCCTTTACTGTTTTTCGATTTTCCCAAATTCTGTTTTTAAAACAAAATGCAGTATTTTCCCAACATTTAGCATCCCATCAAATGCTTTTAATTAGTGACAAATGCCCCCAAAGTTTACTTTGCATCTCCTTTGCCAAATGCACCTCTGTTGATTTTCTAAAAAAATCTCTCCCAATTCTTGCTCCCTGGATAACCTATTGTTTCCCCTCCTATGCCTGTTTAACATTAATTTAGCTTTGAAAAATAAGTCCACAAAAGTTAGAAGCTATAACAAACTTTTACTAACCTCCCTGTTCATGTATGCATATGTTAAGTGCCTGGTTGCAAGCAGACAATTCTTACCACAGCAGGTGACTATACTAGATAAAGTGGCATTATAGGCCAGCTCTTGTGCTGAAAAATGGAAATGGACTGCCTTCAAGTCGATCAAATTACAACCCAATTTTGAAGGAAGATTTTGTAAAAATTAAACATGCTATTCCTTCTGAAGAGAAATTGAATGCATACTTATCTCCAAAAATTCAAAATGAATTCATTCACCTTCTGGGAAATTACATCAAAGAAAAAATAATGGCAGATATTAAAAAAGCAAAATACTTTGAAATCCTTTTTGATAGCACTCCTGATGTTTCACACACCGATCCATATTGAAGATAACAAAAGAATAATTCTTGGGCTTCTTTCCTATTTCCGGGAAGACTCCTGCTGAACTCACAGAAGAGATCTTGAAACAACTGGATAGTGATGGACTGGACATAAACCTCTGTCGTGGTCAAGAATATGATAACACTGCAGCTATGGCCAGTGTTCACGGTGGTGTTCAGGCAAAAATCAAAGAAATTAATCCCAAGTCCTTATTTGTGCCTTGTGCAAATCAGTCTCTGAACCTTTGTGGAGTTCAGTATATCTGTTGCTTCATGTGAAAAAAACTTTTCAAAATTAAAATTAATAAAAAGTGTTCTTCGATCAACTATGAGTGAACATAGATTGACTAATCTGGCTATACTGTCTATTGAACATGAATATGTGAAGAAGATCAATTTTGACGACGTCATTGGCAAATTTGCAGAAGGCTCGAAAACAGAAACTAATGTTATCCATTACTGCGACAGACCAATATGTAGGTATAAGTTTCCCCCCCTTTTTCAAAAAATACATTAATGTAATTAAAAAGTATTTATTACTTTTTTCCTTTTTTTGTACTGTAATATTTATTTTATTTTTATTTATTTATTTATTTATTTATTTTTACTGGCATGATTATATATACGAAGTTCAATAAAAGAAAATTTTCACTGTCTGCATTTCTTTTCTGGCCATTATTATTATTCGTTTCATTTCATGATTATTACTGAAAATAATTTTGTTGTATAGAGGAGGGGGGTGTTAAAAAATGATACGCTCCAGGTGTCAAATACGCTAGGCACACCACTGTTTGGGAACTAAGTCATTTAGGGCTTTAAACACTAATGTGAGTACCTTGAACTGGGCCCGGAAACAAACTGGCAACCAATGCAACTGTTTTAAATCAGAAGTTACATGAGTTCTAAAGGGAACCCCAGCCAGTAATCTGGCTGCCGCATTTTGAATCAGTTGAAGTTTCCTAGTCATCTTCAAAGACAGCCACATGTAGACCACATTGCAATAATCCAGTCTGGAAGTTACCAGAGCATAGAGAACTGTAGCCAAATCTTCTCTGTCCAAAATGGGCGGAAGCTGATGAACCAGCTGGAGCTGGAAAAAGGCACTCTTTGCCACTAAGGCCATGTGAACCTCCAGTGACAGTGTTGGATCTAAGAGTACCCCCAGGATGTAGACCTGCTCCCTCAAGGAAAGAGCTACTCCATCCAGAACAGGCCATCTGCCCACCTCCTGGACATGAGAATTCTGGACACATAACACCTCTGTCCTTTCAGGATTTAGCCTCAATTTATTGGCCCACATCTAATCTATCACTGCCTCCAAAAACCGCTTCAACACCTCAGCTACCTCTCCTGATTCAGATGGCATGGGGAGGTAGAACTGGTGTCATCTGCATATTGATGGTACTTCACTCCAAATCTCCTGATGACAGCTCCTAGTGGCTTCATATAGATGCTAAACAGCATGGGGGACAAGATGCAACCCTGCAGAACACTACAGGATAATTCCCATAGTGCTGAACAGTAGCCTCCCATAGCTGCTTTTGGAAGTGGCTCTGGAGGTATGAGTGGAACCACTGAAGCACAGTGCCTCCAACCTGCACCTCCTCGAGATATTCCAGAAAGATATCATGGTCAACATTATCAAAAGCCACTGAGAGATCAAGGAGTACAAGCAGGATCACATTCCCCTTATCTCTCTTCAGACAGATGTCATCAACTAGGGTGACCAAGGCAGTTTCAGTGCCATGGCCAGGCCTGAAGCCAGACTGGAATGGATCCAAGTAATCAGTTTCCTCCAAGCATGCTTGAAGCTAGACCACCACCACCTTCTCAAGCACCTTGCCCAGAAAGTGGATATTTGCCACTGGGTGATAGTTGTTTAACATTTCTGAGTCCAGGGAGGTCTTCTTAAGGAGGAGAGGCACCACTGCCTCCTTCAAAGCAGATGGTACCTCCTCCTCTTCCAGCGAACCATTAATCACTCCCTGGACCCATTCAGTCAGTTCCACTCAGGAGCAATTGCATTAATGTCTCTACACATCTCACCATTCCACAGTGAGACAAGAGCCGTGACAGAAGCACCAGCCATGCCAGTTGGAAAATCCTCCAGAGCATTCAGAAATCATCAGATTCCATAAGTCTCTGAGGTGGACCATCTCAGTGGGTACCCCACCCTTGCAGAGTGGAATAGCTACATTCAACCCAAACCTTACCAGGGAATGGTCCATCCATGACAATGGACTCACAGTGAGTCCCCCAATCAACAGAGTAGTACCAACCCGCTCTGTGGCAAAGACCAGGTCTATGGTGTGTCTGGCCAAATGTGTTGGGCCATTGATGTATTGGGAAAGCCTCATAGTTGTCATGGAAGCCATGAAATCCTGAGCTGACCTATTTGAGGCACCTAAACTCACTGATGAACTACTGCCAGTCTCCTGGGCAGTCCTCAGTTTATGTTCTGGGAGCATACCAGACAAGTGGAGTTTTCACTCTGGTCTGTCTCCAAGAGGCCAACCAGAGTCCCCCACTGGCTCTCGTGGGGCAATCCCACACATACTCCAGCATGGGTGACCAGGAAGCCGGGATGACAAAGGTGGCCAGCTGCATGATTCAGCTGCTAGTGCAGGGGCACAAATCGGGGTCTGTGAGGATCCCACCTCAGACCTCCACCTGTCAGGTCCCTCCAGTCAGGATCCCGGGTTTTATTTGTTCTCTCACCTGCTCTAGCACAGATCTCGCAAGATCCCACTGCTAGGCAGCACCACCAGCCACTCCCTGTTTCACAATATTGCCTTAGGACTTTGCCTTAGTCTCCTTCTGGCTTATTGTTACTTTGTGTCTGGGTGCACTTGCAGGCCACAACCCCCCTGTATCTTTGTGCCTATAAAGCATACAGCCCTGGGTTGCCCTGGATACTTGATGAAACACTATCTCTTCACCGCTGCCACCATTTGATACTGTTTCTGTACCTTGGTAATTACCCTGCCCTCCCTTCTGCTCTGTGTAAACCCCAGCCAAGGATCAGGCTTTTGGTAAACCAATAAAATATTTATTTATAAACACCAGGAAATAAGATTACTTATGGGATATTTAACAAGCGTATGGTTTCATATAGTGTCACTCTTTATGTTTCCAGTCATATATAATCTGCCTTAATACCAGCCAAATATAATCCAACCCACAACCAACTCCAACCCACCAACCGACTCAACCAACAGAATTCTTTCTCAACTGTCATCCTCTCATTTATACCTTCAGCCACTCAAATGCTCGCCAATCACAATACAGCATTCTCCAGCATTCTAGCCCATGTACTCCCCCCTCTCACTCTCTCTACTTACCACATTTACCCTACAAAACCTGCACTTACCATATTTACAGTAATCAAAATACAGGGGCATCACAGGGTCCCCGGGTGATCTGGGACCCAGAACCTGTCATGTCTTCGAAACTTTGGTTCTATTGTGGCAAATATTCCTACTTCTAACCCAGCTGAACCCAGAGACAATGAAAGGATTCAGAGATAACATTCATACTTATAACTTCCCTCAACCAAATACAGTCCAATTAAATCTAATGCACGGCAAACAGATAACTCTTTGTCTATTCACTAATAGGCAAAAAACCTTGAGGTTTAAGAATGGACCTGTAGCCAATAGATATTTCTATCAATCTTTAAAAAGCAAGGAAATTGGGCAGCTATAGTGAATGCACCAGGGGAGCAGGAGACCTGACCTCCTCTCTGACATATTGTACTGCCCTGCAAATTTGCCAAATGCAAACACAATTTGGGTTGGTCTTTCACAGTCCAATCCACTTGCTATGTAGCTTGGAAGAATTTGGTAACATGTGCCTCTGAGCATATGGTGAGTGGTGGCAACACCTGCCATCTCAAAAGATGGAGAATTATATTTTTGTATGTTTGCTGGTGTTCTTCTTACTTTGCTTCTTTCCTGCGTTACTAATGTTTCTACAGAGAATCTGAACTAGAAAATTGTATTTCCCTCATTATTCATCCTAGAAACCTATGTCAAATTTATTTTCATTAATTTCAAAGCCTTTTTATTGGTCAATGTCATATGATGGTGAAGACAGCCTTTTGTGTTTCAAATTGGAGGTTATGTTCTATTTAGGGTTGCCAGGTTCAGGGCCTAAGACTGATCCTGTATCTTTAGAAGAAGAGAAAGTCAGCAAGTGCAGGTGTTCTTAAAACACTGTAATGGGAAAAACCACAAGGTAGAATTCTCCCTTCCCCCTGCACAACTTTTAAAGATACAGAAGACCTCTTGGTTGTCAGACTGTGTGACTCTGTTATATATATAAAAAGCAACACTTTTAATCTAAGAATCCATATCATTCCCTTTGGTCTGATGGCCAAATGGAACCCAGCTTCAAGTCAGTTTACTTTTGTGTAAATTAAGCAATATCAACAATATATTAAGCAATATCAGCAATATGTTCACAGCAATATCAACAAATGGAAACATGTTTTGCACTTTCAGTAATGTTATATTTTTTGTGTGATTTTCCAGGTGCTGATGTATTTAGACAAACTGATGTTGAGAAAACAGTGGTGATTCCCGGCTCTAGCAGTTTCTTCATTACACAGGTTTTGAATGACCAAAATGCTTTAGGAGATCCTACTATGCCTAGTAGGGTGCTTTTAAATACAGAGATTCCACCGGGGAAGTGGTTCTTGTATGACTTTAGCACTTCAAATACAAGAAAATGGAAAGTTGTGGTTGACATATGTAGATATACAATCCAACAGTTTGATGAGCTACCACTCCATGCCATTAAATACTTGGATCTTGGGTCAAAGCTGAAATTTACATTCAGAGTAACTCCAGTTAATGTAGGTAAGACCTTTGGAATCTTTCATTTAACTCAACATGTTTTTCCACTCTCAATATTCTCTATAAAATGTCTATGAACATATTTGAAAATATATAAAGGCAGACTCTTTGTTATAATCCTCACTCTAATAATTCAGCTGAAATCCAGCATAATGTAGTTTTCATATATTTGATATATATATCTGTATATACATGTTATAAAGCAGTTTTGCTTCTTTCGGATCCCAGTGGCCTCCCACCCCAAACCTGGAATGAAACTCACCCACTGGCCAAACACCAGCATGTTCCAGTACAGGGTAGAACTCCCACCGGAACCACGGTACATGGTCACCACTCCTAAAAGTCCACCCAGTTTGGGCCAGGAGAACTCCCAGACCATTACAGGACACTCCAAGAATCCAGGGCCAAACGAATACCCTCTGCTCACAGAGCCTTAGGCACAAGTTACTCAGGCTTTGCAGTCAAAGGTACTGGGATCAGGTTTCTAAAAAATAAAGTCTTTTATTAAACATTTAAAAAACACATTAGTGAGAACCATACACAAAACCAGGCAAAATAGTTTAAAAAGATTTAAAGAACAAACGTTTAGGAGAAATACTGGGGGAAAATACAGATCAGAATAGAAACAACTAAGACTAACTAAACTTAGCTAGTAATACTCCAGAAACCTGATTAACAGTATTTCATACAGATAGCATGTCCACAGATCGGCATTCTAAAAAAAGGCAAGAAGCATTACATCTCTTCCTCAACCTGGCATGAAACACACAACAGCCACAAAGATACAACACCATAAGCTCTGCTTATAACAAGATAGCTTGTAGTAGAACATCCAATCAGGAGACTAACAAGCTGGAAACTTCCAGGCAGTCACATCTCATGACCTTACAGCTGGATCCAATGTTCCCAGCTCAGCCTCTAGTTAGCCTTGAGGCCTAGTAGGAGATAGCACAGGGGGTATTCCTTTATACCTAATTAAGAGAGCCTCTCACAGAGCCCTCTAGCTCCTTTCTCAGAGTTCTGTACCTTACCAAACTGGTCAAGAGCAAAGAATAGGCCTTGGCATTACGCGTGTCTTCTTTTCAAAATCAAAATAGGCAAATGATTATAACTAAGATTTATAAAAACTTAAAAAGACATTCACACACATACAAATTAAATCTTACATGTCTTCTATAACTTATGCAAATGTTTATATGTTTACACATACACACATATAATAAAAGGGTAAGCCGTCACACAGCGTGACAGCAACATTCCATGGGAGCAGGGAAGTGGGGCAGAAGGAGGCACAGTGTCCATGGGGCAAGTGTGGTGAGGGCTTGAGGCAAGCAAGGATAGCAGTTGGATGGATGAGTGAGGTGGTCAGGTGGGCAAGCGAGCGAGCAAGCAAGGTGGGAGAGCAAGGCAGCCTGGGTGAGCCACAGAGGAAGTCAGGACAGCCCAGCGTAGCTCCTCATCAACTGTCCTGCTCTGCTGTTGCTGCTCCCTGCCCACACTGACAGCCTCAGTGGTGGAAGGCAAGAAGGAAGGAAGTGGCAGGAGAGCAGGACAGTTCCTGAGGTGCTGCCCCGACCACTCCCCACTGTTTCTGTGTTGCTCAGTTGCCTCGCTCCTCATCACAAGAGAAGGTCTAAAAGGAAAAAGAAGAGGATGCTTGGCGACCCATCTGGGGGTGGGGGAAGATAAAAGGATGCTTGACGGAGAGGAGAAGAGGATGCTTGGCATCCTGTTTGGGGGGAAGGGCAAGCTGTTTAGGAGTCCGTGTGTGTATGTGTTAGGATTGCCAGGTCTCTAGTTTTTGCCCAGAGACTCTGGATTTTTGGGGTCCTCTCCAGGTCTCTGGGTGAGTCACCCCAACCTCCGGACTCTCAGCTTTCATTAAAAAAAATTAAGTTTCTAAGTGGTCTGGTTCAAGAGATATATATCAAAACATTAGCTCCCCCCCCCGCAACTTCTGTTAAATGAGCTCGTAGCTGGCTGCTGTAACCCCGCCCTTTCAGGTTTGTAACCAATTAGTGAAGTCAGGGTTGTGATTGTTCAGAAATTTGTTGATCTCCAGGCAGCTAGAACCCACTGCAAGACCAGAAAACTGTTGTCTTTTCCTGCTTATCAAAAAAAATTCATAAACGGAGTAAGTTTATAGCTTTCAGCCATTACAAAAGTCCCTTTCTTTGTGCAGGAGGTGTAGAACAAAAAATCACAGCAGGATCTTGGTAGGCAATTGTTTACTGTAAACCATTTCAGTTATGATTATAATAAAAGTGTACATGCAGATTTTTTAAATTGCATATTATAATTTTATTTTTCAAATAATTTTTTGACAGAAATTTAAAAGAATTGTACATGCAGCTTATGATGCCATTACATTGTGTTATATTTTTCTAATTATGAGTCAAAACAAGTTTAAACTTTCCTGGGATGTTGAAGAGGACAATTTGTGTAATTCACACTTCCCAATATGAAGCTTTAATCCTATACTCACTTTTCTGGGAGTAAAATTGTAGTGCTAATCTCACATACTGGGAGAAAACCCCATTGAATTCAATAGGACGTATAGTTGAGTAGACACGGTTAGGATTGTGCTGAAAATCAGTGGGAGTTTTGAATGAACTTAACAAAGGATCATGTTTGTGTTGTAAATCTTTCTTTCCGCCTCCAATCCCATTTTTAAAGCAATTAGACAGGGCTTACCTAGGTGTCATTGCTTTTATTTGGTAGGAAACTAATAATGATTTATTTTTTAAAAAAATGTTCTGCAATGACCAACTAATTTTGACAATAAACTATTAAATGGGGTGTATGTATTTTTACATCTCCAGTGTGTGTGTATATGGACTCTTTCCAACAACGCTGTGAGATAGGGTTGCTGATGGGAAACCAAGACAACTCACAAGAAATAAATCCACTAAAAATTCAATAACTATGGGGGTGGTGATATCACCCAACAAAGATGGCGTCTTAGGTCTGCTCTCCATTACTCTCGGGACTAATTCTTAAGCTTTTAAACCACCCAGGCCTTCAACCAAATTTCACAAAGAGGTGTTTTGTGTTTCTGATGATTGAGAGCATACAGTGTGCTAAAAATTTGGAACCTCAAGCAAACCCGCACCAGGATCTAGCAGGAGGCCTGAAACACAGGAGAGAAGAAGATATAAACGCTGCCATGTCTCCAAAGGCCCCTAGGAGCGGTAAGGTAGACATTGATCTTATGTCTGATATGTTGGAAAAATTTAGAGAGGACATGTTTTCTGAATGGGAGAAAACTATACGTCCTCTACAGCAAGAAGTTAAAGAATTAGCAACTCAAGTAAAAGAAACCGCACAAGTAACAGGGGAGGTGAAGGAGCAGGGAATGAAACACAAGGCGGCCATTAAAGCCCTGTCACTAGAGCACAATAATATAAAGAAGCAGATTGCTGACCTGGAGGATCGCTCTCGCCACCAAAATCTGAGAGTGAGAGGGGCCATTGAACAAGTGGGAGAAACAAAAGAATATTTACTAAAGGACTTGGTAATGTGGCTGAACAATCAATTTCCTGAGGTGAAACTGACAGAAGAAGATATTGAAAGAGCTCACAGAGCTTTATACTCAAAACCAAAAGGGGGGAAACGCCCTAGAGATATCCTAATACGATTCAACAACTACGCCCTGAAGGAAACGATTTCTCAGAAGATTAGAGCCCTGGAATCTTTAGACTGGAAAGGCTCCCCTGTCTCTGTCTTTCAAGATCTGAGTCAAGATACACTGCAAAGGAGAGATTTCAAACCATACACAGATTTGTTCCGCAAAGCAGGCCTGCAGTACAAGTGGGAATTTCCCTTCAAACTACTAATAAAAGCAGATGGGACCACGCACATTATCAGCTTAACCAAAGAAGCAACGAAGCTAGTGACTCTTATGGGTCTAAAACCAAGCAGCAATGAAAATATGGAAGCCATTTCTGACATCTCAAGCAAGGAAGAAGACAGCTTAAAATGAAGGGAAATGAGAAAAGGCGGCAAAAGAGGACAGCGCTTTAACTCAAAATCATAACTTATTTCACTAATGGCTTTAAGTCTTTACACTCTGCTTAAAATGGTTCATAAGGAAAATCAATAACTCCTAATTATAAAAACAATGTTTAAATATAGCATCAGAGATAATACTTATTACATTAGGTTTGTTTGCAATGTTACTGCTTGGGTTGGTTACAAGGAGGGAATTACAAATTATTACTTTCACAACTAATTTTTAACATTAAACTGCATTGTCCCAGGAGGGGGAGGGGGACACTTAACTAGTTCACCTCCACAGTTTCATACCGAAGTCAAGGGATTTTGTCTCTTTAATTCTGGGCTTCTCTCTGAGGACTCCAGTGATATGAAACAGGGGAAGTATGCTTTTATGTTTACTGGGGTGTTGGGGGGGTGGAAAAGGTTTGTTATGGGGGTGGGTACTTATGTTCTTATTGAGAGAAAATTAAATATGAAAATGGTAATGCCTAAAGGGAGCATACTTTCGCTGTCTTTCTCCTTAAATACTAATGCCTGATTTATCACTTATGTCCTGGAATGTTAATGGGCTGGGGACTGTGGTCAAAAGAAAAAGAGTTGATGTTTCTATACAAGAACAATGCAGATATTATATGTCTCCAGAAGACTCATGAAAAAAAAGGATCCAAAACTCCAGTACTTCCCCCTAGAGAAAGAACTTGGTTCTCTTCCCCAGGTTCCTCCAAAGCCAGAGAAGTGGCATTATGGTTAGCTAATAGGATTGGTTGTGTAGTAGACAAAGTGCTCACAGACTCCCAAGGCCGATATGTGTTAATCAGGGGTACAATTGATGGCGTAAAATATACACTGGGCTCTGTCTATGCCCCAAACACAGCACAGGTAACCTTCTTATCAGATTTCTTTGCCCAACTAGAATTATTCCAAGAAGGTAAACTAATACTAATGGAGACTTAAACCTAGCACTAGACCCGCTCCTAGACAGGAAGTCTGAGTGTTCTAATGCCACACACAAGACAGACTCAGGACTATCCGCCCTGTTGAACTCACACAAGCTGGTAGTTTCTTGGAGATTTTTGCACCCCCTAGATAAGGATTTCAGCTTCTATTCATACCGCCATCATACATACACGAGGATAGATTACATTCTACTTACAGATGACCTTTTCTGTGCCCTCAAATCAGCCACAATTGACTCAATAATTATTTCGGACCATGCCCCAGTCTCTGTCAAACTAAGTTTTACCCAACAACAGCACAGACCTTATTCATGGCACTTGCCCCTAAACCTTCTTCAGAAAGTTTTGGCTTCTGATAAAATTAATTAAGACATTAAAGAATTTCTTCAAAATAACAACAATGAATCTCACAGCCCAGCAGTTATTTGGGAAACAAAGTGGTAATTCGAGGCACAATGATAAGTGAGCAGAGCAAAATACGTAAAGAGAGAGAACTGGCAAGGTTCACTTTACTTAGTCAAATAAAAGATTTGGAAAACCTTCATAAACTAATGGGAGACCCAACCATCTTTACTGAGTTGACCAGGAAAAAATCAGAATTGAGATCCCTGGAAGTGGCTAAAATCTCAACAGTATTGCAATTTGTAAATCAATCCTTTTATGAATTTGGAGACAAAAATTCAAAACTGTTGGCAAATAAATTGAGAAAGAAAGAAACCAGGAACAAAATAATAGCATTTAAATCATTGGACAACAAAAAAAAGATTAACACAGAGGAAATTCTGGATAAATTTTGTAGCTACTATGCAACATTATATGAATCTGTTAATCCAAAACCCAGTGAATAAATGAGTATCTTGTAAAGCATGGTACTCATCAGTTGAGCTAGAAACATGTAGAATATTTAGACAGGGAAATATCAGTTTTGGAAATGTCAAACACTATTAACAAACTTAAACCAAATAAAACACCAGGTCTAGATGGTTATAGTGGTGCTTTCTATAAAAAATACAAAGATTTATTAACTCCTCTCTTACAGAAACTCTTTACAGATATTCAAAGGGGTGGCCAAATCCCGAATTCTTGGAAAGCCACGCATATTATTGTTCTGCCTAAACCAGGCAAAGATGAGGAATCAGTCGAGTCTTGCAGACCGATATCCCTTATAGATGCTAAATTGTTCACTAATGTTCTCGCAGATTGTTTAGCCAACTTAGCCCCAAATTATATTGACCCTGACCAAGCTGGATTCATTCGCTTCCGCTCATTAACTGACCCGGTCTGCAGGATACTGGATGCAATCTTCCACACTAACCTTAGGAAAAACCAAATGGCCTTGGTGTCATTAGATGCCACCAAGGCCTTCGACAAAGTGGAGTGGAATTTCTTATTTACTGTACTAGAACACATGAAGTTTGGTCTTATTTTCCTTCAGGTTTTGAGATTGCTATATAAGGGCACTTCTGCTTGCATCAGGGTAAATGGTAGGGATTCCAAACACTTTTACATAAACAAAGGTACAAAACAAGGTTGCCCTCTTTCGCCTATTTTATTTGCCTTTGCACTTGAACCTCTTGCAAATGCAATAAAACACAACCCTCTAATAAAAGGGGTTACAGTAAATGGTCAGACCCATTTGCTCAATCTTTTTGCCGACGACATAGCTCTGATGTTGTCTAACCCAGGGGAAGCAATTCCAGCACAAATGAAAGAAATCCAGACCTACAGGAAAGTGGCAGGTCTTGAGATTAATTTTCAAAAATCAGAACTCTTATGCCTTAATATGCCTCCAGAATTGACCCCAAAATTACAAGTAATCTCCAAACTGAAGATATGCTCCAAGTCATTCAAATATCTTGGAGTGGTGATCCCAAAAAAACTATCCAAATTAATGCAATTAAATTTTACTCCCATAATTAAGGAAATAATACGTATGCTAAAAGAATGGTCCCAATTCTCCTTATCATGGCTGGGCCGGATTGCAGCAATAAAAATGTCTATTTTACCTAAATTAAACTTTTTATTTCAATCCATTCCAATACTGATTCCTAAAAACAAATTAACAATTTGGCAACGAATTATTAACAGATTTATTCACCAACGTAAAAAGCCCAGATTAATCAAAAATACTCTTTATAGGTCCCCCAAGAAAGGCAGTCTGGGCATACCCAACCTGCAACTTTATCATGATGCATCTCACCTAAAAAGCATAATACCTCTACTGCAGGAATCTACAAACAAATCTTGGACTGGCATGGAAAGAGTGGGCACCTCTTTACAAGAATCCGGAGGTCTTCCATTTGTGATTCATATGAAGAAAAAATTAGATGATATAACTAACCCATTTTTGAAAAATAATTTAACAATTTGAAAAAATTGGCACTCAAAATTACCCCCCCGATTTCACCTTTGACCCCTATTCTCAATCATCCCATGTTTTATGAAAGGAATAAATTTCAGCAGTTCAAAGATTGGGAAAAGGTGGATCTTTACCGCATTAGAGACTTTTACATAGGTAGCCATCCCAAAACGCCTGACCAACTAAAATCTCAGCTCAATGAAATTAAAACATCCTAGTTTCAACTTCACAAAATTTACCATTTCATCACAATGCCAATTATCATCCAGCAAGTGACAAGACCCCTAACCCCCTTTGAATCTTTCCTTGCTCAACCTTGGGGAAATGGCAAGGGGGCGTTATCAAAAATATATGGCATATTACTAGAGACAACAGTAGGTTCCTCTATAAACCATAAAGCCCCTTGGGACAAAGACCTTAGTCAAAACATCAGTGAATCTGACTGGAATGGTATTTGGACTAGAACCCCTTTCAAATCTGTTTCTTCTAGGATCCGTGAAAATGCACTGAAGCTGATTTTCAGATCGTACCTCATTCCCCACACCCTACATAGAATCAATAACAAGCTCTCCCCCTTGTGTTGGAGAGGGTGTGGGGAGTGAGGTACATTTTATCATATGTGGTGGTCTTGCGTGCTGATTGTTCCCTTTTGAGAGGAAGTATTTAATGAAATCAACAAGATTACCAATCAATCCCTTCATTTAGACCCATCTCTGGCTCTGCTACTTATAGCTGATGAAGCCAACAATAAAATCATACACAAAACCTTGACAAACTTTCTTCTTTTAGCAGCACGAGTGGTAATAGTTGCTTCCTGGAAAACACTTGACCCACATATGATTCATAAATGGTATCAGGAAATATGGAAATTAGCACTTATGGAAAAACTTAACACATAGTTCAAAAGCAATGAGACAAGGAACAGATGCAGACAAGTTCTATGAACAATGGTATCGCTTTATTGTTTTTGTTAGTCAAAGTGATGGGGCATGCAAACCTCCAACCTTGCATGGTCAGATTCGGTGGTCCACATTGGGATAATTATCTGGAAAACAATTCAGAACAATAACCACTTTATAAATGCTTACCTCCCTAGAGCATTATAGGTACCATAACTCCTATTGTCAACTTCACTACTTTCTCTCATTGTTGTATAAGTTATTCTTGTTTTGTATTCTATTCTACCCAAAACCAATAAAAACATTATTAAAAAATTTTTCAATAACTATAAAACAAGTATAAAACAGTTACAAAACAGCTTAAAGTTGGATGATAATGAATTTTGGGTTAGGTGAATGACATTCCTCATCTCTTGAGGTTGCAGTCCTGTGCACACTTCCCTGTTTGAGTAAGCCAAATTGAATACAATGTGACTTGCTTTTGAGCAAACGTGCATAGGAATGTGTTATAAACATTACAGGTTGTGTAAATAATAAACATCTTTGACAGTCATGCCTATATAAATATTTCTTCATACTGTGTCCTGATAAGTATCTGATCTCATACTATGGTTGTACATTATTATTTCCTCTACATTTTAAGTGTGCCTTTCTTCCTTGGGGTGGCCATGGTCGCCCTCTGTTGTTTGCACTCTGAGGGGCAGATTAGGCTGAGATATGGTGCATAGCCCATGGTCATTTAGTAAACTTTGCAGCTAATTTCCATATTAAAAAATTAAAATGAGTTACATTCGGGCAACGTTTATGAAGTAGAGCCACACAAAACATTTAAAGGTCATCTAACTTGCATTTAAACCACATAACTTCCGCTAAAGAAACCTGGGAAGTGTAGTTTTCCCCTGACAGTTATAGTTCCCACCACCCTTAACAAGCTACAGTTCCCATGATTCTGTGGTGGGATTCATGTCCTTCAAATGTGTGTTGAATGTGCTTTAAATGAATGGTGTGGATCTGCCCTAGGTATGCTGTGCATTCATTAGTGAATTGAAAAGAACAATTTTAAAAGATACTACTTTGAACATGGGAAGGGCTGTAGCTCAGTTGTAAAGCACATGCTTTACATGCAAAGGTCCAAATCCAATCTCTGGAAAAGACTATTGCCTGGAATTCTAAAAAGCCAGTGCTAGTCCATGTCATCAGTAATGAGGTGAAAAATGGAAACGGAGTGCCTTCAAGTCGATTATGACTTATGGCGACCCTATGAAAAGGGTTTCATGGTAAGCAGTATTCAGAGGTGGTTTACCATTGCCTCCCTCTGAGGCTGAGAGGCAGTGACTGGCCCAAGGTCACCCAGTGAGTTTCATATGTGGGGATTTGAGCCCTGGTCTTCCAGGTTGTAGTCCAACACTAACCACTATACCACACTGGCTCTCAGTACTGAGCTAGATGGTACCAAATGGCCTGTGTCAGTGTAAGGCAGATTCCTTTGTTCCTAACAGAGGAAAGAGACCCAAGGGCCACAGTGACTCCAAAATGTATTTATATCTTCTTAACTTTTATTCATTTCTCAAACCTCTCTCTGCAGTGAAGGGTCCAGTATGTAAAGAAAGTTGGTGCAGCCACATTAAAAGGCAGACAGGGCATTCCAGGCAGGGGGTTGCCAACCCTGCTTTGATAGGGATATCGTTGCAGAGGATCCCTAGTCAAGCCTTACCAACAGCACAATCCTAACCATATCTACTCAGAAGTAGGTCCTGTTGAATTCTATGGGGCTTAGTTCCTTGGTGCTTAGAATTGCAGCCTTCAGGGGCATCCATCTTTACTCCTGAGTGCTCCCTTCTAACACCTTCACAATAGTAAGCTTCCTTCTTCCTACAATGGCCTGGTGGTGAGCCTGGGCTGAGGGCACTTAAACTTTTTTTGCCAGAGCAAGTAGGCTAGATTAAATGTTCTCTACCCAGACTCCCTAAGCACATGACAAGGAATGATCCTGTCACTTCAGCTAGACCTGGGAATACCCTCATTTAGCTAAGATTTCTATCTTAATTTCCAATCAGATAATTTTTTTGAGTGATATGCTCCAAGCAACTGTGGTTGAAGCTTAATGTATCATGCCTAATGACATCTCTAGGGCCTGCCCCATGACATCACTAGGGCCCGCCCTGTGACATCGCTAGGATCCTTTAGTGTGGCAGCAGCTACACTTTGGAACTCTCTACCCAAGCCTACCCAGGCATGCAGAAGCTGTTATTTTTTATCTGTTTTTAACTCATTGTTGTCTTATTATTTTGAATGTTTTAAATACCTATCTTTAACTGTTTTTGCTAATAAGTTTATTGTTTTAATTCCTTCTATAAACTGTTTTGAGGTTTTTTTACAATAAAGCGGTATATAAATGTTATATATAAAATACCTACATAAATTTTGGAGTCACTGTGGCCCTTGGGTCTCTTTCCTCTTTTGTACCAAGTCAGGCCATTTGGTACCATCTAGCTCAGTACTGATGACATGGAGTAGCATTGACTGTCCAGGATTCCAGGTAAATAGTCTCTTCTAGAGACTGAATTTTGGACCTTTGCATGCAAAGCGTGCGCCCTACCACTGAGCTACAGCCCTGTTTAAAAACTTATATTTTAAAATTGTTCTTTTCAATTCACTAATGAATGCACAGTATACTAGGGCAGATCCACACTATGCATTTAAAGCACATTTAACATACATTTGAACCATATGAATCCCACTACAAAATTCTGGGAACTGTAGCTTGTTAAGGGTGATGGGAACTATAACTATGAGGGGGAAACTACTCTTCCCAGGATTCTTCAGGGGAAGTTATGTGCTTTAAATGTGAGTTGGATGTGCTTTAAATGTATTATGTGGGTCTGGGGTACTGGGTGACCTAATCTGCTCCTTAGGGTGAAAACAATAGAGGGGAACTATGATCACCCCAAGGAAGAAGGGCACACTGAAAATGTAGAGAAAATAATAATTTGTGAATAATAATTTACAACCATAGTGTGAAATCAAATACATATCAAGACATAGTATGAAGAAATATTTATGTAAGCATGAATGTCAAAGATGTTTATTATTTACATAACCTGTAAATATATTTATAGTGCAATCCTATGCATGTTTACTCAGAAGCAAGTCCCAATGTATTCAATGGGGCTTACTCAGACAGGGAAGCATGCACAGGACTGCAATTCAATAAGGAACTTCACCCATCCAAACCAAAATTCAGAATCATGCCACTTCAAGCTGTTTTGCAACTGTTTTATATTTGTTTTATGGTTATTGGATTTTAAATGGCTTTATTTCTTGTTGTGAGGTGCCTTGGTTTCCAACCCTACCTCACAGGTTTGTTGGAAATATTCCATATACACACACACTGATGTAAAAATACATACACAACACCCCATATAATAGTTCATTGTCAAAACCAGTTGGCCATTGCAGAACATTTTTTTAAAAAAAATAAGTATTAGTTTCCTGCCAAATAAAAGCAGTGACACCTAAGTAAGCCCTGCCTAACTGCTTTAGAAAAATAGAAGGAGCAGAAGAGGAGAGAAAGATTTACAACACAATAATTTTCTATGTTCACTCAAAAGTCCCATTGATTTTCAGCACAATCCTAACCATGTCTACTCAAAAGTAAGTCCTACTGAATTCAGTGCGGTTAACACCCAGGTATGTGAAATTAGCATTGCAGCTTTACTCTGAGAAAAAAATCATATTGGGAAAGTTTTCAAAACAGGTTATGAATAAGACAAATAAACTGCCCTCTTCAGCAGTCCAGTAAAATAGTTCTGTTGCAAGAAGCAACAAAGTGGCATCCCTGTTTAGCACCTTTAGTTAAACTGAATGAAGGTAAAGTAATACCATTAGTATCAACTCTTTAGAACAAGTTTTATTTAATTATGTATTTATTATTACATTTGTCAGTTGCTTTATACAAAAGAAAAAAAAAGCAATTTAAAACCAGAAAAATGTTAAACCATTAACAAAATAAAATACATAAAATGCTTGTCCAATGACATATTAATAAAGGACAGGTCGTACTTACCCCACTAAAAGATGAGTGCCTTAAGGAAGCAACAATTCCCAAACCCTGAGTTAACAAAAATGTCTTAGCCTAGTGCCTAAAGACTGGCAATGAAGGTGCAAGGCATGTCTCCCTGGGGAGAGCATAAGGAACCACCACTGAAAAGTCCTGTTAATGTGGCCACCCTCTGCACCTCCCTCAAGTGAGGCACACAGAGAAGGGCCTCTCATGAAGATTGCACGATGCCTCTGACAACAGAAGTGGATTAAGAAATACCCCAAGCTGTGCACTTGCTCCTTTAGAGGGAGTGCAACCAGGTTCGGTCCCAAAGGGCTGCCAGGCCGGGCCCTGGCTAAGGGCCCCTGGAGCCACAGAGGCCCCTGAGGGGCCTCTCAATAGGATGGGGGAGTAGTAGCACTCCTTTTCTGTGATCCGCAGCAGAGTAGCTGCCACGAATTGTAGAGAGGGAGCTTCTTTTGCCTGCCTGTCTCTCCTATCTTTTGAGGCTGCATGGGCTGCACACGCAGGACTGCCATAAACCAAGATGGCGGCCGAGGTTTCCCTAAGAGACTGAAGCCTCTGGCACCATCTTGATTGATGCCAGCGCTGCATGTGCATAGCACCCCGCGCAGCCTCAAAAGACGAGAGACGGAGCCAGCCAATGGGCGGGCAGAAGCAGCTCCCTCCCTACAAGAGACAGGTAGGTGCACGTGTGTGAGCATGCACATGTGTGTGTGTGAGCACACGCATGCGCACCAGGTCAAGCTGGTGCCCAAGGGCCCCAGCATGTCTGGAGCCAGCCCTGAGTACAACCCATCCAATAACAGATTGAACCCCACCTACCCGGTCTAAGAGAACCACCCACTAATAGTGCCTCAGTCTTATCTGGGTTGGGCTTCAGTGTTTTGGCTTCCATCCAGTCCATTAGCAAAGCTAGACAGCAATCCAGCACATCCATTGCCACACCTGCACATGTACACAGAGCTGTGTGTCATCAGCATATTGATGACAGTGCACTCCAAATGACCCCACTCAGTGGTTTTATGTAGCTGTTAAACAGAATGGAGGATAACATGGATCCCTGTGGAACCTCACATTGAAGACTCCATGGAGTCAAGCAGTATCCCCCAAGGACTGGGGGTGGTCATCCAGATAAGACTGGAACCACAGCAAAGCAGTGATACCCAGTCCCAATTCAGACCGCCACTCCAGGAGGATACCATGGGCGATGGTATTGAAAGCCACTGAGAGATCAAGGAGAATCAACAGAGTCACACTCCCTGTGTCTCATTCTCTCTCTTGACAGAGGTCATTATCATACAGAGTGACCAAGACAGTTTCCATGGCAAAACTAGGCCTAAACCTCATAAGAACATAAGAACATAAGAAGAGCCTGCTGGATCAGGCCAGTGGCCCATCTAGTCCAGCATCCTGTTCTCACAGTGGCCAACCAGGTGCCTGGGGGAAGCCTGCAAGGAGGACCCGAGTGCAAGAACACTCTCCCCTCCTGAGGCTTCCGGCAACTGGTTTTCAGAAGCATGCTGCCTCTGACTAGGGTGGCAGAGCACAGCCATCATGGCTAGTAGCCATTGATAGCCCTGTCCTCCATGAATTTGTCTAATCTTCTTTTAAAGCCGTCCAAGCTGGTGGCCATTACTGCATCTTGTGGGAGCAAATTCCATAGTTTAACTATGCGCTGAGTAAAGAAGTACTTCCTTTTGTCTGTCCTGAATCTTCCAACATTCAGCTTCTTTGAATGTCCACAAGTTCTAGTATTATGAGAGAGGGAGAAGAACTTTTCTCTATCCACTTTCTCAATGCCATGCATAATTTTATACACTTCTATCATGTCTCCTCTGACCCGCCTTTTCTCTAAACTAAAAAGCCCCAAATGCTGCAACCTTTCCTCGTAAGGGAGTCGCTCCATCCCCTTGATCATTCTGGTTGCCCTCTTCTGAACCTTTTCCAACTCTATAATATCCTTTTTGAGATGAGGCAACCAGAACTGTACACAGTATTCCAAATGCGGCCGCACCATAGATTTATACAACGGCATTATGATATCGGCTGTTTTATTTTCAATACCTTTCCTAATTATTGCTAGCATGGAATTTGCCTTTTTCACAGCTGCCGCACACTGGGTCGACATTTTCATCGTGCTGTCCACTACAACCCCGAGGTCTCTCTCCTGGTCGGTCACCGCCAGTTCAGACCCCATGGGCGTATATGTGAAATTCAGATTTTTTGCTCCAATATGCATAATTTTACACTTGTTTATATTGAATTGCATTTGCCATTTTTCCGCCCATTCACTCAGTTTGGAGAGGTCTTTTTGGAGCTCTTCGCAATCCCTTTTTGTTTTAACAACCCTGAACAATTTAGTGTTGTCAGCAAACTTGGCCACTTCACTGCTCACTCCTAATTCTAGGTCATTAATGAACAAGTTGAAAAGTACAGGTCCCAATACCGATCCTTGAGGGACTCCACTTTCTACAGCCCTCCATTGGGAGAACTGTCCGTTTATTCCTACTCTCTGCTTTCTGCTTCTTAACCAATTCCTTATCCACAAGAGGACCTCTCCTCTTATTCCATGACTGCTAAACTTCCTCAGAAGCCTTTGGTGAGGTACCTTGTCAAATGCTTTTTGAAAGTCTAAGTACACTATGTCCACTGGATCACCTCTATCTATATGCTTGTTGACACTCTCAAAGAATTCTAATAGGTTACTGAGACAGGACTTTCCCTTGCAGAAGCCATGCTGGCTCTGCTTCAGCAAGGCTTGTTCTTCTATGTGCTTAGTTAATCTAGCTTTAATAATACTTTCTACCAGTTTTCCAGGGACAGAAGTTAAGCTAACTGGCCTGTAATTTCCGGGATCCCCTCTGGATCCCTTTTTGAAGATTGGCGTTACATTTGCCACTTTCCAGTCCTCAGGCACGGAGGAGGACCCAAGGGACAAGTTACATATTTTAGTTAGCAGATCAGCAATTTCACCTTTGAGTTCTTTGAGAACTCTCGGGTGGATGCCATCCGGGCCCGGTGATTTGTCAGTTTTTATATTGTCCATTAAGCCTAGAACTTCCTCTCTCGTTACCACTATTTGTCTCAGTTCCTCAGAATCCCTTCCTGCAAATGTTAGTTCAGGTTCAGAGATCTGCCCTATATCTTCCACTGTGAAGACAGATGCAAAGAATTCATTTAGCTTCTCTGCAATCTCCTTATCGTTCTTTAGTACACCTTTGACTCCCTTCTCATCCAAGGGTCCAATTGTCTCCCTAGATGGTCTCCTGCTTTGAATGTATTTATAGAATTTTTTGTTGTTGGTTTTTATGTTCTTAGCAATGTGCTCCTCAAATTCTTTTTTAGCATCCCTTATTGTCTTCTTGCATTTCTTTTGCCAGAGTTTGTGTTCTTTTTTATTTTCTTCATTCGGACAAGACTTCCATTTTCTGAAGGAAGACTTTTTGCCTCTAAGAGCTTCCTTGACTTTGCTCGTTAACCATGCTGGCATCTTCTTGGCCCTGGCAGTACCTTTTCTGATCTGCGGTATGCACTCCAGTTGAGCTTCTAATATAGTGTTTTTAAACAACTTCCAAGCATTTTCGAGTGATGTGACCCTCTGGACTTTGTTTTTCAGCTTTCTTTTTACCAATCCCCTCATTTTTGTGAAGTTTCCTCTTTTGAAGTCAAATGTGACCGTGTTGGATTTTCTTGGCAATTGGCCAGTTACATATATGTTTCATTTAATAGCACTGTGGTCACTGCTCCCAATCGGTTCAACAACACTTACATCTTGCACCAGGTCCCAGTCCCCACTGAGGATTAAGTCCAGGGTTGCCGTCCCTCTGGTCGGTTCCATGACCAACTGATCTAGGGAATAGTCATTTAGAATATCTAGAAACTTTGCTTCTTTGTCATGACTGGAACACATATGCAGCCAGTCTATGTCTGGGTAGTTGAAGTCACCCATTACTACCACCTTTCCTAGTTTGGATCCTTCCTCAATTTCATATCTCATCTCAAGGTCTCCCTGAGCATTTTGATCAGGGGGACGATAGATCGTTCCCAGTATTAAGTCCCTCCTGGGGCACGGTATCACCACCCACAACGATTCTGTGGAGGAGTCTGCCTCTTTTGGGGTTTCGAGCTTGCTGGATTCAATGCCTTCTTTCACGTATAGAGCGACTCCGCCACCAATACGTCCTTCCCTGTCCTTCTGATATAGTTTATATCCAGGGATAACCATATCCCATTGGTTTTCTCCATTCCACCAGGTCTCCGTTATGCTCACTATATCAATGCTCTCCTCTAAGACCAAGCACTCCAGTTCTCCCATCTTGGTTCGGAGGCTCCTAGCATTAGCGTACAGGCACTTGTAAGCAGTGTCTCTCTTCAAGTGTCTTTGGCACTTGTGGTTAGGCCTGTGGTAATTTTGCTCTTCTGAACTGATATCCTGTGCCCCTGCTCTCACAATGCCTACTTCTAGGCCTACCCCTTTTAAAATTTCATCATTTCTTTGGTTTTTATCCCAGGGGGGAGGTTTATTCCGAACCGGACCTTTCTCAGCTCCTGTCGGGTTTCCCCCCTCAGTCAGTTTAAAAGCTGCTCTGCTACCTTTTTAATTTTAAGTGCCAGCAGTCTGGTTCCATTCTGGTTCAAGTGGAGCCCGTCCCTTTTGTACAGGCCCGGCTTGTCCCAAAATGTTCCCCAGTGCCTAACAAATCCAAAACCTTCCACCCGACACCATCGTCTCATCCACGCATTGAGACTGCGAAGCTGGGCCTGTCTGGCTGGTCCTGCGCGTGGAACTGGTAGCATTTCAGAGAAAGCCACCTTGGAGGTCCTGGCTTTCAGCATTTTATTTATTTTATTTATTTAATTACATTTCTAGACCGCCCTATAGCAGAAAGCTCTCAGGGCGGTATACAACAAATAAAATCACAATTAAAATATGAGCAAGTGTGAAAAATATAATACAATTATAAAAACATTAAACATGATAAAAATCCAAAATAGAATTGCCATTGAGTTTATAAATTAAAATCAATATTAGGTTTAAAATTAAATTTAAAATGTTTAAAAAGCCTGGGCTTATTCTGGTCTTAGAAGTGCTGCTTAGAGATATAAGGCAAGATAAAAGAATTTCGGGATTAAAGATAAAAAAAGAAGAATATAAACTGAGAGCATTTGCTGATGATTTGATAATTGTACTAGAAAACCCTTTGGAAGGAATTAATGTATTGATGGACAAATTAAAAGAATTTGGACCGTTAGCAGGATTTAAGATCAACAATCAAAAAACAAAGATGTTGGTGAAAAATTTAACTTTAAGGGATCAGAAAGAGTTAATGGACAAGACAGATTTTACAATAGAGAAAAAGTTGAAATATTTAGGTATCATTATGACAAATAAAAACTCAAAGTTGTTTCATAATAATTATGAAAAATTATGGACAGAGATTAAGAAAGATTTGTTAAGATGGGATAAACTACAATTGTCATTAATGGGTAGAATATCTGTGATAAAAATGAATGTATTACCGAGAATGATGTTTTTGTTTCAAACAATACCTGTAATATTCTCTGATTTACCTTTTAAACAATGGCAAAAAGATATTTCTAAATTTGTATGGCAAGGAAAAAAACCAAGAGTTAAATTTAAACTACTACAAGATGCCAAAGAAAGAGGAGGACTGGGATTACCAAATCTGAGACTTTATTTTGCTGCCTGCTGTCTAGTCTGGATAAAGGAATGGATCTTATTAAGGAATAAAAGACTATTGGATTTGGAGGGCCATAACCTGAAGTGGGGATGGCATGGATATCTATGGTATGACAAAGTAAAAGTAAATGTAGACTTTAACAATCATTTTATAAGACGTCCTCTGTTGAAAATATGGAATAGATATAAACCAAGGCTTTATTCGAAAATACCATTATGTGTCTCAAGTCAAGAAGCGTTTTACAGAAGAGAAATGGCTGGAAAAGAGAAATGGTTAACTTATCAAGAACTATTAGAAAATGTACATGGAGAATATATAATGAAAGAGAGAGAACAACTGACAAAGGAAGGATATAGTTTTCAATGGTTTGCCTATTTACAATTGTTAGAAAGATATAAAATGGACAAGAAAATGTATGGGTTTGAAATAAGTAAATCTGATTTTGAAATAGGATTGTGTACAAATGATGAAAATATAATTGCGAAAATGTATAAACTCTTACTGAAAATGGATATGGAGGAAGAACAAGTAAAAGAGTGTATGGTAAAGTGGGCAAAAAATTTTGGTTATAACATACAAATGGATCAATGGGAAAATATGTGGAAAAAAGGCTTGAAATTTACACTATGCTATAATCTTAAAGAAAATTTTTATAAAATGATGTACCGTTGGTACATGACTCCAGAAAAGTTGTCAAAAATGTATAGTAATGTTTCTAATGTTTGTTGGAAATGTAAACAACAAGAAGGATCATTTTATCATATGTGGTGGCTGTGTAAAAAGGCAAAATCATTTTGGGCACAGATAGGTAGGAAGATGCAAAAAATTCTAAAGATAAACATTCAGTCAAAACCAGAATTTTTTTTATTGGGTTTTATGGATAAACAAATAGAAAAGAAATATGGAAGAATAATATTATATATGATTATGGCAGCAAGATTATTATATGCACAAAAGTGGAAAATGGAATCAATACCAACAATGGAAGAATGGCTATTGAAATTAATGGACTTAGTAGAAATGGATAAATTGACATGTCTACTTAGAGAAAAATCGACAGACACATTTCTTAAGGAATGGAAGCCTCTCTTAGACTTTTTGTTGAAAGATCAAAATAAAATGATGATACTGGGATTTGACGATTAACTAAGACAGCCTATGGAGAAAAGGGATTCTGTATGTACACATTAAGGGACAGGTTTGATGTATATTATATACTTATAGCTGATCTGCGACAAATCGGAAGTCAACTATTTTATTTTTATTTTTTGTTGTTGTATGTTTTTTTTTACTTTGTTTTGTTTGTTTTTTTGAAAAATTTGAATAAAAATTATTAAAAAAAAAAAAAAGCCTGGGCGAAAAGGTAGGTTTTTACCTGGCGCCGAAAAGATAACAAAGAAGGCGCCAGGCGTATCTCGTCTGGGAGGGCATTCCATAGTTCGGGGGCCACCACCGAGAAGGCCCTAGATCTAGTTGTTGATCTCCGGGCCTCTTTATGAGTTGGGACCCGGAGAAGGGCCTTCGACGTCGAGCGTAGTGAACGGGTAGGTACATAGCGAGAGAGGCGTTCCACCAGGTATTGCGGTCCGATGCCGTTTAGGGCTTTATAGGTAAGAACCAACACTTTGAATCTGGCCCGGAAACATATCGGTAGCCAGTGCAGCTGCGCCAGGACAGGTGTTATATGGTCAAATTTCTTTGTCCCAGTGAGAACTCTGGCCGCAGCATTTTGCACTAGCTGAAGTTTCCAAACCGTCTTCACAGGTAGCCCCACGTAGAGTGCATTACAGTAGTCCAATCTAGAGGTTACCATAGCATGGATAACTGAGGCGAGATTCTCCCTGTCCAGATAGGGTCGTAGTTGGGCTACCAGCCGAAGCTGGTAGAATGCATTCCGTGCCACCGAGGCTACCTGAGCCTCAAGTGACAGGAGAGGATCTAATAAGACCCCCAAACTACGTACCTGCTCCTTTAGGGGGAGTGTAACCCCATCTAGGGCAGGTCGAACGTCAACCATCTGGGCAGAGGGCCCTCCCACCAACAGCATCTCAGTCTTGTTAGGATTGAGTTTCAGTTTATTAGCTCTCATCCAGCCCATTATCGCGGCCAGGCAGCGGTCTAGTACATCAACAGCCTCACCTGATGAAGATGAAAAGGAGTAGTAGAGCTGCGTATCATCAGCATATTGCTGGAAACGCACTCCAAAACTCCTGATGACCTCACCCAGCGGCTTCATATAGATATTGAAAAGCATGAGGGACAGAACTGAACCCTGCGGGACTCCATATTGGAGTACCCAGGGACTCGAGTAATGTTCCCCCAGCATCACCTTCTGGAGATGATTCCCGAGATAGGAGCAGAGCCACCGCCAAGCAGTGCCTCCCACTCCTAAATCCGTAAGTCGCTCCAGAAGGATACCATGGTCGATGGTATCAAACGCCGCTGAGAGATCAAGGAGAACCAACAGAGTTACACTCCCTCTGTCTTTCTCCCGACAGAGGTCATCATACAGGGCGACCAAGGCCGTTTCTGTACCGAACCCCGGCCGAAAGCCCGATTGAAATGGGTCCAGATAATCAGTTTCATCCAAGAGAGCCTGGAGTTGGCGAGCGACCACACGCTCTAGGACCTTGCCCAGGAATGGAACATTTGCTACTGGCCTATAGTTGTCCAAATTATCAGGGTCCAAGGAGGGTTTTTTTAGGAGCGGTCTCACCACCGCCTGTTTCAGGCAGGGTGGGACCACTCCCTCTCGTAAAGAGGCATTAATCACCTCCTTGGCCCAGCCGGCTGTTCCATTCCTGCTAGCTTTTATTAGCCATGAGGGACAAGGATCCAGAGCAGAAGTGGTCGCCCGCACCTGTCCAAGCACCTTGTCCACATCCTCGAGCTGTACCAACTGAAACTCATCCAGTAAAACAGGACAAGACTGTGCTCTGGACACCTCATTAGGATCAAGTGCTACAATAATGGAGTCAAGGTCCCGGCATCCTACCTAGCAACCTAAATTTTGCTTCCAGGACCTCACGGCTGCATTTCCCCATGTCGTTGGTGCCAACGTGCACCACGACCACTGACTCCTTCCCAGCACTGTCTACCAAACTATCTAAACGACGGGCGATATCCGCAACCTTCGCACCAGGCAGGCAAAACACCTTGCGGTCTACACGCCCATCACACACCCCACTGTCTATGTTCCTAATGATCGAATCACCCACTACAAGGATCCCTCCACCCCCTGGAGATATATCCTCGGCACGAGAGGATAGCTGCTCATCCCTCAAGGAATGGGTCCCTTCTAAGGGATCGTTTCCCTCTTCCTCAGCTGGATGCTCTCCTTCCCTGAGACCATCGTTCTCCATGATAGCAGGAGAGCTATCATCGTTGGAGTGGGACACAGCTATAACGTCCCTGAAGGCCTCCTCCACACACCTCTCTGCCTCTCTCAGCTTTCCCAGGTCCGCCACCTTGGCCTCAAGGAAATGAAGTCGTTCCCGGAGAGCCAGGAGCTCATTGCACCGAGAGCACACCCACGACTTCTGTCCAACAGGCAGATAGTCGTACATGCTACAGGCGGTGCAAAACACTGGAAAGCCCCCACACCCCTGCTGCCTTCTTACCTCCATAGTTTTGTTTAAGGTTTATTACGTCAATGGGTTGGAGACTGTGGTTTAGTTGAGGTCAGGGAACAGACGGGCAGAGTGGGGGGCCCTGGCCTCCTTGCCCTGCTGCCAAACTCGCTCTGCTGCTTAACTCGCCTTGACGCTTCGTCAGCTGGGGCCTTGACGCTTCGTCAGCTGGGGCCTTGACGCTTCGTCAGCTGGGGCCTTGACGCTTCGTCAGCTGGGGCCTTGACGCTTCGTCAGCTGGGGCCTTGACGCTTCGTCAGCTGGGGCCTTGACGCTTCGTCAGCTGGGGCCTTGACGCTTCGTCAGCTGGGGCCTTGACGCTTCGTCAGCTGGGGCTCCCTCTAGCTCATGGAGCAGGCTCCCTCGCTAGGGTGCTCTGACTTTATATGTGTGGCTGGTTCCTCCCAGCTACTGCTGCCAGCCAATGATGTGTTACTTGAGGCTGATGGCTATCAGCTGGGGCTTAACTCTTTAGTATTCTCTCAGGCTTCCTTCCTTTGAAGGCAGGAAGGCAGGCTTCCTTCCTTCCTGAGCGAGGGGCGGGGCTGTTTAAGCTTTTGGCTGCTTTTAATCTAAGGAAGGGGCTGCGCCTTCCAGGCAAGTCTTTTTTGTTTGTTGTTTTCCCACCTAGAACAGCCTGACCTTTCTTTAACCTAGGGAAACAGAGCTTGTGGTTGTGTTTCAGGAAGGCTGAAGCTGCCCTTTTTAGCAAGGACTGAGCTGACTCTCTCCCTGTATGTGTCGGTGGAGTTTCCTTTTCCCCCTTCTCTCCGACTGGAATTTAGCCTTGTTTACAGTGTCCCCTGAAGCTTTCCTGCTAGGGTGGTGTTGAAAACTAGCTTTCTATAGGCTTCCTTCTCCTAGGATCTGTCTCCTAAGATATAGGTTCTTTCAGGATTTGGCTCCTAGCTCAGGGTGACCTTGGGCTGCCCTTATTACTTATTGCTCTGAGCTGTTTTACTTCAATTAAATAATGGAATAAATGGGAGCTACTTACCCTCTTTTCGCTCTGCTGCTTAACTCGCCTTGACGCTTTGTCAGCTGGGCCCTTGACGCTTCATCAGCTGGGGCTCCCTCTAGCTCATGGAGCAGGCTCAATTGAAATGGGACTAGAACACTCTAAAAACATTCCAAACTTGAAAGATGTTAGGGTTTCAATAAAAAGCCCCCTCAATATTATCAGAGTTTTTGTTCTGCATCTAAAAATACCATTACAGTTTCATCTTCCATAACAGATGCATAGTCCAAGATAAATAAGATTTAATGTATGTTGTCTTACAACCTTTGCTTCCAATTAAAGCCTGTTTGGTCTGGATTTATATATTTATGATACTTTGCTAATTTAAAATATCCTGAACCTTCCTTCTGCTTTGAAAATATGGATCCCCAAGTTTTGAATAACTTTCGCCCTATTTCAAATTTACCATTTCTAGGCAAGGTCATTGAGCGAGTGGTGGCTAATCAGCTGTCGGCACACTTGGATGAAACGGATTATTTGGATCCATACCAATCGGGTTTCAGCACTGGACATGGAACTGAAACAGCCTTGGTCGCTCTGGTGGATGATATGAGGAGGGCGTTAGATAGGGGAGAATTCACCTTTCTTGTCCTCCTCGATCTCTCAGCGGCTTTTGATACTGTCGACCACAGTATCCTTTTACATCGCCTGGAGGGACTGGGAATAGGAGGCACTGTACTGCAGTGGTTCCACTCCTTTCTCTCCGATAGGCATCAACAAGTAGCATTGGGGGAGGAGGTTTCAGACCCTTGGCCTCTCAATTGTGGTGTGCCACAGGGCTCTATCCTCTCTCCCATGCTATTTAATATCTACATGAAGCCGCTGGGGACTATCATTAGGAGATTTGGGCTGCAGTGTCACCAGTATGCAGATGACACTCAGCTCTATCTCTCGTTTAAATCCTCACCAGAGTTGGCTGTGGAGACCATGTCCAAGCGCCTGGAATCCCTGAGTGGATGGATGGGAAGGAACAGGTTGAAGCTGTATCCTGATAAGACCGAGGTGCTACTCGTGGGGGACAAGGGAAGGTTGGGAGATATTGACTTGATGTTCGATGGGGTGAAATTGCCCCTAAAGGACCAAGTCCGCAGCCTAGGGGTTGTCCTTGATTCCAAGCTGTCCATGGAGGCTCAGATTTCGGCAGTGAGCCGGGCAGCTTGGTATCAATTACACCTCATACATAGACTGCAACCCTACCTCCCTGTTCATCAGCTCCCATTGGTGGTACATGCCCTGGTCACCTCTCGTTTGGACTACTGTAATGCGCTCTACGTGGGGCTACCCTTGAAAACGGTCCAGAAACTACAACTTATACAAAATGCGGCGGCTCAGCTACTTACAAACTGTCGCCGCCGGGAGCACATCACCCCAGTGCTGTTTGATCTGCACTGGCTTCCAGTTGTTTTCCGGGCCCAATTCAAGGTGTTGGTATTAACCTTTAAAGCCCTACACGGTCTCGGCCCAGTTTATCTGATGGAGCGCCTCCAACGCCACCAATTATGCCGCCTGACAAGATCAGCCACACAGGGCCTTCTCTCAGTCCCACCAACTAAAACAGCTAGGCTGGTAGGGAGTAGAGAGAGGGCCTTCTCTGTGGCGGCCCCCACTCTCTGGAACTCCCTCCCATATGATCTTCGGCATGCCCCTTCCCTGAATGTATTCCGCCAGGCCTTGAAGACCTGGCTTTTCAGACAGGCCTTCGAGACTTCCGGGGAGGGTTAATCTTTTTTACTAATTGCCTGCTACTCTGAACTGTCACTGTTTTACTGTTTTATTGTTGTACTGTATTTATTATGATGTATTTTAATTGAGTTGTACGTCGCCTAGAGTGGCCATTGGCCAGATAGGTGACTTATAAATTAAAATTATTATTATTATTATTAGTTACTATGTGTGTAACTCTATCCCTTGCATCAGCCTTCTGAGATTAAAGGCTCTTTGTAAATTCTCAGGCATAATGTTAAGAAGAATGTCAAAATTATTATGAAATTATGTCAGAATGTATATAGATTTTGTAGCTAGAAAGATAACCTATTGATTCCTGTCTAAATATCTTTCCTGCAAAAAACATATGGATTTTTATTTTTGACTCAATATTTCGATCTGCATTCCTATAGAGGTGTGTATGAAAGAAGATTACATTGAAATCATCCAAAATGCTCAAGTATTTTTATCCTAACTGTAGTCTCCAAGAGGAGAATCATGCTTTTCTTCTTATGTGAGGTTGATCTACAGAAAGGAAATAGTGGAAATAAGCATTATACTCATTGTTGTTTCATTCCACAGCTTATCATGTATTTCATATGAAACTAATGAGGGTAGTGGTTGGAAGGCCTTCTCTACTGGAAGTGACCACAAAAGATTACTGGGACAGCAATGATAGTTATATAATGGAAATCAGTGTTCATAGTATATTTTTTGAACAGGTAACATGCAGCCAGGTCTGTTGTAATTTCTTGATAAAGTACAAGCAGGTTTAATGTGCATCCAGACACCAGAATGATACTAATGCTTCTCTTCCCATTTGTTTCTACACAACAAACATCATAGTTTTAGACCAGTTTATACTATGGCTTTCCCCACAAAAACCTAGAAATTGTAGATCATTGATGGTACTTAGAGATCTGTAGTTCCCTTCACAGAACTATTGTTCCTAGGGGATCCTAGGACTAGATTAAGTTTATAGCAAGTGTGGGCAAGCTTTTATCTTTCGAGGGCCATATTCCCTTGGAGATAATTCCCTCTCTCTGCCATCCCCTTCTTTGTCTCCTTTCTGTCTCCATCTTCTGTCCCAACCAGTAGGCTGCAGGGGGAGGGCAGAGCACTCTCGCTGGAGGTATTCCATTCATCCATTCTCATTTATTTCCATCTATAGACTGCTTACTATCAGAAAGATCTCAAAGCAGATTACAATACAGCACATATCTATAAACAATAAGTACAATAAAAACCATGTCAAATGATTTATGTGACAAAATTAATGAACAATATATTTTTACATAACACAATATAAATGAAATCAGAGAGCATTACAACCGACAAAACAGATATTCATACAACCACTCACCCAGTCTCACTCACCATCCATTCCATATAATCACTACAATCATTCACTACTTCAAACATCTGTATCAACCAACCATTCATACATAAACCACTTGCATTCAACATACAAAAAATAACTGCCAAGCACAAACATGTAAAATACTTTCCCCACCTCTGAAGTACTAAAGGGCTCATGCCCCACATCCACAGAACTATGTAATACTCCTTTCACATCTCTCACCTGAGAGGGACCCAGTTCTATACCAGAGCAGGCTCTCACTCCCAACTGAATAATTGTAACATGCATGGTACTGCAGCCTCAGCTCCTGATAAGTTACCAGTGAGCAAACACAAACATCCACTTCACACTCAGGATGGCCATGAAGGTCACCATAAACTCATGCATATGAACTAATAGCTTGCAGAGAGCCTTTGAAATGGCCGAGGGCTGCATGAGCCCTAAGGTCACATGTTGCCCAATCCTAGTCTATAGGGAAGAGATACCTCGTGTGTAGATTACTATGATATGGATGTAAAAGAATACAAACTAGAGAATTTAAACCTGCATATTATCTACCCCACATTCTCATTATAGTTGGAATGAATAGCAGTCAGAAGATTTTTTCTTAGTATTATTATATTTCTATCCCACCTTACCTCTAAGGTGCTCAAGGTGGCATATGTGTTTCTCCTTCTCTCCTTTTTATTCTCACAAACAACCCTGTGAGGTTGGTTAGGCTGAGAGTGATTGGCCCAAGGTCACCCAGTGGGCTTCATGGCTAGGTCTCCCAGGCCCTAGTCTGACACTATAACTATAGTTATATTGTCTATATATCTATATCTATATCTAAATCTAATCTATCTATATATACTATAACTACTACACCACACTGGTTCTCTATATTATACTGATGGAATTTCTATAAGAAAAACTTATTACAGCATTGACTATCTTATGTTTTAACCCAGAAAATGCTTTGCTTTTGTCGAATTTCATTGCTCATTTATACAATTGTGAAATTAATCTTGAGACACTGAATCTGTGAGATCCAGAGATATATGAATCTGAGAGATTCAGAGAGATATTAGCCCCAATCCAGGTACAGTCAGCTATAACTTATATGCAACCCTGTGCACAGTCAGTCCTGTTGAACTCCAAATACATTCATTTTATTTAAAATGATTATATACTGCTTTATGTCTTCCAGACCTCAAAGTAATTTCCATTAAAATGGACATCAGTAACAACAAAAACAGTACAATAAGTTGAATCAAACATATTAATTCATAACAACTTCATTCCATTTAAACAGTGCAAGAAAGAGTCAAATAGGAGAGAAACAATCAACCTTCAAAGCCTTTTAAAAACAGATGGGTTTTCACCAGTCAGCAAAAACCCTTTAATTTTGTAGCCATTTGTGATTTCAAGGGAAGGGAGATCAATAACTGGAGTGCCACCACAGAGAAATCCCTCTTCCTGATCCCTGCACAATGAGCAACACATTGGTGGGACTACAAGTAGGCCCCCTCTGCTGATCTCAGGGCTTGTAATGGTTAGTATGGGGATAGGCATTTCATTATGTACTTAGGTCCCAAATCATGTAGTGCTTTATAGGTTGCTTTGCACCTTGAATGCGACTTGGTAATATTCAGGCAGTTGATGCAGATTCTGGTAGTTCAGTATTACTGCATTCTGCAGTAGCTGTGGTTTGGGGCTATTTTCAAGGGCAACCTGACACAGAGCACATTGCAGGAGTCTATTAGTTTTCAGCTGGTGGGTCAGGACTCATTACAAGGTCACAGCCTGATTTAAGGTGGGCCGCAACAGCAGCACTACCACTGTACAGATATATGGTAAAAAAAATTGAGAAATAAGTCCCCGAATGCCTGTTTAGGTTAAAGGTGGATCCTGAGTCAGAAAAGGTTGAAGACTACTGCAGTAGTCTATATGGGAGGTAACCATAGTATGATCATAGCAAGGCTATCCCAGGCTAGGAACAGCTGAAACTGGCAAACCAACCTCAGCTGGTTAAAGGCACTCCTATCCCCTGAGGCCACCTGGGCCTCTAATGACAAAGTTGGATCCAAGAATATCCCTAGGCTATGTACCTGCTCCTTTAGGGGGAGTGCAACCCCTTCTAGAATAGGCTGAATCCTGGACATGAGAACCATACACTGCTGGTGACTGCTATCTTATTGGCATTCAGCTTCAAATTATTGGTTCTCATCCAACCCATTGTCTTCTTGAAGCACTGGTTTAGCACAAACACAGGTATATTAGGATTAGATGGTATAGGACTGCACTGCAAGACTTACTGAAAGCAATGGGATGTACGTTATTTGGGACTAGTTCTCTGGTTATGAATGGGGCTTAGCCCCAATGAACTTTAACTGATTTGTGTCCCTTGTCTTGGTTTGGATATATTATTTGTCATACGTATGCTCTGGGGTATTAGATTAATAATATGAAAATGCTCCCTTGGAAGACCCATTTATTGAATTAGAATTTTTAAACTATTCCAATTAAAGATAGCTCTGCAATTTTTCTAGTATGTATTGTGCATAAGTACTATGCTGGCAAAATGAATGTTAAGGCCTTATTACAACAGTCATGTTTTCATGGAGTAAGTCCTATGATAGAAAGCTAATTAATCATCCGTGCTGAAGACAAATTAATGTTATTTTTTTTAATAAACATCCCTAGGGTAAAACCACCATAGCTGTGATTATCACATTTGCATCCCTCCTCTGTGATGTCACAACTGTTGTCTTAACATTGAAGAATTCCTGCTCTTATCTTAAAACAATGCACTATGTTCTACCTATTAAAATCTCTGTGGCGGACTGGCTATCTGAAGACCACAGTGCTGAACGCAATGCCTCAGCGGTTTCCAAAGTTTTAACGACGCTACCGGTAAGAATCCTAAATGCTACTTGTCAGTTTAGATTTCTTTCCTGCCTTCTCCTAAGCACTCTGAACAGGGGAAGGACAAAGATGTACTCTTGTGCTGTGTGGTCACATGATACATTTTCCCAAAGTCACATCCATACATAACACTTTATTTATTTGTTTGTTTATTTATTTATTACATTTGTATACCGCTCCATAGCCGAAGCTGTCTGGGTGGTTTACAACAATTAAAACATTAAAAACAAATATACAAATTTAAAAACACATTTTTAAAAAACAATTTAAAAACACATGCTAAAATGCCTGGGAGAAGAGGAAAGTCTTAACCTGGTGCCGAAAAGATAACAGTGCACCTTGTCAGCGAGATCATTCCATAATTTGGGGGCCACCACTGAGAAGGCCCTTTCCCTGGTTGCCAGACTCCCAGCTTCCCTCCGAGTAGGCACCCGGAGGAGGGCTTTTGATGTTGAGCGTAATGCATGGGTGGGTTCATATCTGGAGAGGTGTTCCATCAGGTATTGTGGTCCCAAGCTGTGTAAGGCTTTATAGGTTAAAACCAGCACCTTGAATTGAGCTCGGAAACATACAAGCAGAATCGGAAACATACAAGCAGATACATTAGAATCAGATGAATTTAAATTTGGCCTATGAGAAGAGAATGGAGTGGGGACATTAATACACCCTTTGGCTTCTGGGTCAGTGAAGGAGTGGAACAGACATACAAGGGTTAATTCTTCAGATAAATGGTTGGGTCAAAACTTAGGGCTTATCTACACAGCGATTTACTGTGTGTCTGGTGCTACTTGCATCCCCTTTTAATTCTCATGGTTCACATGATGTTATTGGCAAACAGAAGCTATCACACAGTTTCTCCCCTGTAAATCCATACTAACCTGATCCTCTGATAATCTGAAAAGGGAAGGAAAAAACGTCTCCACTCCATATGTCTAGGGCTTGCAGACGCTGCGCTCCAATGCTTTTAGGTGGGTGTGTCAATCATTCCCCTCTCTACGCCCATTCCCTCCTCCTCCCTTCTTTCATTTCATTTCCTGTGGGATGAAGAGAAACTCCGCTTTTCTCTCCCGTTCTGTAAGCTTCTTTTATGTTGCTGCAAATGGTGCCTTTATTTTCTTTCCGGCTCCTAACTTGTACACAAAAGCATAACACTGCTCAAACAAAGATTTGTACTTCATCTGTATTGTACCAGTGAAAATACAAATAATCACACTTCTGGATTTTTTTTTTTAATTGAACTTACTGGTAGAACAAATAGAGCATGCTCAGTTGCCAGGTAATGAGAGGAATATTAAATTAGAGGGTGAGGTCTTTAGGAAACTGCGTGATTGATGCTTCCCCTCAAGTGTGACTAGAAAACACTGTGTTTGCAGTTGGCATTGATCCCTTACTGCAGACTGTGCAAACAGAAAATGGAGGTAAAAACAGCATCTTTAGCACAAAGTTATGCTCCCATGTGGATAAGCCCTTAGGCAACCAGAAGAGGAGGAAATCTTCCTTCTAAGTCTTGACTGCCTTCTACAGGAAAGCAAAATTACTTCTTTTCTCTCTCTCTTGTTCCTCCCCTTTGTTTTTCTGTTGCTCTAAGTCAGGGAAAACAGGAACTTGAAATTCACCATGAGGAGTAAACTCCAACCCCTCCAAGGTTACCACTCCATTCGAACAGCTGCAGCACTGGGGGACTGGAGAAGTGAGCATTTGAGCACCTGGATGCTTGCTTGCTCATTCCTCTGGGTTGCTATGTCTCAAGACAGCAGAGGTCCCTGGTAAGTGCTGCAAGGACTGGGACCCCCTGCATGACCCTGAATCCAGAGAGAGGCTGCAGTCAATCTTGCAGCCTCCTTGCATCAGCTCCTGGCTGGGTTAGGGGGCATAAAAGCCTGGCTGCCCTTGGCTGTCGGGACTGCTGTCGGTGGGGTCACCACCAAAGGGAGTTGGGATCCCCTTAAGGAATCCTGAGGGTGAAGGTGCTACCCCTTCTATTTTTAAAAAAAAATCTAGAAGAGATTGGTAGTTGGAAGGGCGTAGGGCGCATGTACAGTCCCTGCACATGGTGGGAGCCTGTGCAGTGAACTGAGTGATAGGAGAAAGTTGCCAGATGCCTTCAGAGTGAGAGTCTGTAACTGGCAGAAGGCTGGCCCTCCATGGGTGTGAGATGGGGGAGGAGTCTGAAAAATATTGGGTGGGTCTGACTGTTCCCAATTCTCTCAGAGGCCTACTGGGATAATTGGTTCAGGTAGCTTTTATTGGTGGGCTCTTGTTGTGCCCATAGCAGGTGTTCAGGAGGAGTTTTAATAAGGAGAAACATGGGTGATGCCACCCCAATGTTAGTGATCATAGGTAGAGGTATAGCCATGGGGAGATGGTGAACTACCATAGAAGATGAAGGCAAGGCTACCTATGCCTTGTTCCTCTCTCTCACTCCTCCCATGGATGGGTTCCTTGTTGCTCATCTGCTGTGCCCATTGGCTTGTGTGTGCTGTTGTTTAACTCCACATCGGTACACAATAAGATAACTCACATCCATGATTTGATCATGGATGAGGGTGCCGATTTGTTTTGCATTACTAAGACCTGGGTGGGTGAGCTGGGAGAAGTTAATCTGACCTAGCTTTGCCCACCTGGATACTCGGTGCAGCACCAGCACAGGCTGCAGGGACATGGGGGAGAGGTTGCTGTGGTCTATAGAACTCCCATCTCTGTCACTAGGAAATCACTCTGTCTTGGAGCTGACTGTGAGGTCCTGTACTTGGTGTCGGGCTAAGGAGTCAGTAAACTAGGGTTGCTGCTGGTGTACCGTCCACACTGCTGCCCAGCAGCTTCTCTGACCAAGCTGGTGGAGGCCGTCTCAGTTGTGGTATTGGAGGAGCCCGGAACGATAGTCCTGGGTGATTTCAATGTCCATGATGAGGCTACCTCTAGTGTTCTGGCTCAGGACATCATGGCCTTCATGATGACCATATGGCTGTCTCAAGTTGTCACCAGCCCAACGCATAGGGCAGGGCACACCCTCGACTTGTTTTTTGCTCCAGATGGAGGAAGGGGTGTCTGGAGATAGGGGGGTGGACGTCACCCCGTTGTCATGGTCAGACCACTTCCTGGTGAAGTTTAGACCTACGGCTCCGATCCTCCCCTGCAGGGGTGGTGGACAAATTAAGATGGTCCACCCACACTAATGGAATCCACTGGATTCCTGAATGCCCTGGGGGAGTTTCCAGTAGATAGAGCAGGTGACCCTGTTGAAGCCCTTGTCATGCTGTGGAACAACAAAGCATATTGGACTCTTAACACGGTTGCCCTAAGCACCCTCTCTGGCATTGTGGAACCCAGTTTGCACCTTGGTACACCAGAGAACTAACAGCAATTAAACAGGCTGAATGACAACTAGAGCACAAGTGACAAAAGATGTGCTGTGAGGTTGATCGGGCATGAGTGAAACATCATAAATGTGCCTGCTGTGTGGTAATGAGGGCAGCAAAGAAGGCCCACTTCTCTGCCACCGTCGTATCCTCATATAGCCATCCAGTGGAGCTTTTCTGAATTGTCAGGGGTCTGCTGATATCAACGCCAGGAAATGTAGACCCTTCGGAGACCCACTGTGAATTGTTTGCCAGGCACTTCGAGGGTAAAGTTGCTTACCTCAGCAATCTTGATGCTCCTTCCACATCTACTGTAGTGCCTAGTGAGTTGTCCAGGGCAACATCTGCTGCAGCTTCTTGGGATTGGTTTCAGTTGATGTGGCCGGATGATGTGGACAAGGTGTTTGTGACAATGTGGCTGGCAATGTGTCCTCTTGACCCTTGCCAATGGCTTATTAAAGCTTGCTGAGGGAGCTTGACTGAGTGGATCCAGGGTGTAGTCAATGTGTCATTGTGGGAGGGAGTGGTTCTAGCTGCCCTGAAAGAGGCAGTGATCTGACTGCTCCTGAAAAAACCCACCCTGGACCCATTGGTTTGTGACAACTACCACCTGGTTGCAAATACTCCCTTTTTAGGAAAGGTGATTGAGAGGTTTGTGGCACAGCAGTTGCAATTATTCTTGGATGAAACAGATCTTGACTCATTCCAGTCTGGGTTCAGGCCTGGTTATGGGACTGAATCAGCCTTGGTCGCTCTGATGGATGACGTTTATTGGGAGAAGGACAAGGGGAGTGCGACCCTGTTATTCTTACTTGATCTCTCTGCAGCTTTTGATACCATTGGCTATGGTATCCTTCTGAGCTGACTTAGTGAGATGGGTATTGGAGGCACTGTTTTACAGTGGTTCCAGTCCTATCTCCAAGGTCGTTCTCAGACAGGAGCATTGGACGGTAGTCTTTCTGCCCCCTGGCAGTTGTGCTGTGGGGTGCCATAGGATACCATCTTGTCCCTGATGCTGTTTAACATCTACATGCAGCCCTTGGGAGTGGTCATCAGGAGATTTGGGGCAAGGCGTCAGCAGTACGCTGATGATACCCAGCTCTATTTCTCTATAACATCTGAATCGGGAGAGGCTGTGCAAGCCCTGGACCAGTGCCTGGACTCAGTGGTGGGTTGGATGAGGGCCAATAAACTGAGTCTGAATCCTAGCAAGATGGAGGTGCTGTGGGTTGGTGGTTCCTGAGTTCAGATAATTGGTCAGTTGCCTGCTTTGGATGGGGTCATACTCCCTCTGAAAGAGCAGGTCTGTAGTCTGGGGGATGCTCCTGGAACCATCTTTGTCACTAGAGGCCCAGGTGACCTCTGTGGCTAGGAGTGCCTTTTACCAGCTGCAGCTGGTAAGACAGCTGCAGCCATTTCTGGACCAAGATAGCTTGACCATGGTTATTTCAGGCTGGATTACTGTAATGCTCTCTATGTGTGTCTGCTCTTGAGGTTGGTCTGGAAGCTGCAGCTGGTGCAGAATGTGGTGGCTTGACTGCTCAATGGGGAGGGTATCGCCAACATGTCACCCCACTGCTGAAAGAATTGCACTGGCTGCCTATTAGCTACCAGGCTAAGTTCAAGGTTCTGGTTTTGGTGTACAAAGCCCAGGATACCTGAAAGATCATCTTACCCCTTATATACCCAGCAGATCACTACGCTCTACAGGTGAGGGCCTCCTGCAGATACCATCTTATCAAGAGGTCCGTTCCAGACTACATGGGAAGCAGATCTTTAGTGTAGTGGCACCAACACTTTGGAATTCCCTCCCCTTAAATAGTAGACAGGCACCATTTCTGTTATCTTTTAGGCACCTACTGAAGACCTTCCTCTTTCAACAAGTCTTTTAAGTAGAGACCTTATCCCAGTCTGCATCTGTGTTGGAATTGCTTTTTAAGATGTTTTTAAAGCTTCTTTTAAAAAATATGTTTTTAAAGATTTTTTAATGTGATTTTAAAGATGTTTTGTTTTAATATACTTTAATGTTCTGTTTTTATGAAGTTTTAGAGTGTTTTTAGTGTTTGCTGTGTTTAGTGTTTGTTTGCCGTTCTGGGCTCCTACTGGGAGAAAGGGTGGGATATAAATTTAATAAATAAAATAAATAACGGTGGTGACCTTCTTGCGCCAATTTTCAGTCATAGAAAATTACTGAGTCAGACCATTGATCCATCTAACCTAGCATTATCTACACTGATTGGCAGTGTCTCTCCAGGGTTTCACACTGGTGTCTCCCATTTGTAACTAGAGATGTTGGGGATTGAATCTGGGACTTTCTGCATGACAATTAGATGCTCTATCACTGCTCTTCCCTTCCCCTCTGGCAAAGCTGTGATAAAGATTGGTCTCACTGCCCTTCTAACATAAGTGACCTAGTGGGAGGTGCCTTCAGGAAATGGTAGGATTCCTGTAAGTCACCCCTGCTTTCCCTCCTAGGCAGGTTTGAGCCCATTCTGTCAGTGCCCCTCAGTTAATGAAAGGCAGAGATCCCACATGCAGGAACAGCACTTGAGGTGTCCATCACTTGTGTCTGTCATTTTAAATTTACCTCAGGAAGCAGAGTCATTAAAGGAGACTCCCTGTCCTGTGGGACCCCCAGCGGTTTGGGTTCCTACTAGGGTTGCCAGGTTCATGGCCTGAGACTGATCCTGTATCTTTAGGAGAAGAGAAAGTCAGCCAAGTGCAGGTGTTCTTGCAACCCTGTAATGGGAAAAATCACAAGGTGGAATTCTCCCTTCCCCCTGCACAACTTTTAAAGATACAGAAGACCTCTTGGTTGCCAGGCCCGGTCTCCAAGAGGTCTTCTGTATCTTTAAATGTTGTGCAGTGGGAAGAAAGAATTCCACCTTGTGGTTTTTCCCATTACAGGGTTGCAAGAACACCTGCACTTGGCTGACTTTCTCTTCTCCTAAAGATACAGGATCAGTCTCAGGCCATGAACCTGGCAACCCTAGTTCCCACAATTGGTGAGGTATTGCCTGAAGCAGCTATAGATAGTTTGCTCCATTTAGATCTCCTCACATGGCTTAATGAAGAGGTGGTAAATCAGAAAGCATCTACTTTGGCAAGATTCTTGGTGTATCCCTCTCAGAGAGAGAGAGAGAAAGGAAGGGATCCTGTCAAGAGTTCTTCCTCAGAGTCTTTTTATTACTCTCTCACCCCCCCTCCTCCTCCACCAACATTCCTCCTAGTCTTTGCTGATTAGAAGAACATTTTATAGAAGTCCAACTGTCCATTCTCCAGGACTCTTATTTGACTGAACACTCACAGGAAACTTTTTTTATCTTTCCCATCAGAAATGCCCTCAAGGAGCAGCTCCAAAGATCTCCTTTTTCTGTTATGAAGTCCATCATGCCAGATAACATGCTAATGTTTCCTAAACGTCAGATCATGGGGGCACACTTTTTTTTTCTAAATTAAAATTAGAAAGACTTCTCACAGGTGCACCTAGATATGTAAGAATAAACATTAACTGGCTTCAGAGGAGATCACTCTTTGTATCTGCATGAGTCTCAGCTCTGGTTGTGCTCCTGATTAGAAGGAAACTAGGCCAACGTTCAAGCATGCAGAGATGCAATGAGCTCAATGGAAGCTTTAATTCAATTAACCTAATGAGAAATTATTTTCATGAGCACTATCAGTATATGCCAGTTAAAAGACTTTATGAGGCTTCTAAGAGGTATGTCTTGTTGGCTACCTACCCCGAGTGCCAGGACATAGGTGCAAGACTGTTATTGGGGATGCAATGCTGTGGGGGAAGATATATCAGCAGAGCAGAGGTGTTCTAGAATGAATCATAGAATCATAGAGTTGGAAGGGGCCTTGTAGGCCATCCAGTCCAACCCCCTGCTCACAGCAGGAAATCCACAGCTAGAGCATCTCCCGCAGATAGCTGTCCAGCCTCTGCTTGAAGACATCCAGCAAAGGGGATCCCACCACCTCCCTAGGCAGTCGGTTCCATTGCCGAACTGCCCTTACTGTCAAGAAGTTCCTTGTAATGTCCAATCTAATGTCCAATGCTTGTGGTGTCTAAAAGATTTCAACCATGAAATCCCAGTAAGGTATCTTCAATACTGTAATACAGAAGAAAAAGGCTTGTGCACTTTTCCCCCATGGATCACTTGAAAATTGCTGATGGTCTTTGTGGACCACCTAATTATTTTTCTGTCTGTTGTAGCAATTATAATGCAGTGTGATTTTTATGTTTTCACTGCAACTTTGATGCTATGTGATTTCTAGTTGTTTTTGTTGTTTCTTTTGTTTCTTATATTGTATGTTATTGTATTAAAATTTGCATTCCATAGAATTCAAATTGTAATATGATAAAATGGAAATGGACTGCCTTCAAGTCAATTCTGACTTATGGCAACCCTATGAATAGGGTTTTCATGATAAGAGGTATTCATAGGTGGTTTACCATTGCCTTCCTCTGAGGCTGAGAGGCAGTGACAGGCCCCAAATACAATTCACTAATAGGCAAAAAACCTTGCAGTTTAAGAATGTACCTATAGCCACCAGATATTTCTATCAAACTTTTAAAACCAGGGAAATTGGGCAGCTATAGTGAATGCACCAGACCTGAACTTACAAGATCTGAACAGGGTGGTTTATAACAGATGCAATTGGAGGTCACTGATTCATAGGGTCACCATAAATTGTAATCTACCTGAAGGCACATAACAAAAACAACAAAGTAATAAGCAGAGCTTGGAAGATTACTTTTTAAAAGTAATAAATTAAAGTTACAATTAAATGGCCCAAAAAGTAGTAATTACCGTTACAATTACAATTGCTCTGAAAGTAACAGATTACTTTACTTTTTCTCAAAACTAATCACTACAATTACATTTCAGTTAGTTTTTTAAAAAATGCCTACAAAGTGGTGGACTTGACTGCTGCACATCTAAGTAACCTAAAACAACATTAAAAATAAACACACACATCCAGAGGTAGTAGAATAATTCTTTTTATCCGTAAGATAGCAATGGTGGTCTCTCTGCTGGTAAGGAAGGTGGGGAGGGACGCAGAGGCCACTACTCAGATCTTTGCATGTCAAACCAAGTGCAGCCCCCACTCACCCCAGCCAGCAAGCATAATCTCTCTCACTTAACTACCTCCCAGAACCTGCCCTGTCCTGTTCTGCCCTGCCACCAACTAAGGGACTCACCCAAGCAAACATTTTCCCCTGAGATGCAAAAAAGTTAAAACACTGCAAATGCAGCACAGTAGCCAGAGAGGGTGGTGGAGGCCACTTTGTGTGCCAAGTGCAAAAACAGTAATCACACACACACACACACTGTCATCTTTCACCTCCACAGTTCTTTATCTCCATTCTGCTGCTGCCTCCTTCTCCTTTATCCATGTTCTTGCCCTCCGGGTCCTTTTTCTCTCCACTCCATTCTTCACCACCACTATTTTAAACAATTGTTTTCTCCACTCCACCCCATCTCACTCTCAGCCTCCTCCTTCTTTGCCTCCTACCCACCTATAGAGCATGAGGGAAGAATGACGCTGTATAGAAGCCCAGTTTGAGGCACATGATTTTCATCCACAAATCAGAGGAGCAGAAGACTTCCCCTGCTTCCCCTCCCCCAAGTAATGCCCAAATGTAATGCTGGAAACGTCACAATTACTCCACAAAAGTAATAAAATTACTCCTAGTTCTATTACAATCAAAATGTAAAGGAATTACGCACTTGTTCCTCAAAAAAGTAATGACTTACAAGTAATTTGTTACTTGTAACAAATTACTTCTGTGTCTACATCCCTAGTCTTTTGAGTATATTGTACAATTTCTCCATATAACTTTTACCCATATCTGCAATTTTGCAAAAATAGTAAGACACTGCTGTGAGTGTGTTGACATTGAGCTCACTTCCCCCCTAAACAGGGGGAGGCATTTCCAGTGTTATGTTTAGCAAGTCCAAATTCCATGGGGCTGTAATCCTATCAAGCACAGAGTTCTGTGAAATGGAAAGGATTTTGGATCCAAGCGTGGGAGAAGGCATGCAACCTTAGCTCCACCTATTACTTACAAGTATGGGAAGGTTCAGACAACCTTGTTATTACAATTATCAAATAATTTGGTACTGTCGTATGGTAATCCACTGAAAAACAGTTGTTTTCATCCTTTAAAAGCTGTAGTTGTCAGTGGGAATAAAGCACCCACATAATGAGTTTTTTTTAACTGTGTGGCTGGTTTGTTAACAGGGTAGATGAATTCACCCTGAATTACCAATTGCTTGAACTCTGTTTAAATTAAATGGAGGATCTGCTGAGCCGCCACAACATTTACATGCCATTACAATTAGCACAGTATAATAAACATTGTTCTCCTTCATGCAAAAAGTAATGCCATGTTGAAATACAATATAAATTAAAATACAGCTAGTGTTCAGCTTCTTCATCTTTCCAGTAACTTGGATTGATTATATCTATATCTATATATGCTGGTTCTGGTTACAAATTATTCTTTGGCTCTTTCTTTCTTTCTTTTTTTGTAGAAGGGGGTATAATTATTATGTGACAGAAAAACAGGGTTTATTTTAATTTTCTATTTTTGGAGGCACTTTAGCTGCTGGGTGCCAAGAGGAAAATACTATTCCTGCTTATCTCTGAGCAGCAGATGTTCATGAGGACATCTGTAAGGATATCTCCATGTCCTCACAGGCTATTCTTGAGGCAGGTTACTAGTGATATTACTACTATAGCTTTGCAGCAAAGCATTGGTCAGATAGTTCAATTCACTCATACCTTTCTGCTCAACAAGCCCCATACTACAGGATTTTAAAAAGTGACAGAGAGTATAGGAACCCCATGCAACTGAAACCTTAAGCGAGAGTATTCAGTCATGACATGCCAAACTAAGTTCACCATACAGTCTGAATTATCAAAGTACTTCCCTAAAAAACTTCTTTGCTCATTCAGTAATTGTTCTTGGACAGAGACAGCCTGGCCACAGTCATCCATGTTCTGGTAACCTCCAGGTTAGATGACTGTAGTACACTCTAGATGGGGCTGCCCTTGGAGATAGTTAACAGGCCTCCATTGAAACAAAATGCAGTAGCCAAAAAGTTGATTGGTACAGTTTAAGTAAGGTGAATAGCAAGCCCCTCCTGAAAATTTTGGAGATATTTCTCTTTCCCTCCCCATGATCTTTCTAGAGGGTTTTATTTTGCTCCCAGTCACCCAAGTGTTCAGAAGTGTTCAGGCCACACTATGTAATATAGATTGAATGTGCATATACAGTAGGATGAGGCAGAGCCCTGAGAATGAACTGAAGCACTTAAAACTGTAGATAAGTTTTTTTTTTTAATTACACCCTGCATCAGAAAAAGCACAGCAAGGTACAGGCTAAACTAGAACATCTCTCCTTATGGTCTAATTTTCTTGATGCAGATTTTTTTTTAATGTGGGAAAGCATTAAAATATATAACCCACCTGAAGTTTAAAGTGGTACAGTCTGCTATACTAACTTTGGCTATGTCACTTTTTTTTTATTATGTATACAGATCTGGCCAATGTTTATGCTACCATTGTACTCATTTTGTTCTCATATACACCGCAACATCCTATTCTATAAGCTTGTGTCTAGAACAAGGTACATTATAAACCATTACCATAATTTATATTACGGTTAAGAAAGGGCTCATAGAATAGTAGTGAGTGCTGCACCACGTTTTTATGAAAGTGGATTTTTGGCACAAAAGCTATCATTTGCCAACAGAGAGGAGAAGCATACCACAAACCCTGCTGATCATTGCCTTCTTTAAAGGGGCCCCTGCTTTTTTAAAAAAGGTGTTGCACAGAGGGATCCTCATCCATTCCCTTCTCTCTACCAAACTCAAGCCTAGAGATGGAGAGTGCTGCTTTCTGCGCATCGTCTCCTTTAAAGTGACAACTGTTCATGTGGTCTATATGCATTCAACTTCCACCTGCAACATTCAGCTTCTAGCTGGAAGGGAAATGTTTTTGTACGATGCTAACATATAATATACACATCCAGGCTTTCCCTTATTGTGTGATCCATACATCTTTTAAAAATTAAACGCATTGTTCACCATCCTATGTAGCATGAGTACATTATTTAGACCAGGGACAGCCAACATGGTGCCTTCCAGGTGATTTCTATGACATCATCATTGAGCATTGGTCATGCTGGCTGGGGCTGGTAGGAGCTGTAGTCCACAATGTCTAGAGGGCACCACTTTGGTTAACCATGACTTAGACTATCCTAATCTGATAAGCCAGGGCAAACATTTGAAGTTATGGACAACCACCATTTCACTTTCATCTCATCACTTGCCAGTGAATATAGGATTTTGGTGATGGTGCAACTGTTACAACCCTGAAGATTTTTGCAGAAAGATTAGATGTGCTGACTATTTCTGCCTAAGGAGTAAATAAATTGTTCTTGTTCCACCCAGTAAAAGGCAGTGATATGCCAATGGAGTTAATTGCCATCACTGTTAGATTTAATACTCATTAACAGTGTCATGAAATACAGCTATTATGGTAGATTGTGAAATCACACAATATTTTAGTAATGGTAATGGGGAAAAAAGTAAATTAAATACAACTGGTACCTAGTGATGTGACCATTTAAGAGAATTGTGAATATCAAGCAATTCAACATTGCAAGGCGATAAAAACCAAAATAATTTGTTTAAAATGATTGCTGCCCAAGCAACTGCTAATTTGAACTGTTCTAATAAACTAAATAACATATGACACAGGGTTTAACTGGAGTTGTGATCAGCACGATTTATTTCTCATTGCTGATCCAAAGTAGCAGCCTGTGTAGTTTGCAAGTTGATGACATTTAGGGTCAAATTAGACGCAACACCATTCACACAATTGTGAATGGCTTTTATAAAGCAAACTGCAAGTGTGAGCCGCCAATCCAGATTGGGACCTTGGTGCTGAGGGGGTGGGGCTTTAATCCTTTGGTCCCTATTGCAGTCCCAATCCAGATAGCAGGTCCCATGCTTGCACTTTATTTGTAAAAAGACATCCATCAATTAGGAATTTTGTGAATGGCACAGTGCCTGCTTTGTCCTTTATTTAGTACAGGTGCTTAGGTTCTGTATTTCATTGTCTCTAAACATATTATGAAGGGGCTGGCTTGTGCAGCCGTGGCAAGCTGAGCAGGCCCTAGCCAGCTGGGGAGGACTAGCCTCAGAGGGGGGCAATGGTAAACCCCCTCTGAATACCACTTACCATGAAAACCCTAAGCCATACGTTGGGATCGACTTGAAGGCAGTCCATTTCATTTTTCATTTCAAACATACTGTGAAGCTGATTTTTCAGAAAACCTATTCAGGAAAATAGCTCTGACCCATAGCAGGGTAGGTGGGTTTTTTGGGGGTGGGTGGGTAAGACTCATGATTGGGTCACTTGAATGTTTTGCCATGTCATGACCACATAGTAAGATCATAGTTTACCACTTTGCAGAATACTTTTGAAATACAGAGTGAGCCGTGAGGTGGTAAGCTATAGTCTCTTATGGCTTCAAAGCGAGTAGGGGCAAGAGATCAGGGGTGGGGGCGGTAGGATGAGTGAGGAACTGTGCGAACATGGGCAGGAGAGCAGGGGTGGGGTGCGTTAGGACAAGTGAGGGAGTGAGCGAGTGGGAGGGGCTGAGCAAGCGGGTGTAAGAGAGCCTTAGGACAAGTGAGGGAGTGTGCGAGCAGGGGTGGCTGAGCGAGCAGGGGCAAGACAGCGGGGATGGTGGGCGGTAAGACGAGTGAAGGAGTGTGCGAGCGAGGGTGAGAGTGGGGGTGGGGCACATTAGGATGAGTGAGAGTGAGCGAGCGGGGTGGTGGTGGTAGAGCCAGTGTGCTAGCAGGCAGGAAGCGGGGGGAGGGCGAATAACATCCAGAGTGAGTCTGGAGATCACCCGTGAAAGCCAGAAAGGACTGGTAACCCTAACACACAAAGAGAGAGAGCTCCTCACCTCCATTCTGCTGCTGCCTTCTCCTCCTCCTTCATCCTTGCCCTCAGGCTTTCTCCCTCGACTCCTTTCTTTTCCACCACCGTTCATTCTAGAAACCATTTTTTTCTCTCTCTCCACTCCACACTGTCTGGCTCTCCACCTCCTCCCTCATGGCTTCCTAACACAGAGCACGAGGGAAGAGCAATGCTGCGCAGAAGCCCAGTAGGAGGCACATGTCTTTCATCCACCAATCACAGCAGCAGAAGACTTCCCCTGCTTTCCCCCAAGTAACGTCCAAAAGTAATGCTGGAAACGTTACAGTTGCAGCTGAAAAGTAGTGAAATTACCACTCGTTCTGTTACAAGCAAAACGTAATGAAATTACCCACTCATTACTCAAAAAAGTAATAAATTACAAGTAAGTTGTTATTTGTGATGAGTTACTTCCAAGCTCTGGTAATAAGTGGATGAGAATGGGGTTAGGGAGATAGCACTAAGGGGGCATCTGTCTTATTTTCCATCTCTGTTCTCTTTCCTACAGGTGAACTACAGGCCGCCATCTGTATTGGGAATTGCTGTTCCACTCACAGAAAACTTTTATAATGCTGACCCCAGCAAGCCTAGAATGAGAGATTATTTTGCAAACTCAAAAGTAAGTCTCTGTAGCTCCTTCTCTTAGAACATTTGATGACATGCATTTTTTTTAAAAAAAATGCTATTCATTTTATACACACTACTCTTGCATGTTCTCTTTAACTCTCTCTATATACATACACACATCATCAAAAGAGATGGGCTAATATGGAGACTTTTGAAATTCATGTTCCAGATGAACATTTCTATAGAAACCAAATGTTTGTGTACACTCCCCATCAACAGAATTTGATCCAAACCTCAGGCATCCTGCTTGTATGTACTACAAACTCAACTTCTGTCAGTTTCCCCCTATCAATTCATTTATTTATTACATTTATATACTGTCCCATAGCCGAAGCTCTCTGGGTGGTTTACATCAAGAAGCGATTTTCACATGTTCTTCAGTGAAAAATAATCTGAGAACTTGTGCTCAGATCCTAATGCTTTAACTTCACACAGCCATTGCATGTCACTTGCCAAATCTTTGTAGTAATATTTATTTATTTATTTATTTATTGCACTTGTATACCGCCCCATAGCCGAAGCTTTCTGGGCGGTTTACAGCAATCAAAAACGTTAAAACAAATATACAATTTAACATACATATTTTAAAAACAATTTAAAACACAATTTTAAAATTTAAAACAATATAAAAACAATTTAAAACACATGCTAAATATAATATAATATAATAAATGTAATATAATAAACCAGGATCAGAGCATATGTTGAAGCAACTGCATAGCTACTTTTCCACTCACTCAGAGGGCCGGTTCACATGGCAATGTAACATGAGATGGGTTCTACTTGCATGCCCATTTAATTCGCAGCAATCACATGACACAGGAGGTAAAGGGAAGGCGTCTCAGTGCTTTCAGCTTTTAATCCGCAGCAAATAAATCCAAGTTTAATCTGAAAAGGGAAGGAAAACAGTCTGTGAGTCGTATCTCTAGGGGCTTGTAGATGCTTAGCTCCGATACTTTTGTGAGTCCACACCCACTCCCTCCTCCTCCCTTTGTTATATAATTTCCTGCTGGCTCCCGTTCTGAAAGCCTACTGCAAACTGGTGTTTTTTTCCCACCTACCCTAACTTGTACAAAAAAAGTAACATTGTTCAAATAAGTATTTGTATTTCTGCTGGATTCTGAAAATACAAATAATCAAACATGAGGATTTTTTCTTGCCAACATTTCCTTTTCTATTTGAGCATAGTTCTGTTGGGCTGTAGTCATTGCTTTAGAAGCATATGCAACAGGTGCACCTCTTTGCAACAGTACAGCACCTAAGCCTGCAGAACTAGTGTCCACTGACAGAGTTACAAGTTCTTTCACATTATAATATTTCAAAACAGGAGTTTTTGTTAATAGTTCTTTCAACTGTGTGGTTGTAGACAAGCCTGGCCGGGACCAGATAAGAATATGTTTAGATCCAAGAGATATGAACAGAGCAATTTTAAGAGAACATTTTCAATTGCCTACTGTAGAAGAAATTATCAGTAATCTAGCAGAAGCAGAATTGTTTACGGTTCTTGATGCCAGTAGTGGATTCTGGCAAATTCAGCTAGATGACAACAGTTCCAGGCTATGCACATTTAATACACCTTTTGGCAGGTACCGATTTACAAGAATGCCATTTGGTACCTCTTCAGCTCCTGAGGTCTATCAGAGGATGATCCAACAGACATTTGAGGGTATTGATGGGGTCACATGCTACATAGATGATATTGCGATGGAAAAAGCTTCGTCTTTAAAAAGGAGTTCAACTCCAGTGTGAATGAGCCCAGAGTGAAGACATTTTAGGAGCCATCAGACTAGTTTGAAAGCAACCTCACAGTAGTCAATGCAAACATTTATTTTTCTGCATTATATGAACTCTACCCCCTGCCCCCAGTTTTACAAGCTTTCAGCTCTCCTAGCAAAGGGAGGTGGTAGAGCACATGATTGCATGCAGAGCTAGCACTCTGGCCTAATTTAGTTGTCTCCAGTTACTAATCGTTTATAGGCACAGGAACAGCCTTGAATTATTTGCACTATGACAAACCTATGGAATCCAGTTTGTTGATTTAACTACTCTGAAACTCCAGTCTTAGAAATACAAACAGATATTGACTCTTCTTCTTCTGGGTGGCCTGTAGGTATCCGCATCAGACATCAGATGCATTATTTACTAGGAAAAATCTGCACTAAAATGCTAAAGAATTTTCATGGTGATTTTTTTTAAAAAAATTGCAAATTGCTACAGAATGTGGAAAACCAAATTTAAGTTCAGCAAAATGAGAAACTGAGAGAACCACAATTGACAGATTGTTCCATCTCTAACAAGTTATAACTGGTTACATGAGAACTTAGGCAGTTGCCCATGTACTTCTTCCTATTCCAAATGTTCAGGATAGGTAATGGCATTTTACACCTGAGAAAAGACCCTCATAGCCCACAGTATCAAGCAGACAGGAAATATGGAGAGAGAGGAGATGAGGGAGGAGAAGACAAAGGGAAAGGCTGAAAAACAGGCAGAAAACAGGCATTTACAAAATCCCTTTCTCTTATTTACTCTCGCTCAAGAGCCCCTGCATCCCTTCAGCTCTTTTTTCTTTTTCTCAAGAATGCTTCTCTGCCAGCCAACCCCGTATCATGCTTTCTATTCACTAAGGGACCAAAGTTTTTCCATATATCTGCCTGGGCTTACCCTCCCTGCTTTCTTTACTCAAGTGAAAAAAAAATCACCTTTCCACAAAATTTGAATGCAGAAGGCTCTCCCATGCCATTACCCAAGAGCCTCCATGGAAACTGTGATGGTTGAAAAACTGCAGACTGACTCAGAGTCCGAAGCATTTCCAGTGTGTAGGTGTGGGTATGTTAGTCTATCTTGTAGGCAAAATAGAGATTGCCTTTTTTATTCATTCTTTGCCTTTCACAATCTAAATGAGGAGAAAGACTCGGATCTCAGTTTCTATGTTTTTTCCACAGATTTCTGGACAGTACAAGCAATGTGCTTACAAGGCAAACCGAAGTGAATGTGGATGTACAAAAAATATGAAACTGTCATTTTCTGTTGCCTTTTCTGATTGCAAGGAGAAGGTAAGTGCTATGCCTACATGCTGCAAGATTTGAAATGGTTGTTATTTAAAAGACCTGTATACTGGAAGTAATGCTTCCAGGATAGTTGGCAAAGATATGACATAAATCAAAACTAAATTCAATAAACAGCACTGTGTTATTATGCAGCCACGAGAGTGGCTGTATACTACAGCCAGCATGGATTTTTCACATTCCGCAATGTTAAATTGAAAATACTCCCCATGCCATTCTGCTGCTTCCCATAAGTTCATTTCAAAACAAAACCTTACAAAACTTATAGTCCTGAACTCAGATATGCTTGCTTAACAATCCTCTAAGTTTTCATGGCGATACACAAAACACTGAGAGAGAATCGAGAGTTCAAAGTGTAAAATACAAGAAAAAAAATCCAGACCCCTGTTGGACTTCTTTCTGTTAGTGGTCTCATAATTTGTTGAAATTAATGAAAAATCAGCCATGTTCAGAGAGTACCTGTAATCCTATTATTGACCTTGCCCCATACTCTGATCTTCATCATCTGGACTTTAAAAGTTCAAAAAATGACTGGCTGATTTAATTAATTTAAGAAATTTGGCATTGGATTCATTGATAAGCCCAGTCATGTTCAGTGAGAACCAACTGTCAGTGTTCTAAAAGACAGAATCACAGCTGCTTGGCTAATCAGGGGGCCACACCCACTTCAGACCTTTATTTCACTTTAGACAGTCATGGCTTCCCCCAAAGAATCCTGGGAAGTATAGTTTGTGAAGGGTGCTGAGAGTAGGAGACTCCTATTCCCCTCACAGAGCTCCAGTGGCCAGAGTGGTTTGATCGTCAGCCCCTCTTCTGGGGATTGGAGCTCTGTGAGGGGAATAGGATGTGTGTTTGCATTTTTACAAATTTGTAGGGCAGTATTATATCTCAGAGAGGAGGCCAGATCTCCTGCTGCCCTGGGTCATTCACTATAGCTGCCCAATTTACCTGCTTTTTAAAGTGTGATAGAAACATTGTTGGCTGTAGGTATGTTCTTAAACCAAAAGGGTTTTTTCCTATTAATGAATAATAACAGTACATTAACAAGCCTGGAAAGATAAAAATGCCTTTGCCTAGTGCCATAAAGGTGGCAATTTTGTGCCAAATGTCTCTGAAGAGACAATTCTATAAATGGGGTTTGATAACCAAGAATCCCTCTCTAGCTAACTTCTGCCATGCCTCAGATGATGGGAGCACCTGGAAGAGAGTCTCCAAAGATGATCGCAATACATGGGCAGGTTGATATGAGAGAGCATGCATTCTTCAAGGTGCCTGGATCCCAAGTTGTATAGGGCTTTAAAGGTAAGCACCAGCATTTTGAATGGTGCTTGAAAATGGACAGGTAACCAATGAAGCTTTTTAACCACTGACATAATATGTTCAGCATTACCACTCACAGTTAGTAACTTAGCAGTTATATTCTGCAGTAACTACAGTTTATGAGCAGAAGCCTAAGATACAACTTACAGTTGTCAACCCTTCTTACTGGGGCATAGGTAACTGTGGCTAGGCTATTTCTTTCCAGGAGAGGCTGCAGCTGGCACACTGGCCTAAACTAATGTGAAAGGCATTAGGAAGCTGTCTTATACTGAGTCAGACCCTTGGTCCTTCTGGCTCAGAATTGTCTACACTAACTGACAGCGGCTCTCTAGGATTTTAGACAGAGGACCTGGAAATGCTGGGGATTGAACCTGGGACCTTCAGCATGCAAAGCAGATTCTCTACCACTGAACTATGGCCGTTCCCTGCAGTCCTTCCCATAGAGCAGCCTTTCCCAACCAGTGTGCCTCCAGATGTTGTTGGACCACAACCCATCTTCCTGACCGTTGGCAATGCTGGCTGAGGCTGATGGGAGTTGTGGTCCAACAACATCTGGAGGCACACTGGTTGGGAAAGGCTGCCATAGAGGCTACCTGGCTGTCCACTGACAAAGCTCAAGCTACATTTAGGAGGATGCTCAGACTGGCAATTTGATCTTTAAGGGTAGTGCAACCCCATCCATAACTGGTTGAATGCTGTTGTACTGAACAGAGTAACCAAATACCCACAGAACATCGGTCTGAGTTTGTTTATTGGCCTTCATCCATCTGATTACTGATTTCTGGAGCTAGTCTATCATCTGACCTCCCATTTAGTAGAACTTACCTGCATATTCACCCAGATGCAAATACTTACATTCACGTCATTCCATTTAAATCCATGTAGGCATTATTTTAATATCACCCATTTCTATATAACTTTCATCTTCAGGCTCTGCGAATGAAATTTCCAGTGTCAAAACTTGCTCTCTATTTCACCGTTAAGGATGAGGGTCATTCTGAAAATCTGACATCTCCTTATTTTATCACAATAACGGAAGTCAACAACAGAACAAACTGGAAAATTTCAGGTAGGGAGCAGAAGAATCTTGGGATTCAGAAGAATGATTCCTATCTGAGAAATTCTGTTGAAAATGTTTGTCTTGGTTGTATTTTCATGCTCTTTTTGCTGTGTAATATAACCAATTTTAAAAGAAAATTGATTCTCTAGAGCTGAGCAGAAAAGAACAATTTAGTTTCATTTTCACTTTCATTATTATTTAAAAGTTGTGGTTTTAAGTGGCCCATCAAAAAAAATTCTATTTCTCCCCCACATCCTACAGAAGAAAGAACTGTGCAAATGTCTCCAATAGATAGCTCACAGGATGTACCAACATGGTCACATTTGACTTCAAAAGAGGAAACTTCACAAAAATGAGGGGATTGGTAAAAAGAAAGCTGAAAAACAAAGTCCAGAGAGTCACATCACTTGAAAATGCTTGGAAGTTGTTTAAAAACACTCTATTAGAAGCTCAACTGGAGTGCATACCGCAGATCAGAAAAGGTACCGCCAGGGCCAAGAAGATGCCAGCATGGTTAACGAGCAAAGTCAAGGAAGCTCTTAGAGGCAAAAAGTCTTCCTTCAAAAAATGGAAGTCTTGTCCAAATGAAGAAAATAAAAAAGAACACAAACTCTGGCAAAAGAAATGCAAGAAGACAATAAGGGATGCTAAAAAAGAATTTGAGGAGCACATTGCTAAGAACATAAAAACCAACAACAAAAAATTCTATAAATACATTCAAAGCAGGAGACCATCTATGGAGACAATTGGACCCTTGGATGATAAGGGAGTCAAAGGTGTACTAAAGAACGATAAGGAGATTGCAGAGAAGCTAAATGAATTCTTTGCATCTGTCTTCACAGTGGAAGATATAGGGCAGATCCCTGAACCTGAACTAACATTTGCAGGAAGGGATTCTGAGGAACTGAGACAAATAGTGGTAACGAGAGAGGAAGTTCTAAGCTTAATGGACAATATAAAAACTGACAAATCACCGGGCCCGGATGGCATCCACCCGAGAGTTCTCAAAGAATTCAAAGGTGAAATTGCTGATCTGCTAACTAAAATATGTAACTTGTCCCTTGGGTCCTCCTCCGTGCCTGAGGACTGGAAAGTAGCAAATGTAACGCCAATCTTCAAAAAGGGATCCAGAGGGGATCCCGGAAATTACAGGCCAGTTAGCTTAACTTCCGTCCCTGGAAAACTGGTAGAAAGTATTATTAAAGCTAGATTAACTAAGCACATAGAAGAACAAGCCTTGCTGAAGCAGAGCCAGCATGGCTTCTGCAAGGGAAAGTCCTGTCTCAGTAACCTATTAGAATTCTTTGAGAGTGTCAACAAGCATATAGATAGAGGTGATCCAGTGGACATAGTGTACTTAGACTTTCAAAAAGCGTTTGACAAGGTACCTCACCAAAGGCTTCTGAGGAAGCTTATCAGTCATGGAATAAGAGGAGAGGTCCTCTTGTGGATAAGGAATTGGTTAAGAAGCAGAAAGCAGAGAGTAGGAATAAACGGACAGTTCTCCCAATGGAGGGCTGTAGAAAGTGGAGTCCCTCAAGGATCGGTATTGGGACCTGTACTTTTCAACTTGTTCATTAATGACCTAGAATTAGGAGTGAGCAGTGAAGTGGCCAAGTTTGCTGATGACACTAAATTGTTCAGGGTTGTTAAAACAAAAAGGGATTGCGAAGAGCTCCAAAAAGACCTCTCCAAACTGAGTAAATGGGCAGAAAAATGGCAAATGCAATTCAATATAAACAAGTGTAAAATTATGCATATTGGAGCAAAAAATCTTAATTTCACATATACGCTCATGGGATCTGAACTGGCGGTGACCGACCAGGAGAGAGACCTCGGGGTTGTAGTGGACAGCACGATGAAAATGTCGACCCACTGTGCGGCAGCTGTGAAAAAGGCAAATTCCAGGCTAGCGATAATTAGGAAAGGTATTGAAAATAAAACAGCCGATATCATAATGCCATTGTATAAATCTATGGTGCGGCCGCATTTGGAATACTGTGTACAGTTCTGGTCGCCTCATCTCAAAAAGGATATTATAGAGTTGGAAAAGGTTCAGAAGAGGGCAACCAGAATGATCAAGGGGATGGAGCGACATCCAAGATGCAGTAATGGCCACCAGCTTGGACGGCTTTAAAAGAAGATTAGACAAATTCATGGAGGACAGGGCTATCAATGGCTACTAGCCGTGATGGCTGTGCTCTGCCACCCTAGTCAGAGGCAGCATGCTTCTGAAAACCAGTTGCCGGAAGCCTCAGGAGGGGAGAGTGTTCTTGCACTCGGGTCCTGCTTGCGGGCTTCCCCCAGGCACCTGGTTGGCCACTGTGAGAACAGCATGCTGGACTAGATGGGCCACTGGCCTGATCCAGCAGGCTCTTCTTATGTTCTTATGTTCTTATCTACTCAGAGCTTATCTGATTAAGATCTTCCACCAAACTAAGCTAAAGCTTAGGCAGAGTCTCTTTGCATACTGTAAGCCTTTCCCTCAGCACATATGATTGGCAACAACCTGCCCTAGCCATGCCTCCAGCCCTGCTTACAGAAAAATAGGCTGGGAGTATGGCTTACAGACAGCATATACAAAGGATTTTTTGCTCCAATATGCATAATTTTACACTTGTTTATATTGAATTGCATTTGCCATTTTTCCTCCCATTCACTTAGTTTGGAGAGGTCTTTTTGGAGCTCTTCGCAATCCCTTTTTGTTTTAACAACCCTGAACAATTTAGTATCGTCAGCAAACTTGGCCACTTCACTGCTCACTCCTAATTCTAGGTCATTAATGAACAAGTTGAAAAGTACAGGTCCCAATACCGATCCTTGAGGGACTCCACTTTCTACAGCCCTCCATTGGGAGAACTGTCCATTTATTCCTACTCTCTGCTTTCTGCTTCTTAACCAATTCCTTATCCACAAGAGGACCTCTCCTCTTATTCCATGACTGCTAAGCTTCCTCAGAAGTCTTTGGTGAGGTACCTTGTCAAACGCTTTTTGAAAGTCTAAGTACACTATGTCCACTGGATCATCTCTATCTATATGCTTGTTGACACTCTCAAAAACTTAGTTTTTTCAGTCAAGTTCAGGTACTGCAATAGCTTCTGTGGTCCTATGGCTCTGATGTTTCCTTTTCCAATAACACTGGGGGATTTTGCACAGGATTATCTGAGCTCTGGTTACTGTCCAGGGCATGGACAAAAAACAAAGAAACACTTTTTTCCAAGCAATTGCTTTACCATCTGGCGAAAAGTTATCTTTTAATTAAACATGAAAATTAAACTCAGTTCTAATTCTGAGCACTGTGGTTTCTCAGCTGAAACACAATGGCATGGTACTCAAGAGGTGGGAACAAGCAGATTGTATCGCAAATTCTCATTCTACATGTTGCCAGTTTAGGGCCCTTTCATACAATCAACTTTTTTGTGTCCTAATTTTTTTGAACCTTGGAAAGTATTTACATATTAACAAAATCTGTATATCATACAACATAAACAAAAACACAATGTAGTGATAAGCAAAAACACTTCAAAAGCATGCTGAAGAATCTTAAGGCTCATCTACACAGTGATTTACTGTGTGTTTGGTGCTACTCACACCAAATTTGCATAGTTCACATGACATTACTGGCAAACAGAAGCTATCACAGTTTCCCCCCTGTGAATTCTTACTAACCCAATCCACTGATAACACGAAAAGGGAAGCTAGTGCTTGCAGATGCTTTGCTCTGATGCTTTTAGGTGGGTGTGTCAATCATTCCCCTCTCCACGCCCACAGATATTCGTACTTCCAAGTTTTTTTTTTAAGAAACCTACTGCAGCTGGTAGAACAGACTGAACATGCTTGGTCACCTAGCAACCAGAGAGAGTGGAAATGTATAATTAGAGGGCTGGCCACAAGGAAAGTGCGAGACTAATCCTCGGAATGCCTGCTTGTGTGAATGGGAAAAAGCGATAGGCAGCTAACTTTTGAGCAGGAACTGCAGATGATGCAAATGAAAAGTGAAGGTAAAAGAAGTGTATTTCCTATGAAGAAATGCCCCTGTGTAGTTGAGCCCTTAATGTGGCAACTTCTTGTTTTTTGCCCATTCTTTTACTTTTACCTTTTATGATAAATAAATTTGGCTGGTTCATCTGTTTAAAGGATTCAGTCCCCACTGAAATGTAGAACTGGGAGAAACATGGAACTACCACTCAGGAACTGTTTTAACTGTTTTTCAGGTACCAATGTAACTTCAAGTATGGTAAAAATGAAAAAATATTTGGAGCATAAACTCAAAACTGAGATATATAATCCAGATGACCTCACTATAACAATAACTGTAAGTATCAGATAAAATACAGATTTTGGACAATAAGACCAAACCTTGAACCCAGAGTCTTTTGATCTGACACTCTGTATCGACTTGATATTTAAAAAAATTCCATATTAAATCAAAACTATTTCAGAGATAAGATATAGCTGCTAGTGAAACTGATTTTAAGGCTGTAGCCTTTCCCACAATAACATGCATACAGGAGGCTTTTCTGGACAAGCAGCTCATTCCATGGTACACTGTCCTACACATGATTTCTGTGATTTCCACTGAACCTGAGCCCTGTATATCTGAGTTATTGTTTATGATAATTCAAGTTTTTTTTAATGGAGAAGCAACATCGAGGCCATATTGCACCATATACCAGATTGCACTTTAGTCAGCCATCTGTAACAGAGCAATTCAAATGGTGGGAACCTGGTGGAGGGAGGGCCGGCAGAGGAGGAGCCAGCAGAAAGCTCCAATACATCCACTTCCTGCTCAGGAGCCGTTGGCCTGGCTGAGCACCAGCTCCATTAGGAGCTGTGCACATGAGTGCGAAGGAAGAAGCCAGCTCCCACAAATCGGCCTGCCAGGGAGTAAGTGCTTCCTGTAGATGCCCATTACAATTATTTTTACTCTGCCGGCCTTTTGCCCAGCAGAGATTTCGGTCCAGTTAAGACCTGGGGGAGGGCTCCGAATGCAAGGATGATCTTGCAAAAGTCCCCCTCATCATGGCTCCTGCCCTGCCATACCCGCTGGCTCTCTGTCTGCCAGCCTGGCTATCCCTGGCAGAGCACCGGCAGCAGCATCAGGATCCCGGCAGCAGCACAGCTCAGCTGTAGAGGGTTTTTTTGCTGGTGGAGCTCAGCAGCGCCAGAAGCCTGCCAGCTCAATAGGGGTCTGCTGCATTCAACTCCCCCCAGCCCAGCAAAAATATGATTGGATTGCACCTTAAGTTTCTGTTCATGTCATACAAAAAACTTATTTTCTGTCAGCAAGCAGATCTAGATGCTATTAATTCCCAAGGATGTAAATATTTTATAATATAATATTTTATAATTTATAAATAATTTATGAATTATAGAGTGAAAATAATTTTTACTAAACATTATTAAAAACTTTTCTTTTCAACAGGGATCTGAACTTTTCCATTTCAGGGTATCAATCATCCCTGGAATCTCCTTTTGTAACTTATTTGATGAATTTCAGGTAACATCATTAACTCCCCCTCCCTTTTTTCTCCATAATACCATAATGTAGTGTGAAATAACAAACATAGAATAGAATACAAGAGTATACAAAATGATCTAATATATCCAGCTATTTACTGCAGGAAGTGGATAATATTATTTGCTGCACTTGAACTGGGACATAATGAAAGATGGCTCAGAATCTCCTGAATTTTAACCTAGGTCTTCTGTAGGGTTTCTCCAACAAGGCAGTGGTGTCATATGCCTTAAGCTGCTGGGCAAGGGTCCTGAAATTGCATTCAAACTTGATAACCAACAATTATTTCTACAAGCCAGCAGAAATACAATAAAAGTGCCTATGGGCATATGGAGAGTGTGTTTCCCTTTCTGCTGAGCAACCTGCCCTGCTCCTCACTACACAGAATTAAGAATTCCTGACTGAACATCAGGAAAAACGTCCTAACTGTTCGAGCCATACTACAATGGAACCAATTACCTAGAGAGTTAGTGGGCTCTCCGACACTGGAGGCATTCAAGAGGCAGCTGGACAGCCATCTGTCGGGAATACTTTGATTTGGATTCCTACATTGAGCAGGAGGTTGGACTTGATGACCTTATAGGCCCCTTCCAACTCTACTGTTCTATGATTCTAAGGAGAAAGGTTTACAAGATAAATTGTGTTGCTCTCCCACAGATGAATACCTGCATGTCTCTTTTTAGAGATTAAATATTGTCCCCACCTCCCCGGCAAGCATATCATACATAACTAGAGCACAGATAGGGAGTCACATGAATTCAGCTGTGTTCAAATATACCAACAGAATTGATCAAGTGTTAATATGCAAGGACAGGCACAGTCTTCGCCGCCGTCACCACCACTACCAAGCCATCTGTTAATGCTCTCTCCCTTCCTCAAGGCAAAAAAAGCCCATCTTCAGGAAGGGGTGTAAGAGGCCTCTTTGAAAGCAGTCAGCAGGTTGCCCAAGAGGGGGGAAATGACATGAAGAATACTTGTTTCTTGTTCTGAAATCATAGGGTGGTCTTCAAGCACCCTGATTCCCTGGTAGGAAATGAGATGCAGAGCATCACTTGCTCCTATATATGGGTCAGACAGCTTTTCACAATTCTAGGATCACAATCACACCATAAATTTATTCCACTGTTATTCCACTTTAAACAGGCATGGCTTTCCCCCAAAGAATCCTGAAAGTGTAGTTTATGGAGGGTGCTGAGAGTTCACATAAATATTCACATACTAAAAAAAAAGTAACCCTGCATTAGAAAGAACAATAATTTCCTCTGTCTTTGCTACTACTTTTTACTTTTGGAACGCACTACTGCATATCATTTAGACCAATTTCACTATATTGCCAACAGTGTTGACTGTTGGGGAACAGTTGCAGCAGTGGGAGACTGGAGAAGAATTGCCCTGGGAGTGAGTATCTGAGCATCTGAGTGCTTGCTTGCTCCTCCGAGTTGCTGTCTCTCGAGGCAGCTGAGGTCCCTGGTAAGTGCTGCAAGGACTGGGACCCCCTGCCTGACCCTGACTCTAGAGAGCTGCAATCAATCTTGCAGCCTCTTGCATCAGCTCCTGGCTGTGTTGGGGCATAAAAGCTCTGCTGCCGTTGGGTGGCGGGTCTGCCACTGGCAAGGTCACCCTTTGGGGATCCCGTTAGAGAGTCCTGAGGGCGAGGATGCTACCCCTTCTATTTTTTAAAAAAACCAATCTGGAGGAGATTGGTAGTGGGCACGTGTAGTTCCTGTGCAGGGTGAGAACCTGTGCAGTGAACTGAATGATAGGAGAAAGTTGCCAGATGCCTTCAGAGTGAGAGTCTGTAACTGGCAGAAGGCTGGCCCTCCCTGGGTGTCAGACGGGGGAGGAGTCTGAAAAATATTGGGTGGGTCTGACTGTTCCCAATTCTCTCAGAGGCCTACTGGGATAATTGGTTCAAGTAGGTTTTATTGGTGGGGTCGTGTTGGGTTCATATCAGATATTTAGGAGAAGTCTTAGAAAGGAGGAACATGGGTGATGCCACCCCAGTTTCAGTGATCTTGGGTAGTGGGAGGTATAGCCATGGGGAGATGGTGAACTACCATAGAAGATAAGGGGAAGGCTATCTACCCTTGTTCCTCACTCCCACTCCTCTCATGGTCGGGTTCCTCGTTGCTCATCTGCTGTGCTCACTGGCCTGTATGTGCTGTCGTTTAACACCAGATTGATACACAATAAGACCACACTCATCCATGATTTGATCATGGATGAAGGTGCCGATTTGGTGTGCGTTACCGAGACCTGGGTGGGTTAGCTGGGAGGAGTTGATCTGACCCAGCTTTGCCCACCTGGATACTTGGTGCAACACCAGCACAGGCTGCAGCGACAGGGGGGAGAGGAGTTGCTGTGGTCTACAGAACTCCCATCTGTGTGACCAGGAAACCACTCTGTCTTGGAGTTGGCTGTGAGGGCCTGTACTTCGTGTCGGGCTAAGGAGTCAGTAAACTAGGGTTGCTGCTGGTCTACCATCCACCCTGCTGCCCGGCAGCCCCTCTGACTGAGCTGGTGGAGGCCATCTTGGCTGTGGTATTGGAGGAGCCCAGAATGATAGTCCTGGATGATTTCAATGTCCATGCTGAGGCTACCTCTAGTGTTCCTGCTCGGGACTTCATGGCCTTCATGGCGACCATGTGGCTGACTCAGGTTGTCACTGGCCCAATGCACACCCTCGGCTTGTTTTTTGCTCCAGATGGAGGAAGGGGTGGTCTGGAGATAGGGGGTGGATGTCACCCCACTGTCATGGTCAGACCACTTCCTGGTGAAGTTTAGACTTATGGTTCCGATCCAGCCCTGCAGGGGTGATGGACAGATTAAGATTAAGCCCCTGGAGACTAATGGAATCCACTGGATTCCTGAATGCCCTGAGGGAGTTCCCAGTAGATAGAGCAGTTAACTCTGTTGAAGCCCTTGTCATGCTGTGGAACAGCAACGTGCATTGGGCTCTTGACATGGTTGCCCCTGAGTGCCCTCTCCGGTATTGTGGAGCCCCATTTGCATCCTTGTACACCAGTGAGCTAAGTTCAATGAAATAGGCTGGACAATGGCTAGAGCACAAGTGGCAAAAGACATGGTGTGAGGCTGATCAGGCACAAGTAAAACATTATAACCATGCCTACTGTGCGACAGTGAGGACGGCAAAGAAAGCCAACTTCTCTGCCTCCATTGCATCCTCAAGTAGCCATCCAGTGGAGCTTTTCCATATTGTCAGGGGGCTGTTGACATCAATTCACCTGGGCTGCTGCCAGGAGGAAGGGTGGGATATAAATCAAATAATAAATAAACTCCAGACAATGGTGTTTTAGACCCTTCGGAGGCCCACTGTGAATTGCTTGCAAGGTATTTTGAGAGTAAAGTTGCGGGAGGGAGTGGTTCCAGCCACCCTGGAAGATGCGGTGATTCGACCGCTCCTGAAAAACCCCACCTGGACCCATTGGTTTGGGGCAACTACCGCCCAGTCGCAAATACCCCTTCTTAGGGTTGTGGTGCAGTAATTGCAAGTACTCTTGGATGAAACATTATCTTGACCCATTCCAGTCTGGGTTCAGGCCTGGTTATAGGACTGAATCGGCCTTGGTTGCCCTGATGGATTACTTTTATTGGGAGAAGGACAGGGGGAGTGCGACCCTGTTATTCTTACTTGATCTCTCAGTGGCTTTTGATACCACTGACCATGGTATACTTCTGGACCAACTTGGTGAGATGAGTATTGGTTGTGATCCTATCTCCAGGGTCGTTTTCAAAGAAGAGCATTGGGCCATTGTATTTCGGCACCCTGGCAGTTGTGCTGTGTGGTGCCACAGGGTACCATCTATATGAAGCCCTTGGGAGGTGTCATCAGGAGATTTGGGGCAAGGTGTCAACAGTGCACTGATGATACCCAGCTCTATTACTCTGTAGCATCTGAATCAGGAGAGGCTGTGAAAGCCCTGGATCAGTGCCTGGACTTAGTGGTGGGCTGGTTGCAGGCCAATAAACTGAAACTCAGTCCTAGCAAGATAGAGACGCTGTGGGTTGGTGGTTCCCGAGTTCAGATAATTGGTCAGTTGCCTGCTTTGGATGGGGTTGTACTCCCTCTGAAAGAGCAGGTCCATAGTCTGGGGGTGCTCCTGGGTCCATCTTTGTCACTAGAGGCCCAGCTGACCTCTGTGGGTAGGAATTGCCTTTCACCATCTTTGGATGGTAAGACAGCTGCAGCCATTTCTGGACAGGGGTAGCCTGACCACAGTTGTCCATGCACTGGTAACTTCCAGGTTGGATTACTGTAATGTGCTCTATGTGGGGCTACCCTTGAGGTTGGTCCAGAAGCTGCAGCTGGTGCAAAATGTGGCAACGAGACTGGTCACTGGAGAAGGTTATCACAAACATGTCACCCCGCTACTGAAAGAATTGCACTGGGTACCTCTTAGCTACTGGACTAAGTTCAAGGTTCGAGTTTTGGTGTACAAAGCCCTATACAGCTTAGGACCAAAATACTTGAAAGACCATCTTGGGCTTCTTGCACATACCATTTTATCAGGAGGTCCGTTCCGCACAACATACGAAACAGACTTTTAGTGTAGTGGCACCTACCCTTTGGAATTCCCCCCCCCTTTAAATATTAGACAGGCACCATCTCTATTATCTTTTCTACTAAAGACCTTCCTCTTTTAACAAGCCTTTTAAGTTGAGACCTTATCCCAGTCTGTATCTGTGTTGGAATTGTTTTTTAATATACTTTTAAATCTTCTTTTTAAAATGTTTTTAAAGATGTTTTGTTTTAATATGTTTTTAATGGTTGTTGTGTTTTCATATATTTTAAAGTCTGTTTTTATGATGTTTTAAAGTGTTTTCAGTGCTTTTATTTGCCACCCTGGGCTCCTACTGGGAGAAAGGGTAGGATATAAATCAAATAAATAAATAAATAGTATTCAAGCTTTGAAAGAAGTGACTTTTGGAATTATAATATTTTCTGTTGCAGATTTATGTTGATGATTCTCCATTGGCATTCCCTGGACAATATCTTATCAGTTCAATTACAGCTGTATTAATAGGAGGCATTATTTTTGTGGCATTTATCGTACATGTGTTTGAAATTCAGATAGGAAGCATTTTAAAGGGGAAACTAAACAGAAACAAAGTGGCATCAAAACCCTCGTTGACTTCCGTTTCAGCAAGTTCTACTGAAACAAATATCGGAAAGTGACTGTCAGTAGTAATAATACATTATTATAATGTGTTCATTGCTTAAGTGGCTGCAAGACTTTTTGTTATTTTACCAGTAACTATTTTTTTGTCAGTAACTATGTTCCACTTAAATTAGCAGTAATGTTATATACCAATATAAGGGCATCTCTTCCACCTTCGCTTGCCTAAAATGCTTGTAGTCTTTTTGTTATGAAAAATATTTTTGAAAGATATAAGGAATTTTATTTTTCTGTTTCTTAGGATAAAATACTTCTAGTGACTGTGTGTTGTGAATTTTATTGACGTTTATTGGGCAAGATAGTAATGTTTTTTTCAGAAAATGTCACCAAAATTGTATACAATAAATAGTTTATGTTTAAAATGCAGTATATTACTGAATATATCTTCTTGCTCCTCTGTATCTTTTACGTAACAGTTATTTCTTGATTAAAAGTTAGTAGCAAATGCAGCAAATGGATTGCAATCATTTATCATAAATGGGGACAAGATGCAAAAACAAATGTTCTGGAAACATAAGAAAAGCTACAGATAATATTATGAACATAAAGACTACATATTGGGGTGGGCCAAGGGGCCAATGCCCTTATTTTAAACCTTAGAAAATAAATTAAAAACAAACTCTTTTCTGACATTAGAAAACTAAATTGAAAAAAAGTGGAGTGGGGAATGTATATTGTTTAAAAAAGATAGGCAGAAATAACTTCAAAGCAACGTGAAGGAATATATACAAAAAGTATGGCTGCAGTTACATAGAAGTCTTTTGTTGCTGGTTTCCCTTCATGCTGGAAGTAATAAATGCATAAAGAGTAAAATGTACTCCAAATTTTTTTTAGATTTTTCATAATAAACAAGATTCTTCTTTTTTCCCTCTATAGATTTTGGCGCTATTTGGGTATTACACAGTGTCTAAGCCTCTCTTTCCTAACTTAACTTATTTTGATCACACACACAAAGGGGACAGAGGGAGACAACAGGCAGCAGGAGAGAGATTCTGTAAGATGCCTTGATTGCAGGAAGAGGCATGATACAAATATTTTAAATAAATACATCTGTATGCCTACAGAGGAACAGGACTGGTTCACACTACTGGATCGCATACTATAACAGAAATGCCACAGAAGTAAATAGCGCCCTTGCAGTATCAGTGGGATCTGCAACAGAACGTTACAGTGTATAATCATTTTCTAAAGAGTACTCCTTTTCAGGATTCCATTCAGCCAACCATTCCCTTCCCCAGAATATTGGGTGGCATTCTACCACCTAGTTTTCTTTTTCCCCTCCCAAATGATACTCAACAACTCATGGCTACTGGGCATTCTCAGTCCTCCTTTGGTTGTTGCTGGAGTGCCTCCTTAGGTGTGTTTTTTTAATTGTGTATATCTGCAAATCTTGGGATTCCTCCAAGCAGTATCTTCATCACATTTTCTGAGCATGCACAGTAGCATTAAATGTTGGTTATTTGGTTGTTGCTGGAGTGCTTCCTTAGGGTTTTTTGTGGTTTTTTGTTTTGTTCTTTAGATTTAGAGTTCATCTGCAAATCTTGGGATCCCCCCAAGCATTCTGATACTTCCCTTTTGTTTCTCACTGGGCATGTTTTGGCTCCATTTCTGTCGGCACTTACACTTACTATTAGAGGGAGATAAGAGATATTCTATGGGCAGATTTTCTAAGTATAAAATTTCTAATCTCTCATACCAAAGAGACTACTACAAGACTATGCTCCATATAGTATTAGCCTTAGGACTGAACACAAACAAAGGCACATATTACCATCTACTGGAAGATATATAAATTGCAGTAATCAGAAATGCATGCTAGGGAATTTAGGGCTTGTCCACATATGAGCTGGATCTCACTTAAAATCCACATTTTCTCCATTCAAAAAAACAATTTCACAGTTTGCTCCTGATGCTGGTTATCAACCAGATAAATGTCCATGGGGTTGTTTTTTAAAAAGCAGAGAAGTGTAGTTATAAAGTACAGAAAAGCATGAGAGTATATTTATGGTATATATTTGGGGAAGGGCTATAGCTCAGTGGTAGAACATGTGCCTTGCATGCAGAAGGTCCCAAGTTCAATCCCTGGCATCTCCAGGTAGGGCTGGGAGTGTTCCCTGCCTGATAACTCTTGGAGAGCTGCTGCTAGTCAGTGTAGACTATACTGAACTACTTAGGGTTGCCAGGTCAGAAGCATCCCAAACCCTGAGATTTTGGGGGCAAGCCTTAGTGATGTCATAGGGGTGTGCCTGAGTGGTGTCATGGGGCAGGCCCCAGTGATGTCATTAAGCATGATACATTAAGCATCAACCACAGTTGCTCAGCGCATACAATTCAAACAAAAACATTTCTCTGATTGGAAATTAAGATAGAAATCTTAGTTAAAAGATGGAGCCTAGGTAGGGAACATTTAATCCAGCCAACTTGCAGGGCTGGCTTCAGGCATGCCGGGGCCCTTGGGCATCAGCTTGCCCTGGGCTCCAGAATGTGTGCATGTGTGCACGTGCACACATGCACAGCCCCCCATGCACCCCACCTACCTGTCTCCTGTCTTTTAGCATTGCCCTTAATGAAGATGGCGGCTGCGGTTTCCCTAAGGGGATGAAGCCTCTGCCACCATCTTCATTAAGAGCAATGCTAAAAGGCAGGAGACAGGTAGGTTGGGTGAGGGAATGGCAGGCAGGTGGAAGCTCCTGCCCAGCCACGGATTGTGGAAGGGAAGCAGAGGGGCCGCTGAGGGACCCCCTGTAGCTCCAGGGGCCCTCGGGCCAGTGCCCTACCTGGCCGCCCTTTAGAACCGGCCCTGCCAACTTATTTCTGGCAAAAAGGGTTTAAGTGCCCTCAGGCCAGGCCAGTCACCAGAAGGCCATTAGAATTGTTCTTTTCAATTCACTAATGAATGCACATAATACCTAGTGCAGAACCACACCATTCATTTAAAGCACATTCAACACATATTTGAAGCACATGAATCATGCCATAGAAACATGGGAACTGTAGTTTGTTAAGGGTGGTGGAAACTATTACTGTGAGGGGGAAACTACACTTCCCAGGATTCTTTAGGGGAAGTAATGTGCTTTAAATGCAAGTTGGATGTGCTTTAAATGTATTGTGTGGATCTAAGAGGTCTTCCGTATCTTTAAAAGTTGTGCAGGGGGAAGGGAGAATTCCACCTTGTGGTTTTTCCTATTACAGTGTGGCAAGAACACCTGCACTTGGCTGACTTTCTCTTCTCCTAAAGATACAGGATCAGTCTCAGGTGAAGAACCTGGCAACCCTACTTGCAACTGTTTATACTTGTTTTTATGGTTATTTGATTTTAAAGGGATTTATTCCGTATTGTGAGCTGCCTTGGTTTCCAGTCTCCAACCCTACTTCACAAGGTTGTTGGAAAGACTCCATATACACACACACAATGGAGATGTAAAACTATGTACACCCCATATAATAGTTTGTCAAAACCAGTTGGTCATTGCAGAACGTTTTAACAAAAATAAAATCAGTATTAGTTTCCAACATAATAAAAGCAGTGATACCTATGTAAACCCTGCCTAATTGCTTTTAAAAATAGGATTGAAGGGGGAAAGAATGATTTACAGCACAAACACAATTCCTTGCTATGTTCACTCAAAAGTCCCATCACTTTACAGCACAATCCTAACCACGTCTACTCAAAAGTAAGTCCTATTGAATTCAATGGGGTTTACTCTGGGTATGTGGGATTAGCATTGTAGCTTTACTCCCAGAAAAGCAAGTACTGGATTAAAGCTTAATATTAGGAAGGTTTTCAAAACAGTGCCCTCTTCAACAGCCCAGGAAAAATTAAAATTGTTTGACTCCTGCACACAAGAGAGAAAAAGAATGAAAGCTATATACTTAATTGATGAGATTTTCAGAAAAGCAGGAAAAAACAAGTTTTCTGACTTGCAAGGGGCTTTAGTTACTGCCTTGTCAATCACAACCCTGACTTCACCTATTGGCTACAAACCTGAAAGGGTGGAATAGAGCAGCCAGCTACAAGCTCATTTAACTGAAGTTGCAGTGGGGTGGCTGACGTTTTGGTGTATATCTCGGGAACCAGACCACCTAGAAACTTATTTTTTAAAAATGAAAGCTGTGAGTCTGGAGATTAAGGTGACTCACCTGGAGACCCGGAGAGCACCCCAAAAATCTAGAGTCTCCGGGCAAAAACTAGGCACCTGGCAATCCTAAACTAGTTGGAAATTCAGTATAAGGGAGCTTCCTATGTAAAAAAAGAAAGAATGGCACAATAGTAAACTCTCCACAGGTGTGGATGTTGCTTAACACTATTTAGCAATTTTTTTAAAGCTCTTCTTGCTGGTTTCCACCTGATTAATTGCTTCTTCTTTCCAAAGCTGCTTCACCAATTAGACTCGCCCACTTAGAGAATTCCTGTGTGGACAGAATGTAGCAGAATGTGCACTAGTGCAGATGATATGTTGCAATTCCAATTGTGACATAAAACAGAAAAGCAACACTAGAGAGCATTAAGAGCCCTCCCTCTGGAAGCATCCCAAGTCAGGGCAAAATGAACATTTACTCAATTAGCAATTGAGTGATTTTTTATTATTATTTTAAAAAAGACACAGGAGGCCTGATCCAGGTCTGAACAAGAGCAGCTTTCAAAGCTCTTACCCCCCAGTCCAGATCAGGGGAGGGCACACCTGCACTTTAGTCTTTTAAAACTATTTGCACAATTGTGTGGTAGGGGTGGGTCAAAATCTAAGGTAGTGATACTGAGTTGGAAAGGTTCAGGATCCAAGGCAGCAGCTAGGAAAAGGTAGCAGGAGTGTAAGCAGAGTATTATTGTTATTATTACTATTGTTACAATTACTACTGTTGTTATTTTAATTTATTACCTGCGCTTCACCCCAAGGTCCTAGGGCAGGTCACAACCATTTAAAATACAACATCAAAATAATTTAAAACAAATTACAATCACAAAAGTGGGGTGGGTCCTAAAAATATTCATTTCAGATGTCAAAAGCCAGGGTAAAGAAGTGTATACTCACACTTAAGACAAATTGCTCGGTCTTAGGACCAAGCTCTGAAGCCAGGGTCTTACAGGGCTTGGTGAACAACGACTAGTGGATCTGGAAGACCTTTATTTAAACAGCAGTTTTATTAAGCGATGTACTGAAGCCAATAGTTACTTCTTGTTCTTATTAAGAGAACCAGCATGGTGTAGTGGTTAGAGTGTTGGACTAGGACCTGGGAGACCAGGGTTCGAATCCCCACACAGCCATGAAGCTCACTGGGTGACCTTGGGCCAGTCACTGCCTCTCAGCCTCAGAGGGAGGCAATGGTAAACCACCTCTGAATACCGCTTACTATGAAAACCCCATTCATAGGGTTGCCCATAACTCAGAATCGACTTGAAGGCAGCCTATTTCATTTTTTCCCATTCTTATTAATTAGGTTTGTTAGTCACTTGTTTCCCGGGTCTTCAAGCAACTTACGCTATTGTTAAAAACACAAATAAATACATCACACCATAAAAACAAACAAACAAAAATCAACCCCCATAACAGCTACAGGAAGCTTTGGGAACACACTACTAACAAGCGGTATCATTTTAGTCTATCAAAAGCCTAGGAAAAAGGATAAAGTCTTTTACCTGGCTCTGAAAAAATGACAACAAAGTTGCCAGGCAGACCTCACTGGGGAGCACACTCCACAGACAGGGAGCAGTATGTTTATGCACAAGATTCAGATACAATTTGTATATATATAACTTATACAACATTTGAAGCGTATCATGCTGCTCCAGAGCTGATTTCAGTTGCTGTTAAAACAATGGAACATTGCATTTGCAAAAGATAAATATATTGTCCTGTCAAAATACACTACTAAGCAACTGTTCTGTTAGGGATTTTTAAGGATAATGATTATATTAAACTATTCTAAAATGAGGGAAACCAGGACTCAAGTGGGATCACACACAAATGGAAGTTAGCCCAAATTAACAATGCTGAGGTTCAGGATCCACAGAAGTCAAAGGTAGCTTGAAGCATGGCAATGCGTGAAATGAATACAGCTAAGTGCAAAAGAGAACAGATTACACCATGTTTTTCTCACAGAGAGCCTGAAGGCAGTAAAAGAAAAGGGTGATTTGTTTCCAGTCAAGATAGGAGGACAGAGCAAGTCTAGAAGTTGGGGGAGGGGGGCAATATGGGAAAGATGCATGATTGCACTCACACAGGATATTACTCTCCCATTTGCTTTAATGCCAAAGTTACCTTCTCATTTATGCAAGCTCAGTCAGGAGTAATTACATGGAGAAACAAAGCCATCAACACATGACTGAAGTGTGCCCCAACTGCATTGTATCAGAGAATTGCTGATTACACTTGGGTATTCATATTCAGATAAAACATACACACAAAGCTGTTTAACACAGACAGGCAGAACATTGGTTCACCTAGCTTAGGTACTCTGTCTAGCTGGCAGTAGTTCACCAAGGTCTCTCATCATTGAAAGACCTGAAAGATCATCTTACCCCTTAAACTCCCAGTAGATCACTGCCCTCTGCAGGTGAGGGACTCCTGCACATGCCATCTTATCAGAAGGTCCATTCTGCACAACACAGGAAATGGACCTTTAATGTGGTGGCACCAACCCTTTGGAATTTCATCCCCTTAAGTATTAGACAGGCATCATCTCTGTTATCTTTTGGGTGTCTACTGAAGACCTTCCTCTTTCAACAAGCCTTTTAAGCAGAGACCTTATCCCAGTCTATGTCTGTGTTGCAATTGCTTTTTATGATGTTTTTATAGATGTTTTGTTTTAATATATTTTAAAGTCTGTTTCTAAGATGTTTTATAGTGTTTTTAGTTTTGCATGCTGCCCTGGGCTCCTCTGGGAGCAAGTGCAGGATATCAATTTAATGTATCATTATCATTATCATTACTATTCCTAGTAGCACCCATTTATTTCATTATTTAATTGAATTAAAACAGCTCAGAGTAATAAGTAATAAGGGCAGCCTAGGAACACCCTGAGCTAGAAACCAAATCCTGAAAGAACCTATATCTTAGGAAACAGATCCTAGGGGTAGGAAGCCTATAGAAAGCTAGTTTTCAACACCACCCTAGCAGGAAAGCTTCAGGGGACACTGTAAACAAGGCTAAATTCCTGTTGGAGAGAAAGGGAAAAAGGAAACTCCACCAATACATACAGGGAGAGAGTCAGCTCAGTCTTTGCTAAAAAGGGCAGCTTTCGCCTTCCTTAAACACAACCACAAGCTCTATTTCCCTAGGTTAAAAAAAGGTCAGGCTGTTCTAGGTGGGAAAACAACAAACAAAAAAGACTTGCCTGGAAGGTGCAGCCCCTTGCTTAGATTGCAGGTAAGAAGCCAGCAGGCGTGTGGGGGCTTTCCAGTGTTTTGCACAGCCTGCAGCATGTACGACTATCTGCCTGTTGGACAGAAGTCGTGGGTGTGCTGTCGGTGCAATGAGTTTCTGGCTCTCCGGGAAAGACTTCATTTCCTTGAGGCCAAGGTGGCGGACCTGGAAAAGCGGAGAGAGGCAGAGAGGTGTGTGGAGGAGGCCTTCAGGGACGTTATAGCTGTGTCCCACTCCAGCGATGATAGCTCTCCTGCTATCATGGAGAAAGATGGTCTCGGGGAAGGAGAGCATCCAGCTGAAGAAGAGGGAAACGATCCCTTAGAAGGGACCCATTCCTTGGGGGATGAGCAGCTATCCTCTCGTGCCGAGGATATATCTCCAGGGGCTGGAGGGATCCTTGTAGTGGGTGATTCGATCATTAGGAACATAGACAGTGGGGGGTGTGATGGGCGTGTAGACCGCAAGGTGTTTTGCCTGCCTGGTGCGAAGGTTGCGGATATCGCCCATCGTTTAGATAGTTTGGTAGACAGTGCTGGGGAGGAATCAGTGGTCGTGGTCCACGTTGGCACCAACGACATGGGGAAATGCAGCCGTGAGGTCCTGGAAGCAAAATTTAGGTTGCTAGGTAGGATGCTGAAAGCCAGGACCTCCAAGGTGGCTTTCTCTGAAATGCTACCGGTTCCACGCGCAGGACCAGCCAGACAGGCCCAGCTTCGCAGTCTCAATGCGTGGATGAGACGATGGTGTCGGGTGGAAGGGTTTGGATTTGTTAGGCACTGGGGAACATTTTGGGACAAGCCGGGCCTGTACAAAAGGGACGGGCTCCACTTGAACCAGAATGGAACCAGACTGCTGGCACTTAAAATTAAAAAGGTGGCAGAGCAGCTTTTAAACTGACTGAGGGGGGAAACCCGACAGGAGCTGAGAAAGGTCCGGTTCGGAATAAACCTCCCCCCTGGGATAAAAACCAAAGAAATGATGAAATTTTAAAAGGGGTAGGCCTAGAAGTAGGCATTGTGAGAGCAGGGGCACAGGATATAAATTCAGAAGAGCAAAATTACCACAGGCCTAACCACAAGTGCCAAAGACACTTGAAGAGAGACACTGCTTACAAGTGCCTGTACGCTAATGCTAGGAGCCTGCGAACCAAGATGGGAGAACTGGAGTGCTTGGTCTTAGAGGAGAGCATTGATATAGTGAGCATAACGGAGACCTGGTGGAATGGAGAAAACCAGTGGGATACGGTTATCCCTGGATATAAACTATATCGGAAGGACAGGGAAGGACGTATTGGTGGCGGAGTCGCTCTATACGTGAAAGAAGGCATTGAATCCAGCAAGCTCGAAACCCCAACAGAGGCAGACTCCTCCACAGAATCGTTGTGGGTGGTGATACCATGCCCCAGGAGGGACTTAATACTGGGAACGATCTATCGTCCCCCTGATCAAAATGCTCAGAGAGACCTTGAGATGAGATATGAAATTGAGGAAGCATCCAAACTAGGAAAGGTGGTAGTAATGGGTGACTTCAACTACCCGGACATAGACTGGCCGCATATGTGTTCCAGTCATGACAAAGAAGCAAAGTTTCTAGATATTCTAAATGACTATGCCCTAGACCAGTTGGTCATGGAACCGACCAGAGGGACGGCAACCCTGGACTTAATCCTCAGTGGGGACCGGGACCTGGTGCGAGATGTAAGTGTTGTTGAACTGATTGGGAGCAGTGACCACAGTGCTATTAAATTAAACATACATGTAACTGGACAATTGCCAAGAAAATCCAACATGGTCACATTTGACTTCAAAAGAGGAAACTTCACAAAAATGAGGGGATTGGTAAAAAGAAAGCTGAAAAACAAAGTCCAGAGGGTCACATCACTCGAAAATGCTTGGAAGTTGTTTAAAAACACTATATTAGAAGCTCAACTGGAGTGCATACCGCAGATCAGAAAAGGTACCGCCAGGGCCAAGAAGATGCCAGCATGGTTAACGAGCAAAGTCAAGGAAGCTCTTAGAGGCAAAAAGTCTTCCTTCAGAAAATGGAAGTCTTGTCCGAATGAGGAAAATAAAAAAGAACACAAACTCTGGCAAAAGAAATGCAAGAAGACAATAAGGGATGCTAAAAAAGAATTTGAGGAGCACATTGCTAAGAACATAAAAACCAACAACAAAAAATTCTATAAATACATTCAAAGCAGGAGACCATCTAGGGAGGCAATTGGACCCTTGGATGATAAGGGAGTCAAAGGTGTACTAAAGAACGATAAGGAGATTGCAGAGAAGCTAAATGAATTCTTTGCATCTGTCTTCACAGTGGAAGATATAGGGCAGATCCCTCAACCTGAACTAACATTTGCAGGAAGGGATTCTGAGGAACTGAGACAAATAGTGGTAACGAGAGAGGAAGTTCTAGGCTTAATGGACAATATAAAAACTGACAAATCACCGGTCCTGGATGGCATCCACCTGAGAGTTCTCAAAGAACTCAAATGTGAAATTGCTGATCTGCTAACTAAAATATGTAACTTGTCCCTCGGGTCCTCCTCCGTGCCTGAGGACTGGAAAGTGGCAAATGTAATGCCAATCTTCAAAAAGGGATCCAGAGGGGATCCCGGAAATTACAGGCCAGTTAGCTTAACTTCTGTCCCTGGAAAACTGGTAGAAAGTATTATTAAAGCTAGATTAACTAAGCACATAGAAGAACAAGCCTTGCTGAAGCAGAGCCAGCATGGCTTCTGCAAGGGAAAGTCCTGTCTCAGTAACCTATTAGAATTCTTTGAGAGTGTCAACAAGCATATAGATAGAGGTGATCCAGTGGACATAGTGTACTTAGACTTTCAAAAAGCGTTTGACAAGGTACCTCACCAAAGACTTCTGAGGAAGCTTAGCAGTCATGGAATAAGAGGAGAGGTCCTCTTGTGGATAAGGAATTGGTTAAGAAGCAGAAAGCAGAGAGTAGGAATAAACGGACAGTTCTCCCAATGGAGGGCTGTAGAAAGTGGAGTCCCTCAAGGATCGGTATTGGGACCTGTACTTTTCAACTTGTTCATTAATGACCTAGAATTAGGAGTGAGCAGTGAAGTGGCCAAGTTTGCTGACAACACTAAATTGTTCAGGGTTGTTAAAACAAAAAGGGATTGCGAAGAGCTCCAAAAAGACCTCTCCAAACTGAGTGAATGGGCAGAAAAATGGCAAATGCAATTCAATATAAACAAGTGTAAAATTATGCATATTGGAGCAAAAAATCTTAATTTCACATATACGCTCATGGGGTCTGAACTGGCGGTGACCGACCAGGAGAGAGACCTCGGGGTTGTAGTGGACAGCACGATGAAAATGTCGACCCAGTGTGCGGCAGCTGTGAAAAAGGCAAATTCCATGCTAGCGATAATTAGGAAAGGTATTGAAAATAAAACAGCCGATATCATAATGCTGTTGTATAAATCTATGGTGCGGCCGCATTTGGAATACTGTGTACAGTTCTGGTCGCCTCATCTCAAAAAGGATATTATAGAGTTGGAAAAGGTTCAGAAGAGGGCAACCAGAATAATCAAGGGGATGGAGCGACTCCCTTACGAGGAAAGGTTGCAGCATTTGGGGCTTTTTAGTTTAGAGAAAAGGCGGGTCAGAGGAGACATGATAGAAGTGTATAAAATTATGCATGGCATTGAGAAAGTGGATAGAGAAAAGTTCTTCTCCCTCTCTCATAATACTAGAACTCGTGGACATTCAAAGAAGCTGAATGTTGGAAGATTCAGGACAGACAAAAGGAAGTACTTCTTTACTCAGCGCATAGTTAAACTATGGAATTTGCTCCCACAAGATGCAGTAATGGCCACCAGCTTGGACGGCTTTAAAAGAAGATTAGACAAATTCATGGAGGACAGGGCTATCAATGGCTGCTAGCCATGATGGCTGTGCTCTGCCACCCTAGTCAGAGGCAGCATGCTTCTGAAAACCAGTTGCCAGAAGCCTCAGGAGGGGAGAGTGTTCTTGCACTCGGGTCCTGCTTGCGGGCTTCCCCCAGGCACCTGGTTGGCCACTGTAAGAACAGGATGCTGGACTAGATGGGCCACTGGCCTGATCCAGCAGGCTCTTCTTATGTTCTTCTGTTCTTATATTACTATTACTACTACTACTACTATTAACAACAGACCTGCTGCCATCATTCATTTAATTGGACATGCTGGGGACTGAACTTTGTAATTTCCGCATGCAAAGCATGTGCTGTACCATAGGTCTATGGCTCCTCCTGCAAATAATTTGACCTTGCAAGCTCAGGAAAATTTTCCATATTTAAGACAGCTGGGCCATTTGGGCATAACAGCATTGGTTATACTTATCCAGGCAAAAAATCCAGGTAAAAAATCTGGTATTTTAAGCGCTTGGAAAAATGCAGTATCCCCAGAACAAACCACAACCATGAAAGAAAATGTGTGGATTGTATATACTTATCAAAGCTCATTTGCCGTGCAAAACAACAACAACAAAAACACCCTTGATAATGTGGAAACAGATGGTCACTACTGACTCTTCTAGAGGGTGGCGGTTTCAACTGTTCTTCACTTATGCTTGTCTCTCCCAGTTCCCACTATCATGGACACCTATTCCAATATCCTGCCAATAATACCTGGCAATAATAAATTAGTATCCAAGATTTGAAGGAAAGTGACTTTTGGAATTCTTACATTTTCTCCAGCAATGAGGCTGAAATCCAATACACATTTACCTGTCTTGAGAAGAAAACAGACAAAATCCTGGCATGAGTGAAGTATTAAGATGTTTCCTGTGATCTTTCCCCAACATTCTATCTACACTGCCAGGAATGACACAAAGTATCTAATAGATAATTCAACAATCAATGTGCTTGATTTGCATAATATAGCAAACTGGTTTGGAGGATTGGAATATGGTAATCCTGCTTTTCCTCTCTTTTTTCCCCATTCTCCTTTTCTTAAACCAGGGTTCCTTTAGACTCGCTGTCCCTCTTCTAGGACACCCTTCCCCTAAGGATTCAGTCCAGGGTCCTCCCACCAGAGTCCCAGAAGCTCACCTATAGCCAAAGGCATTACAAAACTCTTTTCTCTGCAGGATCTCCCAGCTTCCTCTGTATTCACAAGGCGAAACAAGTGAGGTTGTTACCTCACTAGAACTCTTTAATGACACTGATGCATTGCTTTTCCACAGAATTAAAACACTGGTCCTGTAAGACACTTAATATGATAGTATATCATCAAGCAACGCTCCTTCCATGGTCCAGTTCCTCCTGTGTCCCTGGAAGAAAGTCCCATTCAGTAACTTTTAGTAGAAGCTTCTTCTTTGCCCAAATGTTTATTATTTCTGTATCCATTTTCTTGTTAATTGTTCCCTAATCAGTTCCTGTTCCCCATTGTGTGAGGAGTCTTTAATTACTGCCTTCCTTTCATTTGATTTTATTTTCATTATAAATTGTGATATTTCACATGAATCAAAGCAAAAATAACAGTGACAGGCTGTCCAACATAATATAGGTAAAGCAGCCAAACATTAAAAAGTGTTCTCAAAATTGATAAGTAATCCAAAACTTCAGCCAATAAGGAACAGCTGTGCCCACTACATCACTCCCTTGAAGCTGCTTGTGTTTAATCTAATTGTGTTTAATCTTTGGGGCTGCTAAGGTACTTGCTTATATTGTAAAAGGTATGAGATTCAATGGTTCAGAACAAACCTGTGAAAACTGGGTTCAGACGTTTGGATCTTACTTCTAGAACAGAAACGCAGATGGTGTGGTAGAACCTTCTCTTGTGATGAAAATTAAGCTACTAAATCCATCTTTGGTTTAAAGGTAGTATCTTCAAAAGCCTTCAGGAGTTTATTTGAGGTCCTAAAGCACAGAGTGCATATTGAAGAAGGGCATGCATGTTTGAAAGTTATCTTTCAGATTTAACCAGTGTTTTCAAAATGTTTGAGCTATAGATCACAGTACAAGAATATTCACCATAGAAATATAAATGCAACAGTGTTACTCAGTTCAGAGTGAGCCCCCTATCAGTGGAATGCCTTGGGGAAAGAAGCCATTTTTTATTATCTCCCTTCTCTGCTGCAACAACCTCAACCCCCTAAGTCTGCTCTAGAAGGTTGGGGAATCCTTGAGAGCAGGTTTAGTGTGTAGTCTAAGCTTGATTGCCTCATTGTTGGGAAAGATTTTAGGAAGCATCTTAATGTTGTTGTTATGTGCCTTCAAGTTGATTTTGATTTATGGTGACCCTATGAATCAGTGACCTCCAATAGTATCTATTATAAACCACCCTGTTCAGATCTCGTAAGTTCAGGTCTGTGGCTTCCTTTATGGAATCTATCCATCTCTTGTTTGGGCCTCTTTTTCTACTCCCTTCTGATTTTCCCAGCATTATTGTCGTTTCTAGTGAATCCAGTCTTCTCATGATGTGTCCAAAGTATGATAACCTCAGTTTCATCATTTAGCTTCTAGTGATAGTTCTGGTTTAGTTTGTTCTAACACCCAATTATTTGTCTTTTTCATGGTCCATGGTATCAAAGCTCTCCTCCAGCACCACATTTCAAATGAGTTGATTTTTCTGTTATCCACTTTTTTCACTGTCCAACTTACACATCCATACATAGCGATTGGGAATACCAAGGTTTGAATTATCCTGACTTTAGTGTTCAGTGATACATCTTTGCATTTGAGGACCTTTTCTACTTCTCTTATAGCTGCGTCCCCAGTCCTAGCCTTCTTCTGATTTCTTGACTATTGTCTCCAGTTTGGTTAATGACGGTGCCAAGGTATTGATAATCCTTCACAAATTCAATGTCCTCAATGTTGATTTTAAGGTTACATAAATTTTCTGTTATCGTTACTTTAGTCTTCTTGATGTTCAGCTACAGTCCTGCTTTTGTGCATTCCTCTTTAACTTTCATCACCATTCGTTTCAAATCATTACTGGTTTCTGCTAGTAGTATGGTATAATCTGCATATTTTAAATTATAGATATTTCTCCCTCCAAGTTTCACACCTTTTTCATCTTGGTCCAATCCCGCTTTCCGTATGATATGTTCTGCATACAGATTAAACAAAGAGGGTGATAAAATACACCCCTGTCTCACACCCTTTCTGATGGGGAACCAATCAGTTTCTCCATATTCTGTCTTTACAGTAGCCCCTTGTGCAGAGTATAGGCTGAGCATCAGGACAATCAGATGCGGTGGCACCCCCATTTCTTTTAAAGCATTCCATCGTTTTTCATGATCTACACAGTCAAAGGCTTTGCTGTAATCTATAAAGCACAGGGTGATTTTCTTCTGAAATTCCTTGCTCCGTTCCATTATCCAATGTATGTTTGCGATATGATCTCTGGTACCTCTTCTCTTTCTATATCCAGCTTGGACGTCTGTCATTTCTCGCTCCATATATGGTAAGAGCCTTTGTTGTAGAATCTTGAGCATTATTTTACTTGCATGGGATATTAAGGCAATAGTTTGATAATAATTACTGCATTCCGTGGGATCCCCTTTCTTTGGAATTGGGATGTATATGGAACGCTTCCAGTCTGTGGGCCATTGTTTAGTTTTCCATATTTGTTGAATTTTTGTCAAAATTTGGACAGATCCAGTCTCAGTAACTTGTAGCAACTCTATTGGTATGCCATCTATTCCTGATAATTTGCTTCTTCCAAGTATTTTAAGAGCAGCTTTCACCTCACATTCTAAAATTTCTGGTTCTTCATCATACAGTTCCTTGTTGAGTGAATCTGTCATCCTTGCATCTCTTTTATAGAGTTCTTCAGTGTATTGTTTCCAGCTTCCTTTTATTTCATCTCGATCAGTCAGTGTATTCCCCTGTTGATTATTCAACATCCCTACTCTTGGTTTAAATTTCCCTTTCATTTCTCTAATCTTTTGGAATAGGGCTCTTGTTCTACCTTTTTTGTTGTCCTCTTCTATTTCTTTACAATAACTATTGCAACAGTTCTCTTTGTCCCTACGTACTAGTTGCTGTATTATTGCATTTAGGGTTTCTATCTCCTTTTGCCTTTGCTTTCCTTCTCTGTTTAACCATGTTAAGAGTTTCTTCAGTCATCCATTGAGGTCTTTCTCGCTTTTTCACTAGAGGTACTATCTTTTTGCATTTTTTGCATTCTTCCCTGATAATGTCTCTGACTTCAATCCATAAGCATCTTAATACCTGATCATTTAACTTATGCAAGGATTTTCTCTGTTTTCTTCTCAAAGCAATGATAGGTCTTGTTCGGAACCAATGTAGCCAGTGGCTGTGTCTCATTGTCACTGATTCTATTGTTTCAGCAGTTACATAGCTCTGCATATGCAGAGTTAACATGCAAGTCCAAAGCTATGTGTATACTAACTCCTTTCAAAGCAATGAGACTGTTTGGTCTGGATGTGATTTGAAATGAATCTGTATCCAGCTGTTTGATTCATTTTTTATCATATTGACACCAGTAGGCAGAGCAGGGCAGAGATGACCAAGCAGTTTTGAAGTCGGTGTGAAACTGGCTAAAAGGGAAAACACATCGGATTTCAAAAATCCCAGATTTTAAAGGTGCAGTTTGATTGACATCACGTGTCTCTGGATTCACAACACAGAGGTGGAGATGCACTGAGACCAATACAACTGCAAGCATGTCCCTAGCCTGTGTGTGTGTCATTTTGCTCTCAAGACTTGAACATTTGAGAGTTGGACACTAGAAAAAGACCTCCATCCCCAGCTTATACAACTTAGCCTTGGTTTGAGGCTGCTGGATTCAGTTCATTGCTGAAAAAGGCTTACAATACACATAAATGAAACCATGGCCACAACAGAGACTTTGTAATGGAAGTATTAAACTTTAATGAATAATCCCAGCTGCTCAGTATATATAGAACAGCCTTTCCAGTCTGGTGCCCTTCAGAAGTTTTGGAGTACAGCAGTGCTGGCTAGAGCTGAAAGGAATGGTAGCCCAAAACATCCGGATGGCACTAGGGTTGGGAAAGGCTGACCTAGAACAAGGATGGGGAACCTTTGATGTTGCTGGACTCCGACTCCCATCAGTCCCACCCAGCACCTAATTGAAGGGAGAGGGTATTTTTGCCAATTCCCTTCAGTGCCTTGATTTCCGAGCAATGTGAAAGCTAGACCATTAAGCATTATTCTACTTGTGGCTGAATTTAGCAAGACATACAGATTAGGTAAAACTTTAAAATCCAAAGGTAGAAGGCAGCTAAGAGTGTTCTTATTGTTATTAACCTGCTGTATAGTGACTGCAGCTTTAGTGGTACCATGCGTTCTGAGAACTCTGTGAGATCTGCAAATGGCAGTGGGGCAACATATAAGATGGTTGAGTAAGAGAGTCCTGTTGCAGAATAACCATCCAAAAAGAAAGGACTCTACTTTAGACCACAAAAATGAAGGATACAAAACTAGACATTGAAACACTGTTCTTTCCTACACGCATGGACCAGTGTAAGCTCAGTCGTGTCAGAAAGACAGCAGTCGATCAGAAAATAAAATAATTGAGTTCTATGTTCAAGAGCACCACATAAAGCATTCTCTGCCTTCACCTCCAAGCTAAATATTAAGCAACTGATACAGTAGCTGGGACTCCTTTTCCCTGTCCCATAATATGTCTATATCCTCTAAGCAGCGCCATTATATTATAGATATACTGCAACTTTAGAGACCTGTATGGGCCAGTCACTGCCTCTCAGCCTCAGAGGAAGACAATGATAAACCACCTATTAATACCGCTTACTATGGAAACCCTATTCATAGGGTCGCCATGAGCTGGAATCGACTTGAAGGCACTTCATTTCATTTTTTTCATGTACATATGTATGCATTTATATATACCTGCCCTTCCTCCCAGTACGAGCCCAGGGTGTAGGAGCTTTCAGCAGAAGCTGAAAGTCATAATGACATGCATCTGCCAACAGTTTCAGTTTGCCCACATCCATTTTCTAAATCCAGACACCAAGTAAACCATGCAATGATTCATGAGCTTGTCCCGAAGAGTGGGTGGTCTGTTCCAGGGCCTTTAAGAAGTCAGATACATGTTCAGTATATTTGTTTTATTTATTTATTTTTGCATCCTGTTTCATCTTTGGAGGCAGTATGACTCTGAGGAACACAAGTGGGGAGAGACCTGTTGCGCTAATGGTCTGCTTGTGGGCTTCTTATAGACATCTGGTTGATCACTATGAGGACAGGATGGCAGACTAGAAGGGCCTTTGGTCTAATCCAGCAAGACTCTTCTTATGTCCTTATCATGCTCAACAGCCACTATGCTATCTATGGTATTGTCAAAACATTTGCTGGATCTTTCATTGTTGTTGTTGTTGTTAATAATAATAATAATAATAATAATGTCATCATTTTATTAATGATTCAATCATCTCAAGGTAATGTACAATAAAAACAACAAAAACAGTTAAAAATACAAAAGACAGCAGATATATCTAAAACAAAATGAAATTTACTCCCATGGTGGAGACCCATTCATCCAGCTGGGAAAGCTTGTTGGAACAAAACTTTGTTTCTGGAAAGTGCAGATAGTGGGCGCCTGCTATATCTCAACAGGAATACTATTACACAAAACAGGGGCAGTCATACTGAAAGCCCAGCTGTGAGTTACTGTGGAGCAAGCTTCTGATATCATTAGAACCTGAAGGTGAAGCTCTCCTGCAAACTGCAATTATTGGGTATACAAGGATTAAAGCAGCCCCTCAAGTATCCTGGTCCTCAGCTGTATGTGATCTTATAAGTTAGTACTAACACTTTGAACTTGGCCCAATAGCAGATTGGCATCCAGTGCAAATCCTGCAAACATGGTGTTATATGTTGGTGGGAGTTTGCGGCTACAAGTTCTGCACCAGCTGCAGCCTCTGGACCAACCTCAAGGGTAGCCCCACATAGAGCACACCGAAGTAATCCAGCTGTGAGGTTACCAGTGCATGGTCAACTGTGGTCAAGCTATCCCAATCCAGGAATGGCCATAATTGTCTGTCCAACCAAAGTTGATAAAAGAAACTCCTAGCCACCAAGGACATCTGTGCTTTGAGTGACAGAGCTAGATCCAGAAGTACCCCCAAACTGGGCACCTGCTGCTTCAAGGAGAGCGTGATCCCATATAGGGTAGGCAACTTACTGACTTTCTGGACCTGGACACTACTCGCCCACAGAGCCTTTGTTTTGCCAGGATTCAGACTCGGTTTATTAGCCTTTCACCAGCCCAACCCTGCATCCAGACACTGGTCCAGGGCCTTCTCAGTCATTCCCAATTCAGACATTACAGATAAAGAGTTGGGTGTCATCAGCGTACTTATGACACCTTGCTCCAAAACCCCTAATGACTCCCAACAGCTTTATGTAGATGTTAGATAGCATCGGAAACAGTACAGTGCCCTGCAGAACTCGGGAGACAAGGAAAAACACTCATCCAATGCTGCCTTCTAGAACTGTCTCTGGAGATAAGACAGGAACCACTACAGAACAGTGTTCCCTTTGTACCATTGACCTCCTCAGAATATTCCATGGCAAAAGTTGCCACACCTCAAACAGGCTTGCCTACTTACAGTGGTATGTACACATTTTTCCTCTTACCCCTTTGTGTTCAAGACATGAGTGAATAACCCTCAGAGAAGACTCAGAGGCAGCAAGAGTAGCACATCCTTTATACAACACCTCAGTCTTGACTAGTTAACATTCTAAGAACATAAGGATCAGGCCGATGGAATCTGGTAAGATTCCATCAGTCTCCAGGGGCAGACCATCCTAACTGCCGCCCCTGCAGGGGAGAATTGTCACTCCAAGACCAAACATCAGGAAGTGGTCTGACCACAACAATGGGGTGATATCCATCCCACCAATTTCCAGACCACCACCCTCCCCACATGGAGCAAAAGCTAGATCGATGGTATGCCCTGCTATGTGTGTTGGACCGATGACCATCTGAGACAGGCCCATAGTTGCCATGGACACCATAAACTTTGTGATGGCCTCAGCATGGATGTTAGTCACCCAGAACCACCCTTTTGGGTTCCTCCAACCACACCCAAGACAACCTCAGCCAGCTCAGTCAGGGAGGCTGTTGAGCAGCAGGGTGGGCAAGCCATCAACAGCATCCCCAATCTGTTTCTTTGGCCCAACTCCAGATGCAGGCCCTCCAGTCCCACTCTAGGAGGGTTTTCCCAGTGACAGAGAGTTAACTCCTATGGACTACAGCAACACCTCCCCACTCCCCCAGTCTGGGTAGATGTCACACTGAGTACCCAGGTAGGTAGATCTGAGTCCGATCTGGGCTACCCAGCTCTCCTACCCAGGTCTCGATGATACACACCAGGTCGGCCCATTTATCCATGAACAAATAATGGTTCAGCATGGTTTTATTATGGGCCAACTTGGAGTTCAGCAGTAGAACCATCAAACTGTTGAAGACAGTGGGAGAGCATCCCTTAGTATCAGGAATAGGGGAGATCCCAGAGAGAGATATCAGGTGCAAGCACCTATCATCCTCCTTCTGACATCACCTTCTATCATGCTTATCCCTCCCCTAGATCACTGAGACAGAATGCTCAACAACTCCTTCCTCCAGTATTCTCCCTCCTGTTATAGTTATGCTGAGTTGCTCAAGCATGAAGTTACTTAAAGGCATCTTGGTAATAAACTGAATGGAATTCTTCAGAACAACAACATTGTCTCTCTTCTGGAGTCTGTGGTTGGATTACTCTCTACCACTGCATTTTCTCATATTATTTATTATTTTATTATTATTATTTATTTAATTTATATCCCTCCCTTCCTCCCAGCAGGAGCCCAGGGTGGCAAACAAGGCACTAAAAACACTTTAAAACATCATAAAAACAAATCTTAAAATACATTAAGACAAAACAGCGTTAAAAACATTTTAAAAACTTTTTTTAAAGGGTTAAACATTATTAAAAAACATATTGAGCAATTCTGACACAGACACAGACTGGGATAGCTCTCAGCTTAAAAGGCTTGTTGAAAAAGAAAAGTCTTCAAAAGGTGCCGAAAAGATAGCAGAGATGGCACCTGCCTAATATTCAAAAGGAGGAAATTTTACAGGGTAGGTGCTGCCACACTAAAGGTCTGTTTCCTATATTGTACAGAACAAGCCTCCTGATAAGATGGTATCTGCAGGAGGCCCTCACCTGCAGAGCGCAGTGATCGACTGGGTATGTAAACGATAAGACGGTCTTTCAGGTATCCTGGTCCTGAGCTGTATAGGGCTTTGTACACCAAAACTAGAACCTTGAACTTGGCCCGGTAGCAAATGGGCAGCCAGTGCAATTCTTTCAGTAGTGGGATGACATGTTGACGATACCCTGCTCCAGTGAGCAGTCTCGCCGCTGCATTTTGCACCAGCTGCAGCTTCCGGACCAACCTCAAGGGCAGCCCCACATAGAGCGCATTACGGTAATCCAGCCTGGAGGTTACCAGTGCGTGGACAACAGTGGTCAGGCTATCCCGGTCCAGAAACGGCTGCAGCTGTCTCACCAGCCGAAGCTGGTGAAAGGCACTCCTAGCCACTGAGGTCACCTGGGCCTCTAGCAACAAATGGATCCAGGAGCACCCCCAGGCTATGGACCTGCTCTTTCAGAGGGAGTACAACCCCGTCCAAAGCAGGCAACTGACCAGTTATCCGAACTCGGGAACCACCAACCCACAGCGCCTCCGTCTTGCTAGGATTCAGACTCAGTTTATTGGCCCTCATCCAGCCCACCACCGAGTCCAGGCAGCGGTCCAGGGCTTGCATGGCCTCTCCTGATCCAGATGTTACAGAGAAATAGAGCTGGGCATCATCAGCATACTGCTCACACCTCGCCCCAAAGCTCCTGATGACTGCTCCCAAGGGCTTCATATAGATGTTAAACAGCATGAGGGACAAGATGGTACCCTGCAGCACCCCACAGCGCAGCTGCCAGGGGGCCAAAAGAGAGTCACCCAATGCTATTCTCTGAGAATGACCCTGGAGATAGGATCAGAACCATTGTAAGACAGTGCCTCCAATACCCATCTCACCAAGTCAGCCCAGAAGGATACCATGGTCAATGGTATCAAAAGCCTCTGAGAGATCACGTAAGAATAACAGGGTCGCACTCCCCCTGTCCTTCTCCCGATAAAGGTCATCTATCAGGGCAACCAAGGCCAATTCAGTCCCATATCCAGGCCTGAACCCAGACTGGGATGGGTCAAGATAATCTGTTTCATCCAAGAGTAGTTGCAGTTGCTGCGCCACAACCCTCTCAATCACCTTCCCTAAAAAGGGAGTATTTGCAACCGGTCGGTAGTTGTCACAAACCAATGGGTCCAGGGTGGGCTTTTTCAGGAGTGGTCGAATCACTACCTCTTTCAAGGCAGCTGGAACCACTCCCTCCCACAACGATGCATTGACCACACCTTGGATCCACTTGGTCAGACCCCCTCGGCAAGCTTTAATAAGCCAAGAAGGGCAAGGGCTGAGAAGACACGTTGCTGGCCGCATCATCGCAAGCACCTTGTCCACGTCATCAGGCTGCATCAACTGAAACCGTTCCCAAGAAATTGCAGCAGACGTTGAACTGGGCACCTCATTGGGGACTACAGTAGATGAGGCATCAAGACTGCTACGGAGGTGAGCAACTTTACCCTCAAAGTGCCTTGCAAACAATTCACAGTGGGCCTCCGAAGGGTCTAAGATTCCATTTCCTGGAGTTGATATCAACAGACCCCTGACAATATGGAAAAGTTCCACCGGATGGCTACTTGAGGATGCAATGGAGGCAGAGAAGTGGGCCTTCTTTGCTGCCCTCACCGCCACACAGTAGGCACTGTTATGATGTTTTTCTCGTGCCCGATCAGCCTCACAGCACGTCTTTCGCCACTTGCACTCTAGCTGTTGTCCAACCTGTTTCATTGCCCTTAGCTCACTGGTGTACCAAGGTGCAAGCCGGGCTCCACAGTGCCAGAGAGGGCGCTCGGGCGCAACCGTGTCGAAAGCCCGATGTGCCTTGCTGTTCCACAGCGTGACAAAGGCTTCAGCAGGGTCACCTGCTCTATCTATTGGGAACTCCCCAAGGGCATTCAGGAATCCAGTGGATTCCATTAGTCTCTGAGGGCGGACCATCTTAATCTGTCCACCACCACCCCCGCGGGGAAGGATCGGAGCCATAAGTCTAAACTTCACCAGGAAGTTATGGTGTTATAATAAATAATAATAATACCCCAAGCCAGTAATGTTTGTCAGCCTCTTATCAGCCAAATATGATGCCCTCTAGATGTTTATTTTATTTATAAAAATATTTGTATACTGCTGTTCATTAAAAAAAAATTGTGTTATTGTGGCATAATCATTTCTTTCTTTCTAGCAGAGTGTTTCTATAAGTAGGATGTGTTTTGGACAAAGGGGTAAGAGGAAAAATGTGTACACACCACTGTAAATTGGCAAGCCTGTTCATTTTATGTTACTGTGTAAAAGATGGGATTGAGATGACCCTTTTATTCTATATGGGAGTCTGTTTTGATTTATCCTGGATTAACTTTTAGCTGGCATGCATTTTAGCTGTGCCTGTGTTGAGTGAAAGCAGACATTGTTGCACTCACTGAGGATGTTTTCCCCAGCATTATTGTCTTTTCTAGTTAATCATGTCTTCTAGTGATAGTTCTGGTTTAATTTGTTCTAACACCCAATTATTTGTCTTTTTCACAGTCCATGGTGTGTCCAAAGCTCTCCTCCAACACATTTCAAATGAGTTTATTTTTCTCTTATCCGCTTTTTTCACTGTCCAACTTTCACATCCATACATAGAGATTGGAAATACCATGGTCTGAATGATCCTGACTTTAGTGTTCAGTGATATATCTTTGAATTCGATGACCATTTCTAGTTCTCTCATACCTGCCCTCCCCAGTCCTAGCCTTCTTCTAATTTCTTGACTATTGTCTCCAGTTTAATGACTGTGCCACGGTATCGATAATCCTTGACAAGTTCAATGTCCCAACAATTCCATGTGTGAAGCGGCGTAACTCTACTACAAGAGAAAATAAATGGTGAGGGAACCAACATCCATCTGCTCCCTTCGCGGAACTCAGTGTAGGTTCTCTCAGACGTCACTCTTTTCCGACGTGAAAGTGTTTTTCATCAGAGAAAGTTTCCTGCGCTTTGTCTCCTGAAGAAAAAAAAAAGGGGGGGGGGACCATGTGTGAAGCGCGCCTTTTCGTGCGCCTTCAAGTTGGCCGCCATCCCAAGAAGCTTCGTCGAGGCTGCTGGCCCTTTAAATGTTCGCGGCCGGCCCGTGCTGCCTTGTTCTAGGAGACCCCGTGCCTACAGTGAGAGGTGAAACCAAGATGGCGGTCGCGCAGTGACTGAGGCTGAGAGAGAAGGGCACGAACGGCCAGCGCCTCAACCACCCGACCCGCCCACTGAGGGATTCCGCTCCCTTGCCGGGTACTCGGAGCAGAGTGGGCGGTGCGGAGCGAGCGAGGGAGCTTGGTCTAAGACTCAACAGCAGTAAGAGGAGCGGGAGCAGGAAGAACATGGCGGTAGCGACGGAGGAGTCAGGCTGGGAGTTCAGTCGTCGCAGCTCGTGAGGGGAGCTCATGGAGGAGACAGGGCGCTGAGACTGCCTGCGTACCCGGCCCTCAGGGCCTGCTTCCTCTCCCCACCCCCATCCATCCAGGCAGGCAGACAGCGTTCCTCGCCGCCAGCTTAGGCCGCGGCCTTTTCTGCGAAGAAGGGGCGGCTCCGTCTCGATCCCCTAGTCTGATCATCGGAGAGTGAAAGAAGGGGCTTCGGGCCTGGCAGCGCCTTGCACAATAGGGCCGGGCAGAGGACGGACCGATCCGCTCTTTCTGCATCCCTTTTTCACCTTTGCAACCCCATGTCCTCCTGTCACCCTTGGTCCCAATTGCGCGTCCTCGACTCTCCTACTACGGATTTTCTTCCCTGTTTCCTGGCAGTTTTATTTTTCATTTGGGGGGCCTGTTGGTGTGACCAGTTGATCCTTGCCACTTACCTTTCCTGTCACTGACCTGCCTGCTTTCTTTCTCCCTCCACCCGCTGCTTGCGCTCTGTCAGTTCACCACAGATCTGCCCCCTTACTAGATACCAGCCTTCCTGGCAAATTCTGGCTCTGCGGGTTTTTTTGTTTTCGCTTTTAATCATTTGTATAATGCGGAACCCTCTCTAGCTGCCCTTTCCCAATTTTACACCATTCTTTTCATTCTCTCCACGTTCTGTTTTTTACTCTCAACTCTAGCATTGCTACTTCCTGTTCTGTTGCATTCTGCAAGGCAGCTGCTGTTACTGCTTTCCTGAAGAAGTTCTGTGCTCCCATAGCACTGCTGTCCCCATTTTGCTTTGGCTCCCTTTTGGGGAAGATGTGGCAGCTACTCTAGCAGTGGCAATAAAGAAAACTGTTTAGGACACAGTGGGGGACTTTTACTCTCTTTCCTGCTCCCCTTTACTGAGGGGGGCAAAGCCCCCACATACACCTCCAGTCAATCAACTATTGTAGGGCCCTGTGGTGTGGGAAGAGACAGGATGACTGATACCCGGAGAAGGGTGAAGGTTTATACTCTGAATGAAGATAGACAGTGGGACGATCGAGGTACTGGACATGTGTCCTCTGGCTATGTGGAAAGGCTGAAGGGCATGTCCCTGCTTGTCAGGGCAGAGAGTGATGGTAAGTTTGTCTGAATGTGTGAACATGTGTATAGCAGAGGTATTAATCCCTATAAGGGTGTGATGCATTTAGGAATTTCTGTGTTGCATGATTTGTATGAGAATCTGAAACCAGGTAAGAATTACTCTCCACATGTTGGCTGCCATGACAGAAGATTCCCACCATGTGCTGATGTTAAGTACATAACAATCATAACAATATTTTGCTGTAGGATATTTGCAAATACAGTCTTAGTCCCTGGAGAAAAATTAAATATTCATTACTGCACCTAAAATCTAAGGATGCTAGACAATTAAAAAATTCTATTAATTTTAATGAATATAGATACGATCTTATTAATCCTTGTGTTTTCTCAGTGATACTCATATTTTGACAGATTGCAAGTGTGCTGAATGCTATTTACTTTTTGTTCCCCCTCCCCTATCAGAATCCTCTGCCTACATCCTGGGGGCGGGGATCCATAGTTCATCCCTCTCAAACATATAAGTTTATAATTTTGGGAATCTATAGTTCAGAAATACATCTCTTTTACCTTGGTAAAATTCTTTGTGAAACTACTGTATGAAATTGTTATATTTGGCTATTGTAAATTAAGTGTCAGACTCTTGCCTTGTGTTAGTGAGCTAACAATATCTGTGATTTGTCAGGGTCAATTATTTAATCGTTTAACCATAGTTTATTACCATTTTCATTCCTAGTTCTAGTATTGTTTTTAACTTGGTAGTGGCCAAAGCTAGTGCCTAAAAACTTGCTTTCTATCTTTTGAAATGAAATATAAATGAAAGTTAGTAGACTTGGTGAAAAAAGACCAGACAAATAAACGAAGCTGATTTACAGTCCGATCCTATGTCTGTTTACTTCAAAGCAAGTTTTGCAAAGTTCAGTGAGACTTACATCTAAATGTGCACATAAGATTTCAGGTTTGCAGTATGATCCTTACCATATTTACTCTGAATTAAACCCTATTGATTTACTTCTGAGTAAACAGACAAAGTGCAACTAATAGCATGAGCCTAACTTTATGTGTTAACTAGGGGTATCTATGTGACTGAATATAACTTAATATTTTTAGAACAATGCAACTGATTATGATCAAAAGTGTGCCTCGCGTTGTCTGAGTTTGTAAGCATTTTCCAAATTTAAAGATGAAGTAAAACTCAGTTATGTCATTTTATTAATATTACTTGAAACTCTTCACACTTTTTGATATAGTAATGTCAATGAAATGTAAACAGTTATATGGACATTGTTGAAGTTTTACTGATTACATATAAGTCATGCCTTGTGATCCACAAGCTGAACCCAGTCCTTCAGTTGTATCCTGGATTGTGAACTGCTTGATGACCCCCTGTTCTATAGTTCCAGGTAAGCAGCAGAAGCAGGAAACTTAACATGCCCCTGATGGGGTGCCTTACATGGCTGATGGGCTGAGTTTGGCTGGGTGTGTCATAAAGTATGCCCTTGATAGAGTATTCTGAAATAGGCACATAGGAGACATGCTGTAGATTATGTATAGGGCTTTCTTAACCCTAGTGCATCACTTTGTGATTGTAGGATTTCTTGTTCATATTTGCTTTATATTTTCTGTTACCATATTTGTATGCCTCTTATTGGTCATTACACTGAGTATGTTTGGACGAGAAAGTGATAAATAGGTTTTATAAATAGTCTTTGGACCTGGTATGTGCATCTGCAGTGAGTAAAAAGCAGTATACCACAAGGTTACAGTCTCTCCAGATGTGTTCAAAGACAGGCAAACGTTGAAGTTATGAATAACATAGGAAGCTGACATATACTGAGTCAGACCACTGGTCCATCTAGCTCAGAATTGTCTACACTGACTGGCAGCAGCTCTCCAGGATTTCAGGCAGGATTCTCTTCTAGCCCTACCTGCAGATGCTGGGGTTTGAACCTGGGACCTTCTGTATGCAAGACATCGAGCTACGGCCCAACCTCATAAATATACTCTCACACTTTTCAGTATTTTATAACTGTACTGCTCTGCCCTTAAAAAACCACTACCACCACCCATGGATGTTTATCTGGTTGATAATTAGCATCAGGAGCAAATTATGGAAATAGTTTTCTCTTTTGCCCTAAGAAAGATCTAGCCTTAATACGTTGAACTTCTTAACTTTTTCAAGGGGGGGGGAAGAGCATGGGATAGTCCTGGCATTTAGGGCAAGGATCATGTGATGTTAATGAACCCTTTCTTTCTCTCACCCCCTGCTCCTCCCTGGTGCAGGAGCCACTTCCATCCTATGTTGCTGAAGAGTGTTTGGGGAAGACCAATGCAAATGGGCTTAGCCACATGGCTGGAATAGGCAAGCACATTCCAGCAGCATGAGATTGCATTATGCTCAACTGTCTACTATAGTACTGGCAAAGGGATGAGACCCAACATAAGGCAATGCGGAGGAGAACAAGGGTGCGTGAATTCTCACCCAACATCACTATATTCACTAGAAACTTGGTGGGTGTTAGAAATAGTGTAATACTAGCTGAACTAGATCAGGCCAGAAGCCCATTTGTATATACGTTTTTATGTTGGCCAGTTCCCGAAATTGCAAGGGGAGTTTAAAATGTACAACCCAGATAAAGAAAGCCAGTTGGGTTTCTTCTAAGCAAGAATTGGCAAGTTGATTCTCTAGTAGGCCAGAAATATCTGATTTTGTCGTTCCCCCCCCCACGCGCACACATAGATGATTAGGCTGCATGATAAAACTGGAATCAAGCACAGTAAAGGCCTTTTTTTCTATTGCCTTTTTCCTTACTGTGACACTTTGGCCATTTATACTTGTTTTCCTGTGCAATCTTATACATGTCTACACAGAAATAAGTCCTATTGAATTAATTGGAGCTAAGACAATAATGCTGGGAAAAACAGAAGGAAGTAGAAAAAGAGGAAGGCCAAACAAGAGATGGATTGATTCCATAAATGAAGCCACAGACCTGAACATAAAAGATCTGAACAGGGTGGTTCATGACAGATGCTCTTGGAGGTCGCTGATTCATAGGGTCACCATAAGTCGTAGTCGACTTGGAGGCACATAACAACAGCAACAAACTTCCAGATAAGTGGGTATAGAACCTATGAATATTACAAATACCTTTCCAGTCCCTTACATTATTTGGGGTACATTTAGTGGCAGTTATATATTTGTTGAAATAACATATTTCTTGGCTGCTTTTGAAGTCAGGTTATTAATTTTTTGTACTAAACAAAAGATAACAGACATGCCTCAAACATGAACATATGTTTAATTCCTAGTGAAATCTTTCTATGCCCTTAAATCAATTTCAGTGAACTTCTGTTATCACTGTGAACTAAGGCAACAGCCATAACTAAATGTAATATCTTTGGTGATGGTGTTAATCATTTAACCATTAACTTAGTGACCGAAAAATAGACTCCAGCTAGTTGAAATCTGGAGAAGAGATGAGCTTAAAAGAAATTTTCAAGTATCCCATCAACCTGTTTATTTGTTCAGTCACTTAACTCTGGAAGATATATCTGTCCATGTGTGAATTCTGCATTAATATTCCCGAACACGCTTTGTACTCTCCTGAGATCTTGAAATAGGTTTATGTGAGGAACAAGAACTGGACATTATGGGTGGTATTTAACTTTTGCACTAGCACTAATGCAACAGGCTCCCCTCCTTTCCTCATGCTCTGCACCATCCCCAAATCTGCTCTAGAGGCTTGGAGAAACCCCCAGAACAGATTTGGGGGTGCATGAGGGGAAGAGAGGTACATATTGTTCTGTTGCGCAAGGAGCAGTCCTTGCAGAGACTGAACAATTGCCATAGCACTAAGTTGAATACAACCCTGTATCTCCCCCCCCTGTTTTGGGGTAGGGAAGTTGAGCTGTGAACTGCTTTTACAATTTAATGGTGCTCCTTCTCTGTTCCCCCTCCCCCTAGCAGTAGGAGCCTATTCTCACCAGGCTCCTTAAGGAGGCAAGGGACTCCTCAGCAGAAACACAAATGAAAGCAGCATAATGGCAGTATCCAGGGTCAGTCTGAAGTCAGAGTCCAGAATCTACCTCAAAACCAAGGGGATCAGGCAAGAATCAGGATCAGAGTGGTACACGGTCAGAAGCCAAGCAGTATGTAAGCAACACAGGTTGTGCAAGGCAAAAGACAGGACTGGGGTCCACAGGCAATCTTTAGCCAGGTTAGGTACAGAGCTGTAGACGCTGTTCTAGCAGCCCTTTCAGCCTAGCACTGAGTGTTTTATCCTGGAGCTGCTAAACCACACCCCACATCTCAGCTGACACCCATTGATCATTTCCAGCCAGACCTTTACTCCCAAGGAGACCTTTACTCATGAGGAGTCCGAGCCTGTAGTTGGGTACTCCTCCGGATGGAGTGGGTCTCCATCTGGCATCAGTGGCAACCCCTCTCCCTTTGGCTCAGGGGCTGTTCAGCCTCAATATTAGAGACCGAACTTGCCCTGGGTGTCAACAGCCTGTTCTGGACCTTGTCATAGGACCTTGGCCCTTCAGATGTAGCCTGAGCCAGGGCTGGGTCCGAAACTGGAGTTTCCTGGTCTTTTTCTGACGAGGACTCCTGATGAGGACTCCCTTGACTGGGAACTGACATAGCCCTATTCATGGTGTTTCATCCCTACTTTAAACTTGTCCTCAGAAGTATGTTTCCTTTGCAGCCATATACTACTTACTGGTGCTGCACTCTGTAATTCATTATTTGTAACCCACTGCCTGCCTTACTTAATTAATTAGTTGATTGATTAGATTGATTTATATCCCGTCCTTCCTCTTAGTAGGTGCCCAGGGTAGCAAATAAAAGCGCTAAAAACAATTTAAAACATCATAAAAACCGACTTTAGAATATATTAAAACATCTTTAAAAACATTTTTTTAAAAAAGCTTTAAAAACGTATTTTTAAAAAGTTTAAAAACATCTTAAAAAGCAATTCCAACACAGACACAGACTGGGATAAAGTCTCTACTTAAAAGCCTTGTTGAAAGAGGAAGGTCTTCAGTAGGCACTGAGAAGATAAAAGAGATTTTAAATGATCAGTTATAAATCTATTCTTACAAGTACTGTTGAACCTTAATGCCACACTGTGTATTTCCCATACTGCTACTGATCTGGTTCGCACACTATGGCTTAGAGTAGACACCAGAGGATACAGGTTTCCGGAGAGGAGATTGTGGTTGCTTTGCTGCTCCTATTGCTAAGAGATAAGCCATGGTTTGGCTTTGCATGTTATCGGAACCTGGGTTCATGGTTTGTCTCCTCAGACAAACCATAAACTGTAAACCAAAAACAAAACATTGTTATATTGTGGTTTTACTGGAGTGAGACAAACCATGAGTCCATGTTCAGATGACTCACTAAGCTAAAACTATGGCTTAGCTTAAGAAGCGCAAGAGCAAGGTGGTTGTGATCTCTCCAGGAGAGATCTCATATTCACACTAACCCTTGGTTTGGCTTAATGTTGCACGGAAACTGAGTTCATTTGCATTGTCTATCTCTGAGTGGCCCGAAACAAGTCCCAAATTGGTGTCTTCAGCTGGACCAAAATAAATCATCGGTACTACATCACATAAAAGCCTGGAACCTTGATATTGGCATCTAGAAATTTGAAATGGTTCAGCCTTGTAAGGATGACTGATTCCTAAAATCTGGCTAGGGATTTAAAATGCTTTTACAGCACTAGAGTCCAGCAGAAAAAGTGCTGTGTAATATATGCTAGATCTTTTATGAAAGTTATGTAGTAGGAACGCTACTACAGAATCTTAGCAACCTTCTGTTATCGCTCCTAAAGTCTTTTACAGGAGGCATGATTTATATGGTTTATGTTTCCTATCTGAAATGTTCTTGACAGCATTTAATACCTAGAAGCCTTCTTTGAGGGAGGAGGAAGGGGGTTTAGATATTAACCCAGGAGAATTTGCTTTGCTCAATCTAGTCTTAGTTAATGTTCTATTGATTTTTTTCTAACACTTTCTTTTAACTAATATTATATATAATATAATTTCAATGGTTGAGAATCCTTAAAACAGCTGTCACCAACTGGGGCCTTCCAGATGTTTTGGGATATGTGCATGGTTGTGCTAGCTGGGACTGATAGAAGTTATAGTTCAAAACCTCTGGAGGCCACGAGGGTGGCAAAGGCTGCCTTAGAGAATGACTATTTGCTGGATCAGAAAAAAAATCTGAATTGTTCTTCACTGATACAGTTAGTGTGTACCTGTTGAATAATTTTTTTTGTATAGAACACATAAAATATTGCTTTATTTCTAGAGAAATAATAGAAAACTCTCTCATTTCTTTTGAGGTTCTCTTCTTCTGGAATCCAAAATCAATCCAAATACAGCTTACCAGAAGCAACAGGTAACAATCAAGTCAGTTATCTTTCTCTATGTAGGAAAGATTCTTCATGGAAAATTGATGAGATTTGGCCTTGCTCCCACAGGGCCTACCAGTTTCAAGGTGCTCTCAGGCTGATGCTGCTTGGGTTATTGCAACCTGGGTTATGAACTGCTACTATGACCCAGAAGTGTGCGTCTCTTGATGCTTGACTGGCAGCACTGTAACAATAACATGGTAACTGTTCATGTGCCCAACTTAATCTAACAGTTCTGTTACCATAGAACCTTTTGATGTATGGTGGTGTTTAAAAAAACTCTTTGTCATTCATCTGTACAGTAGCCTTATGAGTTAGGTACTCTTGAGTATAAATAGAGACAGTGAAGTCTAGTGATATTCACATTACACTTAAGAGATAAATTATATATAGATCTTTTTTGTTGATGGTTTCAAGAAGACTAAAAAAAATCCCCATTGTCAGTTTTTACTTTCTTATGACATTCTTACATTGGGTGGAATCAGATGGCTAAGTATTCAGTTTTTAGTGCAGTTTGAATAAACTGCAAATTCCTGTTGCATCAGTATATGGAAACGATGGTCAGTTGTTCTAACCATAGTACAAACAAAGCAGTATTATGGTTTAATCCTGGCTTGTTTGAACTAATTGTAGTTAGAACAAACCACAGTATCTGGATGTAAGGGGGTAACTGTAGTTTGTTCAGAATTAACCAGACGCTTTGAACTTTTGTCCTCCATGTGTGAGGGGAAGAAGGAGCGGGGAGCATGCAAAACTCAGGCATCGGTTCACTCACATAATGTTAAACCTTGGTTTAGTGTTACGTCTGAACTAGGCTTTGGTTGTTCAATCAGGCCATGGAAAAAGTCTGCTGCTGAGGGATGCTTTTCCCAGAAAAGCTTTAGAAAAAGCACAGAGGCCCCTGAAGGATTGTCTTCCTAATAAACTTGTGAGAAATGAGTATGGCATTAGATGCTCAATCATCTGTAAGCTAGCCTTACTTGGGGAACAGAGAAGAAACTATACTGTATTCTTCAGCAGCTGTTTCGTAAAAATCATTGCAACAATGGTTTTCCCCTTGAAGGTTTCCTGCACCTTCCCCCTTGTAAATTGTATAGGGCCAACCAATTCTTAGATCTGTGAGTTTGTGTACTATTTGTGAAGGTGTGTTAAAACAACAGTCTTATAGCATCTTAAAAGATTTACAAATTTATTATGGCTTAAGCATTTGTGGCTTACAATCCACTTCATCAAGCAGGGATGGGTGAGAAACAGAATTTATCAAATTTGCACTTTCTGAATCAGTATGAGAACTGAAACACAGCAATCCTTAGAAATTTGCATTTATTAGAATTTTGTGATGCAGTTCGCCAACTAAACAATATTTACAAAAATGCATATATGAGGGGAAAGTGCATAAAAATGAATATGAGTGAAAATAACATGCAAAAATGCATTAGATAATGAGAAATGGCTTGCAAAAAATGTACGTTTGTTAAAACTGTTTACAAAAATGTGTATTAGGAGAAATTCACACTAAAATATTGGAGAATTTTATGAGGATTTTTTTTTTTTAAAAAAAAGCAAATTGCTGCAGAAATGGGGAGAACAGAATTTAAGATTGGAAAAATGAGAAACTGAGAGAACTGAAATTGACAGATCTTTCCATCCCTTTTCATCAGATACATGAAGTGTTATCCTCCATTAGTACACACATGAGTGGGAAGAGAGAGAGGGAAAACAGTGAGGTCATATGGAAATAAAATGCAAAAAATACAGTTGGTGACAGTTATGTTAAAGTTTAAACGTATTGGTGCCTTGGAAGATGCTTATGTAACGTGTGTGTGTGTGTATACACACAGACATAAGCACGTGCATGTTACATAAGAACCTCCCAAGGCACCAATACGTTTAAACTTTAACGTAATTGTCACTAACTGTATTTTTTGCATTTTACTTGCACGCGCGCGCGCGCACACACACACACACACACAACACACGATCAATACATCAGTCATTTTTGATAGAAACCTTTATTGGGAAACTTCAGCTTTTGTGACGTGTCATAAAATCAGATTTCAAAGCTCTTCTTAATGTATTGCAAATAAATAGTAGCTAAGATTCTACAGTCTTGTGGCTGCTGCATTTAAACATAAGTGTGCCACAGAGCTTGGAAAAGTTACTTTTTTGAACTACAACTCCCATCAGCCCCAGCCAGCATGGTGCTGGCTGGGGCTGATGGGAGATGTAGTTCAAAAAAGTAACTTTTCCAAGCTCTGCGTGCCAACAACATCAGGAGAGCTACAGATTGCCCATTGCTGCTTTAGAGCAAAGAAACAGTGCATTTAAGCTAGCCAAGTCAGTAGCAAGAAAATAGAGGCTTATAATAGAGGGAGTAGTATCTTTTTAATGTCCATATCTAAATACTAACTAAAGAGAAACTTTGTATCTATGTGGTGGCAGATGCTGTACACCCTTCATTTTTTGTTCAGGTAACACATTAGAAAAGCTACACCAAAAGAGGTGACAGGAGGTTTTTGAACTGATTGACAATCTAAATAGTAACCAGTTGCTCGGATCAGATGCGATTCACCCATGAGTTCTTAAGAAACTCCTACATAAAATTTCAGAACTATAAATAGAAAAATCTGGCTTATTAAAATGGCCACCTATACCAAATTACTAGATGACCCATGTAACCATGGTTATTCAAATAGCATCCAAGGGACTGTAACATCTACCCAAGGAAGACTGCAATCCTAGTGTCTATTCAGAAGTAAGTCCCATTGAATTCAATGGGGCCTGCTCCCTAGTGAGTAGAATTAGGATTGTAGCCTAAATTAGTAGACAGTGTAGGGTAGGCTGTTTGTTTAGTCATGTGTGTGATTATATAGAGAGGTAAAACAAATGCTGAGTTTTTGCTAATTGTATCTCGGCAACACAAACCTGTGTGTGTGTGTGTGTGTGTGTGTGTGTGAGAGAGAGAGAGAGAGAGAGAGAGAGAGAGAGAGAGAGAGAGAGAGAGAGAGCGGGCGGGGGAATATTGGATATTTTGACTAGTACAATCCTGCAAATATAAAGTGTTCCTGGATTTTTGAAAAGTGTGTAACAAAGTTCTTGGAAAAGTTCATAAAGAATGCATCAGACATTAGTCTGTGCCATCTTATGCGTTGGCATTGATTAAAAGACAGGAAAGAACATGTGCAAGTAGATAAATGAGTTGTGAATGAGTAAACCCAAACAAATTTATGCAAAGTCTTTTAGTGTGATGCCTGCAGAAAAAAAGGAAATGGAGATAATAGGAAAAGGGTGGAAAATTTAACAATAGCAGGGATTATAATGCTATTACCAGTGTATGCATTTGGAATGTTGTATACTATTGAAAACTAAAAAGGGTACAAAAAGGGAGTTAAAATGATCACAAGGATGGATTGTTTTATGAAGAGAGGCTAAAATCGAATGACAACACATGGAGGGTTTTTCAGTGATATGTAAAAGTAAATAAAAATATTATGAAACTTGGCCTTCTGACAAAATGAGTATGTGGCAAGTGTGATAATCATAGCATACTATTTCACACAAAGTATAATCTAACACAAAGTTATCCTATGAAACTCATCAACTTGCCACAGTATGAATGATTTGATACAGGAGCTATAGTTGGGCCAGTAGCAACTGTATCTCATTTGTTAAAGACTAGCACCATATGAACTTTGCCATTGTGTCATGCATGTGACTTTCCTTGTACCATCTTGCTATCCACTGACAATTCAGCATGGGAATTCTTAAGTCATGTTTTTTGTTGATATTTCAAGTGTTACTTGACATGTGGGTGCAACATTTTACTTTCCTGTGTCAGACTTTCTTGGATCAAGTAATTCATCTTTAGAAAATGTTCTAAAATGTTAAATATAGCTCAACTAAACATAACTCTTAACTTTTCAAGGACACACTGATTGTGTGGTCTGAAGCAGAGAACTATGATCTGGCACTTAGCTTTCAAGAAAAAGCTGGATGTGATGAAATATGGGAAAAAATATGTCAGGTAAGTTTCTCTCAAATGTTCTTTCTAGTTACAGTGGTATATTGATATTGCCACTTCTTTCAGAAGTATACAGCTTATTTAAAAACATTAAGTGTGTAGTGCATATTCTGACTTTGGTAAAGCTAACAAATAGGCCAACTAAACATGGGCCAAATATCTAAAACTCCTGATTGTGGACAAATATAAAAAAGAAAGTAGTCTACTGTTGTACATCACTGTGTAATCATAAATTAATCTTTGACTTGCAATAAGGGAGTGCTAAGAAAGCATTAGCAGAAATATTTTTAAATTTTGAATAGTGCAATTGAGTTGGTGCCTTTGCTCTGATAGAAGGGCTTTTGATCCAGCTAGAAACTCCATGAATAGAAGGGGAGGGGATTTTTGTCAATTCCCCTTCACTACTGCAAAAGTAGTCTCCAGGTAATTGGGAGATCCTCCAGAACAGCATGTAAGGTGATGTGGAGGGCTGGATGGAAGAGGGTGAATCTGTGGAAAGTGCGCCTTCCGTTAGCGGAGGCATCTGCTGGATTAAAAGTCCTTTTGCAAGCACAAGAGCTTTTTATTTTATTAAATTTTCTATCCCACCCTTCCTCCCAAAGGAGCATGAGTTGGATTCCACCCATTTGCATAGCAAGATTATTTTTAGGTCTTTGTAGATATGAATAGGCAAGATGGCCCAGTTCAGTTTGTAACAGAAGCCCTGACCAGAGCATGGACAACTAGGCAGCAACCTGGGGTAGTACTGTTGCGTACCTTCATTCTTACTATGTGGAACCTTTGGACCTACAACTCCCAACTGCCCCAACAAGCACGGTCAGTGATCAAGGGTAATAGAAGCTGTAGTTCAGATGCTGAACATCTGGAGAGCCAAAGGTTCTCCACACTTGTTCCCTTTCCCTCAGTTACAGAATTTAGGATAGGTTTATGAACACTTGGATTTGGCTGCATCTCTGTATATAGTAGTAGGCATCTGGCTGTGAAAGCTGAAGAGGTACTTTTAGTTTTCTCTCACTTTAATAGGTTCAAGGGAAAGACCCGTCAGTGGATATTACACAGGATATGGTGGATGAATCTGAAGAGGAACGCTTTGATGACATGTCATCCCCAGGTCTAGAGTTGCCATCTTGTGAATTAAGTCGACTAGAGGAAATTGCAGAACTTGTGGCATCTTCACTGCCTTCTCCATTGCGGCGAGAAAAACTTGCTCTAGCACTGGAAAATGAGGGCTATATTAAAAAGCTCTTAGAAATTTTTCATGTGTGTGAGGACTTGGAGAACATTGAAGGACTACACCATTTGTATGAAATTATTAAAGGAATCTTCCTTTTGAATAGAACTGCACTTTTTGAAGTCATGTTTTCTGAAGAATGTATAATGGATGTAATTGGATGCCTAGAATATGATCCTTCTTTATCACAGTCACGGAAACACAGGGAATTTCTGACAAAAACTGCAAAATTTAAAGAAGTTATTCCAATATCTGATCCAGAGTTGAAACAAAAAATACATCAGACATACAGAGTACAGTATATTCAAGATATGGTTCTACCTACTCCTTCAGTGTTTGAGGAAAACATGTTATCAACTCTTCATTCATTCATCTTTTTTAATAAAGTAGAAATAGTTGGTATGTTACAGGTAAGTCTGGGATTTTTTTCTTTAATCTTGGATGTTGTGCAGATTGAATGTTGTTTCTGTCTGAAGTTCCTCATTAGGTGCTTTACTGTTGAACTTAATAGCGCGCTTCAATTACCTGGAGGGTGCAGAGTTTGGGATGCTGGCTCTTGCAATTTCAGTGCCTGGGACTATGACCTGGGAGACTAGGGTTCAAATCCTCACACAGCCATGAAGCTCACTGGGTGACTTGGGCCGATCACTGCCTCTCAGCCTCAGAGGAAGGCAATGATAAACCCCCTCTGAATACCGCTTACCATGAAAACCCTATTCATAGAGTCGCCATAAGTCGGAATCAACTTGAAGGCAGTACATTTACATTTAATTTGTTAAATAAAACCCCTCAAATACTGTTTTTGATGGATATTGGATAACTTCTAAACCCCCAAACATATCTACTTAAAATTTTGCAGGGATCTTACCAAAGTACACCTCTCCATTCCCTGTGAGTTTCATGCAAATACTTAACTCAAAAAGCCAGGTGGAGTGCAATAGAAACTAGTACAAAACCCCTTTGACCTATTTGTCTGAAAATTGGCAGGATTCATCCTTTCAGAACGGGCTATTATTCTTGCAAATTTGATCCAATTCTGTTTAAAAATGTAAAATTATAGGTGCATTGCGATTTTACTATTTTAAATCAATGGGGGAGACAAACCTTTGAAAACGAAGCAATCCTGGAAAGCAGGATTGAACTGAAACAACGTGTGCCCAATATGTGTGTCTTTTGAAGATTCTAGGTTTCAATTTGCAGTTTTAAAATTGTTTTTTGGTTTTGCAAAGGGCAACATAGTGGGAAAGTACAGCTAATGGGTAAAAAGTGAATGGATGCCACGAGAATTTAGGATTTAGAAGCTATATCCCATAAACCCTGGAGTCTTCTAAAAATCTCCTATGTGTTTTGAAAAACAGTTCTATAGCTGTGTGGTTGAAGAGCTTGTTTCCTTGTTTATTTTTAATGAAAACTGGGATTCTTAGAATTTCACAACGATCTGCCTGATTCTCTTGTGTATGCTACCAGCCCTACCTAGAAAGAGATAACTCGGAGAAAGTCGTCGTGATATTTTTGAAAAAGTGGGAGTGTATCACCTGGTGAATGGATCTTGCTAATATTCCCTGTTCAGTCATGGTTTCTAAGATCCTTAATGCATTGTTCATAGTATTTTAGATAATTTGATCATACTCTTCTCCTATGCAGAAAAATGTAAAATGGTATTAAATAAAACATATGTTAGTGTTGTTTATCCAGCAATGTGATTCAGTAGATACTCACTTAGAAATACTACTGCTAGGGCACACTTCCAAGAGGCTTTCCCCTTAATCTTTAAATAATATATATATTTTAAGGACATGATGTTACACCCCATGTCATCTAGTCTGTCTATGTGAATCTGTGCGTTGGCCAATTAGATAGGGGCACTCAAATAAGAACTGGTCTTAATAGTTCCTGTTGGGCTCTTTGTCCTGGCCAGGTAGTGCCTTAAGGTAGGACCCAGACAGATTGGCATTATTTTCCCTCCATGGATCCAGCCATCAAGAGACCTGGTAGACCTGAGTGCATTTTTTTGCTGGGTGTCTACCTTTTGTCACACAGCCCTGGAAGTAACAAACTGTGATGTTAATGTTGGGGCACTTATTTCCCTTTTCTGCAGTGCCACAGCCTGGTGTGCAGTGATGCAGCTGGTCTGGGATGTCAGTGATGCAGCATGCTTTTTTGCATGTAGGCCCTGAGAGCTAGATGCAGGTGCAAGCAGCCGCTACAACTGGCTGATGTGCATAGCGACCTCTGCATCCTTTCCTTTAACACACTAAGCAAAGGACTGTGTCATAGCCTGTGTGTGATTATCCTTGTTACTGTGGTTACTGCGAGCAATGAAAAGAGTGTAAAAGAGAATGCTTGGTATTAGACTCTCTAACATTAAATTTGTGAAATATTTGATACAGCCAGCTGTCTTAAGCAAGCCCCTCAGCCTGCCTATTTCTTAGTAAGGTCTAGACATTGTGCATACACCTCTTGAACTATATAGAGTTTAAAACAATTAACAATGATTTTAAAGAAAGGTAGGATGTTTGGTCTGCAAATGATTTGGACTTAATAACTTCGGGGGTTCAGTGGATTTATTTTAGATATGTCAGCTACCTTATTATGAAAGCACTGGGCATGATCTGAGTACTTTGGCCTAATGGGGATAGAGATGCACCATATTTGGAAATGTTGAAACCATGAGGAAAAAGCATTATTTAGGGAAAAGGGAATTATTGGGAAACCATTTACAAATCTAAGCTTTATGTATTTCTTTAAAGAGCACAAATCATGTTATAAACAACATAACTCCTAAAATAGGACTGTTCAATATATTTAGGGGTGGAGGTAGAACACTTCTTTGGCTTGATCAGAACCACTGGTGGGGTATGTGTGTGCGTTGTTCACTCAAGCAACGAGTAAAACCTAGCTAGTGTTGGGGCACAGTATCTTGCAGCTCTAAAACAACTAAGCATATGTTTTTAGTAGTTAATGAACAGGTATAAATTTAATAAGTTGAAAATAGAAACCATCTGCCTCACCAGTGCAGATGTAATGTTAACTCAGTTTAATCAATTGCCAGTTAAGGTAGTGGGTGCAGGCTGCAGTCTTGGGTACTCTCTTCTCCCTTTTGGGTGTATTCCCCTGATCCTTGCTTTATCATGATTCAGTATTATATCTGACCAATGTAAACCCTTCTTAATACAACATTGGGAGTGTTCTAAAACTAACTTTTAGAACACAAGGAGTCAAAGGAGCAGGGTAAGGGGTTGCTAGAATTGACCTTGGTGTCTGTCTGGCAAGTGCCATCAGAAATATCAACTGCTGAGAGAAGGTTGCAATCCTAACCCCACTTACCTGTGAGTAAGCCCCTTTGAATTCAGTTGGACTTGTATCTGAAAATGACTGTCCTAGCTTTATGCAAAGATAAGTAAAGAAGACAGCTCATATTCTGAAAACATGATGATTCTGAGTATAGCTGTCCTACAGAAGTAGAGAAAGTTGGAAGAAATGTATTGATAAATTTTGCATATAAAGAGATTAGTAGAAGAGAAGAGAACACTAATCACAGGATGCTCCTATTGTAAAAAGTGGAAGAATTTTTTTTTTTTTGGCTCCTTGAAAAGCTGCTCCAGAGGGTTGGGAACCTTCCAGAGCTGCACAGATGGTGGCACTGGGAACTAGAATATTTTATAATTGTGTTTTAAATTGTTTTTAAAATATGTGTTTTAAATTGTATATTTGTTTTAATGTTTTTGATTGCTGTAAACTGCCCAGAGAGTTTCGGCTATGGGGTGGTATACAAATGCAATAAATAAATAAACAAATAAATAAACAAATAGAAGGGGGAATGATTGGAAATAATAGACTCCCTTTGTAATAGACACAGTTGTGGAAGCCCTGTTCATAGAAGGGCTGCTCTGGGTCTGACCCAATTAACTGATAATCATATTCTCTGACCATAACTATGTAACTGTAAAACTTGGGACACATGTAACACTCCCAATCCTTTACCCATTTGGCACTGGCTTTTGATGGCCAGAGCTAAGCTTCTGAGTAGTAATCAGTTTTGGCATGATTCAGCTTGATTTTCATAGATACATTTTTTAAAATATTGAAATATTTCCAGACTTGGGGATGTGGGTGGTGCTCAGAATAAGTTCAGAGCAGGATGTGAAGACCTCAGTGACAGATATTTTTATGGTTGCTGTCTGTTTGTGGGGAGGAAAACATCTTTCATTTTGAGAAAGAACATTGTTAAAAAAATTTTTGCCAAAAACCCAAAAGTTATCAGGAACAAATCCATGTTGCAGAACTTTAGGTATTGAATATTAAATCTAAGAGGTATGTTAACTGAGCAAGTAACAGCTAAAAAACATGAAAATAAACAAGGAATGGTTATGACGTGATTGCTGCGCTTGTTCATGCAGGCTTTGTAACCTAGACTTTGTTTCCAGCACCCATACTGAACAGGTACATAGAGTACAGTGCATAACTGATAACGTTTTATCAGTGGGTGAAATATACACTTAAACTACTATAGTTGAGTTTTGTCATTTCTTAAATATCCTAGTGGGCAGAGTAACTGTGTGTGTGTTGGGGCTCGGGGTTATTTCACTTATTATGTTTCCGATACTTGCCTATGATTTCTATGTAGAAAAGTACACATGTTCCGTGAAGCATGGCATATATACTTTTTTGTGTCCAAGTATAGGGGTGGGCTAACTAATCCATACAGTGGCTTCCTGATCTGATTACTTGTGATGGGAGGGTGAGGGATTTATTTTAGATATTGTATTACACAGGTATTTCCTACAAAAGATTTGTGCATTAATGCTTTATGCACATATACCTGAAATGGCCTAGAATGTGTGTGCATCAGGAGAGAAAGATTCTGTTCCCTACATCTCCTAGGTCTACCTTACCCTCTATGCACTGGATTTTAAATTGGATCTGTTCCGGTTTTACATTCAGCGTAAACACAAGGAGTAAGGGGAAGAAATGTGATCCCTTGTCCTTTTACACAAATTTATGTATATTAGACATAAGCCTGCTAGTGGTCATTCTATGTAACAAAACTTGTATATAGAACAGGAAATGATGAAATGCTTGGAGTCAGTTTTCTCTGGCTTTGGCTTTGATTTGGGCTGTGTATCTACACAGGCCAGGAAAATATGTGGTATTGGGAAACATTCTGAAAAGCTTGAAAATGTGGCATTAAACTTTGTGAATATTTGATCTCTGCTATCAAGACAATTATTTTTACATTCTATGTAGTGTGCAAGTAAGTAGGTGAGTGATATGTTGCTGTTTATGGGTGATATCTCTGGCATCTGAAGTCAGTGGGAGGTTGCTATTGAAAGTTCACACTTAAAGCAAGACTTGCTTTGTATCGTTGTTAAATACAGTGCATACCACCGATATATATCTTTGCTCCTTCAGATGACCTGATTTGTAACAGGTGTGCTTGGTTGGAGAATATACTTTAGACCTTTTGCTTTAATTTGCATGTCTAAACGTAACATTGATATATTATAGGAAGACGAAAAATTTTTGACAGACCTGTTTGCACAACTTACAGATGAAGCTACAGATGAGGAGAAAAGGCAAGAATTGGTAAGAATGTTTTAAGATGTGCTTACTTAAGGCAGTTCCTGCATTCTGTTTCTTGATGAATACACTCTTGTTTTTTGTTTCAGGTAAACTTTCTTAAAGAGTTTTGTGCATTTTCTCAAACATTACAACCTCAAAACAGAGATGCTTTTTTCAAAACGTTGTCTAACATGGGCATTCTTCCAGCACTAGAAGTCATCCTGGTAAGTTTCTGAAGTTTAGTTCTAAACCTTTTCAGCTATTGGGGTATGCTTCGTATCTGTATAGTCTGGTGATTAAATATTAGCAGCTTTTTATTTACCATTTTGGGATACTACTTCACCTAAAGAAAATATGGAAGATGGCAGTACTAAAACATGGACAAACAAAAAGAAAGCAAAGCCTCAAAAACAATACTGGCATATGTGGGGAACTTTAATCATATACAAAATGTCCAAAGTATTTTGGTTTCAACCTTCCTCAGGGACAAAGAATATAATGGAATAGACTATTTCAATAAGGCATTCTTAAAGGTGAGCTAATTAAAACACAGAAATGTAAGTTGTGCTTTTCTGCTATAGTTACTTTTTTTTTTAACTGCAGGGTATGGATGATGCACAAGTGCGAAGCGCAGCTACTGATATATTTTCATATTTAGTTGAATATAACCCATCTATGGTACGAGAATTTGTCATGCAGGAAGCTCAACAGAATGATGATGTAAGTAGGTGGCCCTTAATGTTTTTAAAAATTATGTTTTTATTGTAAAGAATGACAAAATATTTCAACAACTGAAGCTTGGAAATACTTCAGTATTCTTTTACTCGTGTGATTGTATAAACTGATACAGTTTTCTGCACATACAGTACTTGCTCTCTGCAGACCACAGTTTGCACATCAAGTTTTTAAAGTTGTTTTGTTTTAATGTATTTTAAGATGTTTTTATGATGTTTTGATGTGTTTTTAGTGCTCTTATTTGCCGCCCTGGGTTCCTCCTGGGAGGAAGGGTGGGATATAAATCAAATAATAAATAAATAAACGAACAAATAAACAAACAAACAAATAAATAAATGCCAGCCTTGCAGTCTCTTCCCTTTGCCTCAAACACAAATTTCCTTCTTGTTTCCCATGTCAGCTTTAACCATGTTTCAATGTTACATCTGCACTGGCACTAATTATTGTTGAGAATAGCCAAATTTCTGGCAGGGGAGGAACTGGGTGCTTGTTTGCTTCTCTGCCCATCCCCCTTTATGAACAAAAATGCCCGTTCTTCATGCTAAGCATACAAATGTAGGGACTTGCCAGAGGGGAAGAATGAGGGAGCCACTTCGTCTTCTGTGCTCTGTGCAGAGGTGTCCTACTCCATGCCAAGCATAGAAATAGAAGGAGGAACAGTGTGCTGTTTCTCTTCCAGTAACCACAGTCCATGTGCCTACATATAATAACCTTGTTGTCTATGGTGACCATGCAAGTGATTAAATGCAAGCCTGCGTTAAAATATGGTTAAAGCCAGCAAGGAGAGGGGATTCAACTCAGTGAGGGGAAGACATTAAGGTAGTGTTATTTTTGTACTGGGCCAGTGTCTGAAGATTGATTCGCATAATTATCTTCCAGGGATACTCCTTTTTTTGGATTCAGAAACCACTGTGGAAAAATCACTTCAATACACACCTAGGTACAATTTGAAGAAAAAATAACTGGAAATGACAGTATGAAGCAGCCCTAAATCACCTAATATAATTAAGCTATTGTACTGGAATGTCCTTACAACTCTGAACTATTTTTTGTGATATGATTTCAGGTTGTTTTTAACCATTTTAATGTGTTCTTACTGTTAACAAGTTATATACTTGTTATTTACTGTTATTATTGATAACAGTATTGCTTTGAATGATTCAGAGCTTTGTTTTTCCATTAATATATTGAACTTTGGATACATTTAATACAATTTCACATGTTATATTGTTTTCCTTTTAAAAAATCCCACCCACCAATAAAACCATAAAGTGATGCCAGCTGAATTGAGACATCTTGCAACACATTTTTAAAACATCAAGCCAGTTCAGTTATTTAGTAAATAGGATGCAATTTTCCTTTAACGTGCAGTTCAGAGCCTTTTGTAACTAGCAATTATGCTGGACCACCCTAGATGGCCTGAACATAGTTTTGTTCCAGGATCTTCACATAACATGCTGTGACATCATAAGTGAGGCAAGGTTTAGGATCAGCTATATAGTTACAACAAAGCATTAATTTGTCTATAAACTCACTTTCAGCAATGTCACGCTCTATTGGTTTAGATCTAAAGGTGCTTTGCATGGATGAATCTGCCCACACAAGATGGCCCCCAGAATTCCATCAGTTTACCCCTTCTGCTTCAGCCCCCCCACCTCATCCCATGCTGTTCCAGAAGGTTCCTTTATCCTTGTGAGCCAGTTTTTCAAAGGGCCATGGGGGGCTGCATTGGGAAGAAATGGAGCAGGAAAGCCCCATTATGCTTTGTTAGATCTAGATTTTAATACCGTAACTTTGTAAAAAGCAAAACAAAAACCCAAATGTAAAACACTCTTTAAAATTATTTCAATTCCCCCCCCCGTTTCTGGGTTCTGCAGTTATTCAGTGACTACAGATCATCTGTAGCAACAGTGAATGATTTGATCTTCTCCATGTGCATGTCCCTCTTGCCTCCCTCACAGAGCAAGTGCTGGAGAGAAATTACTGCAGCTGTTGCTGAGAACCTTGTCCTCTCTATTCTTTGAATGGGAGAAGACGAGGAAACTTCATCCAGGCCAGTGATGCTCCTATTAAGAACATCCTCCTCTTTTATGCTCACCTACTGGATGATGTATAATATCTCTGCCTTTTTCTGGGTTGGATTCTTGGCGAAAATGCAGAGAAGCTTGATATAGCACAGCCTGATTTGCTTCTACACAAGTAGTCAGCAGTCTGGCAATTCCCTACTCCTCACACAGTAGTGGTTGAAAAGTACATTTGACCCTATCTTAAAGTATTTGGCCAGCATTGGCATAGCTGCTTCAGATATGCCCAAGGATGTGTATCTATCCTATGGGATAGTAGATACTCCCTACCCCTGTGGACAACAGACCATCCCATGTTCTTTGAAAGTTTTCTCAGTTTCAAACACAGTCTGCCATGCAGCATGAGTGGGTGCTGCTACTGAAACAGACATCCGCAGCTTCTGCATAGATCCAGGTTTTTATCTGGAATTGCTTGTTAGTGTGTCTTGTTTTGCATTTTAGTTGTTACTAACCTGTTTGCTATTTAATTTTATTTTTAAACCAGGATATCTTACTCATTAACCTCATCATAGAACACATGATTTGTGATACAGATCCTGAACTTGGAGGAGCAGTCCAGCTGATGGGTCTATTGCGTACCTTGGTGGATCCAGAGAATATGCTAGCTACTGCCAATGTAAGCAAATACTTGTTTTTATTAGTACTAGTATTGTTATTAAATTTACATCCCGCCCTTCCTCCCAGAAGGATCCCAGGGCGGTGAACAATGTACATATGAATGAATGAATTTTATTATTACGTTCATAGACCAGCCAAGAACAACGTACATAAAACTAAACATCTTTTAAAACATTTTTCAAAAAAATCTTTAAAAACAGTTCTAACACAGATGTAGGCTGGAATAAGGTCTCTATTTAAAAGGCTTGTTGAAAGAGGAAGGTTTTCAGTAGTTCTCATAATATACTGTATGTTTTTTTTTTTGTTATTAACTTTGGTTAAAGTGCATTATGTATGGATTTGTTTTTATTCTACAGAAAACAGAAAAAACAGAATTCTTAGGGTTCTTTTACAAACATTGTATGCATGTCCTCACTGCACCGTTATTGGCCAATACTACAGAGGACAAGCCTAGCAAAGGTGAGACTTGAATGTTTTCCAAATGAGTGTATTGCCCTTTAACATGCTATGGGAAGAATTTTTCTTGAAAAGCAGTATACAAATGTATTAAATAAGCTGAATAAATTTCATAGCTAGTGAAATGGCCAGACATGGGTGGAGGGAGAGCTGCTGTATTGCAAGCCAATTGCCTTGTTGCATCCTTATTAGTAAAATGTGAGCCCATTGCCTTGTTGCATCCTTACTAGTAAAATGCAGATCGCTGATCTTCATCAAACAAGTGTTCCAGGTGTAGCACTTTGCATCTCCCCATAATACTAAATGTTAATGTAATTAGGATCTAAGCTCAGTCTACTCCTTCGTGGTGATTCTTACCCCGTTCACTGAGAATCATCCCTATACCTTTGTGCATAACCCTGTCCTTTGCAGTCATCCAGCACTCTTATGTGCTCCCAGCAAATGTGGTTTGAGTGTAAGGGCAGGTGGTAGATCACTGAATGCCTGGATAGAAGGCACTTAGGCTGTGTGTGTCTAGCTTCCCTCCACTTGTGCAAATGGGGCTAGATTGTTCCCTGTGCATTTCATAAAAGACACTGAGAATTAAAGATGCATCTTTCTCACTAGCAAAAGAACTAACCTGGGAGATGGAAGCATGTCTATGTAATGATTTGTCTGTTGTAGATTCAATTGGTATGTTTTGCTTTATATGCTCAACAAATAAGAGAGAAAAACAGCCAAACCTAGCTGGTTTTTGTTTAGGTTGCAGAAAATAAATTAGCAATTATTTTATGTATCAAAAAATCATAAATAAAATATGTATCAACAAATATATTTCATTTTAGATGATTTTCAAACAGCCCAACTATTGGCCTTGATATTAGAGTTACTAACGTTCTGTGTAGAACATCATACATACCATATAAAGAACTACATTATTAATAAGGATATCCTTCGAAGAGTGCTAGTTTTGATGTCTTCAAAGCATGCTTTCTTGGCACTATGTAAGTATTCTCATTTATATGTTGCTCTTCATAAAAATCATATTGGTTTACAAATAATAGTATAAAACATATAATAAATGGTTAATAAAACAAATACAGTTAAAATCCCATAAACCAACTGATCAGCTCCAAGTAGCAGCAGTATAATGTGTATTAATAGAATGTTAAGTAAATCAGTTGTGTGAAGTGTCTGTAAATGGCATCAAGAGGACCCTGAAGTCCTGGATGAAGAGGTGTGTAGGATGCAGATCAAGATATTTCATGAGAATTATTGCAAACCTAATAGTTTTTAAATTATGAGAGAAAATATGAAAAAGCATAGGTTATTGATGTGTCAGCAGTCTGATTTTGATTCCCTTAATCACCATTCTACCACCCTTTTAAAACAGAATGTGACATGTTAGCATTGAAAGTGCATTTGCATTATCTGTCTTTTCAGTATTTCTCTGTCTTTTATTAACATTAAAATCTTAATTAGAATAGAACCCCAGTTGGATAGTTGGGGATTTTTTATAGCTCTTTCTGGAGAATTAAGTCCTACAGAAGAAAAAATTGTGCTGCAGAATACATTCATATGTGGGTCATAATGCCATATTTCAGCCATGCTGCCAAAAAAAGTACCAATGTGAATATTTATTTATTTTTATTAAGACACTTCTATACACTCTTCACCAAAAATGATCACAGGGAGATTTATAACAAAATAAGGCAATAGAAAACATGATAACCAAGAATGTTAACTTAAAATGGCTTCACTTTTTTGTCCAGCTTTTAGAGGCATATAAAAGTTGAATTTTTACCTTGTGTGTAAAGTGGGGAGTGAGATGCACTTTTGTGGGGAGGTCATTCTATAGGTTTAGAGCCAGCACCAAAAAGGCTTCCATGGGCCCACACTGCATCTTATTTAACAACCAGCAGGAGTGCTTCATCTGCTGAACATGCATGGACAGGCTGATATGGAAAAAGGTATTCTCTCAAGTATTTGGGTCCCAGTTCTTTCAGGGGCTTAAATATCAACATAGGTATCTGGAATTGGATAACTGGCAACCACTGCAGCTGTTTGAGAATAGCAGCTATATGTGACCAACTTGCTGTTCTCATGAACACTTTGGCTGCTGCGTTCTGCTGTAGCTGCAACTTCTTGATTTTCTTCAAGGGCAGCCTCACATAAAGCATATTGCAATAGTTTGTCCTGGAGGTTACCAGAGCATTGATAACTGTAGCCTGGCTGTCCCTGCCCAGAAAAGGCCATAGTTGATGCACCAACCACAGTTGGTTGTAGGCACTCCTTGCCACTGAGCCCACCTGGGCCTTCAAGGGGAACGCAACCTTGCCTAGATAGAACAGGCTATTCCACCAATCCAGGACCCAGAAACCACACACCCACAGGACCTCAATCTTCCCTGGATTCAGTTTCAGTTTATTAGTGCACTTTTAGCCCATTTTTGCCTCCAGGCACTGGTTCACAGCCTGTGCAGCCTCTCGTGATACTGATAGAATCGAAAGGAGAGCTGGGTATTATCAGCGTATTGATAATACTTTTCTTCAAATTCTGTGATGCCTGCTCCCAGTGGCTTCATATAGTTATTAAACAGCAACCCCATGGGGCTGATCAGAAGTCATCCAATAGTACTTTCTAGAACCACCCTCAGAGATGGGAGCAGAACCACCACAAAACAATGCCCCCAACTCCTTAATCCAGAAAGAGTTCAGAAGGATACTGTGATCAATGATATCATTGCAGCTGCACATTCAGTGCAGTGGGTCCAAGCCTGTAGAACTTCCTCCCACTTGAGATTAGACAGACACCCTCTTTGTTGAACTTTAAGGTGCACTTTCTTAGGCATTTTAAGGTAGTGTTTGGTTTTATGATAATTTTTTTGTTTAATTTTCTATATGGTTTGTTTTTATTTACACCACTTAGAAATGCAAATGATTAAGTGGTGTAAAAACTTCTAAAGCCACTGAGAGATCAACAGGATTACATTCCCCCCATCTGTCTCCCAACAAAGGTCATCGAGCAGGGCACCCAAGGCAGTTTTGGTCCCCAAATCAGGCTTGAAGTCGGATTTAAATGGTCTGGATAATCTGTTTCATCTAAGCACGCCTAAAGCTGCTGTACCACCATCTTCTCAAGCATATTGCCCAAGAAGGGGTATTGGTAACCAGGCAACAGTTGTCAAGCACTTCTGGATCTAGGGATGTCGTTTTAAGGAAGGGACAAACTGCCTCCCCCTCCTGCAACAAAGCATTAATCATTCCCTGGACTCACTTGATCACTCCCTTTCTGCTTGATTTTATTAGTCAAGGAGGTCAAAGAGACGTAGTAGGGTGGATTCATTCCAGCAGCTTGGCCATATCGTGAGGCTTCAGTAATTGAAACTGATGCGACAACATAGCCCTCAATGGTCCAAACAGTAGTAGTTAATTCTGAATGAATTCAAGAGTCCCCCCCCTGCACAGTTTGGATGCAATTAATAGTTCAGGAGTGCCCAGCAATTGGGGCATTTACATATAGACTTAGAGGCACAGGTACAGCTGCATGGCACCTCCACATGAGCCAAGCCTGATAATGGACAAAGTAGTTTTGCACATTCCCAAGGAGCCGCTGCGTGTCTGAACCCAAAACATTTACCTCCTTTTTTTTTATAGGAGGGTTAGCCAGTGTGGTGTCTCCAGTTCTGTTGGATTGCAAGTCTCATCAGTCCCAGCCAGCATGACCAATGGATAGTGATGATAGGAGTTGTAGTCCAAAGCATTTGGAACATTGGCCTCATCACACGTCATGGTAAGCCAAACTATGGCTTAACACACTGTACAAACATGCTGGCTTCTTGAGCTCACACCCGATTTACTCCTCCCTGGTCCTTTTAGCACAATAGCTAAACCCAAGGTTTAGTTTAGCATGCCCAAATCCAGATTTATGGTTAAGCTGTCTCCTCTTTACCCATTTCCTGTAGCCCAGGTTTTACCCTATGGTTGCAGATCATGGTTAAGGAGGAGAGACTTTAACTTTGATCCTGGGTTCAGATGACACACTAAACCAAAGTTCGACTTAGCTGCCACGCTGCACTGCTGAAATGACCGGGGATAAGAAAAGCAGATGTGAACTCTTGTCCAGGAGACAGCACATTCATGCAGTCCTGGTAAGCCATAATTTGACTTAATGTGCAAACCAGGGCACTGGCTATCCCTGTTTTACAGTATAATCTACAACACACTGACTTTTCTTTTTTTAATAATGAGTTATTGAATATTGAGGCTTCTGTGTGGTACTGTGGCAGCCCTTTATTTGTATATTTCTCTGCTCACCTTCAGTGTCCTTGTTTCCTTTTTGCCGTATTGTTTTATACTACTTTCTCACATAAATGAGTTGTGAATTACTTAATCCGTGGTTGTTCTATTAAAGTTGAGATCCTGTGGGCATTGGTTTTGAAACACAAATGTGAAAATTGCTTTAAAATAATCATTTGTCTTCATTAGGTGCCCTGCGTTTTAAAAGAAAGATAATTGGGTTGAAAGATGAATTCTACAACCGCTATATAATGAAAAGCTTTTTGTTTGAGCCAGTGGTCAAAGCATTTCTCAACAATGGATCCCGTTATAATCTGATGAACTCTGCTATTATTGAGATGTTTGAATTCATTAGAGTGGTGAGTACTTCTTTCTAAGGAAGGGTGGATGTTAACCCTGGTGTAGATGTCAGTATCAAAAAAACTCTTCTCTGAATGTACGTACAGGAAGGATTTATAGATAAAGTAAGATAGATCCAAGCATCTCTGTTGAGAGAGAGAAACAGAGAACAAGAAAGTAAGCTTGGGACATGTTGAGTAGAAGGCAGTGGTTCATCCAGGCAGAAATATTTATTTATTTATTTATTGGTAGCCTCATAAGTTCTCTAGCTGGCATGCAACAGTTGCCTTTTAAAACATAACTGCAAATAGTACAATCAGATTGAACACTAAGAACCAGACCAACACAGAGAGTAAAATCTAATGCTAATGACAGTCTAATCACATTAATCCACTGAAGTGCCAAGACAACTTCACAAAAGCTAAAAACAAATCAGCTACCATCAATTTTTTTACCAGCTAATTATTTTTGGAAGATGTTTTAAAAATATCAAATTGATGTTAAAAGGCCAAGGGAATAAAAATGTATTTTCTTGGTGCTGAAAAGACATTCACATATAGGTACCAGGCAGGCCTCTGTGGAGTGTGTTCGCCAACAAAAACAGGGCCACCTACCAGGTTGCCTCTCCCACAGCCACTCTCCACATTTCAGATTAAGGGGGCACTCAAAGAAGAGCCTCTCTGTCGATTATCTTAACCCACAGGTAAGGTACATATGGGCAGAGGTATTCCTTTAGATACCAAAGTTCCAAGCTGTGCAGAAATGTTGAAAGAGGTTAGTACTTGACAATTCCCATCACATTCATAGTGACTGAAGCAAGATAATTGGTGCTGTTTCTTAGGGAAACATGTTTATGGTCAGTCTTGTTCAGAATTTGGATTTATGTAGGAAGAACACTGTTTTAGTGAGGGAAATTACTATGAATTGGAATATTTTGTGCCATTACTTTTGATAAATACATAGAAGTGGAAAATATGGAAATCTACTAGATTGACAAGGTTCAGAAGATTGTGCCCAGCTCCCCCCTCCCCAAAAAATAGAATCCTCCAAAAAGTCTAGATTATAGTGTACTACAAGCAAAGAACACAAGTGAATAAAATGCAGCACTTAGGTTTTCCTTTGTGTTAAGGCAAATTGTTATCTCTTAACTCCTCAGGTGGAGTAGTGGTGGCCCATTGTGGGCCACTACTGCTGAAGCACCAGGGTGTTGAAGATGAAGATTTGTCCTGGATCCTGGTGCAAACTCTCTCTTTAAGATAAATGATTGCAAGTTGAAAATTGTTTGCAAGGTTGTATTGTAATCTTGTTCAAAAATGTAGCAATACTTAAGCATAAGTATTTTGAGCAAAAATAAAATTAGCATCTTCTGACTAACAGATACCTGGCTGGACATCCTGCTCAAAAACTTAGTGGAGTTAAGAACAGACTTGTGCTAGTTGTGAGCTGTTTATGAAAATATACTACTGGTCATCTTTTGCATACGCACAGTCCTATTCACATTGTGCATAGTGTAACATCAGAATGAGATCATGACACTTCTTCCATGAACTGTAACATTGCCAGTTGCAATTTTCAAGTCATGGAAGAAAAGTGATAACAGCTGTTTTTGCAAAACTTGGCCACTAGCATATCATCAGATTCAACTCCTGAGTCATAGGTCTAGCTCTAGTTTGCATCTCAGGATTTTAAAAAAGATTTTCCGAAGGATGTTGAACCAAACTTTTTTTTGCAATTACAGTAGGGCCCCGCTTTCCGGCATTCCGCTGATGCGGCAGCTTTCAATCGGGAAATTCCCCGTTTTAAAGCCCATTTTGCGTCATTTTTGCATCATTTTTGCACGACGCAACCCGTTAAAGTCAATGGGTTCTGCTTTACGGCGATTTCCGCTTTACAGCAGGGGCCTGGTGCCTAACCCGCTGTATAAGCGGGGCCCTACTGTAGTAGCTTTTTCAATCTGTTTACTATTAACTATAGATAATACTTTCTAAACACCAACAGTGCATGAGAGACTGGTTAAAAACATGATTCTTCCTAAAATTTTACATTTTCACTTGCTGTATTTTCTGTAGCGACAGCCACATTTACCTAATGCTGCTTAATAATTGGTTGGTTGGATGGGAAAACCTCACTAGAGAACAAACTAGAATAATCCCCTTAGCATTTTAAGAGAATCTTCATGGTTTTTCTATGCTTCTACTTTTTAATATTTTTAATTGGGAAAAATAATTTTATTTTCTAGGAAGACATAAAATCCTTAACAGCTCATGTAATTGAGAATTACTGGAAAGCACTAGAAGATGTAGATTATGTGCAGACATTCAAAGGTTTGAAATTGCGTTATGAACAACAAAGGGAAAGACAAGATAATCCCAAACTTGACAGGTTAGTGGACACAAATTGTTGTTAGCTTTTTCATAAAAGATTTTCCTATTGAGGAGAAATTAGGGAAAAATTGGACAGTACACTTCGGGTCTGTTGCTCAAATGTCTGCTTTTAATGGTCAGCTGAGTGACATTTTAAAGTGAAGCTGTGTCGTACTATGTTGCAAAGATTTTTTAATTAAGTAGGCTTATCATACAGGGAATATACGTCACCATACGGTTGACCCAAATCTTCTCTAAATGGATGACTATAACACAAATGCATTTTTCCCAATGTCAAAAAACAAAAACAAAAGAACCATAAAGCCCTGGAATCTGTCCTGTAATGCAGTACCAGATAGGGCTAAAAGAGTATACTGCTGACTACCAGTTGCATATTGCAGGTGTACGTTGTATGCATATCAAAATTTTGCAAATCACTTGGGAAATCCCCTCACTGTCCAGATCATGCTGCTAAAATGCATTACTTGTGATTAGATTTGCATAAATTCATCTCTAAGGCAAGAAACCCATCAGGCTGGATCCAGGCTACATGTGGGTAGAGCTCTGTCTACAGCACATTCCCATAGGAGCAAGGGTGGGGAAGTGATTTTTTCCTGATTTTTCCACCTTTCTTCTGCAGCCCCTCCTGGCCATTCCAGAATAATGTGGGAGATGGTGCTGGGGGCTGAAGGAGGAATCTGCATAAATCGCACCCCACCTTCCTCCATCAGGAACATTTTTGTCCATTCCACAAACAGAAAGCACATCCTCTCAGCCAACTTTTATCATCGTAAAAAAATACTCTTTCAGACTATTTCTGTTTTCAAATCTAACTTGTGAAGAGGAAGATACAAATGAAAACAAGTATGCATTAATACTAGTTTATTGATAACCATACTCACATTCATTCCTTTTGGTCTTTGGGGAAAAAAACTTTGGTGCAAAGTTCTTTAGAACATGTTTTAATATTCTATTTAGATGGATTTTCATCGTAAAAGTACATTGTGAAGCTCTGTGTATTTTGTTGTAGATTTATAAGTATAAAGTATAAATGTATTTTATATATTTATACTTTATACTTACAAGTAGTGTAATTGATCTCAGTGCATCTTTGTCTCCTGTATCTGGGTTGTGTAAGCGATTTCCAAACTTCAGAATGAATACAGCTTACACCTACAATATGCAGCTGGTGGTCAGAATTGCCCTATTCTTACATTAATCACCTGCAATAGAAAGTCATACCAGAGGTGAGAGGGGAAAAAAGGCAGGGAAACAGGGTCAGGAACACACACCTAATTGAATAGGTGCATCTTCATGCTCATGTGGCTTTAGCTTAATGCTAAAACACATCCGCTGCTTGCGTAGTGAGTCCTAGTGTGTTAGATTCTAAAAGGTTTTCTTTAGGGATTGTATCATGTAGTTGAGTGTGAGAAATGTATGAGTTTTAGCATGTTACTCATGTTTTTACTTTGTAGCTTTAGCAATAATATATAAAAAATGGCTTGAAAAAAATCCTTTTCCATAGCATGCGTTCCATCTTGAGAAATCATAGATATAGGAGGGATGCAAGGACCTTGGAGGATGAGGAAGAGATGTGGTTTAACACTGATGAAGATGATATAGAAGATGGAGAGGCTGTGGTGCCACCCTCTGACAAAAGTAAAAATGAAGAAGATATTATGGATCCTATAAGTAAATTTATGGAAAGAAAAAAATGTAAGTAACTGAGCTGGTGGGGAGAGAGAGAATGACTTTAATTTTGATTTAAATAGATTTAGCTACATTAGGGCTATAGCGAGGGGTAGAGCATCGGCTTTGCATGCAGAAGGTCCTGATTCATTCCCTGGCATCTCCAGGTAGGGCTGGAAATATTCCCTGCATGAAACTCTGGAAAACTCTTGCCAGTCAGTGTAGACCACTGGTCTTCAGCCATGGGTCCCCAGATTTGTTGTTGTTGTTGTTGTTGTTGGACTACAACTCCCATAATCCCCAGCCAATTTAGTGAATGGTCAGGGATTATGGGAGTTGTAGTCCACAACAACTGGGGACCCAAGGCTGAAGAATTCTGGTGTAGACGATACTGAACTAGATGCACTGGGTCTCACTCTGTATAAGGCAGCTTCCTGTGTTCCTGTTTGGGGAGCTTTTAGTGCAGGGATAGCCTTCAGATGTTGCAGGACTAAAACTTCTACTATCCCAACCTTTGGCCAGTGAAGGCTGTCCATCAGAATGAATGGGGCGCTGGTCCACCACCCTTACTCTTCTTTCAGCCAATCTGCTCCTGCCTGCCCTCTTCCTTTCAACTAGTTGAAGGGGCGACACTGCCTGTTAGCTTCTTTCTCTTTAGTCTCCGTATTGCCCTTATAGAACTCAGCAGGGAGGGGGATGGGAACAAAGCTAAAATTAATTGGCTCTGCACTCATTGGTTCTTGCTCCACCTATTGTTGGTCTCCCTGACTTTTGCTCTACCAATCCCAGTGGGCACTACCTACCACTGCCATTGTTAGTTGGACTCCAGCAATAGTTTGAGAACTACAGGTTCCCCACCCCTTCTTTAATGTACACACAACTACTTTTTATATCAAAGGCCAGTGTAGGCAACACTCACAGTCGATAACCACAATTAAGGGACTAGACCATGGGTTTTATCCCTCCAGTACAAATCCTTTCTGTCCTTCCTCCAATGGCCTATGTGATGTAAGGTGTGGAGCAGGTAAAGATGTGGCTGAGCTGATGGGTTTGCAGGTACCACTTCATAGCTTTTTAAATAATATTTTACTGATTTCAGGAAAAAGACAAAAGGAAACAATAATATACCACTTTATAGTTTGATTGGCAGTATCAGTGCTTTGTCAATACTGACAATCAGATATATATGCATGCATAGATGGGCGTTTAGTTGTGCTGCATATGCACTCACACAATCTAAGCACAGAGCTGCCTCATGTATTTTCTAGAAATCAATAATAAATTTAAGTGCAATAATAAAGTGGCACTAAAATAAACAGCAATGTAATAGAAGTGTGATGATGTTACTCTTTGTGTCTTAAGCCTATTGTATTTCCCAGTAGAACTTTATTACAGCTGTATTGTTTTAAATTTCAGTTAAAGAAAGTGAAGAAAAAGAGGTCCTTCTGAAAACTAATCTTTCAGGTCGCCAGAGCCCAAGTTTTAAACTTTCCTTCTCTAGTGGTACAAAGGCTAATCTCACTAGCCAGTCATCTGCAAGTAATTTGCATGGGTCTCCTGGGTCACCAGGTTCTCCTGGGTCACCGGGATCTCCTGGATCGGTTTCTAAAAGCACATCGCAGATGGCAGCTATAACTACCAAGGTATTCTATTCACTTGAACCAAATCATGCTGTTACCAAAAGTGTATTTCACCAGATAGCCAATCCCCAAATCTGCCATTTGCATAATCTATAGTTCATTTGGGTGGAGTTTCTCTCTCTCTCTCTCTCTCTCTCCCTCTCTCTCTCCCCCTTCCCTTTAATCTGGTCCATATTTAAAAGTTAAGGAGCGTTATTTGTGTACATATTTTTAAAATATTTACACAGAACATACGGCTGTAGACAGTGCTATAGCATGCTTTATAAATACATAGTTTTAGGGCAATTCACCTGATATTTCTTAACTGAAAGGTTTGATTGATTGATTGATTGATTGATTGTATTTGTATAACGCCCCATAGCCGAAGCTCTCTGGGCGGTTTACAGTAACTAAAAACATTAAAAACAAATATACAAATTTAAAACACATCTTTTAAAAACAATTAAAACACAATTTAAAATATTTAAAACAATTTAAAAAACACATGCTGAAACGCCTGGGAGAAGAGGAAAGTCTTGACCTGCTGCTGAAAAGAGAACAGTGATGGCGCCAGGTGCACCTTGTCATGGAGATCATTCCATAATTTGGGGGCCACCACTGAGAAGGCCCTCTCCCTTGTTGCCACCCTCTGAGCTTCCCTCGGAGTAGGCACCTGGAGGAGGGCCTTAGATGTTTATCATAGTGTACGGGTAGGTTCGTATCGGGAGAGGTGTTCCATTAGGTATTGTGGTCCCAAGCCATGTAAGGCTTTATAGATTAAAACCAGCACCTTGAATCGAGTTCGGAAACATACAGGCAGCCAATGCAAGCGGGCCAGAATTGGCTTTATATGTTTGGACCGTCTGGTCCCTGTTACCAGTCTGGCTGCTGCATTTTGCACAAGCTGCAGTTTCCGAATCGTCTTCAAAGGCAGCCCCACATAGAGTGCATTGCAGGTTTTGTGAGTATTGCTATAGTTTTGTCCATTTGGACTCTTAACAGGGTTGTTTGGGCATTACTTTTGCCCCTCCTATACATGGAGCAAGACTGGGATCAGTCAACTCGGAGACAGAGCTGGTTATTATATCAACAGGATTCATTCTGTTCTAGGTCCAAGTGTAAACACTTAATATAAGCCATATCTTAATCATAAAAATAGTGGCATCCTTATAAACTATGGCAACACAGCCTCCTTGCCCTATGCTGCTTCTAGACAGAATACTTGACTGGCAACTGTCTCTGTATAGGTGAGGGATGGGGAATCTGTTTGGCTCCATGGACTAGTTCTTTATCTGGATTGGCCCTGTGGGCCAAATTTGACATTATATAATTGTGACATCAGATGATTGACAGGTGGGGTTTCACACCTACCTGTCAAAATCCCTGGCATATGGTTCCCAAGAGCCCGATTGCTGGCTGGCGGGCACTAGGGTACCACAGCGCAAGGGGCATTGCTAGCCCTATGTGCAGTGCCATGGGAACTGCCAGTCACAAGGCTGACAAGAGGTTCTTTTCCCACTCTTCCCCTCCCCCCTGGGAGAGAGAGAAGCCTGCATTTTAAAAGTTTTCTTTGACTGTGTGCCTGTTCCCTCATGGGAACAAGCCCACGCATGTAAACTGAGCAGAATTTAACACCTGTTCATTGGCATCTGCAAAGCAGGGGTTAAATTCTACTCAGTTGGGATGTGCAGGGTTGTTCCCAGGAGGGAACCGACAAGCCTTTAAAATGTAGGCTTTTTCCTCAGGAGAGGGGAAAGAACCGCTTTGCAAGCCCTATTACCTATGATTGGCACTTCCCAAACTTTTAATTTTCCCCTCCATCTGGGAGACGTGTGCATCCAAACAGCAGAATTCAACCCCTGCTCAGCACACACTTCTCAGCAAGAGGGGAGAAATAAATGCTCTGACAGCCCTATGATCAGCACTTATCACTCCCCCCCTCCCTTGGAGGCTTTCTTTGGCTGCACGCACTTATTTCCTACTGGGGACCAGTGCATGCAGCCAAACAGCAGAATTCAACCGCCACTCGTCAGCTGATGAGGAAGGGCTAAATCTGCTGGGAAAAGGCACCAGCAGCCAATGCAGAATCAAACCTCGCCTTCCCACCCATCAGCTGATGTCACAAGTGACACCAGCTAATTGGCAGGTGGAGGGTTTTTTGAGGGGAAATTGTCTTGCAGGTCAACTTGGACTGCCTGGCAGGCCGAGATTCGCCTGTGGGCTGAAGGTTCCCACTCCTGATGCAGATACTCCAACCAGCATACATACCAGGTTAGTCCCCCTCCTCTAAAATGAAACCACAGTTAATAGTGTTCAGTGGGAGTTGTGGTCTGGGAAGAGGACCAGAATAGGGGAAAGTTCTAAACTGCATTCCCTGGTATTGGCCTTTCGCTTTCCCACTGCCATGCCATCCGTGATGTGCATTGCAGCACCATTGACCAACATGATTACCAGATCCTGAAACAAAATGCACCTAAGTGTCTGTCTACTTCCATCAATGATCAGAACCCTACACAGCCTGAAAAATGATGCCCTTTCTTAAGGGAAAACCACTTGGACTTCCATATATACATAACTTACGTGTTCTAGTTGTTCGCATTTGACCGGTTACCTTTCTTCTTATCTCAGAATAAATTTTGTACTTAATGTTTTCCTGGGGCAACTTCAGAAACCAAGTACCTCAAAACAGCAACTGTTCTCTCAAAAATTAATCCCCTTGCATAGATCTCCTTTGCAGAGAGACTTTTTTCCTTTTTTTAAGGCTATGTTTGCATCTGCAGTTCTCTTGCAGTGTCATTTTAGTTGGGCATTGTTTCTAAAAAGCAGGAAGTGTTTTCTAGAGCTTTATAGGTGGTGATGAGGTTAGGAGAAATGAGCCTTGTCTTTTTAGTATTCAGCCAAGTATTGCTAAGCCCAAGCCTAGATGCTAAATACTTCTACACTTATGAAGTTCACTTCAGCTGCTTGCATATTTTGAATTAAAGGATACTTCCTCTAAATTGCCACCCACATAAAATGCAGTATTGTATAAAGTGAAGCATCCTGCCTAGTCTTTCTTCCAAAAAGCTCAAGGCAGCATACATAGGTTTATTTTTATTGTTGCAGTGAAACCTGTGAGTAGGTTAGGTTGAGAGAAAATGACTGGCCCATGGTCTTAAAATGAAGTACATGACTAGTGGGGAATTGAACCTTGGTCACTCAGTCTAACCACTACATAAAGCTTGCATCTACTGGATGCGCACTTTACTGCGATTGCTTTTAATGATTGCAGCATTAGAATGTGTACTTTAAAGTCCATCAAAAATGTTAGATCTTTATCTCTGAAAATCTGTGATCGTGTCAACCCACTAAATTTTTTAGTAACATTTGATAGTGTATTTGTTCATGTACTCGGGGGGGGGGGAGGCTGTGTGCATAATCTATACATGTAAAATGTCATCCTATATCTTTTCCCAGAACAACCCTTTGTATTTCTTGTTGCCAACATTATTTGTTAATCTTTGCTTGAGTAACACTTATTCCTTAGTATTCCTTTTCATATGTTGAGCCAAGTATGGCTGCTTATTGATAATTCAGCATGGGAAGAACATAGAAGAGTTGTAGCTGCTTATTTCTAAGTATCATGTCCCCTAATTGTTGGCAACAGTCATCTAAATATCTATGGCAGTTAAGATAAAAAACATTTTGCACAAAACAGGAGTTAATAACTCTAGATGGCCATGTATTTTGTTTATAGTTTTGTTCTTGAATATTATAATTTGTGAACAATGCATATTTTTGTGGGTGTTTCCATATATATTAAATTACCATAGTTTTAAATGGAAGAGACCACATCATTAAATTATTCTAAGTCCATTTGAAGGATGAAACTCTGGAATAGCTAATGTTTGTAAATCTTTTCCTTTTTTTTTTAGGGAGGTCTAGTGGGCCTTGTAGATTATCCTGATGATGATGATGAGGATGATGAAGAAAGCCTACCTTTGTCACAGAAAGCAAAACTAGAGTCCTCATAATGACAGCTCTGAAAATTGAAATTGGTTGGGGGATAAACTAGGTTTCCAGATGGGAGAATTAAAAACTGTAATTTCTAGTGAATTACTGTGTGAAACACAGATCAACTTTTAAAACAAGGATTTCTGCTAGTCAAGTGCCAATTTGAAGGAGCAGAAGAAGAGGAAATACTACACTTTATGGAAAAGACATGCCTTTAACCTCTCCAGCTTGGACCATGCATTGCCCTTTTCTCAGGGAAGGAAACGGATATATATAAATATATATATAAGTATATATAAGTATATATATATATATATATATATATATATATATATATAATAAGTATATATAAGTATATATATAAAGCCAACAGGGCAGGAGTTTTGGTAGTGGAACTCTGGATTGGCTGTTCAGTTTGTTACAATCAAAATATGCTTTCTTGGACCATGTACAAGACTTTGAAGAAAAGGCTTTTTGCCCTGATTCTTCACTAGCTAAGAATGCCAGCAGTTTCTTTGTACAAAGAGACCTGCCTTTGAAACCATACATTCTGAACATTTTAGTCGAGCTACAACAGGTTTTAAAAAAACTCTTTGGGGGAGGGCTGAACATAAGTTTCCTCTTTTTTTAAAAAAAAATCTGTTCCCTTTTGCCCTTTAAACTGCAGATTTTTGTTTGGAGGTAGGGGATTCTGTCTATCCCTTGATAAGACTGAATGGAATTCTAGATGTGGTCACATTTGTGTCATAATTTTATTTTTATTTTGCCCCGAGTGTATGCTTAGTTGTTGAGTATATATTTGGGACCATTAAAATTTTTTGATGTAATATAATCTCACTGTTGTGCTGGTACCTGTTTCACCTGTGTAATTTTGTTCTACATCACAATTCTTAATATGTTTAGGATTTTATGGGAGATGGTATAGTTTTTATTGAAAAAGAGCAAATGAATCTTGCTACAATGTGCATACAAAAGCAATACTATTTTGTGACTAAATATTTTATATTAAACTTTACATCATCAACTGTCTTGAAACAATTCAGGGAAATAGGTTGTTTTTTTTAAAAAAAATAAAGTAACCTCTAAATACGAAATTAGTATTCCAAAGAGATTTTGAAATTTCTTAGCTGGGAACCATGCTGGTATGTTAAATCAAATTTGAAATGGTTATTTAAGAGTACAAATATACTGACACATTTGAGTTTTTAAAATAAAAAAATAGAAATGAAACAATTACTGCATTAGTGGTATTTTTTAAAACTTCTGACTCCCTTTGGAATACCAGTTTTACTTTCACAGATTGCACTGGGATTAAGACATTTTAATAAGAATTCAGGTTATTCTATTCTGGTTCTTCGGAGGAAAATATGTTGGTACAGTGGCTATTTTTTGTCTGCTCATTGAAAATTGGACTTTATAGTTTCCATAAAGGTGTTACAACAACGGAATATCCATTTGCTGCAAATTGTTATTGGTTGTTGATTGATTGCTGGAAAGCAATCAGAGAAGACTATGACTCAGGATCAGATCTGCTGTGTAATTTCCAGAGAGCCGTCTCAAGTTGGTACAGTTCTTGGGTGCATGTGTACATCTCCCACTTGCTGTGGAGAGAAACTAACAACTTATACTGCATTTATTTGAGATGTATTTATCCTGACAATCAAATCAAAACACCACTGTATTTCCTAGGAAATAGAGCCTTCAAATATGCATGCTTATTAGTCCTGTTCACTCATTACTTCCCTCCACAGATAGGGAGACAGATGCTCAAGTGTTCAAAGGCCTGGAGGTTGAGATGTCCCCCTAGAAAGTAACAAGGTAAAGAGGCCCTGTATAATTCAGTCATCCCACTATCTAGAATCAGCTGTCAGGAGCTGCTACAAGCAGCAGGGTTGTATCTGTGTATATAATCTTTTCCAGTATTATTTATTTATTTATTTGATTCAATTTCTATACCGCCCATAGCAAGCTCTCTGGGCAGTGCACATCAAGTAAAAACACAGCAAATACAATTTAAAACAACCTGGTCATCAAATTACAATTTAACTGTCTGTTAGAACATTAAGTACAAAATACTAAAATTTTAAAAATGTTAAAAAAATATTAACATATTAAAATGCCTGGGCAAAGAGGAAGGTTTTCACCTGGCGCCGAAAGGATAGTAGTGTAGGCGCCAGGTGAACCTCGTCAGGAAGGGTGTTCCAAAGTTCGGGGGCCACCACCGAGAAGGCCCTCTTTCTTGTAATCGCCTTCTGGGTGTCTCTATAAGTAGGCACCTGGAGGAGGGCCTTCGCTGTTGAGCGCAGTGTACGGGTAGGTTCATATCGGGAGAGACGTTTCATCATGTATTGCAGGCCCGTGCCGTGTAAGGCTTTATAGGTTAAAACCAGCACTTTGAATCGGGCCCGGAAACATATAGGCAGCCAGTGCAAGCGGGCCAGAATTGGTGTTATGTGCTCCGACCGCTTGGTCCCAGTTATTAATCTGACCGCTGCATTCTGCACGAGCTGCAGTTTCCAAACCGTCTTCAAGGGCAGCCCCACGTATAGTGCATTGCAATAGTCCAATTTCGAGGTTACCAGAGCATGAACAACTGAAGCAAGATGTTTCCTGTCCAGATATGGGCGTAGCTGGGCCACCAGCCTAAGTTGGTAAAAAGCACTCAGTGCCACCGAGGCCACCTGCGCCTCAAGTGACAAGGACGGGTCCAAAAGGACTCCCAAGCTGCGCACCTGCTCCTTCAGGGGGAGTGTAACCTCATCCAGAACAGGTCGAACATCCATCATCTGGTCAGGGGATCCATTCACTAACAGCATCTCAGTCTTGTCTGGATTGAGCTTCAATTTGTTCGCTCTCATCCAGTCCATTATCGCGGCCAAGCATCGGTTTAGCACCTTGACGGCCTCACCTGAAGATGAAAAGGAGAAGTAGAGCTGCATATCATCAGCGTACTGATGCGAACGCACTCCAAAACTCCTGATGACAGCACCCAGCGGCTTCATATAGATGTTAAAGAGCATGGGGGACAGAACTGATCCCTGCGGAACTCCATATTGGAGCGCCCAGGGCGTTGAGTAGTGCTCCCCAAGCACTACTTTCTGGAGACGACCTGCTAGATAGGAGCGGAACCACTGCCAAGCAGTACCTCCAACTCCCAAATCCGCAAGCCTCTCCAGAAGGATACCATGGTCGATGGTATCAAAAGCCGCTGAGAGATCAAGGAGAATCAACAGGGTTACACTCCCTCTGTCTTTCTCCCGACAAAGGTCATCATACAGGGCGACCAAGGCCATCTCCGTGCCAAAACCAGGCCGGAAACCTGATTGAAATTGATCCAGATAATCGGTCTCATCCAAGAGAGCCTGGAGCTGGGATGCAACCACCCTTTCCAGAACCTTGCCCAGGAATGGCACATTTGCTACCGGCCTGTAGTTATTCAAATTTTCAGGGTCCAGGGAAGATTTCTTCAAAAGTGGTCTCACCACCACCGTCTTAAGACAGTTCGGGACCACCCCCTCACATAGAGAGGCATTAATCACTTCCCTGGCCCAGCTGGCAGTACCATCCCTGCTAGCTTTTATTAGCCAAGAGGGGCAAGGATCTAATACAGAGGTGGTTGCACGCACCTGTCCCACCTTGTCCACGTCCTCAAGCTGCACCGATTGAAACTCATCCAACAAAACATGACCAGACTGTGCTCTGGAGACCTCATTTGGTTCAATTGCTGTAACATTAGAGTCTAAGTCCTGATGGATTACTACTTCAGTTTTAACAGTTTTTATACTACAAAATATCCCTTTATAGCAATTTAATTCCTGAAGGGTAGCTTGCATTGCACAAAATTGTACCTGAGTTCAATTTTTTAAAAGCTTATTAGTTGCTCTCTTTGCTAGATGTGTTTGCCATTTGTTACAATATAGAGTTCTCTAATATATCCTACACTTCTACATTTTTGTTTTTTATTACACTCTACCTCATTCAATAAAGTTAAAAATAGGATGTCTTCACCATAAAGTCAAATCTTTTTTGGGTAGGCATTATATTAACTATCTATACTCCAATAAGAACATAATGATATATTGCATCGCTACTGGCATCTCTATAGCATGAATAGTGACTGCAGAAAACAACTTGATATGCTTCTATGCTGCATTCACCTAATCCTAATGTTCTCCAGTTACGATTCTCAGAACCTTGCAGAAGTGTTTCCCAAGATTTCTTGGGAGAAATTCCAGTATATTATACTCTCTCTCAACTAGTTTGCTATAATACAAGCCTGTGATTTTGCCATGGTCACCTCTTGAGCTGATATCCAAACAGCACTTCCAACCCAGCTTTCCATCGTCCAAGTCTAGCGCTGTATCAAGTTGCACTTCACTCTCAGCACAGCAAGCTTCTACTGCACTGTCTCCAGTTGGCACCAATAGAAGTTCTGACACTCTCCTTTGATTATGATTTGATGTCATAGAAAGCATAAGGTGAAACAGTTGTGTAGCTCTGTGGTGTTGCAGCCTGCTAAGGATGTAGTGGAATAGTTTCCCTTGGATTTTAAGGCTGGTGTCTCTGGGGAATGGTGTTGAAGTGACCTGGCTTAGAGCAGGGAATTGAAATAGATTGTATTGGTTAGTTAGGAGCCCACAATAAATGGGATAGGAATCCACTTTGATATGAGAAGCTGTGAGTATATTATGTCTGCTATAAATGACTTAACTGTATGTGCTAGTAGTTCCTGAGGATCGTACAAAAGCTTACAAATGAATTAAACACTGTTCAGCAGTGTGTGTGTGTATATATACACACACATGTACCTCCTGGGGAGCTGGCAGTCTAACATGTAATACTGGGGTGGGAGAAATAGTTACTTTTGACATGGACAAGCTGCTTGGTGCCCACACATCTGTTTTCGGACCACCCACCTACAAGTAGTGAAAATAGGAAGTTTGCAGGTATGAGAGAACTTCCTCTCCCCCTTTTTTCCATACACCAAAAGATGAGGAATTAAGAACTTAGTTATAAATAGCAATGAATTTCCTTCAACTTCTGAGAATGATTGTGTGCATATAACCAGTTGGTAACTTGTGTTGGACAAGTAGCGAGGAGAATCCTGCTACTCTACCAAACTATGGCAAGGTCACGTGTATCATCCTGCCAGGTGGTAAAGGGAATTTATACCACACAACAGATGTACATATGAGGTCATATTTTATTTTAGAAAAATTTTGACCTGCCTTTCACTACACTGCAAGAGCTTCAAAGCTGGCTTCCACATTAAAAACAAAAGTACAATAAAAAATGAGAGAAAAATTAATGCCAGTGTGTTTTAAAATAGTCGTCTGTACTTGATGAGAAAATTGGATGAGATCTGAAGTGTAAAGATTTCCTTTTAAATTGTATTTGTTTTAATGTTTTTAGTTACTGTAAACTGCCCAGAGAGCTTTGGCTATGGGGCGGTATGCAAGTATAATAAAAATAAATAAATAAATAATCAGTTGGCAAGGCAATATAGCTTGCACAGTAGTTTTTACCTAGTTAGTATGTGGTCATCTATATGGACCTACATAAGAGCCTGCTGGATCAGGCCAGTGACCCATCTAGTCCAGTATCTTGTTCTCACAGTGGCCAGCCAGATGCCTATGGGAAGCTTGCAAGTAGGATCTGAGGACAAGAGTGCTCTCCCCTCCTGCAGTTTCCAGCAATTGTATTCAGAAGCATACTGCCTCCAACTATGGAGGCAGACCATAGCCATCATGGCTAGTAGCCACTGATAGCTTTTTCCATGGATTTGTCTAATCTTCTTAAACCATCCAAATTTGTGGTCATCACTGCCTCTCGTGGGAGCGAATTTCACAGTTTAACTATGTGAAGTGCTTTCTTTTGTCCTGAATCTTCTAAAGTTCACCTTCATTGGATATCCACAGCTTCTAGTGTTATGAGAAAGGGGGGGGGACTTTTCTTTGTCCACTTTCTCCATGACAAGCATAATTTTATATACTTCTATCATGTCACCCTTACCTTTTCTCTAAACCAAACTCCCAAATGCTGCAACCTTTCCTCGTAGAGGAGTCATTCCATCCTCCTGATCATTTTGGTTGCCCTTTTCCAAACATTTTCTAGCTCTACAATATCTTTTTAGAGGTGAGGCGATCAGAACTACAGTATTCCAAATGTGGCTGCACCACAGATTTATACAATGGCATAATACCGGCAGTTTTATTTTTGATACCTTTCCTAATGTATTTGCCTTTTCCACAGCTGCCACATGCTGGGTTGATCTCTTCACAGAGTTGTCTGCTACAATTCAAAGATCTTGTTCCTGGTCGGTCACTGCCAGTTCAGACCCCATCAGCATATAAGTGAAATTAAGGGTTTTTGCTCCAATCAGCATAACTTTACACTTTTTTACATTGAATTGCATTTGTCATTTTACTGTCCATTCACTTGGTGTGGAGAAGTTACAGAACTCTTTGCAATCCCTTTTTAACAACCCTGAACATTTTAGACCCATCATCTGCTGCATACAGAATGTAACGTTCCAGTAAGCAAGAGAATATTCACCATCCTTGTTCTTAATTCACATATTTTAGGCGATCATCTATCAAATGTAACATTTTGCCAACTTGTGCCTGTTCATGTACATGAACTATATGACCTTCAAGCTTTATTTAAGTAAATGTGAGTAAAATTACAACCTAGCCAGGATGTGATTTTTGGCAGAATCCTCTAGCTTTACATATATGTTAGAAATAAATCTGATACCTATAGTTTTTCCTTGGTTTCCTAAATAACAACACTCCTCATGCTGTTTCTGAAGATTAAGAAATTGGGGGGGGGCTTGGCTTGCCACCCTTCTACCTTTTCTTTGTCCCATCACTTTGCCAAACCCGTCTACTCCTACTTTCCAAAAACTAAGGCTCTTTTTAGACAACACACATGAATGGGGAAGCTTTGTTAATGCTTGGGACTGTTGCTAGGAGACATTCAGAGACGGGCAAATCACTCTGTTTACAGTTGGTGTGAAGTATATGTTAAAATGTCTTCACTTTGGTAATTCCACCTCCCAGTTTGTTTCAGAGTTGTAAGATGGTAACACCATACCTTTTAACTCCAAATAGTCCTGCTGAATCTTGTATGATAGGGTTTTTTCCCCTTTTTTCTTAAAAAAGGAAAAGAATCAAAGGGAATCTATTAGGTTGATTTTATTCCAAAAAAATATGTGTTCTTGATTTACAGCTTTCACCTAACTAGGGAGACCTAGAAATCTTACAGTCAAATAATCTTATTCATGTCTCACAGAAGAAGTAAGCCCAACTGAGTTCAATGGGACTTACTTCCAGGTAAGTGTGTTTAGGATTGCAGTCTAAGGCTGTAATTGTATGTACATTTTCTGGGAAGTAATTCCCAGTAAACAATGTGGGACATAAACATGCAGCCTGACAAAGTCTCCTGATCCAACTACCCTGTTAAGATGCCCCAGCAATAGCAGGATGTTTGGTCCCTTAGTCTATGTGACCTCCTTCCACTTACATGCATGGGTGATTTAAGTCCACTGTCAGTGGCTCATATGGTCTCCCTTTTTGCTTCTTGCTCATTTCTTTGTTCTTGATGGCTGCTCCAAGATAGTTTGATGTTCACATTCAGATGAGTGTAAGTTCTAAGATCTTTAGTTATAACTTGCATCCCATGTTCCCATAGATCAGAGATGGGCGACTGTGACCTTCCAGATGCTTCTAGACTACAGCGTCCATCATCCCTGACCACTGGCCATGCTGGCTGCAGGGAACAGAAGTTGGAGACTTAAAACATTTGGAACACCACAACGACTCCCCATCCATGCCATCCACAATCCCCATTATGGCCAATGCCATTAAAACTACAAAATACAGTAAGAACTAAAAGTGATAAAGAGAAAATAGTAGAAAGAAAAATGAGCATTCAGCTGAAAACAGGCAACATATAGCAGTGTAAGAGAGGCCTGCAAAAACAAAAAAGGCTTGGTTTGCAGTGGTACCATTGAAGTGATTTCTACATAACTTGTGAATGCTACATGTTATGTTTGTTTTAAAACAACACAATTTGCCATGGTCACCAAAGGGTTTTTTTTAAAAAAAACTACCACCCAATGAATTGTGATCTTCAAACACCAGGTGGTGCAACCTTTCTTTCTATTGTACGATCACTGAGCATGACAAGACATTGCACATTTTTTCAGACTTTCTCTTGTCATAATACAGTAGTTACAATGTTCTGAATATCCTAGTGTGTCAGTTGAAAGAGCTATGCAGAACCGTACTTAGAACAATTTCCCATAGTTCCCATTATCTATCCAATATATGCACTGAAAAGTGGATCATGATCAACATCAAAGTAGATTAATAACAATGTTTAAAGAAGTTTCCAGTTGCAATTTTTTTTTTTAAATGGGCAGTACCCATTTGAGGTTTATTTACCTGCTATCCTGCATGTTGGTGCCATTAAATGTTTGTATAGTTCAAATTGTACCCTATGAAGAAGAGAAAATGTTTGTGCTAAGTATTTTCTTACTCTTCTCTTCTTGTGTGTTTCCTTTGATGCAAAAGTGGTGTATAACTTGCAGAGGTGCATATTTTTTCTGATATTTCTCCATGCAGCTTATTTAACTGCACTTCTTTATGAAACCAGAAGAGTTAGACAAAGAGCAGCAAGGAGTTTAAAAGATCAAACTGACAAACTAAGGGGGTAGTTAGCTCCCAAGATTTTACCAATAGACACTAGATTTTTTTTTTAAAAGCACACACTCAATCTAGTGCAATACCTGCTAACCACAGGTGTAGTAGTATAAAAAAGCATTTACAGCCACATTTTATGAGAAATATGTCACTGTGTTCAATATAGTAAGGAGTGCAACCTTGTTCCATTGAAACTCCATGACCTTAATTAAGTCCAAGCATTCTTGCATATCTGTTTAAGGACTGGGCTGTGAAGAGGTGGAACTATTAACTGTTGACAATATGAACTACCAATGATTAGCGAGAAACCAAGTTATAACCTTAACAGTATAATTTTATGCATGTCTACTCAGAAGTAAGTCTTACTGTGGGGTATATGTCCAGGTAAATGTGTATAGATTTGCTAATTTAAGCTTGTTCAAAAATAATTCCCCTCTTCACTGCTTCTCCCAGATTTCTAGAACAAGCATACAGAGGAACAAAGAATGACCCTCTTTATTGTTTTTTTTAAATTATGTTGTTTTTGTTTAATCTTGAAAATGAGCAATAAACTTTAAAAAAAACCATGTGGTTAACACTTGACTTATCCTGGGTTGTAGCAAGACACTAAATGGAGTACAGCAGAGATTCATATTTCCAGTAGTGCTTACTTAGTAAAGCTTGCAGAGAGCCAGGAGTACAGGACTACATAATCAGGAAGTGATTTCCCACTTAGTAGATGTGAGACTGATGACTGAAACTCTCCTGTTGTCTCTGCACCAAATGGCCCATGTGGATGCTCTATGGGATAGAAGGCCACTGAAATCAGTATTGGCAATGACTCAGGGAAATGCACGTAAAGGTTTTACACACCTTACTTACCTTGTTTCTCAAAGATTTAGTGGCTCTGTTAATACTAAGTGCTAGAGAAAGAACTGTACTGCTTTGGGAATGTACTACCATATATGGTGGGGTTGCCCAAAGAATCAAGAATTTAGGGATAAGCTGTTGATAGAGTGTAGCAAATTGGTTGGGCACTCTATTCTTAAAAACCCCACTCTGGCATTATTGACTACTTTTGACACAAAGTGATACCATTTCAAGAGAAGTTAACCTTTTCCACAGTACCTGAAAGACAAGTAATAGCAAAGCACTGGAAGTATGAGGATAGATGTATGACACACGGATGGTATAACAATTATCTAGAATAATGCACTAGCTAAGAAGCTGATCAAACAAGTTCAAGCGTTGAGATAGTCTTACTGTGAGAATGGTTTTGTATCCATGCTCTAAACTGTGTGTGGGACAGACTTCTAGATCTTTGAGACTCAGGATTACTGAGCACAAGAAGAAGATTCGCACCCAGACTGTTGAAATCCCTGACTACGTATTTCATTCAACACTATCATTCCTTAGATGCTTTAAGATTCTTTGCACTACAACACATACAATCAATCCCTTTTACATGTATCTCTCTAACTGATTTATAGGATAATAGAAACGTTTTTTGGATCCATAAATTAAAGTCCCTTTCACTGTGGGATTTAAACAACAAATTAAATTTGTCTGTTTTTCTGTAATTTAGTTCTGGTCAGAATATGGAGAAACTGACTGGTTCCCCATCAGAAAGGGTGTGAGATGGGTGTATTTTATCACCCTATTTAATCTGTACACAGAACATATCATACAGAAAGCAGGATTGGACCAAGATGAAGGTGGTGTAAAACTGGAGGGAGAAATACCAATAATTTAAGATAGGCAGACGATACCATACTACTAGCAGAAACCAGTAATGATCTGAAACAAATGCTGATAAAAGTTAGAGGAAAGCACAAAAGCAGGACTACAGCTGAACATCAAGAAGACTAAAGTAATGTTTTATGATTTTGTTTTCTATGTTTTATGAAAATTTGAATAAAAACTATTGTAAAAAAAAAAGACTAAAGTAATGACAACAGAAGATTTGTGTAACTTTAAAGTCAACAATCAAGACATTGAACTTGTCAAGGATTATCAATACCTTGGCACAGTCATTAACCAAAATGGAGACAATACAGTAGTCAAGAAATCAGAAGAAGGCTAGGACTGCGGGAGGCACTATGAGAGAACTAGAAAAGGTCCTCAGATGCAAATATGTATCACTGAACACTAAAGTCAGGATCATTCAGACCATGGTATTCCTGATCTCTATGTATGGATGTGAAAGTTGGACAGTGAACAAAGTGGGTAAGAGAAAAATCAATTCATTTGAAATGGGGTCTTGGAGGAGAGCTTTGTGGATACCATGGACTACGAAAAAGACAAATAATTGGGTGTTAGAACAAACTAAAGCAGAACTATCACTGGAAGCTAAAATGATGAAACTGAGGTTATCATACTTTGGAGACATCATGAGAAGACATGATCCACTAGAAAAGACAATAATGTCGGGGAAAACAGAAGGGAGTAGAAAAAGAAGAAAGCCAAACAAGAGATGGATTTATTCCATAAAGGAAGCCACAGACCGGAACTTACAAGATCTACACAGGGTGGTTCATGACAGACGCTACTGGAGGTCGCTGATTCATAGGGTCGCCATAAGTCATAATCAACTTGAAGGCACATAACACACACACATCATTGAGTTTCCCTTTTAGTAATCTGAGCCCATTTTTCAACCGGTTGTTTGATATATCATAATTATTTTCAGTGCCCTGAAGAAGTGTTTAGTATATTGGCAGTAAATATCTCAGATATCTCTATGGCAGTTATTTTAGTCATCAAAGTAATTCTGCCTTTTTATTTCAGGGGTAATTATTTCCTTGAAGATTTTTCTTTCTGCTTTGGATTTTTTTGCAAGGCTACAGGTGAAATTAACAACATTGGCTACTTATGTGCCATAGCTTTTTTGGTTTTAATTATAGTTTTTTGTATTGCTGTAAACATAATGATATCTTTGGAGGGACAAACTTTGCTCCCATCCTAGTTTCTGAATTAAGTATGAAAATAAAAATACATTCTGGGCTTTTCTAACTGAAAAACTGAATTTGGACTGTTTATTTTTACTTTTCATAAACTGATATACAGAATTTGGACTATTTCAGTTTATATGGAAGTTTCATATTGGTTGTTCATATTGAGATAGTTTTGGGTTGTTTTTGTATTAATTTCTCCCCACTGATACTTGGGATCATCGAATCATAGAATAGTAGAGTTGGAAGGGGCCTATAAGGCCATCAAGTCCAACCCCCTGCTCAATGCAGGAATCCAAATCAAATCAAATATGTTATTTACTATTAATTATTAATGATATTTATTAGTCACTATTTTCCAAAATGAAACTCAAAGCTACTTACAGAAAATATATATCACAAAAACATATACAGAATAAAGATAATAGTACAAAAGCATACCAAGCATAATGTTTGGATAATCACATTTATCTTAGGTTATTGTATTTAAAATGTCTGGATTAAACATCACCTTTTCAGATTGATTGATTTTTAATACAGTATCAGCTTTCCTAGGGTTACAGCCTTGGCAACATTTTTCTTCAGATGAAAGGCTTGTGTACGTGAGGCTTTTATCATGTTATGTGCATATGTATTACATTTGATTATGATTGTGGTTTGAGTCTTCTTTAATTGTATATGCAGTTTATCATAAAGTCATTGTTTTAGTCATTTATTGTTCAGTGACTTGGTTATTCTAACACATTTACTTATGGCATGAGCTTCCATGGACTTTCATCCACTTCTTTGGATGGAAGTCTGATTTGAACTTAAGTTTGACATTCATAAATGCCAAATAAATACTGCTGCTTAATTTTTTTCATTTATATTTAATTCACATTCACCATATACGTTGTGTAAGTAAGCCTGCACATGTTCTAAAATTGATTTTTAAAACTCTTTATTGGTGTTAAGATGACTCCGAGAGCTTCAGTGTGAATTGTAGGGAGCAAAGCCAGGGATCACCTGCTCTGTTCCCCAAACTGCACTTCTGCAGGAGTAGTAATGAGGGTCTACTTATCTCCATCCCTTTGGCGCCCTTTACTAAATGATTCCTAGGACTCTGGAGTGGTATCTTGTATACATCTAAAGGCCCACTTGCCCAAGTCCTTTTGTCCTTTGGAAGTTTTTAACACGAGTTCATGTTTCAACACAATAGGCAAGCCTAACGCTGCAGTTATGTCAGCAAAAGACATTAGCACGGAAGAAAAACATCCTGTAGCTCAAAAGCGGGGAATCAAGCCCCCTGGCTGGAGGCGTTCGTTTGACATAATTGGTTTTTTGCGCTGCAAATCAGAGCCTGTAATTTCTCTCCGTACTGCCAAGTTTAAGCAGCCTGGCAGAGATGCCCTCCTCCCCACTCGCAGCAAACTCTTTGGACTGGACTGGTATCCTCCTTCGCCGCCCTTCAACGGGGCCAGCTGCTTACAGGCCTCTCTGGGTTGGGGACCAACCGAGGCGTGGCGGCTGGCTGGAACTGCTCGAAGGATTCAAGTCAGAGAGACATGCCATCTTTCCTTTCCTGGCAACGCGAAGGGACCGCCGGTTTCTATGCGTGCAGACTTGGAAGTAAAGACTAACTTAGTCCCGAGGGGAGTTTACTTCCCGAGTAAACGCGCGCAGGGGTGCGATCCGAAGAGAAAGGCAGGGCGCGACTCGGGGGAAAGGACCGCGCGGCGGCGCGCCACCAACTCTGCACAACTCACGAACTCCCAGCTTTCCTCCGCGCGCACTTTGTTCTTTCGCACAGTTGTTAACACCTTCCCAGCCCAATTAGACTTGAGGCAACTTCCATTGGCCAGTTTCAGTCCTTTCCCCCAGGCTCTCATTTGCAACCAGCAACGTCGATCAAAGTGGGAGGTGTGTGTGTTTTAATACTCGCCTCCGCTCCTCCTGTCTCGACCCCCTTTTATCTTCAATGTGAGAGTTCCTGTTACAGGTAGTAGGAATTACATCGCCCAAGACTTCGTATCTTTTCTAAAAAGCGCGGGAGGTCAACGCTCTGAACGCGCAAACGGGCTATCTGGCTGTGGAGTGCGCGTTTTCCTTCTAGTTTTGGTCTCCGATAGAAAGCAAACTTTCCAAAGCTATTCTTAAAGGGCTCCTTCTTAGTCCCTCTCCGGCCCCGCCCACCGACCCCCCAGGACTCCTGTGCATCACCCGCAGCCACCGTCAAGAGGAGCCGCTCGTTACGATCGAGGGAGAGGAACGAGCGGGCGCGGGTTGCTCAGCGGCCACCATCCCGGTGCCTTTCCGTCCTGCCCAGCCCTGCTCATCAGCAGGTTGCTGGCGCGGGCTCGAGCAGAGGGAGGCGACGTTCACTTTTGCCCAGTGGGCACGCGGCAGGAGGGAGCTGATCGCGACCCGTGGGGTGTTTATGTGTGTCTCTCCCCACCCCGGCGTAGGGGGAGGAGAAAAGTGATGAGCCTCGTATTGTTCCCCTCGTAAGCGACTCCTCCTGGGCCATGGGCGCCTCGCCTTTGTTCCCCGAGTGAGCGACGCCAGCCCTCCCGCGAGCCCTCGTTTCCGACCCAAGACAAACAGAGGAGCCCTCCGCCTCTTTCTCGGGGAGCAACATGGACGTGACCATTTCTGAGCTCATGGAGCTCTTTCTGCAGAGCCCCTTGGTGACCTGGGTGAGTTAGCGAAGGGTCCGCGCGTTGCTACTGCTGTTAGCAGTTGCCGGGGAACCAGGGGCGGACGGAGCGGCTTGTTTGGGAAGGAAGCCGCGGGGAGAGGGAGAGAAAAAGAGGGAAGGCTGCCGCCTACACCTTCCATCTCGTGGAGCACCTGGGAGGCCACCTAGGAAGTGGTCAGGGGGAGAAGTGAGCTCGCGGCGGACCCTTCGGGCTCTAAGCTACTGTGTACTTTTGTTGGCGTTGCTTGCTTTCCGACTGGAAACAACTTAATGGAGCTGAATTGCGTGTTCTGTGTTCAGAGAGAAGCAAAGGTCACTTTTTAAAAAAACCAAACTTCTTTTCTACGTAAGTGGTAGAAAGCACGCCAGGGCTAGGCTTGCCAAATTGAAATATTTTTTTAAAAAAAAACTACCGTGGAACTTTGCTGTTGGAAATGATAAATCCGTGTTCTTTAGACAAGAGGCATCCGTTGTAAGACTCATTCGTGTTCTGGAATAAAATTCCCTGTGGTTTTATGGGAGCTCCGGCAAGGCGTCAGAAGTCCTATTTTGCATGACGGGGGGGGGCGGGAGAGACGCCCTTATATTTTACACTAGAAGTGCATTTGGATTGTAACCGTTGAGGCTGCTTCAACTGTGATACTTGTTAGTCAGATAATTCTTCTGCATAAAAAGACAGCATTCAAACAGTGCATACATACTGGGTTGCTACATGTGTATTAGCCAGAATTGGCCGTTGCTTTCTTCCTAACTCCTGTAAGCTCTTGCCTCCACATGGTGAAGTAGGCATGTGTGCAATTGTCACCAATGTAATGGTCTTCCTGTGGTTTGTGTGCTACTTCCTGTGCAGAAATACCACTTAGATAAGAAATTTATTGCATTGCACACAGGTATTATTTCCAACACACGAACCTTTGTTCCCTGAGAAAGGAGTTTACAAATGAAGGCACCATAGGATTTTACCTAAACTTGCTAATTACTCTATCTGATGTTTTCCCTCTCTCTGGGCTTGTATCCAGAGGAAGAAAAGTTTCTGAGGTTACCTTTTGGACAAAAAACAGAAATAGTTTAACTGCAAAAGCTTGCATAGAATAGAAGTAGTTAGTTGAAGGACAAATAGTTGAAAAGAAAAGAAGCTAGCTTTGTATGCTTTAACAGTGATGTACAAGGAATAGGTTGTGTCCTTTTTCTCTCTTTGGAGCCTGACATTATCCACATGTTTAACTCTTCAGTTGAAATCAGTGGGACCAAAAACTACTTAACCTGGAACTGGATTGTGGCCAACAGGTTTAAAAGTATGGAAGGAAATAAAATATGATCCAGTGCACATTTCTTTGCTGAATCTCTCTGGGAAGCTCTATTTGACCTGTGCTGGGTTTATGCATTGGTATGAGTTAGTAAAATTGCCTGTACCATTGCCAGGGAGGGACCAGCATTTCACAATATTCCCTTGCATGCGCTCCCTGTACAGGCCCAGCTCACCTATTAGCCAAGGTGAGCACCTTATCTCAGCTGGCAGATTGGGAGAGGTAGTGGATCAGTGCCTTACCTGGCTCATCTGCCTCAGCCTCTGCCTGCCTGCATAGCTAGCTGCAGCCATTTTGCTGTTTATAGCTGCCATTGCTATCACTGCTAGCTGGCCACTTGCTGCCCCTCACTGAGTGGCTGTTGCCTGGGCCTCTAGGAAAGCTACTGTGTTTTGCTGCTGTAGCAATATGACAATAGGTACTCTTGAGGGCTCTCCTGGTTACCACCTATGCCTTGGACTGATGAAGGGTCCTGTAGAGTTTCACAGAATTAAACTGTTGCAAAAGAGGTGTTGGTGGAGGTGCTCTCTAGGGCCACCTTGACCACAATGCCTCACTCTGAATAAGGATCCTCTGTTTCTCACAGCGATACCTGGGCAAGACACTCCAGAGAGGAAGAGGTTAGTGCATGGAGACTTGGCAGCAGTTGGTCTGCCTTGCCTTAGATGGCACAGTGGTAAAAACAAAGCAGCACGGAAGGGGGAGGTCTAGGCTGCACCTTTTCTTCCTTATATGTTACCTACATGCAGGGAGTTCTTGCACAGAGGAGTGTTCAAAAAAGGTCTCTCTTACCTGCAGTCTACCACATCAGCATTCTACCATCTCTTCCTGCTGCTTACTAGGCCAGTCAAAAAGTCATCTGGCATACCATAAGAAAGGTATAGAGCAGGCAAGTGGGTCATGCCAGCACATGTCTGTAGAAGCCATGTTATTCTGCTGTGCTTGTGAAGGTTAACTGGAAAGTGAAAATGGGTTTAAGTAAGATCTTGAAAGAAATCAGGACCAGACCCAAATACTGTCGAGATGGATTTTCAGTGGAAATAATGGTGGATGCTTCTTTAAAGGTAATGGACACTTTTCTCAGATATCTTTACTAATATAGCTGCAGGTGACTTGGGTGAAGTTGAAAAGTGTGGTTTGTGTTTGTTTCATTTTTGAGATCGTTTTCTAAAATAACTTTTCTTTCTGGCAGGTGAAAACATTTGGACCATTAGGGAATGATAATGAAGACAAACTCGCAATGTATATGGATCTAGTGGATGGAGTCTTCCTGAACAAAATAATGTTGCAAGTGTGAGTTACAATTAAAGGGATGTATGGGGAAATGGTCTGGTGTTTTGTTATGCTTTAGATTTGGTAGCATGAAAACATTTGTATTGGAAATCAGTGCTGCTGACTTGACATCCTACTTTCCAGGCTTGATGAGTGTCTGTCTGTTTCTTGAGAAATTAATCTTGGTTCACCTCTATCACAAAGCAGCTTGCTCTTCTTTGCTATTATTGATGGATTTTCAAAGCATATGCTAAATACATTTTAGGTGAATTTAAAAGGTAAATAATATAGTGTTGAAAAGCCTACGTTCTGCCACACAGATGAGTACCAAAGGGAGCGCCTTTAATGAAGGAAAAGAAAAAGAGGTTCCATTACGCAGGAGCACGGTTCCAAGTTCAAATGCTGGCATCTTCACTTACAGCTGAGATGAGGAACTTGTGGTCTTCGATATTTCATTGGACTACAACTTCCACCATTGTTGACTGTTGGTCATATTGGCTGGGGCTGATGGGAGCTGGAATCCAACAGTATCTGCAGGTTATGAAGAGTAAAAGGCTCTTCAGGGGGCAAATCTGGAAAGATAATCGCCTGAGACCTTGGGGAGTATGTTGCTGAACTACCATTTCCATCAGCCCGAGGCCAATGGTTAGGGATGATGGGAGTTGTGGTTGTAGTTCCCCACACCTGTACTAGATGGAGCAATGTAAGGCAGTTTGATAAGACCAAAGAGATGCTTAAATGTTGGGAACAGGGAGAATCTGGCCTTTAAAAAGAAAAAAATCATCTGGGGGCTTTTAAAAAGAGGTAGTAATCTGGGGTCACTTTTATTTAACATAATTCAGTTTAGATAGAAGAACCTTTTAGTTTTTAAGCATGAAACTTTAATATTCTGTATGTGTTGGCCTACCAGAAGTTGTATATGATACATCTATATACAAATTAGCCAAAATCAGGCAGTTTTGGTATCATATTGTTTATGAAGCCTTTATCATAGAATCATAGAGCTGGAAGGGGCCTCTGAGGCCATTGAGTCCAACCCACTGCTCAGTGCAGGAATCCAAAATAAAGCATATCCAACAGGTGGCTGTCCAGCTGCCTCTTGAATGACTCCAGTGTTGGAGCGCCCACCACCTCCCTAGGTAATTGGTTCCATTGTTGTACTGCTGTAACAGTTAGGAAGTTTTTCCTGATGTTCAGTTGAAATCTGGGTTCCTGTAACTTGAGCCCATTATTCTGTGTCCTGCCTTCCTCTGTATGGCAACCTTTCAAGTACTTGAACAATGCCATCATATCTCCCCTCAGTCTTCTCTTCCCCAGGCTAAACATGCCCAGTTCTTACAGTCTCTCCTCATAGGGCTTTGTTTCCAGTCACCTGATCATCCTTGTTGCTCTCCTTGTTGCCCTCCTATGACAGAGTTCCAGTTTGTCTGCACCCTTCAAGTGTCCAGAACTGGATGCAATACTCAGGATGAGGCCTAACCGGTGCTGAATAGAGGGGAACTAGATTTGGAAACTATATTTCTGTAAATGCAGCCTAAAATGGCATTTGCCTGTTTTGCGGCCACATTGCACTGCTGGCTCATATTCAGCTTGGGATCAACAACAATTCCAAGATCCTTCTCACATGTAGTATTTTAAGCCAAGTATCCCCCATCCCATAATTGTGCGTTTGGTTTCTTTTTTCCAAGTATGGAACTTTACACTAATCTGTTAAATTTCATTCTGTTGTTTTCAGCCCAGTGCTCCAGCCTATCAAGATCACTTTGAATTTTGTTTCCGTCTTTCAGGATATTAGCTGCCCCTCCCAATTTTGTATCAGCTGCAAATCTGATAAACATTCCCTGCACCTCCTCATCCAGGTCATTAATAAAAATGTTGAAGAGCACTGGGCCCAGAACTGAGCCATGTTCCTGCTCCTACCCTGCTCCTTCCCTCCCCCCGGAGCCATTGATAAGCACTGTTTGATACCAGGATAGAATCCCCTAGAATTTAACCTAAAATGGTAATAGAGAGATGGAAGGAGGAAACAGTGATGTCTAGTGGAAATTTTAATTTGTGTATAAGTGGGGTTTTTTCATTTTCTCTTAGCTTGGTTAAGCCTGATTTTGACCACATCCCTTCCTGTTACAGCTTCTGTGACATGATGAAACAAACTGTTTTATGTGAGCTTGAAACATGGCCACATTTCAAAAGAGTTCATCTCAGTAGAATATGTGGACTTGTAATCTTCTTGCATTTCAAAAAGCTACAAGTCTTCACTCTCTAATGCTGTTGTTACTGAACATCATGTCAGCATGAATGTTCACAGGTTTCCAGAAATACAAAGTTAGCCCAAAGTGAAACGTGTTTAAAATGGTGACTGTTGGGGCACCTCAACAGAGCTGATTTTCTTTTTCCTTGTAGGGGCTTTTTCCTTCATAGCTGACATTGGCAGTGTGCCCAGTTGTGCCTTGGGATCATTGAAATTAAAACCTTTCTCCAGAAGGGTTGAGTCTGTTTAACAAGAAACCAGAACGGTGACTTTTGTCTACATCCAGCCTGGCCTTGATGCAAAGGTGATCTTAGCTACTGCCTGCGACTCTGGCCTTTCTTGACTAGCCATTTAGAGTCTGTGCATTAGCTACAGCTTTGCCTGTCAATCATAGAAGGCTTTTTCTCCCTCTTCCACCTCCTAATTTTTTTTCCTGCCTCAGAAAGAAGAATGAAAATACGTTTTTGGTGTGGGCTCGTCAGTTCTTTAGGCTTGGTGTAAAACTATATTTTAATAAGTATTTGGCTCAATTCCTTTTTGTGTTGACAGTTGCCAAATCTGATAGCATATGTTGTAACTGGTTAATGTAGGTTCTCTTGGCATGCGACCACTCCCTTTATTTTCTGCTTTGAGCATCATTGCAGTAAAGAGCCACTCTCCTTCTATTAAATTGTCTGAATGCTTTTATATTTTTCTTGATAATCTTATGTGAAATTAAGTCTGCCATTGCCCTGTTCAGCAGGATTGGTGAAATGCATCACTTAGATGCCATCTTCACAGGTGGGTTGAGACTCCCTGATTGGAGCTGACTTCAAGATGCAGCAAAACTGTTTCCAAAAAATACTGTTGTTTATACTACTTTTGATTTACCAGCCTGAATGGTTTGGGACTTGAAATGAGTTCAAATCCTATCTCATGCTTTTTAAAAATCATTGCATATCTATCTGTAAAAAGGGAGCAGTATGGATATTCTCCTGTTCACCCATGAAATATTGAGAGGTTGAAACTGATTCCCATTCTACAAATGTGGGTGGAAAAGAATGAAGAGTGACTATTCTTGCACTGCTTGGTGCAGTCTGCAATTTCACATGGACTTGAACTGAGGTCACTTGGCTTCTGATCCAACACATACTGGTGCCCGGTTTAAAAATTAATAATTTTTTTGATCAAAGATCCAAGTTTGGAGAGTGTGTGTATTCCATTTCCTTCTTTAAGACTGCAGTGATCCTGTACCTACTTTCCTGAAAGGAATCCCCATTGAACTCAGTGGGGCTTACTTCTGAGTGTATAAGATTGTGCTGCAAGTTGTTTTACAGAAGATATTAGGTAGTACTTTTCTACATTGAAAAGAAGCTCAGTCATTGGATTGTGAGGCATGCATAACTCTAGTAAGTTTAGATTTCTTGGCTTATGTGTGAGTGGCAGAGCTATAGCCTGGTGGTCAGACAGCTGGGCTACCTCCCTGAAGATGGTCTGGGTCTGACTTACAGACAGAGAATTCAAGGATGGTTTGTCAGAGAGGGGGCTAGTTGAGTTTCTTGTGTATGCTTCAGGGACTGATTCAACTTCAGTAGGTCTCTTGACCTTAGATGGCCTTGAATAAACTTATTTCTCTCCCTGATGCAGTAGCAAATTTAAATTGCTGCTATGAAAAATAATCTATGTGAGCATGCTCTTCCTCCTCCCACCTGGGAAGTTCGGATATAAATATATCAGAGATACAAACTTATCTCTTACAGCTAGTTTAGGGAGCTGTTTTTAACTTACTGTTCTAACCTAGCAGTAGGTAGATTGGGGTATGCTAGAGTAGATTGCTGGGTGATTTGCAGTAGATTGCAGGGCCGTCCCTGGGGGCTGTAGAGCTCAGGGCAAATCATATTGTGTGTGCCCTACCCCCATTGCCTTCCTCTTCCCCCTGCCCCTGTTGCACTGCTTTTTCTTTCTGGTGGTGATGGTGGCAGTGGCATCCCCTTGGCGGTCTCTTCCCACGGCTTACACTTTCGTTCTTTTGTCCCTGTTTTAGCATTGGCAGTGCTGGCAGGGACCTCCACCTTCTCCCTCCCTGCCGTGCTCTAGGGAGAAAGGAGGTGATGAGCCTTATGGGGTGGGCAGGAGGCAGCAGTGCAGGCCAGGCAGCGGGGCCGCTGGCTGTGGCCACCAGTGCCAGGTGTGGGGCCCTCTGAAGTACAGGGCCAGGGGCATTTCTATTTGTACCCCACCCCTGGTACATCAGCAAGGATTTCTGACTCCTCTAATTGTTTTAACAATAGCATCAAAGTCTTGAGTTCTAGGGGCCTACTCTCTTCCATAGCAACCTGTGCTGTCCGTTAAGATCAAAAGTTGGTTGCGTTAAATTTTATCAACACTTCCTTCAACTCCTTGAAAATTTACACTCGTGTTATAAAACCCAAACCTTTCCTCTTTCCTCCATCTCCCCACAATCTAGTCCAGTAAGCAAGATTCTCAAATTACTGGTGATTGCTTTGTCCTTCTTTATGCCTCTTAGAATATTTTTTATTTTTATTTATTTTATTTTTTATTTTATTAGATTTTTAAACCGCCCTATAGCTTTCTAGCTCTCAGGGCGGTGTACAAAGGTAAAAACATTAAAATACAGTAAACATGATAACACTACACTATAAAATATAGAAACAAAATCAAGACAAAGACAAATTAAAATAAAATTAAATTAAAATGCCTGGGCGAAGAGGTAGGTCTTTACCTGGCGCCGAAATGATAATAAAGAAGGCGCCAGGCGTATCTCATCAGGGAGGGCGTTCCATAACTCGGGGGCCACCACTGAGAAGGCCCTAGCTCTAGTTATTACTCTCCGGGCCTCCACATGCGTTGGAACCCGGAGAAGGGCCTTCGATGTCAAACGTAGTGAACGGGCAGGTATATAGCGGGAGAGGCGTTCCACCAGGTATTGCGGTCCAATGCCGTTAAGGGCTTTATAGGTAAGAACCAACACTTTGAATCTGGCCCGGAAACATATTGGTAGCCAGTGCAGCTGGGCCAGGACAGGAGTTATATGATCATATTTTTTAGTCCCGGTAAGAACTCTGGCCGCAGCATTCTGCACCAGCTGAAGTTTCCGAACCGTCTTCAGAGGTAACCCTACGTAGAGTGCATTACAGTAGTCCAATCTAGAGGTTACCAGAGCATGGATAACTGTGGCAAGGTTCTCCCTGTCCAGATAGGGTCGTAGTTGGGCTACCAGCCGAAGCTGGTAGAACGTGTTCCGTGCCACCGAGGCTACCTGAGCCTCCAGAGACAGGAGCGGATCTAATAAGACCCCCAAACTACGGACCTGCTCCTTTAGGGGGAGTGTAACCCCATCTAGGGCAGGTCGGACATCAGCCATCTGGGCAGAGAGCTCCCCCACCAACAGCATCTCAGTCTTGTCAGGATTGAGTCTCAGTTTATTAGCTCTCATCCAGTCCATTATCGCGGCCAGGCAGTGATTTAGTACATCAACAGCCTCACCTGAAGAAGATGAAAAGGAGAAGTAGAGCTGCGTATCATCAGCATATTGCTGGAAACGCACTCTAAATCTCCTTATGACCTCACCCAGCGGCTTCATATAGATATTAAAAAGCATGGGGGACAGAACCGAACCCTGCGGGACCCCATATTGGAGTACCCAGGGATTCGAGTAATGCTCCCCAAGCATCAGCTTCTGGAGACGATTCTCGAGGTAGGAGCACAGCCACTGCCAAGCAGTGCCTCCAACTCCCAAATCCGCAAGTCGCCCCAGAAGGATACCATGGTCGATGGTATCAAAAGCCGCTGAGAGATCTAGGAGAACCAACAGAGTTACACTCCCTCTGTCTCTCTCCCGACAGAGGTCATCATACAGGGCGACCAAGGCTGTTTCTGTACCAAATCCCGGCCGAAAGCCCGATTGAAATGGATCCAGAATACCAAAGAACCCAGTAGGAGATTGAGGAGAAAGCCTCTTTCTCAGGTAGAGATACTATTATCTCCTCTCTAAAGATTTATTATCAAATAGGAAGATAAAATAGTGATCCAAGAACTGGGGTGGATGGAAAAGGTAGATGCTTGTGTATGGAGAAGTTAAGTTACTCTTTGTCCTAATACACCACGGCTCATCATCATCCACTGAAATTCATTGAATCATCAGCAAGTTCAGGACAACAAAAAGAAAGTTAATTCTTCATACAATGCAAAATTAGCCTGGATTGCTATTAAGATGTAAAACTGGGCCACTAGCTTGGATGGCTTTAAAAGGGTTCAGACAAATTCATGGGAGACTGGTGTCGCCAGGTGCTATTGGTGATGAGCAAAGAAAATTGTTCCACTGAACAAAGAGACAGTGATGACCTTGTAGCATTCTGGTTTCAGCATTGTTTAGAGGCTGCACAGGTTTCCCCAGTTATCCTTCTTTTGGAGGACCTTCTTGGCTATTACTGTCCTCATCAGAAGAATCAGAGGAGGGCAATGAGGATGATCAGGGGACTGGAAACAAAACCCTGTGAGGAGAGACTGAAAGAACTGGGCATGTTTAGCCTTGAGAAAAGAAGACTGAGGGGAGATATGATAGCATTGTTCAAGTACTTGAAAGGATGTCACACAGAGGAGGGCCAGGCTCTCTTTTCGATCATCCCAGAGTGCAGGATGCGGAATAATGGGCTCAAGTTACAGGAAGCAACATTTCGACTGAACATCAGGAAAAACTTCCTAACTGTTAGAGTGATACGACAATGGAACCAATTACCTAGAGAGGTGGTGGGCTCTCCAACAATGGAGGCATTCAAGAGGCAGCTGGACAGCCACCTGTTGGGTATGCTTTATTTTGGATTCCTGCACTGAGCAGTGGGTTGGACTTGCTGGCCATGGGATCCTTCCAACTCTACTATTCTATGTTTTTACTATTCTATGGTTCTGTAAATAAATGAACATGTTTTGCTCATGCCAGAGAACAGATATTATGCAAAGCTCCCAAATAGCATTATCAATTCTTGAAAAAATATTTCCATGGCCACTCCATCCAGTGAATGGCATATGACATTTGTAACACAGGGGGAAAGGGAATGTAATGACAGCTGTGAATCTTTGAAATGGCCATCTCTGCTTTTAAAGCAGTGGTGAGGAAGATGAGGACTCCTGCTCTCATCACCCCTGACCATTGGCCATGCTGCCTGGGGTTCATGGGAGTTGGTATCCAACAACATCTGGAGGGCCACTGGTACTTTAAAGTATCCTGGACAGAACATCTTTGCTGGGAGCAAAGAAGGTATGGCTGTCTCTCCACCATGGTCTGCTTTGTGCATTTGGTAAAGGTATCTGTCTGGATGGGAGCAGAGAGAGTGTGGCAGATGTTTGGTCTGAGCTGGCAGAGCAATTCATCCATTCTCACGTGTCAGGTGTACTGAGGTGTATAGTTGCCCAACTGAGACTGAACCATAGGAGCAGCAGGCAAATTGATGCCTGTAAGGTAATCCATTTCTGTCCCTCCTGCATTTCATAGGCATGTCTGTTTTGTCAGTTTCTGTACTTAATATTTTATTAGCAGCTTCCCAGGTGGCAAGCTGCAAAACCATATCTCAGTCATTATTTCAGGGGCAGGGGCTTGTTATACAAGGAGAGTTCAACAAGTTATATTGGCTGTCTTTGAGCTCCCTTTATCATCGCCTCGTTATTGATCTTACTGGGCCAGTAAAATACTTGTGAACTGAAAACATATGACCAGGATGGTTGTAAAACACATGCAGCCATTCTTGCATTCCCTCTCCACCGCTCCCTTTGTAAGCTTTGTCTGCTACTCACTGGGTAGAGTGGCCATGGAAACACTTTCAAGGAGTTTCACATAACACCTGTTGTGTGATATACAAAATGTGCTCATTTGTTCTTGCCAGAGACTGCAATGACCATGTAAGCCCCACATAATAAAGACAGCTGTAGAGAAATGACTAAACTGTACTGCCTCTAAACAGTGTTGAAACCAGGATGTGTAAGATCACCTGCTTATCACCAGAAGATAGTTGCATGTTTCCAGCTGCCCAAGACTGAACCATAATGTGTGCCATGTTGTAGGCCAGACCTCATGCACGGGGGCGGCTGAGGATACTTTACTCTCCAAGGCAGGACAAGAACTGGGGCCCTCCCACAAGTCGAGGTGCATAATACCCAAGGCTGGTCAAATCATTTTGGCAGCTGAGACATCAAATCCTACAAACACCTCTTCATCCCTCTGTGAGTAAGAAATAAAGTTAGTATTCATTTGATGCCCTAAATCAGGCTGCCTCACTTGGCCAAATGTTAGGGCCGGTTCAAAACAATTTTTCTTGTGTTTGGCACAATACAGCTTAGCTGTTGCTTAGTATCCCTAAAATGCTTAATATGCTTGCCTGCCCACAAAATAATGAATTGTGCAATGGAGACGATAGTAAGCTATTATAACTTGAAGGTAGGCTTCTGTGTTAAGTGGTCTGGAATTCCTGATGCAAATAGTACATTGGCTTAGAATGTTGCCTTGGATCCTAATTTACCTTCCACTAGTGGAAGCACCATTGGATGCTTCTACCAGCAGAAGGGGAGGGGAGTCAACTTCCACTGATATCCCCTTCCACCTTTGCCCCTTGAAAATCTGTTCCAGAGGGTTGGATAACCCTCCACAACAACATGAAAGATGGTGGACCTGGAGGAGGAAGGGAAGATCAGAAAAAAGTCACCCCCTATTCCAGTGGGAATCTCCAGCGGATCCCAGTTCCTTCCACAAATGTGTTTACGGATGGCTAGTTAGGATCTAATCCAGTAGTTCCCAAACTTTTTTCCTCGCAAGACACTTGAAAATTGCTGCTAGTCTAGTTGGTGGACCACTTAATGATTTTTCTACCTGTTGTATTATTTATTTATTTATTAGATTTATATCCCGACCTTCCTCCCAGTAGGAGGCCAGGTGGCAAACAAAAGCACTAAAAACACTCTAAAACATCATAAAAACAGACTTTAAAATATATTAAAACAAACCTCTTTAAAAACATCTTTTAAAAAAAGGTTTAAGAACTAATTAAAAAGCAATTCCAGCACAGACGTAGACTGGGATAAGGTCTCTACTTAAAAGGCTTGTTGAAAGAGGAAAGTCTTCATTAGGCACTGAAACGATAAAAGAGATGACGCCTGTCTAATATTTAAGGGGAGGGAATTCCAAAGTGTTGGTGCCACTACACTAAAGGTCCATTTCCTGTGTTGTGCGGAATGGACCTCCTGATAAGATGGTATCTGCAGGAGTCCCTCACCTGCAGAGTGCAGTGATCGACTGAGTATATAAGGGGTAAGACAGTCTTTCAGGTAACCTGTTGTAGCAATTGTATTGTGCTGTGCTAGATCCTGTATGATTTTAATTATATTTTTATTACGTCTTTTATTTCTTATATTGTATTTTATTATATTGCAGTTTGCATTATTGCAATAAATAAAATTCAGTATAAGAAATAAAAGAAGCAATAAAAATGCAATTTAAAATCAATATGAATAGTTAATGCAGACATGCCGTGGACAACTTGAATGAAGCTTGTGGACCACCGGTGGTTTGTGGATCACTGTCAGGGAACCCGTGATCTAAGCCATTAGACTTTCAAATTGTTCCCTGGGGAACCTGGAGGTTCCTTAGAAGATTACCCAGGGTTCTTCATCATTAAGATCAGAAATGGTGGACAACCTTGCCTACCACCACTTTTACCACCCATTCTGCAAGAGTTTGGTTTGTTTAAGGTCCTACTCTCAGCTCATATGAGGCATTGGTAAGAGCGAATGGAATTTGCTGCTGCCCTGCATCTGCTGAGCATGTACCCATTTATTTTATTTATATAAAATAATATCTTGACTCTTAAACACAATGGTTTTCATGGTGACTAATGTGTCAGGGTTCCTTTGCAAATGAGTCGAATGAGGAAAGAGTTCCCTGAAATAGGGAATACTGTACTGCTGTTTGAAACCTTACCTAAGCCTCAGAAGAAGCTCTTTGATTAAAAAAAAAATCCATCTCTCTTTGGTATTTCAGTTAATCTTGGCATTTTTAGCATAAAAGGTTAGACATGAGCATGTTTTTCCATCACACGTCACTGTGATTATCACTGCAAGCAATAGAAAACTGGCCATCGGAAGTCATTTATCTTTTATGGCTGTAGTACAAGCAACAGCAGGTGCCAAATATCCTAAATCAGTATGTTTTCTTTTACTTTTTGTTGACTCAGGACAGTGAGTTAACAGGTATTGGCTCTGGTTAAGAAGAGCCAGTTGATTTGTGCATAAAAACTTTGGAAATGTGAAATAACTCTTTGAAACTTCTGCTTGTTCACCTTTTCTCAAGTTTGCTTTATTGATAGGCATTTGTAACCCGCCTTTCATCCAAACGTCCCAAGCTGGAGACAATATGTAATAAAACTGAAACTTAATCATATAAAGTTGCCTTTCAGCTCCCAGAATTCCAAAAGTGAACGTGTCACAGGCAGACCTCTAACCCTGAAAGTTAAATTAGCTCATGCTTGTTGCTGAGAATTCAACAGGCAGGCTGATGGAGATAAAAAGACTTGAGTACAGATAGCCTAAAATCATGGGAAATGTGTACAGAATAAATTGTAGCCTAAAGAGCACATGGCTGTGATGTGAATTTGTCAGAGTGTGTGTTCACATGCACCACATGCATCAAATGGTGTAATTTTTAAAAAGTGTTCAATTATTTTCCCAATATGCAACAAATGACAGTAAAATGGTGTTTGGAGCACAATCTTATCAATTGTCCAAGTACAATAAAAAATTACAGTTGAAATTTGTCAGAGTGTTTAATTGAATCCTGATATCAAACCTGCAGAGGTTTACTTCAACTCCCACTTTATATCAAACCCCTCCAAAGTTTAACATGGTGTGCAACATTTTTTTTTTATATCCCAAGATACTGGTTGATGGGTAACTGAATGGCAGGAGTGCTGTACACTGTGCAGGACATTCCCATTCCTCTTTTAAGAAACTGATTCTCTCACCATGATGCCATCGTATCAGTGAGCTAATGAAGTTAGATACCAGGGTATGAATTACCAGCAAGGGTCAGCTCATACTATCCACAGTGGAGTTTTCTGTATATCAAAGGCGGCTCCCTTTCCCATCTAGCACAGCCTAAGAAATGAAACTCAAGACAGGCAAAGCAGATGGAAACAGGCTTGATTCTGAGTTCCAGTCTATACATGAAGGCAGCAGAGCCATGCCTGTTTTGTTTTGCTAGCATTTTATCCCACTGTTCTTTCAAGGAGCTCAGGGCGCTGTGACACACAATTGTTTGTGCTGGCTTCAGTATGTCTCCAGCGCTGTTCTATGAAGTCAGAGACATGCAACACTAGTCAAACTCCACCCCATTTTATTCCAAAACCTGGAGAAATGCAGCTGCAATGCATCTCTCTGTGAAAACAGCTTGAAGCTGGAATCAAAACTGATTGGTAGATCAACTCAGCACCACTCCACGGTATGTTGATTGAAACACTTTGCTTAGATTGGGCAGATACTGTGATTGACCCACCTCTTTGCTGTGGGTAGTCCTAAAAAGTCTGAGATCAACAGTGGGGAAAGGAGACGTGTCCAGCCATGGGCAAACACCTTTTAGACCAAAGCCAGAGAAAATGGTCTGGCTGCTTTTGAAGCAGCTAGTGTGTCTGCAGCAATAGTCTCCCCCTTTCATCCTCACAACCCTGTAAGGTAGACTCATGCAAAGATGGGGATCTTCAAATGTGATCCTGCCCCAATTGCATTGGGAAGTGGGGGGGTGGCTTCAAAATGTCAGATAGAAGGGAGATGCTGAACTTCTGCTCCCCTCCAAAGTGTACCCCAATACTAGAACTGAACCAGCAGAGAGAAAAGCACTGGACGTGGAGGTAGGAGTAGGGAGGAAAAGGTGGCAAGCTGAGGGAGAGTTTAGTACCCTGTCTGTGCACCTCTCCAGTGCTTTAAATCGCATGTCACTCTTTGCTTTCGACTTGACTGGGGGGAAGATAATTTAACATTTAAAGATAATGGTCTGCTGCTGTCATGTGGAATCTGCGTCTTACCCATAGCTGGCATCACCAGGGGCAGGGGAAAGATTTCACCCCACCCTCAATACATCCTTTTATTTCTGTATAAGAGAATGGCTGGCAGTCACCTCTACGGGGGGGGGGAGTAAAGCCCATATTGTGGGTGAAAGCAAAACTGGCTCATCTCCCCCTGGGAATGGGGAAGCCTCCCTTCTATTGACAGAATCAGTTTGGGAGCAATGTCCCTGCTTCTTTCCCTTTTGAAACTTTCCAGTATAGGAGGGGTGGATTGTTTTCCAGAACTTTCCCAGCTCGATGGGATATGGATAGTGAAGAAATAATTTATCCTCTTTCCCTCTCTCAGGGCTTGGTGTTTGGTTTGGGGGATGATGAGAGTTTGGTTTGAAAAGTAGGCCTTGCATTCCCCTGTTGAATCGTCCATGGCAACTGATTTTGTGTTGTCTTTTTTCCCCTCCTCCATCAACCTCAATGGTTCATTTTGCCACAAGTTAATAAAGATGAACTACATAGGCAAACCTGAGCGAAAAAGGAAGTGGTGTTGATGAAATGGTGCACCGCAGAGTCTTAATTCTGTTGTTCCAGGGCCAACCCTTGCATTTTGTGACAGAGCCAATTTAATAGGCCGCAGTTTTTGACAACCTAGAATCAAAAGCCGTTTGGTAGTAATCGTTCCCAGACATTGAAAGCCTTGAGCTTTTGCTTTTAGTTATCACCTGCTGCAATTTTTTAAATTATAATCATCATTATGCATCTGATCTCTAAGCTGTGGGTGAATTGGATTAAACTCCTTGTGACAAGAGCTTTTTTCATTTTGTTTGTGGGCCCCTTACTCATACTTAGCACATGCTTTGTGGCAGTGGGATGGGGCAGAGCAGGGGGCAAATTCCTCCAGTTGGCAGAACTAGGCAGCTGTGCCAGGCTGCCACTGATGCAACCACAGTGGCTGCAACAGGAATTTGTGGAAATTGGCTCTGAGGGAAGCTTGGACTATGTGTGTGGATGGAAAACATGTTTAAAAACCAGCCCTGAATTTGATCGTTTGAGTCTCTTGCGCCTTGATCTGATGGACTTTGTTAATAGTTTGGGGTAAAAACAAAACTCCCAGGTGTAAAATGATCACATTCTTACAGCAGGTCTTACACAGTTGAGGTTTAAATGTAGTGAAAGAGCTTGTTTGTTTGCTTTTAAGGTTAAAACATTTCCTTGACTTGAGAAATATTCAAGCAGAGGTTTCTTATGTACCTGCTTTTGTGACAGGCTTCATTTATCAATATATTCATTTAACAGCTCGATGCTGTGCGGAATGGACAGTGGGCAGATCCACACCATGCATTTAACACACTTTCAATGTGCATATCATTATTATTATTATTATTTGCTTGCTGTTTTTTAATATAAATAGTGTTCAAGGCAGCTCACAACAGAACAAGCAGATGATTTAAAACACATGAATTTCTCCAAAGAATCTTGGGAACTGCAGTTTGTTATGGGTGACCCTTGGATGAAAGCCCTTGTCACGCTTGGAACAGTGAGGCACGTCGGGTTCTTGACACGGTTGCCCCCGAGCGTCCTCTCTGGCATTGTGGAGCCCGATTTGCACCCTGGTACACCAGTGAGCTAAGGGCAATGAAACAGGCTGGATGACGGCTAGAGCGCAAGTGGCGAAAGACTTGCTGTGAGGCTGATCAGGCATGAGTAAAACATCATAACCATGCCTACTGTGTGGTGGTGAGGGCGGTGAAGAAGGCCCACTTCTCTGCCTCCATCGCATCCTCAAGTAACCGTCCAGTGGAGCTTTTCCATACTTTCAGGGATCTGTTGACATCAACTCCAGGAAATGGAGTTTTAGACCCTTCAGAGGCTCACTGTGAATTGTTTGCAAGGCACTTTGAGGGTAAAGTTGCTCACCTCCATAGCAGTCTTGATGCCCCATCTACATCTACTGTAGTCCCCAATGAGGTGTCCAGTGCAATGTCTGCTGCAACTTCTTGGGAACGGTTTCAGTTGATGCAGCCTGATGACGTAGACAAGGTGCTTGCATTGATGTGGCCAGCAACGTGTCCGCTCGAACCTTGCCCTTCTTGGCTTATTAAAGCTTGCCAAGGGGGTTTGACCGAGTGGATCCAGGGTGTGGTCAATGCAACATTGTGGGAGGGAGTGTTTCCAGCTGCCTTGAAAGGTGGTGATCTGACTGCTCCTGAAAAAGCCCAACCTGAACCCATTGGTTTGTGACAACTCCTGATCGGTTGCAAATACCCCCTTTTTAGGGAAGGTGGTTGAGAGGGTTGTGGCGCAGCAATTGCAAGTTCTCTTGGATGAAACAGGTAGTCTTGACCCATTCCAATCTGGGTTCAGACCAGGTTATGGGACTGAATTGGCTGTGGTTGCCCTGATGGATGACCTCTGTCAGGAGGATGGGGAGTGCAACCCTGTTGTTCTTACTTGATCTCTCAGCAGCTGTTGATACCATTAACCATGGTATCCTTTGTGAGATGGGTATTGGAGGAACTGTTTTACTGTGGTTCTGACCCTATCTCCAAGGTTGTTCTCAGATAATAGCATTGGGTGACTGTCTTTTGATCCCCTGGCAGTTGTGCTGTGGGGTGCCGCAGGGTACCATCTTGTCCTCCATGCTGTTTAACATCTATATGAAGCCCTTGGGAGTAGTCATCAGGCGATTTGGGGCAAGGTGTAAGCAGTACGCTGGCGATACCCAGCTCTATTTCTCTGTAACATCTGAATTGGGAGAGGCTGTGCAAGCCCTGAACTGCTGCCTGGTCTTGGTGGTGGACCGGATGAGGGCCAGTAAACTGAATCCTAGCAAGACAGAGATGCTTTGGGTTGGTGGTTCCTGAGTTCAGATAATTAGTCAGTTGCCTGCTTTGGATGGGGTTGTACTCCCTCTGAAACAGCTGGTCCTGTAGTCTGGGGATGTTCCTGGATCCATCTTTGTTGCTGGAGGCCCAGGTGATCTCAGTGGCTAGGAGTGCCTTTTACCAGCTTCGGCTGGTAAGATAGCTGCGGCTGTTTCTGGACTGGAATAGGCTGACCACTGTTGTCCACACACTGGTAACCTCCAGGCTGTTTTACTGTAATGTGCTCTATGTGGGGCTGCCCTTGAGGTTGGTCCGGAAGCTGCAGCTGGTGCAAAATGCAGTGGCAAGACTGCTCACTGGGGCAGGGTATCAACAACGTCACCCTGCTGCTGAAAGAATTGCACTGGTTGTCCATTTGCTACTGGGTCAAGTTCAAGGTTCTAATTTTGGTGTACAAAGCCCTATACAGCTTGGGACCAGGATACCTGAAAGACTTTCTTACCCCTTATACACCCAGTTGATCACTGCGCTCTGCAGGTGAGCACCTCCTGTAGATACCATCTTATCAAGAGGTCCGTTCTGCACAACATAGGAAACGGACCTTTAGTGTGGCGGCACCTACCCTTTGGAACTCCCTACCCTTCAATATTAGACAGGTGCCATCTTTGTTAACTTTTCCGCGCCTATTAAAGACCTTCTTCTTTCAACAAGCCTTTTAATTTGAGACCTTATCCCAGTCTGCTTCTGTGTTGGAATTGCTTTTTAATGTGCTTTTCAACCTTTTTTTAAAACAATATGTTTCTAACCTTTTTTTAAGATGTCTTCAAAGCTTTTTAAAAAAATGTTTTTAAAGTTGTTTTGTTTTAATGCATGTTAATGTCTGTTTTTATGATGTTTTAAAGTGTTTTTAGTGCCACCCTGGGCTCCTGCTGGGAGGAAGGGCGGGATATAAATCAAATAATAACTAACTAAATAAATTGTAGCTCTGTGAGGGGGAAACTACAATTCCCAGGATTCTTTGGGGGGAAGTCATGTGATTTAAATTGGTGTTGATTAGATTTTAAATGTATGGTATGGATCTGCCTAGTTTCTGACTGAATTCTCTCTGGTCCACACATGTAGTAAAAAGGTGGTAGAGTGGACTATATTTCTTCAATTTGCAGGTGAGGGAATCACATCTTTATTCTCTTCATTAAGTGGGAAATAAGTATAATGGTGATGTGCCAAGACTGGTGTTTGTTTTTTAAAGTAAAATAAAATTTTACATTTCTTCAGTTGGTGGGACATTGAAAAATAGCACTCCCCCATCTGCAGTCTGAAGTGGTACAGTCATGTTTATAGTGTGGTACAAAATAGTCTACTCTCCCACCCTATTATTCTGCACAAGCCTTGGGGTGGATGGTATAAGAACCATTAATATATTTTAGGCAGAATGAAAGAGTCGTTATTTTGGACTATGCGATTCCAATCTGCAGATGAGAGACTGCATTTTGGAATATTCTCCCATCGTAAGAGTCACTATTTGTATACAAGCTAGCCTATCTGTGTGCGTGCATGTGTGCGTGTATGGAAAGCCTATGTTAGCTGTTTCAGCCTGATATCTTAGTTGTCTACCTGCGTCTTGGTGTATTTGGAAAACTCAGTTCTGTACCTTTAGTCTAAAATTCACCAGTCCAGAATTCTCACACTTCTTTCTGTATAACCTGTAGAATAACCTTGTGATTGGGAAGGTCAGAGAGGTTAGGGATTTACAACGAGCTCTGGCACGTTGGGTAGTAGCAAAGGAGCAGACAAGGGGGACATGGTATAAAGATACTGTTTTTATACTATAATTACTTAAGATTTCCTAAAAACCTGATCTTTCTTTTTTAGAGATCCACGGCCAACAAACCAGCGTGTCAACAAGCATGTTAACAATGATGTCAACCTCCGGATTCAAAACCTCACTATTTTGGTCAGAAACATCAAGACCTATTATCAGGTACATCTTATGTACTTTTTGGTATAGGAGGTACTGCATCAGGTCTCTTAGTATGAGAGAGAGAGAAAAATTTGCAACAGGAAATAAAAGAGGAACCTGTCTGTGTTGAAATGTTTTCAGTTAATGCTCTGATCCCTGTAAGCATATCAGGTGTGCGTGTAAGTGGCAAATATGTTTTAGTTCCATACAACCACACATTCCCATATACTACCTGTTGGAATAGTATTGAGTGGTTTGTGTAAAGTGTTGGACTATAGATAACAATCAGATACAGTTACACATTTTCCAGAATTTCTTACCTTCACATAATACTAACAGAGCAATCCCACTCAGAGGAGGCTGGGAGAAGTGGAGCCAATGGAAAGGGCCACCACATCCACCTGCCCTTCAGGAGCCACTCAGAGGGAAGGAGACTGGCTGCACTGGCAGGACGCAGTGGAAGGAAATGAAATGCATGTTTCTTTCTGCCACATCTTTTCTTGGTATATTAGCTACTGGGATGGAGGGCTGCAGGACCAAGCCAAATGGGCTCAGGATGCGGTGCAAGTCCCCCTCCCCTTGGTTCCACCCCCAGAGCACCCTTTGGGGGCCTTCCACTGACTCCACTTGCACCAGTCTCGACTGACCCAGCTGGGCCACAGCTGAGCCCAGGTAGCAGCGGAGTTTCCTGGTGGCACTGTGGCTGTGCCCAGGGGTGGGAGTTCTTCTGGTGAAACATGGTGGCGCTGATACCCTTCGTTTTCCGTTGCAGCTGTACCACATCCAACAGCCTCTCAGCCTGGCAAATCTAGGACATGGATTGTGTCCTTAACCTATTAAAGGGTTTGTCCTTATTTTTAGGCTTTCTGTATGTTGTGTAATTCATTTGATAGCTACAAACCTGAGACTGAATATAATACATAATTGGAATCAAGATTTGAGGTACAATATATTCAGTCACCATGGAAAACTGAGTTCAAATCATTAACGGTGTTATCTGTTGGACCTTTGACTTGGGCTAAATCAGCAGAAAATTATATTTTGGACTTCAAAACTGATAGGACATTTTAAAATGGTCATTTTGTTACAAGCATTAAAAAGTTCTGGAACTTAATGGCTTCTTACAAGTTGCCGAAGTCCATAAAATTTGGAAATGCTCTAATATCATGCCTTAATGTATCCTATTGGAAAGATATCATTGACAGTGCTAATTTAGTTTTCTTGTTAAAGATATATAGAACTTTTATCTAAGCGCCTTAATTTGGGATGCATTCTTCTAATCCGCTAGTTTTCCAAACATGTCATATTTTGCATTGCCAGAACATTGCTTTTAGCAGTGTTTACAGATCTTGAGGTCATGATATGCTCCTACAATTGAAAACTGTCTTGAAGGCTAATTTTTAGACCTGTCCGTTTAAGAATGGATCATGTATTACAGAAGAAAGAAATGAAAGCAGTTTAAATCAATCTGGCAGAATTGTTCTGTGCTAGAGCTTTACCCATTCACAAAACAGCCTCTTTTATCATAACCTTTAATATTTTTACATTATATTAACATTCTTTATCCCTTTTCACATGTGTAAGTGTGGGGACAGGGCTGAGGGGCCATGTGTTAGACCCTCCACTGAAGTAATTTCTCCCCTCCTCCTGGTCACTGTGTGTTTGCAGAGAGCTTGCTTTACATTTGGAGACTTCCTGTGTGATGTAGAATACTGGGTCATTAGGGTTTTACATTATATGAAGAAAGACCATACATAAAGCAGGCTGCCCGCTCCAGAAGTTACAACGGACATGGCAATGGCAGGAAGAGCAACGTGATTTAAGAGTGCAGGACTAAACTCACAGCTCATGGCCCCTGTTGCCATGTGAAGAGGTCTTCTGTCTTCTTCAAAACTGGTTTATATTCTACTAGTACATGTTGATTTGGTAGGGGAATTAGGAGAGGGTGCTTGCTAAACTGGAAAATATCACTATGCTGTATTCTCATGTTTCTGGTAGTGAGATCAAAGCTTTTGTTTATCTCCTGTTAATATATATCAGGGCAGTCATGATAAAACATTAACATCATTAAAAACAATACTAATAAAAAAGCTAATACAATGGCCAATAAAAATAACTGCAACATCCTGATATTAACAGTTAATTATAAAAAGGTTAATGTTGTAGGTGGAAGAATTAGTAGTTAAGAGAGCATGGAAAAATGCTTGTAAATATTATTTTTATTAAAAAAAAATCAGGAAGGCAATCAGCCTGCAGTTGACTGTAAACAGTGGAATTTCCAAAAAAGAGAATCTCTGGTATGTGTGATGAGTTGGAAGGGTTAATTTTCAGCAATAATGCTTGAATGTGCCATCAATGCAATAATTAGAGCAGCTTCCCTTGTTAAGTCCTCCCATTGTGTTGTGTCTGGGAACTAGTCTTTATTGTTCATCCACAGTTTGCATATGTGGAAAATGTTCCCATAGAACAGCAGAGGTTGATCAGTTGATGTTCCTCATGCCAGTGGTCTGGGCTCTCAATTGTGTTTAAATTAATTCTGACTATTCAGTTGTTTGTTACTAGAAAGGTCAGGTATGTTTCATTGTTTGCAAGGAATTGGGAAGGTGCCAGTCGATGAATGGTTGAAGCTTTGACTTTCTCTTCAAGGTTATTACAGACCAGGGGTGTAAAAAATAATGTCAGAGAAGTGGTAGAAGAAATATTGCAATGTATCGGTGCCCTAAGATTTTGCCAGTTAATTACTGACCATCTCGCTATTACTTCTCAGCTTTCAGAGACAGATGGCTCTCTAAAACACACAGAGCCAAAGAGCTGGGAAGTTGCTGGAGGAAGGAGAAATAATTCAGATTCAGGCAGCTGACCTGTTTCAGCATCTCACCAGTTCCAGGCTGCTGAATGTATTTTTACACTCTCATAAATCTAGTGACTATTATTGTAACGTGAATGGTAAAAATCTGCATTTCGTAATGACGGGAAGCCTGGTAGCAAGACTGAACGCGTTGCTTTATATTCTGTGTCTCCAAATGTCTAATAGTGTGGCTGCTTTGTCAATGTAGTCCTTTTGTCTCTGGAATAGGTTATATTCTCTTTCAGAGTGCAGATAAGGGCACTATCAAAACGAATGTGTGTTTTAGCTGTTGCATATTATGTGCATGTGTATTTTAAAGTACAGCAGCTTTTGGAAAAATGACATTATTGTGTCCAGTTTGTGGCAGGGCCAAACCTAATTTTGTGTTGTATGCAAACCAGTTGTGCCATCTGGTAGTTCTTGGAGTAATTGCTTTGCAACCCCCTCTTTGCCCCTTTTTGTTTTTAAATAAAACAATTCAAATGCTTTGGAAGTGATACATTTTAAGCAATCTCTCCAAATAGCAGGAGGTAAACTGGATTACCAAGCAGAACTGTGATTGATTTAAATTGGAGCCTGGAAACCGGAGGGAAGGTTCCTGAGAAACAATAGAAGTGGGATTTGCTGCTTCCACAAGGGAAGTGTGAACTTCAGAATGCCATGGTTTTAATTATGCTTTTCCTTTGCCCAGTTCATTGCTAAATAGCTATATCTTGTAGGACTGTGTCTTGGGATAAGCAAATGTGGCACGTTTAACTCTGTTAACACTTTGGCATGTGAAATTGCGTAGGAGTCACTTTTTAAAATCCCTCTTTATATTATAATCCCTGAGCTCATGCTTCTGAAGAGAAGAGAACCAGTGAACTTTTAACACACACCCATCTGCCAAAAAAAAAAAACCAGATACGAATACACTCCATAATGTATACATTCATACATTCATTCTTGAAAGAGAGCATGGCCTTGAAGCCACATTGACGCTCATAGTGCGTTTAGGTTAGTCCCTGATCTTATAATTTATGGCTGTTACATGGATTTTCAGATCAGAATTTAAGGAACCCTGATGTCATCTTTAGTATAGTCAGGTTGGTAGTGTTTATCATTTGTACAAGGACTGAAGGTCTGGCAACATTCCCTCCATTTATTTATTTATAAGATCACTTACCCGCCCTTTACCATAAGGTCTCAGGGCAGGTTATAACATTAGAATATTCAATTATGAAAGCAAATAAAATCTTTACAGTTATAAAACAAGTAAACCTGTTCCAAATGGAGCAGAGCATTATCAATTTAGCAGAAGATGTGGGTCCCACACATACACACACACACAAAAACCTTTTAATTGTCAAAGACCAGGCCTGTCTTGCATGGGCAAATACTCTTTGGAATCGGCCATGCTCAGGGTTAGAGAGGACAATTGGCATCATGAACAAAATGTTGCAGCATGGAATATTCTTGTTCAGGGTGTCAGGCAGCCTATCATTCCTTTTTGCAGGGCACTCCATTCCATCCCCCTCCCCATCTGACACTTTCCCATCAGTCTTCCCCAGCCTGGTGCTCTCCAGGAAAAAAAATATAAGGAACTAGCAGCCTTGTACCAGGTGTGCTCAGGAATTCTAAGAAAGAAAAAAATTATGTGCAGTTTTGAAAGCTTCAGTCCACTATCTTGATTCAAAATGGCATTCAGCTGTATCCAAACGTAGACGAAAACCTGGTCCTTGATCTCTGGAACCATCATACAAAATTTGGTTACACATATTTTAAGAGTTGTTCAAATGCATAGTGAATAAACAACTTTCCAAAATATATAGTAGAAGGAGAAACAGAGGTATTGGGGTCTTCGCTTCCTGAGACAGATTATTGTGCTAAGGGTAAAAGATAATCATGTGCTGAAGCAAACCATGTTCCAATTGGATGATAATTTCATATTTTCTTTATTGTTTGCCAGGTGTTTTGGTTGATGATCAACTCTATAAAAGTGAATTTGGTTGATGACCAACTGTATAAAAAGCAATTAATAAGCCAATTAATGGAAACATTCAGCTCTTCATCTGTGATGGAAAGCTTTGATCATGAAAGCAGAAGGAAATAGGATTCCTTTCAGTGTGGTTTCATCTAATGGAGAAAATGCATCCTTTCAAATTTGGGGATACTTCTTTGTGGGTCACGTTTGTTTCTAAATGAAATGCATGAAAAGGAAACTTGTGAGAAGTGTTTGTGTGTTCACTTACCAGGGATAGTTGTCCTGCTGGTGCTAGAAGTATTGTCTTGTGAGCAATGTTTATTGCAAAGATAAACTTGTTGGTCTGACCAAGAATGATTTATCGTTCTTTTCAATTTATAATAATCATTGCAGTGCCTGACAAAAGAATTGCCATTAACGTTCTGAACTGCTTGCATTCTTTGGAAGTGATATATGCAAGTTTTAAATGTTTGGTAGCTGTGTTCTATGGCACCACATGTTGCCGTTGATTCCAGCTAGTATTTTTAACATACCAGGAGGATTAGCTGCTTCTGGCACCTATACAGGGTGTGTGTTGTGCATGAGAGCCCACAGGCTATACAGGGACCACCAAACCCAGTAATATAAAATTATCATATGCAATAATTTTGTCCACCATGATTTATATGATTTAAGTTTTTTTCATAACAAATATGCCATGTCAGTTGTTGTGCTAGTAATATTGGATATAAAGATGAAATTATAATTTATATGCTTTCTAAAGATACATTCTTCATAATATGTACTTCACGGTGTTGCCACTGGTAGCTGACAGAGTCTTCTTTTCTGGTATGCTTTCTTTTGAGGGCTAAAGTTGATGTCCTTCAGTCGGAAAATCTTACTTTTTCTGTATTTTAATCTTCAGTGGTTCCTGAGGGGAAATCCTTTGCCTTTGGGGACCCTTTGGTACTGAACTTACAAGCATTACAACTGAATGTGCAGTACAGATAATTGTATGATAGTCTTGGGTGGGAATCAAACACGCAGTGCATAAAATGAGTGGCTTAAGCCTTGTGCCTTCCTGGCAAATCTTATCTCATTTAAAAACTGCTGATCTGTTAACACTTGTGCTTATAAAGTTGCCAGTGAAGGATGAAGGAGGTTCCCTAGAGTTACCCTGCTCAAAGCAGGGTAAAAAAATGCAATAGAAATTTGGCATGTTTGGCAGTTGTTTGTGAACCCATTTGAAGGTCATCGTGCGGAAAAGTGGCTTATGTATTTTAACTATGAATAAATATAATGTGTGTTCATACAGAGCAATGCTTGCCAGGTAATAAGAGTAGTTAGTGCAGGCATATAGGTTTGAACAGTAGTGATTTGCCCATGCCCAGAAGAACCAAGGAGACAAGGAAGCAATGTCTTTTCCTAGTGGGATTTAAGGCCATAATCCTACCTGGAAATGTCCCATTGGATTAATTGACAGACTTGCTTCTGAATAGACATGCGTAGAGCTGAACTGTAAATTAAGCCAGGTGTTGCTCTAGATCAGACTGAAGTGGAAAACTTGTGTCTGGATGGTAACATTACACTACATTACTGTGTGATTTATATTATGGATTCCAAGTGGATGAGTGTGTGAGCAGCCCCCTGCTTTTCCCCACACTCCATTAGATTGTCCCAGCTCTTTCTTTTCCCAAGAAGATATAAAGGTAATATGGACCAGCCTTACAAGGTTGTTATTTGCTTCCATTTCCAGAGTGGTTTAGCAGTCAGTCCCTCTTCCCAGGGAACTCTAGGAATTGTATGTCTGTAAGGGGAATTGGGCTCTCTTAAGAATTCATAGCACCCTCAACAAACTACAGTCCCCAAGATTCTTTCTGGGAAGTCCTGACTATTAAAAGTGCTGTCATAGTGTTTTAAATGTATAGTGCAGTTGAGGGCATGTGTTAGTCCTTCAGGGTGTTCAACATGCTTCATGTAGTTGATCTTAGTAATGCAAATGGGGCCTATATAAATGCTAAGCTTATTTATTTAGGTATTTAGGTATTTCTAAATCACCCTCCACCGTACGATCACCGGATAGTGTGCAATTAAAACCAGGGCTATGGAGTGGAGTTGGAGTTGGGAGCAATTTTGGGTGGAGTCGGTAGAAATGTTCCGACTCCTTCATAAATGGCAAATGTATATTAACTAATAATAACAAATTTACTGTAGTAAAATGGTAGCACAAGGCATTTCATCACCACCACGTGAATCCAGAGCTTGGAAAAGTTACTTTTTTGAACTACAACTCCCATCAGCCCCAGGGATTGGGCTCGAGGGAGTTGTAGTTCAAAAAAGTAACTTTTCCAAGCTCTGGATTCACGTGGTGGTGATGAAATGCCTTGTGCTACCATTTTACTACAGTAAATTTGTTATTACTAGTTAATATACATTTGCCATTTATGAAGGTGTCGGAGTCGGACAGTAGAAAAATAGAGGAGTCGGAGTCAAAGGTCTGGCATACCGACTCCACAGCCCTTATTAAAACACATCAGTGCCAATGCTAAAACCAAATAGTAGTTGTAATAATAGGATTAAAACATCATTACAAAATAAAAGGCAGCATAAACTAAAATAATAAAAAATAAAACAGCAGACGGAATGCTACAAAGCTAACTTAAGATGGATTACACCTCTTTGCCTCCAAAAGCCTGGAGTAAGAGGTACATCTTCATTTTCCTCCTAAAAGAGTATAACATTGAATTAATGCACACCTCCGTGGGAAGATGGTACCAAAGGTTTGGAATTGGCACTGAAAAAAACCCTAATATGGGTCCTTGCAATAATACATACCATTATTGCCATGTTTGTTTGTTTGTTTAAACCCAGCACAGAGCTTTACATAGGAGTTGGAAGTTAAGCTATTACACTTTATCATGGCTAATTTAATCAGTCTTTAATTTGCATTTATTCCAGAGACCAAAATAGTATCTGTGGAGCTGTCACTGTCCAAACATGAGTTCTGATTGCAATGAAGTACAGAAATGAGACAAAAATAAATAATCTTCAGTCATCCATAGTTGAAACTAATGTGTGCAAATGCATAAAAGAGTGCCATGGTGGCATCTGGGGTGGGGTAAAGCTTCCAGTCTGTAGTTAACCAAAAGACCTGCACTTTCGAGACAATCTTGATGCTCATTGGGTTAAAGGAAAGAAAAGGTCAGTTTGGGGTTAATGCTTGGCTTATTTGGAACAGCTGTGTTGTGGTAAGGCTTAAAAGGCTGTGTTCTCCTGGGAATTTCGGAATCTGTAACTAGAAAATGGAAGCAGGTGAATCTCTCTCCTATAGGAATTCATTGGTTTATAGAATCATAATATACTTGGCACATTCCAGATTTAACACTTCAAAATTTTGAACACCTCATAAAAGGACCATTAAAATGTTAGTTTACAATTGTGAGAGCCAGTGAAAAATTATTCCTCTCCATGCTCCGCATCACTGATTGTGGGATCCTGGAATTCACCTGGCATGCTGAGAGCAGGAACAGGCCTTGAGTACATAAGAACCTCCTCCTGGATCAGGCCAGTAGTGCATGTTGTGCAGCACGCTGTTCTCACCATGATTAACCAGATGCCTATGAGAAGCCGACAAGCAAGACCTGAGCACAACAGCACTCTCCCCTCCTGTCGTTTCCAGCAACTGGTATTCAGAAGCACGCTTCTTCTGACAGTGGAGGTAGAATATATTGTTGTTGTTGTTATTGTTGTTATTGTTATTAACTTTATTTATACCCTGCCGTTTTTCCAAATTGGAACTCATGGTGGCTTCCAGATAAAAGACACATACAATTAAAAACCTATCAAAAATAAAAGCATATAATACATAAATGAATAAATATAAACAGATATAATTTAAAAATGAACTCTAGTTTAAAATAGCATTAAACTGTTTCTAATAATTAAAAAACATAGTCATAAAATCAGAATAATTAAAAAATAAACTGGCAAGAACAATATAACATCCTTTTGGGCCTATCCTTGTCTGCCTTCGGAATCAAAGGCTTGCTGAAATAAGAAAGTTTTTAACTGTCGGCGAAAGGACTGCAGGGAAGGGGTCATTCTTATCTCCCTAGGGAGGGAATTCCAAAGCCTAGGGGCCACCACCGAGAAGGCCCTATCTTGTATTCCTGTTAGTTGTACTTGTGCAGATGTAGGTATTGAAAGAAGTGTTGGTCAGTGAGACTCACAGACAGGGTTTTTAGCAAAGAGAGTGAAACCTGAAGCAGAAGGGTTAAGCTGTGAGAACAGAGCGCCAGGTTTGCCAAGGTCAGTAGCTGGCTGGGAAGCCTGATAAGGTGGAATGCTTGGAAAAACTCAGTGTGGGGGAAAAGCTGTCTGTGAAGAGAACTGTGTCTAATGTCTTTGCCTAGTAAAGACTCTTACAAGAAACTTGCCTGGCCTGGCTTATTCCTGTTCTATGCGACTCTTGGATTCCATCCTTGTATGATCTATACACGCACACGCCAACAAGAAGGGCCTCTCCTGAAGATCTCAGGGTCCGGGCAGGCACATAGAGGGCAATGCGATGTGAAAAATAGCCTGGACCCAAGCCGTATAGGGCTTTCTGGGTCAGCACCAGCACTTTGAATTGTGTCCGGAAATGAACTGGCAGCCAGTGGAGCTTTTTTAACAGGGGAGTTGTATGGTCCCTGTAATCAGCCCCAGTTAACATTCTGGCTGCAGCACATTGTACCAACTGAAGTTTCCGAGCAGTCTTCAGAGGCAGTCCCACGTAGAGCGCGTTACAGTAATCTAAACGGGATGTGACTAAGGCATGTGTCACCGTGGTCAAATCGGACGGGTCAAGGAACGGGCGCAGTTGGCGCACTAATCTCAAATGTTCAAAAGCCCTCCTGGCCACTGCACAAACCTGGGAATCCAAATTTAAAGCTGAGTCCAGGAGGACACCCAAACTGCGAACCTGTGTCTTCAGGGGGAGTATAACCCCAGCACAGGCTGTATCCTTATTCCCTGATCTGCCTTACGACTGACGAGGAGCACCTCTGTCTTGTCTGGATTAAGCTTCAGTTTGTTCACCCTCATCCAATCCACCACTGACGCCAGACACCGGTTTAAAACCAAGACAGCTTCCTTGGAAGAAGGTGGAAAGGAGAAATAGAGTTGGGTGTCATCAGTGTACTGGTGGCATCGAACTCCAAATGCCCGAACAACCTCTCCCAGCGGTTTCATGTAGATGTTAAATAACATAGGGGACAAAACTGAGCCCTGAGGGACTCCACAGGCCAGTGGCCAAGGAGTCGAACAGGAGTCCCCCAATACAACCTTCAGGGTTTGCCCCTCCACTGCAAAACAGTGCCCCCAAGTCCCATCCCAACTAGGCGGTCCAGGAGGATACCATGGTCGATGGTATTGAAAGCCGCTGAGAGGTCCAGCAGAACCAACAGTGTAGGTCATCCACCAAGGCGACCAAAGCCGTCTCCGTCCCATACCCAGGCCTGAAGCCAGATTGAAATGGATCTAGATACTCTGTTTCATCCAGGAATTCCTGGAGCTGAGAGGCCACCACACGCTCTATTACCTTACCCAAGAATGGAATATTGGACACTGGCCGGTAGTTATCCATGTTTAAGGGGTCCAAGGAGGGCTTTTTCAACAAAGGTCTCACAACTGCCTCCTTTAGGCGCATTGGAATTCTGCCTTGTTTTAAGGAGGCATTGACCACTCCTTTCACCCACTCAGCCAGTCCCTCTCTGGCCTTTTTTATAAGCCAGGAAGGGCAAGGGTCCAGCAGACGTGGTGGCTCTCACCTCTCCAAGGATCCTGTCCACATCCTCAGGCTGTACAAATTGAAAGGAATCCATCAGTATTGGACAGGCAGGCGCCAAAGTTACCTCCCCTGAGACTGTATCAATCCTAGCGTCTAAGTCGGAGCGAATCTGAGTGACTTTATCCGCAAAATGTCGTGCAAACTCTTGACAGCGGGCTGTTGAGTGGTGTATATTACCCTCTCGGTGGCCCGAATGTAAAAGACCCCTAACCATTCGAAACAGCTCCGCCCCTCAGATGCAATGGCAGCCGAGAAAAAAGATTTCCTTCTCCACACAGAAAACAAGATCCAGAGTGTTCATGTTTATTTTCTGTCCATGCCCTGCCCCAGTCACTGCTGGCAGAAGATTATAGTTGATCAGAGTTTTCCCTTAATTCCTTTTGAACTTGAGATAGTGTGTGAGATGTGTAGGTTACCATAGGGAAAAGCAACAATGTATATTCTAAAGCAGGTTTGGGGAACATTTAGTCCTCCTCCAGATGTTGTTGAACTGCAGCTCACATCATTCCTGGTCACTGGTCATTGGAGCTGATGGGAGTTGTCATTCAGCAACATCTGGAGGGCCGAAGTTTCCCCATGCCTAGAAATGCAGAATAGTATCCAATGAACTTGTGCTTGCACAAGGATTTTGGCTTGCACAACAAAACTTATTCTCTCCCTGAACACCCCTGTGTCCTCCCCACATCTGCTTCAGAGGGTTGGGGACAACCCCAGAACGGATTTAGGGGTGTATGGGGAGAAGAGACAGAGGGAAAGTTCCATTGCACAGCTAAAAGTTCTTGCACCAACAGTCGTATTTGGTTGGATGCTACCCACAGTTCAGAACTGCAAGGTAGGCATGTATGTGGGATGGACTTTCTCCATAATATTCCTGGAAACATAGTGGTAGGGAACCTGTGGATTCCAAATCCCATCAACCCCAGCCAGCATGGCCATGGATGTAATGGGAGTTGTAGTCCAGCCACATCTGGAGGGCCACTGGTTCCTTATGCCTGCTCTTGAACTTGACAGGTAGCCTAGGACTGCATGCGGCTCTCTAATTCCTTCATGCGCTGCATAGGCACCATGGGTGTGTCTCCTAATCTGAAGGTATGTGAGTCAGATGCAGACAGTTGGGTGCCCAAGAAGCTGTGTTGGATTTTTTCAGGCCTTGTGATGTGAGCACAGCTGGCCCCTAAGTATAGATACTGCATGGTGGGAACATGAGTATGGATACGACTTGAGTGTGATACCTAAAATGGCATAAGTAACGTGTTGTTCCTTTCCAGAGGCTTTCCAGTCTATTCTAAGGTCAAGCTAGGCTATGGGATGGGATTCCAGATTGAATAAATATAATTAGTACAGGTGCAAAGAAGTTTACCCCCCATCCTGAATTTGCTGAATTTGTGAGAATCACATAGTGTACTTTTCAAGCCTTTGTCTAAAGGGTCATAATTTATAGCAGTGGTTCTCAAACGTTTTTGGTTCGCGGCGCACTGTAAAACATATAAATATTTTCTGGCGCACTTAGTGTACAAAATTAAAAATAATATATTTTAAACTATGAATAAAAATAACTTCAACTATAGAAAACTATTACTTACCCTATATAAATGGGTTTCTTCTCATTTTTAAAATATACTTTCATAATATTTGAGGCACACCTAGCCACCTCTTAGGGCGCACCAGTGTGGGCGCACCATTTGAGAATCACTGATTTATAGCTATGGTTGATCTGAATGGTGCATGTAACTATCTCTGGCTTTTAGAAACAGACGGTGAAGCTGATAGGAGATCATGATCAAGGGCTAACACTTCCTAGGAGAGGTGTTTACATCATTGTATTATGCATTCTTCTGATTTTTACCTTCCAGTTTCAGGAACGTTGGGGATAGGGGATAATTTTTCTAACTTGAATGCTGTCTTGAATGTGTGTGTTTTCTTTTAGGTGTTACTGTTGTCATTTATAAATTTATTATAATTTAGAGTAGGGATGGGGAATCTGTGGACTCCCGAGACCCTTCATCTCTGACATTGGCCATGCTGGTTGGGGCTGATAGTTGTAATCCAAGAGTGTTTGGAAGGCCACAGGTTTGCCCTCCCTGATTTAGAGGATTTGAGTTGCTTAATAAATCGCTAAACTCATGCTTTCCCATAATGCTTTCAAAGTTAACTCCAAACCTTCCCCTTCTTTTGTTTTTCTTGCATTGAAGATAAAGCTCCCCCTGACAGACATCCAAAAATGTGGCCAAATTAAAGCGGCAGAAAACAAACATGGAAATATCATTATATTTTCTTACTAACTTCTAATGAATTTAACCTAGATGTATTACTCTAAGCTTTCAAATAATGAACAGCCCCTTTAAAAAAACAAAATCTGGATTTGCATTTTGCATATAACACCATTGTATGCTTTTGAAATTGAAATATTATCTCTGGCCCAGGTTTTACAGGTGTAAACTCTAATAACATACATTTTATGAAATTAGCTGATTATTTTTGCTACCCTGGGCTGTTCTGGGAGGAAGGGCAGGATATAAATTAATTAATTGATCTTATTTCTGTGTATATCCTGCTCTTGCTCCCAAAGGCGCCTAGGGTAGCAAACACATCAATTATTTTTTAGGCATACTAAAAGCAGTTAATATTCTCTCAACCAGTGATCTGAGGGTTGCCAAGAACAGTGTCTTTCAGCCACCAAACGCCTGGGTAAACAGGAATGTTTTTAACTTCCTCCTGAAAGTCAGTAATGAGGGAGACAGATGCACCTTTCCAGGGAAGGCATTACACAAACAGGGAACTGCCACTGAAAAGGCCCAACTGGGCAGCCCACAATGGTGGCACCATCACAAACACTGCCTCGCCTGCTGATCATAGGATCCAAGATGGTTGATCTTTTAGGTCCATGTATATCTGCAGACCACTGTGTAATGTCTTGAAAGGACAATTTGTGGTGCTTAATCCACTGCACTGAGCAATTTGTGCTGCCTTCCCCACCTATTGGCATGATAAAAGGCAAGGCTTACTTGTGCTATCTTTCGAAGTTAGCAGCGCATCCTGAAGAGTGGCCTTAACCTACACACACAGCACCCAGTATTTTATCTTTCTGGGTTCATCCCTGTTATCTGGAAGGTTGATCATGTGAGTTGAGCCTCAGCACCTTCAGCTGCTTTGGCAGCAAAACAACTGATGTGCTGACCATTATGTTGTCTTTTGCATAATTTACAGATACTGTGTCGTTCTGAGCAATGCCTGTTTTCTCCATCACCATTTACTTTGGCTCTTTTGCTTGACGACTTGTTGAAGATATCAACAGCAACAGAATAACGGCCATGGTTGACTGGAACATTTGTTTTTAGTAACCAATTTAAAACCATCCTCTCTAAACTATTCCACTGGATTAGTTAAGTGTGCTCCTTTTTGTTTAGTCTTGGTGAGTCACCTTATTGCTGATGAAAAGTATTTGTGCTTCATAATTGTTTTTAGTTACTAAGAGGAGTTGCCTGTTGCTTGCAAATGTTTTTAATGTTGCAGAATTCCTTCCTAGTCAAAATTCAAGCCTGGTTCCTGGTTTCCAGTTGGGGCAGGCAGATTTCCATACTGGGCCCAAGATGCACTGCTTTAATGTGCACACAGTGGTTTCCTGGTCTATCCTAGAAATACAAAGGAAGCCCTTGGGCACCATGCTGGGCCTCTGAAGTCATGCACAGAAGCCTCTTGCACTGTGCTGAATTGTTCACACAATTGTTTGGCAAGCTTTGGAGTCTTTTGGAACCCATTTTCAATCCAGTCAATACTTTTGGAGTGTGGTGGAAAAGAAACAATTTGTTCCAGGCTGCCAAATAAATCCAGACACGAAGTGAGGTGCTCTGCCCATCCACAGTAGCTTTGACCTACCCTCCTTTCCCATATCCTTTATGGAGCATTAAGATTGTTTTTCTATTTCATCAAGTAAATGAACATATAGACCAGATTGTTTTTCAAATGACAATAGATAATCCATCTTGAAAGAGGTGGTGGTGCGTTCCCTCCTTAAGAGGATCTCCCTGGACCCAAGCTACTGGCTGTGGGGCCTTATGGTCAAGGGCAGGCAAGAAATCTAATAAACAAAGGCACAGTGCTGCACCAAAGGTGCTTTAATGAATGAATGCAGTATACCACATACAATATATTACAATATTGCCATAGCTGCCATTGCAGTATTCTACATGCTGTATATTGCAATATTGCATAGCTGCCATTTCCACCACTTACCTACTAGGGCAAATGAGCTGATTCAAAAGATCCATGCAGAAGCTGGCCACCTGTAACACCTGTGCAGCGGATGCGTGGCTCCTCAGCTTCTCATTGCTGTTGGCACACAGAGAAGTGAAGCAAGCCGTAACATTGCAGAGGCGGCGGCGGAGCCAGCAACAGTGCCTCCCTTCCTGGGGTGGTTGCGGTGGGGCCATGGTGAACACCCGAAAGAGCTCTCAGCGTCTCCTCGGTAAATGGTGGTGGTGATGGCGGTCCCTGGGCCCGGCAGCCATTTCATCTCATCCAGGACCCGTTTGTCTAGGACTAGTGCCCGGGCGGCGGTGGCGGCAGTGGGGCAGGATGAGGAGTCGACCCAGGTGGTCACGGTTGGGGGCTGGTTGGTGTCGGGGCAGAAGACGACTGGAAAGGGCGGTGCATTGGGGCGACTGGAGTGTGGCCGTGCATGCTACGCCCTGGATGGAGGAACCGAAACATCTCACCACAGAAGCCCAGGGAGTAGACAGTTTTCGGACCCCGTTTTCTCTGATCACATTAGTGTTGTCAATGGGTACTAAATCCCCATCACTTGCCTGGTTTATCAGCTGCAAATACATACTTCCTGAGCCAGGGCTGGCCCCAGACATGCTGGGGCCCTTGGGCACAAGCCTGCTTTGTTCTGTGGTTGCGCATGCAGCGGTGCCGTTAACAAAGATGGCGGCTGAGGTTTCCCTAAGGAGCTGAAGCCTCTGCCGCCATCTTGGTTCATGGCAGGGATGCATGCATGCAGCACGCATGTGTGCCATCAGCCAAGATGGCGGCAGAGGCTTCAGCCCCTTAGGGAAACCTCAACCACCACCTTTGTTAAGGGCACTGCTGCGTGTGCAACCGCAGAACAAGGTTAAGCAAGGGAATGGCGGAGCCCTGAAGCTCTTGCCGTGTGATCCGCGGCAGCAATCCTGCCGCGAATCGCGGAAGGGGAGCAGGCCCCTGTAGCCCCAGGGGCCCTCGGGCCAGTGCCCCACCTGGCCACCCTTTGGAACCGGCCCTGCCTGAGGCCCTTGCAAGGAATTCCAGTGTTTGAATCTTTTGCACTTGGGTTCCTTGTGGCCTACTCTGTTATCTACCACTTTATTATAGACCCTGAAGGAACCACAACAAAACTGGTCACAGCAGCATCTCACCTGTGTTTCATCTTTCAAAAGCAAATCCTTTTTAGAAGGCTGATTTGAAGCAGGTCTCTTCAAGTTGCGATCAACAAAATGTGTGGCGTGTGCCCTGAAGGCAAATCATTAGAATTATGGGTGGCAGTGTGTACCTACTTTGAGTAAACAACCTGCATTATCCTAGTTCAGGAGAGCTTGTGTGTGTTGCATATGTGAGGGAGACATCCTGTTTGCGGTTGACAAGAGAATTCTTCCGTGTCTTGCATATCTGTTCCATGCTGCCTGTCATTGCCCTTCATGCTGTTAAATTCAAAACCTGGTGGCCCTTGAAATAACTGCTTCAGCTCTTGAGGGACTTTTTTGCTGAGGCAAATGGTTATATGGCGTTTAATGCACTGCAACCAACAGAGCACAGTAGTCGTATTTCCTCCAAAGTGGGTTGAGTATCAGCAGGTCCTAGCCCAATATGACTATATAGGCTAATAATAATCTGTCAGTGATGGGAGGGAAACTCTCAAACAGCAATACATAAATGAAACCATTTAAAAACAATAATTAATTTCCATTTATTTTATTATATTTCCCCCCTATATTTGTATTTATTATTTTTATCCCAACTCTTTATCCGAAAGAATCCAGGGCAGTTTATAACTGGCACAATAAAAAAAATCAATAAAACGAATCCTGAGAAAATACTTAAAACTACTGTATAATTAAAACAAACCATATTACTGCAGCCAACTAATATCTTTACTTTTAGCTGGTCTCACGCAGGCATTTTAATTTTTTCCCAAAGTAGTGTGTGAAAAGATGCACATTCAGTGGCACTGAAACCATAATAGTAAAAGTTGTGTACGCACTAAGGGGATGGAGTTCCATAACTGGGGTCCCGCTATAGACAGGGTCCTCTCTTGTGTCACCACCAAATGAACTAAGAAGCCACTTGGGCTTCTAGGGACAATGCAGGATCCAGGAGGACCCCAAGCTGCATACCTGCTCTTTTCAGGGTGAATAGCCTTTCTCCTAATGCATTCAAGGCACTGAATATTCTAGAAATTAAAATAAATGCCACATGGTCTAATAGATAGAAGAGGGAGGGGGAGGGGAAGGGGAAATAAGCAAACTTGGGAACCATTTCTTATGAATGTTGTGATCAAATGGAATGGCTTGGGGGGCGGGCAGTCCTGGGAGCTAAGGAGCCAAATTGCATTTGACCCAGCCAGGTCAGCGTAGTGGGATTCTTTGTCACCTTTCCCTCAGATGCAGCTAGGTGGAATATTTTGCAATTCATATGGACTATTTGATAAATTATGCCCCTTTGAAAGAAAGCACCCTGGCAATCATGCTGATGACTTACAGCCCAGTCCTGTGCATATTTTGTTGAAAGCAAATCTCAAGTGAGTCAACATAGGACTGTAACCTTCAATAGCCCAATGAAAGCTGAGCAATTTTACAAATATTGAATTATTCCTCATTCCTTTTGCTGTGTCACCAAAATATTATTTTATGGTGTTTTATGTAATCATGCTGAATGTCACAGTATGTGTGACCCACTGAGGATTGAAAATATTATCCTATTTATTCAGATTGCATGTCACTCATTAAAAATTTGTGATTGCTTCCTGTACAAATTGCGTTTGCCAAGGAATGAGCTAATTCCTGTTGTTTCCCATCAGCCTTTTCTTAGAATCAACTAGTTCATGGCACTCTGTGGAAAAAACAGGTTTGACCAGGTAAACTGACACCTTGCAATGAATACTCTTTCACAATGACGTAAGCAGAGTTTATTGTAGTGGTGAGAAAGGACTTAAAACCATTTGCCTTTCAAACAGGTCCTCTCTCTCTTTCTCTCTTAATTTTGTAGAGTTGCTTGAAGCGCTTTCATACTTCATGAACAGTGTGGTAGCAGACTACTTTAACATACCCTGTCTTTTGACGTGTTTAAAATGCATTTTATATATTTCCTGGAAGACAGTTTTGGTTTCTCTTTGAAACAACTATATCAGAAGTTGCCCCCACAGAAGAGTTATGGCAAAAACATTGTCTTCTGTGTGCCTTTTGATGTTTCAGCCCCTTTTATTATTGCATTTTATCGCTACCCTTCTTTCCTTAAGAAGCATTCTAACATAACCTCTTCCAACATATTTTTAGATCCATCTCTCTGTGTGTGTTTTTCCGTGAACAATTCTGTCATTCTACATTTCTATGAGAAATAAAACTTTAATGCCATTGTTCAAAAGACCTAAACTCTTTAAACACACACATTTTTTCATCAAGGGGATGAAGCAACTCCTCTGTGAGGAAAGGATGCAGCATTTATTATTATTTATTTATTTATTACATTTATATCTCACCTTTCCTCCAAGGAGCTCAAGGTGACACACGGTTCTCCTCCCTCTCCATTTTATCCTCACAACAACCCTGTGAGGCAGGTTAGGCTGAGAGGCTGTGACTGGCCCAAGGACACCCAGCACGCTTCATGGCAGAGTGGGGATTTGAACCCTGGTCTCCCAGGTCCTAGTCCAGCACTCTGACCACTACACCACGCTGGCTCTCTGAGGCTGTGAGAAAAGGTGAGTGAGAGGCAACATGATAGACGTTTGTAAAATTATGAATGGCAAAGAGAGAGTGGGTAGAGAGAAGTTTTTCTCCTTCTCTCTTGGAGGTGGTATGCTTCTGTATACCCGTTGCTGGAAACTGCAGGAGGGGAGAGTGCTCTTGTGCTCAGGTCCTGCTTGCAGGATTCACATAAGCAATTGGTTAGCCACTATGAGAACAGGATGCTGGACTAGATGGGCCATTGGCCTGATCCAGCAGGCTATTCTCATGTTCTTAAATACCTCTTAAAACACTTTTCAAAAAAATCATTGCATGCTCAACCAAATCAAAAGAGTTGGCAGTCAAAACTGGCCTGCTAGGAGTATTGCCTGGTTAATCTTTTGTAAACGTTAATGATTATATAGGGATGTAGCCTGCCTCTGTATCTGTGGCAGACAGTGGGATACAAGGATTTTAACAGGTCTGAGTTGCACTTGTTATTTTTTTTTCCCTTGTGACTTTCATGGACATTCCCAGGAGAAGTATTAAATATCTCATGATCTCTAAGGCATGTTAATGAGGAGAGATGCAAAAGAGGGAGAATAATGAATTTCTTCTCAATATGTATTTTTAAAAAGCAATCATAGCCAGAAATGCTTGACTCATTTATTGTTTCTGTTGTAGGAAATGCTTCATATCAACAACTGCTGCCTCAGTATGGGGCTGCTTAGGAGGAGAGGTGAAAGCGCAGCAAATGAAGCAATGTTAACAGTATTAGTTGCATCCAAGATGCACAATAGATTAAATAGATTACTTTAAATAGAGATAATTGGTTATACACGCTAGTCTCAAATTCTTAAGGGCTCATGTCTAGTGATGGCATTTGAAACATCTCCTGGAGCTGGTGCCAATGGTCGGCATAGTTGGGCACCTGTCATGGCCCATGCCTTGGCAGAGGGCTCACTGCCAGCTTCTGGAGCCCTTTGGCTCTCCTTCCTTACTGTTGCTGCTGTTCATCTGCCTTCTCTGAGTGAGTTAGCTGTGAGAGAAGCAAGGAGAAAAAGCATTATCCTTCATTTATCTTGCCCTTTCCCTCTGGTTGACTGTGCACATGGGGCCCAGAGAAAAAGGGCAAGGGAATAGATAGCAATAACAGTAGCTAGGAATGGGTGCCACTGAGGACATGTTGGTAATGGCCCTTCAAAACCTGAAGCTCCTACATACACTTCTCTTCCCTTCCTTGTGTGTATATGGCAGGGATCTGCACCCAGAAGCTTAAAGTCTTTGTTGGAAAAGTTTGTTTTTGCTGACCTATGACTTATCAACCTTGCTAGTAACTCATCACTGATAGCAGGTGATTTCATGGGCTTACTTGTATTTATTTCAGTATTATTTGCTCTTAAGATGTTATGAGGATTAGGTTATTGTGTGAGCCACTTTGTGCTTCCTTTATTGGATAAAGTTGGGTGATATCCTTAAAATTAAATGTATTCTATTCCTGGGGGAGGGGGAAAATAACATTATATTATGAGACACTTCAAATGTTAGGCAGATGGTTCTTATGCTGCCCATAAAAAAAATCCGTGCCATTTGTTCAAAAGCTAAAACAAGATGTAATAGATTATTGCTGCTTATTTACCACTGAAAATTGGAATTTAACTCTTGGGGGTTTGGATGGCCATCCAAAACTGCAAATGGGAATAATAATCTTGGTTTAAACAAGAAGCCACATACTATGCTGGTTTTGAGTGATTTTTTCTTCTCTTTAGATGTGTAGCATACTTAGTTTCCCCTCAAGTTTGCATGCGGTCCTTTGAGACTATGGCACTCAACATGTGTTGAACAGATGGATTGAATTTTTAGTTGTCTGTAATTTTAAGTGACAAACCCTTAACACACCACACTTCATTATCACCAGTTTTACTACAGAGAAACCACCACTGGGCCATTTGGAAGTGGAATCAAATAAAAATCTAGGGTAATTTGTCTAGAGAGCAATATAAACATGAAGAGCCACTAGCACATGCTTTTGAGTGAAAAGTTGAGGATAAATCAATAGGATTTTTTTTCTTTTTTGTCTCCAGCCACTGATTAAATTAGTAAAACATGCTACTGGCAATAAAACCTTGTAAGCCTGTGCTTTCACAATTGGATTTCTCTTTGGAGAATAGCAGATATTTGATTCAGTGAGCTTTAGTAATAGGGTTTGGGGAAATGAATAAGTAGATGTTAACATGAAATTTTGGATTTGTAAAAGAAAGCCGGAACAGAAATTTCAGATTTGAGTTCCTTGCAACATTCAAAGTTTTAATTATGAAAGCATGCGGTATTGACTGCTAGCATCTGAATGTCTGTATCATGGTGTGCACATCTGTGTTGTAAATAATCAATTGCCCATTTCCTTTCCTTATAAATATATAAAATGTCAGTTCCACTTTTAATCATTATATATAATCCAATATTAAAATACTCATGATATTGTCAATATGTTGCTCTAGACATGTATGTATTTAGAAAAACTATTATTATTATTATTATTATTTATTAAATTTATATCCCGCCCTTCCTCCCAGTAGGAGCCCAGGGTGGCAATATAGATGGACCAGTGGTCTGACTCTTTTTATGTCCTATGGTTCTGAGAAAAATCAGTGGCTTGCCCTTGTATTATTTTTGAGTACAATTAAGGGTGGAAGATTTTGTCAGCTTTTTAAAAACAGATATTTCTCTCCCCCCTCCCAAACTTGGGAAGCAGCTGGGGGGGAGGGTATGAGGTTTAGTAGAAAATCCAACAGAAGGAAAAGGATCAGAAGCCTGTAACTCTACTGCAGATGGCTGTTTCTAGCTGTGTTTTGTTACACACATGCAAAAAGCTACATGTTGAGTAGGGACTAGAGGAATATTTTGCCCTTAACTAAGTTATCTGAACATGCCCCCCATTGAAATCAGTGGAACTTCACTTAGTCATGACTAACTTGTCCAGTTGATTTCAGTGGGACCTAGGCTCCACTGAGTTTGAACTCAACCCATTAAGAATACAACGGGATTCCTATGAATGGTATGAGATACTTATCAAGAAATCCTGCTTCTTTGGCCTAAGAAGATGGCCTTGCCATGTAGAATTTTGGATATGATCCTGTTGCTGGGAAGAATCCCGTTTTCATCAGCAGAGATGTGAGTTCATGCTGAAGCCACCTGTGTTAATGAGAATGGCGCTCGAGACCAAACCATGTATTCTAGCACTGTCTTCCAGGCAGCAGGCTTTATCAGGCTCCAGGGTGGTGGGGGTGAGATGAGACGGGTGGAAATGCTCAGCCCTTGATGTTAGTCTGTCTCCATCAAGCACCTTATCCAATGGAATGTATCCTATATATAAGCAATTTTAATTTTGAAAGCAAAACTGATTCTTCTCTGTTAATAGCTGTATCATCGTATGAATGAAAAAGTTGTGTGTGTGTTTTGCTTATTAAATATATGTGAATGGCAAAAGATTGCTTGGCAGTGTCATCTGTACAATTAACAAATGGGATTTATTTGGCTAGTGCATTGAATTACAACAGTCAGTTGATGGCACCCTGTGAATTATTTATTTGGTACCCTTTTTAAGTAGGTACAAGAATGAAATGCAATTTCATGTTAGCTCTGTTCATTCATTGGCTAACACAAAGGCATTGGGCTCTGATAAAATGCAGGGTGAGACTACATATCTAGCAAGGGGGAGATACTTAGATCTGACTCTGTGGTTATAGTCTGGAGCCGAAATACAAGTGCATGTTTGTGGGTTTAGGTCAGTGTTGCTTTTCAAGCTTTTTGTGAAGCTCAGTTGCTTCTCAGTCCCCAAATAAGCTTGAAAATGAGTAGGGATTTTTATCAGCAACAGATGTCCATGTAAAACATGCTTGAGGTATGGCTGGGTATTTGCAGATTGACCGCTAAATGCTATAAGCCGCTCTAGCAAATGGCAGGCACTACTTCTGAATTACAAACAATGCTACAATGAGTCTGTATTAGTTTGTAGAATAGAGGACAAAATGAAGGTTGACCTTTTAAAAGCTATGTGAGTGAAGATGATAGCCATGTATTGGGCTAAGAAGGTGGTGTATATATCTAAACTTTAAAAAATGTAGGCATGTGGGTTGAGTAGCACCAAGCAAGAATGTAATGCACAACCAAACGGTGCTTATGTAATAATATTTAAAATTAATGTTTTATATGAATTTTTCTTTTTTCCCTGTGGTGTAATGTATTTATGCTTGTTTTTAAATGTAAGTTGCTTGGAGACCTTTTATGTAACAATTGGCCAACAAGTTTTTCAAATAATAATAAATACTTTTATGAATTTTGTGGTCCTTCATGCACAAAGTGGCCATGCCTTCCCCTGCCCCCCCAATCATTCTTCCTCTCCCCACACCCTCCATTGTGGGTTCTTTTCATCTCCCCCATCATGGAGTGAGCAGAGTGTAATACTCTTGCATTCTTATATTTTATTTGAATTTATTTTGGATATTTGCATCCCCAGTTTGTTCTCCCAAAGTGGCTTACAACAATAAACATAACAATCCCAATAAACAATCCAATAAACAAAGTTTTAAACCATGTACCAGTTTATAAATGGATTCTGTCCAAAGGGCTAAAAGGAGCTCAGAAGCATCACACTCCATTGATTCCTCCAAGCGTCCCTCACGTTAGGAATTGACAGATGTCCCTAGGGAGGTTCCTGTAACATTCTAGAGGTCTTCAGAGTGACATCCCATTTCTTCAAGGTAGTTGCATAGTTTAAAAGACTGTGTCCAGAGACCTCAATCATTGCTAAATGGGAGATCACTCATCTGGGGAATTCCAGGGAGAAATTCCAGGAAAAGGTAGTAGGGCATCACTCTTTTGTGCTCTGTTTTCTTTTCTTTTTTTACAATAATTTTTATTCAAATTTTCATAAAACAAACAAAACAAAATCAAAAACATAACACAATAAAAATAAAAATAAAAAAAATAAAAAATTTGACTTCCGACTTGTCACAGATCAGCTATAAATATATAATATATATCAAACCTGTCCCTTAATACATACAAAATCACTTTTCTCCATAGTCTATCTTAATTAATCGTCAAATCCCATTATCATCATTTCATTTTTATCTTTCAACAAAAAGTCTAAGAGAGGCTTCCATTCCTTAAGAAATGTATCTGTCGATTTTTCTCTAAGTAAACATGTCAATTTATCCATCTCTACTAAGTCCATTAATTTCAATAGCCATTCTTCCGTTGTTGGTGTTGATTCCATTTTCCACTTTTGTGCATATAATAATCTTGCTGCCATAATCATATATAATATTATTCTTCCATATTTCTTTTCTATTTGTTTATCCATAAAACCCAATAAAAAAAAATTCTGGTTTTGACTGTATATTTATCTTTAGAATGTTTTGCATCATCCTACCTATCTGTGCCCAAAATGATTTTGCCTGTTTACACAACCACCACATATGATAAAATGATCCTTCTTGTTGTTTACATTTCCAACAAACATTAGAAACATTACTATACATTTTTGACAACTTTTCTGGAGTCATGTACCAACGATACATCATTTTATAGAAATTTTCTTTAAGATTATAGCATAATGTAAATCTCAAGCCTTTTTTCCACATATTTTCCCATTGATCCATTTGTATATTATAACCAAATTTTTTTGCCCACTTTACCATACACTCTTTTACTTGTTCTTCTTCCATATCCATTTTCAGCAAGAGTTTATACATTTTTGCAATTATATTTTCATCATTTGTACACAAACCTATTTCAAAATCAGATTTACTTATTTCAAACCTATACATTTTCTTATCCATTTTATATCTCTCTAACAATTGTAAATAGGCAAACCATTGAGAACTATATCCTTCCTTTATCAGTTGTTCTCTCTCTTTCATTATATATTCTCCATGTACATTTTCTAAAAGTTCTTGATAAGTTAACCATTTCTCTTTTCCAGCCATTTCTCTTCTATAAAATGCTTCCTGACTTGAGGCACATAATGGTATTTTCGAGTAAAACCTTGGTTTATATCTATTCCATATTTTCAACAGAGGACGTCTTATAAAATGATTATTAAAATCCACATTAACTTTTACTTTATCATACCATAGATATCCATGCCATCCCCACTTCAGATTATGGCCCTCCAAATCCAATAGACTTTTATTCCTCAATAATAACCATCCCTTTATCCAGACTAAACAACAGGCAGCATAATAAAGTCTCAAATTTGGTAATCCCAGTCCTCCTCTTTCTTTGGCGTCTTGTAATAATTTAAATTTAACTCTTGGTTTTTTTCCCTGCCAAACAAATTTAGAAATATCTTTTTGCCATTGTTTAAAAGGTAAATCAGAGGATATTACAGGTATTGTTTGAAACAAAAACATCATTCTCGGCAATACATTCATTTTTATCACGGATATTCTGCCCATTAATGACAATTGTAATTTATCCCATTTTAACAAGTCTTTCTTAATCTCTGTTCATATTTTTTCATAATTATTATGAAACAACTTTGAATTTTTATTTGTCATAATAATATTTCAACTTTTCCTCTATTTTAAAATCTGTCTTGTCCATCAACTCTTTTTGTTCACTTGAAGATAAATTTTTCACCAACATCTTTGTTTTTTGATTGTTGATCTTAAATCCTGCTAACGGTCCAAATTCTTTTAATTTGTCCATCAATACATTAATTCCTTCCAAAGGGTTTTCTAATACGATTATCAAATCATCAGCAAATGCTCTCAGTTTATATTCCTCTTGTTTTATCTTTATTCCCGAGATCCTTTTATCTTGCCTTATATCTCTAAGCAGCACTTCCAAGACCAAGATAAATAAAAGAGGAGATAATGGACATCCCTGTCTTGTACCCTTTTGTATTTCACATGAGTCCGTTAACCCCCCATTAACAATTATCTGTGCCTTCTGAGATGTATAAATAGATCTAATCCATTTTATAAAATTATCTCCAAAATCCATTTGTTCCAAGACCTTAAACAAAAATTTCCAATTCAAATTGTCAAATGCTTTCTCAGCATCTAAAAAGATCAAAGCTGCTTGTTTATCATTTCGTTGTTCTAAGTATTCCAACACATTCAAAACATTCCTGACATTATCACGTAATTGTCTTTTAGGTAGAAACCCCGCTTGATCTTCCTGAATAAATTGTTGCAATATTATTTTCATTCTTTCTGCCAAAATCGTTGTAAAAATTTTATAGTCATTATTCAATAAAGATATAGGCCGATAATTTTTTGTTTTGGTTAGGTCCTGCTCCTCTTTAGGTATTAATGTTATATTGGCATTTTTCCAACTGTCCGGTATCTTCCCTTCTTGCAAAATAGAATTCATTGTATACTGTAAAGGTAATAAGAGTTCCTCCTCCAAACATTTGTAATACACTGCTGATAGTCCATCCGGTCCTGGCGCCTTTCCTAATTTAATTTTACTTATAGCTTCAGATATTTCTCTTGACGTAACAGGACCATTAATAGCTTGTCTCTGAAAATCTGTAATTTTAGGCAAGTTCTGTTTAAATATATACTCTTCTGTTTTTTCAGAATAATATTGATGAAAAACCCTTTGGATTTTTACATTGTCTGTCAACATGTCATCTCCTTCTTGTATCTTTAAAATAAGATTTTTTTGTCGTTCTTTTCTTAATTTATATGCTAACCATTTCCCCGGTTTATTTGCAAATTCAAAAGTCCTTTGTTTAGCAAAATTTAATTTCCTTTCAATTTCTCTAACTGTCAACATTGACACTTGTTTCTGTAACATTTTAATTTGATTTACAATAGAAACTTTAGTTGGATTCTTTTTCAATTCTTCCTCTTTTTGTTTTATTTTTTCCAAGATTAATTGCATTTTCTGTTGTTTCTTCTTTTTTAATTCAGAATTACATTTAATAAAATATCCCCTCATAAATGCTTTACTTGTATCCCAAACAATATTTTCATCTGTTCCTTTATGTAAATTGTGTTCAAAAAACTCTTTTAATTTCTTCTTACATTCTTGCACTATTTTATCATTCTGTAATAAAGATTCATTTAGTCTCCATCTAAATCCAAGATTTTATTTTTTTTTGAAAGTCAATATCACTGGATTGTGATCCGAAAAGGTTTTTGGTAATATATCCATTTTGGAAATGTCTTTCACTAGTTTTTTAGACATCCAAATCATATCAATCCTCAAGAATGTTTTATGTCTTTCTGAAAAATAAGTAAATTCCTTTGCATTGTCATTTATATATCTCCAGGCATCCACCAATTCTAGATTTTCCATCAATTCAAAACAAATCTTCGGTAATTTACCCTGTGTTTCTTTAATATTTTTCTCAGAAAGTCTATCCATTTTTGGTAAAATTACTCCATTCCAATCACCCATAACACACCAATGGTCATATGAAAACTATGACAATTTTTCCATAAGTCTTGTGTAAAACCTTGTTTTATCTTCTTTGGGGGCATAAATGCCCACTATCAAAATTTTTGTACCCTGTAAAGTAATTTCAACCCCCACAAATCTACCACTATCGTCCAATAATATCAATTTAGGAAACAATTGTGGATTAATATAAAGAACAACACCATTTTTTTTTATTTGTGCTCTGTTTTCTTCATTGTTCCCAAAACGTTTTCCCATCAACAAATGTAAGATTGGTCTAGCATTTATGATGGGGTGTGTGTGTGTGTGTGTGTGTGTTAGGCCCTTCGTTGGATCATTCATGATTAGCCCCATACTAATAGTCCTGCCACAAAACATTGCACATTTTATTTGCAAAAGGAATGGGGGACAATTGGGATAGTTGTTAGAATGGATTTTAAAAAACTTTATACATTTTAAAAATTTATCTGGAACTTAAGAAACATATGGGTGTATTTTTTTGATAAATTTCTATTTTTTCCCTAGAAAAAGGATGTGTATAACTGCAGTCATGAATTTAAAGAAGAGCTGAACAAAACGCAAGAAAACAGATCCTATACAAATAGGTTTACATTGGGAGTTAAGATGAGAAATGGAGTGTCCTGGAGGATATAGCCTGGCTGGCTGGCTAAAATACTGAGCAAGAGCACTCCACGCTGCAACTTTGTGCTGCTGGTCCCATTAGTAAACATTTGTAATCTTGAGGTGTTACAAGGCTCTTTCTAGTTTGCCTTAGCAAATGAAGATTTCTCTGAAGATGAATTTAGTATCAGATGCTTGCACTTGTGGTCTGTAACGGTAGATTAGTTTTGGGAATAAAAATCCTTAAAAGATCTTTCTGTCTTGCTGTTGATAGCTGCATTGTAAAGTTAATTCACACTGATGTATTGGAAAAGCTGAAGGAAGAACATTTGTTGCTGCTCTCACGTTTACTGCTTTAATCCCATAATGCTTTACTCATAATCTTAACTACACCTCTTTAAGAGGTAAGCCCACGTTTTCATGTAGTCCTCTGCGTAGCCTCAGTCTAAGGAACTGCAACCAGTTTTCATACTTTTCTTTTACTCTTTCCACCACCCTTTTTCCAGAGCTAGTGCCAACTTCCTTACATACCATAATGGTTTTGTACAGGGTAAGGGAAAAAAACCTGCAGTTTCTTTTTATGAGGCCTCTGATCTGTTAATAGCCTTAAATAGTTTGTAAGGAAAGGATTTCCTGTTCTTGTAGGTAATTCATTGCAGAGTTTTCAACAATGAATAAAAGCTAAACTCAGTGGGCAAACACACCAATCTCTAAGTGTAGTAGAAAGTCTGCCACTGACGACAGGCCTTATAGGCAAAGGCTACCATAATGGTTAATGTGAACTGCTCCCCCTTTCTCTCTCAATCTCTTGCTTAGAACTGGGAGCTTCTTGAGACAGTCTATAGACAGGCATGGAACAGTTGTAGGAAACCCCCTCTCCTTCCTTGTGGGCCATTATGTGATGCTGTTGCTATCACGTATTGTTGGAGACCCTTGTAGTCCTTCTGCCACAAGTGGGAGTTGTGGTTTGCACAGCATCAGACCTTGTATAGCAGCCCTCCACAACCTGTTTTGGACTGCAACTGCCATCAGCCCCAGTCAGTACAGAGTTATAATCCAAAACATCTGGAGGGCACCACTTTGGGGAAGACTAATGTACGAGTTGTGCGTAGGGATCAATTGCTGCTGCCCTTAGGTTTGGCAACCTACATAGTTTTAGATGGGGAAATAGGGTTAGGCCATCTAAGTCATTGCACTTGCAACTCAAGACCACTGTAGCAGGTGGCTAACTTGTGCCACAATTAGTAGGAGCTTGAACTACAGGAACAGGAGAGCCTCTGGGTTCAGCTATGACATAACCACTGTTCTTGCCTGCTTCTTGTGTGCTGCCGGTCTGCCTGTCTCCATGTGTAGTCCAAACAATCCGAGCATACTGAGAGGGTATGTGGTTGGGTGGTATATGTGCATTTTTGTGTGTGTTCAAGAGTGGTACCATCATATATCTAGAACTTGTTGCATATTTTCCAAATGAGGTTGGGTACCTACCTCTTCACACTTGTATCCAGGGGCATCTCTGAAACTGATTAACCGTACTACTTGTACATACCATTGGTGTGACCTATAAACACTAGAGGTATTGATTGCTGTGTTGACTATAGACAGACTGACACTTTCTAATGGTAATGATGTTTCTGGGTTAGCCCCAGAACGAAAATTGTGATGTGGGGAACATTTTTCAGAACATCTCAAAAATCACCAAGGCCTTTCAACAACTAATCCAATATGTTTCTTTCTTGCCTATCTCTTTGTTGGTATTTAGCCAATGGCCTGTGTTTGGCCTTAGGTTTTACAAGTAAATGTCAGAATTACTTACTTTGTAAAACACTTAGCTGACCTGAGAATTTCCAAGAAATCTCAGAATATTCAGTTTACGAGCACTGTCTTAAAACTCTTTGGTATTTCCAGTGAATTAACCGGGGTTCTGACATTTACCATGACATAAGTTGAGTTAGCAGTAAAAACTCTTGAATATGAGGAACAAAGTATTCTGTTACTTTCCTTTGTCATGCCTGTTATACAGAAACCCATGCCCTCTACGTTATATCTTCTCCTATGCTTTACTCGCTAAATAACCTACCCTCTGACCCATTTAATTAATTTCCCCAGGACTTAACCACAGACTGGGACTTATTTTAAAGAGAGTCTGCCAAGCAAATGTTACTTCCTTAACCCTCTGACCCTAATTGACCTTGACTGGCCTCTTTTAAACAGGGAAAAGACCCTCTATTGGCGTGTCTCATTTGTGTCCCCTCCCCCATGTTTGAATTTATCACATCAACCAGAATTGATGATGCAATTAGTCTGGTCTGATCAACTTACTGTAGAATGGATTACTTAAAACCCCAAAAATGTATAGTGCAAGGCCTGTCTCTCCAGGGCTTGCTCCTGGACGTGCAGCGTAATTCAAGAGCACTAAAATCTTTTCAGATTTGTGTGACTTGAGCAGCTGAAAAAGATGCCATTATGCTCACCAGAATTGCTGCCAGGAAATGACACCTGCCAACGTGGTTCCATCAGCTCATGCACTACTTCCTCCATGAAGCTGCAGCCATGGGGCCCCTTTCTAGGGAGCATTTTAGAGTTTCTGAAACTGGCTATAGAAAGGAAGTGGAGTGTATGGTTATGTTCACTTGTTTCACTTCACATTCAGAGTTGGCATTATGAGACATTTACATTCAGTAAATGTTGCCAGCAGGTTTATTGTCTAACAAGACAATACCATGAGGGAAAGAGGCAGAGGCAGAAATTAGAGGTCATTTTCAGGTGAAAAGGTTTAAATGTGGGGTGAGAAACCTTTTTTAGCCTTAGGGCCATGTTCCCTTCTGGGCAGCAGTCTGAGGGCCACATGCCAGTAGTGGGAGAGGCTAAAGGTAAAAATAGTTGAGGCAACAGGTATGTAATTTTTTTAAAATGTGCAGTAGTCTAGCTTCTACACACACCTTCCCACTCTCTTCTCTACCTTCCATCCATGCAAGCAAGAGCCACTATCAGAGTTCAAGGATGCATAAACACTAGGGGTGTGAAACAGGGCCAGTGAGGGGTATGTAGTCTGGGGAGAGGGAGTTTGGCATGGGGAGTGTTCCAAGGGCCAGACACAGAGTGCTGAAGGGCCATGTTTAGCCCCTGGGCCTGAGGTTCATCACCCCTCATTTAAACACTTGCATGGGCGAAGAGGTGTACATGTTGTGCTGCTAGAACTAAAGGGGACACAAGTGAAAAACAATGAAAGCATAAAATAAGAGCAAGTAATCCAAGAGTCATTGTCAGATTGAAGACAAGAAAAGCTGCCCTAGGAAGGGTGGGATATAAATTTAATAAATAAACAAATAGTAGGTCTTAGAGAGAAAATAAGAGAGGGGAAAAAAGTAAAGAGTTTTAGAACAAAAAAATGGTATAAATGATCTTACAAGGAAGTGGAAGGCAATCTATTCCAACCTCCCAGTCTCTGCTCCAGCCCTGATATGGAATAGAAGTCCACTGCTGTTCTCCCTCCCTCCCTGTGTGTGTGTGTACACAGAGAGAGAGAGAGTCACTCAATCACTCACTCACATATATGCTAAAATTTTAGTATTTTAGCATGTGTTTTTAAATTGCTTTTTTAAAAAATGTGTTTTTAATTTGTATATATGTTTTTAATGTTTTTAATTGTTGTAAACTGCCCAGACAGCTTCGGCTATGGGGCGGTATACAAATGCAATAAATAAATAATATATATTAGGGATCTAGTTCACAACATTAACAAATGTGCAGATATGCTCGAAAAGCCAATTGGTGAGCCTCGCTTATCAGCTTTGACGCTCCTTCCATATACAACTTAATTTTTCCACCAGTGCAGTAGTTAGTTTGTCTACACAAGTGTTATTACATAACAAGTAAAGCAGTACATTCTCAAACACTGGTATTAGTTTTTTTCCCCAAGTGGCATTAGAATAATTTCTAATTATTCTATTTCTTCTAATTATATTTGTTTCTTCTTCTAGGAAATGCTCCAGCAACTGATCATTATGAGTTTGCCCAATGTCTTGATAGTTGGCAAAGATCCTCTGTCTGGTGAGTAGTCTTGCGACACTGTGTCCCCTCAAAGTTTAAAAATGTTGATTGTATGTAACAGTGCTTGCAACTTTCCAAGCTGAAATTAGTTTGGCATTGAGGAAAATAGAAGGAAGAATAAGAGAGTGATCTGGCTTCCTCACTTATTATCCATACCAAGATGGGCACAAGTAAAGGATAGCCATTTACAGCATATGCAAGTGTGCTGCTTCCAATGGATGACAGCACTGGAGGCTTGTGCTCCTGAGTCGTGTGGGGTCAAATATGTTTTTCAGTGAGTCAGCACTGTGGCATAGCAGTCATTGAAAAGAGTGAGAGACAGAGTTGTGATTTCAGCTGTGGCATCTCTTCCCTCCGCTGTCTGTTGCCAAGCTTTGTGCAGGACTATGCCGTAAAAAAGCTGCAATTCTTTGGCTGTGCTCGTTACTAAGGGCGAGTCCCCGTGGCAGCTCTTTGAATCATCTATATATTTTATGTATTGTTAAACAGAACTTGATCCAAAGCATATGGAAACCAGGTACACATTCCTCTGCTTCAAAAACAGGAAGCTGGTTGCACAAGGTTATGCTGCAGGTGCCAATATTTGGTTCAGTCACGTGACAGAAGGTGGGCTAGTTTAGAACCAGCACTTCCATGTGTGTGTCCTGCAGGGCTAATAAATATAGCTGATGAGGCCTTTGTGTGGGTATGCACAACTTGGTACATTACTACACAATCTCTTGTGGAAAACCATAGTCAGAGGTTAATTTTGGGCTAGAGCTGACTTAGTGCAAAGCCTCAAACTGTTTTCAGCATTGTACAGAAATGAACTAAATTGAGCACATCCACACAAGGGCATCAGAAAATATGGAGTGGGCATTTTTATAAGTAGTTATTTATATAAATATTTATACACTGCCTTTCTGGCCAGAGTACACCCATAACATGCATTGATGTGGATATGGATATGACTTTGGAGGAACACTTCTGATTGGTAAACCAGTTGTTATAATTGTTTGATCATCTGCAATCTCTTCTGACAGCTTATGAGAGAGGGCTAATGTGGAGTTTGTAAACCTGCTTTGCAAACAAAAAACCCTCCCCTCTAGGGTTCTGGCAGTCATCAGGTAGCTTAAAGGAGATGCTAGACCTTAGTGATGACAATTTGCTCCATAACCTTCTTTCTAGGAGGGCTAGAGACTGACTTTTTAAAAAAAATGAAAGCTCACATTCTAGGTTACCTGCTGCGGGTGCCACAGAAAGCTTTCTCAGGTGCTATGGCACCCACAGGCAATGGGTTGGCAACCGCTGATGTAGATATTACAGAAGTGATGCTTAAGCATGAAGAGTGCCTTTCCCTCACCATTGGGCAGCTATATCCAATCCCCAAACATCTGGAATGTGTGACTTCCAAACAAACTTGAATTCCAGAAGTCTAATATGATGCAATCTAATATAGAAGCATATCTTGTTCTTATGCCTTAGCTGCTGATGCTCCATCAGTGACCAGTACCTCTGTAGCATCCACATTCACTGAAGACCAGTGAGCCAATGAAAGAGATGGAGAAGGAATCTAAAAATTAATATAGGGAAGAAAAGAAGAGGATAGGAAAGAAAGGAAAAGGCTGACAATCAATTATATTCATACACTGATCTCTTACTAAGAGGGACTGTAATCCTGAGCTGTCTCTGTCTATCCATTGTGGTAGCAGCCCCATTGTGAGGTATTCAGTGAACTAGTGCCTGAGACCCGAGATCACTGTTGGGCTTTGGCCAAAGTAATGGAACTGATCTCTGCCGGCATTCAGATGTCTAAAGGATCAGGGTTTGTTTGCAGTGTGTGTGTTTAATTTTGTGTCAACTGCAAGCATTTTTCTCCTTCTCCTTGCAAAAATGTAGGCAGTTGTGTCAATTTTACCATAAGAGGAAAGCATGCTAAAACTGACAGTACAGCATTTCGAATGATGCTGAAGCTGGGAGTGAAGAGCTGTCCAGGAAAGGAACAAAGTGGCAGGAACTGTAGGCTTGAGGCTGTGGTCAGTGGAAGGGATTGATCATTTTGTACTGGTCAGAAGAACTTAATTATCAGTTTGTTTGCTTGATCCTCTGTCTTTTCCGCATGGAAATCCATTCCTACTTAAATTCACTCAGTGACTAGAGAAAAGAGTGGGGAGCAGTAGCAAGTTAGACTCTGTCCTTCTCATGGAATGTGTGTGAGGAAGAAGTCAAATTACGATGGGGAAGGAAGGTGAAGGATCAAGTAAAGAAATTTGCTGATTGTAGCTTAGTTTGTGTATGGACTGTTACTGCAAGACCTCTTGCTTGGAGCAAACTGCACAGCATCTACGCTGCTTGGGGCAAGCTTTAGTGCTACTACCCATTAACCTCTTATGAGCGTGCATAGTTGCCCTCTTTTATGTTGCAAGCCTCTTGGCATTCCTTGTGGTTCAGATTTATTTTTAGATGAAGGGGTCTTATGTGGACTTTCGCCAGTATAGACCTGTATGGGGAGGAAATGGTCTGATCCCAACACTCGTATTTTTCTTGTTCTGATAACAGGCAAAGGGCAACAGAACAGTATGGTATATTATTCTTGGAGGTTTTGAAACGGACACAACTAGAAGACATCTGTCTGTAGCGCCTTTTTGCTAGTATTTCAGCCTAGTCTGAACATCATCTACTTCAGTAGATTGTGCTTTAGTTCCGTTGGGTTGAGTTGGGTTTTAAACCCACCTTTATGTCTGATGTCAATTGCTAGTTTGATTTTATAAGTTACTAGCAGCCTTGTACCCAACATCGGTCAGGAATTCTAGGAAACAAACAAAAATAATCAGTGCAGTTTGGAAAGGCTTAGTCGGCCAACTTGATTCAAAATGGCATACAATTGTATCAAAATATAGACAAAAAGCTGCCCCTTGATCTCAGGAATCATCATACAGAATTTGGTTACAGTATCTTAAGAGGGGTCCAAATGCATAGCGAGCAAACCACTTTCCAAAACATATAAAAGACTGTGGTGAATTGCTTGCTCCCTTTAAAATAGCTTGTTGCATTCACACATATAACAGAAATCCAAGAACCTTAATAATAAACCATACTGTGCATGCAGCTTGATCAGTCCCATTCTGCTCCTTCATTTTACATGAGCAGATAAACAAACCAGGAAAGGGATAGCTTAGCTTTATATCCAAACCCAAGATCATGGTTTGATTCTCCCTAACAGGCCAGAATTCATAAGGCAACAAAGAACAATTGTTTAAGGCTGGTTAGTGATCCTGGCTTGTTAGAGAGAAACATATCTGATCCCAGGATTGAGGTTTAACACTAAGCTACCCCCTTTCTGGGGATTGCTATAGCGATCAGGCCACATGTAGCAGCAGGCAGCTTGTGTCTTCTGCATTTACATCTAAAATGGTATCCCATTGCCTGGAAGACAGCTAGGGAGAAACGAAAAGTCCTGATGTGTGTAGACATCAAACTGCAGTTCTCTGAATTGTAGTTCTAAGTTGTATAACTTTTCGCCATCAACCTGATAGTCAGTAAGTAGTCTCAACTGTAACTTCTAGTTTTTCCCCAAGTTCCCGCATCCATGTGGTTGGAGATATACTTGTTTAGGGCTCTCGTATCTTTCGACCCACCAAGCATCTGTAATGGCCTACTAAGTATTATGATAAGCTCGCTGCAGTATCAGGCAGGCAGCAAAAAGCAGAGGCTTTTTGAGGCCCTAGTAAGCTACCTTCCATGGCTGCATTCTGCTTGGTGGGTCACATGTTGTGCTGCTGTGCCTTGAAGTTCAATCAGAAAACATGTTTGAACATGTGCATGTGTTGAACAACTTTGGAGAGTTTTCAAATCTACTCTCCCCCCCAAAAAAAATTATTGTATTGTTTAGAAGCAGAAGCACATCTTGAAACAATGTGCCAAAATAAAGTCCTTGTGCAGATGGGAGCCAGAACCTCCCCCTCCCAAGAAACGTCTATATTTTTTGCCAATATAAGATTTAAGGTCTCACTTGCATATTTACTTTTCACACCATTTCCTTCCGCATTTTGTTTCACAATTCTCCAAGGAGAGAAAATGCAGTGCAGAATAAAATGTGTCTGCCCAACTCTGAAGTGAAAATCAGGTGGCAGAAGTCAGCTGTTATTCATTCTGGAAATTTAGATTATGGGTCTTTATCCTTTCAGAGACTATGTAGCAATAAAAGATTTGGACCACATTCTGCTTCTAGTGAGACTTCACTACTCTTTGGCTTAGCTTCTAAGGTGTTATGGAATCTCTGTGAGCATTCCAGCTGCTCATAAGTTACTCTTAGCATGCTGAGTCTAGGAACCAGTTGGAGCTACTGCTGGAAAGTGCATACCACTTGGCCTTGCCGTGTAGGAGGTCAAAGCAACCTGCTTCAGGTGGCACCATGTGGGGGTGGAATAGATGAAGGCAGAAATTGGTATCTGAATGGTGCAGCAAACGTCTTTAAAGTGTTTGCACCAGTTGTCCCTGAGAGAAGTTCAGTTCAGCTGACTTTGCACATGCCCTGAGGCTATGTGGATATTTTGGCTTTGCTCTGAGAAATAAGTGCAGCACCAGTGCAAGGAATCAAAGAAACCACAGGAGTTCAAACTGAGTATCAGGGGAAGCCCTAGTGGTTCCATTCAAATATCCTCCTCATAGTTGCTGCTGAACAGGGGAATTTCCTTGTTCTTAGCAATATTCATTTTATTTTATATATGTGCAAGCCTAATTGGTCCCTGGAACTCATACCATATCTAATGCACATAAATACATTTATTTAGCATTAATTAACTCTGGACAATAGAGAGGAAAAAAATAAAGGAAAGAGGAAGATGCTTGGTGGTGGGGGAATGTGCTTGCTGGAAGATGCCTCTGTTACTGTCCAGAGTTAATTCACTAATAAGCAAAAAACGTAGCGGTTTATGAACGCACCTATAGCCAACAGATATTTCTATCAAACTTGAAAAAGCAGGAAAATTGGGCAACTATAGTGAATGCACCAGGGGAGCAGGAGACCTGACCTCCTCTCTGAGATATTGCACTGCTCTACAAAATGCAAACACAATTTGGGTTAGTCTTTCACAGTCCAATCCACTTGCTGTGTAGCTTGGAAGAATTTGGCAACATGTGCCTCTGAGCATATGATGAGTGGTGGCAAAACCTACAATCAGGACTCCATCTCCAAAGATGGAGTATTAAGTGTTTTGTATGTTTGTTGATGTTCTTCTTACTTTGCTTCTTTCCTGTGTAACTACTGTTTCTACAGAAAATCTAACTTAGAAAATTATATTTCTCTCCTTATTCATCCTAGAAATCTATGTCAAATTTATTTTTATTAATTTCAAAGTCTTTTTATTGGTCAGTGTCATATGCTGGTGAAGACAGCCTTTTGTGTTTCAAACTGGAGGTTATGTTCTAGTTCTATTTGGGTGCATTAACAGTTGAAACTGAAACTGTAGTTTGATGTAAAATTAGACTGATTACAATATGTTGTTACTTAAGCAATGACTCTAGCTCAGTGGTTCCCAACCTTTATGAGCATGGGACCCCCTTTATAAGCTGAAAATTTTTTGTCACCCCCCTCCCCCCAGGGAGGCAGGCTGGCTGCCAGGAAGGAAGGGGGAAAGCAGCCTTTCTTTGCAGCCTTGCTTCTTTTTGCTTCACAAAAAGCCCTCTCCTCTCATTCTAAGTAAGGGCGTTGCCAGTAGCGGCAGTGCAAGGAGACGGGAATCAGTGATAGTAATCCCCTCTTCTTCCTGGTAGCCCCACCCTCAGCCTCCTTTGGCATCTGCCATGTATTTTATAGGCAGATGCCTGCCCTTAGTGCGCCTGAAAGACGCTCTGGTGCTTCAGCAAAAGGCCTCCCCTCTCATTTGGAGCAAGGGGGAGGTGTCATCTGCAGCGCCAGTGGAAAGCAGTGTTGAGGGAATGAAGACTTTTTTTAAAAAAATTAATAAATAATTCATTTCTTTACTGTTCACGGCCCCCTCTGGATTACTTCACGGCCCCCAGGTTGGGAACCACTGCTCTAGCTGTTGGAAAAAACAAACTTGGCCTGCCCAAGATGCATGTTTTCAGCCTGCTATGCTTAAACCATCCCACTTAAGGAAAGGTGGGTATGGTCAATTAAAAACATAGAGCACACCTAGAAATTTTGCTAGAATATATTTCACCTCCCACTGTTTTATCTTGTGCAAACTGAAACACTCCTGATGTTGATTAGAGACTATTCTGCAGAATAGTCAGTGCCATTATTCCACAGTAGCTATTGGAGTTCTTTTAGTGTAAATTATGCAAAGTGTTGGTGTACTTCACATATTCACAGAAACAGAAGCAAAAGAAAATGAGTTACTATAGGAAACATATTTCATATTGCGAAATCAAACATATTTGAAGTGACTATCTGAACAGTATCAACTGCCTTAATATTGTTGCTTCGTCCTTGCTAAGATAAGATCAGCACAGCACATGTCTTGTTTCTGTTATTTGGGCTGATTGCAGGTGTTGCTACCACTCACCATATGCTCAGAGGCACATGTTACCAAATTCTTCCAAGCTACGCAGGAGGTGGATTGGACTATGAAAGACTAACCCAACTAGTGTTTGTATTTTGCCAAATTTGTAGGACAGTACAATATCTCAGAGAGGAGGTCAGGTCTCCTGCTCCCCTGGTGCATTCACTACAGCTGCCCAATTTTCCTGCTTTTTCAAGTTTGATAGAAGTATCTGTTGGCTATAGGTACGTTCTTAAACTGCAAGGGTTTTTTTTGCCTATTAGTGAATTTCTTTGCTTCCAGGAGGTGAGAAATGGGATCATGTACAAGTTTGTGCTGAGAATGGATTATTTGCATGCTTGAGTTTGATGGGATTTAATCCCCTGCAATCATGCTTATGATATGTGAAACTGACCACGGGGGAGGGGAGGAGGAGGAGGGAGGGCAGAAGGGAGGAGAGGGGTGGGAGCAGGTGGGGGGAGGAGGAGGGCAGGTTTGATCATTTACATACTTATTGAGTTCAGTGGGATTTACTCCCATGCATTCATGCTTAGGAAAGGTAAAACTGACAACGGTGGAAGAGGAGAAGAGGGAGTGAGGGCTGGAGTGTGCAGGGGAGGGGGAAGAAGGAAGAGGGGAGGGGAGAAAGGAGAGGCGGAGAGCGGAGAGGAAAGGCAGGTCTGATTATCTGCATGCTTATGAATTCAATGGGATTTACTCCCTTGCAGTCATGCTTACAATAGGTAAAACTGACCATGGAGGAGGGGGAGGAGGGGGAAAGAGGAGAGGAAGGAGGGGGAATTGTAAGTGGGAGGGGATAGGAGGGAGGAGGAGGGGAGGACATTTGATCAGTTTCATGCTTTTTGAGTTCAGTGGGATTTACTCCTGTACAATCATGCTTAGGATAGCTGAAACTGACCTGGGGGAGGGGAGAGGGAGGGGAAGGGGAGGAGATTGGCTGGGTGGGCACTGGGCAGAGGGAAAACCCCTTTCCTTTCCAAAAGGAAAGCATTGTGAATAGTATCATTATTTTTCACGGTTTCCCCCACCTTTTTTATTCTACCACAGACACATGTAGTCTCCCAGCAAAATTTAAACCAAAGCTGTCCCTGGGCACAGCTACACTTCCCAGGATTCTTTGGGGGAAGCCAGGACAGTCTAAAGTAAAATAAAGGTCTGATATGGGCATGGCCCCCTGATTAGCCAAGCCAAGCAGCTGTGAGTCTGGCTTTTAAAACACACTGACAGTTGGTTCTTACTGGCATGCCCGATGTTAAACTTCAATGTTAAATCCAATGTTAAATTTCTTTAATTAATTAAAAATCAGCTATGGGTTTTTTTTGCTTTTAAACTGAACATGACTGATATTTAATTAATTAATTTCAACAAATTATGAGACCACTGACCAGGCCCGCCCTTAGCATGTGCAGGGCCTGGGGCAAAAGCATAGTTGGGGGCCCCCCACATTCTCTCTCTCTCTCTCTCTCTATATATATATATATTTATACACGAATATACAAAAATTGATTGGGGAGGTAGGATTTTTGAAGTGTGGATCGTTAAGTGGGGTGAGAATTTAGCTGCATATGACTGGGTAGGTTCAATTTACTTAATGGAAAGGACATGAGAGGACAGCAGAAAAAGGAGTGTTCACTTGGCAAAGAGAAAACCTCATATGGATTACGAATAACTTGAGAACATATACACTATATGGTAGGGGAGTAAAATTAGAAGCAAAGCAAAAAAAAGGCTAAAAGCAGAGACAAAGGTCTGGTTTGCAGGAGCAGCTGGCAGGAGGAGTAAACAGAGATGGCCCCCCTCTTAGGTTGACAACTCCACTTCTTGTCTACAAGGGGCGGCACCACATGCATCAGTTGATATCGCAGTTTTCAGAAGGGAATCCACAGACAACAGGGGAAGCAGCTGCAGTTTATTTGCTGGAGTATGGGGATCCTTAAGGCTTACTCATATCTGCTCATCTGGTGCTCCCACTACCAAAAAGGGGTGATGAAGGTGGCCCATAGCATGGCAATGTGTTTACAAGGAGATGGCAGGGAAACAGGCAACACACCGAAGGGAGAAGCAAGCGAAATCGAGGTGGTGTGGAGGGGGAAGAGAGACAGAAGGGAAGACACAAATTACCGGTAAACAAAATAAAGTCCAGTAGGAGGAAACGCTGCTCTCCCACCCCATCTCCCTGATTTTGGGGGCGGGTGGAGAACCAACAACCACACAGGAACTAAAGTAACTTCCAGGCGTCTGGAAGGGCTTCCAAAGTACAGCCGACATTTGGGGAAATGCCTCTGAGCCCCGTTTTTGCTTCTGGCCTTCCATGCCCATGAGCTCTTGGCTCCCCGACCCTTCTCCCCCATCTTGTTTTCCCCAAACTCTCTGGTCGCCTGGGCCCAGCATCTCCAAATCTCCAAGCCACACCCCTGGACCCCCTTCAGCTCAACTTGCGTTGGTACAGCCTCTGTAGCGTTGAAAATTGCTGCGGTAAGCCGTCAAGTGCTCCCCGCACTGGTCGCCGGTTTCTGAAACACTATATATGCAGATCACCAAGTGGGGGGCCCCCCAAAGTGCGGGGCCAGGGGCAACTGCCCTGCTTCCTGGTGCCTAGGGGCAGCTCTGCCACTGACAGAAAAAAGTGCAACAGGGGTCAGGATGTTTTCCTCTTGTTTTACACTTTCAACTTTTAATTCTCTCTTGAGTTTTTTGTCTATCGCCATGAAAACTTATGAGCGTTGTTAAGCAAGCGTTTCTAAGTTCAGGACTATATATTTTGTAAGGTTTTGTTTTGAAATGAGGTCATGGGAAGCAGCAGAAAGGCATGGGGGGTATTTTCAATTTAACATTATGGAATGCAAAAAATCCTTGCTGGCTATAGTATACAGCCACTCTTGTGGCTGTATAATTAGTGCTAAATAAAGGCACATTAGATATGGTAGGAGTTCCAGGGAGCAATTCCATGACAATCCCAATCCTGTGCTGTTGTGTCCACAAGATTGCTCCATGCAGCTCTTTTCCAAGATGCTCAGACTCTGTGGATTGGTGTGGGACCCAGACTTTTTCAATGTTAGATAGATTCCTATACTTGCCTCCTCTCTCTGCTTCTCAGCTGCATTTATTGTTTTTCTCTTTTGGATTAGTCAGGACCTTGTGGGAAGCATAATCCATTGATATCCTCAAAAGAAAGCTTTCCCATACACTTGCATTTCAAATAACAAGGGAATTTTACATATTGTCTGCCGTTCTGTATATATTTTTTATGTATTTATTTGGTTTAGCTTTTATTGGAGTTTGTTAATTTCTCCAGGGTAAGTTCCTCAAAATGATAGTTCTGTGAATACAGTGCAATGTGAATACAGTGCAAGGTGTGTGTGTGTGTGTGTGTGTGTGTGTGTGTGTGTGTGTGTGTGTGTGTGTGTGTGTGAGAGAGAGAGAGAGAGAGAGAGAGAGAGAGAGATGTACCTTCAAGTTGATTACGACTTATGGTGACCCTATGAATCAGCGACCTCCAATAGCATCTGTCATGAACCACCTTGTTCAGATCTTGCAAGTTCAGGTCTGTGGCTTTCTTTATGGAATCAATCCATCCCTTGTTTGGCCTTCCTCTTTTTCTACTCCCTTCTGTTTTTCCCAGCATTATTGTCTTTTCTAGTAAATCATGTCTTCTCATTATGTGTCCAAAGTGTGATAACCTCAGTTTCATTATTTTGGCTTCTAGTGATAGTTCTGATTTAATTTGTTCAAACATCCCATTGTTTGACTTTTTCATGGTCCATGGTATGCACAAAGCTCTCCTCCAACACCCCATTTCAAATGAGTTGATTTTTCTCTTATCTACTTTTTTCACTGTCCAACTTTCACATCCATACATAGAGATCGAGAATACATGGTCTGAATGATCCTGACTTTAGTGTTCAGTGCATTTCTGGATCTTTTCTAGTTCTCTCATAGTGCCCTCCCCAGTCCTAACCTTCTTCTGATTTCTTGATTACTATCTCCATTTTGGTTAATGACTGTGCCAAGGTATTGATAATCCTTGACAAGTTCAATGTCCTGATTGTTGACTTTAAAGTTACATAAATCTTCTGTTGTCGTTACTTTAGTCTTCTTCATGTTCAGCTGTAGTCTTGCTTTTGTGCTTTCCTCTTTAACTTTCATCAGCATTAGTTTTAAATCATTACTGGTTTCTGCTAGTAGTATGGTATTGTCTGCATATCTTAAATTATTGCTATTTCTCCCTCCAATTTTCACACCTCCTTCATCTTGGTCCCATCTGCTTTCCGTATGTTATGTTCTGCATATAGGTTAAACAAATAAGGTGACAAAGTACACCCCTGTCTCACGCCATTTCCGATTGGGAACCAATCAGTTTCTCCATGTTCTATCTTTACAGTAGCCTCTTGTCCAGAGTATAGGTTGTGCATCAGGACAATCAGATGCTGTGGCACCCCCATTTCTTTAAAAGCATTCCATAGTTTTTCATGATCTACACAATCAAACGTTTGGCTGTAACCTGTAAAGCACAGGGTGATCTTCTTCTGAAATTCCTTGCTCCGTTTCATTATCCAACATATGTTTGCGATATGATCTCTAGTGCCTCTTCCTTTTCTAAATCCAGCTTGGACATCTGGCACTTCTTGCTCCATATATGGTAAGAGCCTTTGTTGTAGTATCTTGAGCATTACTTTACTTGCATGGGATATTAAGGCAATAATTACTGCATTCCTTGGGATCCCCTTTCTTTGGAATTGGGATATATATTGAATGCTTCCAGTCTGTGGGCCATTGTTTTATTTTCCATATTTGTTGACAAATGTTTGTCAAAATTTGGACAGGTACAGTCTCAGTAACTTGTAGCAACTCTATCGGTATACCATCTGTTCCTGGTGATTTGTTTCTTCCAAGTATTTTAAGAGCAGCTTTCATCTCACATTCTAACATTTCTGGTTCTTCATCGTATGGTTCCTCTGTGAATGAATCTATCATCCTTGCATCTCTTTTATAGAGTTCTTTAGTGTATTGCCTCCATCTTCCTTTTATTTCATCTCGGTCGGTCAGTGTGTTCCCCTGTTGATTATTCAACATCCCTACTCTTTGTGTAAATTTCCCTTTAAGTTCTCTAATCGTTTGGAATAAGGCTGAATGGAGTGTTGGGATTTGGGTATAAGGGTGAAGATGTTACAAAAATGTTTCTGCAATTTTGTGGGCCATCTACTGTGCATAGATACTAGCAGTGTCCAGTTTCCTTAAAGAATCTGTTAAGTAGCCAACTGGATAAATCAAATGTCTTAATTTTGAACCACAGTTTGTTTGCTGTGTTGTTCAGTGTTTCCAACCACACTCCTATTGGTTTTCCTCTTTCTCATTTTGTTTCTTCACCTTTCTGTCTCTTTGTTTTTGGTCCTTTAATCCTCCCACAACAATCCTACCATCTGTTTCTCACCATCCCTTTCTTGTGTGAGTCCAGGCCCTGTACTGTAGCAAGGCTTCCTGAATACAGGTTTTTATTCCCTCAAGACTTAAAGGCTCCAGCCCACTGTGGGAGCAGATGGCCTTCCTGCAAAACCCTTGGTTTAATGGCTTGGTGATCTAGTGTGACAGCGGCTGCCTTGGAATTTTCAGAAAAGAAGGAAAATGCCATTGTGTTTGATTTTTAAAGAGTGATTGCCTTTTCTGAGGCTATTTGTACAAACCTAAAATACCAAAAGTTCTGTGATGCCTTCAAGTCTCATTTTATTGTGGCATATGGTTTTCATAGGCACTATGAGCCTTACTTCATTAGATGCATGGACAGAGAAGGAGTTTGATACATAAACTCATTGCTTGAGGCACTGTGATAAAAAGGGAAGATCTTAAAGTTAGGGACACAGGAAGCTGCCTTATAGCAAGTCAGACAATTGGTCCGTCTAGCTTTATATTAGCAACACTGACTAGCAGACGCTCTCGAGTTTCAGGTAGGGAGTCTTTCCCAAGCCTACCTGGAAATGCCAGGGACTGAACCTAGGACCTTCTGCATGCAAAGCAGACGCTCTACCACAGATCTGTGGCCCTTGTATGACTTAACTCCTATATTGTTGGTGTGCAAATTATTCATGCAAAACCTAATTTAAAAGTAATCTGCTTTTTCTGGAACTTTAAAATGTGAATGCTGAAGAATTGCCTTACACCAAATGGAGAATAACTGGCAGTCAGAATCCTCTTTTCCATTGTGTCAAATTTAACTGATTCCTGATCTGACAGCACTTAACAGACCCAGCTATCATTTAATTATTGGTATGGTTTCACCATCTCAGCTGGACTGTGGAGCAAGCATCTTGGTAATGCAAATATAGACATTAAAGGGACAATGCAAAGTGTCTGCTGTGGCTTAACTGTTCTCAAAAGGGTAGATATGCTATTTTATGTTTGGCATATGGTGCAGACTAGGAGGGTGTTGGGCCTAACCAGCTCTGTCACTGAATCTAATTAGCTTTTCTGTTTGCTCGTTTCTCTTTATGTCAACAGGGGAGGATGACCCTGTTAACTTTATCCAGCAAGCATTAGAGGGTAACCTGAAGGAATAATGTATATGAGATTAGACCACAGATGGGCAACTTGCAACCTAGCAGCTACATGTAACCCCTAACCTTATTTTATATGAACCCCCAGTACCCTTTGCATGCATTCTTTCATCTTCAGAGTTCTTCTTTATTAATCAAAATTTATACTGTTTAATATAATAAAAATCTTTAACATGAAAATATTTACATGAAAACAATAAAAATATAGCAACATTCAATAAAACTTCCTAAAAATGAGATCAAAACAAACCGGAACAATATATTGCAAATAAAATTCAACAGTGTGTGAAACAAAAAATAAAGTTAAGAGAGTCCAGAAAAGTTGGTTTAATCGTATATGTTTCCAAGAGCCGTTTAAATGACATAACTGTCTTTGCCTCACAGTTTACCAAAGGGAGGACATTCAAAGGGCCCTTCCTGTTCATTTCCTCCTTATTTTTCCTGCCTTTTTAAAATGGCTTTTTCTATGTAGCTTCAGAACAATTGGAAGGAGAAAGGGCAGTATTTTGTTTGATAAAAATAATCTTATTTTGCTCTTTTCCTGGTTGTATGGATTGGAGAAAACAAGCTCTCCCCCCTACCAGCTATATGAGATCAAATTGGTAGGCATGAAAAAAGGCAGGAAGCAACTTAAGTATTAAAATACATTCAGCATACAGCTCTTTACATTGACCACAAAATGCAACAGGTGGAAAATATGTTAAATTTGGTAAATACGGTAAATTTAAATTTTCATTAGGGAGTAACACTAGTGGCAGAATCTGTCTTTGCCTTTATGTGATTTCACTGATGATTATTTTAATATTACCAAGAAGTATTTTAGGTTCTTAACATTTTTCTTTCTTCCAAATATTTTATTTTTACTGCATGGGCAGGGTCATAGCCATGACGTATGTGCAGAACATTTTACATCAATTGAATAAGAACACAAGAGCAACTCTGCTGGATCATACCAAAGGTCTATCTTGTCCAGCCTCCTGGGCCAGTAGGCAACCAGATGGCTGCAAGAAGCCCACGAGCAGAACATGAGGACAATATCTATTTACATTATTTTATTGAGAGCATTTTAAACCCTCCCTACATCAGGGAATCCCAGGACAGGCTACAGCTAGTAACTCTTTGGGGAAGAGCCATAACTCAGTGGTAGAACATCTGTTTTGCATGCAGAAGGTCCTAGGTTCAGCATCTCTGGGAAGGGTTGGGATATACTTCCTGTCTAAAATCCCGAAGAGTTGCTGCCGGTCAGCGTAGACAGTCCTGAGCTAGATGGACCAACAGTCTGACTCTGTATAAGGCAGCTTCCTATATTCCTAGCATTTCAAAACAACAGCGATCCAGCAGATAACAGCAGCTAAAATAATACTTCATGCTACAAAAGATTTTAATTTGTAACTAACTACAGCAGCGGACTATATTTATTTGTCTAATTCCATTTATGAATCTCTTCATATGAAACAACTCTAGGCTACTTAAAAAAACTATTAACAATCTTTCCTGTACACTGCCCTGATCTTTTACGAGAGGGTGGTATATTTATTTATTTATTTATTTATTTAATTACATTTTTAAACCGCCCTATAGCAACAAGCTCTCAGGGCGGTGTACAAAAGATAAAAACAGGTTAAAACACAAATAAACATGAAAACAATACAGTATAAAAATATATAAACAAAATTAAGACAAAGACAAATTAAAGTAGAATTTAAAATGCCTGGGCAAAGAGGTAGGCCTTTACCTGGCGCCGAAAAGATAACAAAGAAGGCGCCAGGCGTATCTCGTCAGGGAGGGCGTTCCATAACTCGGGGGCCACCACCGAGAAGGCCCTAGCTCTAGTTATTACTCTCCAGGCCTCCATATGCGTTGGAACCCGGAGAAGGGCCTTCGACGTCAGGCGCAGTGAACGGGCTGGTACATAGCGGGAGAGGTGTTCCACCAGGTATTGCGGTCCAATGCCGTTAAGGGCTTTATAGGTAAGAACCAACACTTTGAATCTGACCCGGAAACATATTGGTAGCCAGTGCAGCTGGGCCAGGACAGGAGTTATATGATCATATTTTTTAGTCCCGGTAAGAACTCTGGCCGCAGCATTCTGCACCAGCTGAAGTTTCCGAACCGTCTTCAGAGGTAACCCTACATAGAGTGCATTACAGTAATCCAATCTAGAGGTTACCAGAGCATGGATAACTGTGGCAAGGTTCTCCCTGTCCAGATAGGGTCGCAGTTGGGCTACCAGCCGAAGCTGGTAGAACGTGTTCCGTGCCACCGAGGCTACCTGAGCCTCCAGAGACAGGAGCGGATCTAATAAGACCCCCAAACTACGGACCTGCTCCTTTAGGGGGAGTGTAACCCCATCTAGGGCAGGTCGGACATCAGCCATCTGGGCAGAGAGCTCCCCCACCAACAGCATCTCAGTCTTGTCAGGATTGAGTTTCAGTTTATTAGCTCTCATCCAGTCCATTATCGCATCCAGGCAGTGGTTTAGTACATCAACAGCCTCACCTGAAGAAGATGAAAAGGAGAAGTAGAGCTGCGTATCATCACCATATTGCTGGAAACGCACTCCAAATCTCCTTATGACCTCACCCAGCGGCTTCATATAGATATTAAAAAGCATGGGGGACAGAACCGAACCCTGCGGGACCCCATATTGGAGTACCCAGGGATTCGAGTAATGGTCCCCAAGCACCAACTTCTGGAGACGATTCTCGAGGTAGGAGCACAGCCACTGCCAAGCAGTGCCTCCAACTCCCAAGTCCGCAAGCCGCCCCAGAAGGATACCATGGTCGATGGTATCAAAAGCCGCTGAGAGGTCCAGGAGAACCAACAGAGTTACACTCCCTCTGTCTTTCTCCCGACAGAGGTCATCATACAGGGCGACCAAGGCTGTTTCTGTACCAAACCCCGGCCGAAAGCCCGATTGAAATGGATCCAGATAATCAGTTTTATCCAGGAGAGCCTGGAGCTGGCGAGCGACCACACGCTCTAAAACCTTGCCCAGGAATGGAACATTTGCTACCGGTCTATAGTTGTCAAGGTTTTCAGGGTCCAAGGAGGGTTTTTTTAGGAGCGGTTTCACCACCGCCTGTTTCAGACAGAGTGGTACCACTCCTCTCGTAAAGAGGCATTGATCACCTCCTTGGCCCATCCGGCTGTTCCATTCCTGCTAGTTTTTATTAGCCACGAGGGGCAAGGATCCAGAGCAGACGTGGTCGCCCGCACCTGTCCAAGCACCTTGTCCACATCCTCGAGCTGTACCAACTGAAATTCATCCAATAAAACAGGACAAGACTGTGCTCTGGACACCTATAAGAACATAAGAACATAAGAAGAGCCTGCTGGATCAGGCCAGTGGCCCATCTAGTCCAGCATCCTGTTCTCACAGTGGCCAACCAGGTGCCTGGGGGAAGCCCGCAAGCAGGACCCGGGTGCAAGAACACTCTTCCCTCCTGAGGCTTCCGGCAACTGGTTTTCAGAAGCATGCTGCCTCTGACTAGGGTGGCACAGCACAGCCATAATGGCTAGTAGCCATTGATAGCCCTGTCCTCCATGAATTTGTCTAATCTTCTTTTAAAGCCATCCAAGCTGGTGGTCATTACTGCATCTTGTGGGAGCAAATTCCATAGTTTAACTATGCACTGAGTAAAGAAGTACTTCCTTTTGTCTGTCCTGAATCTTCCAACATTCAGCTTCTTTGAATGTCCACGAGTTCTAGTATTATGAGAGAGGGAGAAGAACTTCTCTCTATCCACTTTCTCAATGCCATGCATAATTTTATACACTTCTATCATGTCTCCTCTGACCCGCCTTTTCTCTAAACTAAAAAGCCCCAAATGCTGCAACCTTTCCTCGTAAGGGAGTCGCTCCATCCCCTTGATCATTCTGCTTGCCCTCTTCTGAACCTTTTCCAACTCTAGAATATCCTTTTTGAGATGAGGCGACCAGAACTGTACACAGTATTCCAAATGCGGCCGCACCATAGATTTATACAACGGCATTATGATATCGGCTGTTTTATTTTCAATACCTTTCCTAATTATCGCTAGCATGGAATTTGCCTTTTTCACAGCTGCCGCACACTGGGTCGACATTTTCATCGTGCTGTCCACTACAACCCCGAGGTCTCTCTCCTGGTCGGTCACCGCCAGTTCAGACCCCATGAGCGTATATGTGAAATTAAGATTTTTTGATCCAATATGCATAATTTTACACTTGTTTATATTGAATTGCATTTGCCATTTTTCCGCCCATTCACTCAGTTTGGAGAGGTCTTTTTGGAGCTCTTCGCAATCCCTTTTTGTTTTAACAACCCTGAACAATTTAGTGTCGTCAGCAAACTTGGCCACTTCACTGCTCACTCCTAATTCTAGGTCATTAATGAACAAGTTGAAAAGTACAGGTCCCAATACCGATCCTTGAGGGACTCCACTTTCTACAGCCCTCCATTGGGAGAACTGTCCGTTTATTCCTACTCTCTGCTTCTGCTTCTTAACCAATTCCTTATCCACAAGAGGACCTCTCCTCTTATTCCATGACTGCTAAACTTCCTCAGAAGCCTTTGGTGAGGTACCTTGTCAAACGCTTTTTGAAAGTCTAAGTACACTATGTCCACTGGATCACCTCTATCTATATGCTTGTTGACACTCTCAAAGAATTCTAATAGGTTACTGAGACAGGAGTTTCCCTTGCAGAAGCCATGCTGGCTCTGCTTCAGCAAGGCTTGTTCTTCTATGTGCTTGGTTAATCTAGCTTTAATAATACTTTCTACCAGTTTTCCAGGGACAGAAGTTAAGCTAACTGGCCTGTAATTTCCGGGATCCCCTCTGGATCCCTTTTTGAAGATTGGCGTTACATTTGCCACTTTCCAGTCCTCAGGCACGGAGGAGGACCCGAGGGACAAGTTACATATTTTAGTTAGCAGATCAGCAATTTCACCTTTGAGTTCTTTGAGAACTCTCGGGTGGATGCCATCCGGGCCCGGTGATTTGTCAGTTTTTATATTGTCCATTAAGCTTAGAACTTCCTCTCTCGTTACCACTATTTGTCTTAGTTCCTCAGAATCCCTTCCTGCAAATGTTAGTTCAGGTTCAGGGATCTGCCTTATATCTTCCACTGTGAAGACAGATGCAAAGAATTCATTTAGCTTCTCTGCAATCTCCTTATCATTCTTTAGGACACCTTTGACTCCCTTCTCATCCAAGGGTCCAATTGTCTCCCTAGATGGTCTCCTGCTTTGAATGTATTTATAGAATTTTTTGTTGTTGGTTTTTATGTTCTTAGCAATGTGCTCCTCAAATTCTTTTTTAGCATCCCTTATTGTCTTCTTGCATTTCTTTTGCCAGAGTTTGTGTTCTTTTTTATTTTCTTCATTCGGACAAGACTTCCATTTTCTGAAGGAAGACTTTTTGCCTCTAAGAGCTTCCTTGACTTTGCTCGTTAACCATGTTGGCATCTTCTTGGCCCTGGCGGTACCTTTTCTGATCTGCGGTATGCACTCGAGCTTCTAATATAGTGTTTTTAAACAACTTCCAAGCATTTTCGAGTGATGTGACCCTCTGGACCTCATTAGGATCAACTGCTACAATATTGGAGTCAAGGTCCCGGCGGATGTTCGTGATCTTATCTTGGAAGTGTCTCGCAAACTCATTACAGCGAGCTGTTGATGATATTATTGCGTTCTGAGGACCAGAATGTAAGAGTCCCCGAACAACTTTATAAAGCTCCGCTGGGCGGTTGGAAGATGACTGAATGGAGGCAGCAAAGTACTGCTTCTTTGCTGCCCTCACCGCCTTCACATAGAGCTTGGTGGAGACCTTCACAAGTGCAAGGTTACAGCCGTCGGGAGTTCGTCTCCATTTGCACTCAAGCCGTCTCCTTTCTTGCTTCATCACTCTTAGCTCCGGGGTAAACCACGGAGCCCGTTGAGCTCTGCAAAGGAGAGGGCGCATTGGGGCGATCGTGTCAGCTGCCCGGGTCATTTCCGTATTCCACAGATTGACCAGGGTTTCGACAGGAGCGTCAGTTTTATCAGCCGGAAAACTCCCCAGAGCCTTCTGAAAACCCTCAGGATTCATTAGTCTCCGGGGACGGACCATCTTAATTGGTCCTCCACCCTTGCAGAGGGAAGAAAACATTGTGAGTCTAAACCTCAATAGGCGGTGATCTGACCATGACAAAGGAACAGATGTAAAATTCCTCACTCCCAGATCATTTATAAAATACTTTTATAAATAAATTATATCTCAAACTTTTGTGTATAAAACAATTAGAACAATTTCATATACCCAAGTGCCTGAGCAAATAGACAAATTTAACTTGGTACCAAAATGCCAAGAATGTCAGTATGTGCCATATTTTGGGGGGAGAGGGCATTCCATAATCAGGTGCCACTACTGTGAAGGCCCTATCCAGTGTCACCACCTGATGTGCTTCAACTCAATGTCTTCTTCACTGTTTTCCCCAGCCACTGATATTCAGAGGCGTGGGGCCTCCAATCCTGGAGGTAATAGATCCTTAGCAGCACTATGAGTTACAGTGTGTTAATTGTTTGCTGTTAAAATGTTAGGGCTGTATATGCTTTTATTGATGTATTTTATGTTTTGTTGTATATATCACCCTAAGCACCTTTGGAGGAAGGGCAAAACATAAATACATACCCTAAATAAATAGCTGACATGACTAGTGGCTATGACACTCCACACACACACACAAACTCCCCCAAAAGTACAAGTACTTTAGTTGCATCCATAGGTAAAAGTATACAGTCAAATGCCTTTAACACATTCTTGAAATACCTTATATACTATTTTAACTGATGAAATGATACATTTTTTAGGAAATATGACAAAGAATTGAAAACATGTTTATAACATGGTCAGCCTGGATTTGATTATGAATGAAAGGATGCAGCTATAATCTTTTTAATCTGCATATTTACTATGCAGTATAATGAGCCAAGCACTGCAGCATTCTCCCCTTTTAAGTGTACACAAAGCCTTAAAAGACCTTAATCGAGCAGAGTAGTTAACATGGGTATGTTAATGTGCACTTTATCATAAGGGTTTGATTACCACTGTCTAATGCAGAATCAGTGGTTTGGATCTTAAACCCCTGTGAAACCACAGTCTAGTCAGAACTAAGCAGTTTAGGAATATTTGTTTCATGCAGTATCATAGGAAGGGCTGTAACTCAGTGGGAAAATGCATGTTTTGTGTGCAAAAGGCCCTAATTTTAATCCCCAGTGTTTCCATGGAGGGTGAGGGTAGACTCCTGTCAGAAGCCTTGAAGACTGCTGCTAGTCAGTGTTGGCAGTACTGAGCTAGATGTACCAATGCTCTGACTTGGTATAAGTCAGCTTCCTATGTTCCTATGAAGAAGGTATTATGGCTTCATAAATAGTTCACTGCTTTCCAGCGCAGTCCTGCAGATGTCTACTCAGAGGTAGTGGTGGATGGATCACTCTGTTTCTGGTCCATGTCCATTTCTGTTATCTTTATTCAGAAATCTGTTCCCTCTTGTTTTTATTATTATTATTATTAAATTTTATTTATACCCCGCCTTTCGTCCAAAGGCCCTCAAGGCGGCTTACACAGAAAAATAAACGCAGGTGTAGAAATACAATAAAAATACAATAAAAACAATACAATTTTCAAAAATTAAATTAAATAACAAATGACATTATCATTATCAGCACCACCAAGAAAGAGGGGGTGGTGTTAGCGGGGGCGGCAGAAGGGCGACAGGCATTTGTTACAGCAAAGCTGTTCGCTGTTTCAATGTTGTCTTCCTCTCCATGTCCTCGGGCTCGCTCAGCTGCTGCTCCCCAGGCTTCTGCTGCTGGTGACGGTTTATGTTGGGGGACGGCTGCGGGAGCTTGGGCTTGGGGACCTGGGCCTTGCCTGGAGCAGGAAGAGGAGAAGGACGTGGCGGCGGCGGCTTTTGTTGAGTGGGAGGCCCCATGCCAGGCTGTTGTGGGGCAGGAGGCACCGGGCTGTGTTCACATTAATTTCAATGGGACCTACGTGCAACGAATGCAGTCCGGATTCAATCCATCCTGACCATATTTACATGATTTTTCAGCCACCCCGGAAATTTGAAAAAGGAAAAATGGCCTACAAATATGACTGCCGACACAACCGGACCTCCTTTGTCTTACCTCCTGCTCTTTCCAGTTTACTCTGCAGATAAAACTTACGAAAATCTGTATTTAATTATGGACTTAAATATGTAGTTTATCACAAAATAACATTTAAATGCATACTTTATTTTAACGTATGCTTTCCTAAAATGTCAACCTAAAACAGTCTTTGTTTTCTTTATTTGAATATATACATTTTGAGACCCAATTTGATTGCAATATGTTTTAAACTGTTTTTAATTTTGTATTTTACATTGTTGCAAACCGCCCTGGGACCTTCTAGTGAAGGAAAGGTAATAAGTGATGATGATGTACATATTTTGAGCTGAGAACTTTATTACAAAATTTGGAGAAGTGTGAAATCCAAAAGATAATTACATTTTGATCTGTGTATTAGCCCTAGAGTTGTGAATTAGGTGAGTTTGCTTAAAAATGCAGACTAAACAAAATTCTCCTCCAACCCTATTGAGAAGTAAATGTCATTTAGTTCAATGGAACTTGCTCCCAGGTACGTGTGTATTGGATTCCAGCCTTATGGGATTTAGGCTGCAAGTCTACTTAGAAGCAACTCTTATTAAATTCAATGGGGTTTACTCCCAGGTAAGTGGGATTGATTGCACCCTTAGTGTGTTAGGATTGTAACATACACATTACAGCCCTGCTTTGTTTACCTATTAAAGCTTAATGTCTAAGCGTGCACATGCCTTTTTAATCGTGTGTGTTGCATGAAGAGTCACAATTAGCCCATGTTTCATGGGTTGTTTCTGCAATATACTTGGAAGGGCAAATGAGTATTCCTCAAATACTGTTGTCCTAGTAGGTACACAATGCAAGAAAGCAATATACCGCTCTTAAAATTATAAAATGTGGTGGCTCTCAGCATGGCAAAATGCCTTGGTCTGCCTAGGAACAACGTACATTTGATATACAGTCAGCTTCATCAGCATTTGGCTTGAACAGGCAAATATCTTTTAAAGAGCTGCCACCATCCTCATTGTTTGTCTGATACATTTTTTACTTGCCTTCAATTGATCCCATTAATGACTACTAAGAATTCTTTTGTATCATCTGTCAGTTGCACATCAGTCATTCAAACAGAAGCTTGGAAGAGCAGAGCAGTTCTGCTTCAATTAGGGGTATAATCATGCAATGCCAATCAACGCTTGCCATGGTTCTTTAGTATTAGTTCTGCACTTGAAATCACTGTGTGCACTTTGTGTTTAAAATATACACCAAATTTTGAGGTGATTTTAACATGTCGCTCTTCTCCCCCATCCTTAAACTACAGTTCATTTGTTTGTCTTAAAAGGAGTTGAAAGCAAAGCTCAGTCGTTGGCATAGAAAAATTCGCCTTTTGAAAAGTAGGCTCTGAGGAAAACCTGTATTAAAGAATACCTATAGAGTTGTGGATTTAAAAAGGGTAGGGGAGAATAAAATGTATTACGCTTAGATATAAATGATTCTGCTATACATTTTAAAAAGGCACAAAAATGTAATATGAAAGACCCATTAACATGCCAACATTGTGTTAAACCAGTTTTATGACATGATTTAGTTAAATCTTTTGAACAGATTTTCTATTTATGTACTTTGTATGAGTTTTTAAAATACACTCCAGGGTAGTAAGAACAATCCTCCTCTCTTGCCAGTTTTTTTTTTTTTTTTTACAGTGAAAGTTCCCTGCTCCCTGCCATACTGAATTTCTACCTAAAGTTGATTAGTAATTAGGTCACTGGGGCTTTTTGTTAAATCTGCATTAGCACAGTTGATTGACTCCATTCCAGTTTCCTGTAGATAGAATCATATACTAGCATAGCCAAGAATACAACATTTTTTTGTATGAAGGCTCACTAAGGGGAAGAGTTGTAGCTTAGTTGTAGAGCAGTCTGTTTTGCATGCAGAGAGCCCCAGGTTCAATTTCTAGCATCTCCAGGTAAGCCTGGAAATGGCTCATGTCTGAAAACCCTGGAGAGCCACTGCTAGTTGGGCCCCATCTGCACTATACATTTAAAGCACTATTATGTTACTTTAAACAGTCATGGCTTTCCCCAAAGAATCCTGGGAACTGGTGTTTGTTAAAGGAGACCATATTCCTCATGCAAAGATACAATTCCCAGAGTTCCCTGGGAAGAGGGATTGATCGTTAAACTACTCTGGGAATTATAACTCTGTGAAGGGAATAGGGGTCTCTAACAACTCTCAGCATCCTTAACAAACTACAGCTCCCAGGATTCTTTGAGGAAAGACATGACTATTATTTGTTTGTTTGTTTGTTTGTTTATTATTGAATTTATATCCCGCCCTTCCTCCCAGCAGGAGCCCAGGGCGTCAAACAAAAGCAGTAAAAACACTTTAAAACATAAAACAGACCTTAAAATACATAAAACAAAACAACTTTAAAAACATTCTTTAAAAAAGCTTTAAAAACATCTTAAATAAAAAGGGTTAAAAACATTGTTTAATGTTAAAAAAACATTAAAAGCAATTCCAACACAGACGCAGACTGGGATAGGTCTTAACTTAACAGGCTTGTTGAAAGAGGAAAGTTTTCAATAGGCACCGAAAATATAACAGAGATGGCGCAAGGGGAGGAAATTCCATAGGGTAGGTGCTACCACACTAAAGGTCCTTTTCCTATGTTGTGCAGAACAGACCTCCTGATAAGATGGTATCCGCAGGAGGCCCTCGCCAGCAGAGCGCAGTCATCGACTGGGTATATAAGGGGTAAGATGTATCCTGGTCCTAAGCTGGCTATTTAAAGTGGTATAATACTGCTTTGCATGTACAGTAGGGCTCCGCCTTACGGTGTTCCGCTGATGCGGCGGCTTTTGTTTTTAATTTAAAAGCTATTTTTTTTCTCTTTTGCGACGTTTTCGCGTCATTTTTGCACGACGCGGCCCATTAAAGTCAATGGGGTTCCGCTTTACGGCGTTTTCCGCTTTACGGCGGGGGTTCGGAATGGAACCCGCCGTATAAGCGGAGCCCTACTGTATAGTGCAGATGGGGCCTCAGTGTAAACAAAGCTGAGTTTGATAAAAGAATGGTCTAACCTTGTTGTAAACCGCCCAGAGAGCTTCGGCTATGGGGCGGTATACAAATGCAATAAAATAAATAAATAAATAAATAACCTTGTACTAGGCAGCTTTCTATGTTTGTATATGCCTTCTCCTAAAAATATCCACAAGTACTTCTTAACATGCATATCCCTTTACTTTTTGTCATCTTATATCCATTGTAATAGATGAGATGAATGTATCTTTGAATTTTATTTTTATACTCAGAAATTTAATTCACATTCCTACATATGTGCAATTTGAATTGTATCTCTTGTTTCATGTCTGCAAAACACAGGTACACACCCCAGTCCCTAGTTATGTGTGTATATAATATCTAGTTAGGAGGCAGTGCCTGTGTCAAAATCTCACTGCAACAGAATCGGAAAATGGCAACTTCCCTTTAGATACATTTATTACATGTAGAATAAAAAGGTGATCGCACAATGTTCACACATTGTGTATGTGCATATGAATGTACCCTACATGTAGTAAGTAAGGCAGCTGAATAGGTTCCCCCTCCATTTTCAATATAAATGGAGGAATTTTTTAAACATGAGTAGAAATCTTTTTTGGGGTGGAGGCAGTACAGTATAGGGGGCTTGTAAACATCTTAAAACAATCGTAAAACATTAAGTTTCAAACGCTTGTTGGTCATCCTAGTAAGGTACCTTTTTGCACTTCTTGTCTTTCAGTGTTGTATCCAATAAGAAGATAAAATATCACCTGAATGGGCAGTTGCTTTTCTGTATCTTTAGTCTAACTGCAAGGATTAAAGAGATTTACCATTCCATATAGGGGCAGTCACTGGCACTTAGAAATCAGCAGAGGGGATTGATTTATTTTATTTTTATTTTAATATTATTTAAAATCTTTTATATATTGCTTAATATTTCAAAACTCTTTAAGCAGTAGAGAGCCTTAGCGTGCCCTAACTTGCCTACACTTGGTTTGCACCTCCACATTGCAGGCAGGAGGCCCATGTGAACCTCCCATATCTCATCCAGGTCCATCTCACCTGGATGCAATCTGTGCAAGCTTCATTAACCATCTATGGGTAAACTCTTAGCCAGTTTTGAAATATTGATGAAGCACATTGTTTTTTCATGGGATGGGCCCTGTGAGTCTTTGTATCTTTGCCTTAAAAGAATAATTCGAGGATGGTACAAGAATAAGGTCAGGGGAGCAGTTTCTGTAAAATAAAGACTTTATATTGTGATGGTTCTCCATACCTTGGCCCTGATCCAGGACAACACTTAAGCAGATCAGCTGTCTCATCTGCAGCTATAACAACTACTGTTGTGCATGAATTAAACAGGCACTTAAATTCATTGGGAGACCCAAATTATTTGCTGGGAGTGGAAACAATTTACACATACAAGGCTGCAGAACGCTTACACTTTGGTGCCTCTAATTAGACTAGGAAAAGGCTTAAAATTGAATGTATTTTGTTTGCACAAGTCATGTAATGACATTGCTAGTAGTAGAATGAAGTCCTGGGTAGCAGTGTAATTGATAAGTGCAGATCCAGAAGATGAAACTGATACAACTGCTTGCCTGGGAATCCTTTTCTATTTCTTCTTTTCAGCTGCCTCTCTCTAGTTTCCTTGACTGTCTCCATTATAGTGCTGATAAGCCAGTTCTGTTGGTCTCAAAAGCCAAAGAAGTAGATGGAGTGTTGGGCTGGTACTAGAGACCTGAGGTCAGGGTACAGTGCTGCCCAGACCTCAAACCTGAGGTTTGCTTGGAGGGGGAGAAAGCCCCCCCAAGCATATTTCCATGCTGCCAGTGACCCTGAAGAGCCGTTGGCTGCTATCCCCCAGAATTGGAGGGACTGCCTAGGTTCCCGACTAGCTCTCATATCCCACCTCCCATTCTTTCCCAGGGCCACAGGAGCAGAGAAGACAGCAAGTCAAACAGAGCTGCCACTAAACTTGCACTGTTAGACTACAACTGCTATCATCCGCAGCCAGCGATGATGGTTGTTGTAGTTCAGCAGTAGCTGATAGCTGCATTTGAGGCCACTCAGGAGGAGGGGAATGTGCATGGAATCGGCCCTTTTTATGTGCTTGAACCCCCTGAATTTTTATTTTTATATGCTTTTTATATGCTTTTACATTTTTACTGCTCTTTTATTGGTTTTAGGTAGCATTTTTGTTTTAATGATATTGTTTGTTTGTTTATATTGTGTATATGCTTAGAAAATTTTAAAATATTAAGCTGTTTATAAATGTTCCTAAATAAGCACCTGCCTATATCAGGACCTCACTGAGAGCCAGGAAATGGTGGAGCTTCCATTTTCTATATAAGGGTAGTATTCATTGGCTGTCCTACTCAGAATAGGACACTGAAGTTAATAGCTTAGGCTCATCATTTCCAATGGGTTTGCTCTGAGTTGGACTTGAACACAACCCAGTCTGAGCTGCTTTGCTGTTGAAGCAACGATTTTATTATGTGTTCCAGTCTTTCTGACCTGGGGAGACAGACAGTTGGGTTCAAATCCCCACTAGGTCAGAACTCATATTGAGCCAGCCTTTAGAGTCTGGGGATTAAGAATAGGAAATGCCACTCTGGTCATCAAAGACAACTTGATTTAGCTTTGCATCCAGAAAGTTTCAGGTTCAGCCCCTGGTATCTCTAGTTAAAATAACCTCACATCTTGGAGAGCGGATGTTGGTCAGAGTATACGGCAGTAGACTAGGCGGACATGATATGTTTCCTGAAAGGCAGTTTTTATATGTAAATATCTCTTGGGATTAGTCTGATTATTTGGTGTAAACCAAGACAGTGATATTTCATGGCACCTTTTTTGTCATATGGACGAACCGCAGGGAAACAGCAATCATTTTCAAAACTGTACGAAGAGTCAAAAGTTCTTTGTTCTGAAGCTGAAATAGACAACTTCTTTTTTGAGCAAGTAAGTAGGAACTTACTTTGAGCAAGTAAGCAGGATGCCCTGGGGAAAAGGTACTCATCTCACATCAGCTAAAAACTGCTGCAAAAATAAACTTGTACTGATCTGCATCAAGCCCACAAAAATTATCTATCACCTTTCAGTGTTGTTTTTTTTTGTACTGCTAAATCCCCTCTGAATGCCGCTTACCATGAAAACCCTATTCATAGGGTCGCCATAAGTCAGAATCGACTTGAAGGCAGTCCATTTCCATTCCAATTGTGCTTAGTATTTTTTGCACTTGGTGTTCTGAGCATCAAATAAATTTTTACATTGATCAGGTTGGGGAATTTTCTTAATTATGAGAACTGTGAATTATAAACTCACCAACCCAAATCTCAAACTGCTAAACAAAAACACAATGCCAAAAATATGCTGTAACTACAATTGAAACTTAAAGATATGCAGTGCTTTTTGTGATGGTAGAGTCACCTCTCTTTTTTGGGGGGGGGGCTGCTTATGGCAGCCATTCTATGCTGGCAACCATGGCATTTTATCAAGATAAGAGTACCAGCATCTTATTTCTTACCAAAATAAATCACTGGAAATAGGCCACCTCCTTTAAGAATGCTGAGTTCAAGTTGTACATAGGTCAGAAATCTCTGACCTTTTTAGTTTTAATAATCCTTATAAAGATGATCCAATATTTTATGGTCAATTCTTTTGTCTCTTAGGAAAAAGTATGGATGAACTTAAAAAGCTGTTACTGTTGGTGTTGGGTTGTGCTGTGCAGGTAAGGTTGCTACTATTTTACAACTTGACTTATATTTGGTAAACCTAATAAACTAATTATATGAGGACTGTTTGCCATCTCCCTGGGAAAAAGATGGCCATCTATGTTAATATAGATAGATTTCTGAAATACTACCAGTGCTAGTAAATAACACCAGTGTTAGTTGGACATCTGTTCACTCTGGTAATAGCTAGTTAAGGTAGTGTACCTCCAGTAATATTTTTATTTATTAATATTAATGTTTGTTTCACTTCATTGTAAATGTTCTGAGGGCAGCTCACACAATAAAAATAAACAATGAAAATAAATATAACCATGAAATTAAACACAGTTCAAAAAAAACGAATAGAGCAGATAAAACCAGCAGCAACAAAGTATTTCCTTATTTAAGAATGAAAATAAAATTATAAATATTCCTATATATGTGATCCCCAAGTGGGAGATTGCTGATGCAGTAGGTGCAACAGATCATCACAAACCTTGCCTGTCCATGGTAGCAAGCTCTGTAGGAATGCTCCACCCCTTTAAGAACATAAGAAGAGCCTGCTGAATCAGGCCAGTGGCCATCTAGTCCAGCATCCTGTTTTCACAGTGGCCAACCAGGTGCCTGGGGGAAGCCCGCAAGCAGGACCCGAGTGCAAGAACACTCTCCCCTCCTGAGGCTTCCAGCAACTGGTTTTCAGAAGCATGCTGCCTCTGACTAGGGTGGCAGAGCACAGCCATCACGGCTAGTAGCCATTGATAGCCCTGTCCTCCATGAATTTGTCTAATCTTCTTTTAAAGCCATCCAAGCTGGTAGCCATTACTGCATCTTGTGGGAGCAAATTCCATAGTTTAACTATGCGCTGAGTAAAGAAGTACTTCCTTTTGTCTGTCCTGAATCTTCCAACATTCAGCTTCTTTGAATGTCCACGAGTTCTAGTATTATGAAAGAGGGAGAAGAACTTTTCTCTATCCACTTTCTCAATGCCATGCATAATTTTATATGCTTAACATAAGAACATAAGAAGAGCCTGCTGGATCAGGCCAGTGGCCCATCTAGTCCAGCATCCTGTTCTCACAGTGGCCAACCAGGTGCCTGGGGGAAGCCCGCAAGCAGGACCCGAGTGCAAGAACACTCTCCCCTCCTGAGGCTTCCGGCAACTGGTTTTCAGAAGCATGCTGCCTCTGACTAGGGTGGCATAGCACAGCCATAATGGCTAGTAGCCATTGATAGCCCTGTCCTGCATGAATTTGTCTAATCTTCTTTTAAAGCCATCCAAGCTGGTGGCCATTACTGCATCTTGTGGGAGCAAATTCCATAGTTTAACTATGCGCTGAGTAAAGAAGTACTTCCTTTTGTCTGTCCTGAATCTTCCAACATTCAGCTTCTTTGAATGTCCACGAGTTCTAGTATTATGAGAGAGGGAGAAGAACCTTTCTCTATCCCCCCTCTCAATGCCATGCATAATTTTATACACTTCTATCATGTCTCCTCTGACCTGCCTTTTCTCTAAACTAAAAAGCCCCAAATGCTGCAACCTTTCCTCATAAGGGAGTCGCTCCATCCCCTTGATCATTCTGGTTGCCCTCTTCTGAACCTTTTCCAACTCTATAATATCCTTTTTGAGATGAAGCGACCAGAACTGCACACAGTATTCCAAATGCGGCCGCACCATAGATTTATACAACGGCATTATGATATCGGCTGTTTTATTTTCAATACCTTTCCTAATTATTGCTAGCATGGAATTTGCCTTTTTCACAGCTGCCGCACACTGAGTCGACATTTTCATCGTGCTGTCCACTACAACCCCGAGGTCTCTCTCCTGGTCGGTCACCGCCAGTTCAGACCCCATGAGCGTATATGTGAAATTAAGATTTTTTGCTCCAATATGCATAATTTTACACTTGTTTATATTGAATTGCATTTGCCATTTTTCCGCCCATTCACTCAGTTTGGAGAGGTCTTTTTGGAGCTCTTCGCAATCCCTTTTTGTTTTAACAACCCTGAACAATTTAGTGTCGTCAGCAAACTTGGCCACTTCACTGCTCACTCCTAATTCTAGGTCATTAATGAACAAGTTGAAAAGTACAGGTCCCAATACCGATCTTTGAGGGACTCCACTTTCTACAGCCCTCCATTGGGAGAACTGTCCGTTTATTCCTACTCTCTGCTTTCTGCTTCTTAACCAATTCCTTATCCACAAGAGGACCTCTCTTCTTATTCCATGACTGCTAAGCTTCCTCAGAAATCTTTGGTGAGGTACCTTGTCAAACGCTTTTTGAAAGTCTACGTACGCTATATCCACTGGATCACCTCTATCTATATGCTTGTTGACACTCTCAAAGAATTCTAATAGGTTACTGAGACAGGACTTTCCCTTGCAGAAGCCATGCTGGCTCTGCTTCAGCAAGGCTTGTTCTTCTATGTGCTTAGTTAATCTAGCTTTAATAATACTTTCTACCAGTTTCCCAGGGACAGAAGTTAAGCTAACTGGCCTGTAATTTCCGGGATCCCCTCTGGATCCCTTTTTGAAGATTGGCGTTACATTTGCCACTTTCCAGTCCTCAGGCACAGAGGAGAACCTGAGGGACAAGTTACATATTTTAGTTAGCAGATCAGCAATTTCACATTTGAGTTCTTTGAGAACTCTCGGGTGGATGCCATCTGGGCCCGGTGATTTGTCAGTTTTTATATTGTCCATTAAGCTTAGAACTTCCTCTCTTGTTACCACTATTTGTCTCAGTTCCTCAGAATCCCTTCCTGCAAATGTTAGTTCAGGTTCAGGGATCTGCCCTATATCTTCCACTGTGAAGACAGATGCAAAGAATTCATTTAGCTTCTCTGCAATCTCCTTATCGTTCTTTAGTACACCTTTGACTCCCTTATCATCCAAGGGTCCAATCGCCTCCCTAGATGGTCTCCTGCTTTGAATGTATTTATAGAATTTTTTTGTTGTTGGTTTTTATGTTCTTAGCAATGTGCTCCTCAAATTCTTTTTTAGCATCCCTTATTGTCTTCTTGCATTTCTTTTGCCAGAGTTTGTGTTCTTTTTTATTTTCTTCATTCGGACAAGACTTCCATTTTCTGAAGGAAGACTGTTTGCCTCTAAGAGCTTCCTTGACTTTGCTCGTTAACCATGCTGGCATCTTCTTGGCCCTGGCGGTACCTTTTCTGATCTGCGGTATGCACTCCAGTTGAGCTTCTAATATAGTGTTTTTAAACAACTTCCAAGCATTTTCGAGTGATGTGACCCTCTGGACTTTGTTTTTCAGCTTTCTTTTTACCAATCCCCTCATTTTTGTGAAGTTTCCTCTTTGAAGTCAAATGTGACCGTGTTGGATTTTCGTGGCAATTGGCCATTTACATGTATGTTTAATTTAATAGCACTGTGGTCACTGCTCCCAATCGGTTCAACAACACTTACATCTCGCACCAGGTCCCGGTCCCCACTGAGGATTAAGTCCAGGGTTGCCGTCCCTCTGGTCGGTTCCATGACCAACTGGTCTAGGGAATAGTCATTTAGAATATCTAGAAACTTTGCTTCTTTGTCATGACTGGAACACATATGCAGCCAGTCTATGTCTGGGTAGTTGAAGTCACCCATTACTACCACATTTCCTAGTTTGGATGCTTCCTCAATTTCATATCTCATCTCCAGGTCTCCCTGAGCATTTTGATCAGGGGGACAATAGACCGTTCCCAGTATTAAGTCCCTCTTGGGGCATGGTATCTCCACCCACAACGATTATGTGGAGGAGTCTGCCTCTTTTGGGGTTTCGAGCTTGCTGGATTCAGTGCCTTCTTTCACGTATAGAGCGACTCCGCCACCAATACGTCCTTCCCTGTCCTTCCGATATAGTTTATATCCAGGGATAACCGTATCCCACTGGTTTTCTCCATTCCACCAGGTCTCCGTTATGCTCACTATATCAATGCTCTCCTCTAAGACCAAGCACTCCAGTTCTCCCATCTTGGTTCGCAGGCTCCTAGCATTAGCGTACAGGCACTTGTAAGCAGTGTCTCTCTTCAAGTGTCTTTGGCACTTGTGGTTTGGCCTGTGGTAATTTTGCTCTTCTGAATTTATATCCTGTGCCCCTGCTCTCACAATGCCTACTTCTAGGCCTACCCCTTTTAAAATTTCATCATTTCTTTGGTTTTTATCCCAGGGGGGAGGTTTATTCCGAACCGGACCTTCCTCAGTTCCTGTCGGGTTTCCCCCCTCAGTCAGTTTAAAAGCTGATCTGCTACCTTTTTAATTTTAAGTGCCAGCAGTCTGGTTCCATTCTGGTTCAAGTGGAGCCCGTCCCTTTTGTACAGGCCCGGCTTGTCCCAAAATGTTCCCCAGTGCCTAACAAATCCAAAACCTTCCACCCGACACCATTGTCTCATCCACGGATTTAGACTGCAAAGCTGGGCCTGTCTGGCTGGTCCTGCGTGTGGAACCGGTAGCATTTCAGAGAAAGCCACCTTGGAGGTCCTGGCTTTCAGCATCCTACCTAGCAACCTAAATTTTGCTTCCAGGACCTCACGGCTGCATTTCCCCATGTCGTTGGTGCCGACGTGCACCACGACCACTGACTCCTCCCCAGCACTGTCTACCAAACTATCTAAACGACGGGCGATATCCGCAACCTTCGCATCAGGCAGGCAAAACACCTTGCGGTCTACACGCCCATCACACCCCCCACTGTCTATGTTCCTAATGATCGAATCACCCACTACATGGATCCCTCCAGCCCCTGGAGATATATCCTCGGCACGAGAGGATAGCTGCTCATCCCCCAAGGAATGGGTCCCTTCTAAGGGATCGTTTCCCTCTTCCTCAGCTGGATACTCTCCTTGCCCGAGACCATCGTTCTCCATGATAGCAGGAGAGCTATCATTGTTGGAGTGGGACACAGCTATAACGTCCCTGAAGGCCTCCTCCACACACCTCTCTGCCTCTCTCCACTTTTCCAGGTCCGTCACCTTGGCCTCAAGGAAATGAAGTCGTTCCCGGAGAGCCAGGAGCTCATTGCACCGAGAGCACACCCACGACTTCTGTCCAACAGGCAGATAATTGTACATGCTGCAGGCGGTGCAAAATACTGGAAAGCCCCCACACCGCTGCTGGCTTCTTACCTGCATAGTTTTGTTTAAGGTTTATTACGTCAATGGGTTGGAGACTGCGGTTTAGTTGAGGCTAGGGAACAGACGGGCAGAGTGGGAGGCCCTGGCCTCCTCGCCCTGCTGCTTAACTCGCCTTGACGCTTTGTCAGCTGGGGCCTTTGTCAGCTGGGGCCTTGACAATGATGTGTTACTTGAGGCTGATGGCTCAACTATCAGCTGGGGCTTAACTCTTTAGGATTATCTCAAGCTTCCTTCCTTTGAAGGCAGGAAGGCAGGCTTCCTTCCTGAGCGAGGGGCGGGGCTGTTTAAGCTTTTGGTTGCTTTTAATCTAAGCAAGGGGCTGCGACTTCCAGGCAAGTCTTTTTTGTTTGTTGTTTTCCCACCTTGAACAGCCTGACCTTTCTTTAACCTAGGGAAACAGAGCTTGTGGTGGTGTTTCAGGAAGGCTAAAGCTGCCCTTTTTAGCAAGGACTGAGCTGACTCTTTCCTGTATGTATCGGTGGAGTTTCCTTTTCCCCCTTCTCTCCGACTGGAATTTAGCCTTGTTTACAGTGTCCCCTGATGCTTTCCTGCTAGGGTGGTGCTGAAAACTAGCTTTCTATAGGCTTCCTTCTCCTAGGATCTGTCTCCTAAGATATAGGTTCTTTCAGGATTTGGCTCTTAGCTCAGGGTGACCTTAGGCTGCCCTTATTACTTATTACTCTGAGCTGTTTTAATTCAATTAAATAATGGAATAAATGGGAGCTACTTACCCTCTTTTTGCTCTGCTGCTTAACTCGCCTTGATGCTTTGTCAGCTGGGGCCTTGACGCTTCATCAGCTGGGGCTCCCTCTAGCTCGTGGACATGACACAGCCAAGCAGGATTCAATGTCCCAAGGCATGACAAAACCAAGTTCAAATTATAAGCGCCCACTAGCTAGCAACGTTTTGGGTTTTCTGCATAAGCCTAAAGTGGAATCCCAGACGAAGGGCTGGTACGTAGAACACTGGTTCTTTTATCTGGTTAATTGCCACAGGGTTAAGGCACTTTTACCATGTATATAGACCAACCATTTAATATGGACCTAAGCCATTCAGGGCTTTAAACACTAGCATGAGCTTGAACTATGCCTGGAAATGAACTGGCAACCCATGCAGCTGTTTTAAAACGGGTTATATGAGATCTAAAGGGAACTGCAGCCAGATTACTTTCCCTTTCTTTCCCCCCCTCTGTGCCGGGAGAACAGTGAAGTAGGTCTGTTGAGCATCCATAAATGAGATGTACTAAGTACATTGATGGTGTACCCCATCAACATAGTGCTAGTCCTTCTTTGATTATAGGTGTGATAATAGCTCCATCCAGAGTGGGGGAACAGTCAGATTCTATCAGGACCCCAACCCTTAACAGCTGGCTGAATCATAAAACCAGGAACACTGGAGGCCAAGGTAGTATAAACCTACTCAGGTCCTGGCATCACGGTTAGGCCAGAGCCTGAGTCCATTGGATCAAGGGCCTTTAAGTTGGTGGACTCCGAGATCCATGCCCTCAGACCTTGAACCCACACCAGGAACCCACATACCCATGTGGGCCTGTGTATTTGGGCAATGTGTCTGGAGGGAATTGTGTGAAAGGGGGAGGAGGGCTAGGCTTCAAGCCGAAGGCCTACCCCTTTAAGACTTTCTGTTACTCAAGGGGCACTTAAAACATAAAAGCCTCCTGTCATCTTACAGAGTTTCTCTCGTGGAGCTTTCTTTGTTGTTGCAACTACCAGCCTGCCTTGCTGACTTGTTCTGTAGGCTCAATCTGTCACGATCCGGACAGGACTGATTCTGTGTCATTCCACTCGTTAAGAAGAAAATGAGTAGAGTATGAGAGATCCAGAAAGAATACTGTGGGAGCAGAGCACAGAAATGTTCACATGAACCCTGGCATCTCAAAGTATGAGGCTTCAGGGCTCTCCAACCAGGCTGGGAGGTTAATTTGGTTCCAAATCAAACTCTTGAGCAGCATGTTTTGGAGGCTGGGCAGGGTGTCGATATGTTCTGTCCCAACCCCTGCTCTCATCTTTTCTAACAAAGGATGGGAGGCTAAATGGAGAGATGTCCCCTCTTCTAAACATTCCCATAGATGTGCTCCTCTAGTGGGAGATCGCTGATAAAAGAGGTGCAGTAGATCATCACACAACTTTATGTCCATGGTAGTAAACTCTGCAGAGGTACCCTACCCCTTTCCCTTCTAACTTCCTCTAATCAAGGGCAAGGATGGGAAGAAATGTCCCTTTTTCTAAAAGTTGTGGCAGGGTAATGGATCTCAGTGTAGCCTCCTGTCCAGGGCTGGCCCTACTGTTAGGCATAGTGAGGTCTCCACCTCAGGCAGCAGATGCTGGAAGGGCAGCGAGTGACACTGAGATGTTGAAGGAGAGAAGTATGCTTGCCAAGGAATCTAACCTGTGCTCCCTAAGTTAGCCTGCTGGCCTTGGTTGTGTTGTAGAAGAACACTATCCCATCACCAGTGCTGAAGCTTCACTTCCTTGTGCAGTACATGGAATGGGAGGGTGCCATCTTGTCCTTCGCCTCGGGCACAAAATACCTTGGACCAATCCTCCTGTCCTGGGGAGGACAGAGGGAGGGGGTAGATGTCTGAACAAAAATGTAGATATACATTTCTCAAAGCATTATTCTTATGTCCACAGACCACTGTAACAGGTGCTAGAGGTCAAGGAAGTCAGTTACTTTTTTTGATCTTAAAAAAACTTAAGAAGGTAGTAGATTAGGACACAGATAAAAGAGGGGGCAAAGAGAAACTCAGTTGCCTAGTCATACAGTTCCAAGGAATTTTTATTCCATCATCCCTACTTTTTTCATTTTTTTAAAAAGAAGGCTTTTATATTGTGAACATGATGAATGGGCTTTGATGGACAGGATTTGTCACTGGAAGTTCTGGTGGCCTCTGTAGCTAGGAGTACCTTTTTCTAGCTATGGCTGGTTTGCCAGCTTTGGCCCCTTTTGGACAGAGTTGACTTGGCCACAATACTCTGCACTCTGGTATCTTCCAGATTGGATTACTGCAATGTGCTTTACATGGGGCTGCCCTTGAAGATGACTCAGAAACGTCAGTTGGTCCAAAATGCAGCAGCCAGATTACTGGCTGCAGTTCCCTTTAGATCTCATATAACCCCTGTTTTAAAACAGCTGCATTGGTTGCCAGTTCATTTCCAGGCATAGTTCAAGGTGCTCATGCTAGTGTTTAAAGCCTTGAATGGCTTAGGTCCATATAAATTGGATGGTCTATACACATGGTAAAAGTGCCTTAACCCTGTGGCAATTAACCAGATAAAAGAACCAGTGTTCTACGTACCAGCCCTTTGTCTGGGATTCCACTTTAGGCTTATGCAGAAAACCCAAAACGTTGCTAGCTAGTGGGCGCTTATAATTTGAACTTGGTTTTGTCATGCCTTGGGACACTGAATCCTGCTTGGCTGTGTCATGTCCATTATGTCAATACAGTGTTTTCTTCATCTGGCTGTGCCCATCTAGGCAATCTTGGCAATCCTGCCAATAGTTGCAGGATTATTAACACACACGTCTAACACATCTACTTTGGCCTCTTGCATGGTACCTCCCTTTCCTATTTTAATAGCTTTGTGGTCCCTTTTTCAAGTTTTATGGCTATAGTATTGTTTGTGCAACACAAACAAGACAGTTCTTCTTTTCTTTCCCTCTTACTTTAGCTATTTGCATCTTCATAATCCCATCCTTCAATGGGTTTAAGTGCAAAAGTGCTAATTTAACTAGTTTGAAGGTTACTCTGTTTGAATTGAACCTTGTGAACATTTTAAAATGGGATAGAATATAATAGGTTTCTGTCTGTAATTAAATGTACTGTAGCCTCCATGGGAAGACATTGGGAGGAATTCAACATAGCGCTACGTCTCTCATTCCAATCATAAGCAAATGGAAGCAAATGAAGGCTGTTTCATCAATAATTTATGCACATTTTAAGCCAATATTTGGGCTGGCCCGTTACATACCAGTTCAGGATAAAAGACACAGGACTTCTGGTTCCCAACAGCAAACTCTTGCTCAAGAAATTATTTTTGATGTGATTTAATTCAAAAAGGAAATTAGGTTAGAACTGCATTCTTTTATTTATGTATGTATATTTCATCAGTGGTTTTCTTAGATTTAACATTCACATGGGCGTATTGAATATCCCAGACATGTTTGCTTTTTTATCATTATCCTCTGATGGTCAGAGTCAATTTTGGAAAGTGCTGCACATTTTCAATGCCTAATAAACATTGATGTCTGTGATGTGCATTCTTTTGTTCTTGTTGATAGTGTGAAAGAAAAGAAGAATTCATTGAAAGGATAAAACAGCTAGATATTGAAACTCAGGCTGCAATAGTTTCACACATTCAAGAGGTAGGATTCTTAACTCCTTTAATCCTTTTCTCTCATGCTCCTGTGGACTTGGCATTAGTTTCTGATTGAGTTTGTGAGTACAGGTTGCATTCATTCAGAGGAACATTTTTTTTGTTTGTGAATGTTTTCTCAGTGCTTCTGTCAGGGACATAAATGGAAAATGCAGAGGAAAGGAGCTGAAGTGGGCACGAAAAAACATCCACAGCACCCTTTTTGTCATAATACAGCAGTTGGGCTATCATACCACTCTGATGTGAAGAAATGTTAGAGCAAGAAAATGTGTAGATCATCCTTCCCCAAGCTGGCACTCTCTAGATATTTTCGCTTGCTTGTAATTTATTTATTTATTTATTGTACTTATATACCGCCCCATAGCCGAAGCTCTCTGGGTGCTTTACAGTAACTAAAAACATTAAATAAAGCCATAATCATGAATTGTATTGGCTATGTAATATTATTAACACATCAGTCTTTGTAATACTCTTATATATCCATTTGTTTGGGAGTTTTTTGTTTGGTTTGGTTTTCCATCTAGAGCGACTTCTCAATCCTGGTGCCTTCCAGATGTTGTTGGATTACAACTCCCAATTCCCTAACCTGTCAATTGTCAGAGACGATGGAACTTGTCGTTTAAAACATCTGGAGGATGTCAGGTTGGGAAGGCTGATCCAGGGGATACTGTAGAGTTTAGTTGTTGTTCTTGTATTGGGACCAAGTTGTGTGTTAAAGCAAATACTGGTCCATGAGTATTTACTGTGGTTCTTGCCCTGTGCATCTTTTCAGACTCTCAAACACCCTTTAAAAGTTACAGAAAAGGTATAGTCAGTAGAGATGCATCTTTGCTGTAGCATGTGAAGCAGTTCTTAGTTTATATGCTTTTGGAGTAAATAAACTTTGTGTCCTGTAAATTTCTTTCCATGCCACTGGAATAAAACTGCACATGGAATCATTGGTTTAAGTAATAAAAAATGAATCAAAATCTCCCGTAGGCACTGTGGACCTACGTCTTGTAGCCTTCTTCTCCTTTTTGTCTTCCCATTTAGCATCCACTAAGAAGTCCCTTCTTTAAAAAGACAGATGTGCAATGATGCTCTGTAGTGAAGTATCTTTTATAATGTCTAGAGTGTGTTTCTTTTACCACTTAACAATGCATCCTGTCCTAACCTCCTAAGGTTTAAGGAACAGAGTTTCTTCAAGGGCAGATATCAGGGTTCCCGTGCAAGATCTTAGCCCTGGCATTTTATTTTATTTTATTAAAAAAGCACTTCCCACATAATTATAACAAAATCCAGCATTTGCACATCACCCAAACTATGGTTTACTGGAACCTGCTGGCTCCTAGAGAGGCACTCGCACAGCTTTGCTCCTCTCTAGTCTTTTTAGCATAGCATGGCATGGCAGCCGAGCCAAGGTTTGCCTGAGCATGTTGTCCAAACTCAGGATCATGGTTAGGGCCTCTCCTCCTTAGCCACGATCTGTAGTCAAGTTTTGTCTAATAGTTTCAGATCATGGTTGAGGAGGAGAGTTCTAACAGGACCTAGGGAAGAACAAAGGTGCAATCTCATTGCCGGGAGCCAGCACATTCACGTGGTCCTGGCAAGCCATAGTTTGGCTTACCATAGTGTGCAAATCTGGCCAGTGTTTCAAGAATGTTTTGAAACTTTTAAAGCTTTATGATGGTACTCCAAATAGTGATGATCTAGGCCAGAACCATTCACTTTAATGCCTTGCATATAGTAGTAAGAGGAGGAGGATCAAGTTTCTGACCGTCACCAAACTGCTATTCCAAAATGCTGGAATGCAGGCTGTCATGCTTGCCTTTGGACAGTTTCAATTTGAAGCATTTTCTGCATCCGTTAGAGTTTAAATTTGTGTGGAAGTCAACATTTACAAGGTCAAAAATAATCATTTGGCAAAGCAAGATATAAGGTTCCAGTGCCCCATACGATATAGGCAAATGCGATTCTAGTTAATGCAGAAATTACTGTGGAAGTCTATTGGAATGTGATTTTTTACTTAGCCTACAATCCTAGGCATAAAGAGCCCTATCAAAGTCAATGTGACCGAAAATTCTGGATCAGCGTATACAGGATTAGCCTATTGGAAGTTGCAAGTACTAATAAAACTGCAAATTGTACTATTCAGCAGTCTTCCCCAGCCTAGTTCCCTCCACATGTTTTGATCTACAACATCCAAAAACCCCAGCCAGCTTGGCCAAATGAGAGATGTTGAGGGAAGGCTACTCTTCAGGCAAAGCTCATATGGAATCACAAGTAACTTTTTTTTCTTGTCATTGTCAAGTGACATCTGGATGATCTAAAAATAAAAAACAGACCTCCTTCTTCTTGGTTTCAGGTAACCCATAACCAGGAGAATGTATTTGACTTGCAGTGGCTAGATCTTCCAGATATGGCACCAGAAGAGCTTGCGTCTCTCTCCAGAAATATGGTTTTCCATCTCAAGAGGCTGATTGACGAGAGGGATGAGTGCACAGAAGTATGGATTATGTATCTGAGTGGCCTTTTTATTTGTGTTAATGTAATACAGTTTGTTTGAAGCATTTCCTTGGACTTTCCTTTTTTCTATTAACCTTTTGCCCTGATACTGATTTCTTTTTTTCTTGTATTGGCTACTTGGGGCCTGTTTTATAAAATAAATAAAGGCTCTGCTTCTCCTTATCCTAGTTTAAATTAACATTGCAGCCTTTCCACCGGCATGTTTATTTAAAATTAAGTTTCAAGTATAGTTTCCTGGTTAAAAATGGTGGCAGAGGTACTCTTTCTGCTTAGCTCACCTTTTTGTATTTGAGGCATTCTGCAGAATGAAGTGGTGGAGTTTTGGACTATACAATTTCAGACTGCAGGTGCAGGCAGAATCATATCTTTTGGATACTTTCCCAGGTAAAATGCTCCCTGCGTTTAATAAATTAGCACATCTGAGAGAAGAGGGCTGTCTCTTTGATACACTAGATTATGGCTGCTATATGTTATATGCCTTCAAGTCGATTACGACTTATGGCGACCCTATGAATATATATATATATATCTCACAAGTGGAAAAGGGTGTGTGGGTGAGAAATGCTAAGGGAGTGTTCTGTCCCCACAGTCTGTCCCTCCCCCTGACACTTCACAGTTGGGCTCACTTCTGGTATCAGAATACCATGAAGATAAAAGGGTGTGTGGGGAGGTAAGCCACAAGTTCCCCTCCTCCCCATATACATGTTTGGGGCAGATCCACATTTAAAGAAGCAAATCTGCTTCTGTCACATATAGTTGCAGGTTTGGGTAAGCGATCATAGGAGCTTTCCTCACTCCCAGCTTGGTGCTTTAACATTCAAATGTGGAAGTGCAAATAGGAGTTTTGCTTGTATTTTCTGTGCCATGTGCCCAGCCTACCATGCAGAGGGAACCAGCACAGACCCCGGAAGGCAGTCAGTTGCCTTCAGCATTTCAGAAAAGAACCACAGTGTAGAATACCTTTAAGGCCATTGCCCCATGCTGTTATAAATGAATCTGAAGATTATTTTTATACTGTGTTCATTAGAAGCTGTACATCAGATACACTTAGATTTCACTAACATAAAGGTCCTTATAAGGAAGCATCTTATACTCTAGTAACTGAGCTAGAATGCTGAAAAGAAAAACATGAATGTGCATTTCCTCAGATAGAGATTGGGACTCTTCAGCCTAGGAAAAAGCCAAAAAACCTAAAGATAGATATATATTATAGTTCTCAAATTGTGTAGCAAGCTTTTCCAACAGCCACCTCCAAAGTTTACAAAGCCATATCACTGAAGAATACTCCCATTTAGGATTTGACATGCAATGCCTTTTGTGGACAGTCATTTCTGATAACTGTACATTTGTATGTTTCACTGCCTGTACGCACACTTAAGACAACATAATTAGACACAGCTTTCTAGCATATGTGCGCACCATGAAATAGGTATGACAGTTGCTTGTGCACATGGTGGCCTGGTTTGCATGTCATGGTAAGCTAAATGTGCTGTTTTGTTCCTCCCTGGTCCTTGTATCTCGGTGCAGTGCAGCAGCTAAGCCACAGTTTGGCTTAGCATATCATCCAAACCTTGGATCATGTTTAAACTCTCTCCTCCTTAACCATGGTCTGTAGCTAAGGTTTGTTCAGTGGTCACGGGCCATGGTTAAAGAGGAGAGACGTTAACCACAAACGTGGGTTTAGATGACACACTAAGCAAAACCTTGGCTTAGGTGCTATGCCACAGTGCGCTAAAAGGACAAAAGGGGGAGCAAAGCAGCTGTGATCTTGTCCCCTGAAAGCCAGCATGTTTGTGCTAAGCCATGGTTTGGCTTAGTGTTAAGTAGGCATGGGCAAGATTCAGTTTGCATTTCAAGCTGAATCTACCAAATTTGCACTTTATGAAATAATATGAGAACAGAAACACAGCCATTCTTTGATATTTGCACTTACTCACATTTGTAATACAGTTCACCAACCAGCAAGTGTTTACAAAAATGCATATATTAGGGGAAAGTGTGCATGAGTATATAAGTGAAAATAACATACAAAAATGCACTATATGGTGAGAAATGGATTGCAAAAATGGATTAGTTAAAATTGCCTCCAAAAATGCTTATTTGGAGAAATTTGTACTAAAATGCTAGATTTTCATGAGGATTTTTTTTTTTAAAAAAAATAGCAAATTGCTGCAGAAATGTGGAGAATTGAATTTAAGTCTGGAAAAATGAGAAACGGAGAGAACCAAAAGTGAGAGATCATTCCATCCCTAGTGTCAAATATGAACACTATCAGTGTGAAATTGATATTCCTGTGTGACCATTGATACCTTTTTATACAGGTTTTATCCACCATCTTATATTTAACAACAGTTCTATGATGTTGCAAAGCATAAAGTTATGTGGCCAGCTTACAATAAATAAGCATAAAGATAATATAAATACAAAACAAAACTTTGTTCAATTTATAGACCACCCTTTATTGATAAAGATTGCAGTGTGGTTCACAAGATTGCAGTATGAAGTATAGTGAAATACAATGAATATCAATAACTTAATTAAAACAAAATACATTAAAACCATCAGTTATTGAACTGCATCTTGAGCTGTATGAAAACTCCACACGGAAGATGATTGATGTACTTCCAGAGGAAGGGAATTCCATAAGTTTTGTAATTAAAACCTAAAACCATGAAATCAAAAGTATCACAAATACAAGAAGAAAACAAAAAAATCACCATAATCCCAAAATTGTAATATAGATTGCATATTAATTTCTGCAAACATGTTCTTTATGTAGGAATTTTCTAATGTTTAAAGTGCTGGGGGCAGGACAGTGCAATTCATGGGAAGCTAATGCAAGGGGGGCTGGCGGAGGAGGAATCAGCGGGAAGGTCCACAGCATCTATCTTGTTTTTGGGAGCTGCTGGGCTGGTTTAGTCAGGAGCTGCGTACAGGGAGCAGAAAGTAAAGACCAGCTCTCACGAATATCCTGGCCAGGGAGTAAGTGCTCTCCATAAGCTTCCATTGTAATTATTTTCTTAGACCGAACCTTTTTTCTGGTGTAATTTTGGCCTGGACTGGGACCCACAGAAGAGCTCTGAATGGGGGTTAGATGTTACGTAAGTCCTCCCCTCAGCCCCTCCTCCAACACCCCTGGAATGCCCCCTTTTCAGGCTTTATTCAGGCTTCTGCTGGCACCCCTTCTGCCAAGCTGGGCTTCCCTGGCAGACTGCCGGCTGAGATGGGGTGAGGGGCTTCTGCCGGTGGAGCCGGGGGTCCACCAGATCCAACTCCCCTCAGCCCAGCGTAAATGTGAGTTGGATTGCACCTTAAGTTGGTTAGTAAAGGAGACAAGTTTTTCTTGTTGTTTCCTGCTCAGGATGAGTTATCTGCCAAAGAAGTTACAGACTTGCCTGTGTTGCACACTAGTAGTGCTAAAAAATGCATATCTAATTATTTATTTATTAGATTTTTGTAGCCACCTATCAATAAACTTAAAAAAGAAAGTGCCAGGCAAGGGTCAGTGGAAGACTGTTCCATAGCTAAGGTGCCACTATCAAAAAGGTCCTAACCTTGGTGGCCACCCACCTCACATCACTTGGTGGGGGCACCAGATGCATTTTAAACTGGCCACTGTGTTAGACTATTGGGTGGTAAGATATCTGAACGCTTTGTAACTCCACTGCAAACTTCATTTATGTGCTTGTGTCACAAAAATTTGCTGCGCCCAAATATTTCCATGCAATCGTTATTTGCCTTTTGCAAAGCAATCTGAGATCCTTTTATGAAGCGAGCTACATGCGAGATATATTCTTCACATGACATTTTGGTCTGGATTCTTTTGTTTGTTTTCAGCTAATTGTAGATCTCACTCAAGAGAGAGATTACCTGCAATCCCAACAGCCACCCAGCCCTCTGAAAGCATCAAGCCCTGCCTCTTCCCCAAACCCAGCCAGCCGCCTCTCCAATGAGGACAAGCAGCATCTGTCTGTGGAGCTTGCAGACACAAAGGCTAAACTAAGGAGAATCAGGCAGGAGCTGTAAGTACTGACACTCAGCCCCTAGTTCTGCTGGAGGACTATTGGTCTCTCGTGTCTTTTGTGAACGCAGAACTGCATGCATAGTATTTAGGGTCAGAACACTGATCTTTACTGATAACCCTACATTTAGGCGCATTACAAAATGGGACACTCGGGTCCCCTGCTGCCTTCCTGAAAAAAGTGTGGTTTGTTTTTGACACATGCATGCCTGTTTATACATGTGTCTGCATGCATGCATACATGCACCCCACCACCCTACCTTTTTATGGCTCCTTCCAGTATTATTCTCCCCCATCTGCATCTTTAAAACATGTATAGAGGAGCAGGCAGAAAATGGCCAAAGTTGCACGCCTGTTAACATGTGAATAAACAGATGAAGATCTGGCACGGATGGACTGCAGGGCAGCTTTCTCCATACATCTGCATCTCCCTTGATGGGGCTGTTGGCATCTCTGCGTCAACTCTTCTCCCCCTCCCCTGGAACACATAGCATCACATGTTGCCTCCTCACCAGTAACAGTCCATGATCTTGAGCCTTAACGAATGTGTTAACAAAGATGTGTCTTTGCTCATAGTCCAGCTGATTCTCTGCAAGCAGTGTTAACAGGACAAGCCCAAGACCTGAGGCCCATGTACAGAATCTGGCTGGACTGGCAGATGAATTTTATTTCAGCACTGGCCATGGGACAGCATCCTCCACTGCACTTGAGGGCAGCAGACTAGCTTCATATGTTCTTAAGGCATATGGTTCTCTCCTCCATCATTTTCCCCCATTCCCCTCCCCCCAGCAATTGCTTCCTGAGGCTGCCTATTGGTAAGGCCAGCCCTGAGTTTTAAAAAAGCCATCAGAAAGATGCAACACCAGGTAGCCTTATTTTGCCATGTTTCTTTTTTCTTCTTCTGTTTTCACTTACTCCCTAGCCTCACTTCAATTTGAATGTTACTTCATTGGGTCTTTTTTTTTTAATGTACTTTTTATTGTTCTTGGTTGGACATGGATAATAGCTGAGTCACTGGGAATATGCATTAACAAAGAATTAACTTTTTAAAACAGTTTGAACCTGCTTTCATTGGTATGTGGTGCTTGCTAATCTTTGCAAATTCACCACAAGAAAACTTGAAAAGTGCCGCATTTCTCATAGAGGCGTAGATATATATCTAGCTAGAATATTCACAGTGCTTTTGATATTTTCTGGGACTGACATGGTAGTTTTTAACCAATAAGTATGAAATCCTCAGGGAAGAAAAATCGGAGCAACTTGTTGACACTAGACATGAAGTAGATCAGCTTGTCCTGGAACTGCAGAAAATAAAGCAGGAGGTAAGGATATCTATTCTGTTATACAGAAGAACTATTTAATTCAGGGCTAGGGAACCTTTTTTTTGCCTGAGAGCAGCATTCCCTTTGGAGAACGTTGTGCCAGTGGTGGGAAAGGCCACAGGCAAAATTGGGGAAGCATCGTCATTGTGGGTTGTTTGTATGCTGCCTGTCCATAGTAATCTATGCTCAAGATGGCTCACAACATGAAAATGATTACATAATTCACTGTTACAAAACAAAATTCAAATAGTCAAACAATAAATTTAAAGAAAACATCTTAAGAAACATACAATAAATTGAAACACCGTTATAATTCCTAATGAGGTCCAACAATAAAATACAAAAACTTAATCCCAATAACAGCAAAAATAACTGACCAGCAGAGTTAAATTTTGTCCCAAGCAGAAGCCCTTAAACAACACCCCACAGTCGAGATGGTCTCTGGCAACTTCAGGTAGTAGCAGCTTTTTATAGCTGCAATCAGTCCAGGGCCCCACCCTCCCAGGCCAGGTGGGGAAAGGCCAGCAAGCAGGAAGAGGGTCTTGCAGGACTTACGGTCAAGGTGGTCTCTGGCACAGTCGAGCAATGGCTGTGACACTTAACTTTGGACAGTGGGCTATGTTCCAGCCACCAAGACAGAGGTTTTTCACACAGATGCACCCCTCTCATCTATTCAGACAAGCAAGAGGCATCATCACAGTTCAAGGATACTTGAGGAGATTGCAAAGCAGGACAGGTGAGGGCTGTGGTCTGGGCAGAGGATGTGTGTGACCTGGGATAGTCCTGAAGGCCAGATAGATCAAAGGGCCACATTCAGCCTCTAGCTTCTTATATCACCCCAACATAATGAGAAGTAGATACCACTTCTAAATTATTTTTGGACAACTTCTGTTATACGTAAGTATACATATATGTACGCATTCACATTACTCAGAACTTCAGCAAGTAACTTTACATCACATGTAGAATGCCAAAGGTTAATTGTCAGAAGATGTGATGAGTGAGCACTTGCTTATACAGCTTTAAAAGGAAATTTAACAAATTCATGGAGGAGGAGTCTATTAATGTTAGCTATATAGAACCTCCATATTCATAGGCTGCATGCTCCAGATTACCAATTGCTGTGAAACAATGGTGGCAGAGAGCTATCCCTTTATGACACTGTTTTATGGTCTTTATGTTGCATTTTTGTATACTACTTAGAGATTTTAAACTTTAAGCCGCCTAGAAATGAAATTAACTAAATGAATAAATACAAGGAGTAGAGCCTTTTCAGTGGTGGCACCCACCCTCTAGAATGCCCTCCAAGTTGAGCTGTTACTTTTATGGCGTTGTCATTTTCTGATGGTGGTTTAATGCATTTTGTACAGTTGTTTTATTATCTCTATATTTTATTGTTGTAAGCCATGGGGGGGGGATTCGTGGTGGTACAAGTTTTTACATAAATAGATTAAATGAGTGGACCTTTGATCATTAGAGCTTTTTAAAACTTTGCCGTGCTGCTTTTATTTTGCTCAGAACATTAACCTCATGGCAGATGCCCGCTCTGCTCGGGCCTATAGAGATGAATTGGATTCCTTAAGAGAGAAAGCAAACCGAGTGGAGAGGCTTGAAATGGAGCTGGTCCGATGTAAAGAGAAATTACACGATGTGGATTTCTACAAAGCACGGATGGAGGCAAGTCATGTTTTTAATTGGGGGTGGGGTATGTATTTCTAAAAATATTATGCCACTTGATATAATAAAAATCTCTTCAAGTGGTTTACAATAAAACTGTAAAAATGAAAACATTAATACAATTTCCTAAAAACTGGATAAAAAAAAGATAAAGATAAAATGCAAGTGTATCTCTCACAAATAAAACCTGAGCAGTGTATCAAACAAAGAGTGTTATTCAGTGCTGGTCCTAAGTAGACCCATTGAAGTTAATAGACATGACTAACTAAGGTTCATTAATTTCAGTGGCTCTTCTCTGAGTAAGACTTGGTTGATTACCACCCAAAGTCCAGGAAAGTTTAGGTAAACATATATGTTTTTAAGGGCTTTTTAAAAGTCATTAATGTTTGCACCTCACAAATCACCTGAGGGAGAGCGTTCTAGAGGTTTGGTGCTGTCACTGAGAAGGCCCACTTCCCCAAGCAACAGTCTGCTGGCCATGAAATGCCCATCTGGGTCTCCTCAGAAGATCCCAAAGATTAGCTTGGTCTGTACTGGGAAAGGTGGGCTGCTGGTCCCAAATTATTTAAGGCTCTAAATGTCAGCAACAAAACCCTGAACTTGGCTCGGTAACTAATAGGCAGGCAGGGCAGATCTTTCAAAACTAGTGTAATATGTGTAAAACCAGGTGTCCCACTAAGCCTCTAGCAGCCACATTTTTCACTAGCTGCAGCTTCTGAACAAGGCACATTCAGAGGCATACTGCCTCAGACAGTGGAGATAGAACATAGCCATTGTGGCTAGTAGCCGATGATAGCTTTATCCTCCATTTAATCCTCTTTTAAACGATCCAAGGTGGTAGTCGTCATTACTTTCTGTGGGAGCAAATTCCATAGTTTATTAATGTGCTGGGTAAAGAAGGACTTTCTTTTGTCTGTCCTGAATCTTCCAACGTTCAGACATAGAATCTTACAACATTCGGGCATAGAAACTTACACTTCAGAAATTGAATGTTGAGCATTCCAAGAACCCATGGAGATTTCTCTTGCCTGTAGAAGGTGTATAGCACTCAATCCCCAATATAAATTGAATGCATGTTTGTCTCAAAACAGTGGAATTCATCAGTCCATGAGCATTTCTTTTTCCAGCCATAGTTGCTTCATTTTAAGAAAGAAACAAAAGTGCAGTTTTAACTTGATGAGCGTTCCACGAAACAGGAAGATGCATGTGGTCTGTAGACAGCCCTGCTGTGTAATCCCAATGTCACTTTAGTCAGTCATGTATAGAAGAGCAGTATTAATGCATTTCCTTGGAGGAGAAGATTCCAGCCCATCATAAATCTGCCAAACATTCCTCTCCATTGAGTACTGTGCTGCTCCTGGAGATTGGATTCTTTCAGAAGCTAGGGAATCTCTGCATGAGTCCCCTTCAAATACCAGTCAAGATTCCCCAGAAGAAAATGAGGGGAATAAAAATGAACACCAATAGGCAGCTTTAAACGCACAGAAGTGCACGCATGCACGCACACGCGCACACACATATTAAACTGCAGTTTGCTCTTGAAAAGTCTTGAAAGTTAACAATCTAAATAGCTTCCCCAACCACTTCCCAAGCTAGTGTGCTGGGTTTTTTGTTAGTTATCAAAGAAGTTGTGATTAATGGCTTTTTGTTAATAAAATAAGAGAATAAATATTTATGCATCCATTGTTTGTTTTTATTGCTTACCTAACACAATATTATTTGCAGCTAAGGGGTCCTTTGAGGCCAGTGCTGTAGGGAACATTTTCTACTTCCAGGCTCTGACTTGCAGCTTCATAGTTTTGTGGAGTAATTACTTCAATTAAAATGTTGCTTGTAGGCAAAGCTTGAACAATGGGTTCACTGTGTGAATGATATAGGCTACCTAAAGCAGAATTTCTTCTAAATCCAACAAACTATGGCTGAGCCAGCTTTAAACTATGCTTTATGAAGTTGGCTTGTTCCAACAAACTGTAGCTAAGATTAAGCACGGTTTATTGCTTATAGTTCATTTAAGACATCATGATAAACTGTGGTGTATTGTGTCAAGAAAAAGCCACATCAAACCTCAGACTTGTGCCCTCCCCCTCCTCATTGACCATGCTGGAAAAGGAGGGGAAGGACCTAGAATCATAGAATAGAGTTGGAAGGGGCCTATAAGGCCATTGAGTCCAACCCCCTGCTATGAGCCCAAGGCTTGTTGTGGCTCGTTCTGAACTGACCTATTAGTTTGATCAATCTTTAAATATTTCCAAAGTTTCTTAACTATTTGTTTTAATAACTAATTAAGGATGTGCCATTATTTCAAATGCTTTCATCTGCTTAATACTAGGTAAAACAACTTTAATGCTGCAGTTCTGTGCATGCTTAATTGGGAGTAAGACCCAGTTAAGGCCCATTGATCTTATTGGGACTTGCTTCCAAGTAAGTATGTTTACGATTAGGCTGTAAAGACAAAACTCAATATTACACGTAAAGTCCCATGTAGCATTAGGCTGACTTTCCCCCTTGTTGCAGTTCTCTTAAGAGGGGTTTCTGACCCATGTTGATTTTGCAAAGAACATGCGGGCGAAGAGGACCAACTTTGAAATCCATTTGAGCAGCAAAAGCAGCCAGCAGGCCTCTGCCCCTTCCCCACTGCAAAGCACCTCTTTCCAACGGCACCTAGCAATGGAGATGGAGCCATTGGGCTAATATTGCATATGACTATAGTGTAATATATATTTAAGTGCTAGGTCACAGGAGTTGTTTTGTCTTCATCTTTGTCATGGAAATGAGATAGGAGTATGTATGAATGTATGTATGTATTTATTTCCCGCCCTTCCTCCCAGAAGGAGCCCAGGGTGGCAAACAAACACACTAAAAACTACTCTAAAACACCTTAAAAGACTTTAAAAAACATTAAAACAAAGCTTCTTTAAAAACGTATTAAGCCAAAGTATTGTTAAAAACATATTAAACAAAGCATCTTTAAAAACATCTTTAAAAAAAATAATAAAAACATCTAAAAAAGTATTTCCAACACAGACTGGGATAAGGTCTCTACTTAAAGTACATGTTCATTCTTATGGAGGATACTAGTTAACATTTCATTTGCTGTCTACAGTAAAAAGGTAAAGGTATCCCCGCACTTACAGTGCGAGTCATTTCCGACTCTTAGGGTGACGTCTTGCGACGTTTACTAGGCAGACCATATATATGGGGTGGGATTGCCAGTTCCTTCCCCGGCCTTTCTTTACCCCCCAGCATATGCCGGGTACTCATTTTACCGACCACGGATGGATGGAAGACTGAGTGGACCTCGACCTCTTTTACCGGAGATTCGACTTCCTCCTTCTGTTGGAATCGAACTCCGGCCGTGAGCAGAGCTTCGGCTGCGTTCCTGCCGCTTACCACTCTGCGCCATGGGGGATCTTGCTATCTACAGTAGTTATAGGTTAAAGTATGGATTTTGCTGATCTTAGTAAATTCCCTGCTCTTTACAAGTTATTTCTGTCTATACAATTTCTATTTCAAAAGTGGCATGATCTGGTGATCCTAAGTCAAGCATCTGTTAGAAAAATGCCTTTTATTTCTTGTATGACATTTCAGTGTATTACAATTATTTGGCATTTGAAATCTTAATGAAATCACCCTTAAAGTTTGTAAATTTGTTGTTTTCAGGAGCTTAGAGAAGACAACATCATATTAATTGAAACAAAGACAATGCTAGAAGAGCAGCTGATGGTAGCAAGAGCTCGCAGTGATAAACTGCATGAAGTTGAAAAGGAAAACTTGCAATTGAAATCCAAACTTCATGACATCGAACTGGTACGGTGTGGTGCCCTTAATTATCAATGGGATTTTCTTTTTAAAAATAATTATTTTTTAAGAGATAAGGTAATACATGTCTGTGTTCCAGAGGAAAGTAAACCATCTTTGGAACAGAATGAGAAATCAGTAAATACTGAGAACTGAACTGACACTGTTATGCTATTCCTCTTGTACACAGGAGCCTGAGAGATGGAGCACAGGAAACTACAAAAATGGATTATGTTTCGCATATCTCTTGATAGCGCAATGCATAGAACATATTTCATTTTTAATTGTTGGTATTAATAGGTTGTTATAAGGACAAGATTTTTCTCACCTGTCAGATTGTATTTTCTTTTTTTAATACATACATAACAAATAAAGAAAAGCTCATTCTTTCTACACGAGCTAGTTCAGCACACAGTGTAAGCTTTTAAACTGAAAATATTTATTGTGCTCAAAATATTTTTAAGTTATACCTGGTCCTGTGAACTTTTTGGCAGTTTGATTTACTGGGAAAACCAATGGCACTGACTTTATGATAAAATTGATATGCAGACTCTGCATGACTTACAGAAAATAAGTAATTCTGTAACACTTGTGTTCGGTTAAAATATATTATTGTTAAAACTTTGTGCCTCCCAGATTGGTTTTTTTTTTTACTGTATCTTAAATATCCTATAAAGGTCCCTGGTGATCATGCAGATTGCAGTGCTGCTCTTGCTGGATGTGTTATCTCAAGCACGGCATGTGAACAGACAATACAAAAATTATACCAGAATGTAAGAGATCTGCCTGAAGGCCTATCTAGTCTAGCATCCTATTTCTCATAGTGGCCAAGCAGATGCCTATGAGAAGTCCACAAGCAGGACATGAGAACAGGGCCACTCTTCTCCCTAGTAACTGGCATCGTATTTACCTCTGAGACCGGAGGTAGAACATAGCCATTATCCCTTTTTGAAAAGAGATTCAAGTTGGTGACCATTGCTACATCTTGTGGTAGTGAATTCCATAGTTTCAACTTCCTTTATCTGTTCTGAATCTCCCACCACTCAGCTAATTTGGATGACTCCGGTTTTTAGTATTATGAGAGAGGGTGACCATCTTCCTCCATATCTGGGCACTTGCAAGCCAGGACTAGGGCACCGGGGCATTCCAAGCGCAAGGGCAAGTGGAAATTCCACCTAACCAAAGCAAATTTCTGTACCGATTCTCTGTCCATTCTGTCCTAGGAAGAAGTCAGCTTTAGGCAGCAAGCAGCATGGACAGGTCACAAGGATAGGTCTATTAATGACTATTGGTCATGATGGTTATATGCAACCTCCATGTTTCAGAGGCAATATGCCACTTAATACCAGTCACTGGGGAGCCAGCAGTAGGAGAGAGAGCTTCATTCCCTGTTTGTGAGCTTCCTGAAGCCATTTAAGAACATAAGAACATAAGAAGAGCCTGCTGGATCAGGCCAGTGGCCCATCTAGTCCAGCATCCTGTTCTCACAGTGGCCAACCAGGTGCCTGGGGGAAGCCCGCAAGCAGGACCCGAGTGCAGGAACACTCTCCCCTCCTGAGGCTTCCGGCAACTGGTTTTCAGAAGTATGCTGCCTCTGACTAGGGTGGCAGAGCACAGCCATCATGGCTAGTAGCCATTGATAGCCCTGTCCTCCATGAATTTGTCTAATCTTCTTTTAAAGCCATCCAAGCTGGTGGCCATTACTGCATCTTGTGGGAGCAAATTCCATATTTAACTATGCGCTAAGTAAAGAAGTACTTCCTTTTGTCTGTCCTGAATCTTCCAACATTCAGCTTCTTTGAATGTCCACGAGTTCTAGTATTATGAGAGAGGGAGAAGAACTTTTCTCTATCCACTTTCTCAATGCCATGCATAATTTTATACACTTCTATCATGTCTCCTCTGACCCGCCTTTTCTCTAAACTAAAAAGCCCCAAATGCTGCAACCTTTCCTCGTAAGGGAGTCGCTCCATCCCCTTGATCATTCTGGTTGCCCTCTTCTGAACCTTTTCCAACTCTAGAATATCCTTTTTGAGATGAGGCGACCAGAACTGTACACAGTATTCCAAATGCGGCCGCACCATAGATTTATACAACGGCATTATGATATCGGCTGTTTTATTTTCAATACCTTTCCTAATTATTGCTAGCATGGAATTTGCCTTTTTCACAGCTGCCGCACACTGGGTCGACATTTTCATTGTGCTGTCCACTACAACCCCGAGGTCTCTCTCCTGGTCGGTCACCGCCAGTTCAGACCCCATGAGCGTATATGTGAAATTCAGATTTTTTGCTCCAATATGCATAATTTTACACTTGTTTATATTGAATTGCATTTGCCATTCTTCCGCCCATTCACTCAGTTTGGAGAGATCTTTTTGGAGCTCTTCGCAATCCCTTTTTGTTTTAACAACCCTGAACAATTTAGTGTCGTCAGCAAACTTGGCCACTTCACTGCTCACTCCTAATTCTAGGTCATTAATGAACAAGTTGAAAAGTACAGGTCCCAATACCGATCCTTGAGGGACTCCACTTTCTACAGCCCTCCATTGGGAGAACTGTCCGTTTATTCCTACTCTCTGCTTTCTGCTTCTTAACCAATTCCTTATCCACAAGAGGACCTCTCCTCTTATTCCATGACTGCTAAGCTTCCTCAGAAGCCTTTGGTGAGGTACCTTGTCAAACGCTTTTTGAAAGTCTAAGTACACTATGTCCACTGGATCACCTCTATCTATATGCTTGTTGACACTCTCAAAGAATTCTAATGGGTTACTGAGACAGGACTTTCCCTTGCAGAAGCCATGCTGGCTCTGCTTCAGCAAGGCTTGTTCTTCTATGTGCTTGGTTAATCTAGCTTTAATAATACTTTCTACCAGTTTTCCAGGGACAGAAGTTAAGCTAACTGGCCTGTAATTTCCGGGATCCCCTCTGGATCCCTTTTTGAAGATTGGTGTTACATTTGCCACTTTCCAGTCCTCAGGCACGGAGGAGGACCCGAGGGACAAGTTACATATTTTAGTTAGCAGATCAGCAATTTCACATTTGAGTTCTTTGAGAACTCTCGGGTGGATGCCATCCGGGCCCGGTGATTTGTCAGTTTTTATATTGTCCATTAAGCTTAGAACTTCCTCTCTCGTTACCACTATTTGTCTTAGTTCCTCAGAATCCCTTCCTGCAAATGTTAGTTCAGGTTCAGGGATCTGCCCTATATCTTCCACTGTGAAGACAGATGCAAAGAATTCATTTAGCTTCTCTGCAATCTCCTTATCGTTCTTTAGTACACCTTTGACTCCCTTATCATCCAAGGGTCCAATTGTCTCCCTAGATGGTCTCCTGCTTTGAATGTATTTATAGAATTTTTTGTTGTTGGTTTTTATGTTCTTAGCAATGTGCTCCTCAAATTCTTTTTTAGCATCCCTTATTGTCTTCTTGCATTTCTTTTGCCAGAGTTTGTGTTCTTTTTTATTTTCTTCATTCGGACAAGACTTCCATTTTCTGAAGGAAGACTTTTTGCCTCTAAGAGCTTCCTTGACTTTGCTTGTTAACCATGCTGGCATCTTCTTGGCCCTGGCGGTACCTTTTCTGATCTGCGGTATGCACTCCAGTTGAGCTTCTAATATAGTGTTTTTAAACAACTTCCAAGCATTTTCGAGTGATGTGACCCTCTGGACTTTGTTTTTCAGCTTTCTTTTTACCAATCCCCTCATTTTTGTGAAGTTTCCTCTTTTGAAGTCAAATGTGACCGTGTTGGATTTTCGTGGCAATTGGCCAGTTACATGTATGTTTAATTTAATAGCACTGTGTTCACTGCTCCCAATCGGTTCAACAACACTTACATCTCGCACCAGGTCCCGGTCCCCACTGAGGATTAAGTCCAGGGTTGCCGTCCCTCTGGTCGGTTCCATGACCAACTGATCTAGGGAATAGTCATTTAGAATATCTAGAAACTTTGCTTCTTTGTCATGACTGGAACACATATGCAGCCAGTCTATGTCCGGGTAGTTGAAGTCACCCATTACTGATCAGGATGGGAAGAAGAATGTTGGACTAGATCAGTCATCAGACTGATCCAGCAGAGCGCTTCTTGTGGTCTTAGAGTAACAGCAGTACAGTCATATTTTTAAATCATGGCTGTCCTGGCCTAGGTAACCATGCCAGTTTTAAACCCTTCCATTCATTCCTTAGCATAGGGATGGACAGCCAGTGTCCTCTGAAGACACATCTCGACTTTGCCAGAACTCCCATTCCACTTGTCTCTTTCCTGTACCAAATTGGGAGATTGCTATGCTGATTTTTACATGGCAGACACCCCTCCCATTGGGAAGAGAGAGGCCACTCCAAACCTCTACCCCACAGACCCCTCAGATGTTACAGTGGGAGCAGTGTGTGCCAGGTTCCTTAGCCTGATATTCCTCTACCAAAGATACCATGGCCAGGGTGGGGTTTCTTCTTGTGAGCAGTTCGGTTAGAGAGACTACAACTCTCCACATGCAGCAGGCTTGAAGAAAATGGCCATCATTGTGTTTAGTACATAGTGACCCCTTGTTACATATAAATATTAAGGATCCAAACTAGATGACGCTTAAGCCCCATCTGCACTATACATTTAAAGCAATTTCATCTTCCCCCAAAGAATCCTGGGAGCTATAGTTTGTTCAGGGTGCTGAGAGTTGTTAGGAGATTTTTCTTCCCCTCACAGAGTTACAATTCCCTGGGAAGAGGTATTAATTGTTAAACCACTCTGGGAATTGTAGCTCTGTGCAGGGAATAAGGGGTCTCGTAACAACTCTTATGACTGTTTAAAGAGGTATAATACTGCTTTCATCATGTAGTGCACATGGGGCCTTAGTTAATACGCTATCAATGTGTTCTTATATGTCCCCTTCTTCATTAGGACAGGGATACTGACAAAAAAAGGATTGAGGAGCTGCTGGAAGAGAATATGGTGCTGGAGGTTGCACAGAAGCAAAGCATGAATGAGTCTGTTCATCTGGGCAGAGAACTGGAGCAGCTGTCAAAGAGCACAGACCTCTCTGATAGTAAGTAACATGGGGTGGTTTGCCACTCTGAAAAAATTACCGTCTGACTATTTTAAAATTATTATTCTGGTTTAGATGTACAAAAGTGGCTCCCATAATAAGTATTAAACCTCATATGCTTGAAAGCCTATTTGTGTCCAGGTCTTGCATCTTACATCTTTCCCTTTCAAGTTTTTTTAATAATCCAGGCCATCTCTGCCATTGGACAGGATGAGGAAGCTTCTCTCAAGTGGCAGATTCTGGGCTTCTGTAGAGACCAACAAATTGCCAGTTACTTTGCACATTGTTTTTTTACCAGTTTGGGTGGGGCACCATTTAGATCAACTGCCTGGAGCACCAAAATATTTTGGGTCATGCCTGCTTAAAAGGGCAGCCAGATGTTAAAGTTCTTGTTAGTCATTTATCTTGCAGTGACTTGCTGGATTTTTCATCACTTCTCAGTCACACGTCTTGCAGCTGGCAGAAGCAGCGACTACTTTATTAACAACTTTCTGAATGATGGATCTCCTTTGGAAGGTGGCCTAGTAGAAATGCCTCTGGTTCTTTTGGTAGCCAGACACATCTGTGTGTGATTTATAAAGCACTTAATTTCAGATGATTTAAAAAAAGATAGCTTGAGTCTAAATGAAGATGGGGATCTATTTTATTTATACCCAGAGTTTCTCATGGGCTTCTTGTGCTCCTAGTGTTCCAGTGGGCTGATGCGTATGTAATGCAGCCTCCCTCCCAACCACTGTTAGCAAATCAAGAGCCATCCTCATAAAGTGTGCTTCCTCCTTTGTCAGCTGTGTGTAAGCAGGTTATTGGCACCAGTATTAAGGTTGGCCAACATAGGAGCATAGAAAACTGCTTTCTGTCGAGGCATTTGCTCCACATAGCTCTAGGATGCACACCTTAACGTGGTGAGGGGATTTGAGAGTGTCGAAGAAGCTGAGAGCAATGCCGTCAGAAGTCTAGACTCCTAGCAGGGGCACCCAAGGCGGAATGGTCAAAGCTGAAACACCAGACTAAGATGCATCCAAACTCAGAGGAAAGCAATGGTAAACCACCTCTGAATACCTCTTTCCACGAAAACCCTATGAACAGAGTATCCAAAATGCAACACAAGATAGTGCTGGAAGATGAGACCCTCAGGTCAGAAGGCACTCACCGAGCTACTGGGGAAGAACAAAGGACAAGGACAAGTAGCACTGTGGCTAATGACGCAACTGGGTCAAAGCCGAAAGGAAGCCCAGAGGCTGATGCGCACAGATGCGAAAGGAGGGTCCGGAGTTGTACGATGCACACAATAGGAACATGGAATGTGAGAGGCATGAACCAGGGAAAGTTAGAAATTGTCAAGCAAGAAATGGAATGCATCAACATTACAATACTTGGTGTGAGCTAACTAAAATGGACCAGAATGGGACATTTTCAATCAGGCAACTACAAAATATTTTATGTAGGAAATGAGAAATTAAGAGGAAATGGGGTTGCTTTAATAGTGAGAAGTGATGTAGCAAGAGCAATTAGGAGCTACAACACAAGGTCTGAGCGAGTGATATCAATGAGATTAAACAGGAAACCAATCAACATAACCATCATCCAAGTCTTATGTTCCAACGGCAAACACAGAAGAAGAATTGGAGAGATTTTATACAGAAGTACAGGAAGAAATTGATCACACACCAAAACAAGATGTGCTGATAATCATGGGGGGTTGGAATGCAAAAGTAGGGAACAGAGAAGAATTAGGAATTGTGGAGAAATGGGGCCTAGGAAACAGAAATGAAGCAGGAGAAAGACTTATTGAATTCTGTGAAGTCAATAGTTTGTTTCTTGCAAACACATTTTTTGAGCAGCCGAAAAGATGACTGTACACATGGACATCACCAAATGTCAATATAGGAATCAAATTGATTATATAATTGGTAGCAGAAGATGGAGAAGTTCTATACTTTCTGCAAAAACAAGATGAGGAGCAGACTGCGGTACAGATCATGAACTAGTTGTATCGAAAATCAGAGTAAAGCTAAAGAAGAAGAGCAAAGCACTCATCATGCCAAAATACAATATAAATAACATCCCAGAAGCATATACAGATCAAATAAGGAACAGGTTTGAGGCTTTAAACTTAATTGACAGAGAACCAGAAGAACTATGGATTGAAGTCAGAGATGTTATCAGGGAAGAATGCAAAAAGACAATACCTCTAGTTAAAAAGAGAGAAAGACCTCAATGGATGACTGAAGAAACTCTTGAAATGGTTAAAGAGTGAAGGAAAGCAAGAGCAACAGGAGATAGAAACACAGTCAGAACCCTAAATGCAACAATACAGCGACTAGTACGTAGGGACAAAGAGAACTGTTGCAATAGTTACTGTATAGAAATAGAAGAGGACAATAAAAAGGGTAGAACAGGAGCCCTGTTCCAAAAGATTAGAGAAATGAAAGGGAAATTTAAACCAAGAGTAGGGATGTTGAATCATCAACAGGGGAACACACTGATTGACCGAGATGAAATAAAAGGAAGATGGAAGCAATACACTGAAGAACTCTATAAAAGAGATGCCAGGATGACAGATTCATTCATGAAGGAACCATATGATGAAGAACCAGAAATTTTAGAATGTGAGGTAAAAGCTGCTCTTAAAATTCTTGGAAGAAACAAATCACCAGGAATAGATGACATACCAATAGAGTTGCTACAAGATACTGAGTCTGAATCTGTCCACATTTTGACAAGAATCTGTCAGGAGATATGGAAAATTAAACAATGGCCCACAGACTGGAAGCGTTCCATATACATCCCTATTGCAAAGAAAGGGGATTCCAGGGAATGCAGTAATGATCGAACTATTGCCTTAATAGCCCATGCAAGTAAAGTAATGCTCAAGATTCTACAACAAAGGCTCTTACCATATATGGAGCGAGAAATGCCAGACATCCAAGCTGGATTTAGAAAGGGAAGCGGCACCAGAGATCATATTGCAAACGTACATTGGGTAATGGAACGGAGCAAGGAATTTCAGAAGAAAATCGCCCTGTGCTTTATAGATTACAGCAAAGCCTTTGACTGTGTAGATCATGAAAATCTATGGAATGTTTTAAAAGTAATGGGGGTGCCACACCATCTGATTGTCCTGATGCACAACCTATACTCTGCAGAAGAGGCTACTGTAAGGACAGAATACGGAGAAACTGATTGGTTCCCAATCGGAAAGGGTGTGAGACAGGGGTGTATTTTATCACCCTATTTGTTTAATCTATACGCAGAACATATCATACACAAAGCAGGATTGGACCAAGATGAAAAAGGTGTGAAAACTGGAGGGAGAAATATCAATAATGTAAGATATGCAGATGATACCATACTACTAGCAGAAACCAGTAATGATTTGAAACGAATGCTGATGAAAGTTAAAGAGAAAAGCACAAAAGCAGGACTACAGCTGAACATGAAGACTAAAGTAATGACAACAGAAGATTTATGTACCTTTAAAATCAACAACCAGAACATTGAACTTGTCAAGGATTATCAATACCTTGGCACAGTCATTAACCAAAATGGAGACAATGGTCAACAAATCAGAAGAAGACTAGGACCGGGAAGGGCAGTTGTGAGAGAACTAGATAAGGTCCACAGATGCAAAGATGTATCACTGAACACTAAAGTCAGGATCATTCAGACCATGGTATTCTCGATCTCTATGTATGGATGTGAAAGTTGGACAGTGAAAAAAGTAGATAAGAGAAAAATCAACTCATTTGAAATGGGGTGTTGCAGGAGAGCTTTGTGCATACCATGGACCATGAAAAAGTCAAACAATGGGATGTTTGAACAAATTAAATCAGAACTATCACTAGAAGCCAAAATAATGAAACTGAGGTTATCACACTTTGGACACATGATTTACTAGAAAAGACAATAATGCTGGGAAAAACAGAAGGGAGTAGAAAAAGAGGAAGGCCAAACAAGAGATGGATTGATTCCATAAAGGAAGCCACAGACCTGAACAGTGAAAAAAGCGGATAAGAGAAAAATCAACTCATCTGAAATGTGGTGTTAGAGGAGAGTTTTGCACATACAGTGGACTGCAAAAAAGACAAATAATTGGGTGTTGTTGTTGTTATGTGCCTTCAAGTCGATTATGACTTATGGTGACCCTATGAATCAGTGACCTCCAAGAGCATCTGTCATGAACCACCCTGTTCAGATCTTGTAAGTTCAGGTCTGTGGCTTTATGGAATCAATCCATCTCTTGTTTGGCTTTCTTCTTTTTCTACTCCCTTCTGTTTTTCCCAGCATTATTGTCTTTTCTAGTGAATCAGGTCTTCTCATTATGTATCCAAAGTATGATAATCTCAGTTTCATCATTTTAGCTTCTAGTGAGAGTTCTGGTTTAATTTGTTCTAACACCCAATTATTTGTCCTTTTCACAGTCCATGGTATGCACAAAGCTCTCCTCCAACACCACATTTCAAACGAGTTTATTTTTCTCTTATCTGCTTTTTTCACTGTCCAACTTTCACATCCATACATAGAGATCGGGAATACCATAGTCTGAATGATCCTGATTTTGGTGTTCAGTGATACATCTTTGCATTTGAGGACCTTTTCTAGTTCTCTCATAGCTGCCCTCCCCAATCCTAGCCTTCTTCTGATTTGTTGACCATTGTCTCCATTTTGGTTAATGACTGTGCCAAGGTATTGATAATCCTTGACAAATTCAATGTCCTCATTGTCAACTTTAAGGTTACATTGGGTGTTAGAACAAACCAGAACTATCACTAGAAGCTAAAATGATGAAACTGAGGTTATCTTACTTTGGACACATAATGAGAAGACAGGATTCATTAGAAAAGACAATAATGCTAGGAAAAACAGAAGGAAGTAGAAAAAGAGGAAGGCCAAACAAGAGATAGATTGATTCCATAAAGGAAGCCACAGACGTGAACTTACAAGATCTGAACAGGGTGGTTCATGACAGATGCTCTTGGAGGTTGCTGATTCATAGGGTCGCCATAAGTCGGAGTTGACTTGGAGGGAAGTAGCAACAACAGCTCAATATTGCTACACAGACTGGAAGTGACTCTCCAGGGTTTCAAATGGGGATATTTCCCAGCCGTACCTGGAGAGGGTGGAGATTGGACCTGGGCCATTTGCATGCAAAGCATGTGCGCAACCACTCGGCATCACCTTAACCAGTTTGAAACTCACTTCAGACAATTGCTTCAGATCATGTTTTCAGGGAAAACCAGGTTATCTTTAACTTTAGCTTTAACTGGGGAGAGCTGCTGCTAGTCTGTGTAAGCAAGCCTATCCAGGCCTGCTCCACGAGCTAGAGGGAGCCCCAGCTGACAAAGCGTCAAGGCGAGTTAAGCAGCAGAGCGAGTTCGGCAGCAGGGCGAGGAGGCCAGGGCCCCCTACTCTGCCCGTCTGTTCCCTGACCTCAACTAAACCGCAGTCTCCAACCCATTGACGTAATAAACCTTAAACAAAACTATGCAGGTAAGAAGCCAGCAGTGGTGTGAGGGCTTTCCAGTGTTTTGCACCGCCTGCAGCATGTACGACTATCTGCCTGTTGGACAGAAGTCGTGGGTGTGCTCTCGGTGCAATGAGCTCCTGGCTCTCCGGGAACGACTTCATTTCCTTGAGGCCAAGGTGGCGGACCTGGAAAAGCTGAGAGAGGCAGAGAGGTGTGTGGAGGAGGCCTTCAGGGACGTTATAGCTGTGTCCCACTCCAACGATGATAGCTATCATGCTATCATGGAGAACGATGGTCTCAGGGAAGGAGAGCATCCAGCTGAGGAAGAGGGAAATGATCCCTTAGAAGGGACCCATTCCTTGGGGGATGAGCAGCTATCCTCTCGTGCCGAGGATATATCTCCAGGGGCTGGAGGGATCCTTGTAGTGGGTGATTCGATCATTAGGAACATAGACAGTGGGGTGTGTGATGGGCGTGTAGACCGCAAGGTGTTTTGCCTGCCTGGTGCGAAGGTTGCGGATATCGCCCGTCGTTTAGATAGTTTGGTAGACAGTGCTGGGAAGGAGTCAGTGGTCGTGGTGCACGTTGGCACCAACGACATGGGGAAATGCAGCCGTGAGGTCCTGGAAGCAAAATTTAGGTTGCTAGGTAGGATGCTGAAAGCCAGGACCTCCAAGGTGGCTTTCTCTGAAATGCTACCGGTTCCACGCGCAGGACCAGCCAGACAGGACCAGCTTCGCAGTCTCAATGCGTGGATGAGACGATGGTGTCGGGTGGAAGGGTTTGGATTTGTTAGGCACTGGGGAACATTTTGGGACAAGCCGGGCCTGTACAAAAGGGACGGGCTCCACTTGAACCAGAATGGAACCAGACTGCTGGCACTTAAAATTAAAAAGGTAGCAGAGCAGCTTTTAAACTGACTGAGGGGGGAAACCCGACAGGAGCTGAGAAAGGTCCGGTTCGGAATAAACCTCCCCCCTGGGATAAAAACCAAAGAAATGATGAAATTTTAAAAGGGGTAGGCCTAGAAGTAGGCATTGTGAGAGCAGGGGCACAGGATATAAATTCAGAAGAGCAAAATTACCACAGGCCTAACCACAAGTGCCAAAGACACTTGAAGAGAGACACTGCTTACAAGTGCCTGTACGCTAATGCTAGGAGCCTGCGAACCAAGATGGGAGAACTGGAGTGCTTGGTCTTGGAGAAGAGCATTGATATAGTGAGCATAACCGAGACCTGGTGGAATGGAGAAAACCAGTGGGATACGGTTATCCCTGGATATAAACTATATCGGAAGGACAGGGAAGGACGTATTGGTGGCGGAGTCGCTCTATACGTGAAAGAAGGCATTGAATCCAGCAAGCTCGAAACCCCAAAAGAGGCAGACTCCTCCACAGAATCGTTGTGGGTGGTGATACCATGCCCCAGGAGGGACTTAATACTGGGAACGATCTATCGTCCCCCTGATCAAAATGCTCAGGGAGACCTTGAGATGAGATATGAAATTGAGGAAGCATCCAAACTAGGAAAGGTGGTAGTAATGGGTGACTTCAACTACCCGGACATAGACTGGCTGCATATGTGTTCCAGTCATGACAAAGAAGCAAAGTTTCTAGATATTCTAAATGACTATTCCCTAGACCAGTTGGTCATGGAACCGACCAGAGGGACGGCAACCCTGGACTTAATCCTCAGTGGGGACCGGGACCTGGTGCGAGATGTAAGTGTTGTTGAACCGATTGGGAGCAGTGAACACAGTGCTATTAAATTAAACATACATGTAACTGGCCAATTGCCAAGAGAATCCAACACGGTCACATTTGACTTCAAAAGAGGAAACTTCACAAAAATGAGGGGATTGGTAAAAAGAAAGCTGAAAAACAAAGTCCAGAGGGTCACATCACTCGAAAATGCTTGGAAGTTGTTTAAAAACACTATATTAGAAGCTCAACTGGAGTGCATACCGCAGATCAGAAAAGGTACCGCCAGGGCCAAGAAGATGCCAGCGTGGTTAATGAGCAAAGTCAAGGAAGCTCTTAGAGGCAAAAAGTCTTCCTTCAGAAAATGGAAGTCTTGTCCGAATGAAGAAAATAAAAAAGAACACAAACTCTGGCAAAAGAAATGCAAGAAGACAATAAGGGATGCTAAAAAAGAATTTGAGGAGCACATTGCTAAGAACATAAAAACCAACAACAAAAAATTCTATAAATACATTCAAAGCAGGAGACCATTTAGGGAGGCAATTGGACCCTTGGATGATAAGGGAGTCAAAGGTGTACTAAAGAACGATAAGGAGATTGTAGAGAAGCTAAATGAATTTTTTGCATCTGTCTTCACAGTGGAAGATATAGGGCAGATCCCTGAACCTGAACTAACATTTGCAGGAAGGGATTCTGAGGAACTGAGACAAATAGTGGTAACGAGAGAGGAAGTTCTAAGCTTAATGGACAATATAAAAACTGACAAATCACCGGGCCTGGATGGCATCCACCCGAGAGTTCTCAAAGAACTCAAATGTGAAATTGCTGATCTGCTAACTAAAATATGTAACCTGTCCCTTGGGTCCTCCTCCATGCCTGAGGACTGGAAAGTGGCAAATGTAACGCCAATCTTCAAAAAGGGATCCAGAGGGGATCCCGGAAATTACAGGCCAGTTAGCTTAACTTCTGTCCCTGGAAAACTGGTAGAAAGTATTATTAAAGCTAGATTAACTAAGCACATAGAAGAACAAGCCTTGCTGAAGCAGAGCCAGCATGGCTTCTGCAAGGGAAAGTCCTGTCTCAGTAACCCATTAGAATTCTTTGAGAGTGTCAACAAGCATATAGATAGAGGTGATCCAGTGGACATAGTGTACTTAGACTTTCAAAAAGCGTTTGACAAGGTACCTCACCAAAGGCTTCTGAGGAAGCTTAGCAGTCATGGAATAAGAGGAGAGGTCCTCTTGTGGATAAGGAATTGGTTAAGAAGCAGAAAGCAGAGAGTAGGAATAAACGGACAGTTCTCCCAATGGAGGGCTGTAGAAAGTGGAGTCCCTCAAGGATCGGTATTGGGACCTGTACTTTTCAACTTGTTCATTAATGACCTAGAATTAGGAGTGAGCAGTGAAGTGGCCAAGTTTGCTGACGACACTAAATTGTTCAGGGTTGTTAAAACAAAAAGGGATTGCGAAGAGCTCCAAAATGACCTCTCCAACCTGAGTGAATGGGCGGAAAAATGGCAAATGCAATTCAATATAAACAAGTGTAAAATTATGCATATTGGAGCAAAAAATCTGAATTTCACATATACGCTCATGGGGTCTGAACTGGCGGTGACCGACCAGGAGAGAGACCTCGGGGTTGTAGTGGACAGCACGATGAAAATGTCGACCCAGTGTGCGGCAGCTGTGAAAAAGGCAAATTCCATGCTAGCGATAAGTAGGAAAGGTATTGAAAATAAAACAGCCGATATCATAATGCCGTTGTATAAATCTATGGTGCGGCCGCATTTGGAATACTGTGTACAGTTCTGGTCGCCTCATCTCAAAAAGGATATTATAGAGTTGGAAAAGGTTCAGAAGAGGGCAACCAGAATGATCCAGGGGATGGAGCGACTCCCTTACGAGGAAAGGTTGCAGCATTTGGGGCTTTTTAGTTTAGAGAAAAGGCGGGTCAGAGGAGACATGATAGAAGTGTATAAAATTATGCATGGCATTGAGAAAGTGGATAGAGAAAAGTTCTTCTCCCTCTCTCATAATACTAGAACTCGTGGACATTCAAAGAAGCTGAATGTTGGAAGATTCAGGACAGACAAAAGGAAGTACTTCTTTACTCAGCGCATAGTTAAACTATGGAATTTGCTCCCACAAGATGCAGTAATGGCCACCAGCTTGGATGGCTTTAAAAGAAGATTAGACAAATTCATGGAGGACAGGGCTATCAGTGGCTACTAGCCGTGATGGCTGTGCTCTGCCACCCTAGTCAGAGGCAGCATGCTTCTGAAAACCAGTTGCTGGAAGCCTCAGGAGGGGAGAGTGTTCTTGCACTCGGGTCCTGCTTGCGGGCTTCCCCCAGGCATCTGGTTGGCCACTGTGAGAACAGGATGCTGGACTAGATGGGCCACTGGCCTGATCCAGCAGGCTCTTCTTATGTTCTTATGTAGTTATAACATGTATTTTTATTATGTATAATGGTTTTAAAATTGCTGATTTTATTCATATTTGATTAAAATTTTAGGTCAGTTTGTTTTTAACCTTTGTTTTTATCTGTATTTTTAAAAAATGAATATTTTAGATTGTTTTTGGAAACAGCTGAGAGACTTTCTGTCAAGTAAGCAGTATATAAATTTTGTTTATAAAATAAGGAGGGCATGAGCTCCTGGGAGGGTGTGTCCCTTAAAGCTAGTTCTCAATTTGCTAACTTTTGTTACCTTTTGCAATACTGCAGAAGTCCACATCATTTGAAACAATGTGCTTGTGGAATATTGATTTAAGAAATCTGCAGGAAATTGGACAATAAAAAAGTACATGATGCTCGAAATGGAAGTGACACAGCTTGTCTTTTGAGGATAGTGTGCTTTTCCTTTTCCCTCTTGTTTAAGTCAGGTGATAACACATGGGATTAAGGAATAGTTTTTTAATCCTGGACATAGATATCTGTTTACAACTGTGTCACTGTCTTGTATTCTGAACGTTGTAATTCAACAGCAAGGAAGTCTTTTGTCTTTGAACTGAATGAATGTGCATCAAGTCGCATCTTGAAGCTTGAGAAGGATAACCAGAGTCTGCAAAATATCATCCAGGAGCTCAGGGATGCATCTGTAACCTCTGAAGAGAATAGCCTTAAATATGTGGAGCTACAAAATGAGAATCAGCAGCTTGGCCAAAAGGTAATTAACATTTGTTGTACTTACCAGGCAAGCTAGACCTAGTCTTTCCAAGAATCTCACATGACTCTTATGTTATTCTGTTCAGTAAAAGTGTCCTGTCCAGCACAAAGGCCCCTGGTCCTGTTTGCCTGTAATTTCCCAAGTTTTATCTACTCTGCAGGGCCTAAACATACCTACATTTTCTGCCACTTCTGTTACAAAGGAAAAAAAGTTAGCCATTTTTTGTTTGCCTAATAGCGATGGGGTGGGGGAAGCAGATTCAGTGGACCCTGATCCAAATTGGGCAAACTGTGAAGCACCTTAAACCAAAGTGAGCTGTTTTTTGAAATGCTAAATTGGGATCTGAACTAAATGTTGTGGTCAGTGTACACCCCTAATTTATAGATTCACTAATAGGCAAAAAAAACCTTGCGGTTTAAGAATGTACCTATAGCCAACAAATATTTCTATCAAACTTTAAAAAGCAGGGAAGTTGGGCAGCTATAGTGAATGCACCAGGGGAGCAGGAGACCTGACCTCCTCTCTGAGATATTATACTGCCCTACAAATTTGTAAAAATGCAAACACAATTTGGGTTGGTTTTTCACAGTCCAATCCACTGATGTAAAATTAGACTGATTACAATAAGTTGCTGCTTCAGGAATGACTAGCTGTTGGAAAAAACAAACTAGGCCTGCCTAAGATGCATGTTTTCAGCCTGCTATGCTTAAATTACTCCACTTAAGGAAAGGTGGGCATGCTCAATTAAAAATATAAAGCACACCTAGAATTTTGCTAGAATATATTTCACCTCCCACTGTTTTATCTAGTTCAAACGGAGACACCCCTCATGTCCATTGGAAACTATTATGCAGAACAATCAGTGCCATTATTCCACAATTGTTGTTGGAGCAGAAGCAAAAGAGAATTACTATAGAAAACTTCACTAAAATTGCAATGTAAATCAAATATATTTGAAGTGACTATCTGAAGTATATCAACTATATCAATTGTTGCTTTCTCCCTGCTAAAACAAGATCAGCACAGCACATGTCTTTTTTCTGTTATTTGAGCTGATTGCAGGTGTTGCCACCACTCACCATATGCTCAGAGGCACATGTTACCAAATTCTTCCAAGCTACACAGGAAGTAGATTGGACTGGGGTTGTGTTCGTATTTTTACAAATTTGTAAGGCAGTACAATATCTCAGAGAGGTCAGGTCTCCTGCTCCTCTTGTGCATTCACTATAGCTGCCCAATTTCCCTGCTTTTTAAAGTTTGATAGAAATATCTGTTGGCTATAGGTAACATTCTTAAACCGCAAGGTTTTTTGCCTATTAGTGAATTTCTTTGCTTTTTAATCCAGGAGGTAAGAAATGGGCTCCTGTGCAAGTTTGCTGAGAATGGATTGATCATTTTCATGCTTATTGAGTTCAATGGGATTTACTCCCCTACAATCATGCTTAAGATAGGTGAAACTGACCACGGGAGGGGAGGGGAGGGGAGGGGGAGGAGCAGGGCAGGTTTGACCATTTGCCTGTGTATTGAGTTCAGTGGGATTTACTCCTGTGCAATCATGCTTAGGATAGGTAAGACTGAACATGGGGAGGGAAGCCTGGAGCGGGCAGGGGAGGAGGAAGAGGGGAGGGGAGGAAAAAGGGAGGAGTAAGGGAGAAAGGAAGGAGGGGAAAGGCAGGTCTGATCATTTGCATGCTTATTGAGTACAATGGGATTTACTCCTGTGCAGTCATGGCTAGGATAGGTAAAACTGACCATAGGGGAGGGGAAAGTAAAGGGAAGGAGAAGGGGGGAGGGGAGCAGAAGGAGGGAGAGGGGAAGTAGGGGATTGGAAGGGGAGGGGGAAGGAGCAGATTGGAAGGGGAGGAGGCAAAAGTGTGATGATGGGAGGGCAGATTTGATCATTTGCATGCTTATTGAGTTCAGTGGAATTTACTCCCGTGCAATCATGCTTGAAAATGAAATGGCCTGCTTTCAAGTCGATTCCGACTTATGGATAGGGTTTTCATGGTAAGCGGTATTCAGAGGGGGTTGACCATTGCCTTCCTCTGAAGTTGAGAGGCAGTGACTGGCCCAAGGTCACCCTGTGAGCTTCATGGCTGTGTGGGGATTCAAACCCTGGTCTCCCAGGTCATAGTCCTAGGATAGGTAAAACTGACTATGGGGGAGAAGGGGGGGGGAAGGGGATTGGAAGGAGATGGGGAGGGGGAGGGAAGGGGGGTGAAGGAAGGGAGAGGGAAGGAGCAAGAGGGAGGGAATAGGAGGGAGGAGAAGTGGAGAGCAGGTTAGATCATTTGCATGCTTTTTGAGTTCAGTGGGATTAATCCTGTGCAATCATGCTTAGGATAAGTGAAACTGACCTGGGGGAGGGGTGGGAGGGAGGGGAGGAGTTTGGGTGGGTGGGCACTGGGCAGAGGGGAAGCCCCTTTCCAAAATAAAAACATTGTGAGCAGTATCATTCTTTTTCACGGTTTCCCCCACCTTTTTATTCTACAGGAGGCACATGTAGCCTCCCACCCAAATTTAAACCAAAACCCCTGGCCACATCCACACCAGACTATTTCACGTTAGACAGTCATGGCTTCTCCCAAAGAATCCTGGGAAGTGTAGTTAGTGAAGGGTGCTGAGAGTTCCTAGGAGATGCCCTGTTCCTCTCACAGAGCTTCAATCAGAACGGCTGATTGTTAAACCACTCTGGCGACTGGAGCTCTGTCAGGATAGGATTCTTTGGGGGAAGTCATGACTATCTCAAGTGAAATCAAAGTCTGGTGTGGGTGTGGCCCCCTGATTAGGCAAGCCCAGCAGCTGTGAGTCTGGCTTTTAGAACACTGACAGTTGGTTCTTACTGAGCATGCCCGACATTATCATTCAGTTCAATGCAAAATTTCTTAAATTTATTTATTTATTAGATTTATTAGTCGCCCATCTGGCTGGTTGTCCAGCCACTCTGGGTGACGTACAGAATAAAAACGTACAAATACATTAAAACATTAAAATCTCAACAGTAGTAATAAACCTAACCCACCCCAAAAACCTGTCTGAAGAGCCAGGTCTTCAAGGCCCGGCGAAAGCTCTTCATAGCGGGGGCATGATGGAAATCGTTTGGGAGGGAATTCCACAGAATGGGAGCCACAATAGAAAAAGCCCTCTCCCTAGTCCTCACCAGTCTAGCTGTTTTAACTGGTGGGATAGAGAAGAGGCCTTTTGAGGCTGATCTTGTTGCGTGACATCCTTGATGAAGTCGGAGGCGCTCTTTCAGATAAACTGGGCCGAGACCGTATAGGGTTTTAAAGGTCAAAACCAACACCTTGAATTGGCCCCGGAAAATAACCGGCAACCAGTGCAACTCCTTCAGCATTGGAGTGATGTGTACCAGTTGCAGCTTCCTGACTGTTTTCAAGGGTAACCCCATGTAGAGCGCATTACAGTAGTCTAGGCGAGAGGAGACGAGGGCATGTACCACCGATGGGAGCAGATGGTTGGGAAGGTAGGGGCGCAGCCTCCGTATCAGATGGAGTTGATACAGTGCCGCCTGGCTCACAGCCGAGACCTGAGCCTCCATGGACAGCTGGGAGTCGAGAACGACCCCCAGGCTGCAGACCTGGTCTCTCAGGGGCAATTGTACCCTATTGAGGACCAGGTCAACATCCCCCAACCTTCCCTTGTCTCCCACAAACAGTACCTCAGTTTTGTCAGGGTTCAGCCTCAGCTTATTCCTTCTCATCCAGCCACTCACTGACTCCAGGCATTTGGACAGGGTTTCTACAGCCAACCTCGGTGAGGATTTGAATGAGAGGTAGAGCTGTGTGTCATCCTCATACTGGTGACACTGCAGCCCAAATCTCCTGATGATAGCCCCCAGTGGCTTTATATAGATGTTGAACAGCATCGGGGAGAAGATAGAACCCTGTGGCACCCCACAAGTGAGAGGCCAAGGACCTGAAACCTCATCCCCCAATGCCACTCTCTGGTACCTACCCGAGAGGAAGGAACAGAACCACTGCAGAACAGTGCTCCTTATACCTAACCTCTCCAGACGGTCCAGAAGGATACTGTGGTCAACGGTATCAAAAGCCGCTGAGAGATCCAGGAGGACAAGGAAGGTGCATTCGCCCCTATCCAGCACCCTCCTGATATCATCCACCAAGGCCGTTTCAGTCCCATGTTCAGGCCTGAAGCCTGATTGAAATGGATCCAGATAATCCGCTTCCTCCAAGTGTGCTTGCAACTGCTGCGCCACCACCCGCTCAACCGCCTTGCCCAAGAATGGCAGATATATACATAAGTATTTAAAGCAACACTTGCTCACTGTTTTGCTTTTAATGTTGTTTGTTATTTAATTTTGAGAATTGTATTATTTTATTGATGTATTATGTTCTATTGATGTATTGCTATATTCATGTTTTTTGTAAGCTGCCTTGAGGGCCTTTTGGCCATATGGCGGGGTATAAATTAAATAAATAAATAAATAAAAATCAGCTAGGAAGTTTTTTTAGACTTTTAAACTGCAGAAGATGAAGGTCAGAGTATGGGGCAAGGTCACTAACAGGATTACAGGTACTCTGTGAACATGGCTGATTTTTAATTAATTTCAACAGATTATGAGAACTCTGACAGAAAGAAGTCCAAAGATGTCTGATTTTTCTCTCTCTCTCTTTTTACGCTTTGAACTCTCTATTCTCTCTGACGCTTTTGTGTATCGCCATGAAAATTTAGAGGATTGTTAAGCAAGTGTTTCTGATTCAGGACTATATGTTTTGTAAGGTTTTGTTTTGAAATGAGCTTGTGGGAAGCATCAGAATGGCATGGGGGTTATTTTCAATTTAACATTGCGGAATGCAAAAAATCCATGCTGACTATGGTATACAGCCACTCTTGTGGCTGTGTAATAAGGCAAGTACCCTTGACAATAGATGCTAGAGTTCTTACCACTCTCAAATGCCAGGCTACACTATATCCATTCTTTAAGTTTTTACTTTGGACAGTGGACTTCAGCAATACTTCAGCCATAAGATATTGTAGGTTTTTTCTCTCCAGTCTCCCTTTTATAAACTAAATGGAATACGTATCAGAGTTCTGCTAAGAGGCCAACAGCTTTTGATTGAGGATTTTCTACATCAACTCTTCAGTCGCAGAAAACCCTTTTTTCTGATACACTCTACACTTGGAGAACAGACTTCAAAATATTTGGGCTGGATCATGCAAAATATTTTCAGGGTTAAGTATTTATTTCAATGAGAAAATTGTTAACATGCTTGAATCTCCACCCTTGAAATAAATGGGGCTTTTAGGTACTTTTCTTTGGCACCTTCTGCCTCCTGTCAAACTGAGTACAATTTGCTGCTTTGAGTACAATGTATTTGTAGAAAATGCAGTATATAAATAAACTTTCTAACTGCATTTTGGTGATTCAGTCACAAGGAAGATAAGCTGCAAAAAAAAATCTAGACCTCTAAGCCATTTGAACAACTTGGTATGCACCTTTTATTGATGTGTTTCACCCTTCTTAAGGTGGAACCAGGTCAGTCTCAGAGACTAGGAAGGTCTTTCTTTCTGTTTTGAAACAAAGAGAATAATAATCCAAGAACTTTGGAATTGTGGCTGACCAAGTGGAGAAGCAGTGATTTAAAAAAAAGAAATTGGCCAATGATATATTTCATTCTGCTAACCAGTGGTCAGCACAGAAGCTTTTCCAATGTGGTAAGAGTGAATTTGATGTTGGGACTTGGTCAGCTGGTAGGCTGGATCTCTTCTTGCATATAGCAACTGTGGTTTGGTTCAGACAATCATTCCAGGCATTATAAACCATGGTTTATGAAGCTGGAATAAATGTCAGGGCCAAGCACCCCACACATACTCACATTGCATGCTGGTTTTCACCCCCAAATCCTGGCATATGTTAAACCATGGTTTCCACTTCCATCTGATCTGGGAACGTCTTAGTTTAGTGTCAGTGAACAAACCAAGAAGATAAGGCAAGATCTTCACACTGAAGCCAGCATAAAGGAGGAGGAGGTTCATGAAGTCTGGAATGATAGTTCAAAGCAGGCCATGGATGATGCAGATAATGGCTTGCTCATGTAATATGTTTGAGATTTTTGCATCCTGACTTTGTTCATGGAAGCAGTGGCAATTTGTGATTTGAGGGTGGCGCTCTCATGCAATATCATGTTGGAATAGCTGCACATTTTGAATATTTTATCACAGCAGAAAGACAAATACATGCCTATTCTCAGGGTTTCTTAGACATTAGACTATTGGAGGGTATTCAGTTAAAACATTGCACTAGTGCAAGAGCTAGCACTAGTGTAACAGGACTGCCCCTTCTAATCTTGCACTGTTTCCAAATGTACTCTACAGGGTTGAGGGAGCCCACAAAACAGAGGATGAGAATGTTCCATTGTGCAAGGAGAAAGCCTGATGGAATGATCTACTTAGTACCACAGTACATTGAATGCAACCCTGTAGTTTAGCATATTATGCATAAGCACATCCTCCCCTATCTCCTCCTCTGTCAGAGCTGCAGGAGATTGGAAGCTTTCATTTCTACTTTTAAACTAACCAGACTTCCCTGGTACATCTGAAACGGGTGGGTGGGGGGGAGGGAAACTGTGGTTAGCCTGATGTATGGCTAGCTGAAACAAGCCAGTATCAAGTCTGGAATGATAGTCCAAAGAAGGCCATGGAGGATGCAGATAATGGAATGCTCATGTAATATGTTTTGTGATGTTTGCATCCTGACTATGCTGTGTGAGGAAAGGTGGAGGATGAGGCTTGTGCTGCCTTATGCAAATAATATTAAACCGTAGTTCATATTGTGCCTGAACCAGGCCATTGAATAGACACGCATGCTTTGTGTGAGTCTCTGTTTCAATGTTTTGTAAAGTGGGAAAAACTACAAAGTGTCTTTAAAGTCTTAACAAATCTATTATGGCATAAGCTCCTTATCCTATGAGGAGTTATGAATGAGGCGTTGTCCTAAGCTGGCAGCTTTATATAAGCATGGTTGTGGAGGATATATATACCATAATTATATGTACCTGCCAATTTAGGATGACACTTCATGAATCTAATGACACTTCATGAATCTAATGATGTGGACTCTAATCTGTAGCACCATCAATCCAGCTTAATGGTGCGACACTGGAGAATGTCGATCACTTTTCCTATCTTGGCAGCCATCTCTCTGTAAAAGCTGACATTGACGCTGAAATTCAGCATTGTCTGAGCTCTGTGAGTGCCGCATTCTCCTGAACGAAGTGTAGAGTGTTCGAGGATCAGGATATTCGCAGAGAGACCAAAATGCTTATTTACAAAAACATTGTACTACCGACCTTACTGTATGCCTGTGAAACATGGACGATCTATAAACGCCACTCCCAACTTCTGGAAAGATTCCACCAACGCTGCCTCCGGAAAATTCTGCAAATTACTTGGGAAGATAGGTGGACTAATGTTAGCATATTGGAAGAAGCAAAGACCACCAGTGTTGAAACAATGATCCTTCAACATCAACTTCGCTGGACTGGCCATGTTGTTCGAATGCCTAGTCACTGTCTTCCAAAGCAGCTACTTTACTCCCAACTTAAGAATGGAAAACGGAATATCGGTGGACAGCAAAAGAGGTTTAAAGATGTTCTCAAAGCTAATCTAAAAAAATGTAACATAAGCATTGAGAACTGGGAAGCCTTGGCCCATGAGCATCCCAATTGGAGGTCGGCCATTATCAAAGGTGCTATGGACTTTGAAGAAGCACGAGTACAGGACGAAAGGGACAAACGAGCTAAGCAGAAAGCATGTCTAGCAAATCCTCATTGTGACCATCTTCCATCTGGAAACCTATGTCCTCACTGTGGGAGGCTGTGTGGATCCAGAATTGGCCTCCACAGTCACTTAAGGACCCACCATTAAAGACCTTACCCTGGAAGACAGTCTTACTCAGCCACGAGTAATCACCAATGAATGATCTCATACCATAATAAATGTTTCAATAAATTTATTTCGGTCCGATACCATAATAGATTTGTTACTCTTTAAGGTGCCACAAGACATGTTCTTTTTGCTGCAACAGACTTGCACAGCTACCCTCTGGAAATTTTAAAAATGGGAATAATAGTGATCTTGAAAACCATTCAAATATGTCTTCAGGGCATCATTGACCACCCTTAATTCTATTCTCCACACACATACCTGTTTTTCTCACCTTCTGGCCTCTCCACTTCTTTCCTCCCCTAGTACCCTCCTCCTTGCCATGCTGTCATAGCACAGTTTTTCATTTTTCCCTGCAAGGAAACCCAATACTGTGCTAGGGTGAGCAAGGAAAGTTCCATAGCTGAGACCCTGAAGGCTGCTGCTAGTCAGAAAAGCCAGGACAAGGTGGATCAGGAGTCTGATTTAGTCTGAAAGAGCTTCTTCATCTACACTGAGTAACATAGTAACTCTCCACTAGGTAGATTTCAGCAGCTGAGGGTTTTAAGACATTCTGGGACAGATGATATATCCTTGATAGTCTCAGGCTAATTGCTCTTATCAGCTTAACTTTCATTAATTTTCTCAAGCCCTAACCATATATAAGGGTTGCATACAAACCATGTGTATTGAGCTAAATTGCTTTAATGTTTCATCCGCAATGTCTTTGAGAAGAAGTAAGCAGATTAAACAGACATTTCCATTTCATTTCTGGTCCCCCAGGGACTCTTGTGAATAGCAGTTATTGCCACACAAGATTTATATTCCAGCCTTCAGCAAACTTCCCCCTGGGAGCTACTTCTAAATGGTGAATGTTCTTATCTACAGCTTGGTCAGGGCTGCCTTATCTAGATATTTCCTGCAATAGAGGCTAATATGTGCTTGTAATTTGCCAGCCATCACCCATTTCTTTCTACAACTGTGCCATATGTCTCTCAGTGAGTCTTTCCAAAGTCGTCGTGGTTGGATAGGTGGCCAATTCATTCAGAAATAAGGGCCAAATTGGACAGGTACTATGAACTAATTAAAGTGGGGGGGTTATATACACAAATAATAATTTGAGTAGGCTTGAATGGCTGGATATGCTTTTGTGCAATTTCAGACATGACACTGAAAACACCATTTGTCACCCACCCCAAACATGGTTTAGAGTGTGGTTTAGAGATTATTTCCTCATCCCGCCCATATTAAGTCCAAACACAGCTATTGGGAAGGGAAAGGAGGAAATGCTTTCTTGTTCTTATGTTCTTACTAGCTGTAGCGATTACCTAAATTAGCTAGCAGCTTGGGCAATTGTATCAGATGGCAGCAGCGATATTTAGTGCTTAACATTTTGCAGCCACAGACCTTTTCCTTAAAGAGTCCTGCAGAATTTGTTTAATTCTACAGGAACAAAGCAAATTGTCTTAATTCTTCTAAATGCCCTGATGCTGTGAATATAAACATAGGTCATTTGTAATGCTGAGTAGTTGTTTTGCCAAGCCAAGCAGGTGGTGTATGGTATGTTGGGTCTGGAGTGAGCTGGTAATGCTGGAGAAGGAGAGGGCATCAGAAAAATTGTGTTCTTTTCCTATGTATCTCTCCCCACCCCGACTTGGCTTAAATTTTGCATTCATTGTTCGGGGGGGGGAGTGTTGCCTAAGCTATCCCAGGAATCATTAATAAGGATTCATTTTGATCAAAAGTTAACAATGGAGATATAGAAAATGAATGAGAACTTGCTCTTTTCAGACCAAAGAATCTGCCTTCTTAGAATGTTCTAATTGTGAGATCAGAAATGATTCTATCACAGACCACCTACAAACTTTGTTGTTGTTTATATTACCTGACCTTCACCAGTAGGTCCCAGGGCATATCACAATATTAAATAAAACGTTAATATGGTATGAAATACAATATTAAAACAGTTTAAAAAATAATATTCATAACTGTTGTGCAGCGATGAAATGCTGAAGCGATATGCCCAAAGAATAAGGTGCCAAACAGTCCAGAATGCCCTTGAACGTAGAATAATGACGGACAACAGCAGTTATGTATAGATGGATCTTTACTGATCCCTAAGACAAAAGTTACTTGATAATACAATTCTCTTACTCTGACTAACATCCCCCACACCTTGAGATTTGTCTCCCAAGGCTTTATACACTTTCGGTTCAGTGCCAGCTGCAGTTTGTCCTTGGACAGCTGCACAGTTTTAACCCATTACTTGTCTTTCTGGAAACACTTCACTGTCCAGAAGCCTACAATAACTGGATAGGGTCCTAAAATAATATTGATATCTGGAGAGGGTCCTAAAATTTATCTATCAAGGGTCAAAAAACCAAGGTGAAGAGGCATGTCTTCAGCATATTTATTTATTTATTTATTAAATGTATATCCCGCCCTTCCTCCCAGGAGGAGCCCAGGGCGGCAAGGACAAAAAGCTGTACAGTGAAGGTGTCAGATGCATCTCTGTTATGTTGCCGTCCTGGAAACCACTGCAACACACAACTAAGGTTGCATGAAAGAGTGTGGGACTTTTGGGGAGGAGTTCCTCCCTGTGTATCGGTAGTGTTCCAGTTTCTGGAGGGGCAACATTATCATGGGGAGTTGTCACATGGTCTTGTCCCGCACTGCCTGGGTTTCTTATGCTACATGGCATGGAAGCAGCATGGAAAGGAGTTGTGCTATCTCAGCTCCCACATGGCTGCCTTAATGTGACAAAAGGGACTATAGGCATGCCTTCCAGGCTATGCCCAGAACACTGTATGTGGAGCTTCATGTATGCAGTGACAACTCCGAGGCAAACCCTTTCTGAAAGCCGTCCTGTGCACTTGCACCATAGTACAAAGAACTGCAATTTTGGATAAGGGCTGCAATTTTGGATAAGGGCAGACCCAGGAATCCTGGTGCACATGTGAGCACCCTTGTACATACTGAAAAATGCCCAGAGGATAATCCTGTCTTTTGCAAATAACATGGTGGAACCTGGCTGATAGGGATAAAAACATCCAGTTTTTTGGCATTATGGACACTTTTAAGTTAAAATAATATCAGTTTCCTAAGTGTTTCCAACTCTGAAGTTGTACTGCAAACTGGTGAGACATTTGGCAATCTTGTAGAAATAAAAGGTTTTGTTGTTTATATAGAGAAAGATCCAATTTCCACAAACATGTTATTTGACAAGGCTATTGGTGAATGGACAAATGTGCAAGTATTTACTTTCTCATAATGTCTTTCATATGTGAACAATGTTTGTTCAGGGTTGCGTGTGATATATTGTAATTTTCTCCATGCAGATTGAAAAGCTGCAAAACCAGATTGAGAGGGAGAAGCAAAGTCATCAAGACTTGGAGGCGTTAAGCGAGGAACTTCTAAAAGAGAAGGAGGAGCTTCAGGGCATGATGGAGACGTTGAAAGCCGACAAAGAGAGACAGGTGCAGAGACAATCCTTGCAAATACAATCCAGAGGCATGTTTGGTTGGTTACTTGGCTGTTTAGAAAGCCTCCTTCCCTTCCAAATGTAAAGGGACACCAAAATTTGTTCCTGCTAGGAAGTTAGTCCAAGGGCTGAGCAGGATCAAAAATATGAAGCAGTTTCATCCCATTAATCTTTACCGACATATATTTCTTTGGGTGTCTCCAAGCACTAGTTTCCTGGCCTTCTAGACACCTTGACTTTCTAGTTTAGAGTGAATATCAAGAGAAAGTAACAACTCACACATTGCTCAAGGAAAAATTGAGTTACATTAGCAATTGCATACTGATCAAATTTCTAAAGATGCTGAAAGGAATTGCAACAACTTTGCTGCTGTTCTGAATAGCTTCAGGCATTCATTGATTCAAATAAAGCTCTTTTATACCAAGTCAGATTGGTCCACCTGACTCAGTATTGCCTACTCTGACTGGTAGTGATTCTCCAGGGCTTAGTCAGGACTCTTTCCCAGCCCTACCTGGAGATACTTGGGATTGAATTTGGGACCTTCTACATGCAATGCATTTGCTCTACTACTGAGCTATGGCCCTTCCCTCAAATCTGGGGCAAGTTACAAATGGATATGGACCTTTAAGGATACATAGAAATCAGACCATTGGTCTAAACATGGTGGTGGGGAACCTTCAGCCCTCTAAATGTTGCTGAACTACAACTCCCATCAGCCCTAGCAAGCATCACCAGGGATGTGATGTTAGGAGTTGTGGTTCAGCAACATTTGGAGGGTCAAAGGTTTCCAGCGCCTTGCCTGAACGTAATCATCACAGAGATTAGCTCTGATTAGCGGCCATCAGGGCAATGTGTCTCATAGTCCTATGAGATCACGCAAAACAGAGTACAGATAATATTGATGCAGCCACGCAGTCTTTATACTTATGTACATCTTGCTGAAATACAGCTCATTGTGTATTGTATCTCACCTGTTCAGTCAAGAGCTTGTTTCTTGTTATGTGAATTCCCAAGGGATTGTTTGCAATGTTCTGGTATTTAATGCATGGGAGAGTGCTGTTACCCTCACAGTTTGCTTGTGGGCATTCCATAGGCATCTGATTGGCCACTGTGGGAACAGAATGCCAGACTAGATAAGCCTTTGGTGTGATGCAGCAGGGCTTTTCATATGGTCTTAACACACCATTGTGTTTTTGTTCTGAATGTTAGATAAAAGACCTAGAAAAGGAAACTGACCATCTCAATCAAGTGGTTTTGTCACTGAGGCAGAGGTCTCAAGTGAGCAGCGAGGCCAGAGTGAAAGACATTGAAATAGAAAACAAAATACTCCACGAAACCGTTACAGAGACTAGCAGCAAGCTCAGCAAACTGGAGTTTGAGAAGAAGCAATTGCAGAAGGACTTTGAACAGGTTAAAGAAAGGGTGGAAAGAGTAGAGGAAATGGATAAGGAGCTTCATCAGCTGGAGAGGGAGAATGAGCAGCTCACAAAGAAAGTTGCTGCCATGAAAATCACTATAGAGAAAGTTGTGGTTCTTGAGCAAGAAAATGGGTATCTGGAAGTGGAGAACAGGAAGCTGAAAAAATCCCTAGACACTTTGCACAATGTTTCTGTCCGTCTGGAAAGCTTGGAAAAGGACAACAAAGAGCTAGATGAAGAGAACTTGGAACTTAGGAGAATGGTAGAGACAATGAGGTTTGCTGGTGCAAAAATGGCTCAGATAGAGGCAGAAAATAAAGAGCTGGAGAGAGAAAAAGAGGAGCTTAGGGGAAATGTAGAGATGTTAAAGATTCTGATCAAGAAATCGGAAAGGTTGGAGCTGAGTTACCAGAGTGTGAATGCTGAGAACCAAAGGCTCCAGCAGATTCTGGAGAATAGCAGTAAGAAAATCCAGCAGTTGGAGAAGGAACTCCAGGGCACTGAAAGTGAAAATCAGACCCTCCAGAGGAAATTAGAGGAGCTGAAGGTTTGTAATAAGCGTCTGGAGTGGCTGGAGAAGGAAAAGAAAGTGCTGGAGCAAGAAGTGTCCCAATTGGATAAAGACAAGAAGATGCTGGAGAAGGAGACAAAAAGGCTTTGGCAGCAGGTGGAGCTGAAAGATGCTAATTTGGACGAGAACACTGTAAAATTGGCAACCATGGAGAAGGAAAACAGAACACTAGAGAGAGAACTTGCTCGATCCAGAGACTCCTGTAATAAGATGAAAGAGTTTGAAAAGGACAATAAAGACCTCATAAAGCAAGTTACCATTGACAAGAGAACACTAGCTACATTGAGAGAGGTAAGTACCTGTAACATTAGTCCCATTGTCTGAAGAGTGCATTTTAGCATCTAGCACAGGACTCGCGAATCTTTTTGGACCAGGGGGTACATCTCAAATGTTGAGAGAATATTGAGGGTACCAGTCACAAAATGGCTACCATGAGGGGCATGGTATAACACAAAATGGCTGCCATGTGGTGTAGCATAACACAAAATTAGTGATAGTATAGTCATTGCCTCCTCTCCCCACCCCACCCCCCGGACAACCTCATATTTACCATGGGAAGTCAGCTATGTCTTGCTGGTCCTGATTGCGGAGATACAGCTTTTAAAGGCACAAGAACCCTGTTTTCCCAATGCCAGCCCTAAACCAAAGCCTAAGCTGTTACCTGTACCCACGTACTTGGGAGTAAGCCCCATTAAATACAAAGAGACTTACTTCTGAAGTATGTATACCATTGTAATGTAAGTTAACCACACAGTGAATTCTTAATGAGTGTTTGGACATCAGCTCCTGCGTAGCAGGGAACTTGCCTAAGCCTCTCTGCAAAGATTTCACATTTTGTATTTGCCATTTAGGGAGGGGATTTGCTAATACCCACCTGCACATTGTGTAGTAGCATTGCAGAAAATATCTTTTAGGGAGTACCTGATCTCAGACAAACCCATCCAGGTTGCTAGGAAAAAAGGAAGGGCAAACTATGGAAATTCTGAAGGCTAGTAGATAGCAAGACAGAAGCAGGAAAGTGAACAAAAGGGAAGGGGATAACAGAAACTCTTTAGGACCCCAGTGATTTCTATTGCCTGGTGTCCAAACAGTCTTATCAGTCACAGTCTGACTTCACTCATTGGGCAAAACACTGACATATGGGAGCAGCCAGGCTGGCTCATTTCAGAGAAATTACTTAGAAGGGTACCTCCACATTTTCATAACTTTCTTTCAAAGAAAGCTAGAGACTTACTTATTTTTAATGAAAATTCAGAGACTGGAGTCTCTGCATGGGGGTGCCAGTGAAGGCCTTTGTGGGCACCAAGATGCCCATGTGTGCTGGATTGGCAACTCTGATCTAGCATATATAGAACAATATGTAGAACGTGTATCTGATCAAGCTGAGGGATTAAGGGGACACTGTGTGACAACTTGGAGCATAACATTTTGTCTTGGCCTAGAGCACTGTTCTTCAACTTTGGGTCCCCAGAAGTTCTTAGATTAAGACAATCATCATCTCCAGCCAGCTTAGGTCAAGGTAGTCCCAACAACATCTGAGAACCCAAAGTTGAAGAACACTGGCCTAGAGAGAGGCTGAATTTTCATTTTTGTTGTTGGGTAGACTTCAGACGTGTTGGATCCACGTTTGTTTTTTTACTAGAACCTTAAGATCTACCAACCAGAGCCAGGTACAAAAGATACTAGAGAACACAAAAGAAGTAAAGAACAGGTTGGCTCTAAGTGCTTTTTTGAGCTTAGTCCTTTCACACAAAAGTCCACTCTGGTTAGTCTTCTTCTTTGCAGCAGCCTAATTTAATGGAAAAAAGTTGATTTGTTGTTAAACAAATGAGGTCCCAGTCTGTCTTCTGCTGACCCCTGCTGTAGATAATATGTACAGTTCTGTCTGGCCCACAATCATGGAGTAGTAGTCATTGGAAAGTCTTAGTCCCTGCCTGATTTCTGAACCACAGAAGTGAGGGTCATAGTTTGCAGGCCAGTTGTGGATTCGAGCACACAGAACAACTAAGACATAAATCCTCAGTGAAGGTTTGTTCACAAAGTAAGGCTTAGTTCTCTGGTTAATCTGGTTCCAGAAAGACTGCTCTCAAACATCTGCTAGGATATTAAGCCAAGATAAACATGCTTGTACACAGAGACTTTTTTATTTCCTTTTTATGATGACCCTCAATTAAACTAGGAAATTTCTAAAACTGAGAAACCTCTGAACAAGTCAGGATAACAAACCACAGTTTGAAGTTCATTTAATACCAGCTTGTTCTGAAGCTGGCATCCATCGTTTCCTGAACCAGCCAAATGGGAAACTATGGTGAAGGACGGCTAGGTTTGATGTGGCTTTTCAAAAAAGTGCCTTATTATTATTATTATTTATACCCCGCCATTTTTCCAAAACTGGAACTCATGGCGGCTTCCAGATAAAAAATACATATAATTAAAAACATACAAAGTCTACATTAAAATAAGATTAAACTATTTCCAATATTAAAACCATACACACATATAGCTAAAAAAGTTCAAACTAGTTTAAAAATGATATAATAGACATTAGCAATGCAGCACCCTTCACGCCCTATCCTTAGCCTTCAATTCCAAAGGCTTGTTGGAATAGGAAGGTCTTTGCTTGTTGGCGGAAGGACTGCAAAGAGGGGGTCATTCTTACCTCCCTAGGAAGGGAATTCCAAAGCCTAGGGGCAGCCACCGAGAAGGCCCTCTCACGCGTCCCCACTACTCGTACTTGAGAAGATGTGGGTATTGAGAGAAGGGCCTCTCCTGAGGATCTCAGGGCCCGGGCAGGCTCATACAGGGAGATACGGTCTGATAAATAGCCTGGACCTAAGCCGTATAGGGCTTTATAGGTCAACACCAGCACTTTGAATTGTGTCCGGAAACAGAGTGGCAACCAGTGGAGCTTTTTTAACAGGGGGGTAGTACGGTCCCTGTAACCAGCCCCAGTTAGCATTCTGGCTGCAGCACATTGTACCAACTGAAGTTTCCGAACAGTCTTCAGAGGCAGCCCCACGTAGAGCGCAGTACAGTAATCTAAACGGGATGTAACTAAGGCATGTGTCACCGTGGCCAGATCAGACAGCTCAAGGAACGGGCGCAGTTGGCGCACTAATCTTAATTGTGCAAAAGCACTCCTGGCCACTGCAGAAACCTGGGCCTCCAAATTTAACGCTGAGTCCAGGAGCACACCCAAACTGCGAACCTGTGTCTTCAGGGGGAGTGTAACCCCATCCAGCACAGGCTGTATCCCTATTCCCTGATTCGCCTTACAACTGACCAGGAGCACCTCTGTCTTGTCTGGATTAAGCTTCAATTTGTTCACATATGTGTTTCAAATGCACTTCTAAATCCAGTGCAAAATTATACCACTGTTGAATGTTCTAATTAGAGAAGTATTGTATAGCAGATCTCTCTGTAAAGCTGGGAAGATAGAAAGACTTAATGAAAGTGTAGGTACATTTGTGATACAGTGGTAGCACATTTTATTTCCTTATTTTAATATCCCACTTTTCTTTCATGGAACTCAAGGTAGCACATATAGGATTCCAAAGCGCCTTTTGTCCAGAAATTGACCAACACACATCTAGATTAGTTTCAGCAAGGTTGCTGCATCATGTGTCTTCTGACCATATCCTGTAGAAGAAATAGTCTTGTATAGGATGCATGGGCCCAATCAAAAACACATCCATAAAACTTACCATTCCCGGACATCCACTTTCTTTTACTGGTCCTTCATGAATGTGTATTTGTTTCGGAAAACCAAGGGCTGTTCATGCACGATATCCTGCACAAATATAAACTCTGTGGTGACCAGGAAACTATGCAGTCACCACATGTATGACAAGATCTTTATTTTGCTATATGTACACACAACACAGTAAGTCACATGCATTTATCTCATGTTATCTCTTGTACATGTGGTGGTCACATAGTTTCCCAACAGTGACAGCTGTGCAAGAAAAGTCTGTGAAGCAGTCCAAGGGGCTTCCAAAATCATGATTGTTTTATAGAAAGCATTGTGTAATTGTTGCTCTCACTGTTAATGCTTTCTAATTAATTTGGTCCCGTTTCCAGGATTTGGTTCTTGAGAAGTTAAAGAGCCAGAGGTTGTCTAGTGAGATGGACAAGCTGGACCAGGAACTGGAGAAGATTGGATTAAATAAGGAGCGTCTCTTACAGGATGATAATGGAAACAATGACAAGTGAGAAGATCACCCATTTCCTTTGGAAGGATTTCCTGCACCATTTGTCTTAGTTTTCCCTCATTTCATTTCTAGGTTCTGTGTAGTTTTATCAAAAGTTGTTCTCTGGTGTCCATACTTCTATCTTCTCCAGTTAATGTGCCTGTGCTAAAGGAATTATGCTAATTATTGTTTCTACAAGAAGTTTATACAGGTAGATGAAAGTCCCCTATCAGAGCTTGAGGTGCTTAGAGGTGGCTTTCTCTTCAATCTGCCAGCTGCACAGAGTGTAGGGACATCTTGCAAGCCGTGGTGAATTAAACTAATAGGCATTTCCACTTCATTGAGATCAGGGATTTACTTAAACATTGCAATTTAGTTAACTCTGCTATGTAATGGTTCTGTTATCCATGCCACTTGCTTCTGAAACCATTTTTAGGTAGTTGTGGACAACTGCAAAGATCCGAGTAGCAGAGGGGTGACTGCAGAAGGAGCTCCTCTCTCTGGCTTTTCCCACTGAAAAGATAATTAGCCCTGTCTTTTCCAACAGCAGCACCTGGAGGGAAGGATCCCCCCAGCACAGTCAGACCTGATGATGCTACTGTCTTGTTTAGAGCAATGGTGGGAAGCCTCTGGCCCACAAGTCTCATTACACCCACCAGGCCTCCCCATTTGACCTGCCAGGCTCTTTTGGCCAAGGTATGGGGCAGGTAAAGATATGACTGGGCTGAAAAGGGTTTTGTAAAGCCTTATGCAGAGAGCACTGCAAATGCCAACTATCAGCTGATCTCTGGGGCTTGCAAAGTACAGTATGCAGGAGCTTGTAAGCCCCAGTGATCAGCTAATCATCAGGGTTTGCAAAGTAGTGTGGCTTTGTCCATGCAGCTTGATTTCAAACTGCATGGGCAGCGGGTCACCTGACTTTATTGTGATGGCAGGTGGTTGGCAGGTGGGTGGGAAATCACTCTGTCAAACCTGATACCCAGTGTGTGGGGAAGATACGGAACTGGTCAGCCAGATCCCATTCCTTATCTCTGGTATAGCAGCATGCATCCACAATTGCTGGGATGAAAATCCTCTCCCATCTGAGGCCCATCCCCGATAGTGCCCTTTTGCATGTCCAAGTGCTTTAATTCTCATTTAATGTTTCTAGCTTCATAAGTATACATTTGCAGTTGAAAAAGTATGATATTGATGAAAAATGGGTCCTTGGGGTCTCATTTCTAATATTCAGGAGGAATAACTGAAATTTCTCAAGGTTAGGATTTGTATCTTTTCCATTATTGACATGGTCATTGTCTCACAGGAAATACAAGATATTCGAAAGCAAAACTGAATGTGCCCTAAAGACAACACTAGCTGATAAAGAAGAGAAAATTGCTTTATTGGAGGCTCAGCTGCAAGAGTTTCTTACCTTGAATCAGCAGTTACAGAATGAACTAAACACAGTAAGAGGGGAAAATTTGTTTCATGATATAATAGGTGGTATTGTATGTTACCAAAAAAATGCGTAAATTAGCCACTTTTATTTTGGAGAAAAAGCAATTGTGGGCCCTGCTCTGGAAAATGTGCTTAGAATCATAGAATAGTAGAGTTGGAAGGGGCCTATAAGGCCATCAAGTCCAACCCCCTGCTCAATGCAGGAATCCATATCAAAGCATTCCCGACAGATGGCTGTCCAGCTGCCTCTTGAATGACCCCAGTGTCGGAGAGCCCACTACCTCTCTAGGTAATTGGTTCCATTGTCGTATGGCTCTAACAGTTACGAAGTTTTTCCTGCTGTCCAGTTGAAATCTGGCTTCCTGCAACTTGAGCCCATTATTCCGTATCCTGCACTTCTCTGTGTGACAACCTTTCATGTACTCGAAGAGTGCTATCATATCTCCCCTCAGTCTTCTCCAGGCTAAACATGCCCAGTTCTTTCAGTCTCTCCTCATAGGGCTTTGTTTTCAGTCCCCTGATCATTCTCGTTGCCCTCCTCTAAACCTGTTCCAGTTTGTCTGCATCCTTCTTGAAGTGCGGAGACCAGAACTGGATGCAGTATTCAAGATGAGGCCTAACCAGTGCTGAATAGAGGGGAACTACCGTATATTCCGGTGTATAAGACGACTGGGCGTATAAGACGACCCCCAACTTTTCCAGTTAAAATATAGAGTTTGGGATATACTCGCCGTATAAGACTACCCCTGCTTATGACATGCAGGTACTTAGCAGGAAAACTGTCACTTATAAACTTATAAATATTAATATTTGGATTGTCCAGTTGTTTTGTTTTTGTGCCTAGGAATTACCACCAAAAACTGGGGAAAGATGTGAGAAATCTTTTTTTTAAAAGCAACATTAAATGCCTAGACTCTAGTTTCCAACACTATGGAGTATTTATTGATTGATTAAGAGAATTTATATCCTGCCCTTTTGCTGTTAAAAACAGAGCTCAGCACAGCTTACAAATATAGTAAAAACAATAAAAATACACAATCAGAAAAACAAGCCAAAATGTTAGGAAAAGGAGTCTTTCACACCACATGCTCAGTTCTAAATACTGTTGCAGCAAGTTTTACAAGTTCCTCCAGTATTCCACTGGTGCAGGCACTCAGACATTCAAAGTACTGTATGTTTCTTAGGTTTTATAAAAGCAGAGCTTTGCTTAACTCAAAATTTCTTCTCCCTTTCATAACCACATCTACACAGGTTCCACCTCCATACTCAAAATGAAACTGAGCCTGGAAGTGTACAACAACCCCACACATACCTTGCTAATTCGATTATCAATGCCAGGATGTCTGTCTTATCGACTACTCTCCTGCTCCCCCCCCCCCCACACACACACCGGGCATCATGAAAGACCCAGTCCTGGGCTCAGAAAGAAAATAAATATCTGGTCCTCTTCAAAGTATTGATAAGCCTCTTGTTTTAATTGAAATAATAATTATAAATTCTTGTTCTTATCACTAATGGGAGTTAATTATCTTGCATATGCTGCTGTTGTTTCTATGGCTGTAACGGAGTGAGGTTAAAGATAAGTGAAATGCAAATAGGAAAAAAAAATACAGAAGGCAGTAACACTTTCCTAAATGAAATACCATACCAACCACAACAAGATTCCTATAAGGCAAAAAACTAAGCATCTCACAACCAGTCAGGATTCCTAACCAAAACCAAAAATATGATAAATGAAGAAATATTTATATAAGCATAACTATCAAATATATTTATTATTTACACAAACTGTAAAGATATTTATAGTGCAATCCTAAATTTATTTATTCAGAAGCAAGTCCCAGCGTATTCAATGGGGCCTACTCAAACAGGGACAGAAATGCAACCTCAAGTGATAAGCAACTTCATTCACACAACCCAAAATTCCGAATCATGCCACTTTACACTGTTTTGCAACTGTTTATACTTGTTTTTATGGTTATTGGATTTTAAATGGCTTTATTTCTTGTTGTGAGCTGCCTTGGTTTCCAACCCTACCTCACAGGGGTGTTGGAAAGACTCCATACACACACGCACACACTGCAGATATATAAATACATACAGCCCATATAATAGTTTATTGTCAAACCAATTGGTCATTGCAGAAAAATCAGTATTAGTTTTTTAAAAATCAGTATTAGTTTCCTACAGAATAAAAACTGCAATACCTAAGTAAGCCCTGCCTACTTGCTTTAAAATAGGACTTGGGGGGGGGCAGAAAGAGAACACAAACACAATTCTTTTTTACATTCACTCCAAAGTCCCATTGATTTTCAGCACATTCATAATCATGTCTACTCAAAAGTAATTCCTACTGAATTCAATAGGATTTACTCTGGACATATGGGATTAGCACTGTTTTTACCCCCAAAAGCAACTATTGGGAAGGTTTTCAAAACACTGCCCAGGATCTGACTCCTACACACAACAGGGGGGAAAACTGAAATGTATATACCTACCCAATTTATGAGATTTTCAGATAAACAGGAGGGGAAACCACCATTTTCTGGCCTCGCAATGAAGTTTTGCAGACACTGCCACCAAACAAACACTTCACTGATTGGCTGAAATCCTGAACGGGCGGGGTTAAAGCTACGAAGTGCTATACAGTAGTTTAAAAAAAGATTTAACCGGGGGGGGGGTGCCTGACGTTTTTATATATATCTCGAGAACCGCACCACCTAGAAACTTAATTTTTTTTTTAAATGAAAGCTGAGAATCTGGGCCACCTAAGGGGTTAGCCAGGCGCCGGGTGGCATGTTTAGAATCCGGGTAAAACCCGGCTATCCGGGCAATATGGCAACCCTAATAAGACGACACCCGGCGTATAAGACGACCCCCGACTTTGGAGAAGATTTTCCAGGGTTAAAAAGTCATCTTATACGCCGGAATATACGGTAATACTTCACGTGATTTGGAAACTATAATTCTGTTAATGCAGCTCAAAATAGCATTTGCCTTTTTTGGAGCCACATCACACTTAATCCAGATTGGGGTCCACACCAGTTTCCAGCCCATTGTGCTCTTTGGTTGCTGTTGCCAACAAAAATGTTGTTTGTAATTATAGTCAGGGGCAAAAAGCAGCCAGGATGGGGGTTTCAGCAGAAAACTTGTGTGGGGGCCTGATGGAAAACACATCATAGATGGGTCCTTGTATTGCTTTTTCTTCAAAATAAAAGTGTTTGTTTGTTTGTTTATTATTTGATTTATATCCCCCCATTCCTCCCAGCAGGAGCCCAGGGTGGCAACATGCAGTATGGCACAACATAACATGCAGTATGGCACAAAGTTTAGATATTTCATGAGGTTCCATGATGAGGTTTGTTCTGTTGATTAGGAATAAGTCATCTGGATAGGAGCTTGCATTTCACTATAATGTTAATACTTGTATATTGCAGATGAAGATAAGATGCATGTGATACATAAAAGTTATGCTTACAATTGATATGCATCACTAAAGACAGAAACAGGCAAGATGGTTCTTCTCATCTCCCTCATGCTATACCAGTAATATGTGTGTTCACCTAATTGCCTTGATCAGGCATTTGTCACTGGTCACTAACAGAGCAATTCTAAATAAAGAAAGCTGGCTTTGTTGTTGTTGTTATGCGTCTCCAAGTCGACTGCGACTTATGGCGACCCTATGAATCAATGACCTCCAAGAGCATCTATCATGAACCACCCTGTTCAGATCTTGTAAGTTCAGGTCTGTGGCTTCCTTTATGGAATCCATCTCTTGTTTGGCCTTCTTCTTTTTCTACTTCCTTCTGTTTTTCCCAGCATTATCATCTTTTCTAATGAATCATGTCTTCTCACTACGTGTCCAAAGTATGATAACCTCAGTTTCATCATTTTAGCTTCTAGTGGTAGTTCTGGTTTAACACCCAATTATTGGTCTTTTTTGCAGTCCATGGTATGCACAAAGCTCTTCTCCAACACCACATTTCAAATGCGTTGATTTTTCTCTTATCAGCTTTTTTCACTGTCCAACTTTCACATCCATACATAGAGATAGGAAATATCATGATCTGAATGATCCTGACTTTAGTGTTCAGTGATACATCTTTACATTTGAGGACCTTTTCTAGTTCTCTCACACACTATTGAAAAAAAAATGGAGTAAAGTCTCTTGTAAGCTCAGAACAAACACACACAGGGAAGTCATCTCTGCTGAGGATGACTAACTCTGGTTCATCTTTGTGTGAGGTGTGGTGAGATCTTTTGATCACTCCTGATATAGAGAGAGACAGAATTATCTGCCTCAGAGGAGGTTGCCTGTTGATTTACTGAATGAGTCACATATCTGGCTTGTCTCGTTTTTGTCAAGAGGTACTCTTAGAACAGTGACTCAAACAGGAAAATGGGTTGGGCATTACTGAGGACGGATAATTTTGGATTCCATCGCTGAAGAAGCTCTGTTCTCATCTACATGCTCACCTAAAAGTAAACTTTTTGGATGAACAGGCCCACTACCTTTGCTGGTTCTACCACCCTCAAAAGTTCAGAGGTATGTGTAGCCCAGGAGAGGGCATTCTCTGTGACAACCATTAAATTGTGGAATTCCCACCTGGCACCTTCACTGTACAGATTTTGATGGATGCTAAAGACGTACCTCTTTACCCTGGCCTTTGGTCTTTGAGATTTATGTGTTCAGGACCCACTCTATTCCTGTGATAATCATTTATTTTAATTGCTTTTCATACTGAATTTTAGACTGCTGTAACCCGCCCTGGAACCTGCTGGTGAAGGGCAAGATTACATAATAATAAACAATGGCATCCCCTGTGAGAAGTTTGGTAAATACTGACCTATTGAAGTCTTGAAGAGCACAAAGCCCCCAAGAGGTAGATTGTAGAAATGAAAGATGTAACAAGCAATGAGAGGTTCTCATACAAAATCACCATCCGTGTAGAAACATTTGAAAACAGGATTCCATATATATTTAAATGTTTATATAAAAAATAATAGAAATATTAATAGAAAAGGCAGTAAAAAAGAGGTAGTTGAAGTAGTGAACACTGAATGTTTTCAACCAAAATGAATGGCCTTGATCAAGTGTTTTGGGATCCGTTGAAAAAGGCCTCTTGGTGTTAGGCTGAGTTCTGTAGACATCACAGTTGTATTCATTGCAGATTTTACAAACTTTATCTGTATTACAGATGAGGAAGGACTTTGAAGGTCTCAAGCAGAAGCAAGAGGATGGAATCCTTATGCAGACTTTGTTGAAGCAGCCCTCTGAAGACTTTGTTTCCTGTCATCAGGCAAAGGAAAAGTGGGGAAAGGGACACACAGAAGCCACCATGGAGCTTCTGAAAGTGAAGGACAGAGCTATAGAACTGGAAAGGAATGTAAGTTTTGTCCTTTCAAATACAGGCTTTACTGTGTTGGTTTACATTCATTCTAGGTGACACATGGGGTTGTATCCAATGTATGTATTTTTATTATTACATTTACATCCCATCCTTCCTCCCAGAGAGAGCCTAGGATGGCAAACAAGAAGTGATAAAATACCAAAAAAACCCTTTAAAAACATCTTTAAAACAAAAAGTCTTTTAAAAAATCTTTAACAATTACAGTACAGACGCAGATTGGGATAAAATATCAGAAATGGCTTTCAAACCTTTTCCACTTCCAGGAAACCCTTTCCATATTGACTGGTCTGTCAAGGCATTTTGTGTGTTTTGCAGAAGATACTGGTGCATGTTTATGGCATGCACACACTGCTGAGACACTTTAGGAACAGTAAAAGTGCCCCCAAACATGCTCACCACTGCCTATGTTGCATATTGGAGGGGAAGATCAGTATTGGTGGGCAAGCTGTCATTCACGGACCTAGTCTGCCATTATAGACCACACTGAGAAATCGTGATAGCCTTCCTAAGGGTCCCACTTCTCTCCTGAACACATCTTGAAGCCCCTGATTTAGGGAAAAGAGAATGGAAGCTTCATTTCATTGCTTCTTCATTGTTTTTTTATTATTTATTACTGGCATGAAAGACTGGGGCATACGGGGTACTTGCAACCAATTTCAGTAATGTATGCACCATTGCTCATTCTAAAAGTCTACAACATTAAAGCGTTGATCTATTTTTATTTGAACTACGGAAGATAATGTAGACTTCCCGTGCATCCGAGACGTTCTCCAGAATATGTAGTAGTTGAACTTTTTTCCTCCTGCATTTTCAATTCTGTTTCTCTCTCAGAACGCAGCCTTGCATGCAGAGAAGCAGCTTCTTAAGGAACAGCTAAAACATTTGGAAACTCAGAACACCTCCTTCAGCAGTCAGATCCTGACACTACAGAAGCAAAACGTCTTCCTTCAAGAGCACAACACTACAATGCAAACACAAACAGCCAAGCTCCAGGTCAGGAGAATCCCTAGGCACCTCTACAATAAATGTTCTAAGTGTCTTAGTTTAGAATGGGCAAGAGTTAGCATCAGTCTCATCATTTTGAGTGCGAATTCAGTAGGGGAAAAAAGACGGCCCTCTCCCCTAAGGTAGTGGAACTAATAAATTGTTGACTTTTCAAGAAAATTGGAATGTCCTTGGATTTTGTTTGTTCTTGATTTGGTGCTATTAAGGTTTTAAAAAAATGTTCACAGAGTTAGTACAGAATTGTTGGACTCCATCTCCCATCAGTCCCAGCCAGCATGGCCAATGGTCAGGGGTAATGGGAATTGTAGTCCAGCAATTCCCCATTCCTGATCTGAGGCAATTGCAGTAATATAACATTTTGATTGTCCTTTCTTTTGGTATACCATTATGAGCGTTTATCAACATATTCAAATGAAAGTGGCTAAAAATTCAGTTCAAATTGTATGTGTTATAACAAATAAGAGGAGCTATGACTCTATGGTGTTGAAGCTGAAGTAGGCTCCTTCCTTTTTAGAGCTGAAAAGGGCCTTTAGTTCAGTTGTTTGCAGTGAGGAAAGATCTACGTCCCCTGTCAACAAACTCTCATGGTTGCTGCAGCCTGCCATAGACAGAGAACAAAAGTGAGCATGCAAGAGCTATTTGAAGTGACACCACTGAGAGACTTTAATTAACTTGGCTCAGTTGAACCATGCCATGCACTGCAGTGGAAGATTTGGAGTTTATTATTTATCAATTGATTAAATTTATATGCCGCCCTTCCTCCCAAAAGGAGCCCAGGGTGGCAAACAAAACCACTAAAAACCACTCTAAAACATCTTAAAAAACAAAAGACTTTAAAAGCATATTAAAACAAAACGTCTTTAAAAACATATTAAAAGAAATATCTTTAAAAACATTTTTTTAAAAAAGCTTTAAAAACATCTTTAAAAAGTTGAGAGGAGAGAATGGAACTAGAATTGGGAAGTGGGATTCTTCCCATTTGCAATAAACATTATTCTTACAAATGTTCTGTGTGCACAAACACAAACACACATATACACAGTTACCCATCCACACAGTTTAGAGCAGCCTTTCCCAACCAGTGTGCCTCCAGATGTTGTTGGACCACAACTCCCATCAGCCTCAGCCAGCATTGCGAATGGCTGAGGCTGATGGGAGTTGTGGTCCCACAACATCTGGAGGCACACTGGTTGGGAAAGGCTGGTTTAGAGGTTAATAAACTTCTGGACTCAAGTCTAAAGGCTAAGCTGTGTGTGTGTGTGTGTTTAAAGATGGAAAAGAATTTTGTTTGGTCTGCATTTTTAAGCGAACCCACCATATTTCACACCTTATGGAGTAATACACAGATCAGAATGTAATTCCTTCAGATTTCGTGCTTCTCTGCTTTTTGCAATATAGCTCTCAACTAAAAAAAAACACGTAAAATGCATTTTACAATGCATATATTAGGATAAAATGCATTTAGAGATGCATATATTGAGATAAAAATGAGTATGTTAGGGTAAAATACTTTTAGAAATGCACATGTCAAGATCAAAATGTTATTTAAATATTTAAGAACTTGGAAGATTACTTTTAAAAAGTAATAAATTACAGTTACAATTGCATGGCCCCAAAAAGTAGTAATTACCGTTACAATTGCAATTGCTGTGAAAGTAACAGATTACTTTACTTTTTCTCAAAACTAATCACTACAATTACATTTCATTTACTTTTTTTAAAAAAAAGCCTACAAGGTGCTGGCCTTGGCTGCTGCACATCTAAGTAGCCTAAAACAACATTAAAAATAAACACACACATACAAAGGTAGTAGAATAATTCTTTTATCCATAAGATGGTAATGGTAGTCTCTCTACTGGTAAGGAAGGTGGAGAGGGAGGCAGAGGCCACTACTCAGATCTTTGCACGTCGAACCAAGTGCAACCCCCCTCAGCCAGCCAGCATAATCTCTCTTACTTAACCACCTCCCAGAACCTGCCCTGCCACCAACTAAGGGACACTCACCCAAGCAAACATTTCCCCTGAGATACAAAAGGTTAAAATACTGCAATGCAAATGCAGTACAGTAGCCAGAGAGGGTGATGGAGGCCACTTTGTGTGCCAAGAGCAAACACAGTATTCACACACACACATGTTGTCATCTTTCACCTCCACAGTTCTTTATCTCCATTCTGCTGCTGCCTCCTTCTCCTCCTTTATCCATGTTCTTGCCCTCCGGCTTCTTTTTCCCTTCACTCCATTCTTCACCACTACCACCCATTTTTTTAAACAATTGTTTTCTCCACTCCACCCCGTCTCACTCTCTCGTCTCCTCCTACCCACCCACAGAGCATGAGGGAAGAGCGATGCTGCACAGAAGCCCAGTTTGAGGCACACAGTTTTCATCCACAAATCAGAGGAGCAGAAGACTTCCCCTGCTCCCCCCCCAAGTAATGCCCAAATGTAATGCTGGGAATGTTACAATTACTCCACAAAAATAATAAAATTACTCCTAGTTCTATTACAATCAAAATGTAAAGGAATTATCCACTCGTTCCTCAAAAAAGTAGTGAATTACAAGTAATTCGTTACTTGCAACAAATTACTTTCAAGCTCTGATGCATACTTAAAACTTGAGTACATTTCATATGGATTTTTTTTTTTTTGCCAAAAAGGATGAATGCAGAAGTAGGACAGAATGGACTTATAAATGAACACATGAGAAGTTGACACAGACTAGAGAGAGAGAGAGAGATTGATCCCTCCCTAGTATGTGTCCCTACAAAGTGAGGACCTACTTTTGTTACTAAATGGAGTTCATGAGCGACATAATTCCATCCCCCTCCCCATACTTCACTTCATTAATTTCCTCCCCATCTCTGCTCTGAAATATAAAACATTAACTATCATTGCTTTGTTTAGTTACAGAATTTGTTAGCCACTTTCCATTACAGTGTGATCCCAAAGCAGGGTACAGACCAATAAAATACAATAAAAATCACATTATCAATATAGAAACATAGAATCATAGAATAGTAGAGTTGGAAGGGGCCTACAAGGCCATCAAGTCCAACCCCCTGCTCAGTGCAGCAATCCAAATCAAAGCATTCCCGACAGATGGCTGTCTAGTAAATCAATAAAACAAGCCAGAATCTACACAGTCAAATGACTGGGTACTGAGTACAGTTGAAACACATTCAACCAAAGTCCTGTGTTGAATAAGTAGGCCTTCAGCTGATATCAAGAATCTGTAAGGGTCAGCACCAATTATACCTAACGGGAAGGAAATTCCACAGTCAGGGGTGCCTGTATCATGACTACCTTTTCCTAGCTGTCACATGTTGATTCCCTGGCAGATACAGCACTGCCAAGGGAGTGTCCCCACTAGAACTTAGCATCCAAGCAGGTATATATATATGAAAGAAGGTGCTCTACCAGGTATCTAGGCCCAAAGCTGTGTAGGGCTTTGAATGCCAATACAAGCACCTTTTATAGCATTGCCTAACTTACGCCACAGACCTGAACTTACAAGATCTGAACAGGGTGGTTCATGACAGATGCTCTTGGAGGTCATTGATTCATAGGGTAGCCATACGTCGTAGTCGACTTGAAGGCACATAACAACAGCTTAGGCCCTCGTGCTGATACATTTTTCTTGTTCCTTTGAGAAACTTCTAGGTGGAGAACTCAACCCTAAATTCCCAGAGTGCCTCCTTGATGGCCCAGAACACTCTGCTCCAAAACCAGCAGCTGGCCAAGGAGAATGAATACGACAACCTGCTCAAGCAGAAAGAGCAGCTCAAGGCAGAGTACGAGTCCCTCCTGCAAGACCACGAGCACCTGACCTCACTGCATGAGCGGCAGTCAACAGAATTTGAAATGCTGATAAAACAGCACAGCTGCCTCAAAGCACTGCACAAAAACCTTGACCTGGAGCACAAAGATCTGGGAGAAAGGTTAGGAGTCTTGCTTGTGTCTTGAAATAAATGGGCGATTCAGGTTTCAAGTCCTGGGGGATTTATTGAAGGATTATGTTATAAACCCTTATTACAAATAAGGAAGTAGGGTTGTCAGCTGTTATTTTTTTCTGGTCTCTGCTCCTATGCCTTTATTAACAGCTTGTTCTGGAGACATTAGCAGATTATGTTTGCATTCTATGAAAAGCTTCACCTACAGATTTCTCCAGATCACACTCCTGTTTAAAACCCCAACCACAGATAAAATCTGCCTTTTTTCTGGTTAGTTGATAACCTTCTCACGTTTCTTGTTCTGGAAATACTGTATGTGCCAGTTGTTTCTCCTGTATCAGTTGATGGTCTCAGAAACCAGGTATACATTCATTTGACTACATAGACCTAGAAAGCAATAGTGATTGATAATTTAGGGCTACTGCATTGAGTTTAAGGCAGTGTGAAAGCTCCTTTGGGATGTTAAATTGGCTGAGACTAATATTCAGCGTTTGTGTTGAAGCTGTAGCCTAGTTGGCAATGTAGAGAATCAGTGGGCAAGCTATATGTGAAACAGCCTACTTCACCAAGGATTAAACAATTGTGTGAGTGCAAGAATTATTGCTAATGCATCAGGACTTCCCTCTGCTCCTTTCCAAATCTGCTCCGGAGGGTTGGGGGAAGCCCCAGAACAGATAGGAGGGAAAGAGAGGGGATAATATTTTGTTGCGCAAAGAGAAATCCTTGAAGGAATGTTTGCCTGCGTGCAATATTGAATACAACCCTAAATGTTTATGCTTTTATTTCCATGACTGTAGAGCTCCTTTCTCCATACAAGCCATGTTCTCTCTTGTATGGGAACAGGGTGCACGGAGTTAGCAACTAGGACCACAGGTGGAGCTGCCTCTTGTAACCATCATGAATGTTCTGTGGCCAGTTTGCAAAGATTTTCAATAAGCCATTGCAGGGAAGAGTTTGTAGTTTGGGGTGTCAGTTGCCCCGCCAGCTGCTCCTCGTAGAACTGCTGAGAGTGGAGTTGAATGGACACAAGAGTGGCTGTTTGGTAACAGATTCTGTGAGGGTTTTTTCATGCCATTCCTATACCACAATGCGTCCCTAATCTTTTTTACCTCATTCACCACTTGAAAATCGCTGAGGGTCTTGGCAGTCCACTTAATGGTTTTTCTGCCTGTTGCAGCAATTGTAGTATGTTGGGCTAGATGCTGTATGATTTTGATGGTGTTGCTTCTTTTATTTCTTATATATTGAACTCCATAGAATGCAAATTGTAATATAATAAAATACAAGAAATAAAAAAATTAAAATACATTTTACAATCCATATGAATATTTAATGCAATGGATGTGCCATCTCCTGTCTTTAATTAAATCGATAGACACGCCGCAGGCCACCTGAACGGAGTTCACAGACCACAGTTTGGGAACCCCTGTTATACCAAATAGAGTTCATTCTGATGACCATATTGTTCTTGTGGTGATTACAGTGATTGCTCATTGTGATACCTCAGGACAGACTTTTGTCCCCAGCTAATAATAGCTGTCAGTGGAAAGAGAGCACTCACATAATGTGGTTATTTTCCTACCAGTTAACTGATTGTCTAAATCCATCCTTGTTATCATGGTAGCAAATTAGCAGGCTCCTAGATGTTTGCAGTCAGTATGAAAGAAACAATCTCTCCAAAGAAGATGGCTGACTGCCAGGGCCAGCTCCAGGCATGCAGGGGCCCTTGGGTATCAGCTTGCCCTGCCCCCCCCCGCGCACCCACCACGGCCCCCCTATGGCCCCTCCTACCTGTCTAGTCTTTACCATTGCCCTTAATGAAGATGGCGGCCACGGTTTCCCTAAGGGGAATGTAGCCTCCACCGCCATCTTTGTTGATGGCACACGTGCGTGCTACTCGCACACATCTCTGCCATCAACTAAGATGGCAGCAGCGGCTTCAGTACCTTAGGGAAGCTGCAGCCGCCATCTTCATTAAGGGCAATGCTAAAAAGCCGGCTGACAGGTAAGTGGGAGGGGGCGGATCACAGAAGGGGAGTGGAGGGCCCCTCAGGGGCTCCTGTAGCTCCGGGGCCCTTGGGCCAGTGCCCAACCTGGCCGCCCTATAGAACCGGCCCTGCTGACTGCAGACTGAAAACCTAATAGTTTTAAGTCAGAAATAACTTGATCTGTTGACACAAAAGCTAACCCTTATTCATGAGACAGAATTAGGTATGTAATTAGAAGTGCTTAACTTTGGCTAGATTGCAGCTTATATAAATACATAAAATATGCAGTAGACCATCAGAATCTATTGATACAGAGAAAATAAATCTTTGTTTTCTTATTCATGTTTTTATAGTAAGAAGCATTAAGGCAAAATAGCTGCCATTCTTTCTTTCCTGCAGATATAACAGCTTAATACAATACAAAGCCAAACTGGAAGAGCTGGAAAAAAATCTGAAAACAGAAAAAGATGTTCTACAACAGGAAAAGAGTGCAACTACAATAGTGGCTGCAGAGAACCAGAAGCTGAGAGAAGAGCTGGAAAGGTACCCATCCTCAAGAATTATGTAGGGCCCTTTTACAAGTGCTTGGGATGATATGGTTGACCCCATGTCACTGCTGGGAATGTGTAAAAACCTCTGCCCAAGTGGTTGAGCCCAGTGCCCACCCCATTAGGAATCTAGGAGGCTGCCATTGGTTTATTAGCCCAGCCCTGTCAACACCGACTGGCATGGTTTCAGACAGAGAGTCTTAGGATTGTAAGGGATTGAATCTGAGACCTTTTTGCATGCAAAGTTAGTGTTCACCCACTGAGCTACAGCCGGGTCTGTCAAAACACCAGCCTTCAGTTCACAGCATGGTTGGCTGTGTATGGCTCAGGTCTGACAATACCATTCCTTTATTCCTCAATTCTTACTGTATGTCCCCAAACTATTATTGTTTTCCTTCCTTCTTTCTACTGTTTTTGCACTTTCTAAGTGTTTGCCCCACCTCTTACCAACAGTAATGTGTACAAATGCACCACATACAGACTAGATACGATAATCTGCATAAAGTTTTTATAGACATACCATTATAGTATTTTCATTTCAACTTGGATGAAGTTGCTAACATTTATTCTTCCATATGTTGTATATTTTGTCACCTAGAGATTTCTCCCTGCCCCAGCCATAGGTAAAAGTTTGGAAACATTCTGCAAGGTATTAAATACCACAGGATTGAGGAACAATTGAAATTTTCAGATAGCAAGATTAACATTTTGGTACTAAAATAAAAAACTCTCAAACACTGCTGCAGTAATTCATACCGGTAATTATTTTAGGCAGGGCATAATTGTGCTAAATGGAGCAGGATTAGGCTAGAGCCTTGCTTTTGGAAAACAAAACTTATCATTGAATCTTGTGATTCCTCTCAAATTTTAATATTAGCAAATGTAGTAGTGACTATTCTTTGTTAAAAATCTGCCTCTTTGTTTAGCATTCAGAAGCAATGAATTCCTATTCTTCAGCAGGTCTGAGGTTTAAGCTGTTTTGGTTGTATGATTTAAATCTGCAATAAAGACATTGACTAGCTTTAAATTGCTATTGGAAATTTGAGCAGGGAAGCAGTGAGATGTTTGGTTTTTCCCATTTAGGGTGAATTTCTTACACAACAAGCTCAAAGCAGAATATGAGGGGCTTCATGCCCACGCTAAGGAACTGAAAACTTCCTTGAATAGTTCCCAGCTAGAGCTGAACCGTTGGCAAGCTCGCTATGATGAGCTGAAGGAACAGCACCAGACCATGGACATCTCTTTGACTAAATTGGACAACCACTTTGAGGTGAGATCTATGGACCATGAAATACAGGCAGTTATTGTAGTCAGGAAGATCTCAACAGTCCATAAACGGAGGTTTTGCAAAGCACAGTGAACCATGTCAAATCACTCCCACTGCACCCCTCCCCTACTGCAAAGGGGAGCAACAACCCACAATCCTTGGCTTGGCATTAATATCCATCATGGGGATTGTGGTTTATTTCACTTCCAACAATTTGTAAGTCAAGAACAAACCTTGGCTTCAGATTGTGGTTTGTTTTGCTCCAAACAAACCACAATCCCTGGTTCAGATATATTGGTAGCAAAGGATCGTAGATTGTTGCTCCTGCTTGGTAGCAGAGAGAAGCAAAGCAGGAGTTATCTGCATGTTTGTGGTAACCTTGATTTATGGTGATGTGAGAATGCACCTGTAGAGACCAAACTTTAGTGACATTTACTTGCACTTAACGGCCAGTGATTTGAGGGCCAAATCCGTGTGTTATGCTTGGATTGCTGCCAAATCCTAATACAGTGAAGGGGGCAGGGCTTGAAAGTGGCATGGGAGGCTGGGGAGCTAATCTCTTCCATGCCTTCACCATTTCTCCTCTATGAATGGTTTCTTTAGTAGGCAGACTCGGGCAGGGTAAGGGTTCACCTCCACAATGTCTTCCATCTTGCTTTGTAGAGCTTCAGCAACATCTAGATTGGGTTATGCTTCCTGTCATGTCTGGTTTCATTTTCAGTGAAAATTATTTATTTCGGTGGGCCATAATTATGCTTGCATATCTTAGCACTGGTGATAGGGTTGTGGCATTCAGTCAACTAGTGGCCAATGTAGTTGGTGAGCTTTAGGGTACAAGGAGCCCTGGTGCGGTATTTCAAATTGTGTCAACGGCACATAGGCAAGCACAGACAAGGCAACTTCACCTGCGATGTGTCTGTTGAATAGTTGCTGGCCCGACTAAAAGGAAACTTGGAAGAAGAGAATCATCATCTCCTGAGTCAGATCCAGATGCTGAGTCAGCAGAACCAAATGTTGTTGGAGCAGAACCTGGAGAACAAGGAGCAGTTTCACGAGGAACAAAAGCAATATATGTAAGAGCAGCACTTTCCTTATTTATCTTGTTGTCAGCGATTTTCATGATGAAGCAGGGTGATGAGGATGCCCTGAAGACTTCAAAGGGATCTCTGTGTCTCCTGGGTTATATTAGGATAGCCAAAACTCAGTTTAAAAGGCTTCTGAGCAACTGTGTGATCACTTTGCACAGCTTAAGCATATGGGCTATTGTGCAGATTCCTGCTCCTGCAGGTGGACAATCTGATCCTAGAGTGGGAAAATGGATGTAGGCTAGTAGCTCCAGGTACTCTTGGATGAAACCGATTATCTTGATCCATTTCAATCCGGTTTTAGGCCCGGTTTCGGCACGGAAACAGCCTTGGTCGCCCTGTATGATGACCTATGTCGGGAGAGGGACGGGGGGAGTGTAACCCTTTTGATTCTGCTTGACCTCTCAGCAGCTTTTGATACCATCGACCATGGTATCCTTCTGGAGAGACTTACGGAATTGGGAGTTGGAGGTACCGCTTGGCGGTGGCTCTGCTCCTACTTGGTGGATCGTTTCCAGAAGGTAGGGCTTGGGGAACATTACTCGATGCCCTGGACTCTCCATTGTGGAGTCCCGCAGGAATCGGTCCTGTCCCCTATGCTCTTCAACATCTATATGAAGCCACTGGGAGCGGTCATCAGGAGTTTTGGAGTGCGTTGTCACCAGTATGCTGATGACACGCAACTCTATTTCTCCTTTTCATCTTCTTCAGGTGAGGCTGTTGACGTGCTGAACCGTTGCCTGGCCGTGATAATGGACTGGATGAGAGCTAACAAACTGACGCTCAATCCTGACAAGACTGAGACGCTGTTGGTGGGTGCCTTCTCGACCCAGGTGGTGGATGTTCAACCTGTTCTGGATGGGGTTACACTCCCCCTGAAGGAACAGGTTCGTAGCTTGGGGGTCCTTTTCGATCCATTTCTGTCGCTTGAGGCTCAAGTGGCCTCGGTGGCACGGAATGCGTTCTATCATCTTCGGTTGGTAGCCCAGCTACGCCCCTATCTGGATAGTGATGACCTCGCCTCAGTCGTCCATGCTCTAGTAACCTCGAGATTGGACTACTGCAATGCACTCTACGTGGGGCTGCCTTTGAAGACAATTCGGAAACGACAGCTAGTGCAAAACGCAGCAGCCAGACTGTTGACGGGGACCAGACGGTCCGCACATATAACACCTGTTCTGGCGCGTTTGCACTGGCTACCTATTTGTTTCTGGGCTAGATTCAAAGTGCTAGTTTTGACTTATAAAGCCTTACACGGTGCAGGACCACAATACCTTGCGGAACGCCTCTCCCGCTATGAACCTACCCGTTCACTACGTTCAACATCTAAGGCCCTCCTCCGAGTCCCGTCTCATAGGGAAGCTCGGAGGGCTGTTACTAGATCTAGGGCCTTTTCAGTGGTGGCCCCCGAATTATGGAACAGTCTCCCCAATGAGGTGCGCCTGGTGCCTACTCTTCTATCTTTTCGGGGCCAGGTTAAAACCTTTTTATTCTCCCAGGCATTTTAATGTTAATGTTCATTGTTAAGTTAATTTTATACCAAGTTGTTATATGCTCAAGTTGTATGTTTTTAGTGATTTTACCTACTTTTATTTTACTGTATTGTATTTTATTCCTTGCTGTGAACCGCCCAGAGAGCCATAGGCTAAGGGCGGTATAGAAATGGAAATAAATAAATAAATAAATAAATAAATAAATAAATAAATAAATAAATAAATAGTGAGTGCTATTTCCTAAAAGCACTGCAGTGGCACTAGGTCCCAGTCCAGGTGTCAGTACTAATTTGCAAAGCCTTAAATGGCCTGGGAGCCGAAGCCTTCACCCAATATGAACCATCTCAGGCCTTACAATCTGCAAGGGAAGCCCTATTAGTGGTCCTGCCACCTAATTGGTGCTAACCTCTGACAGGGCCGTTCTCAGTAGTGGTCTCCTGCTTACTTATTTTTATTTATTTAAGGCACTTGTATACTGCTTTATCATTTGCATTTCTAAGTGGTGTACATAAAATAAACCATACAGAATAAAACAAAATCATCATAAAACCAATCAGAAATCCAAACACTAACTTGAAATACCTGCTGGAATAAGTGTGTCTTTGTCACGCACCTGAAGTTCAGCAAGGAGGGTGCCCATCTAATCTCAGTTGGGAGGTAGTTCCACAGGCTTGGGCTGATGACACGTGACTGTACGGCTTCTGGTAGTTATGAGCTGTGCACCTGAGCCATGAAGGCCATCAACTGAGACCCCCCCCCCAAGATCTCAGTGATTGGGCAGTGGTGGAAGGGTTCAGGTGGCCCTTAAGATACTCTGGACCCAAGGTATTAAGGGCTTTGTAAATTAATACAAGAACGAACCTGGCCCAGTAACAAATGGGCAGTCAAATGGAATGCCCTCCTTGGTGAGGTGCATCTCTCCCCCTTGTTTGTTAATGTTTAGGCAAAATTTAAAAACATTTCTGTTTACTCAATCATTTGGTGGCTGAAAGATATTGGGTATTGCACAAGCAGATTTCCACTCACTCAGCAGGACTCCCCCTTCTCTTCCTCTCCGTGGCATCCCAAAATCTGCTCTGGAGGGCCCCCTACCCTCTGGAACAGATTTTGAGGGTGCACGAGGGCCTGGTGGTGGCAGGGGAGGACAGAGAAGTTCCACTGTACATGCAGAAGTCTCTTGTAATGAAATGAAATTGCCACGCTGAATATAACCCATTGTTTCTGGCAACTTTGAAATTATTAGTTGTGAGGATATTTGGCTTGGGTTTTTTTACATTTTTTTAAAAATTGTATTTTTATATTTTTGTTTGGCTTACTTGGCTCCTTGGGGAGGAAGGGTGAGATAAAAATATAATACATTATGAATATTATCCATTCAAACTCACACAAGGATATATAGTGCAACTATCCTGTATTGGACATACTGGGTGGTAATCAGCAGTAGTCCTACTCAGAATAGACCTATTTAACTTAATGGACATGGCTAACAGGTTAATTTCAGTGGGTCTACTCTGAATAAGACTTATTTAAACACAAATCACTGATGCCAGTTCATTGGTTTAAGAAGTGTAAGATATAAGCACTTGGCCGTTGTTATTGCCAGTTGTCATAGATGATACAGGAGGTATTGTCCTCTATGAACATCAGTTAATTTAAGTTTTTACCACAGTCCAAAGAATCATACAGCTGGCTTTCTTTGCCCAGCAATCCTCTAGACCAGTGGTTCTTATCCTGGGGTGCATGCACCCCCGGGGTGCAAGACACTTTTTCTAGGGGTGTGAGGCCTAACCAAAGATTTTGGAAAACTGTCATTTATCTTAGCTAAGTTAGGCTAAAACACACATTAAAATAATTAAATTAAATTTAAAAATGAACAGTATTTTTTCAGGGGGTGCGAGAGCATATTTTGGAAATCCAAGGGGTGCTGGCAGTGGAAAAGGTTAAGAACCGCTGCTCCAGACCATAAGCAGCAACCTCCCATGCCTTGCCACACAACCTGTTCCTGAACGTTTGGAAAGTCACAAAAGCAATAAAACATGGAGAAAAATCAAGTCTTAAGGCTTGTTTGATGCATGCAAACGCTTAAGTATATTGGAAGCAAACTTTTGAATAGTGTCTGCAAGTGCACTTGGATGATCCATAGAGACAAAGGCTAAAGCAGTGCATATAATAGGGAAGGGCTCTTGGTGCCAACATATACACACAAAGGTTGTCTTCTTTAAAAGTGCTGAATGTGCTTATCTGTTATATGACAGATTGAAGGATGGGTCTAATAAGTTACCAAAACCTTGTTGGGCACCTGAACAAGCTATAGGGATGAATGAAGAGTCAGGTTTTACTTGAGTTGATAATGGCTGATCCCTAAAGTTTTAGCAGACATGCTAACAGCCTTCTACCATCCAGGCAGCAGACAATATAGTCCAGAGGCCCACATAAATTTTATGAGTGTTGAATCCTACCATCCTGATTTTATTAAACTCATGCTCACTTGAATCTACCTGGATAGTTTAGATCACATTCTCAGAAAAACTAAACCAGCACATTTATCAAAGACTGCAAAAATTTAAAAATTCTTGTTTTTTGTGTCTTGCCCTTTTGTCTACATACAAAAGCTGTCTTGGTGGTGATTGTCCTGCCAAGCAAGACTTCTACAGTGCTTGATCATGATGCTAATTACTTCTGCTGTGTGATAGGTACTTTCTGAGAAGGGCTTTTCATCACTCAAGATCCTGCCCTCAGGGACACTGACTTTTCTTCTCCTGGAAAATTGTGATAGTTTAATTATTAATTATGCCTAATTCCTAAGCATGTAGAACCCTTTAAGTGCTAATGTTTTCCTCCCTCTGGTTTGATTGTCAACAGTGATAAACTAAATGCCCTAAGGAGACACAAAGAAAAACTGGAGGAGAAAATAATGGATCAATATAAGTTTTATGACCCAGCTCCGAAAAAGTAAGTTTTCACAAGCTGAAATGTCATATGTGTCAGCCAGAAGAAGTGCTTTTATCTGTGTGAAGGCAACTTGTAAATGATCCCTTTGTGAGTAGAAAGGTGGTGGCGGCTGACTAAAATCCTCAAAGTCTAGAAATTTTATTTATTTATTGAAGCATGGACACTCCCTTTTAGAAGATCTTGGTAACTTTGATCATGTCCTAATCAGTTCATAATGTGTAGATACAGTGTTGGTAACTTTAAGGCAGGGGCGAGGAACATTTTTCAGACTAAGGGCTATATTCCTTCATGCGCAACCTCCCAGGGGCTGCATCCTGGTATTGGGTGGGAGCAAAACCCAAAAGTGGGTGAAGCAACAGATACAACTCTTACTTTGTACAGTTGTTGTTGTTACGTGCCTCCAAGTCAACCATGACTTATGGTGACCCTATGAATCGACGACCGCAAAGAGCATCATTTTGGATACTCTGTTCATAGGGTTTTAGTGGTAAGAGGTATTCAGAGGTGCTTTACCATTGCCTTCCTCTGAGTTTGGATACATCTTAGTGTGGTGTCTCAGCTTTGACCATTCCGCCTTGGGTGGCCCTGCTAGGAGTCTAGCCTGTTGGTCTAGACTCCTGATGGCATTGCTCTCAGCTTCTTCGACATTCTCAAACCCCCTCACCATGTTAAGGTGTACATCCTAGAGGGGGACTTAGTACAGTAGGCTACATTTTAGCCAAAAAAAGCCAAAGGTTTCTAGACCCCACCACCACCCCTTCTCTCCATCCTCCATCCAGGCAAGCAGGATGCACTATCACAGATCAAGGACGCATTCCAGCCAGGCAAAACCCACTTGAGGAGGGTGTAGAGCTGAGCCAGTGATGGTCAATGACCTGGGGTGAGTCCCAAGAGCCAGAGAGGAATGCCTACAGGGCCACATTCAGCCCATGGGATGAAGATTCTCTAGCCCTGCTGTATAAGACTCATAGATAAGGGCACTGGTGTTTATATGTATCTCAACAGCAAGCAGGGACAGTGTTAAATTGCAGGTAGATTGGTTATGTATGTAAAGAATAACATTATTGCTGACTGTTCCCTTATTAAAATTTGCCAATCACAGGAAAAACCACTGGATCGGAGCTAGAGCTTTGGTTAAACTCATGAAGCCAAAGAAAGAGGCTACAAGAGAACGATTGAAATCTTCAGCAGAGAGCCCTCCATGGCAATCAGAAAGCACAGAGACAGCAGGGTCACCATCTCCTTCACAGCTGCCCAAGCAGCAGGAGAGTCTGGAAAACACCTCAGCAGAGTCCAGCTCATTAGAAGGCAGAAAGCAGAATAATGGACCTGTGGGCAAAGGTAGGTGGTCTTGCACTTAATGGGTAATTCATCAGCTTAGAAATTCCATGCTGGATTGTTGGTGCTAGCAAAATTTGCTAGCTAAGAAAAAATTAAAGGTGTGATTCAGCAACAGCTCAGCGTCTCCCGAGTGCCACTGAAATCAAGTGGGAAATCAGTAAGAGCTAAGCACTTTTTTTAAAAAGTGGACTATTTTAAATGCATTTTCATGAACATTTTTAACAAAATAAGGTTAGGAGCCTAACTGAGGAAGATAGCAACGTAGCCCATCTTGTGGAGATGATAGAAATTAAGGGAATAGTGGTATATTCTAGTTGCACAGTAGTGAAGAGAACTGTTTGGTGGACCACGTGATGGGGGCGGGGGCAGATGTTGTGATAAGAAGATAGGTTTGGAAATGTTCTCACCTTCCATTCACACATTCACTAAATATGGGGATTGTACATGCTGGCCCCAAACTCGGCACATTCTGTGGAAGGTTCAAAAAAGTGTGTGCATGCATGTGCATATGTAGGTGCATAGAGCCTGTGTGTGTGATTGGGAGGCTTGATGTCACAGGGTTCCCAGTTGGATGTGAAAGTCTACAGGGCGTATAGCCCCTCTCATGCCTTCTGCTGAACGCACAGTGGTAAAGCACAGCATGACCTCAAACCTAAGTCTACTGAATACAATACTGGTGAGAATCATGTGAAGAGAAGGACACGGTAAAGTCTGATGAGAGACGCTGGGGGAGTAGAGGGGGCAGAACTCAAGGTTTTGGTGAAATGGGTAGCTCTTTTTCTTCCTCCACCATACAAGCAGAAAAAAATATGCAGAACAGTTTCATTCTAGAATTCTGGGTCTCTTTGGGAAGTGGACTCCTTTAACCTACAAGAAGATGGAAGTGCATACTGAGAATTCTTTGCTTCTGGCTGATGTTCTTGGCTACTCCATACAAAGTGAGATTGGCCTTGTGGTGGTGGTGCATCCATTGATTATCAAACTGTTTAGTTGGAGAAGGGGACAGTATAGTGCCGATTAACAATTTTCCAGGGCATTAAGCTCTGCCAATGAAGCCCTGCTCTTGACTGCCATGAATTGTGGATCCTCAGCAACTGGGAACCCGTGACTCTCCAGATATTGCTGTACTGCAACTCCCATCATTCCTGACCATTGGCCATGATGGCTGGAGTTCATGGGAGATATAGTCCAGCAGTGTTTGGAGAGCCACTAGTTCCCTATCTATGTTCAGCAAGGAGCAGAGCTTTTCTGTAGTGGCCCCTGTTTTTTGGAGCTTCCTACCATTTATTTGGAGGTTCATCAGGAATAGTCTCTCTTTTCAGGAGGGAGGGTGAAAATCAACACTTTGATGAAGCAAGTTATTTTTGCTATTTGGAGGTTTTTCTGATCCTCTGATTTGATTGTCCTATCATTGCTGCTGTTTGGTTAGTCTGTTGGTTTTTAGATTTTTGTTTAGACTTTTAGTTGTTTTCAATTTTGTTCTTGTTGTAAACTGCTTTGGCAGTCATTATGACTGAAAGGTGGTCTCTAGTAAATAAATTAATTCTGGATTACTGACAACTAATAGTACAATTTACACATTCCTATTAGACATGGTAGTTCTATGCATTTATCAGATTCTTACAAATTCGTCTGCTTATAACTGCATCTTGAATCAATACTTTTTCTGAATGTATTGTATTTGATCTAAAAAGTACTGTTTCTAAATTAACTATTGGGAATTGTTCATTCTATGCTTTGCATGCTAAAAAGAAAAAAGTAGTCCAAGGTTCTTCTCTAAAACTATAACCGTAGTTCTGTAAACTACAACATTTTCTGCACTCTGGTGTGGTCTGACTGTTAACAGCAGAGGGAGCAAGTGGGAAAGAAATAGCGGTACAGATGCAAAGTATGAAAAATGGAAAGGATCGCTCGTCATTAAATCGGTGCTGGCTGGAGTTTTTCATTTTGTGATCAGCTGTTGGTCAGTGTAGAATTGGAATAAGTTATGCTAAACTGCAAGAAACAATCATTGACTTAGAGGGTAAAAGTAACTTCCAGGAAGTTTTTTAAAGGTTGGTATTAATTAAATAACAGAAAGAAAATGTGAGCATTTAGTGAAATCATTCTGAATACTCTTCACAACTTTTTGTGCTGTACAAACATTTTTAAAAGAAACTGGGCATGTAGTTCCATCAATGTGTGTGATGACACACTGGATCTGGGAGAGGTGGAAGGTGTGTGATTTTGACTAAAGGAGACTTTTATTCAAAGGAAGATAGGCTTCAATCCTATTTGCACCTTACGGAAATTGTGTTTAAGTCCCATGGAGTACAAAGGTTGCCTACTTATGAAGCAATCTAAACCCAAGATCCTCCAGGGTGAGGAGTTTTTGGAATAGGTGGATCTGTGGCAGAGCTTAGGCTCAGCCGGCCCAAATCCCCCATTCCAGCTCAGCTGGAGATACATTGGAGTAAGTCCTCCATCCTGGCTCAGCAGAGGCTATGATAATTCCACAAAAAGGGGTCTAGTGGAGGTAAGATGAGGCAGGGGAGACTTACCCTATTCCAAACTCCTTTCAGCTTGGTTACATGACTTGGCAACCCAGCAGATGTTACACTGGCAAAAAGGGTGCTGTAAGTCAAACTCTGTGTTAAATGCTTGTTTTTTCTCTGCCAGGTTTGGGGGGCAGGTCAGAATTGGGGGGCCCACTCCTGGAAAGGAGTTTGAAAGAGTGGTAACTTACTCTGACTTAATTTAGGCCAGTATAAATTATGCTGGCTTCCTATAGTTAGGATTGCTTTGCCAGATTCACTTCACAATTTATACAATTCTGTGAAGAAATTGATGTGAAACCCTCATGTAGACCATAATCATATTGGCATAATATGTGACCATGCTACACATGCTGGTTTGCACAACACAATAAGCAAACTTTGGCTTACTGGAACTGCACAAACGTGCAGGGTCCCAGAGAGGAGCTTGTAATTGCTTTACTTCTTACCAGTCTCTCTCTCTCTCCTCTCTCTCTCTCTCTCTCCTCTCTCTCTCCCCCTCTCTCCCCTCCCCCCCCCCCGCTGAGCTAAGCCAAGGTTTTGCTTACTGTGTTGTCTGAACCTGGGCTGATGGCTAAGGTTTTTTCTTGCTAACCATGAGTTGTATTCAGAGCTTCACTGCAAGCCATTAACAGACACCTCTCCTGTGCTGAAAGCCAATGGGTTCACAGAAGGGCACCAGTTGGATACAACTCATGAACGGGAAATAATAGGCCCTCAGAGTCTACCTTAAGAAGAAGGAAAAAAGCCCTTTTCATTTACAAATTCTGTGAGCGATATATTACACAAAGTAAAAAAAATAAGCACCTGAATTCTATAAAATGTTGCTTGAATTCTATACATATAATTTGCTGATTAAGAAATACAGATTTGAATTGCAATTATGTGGAGCCATTTTTAAACTGTAGCACAGAAAAACAACAAACATGTCTATTTTATGTGCGACGTTACCATGTATGTTTAATCACAGATGCTAGTGGTTGCAGCTGTGCAATGTTGTTATCTAATTCCTTACCTGATTTAGTGGTTGGTGTAGAAGAAATAATTAGTCCTTTTTCATGTTTAGTTGGTCTCTTAGTTGTTTGAAATACATTTTAGTTACTTTTGTTACCTTTTTTCTTCTTCTTTTTGGGATCTCTGGGTGATAACAATTAGCTGCTCAACGCAAAAAGATTGCCTTTTTGAGAAGCACAAGCAAGCCCAAAGACAAGTCTCCTAAGTCTCCATCGAATCATCCGTCTCTCTCTAATCGCTTCTGGTTCTGGTCGTCTTCTGACATCCCATCCTCTTCTAATGAGCCACTTTCTTTCTCGGAAACAGGAGATCTCTAACACCTTCTTTTATCATTTATTTTCAAAGCCTTTCTGACTATTTAAATCACACCTATAACTTATCTGCACACACAAATTATAGATGCCCAGCATATCACTGACACAAACCCAATTCAAGATCAGATCAACTCAACATGGACTACATTTTCCCCTCAATAAGATGAAGCATCTTTTATTCCACACTATGGATCATTTCTTCACTACAGTACACTTTAAAGGGACATACAGTGCCCATATCTTTCACAGGGCTATTTGTGATGGCTCACATCATAAGTAAGTGAACTTGCTGTGTGCTTCAGTAATGTGTTGCACTCACCGATGTGCCTCATGTTCTGTCCAATGTGGAAATGAACTGCTGTTGCTGTGTTGCCAACAATGCATCCTCTTTAACCATATCTGCATATTCTGTATAAAGATTCCTTTTATCTAACACGCCTTTTGCAGTGCTGGCCTCCCCCCTTTCCTAATATGCTGTTTGTCTATTCTCTAACAACAGTACAATGTAGACATGGAAATACAGAGACACCTACCATTGTCAAAGATGGTTCAACGTTGTTACCTCTCTGAGAATGCGATACCTTAACCCAGGGATAGCCAACGTGGTGCCCTTCAGATCTTGTTGGACAATCTTGGCGGGCCAGCATGGCCAGTGGTCACCGGAGGGTAGAAACTATAGTCCAGCAACATCTGGATGGCACCAAGCCAGCTACCCCTGCCTTAATCTATGTCTCGTTTTTAGAAAATGCCAAACACTACTACCCTGTAGTAGGCAAACACCGTGGAAATTCATCTATTTTTACATCAGAAATATTTGTTAAAAGAAAGAAAGAGGTGAATGGCATGAACAATAGCTCTAACTCTACAAAATATGTTAAATTATTACTATTTCTTGTAAGTATGAGCAGCTGTTCTGAGCAGGCTGACACTAAACAGCATGTGCATCGCACCAGAATGAACAGTATCAGTCATTTTTGTATTGAACAGATGGCCATCCTTCAACATGTAGATGCCAAGCAGACAGTGTTGCTCAACTACCCTAAAGTTGTTTTCCCTCTTACTATAATGCAGCTATAGTGCATTATAATCTACAGCATAATGCTTTTTCTGTTCCCCTTTGAACTAATACACTCCTGCCTTTTAGTCTGGCTGGCTTTGAAACTTCGGCTTGTAGGCCCTGTAGCTATTTTTGGATGGATGGTTCATGAACCTCAAAAATGTGAGACAGTATATATGGTTGTTTTTTCTGCCCATGTTATGGCAGTGTGTGCACATTCTATTTATATATTTATTATTACATTTATATCCCACTTTTCTTCCAAGAAGCTCAAAGTGACATACATGGTTCTCCCTCTTATTTTTATCCTCACAACAACCCTATGAGGTGGGTTAGGCCAAGAAACTGTGACTGACCCAAGGTCACCCAGCAAGCTTCATGGCTGAGTGAGGATTTGACCCCTGGTCTCCCAGGCCCTAGTCCAGTACTCCAGTCAATAGACCACAGTGGCTTCTGCCATTGCACCATACACTTACATAGATATAACACTTGAACACAGCTTCCAGACGCTTTTCTCAGACTTTCCTTGTGCTTTGTAACTAGTCTGTGCCTTTTGTGCTAATTCACTTTTTTCTGTTGTCTATCCCAGCCATTTGTTACTTGTGCCATGTCCGATTTATTTTTCAGGAATTCAGTGGCATTGTTTGCAGAGAATCACCGTTTGGATTTGCACATTCCCCCCCCCTTTTCCCCTTGGTTGCTTTAAGACATACAAGATTCTGTATTATTTAATGAATTCTGCCTCACTACTACAGCAAATTTTTTTGTCATGTAGTAAGTAATTTAGGAGACAGTTTAAATTTAGGAGTAAAAATCCCAGCCTAACTAATACCATGTTAACAGCTATTGTATTAAAAAAGGAATTACACCCTGAAGAACATGATCTCTTGCAGGAGCAATATGTTGTACGGGGCATCATAGACCCAAATCCTGTTCTATTAACACCAAACGTTAATTACATGTTTATTGTATTGTTTAAACAAAATAGCATTTGTGCAATCCAGTCCTATGTGAGCTTACTTGAAATTGATCCCACTGAGTTCATTGGGGCTTACTCCCAAGTAAGTGTTCATAGGTTTGCAACCTTAGAGACATTTCAGTGCCCCACCCTCTTTTCATTTATGAAATGTTTTCCCTTCTATTCCTAACAATCGATAGGTTCTTATTGCACTTGCATCTGGTTACAAAATTGAATACAAATATAATCTCAGATAATAAACTTTAATGGTACAGCTTGAATATTCAGTGCATCTTTTTTATCGTTGTTTTGTGCCTGCTTGCTCCATTTGTAAGATAATGGATAGATATGTGTCTAGTTTTTGTGTGTTTTATTGTCTCTCTCTCTCTCTCTCTCTTGTTTTTCTGTCTTTTCCCTCTCAATATTAGTAGTTTCAAAGCCAAAGAGGAATTCTCATTATGGAGGCAGCAATGACCACATTGAAATGGCAGCAGATTCTGCTTTTAAGCAGTGCTGTGTGGAGCCAAGTTCCAGGACTTACTCTGCCTCAGCCACCTTCTTGGCTGCTTCTGGTTATACTCCCACCTCTAGACCACAAAACAGACCCAAAGGTAGGTGGCGTGGCTGACTTTACTGCAAGTTAACAATGGGGACTTCAGCTGCAGTGAGATTGAGGAAATACTTTCCATGTTCATCAGAATGAAAGCCACAATGTGCAGACTTTGCTTCATTTCCAACCTCCCTGTTCATACATGTTGCAGTGTGTGTTATACTAGTCAGCTGTTCATCGCTTGTGTGGGAGGAGAGGGAGAGCACATAAATAGAAAACGTAATGTGTCTGTTGGCCTTCAGCTTGGCTGATACCTTCAAGGACATTCCCTAATCTAGACATGTGATGGCTAGACAGTGCATTTTAAGGGCATGCTCTTTGTAAGTTCTTCATATGTTCTGCAGTTGACCTTAACATTGAAATCCGGTGTATGCCACGAGATACGGGACTCCTTTCCTTTGCTTCTCCCACTGGTCATGTGTCTCTGCAGTGTGTTGCAACCTTGGGGCGTTTGCAGGTGGTACACTGGTGGAGCACACTGTTGCTGCCACATGGCAGAGAAGGTTTTTTTGGGGAACACGTATTAGGAAGCATCCCTTGTTAAGTGTTCTAAGCAGCTCCCCCTGCCCTGTACTTCCATCCCAGCTCTTACTGGTGTTGAAACCCATGACCAGAGTTAGCATTTGGACCTGGGTCAGATTGGACAGGTTGCATTAGACTTCTCTTTATGCAGCACGCCTTTGCATCTCCTTTTATATGGGCTGATACCATTTCAAAAGTTAAAAATCTTGGCTAGACATGTCTGCTGGTTTTGACCATCTCTGTTCACCATTATGTTCTTATATCTAACCTTCTATCCAGGCCATAATTCAGATGGTGATCTGTGTGAAAACTTTCCAGAGGTAGAGCTTTCAAAAAGGCAGCACAGTAAGTTAATAGCTGTTAACTTCTTTGTCTTTGATCCTGAGCATAAAACACTGAGGGGGTGTCCCCAAACCCCTGCAAGTGCCCGGGGGAGGTGATAAGTGGGACGGAAGAGGTGCAAAAGCCCCATTCCATGAGCAGAGTTCCATTCACAGTTCTTAGGTCCAAGGCAATATAATGGGAAAGAAGCAGAGATTTGTTCATTGCTACCAAGCAGTTGCTTGGAGCATCATGAGAGAGTATTTTGCTCTCCAGTGAGATTATTCTAGAGTAAAAAATATTGTCTTGTTTCTTTCTAATTTAATGCAGCTTGGGAGGTGGTACTCATCCTAGGCTCTAATGCCCCTCTGCTCTTCCCCCACAGTATCAAGGCCAAATAGCTTAGAGAATAGTGAAAATGCATCCACCAGCAGCTCCCCTCTAAACGTGAAAGGTAAGATATTTTCACAAATATCTGTATTATATCCTGGCATATATTCACCTAATACTGCACTGGAATTCTAATGCATTAAATTTTAATCTCACAGGGTTAGGCCCTCTTATTAAAAAGGGATAAAATGGATTTATGAAGGATAACGGTTAATATTCCTGATTACTGTATTACGTCCAGTATCCAAGGCAGTTCGCCGCTGAATACTATAATTATTATTATTATTATTAATTTATTTATACCCCGCCTTTCTGCCAAAGGCCCTCAAGGCGGCTTACAAAAAACACAAATATAAAAATACAATATAAAATACATCAATAAAACAATACAATTTACAAAATACAATTTACAAAAGTTAAATAACTGCTCTTAGGCTAACAATGTAAAATGCACGACACGTGAGGGAAGCGGGACAGGGAAGAACAAGGAAAAAAGCACGCTCAGGCACCAGTTCTCAAATTACAGTTCTTATCATGACCAGCTGGCATGGAAGCAGGTAGCCTGATAGCATGGTGGCTACGGGAGAGGGCAATGGCAGCTAGTCGCTCAGCAGAGGTGATGAAACAGCTCACGGATGGATCAGCTTTGGCATGGAAACAAAACACATCTTTGCTGCTGAAGCCACGAGGCATCCTGGCAAGCACGTTGCGCAGCGCCCTCCTCCCCTGCGCTCTGCCCCTCTCGTTCACCTCTTGCTTGGGTTCCTTAGCCACCATGAGGCTACAGAGACGCTGGATATGCTCGGGGTCAGCGGGGGCCGGCCGGCTCGACTCCAGGTACACATCTAGTTGCTGGGGATTGTGAATGGAGAGAGGGCTCTTGTCCTCAGGTCCTGCTTGTGGGCTTTCCATAAGCATCTGGTTGGCTACTATGGGAACAGTAATGTGATTGATTTTAGGTCAGTGGTTCAGCGTCTGTTGATTTGGATGCCACCTTCCCATAAAATTGTGCCTGAAGTGGATCACTTTGTCCTGATGTATTACAATAAGGATAACAAATGAAAAAAATATTGGAAGCAATTGAAATATCACTAATAAAAGCAAAAAAAAAATCCCTCAATCCATATAAACACTATAGGAAACAATACAAATAAGCTAACCTAATTTAATGAACATATGGCCATATTGTCCCTTGTTCTTTGGGGAGGACATTTTGGGTAGTGCCCAAAGAAAGCTTCTTCATAGAGTTAAAAGAGAAACAAGTGAGTAACTTTGATATGTTTTAATCTTCTGGCACAGGTTCTTTTGACCACATTCATGGCCGATCAGACAGTCTCAGCAGTGAAGAGACTGTGCTGAATAAAGACATGCCTGGCTCATCTAGAGACGGCCTTTTTTGTCCCACCTCATCTGCTATTGGAAGTTCAAACGCTAAGCACAATACTTCCCTTACAAGGAATAGTATGTTCCCATATGACATACCTCAGAAAAGTAACCAAGCCAGTGTGCACTCTATTAGGCATCGATCTACTTCTCCTGGCAGCGAGTTGGTGACTTTGGAAGAGTTCCTGAATGAAAGCAACAGATTATCTCCACTTAATGTAAGTACCTAGAATTCCATTTATGATTTGAAATTATTTATTCAATGAATGATTGATTTGTGATTTATTCAGTGAGATGAATAAATTGATTTGTACACAGTAAACTCTTGTGTGTTAATTTAAATCAGGGGTCTGGTTCACACATGGGGCCCCCTGTAGGAGCTCTTTACGCATATACAGTGGCCACCAACAGACCAGGTAGCATTATGTCCAGTATGCAACTTACTGAAACTAATTTTAAATTTTACTTTTCTCCAATATTAGTATAATAAAATTTGTAAGCAGGTGGTTTCATCAAGTCAAATAAGACCTTCTCTTGCCCCCATGGAATCTAAAAGGTGTATCCAGAGATCCTTTACCATGTTGTAAGTCATTTGGAGACCTTCTGGTAACAAGCGACTAATAAATCTAATAATAGTATTGCAGAGAAGGCTCTCAGATCATGTTTTGAGTTCCATAAAAGGCAACCCAATGATTGTGACTGTGCAACATCTTTATTCCTCTTTTGCCCATTGTACTGCTTGGGAATTGCACTGCTCAAGACCTTTTGATTATGCGGTACGTGCATGTGTTCACTTGCAAATAAATTTACCCATGAGTATGAATGCCAGAGCATCTTTTGTAATAGCATATTGCTGTAGCTACTTGTGAATAAATGTGTTCATCTACATGAATCTGTTGGGAGCAGTCATCCAAGGATGTGGGCTGGGCTGCCAGCAGTATGCTGATGATACCCAGCTCTACATAGTGGTCACATCAGATCCCAAGGATGCAGTGCAGGTGCTGGATTGGGGGCTCCGGGCTGTAATGGGCTGGATGTGGGTGAACAAGCTGAAATTAAGTCCAGATAAGATGGAGGTGGTGTTGGTGAGCAGAAATGCTAACCAGGATTGGGGTTGTTGGCCCACTCTGGATGGGGGTGCACTCCCATGAAGGGGCAGGTCCACAGTCTGGGAGTCCTCCTGGATCCAGCCTTGCTGCTAGAAGATCAGGTAGCTGCTATGGCCAGGAGGGCTTTCCCTCAGCAGTGGCTGTTGTGCCAGCTGCAGTCCTATATGGACGCTCAGAACTGACCACCCTCACCCATGCCCTAGTCACCTCGCGTTTGGATTACTGTAATGCACTCTATGTGGGGCTGCCTTTGAAGACTACTCGGAAGCTGCAGCTTGTTAAAAATGCGGCTGCCAGGATGTTAACTAAGAAGAGCCACTTTGGGCACACTGTGCCTGCACTACAAGAGCTACTTTGGCTCCCAGTTTGCTTCCAAGTACAATTCAAGGTGCTGGTTTAGACCTTTAAAGCTCTAAATGGTTTGGGACCTAGGTATCTATCTGTCTGCCCATCTTCCCCTCCTCAGTCAAGCCCATAGCACAAGAGCAAGGGAAAAGGGCCTGTTGCAAATGCCTTCTATATCTGAAGCCCAATTGGCAATTACTCACAACAGAGCCTTCTCTGTCATGGCCCCTGGACTATGGAATGCCCTCCCCTGTGAGGTAAGATTAGTCCCCCTCTCTTCTGATTTTTATACGGCTGCTGAAGACCCATCTTTTTATCCAAGCATTTCGTTGAATTTTTACCACTTTGTATTGATGTTTTTAAGGATTATATGGATTTGTTTATGCATGGTTATTTGTATGTTTTTGTATTTTTACATTTCTATATGGTTTTATGTATGCTTTGTATTTTTAAATCTATGTAATCCACCTCGGGACTTGAATTCAGGGTGAGAGGGTAATAAAAACTATTAGTCTGTGTCTGTGTTAGAATTGCTTTTAATATGTCTTTTAATATCTTTAACCCTTTTTTAAAAAAATACATGTTTTTAAAGTTTTTTTAAATGTTTTTAACGTTTTGTTTTAATGTATTTTAAGGTCTTTTAATGATGTTTTAAAGTGTTTTTAGTGTTTCTGTTTGCCGCCCTGGGCACCTGCTGGAAGGAAGGGCGAGGTATAAATAAAATGATAAATAAATAAATAAAAATATAAATTTCTTCTTATTATTTATTGTGGATAGATCAATGTGATAGCCCACTGAAATTATTTTTCATTTTACATTTATCCATAAGCTAATTGAAGCATAGAATTTTTGAGACATCTCTGAAAGCTAATTCAAGTGCGTTTTCCATTTTCAGATAAGCGATTTTTATCAGCTTCATGTTTCTTTATTTTTTCTTCTTTTCTCAGGACATATCCAGTAGAGATGACTTCCTGAGTGACTACTGCAGAAAAGCAAATGAATCTCCATCTATTGGAAGTCAGCTTTCTCAGGCAAATAGGAAGGAGACAACCAAGATGCGCACCATCTATGTTACTCCAACCATAAAGATGCCTGGCACTAATGAAGATGGAAGGCCAGCTAAGCCAGGTCACTATGTCAAGCCAAACCTTCAACCAACAGAACTGGAGCTTGTGGCAAACTCCCCTGGTTCCTACAAGCTTACTCCTGCATCTCAAAGGGGGGGATCGAGGCAGATGGCGCAGCCTCAACAGTGCAGTACCATGAACAAGCAGATCTCATCATTGAACCGCACATTTAGCCTGGCTTCAGCAGACCTCCTCAGAGCCACTGGCCCAGAGGCATACCGACGCTACGACAGCCTTCCGAAGCCCACAACTGCAGATATCCAAATGGGCAAGGACTCAGACAGCCAGATTCCTCCACTGCCTTTAGCTGGTGGCTCTCAGGTCTCTCTGAGAGAGAGGCCACAGTCTGCAAAGGTGGTAGGTTCTCTGCAAAATGTGGAATCTCGTTGTCGACAGCTTGATGTTAGACGCCTGTCTCTAGCACCTCCAAAGGATGAGAGGTCGCTCTCGTTCCCTCCATTTTCTTACTCGCCCACCACTTCCAAGGATGATTTGAACTCTCAGCTGCAGGAACGAGCAAAAGCAGGTTTGGAGCAGCACTGCTCCCCTCCACAATATGCTGCTTCTAAAATCAAATCCAAGCCGGTGTTGCGGTCTGGAGAAGTGGCCACAGTGACTCCTGTTAGGGTTGTCTCCAGCAGCACAGAAGGGGACAGTCCCCAAGGGTCAGGCCCAAGCGACACCTCTCATACCAAAGGTCGATTGCCAGAAAATAAAATCCTAGCAGGGGACACTGAAGAAGCAAACAGAGGGGTCAGCTCCAAGGACCCTCCAGCCTCACCAGATCCCCATGCTGATCAGCAGACTGTTTGGTATGAATATGGTTGTGTGTGATGCTGTCTTATCCTCTCCCCCCCCCCAGTTATCCCAAGGGATGTATAATATGTGCTTTACTACTGGAAATTGGGTGACTTTGGGAGCAATGGTTTCTCTAAATACAGAGCCACTGCTTGTTGTCTTAACTGTCTTCTAGATGCTTACAGAGTAGAACAGCCTTGACCAACCTGATGTCCTCCAGATATTTTGGTCTACAATTCTCATTAGCCCTAGCCAGCGGTCAAAAACTATGGGAGTTGTAATCCAAAACATCTGAAAGGCATCTGGTTGGGGAAGGCTGGTGTAATAAAACAAAATGCATTGATGTGTAACTGAGGTAAAATACTAAATTGCCAAATTCTCTTGTGCCTAGAAGACCACATGGACAGCTTAAACATGCCCTTTTCTTCCTGCCTTCCCTGAAACCCAGAAATTAAGCTGAACTCCCAAGAGCACAGAGGGCTTACCATTTTGCTTCTCTTATATTGCCCTCTGACTCTGTTGCCCGTTATTAATTGGAAAATTGTGTATGTATGTGTCTTTGTCTACTGAGGTCAAGCCTTACTGAAATATTACTCAGTACAACAGGCACCTCCCTCTTATTTTGAAATGACAGGTGCTTTCTTCTAAGCTGTAAGTCTTTTGTTGGGTCTGGGTAAAGCAACTTCTGTTTTAAAAGCAGGGTGTGGCTGAATCATGGTGGTTTCTGACTGATGGCTATCGCATCATTAGATACATACAATAGAGGCCTGTTAAATGTCCTGGGTTTTTTTGTTGCACCTGCATTTTGGTGCAGTGGAGGTGCTGTATTTCATATATGCTTAATGTTTTATGAAAAACACTGGAACTGATGCACCCTTTTTGTGGGGTGATGCCTCCTTTAAACAGTGACTCTCCATGCACTAGAATAATGTATTTACTACTGCGTACATTAAACATTAAATCACTATGTGGATCTGCTGGGTGTCTGAGGAACACAGTTTGTAATTCTACTTGCCTTCTAATGTGTACAATTGCTTGTATCCTAAATGATATGTAGCAGATTCTTTTGATGAACTTATGGCTGCTGCAATCCTCAAACTAGTTTGTCCCACTGGAGCCAGTCATATTAAGTAGTTGAGTTTTTCAGGCCAAGCTTATAACTCTGTTAACCTGATCTGTGTAGAAACCAACATGCATTTCTATGCTCATGAAAGAAATACTTTTTATTCAATCATATTTATGCCCAGCTGAAAGTCTTTTACATTGCATGAGCTTCATTGAGTGCTTATGTATATCTTGAGCGTATGTGTGTTTCTGCAGTTTTGCTTGTAAAGATGCTTTTTTTGGTGTGAGACAGATTACATTCTAATTGTAAAAGTTCTCCTAATTTGTGATTTACTATAGGGAGAGAATACACAAATCTGTAACAATTGCACACAACCAGTGACTAGTGTGTAGCAATCATATTGTGAGAAGAGTGAGATTGTTTATAATAAAGCCTTTTAAAAATACACATTTCTGTCAATGTCTCTCAGAAGGACTGTATTAATAGACATTGTCAAAAAAAGATGATGGACTTTTCATTTTGATTCCCTCATGTTATTATTTATAGACATGCATGAATCTGCTTCTTACATTCGCTTCCAGACAGCGTCCTCCAACTTTCTCTCCAGAGTTTTCTTTCTCAGACTTGCTTATACCACAGCAATTGTGGAGACAAAGCCTGTAACAGTTTTAAAAAATAAATTCATAACTCTTTTTTTAAGGGCTCCCATACATTCATGGACCCGTTCTTTAACTGGTGCTCACGTTTTGTGTAGGGTCTCCTGGTCTTTGACTTGATGGGTTTTGTGCTTGCTGAAACTTAATTACATAATTCAGCCTCTTCGCAGATGTCAATAATTTTATTAGTTTATTAGAAGGGTTCTGTACAATTCTCTGGGAGGGCTCTGTACACAGGCCTGCAACAAAGTTTCCCTTACAACAAGGGAAAAGAAGGAATAGACTCGAGGAAGCTGATCTATACTTATTATGACAGTACACAGTTAGTTCACTGTGCCTGACTTTGATGTAAAGTGCTGCACTGAGCAGCTTGGAGTCACACTTTTTCGCATCACAACAACTTTGTGAAGATGGTTAGGCTGGGAAATTGAGATGACCAAGTCATACTCCAAGTAGGCCCATTGAAATCAATTGGCTCCGGTTCATTTCAGTAGGTCTACTCTGATTATTACTAATGCTGGATATAATCTAGTTACTTTACTTAGCTACCCAGTGAATTTAATAAAATCATAGAATAGTAGCATTGGAAGGGGCCTATAAGGCCATCGTGTCCAACCCCCTGCTCAATGCAGAGCGCCCCAAATTCAACCCACAGCATCTCCATTTACAACAGAGGTTGGGAATATTTTGCAGGGCCACATTCCCTTCCTAGGCAACCATCCAGGGGCCACGTGCCTGTGGTGGGTGGGGCCAGAGGCAAAAATGGGCAGAGCAAAGTATGGCTGAGCAGAATTTTTTAAGAAATCCCCATCCAAGCCCAGAATGATGGGCTTCTTATACCTACATATCTTTCCTAGCAGTTTGATTTCTGTTGTTGGTAAAAAATAGTTGCATTATGTTGTTGCTGTTATATTAATCAACTATTAGAAGCTAATGAGTCCAATCCAGCTCCTCTCCTCTGTGCGCACAAATGGCCCTTCCGCAAACACAGCTCTGCTGTCATGACAGCTTACATGAGTAAGGGAAGGAGGGTCAGCCAAAGTGGACAGACAGGGAGGAGTGGATGCAGTCAGCAACTGAACTGAATTAAAAACGACTCACAAATTATAAGACATTAGTCATAAAGCTACTAACACATTGGGTGATCCAGAATATAAAGGGCATGTGTCAAATTTCATGTTCCCCACTTATTATTTCAGTGCAGATGAGAAAAAAGGAGAGAATGGCACAGAAGTTCCTTTTATTAACAGGTTGTGTCCAAAGCTGTGCAAGCTGATTTCCACTCATGCAGCAGGACGTCCATTTCCTCTCCTCCCACTGTGCACTTCCAAAATCCGTTCCATAGAGGAAGTTCTGCTGTGCACGTGGAAGCCTATTGCGCACACTACAGCATTGGGCACAACCCATCATTTCTCTTTTGTGAACTTCATTGGAAAGTATGGCTGATATTATAATGGTACTGTATGCTTCGTGATGAATATGCATGAATAATTTATTTTCTGGAACTCTGTACTGTTGTACCAATAACCTGGGCCTGAACTGGCAGTGACTATCGAAGAAAAAGATCTTGGGTCATAGTGGATAGCTCTGTGAAAACATCAACCTTAGCATGCTGTTACAGTGAAAGGGAAAATCTCATGCAAAAGATGATTAGAAAAGCGATAAAAAAAAATTAATGGCTTTATACTAATCAACAGCAGGGATGGAGGATAAATTTATTCAGGCTGCATTTTAAAGGGAACCAACCTAATTTGCCAGTCCCAGATTTATATGTCATTCAGCCAGATTATGCACTTCTCTGAATTTTGTTGATACAGTTCCAGCTAAGGGAAAAATTAGAACAAAAACTCCTATTTTAGAGTAAGCTTATGTACAAAATACTTACTTTAGGGGAATGCATACAATTTTGAATGTGATTTTTCATTTTTTTTAAAAAAAAATCACAAGGGAGAACAGAATAAACTGCCCAGAGAGCTTCGGCTATGGGGCGGTATATAAATTAAATAAATAAATAAATAAAATAATAGAACTATGATTGGGCACACACAAAACTGACAGAACAGAGATAATCTGATTTGTTCATCCCTACAGTGTAGCCACTTTTACAACACTCCGTGTGGCTCTGTGTTACTGGTTGCCTCATCTTTAAATAACTGCAGTGTCTTACATGTAGGGCTGCCTCTGAAAACTGTTCAAAAGCTTCTGTTAATGCAGAATGGAGCAGCTAGAGTTTTGGGCTATATCTCACCCAGTTTTAAAGGACTTCACAGGCTATTTGCCTCTGCCCAACTCAAAGTGCTGGTGCTAACCTTTTAAACTGAATTACTTAAAGAAGCACCACCTCCCATACCAACCTGTCCACATGCTAAGTTCACAGCCAATGCCTCTCTCCAAATAATCTCTCCCTCAGACATGAGGTTTGTTTCAGAGAGGGAGAGGGCTTTCTCTGCAGTGGCACCCCAACTGTGGAATGCCCTTTGCAAGGAGGTTTGTCTGGCACCTACTCGCTGCTTTTAGGTACCAGGCACAAACTTTTTTTTAACCCAAACATTTTAAAACTTTTTTTTTTACTAATCTCTCTGACTTTGAACAGAACTTTTGTCTGCTAGTTGTTTTTAGTGTTTTATTCTATTTGTGTTTTTAATTTTTGTAAACCACCTTAAAATCTCTGATTACAAAGGTTTTCCCATTTAAATAAATGGGAAAAAATGGAAATGGACTGCCTTCAAGTCGATCCCAACTTATGGGCGACCCTATGAATAGGGTTTTCATGGTAAGCGGTATTCAGAAGGGGTTTACCATTGCCTCTCTCTGAGGCTGAGAGGCAGTGACTGGTCATGGCTGTGTGGGGATTCGAACCCTGGTCTCCCAGGTCGTAGTCCAACACTCTAACCACTATACCACACTGGCTCTCTTTAAATAAATGGAGCACCAAAAAGTTTGCAGATTTAGAAAAAGTGCATAAAAGTGAAACCAAAATTTCTCAAGGGGGTGAAAGTCCTTGCTGGGGAAAGCCTAAATTAGCCTTTGCCAACTTGGTACCCTCCAGATATTTTGGACTACAAATCCCATCAGCCCCAGCCAGCATATGCTAAAAGCTTTTGGTCCCAGGGTATGGTTCCAAGGCAGACAGGGCCACTACCTTGCTGAAACTAAGCAGGCCTGTGTCTAGTCAGCACCTGGATGGGTGACTACCTGGGAACCACATGTTGGGTTTCTGAATAGAAGAGCAGAACAGAAATGCAAAGGGAAAAAATGAGGGCATTTAATAATTATTAAAAAAATGCAGAGGTCCATAAATTGCATGCATGGTGTGGAGCAAATGAATGAGGATTCTACCACCACACCACTTCCTCCTACAAACCTGGAACTCTTGTCATTAAATTGTTAAATTCAACATACTTCCTCACAGCAAAATGCTGTTGGTGGGTGGTTCCTCTGACTGGCTGAGTGGTGTGCAGCCTGCTCTAGAGGGGATCACACTTCCTCTGAAAGATCAGAATCATAGTTTGGGTGTACTGGATCCGCTGCTGTCGCTTGAGGCACAGGTGGCCTCAGTGGCACGGAATGCCTTCCATCAGCTTAGGCTGGTGGCTTAACTGTGACCCTGTCTGGACAAGGATCACCTGGCTGTGGTAATCTATGCTCTGGTAAACTCAAGGTTGGATTATTGTAATGTGCTTTATGTGGGGCTAGCTTTGAATACGGTTTGGAAGCTTCAATTAGTGCCGGATGTGGCTGCCCAATTGTTGACGAGTTCAAGGTGATCATATAACACCAATTCTGTTCTGGTTACACTGACTGTGTGTATGCTTCTGAGCCCAATTCAAAGTGCTGGTTTTGACCTATAAAGGTCTTTATGGCTGAGAACCCCAATATTTTCTGGAACACCTAATATGAACCTACCTGGACCATTATATCTTCTCCTGAAGCCCTTCTCCAGCTCCCCCCTCTGAGGGAGGCAACGAGAGAGGGCCTTTCAGTTGTGACTCCCATCTGTGGAATATGCTCCCCAGTGAGGCCTGCCTGGCACCTTCATTGATGACTTTTCGGTGCCAGGTAAAGAATTACTCCCCCCCCAGGCATTTGATTTGTTGTTTCATTGGTTCTGTCTGAACAGAAGAGCCTCGTGGATCAGGCCAGTGGCCCATATAGTCCATCATCCTGTTCTCACAGCTGACCATGGGAAGCTCACAAGCAGGACCTGAGTGCAAGAGCGCTCTCCATCTCCTGCTGTTTTCAGCAACTGGTATTTGGAAGCATTCCTTCTTGTCTTCTTGCATTTCTTTTGCCAGAATTTGTGTTCCTTTTTATTCCTCAAGACTTGGACAGGACTTCCATTTTTTGAACGAAATCTTCTTGCCTTTAATAGCTTCTTTGACTCTGTTCATTAACCATGCTGGCATCCTCTTGGCCCTGATGGTACCTTTCCTGTTCTGCGATATAACTCCAGCTAAGCTTCTAATAATATGTTTTTAAACAATTTCCAAGCCTTTTGGAGTGATTTGACCCTCTGGACGTTGCCTTTCACCTTTACTAATCCCCTAATTTTGGGGAAGTTTTCTCTTTTGAACTCAAATGTGATGGTGTTGGATTTTCTTGGCAATTGGCCATTTACATGTATGTTTAATTTAATTTAATAGCTGTATGGTCACTGCTCCCAATCAGCTCAACAACACTTGCATCTCTCACCGGGTCCTGGATGCCACTTCAAATTAAGTCCAGAGTTGCTGCCCCTCTGGTTGGTTCCATAACCAACTGTTCTAGGGCACAAGTAATTTAGAATATCTAGAAACTTTACTTCTTTGTCATGACTGGAACACATATGCAGCCAGTCCGTCAGGGTAGTAGAAGTCACCCATTATTACATTTCCTAGTTTGGATGCTTCCTCGGTTCCATTCTTCACCTCAAGATCTCCAACAGCATTTTTGTCAGGTGGATGACAGAATGTCCCTAATACTAAATTACTCTTGGGGCCAGGTATCGCCACCCACAATGATTATGTGGAGGAGTCTGCCTCTTTGGGGGTTTCTCACATGCTGGATTCAATGCCCTCATTCACATTAGTGTGACACCACCTCCACTACATCCTTCCCTGTCCTTCCAATATAGTTTATATCAATATATAGCTTATTATAACAGCTGGTATAGCACAGTGGGGAGGAGAGCCTGGCTGGGAGTCCAGAGTCTGTGAGTTCAAATCCCCGCTCGTGTCTCCTGGGTGTAAAAGGCCAGCTAAAGATCACCCCACAGTGAGTGGCTCAGGGGTTACGTGCCCTGCCGCCTGTGCAGCCGTGGGCAAGCTGCATAGTCCCAAGGAGCCCAGTTGCCCCCCAGCTGGCAGTTGCAGACAAGGAAGGGGCTGGCTTGTGCAGCTGTGGCAAGCTGAGCAGGCCCTAGCCAGGTGCGGAGGACTAGCCTCAGAGAGAGGCAATGGTAAACCCTCTCTGAATACCCGCTTACCATGAAAACCCTATTCATAGGGTAGTCATAAGTCGGGATTGATTATTATTAGTATTGCTTTTGTTGTTATTTGAGGATAAAGTCCATGAACACATGGCTATTCTCTTTGATGGATCTTCAGGTTCAGAGGCAGCAAGCCACTTGAACACCAGATGCTGGATGGAGGTGGGGGGGAGAGAACAGTGGGAAAGGGTTACTTTCTTCATGTCTTGCCTGAGGGCATCTGGTTGGCCCCTGTGAGAAACAGGGTGCTGGACTAGATGGGCCTTCAGCGTGATCCCTTAAGGGCTCTTCTTATGTTTTCCGGAATGACAAGAGCAGCAGCTGCTCCTCCTCCTCCTCCTCCGTCTCACTGACAGCTTAGCACTGTGCTGGGAAGAGGCGAGTCAGCCAAGAGCCACAGTCTTGAAGGAGAGAGGCAGAAGCTCTGTGCTGCTTCCCAGGCAGGGAATTTTCACAACTCCTGATAAGGCAGACCATCCTTCCTTGCAGGTGAGCCTTTCCTCTTACTATTTTAATAAATAGTTATGAACATTGGTCAGCAGGAAATGTAGACCGTATTTCTGGTTCTCTTCAAACTATTATGCCTGCACATTTGCCTCTGAGTAAGCCACAATGGGAACTATTGGGGGTTACTTCTGGGTAGACATGTATAGCATTGTTTTATAAAGGTTATTTCTGAAAACTTTTGAAAAGGTGGATTAAATGTAGCATCTAACTTAACTGTTCTTGACATTTCAAAGGAAAAAGCAGTTGCTGTGGTTAAGAGTTCTCTGAAATAACTTGGCTGGTTTGTGACATTCAGTGAGGATGACCAAAGTATTTAGATAAAAGATGTAACTGGCTTTTTCTATCTTCACTTGATCCAGTTGTAACAAGTAGGGGGCAGGAACTACTAAGGCTATAATCCAGAGTACATTTACCCTGAATGTAGTTCCACTGAACTCAGTGGGACTTACAAGTAGACACACATAGGATTGTGTTGTAAAATCCTTGTTTAGAAGAGGAAAGTATGTACACACTTCAGCAGAGTGCCCCCTGTCAATGTTATCTGCTGTTTTAATATCCCGAGGAAAACATAAGAGTTTGCTAACTAACACCAGGAAGACCTGGTTCAGTCTGACAAAGGATAGTGACCAAACCACTTTATTGAGAACACACACACAATAGGCATGAGAAAAGCCCATCAGAAATCTGCCTTTGCAATTGCTCCCAGGCTTTGTGTAAAACTTGGGACCGGAACTGAACCAGACTCTAGTGAACTGGAACACAAAAAACACATACTAGGTTCCTAACATTCCAGCAGACGGGATTCAAATGGTGCCAATCTGCTTTGAAAAATCATGAAGTGAGAAACGTGCACATAGCATCCCATCCCAGAATCATGGGATAGCTGTCTGGGGCAGTGCGCAGGTGTGCCTCATTCCCCAATGTGTCAGTTCCCCCAAGTCGAGCACCTTTTCACACACACCCATTGTTCCATTCACTTAGGGAACATGGAAAAGGAGCTGTAACTGGGAAAACTTTTAGGAACAAACAAATATCCCCCAATTCAACAAGATGCAGAAAAGGAGCCACAAAATTAATTTTTGCTTTGGGGAGCAATTATAGCCCTGACTTCCAGACATTCTTCCAGTATTGCTAGTCCATATGGCTGGCATCATTTCTCCTTACCTCCCCAAATGAGCCATTTTTTAAAAAAATTGTCATACAAGCTAATCCCAAGAAACCTTTAAGTGTTTTTTTTTCCATTTAGCGCAGCAGCACAATCAGGGTTAAGTGAGTATATGAGTGAGTAAAATATTTGCTGTTTTTCAAAAAAAAAACTCTTGCTTTGTCACCTTCAGCTTTGACATGTCTGGTCTAAGATGTGTGTAAGTATCTGAGCCTTAGCTGGTGACATTTTTACTGCACAGGAAACACCCTTCCTCATCCAGTTTACTAAACCTCTTTCCTCTCTCCAGTCAGACTCCTCTTTCTGACCAATTTCCCCCACAGCACCCACAGTGGGAGACTCAGAGGCATTTATTTATTTGCACTTTGTTCCATCAGGCCGGGAACAGACCTTTGCCAGCTCAATACTATAAGCCCTGCCTGTTCTGTCCCCAGTTCAAAATCCCTATTGTTTTCATCTCCCTTTGCCTCCGTCTAAGGACTGCTCCAAATGTGACACATTTCCTAAAGGGAAAAAAATCCTTGTGTGTCAGAAATATCGTACAAACAGAACATGCATCTTTTTATACGAGAATATTTTTTCACTCATCTGTCTTTGTTACTCTTATGTATGCTGTGGAGGCGAGGCAACAGCAAATTACAGTTTCTCAGTATCTATAGAGCAAAAACATAAGTGCGATGCATATTGTTGCACATTTGTCAGGTGAAATGAGGGCATTTCAGGAGGGAAGCAGCATCACAGGTGTATACTCCTCCCATGACTTACATGCATTATGTGCACAGAGAACACCCAGTGTGCAACTGTATGCACAGAACACTCTCTATGGCTACAAACATCCACCATATCTTGTTGGTCACCCCCCCCAATCAACTCCAGCTAACATGGACAATGGTCAGGGATGATGAATGTTGAAGTGCAACAATATTTGGAGGATCACAGGTTCCCCATCCCACCTCTGTGGCAGCTTTCCCCAACTTTGGGTTCCCAGATGTTGGATTGCAATCCCATATTCCTCACCCTGCATGGGCAATGATCAAAGATGAAGGAAGCTGAAATCTAAGAACATTTGAGAACCCAATGTGGGGGAAGGCTGCTGTATACAATTGGGAAAACCCTAACTTTGCAGGGCTCCAAACCACTTGCATACAGCTCTATGTGTACAGGTCACTCTTATTCATGTTCTAATAAATACAAACAGATGAGAGGACAAACCTGCCACCACAATTATTACTTCTGTCCCCCATCACTTCATGCCAACACATGTACATCTCATGCAGAACTGAGTGAAGGGTTTATAATTGTAGGAGGAGCCATTTGCTTTCCAGAGGCAGCATGAGAAGAATCTCTGATGGTGGTTTGTGTAGTTGATAACATAGTGATGGCTGACAGTTGAGTCTCTAGGCCTCAAGGTATTTTCTGTTAGAATAAACAGTTAAGTTCCATTAGTGACTGTTTCTGTTCTTACTGGAAGCTCGAGAACACCTCTGACTCTCTCAGAGCAGACATAATAGCCATTAGCTCCTTCATTAGTGTGGCTGAGACATCAGGTTAAAACTCCGCTGCTGCACAGGGCTTTTGGAATACTGTAATGGATCATTAGTCGTTCATATGCCCTATCTGTTTGTTGTTGAAGTGAGTATTGCTAATGGGTTTTACAATATTGCATGTTAAAACCGATGTTTTGAAGCCGCGTTGTAATGGAAAGGTAGGGTATACATATCTTAAATTTTAAAAATATATGATTACTAGTGCTTTGCATCCTGCCACCTACACAGAAGGGCTTTCATGCAGGAAAGGTTTAAAACTGCACATTGTTTGCTGACTTACAGGCAGCAGGATCAACTAGACAGGAAAGGTCTGACTAACTGATTTTTGTAATTGTATCCTGAGCCCATTTCATCACTTGGCACAATTTGCATGCACAATTTCTCCTGTCGTATAAGACAATAAATATGCACATTCATAAATATGATTGTAATCACTGTTTGTTGAATGGGCACTGATGATGTACATTGTCCCAATAAAGAACAATAATTATTTTTAAAGTAATGTTAACATAGCACTGACCACAGACAAAGATGAGCTATTTATATGGTTGGTTTCAGCTCTTGAGTGGATAGTTGAGGAGATAACCTGTGAGAGGAATCCCCAAGTCCAGCACTGCACATATCACCTAGGCCACCTGCCTTTAAATATAACTCAGCTAGGAGGAGAGCAAGTGGGAGCAAAATTACTAAAGTGGTAAGTTCAGAACAAAAAAGCCCAATCCTCAAGGCAACTGTAGCTCTGGATTTGTACATACTTAGATAGAATTCTTTTCAGTTGGTTATCCCTTGTGAGAGCCTACACAGCCAAGAATGGGACTCACAAAGCAGTCCTAGACTTCAATTCTTGGCTGTGTGCTGCTCCGACTCACCACTCTCCACACAACCCCAAATGCATCCTTTCCATTGCCCAAGCACATCTACAATCAGTGATTAAAAATATGTTGCAACATTGGAATACACATGAACTTTTGCAGTAAATTGATTGACTTCGAGCAGTAGACCTCAACCTTTTTCCAATCCATAAGCCAAGTTTATTTCAAAATGCAACAGTGGAACCATTATTTAAAATATCTTTGTCCATTTTGCTACTTTAGGTTGACCATATGTGATGGAGGGCAGTGTTCCTCTACCCATAATAATATCAAAGAATAATAATTGTAGTCAGTGCAGCTTGCCTTGAAGGAGTCAAAACTGGACTTATCAAAACATATTCTTCAGAGCTATAAAAACATAAAGGAATTCTCTTCCTCCTCATAAAACAAAACAAAACAAAAAACAACAATACCAATTTTTAACGCAGGCACAGGGGCAATTCAGGAAATTACACGCCAGTTAACAACTGTTCCAGGAAAACTAGTGAAAAGCCTTATTGTATATAAAACTAGCAGCCTTCTAGCAAATGTTGCTAGGAAATACTAAGAAACCAAAACAGTAGTGCAGTTTTGAAAGCAGTGGTTAAAATCAGTGCAACTTTCAAAAGATTCAGTCCACCATCTTGATTCAAAATCATGTCCAATTGTATCCAAATATAGACAAAAGCCTGCTCCTTGGTCTCAGGAACCATCATGTAAAATTTGGTTACCATATCTTAAGAAGTGTCCAAATGCATAGCAAACAGACAAACAACTTTCCAAAATACATAGTAAATTATCAAGCATATTGAAGAACAAGTCTTGCTGAAGAAGAATCAACAAGGCTTCTGCAAAGGTAAGTCCTGTCTCACCATTTATAGGTCTTTGAATGTATCAGTAATCATAAAGATAGGGGTGATCTTATAGACCACAGATGGGAAACCTACAACCTTCCAGATCTTAGACTCGAACGCACATCATCGCCAGCCGGCACAGCCAATGGTCAGGGATTATTGGAGTTGTAGTCCAGCAATATCTGGAGGACCAAAGGGTCCCCACCCTGTGGTAATAGACAAGAGTACTTTCTTCCAAAAAGTTTCTGACAGTTTAAAAAAAAGGCTTTTGAGTATACTTAGCAGCAAACCTAACTCTGTCTAGGAGAGGTCACAGCAGACACACCATATACTTATATAGACAAAGATAATGTGGATGAGGTGGAGAGGCATAGCTTTCAAGTTGAGATGGAAGAATGAAGAGATGCAGCCTGATACCACCAATACAATGCATGATCCAGTCAACTCCAGTTGAGGAGTGCAGAATGAGGATAAAGTTTCTATTAATATGAGATGAAGGTTAGTGACGCTCTCCTTTACCCTACGATTTTCCCTTTAAACAGTGCCCCTTTTCCATCAATAGTGGCAAACCATTCCCGCTATTCTGTGTTATCTGTAGGATTATCTTTCTTTGATTTAATTCTTCTGCTATTTAGCGACAGATGCAGTTGCTATGAATGGAAGCCACAATTCAGTTGTTTTGGGAGCCTTTTAATATCTGATTTTGCTCTTCTCAGGAAAAAACTGCATTCCATCATTCAGTATCTCATTGAGGGTGTTGAGATGCACCAAATGCCATTTTGCAACAGATCTGTAAGGCTGATTCAGCTAGGCTAGAGCTGGTCAGCAAAATCCGTTAGTCATCCTCTTTTGCTCTGTTAAGGAACACACTTCCAGTGACACAAGGCCAGCGCTTGTCATAGCTACAATTCGATTGTAGCAAGGTATATAGCCATGTTGTTAGAAAAGAAGGCTTGCTTCTTAAGAGAGTACAAATGCCTTTTAGAAAAAAAGATGAGCAGTGGGGGACTTGGTAGAAGTGTATAAAATTATGCTTGGAGTGGGAAAATGGATAGATATAACTTTTTTCTCTCGTAATTCTAGAAATGGGGCTCATCTAATGAAGCAGAATGGTGGGAGATTCAGGATAGACAAAGGGAAGTACTTCTTTGCATGGTGTAAAAGGAAGTACTTCTTTGCACAATGTAAAAGGAAGTACTTCTTTGAATGATACGCTGGTGGCCATCAACAGATGGATTGGCAAGGATTAGCACTAGTGCAAGAGGATATCCCCCCTCCTACCCCTGCGCCATCTCCAGATCTGCTGTGGAAGGTTTTGCGGAAAACCCAGAATGGATTTAGGGGCTGCAGGGATAGTAGACTGTTTCATCATGCAAGGAAAAATCCTTGCACTGATGGAACCTTAGCCTTTGTATTGTGTTGAATACAACCCATGATGCCTCTTTGATCTCTCCAGGGTTGGTATGCCTTTGAATATCAGTTACTGGGAAGCCCAAGTGGGAAGAGTGCTGGTGTGCTCATATCTTCCTTGTGGGCTTCCCATAGGCATCTGGCTGGCCACTGTGAGAACAAAATGCTGGACCAGGGGGGTTTTCATGTGATCCAGCAGGGCTCTTCTTATATCCTTATGGGGATTAGCCATTCCTCCAGCCAAGAAGCCAGGAATGTCACTAAGGACTGAAACACTGAAATGTACAAGCACCATGTGGTATGTGAATCGAGTACATCCTTAAAAGGGAAGGATGTTACCAGGTTTAATCCTCAGCATCTCCAGGAGAACTGGTGCCAGTCAGCATAGAGTCTGGATGGAGAACCTGTGGCCCTCTCAATGTTAAATTCCCACTTCAAACTGGTTGGTAGGGCTAAACTAAATGAGCAGATTGAAATATAAAGAGATGGGAGACTTGATTACAATCAGATGGGGGAGCGGGCATTTGGATTATAGTGCTGGGGGAGAGGGGCTAATCCTTTCTCCTCCATGCTATTTTCCCAATTACAATCTAAACTGGCGCTGTCAAAACAGACCTTCCCAGCTCCATTACAGCTTTTTGTAACATTTAAAGAGACATCTGCCAACAGAATGCAGAAAAGATTAAGTGTAAATATGTGCAAGCAATGCATACTGGAAGAGTCTCCCCCAATAGGTTTGTGCAGAGGCATGCAGCAGTCTTAAGTTGACTGCACCCACCTAGTTAAGAAATAGTTCTTCGAAGCTGCAGCAGAAAACTTAAAACATCTGATGAGCATGTTGCAGTTGTATAAAAGGCACATGCAGTGTTAGGGATTGGAAATGAAGCCACAAATATCATAATGCTATTATAGAAAGGTATGATGTGTCCATTTTTAGAACACCATGTCTAATTCTGATTGACCTGTATCATAAGAGTTACCTTAGAGCTGGGAAAGGTACAGACAGGGGCAATTCCCCAAATAGAATCATAGAATAGTAGATTTGGAAGGGGCCTATAAAGCCATCAAGTCCAACCCCCTGCTCAGTGCAGGAATCCAAATCAAATCAAATATGTTTATTATTATTTATTATTTATTAATGGTATTTATTAGTTGCTTTTTTCCAAAATGAAACTCAAAGCAACTTACAAAAAATATATATCTCTCAAAAACATATACGGAATAAATAGTACAAAAGCATACCGAGCATAATGTTTGGATAATCACATTTATCTTAGGTTATTGTATTTAAAATGTCTGGATTAAACATCACCTTTTCAGATTGATTGATTTTTTAATACAGCATCAGCTTTCCTAGGGTTACAGCCTTAGCAACATTTTTCTTCAGATGAAAGGCTTGTGTACGTGAGGCTTTTATCATGGCAAAAAGAATGTTCATCATTAGATATTTGTTTGTGAACATCATCTCTCTGGATGATTTACTGTAATGCTTGTACAGGTTGGCCAAGCTTCTGATAACTGTCACGGAGAGAGAGTCGTGTCGTTCCAGAAGAAAAAGCAAGCAGATTTATTGAATTTCTTAAGCTCTCCAACGATGGTAATCTTACAGTTTTATCTGATGAGGTGTGTGTGTGTCTACAGCTTCAAGGAATTAAATCTCAACCCCCATGAGACTGCTTGTGTTTGTGCATTCATGATTGTAAAATCCTGTTCTAACAAAGTTATTGTGCTGTAAGGCAAAGTACGCATATGCTTCAGGGAAAGAGGCTGAAAACAGCAACAGTGACAAGAATGGAGATAGGAACATGCGGCCTGATGATGCAGACAGGGTGGCTGCAGGGATACCTCCAACTATGTGCCCTCTGGATCTCTGCTCATCGTGGCTAGTGAAATCCAGCCAGGGGGGAAGGGGTATCGACTGTGTGGATCAAGGACTTGGTGAACACTTCATTGCATGAACAGGTTGTGCCCACCACCCTAAAGGAGGCAGCAGTGCAGCTGCTCCTGAAAAAGCCAGCCTTGGACCCAGTGAATTGTAACTGTCACCTGTCTGCATCTTTTGAGGGAAGGTGATTGAGAGGCTTGTGGTGGAGCAATTGCAGATATTCCGGGATGAGAGACAAATTACCTAGATCCATTCCAGTCTCCTTTATAGGGAGAAGGAGAGGGGGAGTGCAACCCTGCTCCTTCTGCTCCCATATCTCAGTGGCTTTTGATACCACTGACCATGGTATTCTTCTGGACCTACTCTGAGGGATGGTTATCAGTGGCACTGTGTTATAGTTTCTCCATATCTACCCACAGGATCATGTCCAGAGAGTAGCATTTCAGCCTCCTGGCTTTTCAGCTCACTGGAATCCCACAGGGATCTATTTTGTTTCCAGTGCTATTCAACATTTATGTGAAGCTGTTGGAAGCAGTCATTAGAGTTTTTGGAGCAAAATATAATCAGTATGCTGATGATACCTAGCTCTGTTTCTCCATTACATCTGAGTCAGGAGTGCAAGCCCTGGACTGGTACCTGGATGCCCTGATAGACTGGATGAGGGTCAATACACTGAGCTTGAATCTTAGAAAGACTGAGGCTTTCTGGTGGATGGTTCCTGAGCTGGGAGATAGATCTGTTTTCCTGTTCTGAATGGGACTGCACTCCTGATAGAGCTGGTTCACTGCTTAGGAGTACTGCTTGTCACTAGAGGCCTGAGAGACCTCTGTGGCGAGGAGTGCCTTCTACCAGTTGCAACCATTATTGGACTGGAATAGCCTGACCATAGCAGTCCATGCATTTGTAACCTCAAGATTTGATCATTGTAACACACTTTAAGTAAGGCTGCCCATATATCTAGTGTGGCAGCTGCAGCTAATTCAGAATACAGTGATCAGATTGCTCACAGGAACAGGTTACTGGCAACAAGTCACTGCTTTGCTGAGAGAACTGCACTGGGTGCTGACTTGCTACTGGGTCAGGTTCTTGTGTTGATTCACAAAGCCATAAACAACTTGGGTTCAAGGTACCACCTGATTCTTTATACTCTGCCTTGTTTGCGGAGATCTTCTGATTGGGCTCTTTTGGCCTTCACTAAGGGCCTGAGCCTTTAGTGTGGCAGGCCCTGCCCAGTGGAATAGTCAATAGTAGCCAGGCAGGAGTTATCCCTGCTTTCTTTTAGATGTCTTAAAAACTATATTGTTCAGACAGGCCTCTGGAATTTGAATCTGTTTACCAAAAAGTTTTTATTGATATGTCACTGATGTTTTTTAACGATTTCTATAATGAATTTAACAAATGCTATTGTTATATTTTTACATTGTACACGTCCTTGCTATATTTCCTGTGAAAGTGTGGTTTTTACATGTTTAAATAAATAAATAGGAAAATGACAAGCATGGTGGTGGTGTGGACATGATAGCAATGTATGAAATTATGCATGGTATTGAGAAAGTAGACAGAGAGAAGGTTCTTTTCTCCCTTTCTGATAATACTAGAACCTGGGGGTCATCCAATGAAGTAGAATTGTGGGAGATTCAAGACAGACAAAAACAAGTACTTGAGACACTGCACAGCACAGTTAAACTATGGAATTCACTACCACAAGATGTAGTCATGGCCACCCAACCTGGATGGCTTTAAAAGGGAATTAGATGAATTTATGGAAGATAAGGCTATCAATGGCTAGTAATCATGACGGCTTATATGTTACCACTGGGATCAGAGACTGTATGCCGCTGAATAGTAGTTGCACATTCTCTTAGCCACTAGGGAAAACAGGAGACTCTTGGTCTGGTCCAGCAGGGCTCTTCTTATATGTTTGTGCTACTGAATAAGCCTTACTGAGCTACCAAACACAGTTTAACTTTTGCACTTGCAGTTCTAAAAGTGACAAGTTCTACAGCAAAGGACATTAGTGGCCTGGAGGGTATTTGCACTTGGCAGTGAACAAGAAAGGTGTGAATTTTCTATGCAGAAGATCCCAGCACATAGATTTCTAGCTCCAAAAGTCTAACCTATTGAAGGTTGCATTTATAGACACAAGAAATTTTAGAAAGCTAAGACCTCACACACTGTGCAGTATTTGCATAGCCATCCTTCATAAATAATGTTCAAAAGATGTTTTTGGTGAAGGCACCACAATGGTATTGTTGTTATTCAATACATCTTCTTGAGGCAACAGTTCCAAGCAGCTATGAAGATTAAACTTGCAGCAGGTTATTTAGCAAGTTCTTCAAAAGGCCTTCGTCATGTTTGCAGTTGTACTGATGAGCGTGGAATCCAGCCACAGAAGAGGAAATAACATCATTACTTTGGATAAGGCCTGAATCAAGCCAATTCAGATCTCTGAGCTGATTTGTGGAGGTAGTTAACAACATGGTTTGGGAAAGCTTGCAACTCTGCTGCCTCTTCCTGAGCTGCAGCCTTTTGGGTATCCCTCGCCTCTTTATCATTCTGTTCTTGCCATGGCAAGCATTAAATTTGGTGGTGACACACATGCCTTAGTTACATCCTGATTGGACTATTGCAGCGTTTCCCAACTAGAGGGCCACCAGATGTTGTTGGACCACAATTCCCATCTATCCTGACTATCGGCAATGCTGGCTGTGGCTGATGGGAGTTGTGGTCCAACAACATCTGGTGGCCCACTAGTGGGGAAAGGCTGGACTATAATGTACTTTACATGGAGCTGACTCTGAAGAGTGTTTGGAAACTTTAGTTGGTTTAAAAATTTGCCACCAGGCTATTAATTAGAGCTAGTTAGAAGTGGAAGCATATTACTCCCTTGTTAAAAGAACTGCAGTGGCTGATGGTCCATTTCTTGACACAATTCAAAGTGCTGGCTATGACCTATGAAGTCCTAAATGGATTAGGATCAGAGAACCTGAAGGACTACCTTCTCTAATACAAACATATCCAGGATTTGAGATCTGTCAGGGAGGTTTTTGTCTCAACAGCATCCAAGTCCCATCTGATGAAGACTGAAGAGGCCTTTACTGTGGGTGCACCCAAGTCCTGAAATTCCTTTCCTAGGGAAGGCAAACTGGCTTCCACATTGATGACCTTCCAGTTTGTATTGTTCTGTAACTGGAATGGTCTTACCAGCTTCTTTCTTATACATATTGTTTTGCTTTGTTTTAATTCAGGAGTGGCTAATTTGTGGCCCTCCTGATGCTATTGGACCTCAAGTCCCATCATCTGCACCCAGCATGGCCAATAGTCAGGAATGATGGGAACTGTAGTTCAACAATATTTGGAGGGCCACAGTTTCCCCATCCCTGTGAAAAGGTGAAAACAAAAGTAAAAGAAATAATAAATTAAAAGGCTGCCATCATACATCAAGAGCTTGTCCTGGGCAGAGCTTGGAAAAGTTACTTTTTTGAACTACAGCTCCCATCAGCCCAATCCAGTGGGCATGCTGTCTGGGGCTGATGGGAGTTGTAGTTTTTAAAAAGTAACTTTTCCAAGCTCTGGTCCTGGGGAGTGGCACATGTCAGCACAGTGTCTCGTTTTTCATTTGTGTACTACCTTTCTACATTGTTGTACTTAAGGCAGTTTACAACCCACAGAAAAATAATAGTGGCACAGGTGCCTGGGTGAGTTGCCTGAGAAATTGTTTTGATGTTGTCACCACATCATCACCACAAGAATTTGTCACCACAAGAATTTCTCTTTCTATCCACCTGAATCATAAGACCTGGTAAACTGCATGGTGAGCAGGATATAACAGAACTATGAATCAGGACCAGCTTCAGTTTTGACTTCCCAGGAGGATCCCTCCGCCTGTGCTGCCTCTGAGACAGGCTCCCGTCTTGGATGAAACTTTTTCAGTTTTAAATCCAGTCAGAAGGGTTTTTTTTGACTGGGGATAATTTCTTCCGGATAAGGAAGAAACGTGAGATTTCCCACACAGATTTGTTGTGTTTGTTGGAGACTGGAATTCATTAGAATTGTCTGTGAAAGAAGGTCTTCCAGCAGCTCGGACGGAGCTAGGATTTCTAGCTAGCTCAGCTGAATAAGTGAGCCGTTTTTTTCTTCTTCAAAGAAAAACGGACTAACAGGCAAGCATTCTCCTGTCTACGCTCATTATTTTGTTATCTATACAGCTAAAGAGATTTGTCAAAGAACCAGCAATTAAGAAAACCTGGGTGAGTCAAAACCTTCTCTTTTACTCACGGAACTAAGGGGGAAGAAAATAAAAATAGCCTATCTTTTTTTTAATTGCAAAAAGCTGGCATGGAAATCAGCATTATAAAGATTACAACGGATGAGGGGTTTCTGATTGGAAGAGACTTTTGTGTAATATATGTCTGGGACTATTTTTTCTGGTCTACTTTTTTTTTTGACGAATCTGCTCATTCTTTCTGCTACTAGTTATTTGGATGCTGTGAACTAAAGCTGTTTTTGCACTTCTGGGCATATAAGAGATAAGGAAATCCGTGCTGTCTAGAGTGTGACGTCAGTTGGTTTGAAAGATTAACTCCTTTGTAACTGGATAAAGAAATAAACTGCTCTTTGTTTGGGACATTGAAAATTGAAGGAGTTTTGTTCCTTTGGTTTTAAGAATGACAATTAAGAAGATCATGGATGTACAAGAAGGGACTTTATCTTTAGATATGTTTCAGAAAATAATGAATGGGATTAACTCAATAAAACAAGAACTGAGAAATAATAGACAAGCGTTGAGAATTGAATTTGACGAAATGAGATAGGAGCTGAAAGAAATTCAGGATTCTATGAGAAAGGAGAATAAAGATAGATCTGGAAAACCAAAAAAGGATGAAAGAAAAATTAAAGGCAAGGTTCAAACTATGGAGATTGGATTAAATATGGACTTGGAAAAAGATTTGGATTTCCTGGCTGTGATGAATCCTGGAGACAAATATTACGGTTTGGAACTCAGCGCTGTCCCTGAAGGAATTGAGGAAGAGATTGGAGATAAAGATATTATCGGTTCGAAAAAATTCCTGGACTGGAAGGATTTGATGGAACTTGAAATGGAGAAAGTTAACAGAATTAATCCCTGTTTTGTGTCAATGGAAAAACCTTCAAGAGATGTGCTAGTGTATTCTGTAAAAAAGAGGAACAGAGATGCGGCTTTGCAACAATACTTCAGTGATACGTTCGGAATTGATGGCAAGGAAATATCTGTGATAAAGGAAATTCCTATCAGACTCTTATTATATGATTATGACAGCAAGATTATTGGGTGCGTAAAGATGGAAGATGGAAGATGGAACCAACACAGATAATGGAAGAAGAGCGATTTGAAATTACTGGACTTAGTAGACTTGATGAGTTGGATGAATTGACATGTTTATCTAGAAAAAAATTGATGGACATATATCTCAAGGATTGGAAACTTCTCTTTGACTTTTTGTGGAAGAATAAAATGATATGATGTTAATGAGATTTGATACCAACTAAGATAACCGCTGGAGGAAGGTGATTTTATAATCTATTAAGAGACAGGCTTGTTATATATTATAGACTTATAGCTGAACTACGACAAATTGGAAGTCAATTTTTTTTTCTTTTTGTATTGTTTTGGTTTTGAAAATTTGAATAAAAATTAATTGGGAAAAAAAAAAAAAGGACCAGCTTCAGTTTTGAGGGGACCCTGAAAAAAATGTCTTCTGGTGTTGATGGGCCCCTTCAACCACACCTGGCATTGGTGCTCCATGACTGGCTCAGGGCTGGCATTTTAATTTCTTCCAATTTTATTTTATTTATTAATTTTGTTAGTTGCTTTTCTGCACAAATATATGCACTCAAAGCAACTTACAGTTAATAAAAAAATTAAAATGAGAAGAAAAAGAAAAAATATATAAAAAGTTAAAAACAGTACATAGGCGATGGAGCAGCCCTTCTTAGGAACGTTACACAACAGAAGCCCTCCAAAAGCCTTCCAATGTTAAGAAACAAATGTCTGGGAGAAATGTTTTTGCCTGGCACCAAAAGGTGGATAATGATTGCACCAGACGTACCCCACCCCCCCGGGAAGAGTGTTTCACAAACGGGGGGACACTACTGAGAAGGCCCGTTTTTGTGTTGCCACTCTCAACACGAGGGCCTCCAATGCTGAGTGCAGGGTCTGGGTTGATACATATAGGGAGAGGTGGTCCTTGAGCTAATGGAGTCCTCAGCCACATATGACTTTATTGGTCAAAACCAGCACTTGGACGTGAGCCTGGAAACTAACTGGTAGCCAGTGCAGTTGCACCAGAATTGTTATGTGCTCAAACAGTCTTGTCCAGGTGAGAAGTCTGGCTGCTGAATTCTGCACCAGCTGCCATTTCTGAACTGCCTTTAAAAGCAGCCCCATGTATAACACACCACAGTAATCCAGAGGTTATCAGAGCACAGACAACAGAAGTCAGGCTATCCCCATCCAGACAGGGTCGTAGCTGCACCACCACCTGAAGCTGATGGAAGGCACTCCTTGCCACCGAGGCCACTTGAGCCTTAAGTGACACTACTGGATCTAGAAGACCATCCAAGCTATGTACGTGCTCCTTCAGAGGAGGGTAACCCCATCAAGAGCAGGCCTCAACCTCTTCATCCAATCTAGGGAACCACCCACCAACAGTGTCTCAGTCTTGTTTGGATTCAGCTTCAGTTTATTGGCTCTTATCCAGTCCATTACCAAGATAAGACATCGGTCTAGCACATCTACTGCCACACCTGGAGATGTAAATATATATGTAAATATAATTGTGTCCTCACCATATTGCTGACAACTTACTCCAAATCTCCGAATGACCTCACTCAGAGGTTTCATGTAGATGTTAAATAGCGTGGGAGATAAAATCGAACCCTGCGGAACCTCAGATTGGACGTTCCACAGAACCGAACAATACCCTTTCCCCAAGCATCAGACTCTGAGAGCGACCATCTAAGCAGGACCGGTACCATAGCAAAGCAGTGCCGTCCACCCCCAACTTGGACAGCCACCCAGAATACCATGATCAATGATATAAAAAACCTCTGAGAGATCAAGGAGGATTAATAGGGACACACTCCCCCTATCTCTCTACCGACGTAGATCATCATACTGGGTGATCAAGGCAGTTTCTGTGCCAAAACTGGGTCTAAAACCTGATTGAAATGCCCGTGAGTGTCCAATAGAGTGCCACTCCAGGACACTCTAAGAAATTTAAATAGTGACTCACAGCTCCGGGTGCTACAGACCTGCTACAAACAATCCAGTAGAGCTATGCACTTCTCTACTCTGGCTACAATAGGTTCTATATGGCCAACCCACTTAAAACTTACCATACTGTTTTCTCTCAGCCAACTACTATTTTCATCTCTCTCACTCCCTACTGCATAGCCTGTCTCTGACTAAAGCCTTCCTCTTCCATAGTTCCATCTGAACTTTGATGCTAATCAGTCACATGCTGGTGGTATGAAACTGGTGTTGGGTCTCAGGCAAAGGAAGACAAGAAATTGTGCATCCAGCCATGTGACAATGGAAAAACTCTCAAGAGATGAGCCAGTGCATTTTGTAAAAAAGAAGAACAGAGATATGACTTTACAACAATATTTCAGCAACTTATTCAGAATTGATGGCAAGAAAATATTTGGGATAGAGGAAATTCCCATCAGACTCTTATTATATGACTATGGCTATGACAGCAAGATTATTATGGAATACTGATAATGGAAGATTGGACACTGAAATTACTGGACTTAACAGGACTACTGAAGATGGAAGATGGAATTAATATGGATAATGGAATAATGGCTATTGAAATTATTGGACTTAACAGATTTGATGAGATGGATTAATCAATATGTTTATTTGGACTATGGTTATGACAATAAGATTATTATTATTGTTAACGAGATGGATTAATCGACATGTTTATTTGGAGAAAAATTGACAGATATATTTCTTAAAGAATTGAAACCTCTCTTTGACTTTTTGTGGAAAGAATAAAGTAATGGCTATGAGATTTGATGATTAATTAAGATAACTACTGGAGGAAAGTGATTTTATAATATAATTTAAGAGACAGGATTGTTATATATTGTAGACCTATAACTGATCTGCGACAAATGGGAAGTCAACATTTTATTTTTTTGTTTAATCATTTTTGTTTTGTTTTTTGTCTTTGAATGTTTTATGATTTTGTTTTGTTTGTTTTATGGAAATTTGAATAGAAGTTATTGTAAAAAAAAAAAGAAATTGTGCATCCAAGGTAAAAATGTAATTTTCCCCAAGTGTGTGGCCTTGGGGAAATCATTTGGAACAGTGACCTTCTGAAGTTGTGTGAGCAAACACAGCAACAGAGAGCTAAAACACCATGCCACTTAAGCAGCTGCAACCTTGGCTCTGTTTGTTTAGGCAGAATTGGCAGGCAGGAGTAACTTAAAGAGCTTTTTTTTGAGGGGGTTGTTTGTTAGCTATATTTGGACTTAATCCATGGTTCATGTTACAAATTGCCAGCAGTATTACATCTGTTAGTGTAGAACTGAACTAAGAGGAAATGATTTGGTTAAACACAATAGCATCTGAGCCTGGAACAAACAAGCTAAAGGAAACTCATATTGAATACTTCTTTTTTGCATGACAGGATAAAAATGGACTTAAATTATTTCAATTTGATTGTTGTGAACGCACGTAAGCCAGATTGCCCAATCTTTTTTCCCTTTGGCTACTTCCCACATTAACCAGCATTGTAGAGCTAGTTCAGACAAGTATGGGCCTCTTCCAGAATTAGGGTTGCCAGGTTCATGGCCTGAGACTGATCCTGTATCTTTAGGAGAAGAGAAAGTCAGCCAAGTGCAGGTGTTCTTGCAACACTATAATGGGAAAAACCACAAGGTGGGATTCTCCCTTCCCCCTGCACAACTTTTAACGATACAGAAGACTTCTTGCGTAAATAACAAAACAAAACATACATATTTTAAAACGGGCCTTGTTTCAGTTTGCTTTCAATGGCCAATTCTGTTTTGGAGTGCTAACAGTCTTATTGTCCTGTGCTTTATCCATGGTGGTGTGGACCGGGATGTAATGCTGCTATTTTATTTTATTTTTTTAAATATACATGGGGTTTCCACCCCTGCTCACTTTGCTCACCAACCCCACCTACATCCCCCAGCCCCTCTGCCGGATGCCCTCAGCCATCTCTCCATCCTCTCTGCCATGGACTCCCTAGCACTCCCCCACTACCTCTGCAGGTGCCCCTAGCTATTCCCACCCCAGCCCCAGGCCCTCAACCCACACAGGTCACCAGAGCCCCCTGTGCACACACTGGTCTCTGAGATTCTCCCTCCTGCCCCTCCATAGGCTTCTAAACCTCTCCCCTCCCCCTCCATAGGCTTCTAAACCTCTCCCCTCCCCCTCCATGGGCCTCCAAGCATCTCCTGCCCCTCCTCTCTCCTGGTCTCTAAGCCTCCCCCACCCTGCCTCTTTTCTGGTTTCTAAGCCTACCCTGCTCCCTGCACAAGTTTCCAAACCTCCTCACGCCCCTTTTGTGCATCTGCTGCTGCTGCTCGCTCACACACACACTCACTTGCTAGGCCCCACCTATTAGGCCCCCCTACCACCCCTCTTGTCATTGTCACCCCTCCTCCTCCTCGCCACCATCACTGCTCCTGCCATTGCCATGGCATCCAAGGTTTGCCTCTTCCTGCCCTCCTCACCTGTAAGCATCAAGCTATCTGTGAATGCTTCAGTGCAGGCACACACCTGTGCAGAACCGTTCATGGGTAGTGTAATGCTTTTAAAAATATAATAAAGTAAGATATGATATATATTTTAAATTGTTTTGTTAATGTAATTATTTAACAGTAATTACATACCATTATATTATAAACTGCTTTATAAAGATAGTAACCAAAGGATAGACTCCTTAATCTTGCTAGTATAATACCACTGGGAAAAGAGGCATATTGTTTAAGGATATAGTGCTGACATATCACAATAAAAGAGGCTGTGGATTTGCATAAAATGTGCATATGCTAATTAATAAGTCTAGATCCAGATGTTGAAGTAATTACTATAATTTGAATACAAATACATTACATCATGGTGGGGAACACTGTGACCTGTATGCCCGCTCAATTTGCTATCTGGGTGCTAAATGTTGATGGACAACTTCTAGGCCTCTGCTCTCCTTCCTTAAGGTTCCTATCATTAAACCAGACTTCTGGACAGTCCTTTCAGTAGAGGGCTGTCCCCTGTAAAGTAGGAGACATAGCCACCCTACAGCAGATAGGCCACTCAGCCCAACAGACAACATATGCCAGCTTTACAAATTTTAACCAGTCTGTTGAATCGCCTAAACTCCAAACAAGAAATCTTGAGAACTTTGAGGAAGGTGAGGCTCTCCTTCCCTCTTTTGAATTCTCCTCTCTTCTAGGTTCAGAGCAAGCCCTTTCCTGGCAGAATGTCAGCTGCTCACAAACGTTCTGAGCCATAAATCAGATCATGCAGAATTTTTAATGATGAGCCTTTTCACTGGGCATGGGTGTCTTCAACATGAGCCATCTTTTCTACCCAATGCCTGGTGCTTTGGTATATAGATACAGCAGCCTTTCCCAACCGGTGTGCCTCCAGATGTTGTTGGACCACAACTCCCATCAGCCTCAGCCATTGGCAATGCTGGCTGAGGCTGATGGGAGCTGTGGTCCAACAACATCTGGAGGCACACTGGTTGGGAAAGGCTGAGATACAGTATTCATTTGGTGTAAAATTCTCATAACTAGTACTTTCCCATAGGTGTGAGGAAGCTAAGGCTGTTTTTTATGAGCCTCTTTTAACACCTCAAGATGAGCTAAGAATTCTAATACCATGTTATAGCTTTACTTTGGCATGCCTGTCTCTGTTTGAGCTTTACTTAGGTGTGGCTGTCTCTATTTAAGAACATAAGAGCAGCTTCCCGGATCAGGCCAATGGCCCATCTAGTCCAGCATTGTGTTCTCACAGTGGACAAGCAGATGCCTCTGGGAAGCCTGCAAGCAGGACCTAAACCCAAGAGCACTCTCCCCTCCTGCGGTTTGCAGCAACTGGTATTCAGAAGCATACTGCCTCCCACTGTGGAGGTAGAGCACAGCCATCATGGCCAGTAGCCGCGGAAAGTCTTGTCATCCATATATTTGTCTAATCCTTTTTTAAAGCCATACAAGTTGGTGGCCATTACTGCCTCCTCTGGGAGTGAATTCTATCGTTTTAACTATGCACTGCATAAAGAATTACTTTCTTTGGTCTGTCCTGAATCTTCCATCATTGGATGTCCATGACTTGTAGTGGTATGAGGGAGAAAAAGTTTTCTCTATCCACTCTCTCCATGCTATACATAATGTTATACACTTCTAGCATGTCATCTCTCACTCACCTTTTCTCTAAATTAAAAAGCCCCAAATGCTGCAACCTCACAGCAATTTCTCACAGCAAAAGCGATACAAAGGCAGGAAAACTGTTTCGGTGTTCCAGTCAACAGAGGGACCAATATTCTTAACCAAACTCTGCTGTAGTTTGCTCTACTACAGTTACCAAGATTCACTGAGGAACAATATAACAGTGCAACTGCTTCTGTAATGATTTAGATTTAAAATGTATATTAGTCTCTGGAGAAATTTGAGAGTGCTGGCTGTGTCAGTTTGTTATGTCTAACAGCAGAGGTGGTGAACCCCAGGCTCAGGAGCCAAATGTGGCCCTTCAGTCCTCTCTATCTGACCCTTGGAACGTACCTTAGACCATGCATCCTTCCCAGGCCACACCCCGTCTTCCCAGGCTATGCCTTTCATCATCCCTCTTTGAGTCTTTTTGCCTGCCTAGAGAACTGAGATGTGTGTGTGTAAACCTCTGATTTTTGTGTGGCTGAAATGTAAGCCTACTTGCAAAGCAAGGTCATGTTTTTGTTCCACCCACTTTTCTCCTCTGGCCATGCCCACCTCTGGCATGTGGCCCTTCGAAGGTTGTCCAGAAGGAAATGTGGCCCTTGTGCTGAAAAGTTCCCCAGACTTGGCTTGGAAGCTAACAGATTTATTGTGCCATATTTCTAGTCCCTTTTCTTGAGTTTCAAGAAGTAGTTCTCCTTGCCAGGAGAGCCAATGTGGTGTAGTAGAATACTACACCACTTGGCCATGTTCCCACCTGGGAAGACCCATGTTTAAATCACCACTTGGCCATGTTCACTAAGTGACTGCCAGTCATTAGCACTCTTAGCCTAACTCACATCACAGGGCTGCGAAGGCAAAAAGAAGAGAGAAAACCTTGAGCTCCTTTGAAGAAAGGTGGGATATAAACTTTCCTCTTTCAACAAGCCTTTTAGGTTGAGACCTATCCCAGTCTGTGTCTGTGTTAGAATTGCTATGTTTTTTAATAATGTTTTTAACCCTTTTTTAAAGTTGTTTTTTAAAAATGTTTTTAACGCTGTTTTGTTTTAATGTATTTTAAGATCTGTTTTTATGATGTTTTAAAGTGTTTTAAGCACTTTGTTTGCTGTCCTGGGCTCCTGCTGGGAGGAAGGGCGGGGTACAAATTAAATAATAAATAAATAAATAAATAATAAATGTAACAAAGAAATAAAATATATTGAGCTGTATCCAGTGCTTTTTCTTTCTTTCTTTTTTTGGTAAAAGCTGAAGTGCTGGTACTGACATCTTGATAGAAGTGCTGTGAGTACCAGCACAAAATGGCTGCCATGGGCAGCACAAAAACAAAACAGAGTTGCTGGTACTCAATACTGGTGAGTTCCATCACAAAAAAAGGACTGGTTGTATCCAACTAAGTTCAGCTCAGAGTAGATCCATTAAAATAGTTCTAAATTAGTCATGTCCATTCATTTCAATTAGTCTACTCTGAACAGAACTTAGTTGAATATTACCCATTACATTCCACCACTAGAGACAAAGATCCAAGGAAGAGGCCTTAACGTTTTAGCATTTATGTTACCGGTACATTGAAATTTGGTTGTTACTCAATAAATCTAACTTTACTGACTGGTATTATTTGAATTAATTGGATTAACTGAATTAATTGGGTGTTAGAACAAATTAAACCAGAACTGTCACTAGAAGCTAAAATGATGAAACTGAGGTTATCATACTTTGGCACTTAATGAGAAGACATGATTCATTAGAAAAGATAACAATGCTGGGAAAACAGAAGGGAATAGAAAAAGAGGAAGGCCAAACAAGAGATGGATTGATTCCATAAATGAAGCCACAGACCTGAACTTACAAGATCTGAACAGGGTGGTTCATGACAGATGCGCTTGGAGGTCACTGATTCATAGGGTCACCATAAGTCGTAATTGACTTGGAGGCACATAACAATTATTTGAATGTTGGGTCCATTCTTTGGAGTACAGTTCAGAGGCAAGATGGTAGATGTGTTTGCACTAGGGTTACCAACCATACTCTTTTAAGAGTACATGTACTCTTTCTGAGATGGTGCAAGAGCATACCCTTACTTTTCACTTTTCGAAGCCAAATGTACTATTTTTGAAATGACAAAATGATGGTAACCCTAGCTTGCACCAATACCTCTGAGGTATTTGTTTGTTATTCTTCTTCTGGAGTCTGCAATATTTAAAAGGTAGGAGTACATATCAGTAGCTTGGCTGAGGGCGTGTTAATTAGAAGTGCTAAAGACCACATGGCCTTAAACAGCCCTGACCTATCCAAGTAAACAGTCAAGCCTTATTTGCTGGGCACTAAAGTAAACATATGTGATTTTCCAGAAGGGTGACTTTAAGAGAATGTTTAGAAGGAACCTTGAAAGGTTTTTTTGTGACTTTATTTGCTGAATTTCTATAGAGCAGGAAAATCATAACCGGAAGAGATCAAAAGTGTTGGATGCGTTTTTATGCTGAGTTGTACTGTTGTACATTGCTCAGAAATGCTTTAACTATTAAGCAGTTTAAATACATAAATAAAAATAAATGAACAGTAAGAGCAGGTGCAAATCCCCACTAAGTCATGCTGTGATGTGCAAACTGCTGCTGCTCAGCTGAACCTTCCTCTAGAATCACAAAATTTTGTTGTGAGGATACAATATGAAAACTCCATGTATGCTACACTATAAACACTTGGGAGTAAGCATGTGATACAAATGTGATAAATAAGAGAGGAAGAAATAAGACACAGATATAATTTGAATGTTAAGCTGTACAGGTCTTGGTAAATATCAAGTGATGTTTGGCTAAACCTGGTGGTGCCAAAAATAGGGATTTTCTTGAGAATGCTCATTTTGTTGTTGCTCTGTGGTTTGCAAAGCAACTGCTGGTGGAAATCTTAGAGCAAATTTCCTGTTGGGGAAAACTGTTTTGTGCTAACACAGTTATAACCTGTGCATATAAAGTTGCAATGATCTCCAACTCTGACAATCAGTATTAACTTTTCTTTACTGCCTAAGACCTTTTATTGACTCAGAATTAAATATGTATGTGAATGCTGTACAATGAATGAAGGAATAACATGTTTGATTGATTTTTGCTATAAAACGTTTGATGCTGTTGAAAATCTACATGACATGAATTGCATACATTTTTTGTTGTTTCTCACACCAGAAAAGAACCTTCCTGATCTTACAAATGCAGTTTATGAAGTTTTGCAACCCTTTGCTTGTACATTATGCAGGCTGCTTATACTAAAATGGATTTGGTGAGAGGTAACATCATCATCTCTTTGCTGAGGTGATTCAGCTGCTGTTGGCTTACACCCAGTTCTCTTTTTAGTTAGTTTCCTGTTTAACATTGGTTATTTAATTGCATGTTAGGAGAGCAACATTCAGCCTTTGAACCTCTGTCTAGTAGCCTTCAGGTTTTATTGTTTTGTTTTTAAAGAAAACTTGTTTTCTGTGAGTATAAGCCTTTTTTAAAAGATTTGATAATGCTTCGGGGGGGGGGATCAACGCCAGGAAAAAATAGTAAGATTTAATGAAAAAAAATATATTATAGTTGATAATATCTATGGTGTACTGTTATTGGCCATTGCATATTTTATCTTTAGAAGAAATCTGTGAGGTAGGTTAGTGACCGGTCCAAGGTTATGTGGTAACCTCCATGGCTAAGTAGGGACTTGACAGTGGAAAAAGAAATGATGAGCGGGAGTTATAGTACCATAGAGCTGTGCTCCAAATATGTCTTATGCATTCCTAGAAATTGTACGCAAAAATGTTGTCCTGCAAAGTATAGGCAGAATTGTCATATGAATATAATACGATACCTGGGAAAAGGAAGCTGGACAGACAAGGGGAATTCCAAGTGCAAGCAACTCAGTCTTTTAGTTGATGTAATGAGTAATAATGTCTTATTTCCGGCGGGAGGGGGGAATTGTACGCTAATGACTGAATAGTCTTTTGTTTTAATTATTGCAGAAGTGTTCAAATGTGTAGTTTTTCAGAATAGTTTAAATGAAACACACACTATTACATACGGTAATTATTTTGCAATATGTTAAGATCAGTTCCAATGCCGAAGTATGCAGTTCCTATGTATGAAAGCCACATGAAACTTAGAAAATTTGTTCCCTTTAGGAAGCTGGAGCCTGGAACAGAGAAGGTAGAAGAGGGTTCCTCCTTTCCTTCACGTGTCCTTTGCTTTCCAGGAACAAACCATGGCAGGCAATGCTAGATTCCTTGATCCCAATCCAGAAAAAGTGTGTCATAGCTTTCCCATTGAAACAAGTTAACTGTAACTATTTTTATTTATTTTTTTATTTATAATATTTATACCCCGCCCTACTTCCGTAGAACTCAGGGTGGCTTACAATTAAGAACCATAAACAATTAAAACAGTAATCATATAGATTAAGACATTTAAAATGACTAAAAATCAAGAAAAAAAATATTTATCAATTTCAATTAAAAGCTCGTCTAAATAAAACAGACTTCACCTGGGCACAAAAAGACAAAAGCGAAGGGGCCAATCGAACCTCACTGGGGAGGGAGTTCCACAATCTGGGGGCAGCCAGCGAAAAAGCCCTATTCTGTGTTTTCGCAAGAAGAACTTGCGGAAAAGATGAAATAGTGATTAAGGTCTCACCAGATGATCTTAGAGTCCGGATAGGTTCATAGAGGGAGACATGATCTAACAGATAACCTGGACCTAAGCCGTATAAGGCTTTATAGGTCAAAACCAGCACTTTGAATTGTGCCCGGAAACAAATTGGCAGCCAGTGGAGCTGGTATAACAGAGGAGTTGTATGTTCTCGGGACCCAGCTCCAGTTAACATTCTGGCAGCAGCTCTTTGTACCAATTTAAGTTTCCGAGCAGTCTTCAAGGGCAGCCCCCGTAGAGCGCGTTACAGTAATCTAACTAACCTTAGTTCAGTTGCTTTCACTGGGACTTGCACAGACTAACAGATTAACTTGGAGCTAATGTCTGCTTCATCCCTTTGCATAGCTGGGACAGCCCCTACAAGATATAACTGTAACTAAAGTTATAACATGAGAATGTATTATACACCATTATTTCTTGGCCTAACAAGAAGCAGAATCATGGGTTAGCGAGAAGCAAGCATGTGGGTATCCAGAGCAAAAATCCTAGCTGCTTTGTTTGTCCTTTGCTCCTCCTGCTCCCAAGCTGCCAAGAGTTAAGCAAAGGTTTGGCTTAGCATCACATGTGAACCCAGGCTCATGTTTTGTCTTGCTCCCAAAAAACTTTGTTTACAGCTCATGGTTTGTTGAGAGTGAGACAAACCATGGCTTAGCTCTGGGTAGTGCTGCAGCAGCAAGACCAGAAGAGGAACAAAGTGGATGGGATTTTTCCTCTGAGTACTAGAGTTGCCAGGTCAGAAGCATCCCAAATCCTGAGATTTCAGAAGCCGGCCCTAGTGATGTCATTAAACATGATACATGAAGCATCAACTACAGTTGCTTGGAGCATACCATTTGAACAAAAACATTTCTCTGATTGGAAATTAAGATAGAAATCTTACCTAAAAGATGGTGTTCCCAGGTCAAGCTGAAGTGACAAAATCATTCCTTCTCATCTGCTTAGGGAGCCTGGGTAGGGAACATTTCATCTTGCCTACTTGCTTCTGGCAAGAAAGGTTTAAGTGCTCTCAGGCAGTCAGTCACCAGAAGACAATTGAAGGAAGAAGGGAGCCTAGTGTTGTGGAGATGTTAGATAGGACTCAGGAGTAAAGATGGATGCCCCTGAAGGCTGCCATTCTAAACACACTAAGTGACCAAGCCCCATAGAACTCAATCGGACTTACTTCTGAGTAGATATGGTTAGGATTGTGCTGTTGGTAAGGCTTGACTGGGGATCCTCTGCAAAGATATCCATATCCAAGCAAGGTTGGCAACCCCCTCCCTTTTAACATAGCTGCTCCAAATGTCTTTACTGACCCTTCACTTCAGAAAAAGGTTTGAGAAATGAGTAAGAGTAACAAGATTCTCTACCCTTTTCTGCCTACCTTGTGGGCTGCTAAAAAGTGACAGCCAACCCAATTCCAGTAAGTAATAACTGAGAGAGAGAGAAAACACATATGGTTTGGCCTACCTTCATAGGCAGTAGATTGGGAACAACAGCAAATGAAGCCACACTTCCCAGTATGTGAATTCTTTTTTACCACTGTGGGGCAAGAAACAAACCATCATGCAACCAACAAGGTGCATCATCAGTGGGTTTAAGGGGTTGAGCTGAGCACATGGAACCACTGTTGTTGCTTCTATGGATGTAAGGGAGGTAAAAGATAAATAAAATGCAAACACAGAAAGAAAACCAAATGATAGTGATGATTTCTATGAGTAAGGCAGAAAACTCAGCATTCCACAACCAGTCAGGATTCCTAACCAAAAATCAAAGCTAAAAAAATCCTGGCAGCCAGTCAGCCAAGGTAATAGAAATCCTCATGCAGCACAACCTGGCCCGTGGGCTGCAGTTAGTGCAGAATGCTGTGGCATGATTGCTGACATGAGTGAGACCCTGTCAGCACATAATATCTCTGCTCTGAAATTTGCACTGGTTGCCGATTTGCTACCAGGCCAAGTTCAAGATGTGCTTTCCATGTTATGAGTGTCACATAGTACTTGCCCTGCTCTTGTGAGAAATCATCCTTTAGTGTGCCAGCACCAGAGCTTGGAAAAGTTACTTTTTTAAACTACAACTCCTATCAGCCCCAGCCAGCATGGCCACTGGATTGGGCTGATGGGAGTTGTAGTTCAAAAAAGTAACTTTTCCAAGCTCTGGCCAGCACCTATGCTTTGGAATTCCCTGCTTATTGACATTAGGCAGGCACCTTTATTGTACTCTTTTTGACACCTGCTAAGAACATTTTTTCTTTAGGCAAGCCTACCCAGGCATGTAGAAGCTATTATGCTTTTTAACTCATTGATGGTTTTATTATTGTGAATGTTTTAAAATATTATTTTAAAATAAAATATTAAAAAATATATTTTTGCCAATAATTTGTTTTAATTCCTTCTGTAAACCACTTTGAGGTTTTTTTTACAATAAAGTGGTGTATAAATGTTGTAAATAAAATACATAAATACATTTCAGAGTCACTGTGACCCTTGGGTCTCTTTTGTCCCTTAGGAACAATGGAATCTGCCTTATACTGACTCAGGCCATTTGGTACAACTAGCTCAGTACCAATGACATGGACTAGCACTGGCTCTCCAGGATTCCAGGCAAGTCTTTTCCTGAGACTGAATTTTGGACCTTTGCATGCAAAACATATGCCTTGCCACTGAGCTACAGCCCTTCCTGTTTAAAAACCTATCTTTTAAAATTGTTCTTTTCAGTTCACTAATGAATGCACAGCATACCTAGGGCAGATTCACACAATTCATTTAAAGGACATTCAACACACGCTGGAAGCACATTAATCCCATCCCAGAATCATGGGAATGGTAGTTTGTTAAGGATAGTCAGAACTATAACTGTGAGGGGGAAACTACACTTCCCAGGATTCTTTGGGGGAAGTCATGTGCTTTAAACGTGAGTTGGATGTGCTTTTATTGCGTGGATTTCCTTCATAAACTTTGCCTGCAGGTAAATTGTTTTAATTAATTTTTAAAAATGGAAATGAGCTACAAAGTTTACTGGGTGACCATGGGCTACTCACCATCTCTCAGTCTAATCTGCCCCTCAGGGTGAAAGCAACCCTGAGGACCAATATCACTCCAGGGAAGAAGGGCACACTTAAAATGTAGAGGAAATAATAATGTACAACTATAATGTGAAATCAGATACTTATTGGGATATAGTATGAATAAATATTTATACAAGCATGACTGTCGAAGATGTTTATTATTTACACAACCTGTAAAGATATTTATAGTGCAACCCTATGCATGTTTAATCTATTCAATGGGGCTTACTCAAACAGGGAAGTGTGCACAGGACTGCAGCCTCAAGTGATAAGGAACTTCACTCACCCAATCCAAAATACAGAATCATGCCATTTTAAGCTGCTTTGCAACTGTTTTATACTTGTTTTTATGGTTATTGGATTTCAAATGGATTTATTTCTTGTTGTGAGCTGTCTTGCTTTCCAATCTGCAACCCTACCCCACAAGGTTGTTGGAAAGACTCCATATACACACACACTGGAGATATAAAAATACACCCCCATATAATAATGTGGGATTAGCATTGCAGTTTTACTCCCAGAAAAGCGAGTATAGGATTAAAACTTCATATTGGGAAGGTTTTCAAAACAGGCTACGAATTAGACAAACAAACTGCCTTCTTCAACAGCCCAGGAAAATTTAAACTTGTTTGACTCCTCATAATTTGAAAAATATAACCCATTGTAATGGCACCATAAACTGCATGTAGTTTTTTTTTAAATTTCTGTTCAAAAATTATTTGAAAAATATGTAATATGCTATTTTTGCAAGTAATTAAAAAAAACCCTGCATGTACACTTTTATTATAATCATAACTGAAATTGTTTACAGTGCATGCCTACCAAGATCCTGCTATGATCTTTTGTTCTAGATCTCCTGCACACAGAGAGGGACTTTTGCTACTGCTGAAAGCTATAAACTTACTTAATTTATGAGATTTTCAGACAAGCAGGAAAAGGCAACAGTTTTCTGGACTTGCAATGGGTTCTAGCTATTGGCTGGAGATCAACAAATCCCTTGTGAATCACAACCCTGGTTTCACTTATTATCTACAAACCTGAAAGGATGGGGTTAGAGCAGTGGGCTACCAGCTGATTTAAAAGAAGTTGCGAAGTATGTATGATGTTTTGGTGTATATCTGTTGAAACAAATCACCTAAAAACTTAATTTTTTTAAATGAAAGCTGAGAGTTTGGAGATTGGGGTGACTCACCCAGAGACCTGAAGAGGACCTCAATCATCCAGAGTCTCTGGGTGAAAACCAGAGACCTGGAAACCCTACTGATTATCCACATGCTTGCTTGTTCTTTCTAAACCATACTTTGGCTAGCATTATATACAGATAGGGCCTATATGATGAAAGTGCAGAATAGTAAGATCAGATATAGTTGTGTTGCACATTTTAATTGAAATAAGCCATGTTATCTTGCAAAAGTCAGCTATAGAATGTTGATTCTTGACTTAATAATTTCAGAATCACTTTGGAATATTGGTCAGAGTTGTGCTGGGATCTGGATTATTTTTTGGAAGTACAGTTTCTGCTACGGATTAGTTATGGGCTTGTGAAGTCAACATTTTCCAGCTTTAGTTCCCCACATTAAAAATGCGAACAATGGTGACCTAACTCAGTGTTTGGATCAGAGTAGAACATAAAGCTGTAAAGCACTTTGCAAGCAAAGCGTAGTATATGACTGAGAACTGCTAGTAATATTTGCTGTATTCAGGTATTCAAAAATACACTATGATCATGAGAGGGAGAAGAACAAAGCTGCATGCACTTAGGCTTCTGCAGTGCCCTTCAGGGTTCAGTTCATGGAAATGGCATAAACAGTATATGTTTAGCAGGCTGTCCTGTTGCAGAATGTCCTCAACCTGTGGACAATTGTGGGAAGGGGGCAGCATGGGGCAAGATGATAGGTGCAGGGTAAGTGAGAATTATCCTGCTCCCTTCCCTCATATTATTATCGTTGCTTGATTCCGAGTCGCTGGGAGGGCTGATTGTCACCTTAGGGAATGGTTGTGTGATTTATAGAGCAATCCTATGAATGTTTACTGAGAGGTAAGCCCCACTGTGCTCAGTGGAAGTTGCTCCTAGTCCTAGGTAGTGTCTTGAAGTTTATGAGCGCACTAATCACAACATGGTATAAAAGTGAGAATTATTATTGTGCATGGAGTTAGTAAAATATTCTAGTAGTCAGTCTGATTTGGAGACAACCTGTATTAAATATTAAATTGTGCTTAAATATTATTCCAGGGATAAGAGATGAGGATGTTGTGTGCCACTCTTACTTCTAATGGCCATTTCCTGATACTGGAACTGGAAAGAGTTAAATTTTTAAAACTGAGCTTATTTTCCTACCCCTGATGTGCTAAACAATGAAGACAACCTCCTACAGAGAAATTACATTGTTCAACTGTTTTGCATTCCTTTGAACCAACACATTTACATCCAAGTAAGTTCTTTTCTGTAAAGCTAGATCTAAAGATGCTACAAGCTGCCTTTAGCTGATGCTGGCTGAATGTTCAAAGATCTTCAACCGATCCATGCTATTGACTGTGTCCATAGTGTAATGGGAGCAGTATCTTTGTCAGGAAGGTAAAGAGAAGAATTTATTTCCAGCTTCAGGAGACAACTAAATCAGTGATGACTATAGAGAGTGTGGAGAATGTGGAGTGCACCGGGGGGGGGGGACAGGCTCTAGAGGCCCCAGCAAACCTAGAAATCGTAAATAATCATAGAAGATAATTTTGTTATACAATAAATCTGGTTTTATTTTTTCTTTGACAGAAACAGGTCATGTCAATTGATCTCATGAATGCATCTTTGGCCCCTTCCAACTCTACTATTCTATGATTCTATTTGATTTGGATTCCTGCATTGCACAGGGGGTTGGACTTGATGGCCTTATAGGCCCTTTCCAACTCTACTATTCTATGATTTTATGATCTCTAATTCATATGCATTCTGAAGAGACGTATTTCATATTTAATTCTGTTTCTTCTCATAATCTTTCATCTCCAATCATAAGGCATAAAATTTATACAGGTGCATAATCAATGTATTTTGCACAATGGCCCGTGACAAAGTATGGCCATGACCAAACGACATAATTGACATCACATGATTGACAGAAAGGTTACCCACCTAGCTGTTCAAGGTGGCATATAGGGAGGGAGCCAAAAGTTTCCCACCCCTGAATTACTTTTCTTGTTAAGTGAATCTGCATTCTGATCTGAGGAGATTCTAACAGACTTAATTCTTAAAGGGACCTCAGTAATCTAGGCATACATCTTGAATCAGAAAGTAATTAGTACCTGTAGGTAATCACAAAGTACTGTTGCTCTGAATTATATGCACAGTCCAATGGATGGTAATTGGCAGTTCCCAATTAACTATAGTTTGTGGTGGATTTAGTGACAGCATAAGGACCTCCAGATCTGTAACAAATATATATTCCTTATTTATCCCTAGTTTGAAGTTTACTTTTCAATGCTTGAATTCAAAAGAAAGCTAGTAGCTGCTTTAATGTAAATAAAGATGGTTATGAATAATAATCTGTTGTGTTTTTTAAAATTAATTTCACTAGAAGACCTAAATAATAAATAGATAATAAATAAATAAGACCTGTCTTGTGATTTCTCCCACTGCAGGTGTTCAGAAGTAGTGACACTGATATGAAGAAAACGTAGAAAGAATGAAATGGCAGATTAAAATCATGCCTGCCTTGCTAGAGCTTCTGTTGCCAGTGACTGCAGAAGATGGAGAACTTTTCTGAGAATATGGACAATAATACCCTGAACTGCACCATTGATCACAACATACATCAGACACTATCACCTGTGATATACATACTTGTCTTTGTAGTAGGGCTCCCAGCCAACTGTCTCTCATTGTACTATGCCTACTTGCAGGTGAAGGTCAAAAATGAACTGGGAATCTACCTTTGCAATTTGACCATAGCAGACCTGCTTTACATCTTCTCCCTGCCCTTTTGGCTTCAGTATGTTTTACAACATGACAATTGGACCTATGATGAACTCTTATGCAAAATCTGCGGCATTCTCCTGTATGAAAATATCTACATCAGTGTGGCCTTCCTGTGTTGTATCTCAATTGACCGTTACCTAGCTGTAGTGCACCCTTTTCGCTTTCATCAGTGTCGCACAATGAAGGCAGCTATGGTGGTGAGCACTGTCATCTGGGCCAAGGAAATTCTGACCTGCTGCCTTGTTTTTACACATGGTGAAGTGAGTAAAGACTCAGAGAGTCATGTGGTGTGCTTTGAGCATTATCCCATCAAAAACTGGGAAAACAAGATCAATTTTTACCGTTTCATTGCTGGTTTCCTATTTCCCTTTTCTCTGCTTCTTTTTTCTTACTATGGCATTCTGCGAGTTGTCCGCAAGAGCCATGGCACTCAAAAGAGGAAGAAAGTTCAAATTAAGCGTCTGGTGTCAAGCACAATTATAATTTTCTTGGTATGCTTTGGCCCGTACCATGTTCTGTTGCTGATGCGCAGCATCTTTGAAAACAGCTGTGAATTTGCTGCCAGAATCTTTAATGTCTACCATATTTCACTTCTTTTGACCACTTTTAACTGTGTTGCAGACCCAATATTGTACTGCTTTTCCAGTGAGAACACCTACCAGCATTTTGCCAAAATAGGAAACACCTGTTTAAAGTGCCTAAGATGTGCACAGACAGAAACCAAGGTATCCTACCCACTGAGTACTCCAGAAACTGTAAAAAAAATCCCAAAACAGGCTGAGCTGGACCCAGAGTTGTTAAATAAGTTACATGTTCATGAAATGGAGGAAACATCAACCAATGCTTTTCCAAAAGGAAGAGTGATCTAAAGTCACCATGCATTTACTCACTTCTCCTTTTGGTGTATAAATGTATGGGAATTATTATTATAGATGTAAAGAGGGCCAACAGTTCAAAAAAGGTAATCGACTGTACTACTCTAATATTCATCTTTCCACATGGGGAATTCCTTAGTTCCTTTAAAGTCATTTAGAACTTTACTCCAAAGCAGGCTAATTATACAAACAGGCTAGCCTGGGTTTACAGTTTATTATACATCCTATGCATATTGCTGACTCACTCCTGTAAAATCTGCTATTCTATTTGATGACAGGACTTGTGGAAATAAACATATTCATGTTTTGGATTAGTTTTAACAAGCCTGAAAGGAGTTAAGGATTACTTGACAGATGACCAGAGCATTACATTTTCAAAATATATATTTTTTAAAGGCAAAATACATATCATGGTCAAAAGAGCAATTTGTATATGGAACATCTTGTCTATCAATTTGTGTATTTAAAAACTGTTCAAATCACTACTGCCATATGAGGAAACTGGGCAGCTGAATCACTGTAGTAATTCAGAAACAGAAAGGCCCTGAATCCCATTTCCCAAACTATGGAAAAATAGTATTCTGATCTGAATTAGTATTATTCATTAATTGTAATTCACTAATTATAAAGCATATCTGGAGAATTCACACTGAAACATAGTTCCATAGAGCTTACACATACCCGCTGGGCCTATCAATTTATTGTGGGCAATTAAACACATTTTAAGAACTGTCAAACAAGCTGAAGAACTGTTTGTAAATTTTGAGTCACAGCAAAATGCTACAGCTGTGAATTCAGACTCTTAAGTCATGTTTAGATAAGGATTACTGTGGACATTAACAACTAAAGTGATAACAGAACTGGCAATTAAATGAAACGTAGCAGGAAAACCAATGAAAAGAGTCAAGTTATATTCTCCTACAAACAAAAACTACGGGGTCCAAGTATAGGAATTAATATTCGGCAGAACCAAAACGGAACTTGATGAAATATGCTAGAATATATTTCCAAAACAAAATATATCCTGCCCTAGGAGAGGATTACTTTTGTTTAGCATAACACTCAGTTTATTTAGCAGTTTTGTGCAGTGAAGTTTTACTTTGGACCAATTACCTAAGATTGTACTGTTTTGTTTTGTTTGGCTTCCTTGTAGTTCGTTCTCTAATCTACTCTGCCCTTGCCATGTGTCTCGGCTCATGGACCAACATTCTCTAAATGCAATAGAGATGAGTAGCAGTGTATACAACACATGCTTATTGTCAGTTGCTGACATGGAAATGAGCAAGACAGTAAGAGAGATGCACAATATAAATTAAGATGATTGAAGCCATTTGTTGGATTTGATTACTCTTTGTGTTATCTTAAAGCAAGAGGACTCAACAAAATGTTTCTCATGCTGTTGTAGACCAGCAGCAGAAGACCCATTACCCAAGTGCATTCCTAATATTCAGGAAAATACTGTCCTTCCTAATATTATTACAATCTCATAACAATTGTATTCGGGAAACATCAAGAACACCTCTTACAGTTTTAGGGACACAGTAGCTGCTTCTCTAATGGGCCAAACAAATGGTGTAATGTTCACACATCAAAGACTATAAATTCTGCTTTATTTGTTCTGTAATGCTTCCTCAATGCTATCACATTATTGCTGCCCAGAGGGGTTATAGCACAACCAAAGCAGGACGAAAATAAACTAGAACATTTATAATATCAAACTTGGTGAGATTTCAGCAAGAGGTACAGGATATGCATTCATTGGAAGTCAAGCAGTATGACCACCCCAAAATGTTTGCAGGTACAAACAGCGTTGAAAACAGGATAACATATAACCACCGCAATACCTTCATGAACAGAAATAATCATGAATGCACAATAAAAAGGATGTCTGGAGGGCACCATAATGTGAAACAGTAGGAGCCTTAGGGGTATCTTGGTACTTATACTTCCCGATCTGCACAGAAATTCACTTTTGTTCTGAATGACTTATTCAAATTTATAGTTACTGCTTAAGCAAAATACTATAACAATCATCACTGCAGTAGAAACTACAAACACTGTAGCAATAATTTATTGTAATATTGATTTGTTGTAAGTTGTCCCCATCCATGGTAACAGACCACATTCATTTTTAAAAAAAGTCTGATTTGTAGCAGCCATTAAATGAAGCAACTTTTTAAGTCATGAGCTTATCACTCAGAAAGAATTCATGAAAACTGGACCAGTACAAACATCTGTTTAAGATGATAGAAATATTTCTATTGGACAAAATAATTCCAGAAGGATAAACAAACTAGCACTGGAGGTTCTCCACTGCCCATTCTCCACAGATTAAGAAACATATGCAAAAATTCTGATGTTTAATTATTGGCATTATTTAAACTGGAAAGGTGGGTAAAGATTTTTCTTGACCGAGTGGAGGCTATGTCAAGCATAATACTAAGTATGGTTTAGCATTACATTTAATAAGCCTGGGTGAGCACTGAGCTTGTGTACCCCTCATTGCCTGCTCCATTTCCAGGGCAACTGCGAGGAAGAGGGGAGACTGGAAGTTTCCACTTTCATTTTAGCATCCTATCTGAAACCTAAACTAAGGTTAACTTTAACGATGATTTATTGAAATAAGCCCTCTTAATGAACCATGATTTGAAGTTGGCTTGTTTCATAGTTAAGATTTAACAGAGTTTGTCCTGGTTTGGTATAATGCTAAACTGAGTTCAGCGTTTTGTCTGAATGAAACCAGTGTGTCTGTTTTATCAGTTTGAAATACAGAGAGAAACAGATAGCTGACATCTTGTGAGAGCAGACTAAGCAGCTAGAACCTGAATTCTAGCATGGGATTTTACAGATGAGCCATCATGTCTAAATAAGAGAAACCATTTTGTTAATAAATGTGTTGGATATGATAAAGGCAGGCACCTGTACAAATACATTTGAAAAACATAATGTTGATTCCAGCCGCCAGAGGCAATAACGTATTAATCTACAACAGGATCATGGGTGGTAATGACACACTTGCTGATTAGGGATGTAATGTAAGCTGTTGTCAATCCAATGCTATTATATAGACTTTACTAAAAAAACTACCAATATATCTTAACTTGTTAGGGGAGGGGAAGGATGGGATCCATGGGCTAGGGCCGGTTCGAAAACAATCCATTAACCTAACAGGCTGATATAGATTTGAATTCGTTCTTTGTCCATTAGCCACTGCTTTTACCCATCTGTTTTTTCCTCTTGGAAAAATATTGATATTATTATTGATATTTTTAAAGGAAAAAACAATATATTGAAAGGAAATGTTGATAAATTATGAAAATATCAATATTAATATCAATATTTTAGACATGGATTTTTTTAAAAAAAAAATCAGTTTCCAAAAATAGCCACAAAAAATCACTACACAAAAATCCAATCCACAACAATAGTGAATAAGCAGATTAATGGAAAATTTAATACCAAATCCAAAATGGGCAGAATTCTAGCACATCCCTTGGGAAGGGTTACTTCAGAGTTTCCTCCAGCAGCTTCTCAAGCATAAGTGAATGAATGTCATAGAATGGCAGACCGTCTACTTCCATTGCCAGACTGGCAGTTTTCCCACTGCGTACTTGGTGTCGCTGTAATATGTTCAGCAACTTTTCTTCCTAGACAATAAATAAGATAGCACTGCCAATGTAGCCATTATTCAGAAACAATCAGGACCATGCTTAACCAGTCAAGATTCCACTTGCTCATTTTTGTAAACAATTTCTCATACTTATATATGAAATGTTTCTCAAGAGAGAAAAGCACGAGATAAAACTCTGGGATAGTCTGTGCAATCTGTTTACCGTCTCTTGAGATTATCAGTTTATCTTGACACCAGTGAGAATTCAGTCATGTTGGGCATCACAGGAGTTTATGCTATCAGAAGCAAAGCAGCAGATGAAGGGTAAATAGACATGATGGTAGTGGGCCTATGCATCAGAACTGCATTGCTACTAAATTCCTTATAGTGTGCATTAACCATTAGGAGCTCAGAATGACTCATGTTCTTAAGGACAGGTATTCTCACCGGAACATCACATTTGCCCCGGGAAAGAATAAATGCAGCCTGTTGTGATTTATCACAGTTGTTGCTAAAAAGAGATGTCTTGCAGTTCTCAGCAAATTTTTTCAGAAAGGTAATGTGAACAGGTAATGTAGTAATAGGGAACAGCTGCAGCACAAGGGGACTGAAGAAGACCTGCCCTGGGAGTGAGTATCTGAGCATCTGGGTGCTTGCTTCTTGCTCCTTTGGGTTGCTGTCCCTCGAGACAGCTGAAGTCCCTGGTAAGTGCTGCAAGGACTGGGACCTCCCTGCCTGACCCTTGCTCCAGACAGAGGCTACAGTTAATATTGCAGCCTCTTGCATCAGCTTCTGGCATAAAAGCACAGCTGCCCTTGGGCGCTGGGGTTGCCACCGAAGGAGCGTCCCAAGGCGAGGGCACTACCCCTTTCTATTACCTTTTTTTCTTTTTCTTTTATTATTTTTCTGTTAAACCAATATAGAGGAGATTGATGGTGGGGAGGGCTTGTGGTGCATATGTAGTTCCTGCACAGGGTGAGAGCCTGTGCAGTGAACTGAATGATAGAAGAAAGTCGCCAGATGCCTTCAGAGTGAGAGTCTGTAACTGGCGGAAGGCTGGCTCTCCTTGGGTGTGAGACAAGAGTGAGAGTAGATGTACCCTTTGTGAAAAATTTGGATGGGTATGACTGTTCCCAATTCTCGCAGAGGCCTACTGGGATAATTGGCTCAGGCAGGTTTTGTTGGTGGGCTCTTGTTGTGGCCATATCAGATGTTTAGGAGGAGTCTTAGTATAGGGGAACACGGGAGACGCCACCCCAATTTCAGTGATCACGGGCAGAGGGAAATATAGCCATAGGGAGGTGGTGAATTACCATAGAAGAAGAGGGCAAGGCTATCTGTGCCCTGTTCCTTACTGCCACACTTCTCATGGATGGGTTCCTTGTTGCTCATCTGCTGTGCCCACTGGCCTGTGTGTGTTGTTGTTTAATGCCAGATTGGTATACAGTAAGACCACTCTCATCCATGATTTGATCGTGGATGAAGGTGCTGATTTGGTGTGCATTACTAAGACCTGGGTGGGATAGCTGGGAGGAGTTGATCTGACCCAGCTTTGCCCACGTGGATACTTGGTGCAACAACAGCACACGCTGCAGGGACGGGAGGAGGAGTTGCTGTGGTCTACAGAACTTCCATCTCTGTCACCAGGAAACCACTCTGTCTTGGAGCTGGCTGTGAGGGCCTTCACCTGGTGTTGGGCCGAGGAGACAGTAAACTAGGGCTGCTGCTGGTGTACCATCCACCCTGCCTGGCAGCTTCTCTGACTGAGCTGGCAGAGGCCATCTCGGCTGAGGTGTTGGAGGAGCCCAGAACAATAGTGCTGGGTGATTTCAATGTCAATGCTGAGGCCACCTCTAGTGTTCTGGCTCGGGACTTCATGGCCTCCATGACGACCATGGGGCTGTCTCAAGTTGTCACTGGCCCAACACATAGGGCAGGGCACACACTTGACTTGGTTTTTGCTCCAGATGGAGGAAGGGGTGGTCTGGAGATGGAGGGGGGATGTCATCCCATTGTCATGGTCAGACTACTTCCTAGTGAAGTTTAGACTTATGGCTCTGATCCTACCCTGCTGAAGGCGTGGTGGACAGATTAAGATGGTCTGCCCCTGGAGACTAACGGAACCCACAGGATTCCTGAATGCCCTGGGGGAGTTCCCAGTAGATAGAGCAGGTGACCCTGTTGACATCGGGTTCTTAACGAGGTTGCCCCCGAGTGCCCTCTCTGGCATTGTACAGCCCAGTTTGCACCTTGGTACACCAGTGAGCTAAGGGCAATGAAACAGGCTGGACAATGGCTAGAGTGCAAGTGGCGAAAGACATGCTGTGAGGCTGATCAGGCACAAGTAAAACATCATAACCATGCCTACTGTGTGGTGGTGAGGGAGGCAAAGAAGGCCCACTTCTCTGTCTTCATCGCACCCTCAAGTAACCATCCGGTGGAGCTTTTCCATATTGTCAGGGGTCTGTTGACATCAACTCCAGGAAATGGAGTTTTAAGACCCTTCGGAGGCCCACTGTGAATTGTTTGCAAAGCCCTTTGAGGGTAAAGTTGCTCGCCTCCGCAGCAATCTTGATGCCCCATCCACATCTACTGTAATCCCCAATGAGGTGTCCAGTGCAACATCTGTTGCAACTTCCTGGGAATGGTTTCAGTTGATGTGGCCTGATGACGTAGACAAGGTGCTTGCACTGATGTAGCCAGCAATGTGTCCTCTTGACCCTTGCCCTTCTTGGCTTATTAAAGCTTGCTGAGGGGGGTTGACCGAGTGGATCCAGAGTGTGGTCAATGCATCAGTGCGAGAGGGAGTGGTTCCAGCTGCCTTGAAAGAGGCGGTGAACTGACCGCTCCTGAAAAAGCCCACCCTGGACCCACTGATTTGTGACAACTACTAACCGGTCACAAATACCCCCTTCTTAGGGAAGGTGATTAAGAGGGTTGTGGTGCAGCAGTTGCAGGTACTCGTGGATGAAACAGATTATCTTGACCTATTCCAGTCTGGGTTCAGGCCTGGTTATGGGACTGAATCGGCCTTGGTTGCCCTGATGGATGACCTTTATCGGAAGAAGGGCAGGAGGAGTGCGACCCTGTTATTCTTGATCTCTCAGTGGCTTTTGATACCATTGACCATCGTATCCTTCTGGGCCGACTTGGTGAGATGGATATTGGAGGCACTGTTTTACAGTGGTTCCAATCCTATCTCCAAGGTTGCTCCCAGAGAATAGCATTGGGTAACTGTCTTTCGGCCCTCTGGCAGTTGTGCTGTGTGGTGCCGCAGGGTACCATCTTGTCCCCATGCTGTTTAACATCTATATGAAGCCCTGACGATACTCAGCTCTCTTTCTCTGCATCACCTGAATCGGGAGAGGCCGTGCAAGCCCTGGACCGCTGCCTGGACTCAGTGGTGCACTGGATGAGGACCAGTAAACTGAGTTGGAATCCTAGCAAGGTGGAGGTGCTGTGGGTTGGTGGTTCCCGAGTTCAGATTATTGGTCAGTTGCCTGCTTTGGATGGGACCGTACTCCCTCTGAAAGAGCAGGTTCGTAGTCTGGGGGTGCTCCTGGATCCATCTTTGTCGCTAGAGGCCTAGGTGACCTCAGTGGCTAGGAGTGCCTTTTATCAGCTTTGGCTGGTAAGACAGCTATGGCCGTTCCTGGACCGGGATAGCCTGACCACTGTTGTCCACACACTGGTAACCTCCAGGCTGGATTACTGTAATGAACTGTATGTGGGGCTGCCCTTGAAGCTGGTCCGAAAGTTGCAGCTGGTGCAAAATGTGGCGGCAAGACTACTCACTAGGGCAGGGAATCGTCAACATGTCACCCCGCTGCTGAAAGAATTGCACTATTAGCTAAGTTCAAGGTTCTAGTTTTGGTGTACAAAGCTCTATACAGCTTGGGACCAGGATACCTGAAAGACTGTCTTATCCCTTACATACCCAGTCGATCACTGCGCTCTGCAGGTGAGGGCCTCCTGCAGATACCATCTTATCAGGAGGTCCCTTCTGCACAACATAGGAAACAGACCTTTAGTGTGGCGGCACCTACCCTGTGGAATTCCCTCCCCTTAAATATTAGACAGGTGCCATCTCTGTTTTCTTTTCAGTGCCTATTGAAGACCTTCCTCTTTCAACAAACCTTTTAAGTTGAGACCTATCCCAGTCTGTGTCTGTGTTGGAATTGCTTTTTAATTCTTTCTTAAGCCTTCTTTTTTAAAATGCTTTTAATCTTAGAATATGTTTTGAAAACTTTTTTAAGAAACATTTTTAAAGATGCTTGTTAGTGTGTTTTAAAGTTTGTTTTCATGATGTTTTAAAGTTTTTAGTTCTTTTGGTTGTTGCCCTGGGCTCTTGCCAGGAGGAAGGGCAGGATATAAATCAACTAACAGATTTCAAATGGACATCAGGAAAAACTTCCTAACTGTTAGAGCCATACGACAATGGAACCAATTACCTAGAGAGGTAGAGGGCTCTCCAACACTGGAGGCATTCAAGAGACAGCTGGACAGCCATCTGTTGGGAATGCTTTGATTTGGATTCCTGCATTGAGCAGGGGGTTGGACTCGATGGCCTTGTAGGCCCCTTCCAACTCTGTTATTCTATGATTCTAATAAACAAATATAAATACATAAATGTGAAAGTAGTTTAAATAATGTAGAAAAATATATTTTTTAAATATTTTATTTTTAAATAATTTGTATAGGGAACCATAGTACTGGCATATCTGTGGTATATATTAACCCTCTTATGGTGTTATGAGTAAGTGAACATGCAAGCGAAGAGTGTGAGGACAAGTGCATTAGCTCGGCCTCCTCCACAAGTCTGCAGTGGGGAGCCTGCACTATTCATGTAGGATCCCCACACTACGTAAAACCCTCGCAAATCAGGTTTCTACATTGTGTGTGGAGCCCCCATGAGCAGAAGAGGCTGTCTGCTGCAGGTGGTCACTCTCCAACCCATGGAAGGTGAGCTGGCCAGCAAGAGGGGGCATAATTAGCTCTGAATACAGCTAGAGTGTTATGCAGCTTAGGTGTTCCAAAATTAAAGGTATTTCTTCAAGGTAGTGGTGAAACAGTAGTTCTAGTTTGGATCCACAATGTAAAGATGGACCCACGACCGAGCACTAGACAAGATTGGAACATTTTATGATGAGAAAGTAAAAGCTTCAGCAGCTTAGAGCTTAGAAAAAAGGAGGCAGAGAGAGAATATGATAGCACTCAACAAATGTATCAGAGGGATAAACAGTAGAATGAGCAATTCAGATTAATGGCTGACAAATTATCTAGTTTAGGCTAGAAATCAGATGATGTTTCTTAATTAGGAGTAGAAAATCAGGAAGCAAAAGCTTAAGAGAGTCTCAAGGTTGGTGTACAAATTTGTGAATGATATCTATAGATTTAAATTCTGATGCTTGAATGGCTGCTCAGGGCAGGATGGGTTTGTTCTTCACCAATGAACATAGACAGTTTTTCTACTTCCTCTTGGACATCACAGACTGCTACAACTAGAAAAAGGATCTTGAGCTGCGTCTTGCATGAAGCCGCATCAAATGAAAATGAAATTTCCTGGGGATGTTTTACTCAAGCTCAGAGTTTGTCTAGTTGCCATACTTGGGTTACAGAAAGAGTTTTCATGTGAGTCAGATTGGCTAGCAGCCTTTTAATTTTGATATTTTTTTTTTGCTTTTTTTTTAACCTATGGTGCTATTTGGTCTGCAGGTACTTTCTCTTTGATAGCTGCACACTGGGTTCTAGATTGTATGGGTAGATTGAGGGATGGTGAATGGGTTGTTCTCCCTGCCTTTTGGACAAGGGGTACTAAATGCCCCTTGATCCCCTTCAACTCTTTCCTGTGAGGCAGACCCTTTAAAAACAAACTCGAGGTATTTATTACAACTAAATTCAGTTAGGCACAGCTAGGAGCAAAGGTGGAAATGGAATGCTGGGAACTTACAATGAATGGACCTTTTTTATCAGAAGATACAAGCCAGCCTACAGTGGGTTAATGTGTTCTCCGACTCGCCTAGGCAGGAAACCATGTGACTAATTTTTGTCACTTCCTCCACTCCTCTCTCTCTTCAGTTTACTTCCATGCCCAAGCCTAGCAGGTAGCTCCTCTTGCAGAAACAACAATTGTATGGAAAAATGTAACATACAAGAAGAAACACAACAAGGGCAACTAGGGAAATAGAAACAAAGGAATGCTCTACCTACCTTGGAGCATTCCCCTAAGAACTGTAACAGAATGAAACAGATTACAGTGAGAATGAGTGACTTGCATGCAGGGTGTGACCTCCATCTGGCTCTTCTGCTAGAAAAGGCCCATTTATGGTAAGTTCCCAATGTTCCATTTTCCTAGTAGAATGCAAGTCAGCCTACAGTGGGATGTATCAGAGCTTGTACAGTATGTACCTAGGGGAGGAATAGCTGGTGATTACAAAGGAACCCTGTGCTGCTGCACCAGAATCTTGTAGGTCCATTTTGTAGTTACGTGTAAAAGTGGATGGAGATGTCCATGCTGCTGCTTTGCAAATGTATGTAATGCTGGCATGTTTAGCCAGTGTAGTCATGGAGGCTGCTGCTCTAGTTGAATGAGCTGTAACATGTCTAGGAGGCCTGAGCTGCTTTGATTCATAAGCAATAGCTATGCAGGCCCTGATCCAAGTGGAAGCCGTGGGGGCCCTAGCCTTCTGACCCATGGAACTAGGACAGAAAGACACAAACAAACTGAGAGTCTATCTGCCTGCAATGTTTGGAACTATCAATAAATTTAGAGTGCTCTCTGAACATCTAAAGTGTGCCACACTTTCTCTAAGGGATGAGAAGGGTGGAACAAAAGGAGGGCAGAATAAGCTCCTTTCTTTGTTGAAAACAGAATTCATTTTGGGAATAAACGCCGGGTCCAGATGCAGCACTACACTGTCCTGAACGGTGCACAAGTCCTTGCTGACTGATAGGGCACTGAGTTCTGATAACTCTTCTTGCTGACGTAATTGCAACCAAAACTGCCGCCTTAAATGACAGAATACAGAGAGGTACAGAAAGCAGTGGCTCAAATGGCGATTTGGTTAATGCTTTAAGAACTGTAGGCAGATACTATGAAGGTAATCTGTGTACCACCAGTTATGGTAGTAAAGTAGTGCCTCTCTCTTAATGTGTGGGTGAGCATTAAGTGGTCTGTGGCCTGCGGAGGATATCACAGGTGAAAATGCTGACACCTGACGTTTCAGTGTATTTGGTCTAAGGCCCTGTTCAAGGATTGACTGCAGAAAAAGCAAGAGCCCTTGTATATCCACCTGGGACCTGTCTGCCTGCTTTCTACGGCACCATCTAGTGAAGGCCCTCCAAGTAGCCTCATAAATTCTATTAGTAGATCTTCTGAGAGGAGCTAACATAATATTTACCACTGCTGGGTATAGCCTGGCTTTAGCAGCTGGCTTCCTCCATGTGGTTAGCTTGAGCCAAGCTGGTCCTGGGTGCTGAATTGGGCCTTGTGTCAACATGTGAGGGAGAAGGGCAGGAATAGAGGTGGTACAGTTGCAAGGTGAAAAAATTCTGAGAACGAGGGAATTCACAGGGAAGAGAATCGATGAAAAAGTCTCACAAAAGAGTAGAAATAGGTTTGAGCACAAGCAACAAGAAATGGAGGATCAACAGGGGCGTCTGTGCAAGGCAGGCAACTAAACTAAAGCGAGAGGAGGAAGTGACAAAAATTAATCATGTGGTTTTCTGTCTGGGCAAGTGAGAGAACACATTAGCCCACTGTAGGCTGGATCATATTTGCTAGGAAAATGTTTCTATCCTCATATAAACCTCAGGATCTTTAGAGAGAATGGTAATGGCAATATAACATTCCTTTATCCTTTAAGCATTTAATGGAAATAACTCTTTTTCCATGGCTACCCACCAATCATGCAGTGATTATGACTTCTACATATTAGAAAATGAGGCCTAAATGAAAAAGGTTCAATATTCTATTACAATCTTTCTGTACCATATTCTTCAAAGAGAATACCTTAGCCACAGATGGAAGTGCTGATGCCCAGTTCATGTTTGTACACCATCTAGGAAATCCCACAGCTTTCCTCAGATAGCGGTCATGTATTTCACAGGTATTGAGGATGTACAGTGCACAAGCAACAGCATAGCCTCCCCAGTTAGAAACCCCTGAAAGAGAAAAATACCATTAAATATTTTAATATGCCTGTATGGTATCAGCCAAACAACCTGTAACGAACAGAACTATCAACTCTTTTCTAGCAGGAATTCAGTGTTACTGTCACCTGCAAGATCGGAGAAAATATAGGAGGTGAAGCTTTTCCTACCACTTCCTCAGTGTCATGTCTAGGCTCAAACTGCACTGTGCAACCCTTTCTGGAAGGCGTCCTCTACCGTGTGCCAGTTTGAACATGGCAGCAAACTATAGTTTGAGTAGTTCAGGAAATAACGTATCAAGTCAAGCTATGCACTTCAGGAGACTCTGTAGCCTGCTCCTCCAAAACCATGGTTTAGGTTAGGGTGGTCACCTCAGTGCAGTCAGTGGTAGTCCTCTAAGTGAATATTTTATGCTGAATTTTTTTTAAAAGAATAATAATGTATCTGGAATATGTTTTTATACTTCTAGGTGCAAGAAAATGTATCTGCTAAACTGATAGACGTCACACACTTTGCAAATAGTGGTTACAATGGGACTGGGACCTGTGCGTTTAATTTTGTGTTTTAGAAGTGCCAGTAGGGCAGCAGCCAGAAAACGGTAGAATGTGTAATTTCACAAAGGTCAGGTACCAATACGAGATTGACACAACAGTTTTACAGGCCACATCTAATACTTTACATTCAACTGTTCCTCAGTTGCAAGAATGGCCAGAAAAATTTATGCTATTCACCACCATGATACTTTTTCTTAATGTTGGTGGTATAGAAATGTTTGCAAATAAATAAGTCCTTTCCCAGTACTACTGTTACTTTGTGTGTTTTTTCTAAAGACAAGAAGAACTAAAATGAGAATGGAAGTAAGACAAAAAAGAAAACTTTCATTGGGATACCCCATACATATTATAGTAGGATGGCTGTAGCATGAATAGGAAGTGAATAAGTCTGACAGTAAGAATAATATCTGCCCATCAGCATCAGAGAAAAAAACGTTTTGTTTATACCTAGATGTTTTTTTAAGAGTGAAAAACGATTATTATGCACATTTGGTCAACTAATGTTCAATGCCAAATTTACTGTCTAGTATAAGTGTTCCATTTTCATATAGACATTTGGTTCTTTCTTAACTTACCTGCAACAACTGTAAAATCAGCTTCCACATCACAAGCTATAACATCTCCATTTTTAATGTACTTCTTTACTGCTTCTTTTACTTTTCCCATTCCCAATTCATTTCCTCCATCCCCAATCCCTAAATTAAAAATGAAAAGATATGGTGAAGTATCAGAGTGATTTATAAATATAAACCATTAATGAAACGTACAATGCATGTTTTGTTTTTCTTTGTACAGCTGGGTAGTTCAATTCTTATTATATAACTTTTCTTATAAAATTAAAGCATTGAACAAAAACTACAGAAAAACCATGAATACAAACTTCAAAAGCACAGAAATGCTAAAACTCATTTAACATCAAAATACCGAGGAAATACTAAGTTACTGGTAAGTAGGTAATCCCAGCATATATCATAGATTCTAGTTCTGCTACTATTACATTTTCATCTTTATCAGCCAATTGTTTAGAACTGTGGTCAAGCTCATGACACAGAGAGGAGGGATGCAGGGATTGCATTTTTCACTGCCTAATTTAGCTTATTAACAGCTTTAACCATTTTGCTGTTAAAAGACACTTCAACACCACTCCATCTGCTTCTCCTTTTAGGTTTGTTAGACCAGAATTTAAAATGTCACTTCTTTCTTTCTAAAATATTCATGTTGAAGTAATGTTTCTTCTCTAGAGATAGGAGGCAAGATAGCCAATTTAGAATTCAGTAGTTAATCAATACAGGTTACAATTCATTTGAGCAAAGTGAAGGCCACAAGCTGTCTTAATCAATATGAAATCCTGCTTTTTTTCTTCATTTGAATTTGGCACACCTTCACTCATTTTGTCACTGTACTGGACTTTCCACAAGAACAACACAAAGAACTATGGCATCCTTGCCAACACTAAGGCAAGCTTCTTACGCTAATTTTCACCAACACCAGAAAACATAAAATAAATGAACAAGGCTGGAACATCCAATTAAGTTTTCTCCCCAAGCCCCAAGGCTAATTTGGTACAGGAAAACTAGCCTAAAGTTTGTTAAAAGTATGATTGTCATCATGAATTAATAATAGTATCAATTAAAAGAGAGTATTATCTAAAGTGATGGGCAAATTTTTTTGCCGCCAAGGGCTAATTCTGGCAATGAGTGGGCTGTTAGGGTCACACATAGTCTCACACATACATACATACTCCCACCCTGCATGCTACTCAACACTATCATGTTCCCTCCCCCCCCCCGTTTGGAGGGCTAGGGAGAGTGTGATTTACAGGGGGCTGCAACAGCAGAACAAAGAATGTGCCAGGTACATTTTGGGGAAAAAACCCACCTCAATATATTTGCATATAAAACAAACAAACAGGAAATCCTTCTACTGATTCAAATTGTTTGGTTCATTTATAAATAAGATAAAATTATTCACTTCCTTTCAAAATACTGTAAATTCATAAGCCTGTAGCCAATTAAGTTCAGAGTAGACCCAAAAAAATTCAAGGACCTAAGTTAGCATTGTCCATTAACTCAGTGGGTCTGCTCTGAGTATGACTAACATTGGATATAGCCCTTAAAAAAGAATTATTTTTACAATATCCAATAAAAGTTGGCGAATTTAAAAACATTACACTGTTTCTTGTTCTAATAAAATGGGTCTACACAGAAAAAAATATAGCAGTTCATTTTAATGGCTCCCTACTCCCCTATAGAAAGTATTGTTTATAGTCTCCACTTCCCCCCCCCCAAATATGACCTTTGGTGTAGTGGTTATTTATGAGGTTAATTTCTTATGTACCTCTTTAGCCATACCATTCATGTAATGCAGTGAGGGGGAAAAACAGAGTTGCATAGTATTTTGTAACCATTTGATTAAGAATTTACTTCAAATATTTTTTTTGCAACTTTGCATTTCCACCATACGTGATAATAGCCCCTTGCTTTTTCAAGGACTTCCCAGGAGGATCCCTACGCCTGTGCAGCCTCTGAGACGAGCTACGTCTTGGATGAAACTTTTCCAGTTTAAATTCAGTCAGAAGGCTCTTTTCTGACTGGGAATAATTTCTTCCGGTTAAAGAAGAAACGTGAGATTTCCTACATAGCTTTGTTTTGATTGTTGGAGTCTGGAATTCGTCAGAATTGTCTGTCTTCCAGCAGCTCAGACAGAGCGAGGATTTTTATGCTAGCTCAGCTGGATAAGTGACCCGTTTTTTTATACGGATTAACAGGCAAACATCCTCCTGTCTACATTCATCATTTTCTTATCTATACAGCTAAAGAGATTTGTCAAAGTAACAGCAATTGAGATAACCTAGGTGAGGTAAGACTTTCCTTTTTTTATTCACGGAACTAAGGGGGAAGAAAATATAAATAGCGTATCTTTTTTTTATTGCAAAAAGCTGACATGGAAAATAGCATTCTAAAGATTAAACGGATGAGAGATTTCTGATTGAAAGAGATAAGAAATCTTTTCGATTTATTGGCTGGGACTATTTTTTTTTATCTACTTTTTTTTTTTTTTGACGAATCTGCTCATTCTTTCTGCTACTAGCTATTTCGACGCTGTGAACTAAAGCCGTTCTTACACTTCTGGGCAGATAAGAGATAAGGGCTGTCTAGCGTGTGACGTTAGTTTGCTGGAAAGATTAACTCCTTTGTAACTGGTTAAAGAAATAAGCTGCTCTCTGTTTGGGACATTGAAAATTGAAGGAGTTTTGTTCCTTTGGTTTTAAGAATGACAATTAAGAAGATCATGGATGTACAAGAAGGGACTTTATCTCTAGACATGTTTCAGAAAATAATGAATGGGATTAACTCAATAAAACAAGAACTGAGAAATAATAGACAAGCGTGGAGAATTGAATTTCACGAAATGAGACAGGAGCTGAAAGAAACTCAGGATTCTATGAGAAAGGAGAATAAAGATAGATCTGGAAAACAAAAAAAGGATGAAAGAGAAATTAAAGGCAAGGTTCAAACTATGGAGATTGGCTTAATTATGGACATGAAAAAAGATTTGGATTTCCTGGCTGTGATGGATCCTGGAGACAAATATTATAGTTTGGAATTCAGCGCTGTCCTTGAAGGAATTGAAGAGATTGGAGATAAAGATATTATCGGTTCAAGAAAATTCTTGGACTGGAAGGATTCGATGGAACTTGAAATGGAGAAAGTTAACAGAATTAATCCCTGTTTTGTGTCAATGGAAAAACCTTCAAGAGATGTACTAGTGTATCATGTGGAAAAGAGGAACAGAGATGCGGCTTTGCAACAATGCTTCAGTGATACGTTTGGATTTGATGGCAAGAAAATATCTGTGATGGAGGAAATTCCTATCAGACTTTTATTATATGACTATGACAGCAAGATTTTTGGGTGTGTAAAGATGGAAGATGGAAGATGGACCCAATATGGATAATGACAGAAGAGCGATTTAAAATTACTGGACTTAGTAGATTTGATGAGTTGGATTAATTGGCATGTTTATTTAGAAAAAAAATTGATTGACATATATCTCAAGGATTGGAAACTTCTCTTTGACTTTTTGTGGAAGATTAAAATGATAGGATGTTAATGAGATTTGAAACCAACTAAGATAACCGCTGGAGGAAGGTGATTTTATAATCTATTAAGAGATAGGTTTGTTATATATTATAGATTTATAGCTGAACTATGACAAATCGGAAGTCAATATTCTTTTTTATATATATATATATATTTTTCTTTCTTTTTGTATTGTACTAGTTATTGATTTGTGTTGTTTTCTTTTTGTATTGTTTTGGTTTTGAAAATTGGAATAAAAATTAATTGAAAAAAAAAAGATAATAGCCCCTTGCTTTTTCTGACATTTTGAATTATTGGGTGGGTCATTTTAAAATTATTTTATTAATAGCTGCCAGTGAGAGATACTGCCTCACTATTATTGTATAGCATTTTCTATTATACCCATATTTATAGAGACTCTGCGAATCATAATCAAAGTATATCTAGTGGACTTAATTAAGTTCAGTGATTTCAGTGGGTCTACTCTGAGTAGTGTAGCGTAGTGGTTAAGGTGTTGGACAACGACCTGGGAGACCACAGTTTGAATCCCCACACAACCATGAAGCTCACTGGGTGACCTTGGGCCAGTCACTGCCTCTCAGCCTCATGAAAACCCTATTCATAGGGTCACCATAAGTCGGAATCGACTTGAAGGCAGTAATTTACATTTTACTCTGAGAATGACTTAGCTGAATATCACCTTGTGTGCCATTTTTGATAAATTCTCCCAGATATTATCAGATACAACATTTTCTTCTATATCTTGTGCCCATGTTACCATGTAATTACTTGTTTCACTTCAGAATCATATTTAAAAGTAATTTATACATTTTTGATAGTAGGAGGTGCCTGATCTTTATTTTTAGTTTTTCATGATTGATTAAATTTCTTAAGGAGCAATCCAAATCCAAGACCCACTGGCATGAGCGGAGTTTGGAATAGGTGGATCTGTAGCTGAGCCTGATCTCAGCTGGAGAAATGCTGGCCTAAGTCCTTCATCCTGGCTTAGCCAAGGCCTGATTAAGTCCCAAAAATCTCCTTCTCAATCTTGAAATGCAGTCCTGAACCCTCACTAGTCATTCTCCTTAAGCAAAGTTTTACACAGTAAACTACCTGGCATAACAGATACCAACTTAATGTTTCCAGCTAGAGTGTAATAATAGCAGTACACTCTTGAGGCCACTGAAGGAAAATGGCATCACACTTACCTGTTGTAGTAATTCCTGGGATACTTTGCGCAGCGACAAAGAGTTCATCAATGGGATCCACTAAATGCTTAATATTAATTTTTCTTGCATTATAATAATTACCATCAACAGCCATCCCAGCACGCTCAATTGCTATCAAGTGATTAAATCTAGTTAGCAGGAAAAATAATATAATTTTATATTATGATAAGTGGCTCCAAGATTCAGATCTGACAGGTCTGATATTTTGCTGCATCTAATATTACACCTGAAAAGTCACTGAGTGTAGTAAGTTGAATAAAATGCAAATTGATTTAAAAGGCAACAGACGCTGTTTTTATATCACCACCAAAACGTATTTTAAAAGTTTCCCAAATTCTGAGCTCATTGACTCTCTATGAGCTTATGAAATTGTCATCAATCTCAATCCAAATTCTTAGGAATTTAAATTAAATAAAGTCAAGAAATATCAATATATAATCAACAATTGTGGTGCCATCTTATTAAGGCGACTCAATGACCTTATAGGCCCCTTCCAACTCTACTATTCTATGATTCTATGAAATACAGATGTTCCTCATTGGCAAGGGAGGTGCACTCTGTACATACCCATGTCCTTTATTTCTGAGGCTCATAGTTCTTAATTAAACATTTTCACACTATACCTTGTAAACTTCTTTTCCACCCCTAGGTTATTTTGGATATTCTTTTGACCCTAGGTCTTTATTCAACCCCTGCACAGTCCCATTGATCCCAGTGAGTATGTACTCAACAAAATGCCCTCTTGACCCTTGCCCTTTACGGCTGATTAAAGCAAGCCCAAGAGGACATATCAAGGTGGGTTCAGGGTGTGGTGAAAACGTCTTTGCATAAGTGGGTGGTGCCTTGAAATAGGTGATATGGCCACTCCTGAAAATAACCAGTCTGGACCCAAAAAACCCCCGCCCATCACAAATACCCGTTTTGGGGCAAAGTACTAGAGAGGGTTGTGGTGATGCAGCTGCACACATTCATGGAGGAAACAAATTATCTAGATCTACTCCAGTTTGGGTTCAGACCTGGGTATGACACTGAATCTACCTTGGTCACCCTGATGAATTCCCTTTATCAGGAGAGGGCTGGGGAAGTAGGACAATGGAACCAATTACCTAGGGAGGTGGTGCTCTCCAGCATTGCAGGCATTCAAGAGGCAGCTGGACAGCCACCTGTCCGGTAAGCTTTAATTTGGATTCCTGAGTTGAACAGGAGGTTGGACTCAATGGCCGTATAGGGCCCTTCCAACTCTATGATTCCATGATCTTGTTGTTCTTACAGGCTCTCATCAGCTTTTGATACCATCAACCATAGTAACCTCCTGGACCATCTACTACCCTGGATAAGATTGCCCATTCATTCTATTAGCAATAGATTTCTTCTTCTACTTTTCCTCATCAGTTCTTTATTCTCCCTCTTCACCTAAAAATGCACTGACACAAAAAATTATATCTTCCTCAGTTTGCTATTTCTTTGCTTTTTTAAGGAACATACCTGGGCTTTTCTGGATTTCCATTCTCACACAAAAATAGCAAAGCTGAATCTGGAGTATCACTATTGTAGCTAATTATTGGGACTGGTGTCTCCAGGATCCCTAGAATAGAACAGAACAGAATATATTCAGTACAGAAGAAAAAGTCAGCAAGGATCACACAACCATTACATTATTTGCTTGCTATTACAACATTTTATCAGCTGCTCATTTTATATTTTCAAAAATTAAATGTGGTAAGCTATATGGTCAGAACTTTTGCCAGTGTGGTGTAGTGGTTAAAGTGTTGGACTAGGACCTGGGAGACCTGGGTTCAAATCCCCACAGAGCCATGAAGCTCACTGGGTGACCTTGGGCCAGTCACTGCCTCTCAGCCTCAGAGGGAGGCAATGGTAAACCCCCTCTGAATACCGCTTACCATGAAAACCCTATTCGTAGGGTCACCATAAGTCGGGATCGACTTGAAGGCAGTCCATCATCCACAAAAAAAAAGCAATAATGTACAAAGATAACTCAATAGTACATTTATTTGCATAATCGCTAGGGATGTGATCAAGGCAAAATGAAGTACTTGTAAGTTCTACTGATTCCAATGAGAGACAGGTTAAACACACGATTTCCTCTCTCCCGTTAAATAACTTTACCTAGATCATGCCCTAATCACATGGGTTTCCATCCCTTTTGCAAAGATATGCTGTCTTGGGGTGGGGAGGTAGGGCGTGACTGGAAGTAAGCAAAACCAGAGACAGAAGGTAGATTCAGCCAGTAATTTACTTTGGTGCTCTCAAGACTCTTTAAGTCTGGGGTGGGGAATCTGGAACCCTCCAGATGTTGTTGGTGACCAATATCCATCAGACGCATTCAGATAGGCCAATGGTCAGAGATGATGGGAGTTGTAAATTAGCAACATCTGGAAGCCGCAGGTTCCCCATCCCTGTCTTAATTGTTTAATTTCTTACAACACACTAACAGTACTGTCATGACACATGCAGTTTGGAAATTGTTGTTCCAACTTTAGAAAGGGATACCATTTGGGGCAGCATTCCCATGGTGAGTATAACATCTAGCTCAGCTCCGATGTATGAAAAGCGATAATGTGAATATTTTTTTGAATTTGGGGAAATTGAAGTATCTTCCTCTTATCTCCACTGAAAACTGAAAAAAATGTTTTAATAAACAACACATAATCAAGTTATTTTTAAAAAGGAAGTATCATACCTTGTTCTACAGCTTCCTTGATGATGTTTTTATTCAAATTCAGAGCTCTTTGGTCAGTTACTATAGCTACATTTTTCCCCAAGGCCTTCAAAATAGCTGCCATTGCAATGGCCCCTGGAGGCCCATCATTCTCTTCAGGTGGCTCATATTTGAAGTGGGTAGGAAATCCAGTAGTAATTAACACTGACTGTGCATGGGAAATGGACAGACATGCCTTTAGAAGTTCATCTTGAGAACGCAAATGAGTCACACCTCTGTCCCCTAAACATAAATAGAAGAACTTTTTTAGACTGAGATCATTCCTGAGCATATTGCTTTGCTAATAACATATTAATATCTAGATAACTATGGGGGCATTCACATGTACCTTTCAAATAAAGACTAATCTGTGCCAAATGCTGATCCATAAGTTTTCATAATATCAAAGGTTCACAGGATCAAGCACCGGAAGGAAACCTCAGTGCTGCTATGCCAGTTTTTTCTTCTTGCTCAAGGCACAAGACAAGTAGCTTAGATGCTGCAGTTCTTGTAGGAGTTATTAGCACCAGCTCCCCTCTGCTTTTTCACTGATTTTTACTGAACACTGGAAATTCCTTCTTTCCATTATAGAAAAGCAGGGCAGTAGAGATAAAAATATTAGCCATGAGTTTAGACCAGGTCTGCCAGGCCATTCCCCCCCAAACTGCACCCACCCTCCCACCCATCAGCTGATGCCACTGGGAGACCTCAGCTGATGGGGGTAGGGTTCAACCTTGTTGGGTGCTGCTTTGCCAGCACATTCTGTGAGGAAAATGTTGCCGAAGCAGGCCCCTGTAGCCAGCGTCATTGCTGTCTCTGCTCACCATCTGTGAGTGGAGAGTTCAGTCCTGCTTGGGATCTGCTTCACCAGCACATTCCCTGTGGGGAGTGTGTTGAAGAAGCAGACCCCTCTCCCCACTCCCATGGGTCAACTCTGACAGGCCAGCAGAGCAACCCACCTATCAGTCATGTGAGATCATCATGATCATGATGCCAGATGATTGACAGGTAGGTGCCCTGCCTGTCTGTCAAAGTTGGCCAACAGGGTATGGGGAGATAAAGATCTCGTCTGCTGGGCCAAAAAGGTTCCCAATCCCCATCTGGTTGACTTATATTAGTGGGAACTTTTATTGCCTTTGTATTAAACACTCCAATGCATGGGAACGTAATACGTCTGAATCTTTCAGCACTTATGAGTACTAGTTTGGAAACGGATAGCATCAGGAATGGAGTGCACTTTCAGTGTCTTGATCTTCCCCTTGATAGAACTGCTGCAGGAGAATGTACTATCGATCAATCTTTTCATGAAGAATTTTAGACTCAAAACAAGAATATTTCCATTTCCTCTCTTTGCTTTTACCTGGGTCTACTCCTACCATGTCTTCTAGACATCTGATTTTTTGTACAGCTGCTGCTGATATGATGCTGTAGTGCAAAGGATTCTGACAAATACGATAGACTTCAGGGACTTCTTTACCAGCTGCAGCATCTTCAACTTTCAGGTCGGTGATAAACATGCAACCAGGAGAATGGGTGAAAGCCAGTGGAGACTCTGAAAAAGATCAACAGGCAATGGGGGGGGGCAGTCCTCTTTTAAGCTATAAAACTAACTTTTTTCTACTCACCCATGTAGCAATAAAAGCAGCTTGAATACTATAGTTCAAAATTTTTTTGTAAACAACTCAGTGCCCATACACAATAAAGAACGAAATATATAATATGGTCAAAACAATACAGTAGGGCTCCGCTTCCCGGTGCTTCGCTTCCTGGCGTTCCGCTAATGCGGCGGCTTTCATTCCCCGTTTTAAAGCCGATTTTGAGCTTTTGAGGCATTTTCGTGCAACGCGCCCCTTTATACTCAATGGAGTTCTGCTTTACAGCGATTTCCGCTTTACGCCGGGGGTCCGGAACGGAACCTGCCGTATAAGCGGGGCCCGCCTGTATCAGTATGGACATAAAGGGCAACTTTTAAACAATAGCCAATATACATACAATATACATAACTCAATGCCCATGGAATGCAAAATGTATAACATAACCAAACGCTATGTTGGTAAAATTTTCAAAACCCTTTTAGAATTGATTGATAGAAGGAAATGAACAACTGAATTTACATACAGCCCACATATCAGTCCATATCTCAGAACATAAAATACAGTACAAAATGTATATCCATCTTGAAGGCCACTGAAGAAGACTGATTGTCAAAACGCGTTTGGCTATGTTATACATTTTGCATTCCATGGGCATTGAGTTATGTATATTGGGCATTGCTTAAAAGTTGCCCTTTATGTCCATATTGATATTGTTTTGACCATATTATATATTTTGTTCTTTATTGTGTATGGGCACTGAGTTGTTCACAAAAAAATTTTTTTGGCCATCTTTGTACTACTATATGAGAACACCTATAAGGATTTTATATTGATTGTTTATATATATATTAATTTTTTGATATTATTTTATAATATTGCATTTTATGTTTGTACCTTAACCATATTTGGGAAATATCCCATGTACCTGTATACCAGTGATGTAACTTCCTAACGGGTGGCACTTAAAATTAAAAAGGTAGCAGAGCAGCTTTTAAACTGACTGAGGGGGGAAACCTGACAGGAGCTGAGAAAGGTCCGGTTCGGAATAAACCTCCCCCCTGGGATAAAAACCAAAGAAATGATGAAATTTTAAAAGGGGTAGGCCTAGAAGTAGGCATTGTGAGACCAGGGGCACAGGATATAAATTCAGAAGAGCAAAATTACCACAGGCCTAACCACAAGTGCCAAAGACACTTGAAAAGAGACACTGCTTACAAGTGCCTGTACGCTAATGCTAGGAGCCTGCGAACCAAGATGGGAGAGCTGGAGTGCTTGGTCTTAGAGGAGAGCATTGATATAGTGAGCATAACCGAGACCTGGTGGAATGGAGAAAACCAGTGGGATACGGTTATCCCTGGATATAAACTATATCGGAAGGACAGGGAAGGACGTATTGGTGGCGGAGTCGCTCTATACGTGAAAGAAGGCATTGAATCCAGCAAGCTCAAAACCCCAAAAGAGACAGACTCCTCCACAGAATCGTTGTGGGTGGTGATACCGTGCCCCAGGAGGGACTTAATACTGGGAACGATCTATCGTCCCCCTGATCAAAATGCTCAGGGAGACCTTGAGATGAGATATGAAATTGAGGAAGCATCCAAACTAGGAAATGTGGTAGTAATGGGTGACTTCAACTACCCGGACATAGACTGGCTGCATATGTGTTCCAGTCATGACAAAGAAGCAAAGTTTCTAGATATTCTAAATGACTATTCCCTAGATCAGTTGGTCATGGAACCGACCAGAGGGACGGCAACCCTGGACTTAATCCTCAGTGGGGACCGGGACCTGGTGCGAGATGTTAAGTGTTGTCGAACCGATTGGGAGCAGTGACCACAGTGCTATTAAATTAAACATACATGTAAATGGCCAATTGCCAAGAAAATCCAACACGGTCACATTTGACTTCAAAAGAGGAAACTTCACAAAAATGAGGGGATTGGTAAAAAGAAAGCTGAAAAACAAAGTCCAGAGGGTCACATCACTCGAAAATGCTTGGAAGTTGTTTAAAAACACTATATTAGAAGCTCAACTGGAGTGCATACCGCAGATCAGAAAAGGTACCGCCAGGGCCAAGAAGATGCCAGCATGGTTAACGAGCAAAGTCAAGGAAGCTCTTAGAGGCAAAAAGTCTTCCTTCAGAAAATGGAAGTCTTGTCCGAATGAAGTAAATAAAAAAGAACATAAACTCTGGCAAAAGAAATGCAAGAAGACAATAAGGGATGCTAAAAAAGATTTTGAGGAGCACATTGCTAAGAACATAAAAACCAACAACAAAAAATTCTATAAATACATTCAAAGCAGGAGACCATCTAGGGAGACAATTGGACCCTTGGATGATAAGGGAGTCAAAGGTGTACTAAAGAACGATAAGGAGATTGCAGAGAAGCTAAATGAATTCTTTGCATCTGTCTTCACAGTGGAAGATATAGGGCAGATCCCTCAACCTGAACTAACATTTGCAGGAAGGGATTCTGAGGAACTGAGACAAATAGTGGTAACGAGAGAGGAAGTTCTAAGCTTAATGGACAATATAAAAACTGACAAATCACCGGGCCCGGATGGCATCCACCCGAGAGTTCTCAAAGAACTCAAAGGTGAAATTGCTGATCTGCTAACTAAAATATGTAACTTGTCCCTTGGGTCCTCCTCCGTGCCTGAGGACTGGAAAGTGGCAAATGTAACGCCAATCTTCAAAAAGGGATCCAGAGGGGATCCCGGAAATTACAGGCCAGTTAGCTTAACTTCTGTCCCTGGGAAACTGGTAGAAAGTATGATTAAAGCTAGATTAACTAAGCACATAGAAGAACAAGAATTCTTTGAGAGTGTCAACAAGCATATAGATAGAGGTGATCCAGTGGACATAGTGTACTTAGACTTTCAAAAAGCGTTTGACAAGGTACCTTACCAAAGGCTTCTGAGGAAGCTTAGCAGTCATGGAATAAGAGGAGAGGTCCTCTTGTGGATAAGGAATTGGTTAAGAAGCAGAAAGCAGAGAGTAGGAATAAACGGACAGTTCTCCCAATGGAGGGCTGTAGAAAGTGGAGTCCCTCAAGGATTGGTATTGGGACCTGTACTTTTCAACTTGTTCATTAATGACCTAGAATTAGGAGTGAGCAGTGAAGTGGCCAAGTTTGCTGACGACACTAAATTGTTCAGGGTTGTTAAAACAAAAAGGGATTGCGAAGAGCTCCAAAAAGACCTCTCCAAACTGAGTGAATGGGTGGAAAAATGGCAAATGCAATTCAATATAAACAAGTGTAAAATTATGCATATTGGAGCAAAAAATCTGAATTTCACATATACGCTCATGGGGTCTGAACTGGCGGTGACCGACCAGGAGAGAGACCTCGGGGTTGTAGTGGACAGCACGATGAAAATGTTGACCCAGTGTGCGGCAGCTGTGAAAAAGGCAAATTCCATGCTAGGGATAATTAGGAAAGGTATTGAAAATAAAACAGCCGATATCATAATGCCGTTGTATAAATCTATGGTGCGGCCGCATTTGGAATACTGTGTACAGTTCTGGTCGCCTCATCTCAAAAAAGATATTCTATAGTTGGAAAAGGTTCAGAAGAGGGCAACCAGAATGATCAAGGGGATGGAGCGACTCCCTTATGAGGAAAGGTTGCAGCATTTGGGGCTTTTTAGTTTAGAGAAAAGGCGGGTCAGAGGAGACATGATAGAAGTGTATAAAATTATGCATGGCATTGAGAAAGTGGATAGAGAAAAGTTCTTCTCCCTCTCTCATAATACTAAAACTCGTGGACATTCAAAGAAGCTGAATGTTGGAAGATTCAGGACAGACAAAAGGAAGTACTTCTTTACTCAGCGCATAGTTAAACGATGGAATTTGCTCCCACAAGATGCAGTAATGGCCACCAGCTTGGATGGCTTTAAAAGAAGATTAGACCAATTCATGGAGGACAGGGCTATCAATGGCTACTAGCCATGATGGCTGTGCTCTGCCACCCTAGTCAGAGGCAGCATGCTTCTGAAAACCAGTTGCCGGAAGCCTCAGGAGGGGAGAGTGTTCTTGCACTCGGGTCCTGCTTGCGGGCTTCCCCCAGGCACCTGGTTGGCCACTGTGAGAACAGGATGCTGGACTAGATGGGCCACTGGCCTGATCCAGCAGGCTCTTCTTATGTTCTTATGTAGGGTTACCTGGCTTTCTCTTCCTCCTCCTTTGTCTGGGATTCTTGCATATTCTCCATTAAGCCTGAGGAGAGTGAAGCATGCACATGCTCCTCTCCAAGATGACCATTATCATGGACTGAGACTTCTACTTTTCTTTCACCTAAGCTAGAGCCTATGTTTCCTGAACATATGAAAGGTCATGAGTAAACATTCTTTATGTTTTGCTTAAGAAGATTGTGTCTGTAATTATTTGTGTCTGAGGGAAAGGGTGGACTGGTTGATTCTCATCTTGCTGCTTGCATTTATATCTCTGCTAAGAAATAGAACCATGAAATGATTCTTATTTCACATATATTTTTAAAATACCAAACATAATATTCACAGGATACTGTTCAAACAGAAAAGGAAACTGACATCTATGGTTCCTGTTCCACCACTCTCTAGACTGTGTTTTATTCAAATCTCAAATCCTTATGGTTTATACTCATGGACCTAAGAAAATTACAGTAACCATACTCAGGTAAGTTTGTATTTTCCTGTCATCTGCCTCTAGATGAACAGGAAAGGATGTGAAGTCTGGTTTACTAAACAAGAGCAGTGGTAGCACTGCAAGCAATGGCTTGAACAGCAACACCTGTGGGGGCATCCTGTTGTTAGCTAGAAGGCAGCTGTCTGACTGTACCTCCAGTCAGGTGAATGGCCCCTCATTAAAGTACAGTTCCTATACAGGAGCTGAGCATCTAGTCTGGAAGTGTTTGGAAACCTTGCTTATAGTAAATTCATGTTATTCTGTTCCTCTGAGTTGTCTGCTGAGGAAGGAGTGGTGATAGAGGGTGATAGCTTTCCCCCCCGTTTAGATCAGACACAGTAGAATAGTATATGAACCCTCAAAGGAAAAAAAAATGTCAGTTCTTCCTAGTTGGGTTTTTATTAAAAATTTAGCAATTCTCTATATTATAATTTTTGAAAATAATCTTATTATCTCCACATACTGCAATAGCTGACAGCTTCTGTGCCCGTGACCCCACAAGCCCAAAAGACTGGAACATCCCCAGACTGAGCCTGTACTGCATCACCATAGTCTGGACTGGAAAGATCTTGAATTCCTAATAAATCTGTAATTCAAAAAGGATAAAATCAAATTAATAATGCAACAGAAGTAATGATTTAAGTAAAGGAAAACCAATGACATTGGATTACTATAGTAAAATAGAAATTAACAGAGCAATCCTATACAGGCATACCCCGCTTAACGTTGCCCCGCTTAACGTTGCCTTGCTATAACGTACATGCTCCATTCGTCCCCATACCCTGCTTAACGTTTGCGCGCTTCTCAATAACGTATACTTTATTGGCATGACGCCGCTGCCATCTAGTGGTGATTGCGTGCAGTACAAGTGAAGACAATTGCTTCACTTAAAGGTTATTTTCGCTTAAAGTATACTCTCCGGTCCCATTGCATACATTAAAGCGGGGTATGCCTGTATAGGTCTATATAAGTCCCACTCTTGTTATAGGACTGCAGCGTAATGTCCTCTTTGTGGACAGGTATGTACATAACTTCATTAACTTTTGATGAGGCATCCTGAAGCAATTTACAATATAATAAAAGCATATTATAGCTATAGCAATATAGCAATATAATAAAAGCATATTACACATCCACAAGACTGGCTGTACACTATAGCCAGCATGGATTTTTCACATTCCACCATGCCATCCTGCTGCTTCCCATAAGCTCATTTCAAAACAAAATCTTACAAAACTTACAGTCCTGAACTCAGAAACATTTGCTTAACAGCCCTCTAAGTTTTCATGGCAATCCACAAAACAGTCAGAGAGAATCCAGAATTTAAATTTGGGAAACAGGAGTAAAAAAAATCCAGACCCCTATTGGACTTTTTTCTGTCAGAGTTCTCCTTATTTGCTGATATTAATAAAAAATCAGCCACGTTCACAGAGTACCTCTAATCCTATTATTTACCTTGCCCCACACTCGGACCTTCATCTTCTGCAGTTTAAAAGTTTTAAAAAATGCACGGCTGATTTTGAATTAATTTAAGAAAATTAATATTGGAGTCTATGATAGTGCAGGCATGCTCAGTAAGAACCAACTGTCAGTGTCCTAAACACCAGACTAACAGCTGTTTGGCTTGGCTAATCAGGGTCAGCTTTGGTTTACATTTGTGTGGGAGACTACATATTCACAGAAACAGAAGCAAAAGAAAATAATTTACCATAGGAAATGTCACTAAAATTGCAAACATATCTAAAGTGAGTATCTGAACTACATCACCTATCTTAATATTGTTGCTTCCCCCCTGCTAAAACAAGATCAGCAATAGCAGCACATGTCTTGTTTCTGTTATTTGGGCTGATTGCAGGTGCTGCCACCACTCACCATATGCTCAGAGGTATGCTACTAATTTCTTCCAAGTTACATAGGAAGTGGGTTGGACTGTTAACAATGAACCCAAATTGTGTTTGCATTTTTACAAATGTGTAGGGCAGTACAATACCTTAGAGAGGAGGTCAGGTCTCCTGCTCCCTAGATGCATTCACTATAGCTGCCCAATTTCCCTGCTTCTTAAAGTCTGATAGCAATATCTGTTGGCTATAGGCACGTTCTTAAATCACAAGGGGTTTTTTTGCCTATTAGTGAATATAAAACTTGTGTATTAAGGGGAATATAAGTTAAGCAGTTAACGAGCATAATAACTGGCCACTGTGCACATTCACCAGGCTTCATGTACAATGTGCACATTAACTTGCCATGTGCACATTAACTTGCCATTTCTCGGTCAATATATATAATCTCCATCATATTGATTTTCATATATTGCCTGAATTTTGTACATTCTCCAGTCATTACATGCATAATCTCAAACAGACCTAGGGAATGTGCATATATCACCTGCATTTTGTGCATTCTCCAGTCATTATGTATAATCCCAACAGAAGCCAACCACTTTGTACAACAGTCAAGAAATTTGGTGAGAAGCTGGCTGGCTGGCTGCTGAGGTCCTAGCACATGTACAAGGGTATGATATTTATTTATTTTATTAGCAAGACTATTGGTCTCAGAAATATGCCTGTGTGATTCAGTATGAAACTGCTATTTGAAGTACTTTCTGTGGATCTCTAGATTCCTTTAAAATATGACTTAAGCAGATTTTACCAAGATCTAAATACATTTTACTCAGTTCCCTGTTTTCTATATATCTAGCGTCATGTTTTGCTTATATGCCTAATTTTATTTTCTTTTTTTTCCTGGATCTCTCCCCTACTCCCCCCTCCCCCGAATATTTGCTTGTTTTGCCTCAGATTACTCAATAAGTATTGGCCCATTTTAAGTCTCTACTGCTTGGTTTCACAATCTACCAATTGCATTTGAAAGTGATTGTTGAGCTTGTGTCAAGTTCTCTCCAGAACCTGCTCCAGAAGGACAGGGAATCCTCCAGAACAGTGGGGTACAGATGGAATGGGGGGGTACAGCTGAAAACCAGGGGCATCCGTTACAGAAGCAGAAGTGCATTTCTGCCATCATTAGTGTCATCGGTTGCTCCCATTATTTTTCATTGTATTACCCACATGAGCCCTCATATGCAGGGATAAATACTATTTTGCATTATGTATAATCAACAGAAGGCTATTAAAATGCTTGGGCGCTTTCTCTGAAGTTGAGTTCTGGGCAGCCGGGCAGCCTGCTTGCTTTCAGGTAAACAAAGTGATATAAGATTCAACACTGTCTGAGAGCCTCTGCGTAGCTAAACTAGTTAATTAGGGCTAGTTAGTTGGTCCCTATTGCCGTCTCTCAGAGAAGGCAGATGAAATGCCATCTCCTGGAGAAGGCAGTTGGGCTGATGACCTTGATAAGCAAGGTTGGGTCACTCATAATAAAGCCTATAAAAAGAGAGGAGTTTGCACATCAAGCTACCATTGCTTCCAAGCCTGGTCAAAGTTGCTGCAGCTGCTGTTGGCAGTCTGAGGTCTGACTCCCACACAAGATAAATGTTCATTTTCTGGGTAAGAATAGGTAGTGAGAAAGGTAACAGAATAGAAGACTTGAGATATATTGCAATGTAACTTGTTTGATTCTGACTCACTGGATAAGGCCAACTATGTGCATTCATGATAGCACACTAAGTGATAAGATGTTTAAGAAGTGTTAAAATGTTTAAGAAATATATGTTATAAAAACAGTCCACTGTTGAACTCCCATTTATTTTCCTGATATCTCCCAAGCCCCAAGAATTCTTGGGTGAGATCTGTAATTATTAGCCTGCCTATTTAGACAACTGCTGTTAGTAAATCTGCAAGCTTAAGTGAGCACAAAGACTGACATATATGGAATCTGAATAGCCAACAGGCAAAGGGGAGAACATAAGAATCTTAGATCCTGTGCATTCATTAGATAGAAGCCATCTTGCTGGTTTCACTAGGCAATCTTGGATTCAAGCGTGGTAAATTGATGGTCGCAAGTCTTATTTTAGGTCCCAGTGTGAAATCAGGTTAGCTCCTGTACATCTGCATAAAGTCATTCCAAAACTAGGCTTGGTGGTAAGTATGCTATCCAGTCAGACAAACTTGAAGCCTTTGATCTCTCTCTCTCTCTCTCTCTCTCTCTCTCTCTCACACACACACACACACACACACATTAATTACATATTTTTTAAAAATACACTGACCAGGGTTACCAATGTGAATTGGTGCTCCATGTGATTTTTTCAGTGGATAGGTAGTTCGCACTACTGCTTCCAATTTGTCTTTAGGAATAGGTCTCAAGGTTACTACTAGATTGCAGTGAAAGTTTTCAGTACTCCAACAAGGCACAGCTGTCTGGTAAAAATTTATATATATCAAGAACTTATTAGAAGACATTTTCAGTTCAAAATGTTACACACATATTTCAGTGAAAATATAAACAAATCCTCATAATAATTATTAAGGAACAAGAAAGAACAAGATAGGCAATGAAGAGAGTGCAGAATGAATCCAGTTTATTTAGATCTTGCTTGAGCCTGGCACAGTCTTCCTTTATTCCTGAGACAGACAGGGTCTACAAGGAAACTTGGTATACAAGTCAAGGTAAAGCCTTAGGATTGCATACCCATGAGCTAAATGATTTGTGTTTTTCTGCTGATAATAAATACCTAATTTCTATTTTCTTGGAAATCCCATAATGACATATGTAAAACAATACCAACAGTATAGCTGAATATTCTGTAGTAGAACTGATTAAGTTCTAAACCAGCCAACATAAAATGTATCTAACTTGTTCCATTGGTTTTAATGGGACTTATTTAAGGCTTAAATTAATACAATTGCAGCAGTAATGTGGGTTTGGACATGGAATTGCTCCCATTGTCTAGAAAGAGAAGGATGCAGGGAGCGGGAAATCTGCTTTCAAAATCAGAGCTGTATGGGTAAGAATAATAATATAATAAATAAACTTTAATTTATAAGCCGCCTATCTGGCCGATGGCCACTCTAGGCGGCGAACAATAAAACACGATAAAATACAATAATAAATATAGTCAGTACAGTACAATACAAAGTTTACAGTATGATAGATTTATCAACATTTTAGTTCAAGGCTGTTCACCTTAGAGGTCTCAAAGGTTGCGAAGGCCTGATTAAAAAGCCAAGTCTTCAGGCCCTGGCGAAATATATCCAGGGAAGGGGCATGACGAAGATCTATTGGGAGGGAGTTCCAGATCGAGGGGGCCGCCACAGAAAAAGCTCTCTCTCGAGTCCTCACCAACCTAGCCACTTTAGTTGGTGGGACTGAGAGAAGGCCCTGCGTGGCAGATCTTGTAGGGCGGCTCAATTTGTGACGGTGGAGGCGCTCCATCAGATATACTGGGCCGACACCGTACAGGGCTTTAAAGGTTAATACCAACACCTTGAATTGAGCCCGGAAAGCAACTGGAAGCCAGTGTAGATTGTAGTAAGAAGTGCAGAATCCTTCCCTGTGCCATGAGCTAGGTTCCTACAGCCCGTTTCCAGCTACCTGTCTCCAGTAACAGAGGCTGACAATGAAAGTGATTCAACCTGGCTGAGAAAAAAACATTTGCAAAAAGGGGGTGCATGAAGATTAGTTATGTTAGGGTTCAGCTCCCCTCACCCAGATATCCCTTTGCTTTTAAAACCAGATCTCCATCATATTCCAGCATGATTGGGGAAGTTACATTTTTAATTACATGGAACTGCTGCACAATATTGAGTTTGGCCCTTAGCTACAACTATGTGGATCACAACCTTTATGTTTTCTATTCAGTAATCTGGTTAATGGTAAACTAAGCCATGGGTTAGTGCAAATGAGCAACATGCGGGTTCCTGGATTGCAGCCACCTTGGTCCTCCTCTGGTCCAGCTGCTGCTGTTCAGCTGTGAGTGAAGACGTGGTTTGGCTTAGTATTATGTCTGAACTTGGGCTCATGGTTTATTTTGATCCAGACAAATCACAAGCTGTAGCCAAGGTTTAGCAGAAGCAGAAGTCTTTAACACTTCCAACTACTTGGCAACCAGGCAATAGGGGAAGAGGCTGACCAAACTGTCTAGTTATTTTTTTTCTCCTGCTCTGCCTGCTAACTGATCAGTGCTTTCAGAGATCCAGTGCTTTGAGAGATCTGCTGAGGGAGCGGTGTAGTATGCCAAGATTGGGTAACCATGAACAGCTGTGTTGGATATGTACACCCAACTGTTAGTGGAAGCAAAACAGGACCACCCCAAAATGAGTTTCTTAATAGTTCTCTCGGTATATGGGGGACTCCCTATACAACTTTGTAAAAAAAGAAACTAATTTCAACCACCTACCTTCACACCCCAAAGCATCCCTATCAGCTTGCAGGATCTGTGGGACGCCAGGGCCAATGCAACATTGAGGACATAGGAGATTAAAAAAACTAAAGCAACACACCTCATTGTCTGGCTTCAGATTGTTGTGTGTTTAAATTAAGATTGTTGTGGAGGATGCTGCTGCCCAGTTACAGCTATGCTATGCTAGTCCCAGATTTCTCCATTTTTTTCTGTTCCACCACAGGGAGAAAGAAAATGGAGTCTAATGGATTGAAAACCAGGCAGGCTTTGCAAGTTTATAGTTAAAGAATAATTGAGCCATGGAATGTTGAAGGTCTCAATTAAAAAAAGAAAAAAATGGAGGGAAACTCCTGACAGCCGATTCACCCTAACACAAGGGAGGCTAACCTGTGGCCCTCCTGATGTTGTTGGACTAGAGCTCCCATCTGCCCCAGCCGGCATGGCTAATGGTCAGGGTTGATGGAAATTGTAATGCAACAACATCTGGAAGTCACAGGTTAGCCAGATTTTTTGTTGTAGTCCAACAAAATCTGGAAGCTACAGGAAGCCACTTCTGTCCTAACAGCTCATCTGCAGATGAACACTAGGGTTGGGGGATGGGGGAATATGGGCACCATAAGGTTAAATAAATACTTGTCCCCACTTATACAGCAATAAAGTGCTCAGGTTCTAGACTCACAGCCATCCCAGAACCTAAATCCTTTAGCATTATAGCACAGCTGGAGAAAGTTTCAGGTAGATAGGAAAGGGGGAAAAGGTGTCCTCAGCAAGCCTCAAACAGCAAACAGTACAGTTCCTTTTCCAGGCTGGCTGGAGTTCTGAACAGGACTCCTCTAGGGGGTGGGGTTGCACTTCAATATTTTATTGCAGAATCCCACTTGTCTGTTGATGATTGGTTGTATAGCATGTTTTAGTGCCACGTCTTGCAGATATAAATCACTATGTAATTTAATCTATTCTTACCTTGTACATGCTTACATTACATTTTTGTTCGACATTTCTTACAGGAATGCCAACTTTCTGGAGTGCCTTTTCAAATGTGAAACTGCAGCCTAGATAGAAAGTCACCATGTCTTTAAGCTGTTCAGAAAATTCCTTCAGGCTTGTTAGAATTCCGGTACATACCCCATTCTCATATTTCTTGTACTGCAAACAGTCAGTTCTGCAAAAATAAACAAATGTTATTCCCATGAATCCACTGGAAGTAATCATTTGAATTGAGTAACTGGATTTAGATTGCAATCTTATACCTACTTACCTGGGAGAAATTCCTACTGAACTCAGTAGGACTTGCTTCTATTTCTTTTGGGAAGGGGCCATAGGTCAGTGGTAGAGCACCTGATTTGCATATAGAAGGTCCTAAATTCAATCCCTGGCATGTCCAGGGAAGGCAGAGAAAGCTCCTTGCCTGAAACCTTGGAGACTTGCTGCCAGTTGGTATAGACCAGCCTTTCCCAACTAGTGGGCCACCAGATGTTGTTGGACCACAATTCCCATCTTTCCTGACCATTGGCAATGCTGGCTGAGGCTGATGGGAGTTGTGGTCCAACAACATCTGGTGGCCCACTAGTTGGGAAAGGCTGGTATAGACAATATAGAGCTAGATGGACCATGGACTGACTTCCTATACTCCTATGAGTAGACATGTATAGGATTGTACTGTTGGTCAACTTGATTCTGATTTCCATTTGTGAATGTCATATTCTATGAAAAAGAATGTTCTCTCTCACTCTCTCTATGAATGTAAGTCCGCTACACCTAGCTTTTAGGGTTGTGTACATTGCGATTGTCTTGAACTAGAGATCCATGAAACAACAGCAAATGTCAGAATGGACAAAATGGACTGTCTTCATGTCAATTCCAATTTATGGCGACCCTATGAATAGAGTTTTCATGGTAAGGGGTATTCAGAGGTGGTTTACCATTGCCTTCCTCTGAGGATGAGAGCCACTGACTGGCCCAAGGTCACCTAGTGAGCTTCATGGATGTGTGGGGATTCGAACCCTGGTCTCCCAGGTCACAGTCCAACACTTTAACCACTACACCACACTGGCTCTCGACAACTCGGTTTATATTATTACATGCTCACTGCTTCCCTGTGTGTTGAGAAATTCCAGGGGCAGAACTATTGAGCTTAGTCTCCGTAAGTTGCTAAGTCTCCCATGTGTTTGTAATATTTGCTTTATGCATAAATATGCATAAATGGGGACCCAACAGTCCCACCTGCAAGACAATAGAACCATACATCCACATCAGATTTCTGAGAGAGAAACGCAATATCTCTGTGATGGGAGACCTATGCCTCTCCAGATGTTGTTGGACTACAATTCCCATCTTCTCTGACCATTGGCTATGCTTGCTTGCTTGTTGTTTACCGGGCCCAATTCAAGGTGTTGGTTTTGACCTTTAAAACCCTACACGGTTTTAGCCCAGTCTATCTGAAGGAGCGCCTCCAGCATCGTCAGGGATGCCGCTCAACAAGATCAGCCTCAGAAGACCTTCTCTTGATCCCACCGGTTAAAACAGCTAGACTGGTGAGGACTAGAGAGAGGGCTTTTTCAATAGTGGCCCCCACCCTGTGGAACTCTCTCCCAAATGATCTCTGCCATGCCCCTTCTATGATAAGCTTCCGCCGGGCCTTGAAGACCTGGCTCTTCAGGCAGGCTTTTGGGGTGGGTTAGGTTTCTTACTGTTATGGTTTTAAATTTTAATGTTTTAATGTATTGTTTTATCTTGTACGTCGCCCAGAGTGGCTGGACAACCAGCCAGATGGGCGACTAATAAATTAAATAAATAATAAAATAATAATAATAATATTAAAAGAAAGCTGTAACACTAGATCTTCCTCTGAGATCCTTCTCCAAGTCCCCCCTCTGAGGGAGGCTCAGAGGGTGGCGACAAGGGAGAGGGGCTTTTCAGTTGTGGCTACCTATCTGTGGAATATGCTCCCAAGTGAGGTCCGCTGGCGCCTTAACTGTTATCTTTTCAGCGCCAGGTAAAGAAGTAACTTTTCTGATAGACTGAGATGATGTTTTGTTGTAATATGCTGTCAAACCTTCTTGTGGCTGCGTGGGGGTGCTATTGCTATTGTTTTGTTAATGTTTATTGTTATGTTTTTATAGTGTGTTTTATTTGTTTTTGTTTTAACACTGTATAAGTCGCTTGGGGACCTTCAAGTATCAAGCGACTAATATATCTTATAAGTAGTAGTAGTAGTAGTAGTAGTAGTAGTAGTAGTAGTTTGTTGTTGCTGTTATGTGCCTTCAAGTTGATTACGACTTATGCCAACCCTATGAATCAGTGACCTCCAAGAGCATCTGTCAGGAACCGCCCTGTTCAGATCTTGTAAGTTCAGGTCTGTGGCTTCCTTTGTGGAATCAATCCATCTCTTGTTTGGCCTTCCTCTTTTTCTACTCCCTTCTGTTTTTCCCAGCATTATTGTCTTTTCTTGTGGATCATGTCTTCTCATTATGTGTCCAAAATATGACAACCTCAGTCTCATCATTTTAGCTTCTAGTGACAGTTCTGGTTTAATTTGTTCTAACACCCAATTATTTGTCTTTTTTGCAGTCCATGGTATGTGCAAAGCTCTTCTCCAACACATTTCAAATGAGTTGATTCTTACCTGCTTTTTTCACTGTCCAACTTTCACATCCATTCATAGAGATTGGGAAGACCAAGGTCTGAATGATCCTGACTTTAGTGCTAAGTGATACATCTTTGCATTTGAGGACTTTTTGAAGTTTTCTCATAGCTGCCCTCCTCAGTCCTAGCCTTCTTCTGATTACTTGACTATGGTCTCCACTTTGGTTGATGACTGTGCCAAGTTATTGATAACCCTTGACAAATTCAATGTCCTCATTTTCAACTTTAAAGTTACATAAATCTTCTGTTGTCATTACTTTAATCTTTTTGACATTCAGATGTAGTCCTGCTTTTTTGCTTTCCTTTTTATTTTATTTATTTATTACATTTATATACCGCCTCATAGCTGAAGCTCTCTGGGCGGTTTACAGCAATTAACTTTAACTTTCATCAGCATTCGTTTCAAATCATTACTGGTTTCTGCTAGTAGTATGGTAATAAAACTGTTATAGCCTTATATGTCCCTTGCCAGAAAAGTATTTCAGTGATCATTAAAAGACTGAACACAAATCTTATAATGAACATTTGCTGGGCTCACTTTCCAGATATATCACTGTTCATGTTGAAATGTCACTCTTTTAAAAAGCGTAGTGGAGACTGCACTGCTCTTTCACTCCTCTGAAAAACTAAGTCTTCTGTGAAGTAAGAAAAGACAGAGCCACAGGGAAGATTCAGGATGAAAATGATTGGATAATGGTTTCGTGTGGATGCTCTGTAAAAAATGAGGGAAGAAAGCCTGGCAATGCCACACTAATTATGTGGTGTGGAAATTCTCTGACTTCATCCCATAAATGAATTGCCTATTCAAGGAGCCATTGAATGCTTATTGACCCCAATCAGGCATCACTTTAAGGCAAATTCAGAATGATAGAGCCATTCACAGTAAAAAGACATCAAACTGACAAGTAGGGATGCACAAAACATCCAGTCTGTGTCCCTTGCATACAAGCAGACAGGCAAGTCCATTTTGTCCAAAATCTGTGCAGATTTTTTTAAAAGTAAAAATCCTTAATAATCTGCATGTTTTCCAAACATTTAAATGAAATGAGGCAATACTTATGAGGTGATCCAAGGGTTTCCTTGGATCTTTCTTCTTGTTTTTAAATGGTTTCTAGCCACTTCCTGCAGTTGTTCAAATCTGTTGATTAAAAAGCCCCCAGAAACAGCGGTACATTTTATGAGGTGGTTCAAGGCCTTCCTCTGATCTTTCTTCCCCACCCCAGCAGCTAGAAAGTGTGATGCTTGCTGTTCAAACCTGATTAAAAAGCCCTTGAAAGCAGCAGCACGTTATGATGTGCCACCATTTCTTGGACAATTCTATGGAGAAAAAGATGTACCTGCGGGAGCAGCCATCGTTTTTCCAATACAATGTCCTTGTATGAAAAAAAAAGATGCCTGCTCCCATTGGTATATAGGGCAGCTATCTTCTTCTCTGTACAATTGTGCAGAAGGGGTGACATGTCATAATGTACTACCACTTCCAAGGGTATTTTTAATCAGTGGTTTTAAATGGCAAGTACTGTATTTTCTAGCTGCTGCAAGAAAAAAAGGATAAGCAGAGGAAGCCCTTAGACCACCTCATAAACCTCCACCCTACTAAGTACTGTAGGAGCAAACCATGCTCAGAAAGGTATGTAGACATGCAATCTAATCTGCATGCCGACATTCTGATCTGAGAATGGTCCATTGGATGAGGTTTGCTCCAAATTATGGAGTAAACCAAAATCCTCCCCCATCTGTATTCACAGCACTATATTTTAGGGCATCCATGAGTGAAACTTCATTCAGTTTTGTGGATCAAGGCAATAAAGTTTTACATTAGTACAAGCCCTGGCTTCAGAAAGTAAGGAACAACAGAGTGCTATATGCTTTCCACTTCCCAAGGGGTGATAAGTTCCAGGGAGAGTGCTATCACATTGAGCTTCCTTTGAATGAGAGAGTACTAAAGACTTACGTGAATTCAACAGCCAGAATCTTTATTGTGATCAAACAATATGTTATGATAAGATCCACCAGTCATATCAGATGTTTGTTAGACAGTGTAAATCCATGCATACCTAATATCAGAATCATTGCACAGGGACGGGCATTTCCATTCCCCTGGTTCACTTCTATACAGTAATGGAAGTGGTCCATCATTTGCTTGGCAAAATTTTTCAAAGTCATCCGCAAGAGATTTGTGAAGAATTACAATATTTGCCTGTTTAAATCCTGTAAGTATTAAAAAGCATGTTTAACTTTCTGTATGTTCTCTCTGTATGTGTCCTCAAATGGTTTTTCTCCTTCATTCCATTAGGCATAAAAGTTCAGAAACAGATTTTTGACAGACTTTCCCCTTATTTAGCAACATCACATTTTGAACCAGATATTTGCCTCATATTGCTCAGACATTTCTGGGAATTGTCTACTTTTCCTAATGTCATGTGCAGTGTTGCCTAGACATATCTAGAGATCCGGGAACCACCTGTTACTTCTCTTATGCTTTTAGCCTAATTCACAATAAAGTTAATATGTTTCTACCTCAAGGGTCATTACCAGTGAGTAGCATTGGGGCCTTCTGCTGGGTCCTGAGGTACTTCTGTCATGTGGTCTCACGGCTCCTATATTACCACCAGTGTTGCTAAAGCTTACCTGGGTGGAGCTGGTTTGGGGCAGGGCACAGCAGGGCACCAGCAAGGCTGGGGCTATTTAGGTGCATCAGTGGAGCCAATCCTGTGCTCCTGCTGGTGTATCCATGCAATCCTAACCTCGCCATCGTCCCATCACATGGGTGGCTACTGCCTCCATGCTATTTAATATCTATATGAAACCACTGGGATGTGTCATCTGGGGATTTGGAATGCAGTGTTAATATGCCTGTGCATACTATGCCAAATCCTGGCCAATGTACTAACACTCATTAGATTCCTCAGTCAAGGTCCAAATTTGTTTAGCAGCAACCCAGTGGAATAGGAAGTAAAGCTTCACCAGTAAAATCACAAACTCAAGATTGTAACTTAAAGAAATCACTTGGTTTATTATTGGTATTATTACATGATATGAAATGATATTATGAAAGATTATAGGATTTATAAGAATAAAACAAGATAAAACAAGCTACATAAGATAAATATTTGAAAATTAAAGCGAGTTAAATGTAATGAAATTTAAAGCAACTTAAAGTAACTTGATATTATTTGTATGAAATAATTAATAGTTTAATAACGGTATGAACTAATAAGCAGCACTGACAAAGTAATCAATCAGAGTAAATAACATGTTTTCCTCCTAGCTCCCTCCAGCTTATCTAGTTGTAAAATAGGTCTAAGTTCCCTCACATATTAGATCAATAACAATCATAGTTACCAATCCAGGGCAGTAGGCTAGGTCTTGTGGCCTTCAGCTGGGCGAAACAAGGCAGGTAGCAGGCAGCAAAGAAGAAGAAAGAAAATCCATACAACCTCCCTCCCCCACCCTCAAGAAGAACTAACTAAAAAAAACTGAATACACCTCTTATATTGATCAGTAATGGGACCGGGAGCTGGGCGTTTCCATTCATTTCATTACTCATGTGGGCAATCCATTTATTTCACTATTCATAAGATGTAGACTATGAATTATCATAATCTATCTGGCAGAAAAGAGTAACTGGAATCCCTGCTTTGTCAGTGGTTCTCCATACAGGGCACTTGCACCAGCTTGCCAAAACAGGTTATGCTTTCACTTTTGTTTTGGCTTCATGGCTGTTTGCTGCTAAACCTTTCATGATACCAATGTCCTAGCAAACAGCAAAGGTTTGCACAAAAGTCCAAGAAGCTTACACAAAAATGACACCAACATGGCATATTGTCATCCATCTTAATCCATCATGGCTGCTCTCCCACGTGCTTTAAACTTACCATAACTGCTGGGTATGCAGGCCTAACAAGACAAATATTAACAAATGGCACCAGTATGCAGACAATATGTAGCTCTACCATGCCATTCCATCTGAATTAAGAGATATGTGCAGCAAGTGTCACCAGTCCTTAAAGCACTGCACTGGCTACCTGTGAGCTACCAGGCCCAAATCAAGGTGTTGCTACTGGTGCATGGAACTCTGAATGATTTGGAGCCCAAGTACATAAAAGAAGTTCCTCTCCCAATACCCACTGACCTGAGCTTTGAGATCGGCAGAGGAGGCCCTGCTTATGCTCCTGTCTGCAAGTATAGCTCTTGGCATGAAACAGGGCCTTCTTAGTGATTATGCCCCGTGGAACTCTCTCCCTGGTAGAGTGCATTTGTCCCCCACACTGACAACTTTGAGGCATCAACTGAAGATGCATCAGTTTGTCCAGGCTTTTGGGACATAAGAGCTATCTGTAGTCTAACAGTTTTAGTATTGTCTGTTGCACTATGTTCTTTGGTCTTTAGATATATAGTTCAGAGGGGCTTCTATGGGAGGATAGATGATAATACAGTATAACTACACCAATAAAATTTGGCTCAACCTGGTCTTCACTGATCTTCCCTCCTTCTCTTCCTAGTGTGATGAGATTCAGCTTCACCTTAAGTGGGCACAGCTTCATCTCAGGAAGGTATGTTGATTAGCAGGTCTGATGGCACTTTGGGAATGGGGCAATAATGTAGATACCAAGAGCTATATTTAGTGCAACATTTTAAGGCTGCAATCCTAAACAGACTTACTAGAGAGTTTGCTGTTGTTATGTGCGTTCAAGTTGATTACGATGTATGGCAACCCTATGAATCAGTGACCTCCAGTAGCATCTGTTATAAACTGTTCAGATCTTGTAAGTTCAGTTGTAAGGTCCTCACATGCAAAGACGTATCGCTGAACAACAAAGGCAGGATCATTCAGACCATGGTATTCCCGATCTCTATGTATGGATGTGAAAGTTAGACAATGAAAAAAGCAGATAAGAGAAAAATCAACTAATTTGAAATGTGGTGTTGGAGAAGAGCTTTGCGCATACCATGGACTGCGAAAAAGACAAATAATTGGGTGTTAGCAGAAATTAAACCAGAACTGTCACTAGAAGCTAAAATGATGAAACTGAGGTTGTCATACTTTGGACACATAATGAGAAGACATGATTCACTAGAAAAGACAATAATGCTGGGAAAAACAGAAGGGAGTAGAAAAAGAGGAAGGTCAAACAAGAGGTGGATTGATTCCATAAAGGAAGCCACAGACCTGAACTTACAAGATCTGAACAGGGTGGTTCATGACAAATGCTCTTGGAGGTCATTGATTCATAGGGTCACCATAAGTCGTAATTGACTTGAAGGCACATAACAACAAAGAGGAAACAAATTAAAAAACCATTTGACACACAAGAGATACCAAAAGTCCTCTCCAGCTCTGAAAGGATAATCTCTTTGTTTACAGGCAGAAACCATTTAGGTGTTAATTAAGCTAGGTAGCAGAAGAATAGTGTTTACCTCAAGTTCCTGACAAGAAGATTTTAAAAGGGGTAGGCCTAGAAGTAGGCATTGTGAGAGCAGGGGCACAGGATATAAATTCAGAAGAGCAAAATTACCACAGGCCTAACCACAAGTGCCAAAGACACTTGAAGAGAGACACTGCTTACAAGTGCCTGTACGCTAATGCTAGGAGCCTCCGAACCAAGATGGGAGAGCTGGAGTGCTTGGTCTTAGAGGAGAGCATTGATATAGTGAGCATAACAGAGACCTGGTGGAATGGAGAAAACCAGTGGGATACGGTTATCCCTGGATATAAACTATATCGGAAGGACAGGGAAGGACGTATTGGTGGCGGAGTCGCTCTATACGTGAAAGAAGGCATTGAATCCAGCAAGCTGGAAACCCCAAAAGAGGCAGACTCCTCCACAGAATCGTTGTGGGTGTGATACCATGCCCCAGGAGGGACTTAATACTGGGAACGATCTATCGTCCCCCTGATCAAAATGCTCAGGGAGACCTTGAGATGAGATATGAAATTGAGGAAGCATCCAAACTAGGAAATGTGGTAGTAATGGGTGACTTCAACTACCCGGACATAGACTGGCCGCATATGTGTTCCAGTCATGACAAAGAAGCAAAGTTTCTAGATATTCTAAATGACTATTCCCTAGACCAGTTGGTCATGAAACCGACCAGAGGGACGGCAACCCTGGACTTAATCCTCAGTGGGGACCGGGACCTGGTGCGAGATGTAAGTGTTGTTGAACCGATTGGCAGCAGTGACCACAGTGCTATTAAATTAAACATACATGTAACTGGCCAATTGCCAAGGAAATCCAAGGGAGGCTAAAAAAGAATTTAAGGAGCACATTGCTAAGAACATAAAAACCAACAACAAAAAATTCTATAAATACATTCAAAGCAGGAGACCATCTAGGGAGACAATTGGACCCTTGGATGAGAAGGGAGTCAAAGGTGTACTAAAGAACGATAAGGAGATTGCAGAGAAGCTAAATGAATTCTTTGCATCTGTCTTCACAGTGGAAGATATAGGGCAGATCCCTGAACCTGAACTAACATTTGCAGGAAGGGATTCTGAGGAACTGAGACAAATAGTGGTAACGAGAGAGGAAGTTCTAAGCTTAATGGACAATATAAAAACTGACAAATCACCGGGCCCGGATGGCATCCACCCGAGAGTTCTCAAAGAACTCAAAGGTGAAATTGCTGATCTGCTAACTAAAATATGTAACTTGTCCCTTGGGTCCTCCTCCGTGCCTGAGGACTGGAAAGTGGCAAATGTAACGCCAATCTTCAAAAAGGGATCCAGAGGGGATCCCGGAAATTACAGGCCAGTTAGCTTAACTTCTGTCCCTGGAAAACTGGTAGAAAGTATTATTAAAGCTAGATTAACTAAGCACATAGAAGAACAAGCCTTGCTGAAGCAGAGCCAGCATGGCTTCTGTAAGGGAAAGTCCTGTCTCAGTAACCTATTAGAATTCTTTGAGAGTGTCAACAAGCATACAGATAGAGGTGATCCAGTGGACATAGTGTACTTAGACTTTCAAAAAGCGTTTGACAAGGTACCTCACCAAAGGCTTCTGAGGAAGCTTAGCAGTCATGGAATAAGAGGAGAGGTCCTCTTGTGGATAAGAAATTGGTTAAGAAGCAGAAAGCAGAGAGTAGGAATAAACGGACAGTTCTCCCAATGGAGGGCTGTAGAAAGTGGAGTCCCTCAAGGATCGGTATTGGGACCTGTACTTTTCAACTTGTTCATTAATGACCTAGAATTAGGAGTGAGCAGTGAAGTGGCCAAGTTTGCTGATGACACTAAATTGTTCAGGGTTGTTAAAACAAAAAGGGATTGCGAAGAGCTCCAAAAAGACCTCTCCAAACTGAGTGAATGGGCGGAAAAATGGCAAATGCAATTCAATATAAACAAGTGTAAAATTATGCATATTGGATCAAAAAATCTTAATTTCACATATACGCTCATGGGGTCTGAACTGGCGGTGACCGACCAGGAGAGAGACCTCGGGGTTGTAGTGGACAGCACGATGAAAATGTCGACCCAGTGTGCGGCAGCTGTAAAAAAGGCAAATTCCATGCTAGCAATAATTAGGAAAGGTATTGAAAATAAAACAGCCGATATCATAATGCCGTTGTATAAATCTATGGTGCGGCCGCATTTGGAATACTGTGTACAGTTCTGGTCGCCTCATCTCAAAAAGGATATTATAGAGTTGGAAAAGGTTCAGAGGAGGGCAACCAGAATGATCAGGGGGATGGAGCGACTCCCTTACGAGGAAAGGTTGCAGCATTTGGGGCTTTTTAGTTTGGAGAAAAGGCGGGTCAGAGGAGACATGATAGAAGTGTATAAAATTATGCATGGCATTGAGAAAGTGGATAGAGAAAAGTTCTTCTCCCTCTCTCATAATGCTAGAACTCGTGGACATTCAAAGAAGCTGAATGTTGGAAGATTCAGGACAGACAAAAGGAAGTACTTCTTTACTCAGCGCATAGTTAAACGATGGAATTTGCTCCCACAAGATGCAGTAATGGCCACCAGCTTGGATGGCTTTAAAAGAAGATTAGACCAATTCATGGAGGACAGGGCTATCAATGGCTACTAGCCATGATGGCTGTGCTCTGCCACCCTACTCAGAGGCAGCATGCTTCTGAAAACCAGTTGCCGGAAGCCTCAGGAGGGGAGAGTGTTCTTGCACTTGGGTCCTGCTTGCGGGCTTCCCCCAGGCACCTGGTTGGCCACTGTGAGAACAGGATGCTGGACTAGATGGGCCACTGGCCTGATCCAGCAGGCTCTTCTTATGTTCTTATGTTAAGATTGGTATCTCAGGTACCTATTTTGCATAGTAATTTGTAACCATTTGAATTGTGACATTTTGTAGAAGGTAGGAGATTCTCCCACCCCATTATTTTCCATTGCTTCATTACACTCCTCCCCTTTTACATATACATCTCTAGGAATCTAAAAGTATACTTAGACTAGATTTTAGCATTATTCAGCTATCTTCGTTGCCACGCTTCTCCACACCTACACTGTGCAACACATCAGATCAAGAAGTTTGGAGGTAAAGAGTTTTATTGCTTAGTTTTCCTCTCCTTGGTTGTGATCCTAAACTTGGAGCAACTGGCAGAGCCCTGGGAATTTCTAACTGAAGAGTCTGGTTCAGACCTCAAAGCTGACACGCACATGCAACATCCTAACAGCTACAGGAACTCTCTAACTAGAGCTGGGACGTGTAACTTTGCAGTCTTACTCTATTTTTCTGGAGTCTCATATTAAAGTGTTATGCTTCACTGCTTTGATTTTACCTTATAGAATAGGTATTCTTATTTCCTTAGATTAGGGAGTGTGATTATGGTAGGATATAGGATAAAATGCACCTGTGATTTTATGTACATATCGCACCGCACTGCATTATTTGGGATTGATCATCTCCACGTAAAAGATCTCAACTCTCTAGGAAACATGTTTTAAGAGCCAAGTGTAAATGTATGTACTTGCATGTTTCCAGACACATGTGTATCAATTCACAAAGACTTTAAGCTGTTTTCAACAATACCCATTTTTAATTCATGAATAGTCTATTGGAAACATAAGCGGCTGAGCTAAATCACGAATCCAAAGTTCTGTAATACCAGTGTTCCATTATTTTAAGGCAGGGAAATAAATGGGTTTGCTATTTATTAAGATGTAGTTTATTCACTGGTTTTTATATACAATATTTTGTCATGTTCTTTTTATATATGTTGCTTATTTTGACTTGCAACAGGGTCCTTAGCCTATTTAAGAAGTTTCAAATTGAGGACAGAAAGGCAAACCAAACCAAAAAGGCAAACAACTTTAAATAGCAGTAACTAGTAAGTTTGCTATATTAAGCCAATGAGTCAAATTTTATTTTATGCACTTTGTAAACACCCACAGGCCACAAACAGTGATGCCTGTGAGTGAAAAGTTAGCAGTTGTGGCATAAATGATGTTAGTATCCGTGGCATAAATAATACAAGGAATAAGCCTACAGTAAGATGTAAGTGTACTTAGGATTGCATTCTAAATTCTAAAGTTGTACCCTTAGCAAAATGGTTATAAATGCAGTGTTATGCAGCGTCTCATACTTATTTTTGGTTACTATATAAACCATCATTTTGACTACAACTGTGATAATGCCCTTAATAAAAAGGAAGTGAAATTAAAAGGAATAGGAAAAAAACAAATGAATGAATATATTTTATTGTTATAATAAATCAAATATATATTCTAACACCTTGACTATAACCATATCTTGTTGATTATAGTGGAAGTTACTTTCAAGTAGGCAGGCTTCAGATTGCAACCTAGGGTACACAAATGTTACTCTACAATATTGTATGAAGTTGATATTCATATCCATGAAATAACTTTAGTGTATTTTTAATTCTGAAAAGAAAGGATTTCTAATTCTGAAAATCTTGGTGATTTTATAAAGGAATAAGTTGATCTAGGAAACAACAAAAGGCAATGTTCTTGTAATAAAACTGAATGAGCTGAATTGCTGTGGAAGTGTTTTAACTAGAATATGTTCGGAGTTACAGGACTTCTTCATTATAAGCCATTTCTTAATGCCTGTCATTCTAAAACAGAGGTGGCTAACCCCCAGTTTGGGGGCCTGATGCAGCCCTTCAAACAATTTTTTCTGGTCCCCCAAGAGCCTCCCCCATAAGGTGGTAAATTAATCCCTCCCCCGTCATCAAACTGATTATTTTATGAGTGGAAAATTGCAGTGACCCCTCTCCTCAGCTGAACCGCATGGATCAGCTCAGCAAGGGATCTTTACACTTGCATGTCTCCTGTGTGTGTTCGTTTCCTTTGTGTGCGTGTGCATGCAAGAGTGTGTGTGAGAGAGTGTGGGATGGCCACATTCACTGCTGGCATTGGTCAACGGTGAATGTGAGTCTTGGGCCAAAAAAGGTTAGCCATTCCCATGCTACAAGAATATCACTCACATGTCAATTTATATTCAAAATGAAGCTTTTTTTTACCTTCTGCCATTCCAGAAGTATTGCTAATGCTGAGTTTATTTGTTCGAATTAGATTTCTGACAGCATGTGGAAGAAGAGTTTTCAAGCCTCCTATGAAAACCATCTTTTCATCCTGAAATAAGAGAAAAATGCAATTATATTGAGGGATATCCATCTTCACGTGAATGATGCTGACAGGGCTTCCTCTCCTCCCTCCTGCGGCCCCCCTCCCCTTCAATCTGTGCTGAAGAATCCCCGAATCTCTTTAGCAGATTTCCAGTTGCACAACTCCCTTGTATAAGAAATTGTTTTTTAAAGAATTAAGTACTTGTATAAACAAAGAGAAGATCCAGAAATCTTCACAGCAGTGATTTTGTCACTTCGTTGATAAACAGTTTTATAGTTTTCTTTCCTTCAGAGGTGGAACTGATCCATTCTGTCACCTTAGGGACATTTGATTTGGGGATTTCTTCATAAGTTTATTAATTAGCAAAGAAGGTATATCAGCCTGGGCAATGCAAGTTCCATTTACTTTCTTTAGTAAAATTCATTTTTTAAAAAATAAGTTAACTATTCAATTTACATACATTTTAAAATATTACAGACATTACTTTTGCCTGGAACAAACAAAGGATAAATCTATTTACTTAAACATACATGCTAAATATCTTTATGGTCTTACTACTTTAGCCTTAACAACTACATAAATCCTAATGTCATCATTTCCAACATTTCACAAACTCCAGCTCCAGTTTTGCCTATCAAATCAAATCAAAACTCTCTCACCTCTAAGTTTAATTTTAATTCTCTTGAAGCCATTGCTATTTAGGAAGATAATTCCTGAAGCAACAGAATTTTTAAGCACGACCAATTCACTGGTGTTCTTTTAAAATAACTGAGTTAATATTCAACATATTATTAGTTATACATTTCTAGTAAAAGTTAATCCTAGTATTTGTCGTTCCCTTGCCAATGTAAGGGCTTGCAGCCCTGGGCTTCTGCTGGGAGGAAGGGCAGGATATAAATCAAATAATAAATTAAATAAATAATGTAAGACTCCAACTAAACTGTCATACATTTATGCCTTTATTTACTATGAATATCTATAATTTTAGCAACCTTTTTGTGGAATATTCTACAGTCTACTTCTCATAGCAAACACACATAAAAGAGTCTTGCAGTAACAGTCTTACTGTGATATAAATTTCATACCGTGGAGACCACTTCATCACGTGGCATAGTAAGTTTTTGTGGACACTAGTAAGCCGTTGTTGTTGTTGTTGTTGTTGTTGTTATGTGCCTTCAAGTTGATTTTGACTTATGGCAACTGGATCAGTGACCACCCTGTTCAGATCTTGTAAGTTCAGGTCTGTGGCTTCCTTTATGGAATCAATCCATCTCTTGTTTGGCCTTCCTCTTTTTCTACTCCTTCTGTTTTTCCCAGCATTACTGTCTTTTCTAGTGAATCATGTCTTCTCATTATGTGTCCAAAGTATAATAACCTCAGTTTTTTAAAATGGTGGTGGGGAGGGAATAAGGAATTGTACAGTTCTATTGTAATAATGTGAAAACCCTAATAAACTATTCATAAAAAATAAATAAATGGTAAAACCCCCAGAAGATTACACAGCACAATTCAGTATTCAACTTTAAACAAGGAATAAAGCAATTAAATATTTATTTTTAAAGTTCTTATATAATACTGAAAATGTAAAAAGCTAGAAAGTCAGTTTTTCTAATGACACTGCTTCATTGTCTCAGTATGCTATAAATATGCACTTAATTTAGAAGCACTTGCTTTTCCTTCTCGGTTCCTTATCCAAAGTTATCCTTTTATTCTGTTTAAATGGAAATGGACTGCCTTCAAGTTGATCCTGACTTATGGTGACCCTATGAATAGGGTTTTCGTGGTAAGCGGTATTCAGAGGTGGTTTACCATTGCCTTCCTCTGAGGTTGAGAGGCAGTGACTGGCCCAAGATCACTTACTGAGCTTCATGGCTATGTGGGGATTCAAGCCCTAGTCTCCCAGGTTGTAGTCTGTTTAAAGTAGTCAAATCCTGTCAACCAGTTTTCTAAGTGAGCATCCTCAGCTACTGTCCATTTTTAGGCAAATTCAGTTACTGCAGTTATAGTAATATAAAGGTGCCTCATTTTGTTTATATATTCAATTCTTTTAGCTACCTAAATTCCATTCCATTGGAAACTTCTGGCAAAAACTTCTGAATTTCAAGATGGTCCCTCCCACACGAATGGAGACTATCAACACTTGTGCTGTTTATTTCTATTCAAAATTGTTCAGTTTATCAAATTAACATCAACATGTCAGTTACCTCCTATGGAAAACGTTTTTCTCTGAAACAAAGTAGATTTTTTTTATTTTGTACACATACTTTGCCACATAATTTCTGATGTTTCCATCTCAGATCATTTTCATATTTGGCATGCTCAGTTCTACCTGTTATTCAAACCTTTTCCATAGTGATATATTTCCAAACAAAGTAAGTCTAGCACTTTCCCCACCATTAATAAATCCTCTAAACTTCTTTTTCTCAGTGTTGCCTGCTTGAGTATTTAAGAGCAATGTTAAGAATAGGAGGAGTAGCCTTGGCAACAAAGGCTGTTGTTTTTTACTGTCACTACTGTTGCTGTCCAAGAGAGTTTATCTGATTTAATCTTAATCACTGGGATATAATACAAATTAGATAATTCTTTAATATTGGCTGGTAATACAATGCACAGATACTTCTCTTTTCCTCATAGAGTACTACAGAAACTAGAATATTCATTTACAAGTCTATCTGTTTAAATTAAATACCAAATGTTTGATTGTAATTTCACTACAGTAGGGCCCCGCTTTACGGCGTTCTGTTTTCCGGCATTCTGCTGATGCGGCGGCTTTCATTTAGGGGAAATTCCCCGTTTTAAGGCCGATTTTGCGCTTTTGCGGCATTTTCGTGAGACCCATTATAGTCAATGGGTTCCGCTTTACGGCAATTTCTGCTTTACGGCGGAGCCTGGTCCCTAACCCGCCATATAAGCGGGGCCCTACTGTAGTTTGTAATCTGAACCGGACCATTCAAAGCATCCTCTATTAGATTATTAGATTGGTATTTTTATTGTACTAATAAAATTTTTAGTACAATACTAATTGTATTAATCTCATTGGTTATCCATTTGTGGCACATTTTGTCTTTGGGGCACCATGGCTGCAACTTTGCATACAGTTCAGCTGTTTAAATCCAGTTGAAGTCAATGGCATTTAAACAACCTAAACTATGAAGAGGATTGCAGCCTTCTCTTTTCAAGGTTTAATTCTAAGCACTGTTTATCTGGCTTTTAACAAATATAAAATAGATATTCCCATTTATGCTAACCACAATACTTCCCTGAATTGCACTACTGTAACCTGACTGTAGATGGTGCATGAAAACTGTCTAATCATGAACATTTCTTTTTACAGGTACTTCCTCTATTACTACCCATCCATCCATTCCTCAGTTCCAGTCATGATTGCTGTTCCACCATATTTAACATTGTTTTGTATAACATTGTTATGTATATTATTCAGCTTTCTTCTTGCCCCTCTCCCCAGTCATACTTCTTCTCTCATGCTTGTCTATATGGGTAAAATGTATTCCTCTCCACTGAACTTACTGAATTCCCTACCCATCTATACATAGTACATACTTGCTAGGAGGAAAATGTATATTTTTGTAACATGATAAAGTACCTATGCTCTTCCACAAGTTATACAAATAATACACCTAACATAGGTTTATTGTATTTGTGAATGTATAATATGCATCATTAGCCATAGCAGACCCTTTGAAATCAACAGACTTAAATTACTAAAGTCCATTATTTCAACAGATGTACTCTTATGATTATGTAAAATAGCACCCAGTATATTTGCCACAGTAGATAAGTATGGTGTTTTTTTTAATGATAAATCCTGAAAATTAAATAATTCTATTTCTATGATCTCAGACATGCAGGCTCTTGCCCCTATGGCAGATATGGTCTTAAAATAATTATCAGTCAATTATTGTCATACAGAATCATACCATCATCCAAATTACTGTTTTTCTTTAGGATGATCCCAATTGTCATCACTACTCAGAAATTAAGTAGTTCATTCATCAAGAGAAAAGGCCTAGATTTACATAAGGCAGCATGGGTGTGTGAAGAAATACAGAAGTTGAAACTGTATCATGATGAAAAATTTGATGCCAGTAATTCAGAAGGATATGAATCTTTCGTGGTTGTCTATGGAATATCCAGTTTGGTGGGAATCAAAAATTAAATCTTTACCTTTTATGGCATACAGTGAAAAAGCCCTTCATTTTCTAGATAATCCCTTCTTATTAGCAGACTTGCCTGTCTGAAGGTTGGGGAGAGTGTTTGATATCTCAGCCAATTCTTATTATTCAATTTCTTTATCAACCACTATTTTATTATCAAAAATATACTGCCGCAAGAGTAGCTGTATACTATAGTAGTCAGCATGGAGTTTTCACATTCCGCAATGCTATATTGAAAATACCCCCCATACCATTCTGATGATTCCCAGAAGCTCATTTCAAAACAAAACCTTACAAAACGTATAGCCCTGATCTCAGAAAAACTTGCTTAACAACCCTCTAAATTTTCATGGCAATACACAAAACAGTCAGAGAGAATCGAGAGTTCGAAGTGTAAAAAGAGAGAGATAAAATCCAGACTCCTTTTGGAATTTTTTCTGTCAGAGTCCTCATAATTTGTTGAAATTAATTAAAAGCCAACCATGTTCACAGAGTACCTGTAATCCTATTACTGACCTTGCCCCATACAGTAGGGCCCCGCTTTTTGGAATTCCGCTAATATGGCAGCGCCAGGGGGACAATCAGCTGCTACGCTCCAGCTGACAGCGATCAGCTATAGCATGTGAGCTCCCTATGCTCCAGCTGATCATGTGATACAGCTGACAGCAATCAGCTATAGTGCGCGAGCTCCCTGCGCTACAGGTGATTGCTGTCAGCTGGAGTGCGGTGACTGGAATACAGTAGGGCCCCACTTTCCGGCAGTTTTCATTTTTCGGCGGGGGCCTGGAACATAACCTGCCGTATGAGTGGGACCCTGCTGTACTCTGACCCTCATCTTCTGCAGTTTAAAAGTTTTTAAAAATGCCTAGCTGATTTTTAATTAATTTAAGAACTTTAGCATTGAAGTCAATGATAAGCCAAGGCATGCTCATTAAGAACCAACTGTCAGTGTTCTAAAAGCCAGACTCACAGCTGCTTGGCTTAGCTAATCATGGGGCCATACCCACACCAGACCTTTATTTCACTTTAGACAGTCATGGCTTCCCCCAAAGAATCCTGGGAAGTGTAGTTTTTGAAGGGTTCTTAGGGGAGACTCCTATTTCCCTGACAAAGCTCCAGTGGCCAGAGTGGTTTAACAATCAGTAACTCTGATTGAAGCTCTGTGAGGGGAACAGGGCATCTCCTAGCACCCTTCACTAACTACATTAATAAAGACCAATAAAGGTCTGGTGTGGATGTGGCCGGTTTAAATGTGGGTTGGAGACTACAAGTGCCTGCTGTAGAATAAAAAGATGGGGAAAACGCTGAAAAAGAATGATACTGTTCACAATGTTTTCCTTTTGGAAAGGGGCTTCCCTCTGCCCAGTGCCCACCCAATTGTGGAATAATGGTACTGACTATTCTGAAGAATAATCGCCAGTGGAAATTAGGAATGTCTCAGTTTGCACAAGATAAAACAGGAGGAGGTGAAATATATTCTAGCAAAATTCTAGGTATGCTCTGTTTTTAACTGACCATGCCCACCTTTCCTTAAGTGGAGTGGTTTAAGCATAGCAGGCTGGAAACATGAATCTTGGGCAGGTCAAATTTGTTTTTTCCAACAGCTAGAGTCATTCCTGAAGTAGCAAGATATTGTAATCAGTCTGATTTTACATCAAAGTGCAGCTTAGATTCAACTGTTAGATGTAGATGTACTGCCTTCAAGTCGATTCCGACTTATGGCAACCCTATGGTTTTCATGAGGCTGAGAGGCAGTGACTGGCGCAAGGTCACCCAGTGCGCTTCATGGCTATGTGGGGATTTGAACCCTGGTCTCCCAGGTCGTAGTCCAACACCCACACCACACTGGCTCCTATTCAATTGTTAATGCACCCAAAATAGAAATAGAACATAACCTCCAGTTTGAATCACAAAAGGCTGTCTTCACCATCATATGACATTGACTAATAAAAAGGCTTTGAAATTAATAAAAATACATTTGACACAGATTTCTAGGATGAATAATGAGAGAAATATAATTTTCTAGATTAGATTCTCTGTAGAAACCGTAGTAACACAGGAAAGAAGCAAAGTAAGAAGAACATCAACAAAGATACAACAATGTAATTCTCCATCTTTGGAGATGGCAGGTGTTGTCAGCACTCATCATATGCTCAGAGGCGCATGTTACCAAATTCTTCCAAGCTACACAGCAAGTGGATTGGACTGTGAAAGACCAACCCAAATTGTGTTTGCATTTTTATAAATTTGTAGGGCAGTACAATATCTCAGAGAGGAGGTCAGGTGTCTTGCTCCCCTGGTGCATTCACTATAGCTGTCCAATTTCCCTGCTTTTAAAGTTGGATAGAAATATCTGTTGGCTATAGGTACGTTCTTAAACCGCAAGGTTTTTTGCCTATTAATGAATGAGCTCTCAGACTTTGCTTGTTGGGAGGCAAAGGGATTTTACATATTACTTGACTTATTCATGAATGGAATGCTTTGATTTGGATTCCTGCATTGAGCAGGGGGTTGGACTCGATGGCCTTATAGGCCCCTTCCAACTCTACTATTCTATGATTCCACTTACTATAAAACAAATTCAGGATAAACTATACCTACATCAATGCCTTCCTAGGGAGGCAAGAATGGCCCCCTCCTTGCAGTCCTTCCGGTGGCAACCAAAGACTTTTTTATTCCAACAAACCTTTGGAACTGAAGGCTGTTAAGGACAGGGCTTGAAGGGTGCTGCATTGCTATTGCCTAATTGTATTATTTTAAACTGAGTTTGAATTATTTTAACTGTATGTATGAATGGTTTTAATACTGTAAATAGTTTAATTCTATTTTAATCTAGACGTTTGTATGTTTTTAATTATATGTGTTCTTTTATCTGGAAGCTGCCGTGAGTTCCAGTTCTGGAAAAAGGGCGGGGTAAAAATAATAAATAAATAAATAAATAAATACTTGGTATCAGTTACTTCAGGTTCAGCACTTCAAAACAATACCTTCTGTGGAGGAGTAGGGGCAGAAATCACTGACTTCGTTTGAGAAGTATTTGGTGGGAACATTGTTCACTAATAAGGGTTCTCTATCATCTTTGTATAAAATATTATTAGATCTACCTACTGGGAATCTAGATAGTCTACAACAACAATGGGAGGAAGATGTTGGTATGGAGATTCTGTAAAATGGGAAAATTTATGGGATTAATTCCCATTTCATTCAATATCAGCTGAAAACTGCATGAAAACTCATATAAAATTATTCACAGGTGGTATTTAATCCATTAGTTTTGCATAAAATCAATAATACTGCTACACTCATGTGTTGGAGGGGATGTGAAGAGCTTGAAAATTATTTTCATATGTGGTAGACTTGTACTGCTGTTCCTATGTTGCCACCCTGGGCTCCTGCTGGGAGGAAGGGTGGGATATAAATCAAATAATAAATAAATAAATAAATAAATATGTTAAAAAGGAATCATCCCATCTTGGTTCTTGTCCTGTGGAATGGCCTCTCCCACATTAAGACAAATATTGGGTAGCTTAATTAAGTGCCTGAAAATGTTAACATCTGAAATCCATAATATGGGTTGGCGAGATGTCCAGTACTGAACCATGGCTTTAAAAAAAAATGGTCTGCAGCACAGGCCTAACTATGTTTAAATCTGAAGTCCCACTGTGTTCAATAGGCTTGCTTCATAGTAAGGCATTTAGGATTGCAACCCTAAGATGCTCTTGTGAAAGCACTCAAATTTTATGTTTCATGGAGAACTCTGAACAAGGCTGCCCCATTCATTTCAATATTGGGGAAAGTGCCTGTATAAGATGAGACTCAAGGCAGAGACCACAATATGACATGCACGTCGAAAAAAGTGTAGTTTTTTTTCTTTAACCGTCTGTAATATCGTTGGGTATTGGAAGAATATATGAACTAGAGAGAGTCTTAAATACCCAGCACAATATAGAGATTGGCAAATAGAATAATCCCTGTAATGGTGTCAAACACATCTACAAATGTGAGTTTGAATCACTGCCTGTTACAGAGCTCCAAAAAGCATAACAGCTTGCACAAGTCAGCAAATTCTTTGAATAAAAAATGTCAACTTACCTACAAATTGTTTTTAGAAAACACTGTCTATAATTCACAGAACACCTACTCCAGTGGAAAGAATTCTGGTGGCATCTCAGTTCTGCAAACTGTTGCAGAACAGCTATTGGAAGCCTTGCACAAAAGGCACTTAAGATATACAAGAGATTGCGCAGCGAAAGTGGATGGTGCCTGATGTGTCAGGAGAGGGGGGGAAAGGGGGGGGAGAAACCCCAAAGATGCCAAAAAGGATATTTGTAAAATGTTTCCAAAACACTTTATTAAAATGACAAGCCCAACGCGTTTCAGCCACGTTATATTTCAGCCTTCATCAGGGGCTGGAGATTAAAACATACAAACATGTTATCAGTATTAAAATTTTGTTAATTTGAAACATACATTCTTTTATCACATAACATAGGAACAAACATCATATGTTGTACTCACATACCGAAGGAAAAAAATAACTGAAGGGATTTCAAGCAGTGTAGCCAAAGATTCTTTTTTATTGAGGAAAATGTCCAAGTGTTTTTCTTGGCCGCAAGCCTGATCTTAAATCTTTGCATTCAATTGCCTGCAGGTTCTGAGGCCGAGAGATAGACTACAGCTGTAAGCAAGGGAACGTCTCTAAAGTATGAGACTCACAGGAGGGGAAGTAATTCCAGCTCACCGTTCAGGCCGCTCGGGGTTAGAGTATCAAGTTCCAAGATCCAAGCCAATTCTCTCCTTAGTAAAATTTGTGTGCTTCATGCGTTTACCGTTTCAACCGCCCAAAAACTGAAGTCTGTCAGAGAATGTCTGCAATTGATGTAATGTTCAGTCAAAGGAGCTCCCACCCTATTATTCTTGATGTTTCTTATATGCTCGCCAATTCATTTTTTTTTAGAACTCTGCTGGTCTGTCCTACGTACAGCATTGGACAGCTGCATTGAATGATATATATAACGGGAGTATTACATGTAGAGAAGTGTTTTAGCATATATTCCTTCTGATTAATGGGATTAGTGAACCCCTTCTTTTTCTGCATATATCTACAATAGGTGCAGTGCCCACAGGGATGGTGTCCTGCAGGGGCATTTGTGCCAGATATGGTCCTGGTCCACGGCAGGTTCTCTCTGAAAGTGCTTCTTATTAATATGTCCTTAAGGTTCTTAGTTCTTTTGAAAAAAATCATCGGCTTCTCCATACATCCAGGGATGTGCTGTATTATGTGCCAATATTTGTGGATGGTATTCTGTAACCTGTTAGTGACATGGTCATAGGTCAGGTGGCACTGAAGTCATTCAGAGGATGCTCTTCGTGAAGGTTGTAAAAGGTCTGAACCGTTTTGGCATGAAGCTTTTTTATAGTTATCTTCTATTACTTTATATGGATAGCCTCTCTCTATTAAGTTCTTTTTTAGAATCAGGGATTGTTCAAAGTCTCCATGAGAGGTGCAGTTACGTTTAACTCTAAGGAACTGGCTGTAGGGTAAATTCCGCCTTAATGCTCTAGGGTGTGAGCTGTTGTATCTCAGGTAGGTATTTCTGTCCATGGGTTTTCTGTACATCGATGTGTATAAATGGTTGTCTTGCTTGATAATTCTGAGATCCAAAAAGGGTACCTCGGTTGGACTAAAGTGAGAGTCAAATTGAATGTGAGCATTTCTCTCATTAACCCAGGTGAAAAATTCTGTTAGCTGGTCATTTGTGTCTCTCCAGATAAAGAAAACATTGTCTATATAACGCAGCCAGCAAATAAGTTGTGCTGCATAGGGACAAGAAGGAGTAGTGATTGGGCTTGTCATTTTAATAAACTGTTTTGGAAACATTTTACAAATATCCTTTTTGGTGTCTTTGGGGTTTCTTCCCCCCCCTTTCCCCCCCTCTCCGTATAAGAGATTGCCCAACACCTCACTAACAGAAGCACACAGCTTGATTTCGGTTCCCTTTTTCAATTAAGGAACTTGCACTAAGTCAAAGACTTCCTGTTCACGGAATGGTACTACAGGATCCATCCCTATGATTTTAGCAGGATATAAAGAACATATTTTTATATATCAACTGAAAGGTGAAGTTGCATGGAAAAAACCCTCACGTGCTTGAGGAACAGGATAAAATGTGTGGATAGGAAGGGGGGTTGAAAAGCTGAAGACATCCTACACAGTAAGGTGCCTGGAGCAGAGCTTGGAAAAGTTACTTTTTTGAACTACAACTCCCATCAGCCCTAGGCAACATGGCCACTGGATTAGGCTGATGGGAGCTGTAGTTCAAAAAAGTAACTTTTCCAAGCTCTGGCTGGAGGCAGAAGCTCAGTAGTAGCAGAGTAGCTGAAGAAAGGGACAGAGGAGGCAACGGGCTCAGAAACATGAATCTGAGAAAAAAGCACACAGAAGGAAAAGAAGGTCAGAGAAATGCAGGGGGAGAAGGGGAAAGAAGGGGATGTTTGTAAACTGCCTAGAGAGCTTCGGCTATGGGGCAGCATACGAAACAAACAAACAAACAAACAAACAAACAAACAAACAAACAAACAAACAAACAAACAAACAAACAAACAAACAAACAAACAAACAAACAAACAAACAAACAAACAAACAAAGAAAGAAAGAAAGAAAGAAAGAAAGAAAGAAAGAAAGAAAGAAAGAAAGGAGATGAGAACCTGTATACTGCTGCCAGAAAGGTGTTGGGGGAAGATAAAAGTATGATGGCGATTCATGGAGGCTGGCTGAGATAAAAGTGTAGTACAAAGTTGGTAGTGGGATGGACAGAAGCACTTCACGAAACAACTGGTGGTGTAGAAGCATGGAGTTAAAGAAATGAAGGAACAAGGACAAAAGCCCACCACTTTTGGCTGGTCTTAGTAGCCAGACAAAATTTGAGCACACCATAACTTTGTCTCAGAGAGGTGGAGTCTTCAGGGTTGAATTTCAGATGCAACCGCCATCAAAGCACAGCAGGAAGTGAGAGATGATCCTGTTCCCTTTCCCAGCGCCACACTTGGGAGATGGGCAGAAGAGGTGCTCTCCATACCACAGCACCACATGAAAGATTCACTGCACTTCTCCCAAATTTGGGAGCCGGGGAGGGGCCCCTCTCTGCTGTTTCTTCCTCCACCACATTTTTTTCTGTCTTCCCAGCTATCTCTATCATTGCTGCAGTCTCTCCACACTCCCACTACCTAGCATGAGCTAGTGCTGAATTTATAACCTCCCATCTAGTATCTCTTCCCACTGGATGTGTGGAAGAACAAAGCAAAAGTGAACTTAAAGGACCTGTGACACGAGTTTATTGGGCTATTGCCAAGTAATGTACAGGTGAAGGAGAAAGAGAGAGGGGTTTGGGGACTGAGCTAGAAAGCCAAGATGTCCAGGGGTTGCTATTCCTATACCTTTAAGGGTTGGATAGAATTCTATCTGGTATGGCTCTCTTGTTACTGCAGAACTGAGACCTGGCAAACCAAAGAGTGGTGGCTCTGAACTGCTCATATTCAGTTGAATTATGGTAATTATGAATTATACCCTTATTTACCCACAGGTATAATTCTTTAGAGAGCCAGTGTGGTGTAGTGGTTAAGGTGTTGGACTACAACCTGGGAGACTAGGGTTCGAATCCCCACATAGCCATGAAGCTCACTGGGTGACCTTGGGCCAGTCACTGCCTCTCAGCCTCATGAAAACCTATTTATAGGGTCGCCATACATCGGAATCGACTTGAAGGCAGTACACACACACAATTCTTTGGTTTAAAATTTACTTCAACATTTATCTTCCGATTCTGCCAAAGTGTTATCCACAGTACTAAACAGTGATTTAGTGGCAATATTCTGCTGGTGATTTCAGCCAGTGAGAAACAAATGAAAGCATAAGAAGTATGTTTACATGAGATATATGCACACATCTGGGTGAATCTGCTTTGTATGAGTATTTTAATACTCTCTGACTTTCTATGTTTAGTTTTTTCATTAGATTTTTAAATGTTCCAATCTTCAGTGAGCTCTTGACACATAAATTACATAAATTAAAAGAAATATGCAAGAATAAACCATAGGTAGCAGCATCAATATTTTTTACAAATATTTTGCTCATGTCCCTGCTATGTTATCAATACAACTCAATTATATGCTTGCTTAACAGAAGATCCACTATACTGCGTTCAATACAAATGTGCATAGGACAGCAGCCTTCATGTCATAATGAGCTGCAAAAACCAACAAAAATAACAGGAGCAATGAATGTTCACTGATCAGTAAGTAAAGTAATAGTCCTGTCCTTAACCTCTGCAACTAAAGGCAAGCAAGCTAAAAATATGAACAGAACTGTCATTTTAATAGCTGAGAGAACACTAATATTCATACCCAACAGCTAACCTTTCAAGGAGATAACACATGATATACAGTACATATAAACAGTGGGGTAGCTAAAATAATCAGTAACAACAAGCCCAGGGCAATTGTGTGACTAAGGTTGAACACTCCTAGCAAGTTCAACTTACTTTGAGATTCCAGTGAAATCAATTGGCCTCCGTAAAAAAAATCATTGTAGGAAACCATAAAAATGGAATTCTAATCTTCTCTAAAAATAGAGCATAGGTGATATCCAATGTCAACAAGACTTTACTGTATACAAAGACATATCTCCTATGCATTGGCAGGGACACAGAATATATGTTCACATGTGGCAGATTCATCTGGTGAAGGGCAAAGTAGTCCTAATGAGGAGCTGGGGAGATACAGAGTGCATCTGCAGCCCTGCCAGTTCTTATGGCAAGGGGACAAGCTGGTGGTGGGGATGAGGTTTATTCCTCATTTTTGCTATGCCAGCTTCAGCTGGTGCAACGAAGGGACTCAAAGACTGGCCCTTTGGGTGGGTTCTTCAAGATCTTTGATCAAGTGGATCCAAAGCCTCCAGAGCCCTGCAATGTCATTTTGAATTTTCTGCTGGCTACTGCTGGCAGGAGAACTGTCAGTCTTAGCTTTCCACATGCCAGGATGGAATTCAGGGCTTAAACTGTAGTGGAGCCCCACCACCAATGGCACTCCTCTGTGGAGGCTAGTGAAGAGGTAAGTATGGGAATCCTAACACATACACACACACCCCTCAGCCATCAACATCAGCAAGTCAGGGTTGAAGTTTACATTCAGAAAGGCATTTTTGTGAAATTTCAGGCCATTCAACTTGCTCCCAAAATGCTTTTATTACTGTTTTTGAACAATGGCATAAAGGACCTTCTCTATATAATGATTTTATTCTTCTTCTGATTATGACTGTGCAGGTAGATGTGGATGTTTCACTGGAAAAAGGCAGTGGTCTACTCAGGTGAACAATGATATGAGTAGATCTGGAGGGTAGTCTTGCTTGACGCACACATCAAAGTTGACACGGAATCTGGCTAAGCCAAAGGACTTTTACACTAAATGACAGCTATTCATTTCTCATGTTGATATGGATCCTGTTATTCCTTGGCCATTGTATTCTCAACTACAGTTCTGGAAAGACATTCTGCACTGAAATTAATGCCTTTTCTCTTCACGAGTACCAGCGTATTGACCTTACTTTGATCAAGTATAAATACCTCTTTTAAATTAACTTTGTTTTTGTTATGTTGATTTTTTCTTTTGTTGTTGATGATGTTCTTGAATCCCTCCCCCTGCCCAGACCATAATAAAAACATTAAAAAGAACATAAGAAGAGCCTGCTGGATCAGGCCAGTGGCCCATCTAATCCAGCATCCTGTTCTCACGGTGGTCAACTAGATACCTGTGGGAAACCCACAAACAGTACCTGAACACAACAGCACTCTCCCCTCTTGTAGCTTCCAGCAACTGGTACTCACAAGCTTACTGCTTCTGAAAAGCCCAGTCCTAGGCTCAGCTGAATAGAGGCAATGCAGCATAAGATTGAGCATTGTGATTCCTTTGCTGTAAAATTGGTGAGTCACTCTACAGTGTTCACAAGAATGGTTCAAGGTTAGCTTTTTTGTGTGTGGAGTCCTTATAGTGACAAGAAACATTAAAAAAAGGGATTTTGACTTACAGTTATAGGCAAGTGGGGTGGAGTGGCTCAGCTCTACCCACCTTGCATAGAGTACAGGAAAGCATTTGCCACAAAAGCCTGTGATTGTGCCACAGCAGTTACTAGAGGAGATCCGGCTTGTCAGTCAGTCAGACAGCACAAAGCCAAACAGAACTACATAACTTTATCTGAAATATTGCTAATAAAATATCTGATATGGCTTCAGGATAAGATAAGGATTAATGCACAGCAGTAATGAGTACATGATATCCAATGTTAAAATATGTACCATATGTAACAGTACCCATAAACGATCTGCTAATAAACTGATATTAGCAATATAAACAAAACTTAATTTTACTCTGGCCTTTCAGAAATCAATTTCCACCTTCATTTCCTATATAAATGCCAAGGAACTTCTCTTTATCCATCTTCCCCAAAGATACTGTTCAGGGCCGGTTCTAAAGGGCAGCCAGGTTGGGCACTGGCCCGACGGCCCCTGGAGCTACAGGGCCCCCCTCAACTGCCCCTCCGCGATCCGTGGGGTCCCCACGCCCCCCAACACCCCCACCTACCTTTCTGCTGTCTTTTACTATTGACCTTAATGAAGATGGCGGCCGTGGTTTCCCTAATGTACTGAAGCCCCTGCCGCCATCTTAGTTGATAGCAGAGATGCGTGCGTGTAGCACGCACACGTGCCATCAACAAAGATGGTGGCGGAGGCGTCATCCCGTTAGGGAAACAGCGGCTGCCATCTTCATTAAAGGCAATGGTAAAAGACAGCAGAAAGGTAGGGAGGCATGGGGGGCGTGCATGCACGATACGCGCACGTGCACACATACACACCGGGGGCCAGGGCAAAGTGATGCCCAAGGGCCCTGGCATTCCTGAAGCCGGCCCTGATACTATTCCCAGAAGCATTTAACATTAAGCATTTAACAGACAAATGCTATTAAGCATTTAACAGACAACTTTTCTGCCTGAAAGAGGCGGTAGTGAGACCACTCCTGAAGAGACTGTCCCTGGACCCAGAAAATCTTAATAACTATAGGCTGGTAGCAAATGTTCCATTCCTGGGCAAGGTCCTTGAACGAGTGGTGGCAGGCCAGCTCCAGACACTCTTGGATGAGACCGATTATCTGGATCCATTTCAGTCGGGTTTCAGGCCTGGTTTTGGCATGGAAACAGCCTTGGTCGCCCTGTATGATCACCTCTGTTGCGAGAGAGACAGGGGGAGTGTGACTCTGTTGATTCTCCTTGATCTCTCAGCGGCTTTCGATACCATCGACCATGGTATCCTTCTGGGAAGACTGGCTGAGTTGGGAGTGGGAGGGACTGCATGGCGGTGGTTCCGCTCCTACTTGGCGGGTTGGCTCCAGAAGGTGATGCTTGGGGAACATTGCTCGGCACCCTGGATTCTCCAGTATGGGGTTTTACAGGGATCAGTTCTGTCCCCCATGCTGTTCAACATCTACATGAAACCGTTGAGTGTGGTCATCCAGAGCTTTGGAGTGGATTGCCATCAGTATGCTGATGACACGCAGCTCTATTTCTCCTTTTCATCTTCTTCAGGTGAGACTGTCAATGTGCTGAGCCAGTGCCTGGCTGCGACAATGGACTGGGTGAGGGCTAATAAACTGAGGCTCAATCCAGACAAGACTGAGATGCTGCTACTGGGTGGTTTTTCTGACTAGATGGTGGATGTCCAATGTCTCCTGGATGGGGTTGCACTCACCCTGAAGGAGCAGGTTCGTAGCTTGGGGGTTCTCCTAGAACCAGCTCTGTCACTTGAGGCTCAGGTAGCCTCAGTGGCACTGAGTGCCTTCTACCAACTTCGGTTGGTGGCCTAGCTACGTCCCTATCTGGACAGGAATAACCTGGCTTCAGTTGTCCATGCTCTGGTAACCTCCAAGTTAGATTACTGCAATGCGCTCTACGTGGGGCTGCCTTTGAAGATGGTTCGGAAGCTTCAGCTTGTGCAGCGGCCAGATTGGTAACAGGGACCAGACGGTTCGAACACATAAAACCGATTCTGGCCCGCTTGCATTGGCTGCCTGTATGTTTCCGAGCTTGATTCAAGGTGCTGGCTTTAACCTATAAACCCTTACACGGCTTAGCACCACAATACCTGATGGACCGCCTCTCCTGACATGAACCCACCTGTACACTATGCTCAACATCTAAGGGCCTCCTCCGGGTGCCTACTCGGAGGGAAGCTGGGGGGCTGGCAACAAGGAAGAGGGCCTTCTCAGTGGTGGCCCACAAATTATGGAATGATCTGCTTGATGAGGTACGCCTGGCGCCAACACTGTTATCTTTTCGGCGCCAGGTCAAGACTTTCCTCTTCTCCCACGCATTTTAGCATGTGTTTTTAAATTGTTTTTTAAAAAATTTTAATTGTGTTTTTAAATTGTTTTTTTTTGTGCTTTAAAATTTGTATATTTGTTTTTATTGTTTTTAATTGCTGTAAACCGCACAGAGAGCTTTGGCTATGGGGCGGTATATAAATGTAATTATATCATCATCATCATCATCACCTAACCAATTATCTCATATTGTCTTCCTACGTTCTCATATTACTTCATGAAAATAAGGGTTACCAACAAATCAGGAAATATTTCAAAGGGATAGTCACTTTATCAGTACTATTACTGTTCAAACTGAATCAGTAACTTGTTATAATGTACTAACCATCACCTCCATTCATTATCATTGGGTTGTATCCAACACTATGCAAGTGGATTTCCTCCTGCACATCAGGACATCTCCTTCCTCTCTTCCCTGTTTGCACCCCCAAAATGTGTTCTAAAGGGTCCCCCAACTCTCTGGAGCACATTTTGAGGGAGCACAGAAGACTGCAGGTGGCAGAAGAAGGGGAAGTGCTGTTGTGCATGCAGAAGTCTGTTGCATGAACAGAATTGAAGTATTGGATACAACCCTTTATTTTGTTAGTTAGTTATGCATCTAACACAGACCGTTTTCTAGGCAGCTTATAATCAAGTCTAGAAGCATACAAAATTGTTAAACAACCACCATCAAAATTTAACAATTAAATACATAAAACACCACCAGCCTCCACTAACAAAAAAACATGTCGGCAACCTAGAGTGACACTAATATAAACCTTGACAAAGCTAGACCATATTCCATCAAATGCCTGGGAGAGGAGGAATGGCTAAACTGGTCCCAAAAAGATGTCAGTATTGGTACCAGGCACCCTTGCCGGGGAGAACATTCCCCTGGGGGGGGGGCACAACTAAAAATGCCCTTTCCCATTACCACTCTCCAAGCTGCTCTCAGAGGTGGCCCTAGAAAATAAGGACATCATCCTTCTGATAGTGAACTCAGTGTTAAGTGCCTATCAGTGTGGAAGTGAAATGTTGCCACCCCAAAATAAGCACATTTTGAGGCTGCACAGGGGACTGCAGGTGGCAGAGGGAGGGGAAGTGCTGTGGTACATGCAGAAGTCTGTTGCATGAATAGAACTGAAGCGTTGGATACAATCCTTTATTTATTTAGTTAATTAGTTATGCATCAAACACAGGTCAATTTCTAGGCAGCTTATAATCAGTTTAGAAGCATACAAAATATCAGGGGATTCTCTACATATTTAAAAGCATACTCATTTGGATTTTTTTTTAACAAAAGGAAATTTAACACACACACCCTTCACACTCTGTGAGCTTCCACGACCTGTGTAATGTTTACAGACAGTCAAGAATTAGCCTGTTGTAGCCCTTAATAGCTTATAGTATCCTGGGTAGAAGATGGACATGAGGGGATGCACACCATGGGGTTAAAAAAAATCCTCTCCATGACTAAACAAGGAAGGAAGAAAATGAATAGTTTTTTTTCTTTCCCACTGTCCAAGGCAAATCAAGTGAAGACCTTTTTATTTGCCCAAGCTTTTCTACAAATTCAAATATTTTATGTTATGGCTACTTTACAAAATTTTATATTGGTAACATTGACTGCTTCATTTTTCCATGAACTGCTCTGAAAGCTATTCAGTTGACAAGTAGAAAAGATATTTCAGAAACAAATAAATAAAATAGAGCACTGTGGTTTGGGGCTGGCTGCACCCTAAACAGGAACACTTCTGTTAGGGACTAGCACTGTACTGCAATATTTTGCTGCACATTCCCACTTGTCCCCAATTCAAGGTGCTCACATTAGTGTTTAAAGGCCTAAATGCCGTAGACCCCAGGTATCTGAAAGACCACTTCCTTCCCTATAGACCCTCTCAGGTGTTAAGATTGGCAGAGGGGGGCTGTTTTGGTAGTTCTACTGCCCTCAGAGGTTTTGGGAGTAGTGGCCCTGGCCAGGGCATTATCTATGGAACCCCTAAGCCAGGGGCTGCCAACCTTTTTGGACCAGAGAACACATTTCACATTTTGAGAGACTGCTGGGGTCACCAGTCACAAAATGGCTGCCATGGGGACATGGCATAATACAACATTAGACAGTAGTCACGGTGAAGCTTTTCCCATAATTGTGTTTCCATATTAGAAAATGCTTGACGTGCTGAATTTCTGCCTGCCAAGCAGCTGTTAAAGGCACAAGAAACCTGTTTTTAAACTAAAACCTAGGCTGTCATCCTAGTAAGCTGCATTAAATACACAGAGACTTACTTCTGATGTGACATTGTATACCATTGTACTGTGTTAATTATACAGTGAATTTCTAATGAGTGCCTGGTCTTTAAGCAGGAGTCATGCCTAAGCCTCTGCAAAGTTTTCACATTTGCCTTTTGTGGGGAACATTCATCCACACTTATTGTGTAGTAATATTTGCAGAAAATAATTTCTAGCTACTACCTGATCAAAGGAGAACTCAGCATGAGAAAGATACATTCTGGCTGGGGCGGGGAGGCAAACTATGGCGATTCTAAGGACCAGAAAAAAAAACAGAAGCAGGAAGAGTGTACTAAAAGAGAGGGGAAAACAGCAGCTCTTTAGGATCTCAGGGATTCCTATTGCCTGGTGTCCAAACAACTCCCTTATCGGTCACAGATCTGACTTATTGGCCAATAACACTGACAGGCAGCAGCCAGAATAGCTATTTCACACAAATTGCTTAGAAGGGTAACTTCACATTTTACTCCTCAGCTTTCTTTTTTGGAGGGCTGTACACTTACTTTTTGAAAAATGAAAGTTCAGATTCTGAGCTACTTGCTTGGGATGCCACTGAAGGCCTTCATAAGTGCAATGGCACTTATGGGCGATTGGTTGGTGACCCCTGTCTTAAGCTATGAAATTCCCTTTTCACTGAGGTGCATTGCACAGCTTTCTTCTTATACTGAAAAGGTACCTCTTTACCGTGGTTTTTGATACCTGAGATATATTTCTTAGGATCTATCCTATTCCTCTGAGTGTACATTGTTTCAACTGATTTTAATCTTGCATTTTTACATTGTTGCATCCTAGCATGGTACTTCACGTTGGAAGATGGGTAAGAAATCAAATAAGTAATAACGGTAATAATAAATATGATTTGCATTATTTATCAAAGATAACTGCATCTGTATGTATCACATATCTGTTCTTAAATTCAGTACCCTAAAATATATAGCAATCAGAACTCCCTTATGGTTCTAAATCTTTTCAACACTGAAAATATTTCCATACGGTTATGACTGTAGCTGCTGAATTTCTTTAGCCAATCTTAAAAACTTATTTCCACAAACTCACATTAATCAGCCCCCATAATTCAACTCTGTACAGCACCCTTTCTCCATGCCTGTGATATCAATGTACCAACTACCATAAATATTTAATTTATATTAGGTCAGTAAAAGGTTCCTAAGTGAGTTAGACCACATTCACACCATACACTTGTTGCACTTTTATTCCACTTTAAACAGTCATGGCTTTCCTCAAAGAATCCTGGGAACTATAGTTTGGTTAAGGGTGCTGAGAGTTGTTAGGAGACCCCTATTCCCTTCACAGTTACAATTTCCAGAGTTCTCTGGGAAGAGGGGCTGACTGTTAAACCACTCTGACAGTTGTAGATCTGTGAGAATAGGAGTCTTCTAATCACTTTCAGCACCCTTCACAAACTACACTTCCCAGGATTCTTTGGGGGAAGCAGGACTGTTTAAAGTGGGCTAATAGTATGGTGTGAATGTGGACCTAGTAAGCAAGCATTAAAAGTGGATATTGGGGAAATGTTCCTTGACTATAAAGGTATGTATTTCATTATGCTATAAAAAATCTGTTCATATGATATGAAAGAGATATCTGGTAAGCCTGCATAATGTTTGGAAAGTATGATTCAGTATTAGGTAATTCAGTAAATGCCAATAATTTTAGTACTGTAGCTGTGTCTGTGTACTGTAAGATAGATCATCTATTTACATGAAGAAGGGGTATGAAAAATGCTAATTTGGAATTGTCATCAAGAATAATCCATGTCCCAACACCCATGCACAAATCTTTGCTAGGTAGTAATTTCTTATACCCATGCTTGAATTTGCTTTCATCATGTAGATGAATACAAGGCTGGATCAAATTAAGAGGGTGAGCAAGCAAGCCAACAAACACTTGAAGGGATATTTTTCACTGCTTTTATTATTAGTACTCTCTAAGTCTGTAACTCTCCAGCAGTCCTCCTTATTTTCCAATGCTAGGAGAGAAACAGCCAAATTCCTATGCAAAGTCAGATGTGCGTAAGCTTGTAGCCTTCTCTTTCTTAAACCTAAGTGTTCCAAGTGTAGAAGTGTTCAATCATCTTATGCATGTTTATCAGCAACATGTCCTACCATGTTTCTTCCTAATGTTTAGGGCCAAAGTCTTACAATGTCATCTTCTACATGTCTAGTCAGAATTAAGTCCTGATGAGTCCATTGGGACTTACCACCAGGTAGGTAGATATAGGATTGCAACCTAAAGGCACAACCTTGTACTGAATACACACTAGCTAAAAGGCTATTGCATTTGATAGAAGCCTTGCTATGCTGCAAGAACACCATACAGACTGCTGCCATGACAGACACAGCGGTGGGATTCCTCAAATATGCTAAAGTCAGGTGGAGTTGTAGGCAGGATGTGGGTGTCACAGAGAAGCACACATGCCATATCCTTTTTCGCTTCAGTTCATGGCCACTCCCCCCTTGACAATGCAACTTTACACCAATCTCAGACCTATCACAAAGAATTTCACTCCCATCAACTTTTTTTTTTGCTAGTTCAGTATATGTATTGTTGTTTGTTGTTACATGCCTTCAAGTCGATTATGACTTATGGCAACCCTATGAATTGGCGACCTCCAATAGCATATGTTATAAACCACCCTGTTCAGATCTTTTAAGTTCAGGTCTGTGGCTTCCTTCATGGAATCAATCCATCTCTTGTTTGGCCTTCCTCTTTTTCTACTTCCTTCTATTTTTCACAGCATTATTGTCTCTTCTAGTGAATCATGTCTTCTCATTATGTGTCCAAAATATGATAACCTCAGTTTCATCATTTTAGCTTCTAGTGATGGTTCTGGTTTAATTTGTTCTGACACCCAGTTATTTGTCTTTTTCGCAGTCCATGGTATGAGCAAAGCTCTCCTCCAACACCAAAGTATGTGTATATGGTTGTATATTCTGGTTATGTGTGTTTTTTCTCACCCCTTCTAAGCATGCATTGGATAGGCTGGCTGTTGAATATCTCTAGATCTTGCAATACTGCAACTATAGGATTGCTCTGTAAATCCCTCAGTTAATCTTTAAAAGAGTTTCAGTACTTCTCTTTTTTTACCAGTATTCCTGGAAAGTTAAAAACATTTGCTCTGCGTTTGAGAAAACAACAAAAAATACATAATTTTTTATTCTTTTGATAAATGACAAACACAGAAGAAAATATTATTTGCACCGCAGTGCTATCAGGAAATAAATCATAGGCCTGACTACCCGGTACCAGAATGTCCTCTGTGTTTTGGCATTTGAGCCATTTCTGGTTACTCCAAGGCTGTTTTCTAGAAATACAGCTTTACTACCTCAGCTGTACTCTCTCGTCACTAAAATAACTCAGAACGTGGGTTCTGTCCGTTCTGTGGTGCCTCCCTTTTTCCTGCGCCTTGTAAACGTGGCTGCACTGTGTCTTTTTTCTTTTTAGTATAATTATTATTGGAAATGCAGAGACCGGTAGAGGCAACATTATACATTTTCGCGAGACCCTCCAGTTGGTAACAGCGTCAAGGCCTTAAGTCCACTCACCGTCCATTTTCCGTGTCTAAGCAACCGATCTGCCTGTTTTAGACTCGGCCTACTCAAGAGGCGGGAGCAAAATATTTACTCGAAAGTAGAAAGAAGGTAAATTGGATGGTGGAGAGGAGTCGGGGTGAGCGGGGAGCAGAAGAGCCTAAGATGGGGGGGGAAATAGGCAGAGGAGCAAGAAACAGCGCAAGCGATTGGCTCAGACACTGAACCAATGGAGGCTCTCGCCTTTTGGCGGACGGAGGGGTGGTAACATGCAAAGATCGCTGACCAACCTCGGCGCCGTGTGTAGTCTTGCGGACCAATGAACGTTCCGTTCGCCCTCCCTTCTTCTCTGATTGCTCCAGTGTGGCGGGGGGGAGTAGATAGTGTCTTCGATGTTAGAGCTTCCCCCCCACACTTACTGCCCCCCCTCTAGGAATGGGGTCGGTGGGTGAATGAGAGGGGAAGCATTTCCAAGGGCAGTCATTGTTAAATTAAGCGCCTGTCAATGTAGGCGCCTTGTTTTATGATTATTTTCAAATCATTTTTTTAAACAACGACAACAACTGCCCTCAAAACATGGGATACCTTTCTAAGGAATAAAATAGCCCTCGTATTCGGGCGGTAGTGACACTACGCCTGTCTGCCTCCCTGCCCCCCAGCAGTGCGGGTGGTGGTGGTGGAGGAGGAGTGAAAAGGGGAGCGAGTGGTGGGAGAGCCTGGGAAGAAATGGAGGGACCCTCCGGGAGCTCCTCAGAAGAAGGGGACCTGGCTCTTTACACTGTCAAGCATGAGCTGACGAACGGTAAGTATATCAGACTATAAAAAGGGAGAAGGGTTGGTAGTGTGGGGAAAACGGGGGACTGGGTTGGAAGAAGGTGGGGGACGAAAGGGACGTGCACGAGGATTCCCGTGAAAAGCTTGCGGGGGAGAGAAGGGTTGGGTCCTGAGGGCCGGATAGTGTGGGCTTGTATGTACATGTCAGGAGTCGAGAAAGGCACTGAGGCGACAGGAGCGGACAGGGCACCGCCTCGGGGAGCAGGCGAAGTGGGTTGTCGAGGCTCCGCGGGGCAACAGACGAAGAGGATGTATTTTGATGGTCTGAGGAAGGGGCGGTGACTAAGGCCGGAAAAGAAGGGCGCAAAGGAGAAGCGGGGAGCAGAGGAAGAGGGTTTTGCTAAGTGGGGCGGGAAAAGGAAGCGAAGCGGCGACAGCAGCGGTTAAGGGGAAAGTGGCTGCCTTGACTGCCAACAGCGAGAAGGCGGCGAGCTGTATCCATCAGAGGAGAGAGACCAATCATTTTAAGACCTGCTAAGGCGGGCACTTTAGTGTACAGAAGGGCTGAACAAGTGCGCCTTTACAACCTCCTTTCTGTGTCTTCATGAAAAGTAATCCAGGGTATGACTATTTGAATAGATTGCCCTGATTCTTCCATTGCTCGATATGCTGCACTTATTATGTACACTTTGTTTCTGGTAATGCAGTGGCTACATTGTAAAGAAACCTTATTGTTTCCCCCCCCCACCTCGCATTAATATTGTTATGTTGACTGTGGTTTAATGGTTGTTGTTTTTAAAACTCATGTTTCCAGTAATTTAGGATCCGGTAATACGTGGCTATCCAGAAGTTGTCCACGCAATTCCTGTTATACTTGGCCCATTGATGATTCTGGCTGAGGCTGATGGGAATTGGAGCCCAGCAACATCCAGAGGCCAAATTTTCCCAGTCCCTGTGATACATACTTACATAGGACTAATCCCCTTTGAACTCAGTGGGAATTTTGAGTAATCATATGACATTAGTGGCGTAACTGCTGAACTTCATAGTGTTGAATTTGTTTTTCCTCAGTTATTACCAATAGCACCCTATTAGGGAATATGAGGCAGTTAATGCAATAAAACCATTAAAGCCCAATAAAACCACTGGCCTAGATGACTTCATAGCCGAATATTATAAATTGTTTATTGACATTCTAAAGAAAGCATTGGCAGATACCATGCAAAAGATAAATAGAGGAGACAAATTCCTCCAAATGTGAAGAAGGATGACTGTTTCAAAAGTGTAATCAGGGATAGTGGAAACCATGGTCCGCAAGCTTCATTCAGGTGGTCCACAGCATTCTATAGAATGCAAATTGTAATAAGAAACAAAATATAAGAAATAAAAGAAGCAATAAAAATACAATTAAAATAATGTAGCATCTAGCACAGTGCATTACAATTGTTACAACAGGCATAAAAATCATTAACTGGTCCGCCAAGAGCATCTGCAATTTTCAAGTGGTCTGTGGGGGAAAACATTTGGGAACCACTGGTGTAGATGTTGTATCTTATTGTCCCATGTCATTGAACAACAAATATAAGATTGACAACTATTCTTTACCTTGATTGAAATAAATTGTAAAGAAATATATAAATACTGATCAAACAGGTTTTATTCCTTTTTATGTAATATGTCTTGTAAAACTTGGGAAGTATTAAATCTTAATACAGTATGAGAAAAACACAAAATTATTTGCCATGCATTTATTTTAACATGTTGAAAAAGCTTTCAATAACCTTGAGTGACTTATTACTTTAAATAGAAAATTATTTTAGATACCCTTTTTAAAAAATTACACTTTTAGATCACTTAAAAGATGACAGAACCATGAAAACACAAAACAAGATTTTCAGTGAATGTATTTTGTATCAAGATTATTTTAATATATAAAGAGGCATTCAAGAGGAGTTCACACTTCTGGCATTACATTTTGAAATTTCAGTGTAACCCTTTGCTGTTTTATATTATATAATTCAAAAAAATATAGGAGATGCAAAGTAAAGATAATAGTTTAAATCGGAAGGTTCCATTCAGTGCATGGAATGAGCTTCTGCCCACAGAGGAACTTCTGTGAATGAAACTTTTTGATGTAACCCATTCACTTTCATATATATTCTTCTCTAGATTGTTTTTTTTAATCAGATTTAGAAAAGGTGGAAAGAGAATTAGCTATGCTTATAAACTGTGGAAGTCTGTAAGATCAAGTTAGGTAAAACTGATGCAATAATATTTAGCTTAAAAAAGTGCTCAGTAATTCAGTAAACTACGCACAGGAACTTGCACAAGTAGTTTAATAGGAGTGCACATTTTCAAAAAATGAAGGGATAATTTATTTGTTAAAAAATGTGTTAAAATATGTAAACATTAGATGTTAAAAAATAGTATATTACATGCTACAATGTATCTGAAAATGTGTAACTATCAGGAGATGCATAGCATAGTGACAGACCCTTTAAGGCTGCAATCCTGTTCACAATTACATGGGAGAAAGTGGATTTGTCTCTCTCTGTTTCCAAATATTCATATAGTACAGTGTATACTACAACAAAGGAAAGTGTGTAAGTGTATATAAATCTTGTGTATTGTCCAGTTTCTTTTCTGGCCTTGAGGAAAAAAGCTCACTAAAAGATTTATACTTGCCTGCAATCTGAGACATGATTTAAAGAATACAGATAGCTGCGTTGGTCCATAAGATGAAAACTCCAGAATGCACAGATGGACAATACCTTTATTAGGATCAACTAATATGTCATAAGATTGTGGCTATCTTTTGCTTCTCCAGAACTTTTAATCAGACAAAATGTTATACATAGGTGGGGGAATAAGGAAAAATAAAAACAAAAAAGGAGGAATGTTAGGCTGAATGTTGTAGTCTTGAGGTCAGCGTGTAGATGCTGTTCCAGGATGGAGATTGCAGGCTGAATAAGTCCTTCCCAGGTGCTCCAGTTATCAGCTTACACACTTAGGATTCTGAGATAAAGAAGCGATGGCTGCTTCCCTTTTTTATACATTAATGTATAAAGGAGAGAGTCAAAAAGATACAGGATAGTCTTTAATTAAGCAATGCCAGGGATTAATTTTGCATACTGTACTAAGTAAAAAGAGTAAATTGAAGCCAGATCATACAGCATTATCTAGTGGTTGGAGGGGATGTAACCCTCAAAATACAAAGTCCGTCTTCATCTTCCTCTGATTGTGGATTCCATCCTAAATGGCTAGATAATATAAGATTTGTTTTAAAAAGAAGCTTTTGCAAACAGCTTGAATAAGATATATACAATACTTCAGTCTGAATTATTTTACATTTGCACTAGGCTGTATAATTATTCCCAACATGTTGTAACAAGAAACATCATATTGATCTACGGCGAGCAAAGAATTCCCTAAAAGCAGTAACAATGATTACATCACAAAAGAGCAGGAGTCTGCAGCATAATTTACAGTACAAACATGTGCATTTTTATTCAGGAGTAAATCCAATTGTGTTGAATGGAACTTACTCCTAGGTAAGACACACACACACCCGTTTTTGCTTTTGTGGTGAATTTTGCTCTTCCAAGGGAAGGAAAAAATGAGGAATGGATGCAGGCTATCCCATGTGATCTCAATTGCCCCTGCACAGAATATGTAAGGTGAATGTGCATGTGTCCATTGGTCCTTCAAAATGCATCTGAATATGTATTCTCTGTGGAAGGCACAGCCCACAACATTTCCTTATGTATTATGTTCCATGATCTCTAGATGATCATATGGTGCGATAATAATAAAAGATTGGGAATGAGGTCATAATGTATGTGTTGGATTCAAATATTCTATTTTGTGAGCAGAAGAACCTTTCACAGGACTTTGGTGACAGACAAGAGACAATAGATCTGTGAAATCCATTGAGAAAGAGGTTATTTTGATAATAAACACGTGAATCTTACGTAGCTTCAAACCTGCTTTTGGGCAATGGCAACTTCTTGCTTAGAGTATACAGCATGCCAGGCCCTTGATCATAAGGGCATTCCCTCAATTCAGCTGAAAAATTGATTAAACATCAATACACATGCACCCGAACTAAAATAAATATATTGGGATGTTTTTGGATCTGTGACTGATTGCACCAGTGGAAGTACGCAAAGAAAATTCACAATGTTCACTTATTGCCTGCCCTTACAGATGATAATTAAGAGCTGCACAGGCACCTGCACTTTGGGGCACTGATTGTAGTGAAGGGAGTCTGGCTCATTCTGACACTGATGGGTACTAGTTGCTGACTGACCGGCTGCCCATGTAAAAAAAATAACAGTGCCTTTGTTTTCCTGCATGTTTTATGTTGGAGGCAGAGCCAAGAAAATATTATTATTTATTGCATTTATATACCGCCCCATAGCCGAAGCTCTCTGGGCGGTTTACAACAATTAAAAACATTAGAAACAAATATAAAAAAATAGGGTCTTGGCAATAATAGGTAAGATCAGGCTGCAGGCTTGATGCTGAAGAGGTGCAAGAGTACAATGTTTTATAAAAAACTAGTTAGGAAAATGGAAAGTTTTGTGACGAGGCTGAATGTAAGACAAATTGTTAAGGAATATGGGGGGGGAACTGGAGAAAATAAACGTTGGAAGATAATTAACTGAAAAGAAAATGATGTTAGACATTATACTTGGACTCAGATATCATCTGTTTTGTACTCATTTGGGCAAGTAACTTGTTTTTATCTATATAATAATATTTCAAACAGTGGTGAGCCATATGCTCTAAGAAGCTTACAAGCAGGGAATGAGAAAACAGTCCTCTTCTGAAGTTTATCTAGAGCATCTGGTAACTGAAATTAAATTGTTTCTGAACTTAGAGCAGCGATGGGGAACTTATCTTCATGCTTACACCTGTGGGCCAAGTTTAACAGTTAGGTGGGACCACCCACCTGTCAATCATCTGATGTCACAATGAGGTCAGGTGATGGAATTAAAATGTCTGTTTTTGTAACTTAGATTCCAATAGGAGCAAATCCACCCTCCCAGGCTGATAGCTTGGTGATTTTTAAAAGTAATTGTCCTGACATGCCTAAATAAAACAACGATGCTTACAAGGTATTTGTTTACAGGTTTTGAAAGATGCTAGTTAGACTCTTGCTATTCTGACAACTTAATTGAATGACAAGGTATACATCTTAATAATAAAAATGGTATATCACAAGCAAGTGGAAATTCACTGATTGGTAAGAGAGTGATGTTGAAATCAAGTAACATGCTTGAGTTTACAGAATAAAAACAATTTCAAATATATTTGAACTCTTAAGAGAAATTCAAATGTGTTTGCTCTAAAAATACATGTTGTAGAACCTCTTACTTCTTGAAAAGATCCAGTGATGTTATGATGAAGAACATGCTTAGCTAGCCTTTCTAGGGAAATATTTTTAAGGATCTTATCATTTCCAAGAATTAAACATACTGCAAAGGTATATAGAATAAAAGCGTTAGAATGGGGGTTGCCAACCTGGCACCCATGAATGGCTTCATAGGTGCCTGTAAGAAGGGCCCCAGACTCTGAACTTCATTTTTCTTTAAAAAAATTAAATCTGTAGCCCTTCTAGAAAAAAAGTTATGATGCAAAATGTGTAGGTACTCTTCTAAGTGATTTCTGTGAAATAAGTCAGCTTGCCTGCCAGGATTTATAACCAATTAGTGAAGTCACAGCTGTGATAAGTGAGTTGCTTGAGTTACACCTGGCAAGAGGAACTCTCTGGGGTCCGAAACAACTACTGTGTTCCCCTCCCTTCTAGTGTTCTTGTCCTGCTTCTGTCATTTTCTAGTAATCCTTGGAATCTCCATAGCTTACCTTTCCTTTTTTACCAAGATTGGTACTCCCTAGAAATTATTTTCTGTAAATACCACTGCACAATAAGTGTGGGTGGATGTTAAAAATTCCCTCCCCAAATGGCAAATGCAAAATGTGATAACTTTGCAAACAGGCTCAGTTCTGTCTCCTGTTGTGCTGGAGATGAAGTCCAGGCACTCATTAAGAATTCACTGTACGGTACTATGGTATAAGTGCCTGCTTCAGAAGTAAGTTCCTTTGTGTTTAATGGTGCTTACTGCTAGGTAAGCAGCTACAAGATCGCAATGGACTGGATGAGAGCTAATAAACTGAGGCTCAATCCTGACAAGACTGAGACACTGTTGGTGAGTGCCTTCTCTACCCAGATGGTGGATGTTCAACCTGTTCTAGATGGGGTTACACTCCCCCTGAAGTAACAGGTTCGTAGCTTGGGGGTCCTTTTCGATCCATTCCTGTCTCTTGAGGCTCAGGTGGCCTCGGTGGCACGGAATGCGTTCTACCACCTTTGGTTGGTAGCCCAGCTACATCCCTATCTGGAAAGCGACGGCCTCGCTTCAGTTGTGCATGCTCTGGTAACCTCTAGATTGGATTACTGCAATGCGCTCTACGTGGGGCTGCCTTTGAAGACAGTTCGGAAACTACAGCTAGTGCAAAACGCAGCAGCTAGACTGTTGACGAGGACCAGGCGGTCCGCACATATAACACCTGTTCTGGCTCGTTTGCACTGGCTACCTATTTGTTTCCGGGCCAAATTCAAAGTGCTAGTTTTGACTTACACGGCGTGGGACCACAATACCTAGCGGAACGCCTCTCCCGATATGAACCTACCCGGTCACTACGTTCAACATCAAAGGCCCTCCTCCGAGTTCCGACCCACAGAGAAGCTCGGAGGGTCGTTACAAGATCTAGGGCCATTTCAGTGGTTGCCCCCGAATTATGGAACAGTCTACCTGATGAGGTGCGCCTGGTGCCTACACTTTTATCCTTTTGGCGCCAGGTTAAAACCTTTTTATTCTCCCAGGCATTTTAATCTATCATTTTAACCTATTATTTTAATCTATTTTTAGCTTTTAATGTATACCAGCTTGTTTAATTTGCTTAATATGTATGCTTTTTCTGTTTCTTGTAATTCAATTGTATTTTATTCCCTGTTGTGCACCGCCCTGAGAGCCTTTTGGCTGTGGGCGGTATAGAAATCGAATAAAATAAAAATAAATAAATAAATAAACAAACCTAAGTTTGGTTTAGGAACTGAATTGGGGAAAACAGGGTTCTTGTGCCTTTAACAGCTTTCCATTGTAAACACAAGGTTGTCCAGGGAGTTGGAGAGAAGTAGCAATGATCATTCTCTAATTTTGTGTTATGTCATGCCCCTCCACAGAAGCCATGTTGTGTTATGCCATGCCCTTCATGAAAGCCATTTGTATTATGTACCACTTATATGGCATCCATTTGGTGACTGGCGCCCTCAGCACTCTCAAAATTAAAAATGTGCCCAGGTCCAAAAAGCTGAAAGACCCTTGGTTTAGGAAGATGGGAAATACGGATGAGACAAGCAATTTTTATCAGAGCATTTTTGGTAACAAGAATTGCCTCAGTATTTCCTGCCTGCTATGCCTGTTCGCTCCCTCTAGGATGCACACCTTAAAGTGATGAGGGGTTTGAGAGTATCAGAGAAGCTGAGAGCAACGCTGGCAGGAGTTTAGATGAAAAGGATACACCCAAGGCGGAATGGTCAAAGCTGAGACACCAGATTAAGATGCATCCAGACTTGGAGGAAGGCAATGGTAAACCACCTCTGAATACTTTTTACCATGAAAACCCTATGAATAAACTATCTAGAATGCAACACGAGATAGTGCTAGAAGATGAGACCCCCAGGTCAGATGGCACTTATTGAGTTACTGGGGAAGAACAAGATCTGAATAGGGTGGTTTACAACAGATGCTACTGGAGGTCGCTGATTCATAGGGTCACCTTAAGTCATATTTGACTTGAAGGCACATAACACACACACACATGTCTCTTCTCACTGGGCTCCTTAAGGAGGTGAGAGAAACACAAGTGAGGGTGGCACAAAGGCAGTATCCAGGGCCAGGCTGAAGTCAGAATCCAGTGTCGATCTCAAAACCAAGGGGGTCAGGCAGGAATTGGGGTCAGAAGCCAAACAGTCTGTAAGCAATGCAGGTAAGGGGCAAAGCAAGAGATAGGTCTGGGGTCCACAGGTAATCTTTAGATGGGTCAGGTACAGAGCTGAAGTATAGACATTGTTCCAGCAGCCCTTCTAGCCTAGCCCTGAGGTTTTTAAGTTGGAGTTGCTGATTGTTGTTGTTGTTATGTGCCTTCAAGTCGATTATGACTTATGGTGACCCTGTGAATCAGCGACCTCCAAGAGCATCTGTCATGAACCACCCTGTTCAGATCTTGTAAATTCAGGTCTGTGGCTTCCTTTATGGAATCAATCCATCTCTTGTTTGGCCTTCCTCTTTTTCTGCTGTTTTCGCCAGCATTATTGTCTTTTCTAGTGAATCATGTCTTCTCATGATGTGTCCAAAGTATGATAACCTCAGTTTCATCATTTTAACTTCTAGTGACAGTTCTGGTTTAATTTGTTCTAACACCCAGTTATTTGTCTTTTTCGCAGTCCATGGTATGCGCAAAGCTCTCCTCCAGCACCACATTTCAAATGAGTTGATTTTTATCTTATCCGCATTTTTCACTGTCCAACTTTCACATCCATACATAGAGATTGGGAATACCATGGCCTGAATGATCCTGACTTTAGTGTTCAGTGATACATCTTTGCATTTGAGGACCTTTTCTAGTTCTCTCACAGCTGCCCTCCCCAGTCCTAGCCTTCTTCTGATTTCTTGACTATTGTCTGTTGACTATTGTCTCCATTTTGGTTAATGACTGTGCCGAGGTATTGATAATCCTTGACAAGTTCAATGTCCTCATTGTCAACTTTAAAGTTACATAAATCTTCTGTTGTCATTACTTTAGTCTTTTGACGTTCAGCTGTAGTCCTGCTTTTTCTTGAGCCTTAAAGGCCTGGCTATTCAGGCAGGCCTATGGGGTTTCTGGGGTGGACTAGTTTTATGGTGTATCAATTGAAGAATGGTTTTAGATGAATTGATGTTATGACTTGTTGATTTGTATATTGATTTATGTATTTTGCATTGTTGTACGTCGCCTAGAGTGTCCGTTAACTCGGACAGATAGGCGACTAACAAATAAAATTTTATTATTATTATTTATTATTTGTGCTTTCCTCTTTAACTTTCATCAGCATTCATTTCATATCATTACTGGTTTCTGCTAAGAGTATGGTATCATCTGCATATCTTAATTATTGATGTTTCTCCCTCCAATTTTCACACCTTCATCTTGGTCCAATCCCACTTTCCGTATGATATGTTCTGCGTACAGATTAAACAAATAGGGTGATAAAATACACTCTGTCTCGCACCCTTTCCAATGGGGAACCAATCGGTTTCTCCATATTCTGTCCTTACAGTAGCCTCTTGTCCAGAGTATAGGTTGCGCATCAGGACAATCAGATGCTGTGGCACCCCCATTTCTTTTAAAACATGCCATAGTTTTTCATGATCTACACAGTCAAAGACTTCGCTGTAGTCTATAAAGCACAGGGTGCTTTTCTTCTGAAATTCCTTGTTCCGTTCCATTATCCAACGTATGTTTGCAGTATGATCTCTGGTGCCTCTTCCCTTTCTAAATCCAGCTTGGACGTCTGGGATTTCTCGCTTCATATATGGTAAGAGCCTTTGTTGTAGAATCTTGAGCATTACTTTACTTGCATGGGATATTAAGGCAATAGTTCGGTAATTACTGCATTATCTGGGATCCCCTTTCTTTGGAATTGGGATATATATTGAACGCTTCCAGTCTGTGGGCCATTGTTTAGTTTTCCATATTTCTTGACAAATATTTGTCAAAATTTGGACAGATTCAGTCTCAGTAGCTTGTAGCAACCCTATTGGTATGCCATCTATTCCTGGTGATTTGTTTCTTCCAAGAATTTTAAGAGCAGCATTCACCTCACATTCTAAAATTTCTGGTTCTTCATCATATGGTTCCTCCATGAATGAATCTGTCATCCTGACATGTCTTTTATAGAGTTCTTCAGTGTATTGCTTCCATCTTTCTTTTATTTCATCTCAGTCAGTCAGTGTGTTCCCCTGTTGATTATTCAACATCCCTACTCGTGGTTTAAATTTCCCTTTCATTTCTCTAATCTTTTGGAATAGGGCTCTTGTTCTTCCCATTTTGTTGTCCTTTTCTATTTCTATATAATAACTATTGCAATAGTTTTCTTTGTTCCTACGTACTAGTCGTTGTATAGTTGCATTTAGGGTTCTGACCGTGTTTCTCCTTTTGCTTTTGCTTTCCTTCTCTCTTTAACCATTTTAAGAGTTTCTTCAGTCATCCATTGAGGTCTTTCTCTCTTTTTAAGAAGAGGTATTGTCTTTTTGCATTCTTCTCTGATAATGTCCCTGACTTCAGGCCATAGTTCTTCTGGTTCTCTGTCAACTAAGTTTAAAGCCTCAAACCTGTTCCTTATTTGATCTTTATATTCTTCTGGGATGTTATTTAAATTGTATTTTGGCATTATGAGTGCTTTGTTGTTCTTCTTTAGCTTTACTCTGATTTTCAATACGATCAGTTCATGATCTGTACCGCAGTCTGCTCCTGGTGTTGTTTTTGCAGAAAGTATGGAACTTCTCCATCTTCTGTTTCCAATTATATAATCAATTTGATTCCTATATTGACCATCTGGTGATGTCCACATGTACAGTTGTCTTTTTCGTTGCTCAAAAAATGTGTTGGCAAGAAACAAATTATTGGCTTCACAGAATTCAGTAAGTCTTTCTCCTGCTTCATTTCTGTCACCTAAGCCCCATTTCCCCACAGTTCCTAGTTCTTCTCTGTTCCCTACTTTTGCATTCCAGTCCCCCATGATTATCATCATGTCTTGTTTTGGTGTGTGCCTATTGTTTTGGTGTGTGCCTATTGCCGAAATAAAACACAGACACCATTCCTTGGGTTAAATAATGGGCCACTTTATTTAAACAGAATCCACCTGTCCCTTCTCTGGAGGGGATATATAAGCTGGCTGGCTGAGGGGGCTTGGGAGACCCACTGCCTGCAAGGGGAAGAGGACCATCACTGCCCAGGGAGGGAGAGCCATCTGCCTGCTTTGCTGCTGCTGCGCTGCTGCTTGGATAACATCTCTGCTCTCTCCTTCTTGGGCTCCTGCTCTGCACGTGGGCACCTTGCAGGACCAGGCCTCAGGTACTCAGCCAGCTGTGCCTGATACTGTTCCACCTGTCCCTTCTCTGGAGGGGATATATAAGCTGGCTGGCTGAGGGGGCTTGGGAGACCCACTGCCTGCAAGGGGAAGAGGACCATCACTGCCCAGGGAGGGAGAGCCATCTGCCTGCTTTGCTGCTGCTGCGCTGCTGCTTGGATAACATCTCTGCTCTCTCCTTCTTGGGCTCCTGCTCTGCACGTGGGCACCTTGCAGGACCAGGCTCCAGGTACTCAGCCAGCTGTGCCTGATACTGTTCCACCTGTCCCTTCTCTGGAGGGGATATATAAGCCGGCTGGCTGAGGGGGCTTGGGAGACCCATTGCCTGCTGTCCATCACTTTTGGGCCCCTTATTACATCAGCTACTACGGACTGCCGGTTGCTGAAGCCCCTCGGATGCTGCTGTGCTGTCTGAATGTATGAGTGGGTTGTATGAGTGAGTGTGTGATTGTGTGTATATGCCATGAGTTTTATTATTTATTTTATTTTTATCATGTGCCTGGGCGAGAGGACAGTGTTGTGGGAGGGAGGACCAAAGGGGGCCCCTATTAGTGTAGTGACGGGTAATGGGAGGTATGGCGCTGTGAGTAGGACATGCCAATTAAGGGGAACTCAACCCAGACAACTGGTGGCTGTGACGTGTTCCGGTCCTCCTCACACCCACAGGATTGCTGGTAGTTCTATCAGCCAACCCTCGGATCTCCAGTTGCTGCTTTTCAATGCCAGATCAGTAAATAATAAAACCTCCCTCATTCATGACCTAATTGTGGATGAGGCGGCTGATCTGGCATGTATTACCGAGACCTGGGTGAGCGATCTGGGAGGTATTAATCTCTCCCAGTTGTGCCCACCTGGGTATTCGGTTCAGCATCTGGGTAGATCCGAGGGTCGGGGAGGGGGAATCGCTGTGGTCTATAGAAGTTCCATCCCTCTTGTTAGGCACCCTATCCAGGTGGCTAATGGTCTAGAGTGTCTACACATAACGTTGGGTCAGCGAGACAGACTGGGAATACTGTTGGTGTACCGTCCACCCTGCTGCCCAACAGCCTCCCTAACTGAGCTGACAGAGGTGGTCTCGGATCTATTGTTGCGTTCCCCCAAACTTTTGGTATTGGGGGATCTCAACATTCATGCTGAGGCCTCTTTATCTGGAGCAGCTCAGGACTTCATGACCTCCATGACAGCCATGGGGCTGTCTCAATTTGCTACTGGCCCTACGCATGTGTCGGGGCACACTCTGGACTTGATTTTTGCCTCTGGATTAGGGGATGGTGATCTGAGAGTGAGGAATTTTACATCTATTCCTTTGTCATGGTCAGATCACCGCCTATTAAGGTTTAGACTCACATTGTCTTCTCCCCTCTGCAAGGGTGGAGGACCAATTAAGATGGTCCGTCCCCGGACACTAATGAATCCTGAGGGTTTTCTGATGGCTCTAGGGAATTTTCCGGCTGATAGAATTGACGGTCCTGTCGAAACCCTGGCCACACTGTGGAATACAGAAATGGCCCGGGCAGTTGACACGATCGCCCCGGTGCGCCCTCTCCGTTGCAGAACTCAATTGGCTCCCTGGTTTACCCCGGAGCTAAGAGTGATGAAGCAAGAAAGGAGACGGCTTGAGTGCAAATGGAGGCGAACTCCCGACGGCTGTAATCATGCACTTGTGAGGGTCTCTACCAAACTCTATGTGAAGGCAGTGAGAGCAGCAAAGAAGCAATACTTTGCTGTCTCTATTCAGTCATCTCTTAACCGCCCAGCAGAACTTTATAAAGTTGTCCGGGGACTTTTACACTCTGGTTCCCAGGACGCAATAACACCATCAATTGCCCGCTGTAATGAGTTTGCGCGACACTTTCGTGATAAGATCATGAACATCCGCCGGGACCTTGACTCCATTATTGTAGCAGTTGATCCTAATGAGGTGTCCAGAGCACAGTCTTGTCCTGTTTTACTGGATGAGTTTCAGTTGGTACAGCTCGAGGATGTGGACAAGGTGCTTGGACAGGTGCGGGCGACCACTTCTGCTCTGGATCCTTGCCCCTCATGGCTAATAAAAGCTAGCAGGAATGGAACAGCCGGCTGGGCCAAGGAGGTGATTAATGCCTCTTTACGAGAGGGAGTGGTCCCATCCTGCCTGAAACAGGCGGTGGTGAGACCGCTCCTAAAAAAACCCTCCTTGGACCCTGATAATTTGGACAACTATAGGCCGGTAGCAAATGTTCCATTCCTGGGCAAGGTCCTAGAGCGTGTGGTCGCTCGCCAACTCCGGGCTCTCTTGGATGAAACTGATTATCTGGACCCATTTCAATCGGGCTTTCGGCCAGGGTTTGGTACAGAAACGGCCTTGGTCGCCCTGTATGATGACCTCTGTCGGGAGAAAGACAGAGGGAGTGTAACTCTGTTGGTTCTCCTTGATCTCTCAGCGGCGTTTGATACCATCGACCATGGTATCCTTCTGGAGCGACTTACGGATTTAGGAGTGGGAGGCACTGCTTGGCGGTGGCTCTGCTCCTATCTCGGGAATCGTCTCCAGAAGGTGATGCTGGGGGAACATTACTCGAGTCCCTGGGTACTCCAATATGGAGTCCCACAGGGTTCAGTTCTGTCCCCCATGCTTTTCAATATCTATATGAAGCCGCTGGGTGAGGTCATCAGGAGTTTTGGAGTGCGTTTCCAGCAATATGCTGATGATACGCAGCTCTACTACTCCTTTTCATCTTCGTCAGGTGAGGCTGTTGATGTACTAGACCGCTGCCTGGCCGCGATAATGGGCTGGATGAGAGCTAATAAACTGAAACTCAATCCTAACAAGACTGAGATGCTGTTGGTGGGAGGGCCCTCTGCCCAGATGGTTGACGTTCGACCTTCCCTAGATGGGGTTACACTCCCCCTAAAGGAGCAGGTACGTAGTTTGGGGGTCTTATTAGATCCGCTCCTGTCACTTGAGGCTCAGGTAGCCTCGGTGGCACGGAATGCATTCTACCAGCTTCGGCTGGTAGCCCAACTACGACCCTATCTGGACAGGGAGAATCTCGCCTCAGTTATCCATGCTATGGTAACCTCTAGATTGGACTACTGTAATGCACTCTATGTGGGGCTACCTGTGAAGATGGTTCGGAAACTTCAGCTAGTGCAAAATGCTGCGGCCAGAGTTCTCACTGGGACAAAGAAATTTGACCATATAACACCTGTCCTGGCGCAGCTGCACTGGCTACCGATATGTTTCCGGGCCAGATTCAAAGTGTTGGTTCTTACCTATAAAGCCCTAAACGGCATCGGACCGCAATACCTGGTGGAACGCCTCTCTCGCTATGTACCTACCCGTTCACTACGCTCGACGTCGAAGGCCCTTCTCCGGGTCCCAACTCATAAAGAGGCCCGGAGATCAACAACTAGATCTAGGGCCTTCTCGGTGGTGGCCCCCGAACTATGGAATGCCCTCCCAGACGAGATACGCCTGGCGCCTTCTTTGTTATCTTTTCGGCGCCAGGTAAAAACCTACCTTTTCGCCCAGGCTTTTTAAACATTTTAAATTTAATTTTAAACCTAATATGGATTTTAATTTATAAACTCATGGCAATTCTATTTCGGATTTTTATCATGTTATATTTTTCACACTTGCTCATATTTTAATTGTGATTTTATTTGTTGTACACCGCCCTGAGAGCTTTCTGCTATAGGGCGGTCTAGAAATGTAATAAAATAAATAAATAAATAAATAATTGAATAATGAACCTGCAGAAGGGAGATTAAGTGCGGGAGCATTCTGGTGATCCAGGCAAAGCCTGTTTGCAGCTATCGGGCGACCATACCCTGCCTGAGCCTGGGGCTGACCTGTGCCAGCCCCCCAGCTCCAGCCACACCCTGAAGATGTGTAGGGGGTCCAATCCGCATCACCGCCCCTCGGAGCCCTGAAACTCCGAGCGGATGAGGCACGTTGGCCCCAAAGGCGGCCCGTACCCTGTCCCCGGGCCGTGTAGCCCTGAGCTGCAGGCCTCCGGACCGCCTGTCACCCCCAAAGGTGCCTAAAGGTGTCACCTAGCTGCCCTTTCCCTTTAACCTTTCCCCGCACTTCTTCGCCACAAAAGGGGGACAAGCCTCTGCTTAGTCCCCCTTTACCCCACACCCGAGAAGAATCTGGTGTAAACCCTTCTGCAGGTCCCCAAGAAAGATGTCATTGCCCGTGTCAGTCAAATGGACGCCGTCAGGCCGAAACAGCTCCAGCTTGTTGTGGCCCACCTCTGGGTGGTGGATAACAGAACCTCCCAAGTCCCTAAGGGCTCTCTGAATTTGCCTGTTCACCTTTTTCCGTGCCCTGTCCATCCCGCATGGATCACCGGCACAATTCCACCTCCTGCGCGGCAGGATGTCTGACCACACTAAGTGCACCCCCGGCCAGCGACGTGCAATGGCCCGGAGGTTACCGCATGCCTGTTCAATTAGGGCCTTGCCCTTTAACAGACCCAAGTCGTTGCCCCCGAGGTGGATGACCAGCACCTGGGGCACCGCCAGTTCCACAGCTGGTTGAAACAAGGCTGGCAGGAGCCTGTCCCAACGCATCCCCCGACGTCCCAGCCACCGCACTGCGGCCCATTGACTGAGCCCCAGCTGCGTGCCAAAGTGAGACTTCGCCGCCCTGCGGCCCGCCCAGAAAATCATACTGTGGCCACATAGGAGGATGCGTGGCTGCTCCGATCTTGTCCAGCAATCTGTTGAAACAACAACGACATTGGCTAACAAAAAAGGGGGGCATGGGGGGGCAACATCTAGCTGCTGGCGTCGTGTGTGTCAGCCAGTGGTCTAACGTAGGCCTTGTACGCGTCCGAGGACCACCCGCCCACCACCTGAAGCCTGTCTTTAGAGAAGCCCAAGAGGGCCGCCGTGGAGGCCGCGCCTATCCGGAAGGAGTGTGTCCCAAACTTACTGGGGTCCACGCCTAAATTCCCCAGTGCGGCCTTCGCCACAGACCAGAACTGGTATCTGGTAGGGGGCTGGGAGTTCCTATGTATGAATAGGTACCCTGACTGCGACCCCCTCATTGCCACAAAACCACGCAGGGCTGTTACTGGGCAGAGTTCTTGCTGCTGGCATGGGGCCAATACCACCAGGCGCCCTGCGGCCAGCTGCCGTGGCACCATGAGTCATGAAGAATGACCCCAAAACCGAAGGCACCCGAGGCATCGGAGTGCACCTGTAGCTCTGCCTCCAACAGGCGATCCCTTCTCCATAGGGAGACCCCATTAAATTCCCGCAAGAAGGTGGACCGCACTGTCAGGTCAGCCCTAAGAGCGGCTGTCACCCGTGTACGGTGGTAGGATCGTGATAGGCCAGCCATGGCGTCATATACGCGCCGCAGGAAGGCACGGCCGGGCGCTACAACCCTGCAGGCAAAGTTCAGATGGCCTGCCAGCCGTTGGAGCGTGGCTAATGTCACCTTATTAGAACTGACCACCTCTGAGATCTTCTCCCTGAGGGCCCCCAACTTGTCATGAGGGAGCCTGCAGCATTGGGCCACCGTATCTGTCTCGATGCCCAGAAACGTGAGAGCGGTGGATGGGCCCTCAGTTTTCTCGGCCGCGAGGGGGACGCCCAGCTCCCCAGCCAGTCTCGCGAAATGTGCCATGAACGCCCTACAGGTGCCTGAGTCCGCAGGGCCCGCAAACAGGTAGTCATCCAAATAGTGTACCGCTGATTGCAAGCCTGCACGCCTCTTGACCGCCCATTCCAAGAAGGAGCTGAAGCGCTCGAAAACAGAGCATGATATAGAGCAGCCCATAGGCAATGCCCTGTCCACGTAATATTCACCCTCAAAAGCCAAGCCCAACAGCTTGAAGTCCTGTGGGTGGACCGGGAGGAGGCGGAAAGCAGACTTGATGTCACACTTTCCCATAAGAGCCCCGACCCCGCAGTCCCTGACCATTCGCACAGCACAGTCGAATGATGTGTAGCGGACTGAGCACAGCTCCGCTGGGATGAAGTCATTGACTGACTCACCCTTTGGAAAGGACAGGTGGTGTATCAGGGGAAATTCACCTGGTGCCCTCTTGGGGACGAGGCCCAACGGGGAAACTCTGAGTGAGGGGATGGGTGGTGCCGCAAAGGGGCCCAAAACCCGGCCGGCTACTATTTCCTTCCTAATTTTTTCTCTCAGAACTGATTCCATGCCTTCTACTGACTTAAGGTTGCGGGACATGAAAGGTCGCCTGGGACCCAAATAGGGGATCCGAAAACCCACTGTGAAGCCTTCGAGTAAAAACTGGGCATCTTGGACTAGGGGGTAAAGGTGGAGTAAGTGTTGGAGCTCAGCAATTTTAATTGGGCTGGGGCCCCTTTCCCTGAGCTGCGCCTGCAGCTCCTGGCTTTCTTGCGCCAGTCGAATCCCTGTTTCCACCCCTGAAGGGGCGGCCCCTGGGGCAGCTAGTGCAGGCGTGGGGGCCCCCACATATGGCACATTCATGTCTAAACCTGCATGGGCTCCGACCGCAGAGGCCACGCGAGCTGAACTCCCAGCAAAGCAGGCGGGGTTGAACCCCCTGCCCCGCAGGCCTGCGGGAAGCAGTTGCTGATGCCTGGCGCGCCAAGAGATGGCTACTGTCTGCCCTATCACCTGCCATGGGCTTAGAATGTGCCATAAATTGCAGCCACAGGTCAGCCTCCTTTTTGTCCCAGGGGAGGGATGTATCAAAAGCCGCCCTCATACGGAACGCCTGGTCGTAGTCCAGCCATGCCATCCCCTGGAACTCAGAGTAGCCCCGATATATGATATCGAGGTATTTGATCAGTACCGAGGCCCTATGACGCTGCCTCTGTATTACCACCCCAATGTACGTAAGGAATGCAGGCAGCCAGTTAGACCAAGAGCGCTCTACCCGTCGCCGCTTGGGCCTATCGGGCTCTGCATGTTCCCCTTTATCCTTATCCTTCCCAACCGGCTCCCTGTACAGGAGTGAGAATAGGTCCACGTACTCTCCCTTCCATATTCTGTCCTTCGTAGCAGGCAGCAGATGAAAACCTAGTGGGGCAGACGTCTCCCCAAAAGGTATGGCCCCCTCTCTGACTGATCCCAGGGGGTCGGATATCTCTGCAGGGAGGTTGGCAGACAGGGTGGGCTGATTCCCTCCTTCCATCGCCGTCCCAGCAGCGAGGTGCCAGACCTGCTCACAGGCCTCCCTTAGGGGATGCTGCTGCTGTGACGTAACCTCCCCCCCGCCTGCGGGAGTCCCTGCCTGCCCATATCCCTCGGTTACCGCTGGTGGGGAAAAGAGCCAGTAGGGGTACCCCCAGGGGGTCCAGCTCCACTGCCGCTGCCCTTGTTGGTGTGGCACGATAGAGGACTCACCCTGTGTGCTTTCCGCCGAAGGTCCTTGTGTGGGCTGCATTGTCGGGGCTGCTTGCAAGGTGGGAGCTGCGCCTGGCTCTATGCTGGGTGTCCTCGCCTCAGCCCTGGGCCCGGCCTCCAGCGCATCCAGTTGCACTAAGATGGAAGCAACAGCCCCTGCATCAGCCCTGTTCACTGGCCGCTGTGTTTTCCCTCGATAACGTTTAGGTGGTGGGTCCTTCACCTTCCCTGTCACAGGTTGGTCCCGAGGTGCACTAGGATGGCCTGAGCTATGCTCTAGGGCCTCCAACCTGGCTAATATGGCCGCCCATGGTGGCCCCTCCCCACTCCTTGCCCCCACCGCCGCTGGGGGTGGGCATCTTCCCCCCGCTTTGGGGGCCTTTCCTTTCCCTTTTGGCCCCCCTTGTCCTTTCTTGGGTGGCATATCTAGCTGATTTGGGTCTCCCTGGCCCAACCCTGTCTAGAGCGGGAGATAGGGGCCCCGCTTACAAAACGACGTGATTTCAAAACGTTGTGAAGGGGCCCACCTGCTTATTCTATACCCCCTCCCGGCACCCAATTATCCGGGGGGGAGCCTAATTGCCCTGCACGCGGCAAGGATTGATGGTTGGGGTCGTGCACCCCCTACCCCCGCGTTAATTAAAATTAAAATTTAAATTTAAAAATTGCCTGCCAAAGGCCGCCTAGCCTGTGGTCCTCGCGCTGCTGGATCCGATCCTGCGCTGCCGCCTCGTAGTGACTGCACTGCCGCCACAGGGCCTCCCAAGGCCAGGAGCCTCGCCGTGTAGGCCTTGGTGCCAGCCGCCAAGCCTCGCTATGCGCCGCCTCGCCGCCGCTGCCTCCCTGTCTCCCGAGGAGGCTGGGGGGGGCTCGCCGCCGCACAGCCAGCCTGGCCTCAGAAAGCCTCCGGAGGCCCACGTGCACCGGCAAAGGAGCCGCGCCGCGCCGAAGCTGCTGCTGCTGCTGCGGCTGCCAAGATTGCCGCCGAAATTTGAACTGGATGGCGGGAAGCAGGCGGGGCGGCCTTAAATAGCCTTCAGCCGCCCCGCCTCCCTGCCGTGTGACACGACGGCGCGCCAGCGCGCCGTGTGCACGCGCATCCCCTAAGATGGCGGCCCGGACATCGGCAGCGGCCGCAAGCTCGCCCCTTTGCCCGGTAAGTCCCGGGCACGGAACGGGATTCTTCTCTGTTCCCTACTTTTGCATTCCAGTCCCCCATGATTATCATCATGTCTTGTTTTGGTGTGTGATCAATTTCCTCCTGTACTTCTGCGTAAAATCTCTCCAATTCATCTTCTTCTGTGTTTGATGTTGGAGCGTAGACTTGGATGATGGTTATGTTAATAGGTTTCCCATTTAATCTCATTGATATCACTCACTCAGACCTTGCGTTGTAGCTCTTAATTGCTTTTGCTACATCACTTCTCACTATTAAAGCAACTCCGTTTCTTCTTGATTTCTCACTTCCTGCATAAAATATTTTGTAGTTGCCTGATTGAAAATGTCCCACTCCAGTCCATTTTAATTCACTCACGCCAAGTATTATAATGTTGATACGCTCCATCTCTTGCTTGACAATTTCTAGCTTTCCCTGGTTCATGCTTCTCACATTCCATGTTCCTATTGTGTGCATCATACAACTCCGGACTCTCCTTTTGCATCTGTGCGCATCAGCCTCTGGGCTTCCTTTAAGCTTTGACCCAGCTGCGTCATTAGTCACAGCACTACTCGTACTTGTCCTTTGTTCTTCCCCAGTAGCTCTGGAGTGCCTTCTGACCTGGGGGTCTCATCTTCCAGCACTATCTCGTGTTGTATTTTGGATACTCTGTTCATAGGGTTTTCGTGGAAAGAGGTATTCAGAGGTGGTTTACCATTGCCTTCCTCTGAGTTTGGATGCATCTTAGTCTGGTATCTCACCTTTGACCATTTCGCCATGGGTGCCCCTGCTAGGAGTCTAGCCTCTTGGTCTAAACTCCTGATGGCATTGCTCTCAGCTTCTTCAGCACTCTCAAACCCCCTCACCACGTTAAGGTGTGCATCCTAAAGGGAGGGAGTTGCTGAACCACATCCCAAATCTCAGCCGACTCCCAGTGATCACCTGCAGCCAGATCTTTACTCCCAAGGAGTCGTGTAGTCGGGCACTCCTCTGGATGGGCTGGGTCTCCATCTGGCATTTGAGCTGACACCTCTCCTTTGGGCTTGGGGGCTGTTCAGCCTTGATGTTGGAGACTAAGGTTGCCTTGAGTGCAGACGGCCTGTCCTGGACATCGTCATAGAACACTAGCCCCCTCACCATCAGATGGAGTCTGAGCCAGGACTGGGTCCAAAACAGGAGACTCTTGGTCTTCCTCCGATGTGGGCTCCTCTGTTGAGGACTACCTGTCTGGGACCTGGCATACTTTTACTGCTATGTTCTCTGTGCTGCCATGGAGAACATAAAGTATCTAAATATATTGTCTACTTAAGATGAGTTGACACCTGCTTTTCATTTTTTATTATCTACTTTATATTCTTCTTTTGTGGTGATTATCCATCCTGACAGATAAGCCAGCTAGATCAAGCAGAAACTGACACAAAGCCATTACAGAAGCTCCCTGAATGTTTCTATCTTTCAAAATGGTTACTAATGTTTTCCTTAGTTGAACTGAAGTCTAAACTGCTGCTAGGGATTCATTTGTTTGTAATGCTTCACATTTTTTTTACTTATTCTCCTCTTTTAGCCTGTGCTTGAATGCCACGAATCTTTCATCTTGATTTTCACTGAAATTATAGCACATGAATTAGTCCCAGCAATGATGTTGGGTATCTTGTTCAGCACTGCAGTACACTTCTGTTAAACGTTGTACGTAGTAAAGTCTTATGTCCATCATAGGTGTTAGGCCACTGCTGATGGACATTCCATACATATAATAGCATACAAATCATACCCATTACTTTTAGAGAACTTACAGGGACTATTGTGTGTTAGCGAATTTCAATTGAGTGTTTGGGGGGGGGAGAATGGGGAAAAGGAATTGACCTGCTCAAACCCTTAAAGGGAAAATTAGAGTTGATGGGATGCATTCCCCAACTGATATCCCAAAACTCTTTGCAGCGCCCTACTACTGGTATTGCCTTACCAGGTCAACATGCCCCTTCCCATTAGTCAACTGTGAGAGTGAAGGTGGGAAAATCTAGATGGAGTTCTTTGCCCCACTCTCATTTTTAAAACTGCCAAAAGTTCTTAGTTCTCTTAATCCTTTCTATCTACACCTTGTTTCTCACTCCCACTCCAGACCGGTATCACGGACTTGCAGGGATGACGTCAGGAAGGCTAAAGCTGAGAATGAGCTGAGGTTAGTGAGAGACGCTAAAAGCAACAAAAAAGCTTTCTTCAGGTATGTCCATAGTAAAAGACAGAGAAAAGAAATGGTGGCACAGCTACTCAGTGAGGATGGCAAAATGATAACAGATGACAAAGAAAAGGCAGAAGTGTTCAATTCCTACTTTGGCTCAGTCTTCTCCCAGAAAAGGGTCTATGACCCTCCCGGGAAACATGAAGTAGAAGGGGCAGCACTGGAGCTTGAGATTGATAGACAAATGGTGAAGGAATACCTAATCACTTTGAACAAGTTCAAATCAGCAGGGCCCAATAAACTGCATCCTAGAGTATTGAAGGAACTGGCTGAAGAACTCTCAGAACTGCTTTCTATTATCTTTGTGAATTCATGGAGGACTGGTGAAGTGCCAGCTGACTGGAGGAGAGCTAATATTGTCCCTATCTTCAAAAAGGGCAAAAAGGAGGAAACGGGGAACTACAGACCAGTCAGTCTAACATCAATCCCTGGAAAAAGGGGACTGGAAGCAAAGTCCTATGAGGAGAGACTGAAATAACTGGGCATGTTTAGCCTGGAGAAGAGAAGACTGAGGGGAGATATGATAGCACTCTTCAAGTACATGAGAGGTTGTCACACAGAGGAGGGCCAGGATCTCTTCTCGATCGTCCCAGAGTGCAGGACACAGAATAATGGGCTCAAGTTGCAGGAAGCCAGATTTCGACTGAACATCAGGAAAAACTGAGAGTCATATGACAATGGAACCAATTACCTAGAGAGGTAGTGGGCTCTCCGACACTGGAGGCATTCAAGAGGCAGCTGGACAGCCATCTGTTGGGAATGCTTTGATTTGGATTTCTGCATTGCACATGGGGTTGGACTTGATGGCCTTATAGGCTCCTTCCAACTCTACTATTCTATGATTCTATGATTGCTCTCATATATGGGTTCCTGGTTGCTCATGTGCTGTGCCCACTGGCCTGTGTGCGCTGTTTAACAACAGCCAGATCGCTACACAATAATCAACTCTCATCCATGATTTGATCATGGATGAAGGTGCCGATTTGGTGTGTATTACTGAGAACTGGGTGGGTGGGTGGGCTGGGAGGAGTTGATCTGACCCAGCTTTGCCCACCTGGATACTTGGTACAACACCAGGACAGGCTGCAAGGACGGGGGTGGGTAGGGTTGCTGTGGTCTACAGAATTTTAATCTCTGTCACCAGGAAACCACTGTGTTTTGGAGCTGGCTGTGAGGGCCTCACCTGGTGTCAGGCCAAGGAGACAGTAAAGTGCTGCTGGTGTACCGTCCACCCTACTGCCCGGCAGCTTCTCTGACCAAGCTGGCGTGTCGGCTGTGGTATTGGAGGAGCCCAAATCCTGGGTGATTTCGCCATCCATTCTGCCTCTAGTGTTTTAACTCAGGAATTCATGGCCTTGATGATGACCATGGGGCTGGCTCAAGTTGTCACCAGTCCAACACATAGGGTAGGGCACTCCCTTGCAGGGCTGTGGAGTCGGTATGCCAAACCTTTGACTCCGACTCCTCTATTTTTCTACTGCCCGACTCTGACTCCACCCAAAATTGCTTCCGACTCTACAGCCCTGGAAAGGGCTGTAAATGTCTTTTTAAATTGGAAGCTCTCATAGGAGCATTTTTATCGCTGCCTGAATATGCGCTGATCTTGGCATCACAGCATTTGTCTTCATCGGGGTCCTGTGTCATACACTGACACACAAAATGTTTTCCATCTTGAGTTATGGTGAAATGTTCAACTACAGCTGACTTCATGGGAAACTTCTTTGACATTTTAAATTTATATTTTAAAAAATTTGTCAATCAAAATTTATTTTGAAGTCAGAGTCGGTACATTTCTACTGACTCCGACTCCACCCAAAATTGCTTCCGACTCCAAGTTCACGACTCCGACTCCACAGCCCTGCTTCCTTGACTTGCTCCAGATGGAGGAGATGGGGGTGGTGGATGTCACCCCGTTGTTGTGGTCAGATGACTTTCTAGTGAAGTTTAGACTTAACTGCTGTGATCTTCCACTGCAGGGGTGGTGAACTGATTAAGATGGTCCATCCCAGGAGACTAATGGAATCCACTAGATTCCTGAATGTCCTGGTGTAGTTCCCAGTAGCTAGAACAGGTGACCCTGTTGAAGTCCTTATTGTGCTGTGGAACAATGAGACGCATTGGGCTCTTTACACAGTTGTCCCTGAGCACCCTCTCCAGCATTGTGGAGCCTGGTTAGTACCTTAGTAAACTAGTGGACTAATGGCAATGAAACAAGTTGGACAACGGCTAGAGTGCAAGTGACGAAAGAGTTGCTTTGAGGCTGATCAGGCACAAGTAAAACATCATAATTGTGCCTACTTTGTGGGAGTCAGGGTGGCAAAGAAGGCCTACTTCTTTGTCTCCATCACATCCTCAAGTAGTCATCCAGTGGAGCTTTTCCATATTGTCAGAGGTCTGTTGACATCAACTCCTGGAAATGGAGTTTTCGACCTTTCGGAGACTCACTGTGAATTGTTTACATGGCACTTTGAGGGTAAAGTTGCTCTGTAGCAATCTTGATGTCCCATCTACTGTAGTTCCCAGTGAGTTGTCCAGTGCAATGTCTGCTGCAACTTCTTGGGAACGGTTTCAGTTGATGCAGCCTGCTGACATAGACAAGGTGCTTGCGATGCTGCTGCCAGCAACGGGTCCTCTTGACCCTTGCCCTTCTTGACTTATTAAAGCTTGCCAAGGGGGTTTGACCAAGTGGATCCAGGGTGTGGTCAATGCATCATTGCGGGAGGGAGTGGTTCCAGCCGCTTTGAAAGAGGTGGTGATCCGACTGCTCCTGAAAAAGCCCACCCTGGATCCATTGGTTTGCAACAATTACTGACTGGTTGCAAATACCGCCTTCTTAGGGAAGGTGATTGAGAGGGTTGTGGCGCAGCAATTGCAAGTACTCTTGGATGAAACAGATTACCTTGACCCATTCCAGTCTGGGTTCAGGCCTGGTTATGGGACTGAATTGACCTTGGTCGCCCTGATGGATGCCCTTTATTGGGAGAAGGACAGGGGGAGTGCAACCCTGTTACTCTTACTTGATGCCTCAGCGGCTTTTGATACCATTTACTTTTTTTTTTTTCAATTAATTTTTATTCCAATTTTCAAAACCAAAACAATACAAAAAGAAAACAACACAAATCAATAACTAGTACAATACAAAAAGAAAATATATATATATATATATAAAAGAAAAGATATTGACTTCGATTTGTCATAGTTCAGCTATAAATCTATAATATATAACAAACCTATCTCTTAATAGATTATAAAATCACCTTCCTCCAGCGGTTAGGTTATCTTAGTTGGTTTCAAATCTCATTAACATCCAATCATTTTAATCTTCCACAAAAAGTCAAAGAGAAGTTTCCAATCCTTGAGATATATATCAATCAATTTTTTTACTAAATAAACATATCAGTTAATCCAACTCATCAAATCTACTAAGTCCAGTAATTTTAAATCGCTCTTCTGTCATTATCCATATTGGGTCCATCTTCCATCTTTACGCACCCAAAAATCTTGCTGTCATAGTCATATAATAGAAGTCTGATAGGAATTTCCTCCATCACAGATATTTTCTTGCCATCAAATCCAAACGTATCACTGAAGTATTGTTGCAATGCCGCATCTCTTTTCCTCTTTTCCACATGATACACTAGTACATCTCTTGAAGGTTTTTCCATTGACACAAAACAGGGATTAATTCTGTTAACTTTCTCCATTTCAAGTTCCATCAAATCCTTCCAGTCCAGGAATTTTTTTGAACCGATAATATCTTTATCTCCAATCTCTTCAATTCCTTCAGGGACAGCGCTGAATTCCAAACTGTAATATTTGTCTCCAGGATCCATCACAGCCAGGAAATCCAAATCTTTTTTCATAATTAAGCCAATCTCCATAGTTTGAACCTTGCCTTTAATTTCTCTTTCATCCTTTTTTTGTTTTCCAGATCTATCTTTATTCTCCTTTCTCATAGAATCCTGAGTTTCTTTCAGCTCCTGTCTCATTTCGTGAAGTTCAATTCTCCACGCTTGTCTATTATTTCTCAGTTCTTGTTTTATTGAGTTAATCCCATTCATTATTTTCTGAAACATGTCTAGAGATAAAGTCCCTTCTTGTACATCCATGATCTGCTTAATTGTCATTCTTAAAGCCAAAGGAACAAAACTCCTTCAATTTTCAATGTCCCAGACAAAGAGCAGCTTATTTCTTTAACCAGTTACAAAGGAGTTAATCTTTCCAACCAACTAACGTCACACGCTAGACAGCCCTTATCTCTTATCTGCCCGGAAGTGTAAGAACGGCTTTTTTTCTCAGCATCCAAATAACTAGTAGCAGAGAGAATGAGCAGATTCGTCAAAAAAAAAGTAGATCAGGAAAAATAGTCCCAGCCATATATTACACAAAAGTCTTATAAATCAAAAAGATTTCTTATCTCTCCCAATCAGAAATCTCTCGTCCGTTGTAATCTTTAAAATGCTATTTTCCATGTCAGCTTTTTGCAATAAAAAAGATAAGCTATTTATATTTTCTTCCCCCTTAGTTCCGTGAATAAAAAAAAGGAAAGTCTTACCTCACCTAGGTTATCTCAATTGCTGTTACTTTGACAAATCTCTTTAGCTGTATAGATAAGAAAATGATGAATGTAGACAGGAGGATGTTTGCCTGTTAATCCGTATAAAAAAACGGGTCACTTATCCAGCTGAGCTAGCATAAAAATCCTCGCTCTGGCTGAGCTGCTGGAAGACAGACAATTCTGACGAATTCCAGACTCCAACAATCAAAGCAAAGCTGTGTGGGAAATCTCACGTTTCTTCCTTATCCGGAAGAAATTATTCCCAGTCAGAAAAGAGCCTTCTGACTGAATTTAAAACTGGATAAGTTTCATCCAAGACAGAGCTCGTCTCAGAGGCTGCACAGGCGTAGGGATCCTCCTGGGAAGTCTGCTTTTGATACCATTTACCATGTTATCCTTCTGGGCCGACTTGGTGAGATGGGTATTGGAGGCACTGTTTTACAGTGGTTCCAATCCTATCTCCAAGGCCGTTTTCAGAGAATAGCATTGGGTGATTGTTTTTTGGCCCCCTGGCAGTTGTGCTGTGGGGTGCTGCAGGGTACCATCTTGTCCCCATGCTATTTAATATCTATATGAAACCCTTGGGAGTGGTCATTAGGAGATTTGGGGGAGGTGTCAGCATTATGCTGATGATATCCATCTCTGTTTCTCTGTAACATCTGATTGGGTGAGGCTGTGCAAGCCCTAGGCTCTGTGGTGGGCTGAATGAGGGCCAATAAACTGAGTCTGAATCTGAGCAAGATGGTGGCATTGTAGGTTGGTGGTTCCCAAGTTTGAATAATTGCCTGCCTTTGATGGGGTACTACTCCCCTTGAAAGAGCAGATTCGTAGTCTGGAGGTGTTCCTGGATCCATCTCTGTCACTAGAGGCCCATGTGACCTCAGTAGCTAGGAGTGCCTTTTGCCAGCTTTGGCTGGTAAGACAGCTGCAGCTGTTTCTGGACTTGGGATATTCTGACCATTGTTGTCCATGCACAATCTCCAGGATGGATTACTGTAATGCCCTCTATGTGGAGCTGCCCTTGAGGTTGGTCTGAAAGCTGTAGCAGATGCAAAATGCAGTGACATGACTGCTTACTGGGGTAGGGTATCACCATCATGTGACACCTCTGCTAAAATAATTGCAGTGGCTGCCCATAGCTACTGGGCCAAGTTCAAGGTTCTGGTTTTGGTGTATAAAGCCCTTTGCAATTTGGGACAAGGATACCTGAAAGATCGTCTTACCTTTATATACCTAGTCGATCACTAAGTTCTGCAGGTGAACTCCTTCTGCATATACCACCTTATCAGGAGGTCCGTTCTGCACAACATAGGAAGTGGAGCTTTAATGTTATGGCATCTACCCTCTGGAATTCCTTCCTCTTAAATATTAGAGAGAGGCACCATCTCTGTTATCTTTTCAGTGCCTATTGAAGACCTTCCTGTTTCAACAAGCCTTTTAAATAGAGACTTTATCCCATTCTGTGTTTGTGTTGGAATTGCTTTTAAAGTTGTTTTTAAAACTTTATTTAAAAGATGTTTTAAAAAATGTTTTGTTTTAATACTTTTAAGTCTGTTTTTAAGATGTTTTAGAGTGTTTTGGTTTGCTGCGCAGGGCTCCTACTGGCAGGAAGGGTGGGATATAGAATAATTATTAACCCTTTCTTTCCAGAACTGTGCTCTGCTTTATTCCACCTACCCGCCACTCATTCTTCTCTAACATTACTCCATCACTTCCCTCCCCCCATTTAAACAGTATCCACATCACCCCCTACCCCATTAAGATGAGTTGTGTGAAGACAAAATGTTACAGTCACACAAACACTGTAAAAAATGAGGACAGTATTGGAGAGTGACTTGTGTTCTTTTACAGGCATGATTCCATACCCCTTAACCTGACACTTGTCTCTTGAGGGAGGGGGATGACGGGTGGAAGTCCAGTGTGTGTGTGTGGAAGATTCCAAAAGCCTAAGAAGTTTCATTAATACCTCTTCTGCATCTATAAAAGAGGTGGAAGGAGAGGCAGCAAACAGGAAGGGCCAGGAACGGTTGTCCAATACAGCTCACTCCCATGTTGTTACAATGTCTGCATGCAAGTATGCTTTATAAGAACAATAGGTAGATGGTAATTTGTGCCTGCATTCTGCAGGACTAGAGATGTGAAGGAAAACTATGTTTTTTTCTTGGAAAAAATGAAAAAAGAAAAGAAAAAAAATCAACCCTCCCCCCCCCAAATTTTTCTGTTTTTTTCCCCCCAGGCTTCCACATCTCTTTTCAGGACCACATGTGTTCCTGGACAGATAGCTACCATGTGCAAAAGAGTGTGACTTTGCTCTGTTTCATACCTGAGTTTTGTTGTGGGGCAAGAGTGTTGAGATGGGCTGGGAGAGTGGTTATACCTAGATGAGAATTAAATGTTTAAAATGGAGCCGCCTTTTTTTTAATACACTGATTTGTAATGAAACAAAGCATTAAATTGTATATAGTCTTTCCACAAACGAAATGCAGATGTAGAACATGATAAATGATGATAAACCAAACAATAACATAGTGTTAATTTTAAAAATAATCCTTGATACTTCAATATTTCAATAAAGAAGAATGTCCTTGATGGATTTTAACCATAGCTTCTATTTCAAAAATACACAAATTCCAGTTTTACACAGATTTTTCCTCCTCCTGGTTCCTTAAATCTTAACAAATAAATGTGCCTTGTTATTAATAATGGGTGATATCCAATGTTAGTCATACTCAGAGCAGACCCATTGAAATAAATGGGAAAAGCAATTGATTTGAATTGGTCTACTCTGAGTATGAGTAACAGATATTCAATGTTTGCCTTAAACACTCTTCAGTACAGGATTTTATTTTCCACTTAGAAGCAATTTCAGTTATTGTGCTAATTAAATATTAACTAGTTATTTTGATTCTTACGACTGCATTTTTAATATAACTGGCAAAAATAACTAATGGATTATGTGGGTATTCTTATCCCTTTATTTCCTTTATTACAGCCATTATTTATTTCCAAAAGATGATAATTTGGAAGCAAGGCCACAAACTATGAAAGTAATCAGGAACAATTTCCAACAGTTATTATCTTCCATTAGATAGATCTGTCTCAAGCTGAGCAGGCCCTTGCCAGCTGGGGAGGACTAGCCTCAGAGAGAGGCAATGGTAAACGCCCTCTGAATACTGCTTACCATGAAATCCCTATTCATAGGGTCGCCATAAGTCAGGATCAACTTGAAGGCAGTCCATTTCCATTTTCAACTAAACTAGTATGTTATGTTACTTGTAATATCAATATTTTTCTTTAGTTGATCTTTTCAGATGAAATGAGAGTTACTCATTGAAAAATCAGTTAACCTGGGACATACTTCACATTATGGCAAATATGCAGCTTATCTTGTATTGTGTGACATCATAACTTTCTGTGTCCCCGCCCCCGATCTCCGTCAGTAGTTGCTGGTGGCAGTGAAACTTGGAATGTTGTGATGTCTCAACATAAACTAAGTTTTAGTACAGGAGTTCCTAAAATGGTCTGTGTACAACCAGTGGCTAGTGAACTTTAGTTAGGTGATCTACAGTGTGTCTGTGAATAATGGCATGTGCAGTGGCTGTGAATGGTGGGCGCAGCAGCTACTCTGTCATTCTTAGATAATGGTGGTCCAGTCTGCATGGAAGGTAAGTAAGGTGGACCACAAGTGACAGATACTTGAAAGGAATAGAGTGAATTAGAAGTGTGAAAGGCAGAGCAATGGGAAGAAAGAGGAGGCAACTTGAAAGGAGTGGAAAGGGTTCTATGGAACTCAGATTGTAATACAATTAAATACAATATAAAATAAAAGGAGTGATATAAATATAAGTAAAATCATACAGCATCTAGCACAGCGCATTACAATTGCTACAACAGGCATAAAAAGCATTAAGTGGTCTGCCAAGAGCCTTAGCAGTTTTCAAATGGTCTGTTGGAAAAAAAAGTTTGGTAACCACTGTTCTAGTTGATACAGTGTGGTCTGGGGGCTAGGCATGTAGTAGGTGTTTTTGGTAGCAGCTGCATATTTGCCTTGTCTTGTTTGTCCTTTAGTGTCTCTGTGTTACAAAACTAGTAATTTTAACACTGGAATGTTTTTGTGTTTTCTTAGCAAACTTCACAGGCCACATAGAGAAGGTGGGCATTGAGAACTTTGAACTGCTGAAAGTTCTTGGGACAGGAGGTAAGAATAGGTTTTCTTTGCTAATTAAACATGGAAATTTTTTTAAAAATCGTCAAATAGACGTCTACTTTAGAGGATGAGCTTTGTTATAACTAAGTGGGCTGGGAAAATTGAGCTTTTAAGTTTCTTTCCAATTCTTACATTTTCAGGATCATCTACTGAAAGATGCTGGGTGTGCAATTAGTGAAACATAAGTTGACACTGGAATACTAATATTCATAAATGTAGAATTATATTTCATGATTACTTATTCTCAATGTGACTTTGGAAGGACAATTTTATTGTGCATAGATTGTATGGAGAGGGCCTGTGTTCACAACACAATTCTCCTTCCAGAGTCATGTTGGGAGTAAGTGGTAGTGAAATGTGCAGTGTATGGGCTAAGAGACTGAGCTACAAATCAGAAAATCCCTGGTTCAGATCTTACCTCTACCATGAGCTAGTGTGGCCTTAGGTAACCCCCCCCCCCAGCTTCTCTCTGTAATATGGGATATAATGCTGACTTCATTACAGGGTATTATAAGGTTTACAACTAGATAATGCATGTAAAGTTCTAGAAAGTGCTGTATGAATGCCGCCCTGGCCTCCTGCTGGGAGGAAGGGCAGGATATAAATAAATAAATAAGAAATAAGAAAATACTATTATTTATTTATTCTAGTTGAGCTCTACACATGTAGCCTTAAGCAAATATGGTCCAATGTGTAAATGCTGCACAGGGCTGAGGTGAACCCAAACCTGCACCTGTCCCAGGGCTAAAGAGAGTGAAGATTACATGGAACATTGACTCATTTCCCACTTGAGGACAATAGTATTCTCTGTCAACCATTTGCATGGCTGGGATGCCTCCTGCCTCTATTGCTGCTTCCTGACACTTACCACAAAGAGCTTTATATTAATTTTCCATGAATGTTTTAGAATAATTGCTGGGTCACTGTATTCAGATTTTATTTAAGGGATGATTTTGAATAAAATCTTTTTTTTAAAAAAATTGTCCAGGCTTAGTGGTGGAAATCAGACTTTATTGGAAGTATCTCATGCAATTTTCAGTTTGTTCCTATGCATTATATCTCATGGAGCACAAAATAACTTTTATTTTGAGAAGAAATTTGATGCTGTGTTAATTACAATTTTGCCTAGATCTTTTATGATTTATCTGACTCATGGATGTTTTGGAGTACAAACTCTTAACAATCCTAACAGTTTTAAAAAATGTTTTCTAAGAATTAGATAATACAAGGCTGAGCATGCTAAAATTTGTATATTTGTCTTTTTCAGCTCTTTATCATTTGTTAACAACAAAAATGCATTTTGAGAGTAGGAAATATTTAAGAAAATGTCAAAAGCTTTTTGAAAAATATACTACCCAGCATAAGTTGTTTTTTTTAAAAAAAAAATTATATGTAATGACTGCTTACACAGTATGTAACAAGTTTTTCCTTAATGCTAGTGCTCTTGCTAGGGTTCCAGCCAGTGACCATGCTCCTTTTCAGGATACTTAATTCTATTCATCTTTCCCCCACCATTGTCTTTCCTACCTGGAAGTAACAAGTGGGAGTGCTTCTTCACTTTATACCAGAAGTGCCTCCTGATCAAGGTTCCATACATGCCCTCCAAGTTACGTCATTCTTTCCTCAGTTTCTTGTTTTTCTTTTCCAATTTACAGTCAGTATTATGTGGCCACATTCTCAATTCTTATTGGGCTATTTTTGAGAGCTTTGCCACCACAGTTGTTAAAAAAAAGTTTTTTTTCTATTTCTGCAAACCTTGGGTTTCCACCAAGTATGCTGATACCTCCCTTTTCTCATTTGCCTGTTTTGGCTCCATTCCTGTCATCACTTTTCACCTGAATTTGGTATTGGGGGAGTGACAAAGATTTAACACTTGTTGATCTGGCAGAGTCCACATTGCTTTCAATAATATTTAATTTATTTCAGTCAACAAGATGTAGAAATGCCATTCAGTTCTAAGATTACTTTCATTATCTTTCAGTACATGTTGTTGGAAGTACCTTGATGTGGGCAATTTGCTCAGTTGTGGGGTTGTGACAGAGATTGGATACAGTAGTAACCGATTACTCTTACAAATATCTGTATTTTCAGTGTCTTATATTTATATTTGTTTTTAGCCTATGGGAAGGTATTTCTGGTGAGGAAAATAAGTGGTCATGATGCTGGCAAGCTGTATGCCATGAAGGTTTTGAAAAAAGCAACAATAATTCAAAAAGCCAAAACAACTGAGCATACAAAGACTGAACGACAAGTACTAGAACATATACGACAGTCTCCATTTTTGGTCACTTTGCGTTATGCTTTTCAGACGGACACAAAACTTCATCTTATTCTGGGTAAGTTTTTATAAAATATAGAAGTTATTTTGCTGAAACAAAAAAATCAAGCCATAAAGATCTGCTTCTACAAATTATTGAATTAAAAGTATTAGAACAATTACCTTTCTTTGTATTCCAGTCCATAGTATGGGTTGTAGCCAACTAACTCATACTTAGAGTAGACCCATTGAAATCAATGGTCAAGTTAGTTGTCCATTAATTTTAGTGGGTCTTCTTTGAGTGTGTTGAACCCAACCTTATAGGTCCATGAGAAACAAAAGTAGAAATAATTTAAAACACATTTCCTTCAGTTTTAAAACTTCATTTTATATTTATAGTTTTCTTCCATTGAATCTCTTAAAATGGATTCATCAGCATTATTTGTAAAACTAGTTTTATCACCAAAAATGAACAAAAAAAACCCCTAATCCTTCATATCAAATAAACAAAAAACCCTGACCATATTCAAATACTGTACATTTGTTAAATTGAATAAGACAAGACTGCTATGTTTAGGATTCATCAACTGAGTTGGATAAAATAGAATCAGTTGATTACCACTGCCTTCTATATTAAATGAAATGCCTTCCATTTAATTTTGCTGGGGTAATTGGAGCTACCTTGTGTGGTTTTTCTTGCACATACTTTGTATTCTATGATGTTAGTGGTACTTGCATAAGCAAGAAGTAGTCACTGTGAGCATTCGGTGTAAAATGAACTCTGATCAGTTTATAAACAAGTCAGCTTCAAACCATTGGTTATGAAGGCTTATGAAGCTTCCTTAATAACATAAGAATATAACGTAAGAAGAGCCCTACTGGATCTGGTCAAAGGTCCATCTAGTCCAGTATCCTGTTTTCACAAGGCCTTTTGTTTTAATTACCCAGAATAATTTGGCATCATCAGCAAACTTGGCTATCTTCCTGCTCACCCCTAACCATAGATACTTTATGAACAAGTTAAAAAACCCAGGACCCAGTTCCAATCCTTCTGGGACCCCGCTTTCTACATCTCTCCATTGGGAGAACTATCCATTTATTCCTACTCTCTACTTCCTGTTCTGTAACCTGTTACTGATCCATAAGGACCTGTCCTCTTATCCCCTGATTGCTGTCTTGTTCAGTAGGTTTGGTGAGGGGCTTTATCCAAATCTTTTTTGAAAGTCCAAGGACACTGTGTCAGCTGGATCACATCTATCTATCTATCTATCTATCTATCTATCTATCTATCTATCTATCTATCTATCTATCTATCTATCTATCTATCTATCTATCTATCTATCTATCTATCTATCTATCTATCTATCTATCTATCTACCTACCTACCTACCTACCTACCTACCTACCTACCTACCACCCCATAGCCAAAGCTCTCTGGGCAGTTTACAGCAATTAAAAACATTAAAAACAAATATACAAATTTTAAAACACAAAAACAATTTAAAAACACAATTTTAAAAAATGTAAAAACAATTTAAAAACATATGTCTGCTGGCACTCTCAGAGAAGTTTAAAATTTTAGTGTGACAAGATTTGCCCTTGCAAAAGCCATGCAGGTTCTGCTTCAGCAGGAGTTGTTATTCTTTATGCTTGGTAATATTATCACTAATAATGATTTCCACCAGTTTTCCCAGAACAGATATTGAACTAACTGGTCTGTAATTTCCTGGATGCCCCTGGTTCCATTTTTTAAAATTGGTGTTAACACTGGCCATTCTCTAGTCTTTGGCTGCAAAAGCTGATCTTAGTATCAAGTTGCATATTTTTGTTAGATCAGCAGTTTCACATTTGAGCTTTTTAAGAACTCTCAGAGTGATGCCATCTGGATATGGCGATTTGAAAGTTAATTCAGGCACAGGGATCTGTCAAACATCTTCCGCTGTGTAGACAGATGCAAATAATTTATTCAGCCTCTCTGCAATCTTCCTTTCCTTCTTTAGCATAATTTTTACTGTCTTGACATCCAAAGGTCCAACCACCTACCTATCCAGTTTCTGGCTTCTAATGTACAGTATATAGAGAATGTTTTGTTGTATTGGTCTTTAAGTTCGATTTCTCTCAAATTCCTTTCTGCCAGTTTGCATTTTCTTTGCCAAGATCGAGAACAAGCCAAACCTGGATAAATACTGACATAACAAGCAAGCAACAATACACCCCCCTTAAACATCTATACCAAGCACTCCCCCTTGTCTATTCCCATTTAACAGGCTCTCAACTGGGGGTATAGAAACCACTTTCTCCAACTTTCAAACATACTGGGCAATTACATTTCCCTCGTCTCTCACTCAAGGGACCAAAAACTCTCCAAATATCAGACTCTTACCTTACTAAGAGGTAAGAATTAATGCCTCCAATGTGTTACCCTGTTGTGCTTTGGTCTCTTTGAGTTGCTGTTGTATGCCCTTGCAGTTTCAAAGTTTGGTCCTCCTGTCCCCCATTTGGATGATTGTAAATGTTTTCACCATCTGGGAGCTAATTTATCCCAAACTGGATACTTCTCGGCTCCTGGCTCCTCCCCACAATCAGTTTAAAAGCTGCTCTGCCAACTTTTTGATTTTAAGAACCAATCATGTGATACTATCCTGATTCAAGTGGAATCCTTCCTTTTTGTCCAAACATATATAACACAAGAAGAGCCTTCTGGATCAGAGCAAAGGCCCTCAGCTCATAGTCCTGTGCTAGCCCGTTTGCACTGGCTTCCAATATGCTTCCGGGCCAGATTCAAAGTGTTGGTACTTACCTATAAAGCCTTATACGGTGCGGGACCACGATATCTGTCGGAACGCCTCTCCCAATATGAACCGGCCCGTACACTACGGTCTACTACGAAGGCCCTCCTCCGGGTTCCGACTCATAGGGAAGCCCGGAGAGTGGTGACAAGATCTAGGGCCTTCTCAGTGGTGGCCCCCGAACTATGGAATGGTCTCCCTGAGGAGGTGCGCCTGGCGCCGACACTATCATCTTTTCGGCGCCAGGTTAAAACCTTTCTCTGAGGCATTTTAATTCCTGTTAATTCTAAATTATTATATTTTGATTTTAGACTGTACAGTTTTTTGTACAGTTTTGTATTGTGATATACTGTATTGTGTTATTTTTATTGTATTTTTAATGTTCACCGCCCAGAGAGCTGTTGTTAGTTGGGCGGTATATAAGCTTAATAAAATAAATAAATAAATAAATAAATAAATAAATAAATAAATAATAGTGGCCTACCAGATGCCCATGGGAAGCCCATCTCCCAGTGCCTAACAAATTCAGATTCAACCCCCTCCTCCTGACTTATCTACACATTGAGATTACATGGCTGCAACTTGTCTAGCTGGCCTTGCAACGTGGAACAGATAGGACTTAGTGAGAGCTACCTTGAAAATCATGGTTTTCAACCTCCTACTTGGCAACATAAATTTTGTTTCCAGGACCACAGAGCTTCATGAGCCAATGTAATTGGTGCCAGTGGGCAACATCTTCAGCCTTAGCGCCAAGAAGGCAAGTTACCATGTAATCTGGACACCCATTACATACCCAGCTATCTATGTTTTCATTATTGATTCACCCATTACTAGGACCCCTCCCCAAACCCTGTAGCAGTATCCTTGGCATGAAAGGATAACTGCTTATCAACTAAGGAATGGGTCCCTTCTAAGGACCTTCTAATTGCCACCCTGGGCTCCTGCTGGGAGGAAGGGTGGGGTAAGAACATAAGAAGAGCCTGCTGGATCAGGCCAGTGGCGCATCTAGTCCAGCATCCTGTTCTCACAGTGGCCAACCAGGTGCCTGGGGGAAGCCCGCAAGCAGGACCCGAGTGCAAGAACACTCTCCCCTCCTGAGGCTTCCGGCAACTGATTTTCAGAAGCATGCTGCCTCTGACTAGGGTGGCAGAGCACAGCCATCATGGCTAGTAGCCATTGATAGCCCTGTCCTCCATGAATTTGTCTAATCTTCTTTTAAAGCCATCCAAGCTGGTGGCCATTACTGCATCTTGTGGGAGCAAATTCCATAGTTTAACTATGCGCTGAGTAAAGAAGTACTTCCTTTTGTCTGTCCTGAATCTTCCAACATTCAGCTTCTTTGAATGTCCACGAGTTCTAGTATTATGAGAGAGGGAGAAGAACCTTTCTCTATCCACCCTCTCAATGCCATGCATAATTTTATACACTTCTATCATGTCTCCTCTGACCCGCCTTTTCTCTAAACTAAAAAGCCCCAAATGCTGCAACCTTTCCTCGTAAGGGAGTCGCTCCATCCCCTTGATCATTTTGGTTGCCCTCTTCTGAACCTTTTCCAACTCTATAATATCCTTTTTGAGATGAGGCGACCAGAACTGCACACAGTATTCCAAATACGGCCGCACCATAGATTTATACAACGGCATTATGATATCGGCTGTTTTATTTTCAATACCTTTCCTAATTATTGCTAGCATGGAATTTGCCTTTTTCACAGCTGCCGCACACTGGGTCGACATTTTCATCGTGCTGTCCACTACAACCCCGAGGTCTCTCTCCTGGTCAGTCACTGCCAGTTCAGACCCCATGAGCGTATATGTGAAATTAAGATTTTTTGATCCAATATGCATAATTTTACACTTGTTTATATTGAACTGCATTTGCCATTTTCCCGCCCATTCACTCAGTTTGGAGAGGTCTTTTTGGAGCTCTTTGCAATCCCTTTTTGTTTTAACAACCCTGAACAATTTAGTGTCGTCAGCAAACTTGGCCACTTCACTGCTCACTCCTAATTCTAGGTCATTAATAATAAATAAATAAATAAGGGATTATTTCCCATTTCCTCACAGTGACAAGACCCTCATTCTCCATGAAAGCAGGGGAGCTGTCACCCTAGGAGTAGGACACAGCTATCTCATCCCCAAAGGCCTCGCCCACCAACCTCTCTGCTTCTCTTAGCTTCTCCAGGTCATCCACATAGGCTTCAAGGGAACAGACCCATTCCCTGGGGTCCAGCAGGTCATTACACCAAGCGTGCACACACTACTTCTGTCAGCAGGCAGATGGTCATACATGTGACATTCTGTACAATACACTGGACAATCCCCACTTCCCTGCTGGCTTTCTAATTGCATACCTGTTGTTGTTGTTGTTTGTTGAGTTACTTTACTTGAGAACATGGGATTTGTTAGATTGTTAAGGTGAGAGGCAGAGCAATCTGCCCTGGCCTTCTAACCCTGCTATTGAACTAGCTCACCTGTTATCTTGGGCTAATTCTTTGTTACTGGGGTTAAGATGCTTTGTCAGCTGGGACTCATGGTTTGTTTAGCTAATTCAAATTTGTTTTAAACCATGACCTCTGCTATGTAACAACTAGCTATGTTTTTGGAAAGTAAACTCTGCTGAAGTCCTCCCAGCTACACAGAAAGCAAAGTGGGGAGCCCAAAGTCTGAGGTTCCCATGGATTTCTTCCTGCTCAGGCACATACTAAAACCATAGTTTCACATTGGACAGTGAAAATGGCCACTGTGGCTTATTGCCTTCTGCCTAACTTTTGTCACTGTGGTAAAAGATTTATTTAAAAGGTTATATTCTGCAAGAGTAGCCCTAACCATATTGAGTATATTCACTTTTTCAGTGATCTGAAAGAAAGTCAGATTAGAAAATACAGACATTCATGTTTTGTGTGTGTGAGAAGAGCAAGCAACCAGGATGCTGTGCTGCAATGGAGAGCAGAAAAGGAGTATCTGAGATGAAACCAATAAGTAATTTCTGTAGTTGTTATAAAGAGTCTGCTGATTGTTGCTCTTAAGACATTTATAAATACTTTCTGACAAATCACAAATCAAATTGTGTTGAAATTGTATTTATGCAGACTAACAAATGCCAACTGTGTGGCTGCTTAGATAAGCTTTCTACCTTCAGTGCTGACGTGCCCCACTTCAGGTTTTACAAATGTTAACACATCTAGATAAATAAGACTTGTTTCTCTCACCCCTTTTGATTTTTTCCCTTTAGTAACATAGCTTGTCAGTGTGGGTTTCTGGTTTGCTGCTACAGATAGTTCTGTTGCATAACCCTCATGTAAACTTCTCTTGCGGTTGCCTCAGAAATTTTGGGCTTGTCAAAGGCAAACATGTCATTCATACCTACAAGTGGCATGAATCAAAGAGGGAACCCTTGAAGTGCTTTGTGGTATCTTGTTGATCCAGACATTTAAAAAATCCTGCAGCAAGTATCTACTTTCATTTTCAGCAGTGTCTTTAAGCTTACTATAACACCATTGTGAGATCTTAGGGAAAGGGAGTGTGAACACCAGAGTGGGGAGAGTATACAGAAAGAGAGTTTCATTGCAACTGACAGGTCTAGCTTGCAATCGGAGGTGATGATTTTACCAGTGCTTTCCAATCCTAATGTCTTGAGGAAAGAAACTTTGCAAAAGCAAAACTTATGTCTCTAAGCTTAAGGAAGATGCCAGAATGAGGAGGGGAAAATGATGAAGGGAGAGCTCTGCTGTGACTGACAGGTCACACTTGTAATCCAGGGGTGGTGAAGTTCCAGCATTGGAGCACATCGTGGCCCACTAGGGGGTCAAATTTGGCCCACAAAGCCATTTTTAAAAAAACACCAACCTGCCAGTCCGCTGATGTCACTCCACAGGGGGAACATCAATTGATGGGCAGGGAGTGGGGTTCAGTTCTATATTTGCTGTGTGTGCCAGTTCCTCTGTTGGGAACAGGCACATGCAGCTACAGCACAGTGCAGGGTTGTTTGAAAGAGCTTTTGCAAACAGTCCAATGTTGCTCTTTGAACCTCTGAAGACTGGAGATGTAAAGAGTACCACAGGGCTCTTTGAAAAATGGCTTTAAAACAGACCTGTGCTATGTTTGAAGTCCCAACAATTGGGGCTTCAAAGCACAGTGTCACTTGATGTCATAGTGAATGGGCCTCACCCACCTGTCAGATTTGGGCCACCAGGATGGGGAGATAAGGATCTGGCGCACTGGCCAGAAAACGTGCCCCACCCCTGTTATCATTGGAGGGAATTATATCAGGCAGAAAGCAAATCTTATAGTTCTTTCCACCCAAATCAACTTTAAAGTTACCTAGCGTGAAAGCTCCTGGGCCAATTTGTCTTCAGTCTGGCAGGGGCATCTGTCTCATGTCTGCAGTTTTCAAACCAATTGGCCACAAAACACTGTTCCTTCTTTTTTCTTATTATTTTAAAGTAAATTTTAAGCATAAAACCTCCTATCTGACTCTAATTTGGCAGGCTATTCACTCTGGAGGGGCTAGTATGCTTGCAGATTTCATTCACTTTTGCCAAAAGGGGGAAAACGCAATAGCTTTTAAAACTTATTTTCGTGGAAGTGAAGGTGAAGGGAAGGGTATGGGGGCAAAGTAGACTTGGACTTCTGTGCTTTATTGGGCAATCTCTGAAACAGTCCAAACTGAATCAGGCTATTTGACAAAATGCCAAATTAGTGTCCAGACGCAATCTAGTGATTGGTGTACAGCTGTACTCCAAACAAACCTGTAGTTGAAACTCAGTGGGCCAAGGAAATATGGGGTGCTTGCAGAAGGTGGGCTCTTGGAACTCTTTGTTGCAATTCTGGCTGCAACAGAAAAGCAACTGAGCAGCTACATTAGTGGTTTTTTATACACATTCTGCTATGTTCTGTCCACGCAGTGGGCATGAGTCTCTCCTTTTTCACTCAGTTGCTTGCAGTTTATTCATTACCAGATGTTGCTACCTTCTCCCAGCAATGAGATACTAAAGGAGTTAATGCAGAATGACTTTCCCAGTGGCTGTGCATTCTCTGTGCTAAGAAAAACTTCAGTTTTTAAAATTGTAAATGTCTACACACATTAGACAACTTAGTGTAATTAGGGGACCAATAAGGTTAGTGCTAGTGGAAAGAGCAAGTAATTAATAGCAGAAACCAGCAGGAGGAGCCTTAAAAAAGAAGGGAAAATAGTGATAAGGAGCATCTCTACACCCTGGGAAGTTTCCGCTACTGTTCCATTCTTTCTTTCTTTTTTTCTTTTTAGTCTGATCTGCAGTAGGGGAAAACATGATACAGTTGCTGGGAAAGCACAGGCTGATTATACAAGGATGGCTATGCTGTCTGGACTCCCTCCCCATCCCCCTCTAAAATGTGAGTGAATGAGGCATGGTCATTCCATATTAAATGCCTCATCTGGAAGAATGCTTTGAAGGGAGAAGTGGCAGTCAGGGAAAGGGTTAAGCACCCCGAGCTTTCATTGCTTCTCTACTCAATATGACCTTCTCCTCAAACTAGCTTTTCTTGGTGAGGGGAAGTTTTCATGTAACATTTAGTTCGACCCTTAAAGGTCTGTTGTACTCACTGAGCAAAATTGAGCAAGACCATTCATAAAGGTCTGTAACAAAAAGTATAGATTATACTGCTTTCTGGTAATTTACTCTGGTAAAAGTAATGTAAAGTTATTGTACAACAGTAAATATTCAACTTCCTGTATTTTAGATTACATAAATGGAGGAGAACTTTTTACCCATCTTTCACAAAGAGAGAGATTTACTGAAGATGAGGTACGAATATACATTGGGGAGATTGTATTGGCACTTGAACACCTACACAAGGTAAATCCATTATTTCAACTTTTCTGAAAAATTCAAGATGTGGCAAAGGGCAAAAATGTGTGGCAGAGGGGGAAAAAGTCTTACACTTTAAAGCAGGGGTACTGCAGTCTGTGGACCACCAGTGGTCCACAAGATTCATTCAGGTGGTCCACAGCATGTCCTCATTAAATATTTATATTGATTTTTAATTGTATTTTTATTGCTTTATTTCTTATTTTGTATTTTATTGCTTTACAATTTGAATTCTATAGAATACAAATTGTTATACAACAAAATACAATATAAAAAACAAAAGAAGCAATAAAAATAAAAATCATATAGCATTTAGCATAGTGCATCACAATTGCAGAAAAATCATTGGGTGGTCCATCAAGACCATCAGCAATTTTCAAGTGGTCTGTGGGAAAACAAGTTTAGGAACCACTTCTTTAAACTGTATCAACATTAAACTTGATAGAATTTAACATGCTGTTTGCAATTTTGCGGAAAGAAGGTCTCTTGTAAATATGCAGAAGCCTATGGCTGGATCATAGTAAACAATGGTTTAGCACCACTTGCACTAGCTGGAATGAGCTGCAGTGAGTCCTTTGAATATTAGGCAGGTGCCATCTCTGCTATCTTTTCGGCGCCTTTTGAAGACTTTCCTGTTTTAACAAGCCTTTTAAGTTGAAACCTATCCCAGTCTGCATCTATGTCAGAATTGTTTAATATGTTTTTTAATAATGTTTTTAACCCTTTTTAAGGTTGTTTTTTAAATTGTTTTTAATGCTGTTTTGTATTAATGTATTTTAAGATTTTTTTTTATGAAGTTTTAAAGTTTTTAGTGCTTTGTTTGCCGCCCTGGGCTCCTGCTGGGAGGAAGGGCAGGATATAAATTAATTAAATAAATAAATAAATAAGGATTGTTCTCCTCCCCCCTTTCTCTTGCAGTGCTTAGACACCATACATTATTTTCCCCAAGGAAATCTGGGAATGGAAGTTTGTTACAGATGCTGGGAATGGTAACTCTGTGAGAAGTAAACTACAGTTGCCAGGATTCTTTGGGGGATATAATGCACTTTGAATGTATGGTGGATATGTAGCCTCTCTTCCACACAACTGGGAGAAGACTTCACTAACATTAAGTTTCTTCTAAGCTCGGTTGTTGGGTCATACACACCAGAGATGGAAGGTTAAAACAAACTGTGGTCGGTTTCAAAACAAGCACATGGCGGCACAAGTAAGGATCAGGGCAATGTGAAATTAAATGCTAATTAAATTATTATGGACCGGAGGAGGAGGAGCAGAGGGCAAGAGAACATGCGAGGCCAAGGCTTCTCTCCAGCTTGTTTCAAGTTGTGCATGTAGTGCTAAACTATGGATTATTACTACATGTGAACTGATCTTAGGGTTCTTCAAGTTTACAGGAGATGTCCTTCGCCTCCCAACACATTGCAAATACCATGTTAAATTCAGCCATTAAATTAGGTGCAAACTAGGGCACTATGGTTAATGCTGACTATGGTTAACTTCAAACAAGCTACTATCGAACCATGGTTTTTTTAAGCTGGTTTGTTGAAACTAACCATAAGTGTTAACCACAGTTGTGGGTCTGGATGACATGGCAAATGGTGATTAACTGAAAGTAGAACCCAAACTACTACTACTTCTTGGCCAGGCAGGAGAGGAAAGGGGAAGGGGAAGTACACAAGTCTGAGGCTCACTGTGACTTGTGCATATCATGATGTGCAAGCCCTGGCAGTGTGTGCATGAAACAGGGCTCTCTGCTTTTCTACATAAACATATTTTGGATTGGGTGGTAATATCACAAGCAGTATTAAAATTCTGTTGTTGCTTGCTATAAATTCAAAGTGGATAAAAATCAATGTGTTTTTTTAAATAAGATCTGTTTAAACAGATTTTTTAAAAAATATATAAATATTAAGCTTCTCTTAAAGTTTCTACAATTAATGATCCTTTGTATTGTGGTTTAACATTGCATGCATAACGCTTGTGCCCCCCCCTCTCATTGGGCATGGCAGAGCAGAACAGAAGCATTTGCTTCCATTTTCAACTAATTGTATTTTGTGTCATTGTGTACAATCTGGGGGGAAATTTTGGTTAGTTTTAACTATAGTTTGTCAGAAGAAGCCAACTTCAAACTGGTTAATGATCCTGGCTTGTTTGGATAAACATTGACTGTATTTCCAGATTCAGACATAACAAACTGGTTAATTGAAAACTGAAGCAGCTATACTGGTGGAGTGGAGGTGGGAACACATGAACCTGTCATTTGTGCACATGTGTACTAGACTGTAAAAATTGCAGTAATCTTTTCTCTGTAAATAAAGAACCAATCCGATCATTTTTCAAATATTTACACAAATATTTTACCTACCAAACATAGGCACTTCATATATAATGAAAATAAACTTATCTAGTCTGCTCAGTAGTTTCAGTCCTTGCTTTGACTTATTAGTCATACACATTTCATTTTTATTTGCCAGTTTTTTGTGAGGGTGGGGCTGGATCGAAGCAGAAATGACCAACACTGGAAAGAAGACAAGATTGTCCAGTGTATAGTTTTATATATTAAAAAATTATCAAACTGCTAGTTGTAATAGGAGTATTTAAAATATTTTCATTTTGCTTATTTTAGGTATTTATATACTGCTTAATATTCAGAATTCTCTCTAGAGGTTAAAGAAAAGTTATCTAATAAGCAGTATATTGTTATAAAATTAATAAAATAAGTTATCTTATAAGTATACATAGTATCCCCTTCCATATGGTGTATTGTTTACACAGTATTAACTTGGTCATAAATAACATTGTTTAGTGGTGAGATCTGCACAACTTTTAAAGAAATATATATGAAGATGTATGAGTGGGGAACCTTGGTTTAAATCAATCCACTGTGTATATATAGATTGTGTGTGTGTGTTACACTGTGTATTTAGACATCTGGTAATTATGAACATCCTTTAACATGCTAATATAGAATGATTTTAATTTGTTTTTCCAGTTGGGAATTATATATCGTGATATAAAACTTGAGAATATTCTTCTTGATTCTGATGGGCATGTGGTACTGACTGACTTTGGCTTGAGTAAAGAGTTTGTTAGTGATGAAGTAAGTATCTGCATATCAAGTGACTCTATAAATGGAGCCAGAACATATACAAGCTGAAATTATTGGTTAGCACTGAAATCTTCACACATGCATTTGAGTACAGAATTTGCCTCATAAGCCTGCTGCAAATGTAAGGTTAATTTGGGACAAAGGTATCAGAAGTGAGTTGTGGGATAGTGTGTTTTCCAGTCTTTCCTCACTCCTTCATATCATGTTACTGTTAAAACTGACTAAATGAACCTGGGGATCCTTCTAAATTATGTTTCAGAATTTGAGTGTTGGAGTGTCACTGGGTTCTTATTAATTAAATTGTTAATTGACAGAATTTGCGTAGAGGGAAACAGAAAACAATTGCACCCCTACTTATCCTGTAGTGGTTTGCCAGAATGAAGGCAGAGATTCTGGGTCCCCACAGAAGCAGCAGACCATAGTCTGGAATCACTCTGAGTTGTGAGGAGATCTCAGGTATGCCATCTTCTGCATTGCATGAAGCAACTGAGCAGGGGGCAAGGTTTCAGAGCATTACAATAGCAGCAGTCTTAAAATGAACCTGCACAGACAGCATCCATTATTCTTGCTCAGGAAAGAATCGGAGTCAGAAACGGCAGGCAGTAGAAGCAACAGGAGAACATGACAGAGTGGAAGTTGAAAGTCCCCTCCTCTTCTCAGGATTCCTCCAAGAAGCAGAATCAGCAGCTTAGCCAAGCGACAATTGAAGATATGGGATGAGGGAAGTTTCCATCGTTATGGAAAGGCGGCATACAAATAGACAGTGATGATGATGATGAGGGAAGTATGGTCCACAAGATGGAACTTTCCTGTTACTTTAAAGATGCTTAGCACAAAAGTTCCTGGACCTATTTGTCTGCCTAGGGGCACCTCTCTCATTCTGCTATTTTCATACCAACTGTCGATAAAACACTAGGGGGTATTAAGTGTACTCTTTTTAACCACCCAAAACTATAAAGCTGCCCTTAAAAGAAAAACACTGCAGCTGTCCCATTCTGTGGGTGCTTGAGGCTTGCAGAGGAAGCAGGCAATGTCCAATCACACAGAGAGGACACACGACTGGACTTTGGACTGTTCCATGGGCTCCTGCTATGTGAACTCTGAAGGTAACTAGAGCCAGTTGAAGCCTTACTAGGCTGACCAGGCCTGAGTGTGGTAGCCTCTGCCTCCCTGGAGATGTTCATTTTCTGGTTAAAGGGCCTTCACCTTATTTGGTAGCCTTTAGTTTCTAAGAGACTGGGGAAACAGAGGTCCTGCAGGGGACTCTTCCTTTGGATCAGTGGATGGTGGCAGAGCTATGTCCTCTGGGCAGGAGGGCCCTGAATAAGATATTGGTAGTTCTTAAGGGAGTAGCCTAAACCAAGTTCTCTCTTACGTGTTGCAAAGTCCCCAAATCATGACATCAGTTATTTTTCTGAAATTTTATAGGATTCATCCCCTCCAGAGAGGCTTCTATGCCTGCATATTTCATCCACTTCTGTCAAAAAAAGGAAAATAATTAAAGTTATAGCCCCATGCTGGTAGTTTGTTAGGGGAAAAACTGCATTCAGGAATTCTGTGCAATTAAAATCATGTTTAGTTTTCCCCCTAGTTTAGCTGCACAAGCACACTCTCTTTCTTCTGGAGAAGAACTTAGGCCAACAATTCACTGATTGGTATTCTGCTCCAGCATTGCTTCTGTTTGGCTCCAGCAAATCTCACAATATCTAGACAATAGGTACATAGACACTGGGCGAGGGTTTTCATAAATATACTGAAGCATAATCTATAATTTATTTAGCTTCAGTGTTTTGTCTCATGGCTTGCAGTCCACCCCTTCCTCTCTCCAAATGTTTATGTCCTGATTAGCAGCATGTCTTCTCCAACCCATACACTACTACTTTTTCTGTCTCAAACGCCTTGTTTTTTTCTGAAGAATGCTGGCAGCTCATGTTTGTCTTTGTAATTATTTGGATTGTTTTTGAGTTTGTGGATTAACGATGTCATACCCACACTCATCTGCTTTTTCCACAGGTAGTTTGTTAGGGTAGAGTTTGCTTGTCCTGTGTGTCACTTGCTTAATTTTTGTAGGCAAATGTACTTTTCAAATTGAGTAAATATACTTCAGTATGTGCTACTAGATGAAAGCTTGTGCCCTAGAGATGGCACTCCACTATACGTAGAGTTAACTGTGTAGCTAGAGTGATAATGAAAAATAAATCACTGGACAATAGCTCTTGAATGAATTGAGCTATTGATGATGGTTTTTATTAGTTATCCTGTTGTATAGTTTGTGAAGCGTTCCACGAATTTCTCATGTCTTTCACAAAAATGTATATCTTGGTATGCTTCACATACTATACTATTAAGGATTACAGAATTCAAACTTCTGATGAGCCATGCCCTTTCTCCCCTTCCCTTTTTAGCCACAAAGTGACTTCAAATGTTACAGTTCTAGTGGGTGCTCAATGGATGCCTATAATATGTTCGACTAAAATATTATGTATGAAGCAGTATGTGTGCCTGTAAAAGAGAGCCCAGTAGTGGCTGTGTTTCCACATAATGCTAAGCCGTGGATTGTTCTAACCATGATCTGTTCAACAAACCACAAGTTGTTCCATAGATGAGTAGACAAGCCAAGTTCATTTCTCCAGCTGTTCTTGCTTCGTGCCTCTGTAGGTTGATGAGCACCAAACAAACCATGGCTAAGCAAGTCTGTTAGGTTCTGACATCATGCCAAACCATAAAACAAAACCTGGTTTGTAAAACCAACGACAAACCATGGTTTCACGTTAGTTTATTGCCTGAAGATAAACCATGATTGACCTGCAGACTGAGTTCAGACACTTAGACATGCTGCACTGGCTTACTAAATCATGGCTTGGTGTTGTGTGCAAACCAGGTCACTGCCGTTTTAGTATTAACCACCTACCTTCTCATCATTGTAATAATTGTTGATAGTTTTGCTCCACTTAGACACTAGTGTTATTTTTTATGTTAAATGACAGCAGATGCTACTTTTGTAGGTTCAGAGAATGTAGGTTTTTTAAAAATAAAAATCTTAGTGCTTATATCAGGGATGCAGAACCTGGGGCCCTCCTGTTGTTGTTGGACTCCATCTCCCATTGACTCCAGCCAGCTTGGCCAACTGTTATTCTTCATAGGGAGTAACAACTGTTCTCAGAGTTATCAGTTTGTGCTGATGATAGAAGTCCTAGAAACGGTATTTTCTCTTATTCTCACTTTGTCTTTTGACTCTGATATCAGTAAGTGTATTGTCTATTGTTGTCCTTCATATTTCAGAATGAGAGAGCATATTCCTTCTGTGGAACTATAGAATATATGGCTCCAGATATTATCAAAGGAGGGGAGACAGGACATGATAAAGTACGTTTTTCCTTAACTTCTGGTTGTCACTAACTGATAGCTTTCTGATAAAAATAAAGCCACCTCTGAAGTATGTAAAGTAATTAGATGTACCTAAATATATTTGGACTTAAGTTAAAGGAAAGATACTAGGGGTTTATCACAGTAAAAATAGTGGAGGGAAATTATCTTTCTAAACTTATAGGCAGTGCAATCCAAATGACGGGCAGCTGGCAGAGAAAGAGCCGGTGAGAAGGTCTGTGGGATCCACTTCCTGCTCGGGAGCTACTGGCCCGGCTGAATACTGGCTGTGTCGGGAGCTGCGTGCACAAGTGGGAAGGAAGAAGCTGGCTCCCACAAATCGGCCTCCTGGGGAGTAAATGCTCCCCATAGACGCCCATTACAGTTGTTTTACTTCTCTGGCCTTTTGCCCAGAAGAGATTTTGGCCAGATCGGGACCTGGGGGAGGACTCCAAATGTGAGGAGGATCTTGTGTAAGTCCCACCACAGCTCCTCCCCTGCCATGCCCCTGGAACGCCCTGTTTTCAGGGCTACTGCTAGTGGGGGGCGTTTGCTGGTGGAGCCTGGTGGCACTGAGAACTTGCCAGCTCAGCCGGGAATCTGCTGCATCTAACTTCCTCCAGCCTGGTGGATTGCACCCTGAGTTTATGTTTTGTTAAGTGCCCAGTCCTTGAATTAGTTTAGCCTGCAGTTGTACAATCAATGAACTGTTCTGTTGTTGCTGAAGCATGATTCTATTCTAAGATGCCTCCCTGCAATGGGTGCATGTTGGTGCTGTTCCTTATGGCTCTTATACCTACGCTGTTGAAGACCAGCCCCTACCTGCTAATTTAGAAAATAGCCTTCATTTAGTACAGTAATGCTGTGTAGGGAATAGAGGAAAATAGCAGCGTCACAGACAATTGCTGACCCTATGCTTGAAACTGGAAGCTGTTAGTGACAAATTGCTTTTTGTGCCAGTGTTATGATCTTACCAGCAGATTGGTTCATAGGATCAAGAGTTGAAGAAAACAGTAAAATATAGATACTTACTACATGGGCCAATTTAAATAATCTGTCTTTAAAAAATAAAATAAGTATTGCACATACCAAATGAGGTAATTGGCCCTAGAGTGTCAGTCAGGAGTTTTTGGCAGCCCTACCTAGAGATGCCAGAGATTGAACTGGGACTCTTTGCATTGAAAGCATGTGCTCTACCACTGATCTTCAGCCCTTCATAAGCAATAAGCAAATGAATCCTGGTCATAAAAATAATTTTAACAGTAAATCAAATACTTTTCCTAAGTAGTCAGGTGCATTTTCAAAATCCTAGTAGATGAATTTAAATATTTCACAGTCGCTTGTCTCTGCTGCTTACTAGTAAATGCACCATAAGCTTTAGAGGAAGAAAAATGACATTCCCAACCCTTTATGCCAATGAAACATAATAATAGGTAGCTGTGTTCCTTATTTATTTATTTAATTAATTTGTATCCTGCCCTTCCTCCCAGTCCTCTGCAAATTGAATCCAGTCCTCTGCAAATTCTGTCAACAGTTCTGCTACTGACCTTTAACCATGGTTATCTGATGAAGCTGGCTTGAAAACCCTGGTTAACAATGCATCCCAGCTAGACTTAACGGCATGATTAGTAGGGCAGATGATTTCTTGCTGGATGTGGGAAAGATGGGGGAGGGGTAGAGAAGTACTGGCTGTTGTATCATTGCAAGAGTGAGCCTATGATTGCATACTTTCCCCTCCCCAAGGAAGAGGATTTGGATTTTTGCTTCCATTTTAGACTAACCAGGTTGTTAGGCCCTAGTACCACCCAACAGGTGCTAGGTGCATCCCCAGGACCCAATTCCCAACCCAGGGCAATTGACCCTGGCAAACTATCACCCCTTGCCAAGGTTGAGCAAACCAACAACAACCCTGCAAGGTAATAGGTAGACTGCCACTACCACTTAATCTGAGTAACCACTCTGAGTAAGGGGAAACACAGAGCCCAGAAATAGTTTTGCCAGGGATTCCCAAAGACAAGAGCCAAACAGGCACTCCTCGTCCTGGAGCCCCAAGTAAACCCAAAACATGGTAGTCAGTGGTCAGTGGCCAAGGTACAAGATTCAGAGCCAAATTTCCCCTCCTGCAAAGAACACACACGGGTAAATAAGAAGTAGCTTTATTTGAATAAAATATAAGTGCACAATTAATAGCAGCAAAACTTTCCTTAAAACCCACACCCCAAAAAGGGGCTTAGGTAAAATACAAATAGAGAGTTCAGACACAAACCAAAATAACAAAACTAACTAACCTATTCTACTTACTTGAAGAGGTAGTTGTTGAAAGTCTCACCTCCCCCAGAGAGGCATAGCTTGGGTAGTGAAAGGCAGTGGAACCTCACTCAGGTAACCACCCATCTAGATGGAACCCAGGGGAACGAAGGCTACAGGCTTCACCTCCTATACTTAAGGAAAAGACCCTAGTAACAGACCATACTAATTTAGCCAATCGGGGCTTTCTTGTGAGGCAATGCTTCGTGAGGCTTCTCCAGTCTTCTCGTCTAACCAGCCCTATCCTCCCCTCTGTTCTCAGGCCAGTTTGACCTTGGTACTAGGCTCTCATCAGATAAACAGGTGCCTCTTCTCAGGCCTAATTAACTGCAGATGAGAAACAAAACTAGGATTTTTCCACTCACTCAGAGGCCCATCTCTGCACAACATGAAATCCCCACAATTCCCTGCATCAGAGCCATGTTACATTGAACCATTCTGGACAAATTGTAGTTAGTCCTTACAGTTAGTTGAAAGAAGCCAACTTCAAACCAAGGGTTATGAAGGTGACCTTTTTCAACTAGCCATGGTTAAGATTCACCACAGTTCAGAGTTCACACATAACTCTAAGCTGTGGTTAATTGAAAACAGAAGCAAAAGTTTCGGATTTCCTCCTCTGTTTATCATCATGGTGGAATGTGTCCAATGAATCCAGATTTCTTAACCATGTTCAGGGGACTTCCATTTGTAATTTATTTCTGTTTTATAAATTAATCTATCATTTCCCTCCTAGTTGTTAAGCTGCATAGTTAATTGTTGCTATTTCCTAGAATAGTTGTATTGCTTAATGCCTTTTTCTAGGCTTGTAACTTATATTATTATTTTATAGGCTGTTGATTGGTGGAGTCTAGGTGTTCTTATGTATGAATTGTTAACTGGAGCATCACCCTTTACAGTTGATGGGGAGAGAAACTCACAAGCTGAGATATCTAGGTAAGTTATGGAACTGGCTGCAGACTGTGTTACTTCTACCTTTCAAGAAAATATTGTTGGTATAATCCACATTTGTTTAACAATTTGATGAAGCCAGAGCACAACAAAAGAAGTAGCATACAATACTAAGAGCTTGTATGGATGTTGTCAGACATGCAACTTTAGGCATGCAACAGCTGTCCCCCTTCCCAGGTATAATGTGCTCATTAAGACGGTCCACCCTCACATGCTTCTGTCACTGATGGATTCCTGAATGCCCTCAGGAGTTTGTCTTATATTACTGCTGATCCTGTCAATATCATAACTGAATATCCCCTTCTTGATTGCAGGAAACAAATATAATCCATTACATGAGCAGAATTATTCAGAACTAGAAATGTCCTTGCTGTTTATCTGGAAATGATTTTTTTTACATCACATTTAGAAATTTTCTGAAAGGTAATAAAATGTTGAATAGTTAATTTGGTTGTACCATGAAATTTAGGCATGAATTCAAAAGAGAATCACAGTCTACTGATAGAGTTTGGAGTTAATTGGTGCATTTGGAAAAAGCAGCTGCACCTTTAAAACCTTTCTGTATAAGAAGCTAGAATATATCCATTAATGCAGGGGATTCTCAAACATTCTACCCCCAGGGCCCACTTGAGACAGCTGAAAATTAAGGAGCCAATCAGAAAATAGTGGCAGATAGTGGCAAAGCTTGGCGTCAGTAACTGCCAGCTGATTACATTATTTTTCATTGATTATTATTATTGTTGTTGATTTCTACCCCGCCTTTTGGCCAAAAGGCCCTCAAGGCGGCTTACAAAAAAACACAAATATAAAAAAAATCAATATAAAAATACATCAATAAGAACAATACAATTTACAATAGGCAAAACATAAATAAATAAATGTGGGTGAGAAGAAGGATGGGCATAGGAGAAGTCCAAAGGAATGGATCTTGAGGGGAAAGACCTGGAGGAGAGATCCTTTCTCCATGACGACCATGGAAAATATGACAAAGCTGAGGGCATCTAGGGGACAAGCTTTTTGCAGCTTCAGCCCAGATCCAAGAGTGTCTCTGAATGGTTTCATGACTCCCTCCAGAAAGGGGCTTATAACGCAGAAATCTCTAATCCATATTTGGAAATTGCAAAATTCTTTGCCACGTTGTTTTTCTGTGGAGGTATTATTACACAGCCTACCCATTTTAGGAAGAATTTACTGATTCAGATGTTGTAAGCAGAGAGAACATTTTCTTTTCTATTTCCCCCTCCCCATTCCCGTATGCTTCTCAAATTATTTTTACTCATCTTCTATAATTTCTCTTTCTATTCTCCTTTTACACACAGCTTGTTCCTCATTCCTCTCCCCATCCCCCTCAACTGCCAGTCCTCCCTCTTCCCTAGAGCATCAGCATGTGGGGAGTTGCTAGTGCTGGCATTGATCCAGCCAATAGGCTGGCTAGGGGTGAGGCAAGTAATCAAGGAAGCACTGATCAGGTTGTGTCACTGAGGCTCGCACGAAAGTAGCCTATGGCCCACTTGTAGATTCTGGCCCACTGCGTTAATGGATCACATTCAAGCAACTCTCTTATGTTTTTCAAAACAGGTTTATTGGTGTCACCATTTGAAAGGATCTTGGGTAGTAGGACTGGTAGTGAGATCTTGGTAGCAAGAGTCTTTACTCTTGTTGCAGTGCGTCTCCAAAATGTTTTGGACTAGATGGACCAGCTGTCTGACTGACATATGACCATTTGTACCAACTTATGACCGCATTTCTTTGTACATTTCCACCATTTGGTAAGCATTTCACTACCTTGTTTTCATTTCCCAAAGTAATTAACTATTGTCCTTGTTCTTCAGGAGAATATTAAAAAGCGAACCTCCCTACCCTCAAGAAATGACTGCTCTAGCCAAAGATATAATTCAGCGTCTTCTGATGAAAGATCCCAAAAAAAGACTGGGCTGTTGTTCAAATGGTGCTGATGAAATCAAACAGCATCCCTTCTTCCAGGTGAAATAAATTTTGTCTATTTTTCATTTTGGATTTCGAAACATATGTCTTTTTATTTAGAAATATGTCTGGCTAGCATTAAAGAGAGGGCCTTTTCTGTCATGGTTCTAAAATAGTGGACTACCGCCTCCAGGGAGAGCCATGAAGCTCCTTTCACATGCATGTTGATGACATCAGATGGGGATATACGCGCCACCTAGTGGTTGAATGCAGAAATCACTATTGTAGTTAGAGATATTTTGTTTCTTTTTGTTTCTTTTTCATTTTCATCTTTGTTTTGTTTTGTTGGTTTTCTGTGGTCAGGAAAATGTTGAGAGGAATGGCGGGGTGGGTGAAGATCAAGAAAACGCAAAGGGGCTCTTTGTGGGGAGTTAAACACACAAGGAGGACAGGGAAATATAAGGAAGGAAGAAGGAAAAAACATAGATATAAACAACGAAGATGCAGAGCCCAGCCTAATGAAGACCCATCCCAACCCCCTCCTCGCCATTCCCCTCAACCTGACCAGAGAAAACAAACAAAACAAAAAGAGAGACAGAGAGAGAAAGAAAGAAAACACTTCAAGACTTTTTCTTACAGCTGCAAACCTTTATTGATATGAGAAAAGCCACGGGAAAGTCAAAACACTACTGTTCACACTCTAGTCCTGCAGGTTGCAAGCCCTCTCAGCAGCCCCTGCAAACTCATCAGACTCTGCTATTCCCAACCCATCTTCCTCGAAGGAGGATGGAGTTTTGGTGGGCTCCTCTATACCAGGCAGCTTGGCTGCAAACATGCCCAGGGATTTATTTAGCTCTTCTCTCAGAACCTTCTCCACTATAGGACTGCTTGAAAGGACTATTCCTTCTTCTTCCTCGTCACTCAGACATCCTTTGCCTTAGAGGAGGAGGAGGAAAGGGTGGCATGGTTCCCTCTACTTCACAGCGCTAGGTGTACAGGTCTCTGAGACACAACTTTCTGACAGTGGGGAACATGTACCTGCTCCTGCCCTGGTAAAATCCTCACTTGAGGATTTTAAAGGTTATGAAGAGAATGCTTCTTTGGCCAGGGAACAAACTACCAGTTCTAACCCCATTGACCAGAGACCTGCTTTCTCTACCCCCTTAGGGGAACTTCAGCAGACTGAAAAATGCTTCTTTTACTGCTGCCCTCCTTAGCCAGCTCAGAGACACTGTCCTGGCAGAAACAGAGACCTGGCTCAACCCCTTCAATCCCCATCTGCCTCTCTATCCCAGCATCCTGCTTCCTCCCAGCAGCTTGCTTAGAGACCCTCCTGTCCATTCCCAGAGGACCAGGCTCCAAGCTTCTCCAGCTCCTCATACAATGTCTAAAGGCTCCGCTCACCAGAAGTGTGGTGTTCCAGCTGTCCCAGCTCCCTTTCTCCCAACTTGCCAACATGATGCAGGCCTCATTGTCTTGTATGAGGAGGAATGGAGCAGTGAGTCTGATCTGGAGGAGTCTGACTCCTGTCACTTATTTGAAGATTCTCACTACTTGCCTTTATGTGCCATAGCAGCCTTAAATAACATACAACCAATGCTTACATACAAGTTTACAAAATACAAATTTACATACAAACTTACATACAGCCCATGCCTTCCACTTCTCATGTGGCAGCTGTATGCCCTGATCCTCAACCCAAGCCTAGGGTTGTTAAGTTACCTGCTGTTGTCCCTAAAATGATTAAGGCTGAGCTTGACTCCCCTCTTCAATGCAAGATATCAGTGACTATTGATAACAAGCACTATGAGCTGGAGCAGTCTTATTGTGGACCAAATTAAAGTCCCATGTATTGATGCTCCGATTTTGGGATTAGTGCATCATTCTTTGCATCCCAAAGCCTCCAATGCACAACTCAGAGATGCTATGGAGCATAAACTGGATGCAGGGTTCAAATGCTCTCATGTGGCATCTACCCTTTCAGTGCAGGTTGCAGCATCTGCATCTGTCTTCACCAAGGCAGCTCTTATGGTTGCAGGATCTTATGGATGACCCTTAAGAGGACCCTACATGCCTTTGTAACACATTGTTAAAGATCTCTCATGCAGTGGCTTTCATAGGTGATGCTTATGTAGACTGTCCAGTTCTCTGCTTGCTCTCTAGCTGCAGATATTTTCTCTAGAAGAATTCTCTGGTTATGCCACTGGGAAGCCAATGCTTCCTTCCACTCCAACTTGGCTTTGGAACCTTACCAAGGTAGCAATCTGTTTGGCAATTGCAGCCCTCCAAGATGTCCTTGTGGAATCCAAAGAAAAAATCTATGCCCTCTGTTCGCAAGAGGAATAGACTCTTCCTCTTGCGTTCCTCCTGGAATAGACAACATTCTGGTTCCAGAGGACAGCAGCAACAGTATTCCAGCAGATTTGCTCCGTCCAACTAGTCCAGAGGCAGCAGGCAGCAATTCTGACCACACCATCCACTGTGGGAGGACACCTCAGCAACTTCTTGGATAGATAGTGGGCTATCAGCTCAGACCGCTGGGTCCTGGAGACCCTCATGCCGACTTTGACTGGAATTCTGTTCCCCAGCTCCTCATCTCTTCCTCCCTTCTACAGTATCCTCTGACCTGGTGAAGGTAGACAGGGTCAGGATGGCAGTTGCTCACCTGCTGGAGGTAGCAGCAGTGGAACTGGTGCCTCCAGGAGAGCAGTGCTCTGGTGTCTTTTTCTTGCATCTTCACAGTTCCCAAGTGAAATGGATCCTTTAGGGCTGTCCTGGATTTGAAAGTGCTCAACCAATTCATCATTTATTGCAGGTTTTGGATTGAGACCCTCTCCTTCATGAAAGAGGCTCTCTTCCTAGTGGACTGCCTCTTGTCTATCAGTCTTACAGAAGCTTATTTCCATGTTAGTGTCTACCCCAGTCACAGATGTTATCTGAGGTTCTCCTGCCAGAGCCTTCGTTTTTAGTTCAGGACAATGCCCTTTGGCCCCTGTTGATCAGCTCAAGCCAAGAACGATCTTCAGATTTCTCTAGCCTGCCTAAAAGACCCAGGGTTTCTGATCAATGTTAACAAGAGCTATCTGTTCCCATCACAACACATTCTGCATCTAGGGGCATTGATTGACACATTTAGGGGGACAATTTCCCCCTAGATCATCTCAATGTAGTTGGCAATGCACTCCATCCTGTGAATACCCTTGGTGGACCTTATGCTGTTAGTGAAAGTTCTGGGCCTCATGATTTCCACTATCCACATCAATCACTGGGCAAGACATTATGCTCAGCCTCTCCAATGGGCCCTCCTCTTGTACCAACAACACATTGCCTCCAAGCACCATCTACACCTGCACCTCCTGAAGTGGATCTGTCAGTCTTGTCTTTTGTGGCTTCTCCCCTCATCCCTCCAACAAGGTGTTCTCATCAGGGAACCTCACCAGGGAACTCAAATGCCACCCTATACAGTTGGGGAGTCCTCTGTGAGGATCACATGATCCAAAGGACTTAGGAAGGGGGCTTTCTCCTGATACCATCAGCCTCTTTGAACTTCAGGCAGCCAGGCTGGCAATCCAGCATTTTGCCTCTGAGAAGCCCCTCAGAGAAATTCTCCTTCAGATCGACAACTTTCTCGGCCCTGGTCAGCCTGGTGTCTTCTCCCCCTTGATATCTTCCTCTTTGACTAGATCTTCTATCTCAGGGACTTTTTCTTCACCCAAATCCATCCTAGTGGAATCTCCATGTTTGGAAATTGAACGGAGGCTGACTTTGAGGTATATGTTTAGAAATTGAATGGAGGCGGACTTTGGGGTATATTTAGACCCCAATGAGATTTCCAGTGGAAGGATGGAACCATTTTGTATCCCAGAGACCTTTTTTTGTTTTACCACAATTGTGCTTGACAATATCAAAGCACTTTGAGACCAAAAACAACAATGCAGAGGAGGTAGAATTTTTCTGAGCAGTATGTATTGGCTCTTTCTCTTATGCATATTGAGTAAACTGGGGCAGTGAATCTTTTGGACCCCAGTGGATTTTTCTGTTTCCAGAAGGAAAATGGTAAATGGTAACTGGCTGAAATTTGGGGATGTTGTACGGGTGACAGTTTGTGACAATGAAATTATACAATGAAAGGCAAAATTTGCCTCCAGAGCTTTTTGCTAGGGTATATATTGACTCCACATGATTTTCTGTTTCCAGAAGGAAAACAGTAAGTGGTAACTGGCTGAAATTTGGGGACATTGTACAGTTTAAAATTTGTGACAATGTTCTAGAAGGACATCCCCATAGGTCTTCTTATGTGGAAGTAAACAATGGAAAGTGCACCTGGGGTCAAAAAGCACACCACAAGTCTGCATGAAGGATAAAGATATACATCTCCAGGACCAAAAACTTTCAATAATCCCTGTTTGTTTGTTTCCATTCTTCCTCCTTGGGGTAGAAGGTCTACATGCTTGCAAGATGGCTTTGAGCCTGTATCACTCTTGCGTACTCTAGTTTACACTTAACACCACTTTCAAATTTTTTTGCGTACTCTACTATATCAGCAGCTACATCTGTAGCGCTTCTTTAAATGCGCCCTTACTAGAAATCTGTAGGGTAGCTGCTAATCCAATACATTTACCAGACATTATAAAATGGACATTCATGCTTCTGAAGCATGATGGGTGCTGCAACACGTTCTCCCAGTCCAATAGGCAGACTTCCTTTGTACAGTTTTTCTTCCACTCTACATGGGTCTGCTTTGGTACATCCCACCTGATGTCATCAACATGCATGGGAAGAGACAACTGGGACTCACTGTTATTTTCCATGCATGGTCAGATAACATCAGGATCTCTCCCCTTTCTACACATTTATGTTTTAGAAGTCTGCCTATAGGTTTTATAACTTACTAACAAGTCAGGAGCCTACTTCTCTAGCAGTGTTTCTCCCTCTTCTGCAGTCCTCTTTTTTCTTGAGAGCACTCGTGTGTCTGTATGTAAATGCCACTGTTTCCTGTTGGTCTCTCCTCTGTCCGGTATGGCCTGGCATCTTTAAACTAGTTTCTAATGCGGAGGAGTCTTGATAAATGTCTCTAGCTAGAACAGCAATTTCTGCATTCAATCACTAGGTGATGCCTGTATCCCCACATGATGTCATCTAAACATGCACAGAAAAGAATTTTTCAGAGTGAGTCCCAATTGTCTCTTCCTGGGTTTAGAATATTTCAAGTGTGGTCAAGAATTTTTTTGAAAGTAAAAGATAATATAAAGCTGCAGTCATATGCACATTTATTGGGGAGTAAGTCCCATTGAACTCTATAGGATTTACTTCTGAATAAGCATGTATAGAATTGCACTGTAAATCAGAATTAAGAAGGCTGAGCTAAAATAGGCAAAGATAAAAAAACACAATATGCTAGTTTGAAAGTTTGAACGATAAATAAGAGAACTTCCTTCAAAGCAAAGCCTTTGTTTTACCTTCTGGATTTGTACGCAACCACATTTGTCTAATCAATATATGTTAATAAAGTCCTAGACTGCAGTTCTATACAAACTTACTGGGAGTAAGCCCCACTGAATTTAACAGGACTTACTCCTGAGTAGATATGCATAGGATTGCATTTTAACTCTTCCATGAACATTTTTTATTGCCAACTGAAATGTTCATCTTTTGCTCTTTTTTCATTATCTTCTAAAATTTCTTTAATGCTTCTCTTTAGAAACTAAATTGGAATGACTTGGCTGCCAAAAGAGTGCCAGCTCCATTTAAACCAGTAATTCGTGATGAATTGGATGTTAGTAACTTTGCAGAGGAGTTTACAGAAATGGACCCAACATATTCACCAGCAACCACACCACAGGCTGCAGATAAGCTTTTCCAGGTATTTGCATATAATAATATTATTAGAAACTTGTGGAGAGATTATTTAGAAATTAAATATAATGTTGTGATGTTTCTGCAGGTGATTGAAGTGAATGAAGATTGCTAAAAATATTCAGTCTTTTGTTACTAATATAAACAGATGGACTTAATAAAGTTCCATAATTGTGCCTTCACTTGTATTGACAGACAGCAGTAGTCATGCTTTAGAGATGTTTTGTATGTTTGTGTAATCCACCCTTAGTGTAATCCATCATTAGATAAAGGGCAGGCTTATACATTGACAAATAAAATTATAAAATTAAAATATGACCGTAGATTGTATGGCCAGCACTGAAAGATATAGTCAAAAATGTGTAGCACTGTTTGGGATATATTGAGTTTAGTGGTGGCTGACAATCTGCAAAGAAATATAAAGAAGGCAAAAGTGGTTTAGATTGGCATAAACATTATTTATAAATCTGAAACCCATCAGATCAAAATTGAAGGCAAGCAAGAAAGGATGAAATGTTAATTAGATATTCAAGGATGATGATTGATTAATCATCTCCCTCCACTCCCCATCAAATGAGACTCTGCTAATGTACCAGGGCTAATCTAGAGTGCTATGAACTTTAGAACTGGCAAAAAATAAACTTAGGCAGCTCATGTGCACCTATTCATCTACCTCTACATGTTGAAAATAATACAAAAGAGCAGGGGAACACAATTGTGGACTGTGCTGGGCCATACCTCCTGTTTTGCAATGAGCAGGATGGACTGAGGCATCTAAGTGAGGCGCAAAGCAAAGTCTGAGAAGCAAGATGAGATCTGCTTCCCACAAGGCACTGTAAGCTAGTGTGGAGAGATGAGCGGGTAGCAGGCTGGTGAGGCTGAAGGATCAAATAAAGGCTTGCAGGATAAGGAAGCAATATGGGAACAGCCTGAGGCAGCCTGGGACTGTACACGAGACAGACAAAATCTGGGGAAGGTAGCAGAATTTTATAGGCACAGACGTTTTATAGGGGAATGTAGCAGAACAGTGGAGAAGCAAAAGAGGCCACTAATTGGACCCATTCTAGCCCAGCTCTCCTCAAAGGTCTTTGGTTCAAGTATATCTGTGGTTGATGATTCTGATAGGCCTTGCCCTGGTTTGTATGTTTTAAAATCACCTATGCAAAGTGGCCTATCACCACATATATGAGGGAGGGGGGCTAACCTATTAGCCAGGCTGTCCATTTTAATGCATTCAAACAAGACCCACACATTCACACAATTTTCCCCAATTTTGAGGGGATGACTTCATTTGGTTCACTCTCAGATTGGGTGTCCATGCAGGTGTAGGCTCATATGTTAATTCCTTTACATAACTCTGGCAGTGAGACTGCTCATGTGAGACATTTTCAACTGTATGAAATGAGTCTACATGTAAAATGTGATGGAAAATAATAGAAATATAAAGGAAGGGCAAGATTATTTTAAAACTGAGAGATGTGTATGCTACTTGCTCTAACGGTAAAAAAAAGTGTTCTTATTATCTTACACAACAAATCTTTGGTAGTCCAATAAGAGATAACAAAGGTAGATATATTATTCTTGTTAAAATAGCAGGACATGATGTATGAAAAAGCGTTTACCATTCTTTTATGAAAAACTTGACTAAATATAGTATTTTAAAGGGGAGACTTAAATAGGGTTTAATAACATCAAATATAGGTGGATGACTCCCTAAAGCCCTTTTCAAAGGAATAGAAAAGAAAATAATATAATTGATATATGGAGATGTTTAATAAAGCTAAAGATTAAACAGTTGACATTTACTTACCCAAGATTTGAATAAAATCTTACTCAAAAATATATTGGTGGGTTTTTTTGTTTAGTTCCAAAAATTTCAAAAACAGTGAAATTCAACCAATGACTTTTCATTCCCAAGTATCATTTACATGGAAATTTTACTTCTAAACAGAGGAGGCAGAACATAAGTTTGCTTCAGTTTTGGTTTGTGGAACAATCAAATATTTATTATTTTAAATATTTTCTAATTAATGTCACTGCCACTTTAAGTCAGATGCAAGTAAGATATTTATCAGGGGAAGTATTTTTTAAAAAGACAATTGAATTTTCAAAAAAGGATTAAATATGAGGAGCAATTCACCTTACAGCCCCCCCAAAAGCAAAAATGAATATAGCATTACAGCAGGAGGAGGAAACAGTTGGTTCTCCAGATGTTGCTGAACTACAACTCCCATCAGTCCTAGCAAGCATAAGCAGTGGCCAGGGACGATGAGAGTTGTAGTTCAGCAACATCTGGAGGGCCAAAGGTTTCCTACACCTGCATTACAGGAAAAATTAACGAGTCTTAGCCAGCAGCTAAATATTAGAGCATAAGATATAGCTGTAATTTGTAATTCTTTGAAGAAAACAATGAATAGCATTGTTAAAAATCATTATATCCCTCATACAAATATACTGATTAGATATCTAGGAAGTTACCTTAGAAAAAAACATAAACTGAGTAGTACAGGAGAACCATCAGAAATTACTAAAAGAAACAATGAAAGACTTAAGATTGCTAGATCAGCATTCTTTTATCTTGGTTAGATAAAATAGCTTTGACAAAAATGTATTTCTTTCCTAAAATATTATCTTTTTGATAATTTGTCATTAAAGCACGATTTTGCAATTTTAAAATTATGGGAGAAGGTGATTTTAAAATTAATCTGGAATGGAAAATCAAGTTACACAAAAAGCACTATTTGATCTAAATTACATAGTTACAAGGTTAGAGCAAGATGAATTAAAATGTATTTAATCAATATTGTATGGTATTCATTCAGCCCAGAACAAGTTAAAAATCTGTATGTAGATTATCCATAAGGTCAAAGCTCATTGACCTATTTTTCCCCCAGTGAATAGTATCCAACTAAGTCATAATTGGAGTAGACTCACTGAAATCAAGTGGGTATACTCTATGGCTAACATTGAATACCACCCACTATCTTCAAATAAGAGGTATTGTTAAGCCTATACAGAATTATGGGCCTTTTTGAAAACTGACAGATGCAGAGAATGTATTAATTACTACTAAGATATTGGCCTTGTTTGAATATTGCACTAAACCAATCCATGGTTTAGCATGAATGTGTGGACTCCTGGAGAGAAACATGCAGCCACTTTGCTCCTCCCTGAATCTTCTGGTTCCCACAGCACACTGAGCTAAGCCAAGGTTTGGTTTAGTGTGTCATCTGAACCTCAGCTCATGGTTAAGTTCTCTCCAGAGCTTATCTTGAGCTGTAACCAAGGTTTGCTGGAGAGAACTTAAGAGTATAATGAGCAGGTAGTATCTGATAGTTCACAGCTAGATTTAACTTCGATTGAAAACGGGAAATTGATTTGAATAATGCAAACTCATTAAAAAAGTGTACTTGATGTGTCATAATGTAGCAAAAATTATATCTGCTGATCTTAAATAAAATTTCCATAAGATACAATTATGCCAGTCTGACTTTAAAAAAAATTACAGGAGGATGAATATTGGAGCTGCCAATCCCAAAGAACAGATTTAATTCATGTCATTTGGATCTCCCCTCTTGTTAAGCCATTCTGGCAAAAGGTTGTGCGTTACTGGATGGGATATTTTTTAATTCCTAATATACTACTACTTGGATATTTAAAGGATTGTATCTTGTAGGGGGACTTAGATATGGTGAATAGTTAATTTATTGTAATAAGACAAGTGATAGCAGCATCTTCAAAAATCCTAAAGAATTCCTTTAAGGATCATCCTGATACAAACAAGCTTGGACAGTATCATTTCTCCTGTGTATGTAAAGATGATATCAGGGTGGCTAGCTCCACCTTGCAGTTGAAGGCAGAAGAGCACTGTTGAATTTTGTAGGCACCTCCCACTTTGTGCAGCTCCTTGCCTCAGTTTTCTTCTGCCTTCACCAAGCATGGTTGCGTTCTCTCTGCTATGTTGGTTCACGCATGTATAGCGTGTTTTGTGTGTTCTGTGTTGGTTCCTGTTTCTTCTTATCTTGTGGTTGTTAGTCTCCTTTCATTGTTTTTTCCCTTCCTTTTCCCCCTGTTTTTAAAAAAGGTTTTTTTTGTTTGTTTCTCTCACCTCTGGAGTCTTCTGAGGTGTGAAGCCCCCACCCCTCCTCCTTACACTGGCGTCTCCTTCAAAGCCTCAACACCCCCACTTTAGAGCAGCGGCAGCAGCCACCCACAAGGCTGTGATGTCTTCCCTCTTTAGCTGCAGCGGTGCTCAGGTCACACCGCAAGGATTGCCCTCCCTTCGGTGACCTTCAGTGGCAGGCACCCGCACAGCCACGAAACCTTCCCTCCCAAGTGGTGAGGTCATGTTGGACACACCGCCAGGATCAGCCCTTCTCCCATGACCAGCTGCAATATTGCGCCTTCGCCTAGGAGGTTTGCGATGGAGTTTTCCTCCAGCTTTGGGACTGCCTTGGGCCTCCCCCCCAACACTATCAACTCCAGCGTCACCACTCACCACCACTGCGGCCATTAGCTGCCGTAAGCCCTGCTGCATGTTGCACCCAAGAGGAAGGCAACCAACAAGTTGGAGCACCCAGCCAAGAAGCTGAAACTGCTCCATCCCACTCCCAGACCAGACGCAGTGTCAGTGCCCTTACCAAGTCAGGCCCTAGGGGCTGTGGGCATAATGGCGACTCAGGCTGAATCTACTATGGCCCACCCCTCTACCAGCAGCCAGGAGGTGGCTGAGGTACAGAATTTGGCTGGCAGGGTGGCTCCGGAAGGAATAGGGCCTACCAATCCCAGGCAAGCCAATTGGCAAGGCCTGAAGAAAGAGGAGGGATCCAGAGGGAAGGTCTCTCACAGCGCCACCTGCAGAACACAGAGAGACCAAGAATCCTTATCAGGAAGAAAGCAATCAGCCTCATCCTTTCCTGTGTTCCATTTTTTCTGTATGATCTTTCCTGAGGTCTTCACAGGTTTTCTGGAGGAACCAATGTCTCTCCACCACCTCCAGGAGACTGGGAACGAAACGCTCCAGCCTACCCCACTTCTCCACACAGTCATCAGCCTCATGTGGGGGGGCTCTAGTCAGGTGTTCCTCAGATCCAGCCTATCCAGCTACATCTGACAGCTCACTCGATTCAACAGTTAAGGGATCAGCTCAGGGACTCTGTCCTGGTGGATTTGGCCAGAGACCTGTCTGCCTCTTCAGTTCCCTCTCACGCTGCATCTCGAACGCAAGTGACACAGGGCTTCACTACAAGTCACGCATCGGTGCACACACGGCCTTCGCTGAACCGCTCTTTACCAGATCCTTATGCCACCTCCCAGGGCAGGCATCCCCAACCTCCAGAAGGTATATCACTTGACCCAGACAATGATCTAATCATCCTGGATGACGAAGAATGGAGCAGGGATTCTGAATCGGAAGAGGTTGTTGTAAATCGCCCAGAGAGCTGTTGTAAACCACCCAGAGAGCTTTGGCTATGGGGTGGTATATAAATGTGATAGATAAATAAATAAATAGCTACCAATAGGATATTTCAGGAGGCACACTTTCTCTCCCTCCTGTGCAAGGCAGTGGAAGCCCTTACTCTGAATTACCCTGCACTTCGAGGGTTTCAGCGGTGTGTCCAGACCCAACACCCAAATCTAGAGTACTGAAATTGCCCTCCCTTCTTCCTAAAGTGCTCAAGTCTGAATTTGACACACCACTGCAATTCAAGAAATCTTTTCAGATTGCTAACAAGTACTATACACTAGAGCAACACATAATGGACCAGCTGAAAGTCCCGCTGGTAGACACCCCCATTGTTAATCTGCTGAATCCATCCTTGAACCCAAAGGACTTGGACTCTCACCTCAAAGACGCAACAGAGCGCAAATTGGACCAGGGCCTCAGGAGAGTCCATGAGGCTAGTGTGTTCTACATCCGAGCAGTGGCAGCTTCCTCGGTGTTTGCTAGAGCTTCCCTTCTTTGGTTGGAAGTCCTGCTGGATGGCCCACAGCAAGAGCTAGCCTGGACCCACAAGTCTCTGCTGATGATATCCCGGGAAGTAACGTTTATGGCAGATGCATCCATGGATTCCATGCAGTTTGCAGCAAGATCTCTAGCAGCAGGGGTCTTCACTCGACGAACCTTTTGGCTACACCACTGGGAGGCTGGCTCCACAGCCCACTCAAACCTCGCCTCAGAGCCCTAAGTGTGAGGCAAGTTATTTGGCGATGACACCTTAGCCAGCATCTTGGAATTCAAGGAAAAGAAAAAGTCAGTGCCTTCCCCCAGGAAAAAGGATGACAGGAGATCCTTTGAGAACTTTTCACCCATATCATGTCGCAGTCCTTTCGAGGCTCCAGGGTGTCAGGAAGGGCAAAGGATTCCAGGGCTAGCTGCCCCTTCTGGAACAGACAGCCTAACCTGCCTAAGGGACACCACCAACAATTCCCCAGTTGATTGGGGTTTGGATCTCAGTTGCAAGGAAACAAAATCAGTTCTGATGCTTCTGATGCTCTCCAACGCTTTGCTCAGTGGTGGAGGGAGACGACATTGGACCAGTGGGTGCTACTCATCCTCAGGTACAGCCTAAGATTGAAATTCATTTCCCCACCTCCAGTGAAATTCATCCCATCCCCCCTATTGGCATCTCCAGTTGAGAGGGAAAGAGTCTTACAGGCGATTTCTCATCTACTTCAAATTGCAGCCATAGAACCCATCCTGACATGGGAGAGATTTCTGGGACATTATTCAGTCTTCTTCACCGTCACGAAAAAGACGTCTCAGGGCAATACTCGATCTAAAAACCCTGAAAGAATCCGTAAAGTACCAAAAGTTCTCCACGGAAACCCTACTTTCCATCAAGAAAGCCTTAAGGAGGGGATATTTTTTCACTTTGATCGACCTGAAGGAGGCCTACCTCCACGTGCCTATCTTCCCGCCCCACAGGTTCACGGTGGGGGAGGATCACTTCCAGTACAGGGCTATGCCCTTTGGCCTGTCGTCTGCCCCCAGGGTATTCACCAAGATCGTGGTTGCCCTGGTGGCACACCTCAGGTTGCAGGGAGTCCATGTCTTCCCCTACTTGGGCAACTTCCTAATTCACTCCCCATCGTTACACAAGGCCTGGGAAGATCTACATGTCACCTTGGACTGCCTGAAGGACCATGGGTTTCTGATCAACCAAGCGAAGAGCCAGTTGTCTCCATCCTACCACATTATACACCTGGGAGCCACAATAGACTCGCAGCAAGAAATTCTGCTGCTAGCACAAGAAAGAGTCAACACAATAAATAATGCAGTGTCAAGTCTCATCTCTTCCACCTCAGGGGATATAATACAAATGGCGGTTGTTCTGGGGTTGATGGTCTCCACCTTCCAAACTGCACTTTGGGCATGTCATCACTCCCGCACATGCCAGCCTGACAGGCTGGGGAGCCATCTGAGATGGCCTAATAGTTCAAGGAGTATGGACTTCACAGGAATCCACACTGCCTATCAATCTCCTCGAACTTTGGGCAATGCTCCTTGCCCTGAGGCACTTTGCAGTGTACAGATGGTTGGGGGCTGTCCAGGTCAGAACAGACATCAGCCAAATCGTACTCGAACCATCAGGGAGGCACATGCTCCTCCCTCCTTCAGAAGGAAGCTTCTCTTCTGTTCCAGTGGGCAGAAAAGAATGTGGACTCCATTCTGGCAGAGCATCTCAGGGGGAGGACAACTACCAGGCAGACTGGCTGAGTCATCAGAAATTGAACCAGGGAGAATGGAAGCTTCACCCAAGGGTGTTTCAGGAGATAGTGTCTCACTTCGGCAGGGTCAAAGTGGACCTGTTCACCACCCAGCACAACCACCAGGTGAAGAGATTCTTCACCAGGTATGCGTCTCCAGAGGCAGAAGGAATAGATGCCTTGACACCCCAGGCCGATTGTATGCCTTTCTGCCCCGATCATTCCCAGAGTAATTCAGAAGATCCGAACCAAAAGGGCGACAGTTCTCCTAGTAGCCCCCTGGTGGCCAAGGAGACCTTGGTTTCCAGAACTCCTCGACCTATTGGTCAAACCCCCATGGCAGATTCCCCTAAGGGAGGACTTGCTCTCTTAGGGACAGCTTTTCTACCCAGATCCAGGCTGGTTGGCCCTTCATGTCTGGAGTTTGAGAGGAGACGGTTATTAAAGAAAAGCATTCCGCCCCAGGTACTGGAAACAATGGTGACCTCTAGACGTCCTTCCACCGTCAGAATATATGAGGGCACTTGGAAGGCCTTCTCAGCTGGTCGCAGAAAAAAGGTATACGACCTCGGAAAGCAGGTATCAATGAGATACTATCGTTCCTTCAGGATGGTCTATCATTGGGGCTCAGACCAAACATCCTGAGGAGCCAGGCTTTGGTGTTATCAGCCATCCTCTCCAAATCTCCAGACAATCCACTGGAATCTCATCCCTTCCTCAAGCATTTCCTTCAAGGGGCAACTATTTCGGTGCCACCTACAGGTCACCGATACCCAACTTGGGACCTGCACAAAGTGCTAACGGCACTCCAAAAGCCCCCATTTGAACCTTTACATCACATTTCTCTTCGTTTGCTATCCTTTAAGGTCTTGTTTCTCATGGCCATCACTTCGGCCCATAGAATGTCAGAGTTGAATGCCCTATCTGTGGATAGACAATTCTGTGTATTCCATAAGGATAGAGTAGTTCTCCGCACAGTTCCTTCCTTCTGTCCTAAAGTTTTGTCTACCTATCACTGTCAACAAGAGCTGATACTTCCCTCCATCTGTCCTACCTAATCCAGTTCATCCCATAGAGAAGGCATAGCATTAACTTGACATGAGGAGAGCCCTTAAGGTGTATATTTCTAAAACAAAATCAATACACAAGACAGATAGTTTGTTTGTGTTGTTTCACCCAGCCTCACTGAGGAATAAGGTCTCCACCTCTACACTAGCCAGGTGGATTAAAGCATGTATTACCTTGGCATATGGTTCGCTACGACTGGCCCACCCAGCCAGAATAGTGGCCCACTCTACAAGAGTGGCAACTACGTCAGCAGCATTTTCACTCAACGCCTCTTTAGCGGAGTTTTGTAGAGCGGCTCCTTGGGCCACTCCTAACACATTTATTAAACATTACAAGATAGACACCTATGCGCCAGCTGAGGTGGCCTTTGGGAGAAGAGTGCTATAGCACATACTCTTGGATCACTAGTATTTTCAGCCCAGCGAGGTTCCCACCCTACATGGGTCAGCTTTGGTATGTCCCACCTGATATCATCTTTAAATGCACAGCAGAAAAGACATTTGGTCCTAACATGAAATGGTTTTTCTCTGTGCATGTCCACAGATGATATCAGGGCCACTCCCTAGGAGGGCTGGGCCGGGGTATCACACAATAGACCTCTTGCAGAGAGTGTATGAGTGCTTTTGTCTTTCATCGTGTGCGTGTGATTCCCATCGTTCCTTCCTCGTTGATTGGCTTGTCATTGAAAACTGAGGCAAGGAGCTGCACAAAGTGGGAGATGCCTACAAAATTCAACAGTACTTTTCTGCCTTCAACCGCAAGGTGGAGCTAGCCACCCACCTGATATCATCTTTGGACATGCACAGAGAAAGACCGTTTCACGATAAGACCAAATGTCTTTTTTAACAAAACTGGCATATTATAAGGTATTTAAGAAAGAGTGCTCATCAGACAGGTTTATTGAAAAGTGGGGTTTATAAATTGCTGGAATACACAAATGTTAATTTTTTGGTAGAGTTTTTTTATATTTTGTATTTGGAATAATAATTCACCAAGTTGAAGGAGGTGTGAAAATTGGAGGGAGAAATATCAATAATTTAACAATACCATACTATTAGCAGAAACCAGTAATGATTTGAAAAGAATGCTGATGAAAGTTAAAGAGAAAAGGACAAAAGCAGGACTACAGTATGGATGTGAATGTTGGACAATGAAAAAAGAGGATAAGAGAAAAATCAACTCCTTTGTAATGTGGTGCTGGAGGAGAGCTTTGCGCATACCATGGACTGCGAAAAAGACAAATAATTGGGTGTTAGAACAAATTAAACCAGAACTGTCACTAGAAGTTAAAATGATGAAACTGAGGTTATCATACTTTGGACACATCATGAGAAGACATGATTCACTAGAAAAGACAATAATGCTGGCGAAAACAGAAGGGAGTAGAAAAAGAGGAAGGCTAAACAAGAGATGGATTGATTCCATAAAGGAAGCCACAGACCTGAACTTACAAGATCTGAGCAGGGTGGTTCATAATAGATGCTCTTGGAGGTCACTGATTCCTAGGGTTGCCATAAGTCATAATCGACTTGAAGGCACATAACAAGAACAACATTTGAAATAATAGCAGATAATAAATTCCCTTCATTTGTGAAGCATGTTTGTGCTGTTCTAATTGCCCTTTCCTGCCTTTTTGAGATCGCTGTTCTATCTTGGAGTGATGTCCAGGATTAAGTGGAACAATATTGTTTTGGACTCAAAGGTGCCCCCCCCCCAGTTTTCATCAAGTTCCCCTCCTGCTGCATCCCCTGTGCACATCCTGTGAACTACTAGAAGGTCTCCTGACACCCAGGTGGCTGCACTGAAATGGGTTAGAAAGCCCCATTGTATAAGCACAAGTCCACCCATGCTTCTATATCATGGTTTTGCTCCTGAAATCAACTTTTGCATCAGTGGGTACCTTGTACCCACTACTATGTGAGAGAATCTTGTCCCTTCAAGAACCTCCTAATATCTGAGAGCATAATCTGAATCCACTACTTGGGTCCAGTCTGTCCTCTTGAAAATATGGTCAGTAACCTCTAACATGCTCTTTCAGATACTGAATCTGCACAATATGTGCACAGTATATATCTCGGAACACCAGTGGCTGGGAATTGCAGGTGAGGAAAGTGCTGTTGCACTTGTGTCCTGTGTGTGGGCTTCCCATGGTCGGCCACTATGGGAACAGGATGCTGGATGAGATGGGCATTTGGCCTGATCTAGCAGGCTCGTCTTATATTCTTCTAAAGGTGTTTCTGTGCTCAAATCAGTCTTGTAGTATTAGGGTTTATGTATATATTTTTGTATCTAGGATAAATATTTTAAATATCTCCTCATAAGTAGGATAATCAGAACTACGGAATATGTAAAAGTAATTCCACTGAAATTTTAGAATATAACATTTGTGTTTACCAGATAAAAATACGTTTGCCCAATCATAATATAAACTTGTTTGATACTTTAACTATAGGTTTCTTGAGAAGCTAGCCAGTTTGAAGTATGAACATTTGTCACCAGTGAAAAAGCTGTGAGTCAGTTTTTAGCATTTTTTTTTTAACAATCTAACTTTTTTAATTGATTTCTTTTTAAAATGGGCCATCAGGTGGTATAACTTCTTTCAGGCAGGCTTCCTCTTGTTCTGATAAGAAGTTGCATAATTTCCTTGAGTATAATGATTCTTGCTTATCTTTGATGTTGACCATTTTTTGTGTCTGAATTATGATTACCCTAATTCTTGAAATTCTGACTAAACTTTTATAGCTGTAAACTTTCAACATGACGGTTATCTTCTCATTTTGTCTTTAGGGATACTCCTTTGTTGCTCCTTCTATTTTATTCAAACGCAATGCAGCCACTATTGATCCTGTTCATTTTCTGACAGAAGTTGACCGACCTGGAGTTGCAAGTATTGCCAGAAGTGCTATGATGAAGGTAGTAATTTTATTTATTTAATAAATTTATATCCCACCCTTCCTTCCTAATAAGACATAATCTAGCTTGTTAATGTTATAATGCGGGGGTTCCCAAACTGTGGGCCCATGGACTACCAGTGGTTTGCAAGCTTCAATCAGGTTTGTTGTTGTTATGTGCCTCCAAGTCGACTACGACTTATTGCGTCCCTATGAATCAGTGACCTCCAAGAGCATCTGTCATGAACCACCCTGTTCAGATCATGCAAGTTCAGGTCTGTGGCTTCCTTGATGGAATCAATCCATCTCTTGTTTGGCCTTCCTCTTTTTCTACTCCCTTCTGTTTTCCCCAGCATTATTATCTTTTCTAATGAATCATGTCTTCTCATGATGTGTCCAAAGTATGATAACCTCAGTTTCATCATTTTCAATCAGGTAGTCTGCGGCATGTCTGGATTTGTGTTTGAAGACAGGACAAACACAAATATTAAATATTCCTATTGATTTTTAATTGTATTTTAATTGCTTCTTTTATTTATTATACTTTTATTGTATTACAGTTTGAATTCTATGGAATCAATTGTAATGCAACAAAATACAATATATAAGGAATAAAAACGCAATAAAATATAATTAAAAATCATATAGCATCTAGCACAGCGCATTACAATTGCTACAACAGGCAGAAAAAATTAAGTGGTCTGGCAAGACCCTCAGCAATTTCCAAGTGGTCCATGGGGGAAAAAAAGTTTGGGAACCACTGTTCTAATGAATAGATTGATTCTCTGTTTTATAATATATTTTGAGATAAAGGCTGAAAGGAATTAAAAATAATAAATATAACTTGCATTGTTCCATTCAATATTTTCAGTTTAAGATACTTTAAAAGAAAGTATTTACTGACAGAATACTTAGTGCATCAAATTATTTCACTATTTCCTGAGGCAGAAAAAAAGACATACCAGTAAATTACAATTGGTGATATCTTGGTATCAGACAAAATATGTTTTGAACTTTAAAAGTTAATGAATAACTGTCAAGCAACTTTGTCTTTTATTTTGTTGGGTAAAGGTTGCTAAATACAGCCAGTTTTGACTCCCTCCCTTTCCCCACCCCTTGCAGGATTCTTCCTTTTATCTTCACTATGAAATGGACCTGAAAGAAAAACCACTAGGAGAAGGAAGTTTTTCCATCTGTCGAAAATGCTTACACAAGAAAACTAGCCAAGAATATGCAGTAAAAATAATAAGTAAAAGGTATATTATTATTTCTCATAAATTTGAATAATGAAAATATAGTTTTCCCATGATGGTATAATGAACTCAGGTGGGTTTTGCTTCCCCTATCACTTGAAAGCAGAAACACAGTTGCCTCACAGGAAAACATTTATTATTATTATTATTATTATTATTATTATTATTATTATTATTATTATTATTATTATTATTATTATTATTATTATTATTATCTTTATTTATACCCCACCATTTTTCCAAAACTGGAACTCATGGCGGCTTCCAGATAAAAAATACAAATAATTAAAAACAGACAAAGTCTACATTAAAATAAGATTAAACTATTTCCAATATTAAAACCATACACACATATAGCTAAAAAAGTTCAAACTAGTTTAAAAATGATATAATAGACATTAGCAATGCAGCACCCTTCACGCCCTATCCTTAGCCTTCAATTCCAAAGGCTTGTTGGAATAGGAAGGTCTTTGCTTGTTGGCGGAAGGACTGCAAAGAGGGGGTCATTCTTACCTCCCTAGGAAGGGAATTCCAAAGCCTAGGGGCAGCCACCGAGAAGGCCCTCTCACGCGTCCCCACTAGTCGTACTTGAGAAGATGTGGGTATTGAGAGGCCTCTCCTGAGGATCTCAGGGCCCGGGCAGGCTCTTACAGGGAGATACGGTCTGATAAATAGCCTGGACCTAAGCCGTATAGGGCTTTATAGGTCAACACCAGCACTTTGAATTGTGTCCGGAAACAGACTGGCAACCAGTGGAGCTTTTTTTAACAGGGGGGTAGTACGGTCCCTGTAACCAGCCCCAGTTAGCATTCTGGCTGCAGCACGTGGTACCAACTGAAGTTACCGAACAGTCTTCAGAGGCAGCCCCACGTAGAGCGAGTTACAGTAATCTAAACGGGATGTAACTAAGGTATGTGTCACCGTGGCCAGATCAGACAGCTCAAGGAACGGGCGCAGTTGGCGCACTAATCTTAATTGTGCAATACTGATTTTACTTTTTTAATGTTCCGCAATGATCAACCGGTTCCGACAACAAACCATCACATGGGGTGTATGTATTCCTACATCCCCAATGTGTGTGTGTGTGTATATGGGAATCTTTCCAACAACCCCGTGAAGCAGGGCCGCAGTCTGAAACCAAGGCAGCTCACAACAAGAAACAAATCCCTCAAAATCCTATAACCATAAAAACACAGTTAGGGGTGGCAGCTTCAGAAATTTTCTCTGCAATTCTAACTATTTTGTGTGGTTAGGGCCTGTGTTTGGAGACCTTGCTGTTTATATGTTGTATTGACAGGACCTTAAAATTGTTAATCGATTTGAGTGTTTTTTGTGGAGTTTCTACTTCCCCCCCCCCCAGGTTTCCCCTTTTTGTTCCATTCTGGTGTAACATTTTAGTAAGCTAAATTGCGTTTGAATTTCTTTCACTGAACAATTATTCCCAATTCTATATTTAATTTTGGGTTAATTACCCCTCAAGAGGGGGGCTACTCATCTTTTCATTTTTGTTCCCTTTTAGGGATTTTTAAGACATTACCTTTGAATCAACTTATTCCTGATTGATTCCCTGAATAAATTCCCTTCAGTGATTTATTCTTTGAATATTTTTTGTCAGTGATTCACTTGCTATTTCCTCAGTTCAGTAATCCAATATCATTAGTTATCATTGATTAACACAGTTCATTTTGGACCAGTTAATAGATTATATCTCCTGTGGTTTCAGACTTAACAGCTCTGACTCAGCCCTATTTTATTTTTTGTCCATTTTGGAGATTGCAAGTTGTTCACGCCTCATTTTTGTTCTTATCTAGTTTCAGTTGTTTGCTTGTCTGGCTTCAGTCATTTGTTTTCTTCCACCTTACTGAACAGGTCTTACAAAACATTCTCTCTCCAACTTAGATAACCCCTTTTTTCCCACCCTAGTTGTTATGGTCAGCTTTTGAACATCCCACCTGAGTCCATTATAACATTATGAGAGAAGGGATGATTGTTCTTATCTGAAAGGTATTACTGTGTGATATTATAATGGACTCCAAACCACACCCTGTACAGTTTCTTAGGCTGCCTAAGTTACAGTGGTGTTATTGTCATTTGATGTACTAGTTTTGTTTGCATTGTGTATTTTGTTTGCATTGTGTATTACATGTGTTTTGTTTGCATTGTGTATTTGTGTTTTGGTGGAATCCTGTATTTCTTTGCTCCTTAGCTTGTCAAGAATGTAACCAAGGTCACTTCAGTGTAACAGCGCTTAAATGTTTTCCAGTGTGACAACTTTGTTCCTGCCTTCAGGCAATAGGGGAAGCAAAACGCATCTGACTCCATTATAACATTACATAGAAATACCTTTCAGATAAGAGCATGAGTCCCTTTTTTGTTTGCATTCTTTAAAAATACCTGTGCTGCCCTTCAGGATAAATATTTTCAAAGCAGCTAACTCAGTAACAAAATTAAAAGTAGTGGTGAGCTCTACCCCAATCTCTGAGTGATGTGGATCTTCCAGGGATTTGAGCATGTACCCAGGGCTTGGTTTTCTTGGAAAGAAGGTCAGCGGAGACTGTAGTGTCTTTATGATATTTTTTTTGCACATGTTCACAGCCTGAACATAAGATGGTGGGGTTCTCAGCAGTAACAGTTCATCAGATCTTGCTCCCCAAAACCCATACCTTTGGGAGTTCAGACACAGAGAGCGAGCAAGCCTCTCTGTCTCTTTCCAGCTTCACCCCAAGATGAGACTAAAACACACAAGCCTCTTCTTGGCTCCAGGATGGGAGGGAGCAGGGTCTGTCTCCTGAAGAGAGTTCCAATAGCAACAGGATCTCTTTTTGCCACATCGTTTTGGATATGCATTTTGACCACTCAGTAAGCCCATTAATTTATGGGCTGACTTGGCTAAACTGTTAGCTTATGCAAAAGAAACTGGTTTGCCCATTGCATCAGTATCTCTTACAGGCCTGCAGTTATAAGCTAGAACGGATCTCACAGATATCATCCAACCCCCCCCCATCCTATAACATAAACAATGGCAGCAATAAAATAATCATAGTTTAACAAATAAGACATGGGGAAATAAACAGGCCTTTGCCCAACATTAAAATCTAGACCCATTTCAATCTGGTTTCAGGCTCAGTTTTAATACTGAAATGTCCCTGCTTGCCCTGGTTGATGACCTCTCTCAGGAGAGACACAGGGTGAGTGCAATCCTGTTGACTCCCGTCAGTCTCTCAGTGGCTTTTTGATCCCTTTGACCATGGTATCCTTCTGAAGTGACTGAAGGAGGTGGGAGTTGGAGACACTGTATTACAGTGGTTCCACTCCTACCTATAGGGTCGTTGCCAAAAAGTAGTACTAGGAGATTTTTCTCAGCCTCATGGTTTTTGAGTTGTGGTTCCAGTCTGTCTCTTATGCTATTCAGCATCAACATGAAACTGTTGGGAACTGTCAACTGAGGATTTGGAGCACAGTGACATCAGTATGCTAATGACACGCGGCTGTATCAGTTTGCATCTGAATCAGTGAATTAGACCGGTGTTTGGAAGCAGTGAAGGGCTGGATGAGCACTAGTAAACTGAGACTAAATCCTAATAAGATGGAGGTGCTGCGGGTGGTTCCCATGTCCAAGAATTAGGTGTGTAATCTGTTCGGGGGGGGTTGTACTCCTCCTGAAGGAACACGTTCATAGTTTGGAAGCTTGGGTTCCAATGTGTAGTTTGGGTTCCAACTTGTATCCAGAGTCTCAATTGGCTTCTGTGGCTAGGACTACTTCTCCCAAGCTTAGGTTGATTTACCAGTAACAGCTGTTCCTGGCCTCAGTTGTCCATGCTCTGGTGACCACCTACATAGACTATTGTAATTGTTTGTATATGTTTTAGATGGTTTTAATTGTTTAAACATGTTTTATCTTAATTTAAATTGTATTGTTTTAACATTTTGATGTTTGTCGCCCTGGGCTTCTTTGGGAGGAAGGACTCAAATAAAAAAGATGAGCAAAGCAGCAGCCAGATGAGCTTCCCTGGGAAGAATTCCATAAGTGGGGTGCCAGCATTAAGAAACCCCTTTCCCCTGTTGCTATCTGCCTTGCCTCTTATGGTGGGGGATATCTGGAGCAGGACCTCAGATGATTATCTCAGCTTGTTAAAAACCAAGCAGTTTGTTGTTAAAAGGCAACATATTTGAGCTTTGGAGATTTACAAACAAATTGCTGCCCTGTTCAGAATACTGCCAGATGTTGATGATAATAGAGCCTGGATGGTACAGACTCATAATTGTTTAGATCCAAGGGAACCCTTGCATTTTTCAATGGTTACAAACTGACTTAATTTTCCAGGCTAGAAGCCAACACTCAGAGAGAAATAACAGCTTTAAAACTTTGTGAAGGACATCCCAATGTTGTGAAGCTCCATGAAGTTTATCATGATCAGGTATTTTAAATAGTAAATACTGCTTACTATTTATTTTAAACATATTTTAAATACTAAGCTTACTTTGCACAGTATGGGTGAGATCCAGTGTAGCTTGAGCAGGTATATGCTTCCACAACAGGGGTTCTTCTTCCTCTCCTCCCCCCCCACCCCGCAGCCTCTACCCCCACCCCCCAAAATCTGCCTGGGTGGTTGAGGAACCCTCCTGAGCAGAATTTGGAGGAACATTGGGGGGGCTGGAAGGAGAAAAAGAGAACACAGAAGTCCTGTTGCAGAAGCAGATTTCTGTTGCACAAGTGGACAGACATCAGTAGATGTCACCCTATAATTTTAGGGAAAGTAGGTAAGCTGATACTTTCTTACTTGATTTGCTGTAGAGTGCACAAATCTTAAAGATGTAGAGAGACTGAGCTGACAAATAACTTTTTCACCTCAGTTTGCCAACTATAAAAGGTATGCCAAATGAAAATAAGCATTGCCATCTGAAGCCTAGTTTCATTTTTATTAAGAGCTATATCTGCTTTTATGTGTGACTTGAGAGCAAGTGATTCTAACTTCCTTATCTATTTATGCAATAAGCTAGTAATTTCCATGTTGACCTAGTGTGTCGCAACTGTGAAAAAAAACAAATAAGAATAAATAAGAAAGGGATTGAAAAAAACTGTTGAAATAATAGTATTATACAAATCTTTGGTGAGACCATTATGTGCAGTTCTGGTCACCTCACCTCAAAATGAATATTGTAGAACTGGAATTTATGGAGTACGGATTACCAAACTTTTTGGACCAGAGCATGTCAGGATCCCACCTGCTGCCACCTCCTGTCAGGTCCCTCCAGTCAGGATGTTTTTATTTGTTCTCTCACCGGCTCTAGCACAGATCTCACAAGATCCCACTGCTAGGCAGCACCACCAGCCACTCCCTATTTCACAATATTGCTTTGAGACTTTGCCTTAGTCTCCTTCTGGCTTATTGTTACTTTGTGTCTGGGTGTACTTGCAGGCCACAACCCCCCTGAATCTTTGTGCCAATAAAGCATACAGCCCTTTGTTGCCCTGGATACTTGATGATACACTATCTCTTCACCGCTGCCACCATTTGATACTGTTTCTCCACCTTGGTAATTACCCTGCCCTCCCTTCTGGTCTGTGTAAACCCCAGCCAAGGATCAGGCTTTTGGTAAACCAATAAAATATTTATTTATAAACACCAGGAAATAACAAGATTACTTTAAGTATATTTAGCAAGCGTATGGTTTCATATAGTGTCACTCTTTATGTTTCCAGTCATATATAATCTGCCTTAATACCAACCAAATATAATCCAACCCACAACCAACCCCAACCCACAACAACCGACCAGTTGACTCAACCAACAGAACCCTTTCTCAACTGTCTTCCTCTCATTTATACCTTCAGCCACTCAAACACTCAGCCAATCACAATACAGCATTCTCCAGCATTCTAGCCCATGTACTCCCTCCTCTCACTCTACTTACCACATTTACCCTACCAAAAACTGCACTTACCATATTTACAGTAATATCTACATACAGGGACATCACAGAGCACATCTCAAATTTTGTGAGAGTGCTGAGGGTGCCAGTCATAAAATGGCTGTCACAGGGATATGGCATAACACAAAATTAGAGAGAGTATGGTCATTGTTGCTTATCTCTCCCCCTCCCCCAACAATCTCTTGTTTGCCATGAGAAGTCAGCCATGTCCTGCTGGTTCTGATTCTGGAGATACAGCTGTTAAAGGCACAAGAACTCTGCTTTTCCCAGTGCCAATCCTAAACCAAAGCCTAGGCTGCCATCCTGTACCCGGTTTCCTTGGAGCAAACCCCATTAAACAAACAAAAAAGACACTTCTGAAGCAGATATGTATACCATTGCACAGTGAATTCTTAATGAGTGCCTAGACATCAGCTTTTGCACAGCAGGAGATATGCCTAAGCCTGTTTGCAAAGTTTTCACATCTTGCATTGGCCATTTGGGGAGGGTTTTTTTTTTAACACCACCTACACTTATTGTATAGTATTGTATAGTAGCATTTGCAGAAAATAACTTTTAGGGATTACCTGATCTCAAATGAACCTACCATTGGAAAGATGCATCCTGGTTACTAGGGGAAGGCAGAGATTCCAAGGACTAGAAAACATGCACTAAAAGAAAAGTGCACTAAAGGGGAGGGGAAAACAGAAGCTCTTTAGGGCCCCATGGGTTCCTCTTTCCAGGTGTCGAAGCAACTCACTTATCTATCAGTGCTCTGACTTCACTCACTGACTAAAACACTGACAAGTGAGAGAGCCAGGCCAGCTCTTTCTTTCTAGGAGGATAAATTTCTTTCTAGGAGGGCTAGAGACTTAATTTTTAAATGGAAGCTCAGAGTCTGGGGGCCCTGCCAGGATAAGGCTATCAGCTGGACAGCCATCTGTCGGGAATGGTTTGATTTGGATTCCTGGATTGCGCAGGGGGTTAGACTTGATGGCCTTATAGGCCCCTTCCAACTCTACTATTCTATGATTCTGTGAATGGCTACTAGCCAGGGGTACAATTGAAGACCTGGTGCCCACATGCACTCAGTTGGTGATCCCTGTCATGGAGGAAAAGGCTGTGTTCTACTTGCAGTGTTTCCTTGCTGGGGATCACATGTGGGGCCAGTGCTGTTGCACTCAGATCCCGCTTTCAAGCTTCCATAGGTATCCGGTTGGCCACTGTGAGAACGCCTGGGCTAGACAGGCCTTTGGTTTGATCCAGCAGAACTCTGTCTTATGTTCCCAACCTGTATATCAGGAAGTACAAAGGTGCACAATGAGAAATTAAAATGTAAGGTTCCTGTGAACCCACCCACCTACAAAGGAGGCTGCCGTTGGTTTGGTTTTCATGTAACAATGAATTGTGGTTTGGTGTGATATGCGTGAGCTAGAATGAGCCCCCTGCAGCTCCCTCCCATCTCCTCCTGCCCCCCTCCCATCTCCTCCTGCATGACCGAGAGGAGGACTTCTGCAATGTGTAGTGTCATTTTTAAAGAATTCTGTCCTGGTATTCTGTGCAAACCAGAAATTGTGGTTCAAACCACACTGATCAGTCTTCAAGTCACAATATCTGCTTCATTGGTAGAACTAAGATAGGATTCTTTGAAAGACAGAATAAATTCTGCAGAAGTCCTTCTGGCTGTGCACATGAAGAAGGTGGACCTCATGCACACAATGCTAAACCATGGTTTGTGACATTCAAAGGAGTTATTGTGCATCTTATTCATTGCTCTGTTCTTGGCTGCTTCAATGAGCTTCTGCTGGGGATGAGTGGCTTGATAATTTAATCACTTTGAATGAAGAGATGCAGAAGTACTCACCCTCAGAGAATGTGCAGAGGAAGCAGAAAACATGGGTCCTCTGAGAACAGGTAGTTTTTACATAGTCTAAAAGCAAACCTTGTCAGGTATATGGGTTTAGCATGCTTCCCATTTGAATTTGGAAAAAAGTGAATTTAGAAAAGAACTTCAGCTATTGGAAATTTGATAAAACTGCAATAAGCAGATGTAATGATAAATTAGGTAGTACTCTGTAAATTGTTTCTTGTCATATTATATACATATAATATATAAATTATATACGTGTAATAGCTTTTTGAACATGCAGGAATTTATAAACAAACTATATATGTACTTGAATAGTAAATATGCACAGCTGATCATTGCATTTTGAAATAAAATTTCTAAAAGAAAAATGTCTAAAAGCATGCAAATATATTGGTTTTAGCTCCACACTTTTCTAGTAATGGAACTACTGAAAGGAGGAGAATTACTTGAACGTATCCAGAAAAAGAGGCACTTCAGTGAAACTGAAGCTAGTAATATAATGCGCAGACTTGTTTCAGCAGTGAGCCACATGCATGATGTAGGAGTAGTCCACAGAGACTTAAAACCTGAGGTATGATGAGCTTATAATATAAATTATAATAGAAATAAGTCTATTTTTTGTTTTATGCTTGCTTCTTTTCAGCTAAGTATGTGTGCCTAATCTTGGTGATTAGACTTAATTATCTTAAGCATATATGTATTTTAAAGGTTTCCTATGTACAGAAGACAGTAGTGGGGAACCTGTGGTCCTCTAGATGTCATTGGACTCCAATTCCCATCAACTCCAGGCTGGATGGCTAATGGTTAGGGATGGAGTAGATAAGGAGAAGTTTTTCTCCCTCTCTCATAATAGTAGAACTTGGGGCCATCCAATGAAACCTCATAATGGAAGATTCAGAACAAAGTACTTCTTTACTGAACACATAGTTAAACTGTGGAATTCCCTCTCATAAGAGGTTGTGATGGCCACCAATGTGGATGGCTTTAAAAGAGGATTAGACAAAGTCATGGAGGATAATTCTATTAATGTATACTAGCCCCTCTAGGATGCACACCTTAACGTGGTGAGGGGGTTTGAGAGTGTTGAAAAAGCTGAGAGCAATGCTGTCAGGAGTCTAGACCAAGAGGCTAAACTCCTAGCAGGGGCACCCAAGGTGGAATGGTCAAAGCTGAGATACCAGACTAAGATGCATCCAAACTCAGAGGAAGGCAGTGGTAAACCACCTCTGAATATCTCTTACCATGAAAACCCTATGAACTGAGTATCCAAAATGCAACACGACTCGCCAGGTATGTTGTCTACCAGGAGGATGGATTAGAGATGTGACGGAAAGGTTGCCATCACTCATCAAGCCCACTGACAGGTATCCCTTTCTCCTCATCCATGTGGGAACAAGTGACACTTCCAAATGGAGCTATGAAGAAATCACATCAGACTTTGAAGCTCTGGAAAGGAAACTCAAGGACTTTGGGGCCCAGATAGTTTTTTCATCCATCCTTCCAGTACTTAGAAGAGGAGTAGAAAGGGAAAGAAAAATACTCCATGTGAATGAATGGTTACGAAGCTGGTGTAGACGTGAGAGATTTGGATTCTGGGACCATGGGCTATGGTTCCTGGAAGATGGACTGCTGGCAAGTGATGGGTTGCATCTCACAAGGACTGGGAAGAATTTTGGCCACAGCATGGAGAAGTTCATCAGGAGGGCTTTAAACTGGTTCCTAAAGTGGACGGAGACGTAAACTTGGTGGTAACGACTGGTGAAGACTTATGCACAGTAGTGGGACCAAAGAGATCAGCTCTAATAGAGCCCAGTAACAGCCCTCAGAAAAATGTAGCAAGGAAGCCAAGCCATACATCACATGACCTTTGATGTCTGTATACTAATGCACAGAACATGGGAAACAAGCAGGACGAACTTGAACTCTTAATACAGGAGGGCGGCAATTACGACTCGATAGGTATAACTGAAATTTGGTGGGATGACTCCCATGACTGGAATACAGCAATTGAAGGATCCAACTTGTTCAAGAAGAAGAGAAGGAATAAAAAGGGAGGTGGAGTTGCACTATACGTTAAAAATATATATCCCTGCACAGAAATACAGGAAGATGAGCTTGGTAGCTCCACCGAGAGTATCTGGATTAAAATTAATGGGGCAAGTAACAAAAGGAATGTGGTGCTTGGAGTCTACAACTGACCAGCCAATCAAGGAGAAGATGAGAATGTAACTTTTGAAAAGCAAATTGCCAATGTTTCAAGGAGGCATGATGTAGTAGTAATGGGGGATTTTAATTATCCCGATATCTGTTGGGAGACAAATTCTGCCAAACACGGCCCCTCCAAGAAATTTCTGACTTGTGTTGCAGATAACTTCCTCCTACAGAAAGTGGAGGAAGCAACCAGAGGATCAGCTATCCTGGACTTGATTCTAACAATAGAGATGATTTGGTGGATGAAGTGGCAGTTACGGGAACTCTGGGGGAAAGTGACCACACCATACTTGAATTCTTGATTTTAACAGAAGCAAAAGCTGAGAGTAGCCATACGTGCACCTTGGACTTCAGGAAGGCTGATTTAAATAAACTCAGAACAATTGTAAGTACAGTTCCATGGCAAGCCACCCTAATGAGAAAAGGAGTCCAAGATGGGTAGGAGTTTCTAAAAAAGGACATTCTAAAAGCGCAATGGCAAGCAGTTCCAACAAGGAAAAAAGGGGGAAAACAGAAGAAGAAGCCAATGTGGCTTCACAAAAAGCTTAGAGCTGACCTGAAAACAAAAAAGGACACATACAGGAAGTGGAAAGAAGGCCAGGCCACAAAGGAAGAGTACAGGCAGGTATCACGGAATTGCCGGGATGGTGTCAGGAAGGCCAAAGCTGAGAATGAGCTGAGGTTAGCGAGGGATGCTAAAAGCAACAAAAAACCTTTCTTCAGGTATGTTCATAGTAAAAGACAGAGAAAAGAAATGGTGGCACAGCTACTCAGTGAGGATGGCAAAGTGATAACAGATGACAAAGAAAAGGCAGAAGTGCTCAATTCCTACTTTTGGCTCAGTCTTCTCCCAAAAAAGGGCCTATGACCCTCCCGGGAAACATGAAGTAGAAGGGTCAGGATTGGACCTTGAGATTGATAGGCATGATGTAGTAGTAATGAGGGACTTCAGTTATCCCGATATCTGTTGGGAGACAAATTCTGCCAAACACGGCCCCTCCAAGAAATTTCTGACTTGTGTTGGAGATAACTTTCTCCTACAGAAAGTGGAGGAAGCAACCAGAGGATCAGCTATCCTTGACTTTATTCTAATCAATAGAGATGATTGATGGATGAAGTGGCAGTTACGGGAACTCTGGGGGAAAGTGACCACACCATACTTGAATTCTTGATTTTAACAGAAGCTAAAGCTGAGAGTAGCCATACGTGCACCCTGGACTTCAGGAAAGCTGATTTTAATAAACTCAGAACAATTGCAAGTACGGTTCCATGGCAAGCGACCCTAACGAGAAAAGAAGTCCAAGATGGGTGGGAGTTTCTAAAAAAGGAAATTCTAAAAAGTGCTTGATTCCTACTTTGCTTCAGTCTTCTCCCAAAAAGGTCTATGACCCTCCCGGGAAACATGAAGTAGAAGGGGCAGGATTGGACCTTGAGATTGATAGACAAACGGTCAAGGAATACCTAATCACCTTGAACGAGTTCAAATCGGCAGGGCCCGATAAACTGCATCCTAGAGTATTGAAGGAACTGGCTGAAGAACTCTCAGAACCGCTCTCTATTATCTTTGTGAAATCATGGAGAACCGGTGATGTGCCGGATGACTGGAGGAGAGCTAATGTTGTCCCTATCTTCAAAAAGGGCAAGAAGGAGGAACCAGGGAACTACAGACCAGTCAGCCTAACATCAATCCCTGGGAAAATTCTGGAGCAGATTATAAAGCAGTCAATCTGTAAGCACCTTGAAAGCAATGCAGTGATTACTAGGAGCCAACATGGATTTATGAAGAACAAATCCTGCCAAACTAATCTCATCTCATTTTTTGATTGGGTAACCTCCCTTGTAGACTGTGGGAATGCTGTGGACATAATATATCTTGACTTCAGCAATGCTTTTGACAAAGTGCCCCATGATATTCTGATTATCAAGCTAGCTAAATGTGGGCTGGATGGAACAACTATTAGATGGATCCACAGATGGCACGAGAATCGTACTCAAAGAGTGCTTATCAATGGTTCCTTCTCAAACTAGGCGGACGTAATGAGTGGGGTACCACAGGGCTCGGTCCTGGGCCCAGTGCTCTTTAACATTTTTATTAACGACTTGGATGAGGAGGTACAAAGCATGCTTATCAAAGTTGCAAATGATACAAAATTGGGGTGCATAGCTAATACCGTGGAGGGAAAGGGACCTTGATAGGCTGGAGCATTGGGCTGAAAACAACAGAATGAAATTCAACAGGGATAAATGTGAAGTTCAACACTTAGGAAAAAGAAACCAAATGCACAGTTATAAGATGGGGGATACTTGGCTCAGCAGTACGACATGTGAGAAGGATCTTGGAATTGTCGTTGATCACAAGCTGAATATGAGCCAACAGTGTGATGGGGCTGCAAAAAAGGTGAATGCTATATTAGGCTGCATTAACAGAAGTATAGTTTCCAAATCGCGTGAAGTACTAGTTCCCTTCTATTCAGCACTGGTTAGGCCTCATCTTGAATACTGCGTCCAGTTCTGGTCTCCACACTTCAAGAAGGATGCAGACAAACTGGAACGGGTTCAGAGGAGGGCAACAAAGATGATCAGGGGACTGGAAACAAAGCCCTATGAGGAGAGACTGAAAGAACTGGGCATGTTTCGCCTGGAGAAGAGAAGACTGAGGGGAGATATGATAGCACTCTTCAAGTAGATGAAAGGTTGTCACATAGAGGAGGGCCGGGATCTCTTCTCGATTGTCCCAGAGTGCAGGACACGGAATAATGGGCTCAAATTGCAGGAAGCCAGATTTTGACTGGACATCAGGAAAAACTTCCTAACTGTTAGAGCCATATGACAATGGAACCAATTACCTAGAGAGGTAGTGGGCTGTCCGACACTGGAGGCATTGAAGAGGCAGCTGGACAGCCATCTGTCGGAAATGCTTTGATTTGGATTCCTACATTGCGCAGGGGGTTGGACTCGATGGCCTTGTAGGCCCCTTCCAACTCTACTATTCTATGATTCTATGAAAAGCAACAACAAGAACAGCCACAATAGCTATGTTCTATCTCCACTGTCAGAAGCAGTATGCCTCTGAATGCTAGTTGCTGGTAATCACAGGTGGGGAGAATATTGTTTCACTTGTATCCTGCTTGTGGGCTTCCCAGCTTCCCATAGGTATATCGTTTGCCACTGTAAGAAATGGGCCTTTGGTCTGATCCATAATGTCTTTTCTTATGATGAGACTTGTAGTCCAATATCTGGAGGGCCACAGGTTCCTTATCCTTGACATAAGACATAATCCAGTAGTTATCTCAACTATGAAAGAATAAAGAATATATTTTGATTATTGTAACTGGAGGTTTACATCGATAGCATATCTTGCAAATCTCTAATTCTAAATTTTCTCTTTTAGAATTTAATATTTATAGATGAAAATGATAATTCTGAAATAAAAATAATTGATTTTGGATTTGCCCGCTTAAAACCACCTGATAATCAGCCTCTTAAGACGCCATGTTTTACTCTTCATTATGCTGCACCCGAGCTCTTAAATCATAATGGTTATGATGAATCATGTGATCTCTGGAGTTTGGGAGTCATTTTGGTAAGTGAATTGCTTGCTTTATTCTACATTTTGAAACAACTGACAAGCATTTGGTCAAATTGCTGGCGGAAAAAGTTAATTGTAATAATCCCAAACAGATTAAAGTGACTGCTGACCATTAATTACTAGAATATATATTTACTGGACTGGTGCAGATCTAATACTGGCTCTGTCTTAATTACGGTTAAGAGATGAGGGGTTGAATCCAAACTTACTGTAGCTGTCCTTGAATAGAAGGCTTGTGATCTATTCTCACTTAAATAAGTGGGGAGAGATTCTGCTGGCAGAAGTGGGAGAGGAGGCAACTTTCACTGATTACCCCCTCTCCTTGGAGTTGCCATACACTATTCCAGAAGATCCCCAATTGTCTAAATCAAATTTTGGGAGGATGGAGGAGCAGGAGAAAATGGCAAAACGCAGCTCATTCCTTCCACTGGTGGGAGTATCCTCTGAGCAGAAAGGACTCTGCAGGTGATACTATCGCTGACAGGAGGAGAGTCTGGATCCAAGTCAAGGAGTGGGTCATGGAATCACACATTTCTTTGTGGCAGCCTTGCTGAACCAGGATTTTTTAATCAAGTTCAGATCATAGGTAATCAGGGAATCTGAGTAGTCTTAAGCATGCTTAATATCTGTTCTGACATATCCCTTAGCTACATGTGATGCAGGGTGTTTAATGCAGAAGAGAAATATGTGATTTCAGTCACTGACCTTTTAATCACAATTAAAAGAGTGTTTGTATGTAATGTCTACATAGCCCACTGTTGCAGAAATAATACCGAATAATACCGAATCGTTCTATAACTTCTGGAATATCTTAAATATTGTGGATGTGTAAAAATTGACTTTTTTTCCTAACATAATGTAAATTGTTTCACTGTGTAAATTGCTTGTGACATGTTTAATATGTTTTTGCTTTTTTGTGTGTGTCTGTATATGTCCAGCTCTCTTTCACTCATACACACACGAATATGCATGTAGTACTGATTTTGTATTTTCTTTTTTGATAAGTTTACAATGCTCTCAGGACAAATACCCTTCCAATCTCAAGATAAAAATATAACATGCACAAGTGCATTGGAAATTATGAAGAAAATTAAAAGAGGAGAGTTTTCTTTTGAAGGAGAAGCTTGGAAGAGTGTTTCTCAGGAAGCTAAAGATTTAATACAAGGTATATATTGACCCATCACTTCATTACTGTGTTTCTAGTAATTCTAGTAATTGTTAGTAATTTGATTCTTGGAATTAATTAAAATGAAGTTTTCCAAGGAAGATAGCACAACCTGTGCAAAATCAATTGTCTGCAGTTAGATTGACTCTTTTATTTATTTATTGTATTTGTACCCCACTCTTCAGCCAAACAGGTGCCTAGAGTGGCTTACGTAAATCAGTTAATACAAGACAGTCCTTGCCTGCGGGCTTACAGTCTAAAAACACATTGCTTCTGTTTTTCCTCTGCTCTCCTCGGAGGTCTCCTCTTTTGACCCTAACCAATCTTTTGCTCACAGACTCTAGTTTACCACTGATGTACATTTGAACATTATACAGGAATATGTATGGGAATATAGCAACATGGAGAGTGGAGAATTTCGTCTTGCCTTCTTCCCAGAGTTGCTCATTTCTTCTCCCTACTTTGCCCCTGCCCCATCCTCACAAAAGCCAAGTAGCACATAAAATGAACACCCATGATGGATAGGTAGTGTGACCAGGAAAAGAGGGCAGTTTAATAGTTGTGTAGAAGAAGGAATTTCAGCAGGTGTAGCATGACTCTGTGCTTTGATAGTTCCTGGGCAGACTAGAGCAGTTTATTTTCATCAGATGAAAATGAAATGCCTAGATGTGATAGCTAGAGTATAAATATTCGTATTTGAGAAATGATCGAAATGGTTTTGGCATTGTTTCAGTTTAGATATTAACTGAAAGGCTAGCATGCTTATATCCAGGTTATTTAATATTAGCTATTTATTATGTAAAAAAGAAATCTAGTAACTACAACCTCCTAAAAACAGCTGATTTAAATCTTAAAAATATTATTTTATTTTTACTTAGAAAAAATCTGGAGTCCATACACTTCTGGATAACAGCCATTATGATAACCTAACCTTATTTCCTAGATTGAACTTCTGCAAATACACAATTAATGTTAACTGTTGTGAACAATTTATTTAATAGGGATTCTCTGAGTTTATATATATGTTCATAATTAATTCATCTATTCATTCAAGATTGATTTCTGAGAGGAAAAAAGACAGATTTCTGCAACCCCCAATTTTCCTAAACCGTGTCACTATATAGTCATAAACTGAATTGTCAAAGCATTGCATTTTTGTTTTCAAATGAATGTTAAGGACTATTAAAAAGGTAAATAATAATTCATTGATATAAGAATGTCTAATAAATTCCTATTAGGACTTCTTACAGTGGATCCAAATAAGAGAATTAAAATGACCAGTTTGAGATACAATGAATGGCTTCAAGATGGTAGCCAACTATCATCCAACCCATTAATGACTCCAGACAATTTAGGATCTTCAGCAGCTGCTGTTAACACTTATGTCAAAGCAACCTTTAATGTAAGCTCATATAGTCTTACTTTCTAAACATTAAACTATATGCTTATTTTGTCAGCCTGTCATTTAAAGTAAGATGCATTTTAGGTCCATATAGATTCAGAAGGAACTGTTGTTTTTACCATAAATGGTATTTCTTCATGGATGATGTCTCCAAGCAGGTGGTATAGTCCCCCCTACAGCTCGGAGACAGGAAATGCCAAAGGTTCATAGAAGACTTTGCCCCTCCCTTCCTGTTGAGGCTCAGTTTCATGATAAAGCATAGAGAGCAGACCTCAACAACATAAACCCTTAAGTTGAGGCAGGCAAAACCATAGCCTTAAAGAATGGAGTAGAATTGGAGCAGTCCTCTGTAAAGGCATGGACTTTCTTTTGTTTCTAGTTTCTATTGAGACTTTGGTCGATGACACCTAGCTAAAAAGTTTTGTGCCAGCAAAGGAACCAAGGCCATGTTTGCTTGTGAATAGGCATCTGCATCCAAGTGAGTGAGCCAGAGGTTCCTGTGCACCACTGTTCCTGCTGCCATAGCATGGCAGGAGAGCTGAGTACATGTAGTATTGGCTATGAAGGCAGTGGCCCTGGAGACACGTCTTTCTGATCTTAACAAGGTCCTGGTTGGGATTGTCTAGCAGGTCAAAAATACAAAGCAGAGCTGTCCTGATAAAGACAGAGGCAGAAATAGATGTGCAAATAAATGGTGTCATATGAGCACTTAAGTGCTACATCTAACCTGCACTTCAATTGGGCATCTCCATCTCTGGGGAGGAGCATGCGAGAAACTAGTTCAGCGATAGGCCCATCCACAGCAGGTATCTTGAGTGGTTCCATGACCATATGTGCTCCGAGCTGATAGAGGAAATGGACTGAACCTCAACAATGGGGGAGGATCAAAGTCTTCTGTGAAGCTTTGGTATTTCATGTCTCCAGGCTGCAGGAGAGTTATGCTACCTGTTTGGAGACCTCTGAGAGAAATATCTAATGCTTTATCTCAAGTGAGGATGCTTCATCTTGACCCCTTCAATGAGGCACCCCTGCTTTTTCTGTTGGTCCCAGTGGGTTCTATGAACACGTGAAGTTTTCTGTTGAAGTGGGGAAATTGTGTGTGAGGAGGGGTAAATTGGAGGAGTTACACTCAAAATCACTGTTGAAGGAACTCTTGAGACATTGGGTCCTATCCCTGGTTTCTGCTAATAGTTGTCTGTCCTGAAGATAATTCTAACTCATTTCAAAATCCTTCCTGCTCTCTTGGCTCTCTTGGCTCATGCTAGGGCATTTATGTATCAATCGATCATGCAAGATGCTAGAATATAATGATGAAGTATTATAAAGATTATAATGATGAACATATGCTAAACAGGATATGACACCATTCTCTTGAGATTCAGAATCATCTGTCAAAGAATAAAAGTGTACTGAATGAATGAAACAAAAAATATAGATCTAACTTATCCTTTCTATTCCAAAGCAGTTTAAAGAGTTTTCTTCCTTTGCTTAAAATCCAACCTTCGATAGTCACTTTCTCTTTATAAAATGATTTTAAAAAATTAAACCAAATTCTCTTCCATGCTTAGCTCTTATTTGAGAAAGTTGCTATCCTGCCCTAATCCTATTCAACCCTCACAAGCCCATAAATTGTTAACTTTTATGCCCCCAGCAGCCATTTCTGTCATCTACAACTCTAAGCTTCTCTAGGCCTCATATTTAGCTGTGATATGGACCAAATCCTTCAAATGGATGTCAGAAGGCCTTGCGCTAATTGTGTCAGCACATGGTATCCTTGGGCAGCTGCTGAAATCCAGGTGTTGCTGATAACTGGCCTGGAGCCCCCTTAAAGCAGCTTTTGCAATGGATGTGGGGGTGTCATTTTAATTTCCCACAATGCCCTCAACTTAGCATTTGTTTCACAGCATTATGGTAAATTTAAATCACAGCTCCATTGGAGTGTGCTCCCATCAGGCAGGTAAAGGTGTGAGGCGATCAGAATGTACTTTGCCAAAGACCTCCTCAAACCTGACACTGATGAAGCTTTCAGGAGGAAAAAATGAATTGGGTTTGATGTTTTTAGTATGGAAACCCTACCTCTTGTTCTGTTTTTAGGATAACTACCATTTGTGAAATTGCCAATGTTTAATACAACATCTAAAAAAGTAACCATAGATAAATGTATATCAAAATCTGCGTACTGGCCACAACCATCTTATTAAACAAATATATCCTTTAATTGTCTTGTCCAGAACTGCCGCCTACATCAATATTAAATGGAATATTACTTGTTGGATACTCAAGTCTTGCTTCTTAAAACCTCTTTACATCTATAATATAATTGTTTAGGGAAAATATTTTTAATATTTATATTTAAATAGCTTTAAGAACTTAATCTAGTTTGAATACAGATTTGTATTTATCTTTTTAAATAGGCCTTTAACAAGTACAAGAGGGAAGGATTTTGCCTGCAAAATGTTGACAAGGCACCTCTTGCAAAAAGGAGGAAGATGAAAAAAACAAGTACAAGTACAGAGACTCGCAGTAGTTCCAGTGAAAGTTCTCATTCTTCCTCTTCTCATTCACATGGTAAAACTACTCCTACCAAGACTCTGCAACCAACAAATCCTACAGACAGCCATAATCCAGAGAGCATCTTCCAATTCTCTGACTGAATAACAGATTTGCTCTGTTGAACAATTCAGTGGGTATAACTTGCTGACATAAGTGCTTCTTTAAACATAGTAATATATATTGAGTGGAATTCACTGGTGTCCTTTCATTCATGGAATGACTTTTGATCCAAAAGGGGAGGAGAAGTGAGTTTTGACTGCTTCCTTTCAGCCTTCCACTCCACCTTTAAACCTTGTTCTAGAGGGTCCTCCAACTCTCTGGATTAGATTTAGGGGTGAGGGCTCTGAGGGAGAGGGGCAATTGGCAAAAATCCTCCAGTGAGCACAAGGGCACAGACAGAGCTGGCCCCAGGCATGCCGGGGCCCTTGGGCACCAGCCTGCCTCAGGCCTCGGCACTCTCCTTCTGTGATTTGCGGCAGTATTGGTACCGCAGATCGCAGGGCAGGAGCTTCCAAGCCACCCGCCATTCCCTTGCTCAACCTCCCTTTCTGCTTTTGCAGCTGTGCACGGTGTGTACGCAGGGTTGCCATCAATCAAGATGGCAGCCAAGGTTTCCATAAGGGGCTGAAGCCTGTGCCACCATCTTGGTTGATGGCACGCATGTGTGCTACACGTGTGTATTCCCTTAGGGAAACCTTGGCCACCATCTTGGTTAATGGTAACCCTGTGCGCACAGTGCGCGCAGCTGCAAAAAACAGCACAGAGAAAGGTAGGTGGAGCGGGGGAATGGCGGGCAGCCTGGAAGCTCCTGCCCTGTGATCCGCGGCAGCAATCCTGCTATGGATTGTGGAAGGGGAGTGCAGGGGGCCCTGTAGCTGCAGGGGCCCTCAGCCAGGGCCCCATCTGGCCACCCTTTAGAGCCAGCCCTGGGCACAGATTGGATTCTACCCACAGCTTATAAATTCTTGCATTAAGCACACATTTTCACAAACTTTCTAATTTTCCATTTCAGTCCTAGTTCAAGATAGGACATGTTAAAATACTGCTGTGACTATAGCCAAAACTGAAGCTAATGAACAAAGCTTGCAGTCCAGTGAGGTAACTGCACATGCAAACAGGGCTTTTTCATTGCCAGCTAAGGAAATTAAAAGAGTTCCATAAATGTAATAACTGTTTACTAGCAATTACAGCTCTGTGTGCATGCAGACATCTTAATTAGGGGTGGCTTTCTTTGATTATTTATGTACATTAGAAAGATGGCAAAATGATATGACCAGTGCTGAAACTTAGTGGCCAGGATCAAAAAAAGCTGCTTTCATATATGCAGCAGCTCTCTTCCTTATGCAGGTTTCCTGCAAACGGAAAATCAAGCCACAAAGAAAGGTCATTTTCAGCATGTGAAATGGATGCATGAATCCTTGCACAAAATACATGCAACACTTTCACTATTCAGGGCTTGGCAACTAGAATGCAGAACTGTATGATTTCTTCTATAGATTTTGGCCATTTTTGTTTTCATATTTTGAAAGATTATTTGGGTGGTTAATAGCTTCATAATACTTGTAAAAGGAGCCTGCTGGTTTTCTTAAACTTTTAATACTAAAAACATGTAAAGATTTTCTGAACAAATATTTATGCCTACTTTCTAAACATAAAAATTAGCTTCTGTTAAGTGAGAATTATCTGTGGGTCCAAAAACTGAGCATGCTGCGATGCATAATATCTTTGACAGTTTGCTATCTTGTTATAGCATAACATTCAGAGGTTTTTATGATACATAATGTGTCCACATTATTTAGTTCACCTATAATTGCATTTGATGAGTAACTGAACAATGTGACAAATGCCTTTTGGAGATGCTGTGTAATGTGCTCTAGTAACTTCAGTGAGAATTGTGAACTTATTGCATCATTCCACTTGCAATATTAAGCTTTCATTTTCTTGCCATGATTTCCATACCTGTATGCAATACTCTTCAGATTTTGCTCCTCTCTGGGGCACGTTTTAACTTTAAACCATTTATGCATTGGTAAAACTAAAGGGACATTCTATCAAACACTGTGCTTCACATTTATTCACTGTGTTGTACTACAGTGAGATTTCCTACTGTAGTTGTAATATATTTGGAATTGTAAATGTGACTCTTACCGATGCATTTGAAATGGTAATATCTTTCATTTTGAAGCATAATATCTCAATATATGCAGAGCACTTTTACAGCTCCTGTGCTCAAGTCCTGCAAAAGGTTATTGAGCAATCCTGTTGTGAACTCATTGGGGTAATTTGTGTAAAGTTAAACTCATGCATAGATATTTGCATAAACAGAGAACAGCTGGCAGATTTTAAAAACACATTGCTGCATTGTAGAATAAACTAAACCCAAATCCTATGCAATATATATATATAATATCCATTTTCCTATAAATGGCATGTTTACATAGTTGCATCTATCAGAAGTGTTTTAAGAAACCTAATGCAGATGTACCTATGGAAACCGATGGAATCCTGGAAATAAAATGTTTTAATGTGATTGGTAGTATTTTCATCAGGAATGAGATAAGTGGTCCAAGAAGTATTTTTTGTATGGCTTACTAGATTCTTTTTAGCATTCTTGCAATCTAGTCATTTAGGGAAAAATTATGATTCTAGCCCTTGTTGTAAAAGTAACCTTGAAAAATATAGTGACAGACACAGAAGACTTGTAATCTGGCACCAGACCAATGTGACTTTATGCATGTTTGTTAATGCATGCTTACCTAGAAATAAAACTTAGTGAGTTCAGTGATGCTTACTGCCTAGCAAGGGTTATAGGATGCTTTACAACCATAATTGCTGTGTCTTTTGAGGTGGCTAAAGTGATATAATCATTTTGAAATCCTAATTTGAGTTTATAGAGTTTTTAATTCCAAATATACAGCACAGAACTAACACAGCTTGTTTACCAGATGTGCCTTGGCTTCCACACTGTGTTTAGGAACTTAAATTATGCCTGCAGTCTATGTAAATAAGAACAGGACAGAAGTTTGCATTAATTATTTTAATTAAAAAAGACAGGTCAGTTGACACACTTACATGTTTCCAGTATGGCTCTGGTGCTAAAGGAGCTGAACACCTTTGAGTCTGAGGTTTTTACAGTTTAGTGACATAAATTACTTAGGCTGCAGTCTTGTGCACACTTATTTGTAAGTAAGCCCCACTGAATTCAGTGGGACTTAATTCTGAGTAAATATGCATCAGATTGTGCTGTTAATTGAATACTTTGAGATAAGTTATAGCAAAGGGTTGTATTCAACATAGTACTAAGGTGAACATTCCATTAAGTGCAATCCTTGGGCAACAGAACTTTTGCCCCTGCACACCCCCATAGTCTGTACTGGGGGTTCTCCCAACCTCCTCTGGAGCAGTTTTGGGGTTGACGTGGGGCACATGCAAAGGAGGGTAGGGGGGAATCCTGTTGTACCAGCACAATTTCATTGAATATCGACTAAAGTTTCTAAGCTGATGGAATATTTGAAAGCTTGTATTGCTTAGGTTATTGTGACCTCTACATTTTAAAATTTTATGTGACGATAGCACACACAGCTTAAAGTGTTTGTTAATTATATAATCCTATGCCAACTTTAAATTCAGATTGAGAATATGCCCTATATAATGAAACATTTTCTCTCTGGCTAAATGATTATGCAAATTGCATACAAATGTCTTGCTATACTTTTATCAGTTTTCCATTTCACTATGAAGATTGAATTAAGTATCTGCTTTTAAATAAAATCTCAGTGGTTCTGCAGATTAAACTATAATACAATGAGCCCTGATTTGCACTTATATGTAGTTTAAAACAATTTAAAACAATTTTTAAAAAGTATTTAGTAACCTTGAAGGAAATCCAAATAAATGGTGTTTTATATTCGAATAGCTTCATTAATATTTGGCAGAACTTCATAAAATGCACAGAGTAAAGTAATGATTTAATTTCTCAGGAAAAGGGAGAGTTTATATTTCCATTGTTCTTTTGAACAGGCAGCTATCAAGAAAACTCACCAAATTATTGTACTCTTTGGAGCAGATATTATTTGATACATACATAAATGGGTGTAGAGCATAACTTTCATTATTAATATTAATAATTATTAATATTCAAAAAGACATGTTGATTTTAAAATGTTGAATGTGCAGACTGTATACTTTTATCTGTTACCTGTCAGACAGGTATAATATGTTAGCTAGAGAAAGTAGTACAATGATAGTGATCAGAAATTAATTATATGTTACTTATATCTCATAATTTATCAGTTTGATAAAACTTTATTTCTTGTGGTTAATAGAGCAAATACTAAAAAAAGTGACACAAATATTTTCTTATGTCTTAGTCCTGTTTAGTGTTTAGCCTGGCAGGTAATGTCCACAGTGCAACACAACTGGGGATTAGAATCATAGAATAGTAGAGTTGGAAGGGGCCTACAAGGCCATTGAGTCCAACCCCCTGCTCAATGCAGGAATCCAAATCAAAGCATTCCCAACAGATGGCTCCTGCTGACGGCTCCTTTCTGTGGCTAATTTGTTAATTAAATCTCTTGGACACCAATATACTTGGTGCAATATTATTCTGGTGATTTTCCACTCTGGAAGCTTTTGCCACTTTTGACAGGAATAGAATGCTGTTTCTGTTGCCATAGTGGTGCTTAGTACCTCTAGATCCCAGTTTTCAATATGCACTTAACTTGCAGGATTGTAGAGGCAAAAAAGATGTGAAAGTAATTTATTCCAGCTTTCCATACTGAGCCAGAATTCTTCCATCTCCAGTCATTACCATCATTGGATGGAGCTGGGCAGAGATGGAGCAAAATGTTTATCATGACTGATATACTTCTAAAATGAGGAATCAGTTTAATCATACAAAGGAAGCTGCTGCATTCTGGTACATCTCATTTTTAGAAAAAACAGTTTTATATATTTAGGTAGAAAATCTCTCTTTTTGATCCAGTGAGATTGGATCCAGACTTGCTGTTCCATGAATGGAAGGTACTTGGATCCAGCTGAAAATCTGGGGAGAGGCAATTTTCACCCATTTTGCTTTCCCTCAAATGCCCCTGCCCATTGCTACCTGCTCCAAAAGGTCCCCCAGTCCTCCAGAGCAGATTTCCAGGGAGCATAGGGGGCTGCAGGGGGAAGGTGGGGAATCAATGAAAATCACCTTGTGCCTGTGGGAGAATTCTGGTCTGGGCAAATCTGGGACCTACCTGATGGGGTGGTTAGATATAACAACCAAAGATAAAATGAGAACCCCAAAATTTAATATTTGCCATAATTAATGGGTTTTTCTACCAAAATAAGGAGTGTAATGAGTCAGATATTCGTAGCTTAAGTATATGTAATTTTCTGACACTTCTTTATCGTAAGGTTTATATAGCTACAAAAGTGCTAATGTTGATTTGTGGCATGTAGCAGAATAGTTTTGTGTGCAGAACTGCTCCTCTCAATTGGTTTTCTGTCCTTTATCGTTTAATGTTTTTAGGGTATATACACTTAACTGGGAGTCAACCCCATTGTGAACCCAGTGAGATTTATTTCTGAGTAGATACTTATAGGATTGTGCTATTAATTTTATAAAATGGATATCCCTAATCCTTTATAGTTAACTGAATGTTTGAGAATTTATTTACATAAGAATCTCCCTTTATAATAACTTAGTGGCCCAGTTCTTTCTACTCTGAATGGCTGTAGATCTCTGAGATCTAAGGCAAGGGTCTCTCCCAGTCTTGCTACCAGAGATCCTTTTAACTAAGTTGGGACCCTCCCATTCTAAATAAAGTATGGTTTTAGAGCAAGGTGTTACTCAATTGTGACACTGATGTATAACAGTTTACAAAAGAGTGGTGATATGGTAAGTGATATAATAAATTTAACAACTCCAGAATTCTTATTATAGACACCCAATTTGTTGTTGTTGTTATGTGCCTTCAAGTCGATTACGACTTATGGTGACCCTATGAATCAGTGACCTCCAAGAGCATCTGTCATGAACTATCCTGTTCAGATCTTGTAAGTTCAGCTCTGTGGCTTGCTTTATGGAATCAATCCATCTCTTGTTTGGCCTTCCTCTTTTTCTTCTCCCTTCTGTTTTTCCCAGCATTATTCTCTTCCCTTGTGAATCATGTCTTCTTATTATGTGTCCAAAGTATGATAGCCTCTGTTTCATCATTTTAGCTTCTAGTGACAATTCTGGTTTAATTTGTTCTGACACCCAGTTATTTGTCTTTTTCGCAGTCCATGGTATATGCAAAGCTCTCCTCCAACATCACATTTCAACTGGGTTGATTTTTCTCTTATCCGCTTTTTTCACTGTCCAACTTTCACATCCATACATAGAGATCGGGAATACCATGGTCTGAATGATCCTGACTTTAGTGTTCAGTGATACATCTTTGCATTGAGGACCTTTTCTAGTTCTCTCATAGCTGCCCTCCCCAGTCCTAGCCTTCTTCTGATTTCTTGACTATTGTCTCCATTTTGGTTAATGACTGTGCTGAGGTATTGATAATCCTTGACAAGTTCAATGTCCTCATTGTCAACTTTAAAGTTACATAAATCTTCTGTTATTACTTTAGGCTTTTTGACGTTCAACTGTAGTTCTGCTTTTGTGCTTTCCTCTGTCATCAGCATTCGTTTCAAATCATTACTGGTTTCTGCTAGTAGTATGGTATCGTCTGCATATCTTAAATTATTGATATTTCTCCCTCCAATTTTCACACCTCCATCTTGGTCCAATCCCGCTTTCCGTATGATATGTTCTGCATATAGATTAAACAAATAGGGTGATAAAATACACCCCTGTCTCACACCCTTTCTGATGGGGAACCAATCAGTTTCTCCATATTCTGTCCTTACAGTAGCCTCTTGTCCGGAGTATAGGTTGTGCATCAGGACAATCAGATGCTGTGGCACCCCCATTTCTTTTAAAGCATTCCATAGTTTTTCATGATGTACACAGTCAAAGGCTTTGCTGTAACCTATAAAGCACAGGGTGATTTCCTTCTGACATTCCTTGGTCCTTTCCATTATCCAACGTATGTTTGTGATATGATCTCTGGTGCCTCTTCCTTTTCTAAATCCAGCTTGGACATCTGGCATTTCTTGCTCCATGTATGGTAAGAGCCTTTGTTGTAGAATCTTGAGCATTACTTTACTTGCATGTGATATTAAGGCAATAATTCGATCATTACTGCATTCCCTGGGATCCCCTTTCTTTGGAATTGGGATGTATATGGAATGCTTCCAGTCTGTGGGCCATTGTTTAGTTTTCCATATTTCTTGACAATTTTTGGTCAAAATGTGGACAGATTCATTCTCAGTAAAGTGTAGCAACTCTAATGGTATGCCATCTGTTCCTGGTGATTTTTTTCTTCCAAGTATTTTAAGGACAGCTTTCACCTCACATTATAAAATTTCTAAATTCTAAGATTGACACCCAATAGTTACATTTAAGTCTCTTTCTCTTATCAAACTATAATTGTAAGCATATTGTTTGGTAGATGTTAAAAATATTCACTAATTAGCATCAAACATATCTAGCTAGAGATCTCAAATATAACAAATATAAATATTTTACAAATGATAAGGCCAGATCTTTTATGCTATTGTAGCACAAAAGGTGTGAACTGAAAGATCTAGGGATAAAATGTACAATAAGCATTCACTGATATATTTTTAGAAGTTTAGGGGGAAGACATGTTTAAAAAGTACTTTCTGTTGTTAAATCCAAGAAATCCTCTTGGTGGTTTGGCCATTTCAATTATATAATGTCCTCTTATAATAGCTGTTCTTTAGGCTGCCTTAATAGTACATTCCATACAATCTGGTATTATTATTCTGCTGCCTCTCTCTGTGACTGACACTGCACACTTACGCAAACCTGCTCTGCAGAATAAGGGGGCCTTTTGGAACAGTGAAGGAGGTAGCATAAACAGGATGGACCAATCTCCTGAGGAAATCTCAGCCCATTGGATGGGGAGGATTAAAGATCCATGCCTTGAGGGGATTGATTTAGGATGATAGACATCCATTTCATCACTCTGCCCCACACTTTTTTCCTCTTAGGAAAACCATTAACCAATCTTGAGTGCGCTAAATTCCCCTGGTAAGATTCTTAGATAGCTGCTGTGTAATAAAGGTTTGACATGTGTTCATTTCCTTGCACTTCCAGGGTGGGTATGTATTGAGGGAGGAACTTTCAGTTGGATCCGACTTCTACTAGAGGAAGAGAGAAAGTGATTTTTGTCTGTTTCCCTTCCCTCTGCAGTCCCCACTGCAACTTCTCATGCTGTTCTGGAGGGACTTCCAACCCTCCAGAGCAGCTTTTGGAAGGGGGTACAAGGTGAAGGGGATCAGTGAAAACCACTTCCTTTCCTCCAGCAGGAGTATCCACCCACAAGTAGCCTCTGTGTTTTGTCTTGTTGTCTACCAATGAAGGATGCTGATTGTTCTAAAGAAATAGTTAAAAGGATATTTCTTTGTGGGGTGGGGACTTGGGTTGGCAAAGATTTAAATTTTTCATGATTATGCCAAAATCAAATTTCAGTTTCTTAGTACTAGTTAATCCTGCTGAAAACTATGTTCTGAGTTGTGCTAATGATACTGGCAACAGAGAGTTTTGTGCGGAATGCAATGAAGAAAGTCAGCGGTGTTACATTAACAATTCAATAATTTATATATATATATAATTGAATAGTTAATGTAACACTTCTGATATATATATTATAAGGCACAACACTGTGGGAGACACATCAGCAGGGGGGGAAAAGGGAGACAATGTGTTTCCATGTCAAAACTGATAAAGACCTGGTTTTTCACTTAAATACTACACTTGCATCACCCTCACTCCAGCATCACTTCTACAATATGGAATAAGGGAGTTAATCTTTCTGCAAGAATGATATGCAACTGTTGCAGCATTTTAACTTTTATTTATTTTGGTGGTGGAAGAAAACAGGATATATCAGTGACATTGTATTTGTTTTGCACAACGGAATACATGTATCCAGCACATTAAACAAAAAATAATCAGTACAAGTTCATAGTAAAGGAAGGGTAATTGGGAGATGGATGTGTAACATTGCCAGTGATGTTATAGATGCTTCTGATATTTATATAATCCCATTCCTCAAACCACTTGCTGTGACAATGGAAATGCTCAACTGAGAAATAGTTACATTTCCCCAGTAAGAAGATACTGCAGTGTGATACTGGAAAAAGTGACATCCCCATAACCAATTGCCAGTATAAGAATGAAATCTGTTCCTGAGAAACTATAAAAATGTTTGAAAGAGCTTTTGTCTTAAGATGGGGTTCTGTAAATAAGTTTTAGGAAGTCAATTCAAATGTTTTGTATAGTAATGAATAAGCAAATGGTTTAGTGCTTTATTAAGGGATATTTTGAAGTGTTCTTTTGGGGTAGAGCTTTTAAATCCTATGCTTTTTCTGTCCCATCAGTAATTCTTTTTTATGCATACTAATTGTTACTGTGTTGTCCATACCTTAGAGTTCTGCTTCCTATATGTTTAAATTCTGATAATAGAGCCAGTGTAGTGTAGTGGTTAAGGGCAGGGCTGTGGAGTCGGTACGCCAGACCTTCGACTCCTCTATTTTTCTACTGTCCGACTCCGACTCCTTCATAAATGGCAAATGTATATTAACTAGTAATAACAAATTTACTGTAGTAAAATGGTAGCAGAAGGCATTTCATCACCAACACGTGAATCCAGAGCTTGGAAAAGTTACTTTTTAAAACTACAACTCCCATCAGCCCCAGGGATTGGGCTCGCGGGAGTTGTAGTTCAAATGTACCAACTCTGACTCCACCCAAAATTGCTCACGACTCCGACTCCATGACTCCGACTCCACAGCCCTGGTTAAGGGGTTGGACTACAACCTGGGAGACCAGGGTTCGAATCCCCACACAGCCATGAAGTTCACTGGATGACCTTGGGCCAGTCACTGCCTCAGCCTCAGAGGAAGGCAATGGCAAAACCACCTCTGAATACCGCTGACCATGAAAACCCTATTCATAGAGTCACCATAAGTCAGAATCGACTTGAAGGCAGCATGTTTCATTTCTTCAACTTTAAAAGAGCAGGACATGCATAACCACCCCATCCAGCACAGATTATCTGTGTAGGGAAGCAGGCTTCTGCATGCATAGACATATAGATACAGATATCCTGTCATATGATGGTGCTCATCATTGACTGATTATACTGGCTGGGCATTTTTTTTAACGTGGATGGGCATACATGCTTTCTTAGATTACCTTCTTCTTTGAGGACATTGACGTAAATTTGAAAGAGACCTTTATGTCCTTTAATCTTCATGTACTGATGTTTTCTGAACATATTGTTATTTCATGTCTTCCTTTTCCTCAGAAAATGTGTTTTGTCTTGTTTAGGCTATCCCTTGAGAGCGACTCCAGTGTTTTGTACTGTTGCATTCTTCAGAGCATGTGCAATGGCTCACCTGCATGGTTTGTGTAGCAGGTCAGGGTTATGAGTATTTCATGTTGTGAATGCTTTAGTTTTATGTAAAAATTATATATTTGGTATATCAGAGGAATGAGAATTGAAAAGGGAAAATAGTCCAATGAGAGCTTATCTCTTAGGTTATGACATTTCATTTATAAAGGCTTCACACACACACAAAATAATTGCTTGATACTTCTAAAGATATTTTTACATGTGTAACTTTGGGCACAATTTTGTTGGGTATTATTGAATATAAAATATTTTTTCCTCTATATTCTAAAAGTGGGGGGTTCTTAGCAGTACTTTTTCTTTTTACATACTGTTCTTCAAAAATCAGTGTTTTTTTCTGATAAAACTTGGATTGCCACAACATTAGTCAAAATTCCTTCAAATATACTTTATTAACAAATACAATTTGGATTTTTCTAGGATATAGTATATCATTTACTATATCTGTATTTAAGCTTAATGCATATTTAAAATCCATAAAACATTCCCTACTTGAATTATCCTGCAGTAAAGTGGTGTAGGATGAAGAGCAGAATGTTTCTGTAAATGAACAATCTTTTTTTCTTCTATTGGAACATATGTGGAGTTGGAGTTGGTTTTAGAATGAGTGCATTACATGAATCCAGAACACTGGAATCAGTATGGGTCCTTCCCACACCCTGATCCAGTGGCAGGAATGTGTCCCTTACGTAGCAGATTGGCTTGATGAGAGGCATCTAAATTAAACCTCCACATGCAGGGCTGGAGCCAAGGTGAAAAAAATAATAAAATAACTGTACATGGAAGTCTTTAGCAGAAGTAACTTGCTAATGTGAGGTAAGAGGAAATAATGAGGACCTGGACAGAGCTGGTAGCCCCATTGTTCCCCTACCTGGAAGGTGACTAGCATGCATTGATTTTTTTGTATATGCCTATAATGAATTTGGGAATTGAACCATGTATCCTAGTTCATTAAAATGCTGTGCAAACACGGAATAGGGATTATCAGGCTCTTTTGGCCCATAACCAATTCCGCCCACTTTGAATACAAAAGCAATTTTAGCTTGAGGGTCTATCTGATCATCACAGTTAAATTGTTTTTATGATCAGGGTGTAAGACTAATTTCTCTTTTTGCTGTTGGCCTTCCCAACTGATCTCCTGTGCTCGTGTAATTTTATTAATGTTCTGTATCATCAGAAAAGGGGCATATGGGAGATCTGGTAATTCAGAAAGTGTGTGCCGCTAGCCTTCTACAAGAGTTTGAATTGAGTGTCCAACTGCTTTAAATTGCTGCTATTTTTTAGTTCTTGTAATTGGATTGTTTTATTTGTATTTTAATTTTTTGTAGTTTTAATTATATTTTGTAAGCTGCCTTGGGAAGGCTTTGCCCTGAAAGGCAGCATCTAAGTACTTTTATATAAGGCTGCAATCCTAATCCCAATTACCTGGGAGAGAGCCCCACTGAATTCAATAGGACTTAGTTCTGAGAAGGTGTGGTTAGGATTCCACTGTAAGCATGTTTAATGATGTGTGTTAAACTTGAGACTCAGCTCTCATATGTTGAGGTTACTGTGGGTACAATTCCTGGATGTATATGCATTTTGGAAACATTAGAAAAAGAGCAGAAAATAGAACATGCATTTAAAGCACTGAGAAAGCTGGAACCTGTTGACAGAGGGTTGTATTGTGAAACACAAGCTTTTGCTTTACTTAAGGAAATAACTATTTTTAAACATTTAACTGTAGATCAAATAAGTAAGATCTTTGTCATTTTCACAAAGAACGCTTGTTTTGCTACTCCAATCTTTACTGATATTTTTAATGTGTATTTCTTTTTTATGTTCTTTCTATTTGTGAAGTTCTTAATAAGATATAACATTTTGGGAAATACAGTAGAAATAAATCCATAAAATATCTTTTCTTAAATATGCAAATTTTGTACCATGATAGCTTTTTAATTTTAATTATTAATTTACAGATTCTTACTGGATATATAATGGGTTTTTCATTTTCATGCAAATCTAATATATACAATAAAGGCTTTTATTCAAACACCTTCCCAAAGTGTAATATTTATATGGTTTATATGCAAACAATTAACAGTAGTTTTAAAATGTTGGAATTGTTTCATTCTAGCTGGGCTAGAACTTGTTAACTTATTGTGTACTATGGAATATAGGCTCCTTTAAAATTACTTTGATGAAAGAAAAATGTCTGTGTATTTCTGCCACTTCCCCAATCCCTATGGCTATATTATGCTGTGTTAGTCTTTCTTGGATGCTTTATTACTGTTACAGTTGACACTGCCAGTCGCCAATTTATAAATACACAAATTAAAGAATTTTATATTACTTAGAATTGTCAAAGTTGGCAGGTATTTGTGTAAATGTTAACAAAGCTGCATGCTTTTTACATGTCTTTAATTTGTTTTCTCTTGAATCTGGCAAGTCCTGAATGAGTTGTATCAGCTTCAAAAAGAGACAAAGTTGAAGCTTGCATTTGTTTTTTAAAAAAGTGTTGAGGTTTCCTGAAATATTTTATGTGTAGATTTAAATTTTAAAAGCAGCAAGGGCTTACATTTTCGTATTTACGTATATGTTCAAATATATTTGTTCTACTCTCAAAAAATAAACTTGTCTATGTATAAAGTACTACATGTGTCATCAATTTAATTGTTGATATCAACAACACATTGTACACACTTTGCCAAATTACTTGTGTCATTTTTACACTTCTAGCAGGAAGAACTAGATGTTTGGGGTGAAAACTTAAGTCTGGAAATCTGGGTCTCAGCTGAAGAGCTGTAGAGTGTAATGAGAAGGATGATGTTATGCGGGACAGGGTTTTTTAACTTTCCCCTGTAGTGTCTTTCCTTAGCTATATTTCCTGTGTGGCGGTTTTTGCTGTGTGTTTGCTGTGTAGTGGTAAGAGGGGGTTTTAAAGGAAATGTATTAGGTAAGGTAAGGGTCAGCACCCATCTGCTATTTATCAACTTCACATTGTGGGTGCTCTTAGGTGTTCTAATCAGGTTCTGAGAGCTTTTGATTGATCTCATACTTTTGAGGGTCTTGCTATTGCTTCCCCTAATATTTGGCTGATAATGGGGAAAAGCCAGCTCAATCCTAACAATGCCTACTCAGAAATGAATCCTACTGAATTCACTAGGGATTGTTCCCAGGTAAGTGGAGTTAGGATTTTGCAGCCTAAGTGCCCAATGCTCTACACACAGCTACCCTGCAGAAAGTCCCATTTAAGTCAGTAGTATGTATTTTTAACTAAATATCCCTAGGCTCAAGTGCATTTTCTACTTTCCTATACATTCCTAGTTTTGTAACTTTCCATTTATTTTTATTTATTTATTAAATTTATATCCCTCCCTCCCAGTAGGAGCCCAGGGCAGTAGTAGGAGGCCAGCAGGTTGCTCTCTAATTCATATGGAAAATAATAGGGGTGTATCCAAAGCATAAAAGGAAAAATGCCACAACTTCTATCATGGCAGTAAAACAGAATATAAATGTCATAAATAATAAATCTTACTATTCCACAAATGTTTGTGCAAATGCTAATGGAAGAGTTTGCATAGGGCAGGGCTCCCAAACCCTTTTGGGTCTAGGGCACATTTGGAAACCTAAGAAACTGTTCACAGAAGAAAAAATGGTGATGCCAAGACTCCCCCCCCCAAAAAAAATATAGGCAAAAGACCTACACCCCCCCAAAACAAATAAAACACAGACAAAAAAGCTGCAACCTCCCCCAACCAAACTGTCCAGAAAAGCAAAAAATGTGATTTTTTTTTTAAAGTTTAAATTGGGAGGGGCAGGGAGCTTGAAGGTTGCCAAGGGAGGTGTCAAAGGACACTGTGGTAACTACAAGTGCCACATTGGGGACTCCACACATAGTGCTATAATCTGTTCTGTAGCAGTTCTCATGGTTCTGTTTGCGCAACCAGAACAGCATTGGATTTAGGTTTACTTTATTTACATCAGACTTTTCCCACGTGTAGAGTGGCAACTTTAGACCCAATCCATAGTATATATTTTAATACAGTAGATAAAATGGCCTCGTATATCGTTGCCCAACTTAAAATTGGGTCTAGAAGACTCAAAGCCTAGAGGCATCTAGGTAATACCTTTGTTTGAACTACCCCTTTACATTCATCAGACATGGGTATGCCCAGATATGCATGATTTAAGAAGTCAGCCCATTTCATTTCTTTTTTTCATATGTACAATCTTTTAAGGATTGAGTTCAAGAGTCAGTTCTTTATGTTTAGAGTTGAAACTGCATGGGCACAGTGTGCACTGGCTATTGGAACTCTTCCCAGGTCATATCCTCTCTTCTCAGGCCTTGCCTCTCTCTGGCTCTGCTTCACGCCATCTTCAAGAACTTTTGCCTGGCTGGAATATCTTCTCAAAGTCTGATAAAGCCTCTTGCTTGCCTAGAGGGAGAGTGGACAAGGATGTGTGTGTAGAAACCTCTGATTCCTAAAGGCTAGAATGCAGCTGAACAAAGGTAAGAAGGTAATCCATCCTGCTATTTGCCTCTGATCCTGCCCACATTTTGCCTCTGGTTCCATCCACCATGGAACACAGCTCCTAGAAAGTTGCTTAGGAGAGAACGTGGCCCTAAGACTGCCCCTGCCCTACAATATCAAAGTGTCCCTTCCTCAACACATACTGTTGATACTCAGGCAGTGCCTTTGCTGTATTCTTCTTGGCACCTGCTTAAAACTTATCTGTTCAAGCCTACTTAGACATGTAGATGTTGACGTGTTTAAATCTTTGTAGTTTTGTAGTTTATTGCTGCTTTAATTGTCTTTAAAGTTTCTAACTACTTGTTTTTAACAATTTTTGCTGATAACAATGTCTCTTGTAAGCTGCTTAAGAGATTTCTTACAATCAAGTGGTATATAAATTTTGTTAAATAAATAAACCCCTTCTAGAGCAATGTTTCCGTTTTAAAATTGTGTTCTTTTAAAAAAAAAATATGGACAGAGAGGAATATAACATGGAATGAGTATACATGCTGTCCTGGGGGGCAGGGAGCAGAATTAAAAAAGCAAAAACCCCAACTGAAGTAGGACAGAGGTGTGACAATAGGGTAAAATGCCATTCAGTTACATAGCTAGTACATGTATCTGGTATTTGAAACACAAGGGAAAGCAAGGTTCACCCTTCTTGCGGAAATACACTGTAACTCTTGTTTCTTGCTACATTTGTATACCCTTTGTTTCCTCTGGGGAAACAACTAGATGTGTGCTTCCACTTATTTATAGGTGGCCTATATTCTAAGGAAAGTAAACTTACAAAATGAGATCTTGCTAAAGAAAGCTTTGGCTACTTGAACATCTCCCAGTCCTCAGCCTATACCAAAATTATCTACTTCAGATGTTCTTATACTGTGGTCCATTAGCTCCATTTGGATGAGCTGCAGAGAGGTTGTAGGACAGTGTCAGTATTTTGGCCCTGCACATGATTTTATGTTTTCTGACGATGGAGTTGAAGGCTGTTTTGACCAGGCCAGGTTTACCAAACAGGGTAACAAAGCCCATGATTTTCATAATACAGTGCAAGTGCAGTCTACTAACTTTTCCCTAGAAATTTACCAGTTAAAAGCCCCCATCGTTACCCCTGTATTCAATTTGTTAATTCTTCTGACCATGTACATAACCCTCCAACTTCCCATGGTCAGTTATGGAGGTCTATGCTTGGGAGAACATTTAAGTAATAGGAGTTGGGGATCTCTTTCTCTTTTTGTACGCAGCTTTATTATCTGTTTTCATATGTACAGTTGTTTGGTACTTTGCATTTTATGTACAGTTTGTTAAAATGTAATAAACTTATTTTTTTAGAAAAATGTCCCCACCCTTGCCCATTAATGGCCTACAACGTGTGATTTTCCTAATGCTGTTTTTGGCAAAGATGGTAGTGCTGAAGAAAAAAAAGTGTAGTAAGTGGTACACTGAGTACACCAGTGATCTTCAAATGATCCATGAGGGGAAAGTATGAGAACTGCTTATCTATTTCATTAGGTGTACAATACCTTTGTTGGTCTTTAGATGCCAGGGGACTCTCTGTTTATAAGTTAATGATGATGACATCAACTGAAGAAGATGAAAAGAAGCTCTATACCATGCAATTAGTAATTTTATTAACATTATCCTTTAAACCCATATAGGTATTTTTTTTCCAAATCCAGACTTACTAAGAATGTTTCTCCTCTAGACTTATTTCTTTGAGGCTTGAACCCTAACTAACATATTTGATCTTTTGTGTAAGTACTTCCATTATAATTTTGTTAAAATCAGAATTACGTTTCTCATGAAGCATCACAATCAATGGTGATTCTAGTTGCTTATCCATGTACCTTAGATCTACTGTAGAGACCTTTGGATTCTATTTTCTTAAGGTTCAAAAACTTTTTTTAAGGTTTTGGACCTCAAGCATCCACTTTTTATGACCTTTTTCCTTCTTTTGTATTTGTAATGTATTCTTTAAAGATGTAAGATTGAAATACAGTGTGTTTTACATTTCTTTACCATTTGCAATTTGCAATGTGTTTCATTTGGAAGTGAACTAGTGCCCAGAAGGGCTATAACTCCAGCTTGGTAAGTGGCCAGTTAGAAATGTTTGTCTTAGACTGCAGCTTTATTTATTTATAATTTGATTTATATCCCACCCTTCCTCCCAGTAGGAGCCCAGGGTGGCAAACAAAAGTGCTAAAAATGCTTTAAAACATAATAAAAACAGACTTTAAAATACATTAAAACAAAACAACTTTTAAAACATTTTTTTAAAGCTTTAAAGACAACTTTAAGAAAAGGCTAAAAAAATATTGTTTTTAAAAAAGCATGTTTTTTAAAAAATATTAAAAGCAATTCCAGCACAGACAGACTGGGATAGGTCTCAACTTAAAAGGCTTGTTGAAAGAGGAAAGTCTTCAAAAGGCACTGAAAAGATAACAGAGATGGCACCTGCCTAATATTTAAGGGGAGGGAAGTCCACAGGGTAGATGCCGCCACACTAAAGGTCCGTTTCCTGTGTGTGCAGAATGGACCTCCTGATAAGATGGTATCTGCAGGAGGCCCTCACCTGCAGAGCACAGTGATCGACGGGATATATAAAGGGTAAGAAGGTATTTCAGGTATCCTGGTCTCAAGCTGCATAGGGCTTTGTAGACCAAAACTACAACCTTAAACTTGGCCTGGTAGCAAATGGGCAGCCGTGCAATTTTTTCAGCAGCGAGGTGACATGTTGGTGATACCCTGCCCCAGTGAGCAGTCTTGCCGCCGCATTTTGCACCACCTGCAGCTTCTGGACCAACTTCAAGAGCAGCCCCACATAGCGCACATCACTGTAATCCAGCTTGGAGGTTACAGGTGCGTGGACAACAGTGGTCAGGCTATCCTTGTCCAGAAATGGCTGCAGCTGTCTTACCAGTCGAAGCTGGTAAAAGGCACTCCCTAGCCACGGAGGTCACCTGGGCCTCTAGCAACAAAGATGGATCCAGGAGAACCCGAGATGACGAACCTGCTCTTTCATAGGGAGTACAGCCCCATCCAAAGCAGACAACTGACCAATTATCCAAACTTGGGAACCACCAACCCACAGTGCCTCCGTCTTGCTAAGATTCAGACTCAGTTTATCGGCCCTCATCCAGCCCACCACCGAGTCCAGGCAGTGGCCAAGGGCTTGCACTGCCTCTCCTGATTCAGATGATGCGGAGAAATAGAGCTGGGTATCGTCAGCATACTGCTGACACCTCATCCCAAATCTCCTGATGACTGCTCCCAAGAGCTGCATATAGATGTTAAACAGCATGGGGGACAAGATGGTACCCTGCGGCACCACACAGCACAACTGCCAGAGGGCTGAAAGACAGTCACCCAATGCTATTCTCTGGGAGCGACCTTGGAGATAGGATTGGAACCACTGTAAAACAATGCCTCCAATACCCATCTCACCAAGTCAACCCAGAAGGATACCATGGTCAATGGTATCAAAAGCCGCTGAGAGATCAAGAATAACAGGATCGCACTCCCCCTGTCCTTCTCCCGATAAAGGTCATCCATCAGGGCGACCAAGGCCAATTCAGTCCCATAACCAAGCCTGAACCCAGACTGGGATGGGTCAAGATAATCTGTTTCATCAGAGTACTTGCAATTGCTGTGCCACAACCCTCTCAATCACCTTCCCTAAAAAGGGGGTATTTGCAACCGGTTGGTAGTTGTCACAAACCAATGGGTCCAGGATAGGCTTTTTCAGGAGCAGTCAGATCACTGCCTCTTTCAAGGCAGCTGGAACCACTCCCTCCCACAATGATGCGTTGACCACACTCTGGATCCACTCAGTCAACCCCCCTCGGCAAGCTTTAATAAGCCAAGAAGGGCAAGGGTCAAGAGGACCCGTTGCTGGCCGCATCATCGCAAGCACCTTGTCTATGTCATCAGGCCGCATCAACTGAAACCATTCTCAAGAAGTTGCAGTAGACGTTGCACTGGACACCTCATTGGGGACTACAGTAGATGTGGATGGGGCATCAAGACTGCTATGGAGGTGAGCAACTTTACCTTCAAAGTGCCTTGCAAACAATTCCCAGTGGGCCTCCAAAGGGTCTAAAACTCCATTTCCTGGAGTTGATGTCAACAGATCCCTGAAAGTAGGGAAAAGCGCCACTGGACGGCTACTTGAGGATGCAATCGAGGCAGAGAAGTGGGCCTTTGCTGCCTTCACCGTCATACAGTAGGCACGGTTATGATGTTTTACTCATGCCCCAACAGCCTCACAGCACATCTTTCACCACTTGCGCTCTAGCCGTCGTCCAGCCTGTTTCATTGCCCTTAGCTCACTGGTGTACCAAGGTGCAAACTGGGCTCCACAATGCCGGAGAGGGTGCTTGGGGGCAACCGTATCAAGAGCCTGATGCGCCTTGCTGTTCCACAGCGTGAGAAGGGCTTCAGCAGGGTCACCTGCTCTATCTACTGGGAACTCCCCCAGGGCATTCAGGAATCCTCTGGATTCCATTAGCTTACAGTATATCCTCTGTGAAAAGAACTAAAAATACTGTGCAGTGCTTGTTCTGGTTACCATACTGGCTAAATCATATTATCTTCAGTCATAGCCCAGCAAATCGTAGTATCACATTTTTGCATTAGGTTAACTTTGGGTTGTATGTATTCAAACAATACTCAGCAAGATACTTCAGTGCCAGTTCATAAAGATACCAAAGAAGATCCTCTACACAGAACAGAGTGTTGGGACACATGCACACCTGCCCGTGGATGTCTCATGTGTTCAATGTCTCATGTGACCTGGAGGATATAAAAATAGGGAAATGACTGTAGAAATGTTTATACAAATGTACACTCAACCAAGACCGTGTGTGTGAGAGAGAGACAGAGAGGTGGAAATTTCTGTCTCTCTATGTATAGAGGATCACCAATTTGATAAGTGCATGAACTAACGCTTACTTATTGTAGCAACACAATTATAACGTTAGGGTTTGCACCCAGTACATTTTTAGAGATAAGAAAATACTCGTCATTATACACAATATGCATTTACTCTCTGGGTTGGATCCAGACTTCACCTTCCACAAACAGAAAGGCTCATTTTGTACATGGAAGTCTTTTAATTCACCAGAAGGGTCCTCCTGGCAATGCATGGAATGCATGCAATGCAACTTTTGCCAATATTCTCACCCCCCTGAAAGCCTCAGTGCCAGCTTCTAAACTCTTCTGGAGGATACCCCAACTCTCTGGAACAGGGTAGGAGGTGGAGTTGGTGTAATTTAATTTGCAAAACTCAGATTCCCACCTCTGTTGATGGAAGTGGCGCTGACCCAATCCTTTGGGTTGTCTTCCACTTTCACTTTCTGGCAAACAGATGCCTCAGGATTAGGCAAAGGAGAAATTATATTTTTTAAAAAAAACCTTAGTTGGAAGGGCATAGCCTTGCACTTAATTGAACACTTTATTCAAAAGAACATGTCCTCTAGTACCTTTACAGGGGTGGGGGTGGGGATGTAGTGTAAACGTTTGTGGGCTTATGCCTACCTCATCCAATGTGTGAAGTTAGTAATCATATACTTATCTATACACATTATTGGTACAGGACAGGACAAATATTTCCTAAGAAAACACAAGAAATAGTAGTTGATACGGCTGTAGTCCTACACACAGAAGCATGACCCATTGCACACAGAGGTGCTTACTACTGAGCAAACATGCATAGAGTTGCATTATTAGTCATGTTTCTATTCAGAGCTTAAATGAACTAGCAGCCCATACTGGCTGCTGGGGATTAATTAGCCTAGCTATGCTTGCTTATTTTTAGTGGCTGCGGGCTTTGAATGAATACACTTTCTGATTTTATCTTGAATTCATTTGTGTTCTGCATAGAAATGTAACACACCTCATGCAGTGTAAACACACATGCAACCTGGGCTGCTTTTCACATTTCTACTGTGTGCACATGTGTACGTACACCAGAGTGGGGAACTTGTGGCCCTCCATACGTTGCTGGACTACAATGCACATCATCCCTGACTATTAACTTTGCCGCCTGATGGGAGTCAAGCATCTGAAGGGTCATGGGTTCCCCACTCCTTGCATGTGTACACACATATGGCTGGTTCCACTGTGCAAGGCAAGCAGAGGGTTTGCAGTAGTAGTCTCTGTCGAATAAAACAGAATTTTTGTTGACCTTTTACAAGAGCTAAGGGCAGAAGAAGAAACATGCTCTTGCTCAGAAGCCCCTATAGGTGACAGCACAAAGGAAATGGCCTGAAGATAACTGCATGTGCAGAGCAGCCTCTTTGAGTTTTTGGTGAATGTCACTCACACTGTGGAGGGATGTGTGTACACCTTAGATTTTGCAGCTTTGGTTCCCTAATCTTAACACAGTTCCAGTGTGAATTGAAAATGGAGAGGGGTGATGTTGGAAAAAAGTGATGTCTCTTTTAAATTATTTCTTTCTTTGGAGGGCATGTGGAGCCCTTCAGCCAATTACTGATAGTTACCATTGAACTAGACTTACTAAGGATTTATTAATCTATTTCTCAACCATTGGACTCTGAAACAAGAAAATAGTGACATGGGACCTACAACAAAAAATGTCCAGTTACAATGTAGAGTAGTCTCTTCTTTGTTCCAGTCAGCCATTTCTAGAATGCTCCATTCCATCTCCTCTCCACTGGTTTTTGAAACACCCAGCCCCAGCCCAAACAGCCAGCATTCTGTGGCCAATGAGCATGCTCAGTTCTCATTGTGCTATTTTGGGATTCCCTCCCTTAGTTTTATTTCTACTTCTACAAACTGTGGAAGTAGCCCTGAGCCTGCTGATACCTCCTCCTTCTGTATGGATGGTCATTCTGGTGACAAAAGGATCCAGACCTGAAGAATGAGTTTGCAGTTAATATATAGGATAGTGATAGAAATAGCTTTCTAGAATTTACTGTAATTGTAAAAACCCTAAATCTCATTTTGTCCTTTCAGCAAAGTAACAGGGTTGTGTTTTAGTTAACAATGGTTCCCTTCTAGATGTTGCCCTATTTCCTTCCTCTGCTTATCCATGCCATTTTGAACTGCCAAGCATTTAACTTTGGGAGGGGGGGCTGCCCCTTATCCGTTCCCCCTCCCTCCCTGACTGAGGCTGTATGCTCCAAATGCTTGGAAACATTTTTTATTTATTTGATTTATATCCTGCCCTTCCTTCCAAAAGAAACATGTCTCCTATGTTTAAAAACAAAACAGGCTTTCTCAGTTTTATGCCAGAAGTACAATATTGATTTTGTGGTGTCTGTTTCTGCCATAGCAGAAACCTAACACAAAAGCTATCTGTCCCTTGCCACTGCATGGGGACAAGGGATATATAGCTAGACTTTTGCAAGTCACTTTGAGTTTACCTTTCTGAAAAAAAGCAACCAATAACAATAATATTAGCAGCATCAGTTCAGGGTGTTTTTTTGCCTAATTGGCTTTTGTTGTAACTGGACTGTAATGGCCAGAATTCTCCTTCACATTACAGATGTCTTTCACACTGACGAGGCTTCCACACCAGTGGGCAGCATATGATACCCTTACGGCATTCTCTTTCACTGATAACATATTAACATAAATACAGACGTGATAAAACTTCAGAAGCTATTTAAGCCTCAAGTGTGAAAATGTCTCAGATGCAAGTGCCTAGATAGATCTTTCCTCACAGTAAACGGAGTGAGGGATAGGATCAAAGACACGTTTTACTGTCACATGTGGAAAAGGTCTACAACATGCCTTGTTAACTAACTGTTCAAGGGTACAGGGTACATAGATCATATTATAAATGTGATCAGCCAGCCACCCTGCATATATTGCCAGTGGTGCTGCCCAACTATATTCATATTTACTAGGAAATCTGACTGAATTTAGTAGGATTAATTTACAAGTAATACCTTAGATGGCTACAGTCCTATATAGGCTTGCTTGAGAGTAAATCCCATTGAATTTATTTATTTATTACATTTATATACCGCCCCATAGCTGAAGCTCTCTGGGTGGTTTAAGCAATTAAAAACAATAAAAACAAATATACAAATTTTAAAACACAAAAAACAATTTAAAACACAATTAAAAAAAATAAAAACAATTTAAAAACACATGCTAAAATGGCTGGGAGAAGAGAGTCTTGACCTGGTGTCAAAAAGATAACACTGTTGGATTTGGATTTCATTTCAATTAACAATGGTTAGGATTAGGCTACTAGATGAATTTATTTTACAATGCTCATTTACTCAAAGAAATCTCATTGAATTCCATTGGATTTACTCTGAGGTAAATGTTAGTAGGTCTTTTAAAATCCAAAATCATAGAAAAACATTCTCGTGGCACAAGCTGTTGTCTAATTTGTGGGCTTTGGTCTGTGCTTGTTGAACATCTTGACTCCTTTTTTTGGATTTTAGCTCCATACCACTCACAGATGTGTTAATGCAACAGTTTTATTAAAGTGGGGCACATACAGCTCCTTAGCAGGGCCTAAACATAAGTCTGCAGACTCCCCCTTCCCTCTCTTTTCCTTATGAGAGAACTTGCTGCCAGCCTGTGTTTACAACTCTGCCAGGAAACTGTCAATAAATAACTAATCAGTTAAGTTACTAACACCCATGTTATCCAGATGGAGCCCTGAACTCAACTGTCAGGGTTTAACAGACTATATGGAAGGTGCAGTGGCCGACTACTGGGGAACAGGGTCTTTGTGGTGGTAGCATCCCAGGCTCAGTTTTGGTACATACTTAATGTAATCCTGGAGCCAAGCAAATACCATTTAATTTCTCCAGGCTTTTTAATCTGATTTGCTTTATCTCTCCTTGATTGCTTTAATGGTTCTTTGTATTTATTTCTGCTGATTGCTTCTATTGATGTGTTTAAATTTGTTTGCTTTAATTCTTTGTAGGCTGTCCTGGGATGGAATATAAATCCCTTAACTAACTACAAGTGTTGTTGTCTCCTATTCCAACATCCCCAACCTGATTTTTTTTCCAAGGCGGCACATTTGGAAACTGAAAAAACTGTAATGGGTACCACAAAATACCCATTTCACAGAGGACAAACAAAACCAGTCAACAAAACACCCCCCCCAAGTCCCTAAAAGCTCCTATGCTGAAGTAATAGCCACTGTTTGGGGGAACGCATAGTTTAATTCTATATATGTTTACTCAAGTAAGTCCCACTGAGCTCAGTGGGGTTTTTTTGTTGTTAGGTGCCTTCAAGTCGATTACGACTTATGGTGACCCTATGAATCAGTGACCTCCAATAGCATCTGTCATGAACCACCCTGTGCAGATCTTGTAAGTTCAGGTCTGTGGCTTCCTTTATGGAATCAATCCATCTCTTGTTTGGCCTTTCTCTCTTTCTACTCCCTTCTGTTTTTCCCAGCATTATTGCCTTTTCTAGTGAATCATGTTTTCTCATTATGTGTCCAAAGTATGATAACCTCAGTTTCATCATTTTAGCTTCTAGCGAGCCAAAAGAAACCCAAGTAACCGCACAGGCAAACCCAAACAGCAGCTGCTTGGAGGAGACAGCGCATTGATAGGAGTGTCAAGGAAGTAGCACATATCCACGAGATGCACCCAAGGATCACGGAGGATACTGGTTGGTGGTGACAGCAGAGATTCCTGTGGCATCAGAGGTGCAACTAGGAACTTTAAAAAGCAAAAGTAGCCATGCTGGTTCATAAGAAGAAAAAAGAACTCCTCCAAAATCCACAGTTGGCCAATTTTGTGAGAATTTGGTTGGCCCTAGTAAAGAGCGGTTCTGCGAGGCCCTCGAGGCCCAAGCCGGGCCTGCCCACGTGTTTCATATCCAGCCATACCAGGGACGTAACGACAACACAGTGCACAACAACGTGGAATACATCCTGGGCAAGTGGGTGCTCAATGACCAAAAAGTCCAAATGCCAAATCAACTTCACCCACTTTGGAATGTGGCAACAAACTCTTGCTGGAGGGTCAAAAGGATAGGACAGACCGTTGTGAGGCTTGCATAGAACAAAAAGGACATTTTTTTCTTAATAATGTTACTTGTTATTTAGTTTTAATTTTTGTAAATTGTATTGCTTTTATTGATGTATTTTTATACTTGTGTTTATTTTTCTTTGTAAGTCGCCTTGAGGGCCTGTGGCCAAAAGGCAGGGTATAAATAAATTTAACAACAACAACAACTATAACAATAATAATAATAATAATAGTGACAGTTCTGGTTTAATTTGTTCTAACATCCAATTATTTGTCTTTTTCGCAGTAAGTGGGTACCGGATTGCAGTCTTACGCCCTGGAGCAGCTTTTGCCAACTTGATGCCTTCCAGTTGTTCTGGACTATGATTCGCATCCACCTCAGCCAACATGTTGGCTGTGGCTGGTGGCAGCAGTTGCTGTTGTTATATGCCTTCAAGTCAATTACGACTTATGGTGACCCTATGAATCAGCAACCTCCAATAGCATCTGTTATAAACCATCCTGTACAGATCTTGAAAGTTCAGGTCTGTGGCTTCCTTTATGGAATCAATCCATCTCTTGTTTGACCTTCTTCTTTTTCTACTCCCTTCTGTTTTTCCCAGCGTTATTGTCTTTTCCAGTGAATCATGTCTTCTCATTATGTGTCCAAAGTATGAAAACCTCCGGTCCATCATTTTAGCTTCTAGTGACAGTTTTAGTTTAATTTGTTCTGACACCCAATTGTCTTTTTTGCGGTCCATGGTATGTGCAAAGCTCTTCTTCAACACATTTCAAATGAATTGATTTTTCTCTTATCCACTTTTTTCACTGTCCAACTTTCACATCCATACAGAGATCAGGAATACCATGGTCTGAATGATCCTGACTTTTAGTGTTCAGTGATACATCTTGGCATTTGAGGACCTTTTCTAGTTCTCTCACAGCTGCCCTCCTCAGTCCTAGCCTTCTTCTGATTTCTTGACTATTGTCTCCATTTTGGTTAATGACTGTGCCGAGGTATTGATAATCCTTGACAAGTTCAATGTCCTCATTGTCAACTGTAAAGTAACATAAATTTTCTGTTGTCATTACTTTAGTATTCTTGACGTTCTGCTGTAGTCCTGCTGGTGCTGGTGGCGGTACCATAGTCCAACACATCTAGAGGGCACCAGGTTGGCGAAGGCTGCCCTAGTGAGCGATTATAAGCTTGCGCTTTCAACCTGTTACAACTGGCAAGCTAACTCCCACGGCTACGCTTTGTGGGGTGTGAGAACGAAGGGCGTGTGGGAAGTCTGTTGACAGACGGCTTGTGTGCGCGATACAGTCATCTACCACAGCCCGATAATTTTAAAGCGTCTCTTCGGGCTACGTTCCACAACTCTTGCTTTTTTTTTTTGGCCGGCTGGGCTCCTGCTGGAAGGGCGGGATATAAATCAAATAATAAAGAAAAAAATATAAACAAACTCCGATCGGGAGAAAGAAGAACAGGCGCCGCAGCAGTGAGCTAGACTTAAGCCTTGCCGCCCACTCCTCTCTCCTGCTCGACCTCCGTTTCCCGCCCAGGGCGCTGCCGGAGCCGCTCTTTCTCTTCCCCTCTCTCTCGCTCTCCTCCGCCCGCGCAGCCCACTCCGCCCCCGCCTCATTCCGCCGACTGCCAGCAGGTGGCGCTGCAGCGAGCGGCGTCCTGCTCCCTCTCCGATTCCCGTTCCGGGGCCGCAGCCCGGCTCGTTCCGTCGCCGAAAAGGCGCCCGCTGCCGCAGCCGTGCCCCCCACACGGCCCCGCACCGCTGGGTGTCCGTCCGGCCTCCTCCCGCTATGGCCACCAAGAAAGGGGGTTCGCGGCTGGAGACCGAGATCGAGAGGTGCCGCTCCGAGTGCCAGTGGGAGAGGATCCCCGAGCTCGTCAAGCAGCTGTCGGCCAAGCTCATCGCTAACGGTGCGGCCCGCCGGGTGGGAAGGGAAAGGAAGGGAAACCGAGGGGTGAGAGCCGGAGTTTCGATCCTCCTCCTCCGTCAACAGCGGCGATGGTTGGAGTTGCAGGTGCAGCGGGGGTGGGTGGAGGCAAGCACCGTTAAGGTTGGAGAGGCAGCGCTTTCCTCGAGACTAGGGAGCCACGGTCGTCAGGTGATGATGAGCTGGATGAATCCCAAAGCCTCTCTGAATGGAAGGGGATTGCCCTGTTTGCATATGAGGTAAACCAAATAAATAAGAGAATGTCCCTGGGCATATGCAGAATGCTCCCCGCCTTTCATTAAGCTATAGGAACCGCAAACGCCCCCGCAGGTCTGCTGTTAAGGACAGAGTGAGGACTAGTCACCAGGTCAGAAGCTTGACTTCCCCCTCCCCCCGCAAATCTTTTCCTACGAATTAAGCCTGGGTCCCAAGAGACATTGTTAAATTAGGAGGTGCAAGAGCCCCTTTCACCTTGATAATCCCTTCCTTTCTGGAGACTATGTGTATGGTACCTAAATCTAGATGCCTCTGTGTTTGCATGTTGCTGTTGCAGAGTGGTGTGGAATTAGCAGTCTAGTCTTAGGCTTTCTTTTATTTATTTACTTAATTTAAAACAAGTTCCCATGGCTAATTAGTGGTGAGGCCAGCCTCAAATTAACCCTTGCAGAGCAGTGCTAGGGAGTGGGCTAATGCTTTTCTCTCGCTCTCAGATGCTGTACTGTATTAACCTCTGATTCGTTTGTGTTATACATGTGAGGATTTACTTACATGTATTTCTCTCCCCAGGTCTTTGACAACGGTGCTGAAATAGTGTGTGCGTGCACATAGGGCTTTGATCTAATAAGGACTTCTGTAAGGTGCCAGACCTTTTAGCTTTTGCTGGAGTGTGAACATCTCATTTAAACATTTGTAGAGTTCCCTGCCACTAGTTAGTAACCAAATTAGCCAAAATTTGGCATTAGTGAACAGGACTTTCAGAGGGCCCTGAGTTTCTGTGGCTTGGTTCACAGATAACACTAAGCCAAACTATAGCTTAGCATGAATGAGCAAATGTACTGGTTCAGGTAGGACATTGTGGCTGCTTTGCAACCCATGGCCCCAGCCCCATCCTGCTGATGTTGTAGTACCAGGAACTAAGCCATGGTTTGGCTTAGCATTACATGTGAACCTGGGTTCATAATTTGTCCCGCTCCATGAGCTATAACCAAGGTTTGTTCTTGCGTTAGTTTCATTTTCTGTAATGCCCACAACACCAGATGTTGTGACTAGATGAAATGTCTGCTAATTTTGACTGGTCCTCTAAAAAGCTTTTCTTATTGGAGGAGTTGATCTCACAGTATCACTAATGCTGACACAGTATCACTTATACTGACAATCTGCAAATGTTCATATTGAAGAGCAAGAGTTGTATAATATTACAGATGCACACATTTATGAGACGTGTTAAGGAAGAGTTGTAGGGAAATGTGCCTTTTAATTAAATAGAAGAACACTGTTGCTCTTCCACTCTATGTTGTCGAACTGTGTTTTATTGTAATATGATGTTTTTAATATGTATTTTGTATCTTCCTTTTACATCTGTTTAATTGTGGTAGCCTATGGCTCTGAACAATAAAGACTTCATTCATAAATATAAGAACATAAGAAGAGCTTGCTAGATCAGGCCAGTGGCCCATCTAGTCCAGCCTCCTGTTCTCAACGTGGCTAACCAAATGCCAATGGGAAGCCCACAGGCAGGACCTGAGTGCAAAAGCACTTTCCCCTCCTGTGGCTACTGGCAACTGGTTTTCAGAAGCATACTGCCTCCGCCTATGGAGGCAGAGTATAGCCATCATGGCCAGTAGCCACTGATAGCCTTTTTAAAAAACTCTTCTATCAGGTTGTACTTCTAGGGCCTATAAAAAAGAAGTTATGACTTAGTCACTACCATATTGCAGTTCTCTCGTTCACTTAACATAAGGAAACGTGTTCCTCTTTCATGTGTTGCAGAATGTTTGCCACAACTACTGAAAGAGTGGAAGCAGAATACTGAATATCCCTTACAAGGAAGCTGATGCATTGAGCTTTGGGGTGAATAGGGCAGTAGGACTGGGGATTTGATCAGTCAAACATGATTTGGTCCAGTAACAGTCATGTATTTTAAAAACATTAATATGAGAGCAACAAAAATATAATTATCAGCAGGTTTAATACTTAAAGTTATTACAAAAAGAGAGAGCTGTTGTAAAACAGTGACATTGTTTGAAAATGTAATGAAATGTTCATTTCATTTATTTTTTTCACTTTTATTCCCCTCCCCGCCCCAATAATGTATTGTGCCATATGGAGTCCTTTTATCCTCACAAGAACCCTGTGAGGTAGCTTAGACTGAGTCTGGATGGGTGACTGGCCTAACATTGCCTGATGAGCTTCATGGCTGAGTGAGGATTTGAGCCTAAGTCTCCCTGGTTCTCGTTTCCTACTTTGTTCACTAAGCAGTAGCCTTTGCCACCGATGACTGTGTTCCTGTTTGAAGATGTCTGTAGTTACAGCAGAGAGCTACATGGAGAAGTTTTGCTATGCTGCTAAATTTGCCCATGGCTGCTGCCATAATGACTAATTTTACCATAATGACATTTTAAAAAGGAAACTGCCATGTACACAGTGACATTTTTGGAATATTTGACAATATTAGACTGGTCAGTTGAGCAGTTTGTCAGCCCTGGGGTTGAGGGTGTATTATTGTAAGTGATTGTAAGTTCTGATTGTGCTTTTTTTAAAAAAAGCAAAAGCAAAACCTCTCTATTAATGTAGCATTCGCCATTATGAACTAAATTGTAAGGTAGTCATTAGCTGCTGTGAACATTTGTGATGTAGTACTTCCATTCCTTAGTACAGCATTTTCTAAAATACATTATGGGGAGCCCTGGGAAAGAGGAGCTATATAAATTTCTTAATAAATAATAAATAAAATAAGTAAAAATGCCTTTTACAGAACCACCTTCAGCATGTTTATGAAAATCCCACTGTGTTCAGTGTGATTTATTCTTCAGTCAGTGCGTTCAGACTTGCTAGCTTAGGTTGCAATCTTAAATACTCTAATTTAGGAGTAAGACACATTTAATAAAGTAGCTTGCTTTTGAGTGCTTAGGATCTGGTAGGCTCCAATAATATGTGTACCTACTTGGACATAAGTTCTCCTGAAATCAATAATTAGGAGCTGTCCTGGCTCCCAACCAGAAAAGCAGACTCAGGACTTGGTGACTGGGTTTTTCTGCCTAAAGCTTTATTCCGGAAATCAGAACAGGGATATAGCATCTCATTCTAGGCCTAAACTGGGATTCATACAGGAACAGGCATACTAGACATTGGAAGCAACAGTAGATGAGTTGTCGCAACAGCAAATACAAGCAATGCTACTTCTATATATACAAAGAAAGGGTGAGCACTTGTCACTATTAATTTAGGCTCTTCTCAGCACAAGCTGCAAGGTGGGGGCTACGATGGGGGCATGAACAAAATTGGGCTACTTGTAACTGTCTCTTCTGTAACCTCCATAACCTTGGAGACATGCCAGTCTCTCACTCTGCTGAGTTGCTTTCATTTTCACGTGCCTGAGAAGTATCATATTTTTGTTAGCACATAACTCTTTTGCCCTTTTACTTGGTTTTTGTGCTGGCAGAGAGTTAACCAGGGCTGTGGAGTCGATACACCAAACCTTCGACTCTGACTCCTCTATTTTTCTACTGTCTGACTCCGACTCCACCCAAAATTGCTTCCGACTCCACAGCCCTGGAAAGGGCTGTAAATGTCTTTTTAAATTGGAAGCTCTCATAGGAGCATTTTTATCGCTGCCTGAATATGCGCTGATCTTGGCATCACAGCATTTGTCTTCATCTGGGTTCTGTGTCGTACACAAAATGATACACAAAATGTTTTCCATCTTGAGTTATGGTGAAATGTTCAACTACAGCTGACTTCATGGGAAGCTTCTTTGACATTTTGAATTTATATTTTAAAAAATTGTCAATCAAAATTTATTTTAAAGTCGGAGTTGGTACATTTCTACCAACTCCGACTCCACAGCCCTGGGGTTAACACCAGCCAGCTTTGAAGCTTCTGGAGGCACATCCTCTCTAACCCCCCCCCATTTTCTTCATAAGTGTTGGCAATGGCCTCCCCAATGTCAGTAACCCCTTCTCCGTCCTCCCAACCTTGTCAGGGATTCTCCTTGGGGCCCCTGACTGGAGTGGGCTGTAAGCTATAAAAGTCATATTGGTGCTGGGAAAAACATTTAAGTTGAACTACAAATCTCTGTCAACATGTTTTTCTAAACTAAGGTGCTTCAAGACTATCACTGTTTTCGGCTGGGATTCAGTCGCATACTGGCAAATTTAAGTTGTGCAGTTAAAGTGGATTTGGAACACTTGCACAACAAACCTGCTTCCTTCCCAAGTCAGACCTTTTTGTGGTAGGAAAGTGATGGGGAAATGCACTGGAAAATGTTGCTTGACAAAACATTGTATAGCCTCCCTGCAAACAAATCAAAATGAATGTTGAGTAAATAGCTGGTGTTATCTAACCTCCGTGCAAACTTTTGCAAACAAACCCAGATGACTCTCAACAAATAGGTTGTCTGGAAGCAACCTAAGAAACCTCACTAAAGCAATGTTGTGTTTCTGTCATGCACTTTGACCACCAATTAAGAAGTACAGTAGTTACTATTAAGGGTTTCAAAGCTGTAGTTGTGCTTTGAGTGATAGTATCTTACCGTATTATAGTATAGAGCAGGGATTCCCAAACTGGGCCATAGATCGCCAGTGGTCCACAAGCTTCATTCATGTGGTCTGTGGCATGTCTGACTTAAATATTCATATAGATTTTTTACTGCTTCTTTTATTGCTTATATTGTATTATATTGTATTACAGTTTGAATTCTGTGGAATACAATTTGTCTGTACATATAATATTTTTGTAAGCTGACAGCAGCATTCTATGGGGGTGGGGAGGAGGAAGCGTGGCAGGTGTGAGGCAATTGTGGCAAGGGCATGAGGCAAGCGAGAACAGTGGGCAGGTGGGCGAGTGAGGCAAGCAAGGTGGGAGAGCAAGGCTGCCTGGGTGAGCCATGGAGAAACAGGACAGCCTGGGCTACCTCCTCATCAGTTGTCCTGCTCTGCTGTTGCTGCTCCCCCCACATCACTGACAGCCTCAGCGGCAGAAGGCAAAGAGGAGGGAAGTGGCAGGAGAGCAGGACGGTTGCTGTGGCACAGCCCCAGCCACTCCCCACTGTTCCTGTGTTGCTTGGCTGACCGCCTCCTTCTCCTGGCAGAAGTTCTAAAGGGGAGGAGAGGAGGAATGTTGGTGACCCATTGGGGGGAAGAAAAGAGGAATCTTGGCAACCCGTCTGTGGGGGGGGGCAACCTCTTTGGAATCTGTGTGTGTGTGTGTGTGTGTTTGGGAGTCCTGGCGGGGTTGGGAGTCCTTGTGTGTTTGGGAGTCGCTGGGTATGTGTGTGTTTGGGAGTCCCAGGGGGTTGGGAATCTGTGTATGTGTTTGGGAGTCCCTCTGTGTGTGTGTGTGTGTGTGTGTGTGTGTGTGAGTGTGAGTGTGAGTGAGTGAGAGAGAGAGTCCCTGTGTGTGTATGTGTGTGGGGTTGGCACGCAAAATGCGTTGGGCAAAGCCCCTAGTAATACAATATAACAAACAAAAGAAGTAATAAAATAATGAAAATCATGCAGCATCTAGCACAGTGCATTACAATTGCTACAATAGGCAGAAAAATCTTTAAGTGGTCTGCCAAGACAATGAGTAATTTTCAAGTGGTCCATGGGGGAAAAGGTCTGGGAACCGCTGGTTTAGAGATCAAGAATCTCTCCATAGAAAGAGTTGATGAAAACCTGGAGGTAGTTTTCTGCTCGATAAGAAGAGAGGCCTGAATGAGGTTTCTATCGTGACAAGTTTTGTACATCTTCATATATGTGTTACCCTCTCCCCACAAACTCTTCTACAAGAAGTAAACAGTCTGAGAACAGTTAAAAAAAGGATGCCGCATGTGACAAGACTAGAAGATGCGAATATGTAGTTAAACTCATTTCCCCTGATTATGTGAATTTGGTATTTTGAGTATCAGCGCGGTTTGGTTTAGTGAAGAATTCCAGACCCTTGGTCATTAGCAGTACTATCTGCAGTGCTATAGCACGAGCTTTTCCATCACCAGTGATTCTCATACCAGTGGCACTAAGGGATTTAGCATTTTAGAGGACATTTGAGATACCACATTTATCCTGTAGCAAAGCACTCTATGGTATTCCAGTACCACTTCCCATTTATTCATGATATCCCTTTAGACATTCTTTAATTAAGCTTCTCTATTTATATTTTAGATTTAGAGTAAGGGGAAGCATGGTAAATGGTAATGAGTGTAGAACAGTGTAAAATTGGGATATGTGCCTCTTGCCAGGGGCTATTATGTGTAAAAAGAAACATGATTGACATACAGTTTAAATATGTTTATTGCAAATTACATACCATCCAAAAAACTGACCAGGAGGATTTGCTTGTATTCATGAAACTGACAAAAATAATGTATAATTTATACAAAAGACTTTTGCATTATATTAGGATGTTTAAAACTGGAAGGGCTTAGAATGCTGAGAAGGGAAAGAAACCCTTCTGGCTGAAAAGCTATCGGAGAAATGCTTTTGCTGAACTGCTGGAAGAGATGAAATAAGGACTTGAGAAGGAGGGAGACTATGAAGGCTCAGAAAGTTTGGGCTGCTTCACATATTTTTTGTGTGTACATTTAAAAAATGGAAAGTGCCATTGCAACAAATCAGTATTTGAAAATGTATACCATATGCTTGCTAAGGAGCTGGCATTGGCTACAACTCCCTCTTGGAGTGTACAGTTGGTGACAAACTTGGGTTTGCCTTTACATGTTTGGATTGGCCATGACTGCTAGTTTGGGATATGGATCTTCCAGATTGAGTGTATATTTGAGTCCTGAAGGCTTGGGCTGAAGTGCTCTTGTTCAGATTAGTTTACCTCACTGGTTGTTGTTGAGAAGATGACTTTAATTTCAGCATTATGTTCAAAAGGCTTATCAGTTGTCTGATTGGGAATCAATAGTTGAAGGCTATTCTGTTGGCATTGGAGCGCTTTAGGAATGTGCAGTCTGACAGGGCAGTTGTATTCACGCTCCCTATCAGGGCTGGTGGCTATTGGAGTGGAGGTATGGATATAAATGTAAATGAAATGATAAACATAAATGGCGAATGAAACATGTTTTTTGAATACTGAACTGCAGCTAATGGGTCTTTTAGTTTGGTATTGTTTGGTTCCAGCTCATGTGGGCATTGTTGGAAATGAGCTAGCAGATCCGGTGACTGGGAAAGCTTTGGATCATAGGGACATTGACCTTGTGTTGCCACTGGGTTAAAAGGACATTGTTAGGTGAATGGCAAAGGCAGTGGGAATGAGTTCTACAGGTAATAGGGTTTTTTCTTTTTGTCTGTCAAGGACCACTTTACCCTTAGGGCTGCCACTCCTGATATGAATCAACCTGGATCCTGTGTCCAGCACCTGAGGCCCTTCTTCATGTGCCCCCTCCAAGGGAGGTGTGGAGGGTGGAGATACGAGACAGTCCTTCTTAGTGATGGCCCCCCATTTATGGAACACTCTCCCCAAGGAGGCACATCTGGTGCCATCATTATCTATCTTTAAGCACCAGCAAAAACATTTATCTTTTCTCAGGCATTAGGCTCTTAATTTTGGTGGGTTTTTGGAGGGCTTGATGTTGTAGCCTCTTTTTATTTATTTATTTATTTATTAAATTTCTTAGTCGCCCATCTGGCTGGTTCTCCAGCCACTCTGGGCGACGTACAAATTAGCATATCAGTGCAATAAACATTAGAATCTGAGTCATAAAATCTATCTACACATCTAATAACATAGCAATCCAGTAAACATTAAAATCTACACCAATAATAATAATAAAAGCTAATCCTCCCCAAAGGCCTGCCTGAAGAGCCAGGTCTTCATGGCGTGGCGGAAACTCATTATAGAGGAGGCAAGGCAGAGATCATTAGGGAGGGAGTTCCACAGGGTGGGGGCCACAATTGAAAAAGCCCTCTCTCTAGTCCTCACCAATCTGGCTGTTTTCACTGATGGGATAGAGAGAAGGTCTTTTGAGGCTGATCTTGTTAGGCGGCATAACTGATGATGCCGGAGGCGCTCCTTCAGACAGACTGGGCTGAGACCGTATAGGGATTTAAAGGTCAAAACCAACACCTTGAATTGGGCCCAGCAAGCCACTGGTAGCCAGTGTCGTTCTTTTAACACTGGAGTTATGTGATCCCGCTGGCTGCCTTTGATCAGGCGTGCCACCGCATTCTGTACCAGTTGCAATTTCCGGACCATTTTCAAGGGTAGCCCCACATAGAGCTCATTACAGTAGTCTAAGCGAGAGGAGACCAAGGCATGTACCACCGATGGGAGCAGATGATTGGGGAGGTAGGGGCACAGCCTCCGTATCAGATGAAGTTGATACAGTGCTGCCCGGCTCACAGCTGAAACCTGAGCTTCCATGGACAGTTGGGAGTCAAGAATGACCCCGAGGCTGCGGACCTGGTCTTTCAGGGGCAATCGTACCCCATTAAGCACAGGTCGAGATCCCCTAACCTTTCCTTGTCTCCCACGAACAGTACCTCGGTTTTGTCAGGGTTCAGTTTCAGCTTATTCCTTCCTATCCAGCCACTCACTGACTCCAGGCACTTGGACAGGGTTTCTACAGCCGACCTTGGTGAAGATTTAAATGAGAGATAGAGCTGCGTGTCATCCGCATATTGGTGACACTGCAGCCCAAATCTCCTGATGATAGCCCCCAGCAGCTTTATATAGATGTTGAATAGCATCGGGGAGAGGATGGAGCCCTGCGGCACCCCACAAGTGAGAGGCCAAGGGTCCGAAACCTCATCCCCCAATACTACTTTTGGTGCCTATCAGAGAGGAAGGAATGGAACCACTGCAGTACAGTGCCCCCTATGCCTAACCCCTCCAGGCGATCCAACAGGATACCGTGGTCAACGGTATCAAAAGCCGCTGAGAGATCCAGGAGGACGAGGAAGGTGCATTCGCCCCTATCCAGTGCCCTCCTTATATCATCCACCAAGGCGACCAAGGCTGTTTCAGTCCCGTGTCCAGGCCTGAAGCCTGACTGAAATGGATCCAGATAATCCGCTTCCTCCAAGCGCGCTTGCAACTGCTTCGCCACCACCCACTCCACCGCCTTGCCCAAGAATGGTAAATTTGAGACTGGGCGAAAGTTATTCAAATCCTGGGGATCCAAGGAGGGCTTCTTTAAGATTGGTTTTATTACTGCCTTCTTGAGGGCTGATGGCATCACACCCTCTTCCAAGGACGCATTTACCACCGCCTTGATCCCCTCGCCCCATCTGTTCTTGCAGCTCATAATGAGCCACGATGGGCAAGGGTCGAGTAGGCAGGTGGTTGGCCTTAAGGTTGAAAGCACCTTGTCCACTTCCTTGGAAGGGAGAAGCTGGAACCGATCCCACACTACTGTCAGGCCCAGGATGAGACTCAGGAACCAGACCAGAGGTTGTAAGTAATTCGTGTTTTATTAGGGTAATGTCCAAACAAAGACTGCGTCTTCTCATGAAGCAATACAGGGATACAGGTCCTGCGGCATTGGGAGAAAGTTGACAGAGCAAGGGGCTGCTTCCCGCCTGTTCTTTAAGAAGGGGCCAAACGGGCACGCAACCTTTCGCTCCTCCTTAACTGCCCCTCAGGTACTGCCCGCCTTCCCCCCCTTCTCTCCTGCCTTTTCAGCTGTCTACGTGTGCGCGGTGAGGGGGGAAGCATCACCCCCTCCTCTTCTGAAGTTTCCGATTCCACTATGGGGGATAGGGAAGGGGCTGATGGTAAACTGTCTCTCCGCTTTTCTGCTGTGGTCAGCCCTCCCTCTTGCTCTGAGCTGCGGAGAAGGGGAGGCGTGAGAATGTCCAGGGAGGATTCTGAAACTCCAGAGCTCTCAGGGTCCCCGTTGCTAGGCGACCCTATCACTGGCATTTCCTCTGTTTCGTCTTCACTCCAAAGGGGGGAAGTTCCTCCCCCTTCCCTCTGCCATCCATCTGAATCCTCTTCTCCCAACTCCCCGGGACCCCCGGGACCCAGCTCTGCCTCTCGACAACTACCGGAAAACCATTGGCCGCCTCTGGCTCACTCACTGTATCCACATCGTGCAGAATCGCACTCTTAATACGATCGATTTTATCCGCAAAGTGTTTTGCAAATTCATCACAGGAGGTCTTGGAATGTCCCATCGGTTCCGAAGCAACTGGACCGACCAGGCTCCAGACCACTTGGAACAGCCTCCTGGGACAGCACTCTATGGACACAATAGAGGCAGCGTGGAAATCCTTCTTTGCTGCCCTCATCACCACATGGTAGGCCGCTGCAGCCGCTCTAACCCGTGTTAGGGAATGGGCTGTTCCACTGCCTTTTATATTTATGTTTATTCCTTTTATTGTTTTATTGGTCTTTGGAGTAGTTTGTGTAGGGTTGGGAGGGTTCATTCGTGGTGTTGTGAGGTTTGTGTGGTGGAGGAAACAATTGATCATGTTTATTTATTTATTAAATTTATATCCTGCTCTTTCTCCTAGAAGGAGCCCAGGGCAGCAAACAAAAACACTAAAAGCTCTTTAAAGTATCTTAAAATCAAAAGACTTTAAAATATATTAACACAAAACATCTTTAAAAACATATTAAAACAAAACATGTACAACTTTAAAAACACCTTTAAAAGAAACACAGACACCACCTGGGATAAGGTCTCTACTTAAAAGGCTTGTTGAAAGAGGAAGGTGTTCAATAGGCACTGAAAAGATAACAGAGATGGTGCATGTCTAATATTTAAGGGTAGGAAATTGCAAAGTGTCAGTGCCACAACACTAAAAGTCCATTTCTTACGCTGTGCGGAACAGAGTTCCTGATCAGATGATCTGCAGAAGGCCCTCACCTGCAGAGCGCAGTGACTGACTGAGTATAGAAGGGGTAAGATGATATTTCAGCTATCCTGGTCCCAAGCTGCAGTAGGGCTTCGTACACCAAAACTAAAACCTTGAACTGAGCCCAGTAGCTAATGGGCAGCCAGTGCAATTGTTTCAGCAGCAGGGTGACATGTTGGCAATACCCTGCCCAGCGCCTCTGCATTTTGCAGCAGCTCCAGCCACGTTATCAGGAGGTTACCACTTTATCAGGTCACATCAACTGAAACTGTTGGATGTTGTATCTGGCACAAGCAGATGCCCAGGATGCAGAACAGTATAGTGACAGGCTAGATGCCAGTTGAAGCAATGAGCCGGACAAGCAATAAGTTTTAAGAGTCACTTTACTGACAATATATCACAAGCTCTCTCTGTACAAACTCCTCGACCCCCACACTCATAAGTGTCTGCTGGCCCTCTATATAGATAAGGCCAGCTGCCCGAGCCTAGGTTTCTTAGCAACGTGTCCTTGAAGATGGCTCGAGCTCTGCCAACTTTCGCTGCTAAGTCACGTAGCTCACTGGTGGAAATTTAACCTCTGCTTTCGCGGTTTAATAGCCAACAGTTTCAGCAGCAGGGTGACATGTTGGCAATACCCTGCCCAGCGCCTCTGCATTTTGCAGCAGCTCCAGCCACGTTATCAGGAAGTTACCACTTTATCAGGTCACATCAACTGAAACTGATTGCAACAAGTTGTGGCAGACATTGCACTGGACACCTTACTGGGGACTACAGTAGATGTAGATGGGGCGTGAAGGTTGCTACAGAGGTGAGCAACTTTACCCTCAAAGTGCCTTGCAAACAATTCAACGTAGGTTTCTAAGGAGTATAAAACTCCATTTCCTGTAGTTGATGTTAACAGACCCCTGACAATATGAAGAAGCTCCACTGTATGGCTACTGGAGGATGCAATGGAGGCAGAGAAGTGGGCCTTCACTGTCCTCACCACCACACATTGGGCATGGTTGTGTTGTTTTACTGGTTCTCAATAAGCACGCCTTTCACCCCTTGCTCACTAGCTATCGTCCAGCATTTGGGACTGTTTGCTATGTGTGGAACCCAGAGAGCTTCTCCTTCATAGGTGTAGTGATTTGGGGCTTACAGATTTGTTGGTGGCGGCTGTCCTTTGGAACAAGACCCTCTGGGATGCGATGCTGGAGATTTTATGGCAGTTTGAGAAGGCTATGAAGCTTTATGAAAAGCTGTGAGTGAAGCATGATAATCCTCTTGCTGGTAGGTGGTGGTAGTAGGGCCTTACTTGGGCCTTGATTCGCCATAGAAGCACCAGCACCAGAGTATACCTTACAACATTTTCTGAGCAATTAGGGCAGTAAGGGAATTGAAATAAACTTAATTTAAAAGCCTTCCAGAGGGTTTAATGGGTTTAAATGGACAAATCTGTTGAAGTTGCTGGTTGCATACAGTAAAGGATTAGGCCTGGTTTGGATGTAATTGGAAACAATGGTTTTGCAATATGAGGATAAGCTATGGTGAACCTTGGGCTTGCACCTCACCTCTCTTCCTCTTTTGCATCTGTGCGGAGGAGATTGAAACCTTCCACTTTGGATTTTAAATTAATCAGAATTATCTATGACATCTGAACTTGGAACTGTGGTTTGTTTAAACTATAAGTGGTAGAAAGTGAGGAAGAAAACCATGGTTACAGATCCCAGTTTGCTTTATCCATATTTGAAACTAACCACAGCTTCCCAAGCTCAGACATCAAGCAAAACTGTGGTTAGTTTAAAACTGAAAGCAGATACTTTGAGGGAAGTGAAGGGAGGAGCATGGGAGACATACTGTCCCTGCTGCTTAACCCACTCTTGGATATATTTTATCTGAGAAAGGAAGTCCAGAAAGCTGTTCATCCACACAACTTCTTTGCTCATACATTTCTTAAAAAATATATTTTTAGTGTTTTAAGAAGTAGCATAACAAAATTAGTACCCCTCCCTAATAGGAGTTTGCAATACATATCTTTAAAACTCTACAATTTTAGCTACACTTGGCAGTTGGTCATATATGTCATGTTCAATAGTATATTCCATAAATTTCTACCAGGTGGTGTTAAAGGACTGTGGATTAGTTCTTCCATTTAAGAGATGTAATTTATATTTGATTTTTTTTCTAAGACTGCCATATTTCAAATATTTTCAAACCAGGCTGAGGTATCCAGCCCCTCCAAGGTTTTCAAACTCTGTGTTGTTGTTTGTCTTGCCACCATTAATAAAATTGAGATTAACTCTTTAAAACATAAATCAAAATTAGGCCCCTTGTATAATGACAATAAAATTAACTTGGTGATATTCTCTCCAGTAATATTGATAATATTTTGATGCATGTCTTTCTGAAATCTGTTTACTTTCGGACATAGCCATCAGAGATGCTCAGACATAGAATTACAGTCTTAGGATGATATTGAACTTAAATTGCATAACTCTATTGATTTCAACGGATCTAGTCAGTATAGCTAATGTTGGATGTTGCCCAGACAATGCAACACTAACCATGTCTACTCAAAAGTAAGTTCTAGTGAATTCAAAGGAGCTTACTCCCTGATAAGTGGCTATAGGATTATAGAATTAGGTTGAGATCCAACTGGACTTCTCCTTCCTCTCCTCCTCACTGCACATCTCAAAATCTGCTCTGGAGGGTTGGGGGACGCTCTGGAGCAGATCTTGAAGGTGCATGTGGTGGGCTGGAGAAGAAGAGAAACTGCAGATTTCCATTGCACAAATAGGCAGACATCATTGGATCTTGCCCTTAGCCCAATGTGTGCCACATATTTAAAGATTGTTTTTATATTGCTTTAAATCTAAATTGTTTTTATATTGTTTTAAATTTTAAAATTGTGTTTTAAATTGTTTTTAAAATATGTGTTTTAAATTGTATATTTGTTTTAATGTTTTTGATTGCTGTAAACCGCCCAGAGAGCTTCGGCTATGGGGCAGTATACAAGTGCAATCAATCAATCAATCAATTAATACGATTGATAGGTGTTCCAAGTCAGCTCTTTAAATCTGTACTTCAGGCAAAATCAAGCTCCTTGTAATAGTCAATCCATGCTGTAAATATTCAATATTATGAATACAGGTAGATAGTCTAATTGTACAGGGAGCTCAGTAGTTTCACTTTGATTAAGCTCTCCCTACCACTAGGTAGCAAATTATATAGCAAATATGTTACCACTAAAGGGCAGGAAATTGCCTATTCTTTAGACGATCACTATATTTATTTATTTTATTTATTTATTTATTTATTGCACTTGTGTACCGCCCCATAGCCGAAGCTCTCTGGGCGGTTTACAGCAATCAAAAAAATACACAATTTAAAAACATATTTTAAAAACAATTTTTTTTTCCTGATGGAAGATGGCGGCGTAGCGGCTGGATGTGTTATCCGAAGCTCCATGAACTGGATTGATAATATCTTACCCACCACCTTTACACCTCTCAAATGAGTGCGCTTTTTAGCTTACTCACCCCCTTTTCTGATGTGGCTTTGCTGTGGAGAGGGAGCAGGAGTAGGAGCAGGAGCGGTGGCGGCGAAGGAGCGTTGTGTTCGGCTTGCCGTTGCCTTGGGTGCCGAAGGCTGTGCCGAGCATCAGTCTGCCGTCAGTGGTGAGAGCACTGAGGAAGGCGGACGAGCTCGGGGCATTGCGTGCGGAGGTCACAGAGAGCCTGAGCCCAACGGTGGTGAGAGCACCGTGGAAGGAGACCGGGCTCGGGGCGTAGAGGAGACCGCGTGGAGTGGCATTGGAGGAGTAGGGCGGCCGGGGTGCGGAGAACAACGTGGGCGCCTGAGTGAACACCCAAGGACGGTAGAGCAACCCGTCGGTGGTGAGAACACTGACGAGGTTGGCTCAGTTCAGGGCGCGCCCCGGCGCAGAGTAACGACAGTGGGAGAACATCGCACGGAGTGACTGAATGTGAAGGGCCGTGGGAAACATCCTGCCCAGCAGTGGTGAGAGCACCGCAGGAGGAGGCCAGGTTGTTGACGGCGGCGGCGGACGGTAGGAGAACGCTGCGGAGGGTGAGAACGCCGCGAGGAACAATCAGAGTGTGGGTGTGACTTGCAGCAGCGGGAGAACGCCGTGGAGAATGATTAGAGACTGAATGTGATTGCTTTCTCTCTACCCCCCCCCTCTTCTTGGGATACGGTTTACATTGGGGGCGGCAAATATAACCTCGCTTTATAACACTTAGTGGTTGGAAGATTTTATTACTTAATTGGGGGAAGTGATTGGCCGCCATTTTATAAGTGGTTGATTTTGTTTTTGTTTTTTTGTTTTTGTTCTTGTTTTGTCTTGACGTGAGTGTGTGTGTGAGTGTCTGTGTTTTTTGTGTTTTATTATGTGCCTGGGAGAGAGGACTTTGCACCGAGCGGGGGGACTTGCGGGGGCCCCAATCAGCGTAGTGATGGGTAGCAGGAGGTATGGTGATGGGAGAAGGACTTGCCAGGTAAGGGGAACTCGGCCCAGACAATTAGTGGCTGTGCCCTGTTCCGGTCCTTCTCACACCCACAGGGTTGCTGGATGTCCTCTCAGCCAGCTCTCGGATCTCCAAGTGCTGCTTTTAAATGTCAGATCGGTACATAATAAAACCTCCCTTGTCCATGATTTAATTGTGGAGGAGGGGGCCGGTCTGGCATGTATAACCGAGACATGGGTGGGCGAGCAGGGAGGAGTTGCTTTCTCCCAGCTCTGCCCACCTGGGTATATGGTTCAGCACTATGGTAGATCCGAGGGCCGGGGAGGTGGGGTTGCTGTGGTCTATAGGAGTTCTCTCTCATCAAGCACCCTGTCCATGTGACTACTGGTCTGGAGTGTCTCCACCTTGTCTTGGGCCATAGGGACAGACTGGGAATTCTGTTGGTGTACCGTCCACCCTGCTGCCCAACAGCCTCCCTAGCTGAGCTGACAGAACTGGTCTCGGAGGCACTGTTGAGATCCCCTAGACTATTGGTACTGGGGGATCTCAATATCCATGCCGAGACTACTTTATCAGGGGCGGCTCAGGACTTCATGGCCTCCATGACAACCATGGGGCTGTCCCAATTTGTTATTGGCCCAACACATGTGTCGGGACATACTCTTGATCTGATTTTTGCCACTGGACATGGAGAGGGTGATCTGGAGCTGGGGAATTTTTCATCTATTCCTTTGTCATGGACAGATCACCGCTTGTTGAAGTTTAGACTCGCAGCGGCCTTTCCCCTCTGCAAGGGTGGGGGACCCATTAAGTTGGTCCGCCCCCGGAGACTGATGAATCCTGAGGGTTTTCAAAAGGCTCTGGGGATTTTTTCGGCTGAGAAGACTGGCGCTCCTGTCGAGGCCCTGGTTGAACTGTGGAACACGGAAATGACCCGGGCCGTTGACACAATCACTCCTGCGCGCCCCCTCCTATGTAGAGCTCATACAGCTCCATGGTATACCCCGGAGCTGAGAGTGATGAAACAAGAGAGGAGGCGGCTTGAGTGCAGATGGAGATGAACTCCTGGCGAATACAATCTTGCACTGGTGTGTACTAAGCGGTACTCAGAAGCGGTGAGAGCAGCAAAGAAGCAATATTTTGCTGCTACTATCAAGTCATCTCTCTGCTGCCCAGCAGAGCTTTTTAAAGTTGTCCGAGGGCTATTACATTCTGGCCCTCGGGACATTATAGAGTCATCGGAAGCTCGCTGTAATGAGTTTGCCAGGCACTTTCAGGACAAAATTTTATGTATCCGCCAGGACTTAGACTCCAATATTATAGCAGCTGAACCTAATGAGGTATCCAGAACACAGTCTTGTACTCATTTATTGGATGAGTTTCAATTGGTGCAGCTTGAGGAAGTCGACAAGGTGCTTGGACTGGTGCGTGCGACCACTTCTGCTCTGGATCCTTGCCCCTCTTGGCTGGTAAAAGCTAGCAGGGATGGAACAGCCGGCTGGGCCAGGGAAGTGATAAATGCCTCTTTACGAGAGGGAGTGGTCCCCAGCTGCCTGAAAGAGGCGGCTGTTAGACCACTTCTAAAGAAGTCTTCGTTGGACCCAGAAAACCTAAATAACTATAGGCCGGTAGCGAATGTTCCATTCCTGGGCAAGGTCTTAGAGTGGGTGGTTGCTAATCAGCTCCAGACACTCTTGGATGAAACCGATTATCTAGATCCATTTCAATCCGGTTTCAGGCCCGGTTTTGGTACTGAGACAGCCTTGGTCGCCCTGTATGATGACCTGTGTCGGGAGAGGGATGGAGGGAGTGTAACCCTGTTGATTCTCCTTGATCTCTCAGCTGCTTTTGATACCATCGACCATGGTATCCTTCTGGAGCGACTTATCGAGTTGGGAGTGGGAGGTACTGCCTGGCAGTGGCTCCGCTCCTACTTGGTAGGTCGGCTCCAGAAGGTAGTGCTTGGGGAGCATTGCTCGACACCCTGGGTTCTGCAGTATGGGGTCCCACAGGGGTCAGTTCTGTCCCCCATGCTCTTTAATATCTATATGAAGCCGCTGGGGGCGGTCATCAGGAGTTTTGGAGTGCGTAGTCATCAGTATGCTGATGACACGCAGCTCTACTTCTCCTTTTCATCTTCTTCAGGTGAGTCTGTCAATGTACTGAACCGTTGCCTGGCCGCAATAATGGACTGGATGAGAGCTAATAAATTGAAGCTCAATCCAGACAAGACTGAGATGCTGTTAGTGAGCGGTCTCCTCTCTGATCAGATGGTGGATATTCAACCTGTTCTGGACGGGGTTACACTCCCCCTGAAGGAGCAGGTTCGTAGTTTGGGAGTTCTTTTAGATCCTTCATTGTCACTTGAGGCCCAGGTAGCCTCGGTGGCACGAAGTGCGTTCTATCAACTTCGGTTGGTAGCTCAGCTACGTCCCTATCTGGACAGCGACGACCTTGCTTCAGTTATCCATGCTCTGGTAACCTCAAGATTGGACTACTGCAATGCGCTTTACGTGGGGCTACCTTTGAAGATGGTTCGGATTCTGCAGCTCGTGCAAAACGCTGCGGCCCGATTGTTGACTAGGACCAAACGATCCGAACATATAACACCTGTTCTGGCCCGTTTGCACTGGCTGCCTATATGTTTCCGGGCCAGATTCAAAGTGTTGGTTTTGACCTATAAAGCCTTACATGGCGCGGGCCCGCAATACCTGATGGAACGCCTCTCCCAATATGAAACTACCCGTACACTGCATGCAACATCGAAGGCCCTCCTCCGGGTACCGACTCATAAAGAGGCCCGGAGGATGACGACAAGATCTAGGGCCTTCTCAGCGGTGGCCCCCGAACTATGGAATAGTCTCTCTGACGAGGTGCGCCTGGCGCCAACTTTGCTCTCTTTCCGGCGCCAGGTTAAAACGTACCTCTTTTCCCAGGCATTTTAATATTTTAATATTCTTAGTATATTTATTACATCTTAGTATACTAGAACAATTATGTAATATGTTTTTAGTCCTTGAATTTTGTTATGTGTGTGGTATTGATATGTGATTTTATTATATTGTATTTTAAATTTATGCTGTTCACCGCCCAGAGAGCCGTTGGCTGTGGGCGGTATAAAAATTGAATAAAATAATAAATAATAATAAATAAAACACAATTTTAAAATTCAAAACAGTATAAAAACAATTTAAAAACATACGCTAAAATGCCTGGGAGAAGAAGAAAGTCTTGACCTGGTGCCAAAAAGATAATGGTTGGCGCCAGGCACACCTCGTCAAGGAGATCATTCCATAATTTGGGGGCCACCACTGAGAAGGTGAGACTATTTGGATGCACTGCTGTAGGCACCAAAATTTGTTTGGCCATCTTTGAGTTTGATTTATATTCTTCAAGTGGGATAAAATCCTCTCCTGACATCATATATCTGACTTACACTGAGTTAGACCTCTGTTCTGTCTAGTCTAGTAGTGCCTGACTGGAAGTGACTTCCCAAGGTATCTGTCAGGTCTTTTCCCATCTTCCTACTGCAGGAATTGAATCTGGAACTTTGTGGTAGAGCAAAGCATGCTATGGCTCTTCACCACACTTGGTTTGTTTCCGATATGAATCCAGGACTTCTTGCACACGAAGTGACAACTGTTTTAAATGTGGATTTTAAATTTTATTTTGAATAGTATTGTTTTACCACTTTGATGTTTGCCACCCTGGACTCGTTTGGTACAAAGGACAGGACAGAAATGTAATTAATAAAGCAAAAATTAAAAAGCAATACCGTCTAGAAACTGTCACAGGCACTGCACCGCAACCAAGCACACACTGCAACCTGTTTTATTGCTTACAATAAAATGCTTATTTCAGGCCTAATTTCAGTGTGGGGAGAGCACCCTTTTGGTGTTAGACCTCTATGGGCACATGTGCATCTGCAGGTGCCATGTTGAGGATCTCTACATGGCTCTTCTCCCCTGCCTGCCTTCCCCGCCCATCCCACACCATCATCTCAGCATTGTATTTGGCAGTACTGAAGTGCCCTGAAGTGTCTTCTCAAGGCAAGGGAAAACATCCAGAAGAAATTGTATTTCTTAATAATTATACAAAACAGCAAAAGATCTTTCTAAGTATTGCTGGGGATATGAAGAGTAGCATTTGCCTTGATGCTGTGTACTTCTTACTTGCTAAGCACCAAAATCGGTCAGAGTTTCCTTTCTTTGCTGCCTAGCTCCTGCCATAATTTTCTGTAATATTCCAGTTTCTTTTTGCTAAATAGCATCATGAAGCAGCTATGCAGATCTCTTAGCAACTAATCTCATAAGTAGTCTATCCCAAAGTGTGTTATTTCCTAACATGATAAAATCATGGATTTGTTCCTTTTTCTTGACCCTGTTTCTCTCTGGTTAAATGGTATTCAAGTAATTGGAATTGCAAGCAGATATTCAATAATATCTGTGCACTGGAGCAATGATACCAATTACTCATTTCAATTTCCAACCATTCCTCTCACTTAGAGATAACTGCATTTCTTTATCTCTTCCTGTGTGCTAGTATTTCTATACTGTGCCATTTTCTGTGTCCTGTTTTTCTCTACTTAATACTGATACAGGGTTTGCTTTGTTTTCCTTTCTGCTCTTATGTTCTCATCTGAATGGATGTCTTCAAGTGAAGTGTTTTCCTTTCTCTTCAGAATATACAGTGCTAGGGAAGCTAACTTGGCCTAGAAGAGGGATAGCAACGTGGTTTCTATTTAGCCAAGTACCATGTAGGGAGAAAACACCACTAGTATAGATGTATTTTTCCCTGTCAATTCAACAGATGCCTTTGAGCATTGCTAAAACTTGAGATGTGGCAGTTTCTTAAACTTTGCAAGTGATGGAATCAGTATTGGAAGCCTTTTTAACTTGCTGACTTTCTGTGCTATTAAACAATGGATTCCCTATGCTAATCTATAAATATTTAGTTGTTTTTGGTTATCTAGTTCAGTATATAAGGAAATTTGCCACTTCCAGACTATTCAAAATGAGCGGGGGCAAGGAACTATTTTTAAGCAAATAAAGTATGAAATCTTGACAGAAATCTTGTCAGTCTTGAACTGCATGCTGTATAACAACCAGTTTTTCTGGCTCATTAATTCTTGGCCTCACCCTTTGGCAATCATTGCTTTAACATTTCTTATTGATGTTTTGAGCTTCCAGGTAAAACAGTAAATGGAAAGATGTTGTTCAAGGATGGCCTTTATACCATGATCACATGAAATAAGTTTCATTGCCTGCTCAGGTTAATAATTCTCTCTTGGCTGATTACCTGCAGGTGCATACAATTTATCACCTAATATGAATAATGCTGACTACTGAAAACCTCGCAAAGTTGCCATATTTCAATCCTGTTCATAGCCACAGCTTTTCCCTTCTCTCCTGCTGTCTTCTATTTAACTGCATTATCCCAGTCAACTGAGGAATATATAGCAAGTGTAATGATATGTTGCTAGCCTCTCAGATATGGTCATATGACATCATAAAGCCAATTCAGAATTAAACCTTGGAAGCATAATCCTTGCTCTGAATGGTTCTTGAGGAGGAAGGCAAAGTGTGAATATTTTTGTCCCTCTTTTTGGCCTGCCTTTTCTAAATAATTGCTGAAAGGAGGAACACTGTTCATGGGGAATGAAAATATTTTAGCTTGGTCCCAAACAATTACAGAGTTATATTGGGATTTATTTTATTTTATTTAGGGGGAGTGAATTGCTCATAAAAAGTACTGTCCAATGGAATGTAGTCATGTCTCTTGCAAGAGCCCTGCTGGTACATCTGGGGGCTTATTTCAGCTTTTCTAGGATGTAGTTTGAAGTGTAAAGCAGGACTTAAGTGTAAAGGCCACAAAAGTGTATACAGCAAAGATGGCTCTACAATCTTCTTAGAAATCTCTGAAAAGCTAGTGATTGCACATAGCCTGAGATAAAGACTTCTTTAAAAATGTAACAGAAATGTTAGAGCTATGATTAAGGGAAATCAGAGCCTTTTGTCTCAAAATGGAAATGACTCTTCAAACTAAGGTCCAAATTAAACATTTACTGTCCAGCCGCATATTAGAAGAGTAGAGTTGGAAGGGGCCTATAAGGCCATCGAGTCCAACCCCCTGCTCAATGCAGGGGTACAACTGACAGGTGTATGAGAATGGAACCAATTACCTAGGGAGGTGGTGGGCTCTCCAGCCCTAGAGGCATTCAAGAGGCAGCTGGACATCCTCCTGCTAGGCAAGCTTTAACTTGGATTCCTGCACTGAGAATGGGGTTGGACTTGATGGCCTTATAAGCCCCTTCCAACTCTACCATTTTATGATTCTATGATCCTGCACATTCTTACTCCACCTACCACCAAGTTGCAACAGTGTACTTTTCCAGCAGAGGGTGATACAACACCATGATTAACAGCATTCATGAAAATGGAAATGGACTGGGTTTTCATGGTAAACAATATTCAGAGAGGGTTTACCATTGCCTCCCTCTGAGGCTAGTCCCCCCCAGCTGGCTAGGGCCTGCTTACCTTGCTACAGCTGCATAAGCCAGCCCCTTCCTTGTCCACAACTGCCAGCTGGGGGCCAACTGGGCTCCTTGGGACTATGCAGCTTGCCCACAGTTGCACAGGTGGCAGGGCACGTAACCCCTGAGCCACTCACTGTGGGGGTGATCTTTAGCTGGCCCTTGACACCAGGAGACACTAGCGGGGATTTGAACTCACAGACTCAGGACTCCCAGCCAGGCTCTTCTCCCCATTGTGCTAGATACCTTGTATTAATTGGTTCCATTATCATACCACTGTAACTGTTAGGAAGTTTTTCTTGATGGTCAGTTGAAATCTGGCTTCCTATAACTTGAGCCCATTATTCTGTGTCTTGCACTCTGGGATGATCAAGAAGAGATCCTGGCCCTCTGTGTGGCAACCTTTCAAGTACTTGAAGAGTGCTATCATATCTCCCCTCAGCCTTCTCTTCTCCAGGCTAAACATGCCCAATTCTTTCAGTCTGTCCTCATAGGGCTTTGTTTCCAGTCCCCTGATCATCCTTGTTGCCCTTCTCTGAACCTGTTCCAGTTTGTCTGCATATAATGATAGATGCTTCTGTCTTGTAACATGGAAGGGAGGGGACTAATCTTTTCACCTGAAACTGCCTCCCCAGCTATTTTTCTCCTGTTGGTCTCAAGACTCCTGTTCACAAAGTAGATACTGGTCTAGACATTTGTGCAGGAGGGAGTTTCACGGAAAAATGGGCTAGCAGAGAAAGGGTCAAGCACCTTCTCCTCCTGCCTCCATCTGCTACAAATCTCCCTTCCCCCCCTGAAGGTACTTTTCAAGGGAGAAGCAGCATTTAGATTAAAGTTGCATTTAGTTGGGCCGCAAGAGCCATGGCTAGCAGAATGATTTATTGCTTGATATGTCTTAGTTTTCACCAGTACTTCCCCAACTCATTCCTAGAGCTGAATATCATGTTCTCCATCTATACGTGCTAACTGAAAATTCCATTTCAGCTTGGGCAAAGAAGATATTAGAAATCATAACTATTCCTTATGGGCGAGAGAGAGTTGTCAACTATATTTACAAAAACTGTAGAACACTTCTTGTCTTAGTAATATATGAGCAGCAGTTTCCGTTACTCCAGTAATTATTACACAGCAGAATGTCTTAGGGCTGTGATGCACACTGTTAACAAGAGATGGATTTATGGCTTTGTTTACCCACAAATCAGATAGGAGTTTGCTGAATGTGCCTCTCCCAGATTCCTGGCAAGTAGGCATGGGCATAAATCTTTCTGGCATTACAGTTTTCATTAAGGGAACATTTGTGCAGTAGGCAGATGAAGTTCTCAAAATGTCTGTCAGCTGTCTGTGGTCACAGACACTTATCTAAGATTATATATGTGCTGGGTAACAGATGACTCAAACGAAGTCAGAATCTTTTCTGAATTGTTTTCTGTCTAGGACCTTAAAATCTCTATGTCTAATCTACTTACTTATAGTAATGCTACTGGTATACCAGGTAGATTTGTCACTAAGACATACATATAGTTGTGCACCCAGGTATATTATGCATGCATAACTAATTCTGTTATGTATGTCTAATTCTAAAAGCTGTTGTAATTACGTATCACTGTATAAAACATCTAAAATTTTCATAAATGCTATATAGCGATTAAAGGATGCAACAGTCCCTGACCACAAGCTCATAATCTTACCGACATGATATATTGGGGAAAAGGCATGAGGAAGAAAGCAAATAAATTCAGGAGTTAAAGCTTGTCTGCAGAATTTTTAAAAAATGCCTAAATATGTTAAATTAGAACCAGTGTGGCGTAGTGGTTAAGGTGTTGGACTACGACTTGGGAGACCAGGGTTGGAATCCCCACACAACCATGAAGCTCACTGGGTGACCTTGGGCCAGTCACTGCCTCTGAGCCTCAGAGGAAGGCAATGGTAAACCCCCTCTGAATACAGCTTACCAAGAAAACCCTATTTATAGGGTCGCTATAAGTTGGAATCGACTTGAAGGCAGTTAATTTCATTTTCATGAATGCTGTTAATCACAGTGTTGTATTGCCCTCTGCTGGAAAAGTACACTGTTGCAACTTGGCGGTAGGTCGGGTAAGAATGTGCAGGATCATAGAATCAAAGAACAGTAGAGTTGGAAGGGGCTTATAAGGCCATCAAGTCCAACTCCTTGCTCAGTGCAGGAATCCAAGTTAAAGCAAACCTAGCAGGAGGCTGTCCAGCTGCCTCTTGAATGCCTCTAGTGCTGGAGAGCCCACCACCTCCCTAGGCAATTTGTTCCATTATCATACCGCTCTAACGGTTAGAAAGTTTTTCTTGATGTTCAATTGAAATCTGGCTTCCTGCAACTTGAGCCCATTATTCCATTCTGGGATGATCGAGAAGAGATCCTGACCCTCCTCTGTGTGGCAACCTTTCAAGTACTTGAAGAATGCTATCATACCTCCCCTCAGTCTTCTCTTCTCAAGGCTAAACATGCCCAGTTCATTCAGTCTCTCCTCATAGGGCTTTGTTTCCAGTCCCCTGATCATCTTTGTTGTCCTCCTCTGAACCTGCTCCAGTTCGTCTGCACCCATCTTAAAGTGTGGTGTCCAGAACTGGACCCAGTACTTAAGATGAGGCCTAACCAGTGCCGAATAGAGGAGAATCAGTAACTATTTTTCCTGTTCTAAAAAGGATGTCAGGATAGCACTGTATGTGTGTACTCGACACATTATTTGGACTCAAGAAACCTTGTAAATATACTTTCATGTTTTTAGAATAGGAAAAGCCACTTCTAAGGGAAGGGCGCAGGAAGAGGAGGTTTCCCCCTTGCTGTGTCCTCCCTCTAATATTGTTTGGTCCTATTCTTCAAAGGGCTCATGGGTGACTATTGCATGTGCTTCATGTGCAACATTTGTTTGGACTAAGAGTAAACTGCAGTTAAAAGAAATGTTTTTTGCCATAAGAGAAACTTTTTCTCTCTCTTGAAAATCATTTACATGTGTTACATGGTTGGGGTTTTTGGTGAGGGTTTAATGTTGACAAGTCCTTAATGCATTTCTCCCAATGAGTATTTCACTCACATGACTGTAGGCTATGTCCTCTTTTGTTAATGTCTGGTGTTGTAACATGTGCAAACCATTGATCTATTTAATGATTTTCTCTCTCTCAGTAGATGACATGGCTGAGCTCCTCCTTGGAGAATCCAAGCTAGAACTTTTTCTGAAGGAGAACCCCCTTAAGCAGGGTGCTAGTCCCTGTGGTCCCCGGCCAAAGTTAATTGAAGTCAGGAAGCATCTTACTGCAGCATTAGACCGAGGAAATCTAAAGGTATTTGCCATTTCTAAAGTAGTAGTTGGAAATTAATGGTGTACTTAAATTTTGAGTAAATATAAATGGCATCATCAAGCTTTTGGAATTTTGATTTTGAAATATTTTTCCCTCCCTGTTTGGTGGTAAAATTGCTCTTCCTCCCAGTCAGCCCAGAATATTGTACAACAACATTAAAATACAATAAGGATATTTAAAGTAGTATTATACTGCTTCCTCCAAAGTATCTTGGGAAATTTGGTTTACTAAGGGTGCTGAGAGTTGTTAGGAAATCCCTGTTGTTCTCGTAGAGGTACAGTTCTCAGAACTGTTTAATAGTCAATAATTCTTCCCAGGAAACTCTTCATTAATGCAACAGTATTGTGGATGCTAATACCCCTGGAAATACAGATTCCTCGGTCTTAATTTGGCATTCATGCTATCCAGTCACACCTATGCAGGTAGCAGTTGAATAAGAATTGGGCACTAGATTCCAATACAGTAGGGCCCCACTCATATGACGGGTTACGTTCCAGACCCCCGCCGAAAAGCAAAAACCGCTGAAAAGCAGAACTAATTGAATAGAATGGCGTGTGATGCCCGAAAACCACCGTGAAAGCGGAACAAGCGCCATATGAGTGGGGCTTTAGTCTAATTGCGTCTAATTGAGACCGCCGCATTAGGGAAGCACCGTAAAGCAAAGCGCCGTAAAGCAGGGCCCTACTGTATCATGAACTTCTTTGTATTTTGATCAATCTGCTTCCCTGGACCTTATTTTCACAGAGGGAAAATGGTGAGTTGTAGCCGTTATCCTCCAATGGTGGCTTCCATCAGTGGAACATGGAAGGAGGCAATTCCCTGCCTCTCCTGCAGCTGCCAGTCTCCCAAATCTGCTCCAGAGTGTTGGGAAAACAGCTGTGGGAGTGATACAATGTGGAGAGGAAACAATAAAAAATAAGCTCCCTCCCTTTTCTGCTCTGATGTAAGCCTCTGTTGGAAAAAGAGGGACCATTCAAAATAAAAATCAATATCTTGTATCCTGTCCAAAAGAGTTGCTGTGCAGTAGGATAATAACAATTTTAAAACACTTTGTAGATTAACAACACAGTCTACAGACAGTTGCATGTGGCAGGAGCATAGTCAGTTTCTACAGTAGCTGTATTCATTTTCTCCCACTCCTCCCCTTCCAACTAAATGTTTGATGCTGCATAGCAGACTGTCTTGGCCACCTAATCAGTGTGTGTCCAGCACAGGTTGCCATAACTGCTGCTTGGATTCTGTCTCTGTGTGGGTTTTGTTTTGTTTTTACCCTTTGCATGTCCAGGACTTGATTCCAAAGGCAATCTGCACATGAAGACCTATCTACATGCACTGAGTGTACTCACTGGAACAGGCCCCAAACTGCTATTTAGGTGATGATAAAAATAATAAAGCTAATAGAAGCAATTGTTCCTTTGGAGGAAAAAAACCCTTATTATTTGCATTCCTTTCTCTTGCTTGAAAATTTTATTTCTATTATGGCGTTTTTTACACAGGTTAAGTGTTCTCCAGGATGTTTCTATGATTGGGTTAAAAGTATATTTCACAAGTGTAGTTATTTCCCTTGATTCCAGTTGCAACAATTCCTTATCTTTAGATTAGAAAACTATATACAAATTCTACACTTAATATAACAAAGAAATTTTAAATGTTAGCTTGGGTGTTTAGAAAATGTAAGAATGCAAATAATACTTTATGTTCTTGGAGTAAATATCTGCAATTTCCATTTTCTTCTAGCCAGAGTTCTTACAAGAAGCCAACTTAGTTATGGCCAAATCAAACTATGTAGAAGGTGATTACAATGAAGCTCTTAACATATATGCTAAAGTGGGCCTCGATGACTTGCAGCTTGTTGCTGTGCCACCATATCGGCTGAGGATGATAGCTGAAGCATATTCTACCAAAGGTAAGATGGCTTTTATTTTGTGTGATTTCTCTTCTGCCCCCTTCAAATAAAATACATTGCACTTTTGACCAAGTTGAAACTTGATGATGCAAGATTTTGTTAACATTATGGCTGTGCAGCAAGAAGCATGATGCTTTGCAATAAGTGGAGATAAGAAGTCTAGCAAATTGGATTTATATATATGCAGTTAAGTCAAGGTATGTAGCATTTTCAGTCTTCATCTATTCATTCAAAATACACCACATTTGGTTCCGACAATCAAGCAACGTCTGACTTGGCCATCTGCATGAGTAGTTTTTGCACAACTAGCATGAACAGTGTAATGTTGGAACCACAGATTCACACCAGATCATCCCTTCTCTTTTCCAAACTAGTACATTGCAACTTGTGTTTTTTCCAGCGCACAGAAGGGGAGCTGCAATCTCGTTTGAATTTGTGGCTCTGACTTTACACTGTTCTTGCAAGCAGACTGCTTATATAAAAAGTTATTTGCTCATGTTGGTGTTATTCTCCAGTGGTGATGAACATATGGCATGGTGAGTTATGCTGCCTTCAACTACAAGCTGAAATCTAAATGAATTAGATAACTGTTCTTTCAAAATATGTCAGCAAAGTTCTCAAACTCTCATCTTGTGTTGTTGCGGTTAAAAACATTGATTAATATAGGTTGGAGAAACCTTTTCTCTTTTCCAGAGAAAATGGGGGAAGGAGACTTTCCTGTCCTCCTTCCCCTGAAAAGAGACCTCCTTGAGTGAGGAACCCTATGAAATGGGGGAGGTGGGATCCCAGAAAATCAGGTGGAGGCATCTTCTGCAAGCAGTCTATGGAAATAAGCAGCTATAATGACATTTGCATCTTTGTAAGTTATTGAACTGTGTGTGGTAAGGGCTGGCTTTTGGTTGTATGTTTGCGGCTGTTATTTATATCTTATATAGTTCCAGAATTTGATATGGGTGGATTGCTTGCAGGAGTAGATTTTCTAATCAAATCTTTATCTTGTAATTTTGGATTATACCCCAGATTCCCAGCAGAAGCATTGAAACAGAGCTGAGAAGTGTATATTTTGAAGGCTTCCCCAGCCGTTCTGTCAGGGATATTAATCTCAAATAACACATTTGTGGAATCTGTCTTGATGTTCCTCTTTACAAAAATATCAGAAAGTCTTCCTTCTGTTTTCATAGTGATGTACTTTTTTATTATGAACAGCATCTAGAACAAGGGCAAGGATATAGGTTACAGTATTTTCCCCATTTATGTGGAACTGCTATACTGGTGTAGTTTCTACAGGTGGCAGTGTTGCCTCAGTGTTAGATGTATTCCACACTGTGCATGGATCACTGAAAGCAGGGTCATTGTTTTGAGAACGTAGCAGATTCTGTGCATTGGGGTGTAGAATTCTTTATGCCTCCGTGCTTTTGCTGGCATTTGGAATTGTTTATTTTGTGTAGAAGAGTAAATATGCACTATCTGTGTGGCTTGTTTTTCTTCAGAAAGAGCAAACTCAGTGGCAGCATTGACAACTAATTCTAAATAATTTTTAAAATGAGGATAGATGAATAACCTTCCAGCAGTTTTCCCCACACAATGCAGTTCAAGTGTTAGTTGTTTAACAGTAGAAAGTTGGCTGCCTAGCATGGTAGGAGTGGCAGGATTCTTGATAGGCTTCCTACATCATAGAAAGATGAGTTTGAGTAGATGGATGGACATTAAAATTTATTTTTTTGAACGACTCTGTTCTGGAAAAAGATTAAAGGAAAAAACACCCTGTAAAAAGATCCTTTGGCACCGGTAAAATAAGTAGATTGCTTTCTTTTCCAAACATTATGTTGCAAAATTGGGTAGGGGATGGCAATCTACTTCCCCTTGAACATGTAACAAAAAAAATAAGCTCTTGGCACTTGGATGCTGATAAAAGTGAGATATCCAGGAATGTTTGTGCCTTAATATGGGATTGCAGGGAACCAAAGTATTGTCAAATAGGGCATTGTTTTATTGGTATCTTCCTAGCTCAGTTGAGCAACACTGGTGTGAATTGATGCATAGAGGCTGCTTGGCACTGGTCAGATGTGACATGGGCAGTTCTCCTCTGCTTTCTGCTACATTTGGCAGTTAAGCTTGTGTTGCTCCTAGGAACTGCCCATGCTCTCTCTTGAGACCTACTTCACATATTAAGAACTAACCACCTGTTACAGCCTTGCAAATGCTTAGTTAGCAGCAGCTTCCTGTACCCTGCTCCTGTCTCCCCACTGCACCCTAGTCCTGCTGCTGCTGCCTGTTAACCAAGACCACTGCTGTGGTGCTGTATCTAGATTGGAACAATGCCATGGTGATTGTACACTGGGGATGGAAGAATCTGTCAATTTCAGGTCTCTCAATTTCTCTTTTTGCCCCAGTCTTAAATTCAGCTTGCCACATTTCTGCAGCAATTTGCATTTTTTAAAAAGACAAACCCTCATGAAAATTCTCCAGCATTTTAGTGAGAATTTATCCTACTAAAAACATTCTTGTATGCAGTTTTGACTAACACACACATTTTTGCAAGCAATTTCTCCTAATATAATCCATTTTTTATATTTTCTCTCATTTATTCATATCTATGCACATTTCCCCCTAATATGTGCGTTTTTGCAAACGTTACTTAGTTGGAGAACTGCATCACAAAGTTCAGAAAAGTGAGAATTTCAAAGGATGGCTGTGTTTCAATTGTCATGTTTCAGAAAGTGCAGATTTGATAAATACGGCTTTAAATGTGAACTGAATCTAATTTCTTGCCCATCCCTGTTGTACGCATAGAGTAACCTTTGTTCAATCTGTCTTCTGGCCTTAAGACTCCATTAGCCTTTTATTGCACTTTGCTTTCTGATCTGAATATAGTGAAAATAATTTTACTTAGTTTCCTGTCATTTCTGGTTTCTTACCTCTTAGTGCTGCTATCGTAGATTAAAAATTTTTTTATCAGAAATGTTAGCATATTAAATACTGAAGCCTTCTTTTAGAAAATAAATAATCAAACTATGGCACCTGATTATACATGTGTCTTTAACTGTGCACAGCATTTCTTCCTCAACACTGAATTCAGTAGTGTACCTCGACCATCAAATATGTACCCAACAGCAGCCTCATAGCCAGCATTGCTCAGGAATTCTAAGAAACCAAAAAATCAGTACAGCTTTGAAAGGTGCAGCCTGCCATTTAGATTCAAAATGGCAACCAGTAGTATCCAAACATAGGTGAAAACCTGCTTCCTGATTTCAGGAATTCACACAAAATTTGGTTACAGTATCTTAAGTGGTGTCCAAATGCATAGCGAGCAAACAAATTTCCAAAATACATAGTACAGTCGGGCCCCGCTAATACAACGGGTTAGGGACCAGGCCCCTGCCGTAAAGCGGAAATCGCCGTAAAGCGGGGCCCCATAGACTATAATGGGCTGCATCGTGCGAAAATGACGTCAAAATGGCACATGACGGAAAAAACCCGCCGTATTAGCGGAACAAGTGCTGTAAGAGCGGGGCCTTTCCCTAATTGAAAACCGCCACATGAACGAAGCGCCGTAAAGCGGAACACCGTAAAGCAGGGCCCTACTGTAGATACTATTATATTTGTAGTTATATATTTTGGCTGTGATTCAGTAAATCATTTTACATGTGCGTAAGAGAATTGTTTTCAAACAGCATGCCTGCCATAGTTTGACAAAAGGAAAAAAAGTTTTGCTATATTCATGGATCTCTCTTTATGTTTTCTCAACACAGGTATACCTGTGGCTTCTCTGTTAGGTACAGAAGTTTTCAAGAACACCATTGTGTGATTAATTGTTTTAGTGTTTTCTCTGCTTGACCAATAAAAAGAGAATGGCTTAGCACCAGATTATTTTATTTAATGGAAATGTCTTTGTTTTTAGGTCTTTGTTTAGAAAAGTTGCCAATTTCCTCTTCAACAAGTAACCTCCATTCAGATCGTGAACAGGATATCATTATATGCTATGAGAAGGCTGGAGATATAGCCCTTCTGTACCTCCAGGAGATTGAAAGGGTAAGAAGGGGTATCTAGTTCAAGTGAAGTATCAGATCTTATTTATTCCATAGTAGGATGTAATGACCAAGTAGACACCTGTGCATGTCTATTCAGATGTATGGTTGTTCCCCTCCTCTTATAATGCTTACAACAGCCCTGTGAGATAGATCTCTGTTGTCTTTTTAGCACCTATTGAAGACCTTCCTCTTTCAATAAGCCTTTTAAGCAGAGACCTTATTCCATTTTGCATCTGTGGGTTGAGACACACTTTGTGCCAGTTCGAGTGTGTCTCCACCTCTATTTTCTGAAAATGGAAGCACTCAACTCTAGTCAAACTCCACCCCTTTGTACACTAAAACCTGGTTGGATCAGCTCGAATACATTTTTATTTTATATTCAGCTTCAAACAGATTTCTCATCTGATTGGTAGATCAACCCGTTGCCCCTTCAGGTATGGCCAATGGAAACGCTTTGCTGTAGGCTCAGGCAGAGACAGTGATTGGCCCAAGTCTTTGCTGTGGATAGTCCTGAAAGATCTGAAGTCAGCAGTAGGGAAGGGAGGTATGTCCAGCCGAGGGCAGAGTCGGTTCAAAATGCAGCCAGAAAAAAACATTCTTGCTGCTTTTGAAGCAACTAGTGTCTGTGTTGGAAATGGTTTTTGATTTTAAAAAATGTTTTAAAAGAACTTTTGTTTTTAAGATGTTTTAAATATTCATTTTAGTGTTTTTATTTGCTGTCCTGGGCTCTTTCTAGGAGGAAGGACAGGATATGCATTTAATAACATGATGATGATGATGATGATAAGGCTGAAAATGAGTGTCTGGCGAAAGGTCACCCAGTGAATTTCAAGGCTGAGTGAGGATTTGAATCTCACAGACCCTAGTCCAACACTCTGACCACTGCAGTAACCACTACATTACACTTACTCCCAAATAAGCATGTATAGAATTACAGCCTTAGGAAAGTCACTGTCTCTGTCTTGTAAGGATTACAGCAAAAATGTACATGAAACTTTTTGCGCTTAGGAATTGGCACAACATGCCAAATATTAATATCATTTTTATATAACTCACCCATTTGCCGATTGCTGTGCTTAGAGTCCTCACACACATTTCTTTCCTTCCACCAGTCAGCACTGGTTATCTGCTTGAAAGAAAGGAGTGACCATGACTTTGCTGTACTTGCTTTCAACAGATAAGTTACGTTGGGGTCAAACTAGATATTACATCCAACACAAGACTGCCACCCCCCAAAAGTCCTCCCTCTTCCCTTCCATAGTACCTAGATCAGGGGGTGGGCAATCCGTGGCTCTTGACCTAATTTCCTGGCAGGAGGGGGGAAACATGAAGGTGGTAGAGAGAGAAAAAAAGGTGCTGCATACACATTTAGTTTAATTTCCTCTTGAAATCTCTGCAAACACTTGTGTGCCACCTACAGTGTGGCACCACTTGAGTTGATTCACCAGTTGGACACGATTCACTATTTGGAGACATTTACTGAAGATTAAACTCATTCTTTGGCCCCTGTATGCATTATTTTAACAAATCTGGCTACATGCCAGAACAGAATATTATTTGCTGGAACCGAGTAGCTCATATTGATGGCTCATTTCTTTAGACGCTCCAGTTGAAAATAATCCAACATCATGTGCCGTTCAGCACTTTCTGTTCAGAATGCTGTGACTTTTTGTCATTATCTCAAGGTTATGACAGTGTGTCTTGTGTAATTCACAGGAAAATTCTGCAGGGTTCACATGGTAAAAACAGTCTTTCACCAAAATGTACCAGTAGTGTAGTGGTAAATGTGCTCAAGCTTTGTTCTTAGTGAAAGCTTGGCATGTCTGAGCAGCTTATGGTTTTGTGATCTTAAACTATAACACAGAATTTATGGTCCTGAACAAGATGCAAACTCTTGGATTTTATTTATGTCTTTGGTATTTCAATTTCTCATCCTGTAAAATGGGCTTCATAGGAATGTACTATATTTTACCTCGTTTTGAAATGTTAAAATCCTCTGAAAGTTTTTAATTCATTCTTTTCTCACTGGTCACAGTAACTGTTTAATGCTTGTTTGCTAGTCTCAAAGTTAGACATAAAACACTAAAATACTGTAAAACTGCAACAACTGTACAAATAATAAAACAAAAACAAGATAAAACAGTGGGATCAAGAAGTGAAACTTGGATGAAAGAAGCAAATTAGGCCATGAAATGGAATCTTAGTAACACAAAATGCAATTAAAGGCAAGTGAGAACAAGATGGACAGGGAAGTATTTTTGAGTGCTTAGATCAGCCTTTGCCAGCCTGGTGCCCTCCAGATGTTTTGGACTACAATTTCCATCAGCTGTGCTGGCTGGGGGTGATGGGGAATTGTAGTCCACAACCTCTGGAGGGTATGAGGTTGGCAAAGGCGAATCTAGAAAGTGGCCACACTTGCTCATAATGCTAAACCATGGTTTTAGCACTATGTGATGAGACTCCACGAGGCTGAGCAAAATACAGGGCTCATGCATTTCTCCTCCACTCCTGTGTGGTCAGGAGGAGGAGTACTTCTGCTGAGTTTAGTTTCACTTTAAAAGAATCTCAGTTTAGCATTACAAATTTGGGACCATGGTTTACAACAAAACAATGGTTAATTGCTAAACAAGCCAGCTTCAAAGTTAAGGAATTGGCTTGTTTAGCAGCTAACCAGTGTTTTGTTGTAAACCAAGATTCCCAGTTCATATGTAATGCTAAGCCAAGATTTTTGAAAATGAGGCTAATCTTGGCAGAAAACCTCCTCCCAGTCATACAGGAGAGGAGTCAGGGAGTGCGTGAGCCTGACACTTTGCTTGAATTTGTAGACACTCATCCACATAACGCTAAACAGTGGTTCAGTATTACATGGAACGGGGCTTGTCAGGCTGATTCAGTTTGATAATAGCGCACAGTCAAAGGTTTAGCTGTTTAAAAAATGTCTAAGGGAAAACATTTTAGGCTGGTGAGGGCAGCATAATGAAAGGTGAGTGGGACAGGCTAGTCTAGAATGTTCTGATGTTCGGATGAAGATTAAAAATGTGTGTGTTGACTTGGGGAAAGAAACCAGTGTGGGGAAAAATACTTGGGTAATTTGATTAATTTCCTTGTGTGATCACCCAGGTAATAATTACCAATATACAGAACAGAAGCCCTAAGCCAGGGCCTGCAGCACATGAACAAGACCTTGGATATTTTTTAGAAACAGGACTTCAAAGAGCACATGTCTTGTACTTCAAAAATGGGTAAGACTTGGTTTAATATTCTCCTTGATCATACATGTAAAAATTTGCCAGAAAGTGAATCGCACCAATGCGTCAATATTGCAAAAGAATTGAAAATATTGACTCTTTTGTGACAGTAAATTTCCCCTTGCACTTGATCTATTTTGCACACAATTCAAATTATTTGATGCATTTTGTGGAAATATAATCTGTTACAAATATTTATTAAAGTTTTCTCAATATTTTGGTGAAGCTTTAGTAATAAAGAATACTAGAAAAGCAAAGAAGAATTGTTGATCTTAAAATATCTTTCCTAATCTCTTCAGTTACCACTTATTTTAACATTATGCTGCAGGATAAACGTGCATGAAGACCAACAGTATGTATATGCATATTTCCATTTGTAACTACTTAGTAGATCCTTGTAGACTGTGCATGAGAGGTCAGTCATAATTTTGCAATAACCTTTCCTAAGAATAGTCCACTAAAGATAGATATGTAAGAAATCCAAACACTGCAGAAAATGAGGAAAGGAATTCAAGCCTCTATTCATTTTTAAAGGCTTCAAAACTTGGTGCACAAGGTTTTAGATTAGCTTGCTACTTCCCCAACCCTCTGAAATATGTGGCTATTATAACCTTTCAGATTCAAGTAAGCATGTATAAGAAGAGTGGATTGTCTTGCTTCTGTGCTGGTAAACTTATTTTGATATAAACATCTTAGCTGGTAAAAAGCACTCCAAGTTTTGAAACATAGCATGTAATTGCTCATTTGAGTTTTATAGGTTCCGTTTTGAGAAACTATGGAATAATGCATGACCTCTGAGCTGTACTGTAGTTTTTCTACCATTATTTTAATTGGATGAAAAATGGAATATTAAGATTTCATTTTTTGAGGACCACTAGTAATAAGGTTGCCGGGCGGGGGTGTTGTTATACTGTATTCTCTAATTTCAGTGAGAAATATTGAAAAAGAATGACCTACAGAATGCATGCTCCTTAAACTTTGCATAGTAAAAATATAGGAATTACATATTTAAGTAGACAAAGAGCTTATGTTGTCTGGGTTTATGGTTGGTGGGTTGATCACAATGAACTTGTGTTCTTCCAGTTCAAGAAACTTGTAATAGTGGATTCTGGTCCATGAAGTAAATTTGTTAGTCTCTCAGGTGCCGCAAGAGTCTTTGTTATATTTGCTACAATAGAAACAGATTAACACAGCTACTGCCCTGGAAATTATTCCCTCCAATAGTTCATTTCTTCCTAAGTATCATCAATTGCTAGCGGGCTTATGTTCTGAAGAATAAAGGCCATTTCTTACACTATTGTATTCGTTCATGGGAGTGAAAGTTTCATACTTGTGCCTACCTCATGAAATAGCCATGAATATGGCACTTTCAACCTTCCAGTTTTCATTCTGGAAGTAATTTGGTAAAATCCCATGAGAAAATGATAAATTCAGAAGTGGCTTGTAAACATGCTAACAATATACAGGGCTAGGATTGGGCATTTGACCACTCAGAAAACATTTGACATGTCAAATAATTGTCATGTATTTTTAATGTATCAGTATTATGACAAATAAGATTATAAGCAGGTCTGAAACTCATTGCAAAATAACCACGCAAATTAGACAGCTGTTATTGAGAAACAATTACATTAATTAAAAATTGTAATGAATTATCTATTTTATGAAATTTTTATTCTCCCTACCAAGACCTGAGGGTGATGTACATAGTCATCCCCCCTCCCCATTTTATCCTCACAGTAGCCTGTGAGGTAGGTTAGACTGACTGTATGTGACTGGTCCAACATCACCTAAAAAGCGTCATGGCTGAGTGGGGATTTGAACCTTATTCTCCGTAATCCTAGTCTTGACACTCTTCCCACTAGGAACTGACTTTTGCTATTGATAGCTACTTATGAGATGCCTGCAGTTACAGGAAAAGCTTTGCTATGCTGTTAAGTTTGCCTCTGACTGCTGCCCTTATAAAGGACACCTTCATGCCACAATGAAAAAAGAAAGAAAACTCTACTCAGTAGTGTTCTTGGAATATATCACAATATTTGACCATGGTCAAATAATAAATGGTCAGTTGAAAATATTTGGTTCATCAGTTGACTGTGGTCAGTTGAAAATATTTGACTGGTCAATTGACTGGCATTCCAACCATATAACAGACAATTCTTAATTCTAATTCACAGTTATACACTATTCGTGAATTTAGGTTTCGGACTGCAGTTATGCAGTGGGTCTTCTAGGTGTATCTATTTTCTAAAGTTCAGTTTTCATTGCCATTGTGCAAACACAAAGGAATATTTTGAAGGTCTTCAAATAAATCCTTCCTTTGCAAATGATGATCTTAAACAACCTTGATCTATGATACTTGATCTGTCTATTCTGATTTAGCCCCATTTCTTTTGATATATCCTTTTATAGGAGTCTTCCTTTTCTCCCCCCTCACTGTCTTACCTTTTGAGATACTCTTTGCTTTATTTTTTCATAGATAGCCAGTCTAATGATGACTTGAAAATCTGAATTAGGATGACTACTTTTTCTGTTTTGTGTAAGAACATATTTTATTTTCATTTTAGGCTGAATATCATGGAGCCATTTCACACATTTCAATTGTTTTAGCTGTATAACTAATCTGTTTTAACTAGTATATGCTTAAAATGTATTATGTAACTGTGTCAGAGAGCAGTGATTGGCCACAGTGTCCTGTTAATACATTTGGTGACAAACTAATATTTGTCTCTGTGTAAGGCAATGGTAAACCACCTCTGAATACCACTTACCATAAAAACCCTATTCATAGGGTCGCCATAAGTTGGAATCAACTTGAAGACAGTACATTTAAATTTTTTATGTAAAATGGACCAAAGCACAGAAAATCTAGGATGTTTTCATCGTTTCTGCTAAGTGTTTCTTTATACACATTGTTGGCTCTCATATTAAAATTTTAAGATGTATGTTTTTCAACTGTGCGTATGAATGAAAGGGGTACAAGAACCAGAACTGGACATGGCTTGAATCACTTGTACATGCAATGGAAATAGGAATTTGCCACTACATAATGTGTGAAGTAGCCTTTAGTGTTTTCTCCAGTGTTACACCATTGAAAATTTGATGGATGTAAAGAGATTTTTTTAGAGCATTAAATGGAGGGGATTTTTTAGGACTGAAAATTCTGTCAAATTCTTCACAGAGTTGCTTCCAGAGTTCTCTGGGCAAAGGCACTGGCCTATTCAAATGCATGTTCTTTTCTAGCATTCTGTTAACTCATGTGTAATTTTACTCTCACCGTGTTGATCACTATTGCTGTGTGTGTCTATGGGTGTGAATGTGAAAAAGGAAGAGAAAGAAGCATTAAATAGAAAATACATAAAAATGTGTGCTTCTGTAAAAAGAATAGGCCCATCACAATGTTGTGTGTTGTACAGTGTTGTTTATTGAAGCAGAATAATTTCTGTTAAGTTGGGCCAACTGCTGAGCACTGTAGGGAGACTTTCTTGTACAGGTGAAGCGCATGAAGCCAGAAAAGATTGTGCCTCTAGTAAAATAACCATCCAAACTACTCTTTGCAGTCGTGTTTATCTAAGTAACAATTTATTATCAATTTTAACATTCAGGTGTAGCCTAGCATTTATTAATTGGCTCAGGCAAGAATGTGAGCCATATTATTTTATCCATTGCAAGCTACTCTTCGCTGGCATTTACCTCTTGTCTTGCCTTTCTCCTTTAATTAGCTTGGGATATCTCTGTGTGCAAACATCATCTTCTCTCCCATTGCTATGATTTCATCATCCTTTATATCTCTGGACTGACTCCCTGTTACTTTTAGGCTGGTTTATTAACAAGGGTAGTAAATCAATCGTTGCTCATATGGGTAATGTTTTTATTGGAACCCCTGCGAGCAGAAAATATGTCTGAATGGAAGGGGATATAACATCTCCTTAGACATTCAGGTATGATGAGCTGTCAGGAAAATTGTTTTGCGTCTCCTAAAGCTGCTTGTACCATGTCATACATTCTGAATGTTGTCTGAAGCTCTTTGGAATGGAATACCAATAAGACATTTCTGTGCTATAACATCTAGATGCTTCACCATGAAGTTCCACATTGCATTTACTGAATGCAGAATGAAACATTGCTGCAATAAATGCAAACTAACAACAAAATTCTTTGCATCATTAATTTTGTACCTCTCTCTCTCTCTCTCTCCCCCCCCCCAAAGTGTGTGTTCAGGTTTGAATGACTTAAGAACATAAGAAGAGCCTGCTGGATCAGGCCAGTGGCCCATCTAGTCCAGCATCCTGTTCTCACAGTGGCCAACCAGGTGCCTGGGGGAAGCCCTCAAGCAGGGCCTGAGTGCAAGAACACTCTCCCCTCCTGAGGCTTCCGGCAACTGGTTTTCAGAAGCATGCTGCCTCTGAGTAGGGTGGCAGAGCACAGCCATCATGGCTAGTAGCCATTGATAGCCCTGTCCTCCATGAATTTGTCTAATCTTCTTTTAAAGCCATCCAAGCTGGTGGCCATTACTGCATCTTGTGGGAGCAAATTCCATAGTTTAACTATGCGCTGAGTAAAGAAGTACTTCCTTTTGTCTGTCCTGAATCTTCCAACATTCAGCTTCTTTGAGTGTCCACGAGTTCTAGTATTATGAGAGAGGGAGAAGAACTTTTCTCTATCCACTTTCTCAATGCCATGCATAATTTTATACACTTCTATCATGTCTCCTCTGACCCGCCTTTTCTCTAAACTAAAAAGCCCCAAATGCTGCAACCTTTCCTCGTAAGGGAGTCGCTCCATCCCCTGGATCATTCTGGTTGCCCTCTTCTGAACCTTTTCCAACTCTATAATATCCTTTTTGAGATGAGGCGACCAGAACTGTACACAGTATTCCAAATGCGGCCGCACCATAGATTTATACAACGGCATTATGATATTGGCTGTTTTATTTTCAATACCTTTCCTAATTATCGCTAGCATGGAATTTGCCTTTTTCACAGCTGCTGCACACTGGGTCGACATTTTCATTGTGCTGTCCACTACAACCCCGAGGTCTCTCTCCTGGTCGGTCACCGCCAGTTCAGACCCCATGAGCGTATATGTGAAATTCAGATTTTTTGCGCCAATATGCATAATTTTACACTTGTTTATATTGAATTGCATTTGCCATTTTTCCGCCCATTCACTCATGCCCATTCACTTCTGCCCATTCACTTCTGAATTTTGGTGTGATTAATAGGTTGAACCTGTAAATTTGTTAAACCACTATTGTGCAGAGTTCAATTAGATTGTAGAAATATTTTATTGGTTGACAATATGGATGTAATTCGGGGTTCTCTCTAAAGGCTGTGAAGAGTCCAGATATGTTACAAGCCAAATCAGAGGGGCAATTTAAAACAGAGAGCCTTTATTTTATTTCGTTCAGAATGGTTTCAATACATTCTGTATGGAGGATGCTAAAATTTTACTTACTGTGTCAGCTCTGACTCTAAGGATAGATAGGAGGCTATAGCTGAGCAGAATGCTGTTCCTCCCTGTAAAGATTTCCAGGCATGATATGCAAATCAGGAACCAGCATAGGGGATGTTCTACTTTCCTTTTAGAAGTGTTACACTTTCCTTTCTCTGATTCCTAGCATTACCTGTCATTTTGTATTATATGCTCATCAATGAAAACCTTGATTATCTCAAACTGTGATCCCTTGGGACCATCATTTGAACTTGTTTCAAGCTCTGATTTTTGGGGATCCTAGCATGCATTAATCAGGGTTTATGTTGGTACACTTGGTTTGTATGTAACAACCATGGGTGTCTGGCGGAGTCGAACTATGAGTGTGTTTGGATGACACGCTAAGCCAAACTATGGCTTAGCCTCTGGTACTGCATTAGCAACAGGACCGGGGGAGGAGTGCTGCAAGTTCTGTCTCTTCTCCTGGAATATGCACATCAACACATTCAAACTAAGCCATGGTTTGGCTTAGCAACACATGTGAACTGAGCCAGTATGAAGCAATGGTTAATGCTGGGGTGGAAGAATGTAGCTCAGCAAATGGGAGGAGAAAAGGAAAAGAAGTAAATGTACTGGTGCTGCTTCCCAGTTCACAAACTATTAGTCCTTTTTCTTTCAGTGTTGAACTTGCTCCTTCATTCTAACCTTTTGAAAAGTGCCTGAAAGCATTTCTGGTTTCCTAGTGTTTTTAGGGGGTTTATTAATTCCACTTAAAACCCATCTTTTCTTCCTATACCCATGTTTCTCTTCTTAAGTTGTTTTATTTTTACTGTAGTTTTACTGTGTTCTTTTATAATGGCACTTGAGTGCCTATGTGTTTTATTGTAAAATACTCCAAGCACCAATTTATTTATTTTTATTGTAAATGTTAATATCCCACCACATAGCCTATAATTACCAATTGCTCGAAACCACAGGAAGGGAGAGTGCCCTTGTGTTCAGCTTCTGCTTGCAGGTTTCCCATTGGGGCATCTGGTTGTGAGAACAGGATGCTGGACTAGATGAGCCGTTGGCCTGATCTAGCTGGGCTCTTCTTAATGTGCTTAAGAAGGTGACAGTGCTGCATAAACCAGCCAAATCCCCCTTTCCCAGCTAATTAGCTTCAAGTAAGAGGTTTTTTGTGTGGTTTTTGGTAAATTACAATGTAAGAAATCTTTGTAATCTTGATGAGAGCTTTCTGACTCTTTTATAGTTAATACTGACTAAGCATGGTTCTCACCCCTGTGCTCTTATTGCCCACTTGCCTCCCTGCTGTGTGCCTTTGCAGCTTCTTTTTCAGTTTAAGAAGTTCCCACTGTGAAGGTGCCTGAGTTGTTTGAGGTGCTGAGGTCTTCTCAGGGCCTCACTGTATGGTACAAAGACGTCAAACAGCTGCCACCATCCCTCTTTTCAAAACACCTAAGCTCCAGTGATACTTGGGAAACAAAATTACTTCTCAAGGAACTTGGTATACTAAGGAAGGTTTCAATCTCTGTGATGCATGTGAGGCCACGTGGTGGATGACTAGTAGCGCTAGAATTATACTCCTTCAGACATAAACTTCAGACTTAAACTCCTTCAGACATAAAGAAATAAAATTAGATTTTTAAAAAGAGGATAAGAGTGTATAGGCATTTAAATGTTGGAAAAAGGAGAGAAAATAGGGGGAAAGGTTACAAAAGCAAGCATCGTGACTTCGTGCACTCCTAGGTGAATGTTCTAGCACAGCCATGGGGTACCTCAGGCCCTCAGAGTCGCTCTGTCCAGTCTCAAGACTCTTCCCAGGCTGTGACCCTTCCCCCATAACACTGCCCTCTCTGGTGCTCTGCACCCCCTGCAACATCATGTTATTGGCTTGAATGTGTCTGAGCTGTGAGAAAGCCTCTAGCTTGCCTGATGAAGGATGGAGAGACAGTGTGTGTATGTGTGTGTGTGTGTGTGTGTGTCTGACGTTTGTGTGGCTCAAATTTAGCCTATTTTAGAAAGGTAAAAGTCACATCCATTGCTCTGCCCATTTCTGCCTGTGGCCCCGTCCACCACTGACATGTGGTCCTCAGAACGTTGTTCCCAGGGGAAAAGTAGAAGCAGTATATTCATTTATTAGATGGCTTTGACTTGTGTTTTACCACAAAAGAATACACATTTGCATTGTGGTACATGGTTAGAAGTCCTTTAAAAAAAAAGTGTCAACTCCCACCATATGATTCTAGTTTCTAGGGTACTATATAAGCAGAGTGAACCACTTTTCATTACAGGTTGTAGGGTCTGGCAGTGGTAAGCATGAAAACATGCCAACTGATTCACAGCTTCCTTTTAAAAGGAAAAATATTTAGGAGGGAGTTTATCTGTTGTGCCAGATTTCCTGAAAATTCCTGTACTGTAAGCCTCTTAATATGACCTTTGTCCTGGCAGTTACATCACTGTATTTGTGACTGTGCTTTTTGCAGGCTCACATTAATGAAATTGAATTGTCTGGTAAGGAAGAGAAATAGTATTGGGTATCCAAGGGTATGAAAAAGACCATGTGACAGTGGCCCTGTTTGCGTGCCACGTGAAGCCGTAGTTTAAAACAACCTTTGGTTTAATGTGAATAAGCAGTGTGCTGGTGCATGTAGCTCAAAATGACACTCCTCCCTGCTCCTGCTGCTATGTCATGGATGAAACAAGCCAGAGTCTGGCATGTTGTGCCATTTGAACCCAGGCTTGTGATGCACTTCCCCCAAATAAACTGAGAACTGTAGCCAAGGTTTGTTTTTGGCTTACTGATCATGGTTTGTTTAGGAGAAACAAGACATGAACCTGGGTTTGGACAGTAAGACAAGCGTGCTTCTTTCCTGGTGTGACAGCAGGAGGAGTGGGAGATAAGCATCACAGGAACTTTTGAGCAGTGACGTGCATGCTGTTTGTTCACAGAGCTGAAAATTATGCTTTAATATGAAGTGCAAACCAGGCCAGTGTGGTGTGCCTCTTCTTTAGAATACAGTTCTAGCTATCCTCCATTTCTGTTGCCAAGTTACTTTTAAAATGCAGTCTATTCTTTAAATCCTTAGACCAAGATATCTAAAAATACCTACTGTGTGGGATGGCAGAGCTGGATAGGGATGCATTGTAGAGTACATGGATGTCCTGAAGCCAAGTGTTTGATTCCAAAAGTCCCTTCTAAATTAGAAAATGTTTGCTCATTTTTAGAATGTTTGTCTTTTTAACAATCAGTTCAATTTCTATAGCTGCTACAGATGTACTCCCATAGTACAATCCCTTTGTGGTACGCTGTATCATATTAAAACCTTTTCAAAAAGTGATAGTACACCTTACATATTAAGTTCCCACATATTAAAGTTGTTCCATTAGTTCTTCATCTGCAAAAGCCTTTTGTTCCCATTGTGTTCCCATAATGATGCAGAGTCTAGGTAGGTCCCAAACTGGCACAATCCAAAAGCAGTAGTTTAAGGCTAAAGTTTAACCCTCGCCCCCCATCCCAAAGCAGCTTGAGAGACAAGTGATCAAGTGTTATATGGTACCATGCAGCCTGTAGCTGCAGAGGGGGTACAAGGAGGGTCCTTTCCAGTAGGGGCCCTTTATCTCAGCAGCATGAATGGTACTGCAGCATGTCTCCTTCCAGCGCCACTCTGGTAATATCAGAAACGCCAGGTTTTTGGGGAAGAAGTGACAATGTAACTACAATTTATGCCAGTGTTGCTCTTCCAAGAAGATGGACCACTTTTGGTTTGAGAAAAAGCCACTCCTTCCACATGACCTGGGGCATTTCACAAACTACACTTCCCAGAATTCTTTTTGGGAAGCCATGGCTGTTTAAAGTGGAATAATAGTAGAATTAAATGTATAGTGTGAATGTGATCAGAGAGTGGGGGAGGGAGGGAGGGATGTGCTAGAATCCTGCCCAATTCAGATTTGGTATAGAATTTTCCATTAATTCACTTATTCTCTATCATTGCAGATCGGATTTTTATGTAGTGATTTTCCACTGCTATTTTTGAGTATTGATATTAAGAATGATAATTTTATCAGTATTTCCTTTCAATTCTAAATATTTCTTTTCAAAAGACTGATATTTTGAAAGGAATTACTGTATCAATATTTCCTTTAAAATATCAATATTAATATCAGTACTTTTGGGGAGGAGAAAAAAAGGATCAGTAAAAGCAGCAGATAGCAGACAAAGAACGAACATGAATTAATAGCCTGTTAGGTCGGTGGAATGCTTTTGAAATGGCACCAGCCAGTTGTTTAATATTGAATGTCAATATTCAATTATCAATATTCTCCATATAATGCTATCTTAAGAGGAAAAACAATTATCTGGGCTGGCATAATAAATGTTTTACAATACTGAATTTGGTGGCCACCATCTCTGTATTGCTGCTTTGGTTCTCCAGTTACTTTCCACTCCTTGGTGTTCTTGCCCCCCCCCCTTGCTGGAAGGTGCTGGTAGAAAGTTAAAACAGAAAGGGAAACTGTAAGAAGTAGTGCAGATGAGATGCTTGGCAGGTTAATCTCATAGCTCTATTTTTATTTTTTTATTTTAAGTATGGAAACATTTTGGTCTGATTATCTTAAAATATTATGGTACTCTGCATTTAGGAGTTTAATAAAGCAATGCAGAGATACTGCAGAAGAAAATTAAGTAAACCCTGACACTATGCCAAAGTGCACTGCTCTGCATTGTAATTTTTTCATCCTGGCAAAGTGCTGATTAACTAACTTGTAATGCATTTTAATCTCGCATCATTGCATAGCCTGGGTCACAGGTGCCCTGTCATGTTGTTAATCATTATTTATTATGCTAGAGTGTAATTGTCTCAGCCAAATTGAGTCAGGGTGTTGGACCATTAACTGACACAGAACTCTGCATTTCCTTCCCTGAATTACACAAGCGCACCATTGATATATCTGTCTGGTTTGCAGAATCAAGATATTTCTTTGTGTTATCTTTACAATATGCACAAACATTAGATTGAACATAGGGAATTGCACAATTTTTATTTCTCTATAAATATTTTTTTTCAACATTTTCTTTTTCTCCTGATTTTTTTCTTTTTCATGCTATTCAGGCAAATTATTGAATAATAATGAAATCACATCTTTACTCATGTTGATATATGGGAGAGTTAGCTGCTGTAACCCTTTAATGAAGTATTGTAATGAATGATCTCATAATTTATTCTGGCCTTGAAGAACTGACTTCTCTCCTCTGCCTTTTCTTTCTACTCTCCTTCTGTTGTGGTCTTTATTTATTTATTTATTTATTTCGTTTCATTTCTAGACCGCCCATAGCTAGTAGCTCTCTGGGCGGTGTACAAAACTGGATTAAAATACAATAATATAATAAAATCAATAACACATAGCAGCAAGTTAACTAACAAAATTAAACATAAAAACATTAAAATGCCTGGGAGTGTAGCTAGGTCTTAACCTGGCGCCTAAAAGAAAGTACCGTAGGCGCCAGGCGTATCTCCTCAGGTAAGCTGTTCCAGAGTTCGGGGGCCACCACAGAAAAGGCCCCAGATCTAACAACATTCCTCCGGGCTTCCTGATGAGTTGGTACCCGGAGGAGGGCCTTAGATACTGAACGAAGTGAACGGGTAGGTTCATAGCGGGAGAGGCGTTCCACAAGGTATTGCGGTCCCACACCGTATAAGGCTTTATAGGTCAAAACCAGCACCTTGAATCTAGCTCGGAAACAGATGGGTAGCCAGTGCAAGCGGGCCAGGACAGGTGTTATACGCGCAGACCGATAGGTCCTCGTCAACAACCTGGCTGCCGCATTTTGCACTAGCTGGAGTTTCCGAACAGTCTTCAAGGGCAGCCCTACATAGAGCGCATTACAGTAGTCCAATCTAGAAGTTACCAGAGCGTGAACAACTGAGGCGAGATCGTCACTGTCCAGATAGGGGCGTAGTTGGGCTACTAGGCGAAGATGGTAAAACGCATTCCGTGCCACAGAGGCCACTTGAGCCTCAAGCGACAAGGAAGGGTCAAAAAGGACCCCCAAACTACGAACCTGTTCCTTCAAGGGGAGTGTAACCCCATCTAGAACAGGATGAACATCCACCATCTGGGCAGGTAAAGGGCTCACCAACAGTGTCTCGGTCTTGTCTGGATTGAGTTTCAGTTTATTAGCTCTCATCCAGTCCATTATCGCGGTCAAGCAACGGTTCAGCACATCAACAGCCTCACCTGAAGAAGGTGAAAAGGAGAAGTAGAGCTTCGTGTCATCAGCGTACTGATGACAACGCACTCCAAAACTCCTGATGACGGCACCCAGAGGCTGCATGTAGATGTTGAAAAGCATGGGGGACAGAACCGACCCCTGAGGGACTCCACAATGGAGAGTCCAGGGTGTCGAGCAATGTTCCCCAAGCACTACCTTCTGGCGACGATCCGCCAAGTAGGAGCAGAGCCACTGCCAAGCAGTGCCCCCAACTCCCAACTCCGCGAGCCTCCCCAGAAGGATACCATGGTCAATGGTATCAAAAGCAGCTGAGAGATCAAGGAGAATCAACAGAGTCACACACCCCCTGTCCCTCTCCCGACAAAGGTCATCATACAGGGCGACCAAGGCTGTTTCAGTGCCAAAACCAGACCTAAAACCGGATTGAAACGGATCCAGATAATCGGTTTCATCCAAAAGCGCCTGGAGCTGGCCGGCGACCACCCGCTCCAAGACCTTGCCCAAAAAAGGGACATTAGCCACCGGTCTATAGTTGTTCAAAACATCTGGGTCCAAAGAAGGTTTCTTTAAAAGCGGTCTTACTACTGCTTCCTTGAGACTGCCAGGGACTACTCCCTCTCTCAAGGAGGCGTTTATCACCTCTTTGGCCCAACCGGTGGTCACAGCCCTGCCGGCCTTCACCAGCCAAGATGGGCAAGGGTCCAGAGCAGACGTGGTCGCCCGCACCATTCCAAGCACCTTGTCCACTTCCTCGAGCTGCACCAACTGAAATTCATCCAACAATGAAGGACAAGACCGTGTTCTGGACACTTCAATGGAATCAACTGTCATAACATCAGAGTCTAAGTCCCGACGGATGCATGCAATCTTGTCCTGGAAGTGCTCCGCAAATTCGTTGCAGCGGGCTTCCGATGTTTCCTTGGTATCATGAGGGCCAGAATGTAAAAGCCCTCGTACCACCCTAAAAAGCTCCACTGGGCGGCAAAGTGATGATCTGATGGTGGCAGCAAAATAAGACTTTTTTGCCGCCCTAACCGCTTTTACATACAACTTAGTGGAAGCACTTACCAAAGAATGATTACATCCGTCAGGAGTTCGCCTCCACCTGCACTCTAGCCTCCTCCTCTCTTGCTTCATCACTCTCAACTCCGGGGTATACCACGGTGCTGTATGAGCTCTGCACCGAAGGGGGTGCGCGGGAGCGATCATGTCAATGGCCCGGGTCATCTCCGTATTCCACAGATCGACCATGGCCTCGACAGGAGCGCCAGTGCTATCAGCCGGAAAAACTCCCAGAGCGTTCTGGAAAACAACAGGATCCATAAGCCTCCGGGAGCGGACCAACTTAATAGGTCCCCCACCTCTGCAGAGGGAAAGTGCTGTCGTGAGTCTAAAGCTCAGCAAGCGGTGATCTGTCCATGACAACGGAGTAGATGAAAAATACCCCACCCTCAGATCACCATCTCCATGACCGGTGGCGAAGATCAAATCAAGAGTATGTCCTGATACATGCGTCGGGCCAAAAACAATTTGAGACAGCCCCATGGTTGTCATGGCGACCATGAAGTCCTGAGCCACCCCAGACAAGACAGCCTCGGCATGAATGTTGATATCCCCCAATACCACAAGTCTGGGGGACCTCAACAATACCTCTGAGACTATCTCCGTCAGCTCAGCTAGGGAAGCCGTTGAGCAGCAAGGTGGTCGGTACACCAACAGTATTCCCAGTCTGTCTCCTTGGCCCAGCACAAGATGAAGACACTCCAAACCAGTCACCACCTGGACAGGGTGCTTGGTGAGAGAGAAAGAACTCCTATAGACCACAGCAACCCCACCTCCCCGGCCCTCAGATCTACCATAGTGCTGCACCGAGTCTTGTCTTGTCTTCTTTTAGTCTGTAGGCCTCATGACAGCAGGACCTGTGTCTCATTGATGTGAGCTGTTTCAGTTCTCTGAAAAGTGGGATAAAAATATAGATAAATAAATTTTAAAAATAACTAGATACATACATTAAGCTGGGTACATATATCTGCTGGTGTGGTGGGTAGATTATTGAACTAGGACTAGAGAGCCTTAGCTTCAACTCCCACCTCAGTCATGAAGTTCACTGGGTAAACCATGAGCCAGTCGCTACTTCTCAGCCTAAGCTAATCTCATAGAGTTGTTGTGAAGGTAAAATGGGGAAGGAGCCATGTACACCACCTTGAGCTCCTTGAGGAAATGCAGAATGTAATGTTGTAAATAAATGTTTAATAAGTCAGAAAACAATGGATGACAAGCTTAATCTAATGCTGATTAAATCCTTTGCATCAGCCTGTCAAACTTCTAGTGAAAGCTAGGAAAGACTTGTTCAGCGTTTGACCTCTGTTCCTCTGAAATATTAACCTTGTAGTATTTGGCAGGTATGCTTCTTTTTATGTTAATGATTAAGGCTGCAGTCCTGTACACACTTACGTGGGAGTAAATTCTCATTAAATCCAGTGGGTCTTACTTCTGAGAACACATGCCTAGTATTTTGCTGTAAATGAAGATATTGTTGTGCACCACCTCAATTTCTGAGCGGTGACAGATCTCCAGGGGTCCCTGCACTTTCCCAGGGAGTTGGTTTCCTTGGAAAGAAGGTCAGCGGAGTCTGTGGTGTCTTTATGAAATATGGTTTACTTATTTACACACATTCCAACTGAGCTTAAGATGGAGGGGTTCAAAGCATCAGCAGTCCAATAGACCTTGCTTTTCCAGCAGGTTTATAGGGATGAGCTGCAGGGATGACACTGTGCTGGGACCATCAAGGGGCAAGCATTTCCACCTGCCTTGCCCCACCCCTCTGCCTGGGCCTTATCAGGAGGAGCTGCAGGCTGAGAGGTGCTGCTGCAGGGATGAGACTGTGTTGGGACCATCAAGGGGCAAGCATTTCCACCTGCGTAAGCCGCCTTGGGTGCCTATTTGGCCGAAAGGTGGCCTAGAAATAAAACATTACATTACATCCTAAAGCCATGGTGCAGGGAGCCAGCCTCTCTGTGTGTCTCCAGTTCCTAGCCTTTCCTGTCACCCAACTAAAAATACAAGCCTCTCTCTTGGCCCCAGGAGGGGGGGCTCTCCTGAAGAGTTTAAATAACAATAGGATCTCCCTGGCCCATTTGCTGGGCACTTGGCAGACCCATTATCCCACCTGGCCACTCTATTATATTAACAAAAGAGGCTCATCTGACCAGCAGTGCAGGTTTCTCCACTGCAGAGCCCAAGTGCAGGGTTCCAAATCAGAGGCTGCAAGGGGACTTCCATAGAAATCATCTATCTCAACCCCCAAACCCATAACAATATTCCACATTTGCACAATAGTATGTACCTTTACAGCCTTGATGGGCTGCCAACGAGCTAGCATCTGGGTGCTGTGAATGGCTGTAGATTTTAGTTTTTTGCTATGACTTTTTTTAGGAACCACGTGTGGTGGGAGAGACAGTAAGGAGCAGATGGGTGTCTTTGGTTGTGGCAGCAGTTGCTCAACATTGTTGCATCAGGATTGGGGGGGAGGATTGGGAGGAAGAGGAGGAGCAACTGAGCAAGCAGGCACCTGTTTCAGCAACCAGCGCACAGTGGGGAACAAGCAGGTGGTGGATCTCATACAGCTGTTGCTGCTACCTTTTTAACCAAATTAGCTGAACTCGGAAGGGGCCAACCTCCTTGGACCTCTCACCCCCTTTTTTGCTGTATTTGCTCAAACTCCTTTGGATTTCCCCTCTTCCGCTTGCATTTAGAGGCACCTCCTTGCCCAACTCGCTCTCTTCTTCATCTTTCTCCTAGTCCTCCCTCTAGCTCCATTGGATGATGGTGTGTGGTTGCTGCCGTTGCCAAACATCCATCAGGCTTTGAGGGAGGAGGAGGAATGAGCAAGCACCTCTCCCGGCTGGCAGTGCATAGCAGCAAAGAGGAGGAAGGGGACCTTGCAAAGCCGCTCCTCCTTCCTTTTCATCCAAATCAGCTAAGGAGGCTACTTAGAAGGAACCAACCTCCTAGCAGCCTGACTCCACTCTCCTTGGTCTCAACCTCTTTCTTTCTCTCTGCTCTAAACGAAACCCAGCTTTTGCAGCCGACTCGTGTCTTCTTCACATCACCAGGTAACTTTTGTGGTGCTTGGGGTGGATTGTCTTTTGTTTCTCCTCCTTCTTGTTACTCCATAGCAGGTTGTTTAATCCTGTTCCTGGGTTTCTGCAACTGCCATTAGGTACCAGCCTCGCACAGTGGCATGGGCATCAGGAGGAATTTTCTTTTGGGAAGAGGGCAAAGTATACACTTCAAATATATAAACCTACATAACTGAAAGGTGGGAGCAGTCAAACTTCTCACAAAACAAATGAGGAGAGTATTTTTATTTATTTATATTTATTTATTAAATTTATATACCGCCCGACTAGCAATAGCTCTCTGGGCGGTGAACATAAAATAGCATAAAAATACAATGAATCTCCCCATATCTCCCCATTTGCCTCTTATCTCAGGTTCTACAAATTCAAGCAACTGACATTTTTTTCTGAAAGCTTGGAATCTGAGGATTATGACTTATCTCCCCCCCCCATGGGCACTCATGCTTATTGGGCAGATGTTGCAACCCGAACCCTACCTGCTGGCTCTATCCGTTGGCTCATCCATCTCCAGCCCAGACTGGAGACAAGACCGATTCCTCTGTCTCTTTCCATTAGGGTTCAAATCAAGGTTAGGGGAGCTGAACTGATCTCCAGTTTCTCAATTACAGGGTTGCCAGGCAGCAGTGAGGGAGTAGCGCATGAGGGAGACCTGTTCTACTTTCCCTAGGCATCCCTCTTAACTGCCCCAAATGCTCTCTTGGACAATTTTCCACCTTTTAGCCCATTGATAAGAGTGTAAGAGAATTATGCTCTGTTTTCATCTGGCACGCATCCCATTAGGAAACAGGAAATCACCCCAGAAGGGTACCTAGGCAGCGGGGTGTAACTTTCTCTTGCTTAGTCCTGACAGTGGGTCTAAAAAGAACTCCAGCACTTCACACTTCCCCTCTTCCGAACAATGTGATGGCACAGGGGCTTGTTATCCAATGAGAAGGATGCTAGAGGGTGTGCTTTTTGACCATTTAGCCTCTGCTAGCATCCTCCTCCTTGTTGATGCCAGTGAGGCGATGAAGAGAATCGGCAAAAGCTGCAGCTGCTGTGAAGTGAGGGGGAAAGGAGTCAACTGCTGATGTGGTCCTCAAGACCCACAGAAATTTGGAGCCAGTTTTGGCACTCTGTACCCACAAGGATATAAGGATGCTAAGCGTGATTGCTTAATTGAAGGCTAAGTCTGCAGTCCAGTACTTCCAAATAATTGTGTCTATTGAACAAGGTAGGGCTTCACTTCCAAGTAAACATGGATAGGACCAGGCTGCATGTTTTAAGAACTTTCCATAAGCAGGGACTAGTACTTTCTGCACAAAATAGTGTTTCTCAATGAGCCAGAAAGTAGATATTCATGCTGCTTGACTGGTTAGTCAAAAGTATTCATAATTTGAGAATATTATAGACCTCAGATCGTTGGAGGACATAAAATAGACGTAGAGCAATCATTCATAAGAGCTTCATTGATAATTCTGGTGATATATGATGACATCTTCTGGATTTTAGCACCAGTGATGAGTTGCTGATCCCTGAATCCACTACAAAAGCCCACAATAATAAATATAACATTTATGATGATGATACAATGCAAAAATGAGTAATTAAAATGATTTTTAACTCTGATATGTTATTTTGTGTGTTTGAAAGGGGAAAGGGTTGTAAATTAGCAGGTATGGATGCAGGGTAGTGCGAGTTATTCTGCCTTCATTTATGGACTATTGCGAATCTTTCGGAGCACTACATAAATCTTCACATTTTGATAAGCTGAAGTTAAATGCTTGAGGCTGCACAGTGCAGCTTTACTTCAAAGTCCAATGTTCAGGTCAGCTGCCTATTGTGTTGTGTAACTCCAAAGTGGGTCCTTTAATGTTACTGTTTCTCAGGCTTATTACTTTAATGAAAAGGTTATTTTTATATGGTTGAGACATGCACTTCTTGGGCTCATTTGGTCCCTCATTAATTTCTCATATTTTTGGAAGAAAAAATGGCGAGAGGGTTCTCACTGGAAGAAAGTGAATTAAAGTGTGTGATACCCTTCTTCTTCCCCCATTAACTGTCCCGTAAACCCTGTACTGTTGAAGCTGGATATTGGCTGTAAAGCTATTTTCAGAACAAGTGTACTGTATATTGAAGATATGTCATCCAGTTTTTCCCTTTTCCATCTCAGTATTATGGCCTTCAACCTGATGGTTGCTTTACTTTTTGAGAGGAGAGAAGGACTTTTGATCTGCCTAGATTTACATTCTGGATGATTCCAGAAGAATGCCTGTGACAGCAGCAAGATAACATACATTGCTTTGGTATCCAGAGACAAGTTAGTTGTAATCTGGACATCTTTGGACTGCAGACTATGAAAGCTCAAATGCCAACAAACCAATTGGCCTTTCTTATGTGTCAGTAGTTCTTGTCTTTTCAGAAACATACATTTTATATTTGGGAACTGATGAGTGTAAAGTTACTTGATCTTTACAAAAGTGGAGAAATCAGCTTCAGCAATTGGGAGAGGAGGAGCTGGTGCTTTCTTGTAAAGTATTAAATATTTAAATATTCACTGGAAATGTTATTTCTATGGAATTCTGTGTATACATACAGGAATTTGACAAGAGGAGTTGGTAGATTTAGAGAGATCCTAAGAGCTGTTGAAACAAGAACTACACAGAATTTACGCATGGTAAGTTTTTATAATTACAATTAACTACAATTAGTTAAAAATCTTTTAATTATATAGTAATGATTATAAGTCTGCAATTTTATGCATGCTTACTTGGGAGTAAGCCTCTATTGAACACAATGGAACTTATTTCTTAGTAAATGTGAATAGGATTGCATTGTAATAATATTCTGTGTATTGCAGTGCAATGACCCTTGCCATAACTAGCAGATAAAAATATTATTATTGCACAGTTTGTTGTTAACACACATGTTTGTGCAAACTTAAAGTAAAAGTTAATAATTCAGAGAAGAACCTTGACCAGTATCTACTATTTATTAGAATTTTGACAAGTGGGACCTGCATTTGTAAACCACTTAGAGGTTCCATTTACTATGGATATATAGTGGCATATAAATTTTGTTAAATAAAATTTAAAAATTCCGGATCCCCTCAACAGGCAGCATTCCATGCCCACTGCGCATTACATTAGAACATAAGAAGAGCCCTGCTAGATCAGGCCAAAGGCCCATCTAGTCCAGTATTCTGTTCTCACTGTGTCCAAGCACATGCCTATGGGAATTCTGCAAGCAGGACCTTAATGCAACAGTGCTCTTCTCACCTGCAGTGGCTAGAAACTGGTATTCAGAGGCATACTTACTCCAACAGTGGAGGTAGAGCATAAGCGTTGTAGCCAGTAGCCATTAATAACCTTATCCTCCATGAATTCTCACCCCTCAGTGACCTATTTCGTTTTTTCGCCCTCCTTAGTTTTTTAATAAAAATGTGTAGTTCTGCAAATCTTGGGGTTCCCTCACACCTGCTGACAGTAGCACTGCTTGGGAGGACTACCAGACACAACTCTGCGGCTCTGCACATCCCAGAGGGTTCCGCACCATGTAGGAGCCCCCAAACAACTCTGAAGAAGTCCCAGAGGCACTAACTACCTGCCATTTTAATTTTTAAAATTTCTGACCCCAGAGTGGTGTAAGCACAGCCAATGAGATGCCACTTTTGCAGGGCCAATGAAAACAGGACCTAGATGAGCTTGGTCTGTACCCTTGCTACCCTGCTGGCCTCATGGGCCGACAGTCCCGAAGCTGGCATCTCATTGGCTGTTTGCTGCCATTGTCCCTTTGATGTTAGAAAAAGCATGGGATCCCATAGGATCTAGCCAGCACAGTACTTTACAAGGTGCCAGCAAGCAGCCTCACTTCACTTGCAAGCTTTGCTGCTAGCCACCCAGCTAGCCACCCAGGCACCGTGTCTGGGAACCCCTTAAACCTGGCTCCTCCTATCTGCTTTTGTGCATGTAGAGTGCCCTTTTGGCTACATAAGGATACACACACAGAGAAAGAGCTAGTATTGGTATATATTTTGTCTGCTGCTCTTTTAAACTTTGGTTGATTCTGTTGTTAACTTTTTTGTTTGTAGACTGCATTTTATTCCGTATTTTATATCATAGACACACCTTATGTAAGCCATCTTGTGTACTGATCTAAGTAGGCATAGTATACATTAAAACAATTTGTTGATGGCACATTTCATTGTTGTACTAAGTTACATATCGCAAGAATGCTGATATTAATAGCTTATTTTATGTCATGCTCATAAGCAGAATTTTACATAATTTTATTAATGTTTGTTGCTCTGCAGTTTGTTTTTTGTACACCCTTAACTGGGGGAAAATCCTTTTCTTTGTTAACAGACAATAGCAAGGCAATTAGCTGAAATCTTACTACGAGGAATGTGTGAACAAAGTTATTGGAACCCACTGGACGACCCTCCCCATGAGTCACCTCTGAATGATCCCCTGTGGAAAGGTGCAAATACTAAAACTTATGCACTTAGCAGAAGACCACGGGTTTACTCTGGAGAAAAGTAAGCTTTTTTGTTGTTGATGTTTTAATTTGTTAATATGAATCGTAATAATATTGATGATATTTAAATTGGGCTAATAAAATGTAGGGATACAACTCTGAAACAATGTCTGTGTGTGTGTGTGTGTGTGTGTGTGTGTGTGTGTGTGTGTGTGTGTGTGTGTGTGTGTATGTGAAAGAAAGATGGAGAGCAAGATCCACCTTCTTGGTGAATAGAATTACAATATTTTTTCTAAATATTAAAGTTTTTTGAAACTCTGCTATTGAGTGAGAGTTGGTGTGGGCTATGTTGGAAATTATCTGATGCTGATGGTGTCAGCATCACAATAGCTCAATCACTTAACAAAGCTTGTACATTACTGGCTGTGTGTTCCATAGTCATTGTAAATTGTTCAGTCCTCTTACTATCCATGGCACTTAGCTTGCCTCTCAAAATAAGAATATTTTTGCCTTTTTTTGTAAATAACCAGTCTTGGCATTGTAAAACACAATGGTGGTGATGTTTGGGCATTGTGTATTGTCTTTGTTTTGCCACTAAGAATAGAAAATGTAAATGTAAAAATGTAAATTTAATTTTTAGGTCGCCTATCTGGCCGAAGCCACTCTAGGTGACGTACATATTAAATTCCAATAAAATACAATAAATACAGTAAATACAATAAAATATGATATACTCAGCAATAACAAAATAACAACATATGCAGTAGATAACAACAGGCATTCAGTATGTAAATTAGCCCACCCCGGCGGTCCCAAAGGCCTGTCCAAACAGCAAAGTTTTTAAGGCTCGGCGGAAAGTATCCAGGGAAGGGGCATGCCGAAGATCGAACGGGAGGGAATTCCAGAGAGTGGGGGCTGCCACTGAAAAAGCCCTCTCTCTAGTCCCCACCAACCTAGCTACTGCTGTTGGTGGGATTGAGAGAAGGCCCTGTGTGGCTGATCTTGTCGGGCGGCATAATTGGTGGTGCTGGAGGTGCTCCTTCAGATAAACTGGGCCGAAACCGTATAGGGATTTAAAGGTTAACACCAACACCTTGAATTAGGCCCGGAAAACTACTGGAAGCCAGTGTAGATTGAATAATACTGGCGTAATATGATCACGGCGACGACTGTTTGTAAGTAAACGAGCCGCCAAATTCTGTACCAGCTGAAGTTTCCGGACCGTTTTCAAGGGTAACCCCACGTAGAGCGCATTGCAGTAGTCTAATCGAGAGGTGACCAGGGCATGTACTACCAGTGGGAGCTGATGAACAGGGAGGTAGGGTTGCAGCCTACATATGAGGTGTAATTGGTACCAGGCTGCCCGGCTCACTGCCGAAATCTGAGCCTCCATGGACAACCTGGAATCAAGAACAACCCCAAGGCTGCGGACCTGGTCCTTCAGGGGTAATTGTACCCCATTAAGCCTCAGGTCAACAGGGCCCAACCTTCCTCTGTCTCCCACAAGCAGCACCTCGGTCTTGTCAGGATTTAGCTTCAGCCTGTTCCTTCCCATCCATCCACTCACGGATTCCAGGCACTTGGACATGGTCTCCACAGCCAACTCTGGTGAGGACTAAACGAGAGATAGAGCTGAGTGTCATCTGCATATTGGTGACACCGCAGCCCAAATCTCCTGATGATGGATCCCAGCGGCTTCACTTAGATGTTAAATAGCATGGGAGAGAGGATAGAACCCTGTGGCACTCCACAAGTGAGAGGCCAAGGGTCTGAAACCTCATCGCCCAATGCTACCTGTTGATGCCTGTCAGAGAGAAAGGAACGGAACCACCGTAGAACAGTGCCTCCTATTCCCATTCCTTCCAGGCGATCCAACAGGATACCGTGGTCGACGGTATCAAAAGCCGCTGAAAGATCGAGGAGGACAAGAAAGGTGAATTCTCCCCTATCTAGTGCCCTCCTCATATCATCCACCAGAGCGACCATGGCTGTTTCAGTTCCATGTCCAGTCCTGAAACCCGATTGGTATGGATCCAGATAATCCGTTTCATCCAAGTGTGCTGACAATTGGTTAGCCACCACTCGCTCAATGATCTTGCCCAGAAATGGCAAATTCAAAACTGGGCGAAAGTTGTTCAAAATTTGGGGATCCAAGGAGGACTTCTTTAAGATGGGCTTTATAATTGCCTCCTTGAGGGCCAGTGGCATTACACTCTCCGCTAAGGATGCGTTTACCACCGCCCTAATCCCTTCACTCAGTTTCTCCTTGCAGTTCACAAGGAGCCATGATGGGCAAGGATCAATCAGACAGGTGGTAGGCTTCACAGATGAAAGCACCTTGTCCACTTCCTCAGAAGGGAGAGGCCGAAACCGATCCCACTGGACCGGATTGCAAATGGTCAACTCTGGTTCATTCACTGCATCCACGGCGTACGGAATCGAGCTCCTTAGGTGTTCGATTTTATCAGCAAAGTGCTTTGCCAGTTTGTCACAGGAGGCCTTAGAGTGTTCCAAGGGTACCTGGGCAACTGGACCGACCAGGCTTCGGACCACTTGGAACAACCTCCTGGGACAGCTCTCCGTGGATGCAATAGAGGCCGCAAAGAACTCCTTCTTTGCCGCCTTTACTGCCACCTGGTAGGCAGCTACTGCTGCTCTGACCTGTGTCCGAGCACCTTTGGAGCAAGACTTCCGCCACCGGCGCTCTAGTCGTCTCACCTCCCGCCTCAGATTACGCAACCAGGGTGTATACCACGGTGCTATCTCAGTTCTGTTCAGGGGGAGAGGACGTTTCGGGGCAACCCGGTCTAATGCCCTGGTGATCCTCTCATTCCACTCCATCACCAGGTTTTCGACCGAGCGACCTTCAGCAGGTTCCAATTCCCCAAGCGCAGTCAGGAATCCATCTGGATCCATCAAGCGCCTGGAACAGACCATTCTAATAGGTTCTTTACCCCTGCGGAGGGCGTGTGGCATCGGGAAGTCTATATTCATCAGAAAGTGATCTGACCATGACACGGGTAGAAGAAATAGCCCCCAACTTCAGGACACTTCCCTCCTCTCTTAGGACAAATACAAGGTCGAGAGCATGACCGGCTACATGGGTGGGCTCAGTATTACTAAGGTGCAGTTCCCAGGAAGCCATGGTTTCCAGGAAATCCCGAGGGGCTCCAACGAGAGTGGCGTCAGCATGTACGTTGAAGTCCCCGAGAATTAACAGCTCTGGGGACAACGCTCGCACATCCGAGACCACCTCAAGCACCTCGGCCAGGGAGTCTGCCGTGTTGCGGGGCGGGCGGTACACAAGCAGGATCCCTAAACTGCCCTTCGGGCCCAACCTCCAGTACATGCAGTCAACAAACTTGGTCCTCAGGAGCGGAGGTCTGGTGAAAACCAAAGATTCCCGATAGATGACTGCCACTCCCACTCCCCGCCTTCCCACCCTCGGCTGCTGTGCGTAATGGAAACCTGGTGGACACATGGCCTCAAGAATGGGAGCTGAGGCCTCGTCCAACCAAGTTTCCGTAATGCACACCAGGTCTGCGCATTCATCCAAGATCATATCATGGATGATAAATTTTTTTGTGACACAGACCTGGCATTACACAACAACAGTCGAAGGTCGGTAGGAATCCTGCGTCTCCCAGTTGTCTTCTGGATTTGGGCAGACCCGGAACAAGGGATGGATATCACGCATCTATCTCTTGTTCCTCTAGACTGACATGGTCTGCCCCCAGCATCAACCCAGCGCCTGCCGCCCAGTCTTGGTATAGCTTGGCCCCCCTCCCTCTCTGTCACAACCCCCCCCCGATCTACACATGTCACTATCCCTGTCCGCGCAATGGACAGGCCACCCACCCTAAACAATATAAAAAACGGAGGCCCACCTCCGTAATCCCCGTCACTCCGGTAATAGACAGCCACTCCCTCAATCAATTGGAGTATGTTGGGTATTGACTGTGTATGATGTTTGTTCTTTCTAAACCTCTCTACTTTATATCAAATGGGAAGGCAATGACTGTAAGCAATATGTCTGTGACAGATTTGGTGTCCAAACATTAGGCAGCCCTGCTGCCCAAATGATTCCCATACTTTCTTGTTTCTGTTAAAACTATTTGGACGTTATGCCTGCCTGTGCTGTGGAGAGATGCTGCACCTGTTCTGGCTTGCTTGCACTGGCTGCCAATATGCTTCCGGGCCAGATTCAAAGTGTTGGTTTTGACTTATAAAGCCTTACACGGTGCGGGACCACAATATCTGCTGGAACGCCTCTCCCGATAGGAACCCGCTCGTACACTATGCTCCACATCGAAGGCCCTCCTCCGAGTTCCGACTCAGAGAGAGGCTCGGAGGGTGGTAACAAGAACTAGGGCCTTCTCGGTGGTGGCCCCTGAACTGTGGAATAGTCTCCCTGATGAGGTGCGCTTAGCTCCGACTTTGCTATCTTTTCGGCGCCAAGTTAAAACCTTTCTCTTTTCTAAGGCATTTTAATCTAATTTTAATCTTATTTTAGTTTTAAACTTGTTATAACTGATTTTAGATTTTCATTTTTTTTCATATGTGTTCTTGTTTTATTATGATGGGTTTTATTGTATGTATTTGTATTTTTGCTGTACACTGCCCAGAGAGCTATGCTAGTCGGGCGTATAAAAATCTAACAAATAAATAAATAAATAAATAAATAAGTGGGCTACACTGTACAGGCTTCAAATGGTAACAGTCCTTCAATGGCTTGGTCTTAGTTCATCACTGCCTTTTTCTCTTATAATGATCTCTAAAATTGCTAATAAGTGGTTGCTTGAGGTTTTCCACCATCTGCTTGCCAAGTTAGGATAACATGGACATCTTGAGAAGCATTTTCCTAGAAGGTTCTCTTCACTTCACAATTATTCAAGTTCTCTTCACTTAGAAGCTTGCTCCAATTTAAACATTGTGCAGAATAGCTTTTCCCACCTTTAGACCATTTTTGCACCTTGGATGTCTTGAGCCTTTGCTCCATGAAGTGACAAAAATAATCAGATACTTAAATTCCTAATTGTTATTGCTGTGGTACAGTGTTTTTATGTACTGCCATCTGTTCCAATGGCATGTAACAGATTTTAAAGTTATGAAGCTCTCTAAAAATGTTGGTCTACAAGGGATAAAACATAAAACAGTTATGTTCACAGTATTTACATAAAGGTGTCCAATTAAAAAGAAGTTGATTTGTAACTAGTTTCCTAGGCATTGTTTCAGAATAGCAGGCAAGCAATTAAAATGATAGTGTTTCCAGTCTCTTATTAGCAATGATGAAAACACTGAAATATGTGTGTTTAAAAGATTTCACAGGAATAATTAATGAAACCATTCCAAAAACAAATTTGATGGTATAGGGACTGGACCTGTATCTTTACTAATTTTTGTTGCTTTGAGCCGGATACAGATTTTAAAATGCAACAATGTATAAGGTTCTGAGCATCCCATTTGGCTTTAATCTGATATTTTTTGTGTGCATGTTTCAGTGCACTTGCTATTCAATTGTATTTGCTGTCATTTTGCACTTTGGACTTATGCATATTAGTAAAGTGCTGCCTTAAAGGAGTAACAAAGCTAAATTCCCAAGAGAAGAAAAATGTTCTAGTTTTTCTTTCTTTCTTGCACAAAGAAATTTGTTTTCTATATTAAATACCTCTGAGGATTCCTAAATAGCCGCATCCTTTGATCTTTGTTAATATTATGGAAAGGAGGGAAGAGGCGTGAAGAATAGAAGCACAGGAAGTGGTCAGGTGTTTGTCCTTCTAGCCTTGTGTTGCCTACTCAGGCAAGTGACAGCCCTCCAGGATCTCAGGCAGAAGTGGAATCATAGAAACATAGAGTTGGAAGGAACCTATAAGGCCATCGAGTCCAACTCCCTGCTCAGTGCAGGAATCCAACCTAAAGCATACCCAACAGGTGCCTGTCCAGCTGCCTCTTGAATGCCTCCAGTGTTTGAAAGCCCACCACCTCCCTAGGTAATTGGTTCCATTGTTGTACCACTCTAACAGCTAGGAAGCTTTTCCTGATATTCAGTTGAAATGGGAGAGAATTTTATTTGGTCTGCATTTTTAAATGAACTGACCTTATTTGCACCTCCTGGACTAATATATAGGTTGGAATGTAATTATCCTTCAGATTTTGCACTTCTCAATTTTGTGATATAGTTCTCGGCTCAAAAACCACACCAAAATGTATTAAAAGTTGTGTATTTTAGGATTAAATATTTTAGAAAATATACACGTTGAAATAAAATGCATATTTAAATATTATTTTGTGAAAAACCATATGTTAAAGTAGACATTTACTTTAGTACCTTAGGGGACTGCCTCTCTCCACATGAACCTCTCTGGACCCTGCATTCATCATTTGAGGCCCTTCTAAGTGTGCCCCCTCTGAGGAAGGTGTGGAGGGTGGCAACACAAGGACGGGCCTTTTCAGTGGTAGCTCCCCAGCTGTGGAATACCCTCCCCAAGGTACCATCACCTGGTGCCATCATCACCTGGTGCCATCATCACCAAGTTTTAGGCATCAGACAAAGACATTTCTGTTCACCCAAATATTTGGGTCTTAATTGGGATTATACGGTATAATTATTCCCAAGCTTTTATTTGGTGTTCATCTTAAGTAGGGTGGGGTAGGATTTATCCTGTTTATTTTATTACAAAATGAGCACTTTTAAGTCCATGTTTTTTATTTTTGATGTCTTTTAAAATCTGTATTATGTATGTTTTTATACATACTGGGTGTTGGACTTGATGGCCTTATAGGCCCCTTCCAACTCTACCATTCTATTATTCTATGATTCTAGTTTCCTCTGTGGGCATTCCACAAAGTTCTGTTTATTTTAGGAGCATTCCCCTTATCCCTGCCAGTCTTCCACATTACCAGTGATGTAAAAGATAGATAGAAACATGTCTGGAGTTGCAAACTTTCTAAAAAAGAATATCATAATGTAAAGTTATTCAGGCAGATTTATGCTAATAAGAGTATGGAAAGCAGCTAAAATGCAAGATACTGTGATTCAAGTATAAGAAGCCTAGAAGGAAAATTTAGTCTTCAGGCCATTTATTGCTATAAATCCAGAAATATGGAGGAGGTGGCTTTTCCATTTGTGCTCAACGTGACAATTTATAGTTGTCAAAAACAGCAAATTGGTGCGAGCTGTTTTTGTTAATCTTATTACTGTGGGATTGTTACACTCTGAAACATCTTTTTAAAAATAGCTCTATTTCTGTTATTTGATCTGCAGATATGAGATCTAAAATAGGTTTTCCTATACGGTGTTTTGTAAATAATTAATAGCGCCCTATGTGGCACAGCAGTGAACTATTATATGTAAATTAATCTTGAATAACTTTATTTTTGTGGTAATGAATACTCAATTTTTAACAGCATTTTCTGTCCTCAAGAGAACACTGAAGAAGCTCTCTTGCTGCTGCTGATTAGTGAATCTATGGTAAGTGAGGCATTTTTCTTTATAACTGAAATTATACTACTGTTTTCATTACTACTGTTGCATCATTAACCTTAGTCAGCCTTTTCACACCTGGCTCAGGTGCCCCATCTACATGTTTTCTTTCTTTCACAGGACAGGCACTATGTAGGTAAGATTATTTCAGCCAGCTATGAATACATTAGTGGCAGCAAGTGAAGAAGGAAAGGGAAGGCTTTTAGCTCAGCGCTAGTGCATCTGCTTGGCATGCAGAAGGCCCCAGATTCAATCCCTGGCATCTCAAGGTAGGGCTGGGAAGAAATCTTTCCTGAAGAGCCACTGCCAGTCAGACTAGACAATGCTGAGCTTAGTCTGACTTAGCATAAGCAATGGTCTGACTTAGCATAAGGCAGCTTTCTATGTTCCTAAGGAAACGTGCCTCACTAGCAAGTTGAGTTGCGAATTCCTGCCTTAAGTTGGTGTGAAATAATTGAAATAATTTATTCTCATCCCCTTACCATGTTGTAGATGAGCGTATGTTTACCATACTTTATACACTCTGCAGAACCAGTACAGCTGCTGGTTTTGCCACTGTAGTTTATGCAACAGTGTGTGTTTCTGAGTTGTCCAAATATTCAGGATAGAAAGAAAATGTCAGTTTTGTCCAGGAAGAATTATATTCTTGATCTGTGGGAATGTGCTTTCAAGGCAGTCTGTGGGTAGTGAAGCTCGTGAAGTAAAGTGCTTGTGAGTAGCTTCTCATTTACCACTGTGAAAATCTACCCCCTGGTAACTGATTATCTTGTTTTTATTTACTCAAATCTTTGGGTGCCTTCAAAGTCTAAAACATGTCAGACAACTATGAGAGTGAAAGCATGTTGAAATGTAAAGTACATGATGTTCTTCTCCTTGGTCAAGGATAAAAGTAAATTATATCTAAAATCCTACAGAGAAATGAGTTGAGAGCAGTTTCTCTTCATTGCTTAATGCTGCCACCAGGTGAATAAATAGATACCATACATATTCTTCTTCTTGTGGTAGGAATCTGTTCAGCATCTTTCCACTGTTTGAACAGTTCTTTCATTTGTATGTATCTTGCATTTCAGATATTTATGGTAGTTGTGAGGCTGCAGCCCTTAAGAAATGCAGTTCCTTTATCCAAAGCAACAAAAGTTTGAATGAACTATGCCATTTTGGAGAACACCACATAGGGGGCTTGGGATTTTTTTCTTTGTTTTCTTCACTGATCCTCTGTTCTTATTTTTGGTATTGCTATCCAGGCTAATCGTGATGCTGTACTGAGCAGAATACCAGAACACAAAAATGATCGCATCATCAGTTTGCAAAGTGCATCTGTAGTCTACGACTTACTTACTATTGCCTTGGGAAGAAGAGGTCAATATGAAATGCTGTCAGAGGTAGGCTGTGATAGCTGACCAAGGATGCCAGGGCTTCACTTAGCTGCCATTCTGGATTGGCAACATATGAAAAAAATAGCTTACCAATTCCATATACTATGGAGCGATTAGTGTACCATTCACCTGAAGATTGACTTTGTTGGATATAGTAAAAAATCAGTCTCGGAGATAAGTTACTGTACTGCGTAATTCATAATCAATGCAGTTAAATACTACTTCAACTAGATGTTTACATATGGCACACATTGTCCCAACTTAGACAGCTGGATTTAGGTTCAATGCCAATTTGCTTAGCTGGAGTTCTGAGTGATCCCACTTTGCCTTTGTCTTCATAATTAAGATGTTACAGTGAATCAGGTGAGATTGCAGAGATACAAGTATTTCAGTATCAGATGCTTATTTTCCTGAAGAAAGCTGATTACTCATGACTTGTTTATGTTCATATTACTGCAACATGATGGTACCTTCTTAAAAAGTATTTTGAAATTTCAGCTGGTGCAAAATGTAGTAGCTAGAACTTTACGGAAGCAGTTTATTATTTAAATTAATTACTCACCCTTCACCCAGAGGTCCCAGGGCGGGTCACAATAAATCATTAAAAACAATCAAAACAACCTAAAATGGACCATTGATCTCACCTGAAGGGTGATTTTCATAGGAGGAATCCCATCATGCTGGATTATAGCTCGTCCTATCGTCCGAAGGCAAGAATGTTTCTGAAGTCAAGACCAGGGCGTCAGGCCCCTCCCACTCTCCAGTTCATTCGCAGCGAGTCCAAAGAGATATATCTAAACATGCAGGAAAAAAGGCCAACGGGCCTACCAGCAAGAACATAACATAACAGTAACATTCATAATATCTGACGCTAACCTAGCGAAAACAGTAATAGAAGTCTTGACTTCACTAGAAAATTAAAATGTAATATAATATAATATAATGACGAAATTGTAATATATAAACCATCCCAAAAATTATGTAGTTATCCTCCAACTGGGAGGGTCATGATGGGATTCCTCCTATGAAAATCACCCTTCAGGTGAGACCAATGGTCCATTTTCCATAGGAGGAATGCCATCATGCTGGATGTACCAAAGCAGCCCATAACAGGGAGGGACCACCCACATACTAATCGTCATTAAGAACCTGTTGCAAAACTCGTCTGCCAAATGAGGCATCGGCAGAGGCATAACAATCTATTTTATAATGCCTTATAAACGAGTGTGGAGTAGACCAAACAGCAGCTCTACAAATATCGGCAACAGGAGCGTTAGTAGCAAAAGCAGCCGAAGTGGCTGCTGATCTAGTGGAATGAGCTGTTATACTAGGCGGAACTGGAATCTTAAGGGACTCATAGGCTAAGGTAATACATGCACGCAACCAGCGGGATAAGGTGGAATTAGCTACTTTATGCCCCATAGACCTTGGATGAAAGGATACAAACAAAGACTCAGTCTGTCGTATATCCTGGGTCCTGGACAGGTAGGTCTTGAGAGCCCTCCGAACATCCAATGAATGCCAAGCCTTCTCGAGAGGATGAGTAGGATTCGGACAAAATGAAGGTAGAACAATGTCCTGGTTGCAGTGGAAAACTGAATTGACCTTGGGACGGAAGGAAGGATTAGTTTTCAGCACAACAGAATCCTTGTGAAAGACACAGAGGTGGCGAGCAGAAGACAATGCACCCAGTTCCGAGACTCTTCTCGCCGATGTAATTGCAATCAGGAACAGGACCTTGAAAGACAACAGACGTAAAGGCACAGTCCTGAGTGGCTCAAACGGAGGACGTTGTAAGGCCTGCAGAACCTTTGACAAACTCCATGATGGAAAACGGTGAGCTACAGCCGGCGAGTGTAGAGCAGTGCCTCTGAGGAAGCGTTTGATAAACGGATGTGAGGCAATAGGGGTGTCAGTGGAAGATACTGAAAGAATGGACGACAGAGTGGACGCATGTCGATGCAATGTGTTGGGTCTAAGTCCCAGCATGAGGCCCCTATGAAGATATTGCAGCACTTGTTGTACTGTAGCCTTGGAAGGATCGATGTGTTGGGACTGACACCACCTGGAGAACGCTACCCAAGTATGTTGGTATATACGAGTGGTGGATGGTCTTCTCGAGGCCAAAATAATGTCAATAACAGCGTCTGACAGGCCAGCCGATCTCAAATGTCCCCGTTCAAAAGCCACACTGTTAGGTTGAGCCACTTTGGGTCCTGATGCCATACTGGACCTTGTGATAAGAGATCTGGCCTGACTGGAAGTGGCCAGGGATCTGTCACCGACAGTGCAAGAAGATCCGAGAACCACAGTCGACGGGGCCAAAATGGTGCTATCAGAACCAGCTGCACCTTCTCGCGACGTGCCTTCTGCAAGGTTTTGGCTAATAGTGGTATTGGAGGGAAGGCGTATAATAGGCCCTCCGGCCACGACAGTGACAGAGCATCCACCGCTTCCGCTGTCGTGTCCAGGTATCGAGCGAAGTACCTGGGTAGCTGGCAATTGCGACTGGAAGCAAACAGGTCGACTGAGAAAGGGCCGAATCGACGCTGGAGAAGATGGAACACAGTCGGATGAAGTTTCCATTCTCCCGGCAAGACTTGTTGTCTGCTGAGCCAGTCTGCTGTGACATTCGAAATTCCTCTGAGATGTTCTGCTTTGAGGGATTGCAGATGTTGTTCTGCCCAGTCAAATATGAGGGAAGCTAGGTTCTGTAGAGGCCTGGACCTGGTGCCTCCCTGTCTGTTTAAATGAGATTTGGCACACGTGTTGTCCATTCGAATGAGGACATGATCCAAGAGGAAGAGAGACTGAAAATGAAGCAGAGCTAAGTGGACAGCCTTTAGTTCCAGCCAGTTGATGTTTTGAGCTTGCTCTGCTGTGTCCCAAACTCCCTGAACGAACTGGGAGTTGCAGTGGGCTCCCCAACCAAGAAGACTGGCATCGGTGGTAATGACAGTCCGGTGGGGTTCTCTGAACGGAGTGCCTTGGGTGAGATGTTGTACCTTTGTCCACCAGCGGAATGACAAGTGCAGAGTGGGACTCAGGGGGATTGCTCGATGGTTTGAGTTGGCAATGTCGTGTTGGAACAGCAACAGGGCCCACTGTAGCTGGCGCATATGTGCCCGAGCCCATGGCACAATATGGATGGTGGACACCAACATTCCGAGAGCCCTGGCTAGAAGCATGACATCTGCAGATGTTTTGTGCATCAGAGACCTTGCGATGTCTGTGATAGCGGTGATGCGATCTGGGGACAGGAACACAGTCGCTTGCAGTGTGTCTAACATTGCCAATAGATGCTGCAGGCGTTGGGTTTGTTGTAGATGGCTTTTGTCGAAGTTGACTAGCCAGCCGTGGGCCTGTAAGACATGGAGCGTGAGGGTTAGATGATGATGAGTAAGCTCCCTAGACCTCACGCATATTAGAAGATTGTCCAGATAAGGGTAGATATGGACGCCTTGAAGCCTGAGGTAAGCCACTAGGGTAAGTAGCACCTTGGTAAATACTCTCGGGGCAGACGAGAGTCCGAACGGCATTGCTCGATATTGGAAGTGCTGGGAGCCAAAGGCAAAACGTAGGAATTTTCTGTGGGCTATGCAAATAGGGACATGGAGATACGCTTCCTTTAGGTCGATAGAGGCAAGGAAGTCACCTTCTTGCAGGCTGTCTATAATGGAGTGGAGGGATTCCATTCTGAACCTGCGATACTTTACAAAACGGTTAATGAACTTGAGGTTCAAAACCGCCCTCCATGAGAGATCACGTTTGGGCACAGCAAATAGGAGGGAGTACACCCCTTCCGACCTCTCTGCAGTGGGGACTGGCTCTATCGCCTCTATGTCCAAAAGGTGATGTATCGCAGTCTGCATGATGCAGCGCCTGTCTAGTGCCCTGGGACAAGGGGAGGGATGAAAATTGTTTGGAGGTATTGCCCAAAACTCAATTGCATATCCATAACAAAAGAGGTCTCTGATCCATGGGACCTGAGTCAGAGGTAGCCAAAGTTCGGCAAATAGAAGCAATCTGCCCCCAACTGGTATTGCCTTAGTATTGTCTGCGTTGGCGAGACCCTCCCCTGTATGAGGACGTTGAGTAGCCTCTGTGGCCCTGGTACTGACCTCTACTGGGGAAACGTCTATTCCAGCCTCCTCTGGTGGAGCGGAAATCAAATGCTGGGAAGTCGCGGCCTCGTCCCGCGGGCCGCGTTCCCCGAAAGGGCTGAGACGTGCGGTATGAAGCGAAACGCCTAAAGGGTCTGCGCTCAACATTTTTGACGGTGGCCAAGACAGGCTTTCGAGTGTCCTTAGGGTCGACAAGCACTGCCCTTAATGCCTCTTCCCCGAAAAGTAATGAGCCTGCATAAGGTGCTCGTGAAAGATTAACCCTGGCAGTAGAGTCAGCCTGCCAGTGACGAAGCCAGAGGGTCCGTCTGCCAACGACCTGAGCCACCAGGGCGCGTGCTGCTAGTTGATTCGCGTCCAAGGTGGCGTTGGCCACGAAAGCGGCTGTTTTATGCAATTTTAGTAGTGATCTGCGCAGGGAGGCGGGATCTGGATTGTGGTCCTCGATGAGGTCGTCTAACCACATCATTGCTGCCCTGGTGAAAATAGAGGCAGATGTGGATGCACGCATAGAAAAGGCGATAGCCTCATGGGTCTTGCGTAAAGCAAAATCCAGTCTCCGTTCAGTGGCATCCTTTAGATGAGAGTCCCCCTCCATCGGCAAGAGGGACCTGGAAACTAAACTGGAAAGAGGCTCGTCGATGCCAGGGACAGCCAGTCTGGTAGAAAAGTCCGGGGCCAAAGGATAGAGTCTGTCCGCAATGTTATTAAATCGGCGTGCCTGTAAGGGGTGGGACCATTCGTCCTTGGCCAGTTTAGCGATGGGGTCTGGCACAGGGAGGAAGTTTTCAGCTGGCGTAGGGGATTTCAAGACCCTGGCCCCTTTTAAAGCAGGAGTGGAAGCTGCAGTTGGAGTGGATTGAAGACCAAGAGCGTTCAAGACTCTGCGCGCCAGGGGCTGGTAATCCGAAGCGTTGAAAAGACGATAAGAGGTTTCTTGCTCTGGTTCCGAATGGTCACTCCACTCGTCCCCTTGGGCTTGCAGCACGAATGCGGACTCTTCATCAAAAGAAGCGTCATCAACGAACCTGTCCCTGGCAACGTCAAACGGGTCTGGAGAACCTGATGGGTTTCTCTCACTGTGTAGAAGTTGAACCCCGCTGTGTTGAGGGATAGCGGGAGCTTGTGAAGATGATTGACTCTGAGCAAAAAAGGACAGCATGCCCTGAAGTTGTGTAATGAACTTGTGGGACAGCTGTAGTCCCGGAGATGTAGATGGTTGCTCTTGGATAGGCGGAGCTGCGGACGGCCCCACAGGTAGTGAAGAAGAACAAGCTCTGGATTGACTGACCGTTGGCTGTACAGGAAATCCAGGAAAGTCCTCCTCATCAGAGGAAGCAGCAGGAGAATGAAAGAGAGTAGTTAACTGTGCATGATTTGACTCCTCTGGCACTGGAGCAGAGACATAGCGGGGCCGCTTGATTGTGCTGTGGCTAAGATGTTTGGTTTTGGTAACCGCTTTTGAGTGCTTATGTTTGACCGCCTTAGGAGGTTTAGGCGTAGTCATCTGGTTTGTCACAGGCTGTTGTTTCGGCTTGGTTGCCTGGGTTGTCTCTGGCTGTTCTGCCATCATATAGATATTAAGGGTAGCTGTACACGGCACACGACTGGGGCAGAATGCACAGACCCGAAGATGCTCAGTACACGGCACACGGCACACGACTGGGGCAGAATGCACTGGCAGATGGCTAAGTACACTGCCACGATGGGGCAGAATGTACACACTGAACAGTTTTAGAGCAGACACAGTACACGGCACACGACTGGGGCAGAATGCACTGTCAGATGTTTAAGTACACTGCCACGATGGGGCAGAATGTACACTATGAATAGTCTAGTACACGGCCACAGATGGGGCAGGATGCACAGTCCAGGTCAGTCCAGACAGGTGGTATGTGGTATCAATCCCTTGCACACTAGGATCAATAGTCTGGTGTACAGTCAGTCCAGTATTAATAGGTTTAATGATCCAGCCACAGGCGCACCTTCCTTGCAGGAATAATAGGCTTTGTACTGTTTAGGTATTGCTACTGTTTAGGTAGCAGCAATAATCAATAGTAGTAGTTTGCGTGAAGAGCTGTAGCAGACTTGAATATGTGCTCTGCAGCTTACTAACAGACACAGCTTACTAACAGACACTGACAGGAAAGGCATACACTGACAGCGGCAGGCCTAGAACAGAGGCGTTTATCAGTAAGGCCAATAGAAAAGGCGGGAAAAAAGTGGGAGGATCAAAATGGCGCCCACAAGGAGCGGGAAAATTGAGCCAATGAGAAAGGTTTGGGGTGAGGAAGGAGCAATGGCGGTCTAAGGAGAGCGCCAACGAGCTCAAGATTCTCAAATTTTTCAAGCTCAAATGTCGTCGATGGCGGCTGGGGGGGCGAGCTATGTCTTAATAGCCGCGGAGACGGGCTCACGGAGCACAAAATTTAAACGGAGCCGCAGCCGCAGGCTCCAAAGGTCGTCGCAGTGGGAATTAACTGCCGCGGAAAGAGCCGGAGGGAGGGGGGCAGAGCAAGGGAAAGAGCCGCAGCCTCAGGCTCTGGGGCCGCCGAAATAGGCGGTGATAAAAAGGGAGAGAACGAGGCGGCGCGAGGCGGAGAGCCGCGATCGGAAGCTCCCGATTAGACTTGCGGCCGCCTGCTGAGCGAGGGAGAGTTGCAGCCGCGGTCTCCCGGAATCGCCGTTAGGATCGGCAGAGAGCAGCAGCTCCTGCGAGGCTAAACGAGGGCGGAGGAGTGCAGCTGGGCGAGAAGGAAAGCCGCAAGCTCCCGTAACAAAAATAGACTAAGGCAGCTCCCTTAGAGAGAGAGAGCCGCAGCCGCGGTATCTCTGGGAGCCGTAGGCTAAACTTCTGGGGGTAAACGATGTCAAAGACAAGACAGAGGGAAGGAAGAAACTTAGGATAGACAGATAACAAAGACCTTCACACTCTGGCAAACAAATCCACAAACAAACACAAGAGACTTAGCTACGCTATCTGGAATAACAAACTTGTTCGATACGAAGGCAAGAATGAACTGGAGAGTGGGAGGGGCCTGACGCCCTGGTCTTGACTTCAGAAACATTCTTGCCTTCGGACGATAGGACGAGCTATAATCCAGCATGATGGCATTCCTTCTATGGAAAATCACAACATCACACACACACAAAATAGGGTGGGTCCTAAAAATAAACACCTAGGCTGTCAAAGGCCAGAGTAAAGAGATGCTACTTCAGCATTTGCCAAAACAGTACAATGAAGTTGCCAAATGCACCTCTATGGGGAGGGAGTACCACAACGTAGGGGCTGCTGCAAAGAATGCCCTCTTCTGGGCCACTGCCCAGGAAGCTTATGAGGGTGGCAAAACTACCAAAAGAACCCCCTCTGCTGATCTCACCTGAAAGGGTCTGTAGGAAAGAGGGCGGTCTTTCAGATATTTGGGCCTAAGTAATGAATGTGACCACCTTGAATTGGGCCCAGAAATGAATCTGGGAATCAGTGCAGCTATTTTAAAACAGTGGTTATATGACTTCTAAAGGGAATCCCAGCCACTAATCTGGCTGCTGCATTTTGGACACATCCAGCTCATCACTGCCTCCAAGCGTCTCCTGATTCAGATGGAATGGAGAAATAGAGCTGGATGTCATCTGCATATTGATGACACTTCACTCGAAATGATGATAGACTCTGGTGACTTCATACAGATGTTAAATAGCATGAAGGACAAGATGGAACCCTGTGGAACACCACAGGACAGCTCTCATGGTGCCAAACAATACCCTCCCATAACTACTTTTTGGAAGCAGCTCTGGAAGTGTGAGCAGAACCACTGAAGCACAGTGCCCCCCAACCCCCACTTCCCTGAGATGCTCCAAAAATATACTGTAGTCAACAGTATTGAAAGCTGCCGAGAGATCAAGGAGAACAAGCAGGGCCACGTTTCCCCTATCTCTCTCCTGAGAGATGTCATCAACCAGGGCAACCAAGGAGGTTTCAGTGCCATGGCTAGCCTGAAGCCAGACCGGAACGGATCTAAGGAATTCGTTTCCTCCAAACATACTTGAAGTTCAACTACCACCACCCTTTCAAGCACCTTGTCCCAAAAGGAGATAATTGCCACTGGGCTATAGTTTAATATTTCTGGGCCCACTCCTCTCAAGGAGGGGATGCACCGCTACCTCCTTCAAAGCAGGTGGTACCTCCCCCTCCTTCAGTGAAGCATTGATCACTCCCTGGACCCTCCTAGTCAACTCTCTATGGCTAGGTCTGAGAAGCCAATATGGGCAAGGCTCAAAGGGGCAGGTGTTCAGCTGCACTACTTCAAGCAGCTTGTCCACATCCTCAGACCTCAATAACCAAAGCTGATTCAGTACAGGTGGAACAGACAGTGCTCTGGGCGCCTCCATTGGACTTGCTCCAATATCATATACCACCAATATTGTACCATCTTCACTGACATTTGATTTGTCAGGCCCAATTCACTCTGCTGGTTTGGATCTTTAAACCCCTAAATGGTTTTAGACCTAGATACCTTAAGCTCCCGCTCTTCCCAGAGATTATCAGTTGACATCCTGTAGTGTAAAAATGTACAACTGGATGAAAAAGTTTTTTGTGCAAATTCTAAAAATAATATTGGTTAAGAGCTGAGATTTTAAAACCGTGCTACTTTGATAGGCTTTCTGTGTTTTTGCTGCCACAATGAGTCATCGTATGTCTGACCTTTATTTTATGAAAATCACCATAGTGATTCAAAGCCTAGCTGAATTAAAAGTAACTCCCACTACATGGAAAATGAACGTGAATGTTTCTATTATGTTATAATTAGATTCTGTGATGAAAAACAATCTTTGAGCGAATTCTTAGGGTATGTTGTTGCTTTTAAAAGAATACATATATGCACATATAATAGATACATACACACACACGCAAAATCCTGCTATTTGGGCAGATACTGGTTCTTACTAAATATCTCTAAATGTTTTCTAAGGCTACAGCCCTATACCCACTTATCTGACAATAATTCTAACAGAATTCATTGAAGCTTGCTTCTGAGCAGGCATGCATAGCAGGTCCAAAGAACCTTTGGGCTTTCAGATGTTGCTCAACTGCAACTCCCATCAGCCCTAGCAAGTATGGCCAATTGCCAGGGATGATGGGAGTTGTAGTTGAGCAATATCTAGAGGGCCAAAGGCTCCCCGCATTTGATGTATAGGATTGGACTGTTGTGGAATATTTGAAGTGATTTTTAAATTTAAATTTAAATCATCCACGAAAAGCAAACGTGGAAAAGATAAACATGTATATAAAAATGATGGTAAGAAATAGATATTCTAAAAAGAGACCAAGTTAAAATAATTTAATTTACTCACCTGGAATTCTCTGAGGGGGTGGGGATGGCGTATGCCTTTGGACTCATCAGGACCCTGCTGCTAACAACTGTGTAAAAAAACCCAAAACCAAACAACTGTGAAATACTAGAAGAATGTCTCCCTGTGACTGCACAGTAAATGGCCCATTTACAAGATGAAGATGTGGTGAAATGACTGTATCAGGTCAGAATATTTGGATGGTCCCAGTTCATGGCTGAATGTTGCTGCATCAAATAGTTCAGTTTCAGCTTCCAAAGTAATCTTTAAAATAAATGGAAAATGGTTGTGCAGTTTTGAAGCCTGATTTTATCTTGTACAGTTCATGAAACACTCCTCTTCTTCCTTCTCCTGTGCTCAGTTTTGTACTATTTTATTCCGCTTCCTTCTCTCTCCCCACCAACTTCTTGTTCCCAAATCCTCATATTAGATACTTATTGGGACATAGTATGAAGAAATATTATATAAGCATGACTGTCAAAGAGGTTTATTATTTACACAACCTGTAAAGATATTTATAGTGCAATCCTATGCATGTTTACTCAGAAGCAAGTCCCAATGTATTGAACGGGGCTTACTCAAATAGAGTAGTGTGCACAGAACTGTTTCTTTTTATTATTATTATTGCGGCCGATGGCCAATACAATATCATCATACAGTTAAAACCATTTTTAAAACAAATTAAAACCAGTGTCGATACTCTTTATATGGACTTTTGATTTAGCAGTGTTCTATGAATTATAATTGCTGTGGCGCAGAACTTATAATAAATAATAATAAAATTTTATTTATGAGTCGCCTATCTGGCCGAATTATCGGTCACTCTAGGCGACGTACATTTACATATTAAAATACAATAAAAACCAATGAAAACCAAAACAGTAATTAATGTACCAGTATTAAAAACAACCTACCCCAGAGATCCCATAGGCCTGCCTGAACAGCCAGGTCTTCAAGGCCCGGCAGAAACCTATCAGGGAAGGGGCATGGCGAAGATCAAAAGGAAGGGAATTCCAGAGGGTAGGGGCCACAATCGAAAATGCCCTCTCTCTGGTCCGTACCAGCCTCGCTATCTTAAGTGGTGGGACCGAGAGAAGGTCTTGTGTGGCTGATCTCGTCAGGCGGCATAATTGGTGCTGCTGGAGGCGCTCCTTCAGATAAACTGGGCCAAAACTGTGTAGGGCTTTGAAGGTCAACACCAACACCTTGAATTGGGCCCGGTAAGCAACTGGTAGCCAGTGTAGATCTACTAACACCGGAGTGATATGATCATGGCGACGGCTGTTCTTAATCAAACGTGCCGCCGCATTCTGTATCAGTTGTAATTTCCGGACCGTTTTCAGGGGTAACCCCACGTAGAGCACATTACAGTAGTCTAAGCAGGAGAAGACCAGGGCATGTATCACTCGTGGGAGCAGATGGGCAGGAAGGTAGGGTTGCAGTCTCCTTATCAGATGTAATTGATACCAAGCTGCCCGGCTCACTGCCGAGACCTGAGCCTCCATGGACAGCCAGGAGTCAAGAATGACCCCAAGGCTGCGGACCTGGTCTTTTAGGGGCAATTTTACCCCATTGAACACCAGGTCTATATCCCCCAACCTGCCCCTGTCTCCCACGAGCAACACCTCGGTCTTGTCGGGATTTAGTTTCAGCCTATTCCTTCCCATCCATTCATTTACGGATTCCAGGCACTTGGAAATGGTGTCCACTGCCAACTCTGGTGAGGACTTAAACGAGAGATAGAGCTGAGTGTCATCCGCATATTGGTGGCACCGCAGCCCAAATCTCCTGATGATGGCCCCCAGCAGCTTTACATAGATGTTGAATAGCATGGGGGAGAGGATAGAGCCCTGTGGCACTCCACAGTTGAGAGGCCAAGGGCCTGAAACCTCATCCCCCAATGCCACCCGTTGGTGCCTGTCTGAGAGATAGGAACGGAGCCACCGTAAAACAGTGCCCCCTATTCCTAATCCTAATCCCTCCAGGCGATCTAAAAGGATACCGTGGTCAACGGTATCGAAAGCCGCTGAGAGATCCAGGAGGACGAGGAAGGTGAATTCTCCCTTATCCAACGCCCTCCTCATATCATCCACCAGGGCAACCAAGGCTGTTTCCGTTCCATGTCCAGTCCTGAAACCCGATTGGAATGGATCTAAATAATCTGCTTCATCCAAGTGTGTCTGTAACTGTTCAGCCACCACTCTTTCAATCACCTTGCCCAGAAATGGTAAATTAGAGACTGGGCTAAAGTTATTCAACTCTTGGGGATCCAACTTAGCAACGATGTATGTAATCTGAGGGTGGCGATCTTGCAGTAAATGTCTTGTATAGTATAATGAGTCGCGGCCAGGTATCGATTGAATGATAGGAGTAATGCTGCAAGTGCGGATATCTTGGTAGAAAGTACAGTATAAAAGGACATGGGATATTGTCTCAGTTTCTCCAGTTCCACATGGGCACAGCCTATCCGAGCATGGGACCCCACAAAACCTACCCTCAAGTAAAGCTGACGGCATCACGTTGAATCTCGCAATGGTAAAAGCTCTTCTATATCTGGCAATAAGGAGGTGACTAAGGTATTGAGCAGGGGCAAAGCCCCTGGAAAAGGTGATGGTATCGAGCTTGCTAGATGACACAGATAGTTGGGTTTGCAGTTCTATGTCCATTATGCGTTGGGACATAGCTGGCCATGCTTTAACATATCCTAAGTTGTAAATGTTGGCAGGCGAAAAGCTGAGAGATGACACTTTCTTAATCACTGACTTGTGCCAGGACGATTGAAAGGTGTCAGAGAGTACTAAGGGAGCCAAGCCTACAGGTGAGAATTGGAGTTTTAGCCACCACTTTATTTTAAGTTTCCAAATTCGAGCTTCGATGGAAGGGAGACCGGCTTCCATTCTTACTATCGCATTTGAGACACATGATGGGATCCCAAAAACAGCCCTCAGGAATTTTGTCTGTATAGGTTCGAAAGGGACTGATTTTGGAAAAGTTAATATCTGTGTGCCATACATCAATTGGGAAATAACCTTCGCCACAAACACTTGGATGGTAGAAGAGATGTGTTGTCTACCTTAGTATGAAAAAAAGAGAGAAGTGCTTTGGAGGTCCTCCGCGCGATCATGATGGTATTCTTGATATGGAAATGCCATGAACCTGAAGCGTGGAAAGTCACCCCCAGGTATCGGAAGGATGAAACCTGTTCGATTTTCAGTCTGTTCAATTGCCAGTTATGTCTCACCTTACTTTTAGTAAAGACCAGTACTTTTGTTTTAGTATGGTTAATAATTAGGTGGTCTTTGGCACAATGATCCGCCAATGCACGCAACAGGCGTCGTAGTCCACTGCAAGTTAGTGATAGCAGAATTGCATCATCAGCGTAAAGTAATGTAGATATCATTCTATTAGCTAGAGTTGGTGGTTGTGATGCAGTCTGCGCCAAAGAATCGACCATGGAGTTTACATAAAAGTTAAATAAAGAGGGAGCTAAAACACATCCCTGTTTGACTCCCTCGTAGGTGGGAATTGGTTTAGTCAAATGTCCTATGTTATCGCATCTGACCCATAGTCTGGTATTTTCATGGAGTGAACGTATCAACATTAAAAGTCGTCTATGTTGGTTGTCTCAAACTTTTCCCATAGTTTATTCCTGGGTATAAGATCAAAAGCTTGTTTAAAATCTATAAAAGCCACATATAGGGCACTCCCCTTTTTAGTTTCTCCACCAGGTGTTGTATAACAAATAGGTGGTCAATTGTGGAGCGTTCTCCTCTGAACGCCGCTTGTTCATCTGCCAATATGTTCTCCTGGGCCAACCAAGTCTGTAATTTATCCAGAAGATGTAAGGCATATAGTTTGCTGATTGTATTCAGCAGGCTGATTGGCCTGTAGTTAGCTGGGTCAGATCGTGATCCTCTTTTATAGATTGGGATTACAGTAGCTAGCCCCCAATCTTCTGGAATTTTGGCCGTATGATCGATTGCCGTGAAAAGAGCGGCTAAAACTGGGGCCCACCATTCAGTGTGTCGCTTAAATGTTTCTGGCAGGATATTGTCCGGACCAGGGACCTTGCCTTCTTTCAATCTTGCTATTAAAGAGGTTACTTCTTTAGGAGAGACAGGGGGCCAAACCGGTAAATCGTTCAAATAATTCCGAGAGAAAGGCTCACATTCCTGCACTCTTATATGAATGTTATGGAAATAGGACTCCCAAGTTTGTACGGGAATGTGGTATACCGGACTCCGAGATTGGTTGGGCCAACCTCTATTAACAAGTCGCCAAAAGGTGGACATATCTTTGGTTTTTGAATTCGGTATTAATGTTTTCCACTGGTTTATTTGGGCTAAGTTCTTTTTGCTTTTAATCAGCGATTTGTATTTTTTCTTCATGGCCATTTGATTGATTGATTGATTGATTGATTGATTGATTGATTGATTGATTGATTGATTGATTAGTCGCCCATCTGGCTGGTTGTCCAGCCAGTCTGGGCGACGTACAAGATAAAAAAGCAATACATTAAAATGTTAAAATTTAAAGCCATAACAGTAAAACCCACCCCACCCCAAAAGCCTGCCTGAAGAGCCAGGTCTTCAAGGCCCGGCGGAAGCTCATCATAGAAGGGGCATATTCCTGAGCGATTACAGTGAGCTCTAATTTTCTGTATCTTTTGTATTCTTCCACTAGGAGAGTTCTCATATCATGGCACTCTTGGTCAAACCAAGAGTTAGTATGAGATCTTGAGAAGCCGGATTTAGTTGCTAAGTTAGATTTAAAATTAAAAGTCTTTTGTAATTCTATGGACAATTCGTGGTAAAGTGCGAGTATATTTGTTACTTGAGTTTCTGCTGTAATAGTTTGTCGAAGGTTAACAATTTTCTCTGAATGTAGAATTCCTTTAACTTTTGACTCCAAGTTGAGTGACCATTTGGCCCGGACAGATTTATTTGATGGAGAAATGTCTGGGACTGGGCACCATTCCACACAGAACTGCAACCTCAAGTGATAAGGAATTTCACTCACCCAACCCAAAATTCTGAATCATACCACTTTAAGCTGTTTTGCAACTGATTTATACTTGTTTTTATAGTTATTGGATTTTAAAGGGATTTATTTCTTGTTGTGAGTTGCCTTGGTTTCCAGTCGGCAACCCTAACCACACAGGGATGTTGGAAAGATTCCATATACACACACTGGAGAAATAAAATACACACACTCCCTATAATAGTTTATTGTTAAAACCAGTTGATCATTGCAGAATATATATTTTTTAAATGAAATCAATATCAGTTTCCTAAAAAATAAAATCAGTGACACCTAGGTAAGCCCTCCCTAATTCCTTTAAAAATAGGATTGGAGAGGGAGAGAAGGATTCACAACAATATCCTTTGCTATGTTCACTCAAAAGTTCCATTGATTTACAGCACAATCCTAACCATGACTACTCAAAAGTAAAACCTATTGAATTCAATGGGGTTTATTCCTCGTATGTGGAATTAGCATTGCAGCTTTACTACCAGAAAAGTGAGCTTTTCAAAACCTATGAATTAGACAAATAACTGCCCTCTTCAACAGCCCAGGAAAATTTAAACTTGTTTGACTCCTCATAATTAAAAAAGCACAACACATTGTAATGACATTTAGATCTCCTGCACACAAGAGAGAAAGAAACTTTAGCTTGCTCAGTTTATGAGATCTTCAGACAAGTAGGAAAAAACAACAGTTTTCTGCCCTTGCAGTGGGTTCTAGCTCTTGCCTGGAGGTCAACAAATCCCTTGTCAATTATAACCCTGACTTCACTTATTGGCTACAAACCTGAAAAGGCAGGGTTAGAGCAGGCAGCTATGAGCTCATTTAACAGAAGTTGCAGCAGGGGGTGACTGACATTTTGGTGTATGTCTCTTGAACCAGACCACCTAGAAACCTGTTTTTAAAATGAAAGCTGAGAGTCCTGAGATTGAGATGACTCACCCGGAGAGGACCCCAAAAATCCAAAGTCTGTGGGCAAAAATCACATACCTGGCAACCGTAGTCTACTCTGAGTATTCACTTAGGTGAATACAACACAGTGGGTTGTATTCTGTTGAAATAAGAGTAGACCCTTGGAAATGAATAGACCTGTTAGTCATGTCTATTTTCTTCAGTGGGTCTGCTCTGAGAAGGACTAGCAATGAATGTCTATGAATTCTGTACATACAGAATGGGGCTTGTTGCGGGAAAAGAGAATATTGTGCTATATTTGTGAGGAAACGTATTTTCAGTCTTGTCAATTAAAAAAAATAGACCATAATAAGTAGATGCAGAACTGGTGTATGCGTTTGTGAGAAGCTGAGCAAGTCAAGCAACATGATGTTAGAAAGTTTTTCAGACTTTGCATGAAAATATTCAGAGTACTTGCCAGGGCAACACCGTGATAGTTATAATAGCCAAATTCCTTTTTGTATGGGAATATTTTGGAGAGATGACCTCATTTCTCACTTTTCTAGTTTTGATCTTATGTTGTTACTCTGAAAGGTCATATTTATGACCTGAACCTACTTTGGAACTTTCTTGTTATACTTTCATTGATTTTCCTTTACCTTACTCTTTTTATGGACGCATAAAGGTAGCTTCAGTTTTGTCCTCCCAGCCTGTGTGTTATTGATTCAGTTATCTTGATCAGTAGGGCTCCTGAACTGGAATAAATCAGAGATTTCAGGAGCCATGCACTTTGTGATCTAAAGTGTCTGAGAGGCTTTTTTTCCCTGCATCAATCTCAGCATGAAGGGCTTATTATGAAGTGGCTTACGGAATATGCTAGGAGTTAGAGAGAGAGAGAGAGAGAATGGTTCTCCTCAATGGAATGAACAGTCTGCTATAATGTGGAAAATTAAGGTTAGGTTTTCTTTAAATGTGCCTTTTTTGAAAGAAGTAAGGACTTGTATTCCTTAATAAAGAGAAGCTAAGTTGCCAGTGTGGTGTAGTGGTTAAGGCAGCCTTTCCCAACCAGTGTGCCTCCAGATGTTGTTGGACCACAACTCCTATCAGCCTCAGCCAGCATTGCCAATGGTCAGGAAAGATGGGAATTGTGGTCCAACAACATCTGGAGGCACACTGGTTGGGAAAGGCTGGGTTAAGGTGTTGGACTACAACCTGGGAGACCAGGGTTCGAATCCCCACACAGCCATGAAACTTGCTGAGTGCCCTTGGGCCTCTCAGCCTCATGAAAACCCTATTCATAGAGTCGCCATAAGTCGGAACGACTTGAAGGCAGTACATTTACATCAAGTTGCTCATAATTTTCTGAACGCATCTAAATAAAAGAGAGAAAAGGAAGGAGAGGGTGTAAAGCATGTGTTTGGAAAGTTTTAGGTTTATGTTGTAGTGCAGGGTGGCATTTCCTTGCAGAAGAAGCTCTTTGGCTGGGCTATGCTAAAATATGACATGGAATTCAAGTACAATGTCTCTGCATAATAGCGATTTCACATCATCCTAGGTTGAAACAAACTGGAAAGTAAAAGAGAGATGATGGTATGCAGTGTCTCATTTTGTATTCCTTTTCATATGTTCATTATTATTTCCTTCTAGAAACTCTAAATTGCAAACGCAAATTGCTAATGATCCTTAATTTCATTATGTTACCTTGGTTGTTTTGTTGTAGAACTTATCATGCCAGTGCCTTGGTCTCTTCCCTGGGAGAATTCCAAAAAACAATTAATTGTTGCCTTTCCCAACATCTTTGGGAATATCTCAGGCTTGCCCAAACCCATCAAAATTGTAACAGAGATACAAGTACAAAGAAATCAATGGTGGTGGTACAGAGAGAGGGAGACTGCTATGTGATATGTAGGAAACATGGGGTTCATTCCATGTTTTGTGGTCTCTAGGCAAGAGATCTGCAGTATGCCTCCCATCCTGTCCATTTTCTACTACCAATACCAGGGGTAGGGAACTTTTCTCCCTTAAAAGCCAAATTGCCTTGAGGGAAAATGGTCAGGGACCAAGTGCTCAAAGTAGGTGGGGCAAACACTCAGGGTGCTATGCTACTAGTGAATCCCTTCAGTGCAAGAATTTCCACTTGTGCAACAGGACGTCATCCCCCTCATCCCCACACCCTCCCCAACAGATTTTGGGGGCACACTGGGGGAGGAGAACATTCTGTTGGTCAAGCAGAAAATCCTTGCACTGATGAAACTATTGTCTTAGTACTACACTGGATTCCACCCCCAAAGTGGATGGGCCAAAGCACACATGCACCCCATTGTTGCACACACCACAGTCACACATCATATTGTTTCCTTCACACAAATACCCCTCCATTCACACACACACACAGAGGTTGACTAGCAATTAATCTCTGTGCACTGAGAAAGTGGAGCCCACACAAGAGAAAGCAGTGATCCTGCCTTGCAGGAAGCTTCATTCATGGTCATGTAGCATATGTTCCTCTCTGTGCACTTAGAAAGGGCTTCCCTTCCTCATTGTACCCACATGCACTCCTGTCCCTGCTGCTTTGCTCTGTCCAGCAAACAAAGGGCTGAACCATCACACACAAACCTGGAAATCATGGTTAATGGCTTATGAACTAACCAGAACATTAAGACATTGCTTGATGTTTTCAAGCTAGGATATGGCTGTGTAAACCTGGCCTTTGTGTATGGGCTAAGACTGTTTCCCCTTTCTGTGGTCCTGTTAATGCAGACCTGTGATGGAACTGATAGTAAAAGAGAGTTGTACACTTTGGTGTGCAGAGAAAGCCGGCTATCTTGTTGAAAGAGAAAGGAAGGGATGATTGTTAGAGAGATGGGATCATTTTTGAAGAAGCCTGTAGTGGTGCAGAGAAAGGAGAGAAATTATTATGTGCTGTAGGGCAACTAGAGAAAAAGATGGGTTAGCAAAAAATGTGTAAAAAAGAAAATGCTGAGTTAAAAGTTGTAATGCATTTTTTTTTAAATGAAACAAAACAAAAAATACTTTTGGTTAATGTAGCAATGTGCCTTTTGCAAGTCATGAAAATGAAAAAGTAGTCCTCAGTTATTTATATTCTGCACTCTGGCTTTCAGTACTGTGAGTTTTGAGTTGTTGGTCATTTATATATCACTTGTAAAAAGTGATGTGCTTTATAACCTTTACTTGTTTCTGGGGTACTAAAGGCAGAATTGTCAATATGGAAAGATGCATGCTACTCATTTAATTAACTGACAATAGCTATTTTTGTTCCTTCTTGTTGTAGTGCTTGGAAAGAGCTATGAAATTTGCATTTGAAGAATTCCATCTTTGGTATCAGTTTGCCCTGTCCTTAATGGCAGCCGGAAAAGTAGGTCTCTGCAGATTTTGTTTTATTGATGGCTGCTGGTAATAATATGGGCTGTAATCCTACCCACACTGAATTAGTGGTATTTAGGGATCTGTAATTGGGTGCAGGATTGCAGCTGTAGTTCTGTTTAACACCAAAGAACTTCAAAGCCACATTTACTGTTCTCATGCAATTTCAGTGTGGCAAAGACTTTAATATGCTCATTATTTGGCTAAATATACTACTGAAAGAGGTTGGATTGTACTTTTTGTTTGTTTCAAATGAAGTGTGCCTTGAAATTATTTTATTATATTATTATATGTGTTAAAATGAATCCCTGTCTGAGCTGTGTTTTCAGTCACAGTCTCTGTCCAACATTATATCCAGGAATCCCCCTTTTTAATTGAGAAAAGCACTTGATAACTAAATGGATAGAACTATGAAATAGCCTTCATTTATTCTCTAGTTTTTAAATATTTTCCCCCTTTTGTTCCTTTTCCTTTATGTACTATAGAGCAGTCTGTTCACCTATAAAGGGACAGAAATGGAACAGAAGTTAGGCTGAAAAAACAGAGCCTAGTCAAAGGACTATGATCTAGGATCATAAAGGACTATGATCTAGGATATGGACTATGATCTAGGATGCACACTGTGATCTAGGATCACTATGATCTAGTTCCTATGATATGATCTAGGATGCACACCTTAATGTGGTGAGGGGTTTGAGAGTGTCAAAGAAGCTGACAGCAATGCCGTCAGGAGTCTAGACCAAGAGGCCAGACTCCTAGCAGGGTCACCCAAGGCAGAATAGTCAAAGCTGAGAAACCAGACTAAGATGCATCCAAACTCAGAGAAAGGCAATGGTAAACCACCTCTGAATATCTCTTACCACGAAAACCCTATGAACAGAGTATCCAAAATGCAACACAAGATAGTGCTGGAAGACGAGACCCCCCCAGGTCAGATGGCATTCAGTGAGCTACTGGGGAAGAACAACAGACAAGTACGAGTAGCACTGTGACTAATGACACCACTGGGTCGAAGCCAAATGAAGCCTGGAGGCTGATGCGCACAGATGAAAAAGGAGAGTCTGGAGTTGTATGACATACACAATAGGAACATGGAATGTGAGAAGCATGAACCAAGGAAAGTTAGAAATTGTCAAGCAAGAAATGGAACGCATCAACATTACAATACTTTGCATGAGTGAATTAAAATGGCCGGGAATGGGACATTTTCAATCAGACAACTACAAAATATTTTATGCAGGATATGAGAAATTAAGAAGAAACGGGGTTTCTTTAATAGTGAGAAGTGATGTAGCAAAAGCAATTAAGAGCTATAGCGCAAGGTCTGAGATAGCGATATTAATGAGATTAAATGGGAAACTATTAGCATAACCATCATTCAAGTCTATGCTCCAACTGCAAACACGGAAGAAGGTTTTACGCAGAAGTACAGGAAGAAATTGATCACACACCAAAACAAGATGTACTGATAATCATGGGGGACTGCAACGCAAAAGTGGGGAACAGAGAAGAACTAGGAATTGTGGGGAAATGGGGCTTAGGAGATAGAAATGAAGCAGCAGAAAGACTTACTGAATTCTGCAAAGCAAATAATGTGTTTCTTGCAAACACATTTTTTGACCAACCGAAAAGACACCTGTACACATGACCATCACAAATGGGTCAATATAGGAATCAAATTGATTATATAATTGGTATCATAAGCTGGAGAAGTTCCATACTTTATGCAAAAACAAGTCCAGGAGCAAACTGCGATACAGGTCATGAACTGGTAATATAGAAAATCGTAGTAAAGCTAACGAAGAACAACAAAGCAATCATAATACCAAAATACAATTTAAATAACATCCCAGAAGAATATAAAGATCAAATAAGGAACAGATTTGACCCTTTAAACTTAGTTGAGAGAAAACTAGAAGAACTGTGGGCTGAAGTCAGAGACATTATCAGGGAAGAAAGCAAAAAGACGATGGACTGCCTTCAAGTCGATCCCGACTTATGGTGACCCTACAGATAGGGTTTTCAGAAAGACCTCAATGGATGACTGACGAAATGCTTAAAATGGTTAAAGAAAGAAAGGAAAAGAAAAGGAGATAGAAACACAGTCAGGATCCTAAATGCAGTAATACAGTGCCTAGTATGTAGGGACAAAGAGAACTATTACAATAGTTATTGTATAGAAATAGAAGAGGACAAGAAAAAGGGTAGAACAAGAACCTTATTCCAAAAGATTAGAGAAATGAAAGGGAAATTTAACCCAAGAGCAGGGATGTTGAATAATCAACAGGGGAACACACTGACTGACCGAGATGAAATAAAAGGAAGATGGAAGCAATACACTGAAGAACTCTATAAAAGAGATGCAGGGATGACAGATGATGAAGACCCAGAAATGTTAGAATATGAGGTGAAAGCTACTCTTAATTAATTAATTTTCACAAAAATTTGTCAACAAATATGGAAAACTAAACAATGGCCCACAGAATGGAAACATTCAATATATATCGCAATTCCGAAGAAAGGGAATCCCAGGGAATGCAGTAATTATCGAATTATTGCCTTAATATCCTATGCAAGTAAAGTAATGCTCAAGATTCTACAACAAAGGCCCTTACCATACGTGGAGTGAGAAATGCTAGATGTCCAAGCTGGATTTAGAAAAGTATGAGGTACCAGAGATCATATCACAAACATATGTTGGATAATGGAAAGGACCAAGGAATTTCAGAAGAAAATCACCCTGTGCTTTATAGATTACAGCAAAGCTGTTGATTGTGTAGATCATGAAAAAACTATGGAATGCTTTAAAAGCAATGGGGGTGCCACAGCATCTGATTGTTCTCATGCACAACCTATACTCTGGACAAGAGGCTACTGTAAGGACAGAATATGGAGAAACCGACTTGTTCCGAATCGGAAGGAGTGTGAGACGGGTGTATTTTATCACCCTAGTTGTTTAATCTATATGCAGAACATATCATACGGAAAGTGGGATTGGACCAAGATGAAGGAGGTGTGAATATTGGAGGGAGAAATATTAATAATTTAAGATATGCAGACGACACCATACTCTTAGCAGAAACCAGTAATGATTTGAAACTAGTGCTGTTGAAAGTTAAAGAGGAAAGCACAAAAGCAGGACTACAGCTGAACGTCAAGAAGACTAAAGTAATGACAACAGAAGATTTATGTAACTTTAAAGTTGACAATGAGAATGTTGAACTCGTCAAGCATTATCTTGGCACAGTCATTAACCAAAATAGAGACAATAGTCAAGAAATCAGAAGAAGTCTAGGACTGGGGAGGGCAACTATGAGAGAACTAGAAAAGGTCCTCAAATGCAAAGATGTATCACTGGACATTAAAGTCAGGATCATTCAGACCATGGTATTCCTGATCTCTACGTATGGATGTGAAAGTTGGACAGTGAATAAAGCTGATAAGAGAAAAATCATCTCATTTGAAATGTGGTGTTGGAGGAGAGCTTTGTGGGTACTATGAACCGCAAACAAGACAAATAATTGGTTGTTAGAACAAATTAAACCAGAACTGTCACTAGAAGCTAAAATAATGAAACTGAAGTTATCATACTTTGAACACATAATGAGAAGACATGATTCACTAGAAAAGACAATAATGCTGGTAAAAACAGAAGGGAGTAGAAAGAGGAAGACCAAACAAGAGATGGATTGATTCTATAAAGAAAGCCACAGAACTGAACTTACAAGATCTGAACAGGGTGGTTTATACCAGATGCTATTGGAGGTCGCTGATTCATAGGGTCGCCATAAGTTGTAACTGACTTGAAGGCACTTAACAGCAACAGCAAGTGGAAGAGAAGTAATGGCAGATAGAATATTTTTCAGATTCATTCATTTATTTTTTATTAAATTTATATTCCACCCTTCCTCCTGGAAGGAGCCCAGGGCAGCACTAAAAACACTCTAAAAGATTTTAAAAACAGATGTTAAAATATATTAAAACAAAACATCTTTAACCTTTTTTTCAAAAAGCTTTAAAAACATATTGAAAAGAAATTCCAACACAGATGCAGATCTTGCTAGTTTTTTCTGTATTTTTGTTTGTTTATACTAGACTGGTTATTGGTAGATATCTGTGTGGCAGTGTTCCTTTGTCTCTTAAAGACCACTTTCTGGCTTGTCTATGGCTTGGGAATTATACACATAGCTTGGTACCCAACACCTTGCCAACCTGGCTGTGTTGCACAGGATGCAGGACCTGTTCCATTCTCTAAAAAAAACACCCACAAAATCAGATTTGTAGGTGTTGATCCTATTGTGGAATTAAACCAATGACTTTTATTTGAAATTTGTTTATTATTTGTTAGTTATAGTTTGGAAGGGGCTAAAATGGCAAATTGCAAAGTTCTTACTATATTCTACTACCCTGGTTGCCTTATCCTGAGACATGTTTTTGTACAGTCTGCTCGAGCTGTGAAGGTCTTGAAAGAGTGTATACGATTGAAACCAGATGACGCCACAATCCCACTTCTTGCTGCCAAATTATGCATGGGATCCCTTCACTGGGTAAGTTGTTTATTAGTTCTCAGAGTCAAGAAAAATGAGCATTTAAAAATACATGTGCACATGCCATTTTTTTGCTTCTTTTAATTCAGTGTTATTTCTATTCAGTACACTTAGCTTTAGTGATTACTTCTGCCAGGTCAAAATGTCACATTTCCAAGAATATATGAGATTGAAAGGAATATACTTTTAACAGAAAATAAAGATCTCCAACCACTCTTGTACTCTTTGTCATGTTTTACAGCACCATGGGCTGAATGTCAAACTAATTTCTAGAGATGAGTAAACTTGGTTCAGATTGGAAATAGGTTGGCAACTGCGAGTAGCATTGGAGAATGCTTGAAAAAATGTATTTTGATAAGAATTCTAAACTGACTTGTAATTATTGTGCATGTGTGACTCTCTTTCTGGAATACATCAACATTCTCAAAGAATGGTAGTGTGCAGGTTGCCTAGGCAAAGGTTGAGATTTTTTCAAAATTCATCTGATTGCTACCTTTTTTGCGTGCTTATTATACTACTATAGCTAGCATGGATTTTCACATTCCGCAATTTAAATTGAAAATATCCCCATGCCATTCTGCTGCTTCCCATAACCTCATTTCAGAACAAAACCTTACAAAACGTATAGTCCTGAACTCAGAAACTCTTGCTTAACAATCCTGTACATTTTCATGGCAGTCAGAGAGTTTTCAAAGCAGTCAGAGAGGATCAAGAGTTCAAAGTGTGAAACAAGAGGGGGGAAATCCAGACCCGTTTTGGACATTTTTCTGTCAGTGGTCTCATAATTTGTTGAAATTAATTAAAAATCAGCCATGTTCACAAAATACCTGTAATCCTACTACTCCCCTTGCCCCATACTCTGACCTTCATGTTTTGCAGTTTAAAAGTTTTTTTAAAAATGCCTTGGATGATTTTTAATTAATTTAAGAAATTTAACATCGAATCAGTGATAAGGGTATGCTCAGTAAGAACCAACTGTCAGTGTTCTAAAAGCCAGACTCACAGCTGTTTGGCTTGGCTAATCAAATTGCCACACCCACGCCAGACATTTATTTCACTTTACGCAGTCATGGCTTCCTCCAAAGAATCCTGGGAAAAGTCATTTGTGAAGGGTTCTGAGAGTTGTTAGGAGACTCCTATTCCCTTGACAGAGCTCCAGTGGCCAGAGTGATTTAACAGTCAGCCCCTCTTCTGGGGATTGTAGCTCTGTGAGGAGAATAGGGCCTCTCCTAGCAACTCTCAGCACCCTTCATAAATGACACTTCCCAGGATTCTTTGGGGGAAGCCATGTCTGTCTAAAGTGAAATAAAGGTCTGGTGTGGATGTGGCCATTGACAACTTCGGTTTAGATTTCGGTGGGAGACTACATGAGCCTGCTGTAGAACAAAAAGGTGGGGGAAGGCTTGAAAAACAATGATATTGTTCACAATGTTTTCCTTTTGGAAATAAAAGGGGCTTTCCCTCTGCCCAGTGCCCATCCACCCAATCTCCCTCCCTCTTCTCTCCACCTTCCTCCTACCCATTCCCCCTCCACCCCCTCCTTGTCCCTCCCCAGGTTAGTTTCACCTATCCTAAGTATGATTGTACAGAAGTAAATCCCACTGAACTCAAAAAGCATGCAAATGATCAAACATGCCCTCCCCTCCTATCCCCTCTCTCTTGACCCTTCCTTCCCCCTTCCTTTGCCCCCCGCTCCCTCTTCCCTCTCCTCTCCCCTTCTCCTCCTCCTCCTCCTCCCCCGTAGTCAGTTTTGCCTAAGCATGATTGCACAGGAGTAAATCCCACTGAACTCAATAAGCATCCAAATGATCACACCTCCCCTTCCCTCCTCCCCTTCCCCTCCCCCTCCCTTTTCCCCTCCTGCCCCCTCACCCCTCCCTTTCCACTCCCCCTCCCTTTTCCCCTCCTGCCCCCTCACCCCTCCCTTTCCAATTCCCTCCCACTCCTTTCTCTGTCCTTCCTTCTCTCCCCTCCCCCTTCTCCTCTTCCCCAGTGTTCAGTTTCACCTATCCTAAGCATGATTGCATGGGAGTAAATCCCATTGAACTCATAAGCATGCAAATCAGACCTGCCTTTCCCCTCCCCCCTCCCCTCTTCCTTCTTCCTCCTCCCCTGCTCACTCCAGCCCTCCCTCCCTCCCTGTTCTCCTCCTTCCCCGTTGTCAGTTTTGCCTATTCTGAGCATGATTGCAGAGAAGTAAATCCCACTGAACTCCATAAGCATGGAAATAAACAATCTATTCCCAGCAGATTTACACAAGACCCCATACCTCCCGGATTAAAAAGCAGAGAAATTCATTAATAGGCAAAAAAAAACCCTTACAGTTTAAGAACATACCCATATACAGGAAGTGGATTGGACTGTGAAAGACCACCCCAAATTGTGTTTGCATTTTGACAATTTTGTAGGGCAGTCCAATATCTCAGAGAGGAGGTCAGGTCTCCTGCTCCCCTGATGCATTCACTATAGCTGCCCAATTTCCCTGCTTTTTAAAGTTTGATAGAAATATCTGTTGGCTATAGGTAGGTTCCTAAACAGCAACAATTTTTTGCCTGTTGGTGAATTCCCATAAGATTGTGGATTACCTGTAATGGTGTGCTTTGTTTGACATGCCTTTTTAAAAAAATGGATTGATTGTGTATTGTTTATGAGACAGAGTCCCATCCCTGCCCCCCTGCCCACAGTCAGACTTAGAGAATTCTACCACCATCAAAGCTAGATTTATTATTTGCTTTTTACATAATGCATGCTAGAGATGGGGGAGAATAGTCACTAAATTGGAATTATTACTGGATTTTGACATAATCTGACAATCTGCATTTTTTTCAGAACAGCATTGATTTCTTGCAGGGGGTCGTGGCTGTCATTGGTGTAGGTTTTTTAAAAAAAATTGGTTCTAAATTTTATGTTACTGTCTTCATAATCAGCTTTTCTCTAAGCTGATGCATTCTTAATTTAACTTAATAGAATAAGTGCCTACAGCATAAGCATTTTCATTAACAATTGCGTTATTAGTTTTGCTGGGAAAAAATGTCTGTGAATCAGCAGTTGTGCAAACAATCAGGAAAACAAACAAAAAATGGCGAATTGATACTGAAAACCAGACTGTTAGAATTCAAACGGATAGGATCCAGCAACCAAAGCCCATCCCTAATGCATGCTCTGCCCTTAGGGTGGATGTGAATATTTCTCATTTGGATATTCCAGGTCAAAATTGATTGACTTGGGAGCCAGGTTATTTTTCTGTATCTGTCCTACATCCCACATGATTCTGTCTACCCACTAATAACAGAGAACATCAGTCAAATTAATTTAACATTTAAACAGACTCCATGTAAATCAGATATAGAACCATGTGGAGGGGGCGAGTTCTGCCTATTACTCATCCAATATAAATCTATGTTTTTTCTTTTAGTTAGAAGAAGCAGAAAGATTTGCCAGAATGGTGGTTGATATGGGGGACAAAACATCAGAGTTCAAAGCCAAAGGCTTCTTAGCCCTGGGACTTACTTACAGCCTACAAGCTACAGATGGTAAGTGTGTCAAAACCATCAATTTAAAAGGGAAAAATAGCAACAATGTGTAGAGTTTAGAAACATGTCAGACAATTACAAGGATGCATTGTATGTCCCAACTTTTTATGCAATATGTTTTTAAAAATATTGAATGCTTGGTCAGAAGCCTCTGCTTAAATATCACTAATTAAATCCTGTTTTTAGCATCTTTGCGAGGGATACAAGAGGTCCTACAGCGAAAGGCTCTTCTTGCGTTTCAAAGGTGAGTGGGTGTTAATCTTTTCATTCAGCTGTAGATAATGAAAAACCTTATGTGTATTTTTTAAAAGAAGATATTTATAAATCATTGTGTAATGCAGATTTTACCTCTGGGAGTCTGCTTGCATGAGTACAGAACATATTGCATTAACATTTGCTTCATCAAGTAGTGCTGGCAAATCAAGTTTGATTCCCAAGGATTTCCTCTGATTTCATTATCAAATATAATTTTGTTAGTGTCTGGTAGAGAATAATATTTGCTCAACAGCTGTTTAAAGAATAATTCTTTGTCTGAATACCCATTTTCTTCCAGAGTAAAATGTAGTTCTGAATAGCACTCCCAAAGTTAAAAGAACATACATGATATTGATGTTGTTTTATTAGATTGGTTTAAAATGCTCCTTATTCATTCAGGGAGTCAAACCATCTTATTCATAGAGGTTATGGGAAATGCCATGAGCTTACCAGGATTTACAATGTGGCTCATGAATCCTCATAGGTACTAAGCCTGAATGTTGAAACTAATATATTACCACTTTCAGAGCTATGTTTTAATAACCCAGTGTTCTAGAAATTTGCTTGTCTATTAGCTTCTTAAAGACTGAGAAATAACCTGTTGTATTCAGCCACAAGTTCTAGCTGCTTAACCACATAAACATGCAGAGAATTAGAGCAGATTCCCTCAATGCAATGACTGTGAACCACCCCAGTATACCCAGTTCACTTTGTACCTTAAACAAGAAAGTGATTGACTCATTGGTATCCTTATTAGAAAAAATGTTTACATTTTTATGTAAACCGAGGCCCCATCAGTATTGGCATTCTGCCAGCTCTTAAAGACACACTTGTTTAGACAAGCATCCCCCCCCCCGAACTTGAATTTTCTGATCTAATTATTTTCATTGTTCTTTTAACTGTTTTAATTGTTATGCTGTTTAATGGGCTTGGTCCAGTTTCTTTCTTACTCAGCCTAAACTAACTAAGAGGTTTGTTGTGAAGATAAATGAGAGACAGGAAGAACCATGTAGTGTGCCCTGAGCTCCTTGCAGGAAGGGTGATACAGAAATGTAATAAGTAATCTCCATCACCAGTGGATCAGATTTAAAAACATTACAGTGCTCTGTTCTGTCAACTCATGATTAATTTGTAGAAAGGGTGGGAAGGGTTTTAGTCAAGGTTCCAGCACTGAGGTTAGGCTAGTCTATGTCCAGTGCTCTTAATACATATTATTCTGATTAAGCTTGCCCTGGAAGAGAGCAAGAGTTACTCTAATGCTCTTCTGCAAAGGTGCTTCTAGGTCCAGTTTATTAAAGCACATGTAGAATTAATGCTTGAGATCTATTGTTTGCTACAGCAGTGTCCTTCAAACTTGGCTCCCCAGATGTTGATAGACTACAACTCCCATCATCCCTGACCATTGACCATGGCAGGTTGAAGAACAGTGTGCTGCAGGGCAAAGTGAACCTTATTTTTTTTAAATGTCCTGAGCTAGCAGGGTGTTATGAGAAATTCCTTCCTGACTCTAGACATGACCATACATCAGTGGAAAATACAGATTTAACTATCATATACACTCTTACTTCAGATGGTATCACATTTGCCATCTCTTGTACAACAGTAGGCATTTGTGCAAGCAGTATTAAATCTGAATTATTTCTGGACTATTTACAGAGGTCTGAGATTGATGCTGTCATATACATCAGTGGGCAACTGCCACATGGTAACCACTTAAAGTCACTCCTAGCTTTAACTGGATTTTTGAAACAGTAACCTACAAGATAAAATCTCCGTATCCCATTATTAATTCTATGAGCAGCCTATTTATCAGTTTTTTTAATTCACTTTTAAAGTATGGAATAAAATGTTAAAGGTCTCCCGACCCTTAATTTAAGAACAGAAACTCTCTCATATTGAGAATGTTCTTACTCCACTGCATATTTTGCTTGCAAGCATTAGACAACAGAAATGTGGTCACTGAAAAATGGGCAAAACTACCGTCACTTGCCATCTTTCCCAGATGCTGCAAATACTTAATTTTCTAAGTATGTATTTATTCAAATTCTTTACTGTTTTCATTTACAGTAGTCAATCATACACCTGCATAAGAGTGGTGATAAGAGAGACTTTCAAATGCTCTGTTACTTCAAAATAAAAGGAAAAGCATCACTTCCATCTGGATTTTCTTTTTAATGTTTTGTGCAATGTTGTCTATGAAGGAAAGAACTCCTTTTTTAAAATTTGTTCTTGCAAACAGGAGTTTGTGGTTTGGTCCAGTCGGCTGTGGGCCTGTGTTATCAAAATTCATGCTTAGACCAGAGAAGGAAAATTATTTATTCTTGGGCTCTGGACCAGATATGGCCTAGAACAGGAGTTGAGAAACCTGTGACCACCTAGACGTTGCTGGATTACAACACCGTCATCCCTGACTAGAGATGTAAAGGCCTGGAAAAAACATTTCCCCTCATAATTTTTCTGAGTTTTTTCCCCTGGTCTTTCACTTTTTTTATCCCTGACCATTGGCCATGCTGGCTGGGGCTGATAGGGTTTATAGTTCAACAACATATTGAGCACCACAGGTTCCCCACTCCTGACCTAGAGACATACTTTGCAAAGCTGTGATGGAGAACCCAGTAGAAAGTTATGAGTAAATGTAAGAACTTCCTTCACTCTAGATCAGGGGTTCCGAAACCATAGTCCATAGACCACCAGTGGTCCACAAGCATCGCTCATGTGATCCATGGCATGTCTGCATTAAATATTCATGTTGATTTTTAATTGTATTTTAATTGCTTTTCTTATTTCTTATACTGTATTTTATTGTATTACAATTTGAATTCTATGGAATTAATAAAATGTGATATGTAAGAAATAAAAGAAGCAATAAAAATACAATTAAAAATGTACTCCTTTCCAATTTTCAACATCCACCACATGTAAAATGATACAATAAGTAAATACAGAGATTCTTTCATGAACGTTTTGGTTAATAATTAGGCTGATGGCTGTAGTGTTCTGATTTAAGGGCGTGCTAGGAAGATCTAAAGTAAAATTAGCTGCTTGCTCAGGAAGAGAGACAAAATTGCACTGGTAGATCAGTTATCAGTAAAATGAGGAAGGCAGAGGCATTGGGGGCTCATAGTTCCCAAGTATGCTGCAATACAACTGAAAAATGGAGGGGTGAACCTGGGCATTTAACGTGACTTAATGAACTAAATATGTTTATTTTTCAGGGCACACGCTTTGTCTCCAACTGATCACCTGGCAGCATTTTATCTAGCTTTACAGTTTGCTATATCTCGGCAGGTTAGTTTTACAATTGTCATGTTTTTAAAATCTGGATTTGTTATTTTTGCTGTTTTTCATATTTCTGAGACAAATCTAGATGCTAGGTGGTATGTGTGTTTCAGCAAAATTCCCCCACAAAATAATCCAGGAAGTATAAAGAGTAGCTCACCTTTGTATGTTCACATTTATTCTTGATCTTCCTGTTGCTAAAGTGTACCAAGAAGTAGAAAGAACAGTTACATGTGCTTCATACCTTGAAAACAAGGCTCTTACAAGTGACATCTTTAAGAAGAACCGGAGGTGTGATCAGGATGCATCCAACCTTCACAGTCCAGAATCACAAAGTCTACAGTGCATACTCAAGCTTCTTTATCCCCCAAACCCATCCCAATATGAGATCCAAAAACTTACTTCCTTTTTTAAAGAAAAGGGATTATTCCCATTCTTCTAAGATAGATTTAGGGTGCTTCCAGAGGAAGACTTTATATCGCAAATGGGTCATTCAGATCAGATTTTTCTGAGTGTGCATTTGGCATGTTACTTTCTACACCTTCCTTTTTTTTCAGCCATTGAGGTTTATTGCTGTTTCTGTCACTTGTCAGCCATACCAGCAGGTGGAGCTTGATGAATGTATCTGGGCGGTTTTATTTTTGGTCCTCACCTCAAATGCTCCTCTGCCCTCCACTCCCTTTTTCCATTTGGGGCATGTGTGCAGGTATTTTTGTATCTGTGTACCTTTAGATGCTGAGGTCTTTTGCAAGGGTGGTTTATTAAGGTAACAGACCAATATGCAAGATTTCTGTTTTAAACTTTTTTTTTTTAGTAGTCTGATGTATGTACTGCAGTTATTGGCTCCCAGGTTATTCTCCATATTTACTGTGTAGAAATCTTGAGAGTGTCTCTTCTCAACCGGGTATCTCTGGCATGCAGCTGTCAGTGGAAATAGGTGTCTTTCATTTGGGATTTGGGATGTCTCTGATGAACAACAAACAGCAGTAGGGATATGGTGATAGAGACCACCTACTGAAACATCACCACATGCGTGACAAATTGGCCAACAAGGGGAAAATATGCTAATGAGCTTCCACACCAGAAGCAAGTACAGATGTATCATGGGTAGTTTTTACTTGCTGGATTTTCCATGATAAGAGAAAATCTGGATGTAAATGAAAGAAAATAAAAGAAAAAAGTATGGGCTGGCTTTCTGATGACAATGTGATTATGTAGATGCTGCCAAAAAAAAATGGGCATGAGCAGCATCAATGCCACAGTAAACTCCTGTCTGGAAGCACCCTTATAAGTGCTTCATAAGGGACATTGGAAGGTCCCTTGACAATTGCAGACCAAGAAACTGTGTGGTAGAAGGCAGAGCTACAGGAAGTGTGCAGGCTGTTGTGATGATGAGAGTGATAGTATGTTGCTGCAATCACTGCTATGGTGACTGCTAAAGACACTGAAGGCATTGGTGGTGCTACTGAATCAGTGGGCACCATTGATGTTTCCAGCACTGCTGTTCTTGAGACCTGACTCAACCCCAATCATGTGCTGATTTGGAACCACTCCAAATTCAGCATGATGTCAGAAACAAGACCTCAATCAAGGAGGCAGGGGTTGGTGCCAGAGACAAATTTGGGGTCATTCTCAAGGCCAGCCAAAATTGTGTATAATCCCTGTGTAATTAAAAAAAAATTTTTCCTTGAAGGATGCTAAATGTTTTGTTATATAATATAATACAAAGCTGTATTTTGTTTAGTTAAAAGAAAATATTTTAAGTTGCAAAAATCCCAAAGCTTGTAACACCAAGGCATTTCCTGCATTTAGATACTGAGCTACTTTGTATTTTGAATGCAAAGCTTTAACATTTATTTTAGGAAACCGATAGGAGTAATATACTTTGGCAGCTTTTTATTGCCGATATGCAGCAAGATCATTAGTGCCTCTTGACACCCTTCTGTAATGGGCAGTTTTAAAAAAAAGGTGTTTTCCCCAGTAGTGGAGAGTGAATATTTCCTTGTTGGGAGTGCTTTCCATTCCCATTTCTTCATAATCTCCACATGCAGGGGAATTATTCTGTACTAGGGATCATGTGTGGTAATAATAACCCATTTCAACTGTTATTTTAAATAGATACCAGAAGCTTTGGGATATGTTCGTCAGGCTCTTCAGCTTCAAGGAGATGACGCTTACTCTCTTCATCTCCTTGCCCTCTTGCTATCAGCTCAGAAACACTACCATGATGCTCTGAATATCATTGACATGGCTTTGAGTGAATACCCAGAAAACTTTATGTGAGTAGTTTTTTGCAGTTTCCATGTGTGTGCTTAGTATGCCACAAAATTTAAATACTTGAAATGACTCAGCTTTTTTTGTCCTTGCAACTGTCAGTGTTGTCTTTCCTGCTTTTTCCCTGTTGGAGAAGGTTATAACTTTCAAACTTTGTGAACAATGAAGTGGTATTCTACTTCCTGATTTCTTAATTTTAAATGAGTCTGCTCAGTGTTGTGGCACAGTGACCTTCCCAGAGTTTTCATTCTACTAGTAGCTGGAACGAAAATGGATCTCTCTCTCAATCTCTCTCTCTCTCTCTCTCTCTCTCTCTCTCCCTTCTTTCTCTCTCTCTCTCTCCCTTCTTTCTTTCTTTCTTTCTTTCTTTCTTTCTTTCTTTCTTTCTTTCTTTCTTTCTTTCTTTCTTTCTTTCTTTCTTTCTTTCTTTCTTTCTTTCTTTCTTTCTTTCTTTCTTTCTTTCTTTCTTTCCTCACCTTCCCTTGCAAAGCTGATGTGTAACAGAAAATCAAACCATAATTTGAAGCTCCTGTGCAAATTAAAGTTTATAATAACTTTATAAACAATGCTGTCAGGAGTCTAGACCAAGAAGCTAGTCTCCTAGCAGGGTCATCCAAGGTGGAATGGTCAAAGCTGAGACACCAGACTAAGATGCATCCAAACTCAGAGGAAGGCAATGGTAAACCACCTCTGAATACCTCTTATCACAAAAACCCTGTGAACAGAGTATCCAAAATGCAACACGAGATTAGTGCTGGAAGATGAGACCCCCAGGTCAGAAGGCACTCAACAAGCTACCAGGGAAGAACAAAGGACAAGTACGAGTAATGCTGTGACTAATGACGCAGGTGGGTCAAAGCCAAAGGGAAGCCCAGAAGCTGATGCACACAGATGCGAAAGGTGAGTCCGAAGGTGTACAACACACACAATAGTAACATGGAATGTGAGAAGAATGAACCAGGGAAAGCTAGAAATTGTCAAGAAAGAAATGGAATGTATCAACATTACAATACTTGGCGTGAGTGAATTAAAATGGCCGGGAATGGGACATTTTCAATCAGGCAACTACAAAATATTTTATGCAAGAAATGAGAAATTAAGAAGAAACGGGGTTGCTTTAATAGTGAGAAGTGATGTAGCAAAAACAATTAGAAGCTATAAAGCAAGGTCTGAGCGAGTTATATCAATGGGATTAAATGGGAAACCTATTAGCAGAACCATCATCCAAGTCTATGCTCCAACAGCAAATGCAGAAGAAGAGGAATTGGAGAGATGCAAAGATGTATCACTGAACACTAAAGTCAGGATCATTCCGACTATGGTATTCCCGATCTCTATGTATGGATGTGAAAGTTGGACAGTAAAAAAAATGGATAATAGAAAAATCAACTCATTTGAAATGTGGTGTTGGAGGAAAGCTTTGTACATACCATGGACTGCAAAAAAGACAAATAATTGGGTGTTAGAACAAATTAAACCATGGTCAAATTAAACTATCACTAGAAAGTAGAATGACGAAAATGAGGTTATCATACTTTGGACACATCATGAGAAGACATGATTCACTAGAAAAGACAATAATGCTGGGAAAAACAGAAGGGAGTAGAAAAAGAGGAAGGCCAAACAAGAGATGGATTGATTCTGTAAATGAAGCCTCAGACCTGAACTTACAAGATCTGAACAGGGTGATTCACGACAGATGCTATTGGAGGTCACAGATTCATAGGGTCACCATAAGTTGTAGTCGACTTGAAGGCACATATCAACAAGGCCAAGAGAGAAGGGGGTGTATATATTTCCCAGGGGAAGAAGTAAGAGAGAGAGTGTGTGTGTGTGTGTGTGTGTGTGTGTGTGTGTGTGTGTGTGTGTGTGTGTGTGTGTGTGTGTGTGTGTGTGTGTGTGTGTGGAGAGTGTGCGTGCGTGCATGTTTCCTGTTGAAAGATTTCTGTTGATTTCCTGTTGAAACACCAACGCAGTGTATGGCACCTGTGAAAACACAAATTCCAAGTTAGAAGTCTTTAGGAAAGGGATCAAAAGTAAAACTGATGGTATAGCAGTGCCTTTATACAAATCTGTGGTGCAATCACACTTGGAATTTTGTGTCCAATTCTGGTTACCACCTCCAAAAATACATTTTAGGAGCTGGAAAAGGAGCAGAAAAGCCAACTTAAATGATTAGGTTTCTTGAGTAGGTCCCTTAAAAGGAATGGTTACATTTGTGAATATTTTGTTTAGAAAAAAGGGGAGGGGTGGTAATGGTATGATAGAGGTGTGTAAAATTGTGCATGGTGGGGAGAAAGATGATAGAGACAAGTTTTCCCCCCTCTCATATTATTAGAACCCAGGGTGCCCAGTGAAGGTGAATGGTGGAGATTTAGGACAGACAAAAGCCGGAGCAGGGTAGTGGCATAGTCAGGGTTGTGCAGGTCCATCAGCACGAACACTGGATTGGGTCCACCAGTGCACCCTCAGAGCCTCCTACCCCCACACCATCCCAATGACCACAGCCAGAGTCCAGAGGATGGTTCTGCAGCACAGCCCGCCGCACCAGATACTCCTGGACAAAAGAAAGTACATCTTTATACACTACATGAAATTCACTAGCGCAAGATGTAGTGACAATCATCGACTTAAAGGGAGGTAGATAAATTCATGGAGCATAAGGTTATTAATGGCTTTTGATAAGCTATACTACCTCCAGGATCAGAGGTGCTATGCGTCTGAATATAAGTTGCTAGGGATCAACACAGAGAGACAGAGCTATTGTCCTCATGCCCTGCTTATGGGTTTCCCATAGGCATCTGGTTGGTCATGGTGGGAAGCAGGATGTTAGACTAGATAGGACTTTGATCTGATCCATCATAAGAACTGTTCTCACAGTGGGCAATCAAATGCCTATGGGAAGCCCGCAAGGAAGGCCTGAGGGCAACAGCACTCTCCCCTCCTGTGGTTTCCAGCAACTGGTAATCAGAAGCATCCTGCCTCCAACTGAGGAGGGAGAGCATAGCCATCAGATCTGCGCATATGCTGAATGAAAGTTTTAATTTTTTCTTCTCAGATTACTGTTTTCAAAAGTCAAATTGGAATCACTCTGCAGGGGCCCAGATGAGGCACTCCTTACTTGTAAACACATGTTGCAGATCTGGAAATCCTGTTACAATCTCACTAACCCCAGGTAGGACAATATGGAACAATATAGAATGCATTGTTGGTAAGGGATCCATTTCATATAAATATAGTTTGTTTCGGGGATGTAATGTTCCAGGTTATATTTCATTAAAATGTTGCTGCTGCTGCTGCTGCTGCTGTTTGTTTTCTCATCATGTTGGGTGTGTTTCTGTTGTGGCCATGGTGCATGTGAACGGGGCTGTCTTGATTTATGTATTTTAACTGGAAAAATATGAACTGTTCAGCCAGAGTTACCATTAAGATAGGAAACAAAAATGAAATTTGTGTTGTACCCAATTGCACTTTCTGCTGACAGATTGCTCTTTGAATCCAACAGAGGCTTCTTTTAGTGGAAATTGGGGAAGGTGATTTTGCTCTGATTTCCCCCTTCCCTTTGCAGGGGAAGTGTTCAGTCTGCTCTAGAGGATTGCGGAACCCTTTCAAACAGTGTGGTAGGTGGTGCAGGGGACTACAGGAGAAAGAAGAAATTTGCAGAAGTCATTTTCTCTACACCTTTTTGGCTTGTGGAAACCTCCACTAGATCAAAGAGCTTTCCATTGGTGGAGAGAGATAATTGGATCCAGCCTTTTTTATTTAATACCAAGGAGATGAATGTGGGCATTGTTGGGATATATATGAAAAGAGGGTCCAACAGAAAAATCTTTATCTAGGGAAATGAACCATGTACCATAACCCTCTTTCAGTCACATGCCATAGTGGTGGATGTTCAGAACAAGTAGGAGAGATTCTGATTTGCTTTCAGGAATAAGAGAGAGTTCATCAAGCTTTGCTTGGCAAAATGAGAGTTTTGATAGTAGAAAAGTTTTATCTGGTAGCACTTATGCTAAATTCCAGTCAAGTACATTTTGGTTTTTTTAAAGTCATAACAACTGCATATATCCTAAATCAAAGAATTGTATGAAAAAAATGGATTACAAAGTAAATGAAAAGAAACAGAGATACCACGCCATAGCAAGAGATTTCAGAATAATATTCCATCCCATATCATGCTATCAGATGAGCAATGCCCTCCATGCAGTGTATCACATTTCTCTTTTCAAATTCTCTAAAGGCCAGCATGTAATAGCTCTGGCCCTGCTGTGAGTTAACAACCTTCATGTGGCTGTCTCTTTATGCCAGGTGACTGACTGGGAGTAACTGACTTGGGAGTAAATGCTTTCACATGTGCCTTACTCAAGTAGATTACCTTTAGCAGTCTTGTTAATGTCATTCAGAGCCAGACTTTAAATGAGTGACTAAATATGGGGCAAATGTTTATATTTTGCTCAATGCCTGTGAATTTTACTATCTCTCCCTCTTGTAGGTAAACAGTTAGTTATGGCTTCCTTTCTTCCCCTCAAAATGTTGATTCATTTATGCACATAAAGCAGACAAATGAGGCAGAGGAGAAAGTATAACTTACCAGTTTTGCATCATGCACTTATTATGAACTAAAGAAACTCACTGATAAATCTTTGTTTTCCCAGTTATGGTTTGACCGCCCAAAAAGTGATGTTTCATTCATCTGTTCACCTAAAATTTTGAAGCAGGATCCATACTGGCATTGGTACACCGATTGATGCAAGGCTCTGGTTCTGTAGAGTCTTATTGCTCCCCTCATTACCTCAGCATTTGTTTCTGTGGTCAGGTGAGGAGGCAAGTCTTAAATGTATATTAAGCCTTATGCATAATGGAAGAGTCCTGCTGAACCATATCAAAAGCCTATCTAGTCCAGCATCCTGTTTTCTACAGTGGTCAGCCTGATGTCTATGGGAAGTTAACCAGCAACACCTAAGGGCAAAAGCCTGCTCCTGTTCCCCAGCAATTGCCTCCAATCCTGGAGGTAGTATATATTTATTTATTAAATTTATATCCCAGCCTTCTTCCTGAAAGAGCCCAGGGCGGCAAACATAACAAAATAATTTAATAGCAACAAAAATATATGACCGTCATGACTGATAGCTATTGATATCCGTATTCTCTAGTAGCCATTAATACCCTTGTGTCTAATCCTCTTTTAAAGCCATTCAACTTGATGGCCATCACCACGTCTTGTGATAGCAAATTCTGTGCTTTATGCTTTATGTGAAGAAATACTTCTGCTTGTTTGTCCTCAGTTTTCTGAATCTTCCATTTCATTGGATAACCCTGAGTTCTAATATTATGAGAGATTGGTGTTAATCCCTCTGAAATGTGCTGTCCCCACTTGATGATGGATAACACTCTTCACACTAGGAATACAATTGAAGCTGCCCAATAAGCTTTTTTATCAGGAAGATGGTATGAAACGTGATTCACATTGTACAGCTCCTGTTCTGAAGTTGATGAATTTTTCACCAGGACTAGAGCAAAATTAGAATGGTCTGACCATGGAGACTGATGGAATCTGATGGATTCCCGACTGTTCAGGCCTTATGGAATGGTGAGGCTCATAGGGCCATTTACAATTGCTCCTGCGAGCCCTCTCTAGTACCATGGAGCCCGCTTCGCTCCTTGGTATACCGAGAAACTGTATTCGATTAAACGGACAGCGCAAGGGCTGGATCATAAGTGGCATCAATCTCACTCTGGAGCTGATTGATCATGTGATCAGGCACATAACCAGGTCTGCCATATAGCTATAGGGGGCAGCTAAGAGATCCTATTTTGTTACCTCCATTGTGTTCATTTATTCCTGGCGGAGTTGTTCCATGTGGTCTGGAGGTTGGGCTGTCTTGAGTAGGGACCGGACCTCTGGAGCAAGTACTGTCTAGTTGCAACTGATTGGCTAAACACTTTGAGGCAAAGTTGCTTGGCTCTGCATTGATTTAGACAATATTCTTGTGGCAATGCCGGCTGCGATGTCCAGAACAACATCAAACCCATTGTTGTGGGATTAATTCCAGTTAATGCGGCATGATGATGTGGATGCCGGCAATGATGCACCTGACTACCTGCTCCTTACATCCTTGTCCTTTCTGGCTTACTAATGCTAGCTGGAGTGGAGTCACTGAAGGGATCCAAGGGTATGATAAACACATCTTTGTGTGGTGAAATGTTGCCTACTGCCCTTAAAGAGGCATGGTAAGCTCACTGCTTAAAAAGCCCACTCTGGACCCAATGGAGTGTAATAACCATAGAACACTTGCCAACACCCCTTTCAGGACAAAGGTGGTAGAGAGGGCAGATTTCATCTGGGATAATGTGGAAAACTCATCTCTAGGAAAAGTTTTTTTTTCTTTTACAGATACTTCCTTTTCAAGAACAGCAATATGTTTTCCATAATTTCTTAGGAAATATAATGTGAAACGTTAGCACATCACTAACAATCTGTTACATGGTATACTGAAAACACAATATGAGAAAAAGTATCCTTTCTATCTTTCTGTTCTCTTGCATTTTACAAATATATTTCTGGGTTGTTTTTTTTAATAACTTTTTCAAAAACTTAAGTTTTTGCATTTCTCAGATTAGAAAAAAACACATTTTTTTTAAAGATACCGTTGTTTCCATTCCCACATCCTGACCCTTGCGCCTCTACATTTTTATGTGGTATTTAAAATGTAACACATTCCCTGTGGGAGTTTATTATAGACCAGTATGTATTTGTGTTACTTTTGTGAACACAAGAAACATAAGAAAAGATAACGGAGAGTTCCTGACATAAACAAATTAATGCTGTTTAAGTTGTCAGGCAGTACCTGATGGTGAGCCGGAGCTGTGAGGCCATGCTCTCACACTGGCATCACTGAAGCTTACCTGGACAGAGCAGGGCATCGGTGAGGTAAGGGCTAGGTAGACACACTGGTGGGAGCACCAGCCTGGTTCTGCCAGTATGTCCACACAGCCCCTGTCCTGGCTGGACGCCAGTGGTGGGAGGGCACCTCTATGGTTCTGCCCCACCTCACTCGTCACTACAGTTGTCAGGGATCTTTTCAAATGTCATTTTCTGTTAATCACTAAAGCATTTGTGTATTCCCCTAACTGCCGTATACTTTAGGGCATGCTGTATGCAGATTGACACCAGCTAGGATTAAAGCAGGGATGGGGAACCTTACCCCCAGTGGCCAAATGTGGCTCTCCAGGCCTTGCTATCTGACCCTCAGAACTCTTCCCAGACCACACCCCTTACTGGCTTTGTTTCGCATCCCGGGTGTTTTTGTGTGGCTGGAATGTGCCTTTGAACTCTGATGGTGCGTCATGCTTGCCTGGATGAAGAATAAAGAGGAATGTGCCGGTTTCAGTAGAAACTGGCCTACCGTACAAAGGTATATTTTACCTTTGTTGCTCCAAACACCTGTGCTCCCCTCCCCTCCGGCTTGGAAGGCTGCCCAGAAAGGAATGCTGCCGTTGGGCTGGAAAAGGTTCCCCATTCCTGGATTAAAATCTCAAGAGAGGGCTGCAGCATCGCGTGCATCCTCACCCAGACCTATCATTGTGTCTTACCAAGCCTGAAGCTAGAGATGCTCCTAATGATGCATTAAGAATCAGAGTTCATTGAGAGCTCTGAAAAATAATTCAGTAGCATCCTAGGGTTCATTTTAGTCAGAGTCAACGTTTGTCAGATGTAGTGATGGACCAGAACAAAGGGCATGTGATTCTTTGCCTGCCACCCAAACTATTAATAATTAATGATTAATGCCAGGTGGCATTACTTCTGCTTGTGATCTGGCAGTAGTGTGCGCAGAGCCTATTTTTCATAACGATACTAATAACAACAATGGTAATAATAAACATAAAAACAATGAAAATACTACTAGGCTTCAATTTTCATTTTCCAGTAATATCACATTCTTATGCACAGCTTTTTATTAGGAGACCATACTTACAGGATTATGCTTTGAATTAATTATTCACTGGGTAAGCATCTGGGAAATATATAGTTAAATTAATTGCTCACCTGTAAATTTAAAAAGTTGGTTTCAGTCATATTTAAGTCAACAAATTGTATTTTGGTTAAGCTAGAAGTGGATTACATCCATTGCTTTTGCTGATAGAATCAGTAGGCTCAGAAGCAGCGTTTTTCATCTTGAACGTATTTTGAAGCTATTTCTCCATTCTGTATTTGACAGCATGTTCTGCTCATTTGAGTTTCCAGAGTGCTGATTTGAGTAGTATGATGGCAGTTCCTTTTTACTCCTAAATTTCAGCATGATATACATGCAAAGAATTGCAGTAATATGTTTAGACCTTACAACTTCTGCAGTTTACTTGATGTTGGCACAGAATTTAATCATGTTTAGCCAATGCTTTTCTGATGAGCTTGATGCACTCTTGGCTAGAAATATTTTTAGTAGTGATTACCCTAGAGAACAATGTACATTTTGGCCAGCTTTGAACCACAGACATTATACCATTCCCATTTCAAGAGAAGCTATATAATTTTCAAATGACATCATTCATTAGCTGCGTCAGTTTCTCTACTTCTTACTAAGTAAGTTAGGGTAAATTGGCCGCCACAGTCACTTACGGACCCACTGTTAAAGACCTTATCTTGGAAGACAATCTTACTCGGCCACAAGTGATCGCCAATGAATGAATTGTAACATTGCTTCTCCTGCCTTATATTTTGAGCTTATATGAACTTCGATATTAAACCACAATTAATTCCCTAGCTGTGGCAGCAGTAACGGAGGCATTTGAACATAGAAAAGAACTCTCTTGGATCATATGTATGATTTCTGTTCATCCACCAATGAAATGCTTTTACATACTTGTGCCTAATGAAAATGTATGATTTATTTGCATAAAATTATTTAAAAATGAAAATCTTTGAGACTAGCTTATATCATAGAGCTGGCTTTACTAACCTTTTTAGGCCTGTGGACACATTTCAGTTTTGAAGGGGTGCTGTGGACCCCACCTCCTCTGGTCACTTCTCTCTCTTTTCCCCAGATCAGCATGCACACACTTTGCTTTTCCAGATGATCTGGGTAAAAGTCAGATCCAGTAGAGTTGATCTGAGCCTTTAAAAGCACCATAGAGCTACAAGATGAAATGGGAAATAGTGTCCCTCTTCTAACTTTCTCCTTCAGCTCTGAACCTTTCAAGGGAAAAAGTGAACCACCCTTACCACATCATACCCAAGATGAGTTGCTGGTGGGATTGTGTGTGTGTGTGAGCGCGCTCAAAGGCTTCACAGGCAGCAGAGGAAGATTTTTCACTCATGGACACCATCTTGCTGACTCCTGTATAGAGAATCAGTGATCCTCTCCCAGAACCTGTTTACATCAGCAGCCATTTATACCTTACAGTGGTGGAGGGAGAGGCAAGACAGCAAAGATCCCTCCATTGGCTTGGCTGGGCCTATTGCTTGTCCCCCAGAACTGTCTCTTCAGCAGCCATATATAGCCAGTTACCAGAAGAACAATGATGTAATTTGCTGTAACTAGATTTGGTACCTAAATCTAGTTGTCATGGGTTTCCCCCCTCTCTCTTTGAGTGCATAGTAAAAGTTAGGCTTCATAGACGTTGATGAGCATGATGGTAGTTATATGAACACTGCAGACAGTTCCACGCAAAATACAGGCTGCCAGATTCAGAACCAGCTAGGGCGCTCCCACATACAGTGCATTACACTAATGACAACAGGCAGTAATGAACAACAGTAATGAATCTCCCAGGCTACTCTATATTGGAACAGACCATTTGTTGCTACTGCCGTCATGCCATCTCTGTTAAGGAGACTTTCACAGCTGAGGGTTACATGGTAACAGCAGGAACACATGGACTGTTTCAATGTGTATTAGACTTGTTGCATGTGGCAAGCCATATTCTAGACCTTGTTTTCTGGACTCAACCACCATCGTGGTGTTCTTGCACCATCTCTGTCAGCTCAGTCAAGAAGGCTGTTGTGGAGTGGAAGTGGTTGATACACCAACAGAATCCATATTCTCTTTCAACCACCCATTATTAGGTAACACATTCATAATGGATTGTGTCTAAAACTGGGTGCCTAGTAAGTAATATACTATCCTTATGGACCACAGCAGCTTTTCTACCCATAATGCTCCTGTATCAGCTACCCAGCTGGGAGCAACTGAGATCAAATGGCTCCCCCTGTGCTAGCCTGGAGCCAGCCAGCCAAGCTTCCATAAGAGGTTATTTATCTTCAACTTCATTTTCTTCCTCGCTGATGTTTAGCACAGCATTGTTCATGTATCAAGGAAGTAATTAATACAGCAGTTTCCAGGAAATGTGTGATGACTGATGTAATAGTTACTGGTTGATAAAATGGGCTAAGGAAGGTCCCTTCTGTTTCCTGTGGATTACTGTAATTGCATCATTGCACATGGAATTAGCTGTACAGCAGTGCTGCGTTGGTGTCTTGCAAAATCTTCTGTACCATTTTTGACAGCAGCCAGACAAAGAAAGGAAATAGTTTCATTCTGTATATAGAATGCATTGCTCGAAAATGGATTTAGAAGTTTCACTGAGAGGAAATTGCCAAGGGTTTATTCAGATTCAAAACCAGAAAGCCATTTTCCAGTTTAGAGTAGAAATGAAGAAACCAGGATTTCTACTACTCTTGCACCACTTTCAAAAACCAGATCCCCTTGGATCTGGCAGTGGTGTTGTAACAAGAGTGCTAAGAAGTATTACCTTCTCATAGAAGGATGTGCATGGGCATTATATGCTTGTAAATGTGGGAGGGAGTAAAGCAAGGGGGGATTTTGAAGGAAAAGATGTGCAGGATCTAGTAGTGGACAGGAAGCCAGTGTAGGGATTTAAAGAGCAATATTGCATTGTCAGAGCAATTTTTAAAAGGGAATAATTGTAGTAACAAAGTGAGGGATGCATGAGTGTTTCAAGATGAAACAATGGAAGACTAGAGCCAGGGCTGGGAACCTCCAGTTCCAGTTTCAAATTCCAAACTAATTCCACTATGGCCTGCAAGTCCATTTTCCCTAAACCCCACCAACCTGTCAATCACTCAGTGACATCAGCAAGGGGTTCAATTCTGCATTGGCTGCACAGATCAGTTCCCCAAAGGGAACTGGTGCAGGCAGCCAATACAGCAGGATTCAGCCTCATCACCTGAAGAGCAGGGCTAAATCCTGCTGAGTTTGGCTGCAGGAGTCAATTCCATGCAGGGAACTAGCACATACAGCCAGTACAGCAGGATTTAAGCCCCTGCTCATTTCTCATGTCCCAAAACTTCCCTACTTTGTCCTTTGCTTGTACATCTTGACCACCCTTCCCCCTTGCCATCCAGAATGTCTTTTGTTTCCTCAGATCACCCCCCTTACTGCCCCTTGTGTCTGGAACTGCCTTTCAGAATGCCCCTGTGAGGCCACTTCTATAACTTCTTTCATACCCCTCCTGAAAACTCACCTTTCTTGTGAAGCTTTTAGAATGACCTCCTACCCAGATCCAATGCCCTGTTGTAACTTGGGCTGTATACACACTTAACCGTTTGTACAGTAGGGCCCCACTCATACTGCAGGTTAGGTTCCAGACCCCCGCCGGAAAGCGGATCAGCTGTAGCATGGGGGTCTGGAACCTAACCTACTGATCGCACCAGAGGAGGAGAAGATCAGATCTTCCCCTCCTCTGGCGCAATCAGCTGGAGTGCGGGGAGCTCCAGCCCCCCCTCCAGCTGATCGCCCTGCTGGCGCTGTATTAGCAGAACGCCGAAAAGCGGGGCACCGAGAAGCAGGGCCCTACTGTAGTGTAAAAATGTAGTTTTTCTCAGTATGGAATTGTTCTCAACATTCTGCTTCCAGTCTAGATTTATAGATCCTGCTGTCCAGATGGGTGGGTTTAGTTACCCTCCCTTTGTCATTGGGCAGATACGGATACAGTCTCCAGTGCTGGGACTGCCTACATGTGTTTCCAAATGGACACACTATGGGGCAATGCAGAATCAATCTGCTGTGAGCTTTTATTTTCTGAATGAAGCTAGTTTGTCAAGAAGCGCTTTTCAAGGGCAAAAAATATGCAATAGATCAAGACTGTTTGTGAGCTATGTAGAAAAACAAGAACTCAAATCTTGATTAATTTTAGAATAAAATGTGATGTGTAAGCAGCCTGTGCCTACATATATGTAGCTGTAGGAATTGCATGTTCTTCCAGCTGGTCCCTCCTTCCCCTGTTGCTTCCTTGGTCTGTTTTTAGCCTGTAAGCCCCTTGGGAGAGGGATCTGTCATCTCATTCTATGGAAGGTGCCATGTAAAGACTTCAGTCTTGTTTAAAAAACAAACAAACTAGATCTCCCAAATCTACCAAGTGGAGCCAAGTATTTGCCTGCGATAGTGGCTCAGTGGGGCAAATACACTTAGAATTAAAGAAAGGTAAAGGGAACCTTCTCATGCATAGACCAGAAATTTGTTTTCAAAATCAGAACTGAGGTCTTACCCTTTTCATGCAAAAACATCCACTCCTTGCTTCTTCATTTCAGCTGAGAGAAAGAGACTTTTAGTTGTGTCTTTGAAAGATCTGCAAGAAAAGAACCCTTGCTGATCTGCTGTAAATCACCCAGATATCTACCCAGTGCATCCCAATCTAGTTTTTGTCTATCCCTTCAGAAACCTCTGAAATAATATGAACCCCAGTGTGCAAATATTTTGACTAGTATAAAATACAATGTTTTTTGTGGGGCATATGAATTGCTGTGTATCCTGTCAACAGAGAAAGGACACATAGCACTGATTTGTATATATTAAGAACTATAATGTAACCTAAATCTTACTCTTTTCTTTTAAAGCTTTAAACAACTAATGCCTTGCATTGTTTTCTACAGCGACTCTGGACGGGGCAGCAGTTTGTTAGACAGAGCCATTGCCGACAGGCGACAGCTTAGTACTATTACTTTGCCAGACTTCAGTGACCCTGAAACAGGTGAGGATTAGTGTCTACAACAATAAAGTGTCAGAGGCAATATGTGTTGTCTGCTAGATGCTATGATCTAAAACCAATCAAAACAGCTGACTTGCTGTAATATATTTACTGGGGTTTTGTTTAGTTACCTATTCCAAAAATATATAAGGGCATTACATTTGTACACATGAAATACAAGCTTAAGCACAATAAACTACTACTAAAGCCTACTCTAAAGTTGTGTGTTTGCTCTCTCTTGAGTTAAGTGTTTAATACAAGCATTATGTATGCTGAGGGCCAAAAGGTCACAAGTCAAAGGCCTTTGTGACTGGGGCTGCAAATCCTGTGCATGTGTACTGAACAGTAAGCCTGTTGCAGATGGCTAATGTCTGGACCTCCAACTCCCATCAGCCCCAACCAGTATAGCCAGGGATGATGGGATCTGTACTCCTGCATCGTTTGGAAGGCCAAGCCCCATTTGTTACCTGCAAACCCTTCCACACATGTAAAGAAGTTTGCTGCATTGTGTCTTATCTAAATAATATTTAAGAACATACAATATTTTTTACAGTATAAAGAAATGTACGCTTTCCTGCACAACTTCTAGTTTGTTTTTTACTGGCTAATTAGAAGCATACTTCAGTTTAGGGATGGTCTCATAATACGAGGACACATTTAAACTAAAAATTATTTTACAGCATGTCAGATAATGAACCTATCGTTTAACGGAGAACTAAAATAAATAGCATAATTTATCCCATAAAGGTAAAGGTAAAGGTAAAGGTGTCCCCGCACTTATAGTGCGAGTCGTTTCCGACTCTTAGGGTGACGTCTTGCGACGTTTACTAGGCAGACCGTATATATGGGGTGGGTTTGCCAGTTCCTTCCCTGGCCTTTCTTTACCCCCCAGCGTATGCCGGGTACTCATTTTACCGACCAGGGATGGATGGAAGGCTGAGTGGACCTCGACCCCTTTTACCGGAGATTCAACTTCCTCCTTCCATTGGAATTGAACTCTGGCCGTGAGCAGAGCTTCGGCTGAGTTACCGCTGCTTACCACTCTGCGCCATTGGTCCCTAATCTCTCTGGGTAATCTCTTTTATGTCCATCTGTTTTCATTGGAGTACAAAACCCATTTTATATCTTCACAGGCAAGCATTGTGTGGCCATAATGGCTAAGAATAAAATTCTTTGTTATTAAAGATAAAATGTAGAAAGAAATCTCCATTTCTGGTGTTTTAAATGAAAATGGCTAATATGTGCAACTCTGTACTATCTTTCCTTTCCAATTGTGTCTTGGTAATGGTACATGCTTCCCAGTCTTGTGTGAGAATTGTAATGTTTCACATTGTTATATATATGAGTTCTTATTTAGGCAGGCTTTAATTCTAAAATCCTACTAGCTATTTGCAGACAACTTAGCACCTATACACAGTGGCAGAATCAGGCCATAACTAGTTGGTCCCACCTCTCTGGACCTCTCTGCTATCAATGCGATGAGTTCATGTTCAAATTAAGGGCCTTTACACATTGCCCCCTATTTGATGTCCAATGTACAAATGACAGGCAAGTTTGGAGGCTGGAACTGGGAAGGAGGTGGGGCTGAACACCTGTTGTGCATAGGCACAATGTGATCTGCACAGGGCTATCTAACATCCAGCTCAAAATATAACACTTACTTTACAGTAAGTCTCTATTTAAAGACCTTAATTACACAGTATCTGTTTAAAGTGGCACTGTTTTTTTAATAGTCAAGACTAAATTTTAAATTTTGGAGTTTTGAAAATCCAAATATGAAATGTGGTACAGTTTTTTGTTTACAGATTTTAAGAAAAAGGTTATTTCCTTAGGATAGCCGAGATTGCTACAAAAATTGAAACAAGATAAATTCATTAGATACGTTCTACTAGCACGTCTGTCTTCAGAATGCACTTCAAAAACCAATCATTAAATTAATGGATTTTTATTATTTGTGCACATTTTAAACCTAGGTGTATTCATTTGAGATGCTAAAATGAAAGGTGTGTGATTTTAATTCTTATGGTCAACGCCAAGAAGTAAATGTGCCAATGGGAATTTTCTCCTTTGTAGTCTAAAGCAACCAGATAACACTGAAGGAGAAAATACATCCAAATTTAAAACAATCAAACACCCCAGTTCAACAACCTATTACTGAATGAACCCCCTAATCTACAGGGCAGATGACATTGGATAACAACTCATCCACCAATTCATGGAGATATGATACCAGTCAGGCCTAAGGTTGCCAGGTCTCTGGTTTTCACCCAGAGACTCTGAATTTTTGAGGGTCCTCTGTGGGTCTCTGGGGGAGTCACCTCAATCTCCAGACTCTCAGCTTTCATTTTAAAAAAAGTAAGCTTCTAGATGATCTGGTTCAAGAGATATACACCAAAATGTCAGCACCCCCTACAACTTCTATTAAATGAGCTTGTAGCTGGCTGCTCTAACCCTGCCCTTTCATGTTTGTAGCCAGTAACTGGAGTCAGGGTTGTGATTGACACGGGATTTGCTGACTTTCAGGAAATAGCTAGAACCCATTGCAAGGCCAGAAAACTGTTGTCTTTTCCTGCTTGTCTGAAAATCTCATAAATTGAGGAAGTATATAGCTTTCAGCAGTAGCAAAAATCCCTTTCTCTGTGTGTGCAGGTCAGGAGATGTAGAACAAAAAAATCACAGCAGGATCTTGGTAGGCAATTGTTTACTGTGAACAATTTCAGTTATGATTATAATAAAAGTGTACATGCAGGGTTTTTTAAATTACTTGCAAAAATAGCATATTATACGTTTTATCTTTCAAATAATTTTTGAACAGAAATTTAAAAGAAGTGTACATGCAGCTTGTTTAAATTTTCCTGGGCTGTTGAAGAGGGCAGTTTGTCTAATTCATAGCCTGTTTTGAAAACCTTCCCAATATGAAGCTTTAAGTCTGTACTTGCTTTTCTGGGAGTAAAGCTGCAATGTTAATCTCACCCACTGGGAGAAAACCCCATTAAATTTAGTAGGACTTTTGAGTAGACATAGTTAGGATTGTGCTGTAAATCAATGGGACTTTTGAGTGAATGTAGCAAAGGATTGTGTTTCTGTTGTAAATCTTTCTCTTCCTCTCCAATCCTATTTTTAAAGCAATTAAATGGGGCTTACCTAGGTGTCACTGCTTTTATTTTGTACAAAACTATTAATACTGATTTTTTTAAAATGTTCTGTAATGACCAACTGGTTTTGATAATAAACTATCATATGGGGTGTATGTAATTTTACATTTCCAGTGTGTGTGTATCTGGAATCTTTCCAACAACCCTGTGAGGTAGGGTTGGAAACCTCAGCAGCTCATAACAAGAAATAAATCCATTTAAAATCCAGTAGCCATAAAACAAGTATAAAACAGTTGCAAAACAGCTTAAAGTGGCATGATTCTGAATCACTTCAGGTTGCAGTCCTGTGCAGGCTTGCCGGTTTGAGTAAGCCCCATTGAATACATTGGGACTTGCTTCTGAGTAAAGATGCATATAATTGCACTATAAATATCTTTACAGGTTGTGTAAAAAATAAACGTCTTTGACAGTCATGCTTATATAAATATTTCTTCATACTATGTCCCAATAAGTGTCTGATTTCACATTACGGTTGTACATTATTATTTCCTCTACATTTTAAGTGTGCCCTTCTTCCTCGGGGTGGTCATGGTCCCCCTCGGTTGTTACCACCCTCAGGGGCAGATTAGATTGAGAGATGGTGAGTAGCCCATGGTCACCCAGTAAACTTTGTGATTTCCTTTTTATAAAATTAATTAAAATTATTTACATGCAGGCAAAGTTTATGAAGTAGAACTACCCAATACATTTAAAGCACATCCAACTTGCATTTAAAGCACATGATGTCCCCCAAAGAATCCTGGGAGGTATAGTTTTCCCCTCACAGTTATAGTTCCCTTAACAAGCTACAGTTCCCATGATTCATGGCATTGAGAAAGTGGATAGAGAAAAGTTCTTCTCCCTCTCTCATAATACTAGAACTCGTGGACATTCAAAGAAGCTGAATGTTGGAAGATTCAGGACAGACAAAAGGAAGTACTTCTTTACTCAGCGCATAGTTAAACTATGGAATTTGCTCCCACAAGATGCAGTAATGGCCACCAGCTTGGACGGCTTTAAAAGAAGATTAGACCAATTCATGGAGGACAGGGCTATCAATGGCTACTAGCCATGATGGCTGTGCTGTGCCACCCTAGTCAGAGGCAGCATGCTTCTGAAAACCAGTTGCCGGAAGCCTCAGGAGGGGAGAGTGTTCTTGCACTCGGGTCCTACTTGCGGGCTTCCCCCAGGCACCTGGTTGGCCACTGTGAGAACAGGATGCTGGACTAGATGGGCCACTGGCCTGATCCAGCAGGCTCTTCTTATTTTCTTATGTTCTTATTCTGTGGTGGGATTCATGTGCTTCAAATGTGCTTTAATTGAATGGTTTAATTGAATAGCTACGTCCCTATCTGAGTCAGGAGGACCTTACATCGGTGGTACATGCTCTGGTAACCTCGCGTTTGGATTACTGCAATGCGCTCTACGTTGGGCTGCCTTTGAAGACAGTTCGGAAGCTGCAGCTAGTGCAAAATGCGGCCGCCAGATTGCTGACAAGGACCAAGCGGTCCGAGCACATAACACCTGTTCTGGCACGCTTGCACTGGCTACCAATATGCTTCCGGGCCAGATTCAAAGTGTTGGTATTGACCTATAAAGCCTTATACGGCACGGGACCACGCTATCTGTCGGACCGCCTCTCCCGATACGAACCCGCCCGTTCACTACGTTCTGCTACGAAGGCCCTCCTCCGGGTTCCGACTCATAGGGAGGCCCGGAGGGTGATGACAAGATCTAGGGCCTTCTCAGTGGTGGCCCCCAAACTGTGGAACAGTCTTCCCGAGGAGGTGCGCCTGGCGCCGGCACTACTATCCTTTCGGCGCCAGGTTAAAACCTTCCTCTTTCCCAATGCATTTTTAACTTAAGTTATTGATTTCTTTTTGTTGTAACTGACTTTTGATCGTTTATTGTTATATGCTATATGTTTTTATTGTATTATATTGTGTATTTTATTATATTCCTTGTTGTTCACCGCCCAGAGAGCTTCTGCTAGTCGGGCGGTATATAAGTGTAATAAATAATAATAATAATAATAATAATAATAATAATAATAATAATACCCTAGGTGTGCTGTGCATTCATTAGTGAATTGAAAAGAACTATTTTAAAAGAGACTTTTTTAAACAGGGGAAGGGCTGTAGCTCAATGGTAGGGCACATGGTATGCATGCAAAGGTCCAAAATCCAATCTCTGGAAAAGACTATTGTCTGGAATCCTGGAAAGCCAATGCTAGTCCATGTCATCAGTACTGAGCTATATGGGCCCAAATGGCCTGACTAGGTATAAGGCAGATTCCTTTGTGCCTAAAAGAGGAAAGAGACCCAAGGGCCACAGTGATCCCGAATTTTATTTATGTATTTTATTTACAACATTTACATACTGCTTTATTATAAAAAAAAACCTCAAAGCGTTTTTTTACAATAATGAAATTATTGGCAAAAACAGTTAAAGACAGTTTTTAAAAACATTCAAAATAATAAAACCAACAATGCTTTAAAAATAGAAAAAAACATAATAGCTTCTACATGCCTGGGTAGGCTTGCCTAAACAAAAATGTTTTTAGCAGGTGCCAAATAGGCAGGGATTTCCAAAGCATAGGTCCTGCAAACACTAAAGGGTCAATTTATTACAAGAGCAGAACAAGTACTATGTGGCGCCCATAACATGGAAGCACACCTTGAACTTGGCCTCATAGCAAATTGGCAACCAGTGCAGATTTCAGAGCAGGGGTATTATGTGCTAATATGGTCTCACTCATGTCAGCAATCATGCCACAGCATTCTGCACTAACTGCAGCTCCCAGGTCAGGTTGTGCTGCATGGGGATTTCTGTGACCTTGACTGACTGGCTGCCAGGATTTTTTTAGTTTTGGTTAGGAACTGGTTGTGGGATGCTGAGTTTTCTGCCTTACTCATAGGAATCTTGTGGTTGGTATGGTATTGCATTTAGGAAATCATCACTGTCATTTGTTTTTCTTTTTCATTTGCATTTCATTTACCTCTGACCTCACTCCCTTACATCCATAAAAGCAACAACAGTGGTTCCATGAGCTCAGCTCAACTCTCTAAACCCCATTGATGATGCACCTTGTTGGTTGCATGATGGTTTGTTTCTTGCCTAATAGTGGTAAAAGAGAATTCACATACTGGGAAGTGTGGCTTCAGTTGCTGTTTTTCCCAATGTACTGCCTGTGAAGGTAGACCAAACCATGTGTGTTTTCTCTCTGTCAGTTATTACCCACTAAAATTAGGTTGGCTGTTAAAGTTAGTTTATAGCAGCCCGCAGAGTAGGCAGAAAAGGGTAGAGAGGATAAAAAGGGGCAGAAAATGGTAGCGAATCTTCCTAAATCTTACTCATTTCTCAAACCTCTCTCTGCAGTGAAGGGTCAAGTCTGCAAAGATGTTTGGAGCAGCCACATTAGGGGAGGGTATTCCAAGCACGGGGTTGCCAACCCTCCTTTGAGGGCCTCCTGTAGTTATGTTATGAGGAGGTCCGTTCCGCACACCATAGGCAGAGAGAGGACCTTTAGTGTAGTGGCACCTACCCTTTGGAATTCCCTCCTCTTAAATATTAGTCAGACTCTGTTATCTTTTCAGTGCCTACTGAAGACCTTTCTCTTTCAATAAGCCTTTTAAGTAGAGACCTTATCCCAGTTTGTGTCTGTGTTGAAATTTCTTTTTAATATGTTTTTAAATCTTTTTTAACATGTTTTTAAATCTTTTTTTAAAATATGTTTTAAATCTTTTTTTAAAAAAGATGCTTTTTAAGGAAGTTTTGTTTTAATATATTTTAAAGTTTTTATAATATCTTAAAGTGTTTTTAGTGCTTTTGTTTGCTGCCCTGGGACTCCTACTGGGAGGAATGGCGGGATATAAATAAATAACTAAATAAAATGGATATCTTTGCAGAGGATCCCTAGTCAAGGCTTACCAACAACAGAATCCTAACCATATCTATTCAGAAGTAAGTCCTGTTGAGTTCTGTGGGGCTTAGCCCTTAGTAAGTATGTTTAGAATTGCAGCCTTCAGGGACATCCATCTTTTCTCCTGGGTGCTCCCATCTATCTCTTCAGCACTAGGCTCCTTTTTTCCTACAGTGGCCTTCTGGTGACTGGCCTGGCCTGAGGGCACTTAAACCCTTCTTCCCACTCCCCAGGAAGTGGCCAGGTGTTGTTGTTGTTGTTCTTATTTACCCACCCTTCACCCAGAGGTCCCAGGGCAGGTTACAACACACAATTAAAATAATTAACCTAAACAACATCACAGAAAATAGGGTCGGTCCTAAAAATATACATCTCAGATGTGGAAGGCCAGGATAAAGAGGTGCATCTTTAGCTTTTGCTGAAAGTTGTACAATGAAGCTGCCAGATGCAACTGGCGGAAATATCAAAAGGGCCCCCTCTGCTGATCTCAACACCTGAGAGGGTCTGTGTAGTGACCCAGGTGGGTAGGTGAGCCTTCGAGGCACCAGACTATGAGCAGGGGAAGGGGACAAGCAGCAGGGAGAGTTCTCAGAGCACGCACATCTCAGGCACTGACACTTTGACTTCCCCTGCCTCTGCTCCCCCCCGCCCCCTGTTGAAGTGCAACAAGGGCTTGAAGAGTCTGCCCCTGTGGAGACTGAACTGTTACGTGCACCCCCCATCCCACCACCCACAGTTGAGGTGCTGCCTGCTAGACCTGACGTTTCCCAGCTGGGCGCCCCACAGGTTCCCATGGTTGAGCAGGCTGGCCGCTCGCAACTCTCAGAGGGAGAAGCCGAGAGCCAGCCCCCTTATTTATTTATTTATTTTTATTTTATTACATTTTTAGACCGCCCTATAGCAACAAGCTCTCAGGGCGGTGTACAACAGGGTAAAAACAGATTAAAATACATGTGGGTATGAGTACAATACAATAGAAAACATTTTTAAAAACAAAATTAAGACAAAAGATTAAAATTAAAATAAATGAAAATTAAATTTAAAATGCCTGGGCAAAGAGGTAGGTCTTTACCTGGCGCCGAAAAGATAACAAGGAAGGCGCCAGGCGTATCTCGTCAGGGAGGGCGTTCCATAATTCGGGGGCCACCACTGAGAAGGCCCTAGCTCTAGTTATTGCTCTCCGGGCCTCCCTATGCGTTGGAACCCGGAGAAGGGCCTTCGACGTCGAGCGCAGTGACCGGGTAGGTACATAGCGGGAGAGGCGTTCCGCCAGGTATTGCGGTCCGATGCCGTTAAGGGCTTTATAGGTAAGAACCAACCTTTAAATCTGGCCTGGAAACATATTGGTAGCCAGTGCAGCTGGGCCAGGACAGGTGTTATATGATCAGATTTTTTAGTCCAAGTAAGAACTCTGGCCGCAGCATTCTGCACCAGCTGAAGTTTCCGAACCGTCTTCAAAGGTAACCCCACGTAGAGTGCATTACAGTAGTCCAATCTAGAGGTTACCAGAGCATGGATAACTGTGGCAAGGTTCTCCCTGTCCAGATAGGGTCGTAGTTGGGCTACCAGCCGAAGCTGGTAGAATGCATTCCGTGCCACCGAGGCTACTGGAGCCTCCAGTGACAGGAGCGGATCTAATAAGACCCCCAAACTACGGACCTGCTCCTTTAGGGGGAGTGTAACCCCATCTAGGGCAGGTCGGACATCACCCATCTGGGCAGAGAGCCCCCCCACCAACAGCATCTCAGTCAGGATTGAGTCTCAGTTTATTAGCTCTCATCCAGTCCATTATTGCGGCCAGGCAGCAGTTTAGTGCATTAACCGCCTCACCTGAAGAAGATGAAAAGGAGAAGTAGAGCTGCATATCATCAGCATATTGCTGGAAACGCACTCCAAATCTCCTAATGACCTCACCCAGCGGCTTCATATAGATATTAAAGAGCATGGGGGACAAAACTGAACCCTGCGGGACCCCATATTGGAGTACCCAGGGACTCGAGTAATGCTCCCCAAGCACCAACTTCTGGAGACGATTCTCGAGGTAGGAGCACAGCCACAGCACAGCCACTGCCAAGCAGAGCCTCCAACTCCTAAATCCGCAAGTCGCCCCAGAAGGATTCCATGGTTGATGGTATCAAAAGCCGCTGAGAGATCAAGGAGAACCAACAGAGTTACACTCCCTCTGTCTTTCTCCCGACAGAGGTCCCCCTGTTCGTGCCGGCGGCAGAAGAGGGAATTTCAAGTGTCGTTAAGGAGGAGCCAACATCTTCACGCGAAAACCCAGGCTTCTTAAGGAGGCGGGGGGGGTCTTAGCTGCGTCAACTTCGAATTGCTGCACAGTCATGCTTAGACAGAGTTAGTCAGGGCAAGCTTCTTAGAAAGCATAGCTAAGTGGATGAGTTGTAAAGCTTTTGGTGTAACTGTTACTTTAATAAAAAGAGAGCCGAGTGAGACTCCGTTCCTCAACTTCGGGCAGGACAGTCTGTAGGGAAGGAGGCAGTCTTTCACATATTTGGGAGCTAAGTTGTTTAGGGTGTTGTTGTTGTTGTTGTTGTTGTTATTATTATACCTGCCCTTTACCCAGAGGTTCCAGGGCAGGTTACAACAATTTTAAAATGTAATTAAAACAGTTAAAAACAACCTAAACAACACTTTAAACACTAGGATCTTAAACTGGGCCCAGAAATGAACTGGCAACCAAAGCAGCTGTTTTAAAAATGGGTTATAGGAGCTTTAGAAGCTTTAGAAGGAACCCCCACCAGTAATCTGGCCGCTACATTTTGGACCAGTTGAAATTTCAGGGTTGTCTTCAAGGGCAGCCCCATATAGAATGTATTGCAATAATCCAGTCTGGAAGTTACCAGAGCATGGAGCACTGTGGCCAAGTCTTTTCGGTCCAAAAGGGGCCAAAGCTGGCAAACCAGCTGGAGCTGGAAAGAGACATTCCTAGCGACTGAGGCCACTTGAACGTCCAGTGACAGTGTTGGATCAAAGAGTACCCCCAGGCTGCGGACCTGCTCCTTCAAGGAAAGAGCAACCTCACCCAGAACAAGCCATCTTCCTATCTCCTGGACATTAGAACTCTGGACACATAACACCTCTGTCTTTTCAGGATTCAGCCTCAATTTATTGGCCAATGTCTAGTCCATCACTGCCTCCAAGCACCAGTTCAACACCTCAACTGCCTCTCCTGATTCAGATGGAATAGAGAAGTAGAACTGGGTGTCATCTGCATATTGATGGCACCTCACTCCATATATCCTAATGACAGCTGCCAGTGGCTTCATAAAGATGTTAAATAGCATGGGCCCCCCAAAATGGAACCCTGTGGAACACCACAGGATCATTCCCATCGTGCTGAACAGTAGCCTTCCATAATTTTTTAGAAGCGCCTCTGGAGGTATGAGCGGAACCACTGAAACACAGTGCCCCAACTCTCACCTCCTCTAGATGTTCAACAGTATCAAAAGCCATTGAGAGATCAAGAACGAGCAGGGTCACATTCCCCTTATCACTCTCTTGGCACTGATGTCATCAACCAGAGTGACCAAGGAAGTTTCAGAGGCATTGCCAGGCCTGAAGCCAGATTGGAATGGATCCACGTAATCGGTTTCCTCCAAGCATGCTTGAAGCTGAACCACCACCACCTTCTCAAGCATCCTGCCCAAAAAGGGGATATTTGCTACTGGGTGATAGTTGTTTAACACTTCTGGATCCAGGGAGGCCACAACTGCAGGCCCGGGGCCTCGTGATAGGTCCCAAACCTGATCAAACCAAATCAGATCCCCCAGAAGGCTGAAAATCCCCAAACCAACATGGCTGCAAGGCCACCCCACAACCTGCACCACCCATGAACCACCCAGCGACCCCCAAACTCTGAAGCAATCTTCACCACCCAGCTGATCATGGAGCAAACCAGCTGTGCACAACGCACCCTCCGCAGGTCTCTGTTGCTGTCCCTCACCTCTCCAGCTGCTCACTTGCTCTCCTCGTTCTGCTCTTGACATGAAATCTCTAATGAGACTTAGGGGCGAAGGCCAGAAGGACCTATATACCCTTTGGCCTACCCCTCCCACTACTTGGTAACAGGCTTCTTGCCCATCTTCCGGTTCTGCTGGAAATGCATTTCCCAACGGACAGCTTTCAGAGCTGGCCTGGGGGGAGTGGAGGTGTGTAATTTTAATTTTTATGGTCAATGACAGGAGGTGAATGTACCAATGGGAATTTTCTCTCTTGTAGTCTAAACCAAGAACTAACCTGCTTCCTTTTTCCGCAGAGGGGCACACCACCCAGCCACTCCCCCAATCCTTTCCAACCTTGGTCAGAGATTAGGCACCTGTTTATTTTAGATAACTTCTTTTCTAACTCCCTTGCCTATCTTCTCTTACTTACTTTCACTAATCCAAGGTCCTTGTATCTTTCTTTCAACACCTCTCCACCTGATGGATGTTCCTGTCCTGGCAAAATATGTTGAAACATCCCCCAGTTGTTCAAGAGAACTGTTAAGTCACCCAAGCATAAATCTGATCCTGTCACCTGCAGAATAAGGGTATGCTTGCTTGCAGCAAATTCAGATCCCACACAGTCTCCTTGCAGTCCATACCTCAGTGGTAGAGCATCTGCTTTGCACGCAGAAGGTACCAGGTTCAATCCCTGGCGTTTCTAGATAGGACTGCAGGAGAACCCTGTCTGAGATCATGGAGAGCTGCTGCCAGCCAGTGTAGACATTTCTGAACTAAATGAACCAATGGTCTGATTTTGTATAAGGCAGATTTCCATGTTCCTCTAGGAAAGCTGATATTGAGCCAGCAGGACCTTTAATGTGACTGCTTCATGGATCCTTTCCCATTTGGATATAGCTGGATCTTTGGTGCTCTAGTAGTGAGCTGGCAGACAGTAAATGGACTCATCAGTGATGGATACAACCCACTGAAAAGGTGTTTTGTACCCAAAGATATTAAAATGGGTCAGCAGACTGGTGTTCCAAGAGGCAAATTGGAGAGGTAAACTCCTTTTTACTGGAGGTTGGCTCTTCAGTAAATGTCTTATTAAGTCCCTCCCTTTTTTCCTGGCATCCATTTAAACTGGTCCAGATTTCTCCCACCCACCCTATGATCATGATTTCTATCAGATACTAGGAGACATAAATCCCATCAGGTATAGCAAAGCCACATCATAGTTTAGAGGCCAAATTGCAAGTGGTGATGGACCTAATAATTAAGTTTTTTACTAGGGGCTGTTAATCTGGATTTAGGATAAATTTGTAGATTAGGGATGATATTCAACTAATCGTTGCGCTAGTGGAAGCCAACACAAGGATTCCTGCGAACGCAACAGGATTTGCCTCCCCTCCCCCCCACACCCTGCCCAAATCTATTCTGGAGGGTCAGAAATGCTTAGACTGATGGAATCAAGGCCAGCTCCAGGCTTGCCGGGGCCCTTGGGTACCAGCCTGCCTCGGGTCCCTCCGCTCCCCTCCCGCAATCTGCGGCAGGAGCCACGGATCGCAGGACAGGAGCTTCTGAGCCGCCCGCCATCCCCCCGCTTCACCTACCTTTCTCTGCTGTTTTTTGCGGCTGTGCGCACTGTGCCCACAGGGGTGCCATCAAGATGGCAGCCAAGGTTTCTGTAAGGGGCTGAAGCCTCTGCCATCATCTTGGTTGATGGCATGCACGTGTGCATGCACATTGCTGCCATCAACCAAGATGGCGGTAGAGGCTTCAGCCCCTTACGGAAACTTCGGCCGCCATCTTGATTGATGGCAACCCTGAGCGCACTGCAAAAAACAGCAGAGAGAAAGATAGGTGAAGCGGGGGATGGCGGGTGGCTTGAAAGCTCCTCCTGTCCTGCGATCCACGGCTCCTGCCGCAGATCGCGGAAGGGGAGCGGAGGGGCCCCTGTAGCTCCATGGGCCCTCGGCCAGTGCCCCACCTGGCCGCCGTTTAGAACCGGCCCTGGATGGAATGATCTCTGTAGCCCTACACTGAATACAATCCTAGGATTTTTTTTAACCAGCCTGCCTATGCTTCTGTGTCTTAGGACAACTTGAATAGTGGTTCTGGCAAGCAACTCCTGTTTGCCCACCTTTTAGCAAGCTAACTGCAAGTCTATTCTTTAAGCACTTTATTCTGATCTTCATCGAGGCATGATTCCAAGAATCTTCCAAGATAGAGGTTCAAATGTAAAAGTTGATCCTTGACAGGTTGCTCCAGCTACTCTGCTGCTGCTTCATCAGTACTGGGATTCCTGGTTTTACTGAAGAGTGAGAGAGGAGGGGGAAAAGTGAATTGGGGAAGGTCTATAACTAGATCAGAGTTCATACACAATTTACCAGTTGTGGCATAGATCTCTTTTTTAAAAGAATATTCTGTGGTTGCAATGGTTGTGGTGAAAGCTTCCCCCCTCCAGTACTGTAGCATCTGCAAAATGTCATCCAGTAAAGCTGTTTCAGTGGTGTGCAGCCCAGTAAATCTAGGCTGTCTTCACCCACTCATGCTGTACCAGCTGTGACAAGTTTCCCACCTACACTTGTAGCAGAATGGTTCGTATTGAGCAGGAGGGAGTCTAGTTCCACTCCAAAATTTAAATTATAGGAAGATACTGGAATTATTGTGAGGTAACTGTTTGAGATCTTACCTGGCTTATTTATAAAATGAGATCACCCTATGTATGCCACCCTAAGCTCCTGAGAGAAAGGGCTGGGTAAAAAGTTGCCTTTGATATTACCCAGCAGTTCAGAAGGGAATGTATGAGCAAACAAATGTTGAGTTACACCTGAGCACATTAACCAAGATGTTTTGCCATCTGAGTGACATCAGTACATCCTTCATTCCTTCCTTGGAGCAGGGTGGTGAAGCAGGCCTCTTGTCTGCTGTGATTCAAAGAATTATTTTTAAAAAAATCAAACTTGGATGTCAATCACCTAAAAACTTAGTGTTTTATTTCTACCCTGGGTGAATGTTTAGCAGCTCCAGGTGCTTGTGTTTTAGGACAGAGTGGCCAACATGGTGCTGTTGCAGATGTTGTTGGACTACAACACCAATCATTCCTGACCATTGGCCGTGCTGGGTTGGGCTGATGGGAGTTGGAGTCCACCAACATCTCAAGGGTACCACGCTGGCAATTCCTGTTTTAGGAAATAATTTCTGTCATATCTATTCTTATGAGGCATGTCAAATAGCCTGCCTTACAAATGTTTCCATAATAACCATTTTCCTTTCCAAAATGAATTGATTTATTTGAAGCTAGTTTTGTATCCCACCAAATCTCAGTAAACTTTTTTTATATTTTTATTTTGTACAAGAAAAGTGACCTTTGCAGTGGTTCTAGGAAAACATATTTTATGTGGGAAACTGTTGCATTCTTTTTTAGTGGTTATTAAATGGGCTATACATTATTTTTTCTTACTTTCATGGCATCCATTAATCTATTCAAAACCTATTCCTGGCATTTTCTTTATATTTTTCTCTTTTACTTTTTAGCTTCTGATTCCTCCACATCTTCACCTCTCTCAAGAACAGAATCTCTCCTCCACCTGTTTATGTCTCCTCAATCTCCTCACCCTCATCCCAAATCTGATACCTTTGCCTGGCCCTATGCAACCAATCCATACTGTGACCTCGTTCCTGGGCCCTGCGAACCGTCGCTCTGTAAACTGATTTCCTCTTTCTGATAGGCGTGTTAGTTTGCTCTGTTTGTGCTTCTGATAATCTCTGTAACTGTTAAGCATCAATTGCACTGAAATGTTGTTAATACGAAGGTATTTAGTATTAGTGCCACCTTCCCTTTGGATAAATTTTGATTATTAAAAAAATTAATCATTAGGGCATTTGGAACTGCCAGAGTTTTAGGCTGCAATACAGTATGTTCCTTCAAGTAAGCATTGATAGTTGCAAGTGGGCATGCTATTAAATTAGCCTTGTCTAGCTCCAACAGAGAGCCAGTGTGGTGTAGTGGTTAAGGTGTTGGGACTACGACCTGAGAGACCAGGGTTCAAATCCCCACACAGCCATGAAGCTCACTGGGTGACCTTGGGCCAGTCACTGCCTCTCAGCCTCAGAGGAAGGCAGTGGTAAACCACCTCTGAATACAGCTTACCATGAAAACCCTATTCATAGGGTAACCCATAAGTCGGAATTGACTTGAAGGCAGTCCATTTTATTTCAGTTCCGACAGACTTGAAAGGCTCAAAAATGTTACAACAAGGGACCACTAGGGGGCTCTGTTGCCTCCCTGAGAGCACAGATTAAGTGCTGGCATAAGACACTACTGCAATATTGTGTTAGGTCAGTACCACATGTTACACATCTGTTCCACCAGTCTGTTGTGCTAACACTGGTACCCAGTGCTAACACCATATAACAAGCTGTAGTGTTGTGCCCCACTTCAGAGGCTTAGTGCCAAATCATGACTGGCAAATCTGAAGACTACTACATTATTTGTTATGACGTACCCACAAACTATTCTAGGTGTGCACCAATATGCACATGTAAAATCCAAATGTGGTGAAAACTGTATATTGTGTAGGTGCTGTGGAGTAGGATTAAGGCAGCCACGTCTTGGCTGTGAGCCTGGAGTCATAAGTACGGAAGGGAAGGGAAGGAGCCCTGGGCTCCTACTGGGAGGAAGGGCAAGATATACATCTAATAAATAATAATAATGGGGTGCCATTTTACCTCCCCCCCCTGCTCTCAAGCTTCAACCTACAGAAAGTCTGGTCCCTGGTGGGGCATGCTGATACTTCTTTGTAACGTGCCCATGCCATCACATTATTGTGATGCTGCCTTTGCAAATTAAGCTGTTAATATTATAAGCATGCTCCCAAATTTGTAAGTTTAGCATTACTGATTGATACTGCTTTAACCCTGCCCCTTATTGTGAAGTGGACCATCTCCTATACTGATCCTTGCGTAGAAGGAACTCAGTTCCTTCCACTACTTTTTTTGATAGGTGCTACTTTTATATTGGATTTGTTCTCTTCCATACAATTACCACGTTTTGAAATGTTAAGACCTTTAACTGACAGAATGAAATATAATTGGCATTCATTTTCATTCCTAGACACTCGCTTAAAGACAGGAAGAAAATTATTATTTTGCTCTTGGGGGGGGCTATTATAAATTGGGTTAATCTATTCATTTGAGTAGAGCTGAATGAGTAAAGCCTTGTCCCTGGCACAGAATCAGATGACAGGTGCTAGAAAATAAGTAGCAAAGGAGTGCAAATTAATCAGGTCACAGTGTAGTTGGTTCCTATTTCAAATGCTATTTGAAAGGACAGCAGTTGTGCTTTTATATTAATGTTCATTCTGTTCCCACTTGTTTGTTTAGGGCTGTCTGTGATCCTGGTTCTTCATAGGGGACGTTTAAAAAATATTGCACCTCTAAGAGCTATCCTGCAAATTACACAGGATGAGGTGTTAGGCTAAGCTAGCAGAATTCTGGGCTGTGCCACTTTGAACTGCAGGCCAGGCAGTAAAGTAGCACATCTGGAAGAATGCAGTGCTAACCTTTCTGAGTAGTGTGTTAGTTTACTACAGGAAGTGAGTTTTTTTTTTTAACATGTGGGAGCATACAAACAGTGCAGTCTGAAATGGCTCCATCCAGATAATTGCTGTAAGGGGTAGTTTGGCATTTATTTTTTATTAACTGGCCTCTGATGGATCTGTATCAGAATCAGTATTGAAGTGGACGGGAATGCGGTGATGTTAGCACAATTAAGGTAGAGCAATTACTTAAAAGCTGAGTGCTGATATGAACATTCAGGGAATTACTTTTGCCACAAAGGCTTAAGAAACTGAGGACTGGCTATTACTTTAAATGCTAACTGTTGAGGACGTGTGGTAGACAATATCCTTTTTTAAAAAAAATTGAGCCTCTGTTGAGCATTCTGCTATAATCAGAGCTTGGAAGATTACTTTTAAAAAGTAATAAATTACAGTTACAATTACTTGGCCCAAAAAGTAGTAATTACCGTTACAATTACAATTGCTCTGAAAGTAACTGATTACTTTGCTTTTTCTCAAAAGTAATCACTACAATTACATTTCAGTTACTTTTTTTAAAAAACTCCTACAAGGTGCTGGCCTTGGCTGCTGCACATCTAAGAAGCCTAAAACAATATTAAAAATAAACACACACACACAGGGGGTAGTAGAATAAAAAAATTTATCCATAAGATTAACATAATGGCATAACAGAATCTCACATCCCCCCAAGCAATGAAGATACCCCAACTCTTGAAATCAAATTTTACACTTGAAATGCTTTTATAATATGTTTCTGTTATGTCTCAAAAGAACAAGATGCTCAAAGAGCATGTCAGACAAGGAATGTCTTTTTACAGTCATTGCGTTGCCACCAGTACTGAACAGGCGTTCTACTGCGGCGCTTGAAGGCATGCCTGTGTTGTGCTGCAAAAAACACCGCAGCACCCGTGGAAAGCCATGGAGTGATGACACTTCCCTGCTGGGAGACCTCAGGTACCTCACCAGTTCCTCCTCAGCAGTGTCCACTGCTGACTTCTTGCCCTGGGGCAGAAAGTTAAAGAAGTCATCTTTTAAGTCATCTCCTTCCTGGTCTTTATCTGAAGACTGATCACTGTCCTCATTAAGTACACCCATCTTTATTTCAGCTTTCAACAAGGCTTCCATTGTGTATCTAAGAAAGAGAGAGGATATGTTAACACATATATGTTAGGAAACCATCATCTGCTCTTCATTTCCTGATGCTTGTCGTGTCCCCTGGTTCAGGGTCCAGCCTGAGCCTGATGATGACATGGAAGGTAGGAAGGTGACCAAGTCACTACACTCATGGGGCAGCACAGCAGACCCTTAAGGATTACCTGCAGCAACCCAAGGTTGTGATGAGGAGCCCCAGGAAGAAAAGGCCCAGGCCCTGCCTACCACCTTAAGCCCTCTGATACCTCCCTTGAGACAACATTTCCCTTGGAGTAATCCACCCAAAGGGCTTCCCTAATGTTCTTACTTGTTGGTATGGGTGGTGGCCTGACACGATTCCAGCCAATCTAATTTGAAGCGAGGGTGTAGGCAGGCTGCCAGAAGAAGCCTCTTGTCCTCCCAGATAGCTGCAAACCGCTTTCTTAGGGCTTCGCGCACACCTCTCAGCAGCTGAAAACAGTATGTGTACCTCTCAGGTTTGTTTTCCAGTCCTTCTAACTTGCGGTCCAGATTGCAGAGTGTTGGTAGCAAATACCCCATGAACATGCCGTTCTCCCGTTGCAGGATATCTAGGGACTGGGCTAGTGGCTCCATAATCTCTGTGTATTCCTGTACCACTTCAATCTCAGCAGCTGTGATCCTGGACAAGGAGCAGCGGTCCATTATGGCATGCATTTTTAGTGGCACAGTTGACAGGACCTTATGTAGTTGCTTCAACGCATCAAAGGTGGAATTCCACCTGGTCTTATTCGGTACCTTCAGATACACACCACATTGCGCACGGATATACTCAGCAATCTGGGCTGACTGGTTCTGCTTGGACCACAACTTGCTGCACTTTCCCATCAAGGAACGAAACTGTTTCTTGAAAGGACCAAGAAGACTACTTTTGGAGGAGTCAGAAAGCATGGCGTCTATGTCTTGTGTTGCCACAAGGTTGAGGGTGTGGCTAGCACATCTCTGGTGTGGTGGTAAAACAAAATCCTCTCCTGAGTCCGCAGCTTCTTCCTCTGCCTCAGGTCCTGTGTCCAGGATCTCACAGATAGGCACAAACTCCACCTCAGCCTCCTCCTCCTCCTGGTTATCACCATCATCATAAGAACGTAAGAACATAAGAAGAGCCTGCTGGATCAGGCCAGTGGCCCATCTAGTCCAGCATCCTGTTCTCACAGTGGCCTACCAGGTGCCTGGGGGAAGCCCGCAAGCAGGACCCGAGTGCAAGAACACTCTCCCCTCCTGAGGCTTCCGGCAACTGGTTTTCAGAAGCATGCTGCCTCTGACTAGGGTGGCAGAGCACAGCCATCATGGCTAGTAGCCATTGATAGCCCTGTCCTCCATGAATTTGTCTAATCTTCTTTTAAAGCCATCCAAGCTGATGGCCATTACTGCATCTTGTGGGAGCAAATTCCATAGTTTAACTATGCGCTGAGTAAAGAAGTACTTCCTTTTGTCTGTCCTGAATCTTCCAACATTCAGCTTCTTTGAATGTCCACGAGTTCTAGTATTATGAGAGAGGGAGAAGAACTTTTCTCTATCCACTTTCTCAATGCCATGCATAATTTTATACACTTCTATCATGTCTCCTCTGACCCGCCTTTTCTCTAAACTAAAAAGCCCCAAATGCTGCAACCTTTCCTCGTAAGGGAGTCGCTCCATCCCCTTGATCATTCTGGTTGCCCTCTTCTGAACCTTTTCCAACTCTAGAATATCCTTTCTGAGATGAGGCGACCAGAACTGTACACAGTATTCCAAATGCGGCCGCACCATAGATTTATACAACGGCATTATGATATCGGCTGTTTTATTTCAATACCTTTCCTAATTATTGCTAGCATGGAATTTGCCTTTTTCACAGCTGCCGCACACTGGGTCGACATTTTCATTGTGCTGTCCACCACAACCCCGAGGTCTCTCTCCTGGTCGGTCACCGCCAGTTCAGACCCCATGAGCGTATATGTGAAATTAAGATTTTTTGCTCCAATATGCATAATTTTACACTTGTTTATATTGAATGGCATTTGCCATTTTTCCGCCCATTCACTCAGTTTGGAGAGATCTTTTTGGAGCTCTTCGCAATCCCTTTTTGTTTTAACAACCCTGAACAATTTAGTGCCGTCAGCAAACTTGGCCACTTCACTGCTCACTCCTAATTCTAGGTCATTAATGAACAAGTTGAAAAGTACAGGTCCCAATACCGATCCTTGAGGGACTCCACTTTCTACAGCCCTCCATTGGGAGAACTGTCCGTTTATTCCTACTCTCTGCTTTCTGCTTCTTAACCAATTCCTTATCCACACGAGGACCTCTCCTCTTATTCCATGACTGCTAAGCTTCCTCAGAAGCCTTTGGTGAGGTACCTTGTCAAACGCTTTTTGAAAGTCTAAGTACACTATGTCCACTGGATCACCTCTCTCTATATGCTTGTTGACACTCTCAAAGAATTCTAATAGGTTACTGAGACAGGACTTTCCCTTGCAGAAGCCATGCTGGCTCTGCTTCAGCAAGGCTTGTTCTTCTATGTGCTTAGTTAATCTAGCTTTAATCATACTTTCTACCAGTTTTCCAGGGACAGAAGTTAAGCTAACTGGCCTGTAATTTCCGGGATCCCCTCTGGATCCCTTTTTGAAGATTGGCGTTACATTTGCCACTTTCCAGTCCTCAGGCACGGCGGAGGACCCGAGGGACAAGTTACATATTTTAGTTAGCAGATCAGCAATTTCACCTTTGAGTTCTTTGAGAACTCTCGGGTGGATGCCATCCGGGCCCGGTGATTTGTCAGTTTTTATATTGTCCATTAAGCTTAGAACTTCCTCTCTCGTTACCACTATTTGTCTCAGTTCCTCAGAATCCCTTCCTGCAAATGTTAGTTCAGGTTCAGGGATCTGCCCTATATCTTCCACTGTGAAGACAGATGCAAAGAATTCATTTAGCTTCATCGTCACTGGTGCCTGCAGCTTCCACTGGTTCTTTGGCCATGAAAACTCTGAACGCTTTCACAAAGTTGGAGCCATTGTCTGTAGTAGTGCACATAACTTTGTTGTGGATCCTGTACTGCACATGTACATCATGCAGTGCTTTTGAAAGGACATTGTATGTATGGCGCCCCTTCAGACGCTTACAAGCCAAGGCCCCGACCTCACGTTTCAGGGTAGTTGGGTTGATCCAGTGGGCTGTTACCTCAAAGTAACTCTTCTTGCCATTGGTCCAACAATCTGCAGTGGTTGCTATATATGCCACAGCACCCATTCCGTTTGCAAGAGTTTCTCTCATGTGGCATGCTCTCTTCTCAATTCTGTCTCTCAGAGTCTTGGCACATATGATGGTGAGATCTTTGGGGAGTCCAATGCGAACCAGATTAATGAATGATGGTTTGTCCACAGTCTGAAGTGGTAATGTCTCCTCTACAATGAAATCAATGATTCTCCTGTCGAGATTGCTCTGGGTGACAGGCTCCCTGCCAGATCCCCACCTCTCAAGGGTTGTCTGCTGCTGCTTCAGCATTTTGGGAGGAGGGGTGTCATGCATTGGTTCAGGAAGGCCACGTCTCCTTGCCTTTATTGCTTCTTCAATTGCTCTCAGCTTCTCAGGGTGTGCCCTCTGAGGAAGCAGAACAAAGCATGAATCCAAGAAAAAATGGAAGAGGAACTTCACAATTTAAACATAAATAGACAATGGACACTCTTTGAGGACCAGCATGACAAAGGCTTACCTCAAAATGTTTCTTCACATTGGATGAGGAGGAAACAGCTGATCTCAGAGTTTTGATCCTTGGAAGGCAGTAATTGCATCGTACAACAACATTTTTCCCACTCTGGCTCACAAATGTACAAGCTTTCTCCAAGCCAAACCATGGTACTTGCTGTTCTGCAGATGTGGCTGTGGGCAACTGGCACTGCTTCGTGCCCTCCTCCTCCTCGTGCACAGGGCCTCCTTTCTGAACCTCACTTTCTAGTTTTGCCTCCTCAGGATCAACAAGCTGTGACTCAAGTGGCCGCACTAACTGACTGCTGCTCTCAGCAGCAAAACCTGCAACAGGCGTCTCTGTAATAAACAAGAGATAATGCTCCTATATGGGTGAACTTCAGCTGTGATGTGCCCCCATCTCTTCCCCATGCTGCAAGATCCCCCAGTCAGAGTGGAAGTAAGCAGGTCGATAGCACAATTAAAAGAGATCCTATTTGCATCATTTTTGCTCACTGAATAACCCTGCCTGGGCCAGTCTAACCTACTATCTCACAGGGTTGTTGTAAGAACAAAATGAGACTAGGGTTCAAATCCCCACATAGCCATGAAGCTCACTGGGTGACCTTGGGCCAGTCACTGCCTCTCAGCCTCATGAAAACCCTATTCATAGGGTCACCATAAGTTGGAATCAACTTGAAGGTGGTACATATATTTTTTATTTTGAATATGATGATTATGATAATAAATATGCAGCATTTCAAATTAATTCTGTATGAGAAGCATTCCATGCCAAGCTTGGAAAACCAAGGATGAGGTATAAAATGTAGACAAAAATACTTTTGACAAAATGCCGTTTATCTTTTATATCTATATCTATAATGAGTAATACAGCTGAATGATGTATGTAAAGTATTTTTTCCTTCCCTTTTCTTTTTTATTAATATTTTAGTACTACTGCTAAAGTTCTGATGAAAGAATAAAGCATTCATTAGCCAAATTCAAATGATTAGAACGCATCACATAAATTCCACTGAAGTTGGAGTTTTTGCCATAGAAAATGAAAAAACATATAACCTATGATAGCCCAATAGACAATCAGAACTAATATAAAACCCTATTGCTTCTCATTTGCAAATCTTGCAAGATCTAAAGTAACTCTAGATCATGTGAGTTCAGGTGATGCATGTTATGTACATTTGTATAGATATTAGCAGAGATTGTCAACAGTCTATCTCTCTCTGGGACTGGGAATCTCTCTCTTTCTCACAGAACATGAGTTTGAGAGCTGGGGGACTGAGAGGAGGAGCTGCAAGGACCCTACTTCTCACCTCATCTCTGCCAAGAACAAAAAAATCAGCCTTAAGCCATTTATTATATGCCTAATGATTTATTATTATTATTATTATTATTATTACTGAGACAGTTTTTGTCCCACATACAATTCAGTCTTGTGATTAAACAGGACAAAAATATAAATAAAATAAAAGATGGAGTTCAAATAAATATACAATAAAAAGCTAGCCGGCATTTTAAAAGGCAGGAGTGCTGTGTCTGGATAAATACAGCACACAGCTATGCATGGGAACAAGGGGGAGAGTTCAAAAAAGGGGGGAAGGAAGAGAAGTAGGCCAGAGCTTGGAAAAGTTACTTTTTTGAACTACAGCTCCCATCAGCCTAATCCAGTGGCCATGTTGCCTAGGGCTGATGGGAGTTGTAGTTCAAAAAAGTAACTTTTCCAAGCTCTGATAGGCCGAAGTTTCAGAAGTGCCTTGTGATTGATGGAGGGGGCGGCAACGAGACAAGGAGAGGCAGTGGGGGGCAGAAGGGGCCACAGGGGGCGGAAGGGGCCGCGGGGGGGCACACACACACACACAAATCATCGTCACTCACCTCCACAGCTCTTCGCCATTCTGCTGCAGCCTTCTCCGTTGTCCTTGCCCTGGCTTTTTCCTCTGGCGTCCATTTTTTCCTCTCAGACGCTAGCAGGCCCTGCCTATTCACCTCTTCCCTTGTGCCTCCTAACACAGATCACGAGGGAAGAGACAGTCTGCGCAGAGGTCCAATCAGTGTGAGGCACATGTCTTGTGTTAACCAATCACAGCCAGGAGCTGACTTCCCCTTGTTCCCGCCCCCAAGTAACGTCCAACCTAACGTGGAAACGTTAAAGTTGCAGCTGAAAAGTAGGGAAATTACTAGTCGTTCCATTACTTGCCAAATGTAATGGAATTACCCACTCGTTGTTTAAAATTGTAACGAATTACAAGTAACTCATTAAAAATAACGAGTTACTTCCAAGCTCTGGCTATAATGTAGTATGGCCTGTGTAGTGTTAAATAGTTTGTTGGTGAGGCTGCAACTGACTTAGAGTTCCACAGGGATGGATATCTGACCAATAACGAGATGTTGTTATTGCAAACACAGAAGTAGCATGTACATTTTCCACCTCCAGTGAAAGCTGCGCTGTTTGAGAGCGGGTTTTTAAAAAAAAGTTTGTGTCAATTTTGTAGGAGCCTCAATTCCAGACTGTCATTTGACCTAAAAGTAGATTTTCATGTTGTTTGTGTACTTCCTTCCCCCTTTGAATTCATATGAGTAGAAATAGCTTTCTTCCTATCAATATGTGTATTCTGTTGTTTTTATATATTCCATTTGATGGTTAATATGGCATAAAAGGGTTTTATTTAACACTTGCTTTCTCCAAATTCTTACTGAAAAATTGTCTGAATTGAACTCCATATTTGAAATATCCAATATCCTTTTGGAAAACAAGATAACTGGCTTATAGTTTGAAGGTTATCAGAAGTGTATTTTGCTTTTTGTGTAATTCTGTTTTATAGCTGTTATTCTGCGTGATTTTAATTTATGGTTTGATCTGTTGTTTAAAGGCAACCCTCCAGATGCTTACTTTCATGGTTTTTTCTCCCTTTTTTCAGTTTGTAAGTAATATTTACTATACAGGTCTATTCTAAAATTTCTAAAGACTTAGTAATAACACCCTCCCTTCACCACAGAATGTAAATGTTGTCCATTCGTCATGGAGGTTTGTGCAAAGCAAGGCTGTTGCTCTTTAGCCATTTGAGTTACCCCTGGGGCTGTAATCCTATGAGATCTGAATGCCTTCATCTAGTACTTGAGATCGGTTATTAAAGAGGCAGTATTAGTTTCTGGACGGCTGCAAATAAAGGTGTTTTGGGAACAGATCTATTTTTCTTCTTAATCCACAGTATCTGTGATTTCTCCCATTAAACTGTTTCATTTTCTAGTTTTCCAGCTAACAGCAATAAGAGCATTTCAGGCAGATCTTGCAATGAAAAGATCTAAAAATAAAATTAAGTAAGGTTTATTCTAAAAACATAAACAGTTTATTCGCTTTAACATCTGTTGTTAGCATTCTTAAGCCAAATGTTGTGGTGTTTTTTGTCATCCGTTTATGTAGTCTTTTTCACCATTCTGAATTCAGTTAGGATATTGAGAGAGATTTTTGCCAGTTAATGGCTGTGTTCTATTAATTTGCAAAAGGGAACTTTCGTGTTTCATGTACCAACCCATGTAATCCATTTTCCAAAACATTAACAAGCATTTTACATATTTGAAGTGGGGAATGAATTTTATTGCAGTTGCTAGTAGAAAGCCATATCCAGTTTTGGTCATACTCTGAGTAGACCCATTGAAATCAGTGTACTTGCCATGGATTTCAGTGCGCCTAGGCCTGCACAGAGTATTACTAACATTGGATATTGCCCACAGTCTTGAGGGATTAGACCAGAGGTAACCAGTGTGGTGCACTCCAGATGTGGACTACAACACTCATCATCCTGGACCATTGGCAATGCTGGCTGGGCTGATGAGGCTTGTAGTCCAAAACATCTGAAGTGCACAGCGTTGACTATCTCTAGATTATACTGTACACATACATGCTTTATTTAGTCCTACAGAAGGTACTGTCTCTTCATCTGGAGAGTATTTTACTTGCACTGGCATACAGATCTCTGCATGCAACACATTTTGGGATTTTTTCATGCTTTGATGCCTGTTTTGTTGTGTGTGCATATGAAATCTGATTGTGTTTTCCCCTTGCATGATTTTGCTCAATTCCATTCCTTTAATTATACATTGTTCTCTTGAAATTTGATTGAAACACAGCTTTCCACTTTGTAGCAAGGAGAGGGTGAGCCTCGGAAGGATTTGCATTATGTCAAGTATTTACCATTTCATCATTCACTTGACAATCTTAAAGATAAACACAAGGGAAGTAGGAACAGACTCATCATATTAAGACATGGATATTGTTTTTTATAAACCTTCAAGTAGAAAAGCAATACAGAATTGTCTTTTTGTTTTTTCTTGTGCTGAAGCCAGCCAATTTATCAGCTGTTCAGAAATGAAAGGCCTTCTCCAAGTAAATACCAGCAAAAATGCTGACAGATTTAATAATCATCTTCTCACAGTGAGAGCCTTCCTTCGTTGGTTGTTCAAATTGTGGCAGATGCGTCTTGTTGAAATAAAGGATTATAAAATTAAGCCATTCATACAAAGTACATCCCAGTGAATGAAATGTTGACTCAGTAACTTTTGTTAAGTTGATAATAATTTCTGGAACAGGTATAGGGTGAAGTTGTAATACACAAATAGCTATGTAGTGTAATAAAAAGTGAGAAAGATGATGTGGTCCAGGCCACTGCTGAATATCTGATTCGTACTATCTTCAGAAAGCGAATGTTTTGATCTCAAAAACAAGTATTCTAGTTAAACAGCAATCAAGCCATTGTTTATAGTAGAAAATCTCCAGTTGGAATAGGAATAGAAAAACAAATGGGAGGTATTCATCAATTGTCATGGATGTATGTATGGAGATTAGGTAAAGCGCCTGAAATGTTTGCCTGTACTATCTTCCAGATGTGTCTCATTTCACTGAGGTGGTGAACTTCTGTCAGGGTTGTGTCAGTTTCATACTGCAGGTGGGGGCTCAATTGGGTGAATGTGGCTTTAGGTGGGTGGGGATTCTTCCATATACAAAACTAGATGCCAGAGAGAATGTGTTTACTAAATCAGGGTTTGAAGCTGGTTATGAGGAGACCTGGTTAATCTTCACCACAGTCACCATATGTGCCAAAGTGTATGTATGTCCTCTCATAGCGGTTCCCCTTCCAGTATTTATGTTAGCCCAAGTGAGAAGTCATTAATTATGTAATAGCTTGGATCCATAGTTCCAATGTATGAGCAGAAGGCATTTCTGGTCAAAAGCGCATACGAGAGCTCTGCTGGATCCACAGTCCTGTTCTTTCTCTGGTCAATCAGATTTCCACAGAAAGTCTGCAAGCAGGTCCTGAGTGCAACAGCATTCTCTCCACTTGTGACTTCCAGCAACTGGTACTCAGAGGCATTCTACCTCCAATAGTGCAGGGAGAACACAGCCATTGTGGCTAGTGGCCATTGATAGCCTTGTCCTCTATGAATATGTGTAATTCTCTTTTAAAGCTTTCCACTTTGGAGGTCCTGTGCCTTTCATAGCTGTGGAGCAAGCAGAAGTTCAATAGATGACATTTTCCTTTTTTACATTCCAGGAAAAAAATCATCTGATTAAGTTCAGCTTGTCTTACAACTCTTAAAGCCACAGGAATACTGCCAGACCAGAAAGCTGATAACTTTCAGTGGATGTGTAAAGTATGATGGCTAATAAATAAGAGGTTACAATGTAACCATTTAACATTATTTGGGAGGAAAATAGGAAACATTTTGGTAGCTCTGTTCCAAAATTGCCATCCATGAAATAATAGAAGGTGGCTTGACAAAGAAGGTATTTGTCTCTTTTCTTCTTGCAAACACTTCTGATGCTTTACTCTTCATTCTTCTTTGGTGACCTAAGCTTTTGTGAAACGTGTATATAATACTTGAACTGTATGTTTAAGCAATACCATGTTCATTTAAAGAGATGCAGTGGTTAAAACTACAGCAAAGCTGTTATATGGTGACATTTAATATTTTGGCAGGAGCCAATAGCTTATATGTACATCCTGCAGTACATTTTATTAAACAGAAACTGGCTAAATGCAATAAATAGTAACATATAGGAAAATACCAAGGAAAAGAATACTATTGATCAAACTTCTTTTCCTTTACTGTATCAACTGCATTTTGGATGTAGTGTCCATTCTGTTCACTTCTCCAGATGCTATTATTGGTAATTAAATGAACTTTATCATGTGTGCAGCTTAATTGGTTTCTGTTCAGGGAAATGTTTAGATCATTCTGTGTATCTTAGGTTATTTTAGTCTCTCTATTATTATCCTTAAATTGTGTCCTAATTACCCCTCTTGGAAAAAGATGCTATGATGACTACCATTGAAGAGCAATAGTAACATTTACATCAGATAAGCGCCATCCCAGACCTCTTAGGTTCTTTGAGTTTGTATGCGTGTGCATAGAATTTATATCCTTGCAAATGGTACTTGAAAGCTTTGTGTTTCACAGTGGCTGCTCCAGTCCCATCTGTCATTTCCGCTAGTAGTATAATAGGCTTTTAATGCAGGTTCACTAACATCCTGATAATAATAATAACAATAATTTTAAAAGCCTGAAGTGTAGATGTTTTAGGATTTGGTAACACATTAACATTATACAAAGTTGAGATGAAGAATTGAAAACAGCGTGCAAGACACCAGACATTTTCATTCTTCCTACTGATGCAACCTTTTAAAATTATTTCTACAGGTTCAGTCCATGCAACTTCAATAGCAGCCTCTAGAGTGGAGCAGGCACTGTCTGAAGTTGCCTCATCATTGCAGAGCAGCACTCCGAAGCAAGGTCCTCTGTATCCTTGGATGACTCTGGCTCAAATCTGGCTTCATGCAGGTAATGGGGAACAGCTGCTGTTTTCCACCCCTGCTCATTAGCTACAGGAATCTGTATTTATTGCACGGCAGGGCAGAAAGTTTTATTGTATGTCAGCTAAAAGCTCAGCTTTTAAGGACACTTATTCAGAATGTGGCATTTTGTTACATTTCAAGACAAGAACATTGTATGTTTAATTTATGAAACAGTGGTCTCAGGGAGGATGGCATTTAGTATTTAACAGCCTTGTCAGAAGATTGACTCCCCCCCCTTTTCCATCCATGACTCAGGTTGTTAAGCCATGGAAAGTTAAAGTGCCTCATTGAAAGTTAAGTGTGACATTGTTTTATTGAACATCACACTGCCATTATAGTTAAAATGGACAGTTGTGGACAGGGGCAGCTCAAACGTAAGAATTTTAAGCAAAAAGATGAAATGCCATCTGAAATTAAATGTGTGTGTTTTTCAAACTGCAAAGAGAATAACTATTACTAGTTTCTGAAAAAATATTTTTAGAAAGCATGTGTTTTATATAGGAATACTAGTATTTTAATAGGGCAAAAGAGTTTGGCTAAACCTTCTGGTTTTAAAGCTTGGATACCTCAGATATATGAAGATCTTGATTTTACAGAGTGGTAGAACTGAGAATAAGGCAGTTCGGCCCGTATGATCAGGGACTATACCTATTTCAATAAAATATGCTAGTTTTGTGATGTAAGTTAGAAGTAAAACTACTTTGAACCAACACAGAATACTCACATGATATATCTGTTGCTGGACTGTCTCATTTTAGACAGCAAGAAGGAGGAATCAAATCTATGAATGCTTCCCTGGATAAGATATTGTCTGTACATACAGAAATGAGCATGCCAAGCAGAAGGTTCTAGGTTACTTTCAGCAGCGTGCTAGTTTTGCAGTGTATTTTGTATGAGGGAAGCATTCCTACAGTCAATCCCTTACTTGTGTTTGAAACTGGCCAGCAACAGATGCATCCTCTGGTATCAGCTCAACTATTTCACTTCAGGCAGACTCATGTACATATGTTTACTTTAAACAGTTTAAGTTTAGCCTATATGGTGTAGTGGATTGTCCGTCACTAGGGCAAGAGACATTGAGGTGCTAATCCTCATTCAGTCATGAAGCCCATCTTATCCTGATCTACATCTCAGGGTTGTCATGAGGATCAGGGATGTACAATGCCCTGAGCACCATATTGAGATACAGATATAAGAAATTAGCAGCCTTGCACCCACCATTGTTCTGAAATTCCATGAAAGCAATACATTAGTGTAGTTTTGAAAGGTTCAGTTTGCCATCTTGATTCAAAATTGTCCAGTTGTATGCAAACATAGATGAAAACCTGCTCCTTGATCTCAGGAACTATCATGTAAAATTTGGTTATGATAGCTTAAAAGGAGTCCAAATGTATTGAGAACAAACAACTTTCCAAAATATGTAGTAGATAATAACAATAATTGGAAGCTTCCAATACCTGTTCCCAAGAAAGTGCTTTTAGGTTTGCAGACTTATAGTGTAATCCTATACATACTATTATGGGTTTGAGGTTGAGATGAATGATTTCTATGAATCCCTTTCCAGTCTCTGGTTTGGAACCCTTCACCTGGGGGTGAGAAACCTGCTCTGCTAGTCAGATGAGTTCCCTTTATTGGTCTAATAGAGTAGCCTGGTGAGTTAATGGGCCTATCAAGTGCCCATTAACTGGGCCAGGGAGATCCTATTGTTATTGAAACTTTTCAGGAGAGCCCTCCCCTTCCTGAGGCCAAGGAGAGGCTTGAGTTTTGGGTTGAGTCTGAGGAAAGGCTGGGAACTGCAAGCAGGCAGAGAGGCTGGCTCTTTGCACCATGGCTTTAGGGTGCCTCCTGTAAGCCTGATGGATTTATTGGACTGCTGGTGCTTTGAATCCCTCCATCTTAAGCTCAGGTTGGAATGTGTGTAAATAAACAAACCATATTTCATATAGACATCACAGACTCCACTGACCTTTTTTCCAAGGAAACCAAACCCCCGAGTAAGCGCAGGGATCCCTGAAAATCTATCACCACTCATAGATTGGGGTGCTGCACGCTATTTACTCAGAAGTCCCATTGAGTTCAGTAGGGCTTACTCCCAGTTAAGTGTAGTTAGGAGTTTAGTCTCCTTTCTAAAATGGTAAATAAAGATATGAAAAATCTTGTGGGGAAGGAAAGAATATGCTTGACCTTAAATCTGAGGTTAGAAATATAAAGTTGTTTGATACAATCTCTTATCTTGTATGAAGGGGCCAAATAAATGGGAGCAAGTTGTGGTACTAAGTTGCAAAACACTTTGGTTTGTAAAACGTTTTATATTGTAAAACATCTTGCTATTGATTATATTTTATCATGCAAAACATACAACATTCTTGCATAGAGCAAGCAGAAGCATGGAACCAGCTTATTCAAAAGAGGTGCAGTGCAAAATGGTCATGATGCAGGAGATCCATGATTGTGTCTCCCACCATTCTTTCAAGCCTGAAAACAACTTGGGGTTTTGATTTTTGTTTTTTAAACTGGAGCACTGATGTGGGAGGGGATGTATTATCTACACAGTACCCATATTTAAATATTCCAAATGCTGTTGTTTTCCCTTGGATTAGAATAAAAATTCTAAAAAGCAAAGGTAGCCCTATTGATCCATAAAAAACAAACTCCCAACATCCAAGGTTGGGAAATACTTTTAATTAGGGCCAATCAAAATGTCGCAAAAAAGAGTCTTGTAGCACCTTAAAGGCTCACTGTTGTGTTTTGTTCTGTTTTAGTCCGCTGTGAGCTCACACTTGTCTTCCCATGCTGACTTTTTTTCAACTGGTGGAAGTTGCTAAATGTGATGTCATATTAGCACATACAACTCTGTGCACTTGTGGTACTTTTCTTGTGGAAGAACAGTTCCTTCATGGGGGGGGCGTGCGTGCGTGCATGTGTGTGTGTGTGTGTTTCCCCGTAAGCCTCTGAGAGGCGTGAAGCTTATTTCAAGCCTGAAACTACAACATTCACACACAGGAAGTACTTTGGTTGGTTGACATGTTTCAAGTGGTGTTCAAGGTGGCTTACAGCAGTGAAATGCAAATAAAGTAAACACAATAAAACGCAAAGTAAAAACATTAAACAAGGAAGGTAAAACATACAAGTTAAAACTACACCTGTTTGCACTGGCCATGAAAAGTTAGCTTATGAGCCAAAGCCCTGCCAACAAATGATAATCTGCAACACTACTAGTCTAGCCTCCCTTTCCAAGGTTCTCCGAAGCCTGGGAGCAACCATTGAGAAGGCCCCTACCAGAAAACATGCTTATGGCCTCCCTCTAATAGCTTAAAACCCAGGCAGGCTCATATGGGAGAAATCCCAAATTGTGTAGGGATAGGAAGGTCATAATTAGCATTTGGAATTGTGCCCCAAAACAGACAACCATAGCTTAGCCTTCCCCAACCTGATGCCCTTCAGAGGCTTTGGACTATAATCCGCCATCTCTGACTGTTGGCCATGCTGGCTGGAACTGATAGGAGTTACAGTCTAAAACAGCGTTTCCCAACGTTGGGTCCACAGATGTTGCTGGACTACAATTCCCATAATTCCTGACTATTGGCCATGCTGGCTGGGGATGATGGGAGTTGTAGTCCAACAACATCTGGGGACCCAAAGGTTGGGAAAGGCTGGTCTAAAACAACTGGAGGGCACCAGGTTGAGAAAGGCTGCGTTAGCCAGTGAAGCTATTTCATCTTCTTCATACTTCATCTACTTATCTGTACAGTCACTGTTCGTTTAAGATTAATTTGTGGATTTGAAACTATTATAAACAGCTCTGGATTTGACTTAATTTAAGCTCAATACATTCAAGTTGATGCAGATACAGTGGGAGAACATTTGTTTTAAAATGCAACAGGTAGACCATCAAAACTTCCATATTTTGTCTTACATTTCAAAAAACAGTATGGTGGGCATGAATGTATTTCAGCACTCATGCTGCATAGTCTGTGTGAATGGTCCCTTTATTAATGGCTAGTAGAAAATGGAAGGGGGTAATCAATAGTTTCTGTTCTAGCATATAATTTATCAGTCATAGTGCACCATTTAGCAAATATCATTCAGTTGTTCTTTGGCATTAATTTAAAATAGCATTTTAGTAGTAGTTTATATGTCTAAGAGTAAAGGCATACTAAGGCTGAATCAGCCAGGAAAACAGTGGCATACCCAGTGTGGAATACAGTTGCGGCCAGCAGCACAGGATTGTGCACCAGGCTTCCCAGCACTGTATGTTGCTGTGGGTTGCCAAGAGGGGGAGGGGGAAGGCAGTGAGGAGCTTGATGCAGTGTTGGCACAGTGGCTGGAATGTCGGATTGGCTCTACCGCTGCGCCCGCATCACACCAAGGTCCCTCTTCTTCTTGGTAACCAGCAGTGGCATGCAGAATTGGGAAGCCAAGTAAGCACCACCACACTGCCGGCTGCTACTAGTAGAATAATGGTGGTTAGAGTCAGGCTAGAAGTGGGAAGCTCCAAGTTCAAGTTTCCACTGAGCCATGAATCCCACTGTCTCATCTTTAGCCAGTCAGTGTCTCTGAGCCTAACATGCTTTATTAGATTATGTGGATAAAATGGGTGGTGGGAGAACCATGTACCGTGTCCTTGCAAAAAGAGCAAGATTAAACTGAATAAATAAACAAACCAAAAAATAAAGCCTGGGGATCATTCAGACACATTAGAGATTCATTAGTTCTGCAGAGATAAAACCTACTTTTATCTGGCACCCTATAAAATGCTCAGGTGTGCAACCCAGGCAGGAGAGTAGGGCCCAAAAATTCAGCCAGGCTGAGACAAGGTTTAATACATTCCAACTCTTGAGGTTTTCCACAGCTCGCACAGACTCTGTTCCCCTCAGCTTGAGTTTGAATCAGAAAATATATCTTGTTATAGCCTGGCTACTATTTTGGACCATCCATGAGCTGCTTACCTGGGCAGCTAGACCTTTCTGAGTGCTGGTTTGAGTTTGAACTGAATAGAACCAAACCAAATGGAGTGATGCAGCTGAGATAAATTATTTCTTTCTCTCCTCTGCATTTTGATCAGAGAGGGTTCTGCCTTTAATGCCAGGGCCACCATTGTTTTTCTATCTGTGCCACTATGGAGGGTCGGCTTGTGAGGGGTGTGGTGGTTGGGATTCGGATGGGGTTTGCCATCAAAAGGATAGGCCTGACAAATGTAGCATTGTTTATTGTGAGGCACTATGAGCACTGTGACTACAGTCAAAGAGCAGGATATACATTTCCATAAATAAATATTCATGTTGTACATAGTGAATGGTCATTTGGATTCTGGCCATAGCTTTTTCATTTATTGCTGTCATGTGGATGATGTTAAATAGCACCTATTTAAGTATCTTTGTATGGAAGCAGTTTTTATATACCAGCCACATTGTTTTGCAGCGGAGGAAAAATTGCAATACAATTTCTCACTGTATTTAAATTACTATTTTTTGTAGGTGTTGGTATTTGCTTGTACCTATTAAGGTACAAGTAAAAAGAAAAGGGGAGATGTACAGGAAATTAATACATCAACATCTTTACTGCTTTATGTAAAACTCAGGTAGTTCAGAGTTTTATTGATGCAGGTGATATAAGGCAAAATTTGAGAGAGAAAATGTCTGAAAGTGTCTACAGAAACAAATTGCATACCCCTCATTGAGTAATAGACTTAAGTACCCATCTGACCCTAATCGCAAGGCATTTTGTTCTGTAGCCTGGGCTACAATTTACTTAAACATTGACTTTTAAATTATCTGATGCTTTTATGAGGTGCTTGATGTTTTTATGCAGTTATTGGAAGGGCTGCATTAAAGCTTTTGGTTTTTCTTTATTCTTCCTCTGCTAGTTCCCCACTGATCACAATGCTAAAATATGCCTTCACACATTTGGTTAAAATAAACTTGAATTACTGGGCTGGGAACCAAAAAGCTACTTTAAGTATCCCCAACGGCTTGCTTGTACTCCTTAGAATTTTTAAAGGTTTTTTTCCCCTTTGAACAGTAGACACATTCTCCCATCCCGTATCGTAACCTGTTTTTGAACCCCCCCCCCCAGTTTCAAAAGTAGGTAAAGGGATTGCTCATAACACAAGAGAAGACTAGGGGGAGATATGATAGCACTGTTCAAGTACTTGAAAGGTTGTCCCACAGAAGAGAGCCAGGATCTCTTGATCATCCCAGAGTGCAGGACACGGAATAATTGGCTCAAGTTACACTATGGAATTCACTCCCACAGGAGGCAGTGATGGCCACAAGCTTGGATGGCTTTAAAAAGTGGATTAACAAAATCACAGAGGATAAGGCTATAATTTCTGATCTATTGACTGTAATAAACTGATTGATAAGGTTATCAATGGCTACTAGCCTTGATGACTATGCTCTCCCTCCGCAGTCGGACCCACTATGCTTCTGAATACCAGACAGTTGCTGGAAACCGCAAGAGGGAAGAGGACTGTTGCACTCAGGACCTGCTTGTGGGATTCCCATAGGCATCTGGTTGGTTACTGCAAGAACAGGATGCTGGACTAGATGGGCCACTGGTCTCATCCAGCAGGCTCTTCTTAATTAAAAGCACACCACAGGGATGTTTTTGTTAGTGTGTAATGCCCTCACTGGAAACAATCACACAATATTCCAGGAAGAGAGATCACCTAGCTTAAGGGGCAAGAGTTTGATACTATCTATTTAAAAAATAACTCTGGAAAGATGCGAGTTCTGGTACACATCTGCCATACAGAAATGGACTGCACAAGAACCAAAGGGCAGTATTCAACTCATGCCTCGCATCAGCATAAGGATTTCCACTTGCATAACAGGACTTCTGTCCCTTCTCCTCCCCATGTGTGCACCCTGTACCCTCCCCCAAGCTGCTTCAGAGGGTTGAGGAAACACCTAGAACAGATTTAGGGGGCACACAGGAGGGCAACAGGAAGGGGAAATCCCGTTGCACAAGCAGAAATATTTGCACTTATGGGATTGTGACTTAGTGCTATGTTGGATACAACCCAAAGAATGGCTTGAAACTTCACATCATGGCGTGGACATTGCTGAAGGGCTTTGATACTTTTACATAGGAGTTCTCACAAGAGCTCTGTGTTGAGCAATAAACAGTTTTGAAACCATTACATTAAGAAAAAAACAAAACACAAATACCAGCATTTTTTAAAAAAAACCTAAAAATTCCCAAAATACTGCAAATATGAAAGGTGCACATTTTTGACATAACAGTAGTATTCTGTTAAAGAGTTGTGTACAAGTGGGATACAAATGCATATATATTGTACAAAAAACCTAATTGCCTTTTAAAGGAGTCTTGAACATTTTGAGGGTATTTAATAAAGAGTTCATGTTATCCCTGTTCCAGTTAATGCACGTTAACTAAATCCTCCTGTTCCAGGACCATTAAAAAAGAAAGATCCTGGGGCCAGCATAGAATTGGCCTTCAGCCCAAATTAAGAACCAAACCTGGTTCACAGTGTGAACATGACTCGGATGCGTACTGAGCCAAGATGGCTGATTGAACCCCATGGTTGGAGGCAGTAGACCTTTGAATGCCAGTTGCTGGAAACTATGGCGGTGGGGGAATGCTCTTGCACTCTGGTCTGCTTGTGGACTTCCCATAGGCATCTCGTTGGCCATTGTAAGAACAGGATGCTCGACTAGTTGGGCCATTGGGAAAGCCCACAAGCAGGACATGCGTGCAAGAGCACTCTTCACTCCTGTCATTTCTGGCAACTGGTATTCGAAAGCATACTGCCTCTGACAGTGCAGGCAGAGCATAGCCATCATGGATAGCAGCCACTGATAGCCTATTCCTCTATGGATTTGTCTAGTCCTCTTTTAAAGCCATCCAACTTGTTGGCCATCCCTGCGTCTTATGGGAGTGAATTCTATAGTTATGCGCTGTGTGAAGAAGCTTTGTTTTGTCTGTCCTGAATTTTCAAACATTCAGCTTCATTGGATGTCCACGGGTTCTAGTGTTGTGTGTGAGAGAGAAAAACTACTCTATATCCACTTTCTCCGTGCCATGCATAATTTTATACATTTCAATCATGTCACCTCTTACTTCTGCTTGTCTTTGTGGCTGAGAATTTGCATTCTGGTCCTCTTCTTAGATTCGCTATAAAGAAATATAAGAGGAACACTGCTCATGAAACAGGGCTTTCCTTCTCCTCTCACCACAATCCCCAAGCTGCTCTTGGAGGTTGAGGGATGTCCTGGGTGCCATGAGGTTGGGCATGGGGGCCTGCAGCAGGATGGAGGAGTGATCAGCAGAGCTGCCCTGTGCAGAAATGCCTTTCCACTCACACACAATACATTTGAATCCAAGCCACTGAACATAAATTCATACCCAGCAAGAAGAAGCCTTCAGTTGTGTTGCTACTTTAGAATAAAGGAGCTGGTCAGGTTCAGTTTACCAAACTTTAAAAATCTAGCCAATTTCCTATCTTACAGAACAATAAGGATAAGTAGATTATATTCTATATTTGAGGGTGTTCCTCTAGAATAGAAATGGCAGGAGCTTGTTCTCTTTTAGATGGAAACAGTGCATGTAACCTCATTAATGTCTCACATCAAAGATGAGCCCAAGTGTCCGTTTGCTCCAGATCAGGTTGCTTTCTTTCCCAACCGAAACCTTTGTGTCCTTGGATTCTCCCAAACTGAGGTTGTATTCAATCGTTGCCAGGGTAGCTTCCTTGGAGAACTAAGCCATAATATAATCAAGGGAGAGGATATTAATTAAGGAGAAATCATTCATTTGTCCCTCTCCTTCCTCCTCTTCACAGCTGAAGTATACATAGGAATTGGAAAGCCTGCAGAAGCCACAGCATGTACTCAGGAAGCTGCTAACCTCTTTCCAATGTCTCACAATGTTCTGTACATGAGAGGTCAAGTGGCAGAACTTCGGGGAAATATTGATGAAGCAAAACGCTGGTATGAAGAGGCCTTATCTATCAGCCCTACGCATGTCAAAAGTATGCAGAGATTGGTAAGTCCAGCTTACAAAACATAATGCAGGTGAAGCTCTTGAACACTTGGCTATGCAAATATTAAGTCTTTTTTAATTATTTTTATTTTTACCCTCAAATACTTGGATAATTAGAAGTTTGTTAAGCAGTCAACAATGACATATAACTTCAGTAAACATGCAGTCTTAGGTCATTGTTCTCAAGCTGGTAGGATGCTATCTAGAGTGGAAGGAGAGAAAGATAGGACAGATAAGTAAAAATAATTTACAAGACACAAAATTAAAAGGGATCCCATGTTTCAGATTGGAGGCAAAAGTGAGTTATAAGTCTGGATAGGTTTGCTGTTATTTAAGTTGATCAGGAATTGGCCTCCAGTAGATTCATTTAGTTAGTTGGCTGCTTATTTCTAACTCACCCCAGTCCAAGCAGCTGAAACCAGAATGATTTCTCAATTAACCATGGCTTTAATTTTATTATATTCTCGTGGATTCCCACTCACCATGTGCTCATATCTCCTTTAAAACTACATTATAAGTGAAACATGTTTTGGCAGACACAGAGATCTTTGTGCTGCTGGACATTTTCAGAGCACTCTAGTGTGAGCCAAAGAAAACAGTTTTTGAGACATTTTGAGTTCTTGGTAATCTTCTAGTGCTTTTAGATGTACAAAGTGCCTTTGTATTTATTGTTCTGCTTGTTTTCATAACACCTTAGTGAGGCAGGTCACCATTTTGTGTTTATTTTAGAGATGAGGAAAACGTAACCTGAGATAGGATAGTATCGATAGGACCACTTAGCTGTAGGGCAGGGGTGGGAAACTGGATCTGAATGGCAGACTGGATCCTTATCTCCTCCATCCCCCACAGGCCATGTTTGACAGGCGGGCAAGGCCACCCACTTGTCAATCATCTCATGTCACATTTTTGTGGTGTGTGGTACTTTGAAGTCCTTACGATCAGCTGATCATTGGGGGTTACAAACCACCATGCACAGCTTTCTCCGCGCATAGGGTGCAATGTACAGATTTTGCAGGTGCCACCAATCAGGTGATTGGTGATGCCTGCAACCCCCTTTTTAGTCCAGCCATGTGTTTATCTGCCCCGTATATGATGCCAGGTGTAGGGCAGGTGAGCATGGCTTCACTTGGCCAAAATGGCCTCGCAGACTAAATAGGAATGCCTGGCAAGCCTAATTAGACTGCAGGTCATCTATGATTGCTCTCCCAGATCCCAGTAAAACAGCTGACCTGCTGCTGTTCTCATTTTGATTTTGTCCACAGTGTGAATTGCTTATAAGACATTTAACTGCTGCATAAGACATTTTTCTGCATCTGATTTTTAGTACCACTTAGCTCAAGATTTTTACCTCTTTCATGTTTGTGTCCTCTGCTATTCACAGATGGAAATTTGTATTGATTCTACTATTGGTCAGAAAAGTTATTTTTCAGTCCTTCATGTAATTACAAGGTTCTTTTAAACAAGTTTTGTTTATAAATGTGTGTGTATTTCAATTTTATTAATAGAGGATGGAGAATCTGAAATACTGGGGCACAGCAGTGAAATTCCCTTGGTTTTTATCTGTAGTTTGTAACTAACTAATTTGGTACCTTCTGCAATGCCAGATACATGGATGATGCTTAAAATCATGCATCCTGCCAAAATATGGTATATAATTCAGGGCAAAGAATATGCAATAAAGAGGAAATGACTAAAGTAATATCTCTGATCATTTATTTTGTGACTTGGAAAGGAAAACTACCACTTGGCACAAGTATGAGAAGCATTTGCTCTAGAGCCTACATAGAGATTTCCATTATACCACACCCAGAGTCAGCTGCTGGCAAATGCTGCAGACCTACTAGAGCGGGCATCAGTGTCTCTTTTAAAAATAAATGAATAAATAAATTTATGGTCTAGCATGTGAAGACAAATGTCAGGCCAGATGACTGCAGTCACTACCATTTTCATTATTTCCAAAGTCTCAGGGAGCCACTCTTGACATACACTACTTTGAGGGCATGGCCAGAGGTGTTGGGAATAATGAACATGGTTGTAGCTACAGCTTCTCTTTACAGTGCAAGGCTGAGCGAGTACCAGACAGCTGGAGTGGCACTGCTTTCATTGCTGACATTTATCCATGTTCCGTCTGCCCCCCTGATGAACTGGAGGGGGCATCAAGATGACAAAAGATTAAAGCCCTCTCCCCCCGCCCAAAACATGTTCCTAACCTTTTCATTTGTTAAAAATCAGCCACACAGGGGCTAAAGAAGTAAATAATGTCATGTCTAGTTTGGCATTGGTGAATGGCTGTTAGTGGTACATAAGCAGAGGTACAAGTTTGGGGCTGTGTGGGTTTTTCTTCCCCTAGATGTCAAGCCTGTGTTAGAATGACTTGTTCTCTACCTTGAAAAACCTGTTAGTACTTTGTTATAGAGTTTTTTTTTGTCAGTGCAATAAATAATTGAACTATGATCTATTCCATTAGAATTGTCTTACAGAGTAGGCTGTTGAATGTAACTTTGTTGTGCCAAGAAACCATTTTAACATACCTGTTCAAATTGCCTCTGCTGCATATAGTGCTTAGTGGAAGTAATAATTCCGTCTTTGTACCCAACATTTTTACTCAAAAGTTGGAGGTTGTTTCTGCCTAAGCCCCTGTAAATTATTCAGATAGGCTTTTCCTCTTGTTATTCCTAAAGGAGCACATAAGGCAAAATACCAGACTGGAACACAGAATAGCGGAAGGTGGCTGCTTCTTTTTTTAACCTTTTTGGCTTTTCCAGATAATTAAGTACATTGACAAATGCTAAAAGGTACCTTGTAAAGGAGGTAGCTGGGAAATAGAAAACAACACTCTTATGGTAAAATAAAAGCTGCATATTAAAATTTCCTACCTTGTCCACTTTAATTCACTTGAAACTCATGGCAAATTCATAAATGAATCATCGTTTTATAGTAGATAAGAAGTGCTGGCTCCTGTGGAGAAACCGACACTGATCCACATATTTTGTGCTCATTTGGCCTTTGTTTTTTTCTTTTCTTTTTTTCTTTTCTTTTTTTCTTTTTTCTTTAGTGTGGGGTTTCTGATGGGGAATTTGTACAGTTGGATAATCTATTTAAAAACCTGACTTACTTAGTAGAAACCAATCAGCAATTATAAACCACCTTAGAAGGGAATGGGGGAAATCTTCCTTCGGAGTTTTTTTTTGCTCCTGCATTACCTCAGGTATTAACTGAATTGAATCTTATTTCTAGTGTGAGTCCACTAATGAGTCCATTAATTATTGCACAAATTCCAAAAGTACAAACCCAAAGAACCACAGATTCTGACATTAGAAAATTTTGTAAGCACCCTCATTTCCATCCACTATTTGCCCAGTGTATATATTTTTCCTGCATAACTTTGATCAGATTTGTATGAATTCAGTTTCCTTTGTGTCTTTTAGTTAGCTACTTTGGTGGAGAAGAAAGAAAGAAAAAAGTATACTAAATCATATGTGCTTTACAACCTTTTATCTATTGAAGCTACACATATTTCAGACAAAATTAAAAACTTTAAATTTCCATTCATGTGAATGTAAGTAGTAGACATGTGAATGAATACATTTCTTCGTGAACTTCAAAGAACTTCAGAGTGGTAATTCCTATATAATGTGTATTTTATAAATAGAATGCTACCAGAAATCAGAGAAAATAGGTTTTATTTTAATATTCAACATTTATTTTGTAATCCCTTTTAGTCGTGAATTATTATTATTCTGCCTTGAAAACATGGGGAAAATATTCTTCCCCTGCCTTGTTCCTGAGTATCACTCAAACATTTGTTTGTATTCTGACATAATACTTTCAAATGGAATCTTACTAGGAAACATCTAATCAATAAAAATTAAAGGTTTCAAGAAACCAATAGTTGTTGAAGGAAAGCGTCTTAACTGGACTTCAGTTTTCAGTTAAGGATGAATTGTGGTTCCCATTCCTTCTTGAGAATGGATACAAATCCATCCTTCTCATTTAAAAAGGACAAGGCAAGAGAGTTTGTTATATAAAATTAAAAGACAATAAGTATTACTTCCTCACAATGTCACATGCAATGGGGCTTCAATCAGAGCCTTTTCAAACAAAGAATTAAAGAGTTATGTCCAATCAGCATTCACTAGTGCCAGCCATGTTAAGTAATATTCCTGCCCCTGTGTGATGGACAGAGACAGAGTTAGCTGGGGAATAGCCCGTGTTTTATTGTATGAGGTGTGTGCTGAAGTGTTTTAAAGAGAGAGTGCACAGGCTTTGAAATCAAAATCAGAGGAGAAAACATTATAATGGTAGACTAATGGCACATATCATAGTGATATTACTGGGACCATCCAATAGGTGTTTTTATGACATGAGCAGAACCACCTCTCATTGAGCAAGAGACTTTGGGGATGGGGGAGGAGCCCACCCCATTCATACTTAATTGAAAACCAAAGTTAAGGTAAAACACTTCACTTCAACAATCAGAAATTTTGTCAGTCTCATGCTTTTTCGTGGTTTTAGTAAGGTTGTGTTCCAAGGGATTGCTAGAACAAGAGCTGTGATAGGCTAGCAAGTTAGGTTAGCAGTTTGAGTGCTGGTTAAACAATTTTCCCTTCTCAGTGTAAGCGTTTCCTGGAGCAATGTTTTCTGAGTGGTTCACAGACAATTGAACATTCCAATTCCACCAGCCCTATCCCGTCACGCAAACCACATCATCTAGATGGCCCTTCAGGACAGTCAGCCTTCACTGAGAAGCAATTGGTGTTTTATTTTCAAACTTGAATGCAACAGGTACTCAAGTTTTAAGTGGCAAATATATGTGTGGAGCTATCAGTGTAGACCAGCCTTCCCCAAGCTGGTGCCCTCCCGATGTTTTGGATTACAGCTCCTATCAGTCCCAGCCAGCATGGCCAATGGTCAGAGATGATGGAAATTGTAATCTTCTGTGGTGTAACCATTGAAGCCACAGCCACAAAGGAATCAGGTCCCTACATTATGGCAGGGACACCTGGCCGCTAATGCATATGTACTGTTCCTGATTGACAGCACAATCCCAGTATTCTAAAATTTAGACTCTGATCCTTTTTCTATCTAAATCTTTTTCAAAAAGTGTTCATTACCCTTAAATTTTGCAAACTCAGCTCCCTTTTTTCTCTAAATATTTTATGATTTATATCAGCTTTTTGCAACTGACAGTGAGGAGGCACACTGGAGACTGTTCTGCACTGTGTACAAGATGATTTTTTTAAAAAAAATTACCAATATTTTACATGTACATACATTAAGAGTGCATCAGGGGAGGAACACCATATGAAGCAGAGAGAATTGCAGCATGTAGAACTGTTACTAATGGTGATAAAATGGACTAATGAGCTCTTATAATTTCTAGTCAGGGTGCACTTATTAATTCATATACAGAAAACAATGATCTAAAATTGTTTTTTAAATGCTTATAATGGACAGTTGTTCTAATGTATTAAAGAGGACAGTATTTGGATCTCAGTATCAATGTGGCTTTTATTACTTTGCCTTTGTCTTGTAACAGTGCATCAACATGGTATTCACCTGTCTGGCAAGTCCATCCCTTTTAGCAAGCATATTATCTCATGTTCCTTTCCTCTTTTCATTGCAAAAGGTGTGTTGATTAACATTGGGGTTTTTTTCTAATGTTCTTGCTTTGACTGGCATCAAAGTCAGAAAGAATAATCACCCAGTTCTATTGTCTCAATAAAGGATAAAGGGATCTACTGTTTATGTCTTCCTTTCCTCTCTCTCTTTTCCTTTTTTTCTCTTTCCTTTCCCTTGGGGAAGGGCTGTAGCTCAGTGGTAGAGGTTTACGTGGCTCAATCCTCAGCATCACCAGGAAGGGCTGGGGAGACTCTTGTCTGAAACCCTGGAGAGTCACTGTCAGGCATTGTAGGCAGTACTGAGCTCGATGGACCATTGGTCTGACTCAGTATAAAGCAGCCTCCTATGCCCCCCCCCTTTGAGGATTTGATAGAGGATGGGCACTCTTGTTCTGTCTATTTGATGGGCTTCTAATGGAAGAATTACTAGGAATGAAACAGGCGGGGCAACATTATGGTGGGCAGAGGGGAGATGACATAGTGGACCTCCTCTGTCCATGGAGAGGGGGTCCACAATTTCCTGTGGCCCCTGGAATGCCCTCCCAGGGTACCCAAAGCCTCCTATATTGAATACATATCTAAAACAAGAAACATAGAATCAAATCTGATGTTCTCTATGACTGATATCCGATATTAGGCCACTCAGATTCGAACCATTAATATCAATGGACTTAAATAACTTTCAGACATTATGCTTTGAGTATGGATAGCACCTTATTTTAATATAACAGATTATTTATTTGGTGTATTTATATGCTGTCTCATAATGGAAGTTATCTGGGCAGCTTACAGTAAAAATTAAAAGCGATTAAACACAAAAATAAAACCATGAAAACTGATTGGCCTCTTCCAACTCTATGATTCTATTATATGATTCTGTGAATTAGGTGAGAATTTCAATTCAGTTCTCATTTCAAACTGAATTTGTGCTTTCCAAAACAATATGGGAACCAATCACAGCCATCCTTTGAAATCCACACTTATTCGAATTTTGCAATGCAGTTGTCCAACAAAACAAATGCATATGTTAGGAGAAAGTGTGCATAAAAATGAATATATCAGTGAAAATAATGTGCAAAAATGCATTATGATGACAAATAGCTTGAAATACTATGTACAAAAATGTGTTTGTTAAAAGAAATTTGTACCAAATTCTGGAGAATTTTAATGAGGATATTTTTAAAAAGAAATTTGCAAATTGCTGCAGGAATGTGGAGAACTGAATTTAAGATTAGAAAAATGAGAAACTGAGAGAACCTAATACAGGATAAAAACCAGCAACTGGGGGATAATATCAACATAACAAAAGCTCATAGGAGCACCAAAAATTTCACATGTCTTAATACTATAAAATATTATTATTAATAATAATAATAGTAATAATAATAATATTTATATCCTGCCCTTTCTCCCAGTAGGAGCCCAGAGTGGCAAACAAAGGCACTAAAAACACTTTAACACATCATAAAAACAGACTTCAAAATATATGAAAACAAAACAACTATTAAAAACATAATAAAACAAAAGATGTTTAAAAACATTTTTAAAACCTTTTAAAACATCTGTTCTTAAAAAAAGGTTTAAATACATATTAAAAAGCAATTCCAACACAGACGCAGACTGGGATAAGGTCTCTACTTAAAAGGCTTGTGGAAAGAGGAATGTCTTCAGTAGGCACCGAAAAGATAACAGAGATAGTGCCTGTCTAATATTTAAGGGGACAGAATTCCAAAGGGTAGGTGCCAGCTCTTTTTCTCTGTAACATCTGAATCGGGAGAGGCTGTGCAAGCCCTGGACCACTGCCTGGACTCAGTGGTGGGCTAGATGAGAGCCAATAAACTGAGTCTGAATACTAGCAAGACGGAGGCACTGTGGGTTGGTGATTCTCGAGTTCGGATAATTGGTCAGTTGCCTGCTTTGGATGGGGTCGTACTCCCTCTGAAAGAGCAGGTCCGTAGTCTGGGGGTGCTCCTGGATCCATCTTTGTCGCTAGAGGCCCAGGTGACCTCAGTGGCTAGGAGTGCCGTTTACCAGCTTTGGCTGGTGAGACAGCTGTGGCCCTTTCTGGACTGGGATAGCCTGACCACTGTTGTCCACGCACTGGTAACCTCTAGGCTGGATTACTGTAATGCGTTCTATGTGGGCTGCCCTTGAGGTTGGTCCGGAAGCTGCAGCTGGTGCAAAATGCAGCGGCGCAGGCTATCGCCAGCATGTCACCCCGCTGCTGAAAGAATTGCACTGGCTGCCCATTAGCTACTGGGCCAAGTTCAAGGTTCTAGTTTTGGCATACAAAGCCCTATACAGCTCGGGACCAGGATACCTGAAAGACCGTCTTACCCTTTATATGCCCAGTCGATCACTGCGCTATGCAGGTGAGGGCCTTCTGCAGATACCATCTTATCAGGAGGTTCGTTCTGCACAATATTGGAAACGGACCTTTAGTGCGGCGGCACCTACCTTGTGGAATTCCCTCCCTTTGAATATTAGGCAGGTGCCATCTCTGCTATCTTTTTGGCGCCTTTTGAAGACTTTCCTCTTTCAACAAGCCTTTTAAGATGAGACCTTTCCCAGTCTGCATCTGTGTCAGAATTGTTTAATATGTTTTTTAATAATGTTTTTAACCCTTTTTAAGGTTGTTTTTTAAAATGTTTTTAATGCTGTTTTGTTTTAATGTATTTTAAGATCTGTTTTTATGTTTTTTTAAAGTGTTTTAGTGCTTTGTTTGCCACCCTGGGCTCCTGCTGGGAGGAAGGACGGGATACAAATTAAATAAATAAATAAATAAATAATCCAGCCTAGAGGTTACCAGTGCTTGGACAACAGTGGTCAGGCTATCCTTGTCCAGACGAAGCTGATAAAAGGCACTCCTAGCCAATGAGGTCACCTGAGGCTCTAGTGACAAAGATGGGTCTAGGAGCACCCCCAGACTATGGACCTGCTCTTTCAGAGAGAGTATGACCCCATCCAAAGCAGGCAACTGACCAATTATCCACATTCAAGAACTACCAACCGTCTTGCTAGGATTCAGAGTTAGTTTATTGGCCCTTATCCAGTCCACCACCGAGTCCAGGCAGCAGTCAAGGGCTTGTTCGGCCTCTCCTGATTCAGATGTTACAGAGAAATAGAGCTGGGTATCGTCAGCGTACTACTGACACCTCACCTCAAATCTCCTGATGACTGCTCCCAAGAGCTTCGTATAGATGTTAAACAGCATGGGGGACTAGATGGTACCCTGTGGCACCTCACAGCACAACTGGCAGGGGGCAGAAAGACAATTACCCAATGCTATTCTCTGAAAACAACCCTGGAGATAGGATCAGAACCACTGTAAAACACTGATATCCATCTCACCAAGTCGACCCAGAAGGATTCCATGGTCAATGGTATCAAAAGCCGCAGAGAGATCATGTAAGAATAACAGGGTTGCACTCTCTCCAGATAAAGGTCATCCATCAGGGCGGCCAAGGCCAATTCAGTCCCATAAGCAGGCCTGAACCTAGACTCGAATGGGTCAACATAATCTGTTTCTTCCAAGAGTATTTGCAATCGCTGCACCACAATCCTCTCAGTCACCTTTCCTAAGAAGGGGATATTTGTGACCGGGTGGTGGTTGTCACAAACCATTGGGTCCAGGGTGGGGTTTTTCAGGAGCGGTCAGATCACTGCCTCTTTCAGGATGGTTGGAACCACTCCTTTCCACAAAGATGCGTTGACCACACTCAGGATCCACTTGGTTAAGCCCCTTCGGCAAGCTTTAATATGCCAAGAAGGGCAAGGGTTGAGAGAACACGTTGCTGGCTGCATCATCACAAGCACCTTGTCCACATAATCAGGCCGTATCAACTGAAACTGTTCTCAAGAAATTGCAGCAGACGTTGCACTGGACACCTCACTGAGGCTACAGTAGATATGGATGAGCAATGAGATTGCTACGGCAGCAAGCAACTTTGAGGGTAAAGTGCCTTGCAAACAATTCACAGTGGCTCTCCAAAAGATCTAAAACTCCATTTCCTGAAGTTGATGTCAACAGACCCCTGACAATATGGAAAAGCTCCACTGGGCGGCTACTTGTGGATGTGATGGTGGCAGAGGAGTGGGCTTTCTTTGCCACCCTCACCACCGCAAAGTAGACACTGTTATGATGTTTTACTCGTGCCCAAACAGCCTCACAGCATGTCTTTTGCCACTTGCGCTCTAGCCGTTGTCCAGCCTGTTTCATTGCCTTTAGTTCACTGGTGTACCAAGGTGCAAACCGGGCTCCACAGTGCCAGAGAGGGCACTCAGGGGCAACCGTGTCAAGAGCCCGCTGCACCTCGCTGTTCCACAGCATGACAAGAGCTTCAACCAGGTCACCTGCTCCATCTACTGGGAACTCCCCTATGGCATTTAGGAATCCTGTGGATTCCATTAGTTTCCAGGGGTGGACCATCTTAATCTGTCCATCACTCCTGCAGGGTAGGATCGGAGCCATAAGTCTAAACTTCACCAGGAAGTGGTCTGACCATGACAATGGGGTGACATCCACACACCCCCAATCTCCAGACCACCCTTTCCAACATCTGGAGCAAAAACCAAGTTGAGGGTGTGCTCTACCCTATGAGTCGGGCTGGTAACAACTTGAGACAGCCCCATGGTCCTAATGGAGGCCATAAAATCCTGAGCCAGAACACTAGAGGTAGCCTCAGCATGGACATTGAAATCACCCAGCACTATCGTTCTGGGCTCCGCCAACACCACAGATGAAATGGCCTCCACTAGCTTGGTCAGAGAAGCTTCCGGGCAGCAGGGTGGACAGTACACTAGCAGCAACCCTAGTTTCCTGTCTCCTTGGCCTGCCACCAGGTGCAGGCCCTCACAGCCAGCTCCAAGACAGTGGTTTCCTGGTGACAGAGATGGAAGTTCTGTAGACAGCACAGCAACTCCTCCCCTCCATCCCTGCAGCCTGTGCTGGTGTTGCACCGAGTATCCAAGTGGGCAAAGCTGGGTCAGATCAACTCCTTCCAGTTCACCCACCCAGGTCTCGGTAATGCACACCAAAATGGCACCTTCATCCACAATCAAATCATAGATGAGTGTGGTCTTACTGTGTACCGATCTGGCATTAAACAACAGCACACACAGGCCAATGGGCACAGCAGATGAGCAACGAGGAACCCATCCATGAGAGGAGTAGGAGCGAGGAACAAGGTGTAGATTCTTCTATGGTAGTTCATCACCTCCATTGATAGGATCTATACACAACAGTACCTTCCACCTCTGTATTCCCATTGAAAATGTAATATATGAACTTGAACCCATTCACCTTTTTCGCCTTTAGTTATGTCTGTGTGTAGGCATGTTACGTTTTTGCAGGTGTATAATTAGATGCATGATTTATTCTCAAACCTGTTGTATTCTGAAACAGAATTGGTTGTAGTCTATCAGCATTTCTTTAACCTGACCTGGATTCTCTAAATAGCAGATTATAGAATCATTTTTTAAAAATATTGAAGTGGGGTATGTAAAAATGACAGATCAGGCAGAAGTACTACTTGAAAGTACAGTGTGCATTGCATGATATTTTAAATTAGTAATGCCCGGAGAACTCTGGATAAATGTTAGCATTGTTGATGATCTTGTCTTATATTCTTCCTTCTGTTGGCAGAGTTCAGATAATTCCATTAAGTAGTTTTTTTAAGATCTAGTGGAAAATGTTACTGAAGCAAAGTTTCCATCTTGTAATGAAACTGTTTTTTTTAATGGTCCTTTGAAGTTGAGATGGCACATGGCAGGTTCATATGAGCTTTCCATTTTATATGTCTCCTTTGTGTGTTATCATTGGAAAAGATGCTCTTTTCCATTGCTTATCAGTTAAACAGAAACACTTCTGTGGAAAATATAAATTAATGGCAGTGTGTAAGCAATTCTCAAGCTGGAACCCAGCTAACTACTTTATGCTCGTGTTATAATTGCATTGAACTAATTGGATCATTTTTGTCCAGACATATAATGTCATTGTAACTTGATCTTGTTGCATCTGTTAAAAGGGTGGTGTTGAGCTTCACTGGCTTCATTTAAAGATGAAAGTACACTTTTAGAAAACGTTATATTGTGTGTTTTATTTAAATTTTTGTCAAATTGTGCATATCGGATAACAATGTGCTGTCTGAGGGTCAAGTCAAATGCATCATGAGCAACTTCATCCTTTAAAATGATGATGATGATAGCAAATGTAGGGCCCCCAATTCACTTGGACAAATTACACATGATGCTAATTAGTAACTTCTTCAGTCTTTGCCCTAAGGCTGATAGCAGTGGAAGGGGGGGTTCATTGAAATCACAGCTGGGGAAGGAAGGGTTAAATCTTCCCTGCATGCTGATTTCCTGGTGAAAAGCAGAAGCCCTGCTGCCATACCTGCTATTTTTTTAAAAAGACTTTGCATAGTTACTAATAACACATTTATTAGTACATGTGTAGTTTAGCCCTAAAATAACGTGCTGAGAAATCTTGGAGATGCAAGAACCCTATTTCACAAAATTCAAGGAGATGTTGAATGCTGCTTATTCAGGTTGTTGCTCATACAGCCTACATTTTGACCCACTGCTCTGACAATGTACTAATTTTGTATCTCCTCCCAATTTCTTTTTAAATGTGTAATTATCAATTTTAGCGTAGTATAGGTCAATTTAACTGCAGCTCCATGATTTCTGACTCAGCCATTGTTAAGTGTAGCTTCTTAATGATCCAGTTAAGGATTTTAGTCAATCAACTGATTAATCAATTAGCCAATTAAATTGTTATTGATGCTTAGTATGGTGCTATATACTGATGGTAACTTTATTTTAACTAAATATAGCATGTGTTTTTTAGAAGAATAATGTATTTTTTTTAAAAAATCTTATAAGGAAGCTTGACAGTGTATGTTGCATCTGCTCTGTTAGATAATAGATTACTGTTGAATTGGGTGAGTCTCCTATTCAAGGCTTCTTAAAGCAAGTTAATGTTATTATCAGATTAGTACAGAAATCTGTTTTGCCTAAAATTGGCAATGAAGATGTGATGTTGAATTAGATTAAAATGTATTTCATTACCCCCCATGAACCTTAAGGATGGGGTGAGCTGCAAGCAATTAATTTAAAGTAGTAATTTGCTTGCCTGTATCTATCTTTTTCCTCTGAACTTTGCCATTGTTTAATTCTACAACTGTAATATTTGCCTAGTCTTGTAAAATGTGACATTTTGTTTAAACTGTGCTCCTTGCAATGAATCACAAAAAGAGAATGCAGCAGAATAAGAACATAAGAACATAAGAAGAGCCTGCTGGATCAGGCCAGTGGCCCATCTAGTCCAGCATCCTGTTCTCACAGTGGCCAACCAGGTGCCTGGGGGAAGCCCGCAAGTAGGACCCGAGTGCAAGAACACTCTCCCCTCCTGAGGCTTCTGGTAACTGGTTTTCAGAAGCATGCTGCCTCTGACTAGGGTGGCAGAGCACAGCCATCATGGCTAGTAGCCACTGATAGCCCTGTCCTCCATGAATTTGTCTAATCTTCTTTTAAAGCCATCCAAGCTGGTGGCCATTACTGCATCTTGTGGGAGCAAATTCCATAGTTTAACTATGCACTGAGTAAAGAAGTACTTCCTTTTGTCTGTCCTGAATCTTCCAACATTCAGCTTCTTTGAATGTCCACGAGTTCTAGTATTATGAGAGAGGGAGAAGAACTTTTCTCTATCCACTTTCTCAATGCCATGCATAATTTTATACACTTCTATCATGTCTCCTCTGACCCGTCTTTTCTCTAAACTAAAAAGCCCCAAATGCTGCAACCTTTCCTCGTAAGGGAGTCGCTCCATCCCCTGGATCATTCTGGTTGCCCTCTTCTGAACCTTTTCCAACTCTATAATATCCTTTTTGAGATGAGGCGACCAGAACTGTACACAGTATTCCAAATGCGGCCGCACCATAGATTTATACAACGGCATTATGATATCGGCTGTTTTATTTTCAATACCTTTCCTAATTATCGCTAGCATGGAATTTGCCTTTTTCACAGCTGCCGCACACTGGGTCGACATTTTCATCGTGCTGTCCACTACAACCCCGAGGTCTCTCTCCTGGTCGGTCACCGCCAGTTCAGACCCCATGAGCGTATATGTGAAATTCAGATTTTTTGCTCCAATATGCATAATTTTACACTTGTTTATATTGAATTGCATTTGCCATTTTTCCGCCCATTCACTCAGTTTGGAGAGGTCTTTTTGGAGCTCTTCGCAATCCCTTTTTGTTTTAACAACCCTGAACAATTTAGTGTCGTCAGCAAACTTGGCCACTTCACTGCTCACTCCTAATTCTAGGTCATTAATGAACAAGTTGAAAAGTACAGGTCCCAATACCGATCCTTGAGGGACTCCACTTTCTACAGCCCTCCATTGGGAGAACTGTCCGTTTATTCCTACTCTCTGCTTTCTGCTTCTTAACCAATTCCTTAAGAAGCAACCTTGTATACACTTTTTAATGGATATTGCCTCTATCTGGGCTCATGGTCCTGTTTAAATAAAAAGAATGGGGACAGGACGGAAGAACATAAGAAGAGCCTGCTGGATCAGGCCAATGGCCCATCTAGTCCAGCATCCTGTTCTTGCAGTGGCCAGCAGGATGCCTATGGGAAGACCACAAGAAGGACATAAGCTCAAGAGCACTTTCTCTCCTACAGTTTCCAGCAACTGGTATTCAGACACATGCTGCCTCCAACAGTGGCCATTGATAGCCTTGTCTTCTATGACTTTGTCTAATCCTCTTTTAAAGCCATCCAAGTTGGTGGCCATCACTGCCTCCTGTGGGAGCGAGTACCCACAGGATTTACTTGGAAGTGAATCCCACAGGTTTTCGTTAGGCTTACTCCCAAGTCATTTGATTGCAGCCTTAATATGTGTTCCAGAGTTGTGTTTATTTATACCAGGAATTGGTTGACTTCAGTTTTCCATAATTTGCTCCCCACTCCTTTTTTTCCTGTGTTGAGCAGGAAGATCTGACGAGGTATTGCAAGAGCTGAATTTGCATGGATCCCCATGATCAGGAACTTTGACAGTGCAGGGTTTATGATCATGAGGATGACTGTAAGCACATTTCAGCCAAACACAGTTTCCCTTAGACCCTGTCACTCAATGTGGGAGTGAGCAAAGCCAAACCATTAGCAAACCACCAATCTCGAACGAGCACAAAACCAAAAGGCCCTGCTAGCATGTCAAGTGAGTTAAAAGCTTAAGCTGAACATCATCCAGTCCTCTTTGGGAGGCTAGAAAGTATAACGTAGGCAAAACCTATGAGGTATGAGCACATTTCTTTCTTTACACTTTTACAGTTTGAGTAAAAATATGTTGTACATGTAAGTAGTTAATAATGGAACAAGAATCCCAAGGATATATTCCTTACTCAAGGCTTGACTTTCAGAGGAGTCATTCTTGTTTCTCCTCCTCCAATCTGAGGTGAGGCAAGTGGTGACATGCCTATGTTCTGCGTCCATTGTTGAAATCCAACTGCTGGAAATCACAGTGAGGAGAACACTGTTGCATTTGGGTCCTGCTTGCAAGCTTCCCATAGGCATCAGGTTGGCCCCTGTGAAAACAGGATACTGGACTAGATGGGTTGCTATTTGTCCAGCAGGGCTCTTCTTACGTTCTTATGGTCTTCATTTGTATGGCTTCCAGTTTGCGGAGCTCTCTCCCTGGGGAGCCTTGCCTGGTGCCTGTTTTAATGTCTTTAGGAACCCATCTAATGGACAAATAGTCTGACCTGGTCTCAGGCAGTTTTCTGCTGTAATATTTGTTCGTTCATTATTTTTTTAAATCAGGGTTTTAAAAATACCTTTTAATATATATTTATTAGGAGCAGTTCAAAAACATTTTTAAAAAATAGAATAAAACCTGCCTGATGCAAGAAAAGAAAAGAAATTGAAGTAGGTACCAGGCATAGAAAGAACTTATTTTCTCAAGTTTTACCATTGGATGGGGTTTTTAGCATGATTTGTTGATTGCTCTTCTTTATGCTTTTGGTAATGTTTTATTGTATTTTTTTTTAAAAATAGGGTAAAAATACAAAAAAACCATTCCAGATTGTAAACTGCCCTCATAAAGTTTTAAACCACCCTTCAATACAAACAGTTGATTTAAAACATTTTTAAAAACGAATGAACAAACTTAGATGATAGAAAACTGTGTTATAAAAGGTAAAGGTGTCCCCGCACTTATAGTGCGAGTTGTTTCCGACTCTTAGCGTGACATCTTGCGACATTTACTAGGCAGACCGTATATATGGGGTGGGATTGCCAGTTCCTTCCCCGGCCTTTCTTTACCCCCCAGCATATGCCGGGTACTCATTTTACCGACCACGGATGGATGGAAGGCTGAGTGGACCTCGACCCCTTTTACCGGAGATTCGACTTCCGCCTTCCGTCTTCAAGAACATAGAAGCCTTTCTTATAGGATCATAGGAAGCGGCCTTAGACCAAGCCAGACCTTTTGTCAATCTAGCTCAATATTGTCTAGGCTCTCCAGGGTTTCAAGCAGGAATCTTTCCCAATACGACCTGGTGATGCTGGGGATTGAACTTGGGACCTTCTTTAAGCATGTTGAGCTGTGATCCCTCCCCATTTAAAATAATTCATCTAATTTGGTAAGGAGAGTGTGATCCACACACTTATATTCCATAACTAACTTTATATGAGGCTCTATGGGCCATGTGACCAAGAGTTTCTTGTATTCCATTAGTAGGGGATGGCCTACATGCAGGTTGTGGCATGTCCCAAAGAGCCTTGGAAAATCTTGGAATTTTGAGTACCAGCTTCCATTTTTAGTAGTAGTAGTAGTAGTAGTAGCAGCACAGCCAGTGTGGTGTAGTGGTTAGAGTGTCGGACTACGACCAGGGAGACCAGGGTTGGAATCCCCACACAGCCATGAAGCTCGCTGGGTGACCTTGGGCCAGTCATTGCCTCTCAGCCTCAGAGGAAGGCAATGGTACGCCACCTCTGAATTACCATGAAAACCCTATTCATAGGGTTGCCATAAGTCAGAATCGACTTGTAGACAGCACAGTAGTAGCAGCAGTAGTAGTAACAACAATAATATTTTAGCTTTCATGGTTGTGAAAGCATGATGAATGCATGGAATTTGCCACCACAGCGTGTTGTACTAGCTGCTAGCTTAGGTGGCTTTAAAACAGGAATAGACAAGTTCATACCTATGGCTATATGGAGCTTCCATTCTCAGAGACAGTGTGCCATTGAATACCAAGGAGAGGACTGTTGCCCTGCTTTTGAGCTTCCCAGATGCAGGATGGATCTTTGGTCTGATAAAGCACAGCTCTTCTTTATGTTTTTGTCTTTGCCTAAGTGGAAGCAAATGTTTATTCTTTTGTCATGGTGCTAAACAACTTGCACATAATATTAATTAATATTGAATAATATTGAATATTAATATTTTCAGTGCTTCATTAAGATTGGTTTTAAAAGGTGGTGGAAGTAGTAGTAGGAAAAGAAGAATAAATAGTTGGAAGCAACAGTTAGTCAGTTGAGCTGCCAGTTGGTGCCCATGTATAATCTTGTTACTTTAATTGGCATGAATCATGAATATATTATCTTGACACAAAATATAAATAAATGGGAGAGAAAGAGAATGCCTCCTCATGTCACTCACTTTTATGTGTAACTTGTTTTATGGAAATCTTTGCCAATCTTAAGCTGATGTACAGAGAGGTTAAGATCCCTGCATCCCCACTACGTTCACTGGAGTAACCGTGGGCAAATTTGCCCAGCTACCTCACCTTGGGGAAATGAAATGAAAGAAAATAGAGAATGTGAATGTCTTTGTATGCTGAGGATGGTTATAGGATGTGATAAGGCAGATTGTATGTGGCTTCTGAATAGATTCTAATTTAATACATTTTCCTTAATGGAACCCCCCCAAAAAAAAATTGCAGAAGGATTACCTAAGATCATCTTGCTCCATCAAATAATTTGTTTTTCATATGAAAGGACAGCAAAAATAAACAAATCTCGATTTGAAAATTATATTTTTTATACATTTAATCAATTATATAAGATGCATTAATACAGGCTTCAAGCTTGTACAATCTACTCTGTTTTTACCCCCTAGAACCCAGAGAATTATCAGCTGGACCCAAATGTAAAATAGTGCTTTAGAAAGGAGGACAGAAATGTACTTAGCATTCAGGAACAGAGCACCTCTTCAACCCAGGAATTTGTTTTCAGTACTGGAACTGTCACACAGCAATCCATTTCTGATTCCCCTTCCCCAAAAAAGTTCCTTGTTTCAGTAGCCTAATTTGGGGGGGAAAATAAAATAAAATTGTTTCTATTGTTAATCAGTTGGGAGTTAGAACTCCTTGGTGGTCTAATATAGCTCAATTATCCTTTGTGCTAGCCATGTCTTGTGGCTCTTGTATCAATATTATTTACTTTTTTCTTCCTTTTTCGACTTGAAGGCAGTACATCATCATCATCAGATTTAAAGTAGATTGACAAGGCCTAGAAGAGCTTTTCAGATTTAAAGTAGATTAACAAGGCCTAGAAGAGCTTTTCTGTACTTTTCTCTGCTTATTCTAAGACTTCTAGTTGCACTAGAAACCATAATAAACACAGAAATTTGTTTTATTTTGTCACTTTTAATTAAAAAATAACTTGCTGCTTAAACATCAGATATAAAATACAGATTAGGGCAAGCAGGAGGTGAAAAAATAAGAGTAGATTTGGAGGACAGGCAAGTCATGCTGATGTCAAAATGTAATGGTCTTACTTGACCAATCGGGGCCAACTCGATTTCCACCTTTCAGATTTTTTTCTGTGTTACTGCAAGTTCAAAACCATGGGACAGAGCTTGGAAAAGTTACTTTTTTGAACTACAACTCCCATCAGCCCCAGCCAGCATGGCCACTGGGTTGGGCTGATGGGAGTTGTAGTTCAAAAAAGTAACTTTTCCAAGCTCTGCATGAATGTTACTGCTTTCTTGGCAGTTCCGGATAGAGCCTATCATATAATGAATTAAAGTGTTTATGGCTTGGCACATAGATCACTCATACTGTTGTAGCACATGATGGAGCAGATGTGTATATTTTGTGCACAGGTCTGCACCATTCATATATAATGGTGTAGTCATGCTCCTACTGGGCTCCTACTGGTAGGAGGATGGGATATAAAGTCAGTCAGTCAGTCAGTCAAGAAAGAAAGAAAGTGGGGCCAGGTCTATTTTCTTACATTAAAAGAGTGTGCAGGGGACTATGCCCCATTAAACAGTTCACTACATTCCTTTGCTTTGAAATTTTTTTCCTGGTACATTTGCTGTTGTTGAAACCCAAATTTGTCCAATTTCAAAAGAGAACAAAATGGCAACATGAATTTCTTCCAAATAGGCCAGACTCACATCACCTTTATTGAAAGCAACTTACTTGATGAAGAGTTTTGTGTGTGTGATACATGTACACATATACAAATACCTTTTCAGCCAGCCTTTTTACAGAACTGATACTCTCATAAACTGTGGAAATGTTCATCCAAATGTGCTAATGTAAGTATGGTATACAGCTGCTACTGCTACTGCCACCACCACATACACTTTATTTTGTGCCAGCCATCAGTTATTGGGAAATAAATGGACCACTATCCTGCTGTAGTGAGGTGATACACTGACCAGTGATACAAACGTGGGAAAATTGGCCTTGGTGTGCTTGAGCATTGGAGTCATTCAATAAAACCTGTGTAAAGCATTGTGTACTAGAAAGATGGCAAGGAGAACTGGCTGTGTAGTAGCATTACTGACAAAGGGTGTAATTTGGGATGTCCTGTTATTGTACAAACTCTGGCATTTGGTGGAGCTGGATTCCTGAAAAACTAGGTTTTTGTTGAGATCAAATTCATAGTTCTGATTGTTGCAGAGATGCATTTTAAACCATGTATGAATCAGGCCTCATGCAGCTGAGTTGTGTGGGTGCATTGAGAGAAATGTTATGATTTAAACAGAAATAGATCTCTAAGGGTGATAAGCAGTGGGTCTTGTGTTCTTTTGCCATAGGAACCTAAAGGTAATCCCGCAAAGCTAATTGCATGCCAATTACACATCTTTTTAAAACAGACCACAGTGCTTGGTTTTTCAACTTGTCATTGCAAATCCAAAAAGATACGAACTATTGTGGTACTTTGTGGATTAACAGTTATTAGGCTGATAAGATATATTAGCTGAATTGCACATAGCAGAGAGGCTTGCCTGGCACCTGCTTTGGTGGTGTTTTGGTGCCTGGTGAAAACTTTTTAATTTTCCCAGGCCTTCTAATTTGTTTTAGCTTTAAGCTGGTTTTACTCTCTGTGACTTGCCTTTCTGCTGTAATATACTTTTATTTTATTGTTATTCAATTTTAAATTGTTTTATTTCTTGTTGTAAGCCACCCTATAACTCTATTATAGGGCAGTCTATATATGCTGCAAGTAAATAAATAAAATACGTAAGATCAGCATTCCCCCAGCTTGATGCCCTCCAGATTTTTTTTTTACTATTATTTATTTATTTATTTATTCGACTTATTAGTCGCTTATCTGGCTGAATTGTCAGCCACTCTAAGCGACGTACAAAGCAGAACATGCAAACATCAAAACATTAAGAGACTAACAATAAAAACTAACAATAACGGAAAAGCTAAAAAAACAGGAACAGCAAACCAAAAACATTCATCTTCCTGGTAAAGGACAGTCCCCAAACAAATGTCACTAAGAGCAGGGGTGGGGGGCAAGGCAGGTGGAAATGCTTGCCCCTTGAAGGTCCCAGCACAGTCTCATCCCTGCAGCAGCACAACTCAGCCTGCAGCTCCTCCTGATAATGCCCAGGCAGAGGGGTGGGGCAAGGCAGGTGGAAATGCTTGCCCCTTGATGGTCCCAGCACAGTCTCATCCCTGCAGCAGCACGACTCAGCCTGCAGCTCCTCCTGATAAGGCTCAGGCAGAGGGGTGGGGCAAGGCAGGTGGAAATGCTTGCCCCTTGATGGTCCCAGCACAGTCTCATCCCTGCAGCAGCACAACTCAGCCTGCAGCTCCTCCTGATAATGCCCAGGCAGAGGGGTGGGGCAAGGCAGGTGGAAATGCTTGCCCCTTGATGGTCCCAGCACAGTCTCATCCCTGCAGCAGCACAACTCAGCCTGCAGCTCCTCCTGATAAGGCTCAGGCAGAGGGGTGGGGCAAGGCAGGTGGAAATGCTTGCCCCTTGATGGTCCCAGCACAGTCTCATCCCTGCAGCAGCACGACTCAGCCTGCAGCTCCTCCTGATAAGGCTCAGGCAGAGGGGTGGGGCAAGGCAGGTGGAAATGCTTGCCCCTTGATGGTCCCAGCACAGTCTCATCCCTGCAGCAGCACGACTCAGCCTGCAGCTCCTCCTGATAAAGCCCAGGCAGAGGGGTGGGGCAAGGCAGGTGGAAATGTTTGCCCCTTGATGGTCCCAGCACAGTCTCATCCCTGCAGCTACAACTCCCATTGTCCCCAGCAAATATAGTTAATGGTCAGGGATGATGGGAGTTGTAGTCCAACAGCATCTGAAGGGCTCCAGGTTGAGGAAGGCTGCTGTAAATTCAAGACCTCTTTTAAGCATCAGGAACCTCCATTTAGTAGCACTGTGCATGAAAGGAATAAAAAAGAATCCCCACAGTGGCTTAGAACAAGAGATATAACCATTTAACAGTAACAGTAAAATAAATGTTCTTTTATGATTTATTTAATTTGAGCTCTTATAGCTAGTGTGTACTAGCAGAAACCAGTGATGATTTGAAATGAATGCTGATGAAAGTTAAAGAGGAAAGCACAAAAGCAGGACTGTAGCTGGACGTCAAGAAGACTAAAGTAATGACAACAGAAGATTTATGTAACTTTAAAGTTGACAATGAGGACCTTGAACTTGTCAAGGATTATCAGTACCTCAGCACAGTCATTAACCAAAATGGAGACAATAGTCAAGAAATCAGAAGAAGGCTAGGATGGGAGGGCAGCTATGAGAGAACTAGAAAAGGTCCTCAAGTGCAAAAGTGCATCACTGAACACTAAAGTCAGAATCATTCAGACCATGGTTCCCAATCTCTATGTATGGATGTGAAAGTTGGACAGTGAAAAAAGCGGATGAGAGAAAAACTCATTTGAAATATGGTGTTGGAGGAGAACTTTGTGCATACCATGGACTGTGAAAAAGACAAATAATTGGGTATTAGAATAAATTAAACCAGAACTATCACTAGAAATTAAAATGGTGAAACTGAGGTTATCATATTTTGGACACATAATGAGAAGACATGATTCACTAGAAACGACAATAATGCTGGGAAAACAGAAGGGAGTAGAAAAAGAGGAAGGCCAAACAAGAGATGGAATGATTCCATAAAGGAATCCACAGACCTGAACTTACAAGATCTGAACAGGGTGGTTCACAACAGATGCTATTGGAGGTTGCTGATTCATAGGGTCACAATAAGTCGTAATCGACTTGAAGGCATATAACAACAACATAGCTAGTGTGAATTTAGGATGAGTTAACATAGCAAGCATCCTTATACCAAGTTGGGCCATTGGTCCTTCCAGCTCAGTAAATAGTCTGCACAGAATAGGAGCGGTTTCTTTTCCAGCCCTACCTGGAAATGCTGGGGATTAAGCTGGGGACCTTTTGCATGCCAAGCATGTGTTCTTCCACTGAGTTAGAGTCCATCTCTTAAACCTGGTGCCCCTAAAATAACATTGGTACATTATTTTACTTTCAGTATATCCAGGTCCCTTTTAGCTTCTCTTGAAATTGATCTAATTAGTTAACATTAAGTGAGTGGAAACATCAGTTGATTGACATATTTAAAATATATATTTGTCATCCTGAAGCACTGTAGGCTAAAACAAACCATGGCAACTTTCTGTTTCATATGTTCTTTATTATAAATGGAACCCTGAAAAGGTTTTTTTTTCTTCTGTGAGGAGTTTCTTTCATCCTAGGGACTTCTAGAATTCACTAATTTGTTTCGTGCATTCATTATATTGGAACAAAATAAAGTTCAGTAAGTAGCAACGCCAGAGTTGACCTTTTAAAAACTCTGTTGTCAAGCAGAAGAACATTTTCCCCTAGCAACAAGTGTTTTGCAGCAAGGGAACAGCAATTCAATACCTCAGCTCCAAGGTTTGTTGGGGAGGGGTTGATGTTAACAACAGTGAGGATCGGAAACTTTGCCATAGCATTGATTACACAGCTGAATTTATGTAGTGTACTAGAGAGGCTGCATTGTACAATTAAATAGGCAGGAACAGACATGAATAGCAAACAGAATAACATAGTCAACACATATATTGCGTACAAACAATGTTCCACTGTCTGGTTCAGTGCTCCACTGTGACTGTCTGAATAGAAGAGTCACATATAATTGATCTATTCTTTTATTGTGGAGACTCTCAATAATACGCTTGTTTTATTATTATTTTTGCTTCAGAAAACAAACAAGTGAATCCTCCAAAGTTCTGTTTTGAAACTCTTTAATTTCCAAACAAATATGTCTTCTGTTTTGATAGCCCCCCTCAACATGTTTAAAAATGAGGGGGAGGAGAGATTGGTTCTGATGTTTATCAAGAATCCACACATATAAAACTCAAAAGAAATTATCTGGTGAAGCTTTACAGTTATCATTAGAGGAAGAATCCATAATCATTCAAATAAATTTTAATGTTGCCATTGACTTAGTGAGATTCTTGGAGATCATAGATAAAATACATAAACCTAATCTAATACCCAATAGTATAAAGGTTTTATTCCTACTAAATAAATGTCTTGTATTTGACAGTAAAATGGTTATTACATTACAAAAGCCTTGACTGGCTCAAATACATAGTTTGACTAGCTATTAATTTTTGTCATTTTTTCTTTGAATGCAAAGTTAATTTATTGTTAGCCAGGTGCTAGTATTAGCAGGAAATGTTTGAATTCTGAAAGCCTTTTTTGGGATGAACACTAGCAGTATTATCTAATCCATGCCTGGTTCTTTGACTGCATATTGGTTTTACTAAATTCATAATTTCCAACCTGAATGTGTCTTTGAGATTTAATCTCATTTGCACAAGGCACCTGCCTAACTAGAATAAGCAGATTAAATGTTACATATAACCTTTCTCCAAAGGACAGAACTAATAAACAGTTTCCTGTATCATTTCATGCTTTCTTTAGAGAAGTAGCTGTGGTACTCCTGCTAATGGACAATAAAATCTATAAGGAGGAGATGTCTGGATTTATTTGTTTGTTTCTTTGATTTTATCCTTTTAACTTTGCCCTGATAGTCAGCACAATAGAACTTTGAAAATGGTGCATCTTGCTGTATCTGCAACTGATACAGCTGGAATGTCCTTTTTTGTGATCAATAATTAACAAAATGGTAACAAACATACTTGCTTTTTAAGAACATAATATTCTTATTATATAGCCTTTGGGTGGCAATTAGATGTGTCTGCTATATAATTAAAAGTTGGGGAAAACCCTGAAAAACAATGATACTGATACACAGTGCTTTACTTTTGGAAAGTAAAGGGGCCTTCCCCCCGCCCAGTGCTCACCCACCCAATCTCCTCCCCTCTCTGCCCCTCCCCCTCCCTCTTACCCCTACCCTTCCCTTCTCTCCCTGTCCCCCTCCTTCCCTCCCCTTCCCTCCCCTCCCCCCTCCTCCAAGTCAGTTTCACCTATCCTAAGCATGATTGCACAGGAGTAAATCCCACTGAATTCAATAAACATGCAAATGATTAGACCTGCCCTTCCCCTCCCTCCTCTCCTTCCCCTCTTATCTCCCTTCCTCTCCTTTGCTCTTCCTTCTTCCTCCTCCCCTGCCCACTCCAGCTGTCCCTCCCTTCTCCTCCCCGCATGGTCAGTTTCACCTATCCTAAGCATGATTGCACAGGAGTAAATCCCACTGAACTCAATAAGCTTGCAAATGATCAAACCTGCCCTCCTCCTTCCCTCTGTCTTTCCTCCTCCCCATCCTCCACCCCTCCCCATCCCCCAATGGTCAGTTTCACCTATCCTAAGCATGATTGCAGGGGAGTAAATCACATTGAACTCAGTAAGCAGGCAAATGATCAGTCCATTTTCAGCAAACTTGCACAGGATCTTATTTCTTACCTTTCAGATTAAAAAGCAGAGAAATTCACTAATAGGCAAAAAAACCTTGCGATTTAAGAACGTACCTATAGCCAACAGATATTTCTATCAAACTTTAAAAAGCAGGAAAATTGGGCAGCTATAATGAATGCTCCAGGGGAGCAGGAAACATGTCCTCCTCTCTGAGATATTGTACTGCTCTACAAATTTGTAAAAATGCAAACACCATTTGGGTTGCACAGTCCAATCCTCTTCCTGTGTAGCTTGGAAGAATTTGGTAACGTGCCTCTGAGCATATGGTGAATGGTGGCAACACCTGCAATCAGCTCAGAGAACAGAAACAAGACATGTGCTGTGCTGATCTTGTTTTAGCAGGGAGGAACAATATTAAGACAGTTGATACAGTTCAGGTAGTCATTTTAAATATGTTTGATTTACTTTGCAATTTTAGTGAAGTTTCCTATAGTAAATCATTTTCTTTTGCTTCTGCGAATATGTGAAATACAGCAACACTTTGTAAAATTTACACTAAAAATATTCCAAAAATAATTGTGGAATTATGGCACTGACTATTCTGCAGAATAGTCTCCAATGAACATGAGGAGTGCCTCAGTTTGCACAAGATAAAACAGTAGGAGGTGAAATATATTCGAGCAAATTTCTAGATATGCTCTATGTTTTTAATTGATCATGCCCACCTTTCCTTAAGTGGAGTAGTTTAAGCATAGCAGGCTGAAAACATGCATCTTTTCATCTTCTTCAGGTGAGGCTGTTGCTGTACTGAACCGCTGCCTGGCTGCGATAATGGACTGGATGAGAGCGAACAAACTAAAACTCAATCCTGACAAGACTGAGATGCTGTTAGTTGGGGGGCCCTCTGCTCAGATGGTTGATGTCAGACCTGCCCTAGATGGGGTTACACTCCCCCTAAAGGAACAGGTCCGTAGTTTGGGGATCTTATTAGATCCACTTCTGTCACTTGAGGCTCAGGTAGCCTCGGTGGCACGAAATGCGTTTTACCAGCTTCGGCTGGTAGCCCAACTACGACCCTATCTGGACAGGGAGAACCTAGCCTCAGTTATTCACACTCTGGTAACCTCTAGATTGGATTACTGTAATGCTCTCTACGTAGGGTTACCTTTGAAAACGATTCGGAAACTTCAGCTAGTGCAGAATGCTGCGGCGAGAGTTCTTACTGGGATGAAGAAATTCGACCACATAACACCTATTCTGGCCCAACTGCACTGGCTTCCAATATGTTTCCGGGCCAGATTCAAAGTGTTGGTCCTTACCTATAAAGCCCTTAACGGCACTGGACCGCAATATCTGATAGAACGCCTCTCTCGCTATGTTCCTACCCGTTCACTCCGCTCGACGTCTAAGGCCCTTCTCCGGGTCCCAACCCATACAGAGGCCCGGAGAACAGTAACAAGATCTAGGGCCTTTTCGGTGGTGGCCCCCGAATTATGGAATGCCCTCCCAGATGAGATACACCTGGCGCCTTCCCTGTCATCTTTCTGGCGCCAGGTAAAAACCCACCTCTTCACCCAGGCATTTTAATGTATTTTATGCTTCTTAATCTTATTTATTTTATTTCTAGTTTTCTTTTATTTTGTTTATATAATGTTTTATATTGTCTGCGCAATACACACTTGCTGTATTTTAAATATTGTGGTTTTATCATGTTGTACACCGCCCTGGGAGCTGCTAGCTATAGGGCGGTTTAGAAATGCAACTAAATAAATAAATAAATCTTGGGCAGGCCAAGTTTATTTTTTCCAACACCTAGAGTCATTGCTTAAGTAGCAACATATTGTAATCAGTCTGATATTACATCAAACTGCAGTTTCAGATTCAACTGGTAATGCGCCCAAAATAGACGTAGAACATAATCTCCAGTTTGAAACACAAAAGACTGTCTTCACCATCATATGACATTGAGTAATAAAAACACTTTGAAATTAATAAAAATAAATTTGACACAGATTTCTAGGATGAATAATGAGAGAAATATAATTTTCTAGGTTAGATTTTCTGTAGAAACAGTAGTAACACAGGAAAGAAGCAATGTAAGAAGAACACCACCAAACATACAAAATCGTAATTCTACATCTTTGGAGATGGCAGGTGTTGCCACCACTCATATTTGTAACAACAGGTGCATTTCAAGCCACATTTGCTTAATCTTTTTATCATAGTTCATAAGTCAAGTATTTATTTCCATACCACTTGCATACCAAAATGGCTTCTAAGAGATTTACAGTTATAAAATCAAACATAAAATCTATACATAATATAAATACACAATAAAACAATTCAGTCAAAACATTAAAAACATCCATAATTAAAAATTACAATAAAACAAGTCTGCTAAAAAGCATAACAATTAAAACAGTTGAAATAGTTGAAAACAATCAGATCAGGAAGCTCAAGTTCAGGGGAATACTTGCCTAAACAGTGTGACTTAAAGAGCCAATGGAATGCCAATACCAATTGGGTCTGTCATATTTCAGCAGGAAGGTTGAATTTAACATTTCTAATGTCATGAACCCATCCATGCCCTTCATGCAGGCAGTTCTGCACATGCAAGAGAGATGAGGTCACTGAGGGGGCATGCAGGAGATGAAAATTTGGTGGAGCCATGCCCACTAGATCATGCCACAAACATTTAGACATTTCCTGTGCTTCAAACCTATTATTTTGGGCAAAAATAATGTTAGGCAAAAGTTCTGTCATCACAGGCTCCAGGTTAATCATAGAATGGCCCAGATTCTAGTATTATGGGAGAGGGAGACATTTTTCTCTCTATCCATGTCATATGTAATTTATTAACCTGTTTCAGATTCACATTTTTCTAAACAAATAGTTTCAAACATTGTGACCCTTTCTTAGAGGGAATTGCTCCAGCCCCTTGATAATTTTGGTTTCCCTTTTCTGAACCTGTTCCAGCTCTGCAATATCTTTTTGAGGTGTGGCAGCCAGAGCACTTAACAGTATTCCAGGCAACATCACCCCATAGATTTGTATAAAGTTATGATTCAAAAATACTTGTTACCAGTACAGTTGAATTCTGAAGGTTCAATAAAATATATTGATGCACGCTTTATATAAGCGCAGTTATCCCACTAAAGTACATTCTGCTGATTAAGTAAGATAAATAGAGTAAGAAATGTCATATCTATATACCTTAGAGGGAATGTCATGGGGATTTTCTTAGCATGTGTGCTCAGTGGTCTTTATGTACTAATTATATGCGTATGTATGTATATATGTGTGTGTATATATACATATACACACACACAAAGATAAATAGCATAGCTTATAGCCCCTTGCTGTTCTGTTTGTTTTCTCGAAGGGGTTGTTTCTATTTGCCAGGATTTGAAATAGGAGGAGTCCTCAGTAGACTAATAGATTTATGATCTCATTCTTCTAGGAATTCAGAAAGCTTGTGCTTAGTTTCCTCTTTGGTATTTTCAAATATCTCCTGAAAACTTCACATCTTGTTTAAATGTGTATACTTCCCTCTTCCAAAAAATAGCTACCTAACAATTACTTGGCACATTAGCAGGAAAAAATGGTTTTTTTCCTTGAATCTAATAATTGCAAATTAATGTGTACAACTAAACCATTTATTTGTGTGTTGATGAAGTATAGATGCTGTTTGTTTTAACAACTGTAATGGAAAATTGCAAAAAGCACTGTTGAATAGGTCTCTTTTCTTCCAGGCTTGCATAGTGTGCACTTGCACTTTAAAGGTTCCTCTCAGCTAAATCAGTAGGGGCTCAAGCCCTGCACTTCTGCATCTGATTCCCTAATTAGAACTGTGTGTGCACATGCATTACACCGAGAGGTAGACACCCTGTTGGTTGAGACCAGGGCGTGGGCTTATAGGATAAGTTTGTGGCTTAAGCTGATTTTTGCCCCCCTGGGTCTTGCCCCATTAATCCTTACCGACCTTTTTCAATCTAGAGGGAAATATATGGTGACCTCTAAGTTGTTGTCCTTAGGCTTCTCCCAGTCAGCTATATTACAACTGGGATATTTCAAAGCCAAAGAACTCACCATGCAACGTATTAGGGACATAGAACTTCAGTTTAATATGAGTCAGTTGCCAGCATTTCCCTATATTAGGCCCAGAGCAAAGGTGCCCGCACTTGCGACTTACCTAACTACTTTGAGTCTTCCCAAGTACAGAAAGGCATTTTCCCGGGCCAGATTTAATGCTCTTCCCTCGGCTTTACTTGATGGGAGGTATAAGAAAGTGCCCTATGCAGACAGGCTCTGTATCTGTGACTCCGGAGCACGTTAAGTTACATTGTCACTTTTATTCTGATCTTTGCACTCTGTTCATCTATCCCTGCCTTCTTAAAAGGATCAGAACTTTCGAAGAAAATGAAGTCCATGTTTTACTTGAAGATTGAGATCCATTCATCACGGATATGGTTGCGAAATTCTGTGTTGCGGCCATGGCTCGCAGAAAGAGCTTGGTCCAATCATCTTAAATTTTATTTCAATTATTTTATCACCTGGTATCAGGCTTGGGTAAAATGTATTTTATATGTCTGTATTTATATTTGTGTCAAAATTGCTGGTCTTGGACCGAATTAAATAAATTCAGTTCAATTCAACACTCTTGCTCGGATTAAAATGAAACTTATATTAGTGTACATCTCATCCAAAGAAAAGTGTGATGGTTTTGTTTTTATTTTATTTTTTTTATTTTATTTATTTATAAAGTATTTGTATACTGCTATTTTGTAAAAAAAATCAAAGCAGTTTACAACACATTAAAAAAAACCCCACCATAGAATAAAAATTGCAGTACTTGTGTGTGTATGTGTGTGTGAGAGAGAGGGAGAAGGAGAGGGAGAGAGAGTATTATACTCTCTCAGAAATTGGGAAGCACGGCCAGCTGCTGATTTATTTATTTATTTATTTATTTATTTAATAGCATACTGCTATTTCATTTAAAAACATCAAAGCAGTTTACAAGTTTTTTTAAAAAACTGATACAGTAAAAACCATTAAAAATACAGTAAAAACAGAGGTCAAGTATTGATTCCTCCTAATTGACTCCTGCTTATGATAGTTCCTCTTCCAGCATCCCTAAACCTGACCTCCTTAGCAACCGTCTAGCAGGGCATCAATGAGGCTACTGAAGAGTGTGCTGAGAGCTGGGTCAGAAGTTCTCTTGCATTTAAAAAGTCTTCTCCCCTTTATATTTTCTTGTTTTTATTAGACTCCTCTATCCCTGCCTCCCCGACATATACTAGCAAGGGGACAGGCCCTGCACTGGGTTGGGAAGAGGGGGAACCCTCAGTTGGGCTTCCCGCTTGCCAGACAGAGATCAGGAGGAAAGGAGTTATCAGATAGCCCTGAACTCAGTGGCGGCTGGTGGCTCCATGTCATGGGGCAGTAGAATGCGCTCCGGGTTTTAGTCTAAACATAGTCCCAACTTTCAGTGGGGCAGTGGAATCCTTACCTTGGGCTGCTGCTTGAAAGTCTGGATTAAAACCTAGAGCAGATTCCACTGCCCCACTTACCATGGAGCCGTTAGCCGCAGTGCCTGCACTGACTTTCTTCCTGGCCTTGGGCTGCAGATGACAAGCAAGTGTGATGAAGGGAGGCAATGGCTTCCTTCCCCCTCTCTGAAGTAGAGAGAGACATCCATTCAGGACATATGTGACAGCTGTAGCTGTCTCCCCATCTTCTCTTTCTCCTCTGTGAGGCGGAATTTGCATTGCACACATTCCATCTTTTTCCAAAACGGAAGTTTGTAGCTTCATTAAATGTTTTCCTGGTGCATTATCCAGCCTTGTTGCCATGGACCTCAACTTGACTGCAATTTGTGCTCTTCTTTTTAAAGTTTGCAATATTTAATTGCTCTTTACCCAACCTTTTCATGCCACTCCTTTCTCTGCTCATTGCAGGCTTTGATACTTCACCAGCTTGGAAGATACAGCTTGGCTGAGAAGATCCTTAGGGATGCTGTCCAGGTGAACTCAACGGCCCATGAGGTTTGGAATGGGCTTGGGGTGGTTTTGCAAGCTCAGGGCAATGACGATGCGGCAACAGAGTGTTTCCTGACAGCTCTGGAGCTCGAAGCCAGCAGCCCCATCGTCCCTTTCACCATCATCCCCCGAGTCCTCTGAAAGGCTGTCCTGGTAAATTGATGAATCGTCATGCCTCACGTTGATACAAGGATCTTTGGAAGCATATTGCATGAGCCTTCCTCCTGACTCCAAGGGCAGCTCTTCAGACTGAGAGGTAACACAACAGAACAGGCAATCTGCTCGCTACTGTGGGAGATTCTGAATATGGAAGTGATACAGCATGTTAATGTTCATGAAGAAAAATGACTTACCAGAAGTGTGGCGGAAACCACACACCACCACCATCACCACTTGTGTATCACCTACATATTTGCCCCATAGTGCGTTTAAAGCCTGATACTATTGTTCAAATGGGTATCGTGCCATGTTTTATTAGGTGACATCTGAGTGTTATATAAAACTCTAAATAGAATCAAACACCAACTGTACAATAATAAAGTTAAAACTCAGTGCCAGAGCAGCCTATTTTTCACCAAGCCTGTCAAAGACCTGTCCTCTTCATGTCTTTCAATCTCTCTAGGCCCAGAATCACAATGTGAAATTTGCTGTGCTCCATCTCTACAGTAGTCCAAGCAAACAAATTAGCTGAAAGGTTTATGTTTTTAGTTAATAACTGTGATGTGTAGCTAATTCTTTATTTAGAAGAGAGGTTGTGTACAAGAATATTTATATTTTATCAATGTATGCCTGTTTAAAAAAAAGAAAAGAAAATATTAGTTATTTAAGTTTAACTTTTTTATGTGAATTCAGAGTTTATTTATCAATGGAAATATGTAAAAAGATGCTAAAGATGGAATATTTACTGACATTCCTTATGCATTATAAACCCATTTGGCTCAGTGGGAATTATGTTAATAATAAAATGATTTTTGGATGGATATGGTGATTGTCTCATTTGTTTTGAGAACTGGATGATAATTAATGGCACTCCAGATCATGACACAGACACATTGGTGAGTTGAATTAATCTGATAACTCTGATTTACACAGTGATGTTTGAATAACATCTGGATTTGAGCTCAATGACTCTGTTTAGACATAGTGGTAAACAGTGGTTCAGTGCTGCAACTAACATTTTCTTCCATTTTAGATTAACCACGGTTTAGTATGTCAAACTGTAGTTTACCATAATTAGAGTTGGGGAGGGAGAGACAGTGTTGTTAAATCTTTTTGTGAATCCTGATTGGCTTTATTTATACTTCATGTGATTTGGAAACTATACTTCTGTTAATGCAGCCTAAAATAGCATTTGCCTTTTTTGCAGCCACATCACACTGTTGGCTCATATTCAGCTTGTGATCCTTCTCGCAGTAGTATTGCTGAGCCAAGTATCCCCCGTCTTACAACTGCATTTGTTTCTTTTTCCTAGGTGTAGAACCTTGCACTTATCCCTGTTAAATTTCATTCTGTTGTTTTCAGCCCAATGCTCCAGCCTATCAAGATCCCTTTGAATTTTGTTTCTGTCTTCCAAGGTGTTAGCTATCCCTCCCAATCTTATATCATCTGCAAATCTGATAAGCATTCCCTGCACCTCATCATCCAAGTCATTAACAAAAATGTTGAAGAACACTGGGCCCAGGACCGAGCCCTGTGGTACCCCACTCGTTACTTCCTCCCAGTTTGAGAAAGAACCATTGATAAGCAATCTTTGAGTGTGATTCTGGAGCCAACTGTGGATCCACCAGATAGTTGTTCCATCCAACTGACATTTAGCTAGCTTGCTATTCAGAATATCATGAGGCTCTTTGTCAAAACCTGTGCTGAAATGAAGATATATTATGTCCACAGCATTCCCACAGTCTGCGAGGGAGGTTACCTGATCAAAAAATGAAATAAGATTAATCTGGCAAGATTTGTTCTTATTTATTTTGTTTATTTATTTATTTATTATTTGATTTATATCCCGCCCTTCCTCCTGGCAGGAGCCAGGTTCTTGATAAATCCATGTTGGCTTCTAGTAATCACTGCAGTGTTTTCAAGGTGCTTACAGATTGACTGCTTTATAATCTGCTCCAGAATTTTCCCAGGGATTGGTTGACTGGTCTGTAGTTCCCAGGTTCCTCCTTTTTGAAGATTGGGACATTAGCCCTCCTCTAGTCATCTGGCACTTCACCCATCCTCCACCATTTCGCAAAGATAATAGACAGTGATTCCGAGAGTTCTTTAGCCAGTTCCTTCAATACTCTAGGACGCAATTCATCAGGCCCTAGAGATATGAGCTTGTTCAAAGTGATTAGGTATTCCTTGACCATTTGTCTATTAGTCTCAAGCTGCAATCCTGTCCCTTCAACTTCACATTTGCCAGGAGGGTCATAGACCCTCTTTTGGGAGAAGACAGCCAAAGTAGGAATTGAGCACGTTTGCCTTTTCTTTGTCATCTGTTATCATTTTGCGATCCTCATCGTGTAGCTGTACCACCATTTCTTTTCTCTTTTACTATGGATGTACCTGAAGAAAGCTTTTTTGTTGCTTTTGGCATCACTCGTTAACCTCAGCTCATTCTCAGCTTTAGCCTTCCTGATGCCATCCCTGCAATTCTGTACTCTTCCTTTTGTAGTCTGGCTTTCCTTCCACCTCCTATGTGTCCTTTTTTGTTTTCAGGACATCTCTAAGCTTTCTGTGAAGCCACATTGGCTTATTCTGCTGTCTTCCCCCTTTTTTCCTTGATGGAATTGTTTGCCACTGTGCATTTAGAATTTCCTTTCTTAGAAACTCCCACCCATCTTGGACTTTTCTCATTAGGGTCGCTTGCCATGGAACCATACTTACCATTGTCCTGAGTTTATTAAAATCAGGGTACGTGTATGGCTACTCTCAACTTTTGCTTCCTTTAAAATCAAGAACTCAAGTATAGCATGGTCACTTTCCCCCAGAATTCCCGTAATTGCCACTTCATCCACCAAGTCATTTCTATTGGTTAGAATCAAGTCAAGGATAGCTGGTGCAGCATGTGGCACTGTTGGAAGAAAATGTGTGAGGCCTGGAACAGTGGGTAGCCACACTGAGGACTATAAGAGAAGATGAAGAGTTCTTAGAACGCTGGAACAACAGCAGCAAAGAGAAGTGGAGGTGGAGGAGCAACAGCATGTGGTAGCAAAAGAGGACACTGCTTTGGAGAGGAACAACGAAGTGGAAACTCCGTGGGAAAGGGTGACAGTTAGGAGTAGAAGAGCTAGAAGACACCCTTCACCAGTGGAACTATGGAACTGCTTTCAACCACTCGAGGATGAGACTGGAGGACAGCCTGTGGTAGAAGAATTACAGTAGACCCCATGCGACAACGAGCAAGAGCCTGAAGCTCAATCAATCAGGGACAATGAAACCACGCCCCACAACAAGAAGAGAAGAGTACTAGTAGTGGGAGACTCTGTACTGTGTGGGATCAAAACCCAAGTATGCTGAGAAGATCCATGGACTCACCAGGTATGCTGTCTACCAGGAGGACGGATTAGAGATGTGACGGAAGGGTTGCCATCACTCATCAAGCCCACCGACAGGTATCCCTTTCTCCTCATCCATGTGAGAACAAATGATACTGCCAAACGGAGCTATGAAGAAATCACATCAGACTTTGAAGCTCTGGGAAGGAAACTCAAGGACTTTGGGCTCCAGATAGTTTTTTCATTCATCCTTCCAGTACTTAGAAGAGGAGTAGAAAGGGAAAGGGAAATACGCCGTGTGAATGAATGGCTACGAAGGTGGTGCCGACGTGAGAGATTTGGATTCTGGGACCACGGGCTATGGTTCCTGGAAGATGGACTGCTGGCAAGTGATGGGCTGCATCTCACAAGGACTGGGAAGAATGTTGGCCACAGTATGGAGAAGTTCATCAGGAGGACTTTAAACTGAATCCTAAGGGGGAGGGAGACGTAAACTTGGTCGTAACGACTGATGAAGGCTTGTGCACAGTAACGGGAACAGAGAAATCAGCTCTAATAGGGCCCAGTAACAGTCCTAAGAAAAATGTAGTAAGGAGCTATAATTCACATGGTCTTCGATGTCTGTATACTAATGCGCAGAGCATTGGAAACAAGCAGGACGAACTTGAACTCTTAATACAGGAGGATAATTACGACTTGATAGGTATAACTGAAACTTGGTGGGATGACTCCCATGACTGGAATACAGCAATTGAAGGATATGACTTGTTCAAAAAGAACAGAAGGAATAAAAAGGGAGGTGGAGTCGCCCTATATGTTAAAAATATATATCCCTGCACAGAAATACAGGAAGATGAGCTTGGTAGCTCCACTGAGAATATCTGGATTAAAATTAATGGGGCAAGTAATAAAAGGAATGTGGTGTTTGGAGTCTACGACCAACCAGCCAATGAAGGAGAAGACAAGAATGTAACTTTTGAAAAGCAAATTGCCAATGTTTCAAGGAGGCATGATGTAGTAGTAATGAGGGACTTCAGTTATCCCGATATCTGTTGGGAGACAAATTCTGCCAAACACAGCCCCTCCAAGAAATTTCTGACTTGTGTTGGAGATAACTTTCTCCTACAGAAAGTGGAGGAAGCAACCAGAGGATCAGCTATCCTTGACTTTATTCTAATCAATAGAGATGATTGATGGATGAAGTGGCAGTTACGGGAACTCTGGGGGAAAGTGACCACACCATACTTGAATTCTTGATTTTAACAGAAGCTAAAGCTGAGAGTAGCCATACGTGCACCCTGGACTTCAGGAAAGCTGATTTTAATAAACTCAGAACAATTGCAAGTACGGTTCCATGGCAAGCGACCCTAACGAGAAAAGAAGTCCAAGATGGGTGGGAGTTTCTAAAAAAGGAAATTCTAAAAAGTGCTTGATTCCTACTTTGCTTCAGTCTTCTCCCAAAAAGGTCTATGACCCTCCCGGGAAACATGAAGTAGAAGGGGCAGGATTGGACCTTGAGATTGATAGACAAACGGTCAAGGAATACCTAATCACCTTGAACGAGTTCAAATCGGCAGGGCCTGATAAACTGCATCCTAGATTATTGAAGGAACTGGCTGGAGAACTCTCAGAACCGCTGTCTATTATCTTTGCGAAATCATGGAGGACTGGTGAAGTGCCGGATGACTGGAGGAGAGCTACTGTTGTCCCTATCTGCAAAAAGAGCAAAAAGGAGGAACTGGGAAACTACAGACCAGTCAGCCTAACGTCAATCCCTGGAAAAACTCTGGAGCAGATTATAAAGCAGTCAGTCTGTAAGCACCTTGAAACCAATGCAGTGATTACTAGCAGCCAGCATGGATTTATGAAGAACAAACTAATCTTATCTCGTTTTTGATCAGGTAACCTCCCTTGTAGACTGTGGACATAATATATCTCGACTTCAGCAAAGCTTTTGACAAAGTGCTCCATGATATTCTGATTAGCAAACTAGCTAAATGTAGGCTGGATAGAACAAATATCAGGTGGATCCACAGTTGGCTCCAGAATTGTACTCAAAGAGTGCTTATCAATGGTTCCTTCTCAAACTGGGCAGAATTAACGAGTGGGGTACCACAGCGCTCGATCCTGGGCCCAGTGCTCTTCAACATTTTTATTAACAACTTGGATGAGGAGGTACAGAGCATGCTTATCAAATTTTCAGATGATACAAAATTGAGGGGCATAGCTATTACCATGGAAGACAGAAACAAAATTCAAAGGGACCTTGATAGGCTGTTGCATTGGGCTGAAAACAGCAGAATGAAATTCAACAGATAAATGCAAAGTTCTACACTTAGGAAAAAGAAACCAAATGCACAGCTATAAGATAGGGGATACTTGGCTCAGCAATACGACATGTGAGAAGGATCTTGGAATTGTCGTTGATCACAAGCTGAATATGAGCTAACAGTGCAATGTGGCTGCAAAAAAGGCTAATGCTTATTAGGCTGCATTAACAGAAATATAGTTTCCAAATCGCGTGAGGTATTAGTTCCCCTCTGTTCAGCACTGGTTAGGCCTCATCTTGAGTACTGCATCCAGTTCTGGTCTCCACACTTCAAGAAGGATGCAGACAAACTGGAACAGGTTCAGAGGAGGGCAACAAAGATGATCAGGGGACTGGAAACAAAGCCCTATGAGGAGAGACTGAAAGAACTGGGCATGTTTAGCCTGGAGAAGAGAAGACTGAGGGGAGATGTGATAGCACTCTTCGAGTACCTGAAAGGTTGTCACACAGAGGAGGGCCGGGATCTCTTCTTGATTGTCCCAGAGTGCAGGACACGGAATAATGAGCTCAAGTTGCAGGAAGCCAGATTTCCACTAAATATCAGGAAAAACTTTCAAACTGTTAGAGCCATATGACAATGGAACCAATTACCTAGAGAGGTAGTGGGCTCTCCGACACGAGGCATTCAATAGGCAGCTGGACAGCCATCTGTCGGGAATGCTTTGATTTGGATTCCTGCATTGCACAGGGGGTTGGACTTGATGGCCTTATAGGCCCCTTCCAACTCTATGATTCTATGATCGTCTAGTTGCTTCCTCTACTTTCTGTAGGAGAAAGTTATCTCCAGCAAAAGTCAGGAATTTCTTGGTAGAGCCGTGTTTGGCAGAATTTGTCTCTCAACAGATACTGGGGTAATTGAAGTCCCCCATTACTACTACATCGTGCTTCCTTGAAACTTTGGCGATTTGCTTGGCAAAAGGTTCCTCTTCTTCTTGATTGGGTGGTCGGTAGTAGACTCCAACCACCATGTTCCTTTTATTCCTTGCCCCATTTATTTTAATCCAGATACTCTCAGTGGAGCTACTGTATTTCTGTGCAGTGATACATATTTTTAACATGTAGCACGACTCCACTTCCCTTTCTATTCCTTATGTTGTTTTTGAACAAGTTGTATCCTTCAATCACTGTATTCTAGTCTTCTGGACTGAAGAAGATTAGCAGCCAGATTTCTTTGCTCTTCAGTTTCCATCACTTGTAATACGCCACATTTGAACCAGGCAGTACACATACTTTTCCTGTGCTTGCAGCACTGATCCTGTATTGCTAACAACAATCAGAATTTTCGCACTGTCTTATATTCATGCCTCTTTGCTGCATGAAACACATTGGATTGGTGGACCCAGTTGCTGTGGGTTGTTATACAGGCATACAAGTCCTTTTTTTATGTCATGCAATGCAATACTGTGCATAGTTGCTCAGAAGTAAGTCCCACTGTGTTCAGTGGGGCTTACTCCCAGATCCTGATTGAATCTGATGTATTCTGGACTCTCCTCAGTTTAAAAGAGATTCAGGAAGAGCATGGCTGTCTTGCCTACTGTAAAATTGGACTTACGTATAGAGGAGCTGTAATTTCAAGTGCCTGAAGTGGCATTGACACAATATACAATATCTGATTGGGATTCTCTCACACATGACAAATATAGGCACAATGCTATTACTTGTAATGTTGTGGTGTTGATTGTGATCAATACATTCAGTTTTAGGCATTTATTTATTTTAGACATTGATTTGTTCCCTATAATAGGTCCTAACGTACAGCTGTAAATTTCTTGTAAATCTGCCACATACTCTTTTGAGCAGAATAAATATACCTTGCTCCTTCTACCCTCCATTGCCTTTTATAGTTCTTCTCCTCCCCTTCATGGGAGCAAGTCTTATAGTTCTTCAACTGCCTATCATATGGAAACCATTCTGTACAGGTAATATTTTCCTCTCTTTTTCTGAACTATTTTGAGATACTATGCACTGTTTTTTCTCCCGAGGCCACTGGTACCACCTACAAAACTTGTCTAACAACTTATGTCCATCAAAATCACTGCAGTTGCGGAACGACTGCTTGCACAGCAGAACTTTCTCTTTCATCCCCTGCACACCTCCAGCCCTCTGGAGCAAGTTTGGGGGGGTGGGAGGAGAGGAAGGGAAAATTCTGTTGCACAAGTGCAATGACTTCATTGGAAGTAAAACTATATCTTTAATCAAGTAAAGTGGTTGATTATTGTTTTTTCTGTTTGTAGCACTTGTAATAATTCCTGACATTACTGGCTGTTTTTGCAGCCACAATAGTGTATTAACCTGATTTTTTAAATTGATTTTAAATTCCCAAGTGACAAGCTCATTAGGACATAAGTATCATATAAGAATAACATGTAAAAACCATTCAACTTTTATGTAACATTTGTCAGAATCAAATTTCAGCAGTTCAGGCATCCTACTTTCTTCCAATTATAACTGTTTCTGTGTGAACAAAAATAGCCAAATCTGCAAGAGGAAGCCCTATTCCTGTTTAGAAATACATACCACTGTCACTGAAACTTGCTTAAATATTTTCTGCTAGTTCACGCTAATGTCCATTCAGAATCTGTGCATACACATAGCTTCTTATGGAAGGCGTAAACCAATAGAAGACTGGTGTGTTTTGAGTTACATAATACTTCATATGCACATGTTACAGTGCGCAAGCCAGAGCTCAAGGATTCATTTTGTACAAGGAAAGCTTTGAGCGTCAGTCCACTGCTGTTGAAAAGCTGAGTGAAGAACCCACAGGCTAGATTCCAAGTCCCTTGTTCAGGCATTTCTTCAGCAATAAAGTAGTTTAGCAATAAACAAAATATCAAGATTTGTGTGGAAAGGCCGCTTGTGCCTTAAGGCGGGGGTTTGGGTTCAGCTCGATGGAAGAGGAAGGGACAGGCTCAGTCAGGAAGGAGGCTGCTTGCAAGCACAGAGAGCTCATTGTGCTGCCCCGTAGGATGTACTACTACTTTGACTGATGTGCTCCTGGGCCAGTATCCGAGTGCAACAACATGAGAGAGAGCTGCTTTGTTCAGATCTGCTACTACTGTATTTATAGCAGAAGACAGCGATGAACACTGTGGTGTGGGAAAAGTGTCTATGGATGACATTACCTCAACGGCTACCAGTTCCCACATGAACCTACCCAATTACTGAAATCTCCTTGCAGGTCCTTCTCCAGATGTCCCTACCACCACGATTGGGTGTTAAATGGGTGCAGACCTAGACCTTTCCAATGGTGGTGCCTCCATTCTGGAACTTTCTTTTCAAGGGGCTTACCTAATGTTAAGTCTGATGTCCTCCTGGACTTTTCCTGCACCTGGACTTTTGAGAATTGTAGCTGAGTCCCCTCTCAGAGTGATATTTCTTTTCTGTTTTTAACATGCATATTTTAATGTATTTTGTGTTAATATATATTGCTTGTCACTTTTAGAGGCTTTAGCCTAATAAAGCAGGATTTCTAAAAATAAATAATATATGGGGGAAAGTTGGTTGTCTGACAAAAAAGCTTAAGCTTAGGCCTGTAACAACTTGTGGTTTGGGATGCTACAGAAATCAGCAGGAGCTTTGGCTAGATTGCTTATTGCTGAAACCCAGCACCAAGTCTAATGTTGGAATGACACTGTAGAGAACTTCATCAGATGTCCTCAGATTATAATGTAACTTCTGCAATACTTTTTCGCTGACCTAAGAAGGCCATAGCTCAGTGGTAGAGGACATAGTGTCATAATCCTGTATTGGACTCCGAAGCCAGAAATTCAAAGTGAGAAGAGGAATTTCCTCAGGACCACAAGCACACAAGCTACTGGAAGCCCTTATGTACAAAATCTGCAAAGCTGGTACCCCTCCAGCCCAAGGATGTTGTGTTGCCATCCTCTGGCTCAGAAGACTCCAGCTCAGAAGTGTTGGAAGTGGGGCAAGACCAACTCCTGTTTTGTTCTTTTGTTTATGTTCCAGAAGGGAGATAGAGTTAGGGTCCTCCAGATGGATAGGCTTGATTACCTGTGATGCTCTGACTGACTTCCTTCCATCGCTAGACTGATACATCTTAGGGAGGCTTATCGACCCCTCCTCGTTCCACCCTTTCCTTCTCTTCTCCAACTGTCCGAGAGAGAGGAGACCCCTTTGTCTCTGCTCTCTCTCTCTCTCTCTTGAGCCATGAGGGCAACTCCCAAGCCTGGGCGTTGCGCCTCCAACTTAGTTAGAACTAGGTATGCCTTTCTATCTACTATGTATTTCTATAAATAGCTTTTCTTATTTTACTAAGTCTCAGTGATCTCAACGCAAGGTAAAAGCCTGCTACTTAGGTAAACGCACACACTGGCACACACGCATTTCAGACCGTTGACAATCTCTGCTTAACAAGCATACAAATTTACACAACAAGAAGCCTCTATGCCACTGGAGTCTCCCTTTCACTGTCAGTACATGACTGCAGGAGAAAGTTGGGCCTCTTTTAATGAAGAAGCACATATCAGTGAAAATAGAAGGAGCCACTCAGAGCTATAACTACTATATAAGGCTCCTTCTAAGAGTAACTGCTGCTGAAGGAACATCTGAGCCCTACTGTCAATCGCTATTTGGCCGGAGCCCTGTGTGGAGCTATCCAGGGTACCCTTGCCTTGCCTGTGCTGAGGTCGGTGCTTGCATCAGAATACATCAGTCCCTGGCTTCTCCAGGTGAGACTGGAAAAAACCCATCTGAAACTTTGGAGAGCCATTCAGTGTACACAGTACTGAGGTAGCTGGACCCAATGATCTGTCTTGGTGTAAGGCAGATTCCAATACCTTCACAAAGGAGCGTAAGAAACCACTCTTACTCAACATGTCACCTTCTGCCCCAGTCTCATTACATCAACCAATTCAGGGATGGAGTTTACACATCATGCTTTAGCCTAATGTCTCGTAAGGCCAAGTTGCTGCTGCTGCTTCAGTGCAGATTAAGACCAAGAGGATACAATATGCTGTAGAGAAATGACAGAGTGGGTTTCCCTTCAGTGGCCTGTTGGTTTCCCCCTACAATTCACCTCACCTGTTTCTCCCAGCCCAGGTTGCAGATGCCACACCATCACCACCAGGAGCAATGAGCTTAAGCACCCTCTTCTCACTCGCTGCTTCTCTGCTGTAAATCATGCCTTCCTGGCCCCAGTTTTCAGCTGGTCTTTGAACCTCAGCTCAAGAGCCTGAGGCAGAACTTAAGGAAGCTTTAACATCTGCACAGCATTGTTTGCCACTATTAGATGGAAGTCCCCATTAATTTTTGCCACAATTCTGTCAGCATCCATATCACTCATAGTGATGATATATACTCTTAATACACTTCCTGTTTACTATAGGGAAATGAATAGCTTCTTTTCTGTAGTCCTGGAGCAATTGTCCACATTGCATCCTAGGACAATATAAGGCAGGGGTGGGCAACCTGAGAACCATGGGCTGAATGCATCCCTCCATGTCTGTCTGGCCCTCAGCCCCAGGCAATGTTCCTCACAGGCCACACTTGTTAAATTTGATTGGTCCAGGAATCAAATTGGAAGATGTAGAATCACTGAAGATGGGGTGGATGATATGTAAGCACTCTATAGTTCAGAATTAAATTCAATTCCTTGAATTTGTGAGTTGGGATTCATGGGAGTCACTCATCACACTCTATCTGCCCAGTGACTTGCTTTGGTATTTAAGCAAAGTGAACCCACATCAGGCAAAATGGTGTCAAGAGTGTTGTTCTGATATAATAATTATTACTATTATTGTTATTATTTAAATGTATTACCCGCCCTTTACCCACAGGTCCCAGGGTGGGTTACAACAATTCTAAAATACATCATTAAAAACAGTTAACCTAAAATCACAACATCACAAAAATAGGGTACGTCCTGAAAATACGTATTTCAGGTGTTAAAGGTCAGGGTAGAGATGCTTCTTCAGCATTCACTGAAAACTACAGTGAAGTTGCCAGATGCACCTTTGTGGGGAGGGAGTTCCACAACGTAGAGGCCACCTTAGAGAATGTCCATTCTCAGGCCACCACCACTCCTGACCTTCTGAGGGTGGTGGAGCTACCAAAAGGGCCCCCTCTACTGGTTACAATACCTGAGAGGGTCTGTAGGGAAGGAGGGTTTGGGTCTTTGGGACCTAAGTCATGAAGGGCTTTAAATACTAGCATGAGCACCTTAAATTGGACCCAGAAACAAACTGGCAACCAATGCAGCTGTTTTAAAATGGGTTATATGAGTTCTAAAGGGAATCCCAGCCAGTAAGTTGGCTGCTGCATTTTGGATCAGTTGAAGTTTCCAAATTGTCTTCAAGAGCAGCCCTACATAGAGCGTGTTGCAATAACCCAATCTGGAAGTTACTAGAGCATGGAGTACTGTGGCCAAGTCACCACAGGACAATTCCGATGGTGCTGAACAATACGATAACTATTTTTTGGAAGTGGCTCTGGAGATATGAGCGGAACCACTGAAACACAGTGCCCCCAGCTCTCACCTCCCAGAGATGCTCCAGAAAGATACCATGGTCTGGCACCCTGGGCTCCTGCTGGGAGGAAGGGCGGGATATAAATCAAATAATAAATAAAATAAATTAATAAAATAAATGGTCAACTCTATTGAAAGCCACTGAGAGATAATGAGCAGGGTTGTATTTCCCCGTCTCTCTCCTGCAGAGCTTGGAAAAGTTACTTTTTTGAACTACTATTTCCATCAACCCAATCCAGTGGCCATGCTGGCTGGGGCTGATGGGAGTTGTAGTTCAAAAAAGTAACTTTTCCAAGCTCTGCTCTCCTGGCAGATGTCGCTTGCAGGTATACTGCAAGACTGTCGTAAGTTGCTAGGCACTGTGCCTAGAGAGTGGGAAAGCTGGATTGTGTTAAACCTATGCATATTTGGCTGTACGTTTTGTTCTGTTGGAGGGCAATGTTTGTATGCTTGTAACTATTCCTATATCAAACCTTTTTTAAAGAGCTTTTTTATCCTTTTAGTAAACGTTTAGTCAATTCATCAAACCTTGTAGTTTCTGTCTGAAAAGCACTCCTGGTCTAAGCCAAGTCTATGAAGCCTTCCCCAACTCCATCATGAGTTTAGAAAACCCATTCCTGCTGTGTTTGGGGTTCTCAGCTTGAGGACAGCTTGAGCTTGGACTCACTACTCCTTAAACAATTTCTCAGTCTTGGGAACCTCATTACCATGCCAGAGAGCAAGAAAAAAAATCATAAAAATTAATATGGAAAGACAGTCCTGGCACTGGGATTTGAGAAGCATCTTTCTGCTCCCCCCCCTTCTCTTTCTCTGTCTCCCCCTGCCCTTTGCTTGCTCTCTGGGAGACTCTGGCAGGCTCACTTTTGGCTGTCCATCTGGATTGGAGAATGGAGGGGAAGGGGGAAATGACATTTGCTTTGCTGAAAAGAAGAGGTTGATTGGTGACATCTGGGCAAAGCTAAAGCAGCTACTTTTCTCCAGAGAAATGCTGAGAGGGGGATCACTGTCTAAAGCAGGCCAAGGGGCTAATGCTTTTGCGAGTCCCTCTGTGTACATGTCCGTTTTCTCTCTGTGATTCTTTTTGCATGTGCATGCCCCCGGCTCAGATTGGTTCCCTCCGTGCGCAAGCGCTGTGGCTGTCCATCAGCTTCCTTCCTGATGAACCGACAGTGCAGCTTCCTCTGGCTCCTGCTGGAGCATTGGGAGCCCAGATTGTAAAATGATGCCTACCTAAGCAGGATTCTCAAAAGAAAAGCAGCGAAGTCGGGCCCGTGTACGAGATGTCTTCCATGACAACAGTGAAAAGGTCCTCCATGCCTTTACCAGGGTCGACTTTCCTCCCACATCCCCTTCCCCTACTCCCTGCATGTGGGCCATCTCCGCTGACACTTTTAAGGAAAACATCTGTGGGAGAGGACAGCTTGAGCTTGGGCTCATGCTCCAAGCTGCCACAGGGACTGGCTGGCTAGCTCTCTCTCTCTCTCTCTAGTTCAATGATTCATGGTGAGCCTCTAACACATTCTGCTCTTGCAGCGCTTTGCTCTCCAGTTCCTAGAAGAAAGCAGCCTCCCAAGGACCAGGCTGTGCCTGAAATATATCAGCTGCTCAATAGCAGCCTATCTGCCCCAGAAGAGGCTGCTGGATAAATCGCAGCTTATTGGTAAGGTGACTATAGGGAAGAGCAGAGGTTGTGGAGGAGTTCATCCTTCTTCCATGATAGTGTCAGAGGAAGCTCCCTTATATTGAGTTGGGGGGGGGATTTGATTCAGTTCACATTTCAAACCGAATTGATCAAAACTGCAATTTCTGAAACAATATGAGAACTGAAACACAGCCATCCTTCGAAAGTCATACTTCTCTGAATTTTGCGGCACAGTTCTCCAACCACAAATGTTTACAAAAATGCATATATTAGGAGAAATGTGCATAAAAATGAACATATTTGTAAAAATAGCATAATTATATTAGGAGAAATTGCTTGCAAAAATTGATGTGTTAGTCAAAACTGCTTACAAAAATGTGTTTATTAGGAGAAATTCACATTCAAATGCTGAAGAATTTTGATGTGGATTTTTTTTTAAATCACAATTTGCTCTAGAGATATGGAGAACTGGATTTAAAATTGGCAGAATGAGAAACTGAAAGAACCAAAATTGACAGGTCCTTCCATCCCTAATATTGACACAGACCTTTTGTCCTTCTAGCTCACTATTGTCTCTATGCCCTCCATGATTTTATTTGGGGTCTCTCCCAGCCCTATCCAGAAATGTCAAGAAGTGGATGTGGGACCTTCCAGGTGCAAACCATGTAATCTGCCACTAAGCTATGGCCCTTCCTCTGTCCTGAGTCTCAGAATACCTTCCCCAGAGTATGGTATGAAGGCACATGACTGACTGAAGCTAAGCAGATGTGGGTCTGGTCAATGCCTAGATAGGTGAGCGGCTAGGAACCAGATATACACTGCCTTGGTTCCCCAACAAAAGAAAGGCAGGATATAAATGTAATAAACTAAATAAAATACCATCAGCAAGGGGGAGAGCAACGGATATGGCTCTTATCGTAGCAGATTAGGCTACATTCCAGCCTTAGAAGTCAGAGTTTTCTACACATGCACCTCTCTCCATCATCTATCCAGGCAAGCAAGGGACATTATCACAATCTGAGGGCACGTTCAAACCAGGCAAAAGCTCTCAGGGAAAGGCCAGCCAGAGGTGTCTGAGGAGAATCCTGAGGGCCAGATAGTTTTGGTGAGCTGCATTTGGCCTCCCAGCCTGAGGTTCCCCACCCTTGTCCTGCCTTAAAGATATCTGTGTGGCATGGTAATTAGAAGTCTGAATTGTGATATCTCAGATTTAAATTTTATTATAGTCACAAACCCAGTACTATCTTTTGGTCTAATCCCCTCTATCTGCAATTTACAGGTCGAACGAACAGGGCTGTTTTAAGGGTTACTGAGAGATGCGAACATGTTAAGAACTTCAAAGCACTATATGAATACTGTTGTTAGCCATACCAAACACAAATCTCCATATTTTCTTGGGTGGCCATTTACTCATTACCAAACTAGAGGACAAAAAAAGGGGCCTAGATTTGCATAAAATCTGCATATGCAGCTTATCATAGCGGGGAAGACTGTGACCTGCATGCATGAACAGACTGCTCTCCAGGTGCTAAGCATTGATGGGCAACTTCTTTCTTACTGTGTGTGTTTTTAGGATTTTGTAAAAATTGACTGCTTTGTCTTGATGCCAAAAAGGCTTTTTTGCCCCAAGACCCCTCCAAAAATGTTCAGTTTTTAGAAAAGGTTTTTTTTATTATTGGCTACTCACATAGCTCCTTTAATGGGCACACTCCTTTTTTGTGCCCATCCCTTCAAGGCTGTCCCCAAAATTTGTTTATTTAAAAAGAGAGAGAAAAAAAATGGTGTGTGTATATTTTAAGGTCCTTCGTATTTTTTGGTAGTTTTTTTTAGTATCTTTTTCCTGATTGCTCATAGAAATCCCCTGCTCTGATTCTGTGCTGCCAGATGTTTTTTGTGACCCCCCCCAAGACTTCCCCAAATCTGTCCTTTACAAAAATGACCATGCCCATTTTGGCATGCAGCTCCAAGAGAGTTGACCATGAGTCAATGTGGCCCTCAACCCTAAGATTAGCCGCCTGTGACCTAAATAAAAGACAGCTGTCTAATATGTGGAAAGATGCTATAACCTTGATGAAAAGGGTGTTACAGTTAGTTCCATAATAATTCTTGTACTAGAATCAATGTGTTTTCCTACCACACCAGTGGAGCTGGGGGCCACCAGAGGGCACCTTGCCCGGACCCTGTCAAACATGGAGCCAGCCCTGCAGGAAGGGAGTGATGATTTACAGCTTTGAATGATATGAACTGCGTCTCTTTTCTGAGGGCCAACAGTATATGATGAAGCACCAGTCCCAAAACTGAGTCTGGCCCCACTCAGAAACAGGACTATAGCTCCCACTATCCTCCAGGGGAGAGAAGCTTTTATTCTTGGGCAACTCACCTGAGACACAACTGTTGCACCTGGCCTTAGACAGAGAACAGATCCGCCATCCTGGGCAAGGAGAGGGAGTAAAGAGCACAGAGCCAGGCAACAGACCACCCCTTTGCCAGCACTGGGATTATAAACTCAATGGGAGTGCAACAACCTAATGAGAACAGAGTTTGGGGGTGAGTGGATGCGCTACCCCAGAACAATGCCATGTATTTTACAGGAGGCAGAACTAGCCCTGATGTATTTAATTTTTTAAATGTAAATTGCTTTTGAGGATCCCTATATATCAAAAGGTGGGAGACAAATCAAATCAATAGAAATTCTAAGACAGGGGTGGCTAACATGCAGCCCCATGACTCCATGTGGCCCTCAGTCTCACCTTATGTGGCCCTTGTCCTAATTTCATGCAGATGGCATGGAGGGGACACACAGGAGGGGGGTATAGAAAGGGACTGATAAAAAGGGCGGCCCCACACTCTCTTGACCCCACCCACTTTGGCTCCAGCCTTCCCCAACACTGACTGCTGCTGCACCAACATGTGGCCCTCAACAAATTACCCCTGAGGGAATGTAGCCCTTTACAGGAAAAAAGACGTTTCCCACCCTGTTTTAAGGGATATTTGTCTACAGACCGTCAAAGCACTGTCCACAGAAACACTGCAGCTTGACAAAACACAGTCGCTCCTTGGGCTCCCCTCATCAGAAAGATTGAAACGGCACTTGTTTACATCCTTTTCATGATGTCCCTATCTCATTTATGTGCTATGCTCTTTGACCAAATAAACACTGCACATCCCAGGCTTCTGGTTTAAGGAAATCTAATTGCCCCAGAGAGACCTCTGCCACACTCTCTTGAAAGCATTCTTTTCCCACAGGCTCAGCAAAGCCAAGCTGTCATTGGTAACAGTGGAGAAACAGCAACAAGGCTTTGAATCAAATACTCCCCTTTTCTTGATTTTAGCAAGAATGTCATTGTTGTCAGGAGCCCGTTGCTGCCTTGTGACCCAGCCATGTTACACAGAAGCTACTCGTTTATGAATGGGCTCCTGCTGGGAGGAAGGGCAGGATATAAATCAAATAATAAATAAATAATGAATTAATTATGGTAATAAAATATGTGTATGTGTTTTTGGAAGTGAGGCAACTCCTTCTGAAGCTCCATTCTTGTCTGGTATTTAGACAGCATGTAAATTTTGGAGGAGTTTTGCTCACTGTTGAAAGTCAACGTGATATAATTGTGCTTGAAATCCAGTGGGATGCAATAGAGAGAGACTTTGTTGCTTGAACGGAAGGGAGGATTGCCTTGCTGGATCAGTCCACCTTGTTTGAACAGCAGCTGGCATGATACTTCTAGAACGCTCAAAAACAGGCCTTGATGGTAATGGCTATTTGCTGCTGTTTGTCCTCAGGAGTATCTGGTTTTCATAGGTACGCTGCCCCTGTACATGGAGGCCCCATTTAACATAACGACTGGGCTGGGAAGACCAAAATTTGCCATGGAGTGGCACTGGGCAACTAATTGTCTCTCCATCTTTGTTTTCCTGCTACCCAATGGAATAATCTCTCCCTACCACCCTCCCTATCTCTCCCTATCTCTCCCAATCACCTGATTGCAGGGAGGGAGTGCTCATCCTAAACCGGTGCCTGGAGACTGTGAAGGGCTGGATGTGGGCTAACAAACTGAAACTTAATCCAGACAAGATGGGAGTACTGCTGGTCAAGGGAAAAACTGCACCAGGGACGGGGTTGCAACCTGCTCTGGAAGGGGTTGCACTCCCCTTGAAGGAGCAGGTCCGCAGTTTGGGAGTCCTCCTGGATCCTGTCCTACTGCTGGAATATCAGGTGGCTGCGGTAGCCAGGACTGCTTTTGGCCAACTCAAACTGGTCTACCAGCTGCGTCCGTTCCTGGAGGCAGTTGACTTGGCCACAGTGACACATGCATTGGTGACATTGAGGCTTGATTACTGTAATGCACTCTGTGTGGGGCTGCCTTTGAAAACAGTTCAGAAATTGCAGTTGGTTCAAAATGCAGCAGCCAGAATGTTGACTGGAGCACGGCGCAGGGAGCATATCACCCCTGTGCTTTATCGATTCCACTGGCGCCCAATTTGTTTCTGGGCCCAATTCAAAGTGCTGGTTCTGACCTTTAAAGCCCTAAACGGCTTTGGACCAATGTACCTGAGGGACCGCTTACGTCCATATGTACCTGTCCAGGATTTAAGATCATCTGCCTCTGGTCTCCTCTGCATGCGGAGTGAAAGATGTTAGATTGACAGGCACGCAGGAGACAGCTTTTTCAGCTGTGGCCCCCAAGCACTGTAATACCCTACCCCAAGAAGTTTGCTCTCCTCCCTCCCTGTTGGTTTTCAGGAGACTTCTGAAAGTGATCTTGTTCTAGAGAGCCTTTGGGTGGAACTGAAGGTAGAGCCTGACACTGATTTTATGTCTTCTACGTTAAATTTTACTTTTGTAGTCCCTTTAGTGCCAATCCCTATATATGTGTGTGTGTTGTATTTTATGTATTTTAATTGTATTTTATGCATTTTAATTTATTTCAATGTTTTTGTGATTTTACTGCTTACAGTTTTATTATGTACATGTCTGGTTTTATTTTTGTAAGCCACCCTGAGTGCCCTATTATAGGGTAGAAGGGCGGGATAGAAATATTTTAAATAATTAAATTAATTAATTAATAACAACAACAACAACAAGTAGGACCTGCAACAAAACATTGCAGTATAGAGTGCTCCTGCTTAGGGTTCCAGCCAGCCATGCTACATTAAGGATACTTCATTACAGTCTTCCTCTCTCTTCCCATTTTCACTCAGCATTTTGTAGCCACTGAGAATGCCCTGTCCTTATTGGACTGGGTTTGTTTTTCGGGGGGGTGTCTTTTCCTTAGGGTTTTTTCCCCCTAAAGCTTGGGGTTCCCTCAAGCCTGCTAAAACTCCATCTTGTTCATGGATGGTGCCTTTTTTGGCTACAATCAGCACTCTGATTATGAGTTTGCTTTTATTATTTAGGATATACTTTGCAGAGTTGCTGCAGTGGTAAACACCCAGCCTTAATTTGAGCCAGTTTTCATTAGTGCTCAGCCCTAGAATGGTAAATGCAGTGAAGTTTGTACAGGCAACATATCTTTGAAAATAAATGAGGATAAATGGTCATTGTTGTTTGGTATTTTAAAAATGATACAGGAACAGTTTCGTGGTCCTATTTCTTAGCAGAGATATAAATGCAAGCAGTAGAGTGAGAATCAACCAGCCCACCTTTTCCCTCAGACACAAATAACAGCAGGCACAATCTTCTTAGGTAAATAAGATAAAGAATGTTAACTCACGACCTTTCATATGTTCAGGAAACATAGGCTCTAGCTTAGATGGAAAGATTAGAAGTGCATTAGTCTTTGGTAACGATGCTCTCAGGAGAGAGCATCTTCCATGCTGCCTCTCCCAGAAATAAAAGCTCAGTAGCAAATGTTGGATATGCAGGAATCTGCTAATATCCAGGACAAAGGAGGAGGAAGCCAAGTAACTAACCCCACACATTAGGAAGTTACATCATGGTAAACAGGTACATAGGGATATCCCCCAAAATATCCCTTAAAGGGAACATCTCCCTTTTTACAAGGGAACATGCAAGTTTGCTTATTCTAACAATTGTCACTGCCTGTTAAAACTGAATGTTTTGGATCTTTCACTTTCATTCATTCTCCCCTTTGTACAGGTTGCCGTTCATATCTAGTTATGTTAATGTAACAGAGCAGAGGGTAGTGAGCAAGGAAATGGGCATGCCAAGAAGGAGCATCCCAGCAGCTGCAGAATTACTAAATACCTTATTGAAGTTCAGCATGAACCTCACCAGTTGCAATATATTATAGGGTGACCATGATGCCATACAGTGTCATGTGTAGGGATGTGGTAGAATTTTCTCCAATTTGGATTTGGTACCAAATTTTCCATTAATTAGCTTATTCTCTATTGTTGCGGATCAGATTTTTATGTAGCAATTTTTGGCAGCTATTTTTGAAAATGGATTTTCTTTTTTAAAAAATAGCTTCTAAAACATTGATATTAAGAATGAAATTTTTATCAATATTTCCTTTCATTTATCAATACTTCTTTCCAAAATATAGCTATTAATATCCATATTTTTGTGAAGGGGAAAAAAGGATCAGTAAAAGCAGAGGCTAGCAGACAAAGACCCGAATCGAATCTGGCAAGTTAGGTTGGTGGAATGCTTTTGAACTGGCACCGTCCAACAGATCCCATCCTAGTCATGAGATGCATGTGAGCTGAGCACCAGAGACAGGATGCATCAGCTTTTACTCAGAAATGTAACTTCAGCTGATCAAGAGAGGGGACTAAAAGCTGGAAAAGGTTAACTTTAGTAGCTCACACTATAAAAATATGTTTTTAAAGCCATTGCCCTACTCCACAGTCACTTCCACTAATGGAAACTTAGCTGGGGAGACTGAGCCAAAGGCTGTAGCCAAAATGGGGCCATTAAGAAACAAGAAAGAAGGCATCATCATGCTCAGAGGAACATCACGTTTTGCAGAAATACAAAAGAAAAAAGAATTAGCAAATGAACCATCTTTGGGGTGCAACTGCCCTCCCCCGATGGCCTAATGGAGACTAAGCAGGCTCAGTAGTAATGGAATACTGACAGTTGTGGAATGCCAAGTTGAGAAAGGAAAACCAGGCAAGGAGAGGGTGACAGGAATAGAGTATAATTGAAGAGGGCATGGCTGGCTGGCTGGAACACTGAACAGGAGCACTCCACACTGCATGCTGAATAGCAAAACAGGAACAGTTATTCTCCTGGGACAGGTAGCAAAAATCAGAGCTGCTTCTGATAAATAGAGACAGTTGGAGCACACACCTCTTTCAGTGATTCATCTGTGGTGTCAGATTCATGGGCTTCTTTCACCCTTCCATTTTATTTTGGGAACACTTGAACTATTGGCTATGCTTCTAAAATACCATTCAATGGAATTTTTCAATGCTGCTTGTTCAGCATTTAAAGCATGTTTCAGGAATCCTCCAAGACATGCCCTCTGCCTTTTTGCTCAAGGAGCACTAAGCTCACTGGGGCACAGTCGTGGCCTCTGCTGTCGGCTTCGCTGGACTCAGCACAAACACTTTTCCACACCTCTTTTTCTTTTTGGCAAGCAAACGGAGGATGCATAAGGAGAATATTAGTTGCTTTGTTGTGATTTTTTCACTTGCAAGTTCCAGGCAGAGGAAGGCAATTGTTTATGTGATTAGAAATTAAGTGTATGCAATGATGAGCTATTCATAATTTGCTCTTGATTACAGCAGGCAATGCTCTTGATTGAAAACTAAGTCAGTCCCATGTGGCTTGTACCTGCTGGGATTGTGGCATGGTATGGCCTGCTCCTTTCTCTCTAATAGTGGGTACCAAGTTAGAACAGAGGACATTTGGGCCTTGGTGTGCAAGGGGGAAATGCAGCCTGTGAATTCCTCTGTATTTGGATCCTGGCTTCAACAAACTGGAGGATGGTCCCATGAATATAGCCACAATCTGGCTCTGGGTAGTTTATGGTGTCTCTGTAATGCTGTCTTCATAGCTGGATAAGACATTTTGGTGGCAGCAAATCCAAATGGCAATTCACCTTCCACAGATTAATACAGGACATCGTCATTGGCATTCCTGTGCACCCCTTAATGGAATGACATGTGTTCTTGTGCCGCTGATGTTCATTTCAATAGGGCTCACACAGACAAATTGCCCAGGAGATTATTCTGCCCTGTGGATCAGCACTGTCTCTCCCACTCTGCTGTCCATAAAACGGCCTGCTGAGATGGCTGCATTGCCTTGCCTAATAACAGTAAGATTAGGCTGCTTCTGCCTTTCTTTGCCTCTATCATATGGACTATTGCCTTTACGATTTGTACCATATCTATGGGCCAATGTTCATTTTATGTTTTGTACTTGTGTGTACAAAAATACATGCCCCTGTTACTAAGGCCACAATCTTAACATGAGAGTAAGCCCTGTTGTACTCAATAAACATGGATCAGGTTAAGCTGTAAGTATGAAGGGCCTGTTCATGTACATTTGATCTGTGTGCCTTGGAAATAAATGGAAGCAGGGCCATAATTTTTTCTTGGATCAGCAGTTCTGTGTGTTTTACAGGGAGGTGAACAGAACCTCATACAGGCAAACATAATGTGAGAACCATTCCTGTGTTTTAAGGTGACATGAAGTTGCAGTTCTGCACTTTTTTCTGTATAACATACATTGTACTTATCATGGCCTTTGAGGAATAAATGAGGGCAGATTCCTGCAAGCTGCTTCCCATCAGCACATCCCTCATTGAAAAGCAAAAAGACCTGCAGGACTGAAAATAAGCCCCCTCTTCTCGCCGTTCCCTCTGTTGTGTCTACCCTAATCAAAATTTAGACTGAGAACTCCTTCAGGGCAAACAACTCTTTCTCTTCATTTCTTTTCTTTTGTTTACATTACTCTGAAAAGTGTCACATTAATTATAGTGCTGTAAAAATAATACCATCTCTGTACTATGAACATATACTTTATACTTTTGGACACTGCATGGGCATTATATGCTTTTGTACTAATAGGAAAAATTTGGGGCTGGTGAATGTGAGCTCCAGTTAAAATATCTCATCATAGCTTGAAGCTTTCACTCATTCATTTGTTCATTCATTCTCTCCCTCTTTCTCATATATACACACCTTACCTCATTTATTGGGAAACAAGGCCACTGGAGTTAGTGTTGTCTGTTTAGCCATTGATGTGTCCCACAGAGAACTGTCTCTTCCTTCAGTTGTCTCACCGTGTCTCAGCCCAGATCACTGTCAGCCATCAAGAACACACAGTGGTAGCACCGGCATTGCTATCAGTTGATCTGTTGCTCTTTATAGGAAAATGGTAGGGAGATATTTTTTGTCTACTAGAGTGATCCAGTGCATGCTTCTTTAGTGCATTTATATCCTGATCTTCCTTCTATGAGCTCAGGTTGGCATACATGGTTCTTCCAGTGCTCCGTTTGGCCTTGCAACAATCATGTGAGGTAGGTTAAGCTGAGAAATCGTGATTGGTCCAAGGCCACCCAATGAGTATGTGTGTGAGAAAGACAGAAAGACAGAAAGACAGAAAGAAAGAAGAAAGAAAGAAAGAAAGAAAGAAAGGGTGCAAATGGAGCATTTGCAGAACTGCATGGTCTGCTCTGTTTTATGGACAGCAGTCACAGGCCAATACCGTTTAGATTCCTCTGCCTTCCTGGGAAGGGAGCATCGGGAGGTCTTGGGAAGGAGAGAAAATAATGTATTTATTTCTGTATTCACTCACCTCAGCTGCTAGTCACCGATTTTGGCCTGGAGAGCACTGTGGAGAGCAGCTGAAATCTGGCTGATAAAAGCTGCCAACTACAAATAGAGAGAAGATCTCCAGCCTCTGAGCAGAACCTGTCTCTTTGCCAAGCTGAAGCCAAGAGCAGCCCAAGACAGAAAGAAGGCAGGAAATAAAGCAAAATACAGCAGTATTATATTGCCAAACACATCTTTGGTTTATTTCAAAACAGTACAACCAGACTCAACATTTAGGAAGGCCTTCAAGAACTGTTTATATATATGCAATTATTTTTAAATATTGTTTTTACATGATGTGCAGTTATTCTAGCTATTTTTATATATGTAATTTTGTATGGTTTACTATCTTGTAAATCACTTTGGGATGCCTCATGGGAAGCAATCATAAATACAACTTTATTTAATTTCTCAGTCGCCTACTACAAAAATTAATAATAATAAATACACGTCTTAGGACCCTTTCATGCATTAAACTGAATATGTAGTTGGGAGTGTGGCTCGAGGGATGTGGCTAGACAGTGCATCTTCCCCTCACATCCCCCTCACATGTTCATTCATGTGAGGAATTCATCTAAAAAGGGCTGTCTGAAGACATAGAACAAAAATGTTCATTGTGCTATAATATTTATTTCTTACATTTCCCACCTTTCTACCAAGGAGCTCAAGGTGCCAAAAATGGTTTTTCCCCTCCCCATTTTATTCTAACTATAACCTTTTGAGGTAGTTTAGGCTGAGAGACAGTGACTGACCAAAAAGTTACTGATTGAGCTTCAGCCCCTAGCCTGACTCTCTAACCACTATACCACACTGGCTCTATATATAATATGAACACTCCAGCGTGATCCCCACCAACTGCAGCAAGTAATGTAGCATGCTATGAATAGCATTTGTGTCTTAGTGTTTACTATTTCTACTATAGTATATGTGCATAAGTATGTCATCACACAGCAATTTGCTTGACTGCTAACAGGTGGCACTGCACACTATAGCATGACAGACTTTGGAGAGCTGCTAGGCCAGCAGAGGAGGGAGATGGAGCTGGAGCTGGAGGCAGGCAGGCAGAGATTTGAAAGCCTGGGAAAAAACTGGAAATGGGGGAGGGGAACTGTTTTTGTCTTTTCCCACCAGAGCCTTTTTTTTGTTTTCCTCCACCAAAATTAAAAAACAATTTTTTCCTGATTTTTTTCCTCCAGGCCTTCACATCTCTAGGCAGGTATAAAGGGAGGAGGGGGTGGCTTTGGCAAGAGGTAAGGGGAGGGAGTTGGTGATGGAGCTGGGGGTTAGGCAGGGTTGGCAGGCAAAGCAAGCAGGGACACAGTTCCTAGTATTTTTTATATTTTATATACACGGCTTAGGACCACAATACCTGATGGAATGCCTCTCCCGACATGAACCCCCCCGTACACTACGCTCAACGTGTAAGGCCCTCCTCCGGGTGCCTATTCCACAGGAAGTTTGAAGGATGGCAACAAGGGAGAGGGCCTTCTCAGTGGTGGCCCCCAAATCATGGAATGATTTTTTTGATGAGGTGCACCTGGCTGATATCTGTTATCTTTTCAGCGTGAGGTCAAGACTTTCCACTTCTCCCAGGCATTTTAGCATGTGTTTTTAAATTGTTTTTTAAAAAATTTAAATTGTGTTTTTAAATTGTTTTTTGTGTTTTAAAATTTGTATATTTGTTTTTATTGTTTTTAATTGCTGTAAACCGCCCAGAGAGCTTCTGCTATGGGGCGGTATATAGATGTAATAAATAAATAATTTATTAAAAATATTTAAGTTATTGTCTAGAAATAGAAGAGGACAACGAAAAGGGTAGAACAAGAGCCCTATTCCAAATGATTAGAGAAATTAAAGGGAAATTTAAACCAAGAGCAGGGAAGTTTAAAATTGGCATTTGGGGAAATTAAAATAATGGCTAGGCCCAGCTCCCTGCTTCTGCTTGCAGCATCATTACGGATGTGGACACAGCCATTGATTAAGCCTCCCAGATCTTTCCAGTGGAAGAGTGGAAGATGCGCTCTTGTCATGAAGGATGACAACCAAACCACTTTATTTAGAACAAACTCTGCTCCACATTAGGCATAGGAAAAGCTCACTGGAAGTCTTTCTCTTCATACTATCTCAGGACCTAATCTCTAGAGGTTCTAAGCTTTGTGTAAAACCTGGATTGGAACTCCTCTACACTCTGGTGAACTGGAACACATAAAATGCAGACTGGATTCCCTTAACATTACATGGAAGACAGGGTGGGGGGTGGGGGGAGAGAGAAGAGTCCACCAGAAGGCACTTTGCCCACAGCCTCTTTAAACCTGGAGATGACACTACTGATTAGTTTTGAGTCCAGGTCTGCTCTGTCTTTCCCAGAATTAATTTGAGGTAACAGATTTTTTCCCAAGCCTTTCATCCAACTGAGAGGGTACCACTTCTCCATTGATTTTCTCCTAATTATTTATCTTTGTCATTAGCCTAAACTGAATCATACCTAAATAAATGCAAAAAAACCCTATCCCTACATTAACTGTATATCAGACTAGCTGATGAGAAAATATGTAGTACCTGTTTCAAACACCTCTGGGCTTCCTTTTGGTTTTGACCCAGCTGCATCATTAGTCATAGCGCTACTCGTACTTGTCCTTTGTTCTTCCCCAGTAGCTCGTCCACTGTGAGTTGGGCTGCTTTCACACCACTTTATTCCGTTATTCTGATGATTTCTTACCTGGTAATTTGTGCATTATATTTGACCTTTCACATGATGTACAAGCTAGCTCCGGAATTCTAGTGGAATGTAGTGCAAGTTTAGTGCATGCCGAGACCACTCTCACTGGGGCCCCTCGGGATTTCCTGGAAACCATGGCTTCCTGGGAACTGCACCTTAGTAATATTGGACCCACCCATGTAGCCGGTCATGCTCTCGACCTTATGTTTGTCCTGAGAGGGGAGGGAAGTGCTCTGAAGTTGGGGGTGGTCTCTTCCACCCCTGTGTCATGGTCAGATCACTACCTGGTAAACATAGACTTCTCGATGCCTCACACCCTCCGCAGGGGTAAAGGACCTATTAGAATGGTCCGCCCCAGACGCCTGATGGATCCAGAAGGATTCCTGACTGCGCTTGGGGAATTGGAACCTGCTGAAGGCCGCTCGGTCGATACCCTGGTGTTGGAGTGGAATGAAGGGATCACCAGGGCTCTGGACCAGGTGGCACCGAAACGTCCTCTCCCCCTGAACAGAACTCAGTTAGCACCATGGTACACACCACGGTTGCGAAATCTGAGACAGGAGGTGAGACGACTAGAACGCCGGTGGCGGAAATCCCGTTCCGAAGATGTCCGGACACAGGTTAGAGCAGCAGTAACTGCCTACCAAGTGGCAATAAAGGCAGAAAAGAAGAAGTTCTTTGCTGCCTCTATTGCGTCAGCAGAGTGCTGTGCCAGGAGGTTGTTCCAAGTGGTCCGAAGCCTGGTCAGTCCAGTTGCTCAGGAACCCTTGGAACAGTCCAAGGCCTCCTGTGACATATTAGCAAAGCACTTTGCTGACAAAATCAAATTTACGGAGCTCGATCCCGTACGCCGTGGATGCAGTGAATGAATCAGAGTTGGCCAGCTGCAAGCCAGTCAAGTGGAATCGATTTCAGCCTCTCCCTTCTGAGGATGTGGACAAGGTGCTCTCGACTGTGAAGCCTACCACCTGTCTAAATGATCCTTGTCCATCGTGGCTCCTCGTGAGCTCCAAAGAGAAACTGGGCGAGGGGATCAAGGCGGTGGTCAATGCATCCTTGAAGGAGGGTGTAATGCCATTAGCCCTCAAGGAGGCAATTGTAAAGCCCATCTTAAAGAAGTCCTCCTTGGATCCCCAGGTTTTGAATAACTTTCTCCCAATTTCAAATTTACCATTCTTGGGCAAGGTCATTGAGCGAGTGGTGGCTAATCAGTTGTCGACACACTTGGATGAAACGGATTATTTGGATCCATACCAATCGGGTTTCAGGACTGGACATGGAACTGAAACAGCCTTGGTCGCTCTGGTTGATGATATGAGGAGGGCATTAGATAGGGGAGAATTCACCTTTCTTGTCCTCCTCGATCTCTCAGCGGCTTTTGATACCGTTGACCACAGTATCCTTCTACATCGCCTGGAGGGATTGGGAATGGGAGGCACTGTATTACGGTGGTTCCATTCCTTTCTCTCCGATAGGCATCAACAGGTAGCATTGGGGGAGGAGGTTTCAGACCCTTGGCCTCTCGATTGTGGTGTGCCACAGGGCTCTATCCTCTCTCCCATGCTATTTAATATCTATATGAAGCCGCTGGGGGCAATCATTAGGAGATTTGGGCTGCAGTGTCACCAATATGCGGATGACACTCAGCTCTATCTCTCGTTTAAATCTTCACCAGAGTTGGCTGTGGAGACCATGTCCAAGTGCCTGGAATCCGTGAGTGGATGGATGGGAAGGAACAGGTTGAAGTTGAATCCCGATAAGACTGAGGTGCTGCTTGTGGGAGACAAGGGAAGGTTGGGTGATGTTGACCTGATGTTCAATGGGGTGAGATTGCCCCTAAAGGACCAGGTCCGCAGCCTTGGGGTTGTTCTTGATTCCAAGCTGTCCATGGAGGCTCAGATTTCGGCAGTGAGCCGGGCAGCTTGGTATCAATTACACCTCATTCGTAGGCTGCAACCCTACCTCCCTGTTCATCAGCTCCCACTGGTAGTACATGCCCTGGTCACCTCTCGTTTAGACTACTGTAATGCGCTCTACGTGGGGTTACCCTTGAAAATGGTCCAGAAATTACAATAATAATAATAATAATAATAATAATAAATTTAATTTCTGTGTCGCCTATCTGGCCAATGGCCACTCTAGGCGACGTACAACAGTTAAAACATAATATGATAAAATACAATACAATGATACAATATAAAAACAATATAAGAACAATACAGCAGCAGACAATAATATTAAAACAGGGTAGGAGGCATTCCAATCTTAGTAATTAACCCTCCCCGGAAATCCCGAAGGCCTGTTGAAAGAGCCAGGTCTTTAAGGCTGTACGAAATGTATTTAGGGAAGAGGCATGCCGGAGATCTTGTGGGAGGGAGTTCCAGAGTGTGGGGGCCGCCACTGAGAATGCCCTCTTTCTAGTACCCGCCAATCTAGCTGTTTTTGTCGGCGGGATTGAGAGAAGGCCCTGTGTGGCTGATGTTGTCCGGCGGCATAATTGGTGGCGTTGAAGGCGCTCCGTAAGATAAACTGGGCCGAGACCGTATAGGGATTTAAAGGTTAATACCAACACCTTGAATTGTGCCCAGAAAACAACTGGAAGCCAGTGTAGATCGAACAACACTGGTGTGATGTGATCCCGGCGGCGACTGTTCATAAGTAGTCGAGCCGCCGCATTTTGTATAAGTTGTAGTTTCCGGACCGTTTTCAAGGGTAACCCCACGTAGAGCGCATTACAGTAATCCAAACGAGAGGTGACCAGGGCGTGTACTACCAGTGGGAGCTGATGAACAGGAAGGTAGGGTTGCAGCCTTCGTATGAGGTGTAGTTGATACCAGGCTGCCCGGCTCACTGCCAAAATCTGAGCCTCCATGGACAGCCTGGAATCAAGTACAACCCCAAGGCTGCGGACCTGGTCCTTCAGGGGTAAACTCACCCCATTGAACTTCAAGTCAACATCTCCCAACCTTCCTTTGTCTCCCACAAGCAGCACCTCGGTCTTATCGGGGTTCAGTTTCAGCTTGTTCCTTCCCATCCATCCACTCACGGATTCCAGGCACTTGGACAAGGTCTCCACAGCCGACTCTGGTGAAGATTTAAACGAGAGATAGAGCTGAGTGTCATCTGCATATTGGTGACACTGCAGCCCAAATCTCCTAATGATTGTCCCTAGCGGCTTCATATAAATGTTAAACAGCATGGGAGAGAGGATAGAGCCCTGTGGCACACCACAGTTGAGAGGCCAAGGGTCTGAAACCTCCTCCCCCAATGCTACTTGTTGATACCTATCGGAGAGAAAGGAATGGAACCACTGTAATACAGTACCTCCAATTCCCAATCCCTCCAGGCGATGTAAAAGGATACTGTGGTCGACAGTATCAAAAGCCGCTGAGAGATCGAGGAGGACAAGAAAGGAGAATTCTCCCCTATCTAATGTCCTCCTCAAATCATCTTCCAGAGCGACCAAGGCTGTTTCAGTTCCGTGACCAGTCCTGAAACCCGATTGGTATGGATCCAAGTAATCCGTTTCTTCCAAGTGTGCTGACAACTGGTTGGCCACCACTCGCTCAATGACCTTGCCCAAAAATGGTAGATTCGAAATTGGGCGGAAGTTATTGAAAACTTGGGGATCCAAGGAGGGCTTCTTCAGGATGGGCTTTACAATTGCCTCCTTGAAGGCTGATGGCATTACACCCTCTTTCAAGGATGCGTTTACCACCGCTTTAATCCCCTCGCCCAATTTCTCTCTGCAGCTCATAAGGAGCCACGATGGGCAAGGATCAGTTAGACAAGTGGTAGGCTTCACAGTTGTAAGCACCTTGTCCACATCCTCAGAAGGAAGAAGCCGAAACCGATCCCAACTTACCGGCATGCAACTGGCCAACTCTGGTTCATTCACTGAATCCACGGCGCACGGAATCGAGCTCCGCAAGTGTTCGATTTTATCAGCGAAGTGCTTTGCTAATATGTCACAGGAGGCCTTGGGCTGTTCCAAGGGTTCCTGAGCAACTGGACCAACCAGGCTTCGGACCACCTGGAACAGCCTCCTGGGACAGCATTCCGCAGACGCAATAGAGGCAGCAAAGAAAGCCTTCTTTCCTGCCTTTATTGCCGCCTGGTAGGCAGCTACTGCTGCTCTAACCTGTGTCCGGTTATTATTATTATTCGGCCCAGTTTATCTGATGGAGCGCCTCCAACGCCACCAATTAAGCCGCCCGACAAGATCAGCCACTCAGGGCCTTCTCTCAGTCCCATCAACTAAAACAGCTATGTTGGTGGGGACTAGGGAGAGGGCCTTCTCTGTGGCGGCCCCCACTCTCTGGAACTCCCTTCCGTATGATCTCCGGCATGCCCCTTCCCTGAATGTATTCCGCCAGGCCTTGAAGACCTGGCTCTTCAGACAGGCCTTTGGGACTTCCGGGGAGGGTTAATTTTTTAGGACTAATCGCCTTTACTCTGAACAGCTATTGTTCTTTATTTATAGTTTTACTGTTATATGTAGTTTATGTGTATTTTATTATGATGCATTTATTGCAACTAAATTGTACATCGCCTAGAGTGGCCATCGGCCAGATAGGCGACATATAAATTAAATTATTATTATTATTTTATTATTTAGTGCAAATTTCCAGGATAAATGATACCAGAAATAATCCATTAGCAAAGCTGGAAACCTGGAAGATCATGGGAGTTTTTCACTAGCTGCAGCTCATGTGACAGGCATCCCAGCATGCAATGTGTTCCTGCCTTTTAGTAGCATGGGGTTTTGGGCGTTTTTTACCTGATTAAAATTGTACCAGTATTCCGGCATCAGTGCAGATAGCAGCAGCATTTCCCACACACACCCCTGTGTTGATACAACTAAAACAGTTTAAAAGTCAGATCCTAAAGGGAAAGGGTTTGGTATGGTGATGGGATGAGATCTTAGACCTCCTACACAGTGGGGAACAGTGTGCATGTGTATAATGGGTGAGGGACGAAAAGAAGCCATGTGAAAGACAGTTGCGCGAAATGCCGTATATCGGCTGAAAAAACTGCTTTTCCTTAACGCAACAGGTACTGCAGTGTGAAAGGGGTTTTAGAAATTGGGACAGAAGCACTATCTTTTTAATCCGTTAAACTAACACAATCAGGCCCATGTGTGAAAGCAGCCCTAAAAAGCGACTGTCAGAAGTGGGGATCCTGCTTCTACATTGCACAGGGAGCCACCATGACTAGAGGAGACCTACTGTTTCAGGCAGTTGCCCTTCAACTCATGGAGGTGGATGGGGCCACAGCCAGTATGCTTCTCCCCATAACCTCTCTCGTTCTCTCTCTCACACACACATGTTGTATTTCCTGATTGCTGTAACACTGAAATAGGGTTCCTCAGTCCCCCTTAGCTCCTCTTAGCTGATTTCTAATTGCTGAGAATGCTGCTGTCACTCTAAGACAGCTCTGCCTTCAGCACAGCAGAGCAGAAGCATAACTGGCTGAGATGCTGCTGTCACTCTAAAGTAATTCCTTTCCCTAGCATTCTAGAGAGTATGCATTACCTTTCATCCAGCTGAGAGAATACAGGTTCTCACATCACATTGATTTCCACCTCATTCTTCCTCTGAGTTTAGTTATCATCACTTTGTGTAATTTCCAAACAACAAGCAGCCTTTTCATTCGTTGTGATGAGCTCAGGAAGAAAGTGAAGTTTAAAAAGTTGTCTTTAGCAGAGGCCAACAGAGTAAGAATATTCTATGGCAGCTGGCACAGAAGGCCTGATCTCCATGGAAACAACTGCAGGAAAACTTGGATTTAAGGGGAAACACTAAGCAGTAATCACAAATAACCATGTGAACCAATTCATTTGAAGCTAATTTTCCAACAGTTATTTTGTATTTTTAATATCCTACAACAGCTGTTGTTGACTAGCCAGTCATATATGCGTGAATGCCCTGTAATATACAACAATGCTTTGCAGCTTGCTCTTTGAACATGCAATAACAGAAGGGCCTTGCCTGTCTCAGTCTGCAGTTTTCTTCTTCCCTTTAAACAGGAATTGCTAGTCCTAATGGTTATGCGGTAAAGGCTTAGAAATGTGTGGGCACAGACATATGAGACCTCTAGAAGTCCAGCTACAAAGCTCTTCAAATTTGCACGCTATTCAATAACTGTTAATATCTAGTGGAGGAGTTTCTCATGTCTGCAAAAGCATGGAGAAGGCATGTATAGAGCAAAAAACTTTAAAAATCAAGCAGAAATCTTATTTGAGTTTTGACTGCTGAGGATTCAGAAGCAGGGCTATTGTTGATTATGCTTAGTTTAGGGGGGGGAAAGGTATGGAAGGGGCATAGATGTATAAAATCATGCAAGTTTGCTCTGTCTCTCACAGCAATAGAACCCCAGGTCATCCAATGAAGCTGAATAGTGGGAGATTCAGGAAAGATGAAAAGAAGTACTTTTTCATGCAGGGCATGGCTAAGCAATTTAGCTATGCAGGGCATGGCTAAGCAATTTGCTACCAGAAGATGTGGTGATGGCTGTCAACTTGTGCAGCTGTAAAGGGGGATGAGACAAATTCATGGAGGATAAGGTTATCAATTGGCTACTAGTCATGATGCTTATATATTACCTCCAAGATCAGACAAGTATGTGTCTGAATGCACCAGTTGCTGGGGAACAACAGTGGGTAAGTGCTTTTGTGCTCATATGCTGCTTGTGGGCTTCCCATATGCTGCTTGTTGGCCATGATGAGAGAGATGATGCTGGGCTAGACAGACGTTTGGTCTGATCCAGCAGGGCTTTTCTTACGTTCTTTAGACAGGTCAGGGAACTATGGGGAAATGCATCCTAGTCCTGGAGCAGGGGTTCCCAAACTGCAGTCCGTGGACCACCAGTGGTCCACAAGCTTCATTCAGGTGGTCTACAGCATGTCTGTATTAAATATTCCTGTTGATTTTTAATTGTATTGGTATTGCTTCTTTTATTCCCTATATTGTATTTTATATTACAATTTAAATTCTATGGAATGCAAATTGTAATACAATAAAATACAATATAAGAAATAAAAGAAACAATAAACATTCAATTAAAAACCATACAGCATCTACACAGTGCATAAAAATGACTAAAACAGGCAAAAAAAAATCATTAAATGGCCGACTAAGGCCATTGGCAGTTTTCAAGTGCTCCAGGGCAAAAGGGTCTGGAATAGTATATTGCTGGAGTATTATACTGATCTGTTGATGGGAGGCAGAGAAAACCTGAACTGAGTATACAAGTGACATACAATGTTCATTCTGCATTCGCAAAGAATCAATCTTTCATTGTGGCATCACCTACCCTTTGGAATTCCCAACCCATTGACATCAGGCAGCTGCCTTCATTGTATTGTCTTCAGTGCCAGCTAAAAAAATTTTTGTTTTGGCAAACCTACCCAGGCATGACATTTTAATGTGTAATTTTCAACATGTAATTTGTTTTTACATATAATAGTGTTTAAACTGTTTAAAAGTGTTGCTTTTATTCATAGGTTTTTAAGGTAGTTTTTAGCTGTTTTAATTATGTGTTTTAAAATTATTGTAACCTGCCCTGGAACCTTTGGGTGAAGGGTTGGTAATAAATAAATAAATAAATAAATAAAATATTGATAAAATAGAAATGTTTGCTTTCATCATTATTTTTAAGGAATATTTTAGATTGCTCTATGTAAACTGCTTAGAGGTTGTTTTTGTTGATTAAGTGCTATATTGTTATGTGCCTTCAAGTCGATTAAGATTTATGGCGATCCTATGAATCAGCAACCTCCAATAGCATCTGTCATGAACCACCCTGTTCAGATTAAGTGCTATATAAATTTTAATTATATAAAGAAATAAATGACATCCAATGAATGTCTTCAATGAATGTTTACAAAGTGCATTGTTCTCCCTCAGTGGAAGATATAATTTATTATGTAGCTGTTTTGTCTCTAGTACTCTATTACACTAGCCAAAGAGTACCCTTTAGTACTAGCACAGTGAACAGACAACCCAAGAGTTCCCTTTTGCACGCGTAAGAATTCCCCAAGGTCAGCCAAATGACAAACACTGCTGTGTCCATTAGCAAAGACTTCTTTCTATTGTCAACTCACCTCAGCAGCCCTAGATCTTAAGCAGTGCAATGTCAAAAGAGCATCAGAACAATCCTGCTGCATCAGATCAATAGTCCATCTATTCTAGCATCCTGCTTCCCACTGTGGCAAACCAGGATTGCAACCTTCCACTCAAATAACTGTATATCTAGATTTTCTGCAAGCTATATCCACTGGCTTGGCTCCAAAGAAACTGTGTGTGCAGACCAAGGGCCATGGTTATCATGCCCATCCCAATATATGAGATCTGACTGTATATCACAGTTTAGCCCTAGGAGGCGCCTTCCTTCTTCTACAGAATGAAGATGATGGAAGGGCTCTACCTTGTTTAGCCTAGCTAAATATTGCAAAATGGGCATCCTGTTCAATCTCCCATAAAAAAGTGAATTATTCACAAAACTATCCCATTCATGTCACACCTGACAGCATTTGCTGGAATGATGAACTGCAAACCATAAACTCCTCTGTGCTACCTTTGACCTTGGCCAAGTCACTGGCACTTAGGGGGTACTTTTTAATTTGCATTTTATGAAAGTTTTTTTATTCAGTAGAGCCTGTGGAAGGGACATGAGTAATCAGTGAGTCCAACCTCCAACAGTAACAGGATTTCAATGTACTCATCCATAAATACATACAGAAGGCTTTTAAAGAAAGGTCTCCCATCCACCAACCCTTTCAAAAATAAAAACCCCTATAGCAGGGCTATTTGTAGCATACAAATAGTGTTGGACTGTAGCTCCCATCAGCCCCAGCTATAAGGGATGTAAGGGATGCTGGTAGTTATAGTCCACCAATATTCAGAGGGCCACAGTTCCAACCCTGCCCTAGAGTCTTGCATATGTCTTCTAAGGCAACTACATACAATAGATTAGGTATGGGGAACCTGTGGCTATCATCCCTGACATTGGCTATGCTGGCTGGGGTGATGGGAATCGGAGTCGAGCAACATCTGGAGGACCACAGGTTCCCCCTGTCCCTGAAATAGATAGTATAGTTCTTGTGCCTTTAATAACTCTAGAAGAATAAATTTTGACAGTGTTGGGACTTATTTATTTTATTTATTTATTTTGTTGCATTTATATACCGCCCATAGCAAGTAGCTCTCAGGGCGGTAAACAGAATAGGATAAAATACATACATCATCATAATAAAATCACAAAACATATAAGACACAATGAAAACAAAATACAATTAAACAAAATATAAGATGATAAAAGGATTAGTATTACAAGATTAAAAAGATAAAAAAATTAAAATGATTAAAATGCCTGGGAGCATAAGAAGGTCTTTACCTGGCGCCGGAAAGATGATAATGTAGGCGCCAGGCGTACCTCTTCGGGGAGGCTATTCCACAACTCGGGGGCCACCACAGAAAAGACTTGGGAGTAAAGCACCAATGCATGTAACAAGTAACCTGACCCCCAGGGGGGTGGGATGATAGACAGAAAGGTGATCTATTTTTTTCCTCTGCTGATTCCTCCTCTAAAGTGTGTGTTGTTTTTGCAGGCTTTGCACCTCCCCTTCCTCCTTTCTCTTCCTGTCTTTGTTCTCAGTAATGGCTCCCTGGGTGTAGGCCATATGGCTGCTTCAGCATGTATGGCGTTACTTCTTTGTAGAAATAAACCTTAAGTTTCTTTATTCTTCCAACTACCAGTCTTAACAGACCAATTATTTCTGTACTTTGCTTATATATATATATATACTTTAACAGACAGGAGCAACTTACCACTCCTACAGAATTCTAAAATGTAAAACTTGTTGAAATGCCCTGTTCCTGGCAGCTATTGGAAGTTACAAGAGCCTTGTACTCCACTGTAGGTGGTGCAGGGGTGGGGGAGAACCTATTGGCCTTCAGATGTTGCTGGATTATAGTTGCCATCATCCCTGACCATTGGCTCATCATGTCTGGGCTAGAGCAAGAGGCAACTAAGCAAGCAGGTTGTAATATGGGAGACGAGGTGCAGGAGGCTCTTGTCAATGGGAGTGGGTCCTTGGCAGGCTCCCAGCTGTGCTGACTCTTGACCCCAGTCCTGAATTCTTACACAACTGCCATGTAACTCTAATGTATTTGCAAAGGATTCTGAGTCATGTTCTCGGCCCCACATGGGGAACTGTCTGGGTCTCTAGGACTTCAAACCGTGTGTGTGACCTCCTAGAACACCCCCAACCAGGGGTGGATTAAGCTGAGGGCCCCTAGGTTGATTGGTGTTTGGGGCCCTCTTCTCCCTACCTTTCCACTTTTTTTCATGTAGGTTTGCCATCAATCAAGATGGCAGCTGAGGTTTCCCTAAGGGGCTGAAGCCTCTGCCGCCATCTTGGTTGATGGCAGCAATGTGCGCGTGTAGCAAGCATGCGTGCCATCAACCAAGATGGCAGCAGAGGCTTCAGCCCCTTAGGGAAACCTTGGCCTCCATCTTGATTGATGGCAAACCGCAAAAAACAGCAGAGAAAAAGGTAAGTGAAGTGGGGGGATGGCGGGTGATTCGGAAGCTCTTGTCCCATGATATATTTTTTTAGCTTATGCACAGTCCCCCAAGAGCTCTGGGCCCCTAGGCTTCAGCCTACTAAACCTAATGGATAACCCGGTCCTGCCCCCAACACTTTCTCGCAGCTAGGGGAGAAACTGGATTCCACACTTAAAGCCGAATCTGGCAAATTAGCACTTTCTGAAACAATATAAAAGCCAAAACACAGCCATCCTTCGAAATTCACCCTTACCCAAATTTTGCCATGCAGTTCTCCAACCCAGGAATGTTTACAAAAATGCATACATTAAGGGAAGGTGTGCATAAAAATGAATATTAGTGGAAATTATATAAAAAATGCATTATATTTGGAAATAATGGTTTGCAAAAATGTGTACATTAGTCAAAATTGCATACAGAAATGTGTGTGTGTTTGGAGAAATTCACACTAAAATGCTGAAGAATATTCATGAGGATTTTTTTTAATTGCAAATTGCTGCAAAAATGTGGAGAACTGATTTTAAGACTGGAAAAATTAGAAACAAAGAGAACCGAAATCTAGATCATTTCATTCCTGCTGGCAGCTGCACATTGCAAGGGAAGTTAGGCAGTGGTAGGTAAACCATCCTTCAGGACAGCTTCTCCAATTCATTCCACCTTTACTGAATTTCTTATTGAAGAAGCTCTGCTAAGCTTCTGAGGAACGCAAGGGTTCCCCAGAAGAACATACTTTGAAAGGCACTAACCTAGAGTGTGTAGAACTGAGGCATCATCATTCTTTTCCCACCTTTAGCCAACACAATATTTAGAGAGAAATTGGAATCTTTCCCTTCCTATTGTGGGAAAGAGCTTTCAGTTGAGCAGATCTCAGATTGACTCAGCATATCTCAGTAGCTCAACTCTTTTCTGTGTAAAAAAGAATCAGAACTCCTTGGGGAGAGCAAATTAGCAACCAAGTGTGCAACATTGTTTGTCTTTCTTCTAACAGATGAGGAATTCTCTTCTTGCTGCCCCGCCCCGTGCAACACACACGCACTTTCTTTTAAAGTAATAGTTGGCTGCACTTTCTTTTTAATGAGTTTTTGGAGTGCAGCCTAATTCTGATAAAAGCCACCAGCAAGAAAGAGAGAGGTGGTGGGGAGATACTGCCTTTCAAACAGAAGTAAAATGGCACCTTTTAATTAGTGAAGGAGAATGCCAATAATGCTGATTGATCCTTTTCCCACACCTTTTTGCAGAGAGGACCCTGCTTTGCAAAATGTGCCCTGAAACTCCTGGAGTTTTGCTGCGGCCCTTAGAGGATGGATGATGCAAAGGGATTGTTTGTGTCTTTCTCCCTGACAAATAAAGCAGTCACTTGGGAGAAAATTAGAAGAAGATTTGTGAATGATTTTTCCATTTATTATGTGTCACATTAGGTACTGCTGACAATCTTAAAATGGCGGCTGTTGCATGGGGAATAACAGCTTTGGGGTGGGTGGGGAGGCTTAGGATGAAAAGGAGACAGGGATACAAAACTGAGAAGCCTTTCTCTCCCTTGAAAAGTACATAAAGGTGAAAGAGGAAGTTGGAAGAGTAACACTTTCCCCCACTTCCTCTTTCAGCTCTATGTGCTTTTCAAGGCTCCGATTAATTCTACTGGATTTACCTTTGTCCAGATCACTTGGGAAAACAAAGTGATCTTTCTTTCTGTCTCTTGGGGGGGGGATGACATGGGAAAGCAGTGAGTGGCATCCATGGCACTCTCTCAAAAATCCAAATGCCATGGGCCCAAAAAGATTGGTGACCCATGCTATAATTAAATCAGTATGGTAGAGTGACTAGAGTCTTGGGCTTAAGAGTAGGAAGATCAAGTTCAGATCCCAGCTCAGCCATGGGCTAGTCACATTCTATCAGGGTTATTGTGTAAATAAAGCAGAGAGAAGACTAGGTATGCCAAACTGGGCTCTTTAGAGGAAAGGAAGTTGGAGCTCCACAAAGCACAATTTTGTGCCACTTCAGCATGTTGTTTTTGTAGACTAGTACAGTAGTAGTTGTTGCTCTTTTTAGATTTTATTTTCAAACATTATAGAATCATAGAATAGTAGAGTTGGAGGGGCCTATAAGGCCATCAAGTCCAACCCCCTGCTCAATGCAGGAATCCATATCAAAGCATTCCCAACAGATGGCTGTCCAGCTGCCTCTTGAATGATCCCAGTGTCGGAGAGCCCACTACGTCTCTAGGTAATTGGTTCCATTGTCGTATGGCTCTAACAGGAAGTTTTTCCTGATGTTCAGTTGAAATCTGGCTTCCTGCAACTTCAGCCCATTATTCCATGTCCTGCACTTTGGGATGATCGAGAAGAGACCCCAGCCCTGCTGTGTGGCAACCTTTCATGTACTTGAAGAGTGCTATCATATCACTCTTCTCTTCTCCAGGTTAAACGTGCCCAGTTCTTTCAGTCTCTCCCCATAGGGCTTTTTTTCCAGTCCCCTGATCATCCTTGTTGCTCTCCTCTGAACTTGTTGCAGTTTGTCTGCATCCTTCTTGACATGTGGAGACCAGAACTGGACTCAAGATGAGGCCTAACCAGTTATTTTTCATTGGCCATAGGAGATCATAAAAAAACCAAGTGTCAAGCAGCTTTGTGTGCGTGCATGCGTGTGTGCGTGCGTGCATGCATGCGTGCATGCATGCATGCATGCATGCATGAGAGAGCAAGTTAACCTGGCTTCCAAGTGAGAGGTGGAATGCTGGGGAGCTTTTATCTATGGTGAGAGCATTAATGCAGCTCATGAATGTGACTGGGGGGAATTGTTTGATTGGTTGTACTTTTATTGTATCTTTCTTTTGTATTAATATGCTGTTAACTGATTCAAGGGTCTTTTGGCCCAAAGGTGGTATATAAACAAACATAAAGCATAATGATGGTATAAATCACAGATTTAGAAGGAAATTCCAGGGTTGGCTAGAATTTAAGAGGAAACATTGTAAGAGGAAATGTTGCCACTGCCAGCAGTATGGGAAGCTACACAAGTGCCCACTGAAGAGTGTGCATGTGTGGGTGGCTAGAACATGGGGAGTAATGTGGAAACAGGATAGCCAGAAGCTTGAGAAGAATGAGCAGCAGAATAAACATGCCAGGCTGTGAAAGGAACGGAGAGGATTGTAAACAGCAGGGAAAGAAAATTCCCCTAAGATCTGCTGCTATTGCATCTAAAGAGAAAAGGCCCAGCAAGGAACCCCTGTGGTATGTGTTGGCCCAAAGGAGACTGAATGAGGTTTTCATGGTTAACATAAATGTTAGTCAGAGGTGAGAGAAAAACTGAACCATGCTATGAAGTCCTGTGGAAAATTCCACTTAGTGAACACACACATACGCAACCGTCTGAGGACCACGTGCTAGTAGTGGACGGGGCCAGAGGCAAAAGTAGGCAGAGCAGTACCCTTGTACAGTAGGCTAGTTTTGACACATACTCGCATGCCCCTTTCTATCCTCCACACAGGGAAACAGGAGGCATTTTCTGAGTTCAAGGACACATACCAGCCAGGCAAAAACACACAAGCAAGGTGTGAAGTAGGGCCAATAGGGGGTGCGGCTGGGAAGGGGTATAGCCCAGGGAAAGTCCCAAGGTTTGGAGGGCTGCCTTTGGCCCCTGGGTGTGAGGTTCCCCACCCCTGATATATAACGGTGACTAGCAAAATGTAACTATGAAGGTTTTAGAACAAAGAAAAAAAAGTGGCTTCCGCCTTCTTCAGCAGCTCTGATGTGAATCAAAGCATTTTGTAGTAGAGGTGGCAGTTCTGTAGCACTGAGGATGGAATATTCAGAAATAAAGCATTTGCTGTAGCTATTATCTATTATGTAGCTATTATCCTCCAGGGTGAGACCATGTGGTATTAAGGTGTCGAGCCTATATATCCAGATTTTTTCTCTTGTTTCTAATGTTCTTGGATCAGATGGCATCTCTGTTACAATAACTGAACAATCAGAGAGGATGTGATTATCTGAAGTGCTCTGCAACTGTTTTTTTTCCTTGTGTTTGTTTGTTGTAAACATTGCAGATTTATGGTTCCTAAAACATGTGCACATAGTTGTTGTTTTACCCACATACTGAACATGGCAACCTAGGCATTTGTACTCCATGGTGTAAATTACATTGTAGGACTTACAGACAATGTTTTGTTTGATATATTGATTTACGTCAGTCATAAGACTTTTGGTGCTAGTTGTAATACTAAACTGTGTAGACAGGAAGCATTCCTTAATGGTAACAAGAAATGTATATCATGATATAACAGGTAATACTGCATTTGGATTCATGAGGATGTGATCCTAGATTGCTAAGTGGCTGTTTAAGTACAGCTCTCACGAGTAATCTGCATAGATTTGGAATAAACATGTATAGGATTACAATGAGTCATTTGCAACCTAAATTGAGGGAAACCTCCAATTACAAAGTGGATGGTTCGTACATCACACAGCAACAAACTTAGGTTTGCTACCCAAGATATTCTCAACAGTGAGCTACACTCAATCCTGGTCCTTGTTAGTGTGTCCCTGTATGATACAGATGTTTTCAAACTCTTGCTTGTCACACTTACTCTTTTTCAGATGAACACCTGTGTGTGAAGAAGAAGCTTAAAGTTTAACTGCTGACCATGGTTGGGAGTCAGTTCCTTCAGTAATCCTCTATGTCCAAAGCCAGTTGCAATTCATGGGACTTGCATATAGAAAGCCTCCCTTTCGCTGGAAGAAAAGTAGTCACCATGTTTTAAGGAAGCTCAAGACACTGTCCAAATCAGCAGCCGGTTTATGTAGAGGAGTCTAGCAGAGCTTCATCTGCTGTCAGCCAATTGAATCAAACACGCAAGGCAAAGAATGACAGGCTCATCATTCAGATAACATGGGCACAGATTTAAAACAAATTAAAGCCACCAAGTTGGATGGTTTTAAAAGAGAATTAGACAAACACATGGAGGATAAGGCTATCAATGACAACTACCATGAATGCTATTCTCTACCTCCATGGTCAGAGGCAGTATACTTCTGAATACCAGTTTCTGGAATGTGCAGGAAGGGAGAGTGCTCTTGCGCTCAGGTCCTGCTTGCAGGCTTCCCATAGGCATCTGATTGGCCACAATATTGTCAATTGAGAACACTATAGTGGACTAGATGGGCCATTGACCTAATCCAATAGACTCTTCTTATATTCTTAAAATGCTAAATTAAAGTGAGGGATATGCAGTCTTATCAAATATTGAGGATTCCTCTACAAGGCCACTTAATATGTAGTCAAATGTCCAAATGTGACATTAATTTTATTTATTATTTTAAATGTTTAGGGACAAGGGACAAGAATGGATTGGTTTAAAAGACTATCCAAATATATTCAATGAACAAAAGGAAGAGATGAAAATGTAGGACATGGTCCATCCCCCCATGCATGCAGCTGCCTGTATGCATCTTCCATTTGTAGATCCAGCCATCCTGCTCTTCTCCAGATCTGTGCATGCAAGTTACTTGTGCTAGGAGCATGAGTGGTTTGCATGTGCAGCCCCATGGAGGATCCAAACAGTCAGATCTACAATTGGTGTGCATGGGCCTCCTACAGCAGCTAATGGCTGGTCCATTGCTGTAGTGCACACCTAGCTGAGGGTCAGTGAGGTAAAAGGAGGAGGATCTCGTACTGTGCCACATATATACATGCCAGCATCTAACACAAAATTAATTTCAATGGACTTGTCCACTCAATTATGTATTGAACTATTCTATAATGTTCAGAAGAATTCTTGCAGTGATGTGGAATAATTATATAACAATGTATTTTTGTTATAATATCCAACTGTGCCCTTACAAAACATTCTTATTTATATAATATAAATTTTTGATTTAAAAAGCAACTCCTCCAGCATGAAGTACAAAAAAAGCAACGACCACTATCTACAAATGAAAGATTCCAAACAAATACAGATAGACAGATCAGAACATTAAAAAGAAAACAATCTGATGTACGTGGCCATATCATTCTCTCAGTTCATCAATGAAAAATTAATCACTCCTGTACAGTACTCCATCATCACCAAGTGCACACTGTGTAACTGACATCAAGCATTTTTCACACCCATTGTGTATCCAGACTAGGGGTGTCAAATAAATTCCCCAAATTTGCATTTATACACATTTAGCCCGAGGACTAACCCTCCTCCCCATCTTATATGCTCTCACATTTTTGTGGTAAATTACTGACTGATTTCTGGTACTGAAAAAAATATTTTTCATCTGCAATGTGATGATGTAGTGTATCATTATGTTGACATTACTGCTTTCAAATGCTATCTCTGACCAAATCACCTACTCTTGGCCAAGTCTTTTAGAGGTCCTTTGTTCTAGCAAGTGGTATATATACTTTGTTAAATAAATAAAAATGTATAAATTGATGCTTTACAAAATGACAGGAAAAATCCTTCTTTTACACGTGGGACAGGATGGAGGCAGAATTCAAGCTACATGCAGGATGGCAAAGTAGGCATTCACATATCCCTAAACTTGATCAATCATACAACAGAGATGTCAATTGGGCTTCCATTATTATCAGATTTCTTAATCTATTCCATAACAAGTTTAACTACTGGAGAAAAAGAACATATTTGACCTGTATAAAAATAATTACCATAAATGTAAAAGTATATCATAATTTATTTTGTTTTGCAATAATATTGTTACGACTAACCATAAAACTCTTATGTTCTTTGTTTCTGGTGACAGGGCTGAATGTATTTAAACATTTTCCTGATTAATTGAAATATGGGAGGGGGTCCATAAAGCCTTTTGTATTAATATCTTAAATCCATTTCCATACTCTGATTAAAACTGGTTTTTTTCCTTTTTGGCGGTTTTTTCTTTGCCTACATATCTTGATTGTCTACCTCTTTGCTCAGTTTTCTTCCAAATAATACATTAAGATATCTGTCTTCTGTTCCTTCCGGAAATCTTTTACTATTGAAGTATATTTTCTTATCTTATTATCTAACGCCTTCTATCCTGTTTAATAAATATTTCTTCCAGGATTTCTTATTTCACAGTTAATTCTTAACAATACAAGTTTTGTCAATACATTACTTTCTAAGCCTTCCACTTGAGGTGTAGTCATTCAGGGTCTCAGGGGGTCTTAGACCCTTTACTGTTTGGGGAGCAGGGTCCCAGCAGGGTCCCTGTGTCTCCAACATCCTATGAGCCAATCAGCATGAGAGGGGAGTGTCTTAGCCACTGAGAAGAATCTTCAAACATGCTTCCTTGACCTATCCTGCTGATTGGAGCCAATCAGAGTGAAAGGAAATGAGTCAGCCATTGCAAAGAGTGTTCTCCGTAACTAACACTCTCCCCTTTCATGCTTATTGGTTCCTAGGGATGTCTATTGTGGGAGAAGGCATTAACAAGGATCTCATTCTCAACCCCGCAGCAGAAAAGGGGGAGGAGCGTGGCTGTGATTAACATGAAAGGACCCTGCACTTCTGAATTTGCCACTATACTACTGCTTCCACTTGTTAATTGAGAGACAGTTGTAACGTATATGTTCCATTTTTGTATACAACTTCTATTTTCATATTTCTATGATTTATCTAAAGTTTTAGGGAGGAATCCAACTGATGCCCTTGCAATTACGGATGGGCCTTTGATCTGGCAGACATCTCTGCTAACAGAAGAGAAAGGGAAGCAATATTTGCCCGTTGGTGCTTCCCCCGCATCCCATTTCACCTTGCACCCAATGGATGCCAGCCACCACTAATGATGGCCAATTGCCTGTCCTGCACTGACTTCTGAAGCAGAGTGCATGAGGGCCAAACTAGATGTTGTCACATAGTTTCCCCTTGTGTGGTTAAGAATATAAGAAGACCCCTGCTGGATCAGGCCAAAGGCCCATCAAATCCAGCATCCTGTTCTTACAGTGACCACCTAGATGCCTATGGGAAGACTGAAACAGCATTCCTCCCACTTGTGATTCCCAGCAACTGACATTCATGCTGCATCTGACAGTGGAGGCAGAACATAGCCATTGTGTCCAGTAGCCATTGATAGACCTATCCTTCACAGATTTGTATGGTGCCCTTTGAAAGCCAACCAAGTTGGCAGCCATCACCCTGTTTTGGAGGGACCCCTAATTCTCTGGGACCAATTTTCAGGGACTGCAGCAGAAGGATGAGATCAGCAGAAATTGCTTCCCCTCCTTCCACTAGCAGAGGCACCCACTAGATCAAAAACCCTTCTATGAGAGCAGAACACCAACTGGATTCCACTCCTAATTTTTAACCTCAGTTAAGATGCCCATTCTTTTTTGTTAGCATAGAAATCAAAGCAGCAGCATTATCTGATATTTTGACTCTAATGATTTAGATGTAGAGTGTCAGCTTTAGGTTTCCAGAAAAGCAAGATCAAAGCTGTTCAGCTCCCTGATACATGCTACGTTTAGGTGATATAATGCAGCCAGTTGTTAGGAATTCAAGTCAAGCAGGCAGCACAACGTACAAATTCTGAAAGCATGAAAAACAAGACGCAGCTACTGAAATGGATTACCAATTAGCTCAGGAAAAGAGATCCAACAGTTCCAGGGGACAACAAACAAAGGTTTTGGCTGCAGAACTAAGAAGTACTGAAATATCTTCTCAAAGGAAAAAAGGTATCCCCTATATTTATCCTGGCTAGCAATTTGGTTTGCATGCTCTATGCATGCTAAACAGGGTGGGTTAACCATTTGCGTGAAACAGCACCACTTGTGGTGCAGCCAATTTTCACTGTGTTGGTGAAACTCTCCAATTTGGGGGGGGGGTTGTTGCTCCAGGAATATTTGGAACAGGGCTTAAATTATTGGGGGGTGGGAGGTCAGGGGCAGCTGTGAATATCTATTACAGGGGTTCCCAAACTGTGGTCTGTGGACTGCCAGTAGGGTCCATGAGTTTCATTCAGGTGGTCCATGACATCTCCACATGAAATATTCTTATTCGTTTTTAATTGTATTTGCATTACATCTTTTATTTCTTATATTTTATTATTACAGTTTGAATTCTATGGAATGCAAATTGTTATGCAATAAAATGCAATATAAGAAGTAAAAGAAGCAATACAAATTCAATTAAAAATCACACAGAATCTAGCACAGCGCATTACAATTGCTACAACAGGCAGAAATTTCATTAAGTGGTCTGTCAAGACCACCCATCTAATGGGTTTTCAAGTGGTCCACGGGGAAAAGGTTTGGGAAACTAAACTTGTGACACATGACTGTTGACTAGGCCTGTCACATTTGCCTGCTTTGACTCTGTCTTAGTGGGGTGACTTTTGTCAGTTTCCCTCCAGATCAAAGTGCATCCTTTTGCAGATGTGTTCAGTACACTGAGCTTTTTTTGAATGCAGCCCTTGGAGAGTGCCCAAAGCTTCAACTCACAATGCATTCACAGGGGGAGCCTCCATGCATAGAACAGGGTACACTTTTCAGAAATACCTCTCTTGCTTGGATGTGGAAGTAGAGGGGTGTGTCAAGCAGGTGGGTCCCTGCCCCCTTCCTCATGAGATTATGATCCCAGTGGTCTAGAGGAAGGGGTGGTGCTTCTGCCCATCCTTCTTTCTGCTTACCTGTCTGAGTTCCAGCAGCATCTGTGCCTCAGCAAACAGCCAGTCATACTGCACATTAGATTAGAGCTGCTAGACATAGGTGGCTATTATAAAGCACACCTAGCTGGTCAGGTTCTTCAGAATGGCTGTCACAGATGCCAAAGGCATGAAAAATTGTCGATTGCCATAATATGTTAACAGGTTTTAAACATAAGAGGGCCAGAGCATTCAGTATGCCTTGTAGAATCGGCCAAATCCCAGCTCCTCCTCCGCATCAAAGCTCTGGGCTAAGTGCTTTGAAGTTGCTTTCTTTGTTTCTGAAAGAAGCAAAGCCAACATCTTGCAAGGTATTAACAGTAAGCTCACAGTTTCCCTCTCTTGTCTCCACTCCAGTAAAACCTATATAATCCTCAGCAACCTTCTCATCCCAGGCTAGAAAGCCTCCAGCTGAACGAGATCATTATCTCTCAAATCACAGCAAAATAATGCTCCTCGTGATTTCTGTTTTCTCCCTGCATCATCACCTCACTTCCAGTCCCAACACTCACATGGAGGGGAAGGGGAGGAAAGGAAAGGAAAGAGTTTGCATGTCAGAAAGGTCTGCATGCCACTTGGCAAGTCAAAATGAAACTACTACAACCTACTGTGCTCTTGTAACCTCCCTCAACCTCATGCCTTCCAGATGTTGTTGGACTACAGTTGACCATTGGCCATGCTGGCTGGGGATGATGGGAGTTGTAGTCCAAGAACTCTAGAGGGTACTAGGTTTGCAAAGGGTACAATAGCCAAACAAAGCTGAAAGAAAGATCTCAGATTGGTATGAGAGATTCAGAATCATACTTGTACAAACCTCTTCCTGCAAAGTGATGAGTTGTAAGCACAGCTCTTTGGTTTCTCCACATGGAGTTGCTTACAAGGGCATCATTTCAGGTTTTAATAAAGAAAGGGGCAAGACCTACAAGAAAGGTCAAATGCCTACCTATGGATATATTTATATGGGTTCCAGAACCTAGTTTGAGGCTGATGATGTTATTGTTTTACTTGTATGCTCCTAAACTGGGTTGCAGTATTTTAAGTGTATATCTAATAGTTTAATCCTGTTTTAATGCTGATTTTATATGTTTATATGTTTTCTATTTTTATAGGTTCTTAATAATATGTACCTTGAGTTCCAGTTTGGAAAAAGGGTGGAGTATAAATAAAGATAATAATAATGATGATGATGCAGCTGTCTTGCTGAAGCTAAGCAGATCTACTAGGTCAGTGTCTGGATGGGAGATCATCTGGGAACTCCATGAATGACACCTTGAGTCCCATGATAAAAGAAAGGTGGGATATAAATTACTACATATAAAATAGGCTCAAAATAGTTGAAATTGTCCCAAAGAAGTAGAGGATTTAAAGTGTGTTTGTTTTCCTTATTTTTTGTATATACTGTATAAGAGATAATAGCCAGAAGGTGCATGATGCATCAGCCTTGTTGAAACTGAGCATGTCTGAGTCTGATTAGTGTCTGGACAGGTGACACATTCTGGGAATGTGGGGACAGGCTGTTTGCAGTGCAAACACAATGTGATGAGCAGCAGCATCCTTTTGCCCACCTGTGTCAGTGTTACTTGGCTTGGAAAGCAACACACAGGATCATTTTATCAGTACTGCCTTGTCCTTCAGTTGATTTTACTTTCATAGCATATTGTGACAACCTGAATCTATTATCATCAACCACTTTTGCTCTGAACCACTCTGACCACTTTTTGCCATTCTGAATGACTTATTGCTCTGAACCACTTTTTGCAAAATTTGGAAGGTTAGTAAATGAAAGCTGAATGCTGTAAGCTCTAGCTGTTGTTCAAAAACCCTCTGATTTTCTTGTCTCTGTGTGGGAAGCAATTGACCTGGGGAAACATCCAGCCTGCTCTTTCACCCAGAAACATAGTCTATATACACATTACCGGCTTTAAATGTAGTGGGGCTGTTTTTTCTCACTGTTTCAATTCAATTTTGCAAATCTTGGTACATATCACCACACTTTGATGTGTTTCCACTCCACCCGCTGTCTGTCCCCAGTTTCCCCACCCTTCCACCCACTCCAACTCCCATTGGTGAAGCTTTCATCCCTTCAAATCCACCATCTTCCTGTTAGTTTCATCTGCAGCTATGATCCTATACATCTTTCGGATGCAACGGGATTTACTCCCAAGTAAGAGTGGAAAAGTCTAAGTGAACATATCACAGAGCTGAAGTTTAAATTCTTCTAGCTCCTCCTTTGACTGATACATACACACACCTTCCCCCATGTCACTTTTTAAAAAGCCAGCAATATTTTTTTTTCCGGTAAGCTGCAAGAGGGATGTGGCAGGAGGGACAGCTCATGCATTCCAAGGCACCTGCCTGAAGATCCCAGCTTTGTTTCTACTGGCATTGGCACTTTAAATAATTAAAGTGAGTCAGAGGAGACAGACCCCCCCTTCTTGTTTGCAGAGACTGATGGGCAGAGATAAGCATGCATCTCACTCCTGCCCCCACATCTCTTGTTTTAAAATGAACAAGACATAGATTGCAATCCTAACCAGGAAATAAGCCCCACTGAATTCAGTGAGGCTTACTTCTGGGTAGGCACGGGTAGGATTGCAGTGGGCAGGTGGCGGGTGGGAATTGGGATGATCCTTCGTGATACACCCTCCCTCCCCCATTGACATCAGACATGTAGGACCACCCCCAGGAAACAGTTCCACTGTATACTCCTGGGATTCACCACTCAAACAGTTTGACTTTGAAGTCAAAGTGAAGCTGGCTTTGGGGATACCACATAAAAATGCAGTATTTTAGAAGAAACCAGTGGATTGTGGATAATTGTGGGCAATGTTGTGTGTACATGGATACAAAGAACAGGGGTGAGAAAGCACTGAAGTCAGAGTAAATGTTTATGTGTACATATCCTTAGATGCTGCAGCACTTTCAGACTGGTACAGTTTGCAGTATTGAGCACCAGTGAACTGTGGCAAGGCAATGAGCCTTCTAAAGGAAGTCACATTCAGTGGATAGAGGAATAATAAATCCATTTATGCTGCTTAGGGTTGCCAGGTTCAGAGCCTGATCCTGATCCTGTATCTTTAGGAGAAGAGAAAGTCAGCCAAGTGCAGGTGTTCTTGCAACAATGTAATGGAAAAAACCACAAGGTGGAATTCTCCCTTCCTCCTGCACAAGTTTTAAAAGATACAGAAGACCTCTTGGAGGCTGGGCCTGGCAACCAAGAGGTCTTCTGTATCTTTTAAAAGTTGTGCAGGGGGAAGGGAGAATTCCACCTTGTGGTTTTTCCCATTACAGAGTTGCACGAACACCTGAACCTGGCAACCCTAATGCTGCTCCAAATACATGGCTTGACTTTCTTCTTCATCACTCATATTGTGGACTCTTTTTCAGCACTTGCAGTAGATCTGCTAGGGCACAATGCAAAAAAGTATATACAGGACTGGGTTCATTGTGGGCAAAATCTATTAATTCCAAAGACTACTCAAATTGGGTTTGGTTCACATTTCAATGCAAACCTATATAATTCACATTTCCAAAAACAATACACAAACTGAAATGCAGATACCCTTCAAAAATCACGCTTCTCTGAATTTTGTAATGTAATCCTCCAAACCAAAAATCTGTAGAAACATGTATATACTAGGAGCTCTGCCCCTGAGCACTTTTTGTGCCAATCCCACCACCTAAACTCAGGAACAGGAACCCACCATGCCAACCCGTCCAGTTGTAGCTGCACAGCCACCACCACCTCACTCTCCTCCCCCCTCCCTCGGGTCACCAAGGCACCTCCCCCCTCCCCCAGCTTGCTTGGGCAGCTCCATAGCAGCCATCCTGCTGCTTCCTGCCTCCTCGCCCTCCATTGGTGAGGTAGGTGGCGGCGGCAGTGGTAGCAATGCAGGGCACTTGCTGAGGAGCTGTCCTGGCTTGTCACTCCATACTGCCCAGGCCTCCACCTGCTACTGCTGTCCGCTCACTCACTCTCTGTCTGGTCTCGCTTGCCTGCCCTCCTTTCTCCTCCCCACGGCCTGGAAGAAAGGGAGGCTTCACGGTTGTGGCACTGATATCTCCCATGAACCACTCTGCAGCTCACCCAGGCCACTGCCTGCCACTGCTGCCCTCTCTGTCTCTCACTCTCTGCCCAGTCTCACCCGCTCACCCTCACCACCACACAACCTGGTGGAAAGGGAGGCCTCGCTTGCCTTACACCTCCCATGCCTCTCCCCCACCCCCATAGAATGCTGCCATCATGCTCTGTGATGCCACAATGGTTTACAAAAATATTGTATAGTTAGATTACAGGAAAGTGTGCATTAAATGCATATATTAGTGAAAATAGCATATAAAAAGCATTCTATTAGGAGAAATTGCTGGCAGAAATAATAGGCAAAATTGCATACAAAAATGTATGTTAGGAGGAATGTACATTAAAATGCTGATGAATTTTCATTAGCACTTTTTTTAAAATTACTTTTTTGTTGTTATTTTTTATGGTGAATGAACTTGTGATTGGAAAAATGAGAAACAGAGAAACTGAAATTGACGTATTTGTTCCTCTTAACACACAGCCACAATGCCAAGTGTCAGAATTTGGAGCCATTCCTTGGAGAGTTTCCTCACCCCCACCAGTAGCCACCAATGACAAGGAGCAAGAGACAGAGCTCTGCAGCTGTGAGGGTGGGTGGGATGCTCTCCAAGATGATGCCAGTCTCCATGGTGAACATAACATGCCGCCTGGACCCAAGAGACACACCCCAACATTTAATTGTTGCAATGAAATTGAGTTGAGAATCTTAGCGACTCGGTTACTTTACCATGTCAGGTCTTATAATTACAGTTACTAAACATAACAACAACAAAAGAATAAACAATTCCAACTGAAAATGTGCTCCTGATTTCTTAGTACTTATTTTCATGGATGTAATTGTTGCCCTCCTCCTCTCTGTTGTTTGGCCAGAAGATCTAATTCCTTAAATTCAAGGACAAAAACCACAGGAGAACATAGCAAGATAAGACTGACATTTACTACAACCTAGAGATAACTTACGCTGCAAGTCTATGCCTGCTTACCGGAGAATAGGGATGGAAACATCTGTCAATTTCGGTTATCTCCATTTCTTATTTTTCCAGTCTTAAAGCTTTGGGGAAATGGCTGGCTGGAATTCTTACCAAGTCCACTCCTTATAGGAGCAAGGGCACACTGCAACATTTTGTTGAGGATCCCATTTGTTGTGTTTGGTTTCTACCCCAGATTTAGGACTGAAATGGCCTTACGTTGCTCTGGTGAACAATCTACATAAGGAACTGGACAGCGGGAATACATCCCTGTTAGTTCCCCTAGATGTCTCAGGGACTTTCAGTACCATTGTCTGTGGCATACTTCTGAATTGTCTGGCCAGGATGGGGCTTGGGGAAACCATTTTGTGGTGGTTCTGGTACTTCCATAAATGGAGAAACAAATAAAACCAACATGGTAGTAGGTGTCTACTACAGACCCCCTGGCCAAGAAGAGGTGGTAGACGAGGCCTTTCTCAAACAAATCTCTGAAATCTCAAGGAGGCAAGAAGTAGTAGTGATGGGGGACTTCAACTACCCGGATATCTGCTGGGAGACAAACTCTGCGAAGCACAAAGCCTCCAACAAATTCCTGACGGGCCTTGCTGATAATTTCCTCTTTCAAAAGGTAGAAGAAGGAACAAGGGGATTGGCAATCCTGGACCTGATCTTAACTAACAGGGATGAATTGGTCACGGGAATTAAAGCAGTCGGTACCTTGGGGGAAAGTGACCACGTAATGCTGGAAATCGTGATTCTGAGGAAAGCCAAAGAAGAATATAGTCAAATATGGACCTTGGATTTCAGGAAAGCCAATTTTAGCAAGCTCAGGGAAATGATGGGTAGGATCCCATGGCTAGATAGACTAAAGAAAAAAAGAGCCCAAGAAGCGTGGGAGTTCATGAAGAAGGTATTACAAAAAGCGCAATCGCAAACAATTCCGAAGAGGAAGAAAAACGGAAGACATTGGAAAAAGCCAATGTGGCTACACGGAAGACTGGTGGAGGAGGTAAAAGTAAAAAAGAGCATGTATAAAGAATGGAAGGAAGGAAGCATCACCAAGGAAGAGGACCGACGAGCGGCTCAGGCTTGCAGGAATAGCATAAGGAAAGCTAAAACCCAGAATGAGCTGAGGCTGGCGAGGGAAGCGAGGAACAACAAAAAGGGGTTTTTCAGATATGTTCGAAGCAAGAGAAAGACCAAGGAAACGGTGGGACTGCTGCTCAATGAGGATGGCAAAATGTTGACAGATAACAAAGAAAAGGCAGAACTGCTCAATGCCTATTTTGTCTCCGTTTTCTCCCAAAAAGGGAACAGTGTGCAACCTTGCATCGGTAGCAATCTCAGTAAGGGGTCGGGATTGCAGTTCTAGATTGAAAAGGAGATAGTCAGGAAATAGCTAGTTAACCTAAATGAGTTCAAATCTCCAGGGCCTGATGAACTGCATCCCAGAGTATTCAAGGAACTTGCTGATGTACTCTCAGAACCTCTTGCCATCATCTTTGAGAAATCCTGGAGAACGGGAGAGGTGCCAGAGGATTGGAGACGGGCAAACGTCATCCCGCTCAGTGGCGTCACTAGGGTTGGTGTCACGTGGTGCGGTAACTCATGGTGTCACCCCCATGGACCTCCTCCCGTATCAGACCATACAGAATCCTTAGTAATGTTTTTTGTACTAATGTTACTCGTAAATCGTAATTCCCATATATCACTCTTTGTAGTGGCAATAGTAGTGACATAAACAACTAGCAAAATTAAAATTACACCTTTAAATTACAATATCATACGCACAGCTCAAATTCTTGCTCTTATTACTAATGGGAGTTAATAATCTTGCATATGCCCATAGTAAATTTTCAGATACTTTCAGACCCTCAGCAATTTTCAAGTGGTCTATGTAGAAGAAAGGTTTGGGAACCCCTGGAATAAGACACCTGCTTATGTCCCTATGCTGCTCTCTCCACTCATTTAGGTGCCTGGGATGCATGCATGTGGACACACCTCCTTACAATTATGGAAAGTGATTCTTAATAATAAGTCTCCAGACACAAAGTTACCTAGGTATTTATCAGTTGTTTAGTAGAAAATTCAGAGCTGCAGGGTCCCTTCATGATAGTTACAGCCACGTACACCCTTTTTTGCTCCTGGATTAAGAATGAGATCTTTGTTAATGCATTCTCTCACAACAACAAACATCTCTAGGAGCCTATCAGCATGAAAGTGGAGAGTGTTAGCAACTGAGAAGAGTCTTCTCAGTGGCTGACTCACCTCCTTTCACTCTGATTGGCTCCAATCTGCAGAAAAGGCATGGAAGCATATTAGAAGACTCTTCTCAGTGACTAACACACTCCCTTTTCATGCTGACTGTAGGATGCTTGGAGACATAGCGACCCTGCTCCCAAAAAAGCAGAGGGACTAAGATCACCTGGGCGACTACCCTCCTGGTGCTTATGGACATGACCGTAATATATTTTGTGACGTGCAAGTTCGATATTATTTATTAAGTGTGTTTAGGATTACACTGATGGCATTCCCAAATATGTACTTTCACACAGACTTTGGTTTTCCATAACACAATGTTTGTCCACGCCTCCACACTTGGGGGGACACTACTTGCACACCCCTTCCATAAGCACATCAAAGTTGGATACACACCTGAACCAAGACCCAGACAAAAGGGCACTCAAAACAAAAAGGTAATTACAGTGGCTGAGTAGATCTTGTACAGTGGTTATACTGACTGGGCAGCCACTGTCCTTCATATTTTACAAAATACTTTTTCCTATACAAAGATTAAATTTCTGTGTATAAAAAAGTAATATATGAAGTGGTCTCAATAGTGAGAAAAGTAAACAAGTGAATGGTGATCCAAATGTTTTTCATTCTCACATTATGAAGCTAGCTGCCAGATGGTGTATCACCTTCGCTACGCATGCAGCGTAGACTGAAAAAACAGCACCCAAGCCACCATTCAATACATGCATGTGTTCTTTCCAACATGAATCTACAGGTCTCAAAAAGTAATGTGTGACAAAGTCCTCAAACACTTTATAACATGCCTCAAACATGGTCTCTTGTTCTACCAGCATGCCTTCACACCATCACTTTGCCAAAACATAAGGATAGGTAAATTGCTTTTAGGGAGGTTCACAATTATGATTTCCTATTTATTTAATCTAAAAATATTTAAAATACATAAAAACAGCCAGGGGAAGATATTGGAGAAATATAAAATAAATACAAATAAAAAAGGGGGGGGAGGTGAAGAGACCTTAAATGTGCTACTCACCATCTCTCAGCCTATCCTCCCCTCAGGATGAAAACAATGGAGAACCATGACCACCCCCAGGAAGAAGGGCACACTTAAAATGTAGAGGCAAAAAGTCTTCCTTCAGAAAATGGAAGTCTTGTTCGAATGAAGAAAATAAAAAAGAACACAAACTCTGGCAAAAGAAATGCAGGAAGACAATAAGGGATGCTAACAAAGTATTTGAGGAGCACATTGCTAAGAACATAAAAACCAAGAACAAAAAATTCTATAAATACATTCAAAGCAGGAGACCATCTAGGGAGACAATTGGACCCTTGGATGATAAGGGAGTCAAAGGTGTCCTAAAGAACGATAAGGAGATTGCAGAGAAGCTAAATGAATTCTTTGCATCTGTCTTCACAGTGGAAGATATAGGGCAGATCCCTGAACCTGAACTAACATTTGCAGGAAGGGATTCTGAGGAACTAAGACAAATAGTGGTAACGAGAGAGGAAGTTCTAAGCTTAATGGACAATATAAAAACTGACAAATCACCGGGCCCGGATGGCATCCACCCGAGAGTTCTCAAAGAACTCAAATGTGAAATTGCTGATCTGCTAACTAAAATATGTAACTTGTCCCTCGGGTCCTCCTCCATGCCTGAGGACTGGAAAGTGGCAAATGTAACACCAATATTCAAAAAGGGATCCAGAGGGGATCCCAGAAATTACAGGCCAGTTAGCTTAACTTCTGTCCCTGGAAAACTGGTAGAAAGTATTATTAAAGCTAGATTAACTAAGCACATAGAAGAACAAGCCTTGCTGAAGCAGAGCCAGCATGGCTTCTGCAAGGGAAAGTCCTGTCTCAGTAACCTATTAGAATTCTTTGAGAGTGTCAACAAGCATATAGATAGAGGTGATCCAGTGGACATAGTGTACTTAGACTTTCAAAAAGCGTTTGACAAGGTACCTCACCAAAGACTTCTGAGGAAGCTTAGCAGTCATGGAATAAGAGGAGAGGTCCTCTTGTGGATAAGAAATTGGTTAAGAAGCAGAAAGCAGAGAGTAGGAATAAATGGACAGTTCTCCCAATGGAGGGCTGTAGAAAGTGGAGTCCCTCAAGGATCGGTATTGGGACCTGTACTTTTCAACTTGTTCATTAATGACCTAGAATTAGGAGTGAGCAGTGAAGTGGCCAAGTTTGCTGACGGCACTAAATTGTTCAGGATTGTTAAAACAAAAAAGGATTGCGAAGAGTTCCAAAAAGACCTCTCCAAAGTGAGTGAATGGGCGGAAAAATGGCAAATTCAATTCAATATAAACAAGTGTAAAATTATGCATATTGGAGCAAAAAATCTGAATTTCACATATACGCTCATGGGGTCTGAACTGGCGGTGACTGACCAGGAGAGAGACCTCGGGGTTGTAGTGGACAGCACGATGAAAATGTCGACCCAGTGTGCGGCAGCTGTGAAAAAGGCAAATTCCATTCTAGGGATAATTAGGAAAGGTATTGAAAATAAAACAGCCAATATCATAATGCCGTTGTATAAATCTATGGTGCGGCCGCATTTGGAATACTGTGTACAGTTCTGGTCGCCTCATCTCAAAAAGGATATTATAGAGTTGGAAAAGGTTCAGAAGAGGGCAACCAGAATGATCAAGGGGATGGAGCGACTCTCTTACGAGGAAAGGTTGCAGCATTTGGGGCTTTTTAGTTTAGAGAAAAGGCGGGTCAGAGGAGACATGATAGAAGTGTATAAAATTATGCACGGCATTGAGAAAGTGGATAGAGAAAAGTTCTTCTCCCTCTCTCATAATACTAGAACTCGTGGACATTCAAAGAAGCTGAATGTTGGAAGATTCAGGACAGACGAAAGGAAGTACTTCTTTACTCAGCGCATAGTTAAACTATGGAATTTGCTCCCACAAGATGCAGTAATGGCCACCAGCTTGGATGGCTTTAAAAGAAGATTAGACAAATTCATGGAGGACAGGGCTATCAATGGCTACTAGCCGTGATGGCTGTGCTCTGCCACCCTAGTCAGAGGCAGCATGCTTCTGAAAACCAGTTGCCAGAAGCCTCAGGAGGGGAGAGTGTTCTTGCACTCGGGTCCTGCTTGCGGGCTTCCCCCAGGCACCTGGTTGGCCACTGTGAGAACAGGATGCTAGACTAGATGGACCACTGGCCTGATCCAGCAGGCTCTTCTTATGTTCTTATGTTCTTAGAGGAAAAAATCATCTACAACCATAGTGTGAAATCAAATACTTATTGGGACACAGTATGAAGAAATATTTATGTAAACATGACTCTCAAATACGTTTATGAATTACACAATCTGTAAATATATTTATAGTGCAATCCGATGTTTGTTTACTCAGAAGCAAGTCCCAATGTATTCAATGGGGCTTACTCAAACTGGGAAGTGTGCAGAGAACTACAGCCTCAAGTGATAAGGAACTTGTTCTTTCAACTTGTTCTTTTAAGTTGAGACCTTATCCCAGTCTGAGTCTGTGTTGGAATTGCTTTTTAATATGTTTTTAAGCCTTTCCTTTTTTAAAAAATATGTTTTTTTAAAGCTTTTAAAAAATATTTTCAAAGATGTTTTAATATATTTTAAAGTATGTTTTTATGATGTTTTAAAGTGCTTTTAGTGCTTTTGTTTGCCACTCTGGGCTCCTACTGGGAGGAAGGGCAGGATATAAATCAAATAATAAATAAACTTCATTCACCCAACCCAAAATTCAGAATCATGCCTCTTTAGGCTGTTTTCCAACTGTTTATTCTTGCTTTATGTTTATTGGATTTTAAATGGCTTTCTTTCTTGTTGTGAGCTGCCTTGGTTTCCAACCCTACCTCACAGGGTCGTTGGAAAGACTACACACACACACTGCAGATGTATAAATACATACAGCCCATATAATAGTTTATTGTCAAACCAGTTGGTCATTGCAGAAAAATCAGTATTAGTTTTTAAAAAATCAGTATTACTTTCCTACAGAATAAAAACTGTAATACCTAAGAAGGCCCTGCCTACTTGCTTTAAAATAGGACTGGAGGAGGGAGGGACAGAAAGACAACACAAACACAATTCTTTTTTACATTCACTCCAAAGTCCCATTGATTTTCAGCACATTCATAACCATGTCTACTCAAAAGTAAATCCTATTGAATTCAATGGGATTTACTCTGGAGATATGGGATTAGCAATGCTTTTACCCCCACAAAAGCAAGTATTGGGAATGTTTTGAAAACACTGCTCAGGATCTGACTCCTACACACAAGAGGGGGAAAAACTGAAATGTATATACTTACCCAATTTATGAGATTTTCAGATAAACGGGGGGGAAACCACCATTTTCTGGCCTTGCAATGAGGTTTACTAGACACTGCCACAGGTCACACTGCCACAGCCACACTGGCTGCAATCCTGAATGGGCGGGGTTAAAGCTACAAAGTGCTATACAGTAGTTTAAAAAAAGATTTAACGGGTGGGCTGAAGTTTTTATGTATATCTCGAGAACCGGACCACCTAGAAACTTAATTTTTTTTTAATTAAAGCTGAGAGTCACCCCCCTCTGATGGTGTCACCTGGTGCAGTCCGCAGCCCCCGCACCCCCCTAGTGACGCCACTGGTCCCGCTCTTTAAAAAGGGTAAAAAAGAAGATCCGGGGAATTACAGGCTGGTCAGTCTGACTTCAATACCGGGAAAGATATTAGAACAGATAATAAAAGAGTCCATTGGCAACTATCTAGATGACAATGCTGTGATTAGTAGGAGCCAGCATGGGTTTGTCAAGAAAAAATCCTGGCAAACTAATCTCATCTCTTTTTTTGATCGGGTCACTAGCTTAGTAGATGGTGGAAATGCTGTAGATGTCATCTATCTAGATTTCAGCAAAGCGTTTGACAAAGTCCCCCACGACCTTTTGATTAGCAAACTGGTCAAATGAGGATTAGATGGAAATACTGTCAGGTGGATTCACAACTGGTTGGAAAACCGTACTCAAAGAGTGGTCGTCGGTGGCTCTGCTTCGGACTGGAAGGAGGTTTCGAGTGGAGTGCCACAGGGTTCTGTCCTGGGGCTGATACTCTTCAACATTTTTATCAATGACTTAGATGACGGGGTGGAAGGAAGCCTTATGAAGTTTGCGGATGATACGAAACTGGGAGGGATAGCTAACACAATGGAAGACAGGAATAAAATCCAAAGGGACCTGGATAAACTAGAAAATTGGGCTGAAATTAATAAAATGAAATTCAATAAAGACAAATGCAAGATTCTGCATTTAGGCCACAAAAACAAAATGCACGGGTACAGGATGGGAAATACCCAGCTTAGCAGTAGTGTGTGTGAGAAGGACCTTGGAATTGTAGTGGATCGCAAGATGAACATGACCCAGCAGTGTGATGCTGCGGCAAAAAAGGCAAACACGGTTTGGGGCTGCATAAACAGAGCTATAGTTTCCAGGTCGAGGGAAGTAATAGTCCCACTATATTCTGCATTAGTCAGGCCTCATCTGGAATACTGCGTTCAGTTCTGGGCACCTCATTTTAAGAAAGATATAGACAAGTTAGAGCATGTTCAGAAGAGGGCAACGAGGATGATAGCCGGTATGGAGAACAAGTCTTATGAGGAAAGGTTGAAGGAACTTGGCATGTTCAGTCTGGTGAAGAGAAGGCTGAGGGGTGACATGATTGCACTCTTTAAGTACCTGAAGGGCTGTCACATAGAGGAGGGTACAGATTTGTTCTCTGCTGCCCCAGAGGGTAGGACTAGGTCTAATGGTTTTAAGTTGCAGGAGCGTCCAATTCAGATTGGACATTAGAAGGAACTTCTTGACAGTAAGGGTAGTTCGGCAATGGAACTGACTGCCTAGGGAGGTGGTGGGATCCCCTTCGCTGGATGTCTTCAAGCAGAGGCTGGACAGCTATCTGTGGGAGATGCTCTAGCTGTGGATTTCCTGCTGTGAGCAAGGGGTTGGACTCGATGGCCTACAAGGCCCCTTCCACTCTATGATTCTATGATTCCTACAGGGCACATTCCAGAGGATTATGCTGGGGGACTTCTACTCTACTCCTTGCCCATTGACCTATGTCATAAGTCTTGGCCATAAGTCTAATGGCATTCTGCAGGGTTCCATTTTATCTCTTGAAAATGGAAATGGACTGCCTTCAAGTCAATTTTGACTTATGGGAGACCCTGTGAACAGGGTTTTCATAGTAAGTGGTATACAGAGGTGGTTTACCATTGCCTTCCTCTGAGGCTGAGAGGCAGTGACTGGCCCAAGGTCACCCACTGAGCTTCATGGCTGTGTGGGGATTCAAACCCTGGTCTCCTAGGTCGTAGTCCAACACTTTAACCACTACACCACACTGGCTCTCATTTTATCTCTTATGCTGCATAAAATATACTTGAAACCACTGGATTTGGAGTGAGTGTCACCAATAGGCTTATGATATCCCTTCCACTCTATTCTAGGAAGGACACAGAGGTCTTGAATCAACACCTGAGATCAGTAATCCACAGTGGTCCACAGTATATATGGAATTATAAATTGTGATTTAGTCCAGACAAGACAGAGGTTCTCCGGATCAGCAGAACTATTACTCAGGGAAAGAGATTCAGTCCATTTTGGATGGGGTTGTATGCCCCTTGAAATCCAGGTATTTTATTTTATTTTATTTTATTTATTTATTTATTGCACTTGTATACCGCCCCATAGCCGAAGTTCTCTGGGTGGTTTACAGCAATCAAAAACATTAAAACAAACATACAATTTAAAACACATATTTTAAAAACAATTTAAAACACAATTTAAAATTTTAAAACAATGTAAAAACAATTATGCAGTTTGGGAGTGCTCCCGGGCTCACACTTGCTCCTTGATGACCAGGAGGCAGCTGTGGCCAGAAGTGCAGTTCCACAGTTTTCTGTGCCAACTGAGATTTGGGCATGGACATATCGTTGCTTCTGCTTTTTGTATTTTAATGATTTCATTTTGTATGTTTTTTTAAAAATTGTGTTATCAGCCACCTTGGGCATCTTGTAGGAGAAAAAAAGATAGGATATCAATGTATTAAATAAAAACATTTACTGTGGCTCATGCACTAGCCCCAAATGTCCACAGGGCAGAAAAAATCTAGGGCTGCTCCAGGGGGAAAGTGTCACAGGTTTGATCTGATTTATCAGCTCCTAATACTGCTGAATTATTTGTTTCTTTTAGGACTATGCAGAATATTTGCCCATGGATATTTTCATAATAATAATAATAATAAATTTTATTTTTCTGTCCAGGTTAGGGACACTCTAGGCGACATACAACAAAATAAAACAGTGCATATATATATCAACAACAATCAAATTAAGCTAAAAACCATCCTTCAGTTCATATAGCGTAGAATTAATCTATCCCAATCTTGTATGTCTGCCTGAATAGCCAGGTCTTTAAGGCTCAGCGAAAGCTTGACAAGGAGGGACCATGTCGGAGATCAAGAGGGAGAGAGTTCCAGAGGGTGGGGGCCACAATTGAGAATGCCCTCTCTTTGGTCCGCACTAGCCTAGCTGTTTTCACCGGTGGGACCGAGAGAAGGTCTTGTGAGGCTGATCTCGTCAGGCGGCACAATTGGTGACTCTGGAGGCGTTCCTTCAGATATACTGGGCCGAAACTGTAAAGGGTTTTAAAGGTCAACACCTTTTCAGGGATGAAAGGGAAGATTTCAGAGGCTTAAAATGTTTCCCACCAAAAATTCCTTTGCTGTTTCTTTTGTGCTTTCCCCGCACTGTGTGCTATGGTTTCCAGGGCCACACAATAAACACAATCTCGCAATGCCACATAGCTAACTGGATTTGACTGTATGACAATGTCACAAAGACAATTCAGAGTGAGTGCAGAAATTCTTAATGGGTGTTGCCAAGGTAGCTGTCCTGCTAACATTTTTGCCTCATGCACATTTTCATCCTGTTTATAGTAATTCCCCCCAACCCCCAAAAAAAATCTGGAAAGGGACACTAACATTTTACAAAGCATGCAGGTGGGAGCACACACACACACATAGGGGCACACACTTGTTTCAGCTCAACCTGAGTTTCTGATGACTACAGGATAGAGATTGCTGACTGAATGAAAGTTTTGTAGATAAAGTTCATTGAATAGACCCACAACATCAGAGCAGCATCACACATTGATTATTTCTGGAAGATTAAGCTATTACTCATAAATATGGATGTTATGCCATAATTAACCTTGCACTTCTAATCTTCTTACCATGTACTCAGCAAGAGCAAATATGCTACAGATTTTAATTGTCTAATTACAGAGAGAGCAAATTATTTGTGCCCCATTGCCATGGTTTTCATAATGGAGAGGTTGAAGAAGACAGGTAACACCTTTGGTTTGTACACTTAGCTTGTCTCATTTGTTCAAAAATTCAGCTGTATGCAAATTCCAATTTGGGGAAGCTAATCTCCAAATAATCTTGAGAGAGCAACAATAGAAGCCTGGTATAAGGAGGTTTGGTTCTTTGCTATGTCAGAGAAGCTGACATGAAAGGTTTGCTTGCACAGAGGCTAAACAAAACACACATTTTATTCAGTAAGGTTAAATTTTATTCACTTTACGTCGGGACAGAAAGGGGTTTGAAAAGTCCCAATGTGTTATGCATTCTTGTGTACAGCCAGGTTCTTATACTAGTGTGGGTGTTAGAAAAGGAGGCATAAATGTCATAGGCAGTAAATATGACTCTGGGACAGACCAGGCCAATTGTATAGATTAAAATTGTTTCTGCTTTGTGCATTATTTATGTATTATTTATTTATTTATTACATTTATACCCCATCTTTATTTTCATGAAACCCAAGGCCAGGGCCGGTTCCAAAGAGCAGCCAGGTGGGGCCCTGGCTGAGGGGTCCTGGGGCTACAGGGGGTCCTGAGGGGCCCCTCCGCTCCCCTTCCATGATTCGGGGCAGGATCGCTGCCGCAGATTGCACAGTGAGAGCTTCGGAGCCCCCACCATTCCTTGCTTAACCTACCTTTCTCAGCTGCTGTGCAATTGTGCACGCAGTGCTGCCCTTAACCAAGATGGCGGCCGAGGTTTCCCTAAGGGGCTGAAGCCTTTGCCACCATCCCGGCTGAGGGCACGCATGCGTGCTATGCGCACGCATCCCTGCCATGAGCCAAGATGGCAGCAGAGGCTACAGCCCCTTAGGGAACCTTGGCCGCCATCTTGGTTAAGGGCAGCGCTGTGCGCACAACCACAAAACAGCTGAAAAAGGTAGGTTAAGAAAGGGAATGGTGGGGGCTCCAAAGCTCTTGCCATATGATCTGCGGCAGTGATTCCGCCATGAATCGTGGAAGGGGAGCACCGGGCCATGGGGCAGGCTTGTGCCCAAGGGCCCCGGAATGTCTGCGACTGGCCCTGAGATGGCTTACGTATGGTTCCTAGGCTGTCTCCCATCCAGGCACTGACCAGACCTGACCCTGCTTAGCTTCAGCAGGGAGCTGGCCTTATGTGCCTTCAGACCATAGCCTTTAACCTTTTGCTATCTCAGTGTTTGTTAAAATTTGGCATTTCTGTATTTTTGAATATTAAATATTTAATAAAATTATCTCTTTTAAAATACTTGGAAGAAACAAATCACCAGGAATAGATGGCATACCAATAGAGTTGCTACAAGCTACTGAGATTGAATCTGCCTAAATTTTGACAAAAATTTGTCAAGAAATATGGAAAACTAAACAATGGCCCACAGACTGGAAGCGTTCCATATACATCCCAATTCCAAAGAAAGGGGATCCCAGGGAATGCAGTAATTATTGAACTATTGGCTTAATATCACATGCAAGTAAAGTAATGCTCAAGATTCTACAACAAAGGCTCTTGCCATATATGGAGCGAGAAATGCCAGACATCCAAGCTGGATTTAGAAAAGGAAGAGGCACCAGAGATCATATTGCAAACGTACGTTGGATAATGGAACCGACCAAGGAATTTCAGAAGAAAATCACCCTGTGCTTTATAGATTACAGCAAAGCCTTTGACTGTGTAGATCATGAAAAACTATGGAATGCTTTAAAAGAAATGGGGATGCCACAGCATCTGATTGTCCTGATGTGCAACCTATACTCTGGACAAGAGGCTACTGTAAGGACAGAATATGGAGAAACCGATTGGTTCCCCATCAGAAAGGGTGTGAGATAGGGGTGTATTTTATCACCCTATTTATTTAATCTATACGCAGAACATATCATACAGAAAGCAGGATTGCACCAAGGTGAAGGAGGTCTAAAAATTGGAGGGCGAAATATCAATAATTTAAGCTATGCAGACGATACCATACTACTAGCAGAAACCAGTAATGATTTGAAACGAATGCTGATGAAAGTTAAAGAGGAAGGAAAGCACAAAAGCAGGACTACAGCTGACAACAGAAGATTTATGTAACTTTACAGTTGACAATGAACTTTTCAAATCTTTATTGCATGGCCATAGGCTGTCGCATCACAATTACAACACCAACACACATATTAAAATCCCAAGATAAAATACCTAATATACATAAGATCCATAAAATGCATAAAATGGTTCATCAGGGCCCATGGATGGCCAGACAGGAAGCTATATACATATTGTTTACCATTAAACAATCACCGGGCAATTATTCACCCACTCTGTCAATCAATTACATGCCAACTCTGCAACACGCTTAGCTCAGAGCTTTTGTGCCGCCAGGGCGAAGTGGGCAACCCTATATGTGACCGTATAATCTTTGTCAGATAGAAGGAAGGAAATGATATGAGGAACCTGGTAAGCTCCCTGCTGAGACAGCAGACCACTCAGGAATTTAATCCGAGGGTGAGAGTACAAAGGACACTCCAGCAAATAATGGGGCAGATCCTCAACCACCGCTGTTCCACAAATACACAACCGCTGGTCCCATGGGCACTGAAGGTAACGGCCTGACAAGACTGCGTTCGGCATCGAGTTGGCAATGAGGACATTGAACTTGTCAAGGATTATCAATACCTTGGCACAGTCATTAACCAAAATGGAGACAAGAGTAAAGAAATCAGAAGAAGGCTAGGACTGGGGAGAGCAGCCGTGAGAGAACTAGAAAATGTCCTCAAATGCAAAGATGTATCACTGAACACTAAAGTCAGGATCGTTCAGACCATGGTATTCCCGATCTCTATATATGGATGTGAAAGTTGGACAATGAAAAAAGTGGATAAGAGAAAAATCAACTCATTCGAAATGTGGTGTTGGAGGAGAGCTTTGCGGATACTGCAAAAAAGACAAATAATTGGGTGTTAGAACAAATTAAACCAGAACTATCACTAGAAGTGAAAATGATGAAACTGAGGTTATCATACTTTGGAGACATTGTGAGAAGACATGATTCATTAGAAAAGATAACAATGCTGGGAAAACAGAAGGGAATAGAAAAAGAGGAAGGCCAAACAAGAGATGGATTAATTCCATAAAGGAAGCCACAGACCTGAATTTACAAGATCTGAACAGGGTGGTTCATGACAGATGCTCTTGGAGGTGGTTGATTCATAGGGTTGCCATAAGTTGTAGTTGACTTGAAGGCACATAACAACAATGAAATTATCTAATTAAAAAAAAGTATGCCAAGGCCAAATAGTTGACTCTGGAATACATGAGGTCAGATAGTATGTCACATATTTGAAACAATGGTCCTTGAACAAGAATCTAGGGATCCCTTCTCCCTTTGCCACTAAGCCAGCAGATAACAATATAATCCTATGAACCCAGGCAGGGAATTGTAGCCAATTGTAGCAGCTGTTGTTGTCATATCCTATCCTTTCTCCAAAAGGAGCTGAGGTGATCTGAAGCTGCTATTTGACCAGATAATAATTTTATATTTTACTGTATTATCATATCATATGCTGCATAATGTTCATTCCTCACTTGTAAAAAATCAGTCTTTTAGTGTGGCAGCATGGACACTCTGTAAATCCCTGCCCACTGATGTTAGGCAGGTGCCTTTGCTATACTATTTTCGGTGCCTGCTAAGAACTTTTTTTGTTTAGTAAAGCCTACCCAGATATGTAAAGTTGACATATATTTTACTATATAATTTTATTTTATAATGTATGGGTTGTCTTCATCTAAACCCTACTTAGAGTAAACCCATTGAAACCAAGGGACCTAAGTTAGTCATGTCCATTAACTTCAATTGGCCTAATCTGAGTAGGAGTAGCATGGAATACCACCCTATATTTTAAACTGCCGATTTTATTTATATTTTGGAAAAAAATATAGATCAAACGGTTTTTAACTTCTGACTTTTAACGATAATTTTAATGTCCATCTTGTATTTTATGTAAAGGTTTAAAGGTTTTTACAATTATGTGATACACAGATTCTGTTAAATAAACAGAAAAAACATAATTTGATGATATTGTTTGATCAAACCTGGACATCTACGTTAATGGAAGAAAATTCAGTTTGGAGTGTAGAGTGTCAGGCAGGACGGAGTATGCTCTTCAATAGAGGAAATCTCAACCACAACTTCTCCCCCAGGAGCTGATGGCAGCATCTGCCTGTGTTCAACCGTGTCTGCCTTAGGAGAGGAAAAAATTGGGGAGAATCGGCCTCTTAACTCCAAGGATAACTTTTGTCTCTTTTCTCCTGTGCCACCTCCTCCATGGACAAAGTAGTCATAGGACACTGCCACTGCACCAGCAATCCCAACCCCACAAAGTCTGCAATCCTAACCCCACTTACTTGGAAGTAAGCTCCATTTAATTCAACAGGACTTACTTCTGGGTAGACATGCAAGGCTGGGAAATTATATACCTCACTGATCCTGCTGTGAAAGTGCTTGTGATTAATTTTGCTCTGTCACTCATTACGTGAGCAGGTGGTTGGCTTGGCATTGGCCCAAGACTTTTTGCTGCCTGAGGCACAACAACAAACAGTCAAAAGTCAAAATGCATAGTACCTAGGGCTGCTCAAGTTATTTTAGCGCTTGAGGTGTAAAATCCCACAAGCGCCTCTCCCTGGGAGTAAATGTTCAATAAAAATATTGTTTCAGAAAGTGCAAATTTGATAGATTCAGCTTTAAATGCAGACTGAATCAAATTTCTCTCCCATCTCTGCTCCCAGATGACCTGTTTATTGACCATTCATCCTGATTTTTTTGTAGGGAGAGCAGACAATGTTGGGTCATAGTAAGAGTTATCCCACACTTTCCATTGCGTTTCCCCACCACTTTCCTTGCAGCAAAAAGACAGATCTTTTTGGGAAGCCAGTTTGTTGTGCAGGAGCTCCAAATTAGCTTTAATTACACAATCTGAATTTGCTGGTATGTGACTGAATCACACCCAAAAACAGCAACAGTCAAGAAGTCCCCATAGTGTTTGATCTGTTTAGAACAAGCATTCACACTCGAAAATCTTATCCCAGTCTACATCTGTACTGCAACTTGTTCTTTAATGTGGCATTGTTTTTAAATGTTTTACATATGGAACTGTTTTTAATTGTTTTTTTCACTTTTTTCATTTTATGGTTGCACTTGTGTTATAATTGTATACTTTATTGTTGTAGCCCACTCTGGGACCTTATCATAAAGGACAGGTAAGATATATAACAAAAGACATACATGCATACTAGGGATGGGTGAGAAACTGGATTCATTTCAAGCCAAATTTATCAAATTCACACTTTCCGATATAATAGAACTGAAACATAGCCATCCTTCTAAATTTGCACTTACTCAAATTTTGCAATGCATTTCGCCATCCAAACAATGATTACAAACATGCATATGTTAGGGGAAAGTGTGCATATAAATGAATATACAAGAGGAAATAAAATTAAAAATGCATTGTATGATGAGTAATTGTGTGCAAAAATGTGTACATTAGTCAAAACTGCCTACAAAAATATGTTTATTAGGAGAAATTCACACTAAAATGTTGGAGAATCTTTGTGAGGGTTTTTTTTCAAGCAAAATTACAAATTGTTGCTGAAATATGGAGAAATGAATTAGTTTGGAAAAATGAGAAATGGAGAGAACCAAAACTGACAGATCTTTCCAACCGTAATACACACACAAAATTTATATAAGGCCAGCTGAGGAGATGGCCAGAGGTTCCTTCCCAAAGAGGGCATGCCTTTCTCTTGCAAGCTTTGACCTCCCTGTGAGGGATGATGTAATCAAGCTGCTTATGAAGAAACTGAAATTTTAGCATGTTTGCTAAGCATTTTGAGGATACAATTGCTTCTGTTCTAAATCTGGGATTTAGTCTCCAGTGTCTGGAGTGCTTTTTTGTCTGATGTCATTAGACGAGTTGTAGTTGCTGCAGCCTGAGGACATGGACAAGGTATTTGGTTGGGTACATGCAACCACTTGTGGCCTGGAGCCTTGTCCTTCATGGCTCATCAAATCTGGCAGGGAGGGGACAGCTGGATGGGCCAGGGAGGTACTTAATGCTTCTCCCCAAGAAGGAGTGGTTCCAGGCTGCCTGAAGGAGGCGGTAAGCAGACCACTCATGAAAAAGCCTTCCCCAGATCTGGAAGATCCTAATAATTTTAGACCAGTTGCAAACGTCCTCTTACTGGTCAAGGTTTCTGAGAAGGTGGTTGCCAACCAGATCCAAGTATTCTTGAAGGAGACAAATTTTCTAGATCCATTTCGGAAACTGCTTTGGTCACCCTGTATGATGACCTGTGTTGGGAGGGAAACAGAGAGTGTGATTCTGTTGATCTTCCTTGATCTTTCAGCAGCTTTCGATATCATCAACCATGGTATCCTTCTGGGATGACTGAGTTGGGTGTTGGGGGCACTACATTGCTCTGGTTCCATTCATACTTGGATAGATGGCTCCAGAAGGTGGTTCTTGGAGAGCATTGCTGAGTTCCATGGGTTCTCCAGCATTAGGGTCCTGCAGGGGTCAGTTCTGTCCCCCATCTTGTTTAACATCTACATGAAACCACTGAATGGGGTCATACAGTGTTTTGGAGAGCATTGTCATCTGTATGCTGATGACAGGAAGCTCTGTTTCTCTTTTTTAGGTGAAGCAGTGGATGTGCATAATCAGTGCTTGGTTATGATAATGGACTGGATGAGGGCCAATAAACTGAAGCTTAATCCAGACAAGACGGAGATGCTGTTGCTGGGTGGTTCTTCTGATCCTCTGAATGGTGTGCAGCCATTTTGTGGGTTTGTAACTTAGGAGTTCTCCTGGATCCATTGCTGTCACTTGAGGCACAGGTGAACTCAGTGGTGTGGAGTGCCTTCTATCAGTTGAGGCTGGTGGTCCAACTGTGACCCTATGTGGTCAGGGATAACCTGGATACAGTAATCAAGGTTGGATTATTTCAATGTACTTTACATGGGACTGCCTTTGAAAATGTCTACATTAATGGAGAATACAGCTATGATTGTTGGCAGGTTGAAGGCAAATAGATCATATCAGACCAATTCTATTCTAATTACCCTGCCTGCCTGTATGCTTCTGAGCCCAATTCAAAGTGCTGGTTTGACCTATAAAGTTCTTTACTGCTCAGGACCCAATAGCTTTTTGAACACCTCTTCGGATATGAACCTACCTGGACCTTAGATCTTCTTCTGAGGACCTTCTCCAGCTCCCCCACCAGAGGGAGACTTGGAGGGTGGTAACAAGGAGTGCCTTATCAGTTGTGACTCCTCATCTGTGGAATGCACTCCTCAGTGAGGTCTGCCTAATGGCTTCATTGACATCGTTTCAATGCCAGGAAAAGACTTATATTTTGCTCCTGGCATTTGGTAGACTGAGATGATGTTGTCTGTATTAGTGTGCTGCCAAAGCTTTCTGTGACTGTTATGGGGATGGTTGTTTCATTATTTTGTTTTTATGTTGTGTTATATTTACTTCTGTTTTTAACAATGTTGTAGGACATCTGGAGACCTTCAGATAATAAGTGACTAATAAATCTATTGAAGAAGAAGAAGAAGAAGAAGAAGAAGAAGATGATGATAGAGGGCTGAGTTCTTCTCTGTGGGAAATTATGATGGTGATGAAGGAGAGAAGCAAACTCTGGGACATCATTCAGGGTGTTTAATGCTGTGATCTCCACCTAAGATCAACATGTATATGTGTAGATAATCCATATATCACAAAGCACCATTAAGTCTTCAGAGATTTCATTCCCTTGATTTCTTATTGCTTGGAGAATTAGGGTGCATATTACAATATTAAAAAGATGCCCCCGTGGAATCCAAGCTGCATTGTCCTTTTATACCATAAAGAGAATTCTAACCTTGTACCTATGAGCTTGAGCCAGCATTATGCCAAGAACATTATTTTCCAGTTTGGCATGAACTGAAAGGTTATGTTATACCAGCTTTGAGTCTGGCATGACAAATTATGTTCCCCCTTCTATAGCTATTCTGCACCATTTCCCCTTCCGAAGACATAATGCATTTAAAGAGTGTGTCATGCTCTTTTATTGCTATAATAAAAGGCCTTTCTGCAAGCAAGCCTCCTGTTTCATCATCTTAAACAAGAGGAGGTGACCCCATCATAACCCTGTTAATCTCCACTGGGCTCATCACTTTGTTAATTGGTTTCATCTACCTGGGTCTCTATTATCATTGCCCTTTATATCCAGCAAGGGTTGAAGCTGCCATGTCACTCAACACCATCTTGCTACATTACCCTGTTTCTAAACATGAAAGGAGTTTGTCCATCACAGTTTCAGCTGCCCATCTGTTTATTTTTCAAGCCCTAGTTCCAATGTTTGCTTTTGTGTATATTCCAGATTGGAATCCCAGATATACTGTTCTAGCTATAATATGGTAGAGCTGTAAATATAGGAACACAGGGCTCCTGATAGCAAGTTTCTCTAATTCACTATTACTTGGTGGAATATTCTAGGGAAGGAGGTGGGAGGGAGTCCACAAACAAATCCTTTCTTTGTCCTCCTTGTTGCTATATGTATTAATGTGTTTGCTCAGTGTCAGTAACCAGGAGGTGCCTGGAGCTATCACGCTCTGTATATAGCAACTCCATAAAGATCACATTCTTTTCTGTGCTGTATCCAGTCTTTATATTACTCCTCTTGCAATGCTTATTAATGGAATCACTCTTTACTTTTATTGGCTAAATATCTCTGTAGCTCCTTTCTGCTTAGCTCCATTTTATGTGTGCCCATTAATATTTAAACATACTTGTTTTCCCTATTTCTTTAGCACTATGAAGTTGTTGTTAAATAAAGTTTGGTGATGTCTTGGGGGTGCTGAGGATTCCAGCTGGAACATTCCAATGGCCTTGATCTGGGATTCTCAGGGGAATGCCTTCTCTCATTTTAGTCCTTGGTCTATATGCAGAGGTCATACCAGAGCCTTGATTTGGGTGCAGTGGCCTAGTGAGTGTGGGCATCCACCAAGAGATGTTCAGAGGGTGGTAAAAAGAGAATGGGTCTTTTTCTGCTGTGGCCCCCAATTGTGGAATGCTCTGCCCCAAGAAGTTTGCCTGGCACCAGCTTCGTCAACCTCCCAGTACATAGCAAAATGTTTTAATTCTCCCAGGCCAGTGCTAATGATCTGGCTTTTAGACATTTCTTTTTAGTGTTTCATCCTCATGTGGGTGGGGTGCCTATTTATGTTGCTGGGTGATTTTTGTGGACAGACCCTTTTAGTATATTTGTTTTGTTTTAATGGATTTTTAAAGTATATTACATATTGCTGTCCTTGTAATTGCTTTGGGACTCCTTTTGTACAAAGCGATACATACACTGGATTAATTTATGTGTTTAATTCATTGGATTAAATGATATGTTAAAGACATGCATCTTTTCTTGGATTATATCCCCACTATTTAGAATGTACCACTAGGCCGTGAACCGAGTCGTGCGTCTGACAATGTCAGACAAATGCATGGGGCTTCAACACTGGAAGGAGAAGCCGTCACCTTCCATACAACAATGGATTAATGATTTGCATTCTCTGTCCTTATTTGAGCAGGCATTGTGTCAGTGTGAGCAAAAAGAAGACAAGAACAAGAGCATTAGCTTTGCTTGAGACATATGCATCATAGTTGGCAATCTAGTATGCACTGGGTCATAATCAACTAAGTCCTATTCACAGTAGGCCCATTAATGAGCCTGTTAGTCATGTCCATTAACTTAAGTGGGTCTACTCTGAATAGGACCAGCATTGAATACCACCCATTGTCTTTCCAATAGATGTGGTCAAAACACCTTAACCATGTCTCCATCCCTATTTAAGAACATAAGAACATAAGAAGAGCCTGCTGGATCAGGCCAGTGGCCCATCTAGTCCAGCATCCTGTTCTCACAGTGGCCAACCAGATGCCTGGGGGAAGCCCGCAAGCAGGACCCGAGTGCAAGAACACTCTCCCCTCCCGAGGCTTCCGGCAACTGGTTTGCTGAAGCATGCTGCCTCTGACTAGGGTGGCACAGCACAGCCATCATGGCTAATAGCCATTGATAGCCCTGTCCATGAATTTGTCTAATCTTCTTTTAAAGCCATCCAAGCTGGTGGCCATTACTGCATCTTGTGGGAGCAAATTCCGTAGTTTAACTATGCGCTGAGTAAAGAAGTACTTCCTTTTGTCTGTCCTGAATCTTCCAACATTCAGCTTCTTTGAATGTCCACGAGTTCTAGTATTATGAGAGAGGGAGAAGAACTTTTCTCTATCCACTTTCTCAATGCCATGCATAATTTTATACACTTCTATCATGTCTCCTCTGACCCGCCTTTTCTCTAAACTAAAAAGCCCCAAATGCTGCAACCTTTCCTCGTAAGAGAGTCGCTCCATCCCCTTGATCATTCTGGTTGCCCTCTTCTGAACCTTTTCCAACTCTATAATATCCTTTTTGAGATGAGGCGACCAGAACTGTACACAGTATTCCAAATGCGGCCGCACCATAGATTTATACAACGGCATTATGATATTGGCTGTTTTGTTTTCAATACCTTTCCTAATTATCGCTAGCATGGAATTTGCCTTTTTCACAGCTGCCGCACACTGGGTCGACATTTTCATTGTGCTGTCCACTACAACCCCGAGGTCTCTCTCCTGGTCAGTCACCGCCAGTTCAGACCCCATGAGCGTATATGTGAAATTCAGATTTTTTGCTCCAATATGCATAATTTTACACTTGTTTATATTGAATTGCATTTGCCATTTTTCCGCCCATTCACTCAGTTTGGAGAGGTCTTTTTGGAGTTCTTCGCAATCCCTTTTTGTTTTAACAACCCTGAACAATTTAGTGTCGTCAGCAAACTTGGCCACTTCACTGCTTACTCCTAATTCTAGGTCATTAATGAACTCTTGAACTCTTGCTTTCTAGTTTTTATTAGAAGTTTATTCTATTTATAGTGTTTGGAAAACCAATAAAAGAAGAGGGAAAATGCAATGCTTCTTAACAGTCAGTTTGGTTGCAGGTCAACAGGTGAGAGTAAAGAAGTTATGTAAAAAATCAAGAGAGGTACTACAATACCATGGGTCAATCATCCCAGAACAAATTAGATAACAGGTGCTTAGGCCTTCCTTCGATATTTGAATTAAGAAAGGGGCCTCTAGGAGATGGCTGAGCCACAAAAATATGTAGCAAAGATAATGTAAGGACCAGATTGTTCCACCTGCTCTATCTGAAGCTTGGACTGGGTAAGGGGATGTATAGAAGGCTTTTGGGTAGACAGTTCTGCCTTGGAATACTGTGTACATCTCTACTTGCCTCCCCACAAAAAGGATATTGTAGAGCTGGGAAAGGTTTAAAAAGGGCGATGGAAATGATTGAGGGACTGGAGCGACTCCCCTATGAAGAAAGGTTGCAGCATTGTGGGCTTTTTAGTTTAGAAAAAAAGAAAAGGGGGGGGGAGGTTATTTATGTATTACATTTATATCTTCCTCCTAAAGAAGCCCAGGGCAGCAAACACATCTGCTATAAAAATACAATTAAAAATAAAATAAAAACATTTAAAATTGTTAAAAACATCTAAAAACAATAAAACATGTAATCAAATCATGTGCCTGTCATTTTATTGGCAATCACTCGTGGCTGAGTAAGACTGTCTTCCAGGGTAAGGTCTTTAATGGTGGGTCCATAAGTGACTGTGGAGGCCAATTCTGGATCCACACATGCTCCCACAGTGAGGACATAGGTTTCCAGATGGAAGATGGTCACAATGAGGATTTGCTTGACATGCTTTCCTCTTAGTTCGTTTGTCCCTTTTGCCCTGTACTCGTGCTTCTTCAAAATCCATAGCACCTTTGATAATGGCTGACCTCCAATTGGGCCAAAGCTTCCCAGTTCTTGATGCTCATGTTACATTTTTTTAGATTAGTTTTAAGAATATCTTTAAGCCTCTTTTGCTGTCCACCGATATTCCATTTTCCATCCTTAATTTGGGAGTAAAGTACCTGCTTTGGAAGACAGTGATCAGGCATTTGAACAACATGTCCGGTCCAGCGAAGTTGATGTTGGAGGATCATTGTTTCAACACTGGTGGTCTTTGCTTCTTCCAATACGCTAATATTAGTCCACCTATCTTCCCAAGTAATTTGCAGAATTTCCAGAGGCAGCGTTGGTGGAATCTTTCCAGAAGCTGGGAGTGGCGTTTATAGATGGTCCATGTTTCACAGGCATACAGTAAGATCGGTAGTACAATGGCTTTGTAAATAAGCATTTTGGTCTCCCTGCAAATATCCTGATCCTCGAACACACTACACTTCATTCGGGAGAATGCGGCACTCGGAGAGCTCAGACGGTACTGAATTTCAGCGTCGATGTCAGCTTTTACAGAGAGATGGCTGCCAAGGTAAGAAAAGTGATCGACATTCTCCAGCATCGCACCATTAAGCTGGATTGATGGTGCTACAGACAGTTTGGTTCGCACCTGCTGATGAAGCACTTTGGGGTTTTTTATGTTAAGCGAGAGGCCAAGCTTTTCATATGCTTCTGCAAAGACATTTAGGATAGCTTGAAGATATTCCTCTGAATGTGCAGAGACTACATTATCATTGGCATATTGAAGTTCTGTGACAGAGGTTGTAATTACCTTAGTTTTTGCTTTCAGCCTACTGAAATTAAAAAGGTTTCCATCTGTTTGATATGTGATTTCCACGCTAGTGGGAAGTTTCCCCTCAACAAGGTGTAGAATCATGGCAATGAAAATAGCAAATAAAGTCGGAGCAATGACGCATCCCTGTTTGATGCCTGATCCCACTTTGAATGGATCACTTTGAGAGCCATTGTTATCCCAAATTGTCACCGTCATGTTTTCATGGAGGAGTCACAAAATATTCACAAATTTATCAGGGCATCCAATTTTCATAAGGATGGTCCAGACAGCAGTTCGATTTACAGTATCAAAGGCCTTAGTCAGATCAATAAATGCCGTATACAGAGGTCGGTTTTGCTCCCTGCATTTTTCTTTAAGCTGTCATGCAGTGAAGATCATGTCCACTGTCCCCCTGGAAGGGCAGAAACCATTTGGGGATTCAGGGAGGATGTCTTCTGAGAAAGGTAGGAGGCGATTTGTGAGGATCTTTGCAAGGATTTTACCTGCGGTAGCCAAAAGAAAAATGCCTTGGTAGTTCCCACAATCTGTTCTATCACCCTTCTTGAAAAGAGTGATAATTATGGCATCCCTAAAGTCTTTTGGGATCTCCTCCCTCATCCAGATTTTTTCGATGAGCTTATGAAGTTGTTGTGTAAGTTCGGCCCACCTTCTTTAAAGACCTCAGCAGAAATCCCATCAGGTCCACTAGCTTTGTTATTCTTCTTTTGATTAATGGCTTTACTGACTTCATCCAAATTAGGGGATACTGCAAGCTCGTCTCAAATTTGTTGTTGTGGGATTTGTGAGAAGACCTCATCAGCCACAATAGAGTTATGATTAAGGAGGTCGTGGTAATGCAGTGCAATAGACTCTATCTTTAGAAATTTGGTACCATCTATTGAACGTAAGGTATTTGTACCATAATTTGTTGGTCCGTAGATGGCCTTTGTGGCATTAAAAAAGCATCTTGAGCATCTGCAAAATGCTGGATCTCTTGAGCTTTCTTTATCCACCAGGCGTTCTTAAGTTCTCTAGTTCTTCTTTGGACCTCAGCCTTTGCACTGACATAGATTTATTTCTTAGTAGCACAGTCTTAGAAGCCTGTCATGGACAGACCCACTGAAACAGAGATACTTTCAGCAGGCATCTAAAAGAATGCAATGATGGCTAAGGTCAATAGACAGGAAGTTCCAAAATATAAGTGCTGATACACTAAAGGCACAACTCCTTACAAAGGGAGAACAGACATTGTGTGGCACATATGATAGAGGCATGTAAGATTAAGCACAGTGTGGAGAGAGGTTTTTCCCCCCCTCCCTCTCTCATAATACTAGAATGTGGGGCCATCCAATGAAGCTGAATGTTGGAAAATTCAGGAAAGACGAAAGGAAATACTTCTTTACACAGTGTCTAATTAAACTATGGAATTTGCTACCACAAGATGTAGTGATGGCCACCAAGTTGGATAGCTTTGAAAGGGTTTCAGACAAATTCATGGAGAAAAAGGCTATCAATGGCTAATAGCAATCATCATTGTGCACTACTTCCACTATTAGAGACATTATGCTGCTGAATGCAGTTCCTGGGGAGCACAACAGGGTGAGAGTGCTGTTGCACTCCTGCTCATAGATCTCCCAGAGGAACATGGTTGGCCACTGTGAGAAGAGGATGCCAAACTAGATAGGCTTTTGGTCTGATACAGCAGAGCTCTTCTTATGTTCTTATGCATATGCCTCTTAAGTTTTCATTTGCATTTTCTATTATTTACTTTTTATTTTTGTTGTCCTCTTCAATAGACAAGTGGCTTATAAATTGGAGAGAGAGAAAAAGAGAGAGAGAGAGTCATGGCTGTGTTTGCATGTAATGCTGTTCCTTGAAACATGGTTTATCATTCAGCCATACTATGCTCAAGGTGCCTACTGGTTCAAATACACCCAGCCAGAGATTGGAAAAGTTACTTTTTTTAAACTACAACTCCCATCAGCCCCAGCAAGCATGGCCACTGGATTGGGCTGATGGGAGTTGTAGTTCAAAAAAGTAACTTTTCCAAGCTCTGCACCCAGCACTACTCTTCACACAAATGGGTAAGCAAACCAAGATGGGGCTAGCTTAAGATTATGTCTGAAATCCAAGATCATGGTTTGTTTTGTCCTAATAAACCATGATAACTAGCCAGCCTTAAGACAATGTTCGAACATAATACTAAGCTTTGAAGGAGCCGAATCCTTCTATAGCATGGCAGCATTGTACTTTAGGGCACCTCCACACCCCAGACTTAAACTGGTTTAACAATCAAGCCCCCTTCTCAGGCAACTCTGGGAATAGTAGTTCTGTGAGGAGGATAGACGTCTCCTAACAATTCCCAGCACCCTTAACAAACTACAGTTCCCAGGATTCTTTGGGGATTGGGAAATCATGACTGTTAAAAGTTGTATAAAATTTATATAAATGTATAGTGTGGATGAGGCCATAGACCTGGGGAAGGCATTGTGTTGATCCTGTTAGATAGAGAATGGCTATAGAGGACCATATTGTGAATTCATATGGCATTCACTGAACTGAACTGAGCTGAGGGGATATATATAGCAATCCGGAGTGCTGAAAAGTCATTAATATTCCATTTTGCTGCTCCCTGGCTGGTTCTTGATGGTAGCTGAAGGGGGCGTTCCTTGCCCAAGACACAGCGGATGAATGAATTTCAATGAATTTTCTGCTGTGTGTTTATTCTGGCCTGCTGCATTGTTTCCACAGTCCGCCCCTCTCATGATTGTGAAATAAGTAGCCATGAATTAGAAGAAGTTTGCCATTTAATTGTGTGTTTTGTTCTGACGTGTGATAATATTAGCAAGGGATCATACAATAAGCACAAATCTCTCATCATCCAGCACTAATATGTATCCACATCATCAGAGGCGACAGCAGCTGCATAACAAAGAGCAGCAATAAAAAAAGACAATTGTAGAAGCCAGGAAATGAAAAAGGCAGCCTCACTCAAGCAGAAACTGTGAGGGCAGGACGTGGGTGTAGCCAGGCAAGCGAAATGAAATGACTCTGCAAAGAAAAGGGAGGGGAAATTGGCCAGGAGTGAGAACAGTTCTATGTCAGCATGAAACTGGGTCTCGGTGTTTTGCTCCAGTACCAGCACCTCTTCAAGCTGCACTGGGCCCTTGTTTCCAATAGGAAGACGTTATTAACAGCAACTGCAGTTCTAGTTACACTGGAGACAGGGCTTATAACTTTTTAAAAATCTGATAGGGTGTTATAGGTATGGAGGAATATTTGTCCAGGCAAGGTACAAACAGTACGGAATAAGAACCCTTTGAACTTTGCTATCTACATACTAAGAATGATAGGAAAAGCCTTGCTGGTTAAGGTCTAAAGCCTATCTACTTCAGCATCTTCTTCTCATGCTAACCAACAAGGTGTTCATGGGAAGTTCGCAAGGAGATCCTCAGTGCAAGAGCACTCTCCCTACTTGTGATTAAGGATGTAAGAAAGCATCAATTTCCCTCCCACGCCATTGCATGCAGTTCAGCTTCTAATAAAAACATTACCATTACATTATTCAACACCCCTTATTCTGATGCAAAGGAAACACAATGCAAATTGGGGGCATCATCAATTATATACCATTATATATCATTTGTAGACTGAAAACAATAGCAGTGAATAGCAACTGCATTCGCTGGATTGAATTCCATTCTGGACATGGGACGAATAAGCAAACATTAGCAATTTCCACTGCTGTTTCTGTTTCCATTGGTCTTGTCTGACATCTCTACTTGTGATTCCCAGAAGGTGGTATTCAGAGGCATATTGCCTCCAACAGTTGAGGTATTTATTTCTCATACTGATATTCCACTCACCTACTGTTGCTTTGAGCTCAAAGCAGAGGTATTTTAAAGCCCTGAAAAAACTGTCGGTAGAAAATCAATCTTTTTTTAAAATTTAAATAATTTATACACAGGGGTTATGGCATTTTAAATTATAAGAGGGGCAGAAATAGAAATGTGATTCTGTCCCATCTACCTAACACAGGTTGCTGCTGTAGCTTAGTGGGACAGCACATGCTTTGGAGGCAAAAGGTCCCAGGTTCAATCCCCAGCATCTCCAGGTGAGGCTGGGAGAGACCCCTGCCTGAAACGCTGAAGAGCTGCTGCCAGTCAGTGCAGACAGTACTGTGCTATGATTTGACTCAGTGTAAGACATGTTCCTATGTTGTTTTAATTATGTACAGAAGATGATTTGTTTTAATATGGAAGCAAAGCACCAAAAAAGAAGGGGGCATTTAATGTCCACTAAAGGAGCCTTCCCCAACCTGGTGCCCTTCAGATGTTGCTGGTCTACAACCCCCATCATCCTTGACCATAGACTATGCTGTCTCATCTGCAGGGCACCAGGTTGGGAAAGGAGAGTAACATAGTCAGGAGTATAGTAAATTATTGCTATTTAGCATAGTGGACTATTGCTATTTGAAGAGACAGCTGCATGAACACACAACGTATGGATGATGTTGAAAACTCTGGGCTGATGACTTCCCATTTGAGCTTTCTTGGGGTTGATTTACAGATGCCTATTCTTCACCTGGAAATGGACTGCCTTCAAGTCGATCCCAACCTATGGTTACCCTATGAATAGGGTTTTCATAGTAATTCATAAGAACATAAGAAAATAAGAAGAGCCTGCTGGATCAGGCCAGTGGCCCATCTAGTCCAGTATCCTGTTCTCACAGTGGCCAACCAGGTGCCTGGGAAAAGCCTGCAAGCAGGACCCGAGTGCAAGAACACTCTCCCCTCCTGAGGCTTCCGGCAACTGGTTTTCAGAAGCATGCTGCCTCTGAGTAGGGTGGCACAGCACAGCCATCACGGCTAGTAGCCATTGATAGCCCTGTCCTCCATGAATTTGTCTAATCTTCTTTTAAAGCCATCCAAGCTGGTGGTCATTACTGCATCTTGTGGGAGCAAATTCCATAGTTTAACTATGCGCTGAGTAAAGAAGTACTTCCTTTTGTCTGTCCTGAATCTTCCAACATTCAGCTTCTTTGAATGTCCACGAGTTCTAGTATTATGAGAGAGGGAGAAGAACTTTTCTCTATCCACTTTCTCAATGCCATGCATAATTTTATACACTTCTATCATGTCTCCTCTGACCCGCCTTTTCTCTAAACTAAAAAGCCCCAAATGCTGCAACCTTTCCTCGTAAGGGAGTCGCTCCATCCCCTTGATCATTCTGGTTGCCCTCTTCTGAACCTTTTCCAACTCTATAATATCCTTTTTGAGATGAGGCAACCAGAACTGTACACAGTATTCCAAATGCGGCCGCACCATCGATTTATACAATGGCATTATGATATCGGCTGTTTTATTTTCAATACCTTTCCTAATTATCGCTAGCATGGAATTTGCCTTTTTCACAGCTGCCGCACACTGGGTCGACATTTTCATCGTGCTGTCCACTACAACCCCGAGGTCTCTCTCCTGATCGGTCACCGCCAGTTCAGACCCCATGAGCGTATATGTGAAATTAAGATTTTTTGCTCCAATATGCATAATTTTACACTTGTTTATATTGAATTGCATTTGCCATTTTTCTGCCCATTCACTCAGTTTGGAGAGGTCTTTTTGGAGCTCTTCGCAATCCCTTTTTGTTTTAACAACCCTGAACAATTTAGTGTCGTCAGCAAACTTGGCCACTTCACTGCTCACTCCTAATTCTAGGTCATTAATGAACAAGTTGAAAAGTACAGGTCCCAATACCGATCCTTGAGGGACTCCACTTTCTACAGCCCTCCATTGGGAGAACTGTCCGTTTATTCCTACTCTCTGCTTTCTGCTTCTTAACCAATTTCTTATCCACAAGAGGACCTCTCCTCTTATTCCATGACTGCTAAGCTTCCTCAGAAGCCTTTGGTGAGGTACCTTGTCAAACGCTTTTTGAAAGTCTAAGTACACTATGTCCACTGGATCACCTCTATCTATATGCTTGTTGACACTCTCAAAGAATTCTAATAGGTTACTGAGACAGGACTTTCCCTTGCAGAAGCCATGCTGGCTCTGCTTCAGCAAGGCTTGTTCTTCTATGTGCTTAGTTAATCTAACTTTAATAATACTTTCTACCAGTTTTCCAGGGACAGAAGTTAAGCTAACTGGCCTGTAATTTCCAGGATCCCCTCTGGATCCCTTTTTGAAGATTGGCGTTACATTTGCCACTTTCCAGTCCTCAGGCACGAAGGAGGACCCAAGGGACAAGTTACATATTTTAGTTAGCAGATCAGCAATTTCACATTTGAGTTCTTTGAGAACTCTCGGGTGGATGCCATCCGGGCCCGGTGATTTGTCAGTTTTTATATTGTCCATTAAGCCTAGAACTTCCTCTCTCGTTACCACTATTTGTCTCAGTTCCTCAGAATCCCTTCCTGCAAATGTTAGTTCAGGTTCAGGGATCTGCCCTATATCTTCCACTGTGAAGACAGATGCAAAGAATTCATTTAGCTTCTCTGCAATCTCCTTATCGTTCTTTGGTACACCTTTGACTCCCTTATCATCCAAGGGTCCAATTGTCTCCCTAGATGGTCTCCTGCTTTGAATGTATTTATAGAATTTTTTGTTGTTGGTTTTTATGTTCTTAGCAATGTGCTCCTCAAATTCTTTTTTAGCATCCCTTATTGTCTTCTTGCATTTGTTTTGCCAGAGTTTGTGTTCTTTTTTATTTTCTTCATTTGGACAAGACTTCCATTTTTTGAAGGAAGACTTTTTGCCTCTAAGAGCTTCCTTGACTTTGCTCATTAACCATGCTGGCATCTTCTTGGCCCTGGCGGTACCTTTTCTGGTCTGCGGTATGCACTCCAGTTGAGCTCCTAATATAGTGTTTTAAAACAACTTCCAAGCATTTTCGAGTGATGTGACCCTCTGGACTTTGTTTTTCAGCTTTCTTTTTACCAATCCCCTCATTTTTGTGAAGTTTCCTCTTTTGAAGTCAAATGTGAAGTCAAATGTGACCGTGTTGGATTTTCTTGGCAATTGGCCAGTTACATGTATGTTTAATTTAATAGCACTGTGGTCACTGCTCCCAATCGGTTCAACAACACTTACATCTTGCACCAGGTCCCGGTCCTCACTGAGGATTAAGTCCAGGGTTGCCGTCCCTCTGGTCGGTTCCATGACCAACTGGTCTAGGGAATAGTCATTTAGAATATCTAGAAACTTTGCTTCTTTGTCATGACTGGAACACATATGTAGCCAGTCTATGTCCAGGTAGTTGAAGTCACCCATTACTACCACATTTCCTAGTTTGGATGCTTCCTCAATTTCATATCTCATCTCAAGGTCTCCCTGAGCATTTTGATCAGGGGGACGATAGATCGTTCCCAGTATTAAGTCCCTCCTGGGGCATGGTATCACCACCCACAACGATTCTGTGGAGGAGTCTGCCTCTTTTGGGGTTTCAAGCTTGCTGGATTCAATGCCTTCTTTCACGTATAGAGCGACTCTGCCACCAATACGTCCTTCCCTGTCCTTCCGATATAGTTTATATCCAGGGATAACCGTATCCCACTGGTTTTCTCCATTCCACCAGGTCTCCGTTATGCTCACTATATCAATGCTCTCCTCTAAGACCAAGCACTCCAGTTCTCCCATCTTGGTTCGCAGGCTTCGTATTCAGAGGGGGTATACCATTGCCTCCCTCCGAGGCTAGTCCTCTCCAGCTGGCTAGGGCCTGCTCAGCATACCACAGCTGCACAAGCCAGCCCTTTCCTTGTCTGCAATTGCCAGCTGGGGGGCAACTGGACTCCTTGGAACTATGCAGCTTGCCCACGGCTGCACCAGTGGCAGGGCATGTAACCCCTGAGCCACTCACTGTGGGGGTGATCTTTAGCTGGCCCTTTACACCCAGAAGACATGAGCGGGGATTTGAACTCGCTCCCAGCCAGGCCCTCCTCCCCACTGTGCTATACCAGACTGTGTAGGTCATGAAAAACTATGGAATGCTTTAAAAGGAATGGGGGTGCCACAGCATCTGATTGTCCTGATGTGCAACCTATACTCTGCACAAGAGGCTACTGTAAGGACAGAATATGGAGAAACCGATTGGTTCCCCATCAGAAAGGGTGTGAGACAGGGGTATATTTTATCACCCTATTTATTTAATCTATATGCGGAACATCATACGGAGGCAGAATTGGACCAAGCTGAAGGAGGTCTGAAAATTGGAGGGAGAAATATCAATAATTTAAGATATGCAGATGATACCATATTACTAGCAGAAACCAGTAATAATTTAAAACGAATACTGATAAAATTAAAGAGGAAAGCACAAAAGCAGGACTACTGCTGAAAGTCAAAAAGACTAAAGTAATGACAACAGAAGATTTATGTAACATTAAAGTTGACAAAGAGGACATTGACCTTCTCAAGGATTATCAATACAGCCATTAACCAAAATGGAGACCATAGTCAAGAAATCAGAAGAAGGCTAGGACTGGGGAGGGCAGCTGTGAGAGAACTAGAAAAGGTCCTCAAATGCAAAGATGTATCACGGAACACTAAAGTCAAGATAGTTCAGACCATGGTATTCCCAATCTCTATGTATGGATGATGAAAGTTGGACAGTGAAAAAGGTGGATAAGAGAAAAATCAACTCATTTGAAATGTGGTGTTGGAGGAGAGCTTTGCGCATACCATGGACTGCAAAAAAGACAAATATTTGGGTGTTAGAAGAAGTTGAACCACAACTATCATTAGAAGCTAAAATGATGAAACTGAGGTTATCATACTTTGGACACATAATGAGAAGACAGGATTCACTAGAAAAGACAATAATGCTGGGAAAAACAGAAGTGAGTAGGAAAAGAGGAAGACCAAACAAGAGATGGATTGATTCCATAAAGGAAGCCACAGACCTGAACTTACAAGATCTGACCAGGGTGGTTCATGACAGATGCTGTTGGAGGTTGCTGATTCATAGCGTTGCCATAAGTTGTAGTCAACTTGAACGCACATAACAACAACAATTCTTTACCTGATGACTGCAGAATGAAAAGGTAACTTACATATCTGAATGGGTCATCCTAGATTTTTACACCACAGGCACAAGACACTTTAAACCAGTTTTCCCCAATCTGGTGTTCTATAGATGTTTTGTACTACATCTCCCATCAGCCTTGTCCATTGGCCGTGCTACCTAACCTGGGACTGTTGGAATCCAACAACATCTGGAAGGCACCAGGTAAGGGAAGGCTGCAATTTAGACATTCAACTTGATTAAGAGCAGCCAGGTTTAGAGATGTTCAGTGATAAGCATGTATGCTTGAACTAGACTTTGGGAATTATCCAGCTCAGGAATATTGGCTATTGTAAACTAAAAGCTTCTCTACATCAGCTTTTCCCAACCTTTGAGTCCCCAGATGTTGCCATGCTGGCTGGGGCTGATGGGAGTTGTAGTCCAACAACATCTGGGGACCCAAAAGTTGGGAAAGGCTGCTCTACATATTACATAGTTATGGACAAATATTGGCCCACTAACATCTTGCGGACTAATTAATAATCTTTCATGCACAGGGTTACTAATTGCATGCCCTGCTACTAATTGCATAAACCAATGCACTTAGCTTAGTAGTGCCCATTTAATGTGAATTTTCCCCCTCCCCAATTCCTTGTAAGCTTAAAACCTTTGATAATCCTTAACACATTCTATTAATTGGCTTCCTGAAGAAGAAATACATATGTTTTGATCAACTGTGCTGGAAATCAATCCAAATTACACCCCTGAATGTGAGCCCCCATAGTTTGGGCACAGCAACTAAGCCAAAAAAAATTTTTACATCTTTTTTTAAAATATACAGTCACCATAGCAACAGTGGGTGAAAAGCTTAATGTCCTGGAACATGGTGATTAAAGTTTATTACAGAAACCACAGTTGGATCACAAGTTACCATGGCAGAAGCACACAGACACCCTGAGTGAACACTCAATACAAGACCTTTCCCACATTGAATCATAGAGCTGGAAGGGGCCTTGTAGACCATCTAGAATCATGGAATCATAGAGTTGGAAGGGATCTTGGAGGTAATCTCGTTCACAGACAGCGCTCGATACAGGACCTGCAATGTAGGATGCAACTACAGCATCCCTAACAGATGGCCATTGAGCCCTGCTTAAACATCTCCAACAAAGGAGAGGCCAGTCAGTTCCACTGCCAAAACAGTTCTTACCATTAGCCTGAGCCAACTGCCTGGGCCTTCTGAAACTGGCCTGCCTGCTGAACAGCAGTTTTGGTGACCCACTCCAGCAGTTTTCTACGTGTTTATACTGGCTTGCTAGTAGTGTGTTTGCTCAAGAACAACGCTTTTGTCTGTCTTATAGTGGTAGGATGTGTCTTCACTACAAGAGGGGAGGGAGGGGGATCCAGGGGGCTACCATTAGTGTTGTAGAGGGCAGAGGGAGATACGGAGTAGGGAGGCAGTTATGTTATCAGGGGAGAGGGGTATGCAACAGAGTGCTGGTTGCCCCCAAACTGTCTCCCCGTTTAAATAGCCTGGATAGCCGTGGTGACATTCCCCCCGGGCTGAAATTGCTGCTTGTGAATGCCAGGTCGGTGAATGGTAAAACAACGGCCATTCAGGACTTGATCCTGGATGAGCATGCCGACCTGGCTTGTATTACTGAGACCTGGTTGGATGAAGCTGGGGGGTTAATCTCTCTCAGCTTTGCCCACCAGGTTTCTCTGTGCAGCAGCAGGCAAGACCTGGGGGGCAGGGAGGTGGAGTCGCAGTGTTCTATTGGGATACTATCTCCCTGACCAGGTGCCCTACCCCACAGTGTCCAGGGTGTGAATGTGTGTATTTGAAGTTGGGTGGTCAGGACAGATTAGGGATTTTGTTGGTGTACCGCCCACCCCGCTGCTCAACAGTCTCCCTTCCTGAGCTAGCCAGGGTGGTCTCAGGGCTGATGTTGGAGTCCCCTCGGCTTGTGGTGCTGGGGGACTTCAACATCCATGCCGAGGCCGCCCTGTTGGGAGTGGCTCAGGACTTCATGGCCTCCATGACAACCATGGGTCTGTCCCAAGTAGTATCTGGCCCCACTCATGTTGCTGGCCACACCCTGGACCTTGTTTTCTGTGTGGAGGGGGATGATGGTGATCTTGGTGTGGAGGAACTTTCTGTAGTTCCTTTGTCATGGACAGATCACTACCTGGTGGGGTTTAGACTCACTGGGACTCGGAACCTCTGCAGGGGTGGGGGACCGATTAGGATGGTCTGCCCCAGGAGGCTGATGGATCCGGATGGTTTCCTGATGGCTCTTGGGGATTTTCCTGCCACCTCGGCAGGCGATTCTGTCAAAGCTCTGGTTGAGCTCTGGAATGGGGAAATGGCCAGGGCGGTGGACATGATCGCTCCTGAGTGTCCCCTCTCACGAAGTGGAGCCAAACCAGCCCCTTGGTTTACCAAGGAGCTGGCGGTGATGAAACGAATGAGACTGAGACTAAAGCGATGTTGGCGGAAGACTTGGAGCGAGTCTGACCGAACACGGGCTAGAGCCTCCTTGAAGGCCTACTCCGTGGCAGTGCAGGCAGCAAAGAAATCATTCTTTTCTGCTACCATTGCATCTGCAGGGAGCCGTCCAGTGGAGCTGTTTCGAGTGGTCAGGGGTCTTTTACATTCTGGCCCCCGAGAGGGTAATATAGATCACTCAACAGCCCGCTGTCAAGAGTTTGCACAGCACTTTGCAGATAAAGTCGCTCAGATTCGTTCTGACTTAGACGCTATAATTGATACAGTCTCAGGGGATGTAACTTTGGCTCCTGTCTGTCCAATAATGATGGATTCTTTTCAATTTGTACAGCCCGAGGATGTAGACAAGATCCTTGGAGAGGTGAGAGCCACCACATGTCTGCTAGACCCTTGCCCTTCCTGGCTTATAAAAAGTGCCAGAGAGGGACTGGCTGAGTGGGTGGGGGGAGTGGTTAATGCCTCCTTACACCAAGGCAGAGTTCCAGGTTGCCTAAAGGAGGCAGTTGTAAGGCCTTTGTTAAAAAAGCCCTCCCTGGACCCCTCCATAATGGATAATTACCGGCCAGTGTCCAATATTCCATTTTTGGGTAACAGAGCGTGTGGTGGCCTCCCAGCTCCAGGGATTCTTGGATGAAACAGATTATCTGGATCCATTTCAATCTGGTTTCAGGCCTGGTTATGGGACGGAGATGCCTTTGGTCGCCTTGGTGGACGACCTATGCAGAGAACTGGACAGGGGGAGTGTATCCCTGTTGGTTCTGCTGGACCTCTCAGCGGCTTTTGATACCATCGACCATGGTATTCTTCTGGGCCGCCTTGCTGGGATGGGACTTAGGGGAACTGTTTTGCAGTGGCTCCATTCCTTCCTGGAGGGACGAACCCAGAAAGTGGTGCTGGAGGGGGATTCCTGTTCGACCCCTTGGCCATTGACCTGTGGGGTCCCTCAGGGCTCAGTTTTATCCCCTATGCTATTTAACATCTACATGAAACTGCTGGGAGAGGTTGTCCGGAGGTTTGGGGTTTGGTGCCATCAGTATGCTGATGACACCCAATTCTATGTCTCCTTTCCACCTAATTCCAAGGAAGCTGTCTCGGTTTTAAACCAGTGTCTGGCGTCAGTGGTGGACTGGATGAGGGTGAACAAATTGAAGCTTAATCCAGACAAGACAGAGGTGCTCCTGGTCAATCGTAAGGCAAATCAGGGAATAGGGATACAGCCTGTGCTGGATGGGGTTACACTCCCCCTGAAGACACAGGTTCACAGTTTGGGTGTGCTCCTGGACTCAGCGTTAAATTTGGAGGCCCAGGTTTCTGCAGTGGCCAGGAGTGCTTTTGCACAATTAAGATTAGAGCGCCAACTGCGTCCGTTCCTTGAGCTGTCTGATCTGGCCACGGTGACACATGCCTTAGTTACATGCCGTTTAGATTACTGTAATGCGCTCTGCGTGGGGCTGCCTCTGAAGACTGTTCGGAAACTTCAGTTGGTACAATGTGCTGCAGCCAGAATGCTAACTGGGGCTGGTTACAGGGACCGTACTACCCCCCTGTTAAAAAAGCTCCACTGGTTGCCACTCTGTTTCCGGACACAATTCAAAGTGCTGGTGTTGACCTATAAAGCCCTATACGGCTTAGGTCCAGGCTATTTATCAGACCGTATCTCCCTGTATGAGCCTGCCCGGGCCCTGAGATCCTCAGGAGAGGCCCTTCTCTCAATACCCACATCTTCTCAAGTACGAGTAGTGGGGACGCGTGAGAGGGCCTTCTCGGTGGCTGCCCCTAGGCTTTGGAATTCCCTTCCTAGGGAGGTAAGAATGACCCCCTCTTTGCAGTCCTTCCGCCAACAAGCAAAGACCTTCCTATTCCAACAAGCCTTTGGAATTGAAGGCTAAGGATAGGGCGTGAAGGGTGCTGCATTGCTAATGTCTATTATATCATTTTTAAACTAGTTTGAACTTTTATAGCTATATGTGTGTATGGTTTTAATATTGGAAATAGTTTAATCTTATTTTAATGTAGACTTTGTATGTTTTTAATTATATGTATTTTTTATCTGGAAGCCGCCATGAGTTCCAGTTTTGGAAAAATGGCGGGGTATAAATAAAGATGATAATGATAATAACAATAACAACAACAACAACAACAGAGTGCTGCCTTTTCTCTGGTGGCAGCAATTCCATGGAGCTCCGTCTTGAAGGAGACTCATCAACTTAGAAAAGCATTTCTGAATTCTACAAGGCATTTAAAGAAGCTTAAGGAATGGATCTTATCTGAATGATTATTGCTACTACTATTCTTCTGACCTTCTCTGCCACTGTTGTCTTTTGTTGATGCTTTACACATCAGTCCTATGGTTGGAGGAACGGGGAAACGTAGGAACACAGGGAGCTGCCTGACACTGAATCAGACCTCCTATGGTCCATCTAGCTCAATGTTGCCTACCCTGATTGGCAGCAGCTCTCCAGGATTTCAGTCAGGGGTCTCTTTCAGCCCTACCTTGGGATGCTGGGGAGTGAACCTGGGACCTTCTACAAGCAAGGTATGTCTTAATTTTGCTCTCTATTGAGATGCGTAGCAAAGTTGCAGAACGGAGAGTATTGAGCGAGCTTAGTGTGTGTGTATGAATCTTTGCTAAGATTCTACCTTCCCTGCAAATTAGACAGAGACTTTAAGCTTTAAAATAAGAAACAACTACTTTATTCTGGAAGTACATGCTTGATAGGAAAGAGCCCTTACATCTAGCTCACTAACTATGTTGGAGCAGTCTGCACTGGTCCCAGTGCAGCTCTCATCCTGGTTGAGAGGAGAGACAAAGAGAAGATGTCTGCGCCCCTCCCGAGAGAAAGAGAAAAGCTGAGAGAGGCGGGAAGGAACTGGGATTCAACATTCCTTTGCTTATCAGTCTAGCAGGAAGGGAAGAGACGGCAGGATCAAAGGGATAGGTATAGCCTCAACCAGCAAGAGGTCTAGCTCTCTCTAGCTACCCTTATTAACCCCATGCAGCCTCAAGCCACCAAGTTGGAGTTGAACCTCATACATTCCAACAAGGTATTTTTTCTACCACTGAGCTCTCTTCCCTTGAGAATCCATGATGGAACTACTACCACTACACCTATGCCCGGTCTGCTCAGTGAGGCCAAGGTGGGAGGGGTGACTTTTTCTTCCACCATTTCTGTCTTTAAAAAAAAAAAAAAAGCCCCTCCCATGTATACCAATTAGGAGGAGAAATAATTACACCAGCTCCAGGGCCAGCATAGTTGGGGGAAGAGAGGTGTGTGTGTTGGATCCTGTGGATCCAAGGTGGCCCTTCACCTGCTTTCTCTACCCTCCCAGGCAACACCCCCCCAGTGCAGGCAGCTTGGGCATAAATAGGCCCACCTGACTCCCTTGTTGCCACATTGGGCACACGCAAAATGGTGGCAGTGGCATCCGTAAAGGTTTGACACCCCCACAGCCATCTTGGATGATGGCAGGCATGCATGCTGATGCGGCAACATGGGAGGTGGAGCAGGCAGGCCTCTTTAGGCCTGTGCTGCCTGCATCAGGAGCAGGCATTGGTGAGCATGGCAACTAGGGCCCGGGGCAGTCTGATGCCGAAAGGCCCAGTCATGCCTAGTTCTACTTTTTGTTTGTGATTTTATGGTTGCAATTTGTCTGAACCACTTTTTTGTTCTAAGAGATTTTGTTATGTTATTTATTTATAAACATATTTGTATGCCACTATGCGGTTTATAAAATAAAATAAAATAAAATAAAATAAAATAAAAAGTATAATGAAGGCCATTAAAAATACAGTAAAAAAAGAGGTCAACTACTGCAAAGAGACATCTTCTTAACTGCCTGCATAAACCAGGAGGAAGAGAAAGGTTTTCAGCAGGCAATAACAAGTTAAAGCAGAAAACACCTGCTGAATCTCTGTTGGCAGAGCATTCCAGAGAACTGGGCCGATATCACTGAAGGCTTGATTTTGTGCTGATGTTAAAGGAGCTTCGCCAACTCTTGGGATGACCAGTATTGCTCCTGCAGATGATCTCAGTGATTGAGCTGGGATATAAGGATTCAGGGGGTTCCCCAAAGCACCAAGTAACTTGCCTATCTCCTGGCCATGGGAGCCACCTACACAAAAAGTCTCCATACCCAAAGTGGCATATAAATTAAATAAATAAATAATAATAATCTTATTGTCTACGGCCCCTCCAGGCATTTTTTTTCTATTGTGGATTCATTACAATTTGTGCTTATGATGGTGTTGGAGCAATTATATGCAATCCCACTTTCAATACCATACGTACCTGCAACAGTACTGTACTAGGCAGATATACTACGTCATTTCTGATTAGTACATGTGTCATAGCTTCCTGCTGAAGTCCTATAACTTCATATCATATATGTTACAGAATTTATTTTGTCCTGCTTTTGTTGTGCTATAGTGCAGCCTTTCCCAGCCCTTGAGTCCCCAGATGTTGTTGGACTACAACTCCCATCAGCCCCAGCAAGCATGGCCAATGGTGGGAATGATGGAAGATGTAGTCCAGCAACATCTGGGAAAGGCTGCCATAGTGCAAAAGTGCCCCTCTACTTTGCATCAAAGACATGTTGCTAGGGATGGCTGAGAAATTAGAATCAGTTCACATTTCAAGCTGAATGTATTAAATTCACAATTTCCAAAACAATATGAGAATCAAAACACAGCCATTAGATTACTGCAATGCATTCTACATGGGGCTGCCTTTGAAGACGGTTTGGAAACTGCAGCTTGTGCAAAATGCAGCGCCAGATTGGTAACAGGGACCAGACGGTCTGAACATATAAAACCGATTCTGGCCCGCTTGCATTGGCTGCCTGTATGTTTCTGAGCTCAATTCAAGGTGCTGGTTTTGACCTATAAAGCCTTTCACGGGACCACAATACCTGATGGAACGCCTCTCCCGATACGAACCCACCCATACACTACGTTCAAGATCAAAGGCCCTCCTCTGGGTGCCTACTCCAAGGAAAGCTCGGAGGGTGGCAACAAGGGAGAGGGCCTTCTCAGTGGTGTCCCCCAAATTATGGAATGATTTGTCTGACGAGGCGCACCTGGCACCAACACTGTTATCTCTCCGGCACCAGGTCAAGACTTTCCTCTTCTCCCAGGCATTTTAGCATGTGTTTCAAATTGTTTTTATATTGTTTTAAATTTTAAAATTGTGTTTTAAATTGTTTTTAAAATATGCATTTTAAGTTGTATATTTGTTTTAATGTTTTTGATTGCTGTAAACTGCCTAGAGAGCTTCGGCTATGGGGTGGTATACAAGTGCAATAAATAAATAAATAAATCCTTTGAAATTCACACTTATTCAAATTTTGTAATACAGTTCACCAACCAAACAGTGTTTACAAAAATGCATATGTTAGGAGAAAGTGTGCAAAAAAATGAAGATATGAATGAAGATAACATTCAAAAATGCATTATATGATGAGAAATGGCTTTCAAAAATATGTACCTTAGTCAAACTTGCCGATTTCTCCTAAAATGTGTTTAGGAGAAATTTGCACTAAAATACTGGAGAATTTTCATGTGGATTTTAAAAAAAATATTGCAAATTGCTGCAAAAATGTGGAGAACCAAATTGAAGACTGGAAAAATGAGAAACTGAGAGAACCAAAATTGACAAAGCTTTCAATTCCTATATCTTTCAGAATACACCCCCAAAAAGACACCTGTATTGCTTTTATTGTGGAGCTGCTTTGAATATTGTATTTTTTAAATCCTTTTTTAACGTGGCCCAGAATTGTAGTCCAGATAAAGAAGAAATACAATATACGCATTTAAAAATAAAGCCATAAATAATATTTTAGGCAGAGCTTGGAAAAGTTATTTTTTTGAACTACAACTCCCATCAGCCCAATCCAGTGGCCATGCTGGCTGGGGCTGATGCGAGTTGTAGTTTAAAAAAGTAACTTTTCCAAACTCTGATTTTTGGTACTTTATTTTACTATCAGGAATCTTTGAGAAATGTCTGTATTTCTAGTTAGGTGCAGGATTATTCTGATATAGATATTACAATTAACACAGGGAGCGTCATTTCAAAATAACCTGGGCCTGTTCTGTTTCAAAACAGGCTGGCCTTCTTCTGTGGACCCCAAGTGGGACAAAAGAGCCACAGAATGTACTTTAACATTTAAGAGCCCATCTCTTTCCTTAGATCCTGTAGTAGCCTGAGACTCTGCCTCTCCTCAACTCTGCTGTGTAGCAAAATGATTAAGTCTAATTAAACACTGGAGACAGCATAAGAACCAGTGATCAGCATCAAGAGCCGTCTGAAGATGAAATCCAAGAGGGAAAGTAACAAACTTGGGCATAAGGGAAATATTATTAAAGAAGGAATGAGGAGTGTAACAAAATCAGAATTATTTATATTTAAAACTGTTTTGAAATTGTGTTTAAATAAGAAAGTGTTAATAGAATGTTAGTAGATGCAGATGAGGTATGACTGACAGGTGGGAGGGGTTTGTGAGCAAGAATTCCAAGGGGAGTTTTAAAGAGAAAAACCTTTGGGGTTTGACAGAGTTAGACAGGATTGGAGATCAAGAAGAGAGCATCTAGTTAAGCTGGGGTTTAGGGGGAGGATTTCATTAGGATTAGTGGGGTAGGATAGATAGGTAGGATAGGGAAAATAACTTGTTTGTTAACTATCACATTTAACATCTTGGATATAATAAAGTTTATTTGTTTGATTCAAAATCTCACGTGCCAGCTTGGTCAAGTGCTACCATACTAAGGTCCTATTCTGTCCCGATACCTATACCAATTGTACAGACAGCTTACCCTAATGTTCATCTTTTGGGGAAAAGGTGGTGGGGCTGATGTTTGTGGTTCAGAGGACATATCTGACCCAGGCCAAGATGGACTTCCTGGGGATTTCCTGATCCAGGTGTGTCAGAATCAGGAGGTGATAATGTCAGAGATACAGGAGCATCACGAGGAGTACGAGGAACTTACAACTGAATACTAGCTATAAAGTACACTGGGCCTTTGCCTGGAGGCATACCAGTCATAAGGCTGTGTAGGTATCTTATAACATCATGTTTTGCTTCTTTTCTTCTCCTTTTGGTAAAAATTGCAAGGTGTGTGGTACCATCGGGAACAGAGTGAATTCCCTTATCATCTGAACACTCAGAGCATGAGGTTTCACTAAAAAGGAGCAAATTGTTGCTGAGAGTAGCATAACAACAGGTTTCGGCTGTGAGCCGGGCAGCACTGTATCAACTCCATCTGATACGGAGGCTACACTCCTACTTCCCAATCATCTGCTCCCATCGGTGGTACATGCCCTGGTCTCCTCTCACCTAGACTACTGTAATGCGCTCTACGTAGGGCTACCCTTGAAAATGGTCTGGAAGCTGCAACTGGTACAGAATGCGGCGGTGCACCTGATTAAAGGCAGCCGCCGGCGAGATCACATAACTCCAGTGCTCAAAGAGTTGCACTGGCTACCAGTTGCTTGCTAGGCCCAATTCAAGGTGTTGGTTTTGACCTTTAAATCCCTACACGGTTTCGGCCCAGCCTATCTGAAGGAGCGCCTCCAGCATCATCAGCTATGCCGCCTAATAAGATTGGCCTCAAAAGACCTTCTCCCTATCCCACCAGTCAAAACAGCTAGACTGGTGAGGACTAGAGAAGGGGCTTTTTCAGTTGTGGCCCCCACCCTGTGGAACTCCCTTCCAAATGATCTCCTCCAAGCTCCCTCTACAATGAGTTTCTGCCGGGCCGTGAAGACCTGGCTCTTCAGGCAGGCCTTTGGGGTGGGCTAGATTTTAACATCATTGCTTTTATATTTTAATGTTATTGTATTGATGTGTCATTTTGTGCTATTTTGCTTATTTTGTACGTCACACAGAGTGACTGGTTAGCCAGCCAGATGGGCGACTAAGAAATCCAATAAATAAATAAATAAATAAATAACAACTTGCCAGTCCAGTTTGTGGCAGATCATTTAGGTGCTGGAAGAATCTTGAAATCTTGTGAAAGTGGATTTTCCTACCAATTTTTTTAAGCTTTGCCCATTTGCACAATCTAGCACCACAACCATTATGACTCCAGCCTCCTACTCTATTCTAGTTTTCATTCAGCATGTTTTAAAACCCTGGTTCATAGAACCATAGAGTTGGATGGGATCTTGTAGGCCATCCAGTCCAACACTGCTCGATGCAGGAATCTCAGAGCTAGACCATCCATAACAGATCACTGTCCAGCCTCTTCTTGAAGATCTCCAGTGGGGATCAGTCCACCAACCTTACATAATTGGCTCCATTGCTGAATTACTTGTATCGTTAAAATGTTTCTCCAAACTTTCAAGTGAAACCTACCTTCCTATAACTTAAGTCAGATAGGTCTATTCCTGCCATCTGGAGAAGCAAGGTATAAGTCTCTGCCCTCTTTCCCCAGGTATTTGATGAGAATGATCATGCCCCCTCTCAGTAGGGTTGCCAGGCTAAGGGCCTGAGAATGATTCTGTATCTTTAAGAGAAGATAAAATTCAGCCAAGTGCAGGTTTTCTTGCAACACTGTAATGAGAAAAACCACAAGGTGAAATTCTCCCTTCTCCCTGCACAACTTTTAAAGATACAGTAGACCTCTTGGTTGCCAGGCCCAGCCTCCAAGATACCTCTCAATCGTCTGCTCTCCAGGCTGAATATACCCAGTTCCTTCAATCTTTCCTCATAGGACTAGTTTTTATACAGCCACGAGACTGGGAGACCAGGATTCGAATCCCCACACAGCCATGCCTTGAAATTAATAAAAATAAATTTGACACAGATTTCTAGGATGAATAATGAGAGAAATATAATTTTCTAGATTAGATTCTCTGTAGAAATATTAGTAACACAGGAAAGTAGCAAAACAAGAACACCGACAAACATACAAAAATATAATTCTCCATCTTTGAGATAGCAGGTGTTGCCACCACTCACCATATGCTCAGAGGCACATGTTACCAAATCCTTCCAAGCTACACAGGAAGAAGATTGGACTGTGAAAGACCAACCGAAATTGTATTAGCATTTTGACAAATTTGTAGGGTAGTCCATGTTGGCGTGTGTGCGTTGTTGCATGAAACAGCATACATTACCATGGAGTTAAGTTGAGCAAGAAACTTCTTCAGAGCAATAGAGCATGTTAAGAGTCTTTATTAAGACATTAAGGCTTTTCCAGCAGTTTGCCCCCCCCCCTCTAGCTCTACAGCACATTTCTCTTCAAAAGCAAAAGTAAGACAGCCTCTCAGGTCAGAGGCATGATGCAGAAGGACACAACTCACAGACTCTGTTAGAACTTTCCCAGTCTATATATTGATGGTTACCATAACAATGGCCTTCACTGTCCGTTCCCAGACTGGGCAAAGACATAACTCCTCTAAACTTTCAAAACTTTCAGACTTGATGGAAAACTACTAGGCCTCATGCCAACAGTCCAATATCTCAGAGAGGAGGTCAGGTCTCCTGCTACCCTGGTGCATTCACTATAGCTGCTCAATTTCCCTGCTTTTAAAGTTTGATAAAAATATCCGCGGGCTATAGGCATGTTCTTAAACCGCAAGATTTTTTGTCTATTAGTGAATCTATACCCATTACCATCTTGGATACCTTCTTCTGAACCTTTTTCAGTTTGTGTACATCAGGAGTGGAGAACCTATGACCAACCAGAAGTTGTTGGCCTCCAATGAAGTGTGAAAACAGTATTCTAAAATACCACAACTGTATACAAAACAGTTATCCCTGTCTAAGATGTATATCTGATGCTCCTGCCATTTTCTCTTTCCTCTCAGGCAGCTAAATGTCTTGGGCCAGTCCTGGCCTGTTTTCACATTGAAATAGTGTACTACTTATAGCCTTTCAATACCCGGATTTAAGGGATCAGCTAGACATATTTACCAAGCATGGATTAAACAAGACTGAGTATAATCATTTTATATTTATTGAACACGTTACAGGATTGTAAATAAACCTCAGGATGCTAATTTCCATGTATACAAACCTTACAATTTTTTTTAAAAAAAACCTTCCACAGCAATGCCAACAAATTAATCTACAGAAAGAGAAACATGGGCCTGAATGAGATCTATTAAAATTAATTTAGTTCAGAAAGCTGCATGCTGAGGGCAGGCACTGAATGCCCGTGAGGGAATCTAAACCATTTTCAGATCTGAACTTGGTTCCACTTTGAAGATTGTGTCCTTGATCAGCCTCTTTTCTTATTTTAGTCACTGTGGTTATTTGTCAGGCTGAAGGCAACTTGTGTGTGTGTGTGTGTAACTTCTAAAATCAGCAATGTAAAGAATATATCACAATTATATATTTAAGGCAGGGGTGGGGAAACTCTTTTAGCCTGAGGGCTATATTTCCTTCTGGGCAACATTCTTGGGGCACATGCCCATAGTGGTCAGGGCCAGAGGCAAAAGTGGATGGAGAAACTAATGTGAATTTTACTTTTATACTGCACTGTGTTTCTACGTCCCTTTCTATTCTCCATGCAAGAAGCGCTGTCAGAGTTCAAGGACACATTCCAGCCATACAAACAAAAGGAGAGTGAGAAGCTGGGCCATTTTGGGATGTCATGTGGGAAGGAGGTGTGGTCTGTAGAGAATCATAAGGGCTCGATAGAGATTTCTGGAGGGCTGCATTTGGCATCCCAGCCTGCGGTCCCTATCCCTGGTTTAAGGTATTCACATACCGCTTTTCAAGTGGGCTTCACAAAGCAGTTTTCATACAGTTATGACGCTTGTAGGGAGCAGTAAAAAAAATACTGTTCATGAAAGCAGAAAAGGTAAATGGCGTGGCAGGAGCAGCAGTACTGGAGGTGCAGGAGGAGTAGCCGGAGCCTTGTTGCACTCACAGACCCCAGCACAAGTATGGCCGTGGAGGTGGGGAGACCCTTGGTGCGGTGCATGGCCGGCGTTTTGGTGGCTGTTGGCCAGAACCGGCTGCAACCTCGCCATGTAGAGGAGTCCCTGGAGACCAGAGACCTGATGGCTTACCCCCAGAACACTATTGTGCTGCCAGACGGCCTCTTTCTCAAGGAGGTGGAGTATTGCGAAGTTGTCTTGGAAACTGAAGCAACAGAGGCGGAAGGGTAGCCTCGCTGAATGCACCATGGCTTACAACAGGACTCTCATCCAAGTTGTCAGAACAGAGTGGGGCAGGGGATAAGTGGGGAAGTGTGATGGAATTTGCTGTGTTGGTATATTTATTTGTTAATAATTTGTATTAAGTATGAGTTTATTTGTATTATGGCTTCATTGTGTACTTCTTATAATACTTCTTCTGTTCTTTTTTTCTTGTACACCACTTAGAGATATTTTTATATATTAAGCGGTATAGAAATAGTCAAAATAAATAATAAACAAATAAATAACTGCCCTGAATACCAATTGATAGGAAGCAACAGCGGGAGGGTGCCATTTGTTTCTAGACTGATTGGGGGCTTCCTAGAGTCATCTGGTTAGCCACTGTAAAGAATGGATAGCCCTGTGGGTGGACTATAGTTCAGTGGTAGAACATCTACCCTGCATGCAGAAGGTCCCAGGTTCAACCCCTGGCATCTCCAGGTGGGGCTGGGAAAGATTCCCTAAGGAAAAAAGTGAAAAATCACAAGATGCTGGCAATGAATTAACTTTTTTAAAAGCCTAAAATGTCTTCTAGGCCCTCATCAGGAGCTGTAAAACAGGAACAATACAATACAAATTAACATTTAAAAATAAATATAAATTTCATATTCAATTCAAAATGAGAAAACAAACTTCAGAGATCTCTGGCAATACATTCAATCTGTTTTCTGATTCCTCAGCTTATCAACTGAAGGCACCCAATTAAATTCTTTGTAAAAAAGTAAATAAAAATTCTCTGCCTGAAACCCTGGAGAGGTCCTTCCAATCATTGTGAACCAAATGATCTGACTCTGTAGAAGGCAGCTTCCTATGTTCCTATGATTGAGTAGGGCTCTTATGTGTAGTCTTCCCTTGGGCAGGCTTTTCACAATGTGGGAGCCACCACTGAGAATGCTCTGCTTCATGCATATCTAGATTGTAGGTCTCTGATCGATGGCACAGAGAGTTAAGTTGTCTTTCTCAAAGTCCTGGAAGTAATATATTGGGAGACAGCCACTGTGGTATAGTGGATAGACTGTTGGGCTATGACTAGGGAACCTGATTCAAATCCCCACTGACCCATGAAACTTACAGGTGACCATGGGTCAGTCTGTATCTCTCAGCCTAACCTATCTCACAGGGTTGTTGTGAGAATTAAATGAGAGGGAGTCCTCTGAGCTCCATGGGGGATAGGTGACATAAAATGTAATTACAGAAATGTTTTCTTCATCCTCATCACCAGAGTTATGATCCCTAAAAGCAGAATGACTTTTTAAAGCTCTGCAAAGCAATGACTGACAGTGAAATCCTATATGTGTCTACTCAGAAAAAAGTCCATTGAATTCATTGGACTCATTAGTGGCCATAAAGGATGTGTGGTGCACCCGCAGGTTCTAGGTGGCCCACCAAACCCAGAAATTTTCTTAAATTATCATATACAATACGTTTGTCATATGTGGTGATTATTTGATGTTGGAAAAGGTTCAGAGGAGGGCAACCAGAATGATCAAGGGGATGGAGCGACTCCCTTATGAGGAAAGGTTGCAGCATTTGGGGCTTTTCAGTTTAGAGAAAAGGCGGGTCAGAGGAGACCTGATAGAAGTGTATAAAATTATGCATGGCATTGAGAAAGTGGATGGAGAAAAGTTTTTCTCTCTCTCTCATAATACTAGAACTCGTGGACATTCAAAGAAGCTGAATGTTGGAAGATTCAGGACAGACAAAAGGAAGTACTTCTTTACTCAGTGCATAGTTAAACTATGGAATTTGCTCCCACAAGATGCAGTAATGGCCACCAGCTTGGATGGCTTTAAAAGAAGATTAGACAAATTCATGGAGGACAGGGCTATCAATGGCTACTAGCCATGATGGCTGTGCTGTGCCACCCTAGTCAGAGGCAGCATGCTTCTGAAAACCAGTTGCTGGAAGCCTCAGGAGGGGAGAGTGTTCTTGCACTCGGGTCCTCCTTGCGGGCTTCCCCCAGGCACCTGACTGGCCACTGTGAGAACAGGATGCTGGACTAGGTGGGCCACTGGCCTGATCCAGCAGGCTCTTCTTATGTTCTTATGTTCTTGATAATTTTGGGTTTTTTTCATTTTTTTCTGACAGGAACACACCAAGTCTGAAGATTGGCTGCCACTACCAGTCCCAGTGACTAGTGATCTCAGTGCACATGTCTTATGCTACTTTTTTGAGAGCTTCCGTCTACTTTTGCCATGGAGAACCAACCACACATGCATGGGGAATCTCAGGGCCAGAGGATGAATGTGGTCCTTCATGTCTCTCCATCCAGCCTGCACATTCACTAGGTAGGGGTGGGGGAGAAATTCACATTATTTGAAACAAGAAGCCCTCCTTTGGAATTCACACTTCTCTGAATTTTGCAAAACAGTTCTCCAGCCAAGTAATGTGCACAAAGATGTATATGCTAGGGTAGCATGTGCACAAAAATGCATATATTAGTGAAAATAATATACAAAAATGCATTACATTAGGGGACATTGCTTTGCTAAATGTGTACAATAGGAAAAACTGCATACAACGTGTTTATTATGAAACATTTGCACTACAGTGCTGGTGAATTTTAATGACATTTTTCAGGGGGAAAAAGCAAATTGTTGCAGAAATGTGGAGAACTGAATTTAAGACTGGAAAAATGAGAAACCTGGAGAACCAAAGTTGACAGGTCCACACTCATCCCCTGCTCTGCTCTGTGCCTTCCTCAAGTGTTTTGGCCTAGCTGGAATGTGTCCCTGAACTGTGATAATGCCTCTAGCTTGCTTGGATGGAGAGTTGTGTACACGTGGGTGTGGGTGGGTGTGGGTATAGAAACGTCTGACTTTTGTGTGGCTAGAATATAGCCTACTGTACTGTACTGTACTGTTAAGAGTCACATCCACCCACTTTTGCCTATAGCCCTGCCCACTACTGGCAAGTGGCCCTTAGAAGGTTTCCCATGAAAGAACGCGGCCCTCAAGCTGCTAAAGTTGATAAAGGTTTCCCATCCATGCCTTAGACAAATCAGTATTCTCTCAGACCCCAATATCTGTCATATGAAGAGAATACTGGCTCATCTTAAAAGGTTATTTTAAGGATCTCTGAGATCATATTTTTAAAGCACAGCTGAAGTGCACCAAAATAAATGGGGAATGATCCACTTGCACTATGGGTACAACACCCACATATGAAGAATCCCTGTAAGACTAGGACTTCCGGGAAGTGGTGCTGGCTGGTGGTTGTCTCTGAGGGAGCTCTGCCTCAGAGGAAGCTTTTTTCAGGTTAAAAGCCAGCCAAGAGGAATCTTGGACTGGCTTAAATGTTCTCCAAGGTATAGGAGAACCGATCAGATCTTCCACAAGACTTCGTTGAGCTGTCGGCGGCTGGAATTGATCAGGAAATTCCTGAGATAAGAAGGCAAGCCGATCGGCTGAAGACGGAGTCAGGAATTCCACGCAAGCTGAACTGGAATAAAGCGAAGCGTTTTTTCTTCTCTCAAAAAAAAACGTTTTTAACCAGCGAGCCCACTTCTGCCTAAACCTTATCATTCGGCTTAAATTACTGCAATAAAAGGGATTTGTTTATGAATCAGCAATTGAGAAACCTGGGTGAGTCATACTTTTTCTCTTTTAAATATAATTAAGGAAGAAAGAAAATATAAACAACTTATATACTTTTTTTACGACAAAAAGCTGGCTTGAATTTGGACTTTTAAAGTTTAAAAACGGATGAGAGGTAATTATTATATTTTGGACTATTTTTCTCTTTGGACTATTTCTTGTTGGATGAATCCGCTGCTCGTATATGCTACTAATTGTTTAGTCTTGGCAACCAGAATTGTTTTGCATTCTTGGAAGCAGATAAGGACTGTGTTGTGCTGGCTGGATTTCAATAATAGGCCTGGAATATTAACTCTTCTTTTTGGTGGAGGGAAAAAAAGAAAAGAAATAGACTGCCCTTAGGTTCTGAAACAGTGATTAATATTAGAAATTAAAGGCCTCTTTTTGAAAATGACAACTAAAAAAACAACCAAGGCCCAGGGGCGAAGAGGTTCTATTGATACACAGGAAGAGGATATACCCCCAGAAATGTTTCAAAAAATAATGGAAGGGATTAATGCTATAAAACAGGAAATGAAACAGGAAATGAAAACTGAATTGACAGATATAAAAGACTATATTAAAACACAAGTGGATGAGATTAAAGGGACAATTGGGCAAATAAAGGAAGATGCAAAAAATACTAAAGAAAAGGTACAAACCTTGGAGAATAGAACAGATATACTAAATCTGGAACTAGAAAAAAATTTGGACTATTTAGCTGTGACTGAAATGAGAAATAAAGAGCATTGTTTGAGATTCCGTGCAATCCCTGAGGAAACAGGTGAAGACATTAGAGATAAAATTGTTAATGCTTTAGTAAAATTTCTGGACTTGAATGAAGATAGGATGGAATTTGAAATAGACAAAGTTTATAGAATTAACTCCAGATATGCAACAATGAAAAAAATTCCAAGAGATGTGCTTGTTCATTTCGTAAAGAAGACGACCAGAGATATGGTTTTACAGCAACACTTTAAATATACCTTTAAAATTGATGGTAAGGAAATACTGGTGATGAAGGAAATTCCTATTAGACTTTTACGTAAGAGAAAAGAATATGCTTTCCTTACAGAAAAACTTAAGCAATGCAAAATTCAATTTAGGTGGGACGTTCCAGAAGGAGTGATTTTTACATTCAGACAACAGAAATACAGACTGAATACTGTTCAAAAAGCAAGGGACTTCTTGAGAAAAGCTTCAAAAGATATGGAAGAAGATAAACTCAAAGATATGGATATAGTTCCTGGGAAACAAAGTCAACAAGGATATGCAGAGGAGGGGAAGGAAGATGATGGATCAAAAGGAGCATCAGGCAAATTTTAAAATACACGCTTAATGATGGATTACAAATACCTAACTTGGAATATAAATGGAGCCAACACGGCGCAGAAGAGAAAGAAAGTGTTTCATTATTTGAAAAAATTAAAATTGGATATAATTTGTTTACAAGAAACTCATATTCAGAAGAAAGATTCCAAATATTTGATTTGTAAAAATTTGGGTGAAGAATTTATTTCAGCTGGACCAAAAAAAAAAAATGGAGTTGTTCTCTATATTAACCCACAATTGCTTCCTAAATTGGTATTATTGGACGATAGTGGTAGATTTGTGGGGGTTGAAATTACTTTACAAGGTACAAACATTTTGATAGTGGGTATTTATGCCCCCAATGAAGATAAAACAAGGTTTTATACAGGACTTATGGAAAAATTGTCAGAGTTTTCATATGAGCATTGGTGTGTCATGGGTGACTGGAATGGGGTAATCTCACCAAAAATTGATAGGCTTTCTGAAAAAAATATCAAAGAGACACAAGGTAAATTACCGAAGATTTGTTTTGAACTCATGGAACATTTAGAATTGGTGGATACCTGGAGATATATAAATGATAATGCAAAGGAATTTACTTATTTTTCAGAAAGACATAAAACATTTTTGAGGATTGATATGATTTGGATGTCAAAAATTTTAGCGAAGGATATTTTTAAAATGGATATATTACCAAAAACTTTTTCGGACCACAATCCTGTGATATTAACTTTAAAAAAAAAAAATCTTGGATTTAGATGGAGACTAAATGAATCTTTATTACAGAATGATAAAGTAGTACAAGAATGTAAGAAGAAATTAAAGGAGTTCTTTGAATATAATTTATATAAAGGAACAAGTGAAAATATTGTTTGGGATACTAGTAAGGCATTTATGAGGGGATACTTTATTAAATGTAATTCTGAATTAAAAAAAAAGAAACAACAGAAAATGCAATTAATTTTGGAAGAAATAAAACAAAAAGAGGAAGAATTGAAAAAGAATCCAGCTAAAGTTTCTATTGTAAATCAAATTAAAATGTTACAGAAGCAAGTATCAATGTTGACAGTTAGAGAAATTGAAAGGAAATTAAATTTTGCTAAACAAAGGACTTTTGAATTTGCAAATAAACCTGGGAAATGGTTAGCATATAAATTAAGAAAAGAACGTCAAAAAAATATTATTTTAAAGATACAAGAAGGAGATGAGACGCTGACAGATAATGTAAAAATCAAAAAGATTTTTCATCAATATTACTCAACATTGTATAAGTGTCAAGAAATTCCATCTGAAAAAATAGAAGAGTATTTATCTAAACAGAATTTGCCGAAAATTACAGATTTTCAGAGACAAGTTATTAATGGCCCTATTACGTCAAGAGAGATATCTGAAGCTATAAATAAAATTAAATTAGGAAAGGCGCCAGGACCAGATGGGCTATCTGCAATGTATTATAAATGTTTGGAGGAAGAACTCTTGCTACCCTTACAGTCTACAATGAATTCTATTTTGCAAGAGGGAAAGATACCGGATAGTTGGAAAAATGCTAATATAACATTAATACCTAAAGAGGACCAAGATTTAACTAAAACAAAAAATTATCGGCCAATATCTCTACTGAATAATGACTATAAAATTTTTACAATGATTTTGGCTGAAAGATTGAAAATAATATTGCAACAATTTATTCAGGAAGATCAATCAGGGTTTTTACCTAAAAGACAATTACGTGACAACGTCAGGAATGTTTTGAATGTGTTGGAATATTTAGAACAACGAAATGATAAACAAGCAGCTTTGATTTTTTTAGATGCTGAAAAAGCATTTGATAATTTGAATTGGAAATTTATGTTCCAGGTTTTGGAGCAAATGGATTTTGGAGACAACTTTATAAAATGGATCAGATCGATTTATACATCACAGAAGGCCCAGATAATTGTTAATGGAGACTTAACGGATTCATGTGAAATACAAAAGGGTACAAGACAGGGATGTCCATTATCTCCCCTTTTATTTATTCTGGTTTTAGAAGTGCTGCTTAGAGATATAAGGCAAGATAAAAGGATTTCGGGATTAAAAATAAAAAAAGAAGAATATAAATTGAGAGCATTTGCTGATGATTTGATAATTGTACTAGAAAACCCTTTGGAAGGAATTCATATATTGATGGACAAATTAAAAGAATTTGGACCGTTAGCAGGATTTAAGATCAACAATCAAAAAACAAAGATGTTGGTGAAAAATTTAACTTTAAGGGAACAGAAAGAGTTAATGGACAAGACAGATTTTACAATAGAAAAAAAGTTGAAATATCTAGGCATCATCATGACAAATAAAAACTCAAAGCTGTTTCATAATAATTACGAAAAATTATGGACAGAGATTAAGAAAGACTTGCTAAGATGGGATAAACTACAACTGTCATTAATGGGTAGAATATCTGTGATAAAAATGAATGTATTACCGAGAATGATGTTTTTGTTTCAAACAATACCTGTAATATCCTCTGATTTACCTTTTAAACAATGGCAAAAAGATATTTCTAAATTTGTATGGCAAGGAAAAAAACCAAGAGTTAAATTTAAATTACTTCAAGACGCTAAAGAAAGAGGAGGACTGGGATTACCAAATTTGAGACTTTATTTTGCTGCCTGCTGTTTAGTCTGGATAAAGGAATGGATCTTATTGAGGAATAAAAGACTATTGGATTTGGAGGGCCATAATCTGAAGTGGGGATGGCATGGATATCTATGGTATGACAAAGTAAAAGTAAACGTAGACTTTAACAATCATTTTATAAGACGTTCTCTGTTGAAAATATGGAATAGATACAAACCAAGGTTTTATTCGAAAATACCATTATGTGTCTCAAGTCAAGAAGCGTTTTATAGAAGAGAAATGTCTGGAAAAGAGAAATGGTTAACTTATCAAGAACTATTAGAAAATGTACATGGAGAATACACAATGAAAGAGAGAGAACAATTGATAAAGGAAGGATATAGTTTTCATTGGTTTGCCTATTTACAATTGTTAGAAAGATATAAAATGGACAAGAAAATGTATGGGTTTGAAATAAGTAAATCTGATTTTGAAATAGGTTTGTATACAAATGATGAAAACATAATTGCAAAAATGTATAAACTTTTATTGAAAATGGATATGGAGGAAGAACAAGTAAAAGAGTGCATGGTAAAGTGGGCAAAAAATTTTGGTCATAACATACAAATGGATCAATGGGAAAATATGTGGAAAAAAGGCTTGAAATTTACATTATGTTATAATCTTAAAGAAATTTTTTATAAAATGATGTACCGTTGGTACATGACTCCAGAAAAGCTGTCAAAAATGTATAGTAATGTCTCTAATGTTTGTTGGAAATGTAAACAACAAGAAGGATCTTTTTATCATATGTGGTGGTCATGTAAAAAGGCGAAATTATTCTGGGCACAGATAGGTAGGAAGATGCAAAAAATTTTAAAGATAAATATTCAGTCAAAACCAGAATTTTTTTTACTGGGTTTTATGGATAAACAAATAGAAAAGAAATATGGAAGAATATTATTATATATGATTACGGCAGCAAGATTATTATATGCACAAAAGTGGAAAATGGAATCAATACCAACAATGGAAGAATGGCTACTGAAATTAATGGACTTAGTAGAAATGGATAAATTGACGTGTTTACTTAGAGAAAAATCGACAGATACATTCCTTAAGGATTGGAAGCCTCTCTTAGACTTTTTGTCGAAAGATCAAAATAAAATGATGATACTGGGATTTGATGATTAATTAAGACAGCTTATGGAGAAAAGGGATTCTGTATGTATATATTAAGGGACAGGTTTGATGTATATTATATACTTATAGCTGATCTGTGACAAATCGGAAGTCAACCATTTTATTTTTATTTTTTGTTGTAGTATTGTTATGTTTTTTCTTACTTTGTTTTGTTTGTTTTTTGGAAAAATTTGAATAAAAACTATATATATAAAAAAAAAAGAATCCCTGTAAGACTCAACAGAGCCCTGCTTTCTTCCAGAGGGTGCATGCACATGCAGCACCATGGGATGCTAGGAGGAATGACAGCTCTGTGCATATACCCCATATCCCTATCCAGCCCTCCCTCCAACAGTGATCAAGAGCCTATTGTGTCTGAAAATACTGTTGCAGAGGTGTGCGTACAATGTTAGCCTTGTTTCCTGATTAAAACAGTAGCAGTTCTGAAGAATGCATTCCAGGAACATTGGTAAGTTTCCCGATGTACCCGATGATGTATCTGGAAATTGGGTGTACGTGTGTGTGGAGGATGGGAGTCTAGGGGCCAGGAGGGTTTCATACAATCATTCTTGGTATCCTGCCATCAGGATGACATTCCTGGAGGCTGAAGACAAAGTCCCTGATGCCTCCGTTTTGTCATAATCTGTGAATGTCTCTACACAAAAGAGTTCCTCAAAGGCTACTTCTTAATAAGGCAGCAGAATATTTTGCCACCTGAGGTGAAGGACAAGATGGCATCCCCCAATCCATGTTTGGAAACCTATTGGATTGGCACTTGAATGTTACTTGAACACACTGGTGATGTTCTCCACTGCAACTGAGCGCAGCAGGCTAGTTTAGGATGCATAGGGCACGCTGTGTGGGACACACAGCTCTGTCCTCCAACAGCTCCTCGCCACTACTCTTCACCTGCCTCTTAGCAACTGCGGTCTGTGGCAGCCAATGCACTCTGCCTAACAGGAAGGCTGGTCCTGCTTCCTGAGATGATCAGAGAGAATCCACCTGTCTCAGGTTTGGCAGCATTCCAGCCAGGGTTCTTCCTCTGATGCAGAGATTTTCAAACAATACCTCTGTACCAGGCACCACCTTCAGTTTATGCCCAGTTCTTCTGCTCCTCCATTTCCCTGGATCAAGGCAAATGTTTGCATTTGTGACACACTGCAAAAATATATATAAATCACTGGCAAATAAATACAGTCAAAATGAGTAGGTGGAATAGGTGCTTTTCCACAGAGCTAGTTTCTGTTTGTCAGGTGGAAAGGATAAAATACCACAGAGTGTTTCCATTTGCTTCATAATAGGATCTGAGTGCTTGTTATGTAAATTAGATTTTTGTTAAAGTTCAATTTTAAAGAAAGACTAAGTGCCTATTAATTGAGGCTACTGTTGTAAATGCTTCTGTAAATTTCCATTCAGTCAATGAGACAGGTCATTTTAGCATGGAAGAAGTAAAATGAGGGAGGAAAGGGAAGGAATGAAATATTGACAGTCCAATTTAGAAAAACAGACCTGTATTCTGTGTTGAAACACGCAATATTTAAGATGCAATTTTTTTATTTAAAAAAGAAGTATTTCTTTTTAATGCTCACTTTAGTACTGCTAACAGATTGTGTAGAGCTATGCTAACAACCTAAATGGATACTATTTTATTCTACAAATCCTGTATGGATTCTTTATAGAAGTCTTTTTCTTATGAATAAAAGGCGTAAGAGGAACTGCTTCCAGTGGATGTAGATCTGAAAGAGTACACAGAACATGCAGAATTATCTACATCCTTCTGGCACAGAGATCTGTCTTATTACACTGTTTTCACCACCTAATCAAATGGAATTCCCAGCGGTGGAATATAGGAGTCTTTACACGAGGCAGATAACTTACTCAAAACTGGAATCCAGCCATTCAGGGAACTCACATACATAATACAAGTATTGTGATGCCAGTGTGGTGTACAGAGCCAGTGTGGTGTAACAGTTAGAGTGTCAGACTGGGACCTGGGAGAGCGGGGTTTAAATCCCTGCTCAGCCATGAACCTCACAGGGTGACCTTAGGCCAGTCACGTTCTCTCAGACTAACCTACCTCACAGGGTTGCTGTGAGGATAAAATTGGGAGGGGGAGAACCATGTTTGTATGCCACCTTGAGCTCCTTGGAGGAAAGGTGGGTTATGAATGTAATAAATAAATAAATAAATTGTGAAAGTTGATCACAGCCCTTGGAGATCTACCTTGTATTGTTGAACTCATTGGGCGGTATCCAGTGCACTCATTCAAGTAGAGTAAGGACTCACTGTTCACCAAAACCTTTCCATTCTCCTTCTCCCGTGCATGGCCTGTGCCCTCCCCAAATCTGCTCCAGAGGGCTGGGGGAAATCCCAGAACAGATTTGGGGGCTCAGGGAGAAGGGAGAAATTCCATTGCACAAGCATAAATCCTTGCACTAATGGTACAAGAGACTTAGTGCTACTTTAGATACAAGCCAATGTTGATAAGGACAACAGAGTATAACAGGGTGTTGTACAGAAAATAATTCACACCCCATTACCAAAATGTCATTATTAATTCAAAGATTTATAATCCCCATGCCATTCTGATGCTTCCCATAAGCTCATTTCAAAACAAAACCTTATAAAACTTATAGTCCTCAACTCAGAAACGCTTGCTTAACAACTCTGTAAGTTTTCATGGTGATACACAAAACACTCAGAGAGATTCCAGAGTTCAAAGTCTAAAGGGGGGGGGAACAGACCCTTTTTGGACTTCTTTCTCTGAGAGTTCTCATAATCTGTTGAAATTCATTAAAAATCAGCGATGTTCACAGAGTACCTGTAATCCTGTTACTGACCTTGCCCCATATTCTGACCTTCATCTTCTGCAGTATAAAAGTTTAAAAAATGCCTGGCTGAGTTTTAATTAATTTAAGAAATTTTGCATTGAACTGAGTGATAGTATCAGGCATGCTCAGTAAGAAGCAACTGTCAGAGTTCTAAAAGCCAGACTCACAGCTGCTGGGTTTGCCTAATCAGGGGGCCACACCCACACCAGACTTTAATTTCACTTGAGACTTTGGGCTTTCCCCAAAGAATCTTGGGAAGTGTAGTTTATGAAAGGTGCTGAGAGGAGACTCGTATTCCCCTGACAGAGCTCCAGTGGCCAGAGTGGTTTAACAGTCAGCTGCTCTGATTGAAGCTCTGTGAGGGGAACAGGACATCTCCTAGCAACTCTCAGCACCCTTCACTAACTTCACTATCCAGGATTCTTTGAGAGAAGCCATGACTGTTCAAAGTGAAATAAAGGTCTGGTGTGGATGTGGCCAGCTTTGGTTTAAATTTGGGTGGGAGGTTACATGTCCCTGCTATAGAATAAATAGGTGGGGGAAATGCTGAAAAGCAATGATACTGTTCACAGTGTTTTCCTTTTGGAAAGGAAAGGGGCTTCCCCTCTGCCCAGTGCCCACCCACCCAATCTCCTCCCTCCCCTCCTCTCCCCTCCCTGCCCCTCCCCCGGGTCAGTGTTGGACTACAACCTGAGAAACCAGGGTTTGAACCCCCACACATCCGTGAAGCTCACTGGGTGACCTTGGGCCAGTCACTGCCTCTCAGCCACAGAGGAAGGCAATAGTAAAACCACCTCTGAATATCGTTTACCATGAAAACCCTATTCATAGGCTCGCCATAAGTCAGGATCAACTTGGAGGCAGTCCATTTCAATTATCAAACATGATTGCACAGAAATAAATCCCACTGCACTCAATAAGTATGCAACTGATCAAACCCACCCTCCCTTCTCCTCCCTCCTATCCCCTCCCTCCTATCCCCTCCCTCTTGCCCCTCCCCTCCTCCTTTTAGCAGGGAGGAAGCAACATTATTAAGACAGTTGACATAGTTCAGATAGTCACTTGCAATTTTAGTGAAGTTTCCTATAGGAAATAATTTTCTTTTGCTTCTATTTCTGTGAATATGTGAAGTACAGCAACATTAATTTAAAAGTAGTTTTTTGTGGATGCAATACTGTTCCCCTCACTATGAGTCAAGGTTCCCGATCAGTAATTTTTGTTCGATTTGCAACTCCCTTCACCTAAGCATCATGGCACCTACCCTTCAGAATACCCTCCCCTTAAATATTAGACAGGCACCATCTCTGTTATCTTTTCAGTGCCTACTGAAGACCTTCTTCTTTCAACAAGCCTTTTAAGTTGAGGTTTTATCCCAATCTGTGTCTGTGTTGGAACTGCTTTTTAATGTTTTTAAACCTTCTTTTAAAAAAGATGTTTTTAAAGATGTTCTGTTGGAATATATTTTAAAGTCTGTTTTTATGATGTTTTAGAGTGTTTTTAGTGCCTTTTTTTTGCTGCCCTTGGCTCTTGCTGGGAGGAAGGGTGGCATATATATCTAAATAATAATAATAATAATAATAATAATAATAATAACAATAATTTTCTGTCAAATGCTCTATCAAAAATAGGGGAACAGAAAGGGAGAAGATTAGGTGTGTGGGCACTGGGCAGAGGGAAAGCCCCTTTCCTTTCCAAAATGAAAACATTGTTAATAGTATCTTTATTTTGGGGGGTTTCCTCCACCTTTTTATTCTACAGCATGTGGAATAGTCTTCCACCCAAATTTAAACCAAAGCTGTCCCTGGCCACATCCACATCAGGCCTTTATTTCACTTTAGACAGTCATGGCTTCCCCCAAAGGATCCTGGGAAGTGTAGTTTGTGAAGGCTGCTGAGGGTTGCTAGGAGACACCCTATTCCCCTCATAGAGCTACAGTCCCCAGAATCCTCTGGGAAGAGGGGCTGACTGTTAAACAACTCTGGAGAGGAGAGGGGGAGGAGGGAGGTTAGGGGGAGAGGGGGAGGGGAGGTTTGATCAATTGCATACTTATTGAGTTCAATGAGATTTACTCCTGTGCCATCATGCTTAGGATAGGTGAAACTGACCCAGGGGAGGGACAGGGAGGGGGAGCAGGAGGAGGAGGAGGGAGATGAGAAGATTGGGTTGGTGGGCACTGGGCAGAGGGAAAACCCCTTTCCTTTCCAAAAGGAAAACATTGTTAACAGTATCTTTTGGGGGGGGTTCCCCCACCTTTTTATTCTACAGCAGACATATGTAGTCTCACACTCACAATTTAAACCAAATCTATCCCTGGCCACATCCTCACCAGACATTTATTCCAATTTAAACAGACATGGCTTTCTCCAAAGAATCCTGGGAACTGTAGTTTGTGAAGGGTGCTGAGAAGAGATTCCCCTCACAGAGCTCCAATTCCTAGAATTCTGTGGGAAGAGGGGCTGACTGTTAAACCACTCTGGCCATTAGAGCTCTGTCAGGGGAACAGGAGTCTCCTAACACCCTTCACAAACTACACTTCCCAGGATTCTTAGCCAAGCCAAACAGCTGTGAGTCTGGCTTTTAGTACTCTGGTGGTTCTTACTGAGAATGCCTGCACTTATCATAGACTTCAATGTTAAATTTCTTAATTTAAAATCAGTCATGCATTTTTAAGCCTTTAAATTGCAGAAGATGACGGTCAGAGTATGGGGCAAGGTCAGTAATAGGATTACAGGTACTTTGTGAACATGGCTGATTTTTAATTAATTTCAACGAATTATGAGGCCATTGAGAGAAAAAAGTCCAACAGGAGTCTGGGTTTTTTTCCTCTGGTTTTAAAACTTGAACTCTGGAATCTCTCTTAGTGTTTTTTGTATTGCCATGAAAACTTCGAGAGTTGTTAAGCAAGTGTTTCTGAGTTCAGGACGATAAATTTTGTAAGATTTTGTTTTGAAATGAGTTTATGGGAAGCAGGTCCAGCTCCAGGAATGTCGGGGCCCTTGGGCATCAGCTTGCCCTGGGCCCCGGCGTGTGTGTGTGTTTGTGTTTGCGGGTGCATGCGCAGGCCCCCCTACCTGTCTGCTGTCTTTTACCATTGCCCTTAATGAAGATGGCGGCCACGGTTTCCCTAAGGGGATGAAGCCTCTGCCACCATCTTTGTTGATGGCACGCATGCGTGCTACGCATGTGCATCTCTGCCATCAACTAAGATGGCGGCAGGGACTTTTTGATGTTTTGTTTTGCCGCCATCTTTGTTAAGGGCAACGAGAAAAGACAGCGGACAGGTAAGTGGGGAGACGTGGGGGAACGCGGGGGGGCATGGATCATGGAAGGGGAGCGGAGGGGCAGCTGAGGGCCCCCCTGTAGCTTCAGGGGCCGTCGGGCCAATGCCCAACCTGGCCGCCCTTTAGAACCAGCCCTGATGGGAAGCATCAGAATGGCATGGGGGATATTTTCAATTTAACATGGCGGAATGTGAAAAATCCATGCTGGCTATAGTATACAGCCACTCTCATGGCTGTATAATCATCATAATCACTAGCAACATTCATTGATACTCGCCCTCCTTCCGTACACTACAATCACCAGTTTCCTCACTCTCTAGTCTAGTGGATCCTCACTTGTTTAACATAAAAGCAAATGTACTTATTTTTCCTTCGCAGTATTGGAGAATGTGGTTATGAGAAAGTCAGTCACCTTGAAATCAGTTGGTTTTCGTGGGGCATATATACAGGATCAAGCATTAGATCTCTTTTGACATGTAGTCTGCTGTCCTCCAAGGGCTTATTTTGTTGAAATCAACAGAATTAAGTCTAGACTACATGGTTTGAACTTGATAGTTGCTTCATTGAACTCAAAAGTCCACCAGCAAGTCCATTAAATATCTGTCATTAAGGTTTATTGCCTCATCAGTATGACAGAATATATAATACCTGTTGATCCCATGAGTCAACTGGTCTTTTCATAAGAAACATGCTATATGTTTCCATGTCCATGATTGGAGTCAAGGGGCCTGTGAAGAGGGAAGGCCTGCTGCATCCTGGGACTCTTGTTGTGTGAACTGTATTGTTCAGCTCAGCAAAGTGAAATATCCTTTCCCTCAGTGAATGAGGTATTCATGCTGGCAGGCTGCATTTCAGACAGTCTATGTTCAGCTCAGTTTCCTCCTCTGCTCATTTTGCCATTACTTCCTAAACACTTGATAACGGCACGTGATATAATAAAAATTATCATGAAATGGAACAAAACATCAAAAAGGAGTGGCACATCAGAGGAAATGGGAATTAACTTTGGAGACCTATCTGTTTTTAAAAACAAGAAGTGGGAGGAAACATACTGGATGTGCCAATTTTCATGCTTTGATTAAAACTTAATGAGTTTTTTCTTAAATTCTCTGTGGATTTTGGTCTTCCCTTGCTGGCCTGATTGCCATTGCTCCTGTGCCTGACCAAATGCTTGTTGCTTTTGTATTCTTTTTTTTTTTTTTTAGTTATTACAGGATTATTACATCCTCCCTTTCTGCCATTGCTGGCCCCCAAGATGCCTTTTAATCAAATATCTTTAAAGCATTCAGTCAAAATAAAATAAAATCGCAATTATCAATAAAAGATCAGAGCAATCAAAAATTATAAATACCACCAACACAAATTTAAAGGCTGAATACATTTTTACAGGTGTTTATCAGGCACCTAAAAGCCAGTAATGTAGCTTGTTTGTCCAATGAATATGCCTGAGAAAGACATTCCATGCATAGTCTGGCTGCCACTGTGAAAAAGGCCCTATTTCTGGTTAGCTACCTACTGCACCTAGAGCAAAGCTTCTGCATATTATTTTAAAGCATGTGGAGGTAAGTGCATATAGGAGCAGGCTTATATGTCACATAAGTAAGGTTCCATGGCAAGCGACCCTAATGAGAAAAGGAGTGCAAGATGGGTGGGAGTTTCTAAAAAAGAAATTCTGAAGGCACAATTGCAAATAATTCCAAGAAGGAAAAAGGTGGAAGACAGCAGAAGAAGCCAATGTGGCTTCACAAAACCTTAGAGATGTCCTGAAAACAAAAAAGGGGAACTCGGCCCAGGCAGCTAACGACTGTGCCTTGTTCCGGTCTTCCTCGCACCCATGGGTTTTGTGGTTGTCCTATCGGCCAGCCCTCAGGTCTTCGGATGCTGCTCTTAAATGCCAGATCGGTTCAAAATAAGACTGCCCTCATCCACGATTTAATTGTGGATGAGGGAACCGACCTGATGTGCATTACAGAGACCTGAGTGGGTGAGCAGGGAGGAGTTAGTCTCTCCCAGCTATGCCCACCGGGGTATCTGGTTCAGCATCAAGGTAGAACTGAGGGTCGGGGAGGGGGGGTAGCTGTGGTCTATAGGAGTTCCATCTCCCTCTCCAGGCACCCTGTCCAAGTGGCTACTGGTTTGGAGTGCTTGCATCTTGTGTTGGGTCAACGTGACGGATTGGGGATTCTGCTGGTGTACCGCCCACCCAGCTCCCCAACGGTCTCCCTAACTGAGCTGACGGAGGTGGTCTCGGATGTACTGTTGAGATCCCCTAGACTTTTGGTGCTGGGGGATGTCAACATTCATGCCGAGACCACCTTGTCTGGGGCGGCTCAGGACTTCATGGCTTCCATGACAACCATGGGGCTGTCTCAATACGCTGCTGGCCCAACACATATAGCGGGACACACTCTAGATCTAATTTTTGCCGCTGGACTGGGGGATGGTGATCTGCATGTAGGGGATTTTACATCGGTCCCTTTGTCATGGACAGATCACCGCCTGTTGAGGTTTAGACTCACAGCGACCTCTTATTTTATCTATTTATTTAATTAATTTCATTTATAAACCGCCCATAGCCAATGGCTCCCTGGGCAGTGTACAACATACAATAATACAATAAATGAACAAAATCACAGATAAAAATACAAATTCATAATAACACTAAATGATATTAACATAGCTAAAACATTAAAACAGTAAAATACATAGAAATATATTAAAATGCCTGGGAGAATAGGAAGGTTTTAGCCTGGCGCCGAAAGGATAGCAGCATAGGCGCCAGGCGTACCTCCTCGGGGAGACTGTTCCACAATTCGGGGGCCACCACCGAAAAGGCCCTAGATCTTGTCATTACCCTCCGAGCCTCTCGGTGAGACGGTACTCGGAGGAGGGCCTTAGATGTCGAACGAAGTGTACAGGTAGGTTCATAGCGGGAGAGACGTTCCATCAGATATTGCGGGCCCACACCGTGTAAGGCTTTATAGGTCAATACCAGCACCTTGAATCTGGCCCGGAAACAAATCGGCAACCAGTGCAAACGGGCCAGAACAGGTGTAATATGTGAGGACCGAGTGGTCATCGTCAGTAGTCTGGCTGCTGCGTTTTGCACTAGCTGCAGCTTCCGAACTGTCTTCAAGGGCAGTCCCATGTAGAGTGCATTACAGTAATCCAATCTAGAGGTCACTAGAGCATGAACAACTGAGGCGAGGTCGTCACCGCCAAGATAGGGGCGTAGTTGGGCTACCAAACAAAGATGGTAAAACGCATTCCGAGCCACCGAGGCTACCTGAGCCTTGAGTGACAAGGAAGGATCAAAAAGAACCCCCAGACTACGAACCTGTTCCTTCAGGGGGAGTGTAACCCCATCCAGAACAGGATGAACATCCTCCATCTGAGCGGAAAAGGCACTCACCAACAGCGTCTCAGTCTTGTCTGGATTGAGTTTCAGTTTATTAGCTCCCATCCAGTCCATTATCGCGGCCAGGCAACGGTTCAGCACATCAACAGCCTCACCTGAAGCAGATGAAAAGGAGTAATAGAGTTGCGTGTCATCAGCATACTGATGGCAACGTACTCCAAAACTCCGGATGACCGCACCCAGAGGCTTCATGTAGATGTTGAAAAGCATGGGGGACAGAACCGATTCCTGAGGGACTCCACAATGGAGAGTCCAGGGTATCGAGCAATGTTCCCCAAGCACTACCTTCTGGAGACGATCCGCCAAGTAGGAGCGGAGCCACTGCCAAGCAGTACCCCCAACTCCCAACCCCACGAGTCTCTCCAGAAGGATACCATGGTCGATGGTATCAAAAGCAGCTGAGAGATCAAGGAGAATCAACAGAGTTACACTCCCCCTGTCCCTCTCCTGACAAAGGTCATCGTACAGGGCGACCAAGGCTGTTTCTGTGCCAAAACCGGGCCTAAAACCGGATTGAAATGGATCTAGATAATCGGTTTCATCCAAGAGCGCCTGGAGCTGGCTGGCAACCACCCGTTCCAAGACCTTGCCCAGAAATGGAACATTCGCTACCGGTCGATAGTTGTTCAAATTATCTGGGTCCAAGGACGACCTCTTCAAGAGAGGTCTCACTACAGCCTCCTTGAGACAACGAGGGACAACTCCCTCACTCAAGGAGGCATTGATCACTTCCTTGGCCCAGCCGGCAGTTCCAGCCCGGCTAGCTTTAACTAGCCAAGAAGGGCAAGGGTCGAGTACCGACGTGGTTGCACGCACCAGTCCAAGCATCTTGTCAACTTCCTCAAGCTGCACTGACTGAAACTCATCCAACAACTGAGAACAAGACCGTGATCTAGGTACCTCAATGGATTCAACTGTCCTAACATTAGAGTTGAGGTCCCTACGGATGCATGCGATTTTATTTTGGAAGTGCCCCGCAAACTCATTGCAGCGGGCTTCAGATGACTCTGTAGTATCCTGAGGGCCAGAGTGTAGAAGCCCACGTACTACCTTAAAAAGCTCCGCTGGGCAGCATAAAGATGATCCAATAGTGGCAGCAAAATAACACTTTTTTGCTGCCCTTACCGCTTCTATGTACAACTTAGTGGAGGCACTTACCAAAGCATAATTGCATCCGTCAGGAGTTCGCCTCCACCTACACTCTTCCCTCTGCAAGGGTGGGGGACCCATTAAGATGGTCCGCCCCCAGAGACTAATGATTCCTGAGGACTTTCAAAAGGCTCTGGGGAGTTTTTCGGTTGAAAAGGCTGGCGCTCCTGTTGAAGCCCTGGTGGTACTGTGGAACGCAGAAATGACCCAGGCGGTTGACACGATCGCCCCTGTGCGCCCTCTTCGGTGTAGAGCTCATGCAGCTCCATGGTATACTTTGGAGCTGAGAGCGATGAAACAGCATAGAAGATGGCTTGAGTGCAGATGGAGGCGTACTCCTGATGGATGCAATTATGCACTGGTAAGTGCCTACACTAAGCTGTATTTAGAGGCAGTGAGGGCAGCAAAGAAGCAACATTTTGCTGCCACCATTAAATCATCGATCTGCCGTCCAGCGGAGCTTTTTAAAATTGTCCGAGGGCTATTACATTCTGGCCCTATGGACATGGTGGAGTCATCGCAGGCGCGCTGTAATGAATTTGCTAGGCATTTCCAGGATAAAATCTCTTGCATCCGCCAGGACTTAGACTCCAAGGTTGTAGCAGTAGAATCGAATGAGGTGTCCAGCGCACAGTCTCGTCCTAATTTTTTGGATGAGTTTCAGTTGGTACAGCTTGAGGACGTTGACAAGGTGCTTGGACTGGTGTGTGCGACACTTCTAAGTTGGATCCTTGCCCTTCTTGGCTAATAAAAGCTAGCAGGAATGGAACAGCCGGCTGGGCCAGGGCAGTGATTAACGCTTCACTGCAGGAAGGAGTGGTCCCTGGCCTCCTGAAAGAGGCGACTGTAAGACCACTCCTGAAGAAAACGTCCCTGGACCCAGAAAACCTTAACAACTATAGGCCGGTAGCTAACGTTCCATTCCTTGGCAAGGTCCTGGAACGAGTGGTTGCCAACCAGCTCCAGACACTCTTGGATGACACTGATTATCTGGACCCATTTCAGTCGGGTTTTAGACCCGGTTTTGGCACGGAGACAGCCTTGGTCGCCCTGTACGATGACCTCTGTTGGGAGACAGACAGGGGAAGTGTGACCCTGTTGATTCTCCTTGATCTCTCAGCGGCTTTCAATACCATTGACCATGGTATCCTTCTGGGACAACTCACTGATTTGGGAGTGGGCGGTACTGTATGGCAATGGTTCCGCTCCTACCTGGTGGGTCGTCTCCAGAGGGTAGTGCTTGGGGAGCATTGCTCGGCACCCTGGGATCTCCAGTATGGGGTCCCGCAGGGGTCAGTTCTGTCCCCCATGCTTTTTAATATCTATATGAAGCCGCTGGGTGTGGTCATTAGGAGCTTTGGAGTGCGTTGCCATCAGTATGCTGATGACACGCAGCTCTATTTCTCCTTTTCATCTTCTCCAGGTAAGTCTGTCGGTGTGCTGAACCGATGTCTAGCTGCGACAATGGACTGGATGAGAGCTAACAAACTGAGGCTTAATCCAGACAAGACTGAGATGCTGCTGGTGGGTGGTTCTCCTGACAGGATGGGGGGTGTTCAACCTGTTCTGGAGGGAGTTGCACTCCCCCTGAAGGAACAGGTTCGTAGCTTGGGAGTTCTTTTAGATCCATCCCTGTCACTTGAGGCTCAGGTAGCCTCGGTGGCATGGGGTGCTTTTTACCAACTTCGGCTGGTGGCCCAGCTACGCCCCTATCTGGACAGAGAGAACCTCGCTTCAGTAGTTCATGCGCTGGTAACCTCGAAATTAGATTACTGCAATGAGCTCTACGTGGGGCTGCCTATGAAGACGGTTCGGAAACTGCAGCTTGTGCAGAATGCAGCGGCCAGACTGCTCACGGGGACCAGACGGTTCGACCACATAACACCGATTCTGGCCCGCTTGCACTGGCTGCCTATTTGTTTCCGGGCCCGGTTCAAAGTGCTGGTTCTGACCTACAAAGCCTTACACGGCACAGGACCACAATACTTGTTGGAATGCCTCCTCCATTATGAACCTGCCCGTACACTAAGCTCATCATCAAAGACCCTCCTCCGAGTTCCTACTTATAGGGAAGCTCGGAGTGTGGCAAAGCGGAAAAAGGCTTTTTCTGTGGTAGCCCCCGAACTGTGGAATGATCTCCCAGAGGAGATATGCCTGGCGCCAACGTTACTATCTTTCCGGCGCCAGGTTAAAACTTTTCTCTTCACCCAGGCTTTTTAACATGTTTGTATGCGCTGATATTGTTTTTAATTTTTTAACATTTTAAACTTTGTGTTTATATTGTTACACGTTTATTGTATTTTTGATGTTTCTTGTCTTGTGAACCGCCCAGAGAGCTTCGGCTATGGGGCGGTCTATAAGTTTAATGAAATAAATAAATAAATAAATAAAAAAGGACACATATAGGAAATGGAAGGAAGGCCAGGCCACAAAGGAATAGTACAGACAGGTAGCACTGGATTGCAGGGATGGCGTCAGGAAGGCTAAAGCTGAGAATGAGCTGACATTAGCGAGAGATGCCAAGCAACAAAAAAGCTTTCTTCAGGTACATCCATAGTAAAAGACAGAGAAAAGAAATTGTGGTTCAGCTACTCAGTGAGGATGGGAAAATGATTTTAAAAAATGACAAAGAAAAGGCAGAAGTGTTCAATTCCTACTTTGGCTCAGTCTTCTCTCAAAAGAGTGTCTATGATCCTCCTGGCAAACGTGAAGTTGAAGGGGCAGGATTGCAATTTGAGATTAATAGACAAATGGTCAAGGATACCCAATCACCTTGAATACATTCAAATCTGCAGGGCCTGATGAACTGCATCCTAGAGTATTGAAGGAACAACTCTCGGAACTGCTGAGTGAAATCGTGGAGGATGGGAGAAGTGCAGGATGACTGGAGGAGGGCTAATGTTTTCCCAATCTTCAAAAAGGGCAAAAAGGAGGAACCGGGGAACTACAGAACAGTAATCCTGACATCAATCCCTGCGAAAATTCTGGAGCAGATTATGAAGTGGTCAGTCCGTAAGCACCATGAAAACAATGCAGTGATTATGAGAAGTCAACATGGATTTATCAAGAGCAAATCTGGCCAGACTAATCATATTTCATTTTCTGATCAGGTAATCTTCCTGGTAGACTGTGGTAATGCTGCAGAAATATTATATCTCAACTTCAGCAAAGCTTTTGACAAAGTGCCTCATGATATTCTGATTAGCAAGCACGTTAAATGTGGGCTGGATGGAACAATTATCAGGTGGATCCACAGTTGGCTACAGAACCATACTCAAAGAGTGCTTGCTTATCAATGGTTCCTTCTCAAACTGGGGTGGGGGGAAGTGAGTGGGGTACAGCAGGGCACTGTCCTGGGCCCAGTGCTCTTCAACATGTTTATTAACGGCTTGGATAAGAAACTGCAAGGAATGGTTATCAAATTTGCAGATGATACAATATTGGAAACGATAACTAACACCTTGGAAGACAGAAACAAAAGTGATCAAGTGATCTTAATAGGCTGGAGCGCTGGGCTGAAAACAACAGAATTAAATTTAACACGGATAAGTGCAAAGTTCTACACTTGGGAAAAAAGGAAGCAAATGAACAGTTATAAGATGGGGAATACTTGGCTCAGCAGTACTACATCCAAGAAGGATCTTGCAATCGCTGTTGATCACAAGCTGAATATGAGCCAACAGTGCAATGTGGCTGCAGAAAAGGCAAATGCAGTTCATTTAGGCTGTATTAACAGACGTACAGTTTCCAAATTGCATGAAGTACTAGTTCCCCTCTATTTGGCACTGGTTAGGCCTCATCTTGAGTACTGCATCCAGTTTGAACACCACGCTTTAAGAAGGATGCAGACAAACTGGAATGGGTTCAGAGGAGAGCAACAAGGATGATTAGGGGACTGGAAACAAAGCCCTATGAGGAGAGACTGAAAGAACTGGGCATGTTTAGCCTTGAGTAGAGATGAGTGAGGAGAGATGAAATAGCACTCTTCAAGTACTTGAAAGGTTGTCACACAGAGGAGGGCCAGGATCTCTTCTCGATCATCCCAGAGTGCAGGAAACGGAATAATGTGCTCAAGTTACAGGAAGCCAGATTTTGGCTGAACATCAGGAAAAACTTCCTAACTGTTAGAGCAGTACAAGAATGGAACCAATTGCCTAGGGAGGTGGTGGGCTCTCCAACACTGGAGTCATTCAAGAGGCAGCTGGACAGCCACATGTCAGGCATGCTTTAATTTGGATCCCTCCATTTAGCAGGGAGTTGGACTTTATTTAAAAATTAGTAATAATTGAATTAACTGATTGACTGATGAGTAGATAGCCCTATTTTTTTAAAGCCATATGTTCTCCTGTGTCATCAGAGAAAACAAGTAGCAACTCTATTTAGTATAGCTAAATTGTTCTACTGTGAAAAAGAATGTCCAATAATCTATTTGGAGGCATATCATTTATTTTTTAGGTCTCATCTCCCTGATTGGGGAACAAAATAATTTGCTTGCTTTCCATTTATATTATGTTATCTTTTCCCTCTCCAACTGTGGAGGAAAAATTGCCCACTGATAGGGATGCTATCCCACTGAGTAAGCTCCCTGAGTAGGGATATTATTATTATGCATGTGGCATAGCACAATGGTTCCTAAACTTTTTTCCACATGGACCACTTGAAAATTGCTGAGGGTCATGGCAGACCACTTAATTATTTCACTGCCTGTTGTAACAATTGGAATGTGCTGTGCAAGATGCTATATGCTTTTTAATTGTATTTTATTGCTTTTTTATTTTATATATTGTCTTTTATTTATTACATATAAATATAATTCTATGGAATTCAAATTGTTAAATGTTCTTCACAGACATGCTGTGGACTCCCTGAATCAAGCTTATGGACTACTGATGGTCACAGTTTGGGAACCCCTAGCCTAGCACATGTGACTGGTACCTTCTCAGCACACACTCACAAAATAATCAAATTTGTAATCCATTCTTTTTGCAAGAGGAAGATATATATATATGAGATTATCCTCTTTTATCATCACAGCAGTGCTATAAGGAGAGAGAAAGAGAGAGAGAGACTGGCCTAAAATGAGCTAGTAAGCTTCATGGCTGATCAGAATCTGAACTTGTATCTCTGTAGTTCATTGTCAACATTGCATTACATCACAGTGGCTTTGGCAAAAAAAAAAATGTCCCGAGCTCTTGCTGATATTTGGTTTGGTAATATTAGCTTAATTATTGTTGTTGTTATTTAAACTTGTTCATCACTTATTACTCAAAGGTCTCCAAGTAATTTACAACACATTTAAAAGCATGAACATAAACCCATTATACCATTAAAAGCATTCATATAAAACAGCTAGCAGTCATTTTATCTTACAGATAATAAAAATGTAAGAATGTCATCACACAGACCCCATTTTCCTCTCAGTGTCCTTCAACTGCAGCTTTATTCAAATCTCTGCCATTGTTTAAAACAGCCACTGTTTTCTTTTTAGGGTCCCACCTTTCTCACTATACTCAGACTTCTTTCTCTTCTCTTCCTGAGCTGTCTCATGTGAGAGAGATAAAGGGTGCACAGACCTCAAATATTCCATAGTATCTTTACACGTTTTATTTCGTTTCTGGTACCATGTGTTGCCTTCAACAGGAAGTTCCAGATTCAATGTAGTAATTTAGAACAGGTATGTTATTAACAAGCAAACACCCGTGTATGTACAATATCCATCAACTAAACTTAACCTTTTCCAACTGAACAAGCTAACTAACAGCCTTACTTTTAAGATTCTATTCATGTTAAAGCTACAGTAATATATGTCATCATGGGTGTATGTGTGTAAAGGGGGGGTGCAGAAATGGAGGAAGGGAGGAGGCATGGAAATGGGGATGGTCTGTGTGCAAGGGGGAGTTGAGGAAAGGAAGGAGGAGGAGGGAAGAAAAAGAGGGTGAAGGTGAAAAGGAGAGTGGAAAAGGGGGTGCAAAAAGGAGGAAGCAGGAAGCATAGGGGAATGGGGTGGGTGAAGATGAAAGTGGGGGTATGAAAGGGACTACAGAACAGGAAGAGATGATGGCTTCATAATTGAGCACAAGGTGAAAAGCGTGCTTAGATGTTGCAATGTGTGGGAGGAGGAAGATGCAGGAAGTTAGCATGGGGGACAGTGGACATGATCTTCACTGCACGACAGCTTAAAGAAAAATGCAGGGAGCAAAACCGACCTCTGTATACGGCGTTTATTGATCTGACTAAGGCCTTTGATACTGTAAATCGAACTGCTCTCTGGACCATTCTTCTGAAAATTGGATACCCTGATAAATTTGTGAATATTTTGCAACTCCTCCGTGACAACATGACGGCAACAATTTTGGATAACAATGGCTCTCAAAGTGACCCATTCAAAGTGGGATCAGGCGTCAAACAGGGATGTGTCATTTCTCCGACCTTATTTGCTACTTTCATCACCATGATTCTACACCTTGTTGAGGGGAAACTTCCCACTAGTATGGAAATCACATATCGAACAGATGGAAAGCTTTTTAATCTCAGTAGGCTGAAAGCAAAAACTAAGGTAATTACAACCTCTGTCACAGAACTTCAATATGCCGATGATAATGTTGATCACTTTTCTTATCTCAGCAGCCATCTCTCTATAAAAGCTGACATCGACGCTGCCTGAAATTCAGCATCGTCTGAGCTCTGTGAGTGCCGCATTCTCCTGAATGTAGAGTGTTTGAGGATCGGGATATTTGCAGGGAGACCAAAATGCTTATTTACAAAGCCACTGTACTACCGACCTTACTGTACACCTGTGAAACATGGACCATCTATAAACGCCACTCCCAACTTCTGGAAAGATTCCACCAATGCTGCCTCCGGAAAATTCTGCAAATTACTTGGGAAGATAGGCGGACTAATGTTAGCGTATTGGAAGAAGCAAAGACCACCAGTGTTGAAACAATGATCCTCCAACATCAACTTCCCTGGACTGGCCATGTTGTTCGAATGCCTGATCACCGTCTTCCAAAGCAGGTACTTTACTCCCAAATTAAGGATGGAAAACGGAATATCAGTGGACAGCAAAAGAGGTTTAAAGATGTTCTCAAAGCTAATATAAAAAAATGTAACATAAGCATCAAGAACTGGGAAGCCTTGGCCCATGAGCGTCCCAATTGGAGGTCAGCCATTATCAAAGGTGCTATGCACTTTGAAGAAGCACGAGTACAGGGCAAAAGGGACAAACAAACTAAGCGGAAGGCACTTCAAGCAAATCCTCATCGTGACCATCTTCCATCTGGAAACCTATGTCCTCACTATGGAAGGCTGTGTGGATCCAGAATTGGCCTCCACAGTCACTTACGGACGCACCGTTAAAGACCTTACCCTGGAAGACAGTCTTACTCGGCCACGAGTGATCGCCAATGAATGAATGGTCTGTGTGCAAAGGGGAATTGCACAAATGAAGGAGGAGGCATGGACATAGAATTAAGGTGAAAATGGGAGCAAAGCAGTGCTGCAAAAGAGAAGAGAAGTTTCTTGAGAAATGGGGTTGGGAAGGTGGAAACGGTGCTTAGCGGTTGCATGGGGTGGAAAAGGGAAGCTCTAGGGGGTTAATGTGAAGTGAGTGGTGGATGGCCGCTGAGCAGAGTGAGCAGGGGTGCAGCCCCATGTGTGTGTGTGATAGATAGATAGATAGATAGATAGATAGATAGATAGATAGATAGATAGATAGATAGATAGATAGATAGATAGATAGATAGATAGATAGATAGATAGATAGATAGATAGATAGATAGATAGATAGATAGATAGATAGATAGATAGATAGATTATGCCAAGGGCATAATTGACAGATGTGTTTATGAGAGAGAAAAAAAGAGGGGGGGACAGCATGTTTTTAGGAGCAGGCTGAAACTCAACGTTCCATGGTGTATCTCAAAATAAACATGTTGTGGTTGTTTCCCTTTTTATACCTCAGAATAACCATAGCAATGGTATCTTCACAAGACAAGCAATTATCTCCTTCTCTGCCCTTTTCTTTGTATGTATGTGTGCGCACATTGCATTTTTGTTATTCTTTTTAAAAATGGATTTGTGCCTTTGGCATGCTGCCTAGGACCTAGAACCATGGGGGGGGGGGTTGTGTAACAACCAGCAAAAAAAGACTGTGCAGAAGTAGTAAGTATAAAGAGATCTGTAAGTGAGTTGGGGGAACTATCACTTGCTATCTGAAATACACTGGATGGGGGGGCACCTCCTCCATGCTCCCCACATTGTGCTTCTTGCTTGTGCACATCTTTGTCTGACAAATGATTCCCTAATTTTTTCTTTCTGGTTATATGTTAATTGTGCAAAAATGTGTTGAAAGAGAAATGTTAACATTAATGCATATACCAACCTATTAAACATACATTAACAATTTTAACATAGCTCAGTTTTAAGTTGTAACATGATGGAGCGATTCTTTCCTTTTACAGACAATGCAGAAGCCCCAGGCTATAAACACTAATGAACTGGCTGTCTATGGAGAAGTAGGCCATCACTGTTCATATCCAGGGATGCTTTGTTACAGTGATCTCTCTCTCCCCCCCCCTTTTCGCTCTTGCTCTGTGCCACACACACAGACACACACAGACACACACAGACACGCACATAAGCCTCTGTGTGTGCTGCACATCTGACTTCACTCCATTGACTTTGAAAGAGTTTCTCCCCTTGTACCCTGATGTAGCTGAGATTAGAATATGTTGTACAATTCTGGGTTAGGCTTGTGCCATAAAAGCTCAGAAGCGAACTGCAGGGTACCAATGGCCGCACCTTCTCCATCAAAGCTGCTTGTCCCCTGCCATGCTTCATCAGCTCCTCCTTGACAAGAGAGGCTCCCAGTGTTACCTGTGAAACCTATCAAGGGATTTGGGCACAGCAGGAGCGCCATGTGCTGGGTTTGATGTGCACAGAGAGAGGCAAAGGAGAACCTCCCCCAGGCCAGAGCTGCTGGAAAAGTGGATAAATTAAGAGCCGCGCTGCCATGTCTTTTCAACCCCAGTGCCCTAGATATAGCCAAATGCAATGTATGTGAGTTTACTTCTGCTTGCAGCTCTCCAAGCCAGCTGGGAATGGATGACAGGGATCCTGCCAGCCTTCTTGTCAGATCAAGGCGGTAAACATAAAGAAGATACCAGATCAGAAAGGTTCCATGTTTTGTTTTCAATGTGTTTCTGAAAGATGTTGAATCTTGTTCAGAATTTGCAATCTCACTATGAAGTGGTGTTGATTTGACAATACAGTGGACCAGATTTTAAGCCTCTGTAACATAATCCTCCATGGAATTCTGGTGAAATGAGATCTCCACCAAACTAAAAAAGGGTTGTTGTTTTTAAAGGCATCAGCTATTTCCACATTCTGAAAATAGGGGCTAGCTGGCAATAGCCCTAGGAAGACCACAGTTCATGATATGATTGATGGGCAGCAAATTTGATATGAAGCCATAAAGGAACTGCACCCATTGTTGCCTGAACCCCTCAGATATTTTTTTGAAGTAAACCCTATATACTGGCAGTGCTATACAAATAATCTCATAAACAGCCAGTTTCTTTAAGGCTCTTTATTTGCAAATTGTTACACAGCATTGCATAGAAAGTTGCCAAGTCAGACCACTGATGCATCTATCTCTGCATTTACAGTGACTGGCAGAGGCTCCTCAGGATTTCAGACAAAAGTATTTACCAACCCAAATTGTGTTTGCATTTTGACAAATTTATAGGACAGTACAATATCTCAGAGAGGAAGTCAGGTCTTCTGCTCCCCTGGTGCATTCACTATAGCTGCCCAATTTCCCTGCATTTTAAAGTTAGATAGAAATATCTGTTGGTTATAAGTACGTTCTTAAACCGCAAGGTTTTTTTGCCTATTAGTGAATTTCTCTGCATTTTAATCCGGGAGGTAAGAAATGGGATCCTGTGCAAGTTTGCTGAGAATGGATTGATTATTTGCATGCTTATTGAGTTTAGTGAGATTAACTCCCCTGCAATCATGCTTAGGATAGGTGAAACTGACCACAGGGATGGGGAGGGGAGGAGGAGGGAGGGGAGGAAAGGGAGAGGGGAGAAGGGGGATGGGAGCAGGCAGGAGGGGGAGGGGAGGAGGATAGGTTTGATCATTTGTATGTTATTGCTGTTATTAAATGCCAGATCGGTATATAATAAAACCTCCCTTGTCCACGATTTGATTGTGGATGAGGCAGCCGATCTGGCATGTATAACCGAGACCTGGGTGGGTGAGCAGGGAGGAGTTGGTCTCTCTCAGCTCTGCCCACTGGGGTACTTGGTTCAGCATCATGGTAGATCTGAGGGTCGGGGAGGTGGGGTTGCTGTCGTCTATAAGAGTTCCATCTCACTCACCAAGCACCATGTTCATTCAGTTACTGGCCTGGAGTGTTTGCACCTTGTGTTGGGCCAGAGGGACAGGCTGGGAATCCTTTTGGTGTACCGCCCACCTTGCTGCCCAATGGCTTCCCTAACTGAGCTGGCGGAAGTGGTCTCGGATATATTGTTGAGGTCCCCCAGACTAATAGTACTGGGGGATTTCAACATTCATGCCGAGACCACTTTGTCTGGCGCGGCTCAGGACTTCATGGCTTCCATGACAGCCATGGGGCTGTCTCAATAGGTTTGTGGTCCAACACATGTATCGGGGCACACTCTAGACCTTGTTTTTGCTACTGAGCATGGGGAAAGTGATCTGGATGTGGGGAGTTTTACAACACTCCCTTTGTCATGGACAGACCACTGCTTGCTGAAGTTTAGACTTTCAGTAACCTCTTCCCTCTGCAATGGTGGGGGACCTATTAAAATGGTCCGCCCCCGGAGACTAATGGATCCTGAAGGTTTTCAAAGGGCTCTGGGGGATTTTCCGGCTGATAGGACTGGCGCTCCTGCTGAAGCCCTGGTCGCTCTGTGGAATACGGAGATGACCCGGGCTGTAAACACAATCGCTCCTGCACGCCCTCTCCTGTGTAGAGCTCATACAGCTCCATGGTATACTCCGGAGCTGAGAGCGATGAAGCAAGATAGGAGGAGGCTTGAGCGGAAATGGAGACGAACTCCCGACGGATACAATTATGCGCTGGTTAGTGCTTCGACTAAGCTCTATGTAGGAGCAGTGAAGGCAGCTAAAAAACATCATTTTGCTGCCACTATTAAATCATCTCTTTGCCGCCCAGCGGAGCTCTTTCGAGTTGTCCGGGGGCTTCTCCATTCAAACCCTCCGGACACGGTGGAATCATTGGAGGCCCGCTGTAATCAGTTTGCCGATCACTTCCAGAATAAGATCTCATGTATACGCCAGGACCTAGACTCTCAAGTTATAGCAGTAGATCCTAGTGAGATGTCCGGAGCACAGTCTTGTCCTGTTTTGTTGGATGAGCTTCAGTTGGTTCAACTCGAGGACGTGGACAAGGTGCTTGGACAGGTGCGTGCAACCACTTCGGTACTGGATCCTTGCCCCTCCTGGCTGATAAAAACTAGCAGGAATGGAACAGGTAGCTGGGCCAAGGAAGTGATAAATGCCTCTTTACGAGAGGGAGTGTTCCCGGGCTGTCTGAAAGAGGCAGTGGTGAGACCACTCCTGAAAAAGCCTTCCTTGGACCCAGACAATTTTAACAGCTACAGGCCAGTGGCGAATGTTCCATTCCTGGGAAAGGTCTTGGAACGGGTGGTTGCTGGCCAGCTCCAGGCGCTATTGGATGAAACTGATTATCTAGATCCATTTCAATCGGGTTTTAGGCCCGGTTTTGGCACCGAGACAGCCTTGGTCGCCCTGTACGATGACCTATGTCGGGAAAGAGACAGAGGGAGTGTAACTCTGTTAATTCTCCTTGATCTCTCAGCGGCTTTTGATACCATCGACCATGGTATCCTTCTGGAGAGGCTCGAGGAGTTGGGAGTTGGAGGTACTGCTTGGCAGTGGTTCCGCTCCTACTTGGCGGGTCGTCTCCAGAAGGTAGTGCTTGGGGAACATTGCTCGACACCGCGGGCTCTCCAATATGGGGTCCCACAGGGGTCAGTTTTGTCCCCCCTGCTTTTTAATATCTACATGAAGCCGTTGGGAGAGGTCATCAGGAGTTTTGGAGTGCGTTGTCATCAGTATGCTGATGACACGCAGCTCTACTTCTCCTTTTCATCTTCTTCAGGTGAGGCTGTCGATTTGCTGAACCGTTGCCTGGCCGCGACAATGGACTGGATGAGAGTTAACAAACTGAAGCTCAATCCAGACAAGACTGAGATGCTGTTGGTGGACGGGTTCTCTGATCGGATGGTGGATATATACCCTGTCCTGGATGGGGTTACACTCCCCCTAAAGGACCGGGTTCGTAGCCTGGGAGTCTTTTTAGACTCTTCCCTCTCACTTGAGGCTCAAGTAGCCTCGGTGGTTAGGAATGCGTTTTACCAACTTCAGTTGGTAGCCCAGCTACGTCCCTATTTGAGTAAGGAGGACCTTACATCAGTGGTACATGCTCTGGTAACCTCACGTTTGGATTACTGTTATGCGCTTTACGTAGGGCTACCTTTGAAGACAGTTCGGAAGCTACAACTAGTGCAAAATGCGGCGGCCAGATTGCTGACAAGGACCAAGCGGTCCGAGCATATAACACCTGTTCTGGCCAGCTTGCACTGGTTGCCAATATGTTTCCGGGCTAGATTCAAAGTGTTGGTATTAACCTATAAAGCCTTATACGGTGCGTGACCACAATACATTGCGGAATGCCTCTTCCGATATGAACCGGCCCGTGCACTACGTTCTGCTACGAAGGCCCTCCTCCGGGTTCCAACTCACAGGGAGGCCTGGAGGGTGATGACAAGATCTAGGGCCTTCTCAGTGGTGGCCCCCGAACTATGGAACAGTCTCCCCAAGGAAGTACGCCTGGCGCCGACTCTGCTCTCCTTCCGGCGCCAGGTCAAAACCTTTTTATTCTCTGAAGCATTTTAAGTTACACTGATTTACTTTTAAAAATGTTTATTGTATTGGATTGTTGATTGTATTTTAGTATTATTTTGTTATTCGTTGTATTTTTATGCTATTTTATGTTCACCGCCCAGAGAGCTATTGCTAGTCGGGCAGTATATAAATTTAATAAATAAAATAAAAATAAAAAATAAAATATGTTTATTGAGTTCAATGGGATTTACTGCCATGCAATCATGCTTAGGATAGGTAAAACTGACTGGGGGGAGGGACGGCTGGAGTGGACAGGGAATGAAGAAGAAGGAAGAGGGGAGGGGAGGAGGAAGGGAGAGGAGAGAGGAAGGAGGGGAAAGCCAGGTGTCATCATTTGCATGCTTATTGAGTTCAATGGGATTTACTCCTATGCAATCATGATTAGGATAGGTAAAACTGACCATGGGGGAGGAGGGGGGAAGGGAGAGTAGAGGGAAGGAGAAAAGGAGGGAAGAGGAGAACACAATAAAGGGGATGGAAAAGGAGGGGATTAGAGTGGGAGGGGCAAAGGAAGGGAGAGGGGAGGGCAGGTTTGATCATTTGCATGCTTATTGAGTACAATGGTATTTACTCCCGTGCAATCACGCTTAAGATAGGTAAAACTGACCTTGGGGAGGAGGAGAGGGAGGGGAGGGGGAGGGGAAGTAGAGGATTTGAAGGGGATGGGGATGGGGATGGGGAGGGAAGGGGCAAGAGGGAGGGGATAGGAGGGAGGAGAAGGGAGGGTGGGTTTGATCATTTGCATGCTTTTTTGAGTTCAGTGGGATTTACGCTTAGGATAGGTGAAACTGAACTTGGGGAGGGGCAGGGAGGGGGAGGTTTTGCCTACCAAACAGTGTTTACAAAATGCATATATCAGGTGAAAGTATGCATAAAAATAAATAGATGAAACTAACATATAAAAAGGCCTTATGTGACGAGAAAGTGCTTGCAAAAATGTGTACGTTAGTCAAAACAACCTAAAAAAATCATTAAGAGAAATTTGCACTAAAATGTTGGAGAATTTTCATGAGGATTTTTTTTAAAAAAAATTACAAATTGCTGCAGAAATATAGAGAACTATATTTAAGGCTGGAAAAATGAGAAATTGAGAGAACCAAAATTGACAGATCTTGCCAGTAGCCATTGACAGCCTTATCCTCCATAAATCTGTCTAATCCCTTTTTAAAGCCATCCAGAGGAGCTGGGTAGAAGATAGAATGACACCTTGCGGATCACAGTTAACGTGGCAAGATTCTCTGCTTCAGCTGTTACCTGCAGGAGAGTGATGATGGCAAATAACAATAATGGATAATCTTGGGGGGGCTATTGCACATTGATGTATTTATTCCACACTATTAGTGCCATATTATCTCATGCGGCTGCTGTTTGTTTCCTTCTCTGTACAATATTGATATGTTTTATCATTTTATTGTTTTAATATTTTATAGTGCTGGTCTTTGACCGTAATAATAAATGATTGATTGATTGATTGATTGATTGATTGATTGATTGATTGATTGACACCTTGACAACAGGGACGAGGAACCTCAGGGCTTGGAACTGAATGCCCTTCGAGACTTTACCCAGGCCATGCCCCTGACTGGGCCCTGCTTTGTGTCCCCCTCAAGCGCTTTAGCCTGGCTGGAATGTGTTCTTGAGCTGTGATACTGCCTCTTGCTTGCCTGGATGAAGGATGGAAATATGCATGTTTGCGCACACAGTAGGGATGTGTAAAATTTGTTTATTCAGTTCACATTTAAAGCCGAATCTATTAAATCCACACTTTCCAAAACAATATGAGAACTGAAACACAGCAGTCCTTCGAAATTCACACTTATTTGAATTTTGTGATACAGTTTGCCAACCAAAAAATTGTCACAAAAATGTATTAGGGGAAAGTGTACATAAAAATTAATACATGAGTGAAAATAATGTACAAAAATGCATTATATGACAAGAAATAGCTTGCCAAAATGTGTACATTAGTCAAAACTGTCTACGAAAACGTGTTTGTTAGGAAGAATTTGCACTAAAATGATGGAGAATTTTCATGAGGATTTTTTTTTTAAATCACAAATTGCTGCCAAAATGTGGAGAACTGAATTTAAGATTGGAAAAATGTACTGACATTGACAGATCTTTCTATCCCTACCCTAGTGTATAGAAATCTTTGACTTTTGCATGACTGGCATGTAACCGACTGTACAAAGGGAAGAGGCATATCCTTTGCTCCACCCACTTTTGCCCCTGGCCATGCCCACTGCTGACATGCAGCATCAGAAAAGTTACCTGTCAGGGAATGCAAGTCCTGGACTGAAAAAGGTTCCCCACACCCCTGTTTTCAGGAATGCTAAAGAGAGATGGGGGTATGATATTGCATTTTGACCTGTCAGTTCCTGTTGTAACCAATATGGAGGTTTTTAAAGCATTTTAATTAGAAAAACAACTGCAGTGAATGATGATTCTTGATTAATTGGTTATAATCTCTGACCGGTGTCAGTGCTTGTTGAGGTAGCTTCTCCCTCCTTACTGACCAATATTCTCTAATACTGGCAAACAAGCTGTGAAAATTAAAGGGGGGGTTTACAGAAGGTTGAGCAATGGATGGGTCGTGGTGGAGAGCACCAAGAGATTTCAGTTACAGCCTGGATGCATTTTCTGGACACAGAAAAGTGTGGATTACTGCGAACAGCTGGCGTAGATTCAATAATCAAGAGCTTCGAAAGAAAAGCCTATTCCCCCCCTCATCCCATAGCATTAGAACACAGGATACCAAAGCTGCCAAATTTACAACTGAAATCTGCACACACCAAATTGCAAAGTCCCCTTGACTCTCATTTCAGTGCTCCTGGCTCATTATGAATCCGTGCAGCTTTTGATGTATAGTCCCTTCCAAAGAACACTGAAGTATTCAGCAACCCTCAGTCTTTGTTCTAATATTATGGGAACAGGGGGAGGGGGGCGGAAAAGAAGGCCTTACTCTGCAATCCTATGCATGTTTTTTCAGAAGAAGAAAGTGAGAATAAGATTCCAGACTCCAGATGGAAAGCAGGGTTAGCAATGTTATGTCCAGTGATACAAGTCTCAGTTCTATAAGCAGATGATTTTGACATTCAGTATCCGTTTAACAGGTAAGGCACATCAACTTTTATGTCTATCAAGCTGACTCATAGTGGGTACAGTAAGCTACTTCTCTGGGTGGGATTAGGCAGCACAAGTTTTCCTGTCTCCTCAGCAGCAACCCAATATATTTTTGGAACAGCAAAGTGTGCCCATCCTTAGTCAATGTATATAGGCTGGGCAAGTTGTTTTGGTACCTGAAGCAGAAAATCCCACAAGCACCTCTCGCTGGGAGTAAAAATGCAGTAATACTAAACCAAGTAACAAGTTGCTGACTCAAAATCAGCTGCTTGAGATAGCTGCCTCACTCTCCACAATGGTAGAGCTACCCCAACCCTGCCTGAACATGCCTCTGCTGATTATATTCATTTCGTCTGCAATAGCCCCACCCCCACCCTGGTGGTTGCCCTTTGCACCGGGCACACAAAAAAGATATAGGAGAAAACACTAATTGCCATATGATATGTTATCAATATGTCAAAATACACCAGCAGCTGCAGTGCAGAAATGGCAGACCGTGCACTGCACGGTGCCTTGGTGTTCATGCACACCACATTCATTCACCTGCATATGGATGAAAGAGAAGGGGCACCCAATCCCTACTCAGAGATTTAAGTTCTAGACATTCTAGATGACAACGTGAGCATTTTAATAAGGCAGCCTTTGCTCAACCTGGTACCCTCCAAATGTTTTGGACTACAATAGTGGTTCCCAAACTTTTTTCCCCATGGACCACTTGAAAATTGCTGATGGTCTTGGTGAATCATTTAATGATTTTTCTGTCTGTTGTAGCAATTGTAATGCTCTGTGCTAAGATGTATGATTTTTAATTGTATTTGTATTCCTTCTTTTATTTCTTTTATTATATTACAATTTGCATTCCATAGAATTAAAATTGTAATACAATAAAATACAATATAAGAAATAAAAGAAGCAATACAAATATAATTTAAAAATTGATATCAATATTTAATGTGGCCAGGCCATCAACCACCTGAATGAAGTGCATGGACCATTGGTGGTCCATCGACCACAGTTTGGGAACCTCTGGACTACAACTCCCATCAGCCACCTGGCTGTGACTGATGGGAGTTGTAGTCCAAACCAGCTGGAGGGCACTAGGTTGGCAAAGGCAGTAATAAGGCAGTCTCAAAAGGAAAACAGAAGGGCAAAACAGGAACCACAATTTACCAGGGATACAGACTAGGAAACAGTGGCTGTTCCTGGTCAATAGGGACAGTTATACACAAAGCCTAAGCATTTAAGGGGAGAGAGTTGGCCAAAGTAGAGAGTTCATAAAGATCTTGTGTGGTTTTGGATTACATACAGGGCGGGCTCTACCAATAGGCAGCATACCATTAGGAAGATGTTAAGGGGCAGCCCCCCAGCTGGTCCTCTTCAGCCCAATAGCTGGAGATCAGAGCTATGAGTGACCCACAGGCCTGTCATACACCCCTAAGCAACCATACTGCCATCATGTGCACTTAAGGATACCATCCCCATTGCTTACTCCCATGAAGTAAGATCCAATTGGCAGTCCAGCTGGCTTCTGTACATGGAATGAGGGGCCACCATCTTGTCCTTTGCCGGAGGCAGCAACAGTGGTTTCAATGGACACTGCTTCCCCCTCCTGGAGCAAGGCATGCTCTTAAAGGCCATTTGCCCACCAAGAAAGGAACAATCAGGAGCTTGCTTGTTCCTGTGAAACTTGATCTTTTCCTGCCTTACACCTGACATAATGTATGACAGATGTAGGGTAAGTGGGTGTTGCTTGGCCAAAATAACCTCACAGTTCACATGGAAAGGTCTGATGGCAGGCCCGGCGTTAGAGGGTAGTCAGGTTGGGCCCTGGCTGAGGGCCCTTGCAGCCCAGAGGGACCCCTGAAGGGCCCCTTCTTAGGTTGGGAGGGTGATGATCCCATTCCATGATCTGCAGGAGCATCGGGTCCTGCAACCCAAAGCTGCCACAGATCATGGAGCAGGAGCTCCCAGGGACCCCACCTCATACAGGCAGTATGGGCTTCAATAAGCCCACCCACATGCCCCACCTACCTCTCCTGTCAGTGTGACACTGTGCGTGCTGCGCGCGCATGCCTGTTATTACCCAAGATGGCGGCAGGGGCTTCCCTAAGGGATTGACACCCTCGCCACCATCTTGGTTGATAGCTATGCATACACGCCGTGCATACTGATGCAAGAGACAAGTGGGGCGCATGGACAGGCTTATCAGCCCTGCACCACCTGTATCGAGAGGGGTGTTGGGCTATGGCACCACAGGCCCTGGGCCAGCTGGTGCCCAAGGGCCCAGTCATGCCTGGCACCAGCCCTGCCTAGTGGGCCAAGCTTGGCCTGTAGGCTGGAGATTCTCCACACACCTGCTATAACCAATCACTGCAATTGCTGAGCATTTGGACATTTTAAAAAAATAAGTTGGTGTGTTAAAAAAAGAAAGAAAAATGAATAGCCTTTCATTTGAGAATTTTGAGAGGCAGAACTATGAGAACTGAAAAGGGAGGAATGCTGAGTTAAATCAAATAAATGTTGACAAAGCCAGGAGCCATTAAGGTGAGACAATGGGGAAAGGTGTGTTTGTGTGTATGTCAGATATTTGTCCTATGGTGGGCATGATGATACTTCTCATTTTTTTATACATACCCTTCAAGTGCTCTTATGCTAATATAAATGCCTCAAATATTTTGGATTTTGTGTTCTTGGAAGGGTACAGGAGAGCAGAAAAAGTATGTGGTGGTGGTAATCCAAAAATGGATTAAATTCTTCCAGAGAAGAATTGTCTTTTCCATGCCCCTTGTAGCTAGGAAGGAAAGAAATGACTGCAGAGGATTGTTACATAAATACATGCTGTATCAGGCCCATTTTTAGCACTTGTGGGGGTGTGAGGAATTGCTTTGAGCTGCATGTCTGAGAGAATTCTGCATAAATTGCGAGAAAAGGACAATGTTCTAAGGTAAATCAGCAGAAGACTGACATGAAGGCGAGTCTTAATTCACAGACAGAAAACAAGCCCCTCTCTGTTGGTCTCTGCAGGGTTACAGTGATGCAACTCTACAGCTACAAACTGTAACTGGAACCGAGGAAAATGTTCCGTTCAATGCCATTTGCCTTTGGAATGTGAATGCCTTTTTTTTTTAATAACACCAACACTCTGTCCCAGTTTCTACCAGTTCCTTTGGCATCATCAGCGCAGGGAACACGGGAAAAATTCAAATCCTTATCTTAATCTCAATGCAGATTTACACCTGGGTTGGATTCATTTTGACTGGGACTTTGAGGTGGGTGGCTCAGGGCTCTTACTTTCCTATGCTGCTGTAAGGGCTGAAGTGAACTGGGGAGAAGCAAAGCCTTTATCTTGCCAAGCGAATGTGTGCTGGCTGGGACCACACAGGCTAGTTGTTTTGCAGAAATCACCAGTTGCTTCGGTCTCCATTGGCCACTACTTGTTATCAGCTGGAGAAAAATGATATTTATTATATAGTGATTATATATGATATATTTTGTTTGGTTCATTGATTTTACCTGTTTAATTTTTGTGTTTTATTTGTTGTGCTGTTTTGTTGTATTTTATTTTATTGTATTTGTATTATTATTGAGCGGAGGATAACAATGTGTACGTTACAATGGCTGTGAAGGCGGATGAAGGCTGCAGCAGATAAAAGACTTCCAGTCATCGTGGTATCCATGCAATTGGATCAAAGCCTTTTCTGTCAAGATTGTGTGTTGATCGTCGTTATTACTCTTGGTGTGTGGGCCCAGATGTCTTTTCTCAAAGCAGTGCTTGTATACAGCAATACTCAAGTTTCCCACTACTCAAAATATTAATATTTTGTCACTTTGTAAATACAGCCAATCCTAAACCCAGCTAGCATGCTTACTGAAATTGTACCCAGAAGATTTCAGCAACCCAAGGCAGGTGGCTAACATCCCCTTCCTGGGCAAGATGCCTGAGAAAGTGGTCGCTGGCCAACTTCAGGCACTCGTGGATGCAGAAGCAGCTCACTGGGTGGGTCCGAGGGTGAATTATCTATGGTGCAAGTGGAGCAATTGCACCAGGGCTCTGTCTGCAAGCGGGCCCAGACTCTGAACTTTCCTTTTAAAAAAAGTAAATCGGCCTTATATTAAGGAAATTAGGAAGCCAAACGTGCAGAAAGATGAGCCAGCCCACCCAGCTTTCCCCACCTTTTCAGTATTTTTAGTCAATGAGTGAAGTCAGACTTGTGATTGACAAGTCAAGACCAAGATACAGAAATCCCTGGGTCCCAAAGAGCAGCTATTTTCCCATTCCATTTAGTTTCTGTTTACTAGTCTGTCTCTATAGTTTGCCCTGGCTCAGCAGCAGCCAATCAGATCAGAAAACACTATGTACAATTTTAATACAACACAGGTTTATTTATCCTAATTTTTTGGTTATCTTCCTCCACCCCCAACAAAGCAATCTACTAAATGAGGAGAAAGCTTGGAAGTGTGTGGATAGGAAGTGATTTATAGTGTGAAGTGATTTATAGTGTTGTGGGTGAACTAAATCAAGAGTTTGGCTAAATTTAATCTGAACAGGGTTAGACTTTGCATGTTGATGTTTGTGTTTGATTTCTGCACAAAGTGACAATGGGGACCAGTGTGCAGAAAAGAGGTGGCTGATCTTTATAAAACACTTAAGATTTTATTATTTATTTTTATTTGTATTATTGCTGATCTTTGTAAGTCACTCTGGAAGTCTTTTTTGGCTGAATAATGGGGTAAAAATAAATTTGTTTTGTCAGTAGTATAGCATGCGAAATAAAAGTATTGCTGCTTCAGAACAGCGATGCTTGCGTTCTTGAAGCAATGAAGTGTGTTCACAGGTTAGTTAAAAAAAATAGATCCAACAAACTAGGAACTATATTTTTTTTAAAAAAAATTGGTTGGGGCAGGGGGGTCCCTCTGAATATAAGAGCAACCAGACTGCATGAAACCAAAGGACAAACCACAGAAAAGGGTTGTTGGCCTCAAGCCCTGCTTGTGGGCTTCCTGGTGCATCTGGCTATCATTGGGGAAGCAGGACCTCATCTAGATCCTGCTTCCCGAATGATAGCCAGATGCACCAGGAAGCCCACAAGCAGGGTTTGAGGCCAACAACCCTTTTCTGTGGTTTGTCTGTCCTGCCTGAGCATAATTGGAGGGAGACTGCCTCTGAATCTGAAGAAGGAAAGGTGTTCATCAATTAATATTTAGACCAGATTGCTGTGTGGAACCTGTGGGTTCAGAGCCAGTCTACCTGTGAATAAGCTGAAGTTGTGGAGGCTAACAACAGGAAAGGGCTCTTGGTCTTCCACCCTGCTTTGTCTAATCACCTTTAAAAAGATGAGTAAGCCAGTGGCTCACAATACATGATGTACTGTGTGAAGAAGTCCTGTCTCTATAACAATCACCAAAAACTGTAAACTGATTTTTTTGTCTTTGCTACATTGCTGCTTTGTGTGGATGCTTTCAAAGCATTTGACCTTAGTGATATGGCAGAGTCTTCAAAAGCCAAAAAATAAACACTTCGACAAGCTCATGCCTGATGAAACATGGAAGAATGAAGTTGTCATGGAAGGTTCTCAAAAGAAGAGTAGAATCATTTTATCCATTTATTATCCACTTGCATAAATTCATGTCTTAATGTTTACAAAACTGCACTGAACAAGTTTAGATTCCTCAGTTATTTTATTAAGATGTTAAGTGAAAACATCCTCAGTGCTGCTACAAATTTACAAGCATGTTACCCAAAAGATCTTAATAAATGTTTTCCTGAAGAATTTCTTCAGTTTAAAAGCTTTGTGAAAGTCATGTCGCCACTACAATCCTTACAAATTATAAGAGATAACAAAATGAAAATTATTTTTTTTAAATGTAGATGCTGTCCTCAGAATTTACTTGTGCCTGCCATCACCAACTAAAGTGCTGAAAGATCGTTTTTAAAAATGGCATGTATAAAAAAAATGAACTGAGGGAAGCATACTGAATGCAAGACTGAATGCTTTGGTGCTGATGAATGCAGAAACAAGTCTTCTGCACTGTGTAGATTTTGAGGACATAATGAATGACTTCACAGCAGCAAAGGCAAGAAAAGGTCAACTTTAAGAAGAGGCTCCTTAATCTGTCCACCACCCCTGCAGGGAAGTATCGGCACCATAAGTCTAAACTTCACCAGGAAGTGATCTGACCATGACAATGGGGTGACATTCACCCCCGCTATCTCCAGACCACCCCTTCCTCCATCTGGAGCAAAAACCAAGTCGAGGGTGTGCCCTGCCCTATGTGTTGGGCCAGTAACAACTTGAGACATCCCCATGGTCATCGTGGAGGCCATGAAGTCCTGAGTACAGTACAGGCAGCTTCAGCATGGACATTGAAATCACCCAGCACTATCGTTCTGGGCTCCTCCAACGCCACAGCCAAGATGACCTCCATCAGCTTGGTCAGAGAAGCTGCTGGGCAGCAGGGTGGACGGTACACCAGCAGCAACCCTAGTTTACTGTTTCCTCAGCCCAACACCAGGTGCAGGCCCTCACAGCCAGCTCCAAGACAGAGTTGTTTCCTGGTGACAGAGATGGAAGTTCTGTAGACCACAGCAACTCCTCCCCCCCCCGTCCCTGCAGCCTGCGCTGGTGGTCAAAGCTGGGTCAGATCAACGCCTCCAAGCTCACCCACCCAGGTCTCGGTAATGCACACCAACTTGGCACCTTCATCCACAATCAAGTCATGGACGAGAGTGGTCTTATTATGTACCTATCTGGCATTAAACAACAATACACACAGGCCAGTGGGTACAGCAGATGAGCAACGAGGAACCAATCCATGAGAGGAGTGGTAGCAAAGAACAAGGCGCAGATAGCCTTGCCTTCACCTTCTCGGGTAATTCACCACATCCCCATGGCTATGTTTCCCTCTGCCTGTAATCACTGAAATTGGGGTGGCATCATCCATGTTCCTCCGTACTAAGACTCCTCCTAAACACCTAATATGGGCCCAACACGAGCCCACCAACAAAGCCTGCCGGAGCGAATTATCCCAGTAGGCCTCTGCGAGGATTGGGAACAGTCACTCCCATTCAAACCTTTTCACACAGGGCCCATCTACTCCTCCTCATGTCTCTCACCCAGGGAGGGCCAGCCTTCTGCCAGTTACAGACTCTCACTCTGAAGGCATCTGGTGACTTTCTCCTCTCATTCAGTTCACTGCACAGGCTCCCACCCTGTGCAGGAACTACACACGCTTCTTAACTAATTCCTTATCCACAAGAGGACCTCTCCTCTTATTCCATGACTGCTAAGCTTCCTCAGAAGTCTTTGGTGAGGTACCTTGTCAAAAGCTTTTTGATAGTCTAAGTACACTATGTCCACTTGATCATCTCTATCTATATGCTTGTTGACACTCTCAAAAAATTCGAATAGGTTACTGAGACAGGATTTTCTCTTGCAGAAGTCATGCTGGCTCTGCTTCAGCAAAGCTTGTTCTTCTATGTGCTTAGTTAATCTAGCTTTAATAATACTTTCTACCAGACAGAAGTTAAGATAACTGGCCTGTAATTTCTGGGATCCCCCCTGGATCCCTTTTTGAAGATTGGCGTTACATTTGCCACTTTCCAGTCCTCAGGCACGGAGGAGGACCGGAGGGACAAGTTACATATTTTAGTTAGCAGATCAGCAATTTCACATTTGAGTTCTTTGAGAACTCTCGGGTGGATGCTATTCGGGCCGGGTGATTTGTCAGTTTTTATATTGTCTATTAAGCCTAGAACTTTCTCTCTCGTTACCACTATTTGTCTCAGTTCCTCATAATCCCTTCCTGCAAATGTTAGTTCAGGTTCAGGGATCTGCCCTATATCTTCCACTATGAAGACAGATGCAAAGAATTCATTTAGCTTCTCTGCAATCCAGCGACGTCACTAGCAGGAGTGCAGGGGGGGTGGACCTCCGGTGCGCGCCCTCCCAGGGGCATGGACGAGGTGGCTGGGCTTGCGTGCGTGCATGCGTGCACACTCGAGGCCAGCCACTCCATCCATGCCCCTGGGAGGGCACGTGCCAGAGGGGCACCCAGCCGGAGAAGGCCTGGGAATGCCTGCATGCCTCCCTCGCCCTGCCGACGCTGCTCCAGGTCTTGCCCGCCCACCCGCCCGCCCGCCTCTGAGGAGGAGTTGGAGCAGCCTTGCCAGGCAACGGCGTGGGGCGGGGCGGCTCTGGGTGTCACCCCCCTCATGGTGACACCCGGGTACAGGCCGCACACTCCGCACCCTGGTAGTGACGCCCCTGCTGCAATCTCCTTATCGTTCTTTAGTACACCTTTGACTCCCTTATCATCCAAGGGTCCAATCGCCTCCCTAGATGGTCTCCTGCTTTGAATGTATTTATAGAATTTTTTGTTGTTGGTTTTTATGTTCTTAGCAATGTGCTCTTCAAATTCTTTTTTAGCATCCCTTATTGTCTTCTTGCATTTCTTTTGCCAGAGTTTGTGTTCTTTTTTATTTTCTTCATTCGGACAAGACTTCCATTTTCTGAAGGAAGACTTTTTGCCTCTAAGAGCTTCCTTGACTTTGCTCATTAACCATGCTGGCATCTTCTTGGCCCTGGTGGTACCTTTTCTGATCCGCGGTATGCACTCCAGTTGAGCTTCTAATATAGTGTTTTTAAACAACTTCCAAGCATTTTTTAATGATGTGACCCTCTGGACTGGTTTTTCAGCTTTCTTTTTACCAATCCCCTCATTTTTGTGAAGTTTCCTCTTTTGAAGTCAAATGTGACCGTGTTGGATTTTCCTGGCAATTGGCCATTTACATGTATGTTTAATTTAATAGCACTATGGTCACTGCTCCCAATCGGTTCGACAACACTTACATCTTGCACCAGGTCCCGGTCCCCACTGAGGATTAAGTCCAGGGTTGCCATCCCTCTGATCAGTTCCATGACCAACTGGTCTAGGGCATAGTCATTTAGAACATCTAGAAATTTTGCTTCTTTGTCATGACTGGAACACATATGCGGCCAGTCTATGTCCGGGTAGTTGAAGTCACCCATTACTACCACATTTCCTAGTTTGGATGCTTCCTCAATTTCATATCTCATCTCCAGGTCTCCCTGAGCATTTTGATCAGGGGGACGATAGATCGTTCCTAGTATTAAATCACTCCTGGGGCATGGTATCACCACCCACAATGATTCTGTGGAGGAGTCCTCCTCTTTTGGGGTTTCGAGCTTGCTGCATAAGATGCCTTCTTTCACGTATAGAATGACACCCCCACCAATACGTCCTTCCCTGTCCTTCTGATATAGTTTATATCCAGGGATAACTGTATCCCACTGGTTTTCTCCATTCCACCAGGTCTCCGTTATGCTCACTATATCAATGTTCTCCTCTAAGACCAAGCACTCCAGTTCTCCCATCTTGGTTTGGAGGCTCCTAGCATTAGCGTACAGGCACTTACAGAAGAGCAGTGTCTCTCTTCAAGTGTCTTTGGCACTTGTGGGTTGGCCTGTGGTAATTTTGCTCTTCTGAATTTATATCCTGTGCCCCTGCTCTCACAATGCCTACTTCTAGGCCTACCCCTTTTAAAATTTCATCATTTCTTTGGTCTTTATCCCAGGGGGGAGGTTTATTCCGAACCGGACCTTCCTCAGCTCCTGTCGGGTTTCCCCCCTCAGTCAGTTTAAAAGCTGCTCTGCCACCTTTTTAATTTTAAGTGCCAGCAGTCTGGTTCCATTCTGGTTCAAGTGGAGCCCGTCCCTTTTGTACAGGCCCGGCTTGTCCCAAAATGTTCCCCAGTGCCTAACAAATCCAAACCTCTCCTCCTGACACCATTGTCTCATCCACGCATTGAGACTACAAAGCTGGGCCTGTCTGGCTGGTCCTGCCCATGGAACCGGTAGCTTTTCAGAGAAAGCCACCTTGGAGGTCCTGGCTTTCAGCATCCTACCTAGCAACCTAAATTTTGCTTCCAGGACCTCACGGCTGCATTTCCCCATGTCATTGGTGCCAACGTGTACCATGACCACTGACTCCTCCCCAGCACTGTCTACCAAGCTATCTAAATGACAGGCGATATCCGCAACCTTCACACCAGGCAGGCAAATCACCTTGCGGTCTACACGCCCATCACACCCCCCACTGTCTATGTTCCTAATGATCGTATCGCCCACTACAAGGATCCCTCCACCCCCTGGAGATATATCCTCGGCACGAGAGGATAGCTGCTCATCCCCCAAGGAATGGGTCCCTTCTAAGGGATCGTTTCCCTCTTCCTCGGCTGGATGCTCTCCTTCCCTGAGACCATCGTTCTCCATGATAGCAGGAGAGCTATCATCCTTGTAGTGTGACACAGCTATAGTGTCCCTGAAGGCCTCATCCACACACCTCTCTGCCTCTCTCAGCTTTTCCAGGTCAGCCACCTTGGCCTCAAGGAAATGAAGTTGTTCCCGGAGAGCCAGGAGCTCATTGCACCGAGAGCACACCCACGACTTCTGTCCAACAGGCAGATAGTCGTACATGCTGCAGGCAGTGCAAAACTGGAAAGTCCCCACACCCCTGCTGGCTTCTTACCTACATAGTTTTGTTTAAGGTTTATTAAGTTAATGGGTTGGAAACTGCGGTTTAGTTGAGATCAGGGAACAGACAGGCAGAGTGGGGAGCCCTGGCCTCCTCACCCTGCTGCTGAACTCGCTCTGCTGCTTAACTCACCTTGGCGCTTTGTCAGTTGGGGGCTTGATGCTTTGTCAGCTGGGGGCTCCCTCTAGCTCGTGGAGCAGGCTCCTTCGCTAGGGTGCTCTGAATTTATATGTGTGGCTGGTCCCTCCCAGCTACTGCTGCCAGCCAATGATATGTTAATTGAGGCTGCTGGCTCAACTGTCAGCTGGGGCTTAACTCCTTAGGATTATCAAGGCTTGCTTCCTTTGAAGGCAGGAAGGCAGGCTTCCTTCCTTAGAGAGGAGGGGCTGTTTAAGGACTTTGACTAGTGGTACTAAGAAAGGTTAACTAGCTTTTACTCTATTTTTATTTTAGTTGCTGACAAGTACCACTTTAATCAGTGCAAGTTCCCCTGTAGTTTTAAGTGGTGTCTTGCACTCTGGCCTGGACAAACTAGACTAGCTTTTGGCTGCTTCTAATCTAAGCAGGGGGCTGAGACTTCCAGGTGAGTCTTTTTTGTTTTCTGTTTTTCCACCTAGAACAGCCTGACCTTTTTTTAACCTAGGGAAACAGAGCTTGTGTTTAAGGAAGGCTAAAGCTGCCCTTTTTAGCAAAGACTGAGCTGACTCTCTCTCTATATGTATTGGAGTTTCCTTTTCCCCCTTTTCTTCAACTGGAATTTAGCCTTGTTCACAGTGTCCCCTGAAGCTTTCCTGCTAGGGTGGTGTTGAACACTAGCTTTCTATAGGCTTCCTACCCCTAGGATCAGTCTCCTAAGATGTAGGTTCTTTCCGGATTTGGCTCCTAGCTCACGGTGCCCCTAGGCTGCCCTTATTACTTATTACTCTGAGCTGTTTTAATTCAATTAAATAATGAAATAAAGGGTGCTACGTACCCTCTTCTTGCTCTGCTGCTTAACTCGCCTTGACCCTTTGTCAGCTGGGACCTTGAGACTTCATCAGCTGGGGGCTCCCTCTAGCTCGTGGAGCAGCTAGAGAGGCCAGATGGCCTAATGGGTCTGTCAAGTGCCCATTAACTGGCAAACGGGCCAGGGAGATCCTATTGTAATTGAAACTCTTCAGGAGAGCCCCCCCTCCTGGGCCAAAGAGAAGCTCCTGTTGTTAGTTGAGTCTGAGGAAAGGCTGGGAACTGGAGATGGGCAGAGAGGCTGGCTCCCTGCACCATGGTTTCAGGATGCCTCCTATAAGCCTGATGGAAAAGCAAGAACTATTGGACTGCTAATGCTCTGAACCCCTCCATCTTAAGCTCAGGTTGGAATGTGTGTAAAGAAAAAACCATATTTCCTAAAAGATACCACAATCTCCTCTGACCTTCTTTCCAAGGAAACCAAACCCTGGGCAAGCACAGGGACCCTTGGAGATCTCTCACCGCTGAGAGGGAGGGGTAGCACACAACAATACATTTAAGTCATTCTCTAGAAAAACACTAAGTATTTTTCAATAATCCTTGAGTACTACAAATTACCTTCTGAAAACAAGCACTATGATAAAATTCTAGCAATAATTGAAAGAAAAAAAGTACAATCTCATATTTATGAATTTTATCTGTAAAGATGCAGACATTGATACACTTCTGTATTGCTTTTAGATCAGTCAAAGATTGCTCCTGGTGGACAGGATCCTCTGTGGCAAACTCTGTTGTTACTATTTCTAATCCCCTCTTTACTTTTTGTCTGCAGCCATCTCTATCAAACAATGTCATCTTCAGAAAGGTTATCCACTAGCCATGTTTGTGTCTTTTGTCTAAAAGTGTGAGCATTTTCCTCATGTCAAGCGTCTGCACTGGGAAGCTCATATACATATAGTTGTGAATTACCTTCCCCTACTCACTTTCTTCTCCTCAAAAGCATCACAGAATTAAGATGAGGAAATTGTCTGGGGGATAGAAAGAACAATGTATAGATTTTCTGTTGTGTAGTGGCTTCTACTGCCTCTACTAACAACTGTTTCATGGGCCTGATTCAGGCAGAATATGAAGCAGGCATGTCTACTTAGTATATACTGTTGGGTTTGCAACGGTGAACAACTGCATAATCTGAAAGGGAGATGCAAATCTCTAAAGACAAAGCATGTGGGCCTGCATTCAGTCTCTGTGTCTCATCTTCACAATGTATACAGCATGCACTGTAAAGTCTAATGCATATCACTAAAGAGATGGAAGTATTCAGTGGAGAGCTCTGATGGGCTACATCTTAATCTACACATCTCCCCTACCTACCAGTTTATGGAGCTGCTTTATAATTAACCATCTCACCTAGTCCTGGTTGCCAATTAACTACTGGGCTAAGTTCAAGGTGCTGATTTTGATGTACAAAGCCCTATGCAGCTTGGGATCAGGATATCTGAAATATCATCTCACCTCTTATATACCTAATCGATCACTGTGCCTCCTGCAGATACCATCTTATCAGGAGGTCCGTTCCTCACAACACAGGAAGCAGACCTTTAGTGTTGTGGCACCAGCACTATGGAATTACCTCCCTTAAAAATTAGACAAGGCACCATCTGTGTTATCTTGTCAGTGCCTACTGAAGACCTTCCTCTTCCAACAAGCCTATTAAGTAGAGACCTTCCCCATTCTGCATCTTTTTGGAATTACTTTTAGATGTTTTAATTGTTTTATCATCTGTGTGTTTGCTGCTCTGGGCTTCTTTGGGAGGAAAGGTTGGTATGAAATATAGTAGTAGTAGTAGTAGTAGTAGTAATAAACAACAACAACAACAACAACAGCTTCCATGGCTCCTTATGGTCTCAGGCAGGGTTTTTTCCCCCAGCCCCACTACATGACATCCTTTTACCTGGAAATACCTTGGATTGAACTTGGGACTTCTCGCGTGCAATCCATGCAGTCTCCCACAAATCTATGGCCTCTTTGCCCTTTACAGTGTTCAGCACTGCAAAAACATCATGCCTGTGGGAGAATGGGTCCTTTGATAGATGTTAAAACTAGGAGAGGGTTAAACTGGAGAAGCATAGAATGAGCAGTACATTCATGTTGGCAGACTCCTGCTTCTGTCAAATTATGTACTGCAGTAATCCTTCTCTCCTCTCATGTATATTTTCCAGCCTTCACCTCCAAACGCTGCTCTGCTTGATGTATGTGCTTGAAGTAACACTCTGAAATAATATAAAACCCTTGATAAATTTAATCGTTCAGATAATCGCCTGGTGATCATACCATAGTACATCCTTGAGCGGGGAAAGCTGCCACTATTATGCAAATGGAAGATTATGTTGGAGAATGTTTGGGATACGAGTCCTGCCAATAAACCACTGACAGCTACACTTTAGAGGATTTTCTGTGGCAACACCATAGAAAAGCTATTCGGCTGTGTGGGCTGTTTACAGAGAAAAGCCTGTCAAAGTTCTGATTCAAAATTGGGTTGGAGAAAGGGTATCAAGGACACATATCCTCGCACCAAGTTTGGAACACGAGAAAGAAAGAAAGAAAGAAAGAAAGAAAGAAAGAAAAAGAAAGAAAGAAAGAAAGAAAGAAAGAAAGAAAGAAAGAAAGAAAGAAAGAAAGAATGCAACCCGGAGCCTCCGTTGTTATCAACAGGATTATAGGAATTATACTGTGAGCACTTCTCCATACACCCCCCATGCAGTCTTTTCTTTCTTGAACTTTTCTGCCATACATTAGCATCAAGATTTGTTTGCTCTTCAAGTCTCCCTCCATTTCCCCTGCTGTTAATCTTCTTCTTTTCCTTACTTGCATTTTCAGTAATTTTGTTTGCCTTTTATCACTAAAGGACTATTCTATGCCTTCCTTTACAAGGTTATTTCCTTTAATCTTCAAATATTTTATGTTACCTCAAAGGAAAATGCCACTAATTGCTCCTGGTTACCAACAGGGAGAGGGGTGCGGCAATGGGGAGCTTGGCACGGCAGCTGGAGCATCGGATTGTCTGTATTGAGCTCCCTGGAGCATCGGATTGTCTGTACTGCCATGCCTCTCTTCTCTCCCTCTCGGTATCAGGCCACAGCACACAGGAAACCGGATGAGCAACCCTGCTCTGCCGTGCTGCTACTGGTAGCTGCAAATGCTAAGAAAGTAAAATCAGATCACTTAACAATCTGTAATAAACCTTTTTTTTCACTCTGGAGTTAAGCTTCCTGAAGCTGTAACCCTATACACAAGGGATCACCAACCCTTTTGCACCAGTGGGTGCACTTAGAGAAAGTGCTGGGGCTGCCCAGTGACAAAATGGCTGCTGTGGAGGGAAGGGAGGGGCATGGCATGATAACACTAAATGGCTGCTGTGGGGGCATGGTATGACACAAAATTAGAGATAATACACTCATTGCTTCCAACTGGAGTGCAAGTGGGTGGGCCTTTTCTGGTCTAGCAACTGTCCTACATTGCTCTGTTGATTCTACACTGCAACATAATCTACAGGGGGGTCTCCTCCCTGGCGCCTGCAGGAATCATAGTACCTACAGGCACTAGGTTGAGGCACCTGGTTGACTGTCTTGCAGGCACCAAGGAAGGTATTCCTGGGTACTATAGTGCCCTCGAGGGCAGCAATCCCTGCTATACACGCTTTATTTGGGAATAAGTTACATTAAACTCATTGGGCTTACTTCTAAGTAATCACAGTTTTACACTGTAAGATGCCATCCACGGCCAGAATTATTTATGGTGGAACAGCCCTTTCCAAGACATAGTTCTGAACACTGTTAAACTGGAGTTGTAGTGCAAATGTGAGTGCAGTGTCAATGACCGATGCACCATATGCTCACGCTACTGAATGTTAAAATATATTGTACCATATCTATACAACCACAGATGGTTTGAAAGAAAAGCAAGGTAAAACATGAGCAAGTGAACAGTATAGTGACCAGATGCAAAAGAGCACAAGGCTCCTCCCACTTTCCTGGCAAGTGCCTGCTGAAATCCCGTCTTCTGCATAAGAGCCCCCTCCTCTCTTGCATCTGGTCTCCCTAGTGAACAGCCTGTTCAGTGTGGACACTGTGCTGTTATTCTCCAGTAAGTCTATAATTCACAGATTATACTCAGATAAAATCAGTCAGTTATGCAAAATGTTAACCATGGGTTACTCCAAATGACTGCATAAAATGATAAATTGACACAAGAATCCTTTTGCAGTAACTATAAGCTATACACTCCATAATTACGCAAAGACTGTGTAAGAAGAAACTACATTGTTGTGAATGCTTCAGTTCTCTCCTTTTGATCCATCCTCACCAACCAGTTTGGGGTAGAAAATTAAACCCACTACATGACATTTAATGTGTTTTTTAAAAAAACAACAATTATGAATCAGAAGTCTATGAACTATGAAATATAGTTGATCTGAAATGTATATACGCTTCAGAGGAAATATGCATAAGACTGTGCTGTTAAAAATAAGCTCTTAGCATTTCCATTGAAATAATTGTGATTTGGAAGTGCTTGACTTTAGCTGGATCATACTGCCTATTTGTTGAATCTAAATATTGCAATAACCATTCATCTTATAATAATTAAAAAGTTTGAATATAAACTCTATGATCAAACATTTGTTTATATCAGTATAACTGATTATTCTTCAGGAGTAAGACTTTGCTAGGGAAATAATGGTTTTTAGATAAACCCTAAGTATTTATTTATTTATTATTTGATTTATATCCCGCCCTTCCTCCCGGCAGAAGCCCAGGGCAGCAAAGTATACAGTGCTGTTTGTCTTATGGAACATAGGAATGTAAGAAGAGCCCTGCTGGATCAGACCAGAGATTAATCTAGTCTAGACCAGCATCCTGTTTTCTACAGTAGCCAACCAGATGCCTCTGAGGAGACCATAAAGAGGGTATAAAGCAGGGATGGGGGTCATGTGGCCCTCCAGATGTTATTGGACTACTACTCCCATCAACCCTAGCCAGCATGGGGAGAAAATGGGATGTCTTCTGTAAGGACTTGATACTGTTATAGGATTGGGGGATTGGTGTGGATGATGTTCGTGGGTCCCCTTCCAACCTGTGATTTTGTTATCTGTAGAGGTGCAGTTTGTATTAGAGAGACTTGCTAAATGGGTCAAACCAGGTCCTTTCATAAGTTAATAGTTCTGGTCAAGCCAGTTTCTTTGCTCGGGTGATGGACCTGATTGGCACGTCTAAAGATTTGGTCCAGGGAAGTCCTGTTGCTATAAGAACTCTTGCTATAAGTGATTCCCACCACTACCACCAGGAGGTAGTTGTGTGACTGAGTCTGGTATGAAACTGGGCACTGGAAAGACACAGAGATTCTTGCTCTGTGTGCTGAACCCCAAGCTGTAGCTTTGGGGACTTGCCTAGAAACCTAATGGGGAAGCAAGATCTGTTGGAGCATTAACGCTGAGAACCCTTCCATCTTACGCTGAAGTTGTATATATGTGTAAATAGGACTATATATCCTAAAGACACCACAGTCTCTGCTGACGTTCTTTCCAAGAAAACAACTCTGAGTAAGCACTGGAACCCCTGGAAATTGGAGATGGGGGTATGCGCAACAATATGATACATTTAGTGGCAGCACACCTTGTAATCATCAAACATTGAAAAGATGCAGCCAGTTTGATGATCCATCTCTGGAAAAGTTACAGAACCTTGCCACTGTGGAGAAATTAACATGCTCTTTAAGAACTGTAGGAGACCATAAAGCCACAGACTCATCTAATAAAACTTGGCAAGACTTTATTTCCTTTATTGACAGTGATGATACAGATTCACAGGTGCCAGACCAATATGCCCACTTTGGGAGTTCACAAGTATCCCTCCTAGGAGACAGTGGAGTAACCAGTCGCTAGCAATTCAACCAGGTCAAGCAGGGAAAACACTCACAAGCAACAAGGCAAAATAAACCAAGAGTTCTTTTACTTTTATCTTAAACTACCTCCCTGTACCCCTATAACCATTTATCTACCTAACCTATTATATGCAGATGATTGTAATGTTTTCATCTTATTGTTTTGTTTTATGTTTGCATTGTTGATATATAATAAAAATTATTTTTTAAAAAAACACTAGCCAGAGATGATGGAAGTTGCAGTCCAACAACACCAGGAAGACTATGGGTTCTTCATTCCTGGTATAAAATCAGCTGAGCTCCCCCACTGTATATTCTGCAGAAACTGGTAAGAATGATGTCCCAATGTGGAGATTCCATGTAGCCATCATAGGTAATACATATTGATACTATTCCATTAATTTGTCTAACCTGTCCTCCCTGCTTCCCCTTAAAGCCATTCGAGCTCTTAGTAACCCCCACCACATCTTATGGCAGTGAATTCCATAAATTAATTACATACTGTGTGAAGAAGTCCTTTGATTAGTTGTATCTTGTTTCCAACACCAATCTTATATTAATAAAGAAACCTCAGTGCTTTTCTTAAAATGCATTTTGTGTGCACATGTTAACATAAGATGCATTACTTCCACAAGGAAAAATACTGCAGGAAATAGCATTTAACCTATCATTTTGTAAATGGCTCTGCACAAGCACTGGTATGATAAGTTTGCCAGAAATTCCATTATTATTAGGACACAAATGCTTTACGAAAGAAACTCAATCCAGTTCTATATTTTTGTAGTGCTGAATGAGATCTTTAATATTCCTTCCTTAGCGAAAGATACTACTACTATATTACAAGGCACATCACAGTTCACACTCAGTAAGAAATGAAGTTTCAGTCTTGTGTAATAACTCTTTATTGCATGATGTTCTAGCCATCCAGGCATTTAAAAATTAATTAACAGCCTCATGTCTATCATACATTTTATTAGTAGTAGTAGTAGTAGTAGTAGTAGCAGTAGTATTTGAAAATACTAATGTTTAAGCAGTTTCTCTTCTCATTAATCTTGATTCTCTATCCAGGCATTGTTTCCTAGTTGGATTGCGCAGCCATAACTCCTGCACCCAGACAACATCACCACATTAAATGTACCTTCCTGTTCTCCATGAATCAGTGTTTCCCAGTACTAATGCATTTTCTGGAAACAGCAAGTATAGGAAGCAACAGCTCTAGCCTCAGCAAGTATGACTGTTGGATGAGTTTCTCTGTGAGCAGTGGAGGCTTGGTGGATCCAGTGTCAGTGGGGCAGTGAATCTGCTCCAGGTTTTACCACTTTGGATAGTTCCTTGAAAGTTTGGACTAAAACCTGGAGTGGATTCATGCCCCACTTGCATCAGAGCCACCAGCCTCCCCTGCCTGTGAGGATCGAGACTGTGCTTCTTCCAGTTGGGCACTTCCTGTATGGGACCCACGATATTGCTACTAGCTGATTCTCAAGTCCATTTCTCACCTATCTGCACCATTTCAAAAGGTCTTATTTCCCACCTTTGCTTTTCTACCTAACTCCCACCCATGCTGTGCATTCATTTACTCTCTTATTTGCTCCAGTGCTCAAGTGCATGCTTCCTACAATTAACAACAAAAAAAGCAAACTGCCACCCCTATAGAACAAGGTCAGCCTCTTTCCTGTCTGTGGAATGCTGTCCCTATTGAGATCTGCCTGGCAGCTTCACTGACATATTTTCGTGCCAAATAAATACTTTCCTTTTTTCCCAGATCTTTGACAGACCGAGTTGAATCTGCTTTATTGTTACTATGGTGCTATCACCGGGGGGAGGCTTTTTTAATATGTTGTATGAAATGTTATTGTTTTATAATCTTTTTCTCTATGGCATAGTGTATTTATGTATGTTTTTTAAATGTCATTTGCTTGAAACATAAGTCTCTTGGAGATCTTTTAGGTAACAAGTGACTAATAAATTTATTATTATTGTTATATTGATGATGATGATGATGATGATGATGTGGCTGTTTCTGGACTGGAATAGTCTGACCACTGTCTTCCATGTAGTGATAACCCACAGGATGGGCTATAGTAATGTCCTGCATATGAGGCTACTCCTGAGGCTGAAGCTAGTGCAAAATGTAGTGGCTGAACTGCTCATTGGGACAGATTATCACCTTCATATTATGCCATTGCTGAAAGAATTGCACTGCCTGCCAATTAGCTACCATGCTAAGTTCAAGGTGTTGGTCTAAGCCCTATCCAGCTTGGGTCCAGGATCCTTAAGAGGTAGTGTCAATGTACACCCAACCAGTCACTGTGAAAGGGTCCCTTAAAGGGGAACATCCATAGTTCAGTGGTAGAGCACATGCTTTGCATGCAGAAGATCCCAAGTTCATTCCCCCACATCTCCAAGTAGCGGAAGGTGACATGGGCAGGCTGCCTGCTGCAGTGCTTCCAGGTTCCACAATTAGGTTGAGGAGAGGGAGATTGCAAAGAATATTTAAAAAAATTATCTCATAACATTAACAAACTACTTATTACCACCAGTAAATGAACAATTACAAAAATTAGCAAACAGTTAAAACGACTCACAACAACCCCAAAGCTCCTGCTGGTTGCTTGGCTACAGTGAATTCCTTGAATACATAAATCTACAATATCAGTTGCCTGCTTCTGTTTAGGTGGAAGTATCAGTCTTTGGTCTCGGTTTGCAGTGTGTGTTGGGAGAGGAACCTACTTGGAGATGCTGAGGACTGAACCTGGGACTTCTGTATACAAAGTAAATGCTCTACTCTGGGTGTGGGGGTCTGTGGGCTCTCTAGATGTTGCTGAACTACAACTCCTATCAGCCCCAGCAAGCATGGCCAATGGCCAGGAATGATGAGGGCTGTAGTTCAGCAATATCCAGAGGACCAAAGCTTCCCTACACCTGCTTGATCCCAAGAGGGAAATTATTTCCATCACTCGGGCCACTTCACATGCTCCGGCTATGTACACATACACAGCACACATTTCAAGCCCATTAATTCTCCCACAGAATCCTGGAAACAGTAGCTTAGCCTTCATAGAGCTAGAGTTCCCAGCACCCTTAACAAGCTACAGTTCCTAGGATTCTTTGGGGGGAAATCCTACTTTAAATGAATGTATGATGTGTAGACATCGTCCATGGCAGCAAATGTGTACACACTGGGGAACGCTAGCTACATTCCAGCTCTCTGATACATATATTTGTAAAACAGAGAGAGCTGTTGGGACAGGGGGGTTTGCCACACTGGGCATGTCAGATTATGGCACGTGTAAAATGATTTGCAGTTTATGTGAAACAACCCCAGGTTTCTCATTTTGAGGTTCTTTTGTCTCTTTTGTTTAGAAATCTTCTGCTCTTCATAGAGGAATGGAAGGTGTGAGTGATATGTCCTCCATTGTTCTAAGGGTCCACAAAAATAGTGATGAACGGTGGGGGATTAGAGGACACAGACTACACTGACCTCCTACTGTAATGTACCAGTGCCCTCTGCAATACAGCACTAAGTGCTTTGCACTTCATAAGGGTTTGCTTCTCCCTCTCTTCCCTGCCTCTGCTAGTGAATGTGTACAGGGCAGCAGGAAGCTTTAAGAACGCAAACTCTGCAGGAGACTGCCGCAGAATTGGCTGATTAACAGTTTGGAAGGTAAAGAGAAGTATGCGCAAGTATCCCTCCTGCAACCCTACAATCTGTGGGATCAAAGCTCCAGCTAGCATCAGGTGGTTAAAATGCAGTTTCATCATTACACCCACACTCATGCTTGCTTACCCTTTGCCTGTAAGAGAGGTTTTCAGTGATGATAACATCCTAGAAGTTCAAAGGAGCCTGTAATTTTTGGTACCAAGAGAAAGGCTATCAATTAAGCAAGTAAGCAGCTTTTAGGCATCAAATATAGCATGGGATCTGCTATGACTCTACAGCAAGAGAATACACAGAAATTAAAAATAACCGCTTCTATAATTTTCATATGGAAAGCAGAATTCTAGGCATGACACAGGTGAATGTCTTTGAAACAGAGCTAAGGGGAAGAAGAGAGATGGGAGTGGTTTGTTCCCCCACAAATGAGGGGGTGCCGTTTAGGGAGGTCAGGGAGGTCTGCCCTACTCCTCTACCCCCCTATTCATAATCCTCTATCACCAGCTGTCTGCTTTTTGCCATTTCCTCTCTGCTGATATCTTCTTCCGCCTCCTCTTTGCTTCCACACATTTCAGTCCTTTCTTCCTCTCATCTTCCTCTGCTTTCATTCACTTGTTGCCTTTCCTATAGGCATTCAGAGCCGTTCCATCGCACTTCCATGTTTGGAGCAGAAACACCTATGGTTCCCTTTCCACTGTGTTCCACACACTAAAATCTGCCTTGCCCCCTCCCCCCCCCCATCAGCACAGCTTTCTTCTGTTGTAGCTCACTGGAACATGAGCTGAAAAGCAAAGTGCTGTTGTGCGACTGGCCAAAGTGGCCATGTGGCCTCAATAGATATTCTGAAATGGGACAAGGCAATATGTGAAGCAGGGAGGAGGGAAATGGGAGCAGGGCCACTTGAAGCATTAGGAACGTGACAACTGTACAGAGAATCCCATAAATGGATCCCCCTGTTTGCCCAGCAGGAAACCTTTCCCCTGACCCAGCCGTATTTCAGGTTGCAGGGACCTGGGTGAGGATGATGTGGCATCCTTGCTCCCTCCATCTCTCACTTCCTGCAGCCACCAGATTTCTAATGTCACTGCCATAGTGGCAACCGCTGGACAACCGAGCTATCCCACCACAGCTAATTTAGCATTCTAGTCCCCAGCATAATTCAGTTCTGAGAGAATCCTAGAAAGCCGTAGAAATAGACTAGTGAACAGAGCGTCCTTGATCCACATAGAGCTTCCTCACAAGAGGCACATCTATAGAAAGGAGGAGCATATGGTTGGCCAGAAATATGTATCTTATTGGAAAAGGCTTGTGCCTTTTTCCTGCCACATTACAGCACTCATGGAAATTGATGAAATGTGTGTGTCATCAGAATAATGCATTCTAGCCCAGATATTGCATGTAGTACGTCTTGGTCTGATCAGACTCAGCTGGAGTCCCAACATAGAGGCAACAGCTTTGGTGCAACCCCCCTGGACTGGCCTCATGAACCACCTGTAGGTCCTAACCCATTGATTAAAGACCTATGGATTAAAGCACTCTGTCACCCTAGTGCATCATATCCACTTTAAAAAGGACCAGCCTTTTTTGTGGCTAGGAAAGTGACAGAGAAATCCATTTGAAAGTGTGGAATGAATGAATGATTAACAGGAAGATGTATAAACACCCTGCAAGTGAATCAGGAGGAATGCTCATTGTCATATAACCTCCCCACAAACAAATCAGAATGAATGCTCAATAAAGACTGAATATCATCTAACCTCTGCAGAGGGGTGGGGGGGAGATTTGATTCAATCTGCATTTGAAGGTGAACCTACCTAATTCACACTTTCTGAAACAATACAAGAACTGAAACACAGCCGTCCTTCAAAATTCACTCTCCTCGGAATTTTACAATGCAATTCTGCAATCAGTGTTTACATTTTAGGGGGGGAATGTGCATAATAATGAATATGTAACATACAACAGTACATTATATTAGGGAAAGTTGCTTGAAAAAATGTGTGCCTTAGCCAAAATGGCATTCAAAAATGTGTTCATTAGAAGAAATTCACATTAAGATGCTGATGAATTTTCATGAGGATTTTTCTTTTAAAACCTCTCAGACTGCTATATAAATGTGGAGAACTGAATTTGAGATTGGAAAAATGAGAAATTGAGAGAACCAAAATTGACAGATCTGTCCATCCCTACCTCCACACAAGCTTTGTTCAAGCAAATCAGGATGAATGCTCAATAAACAGGTCATCTGGAGGAGCCCTCATTTGCTTAGTGTCTTGAATCTGGAGGCTTCCTTTAGCTCTCATGAATTGCCACTGATATACCTATTCTCTGATCACATCTTCAAGCCATCTAAGCTGGTGTCCTTTGCCACATCTTGTGGCAGGGAATTTCATATATTAATTATGAATTGCATGAAGTGCTTTTTATTGTTTAAGGGGCAAAAGCCCCCCCCCATGCAGTAAGATTTACTTTTTAATTTAAAGGGATATTTATTTAATTAACTTAATTTTATTATTACATTTATATCTCGCCCTTCTTCACAAAAGGAGCCCAGTATACATACCATGTATATGGTAGCAGCTAAACAATTGTGCATATTCAAAGATAAGACCGATTATCTGGATCCATTTCAGTCGGGTTTCAGGCCTGGTTTTGGCATGGAAACAGCCCTGGTCGCTCTATATGATGACCTTTGTCGGGAGAGAGACAGGGGGAGTGTGACTCTGTTGATTCTCCTTGATCCCTCAGTGGCTTTTGATACCATCGACCGTGGTAACCTTCTGGGGAGACTGGCTGAGTTGGGAGTGGGAGGGACTGCATGGCGATGGTTCCACTCCTACTTGGCAGGTCGGCTCCAGAAGGTGGTGCTTGGGGAACGTTACTTGGCACCCTGGACTCTCCAGTATGGGGTTCCGCAGGGGTCAGTTCTGTCCCCCATGCTGTTCAACATCTACATGAAACCGTTGGGTGCGGCCATCTGGAGCTTTGGAGTGTGTTGCCATCAGTATGCTGATGACACGCAGCTCTATTTCTCCTTTTCATCTTCTTCAGGTGAGGCTGTCAATGTGCTGAACCGGTGCCTGGCTGCGACAATGGACTGGATGAGGGCTAATAAACTGAGGCTCAATCCAGACAAGACTGAGATGCTGCTAGTAGGTGGTTCTTCTGACCGGATGGTGGATGTCCAACCTGTCCTGGATGGGGTTGCACTCCCTCTGAAGGAGCAGGTTCGTAGCTTGGGGGTTCTCCTAGAACCATCTCTGTCACTTGAGGCTCAGGTAGCCTCGGTGGCACGGAGTGCCTTCCAACAACTTCGGTTGGTGGCCCACTATGCCCCTATCTGGACAGGGATAACCTGGCTTCAGTGGTCCATGCTCTGGTAACCTCCAAATTAGATTACTGCAATGCACTCTACGTGGGGCTGCCTTTGAAGACAGTTCGGAAACTGCAGCTTGTGCAAAATGCAGCGGCCAGATTGGTAACAGGGACCAGACGGTTCGAACATACAAAACCGATTCTGGCCCACTTGCATTGGCTGCCTGTATGTTTCCAAGCTCAATTCAAGGTGCTGGTTTTGACCTATAAAGCCTTACATGGTTTGGGACCACAATACCTGATGGAACGCCTCTCCCAATACGAACCCACCCATACACTACATTCAAGATCCAAGGCCCTCCTCCGGGTGCCTACTCCAAGGGAAGCTCGGAGGGTGGCAACAAGGGAGAGGGCCTTCTCAGTGGTGTCCCCCAAATTATGGAATGATGTGATTGACGAGGTGCGCCTGGCACCAACACTGTTATCTTTCTGGCACCAGGTCAAGACTTTCCTCTTCTCCCAGGCATTTTAGCATGTGTTTTAAATTGTTTTTATATTGTTTTAAATTTTTAAATTGTGTTTTAAATTGTTTTTAAAATATGTGTTTTAAATTGTATATTTGTTTTAATGTTTTCGGTTGCTGTAAACCGCCCAGAGAGCTTCAGCTATGGGGTGGTATACAAGTGCAATAAATAAATAAATAAATAAAATAAACGAAACCACAAAAAATAAGAAAAGCAGAAAGGATCTAGGAAGAATACAAAAAGGAGGCAAGAAAAGAAAAAGGAAGAAGGACAGCAACGAAGAAAAGAGTATCTATATATGAATATAAACGTAGATAGCTTTGTGTTCTTACTTAAATGGGAAGAAGTATTTTCTTCAATTAATCCTAAATCTGTTGACAATCAATTCCATTGCATTCCTGAATGCCCTTGCCACTGAAAAATAATGTGACCCTATTCTGACTCTTTTCTGTTGAACACACGCACATACTAAAGACAACAAATTGCACCCAGGAAAGAGTTCATTTTACTGTATTGTACTGAGTAGGGAAGGTATAGTGGCACAACTTGTAAAGTGGGGTAAGAGAGATGGCAAGAGATTTCCTTTCTATCTGCCACCAACTGATTCAGTATTCACTAATAGGCTAAAACCCCTTGAGATTTAAGAACATACCTATAGCCAACAGATATTTGTATCAAACTTTAAAACGCAGGGAAATTGGGCAGCTATACTGAATGCATCAGGAGAGCAGAAGACCTGACCTCCTCTCTGAGATATTGTACTGCCCTACAAATTTGTAAAAGTGCAAACACAATTTGGGTTGGTCTTTCACAGTCCAATCCACTTGCTGTATAGCTTGGAAATTTGGTAACGTGTCTCTGAGTATATGGTGAGTGGTGGCAACACTTGCAATCAGCCCAAATAACAGAAACAAGATATGTGCTGTGCGGACCTTGTTTTAGCAGGGAGAAAGCAACAATATTAAGACAGTTGATATAGTAAGCTGGTCACTTTAAATATGTTTTACTTTGCACTTTTAGTGAAGTTTCCTCTAGGAAATCATTTTCTTTTGCTTCTGTTTCTGTGAATATGTGAAGTACAACAATACTTTGCAACACTAAAAAAGAGCTCCAAAACCAATTGTGGAATAATGACACTGACTGTTCTGCAGAATAGTTTCCAATGGACATGAGGAGTGTCTCAGTTTGCACAAGATAAAACAGTAGGAGGTGAAATATATTCTAGCAAAATTCTAGGTGTCCTCTATGTTTTTAATTGACCATGTCCACCTTTCCTTAAGTGGAGTAGTTTAAGCACAGCAGGCTGAAAACATGCATCTTGGGCAGGCCAAGTTTGTTTTTTCCAACAGCTAGAGTCATTCCTGAAGTAGCAACATATTGCAATCAGTCTGATTTTACATTAAACTGCAGCTTCAGATTCAACTGTTAATGTGCCCAAAATAGAAATAGAGCATAACTTCCAGTTTGAAACACAAAAGGCTGCCTTCACCATCATATGACATTCACAAATAGGAAGGCTTTGAAATTAATAAAAATAAATTTGACACAGATTTCTAGGATGTATAATGAGAAAAATATAATTTTCTAGGTTAGATTCTCTGGAGAAACAGTAGTAACACAGAAAAGAAGCAATTAAGAACATCAACAAACATACAAAAATGTAATTCTCCATCATTGGAGATGGCAGGTGTTGCCACAACTCACCATATGCTCAGAGGCACATGTTACCAAATTCTTCCAAGCTACATAGGAAGTGGATTGGACTGTGAAAGACCAACCCAAATTGTGTTTGCATTTTGACAAATTTGTAGGGCAGTACAATATCTCAGACAGGAGGTCAGGTCTCCTTGTCCCCTGGTGCATTCGCCAAAGGGAGAAGGAAGAGGGGGAGGAGAGGAGAGGGAGAGAGAAAGGCAGGTCTGATCATTTGCATACTTATTGAGTACAAAGGGATTTACTCCTGCTTAGGATAGGTGAAACTGACCATGGGGGAGGAGGAGAATGGGAAGGAAAGGAGGAGAAGGAGGGGAGAGGAGAGGGGAAGGAGGGAGAGGGGATTGGAGGGCTGGGGTATTGGAAGGGGAGATGGGAGGGAGGGAAGGAGGAGAGAAGCTTGGGCGGGAGGGCACTGGGCAGAGGGAAAGCCTCTTTCCTTTTCAAAAGGAAAACATTGTTAACAGTATGATTATTTGGGGGGCATCTTTTTATTTTACAGGTGTAGTCTCCCACCCAGATTTAAAAAAAGCTGTCCCTGGTCACATCTACACCAGACATTTATTCCACTTTAAACAGTCATGGCTTTCCCCAAAGAAACCTGGGAAGTGTAGTTTATGAAGGGGGCTGAGAGTTGTTAGGAGACTCCTATTCTCTTCACAGAACTACAGTCTCCAGAATTCTCTGGGAAGAGGGGGTAACTGTTAAACCACTCTGGCCACTGGAGCTCTGTCCAAACTCTGATTAGCCAAACCAAATAGCTGTAAATCTGGCTTGTAGAACACTGACAGTTGGTTCTTACTGAGCATGCCTATGCTATCATAGACTTCAATGTTAATTTTCTTAAATTAATTAAAAATCAGCCATGCACTTTTTAAACTTTTAAACTGCAGAAGATAAAGATCAAAGTACGGGGCAAGGTCAGTTATAGGATTACAGGTATTCTGTGAACATGGCTGATTTTTTAATTAATTTCAACACATTATGAGGCCATTGACCGAAAAAAGTTCAACAGGGTCTAGATTTTTTTCTCTTGTTTTACAGTTTGAACTCTAGATGCTCTCATGCATCGCCATGAAAACTTAGAGGATTGTTAAGCAAGCATTCTGAGTTCAGGACTATAAGTTTTATAAGATTGTGTTTTGAAATGAGTTTATGGGAAGCAGGTGTATGGCATGAGACAGTATTTTCAATTTAATATGGCGGAATGTGACAAATCCATGCTGGCTACAGTATACAGCCACTCTTCTGGCTGTATAATCTAGTGGGAGGTGGTAGACCTCCCCATATCCTCCCCATAAAAAGGGTGCCGCTCAAGGTCTTACAGAGCAATATACAAGCAAGAAAGAGTCAGGAGGATATGCTGTGACACCAGTCTGAGAACTCCCTAATTTAAAATTTGCAAAAGTAGTGCCTAGTCCTAGCCTGATATCCTGTTTAAGTCTCCCAAAAGGATGCAAAACCTCAATTATGAAATCATACTGCATTCTGTTTCAGCGTGTTCAGGAAATTTAGCTGAGCAAATCTTACTAGTCTTCTGCATAAACTGGTGGTAATGCCACTCCTGTGTAATAATTTCTCCAAGATGCTGTCTTGGACCTATTACCTTTCTGGGTACTTATCTGGATGGAGCGGAGAGAGTGGTCTTCCCCCACCTTCTCTATGCATGTATACAAACCTTACATATTGTAGTGTTGCTTGGGAAATATTTATCTTCCAGCTCTACCTCACTCATGGAAATCTGTCCTAGGAAAAGTGGAATACTGTATGCATTTGGCAAATAATTGCTCCATTCTAATTCATTCCAGTTTATCTGACCTAGAATGCATGTGGGATTAATGAGATTTGCCTAATGAATTTTTACTGTTTCTTATGGAACAGCCTCACAGGTTATTAGAAAAGTGGTAGAATTGGCAGATGTGCAGGTGTCTTGAGTTTCTGAAAAGGTGCCAGATCTCTTTTTTTCAAGGTAGACCAACCAGTCAAGAAACATTCTATCAACTTAACCTCTCATGTTCAGATATCAGTTCCCTTCATTGCTGGCTATGTGTTACAGTGCCAGCTGGGACCATGGAAAGTTGCATCTTTTTCTCTCTAGAAGCACCCCACAGTGATTTCAGGAAGCCAGTTCTGTAGACTATGCAACCCATGATGATGTCATTTTGAATGATGTGAACTGGCAGAGGTCTGAAGTATTCTCCAACACCTGGATCAAAACCAACATTTCCAACTTAGCCACTACTCTGTGTCTAATTCCAAACCTGTATACCAGTTGGCAATCCTTAAGCCATGTTGCTCCTAAACTTCCATTTTGTCTAGTAGGCTGTTCCAGTCCATGGAACCACATGTTGTAGGTGCTGAATAGAGGCTTACAGGTGATGCTTCCCTTTGGGAACAAGAATTCCTGTATCTGTAACAGTTGCAGGCATTCAATACTTTCCCCAGTCTATGGATGCAGTGATGGCAAAAGTCATACTTCTCAGGCTTCTGCTTGCTATGCAGCTGATAAATCTGTGATGGAGAAACAGTGACCCTCCAGATGTTGCTGGACTCCAGCTCCCATCAACTTGGACCATTGGCCATGCTAGCTGGGGCTGAGGAGCACTGGAGTACAACAGCATCTGGAGATCCACAAGTTCCCCATCCCTGTGATGAATGAAGAGGATCCTGTTGGAAAGTCCTTCCTGCGGGGTGGGAGGGATGTAGCAACTCCTATCTCAATATCTTCCTAATAATTAATTGCAACATTTTTGAGTCTACACGCGACTAAAGAATTTAAAATAAATCAATATTCTACCTGTAACATAGGCTTATTATTTGTGAGGGAAAGTAACAACATAGAGTAGTATTCACCAGATCCCTTTGTGAGAATATGCTAGCTGCAAGTCTGTGGCCCTTGGTCTTGCTTTAATTTCTAAAGTCTGTGGCCCAGAGACTTGCTTTAATTTCTAAATCTGGAAAAATAGATCAGGGACATTAAAAAGGGAAAGGAGAAAAGCCCCAAGGTTTCTGCAAATTCTAAGCATCTGAGCTTTCTCTGTTTCAGTTCTTTTTTTCAAGTTTCCTAACAAACTATGAGGTGAAATCATGACTGCGGGGAATGGGGCTGCGGCTGTGATTAGTATCCTTTTTACAGCTTCCCTTTTACTAGCAGGGGAGAAACATGGGAAACAAAAGGCCTTTTTCATTGCTACATTCCAACTGCTTTTTTTCCTTAATAAAAAAGATTTTTTTTGCTATTCCATGATTTCACTTTCCTTGACTGAGCTATTCTTACTTTTAATTTTATTTTATGTTTGGATTCAACCAGCTTTGATTTAATAGGTTCCTCTGGCTTGAATCCCAGGCTTGGATTGTTGCTAGCAGTGTAGAACTGAGTAATGTATACCTGCATCAATTGTGTTTTAACGATGCATTATTCTAATACATCATGTGAGAGATAGTGCCTTCTTGATAGATTAGCTCCATACATCACCACCATGAGGCATGCCATGTGATGTATGACCCAAATGATGTCAATGAAGAAGAAAGGAGAGGCACAGAGGAGGTAATCGCTTTTTAATTTCTGGCATTTTTGGAAAAGCTTTTTAAAAATATTGAGCTCCATAATAGTTACCCTGGTTGGAGTTAGGGCTGTCAAGTCCAAATACATCCTTCTCTGCTGGGATGCTACAGTGACACGCATGACAGAATGTGAAGTGGGAGTGTGGAAAGGAGAATTAAAACCTAAACAGGGAAACAAAAGCTGAAGGGAGAGACTCAATTTTGTTTCACCTAGGGATGCCAATTGACCAGTCAAAAAAGGTGCTCCTGAACCTTTATCAGCAACTTAATGTGCAAAAATCAGCAAGTAACCATTTCACAGAGGGCTGTAGCCAAGGTGGGACCCGTGGATGCAGCACCTCCCTTGGAACACTGCTTTTCACTACTTAAGTTTTTAAAATATTCCACCACCACACTTCCCCCCACCTCGCAAAGGTACAAAAAAATCTTTAAGGGAAAAAAACTAGGAGGGAGGGAAAAAATCTCCAAAAGCCCATTGACGACTTAGCATGCTCAGTGGCCACAAAGTGCTGAATGACTGTTGAGAGAGCGAATGGAAAACTTGACAGAAGGGAAATAGAATGGAGCACCTAGCATCCTGAACAGCAAGACTCGACAATGCAACATTGCGATGATGCCCTTTCTGTTATGGCACCCCAATCATGGAAAACCCTTCCACAGGAAGTATGGCAGTCCCCCTTGCTGACATCTTTTTTTATGTCAGCTGAAGCCATATTGGCTCCATTTGGCCTTGGAGAAAGATGAAATGGTTGGCTGTTTTGTTAGCTGTGGAATTATTTATTACTGGAATCTGTGGATTATTTATTGGTGATTTTTATGGTTTTAACTATGACGCTTGGAAGCAGTGATGGATTGGATGTGAGCCAATACAGTGAAGGTGAAACCTGAAAAGACAGAGGTGTTATGTGTTCCAAGTTCTCAAGTCTGCGAGGTGGGAAGACAACCTGTTCTAGACAGGGTTGCACTGCTTGGGGGCTTGGGAATATTCCTGTATCCAAAATTGTCACTGAAGGCTCAGGTAGCTTTGTTGGGTAATAGTGCCTATTTTCATCTCCTGCTGGTTCACCAGCTATGGCCCCTTTTGGACAGAGATGACTTGGCCACATATGTTTAAAATCTAAGCAAGATCTCCCTGATCTAGCAAGCAAAAGCTAGAAACATAAAAAAACAACCTCTATGTGCAGTTTTCCTTGCTGGTTTGGGAACCATATGCACAGACTGAATGTGGATGCAATTATGCATCATGGGATATGCTCAAATGTGAAGCATCCAATGTGGTTGAGGGATGGATGGACACACATATACACACACACATTTTTGTCTGCACTGCAGTGTGGATAAGGATGCACAGCTTCAGCTATGCATACAACTATATCTGGATGAGGGCCAAACTCACAAGATGGTAGTGTATTTTCTGAGGCTTTGTTGCTTTCCACTTTAGAATAGATGATGGTATCTCTAAACGGGAGTATTCTTGTGATGGAGCCAAAACCTCCACCCAAAGTATCACATTTATTTTCTCATGTACAATTTTGCATCTCTGTGCATATGTGATGTATCTTTCTTTGTTTTTTCCTCCCCAAATCACATGCTATATCAGCATTTCTCAAATTTGCAACACCACAGCCATAGCAGAGTGACACAAATAGCAAAAGCTGGTTGAGAAAAATAGCAGCCAAGCATATCATGCATATCCTAAGTAGCAATGGGGGGGGAATTCAGTTTGCATTTAAAACCAAACCTACCAAATTCCAAAATAATATGAGAACTGCAACACAGCCATCCTTCACAATTTGCATGCATTCTAATTTTGCAGTGCAGTTCACCAACCAAAGAATGTTTACAAAAATGTATATATTAGGGGGAAATGTGCAAAAAGCCCAAGAGTATATATAATGCATTGTATTACGAGAAATTGCTTGCAAAATTGTGTACATTATTCAAAACTGCATACAAAAATGTGTATGTCAGAAGAAATTTGCACTAAAATGCCAAAGAATTTTCATGAGGATTTTCTTGTCTTTTTTTTTTTTTTAAGCAAATTGCTGCAGAAATTTAGAGAACTGAATTTAAGACTGGAAAAATTTAAGAGTGTAAAAATTAGAATTGAGAGAACCGAAATGGAAATATCCTTCCATTCCCAAACTGAAGGGACAGCGAACATATTCTAATGCAGGCAGACACATGAGAAAGATAGTTTTGAACAGATGGGAGATGTCAGGGCCAGCCCTACCATTAGACAAAGTGAAGTGACCACCTCAGTTGGCAGATAGGTAGGGTGGCGGCAGTAGCAGCCCCCAGACTGTACCCCCTGGCTGTTCTGTTGGAAGACAAAGCTGGTTGTATCACATGGCCTGTCCTGCACCCCATAATGACCCTACTGCAGTCAGGTGTAGTGGAGGACACTTTCCAATTGCCAGTATTGAAATAAGATTCCATTGCTGATCCAGTTGACATCTCGGTGTGGAATGATGCAGTTGCCATCTTGTCCTTTTGGGCCAGCCCTGGGAGATGATGATGATGATGATCCCACCTTTTCCGCAGAATTGGGACTCAAGGCAGCTTACAAAAATTAAAACAAATACAGTTAAAAACATATAAATAAAACATACAGAAGTTATAATTAAAAATTAGTTATACTAACTATAAAGTTAAAACCATTTAAAACATAGCTATTAAAAAAAACACAAAATACAAATCAGTAAAAACAGCACCCTATTTAATAGCCCTTGCAGTCAATTCCCAAAATCCTACCAGAACAGAAAAGTCTTTCTTTACCTGCTGATGGAAGGACAGCGGGGAGGGAGCCAGCCTAACATTCCTAGGAAGGGAACTCCAGGACCAGGGGCAGACACTGAGAATGTCCTTTCTCGTGTTCCCACCAGACATGTCTGTGAGGGTGGCAGGGTCTCCCCCAATGATCTCAGGGCTCAGACAGGCTCATATGGGAAATTACAGTCCTTCAGTTAGCCAGGACCTGAGCTGTACAGGGCTTTATAGGTCATAACCAGCCCTTTGAATTGTGCTCGGAAACAGAAGGATAGCCAGTGGAGCTGCCTATCCCTGCTTTAAGATAGGTGTTTGATGTAAGATGTCTCATCCATTCATTCAAGTGACCATTGGATGGTGCACAATACATAATAATGAAATAAATAGTGCTAAATAGATCCCTGTTTTGAAAGCTTTTCCCGATGTGTTGTTATTTTTTTTAATGAATATAAAATAACATAGCATAATTTATTTACATTGTGCCATTTACTGGTTCTCCAGTAAGCTGTTTTCTACTGGGAGAAAAGAAGGATTTATGCTGTACTATTAGACTAAAAGACTCGTAAATGTTTAATAACACAAAAATGTCACACCGATATCTTTTGTACCACACCACTGTCTTCAGTGGAACTTACACAAATTTAAGTCTGCATTAAAACTTTAAACTATGGAATTGGCTCTTACAAATTGAGTGATAGCTGCCAAGTTGGATGGCCATTAAAGGAGGATTACAGAACTTCATGGAGGGTAAGGCTAACAATAGCTACTAGACATCATGGCTATGTAGTACCTAGGAATCAGAAGAAAAACATAAGAAGTTACTGTATACTGAGTCAGACCAGCATATCACCTAGCTCAGTATTTTCTACACAGACTAGCAGTGGTTCTCCAGGATTGTAAACAGGGTTCTCTCCCAATTTACCTGGAGATGCCAGGGAACGAACCTGCGACCTTTTGCATGCAAAGCACTGAGCCATAGTCCTTCCCCAAAGGACTACTACCTCCATTGTCAGAGGCACTATATCTCTGAATTACCAGTTGCTGGGAATCACAGTTGGGAGGAGTGCTGTTTGCAACTGGTTGGCTAGATATAGACTAAAGAAAAAAGGAGCCCAAGAAGCGTGGGAGTTCATGAAGAACGTATTACAAAAAGCGCAATCGCAAACAATTCCAAAGAGGAAGAAAAACGGAAGACATCGGAAAAAGCCAATGTGGCTACACGGAAGACTGGTGGAGGAGGTAAAAATAAAAAAGAGCATGTATAAAGAATGGAAGGAAGGACGCATCACCAAGGAAGAGTACCGACGAGCGGCTCGGGCTTGCAGGAATAGCGTAAGGAAAGCTAAAACCCAGAATGAGCTGAGGCTGGCGAGGGAAGCGAGGAACAACAAAAAGGGGGTTTTCAGATATGTTCGAAGCAAGAGAAAGACCAAGGAAATGGTGGGACTGCTGCTCAATGAGGATGGAAAAATGTTGACAGATAACAAAGAAAAGGCAGAACTGCTCAACGCCTATTTTGTCTCCGTTTTCTCCCAAAAAGGGAACAGTGTGCAACCTTGCAACGGTAGCAATCTCAGTAAGGGGTCGGGATTGCAGTTCAAGATTGATCAGGAGATAGTCAGGAAATAGCTAGTTAACCTAAATGAGTTCAAATCTCCAGGGCCTGATGAACTGCATCCCAGAGTATTGAAGGAACTTGCTGATGTACTCTCGGAACCTCTTGCCATCATCTTTGAGAAATCCTGGAGAATGGGAGAGGTGCCGGAGGATTGGAGATTGGCAAACATTGTCCCGCTCTTTAAAAAGGGTAAAAAAGAAGATCCAGGGAATTACAGGCCGGTCAGTCTGACTTCAATACCGGGAAAGATATTAGAACGGATAATAAAAGAGTCCATTGGCAACTATCTAGATGACAATGCTGTGATTAGTAGGAGCCAGCATGGGTTTGTCAAGAAAAATGCCTGTCAAACTAATCTCATCTCTTTTTTTGATCGGGTCACTAGCTTAGTAGATGGTGGAAATGCTGTAGATGTCATCTATCTAGAATTCAGCAAAGCGTTTGACAAAGTCCCCCACGACCTTTTGATTAGCAAACTGGTCAAATGCGGACTAGATGGAAATACTGTCAGGTGGATTCACAACTGGTTGGAAAACCGTACTCAAAGAGTGGTCGTCGGTGGCTCTGCTTCGGACTGGAAGGAGGTTTCGAGTGGAGTGCCACAGGGTTCTGTCCTGGAGCTGATACTCTTCAACATTTTTATCAGTGACTTAGATGACGGGGTGGAGGGAAGCCTTATGAAGTTTGCGGATGATACGAAACTGGGAGGGATAGCTAACACAATGGAAGACAGGAATAAAATCCAAAGGGACCTGGATAGACTAGAAAATTGGGCTGAAATTAATAAAATGAAATTCAATAAAGACAAATGCAAGATTCTGCATTTAGGCCACAAAAACAAAATGCATGGGTACAGGATGGGAAATACCCGGCTTAGCAGCAGTGCGTGTGAGAAGGACCTTGGAATTGTAGTGGATCGCAAGTTGAACATGACCCAGCAGTGTGATGCTGCAGCAAAAAAGGCAAACACGGTTTTGGGCTGCATAAACAGAGCTATAGTTTCCAGGTCGAGGGAAGTAATAGTCCCACTATATTCTGCATTAGTCAGGCCTCATCTGGAATACTGCGTTCAGTTCTGGGCGCCTCATTTTAAGAAAGATATAGACAAGTTGGAGTGGGTTCAGAAGAGGGCGACGAGGATGATAGCCGGTATGGAGAACAAGTCTTATGAGGAAAGGTTGAAGAAACTTGGCATGTTCAGTCTGGTGAAGAGAAGGCTGAGGGGTGACATGATTGCACTCTTTAAGTACCTGAAGGGCTGTCACATAGAGGAGGGTACAGATTTGTTCTCTGCTGCCCCAGAAGGTAGGACTAGGTCTAATGGTTTTAAGTTGCAGGAGCGTAGATTCAGATTGGACATTAGAAGGAACTTCTTGACAGTAAGGGCAGTTCGGCAATGGAACCGACTGCCTAGGGAGGTGGTGGGATCCCCTTTGCTGGATGTCTTCAAGCAGAGGCTGGACAGTTATCTGCGGGAGATGCTCTAGCTGTGGATTTCCTGCTGTGAGTTGGACTCGATGGCCTACAAGGCCCCTTCCAACTCTATGATTCTATGGCCATTTTGAGAACAGAATGCTGGACTAGATGGGCCTTTAGCTTGTTCCAGCAGGGCTGTTCTTATGTTTTATTGGATTCCTCAAGGGAATTTCAGATTAATGTTATTTCAGGGTTCTTTCTTTATCCATACAGAACAAAGGGATGACTCTTGAAAAGCCCAAACAGCTATTTGCTCCAGAACAGCATACAGTATCCATTGGGAGACTGGTATAGAATTATAGACTGTAGGTCCAAAATGTGAGGCAATGCAGTTTTATGAGCATTACAGACTGGTGGAGGTCTTGATACTTAGGAGCTGCAGATTCTGCCATACAGTAATGCCCAGGTATTATTACGATCAGCTTCAGAGGCCCTGCTTGTTTGCCTAGTACCAAAATCAACCAGATTGGCAGGCACAAGAAAGAGGGCCTTTTCTATTGTGGCCCTGTGGAATGTTTTGCCAACAGAGGTATGAATGGCTCCTTCGATGCAGGTTTTTTAACAGTTTAAAGAACCCACCTGTTCCAGGTTGCTGTTTCTTGATGGATTTATGATGATGCTGGTGTTGAAATTGAAGATAATAAGAGACCTGCTGAATCTGACCAAGGCCCTGTCTAGTCCAGCATTCTGTTCTCTCAGTGGCCTACCAGATACCTATGGAAAGTCTGCAAGCTGGCAGGATCTGAGTGCAACAGAACTCTCCCCACTTATGAATTCCAGCAAGTGGTATTCAGATACATATCACTTTGCCTCTGATACTGGAGGTAGTACACATGACTAATAGCTATTAATAGTCTTATCCTCTATTAATCTAATCCCTTTTTAAAACTGTTCAAGTTAGTGGCCATTACTACCATTTGTGGCAGCAAGTTCCATATGTTTAACTATGTGCTGGGTGAAGCTGCATGTATTTTTGTCTGTCCTGAAATCTTCCACAATTCTGTTTCACTGAATGACTCTGGGTTCTGATATTACGAGAGAAGAAAAACTTTTCTCTATTCAAGCCAAGTTCAAGGTATTATTAGAATATATATAGCCCTTAACAGCTTGGGATACCCCCCATATGCCCACTCAACCACCTCAATCTTCAGAACTGATACTGGTACATGGAAATGGACTGCCTTCAACTCGATTCTGATTTATGGCGACCCTATGAATAGGGTTTTCATGGTAAGCATCCTTGATACTGGTACAAGTGACACATAATTCTCATTCTGCACTTGTAAGAAATCCATTTTTTAGTGGCCCCTACACTTTGGAATGCACTGCCTATTGACATTAGGCAGGTGCCTTCACTCTACTCTTTTCGGCACCTGCTTAAAATGTTTTTGTTTATGCAAGCCTATCCAGGCATGTAGAAGTTGATTTTAATTAGTTTCTGGATGTTTTTAAATTCCTGTTTTTAACTCTCTTTTATTGATAGTTTTAATGTTTTTTTTAATTGTTATGGGTTTTTTTGTAAACTGCTTTGAAGCTTTATTAAAATTGAGCAGTATATGAATTTAATGTCCCCTTGTAAAAAATAAAATATCCCCTTTCTCCAAACCATGGATAATCTTAAATACCTCTGTTGTGTTCCTCCTTATTTGTCTGCTTTGGTAAACTGAAAAGCCCCAAACGTTGCAACCTCTCCCCACATAGGAATGCTGCTACACCCCCTTGAAAGGCGAGTGCCTTTTAAAACAGTTTTGTGTTTTTTCTTACTGTAAGCCACTTTTTGAGAAAAAGACCTTTTTGCTAAAGTAGTACAAATAATTGGGATAAATAAATAAAAATATTCTGCTTTTAATTCATTTATGTTTAATTCTATCAGGTGGAAAAACAGCTTCAGAAGTAGCAACTTTGAGGCGGTAACTATCTTCATAATAAGCCATCAGGCTAGGACACTTATCTCACTCTAGGTATCAACAAGGCTCATTTTCCTTTCTTTTTAAATGCCTTGTTTGTTCATTTGGAATCCAGATATGCAAAGCACAGTCTGATTCTAAAACTTGGTTTAAAATTGTCTCTAATAGCTGCAGAAGGACAGTTTACGTGAAGTAAAACACTGAATAATGACTCCTTCTGAACTGATGTGCTTCCAAGCAACCCTTTTAAAAATAATACAAAACAGAAAAGAACTGTTTATGCTCTAAAAACAAATGGTAAAAAACTTTCCCTATCCTATTCTGTTTTGTATTTTTATTTAATTTTCTTTCCAAATATTCTTAATTTCTTGTGTCGGTGAAGAGAGGCGTAACTGTGTAGAAGAAAAAGTAATGGATTTTATTATTCAGCTGCAGGTTGCAGCAGCTAATGAGACGTGTTGTACCCTGAGGCAATTGGTGCTTAACATTGCTGGCCTAGCTTTAAGAGAGCCCTGGTAAGTATTTACCTATGGGCAGGTCTGTGAATACTACTGTACTGGATTGCCTTCAAGTCAATTCCGACTTATGGCGGCCCTATGAATAGGGTTTTCATGGTAAGCGGTATTCAGAGGTGGTTTACCATTGCCTCCGAGGCTGAGAGGCAGTGACTGGTCCAAGGTCACCCAGTGAGCTTCATGGCTGTGTGGGGATTCGAACCCTGGTCTCCTAGGCTGTAGTCCAACATCTTAACAATACTCTGTGGTAAACTAAAAACATCCAGATTCTGTGCCAAGGTAACTGAAATAGTGCATTTTTTTTAAAAAAAATCCAAATCCCACACACATTATATCAATTAAGTGATCTTTAGTTAATTTGCTTATTTTGCATAATTCTCCTTCTGTTATTTATTATATCAAACCAGCCCGCTGTAAAGGTGAATCAAAGATGAGCTATAGCCAAGAGGATCAGGTCTCCTAGTTACTCAGATCAAACAGCACGTCTCATCAGGACTTTGTTAGTGGACTCAGGATGTATCATCTGATCCTCTCTGGTCTATTAGTGTAAAGAAGAGTTGTCACCCCATTAAAGAGACCTCAGGCTACAGTCCTATGCACACTTACCTGGGAGTAAGTCTTATTGAACTCAGTGGGATTTCTGAGTATACATTAATTAATGGATGAATTAATCACAAAATTGCATATAGTAAAAAATGTTGTAAAGCAAGAAGTATACTTTATTTTCCAATGGTGTATTTGTATGTTCTAGCAGACACAGTCTTAGATGGGCAAGGAATTCTCCTATGTGACAGGGAAGGGAGATTGCCTTGTTTAAGGTGATGCTTGCCATATGGAACATAGAAATATAGGAAGCTGCCTTATACTGAGCCAGACCATTGATCCAATCTAAATCAGTATTATCTACACTGATTGGCATTAGTTCTCCAGGATTTATTTATTAATTATTAATTATTTTATTTATATCCCGCCCTTCCTCCCAGCAGGAGCCCAGGGCAAGTTTGTCCTGTTAAGAATGACCACAGGTACAAATCCAACTGAGTTCATGTAGCACCTACCAGATTGGTGTGACTTTTAAATAAAGTGAATGGGAACAAGACAAAGCTCTCAGTGATAAAGGTAGGAGAAAAAGGATCAATAAACACTTTAGACAGGGGATTTCAGACAGGAGTCTCTCTGCCACTGAGATGCTCTTCCACAGAGCTCTGACCCTTCTATGTGCTATGTGGATTTGTTTAAAAAATACATTTTAAAAAAAAGTGTGTCCAATTAACTGAGGGCACAGTATTAGTCAATTAAAATATGGTTGTTGCTTTGCAACTACAGTAGGGCCCCGCTTATACTGCGGGTTCCGTTCCGGACCCCCGCTGTAAAGCGAAAACTGCTGTAAAGCGGATCCCATTGACTTACATTGACCAAAATGGTGCCTGTTGGCAAAAAAACACCATAAAAGCAGAACAAGCGCTGTAAAGCGGGGCCTTTCTATAATTCACAACCGCTGTATTAGCGGAATGCTATAAAGTGAAGCGCTGTAACGCGGGGCCCTACTGTATTGCTTTTCCCTATATGGAAATTTAAACAGTAGGAGAATCAACTGAAACTTATACAAGTAATAGAAAAATGGCAAAATAATACTGTGCATGTCTGTTCAGAAGAAGTACCCTATAAACATTTATCTGGGAGTAAGCCCCATAGACCATAGTTGGCTTTACCTATGTTGTGGGTAAGCATGCAAAAGACTGCACTGTAAGATTTCTTTTAACTGGGTGACAGCCCCACTTGTAATAAATGAGTAACAACTGTGCATTTACTGCACAATCCCTGTCCTCTCTCTCTGTCTGGAAATGTATGCCACTTGCCACAACATCCCAATGTGAATGAACATTGTTCCCTTCTCTAAAGTAAAAAACAGAGTTGGAAGAGTTTCATTTATGTGCTAGCCACTCCGTTTGTGCCCAACACAGCATTTCCGGAAGCCAGTTAAGTCAAGTGCATGTGCTCACAAAAAGGTTACTCTGCACTCAGTAGTTGCTAGGCAACACTGCCTTGCCATCAGGATCACTGATCAGCCAGTGACAGTTTGTTCTAAAGATGCAGTGCTTGTAACTTGATATCCTGCTTCCAAGCTTTGTGGTTGGCTTCCTCATCATCATAAGGATTTTTCTCCTTCCTTCCTTTTATAAACCATAATTAACAAAGCCCTCCTATTCCTGCAGCAAACACACACAAGCACACACACACAGACAGAAATTGCTTTATCAGTACAGGAATGAGTGAAGATGTCTAATTAACACCAGTTCTTACAATCAAATTTGTTTTAGTTGTAAACTGGGCTTGTCTAGATTTGTCCAGATTGCAACAACATTTTCTTGATCTACCCAATGGCCAGCCCAAGTCTCAATTAGCTATGTGAAAAAACAAAAACAAATCCCAGCTGCAAAAACATTCTTAAGCTATCCAAAGTCTTTTGTGTTCTGTCAGAATTCCTTAGATATTTTGCCCTGAGGAAAAGCTGCCAAGTTCACTTCTGATTTTGCATTTGGTGAAATTTGGTGGTGGCCTAAAGTTGAAATTCCTCAGATTTTGTTTGTTTGTTTCTGAGAAGGAATCTCCAAACACAATAGCCACAATCAATGCAGCCTCACAAGACGGCTGAAAGGGTACTGAATTTGTTTGTTAAGGGTTCTGAGAGTAGTTAGGAGACTCCTCTTCCCCTCGCAGAGCTACAGTTCCCAGCGTTCCCTGGGAAGAGGGATTGATTGTTAAACCACTCTGAGAATTATAGCTCTGAGAAGGAAATAGGGATCTCCTATCAACTCTCAGCACCCTTAACAAACTACAGTTCCCAGGATTCTTTGGAGGAAGCCATGACTATTTAAAGTGGTATGACACTGCTTTAAATGTAAGGTGCAGATGAGGCCTAAGATTCGACTGCCAGTCTGGGTGGGTTTTGTACATGGAATGGGGGGGGGGAGGGCAAGATGCCCTCTTGTCCCAATTTGCCTCAGGCAACAAAATGTCTTAGACCAGCCCTGTTGATTACGTGTCATGTGAATTCACCCAGATTTGGGCAGCCTGTCCAGCACTTTATCTGACAGTCTCACAAAACAGGATATTTTTCTTTTGCCAACATTCAACAAAATCCCACGCTGCCTCTGTTCAGTCACACTGCCAGTGGATGCCTGCTTCTTGCCTCCACTGCCTCTCCTCCTGCTTATGCTCAGTTCACTAATCACTGCCATCATTTAGCCTTAGCTTCTGACATGATAGGAAAACACCACATCAAGACATTACTGATGTGGAGAAGGGGATGGAGCAAGTGTAAGGATCTGAATTTGTGACTGCAAAACATGCATTAACTAATCACAACTCAGACATGATTCTGGGCTGACAGAAACAGGACCCACATCCCCCATAATACTGGCCTGCTCTAGGTTTTGCTGCCTGTAACTCTTCAGAAGCTCCCATGTTATTGTCAGTGTGATGTAGTGGTTTGAGTGCTGGACTAGGATCTAGGACACCAGGGTTCACCCATCCCTGCTCTGCCACGAAGCTCTCTAGCTGACCTTGGGCCAGTCACCAACTCTCAGCCTTACCTACCTCACAGGGTTTTTGTGAGGATAATCTGGAAAGGAGGAAGAGCCTTCTCTGCCACCCTGAGCTCCTTGGGGGGAAAAGTGGGGTATAAATGCAATAATAAATAAAATAAATGCTCTTCAGCCAGCTCTGTTGTTTTTAGCTGCTGTTACTAGTTTTGAATTGTGTCTTTTTATTATTGTGTCTTTTATTATTTGATTTATGTTCTGTACCCTGTTCTGTTATCTGCAAGGCAGGCTATAAGCCTTTTAAATGACGAAATAAATAAAATTAATAATATTGCATCACTATGTTCTCTCTGAGGGCCTAGTCCACTTCCAAACAATATTTTTCAAGTCTTGCCCTCCAGATGTTTTGGGCTACCATTCCCATTGTTACAGACTATTGGCCATCCGGGTAGACCTGATGGGAGTTGTTGCTTAAATATCGGGAGGATTCTAGGTTAGGGAAAGCTGCCATAATGTATGCATCAAGTAGTATGTCCATGCATCTGTACATGTCTGTTGTTCAGGGTTCTTAAAATAAAAAAGGATTGCAAAGAGCTCCATAAGGATCTCTCCAAACTGAATGAACAGGCAGTAAAATGGCAAATGCAATTCAATGTAAACAAGTATAAAGTTATACATATTGGAGTAAAAATATTAATCTCACCTATATGCTCATGGGGTCTCAACTGGTGGTGACTGACCAGGAACAAGACCTTGGGGTTGTAGTGGATAGTCAGTGAAGATGTTGACCCAGTGTGCAGCAGCTGTGAAAAAGGCTAATTCCATGCTAGGGATCATTAGGAAAGATATAGAAAATAAAACTGCCGATATAATACTGCCATTATATAAATTTATTGTGCAGACACATTTGAAATACTGTGTTCAGTTCTGGTCTGATAAGAAGCTGCCTTATAAAAAGTCAGACCACTGGTCCATCTACCTCAGTGCTATCTACTCTGACTGGCAGTGGCTCTCCAGGGTTTCAGTCAGAAGTCTTTCCCAGCCCTACCTAGAGATGCTGGGATGAAATCTGGGACTTTTGATATGCAAATAAAATGCTTTGTCACTGAGCCAGGGTCCATCTTCTCTTAATATGGGAAAAGGGTATAAGAACATAAGAGGAGCCCTGCTGGGTTAGACTAAAGACGCATCTAGTTCAACATCCTGAACAGTGGCTGTCATGATGCCTATGGGAAGCTCACAGGTAGGACATAAGCACCTCCTGCTCATAATCTCTAGCAACTGGTATTCAAAGGCATATTGTCTCTGATATTGGAGGTAATAACAGAACTAGTAGCCATTGGACACATTAAGAAAATATCTAGCTCAGTATTGTTTACACTGACTGGCCGCAATTTTCCAGGATTACAGGCAGTGGTCTTTCCCAGCTCTGCCTGGAGATGCTGGGAATTAAACCTGGGACTTTCTGCCAGCAAATTATATCATGCTTAACCACTGAGCTGTGAACTACCTTGTTTTGGGTCAAGTATATAAAGCTGGAAAAAAAACTTTTGTCCCCAACTGTATCACTAAATTAAACCCAACATTAAACGCACCTGGATGTCATCCTGGCCAGTGTTATTCACCAAACTGGAATTGCCATATTACAGGAGCTGCCTGAACGCATACTAATTCACCAAGGTAAAGAAGCAACAGAGCATGTGATGTAATAAACCTCTAGAGAGAAGCTGATGCTGCAAAATTTCCATCTGATGCATTAAACACAACAGTTACAAGAAGGGAGTTCTAAAAAAAAATTACTAATTCTTCTTGTACAGTGTCCCAGTGGGACTCTCAAGTTTACCCTGAAGTAGGACAGGACAAAGCACAGCCACTCCAAAACAAGTAGTTAGAAAGAAACAAAAGGTAGAAGAGAGTATGGAAGGGAAGGATACTCCAGTGGTTGTGACCTGCAAGGTGTGTGCCATGTTTGTTTTCTTGCCTGAGAACAACATGGCATTTGCGTGCAACAAGTGCAAGCTTGTGGCACTGTTGGGAAAAAAAGGGAGAGGCCTGGAACGGCGGGTGGCCACACTGAGGACTATAAGAAAAGATGAGGAGTTCTTAGACAGAACGCTGGAACAGCAGCAGCAAAGAGAAGTGGAGGTGGAAGAACAACAGCATGTGGTAGCAGAAGAGGAGACTGCTTTGGAGAGGAACAACAAAGTAGAGGAAACTCCATGGGAAAGGGTGACAGTTAGTACAGTTCCATGGCAAGTGACCCTAATGAGAAAAGGAGTCCAAGATGGGTGGCAGTTTCTAAAAAAGGAAATTCAAAAAGTGCAATGGCAAGCAATTCCAACAAGGAAAAAAGGGGGGAAACAACAGAAGAAGCCAATATGGCTTCATAAAAAGCTTAGAGATGTCCTAAAAACAAAAAAGGACACATACAGGAAGTGGAAAGAAGGCCAGGCCACAAAGGAAGAGTACAGGCAGGTATCATGGAATTGCAGAGATGGGGTCAGGAAGGCTAAAGCTGAGAATGAGCTGAGGTTAGCGAGAGAGGCTGAAAGCAACAAAAAAGCTTTCTTCGGGTATGTCCATAGTAAAAGACAGAGAAAAGAAATGGTGGCACAGCTACTCAGTGAGGATGGCAAAATGATAACAGGTGACAAAGAAAGGCAGAAGTGCTCAATTTCTACTTTTGCTCAGTCTTCTCCCAAAAAAAGATCTATGGCCCTCCCGGGAAACATGAAGTAGAAGGGGCAGGATTGGAGCTTGAGATAGATAGACAAACGGTCAACCAATACCTGATCACTTTGAACAAGTTCAAATCGGCAGAGCCTGATAAACTGCATCCTAGAGTATTGAAGGAACTGGCTGAAGAACTCTCAGAACCACTCTCTATTATCTTTGCAAAATCATGGAGGACTGGTGAAGTGCTGGATAACTGGAGGAGAGCTAATGTTGTCCCTATCTGCAAAAAGGGCAAAAAGGAGGAACCAGGGAACTACAGACCAGTCAGCCTAACATCAATCCCTGGAAAAATTCTGGAGCAGATTATAAAGCAGTCAATCTGTAAGCACCTTGAAAACAATGCAGTGATTACTAGGAGCCAACATGGATTTATGAAGAAAAATCCTGCCAAACTAATCTCATCTCATTTTTTGATCGGGTAACCTCCCTGGTAGAGCGTGGGAATACTGTGGACATAATATATCTCGACTTCAGCAAAGCTTTTGACAGTGCCCCATGATATTCTGATGAGCAAGCTAGCTAAATGTGGGCTAGATGGAACAACTATCAGGTGGATCCACAGTTGGCTCCAGAATTGTACTCAAAGAGTGCTTAGAATGGTTCATTCTCAAACTGGGCAGAAGTAATGAGTGGGGTACTACAGGGCTCGGTCGTGAGCCCAGTGCTCTTCAACATTTTTATTAATGACTTGGTTGAGGTACAGAGCATGCTTATCAAATTTGCAGATGATACAAAATTGGGGGAAACAGCTAATACCATGGAAGACAGAAAGAAAATTCAAAGGGACCTTGATAGGCTGGAGTATTGGGCTGGAAACAACACAATGAAATTCAACAGGGATAAATGCAAAGTTCTACACTTACGAAAAAGAAACCAAATGCGCAGTTATAAGATGGGGGATACTTGGCTCAGCAATACGACATGTGAAAAGGATCTTGGAATTGTCGTTGATCACAAGCTGAATGTGAGCCAACAGTGTGATGTGGATAGAAAACAGGCAAATGCTATATTAGGCTGCATTAACAGAAATATAGTTTCCAAATTGCCTGAAGTATTAGATCCCCTCTATTCAGCACTGGTTATGCCTCATCTTGAGTACCGCATCCAGTTCTGGTCTCTGCACTTCAAGAAGGATGCAGACAAACTGGAACAGGTTCAGAGGAGGGCAACAAGGATGATCAAGGGACTGGAAACAAAGCCCTATGAGGAGAGACTGAAAGAACTGGGCATGTTTAGCCTGGAGAAGAGAAGACTGAGGAGAGATATGATAGCACTCTTCAAGTACATGAAAGGTTGTCACACAGAGAAGGGCCAGGATCTCTTCTTAATCGTCCCAGAATACAGGACACGGAATAATGGGCTCAAGTTGCAGGAAGCCAGATTTCAACTGAACATCAGGAAAAACCTAACTGTTAGAGCCATACGACAATGTAACCAACTACCTAGAGAGGTAGTGGGCTCTCCGACACTGGAGGCTTTCAAGAGGCAGCTGGACAGCCATCTGTTGGGAATGCTTTGATTTGGATTCCTGCATTGAGTAGGGGGTTGGACTTGATGGCCTTGTAGGCCCCTTCCAGCTCTACTGTTCTGTGTTTCTATGATCTACCATGCTTTATTCTATCTTAGAAAGAGATATTTGAAAACCAGTGCCTAGACTCAGTGGTGGACTGGATGAGGGCCAATAAACTGAGCCTGAATCCTAGCAAGACAGAGGTGCTGTGAGTTTGGATAATTGGTCAGTTGCCTGCTTTGGATGGAGTTCTACTCCCTCTGAAAGAGCAGGTCTGTAGTCTGGGGGTGCTCCTGGATCCATCTTTGTCGCTAGAGGCCCAGGTGACCTCAGTGGCTAGGAGTGCCTTTTACCAGCTTCAACTGGTGAGATAGTTGTGGCCATATGTGTATTTTAAATTTTAATTATGTACGCCGCCTAGAGTGGCTGTTTATTCAGCCAGATAGGCGGCCTAAAAATAAAATTTTATTTTTTATTTTTATTTTTTTTTTATTTCTGGATTGGGATAGCCTGACCACTGTTGTCTATGCACTGGTAACCTCCAGATTGGATTGCTGTAATGTGCTCTATGTGGGGCTGTCTTTGAGGTTGGTGCAAAATGTGGCAGTGCTACTGGTCACTGGGGCAGGGTATCGCCAACATGTCACCCTGCTGCTGAGAGAATTGCACTAACTGCCTATCAGCTACCGGGCTAAGTTCATAGTTCTGGTTTTGATGTACAAAGCCTTATACAGCTTGAGACCAGGATACCTGAAACATCGTCTTACCCCTTATATATCCAGTCGATCACTATGCTCTACAGATGAGGGCCACCTGTAGATACCATCTTATCAGGAGGTCCATTCTGAACAACATTCCCTTCCCTTAAATATTAGACAGGCACCATCGCTGTTATCTTTTCAGTACCTACTGAAGACCTTCTTCTTTCAACAAGCCTTTTAAGTAGTGCCCTTACCCCAGTCTGTGTTGGAATTAATTTTTAAGATTTTTAAAAATGATTTTAAAAATATGTTTTTCATGATGTTTTATTTTAGTCTGTTTTTAGAGATGTTTTGTTTTAATATATTTAAAGTCTGTTTTTATGATGTTTTAAAGTGTTTTTAATGTTTTTGTTTGCCACCCTGGGCTCCTTCTGGGAGGAAGGGCAGGATATAAATTTAATAAATAAATAATAAATAAGCTTGCCCTTTTCCCCCAACCAACCCAGCATCCCAGTATTAGGGGTCCAAGTGTTTAAATGTGGCTATCTGCATCTTTTCATTGGATGTTCTTGCATGGACTGGATCCTGCAGCCAAGCAGCTGTTTGCCTACTGAAACCTGTTCTCCCCATATTTTTCAGCGCGTTGCTATGCAAAAACCTCGTTGTGCTTCTCCATGGATTGTTGCCTGGCTTACAGGAGGCAGTACCTTGCGAGCACATGGTGTGGTTTTCACTTCCAACTGGCATCTGTCATGCTCAAGAGCATTTTTGTCATGTTTTTATAGGCACAGAGTTGTTTGGTCATGCAGGAAGGAACAACTTTTGTAGTTGCTCTCCTGATGATGGGGTATACAACCCAGGAAAACAGCTCCCTGCAAGAGCAATTCACTGATCCAGACAAATGAATACCACTAGTAGGTATTTTACTGGTGATGCATTCAGTCGCAAAGGTGCAAACTGGGAAAGGTAAAACACTGACATTCAGTAGTTAAGTGTAGAGTATGCTTTTCCTTACAAGCATTTTCCTTCATACCAGAGGTTTTAATGTCAGTGCTAACTTGTTGCCTATATGGCACTATTCCTATTCACCACAACAATGATTGGGAGCTGATTAATTTTTGATTGGACTTGATGTTAATGGGATTCCATCACTGTTATAAATACAGTTTTTAAAATGACAGTGCACAACGGGTGGCTAGCCTGTGTCCCTCCAGATGTTTGTTGTTGGACAAACTTCAGTCAATCCCAGTCAGCATGGCCAACAGCCAGCTCACTCACCTTTCGGCTTCTTCTCAGGTCCTGCCCTGGACTAGGCTAGGCTGCTACACAGTCTAGGCCCAAAAACCTAGGCACACCAAGCAGATGCTCTAATAACACCCACCACCTACAGAGGTTGGCTGAGGACTACAGGGGAGGTGGAGATGCTCTGCAGTGCATAACAATACTTTCCAGGCTTCCGTTCTTTCCTCCAATTTCAAACTTTTAGGTTTGCCAACTCCCTTCCCTATCTTTAACGTTAATATTTGCTGTGTTCCCATTCCCTTGGTAAGTTTGTGCTGCCACTCTCTTTGGATACCTAAACTGTATTTCTAATAGCTCGACTGAAGTTTTAAGTTACTGCAATGCTAGAAATTTGGGGACTGAAGGAAAATTTCATTTGATGCAATGCCCTCATTTGCCCCTCCTATCTCTACACCCCTGGGTCAATCATCATGGGAATTACAAGGAAGGGAAGGGTTAACTGGCTGGGTTATTCAGCAAGGAAAAGAAGACTGGGAGAAAATATTACTCCAAGAGAATACCGCTCTTGATGGAGAAAAAAGGTTGTCCCGCTCTCATTGCGGTAGCCTTTCAAGGCTTGAGGACTGGATAATGGCAGGTCACGAACACGGCATATATGCATAGCCTTTTAAGTAGAGACTTTATCCCAGTCTGCATCTGTGTTGGAATTGCTTTTTAAGATGTTTTTTTAAAATGTTATGGTGTAATGTATTTTAAAGTCTGTTTTTATGATGTTTTAGAGCATTTTTGCAGCCCTGGGCTCCTACTGGAAGGGTGGGATATTATTTAACAGAGCAGCAGGACTACAGCCACATCTGTAGTCCACCTACTTGCAGGAGGCAGGGGCAATCCAATCACTGTTCCAGGCTGGAGCCCAAACTGGGTCCGATGCCATCATGTGGTGGCAGTGGGGCTGACTCAGCCCTGCCCCTGAAGCAATCCCCACCACCACCTTTTACCCTTGTTGGCATGAGCAGCAGGGCTGTAGATGCAATGGTGGCTTTGCTGCTCCATTAAACACTGATGCTCCCCAGTTAGGGTGTGGATTGCAGTGTCAAAACATGGCACAGGCCACATGCATAGTGTAGTAGTCAGTGCTAGTCATACTCAAAGTAGACCGACTGAAGTGAACAGACATGACTAACAGGTTCATTACTTACAGTGGGTCTACTACTCTTGAGTAGGACTAGGTTGAATACAACTCAGTGTCTCCAAAGAGATGTCAGAGAATATGAATTCATTTTACAGTCAATATGACAACACTTCTGTTTCAAAATTGAATTAAAATGGGCAAAACACACCTCCCCAATCTCCGTGCCGTGAGATCTCAGGGGTCCCTGCGCTCATCCAGGGTTTGGTTTCCTTTGAGAAGAAGGTCAGCGGAGACTGTGTTGTCTTTATGAAATATGGTTTATTTACACACATTCCAACCTGAGCTTAGGATGGAGGGGTTTCAAGGCATCAGCAGTCCAATATCCAGCTTTCCCATCAGTGTTACAGGAGGCATCCTAAAGCCATGGGGCTGAGGGATAGCCTCTCTGCCTGCCTCCAGTTCTGTCACAGACACAATAGTATAGGGTTCCCCCGCCCTCAAGAAAAATATGTTAGTGGAACTGAGAACATTTCATGCCCACCAGGGTGAAAGGCAGGGGGGCAGGTTAATTTGCCAGCACACAGTGGGTAGGATCAGAGCCACTTCACACACTTCAGCTCCCTGTCCTCTTTTTCCTACTGGGTAACCCTTCCTCAGCAGATGTAGAATCAGAGATACTTCACACACTCTCTTCCAATCTTCTTTTCCCTGCTGGTAACCCTTCCTCAGCTGGTTAAAGTCTTCCCTCCCTTGCACCTCCCATGAGGATTGACTCCATACTGTTATTAAGCTTTTTAAGTGCGGGCAGGGGATCAATTTCTATCAGAATGGTGGGAAAGAGAAAGAAGGTTTAAAACTTTCCTCCCCCTGCAACTCCCCTTGTACTGCTCAGCTGACAGGGGAACAAGTGACAATAGTGAAAAGGGGGCTGGACAGCAGAAAAAGATTGTTAATCTTTATCTGGAGCCCCCTGTGATGTCTCCACCTATTGATCCCTGCCTTCCTGCAGCAGATGAGAGGATGTCTGCCTCTATGCATAGTATAATCTACCCTTTACACATGTACAGAGGCTATACAACACCTCCCAACTTTTATGTGCAATATTTTCACTCACAGCCTTGACACTCCACAGTATCCCACCCTTATCTCTGGGCGATCCGGGATACTTCAAACCCACTGTGATTATATTTACTGTTAAATCGTATGTGAGGCGAACCTTTCCTTCACAGGTTACCCTTTTGGTATATAGCTGCCAGCAGTTTCTGAATGAAACACCTTTAAAGTATGTACCAGGAGACTCTGCAGATTGTTTGTATTAGATTCAGTACCATTTGTTATTATACCACTTCATTAACTGGTATTTATGTGGTAGACAGAAACCAAACTTAGGTGTGAGTATGGAACAAAATAAACAAAATACTTTATTTACATATGAACATTTTAAAACATTAAAGATGGAATTAAGCTCTGTATACAATATATCTCTACACTACACTAACAAAATCTTGATCCTCCTTAGACCAACCTCTACCCCGATTCCTAATCTAACTATCCAACCCCCAGAACAAAACCAACTGGCTTGACTGACACAATCTCCCCTATATTTTAAAACAAAACCTCACTCATTCCCTCCCCCCAACCACAGTCCAACACCCAATCAGAACTGTTCACACCAAACACTCACTCCCTAACACTCCATTTTACCCCTCCCCTCTCTACTTACCATATAAAGACATACATTAACAAATAAACATCAGCAGAACCTGGATAACATTTACATGGTCTTGTGATGTTACACACACACCCCTTCATGCTGCTCTGCTGATAGGTGGGAGAATATATTGTGGAATATGTAAGATTAGGCAGCAGGCCAGAAGCAGCTGGAGGAGCGCTGCACAGATGGTACACTTCTGAAAAGAGATAGGGGGGAAAAGGCATGTTTCTTGACTGGAATGTGCGTATTGGCCAGAAAAAGTACAAAAATACAAAATTCAGTTGATATATGCACATTCCCCAAGGCCTATTGGGGATTATGAATAATAGCCAGAGAATGTATAAAATTCAGGTGACATGCACATTTCTGAAGGGTTGGAGGTTATGTATATTGACAAGGAAATATGCACAATTCCTTCTTCATGAAAGGTTAATGTGCACATTCTCCATGAGACCTGGTGAATTTGCACAATTGCTGGTTATTATGCACATTAACCACTCAACTTACATTTCCCTTAACATATGTATCACAAATATTCTAAAATCCAAATTGTTGTGGCATAGATACAGCTAGTCCCTGACAGCAGCTGCTTCTGAAAGAGAGGCATCGACTAGCAAGTGCAGAGAGATCTCTTAAATTCCAGGGTTAAAAGATCATCAAGATAAAACTACTTGTTTTAAAATGGGCTCTTCTGAAGCATGGTGGGAAGAGTCAGAGTTGCCATACTTCATTGCAAGCATCATATTTATACTGCTTATATGTTGAGGCTGCAATCCTGTGCCCACTTACCTGCAACTAAGTCTTGTTGAACCAAATGAGATTTATTTCTCAGTAGACATGCACAGGATTGTACTGTGATGCAACAAACAAGTATGGCTCAAGCAAGCAGGGGCTTCGAAAGCTTTCAAGCTATTTGTGTGCATGTATGAGTGTTGCTATTGCATGATAGGAAGCAGAAGACAGAACCATTTAATATTTAAAAATTCACTCAGGTCAGAAAAGCCTGTACATTTGCACTACAGAAATAGAAACACCAACACCGATTTGAGGCTCAGATATGAAAATACTCCTCAGGATTACAAAACTGAGTAAAATCAACAGATTCTTTCCTACGCCCACATTGCTATGAAGCAAGATGTATTCAAAACATCCCCACCCCATGAATGTATTTTCCATATTACAGCTAGGATACAAAATTGCCATTCTATTGGGTGTGGTCAGGGGGCAGGAAACTCTTGTGCTCATGGAAGGCTTGTTTATACCTAGCAGAAGAGAATTGCGTTAGAAAAATGACCCCACACATCCAAAGTAGGAGCACAAGCTGCCTAATACCAGGCCAGACCATTAGCTCACCTAGCACAGCACTGTCTACACTGACGCTCCAGGGTTTCAGACTGTGGACATGTTCAGCCCTACAAAGAGATGCTGGGGTTTGAACCCGAGACCTTCTGCATGCAAAGCAGACACTCTACCACAGAGCTACAGCCATTCATTCTTCTATTTGTTTTCACAGACCTTTTGAGTACTTATCACTCACTAGAGCCTGTATCTTCCTTACTCACAATTTGTCTTATATGCAACCCCTCCCCCACCAATACGCTGCAGAGCTGCTTTCTAAGAAGTCTGCAACTACTTTGCATTTGCACAAGTGTCCCAAGGATAGCACTAAAAACACTCTCGCCCTTCTGCTCAGGGTCAGGTCCCAGACCTTTCGGAGCTTAGCATAATTGATCCTTTGCTTCCTTCAGGAGCATGCTGCACTTTTCTCATTTCCCATCAGACCAGAGACTCCCTGCTCATCATAGAGAGCAGGTAACTCGCCTACTACTCCCCCATCTATTCCACTTCAAGAGGCAGCCTCTAGCCTCTCTCTGGAGATTTTTCAAGTCAAGAGGAGTCTTCTGCTGCTGCTGCTGCTGCTGCTTAATGCTGAATCAAGGCTAAGGCCCTGTTATCACCATCCATTATCAACCTTGTGTAACAACTCATTCACAACCTTTCATAAAGCTTAGTCTTTAACAAACTGCCAAATAACCTCAAGTACCAAGCCCCAGAGGCTTTTGTCTTGAAGGGCCAAACCTACATTCAGGCTTCTAATCTCCAAAACACTAAGCTTTCAGAGGAGAGACCCTTTAGCTTCCACATGCCTAATAGAAACCCAAATAAGATGATCCACAGTTTCCACCACCCCACAGAGCTCATAGTTCTCAGAGTCCATACTTCCTACCCTAAATAAACCACTCCTAAAAGCACAGTAGCCCATTAGGACTCTAAACATGCTAACCTGTTGTCATCTTTCAAAATGAAAAACACCAATCCATTGTTTCCATCTCCCACCACTCCTGCCACTCACGAGGAGTCACAGGACTTGCAGCCTCTTATCAGCACCACCCTTACCCACCTGTAGCCAATCCTGACTAATTATTGGTTGGGCTACTCATGAGCAACCAGTCTACAGCTGCTTCCTCACAAAGGGATTTAAACTAGGCGGGTGGAATCTCCTTCATTATTGGATGGCTACTTAGCAGGGATGATGTAGTAGTGAGTTTCCAACATCAGCAGGTGGTTGGACTAGATGACCTTTGAGGTCCCTTACACTTCTATGCTTGTGATTTCCAGCATGACATGATGGCATATAATTAAATTCTACTGCTTAAAAGCTACACACGATTGCCCGTTAAGATGTCTGGATGAATGAACCATCATGTGAACTCTATGAAGACAAGAATATAAATACAATAAATATTATACTACAATAAATATTACAATAATTATTACAAGAGTATAAATACAATAAATATAAATACAATAAATGAACTAGTCTAGCCTTGCTTCATGGCTATTGCCTATTTCCCACAGAACCATTCCTTTTATTCATTATGTTCAGGTTGTGAGTGCTGTCCCTTATGCAACCAAAACAGCACCACCCACCCTCAGCTGGGATATATCAGCAGGTTTAGGGGAACCCTGAGGTTTGTAGATTTTTTAAAAAATCAAAGAATTAGAAAATAACTCCTTCCTATCAGAAAACTTCATTGAACAACCCTATGAGGACTGAGCATGCTAAGTGGCCACAGAGTGCTGCCTGGTGTGTGTATGTGGAGGGGGGAGGAGGGAGATAGAACACCAGAGGAGGAATGAAATAAGTGGCACTGGAATCCTGAGCAGCTGCACTACTCATTGCAACAAAGATTGCAGTTTGAGGGGCAGTCCATGTGCATCCTACCCACTTGCACTCCCTGCACTGCCCATGTAACTTATCCCAGTCAGTCACTGCACTCTGCAGGTAAGGGCCTCCTGCAAATACCATCTTATCAGGAGGTGTGTTCCGCACAACATAGGAAGCCGACCTTCAGTGTTGCAACACCTGCCCTTTGGAGTTTCCTCCTCTTGAATATTAGACAGGTGCTATCTGTTATCTTTTTGGCACCTATTGAACACTTTTCTCTTTCAACAAGGTTTTTAAGGAGAGACCTTATCCCATTCTGTGTCTGTGCTGGAGTGGCTTTTGAAGATTTTTTTAAAGTTGTTTTTTAAAGCTGTTTTTAAGATGGGTTGCTTTAGTGTTTTGAAGTTTTTTGTTTTTAAGATGTTTTGGAGTGCTTTTAGTGTTTTTGTTCGCCACCCTGAGCTCCTTCTGAGAAGGGTGGGATATAAATTTAATTAGTAATAATAGTAATTTTGTTGCAGGTCCTCCTTATTCTGCCTAATATAAAATTTCTGCATGGTCTGGTGCTTAAACAGATCAAATTGCCAGACTGAAATCATTGTTATTTGTGATCATCAACAGATATCAACAATGTTTACTTGAAAATTGCAACTGAATCATTGTTTGTGGTGGCAGCTACTCCAAGGAGAGAGGAGTGTATTTTCACCCAGGGGTAACTGTTACTACCAAATAGGAATGTTATTAGGAGTTGTAGCTATCTTCTGGAACACCAATCTTGTTTTTCTATTCCTATTGGAATAGAATGTTCTGAATGCTTTTAGTGCTGTGTGTAGGGGAAAGAGATCTGCGATATAATTCTCTCCACAGCATTGGTATTGTCTTAAAACCCTTTTCAGAAACATCTGTTTGAAAAACAAAAGCAGGTCAAAAATATAGCCATGTAGAAGTTAGCTATAGTGCACCATTTTGTTGCAGCGGAGAACTTGCTATGCTACCATCTGCTGTCTCAGAGTATTGGTTTGACATGATGGTTGCGTACAAGAGACTAAACTAGAGATGAACTCATGTAGCATAATAGGTTAGAGCAAATTGCTTTTGTAAGTGCACACTTAAATGTAATATGGGAATAAGACACTTGTTCTATCACCAAATATTGGCTGATCTCTTACATGCTGTTGCAGACCTAGGACTAACAACATGACCCTAGGATCAAACCCCCTGAAGAGCCATGCGTAAGCCGCAATTCTCTGAAATAGTAGCTTCATTAAGAACTGTTGTAAGGCAAGGATGGGGAACCTGTGGCCCTCCAAATGTTGTTGCACTACCACTTCCATAAGTACTGGCCAGGGCTGATGGGAATCTAACAACAGCTAACAAGGTCACAAGTCAACCCATCCCTCAGTGTCTTGGTATTTGTTGCACAGGGAGGCACTTTGAAAATTACTGGGTACAATTCATCCCTTGCTTCTCAGTCGTCTTCTTTTAGTCCCTGATCTGTGGATTGGAAGGCTCTAGGATTCTTTATAGCTACAGGGGCCAGAAGCAGCAGTGCAACATAGCTCTGTTGTGGATTTGATGGTAGAGTATTGCAGCTTCTTGTAAATATATTAAAGCATCACCCACAGCACTTTGTCCTAGCCCTTTCACACTCCTTACCCATGTTCCATACCCCCTCCTGCAAATTCACACCCTTTTTATCCAGCCTATATTTTCCAGCTTAACCTAGATAATTGGTTTTGAGCACAGGACTTGTAAACGATACATATTCTGGTGTGTGCGTTTGTTTTTTAAAGCACAGCATGTTCTATTGGGCACTGGTATTGCCCAAGCTGTTTGATGTGTTAAAAGTTATTATACACAACTTCAGTTCTATAAAAACAGGCTTAGAAGTAGGGGTAGTTGAAAGACATACATTGCTCAGGGCTTGTTTCCCACACTTGAACTCCTTCTACCTGTTCAGCAGTAGCAGTCAGTGGTGCAGTGAAAGTGGGGTGGCATTGCATATCTGGCTTCCAGACACCAAGGGTCACTGCCACTTACCAAGAGAGAGAGGAGCAAAGCGCGGGGAGCAAGGGAGAGTGTGGGCATGGCCTCAGATTGGCTCTACTACAATACTCACCCTCTCACCACTGGCGGCTGGTGGATTCATGTCAGCAGGGCAGTGGAATCTGCTCTGGGTTTTAGTCCAAACTTTCAAAGAGCTGTCCAAGGTGCTCAAGCCAGGTACACAACATTGCCCTGCCTTCATCGCCCACTACTGCTCCCGGGATGAATAGACAGACAAAATGAGCAAAAAACGTGCATAGCCTTCAGATCAGCTTCTTTTGTTAGAGGTACTTTGTGATAATTTGGATCTTGCTGTCTAGGCAAGGCTGCATTTAGGTGCTTTAAAGCCCCTCCACTTAGACAACACTTGTTCCTAGGGCACCTTTGTTGGATATTGAAACCTGTTCTGCCCCTTTCCCACCCCCATCCCTTTTTAAATCATGCTTGAAAACTTGCCTCCCCACAGAATGAGCAGTTAGTAGTAGTACTACTACTAGTAGTAATAATTAAGTGTCCTTTTCTGTAAAATACCAATTCCAGCTAACACTGACTACAAAAGAAACGGTGCCATTTTCCTGCAGACTAGAGAAGAGTTAGAATCAAGCCAGTTTTGTGAGCAACTGAATTAAGATTGTCATAAATATGAAAGGCAAGCACAAGTTCATTTATTTATAGCAAAGGTCTTGGGTTACAAGAGGTCAGTTTCTTGCCATCTTGAAGAAATGTTAAACGGGTTAAGTTATTGCATACATGTGCATTATAATTTAGCAGCAAGTCATTCACAGAACATGTTTCCCCTTCCTACTGCCTTTTTATTTGTTTTTGGTTTAGTCTCTCAAATGGTATACGTAGCTAAAGATATATATTTGGCTTTTACAAAGCATGTAACACCACTTTTAAGTTAATGGTCTTTTATTGGAAAAAAAGACTAGCATTTACAACTTGGAATGGACATAACTGTAATATCTTGAACAGTGATGTTGATAGTTGTGCTGAAGTCCACAGGCTACTCCGCCAGCTCCAAGTCTCATTACGGAAGGTTTTAAAAATGCAAGAGAGAGAGAGTTGTGTGTCCAAAAGATACTCCTGCCCCTTGGTGGAGGTTTTATTTTTTAAAAAAGTTTTGTGAACGGTAACAGCCCAACACCCGTTTCACAATAGTGCAATGCAGACAATATTAAAACCAATGTTAACACAAACATGCCATCCATAGCCTCCGCTGCATGGGGGGCGGGTGGGAAGGACACACTGCTACTACATACAGGAGAATCTTTTCCATCTTTGGGGGGTTCCCTCTAAACTTTTTGCACCCCAGCTATTTTTGCTGCATACCATCCTGAGGTATAAACCAATTTGAAAGTATACCAGCTATGACAATTTATAACTACAAATTGAGCCAGAATCCACTTTTGGACAGAAGAGTGGATAATTACTTTTAAGAATTTTTTTCTCTCTTTTTTAAAACTGTTTTAATACAAACGTCTGACTGTGCTCAATTGTCAAGCTGCATGCATGAAAAACTGGCCAGCCCAAACAGTGTAATAGTTATTAGCAAATGGAACCTTGAGGAGTTCCCTAAGTGCTTTCTTGTTTTTAAAAGGTAATACAATTATTTATATTGGGAAAAACTGATGTTTAACTTCATCTTTTGGGAACAGGACCACCAACCATTACATGCAGTTTGTGGACAGAAGGTATTTCGACATTCAGTTTTGCTATACAGAAACAGAATGAATAAATGAACATTTTTTTGCAAGAGGTAAGTAAAAGATTCAATTTGATTCTTCTAGAGGAAAAAAAGGTGAAAGGAGGTCTCTTCATTTTGCAGTCATCATCTGTACGAACTCTGAAAGAGACAAAGAAACCCCACAGTTTTAAATTTATTTAGAAAGGAAGCTTTTGGCACAGAAACCAAAACAGGTATCCTGCGACATGTAAGGAAAGTGAACAACCCACAATCTAGGTCACGGATGAGGAACCTGAGGCCCTCCAGATGTTTTTGGACTAAAACTCCCATCATCCATGACAACTGCATGGCTGCAGAATATAAGAGTTGGTCTCCAACAACATCCCATCTGGAGGGCTACTGCTTTCCCCTATCCCTACCAAATATTAATGAATAGGTACAGGACATCACACCTTACCTTCATAGTTGACTTGTCCATCTCCATCAATATCTGCTTCTCTGATCATTTCGTCTACTTCTTCATCTGTTAGCTTTTCTCCTAAGTTTGTCATAACATGACGTAGTTCTGCCGCACTGATGTAACCATTACCATCCTAGGAAGACAAGTAGGGGAGGATTGGGATGACAGGAAACATAAAAATGTCAACTGAGAATGTTAGCAATGGAAACTTGATTCAAATAATCCACTCTGAACTTCTCAATCCAGCCCAGAACCAAACACATATAGAGCTTCCTATAAGCAAGAGTGAGAATAGGAAAAATATATGCAAAGATAACATCACATATCTTGCTGTGGACATTTTTAGTAACAAGCAACTTCAGACCTCTGCTCCATGCAGCTCATTCCCAAGTAAGTGTGCACAGGTTTACACACTTGGGTTTGCCTGACTATCTGGAGAACAATGCAATTCTACCTTCTAAAGTGAGAGCTTGGGAAAAGGTAGTAGATAAAGAACTGAAGTTTAATTCAACAGGCTGCAGTCCACAAGCCACTTCTGTTACCTTGATGGAATTGTTCTTTAGGAAACAGATTTAACATCAACAGTTCTGTGCCACTGCCTCTCTCTCTCTCTGCCTTATAGGGTTATCTCTTTTATGGAACCATTTAATTAAATACCAAGAAAGCCCTTGAATAATCTTTTAGCAAAACTCTTTTGATACAAATCTCTGGAAACAATGGAAGCTGCTGCGCCCAATATTTTGCTTCTTGGCTTGGTGGGAGGTTTCCCCACCCCATCTACAATGACTCTAGTAAATTTAGAGCAGTGCAATATTTCCCTCCCCCCCCCAATGCCCCAGCTCATTCTTGCATGGAATGTATCAAGAGTGTGGCAGCCAGAAAATACAGAATAGGATCATGAAAGCAAAGAAAACTTGCTTTCGGTATTTGGGCCACATCCCAAGAGTGCTCAGTTTTGTTCTCACATGAGCTTCAGCATGCTCACCAAGACTTCACATTTTTCTCTCTGAACATCAACCATGTTGGGTGTTTTTCTGATTTAGAAGCAAATGGGCTGCATGTGGCACATATTACAACCACATGGCATCACCAACTACTTTTGAAATCACCCACCCTGCAGAGCTGTAAAGGGGACTTGACATACAGGATGGGAAACTGCTATTAAAAAAAAGGATGATCCAGAAGTCCTGCAGGGGACATGGCACTAATAATGTAATTCTTTGGATTTTGCCCTCTGCTTAGCAGGCAATTTTATTTACACCAGCACCCAGTAATTAGTGTTACTTGGTACAACAATAGTATAAAGGAATCCCGAGTCTTAGAGGTTGTTTTTAATTGCTAAACAATCAGTGCAAGGCTGCATTGTTAAGTCACTGGCCTGTTTCGTATATCAGATCCTGGTTTAGAAGAAGCCCTTAAAACAGTTTCCTAGTTCATATATCACAAGAAACCAGAGTGCACAAGGTGAGAAGGGAACATGTAGGCACATAGCTCATACCCAATCTGATAAACCATGGTTTGTTTGGACTAAGATTGTGACACCTGAACTAAGTCAACGCACGGAGAAGCTATTTTCTTGCCAGGATACAATATATTATTATTATTATTTATTAGACTTATATACCGCCCGATTAGCAATAGCTCTCTGGGCGGTGAACACAAAGAATACAATAAAATACACAATATAATACAATAAAAACATATAAAATAAGAACAATCTAAAATCAATACAACAAATATGAAAATCAGGTTAATTTAAATTAAAATGCTTTGGAAAAGAGGAAGGTTTTAACCTGGCGCCGAAAGGATATCAGTGTCGGCGCCAGGCGCACCTCCTCAGGAAGACTGTTCCACAGTTCGGGGGCCACCACTGAGAAGGCCCTAGATCTTGTCACCACCCTCCGGGCCTCTTTATGAGTCGGAACCTGGAGGAGGGCCTTCGTAGCAGAATGTAATGTACGGGCCAGTTCGTATCGGGAGAGGCATTCCAACAGGTATCATGGTCCCGTGCCGTATAAGGCTTTATAGGTTAATACCAACACTTTGAATCTGGCCGGGAAGCATATTGGTAGCCAGTGCAAGTGAGCCAGAACAGGTATTATGTGCTCGGACCGCTTGGTTCTTGTTAGCAATCTGGCAACCGCATTTTGCACTAGCTGTAGCTTCCGAACTGTCTTCAAAGGCAGCCCTACGTAGAGCGCATTGCAGTAGTCCAAACGCGAGGTTACCAGAGCATGTACTACTGATGTAAGGTCCTCCTTACTCAGATAGGGACGTAACTGGGCTACCAACTGAAGTTGGTAGAACGCATTTCGTGCCACCGAGGCTACTTGAGCCTCAAGTGAAAGGGAAGAGTCCAGAACAACTCCCAAGCTATGAACCTGCTCCTTTAGGGGGAGTGTAACCCCGTCCAGGATAGGGTATGAATCCACCATCCGATCAGAGAAACCATCCACCAACAGCATCTCAGTCTTGTCAGGATTGAGCCTCAGTTTGTTAGCTCTCATCCAGTCCATTGTCCATCTTACTGTGGCTAAAACAAAAAGCAAACTCTCACATTTCAGAGCTTCTGCTATGGATCAACTCTTGTGCCTTCATTTAGCAAATAAAGATGGAATCAAAATCAATTTTGCAATGCTTTTTTAAAAACCCTGTCATGAGCCTAGCATCAACAAAGTGGAAAGACTCCTGATTCAGGCACGGGTGGCATAAATACAGAAATACCTGCTCCAAGAGAGGCACTACATGCAGTCAACCAGTGTTCCAATTTAGACCAGGGAGACCTGTGCACAGTTCTTCAGACAGCCACAACCCTCATAGGGTATCCATGAGGAATTACCATCTCGCATCCTAACCTCATTCAATGTGATAAATAATGGCACTGCAAGCTTTACTACTCTCTCTCTCTTTCTTAGAATTCAGCTTAGTCTAAGGCTAAGAGTCATTTCACATATTACAGGGCAACAAGCCAGAGAGTTTGCCATAGAGCTCATATTCAAGGAGCCTCAGTTAATCATGGATCTCCTGAGTTTTGTCATACTCTCTGTTTTTGTAAATGCACATCTCAAAATGGGTACATGAGAGGTCTTCCCACAAGCCCTCCATGATACTTTTATTAACAGATACAGTAGAATCTGGGATGAATTGTCAAGCGTTTGGTATACCATCATTTTATCCTTCCTAAAAAACTTGTTAGGTAGATTAGGCCAAACGAGCAACCAGGCAGATATTTGATTACGGCCTTCTGCATTCAAAGCCACTGAGGTATACCGGACCTTACGATGGGTTATATTTTTCAACTGCAACACAGAGAATTCCATATTTTTGCTGTAACCAAAACACAGCTCGGCCAGTGCAAGCACCTAAACGGTACCTTGTCAAAGACTCTGAATGCTTCACGAATTTCTTCCTCACTGTCTGTGTCCTTCATTTTTCTGGCCATCATGGTCAAGAACTCTGGGAAGTCAATAGTGCCATTGCCTTTAAAATGAAGAGAATGGGGGTGGGGAGAGAAAAATTATACCCAAAGTTATGTTTGTTTGTTTTTTTAAAAGTACATACTCCCTTTACAACAGCGCTTGCTTTCAGAGCTAACAGATCTGAACTATGGATCACGTATCCCTGAACTCTTGTTTACCTAGAAGATGAGTGGGGAACATTTTTTAGCCCAAAGGCTGCATTCCCTACTAGGCAACCTTCGGGGGGGGGTGTCACATGCGAGGTGGGTAGGGACAGAAGCAAAAGTAGGACAGAGCTATTAATGTTAATTTTACCTTTGTACAATAGGCTTGTTTCTACATACACAACTCTCTATCCTCCATCCAGACAAGCAAGCAGCATTATCAGAGTTTAAGGACACATCATAGGTAGGCAAAAACACTCAACGAGGCTGCAAAGCAGGACCTGGGTAGAAGGGGTGTGGTTAGGGAGAGTCCTGAGGGACAGACAGAGAGACCTGAAAGGCTACATTCAGTGTCTGGGCTGGAGATGCCCCAGCCTGGACCTAAAAGCCTGGGTTTTCTTTTGATAAAAGCAAGATATGTGAATGGGACTATTCTAACCATTTAACATCCTTTGAAGTTAGTTCACCTTTCAGCGGGATTCTTCTCTAAATTTGCCATAATCCCTGCACACCAGAAAGTTGGAGTTAGTCTACGCACTCTCCTTGAAATCGCTACTACACACCATTGGTAACATTGCTGTCAAGTTTTTAAAAAACAGACCATCTTCAAAGTTACTGTGAAGGCTTTAAAGCTTGCAGCGTAAGTTAAAAGACCAGATATTGATCTAAACATGCAAGAAACTAGGGCTCTTTAGAACAGACATTTAAGCAGCAGCAAGGATACCTTAAGGTTGTTGAAACAGTATTTTAGCACAGTTTGAACTACTGTTAAGAGAAGGTACCGCCACTAAATATATCTCCAGGCGTTGCCACCTCCTGCCTACTAGGGTAACTCCTGCATCTCTGCCAGCTCCAACAGGTTTTAGATTCAGAAGCGGCAACTTCTTAGGAGAAGCTCTCTTTCTCCAAAACCTTCTCTAGCAGACTGCTGTTAAAATTTCTCTCCTCTACCCCTTCAGTGAGGAACTGGAAATCCTTAGACTTTGGAGAAATACTAGGATGTTACCAGATTCAGTGCCCTACTTAACTTCACAGCCATTCTATGATATTTTTCTACAGAATTTTTTGAGACACCAGACCAGTTTTCAACAGAACTCTTGCCAACACCCAGAAATAGGCAAGTAGAAGTTGCTTGCTTGCCCTTTACAAGGTACAATGTTGTGAACGCTTAGCTAACACATGACTCAATATATTCCCTGTGTTTTCAACAGACCACCAGCAGAGCAATTTGATGAACAGGTCCACAAAATTCAGAGAACTTCCCAAAAGTTACACTCTCTTCCTTTTAGGAATATTGGGGCGAACTGAACCTTTTCTTAAACACTCTTCTGGATTTTTTTTTATTCCACTTGAGTTAAGACACATTAGTCAAGTGTTAGTGAACTTATTTATGGCAGCTGTGGGTCAAATATGAAATATACACAATACAGTCTGACAATATAATATTCTCTTCAGCAGGCTATTATACCAGAGATATTTTTGTTGTCAAAAAGGTGGATGCCGACACTGGTAGCTCTAAGAAAGAGCCACGAAATCATCACATGACAGAAACTCCTCCGTATTTGTAACAATACCAGAAAAAATACAAAACATAACCATAACATTATACTTAGAACTGAGGTTTCCAACATGGCTCTTGTGAGCCCTATGGTACCCTGAGCACCCCTCACTGGTGCCCTCAAGGCCTCCTGTCACTCCCAATTTTTTGGCATTCTTTGTTGGGGCAGGACAATTGCCTGCTGGTTTCCTGTTTCAGGAAACATGCAGGCATGTTTCCCATTTTTTTTTGGCGGGGGGACGTGCTAAAGCATTACCAGTTTGTCTTCTGTGACATGGGTATTTGTGATACCCATAACAGTTTCATATTTCCAAATAGGCCACAGGCCCAAGAAGGTTAGGAACCCCTGACTTAGAACATGCAACACCTATTAGGAGATTCAAGGCATCCTCATCTGTATCAATGACCTTTATCGGGAGAAGGACAGGGGGAGTGCGACCCTGTTATTCTTACTTGATCTCTCAGAGGCTTTTGATACCATTGACCATGGTATCCTTCTGGGCCGACTTGGTGAGATGGGTATTAGAAGCACTGTTTTACAGTGGTTCCGATCCTATCTCCAGGGTTGTTCTCAGAGAATAGCATTGGGTGACTGTCTTCCAACCCCCTGGCAGCTGTGCTGTGGGGTGCAGCAGGGTACCATCTTGTCCCCCATGCTGTTTAACATCTATATGAAGCCCTTGGGAGCGGTCATCAGGAGCTTTGGGGCGAGGTGTCAGCAGTATGCTGATGATACCCAGCTCTATTTCTCCATAACATCTAAATCAGGAGAGGCCGTGCAAGCCCTGGACAGCTGCCTGGACTCAGTGGTGGGCTGGATGAGGGCCAATAAAACTGAGTCTGAACCCTAGCTGTGGGTTGGTGGTTCCCGAGTTCAGATAATTGGTCAGTTACCTGCTTTGGATGGGGGTGTACTCCCTCTGAAAGTGCAGGTCCGTACCCTGGAGGTGCTCCTGGATCCATCTTTGTTGCTAGAGGCCCAGGTGACCTCAGTGGCTAGGAGTGCCTTTTACCAGCTTTGGCTGGTGAGACAGCTGCAGCCGTCTCTGGACCGGGATAGCCTGACCACTGTTGTCCATGCACTGGTAACCTCCAGGCTGGATTACTGTAATGCGCTCTATGTGGGGCTGCCCTTGAGGTTGGTCCGGAAGCTGCAGCTGGTGCAAAATGCGGTGGCAAGACTGCTCAGTGGAGCAGGGTATCGTCAACATGTCATCCCACTACTGAAAGAATTGCACTGGCTGCCCATTTGCTACCGGGCCAAGTTCAAGGTTCTAGTTCTGGTGTACAAAGCCCTATACAGCTTGGGACCAGGATACCTGAAAGACCGTCTTATCCCTTACACACCCCGTTGATCACTGCGCTCTGCAGGTGAGGGCCTCCTGCAGATACCATCTTATCAGGAGGTTCTTTCTGCACAATATAGGAAACGGACCTTTAGTGTGGCAGCACCTACCCTGTGGAATTCCCTCCCTTTGAATATTAGGCAGGCGCCATCTCTGCTATCTTTTTGGCGCCTTTTGAAGACTTTTCTTTTTCAACAAGCCTTTTAAATTGAGAGCTATCCCAGTCTGTGTCTGTGTCAGAATTGCTTAACGTTTTAAAATGTTTTTAACCCTTTTTAAAGGTTCTTTAAAAAAATGTTTTTAACGCTGTTTTGTCTTAATGATTTTAAGATTTGTTTTTATGATGTTTTAAAGTGTTTTTAGTGCCTTGTTTGCCGCCCTGGGCTCCTACTGGGAGGAAGGGCGGGATACAAATTAAATAAATAATAATTCACTAAGATCCTGCGCAGCATCCATTTTGTTTCAACATGGCTTGTTGACAATTATTCATTTTTATCATCTCTCAGTCCCCGCCCCCTTTTAGGAGACTGAGACTAGAGGATTATAAGGTATATGTTAGGAAGCTACCTGACATTCTGAAGCTGTAAGTAGTAGAATCATAGGCCTCATCCACACCAGACATTTTTTCCACATTCCAGTCATGCCTTTCCCCAAAGAACCCTGGGTAGTTTGTAAAGGGTGCTGAGAGTTGTTAGGAGTCTCCTCTTCCCCTCACAGAGCTACAATCACCAGAATTCTCTGGGGAAAGGGGCTGACTGTTAAACCACTCTGGCCACTGGAGCTCTGTGAGGGGAACAGGAGTCTCCTAATAACACTCAGCACCCTTCATAAACTATACTTCCCAGGATTCTTTGGGAGAAGACATGACTGTTTAAAGTGGAATAAATGTCTGCTTTGGGTGTGGCCATATGAAGAGTACAATGGTACATCAAAGGCCATCTAGTCCAACACTACAACATCCCTGCAGCGTTCCTGATTGGTGGATATCCAATCTGTGTTCTAAAACCACTAACAAAGGAGACTCTACTAACTTCCAGGGCAGCTTGTCCCACTATCAAACAGCTCATATCATCTGGAGGTTCTTCCTAATGTTTAGCTGAAACCCCCTTTCTTGTTACGGGAACCCCCTGAAAGCTATCTTAACTGTCTTTTCTCTAGGCCAGAGGTGGCTAACCTTTGGCCCACCAGACTTTGCTGGGCTACAATTCCCATCATCCCTGACTACTGGCCCTACTGGCTGGGGCTGACAGGGAGTCCATCAGGATCTAGAGAGCCAAAGGTTAAACACCCCGCTCTAGACCAGTGTGGTATAAATGATAAGCATGTTGGACTGGGACCCGAGAGATCAGGATCCAAATCCCTGCTTGGCTATGAAGCTCATTAGATGACCTTGGGCCAGTCGTTTTCTCTCAGCCTAACCTACTTCACAGGGTTGTTGTGAGGATAAAATCAGGAGGGGAGAACCATGTTTGTACACCACCTTGAGCCCCTTAGAGGAAAGGCAGGATATAAATATAATAAACAAATACAGAATTGAGGGTATGATAACATCTCACAGTTTGGACAGTATCAAGAGAGGGAGTAGTGCTGTTCTATTTTACGTTGAGCAGACCTCACCTACAGAGTTCAAAAGAGAGAAAATCTGAGTAGATTTATATTGTCATACACCTGTTCACTTAAGATGCCATTTAAAATAGCCATTTTTCAGGCCATGACTGCTTATTAAAATCAGTGGGACTAAGAAAGCCAGTGTTTGATAGGACTTCTGTGACTTAAGCATTCACTAAAATTGAGACGGTATGTTCACACAGGAACAGTAAGATGTTTGCCTCTTCAATTTGCTTACCATCAGCGTCTACTTCATTAATCATGTCTTGTAGTTCTGCTTCTGTAGGATTTTGACCCAGCGACCTCATGACAGTCCCAAGTTCTTTTGTTGTGATGGTGCCATCACCATCTTTGTCAAATAAAGAGAAGGCTTCCTTGAACTCTGAGGACAGAAAAAGATTCACCACAATTTAGCATTGTGACTGACACAAAGTGTTGTATTAACTGGGAACTGCTCAGTCCAAATGATGATCCCATAGTCAAATTAAAACCATGTTCAACCCTTTTAGTAGTTTACATATGCGAATCTGATTGAGAATATACAGACCTACCTATTTGTATACCAATGCTGTATAATTCTTTTATAATACCTTGCCCTTAAGTACCAATTCACTTGTCCTATGTATGCCATATATTGTTGAGGGTAAAAAAATCCAATATGAGAGCCAATGGGTTAGTGTAGCCTTCCCCAACCTTTCAGATTTTTGGACTGCAATTCTCATCAGCCCCAGCCAGCATGGTCAGTGGTCAGGGATGATAGGAGCTGTAGTCCAAAACATCTGGAGGGCACCAAATTGGGGTAGGCTCATGACGTGGAAAGAATGCAGGACATGGATCACATTTCAAATCCCTCACTCAGCCATGAAGCTTATCTTGACCAATTTCCATCTCTCAGTCCAACTTATATTATATGGGCCCTATAACCCTCATGTTCTGAGCAACTTGGAGAAGTGTGGGATACAAGTGAGAAAAACAGTTACAACATTACAGACTGTTAGACAGAAGAATAAATTTCCAATGGCTGTGTTTGCACATAGCATTGAGCCATATTTTATTTAAACCATAGTTTGTTCAACACAAGTAGTTTCACAGACAAGCAAACAAGCCATGGCTTATTTCTCCAAAGCCTGGTTTGTTTTCTGTCTGCTTGTCTCATCCCTCTGTAGCCTGGTGAGCATCTGGGGTGAAGTGCCCAAGCAACAGGATTAAGCAGGGCTGCTGGGTTCAGACATAATGCCAAACCACAGATTAAAAACCTGTAAGCCAACAACAAGCCATCACAATTTGTTGACAGAAAGCAAATCATGGTTAGTCTGCTGGACTGGGCTCACGCAAACAAACCATTCAAACAAACCCATTCTTTGGTTAAACAACCAATTGCTTAGTGTTATGTGCTAACCAGGGCACTGTTAAGCCTAATCTCTTTCTGTAAGAATTAGCAACCTACACTCAGTTGTCAAAGTCTACTGTGTTAAAATCTCTCTTCTCCCCTAGTTCATGTCAGTTATTCACATAATACAAGACCCCATTGTTATGAACATTAACCACCACTTATTTCTTGCATCAGCCTGTAGAATTTTTCAGCATACAATTCAGCACAGAAAGTGTGCATTAAAAGTAATTTCACAACATCTCCACATATCCCCAAGTGTGTCAGGCTGAAAGACAGTTGACAACCTATAGCATCATGGTCAAGTGGAGATTTGAACCCAAAAATTCTCTCACATCCAAAAGCCATTCAGTGTGGCTGAGAAATGTTCAAGTCAATCAAATACAGAAGTAAAACCTGACTTATTAATAAATCTTGTCTTTATACAGAGAGGCTTGGATTACCTTGTCAATTAACACTTAATTCTTAGGCTCCACAATTTTTTTTTTTTTAAATGTACTATTGTCATCAATTAAGACTAGCTGTTTGCACATGATGGTAGTCATTATTTTTAAAAGCTTCTGCACCAATTATATTAAACAATAATACTCAGCATTTGTTCAGCATTTTAAAAATGTTTTCATTGTACTCAATACAACATAATCTCTCTCCTTACAAAAACCTGGCAAAATGGATTCCTTTCCTCCCTACACAGCAGGGCAGGGAGTTGGGAGGGAGTGGCTTGCTCAAGGCCACCTAGTAAACATACCAAAATTGGAGGATTCTGGGTTCAGTGCTTACCTTTAGGCACTATACTGTATTACTTGAAGCAAATCATACCAAACTTGAACTATGAATTTTGTGTTAATAAGCACCAGTTTGAAGCAGTCCTGCAAAACACACAGATCAAGCCAGCAATGCTTGGGTTCTGCCTGCATGAACTACAATGTCCACAGCTCAGCAGAAGATAAATGGTGGTCACTGGTGAACCACTGATCAATTTCTGTTGCTGGAGAGGGTAGACTTTTGCTTGGTCAAGAAAGGCACTTACGTTCTTATGCAAGGGTTTATACTCAGGTCTTCTAGCACTGAATGTTTAGGGAAAGGCCAAAACTAATTGGCAGAGCACATGCTTTGAATACAAAAAGATCCATATTAACCTCTGGCATCTGTAAGTAGAGAGAAGAAAGCCCCTTGTCTGCAGCACTGGAAAGCTACTCCCAGCCAGGGTACTGAGCTAGAGGGACTAATGGTCTGATTTTATATTATGCAGCTTCCTGTGTAATTAATCCATTAAAAGAACACAGGAATCCTAGTAATCTCAGTCTAAAATTATAATAAGAAGACATCTCCATAGTGCTTTCAAATGTTCAGAGAACTCTACTGAGTTCATTGTAGAGGTGAGGACTGAACCAGGGACTTCCTAATTCCTATCATAGGTCAGTCTTTTAGCCACTATGTTACACCAACTCTGCAGGGTTGTTACCAGAATAAAACGCATAAGGAGGGAAAATGCGGGGGGTGGGCGGGGAGAAGAAGAGGAAGTGACCACACAAGACTAGTCAGCCCATGCTTCATCAGCCACAGCTATGCTGACTAGGGCTGATGGGAGTTGTAGTCTAAAACATCTGGAGGGCACTAGGTTGGTGGAAGCTGCTCTAGTCAGTGAAACTGCCCACAATGCTCTGCACCAACCTTCCTCTTTAGTTAGAGCAGAAACTATGGTTTAATTAAGCCAGGAAATAATTAAGCCCCATATGGGAGGAGAAAGGAATAATAAAGCACAGGATTTGTTCATAGTTCTCCAATCCATAGTTTGGAGGATTTGTCTGATTGCAGCCAACGTCATGTGCTATATTTTATTACTGTGGCCTTAATAGCGAACTCAGGGATTGGCAAGTCATTACAGGCACTAAGATCTGTGAGAGGCCATTCTCTTGCACTTTACCAGGATCATCCATTGAGTGATTCTCATCCACTTGAGTGATTTTGTGCTTGTAGTATATATCTTCTACCTATATGAACTTAATCTTCAAGTAAGTGATCTTTATTAGTGTCTTTGCACATGTACAGAAAGAGCCAAACAAATCCATCCATTCTACAGCTATTCTCATTGGGTTGTATCTAAGGAAATTTGCTCAGAATAGACCCAATGAAGTTCCCTGAACTACACTGGTTATGTCAAATGGATCTACTCTGAGTCCTGAGTCCTTTGTCATGATGCAGATATGATCTTACAGCACACAATAGTAATAAACAGATATATATTGTACTATACACATATTCATTATCTATATTACAAAATGGGAACTTGATTAAATATATTTCATCCATTTTAAAAAAAACCAATCTACTCCAAAAGGAATGCACAGTCTTGAGAAACAGCCAAGCGATAGCAGCCACCAAGAATGTTCTGCAATATTTTTGTATTCAGAATACGTTGCTAGGCCAACAGAAACCATCTCCCTCCAATTAGGATACTTACCAGCAATCTGTTCTTCTGTCAGCTGATCGGCCTATGTAAAGAATAGAAAAGTATTTCAGAACATTGTTTACCTGTAGTTATGTCAAACCACAAGATGCAATTGCAACTCACAGGCCAGATAGCATAATATTATGTTAATGCCTGGCGCATCCAGAAGCGATTGACAACAAATCATTGCTCCATCCACTAAAAGATTGTGCCATCTCAGCTGAAGGGTGCACAGAGTGCCCAGCCAGAATGATAGCTTGCCAAGACATAGAAGCAAAACCCTGTACATCAACGATCGAGGAATAGATCCTCCCCAGATTAATTTTGTATGTGTTTCATTACAGCCAAGAGGTGGCTGGTCCTGGCACCATCCAATGATCAACACAAAAACAAGCCAGCAAGATGTGGGCCACCTAGCAATGCTTTATCCTTAAAGAGATTCCCTCAAAAAACAGACCAAACACAATGCCAAGACATATTCAGAAATGAGTTTATGATTTAAAAATTTGCCTTCCATTTTCTGATAAAGTCTAATTTTATGGCAGCTGAGGCCATCACCAAAGCTGTCTTTTTAATATCTACACTGCTGACAAGAATTACCTATTACCACCCTACTAACGCAAATCTCACTATTTTAAGACAAAACCAGGATGCTCTGTGATGAAAAGTACAGGGCAGGACAACCTAACACATCAATTTCAATGGGAGAGATGCAAATTCTGTACTTTACTCTCCCAAGTGAAACCACTGCAGTATAAAAATAAATAAATAAAAATGCTCAACTTTGGCAGATTATATCCGTATTCCCAAAAACTCGATTTGTCTTCCTTTAGTCTTGAACATTTTTCTTCCATTTCACATAGGCAGTTGACGCCACCAGAGTCAAATCCCACTATTTAAACATGCGTTCTGCAGGAGCACAAGATAGTTCTGTTGCTGTGGGCTTTGAAGACTTAACATATGTGTCAAAACCCAGCTGCAGTTTGAAAGTCTTTGTTGGCAACCATTGATTTGCCAATGCAGTGACTTGCTGTTGAATTAAGATCATTCCAATGCAGGCTTTTCATTTTTCATTTTTAAAGTCACAGCATTTGTTGCTGGATCCAAAAAGTGAAACCCTGTCCTATCTCCTCCCAGAACTCTGCCATTGGATTTTCTTCCAGAGAGGCAAGTTGACATAGTGATTTACATAACATATCAGAGCAATGCAGAACAGGAAATAGAGCCACACCTAACAGAAAAAAATAATGCAAATCAACAGAACTAGAGTGTAGGAAGCCCTCTGCATGAGATGTGAAGGATAAGAATCCAGGTTGTGTACTTGCAAGTTGCTACTTTATACAGTATTCCTGTTTGCTGCTTTATGCAACAGACACAAAACATGCAGCACCCTGGCTACCAGGGCGAGGTAGCCAATACCGTCTAGAAGCAGCCACCCCACCCATGCAAGTAATTAAGGAGGAAAGGGGGAAAACGTCAGTTCTGATGATGTCACCTTTCCCAACATGATGAAGAGGGAGCTGGAGAACCACCCTTTATGGCCCATATTCATATCTAGCCATCTACAGCCTTATCCTCTCTGCTATGGGAAACCAAAGCAGAGACTTCCACCCGCAACACATCACAGTATTGCAGCATATATCTAGTGTCTGGCAGGCAGGCAGGCAGAAAGAAAGAACCTAATAAATACGCTTGGGGAAAACAATCAGCATTGGATTAAATCAAGTTGTATGAAGAAGAAAAAAAGGCATTAAATGTAGCCCACTTCCATATTGCAAAGAAATAAAGGCTTCTCCCTTAACAGGCTACCGCACAAACAATCACCTTGTTTTTTGACATTAACAGCAGTCCAGTGGTGGCTCCTTCTTTCTTGGTGCCCCAGAGATCAACATGGCAACTCACACTTCTATCATATCAGGACACCTTCTTGCAACCACAGCTGGAACCTCCCCTCTCAGACCTAACTAACCTTATTCAAACCTCCTTAATAGTGACTCCTTTTTTAAGTGCCTTGTGCGAGGTTTACAGGAAACAGATTCCTATTAAAACTACCCCAGATTTTTACCCCCTACCCTCACTGCTTCTTGGGGTCAGGGTGGAGACTACAAAAGAAGAAGAGGAGGAGACATGATGTAATGCAGCCACTATCCAAGGTGGTTTTTTAAAAAAAAATACTGCTATGTTTGAGGAGCTTGGGGAAGGGGGGGAGAAACAATGCAATAGCTGCAGAGGTTCCCCTCCCCCTGCGCAGTGCAGCTGGTGTAGGAACTGGGATTGTTTCCATCATCCTTTTGACACCCTCCCAACCCTAAACGATCATCTCTGTCTAGCAAGCCTGGCCTTCTGCTTTCCCTTCACTATATCCTCCCCCTCAAGAAAAGAGATGCTCTTCGTCTGCAATAACATCACCACCATTTCCAAAATCTATTGGGTTAAAAAAAAAAAAAAAATCATGTGGGCTAATATCCAGAAGGGAGGCTTGCCCCCATTTGCAGCCACAGCTATGCCATGCGCTGAAGATGTGTACTGCATCTGTCAGTCTGGAAGGAAGCAAACAAAACAACTAAACCCACCAGCTCCCCTGATTTTGTACGCTGAGAAAAAATCCACTAGGAAAAAAATCCACGTATCACTCATCAGCACAGGCTGAAAAGGCATAGGGAGAGGGTATCCTATTGCGACTGCTCAGCCAAAACAGACTGGCACTTTTGCTTGTTTTTTTTTTAATAAGTGTTATTATGGAGTTGGTGATCCGTGGTTAAGAAGTCTTGTGTCTCTAGGAAGTCAGACCACACCAGCCAAAATCTGCATCCCACCCTCCCCTTGCTGTTTTCCACCAGGAGGATGGAGATTCAATGGCATTAAGTGTGGCTGCAGATGGGGGCAAGCCTCTCTCCTGTATATGAACACAAACAATGCGAGTGTGTTAAACATACGCCCAGTTTCCCGATCCATCCTCAGCTATGAAGTAAGAACCCCATATTTAATCCTCCAGGGACCCATCCAACTACAAGCAAGTTATAAACATAAACAGCCCTTTTCCCTTGCAGCGATGGAAACAGGGTGGCGGGGAGAGGAAGAGTCGCGCCCCAGGCAGGGCTCAGACAACCGCCTTCATCCTTTGGAGAGCCAGAGGCCCCACCGTGGGAACACTCTCACCCATGGGCAAGGCGCGGTCACAAATGGTACCTATCCCATAAAATAGGGTGTCGGCCGAGGCGGAAGGAGGAGAGTGCGCCTCCCGCCCTTTCTGCAGCCCTCTGCATCATCTGCCCGGGAGCCTTTGCAAAAACAAAAAATACATATATGAGCAGGAGCCACGCAAAGGGAGCCTCGCTTTGCAAGCAGCACTGCCTTGTCGCCGCCTCACTCTTTCCAAACCAAGCGGACTCCGGAGCATCCCCAGCCAGCCTCGGGTGCTAACTGCGAGGAACTCGGCTTGTAAGCACGCACGCACGCGTGCACGCAGAGAGCGCTAGTTCCGGCCGAGCGGCTACTCTGAAAGACAGGAACCGGCCGCAGCCCCCTCTTTTTTTGCTGCGGGGAGGAAGCGAGGACTGCAAAGAACCTCGGTTGTGGGAAGAGGGCGCGTGGGTGGCTGAGTTATAGGGTAAAGATCCTTTTTGCCCTGGGGTGGGGCATAAAGGATCAAAGGGCGCTAATCGCAAGGCAGCGCTTCCCAATGCCGGGCTAAGCCATCCAAGCAGCTCCCGTACGCAGGGCAGCCAGAGAGCCGGAGAGGCGGGGAAGGAAGGCGCCCGAGACAACCGATACTAGGCAGCCCTGCCCAAAGAGAGCCGGCAATCCAGCTGCCCCATCGCCCCCACCTTCCCGGTACCAAGACCAGCTGCACATGGTCGCCAGCCGGCCACACGGAAGCGGGCCCGATCGGAGTCCCCGCCGCAGCCGAGGAAAAGCTGCAGCCGCCGGAGCTAGCAATGCGCGATAACAAGAGAAGCCGGGCTCTGGTTAAGCTCCCGCCAACAGCCAAACGATCCAGCGGCCACAGCAGCTCAGGAAAAAAAACCCAGCCACCTCCATCGCGCAACGGCAAATCCAGATGCTTCTCGTCCTTTTTTAACAAAAAAGCAAAGCAAAACAAGCCTGCACGCTAGGGCAGCTCCAAAGCAAACCAAAAAAGTCTATATCGATGGGTAAATAGACCAGCTCCACTCGTCGTAGATCCAAACTACCTACCATTGCGGCTGGTGGCGGTGTCTGTGCACGGGCGAAGGTGGAGAAGGCGGGCGGCTCCTAGCAGCTCTCGCTTTCTTTTCGCGTCGCCAAAAATGCTGTAGGTGTGAGGCTGCGCGGCCGCATTTTTATATGCGGCGCTGTATCCCTCCGCAGGAGCAGCGCCTTTTTCTCTCTCCTCCCAGGACTGTGGCATGTGGCAGCAGAGTGACTGCAGCAGGCAGCCCTGCCCCCCTTCCTCCCACCTACCCACCCAAACACGCCTCAACCCCTCCCCCGCTCACTCCTCTCTGCCAGCCCAGCTGGCAGGCGGCAACAAGAAGCAGAGGGTCTCTCTTTGCTCTCTCTCCCTCCGTCTCCCTCAGCAGCGGCGGCGCATTAGCATGCCTGCCAGGGGTTGCAGCAGATGCTTCTCGCGGCTTAGACGGTTTCTGTGTTCCTGCTTGGCCCGAAAGACACGAGTTGTTCTTTAAGCAGGAGGACAGTCTCTTGTGTGCTTCCCCCCTCAAATGCGAAAGCCTCACAGTAGAAGCGGAGAGCTAAGAGGGCCGCTTAAGTATCAAAGGCTGGCAAGGATTACACAGAGTGAGGTGCGCTGAGGCAACTGGTTTAGGGTGTCAAGAAAGGGCAGCAAAATGGTAGTTATTTAACTTTTTGTTGCTGGATTTTTACTCCCAGGAAGGGGGAGAGGTGGCTCTGGGATTTTTGTTTTGTTTCAGGTGCCAAACTAACTTGGCCATCTTTGCCTAGTACTATGCATCATGAAGGGAATGCCATTTGCTGTTCTGCCTCAGGCAGCAAAATGACTTGGGCCTGACTTTTGCAGCCAACATAATTTTTAATTATTATTAGCATAATAAAACACTCTTACACATTTACTTGGAAGTCAGCACTTTTGAATGCAATGTGAGATTTCTGAATAAACATACATAGGATGTTGTTACGTGCCTTCAAGTCGATTTTGACTTATGGCAACCCTATGAATCAGCGATCTCCAATAACATCTGTCATGAAACACCCTGTTCAGATCTTGTAAGTTCAGGTCTGGGGCTTCCTTTATGGAATCAAACCATCTCTTGTTTGGCCTTCCTCTTTTTCTACTCCCTTCTGTTTTTCCCAGCATTATTGTCTTTTCTAGTGAATCTGTCTTCTCATTATGTGTCCAAAGTATGATAACCTCGGTTTCATCATTTTAGCTTCTAGTAATAGTTCTGGTTTAATTTGTTCTAACACCCAATTATTTGTCTTTTTTGTGGTGCATGGTATCTGCAAAGCTCTCTTCCAACACCACATTTCAAATGAGTTGATTTTCGTCTTACCTGCTTTTTTCACTGTCCAACTTTCACATGCATACACAGAGATCGGGAATACCATGGTTTGAATGAGGGCTGTACAAGATGAAAGGTTTAGAGCAGACACTGCCAATTATCTAAGGAGAAAGAGGTGGAGAAGGCTCCATATGCCCCTTCTCTTTCCTTGTTGATGTGAATACATAGGGCGCATAGTTCAGCATAAAGTTGTCGATAGAGAGAGATTGTGTAAATAGCTTTTTAGCATTTGTATTCACCCCTGTTTTAGTCTCCATGATGGCCAAGGGAAGGAGGAGGACAGATAATCTGCACTTGCCCAGGGCTGGATTTTGAACATATATTTGCATACATTAAAGAATGACTTTTCCATTGTAAATTTACTTCCATGAATGCAAGTCCTATTACATTCCTGTACCCCATATGTTTTGCACTACATGGCAAGTTGAAGGTTCAGGTAAACAATTTTAATTGGAAAAATGGCACCCATCCAAGCTGTTATCTTAATTAGATGAGAGGACATTGCAGCATCTATTCAACATTTTAAAAACAAGTCAGGAGACCGAGACCCCATCAAAGATCTCCCAGTTTCATATGAAGTTGCATCCTTAGTAGGCTACATGCCTAAGCATTTTGGATGGGACCTTGAGTCAAACTGTGGTGAACATAGATGAGCTGAAATTTCTGGCTGCCCTGGGCTCCTGCTGGGAGGAAGGGTGCCATATAAATCAAATAAATAAATAAATAAACAAATAAACAGCTGCCTGTGCAAACAAGATAGGTGGCCAAGATTTTAGTGGAATTTATTGTTAATTAAATAAATAAATTGATACCTGACCCTTCCTCTCAAACGAGCTCAGGGCAGCAAACACACAAGCAATAAAGCAATTAAAACATCTAAAAGCACATCCAAAGCTATTCCAATAAAGAAGCAGACTGGGAAAGCACTCTATTTAAAGGGCTGGTTGAAGTGTTCAATGGGTGCAGAAAAGACAATACAAATGGCACTTGTCTAATATTCAAGGGGAGGAAATTCCAGATTTCATGTGGTAAAGGTTGTGGGAACATGAAGCAGTCCTACACCCTACAGTATAACCGAGACCTGGGTGGGCGAACAGGGAGGAGTTAGTCTCTCCCAGCTCTGCCCACCGGGGTATCTGGTTCAGCATCATGGTAGATCTGAGGGTCGGGGAGGTGGGGTTGCTGTGGTCTATAAGAGTTCCATCTCACTCACCAAGCACCATGTCCATGCAATCACTGGTCTGGAGTGTTTGCACCTTGTGCTGGGCCAGAGGGACAGACTGGGAATCCTTTTGGTGTACCGCCCACCTTGCTGCCCAATGGCTTCCCTAACTGAGCTGACGGAAGTGGTCTCGGAGGTACTGTTGAGATCCCCCAGACTATTAGTACTGGGAGATCTCAACATTCATGCTGAGGCTACTTTGTCTAGGGCAGCTCAGGACTTCATGGCCGCCATGACAACCATGGGGCTGTCTCAATATGTTAGTGGCCTAACACATACATCGGGGCATACTCTTGACCTGGTCTTTGCTACCGGACATGGGGATAGTGATCTGGATGTGGGGAGTTTTACATCTCTCCCGTTGTCATGGACAGATAATTGCTTGCTGAAGTTTAGACTTTCAGTAGCCTTTTCCCTCTGCAAGGGTGGGGGACCTATTAAATTGGTCCGCCCCCGGAGACTAATGAATTCTGAAGGTTTTCAAAAGGCTCTGGGGGTTTTTCCGGCTGATAAGACTGGCGCTCCTGTCGAAGCCCTGGCCGATCTGTGGAATACAGAGATGACCCGGGCTGTTGACACGATCGCTCCTGCGTAGAGCTCATACAGCTCCTTGGTATACTCCGGAGCTGAGAGCGATGAAACAAGACAGGAGGCGGCTTGAGCGGAGATGGAGACGAACTCCTGATGAATGCAATTATGAGCTGGTTCGTGCTTCTACTAAGCTCTATGTAGGAGCGGTGAGGGCGGCAAAAAAACAACATTTCGCCGCCACTATTCAGTCATCTCTCTCACGCCAACGGGAGCTTTTTAAAGTGGTTCGTGGCCTACTCCATCCAGGCCTACAAGATACGGCAGATACATTGGTAGCTCGATGTAATAAATTTGCTGAACACTTCCAGCATAAGATCTCATGCATTCGCCGGGACTTAGACTCCTATTTAATAGCAGTTAATCCTACTGAGGTGTCCAGAGCACAGTCTTGTCATGTTTTGTTGGATGAGTTTCAGTTGGTTCAGTTCGAGGACGTGGACAAGGTGCTTGGACAGGTTCGTGCGACCACTTCGGTACTGGATCCTTGCCCCTCTTGGCTAATTAAAACTAGCAAGGAAGGAACAGTTGGCTGGGCCAAGGAAGTGATTAATGCCTCTTTACGAGAGGGAGTGATCCCTGGCTGTCTGAAAGAGGCGGCAGTGAGACCACTCCTGAAAAAACCTTCCTTGGACCCAGAGGATTTCAGCAGCTACAGACCAGTAGCCAATGTTCCGTTCCTGGGCAAGATCCTGGAACGTGTGGTTGCTGACCAGCTCCAGGCGCTATTGGATGAAACCGATTATCTAGATCCATTTCAATCGGGGTTCAGGCCTGGTTTTGGCACTGAGACTGCCTTGGTCGCCCTGTTTGATGACCTATGTCGGGAGAGAGACAGAGGGAGTGTAACTCTGTTGATTCTCCTTGACCTGTCAGCGGCTTTTGATACCATCGACCATGGTATCCTTCTGGAGAGGCTTGCGGAGTTGGGAGTTGGAGGCACTGCTTGGCAGTGGTTCCGCTCCTACTTAGCGGGTCATCTCCAGAAGATAGTGCTTGGGGAACATTGCTCGACACCGTGGGTTCTCCAATGTGGGTTCTCCAATGTGGGGTCCCGCAGGGTTCGGTTCTGTCTCCCATGCTTTTTAACATTTATATGAAGCCGCTGGGGGCGGTCATCAGGAGTTTTGGAGTGCGTTGTCATCAGTATGCTGATGACACGCAGCTCTACTTCTCCTTTACATCTTCTTCAGGTGAGGCAGTCGACGTGCTGAACCGTTGCCTGGCTGCGACAATGGACTGGATGAGAACTAACAAACTGAGACTCAATCCTGACAAGACTGAGATGCTGTTGGTGCATGGTTTCTCTGATCGGATGGTGGATATATACCCTGTCCTGGATGGGGTTACACTCCCCCTAAAGGAACAGGTGCGTAGTCTGGGAGTCATCTTAGACTCTTCCCTCACACTTGAGGCTCATGTAGCCTCGGTGGCCCGGAATCCGTTCTACCAACTTCGGTTGGTAGCCCAGCTACGTCCCTATCTGAGTAAGGAGGACCTCACATCAGTGGTACATGCTATGGTAACCTCGCATCTGGACTACTGCAATGCGCTTTACGTAGGGCTACCTTTGAAGACGATTCGGAAGCTACAGCTAGTGCAAAATGCAGCGGCCAGACTGCTAACAAGAACTAAGCGGTCTGAGCATATAACACCTGTGCTAGCCCATTTGCACTGGCTTCCAATATGCTTCCCGGCCAGATTCAAAGTGTTGGTACTTACCTATAAAGCCTTATACGGCGCGGAACCACGATATCTGTCGGAACGCCTCTCCCGATATGAACCGGCCCGTACACTATGGTCTACTACGAAGGCCCTCCTCCGGGTTCCGACTCATAAGGAAGCCCGGAGAGTGGTGACAAGATCTAGGGCCTTCTCAGTGGTGGCCCCCGAACTATGGAATGGTTTCCCCGAGGAGGTGCACCTGGTGCCGACACTATCATCTTTTCGGCGCCAGGTTAAAACCTTTCTCTTCTCTGAGGCATTTTAATTCCTGTTAATTCTAAATTATTATATTTTGATTTTAGACTGTACAGTTTTTTATACAGTTTTGTATTGTGATATACTGTATTGTGTTATTTTTATTGTATTTTTAATGTTCACCGCCCAGAGAGCTGTTGCTAGTCGGGCGGTATATAAGCTTAATTAATTAATTAATTAATTAATTAAATAGTGTGCTTAGATCTGGGCAACTGAACAACAGAATCTGTTTGGCTAACAAATGTGGCGTAGGTGTTATAAAATGGTCAGGAATATTGGACCCGGGATCTAATACTGCAGTCATTAGTGTCAACATGTTAACCCATCTCAGGGGAAAAGGGGTCAAAGATGGAGAGTATAGAGAGCCTCAAATAAAGACAGTTACTGGTGAGCAAGCACCAGAGAAAAAAAGGGGGAAAGTTAGGCATAAAATTGGTGCTGTTTGTTGCAACATGAGATCTGGGAGGTGAATATTGTGGATTGTTTCACAATAGACCTGGGCTTTGTTTTTGGTACTGACTGTTATCAGTGCCAAAAAGGGATCTTTTTCAAGTGTCTTTCAAAGATCTGGCAGGGAGGCGAAAGAGGAAGAAACTCCAGATGCTTAAAAGAGGGGATATGTGAGAGGGTATTGCTTTGTCACCCAGAGCTAAAACCATAACCATGATCAAATGTTATGTACACTCTCCAACAACCGTCCATAAGAGGCTTGTTAAAGTGTGTCCAGACATGCAGGAGTTAACAGTGAATTCTAGCTCTTCTAACAGTGCAATCAATCCTAACCATGTCTACTCAGAACTAAGTCCTATTTAATTCAGTGAGCATTACTCCCAGGTAAGTGGGGTTAGGATTGTAGCCTAAGGCTCTTGTTGATGTGGGGCAACCCAAAATGCCAGAATGTAATTTCCAGTAAGGCCCAGCCTTAATTTAAAAGGGTCTAATGGTTAATGACCCTTGTGCTGCAGCATCACAAATATTGGGATAAGCTTATCCCACTTCCCACTTCAGTGTTATGTACACTCTATTTCCTTGGTAAGGTCTAGAGATAAAGCTATATAGCAAGGAAGCGAAGTGTACATAACACTGCCCCAGGGTTTAGTATCTTTTAGATGAGAGGACACTGGAAACTTACAGTCTTTGTAATATTTTATTGCCAAATATACAAGCAGAGCATAGTAGAAACAAGCAGATTATTTTAAGCAGGCAGCAAGGCTGCTGTCCACCCATGAGATTCCTAAAGAGATGTCCTGCTTCAACTTATCAACTCACAATTTAAATTAACCACTTTGTTCCAAACTTTTTCTAGTCTTACCCTGCGAACTCTGATGAGGTGTCATATTCTGGAGACTACAGTCATCAAGGAATATTAAAAAAAATTATCAAATCCCTGACCTTTTCAGGTGAGTTTTTAGGCAAAACTAAATATTTGTTTTGTTGCTATTTTAAACCCTTGTAAGCCACCCTGAGTATATCTAGCTATCTAAGGATGGGGTATAAGTTCTAGGAAATAAATAAAACTATAGTATGAATCCACTCACCATAATAAAACACATCCCCAACTCACAACTGCAAGAAACACTGCTCAAAAGTGCTCCAGACAAATCTGCATATTAATATCAGTTCTGCATATTAATGTCAGTTAAAACTGCCATCTTAAGCACAATTTGCCAGTAAATAAGATGAATCTCTTTGAACTCAGTATGAATGCAAAAGAAGACCAGCTGCATATTGGGATACCTACAACAGTGGAGATCCTCTTGCATTTCCAAAAGAAACTAGCAGTTAGAACAATTTCATCGTAAGATGAGCTTCTTCTGCTTTTTAAAGGAGAACAAAGACCACAATCCTCAAACCATATATTTATTTATTTAGACTATTTATTTATATCATTAGTAGTCTAAAAATGCTAATGGTCTGTTCCAAAATAAGTGCTTTGAGGATTACAACCAAACTGTTTGGTTGATGTTTCTCCCTCCATTTTGAGTGAGGCGCACCTTGCTCCCAATGCTTCTTCTAGGAAACTGAATCCCACTGCTAACACCAGTGTTGCGTGCCACCCCAATCTCAGAGTGGTGAGAGGTCTCCAGGGGTCCCTGTGCTTATCCAAGGTTTGGTTTCCTCGGAAAAAAGGTCAGTGGAGACTGTGGTGTCTTTTGGGAAATACTGTTTTTATCTGCACACATTCCAACCTGAGCTATAGATGGAGGGGTTCAAAACATTAGCAGTCCAATAGATTTTGCTTTTCCATTAGGCTTACAGGAGGCATCCTAAAGCCATGGTGCAGGGAGCCAGCCTCTCTAACTGTCTCCAGCTCCCAGTCTTTCCTCTCACTCAACTAAAAATACAAGCCTCTCTTTTGGCCCCAGGAGGGGGGGCTCTCCTGAAGAGTTTCAATAACAATAGGTTCTCCCTGGCCCAGTTAATGGGCACCTGATAGACCCATTAGCTCACCTGGCCACTCTATAAGACTAACAAAGGGGACTCATCTGACCAGTGGAGCCCACCTCCAGGTTCAGGCTTCCAAATCAGAGGCTGGAAGGGGGCTCGTAGAAATCATCTATCTCAACCCCCAAACTCATAACAATGAGGTCCAATATCTGGCAGCCATCAAATGCCTGGATAAATAGAAATGTCTATAAATGTCTCCTGAAAGTCAGTAGTAAGTGAGACAGACACACCTCACCAGGACAAAACAGCAACACCTGGGGGACCAAAGGCTTAAGGGACAGTTTAGTTTAGAGCAGCAGTCTTTACCCTTTTCAAACCTGGAACTTCCATTAACACTAACCTGATATATGGGACCCTCATACTTTTTTTACTGTATATATCTATTTTACGCTCTCCAACCCCACCCCCCATCGTGGTCTAGTAACAAAAAATGTTGTACTCCAACTATTGTATGTACCAGGTACATACAATTTAAAATGAAAACAAAGATCTCTTGAATAATTCTAACAATAAGCATCAAATCATTAATGTGGTGGCAATGAGCTTCTGACAGCTTACCACCTGCCATGATAATGATTTACTGGAATTAAGGAAGGACTCTTCTTTCTTCATTTTTAATAGATAATACAGTAGTTTCATAGAATGGCTAGAGAGGAAGAACCTTGGATCATCTTGCTAGTGCTGCATCTTTTGTGTGTACAGAGGTTTAATTGGAGAAGACACTGATTGTTCCGTATATATTATAGGTGGGATCAGCCCCATGAATTGTAATGAAATGAGCATAAAGGCAGCTTCCAGGCAAAATATGAAACATATGGAAAGTTAAGGAAAAGAGAGTGAACCAGGTAGTATTCACTGATACATATCTGAATTGTGATATGATGGTCTGGTTCAGATGACATGCTAAGCCGTATTGTGTGTGTGCTCTTGGAGAGGAACTTGTGGCTGCTTTGCTCCTCATTGGTTGTTTTGTCGCTGTACCATGCTTAGCTAAGGCTTAGTGTGTCATCTGAACCCAGGCTGTGGTTTAGCTTTCTCTAGACTAAACCATGAGCTGTAAACAAGATTTGTCCTACAATTTACTGTTCATGGTTTAGTCTGGGAGACTTAAGCCACACAACAAACATGCAGATTGCAAACAAAAATCAAAAGGTCAATCTCACTTAACTGAATACATATTACCTGCTTGAACAGTGTCTTGGATTTCAGATTTCCTTGCAATCCAAGAAGGACTATTGGGCTGAATTCAGTTGCCCTACTCAGAGTGGACCCATTAAAATTAACGGACCTAAGTTAGTCATGACTATTATCTTCAATAGGTCTTCTATGAGTAGGACTAGCACTGAATACCACCAATTGTTCTTGGACTTCAAGGAAGTCTGAAACTGAAGACTCTTCAAACAGGTAACTCCTCATTGGACTCCTAATTAGATGGTACCAAAAAGATAAAAAATGAGAATGAAGCCTCAAATATTTATGGAATCTGGGACTAGTAAAAGCCCTTTGTAGAGATGGATTGTTGGTGAGAGAAGCTCTGTTTCTGATCTCCCAATTAGGAATTTATTTAGAGGCTGCTCCCATCTCCTTAATGACTCTATTAAGCATCAAAAGAGCTAACCAGTTTGGACTAGTTAGCTTTTGTGAAAAAGGGATTAACTGTAGGTTGTGTTCAGAAATAAAACATAGGATAGCTGTCTATTCAGGGCTCTCCAAAGTGGTGTCAAATTACAGACACTCCAGGGGGCAGTGTTGCTCTGTTCAGAAGGATGGCATAGGGATACCTGAACTAATTATAGTAGTACTGCATTCCCGAGTAGCCTGGATTCTGCATTAGTGAATTAGCCCTTTGGCTTAGCCTTTTCCCCTGACAACACATGCAACCAATCCAGTCCCCCAGTAAGTTGCCTTATAGGCCTGCTGGGATGCTACTTGGCAGGGCTAGCTTAAATGCTCCTCCCCTTTTATATACCTCCCTCAACATCCCTCTTTCTCCTCCCAGCATTAGCCTACTGCCTTATACACCGTGGAAGCAGCACTCATCCCACTTGTGGATTCTGAGGGGCGTACTCTAAAACCCAGGGAAACTGATTGAGCAGATGATGGAGGGGCCAGTGCCCATCAAACTCCCTGCACTCCCCCCAGAGCTCCATCCTAAGGCCAGATCCTATTAGGGTGAGGAAAGGAATCCTTGCCTACCACTCCCTAGCAACAAAGGAGCAATACATGTAGCAAATCTTTTATTGAAGAACATCTGGGATAGAAGAGTTCCTAAAAAGGAAAAATATATTTATTTAGCATATGTTGTTTAATTTTTTAAAAAACTCTTTACATAAAATGATATAAATATTAATTAAAAATAGCAATAAAAACAGAATTTAAAAACATAAACATAATCAAAATATAGATAAAAGCAACAGTTTTTAAAAGCAAATATACATAATAAAATTACATGTCTGGATAGGCTTGCCTAAACAAAAACGTTTTTAGCAGGCACCAACAACATTACAATGAAGCTGCCTGCCTAATATCAATAGGCAGGGAGTTCCAGAGAATAGGTGCTGCCACACTTAAAGATTAATTTATAGCAAGTATAGAACAAAAAAGCGGCACAGGAAAAGTATCAGTTCTGTAGAATGCAGCAGTGAAGTGGGCATACTTGGGGTAAGGTGATCCTCCTATGGAACAGCATTCCTGTCGAGATACAACAGGCACTGTCTGCACTTTCCGGAAGCAATTGAAGACAACATAGTTATTGATGTGTTTTAATCTTTTTAGTCTACTGCTGTTTTAATTGTTTTAAAAATGTTTTAATTACTTGTTTTAAATAGTTTTGTATGTTTTATTTTTAATAGTTTTAATGTCTTTTGTGAACCGCTGGACTCCCGGGAAGGGTGACTTAGCCTGTGCCTGCTTTTGAGACGGGCTCCTGCCTCAAAAGAAGCTTATTCAGATATATCAGTCAGTTTTTTTTTTTTTTTTTGACTGATTAAACTTCTCCCGGGTAGGGAGAAACGAAGAGATTAACCTCAAAGCCTATTTTTGTTGGGACGACCAGATCTCATTAATTTATGGGACGAGGTCCAGCCGACGAAGGTGGGACGGATTTTCAACAACAAGCTCTATCTGATAAAGCGAACGTTCATCTTATCTTCTAAGAGAGAACGCACTAACAGGCAAGCACCCTTCTTTCTATATTTTTCTTTTACTTGACTTAAATTGTTGCTGTTTAAAAGAGATTTGCCAGATTGATCGGTTTTTGACATCTCACTGGGGAGCCATAACTTCTCTCTGCTACTCACTAATTAATAGCTTATCTCTGTTTTTGTTGCAAAAAGCTGTCCTGGATTTGCATTCTAAAGATATACACAGAAGAGGGATTTCTATTCCAGATTTTTATTTTGAAGAATATTATATTGTCTGAGACTACTCTCTTTTTGGTCTATTTTATTTTGACGAATCTGTTTCCTGACGACCGCCATTAATTGTTTCGATCCTGGGAACTGCATTTTGTTTACTTAAGCATGGAGAGATAAGGCTGTCTGCTCTGTTTATACTGTGATGTCACCAAGTTTGGAGTATTAACCCAATTGTTGCTGAAATAAGAAGTGGTTTTCCTATATTTTTCTTTTAAAATGGCAATTAAGAAAGTGGCTGAGAATCTGGAAATAACTATGTTTCAGAAAATAATGGATGAGATTGAGATAACGAATGTCTTTTGTGAACCGCTTAGAGGTTCTTTACAATCAAGTGCTATATACATTTTATTAAATAAGACAATAATAATAATAAAATGTTCCGACAAGCTTTTCCAGCTGAATGAATAGGTCTCTGCCATGTGTATCTACTTTATATTGTTTTTAAATTTATCCACTGCTGTCTTAATGTTTTTAATTTTTTTTTTGTTTTTATTGTATTTTGTAAATTGCCTTGAGACGTGTGGAAGGCATTATTATTACTATGGTTGTTAAGGCGGTGCTTTAAATATGTGCAAACAGAAACTAAGCAGGAAAAGCAAACAGTTTCTCATGCATCTTGGGTTTTTGAGGAGTTATTTATTAAGACCTTTTCTGGTGCTATGGGAAGTGCTGGTGGACATACTGATGTCTGTGGTGCTGCATTGGCAACCCCCATGGCTAGTGTATCAGGGGAGTTGTGCTGCATATGTTATGCTGCTGGTGTATGTCAAGTCCTACAGATACAGAGGATCATCTGCCAGGTCCAAGAGCCATCAACAGGTTTTGAATATAGGATTGTGCCTTCAGTTGCCTTTTTTCCCTAAACTAAAATTCCTAAAGATGTAGCCGTTCCTCACAGGGAAGGTGTTTCGGACCCCTGATTATTTTTGGTTGACCTTTTCTGCACCTTTTCTAATACTATTGTGTCCTTTTTAATATGGTGGGGCCAGAAACATACACAGCATGCCAAGAGTGGTCTTGCCATAGACTTGTGCAAGGGCATCACATCAACAGTGTGATGTGGCTGCAAAAAAGGCAAATGCTATATTAGGCTGCATTAACAGAAGTATAGTTTCCAAATCGCATGAAGTACTAGTTCCCCTCTATTCAGCACTGGTTAGGCCTCATCTTGAATACTGCGTCCAGTTCTGGTCTCCACACTTCAAGAAGGATGCAGACAAACTGGAACGGGTTCAGAGGAGGGCAACAAAGATGATCAGGGGACTGGAAACAAAGCCCTATGAGGAGAGACTGAAAGAACTGGGCATGTTTAGCCTGGAGAACAGAAGACTGAGGGGAGATATGATAGCACTCTTCAAGTACATGAAATGTTGTCACATAGAGGAGGGCCGGGATCTCTTCTCAATCGTCCCAGAGTGCAGGACATAGAATAATGGGCTCAAGTTGCAGGAAGCCAGATTTCGATTGGACATCAGGAAAAACATCCTAACTGTTAGAGCCATACGACAATGTAACCAATTACCTAGAGAGGTAGTGGGCTCTCCAACACTGGAGGCATTCAAGAGGCAGCTGGCCAGCCATCTGTTGGGAATGCTTTGATTTGGATTCCTGCATTGAGCAGGGGGTTGGACTTGATGGTCTTGTAGGTCCCTTCCAACTCTACTATTCTATGATTCTACGATTCTATGATTATGATACTCATGAGCCAGAGGGGTTGCTGAATACAATTTCCATCAGAAGGCAGTGAGGCATCAGTGTCCTATGTAGCTCAATGTCCTCTAACAACTACCAGAAGCAAAATGAATCATGTAAAAATACCACAACTTGCAGAATAAATAATGCACATGAAGATAAATTATGCAAATTTGCCAGATTTATGCAGGTCAAGCTTTTCTTTGCACAGAGTTATGGTTAGCCTGACAAAGAATTTTGGTTTATGTTTTTTAAAGGACAGATTACACCAATATTATGACATGTTAATTATGAAGTGGCAGAATCAGAAGTCCATTCTCAAACTAGAGGCTGATCTGCCAGTTGAGCTTTCAGTTCCTGCAGCATAGAATGGAGACCAGTTTAAACCATAGTATGCAAAGCTTCAGAGAAGCCAAGGATTTGTTTTCAGAGAGGGCATGCACTGGAGTTTGATTGCTGCAGAACTATAAAATATATTCAGAGAAATTAAACTGTCATTTGTTTCTAAACTGCCCTTTATCCAAGGATTCCAGGATGGTTTAGAATAAGCATGAATAAAATTATATTCATACACAATATGAATACAATCAAACCAGTCACCTTCATAACAAAAAAAAATTGAGAGGCAAAAAACAAAACAAAATACAGAACTATAAACAGAGGAGGACTAAAGCAACGTAAGTATTTAAAAGACACTGCAGCAGATTTGTGACCCAAATGTTTGCAGTTATATATTCCAAATATTTGTAGAACAATGAGGTTTGCACAAGTCATTAACTAGATACAAAGTCTAGGAAGTATCTTCAGAGATTAACTGCCTAGAGAATAGGATCCTATTGTGAAACAGTTTATAGTGATTTTCCACTAGATTAAGGGATGTCTTTCTCTCCTAGGCTATGTCATCAATAAAGATAGTGAATAATGCCAGTTTGGATCCACATACCAACAAGAGTGGGCACTGATTCTTTGAAGTCCTGATGATGACTGGTGTCTACTTGGTATGCTTGACAACTTGGAATGTATCAGAGAGATGAGCCTGATCATTTGGCGTACTCCTGTATCAGGGTTGGCAAACTTTTTTTCTCTCAAATCATAGAACAGTAGAGTTGGAAGAGGTCTATAATATCATCAAGTCCAACTCTCTGCCCAATTAAAGCCAAATTAAAGCATACCCAACATGTGGCTGTCCAGCTGCCTCTTGAATGCCTCCCGTGTTGGAGAGCCCACCACCTCCGTAAGTAATTGGTTCCATTGTTGTACCGCCCTAACAGTTAGGACGTTTTTCCTGATGTTCAGTCAAAACCTGCCTTCCTGTAACTTGAGCCCATGATTCCATGTCCTGCACTCTGGGACGATTGAGAAGAAATCCTATGGGGAAGGGCTATAGCTCAGAGATAGAGCAAGTGATTTGTATGCAGAAGATCCTGGGTTCAATGCCTGGTGGCACCCTCCCTCTTTCCAGCATCTTCTCTCTCTCTTTTTTCTGCCACCTCCATCCCCCCACCGCAATTTTTCCCTCCTCGCCCCTCTTATAAAATTAGGCTGAGAGCTACATGCAACTCACCTCTGCCTTATATGTTTGTGTGTAATTGGCAAAAAAGCCTGGAGTGGTGGAGTCACAAGGGCGCTACATCTTGAAACATTGGTTAATATGGTTCTTTTGTTTCAAAATAGTAATTAAGTAAGCATTAAACTTAGACTCAGGCCTTTCCCAAAGGGCCTTGCTGACCAGGAATTCATAGCTCAAGTTAATGTGTAACATTAAATAGCCTTCTAGATCTTCTCTGCATCAAGGTCCTTATCTTTTAGAAAAGAAAAAAAACCTTTTGGCAGATCATATACTTTTAAAAAAATACAACTTCATGATCTTTTTGTTAAATTACCCCTTTTGTGGTTTTGCTATTCTGGGGATGTTTAACCTTCCTTTCCCCCCCTTCCCCACCCCCAATTCTATATATTGTGGATCTTTAGTTAATATGTAACATTAAGGTGATGTCTAGGTCTCCATAGAATCAAAGTTGTTCTTTTCAGAATTAATTGAAAGCTACAATGGACTTAATGGATCATCTGACCCAGTGATTTTAACATTGTGTTCTAGGGAACCTTAGAATTTCTTGGAAGATTACTGTTGGTTCTTGGTTAGGAGAAGGGTGGACAGAGCATCCCAAAACACAGGGTGCTCACTACTTCTGGTTCTTCTTAACCACAAGGAGATGCAGAAAGGTGTGAATTTGATTTAAACTATTTTAATGATGTCTGTTATATTGATGCTACCTGCCCTGGGACCTACTGCTGAAGGGCAGGTAATGATGATGATGATGATGATAAAAGAAGGAGTGTTTTCTACATCACACTCAGGCCTAATCCACATAAACAGCAGAGCCCCCTTCAGGCATTCTGGAAAGCAGGGAAGACAACAAGTAAGGGGAGGTTGCAGGGATGAGTGAGGAGAGACTGCAGCTCCGTAACCCCTGTTACCATCACCCTCTGAAAACTGACTTTCTGGAGTAGGGCATTTTGCGCTTGTGTAGGAATCCCACATGATGAAGAACCCTGAGTTTCCATGGTTCTACATTGTGCGAGGTGTCTTCATGAATACAAGAGACTCCCTCCTTCAGGCAGTTGCCCTGGAATTCATGGCAGGCGATGGGGATTGCAGGGGTGGGGTGCATTCTGGGATGTCTCTGTTGCCCTCCTGCTTTCTGGAATGCCTGAAGACGGCTCAGATAAACTGGTAAACCTGTGTCTGGACTCTCCCATTTCACACTGGAGGAACTTCTCCATCCCTCGCCCCCTGCTAAATAATAATAATATCATCCCTAGCTGTCAGGGAGAAAGGTTCTAGCTAAGCATACATTCTGCCATGCAGAATTTCTGTGTGGCCTTGCCGGTGCTCTGTATCAACTGTGGCCTGATCTATAGAGGCCACAGAACTAATGTTCCAAGGAGTTGGTAAAATAGTGAAGTGGTGAAATGGACGGTGCTATTTCAGACTTCAGGTGAGGTGTGGCATTTTCTAATCCTCCACTACTTGAAAAAGTCCTACCAAATATAAAATCAGAATGCTGAAGTGCAGGCTGGGCTAGAAGCTTTCTCCCTGATGCATTAGTGGTTTCATTGCAGCAGGTTGTTTTTTAACATGACAGAGCATTTATTTTATTTTATTATTGCATTTATTATATGTCCTGCCTTTCCTCCAAGGAGTTCAAGGTGGTGTACATAGTTCTCCCCCTTTCCATTTTATCCTCACAACAAGCCTCTGAGGTAGGTTAAGCTGAACCCTGGCCTCACAGGTCATAGTCCAACATTCTAACCACTTCACCAAACTGGCTCTTTTAAAAATGGCATCCCCCACCCCACCTGCAGTTTGAAGTGGTACAGTCTGTTCCATATGTAGACAAGGCTTTGGTGCATCCCCAAAATACAATATGACTCAGAATACTTTACAATGTACTGTGGCAAACCTGCAAGGGGTTCCTTGGCTGATGAGTTATTGGAAGGGTACCTTGAAGGTAGAAAGTTTGAAAAGCACTGATCAAATGCAGTCCCCCACCCAGGGGTGCTTCTAGGTACTTAAAGAACTCAGGGCACAGATTAATGACATATGTGAATGTAAATGAATAGATGCCTCCAGGCAAATTAAGATGATGGGCCCCAGCCATCTTATAAGCAAAGAAAAAAAAACTTTAAATGAATGGAGAGAAAGGGGCAGGAGATCCAGAGTCCTGTGCAGAAGGTGCAGGGCTTGGGCGCACTATGATGATGAACAGATCTGTCAGGTTTGGTTCTCTCCGTTTCCCATTTTTTCAATCTGTTTAATTCAATTCTCCACATTTCTGCAGCAATTTGTGATTTTAAAAAAAAAATATTCATGAAAATTCTCCAGTACTTTAGTGAAAATTTATCCTAATAAACACATTAGGCAGTTTTAACTAATATATCCATTTTGCAAGCAATCTCTGTCATATAGTGCATTTTTGTATGTTATTTTCACTCATATATTCATTTTTGTGTAGACTTCCCCAAATGTATGCATTTGTAAACATTGGCTGGTGAACTACATTGTAAAACTTGAATTAGTGCGAATTTTGAAAGGTAGCTGTTTCAGTTAATACTGTTCCAGAAAGTGCAAATTTGATTGATTTGGCCTGAAAAGCAAACTGAATTGACTATCTCACCTATCCCTACCCTGCAACATCCCCTGACAAAGCCCTTGTCCTGTCCTAATAGTATGATACAGGATATTCTTTATCTAGGATTTTACAGGACCAAACTAGACCTGGTGTTAATTGTATTTATTTTATTTATTTATTATTTGATTTATATCCTGCCCTTCCTCCCAGCAGGAGCCCAGGGCCGCTGAATGTATGAATGCATGTTTTCTGTTATGCTAATAGCATCCTTGGGGTGGTATGGGATTTAACTCTTTCTCTCCCTACCCCAACAAAAAAATGCATTTCCAAAGCTTTCCTTGAAATGGAAACTTCCCCTAAAATGGAAATAGCAGCTTTGGAAAGGCAATTTTTGTTGGGGCTGTGGCAAGGAGAGAAAGAGTTAAACTCCCCCACAATCCCAAGCCTTCTCAGGCTTCCCTGCAGCTGCAATATTTACATAACAAGTTAATTGTGTTCACACGGTTAATGTCACATCCAGTTTGGCCCTTTCAAACAGAAGAGAGATTCTTCTGTTTTATTTAAAGTCCCCAAGAAATGAGATTGATGGGCCCTTCATATGATACATGGGTGATGTGTTGGCCAGCAAAGACATTTCTGCATGTCAAGGACTGATGTGTCTGATATAATGTATGTAAGTAACTCAGCAAGTTGTATTGTCTGGAAGGCCTCCTATGTCACACCTTTCTGGAAGCTTCTGGAGATGTCATAGATCCTTTCCACAACATACAGCAGTCCACATGTTCAGGCCCAGTGCCTGAGGGCGGCCACGTTAGGCACTGGCCAAGGGCGCCTGTGGGTGAGAGGGGCCCCTGCTGCTGGGGATGGGTAGATGTAGCTGCTGCTCCATGATCAATGCTAGCATCAGGTCATGGACCATGAACCTCACAACACAATGCTGGCATGGATCACAGAACAGGATCTACCCTCCCAGGCAACACTCCTCCCCCTGCCAGCATGGTCCCAGGCTATGGTCTGAAGGCACATAATGTCAGCTCCCTGCTGAAGCTAAGCAGGGTCAGGTCTGGTCAGTGCCTGGATGGGAGACTGACCATATGTCAGAATGTAACCATATGTAAGCCACCTGGGGTTCATGAAAAAAGAAAGGTGTTTATTACATTTGTATACCGCTCCATAGCTGAAGCTCTCTGGGCGGTTTCCAACAATTAAAAATATTAAAAACAAATATACAAATATACAAATTTAAAAACACTTAAAAAAACAATTAAAAACACATGCTAATATGCCTGGGAGAAGAGGAAAGTCTTGACCTGGTGCCAAAAAGATAACAGTGTTGTCGCCCAGCACACCTCATCAAAAACATCATTCCATAATTTGCAGGCCACCACTGAGCAAAGACTTTGATTGTGTAGATCATGAAAAACTATGGTATGCTTTAAAAGAAATGGGGGTGCCACAGCATCTGATTGTCCTGATGTCCAACCTATACTCTGGACAAGAGGCTGAGAATATGGAGAAACCGATTGGTTCCCAATCAGAAAAGGTGTGAGACGGGTGTATTTTATCACCCTACTTGTTTAATCTATAAGCAGAATGTATTTTACGGAAAGCGGGATTGGACCAAGATGAAGGAGGTGTGAAAAGTGGTGGAAGAAATATCAATAATTTAAGATATGCAGACAATACCATATTACTAGCAGAAACCAGCAATGATTTGAAACAAATGCTGATGAAAGTTAAAGAGGGAAGCACAAAAGCAGGACTACAGCTGAACATCAAGAAGACTAAAGTAATGACAACAGAAAATTTATGTAACTTTAAAGTTGACCACAAGGACATTGAACTTGTCAAGTATTATCAATACCTTAGCACAGTCATTAACCAAAATGCAGACAATAGTCAAGAAATCAGAATAAGGCTAGGACTAGCGAGGGCAGCTATGAGAGAAGTAGAAAAGGTCCTCAAATGCAAAGATGTATCACTGAATACTAAAATCAGGATAATTCAATCCCAATCTCTATGTATGGATGTGAAAGTTGGACAGTGAAAAAAGTGGATAAGAGAAAATCAATTCATTTGAAATGTGGTGTTGGAGGAGAGCTCTGCGCATTCCATGGACTGAGAAAAAGACAAATAATTGGGTGTTAGAACAAATTAAACCAGAACTATCACTAGAAGCTAAGATGATGAAATTGAGGTTATCATACTTTGGACACATAATGAGAAGACATGATTCACTAGAAAAGACAATAATGCTGGGAAAATCAGAAGGGAGTAGAAAAAGAGGAAGACCAAACAAGAGATGGACTGATTCCATAAAGGAAGCCACAGACATGAACTTACAAGATCTGAACAGGGTGGTTCACGACAGATGCTCTTGGAGGTCGCTGATTCATAGGGTTGCCATAAGTCGTAATCAACTTGAAGGCACATAACAACAACAAAGTGCCACTTCCCATGTTGCCGTATTAGCTTGCCAGCACTTGCCGTGCTGCCTCTGCCAAGAACCCATTGCAGTCTGGTGCCAGCCCTGCACATGTTTATTGATCCACTTGGTATAGCACAGTGAGGAGGAGAGTCTGGCTGGGAGTCCAGTCTGTGAGTTCAAATCTCCACTCGTGTCTCCTGGGTGTAAAGGACCAGCTAAAGATCACCCCAACAGTGAGTGGCACAAGGGTTACGTGCCCTGCCACCTGTGCAGCAGTGGGCAAGCTGCATAGTCCAAGCAGCCCAGTTACCCCCCAGCTGGCAGTTGTGGACAAGGAAGGGGCTGGCTTGTGGAGCTGCGGCAAGCTGAGCAGGCCTTAGCCAGCTGGGCAGGACTAGCCTCAGAGGGAGGCAATGGTAAACCCCTCTGAATACCGCTTACCATGAAATCCCTATTCATAGGGTCTCCATAAGTTGGGATCAACTTGAAGGCAGTCCATTTCCATTTTGTGTATATTGTGGCAGCTATGTGGAGTCTCATAACACAATATTTTTCTACAGCAAGAAGCAACAACCTCAATTTTTCTTTTACAAAATTTAAATTAATTTTGTAGAAGACAATACTATGAATAATAAATAACGGACACATGAAAGAAACCTCCAGAATTACAGAAAGGTAAGTAAAAATAAATAAGATATAAAACAAATGTAGGTGTTTAGTCTGATTATTCTCTCTTCACAAGTTCCATACTGTGTAGCACAGAGTTCCCAAGAAACTGGTCACTGATCTCTGATGTCAAGACTCTGCTGTTAAGAGTTCCATAACTTGTATACCTTGCTGGGGGTAACACCCTCAATATTAATATATGAAGCAGTAACAAGCCTTACTAACCATAGACTCCTCTAACAGTACAATCCAAACCCAAGATCTGCCAAGATGAGTGAGTTTGGTTCAGCGTATTTTGGGCTTTCCCAGCTCAGCCTTAGCGTAAGGCCCTCACCTTAGCTGGCAGAATTTAAGCCGGTGTAATTTACGCAGATATAAGTCCCCCCAAATGAGCACGGCCAGGGGTGAGATGGAAGGAGAGACTTCTACCTATTCCAACCCTCTTTCAGCTCATGTAATCAAACTCCTCCTGAATGGAGTTAGGAATTTAGAATGGGGTAACTTACACCAGCATAAATTACACTGGCTTTCTATAGTTAGGATTGCTCTGTTAGTCTACAAAAACGGAAGGGTGTTATCCAGTGCTTCAAGCAAAATAAAAAATAATCTCAATAGTTATTTTCTGTCTTGAAAGTCTTGATATTCTGAAATTAAAAATGCCTGCAGTGGTTTAAAGTATTCCACAACTTAACTTTTTCTTGTGATACAGCAAGGTTCAGCTAGTCAGAGAGAGCAACTGACACCGACAGGCAAAGTCTCCATTGCAAGAGTGGCTGCACAACAGGAGATGGTATGAATGTTACGACTCAGGTACACAGAGAAAGTCAAGGGAGGATGGATAAGGAGGGCCTGCCATAATCAAGAGTGTGATGGAAGGAAGAGGTCAGAACAGCCTACTTACACCCTTCCTTGCACAGCTGACTTGCAAGGTAGACCAGCTGTGCTTCCCAAACTATCTGGTAGAGTTGCCACCATTTCCTACACCCCCTTTTTCCTGACAGGAAGAAGGGGGGACTATTTATATAATGTTTATTAAGAACAAAATATGTAGTGGTAGGACAAATGAACAGAGTAGAACTTTGAAATAAAAATGAGCTCTCAACCTCAACTAACTACCTGATCCTAAGCACTGCTTACATTCAGGCTTTTGATCTCCTCAGGTGTAAAGCTGTGTGGATAGTCAGGGAAGGGTGAGGGACGGACTGAGGAGGGCCAACTAAAGACAAAGGGCTGCATGGCATTGTTTAACTTTTAAAGGGCACTGTCACTCTGTGGGTTTGAGTGACAGCTGTCAGTTGGGGCCAATCATCACAAGTCACGTTTCATAGATAAGGGAAGGTAGACACCTGCTGGGGTGTGGAGAGCTGTGAAAGACTGTCTGACGTTCCAAGGAAACTGGGTTTCTTGGTGCTAATGGATTCCCCTTGTTCTGACTGACATGCTAAAATCTCATACTGCGGATTTAGACTCCAGCTGGGATTTACATTTACCCATGGAGGGACAAGAGACCAAAGTGTTCTTCACAAGGACCAGCCCTGCCATTAAGCAAAGTGGGGAGCAAAGAGTACTGGCAGGGTCTTGGAGGACAGAGCTGTTTGTCACACAGCTTGCCCTGCCTAAAGTAGACTGCTGCCTTCAATTGCGGTGGAGGCCGTCAGTGTTGAAGGAAGATTCAGCTGCCTGTCTGGTCTGCTTCTCTATGTGGAATTGAGGAAGGCAGCATCTTATTCTTCACCTCAAGCAACAAAATGTCTTGGGCCGGACCTGGCCACATTCCTTTTACTTTAACACTGTGTCTCAGAGGTTCAAAAGGCCTAAGGCAGCCCTGTCATAAAACTACTATAAGATGTAAAGAATATCTGAGACAAAGAGTCTTTAGAATGCTACTAATATTAAAAATAAAAATAAAATGCTATTAACATGAGGAAACCATAGAATTAAGTCTGGGTCTTAGCTTTCACAATTCACAAAAGCTCTCACAAATAAGCTCATTGGTCCTACAAGTATATCAAATTCCTTTTGTGTCATATATTTTGGATGGTTTAGTACTGTTTTTCTTCCTTGTTAGGCCAAATGCCAAATAGCATTCATTACACTTAAAAAAGAAAATGAAAAACCAACCATGAGTAAGGGAATACTATATACTGTATAGTTTTAATGCTGTAGTCTTGAAATCACTAAACTAGGCCTATTGAGTATTGCATTGTAAAGAGATTCTAACTTCATTATAAATCTCATGTGCTCATACATGTAAAACATGACATTTTAAAGTTTTTTTTAATGAATAGCAGTAGATTAGTAGTATTAGCTACTATTATTAATTATCTGAGTCATTCAAATAAGGTCTGAAATGCTAAGAATAGATGTGTTATGATTTAAGTATACCCCATATACTCAGGTTGCCAACATTTTCACTGACTCTTCTCTTAGGCTTATCGCCACAGGCAAAATATAGCAATATAGAAATATAGCAGGCAAAAGCTTTTGCTGTTGTGGAGATGAAGTGACAGAGAAGCATTGCCTATTAAGGGCTTAGGAGCAGGGGTAGTTTTAAGAAAACCTCAAAAATGGACAACTATTCAACCATCTGTAAAGGTTAATGAATTTCTTTCATAATAATATATTTATTATTTATTTATTAGATTTATATCCTTGGCCTTTCACCCACTATGAGGCCAGGGTAGCAAACAAAAGCACTAAAAACACTCTAAAACATCATAAAAACAGACTTTAAAATACATTTAAACAAAACAACCATTAAAAACATATTAAAACAAAAGATCTTTAAAAACATTTTTAAAAGCTTTAAAAACATATATTTTTTTTAAAAAAGGTTTAAAAACATATTAAAAAGCAATTCCAACACAGATGCAGATTGGGATATGGTCTCTACTTAAAAGCCTTGTTGAAAGAGGAAGGTCTTCAGTAAACGCCGAAAATATAAGATGGGCTCCTGCTGGGAGGAAGGGCGGGATACAAGTCAAATAATAAATAAATAAGTAACAGAGATGGCGCCTGTCCAATATTTAAGGGGAGGGAATTCCAAAGGATAGGTGCCACTACGCTAAAGGTCTGTTTCCTATGTTGTGTGGAATAGACCTCCTGATGAGATGGTATCTGCAGGAGGCCCTCACCTGTAGAGTGCAGTGATCGACTGGGTATATCAGGGATAAGACGGTTTTTCAGGTATCCTGGTCCCAAGCTGTAAGACTTTGTACACTAGAACCTTTGTACACTAGAACCTTGAATTTAGCCTGGTAGTTAATAGGTAGCCAGTGCAATTCTTTCAGTGGCAGGGTGACATTGGCGATACCCTGTCCCAATAAGCAGTCTCGCCACCGCATTTTGCACCAGCTGAAGCTTCTAAACCATACATAAATGTGTATGTAGCCCCACATAGAGTGCATTACAGTAATCCAGCCTGGAGGTTACCAGTGTATGAACAACAGTGGTCAAGCTATCCTGGTCCAGAAATGGCCGCAGCTGTCTTACCAGCCAAAGCTGGTAAAAGGCACTTCCAGCCATTGAGGTCACCTGGGCCTCTAGCGACAAAGATGGATCCAGGAGCACTCTCAGACTAATGTCCTGCTCTTTCAGAGGGAGTACAACCTCATCCAAAGCAGGCAACTGACCAATTATCTGAACTCGGGAACCACCAACCCACAGCGTCTCCATCTTGCCTAGGATTCAGACTCAGTTTATTGGCCCTCATCCAGCCCACCACTGAGTCCAGACAGCGATCCAGGGCTTGCACAGCCTCTCCTGATTCAGATGTTACAGAGAAATAGAGCTGGGTATCGTCAGTGTACTGCTGACACCTTGCCCCAAATCTCCTGATGACTGCTCCCAAGGACTTCATATAGATGTTAAACAGCATGGGGGACAAGATTGTACCCTGTGGCACCCCACAGCACAACTGCCAGGTGGCCGAAAGACAATCACCCAGTGTTATTGTCTGAAAACGACTTTGGAGATTGGATCGGAACCACTGTAAAACAGTGCCTCCAATACCCATCTCACCAAGTCAGCCCAGAAGGATACCATGATCAATAGTATCAAAAGCCGCCAAGAGATCAAGTAAGAATAACAGAGTTGCACTCTCTCTCGATAAAGGTCATCCATCATGGTGACCAAGGCTGATTCAGTCCCATAACCAGGCCTGAACCCAGACTGGAATGGGTCAAGATAATCTGTTTCATCCAAGAGTGCTTGCAATTGCTGTGCCACAACCCTCTCAATCACCTTCGTTAAGAAGGGGGTATTTGTGACTGGGTGGTAGTTGTCGCAAACCAATGGGTCCAGGGTGGGCTTTTTCAGGAGCGGTTGGATCACCGCCTCTTTCAGGGAGGCTGTAACCACTCCCTCCCGCAATAATGCATTGACCACACCCTGGATCCACTCAGTCAAACCCCCTCGACAAGCTTTAATAAGCCAAGAAGGGCAAGGGCAAGAGGGCACTTTGCTAGCCACACAGTTGCAAGCACCTTGTCCATCTCATCAGGTCGCATCAACTGAAACTGTTCCCAAGAAGTTGCAGCAGACATTGCACTGGACACCTCACTGGGGACTACAGCAATATGTGTAAATTATACAACTAAAAATACCTGCTTAGCCCTAGCTTCTGAAAGCTTCCCTAGATAACTGTATCTTCTATCACCTCATAAAAGATGCTCAGATTTTGTTGACCTCCAGGGAAGAGAATTTTCTGAGTAGTGACAAAGACATTTGTATTTGACAAAAGGAAGGAAACCACCAAAAGGCCACCTTGCACTGAACCCTGAACCCTGAACAGGAAATTAAGGAGGGGACACATAGCTCAGTGGTAGAGTACCTGCTCCACATGCAGAAGGTCCCAGGTTCAATCCCTGGCATCTCCAAGTAGGGCTGGAAAAGGCCACAGTCTGAAACCCTGGAAAGCCAATGCCAACCGGCAAGGCTGTTTTCCCCAAGCCACACACCACTGCTCCACACCTGATGTGACAGCTGAAAAGAAACAATCAGGCTCCTGAGTGGAGCCAATCCTTGCCAAAAGAAGGACTTGGAAGTCAGTGCCGATCAGCTGATTAGTAGTGACTTCAAATCCTGTTGGACTAGCTACACTCCAGAGTTTCTGACTGAGAACTCCTGAGTGCAACTGATCCCTGCCAAAAGTAGGGCTTGAAGTCACTGCCAATCAACTGATTGGCACTTACTTCAGCCCTATTGCCTCCCTTTGCCAGCATAGTTTTAATTCAACCTATGCACGCAAAGGAACATATTTCCTTTGCAGCTTAGAATCATAGAATAGTAGAGTTGGAAGGGGCCTATAAGGCCATCAAGTCCAACCCCCTTGGTCCAACCTAGCTTGGCTAGAACTCCAGCTGTACTGCGAAGGAAAAATTGGATGATTGATGCCATAGTGATGTCAGGTGATTGACAGTTGGGAGACCCCCCCACCTGTTAGAGTGGCCTGAGGGGGGAGGGCTAAGGAAGCTCAGGATCCAGCCCACCCATTAGATCCCCTTTTCCATCCCTGATGTAGACTATAACTGAACTTGAAAGACCAGTGGTCTGACTTGGTATGATGTTCCCAAGGGACAAACTAGATGTGTGAATATAATCTTCTGCATTTTTAAAGGGTTAAAAGCAGTTGTGTCCCCTCCCCTAATTTGGACCAGAAGTGCAGCGGTAGAAGAGGACCCTCCAGTTAACCCTGGTTAACCCTCCCCATGCTGTGGTGTTTTCCTTAGTAAAATCCTCCTTATAGCTATTTGCCCTATGGGGCAACATGTACAGCTGCTTACAGATTCATATATCTCGGTGTCATGTCTTATTTGACCATAAAGCACAAGAACATGGTAAGAAATAAGCCTATGCTGGCTATGCTGGGAGTATCTGTTCCTTTTTCTTCTTTTACTGAGCTAGAGTGAAACCATTTTAGTTCCACATAAAAGCAGCAATTAATCTGCCTTCAAAGTTGCTTGTATATATGTAGATCAAGACTGACATCCAGCCTAACTGCTATAACCATACGCCTTTAAGGATCTTTATTGAAATCAGTGCTCTGTGTCAGACTCTCCAGCTAGGTGCAAAATGGATTCTTTGTTACCTGTGGTCTAAACCTTAGAAAGCTTAATTTGAAATGGACTCCCCTCCGAGTGCTCATTTGCAAGGGACATGGGAGCCTGCATCCCAAAAATGAGATGCTAGGAATTTAATGGGTGTCTCAAATGCCCTGAAGTCATTGTGATTCATAATTAGCCCATATCACAGGGGACCTGAGGTCATAGTTTCCCCTGACCTGAAGGTCTTTTCCTACATAATATGAGACTGGAGTTTCCAGATTTTTGTCTTCCTACTGGGTGTCTCTAGGAAGATTATGTTACTTTCAATTCCCGGGCCTTTGTACTCTAAATTTCTGTGTGCTTTTGGATAATGGCTTCTGTATGAGCCCCTGACTCCTGTAATATGAACCCAGATGTTGAAATGGACCTTTTGGCAACTGAAATAAGTAATATAAGCAAGTGTTTATTACCATCAGGAACAGAGAAACTAACTAGAAATATATAATTTATATATAAGATTGTTCTGGCTCTTTCCTTTTAAATAAACCTGTTTTATTTAAGTTTTGGCTATTCAAAGTAATTGGACCTAGAGAGACTGCCTGATGGTGTGGCTCACTTTATGAAAGAGCTTCACACTTAGTTAGGGCAGTTGATTCCATCTTGGATGGTAAACAAGAAACAAGAGTTCCATTATAATTGGACCAGCGATAGCTGTTCTGACCAGAATGATTCCCATCAGTTTTGAAAGGGCATCTATTACTGCTGGGAAGGAACACTGATAGAAGAAGAGGGAAACAGTCAATGAGCTGAACAGTCAAATTCAGGGTTTCCATTGCTATTCCCATGCTGGTGTGTCTGAACTAGGGGGTAATTTCCTTGGGAAATTCCTTGTTGGAATAACGGACAGTTCCGCCCTGCCTCTACATCTACATTAATCAAGGGAGAGGAAATTGCAGTCAGGCACCTTCTGTCAAGTCTGGATGCAGTTTCAGCTGAGAGTCTTCTCTCCAGCTGCCAAATGCCACCAGTGAGGCCACCAGAAGGAGAAACAGAAGCAGCCTTTCTATTGTGCTTGGATCCAGTGTCCTGACTTGAGGAATTACTAGCTTTATAATGAACTTCACTACATTACTTTGTAACAAAGAAGTACAGCCTGAGTTTTTTTCCTCCTCCCTCCCAATCTCTTTTTCTTTTGTGTCATATCATTTTAGACTGTGAGCCTGAGGGCAAGAACTGTTTTATTACTTTTTATCTTTTTTAAAGTATTTTCTAGCTGAATAGTGGGGTAAAGATGCTTTAAATCAGAGGGCCTAATCTGGCCCTCCAAAGCAATGTTTCTATACCCCTCTCCAAAACTTCACTGATTTAGGTGGTGGTGATAAAGAAAATAACTAAAGTAGACACAGTGTTGGGTTTTAAACCTATCCACCCATCCCATCCCCCTGCCTGGTCATGAGATTGATCGTTTGATGAGTGGGAAGGAGGCAATAATCTGCACAGATCAGTGGAGAAGGGGGGCTGGGTGCATGTGTGCATGTGCAATAGTGTGGGGTATCCACACCCATTGCTGGCATGTGCCCCTCCCTGAAGGCTGGTCAAGGTTGAATGTGGCCTTCTGGCCTACAAATGTTAGCCGCTTCTGCTTTAAAAACAACAATAATAAATACATTCATGTCTAGTCAATATATGTAGCTCCTGCCCAGCATTTTTATTCAAGCGAGCCAGGATGGGCTCCATTCAGTTTCTCTGTTATTAGTTTTCTTGCCAAAGGAGAACTCCACTTTGGAGACTTAAGCTGTCAGTACCTCTGAATATGTATTCATGTGGTTGAATGCCACTATAAGAGTATCCTTCTTGAACAAGCTGTCTTGGCTAAAGCAGGATCATGTCTGTTCCAGACAACATTTTTCATAGGTATTGGACAAGCTTCTTCTATTTTGCTTAAAGCCAGCATAATTTCCTGTGGCACCGGTGTATGCTGCAGCTTTTCCCTTGGTAAGAACTGTGGGAAAATATGAACATACATGCACATCAAGAACCAGTGCATTTATTTTATTTTTGTATCAGATATTATATTAAATGAACCTTTGTACCTTAAAAAAGGCATAATCATTTTAAAAAAAGTACTCTATTTACATTTTACAGTAAACACCCAATAACAAATGCAACAAATATCACATGTACAGTCTTCTTCATTTCCATTTGTTTATATAGCATACAGAGAGCAAGCATAGACACAGGATCACATTATTAATTAATCTCTAGGCCCCTCAAGATAAGGCATATCTCAAAAATGAATAATGAACTAATGGTGGCTTTTGATACTCCCTGCCTCCATTTACAAATGGATGGAAAGGCAGAATTGGTTTTTAAAACATTGAATTTAATTGGGTTTTAAAATATTGAAAAATTGCGTTGGGGAGGGGATGAAGTGGTTTAGTGATGTCAGACTGTTTCCCCCCCCCCTTTTTTGCAAATATATTTTATTCATTTTCAAGAAATACAATAAAACAACCAAACAACAACAAAAATAGAGTGCAGTGCCAATCATTGCTGTTAACAGCTAGCTTCTACTGTAAACACACAGCACTAGTTTCCCTGAGCTTGTTCCAGGAAAGAAGAGTCAATTTTAACAAAATTCAGTAAGCGTGCTTCCACAGTTGGCTGACCACTCAAATTAAATATCTTGATATGCACCCTGAGATTATCAGCATTAGTGACAGCTGCTCTAGCCGTACAGGTCACTTGGTAAGGGTGAGCTGTGAGCAATACTGGCAACATTTATTCAGAACCATATTCATAGAGATTATGGTATTTTATTTATTAATGTTTGCTGCAAATATTATTGGCCTGGCTTCCATGTCTAACTGAGCATAATGGTAGACTACTAATTATATGGAACAGGAAACATAGCCAAAGTTCCATAAACCAACCTGGACCAGAACAGGCCTTTTCAGTGGTGGCCCCCCACTTCTGGAAGCTCTCCCCAAAGAGACATACTTGGCACCAACTTTATCTCTTTTTAGGTGCCAGGCAAAGACTTTACACAGGCTTTTGGCTCTTAATTTTAAGGGTTTCAGGTATTTGTGGCCTCTTTTAGTGGGGCAGGATCTATAGACCTGTCTTTCATCTGTTTAAGTGTGTTTTTAGGTTTGTATTGGTTGTATTTGCTTTAATTGCTTTTACCATATGTTGCTTTGGGGTCAATTTTGGGAGCAACCGCGACTAAGCAATATAAATAATTTTGCTGCCATAGGCTCCTTCAAGAGGAAGAGTGGGATGTAAATTAAATTATATATAGATAGACAGATAGATAGGTAGATGATAATAATTTTCTATTTAGTTTGTAAGTACTACAATTACTCTACATGAGGAAGCATCACAAATAACAAAGGGATACTTAAGAATCAAGATGGAGGGCACCCAAAATTTTGCTAAATTATGATTTGGTTTTCTGAAGAAAGCCTCCTGATCCAGACCATAGGTTTTTTTTCTTCAACAGTTAATGAAAGGGGACTGCAATGGTTGCCAAACATTGTATTTAATATTTAATAGTTTAAAAGACTTGACCCCCCCTTTTATTTCACTAACTTTACATGCAAGTTCCTCATGTAGAAACCTGTCCCCAACCACCAGGGAAACCTGGTATTCCGGCATCTGAAATTTCTTCCTCGCAAACATGTTTATGGATTATCTGAAACTAACCTGCTGTTCCAAAGTACCACTGAAAATAGTGATAACTTTCTCTTTCTGTATGGAGCTACAGAAAGTACTACAGACTTTTGTAAAGCCAGAACTGAGTATATTGAGGAAGTGCTCGAGTTGGCTGGTTGAACGGCTAAACAAATAACCATGTAGAAAGCAGGCAGACTGGAAGGTTGCGCTCAGACTGCCAGTATTTTCTGGGAGGTATTAAAGTACATATTGGAAGTTTCAGTTTGTGTAACGAAAGCGGATTAAAATGTTCTTGTCACCCTAGTACAATAAATCAACTTCTTAAAAAAAACCTTGATCTTTGCTGTTTGGAAAGTGATGAGGAATCCACTGAAAAATGTGAAATGAACAAATGATTAACAGGAAGACATATAAACACCACACAAGCAAATCAGGACTTCCCTGCAAACAGAATGAATGCTCAATAAAGACTAGATATCATCTAACCTCTGTGTAAGCTTTGTGAAGCAAATCAGCATAAATGCTCAATAAACAGGTCAGCTGGGGGAGCCTGAAGAACAGCTGTTTCTTTTATTTTTAAGATTTTTCATTAAGCTGTGCTATTAATATGTAAAAATTTCTTTAAAATTTGAACTTAATTGTAAATTTGTTTCCTCATGGTTTGTGATGGCCTTTTAAAATAGCTTGTTGATCTAAATAACAGATCACTATTCAGTGATCAGCTTATACTAGACTTATGTGAGTAGATGTGAGGAGGGAATGAAATAACTACAGCTATGTGATAAGTGTCTTTTTCACATATAAAAAGCCGGGGCATTCTTGGAAACTGCCAGTTCATGCGTTTCAAGAAGGCAATAAAAGTATTCATTATCAGTCTTCAGGTGCCTGACTTTACACTTTGCACTATTTAATTTGATTTCATCTCTGTTTTTCTGGGAGGACTAAGGACAGAGTTATGCATTCAGCAGACCAAAATGGGAAATCTTTTCTTGGACTTTAGTTTCCTGGACTACTTCAGATTGTAGATGTGGAATTGCTGATCCCTGTGAACCTTTTCACCTCCCTGCAAACTATAATAATCATACATACTAGCCCAGAAATAGGGAAGCTGCAGCAATCAACAACAGAAACAAAAGGTGCGATAGAAGATTTGTTTTATTTTCAAAAATTGCCTGATATGTTTTTGAGTTTTATGGCTCTATATGATGGGCATTTTTCCTTTTTCAGCTTTTAAAGGGGTTGTTTTGGGAAATATGACTACTGTCATATTATCATGTAAGACAATATCTTTGAGTCCCCCCCCCCTTATTTCATGATTGTTAAATATGTGAATCGCCCCTCAGTCTCACTGGTTTCAAATTTCAGAGCTTGGAAAAGTTACTTTTTTGAACTACAACTCCCATCAGCCCCAACCAGCATAACGCTGGCTGGGGCTGATGGGAGTTGTAGTTCAAAAAAGTAACTTTTCCAAGCTCTGGTTTCAACAGGTCTAATTTATGACCTAAGGCAGGGGTAGCCAATGTGGTGACCTCCAGAGGTTCATACAATAGTAGAGTTGGAAGGGGCCTATAAGGCCATCGAGTCCAACTTCCTGCTCAGTGCAGGAATCCAACTTAAAGGAGACCCAACAGGTGGCTGTCCAGCTGCCTCTTGAATGTCTCCAGTGTTGGAGATCCCGCCACCTCTCTAGGTAATTGGTTCCATTGTCGTACCACTCTAACAGTTAGGATGTATTTCCTGATGTTCAGTCGAAATCTGTTTTCCTGTAACTTGAGCCCATTATTCTGTGTCCTGCACTCTGGGATGATTGAGAAGGTATCCTGGTCCTCCTGTGTGTGAAACCATTCAAGTTCTTGAAGAGTGCTATCATATCTCCCCATAGTCTTCTTTTCCCAAGGCTATATATGCCCAGTTCTTTCAGTCTACTCATAGGGCTTTGTTTCCAGTCACTTGATCATCCTTGTTGTCCTCCTCTGTTCCAGCTTGTCTGCATCCTTCTTAAAGTGCAGTATCCATAAATGGATGCAGTGAGGCCTAACGTGTGCCAAATAGAGGGGAATTAGTACTTCACAAGATTTGGAAACTATACTTCTGTTAAGTTGTTGGACTCCAACTCCCATAAGCTCCAGCCAGCATAGCTAAAGGTCATATATTATGAGAGCTGTTGTCATGGGCCCCATGGAGAAGATATGGCATGACTGGGAGAACTGGAAGTGGGTTGCAGATGTTGAAGGGTCTGGTGAGACCACAGAGGAAATGCTTCCTGAGACCCCTGTCAGCCCTGTGCCCAGTGGTCCTGTTAGCATTTCTGCTGAGGAAGGCTCCAGCAGTCCCACCCTAACCTGCAGCAGAGAGTGAGGAATGTAGTCTATTGTCATCACTTGAGACTAGCCCAGACTCATTTGTGCAGCAGCAAGGCCTTAATGAATCTGCTGGACAATTCAGAGAGATAAGAAGGAGGAATCTCTCTGACAGTTTCCCCAGGACAAGAAAAAAGACAGTTACACGTTGAGATATTATCCTCTTTTCCAGGAGAAGTCCCTGCCTTGCTTCAAAGATTGAAAAGTGCTAGATTTAGCTCGTGCAAGTAGAGTGCCCATCCCCGCTCTCTTGTCTTGGGATGAGAGCTTTTTTGCAACAACCTTCCGTTGCTTCCACAGCCTAGTGCATCTGCTGGTGTTTTGTATACTGATTCATGCCTAGTATGCTTTGGTGCTATGTTCCTACGCAAACCTCTGGAATAAAACTCTGTGCAAAACCCAGTCTGAGTCTTGAGTCTGCTTCTCTGGTCAGGAGCCAGAACACATGTAGTCCAACATCTGGAAGATACCACAGTGACAATGGCTGAGCTTAAGGCATGCTTGCCTTGAAGTAAGTCCCATTCTGCTGTAGGTTCCTCAGCACTGGATGTGCTTTATTTTTTACCTTCAGGGCAGGAGTTTGGGGTAGAAGGCCAGGACCCTACACAAGAGAATGAGAAGGAGAGGCCCTGTGAAGGGAAAATAAGATTTTCTTACTTTTTCTACAGTAATAAAACCCTCAACTTCCACTCCAATTGTTCTCCTGTGGTCCCATGCCTCTTTCACTTAACTTCCTCTGGACCCTTAACCTACCAATAACCCATTAACTGTGGGGTACAGGTGTGGCACAAAGCCAATCAGATACAGTTATTATATTAAACAAATATTTTTACAGTTTTTTGCAACATTATGAAGAGGAAAAATTTATCTAGTACCTTTAATATAGTATCTTTAAATACTGTAAGAATATGCTTTGAAAATATGTTACTGTCACTTTAAATACCAATTAAAGTATTTACATTCAACTACTCAGGTGAAACCAAGACAGCTTTAAGGAAATAATTAGTTACTCTGTTAAAACCCTTTAGTTAGATGGCCTTCCTCCATCCTGGTTAAGTTTCACCAATACTGTAACTGAGGTCATCTCTGGCAAGCTCTTCTATCAGTTGTCTACTGGCCTACAGAAGTGGAGGTCTACTTTGCTGTGTTACCCTGCAAGTCTTCTCTCTGGCAACAGTCATCAGAACCCAATACTCCCAAGCTCCTTCCCCTCAAAGCTGCAGACAGGTCTCTTCAGCCTCAACCAAGTGATTTAGCTATCTTCAGCAAATGTTTGGCAACAAAGCCCCTCCACCTGCTGCTCAGGTCTTTCTTCTTCCTAAGTTCTCTTTCTGCTTCTGGCTGACTTCTTCTTCCCTACACAATGATACATCCCAAACGCCAACTCCTCCTGCTGCCTAGTACCCGACCATATATATACTTCTTCTAACTCCCACTGGTCCAATCCCAGCCAATCATACTGTTATACTGCAAATTCCAAACCTACATCCATAATTTAAAATCTTCATACCTTCAATCCCTCTTTTGCATACTGAGAATTCCAGCACCAGCTCTTCCTCAAGGCCCCAGTGACAGTTAACACAACTTTTCTCTGAAGCAGAGTGAAAACATCCAACAGCATCATCGCCCCAAACATTACATTACACAATGCACATTAAAACCTCGTTAGCAGAAACAGAGTTTCTTCACAGCCCCCAAGTACAACAGGGCTGGCTTACCACATTCTGAGGTAAGTGAAGTAATACAGATTGCCATCTAAAGAGGACCCTCCCTTAAGACTAGTAAGTCCAAAGTGTAAAATTATCATAATTGTACTACCGCACATGGCTCTGTTATGGGGTGACTTTTAATGCACATAAACAATATTAGGCTCACTAGTTTTCATACAGTGGAATCATACACAAGTATCCGTTACTGATCAATTCTGATTTTTTTCTAATATGGCTATAAAACCCTTTTAGTCAAGGTGGCCAAGTGGCCACAAGGTTGGGTTTGTGTGTGAATGTTGGCAATACTAAATTTTCTTACATTTGTACCCAGCCTTTCTTTCATCATAGAACTCAAGGTGGCATATATGTGGTTCCCAAGTGGTCTCCCATCCAGGCAGTAACCAGACCCAGACCTGCTTAGCTTCAGCACAGAGGTGGTGGCCTCATATGCCTTCAGGCCATAGCCTGGGACCAATAATCTGATCAGCTATAATGCAACTTCCTATGACCGTAGGTGTTAAAGGGTAGAGAACTTGTGGCTCTTCAGATATTGCTTGACTGCAGCCCCTCATCATGGGCAATGCTGGCTGGGTCTGGTGGGAGTTGGAGTCCCAACAACACCTGGACTATTCCTCCTGTTTTAAAATCATGATAAAGGGGCACACTTGGGGTTGCCACCTGCTCATTTTTAACCTAGACAAGTGTGGGAATGGGGAGTTTATATATGGTATCCAGAGGAACTTTTGACTCAGACCCTGAAAATCTCAGTGGATGTGAATAAGACCAGAGGGTCAGGGTCAGGGACCAAGCTGTGTTTTCCCCCTATCTCGGTGTTTCCCTGCTGCCTCATGACCCACGCCTCCTGGCCCACCTCATGCTTGTTCTCACTTCTTCTGTGGAGCCTACCTGGGGGAAGAGAGAGATGGCTGGGGTAGAAGATGAGGGCTGTCCAAAAGCTCATCCAGAACTGCTTGGATCTGTGGCCAGAGAGAGAAAGCCAAAGCATATCAGCATGAGATTTGGGTGCCTCAAGTGATAGCAGAGGGAGGCAGAGTGGAAAAGGAAACATCACCCAAACCAATCCGCTGCCTTACCTGGCAAAGTCTGTCTCTCTTTCACAGCTAACCGCATGTTACGAATGTAGGAAGGTGGATTGGATCAAAGACCCATCTAATCCAGCGTTCTGCTTGCAACAATGGCAGCCAGATGCTCATAATCAGGACACAAAAGCAACAGCCCTCCGCAGTTGTTTGTTGCTAGCAACTGGTATTTAGAGGTATACTGCCTTGCACCTGGGGGGTTCCATTTTCCTGTCATGGCTAATAATGACAGCCCTTCTGTGAATTTAATCCTCTTTTAAGTCATCTCAAGGCCTAACTATGCAGCATAAACAAACTCAGGCCCCATCTGCACTATACATTTAAAGCAGTGGTTCCCAAACTCCCCCCCCCCGTGGATCACTTGAAAATTGCAGAGGGTCCAGGCAGATACTCAGTGATTTTTCTGCCTAGTGTAGCAATTGTAATGCCCAGTGCTAGATATCTTTAATTGTACTTGTATTGCTTCTTTTATTTGTTGTATTTTGTTGTATTACAAATTGACTTTTACTGAATTCTATTTTTAAGTGTTCTTTACAGACACACTGCAAACAACCTGAATGCAGCTCACAGACCACTGGTGATTCAGAGGCTATAGTTTGGGAACCCTTGATTTAAAACAATATCATATCACAGTCATGGCTTCTCTCAAAGAATCCTGGAGTTTGTTATGGGTATTAGGAGACCCGTATGCCCCTTCAAAGAGCTACAATATCTGGAGTGTTTTAACAGTCAATCCCTCTTCTGAGGGAACTCTGAAAATTGTAGCTCTGTGAAAGGAATAGGGAGTCCCCTAACAATTCTCAGCACCCTTAGCAAACTCCAGTTCTCAAGATTTTTTGGGGGGAAGCTGTGATTGTTTAAAGTGGTATGATACTGCTTGAAATGTCCACTGTCATCCATGACTAGTAACCTGCAGGCTGGATTATTGTAATGTGCTCTATGTGGGACTGCCTGCCCTTGAGATTGGTCCAGAAGCTGCAGCTGGTGCAAAATGTGGGGGTGCAGCTGCTCACTGGGGTAGGATATTGCCAACATGTTTTACTCCACTGCTGAAAAAATTGCCCTGGCTGCCTATTAGTTACTGGGCTAAGTTCAAGGAGCTGGCTTTGATGTATAAAGCTGAAAGATCTTATCACCCATTATATACCCAGTTGATCACTGTGCTCTGCAGGTGAGGGCCTCTTGCAGCTACCATCTCATCAGGAGGTCCATTCTGCACAACATAGGAAACAGACCTTTAGTGTAGTGGCACCTACCCTTTGGAATTCCCTCCCCTTATCTTGTCGGTGCCTACTGAAGACCTTCCTCTTTCAACAAGCCTTTTATGTAGATATGATACCTCACCCCAGTCTGCATCTGTATTTGAATTGTTTTAAAATGTTTTAAGTATGTTATCACTTGTTTGTGGCCTTGGGCTTCCTTTGGAAGGGCAGGATATAAACGTAATAATAAACAAACATATAGGTATAGTACAGATAGGTCCCTATGTAACAAAACAAAACCACTGGAGGGGGTGTGTAGGGGAAAACCTGTTATTAATTTCACCTTTTTATTATGATTTCTCTTTTATTGTATTTGTATTGTCATTCACCATGAGCATAGTTTGGTGGAAAGGTGGGATACAAATTTAAAAAGTGAGTAATAACTAATCTCCCCCACACAGTTCCTCCCCATTAGATGTTTTTCTCCCCGCCCAGTTTCACTGCAATGTTTAGACGACAGGTATCAAGAAACCCGAGTCCAAGATGTTAATCACAACCACGTTGCAGTTGTAGAGTATCCATTGTATTTTATGGGACCGTGAGTTTTTGGAGTAACGTGCCGGTCTTTGCTCAAGGAGGGCAACGCATTTCTTCCATCAATTCTCGACGCCTTTCTTCGTGGTCCCCAAGTCGGGTAAGTCCTAAGGGGAACTAATCTGTTGCAGAAGCAAAAAACCTCACTTAATTTATCCAACAGGCATTCAAAGAGGACTGCTGCAGGATTTAAAAATGGATTTGCATGAAGGAAATCTGTAGGATCTCCTGTTTTTTAACAACAGGATCTCCCGGTTTCTGAGGCTTTACTGTTGCAACCTAAAACAAGAGGCGCTTTGAAACTTTTGCAGCCCCACCTGCACACTGCAAACTACAAATGAGCCACTGTGAGCCCGCCAGCATGTTCCCAGATCCGTGTTAAGGCAAAGAGCCCGAGCTGGCGAGGCACCAGCTTGTAAAGCAGGCGTACGCTCAGCCGCCGTGGTATGAATCCGAAAAGCAAGAAAAGCGCCTGCCTCTGACCAACCCAGCCCCGGCAGCTGAAGGAAGCGAAGCGAAGCTCTTGCATGTGAATTAATCAGAGAGGAAGGGATTACATCTCCTTGCGGAGGGTTACTAAGCCTTTTGGTCTCTGGCCCAACCCATAACGCTCCTGATCAGCCGAGGCGTCTTCGCTGGCATTTGTGAAGCGCTTCCTGATTGGCCGAAGGGACCCTGCAATGGTTGGCAGGGAAGAGTCGAGCGCCTTGATTGGTGGCACCGTACCTGCAATGCGTCAAGCACTGATGCTAGAGTGAATGTGCTGGAGAAGAATTTTGCGTGAATGGCTGAGCTTGGGAGCGGGGGTTGGAGGGAGGAAGGCTCTTCACGTGGGTTTGTGCCGCTACTAGTACAGTGGCTGCTTGCGGGTTGATGGCTGCAGATCCGCGCCGGCAGCCATGGGGAAAAGCATTTGCCTTTGCAATATGCAGCAAGCGATCGCAGTCCTGGGCTGGCTCAGCGAGTTTGGAAGGAAAATGCGTGTTGCTGCTGCTGTTTTATCTCTCTTCCGCGTGGCAACGCGGTCCGTTGTGAAGCCGTTGGAAGCAAACAGCGTGATCAGCTGACAGTAGTATGCTGATGTGTGTCACACACCTTGTGTGTGCGCGTTTCTCTCTCTGCCTAAGAGCTTCCCGGGCTCAACGGGGGTGGTGGCAACACACGCACATGGTTATCAAATCGGATCTCCCCCGATGCTGCCAACACACTGGTCTCCTAAAGGGAGATAATGACCCTTTGAAAAGCATCACGCCCTCATAGGCAAACCATGGAGAGGTGGGGAGGGAAAGTTTTCGTGACGAGACACGCGGTAACCGCATCCCAAAGTATCAATATCGCCGGCCTTGGTTAGAGATCGTTGGGACGGATTGCTCAATTTCAAAGCAGGGCTGTACGGCCGAGTGACACTTGAGAGGATGCTTTAAATAGGCAGAAGTAGGAGGAATGCTCTTTATCGTCTTTCGCAGTCCAATATGATTAAAAAGAGGCGCGTCGCCACCATGTGTGTGTTTGCACTCCATTTGTCTCAATTGTTTATTATTTAAAGAGGGATGTGAGATAGCCCATGCTGGGGGGAAAGAAAAAAGATTTCAGCGCCCTAAAAATGTCTGAATAATTTTCTTTTGCTGTCGCGAGCCTTTCATTGCCCTTTTCAAGAGCTGCGTTAAGGGTGAGTCAGCAGTAAGTCTATGAATGCAAGGCATTCAATTCTATGAGGCTTCGATACCGAATATTTCTAGAATACTTATATACTCTCATAAACAGGAGAAGTTCTAATGCGAAGCTGGCTGAGCCAAATAGCCAAAGTCTAGAGTTTTGCTTTAAAAATCTTTTCAAATTTATTATATTGGTTGATTTTAAACAGTTTGGAACAGTTTTTCCCCTTTTTGGTAATGCATGCTTTTAAAGTTGAACGGCAGTTTTAGTTTTCTTCCAAACTAATGATGAGCATGCAGTTTTAAATTCAATAAATTTCAGGAGATGCAGCTTTTCTCACAAGCTCCAGATGCCAAAACTGCATCTTTCACACTATATTAAAGAAGGTATAGTCCTTTGCATCTGGGCACCCTAGGAATTTGCTTGTCAAAAAAATAAAAGATCATGATCAAGGTAACATCATGGAAATCTGCACACACAGTATTTTGGGGAATTGCAAGTAAGACCTGCAACAAAACTTGCACTGTGCAGTGCTCCTGTTGAGTGTTTCAAGTTGCCAGCCGTGTCCTTTCCCAGGATATAACATTCCATTTCCCTCCCCTGGGTTTTCTCCTCTCCCAACAGACACTCAGCATTCTGTGGCTACTGAGTATGCTCAGTCCTCTGGTCTGCTTTGGAGTGAGTTTTCCCTCACTCCAATGGGCTTTTTCGCCCCCTAACGCTCTTTTGCAGTTCTGTAAATCAGAAAAACTTCCTCTTGTTTCTCAGAGGGCCTGTTTTGGCTACAATCCTGCCAGCATTAGCTATTATCTCATTTATTTGAAAATAAATTATTATTTTACTATCTTGTGTATTTCAAGAGAAACAGTTTTTTGTTGTTACCTCTAGCTATAGAAGCAAAAACATTACCTATCAAAACTCTTTCCGGTTAATAAAGAAATTGTTATTTTGAAGCTGGATTGAGACAGGACCTGGGGACTGTAATGCATTTGGCATATAACAGTAGCCTATTTACCTAGTTTATGGATAATTAAAAATATGTGTAAAGGTACATTCAAATTTATTAAAATAGGCTGTACTTTGATTTTTAGCCTTGCCGTGTTATTTTATCATCATGATTGATATTCAATATTATTCATACTCAGAGTAGACCCACTGAAATTAAAATATGTAGATAGAGTTAATTGATTTCAGAGGGTATTCTGCGTATGACTTAGATCTCACTCTATATATTAAATGAGGTGCATTTCTACAGAAACATGGAGCATAGTACTTAATATTTGTATAAGTTTTAAATGTGTCAGAATTTAAAAGCTTCAGAGTAGGCTAGAACATTTCTAGAAAAAGCATTATTAATTAGAAAACAGCACCCATTTTGAAGCACACTAGCATATTATACAGCCATGAGAGTGGCTATATACTATAGCCAGCATGGATTTTTCGCATTCTGCAGTGTTAAATTGAGAATGCCTCCTGCATGCCATTCTGATGCTTCCCATAAGCTCATTTCAAAACAAAACCTTACAAAACTTATAGTTGAACTCAGGAACGCTTAACAACCCTCTGAATTTTCATGGCAATACACAAAACAGAGACAATCGAGAGTTCAACGTGTAAAAAGAGAGAGAAAAAACAGCCCTTTTGGACTTTGCTCTGTCAGAGTTCTCATAATTTGTTGAAATTAATTAAAAATCAGCCATGTTCAAAGAGTACCTGTAATCCTATTACTGACCTTGCCTCCATACTCTGACCTTCATTTTCTGCAGTTTAAAAGCTAAAAAATATGCCTAGCTGATTTTTAATTAATTTAAGAAATTTAGTATTACAGTCAATTATAAGCCTGGGCATGCTCAGTAAGAACCAACTGCAAAAGTTCTAAAAGCCAGACTTACAGCTTGGCTAATCAGTGGGGCACACCCACAAAAGACCTTTATTTAATCTTCGACAGTCATGGCTTCCCCAAAGAATCCTGGGAAATGTAGTTTGTGAAGAGTGCCTAGAGTTGTTTGGAGACCCCTATTCCCCTGACAGGGCTCCAGTGGCTAGAGTGGATTAACAGTCAGCTGCTCTGATTGAAGCTCTGTGAGGGGAACGGCATCTCCTAGCAACTTTCAGCACCCTTCACTAACTACACTTCCCAGCATTCTTTGGGGGAAGACATGACTGTCTAAAGTGAAATAAAGGCCTAGTGTGGATGTGGCCAGGGACAGCTTTGGTTTAAATTTGGGTGGGAGACTACATGTGCCTGCTGTAGAATAAAAAGGTGGGGGAAACCCTGAAAAGCAATGATACTGTTCACAATGTTCTCCTTTTGGAAATGAAAAGGGCTTCCCCTCTGCCCAGTGCACACACACCAAATCTCCTCCTTTCCCTCCCTCTTCCCCTCTCTCAGGTCAGTTTCCCCTATGCTAAGCATGATTACATGGAGCAAATCCCATTAAACTTAGAAAGTATGCAAATGATCAAACCTGCCCTCCCTCCCATCACCTCCCTTCCTCCCTCCCATCACCTCCCTTTTGCCCCTTCCCTCCCCCTTCCTTTGCCCCACCCCCTTCCTTTGCCCCACCCCCTTCCTTCCCCCTCCCCTCCTTCTGCTCCCCTCTCCCTTTCCTTCCTCCTCTTCCTCTCCCATCCCCCTCCTCCCCCATGGTCAATCTCACCTATCCTAACCATGACTTCACGGGAGTAAATCCCATTGAACTCAATAAGCATGCAAATGATCAAACCTGCCCTCCTCCCATCCTCCTCCTGCCTGCTCCTATCCCCCTCCTCCCCTCTCCCCTTCCTCTGCCTCCCCTACCCCTGCCCTTCCTCCCCTCATCCCCTATGGTCAGTTTCACCTATCCTAAACATGATTGCAGGGGAGTAAATCCCATTAAACTCAATAAGCATGCAATGATCAATCCATTCTCACTAAACTTGCATAGGATCCTATTTCTTACCTCCTGGATTAAAACGCAGAGAAAATCATTAATAGGCTAAAAAACCTTGCTGTTTAAGAATGTACCTATAGCCAACATATATTTCTATCAAACTTTAAAAAGCAGGGAAATTGGGCAGTATAATGAATGCACCAGGGGAGCAGGAGACCTGAACTCCTCTCTGTGATATTGGACTGCCCTACAAATTTGTCAAAATGCTAATACAATTTGGGTTGGTCTTTCACAGTCCAACCCACTTCCTGTGTAGCTTGGAAGAATTTGGTAACGTGCCTCTGAGCATATGGTGAGTGGTGGCAATACCTGAAATCAGCCCACATAACAGAAACAAGACATGTGCTGTGCTGAACTTGTTTTAGCAGGGAGGAAGCAACAATATTAAAACAGTTGATATAGTTCAGATAGTCACATTAAATATGTTTGATTTACTTTGCAATGTTAGTGAAGTTTCCTATAGGAAATCATTTTCTTTTGTTTCTGTTTCTGTGAATATGTGAATATAGCAACACTTTGCAACACTAAAAAACTACAAAAACAATTGTGGAATAATGGCACTGACTATTTTGCAGAATAGTTTCCAATGGACATGAGGAGTGTCTCAGTTTGCACAAGATAAAACAGTGGGAGGTGAAATATATTCTAGCAAATTTCTAGGTGTGCTCTATGTTTTTAATTGACCATGCCCACCTTTCCTTAAGCGGAGTGGTTTAAGCATAATAGGCTAAAAACATGCACCGTGGCAGGCCAAGTTTGTTTTTTCCAACAGCTACAGTCGTTGCTTAAGTAGCAACATATTGTAATCGGTCTGATTTTACATTAAACTGCAGTTTCAGATTCAACTGTTAATGTGCCCAGAATAGAAATAGAGCATAACCTCCAGTTTGAAACACAAAAGGCTGTCTTCATCATCATATGACACTGACCAATAAAAAGGCATTGAAATTAACAAATCTAAATTTGACACAGATTTCTAGGATGAATAATGAGAGAAATACAAATTTCTAGGTTAGATTCTATGTAGAAACAGTAGTAACACAGGAAAGAAGTGAAATAAGAACACCAACATACAAAAATATAATTCACCATGATTGCCACCACTCACCATATGCTCAGAGGCACGTTACCAAATTCTTCCAAGCTACCCAGGAAGTGGATTGGACTGTGAAAGACCACCCCAAATTGTGTTTGCATTTTGACAAATTTGTAGGGCAGTATAATATCTCAGAGAGGAGGCCAGGTCTCTTGCTCCCCTGGTGCATTCACTATAGCTGCCCAATTTCCCTGCTTTTTAAAGTTTGATAGAAATATCTGTCAGCTATAGGTACGTTCTTAAACTGCAAGGTTTTTTTGCCTATTAGTGAATTATAAAACGGCACAATAACACAGACATTGATTAGAAATATCCAGCTCTGCCATCTTATGGATTCTGGCTGGTATTACCAAAATAGAGAAAATGTAATGTAGGATCATCATTAGTATCAAGAGAATGATCTGTTTACATTTTCTTTCATTATCAGATTATCATTGCTTGCTTGCTTCCTCCCCCATCCCCAATTTGATTTTATTTCAGAGACCACAATTTTGGAATTTTGCCATGAATTTTCTAAAAGTACCTCCAAAACGTATGTTTAAAAGCTATCTCTCTAAATAAATATTCATATTGTTGTGCCTGTTTTGCATATTAGAATATGGTGATATTTCTAAAAAGTTAGTATAAAATATCTGGAATCCAAACAGTGTTTATTTTCTCAGAAGAAAACAAAGCTCTTTGCCATTGGAGGTTTAGAATGTCATTGTAGAGACAGTGTGTTTGTGAAATTCACAATACTAGAATCAGGCCCATCCACAAGCCAGTTAACTGAAGTACTATAGTTCAATCCCGTTACTTTTAGTGGGACCAGAGAAGTGATTGGGTGGGTGGCTGACTGTACTGTGAGGCACTTTATTTTGATTAATGACCCACCTCAGCATTTTTGCCACTTAAGAAAGCTGAAGCAAGGATAGTATCTTCCACTTCCCTATCCTACATTTGTGTTTAATTGACAAGCTTTTAGCTTCCAATGTTGAAGAGCTGTTTTCATTTAATAACATTGTGAAGTTATTCATGAAATCTCTGATCAGGGAAGATAAGAACATAAGAACATAAGAAGAGCCTGCTGGATCAGGCCAGTGGCCCATCTAGTCCAGCATCCTGTTCTCACAGTGGCCAACCAGGTGCCTGGGGGAAGCCCGCAAGCAGGACCCGAGTGCAAGAACACTCTCCCCTCCTGAGGCTTCCGGCAACTGGTTTTCAGAAGCATGCTGCCTCTGACTAGGGTGGCAGAGCACAGCCATCATGGCTAGTAGCCATTGATAGCCCTGTCCTCCATGAATTTGTCTAATAATCTTCTTTTAAAGCCGTCCAAGCTGGTGGCCATTACTGCATCTTGTGGGAGCAAATTCCATAGTTTAACTATGCGCTGAGTAAAGAAGTACTTCCTTTTGTCTGTCCTGAATCTTCCAACATTCAGCTTCTTTGAATGTCCACGAGTTCTAGTAGTATGAGAGAGGGAGAAGAACTTTTCTCTATCCACTTTCTCAATGCCATGCATAATTTTATACACTTCTATCATGTCTCCTCTGACCCGCCTTTTCTCTAAACTAAAAAGCCCCAAATGCTGCAACCTTTCCTCGTAAGGGAGTCGCTCCATCCCCTTGATCATTCTGGTTGCCCTCTTCTGAACCTTTTCCAACTCTAGAATATCCTTTTTGAGATGAGGCGACCAGAACTGTACACAGTATTCCAAATGCGGCCGTGTGATGTTCCTATATTAATGTATATATGGTAAGTGTTGTTGTTTTAGAAGATACATGGTAAGTGGAGTGAAAGAGGGGGAGTGACTGGGCAGTAGAATGCGAGATGATTGGCTGAGTGTTTAAAATGGCTGAATGTATAAAAGGAAGAGTGAGAGTGGAATCTGGGGCGGAAGAAGAGAAAGAGTGGATTGCTTGGTGGGGTTTGAGAGAGTTGTTTGTCAGGAGAGAGTGAAGAAGGAGGGAGGTGGAGTTCGGATTAGTATTGAGTAAAACCATATGCTTATGTGCCTTAAGAAGAAATCCTGTTAATCTTGTTAGCTTTGTTATCTTTAATAAATACTTAATTTGGTTTACCAAAGGCCTGATCCTTGACTGGGGTTTCACAGACCAGAAGGGAGGGTAAGGTAATGACCAAGGCTGAAGGGGAACTGTAACAAATGGTGGCAGCGGTGAAGAGAATAACAATACCAGTATTCAGAGTCTCTGGGAATACTAGTATTAGGACATGACTGGTGGTTGCCTAGCAGGGGGATCTGTTGAGATCTGTGCTAGAGCGGATAGGTAAACCATAAGAGAGTGCGGTCCAGACTGGTGGAGTCCCTGGTGGTGCCTAGAGACAGGCAGTAACCACGAGCAGGTAGGAACCTGACAGGGAGAGCCAGGGAAGGACGCATCACATGTGGTGTCAGTAGCGGTGGGATACGAACAACAGAGAATCCAGATACAGTGGTGTGGCAAACAGAAATAACAAAACAAGATTACTTGTGAGAGTGACTGGCAAAGAGTGTGTGGCAAAGAGTGAGTGAACTCAAACACCATGGCTGAATACATAAAAATGAAAAGAGAGGAGCTGGTGGAGAAGTGCATAACATTCAATTTACCTCATGAGGGTAAAGGGGTAGATGAATTGAGGGTAGCACTTACAGGATTTGCAACTGCCCAGCAAAAACAGCCTGTCAGAGAAGAGACCCCAGAAGCATATTTAAGCAATCCCGCTTATATAGAGTACTTGAGAGAGAAGTTAAGATGGGAGGCTGATGAGAAAGAAAAGCAGCGGGTCTTTGAGGCTGAGGAAAAAGATAAACAGCGGGAGTTGGAAGGTGAGAGATTGAGGATGGAAGGTGCAGAGAAGGAAAAACAGAGGGAGTTGGAAATTGAGAGAATGAGATTGGGGTTTGAGGAGAGGGAGAAGCAACGAGCATTGGATGCTGAATTACAAGTAGAAAAGTTAAAATTTGATAGAGAGAAATTTCACTCTGAGGAGACAAGGAAAGACAGAGATGGAGCAAAAATAAAAATTACTCCAAAGGACTTTGCTGTCTATGAGCCTGGTCAAGATCCTCAAATTTACCTCAGCACCTTTGAAAAAGCAGCTCAGTTGTGGGGGCTACCTGAAGATAAATACATGCAGTATTTATCAAACCTGATTAAAGGGGAATTGGCTGAGGTATACCAATATTTCCCCTCAGACAAGCCCGTCACCTATGCTGAATTCAAAGAAGCAGTGTTTAAAAGATTCAGACTGGGGCCTGATTATTTTAGAAAGCTTTTCAGAAATTGCCAGATACAGACAGGGAGGTCTTTTGTGGAACTGGGAGCAAAGTTGATGGATATATTTGGAAAGTGGATGAGTAGTGCCAAAGCTCAGTCAGTGGAAGAGGTGAAAAGCCTCATGATACTGGATCAATTATACCATCAGTTACCACCAGAAATAAGGCTCCTGGTCAAAGACCGTTCCCCTACGTCTGTGCAGGAGGCCGCAGAGATGGCGGATCACTTCGCCTCTAATAGAACTGGCTGGGTGGGGAAAACATCAAGAGAGTTTAAACCCAGACCATATAGTGCTGGCAGAAGGGATGTGGTACCACAGCGAGTGAGTCCTCCATTAAAATCTGAAGGGCACAGGACACCCCAGAGTGGATCTGTGTACCCTAAAAGTGAGGAGAAATTATGCTACAAATGTGGTAGACCAGGGCACCTACGTTTTCAATGTGAGGTTGCCAACCCCAGTAGTAATCCTGCTCAGACAAGGGCAGTGAAAACAGAGCCCAAGGCTTTAGAAACAGCGAAAAAGGTTCAGTTTTGCCAGATAAACTGGACAGAAGTAACAGACCTTGATTCAAGTCTGAGAGAGGAAGTGAGTGTACAAGGGGCAAATTATTGGGCATTGCTTGATACTGGTGCCGCTCAGACATTACTGAGGCCAGATTTAATAAAATCTGAGGTAATATTACCTCAGAAAACTGTGACTATCCAAGGAGTGAGAGGTCAACCAGAAAGTTTGCCTGTGGCCCTGGTGGATATGACTTGGAGAGGCCGAGAGGGCCGATATAAAGTAGGCATTAATGCCCAGCAACAAGAACCAGTAATACTGGGAAGGGATGTAATGGGCGCCCAAGGAAAGATCTATGTAGTGACCAGACAGCAAATTGGCAGAGAAAAAGAAGCCATATTAAGGGGGGCTGAAACAAACAGGGTGGAATCTGTTAACCAGCCTCAGGTCACCATAGCAACCACTAGCAGGCCTGCTGAAGAAGACAAACTGTATCAAGTGGTCTCTGGGGAAGAAGCAGATCAATTCAGGAAAGAGCTGCATAAAGATATCAGTTTGAAGCAGGTAAAGGAACAAGCCCTGACCCAACAGATTCCTTTCACTGACAAACTGAGGAATCAAGTTTTGTGTGAGAATGGGATTTTATATAGACTGTGGATGCCTGCTGAGAAAAAGGATGAATGTGAACCAGTGAAGCAATTGATAGTACCTAGCAAATACAGAACCAGATTGCTAGAGGTAGCCCACGATGTCCCATGTGCAGGACATCTGGGAATAAAAAAGACCAAGAGGAGATTGGCTGCACATTATTATTGGCCAAATATCCCCAAGGATGTAAAACAACATTGTCTATCTTGTGGAATATGCCAAAAGGTGGGAAAGAGTGGAGTAAAGACCAAGGCACCCTTAAAGCCCCTTCCTATAATTGGACAACCCTTTTATAGAGTGGGAATAGATTTGGTGGGCCCTTTTTCCAAACCCACAAGGCATGGCAAGAAATATCTAGTGGTGGTGGTGGATTTTGCCACCAGGTACCCAGACGCAGAAGCACTGAGATCTGTAGAAGCCCCTGTAGTGGCAGAGGCTTTATTAAAAATCTTTATGAGGCTGGGTTTCCCTCATGAAGTGCTGACAGATCAAGGCAGTGTATTCATGGGAGAAGTGATGCAATGTATGTGGAAATGTTGTGGTCTAAAACATCTAAAGACCACTACTTACCATCCCGCCACTAATGGGCTAACTGAGAGATTCAATGGAGTTTTGAAGGGCATGATCAGAAGCTATGTTCAAGATCACCCACAAGACTGGGATGAACGTTTGGGATGCTTCTTATTTGCATACCGAGAAGTCCCTCAGGAGTCAACAGGCTTCTCACCCTTTGAACTAATGTTTACTAGAAAAGTGAGGGGACCTTTGGAACTGCTAAAAAATTCATGGGAAGGAACTCTGGGAGAGTACAAAACTTCTGTAGTAGATTTTGTACTGGAATTCCGCAATAAATTAACATCAATGATGGAAGTAGTGAAAGAGAATTTGAGTCATGCACAGGAGAAGCAAAGTTACTGGTATGACAAAACAGCCAGAGAATGTGTGTATGATGTGGGAGATACGGTTATGGCGGTCATACCCAGGAAACATGACAAATTACAGGCTAACTGGGAAGGACCATATACCATCAGAGAAAGGCTTGACACAGTGACATATGTAATTACCACAGACCAATTAAACAAAAGCAAAGTGGTTCATGTAAATATGTTGAAGCCTTACCATACCAGGGATGCACAGGTGTTGCAAGTTACCTTATTCCCTGAGGGAAGTGGGCCTGAACTTCCAGATTTGGTACAGGAAAGCAAAGACAAAGGAGGGGTAGATCAAGTGGAATGGTCAGAGGAGGTAGAGGAGGAAGTAAAAGAAGAGATTCTGAGAGTTTTGAAAACCTATAGGAATCTCTTTAGCAACAAACCTGGCTGAACCAGTATAGTTATACATTCCATTGATACTGGAGATCATGCCCCAATCAGATCTATTCCGTACCGTGTGAATGGGAAAGTTTTGAATGAGATCAAAAAGGAGGTGGAAGAGATGCTGGAATTAGGAGTGATCAGGGAATCCATCAGTCCCTGGGCCTCAAGTATTGTCCTGGTTCCGAAAAAAGATGGAACGACAAGGTTTTGCATTGATTATCGGCTAATCAATAAAATTACTGTCCCAGATGCGTATCCTATGCCTAGGGTAGACGCTATGTTAGAGTTATTGGGGGCAGCAACCATTATCTTTACACTAGATCTCTGTAAAGGATTTTGGCAAATGGAACTAGACGAGCAATCCAGAGCCAAAACTGCCTTCAGTACATCAGATGGGTTATATGAGTTTGTGACCTTACCCATGGGACTAAGGAACTCACCAAGTTCATTTCAGAGGCTAATCAATACTGTGTTGCGAGGCATGTCAGATTTTGCAGTGGCCTATATCGATGATGTGGCCATTTTTAGCAAGTCGGTGCCTGAGCATGTCCAACACCTGACAACAGTATTGGAGGCCTTAAGAAAAGCAGGCCTCACAATAAAAGCTAAGAAATGCCAGTTTGGACTAAAGGAAGTAATCTATTTAGGACATAAGGTGGGGAGTGGGAAAATCACCCCCTTATGGAGCAAGGTGGAGGCAATACAAGCGTGGCCGATCCCCTTAACCAAAAAACAAGTAAGGGCATTTCTGGGTGTGGCTGGATTTTATAGGAAGTTTGTGAGAAATTTTGGGGAAATAGCAACCCCCTTGCATGAATTAACAAAGAAGAAGTGTTCTGAGCGTGTGGTATGGACGGATGAATGTCAGAAGGCTTTTGATCTACTGAAGCAAGCCTTGTGCCAAGGACCCATATTAATAGCACCAGACTATGAGAAACCATTCATCGTGGCTACAGATGCGTCGGACCTCGCGCTGGGAGTCGTCTTGCTACAGGAGAGAGAAGGCACCAGACATCCAGTGGCGTACCTGAGTCGCAAGCTGACGCCGAGGGAGAAAAACTATTCGTCGGTCCAGAAGGAGTGCCTAGCGGTCGTGTGGGGACTGAACAAGTTGCGCCCATACGTGTGGGGACGAAGATTCACAGTGACTACGGATCATCGGGCCTTGTTATGGTTGCAGACTATGAAAAACCATAACACTATGCTGCAGAGGTGGTCCTGGGCCCTACAGGACTATCAAGTGGACTTCCAGTTCATAAAAGGCAAGGACAATGGCCTGGCCGATGGACTTTCCAGGCATGTGGCTGGGACTGCAGTGACGTGACCAGACAGAGGAACAAAGAAAGACATTTTCCCCATAGAGACTTTTATTTGTTAACGCGACGTATAAATCCTGGAACAGGAATAATACTCTGCTGTTGTTTAAGGGGGGGGAAATGTGATGTTCCTATATTAATGTATATATGGTAAGTGTTGTTGTTTTAGAAGATACATGGTAAGTGGAGTGAAAGAGGGGGAGTGACTGGGCAGTAGAATGCGAGATGATTGGCTGAGTGTTTAAAATGGCTGAATGTATAAAAGGAAGAGTGAGAGTGGAATCTTGGGGGGAAGAAGAGAAAGAGTGGATTGCTTGGTGGGGTTTGAGAGAGTTGTTTGTCAGGAGAGAGTGAAGAAGGAGGGAGGTGGAGTTCGGATTAGTATTGAGTAAAACCATATGCTTATGTGCCTTAAGAAGAAATCCTGTTAATCTTGTTAGCTTTGTTATCTTTAATAAATACTTAATTTGGTTTACCAAAGGCCTGATCCTTGGCTGGGGTTTCACAGACCAGAAGGGAGGGTAAGGTAATGACCAAGGCTGAAGGGGAACTGTAACAAATGGTGGCAGCGGTGAAGAGAATAACAATACCTCCTTGGATCCCCAAGTGTTAGATAACTTCCGCCCAATTTCGAATCTACCATTTCTGGGCAAGGTCATTGAGCGAGTGGTGGCCAACCAGTTGTCAGCACACTTGGATGAAACGGATTATTTGGATCCATACCAATCGGGTTTCAGGACTGGTCACGGAACTGAAACAGCCTTGGTCGCTCTGGTTGATGATTTGAGGAGGGCATTAGATAGGGGAGAATCCACCTTTCTTGTCCTCCTCGATCTCTCAGCGGCTTTTGATACTGTCGACCACAGTATCCTTCTGCTTCGCCTGGAGGGATTGGGAATTGGAGGTACTGTATTACAGTGGTTCCATTCCTTTCTCTCCGACAGGTACCAACAGGTAGTGTTGGGGGAGGAGGTATCAGACCCTTGGCCTCTCAATTGTGGTGTGCCACAGGGCTCTATCCTCTCTCCCATGCTATTTAACATCTATATGAAGCCGCTGGGAGCAATCATCAGGAGATTTGGGCTGCAGTGTCATCAATATGCGGATGACACTCAGCTCTATCTCTCGTTTAAATCTTCACCAGAGTTGGCTGTGGAGACCTTGTCCAACTGCCTGGAATCCGTGAGTGGATGGATGGGAAGGAACAAGCTGAAGTTGAACCCTGATAAAACCGAGGTACTACTTGTGGGGGACAAGAGAAGGTTGGGTGACATTGACCTGAAGTTCAATGGGGTGAGTTTACCCCTAAAGGACCAGGTCCGCAGCCTTGGGGTTGTGCTTGATTCCAGGCTGTCCATGGAGGTTCAGATTTCGGCAGTGAGCCAGGCAGCCTGGTACGAACTACACCTCATACGAAGGCTGCAACCCTACCTTCCTGTTCATCAGCTCCCACTGGTGGTACACGCCCTGATCACCTCTCGTTTGAACTACTGTAATGCGCTCTACGTGGGGTTACCCTTGAAAACGGTCCGGAAATTACAACTGATACAAAATGCGGCGGCTCGACTACTTACGAATAGTCGCCGCCGAGATCACATCACACCAGTGTTGTTCGACCTACACTGGCTTCCAGTTGTTTTCCGAGCCCAATTCAAGGTGTTGGTATTGACCTTTAAATCCCTATACGGTTTCGGCCCAGTTTATCTCACGGAGCGCCTTCAACGCCACCAATTATGCCGCCCGACAAGATCGGCCACACAGGGCCTTCTCTCAATCCCGCCAACAAAAACAGCCAGATTGGCGGGTACAAGAGAGAGGGCATTCTCTTTTTTTTTTTTTTAATAATTTTTATTCAAATTTTTCAAAAGACAAACAAAACAAAGTCAAAAAAACATAACAATACATCAACAAAAAATGAAAATAAAATAGTTGACTTCCGATTTGTCGCAGATCAGCTATAAGTATATAATATACATCAAACCTGTCCCTTAATGTATACATACAGAATCCCTTTTCTCCGTAGGCTGTCTTGATTAATCGTCAAATCCCAGTATCATCATTTTATTTTGATCTTTCAACAAAAAGTCTAAGAGAGGCTTCCATTCCTTAAGAAATGTATCTGTCGATTTTTCTCTAAGTAGACATGTCAATTTATCCATCTCTACTAAGTCCATTAATTTCAATAGCCATTCTTCCGTTGTTGGTGTTGATTCCATTTTCCACTTTTGTGCATATAATAATCTTGCTGCCGTAATCATATATAATATTATTCTTCCATATTTCTTTTCTATTTGTTTATCCATAAAACCCAATAAAAAAAATTCTGGTTTTGACTGAATATTTATCTTTAGAATTTTTTGCATCTTCCTACCTATCTGTGCCCAAAATGATTTTGCCTTTTTACATAACCACCACATATGATAAAATGATCCTTCTTGTTGTTTACATTTCCAACAAACATTAGAAACATTACTATACATTTTTGACAACTTTTCTGGAGTCATGTACCAACGGTACATCATTTTATAAAAATTTTCTTTAAGATTATAGCATAGTGTAAATTTCAAACCTTTTTTCCACATATTTTCCCATTGATCCATTTGTATGTTATGACCAAAATTTTTTGCCCACTTTACCATACACTCTTTTACTTGTTCTTCCTCCATATCCATTTTCAATAAGAGTTTATACATTTTCGCAATTATATTTTCATCATTTGTACACAATCCTATTTCAAAATCAGATTTACTTATTTCAAACCCATACATTTTCTTGTCCATTTTATATCTTTCTAACAATTGTAAATAGGCAAACCATTGAAAACTATATCCTTCCTTTGTCAGTTGTTCTCTCTCTTTCATTGTATATTCTCCGTGTACATTTTCTAATAGTTCTTGATAAGTTAACCATTTCTCTTTTCCAGTCATTTCTCTTCTATAAAACGCTTCTTGACTTGAGACACATAATGGTATTTTCGAATAAAACCTTGGTTTGTATCTATTCCATATTTTCAACAGAGGACGTCTTATAAAATGATTGTTAAAGTCTACATTTACTTTTACTTTGTCATACCATAGATATCCATGCCATCCCCACTTCAAATTATGGCCCTCCAAATCCAATAGTCTTTTATTCCTCAATAAAATCCATTCCTTTATCCAGACTAAACAGCAGGCCGCAAAATAAAGTCTCAGATTTGGTAATCCCAGTCCTCCTCTTTCTTTGGCATCTTGTAGTAGTTTAAATTTAACTCTTGGTTTTTTTCCTTGCCATACAAATTTAGAGATATCTTTTTGCCATTGTTTAAAATGTAAATCAGAGGATATTACAGGTATTGTCTGAAACAAAAACATCATTCTCGGTAATACATTCATTTTTATCACAGATATTCTACCCATTAATGACAGTTGTAGTTTATCCCATCTTAGCAAGTCTTTCTTAATCTCTGTCCATAATTTTTCATAATTATTATGAAACAACTTTGAGTTTTTATTTGTCATAATGATACCTAAATATTTCAACTTTTTTTCTATTGTAAAATCTGTCTTGTCCATTAACTCTTTCTGTTCCCTTAAAGTTAAATTTTTCACCAACATCTTTGTTTTTTGATTGTTGATCTTAAATCCTGCTAACGGTCCAAATTCTTTTAATTTGTCCATCAATATATGAATTCCTTCCAAAGGGTTTTCTAGTACAATTATCAAATCATCAGCAAATGCTCTCAATTTATATTCTTCTTTTTTTATCTTTAATCCCGAAATCCTTTTATCTTGCCTTATATCTCTAAGCAGCACTTCTAAGACCAGAATAAATAAAAGGGGAGATAATGGACATCCCTGTCTTGTACCCTTTTGTATTTCACATGAATCCGTTAAATCTCCGTTAACAATTATCTGGGCCTTCTGAGATGTATAAATCGATCTAATCCATTTTATAAAATTGTCTCCAAAATCCATTTGCTCCAAAACCTGAAACATAAATTTCCAATTCAAATTATCAAATGCTTTTTCAGCATCTAAAAAAATCAAAGCTGCTTGTTTATCATTTCGTTGTTCTAAATATTCCAACACATTCAAGACATTCCTGACGTTGTCACGTAATTGTCTTTTAGGTAAAAACCCTGATTGATCTTCCTGAATAAATTGTTGCAATATTATTTTCAATCTTTCTGCCAAGATCATTGTAAAAATTTTATAGTCATTATTCAATAGAGATATTGGCCGATAATTTTTTGTTTTAGTTAAATCTTGCTCCTCTTTAGGTATTAATGTTATATTAGCATTTTTCCAACTATCCGGTATCTTTCCCTCTTGCAGAATAAAATTCATTGTAGACTGTAAAGGTAGCAAGAGTTCTTCCTCCAAACATTTATAATACATTGCAGATAACCCATCTGGTCCTGGCGCCTTTCCTAATTTAATTTTGTTTATAGCTTCAGATATCTCTCTTGACGTAATAGGGCCATTAATAGCTTGTCTCTGAAAATCTGTAATTTTAGGCAAATTTTGTTTAGATATATACTCTTCTATTTTTTCAGATGGAATTTCCTGACACTTGTACAATGTTGAATAATATTGATGAAAAATCTTTTTGATTTTTACATTATCTGTCAGCGTCTCATCTCCTTCTTGTATCTTTAAAATAATATTTTTTTGACGTTCTTTTCTTAATTTATATGCTAACCATTTCCCAGGTTTATTTGCAAATTCAAATTCCTTTGTTTAGCAAAATTTAGTTTCCTTTCAATTTCTCTAACTGTCAACATTGACACTTGTTTCTGTAACATTTTAATTTGATTTACAATAGAAACTTTAGTTGGATTCTTTTTCAATTCTTCCTCTTTTTGTTTTATTTCTTCCAAAATTAATTGCATTTTCTATTGTTTCTTTTTTTTTAATTCAGAGTTACATTTAATAAAATATCCCCTCATAAATGCCTTACTTGTATCCCAAACGATATTTTCACTTGTTCCTTTATGTAAATTATGTTCAAAAAACTCTTTTAATTTCTTCTTACATTCTTGTACTACTTTGTCATTCTGAAGTAAAGATTCATTTAGTCTCCATCTAAATCCAAGATTTTTTTTTTTTAAGGTTAATATCACAGGATTGTGGTCCGAAAAAGTTTTTGGTAATATATCCATTTTAAAAATATCCTTCGCTAAAATTTTAGACATCCAAATCATATCAATCCTCGAGAATGTTTTGTGTCTTTCTGAAAAATAAGTAAATTCCTTTGCGTTATCATTTATATATCTCCAGGTATCCACCAGTTCTAAATGTTCCATCAGTTCAAAGCAAATCTTCGGTAATTTACCCTGTGTCTCTTTGATATTTTTTTCAGAAAGCCTATCAATTTTTGGTGAGATTACCCCATTCCAATCACCCATGACGCACCAATGATCATATGAAAACTCTGACAATTTTTCCATAAGTCCTGTGTAAAACCTTGTTTTATCTTCATTGGGAGCATAAATACCCACTATCAAAATGTTTGTACCCTGTAAAGTAATTTCAACCCCCACAAATCTACCACTATCATCCAGTAATACCAATTTAGGAAGCAATTGTGGGTTAATGTAAAGAACAACTCCATATTTTTTTTTTGGTCCAGCTGAAATAAATTCTTCACCCAAATTTTTACAAATCAAATATTTGGAATCTTTCTTCTTAATATGAGTTTCTTGTAAACAAATTATATCCAATTTTAATTTTTTCAAATAATGAAACACTTTCTTTCTCTTCTGCGCCGTGTTGGCTCCATTTATATTCCAAGTTAGATATTTGTAATCCATCTTTAAGCGTGTATTTTAAAATGTGCCTGATGCTCCTTTTAATCCATCATCTTCCTTCCCCTCCTCTGCGTATCCTTGTTGACTTGTTTCCCAGGAATTATATCCATATCTTTGAGTTTATCTTCTTCCTTATCTTTTAAAGCTTTTCTCAAGAAGTCCCTTGCTTTTTGAACAGTATTCAATCTATATTTCTGTTGTCTGAATGTAAAGATCACTCCTTCTGGAACATCCCATCTAAATTGAATTTTGCATTGCTTAAGTTTTTCTGTAAGGAAAGCATATTCTTTTCTCTTACGTAGAAGTCTAATAGGAATTTCTTTCATCACCAGTATTTCCTTACCATCAATTTTAAAGGTATTTTTAAAGTGTTGCTGTAATACCATATCTCTGGTCGTCTTTTTTATAAAATGAACAAGCACATCTCTTGGAATTTTTTTCATTGTTGCATATCTGGAATTAATTCTATAAACTTTGTCTATTTCAAATTCCATCCGATCTTCATTCAAATCCAGAAATTTTACTAAAGCATTAACAATTTTATCTCTGATGTCTTCACCTATTTCCTCAGGGATTGCACGGAATCTCAAACAATGCTCTTTATTTCTCATTTCAGTCACAGCCAAATAGTCCAAGTTTTTTTCTAATTCCAGATTTAATATATCTGTTCTATTCTCCAAGATTTGTACCTTTTCTTTAGTATTTTTTGCATCCTCCTTTATTTGCCCAATTGTCCCTTTAATCTCATCCACTTGTGTTTTAATATAGTCTTTTATATCTATCAATTCAGTTTTCATTTCCTGTTTTATAGCATTAATCCCTTCCATTATTTTTTGAAACATATCTGGGGGTATAGCCCCTTCCTGTGGGTCAATAGAACCTCTTCGCTCCTGGGCCCTAGTTGCTTTTTTAGTTGTCATTTTCAAAAGAAGCCTTTAATTTCTGATATTAACCACTGTTCCAAAACCTAGAGGCAGTCTATTTCTTTTTTTTTTCCTCCACCAACAAAAGAGTTAATATTCCAGGCCTGTTATTATAGTCCAGCCAGCACAACACAGTTCTTATCTACGTCCAAGAATGCAAAACAATCCTGGTTCCCAGTACAGCCAACACCAAGCGATTAGTAACATATACGAACAGCAGATTCGTCCAAAAAAAAATAGTCCAAGGAGAAAAATAGTCCAAAATATATTTCCATCAAATAATAATTACCTCTCATCCGTTTTTAAACTTTAAATCTCCAAATTCAGGCCAGCTTTTTGTCGTAAAAAAATATATATAAGTTGTTTACATTTTCTTTCTTCCTTAATTATATTTAAAAGAGAAAAAGTATGACTCACCCAGGTTTCTCAGTTGCTGATTCGTAAACAAATCCCTTTTATTGTAGTAATTTAAGCCAAATGATAAGATTTAGACAGAAGTAGGCTCGCTGGTTAAGGACGTTTTTTTTAGAAGGAAAAAAAACGCTTCGCTTTATCCCAGTACAGCTTGCATGGAAGTCCTGACTCCGTCTTCAGCCGATCGGCATGCCTTCTTATCTCAGGAATTTCCTGATCAATTCCAGCCGCCGACAGCTCAACGAAGTCTTGTGGAGAATCTGATCGGTTCTCCTATACCTTGGAGAACATTTAAGCCAGTCAAAGTTTCTTTTTAACTGGCTTTTAACCTGAAAAAAGCTTCCTCTGAGGCAGAGATCTCTCAGAGACAGTCACCAGCTGAGCACTCACTTCCGGGAAGTCCCGAGAGAGGGCATTCTCAGTGGCGGCCCCCACTCTTTGGAACTCCCTCCCACAAGATCTCCGGCATGCCTCTTCCCTAAATGTATTTCGGAAAGCCTTAAAGACCTGGCTTTTTCAGCAGGCCTTCGGGGTATCCGGGGAGGGTTAATCGATATAATTGTAATGCCTCCTACCCAGTTTTAATATTGTTGTTGTAGATCTATTGTTTTTATTGTATTACTGTATTTTATTAATTGTATTTTAATAATTTTGTAAGTCGCCTAGAGTGGCCATTGGCCAGATAGGCGACGAAGAAATTAAATTTATTATTATTATTATTACCAGCATTCAGAGTCTCTGGGAATACTAGTATTAGGACGTGACTGGTGGTTGCCTAGCAGGGGGATCTGTTGAGATCTGTGCTAGAGCGGATAGGTAAACCATAAGAGAGTGCGGTCCGGACTGGTGGAGTCCCTGGTGGTGCCTAGAGACAGGCAGTAACCACGAGCAGGTAGGAACCTGACAGGGAGAGCCAGGGAAGGACGCATCACAGGCCGCACCATAGATTTATACAACGGCATTATGATATCGGCTGTTTTATTTTCAATACCTTTCCTAATTATCGCTAGCATGGAATTTGCCTTTTTCACAGCTGCCGCACACTGGATCGACATTTTCATCGTGCTGTCCACTACAACCCCGAGGTCTCTCTCCTGGTCGGTCACCGCCAGTTCAGACCCCATGAGCGTACATGTGAAATTAAGATTTTTTGCTCCAATATGCATAATTTTACACTTGTTTATATTGAATTGCATTTGCCATTTTTCTGCCCATTCACTCAGTTTGGAGAGGTCTTTTTGGAGCTCTTCGCAATCCCTTTTTGTTTTAACAACCCTGAACAATTTAGTGTCATCAGCAAACTTGGCCACTTCACTGCTCACTCCTAATTCTAGGTCATTAATGAACAAGTTGAAAAGTACAGGTCACAATACCGATCCTTGAGGGACTCCACTTTCTACAGCCCACCATTGGGAGAACTGTCCGTTTATTCCTACTCTCTGCTTTCTGCTTCTTAACCAATTTCTTATCCACAAGAGGACCTCTCTTATTCCATGACTGCTAAGCTTCCTCAGAAGCCTTTGGTGAGGTACCTTGTCAAACGCTTTTTGAAAGTCTATGTCCACTGGATCACCTCTATCTATATGCTTGTTGACACTCTCAAAGAATTCTAATAGGTTACTGAGACAGGACTTTCCCTTGCAGAAGCCATGCTGGCTCTGCTTCAGCAAGGCTTGTTCTTCTATGTGCTTAGTTAATCTAGCTTTAATCATACTTTCTACCAGTTTTCCAGGGACAGAAGTTAAGCTAACTGGCCTGTAATTTCCGGGATCCCCTCTGGATCCCTTTTTGAAGATTGGCGTTACATTTGCCACTTTCCAGTCCTCAGGCACGGAGGAGGACCCAAGGGACAAGTTACATATTTTAGTTAGCAGATCAGCAATTTCACCTTTGAGTTCTTTGAGAACTCTCGGTTGGATGCCAGCTGGGCCCGGTGATTTGTCAGTTTTTATATTGTCCATTAAGCTTAGAACTTCCTCTCTCGTTACCACTATTTGTCTCAGTTCCTCAGAATCCCTTCCTGCAAATGTTTGTTCAGGTTCAGGGATCTGCCCTATATCTTCCCCTGTGAAGACAGATGCAAAGAATTCATTTAGCTTCTCTGCAATCTCCTTATCGTTCTTTAGTACACCTTTGACTCCCTTATCATCCAAGGGTCCAATTGTCTCCCTAGATGGTCTCCTGCTTTGAATGTATTTATAGAATTTTTTGTTGTTGGTTTTTATGTTCTTAGCAATGTGCTCCTCAAATTCTTTTTTAGCATCCCTTATTGTCTTCTTGCATTTCTTTTGCCAGAGTTTGTGTTCTTTTTTATTTTCTTCATTTGGACAAGACTTCCATTTTTTGAAGGAAGACTTTTTGCCTCTAAGAGCTTTCTTGACTTGGCTCGTTAACCATGCTGGCATCTTCTTGGCCCTGGCGGTACGTTTTCTGATCTGCGGTATGCACTCCAGTTGAGCTTCTAATATAGTGTTTTTAAACAACTTCCAAGCATTTTCGAGTGATGTGGCCCTCTGGACTTTGTTTTTCAGCTTTCTTTTTACCAATCCCCTCATTTTTGTGAAGTTTCCTCTTTTGAAGTCAAATGTGACCATGTTGGATTTTCTTGGCAATTGGCCAGTTACATGTATGTTTAATTTAATAGCACTGTGGTCAATGCTCCCAATCGGTTCAACAACACTTACATCTTGCACCAGGTCCCGGTCCCCACTGAGGATTAAGTCTAGGGTTGCCGTCCCTCTGGTCGGTTCCATGACCAACTGGTCTAGGGAATAGTCATTTAGAATATCTAGAAACTTTGCTTCTTTGTCATGACTGGAACACATATGCAGCCAGTCTATGTCCGGGTAGTTGAAGTCACCCATTACTACCACATTTCCTAGTTTGGATGCTTCCTCAATTTCATATCTCATCTCAAGGTCTCCCTGAGCATTTTGATCAGGGGGACGATAGATCGTTCCCAGTATTAAGTCCCTCCTGGGGCATGGTATCACCACCCACAACGATTCTGTGGAGGAGTCTGCCTCTTTTGGGGTTTCGAGCTTGCTGGATTCAATGCCTTCTTTCACGTATAGAGCGACTCTGCCACCAATACGTCCTTCCCTGTCCTTCCGGTATAGTTTATATCCAGGGATAACCGTATCCCACTGGTTTTCTCCATTCCACCAGGTCTCCGTTATGCTCACTATATCAATGCTCTCCTCTAAGACCAAGCACTCCAGTTCTCCCATCTTGGTTTGCAGGCTCCTAGCATTAGCGTACAGGCACTTGTAAGCAGTGTCTCTCTTCAAGTGTCTTTGGCACTTGTGGGTTGGCCTGTGGTAATTTTGCTCTTCTGAATTTATATCCTGTGCCCCTGCTCTCACAATGCCTACTTCTAGGCCTACCCCTTTTAAAATTTCATCATTTCTTTGGTTTTTATCCCAGGGGGGAGGTTTATTCCGAACCGGACCTTTCTCAGCTCCTGTCGGGTTTCCCCCCTCAGTCAGTTTAAAAGCTGCTCTGCCACCTTTTTAATTTTAAGTGCCAGCAGTCTGGTTCCATTCTGGTTCAAGTGGAGCCCGTCCCTTTTGTACAGGCCCGGCTTGTCCCAAAATGTTCCCCAGTGCCTAACAAATCCAAACCCTTCCACCCGACACCATTGTCTCATCCACGCATTGAGACTGCGAAGCTGGGCCTGTCTGGCTGGTCCTGCACGTGGAACCGGTAGCATTTCAGAGAAAGCCACCTTGGAGGTCCTGGCTTTCAGCATCCTACCTAGCAACCTAAATTTTGCTTCCAGGACCTCACGGCTGCATTTCCCCATGTCGTTGGTGCCAATGTGCACCACGACCACTGACTCCTTCCCAGCACTGTCTACCAAACTATCTAAACGACGGGCGATATCCGCAACCTTCGCACCAGGCAGGCAAAACACCTTGCGGTCTACACGCCCATCACACACCCCACTGTCTATGTTCCTAATGATCGAATCACCCACTACAAGGATCCCTCCACCCCCTGGAGATATATCCTCGGCACGAGAGGATAGCTGCTCATCCCCCAAGGAATGGGTCCCTTCTAAGGGATCGTTTCCCTCTTCCTCAGCTGGATGCTCTCCTTCCCCGAGACCATCGTTGTCCATGATAGCAGGAGAGCTATCATCGTTGGAGTGGGACACAGCTATAACGTCCCTGAAGGCCTCCTCCACACACCTCTCTGCCTCTCTCCGCTTTTCCAGGTCCGCCACCTTGGCCTCAAGGAAATGAAGTCGTTCCCGGAGAGCCAGAAGCTCATTGCACCGAGAGCATACCCACAACTTCTGTCCAACAGGCAGATAGTCGTACATGCTGCAGGCGGTGCAAAACACTGGAGAGCCCCCACACCCCTGCTGCCTTCTTACCTGCATAGTTTTGTTTAAGGTTTATTATGTCAATGGGTTGGAGACTGCGGTTTAGTTGAGGTCAGGGAACAGACGGGCAGAGTGGGGGGCCCTGCTGCCGAACTCGCCCTGCTGCCGAACTCGCCCTGCTGCCGAACTCGCCCTGCTGCTTTATCAGCTGGGGCTCCTTCTAGCTCGTGGAGCAGGCTCCCTCGCTAGGGTGCTCTGACTTTATATGTGTGGCTGGTTCCTCCCAGCTACTGCTGCCAGCCAGTGATGTGTTACTTGAGGCTGATGGCTATCAGCTGGGGCTTAACTCTTTAGTATTCTCTCAGGCTTCCTTCCTGAGCGAGGGGCGGGGCTGTTTAAGCTTTTGGCTGCTTTTAATCTCAGCAAGGGGCTGCGCCTTCCAGGCAAGTCTTTTGTGTTTGTTGTTTTCCCACCTAGAACAGCCTGACCTTTCTTTAACCTAGGGAAACAGAGCTTGTGGTTGTGTTTCAGGAAGGCTGAAGCTGCCCTTTTTAGCAAGGACTGAGCTGACTCTCTCCCTGTATGTATCGGAGGAGTTTCCTTTTCCCCCTTCTCTCCGACTGGAATTTAGCCTTGTTTACAGTGTCCCCTGAAGCTTTCCTGCTAGGGTGGTGTTGAAAACTAGCTTTCTATACGCTTCCTTCTCCTAGGATCTGTCTCCTAAGATATAGGTTCTTTCAGGATTTGGCTCCTAGCTCAGGGTGACCTTGGGCTGCCCTTATTAGTTATTGCTCTGAGCTGTTTTACTTCAATTAAATAATGGAATAAATGGGAGCTACTTACCCTCTTTTCGCTCTGCTGCTTAACTCGCCTTGATGCTTTGTCAGCTGGGGCCTTGATGCTTCATTAGCTGGGCTCCCTCTAGCTCGTGGAGCAGCATATTTGTCCTCTTGCTGGGGAGGGAAAGACTCAGCACCAAGTTGGTCAGATGCATCTTATTTTAAAATATAATGGCTTGTCAAGAAGCCCACAAAAGTTACTAACCCACAAAGTTGGGGTTTTTTTTTCTAGCCTGCTGGAGGCTTGCAGAGAAGGGAGGGAGAGCTCCTCCTGTAGTAGCCCACTGCATTTCTGTGCTAACAATAGAGGAGGCTGGTCTACTCTTGCAGTCCATTTGTTTTTTCTGCTGAGAATGCTGTAGAGAAAGGTTGGAGTACTTTCTGCCTGCTCTGCTAGCCTGCTCACTCACTGCATGCAATTAATTCCTTATCATCTGGTTACCAGAGGAGTGTTTAAATATGCTCTGTGTTCCATATTCTGAATCATTTTACCACAAATTTAATGCCCCCCCATTTTAGAATACTACATATAGTTTTGAAGATCTGCTGCCGCAGAATGTTTCTGTCAGTGTTTTTTCAAATCATAGCTGCTAGCCCCCTTTCATCAGTATTTCACGGTAAACCAGTTTTGAAACTGAGGAGAGTTTGCTTGCATACACACCACACATATAAAGCATGTGACTTCCGCACAAGATTCCTGGGAATTACGGTTTGTTAATGGTGCTGGCAGAGTTTGGAAAATTTCCTTTTTTGAGCTACAACCCCCATCAGCCCAATCCAGTGGCCATGCTGGCTGGGGCTGATGGGAGTTGTAGTTCAAAAAGTAACTTTTCCAAGCTCTGAATTGTAACTCTGTGAGGGGTAATCTATAGTTCCTAGATTTGTGGGGGGGTAGGATGTGCTTTAAATGTATGTTGTGTATGCTGCCTTTCAAAAGCTGTGCGTAATGTGGCATTGAGGCCCCTGTTCAGAGTAACAAAAGTGATGAAGATGATGATGATTGAAAGTGCATGATTTGGAGAACTGATGTTGGCTGTGATTAAGCTGGTGTCTCTTAAATGTTTTGTAGTAGGACTTCCCTGTAAATTTACTCAAACTTTTGGGACTAGCTCTGCCTTTCAAGGCTTACTTTCCTTCTACAACAGAGAACACAAGAACATAACATCAGTTAACAATGAACAAGTTGATGTCTTATTTTTCAGTTTCAAAGTTAACATAGGTAGGTATATAAAGGCAGTTTGTGTATGAATACAATGTAAGCATGATTTTTGTGTGAGTTTTATTACACTTCTCTCCTATTTCTCCCCTAAGGAGCTCAAGGTGGTGTTCCTGTCCCCTTTTTGTTCTCACAACAACCCTGCAAGGTAGGTTAAGCTGAGAGACACTGACTGGCCCAAACTCACCCAGTAAGCTACATGGCTCCAGGCTGATTTGAACCCTGGTCTCCTAGGTGCTACTCCAACACTCTAACTGCTACAACACATTGGCACCCATTGAAGGAGAGAGGCAGCCTGTCTCTTAAAGGGACCTCATATGTGTAATGGTGTGCTCATTTGGTGTGCAACCCACCCAGAAACATTTTGGAATTCACAGTTTGAGAAGCACTGAGTTAGACCCTCAGGTGATTTTGAGTGTTGCATATCACTGAAGTTTCGTGTAGTCATTGAAATGTCTTGGCTTGAATACATTATATGTTCTATTATTGTATATTTGCGAAAATTCACATTGTAATTTGACATTTATGTCCTTGACAAGCAGATTGAACTGTCCTCCACTGTGTTCCAGCTATCTTTACAAATGGCATTTATTAAAAATAAGTTGTGTATATATGAAATAAGAGTGTGGTTTCCTGTATGGCTTGGGAGGTTGTTTGTTAAGTTTTGCAGCAAGACCTTGAAAGCACACAAGGAACAGGGCTTGCATTCTAAATCTGTCTGTCCAGTGAGCAAAGGGCTTGTTTAATGCAAGAAACAACAAGAAAAGTAGCAAGTTTGGCTTCCAAATATTGTAAAAGCTAAGCAATGCAGTGATGATCATTATTGAGGAGCTGGTTCTAGTTCTTTCAAAAACATAGTGGGAAGTATGACCATTAAAATAAAAAATAAAAGCTAGAAAAATGAACATGGTGCCTTTTGCACTCAAGGGTGGTGGATGCACAGGAATTAATTTCTTCAGGTAGCAACAGGAAGCACTCAGTACTATAAAAATAAAATGGATGTTGTGATGCCTGAAAGTGCAAGTGGCATTAAAAAAAATATCTGATGCATTTATGAAGGATCGATCTATCAGCAGCTCTTAGCTGAGATAATGAAACTTCAGCAACCTTCCCTAATTTGGTGCCCTGCAGATGTTGTATTACACCTCCTATAATCCCTACTAGCGATGTTGGCTGGGGTTGATGGGAGTTGGAGTCCAGTCCCTTGGGAATTTGTGCAAGAGCTAGCACTGTGGTGTGAAGAACTATGACTGATGATCAGGGCTGGTGGGGAGTGGACTTCACCTCTCTACAACATACAATTCTATCTATTTTATTGTATATCGCCTTGAGATGATCATGTAGAGGGCGATTGATGATGATGATAATTTACAATGACCTAGACCAGGGATGAGGAATCTCTGACCCTTCAGATGCTGAATTACAACTCCCACAGTCCTTGATCATTAGCAATGCTGGCTGGGGCAGACAGGAGTCCAATAACATCCGGAGGGCATTAGGATGGGAAAGGTTGACTTGGTGTTTAGGCAGTATGCCTATAGGACAGGGATGGAGAACTTGTGGCTCTCCAGATGTTGGCCTCCATCTCCCATCAGTCCCAGCCACCTTGGCTAGTGGCCAGGAATAATGGGAGTTGTAGTCCACCAACATCTAGAGAGATTTCTGCTACAGGCTGTATTGAAATATACAACAGGGCATAGCTTTCAGAACGCTGCCCTTGTGTAAGCTTCTCCAGGGGCATCTGGCCTTTGGAGATAAAACATTCTGAACATGTTTGGTAATGAGTGTCCCCTTTTAAATATTTGATCACACTACACTAGTCTAGTTGGCTGAACTCTCTACAGCTGTATTTTAGTTATGGTGAAGGCGTCAACACCTATGCTTTCAAACGGCAGTAAGTACTCCTGTACCATCTGCACTGCCAACATGGTGGGAATAAATACTCATGTCGACTTTGGTGTGTCGACACCTCCAAGTAAACTACTTCTGTTTGACAGGCTAGGTGAAAGCACACTTATCTCTGTAATTTACAAAGGGAAGTATAAAACAGTGGTTTATGAATGAAGATATTCTATTCTGATGTAAAGTAACTCACAATACATTAAGGGCACAATAACCCCTTTGTACATTAGCAAGATCATTCAACAGTTTACAACTGCAGTGTATTCCAGTTCAGTTCACTACAGAGGCTCTTTTACTGCATCTGTATTGACTTGCCCAAACCTCTGTCATATTGACTGTGTTCCTGCAGAGAGCTTTCTGCTGAGATATAACATCTAATTCCACCAGCTGTCCAGTGCAATAATAAATCATTTTTATAATTTCAATATCAATAAAAAATACCTTAGCAATATAATTTACTGAGGTTGGCTTTTTGAAAACATCAAAATCTATCTTCGTGTTTATATTGCATTATCAGAATTTGGTACGGCCAGAGGAGAGGGAAATGTTAATCTTCTGCTTGCATTACAAATGGAAGCAGAAAGTATCTCTGAAGCAGAGATGCTCTGATGGTAAATGAAATGAATGGGAATGGGTGCCAGTGCTGATAGCTTTGGCAGTGTGACACTGCGGAGCAAGTAGCACTGAAGGAAGTTTATCCTTTTAAAATTATTTGTATCTTCAAAAAATATAACCATATGACTCTGTAATAAACGGAACCCTGTGTCAGAGTAAATTGGGGTGTATTTGTTCAGGGTCTCTGGGGTGGGTGGGTCTTAGACCCCTTACTTTTTGGGGAGCCAGGTCCCAGCAGTCCCTATGTCTGCAGCATCCTATGAGCCAATTAGCACGAAAGAGGGGTGTGTTAGCCACTGAGAAGAGTCTTCTAACTTGCTTCCTTGTCATTTTTTGCTGATTGGTTCCGACTTCAAAAGCCAAGCTGTAGAGAGTGAGAATTTTGTAATTGCAGAAGAGACAGTGAATCCTGATAGCATCCCATCTACATCATCAAGCAGTTTGGCAGCAGCAGGAGATAAATGTGTAGACACCGAATACAGTAATTCAAGCAATATCTCTGATGGTGAGAACAGACAGTAAAATGGTAACAGTAACAGAGAAGCAGATTATTCTATAATCGTAGAAGGTTGTATAATTTTAGAAGGGGGCATGGCTATGACTATCATTAACGGACCCAGCACTTTTGAATTTGCCACTATACTACTGCTCAAGTTAAAACATTTCAGTTCAATTTAAAAAAAAACAACAAATCACACTTAAGATTTTAATCTCTCATTTACAGTTAAGAATGTGAGAACCCTATTGGATCAGGCCAAAGACTCATATAGGCTAACATTCTGTTCTCACAGGGGCCAACTAGATGCCTATGGGAAGCCCGGGCCCCAGAAGCAAGGCCTGAGTGCATACAGCACTCTCCCCAAATGTGGTTCCTAGCAACTGGTTCCACAGTTTTAACTACTGTTGGGTGAAGAAGTACTTTATTTTGCCTGTCCTGGATCTTCCAACATTCAGTTTCTTTGAATGCCGTCAGGCTCCAGCATTATGAGAGGGAGAAAAATTTCAATTCACTTTCGCCACTTCATTTTTTTTCTAAATTAAAAAGCCCCTAAAGTTGTAAGTTTTCCTCATATGGGAAATGTTTCAACCCCTTGATCATTTTGTTGCCCTTTTCTGAATTTTTTTCCAGTTCTACACGCTCCTTTTTCAGGCGAGGCAACCAGAGCTGTACATAGTATTCCAAATGTGATCTCACCATTGATTTGTATAACAGAATTGTAGTATTGGCAGTTTTATTTTCAGTCCCATTCTTAATGATCCCTAACATGGAATTCATCTTTTTCACAGCTGTCACACACTGGGTTGACATCTTTACTGAGCCATCCGCTGTGGCCGCAAGACCTTGTTCCTGGTCAGTCACCACCATTTTGGACTCCATTCATGTATATGTGAAATAGGGATTTTTTTGTCCCAATGTGCTTCACTTTACACTTGCTTACATTAAATTGTATTTGCTGTTCAGTATAATAAATATATGTCTGAATTTATCTGGAGTCTCTCTGCATGTCCAAACGATTTTTATGCCTTATATATCTAGAATACAGACGTCTGATAATATCAAAATCTCCTTTCATTGTTATATTTCATGTGCATACATTTGAAACACCTCCAATTAATCACTAAGTCCAACTGTGGCCTCATTTCAAATCTAAATTTCAACAAACCATTACAAAATAGCTTGGAAAAATCCTTTATCAAGTAGGTGTCCAAAAGAGTTGTTAAGAGCTCTCTCTAGATTCCCAGTAATATTACCCCTTACCATAACTGAACAAAGTCCTTTGGCTGCATTACATGTTTCCTTCACAACAAATATCTGCTGTATTTCATCTAAATAGGTCTAACGTATTGAGGAATAAAGTTTTAGCATAATTGAAAATGTAATCGATAGCACCCAGAGCAGTAAGTAAATCACTGGAAGTGTTAATTCAAAGTATTATAAAGTAATTTGTTGAGCACTGTAACAGGTAGTGTAAAATCAAATTAGCAATGATAAAGGAACGAAAAGAGGAGTGTAATGTCGTTCTTTCAGCTGCCCACAGGAAATATTTTTGTGTCCAGATCTATATGTACACACACACTTGTTTCACTAAAAGACTTATTAAACCTGTTTTTATAACATATTCATTGAAACAGTAAAAATATGTAACAATATTATACATTATTTATTTTTATTTATTTATTTATAGAATTTATTAGTTGCCCATCTGGCTGGCTGTCCAGCCACTCTGGGCGACGTACAACATAGGCATATAATACCTAGACATTGAAAATCTAAAAACAATAAAGATAAAATCTAGCCCACCCCAAAAGCCTGCCTGAAGAGCCCAGTCTTCAAGGCCCGGCGGAAACTTATCATAGAAGGGGCATGGCGGAGATCATTAGGGAGGGAGTTCCACAGGGTGGGGGCCACAATTGAAAAAGCCCTCTCTCTAGTCCTCACCAGTTTGGCTGTTTTGACTGATGGGATGGAGAGAAGGTCTTTTGAGGCTGATCTTGTTGGGTGGCATAGCTGATGATGCTGGAGGCGCTCCTTCAGATAGACTGGGCCGAAACCGTATAGGGTTTTAAAGGTCAAAACCAACACCTTGAATTGGGCCCGGTAAGCAACTGGTAACCAGTGCAGCTCTTTTAGCACTGGAGTTATATGATCTCGCTGGCAGCTGCCTTTAATCAGGCGCGCCACCGCGTTCTGTACCAGTTGCAGCTTCCAGACCGTTTTCAAGGGTAGCCCCACGTAGAGCGCATTACAGTAGTCTAGGCGAGAGGAGACCAGGACATGTACCACCAATAGGAGCAGATTATTGGGAAGGTAGGGGTGTAGCCTCCGTATCAGATGGAGTTGATACAGTGCTGCCCGGCTCACAGCTGAAATCTGAGCTTCCATGGACAGTTGGGAGTCAAGAATGACCCCGAGGCTACAGACCTGGTCTTTTAGGGGCAATTGTACCCCATTGAGCACCAGGTGCAAATCCCCTAACCTTCCCTTGTCTCCCACGAACAGTACCTCGGTTTTGTCAGGGTTCAGCTTCAGCTTATTCCTTCCCATCCAGCCACTTGCCAATACCAGGCACTTGGATAGGGTTTCTACAGCCAACCTCGGTGAAGATTTAAATGAGAGATAGAGCTGCGTGTCATCCGCATATTGGTGACACTGCAGCCCAAATCTCCTGATGATAGTCCCCAATGGCTTTATATAGATGTTAAATAGCATTGGGGAGAGGATGGAGCCCTGTGGCACCCCACAAGTGAGAAGCCAAGGGTCCAAAACCTCATCCCCCAATGCTACTCTTTGGTGCCTATCAGAGAGGAAGGAATGGAACCACTGCAATACAGTGCCCCCTATGCCTAACCCCTCCAGGCAATCCAGAAGGATACCATGGTCAACGGTATCAAAAGCTGCTGAGAGGTCCAGGAGGACGAGGAAGGTGCACTCACCCCTATCCAACGCTCTCCTCATATCATCCACCAAGGCGACCAAGGCTGTTTCAGTCCCATATCCAGGCCTGAAGCCCGACTGAAATGGATCCAGATAATCCGCTTCCTTCAAATGCGCTTGCAACTGCATATATATGTAGAAGTGAGAAAACTATATAGCTCAGAGGTGAACCCAAAGGAAAGCAAGACTATGCTAGGATAAGACCTTTCCAAGTATTTTTTGGCAGAGCTAGAGGCAGTCACGCGGAACTCAGTTGTATTTCAAAACATTTGAGATTATTCTCCAGAAGCACCTAAAACTCTGTCCAACTCACCCATTCCACATTGAGGGTGCCTCCAGATTTGTCACTATTTTGGGGTGGGATTCAATCACATACTGGCAAATTCAGGTTGTGCAATTAAAACTGATTTGGAGCTTTTACACAACAAACCCACTCTCCACTCCCCAAAATTGGACTTTTTCCTGTAAGAAAAGTGAATGGAAAATGCACTGGAATGTGTGAGATAACATTTGCTTAGAACAATATTGTCTAATCTTCCTGCAAACAAATCAGAATGAATGCTCAATTAACAGCCGACATTGGCTAATCTCCCCACAAATCAGGATGAATGTTCAATCTACAGGTTGTCTGGAAGTAACCCGAACAACTATAGTTCTAAATGAGGGATGGGGAACCTGAGGCCTTTCAGATATTGCTGGACTCCCACCTCCTATCAGGCCCAGCAGCATGGCGGATGGTCAGGGGTAATGGGAGTTGTAGTTCCAACAACTTCTGAAGGGGTCCTGGCACCCCATCCCTATTCTAAGCAATTAAATCAGTCTATTTAAATCAGTCTGGAGACCCAGTGCCTGCAGGAGGAAGGGGAACACCACCATGCAGGGAAAGAGAGCCGTTTGCTGCTGCCTGCCTGCCTGCCTGCTGGCTGCTGCTCGGCTACCACCACCACCACCCTTTCCCGGTTGGACTTCTGCTCTGCAGGGGCCACACCTTGCAGCACCAGGCCCCAGGTACTCAGCCAGCTGTGGCTGATTTTTTCCACCTGTCCCTTCTCTGGAGGGGATACATAGCTGGCTGGCTAATAAACTGAGGCTCAATTTAGACAAGACTGAGATGCTGCTAGTGGGTGGTTCTTCTGACCGGATGGTGGATGTCCAACCTGTTCTGGATGGAGTTGCACTCCCCCTGAAGGAGCAGGTTCGTAGCATGGGGGTTCTCCTAGAGCCATCTCTGTCACTTGAGGCTCAGGTAGCCTCGGTGGCACGGAGTGCCTTCTACCAACTTCGGTTGGTGGCCCAACTACGTCCCTATCTGGACAGGGATAATCTGGCTTCAGTTGTCCATGCTCTGGTAACCTCCAAATTAGATTACTGCAATGCACTCTATGTGGGGCTGCCTTTGAAGACGGTTCGGAAACTGCAGCTTGTGCAAAATGCAGTGGCCAGATTGGTAACAGGGACCAGACAGTCCGAACATATAAAACCGATTCTGGCCCGCTTGCATTGGCTGCCTGTATGTTTCCGAGCTCAATTCAAGGTGTTGGTTTTGACCTATAACGCCTTACATGGCTTGGGACCACAATACCTGATGGAACGCCTCTCCCAATACGAACCCACCTGTACACTACGTTCAAGATCCAAGGCCCTCCTCCGGGTGCCTACTCCAAGGGAAGCTCGGAGGGTGGCAACAAGGGAGAGGGCCTTCTCAGTGGTGGCCCCCAAATTATGGAATGATCTGCCTGACGAAGTGCGCCTGGCACCAACACTGTTATCTTTTCAGCGCCAGGTCAAGACTTTCCTCTTCTCCCAGGCATTTCAGCATGTGTTTTAAATGGTTTTTATATTGTTTTAAATTTTGAAATTGTGTTTTAAATTGTTTTTAAAATATATGTTTTAAATTGTATATTTGTTGTAATGTTTTTGATTGCTGTAAACTGCCCAGAGAGCTTCGGCAATGGGGCGGTATACAAGTGCAATAAATAAATAAATAAATATGTCCTAAGTTTGCATTTAAAGCCAAATCTATCAAATTTGCATTTTATGAAACAATATGAGAACCCAAAACAGACACCCTTTGAAATGTGTGTGCATGCGAATTTTGCAATGCAGTTCTCCAACCAACCAATGTTTACAAAAATACATATATTTGGGGAAAGTGTGCATAAAAATGAATATATTACTAAAAATAACACACAAGAATGCATTATATGAAGATAAATTGCTTGCAAAAATATTTACATCTGTCAAAACTGCATACAAAAACATTAGAAGAAATTTGAACAAAAATGCCAGAGAATATGAACGAGGATTTAAATTTTTTTTTACAAATTGTGACAAAAATGTGGAGAACTGAATTTGACATTGGAAAAATGAGAAACGTAGAGAACTTAAATTGACTGATCTTTCCATTCCTAGCTGGTGGTAACATTCCCATTGCACAAGGAACAATGCTGTCTGAATGTTCTCAGAGAAGGTAGGGAACACTCCATTGACCAGCTCCAGATTTGAGGGGTGCTGGGTAAAGTATCCTCTGGACCTGCTTCCACTGCCAGTGGGCCCTAGCAGGCTTATCTAACTATGGTGGGAGCGCTGTAGGCAGCATTGAGTGGCTGTGTCTAGCCACTCATTTAATTTCCTACAAAGCCCCAGAATGATGCTGTCAGAGGCATTGTGGGAAATTAAAAGGTTACAATAGCTATTTGGTGCTACTGGGACAGGGGCAGCATACATACCATACATTTAAAGCACACACACCCATAACTCTGGGAACTGTAGTTTACTCCTGTAGAACTACAGTTCCCAGCATTCTTAATAGTTCTCAAGATTCTTGGGGGTGGGGGAAGGAAATGTCCTTTAAATATATGGTGTGTATGCAGCCAGCAGGGGTTCCCAGGGCAGGCATCAACAGGTTGTTGGGGCTATGGCAGCTAACCAAGGATGCCATGTGAATATGAGTAACTAGCAGCCCATGTGATGGGGGTGGAGCTGCCTTCCCAATACCAGTGAAAGGGCCTGTCCTTGCACTAACAGTGCTTAAGAATTGGAGAGGCAAGATGGTATGTGGTGGGGGCAGAAAGAAACAGGAAGTCTGGGCAGTTTGGCCAAGAGTTAGACTGGCTAAAAGAAGTGGGACCAACTAGATGGCAGCTAAAACAATGGGACCAGCTGAGCAACTATAGTTTTTGGTAGAGGTATATTATACAGCCATGAGAGTGGCTATATACCATAACCAGCATGGATTTTTCACATTCCACAATGTTAAATTGAAAATACCCTCCATGCCATTCTGATGCTTCCCATAAGCTTATTTCAAAACAAAACCTTACAATACTTATAGTCCTGAACTCAAAAACGCTTGCTTAACAGCCCTCTAAATTTTCATGGCAATAAACAAAACAGCCAGAAAGAATCGAGAGTTCAAACTCTAAAGGGGGGGGGGGGGAGAAACAGACCCTTTTTAGACTTTTTTCTCTGAGAGTTCTCCTAATCTGTTGAAATTCATTAAAAATCAGCCGAGGACCTGTAGTCCTGTTACTGGCCTTGCCCCATACTCTGACCTTCATCTTCTGCAACTAATAAATTAAATAAATAAATAAATAAATAAAAAATGTCCACCAGGGTACCTGGTTCAGCATCAGGGTAGACCTGAGGGTCAGGGAGGGGGGTTTGTTGTGGTCTATAGGAGCTCCATCTTCCTCTGCAGGCACCCTGTCCATGTGACTACTGGTCTGGAGTGTTTGCACCTTGAGTTGGGTCAGTGGGACAGACTGGGGATTCTGTTGGTGTACCGCCCACCCCGCTGCCCAACAGACTCCCTAGCTGAGCTGACGGAGGTGGTCTCAGGTGTACTGTTGAGATCCCCCAGACTGTTGGTTTTGGGGGATGTCAACATCCATGCCGAGGCCACCTTATCCAGGGCGGCTCAGGATTTCATGGTCTCCATGACAACCATGGGACTGTCCCAATATGCCATTGGCTCAACACATTTAGCAGGGCATACTCTAGACTTGGTTTTTGCAACTGGACATCGAGATGGTTATCTGAATTTGAGGGGCCTTACATCAGTCCCTCTGTCATGGACAGATCACTGGTTGCTGAAGTTTAGACTTAGAGCGGCTTTTCCCCTCTGCAAGGGTGGGGGACCTATTAAGTTGGTCCCCCCCAGAGACTAATGGATCCGGATGGTTTCCAAAGGGCTCTAGGGAGTTTTCCGGCTGATAGGGCTGACACTCCTGTCAAAACCCTGGTCGAACTGTGGAATACAGAAATGACCCAGGCGGTTGACATGATTGCTCCTGAGCGCCCTCTCCTGTGTAGAGCTTGTACGGCTCCATGCTAGACCCCAGAGCTGAGAGCGATGAAACAATATAGGAGACGGCTTGAGTGCAGATGGAGATGAACTGGTGGATGCAATTACACACTGGTAAGTGCCTATGGTAAGCTCTATTTAGAAGCAGTGAGGGCAGCAAAAAACAGTATTTTGATGCCACTATGAAATCATCAATCTGCCGCCCAGCGGAGCTCTTCAGAATTGTCCGGGGGCTATTATACTCTGGCCCCAGGGACAAGGTAGAACCATCTGAGGCCCGCTGTAATGAATTTGCTAGGCACTTTCAGGATAAAATCTTTAGCATCCGTCAGGACTTAGACTCCAGTGTTATAGCAGGTGAATCAAGCAGGGTATCTAGAGCACAGCCTTGTCCCGATTTCTTAGATGAGTTTCAGTTGGTGCAGCTTGAGGACATTGACAAGGTGCTTGGACAGGTTCGTGCAACCACTTCTGTGCTGGATCCTTGCCCTTCTTGGCTAATAAAAGCTAGCAGGATGGAACAGCCGGCTGGGCCAGGGAAGTGATTAATGCCTCTCTGCGAGAGGGGTTGGTTCCTGGCTGCCTGAAAGAGGCGATAGTGAGACCACTCCTGAAGAGGCCCTCCCTGGACCCAGAAAATCTTAATAACTATAGGTCGGTAGCAAATGTTCCATTCCTGGGCAAGGAATGAGTGGTGGGAGGCCAGCTCCACTCTTGGATGAGACAGATTATCTGGATCCATTTCAGTTGGGTTTCAGGCCTGATTTTGGCACGGAAACAGCCTTGGTCGCCCTGTATGATGACCTCTGTTGTGAGAGAGACAGGGGGAGCGTGACTCTGTTGATTCTCCTTGATCTCTCAGTGGCTTTTGATACCATCGACCATGGTATCCTTCTGGGAAGACTGGCTGAGTTGGGAATGGGAGGGACTGCATGGCAGTGGTTCCGTTCCTACTTGGCAGGTCGGCTCCAGAAGGTGGTGCTTGGGGAACTTGCTCAGCACCCTGGACTGTCCAGTATGGGTTTCCGCTGGGGTCAGTTCTGTCCCCCATGGTGTTCAACATCTACATTAAACTGTTGGGTGTGGTCATCCGGCACTTTGGAGAGCGTTGCCATCAGTATGCTGATGACACGCAGCTCTATTTCTCCTTTTCATCTTCTTCGGGTGAGGCTGTCAATGTGCTGAGCCAGTGCCTGGCTGCGACAATGGACTGGATGAGAGCTAATAAACTGAGGCTCAATCCAGACAAGACTGAGATGCTGCTAGTGGGTGGTTCTTCTGACCAGATGGTGGATGTCCAACCTGTCCTGGATGGGGTTGCACTCCCTCTGAAGGAGCAGGTTCATAGCTTGGGGGTTCTCCTAGAACCATCTCTGTCACTTGAGGCTCAGGTAGCCTCGGTGGCACGGAGTGCCTTCTACCAACTTCGGTTGATGGCCCAGCTATGCCACTATCTGGACAGGGATAACCTGGCTTCAGTTGTCTGTGCTCTGGTAACCTCCAAGTTAATTACTGCAATGTGCTCTACGTGGGGCTGCCTTTGAAGACGGTTCGGAAACTGCAGCTTGTGCAAAATGCAGCGGCCAGATTGGTAACAGGGACCAGACGGTTCGAACATATAAAATCGATTCTGGTCCGCTTGCATTGGCTGCCTGTGTTTCTGAGTTCGATTCAAGGTGTTGGTTTTAACCTATAAAGCCTTACATGGCTTAGGACCACAATACCTGATGGAGCGCCTCTCCCGACACGAACCCACCCGTACACTATGTTCAAGATCCAAGGCCCTCCTGGACTTCCGGGAAGGGTGACTTCGCTTGTGCCTGCTTTTGGGACGGGCTCCCGCCTCAAAAGAAGCTTATTCAGATATAAATCAGTCAGAACATTTTTTTTTTTTGACTGATGAAATTTCTCCCGGGCAGGGAGAAACGTAGAGATCAACCTCAAAGCCTGTTTTTGTTGGGAGGACTGGATTTCATTAATTTATGAGATAAGGTCCAGCCAACAATGCCGGACGGACTTCCTAACAAGCTCTATCTGCTTAAGCGATACGTTTATCTTTTCTTGAAAGAGAGAACGGACTAACAGGCAAGCACCCTTCTTTCTATTATTTTTTTTACTTGGTTTAAATTGTTGCAGCAAAAGGAGATTTGTCAGATTGATCGGCTTTGGACAACTTCTGGGTGAGATATAGCTTTTGTTATTCACGAAATTAACAGCTTATCTCTGTTTCTGTCGCAAAAAGCTGTCCTGGAAGTGCATTCTAAAGATAATAAACAGAAGAGGGATTTCTATTCCTGCTTTCTATTCTGAGGAATATTATATTGTCTGGGACTATTCTCTTTTTGGTCTATTTTATTTTGACGAATCTGCTTCTTCACGACGCCACTAACTGTTTTGATGCTGGGAACTAAATTTATTTTGCATTCTTGAACATAGAGAGATAAGGCAGGTTGCTCTGTTTATACTGTGATGTCATCAAGCCTGGAATATTAACCCAATTGTTGCTGAAATAAGAAGTGGTTCTTCTTTATTTTTGTTTTGCTTTGTTTTCGTGGTTTTAAAAATGGCAATTAAGAAAGTGGCTGAGAATCTGGAAGTAATTATGTTTCAGAAAATAATGGATGAGATTGAGATAACGAAACAAACCCTGCGACAGGGTAGTAAGGAGCTGAAAATTGAACTGAGCAAAATGACGCAGGAGTTTAAAGAAATAGGGGACCCTGTGAGAGAGGAGAATGAGATCAGAGATGAGAAAAGAAAAAATAAAGGGAAGATACAAGCCCTGGAGATTGGAACAAATGTGGAATTGGAAAAAGATCTGGAGTTTATGGATTTTAGAAATAAAATCTACTGTTTGGAATTTAACGTTATCTCTGAAGAAATTAATGAAGATATTAGAGATAAAGTTATCAATGGCTTGGATAATCTTCTGGACTGGAATGATGTGATGGAGCTTGATATAGAGAAAATCTATGGAATTAACTGCAGTCATGTGACAATGGAAAAACTCTTAAGAGATGAGCCAGTGCATTTTCTAAAAAAGAAGAACACAGATATGAATTTACAACAATGTTTCAGCAACTTATTCAGAATGGATGGCAAGAAAATATTTGGGATAGAGGAAATTCCCATCAGACTCTTATTATATGACTATGGCTACAACAGCAAGATTATTATGGAATACTGATAATGGAAGATTGGACACTGAAATTACTGGACTTAACAGGACTATTGAAGATGGAAGATGGAACTAATAGGGATAATGGAATAATGGCTATTGAAATTATTGGACCTAACAGATTCTGATGAGATGGATTAATCGAAATGTTTATTTGGACTATGATTATGACAATAAGATTATTATAATTATTAACGAGATGGATTAATTGACATGTTTATTTGGAGAAAAATTGATAGATATATTTCTTAAAGAATTGAAACCTCTCTTTGACTTTTTGTGGAAAGAATAAAGTAATGTTTATGAGATTTGATGATTAATTAAGATAACTACTGGAGGAAAGTGATTTTATAATATGATTTAAGAGACAGGATTGTTATATATTGTAGACCTATAACTGATTTGATATGTGACAAATGGGAAGTCAACATTTTATTTTTTTTTGTTTAATCATTTTTGTTTTGTTTTGTTTTTTGTCTTTGAATGTTTTATGATTTTGTTTTCTATGTTTTATGAAAATTTGAATAAAAATTATTGTAAAAAAAAAAAAAAAGTTCCAAGGCCCTCCTCTGGGTGCCTACTCCAAGGGAAGCTCGGAGGGTGGCAACAAGGGAGAGGGCCTTCTCAGTGGTGGCCCCCAAATTATGGAATGATCTTTCTGACGAAGTGCACCTGGCGCCAACACTGTTATCTTTTTGGCGCCAGGTCAAGACTTTCCTCTTCTCCCAGGAATTTTAGCATGCGTTTTTAGATTGCTTTTTAAAAATGTGTTTTTAAATTTGTGTATTTGTTTCTAATGTTTTTAATTGTTGTAAACTGCCCAGAGAGCTTCGGCTATGGGGCGGTATAGAAATGCAATAAATGAATAAAATATTCCTGATTATTTTGACCCTAAAACACACACTGAGTTACTTTATGTGGAACAGCTTATCAAGGGATTCACTGACAGATCATATAGCACTGCAGCTCAACCTGAGTGAGAAAGCCAGAGTTTAATGCTAGTTTTTACATGAATTAGCCTAATTACAACACAGTTGCCCTAAGATATCAGATGTCCTTTCTGTAGTCCAAAATTATGCATATATTTACATTTTAACTCAGATATATTGATTTTGGCAGCTATATTGGATTTTAAATTTTCTATTTTCTCAGCATCCTAGAGTCACAGAAGGCTGGTTTATACTAGGGTTGCCATATTGCCCAGAATGGTCCCTGCTTAGCCCATTAGGTGGCCCAGGTTTTGTTTTTTTTTAAAGTAAGTCTCTAGGCCTTGTGGATCCAGAGATACAAGGCAAAATGTGGAGGCATTTTTCTGCCCATTTTGTGAGAAATCAGCCTATTCCCGCCTTCCATTGTTCTTAGCCAATGAGGGGCACCACAGCTGTCCTGGGACAATCAAGAATTTTAGTCAGCCTGCCTGCTGCATATGCAGAATCTTGCTGTTTTGAAAACGGCACATGCTCATTTGATCAACACATGCAGCTCCACCCCTTATCTATAGACTTTCTGGGTGAGTCAGCAAGGAGAAGCAGCCTTCGCCGTTACTGCTTCTGTATCTCAGGGTTTGTGTCTTAAGTGGTGAATGCAATGGGAGGGTCGGCCTGCCATTACTGAGGATGGAGTAAAGGGGTATGAATCCACTACAATGCTCCCTCCCTAAACAAATACAAGATATAAAAGCAAGCCTTTCTGTAGAAAAGGCTGCAGTATTAGCATTTACATTTTTCAGCCCTACCCCCACCCTGTTTATTGATGCTTACTCCCAAGTAAAGTTGTGCTGGCATGCAGCCTTGTTCATCCTGTTTCCTAATTGTTGCTAAGGCAATCTCTCAGTCACAATATTGCTTTTAATTGACTAATTGTGTATTTTTATTATTTTTGTAAGCTGCCCTGAGGGCAGGGTATATAAATTCATTAAATAAATAAATATTCTAAAATGTTGGAAATGACAGTCTAGGCATTTAAAGCTGAAAATGTAAGTTAAAAGATTCCTTACATCTTCCCCCACTTTTTGATGATAATTACTAGGCACAAAAACAAAACAACTGGACAATGCAACTATTAATATTCTTAATTTGCATAATCAGAAATTACTTTGCATAATATGTAAATTAGCCTGCCTGGATTTCTGGAACTGGAATATGGCAATCCTAGTCATACACTACCAAACAATGTGTCATTTAATACACTATGACTAATGCAGTTGATTTCATAACAGATTTTGTACAGATTATGTATCATGGCCAAAAATAAATTTCAATTGGCCACCATTTTGTAGCTTTTCAGTTTATATTCTAAAAACCTTTGGAATAACTGTTAGGTCTAATATATTAGTTTGCTCTTAAAGTTTCACCAAAATTGGTCAAACAGTGTGCTTGCAAGGGCAAGTTTATCCTGAAAAGCAAGAATTGACATCAGCCATCTTGGTTGCCAACCACAAAGGTCAAACCTAAAATTATCACTTATGGACAGATTTGGATTCACAGGTCAAACAACATGAAAAACACTGAAGAAAACAAGTTCCCCTCAAGTAGTCTCAAAATTTGGGAAATATCCCAGACTGTTTTTGTCAACAGTGGATTGTGGAATTTAGTATGATGCTAAACAATGAGTTTAAGTAGATTAAAGGCTTACATATTTATTATGGCACAAACAACCTTTGCGGACTAGACTACATCAGATACATGAAGTGTAATCCTAAATTGGCAGACGTATCTACGCATGGAATGCAGGAATAGGACATTTTCAATCAGGCAACTACAAAATATTTTATGCAGGAAATGAGAAATTAAGAAGAAACGGGGTTGCTTTGATAGTGAGAAGTGATGTAGCCAAAGCAATTAGGAGCTACAATGCAAGGTCTGAGCAAGTGATATCAATGAGATTAAATGGGAAACCTATTAACATAACCATCATCCAAGTCTACGCTCCAACGGCAAATGCAGAAGAAGAATTGGAGAGATTTTACGCAGAAGTACAGGAGGAAATTGATCACACACCAAAACAAGTTGTGCTGATAATCATGGGGGACTGGAATGCAAAAGCAGGGAACAGAGAAGAACTAGGAATTGTGGGGAAATGGGGCTTAGGAGACAGAAATGAAGCAGGAGAAAGACTTATTGAATTCTGTGAAGCCAATGATTAGTTTCTTGCAAACACATTTTTTGAGCAACTGAAAAGATGACTGTACACGTGGACATCACCAAATGGTCAATATAGGAATCAAATTGGCAGCAGAAGATGGAAAAGTTCCATACTTTCTGCAAAAACAAGACCAGGAGCAGACTGCGGTACAGATCATGAACTGATGATACTGAAAATCAGAGTAAAGCTAAAGAACAACAACAAAGCAATCATAATGCCAAAATACAATTTAAATAACATCCCAGAAGCATATAAAGATCAAATAAGGAACAGGTTTGAGACTTTAAAGTTAGTTGACAGAGAACCAGAAGAACTATGGAGTGAAGTCAGAGACATGATCAGGGAAGAATGCAAAAAGACAGTACAGTACCTCTGTTAAAAAGAGAGAAAGACCTCAATGGATGACTGAAGAAACTCTTAAAATGGTTAAAGAGAGAAGGAAAGCAAAAGCAAAAGGAGTTAGAAACACAGAACCCTAAATGCAACAATACAGCGACCAGTACGTAGGAACAAAGAGAACTATTACAATAGTTACTGTATAGAAATAGAAGAGGACAACAAAAAGGGTAGAACAAGAGCCCTGTTCCAAAAGATTAGAGAAATGAAAGGGAAATTTAGACCACGAGTAGGGATGTTGAATAATCAACAAGGGAGCACACTGACTGACCGAGATGAAATAAAAGGAAGATGGAAGCAATACACTGAAGAACTCTATAAAAGAGATGCCAGGATGACAGATTCATTCATGGAGGAACCATATGATGAAGAACCACAAATTTTAGAATGCGAGGTGAAAGCTGCTCTTAAAATACTTGGAAGAAACAAATCACCAGGAATAGATGGCATACCAACAGAGTTGCTACAAGCTACTGAGACTGAATCTGTCCAAATTTTGACTAAAATCTGTCAAGAAATATGGAAAACTAAACAATGGCCCAAAGACTGGAAACATTCCATATACAGCCCAATTCCAAAGAAAGGGGATCCCAAGGGAATGCAGTAATTATCGAACTATTGCCTTAATATCCCATGCAAGTAAAGTAATGCTCAAGAATCTACAACAAAGGCTCTTACCATATATGGAGCGAGAAATGCCAGATGTTCAAGCTGGATTTAGAAAGGGAAGAGGCACCAGAGATCATATCGCAAACATATGTTGGATAATGGAACGGATCAAGGAATTTCGGAAGAAAATCACCCTGTGCTTTATAGATTACAGCAAAGCCTTTGACTGTGTAGATCGTGAAAAACTATGGAATGCTGTAAAAGCAATGGGGGTGCCACAGCATCTGATTGTCCTGATGCGCAACCTATACTCTCCACAAGAGGCTACTGTAAGGACAGAATATGGAGAAACCGACTGGTTTCCCATGGGAAAGGGTGTGAGACAGGGGTGTATTTTATCACCCTATTTATTTAATCTATACGCAGAACATATCATATGGAAAGCAGGATTGGACCAAGATGAAGGAGGTGTGAAAATTGGAGGGAGAAATATCAATAATTTAAGATATGCAGACGATACCATACTACTAGCAGAAACCAGTAATGATTTGAAACGAATGCTGATGAAAGTCAAAGAGGAAAGCACAAAAGCAGGACTACAGCTGAACGTCAAAAAGACTAAAGTAATAACAACAGAAGATTTATGTAACTTCACAGTTGACAATGAGGACACTGAACTTGTCAAGGATTATCAATACCTTGGCACAGTCATTAACCAAAAAGGAGACAAGAGTCAAGAAATCAGAAGGCGGCTAGGACTGGGGAGGGCAGCTATGAGAGAACTAGAAAAGGTCCTCAAATGCAAAGATGTATCACTGAACACTAAAGTCAGGATCATTCAGACCATGGTATTTCCGATCTCTATGTATGGATGTGAAAGTTGGACAGTGAAAAAAGCGGGTAAGAGAAAATCAATTCATTTGAAATGTGGTGTTGGAGGAGAGCTTTGCACATAGCATGGACTGCAAAAAAGACAAATAATTGGGTGTTTGAACAAATTAAACCAGAACTATCACTAGAAGCTAAAATGATGAAACTGAGGTTACCGTATTTTGGACACATCATGAGAAGACATGATTCATTAGAAAAGACAATAATGCTGGGGAAAACAGAAGGGAGTAGAGAAAGAGGAAGGCCAAACAAGAGATGGATTGATTCCATAAAGGAAGCCACAGACCTGAACTTACAAGATCTGAACAGGGTGGTTCATAACAGATGCTCTTAGAGATTGCTGATTCATAGGGTCGCCGTAAGTCGTAGTCGACTTGGAGGCACATAACAACAACATCTACGCATATTTACAGGGGTCGATGGGGAGGAGTGAAGTCGGAGGAAAAAAGAAGCATAAAGAAGAAGCAGTGACAATTACATAACAGGAATATATTTACAGTGACCATTAACAAGGCGGTGGTGTTGTTGACACCACAACCATCCTGGCGTTCATAATATAGTTTACATTGCATAGTATGGCCGCCTTGGTGTTAGCCGACGCCATTTTGGGAATGAAGCCAGGCGAAACTACATTTCCCAGCATGCCCGGGAAAGTCGGTAGCGCCATCTTGTCTCGCTCAAGGCGGTCTCTTTGGCAGGAACGGGAGTAAAGAACCGGCGGCCGCCGCCGAGTCTTCCGTGAGCTGACGCGATGGCTCTTTTCCCTGCTTTTGCGGGCGCTGCTAAACCCGAGGAGACACTAGCGAGCGAGAGCGAGGGCTGCAAAAGAGGTAACGAACTCCTTCCACCACTTCCGTCTGCCCTGATGGGCTGATCCTCCGGCATGTTATTGGATCTGGAAGTCCCTCCTCTTTGAACCGACTCCCTGCTTTGGCTTCGTGTGCTGATATCGAAAGTCACTTCTGCGGGAACGTGCCCCTTCCCTTCTAGAGAGATAGGAGCTTGTTCAGACAGACCTTTGCGGGTGTTTTTAAAAGGCTCATTAACCGTATATCCAGATATACATTTCCTTCCGTTGTGATGCTGATGCACAGGGGAGTGGAATATAAGCGGGCAACAGCCTCCCCAGTCGCAATACAGGTGCAAACACGCACTCACCCTTCAGGTCTCCCTGTCTGAGCAGACTGAGTGCTGCTTGTTCTAAGAAGAGCTTTGCTGGAACAGGCCAACGAAAAACACAAGAGATTCTGTAAGGTGGCAGCCCCAAGCTGGCTAAAAAGACAAGGGATGTACTGAGGTCAGGGACATAGCAATAATAATGTTAATAAGTGACTTATTTGAAGATCAGACAAATTCATGGAGGTTAAGTCTATCAATGGCTACTAGACATGATGGCTATGCTCTGCCACCATAGTCAGATGCAATATGCTACTGAAAACCAGTTGCTGGTAGCTGCTGGAGGGGAGAGTGGTCTTGCACTGAGGTCCTGCTTGTGGGCTTCTCATGGGTATCTGTTTGGCCACTGTGAGAGCAGGATGCTGGACTAGATGGGCCACTGGCCTGATCCAGTAGGCCCTTATGTTCGGAGTACATATGCTTAAGAACATCAGAAGAGCCCTGCTGGATCTGCCAGAGGCCTAAATAGTCCAGCACTTTTCTCACAGTGGCCAACCAGATGCCTATGGGAAGCCCACAAGCAGGACCTGGATGTGACAGCATTCTTCCCATCTACATTTCCCAGCAACTGGTATCTCAAGACAGTGTTAGTTAGACAGTTAGTAGCCATTGTTAGCTTTGTCTTATATGAATTTGTCTGATCCTCTTTAAAGCCAAGTTGGTGGCCATCAGTCCCTCTTGTGGGAGTGAATGCCATAGTTCGCTGTGTGAAGAAGTGCTTTCTTTTGGTTGTCCTGAATTTTCCAGCATTCAGGACAGAACTGACCTGCAACTCCTGTTGATTTTTGTGGGACTTGGTTCCATGTAAAGTGACTTACATTGGTGTCTGGCTCTTATTATTTTGCTTTAGCTTTCTCAATATCTGTATGTGAATAACACGACATTAAACCCTAAATAAAATAGCCAGTTAAAATGGAAGACACAAAAGATATGCTAACTCCCTCCCCTCCCCTCCCACAATACATCAATAAGAAAACCTTCCAAAAGATGTTTGGGCTTTTACAAGTCTGCAGGGGACTGCTTTGAGGCAGGCATCCACCATGTCTCCTTACCTGCACTTGTTATCCTGAACTGTCATGTTACCATTGGTCTGACTTGGTTTCTCTAGATCCTCTCGCTCACCTAGTTGTAGCGTCAACTGCTATCAAAATGCTGCAGGTTCACAGTTATTGTCAGGCATTTTTGTGTGAGTGAGTGAGTGAGTGAGGGGAGTGGGTTAAAAATGTAATTTTCTTTTAATTCTCAAATGTCTGTACTTTGGCTTTCCCGGGTGTCCTGAATTATGTAGTGGCTTCTTTAGGTTTCACACTAAAAGGCACTCAATCACCTGAGTTCACTTTTAGAAGAAATATTGCTTTTGCATCTGTGCCTTATAAACTAATTTCACACTTTATTTCAGTAAGTTGAACTCCCAAAGAATGGACTGACGCCATACAGTTTCATTTCTGAAACTCATATTGAGCCTGACCTGTACCTAGATAGATAAACTGGAAACCCCAAGTAGTCTTGAGCTTCTTAGAAGAGAGAAGCACAGATCGAACCAACTAAATATTTAAAGAATGAACAGGTCTGAAAATAATTTTTTAATCCCTAGATGTAGCAAACAAGCAAAGCACATAAATGCTTCTAAGCTGGGAAAAATTCCTTCATATAATTATTGCAATACTAGACTTGATCATTAAACATTATGCTGGGTTTCCCACAGGCATCTGGTTGGACACGGTGAGAACAGAATGCTGGTCAAGATGCGCCTTTGACATGATGCAGCAGGACTTGTGTTCTAACATTATGTTCTTATGCCATCACATGCCATGTGTTCCCATCAAAATTCATTCTGATCAGCACAAAATAGGCAACTAGTTACTGCAGCAAATGGTGTTGAGTGCTCTCCTTTTGGAGCTGTTGTTGAGTCTACATTCCCCTCACAATTTGAGGATCATAATGTTGCTAGTTACCCTGTTTTGAAATAAAAGATACAGCAGATCCTGTTGTTTCCTGCTCTTTGTCACATTGGTGTCTGGAGTATTTTCTGTCCAATTCATTTTCAAATTCACCAGTTCATTCTTCACAACGTATTTCAGGCAGGAGACTTCCTTGAGGCCACCATAGTATGTGGTGTTGACTTTCAAAATAGTTTTCTCTAGACCCTGGTTATCCATACATAAAATGTGTCTAAGCCACTGTCATCATTTTATAAAACAGATAGTGCTGACTGCTTCTGTCAACTGAAGATCTCTTTGTGAAAGCTGATGTGTTTACATCCGTTTCCCAACATAAAACCAATGTCACCTTACAATAACTGATTTTGAGTTTCAGTGTTTCAAAATAAAATATCATACAGAACAAAATTACAATGTACCATTTGTAATTCAGTAATATGAGAGCATTGGTCAGGGGCCTGATTACTTTTGCAAGGCACTGTAATTTTGAGTCATTTGGTTCTGGCATGTTATATGATTTGCTCTGCAGATAAATTAAGGAGCTTTTTTTTTTTTTTACCCATTCAGTTATTGAGGAATAATGACCCATGCACTCATTTCAGCTTTTAATTTGTTTACTTAAGTTGTCAGCCAGCACCACAAGCAGTGGGAATGATTGACATTCTTGAAATGTAGCATTTTTTGTTTCTCATCATATATTCCAGATTTAATTCTATAAACTGCCCACAGATAACTTGGAACTCTAATCCCAGACACCTTTCATCAGGTGGGGCGGAGCTGCTATGTTTGCTTCCCAGCAGGAGGGGCGCTGTTGTTACTAGGAAGGGTGAGGTGATGGTGGGGTCAGCGCAGTGCAAACGTACTGACAGGAGTGCCCAATTGGCTCTGCCGGTGTGTTTGCACTGCACTGACCTCCTCCCCACTGCCTTCCCAGTAAGCAGCAGTGGCCCATCTGCTGGGAAGCTTGCATAGCAGTCAAGCCTAAAGTGATACAAGATCCCAGATCCAAATGCCTAGGCAAATTATTTAATACAGAGATGGGAAACCTCAGGCTGGGGGATGAATGCCCAGACTCTCCCCAGGCCATACTCCTCACTGGCTCCGCTTTGCACCCTCCTTAGTTTTTTGCCTGACTGGAATGTCTCATTGAATTCTGATAATGCCTCTTGCTTGCCTCAATGGAGGATAGATAAGGGTGTGTGTGGTCTACTATGTGTAGAAACTAGCCTGTAAAATCATTGCTGCACCTACTTTTTCCTCTGGCCCTGCCCACCCTGGAGTATGGTCCTCCAGAAAGTAAAGCAGTCTTCAGGCTGAAAAACGTTCCCCGCCCCTCGTGTAATATAACACCAATTTTGATGTAGTAGAAAGGCCAACTTTCTTTTTCAGTTGTGAATAGATAAATGTGATATTTTCCCCTGTAATTTTTAACGAACTGCCTGTACACACTGTTGACTGCTGCTACGGCCCACAGTAACTTCTTGAAGAAAATTGATAGCCTGTTCCTTCAGCTCTGAAACACAGCACCCATACAACCATCCTTCCCACACTGAACGGCAAAAGGAAAATGTACCAGGCTGTTCCTTGTGATAATGCAGACATCATCTCATAAACCTTCAGAGGGCTTCTCTGCAAATACTAAATCTAACCTGATTATAATTTATAGGACTTGGTGCTAAGTGTTGTGCAAAGATATATGGAAATAAATTCTTGAGAGATCTTTATGTCTGGGACAGCTGATGGGAATAGTGAAGGAATGGATTTAATTTAAAAAGCCAGAGTGATAAGCATGAAACACGTGCCTTATTTTAAATATTTTCTCCTGATCCACTGTGCAATGGCATTATAGCCAAACACTTGTGCAATGAAAAATAATTTAATTTTCCTAAAAGTAACAGAGCAATATGACTTGCAGGTAAACTGAGCCGCGTTTACTTAGAATTAAGCCCTAATAATTTCAGTGGGTCTTTCACATATGTGATTACATAGAAAGTTGCCTTATACAGAGTCAGACTGCTGGTCTATGTACTTCAGTATCGGCTACACAGACTGGCAGTGGCTGTTCAGGGTTTTTTGGGGGGAGAATCTTTCCCAGCATTACCTGGAGATGCCAGGGAACAAACCTGGAACCTTCTGCATGCAGTATATGTGCTCTGCCACTGAACTACAGCCCCTCTGACTACAACCTACAAACACTAAGGGCGGAACTAGATGTTGTGCTGGACATAGGCTTGCAATAAAAAACAACAACTACCCTTTATCCCATTCTCCCTCTGCTTCCTGTAACATTTAGTTACTGAAATGCATAACATGATGTTACCACATTGTGTGTTTCTCTGCCTCTGCTCCACATTATTGGCTGTTGGGTGGAGGGAAGTGTGGAAAAGCACAATGTGATAAGAACTTCATGGCCTGCTGGCCCATCTAGTCCGGCATCCTTTTTTCACAGTAGCTGACCAGATGCCTATGGGAAGACCACAAGCAGAACCCAAGCACAAGAGCACCCTCTCCTCCTGCTGTTTCCAGCAACTGGTATTCAGAAGCATACACACCTCCACCTATGGAGGCAGAGCATAGCCATCGTGGCTAGCATAATAATAATAATAATAAACTTTAATTTGTTAGTTGCCTATCTGTCCAATTTTTGGACACTCTAGGCGACTTACAGCAGCAACAAGTACAATGTGCAATACAATAAATACAACCATATTCATCAATTAAAACTAACATCAAAACATCAGTTAAAACATTACAAACTAATCTAGCTCAAAGAGCCAGGTCTTTAACGCTCGTCGAAAACTCATCAGGGAGGAGGCATGTCGAAGATCGTAGGGGAGGGAATTCCAGAGGGTGGGAGCCACTACTGAGAACGCCCTCTCTCTGGTCCGCACCAGCCGAGCTGTTTTGGCCGGTGGGACCGAGAGGAGATCCTGCGTGGCTGATCTTGTAAGGCGGCTCAATTGGTGATACTAGAGGTGGTCCTTTAGATAAACTGGGCCGAAACCGTATAGGGTTTTAAAGGTCAATACCAACACCTTGAATTGGGCCCGGTAAACCACTGGTAGCCAGTGAAGATCTATCAACATTGATAGCCATTGATAGCCTTGTCTTCCATGTATTTGTCTAATCTTTTAAAGTTGGTGGCCATCACTGCTTCCTGTGGGAGTGAATTCTATAGTTTAACCATGCTCTGTGTGAAGAAGTGCTTTTCTTTTGGCTCCTGAATCTTTCAACATTGAATTTCATTGGATGTCAATGAGTTCTAGTGTTATAAGAGAGGGAGAAAATCTTTTCTTTCTCCACTTTCTCCATGTCACGCATAATTTTATACACTTCTGTCATGTTACCTCTTACTCACCTTGTCTTTAAACTGAAAAGTCCCAGATGCTGCACTTTCCCTGTAGAGGAGTTGCTCCATCCCTTGGATCATTTTGGTTGCCCATGGCATCATGTTGTGTATTTCAGGAACGTTACAACAAGAAGAGGACATGGCATCTCATCTAGTTCCCACTGTTGCTATTTATATAGCATAGTCAGTGTTCTTAGCACCATTCTCACAGACATTCCATCTTTACTATTAGGTGGGAGACATCTAACTTTTGAATATCTGACAGTGTGTGGAAGCCATGTCTTGGCTTTAGGAAACTTTCAAGGACTATAATACTTTCTTATTATTTATGTCCTAATCATATTTGTTGGAAGCTATATTGTCTGCTGACAAGATAAATCCCCAGCTTTAAAAAACAAAGTGAGGAATGTTTTAAAAATCAATCTGTCTTTTGTATCTGCAGCATTGAACTGGCTAACCAACCCAAGCTTCCACAATGAAGATGCACTGAGACTACACCAGCAAGCTTTAGAGGTCACAGACCTTGTCTCGGACAAATCCCCGCTCCAGAGGTAGTGTGTTCTTTCAGAATAGCCTCTTGTAATGTATTAAAGGCAAGCAGACGGAAGTGGACAGTGTTACAGATCAAACTCGGTTGCTTATAATAGTTGGAGCAATGTCCTGTGTATATATTCATCAACTCACAAAGATAATTATTTAAAGTCTCCCCCCCCATAGATACAGTAAATTTCTCATTCTTAAGTGAACTTTGCGCTTGTTGCAGAATGTTCTTGAGGGCCTTTCAAGGAATCATGGTTCAGTGTTATTACAGGGTTGGTGGATTATTTTGCCTCTTTTTTAGTGAGAAGTAATTCAGAGAGCCATTTTCTCTTCTCGTAAAGGGTTTTGCCTTTGTAGACATGTGCTTGCCACTCATTAATGACTGTAAATATTATTATCTGGGAATCTTTTTGATTCTTATATAGCTAGCTGTGCCTAAACCTTAGATGGGCTTAACCATGCCTAACTATGTCTAGGGCTGGTCTGCTAGCTCCTTGATGTACAGTCTATTTTGAGCTCCATACTACTGAACTACTGCTCTGGGATTTGGCAATATTTTTATGTCTACCCATCATTGTATCCACTTGAAGCAATTTAAGATATATTATTAGGTTTTTTCATCAACAAAGAAAACAAAAACAGCAAATGCAAAGAACAAAAAAGAGTAGACATCAACCAAATGTTCATATATAATTCTGTCCCATCGGCACATAGTCAGAAGTAGTCTGTATTGCCTTTTCTTCATGCATTCCAAATTTCCAAGGATAGTGCAGGCAGCTGTTGAAGAAAGCTTGCACTGGTGGCAAGTTAAGATTTCTAAGGCAGCACTTGCAAGCGTACTTTCCAGGAAGCAAGTCCCCAAATGCTGCTCTGAAATGGCCCCTGCCTTTAGGAAAGAGTGCTTTGGAGTATAGGAGGTTGCATTATTTATTTTATTTTATTTTTATTTTGACAATTTATATACCTCTTAATTACAGTGGTCTCTAAGCTCTGTACAAGTAACTCAATATGGTAAGACAAAAATCAGTTGAAACCTACAAAATCAGAATTCAGTTAAAATGCCTGCTGAAATAAAAAGAAAAGTCTTCAGTAGGTGCTGGAAGTTCAACAGCCTATTCAGTAAGATGGGTCTGTGAAAAGTCTTGGTTTATGAATGCATAGCTCTTTGGATCACAGCCAGTATGTTTAGGTTAATGCTTGTTTTCAAAATAAATAGTCAATGATCATCTTTATAGATGTAATAAAACATGGCTTTAGGCCAGTCTTTTCCAACCTTTGGGTCCCCAGATGTTTTTGGACTATAACTCCCATCAGCCCCAGCCACCATGGCTAATTTCAGGAATGAAGGGACCCAAATGTTGGGAAAGGGAATTGGGGACAATGCTTCATACTTAATTTTTGTAGGCTATTGAATTTCACAATAATGTTAACATAATTTTCTTTTCAATATAGCAAAAATTCCTTAGATTCTTCCCAGAAATCTGTTTAAAAGTGTGATAACTTTGGGCCAATTGCATGAGACAGACAGTTCCGTGTATTAATAATAAAAAAGTAGCAGTGAGAGGTTGACCTTGGGAGTGGAGGAAGAGCTGCTCAATTTCCCCCCTCCCAGCTACTTCTCTCCCCTGAGTCTTTTCCCTGTGAATAGTAAAGTTGTGGGGAAGTGACACTGAGTAGACGATGGTTAGCAGGGACCATGTAAGCAGCCCTCCTGCAATGTCCTCTGCTTTTGTTTTGAGCATCCCAGAGCTGTTCTTCATTTTCAAAAATTGTTTGGAGGAATATTACAGGGCTAGTCCTATATGATCTGGGTCCAGGTTACTTTAAGGACCGCTTTCTCCCACACATACCTGCCTGGTTATTAAGATCATCCTCTTAGGCTCTTCCTTCATTGGGTCCCTCCACCTGCAGTTGTGTCAGTTTATATGTGCAATGTCCTTCCCAGGAAGGCTTGCCTTTTACTGAGCCTGATACCTTTTTGGCACCAAGTGGGACCCTTATTTGTCCAAGCTTTTTCAGGTATGGTGTTCCATATTATTTTAATCTAGCTTCTTGGCATTTTTTTTTTTAACTGATGCTGCTGTTTTATATTTTTAAAAAACTTTTGTTAGCGACTCTGAAATGTTGTAGCTGAAGAAGTCTATAAATAAATAACAGTGAAGCTGCCCATTGTGACATTTTTGACCTTCAACAACACGCTAGCTAAAAAGAACTTTTTAAAATGTTCTAGAATAAATTAACTATTGAATTCATGTCTCTTCAGTCTGTTTAGTTTATACATGGATTTCATCCATCTTTTTAAAAAAGTAGATTTCTAGCATTCCCCGTTGGGTCTTTTTCCATAGTTTGAAGTATTGAACTGTGGGTAATTGTCAGTGGTGTGGTTTTTGTTCTTAATTTGTGTTCATTTTATAAACAGAACAATCTCCAGCTTAGAGCTACTGGGAGAAAGCGAAGCCAGGGAAATTGCCCAAAAATCAGCTAAGAAAAGAAAGAAAAAGAAAAAACAGCGAGACCACAAAAAAGTAAAAAAGAGTAGAAAGCATCAGAGTACCAGTGAATCTGAATCAGATGCTGAAGATGTGAAAGATGACAGAAATAATGAAAAGGGGGCAGAACTGAAGTACGTAAGTACATTTTATTTTGGAATTTATATGGGCCCTGATCAGTTCATCACGCCATATACAAAGGATGGGGAACTTGTGCCCCTCCAGATTTTTTTGGACTTTCATCAGCCCTAGCCAGCATGGCAAATGGTCAGGTATAATAAGGATTGTAGTCCAACAACATCTGCAAAGTCAAAGGTTCCCCATCCCCACTTACATACTAATCCCAAACTCATTCTTTGAGTTTGCTGATCTGAAATTGCATAAACAAGAAGGAGGTATCAGCAAAGTTTGGGGAATCCTAGGGTTTGCAGAGGTAAAAATCAAATACTAGCAAAACATTACTGCCTCTTAAGACTTTCAAGATTTTAGATGCTTGTAACTGATTTAGCAGACTTTAAATTAATCTCATTATGCTGGTCTAAATTAGGTTTCTGATTGTACTTTATACTAAATAACTATTAATATTGTGTGATGACTTTTGTAATCAGTTTGTTATTTTGTGTTTTTAATATTGTGTAGGAGCTATCTTGAGAGAGTAGTTACCTTAAAAGGTAAATAAATAAGTCGTCCTTCTAAGGCTAGATGTCTGTCTTTTCAAATTCACATTAAAAACTTTCCTCTTGAACGTTTGTATGTATTGCTAGTAAATCTTACCTACATTTCCACATCAGTCTGAAGACTTTTCTTCTTAATTCTTTCCCTTACTGAGGATTCACTATGCTCTTCAGATAATAGCAATCTCCAGCTTGGGGCCCTCCAGATGTTTTGGACTAAAACTTGCATCAACCCCAGCCAGCTCTGCCAATAGTCAGGGTTGATGGGAGTTGTAGTCCAGTAGTGTTTGGAGGGCATCAAGTTGGTGAGTGCTGCTTTAATTCACACACTCACTCTCCATCTGAACTTCGGCTTTGTAAACTGCATGCACTGTAATAGCTCTGTATAAACAAAAAGTCATAATAATAGCACAGAGTGCCTTAAAATAGTAAGCCACAGTACAACTAACTATTAAAATCACAGTTAAGGAAAGGTAAGTCTGCTTACAACCCCACAGTGCAATGTCAACTAACTCAAAAAGAAGAAAGATTAAGAAGGAAAACATTTCAGTCCATGTGACATTTAGGGAGAAACGGTTAAGCCCTATTGGGCTAAGCTAAGCGCCATCCATGATTCTTGAAGTCAGCTTTGGGAACTTAAAGGAAGGGTACATTTTTCATTCACTACTGCATGCTTGAGGCTTGGGATGGTTTGGAATTTATTATTGGAAGTGAAAATCTTAAATCTTTTGTTTTTAGCCAATACTGATCTTTACTTCATATTTCTCCTCCCTCCCAGTTTAGGAGACAAAGCTTCAAATGCGAGCAGTCACTCCATTTGGCTAGATGATATTCAGGGTCTGTCAGCAGATGTATTCAGAACAGACAAGAAACCAGATCCTGCCAACTGGCAATATAAGTCACTGTATCTAGGAAACATTGCAAGGTAATGAAATTTGCACATAGGAAATCTGATAGCAGTAAAGGTTTTGAATAAATGTATTGGTCGTAAAAAAAAAAATTAAGTATGTGGCAAGGGAAAACCTTTGGGCATGATCCGTACTTTCTGTGTATGTAGCTGCATGCATACCGTCCCCATGGAATCATTGTGCAAGGGCAAAGGGCTGTGGCTCAGTGGTAGAGCCCATGCTTTGCATGCAAAAGGTCCCAGGTTCAATCCCCCTGCATCTCTATGTACAGCTGAGAATGTCCCCAGCCTGAAACCCTGGAGAGCTGCTGCCACTCAGTGTAGACAGTACTGAGCTAGATGGACCAATTGATCTGAGACCATATGTGGCAGCTTTAGTGCCCAATATTACCCTCTTCCTTCCCTCTCCCTCCCTCTTATTTGCTGGACGTTGGCTGGATGTGAGCGCACAGTCATTTCCTTGTATTGGATGCTCATGCACTCCTCTCCAATGTAGACCCAGCCATCTACTCCTCACCATAGACGCACATACAGATTACTTGACTGCTGAGCAGGCCAAATTGTACTCTGTGTCCTGTCTGAAACATCATGCTGTTGCCATTTTAAGTTGCATGGTCTTGCCTTGCACTTCCTCTCTGCGTTGTGAAGCAGAACTGCTCTGTCATCTAGAGAGGGGAAGACTGGGATTTAGGAACTCGCTTTGTGCTCATGATTCCATATCTGATTGCCTGTGTCATCTTTGTGGTGGTTTGTTCAATTTATGGAAGAGAAAACATTTTGTCACATTGGCACTGCGATCAGCTGCAGCAAAGGAAAAATCCAAGATAAACTGCTGATCATTTGGGATTTTGTAAAAAGGGACTGTGACCCCTGAAAGTGGTTTTTAGTAGGCTCTACTTCTTGTACATAACATGATCCCTTGAGAATCTCTAGTAATTTTTAATGTGTGCTACAACGATGCTTTGCATCCAGCTGGCATGCGGAAGGAAATTTGCTCCTAAATGTCTTAATTGCACTCAGTGAGCTGCATTCACTTTTCACCACCTGAGTCCCATTTCAGTTCCTGAAGTTCCCACAGTTGCAGAGCCCACAGTCTGATGGGATAGCATCTGATGATTGTGGCAACACTGAGTTCAGTGTGCTTATCTAGACTGTCTCCCTGGTCCCAGCCTAGAGGAATTAGTCATACACCATCCGTCATTGCAAATATACACTTTACATTTTTGCCCAAAGATCTGCTGTGTACCTTGAAATCTCCTAATGCATGTGAAGACCAGTGAGCTGCAGCTTCTCCCCATTTCTGTCCCAGCCTTGACATCTGCCCCCCTCCTCTGTACAGCATAACTAGAGTTTGGTTTGTTAGAGCAGACAAGGGAACAAGGTTCATGGCTGGACCAGGAGAGGACTGGGTGGAAGAAACTGACTATCTTGTTTCTTGATACATCTGAAATCTTAATGATCTGGGACTGATCTTCAGCTTGTGGCCTGGTAACCCTACCCATTGGCAAGGCGGATCAGCCTATTCTGTAGTGCCCATTTGTGGTGATCACTTTAAAATAATTTTTGGCTGTAAAAGGTAAAGGTAAAGGTGTCCCCGCACTTATAGTGTGAGTCGTTTCCGACTCTTAGGGTGACGTCTTGCGACGTTTACTAGACAGACCATATATATGGGGTGGGATTGCCAGTTCCTTCCGCGGCCTTTCTTTACCCCTCAGCACATGCCGGGTACTCATTTTACCGACCATGGATGGATGGAAGGCTGAGTGGACCTCGACCCCTTTTACCGGATATTTGACTTCCTCCTTCCGTTGGAATCGAACTCCGGCCGTGAGCAGAGCTTCGGCTGCGTTACCACCGCTTACCACTCTGCGGCACGGAGGATCTTAATTTTTGGTTGAGGATCCCTGAAATACACTCTTGCTTGATTTGTTCTGTTCCAAATGTAGTTTAAGGCTTTTTTACATTCTCAGGCCTCAGTCTCTTCACCCATAACTTTTTAACGAGGCAGCTAAGGCATTCAGAAAGGTCCAGGAACTGGCTGCATGGCAAGAATAAGCACTAAGTCTGACATCTGAGGCTGGATTCCCAAGATTCACTAATTTGGGAATAAGCATCCTCAATGGGACTTACTTTTTGAGTTAATATACTAGGATTGTGCCGCATGTTTGGTGGCTGAGAAGTAAACAGGCTCTATAGATTGCCAGTATAAACACTTCATGGAGAGATGCTAAGTAATATCTCTTCGTTCAAGAACAAAGCTTTGACGCCTACGATGATGCCGTGCTCTTAAGGGTTTGCCTGAGAAATGCTTGTTCCCTTCCTCCTTTCCCCAATGCCTTGTTGGAAGGACTCAGTTTTCACTGTTGCTTTTCAAGATACAAGAGGAGAAGCAACTTCTGTCTTGGCATTGATCTGAAGAGGCAATATATTACTTGGGAGGGTTCATCAGCAGAGAAAAAGCTGTCCCCCAAGCGGCCTGCGCGCTACTTTTCAAAAGGCGGCCTGAAGCTTTTGAACATGGACGCCATTCCCGTCAGTGTGAAAAGTCAAGGCTCTCCGTCTGGCTCAACTGCTTGGATTCCAATTTCGTCACAGGACACAGATGATGCTCCCGCTGCAAACTGGGCAAATCCTCTTGGGGTTTATGACCCCCTGACCACTTTGTGGCTACAAGGAAAGGGGCCCCCTGAGCACAACTCACCAAAGCAGCAGGATCTCCGAGAGAACTCTGAGAATGGGAACTCCCTCCTAATGACAAAAGTGGAGGAATACAACAGGAAGGTCAGAGAGGACCCTGGGGATGTCAAAGCATGGATGGATTTTGTTTCTTTTCAGGTATGTGTCTCTTTTCAAATTTAAAGATACAGTCAATGTTTTTTTTGAAGACTATGGGTGAAGGCAAACATTAAGGGTTCTACTCAAGTAAGTACTACTCAAAGTAGACCCATTGAAATTAATGAACCTAAGTTAACTTCAGTGGATCTGCTCTGAGGAGGACTGGCATTGAATGCCATCCCAATGGTTTTAGAGCAGCGGGGCCAGTTTTGACATTCCCTGGTCTACATTTTCCTCTTCCAGGGGCAGGCTTTGAAAAACCAATTCTGCAGGCTTGTCATGTGGTTAAGGAAAAGCTTGCTGTGGAGAGCTCTGATTAGTTAGTGCGTATGATGTTACAGCACCCCTTTTCCTACCAATCTCTGGAATGTTTTGCTAGTGTTTTTTACATTTTTAAAAAAGAAAAGTTTAATGCAGAAATAGAAAAATAAGCAGGCAAGCTTTTAAGGAAAGTTATTTCAAAGGTGAACTGCCTCCCTGAAGCATGGGGGGGGCAGGGAGGGTAAGACTGAAAGGTGAAGCAGAGTTTGACTTATTGGTAAGTCTGGGGCTGCTCTTTAAATGCTACATCTGCTGTAACCCTGCATTTTCTTACGATCTTTTCCCTTCTCTCTCCCCTTTTCTGAGATTGAAGTAAAAGCTAAGAACAAAAACAGCTTGGGACCAGTTTGGGACCAGTTTATTTGTGGGATCGCCTTACCCCATATATGCCAACTCAACCGCTTTGATCTGTGGAACTGGCACTCTTACAGGTGCCACATAATACTTGTTCCACACTAGTAGTGTGGAAGCACCTACTCTTTGGAACTCCCTGCCTATTAACATCAGGCAGGCACATTTCCTGTACTCTTCTCGGTGCCTGTTTAAAACATTTTTGTTTAAGCAATCCTATCCAGACACATAGATGTTGTTGTTGTTCTTGTTGTTATGTGCCTTCAAGTCGATTACGACTCATGATGACCCTATGAATGAGTGACCTCCAAGAGCATCTGTCATGATCCACCCTGTTCAGATCTTGTAAGTTCAGATCTGTGGCTTCCTTGATGGAATCAATCCATCTCTTGTTTGGCCTTCCTCTTTTTCTAGTCCCTTCTGTTTTTCCCAGCATTATTGTCTTCTCTAGTGAATCATGTCTTCTCATTATGTGTCCAAAGTTTTAATCTTTTTTTAGCTTACTGTTAATTTTAATTATCTTTTAAATGTTTTTAATTTAATTTAATTATTGATAATTTTATTTCTTTATTTATTGTAAACAGCATTGAGATTCTATTACAACCAAGCAGTATCTAAGTTTTGTTAAATAAAATAAAATAAAGAGCCTAAGAAGTGACCTACTGGATCAGACGAATGGCCCATCTAGTCCAGCATCCTGTTCTTGCAGTGACCAACCAGATGCCTATGGAAACCTGCAAGCAGGACCTGAGCACAAAAGCTCTCTCCCCTGCTGTGATTTCCAGCAACCGGTATTCGGAAGCCCGCTGTCTCCAGCTGTGGAAGTAGAGCATAGCCATCGTGGCTAGTAGCCATTGATAGCCTTATCCTGCTGTGCGGATTTGCATAACAGGAAAACTCTGCTGCTGTTCAGATGAGAAGGTTAAAGAGCCCTCTGCCCATGTCCCGACTACTGGCCCTTTCAGCTATTGCTCCATCCAAAATATGGCCCTCTTAAAAAAACTGTTGTTGAACAGCGTCGTGAATGTGTCGGAGGTGCATGGGCCCTCTTAAATCCCTTTCTCTCATCTCAACAGCAATACAGGCTTTGGCAGAGATTTCCTGCTGGGCAAATTAGCTGCTAGTTTGATTTTATCATTCTTTTTTCCTCTTGTTTTTTTTTTTTTTTTTAAGGATGAAGTCATGAGAGGCCCCAGTTGTTATGCCATCAGTGAGGGAGAACGGGAAACAAGGAAGATATCGCTCAAGCTCATCTTGGAGAAGAAGCTGGCTATCCTGGAGAGAGCTATTGAGAGCAACCCAAACAATGTTGACCTGAAGCTGGCCAGGCTGACGCTTTGCACAGAGTTTTGGGAGCCGTCGGCCGTGATCAAGGAATGGCAGAAATTGGTCTTCTTGCATCCAAACAACCCAGTTCTGTGGCAGAAGTACCTCTTGTTTTGTCAGAGTCAGTTCAGCACCTTTGTTGTTTCCAAAGTTCATAGTCTGTATGGGAAATGCCTGAGCACTTTGTCAGCGGTGCAAGATGGCAGTATGGTGTCACATCCAGCCCTGCCGGGCACGGAGGAAGCCATGCTAGGTGAGAGCACAATCTCTTTGTCCTGCCTGTCTGCTCACTGCTGTCTTTCCCTCTTTTTGACTCTAAAGTGGTGAGGTTCTTCAGTGGCCTCTTCCCCTCGCCCTTTAAAGCAAATATGAAGCAGTATTATACCACTTTAAACAGTAACAGCAGATGCTCTGCTACGGAGTGAGTGGAATGAGAGGGCAGTGTTCACTGCCTATTAGGGCTGATGTGACTGTTGGGCTTTTGGGTCTTTGCTTGTGAATGCCACTGAAGGCCTGGCAGCTTCCAATCAAAGCTTGTTGTTTCTGATTGAGGGATGGGAACAGTTGCAGCTCATAAGAACATTAGAGTAGCCCTACTGAAGGGGAAAAAAAGCAAACCAGGGCCAAGATACTTCGTGCCAAGTATGTAATTCATAAGGCACAGGTTCTGTACATCCCATACAAATCTCACTGAAATGAATGATGTTGTTCATTGAAGTGAAAGCCTAGCAGCGAATTGCAATAATCATGATTAAAAATAGATGTGTGTTTTTTAAAAAATAGCATAGCCCTGCTGGATCAGACCAGCGTTCTGCCCTCACAGTGGCCATCCAGATGCCAATAGGAAGCCCGCAAGCATCACATGGACACACAATAGCACTTTCTTGCTTGTGATTCCCAGCAACTGGTATTCAGAGACATACTGCCTCTGACGCTGAAGGTAGCACACACCCATCATGGCTAGTGACCACTGATTGCCTTGTCATCCGAATTAATCTAACCCCCTTTTAATGCCATCCAAGTTGGTGGCTGTCACTACCTCTTGTGGGAGCAAATTCCATAGTTTAACTATGCACTCACCTCTATGGAAAAGGTTCCCGGCATCTCCAGGCGGAGCTGGGAAAGGCTGCTGTTTGAAACCCTGGAGAGCCACCACCAGTCAGTGTAGATGAGACTCGAGTTTGATGGACCAACAGTCAGATGGTGTAAAGCAGCTTCCTGTGGTCGAAATCCGAACAAGCAGATTGTTGCCAGAGGGTGAAGAGCAAAAGGATCTGCCACAATCCCGGGAACCTTATAAATTAGGGTTATTTGTGACATCTGACAGTGGCTGAAGGGAGTTGCTGGCAAGAGAGACAGGCTGCTGTCAGGTCAACAATATTATTTAAAGATGCTTTCAGGATTCTAGCTCTCCTTCTGTTCTGTTTCCTGTTGTGATCCTGCTGCTGTGGTACTAAATGCTGAAGTGTTCGTAAGCGCTGGAGTGAATTAGTTTTGACACGGGTGTAAAAATAATACCCATACTGGAATATCGTTGTCGGTTTGTGGATTTGTGAACTCGCCTTTATAACCCTAACGCTACCTTGGACTAGATTTGATCTGACAGCGTCCCATTTTCTTATTAAGAAAATTACACAGTTGTCAGTCATTACTGCAATATCAAATGCCTAGCCTTGTTATGGAGATACTGTTGGGCGCACCCGGCTTCAGATGGCAGCCTTTGATCAGAGCTAGAAATGGTCTGCAAGCCGAGATATGCTGAAGGCTTCTGCCCTCTAGTGTTCAACTCTTTGTATCGATTGTCACAGTGACAACAGGCATTCTGTCAAAGGAAACAAATCTGGAACCTGAAGGTCATTTTAGGCCAATCTGCGCTCAGCTAGGACCTTCAGTATCCAGATATTCTAAAGAGCATAGTTTACGGAGTGCCGTTACCTCTTGCCGTAGCTCATTGCAGAACACAAGAACAGACCCCAGGTTCAATCCCGGCATCTTCAGGGCAGGCAGGGAAAGACCCCCTAAGTACTGATTGCTGCTGCCAATCAGTGCTGAGCTGGTCTGGCTCTGTGTAAGGCCGCTTCCTGGGTCCCAAGCTTTAACTCCCTCACCCTGCCTCATGACCCAAGAAAAATGTCTGTAGCATTTTAGTTCAGGCCACCAGTTACCTGTTTGATTCCTTTTCTCTGTTTCTAACGTGTTAGGTGAGTAGTGCTCAAGCTTTTAAGGCCACAAGATCTTTTCAGTAAAAACAACTGAAGTGACAACCTCTGCCCCTGAAACCAGACACATGTATTTACATACCCGTCACATGTCCTTCCCTTTTTCACGTCCAGCCCCCAGGCGACCCTCCCCTGCCTGTCTCTCCTTCCTAAGGAGACCTTTGCTGGAGCCACCATGGTGTTCTCAAGAGCAGCCAGCCAGATGCCTCTGGTTGCTCACAAGTTAGAATTCCTTTTTTTGGTCAAATGCAAATTCATTTAAACGATCGGTTAATCAGATGGAAGGTTGATTGTTAATCCAGTTAAACATTTAGTTGGCTCTGCCCTTTTTTGAAGCATTTTTTTTCTTATCTAATGTGATTTTTGTAGTATAATCTTGTATGACTCGCTAAAATTCATACCATCACAAGTGACAAATGGACCTAAATCTCTAGCACCCTTTGTATGAAATGTTGTTCCTCTTTCTTCCCAGCCATCTTCCTTCAACAATGCCATTTCCTTCGGCAGGCAGGCCATTCAGAAAAAGCGGTGTCTTTGTTCCAGGCTCTGATTGACTTCACTTTTTTTAGACCAGATAGTGTAAAGGATCTGCCAACAAGGGGGCAGGTAAGAGGAGGCATTCAAATTCTCTCTCTCTCCTCTTCCTCCCCCTGCACACTTAAAATATTTTCATGTGCACAGCTTCATTCTCCCTTTCTTCTCTTCCTTCCTGCTATTTCCTCTTGTCTTCCTTCTTCCCACCAGCATGATAAAGCAAAATAGAAAAGTGCAAGAATAAATCTCACTTTCTATGACTGAAATAAATTCTGCAGAATGTATGAATGTTTGTGACCTGCATGCATCATTATAATAATAAATACTTAACATTTGTATAGTGCTTTCACATGTTCAAAGCACTTCACATGCATTATCCAGTTGTCATCCTTAAAACAATCCTGTAAGGTAAGCCAATATTATTTTTTCCCATATTGCAAATGGGGATACTGAGGCCGAGAGAGAATGGCTTGCCTATGGCCACCTAGTCAGATTGTGGCAAAGACAAGATTAGAATTGGGGACATACTGATTTGCAGCCCTGTCTCTTAGTCAGTATGCTACACAAGCTAATTTCTGTCCAGAGTTCTGGGATTATTTTTGTGCAGTTAGACATTTGGCTATGAAAACTGAAACACAAAAAAGGAAATATTAATGCTGTTATAGTTGCAAATTTTTTATCTTGCCCTTCCTTTCAAAGGAACCCAGGGTGGCATGTAACAAAACAGCAAAAACAATGTGTGTGTCACAACTACTGGGAGACGGGGAAGGACTATTAGCTTGTTTATGAGAAAAATTCACCAAACTAACTGGTTTTCTCCTTGCAGACCCAAACATTTCTATGCAGCCCACATCGGCTGCATTCAGATGATCATCCAAACCATGGTTTGCAGGATTGAGTGGTAGTCCTGTATTTGCTCTCACTGCTCCCCGCCCTTTCCTTCTTTTCCACACATGCATAGCTTAATGCATTACCTCCTGGTTTGATCAGACCAAAGTTAGCCATGTTTGGAACAGCCACATCCTACTTTGATCAAACCAAGAAATAATTCCTTAAGCTGCATGTCTGAGGAGGGGGAAAGAAGGAGAGCAAGCACAGCATTTGTTCCTGATCACCCAAACCATGATTGGGTGAATGGAGCCATAGCCTTACTCAGTTCCTTAACTGTAGTTAAAAGATCAGGAGCAGGCTACAGAATGGCTCTCACCAGCCCTTCTCCTGTAGAGGGGTTCCTAAACTGTGGACTAGTTGGTCCGTGCTGTGTCTGTATTAAACCTTTGAATTTATTTTTAACGGTATTTTTATTGCTTCTTTTACTTCTTATATTTTGTTGTTATATGCCTTCAAGTCGATTACGACTTATGGTGACCCTATGAATCGGCGACCTCCGGTAGCATCTGTTATAAACCATGCTGTTCAGATCTTGAAAGTTCAGGTCTGTGGCTTCCTTTATGGAATCAGTCCATCTCTTGTTTGGCCTTCCTCTCTTTCTATTCCCTTCTGTTTTTCCCAGCATTATTGCCTTTTCTAGTGAATCATGTCTTCTCATTATGCTTCCAAAATATGATAACCTCAGTTTCATCCTCCTAGCGTCTAGTGATTGTTCTGGTTTAATTTGTTCTAACACCCAATTATTTGTCTTTTTGCAGTCCATGGTATTCGCAAAGCTCTCCTCCAACACCACATTTCAAACGAGTTGATTTTTTTGGAGTACCATGATCTGAATGATCCTGACTTTAGTGTTCAATGATACATCTTTGCATTTGAGGACCTTTTCTAGTTCTTCTGCAGCTGCCCCCCCCCCAGTCCTAGCCTTCTTCTGATTTATTGACTATTGTCTCCATTTTGGTTAAGGACTGTGCCAAGGTACTGATAATCCTTGACAGGTTCAACGTCCTCATTTTCAACTTTAAAGTTACATAAATCTGTTGTCATTATTTATTTATTTATTTATTGCATTGGTATACTGCATTTTTGACGCTCAGCTGTAGTCCTGCTTTTGTGCCTATGAACACAGTATCCAAAATGCAACATGAGATAGTGCTGGAAGGTGAGACCCCCAGGTCACATGGCACTCAGCAAGCTAATGGGGAAGTAGCACTGTGACTAATGACGCAGCTGGGTCAAAGCTGAAAGGAAGCCCAGAGGCTGATGCACACAGATGCAAAAGGAGAGTCCGGAGTTGTATGGCGTACACATTAAAAACATGGAATGTGAGAAACATGAACCAGGGAAAGTTAGAAATTGTCAAGCAAGAAATGGAACGCATCAACATTACAATACCTGGCGTGAGTGAATTAAAATGGATGGGAATGGGACATTTTCAATCAGGCAACTGCAAAATATTTTATGCAGGAAATGAGAAATTAAGAAGAAATGGGGTTGCTTGTGAGAAGTGATGTAGCAAAAGCAATTAGGAACTACAACACAAGGTCTGAACGAGTGATATCAATGAGATTTATTGGAAAACTATTAACATTACCATCATCCAAGTCTATGCTCCAACGGCAAACACAGAAGAGGAGGAATTGGAAAGCTTTTACACAGAAGTACAGGAAGAAATTGATCACACCCCAAAACAAGATATGCTGATAATCATGGGGGACTGGAATGCAAAAGTAGGGAACAAAGAAAAACTAGAAATTGTAGAGAAATGGGGCTTAGGAGATAGAAATGAAGCAAGAGAAAGAGTTACTCAATTCTGTGAAGCCAATAATTTGTTTCTTGCAAACACATTTTTTGAGCAACCGAAAAGATGACTGTACACATGGACATCACCAAATGGTCAGTATAGGAATCAAACTGATTATATAATTGGTAGCAGAAGATGGAGAAGTTCCATACTTTCTGCAAAAAACAAGACCAGGAGCAGACTGCGGTACAGATCATGAACTGGTAATATTGGAAAATCAGAGTAAAGCTAAAGAAGAAGAACAAAGCAATCATAATGCCAAAATACAATTTAAATAACACCCCAGAAGAATATAAAGATAAAATAAGGAACAGATATGAGGCTTTAAACTTAGTTAATAGAGAACTAGAAGAACTATGGATTGAAGTCAGAGACATTATCAGGGAAGAATGCAAAAAGACAATACTTCTCGTTAAAAAGAAAGAAAGACCTCAATGGATGACTGACAAAACTCTTAAAATGGTTAAACAGAGAAGGGAAGCAAAAGGAGACAGAAACACGATCAGAACCCTAAATGCAATAATAAAGCCACTAGGACATAGGGACAGAGAGAACTATTACAATATTGTATAGAAATAGAAGAGCACAACAAAAAAGGTACAAGAAGACCCTTATTCCAAAAGTTTAGAGAAATTAAAGGGAAATTTAAACCAAGAGTAAGGATGTTGAATAATCAACAGGGAAACACACTGAGTGACCGAGATAAAATAAAAGGAAGACAGAAGCAATACAGTGAGGAATTATATAAAAGAGATGCAAAGATGACAGATTCATTCATGGAGGAACTATGATGAAGAACCAGAAATTTTAGTATGAGAGGTGAAAGCTGCTCTTAAAATACTTTGAAGAAACAAATCACCAGGAACAGATGGCATACCAACAGAGTTGCTACAAGTTACTGAGACTGAATCTGTCCAAATTTTGATGAAAAATATGTCAACAAATATGGAAAACAAAACAATGGCCCACAGACTGGAAGAATTCAATATACATCCCAATTCCAAAGAAAGGGGATCCCAGGGAATGCAGTAATTATCGAACTATTGCCTTAATATCCCATGCAAGTAAAGTAATGATCAAGATTCTACAACAAAGGCTCTTACCATATATGGAGTGAGAAATGCCAGATGTTCAAGCTGGATTTAGAAAGGGAGAGGTATCATATCGCAAACATATGTTGGATAATGGAATGGACCAAGGAATTTCAGAAGAAAATCACCCTGTGCTTTGTAGATTACAGTAAAGCCTTTGATTGTGTACATCATGAAAAACTAAGGAATGCTTTAAAAGAAATGGGGGTGCCACAGCATGATTGTCCTGATGCGCAACCTATACTGTAGACAAGAGGCTACTGTAAGGACAGAATATGGAGAGACTGATTGGTTCCCAATTGGAAAGGGTGTGACTGGGATGTAACCTATTTGTTTTTAATCTATATGCAGAACATATCATACAGAAAGCGGGATTGGACCAAGATGAAGGAGGTGTGAAAATTGGAGGGAGAAATACCAATAATTTAAGATATGCAGATGATACCATACTAGTAGCAGAAACTAGTAATGATTTGAAACGAATGCTGAAGAAAGTTAAAGAGGAAAGCACAAAAGCAGGACTACAGCTGATTGTCAAGAAGACTAAAGTAATGACAACAGAAGATTTATGTAACTTTAAAGTTGACAATGAGGACACTGAACTTGTCAAGGATTATCAATACCTTGACACAGTCATTAACCAAAATGGAGACAAGAGTCAAGAAATCAGAAGAAGTCTAGGACTGGGGAGGGCAGCTATGAGAGAAGTAGAAAAGGTCCTCAGATGCAAAGATGTATCACTGAACACTAAAGTCAGGATCATTCAGACCATGGTATTCCTGATCTCTATGTACGGATGTGAAAGTTGGACAGTGAAAAAAGCGACAGTGAACTTACAAGATCTGAACAGGGTGGTTCACAACAGATGCTGTTGGAGGTTACTGATTCATAGGGTCCCCATAAGTTGTAGTCGACTTGAAGGCACATAACAACAACAGGGTTTTCGTGGTAAGAGGTATTCAGAGGTGGTTTACCATTGCCTTCCTCTGAGTCTGGATGCATCTTAGTCCTTGGGTGCTTCTGCTAGGAGTCTAGCCTCTTGGTCTAGATTCCTGACAGCATTGCTCTCAGCTTCTTTGACACTCTCAAACCCCCTCACCATGTTAAGGTGTGCATCCTAGTGGAGGATTGTATTTTATTATATTTTAATTTGAATGGTATGGAATTCAAAATGTAATACAATAAAATGCAACATAAGAAGTAAAAGAAGCAATAAAATACAGTTAAAAATCACACAGCACATTACAATTGCTACAACGGGCAGAAAAATCATTAAGTGGTCTGTCAAGACCCTCATCAATTTTCAAGTGGTCTATGGGGAAAAAAGATTGGGACCACTGCTCTGTAGAGTGCAAGCCCCCCTCCAACTGCAATTGAGCAGTTCACATTAGCACAAATGTATCCATGGTTAGGACTATGGTCCTCCTTGAGCAAGGCTTGGAATCAGGTTTTGAAGCTTTTTAAATCCTATTTAGGAGGGGATCCTGGTTAGCTTTTGTCTCTGTTAATACCAGTGATTGTGTAATGCTTAACTCTGATTAAAAAGGGATCTGGGCAGTGAAGAGATTGAGCAATGATTTGCCTGCACTGCTGCAGCTGCCACATTCATCACAATCACTTTCCATGCTGTTTTCAGCACCAGCTGTGCTGAACCAATGAAATGCTAGAACAATGTAGGGAGGCTGCTGAGGCACATCTCATTGGGCGGTGTGGAAAGTGTGCATAGGAGTTGACACAGGATCTCAGAGACAGCATGCAGATTGGAAGAAGAACCTTGCAAATGGCAACAAGAGATCTCTCCTCTCATCATCATCATCATCATCATCATCAATAATAATAATAATAATAATAATAAATCATGCCCTGCTTCCCAGCAGGAGCCCAGGGCAGCAAACAAAAGCATTAAAAACATTAAAACTTCATAAAAACAAACTTTAAAACACATTAAAACAAAACATCTTCAAAAACATTACTTAAAAAAGCTTTCAAAACATATAAGATTAAAAACATTTTTTAAAAGTTTTAAGAACGTATTAAAAAGCAATTCCAACACAGACGCAGACTGGGATAAGGTCTCAGCTTAAAAGGCTTGTTGAAAGAGGAAGGTCTTCAATAGGCGCCGAAAAGATAACAGAGATGGCGCCTGCCTAATATTTAAGGGTAGGGAATTCCACAGGGTAGGTGCCACTACACTAAAGGTCCGTTTTTTATGTTGTGAAGAACAGACCTCCTGATAAGATGATATCTGCAGGAGGCCCTCACCTGCAGAGCGCAGTGATCGACTGGGTATATAAGGGATAAGACAGTCTTTCAGGTATCCTGGTCCCAAGCTGTATAGGGCTTTGTACACCAAGACTAGAACCTTGAACATTAGGGCCATAGTGCAGTGGTAGAGCATCTTCTTTGCATGCAGCAGGGCTCAGGTTGAATTCCTGGCATCTCCAGATAGGGGTGGGCTAGATCCCTGCTGGAAACCATGGAGAGCCGCTGCCAGGCAACATAGACAATATTGAGCTAGATGGACCAAAGGTCTCACTCAATATCAGGCAACTTTCTATGTTCTTGTGGAGCTAAAAAAAGTTTGACGCAACTTTCTTCACCATGATCCCCCCCTTCCCAAAATAACATGCTTTGTTTTGTTTTTTGTGTTTTCTTATATCCGATGATGGGATGAATGACCTACATAGTAAGTCACGCTCCTTGTTGAAGATTTTTACCTCCCTTTCGGCTTGTTTCCTTCTCTCATTCACCCCTTGCATACATAAACAAGCGAGAGGTTGAAATGGGTTCAAAGTTGGTTTACTCATTGTTAAAAAAAGACCCTTTCTCTGGAACAACCATTAGTTGTGGCTTAGTGTGTATTTATGCATCATGGAAGGCCCGTAGCATTTGTCCTCACAGCTCACAAAGAGGTCATGTCCCATAGTTTCAAGGGTCTGGCACAGAGTCCCAATCTGTGCCTCCTGAGCAGAGAGAGGGGAAGCTTTCCTTAGCAATAAATAGCATAATAGTTGAATTCTGCTTGGAGCATCATTTGTGCATGTTAGGACTGCTTTGTTATTTATAGTGTTGAATTCCGACAAGGCTAAATTTAAAATATGTTGGTAGTAAGGATATTTTCATCTCCAAGTTATAGCAACGAAATGGAGACCAAAAAAGGAAATGTCACAGGGATGTGTGCCTTTAATTATATCCATCCCTACCATTTCATGACTGGTTTCCCAGCCTAAAAGCTAGGTTGAACGTAACGTTTAGCGAGTCTATACCACTAGCACTAAAAAATAAAGAAGAATGCCTTTTCTGTGTGTGTGCTTCTGTAGACTAAGTAAGTTTACAGAGAATCCCCCCTCCCCCCAGAGTTGGTGTTGCCTTCAATTAAACCCATTAACTTTTTCCTTTCAACAAGAGGAAGAAATGCAGATAACCCTGATTGTGACTCAGAATGAAATGTTTCTTTCAAGTGACGAGTTTGTTAACATTCTGATGAGGAGCTGAGAAGTCCACAGCTCAAACCTCGTCACCTCATGAGCCCAGTTCAGATGGAACACTAGACTTCTGCTAGAGCAGCCTTTCCCAACCAGTGTGCCTCCAGATGTTGGACCACAACTCCCATCAGCCTCAGCCAGCATTGCCAATGGTCAGGAAAGATGGGAATTGTGGTCCATCAACATCTGGAGGCACACTGGTTGGGAAGGCTGCTCTAGAGCCATGAATTGGGAAAACATTTTAAGTTCGTCAATTTTTTAAAATGGGCTAATCTGTTGAACTGGCTAAACATATCTCCAGATTCTTTCACACATACAGCACTGCAGTTGTATGAAGGATGTGTGTTTTGTTTTGTTTTTTTTAAATCCCCAACTACAGGTGGAGTTCTTTGAGCCATTTTGGGACAGTGGTGAGCCTCGGATTGGAGAAAAAGGAGCAAAAGGCTGGAAGGCCTGGATGCATCAACAAGAAAAGGGTGGCTGGGTTGCCATCAATCCACCTGGTAAGAACACAAGAAGAGCCCTGCTGGATCAGCCCAAAGGCCCATCTAGTCTAGCATTCTTTTATCACAATGGCCAACCAGATAAGCCCACAAGCAGGACCTGAGCACAAGAGCCCTCTCCTCACTTGTGCTGTGCAGCAATTGGTATTCAAAGGCATACTGCCTCCGACAGTGGAGGTACAACACAGCCATTGTGGGTAGTAGCCATAGAGCCTTATTGTCCATGAATTTGTCTAAGCCTCTTTTAAAGCCATCCGCGTTGGTGGCCATCACTACCTCTTGTGGGAGCAAATTCCATAGTTTAACTGTGCCCTGTGCTGTAACTTCTAACATTCAGCTTCATTGGATGGTCCTGGGTTTTAGTATGAGAGAATGAGAAAAACTTCTCTCTGTCCACTTTCACCACTCCATGCCTGTTCTTTCACTCTTCTGTCATGTGTCCTTACCTGCCCCACATATGGCATCAGGTGTGAGGCAGGTGGGGGAAATGGCTTCATCGGCCCAATTGGGACCCATACTGGGCCTCCTTAAGTACTTGCAGTTGACATATTATTTCTCTGGCCCCATCTGCACTATACATTTAAAGCAGTATCATACCACTTTAAACAGTCATGGCCTCTCCCAAAGAATCCTGGGAATTGTAGTGCTGTTCTCAAAGGGTGTTGAAAGTTGTTGGGAAACAGAGCTACCATTCTCAGAATGGTATAACAGTCAATCCCTCTTCCCAGATGGGGCCTCTTTCTCTCCTTTCCTCTGCAGTTTCCCTGTGTCTGTTTTAGGTTGTAAGGCTCTTGGGGCAGGGATCTGCTATACCTCCTCTTTGTTAAGCACCATGTACATGGATGGTGCTGTATGAAATTACAATATAGTAATATATTTGTAAGTCTTTAAGAGAGCACAAGCCTTCGTTGTTTTTATTGCAACATGCTTCCCCTCTGGCAAATTGTTATACTAGTCTAGAGAAATCAGAAATTCAGTGAGGTTGCTTAAATGTAATGGATTGGTTTGGATTGCAGCCCCTTAATGTTTTGCACATATATAGAGTTGTGGGATTGTTGTTCTTTTGAGGAGGCAGATTTTTAAAAACCTGCTGGTGTGTTTTTGGCTTTTGAATAGATGAAGAGGAGGAAGACATAGAAGAAGAAGAAGAAATAAAGGATAAATCTCTACCCAAGTGGCAAAATTGGCTTCACATTGAACGTTCTCGTGAAGGACGGCACTGGTTGCCCTGGCGGCCTGACAAAACCAAGAAGCAGACATTAGAAGATTGTGACGATCCAGAGAGACAGGTTGGTGTGACGCAGTCAGACAAAGACTTACTTCAGGGTTGCTTTATTTGTGAGGTTCTGGTGGACGCACATGTGTCAGAAGATGCCAAACTGCAGTATCTAGTGAATGCAAGTCTTTCATAGGAAAAGTATGTGTGGATCAGATCCCATATTTGAAAGTAAGGCAGGCTACATGTCTGCTCCCTTTCATCATGCTTATGGTGACATTTTGTTTTATTTATTTTTATTTAGATAATTGACACACCACTTTGTATTTTAAAGAAGCCTGAAAGCTATTTACAATGTTGTAAAAACATCACAAATAAATACAATAAAAAAAATCCACATGTGAAAGCAGCATAGAACAATTAGATTAGATCCCCCTAAAGATCAATATCAACTAAAATAACTAACCTGTGGGCACCATAATAACTGCTCCCAGACCAACATGCAGAAATACAGCCAAGTCAAGCAGCTCCATCCAGCAAATGGACAAGCATATATTTATAGGTGGCAGCAGCAGCACTCTCACGTTTGCCACTATTGCCCCAATTTAAGCTGTCACTAAAAAAAGGTAGGGCAGAATTACACACTCCCCACCCCTAAAGCTCCCTGCTCTTCCCAGAACGCATCTACAATCATTCCTCCCCAACAAATCCCCTTATAAAAAAAAATGTGTGAAACTGACGTATTTGTCTGCATCTATATGTAGAGCTCTGGATTTCCAGTGCCCTTTCACTCCTTCCTTGAGAGGGAAGGATTGTCAGATTTTGGCATCTGTGTCCTTGCAGATACATGTACCTATATCTGCACTGCATCATGTCCCTCTTTCAAGGTACCCCCAACTTTTGAATCCCATCTAAATCACCAGCATCCTAATTGTTTGAACTATGGCAGTTTCTGGGAGTAGGAAAATATTTAAACGCAATTTACCAAAGAAGCATTGTTCTTCTTTGCAAACCTGCAAATATCTTAATAAGGCTGCAGTGATTTTTTTCCCCAAGGAGCATTTTTCTGGGGAAATAATGGACGAGGGCTTGCATGTGAGGAAGGACTTGAGTCCTTGTCAGACCAAAGTTTGAACAATTCACTGATAGAATCTGTGGATAAATTTGTTTGACACGACTGAAGGGAATCCTTTGATTGTTACATTATTTCTTTTTGGGGGGAGGGGTGTACATTTTCAGCAATTGGGATAGAGCAGAGATGGAGACCCTGTGGCTATCCAGACATTGTTGGACTCCAACTCCCATCAGCCCCAGCCAGTATGGTCAATGGCATGGGAGTTGTAGTATGTTATATGTTTGATTCATAATATGAAGTACCTTTCTTATCTTATTTCTCATTTTCCTGTTCCAGATAAAACCTGCTTGGTTCTGGTAAATAGTTTTACTTATTACAATCTTTTTGCCAATATGCCTGTAAATAATTTATAATCTGAATTCAAGAGAGATATAGAGTGACATGATGTTACTAAAGCTGGATCTTTGCCCTCTATGTATTACTTCAATATTTGCATCTCTTCAGGTCTTGGGGATATCTCTTCTATTATTTCATTCATATTTTTCTTTAATGGATTTACTAGTACATCAGCAAATTTCTTACAATATGCCGCTGTCAAACTGTCTGGTCCAGGACACTTATTATCTTTCATAACTTTTATAGCATCCAATATCTCTCTTTCTATCATGTGTTTATCAAGATTGATTCTGTCTTCCATAGCCAACCTCTTTGTTTTAGTTTTAGCTAGAAATTGGTTTATTTTATCTTTCTCTAGTGTATTAGTTTTATAAGGTTCTGGGTAATACTTCTCATGTTCCGCTGTGACCTTTTCTTCTTCTTGGTGGAACCTGTTTTTTCCCCTTTGTTTCTTAAGTTGATAAGCCAATAGTTTACCTGCCTTATTTCCCCATTTATGTTTAATAAAATTAATTTTTTCGTAGGTCTTATATGTGTCAATTAAATCTAATAGCTTTCTATAGATACTCTGCTTCCTATACACTTTATTTGATAGGATTGTTTTATGTTACTCCTCTAACCTGTTCATTTCTTTGAGGAACAATTCTTTTTATCTATTTTTTTCTTAAAATGATTGTTGCATTATTGCTTTTTTGGAACCAGTGTGGTGTAGTGGTTCAAATCCCCACATAGCCATGAAGCTCACTGGGTGACCTTGGGCCAGTCACTGCCTCTCAGCCTCAGAGGGAGGCAGTGGTAAACCACCTCTGAATACTGCTTACCATGAAAACCCTATTCATAGGGTCGCCATAAGTCAGAATTGACTTGAAGGCAGTCCATTTCCATACATTTTCAGTAATTGGGATAAAAGAGGAATGGGGAACTTGTGGCCCTCTAAATGTTGTTGAACTCCAACTCCCATCAGCTCCAGCCAGCATGGCCAATGGCAAGGGATAGTGGGAGCTGTAGTACAGCAACATCTGGAGGGCCAGAGGGTCCCCATCCCTGGGTTCGACCATAAAATACTGCCCCCCTCTTTTGAAACAGGGCACCTTCTAATTTAACCTTATGTCTTCCAGAACTGAGTTGCCCCTTCCTCATCTATAGCATCTAATTTATTTTGTACCTTGGCACCCTTATTCTGTGCAATTCTCCACTCTTGCCACCAACAGCCAGTGCTGTGGAGTCAGAATGGGGAAACACATAGCATGATGATATCAGGAGGCACAGTAATTTGTACTAGGCATTATGGATGAGAAGCAGTAGTTTGCAGAGGGCTGGGTCTAATTTGGAAAGATCCATTCATTGCATGGTTTGCCTGGGCATCTCTTGTGTAGACTACTGCAGTCTCCTCTCCTCTCCGGTCTACCATTATCTCAGCTTAATCCCCTCACATCTATCCAGTGCTCTGCTGCCAAAATCATACACCCCTCTGGTCATTCTAACCATGTAATCTCCCCATCCCTACTGGATTTCTGTCCACTCCTAGATCCAGTACAAGCTCCTTATCCTTATCTTCAATTGATTTATCCTGATCTTCACTCCTCCACTCTCTGAAGGTCTCCTACTCCCTCAAAAGACGCTGCCCTTTATACTTGGAACTGATTCCATAACACTTAAGTGTTGCTTCCTTCAAGTCCCTCCTCATGACGGGAGGGATTTCCATGAAATGAAGCCATTGGCACAATCCCCTGGTCCCTGTGCTCTTTTATAGGCTGAATAACTAATCCTTATCAAGTGCAACTGAATCAGCTGCCTATTTCAGGGATGTGGAGGCTGTGGCCTTCCTGATGTTTCCAGACTACCCTGGCGTTTGGCTATGCTGGCTAGGGGCTGTTGGGAGCTGGAGTCCAGCAACATCTGGAGGGTCATTGCTTGCCAATCCTTGGCATATTACTTCCCTATATAGCCTTGCCTCCACTTCCCTACCCTTCCTCTGTTGTTTTCCTCCCAGTTTCAAATTTTATATTGCAAGCTCCTTTGGGCAGGGACCTTGCCTTGTGCACTCTGTAGAGTAACGTGTGCGTCTGAGTTGGAATTGCTTTTAATATGTTTTCTTTAATAATGTTTTTAACCCTTTTTTTAAAAAAAGATGTTTTTAAAGCTTTTTTTAAAATGTTTTTAACGTTGTTTTTTAATGTATTTTAAGGTCTTTTTATGATGTTTTAAAATGTTTTTAGCTTTTCTGTTTGATATAAATCAAATAATAAATCAAATAAATAAATAATGTGCACACTAACAACTACTACTGTTTTCCTCTCTCCCCTCCCTATAACATGAATTAAAGGCTTGTCAACTTGTTTCATGTTTACATTTTTCTTCTTTCTGAATTCTAAATTGAATTATAGGCCTGCCCCATTTCCCCCCCTGCAAAATCCCTTCCATTCATATATATTCACACTTTTATGTGTGTTTGCAGGTCCTGTTTGATGATCTTGGTTCATCGCTAATAAAAATTTCCAGCTCAGATCTTCAGTTTCAACTGCTCTGCTCGTTTTTGCAATTCTTAGGCGTTCCATGTGGATGCAGCCTCCTTCCTACCTTCCTCTACATAGCAATGGATGAGAACAGCATCTTTGACCATGGACAGCACGGCCAAAGTCCTCTGACTTCTTTTGCCTTGCCACTTCCTGGAGTCAGTAGAATCGGTTGTATGGACCCGATGCACCAAGCAGGCAGGCATGTGGGTCACCCTAAGGAAGGGGAGGAATTTATACAAAATTTCTTCCATATGATGTTGCCTCTGTTTTCAGGAAAGGAGAAATCTAACCTATCCAACTTTTGGCTTCAGTATGAAATCTCTAAGGTAAGTAGTGTTTTTAAAAATTCTTTTACAGTTTTCTGCAAATAGCAAGCATACAGTCAAATGTAAATGAGACTCCCACTTGGCAAAAGCTAAGCTGGCTGGGGCTGGTCAGTGCCGGGATGGGCGACTGTCCAGGAGTTCCATGATGGAAGAAAGTCAGGATATACATGTAATTAGTTAATTAAACTCACTCACACGCAGACCCACTGGGGTAGGGTTGCTTTGGCTACCTGAAGATCCCCTCAAAATTTAAGGGAGAGGTAGAAAAATACCTTTGGGATAAAACTACTCCTACAGCACCCACAAAAACCCTAACCCAATTTTCCCTCTATTCTCTTTTTATTATTTAACTTATTAACATGCAGGTTATTCGGTGTTTGGAAATGGGCAACAAAAAGAAACTAAAACTGCAAGGCAAAAGAAGCAAAAAATTAGCCAAGAACCTTCTTAAAGTGCCCGAGAACAGAAATGATGTCTCCCTTTGGCAACTCTATGCCCATCTGGAGTGGTTATTGGGGAACGTGGAAGATGCTAGAAAGGTTTTTGATATGTCTCTGAGCACAGCAGGAACAGCTGGAATCAAAACTCCCCAACTCTGTCATCTCGGCCTACTTTATGCTGGACTGGAAGCAGAGTTGCTGGGGATCCTAGAGGGAACCCTTGAATCGCGTGCGGTGCACATATTAACCAGGCTGGCCGAAAAGGGGCCTTATGTGCCTTACAGTGGACAAATATTATCTGTGAACATTTTGAAAGCTCGGAAAACGTACGAGCATCTTCTCCAATATTGTTTAAATGAGAGTGCTGCCTCGGATGAAGAACAGATCTGCAGCTCCAGCCACCTTGCTGGTCTGGTTGGTTGTTACACCCTTTTCCAATATTTGACTCTTGGGATTGACTCTGCAGTGTCAGTACACAGGCAGGTTTTTGAAAAGGTGAAAGGCACAAAGCTTGGCGAAAAGTTTGGCAGTCAGAACTTGGCCACGGCTCTTGAAGCCATGATGCTGATGCACGTGGGTTTGCTCAGATATCACATAAAAATGAGTGTCTATCCTTTGAATCCCCTTCGCGAAGCACTGTTGGACGCTTTGACGAGGTATCCAAGCAACCAGCCTCTGTGGAGAGCATATATCCAGATCCAAAGCAAGTCTCACAATGCTAGCAAGGCACGGCGTTTTTTTGATGGTGTCGCAAGAGCTACGAAATCACTGGAGCCTTGGCTGTTTGCAATCCAAGCTGAGCAGATGAGGAAAAAGTGCGTTGAAAGTGTCCAGAGGTAATAGCTCTACTATGGGTGATGCTGTCCGTTGACCATAACACTATTAATTGGCGGAGGCCTGTTCCCCTTCACAAAAGTTACCTTGTTTATTAAATAACATTTGTATCTTGCCTCTCCTGCAAGGCGCTCCGGCCGGCATTTTTCTCTCCATAACTGGCCCCCGAGATTTGCCCAGGGCTACACGCTGGGCTTCATGGCCGAGTGGAGATTCGAACACCAGTTCCCAACATCAAACACAGGAAGCTGCCTTAGACCGAGTCAGACCATTGGCCCATCTATCTCAGAATTGTCTACACTGACTGGCAGCAGCTCTACCTAGCCCTACCTAGCGTCCTGTTCACGTCAAAATTATGGCGCGGAGAGGATTGTGACCACTTTCTCTTTCCTTTTCCGGGAACTCAAAAGAACTCAAGATTAATTGTGGAGGAATCTGTTTAGCATGCTTAGTAGCCAGCCATCACTTGATCATTTTGAACGGTCTTGAGTATCTTGATGACTGTGCAGAATACACTTTTATATCTAAGATGGGAAGTAGTGTAATCGATTATGTGTTATTATCCTACCAACTACTTAATTTGATAGAAAAAATTGCTATTGGTACCAAATTAAACAGTGACCATCTCCCTCTTGCTTTTTCATGTCGTATTCCGCAGAAGTCGCGTTTATCCTCTAATTATAACTCCATAGTAAATCTGTCTTATTTTCATTATAAAAGATCTATTTGGACGACCTCCTTAGCCGCTAGAAGTTTTTTTGTCATCCCTCACTGCCCTGGCCATTCGGACACATTTAATGAAGTTTGATAATTCAGAAGCACTTCTTAAAGTATATGCCTCTCTCATGTCAAACATTAATAATATACTATTCCCCGCGTCACTTGGTCCCAAGGTTCGTAAATCAGTTGGCCCCAAATGGTTTGATAATGAATGTCAACTGCTTAAACATCAGCTAAGGTCCGTTTACTTAAAATACCATCAGCAGCACCTGAAACATCTTCCCCCACTTTATTACTTAATCAAAAGTAAATATAAGGCAACACTTGCAACTAAAAAGAGACTAGCAAATCAAGATGAATGGAAGAGACTCATCTGTGCGTCTAGGACCAAGGACTCTAAAAGCTTTTGGTCTATAGTCTCGAAGGCCTTTAGACCCTTGTGTTCAGTTACATGCAACATCGCCCCACAAACTTGGGAATGGTATTTCAGGTCTATGTACAAATCCGAAAGAGCCAAGGACTATACAGCTTACATCTCTCCGGATCCTCTCTTGCTCCCGGCATGGCCCCCCGTTAATCAAATTGAGATAAGGAATTTGATAGAGGGGTTAAAAGCAGGTAAAGCGCCGGGCGCAGATAATATTCCTCCTGAACTCCTAAAAAACTTCCCAGAATGGTGGGCCCCTCTTCTTGCAAAATTTTTCACTAGACTTAACGAATATGGTCAATTCCCGATATCATGGCAAGAAGCAATAGTCATTCCCATTTATAAAAAAGGAGACAGAGACGATCCCTCTAATTATCGCCCCATCAGCCTGTTATCAGTTATTGGCAAACTATATGCTTCGTACTTGAAAGCAAAACTCCAGTCTTGGATGGAGGAACAAAACATCCTAGGCAGAGAACAATCAGGATTTAGAAAAGGTTCCTCTGTCCTGGAACATTGCCTTCTTTTACACCATCTTGCGGACAAGTATGGTAAGCACAAGGGAAATGGTTTATATGTCGCCTTTATTGATTTAAAGGCTGCATTTGACTCCATTCCCCGTGATATTTTGTGGGCCAAATTATTAAAAACCACCATAGATAAAAGACTCTTATTTCTGATGTACCACTTACACCAACATACATCTCTTCGAGTACGATGTAGAAAAGACGGTGAGTTAACTAATTCTATTCCCACGTCCACTGGGGTGAGACAGGGCTGCATATTAGCCCCGCTTTTTAATTTATTCTTAAATGACTTGAATGAACGTTGCCTTTCCCATGACTATCATTCTCCTCAGCTTGCGGCCGAAAGTTGCCCTTTATTGTTATACGCTGACGATGCGGTGCTCCTTTCGTTATCAAAGGTAGGACTCAAACGTACACTAAGGGCGTTCATGGCTTATTGTAAAGAGAACCATCTATCTATAAATTTTGATAAATCTAAAATCCTAGTTTTCTCAAAACGAATAAAAACCTCAGTTTGGATAATTAATGGACATCCTATTGAACAAGTATCTCAATATAAATATCTCGGTATCACTTTCCACTCTTCGTTGAATTGGGCTTCTCATAGAAGATTGGCGATAATGAGTGCTAGGATTTCCTTAAAGAACTTGTTCCGATACTTCTATTATAAAGGGGGACAATATTGTTGATGTGTGAGCGTTGTTGCGTGACAGCGCACGTTACTTTGGAGTTAAGTTGAGCAAGAAACTTCACAGAGGCTTGAGAAAGTGTTAAGAGTCTTTACTAAGACATTACGGCCAAAGGCATAGTTCCCCCCCTTCTTCCCCCTTCTTCCCTCCTCAAAAGCAAAAGTAAGAAAGACACAGACAGCACTCTAACATCTAGAGCCTTTTCCCAAGCTGTTATCTGCCGTTACCATGACAACTACTGGCCTTGGATGTCTGCTCTCTCAGGCCAGGCACAGCAGATAAGGCTGCTTCTCCAGACACTTCTTGTAACTTTCCAGACTTTCAGACTTGATGGAAAAACACTCAGTGACAGTACAGTACAATGGTCAACAATTCCCCCTTTTTTCCCATCATGTCTGTAATTCATTACAACAATAACAATAATACATTTCTACAATACATCTTGCAATGCAGATTCAGTTTACATTTCAGTACAGCTTAAACTTTATTAATCAAACTTCAACTCATGCCAAGCCTTGTCACCAGTTTGCCAAATTTCTCCTCACACAACGGCTTGGTCATGATGTCAGCCATCATGTTGTTAGTGTCACAAAATGTCAGGTTAACGAACCCCTGCTGCACACAATCCCTTACGTGAAAGTATCTGACACTAATATGTTTTCTTTTGGTATGAGCTTCTGACGTGGCTATTTTGATGCAGGTCTGATTGTCTTCATGTACAGTGATTGGTAGTTGTATCTCCATGCCTAAATCCTGCATGAGCATTGTGAACCATTGCAGCTCATTACAGGCCTGAGATAGGGCCACATACTCTGCTTCTGCACTTGATGTTGCAACCACAGTTTGTTTCTTGCTGCTCCAGTCAATGCACGACCCGTGCCACATCACAACTATGCCAGAGGTTGATTTACGACTGCTCAGCTCCCCTGCATGATCTGCATCCACAAAACATTCAAGACCTCCTGTCTTTGCTCCTGACAAAACCAGACTCTTTGTCTTCGTGCCTTTCAGATAACGCACTACCCTTTTAATTCCCTGCCAGTCAGCCTCTGAAGGATGCTCTACCTTCCGGCTTAAAATGCTGACTGCATTACATATGTCTGGGTGAGACACCTTCACCAAATATTGCAATTTCCCTATTATGCGCCTGTACTTCTCAGGTTCTGTACAAGGCGTCTCTTGCACGTTCTGTTGGAACGCCACAACCATGGGAGTCTTCACAACATTGCATTCTGTCATGTTGCATTCTTCTATGATCTGATTTATTTTACTTTCCTGACTCAATGTTATGCTTCCGTCTTCTGCACGCACAATATCCATGCCTAAATAGTGTGTGACAGGCCCCAAATTCTTTGTGTCCACGTGCCTGCCCAGTTGCTCCCTGAATTCCCTTTCCTCTCGTTGATCATGATACATGTACATAATATCATCCACATAAACAGCACAGATATTGGTTTGTGTTCCATTTCTCTGGACATATACACAGGGATCTGCCTTGCACCGTTGAAATCCCATCCCTTGTAACACACTGTCCAATTTCTCATTCCAGCAGCGTGCACTCTGCCACAATCCATAGATAGATTTATGTAACTTGCACACAAACCCTTCCTGTGACACAGAACCCGGAGGCAGCTCCATATATATCTCCTCCTTTAAATCACCATGAAGAAAAGCCGTCCCTATATCATAGTGATTAATGTGCATTTTCTGCATCGCTGCTAGTTTCAGCAGAACACGAATGGACTCATGTTTCACAACCGGGGCAAAAACAGCATCAAAATCTGTTCCATGTTGCTGGGTGAATCCCTTGGCTACCAAACGTGCCCTGTACCTCTGTACTTCCCCGGAACTTGCTTTCTTCTTCTTAAACAACCATCTGCAACCTATGGCCTTTTTACCCATGGGTAACTTTACTAATGTCCACGTGCCATTCTTTTGCATGGCTTGTAATTCTTCCTGCATGGCCTGCTGCCACTTGTGCTGCTCTGCCTCAGGCATCAGCCTGATTGCTTGAAATGAGGACGGCTCCTCAAGTTCTCCGTGAACCTCCTCCATCTGGGCAGTGAATACCGACGGTGTGCCTTTTACAGCTGTCTATTTACAGCCCTGACCGTCATTCCCTTTCCGCCCCATTAAACTCAAGGCATCAGCACACTTCACACCCATGGTCATTTTAAACTGCCCTTGTGTCATGAAACCCTGACAGACAACTTTGTCTCCTCTTTTCACATAACATTTGTCACTTTCAAACAAGACTGAAAACCCAGAATTCACCAGTTTTCGTACAGACAACATATTATTAGACAATCCAGGGACACGTAAAACATCTGACAATATTCCAATCTTGTCAAATCTCACCGTTCCACGAGCCTCCACATTTTTACGCGATCCATCCGCCAATTGCACAAAGTCCTGCTCAGCTGTAGACGTGTGAAACAAACACCTGTCTTTGATTAATATATGGCTCGCACCACTGTCAAGAATCCAGTCAACAGGTCCTAAACCTTGAGACTTCTGTTTACAAACAAAGTTCACACTGCCGCTATGCGTCTTCCAGCCTCCGTCCCTGGAGTTTCGCTTGACTGCACAGTCTCTCTGAAGATGCCCACGAGCTCCGCAAACATAACAAGCCTTTAGCCGCTGCTGCTCCTGCTTGTAATCCTGCTTGCTTCCGACAGCCTCCTTCGGCACGGCACTTTTCTTCTCCTCTTGTCTCCGCTGCCATTCCTGGCTCAGCTTTTCCTCAATAAACGCAACATTGAGCCCCCCATCGGGCATGGCTTCAATTCCCATAACAAAATTATTCCAACTCCCATCGAGTGAAGCCAGGATCAAATAGGTCTTCTGAAGCTCACTGTGTTCGACGCCTCGGTCCGTCAGCTCTGCAAACAAGCGTCTGAATTCCGTGAGATGCTCACTCATTTCGCACTCACCCGTGAAGCGCATCTGGTACAGCTTCCTTGCCAAACACAATCTAGATCCCGCGGTCTGTTGCACATGAAGGGCCTCCAACACGTCCCACATCTGTTTGGCATTTGTAACATCTCTCACGTGTAGCAGTTGAGAGTCTGATAGAGCCAGAGTAATAAAAGCCTGCGCCCTCTCATCATTCCGTGTCCAGGCCGCTGTAAGGGGTGCAGGGGGTGTACCTTCAATAGCTTCCCATAAATCCTCTTTTATTAAGAAAGCACGCATCCTTGGCTTCCAACTGCCATAATTCTTTTCCGTAAGTCGTTCCATCGGCAAGCCTCCAGACAAGTTTACAGCCATGTTCGCTCACCTCTGTCTGGCACAATCAATCAAGCTGCCCTCTGGATCTCCGTCTGCCGTTCAGACCAGCCACTTACTCCTGTGTAACGCGCTGTGGATCTGGGCCCATAACCCTGTTGATGTGTGAGCGTTGTTGCGTGACAGCGCACGTTACTTTGGAGTTAAGTTGAGCAAGAAACTTCACAGAGGCTTGAGAAAGTGTTAAGAGTCTTTACTAAGACATTACGGCCAAAGGCATAGTTCCCCCCCTTCTTCCCCCTTCTTCCCTCCTCAAAAGCAAAAGTAAGAAAGACACAGACAGCACTCTAACATCAACAGTTAGAGCCTTTTCCCAAGCTGTTATCTGCCGTTACCATGACAACTACTGGCCTTGGATGTCTGCTCTCTCAGGCCAGGCACAGCAGATAAGGCTGCTTCTCCAGACACTTCTTGTAACTTTCCAGACTTTCAGACTTGATGGAAAAACACTCAGTGACAGTACAGTACAATGGTCAACAAATATATCCCGGCGATTACTCAGATATTCAAGAATAAAATCATTCCCAAATTTTATATGGAGTCCCAATATGGATTCACTCAATAGATTCCTCAATCGAAGCGGTTCTCTCCTTTTTTTTACAACGCCTACTAGGAGTTCCTAGATGCGTTCCTTCAGCGGCGCTTAGATTGGAATGTGGGTTTATCTCAATGGAATGTCAGGCTTGGTTGTCAACATTTAACTATTGGGTCAAAATATCTTCCAATATTTCTTCTGGATTAATACCCCTATTCTGGAAAGATAATTGGCCTTCCAGTTGGAATAATAAACTGGAAATGAAACTGAAGCATATGAGTCTTTCCAAAGAATATCTAGCATCTCATTCACCAAGTGATGCCCTAGCTATAATTCGATCCCGATTCAAGGATATTGACCATCAGACCGCAATCAGTAATGCCTCTAAAATATGCTCCCCTTTGCACTTGAATCTAAACTTTGTATTCGGAAAGCCTAATTCCTATTTAGATCTGCTCACAATCCCTAAACTTCGTTTAGCCTTCTCTAAAGCCAGGTTCAACTCCTTATATTCAGCGGTATTGGAAGGAAGGTTTAGGGGGGTCCCCTACGAACTTCGTGTTTGTCCGTGTGGTGTTGGTACCATAGAAACTACTCAACACATTTTTCTTTACTGCCCGCTGTACTCTCAGATCCGTATGAAATTCCTTACTCCCATATTGATGAAAGTCCGTCATTATACTCCCAAAGCAATTATCGCTCACCTGCTTTCGGGTTTAGATAAAGAAATAACCATCCAAGTAGCCAAATTTGTGTTTGAGGCCCAACAGAAGCGCACTCTGATTAATCTACTCATTCTGTAGAGCCGTGTATATGCTGATTTTGAACGATATATTTGTACTAAGTGGATTGATATTGTTCTGTTGCCTTGTATTGTATAATGTATTTCTTTGCTTTTATCTGTGGGTCTATGACCGTAAAATAAACACTATGACTATGGCCCTACCTAGACATGCCAGGGATTGAACCTGGGCTCTTCCGCATGCAAACCAGATGTTCTGCCACTGAGCTGTGGCCGTTGCCATTATACTACATTGTTTATTTCCCCAAGGTTAATAATATATCCATTTCCATTTATTTTTTGTCACAAGTAAATATAATATTCTTCAACAGCCTTCCCTGATCTAGTGCCCAGGTCTTGTTTGTTGATTGTTCTTGTATATCACTTTTTGCCAGAAAATAACCTCAGAGTGGTTTACATCAAAGCAAAACATATTAATCGGAATCACAGAAAACCTCTGGAGTGCCAAAGGTTCCCCACACCTGGCCTAGGATATGGTGTGGGGAGTTGTAGTGTGTGTGTGGGGTTCCACCTAAAAAATAAAGGGAGGCATCATACCACTTTTGGATGCAGTCGGGGGCATAGTTCAGTGGGCAGAGATCAAGCAGGAGGTTCCAGGATCAGTTCTTGGCATCTCCACTTAAATGGCCAGATAGCAGCTGATGGGAAACACCTTTCTCTGCCTCGGATCTTGGAGGGCCAACCCCAGTCAGAGTAGTGGGTAGGCTGGACCAGTGGTCTAGTTTAGAACAAGGCAGCTTCATATATCCAACCCACTGTAATTATTATTTACATTTATATCCCGCCTTTCCTCCAAGGACTTCAGGGTGGTGTACAGATATTTCTCCCCCTCCTGATTTTATCCTCACAACAACCCTATGAGGTAGGTTAAGCTGAGAGACAGTGATTGGCCCAAAGTCACCCGGTGAACTTCATCGCTAAGCTGGGATTTGAACCTGGGTCTCCCAGCTTCCAGTGTGACACTCTAATCCCTACACCACACTGGCTCTAAATTTTTTTATTTTTTATTTTATTTATTCTTGGATTTATTAGTCGCCCATCTGGGCGACGTACAAAACAGAATAATACATTAGACATTAAGCATACCATAAACATTAAAATATTAAAACATACAGTAAAAGTATCAACCCATCCCAAAAGCCTGCCTGAAGAGCCAGGCCTTTAAAGTCTGGTGGAAGCTCATCATAGAGGGGGCATGTCGGAGATCATTTGGGAGGGAGTTCCATAGGGTGGGGGCCAATATTGAGAAAGCCCTCTCTCTGGTCCTCACCAGCCTAGCTGATTTAACCGGTGGGATCGAGAGAAGGTCTTGAGAGGCTGATCTTGTCGAGCGGCATCCCTGATGGTGCTGGAGGCGCTCCTTCAGATAAACTGGGCCCAAACCGTATAGGGTTTTAAAGGTCAAAACCAACACCTTGAATTAGGCCCGGTAAACAACTGGTAACCAATGTAACTCCTGCAAAACTGGAGTAATATGAACCATTCCTAAACAAACACTTGTTCCGAAAGCATCCAGCGCAAGCACCTCCCTTTCCTGGGAAATCAAAAACTGTTTTTTATCTCCTTGGGTATATCCCAGAGGTGGGGATTTAAACGTTTTATCTAATTGTAAGTTACCATGGTCATTTTGGCAAACTCTTTGTTAGATACTGCTTAATTTACAGGCAGCCAACATTGTGTCCTCCAGATGTTGTTGGACTCAAGCTCCCACCAGCCCCAGCCACCAGGCCAATGGTCAGGGATGAGGGGAGCTGGAGTCCCAACAACATGCGGAGGGCACAGCGTTGGCTACTCTGGGCTTAGTTCTCTGTATGTTAAAATGGCTACTCACCAGTTGCTGCTGAGCATCTTGTACCTGGGTGACTGCTCTACCAGCTGCCAAATTTTGGAAGCCTGAGTTCACTGTGCCAGAGGTTCTTCCAGAAATAACTTTTTCTGTCGGGCTGACTTTTTTTGGGGGGGACGGACTGCACAATGATTGCCACATCTATTCTTGCTTCTCTTAATGTACATGTGGGTGGCCTGTATTGTGGCTCTCATGAGGTCTCCCCAGTCCCCCCAAATGGCTGCTCCTGAATTTTTGCCATAATGGTAATGGGGAGGGTGAAGTCTCCTTGCATGTCCCCCCTCTGTGTGTGTGTGTGGGGGGGAGGGAGGATGGCCACTGGCATGTGCCCAGATAGTCCACCCACTGTCACATGTGGGCTCTTGGGGGCAAAAACGTTGCCCACCTCTGCTCTAGAAATATCCACTGGAAGGAATGTCAATATTTATTCCTAGTCCTGATCACCAAAACACTATTGGTTTTGTCATAATTTTTTTTTGTCTTTGTGTTGTGTGTTTTTCTTCATTTTAGGGTAGCTACTGGAGACATCTATGCAACAATCCCTGAAACTGGGTTAACAAATCGAATCAAAGCTTTATTTGAACGTGCAATCGAGACTGAAAATGGTGCTCGTTGTCCATTGCTGTGGAGGCTATATATATACTTTATGGTGAGAGAGAGGGCCATAGTTGATCCTTCCCTCTCCCTAACCTTGGCTAACCTCATAGATAAATTCTGAATGCTGTTGGGTTGATTGAAAGCTGAAGGAAAATAACGTTTTAAAATTGGTTACAGGCATATTAATGCAATTCCTATCATAGCTTGATGATGGCAGGTATCTTGGCTGCAGAATCATTGGAAAACATGTTGCTCTTCTGTTCATGTAAAGGGGTGGGTGGGTAGTGATCTCTGCCACATCCACTCTCCATTTGCCACATTCCACATTTATTTCCAGATCTGGCACTTATGGACCACCAAGAGACTCAGGGTGCTATTCCATCTAGTCCTTCCCAGAGTAAACTCACTGAAGTGACTAAATTAGGTTCATTACTTTTAATGAGTCTACTCTTTGGTGGATATAATCCATAGGTGTTATTTCACATGGTATAATATTAATAGAGTTCTTTAAAATAAAGACGTCTATCAATCTGAATTTCTAATGTTCTCTCCTTCAATTCTAAATCAAAATAATTATGTACGTAGAATTCTGCTTTTGAAAAAATAACTGTGTCTATGTTTAAAAATGCACAAACTCTCACCTTTTCAGGTTTCTTTAGGAGATAAAGAAAAAAGCAAAGGACTGTTTTATAGAGCACTTCAGAACTGCCCCTGGACAAAAGTAGGTTTCTTTTTTTAAAAAAAAGCTTTTATTCATATTTTTTTCAATTATACAGTAACAAAATTTAGCATCATATAACAAATAAGTTGCCCTCCTCCCAGAGCCTTTGGTGGTTAATCTCTAAAATTTATTTAGAAATTTTGTCCATAAGGTCTTACCCCATAAGTCCTCTCCATAAAGTCCCCTGTGTATCTGGCAGAGTCAGACCAGAGTCCCAGTTATTTGCATTGGTGATAAAACAGAACCGTTGGTCGTAGCTGAAAGTAGGTTTCAACAAGTTCTGTTGTGCATGCTTTTTAAAGAAACTGCTAAGAAAGCAGGACTTGAAAAGTGGAGTGTGCAGCTATTTAATATATATTAAAAAGAGTAGAGACTGAAGGGTGCGTATATGACTGGTCTCCAGAATTCTATCCTGTGACTAGTGCCTAATTATTGATTTTTTAAATTCTTATTGTACCCTCTTGAGATTTTTTCCAAGCATTTCTTCATGTCAAGAGCAAATACTTATGTTTATTTCAACTGAAAATGTTGGACATACAGAATTGGAATTCTTTTTGTTTTATGGTCCACATTTGAGGGTTGATGGGGCAGGCTTGAGGGTTGGGAGCACTGAAAGGTCATTAGTGCACTTTGGAGCCATGATGCAAGATCTGTGGCACTATAGAAACCACCTTTACTTACACATCCCAGACAGCTTCTGCTTCATCTCCAAGTGCCTCAATCTGTTTTTGTTTTATTAGACCTAGGAGTTTGTTTTTTTCTTCTCTGCCTTTCATCACGACCACCAACTTGAGGGCTATGAATGTGCTCTTTTATTAATTGAAACCTGGTCTGACTTGTGTTCTTCCACAATCATGGTGGATGAGTTGGTTTCATTTTAATATTGTATTCATAGGTGCTATATATGGACGCCATAGGATATTTTCCAGATGAGCTGCAAGAGATCCTTGATCTAATGGCTGAGAAAGAGTTGAGAGTACGGGTACCAATTGAAGAGCTGGAGTTGCTGCTTGAAGACTAAAGAATGACGCAAAGACAGAAAATCGGCCTTTGCTTTAACAAGCCTTTGGTGAATGATTCTACACTTTTTTCATGGATGAGAATCAGTGCTTTTCCTTATTTTACTGCAGTGCTGGCTGAGTTTGATGGGGGCCATATACAAACAGCTGGAGGACACTTGGTTGGGGAAGGCTGATCCAAGAACATCTGTTCCATAACGTACAAGGATGGACACAGAGGCACAGCTATCTTTTCATCAGTTTTTCAAGTGCTTTTAGTGCTCTTCTGCAGGAAACTCTCAGGACAGGTGACTAGACCTGTGGCTGTGACCAGACATACAAGAGACGTAGCCAGATACACACAGTATAATGGGCAGTAGCCAAAGGGCAAGCCACTTTCTCCCTGCCGGTTATGGGTTTCTAGAACATATGAGCAGAATTGTTCTACACTTGTGACAGCTCTCGATATGTTAGGCAATGAAGCCTTATGTAACCAGATCTTGCAGTTTATCACAATTCACTAAGACAATGTAAATACACTTGTAAAAATAGTTTTAACTATTTTTGAACTGGACCCTCCTTCCCCCCCCCAAAAAAGGTGCAAAACATGTGAACTCTGCCTTTAGTGAATATTTTTCCTTGTTGCATCTGTGGAACTTAATATTGCAGCACCTGCTCACGCCCGTTCTACCTTCACAGTTATTTTGGGCCCTCCAATGAAGAGTATATAAAATTGTTTGGAACTCGCTTCTGCAGTTTGGGCTATTCACTACTGAAATAGGGTGGTGTATTAAGAGTTGCTAACCATGGTGCACGTTAGTTGGGACAGGAAACAAGTAAAGCCGGGTCATGCACTCAAGACATGGTCAGTTGTAAAAGAAATGAGCTCTGTCTGCTGTCTAAGGGACACTCCTGTTGTCCTGAGGGCATCTTAGGGCCATAGGATTTTGTGGCTCTCTTGCCTCCACTGATCAACCTGGGGCAGCCCCCTCCCAGCTGGCATGGCAAGGGTTAGTGCCCCTCCGCCAGTAGTGCTCCAGTAGTAAAGAGGGCAGAAGGGTGAATCACAGAATCATAGAGTTGGAAGGGGCCTGTAAGGCCATCGAGTCCAACCCCCCTGCTCAATGCATGAATCCAAATTAATGGTTGTCCAGCTGCCTCTTGAATGCCTCCAGTGTTGGAGAGCCCACCACCTCCCTAGGTAATTGGTTACATTGTCATAACAATCTAACAGTTAGGAAGTTTTTCCTGATGTTCAGTCGAAATCTGTTCAGTCAAAATCTAAGTTGAGCCCATTATTCCGTGTCCTGCACTCTGGAACGATTGAGAAGAGATCCTGGCCCTCCTCTGTGTGGCAACCTTTCAAATACATGGAGAGTGCTATCATATCTCCCCTCAGTCTTCTCCAAGCTAAACATGTCCAGTTCTTTCAGTCTCCTCATAGGGCTTTGTTTCCAGTCCCTGAACATCCTTATTGCCCTCCTCTGAATCCGTTCCAGTTTGTCTGCATCCTTCTTAAAGTGTGGTGTCCAGAACTGGATGCATTACTCAAGATGAGGCCTAACCAGTGTTGAATAGAGGGGGACCAATACCTCACACGATTTGGAAACTATACTTCTGTTAATGCAGCCTAAAATTCTGTTAATGCATTCTATTAATGCAGCCTTTTTTGCAGCCACATCACACAGTTGGCTCACATTCAGCTTATGATCAACAACGATTCCAAGATCCTTCTTGCATGTAGTATTGCTGAGCCAAGTATCCCCCATCTTATAACTGTGCATTTAGTGGCAGGGGCAATTTTGGATTCAGCAGATCTTCCCCCAGGATGGATGGGAAAGTACACCAACAATGAAGCTGGCATTCTAATTACTCATTCTAAATTTGATTGATGCTTCCAGACTCTCCAGATGGCTTTTATATTTTAAAATGACCCCACAGCAGCAGCACTGGATTCATTTAGGGATTATACGTAACCCGCTTAGAGGGTTGTTGTTTTTTTTTACAATCAGCGGTATATAAATCTTGTTAAAATAAAGTAAATAAAAAAGAATGATTAGCAAAAAAGGGCTGTTTCTGGTGTAAGGTAGCTCGCTGCAGATGAGGAAGATGAGCCAAATGAGTAGTGTCAGAACTGATTTATACATTTCAGCTGAATCAAGAGGTATTAACTGAACTGTACTAGTTCAGGATGAGAGGGCAAGAGTTGTATGCATATATGCCTGCCCTTGCATCAAGCATAAAAGTGAAGAATGTAAGTGAACAAACCCCTAAAGACCAATATGGCGTTTCCCATATGTGTGTTTAAATGGGAGTGTTGTGGTATGTACCCTGAAGTGGTACAGTCCAGTAAAAGCTTTTCCACTTGTCTGTTGAACATACAGGGTTGTATCCAATGAAGTTGTCCTGTTTGCGCAAGGAGTGCTCTTAACAGGACTTCCTGCTCCTCCCCCCAAATCTCCTCTGGAGGGTTGGAGGAACTCCCAGAAGAGATATGGGGGTACATGCAAGGGGAAGAGAGGGAGGGGAAGTTCTGTTGTGCAAGCAGGAGTCCTTGCACAAATAGGAAACTTATTCTCTCCCCAAACAAAAAAAAACCCCAAAAGAATCTTCTGAAAATAAGTTTGTAAGAAGAAACAGGACAAATACAGCAATAGAGCTGGGAGGCAAATTACCTTAGAACGGTGGTTCCCAACCTTTATGAGTACGGGACCCCCTTTATGAGCTCAAAAATGTTCATGGCCCCCCCACCCACTAATTGTAATTTTAGCCTCTGTTAATTGAAAAAAATGGTGCATGGCAAAATTGCATCTTCAAATATCCCTTTCCATAAAAAGCTCCCTGCAGACAGGTTTTGCCTTCTTTTCTTAATGCAAAGGATAATCAAATAGGATATCCCCCTCCCCACACACATAGTCTAAAGATGTACAGTCCTGTCTCCCAACACCAGTGGGTTAGTCTTGGACTAAGATCCAGGTTCAAATCCCCACCCAGCCACGAAGCCCACTGCGTGACCTTGGGCCAGGCACAGCCTCTCAGCCCGACCTATCGCATAGGGTTGGTGTAAGGATAAAATGGATGGGGGGAGGGAACCATGTACACCACCTTGAGCAACTTGGAGGAAAGGTGGGATATAAATGCAATAATAAATAATTTCAGCTGCAGTATATGGCCCCCAGCCTTAGCCAACTTGCTGTGCTTTTTTAAAATCATCATCATCCAAAAGCAGCAAAGTGGTAGTGGTGGGGATGCTAGATTGTGAAGACAAAAGGGTGGATAGATTGAGTAGGGGGGTTAGTGCTTTTAGGCCTTGGGATGATCATCAGACTTGGTTAGCATACACTTGGGGAATGAGAGTGGAGCAGAAGACAGATGAGCGCACGCACACACAAAAACACACCTGCTCCTGCAAGTATCTGTAGGTGTGCATGCACTTGGGCACATGGGAAGGGGGAAGCCCTCAACTGCCGAGATGTTGGGGATTGAACATGGGACCTTCTGAATGCAAAGCAGATGCCCTATCACTGAGCTGCAGCTGTTCCACCTTTTGTAACAAGGCCCAAAAACTTTTTCTGTATTTAGTGCCACTCATCACTACAATGCCATGGCTAAAGCCTTCAGATGCTAGTGGAGTCATGTGATATTCCTGTATTAATGTATATATGGTAAGTGCTGTTTGTATAGAAGATATGTGGTAAGTGGAATGAAAGAGGAGGGGGGAGTAAATGAGCAGTAGAATGCTGGATGATTGGCTGAGTGTTTGGATGGCTGAGAGTATAAATGGAAGGATGACCGTTGAATCTGGGTGGACGTGAGTGGGTTGTTTTGGTGGAGTTTGGAGGTGGGTGTGAGTTGGTGTATGTCAGGAGAGTGCGGAGAAAGAGGGAGGTGGAGTTCGGATTAGTAATAAGTCAAATATCACAGTAATAGATGAAACCATAAGCTTGTAGATCATTATCAAAGTTACCTTGTTATTAATGTTATTTAATAAACACTATTTTGGTTTACCGAAGGCCTGATCCTTGGCTGGGGTTTCAGAGACCAGAAGGGAGGGTAAGGTAATAACCAAGGCTGAAGGGAAACAGTAACAAATGGTGGCAGCGGTGAAGAGGAGAAGATAACATTATAAGTATCCAGAGCAACCCCGAGTTATGAGTTATCTGCATTGATACAAGGGGGTTGGGAACAGCATAGGCACGCAGTCACGAATGTAACCGGATAGAGAGACTCAGGCAAGGTCTCTGGGAACATTGGTTGTAGAACGTGACTGGTGGTGCTGCCTAGCAGGGGGATCTATTGAGATCTGTGCTAGAGCGGAGAGAGAAACCATAAAAAAGGACAGTCCGGACTGGTGGAGTCCCTGGTGGTGCCTAGTGAAAGGCAGTAGCCACGAGCAGGTAGGAACCTGACAGGGAGAGCCAGGGAAGGGCGTCACAAGTCACAACAGTAATTTCATACAGCCAGGCTCTGAAGCAACACTGTCTGGAACCTGCTAAAACCATCTACAGGCATACCCCACTTTAACGTACGCAATGGGACCGGAGCGTGTATGTAAAGTGAAAATGTACTTAAAGTGAAGCAATTGTCTATGCATGAACTGCACTGCAATTGCCACTAGATGGCAGTGGCTTCATGCCATTAAGTGTCCATAATTGCGAAGCGCGCGTACGTTAAGTGGGGTATGGTGGCGTATGGAGCATGTACATTATAGCGAGGCGACTTTAAGTGAAGCAACGTTAAGCGGGGTATGCCTGTACTTAGTCGGTTTCACTTGACAACCACAACAAAACTATAAGCACTCCAGGATTGAAAGTGGGAGCAAACAGAAGCTTACTTGATGTTTGTGCTGGGATTGCCTACACCTGGATAACAGCGTGTGTTTTAACAAGAGGATAGGGACAGGCTGCCTCTGTTTATAGGACTGGAAGCATAGTAACAATTATGGGGAGGTATCTGGATATTACAATACCCTCCCCCTTTGGGGCTTCACAGCTAGCATTTCCTATCAGAAGTGAGGACAGTTGCTTTCATGCTGCTAGAATCCCAACAGAAGTAGCACCCAACACAATTCAGTCATTAAAGCCTGTAATTTGTTACTTATTCTTCTATAAGTAATACGTTGCAGCACATTAACTAAATAAAGCTTCAGACTGCTCTGAAATCTAATATGGGCTGTCAACCACTAAGCTGCTAAAAGTATTCAGCTGGGGTGTTATGAGGTCTGGCCACAAAACAGGCCATTAACTGGATCTCAGGAGCCAAAATTGTATTCTCAGTATGTTCTCTTCAGCAGAGATAACTCAATGGGGAGCAGAGGATATTGTTTCACCATTGGCTTTCTTAAAAGGGGATGTTCTGTAAAGCGGACTCGTTTGCAAAAGTTACCTACTTTCCCGATGCTCTGCTTCAGAAAAAAGGGGTGGGGAAACATACATTACTGAATCCCAGCTCTGTGGTGGTAGGCACATTTATTTGAAAATAAATTCCACCAAAATCAATGGGGCATACTTTCAAGTTTAAGATCAAGCTCAAAGTTACATTTGGCATCTGTAAATATTTTTAGCTTTATGTAGTGGGGGCATATGCCTCTGTCAAGATCTTAAAACTTGTTTAACTGTCCTGGCTGCAGGCCAGGGAAACCTGAACACTAGTTCTGTGGAGGGGCTGGGGGCTGGATAAGTGAAGACTCTTGGAATCCTAAAAAACAAAACATTAATTCCCAAGATTATTTGGGGGAGGCTGAGGTGTTTAACCCACTTTCCAAATGGCTTAAACTTGCAGTGAACAAATGTACCCAATATATTAATGGTTAGTGCAGGCAAAACTGCTGCTTCCCTGTTGGCTATGAACTTTGTTTCCTGTTATGTGAGCTTCAAAACAAAAGCATGTGGAGCTTAAAACAGTGAAGAGCAGACAGGGGCTGATAGACAGGTAATACTCCTGATCCCTGAAGCAGGGCATGACAATGTGGGCCACCTCTTAGAAATTCTTCCTACCAATTTTGACTGTAGTTAAAGCTTACGTTGGCACAAAGCTTACGTTGGCACAAAGCTTAACCAACAGATGCTGTTAACCAAGATTTGGATTCACTAATAGGTCAAAAACCCCTTACAGTTTAAGAGCGTACCTATAGCCAACAGATATTTCTATCAACCTTTAAAAAGCAAGGAAATTGGGCAGCTATAGTGAATGCACCGAGGAGCAGGAGACCAGACCTCCTCTCTGAGATATTGCACTGCCCTACAAATGTGTCAAAATGAAAACACAATTTGGGTTGGTCTTTCACAGTCCAATCCACTTCCTGTATAGTTTGGGAGACTTTGGGAGGGAGGGGCAGGAGGGAGGGGATAGGAGGGAAAGGTTGGGTTTTATCATTTGCATCTTTAAAAATGAAAAGCAATTGCAACACAGAAGTACTTTTTGAACATGGCTGATTTTTAATTAATTTTAGCAAATTATGAGACCTCTAACAGAAAAAAGTCCAACAGGGTCTGGATTTTTTACTCCTTTTTCCCCAACTTTAAACTCTGGTTTCTCTGAGCGTTTTGTGTATTGCCTTGAAAACTTAAACAAGCGTTTCTGAGTTCAGGACTATTAAGTTTAGTAAGATTTTGTTTTGAAATGAGCTTATGGGAAGCAGCAGAGTGGCATGGGGGTATTTTCAATTTAACATGGTGGAATGCAGTCAATCCATTATCATAGTGTATAATACTAGTTTCAAATGTGGCTTAACAGTGTGGTCTACATCCACCATGCCAATTTAAGCCTTAGCCATAGTTTAAGCAACCAGGCAGAATTCTTGCAAGAGAGCATGCAACTGTGGTTAAGACCTGGAAATGTTTATAAGCGATATCCAGTGGATCCACCCACCAGTGGAACAGATTCCCCCTCCCTCTGCAGCCCCCACCCAAATTTGCTGCAGAGGATTGCAGGACCCTCTGGAGCAGCTGGTGTGTGTTATGAGGGAGGGGGGAAGGAGAGAGAGAGACTGACTGCAGTGGGGAAAAGAGGAAGAATTTGCATTGCATGGCCAGAAGTCCACTCATACAGCATTAGGTGTCACCCTAAGTGTTTTGATCACAGCCACAAACCAACATGCACAAAGAACAGTAATTGCTCTGGCAACAGAGTAAGCCAGCCCAATTCATCCAATGAGTTGTCATACTGAATAAACAGTACAAATATGGCGAATGAAACCTGTTAGTCAGAGTGTCTAAGTGCTTGTAAGCACAACTCACCCACCGTGAGTGATGAGATAGAATAATTCTGTCACTGAAACATAATCAGCAAAAGGCCGCCTGCCCCACAGCAGCTCCTTTGTGATTACGCTTCTCCAGCAACATCTACCTCTAGTACTTCATATTGTCAGAGGCTGTGCTGCTGAGTCTGAGATAATATACAAAAGCAATTTGCTTTTGGCGTAGCTTAAATTGTTCACCGGAGCCATGAGAAACCCCTGCAGGCTTAGAACTCAAGCTTCATCATTCAGAAGTAGAGGGGATCTGCTAACAGTTAATGGTGCTTGTAGCTCAGCAGAGGTACAGATACACCCCTAGTTGTTTTGAATACTACACACATACATTAACTCAATATGAACTCTCCATTTCAGGGCTTCTTTTAGCTTTCCGAAGGGAAAAGAAGTAGCTGTTGGCTTGTTACCAAGAGCAACTCTTCCCTCTGCTCCAGCGTGACAAATTTGAGCTATCCTGCACTTTTTGCACTAGACAAGGAAGTGGGCTATCAAGAATCTGCCTGCTGCTGCTAGACATTTGGCTAAAGTAGGAATGGGGAAGCTGCAGATGGTATAACTGCCATCATCCCTGACAACTGGACATACTGGCTGGGGCTGGTGGGAGCTGAAGTCCAAAACATCTGAAGGGCACCACACTGGGGAAGGCTAAACTAAAGGGTGTTCTTCAAAGAGGATCCTAAAAACTACACCAAAATTAAGATGAGCAAGCTACCATACATTGCATCAGACCACTGGTAATAAAATGGCAGGAGTCTCATATCATGCAGGATCTTTCCCACTGCTCACTAGCCTAGCCTTTTAATACAATGTAAACACTGAATCTGGGATGTTCTGCATGCAAATCATATGCTCTACTTCGGAGGTTCCTAAACTGTGGTCCGTGGACCACAAGCTGTTCATGAGCTTCATTCAGATGATCCATGGGATGTCCACTTTAAATATTCATGTTGATTTTTCAATTGTATTTTTATTGCTTCTTTTACTTCTTATATTGCATTTTATTGTATTATTAGGGGGACTCTGCCCCCCTGCTCACTTTGTTCACTAACCAGCGACTCCCCACCCCACACCGAGGGATTCCCAAACAGATCACCCTACTCACCCACCCCAACAGGTCACTAAGATTCCTCGTCTCTTCCCCCTCCCAACAGGTCACCAAGCTAAGCTTCCTCCTCTCCTCCCATTTAGACTTCCTGTGAGCAGGGAGGCAACCAGCTGAGGTGAGCAACACAGGAACAGTGGGGAGCGGCCAGGGCAGCACCTCAGCCCCATCCTTCCCTTCCACCATCTTCCTCCTTCTTGGCTTCCACTGCTGAAGTTGTCAGTGATATATCAGGATAACTGTTGCAGAATTTGGTCCAATGCTGTATTAATTTGCCTATTTCATATTCCATTTACTAGTCAAATATTTATGTCTGCTGTATTCTCTTTGATTAACATAGCTACTAAGGCTTTGACTGACCTTTGCCCACAGACCCTCAATCTCTACTACCAATATGTGAAACTGGCACAGCCAATGGAACTAGTCAGGCACAAGGAAAGCAAACAGGATTCTGCTCAGCTCTTCCCAAGTCATTTCGCTTCTTCTAATATATGTGTTACAACACATTTTCTACCAGTTTATCTGGATGGATTTTCCAAAGATGTGGGCATTTGAAAGCATTTCTAGCAGCATGATCTTCTTTTTCAGCATTCTACTTGCATTCTTTTTCATAGTCTCTGTGTAGTAATGTAAACTGTCTGCACAGCTAGGCTAGAGTTTTGGCAAGCAACCCACATCCACCAAGGGACATGGCTCTTACCTTGCCATTCAGTTCTTTCAAGTATCACAGCAGCTGCCTCTAGGCCAGGTGTGTGGAATCTCTGGCCCTCCAGATATTGCTGAACTACAACTCCCAGGACCCCCAACAAGTATGGTCAATGGCCATGAATGTTGGGCATTTTTGTTCTGCAACATCTGGAGGGCCAAAAGTTCTACACACCTATGCTATGGGAACAGTTCTCTTGCTAGAGTGCTTTTTTGGTGGCAATTACCACAAAAAGTACCTCTTCAGCTTTTACCTCCGTCCCCCCCCTCCCTTTTTACAATTATATCTGCCTCTCTTTTTGAGTTTTGTTTCTTTTCTCAGTTCTCTTTTTGGGCATTCCACCCCGATCAGGCTTCTGGCTCTGATGGGCTTTCCCCACAAATGTAAGCCTTGTGGCAGCAAAAATGTTAACACCTTAAATGTTTGTAATTTTAGCCAGTCGCTTCTAGTTGCACCTCAGCCTAAGTGTCACAAGAATTATGAAGTCAATTTGTTTGTGGACTGAGGGGCTGGCAAACAGGCTGATATACACATTTGAAACCATCTTTGCTTAATTCTAACCAAATCTCTTCAATTGGAAACCAACGTTTTAATGGCAAATAAAAGTGTTTTTTTAAAACTACAATACAGAGGAATTCACTTAATGTTTTAAGCAGCAAAAGCTTTTCTTTTTGCCCACCAAGGCATTAATCTCTCAGTATCTATAAAGGAAGGTTCCAACCATTTCTCTCACCCTAGGACAACAAACAAAATTACAGATAGAGGCCCTCTGGGGTGCCTTCTTGTTTCTTATAAAGAACATTTTCTTTAGATTTTTTGAAGTCTTCATTGGTTACTTTCATTCTCCGTTCCCGCAGAGCCATCAAGCCAGCTTCTGTGCAAATTGCCTGCCAGAGAGGGAAGCCTCTGGTTAGAAAATTATGGATCTCACTTATATTAAATGCAGTGAAAAGATAATTTTCAGTAAGCAATACTTGCAATATTGTCCAGCCAAGGCTGCAATCTTATGCAGACTTACTTAAGAGTAAGCCTCATTGCACTAGTAGGGACTTACTTTTAATTAAACCTGCATAAGATTGGGATATCAGTCTGTTAACAATGGTTCTTCGCTTCACTAAAGAAAAAGGCAGTTTGACTGAAATGCACAGTAATCATTCCCTCTCCGTAATGAACCCTCGTGGAAAAGACACTGTCACAGCAGAGTCCAATGCTTTTCTTCAACATTTGGGCAATGTGCCAGAACTGACACTTATCACAGTGGAAATTTTTACAATGAAGCATGATTGGGTTTAGGCAAGGAAATGGAGGAGAAATCTCATCAGTCAGCCATGGTGCATCCACCATTGAAAGGCAAGGAAGCAAATAAATAAATAAAATAAATAAAAGCACACAAGTGGGAGGCCAGGGCTTGTTTTCAACTCTGGCACTTATTGCTGAGGCTTGAGACCGGGCCAGTGTTGCCCTGATGCCTTGTCCGAGGAGCACGCTCAATCACATTTTATTGGCCGTTCTGTGATTTTATCGTTTTATCATTTCATCATTATTATTCTTATTATTTATACCCCGCCTTTTGGCCAAAGGCCCTCAAGGCAGCTTATGAAGAAAAATAAACACAGGTGTAGAAATACAATAAAAACAATACAATTTACAAAAATTAAATTAAATAACAAACAACATTACCATTATCAGCACCGCCAGAAAGAGGAGGTGGTGGTACATTTTAACATGTACATCACCTTTAGATGGCTTGTAATAGGCAGTACATAAACACTTTTATATCTAATTAAAAGACCCCAACTGCATCCTCCCCCACGCTCCCCGCAAAAACCAATCTACAAGCACCAATGATTCACTACAAGCTTTAACATCAAGGAGGCAATCTTGTGAAACCTCAAAGCTTTAGCAGGCTCCTATTTTCCTGCTCTCTGGGTGTCTGGCAAAATGTTCAGGCATTTCTTTCATTTCCAATTAGTTTTTTCGCATAGCAATGGCCTGCCACTTCCAAATATCAATGACTTTCTAAGTGGGGGTGGGGATGGCTGACCATCATGGAAAAGATTCCCATGACACTGGGCATTTGTTATCAGGCAAGCAGAAAGATGCAATTTCTAGTAAAAGAAAACCCCTAACTTTTCAAAAAATCAAGAGTGTTCAGGCAACAGTTCCTCTAAGAGCTGGTAAAAGTAAAGGCATTTGTGAGGGGATGAAACATGTGAGGAAAGGAAGCTCAGATGATTCACCCTACGTGGGGAAACTTAATTACTTATCTTACCTTAATATCAGCACCAGACAGATCATCTTTCGCCATAATCAGCTCATCCAGAGTGACGTCATCTGCCAAAGTCATTCTGCTAGTATGAATTTGAAAGATACGCTTCTTGGTTTTCTCATCTGGCAGAGGGAATTCAATCTTCCTATCAATGCGTCCTGAGGATTAGAAAAAAACAGGCAGCTCAGATTTTTACCAGAAGGACAAACAGCTGGAAGGATTTGCTTGGGAAGTGGCTTCAAACTGAGACAAAATCATTTCTTGTTTAAATGCGGCAGTGCAACTGCTCACTGGGGCAGGGTATCACCAACATGTCACCCCAGATGCTGAAAGAATGGCACTGGCTGCCCATTAACTACCAGGCCAAGTACAAGATTTTGGTTCTGGTCTACAAAGCCCTATACAGCTTGGGACCAGGATACCTGAAAGATCATCTTACCCTTTATATACCCAGCCGATCACTGCGCTCTGCAGGTGAGGGCCTCCTGCAGATACCATCTTATTAGGAGGTGAGTTCAGCACAAAATAGGAAGTGGACCTTTAATGTAGTGGCACCTACCCTTTGGAATTCCCTCCCCTTAAATATTAGACAGGCACCATCTCTGTTATCCTTGCAGTGCCTACTTAAGACTTTCCTCTTTCAACAAGCCTTTTAAGTAGAGACCTTATCCCAGTCTGCATCTGTGCTGGAATTACTTTTAAAAATATATTAAAACAAAGCATCTTAAAGTTTGTTTTGTTTTTCAATTGTTTTAGAGTGCTTTTAGTGTTTTGTTTGTCATCCTCTGGGAAGAAGGGTGAAATATATATTTAATAATAAATAAACCAACCATATTTTTGTACTTTCCCCTCCACAGTTCACATGTACCCCCTGATTAATGGGGCTAAGCATTTCTTGAGGTTTCATAAGCTACATTCTTCTGTGATGTTTATCTCCTGTCTTTCTTCCATGGAACTCAATATGGTCCCCACAGGGTTCCCAGGCTATCTCCTATATAGGTACTGACCAGAGGCAGATCTGCTTTTAGCTCCAGCAAAGTTGTTTCATTATTTGTCTTCAGAACGTACCCTGGGATCTGGTAGGTGGAACTGGAACTGCTCACATTCACCCTTACCTTTCCTTTTCTACTCCTACCTCTTTCTGTCTTCAGAATCTAGATCAGCCTTTCCCAACCTTTGGATCCCCAGATGTTGCTGGACTGCAACTCCCATCAGCCCCAGCCAGCATGGCAAATGGTCAGGAATGATGGGAACTGTAGCAGTGCCACATTATTAGTATTGTTATTAACAACAACCATACAAACAACAATAACAATAACATTAGTATACCGCCTCATAGCCGAAGCTGCTCTCTGGGCGGTTTACAACAATTAAAAACATTAAAAACAAATATACAAATTTAAAAACACTTTTTAAAAAAACAATTTAAAAACACACATACAGTAATGGCATTATATAACTAATAAAGACTAAGCTATAGAAAGGAAGCTCTTAACCTACTGAAAAACTGCAACATTCTAAGTATTTCTTTATTGAATTTACATCCTGCCCTCCCTTTCAAAGGAGCGCAGTCAAATGTAATATATGAAGAGCAGCAGCAATATTAATATTAATAAAATAATAAAGAACTTGCAATTGAAGGATCACCTGGCCTGATTAAAGCTGGATCCAGTGTTTCTATTCTGTTAGTAGCCATGATCACTTTTACGTCTCCACGTGAGTCGAACCCATCTAACTGGTTCAGCAGCTCCAGCATTGTACGTTGGATTTCCCTTTCACCTCCTGAATTTGAGTCATATCTTTGGAGGAAAGGGAACAGAACCAAAGTAAGTTGCATTGCAGCAGTTTCCACATAAGATGATGCTTCCCTTTATATTCTAAATAAGATCACTGAGCGATCAGAGGCAAATGGGTTATGACACATGCAATGGCTACATAACAATCTTTTTCCCCGTAAGATGTATCATTGTCAAGATTCAGTAGACCCCCTCCGGTTAAAGGCACACCAGTTCCTATGGCCTAGAGCATGTCATGAGGAGACCAGTAACTTTGAATTTCCTAACCCGGTGGATGAAATATCCCATGAAGCTGGATGGGTGGGAGGCTGGACTCAAACTGATATACAAATGGCACTGCCTTGCTTGTACTTGCTTAGTTTGCACTGTGTTAATGCTGCAGGTCTTTTCTGCCCCTTCTCATCCCTCACCACCCACAACTTGCAGTATCAGAAAAACCCTTCAATGTGGAAAAGAGGTGCTTTTACAAATGTCATAAACTTTTGCACACATAATTTGCTCTGTTTAACACAGTTACATTTCAGAGTAATGCAGAAGCTAATTATTAACTGTTATCCTGGCTTTCTTTGTTTCTAAACATGACTGTTTTAGGTTCCAGTGATGATTAGGTCTTACAAATTACACAAATGGCTCAGCAAGAGTACAGTGTAAGAATGCTCTGGCACCTATACCACATCAGAATCTAGCATCATCATATCTTCAAACTTACCCCCGCCAACAACGAGGGCTAGAAATGTTTTAAAATGAAAGCTGGGATTATCAGGATTCTAGCAAAAGTCTGTGAGCAAAAGAAAACTAACGTTTGGGGAGGGCAGCATGCAACACAGCTATCATGATCCACAAACTCTTATCACTGAGTGGCTGGAAAGGAAAAAAATGAAACCAATTCAGAGATGTATTTGTTATACTCCATGATGATGGTGATGGACTGCCTTCAAGTCGATTCCGACTTATGGCAACCCTATGAATAGGGTTTTCATGGTAAGCGGCATTCAGAGGTGGTTCACCATTGCCTTCCTCTGAGACTGAGAGGCAGTGACTGGCCCAAGGTCACCCAGTGAGCTTCATGGCTGTGTGGGGATTCGAACCCTGGTCTCCGTATCCAAGTAAAAACAATGCCTTACCTTTTGGTACCTATGGCATCAATTTCATCAATGAAGACAATTGATGGAGCATGCTCCTCAGCTACTCGAAACAGTTCACGAACAAGCTTTGGACCATCTCCCAGGTACTTCTGTATAAGCTCAGAACCAACCACTCTCAGGAAGGTGGCAGAGGTTTGGTTTGCCACTGCTTTTGCTAATAATGTTTTACCTGTTTGATTTTCAAAACACAGGTAAGTTAGAGCTTGCACTCACTGTGACTAATCTGCATTACACAGGTACACTGCCTGCAACTTATGGCTTAACCTTTAAATTAATCTAACAAATCAGCTACAGCTTTGGAAGTATTCACATGCTTCGAAACTGACTCTACAATCTGAACTCATGGTTCCTGGGGAAAGGTCCATCACTGGGGGGCAGGGAAGAAGCTATTTAAAGGAATCCCTGGAAAACAATATTTGTCATGGCCACATCTAGTAAAAGATTTTTAAAAATAATTTCAATACATTCAAGATGGTGTACAGCCAAAATTTAAAGAAGCAAAATCAATGCATAAAATATCAAAGTTAGTTTGTTAAAAAAACAACAGACAATATAAAATAAAAACAGACCTAATAAATAGACAAAGGGTTTGAAGAACATTTTACAAACTCAATGTACAAAGGCGCAACGGTAGGAAAAGGCCGTAACCTGCCCCCAAAGATGGCAAAGAGGAAGCAGTCTGGGCTTCCTGCAGGACAGCATCCTAGAGTTTCAGGACTGCAACAGAGAAGACCCTATGCCTTGTGGAGCCAACCTGGCCTCCATGTAAGATAGTATTTTCAGCAGTGCCTCACTGGTAAATGTTACATGTTCCGATTGTGCGCATTCATACATGGGAGAAAACACTCTGCTCAATCATTCAGGGCGCAGTGTAACATGTGGTACCTTCATTTTCAAAAGGGCATCTCTTGCAACTGAGGGCTTGGCCAGACACTACTTCTGGAACCTAGCATGCGAGGGAGGGTTTGGGGCTCATGCACGCCTATACCCTGTCTACTCTCCCTGCACATGTGTGCGTGTGTGTGAGAGCGTGCGCATGCACACACACACCAGGCAGAAAGGAACATCTCATCTGCTAGACTACGATATTCATTTTTCCCTGGACCTCTCACCATCTATGCCTGGATAAAGCTGCATCAAGTGTAGGAAGGGGAAATGAGGGGGGAAGGGTTTAAATTCAGTGGTACAGCATCTGCTTTGCATGCAGAAGGTTCCAGGTTCAATCCCTGAAATCTCCAGGTTGGGCTGGGAAAGACTCCCTGCCCGAAACCCTGTAGAGCTGCTGCCAGTCAGTGTGGATAATACTGAGCTAGATGGACTAATGTTCTGACTCAGTACAAGGCAGCATCCTATGTAGACCCAGGACTTTTCTCACAAGGTTCGGGTTACAACAACTGACCAGGCCTTGACCAATTTAAAGAATAAGTCTGTAAATGCACATTTAGTGAGGAAGGCTAGCAAACAGGCATTCAAATGATGACGCCTATTACCTTCTATAAATGGGGCAGAGGCAAACTGTAAATCTAGAAGGCAACTCCTGATGGATTCTCTCAGGGTTAATTAGCTCTTACTCCAAACACTGATCAGAAATATTAAGATGGTTTGTTTTTGCTAAATAAATGCCATCTTATTAAGCTACCGAGATGAACAGGTTCACTGCACCTCTGCTGTGAGAGAGCACAACTGCCTGACCTCTTTGCTCTTCTATAGGAGCAGCAGAAAGGAAAATCGGCTGAAGGAGATACATTAAGCTTTACCCTTCACCAAGCATGCAAACCTTGGTGCACATCCTGTGTTTCCAGACCACATTGTTGTAAAGAACAATGCCAGGGATAACAGCAAGACCCTGACATTCCAATCTCTAGGTAAAGCCCTGAGGGTCAGATTGTTTCAATATTTAGAGAGATTTTTTTATTTCAATGTACAGATATATAAAACTAGAAAGAGAGAATAGCAGTACCTGTACCAGGTGGACCATATAGAATGACTCCTTTGGGTGGCTTTATACCCATCTCTTCATAATATTCAGGATGGGTCAAAGGGAGCTCCACGGACTCCTATAGGGAAGAAATGGCATGCAGCTTCAAAGCACTAATCAATTTGTATATCAGCCCGAGGAAACAGGTCACAGCAAGGCTCTTCCTGGCTTAAAAAATCACAGACCAGGCAGTGCATTGATGATCAGGATCAACATTTTCAAAAGTGAATGTCAATGCTGAATATTTTAAAACAGATGCCCATAACTCTAATGTTTCTGCTGGAGCCCCAGAATGGCACAAGAGCTGGAGCATCAAGCTGAGAAACAAGAGCCCCAAGATACAGAGGGTTGTATTTCACTCAACTTGGGTAGTCTCAGGCAATTCTGTTAGCCTAAACTCCCTCATGGAAGTAAAAGGCACAATCGCCTTGGAAGGGACTGGGATAAAAGGTTAAAATGTAAAAGTTTATACTGTTATTTATTTAAGGATTTCTACACTGTTCTACATTCAGAGAACACCTGAGCAGCATACAGAAATAAAATATAAAGCATAAATACATATAATAAAAACAATATTAAAAATAAAAACCAATCAGTATTAAAAACTAATAGACTAGTTTTGGAAGGCTTGGGACAAAACAGTAAGTTTTCAAAAAACTTCAGAAACATAACAATGTTGGGGTTTTCTTAATTTCTACAGGAAAAGAATTCCAGAGAACTGATGTCTTAGTGCTAAAAACACATGCCCAAGTCACAGCATGATTTGCAACAGAGACGTGCGACACCACAGACAGATCTTCACTTGGCTGCATCTCTGTACTGAGCTAAACAAACACAACTGGAGTTGCAGCAATAGTTGAAGTGGAGTTTATATTACATTTTAAAAAATCATAATGTAATCCAATGTTCTGACAGTTCCTTCTTTTATCAGTGCTAAAAGGGTGAATACCTTAATTTCTTGAATCTGGTTATCTAAGCCTCCAATATCTGCGTACGTCTCTTGCGGGGCTTTCTCCACCTTCATCACTGTAACTAAAGGATCTGTGTCATCCATCAGGACTCCTATCACAGCATGGACCTAATCAAAACAGGCAGCAGCACCAATAAATAAAGTAGCATGTCCCTCACATGGGAGGGGTAACACATTTATGTGAGTGTTATTCTTATTACAAGCAAGGAGCAAGGCATAAATGATATTAACCCAAAGTCTGCAGGTCAGCTCACTTGGTCAAAATCACCACCAAACAAGTCAGCAGCAACCACAAATAACTTTAACTACTGAGTCGAGCTAGTATTTGTGTTTTTTGGTTTCTGTACACTTGGCCCTGACCATGTCCACACATGTGACTGTGTGTAGGATGAATAACATGACCTAGGTTGTTCACTGGTACAACTACAGCATCATAGCAACGATCCCCATGAAAAATTCATCTGAACTTCAGATGCTGCTGTCAGATTGCTGCAGCCTTATCTGCAGACAGACCAAGTTGCACTGTAGGTTCTCCACACAATCTGAAGCACATGTTCAAGTGAGGATGGCTCAGGTTCCATCACTGCAATACCAGCTGCAAAGATGACAAGAAACTGGTCCCATCGCTTTGCATTAGCTCAGATGTCCAAACAAACTGGCAGAAGCAAACAGAGCAGCAGACAAGTAATCACCCTCTCATGAAAATATTTTCAAAGCTGATCAAGAGAGGACAAGGTTTTTGCTTTTCACCACACCTTTCCATTCCACTTCAGAGAAGCCACAACTTGGTCCTGTTCAAATGATAAGGACTTCAGGGAGTTGCAACTAGTTCACTCCATTGATTACATGTGACCAGCTCTCTCTCATTTGCTTGCTAAGGTCCTTTATTATCTGTTGCCCTCCTCTGAATTCTCTCCATTAAGTTTGCATCCCTCATAAAATTTGTTTTGACCAGACTACAAGAGGTGATAAAAATATGCCTGAGGCAAACTTGGATTGCAGCAGAGAGTAAGATAAGAAGCAGGCCCACTCCATTGGCTGGGCTAGAACTAGCTCCACTTGGCTCACTTTCTCCCTTAACTCTTTCTATTCCAGCTGGTCATAGGAAGAATATAAAAACTGGTGCCTAAATTTGCTTGTTTTCTTCCCTCGTCATCCTTTTTCCCTTTTGTGTCATGTCTTTAGATTGTAAGCCGGCAGGCAACTTTCCAGCTATAGAGTGGGGTAAAAAGGGTACACACTTTCAGAGGCAGGCTAAACATCTTTAAAAATGGCGTTAATTACCTTATGATTAAGTAGAACTGAACACCCTGGCTCCAGCAAATCCTTGTCTACAAAAGAGAGAATGCTGACATAGTGCTCCGATCCCACTGATGTCGATACGATGGCATGATTATCATCAATGATCTCCTCCAATGTCCCTACAGACATTGGGGTCCCTCTCAGATCATCCACCTTTGATCTCTCTTCCTGCAGACAAAAATAAGATGTAATGATGTGTTACAAATTGCCCATCCTCACCAACCTTCTATGTCTATGGCTGAGTGAAGATTAATAGGGTCACTTTTGGTGGCAGCCTCTACCCCTCAAAACAAGGCAATGCCTAACCGTACACATGTTCAGAAAACAAGGACCTCAAACTAATGCCATTATGTTGAAGGAGAAAGGCTTGGGGACCAGGTAAAATCTTCAGTTAATATTGCCAGAGTTTCCTAGATTTTGTAAACTTCCTCACTATAGGGAAATCCTCAGTTACCAAACGGAGGCTGGCTGATGCTTGTGTTTTGTTGTGGGCATGCCACTGTCTTTTTGCCCAAACTCAATTCCAATTCCACCTAACTGCCAACAGTAGGACGTATGTGTGTTCCAACACTTTGGTCGGCTGGAACATAATGATCTTGATAGATGGATATATATTGTATCTCTGAGCAAACAGTTAGGCTGGGGTATGAAAGGTACTTACCCTTCCCTGCTCCAGGACCAGCAAGAACATAAAACTGACAATTGGTTCTGTGTAAGTGTTCACCTACTGAAGTGAAGTTCCACAACATCTAGCTTGCTTTATGCCACATTATCCTTACCTAGAGCTGATGAGCATCATGTATCCTTCTCAAAACACTTCTATATTGTTTTAAGACCCCTGAATACATCCAAACCTTTTAAAATGAAGTCTTCATGATTACAAGAGTAAGCTATATATATGATGCACTGGATTTTAAAGTGCAGAAATAACCCAAGTTCATTTTGTTGTCTATGAAATAAGCCTAGTTTAAGAAACATGTCAAGTTTCATGAACAATTTTGAATATGTGCCAGCAGGACCGAGCCACCCCCCTCCAAATCCATTCTCTGCTGGTGTTTTTAAAATCACTTTTCACTTAATCTTTGATTAGTCTTTGATGTTCAAATTACAGACAATGGGTTATGTCCAACGTAGCATTAAGTTAAAGTCACTTAGTGGTATACTTGTTTCAGCGGTGAAATGTTTTGCACCAGCAGAATGTTGTTGTGCCAGAGAATGCATAAGCAGGTTGCTGGTAACTTTGTTGCCCAAAAGATTGCATGATCTGTTGTGCAATGAGTTTCTGCAAGCACAACTGTTGCAACATTACTCGCCCTTGTGCTAGTGGACAGAGAACACTGGATACTGCACAATATCCATACAGCATTTAGTAAAGTATATATATTTGATGATAGCACATTTAAAATTTTAATCAATAATGGAAAAAGCTGTGGCATTTTAGAGACATGTGCTTTCCCCAGGCAATGCCTATTTTGCAAAATTAATTAAACAGACTGAAGGTGGAAAGCATATATATAAACAAATGGGCTGAGATACAATGGAGGATAAAATTAATAACCAAAAAAAGTCAGGAGGGGGGTCATTTTCTTCTCTATATATACCTCTTGCTTTTCTTCCAGAGGTTTCATCTGTTCCTGGTTTCTGATGAATTCTTCCTCCATTAAAAGGTAATCTTTAATTCTTTCCAGTTTCAACAGTTTAAGTCGGCATTGGGTGTGAGGGGTTACTATAATTAAAAAAAAGACGAAGAATAAAATATACAATCTGTGTGGGTGAAACTGTGGGGAGAATAATGCTTTCTCCATTCTTTGGGACTATCAACTAAATTGGCTTTAAGCTCCTATCTTTTGTCTAGGATTCCTACTTTTCCTCCTGCCACTGATACTGCTATCTTACTGAATGAATATGAGACAGCACCAAATGGAAGCATGCCTACCTTGTAGGGATGGAATTTCAAAAGACTCCTGGGTGGAGAAGCTATATGCCAGCGGGCTGCACCAGAATTCTCTGGTAGAGCTCCTATAATTATTAATACTATTGCTATTACCTACTACTACTTTTAATTCATAATTTGACTTCAGTTTTGAAGGATAAATGTGTTGATTTATTATTTATTTTACTGACAACATCTGCATACCACCCAACAACTTAACTTTCTCACACAATTTACAATGCCATAAATATTTTTAAAAACATACAAATATTTGCAATAAAATTAGAAGAAATAAAACGACCAGCAACAAATAATATAAAATAGCATTAAAATTATTAACGGCAATACTATGTCTACTCAAAAGTAAGTCCTAGTGAATTCAATGGAGCTTACTTTCAGGTAAGTGGGGTTAGGATTGCTGCCTAAAAGATTAATTTTAAAATCCCTGGGAAATTAAAAAGGTCTTCACATGGCACCAAAAGATAACATGGACACCAGACAAGTCTTTCTGAGAGGGCATTCCATAATCAGGACACCATCATTGAAAAGGCTCTCTTTCCAGCAGGCCCGCCCTTAGCATGTGCGGGGCCCGGGGCAAAAGCATATTTTGGGGCCCCCCACATTCTTTCTCTCTTTATATATATATATTTATACCAGAGCATATGCTTGAATCCTGATGTATTACTCAGGATTCAGAATAGCATCACAATGACTTATGGCTGGTCCTCACTTTTGTGGCTTGTCTGCTACTTCTGCATAGTCAAGTTCCACACTGCACTGTAATATCTGAAATGTGGAGTTGTTATGTACTCTGACGCTCCCATGTAGTCCCAGGTGTGTCCAGTGCAGCATGGTAGAAACCTGACCAGGCTGAAACATCAACCATGCTACTAGATTCATGGAAGAATCAGCTCTTTGTTAATGCACTCTGAGATGTTGTATATTTACTTTCTAAGGATACAGACTAGGTATTAATCTGCTGATGCATTTGTGTTAGGTTTACACTGAGATTGATCATGCAGACTATAAGGAATCAAACCATAGCCATTAAGTTCAAATGTAGCCTGCATGGTAGGACTGTTTGCACAGCAGCCCTCCGTTCCCTACCATCACAAACCAACTTTTGCAGACCAGTCATGCAGAGAAACAAAATGCCTTTGGAACAAACAAGTGTTGGTAACCCAAGCAGGTGGGACAAGCCATGGCAGCCTTTGTCAGCCTGGTACCACCAAGATGTTTTGGACTACCATTCCTATCAGGCCCAGCATGCTTGTGCTGGCTGGAGCTGATGGGAGTTACAGTTCAAAACATGTTGAGGGCACCAGGTTGATGAAGGCTGAGCTACAGGTCATAGGGGAAGACACCCAATCCTCCAAAACCCTTCCTAACCTCAAATTTGATATTAATAAGATCCCCAGGCCTGAGAGCATTCAAAGTGAGCATATCCATGGGGCTTTCTAGATGAAAAATGTTTTAGAGCGCAGGTTAGCCCTACATCCCATCTTTAGTTACGGGATCCTTGATGGTCCCCAGAGGAAGGTACAGGGGAACCTAAGATCACACAGAATGGGGGGGAAAAAACCCTTTTTAATCAGAATAGTGTTGTAATAATGCGCTGTGGTTCAGTGGTAGAGGATCTGCTTTCAATGCAGAAGGTCCCAGGTTCAATCTCTGGCAACAGGTAGGGCTGAGAGAGACCCCAGGTCTGAAATCCTGGAGAGCTGCTGCAGCTGAGTTTCCCGCATTTGGGGAAATCGCAGGGGTCAGCGCACCCAGAGTGCAATGAATGAGCCTCACCGTAGGAAAACCACCTTCATGATCATGCTATCTCCCCTGCCAGGTAAGAGCTGCTGCCAGTTAGACCAATGGTCTGACTCGATATAAGGCAGCTTCATATGTTCCTATAAGTGGCTGGAATTCCCCACAGTTTGGCTGCCTAAATCTCATTGACATCATTGGAATTTAAGCTGCTTTATCATGCACAGGATTCCAGCCTTTGGCTGCAATCTAGCACAGTGTTATGGCTGCAGCCCTATACATATGTCCCAGGGATTGAAGTCCCACTGAACTCATTGGAGCTTACATCTGAGTAGACATGTATAGGATTGCACTGTTAGTGTGCTTAAGTCCACTGAAACCAGTAACCTTGTTCATTATGCTGTAAGTGAGATGAAATCTAACAAAATGGGGGGGAGGAGTTTAGACTAGATATAATCCTGGAAGGAAAAGTTTTTTGGAAGTTGTGAAAATAGGACAGACCATGCCTGTATGTTTCCGTTAGTCAAATTATGCCTTGAGCTGGCCTCTATTAGCTGTTAGTAATAAGTTGGAAAGCCTGCTGCTTGTAATGGGTCTATCGCTTTAGCTTTTAACTGGTGCCTTGGACCTGTTGACAAGAAATATGAGAGGATTTACATGATTGGGTCATGAGCACACAAGCCTTCTATCTCCTGCAGGCAGATAAATTTGTAGCATTGTTTCAAGAAGGTGGCCTTGGAACAAGCAAGCTGCCTTCGTTGTGGGTTCTGCTTAAACTTTAGCAGTAATTAAGGAGATTCTCCTTTCACCATTGCACAGACAGAGCAGACCTTCTGCATGCATACTCTGTCATAAGCATTTGGCAAACCCCAGATACCCTTTCCTCACTCTCACACTCTCTTTTGGCGAAGCATGGAACAAACTATGCATATCAGAGAGTGCTGCAAATGATAACGCAATAAATCAGCAATAAAGAAAATATATTAATCTACTTTCTGAAGAACAGTGCATGACCCCCATAACGTTTAAGTACCTTTAAATCTCATTGACTTCAACGGCAGGAGCGGGATGGGGTGTAAGTTAAGTATGTGCTTAACTATATATTAAAGAGAGGCTAACTCTGCCTATATTCAATTTATTGTTATTATTATTATTATTATTAATTATTACCTACACTTACTTAATTAAATTTATATCCCACCCTTACTCCCAAAGGGAGTCAATTGGTTTGCATGCAAAAGTCACAAGATTGCAAGATATACTCCAAAATGGACTGAGCAAAAAGGTCTGTTCTATGGCTTTGCTCTCCTACCTCTGAGCCCTAGATATTTTCTTAGGGCTTATGAGCTATAGAAACGAAGTCGAAGGAGCTCATGCCAGAAAACTTTCAGATCTTTCAAGTAAATGGGGAAGGGGAGAATTTTCCTCCAGGGACGATGACAAAAAAGGGACAATGACAATACATTCAACAGGATCTAACAACGACAACAACAACAACGCAAAGGCAGCAGTTTGCATGTAGGCACAAGGGGAAGAGAAACCAGTCCCCACGAGTTACTGACCAAGTTAAGGCAGCAGGGGACAGGAAGCAGCGAAGAGGAATGTGGAAGACGGAGGAAACTGACAAGACAAGGGGAGAAACTTACACGGCAGCCTTTGCGTGGCTTGCCGGATGGGCTGCAAAGGTGATGCAATTGTGGATTGCTGGAGGAGCCGCTCTCCTCCCTCTGGCAGGCTGGACAGCTCGGCATCCACGAGCGGAAACCTCTCTCGGCCCTGCGAAGCCCTGCGCTCCTCACCTTCCTGGAGGCACAGCGGCTACAACTACAGCTGAGGCCAAGCGCGGGGGCCCCCCAAAGCACGGGGCCGGGGGCAACTGCCCCACTTCCCGGTGCCTTGGGGCAGCTCTGCTTTCCAGTAGCCACAACATATTTCATTTGCTGGGCTCTGAAGATGACCTCAGGGTCAAAGCAGGTATATTTGGAAGGTTGTAGCTGGCTGAAACATAACATGCTCTGCACAAGTAGACATCGTACAAGTTCTGAAATCTGTGATGCAGTAGTAGGCCGATGTTATGAACACAGATGGTTGCCATTGATCTGTCTAGCTCAGACTGACAATAGCTCTCTAAAATTTCAAGGGAAGCAGTCTCTCCCAGCCTTGCCATCTGAGTTTTATAAGCAGAGATGACCAGGACCTTCTGTATGTAACACATGTAGTTCTATTGCTCAGATACAGCCCCTCACTAAGATACATACAAACCAGCTGTGCTTACCCAGTGGAAGTTTGCTGGCAGCATCTGGTCCCTTTGTTTTCTTCTTCTTTTTCCCCACTCGGGTTGGAACTGGGGGCTCATATTTCTTCTTCTTGTCCTTTTTATTCCAAGAATCAAGTAGAGAGAGTCAGAATGGAGACAGAGTTGACCACATGGAAACTTGTGTAAAGCTAGCACCACAATGTGAAGAAATGTGACAGATGACCAGGAACCAGGGAGTCGGAGTCAGTAGAAATGTACCAACTCCGACTTCAAAATAAATTCTGATTGACAATTTTCTTAAAATATAAATTCACAATATCAAAGAAGGTTCCCATGAAGTCACCTGTATTTGAGCATTTCACCATAACTCAGGATAGAAAACATTTTGTGTATCAGTGTATGACACAGGACCCAGATGAAGACAAATGCTGTGATGCCAAGATCAGCGCATATTCAGGCAGCGATAAAAAATGCTCCTACGAGAGCTTCCAGTTTAAAAAGACATTTACAGCCCTTTCCAGGGCTGTGGAGTCAGAAGCAATTTTGGGTGGAGTCAGAGTCGAACAGTAGAAAAATAGAGGAATCGGAGTCGAAGGTTTGGCGTACCGACTCCACAGTCTTGCCAGGAACAGGGTCAACTTCCCCTCTATAACATACAATTTCCTAGACCAGGTATGAGGAACTGCACCGCTCCAGAAATTGTTGAACCACTGCTTCCTGGTGGTTGGGGTTGATGGGAGTTGGAGTGCTACAGGTTTCACATCCGTGGCCTAGACCATTAAAAGGAGAAACACTGAAGCAACCCCAGCCTGCAACTCCTACCAAAAACCAGTCACTGATAAATACCTCTCCCGTCAATGAACTACAACTACAAGTTCCTGACTGCATCCTGAGTGGCCTCTAATCAGTGGTTCCCAACCTGGGGGCCGGGACCCCCAGGGGGGCCGTGAAGTAATCCAGAGGGGGCCGTGAACAGTAAAGAAATGTATTATTTTTTTAATTTTTTAAAGAAGTCTTCACTCCTTCTACACTGTCTGCTTTCCACTGCCTCTGCAGATGACACCCCTCCCTTGCTCCAAACAAGGAGGGACGCCTTTTGCTGAAGCGCCAGAGCGTCTTTCAGGCGCACTAAGGGCAGGCATCTGCCTATAAAATACATGGCAGATGCCAAAGGAGGCTGAGGGTGGAGCTACCAGGAAGAAGAGGGGATTACTATCACTGATTCCTGTCTCCTTGCACTGCCGCTACTGGCAACGCCCTTACTTAGAATGAGAGGAGAGGGCTTCTTGTGAAGCAAACAGAAGCAAGGCTGCAAAGAAAGGCTGCTTTCCCCCTTCCTTCCTGGCAGCCAGCCTGCCTCCCTAGGGGGAGGGGGTCACAAAAAATGTTCAGCTTATAAAGGGGGTCCCGTGCTCATAAAGGTTGGGAACCACTGCTCTAAAGGATCACCACTGACAATCTCAAGTCCAGAAAACAGGCTGAGATAATAAATCCTCCTCTGTGCTGCTGCTATTCTTGGCAGTAGGAGCTAATATTTTACACACTTCTACGGCCTTGGAAATCAAATGTCTGGAGAAACATGGTCTACCTCCAAGACTAATCAGCCCATTCAAAGCACAGTTTGTCAAAGAGAACTGTTACTCAGCTGGCTCCAAACAATAACAGGTTCAAAATAAGGTTTAAGTTAAGTGGATAACAAGACCATTTAAATGCCATTATGGCAAGAAGCTGATAGAACAGAAGCAACTTCAGTTGGACCAACTTATTCTGGTGAAGCAAAGTGTGTTTAAAAGTTTCTGATTACAAACTCTGGATAATCACGGTAATACTAACAAACCCTGGATTATTAAATTCAGTATTTTCCTGTGGGTTAATATATCACAGCGGCAACTGATCACATTTTATGATTAAGACATTATCTATATGCAGCAAGTAAAAGCCATCTGCACAAGCTGGAGAAAATGGGGATGCTGCAGTGCAAATCCAACATCTATTAATAGGCAATTACACTACATTATGCACCCAAGGAAATGGTTCTCAATTAGCACAGAACAGATTTTCTAAAAGAAAAGGTATTGCTGCATTTCTCAAGAAAGTATACCTGATAAAAGTATTTTTGTATTTTCTTACTTTGTCATCCTTCTTGCTACCTCCAGGACCATGTCCACCACTCTGGCTTTGACCCTATTGGGGGAGAGAGGAAAACAGAAGATCAAGTGGTATTCTAAAAGACAGTCTAACCCGCATGCTTGAACTGTACTAAACATCGTTATATTCAAAGATCTATACCAAGTCCCATTCTTTTCAATGGTATGTACTTCCATGTTAAGGTTGCAATCCTATCCACACTTTCGAGGGAGCAAGTCTCAATGAATTCAGCACAAATTACTTCTGAGAACACATATTTAGGATCACACTACATGTGTGTTTAGGACTGCAACCTTAGAACTATGCAAAATAGATGTATACTTCCAGCATCCTAATGAAACGGAAGGTACAGTCAACAATCTGCTGTCATCCCCATTGGCAATGGAATACATTGCTTTAAAACTAGGATGCAAGACTGTGACCCCCACAAACACTTTTAGTTTTAACAGAATAGCGTGAAAGTGAAGTGCTTTTTAACAACAGTAGTATAAAAACAGCCTTCTGAAGAAAGATTCAGTGAGTTGTGTTTGAAGACCTACCTATACTAGCATGGTGGTGTGCACCCCAGTCCTATGACCACTTACTTAGAAGTCCTATAATGTCCAGTGGGGTTACTTCCAGGTAAGAATGCATACAATTGCACTCTAAGTGCCAAAGCAATGTACCAGGATGTCCTCTATTCAAATCCCTCCACTACCATATACTTTAGCCAGCGGTCTTAAGATGAATCAATACATGCTCAGCCTTAACCACCCAGCTATAACATGCACAGAATACTGACCTATCTTATAGGGTTCTTGTATGGATTACAGCGATAATGTAAGGGAAATATTCTGAAAATGCTAAGTCACTAAGTCATTGTTAAGCATTAAAATAAAGCACTGTACAAATCTGAAGAAAGAATCATTGAGATGGTAGGGCACCTACCTGAGCAGTCAAATTCCTCTTCGACAAGCCCTAACTATCTGTATGCATTTTGTTCAGGTCAGAAATGAAGATTTATTTTCCTATCAAATTTATACCACACCTTCAGCAAAAGTACAACCAAGACAGCATACAATAAAAAAGTGAGTACGCTGAACAAGCAACCTTCCAATAAGAAACAATCTTGTGGACTTTTAAAAGGCTCACTGGAGATAAGCCCAAGCACCTACTTTCAGAAATCTACCTTAAAATATATATTCGGTTAGATAAAGGTGCCTTGAGAATGTGTAGGGCAGATGTCTTACAGGACAACTCCATACTTGACATAGCAGACATCAGAGAAACTCCATACTTGACATAGCAGACATGATTACTCTTTATACACTAGAACACAGTCCCTTAACTTTGCACCTGCTCCAGATGCTTTGGACTACAACTTCTGTTAGCCTCAGGCAACATAGCCAATGGATAGGTATGATGGAGTTATAATTCAAAACATCTGGAGGGCACCAGGTTAGGGATAGGTATACTACTGTTTCTTACAAAAGACAGATAACACGTGATGACACACCCACATATTTATATACATGTCTGCGAATTAGACTCTTAGGCAGGCATATTTATGTGTACATATAGGGCATTCGCACTTGAAATAATTGTTATGGAAAACATTACTATCACATATCTACTATAAAAAACATGGAACTACTCTGAAGAGCAACAAACAAATTTCAAGTAGTTTTGTTTTTTTGGACCAGAATATTTGTATAAACAATTCAGAGATGTGTACTGTATGATACACGCACAGAAAGTGTGCATCACATAAATAGACAGGTGGGGGGGAAGTGTGAAATGTTTCCACAGCAGAGGATCAAAACTGCAAATGGACGTTTAGCTAGATATATCTACTTTTAGACGTTAACACACTCTGACGACCGCGCAACAAGAGATTCTCGCATGGTGGTTCATGACAGATGCTCTTGGAGGTCACTGATTCATAGGGTCGCCATAAGTCGTAGTCGACGTGGAGGCAGATAACAACAACAACAACAACTCTTACGGCGAGCTCCCAGAATGGGCTCATCTTCCTTCGAGTTCCCTCCTCACCGAAGCACTAGTTCTACTCTTCTCTGCTTTTTCGTTCCCTGTCCCATCCCATCCCACCTTAGGCAGGGGAGTGACGATGACACCGCATTAATCCTGCGAAGCGCAAGGATGCCGAAAGGGAAAAAAAGGCCATTCCCGGCGCCAAAGGATTCTACCCCATCTCTCTATCCTCCTCCTCGCAACATCGCCATTCCTCAAAGGAAGGCCCCACCGCGGCGCCCACAGACAACCACCATCCACCCTCGCTCACTCACCATTCCGCTCACTCACAGCCGGCCACCGGAAATGGACATGTTAAAGCGGCGGAAGAGGAAGCGGGCTTAGTACGGGCCGCCACGAGGGTCAAGTAGCTTCAAGAGCCAAGCAAAGAGGGGGGCGGAGCCATGGGTTCGCAGGCTTCTGCGCCTGTCTGCATCTATGGAAGCTAGGGGCGGGGCACGGTTGCAAATAGTCAGGGAATGGTTGTGTTTCCAGTCTATCAAACAGCGGGCGATGTGGTTTTTTTGAGAATATATTACACTTTTAAATGAATTGATCTGTAGAGATCCATTCACGCATCATCTTTCTCACTTCCCCTAGAAAAGGAGAGGAAACCTTTTGGAAGCGAGGGATTCCAATGACACTAGAAAAGGCAACAATGCTGGGAAAAATAGAAGGAAGTAGAAAAAGAGGAAGGCCAAACAAGAGATGGATTGATTCCATAAAGGAAGCCACAGACTTGAACTTACAAGATCTAAACAGGGTGGTTTATATGGTTTATAACAGATGCTATTGGAGGTCGCTGATTCATAGGGTCACCATAAGTCTTAATTGACTTGAAGGCATATAACAACAACATCATGGGAGCGGGAGCGGGAAGGGAGATTAATATTTTAATAAATAAGTAAATAATGGATTGATATATGCTAACTTAAGTGCATGAGCTCTGTAGTTGAGCTGAAGAAAAACATGTGTTTTTGTGTTGCTGTCTGCCTGCGCAGTTGGATGTGATAGGATTGGAATATGCAATAATTCCTTATGTAAAGCCCCACTGATGTACTCTGATGAGTCCCCTCCTGCATTGGTGCTCACTACTACATAAACATAAACAGCAGAATAAGAAATGGAATGGATTCCTGCATTGAGCAGGGGGTTGGATTTGATGGCCTTATATAAGCCCCTTCCACCTCTACTATTCTATGAATCATTTTCTGATAGGGGAAGCTTGGAAAAGTTACTTTTTAGAACTACAACTCCCATCAGCCTCAGCCAGCATGGCCACTGGATTGGGCTGATGGGAGCTGTAGTTCAAAAAAGTAACTTTTCCAAGCTCTGCATAGTGGAAAGTTTAAGTTTTCTTACACAGAGCTTTCAAGTAAGTGCAGGAAAGACAAGGGAAACTATATATTTTTTGGTACTGAAGACAAGCTTGTATTGACCTTTGTTGTTTATGTTTGGTGCTGCTGCTAATATGGATTCAAGTATAAATCCCTAATTCTACAAACATTCAGTGTGCTACCCAGTTTTTTTAGGCTGCAAGCCAATACATGTCTACTCAGAAGCAAGCTTCATTGGGTTCAATGAGACTTACTCCCAGGTAAGTGTGTATTGGATTGCAACCTTAGTTGATGTTGCTTAACCAGTTTTTATTTTTTTTTCCTTTTTAGGATTTATACATTGTTGACTGCAACCTGTTTTCCCAACATCTCTAGGTCCTTCTTACTATCTCCAGTGGAATTTAAGGAGATGTCAAGCCAGGCCTTGTAAGCTCTAAAATCTCTGTACTTGTAGTGTAAATGTAGTAGGAGATAGGAGAAAAAATAAACCAGCAGGGGGCTCTGTATAACTAAATTTCATAAAGTTGATACATTGAAGCAGAGACCAAATGGATTCATGCTAACCTATATATTGGCTGTTTGTAGTCAGAGTGTGTGGGGTGGACTGAATGAACAGCATACGTTGGCAAACCACGCTGCTGTTCTCAGTACACTATCTCTCAAGACATTGCGATCTGACCAGTGGAAAAACAGGATGTGGTTAACTTTATGGCTGTAAACGATACTGACATCTGTAGTGGTTAAATAACTGCCTGCATATTGCCACGTAGATAATGCTGTTGTACTATGTATGTACGTGATGTTATACAATAGTTAAAGGTCATAGGCTGTTTATGGAGAGAAAATAATCCACGCCTCCAAGCGGAGGTAAAATAAAAGCGGAGACGAGAATTACGAGGGGGGCTCCGAAATTGAACTCTGGTCTCACCGTGTCTCACTGTGTCGTGATATCTACATCTGGTGACCCCGACGTGATTCAGAACAAACACCCTCGTACCCACTGGCAGGATCAGCCAACGGTGCACCTCAGCGTACAGCTCCCATTCGTGAGTATGGGGGGGGAATTGTCAGCTCAGCAGAAGGTTCATGCACAAGAGCTACAAAAAATTTTAAAACAGGATACCTCAGCTTTTATAAGTCGTTCTCACATTGAATCATTGTTAAAAACAATTCAATGTCAATGTCCATGGTATCCAGAGCAAGGATCACTACGTCAGTCAGATTGGATAAAGATAGGGAGAAAATTACATGAAGAACCAAGAGCACCTATTCACCATCTCTTATTATGGCAAAAGTGTGCTGAGGCCATTAGTCATTTAGGGATAAAAGAGACATCGCTGTTTGCCAATTCTGACCAGAAAACTCCTCTTTATCCCCAACTTTCTTTACCTACACCTGAAAAGGATATTGAGAAATTTGTAAATGCTCCTCCATATAGCCCTCCAGTCCAACAAGAACAGGTTACTGGGAAGGTTAAAGCAGCCATAGCTCAGGCTGCAGCCTCAGGATTATTATCTATGGAAGAAATGGGAGACTGGGAGGGTACAATTTCAGCTTTTCCCGTTACATATCAGCCAGATCCTAATAATGCTAATAATCGCATAGCAACTTGGACAGCTCTTCCGTTTTCTGTTATTAGAGAAATAAATAAGGCAGTAAGAGAATATGGGATTACGGCTAATTATGTACAAGGGATGTTGGAAGGAGTAGCTACTGGATATAACATGATCCCTCAAGATTGGAAGGATCTCTTTAGGATGATTTTGACTCCTTCGCAATATGTAGTTTGGGACCAAGAATTTAGACATGCTGCTATAGCAGCTGGGGATGCTAATATCCTTCCCGAGCAAATTTATGGGTCAGGTAATTTTGCTACCATAGCACAACAAGGGGTATTGCCTGAAGCCGCATTTCATCGAACTGCTGAGTGTATACAGAAAGCATTTAAAAAGGTGCCTGCTGGGAAAGAACCCTTACGTTCTTTTACGAATGTACGGCAGCAAGCAACAGAGCCCTATTTTCAGTTTGTTGACCGTTTGAAAGAGGCTCTGACACGGCAGGTTGATAACCCTCAGGCACAAGGGGAATTATTGTTAAAATTAGCTTACGAGAATTCTAACACAGACTGTAAAAAGATTTTGAAAAACATTATTCATAGACCGCAATATGAATTGGGAGACATGATTCAAGCTTGTGCAGAGGTAGGTACACATGTTCATGCCATGACATTGTTAGCTGGGGCATTAAGACAGGGTAACAAACCTACAGGCAATTGTTTTAATTGTCAAAAGCCTGGTCATTTCAGAAGGGAATGTCGGGCTCCTGGCGGAGGAGCATTTAAAGGTGGGGGCACTGTTACAAACCGGCCAAAGAAAATCTGTCCGAAATGTAAAAAGGGTTATCATTGGGCTAATCAGTGTCGTTCAGCTCCCACTACCAATACCAATGTGTCTTCCCGTCCTATTGAGGGAAACTGAACTTGGGGCAGGCTTCCAGCCCCGAATCTCAAGGAAGTGTACCCACCCCTGCTACTCAAGGAAGCGCTGGAATTGATTTAATACATGCAGAGTCAAAAGATGTTCCTTTGCCTGGAGCAGTTCTTTTAATGCCTACCACACTCACTGGCCCTTTACCAGAAGGCACCGTAGGCCTTGTACTACCGCGATCCTCTGCTTCCAAGAATAATATAATGGTGGTACCTGGTGTTATTGATTCTGATTATCAGGGAATTATTTATATTCAGTATTGGAGTCACCTTCCCCTTCAGTTGAAGAAGGGAGATTCTTTTGCGCAACTATTGTTATTGCCATATCGTCTTTTCACATCGAACACTTCCTCCCAAAAACGTACTGGTGGATTCGGATCTACAAGGACGAAATCGCCGAGTGTGAGTATTTCAGGTAATCCTTTCCATCCACAGGTAGCTGCAGTACTGGCAGAAGTGACCAGGGAGAAACCGGTTCGTAAGTATTGTTTAAACAATGTTATTTTTGAAGGTATTATAGATTCTGGGGCAGATGTCACAGTAATTGCTGAACATAACTGGCCATCCTCTTGGCCAGTAGAAGTGGCCCCTTCTGTGTGGGGAGTGGGCGGAGCTCAGGATTCAAAACGGAGTAAGGATTGGATACAAGTTGTTGCTCTTGATGGTGATCGTATAGCCCACATTCGCCCTTGTATTTTGGACATTTCAGTAAATCTGTGGGGAAGGGATTTACTGGAGCAATTCCAGACCACCATTGTTATTAATGATTAGCCAACAAAAGGCAGCTCTTCCTTTACAATGGAAGACAGACATACCCATTTGGGTAGAACAATGGCCCTTACCCAAAGAAAAATTAGAAGCTCTGCACCAACTGGTAAAGGAGCAACTGGAAGCTGATCATATAACAGAAGGTAATCAATATGCTGATCAGGCTCTTCGTGCCCTCCTTTGCACACCCATAGAAAGTCATGCCCTTCATCATCAAAATGCTAAAGCACTCCAGAAGCAATTCCATCTTACTGCCCAGGAAGCCTCTGCCATTATTCAACAATGTCCCCAATGCACACAGTTAACTCTATCCCCAGAACCAGGAGTGAACCCACGAGGTCTCATAGTTAACCAGTTGTGGCAAATGGATGTTACACATTTTCCTACTTTCTCCCCATGGAAGTATTTGCATGTTACAGTAGATACATATTCCGGATACATATGGGTAACTCCTCAGAAAGGGGAAAAAACTAAGAATGTTATTAATCATGTCATTCGTTCTATTGCCATCATGGGCCAACCTCAGACGATAAAAACTGATAATGGTCCTGCATATGTTTCACAGCAATTTGCACAGTTTTGCACTAAGTGGTCCATTACACATTTGTTTGGTATTCCTTATAATTCTACAGGTCAAGCTGTCGTCGAACGTACCAATCGTACCCTTAAAGAGCATTTGCTTAAACAAAAACAAAAAGGAGGAGTACCACTGGGATTGGCCACCAAAGAGGAGTGGCTGGCACAAGTGTTGTTTACCATTAATCATTTAAATTTGTCTCAATCTCCCAATACTCATTTTTCCTTTTCTACTCGAGCGCAGCGGCATTTTCAGCAGTCGGAGTCTCTACCTGCCCCGCGGGTGCAGTTTCGGCAACTACCAAATCCAGAGTGGAAAGGCCCAGTTCCGCTTATAACGTGGGGTCGAGGTTACGCGGCTGTGTCTACGCCTGACGGTCCTGTGTGGGTACCTGCTAGGTGTATCCGGCCCTGGAAAGACGATGTCCTGGCACGATAATCTTAAGAATCCCATCCCTAATTTTTCTCTGCAACTTCAGGATACTGGGATGTCTTCCAGGAAGCGTGGTCGGAATGTTCCGCAACCTCCCGTGACTTGGGGCCAAATAAAGAACTTAGCAACACAAGCAGAAAAAGCAATGGAACAAGCCGGGGTGGACAAGACAACTGAGAATACCATTCTTGCTTTAATTGCGTCTTTAAATACAAATTCTATTTTTGTACTTTGCATTTGTTGGATTTTAGGAAGCGCCGGGGCTGACAGGTTGGGGCAGGAGTTGGGGATGCGGTTTCAACACAATATCTGGGTTCAGTTAGCAAGAATGACAAATGTGAGTGACTTTTGCATGACTGAACATGTACAGGAAATGGGTATGTTGGGAACATGTTTAATACCCGTATGCAAAGCACCTGGGGATATTGGGAACATTACAGGACTTGGGCGGTTCATGAATACTTCAGAGATTAAATATCATACTGTTTCGAATTGGGGAACTCCAACCTTCCAGCTGCCTGTTAATGCTTTTCAATTATTTACATCACATGTTGCAAATTCCATTAATAATACGTGTGCTCGGATGGTTAATTGTAGTCGACATAAGGTGCAGAAGGGATGTCTAAAGGTTGGGAGACCCACATGGAATTGTACACAGCACATTAACATATCCAGTATGTACGGACACATTCCTTTACCAGGTGGATGGTTTTGGACATGTGGAGAAACCACTTTTAATTATGTTCCCGCTAATATTTCTGATACCATCTGTTGCCTGAGTCGACTGGTTCCCATTTTCCTTCATAAAAGGGAGTTGCTAGCCCAACGTAGGAAAAGAGAAGCTGTTGCCATGCCGGCTGATTGTAATGACAAGGTGGAATTGCTTAATAAAGCAGAAAGTGTATCACTAGCCATCTCCCTTGTTGGACTTCCTGCATTGGCAGTAAGTAACAGCAATCAATTACATAAATTAGCCTGTAATTATGTTAAGATGATAAATGCCACCTCTCGAGCCATTGCTTTGTTAAATGAAGAGCAGGGTATATTAAGACAAGCTATCTTGGATAATCGTGCAGCTATAGATTACCTGCTATTACAACATCAGTTGGGGTGCGAAACTATAAAGAATATGTGCTGTTTTAATTTAACTGACAACAGTTTTGAAATCAGAACACAGGTAAAAAACTTGAAGGATCTAGCTAATAACATTTTGCAGGACGCCCCTACAACTTGGTGGCAGTGGCTTTGGAGTTGGCTGCCCACTGGATGGCTAAGTCAGATTCTTAGATATGCTATTCTTTTACTCATTTTAAGTATAGGCTTATGCTGTTTTTTACAATACCTTTTCCAGACGTGTACACCTGTTGCTCCGCGACCATTACGTAGTAATTACTTTTTGCTAAAAAATAAAAAAGGGGGAGATGTGGGGTGGACTGAATGAACAGCATACGTTGGCAAACCACGCTGCTGTTCTCAGTACACTATCTCTCAAGACATTGCGATCTGACCAGTGGAAAAACAGGATGTGGTTAACTTTATGGCTGTAAACGATACTGACATCTGTAGTGGTTAAATAACTGCCTGCATATTGCCACGTAGATAATGCTGTTGTACTATGTATGTACGTGATGTTATACAATAGTTAAAGGTCATAGGCTGTTTATGGAGAGAAAATAATCCACGCCTCCAAGCGGAGGTAAAATAAAAGCGGAGACGAGAATTACGAGGGGGGCTCCGAAATTGAACTCTGGTCTCACCGTGTCTCACTGTGTCGTGATATCTACAAGAGTGAACCATAGTTAATGGTTTACAGAGGCAGTGGTTTACTGTGAACATGGAGATTTCCTGCTTCATTCTCTTCTAGCACAAGGGGAGCAACAAACCACAGTCCTTAGCTTAGCATCATGTTCAAACTGGGGACTGTAGTTTATTTCGCTCCAAGTAAACCACAATACGATGTCAAAGTTTGTTCATGGCTTTCTAATCATGGTTTGTTTGAGCAAAACTAATCACAACCCCCAGTTTGGAGATAACACTAAGACAAGGATCATGGCTTGTTGCTCCTGCTTGTGCTAGGGGAGAAGTGGGAACACATTCCCCCCCCCATCAAAGAGAGTGGGAACTGTAGTTTGTTAAGGATGCAGGGAATTGTAGCTCTGTGAAGGACAACCTACATTTCTCAGGATTCGGGGGGGTGCTTTCAATGTATGGGATGTACACAAGCACAGAAATCCATTAACTGTGTTTTACCATGACAAGCAAAAACAACCAATGACAAAGTCCATATGGGTTTTCCAAGATGGGCTAGCTTCCACCTTGCATATCATTTCAAGTAACCTTCATTGAAAAGGGATCCCTTGGCTTGAAAATGCATGCTACGTTTATCAAAGTGAAAGAAGGTGGAAGATACTTTCCAAAACATACAGCCTGGCGACATCCAACTGCTCATCTTACTTTCTTGATTGGTCTCACAAAAGCAATTAGCTATAATTAGCTAAAATATAATTAGCTAAAATATAATTAGCTAAAATTAGCTGTTTACTTACCTATTGCTAGTTGGATGACTTTGATGGAGAAATATCCTGCCTCTGTCGCATATGTTACTTAAATAGGAGGAATTGTGCCTTCCAGACAACTCTCAATATGGTCTAAAGCTAGGTGTCCTTTTGTTAAGAAACTTAGTACCTGCCAGTTCTAAATAAATGGGAATTCAAGACTTGCTCATACCCCATTATGATGCTTATAATGATGTGCAGCCCAGGGCTCCCGCTGGGAGGAATGGTGGGATATAAATCTAATTAATTAATAATCAATCCTATGAATTTACTTGGAAGCATTTATATGATGCCATCCATAGTTTTTTCAGTTTAATCTGTAACTAAACAATTTTTAAACTGTGACACTAATATTTCATTAAATCATGGAATCATAAAGTTGAAAAGGACTTGCACATCATCTAGTTGCACAGTGCCGGATCTACAGTGCAGGATGCATCTGCAGCATCCCTGACAGATGGCTGTCCAATCTCTGCTTACACCTCCCAAGGTAATCCGTTGCCTTGTTGAGCAGCTCTTTCCATTAGGAAGACACACCACTTTAAAAGAATATTTTAGTCCCTCTGGAAATTGGTCCTGGTATATTTCAAAACATTGAAGTTTTGCACTTACATTTTGATGTTCCTCTTTCTTATGAACATCCGACTCTCTTCTATAGGAGAGTCCTCAGCTAAAGTTCTGGGGACATCTATGCATGTGTGCACATGCACGCACACACACACAGAATCACTTATTCTTAGACAGGGCAGAGAAGATCCATTCCTCCTCTGAAAATTATTTTTCAGTCAAATTATTCAAGGACTGTATTATTCAACAGGCTTACTTGAAAGTGCATCCCTTTAAGATCAGCAGGACTTACTTCCAGATAAACTGGTATTGGAATCACTACACAATAAGACCACACTCATCCATGATTTGATCATGGATGAGGGTGCTCATTTGGTGTGCATTACCGAGACCAGGGCGGGTCAACTGGGAGGAGTTGATCTGACCCAGCTTTGCCCACCTGGATATTTGATGCAACACCAGCACAGGGATGGGGGGGAGGGGAGAAGTTGCTGTGGTCTACAGAACTTCCATCTCTGTCACCAGGAAAGAGCTGGCTCTGATGGCCTGCCTCTGGTATTGGACCAAGGAGACAGTAAACTATGGTTGCTGCTGGTATATCATTCACCCTGCTACCCAGCAGCTTCTCTGACTGAGATGGTGGAGGCCGTCTCGGCTGTGGTATTGGAGGAGCCCAGAACAATAGTCCTGGGTGATTTCAGTGTCCATACTGAAGCTGCCTCTAGTGTTCCAGCTGGGACTTCATGGCCTCTATGACGACCATGGGGCTGTCTCAAGTTGTCACTGGCCTGACGCATAGGGCAGGACACACCCTCGATTTGGTTTTTTCTCCAGTTGGAGGAAGAGGTGGTCTGGAGACAGGAGGGTGAATGTCGAAGTTTAGACTTACGGCTCCAATCCTCCCCTGCAGGGGTGGTGGACAGATTAAGATGGTCCACCCCCGGAAACTAATGCAATCTACTGGATTCCTGAATGCCCTGGGGAATTCCCAGTAGATAGTGCAGGTGACCCTGTTGAAGCCCTTGTCGCGCTGTGGAACAGCGACGTATGTTGGGCTCTTGATTCGGTTGCCCCCGAACACCCTCTCCAGCATTGTGGAGCCTGGTTTGCACCTTGGTACATCTGTGAGCTAAGGGCAATGAAACAGGCTGGATGATGGCTAGAGTGCAAGTAGCGAAAGACGTGCTGTGAGGCTATGTGGGGCACGAGTAACACATCATAAATGTGCCTACTGTGTGGCGGTGAGGGCGGAGAAGAAGGCCCACTTCTGTGCCACCATCTCATCCTCAAGTAGCCATCTAGTGGAGCTTTTCTGTATTGTCAGGGGTCTGTTGACATCAGTTCCAGGAAACGGAGTTTTAGACCCTTCAGAGGCCCACTGTGAATTGTTTGCAAGGCACTTTGAGGGTAAAGTTGCTTGTCTCTGTAGCAATCTTGATGCCCCATCCACATCTACTGTAGTCCCCAGTCAGGTATCCAGTGCAACGTCTGCTGCAACTTCTTGGGATCAGTTTCAGTTGATGCAGCCTGATTACATGAACAAGGTGCTTATGACAATGTGGCCAACAACGTGTCCTCTTGACCCTTGCCCTTCTTGGCTTATTAAAGCTTGCCAAGGGGGTTTGACCAAGTGGATCCAGATTGTGGTCAATGCATCATTGTGGGAGGAAGTGGTTCCAGCTGCCATGAAAGAGGCAGTGATCTGACTGCTCCTAAAAAAGCTCGCTATGGATCCATTGGTTTGTGATAACTACCTCCCGGTCACAAATACCCCCTTTTTAGGGAAGGTGATTCAGAGAGTTTTGGTACAGCAATTGCAAGTACTCTTGGATGAAACAGATTATCTTGACCCATTCCAGTCTAGGTTCAGGATTAGTTATGGGACTGAATCAGCCTTGGTTGCCCTGATGGATGACCTTTATCAGGAGAAGGACAGAGGGAGTGCGACCCTGTTATTCTTACTTGATCTCTTGGCTGCTTTTTAAGCTAGTGACCATGGTATCCTCTGAACCAACTTAGTGAGATGGATATTGGAGGCACAGTGGTTCCAATCCTACCTCCAGGGTCGTTTTCGGAGAATAGCATTGGGCAATTGTCTTTCAGCCCTCAGGTGCCACAGGATACCATCTTGTCCTCCATGCTGTTTAGCATTTATATGAAGCCCTTGGGAGTGGTCATCAGGAGATTTGGGGTGAGGTGTCAGCAGTATGCAGCTGATACCTAGCTCTATTTCTCTGTAACATCTGAATTAGGAGAGGCCGAGCAAGCCCTAGACTGGTACCTGGACTCAGTGGTGGACTGGATCAGGGGCGTCACTAGGGCAGTGCGGCAGGTGCGGGCTGCACCGGGTGACACCACCAGACAGGGGTGACACCCAGAGCCACCCCCCCCGGCACCGCCTAGGCACTGAGAGCCTTCGTGTGCCGCGCCGGCTGCCTTCCTCGGCTGTTAGAAGGTGGAAGCGGCGGCAGCAAGGTGGCGGCGCGCTCCCGGGCCCTGTTGTTCGGCTGTGCACATGCGCTCTGCGCACACGCGATCACTCACAGTCTCAGGGAGAAGGTGCTGCGGGCCGCACCGGGTGACACCAACCCTAGTGACGCCACTGGACTGGATGAGGGCCAATAAACTGAGTCTGAATCCTAGGAAGACGGTTCCTGAGTTTGGATAATTGGTCAGTTGCCTGCTTTGGATGGGGTCGTACTCCCTCTGAAAGAGCAGGTTCATAGTCTGGAGGGTGCTCCTAGATCCATCTTTGTCACTAGAGGCTCAGGTGATCTCAGTGGCTAGGAGTGCCTTTTACCAGCTTTGGCTGGTAAGACAGGTGTGGTCCTTTCTGGACCAGGATAACCTGATCACTGTTGTCCATGCACTGGTAACCTCCAGGCTTGATTACTGTAATGCGCTCTATGTGGGGCTGACCTTCAGGTTGGTCTGGAAGCTGCAGCTGGTGCAAAATGTAGCAGGTTGACTGCTCACTGAGGCAGGGTCCTACCAGCATATCACTCCACTGCTGAAAGAAGTGCACTGGCTACCTATTAGCTACTGGGCTAAGTTCAAGGTTCTGGTTTTGGTCTACAAAGCCCTATACAGCCTGGGAAGAGGATACCAGAAAGATCATCTTACCCTTTATATACCCAGTCGATCACTACACTCTGCAGGTGAGAGCCTCCTGCAGATACCATCTTATCAGAAGATCCCTTCTACACAACCTAGGAAGTGGACATTTAGTGTAGTGGCACTTCCCCTTTGGAATTCTCTCCCCTTAAATATTAGACAGGCGCCATCTCTGTTATCTTTTCAGTGCCTACTGAAGACCTTCCTCTTTCAACAAGCATTTTAAGTAGAGACCTTGTCCCAGTCTGTGTCTGTGTTGGAATTGCTTTTTAAGAACTTTTTAAAGCTTTTTTAAAAATATGTTTTTAAAGATGTTTTGTTTTAATATGTTTTTAAAGATGTTTTGTTTTAATATATTTTAAAGTCTGTTTTTATGATGTTTTAGAGTGTTTTTAGTGTTTTTGTTTGCTGCCCTGGGCTGCTACTGGGAGGGAGGGGGGAGGGATGGATGATAGATAGATAGATAGATAGATAGATAGATAGATAGATAGATAGATAGATAGATAGATAGATAGATAGATAGATAGATAGATAGATAGATAGATAGATAGATAGATAGATAGATAGATAGATAGATAGATAGATAGATAGATAAAAATGTGTGCAGACAAAACAAGGTGTTATCTCAATTTGTACCAAGCTCCTATTTATTGGAGAATGGGAGATTTCCTGGCTTGGTTGCCAATTTTACTGGAAAAAAATATGCTAGCTTCATGGGGGTGGAATCCAGCCTTGTTTTATTCTTTGTAAGAACATAAGAACATAAGAAGAGCCTGCTGGATCAGGCCAGTGGCCCATCTAGTCCAGCATCCTGTTCTCACAGTGGCCAACCAGGTGCCTGGGGGAAGCCCGCAAGCAGGACCCGAGTGCAAGAACACTCTCCCCTCCTGAGGCTTCCGGCAACTGGTTTTCAGAAGCATGCTGCCTCTGACTAGGGTGGCAGAGCACAGCCATCACGCCTAGTAGTCATTGATAGCCCTGTCCTCCATGAATTTGTCTAATCTTCTTTTAAAGCCATCCAAGCTGGTGGCCATTACTGCATCTTGTGGGAGCAAATTCTATAGTTTAACTATGCGCTGAGTAAAGAAGTACTTCCTTTTGTCTGTCCTGAATCTTCCAACATTCAGCTTCTTGGAATGTCCACGAGTTCTAGTATTATGAGAGAGGGAGAAGAACTTTTCTCTATCCACTTTCTCAATGCCATGCATAATTTTATACACTTCTATCATGTCTCCTCTGACCCGCCTTTTCTCTAAACTAAAAAGCCCCAAATGCTGCAACCTTTCCTCGTAAGGGAGTCGCTCCATCCCCTTGATCATTCTGGTTGCCCTCTTCTGAACCTTTTCCAACTCTATAATATCCTTTTTGAGATGAGGCGACCAGAACTGTACACAGTATTCCAGATGCGGCCGCACCATAGATTTATACAACGGCATTATGATATTGGCTGTTTTATTTTCAATACCTTTCCTAATTATTGCTAGCATGGAATTTGCCTTTTTCACAGCTGCCGCACACTGGGTCAACATTTTCATCGTGCTGTCCACTACAACCCCGAGGTCTCTCTCCTGGTCGGTCACCGCCAGTTCAGATCCCATGAGCGTATATGTGAAATTAAGATTTTTTGCTCCAATATGCATAATTTTACACTTGTTTATATTGAATTGCATTTGCCATTTTTCCGCCCATTCACTCACTTTGGAGAGGTCTTTTTGGAGCTCTTCGCAATCCCTTTTTGTTTTAACAACCCTGAACAATTTAGTGTCGTCAGCAAACTTGGCCACTTCACTGCTCACTCCTAATTCTAGGTCATTAATGAACAAGTTGAAAAGTACAGGTCCCAATACCGATCCTTGAGGGACTCCACTTTCTACAGCCCTCCATTGGGAGAACTGTCCGTTTATTCCTACTCTCTGCTTTCTGCTTCTTAACCAATTCCTTATCCACAAGAGGACCTCTCCTCTTATTCCATGACTGCTAAGCTTCCTCAGAAGCCTTTGGTGAGGTACCTTGTCAAACGCTTTTTGAAAGTCTAAGTACACTATGTCCACTGGATCACCTCTATCTATATGCTTGTTGACACTCTCAAAGAATTCTAATAGGTTACTGAGACAGGACTTTCCCTTGCAGAAGCCATGCTGGCTCTGCTTCAGCAAGGCTTGTTCTTCTATGTGCTTAGTTAATCTAGCTTTAATAATACTTTCTACCAGTTTTCCAGGGACAGAAGTTAAGCTAACTGGCCTGTAATTTCCGGGATCCCCTCTGGATCCCTTTTTGAAGATTGGCGTTACATTTGCCACTTTCCAGTCCTCAGGCACGGAGGAGGACCCAAGGGACAAGTTACATATTTTAGTTAGCAGATCAGCAATTTCACCTTTGAGTTCTTTGAGAACTCTCGGGTGGATGCCATCCGGACCCGGTGATTTGTCAGTTTTTATATTGTCCATTAAGCTTAGAACTTCCTCTCTCGTTACCACTATTTGTCTCAGTTCCTCAGAATCCCTTCCTGCAAATGTTAGTTCAGGTTCAGGGATCTGCCCTATATCTTCCACTGTGAAGACAGATGCAAAGAATTCATTTAGCTTCTCTGCAATCTCTTGTCTTTTAAAAGCATCTGTTTCCACTAAATCTGAAAGTGACATGAGAATGTCTGCTTGTTGTCTAAGTGGCCATAAGGAAATATAGTCAGGCATAAACTATTTTTACATCTGAAAACTGGTCTTTTTGTGGAAACAGCTTAAACACTATGTGAAGGATAAGAAAAGGCAGCCTCAATGCCTTATGACTACAGGAAGGGGGGGAATCACATAGGATATCGTGCGACTGGGCAGATCTCTTACTGAGAGATCATGTTGAGGCTTATCCAGCAATAACGCTGCCTTGAACACTGCAAGGGACTGTTGATGATGGCAGTCATGTGCTTTGGCTTATGCCCCTAAAGCAGTGTTGACCGTGCTGTTATGAATCAGCTTTGCCCTCTAATAAATACTAATGATGTTAACTGGGGTTGGCCCTATTATTAGGCAAAGTGAGGCAACTAACTGAAGTGGCAGAAGCTGGGGGGTAGCAGCAGTAAGCAGCCCCATTGCTGTTCCTCCTCAATGCCTTGTCCCTGACCAATTTCTTCTGTTGAAGGACAGAGCTGTCTTTGGTACCCCACATGTCTTGCCCCTTCTCAACTAGCCTGCTGCCTCGGGTATGGTGGAGGATATTACCCCATCACCAGTGGGGAATTAAGATGCCAATCTAGTTGCTCTTGGGTACATGGTTTTTCTTACAGTGGGCTGTTCCAGGCTGAGACTCTGGCATGGTTGTTGGGGGGCTGTAGCTCTTTCCCCCTTGCTGCATGGTCCTGATCCAGATCAAGCCCCCTCCCTGTGCTTACAACTTGTCTCCAGGCACTCCTGTCTAGGTTTGGTTGGGCTTTATTTGCTGCACATATCAGCCAATAAAAGCATACATGGAGGGACATAGTATATGGAAACGTAAAATGAGGGATGAAATCTAACCTTTAACAAATTGGGCATTTTCTTAAGGTCTTACATGTGAAATTTATTTAAGCTGCCAGAGAAAAAGGCACACACTGATAACCTTTCTGCTGCGATAACCTCTTACTGCGAATCGATGAGTGTGGGAATTAATTGTTCTTGGGAGTGGTGCTAAAAGGCCTCTTGCTTTAGTCCTATGGCAGACTAATGTCTCTTTTAGGCAACTAGATAGAAGAACAAAGCTGCTGTCCTTTGGATTCATAGGATGCCATCCTTAAAAAAGGAGCTTGAAAGGGAGACTGTAACATGAAACCCCTGAATTACAATATATCAAAAAGTTCAACCCCCTTTTGGTGTTCTTTTAAATGTACTTCTGAAATTTCTGCTCTTCTCCCAGACTTAATACTTTTATTTCGTTTATAGATAGTGCAGTGTTGGCTACATAAGGATCCAAGTATGTACGATTTGTTGATAAGAGATTAGCTTATAAACACAATATAAATCTAGGCCCCCTCCACACGTCCTTTTTATTGCACATATATGATGATTTGTGCTCCTGATGATTTGTGTTCAGGGCAGCCATAAGTGATTCTGTTTTCAATACTATTTGTACCTGCAAAAGTTGTCACACTGTTTTATTCAGTGCATATCCCTTAACTTCCTGTTGAAATCCCATAACTTTTTTTTTTACCACAAATGTTCTGGTTTGATTTTGTCTCAATTTTGTTGCACTATAAAGACTGTCTAGGCAGCCAGCAATAATGCCATAGCATTGGGGAAGCATCACAGAATAAACTCAAACAGAATAAATCCTAATGCACTATTGTCGTGCCAAGAATATGTTACAGAATGCACCCACGATAAAAGATGAGTCTGGAAGGGCCCAAACAAAGAAACGTAATATTTTGAAAGCTAGAGCCATCTTTGTTAGATGCATGGACATTTGATGGATCTTGGCTGTTTTGTTACAAGAAACGAACAAGACTAGCTTTCTGGAATTTGTATGATGAAAGCTGGGGGTTTATTCAAGATGTATGCTACATAAATGTTTGCAACCTGTGTGTACCTGTTTTTGTTTTAAAGGCTGAAAATGTACCTGTTCACCCAGGCTTTTACAGGGGACTGATGCAAGTGGTGATTAGTAACTAAATGTTTTTTAGTTTGCTATTATATTTTTATTGTTGTGCTTTAATTGCTTTAATGATTCATTATTTCACTGGTGATCGATGTGATTGTCACCCACCCTTTTATCTTATTTTGATGAAGGACAGGATGTAAATTGACCTAATAAATATATTCATAATTGTGCCCGAGGCTGATCTCTCCCACATAACATTTTGTGCCACAGAGCCTGCAATCCTAAACACACTGGGTTAGATCCACAGTGTTTCATCTAGAAAAAGGAGGGTCCCAATGGAGGGAGGTGATATTTGCTAATTCCCCAGACAGCCCCCTGGACCCACACTATTCTGGACTGTCCCTCAGTTGGCCAGAGCAGGTTTTCAGGGGGCTGGAGGAAGAAGGTGGAATCAGCAAAAAATGCCTCCACCCCTTCCTTCAGCAGGAGCATCCTGTGAGCAGAGAACCTTTTCTTCCTCTCTCATAATACTAGAATCAGGGGCCATCCAATGAAGTTGAATGTTGGAAGATTCAGAGAGACAAAAGAAAGTATTTCATTACATAGCATATAGTTAAATTTTGGAATTTGCTCCCACAAGAGGTAGTGATGGCCACTAACTTGGATGGTTTAAAAAGAAAACTAGACAGATTCATGGAGGATAAAGCTATCAATGGCTACTAGCCACAATAGCTATGCACTACTTCCACTGTCAGAGTATGCCTTTAGTTGCTGTGAATCAAGGGTGGGTGAGTGCTATTGCACTCAGATGCTGCTTGTGGGCTTTCTGGTTGGCCATTGTGACACTTGGTTGCCTGAGGCAAAGGACAAGACGACACTCTCCCATTCCACATATAGCATCCAAGTGTACTGGCATCTATTATTATTATTGTCATCATCATAATCCAAAGATCCCAGGGTGGGTTACAACAATTTAAAAACACATAATTAAAATTTTATTTTATTTATTTATTTAATTTAATTTCTATACCGCCCAAAGCCAAAAGGCTCTCTGGGCGGTGTATATAAGAGTAAAACAGCAACATAAAATACAAAAACATAGAAATAAATAGCAAACTCAACAGAACAAATAATTAAATAGCATTAAAATACAATAAAATACAATTAAAGTGTAGTTAAAACAAGCAAAGACTCACATACATACACACACCAATCGCATTCACACCACACAGCATACATCCGGCGACAATGTCCCACGCTGAAGACTCTCCTCGCGTAGTGCAGCGGCAACGATGAAATAGGCTGGGACCTGGTCTGGCAGGGCATGGCAGCTGTTAATAGCAGCAGTCCAGCAGGAAGGGTAGTGACAGCCAGGGGAAGCAGCACAGCACAGCAGGAGCAGATGACGAGGGGCTCTCCCTCCCTGGCAGCGCAATGTTCCTCTTCCTGCAGGCAGAAGGTCTGCAGTTAAAAACAACCATAAAAACATAACAGAAAATAGGGTGGGTCCTAAAAATATACATCTCAGTTGGTGAAGGGCAGGGTAAAGAGATGAGTCTTCAGCATTCACCAAAAGTTGTACAATGAAGTTGCTTGATGCACCTCAGTGAGGAGGGAGTTCCACAGCTTAAGGGCTGCCACAGAGAATGCTCTCTCCCGGCCCACCCCCCCCAAATGTTTGAGGGTGGTGGAACTACCAAATGGGCTCGCTCTACTGATCTCCTGAGAGGGTCTGTAAAGAAAGAGGCAGTCTTTCAGATATTTGGGACCTAAGTCGTTTAGGGCTTTAAACACTAACGTGAGCACCTTGAACTGGGCCTGGAAATGAACTAGTAACCAATGCAGCTGTTTTAAAACAGGGGTTATATAAGTTCTAAAGGGAACCACCATCAGTAATCTGGCTGCTGCATTTTGGAACAGTTGAAGTTTCTGGGTCATCTTCAAGGGCTGTCTCCCCCCCCCCCCGTATCTACTGCCTGGGGCAGGTGCCTCCCTCTGCCTAATGGTAGGGCGTACGGTATGGGTAGGGTATACAGTGGCTTCAGAGACTTGCTGCTGTGATTATTTCTGATTACTTGAAAAGGGCTGTAGCTCAGTGGTAGAGTATCTGCTTTGCATGCAGAACATCCCAGATTAACTCCCAGAATCTTCAAGTAGGGCCGAGAAGATCACCTGCCTGAAACCCTGGACAGCAACTGCCAGTCAGTGCAGACAATACTGAGCTAGATAGACCAATGGTCTGACTCTGTATAAGGCTGCTTCCTCATGTCTTCTTGCCTATACTCTTACCTGCTCTGCTGTTTTCATCAAACGTTCCTTCAGGATCCTTTCCCTCATTCCTTTGTGAACTCTGAGTCTTCTACCTCCTTGACTCTAGGCTCTTATCGTCTTCCTTGAGATCTCTTCCCAGTTCTCAGCCTGCCACTGTCAGCTTGTGCTTCCTGCCAAACTGACATCTTTCCTGCCCTCATAAAAATTACTCCGCAAACTGTACAGTTCCCTGACCAACTGAACATTCCGAGTCACCTCACTAGTTCAGCTTATGAGAGCTAGAGGCTTCTCCATCACAAGCATAATACAATATAGGTGGGAGATATCCGCTATCATCATCTTCAAAGGTGTGTTATGTTTTCTACAAGTATAGCATTTTCTTCTTCTTGCCTTTGCATGTCACTTTCTAATGCATAGAACTGGTGTCTATTTTATCTTGTTACCGAGCAATGAGTGGGGGCACAGAGTCTATTTTGCTGTCTGCTCTGATGTTTTTGCATTTTCTGTTTTGCATTGTCTTTGAATCGAGTTCTCAGTAAAGGGTTGTTTATATGAAATATTTATGGGCCTTTGGAACAGCAAGTAGAAGGGCTTAAGATTTTGATCATTTACTTTGGCTTTATTTGATTTGATTTTAGTAGGTTTCCTTTACTTACTCTGGATTTCATCTTACTTTATCATGTTCTGTTGTCATACCTAAATTCATGTCCACCTTCACTTCATTCATGTATTTTTATATCTATTTTTTCCACAGGATCTATACTCCAACAGAGCTCTATCTCCTTATGACATAACAGTTCAATCTTATGCATGTTTATCTACTTAGATCCATTGAGTTCAATGGGTTCTACTCTCATGTGAGGGTGTATGGCAGAAATAGAGGGGAGTTTAACTAAAGCACTAATTACACTGCTTTTTCCACTGTTTTACAGGATGGTACTTTTATTTATATTTGATTCATCACGCACACCAAGGATAGGGAACCTGTAGCTCCTCAGAGATTGTTGGAGTGCACTTCCTATCATCCCTGACAGTTGGCCATACTGACTTGATCTAATGAAAGTTGGAATCCAACAAAATCTGTGGAGCAAGATGTTGCCCTACAGAACGCAGGACTTAGTTTTTCATGTGTGCCTGTCCACACACTAAGACTGCAGTCTATGTGCATGAGAGTTACTGGGTAAACAGTGGCTACTGGGTAAACAGCCTTCTCAGTGGTGGTACCCTGATTATGGAAGTTCATCTGGAGCCTACTTTGATATCATTTGGGTGCCTGGGCAAAGACTTTTTTATTTACTGAAGCCTTTTTATTCAGTTTGTTCTGTTTTGGGATGGGTTTGTAATATTTTTGTCGCTCTTTTTGATTTTGATTTTTAAAGCATATTTTTAGTTTTGCATTTTTACTGTGTTTTGAAATATTGTAAGCCACCTTGAGAGTTTTACTTGAAGGCTGGGGTATAATCTGTAAAATGAATGAATGAATTAATAGTTATTTAAATATTTTTGTGTAGTCCTAATTCTTTCCCCACATTTTAAAAGTTTGCTTTTATTTAATTTTCTTTCTCCTTTGTCCTAAGTATAGATAGAAAAGACATAATTGGCCCAAATATTTGCATTGCAAATTCGGCTTTACCATGTTGAAAATGACTAGACATAAACAATGTGAGAGAGGGTGAGAGGCAATTTTCATTTAACACAGTAATGCTTGCTGTCCTAGCCACTAAGGAGGGATGTATCTGGGCAGCAATCCACAAAATATTCATTATAACAGTCTTGCAAACATGCTAACTCACAGAGTTCAAAAATAGTTAATCTATTAACAGCCTCATATGCCAGACCTAAGCTCATTTGGGTGGAAATCTGGCCCATTCATTTCAATAGAATTTTATTCTGATCTGAGCTTAGTGCTGTGGAGCTGCTGCAACAACAGTGTGACATTTGGTTCTTGGCAAAGGAAGCAAAGCTACTGTACTCTCTTAACTGCTAGACACTTATTCTTTCTCTCCCAATCAAAATCACTTTTAGTAAGCCCCATTGAACCAATACTTAGGATTGCAATGCACACCTGCAATCCTAGACTTACCAGGGAGTAAGTCTCATTGAATACAGTTGAATTCAGTGGGACTTACTTCAGAGTAAGCATTGATAGGATTTCACTGTAAGTGCCTTAACAATGAAAATTGTTGTTGTTGTTGTTCTCCTTGCAAAAGTGACCAAAAGCAACTTACAACAATAAAACACTAAAACCAATTGTAATAAACAAACCAACACAAAACCTAAGAACACACCTGTACAGATAAAAGGCAGGTCTTGCAAAACCTGCCACACTAAAAGAGGCCACCAGCATCTGAAGCTGTTCAAATTAAGGGCCAAAAGCCTGGGTAAGAAGGAACGTTTTTGCCTGGTACCTAAAAATAGACAATGATGGCACCAATAAATAGTGTCCTTAGGTGAATCCCATTCCACTCAAAAAGCCAATTTGGCAGGCTGAATTCACTCTGAAGGGACTCCTTGTTGACCATTGAACCGCACTGTCACTGAGTTTGTTTTCCATCAAGTCTGCAAAACTGTAACTAGGGGGAGTTTTGTCTTAGCCCAGTCTGGGAACGGACTGCCAAGGCCGTTGCTATGGTAACCATCTGATAGACTGGGAAAGTTCTAACAGAGTCTGTAAGTTGTGTCTTCTGATTTATGCCTCTGAACTGAGAGGTTCTCTTCTGTGTTTACTTCTGGAGAGAGAGGGGGGGTGACTGAAGAAACTCTACATGTATTTACTCTTAAGCCTTAAGCCGTAATGTCTTAATAAAGACTCTTAACATGATCTAATGCTCTGAAGAAGTTTCTTGCTCAACTTAACTCCAACGTAATGTATGCTGTTTCACGCAACAACGCACACACGCCAACAGGGGTTATGGGCCCAGAACCACAGCGCATTACACGGGAGTAAGTTGCTGGTCTGAACGGCAGACGGAGTTCCAGAGGGCAGCTTGATTGATTGTACCAGACGGAGGTGAGCAACATGGCTGTAAACCTGTCTGGGGGAGGCTTGCCGATGGAACGGCTTAATGAAAAGAATTATGGCAGCTGGAAGCCGAGAATGCGGGCTTTGCTAGTAAAAGAAGATTTATGGGAAGCTATTGAAGGTACACCCCCTGCACCCCTTTCAGCGGCTTGGACTAGGAACGATGAGCGAGCTCAAGCTTTTATACTTCTGGCTCTATCAGACTCTCAACTGCTACACGTGAGGGATGTTACAAACGCCAAACAGATGTGGGACCGGTTGGAAGGCATTCATGTGCAACAGACTGCGGGATCTAGATTGTGTTTGGCACGGAAGCTTTATCAAATGCGCTTCACGGGTGAGTGCGACATGTGTGAGCATCTCACGGAATTCAGACGCCTGTTTGCTGAGCTGACAGACTGAGGCGTCGAACACTCTGAACTTCAGAAGACCTATCTGATCCTGGCTTCACTTGATGGGACTTGGAATAATATGGTCATGGCTTTCGAAGCCATGCCTGACGGAGGTTTGAACGTTGCGTTTATTGAGGAAAATGTTTTATGCAGAGAAGAGACAAAGTTGTCTGTCAGGGTTTTATGACACAAGGGCTGTTTAGAATGTCCATGGGTGTGAAGTGTGCTGATGCCTTGAGTTTAATGGGGCGGAAAGAGAATGATGGTCAGAGCTGTAAGAAGACAGCTGTTAAAAGCACACAGCCACAGTATTCATGTAATGCAGTCAGGCTGATGCCTGAAAGAGTGCATCGCAGCCGAGTTTACAAGCCACAGGGTAAGAGACGTGGCAAACGTGCACCTAGAGCACAAGAGAATGCATATTTCAGAGTTTGGTGTCCAGAAACACAAGCGCAAACATTTAAACCAGATCTTGACGTAAATCTGAAAGGCACGAAGACAAAGAGTCTGGATTTGTCAGGAGCAAAGACAGGAGGTCTTGAACGTTTTGTGGATGCAGATCATGCAGGGGAGCTGAGCAGTCGTAAGTCAACCTCTGGCATAGTTGTGATGTGGCACGGGTCATGCATTGACTGGAGCAGCAAGAAACAAAATGTGGTGGCCACCTCAAGTGCAGAAGCAGAGTATGTGGCTCTATCACAGGCCTGTAATGAGCTACAATGGTTCGCAATGCTCATGCAGGAGATAGGCATTGATATGCAATTTCCGATTACTGTATATGAAGACAATCAGACCTGCATCAAGATAGCCACATCAGAAGCTCATACCAAAAGAACAAAACATATTAGTGTCAGATACTTTCACGTAAGGGATTGTGTGCAGCAGGGGTTCGTTAACCTGACATTTTGTGACACTAACAACATGGTGGCTGACATAATGACCAAGCCTTTGTGTGAGGAGAAATTTGGTAAACTGGTGACAAGGCTTGGAATGAGCCAAAGTGTGATTGAATAAAGTTCTAGCTAAATGTACTGAGATGTTTTGAACTGTACTGAAATGTGAGCTGTATTGCAAGATGTATTGGAGAAATGTATTGTTATTGTTGTAATGAGTTACAAACATGATGGGGAAAAAAGGGGGGATTGTTGACCATTGAACCGCACTGTCACTGAGTTTGTTTTCCATCAAGTCTGCAAAACTGTAACTAGGGGGAGTTTTGTCTTAGCCCAGTCTGGGAACGGACTGCCAAGGCCGTTGCTATGGTAACCATCTGATAGACTGGGAAAGTTCTAACAGAGTCTGTAAGTTGTGTCTTCTGATTTATGCCTCTGAACTGAGAGGTTCTCTTCTGTGTTTACTTATGGAGAGAGGGGGGAGTGACTGAAGAAACTCTACATGTATTTACTCTTAAGCCTTAAGCCATAATGTCTTAATAAAGACTCTTAACATGATCTAATGCTCTGAAGAAGTTTCTTGCTCAACTTAACTCCAACGTAATGTATGCTGTTTCACGCAACAACGCACACACGCCAACACTCCTGTGCTTGTACATTTCATCCACTTTGGCCAAATGGGGTAACCATATTATAGCCATTTTTAGATTACCCATTATAATGAATGGAGAACACAGAGCTTCATTTTATAAAGAGTAGCTTGGAACCTGAATTAAGAAATGAAGTGGAGAGAGCAGAGAGTGACTGTCATAGTTCTCTCTGAGGCCTCTTATTCAGATCAGGAATTGGAGGCACTTGAGGACTTTGGAAGGGGGGGGGAATGAGATTATGCAGCAGTACCTGTTTGATGAAGACTTCCATCTGCCCCAGATGTGCCCAGACCTGATGAGGCAGGAAACCAGGGCTGCCCCTTCCCAGCTTGTGGAGGATGAGGGGGACACAGGGTTGCAGTCTGCTGTGACAGAGTGGGAGAGTTCAGAGGAGGAGACATACCCAGTGGGAGGCGGTTCATCAAGAGGAGAGAGGAAACTTCTCTCCCTCTGAGGAGTACCTGCTTTCTTCAGGCAGGAATTCTCATAAGGACACGGATTCTCACAAGTAGCTGTGCCTTCTCCGCCTCTGCTTAAAAGCTTGGTGGGTAGGTGGGGAAACTTGTTAGAATAACTTCACCGCTCCTGTGTCTTCTTAGTTTTGTGGTTATGTGCCTTCAAGTCAATTACAACTTATGGCAGCCCAATGAATCAGCTGTCCAACCTTGGCCTTTGCTCTTGGACCAGATTTATTGGTGCTACTCTTTTGCCTTGTAAGAGCACCTGGACTAGATTCTGCTGTTTGCCAGCTGCTGAATTTGTACTATTAGACTGCAATTATAATCAAAGTTTACTTCTTTACTTACAAGTAAACACATCCTTTGTCTGTTTTTTTTTTGCAGGGGGGGGAGGGGGAGAGAGCCAGGACAGCGACTCAGAAACAGATCAGAATTTTTAAAAGATGCATGGATACAAATACGACACGAATCTTGGGGCCCATGCACACACCTAGTCAATATTAGGTGTATTATCTTTAATGAAATGCTTTAATGCTCTGCCGTTACATTTCTTGATTCACAGCTCTATTAAGACAATGTGCAAATGTGCCAGATGACAAAAATTCAGTTTGTTAGAATTTCATGAATATTTCATCACCACATGTTAAGGTACTGAACAGTCTCAATCAGGTTTAATTTTTATCTTTAGTTTTTCAAACATGTTTTTAGAAGCATTGAGGTTTTTTTTTTACATAGCCAGATCTAATGAGCATTGGAGATATTTAAGGAAATGGCAAAATATAGACAATCTGGGTCTAAATGTATCTTTGGCATCCTGGAAGAGGATGGATATAAAGTAGGGACTGTTTTATGAAGGGGCGCCTTAGGCTTGGGCTCCAAATGTCTCAATCCATTTGCCAAAGTGGGCCACAGTTTATTCATTTTCATTGAATCAAAGTCTGAGGTGAATGGTGTTCTTACACCCAGTACATATGCCTCTTCTCAATCAGCTCCCAGAACAAGTGATCAGTCAGCCTAGCAATTGTAAGTGGGCTCCTTCTGGGAGGAAAGGTGGAATATAAATTAATTAAATGAATAAATAAAATAAGTACAGGAAAGCCCACTTCCTAATGTTTCTTTGCATTCTGTCCTCCTGCCCAGTCAGTCAGGGCTCTTGGATGGGACTGTTCTTTCTGGGCAATAACAAGGACAAAAGAGGGTATATATTTGCATATAATTTGTATATCTATATTTTGATTAATATATCATAGGTCATATATATGCAACTTTTAGAAATAATTACTACAACTTAAATAGAAATCATATCACAAACATACGTTGCATAATGGAATGGACCAAGGAATTTCAGAAGAAAATCACCCTGTGCTTTATAGATTACAGCAAAGCCTTTGACTGTGTAGATGATGAAAAACTATGGAATGCTTTAAAAGAAATGGGAGTGCCACAGCATCTGATTGTCCTGATGCGCAACCTATACTCTGGACAAGAGGCTACTGTAAGGACAGAATATGGAGAAACCGATTGGTTCCCCATCGGAAAGAGTGAGACGGGTGCATTTTATCACCCTATTTGCTTAATCTATATGCAGAGCATATCATACGGAAAGTGAGATTGGACCAAGATGAAGGAGGTGTGAAAACTGGAGGGAGAAACATCAATAATTTCAGATATGGAGATAATACCATACTACTGAAGGACTGAAGGTAGAGCCTGACACTGATTTTATGCCTTCTGCATTAAATTTTGCCTTTGTAGTATATATTGTATATATATATTGTATTTTAAATTTATTTTAATGTTTACAATTTTATTATGTACATGTTTGATTGTATTTTTGTAAGCCGCCCTGAGTACCCTATTACAGGGTAGAAGGGTGGGATAGAAATATTTTAAATAAATAAATACTAGCAGAAACTAGTAATGATTTCAAACAAATGCTGTTGAAAGTTAAAGAGGAAAGCACAAAAGCAGGACTACAGCTGAACGTCAAGAAGACTAAAGTAATGATAAGATTCTCGACCCAGGTGGTGGATGTTCTACCCCTCCTGGATGGGGTTACACTCCCCCTGAAGGAGCAGGTTCGTAGCTTGGGGGTCCTTTTCGATCCATTCCTGTCTCTTGAGGCTCAAGTGGCCTCGGTGGCACGGAATGCGTTCTACCAGATTCGGTTGGTAGCCCAGCTGCGCCCCTATCTGGATAATGATGACCTCGCCTCAGTCGTCCATGCTCTGGTAACCTCGAGATTGGACTACTGCAATGCACTCTACGTGGGGCTGCCTTTGAAGACAATTCGGAAACTACAGCTAGTGCAAAACGCAGCAGCCAGACTGCTGACGAGGACGAGACGGTCCACACATATAACACCTGTTCTGGCACGTTTGCACTGGCTACCTATTTGTTTCCGGGCCAGATTCAAAGTGCTAGTTTTGACTTATGAAGCCTTACACGGTGCGGGACCACAATACCTTGTGGAACGCCTCTCCCGCTATGAACCTACCCGTTCACTACGTTCAACATCTAAGCCCTCCTCCGAGTCCCATCCCATAGGGAAGCTCGGAGGGCTGCTACTAGATCCAGGGCCTTTTCAGTGGTGGCCCCCGACTTATGGAACAGTCTCGTCGATGAGGTGCGCCTGGCGCCTACTCTTCTATCTTTTCGGCGCCAGGTGAAAACCTTTTTATTCTCCCAGGCATTTTAATTTTAATTTTAATTGTTTAATGTTTAGTTAATTTTATATCAAGTTGTTAAATGCTTAAGCTGTCCTTTTTAGGGATTTTATCTGATGTCTGTTTTATGGTATTGTATTTTATTCCTTGCTGTGAACCGCCCAGAGAGCCATTGGCTAAGGGCGGTATAGAAATGGAATGAAATAAATAAATAAGATTTATGTAACTTTAAAGTTGACAACGAGGAGATTGAATTTGTCAAGGATTATCAATACCTTGCCACAGTCCTTAACCAAAATGGAGACAGGAGTCAAGAAATCAGAAGAAGTCTAGGACTGGGGAGGGCAGCTATGAGAGAAGTAGAAAAGGTCCTCAAATGCAAAGATGTATCACTAAACAGTAAAGTTAGGATCATTCAAACCATGGTATTCCCAATCTCGATGTACTGATGTGAAAGTTGGACAGTAAAAAAAGAGGATAAGAGAAAAATCAACTCATTTGAAATGTGGTGTTGGAGGAGAGCTTTGCGCATACCATGGACTGCAAAAAATACAAATATTTGGATGTTAGAAGAAGTTGAACCACAACTATCATTAGAAGCTAAAATGCTGAAATGGAAGTTATCATACTTTGGACACATAATGAGAAGACATGATTCACTAGAAAAGACAATAATGCTGGGAAAAACAGAAGGGAGTAGAAAAAGGAAGGCCAAATAAGAGATGGATTGATTCCATAAAGGAAGCCACAGACCTGAACTTACAAGATCTGAACGGGGTGATTTATAACAGATGCTATTGGAGGTCGCTGATTCATAGGGTCTCCATAAGTTGAAATCAACTCGAAGGCACATAACAACAAAATAGAAATAGACTGCATCTCATCATAGTACGGAAGGCTCTGACCAGATGACTTACATGCTTATTTAGCCTCCTTTCCAGGTACTAATGGCTGGCAAGCAACTCTGAGATCCCAGCTTTCTTATGATTCTTTAAGCTTGACTCAGACTGAGCAGTCCTTCAAATAGAGCAGAGAGGGGGAAGCTTTTTGGGGCAGATCCTTATCTGACCCCACCCCCACTGGCCAACTTTGACAGGAGGGCCATAGCAACCCCCTTGTCAATCATATGATATCAGAGTGACAAGTGGGATGTCCTACTCACCTGTCAAAATCTCTTGCACAGCAGTCGGTGGGTACTTGGGAACTTCCTGTGTCCAGAGAGGGCAGGATTGACCTCCCTCTGCATCAGCTGATATGCAGGGAGGTCAGTCCTGTTTTCTGCAGGACTCAGGCGTGTGAGACAACTCCCCATCAAATCAATGGTCCATCTAGTTTGGAATTGTGTGCACTGACTGTAGTGATGGTCAAACCTGTCAATTTTTGTTTGCCTCTATTTCTCCCCTTTCCAATCTCAAGTTCAGCTCTCCACATTTCCACATCAGTTTGCAGATTTTTTAAAGGTTCTCGTGAAAATTTATCAGCATTTAGTGCAAATTCCTCCTAATATACAGCTTTGTATGCAATTTTGCCTAATATACACATTTTTGCAAAGCTTATGCATTTTTGTATGTTTCTTACAGTAGTATATGAATTTATATATACACTTTACTGTATCATATGCATTTTGGCACACATTAATTGGCTAGAGAACTGCACTGCAACATTCAGAAAAGTGAAAAATTCAGAAAAGTTGCAAATTTTTAAGGATGGCTGTGTTTTGGTTTGCATGTTGCAGACCAAGTATGTGGTTTCAGAAAGGGCAAATTAGGTAGATTCACCTTTAAATGCGAACAGAATACAATTTATCCCACATCCCTACCTGACTGGTAGTGGTTCTCCAGTGTTCTAGGCAGGAATTTTTCCGGAGATGCTGGTATTGAACCTGGGGTCCTCTGCATCCAAAGCAGATGCTCTGCCACCAAGAGATTGCCCTTCTAGTGTCAGCAGTACTGAATTTCCTATGTACCTAAAAGGGCTCAGAAGCTCTACTCTGCTCAAGGACCCAGGCAAAGATGTTAACCACCAAGCCCTCTGATGGGATCCCAAAATACTTCATCCCAGCTCAACCCTCAGTTATCACTCCTCTGTTGGGCATGTTCCAGCTTCATGGGCCCTATTGTCTTCCCAGGGCCAGGGCCTGCAGCACTACAAAAACTACATTCAGTTTAATATTATATATATAAATAATATATTGAGAGCCAGATTTTGAATCTCACACATAAACTGCAAACACCAACTCTAATTGTTTCAGGGAGTCAAAGCTAAAGACTATGGAGAATCATACTGTCATCAATAAGCACATACATCCCAGGACTTGAGCCTTAGGATGTTGATGGCTTTTTAAGGGTGGCCTAAGTCAAAAGAGCTTGCAGTGTGCCACTAAATTAAAATTCATACCCAAATGCTGTTCAACTGCTAAATTCAGCAGAATGAAAAGATAATCAGAAAGCTGCACAAACAAACATGCCAACAGTTCTCCAGGGACAAGAGATATAACAGAATAAGACATTTTCCCTTGGGACAAACAATTCTGAAAGTGCCTATAAAACTTTCTGTTGCTACCACAGTATTATTACAGTTAATAGAGTATATGGCGTGATCTTCATTTAATTACTTCTGATAGCTCGTGATTTGTGTGTGTTTTTCTTCTAGATGAAAAGCAGAATTGCTATTAGAATTTTTCTTGTACTGGAAGCATATATGCATGAGTAAGAGGCTTTTTTTTTTTGCTCCAGAGAGCTTTTACGTGGACAAACAAAGTAATGGAGTCTATTATGAAGAAAGTGTGGGCTACATGTCCTCAAGAATATAACCATTCACAGGGAAGAGAAAAACTTTTCTGGTCTTGCAATCCTCTGGTCCCTGGGAGGATGTCCCAGAGGCCATAGGAAGATGAGATCTCCCTCTCCAAGGATTGTCCAGTCTCAGAGAGGGAGATCTGATGTCAGACCCCTGGCTCTCCACTTTTGTCAAAGCCAGTGGTGGCTGGTGCCTGTTGGGACTGGTAGGGAGGCCAACAGAAGGCAGAACCAGAGTCGGTCTCAGAGAGGGAGGTCTGATGTCAGATAGATCTTCTCCACCACTGCAGAAAGCCCTTGTTCTTCCAACATCAGAGCCCTGGTGTCAGTAGCACCAAAAGGAGGCATGACAGGATGTTTGCAAAGGGTGGGCTGGGGGAAGGCACAAATCAAAGGACCCATAGCTTCCCCAGGCACCCAGCATGCCCCCAAACCAGGGAGAAAACTATACCAGCCCTGGAGCTGGTCAAGTGAATTTCCCTCGTATTGCTCCCAATGGGAGGGAAATTGTTAAAGAAAACCCCAGAATAGGACAGAGGAGCACAAGGGAGGGATGTGTGATAGGGCTATGTTGGTGATGGGAAATAAGTTGATCTGTATCATATTTGAATAGGGAGAGAGTGTCGGGGCAGAGACCTGTGAGGAGTGGCTAGTGGCAGGTGCTGGAACGTCTCTGGGGGTCAGGGAGCCTACTGGAGCTCAGAACGTGCTCTGTCTGCTACAACCTTCATTCATGAGAACATGCAGATTGCAGTGGGAAGTGGGGTTCAAGAATTTAGGCTCCTCTGACTTCCACATTCGGTTGGAGCACCCAAGAAAGGAATCAGCTTACCTGTAAAGCACCAAACTTTTCTCCATGCCTTAAGCATTAATGCTTGCACAGATGCATGATTGCATGCATGCAAAAAATTAAGATTGCAGTCCTAATGTAACTTACCTGGGAGAAAGCCCCATTGAATATATACTTCTGAGTAAACATTGTTAGGATGTAAGGTTGATATCATGCATACAGTTACACTGAGGTCAGTTAGTGGACCACATCAATAGGACCACCCACAGTGCTAGGATATAATGAATGCTTTCTACCACATCCCAAAGCATTATAAATTACTTTAGGGTTACATAAGTATCTTGCTACATTCACATCCATTATTGAATAACGATGTCTTTAGTTTCAATCAGCATCTGATTGCAGTGCTATCATGAGGTAGCAGGGTTGATATAACCAGTGTAATGATGTTTACTGTTAATAATGCAAAATGAATTGGCTTAATTACTCAAATGAGACATCACCTCCCTTTCCAGAAATCATCTGTACACCTGTTTGGGCAGCTGCTGGTGAAATGTCATGCCTCTGCTGCTGCTCACACAAAGGGGCTGCTCATGAAGGAAATTAATATGAAGGTAGATCCAAAGACCTGCTGAAATTCGTTTGACTGCTAAGAAAACCGCTCCACATCCTTCCTTAAAATCCAAGTAGGAACAACGTTCAACATGGTAGAACCAGTTAAGACACGGCAGTCCCCCCCCCCGTAAATGAAGACTTGGGAGACAGAGAACCTTATCTAAATGGAGACAATGCAAACTTCCCTCCCATGTGGTGCTACTGTCAGGGCAGAACTTTGGGGCAGATATCCAGCATCCCACTCAGCAAAATGAGCCAAAGGGCCCCAAAACACAGCAGGGCTGGTTTACCATGTTTTGAACTAAGTGAAGTAATACACATTTCCATTTAAAGAGTGCCCCCCTCCATAAGATAATTAACTTCAGAGTCCAAAATTACCTAACTGCACCACTGCTCCTAAGCTAATATCAGCTGGGGGATTTTCAGCAAGACCAAGGTATGGGGGGGGGAGGATTGATGCCCCTCCATGTGTCAGGGTCCCAGGTCTGCTTGCACTTCCTCCCACAGCTGATGGTGAGTATAGTGGTAGTGGAGGAGGTGGAACCTTAATCAAGGAAGTAATTGATCTAGGTGGAAGTCGCCATCACAGGTGGAAGGCAGCCACAATAGCACCAGTATTCTCCTCTCTCCCTTAAGTACATCACTGTCCCTCCCATACAGAATGCACTGCCTTCACTCTGAACTGGCTTCACTAGTCCTCTGTGATGACACAAAGTCAAATCTGATTGGCTATTGTGATGCCATCAGGTTTGTAGCTTGATCCCTGATTGGCTGGGATCACATTATGAAGAAGAAGAAGAAGCCCAGTGAAAAAACAAACATGGCATTGATGCCAATGAAGCAAGGGACAGAGTACAGTGGGTTGACAGGTAGGGGAAAGGTAAGTTTTAGGAGGTTGTTTCACTTCATCACCATTCTAACTTCCTTTTTTCATATTATACATGAGAAAACTTGGCATAACATAGCCCTATGTGGATGGAAGAATTGACTATTAGTAGACCATGGGGTGGGGGCTTGAAAAGCACACAAAAACACATTGCAGCACCCTTCCTTGCAAGCTGCACGGTTAAAGCTTTCTGTCCCCACAGTGTTGCCACCAGCAGCACCTTTCCCCATTCATAATGCAAGTTAATTTAATTTGAAAACTTGACATAACATTTTTTTGTAAAAAAACCTACCACTTTGTGTCTGTTTTCCTTGTAATTATTTTGAGAGATAGCATGATGTTTATCATGCACTACCAGTCTATTGACACAGTTTTCAAGCGCTCTTTGATTTTGAATGTCAGACTTAATTAAGTTACTTTGATGCCATTCTTACAGAGGGAGGCCTAGTTTCCAACCTCCTCTTAGGGTCAAATGTAAAATTAATTTGGTGTCTCTATCTAATACCCCAACCTAACATCACCAGAACCATGATTAATTCCAAATAATATTCACTGAATTTATCACTATACACTAAAGTCAGGATCATTCAGACCATGGTATTCCCGATCTCTATGAATGGATGTGAAAGTTGGACAGTGAAAAAAGCGGATAAGAGAAAAATCAACTCATTTGAAATGTGGTGTTGGAGGAGAGCTTTGCACATACCATGCACTGCAAAAAAGACAAATAATTGGGTGTTAGAACAAATAAAACCAGAACTATCACTAGAAGATAAAATGATGAAATGGAGGTTATCATACTTTGGACACATAATGAGAAGACATGATTCACTAGAAAAGACAATAATGCTGGGAAAAACAGAAGGGAGTAGAAAAAGAGGAAGGCCAAACAAGAGGTGGATTGATTCCATAAAGGAAACCACAGATCTGAACTTACAAGATTTGAACAGGGTGGTTCACGACAGATGCTATTGGAGGTCACTGATTCATAGGGTCACCATAAGTCGTAATACAACAACAATGTTCAGTCTCAGCAATAACAAAGTACTAAGGCAGGGATCAGGGACAGCTGATATGCTCTGTGATAGCTTTTGGTCTGAGCTGTATAGCTACTAGGGATGTGCTAGAATTCCACCCAATTCGGATTTGGTACCAAATTTTCCATTAATTCACTTATTCTTAATCACTGAGGATCAGATTTTAATGTAGCAAATTTCCATGGCTATTTTTGAAAATGGACTTTTTTGGGGGAAAAAACCCACCTCTAAAACTTCATTTGTAACAATAACTGATCAACATTTCCTTTTAAATTATCAATATTAATATCAATATTTTTTTCTGGGCAAAAAACCCCCCAAACCAGATCAGTAAAAGCAGCTTGTGGACACAGAATGAACCTGACTTGATGCCAGTCTGTTAGGTCGATGGAATACTTTTGAACTGGCACCAGCCACATTGCTTCCTGAGGGTGCTTTTTTATTTCCCTCCCCACAGCATATCTAGCAAAGGCAGCAGCAGAGAATCCCTGCTTGTCCTATCCAGCAAAGGCAACAGCAGGATATTCCTGCATCCCTCAGGATGATGCTCTTTTTCTATATATTGGCAGAGAAGAGGTGGCCATCAGTGCTGCGCAGGACCTCTTCACTACAAGAGGCGTAGACAGGTGGATGCATGCAGCAACATGGCTTAACATTTCTAAAAACTTTATTTTTATTAGGACGTTCTTCTTAAGACAGGTTTAGATTTTTAGAAGAGGCTTACCATCACTGCTGCCCACAAAGCACAGACCCATCTCTGAGATCTCAGTGATCATGCAAAGGGGAGAAGCGGGTGCCAGGAAGCAATTTTATCTGGGTGATCTTGCAGTTGCAACAAGGGAGGTCTCTGCTCATTGTTCTGATTGAATCAATCTGTATTCTTCTGAGTGTAACAATAAATCACAGAATCATGCTGGAGGGGGCTTGCAGGTGGAGGGAGCTTGCAGGTAGAGGGGGCTTGTAGGACGGGATGTAAGAAGGCACTGATTTCTGCTCCAATCCATGTTGGTTGTGTGCAGCACTGCTTCCATTCTGCAGCAGCTTGGCTTCCAACAAAACGACATTGTTTGCCTTGATGTCCAGTGTGGTGAAGTTTTATGTAATTAATTACATTATTCCACACCATTCATTCCAGCACAAAGGAAATGCAATGCACATGGGGGAGGAGTGAAGTCATCAGCTACATTTCCTTTGCAGACTGAAAACAACCACAGCAAATACCAATGGTATTCACTGGATTGATTTCCATTTCCATTCTGGACCTGGGATTAATGAGCAAACACGAACCATTTCTGCTCCCATTTCCATTGGAATTCTTTGGCAGCCCTATTGCCAAAGGCCATCAGTATGGGATTTGCACAGAAACCCCTGCGAAAATGGAGGAAGAAACCTAGGGAAATTTTAGCAGGAGTGTCCATCATCAGCTGTTGAGTGGAGGGTTAAATCTTTCTGCTTTTGCCGTGCGCTGCTGTTCCCCTCTGGTGAGCCCAGACTTGCCCACAGGCCCAAGATTTCCCACTCCTGGTTTAAAGTGAAAGTAGAAGCAGAAGCTCCTCCTCTTAGTGAAAGTGGAAGCTCCTCCTTACTGCTATACTGCTGGGAATGGAAAAATAGGAAGAGATTTGTTGGGGAGTAGGAAACAGGTATTGTCTACGAGGAAGAAAAATATGACTGTTGGAGCATATGGTTTATGACATCAGACACTGCATAGGAGTAATATTTATCCATGTATCTTGAACAGTGCTTTAAAATAGGAGAAGATGCATGATGGCAGCAGTGGACTCTGCCCATGGGAACCATGTGGCTCTACATACACTCATCTCCCATGGGAAACCAATAGCTTAGTTTTTTGAAAACCAGAGAAAATAAAAGGGCTTTCAATTGCTGCTTCAGGGAATACTTCGACACAAGCAATGAGCTGAAGTTGATGAACCTTCTCCGATGTGTTTCACCAGTTTAACAACAAGTGGTACAGATTGCCCACATGATTAACAAAGAAATGTGAGAGTGTGCTAGCAACAAGGTTAGATTTTTTTCCCATCTCCTAAATACGTGTGCCTTAGGCCCTTAGCAGACTGTGCATTCCTCTTGTTCTCCTACATCTTTCAAGCCCCCTCTGGTTTCCTATGGACCTTTTAGTTGGCACGTGACTGTGCTCTCTGGAGTTGTATACATGGTTATGAAGTTGTATAAAGCAAGCCCATGGTCTCAGCATGGTAAGTCTCTGCATACGAGCAAATCCCACCCCCCACTTCCCACACAGGCTAGCTATTTCTTTACAAAATTAGGCACTTGAGAGAAAGACATGAATACAGTCACAACTAGTTTGGCCCTTACTGCCAAATTGTGTGGTAAGGTCACATCAGCTCTGTACTTCCCGTCAAACCGGTGGTGCTGGAAGCATTTATGGAAGCCAATTACAGATATTAGAACAGCTCAAAAGAGTCTGCCCATGCAAAAGGATTTCTCAGCAGCAACCTTATCACCACCGTAACATGTTCACTGGATCTAATCGCAAAATGTCAAGAACAGAGACAGGATACGTTTTGAAATCAGTAAGAATTGGTAAGAACAACTTGAAAAGGTAGAGCTACCCTAGATTAGGCTTGCATCTGGGGAAAAAGATTAATAATGATCCTGTCTTCTTAGACCCCATTCATAAGTAGATTTTGAAAAATATGCTGTCAGCTGAGTAGCATTGATTCCAGAAAGAACACAGATGCGAGCAAGGTGGCAGGAATCAACAAAGGCCTTAAGCTATTGCCAGAAAATGGCCAAAAGGCAGATATAAACAAAACACATGAACCTGCCATAGTGAAACAGACCATTGATCTATCACAGGATGGAAAACCATTGGCCCTCCAGATGTTCTTCAAATCATAGAATCATAGAGTTGGAAAGAGCCTATAAGGCCACCTAGTCCAACCCCTCCTCAATGCAGGAATCCAAATTAAAGTATACCGAACAGGTGGCTTTCCAGCTGCCTCTTGAAGGCCTCCAGTGTTAGAGGGCCTACCACCTCCCTAGGTAATTGGTTCCATTGCTCTAACAGGAAGTTTTTCCTGATGTTCAGTCAAAATCTGGCTTCCCATAACTTGAGCCCATTATTCCGCACTCTGGGATGATCGAGAAGAGATACTGGCCCTCCTCTGGTTGGCAACCTTTCAAATACATGAAGAGTGCTATCATTTCTTCCCTCCTCTTCTCCAGGCTAAACATGCCCAGCTCTTTCAGTCTCTCCTCATAGGGCTTTGTTTCCAGTCCCCTGATCGCCCTCCTCTAAACCTCTTCCAGTTTGTCTGCATCCTTCTTAAAGTGTGGTGTCTGGACCTGGACAAAATACTCAAGATGAAGCCTAACCATTGCAGAATAGAGGGGAACTAATACCTCATGCAATTTGGAAACTATACTTCTGTTAATGCAGCCTCAAATAGCATTTGCCTTTTTTGCAGCCATATCACACTGTTGGCTCATATTCAGCTTGCAATCAACAACAGTTCCAAGATCCTTCTTGTGCATAGTGGTGCTGAGCCAAGTATCCCCCATCTTATAACTATGCATTTGGTTTCTTTTTCCTAGGTGTAGAACTTTGCACTTATCCCTGTGAAATTTCATTTTTTTGTTTTTCAGCCCAATGCAACAGCCTCTCAAGATCCCTTTGCATTTTGTTTCTGTCTTCCAAGGTATTAGCTATCCCTCCCAATTTTGTATCATCTGCAAATTTGATAAGCATGCTCTGTACCTCCTCATCCAAGTCATTAATAAAAATGTTGAAGAGCACTGGGCCCAGGACTGAGCTCTGTGGTATCTCTCTCATTATCTCTCCCCAGTTTCTGAAGGAACCATTGATAAGCACTCTTTGAGTACAATTCTGTAGCCAGCTGTGGATCCACCTGATAGTTGTTCCATCCAGCCCACATTTAGCTAGCTTGCTCATCAGACTATCATGGGGCACTTTGTCAAAAGCTTTGCTGAAGTCGAGATATATTACATCCACAGCATTCTCACAGTCTACCAGGGAGGCTACCCGATCAAAAAATGAGATTAGTCTGGCCGGATTTGTTCTTGATAAATCAATGTTGGCTTCTAGTAATCACTGCATTGTTTTCAAGGTGCTTACAAACTGACCTTTTTATAATCTGCTCCAGAATTTTCCCAGGAATTGATGTCAGGCTGATTGATCTCTAGTTCCCCGGTTCTTCCCTTTTGCCCTTGTTGTTGGACTCCAACTCCCATCAGCCCCAACTAGCATGGCCAATGGTCAGGGATGGTGGGAACTGTAGTCCAGAAACTTCCTCTGAGAAGTTCCTCATCAAAATCTAAGCCAATAATTTTCTGGAAGTTCTCTAAGGGCTTTTGTTCTCTTCTGCATCTCTCTCTCACTCATGGTTGTTGCCTAGATTGGGGAATAGCCATAGCTCAGTGGTAGAGCATCTGCTTTGTATGCAGAAGGTCCCAGGTTCAATCCCCAGCCTCTCCAGATAGGGTTGGGACAGACACCCTGTCTGAAATCCTGGAGAGCTACTGCCAGTCAGTGTAGATAATACTGCAGTAGATGGACAGTTGGTCTGGCTCAGTATAAGCAGCTGTGTTCCTGGGACTTTCGTATGCTTAAGTATTTCTGTGGGGAAATGGGAAGAACCACAGTCACACAGTATCACTACATATTTGAAAGAAAAAGGAAAGGCAGAATATGGTGTGGTCTTGTGAAAGGACATGCATGTAGTGAGACTGTATGTACCATGTTCTGAAAACCACGGATATATGTGCAGTTTCCCAGATTTGAGTAACTTGTGATCCGATTGCACAGCTAGTGCTTCCAAGAGACTGTGTTACCACACAAAACAGATCTGAAAGGAAAAGTTGCCTTGTGGTGATTTTCATTTCAGCAATAGTTGTATAAATTATCTTCCATTGTTCATGAAGCATCGAGATGTACTTTTAGTTACTGTAACTGCTATGATGCATTATTGTGCTAGCTAACATTTACAATCCACTATTATTTATTATCTTCAAACACCTTAAGTGCATTTCCCCCTCTAATGTCTAAATGTGTACGCGTGTAACATTTGCAGAATGATAGCATACCTGCTTATCCTCCTTGCTAATTGCCCTAGGAAATTCAATATGGAAACCAAATCATCATTATGGGCAGAAGAGTACAGGATGAACTGATGAGGAGTGGGCCAACCCCCCCCTCAACCCTCCCCCACATATCTCTAAAATACCGTTCCTAGTTAATGGTTCCATCAGTGAGTACAATGCAGAGAATGGAGGCTTTTAGACAGAGGGTTTCCCTACATTCAGGTGATAGTACTTAAGTAACTGAAAGGTACATTCATAGTAATCTCAGGCCATTATGTTTAATGGAACTAAAGCCTTCTTTTGAAATGGAATTGTGTTACAGCAGTGGGAGGAGACAAAAAAGGCAGATATTTTATACTTTGAAAACCTCCTGGGAAGAACAAAGCTGTAGGTGGTGTGAGGTTAATCAAAGGGTTTAAGTTACTCTGTACATTGTGAAATTGAACGTGGAATTGTTATTTACATAAAGATGTGTAAGTCAGGAATATGTGCCCAAAACATATAGTGCAATGATAAAGGAGTATTTCCCCTTCTGCAATTTAACCCTATAACCTTTTGCTAGCTTCCTCATTATGGTATCCTGTTGCATGTGACTGCAGCTGACAGCAAACAACATCCCAGTAAAATGTGTGATCTGGAATGATCCAACTAACAGAGCTAGTTTTCTGGCCCCTTTATTGTTTAGTTTAACATGGCATCTTGCTCACATTTGGGGATGATATCTTTTTTCCTGATAAAACTGGTGATCAGAACCTTTCTGTGTCATCATGTGCTGTTGACTGCTGAATCCCCATCTTCCAGCAGCAATGTCAGTATATAGGAATCTGCCTTATACTTAGTCAGACTATTGATCCATCTAGGTCAGTATTGTCTACACCGACTGGCAGCAACTATCCAGGATTTTAGATAGGAGTCTCTCTCAGCACTACCTGGAGATACCGGGTATTGAACCTTCTGCGTGCAAATCTTGTGTTCTACCACTGAGCCATAGCCCTTCCCCTTAAAAATACACCACACAATGCTTTTCACTTATGACATAAGAAGCTTCCTTATACTGGGCCAGTATAAGATATGTCTGCATCTAGCCATCCACATTGATCCATCTAGCTCAGTATTATCTACTCTGACTGGCAGCAGCTCTTGGTGGTTTTAGGCAGGAGACATTTTCTAGCCTTACCTGGACTTAACCTGAGACCTTCTGCATGCAACGCACATGCTCTACCACTAAGTTATGGCCTAGTAGCACAGACTGAAAAGGCTCTGGGCCCAAGCCTCATTACTGAGCATGAGCCCAACAAGGGTGCCCCCAGGGCTCCTGTGTCCAGACCCTCTGAGAATGCATCAGCCCTGAACTCCCAGACAGTCCAGCCTTCTTACCCCCAGGGACCTTGCACTCCATTGGGCCTGCTCAGCAGTACAAGGAATGTGCCGCATGAGAAATGACAAAGAGACAATGGAGTGCTAGACTGCAGGATAGAGGACTGCCCCTTTAGCGCTCTAAGCTTCTCAGCAGGGGAGAGGAGCTTGAAATGGGTAGTTGCACCCAGGAAATAATGAAATAGTTCAGTTGAAACCAAGCTCTTCTTAGAGTAATTAGCTTCCTAGGCACTATCCAGGGTCCTGAAAACCTTGCTTCTTTCTGCCTTTGTTTCCTGGAATCCTAAACTGTGATTGAAAGCTGTTTGTCTGCCTATCTACCTATTTTCTACTTGTCCTCTCCCTCTGCCCTGGATCACTTGAATCTACATCCTCCTGAACATCCATGGGTACTGCCTTAGCAGGATTAGACATGGATAACATTATCTTCTTTGCTCCAAATTGTCTTGGTCTTTTGTTGTTGTTATATGCCTTCAAGTCAATTACAGCTTATGATGACCCTATGAATCAGTGACCTCCAAGAGCATCTGTTGTGAACCACCCTGTTCAGACTTTGTAAGTTCAGGTCTGTGGCTTCCTTTATGGAATCAATCCATCTCTTGTTTGGCCTTCCTCTTTTTCTACTCCCTTCTGTTTTTCCCAGCATTATTGTCTTTTCTAGTGAATTATGCCTTCTCATTATGTGTCCAAGGTATGATAACCTCAGTTTCATCATTTTAGCTTGTAGTGACAGTTCTGGTTTAATTTGTTCCAACACCCAATTATTTGTCTTTTTTGTAGTCCATAGTATGTGCAAAGTTCTCCTCCAACACCACATTTCAAATTTATTGATTTTTCTCTTATCCACTTTGTTCACTGTCCAACTTTCACATCCATACATAGAGATTGGGAATACCATGGTCTGAATGATCCTGACTTTAGTGTTCAGTGATACATCTTTGCATTTGAGGATCTTAGTCTTCTTGACGTTCAGCTGTAGTCCTGCATTTGTGCTTTCCTCGTTAACTTTCAATAGCATTCATTTCAAATCATTACTGGTTTCTGCTAGTAATATGGTATTGTCTGCATATCTTAAATTATTGATATTTCTCCCTCAAATTTTCACACCTCCTTCATCTTGGCCCGATCCCGCTTTCCATATGATGTCTTGGTCTTTAGAGACTTGCAAAAAAAGTTTTTTTAATGGTTACTTCCTAAACAATTAACTTTCAGCTAAGTCAGACCTAAAGATACAGCTTTTGGGCACAATCCACCCTGTCTTAAGTGGAAACTGAATGGCAATCAAATAAAATGTTGCTTCTTTTTAAACGTCTGAGTATATATATTTTTAATGGACCTGAGATATATAAATTCAATATTGAAAGTTCAAATCAACTGCTAATTCAAAGTTTATTCTTATTATTTATTTATTTAGAGTAGAGGAGGAAATTCAGTCTGTGCTGCCTTGCAGTTCTTTTGAAATACAAGTTATTTCTCAACCAGTATATGGTGTCCCAACACTGAAAACTCTCAGCCAAAGAAGCGGTTCAGAGTAGTTTTCTTAGTGTCAAATGACATGTGACATTAACATATCTGTGAGATTTACATGGGATGTCACATATTTTGTAAATGGTTATCTCTGCCCATGTACAAACATTCTAAAACATAAATGCACAGCATCATAAACATATGAAGTTGTCCTTATACTGAATCAAACCATTGGTGCATCTGGCCCAGATTGTCTATTCTGACTGGCAGCAGCTCTGTCTGGCAGGAATTGGGAGCCTGTGGCCCTCTAGATGCTGTTGGACTCCAACTCCCATCAGCCCCAACCAGCAGGGGATGATGGGAGTTATAGTGCTACAAATCTGAAGGGCCACAGGTCCCCCCCCATTGTTTAAGGTCTTAGCCAGTTTCTTTCCTTGCCCTGTACTTGAGATAATTTTAACTGGAGATGCCAGGGACTGAAACTGATTGGATCTTCTGCACTTGCTGATCCTCTGGGCTGTGTGGCCAACCTCATCGGCAGAACTGAATATAAGAAGCTTCCTTTTAACAAGTCAGATCTCTGGTCCCTTCACTCTATTCCAATTGACAGGTGTTTTCCAAGATCTCCAGCAGACATTTCCCCCAGTTCTACTTCCTGGAAATATTGGAGAATGGTCCTTGGGTCTTCTCAAAGGCAGATGTCCCACTGAACTATAGCTACTCAAGAAAATATAAAGATGAGAACCGTGGGAAATCCAAGAAGCTAGACTCAAGTGAAGGATAATCAGCAACCGTGATTTAGTCAGCATTTGGGAGATAGATGGCACAAACATTTTTTTTATCTGAAATCCAGCAGGCATTTGTTATTCACAGCTCCCCTGCAAACTGCCTGCTCATGTAGATCATCAAAGTTCAAGGGAGCTGCAAAAAAGCCATTGTCAGTTGGTGGAGCAACAATTATAATTACAATATTCCATACTAATTAGGAATCAAATTATTTTACCCATGTTTGTCATGTAAGCCGTGGAAAATGACAATCATACACAAAACAAAAATGCATCCCCCCCGAGACTAGTGATGCAACTTGGATTTTAATAATGTCACTATTATTATTTTACCACATAGAATTTATCCAGAGATGGGTGACATTTCCCATTTTAAACCATCCAATAAAATTGTCATAATAGTCGCTCCACCAAAGTGATAATGGCTTTTTACAGCTCCCTTGAACTTTGATGAAAGTGTTAGCAATTTATCAGTTATTATTACAACCAGTTATGTAGAGAAAAGCATCATACAGTTCTTCAGTCACTGGAGGTTAATTTTCACAGGTCTGTTTTTCTACTTAAATCTTCCTATTCTAAGTTGAAGGTGAAAAATATGGTTCTCTCATGATCCTAACATGTAACTTGTAGCCTTGTATCCAGTGCTGCTCAGGAATTCTAAGAAGCCCCAAAATCAGTGAAGTTGTGAAATCAGTAGTTAAAGCAGTGCAGTTTTGAAAAGTTCAGTAAGCCATCTTGATGCAAAATCGCACCGAATGTATCCAAACATAGACAAAAACCTTCTCTGTGATTTCTGGAACCATCATGCAAAATTTGGTTACAATATTATTATTATTATTATTATTATTATTATTATTATTATTATTATTATCTTTATTTATACCCTGCCCTTTTTCCAAACTGGAACTCAAGGCGGCTTCCAGATAAAAATAAGTACATATCATTAAGAACCTATAAAAATATAAAACATATAAACAGATATAATCAGCATTAAAACAGGATTAAACTATTAAGATGTTAAAACCAGTTAGATATACTCTTAAAATACTGCAACCCAGTTTAGGAGCATACAAGTAAAACAATAGCATACAGCATCCTCTTCAGTCACTACCCTTACAGCCTTCAGTTCCAAAGGCCTGCCGGAAGATAAAAGTCTTCAGCTGTCGGCGGAAAGACTGCACAGAGGAGGCCATTCTTGCCTCCCTAGGGAGGGAGTTCCAGAGCCTAGGGGCAGCCACCGAAAAGGCCCTATCTCGTGTCCCCACCAGTCACACTTGTGAAGGTGTTGGGATCGTGAGAAGGGTCTCTTTTGAAGATCTCAGGGCCCGGGCAGGTTCATATAGGGAGATACGGTCTGACAAATAGCCTGGACCTAAGCTGTATAGGGCTTTATAGGTCATAACCAGCACTTTGAATTGTGTCCGGAAACAGACTGGCAGCCAGTGGAGCTGTTGCAGCAGGGGAGTTGTATGGTCCCTGTATCTTAAGAAGTGTCCAAACGTCTAGCAAACAGACTCCCAGATTTTTTATACCTAGGTCAGAGGGTTTTTTTCTGGATAAAATTGGAAACACACTGCAGTCTTATGTGCATATGCGCACACACAACATATACACATACCTATGTACCATACTTTCCCTCCCCTTTGTTCAGTTGCCAGGGCACTGTGGTAATACTGTAATTTCTGGACAATGGCAATGCTTTCAGGATCTCTCACCCCCAAATGTACATCTGCCAGTTGTAATGCAGATTGCATGAATCTTAGTAGGTCATTCCTCCCTTTAGGGAAGCCTTCCCATCCTTGTGTCCCACAACGTTATTGGACTACAATCCCCATCATCACTAACCATTCGCCATATTAGCCTGACATGATGGAGGTTGTAATCTAACAGCATTTGGGGAGTCAATGCTGGGGAAGGTTGCAATGCTTCATGGATTGCCTGCTCTGAGCATGAAGTGGTGGATGCCTCTAGCATGGTGTCTTCATTTTTCAAGCTGTACTTCTGCACACACACCCTTTGTGGCACCAGTGCACAGTCTGGAAATCACTGCCATATTGTACACCTTAAAGATCATCTTACACTTTATATGGACCAGTTGAAGTTTCCAAGTCATTTTCAAGGGCAGCCCCACATAGAGTGCATTGCAATAATCCAATCTGGAAGTTATCAGAGTGTGGAGTACTGTGGCCAAGTCATCTCTGTCCAAAAGAGGTCGAAGCTGGCAAATCAGCTGTAGCTGGAAAAAGGCACTCCTAGCCACTGAGGCCACCTGAGCCTCCAGTGACAGTGATGGATCCAGGAGTACCCCCAAACTGTGAACCTGCTCCTTCCAGGAGAGTGCAACCCCATCCAGAACAGGCTGTCTCCCCACCTCCTGGACATGAGAACTCTGGACACATAACACCTCTGTCTTTTCAAGATTCAGCCTCACATTTACATGCCCACATCCAGTCCATCGCTGCCTCCAAGCACTTGTCCAGCACCTTAACTGCCTCTTCCAATTCAGATGGAACAGAGAGATAGAGTTGAGTGTCATCTGCATATTGATGACACCTCACTCCAAATCTCCTGATGATTGTTCCCAGCAGCTTCATATAGATGTTAAGTAGTATGGGGAACAAGATGCAACCCTATGGAACACCACAGGACAGCTCCCATGGTGCTGAACAATAGCTTCCTGTAACTACTTTTTGGAAATGGCCCTGAAGGATTGAGCAGAACCAATGAAGCATAGTGCCTCCAACCCAGACCTCCCTGAGATGCTCCAAAAGGATACCACGATCAAGACTTTCAAAAGCTATTGAGAGATCGAGGTGAATGAACAGAGTTGCACTCCCCCTGTCTCCCAACAGATGTCATCAGCCAGAGCAATCGAGGCAGTTTCAGTGTCATGGCCAGGCCTGAAGCCAGACTGGAATGGATCCAAGTAATCAGTTTCCTCCGAGCATGATTGAAGCTGAACCGCCACCACCTTCTTGAGCACCTTGCCCAAAAAGGATATATTTGCCACTGAGCAATAGTTTAACACTTCTAGGTCCAGGGAGGTTTTCTAAAGGCAGGGATGCACCACTGTCTCCTTCAAGGCAGATGGTACCTCCTTCCCCTCCAGTGAAGCATTTAATCACTCCCTGGATCCAACCAGTCAACTCGCTATGGCTAGCTCTAAGAAGTCAAGGGGCTGTTCTTCTTCAAGCAGCTTGTCCACATCCTCAGGCTGCAATAACTGAAACTGATCTGGTGTGGATGGAACAGACAGTGCTCTGGATGCCTCCATTGGACTTGCTCTAACCGTGACATCCAACTCTGTCCAAATCTGAGCAACTGTGTCCCTAAAGTACCTTGCAAAGTTGTTATAGCAGGCCTCTGAAAGTGTTAGAGCAGCACTCTCCTGACTAGATGACAAAAGGCTATTCACCATTCAAAAAAGCTCTGCTGGATGCTACTTGCAGACAAAATGGTGGTGGAGAAGTAAGCTTTCTTCACTGCTGCTACTGCCGTGTGATAGGCACAGTGGTGCACCTTTACCCATGTTCAGTCAGGTTCAGACCAAGATTTACACCACCTGCACTCCAGCCATCGACCCTCCTGTTTCATCGCACACAGGTTACAGGTACCAAGGTGACCTACCTCCACAGCAATTGTGATGGTGATGGCACTAGAACTCAGGAGGGATTGTGTTGATGGCTCTACACATCTCACCATTCCACAGTGAGACAAGAGCCTCGACCAGCCTTTTCAGCCAGAAAATCCCCCAGAGCATTCAGGAATCCATCAGATTCCATAAGTCCCCAAGGGCAGTCCATCTCTTTTGGGATGGGAAAGGCATTATAGTCACAAACTCAAGTTTGTCCCCAGGTGCAGCTCCACCGGTATGCATATCCCACTGATTTCAATGGGGTTAATTGCATGCTTAACTGCTATCAGAATAAATGGGACTTCAATGCACTTAACTTCACTGTTATGTGCTGGAATTGCTGCAGTTTTCAGGGCACCACATGCTTAACAGCCTGTACAACAACCCATTGAAGAAGGGCAGGTTTACTCAAGGGCATCTATGGCCACCAGACTGCAAGCACATGAAGTAGTATTCAATGCTAGTTCTACTCAGGGTAGATTCATTGAAATTAATAGACATGACTTACTTAGGTTTATTCATTTCAGTGGGTCTACTGAGAAGGACTTGGTTGAATACAACCCACAGTTTGGTTACAAGCACCTAGTTTTGGGGGCAATAGGCACAAGTCTCAGTCCCACAGACATTGGCCCATACAACCCACCATGAATTCAGTGAGAGTAATTAGTTTGCTGGACCTGGCTACAGACATCATGCAACAGCACAAAATTAATTTATTTTGCAGTATGTGTAATCTAGGTGCAGAATCTGGGCTTCCTAATTGTAGAATCTCTGGCTGTTTTTCTTTGGGCTTGTCCATACCTCTGTTTAATGTGCATTATAAGTGCCATGTGTCTGCATCAGTTCACAATTATTCATGCAAATTTCCCTCCAATTGCTGCCTTCCCCAATTTTCTCCTCCCGAAATCAGGAGTTTTCCTATCCAGCAATAATCCAGATAGTTTTGCAGGACCAATTATAAACCACTTCTATGAAGGGTTCTTTCTGTGGTTGCCTTGCCCTGAGTTTTCCAGTGGAGGTGGTTCACCTTTGTAACTCCTTCCTCCATCCACATCTCCTTGTTGCTCCTTACTTGCCATTTGTGTGTCTGGCACTGATTTTCCTCTTCTCCCAGGCATTTTAGCATGTGTTTTTTAAATTGTTTTAAATTTTTTAAATTGTGTTTTAAATTGTTTTTAACAGATGTCTTTTAAATTTGTATGTTTTTGATGTTTTTAGTTGCTGTAAACCTCCCAGAGAGCTTCGGCTATCGGGCGGTATACAAATACAATAAATAAGTAAATAATTTCCTCCACTTGCAGCTGGGTGCTGATGGCGCCGGGATTAGTTATTTTATTTATCAAACAAAAGGATTTAAAAAAAATATAGACTATGCTTCGTGGTCAAACAGAAAACTGGATATTGTCGACATACAATGCACAGCTTTATTTTTGTGTGCAATCACTGACATGTGGCAAACAAAAATGCTGTTATCTTTCATTATCTTTCTCCTTTCATGTTTGGATTTGGGAGGAGGGGTGACTGCCTTAAACTTTATTTTTCGTATTTATGGAAAGCTAAAAACTTTTAAATATGCATTAAATTAACTTCATATCATTTTTTGTGCGCATTCAATTCTAACAAGAAACACCAGTTTTTTCCATTGATGCTCTGTTATTGGGGATGGAGGAGAAGGCAGAGGAACTTGACCTGAATATAAATTTCTTGCAGGTTGGAAAGGACAGAGAGCAGCAAGTTAAGATGAATTTGCACCAGCAGTAGGAATTCTGCACACCCCATTTTTTATGTAAAAAAGGCAAATGCCTCTGTAACCAAAAAGGTGCTGTCTGTGCATGCATGTAAATTGAATCAACAGGAAGTTATTCTTTGTGCATTTCCTGGGGTGGGAATTTTGTAAACAAACCAAACATTCAGGCACATGTTTGGAGGAAACATTACCTGCGCATGTTTGCTTAATGAGACAAGAAGGGGTGGTCTAGAAGCTGAAAACAAGAAAGATTGGATTAACCAGAAATGACATGGCTGGGGTGTAGTTGTCTGGGATCTTGGGGTGTGTGTGTCTTAGACCCTTTACTTTTTTGGGAGCAGGGCCCCAGGAGGGTCCCTATGTCTCCAGCATCCTGTGAGCCATTCAGCATGAAAGGTGAGTGTGTTAGCCACTGAGAAGAGTCTTGTAACATGCTTCCTTGTCCTTTCCTGCTGATTGGAGCCAATCAGAGTGAAAGGAGATGAGTCAGCCACCAAGAAGACTCTTCTGAGTAGCTAACACTCTCCCCTTTCATGCGTATTGCCTCCTAGGGATGTCTGCTGTTGTGGGAGAAGGCATTAACAAGAATCTCATTCTCAACCTAGCAGCATACAAATAAAAAATGGAGAGGGGGCATGGCTGTGACTAACATGAAGGTACGCTACACTTCTGAATTTGCCACTACACTACTGGACACAACCACAAGAGTATTGATGTGGAAACACTGGACTTTGGCCAATCTGTTATGGACACAAACCAGTCTGGTATAGACTCTTGGGGGACACATGGAATACGGAAAATGTGGATTTACAGGGATGGTATAGATGACCCCTTTATTGCAGAATCCAAGAGGGGAGGCATCTATTTCCTTCAGATGCAAAATTGGCAGCCAGTTGTAACCCTGGCACCATTAATTGTTTATACCTGATACCTTTGCACAGATCTTCTGTTGATGAAAGACAGATGCTCTGCTGTATCTCTTTTGAATGAAGTTTGAATTTGCATATTCTTTATTACCTGCAGTAAATGTAGCTACCCATTAACCTTTATACTCACAATCAATAAAGACAAACACACATAGAGAGGAGGCAATAGGTTAACTCTAATGTATTTTGACATAAGGGAATGGGTGTCAGCAAGTCACAAAGCTGTGGACTTGATTATGTTGACAATCCTCATTTTGCATTAAAGTTCCACTCAAGTCCTAACGCTGAGACCTTGAATTGATGAATGTCTGCTAAATACTAATATTTATATCTGGCTTCTTTAAGAAAAGAAAGGCACCCAACATCTCATCTGTGCTTTCATTAGACAGATCTGAACTTTTCTGATGAAAGAGCATGTCACTTATTGCCATTATGTGCTTTGCAAAAGGTAAATTGCCCAGGCAGTATCCTTGTCGGATCAATGTCATCTCTACAGCTATTATATATGCTGATTTGGAAAACGTTGCAATTATGCTGCAAGTAAGCAAATGCTAATTCCCATTTTATCATATTCATTTCGCCCCCTAAAAAGTTAATTGCTTATGTTAATAGTAGATTCTTGCTTTTAGAATCTGCCTTTCCCCACCAGACCCATTTCATAGAATAAAATTAGGATCTGTGTGGGGATTGGGTCACCAGTTGCACATTGCCAGGAAAAAGGAAATGCATAGCTTTAAAAAAAGGGACAAAAGAGGGTGTCAGTTTGCATAACATTTGCATATGAAGATACAGTACAAATTTGGAAAGGATAACTATACATGAAACATCTCACCATAGTAGAGAAGACTGTGACCAGGTGACCTGGGTGTGCCTGCTCAGTCCACTCTCCAGGTGTTAATTGTTGATGGATGACTTCAAGGCCCTGGTCTCCCTTAAGAACATAAGAAGAGCCTGCTGGACCAGGCCAATGGTCCATCTAGTCCAGCATCTTGTTCTCACAGTGGCCAACCAGCCTGTGGGAAACCCGCAAGAAGGATTTGAGCACAAGAGCTCTCTCCCCTCCTGAGGTTCCAGAAACTGATATTCAGAAACTTCCTATGGGTCTTTGTCTTTAAACCAGACTTGAACATCACTTAAAATAGAGGACTGTCCTCTGACAGCCCTTCAGGTAAGGAGGATAACTCAGCTCTATGAGATTAACTAGCACGTAACGGAGGCCACTTGGTGCTGCTGAACCATGTCTTCCCAGAGTAAAAGAAACCTATGTCACAATGCCTGGTGGTTCCCTGCCACACTTCATTGGCACCTGCTGTCAGGGTCTTGGGATATACTGCAAGTTAGCTGTGCAGAGAAAGTAAAGTAAATCTGAGTGAGCCATTTCCTGTAAGTCCCCTCTGTGTTGCAGTTCTCTACATACTTCCCCAGGAATAAGTCCTCAGACTTCAGGGGTGTAGTCATCCGGGGTCTTAGACCCCCTACTTTTTTGGGAGCAGGGTCCCAGCAAGATGTCTCCAGCATCCTACAACCCAATCAGCATGAAAGGGAAGCATGTTAGTCACTGAAAAGAGTCTTCTAACATGCTTCTTTGTCCTTTTCTGCCAATTGGAGCCAATCAGAGTGAAAAAAAGTCACAGAGAAGACTCTTCTCAGTAGCTAACACTATCCTCTTTCTCAACCCCACAGCAAAAAAGGGGGGAGAGGGCATGGTTGTGACTAACATGAAGGGACCCTGCACTTCTGAATTTGCCATTACACTACTGCCAGACTTATATATCTTATTTCTGAGTAGACATGTATAGGATTGCCCTGAAGCAGGTGTGTGAATAACTATTATAGCTGCAGTCTTTGATTGCAGTATCAAAGCGATGATTTGTATGTTGAAAGAAAACATCCGAACTCTGCTGTTCAAAGCAGAGGAGAAGATCTGGTCAAAGCCCCTGGCAAGCACAATTTGCCCTGCTCCAAGTGGTAGCTGCACTTGCAACCAGCTTTAGCACCTTAGACAGCTTCTTAAAAGTTCAGACTAAAACCCGGAGTGGATTCCACTGCCCCACTGACATGGAGCCACCAACCACCACTGCTCTATCCCTGGATGTGATCAGAACCACCCAAAGCAGTGCTGAATACCTGTGGGGGAAGCAAGAGCAGAGGAAGTAAAAGGCAGCTCAAAGTCTGTGTCTGGATAGACTGATCTCTTCTCTCACAGGAAGCTGCCTTTTACTAAGTCAGATTTTTGGTCCATCTAGCTCAGTACTGTCAACATTGACTGGCAGCAGCTCTCCAGGACATCAACCAGGGATCTCTCGAGAGCTATCTGGAGGTGCTGGAGAGGGAACCTGGGGCCTTTTGCTTTCAAAGCATGCGCTACACCACTAGGGATGTGGGAGAAATTGGATTCCTTTCACATTTGAAAATGAACGTACATAATTTGCACTTTCTGAAACAATACACAAACTGAAACACAGCTCTTGGGTGAAATTCACACTTCACTGAATTTTGCAATGCATTTTCCAGCCAAGTAGTGTGTACAAAAATGCTCAGGGCAGGATAAAGTGTGCATAAAAATACATACATTAGTGAAGATAAAATACAAAAATGCATTATATTAGAGAACATTGATTTGCAAAAGTGTTGATATTAGCAAAAGTTTGCAGTAAAATGGTGATGAATTTTAATTTTTATGAGGACTTTTTAAAATGCAACCTGATGTGGAAATGTGGAAAACTGAACTTAAGATTGGAAAAATGAGAAATTGAGAAAAACCAGCATTGACAGATTTGGCCATCGCTATCTGCAACTGAGCCATGGCCCTTCCCAATAAATCATCTTTACTTACTTTTGAGTAGACATGTATAGGATTGCGCTGTTAAGCCAAAAGGATTTCACGTACCCTTCTGAAGTCAGTGGAAAGAAGTGCAGAAACTAATTTAAGCTTTATGGACGACAGTTGGTCTTGTTGGGGAGTCTGGTTGACCTGAAAGTGATTTTCACAATATTTCTAAGTGTCTTATCTGAGGGACCAGTTCAATCAAAATGATATTCAAGCGTTCTCAGCTGCAAAACCAACCAACAAACATGTCAGGGAGACTGTGAAAAGCCATTTGCTGCAAGTCTACAGGGATTCTGAAAAGAGATCAGAGGGCAGGTTCACTCTCAAATTCACCCCTGGTTCTTCTAAGTTTTTGTACCCTCGTCCATAGAGTACATGGATTCAGCAAATAGTGAACAGTTATTAGAAAACGTACTTGATAAGAAAATAACTAGAAGCAGCAGTGTTAGCAGTGCTCTGGCTAACCCCCACTTTGGTTCATGGAGTATTCTGGACTACATTCCCACCCCATAGGCCCTGTTTTCTAACTTGCTGTGCCTTCCTAAGTCCTGTGAGATGAGGACAAACAGCAAGGACCATCTTTTGGCACTTTCAGAGGAACGTGCAGACCATGAATTAAATATTGTCTCATTTTTTGGCCAATTTTCCTCATGCCCAGTAGAACAATCCCATTATTCAAAGACAGCATTAGAGAGCAGAACTAGTTTTCTTAGAGTATCAGCAAGAAATGCACCATGAGATCACCTCATACCCAGACCCCTCCTTTTCACATTGATTTGTCAGGGAGAAAGTGTATTTAAGAGCAAGGTTTGAGACCCAAGATGGTGATCTGAGCTCCAACATGTATAACTACACTCTCAAGGACTGCAGGCCACAGATGGGGAAGGAAGTGTGTGTCTCGGTGCAAACCTTGAGGCAAACAGATTCCTTCCTGCTTGTTTGATCAGAGCTCCTTCACATCACTGCAGTTGTATTCCAGTGCCCACTGTTTAGGCCTAGGATAGGTAATCTCTGCTGCCTGTCATTCCTTATAGCAGAAGGGCCCTTTTATCTCTTTAGTTTAAAGTTATGAATGGGTTAGGATACTAATGATTAATGCTGCCATGCACCCAGTATCACTATTCTTCTCTTCCCTTTCAATAAAAAAAAGCTTTGCTCTAGCCTGGTTTGGACCTGCATTTCTTGACTTATACATACACTATTTTGACACATTTTAGGGCAAAGCGCCTGGTTTATCCCTAGCAAAAGATCCCCCTCCTCTCAAGGTGGCATGTTTAATGGGACAGGTGGTGGCAGGTTCACACATTCAGGTTTCCAGCGCTCAAGTGGAATGCTTGACCCAATGTCAGCCAATATCCTGGTACACATGACTTCTCAGGTAAAAAAAAAGAAGAAGCTTTTCCAGCATGTAAAAGGCATTCATCTTGTTGGTTTGTATCTTGCAAAGTGGTTCATTCATCACTTTTCTGCTCATACAGTCAAACTCGGGATAGGAATATTAGGAGCTGCCTTATATTGAGTCAGACCATTGGTCCGCCTAGCTCATTATTGTCTACTTTGTCTGGCAGTGACTGCACCGGGTTTCAGACAGAGGCTACTCCTTGGCCTACCTGGAGATGCCAGGGATTGAACCTGGGACCTTTTGAATGCAAGGCAGATACTCTACCACTCAGCTACAGTCCTTCTCCAACAATTAAGGGACTGGAGGGGGTTACAACATTAAGGGCTTTTTCATTTAGGGGGGAAAAGCAAGTAAAAGGAGACACAAATTATACAGAAGTGTACAAAAATAAAAATGGTGTGGAGAAAATGGGAAGAGAGCCCATAATACTAGAACTCAACAGGGTCCATTCAGTGAAGCTGAATGTTGAAAAAGTCAAGACAGACAAAAGGAAATAGTTCTTTACAGAGGGCATAGTTATATGGAATCGCTCTGACAAGATGTAGTAATGGCCACTAACTTGGATAGAATGAGGTTATCAATGGCTACTTGCCAAGTCAGACAGAAAACACATTCCATGTATTTATGATGATGGCTGCTAGTGCCTATAAACTAGCCCAGAATCAGAGGTGGCATGACTCTGAATACCAGATGGTGAGCAACAGTGGGAGAATGCTATTGTCCTACTCATGGGTTTCCCAGGAGGGATCTAGTTGTTCGTGGTCAAAAAGAGGATGCTGGACTAGTTAGGCTGTCCTGTTCTCATCAGGATCCTAAAGAGATAAAAGACTTCCTAGCAAAACACAGATGAGAGCAACACCAAGGCAGTATCCAGAGCCAATCCAACGTCAGAGTCCAGAGTCTACCACCACAACAAAGGGATCAGGCACAAAGCAAGGTCAGAGCAGCCTAAGGTCAGGAGCCAAGCATCCTGTAGGCAACACTGGCCAGGGGCAAGGCAAGAGGCAGGTCCAGAATACAGTAGTCTAAGGTCAGGTCTGGAGACAACAGGAAGTCCACAGACAGGTCAACACAAAGCTAGCATATAGACATTATTCCAGCAGCTATTCTAGCACAGCACTGGGGTATTTATGCTAGAGCTGCTGAACCACTGTAGTATATTTTGAAGTCTGTTTTTATGATATTTTAGACATTTACTCCCAAGTCCTTTACTCACAAGGAGTCCTTTACTCCTGAGGAATCCAGTCCTGCAGTCGGGCACTCCTCCATCTGGCATTTGAGGAGATGCCTCTTCCTTGGGCTTGGGGACCGTTCAGCCTCAATGTCAGAGGCTGAACTTGCCCCAGATGCCAATGGCCCATCCTGAGCCTTGTCATAGATGCAGCCTGAGCCAGGGCTGGGTCCAAGACCAGAGCTTCCTGGTCTTCCTCCAATGAAGGCTCCTCTGATTAGGGCTCCCTTGGCTGGGATCTGGCAAACGCCCTGGGTGTGATCCATGATGTTCTTACGTGAGCAGAGTCTCTGTGTGTACAGGTTGTGCATGCATTTTCTCTCTTTGACCGGTTAAGGACATTGCTGCACGGGACCCAACTGTCTATACAAAGACTACATTGGCGGTGTTCAGAAAGGATGAATGCATGTCCTTTTGGAGCAGGGACAGCGGATGTAATTCCATGCCCTCTTCCTGTCAGTGGCAGCTGGTGTCCATCAGAAGTGATGGGGAATAAGTCAGGAAGACCAACAGTAGGTGGAGCCAGAGCGAATGACAGGTAGAGCCGGCTAATTCTTATGTTGTCCCCATCCTCTCCCCTGCTGAAGTTGTAAAAAAGGGCAGTGCTGAGACTAAGGAGGCAGAAGCTGGTAGGCAGTGTTACTGCCTGGGCTGGTTGTAAGTAAGAAAGCAGGTAGGTGCGGGCTGGCTGAGGGCAAACAGAAGTTGGTGGGGGCAGTGCTCCATTTGTCCTAATAGGCCAGTCTCTGCTGGGCTGCACTTTGAAAGAGAAGCCAGCATATGAAGAGAGGATCTTTGGGTTGTATTCAGCTAAGTCCTACTCTTGGTGTTCCACCACCAAGAGTTACACAGTTGGCTGGAATGTGAGATAGAGCCTTTTTGGTGGTAGCACCCTAATTTCAAGCATGAAGTTAGTCCTGTCCATTAACTTCAATGGGCCTATTCTGTGAACGACTCATGTTGAATGTCACCCCATGTGCTTGCAGTTTGGTGGAAATAGGTGCCCTTGGGCAAACGTGACCTTCCTGTTGTTGTACAGGCTGTTAAGCATTTGGTGCCCTGAAAACTGCTGAAACAATACAACAAATAACAGTGAAGTTAAATGCATTCAACATGATTAAATTTATATCCCACCCTTTGTCCTGAAGGAGTCCACTCCTGATATAGGGAGAGAGGGGGACGGTGCAATCCTCCCTCCATGCATGTTGTTGTTGTTATGTGCCTCCAAGTCGACTATGACTTATGGCGACCCTATGAATCAGTGACCTCCAAGAGCATCTGTCATGAACCACCCTGTTCAGATCTTGTAAGTTCAGGTCTGTGGCTTCCTTGATGGAATCAATCCATCTCTTGTTTGGCCTTCCTCTTTTTCTACTCCCTTCTGTTTTTTCCAGCATTATTATCTTTTCTAATGAATCATGTCATCTCATGATGTGTCCAAAGTATGATAAGCTCAGTTTCATCATTTTAGCTTCTAGTGATAGTTCTGGTTTAATTTGTTCTAACACCCAATTATCTGTGTTTTTTGCAGTCCATGGTATCTGCAAAGCTCTTATCCAACACCACATTTCAAATGAGTTGATTTTTCTCTTATCTGCTTTTTTCACTGTCCAACTTTCACATCCATACATAGAGATCGGAAATACCATGGTCTGAATGATCCTGACTTTAGTGTTCAGTGATACATCTTTACATTTGAGGACCTTTTCTAGTTCTCTCACAGCTGCCCTCCCCAGTCCTAGCCTTCTTCTGATTTCTTGACTATTGTCTCCATTTTGGTTAATGATTGTGCCAAGGTATTGATAATCCTTGCCCTATGTAAATCCTCACCATCCATTTAAAGTACATCCAATGCATATTTAAATCACATTACTTCCCCTAAAGAATCCTGGGAAATATGGTTCCCCCCCCTCACAGAGCTACACATTCCCAGCAACCTTACCACAATATAGTTCCCATGATTCTATGGGGGATATCATGTGCTTTCAATGTGCATTGGATGTGCTTTAAAGATATAGCATGGCTGTTAATCCTTTTCTCTCACTGAAAATTGCCTCCCCAAGCTGCTTTTAACTCCACTGGGCCTGGTAAACGGCGAGTGGGGGCAGAAAGACGGATGGTTTTGCCTCCCTGAACAAGGCTCAGTGATGTTTTGCGCGTGTTTGTGCTGTTGTAGTCCATGGAGATAAACCTCTGTCTGAGTGAGAGGATAGTCTGTACAGCCAGGATGGTGACTCTAACCTGTCACCAACAGAAGGAAGTAGGTCAGCATCTCATGCATGCGTGGGTGAGGAGCGACAACAGGAATGAAGAACCATCTTGCAGGAAAGGAAGCACAGCTTGTGGGAGAGAAAGATGAAACCCTCAAAACATTTTTTGCATCATCTTATAAGTGAGAGGGGGGTAACAGCAACAAGCTGAGGTAAAATTGGAGCCCAGGGAGCCTCTGATCCCCTAGCCTGGCAAATAGGTTTCCCATCACAGCTGCATTTAAGCATCTTGAACCTGCTGTGATTCAGCTTGTGTTTGTTCTCTCTCAATAAAAAGATCTTGTGGATGTACACAAAATCCCAAACATTAATTTGTTTCCAACCCCACTTCCTAGCGTCAATTTAATCCACCGTGATGTACAGGTTAGGCCAGTCAGTCTTTTTATTGTTTCAAACACAGGCCACAACAGTATACGATGAGTAAAGTAACATCAATAACTAAAATACTCACCATAGCAATAAAATCTTACTTGTTAAGTAAAAAAATTGGCTTGAACGTAAGAGGCTGCCAAGGCACATGAGCTGTATGAACAAATGGCCACTGCATATCAAATTGCTTCAGATGTGAAGGACTTCTTGTAATAATCTTGATGTGGCTGAAAGATTTGGATTTTCTGAGAGAAAAAAGCAACCTGATCTGCAACATTCTCCAGCTGAGATGGCTCCAGGAATGTCTGCAATGGTTGCTATGTGCAACCTCACTCCTTAGTAATGGAGGCTTTGGGGCCTAATAAGGTCAGCTTTGGGATATGGGAGGCCCTGGACAGGAGATCATCAATGAATCAATTAACCAATTACCTGTACCACTGGCCAGGCATCCCTGCCTCCCAGGAACATTAAAATAAGAGATCAATCTTGCCCCTTCCATTGGCCAATGAAGGAACAGCTGCTCCAAAGCTGATTTTCCTCTGCCCTCCCCATTCAGTTTTCCTTTTGTATCATGTCCTTTTGTTTTTGCAAGTCTGTGAACTGGGACTATCTTACTTTTTATATTTGTACAGTGCTTAGAAAAGTATAAGCAAGAGTAAAGGTAGACATGCTGGCCTATAAGAAAAATTCCAAAGCCCATATTAGGGCAATAACATTATTAGGCTAACCAAAGTGTCATAAAATAGTGTGCAAGCTTTCAAGATCCCCAGAACTCTTTGTCAGGCTAGATGTTAAAAAAGAAAAGGAAGAGAGAGAAAAATAAGCTGTTGGTGTCAGTCAAGACATCTATGTCTGCATCTGGTCAGTTGGAAGATGGAGTGTGAGAGGAGCCATTATGGGTTTCTTTTTCCCAGGAGGTTGAGGCACAACATGAAACCCACAAGGCACCTGAAAGTGCTTTGTTGGAATGTCTGCTAGTTCTTCCCACACTCCTCCTTCAAACTGAACAGATGCAGACATGGATGCCTTTACAGACACCAACAGCTTATATTTTTCTCTCTCCCTTCTCTTTTTTAACATCTAGCCTGATGAAGCGTTCTGTGGGACTTGAAACCTTGCACACTGTTTCACAACATTTCTGTTGGCCTAATAAAGTTATTCCCCTAATATGGACTTTATAGAAAATATTAGGCATTTCATAAATGTCTAACAACAACACAAGCAAAGGGGTATCTTCCCAGAGTACACACACACAGGGAACAAGCCCGCACGTCAAATTCTTATTCTTCATACCATTTAAGAACTTTTAAAACTTCGTACCATTCTCTATAAATGGAGGATGGAACAGGCAATTGCTTCAAGGTCTCTCCATGTGCCCACTATTGGCCTCAGAGTCCTGGCGACTCTCCACTTCGCCAGCCTCTGGAGCTGGCCATGTGGTTGTGTACAGCCAAGAGGATTTATATTCAGCCCAGACAACTTCATGCAGCACATTTCTAACTCTACATGACATTTCTTCTATACAGTGTTAGGTCATCTTCATACCTGAAGCTTTGATGTTCGTTTGAGCCTTCCATACTTACTATTTGCTATGTTAGTGCAGAATGGAAGAGCAAGACACAGCACAGAAATGGAAGGTTCCTTGCGTCTATTTAAGCCAAAGCCCCTTGAAACCCCCTGTGTGAAAGTGCCCTTAGAAGCGCCATCATTCCTTGGACTTGCATAGATCAATTATGTTCTGCATTTCCATGAGTAATCTCTGGCTGGCAGGGTTGTTGAGCACCACATTACTATATCATATAAATGTAACCCAAATGGAACTTAATTAAAGAGAAAGGGGTTAATCTCTCTCTCTCCCTTTTTCAAATTGCATTGCTTCAATGGCTGTCCTTGTTAGATCAACATCTATGGCTTCAATCTCATAGAAATTGTCCTTCTCATTTCTCAGCTCTGTAAATAGAGAGCCAGAATGGAAGAGTCTTGGACTGCAGAGGACTGGGTTCATCTCCAGCCCAGTAGCAGGTCTGTCCACTGTTACATGCATCTTAGTCACATCTGGACTAGATTCCTGGAACACACTCAATGAGTGTCTGCCAAAAGAAAAATATTGCTTTTCTTGACCACATTGTTCTAGTCTGGTTTTAAATTTACACTGGGTTCCAGTTTGCTTCTGTGTCCAGTTCAAGGCAAAAAATATTTTACTTAGATATTTAAAGGACTGACACCTCCTGCATGAACCTGCCCATCAACTGCAGTCAGTTTTTGTGTTCTTGCTCCATGTTCCACCATCAAGAGTTATACAGTTGGCTGGAATGTGAAATAGAGACGTTTTGGTGGTAGCATCCTAACTGTCAACAAGTTCATTCCCAAGGGTTGTTAGATTACCACTTCTTTCTTGATTTTAAGGAGGGCAGTTCTTTTTCATTCTGCCAAGTTTTTGATTTAAAAACATGAGAACATAAGAAAAGCCCTGTTGGATCAGGCCAAAGGCCCATCTAATCCATCATTCTCTTCTCAGTGACCAGCCAGATGCCTACAGGAAGCCCGTGTGATGCGTCCTTCCCTGGCTCTCCCTGTCAGGTTCCTACCTGCGCGTGGCTACTGCCTGTCACTAGGCACCACCAGGGACTCCACCAGTCCGGACTGCACTCTCTTATGATTTCTCTCCCCACTCTAGCACAGATCTCAGCAGATCCCCCTGCTAGGCAACCACCAGTCACGTCCTAATACTAGTATTCCCAGAGACTCTGAATACTGGTATTGTTATTCTCTTCACCGCTGCCACCATTTGTTACAGTTCCCCTTCAGCCTTGGTCATTACCTTACCCTCCCTTCTGGTCTGTGAAACCCCAGCCAAGGATCAGGCCTTTGGTAAACCAAATTAAGTATTTATTAAAGATAACAAAGCTAACAAGATTAACAAGATTTCTTCTTAAGGCACATAAGCATATGGTTTTACTCAATACTAATCCGAACTCCACCCCCCTCCTTCTTCACTCTCTCCTGGCAAACAACTCTCTCAAACCCCACCAAGCAATCCACTCTTTCTCTTCTCCCCCCTATTCCACTCTCACTCTTCCTTTTATACATTCAGCCATTTTAAACACTCAGCCAATCATCTCGCATTCTACTGCCCATTCACTCCCCCTCTTTCACTCCACTTACCATGTATCTTCTAAAACAACAACACTTACCCTCTATACATTAATATAGGAACATCACAGCCCGCAAGTAGAAACTGTGTGCAACAGCACTTTCCCCACTTGTCTCCCTGCACCAATTAGTATCCAGAGGCATGCTGCCTCCAATTTATTTTAATTCTTACCTGTTTTTGAATTTATTTTACTGGATTGTTTTTATGCTCTCTGAATTATTTTAGGCAGCAATCCTGTGCATGCTGACCTGGGAATAAGCCTCACTGAACATCATGGAACTTCTGAATAGACATGCCTAGGATTATGCTGTTAATATTGTAAACTTTTATTGGGAGTCATTTGTTGATAAAAACAATGTATTAAGAATGAAATTGTTAAATACTATTTAAAATGATTACCTTAAATCAGAGCTTGGAAAAGTTACTTTTTTGAACTACAACTCCCATCAGCCCCAGCCAGCATGGCCACTGGATTGGGCTGATGGGAGTTGTAGTTCAAAAAAGTAACTTTTCCAAGCTCTGCCTTAAATAGTAGAGATAGAACATAGCCATCATGGCTAGTGGTCATGCCTAAGGATATCAGTGGCTACTAGCCACAGCAGTGTCTATGCTCTCCCTCCACTGTCAGAGGCAGTATTTTATTTATTTATTTATTATTTGATTTATACCCTGCCCTTCCACCCAGCAGGAGCCCAGGGCGGCAAACAGAAGTGCTAAAAACACTTTAAAACATCATAAAAACAGACCTTAAAATACATTAAAACAAAACAACGTTAAAAACATTTTTAAAAAAAGAAGCATGCCTCTGAATACCAATTGCTGGGAATCGCAAGTGGGAAGAGTGCTGTTGCCCTCAGATCCTATTTGACGGCTTCCCATGGTTGGCCATGCGAGAACAGGATGCTGAACTATGATGGGACACTGGCCTGATCCAGCAGGCTTTTCTTCTGTTCCTTAACTGATAATGATATATGTATTAAGGTTTGTAAATTTATAATGTATAGATTTGATAGTGTAATGTCGTTAAATACATTGTTTATTTTTTTAAAAAATTGTTAGCCACCTTGGGGACTCTTTTGAAGGCTAGAAGATGTACGTAAATGGTTTATTAAGGAAGTAAATAAATAAATGAATCTCTCTGGGTGACGAACAGTGTATGACAGTCAGATGAACAGAGAGGGCCACTCCTGCTACGCTCTGAACAACTGTCAAACAAGTAGATCTTCAGCTAAATGAATTATACAGCCATGAGTGTGGCTGTATACTACAGCCAGCATGGATTTTTCACATTCTACCATGTTAAATTGAAAATAGCCCCCATGCCATTCTGCTGCTCCCATAAGCTCATTTCAAAACAAAATCTTTCAAAACTTACACTCTGCAACTCAGAAGTGCTTGCTGAACAACCCTCTAGTTTTCATGGTGATACACAAAGCACTCAGAGAGAATCCAGAATTCAAAGTCTAAAACAAGAGTAAAAAAATCTACTCTTCTGTTGGGACTTTTTTCTGTCAGCGGTTTCATAATTTGTTGAAATTAATTAAAAATCAGCCATGTTCACAGAGTGTCTTTAATCCTATTACTGACCTTGCGCCATACTCTGACCTTCATCTTCTGCATTTTAAACATGAAAAAATGCTTGGTTAATTTTTAATTAATTTAAGGAAATTAGCATTGGAGTTTATGGTAAGTGGAGGCATGATCAGTAAGAAACAACTGTCAGTGTTCTAAAAGCCAGACTAACAGATGTTTAGCTTGGCTTATCTGGGGGCCACACCCACACCAAACATTTATTCCACTTTAAACAGTCATGGCTTCCCCATAAAAAATCCTGGGAAGTGTAGTTTATGAAGGGTGCTGAGAGCTGTAGGAGACTCCTATTCCCCTGACAGAGGTTCAGTATACATAGTGGTTTAACAGCCCCTCTTCCCAGAGAATTCTGGGGATTATAGCTCTGTGAGAGGAATAGGGCATCTCCTAACAACTCTCAGCACTCTTCACAAACTATACTTCCCAGGATTCTTTGGGGGAAGCCATGACTGTTTAAAGCAGAATAAAGGTCTGGTGTGGATGAGGCCAGGAGCAGCTTTGGTTTAAATTTGGGTGGGAGACTACATGTGTGTGCTGTAGAATAAAAAAGTGGGCATCCCCCCCAAATGATACTGTTAACAATTTTTTCCTGTTGGAAAGTAAAGGGGTTTTTCCTCTGCCCACCCAATCTCCTCCCCTCTCCCCCTCCCCTTCTTCCCCCTGCCCCAGGACAGTTTCACCTATCGTAAGCATGATTATACAGGAGTAAATCCCACTGAACTCAGTAAGCATGCAAATGATCAAACCTGCCCTCCTATCCTCTTCCTTCCTATCCCCTTCCTCTTGCCCCTCCCCTCCCCCTCCTGCCTCCTCTTCCCCTCTCCTCTCCCCTTCCTTCTCCCCCATTCTTCTCCCCTCCTCCTCCCCTCCCAGATCCAGCCCACTCTTCTCCTCCTTCCACCTCCCCCTCTTCCATCCTCTCCTCCTCCTTCCCCTCCCCTCTCCTCTCCCTCCTCTCCCCACTGCAGCCCTCCCTCTCTCCCTCTTCTTCTCCACCCACATGGTCAGTTTCACCTATCCTAAGCATGATTGCATGGGAGTAAATCCCATTGAACTCAATAAGCATGCAAATGATCAAATCTACCCTCCTCCTCCATACACCCCTCCTCCCTATTCCCATCTTCCCTCCTCCCCTTGCAGGTGTTGCCACCACTCACCATATGCTCAAATTCTTCCAAGCTACACAGGAAGTGGACTGTGAAAGACCAACCCAAATTGTGTTTGCATTATTATAAATGTGTAGGGCAGTACAATGTCTCGGAGAGGAGGTCAGGTCTCCTGCTCCCCTGGTGCATTTACTATAGCTGCCCAATTTCCTTACTTTTTAAAGTATGATAGAAATATCTGTTGGCTATAGGTACATTCTTAAACCGCAAGGTTTTTTGCCTATTAGTAAATGTAACTTTTAAGTTGACAATGAGGACATTGAACTTGTCAAGGATTATCAATACCTTGGCACAGTCACTAACCAAAATGGAGACAATAGTCAAAAAATCAGAAGAAGGCTAGGAATGGGGAGGGCAGCTATGAGAGAACTAGAAAAGGTCCTCAAATGCAATGATGTATCACTGCACACTAAAGTCAGGATCATTCAGACCATGGTATTCCCGATCTCTATGTATGGATGTGAAAGTTGGACAGTGAAAAAAGTGGATAAGAGAAAAATTAACTCATTTGAAATGTGGTGTTGGAGGAGAGCTTTGCGCATACCATGGACTGCGAAAAAGACAAATAATTGGGTGTTAGAACAAATTAAACCAGAACTCTCACTAGAAGCTAAAATGATGAAACTGAGGTTATCATACTTTGGACACATCATGAGAAGACATGATTCACTAGAAAAGACAATAATGCTGGGAAAAACAGCAGGGAGTAGAAAAAGAGGAAAGCCAAACAAGAGATGGATTGATTCCATAAATGAAGCCACAGATTTGAACTTACAACATCTGAACAGGGTGGTTCATGACAGATGCTATTGGAAGTCATGATTGCATGGGAGTAAATCCCATTGAACTCAATAAGCATGCAAATGATCAAATCTACCCTCCTCCTCCATACACCCCTCCTCCCTATTCCCATCTTCCCTCCTCCCCTTGCAGGTGTTGCCACCACTCACCATATGCTCAAATTCTTCCAAGCTACACAGGAAGTGGACTGTGAAAGACCAACCCAAATTGTGTTTGCATTATTATAAATGTGTAGGGCAGTACAATGTCTCGGAGAGGAGGTCAGGTCTCCTGCTCCCCTCGTACATTCACTATAGCTGCCCAATTTCCCTGCTTTTTAAAGTTTGACAGAAATGTCTGTTGGCTATAGGTACATTCTTAAACCGCAAGGTGGTGTTTTTTTTTTTTTCCTATTAGTGAATTTAAAGTGTGCCTGGAAGGAGTTCCATAGATGGAGTGTCAGAACTGAGAAAGCTCTGCTATGCATAGTGCCCCCCCATACTCAATGAGAGTATCACAAACAGAGTCTCCTTTACAGATTCACAGACTCAGTTTGGTTGGTCATGGGGAAGATGCTCCTTCAAGTCCTTGAGTTCTAAGCCATTCAAGGCTAATAACTATATCTGAGTCTCACAGACTGTCACTGTTGTCAGGATAAAATGGGGGAATCCCCAAACTTCCTGGAGGAAGGGCATAGTACAGATGCGATGGAGTCAGCATCTGGCAGTTTCTCTCTATTTTTGGAAGGCTGGAAAGCAACTGCTCTACCTGAATGACAGGAATAATGTTAACAGGGAAGGGCAACTAAAGCTTTCCTCAAATGACAGGATGTTCATCAATTTTATTAGATGCAGAGAGACAAATGGGGCTGGGTGCCAACATATGGCCAAGTGCTATATGATTGCTGACTCTTAAACGAGTCAGAATCCATGAAGTAGCAAAGCTTATTGAAACCAAGTGTTAAGCATAATTGTTTTGTTCTTTTCCTGCAGTTGATAGTGGCATTTTGGGGCCGTTTCTATTTGGTTCTATAAATCCTTTGTGTTTTGATTTGTTGGAAGATTTTGGTTTTTTACATTTCAGTTTTTGTTACTGGATCCTCATCCTTTAAAAATCAATGCAATAAGCCTGTCTCACATGGTACCATCTGTCAGCCTTGCCTGCAGTCTTCAAATGAAGGTGGGTGGGCCTTCAGATCACTCATGCAGATTCATCCATTTATGGCGCAGCATTAATTAAATAATTATTTTAAAAATAATCATTTTATTTATTTTATTTAAAAAATTTATTTCCTGCTTTTCAACATAAAGGTCTCAAAGCATCTTACAACAATAAAAATACATTAATGTAGTCTATCTGAGGGGAGCAGGAATCTGTAGATCAGATGCCACCTATGGGCCATGTAATTGTTCCCTGTGATTCCAGCAACGGGGAGGGTTACTCCCGCCTCCTCTCATCCTGGTTGGGAGGAGGAGGAGCGGTAGCCATGGCCTCCCTCAAGTGCAGAGGTGGAGAACTGCATATCCTTGTAGTCTGAAGTCAAGTTTCTGGGGCCCACATGCCAGTGGTGAGCTGGGCCAGAGCCGTACGTGGGTGAGCCAGAAACAAAAATAGGCAGAGAAGCACTTGGAACTCTTACCTTTGTACAGCAGGCTACATTCTAGCTGCGCTAAAGCTAAAAAGGGGTTCCCAAACTGTGGTCTGTGGACCACCAGTGGTCCACAGGTTTCATTCAGGTGGTCTGCAATGTGTCTGAATAATATAATACAATACAAGAAACAAAAGGATCAATACACATACAATTTAAAAATATCTAGCACCATGCAATACATTTGCTATGACAGAAAAATCATTAAGGTTTCTGGCAAGATCCTCAGCAATTTTCAAGTGGTCCACTAGGGGAAACGTTTCGGAACCACTGAGCTAGAGGGTTCTATATCCCGGAGTTACTTATACATCTCTTCAAGAAGCCATTATTCACAAGGATATGTCCCAGCCACACAAAGGCAAAATCAATTTCCCTTCACGTCTGCCTTCTCCCCTTGCCAACCGTGGGGCCAGAGAGGGGTGTGCCTGGGAAGAGTCCCAAGGACTGGACTGAAAGGTCCGTGGACCAGACATTCCACATCCCGGCTCTAATGGCTTGCAGTTGAAAGCAACATGACATACAGAGTAAGGCACATATTTTCATGTAATAACTGTCCTATCTGACACCTCTTATTACAGTGGCAAGTAACTTTGCCTAGCCCTAGACTGAGTGATGGAATTGGAAGTGTTTTGATGGCCTTCCCAACCCTTTGCCCTGAAAAGAAGAAGAAAAGGATGATATGGTGAAAAATCATTGCAACAGCACAGGCAGCAATCTCATACACCCCTCCAATTTTTTAAATCAGAACAACAATACATACACAATCTCTCTTAGATTGCTCACTAAGGAAATTGCAGAAACTCATTTACCCAGAAATCTTATGAGCCAGCGTGGGAAATGGGAGAAGAGACATGGCTTATTTAATTAATATTCCTCTTTTTGTGGTATGCTCTCCTAACAAATAGGGCAGAGATTTCATTCCTTACATTTGTAAAACTAATGTGGAAAATACATACACACACACGTTCCCCACCCACACCTCTATTTGTTGTTGTTATGTGCCTTCAAGTTGATTTTGACTTATGGCGACCCTATGAATCAGCAACCTCTAAGAGCATCTGTTATGAACCACCCTGTTCAGATCTTGTAAGTTCAGGTCTGTGGCTTCCTTTATGGAATTAATCCATCTCTTGTTTGGCTTTCCTCGTTTTCTACTTCCTTCTGTTTTCCCCAGCATTATTGTCTTTTCTAGTGAATCGTATCTTCTCATGATGTGTCCAAAGTATGATAACCTCAGTTTCATCATTTTAGCTTCTAGTGATAGTTCTGGTTTATTTTGTTCTAACACCCAATTATTTGTCTTTTTTGCAGTCCATGGTATCTGCAAAACGTTCCTCCAACACCACATTTCAAATGAGTTGAAATCTCTATAGGAAGCAAGAATATATTTGGTAGGCAATGAGTGACCTCATGGTTTTCCCCCACCCCTGTTCTCTGGGCAAGGATATTGTCTCACATAATGTCTAGACATTGCTTAAGATGACACATCAGCCCAAGCAAAGCCCTGTTCCACATTCCAGCAGCACTCCAAAATAAACTATACGTTCTGGTGACCTATTGCAAGCGGGGGGGAGCTTTGCATAAATCCCAGATTTATGTAGATAACTTGACTCATTACTCAGCAGCGCAGATAAAGTGAACACTTGTCTATACTAGGTAGAGTGGGTATATGGGGAGGAAGTTTGCATTTCATGCCAAATCTATCAAATTTGCTCTTTCCAAAACAATATGAGAACTAAAACACAGCCATCCTTAGCAATTTTTGTGATACTGTCCTCCAACCAAAGAATGTTTATATATTAGGGGAAAGTGTGAATAAAAATAAATACTATGTATTAGTGAAAATAACATGCAAAATGCATTATATGATGAGAAAATGATTGCAAAAATGTGTACATTAGTCAAACAGCATAGAAAAATGTGTTTATTAGGAGAAGTTCACACTTAAAATGCTGAAGAATTTTCATGAGGATTTAAAAAAAAACAAAAAACCCAAAGCATATTGCTGCAGAAAAATGAGGAACCAAGGTAGGCATGAATATGGGAATTTACCTCTAATAACACAGGGCTCCTCCAGATAATCTGCTGAGAGTTCATCCTGATTTGCTCATACAAAGTTTACACAGAGCTTAGACTAAATCCAGCCTTTATTGAGCATTCATTCTGATTTGTTTGTGGGGAGGCTGTGAACACACTAGTCGCCTGCAGCAAAGTGTTTCCATTGGCCACACCTGTAGGGGAAATGGGTTGATCTGTTGATCACTTGCGAAATCTCTTTGAAGAGAATTTTTAAAAATGCATTCAAGCTGATCCCACCAGATTTTTACAGAAAAAAAAGGGTAGAGTTTAGGGTTGCAAGGTCAGAAGCATCCCAAACCTTGGGATTTCAGGGGTGGGCCCTAGTGATGTCATTAAGCATGATACATTAAGCATCAACCACAGTTGCTTGGAGTATGCAATTCAAACAAACATTTCTCTGGTTGGAAATTAAGATAGAAATCTTAGCTAAAAGATGTTGTTCCCAGGTCCAGTTGAAGTGATGGAATTATTCCTTCTTACCTCCTTAGAGACCTTTGGTAGGGAACATTCAATTTAGTATACTTGCTTCTGGCAAGAAGGGTTTAAGTGCCTTCAGGCCAGGCAGTTCACCAGAAGGCCATTGTAGGAAGAAAGAAGCCTAAGTGTTGTGGAGATGTTAGATGGGAGCACTCAAGAGTAAAGATGGATGCCCCTGGAGGCTGCAGTTCTAAACACACTTAGCACACTTATTAAACACACTTACCGTATCTACTCAGAAGTCCTATTGAGTTCAATGGGGCTTAGTTAAGGGACTAAGCCCCATAGAACTGAATAGGGCTTACTTCTGAGTAGATATGGTTTGGATTATGCTGTTGATAAAGCTTGGCTAGGGATCCTCTGCAAAAATATCCATATCCAAGCAGGGTTGGCAACCTCCTCACTGGAATGCCCTGCCCCTGCCTTTAACATGGCTGCTCCAAACTTCTTTACAGACTTGACCCCTCACTTCAGAAAGAGGTTTGAGAAATGAGTCAGAGTTAAGAAGATTCCCTATCCTTTTCTGCCTACCCTGTGGGCTGCTATAAACTCACTTTGACAGCCAACCCAATTCCATTGAGCAATAATTGACAGAGAAAAAACACATGGTTTGGTCTACCTTCACAGGCAGTAGACTGGGAACAACAGCAATTGAAGCCACACTTCCCAGTATGTGAATTCTCCTTTACCACTATTGGGCAAGAAACAAACCATCATACAACCAACAAGGTGCATCATCAGTGGATTTAAGGGGGTTGAGTGCATGGAACCACTGTTGTTGCTTCTATGGATGTAAGGGAGTGAGGTTAAATGCAAATGAAATGCAAATAGAATAGAAAAAGAAATAACAGTGATGATTTCCCAAATGCAGTACCATACCAAGCACAATAAGATTCCTATGAGTAAGGCAGAAAGCTCAGCAGCCTATAACCAGTCAGGATTCCTAACCAAAAAACAAAACTAAAAAAATCCTAGCAGCCAGTCAGGCAAGGTCACAGAAATCCCCATGCAGCACAACCTGACCCGGGGGCTGCAGTCAGTGCAAAATGCTGCAGCACAACTGCTGACTTGAGTGAGACACTATCAGCAAATAATACCTCTGCTCTGAAATTTGCACTGGTTGCCAATTTGCTGCCAGGCCAAGTTCAAGGTGTGCTTTCCATGTTACAGGTGCCACATAGTACTTGTTCTGCTCTTGTAAGAAATCAATCCTACAGTGTGACAGCACCTATGCTTTGGAACTCCCTGCCTATTGACATTATGCAGACACCTTCATTGTACATTGTACTGTTTTTGGCACTTGCTAAAATGTTTTTGTTTAGGCAAGCCTACCTAGGCATATAGAAGCTATTCTGTTTTAAATCTGTTTTTAACTCATTGTTGGTTTTATTATTTTAAATGTTTTAAAATACCTGTCAAACTGTTTTTGCCAATAATTTGTTTTAATTCCTCTGTAAACCCCTTTGAGGTTTTTTAAGAATACAGTGGTATATAGATGTTACAAATAGAATACATAAATACATCTTGGAGTTGCTGTGGCCCTTGCGCCTTTTTCTGCTTTTAGGAACAAAGGAATCTACCTTATAGAGACTCAGGCCATTTGGTGCCATCTGGCTCAGTACTGATGACATGGATTAGCACTGGCTCTCCAGGATTCAGGAAATAATCTTTTCCAGAGTTTTAATTTTGGACCTTTGCATGCAAAGCATGTGCCCTACCACTGAGCTATAGCCCTTCCAATTTAAAACAGTATTTTTTAAAATTGTTCTTTTCAATTCACTAATGAATGCACCGCATACCTAGGGTAGATTCACACCATTCATTTCAAGCACATTCAACACACATTTGAAGCACAGGAATCCCACCACAGAATCATGGGAACTGTAGTTTGTTAAGGGTGGTGGGAACAATAACTGTGAAGGGGAAATGATACTTCCCAGGATTCGTTGGGGGAAGTCATGCACTTTAAATGTGAGTTGGGTGTGCTTTAAATGTACTGTGAGGATCTACTTCATAAACTTTGCCTGCATGTAAATCGTTTAATTAATTTTTAAAATGGAAATAGCTACAAAGTTTACTGGGTCACCATGGGCTCCTCACCATCTCTCAGTCTAGTCTGCCCCTCAGGATGAGGCGAACCATGACCACCCCAGGGAAGAAGAACACACTTAAATATAGAGGAAATAATAATGCACAACCATAGTGTGAAATCAGACACTTATTGAGACATAGTATGAAGAAATATTATATAAGCATGAATGTCAAAGACATTAATTATTTACACAACCTGAAAAGATATTTATAATGCAATCCTCTGCATGTTTACTCAGAAACAAGTCCCAGTGTATTCAATGGAGCTTACTCAAACAGGCAAGCGTGCAGAGAACTGCAACCTCAAGTGATAAAGAACTTCACCCACCCAATCCATAATTCAGAATCATGCCACTTTAAGCTGTTGTGCAATTGTTTTATACTTGTTTTTATGGTTATTGGATTTTAAAGGGATGTATTTCTTGTTGTGAGCTGCCTTGGTTTCCAATTGACAACCCTACTTCACAATGATGTTGGAAAGACTCCATACATACACACTGGAGATGCAAAATACATATATCCCAATAATAGTTTGTCAAAATTAGTTGGTCATTGCAGAACTTTTAAAAAAAATCTGTATTAGTTTCCTACATCACAAAAGCAGTGATACCTAAGTAAGCCCTGCCTAATTGCTGTAAAAATAGGATTGGAGGGGGAGAGAATGATTTACAACACAAACACAGACTTTTGCTATGTTCACTCAAAAGTCCCATTACTTTGCAACAGAATTCTAACCATGTCTACTCAAAAGTAAATCCTATTGAATTCAATAGTATGTGGGATTAGCATTGCAGCTTTACTCCCAGAAAAGCACGGTTTTCAAAACCTATGAATTAGACAAAGGAATTGCCCTCTTCAACAGCCCAGGAAAATTTAAACTTGTTTTAACTCCTCATAATTAGAAAAGCATAACACATTGTAATGGCATTTAGTTCTGCACACAAGAGAAAAAGAGATTTTGCTATTGCTAACTTACTCAGTTTATGAGATTTTCAGACAAGCAGGAAAAAACAACAGTTTTCTGGCCTTGCAATGAGTTCTAGCTATTGCCTGGAGGTCAACAAATCCCTTGTCAATCACAACCCTGGTTTCACTTATTGGCTACAAACCTGAAAGGGCAGAGTTAGAGCAGCCACCTACAAGCTCATTTAACACAAATATAGGGGGTGGCCGACATTTTGGTGTATATCTCTTGAACCACACTTCCTAGAAACTTAATTTTTTAAAAAAATGAAAGCTGAGACTCTGGAGATAGGAATGACTCATCCAGAGACCTGGAGAGGACCCCAAAAGTCCAGAGTCTCTGGGCAAAACTGGAGACTTGGCAACCCTAGTGGGATTTGACTAGCATCTTGGGCCTGCGTTTTCAGAAGAGAGGGGTGGAGACAAACTGGAACCGGCAGAACAGTGAGCGTGTTTCTACTCTATATGACAATAAGTATTCATCCTGATTTGCTTGTGGGGTGTGTATACAACAAGCTATGCACAGGAGAACAAATCTCCATGGCATGAACAAAGTGGACAATAATGTGGATGAGGACAGGAATAATTGGGGAAATGTTGAGTTCTCACTGTGTGACTTCTGGCACAGCAGTTAGGACAGTCTTTGTCTGTCTCTGACAGCAACTTTTTCAATAGCTTAATACTTTGAGGATGAGGACTGCAATCTTTTGTACTAACATATTTTCAACAAATGGATCTTTTCTCCAGATTATAAGTGGGATATATTTGAACAATCCATCAGCTGTTCCAAGTATGTTATGAGCTTATGAGTTGTTGAAACCTGAGGTCATGTCCTTTTTGGATGTAATTGTTACAGAGAGGAACATCATGAATTACTTTGCCCTATTATGAGGAATTACCTTGGAAGGACATTGGAATGGTATACGAAATTATTTTGCCTGATACACATACGTTAACAACAGAGATAGTGGCCAGGTTCCTCTTCTCTGCTCAAAGGACTTCTAAGATTATTCTTCCCAACTGAAACCCTAATTTTATGTTTTTATTTTGGTATTATATTGTATTTTAAACGTGTATGTTTTACTGATTATGCATTTTACCTTGTTTGCTAGGCCTATGACTGTATAATAATAACTTGAACTGTTATGAGATTTTACTCATATCCAGATTTCATCTAGTACAATAGACTGACATAACCTGGCCCCTTAACTCAGCCATCGCCAACCTGGCACCTTCCGGATGTTTTGGACCACAGCTGGCTGCGACTGATGAGAGATGCAGTCCAAAACAGCTGGAGGGTGCCAGGTTGCTGAAGGTCGACTTAAGTCAATTGGAAATTAAGAAAGAGGTCTATTTTGTGATTTGTCTCCAAGCTAATCTTCCCACTCTCTGCTCATCCAAAGCATTTATTTGTGGATCCTGGAATACATATGAATAATTCAATGAGAAGTGGGCTTACTGTTTCGGAGACTGCTAATTTGCAATTGCCAGAAAGAGGCAGCTCTCTACAGATTCAAAGCACCCATGCATTTTTCTTTCTGTGGGCTCTCTAGTACATTTTATTTTATTATGATGATCATGATGATCGGCTGAGAGAACTGCTGCCACTCCAATCTGATGAGATTTCTGAGACTTGCTGTGTAGAAGTGCAGCTGTAACATGTAGCAATCCTGAAATCGAAGGTTACTTTGCTAGGCAGAGAGTCTGCTTCTGCTGAAGAATCATCTCCATGAGTTAACACTGATTTAAAAAGTGTAGCACTGAAGTTCCTCTCATCTTGCTTTACATATAATCCGCATCTACACTATACATTTACAGTGGTATTCTACCACTTTAAATAGACATGGCTTTCCCCCAAAGAATAATGGAAACTGTAGTTTCTTAAGGGTGCTGAAAGTTGTTAGGAGCTATAGTTGTCACAGAGCTATAGTTCTCAGAGTGGTGTAACAGTTAATACTTCTCCCCAGGGAACTTTGGGGACTGTAGCTCTGTGGGAGGAATTGGGGTTTCTTAACATGTGAAGGTAATAACAACAGAAGATTTAGGTAACTTTAACGTTGACAATGAGAAGATTGAATTTGTCAAAGGTTATCAATACCTTGGCATAGTCATTAACCAAAATGGAGACAATAGTCAATAAATCAGAAGAAGGCTAGGACTGGGGAGGGCAGCTATGAGAGAACTAGAAAAGGTCCTCAAATGCAAAGATGTATCACTGAACACTAAAGTCAGGATCATTCAGACCATGGTATTTCCGATCTCTATGTATGGATGTGAAAGTTGGACAGTGAAAAAAGCGGGTAAGAGAAAATCAATTCATTTGAAATGTGGTGTTGGAGGAGAGCTTTGCACATAGCATGGACTGCAAAAAAGACAAATAATTGGGTGTTTGAACAAATTAAACCAGAACTATCACTAGAAGCTAAAATGATGAAACTGAGGTTATCATACTTTGGACACATAATGAGAAGACATGATTCACTAGAAAAGACAATAATGCTTGAAAAAACAGAAGGGAGTAGAAAAAGAGGAAGGCCAAACAAGAGATGGATTGATTCCATAAAGAAAGCCACAGACCTGAACTTACAAGATCTGAACAGGGTGGTTCACGACAGATGCTATTGGAGGTCGCTGATTCATAGGGTCGCCATAAGTTGTAATTGACTTGAACACACATAACAGCAACAAGCTCAGTGTTGTCTACACTGACCTGCAGCAGTTCTCCAGGGCTTCAGACAGGAAATCTTTCCCAGTCCTACCTGAAGATGTTGGGATTGAACCTGGGACCTTCTTTATGCAAAACAGAAGCTCTACCACTGAGCTATTGTTCTTCCCCCAAATTCATGGAATTTTGACCACAAGAAAACCCTGCAGGTTTATTTTCCTGTTTGATTGTTATTCTTTGTCCACATAGAGCACAACTGGGATGAAGTTCTTCCCTTGGCAACATGCAGCAATGTTCCTGGATCCCAGTGACAGGTGCCCAGTGGTCTGTACCGAAGCACCAAGTTTCTGGGCAGAAGCTCAGGATATTTAGTACCTTTTCCAGCACTATATAAACTTTTTCACAGCATAAGATGTCTTGTTCTTTGACATGGGCGATCCATCAGAGAAGAAATATGTTGCGAATAATAAGCATTTTGGCACAGTGGCTAAACATTCAGAGGGCTGTGCTGTTGTTTTTCACATTAAAGAAAGCAACAGGCATTAATTTTAGGTATAATAGAAGCCAATAATAGAAGCAAAAATGTAAGTCAGTTTTTTTAAATAAGTTAAGTAGACTTTGCTTGTCATATTTCAAATTCAATTCAAATAACTCTCAGGACCTCAATGTACCGCACAATCAGGCAAAACCTATAATCATCTTGATTCCAATCAGATGTGTTAATCTTGGAGAAGTACACTGTGGTACAGGACGACATGAAAATTCATTTGGATGCTGCACATCAGATAATTGACTTGTGAGGGTTATATCTGCTGGGGAGAAAGAGGGCAAAGGGTGCCAGGGAATATAAAGGAGACCAAGTGGCAAATTTTCAGGAGTGCCCATAAATATTCATCAATCTTAAATGCCCAAGATCTGTTGTGTCTGAATGGGTTTTTTTGAGTTTGACTTTTTATTGAATACTATAACAAAATCACAAAAAAATTGTTACATAAACAAAATTGTTCCAAAAGGCAATCCGTATCTGAGTTACATGTTAGTTCACAATAATACAAACCGACACAGAAAAAAACTAAATTTAATATCTGAAATAACAACAATAACCCTCATCACCAAATTCCTCCCAACAAATATATTGTTGTGAGTTTGGGGGTTGGAATGGATGATCCCTGTGAGTCCCCTTCCAGCCTCTGATTTGGAATCCTGTGCCTTGGGAGAGGGGCTGGCTCTGCTGGCCAGATGAGTTTCTTTTGTTAAGCTAATAGAGTGGCCAGTTTGCTAATGGGTCTTTCAGGTGCCCAGCAATGGTGAATGGGCCAGGAAGATCCTTTTGTCATTGAAACTCTTCAGGAGAGCCCCCCCCCTCCTGGCGGCTAGCAGAGGTTTGTGCTTTGAGTGTTTTTAGAGTTGTCCAGAGAACGGCTGGGAACTGGAGGCAGGCAGAGAGGCTGGCTCTCTGCATGATGGCTATAGGATGTCTCCTGTAACACTGAGGGAAAAGCTGGATATTGGACTGCTGATGCCTTGAACCCCTCCATCCTAAGCTCAGGTTGGAATGTGTGTAAATAAACAAACCATATTTCATAAAGACACCACAGTCTCTGCTGACCTTTCCGAAGGAAACCAAACCCTGGATGAGCCAGGGACCCCTGAAATCTCACTGCTCGGAGATTGGGGAGGCGCGCAACAATATATGTAAAAAAACAGGCAAAAGGATTTTTTAAAAAAAACAACAACCCTACTCCCTCTTCAGCTCCTAAAGTTATGCCATTGTCTGTCAAAAGAAAAAGCGAGTTGCATCTAATGAATATCCTGGCCACCTCATAACAGTTTATTCCTGAGACCCTTGCTATGTGGTTCTGATTAGACTATTGAAATTTATATTTAGTAATTACTGATTTGTGCTTCTTTTGTCTCTCTTAGGCCTGCATTTTTTCTGGGAACATAGCTACTGTCTCAATATCACTTATACCTCTATGACAACCATATTATGGCGGTAAATGTCTAATTGCTTGCTGTTGATTTGTAAATACAATAAAGGCATACCAGACTGAAGTAAATGTATCTGTTTTCTTTTGGCCACTCACCAATTTTGTTTTTTTCAGTTAACTTTACTAACAGGGTGACTTGCCACATTTGAGCATACCACCCGCCAGTGGTAGCTGATGGCTCTATATCAGTGGGGCAGTGGAATCCACTCTGGGTTTTAGTCTGAACTTTTAAAGAGCTGTCCAAGGTGCTGAACCTATAAACAGATCTAGATTGTTCAGATCTTTCCAAGGCCTTGCAATTAGTGCCTTTGCTGCTGTTTGGAGATGACAAATCAGATCCTTCTTTTTTAAATATTTATTGCATAGAGAAAATATATTAAGAGCAGCAAGCTGTGGTGTCAGTTCTATTACCTGGTTCGTGATGCCCTTTATTGCCCCCAAACCCTTTCCCCACAAGTCCTGTACCCATGGACAGGACCACCACATATGCACACAGAAACCTGTTTCTCCACATCCCCTCCAGCATAAACTAGACAGGGTTTTAGTAATGCGAGATCATTTCAATTGAGTTATGTTCCAACAAAGTACCAGCTTTAAATTCTGGCTCCTAGTATAAGCATATATTGATTCAAATGGTGTTTTTCCCACACACAGCCAGCCACTGATCTTCATCAATCTCGCACTAAAGATCCGTTTCCCATGGTATCTCTAGTACTTGTGTCAATTTCTAATAGGATCTTATACAATGTGGAGATTATTATTGGATTGGATTAATGCGCTCTATGTGGGGCTGCCCTTGAAGTTGGTCTGGAAGCTGCAGCTGGTGCAAAATGTGGCAGTGCAACTGTTCACTGGGGCAGGGTATTGCCAACATGTCACCCCCCTGCTGAAATAATGGCACTGGCTGCCCATTAGCTACCGGGCTAAGTTCAAGGTTCTGGTTTTGGTGTACAAAGCCTTATACAGCTTGGGACCAGGATACCTGAAAGATCTGCTTACCCCTTATATACCCAGTCGATCACTACGCTCTGCAGGTGAGAGCCTCCTGAAGATACCATTTTATCAGGAGGTCTGTTCCTCACCACATAGGAAGTGGACCTTTAATGTAGTGGCACTTACCCTTCGGAATTCCCTCCCCTTAAATGTTAGACAGGCACCATGCATCTCTGTTATCTTTTTGGCGCCTACTGAAGACCTTCCTCTTTCAACAAGCCTTTTAAGCAGAGACTTTATCCCAGTCTGCATCTGTGTTGCAATTGCTTTTTAAGGTTTTTTTTAAAAGCTTTTTTAAAAAGATGTTTTTAAAGATTTTTTTAAAATATATTTTAAAGTCTGTTTTATTGATGTTTTAGAGTGTTTTTAATATTTTTGTTTGCTGCCCTGGGCTCCTACTGTGAGGAAGGGCAGGATATAAATTTAATAATTAATTAAATAAATAATCAAATAAAAAATTAGTTTACCATGTTGTCAGTTCCCTAAGGACATATATAAAAAAGAGGAAATCTATCTCCAAAGTAGTCAGGGGATGGAGATATCCTGCAAGTGAGCCATTATTTCCAGCTGTGTCATAGGTCTAATATCTTTATAGAAAGTTCTTCAGTTTGTACAGGCAAGTTCTAACTGCATTTATAAAAGCTGGGTGTAGTGAGAGAGGTATTAAAGGGCATACAGATGGCGCTAGTACCCCCTTCCTCCTTTTCCAGATATTAAATATAGTTTTTGTGGATCTATTTTCTATCTGTTGTAACTCTTAATTTAGGATTAAGAACATAAGAAGAGCCTGCTGGATCAGGTCAGTGGCCCATCTAGTCCAGCATCCTGTTCTCACAGTGGCCAACCAAGTGCCTGGGGGACAGAGGAAAGACAGAAAGTGGTGGGCCATCTACCCTCACATATTCAATTTGAACCCATTGGGCATTTTTGTCTTCCATTACAAAATAGGCTAAACCCCGCAACTTATGTACCTCATAATAAATGATAAAATTATGTGATAATTATGTGATAAAATCTGTGTTGGGATTGCTTTTTAATATATCTTTTTAACAATATGTTTTTTAACCCCTTTTTGAAAAGATGTCTTTAAAGCTTTTTGAAAAGATGTCTTTAAAGCTTTTTAAAAAGAATGTTTTTAAAGTTGTTTTGTTTTAATGTATTTTCAGGTCTGTTTTTATGATGTTTTAAAGTGTTTTTAATGCTTTTATTTGCCGCCCTGGGCTTGTGCTGGAAGGGCGGGTGGGATATAAATACATACATACATACATAAGGAATTCCCTAGCCACCTTCATTTGGCAATTTGAAAAGTGATTTTTTAAAGCTATTCTTGGCCTTTTTTGTCCTCAAAGATGACAGATTCAATTTTCTTTTTTCAATTTTTCAGTTGTTTTTCTGGAATCCATATTGGGAGTATGAATGAGATTTTTGACGTAGCAAAATTAAATTATGTCTGTTAGATGACAAAGCCACTTTCTGTTATTCTCATTAGCAACAAGTAGGTCTGATTCTGAATTGTCATGATGGCAATTGCTGCATAATTAAAAGCTGTGAGTCAGCCAGGAAGGAGGACCTCTAATGAGTGAGTTACAAAGAGCGTAACAGATGAATAAGGCACAGGGTGTGGGTAGGTAAGATGGTCCACTTTTTACTTACCCTTGTGCTCCTGTGTTGTAACAGCCACTTGATCCTATCTCCATGCAGTTTCACTTGCTGATTTCAGCAGATCAAGCATCTATAGGAGCAGGCCAGACCATTTTTTTTCCTGATCAGTTCGTAGTCCTAAATACAGGCTTCTTCCTTGATTTAGTATCAAGGACGAATCTGGTTCAGGATTTATCTGCTTACTCAGTGCAAAACATGTTTCTATTTTAATTCAAGGGGTTGAAAAAAACCTTACCGTCTTCCCTCCCCATGGCTTAGCACATCACATGGTGACATATCACTCAGAAATAGAAAAACCACTGACAGAAATAGGAGTAAACCTGTAATGAAGATATGTGAGTAGGCTTAATTGAAGCACATTATGATTATTTATTAAATTTATATCCCACTTCTCCTCCAAGGAGTGCAGAGAAGTACACAAGGTACCCTTGCTCACAACAACCGTGGCTAAGTTGAGAGATAGCAGGCCCACACTAGAACAGTAAACTTCATGGCAGAGTGAGGAATTTGAACTTGGGTTTCCCCAGTCTATGTCTGACACTCTCATCACTACACCACATTGGCTTGCAATTATAATTGCCATAACAAGAAATACCCACCTTTAGGGGGAAGGGCCATAGCTCAGTGGTTGGGCATCTCCTTTGCGTGCAGAAGGCCCCAGGTCCCCCAGCATCTCCCGGCAGAGCTTGGAGAGACCCCTGCCTGAAACTCTGGAGAGATGCTGCCCGTCAGTGTAGACAATACTGAGATAGACAGGCCAATGGTCTGATTATATAAGGCAGCTTCCGATGTTCACCACTTGGGCTCCCCATCAACTTGTATTCAGAGGCGTGCGTACAACCTCTGATTTTGGTGGGAGCACACAGCCATCATGGGTAATAGTAATCAAGTGGACTGTGGGTTGCCAAACATTTGAACCTGCCGCAGAGCTGTCCTTTTAACAATGGTTCGATGCAGGGGGATTGCTAGACTCAGGGTACACAGTCCGATGACAGAAATGTGCATATACAAAAGAAATGCAAAGGTAGGTCTCTGAGCCAATTAAGATTGTGGGTGTGGCTGGGGTCTCACTGGCACTACACTCCGCAGTGCATCCAGCACCTCCGCAGGGAAAGTTTGTAAAAAGGAGCCAGGGTATCCCCTAACACCACTCCTGGTTTAATGCACAGACATCAGGAGGTGACATTGTGACGTTCCATGCTATGGAAACCTGACAATTTCTGCAAAGCAAAGCTCTTTTAAAGGCAATGGAGCAAGGAAGCTTTGTTTGTGGCCTGTTGGTAACCCTAGTGAGTGACCTGTGACCACAAGAGCTGTATTTCTGATGGCTGTCAAATCAGATTGCCTTATTTATTTCAAAGGAATATAGGCTGAGCATCTGGTATAGCATTTTGCAGAATTTCCCTTAAGATTGCATTTAACTGGTGGGAGCATTGTGATGAACTGTATTAAGTCATTCTAGTGACCACACAAAGCTCATTTGGAAGCAAAAGCTGCAAAGCAGTCATTATTGTGGATTCTTCTCTTCCCCCCCCCCCCGCCAACCCTCTAGCATGCTTGCTTGGAATAACTTGCATGGGAGCAACAGGACTTAATTCTGAATCAATCTGGTTTGGAGTTAGGATGTTAAATATTTGGGCATTATTAGACTGACACTCTGCACATTCAGCATAATGACAGACAAAAAGTTACTTCTTCACACAACCATCACATCCATGCACAATTAAATTATGAAATCTGCTGACATGCAAGGATTGTGACTATGGTCCATGCCTGCTGTCTTGCAATCTATAAGATATGGCACAAAAGGAAAAGAAGTTAGGGAGGAAATAAGCATCTTTAGGTGCAAATTGATCAGGTTAAGTAATATAGTTCTCATCATACAGCTATAACAGAACCAGTTCAGGGGCTGAAGGAGGCTGATGGAGCTGATCTTTCAGCTGAACTGATGGAAGAGGCCCTGCTTCCCATCTGTCCTACTGTTGCCCCGAAATGTAACCTGGGTACCAGATGCTGGGACCAACAACAACTGGTACCTGTCAGACCCCCACCTGCGGTCTGGTCTCGTAACGGATCTCTCACAGGCTCTAGCACAGGTTTCTCACAATCCCACTACTAGGCGCCACCACCTGACACTCTGTAAGGCAATACTGCCCTGAGACTGTGCCTTAGTCTCCTCCACAGATTGCTACCTAGTGTCTGAGTGCACTTACAAGGCCACAACCCGTCGGTAACCTTCTGTCTTTAAAATCTACAGCCCTGGGTTGCCTTGGATACCTGCTGCTGTTATACTATCCCTTCAGCGCTGACACCAGTGATACTGTTCCCAGCTTTGGTATTTGCTCTGCCCACCCTTCTGGTCTATAACATCCAAGCCAAGGATCAAGCATGATGTTAAACCAAAACTATTTATTTAATAACACAAGGAATAAACAAGATTACTTGAAGTTCAGTCAACATGCGTGTGGTTACATATAATAGTTTTTTCCTTTATATATCTTAGTCCTAAAACCTGCCTCACTACCAGCCTAAACTACAAATCCACCCCTCCAAAACCCAGAACCAACAACAACAACCAACCAACCCCAACTGTCATTCTCTTATTTATACCTCCCATCACCCAGACGCTCAGCCAATCACAACTCAGCATTCCTCAACATTCCAAGCCATGTACTCCCCCCTCTCACTCACTCTACTTACCACATTTACGCTACACTTACCATAATTACTTTGCAACATTTACAGGGGCATCACAATGCCTTCATGCTTGTTTTACCTGTATGGTGTACATTTCCTGGAAGACAGGTAGCTGCCTTATACCAGAGCTTGGAAAAGTTACTTTGTTGAACTACAACTCCCATCAGCCCCAGCCAGCATGGCCACTGGATTGGGCTGATGGGAGTTGTAGTTCAAAAAAGTAACTTTTCCAAGCTCTGTTTTATACCATTGGTCCATCTAGCTATTGTCACTCTACACTGACCAGCAACAGCTCTCCAGGCTTTCAGATGGAGAACATTTTTAGCCCTACTTGGGGCTACCAGGGATTGAGCCTGGGACCTTCTTCTGTAGCTCCACCACTGAGCTACAGCAGTTAACTGATTGACTGGAAGCAGGATGCTGGGCTAGATGGACCTTTGGCCTGATCCAGCAAGGCTTTTCTTGTGTTCTTATGCCACTGCATTGAAAATAATACCCAGGTACTGGGACATCACCCCAGCTATGTCATCCTGCAGAGAAGAGCCTTTCCTCATCCCACTGTGCAGCCTGATTGATTGGCTGGTTCTAAGCATAAAGAGATGTAGTTGTAAATAGCAACAAGCACAGCAGGGAAAGACCTCTTCCCAAAGGTCAAGCTATACATATGCTGTTTACTGTTTGTGCATGGACCTTGTAAGCCACAGCGCGCGCACACACACATACATGCACATGCACACACATAATGGGCATGATTAACTTAGGTCCATTAATTTCAGTGGGTCTACTCTGCATAGAACTTGGTTGGATACAACCCTTATTGCATGTACAACTTGTACACACGCAGGCAGTCTCTGGGCACATAGGTTCTGTGCTCACAGACATAGTGAACCCAGGGAGATCCTAAACTACTTCCATGTGGTCATTCTATTGTGATCCAGCCATCTGAAAAGGGCTCATCTCTCAACTCTCTTTGCTAGAGTTGTGTCTCTAAACTATGACTGAGGTACCTGCAGGCTGAATGCAGCCCCCCTTCCAGGCCTTTCTGTCCAGCTCTCAACAACCATACTCTCCCCAGATCATGCTGCATCACTGGCCCTGTTCTGTGCTTTTCAAGAGGGTTGTGTGTGTGTGAGAGAGACAGAGACAGAGAGTTTTGTGCAGCTGCAATGTAGCATTCTGTCAGTGGTGGCTGGTTGCTCCGTGTCAGTGGGACAATGGAATCCACTCTGGGTTTTAGTCTGAAATTTCAAGAGTCTCCGCCAGCTCGGTCAGAGAAGCTGCTGGGTAGCAGGGTGCAGCAGCAGCAACCCTAGTTTACCGTCTCCTTTGCCTGACACCAGGTGCATGCCGTCACAGCCAGCTCCAAGACAAAGTGGTTTCCTGGTGACGGAGACGGAAGTTCTGTAGATCACAGCAACTCCTCCCCTCCATCTCTGTAGCCTGTCCTGGTGTTGCATCAAGTATCCAGATGGGCAAAGCTGGGTCAGATCAACTCCTCCCAGCTCACCCACCCAGGTCTCAGTAATGCACAACAAATCGGCATCCTCATCCATGATCAAATCATGGATGAGTGTGGTCTTATTGTGTATCAATCTGGTGTTAAACGACAGCACATACAGGCCAGTGAGCACAGCAGATGAGCAACGAGGAACCCATCCATGAGAGGAGTGGGAGTGAAGAACAAGGTTTGGATAGCTTTGCCCTCGTCTTCTATGGTTTTTCACCTCATGGCTATACCTCCCTCTACCCATGATAACTGAAATAGGGGTGGCATTACCCATGTTCCTTCTTTATGCAGGAGGGGGAAGTGGCAGGTCCATTATTTACATTTTGCCTATGTTTTAGGTACATCCATTGCAAGTTTTTAAACTTGACGCTTGTTATCAACAGTTCAGGCTGAAATGGATTTCACTGTTTGTTTTCCTGGGCTATGTTTAGCAGAGAGGCTGAGAGTGTTTTAGCTTCATTCGTCTTCCATTATCAAAGATCAATTTACAGGCAAATCTGGGACCTTCATATTTCAAATGAATAATAAACTTCCATCATTTGTTATCTGAAAGGTTTCTGCTTCAGAGAAATGCTTCTGTCTTGTTTTCCATTCTCAACCAACTTGCTCCAGAGTATCTCCTAATTCAGTTTATTGAGACTACCCAGGACAAATGGTTTGAAGATTACAGACTTGATTTTCCTAGCAATTTTGAAGACCAACAGGTGGGGTTTTTTGGGGGGGGGATCAACACAATCAACTGTCTGAAAGGTCAAAGACACTTGACATGAAAGAGCTTCTTGAGAAGTGTATATTCTTACTACAAAAACACATAAAGTTAATCTAAATAGGAAGGGCACACAGTTTTTTTCAAAAAAATAAAACAAAACAAAGCCTACTCATTGACGGTGCTTATCTGTTTATGGAAATAACTGGTGATGTGCTGAAATTTTCTCTCTCCCCCCCCCTTCTCTCTCAATGTATTTTATAAGAAAACAAGCTGTGGTTGCGTAACCACATTTTATTCTAGAATCAATGGAGATGGAGTACTTAAGAAGAGCCTGCTGGATCAGGCCAGTGGCCCATCTAGTCCAGCATCCTGTTCTCACAGTGGCCAACCAGGTGTCTAGAGGAAGTCCGCAAGCAGGACCCGAGTGCAAGAACACTCTTCCCTCCTGAGGCTTCCGGCAACTGGTTTTCAAAAGCATACTGCCTCTGACTAGGGTGGCACAGCACAGCCATCACGGCTAGTAGCCATTGATAGCCCCGTCCTCCATGAATTTGTCTAATCTTCTTTTAAAGCCATCCAAGCTGGTGGCCATTACTGCATCTTGTGGGAGCAAATTCCATAGTTTAACTATGCGCTGAGTAAAGAAGTACTTCCTTTTGTCTGTCCTGAATCTTCCAACATTCAGCTTCTTTGAATGTCCACGAGTTCTTGTATTATGAGATAGGGAGAAGAACTTTTCTCTGTCCACTTTCTCAATGCCATGCATAATTTTATACACTTCTATCATGTCTCCTCTGACCCGCCTTTTCTCTAAACTAAAAAGCCCCAAATGCTGCAACCTTTCCTCGTAAGGGAGTCGCTCTATCCCCTTGATCATTCTGGTTGCCCTCTTCTGAACCTTTTCCAACTCTATAATATCCTTTTTGAGATGAGGCGACCAGAACTGTACACAGTATTCCAAATGCGGCCGCACCATAGATTTATACAATGGCATTATGATATCGGCTGTTTTATTTTCAATACCTTTCCTAATTATCGCTAGCATGGAATTTGCCTTTTTCACAGCTGCCACACACTGGGTCGACATTTTCATCGTGCTGTCCACTACAACCCCGAGGTCTCTCTCCTGGTCGGTCACCGCCAGTTCAGACCCCATGAGCGTATATGTGAAATTAAGATTTTTTGCGCCAATATGCATAATTTTACACTTGTTTATATTGAATTGCATTTGCCATTTTTCCGCCCATTCATTCAGTTTGGAGAGGTCTTTTTGGAGCTCTTCGCAATCCCTTTTTGTTTTAACAACCCTGAACAATTTAGTGTCGTCAGCAAACTTGGCCACTTCACTGCTCACTCCTAATTCTAGGTCATTAATGAACAAGTTGAAAAGTACAGGTCCCAATACCGATCCTTGAGGGACTCCACTTTTTACAGCCCTCCATTGGGAGAACTGTCCGTTTATTCCTACTCTCCGCTTTCTGCTTCTTAACCAATCCCTTATCCACAAGAGGACCTCTCCTCTTATTCCATGACTGCTATGCTTCCTCAGAAGTCTTTGGTGAGGTACCTTGTCAAACGCTTTTTGAAAGTCTAAGTACACTATGTCCACTGGATCACCTCTATCTATATGCTTGTTGACACTCTCAAAGAATTCTAGTAGGTTACTGAGACAGGACTTTCCCTTGCAGAAGCCATGCTGGCTCTGCTTCAGCAAGGCTTGTTCTTCTATGTGCTTAGTTAATCTAGCTTTAATAATACTTTCTACCAGTTTCCCAGGGACAGAAGTTAAGCTAACTGGCCTGTAATTTCCGGGATCCCCTCTGGATCCCTTTTTGAAGATTGGCGTTACATTTGCCACTTTCCAGTCCTCAAGCACAGAGGAGGACCCGAGGGACAAGTTACATATTTTAGTTAGCAGATCAGCAATTTCACATTTGAGTTCTTGGAGAACTCTCGGGTGGATGCCATCCGGGCCCGGTGATTTGTCAGTTTTTATATTGTCCATTAAGCTTAGAACTTCCTCTCTCGTTACCACTATTAGTCTCAGTTCCTCGGAATCCCTTCCTGCAAATGTTAGTTCAGGTTCAGGGATCTGCCCTATATCTTCCACTGTGAAGACAGATGCAAAGAATTCATTTAGCTTCTCTGCAATCTCCTTATCGTTCTTTAGTACGCCTTTGACTCCCTTATCATCCAAGGGTCCAATCGCCTCCCTAGATGGTCTCCTGCTTTGAATGTATTTATAGAATATTTTGTTGTTGGTTTTTATGCTCTTAGCAATGTGCTCCTCAAATTCTTTTTTAGCATCCCTTATTGTCTTCTTGCATTTCTTTTAGCAGAGTTTGTGTCCTATTTTATTTTCTTCATTCGGACAAGACTTCCATTTTCTGAAGGAAGACTTTTTGCCTCTAAGAACTTCCTTGACTTTGCTCGTTAACCATGCTGGCATCTTCTTGGCCCTGGCAGTACCTTTTCTGATCTGTGGTATGCATTCCAGTTGAGCTTCTAATAGAGTGTTTTTAAACAACTTCCAAGCATTTTTGAGTGATGTGACCCTCTGCACTTTGTTTTTCAGCTTTCTTTTTACCAATTCCCTCATTTTTGTGAAGTTTCCTCTTTTGAAGTCAAAAGTGACTGTGTTGGATTTTCTTGGCAATTGGCCATTTACATGTATGTTTAATTTAATAGCACTGTGGTCACTGCTCCCAATCGGTTCAACAACACTTACATCTCGCACCAGGTCCCGGTCCCCACTGAGGATTAAGTCCAGGGTTGTCATCCCTCTGGTCGGTTCCATGACCAACTGGTCTAGGGAATAGTCATTTAGAATATCTAGAAATTTTGCTTCTTTGTCATGACTGGAACACATATGCGGCCAGTCTATGTCTGGGTAGTTGAAGTCACCCATTACTACCACATTTCCTAGTTTGGATGCTTCCTCAATTTCATATCTCATCTCAAGGTCTCCCTGAGCATTTTGATCAGGGGGACGATAGATCGCTCCCAGAATTAAATCCCTCCTGGGGCATGGTATCACCACCCACAATGATTCTGTGGAGGAGTCCGCCTCTTCTGGGGTTTTGAGCTTGCTGCATTCAATGCCTTCTTTCACATATAGAGCGACTCTGCCACCAATACGTCCTTCCCTGTCCTTCCGATATAGTTTATATCCAGGGATAACCGTATCCCACTAGTTTCCTCCATTCCACCAGGTCTCCGTTATGCTCACTATATCAATGCTCTCCTCTAAGACCAAGCACTCCAGTTCTCCCATCTTGGTTCGGAGGCTCCTAGCATTGGCGTACAGGCACTTGTAAGCAGTGTCTCTCTTCAAGTGTCTTTGGCACTTGTGGTTTGGCCTGTGGTAACTTTGCCCTTCTGAATTTATATCCTGTGCCCCTGCTCTCACAATGCCTACTTCTAGGCCTACCCCTTTTACAATTTCATCATTTCTTTGGTCTTTATCCCAGGGGGGAGGTTTATTCCGAACTGGACCTTCCTCAGCTCCTGTCGGGTTTCCCCCCTCAGTCAGTTTAAAAGCTGCTCTGCCACCTTTTTAATTTTAAGTGCCAGCAGTCTGGTTCCATTCTGGTTCAAGTGGAGCCCGTCCCTTTTGTACAGGCCTGGCTTGTCCCAAAATGTTCCCCAGTGCCTAACAAATCCAAACCCTTCCACCTGACACCATCGTCTCATCCATGCATTGAGACTGCGAAGCTGGGCCTGTCTGGCTGGTCCTGCACGTGGAACCGGTAGCATTTCAGTGAAAGCCACCTTGGAGGTCCTGGCTTTCAGCATCCTACCTAGCAACCTAAATTTTGCTTCCAGGACCTCACGGCTGCATTTCCCCATGTCGTTGGTGCCAACGTGCACCACGACCACTGACTCCTCCCCAGCACTGTCTACCAAACTATCTAAATGACGGGCGATATCCGCAACCTTCGCACCAGGCAGGCAAAACACCTTGCGGTTTACATGCCCATCACACACCCCACTGTCTATGTTCCTAATGATCGAATCACCCACTACAAGGATCCCTCCACCCCCTGGAGATATATCCTCGGCACGAGAGGATAGCTGCTCATCCCCCAAGGAATGGGTCCCTTCTAAGGGATTGTTTCCCTCTTCCTCAGCTGGATGCTCTCCTTCCCTGAGACCGTCGTTCTCCATGATAGCAGAAGAGCTATTATCCTTGGAGTGGGACACAGCTATAACGTCCCTGAAGGCCTCCTCCACACACCTCTCTGCCTCTCTCCGCTTTTCCAGGTCTGCCACCTTGCCCTCAAGGAAATGAAGTCGTTCCCGGAGAGCCAGGAGCTCATTGCACCAAGAGCACACCCATGACTTCTGTCCAACAGGCAGATAGTCATACATGCTGCAGGCGGTGCAAAACACTGGAAAGCCCCCACACCCCTGCTGGCTTCTTACCTGCATAATTTTGTTTAAGGTTTATTACGTCAATGAGTTGGAAACTGCAGTTTAGTTGAGGTCAGGGAACAGATAGGCAGAGCGGGGGCCCTTGCCTCCTCGCCCTGCTGCCGAACTCGCTCTGCTGCTTAACTCGCCTTGACGCTTCGTCAGCTGGGGCTCCCTCTAGCTCGTGGAGCTCGTTTTTTCTATGTAGTCCACACATAATCTAGATCTATTGCATATTTTCCTCCCCCTGAAAGGCACTTTTTGAGAAACTGGTTTCATTCCAATAAAAGCTCATTGCAGTTTGACTCTGTATTACCCTGCAGTGTGTACATTTGAAAACAGATGAAAAGAGATATAGGCAATCCCAGTGGTGGGAGATGTATCTACACATGCTCAATGATGTGGTGGGCGGGTGGGTGGCGTATACCAAGATCACAATCACCACTTCCTTCTTTGTTCACCTGGGGCAAGTGCAGGGAGGAAAAGGTGTGGATAACCTAATGAAGGGGAGGGTTTTCAAATGTATATCAAATAACCACACACACCCTTGTGGACAGCAGCATCTAAAATCAATCTAGCAAGCATCTTGAGGAAAAGCATTAATGATTCTGGATTGAGAAAAATTATATTTATCCACTACAAGTGGGCCAGTATGTATGCAGCCTCACTGGTGGGGTGCTGCATTTTTGTTCTGCTTACCTTATTATCAAGGTGGCCTAGGGATGTTTCTGAGTCTACTTTCTTTCATTGTACAAATGATTTTTTCTCTGGCCCTTGTACTAAGCACCACTTTACCTTGGCTTTTGATACCTGATGTCTATCTATCCACACCCACACCCAAGTCAATTGCCTGCTTTGGATGGGGTTATACTTCCTCTGAAAGAGTAGGTTCCTAGTCTGGGACAGAGCTTGGAAAAGTTACTTTTTTGAACTATAACTTCCATCAGCCCCAGCCAGCATGGTCACTGGATTGGGCTGATGGGAGTTGTAGTTCAAAAAAAGTAACTTTTCCAAGCTCTGGTCTGGGGGTGCTCCTGGATCCGTCGTTGTTGCTAGACGCCCAGGTGACCTCATTGGCTAGGAGTGTCTTTTACCAGCTTTGGCTGATAGAACAACTGTGGTCATTTCTGTATCAGGATAGCCTGATCATTGTTGTCCATGCACTTGTAACCTCCACGCTGGATTACTGTAATGTGCTTTATGTGGGGCTGCCTTGAGGTTGGTCCAGAAGCTGCAGCTGGTGGCGCAACTGCTCACTGAGGCAGGGTATCACCAACATACTACCTCACTGCTGAAAGAATTACACTGGCTGCCCATTAGCTACCAGGCCAAGTTCAAGGTTCTGGTTTTGGTGTACAAAGCTCTATGCAGCTTGGGACCAGGATACCGAAAAGATCATCTTACTCCTTATATACCCAATGGATCACTACATTCTACAGGTGAGGGCCTCCTGAAGATACCATATATGCACAATATATGAAGCAGACCTTTAGTGTAGTGGCACCTACCTTTTGGAATCCCCCCCTTAAATATTAGACAAGTATCATCTCTGTTATTGTTTTGGTGCCTACTTCACACCTTCCTCTTTCAACAAGCCTTTTAAGTAGAGACCTTATTTCAGTCTGCTTCTCTGTTTGAATTGCTTTTTAAGATGTTTTTAAAGTTGTTTTTTAAAGATGTTTTAAAATATGTTTTGTTTTCATATGTTTTAAAATCTTTTGTTTATAAGATGTTTTAAAGTGCTTTTAGTGTTTTGTTTGCTGCCCTGGGCTCCTTCTGGGGGGAAGGGCAGCATATACATTTAATAAATAAACAAACAAATAAATAAAATATGACTTGACAACATTTCAACTTGTTTTCCTGTAGAAATCTAAGAAATGTTTTTAACAGCTTTCCATTAAGACAAGAGCAGACATAGATAACAGAAATATTATCTAACAATGCCACCTCCATTACATTTTCTCTGTCTATATTATCATTGTTTTAAAAGCAAGGAAGATGTTTAAAGTGTAATTGCAGCAGACATAGGGAGACTCCTCATAGAATCATAGAATAGTAGAGTTGGAAGGGGCCTATAAGGCCATTGAGTCCAACCCCTGCTCAATGCAGGAATCCAAATTAAAGCATACCTGACAGGTGGCTATCCAGCTGCCTCTTGAATGCCTGCAGTGTTGGAGAGCCCACCACATCCCTAGGGAATTGGTTCCATTGTCATACTGCTCTAACGGATAGGAAGTTTTTCCTGATGTTCAGCTGAAATCTGGTTCTGGGATGATTGTTAAGAAATCCTGTCCCCCTTCTGTGTGACAACCTTTCAAGGACTGGAAGAGTGCTATCATATCCCCCTTCATTGTACTTGGCTTAAAAGTGGCAGATTAATTCAGTTTTTAAAAAGCATTATAAAATTATGGATGGTATTCAACTGAGTCATACACAGAGTATACCCACTCAAATTAATGAACCTAACTTAGTCATGCCCATTAACTTCGGTGAGTTTACTCTGAGTAGCACTTACCATATTCACTAACAGGCAAGAAACCCTTGTGGTCTAAGAAGGTACCTATAGCCAACAGATATTTCTATCAAACTTTTAAAAGTAGGGAAATTGGGCAGCTATAATGAATGCACCAGGGAGCAGGAGACCTGACCTCCTCTCTGAGATATTGTATTGCCCTACAAATTTGACAAAATGCATCATTGTACAGGAGTAAATCCCACTGAACTCAAAAAGCATGCAAATGATCATACCTGCCCTCCACTCCTCCTCCCTCCTATCCCCCTCCCTCTTGCCCCTTCCCATACCCTTCCTTCACCCCACCCTTCCCCTCTCCCATCCCCTTCCAATCCCCTCCTCCTCCGCCCTCCCCACTCCCCTCTTCCCTCCCCCTCCTCCTCCCCCATGGTCAGTTTTACCTATCCTAGGACTACGACCACCTCTGAATACCGCTTACCATGAAAACCCTATTCATAGGGTGACCATAAGTCGGGATTGACTTGAAGGCAGTCCATTTCATTTTCAAGCATGATTGCACGGGAGTAAATCCCACTGAAAATTAGCATGCAAATGATCAATCCATTATCAGCAAACTTGCACAGGATCCCATTTCTTACCTCCCGGATTAAAAAGCAGAGAAATTCACTAATAGGCAAAAAGCCTTGAGATTTAAGAATGTACCTATAGCCAACAGATATTTTTCTCAAACTTTATTATTATTTGCAGATATTTCTGCAAACACACTTTGGGTTGGTCTTTCACAGTCCAATCCACTTCCTGTGTAGCTTGGAAAAATTTCAACACTTCGCAACACTAAGAAAAACCTCCAAAAACAATTGTGGAATAATGGCACTGACTATTCTGCAGAATAGTTTCCAATGGACATGAGGAGTGTCTCAGTTTGCACAAGATAAAACATTGGGAGGTGAAATATATTCTAGCAAAATTCTTGGTGTGCTGTACGTTTTTAATTGACCATGCCCACCTTTCCTTAAGAGAAGTAGTTTAAGCATAGCAGGCTGGAAACATGCATCTTGGGCAGGCCAAGTTTCTTTTTCCAACAACTAGAGTCATTGCTTAAGTAGTGACATATTGTAATCTGTCTGATTTTACATCAAACTGCCATTTCAGATTCAACTGTTAATGTGCCCAAAATAGAAATAGAGCATAACCTCCAGTTTGAAACACAAAAGGCTGTCTTCACCATCATATGACATTGACCAATAAAAAGGCTTTGAAATTAATAAAAATAAATTTAACAGATTTCTCAGATGAATAATGAGAGAAATATAATTTCCTAGGTTAGATTCTCTGTAGAAACAGTAGTAAGAAATGGGATCCTGTGCAAATTTGCTGAGAATGGATTGATCATTTGCATGCTCACTGCGAGGGAGAAGGGACTCAGGATTCCTGACCCTGAAAGACTTGGGAGGCAGCTGACCAAGAGAGGAAGAGGAGCTCTGGTGAGGCTCGGCAGCGCTCACTGCGAGGGAGAAGGGACTCGGGATTCCTGACCCTGAAAGACTTGGGAGGCAGCTGACCAAGAGAGGAGGAGGAGCTCTGGTGAGGTAAGCAGCTCATCTGCATACTTTCCTTCCCACCAGGCTCGGCGGCGCGCGACAGACGGCGCGTGAATTAAACACACAGACACACACATAAACTACAATCTGTTCAACTAATTCCTGGCACAGACAACAGGAACAACAAGACTGCCACTGACAACAGGAATAGTAAACAACAAACAGAAAATGGAGGGGGATCAATCAGTTGTTGTCACCTGCAAGGTGTGCGCTATGTTCATTTTCTTGACGGAAACCATCCGCGATTACACTTGCAGCAAGTGCAGACTGGTGGCACTCCTAGAAGAAAAGGTCAGGGGGCTGCAGCAACGCATCGACGCCCTGCAACTTGTCAGAGAAGATGAGGACTTCCTCGATAGAACACAAGAGGAATTAAGGGAACGACACAAAGTACAGGAAGAAAGCGACAAGGAAGAAGAGGACTGCAACAGCAACAAATCCCCATGGAGGACTGTCACTGTAAGGGCAAGGAAAAACAGGAGGGATTCAGAACTGCTGCAACTAACAAATCGCTTTCAGCATCTCTCGGCAGACAGCACCTCTGAAGAGCCTCAACAAACTCACCTGCATCAAGAGCCACTGGCTGCAAAGGAAGACTCCACACCCCAGAAGAAGGAAGCTCATGCAACCACTGCTCGTGGCGAAAAGAGGAGGGTGCTGGTGGTTGGAGACTCGTTGCTCAGGGGGGTAGAGGCACCGGTATGCCAGCCGGACAAAATGAATTGGGAAGTCTGTTGTCTCCCTGGGGCACACATCCGGGACATCACTGACAACCTGCCGAGGCTCATTGGGAACCAAGATAGGTACCCCTTTCTCCTCATCCATGTGGGCACAAACGACACGGCCAGAAACACCTTGGAACAGATCACCTCAGACTATGAGGTTCTGGGTAGGAAGGTCAAGGATTTTGGGGCGCAGGTGGTCTTCTCGTCAATTCTTCCCATGAAGGATAGAGGACTACAAAGGGAAAGGAAGATGCTGCAGGTCAACGACTGGTTACCCAGATGGTGTCGACGGGAGAGGTTTGGATTCTGGGACCATGGTCTAAGCTTCTTGGAGGGGGGACTGTTGGCAAGAGATGGGCTTCACCTCACGAGGACTGGGAATAATCTCTTTGGCAGAAGTATGGCAAAACTCATCAAGAGGGCTTTAAACTAAAGCCTCTGGGGGATGGAGATGATAGCTTAAATACCGATCCAAAGACAGCGGGTTGTAAACACAAGGATTTGAAGGGTACAGGAGACACTGGGAGAGAGAAAGGGATGCATGGCAAAGCTCACGGTATATTAACAGAGGAATCCAATCGGGACAAAAGAGACTTCTGCTGTCTATATACCAACACGCGGAGCTTGGGAAACAAGCAAGAGGAGCTTGAAGTCTTAGTGCATCAAGGCAAATATGACTTCATAGGGATAACAGAGACTTGGTGGGATGACTCCCATGATTGGAATATAGCCATTCAAGGATATAAACTCTACAGAAAGAATAGAAGCAACAGAAAAGGAGGGGAGTAGCATTATACATCAAAGACAAATACACCTCTTGGAAATCCAAGAGAGCGAACAAAGTGGTCCGGTAGAGACCATTTGGGTAAAAATAAATGGAGAAACAAATAAAACCGACATGGTAGTAGGTGTCTACTACAGACCCCCTGGCCAAGAAGAGATGGTAGATGAGGCCTTTCTCAAACAAATCCCTGAAATCTCAAGGAGGCAAGAAGTAGTAGTGATGGGGGACTTCAACTACCCAGATATCTGCTGGGAGACAAACTCTGTGAAGCACAAAACCTCCAACAAATTCCTGATGGGCCTTGCTGATAATTTCCTCTTTCAAAAAGTAGAAGAAGGAACAAGGGGATCGGTAATCCTGGACCTGATCTTAACTAACAGGGACGAATTGGTCACGGGAATTAAAGCGGTCGGTACCTTGGGGGAAAGTGACCACGTAATGCTGGAATTCGTGATTCTGGGGAAAGCCAAAGAAGAATATAGTCAAATATGGACCTTGGATTTCAGGAAAGCCAATTTTAGCAAGCTCAGGGAAATGATGGGTAGGATCCCATGGCTAGATAGACTAAAGAAAAAAGGAGCTCAAGAAGCGTGGGAGTTCATGAAGAACGTATTACAAAAAGTGCAATCACAAACAATTCCAAAGAGGAAGAAAAACGGAAGACATCGGAAAAAGCCAATGTGGCTACACGGAAGACTGGTGGAGGAGGTAAAAATAAAAAAGAGCATGTATAAAGAATGGAAGGAAGGACGCGTCACCAAGGAAGAGTACCGACGAGCGGCTTGGGCTTGCAGGAATAGCGTAAGGAAAGCTAAAACCCAGAATGAGCTGAGGCTGGTGAGGGAAGCAAGGAACAACAAAAAGGGGTTTTTCAGATATGTTCGAAGCAAGAGAAAGACCAAGGAAACGGTGGGACTGCTGCTCAATGAGGATGGCAAAATGTTGACAGATAACAGGGAAAAGGCAGAACTGCTCAACGCCTATTTTGCCTCTGTTTTTTCCCAAAAAGGGAATAGTGTGCAACCTTGCATTGGTAGTAATCTCAGTAAGGGGTCAGGATTGCAGTTCAAGATTGATCAGGAGATAGTCAGGAAATAGCTAGTTAACCTAAATGAGTTCAAATCTCCAGGGCCTGATGAACTGCATCCCAGAGTATTGAAGGAACTTGCTGATGTACTCTCAGAACCTCTTGCCATCATCTTTGAGAAATCCTGGAGAACGGGAGAGGTGCCGGAGGATTGGAGATGGGCAAACATTGTCCCGCTCTTTAAAAAGGGTAAAAAAGAAGATCCAGGGAATTACAGGCCGGTCAGTCTGACTTCAATACCGGGAAAGATATTAGAACGGATAATAAAAGAGTCCATTGGCAACTATCTAGATGACAATGCTGTGATTAGTAGGAGCCAGCATGGGTTTGTCAAGAAAAATCCTTTTATCATCTTATACTTTGTTTAATTGTATTTTGTTTTCATTGTGTCTTATATGTTTTGTGATTTTATTATTATGATGTATGTATTTTATCCTATTCTGTTTACCACCCTGAGAGCTACTTGCTATGGGCGGTATATAAATGCAACAAAATAAATAAATAAATAATAAAAAAAATCTTGTCAAACGAATCTCATCTCTTTTTTTTGATCGGGTCACTAGCTTAGTAGATGGTGGAAATACTGTAGATGTCATCTATCTAGATTTCAGCAAAGCGTTTGACAAAGTCCCCCACGACCTTTTGATTAGCAAACTGGTCAAATGCGGACTAGATGGAAATACTGTCAGGTGGATTCACAACTGGTTGGAAAACCGTACTCAAAGAGTGGTCATCGGTGGCTCTGCTTCAGATTGGAAGGTTTCGAGTGGAGTGCCACAGGGTTCTGTCCTGGGGCTGATACTCTTCAACATTTTTATCAATGACTTAGATGACAGGGTGGAGGGAAGCCTTATGAACTTTGCGGATGATACGAAACTGGGAGGGGTAGCTAACATAATGGAAGACAGGAATAAAATCCAAAGGGACCTGGATAGACTAGAAAATTGGGCTGAAATTAATAAAATGAAATTCAATAAAGACAAACGCAAGATTCTGCATTTAGGCCACAAAAACAAAATGCATGGGTACAGGATGGGAAACACCCGGCTTAGCAGTAGTGCGTGTGAGAAGGACCTTGGAATTGTAGTGGATCGCAAGTTGAACATGACCCAGCAGTGTGATGCTGCGGCAAAAAAGGCAAATACTAGTCTGCCCACCCACTAGTAAATACATGAATAAAAAAGCAAAATTATCATCATCACCACCACCTCTAAAACTCCAATTTCAGAACTTAGAAAAATTGGTTAAAAACACAACTGTTCTAGTATTACAAAAATATATTTGGGGATTATTTTTGTTTTGCAGTAACTTAAAGAAGATATTTTAAAAACTGCATCGCACGTAATAAAAACACTGAATCCTCTAATGCCAGAATGTTAAGATCACAGAAGAATCGTTCTAGCATTAGACAGGACTGGAAAAAATGTTTCGTTTTTCTATTTTGTAGCAAAAGAACAATGCTTTATCTTTCTGCAAAAGAGTCTCTCCTCCCCTCCTCCAACATCTATTTAGAATTCATTTGGAATTTGTGTGCTTGGTTCATTGGTTAAATGTTATGTGACCATTTGTGTCCACTGGGTGTCCATTGCATGTCCCTTTTGATACACAGCTATTACTTTTAAAAATGCCTTACAGAGCTGCCTTATGTTTTGCCATGCTGGAGTTGTGTTTAAAATTCATTCAAAAGGTTTGACCAGTAGTGGCATGAGTTTCTGGTGTCCTTCAGCTTGCTCAAAGCGGCTTGGTAGAAACCAGAGAGATCCAGTGTGGTGAGGTGGTCATGAGTGCTGGACTATGACCTGAGAGACTAGGGTTCAAATCCCGGGGCATCCATGAAATTCACTGGGTGACCCTGGGCCAGCCTCTGAACCTAACCTCTCACAGTTACTGTGAGGATAAAATGGAGAGGGATGAGAATCATGTGCACCACCTTGAGCTCCTTGCTGGAAAGGTGGGAGATAAATGTAATAAATAAATAAAATAAAATAAACCTGAGAACTTCAAGGTTGGAAAATGTGATACCACCAATAGCTAAGGGACTGAAGGGGACAAGCCCAAAGAAGCTCATTGTTCAGGGTTGGTCTCCTTTGTGGAATTTATCCATTTATTTAAGGGGGGGTGGTCCTTTGGAGAAAAAACTTGAAGAGTGGGTGAAATGATTTGGGGGGGGAAAGCTCTTTGTTTTTCGGTTCTTTATTCTTTTTAAAAAAAGTTTGGCTTTCAAGGCATAGCAGGAATAGTGGGGATGTAGCCACTGCAGTTCTTTCTTCCCTGAGGTGGCATTCAGTACTAGTCCTACTCAGACTAGACTCACTGAAGTTAATAGACATGACTAACTTGGGCTCATTCATTTCAATAGGCCTACTCTGTTAAGGGCTTTCTTCAATACCACCCACTGGGTCAAACTCTCTTCTCATTCATTGATTCTTCCCTACAAAACGTCCAGCTCATCCTAAGGAGAATTTACTTGGCTTTATGAACTCACAAGCCAACGTCCAATGAACATAGCTGGAAAGGCTTTTATTCATTCACTGTATTTCCGATTTATGTAAATCCATTTATGTCCAATTACTGCCATGCAAACATTATCAGCTTTAATAGCTTTGCACAGGAGTAAAATGAAGTCAGGACATGGCTGTTTTTTCCCCTGCAAACACTTCCCTTTCCATTTAATATCTCTGCTCTGCTGTTCTCTAATGTAAAAAAGCTGTCCTCCAGCCATTATTGATCCATCTAATTTCCTGTTTCCATGTTTCTCGCGCCATTAAAACAGTTCTCATTTAGGTCCCCACCTGTTCATAATGAGCACTTGGTTGGTTTCATTTAGCAGAATTAGGAGTTTCCATCTTTCCTAATCAAAACCCTGTCATTATCATCACCAAGAGCCGTGAAATAAGTTGGGGGTAAAGTTACATGAATGTTAAAGAGGAACTTGTCAGTGTTTCATGTCCACGAAACTCTTTGAAAAATTGTCACTGGAATCCATTTTAAACTGAATTCATTTGTTATTAACCTTTTACTGTATGGCATGACCCAAAGTGTGGGTTTGTTCAAACTCTCCCAGGTGCTTAATCCTATTTTTGTGTACAGAGGGATTTCAGTGTTAACTTTGGTTGTTGTAATAACTTCATAGAACAGTAGTTAGCATACAAAATCTATAACATCTGCTATCCTACCACAGTGCAGGACCACTCAGAACTGACTGGTTTTTTTGGAGGGGGGCGCTCCAAAAAACTGACCAGGCTAGCAGTTTAATCTTATTTAACACTGGCAATGCAACCTTTTTTGGGGGTAAGACTCTTAGTGGCCCTCTCCCTCTCTGAGAACTTCTCTGTTGTGGCCCCTAGACTATGGAATGTCCTCCCTTGTAAGGTAGATCAGCCCCCTTTTCATTTTTAGAAGGCTGCTGAAAACCCATCTTTCTATGCAAAGATTTGGTTAACTTTCTATTTATTTTATTTATTTAATTAAGCTTATATACCGCCCGACTAGCAACAGCTCTCTACACTTTATGCCATTATACTGATGTTTTTAAGGATTTATGTTTGGTTTTTGTATGTTTGAATCTGTGTGATTTTACGTATGCTTTGTATTTTTAAATCTATATAATCCACCTCAGGACCGCATTCCGGGTGACAGGTGGATACTATTACTACTATCCAGGGCTGACCAAAGACACTTTGCTGTCTGAGGTAAAGGCAAAAATAATACCCCCTCCCATCTCATGTACAAAAGCTGACCAGGCAGTTAATCTTATTTTAACACTGGCAATGGGACAGTGGTCTCCAGGGCACCTGAAGGCAGAGGCTACCTTAGGGCCACCTGGTGCACTCCCTGCTCTGGCCACTCCCTGCTCTGTAGTGTTTGCTGCCTGAGGTGGATGCCTCAGTCTGCCTCCTGGTAGGGCTGGCCCTGCCTTACCTGTTGTCTTCCTCTGGGTCCACTCCACACACAGCAGGTGAAAGCCCCCCCCAATCATCCATCAATCCGACTCAGGCAGATAGTTCTTTCTGACCCCACACATTGGGGGGGGGTCACAAGCAAAACTCACCCACTGAGTTTTCCTATTGGATATTTTCTTTTCGGGGTGTGGGGGCATAGCTACACTAGACTCAATCTCTTCATCCAAGTTGTGGCAGTTCCTAGTGCTCTGAAGGAAGAAGGGCAAAGCCCAAGCTCATATATATGGGAAGGAAAAGTCCTTCCTGACCGCAGAGAGGCCTCTGAACAGGTAATCAGTCAGTCTTAAACTGAGTGAGGCTTTTTAACCCCACAACTTGATATGAGATTCATATTTTATACTGCTAGTAGCTAAACATTCTGATTTGCATCCTTTAATGTACTGATGTCTGCTGTGTAGCCATTTTTCAACATCCTCTTTAAAGAGCTCTCCTCCACCTGTTCAAAGGGACACAGATATTGCTTACATCACACACCTTTGCCTCTTACTTTTTGCATTAGGTTGGACACACAAGACTTGTCGCCCCCTCTAACATTCTCTACTATGTTATCCCCACTAATATACCAATACAGTACTATCATATCACCTTCTTTCTTTTTCCTAAATGAAATGATCCACTCTTTATTCATAAGATTTCTGTTCCAGTTACAATTCCAGTTGTTCTTCTTTCCATTGTGTGTAGCCTGAATGCATTCTTCTCAGATACTGCTGACCAAAATAGAACATAGTATACAACATGCAGCCCTCATCAGGGCCTAATACAAAGTTACTGAAATTGCTCTACACTTACTAGAAATATCTCTTATTATATTGGCCCCTCTTGCAGCTGCATCACATTATCATTGTCTTGTGATCAACCAATACCCTGAGATCATTTTCTCTGTGGGTTGCTTTCAGTTACTAACTCTGCAGATAACAAACATCTTTTATTGTTTGCTTCCAAATACATAACCTTACATTTTGCAATGCTGAATTTCATTCCATTTATATCACTTCAGTCATCCAATTAGTCCTGTATAATTTCTCAATCCTTCCGAGAATTACAGTGCCTTCTAAGTTGGAGTCATATTCAAGTTCCAACAACACATTCCCACTTTCTTCCTGTGGTTATTAATAAAAATGTTTCGGTAAAACAAGCCTTACTAGGTATCCCAAAGGACCTTCACTGGCTCTTTCCAACTTGAAACCTTTCTGTTTCACAATTCTCTTAGTCTAAAAGTTATAAAGCAACTGCCTAGATACTAAAATTCCAGTGTTAGTTTCTCCAGTTCCTTCCTAGTGGCATACTATAATTTGGGTTGACTGTAAATAGCAAGTTTATGAATTTATTTTAGCATGTGTTTGCACTTGATAATGTTCGTGCTTTTCTATTTTGCCATCCCCTTTTGTAGATTTTTGGATAGTAGCCTTCTCAGAGATCTACTGATGGTAGCAATACTAACAATAGATCAAATTTTTGTAATAGAGCATTTGTGGGAAATGCATTTTGAAATCTGGAATGTCTGGTGACTCTGTAAGTTTTGGTTTAAATTTATAGTGGTGTGTCTGATGGCAGAACATGATCTTTGGCCGGATCTTCCCTTATGAGGCAAAGTTCTGACATCAGACACACCTGATCCTAAGATGTGCAGAACAGTGATTTTATGCATGCAATCCCACACATGATCTCATTGCATGCAGATCTAATGATTATGCCTTCCACACATACAACACAGTGCAGGATTCTGATGCACACAGAAAGACAAATGATCTTGATAGCTCAGGGAGAAGAGATCCACTCTCCCATCTCCAAATGCACAAGGCTTTTGCCTTGCAAAAGCACACTACTCAAGTGGTGAGTAGTGTAGACCCAGTAGAGAATGTCAGGATTCACTTCTGAACTCCAATGCAAATGATTTTTTTCAGGGTAGCTAACCTGGTGCTTTCTATATGCTAATGGACTCCCACTCCCATCATTCTTTACCACTAGCCATGGCAGCTGGGGCTGATGGGAACAGAAGTCCAACAGCATCTGGAAGGCCATAGGTTAGCAACCCCTGGGCTATTCAGTTCTGAACATAGTTGTGATTAACTGTCCACCTCTGATCGGTGTGGTTGCCTCCTGCACCTTCTCACACATGGTACTATTATTGCCCTGCACTTCCAGCATCTCTGGATTGGAGCTACTATTTTAACTTTAATTGCTTGCTCTTTTGAGCATGGGGTTACCCACAAGATGTTGCAATGGATTCATTTTAGCTTTTGATTAGAAACACAGGGCATTTAAACAAAACAAAGAAACTGAATGCAAAATTAATTCCACAGAGAATGTGGCAGCCTGAACCTATCAGTGTGCTTCTGACACAAACCAAAGAATGGTTTGCACTGCTTCATCATGTTATGTGACAACCCGCACTTGGCAAATGGGGCATCCAGCTTGCCCCTTATCTGAGGGCTCTTGGGCTGACAGGCAGCTCAAAGGAGGAAGCTGGATAAGCAGCCAATAAGATGAAAGGTAATGTACTGTATAAGTAGTCAATGGCAGCAGGTATGTAAGGTCCTAGTTGCTGGCACAAGGAGACAAGTTCTTCATCATGCCAGCACTAGTACCCTCGATGCTGAATGTGATGAGCTGATATGTTAGCACAGCAGCTTATAGGACTGAGTGTAGCAAAGTAAGCATCTCATGTTTTTTCTCAGCTCAGACTTAAACTTAAATATGTGTTGGAGAAGCTTGTTAATTTCAGCTATGCTACATGACACCATGGGGATCTTCTTTGGCAGGGAATGCAGGGCAAGGGTGGACAGGTGGTGTAGTGCAAAATCCAACAGATATTAATTGCCAGCAACAATACTAAGGACACCTCTTCTGGAAAGTGCCCTGACTGGTTAGTTCTGTCTTTGTGATGACTTTTGATCCTTAATTATCCTGCACTTGCTGATGCACTTCCAGTATTGATGTTTACCTATCTGTACTTGTCTCTGCCAGCCTGTTATTCATAATCCCCAAAGCGCCTACACCACCAGCAAATCCATTATGTCTAGCAGCGGTGCTCATTGTCCTCGGACAGCCATTTGCAGTGTCAGACAACTGTTTTTGCATGATGGCTAGTGACACTTTGTTAGAGGCTAAGAGATCTTTCATCGAGATCATCTCGCCAGACATTCTGCGTCCATCTGTGTCACTCTCTAGGACCCCATCTGACTCAATTGATATGTTGCGTTGGCTCCGGGCAACTCCTGGCACCACAACATTCCTCCGTGACCTGAAGAGTTTTCTTTGGCATCTATGGCATGTGCTTTCCAGTTTCTTTATTATCCAGTTGATAGATTGTTTGATCACAATAGAGATCACGTTAAACAGCGAATACATACAACACACCCCCATGAGCATGAAGATAAAATTGCCAAGTCGGTAAAGGCCTTGGCTGTCGTACTGGGCATTCTGGCTACTCACCAAGTCACCAAAACCAATTGTGCTAAAGGCCACAAAACAAAAATAAAGAGACTCAATGTAAGTCCACCCTTCCATTGGTGTGTACATAGCAGAGGCACAACAGGAAATGATGAGTGATGCAAGGCACAAGATCAGCATGACATAATACACGGATGGCTTCCATCCAGCTAAGCTATCCACTTCAGCATTCCCAGCAACTTGTTGGCTGTCTTGGGTGAGCCCCCCTCTTCTCCTTAGTTGCCTCTCGTGGCAGGACTTCATGACGTAGGCTATGATTGTGATCAAGCGCTCCAGGAACAAGTTGAAGAACAAAATGGTCCCTGCGCAGCCTATAAGGCCATAAAATATCAGAAAAAGTTTGCCTGTGATGGTGGCTGGTGTGCTCATGCCAAACCCTGGAAAACAAACAAACAAACAAAAAGGAGGAGGGAGGAGAGAGAAAGGAAAAAGTCAAATAGGCAACATTTCTCAGTGACAAGGTATTTCAGGGCATGGCACAGAGGAACAAGTGGAAAGAGGTCTCGGTCAGAAAGGAATCTGAAAAGTGCCTCAATGTTTTTATATAATAATCTTTATAGACATGATCTCAGTAGCAGACAGGAATAATTATAATAATAACTGATAATATAATACTTTGAGTGCTTCATAAACATGATCTAGTATTCCTTACAACAACCCTGCAGAGGATATTTTTGCCTCCATACTGTAGATGGGCAGCTGAGTCTGAGAGAGTGGTTTGCCTAATGGCACCTAGTGAGTTCATGGCTGAGGTGAGCAGTAAATTGGAGCTGAGTAGTAACAGCAAGATCTGAGGGGCTCCAGTCATTCAGCAGTTGGGTAGTTAACTTACTGGGCTCCATCCCTCCTATTCTTGTTGAATTTAGAGATTAATCTTAAATCTATTTATTTATTATTACTTTTATCCCCCACCTTTCGTCCAAGGAGCTCAAAGTGGCATATGTGGTTTTCCTCACTCTAGATTGCTTCTTCTAATTTTATTAAGTTACCTGCTGGTCTTCTCCTTTATCCCTCCAGGAAATATGCGCTGGAGGTCACATAAGCTAGTGGGGGGAGGGGGGGCTGGCATCCATTTCTTTATAGTTAAAAAAAACTCAAAACAGACCCCCTAGTTCTCCCCACAAGAAGCAGTTGTTAGTAGGGAAAACGGGGTTACATAAGCCCTGATTTGGTGTTCTCTTTCATGCCTAGGTTGAATCCTTGGCATCTCCAGATAAAGCCGGGAAAGACTTGTCTATTATCCTGGAGAGCCTCTGCCAGTCAAATTAGACTGGGGTAGTCATGGTGCCCTCCAAGTGGTACTGAAGTATTACTCCCATCACCCATCACCCCTGAACATTGACCATGCTGGCTGGGGCTGATGTAGTCCAAGTGGAGGGCATTGCATGGGCTACCCTAGAAGATTATGACTGATTAATCAATCAATTAATTAAATACATTTATATCCCACCCTTCCTCCCAGTAGGAGACAATACTTGGTGAGAGGAAGCAATGACTTGACTTGGCATAAGGCAGCTTCCTGTGTTTCACCTTCTCTCAAATCTCCCTATCTTATCACTCTAATAGGCAAAGCAAGGTGGACAACCATAAGTAACAGGGTCTTTTCTGCTGCAACATCCATATTATGGAATTGTCACTTTGAAGGAGGTATACCAGGCTTATGCTCTTCAGGGAGAAGAATCCCGCCTTTCCCCCCTATTTTGGAGTGAGTTAGGTTTACCCATATTTATTGCTGAGGCTGACTGCTGTGGTTGTGTTACTACGGTTAGACTGGCGCTACTATGTTTGATGAGTGGGGCTTTGGAATATCTACTGCTGATTTTGATATTGCGAAGCACTTTTGACAGGGCCAAAGTTGCAGTATATAAATGTGAAAATAAATAAATTAGGTGCCATTGGACTCTTTCAGACGAATCTAATCTATGTGTCCTCGTTGGTTTCAATAAGTTTCACACCTAGTAACTTCAGACTTGCAGCCCTAGTCTTCAATTAAAGCAAAGCATTTGGATTAGGGTTGAGTTTGTCCTATAAATCTGATTAAATTGAATACACCAGCTCAGCTGCTTTATAGACTGTAGGCTAATTCATTTATATTAAGGGTCTCAGTTGCTCCTCCTGGGGTCCCTGCTTCCCCCCCCCCAGCTGCTTTCAAATCTCATCTCCACAGTTGTCAGCCATTTTTGTTTCCTCCTCAGCGCATGGACAAATTGGGATCCTCAAAGAAAAGAGGACTCTCCAGCCCTCTAGAAATGTAACACAGTGCCCCAAGGCCTCAACTTTGAGGTCAGAAACTAACACTGGATTTCATAAAACTGGGACTTTCATTGGCAGAGAAGCAATAGCAATGATAACAAAAGTGTTACTATTTATCTTACATTTTGTCACCCTGGAATTCTGCAGAGTTTTGCAAGGATACAGTGCCAGACTCCCTTTATTTTCCCAGACTCTGATCCCAATCATCATCTCCTTCCCTTCTACTAAACTTGCAATGCAGTAGATAATCTTTATGAAAAGCACATTCCTTTATCAGCATGACATCTTTGTCCTGTGCATTTTAGAGTGTTAAAGGTAGTTTGCTTTGAACCCTTGTCTGCTGTCCCTATCTCAAGGATTCCTGTGTTGCATTAATTGTAGCAATGTTCATGGGAGTGTGTAATATGCTAAGCAAAGTACATTTGAGTTCTCTGATGTTAGCTGAATAAATTCCCTCAATTAACAAGGGAATTTGGTACTCAGATGGTATGAACATCCACTAAAAAGGAATAGGTAATACCACAACTTATTTCCTTACACTCAGCTCTACACTGGCAGTTTGTCTCTTCATTAGTTTTGGTGGGGAGCAGCATATAGAGCCACTGTGGTATAGTGGTTAGAGTATTGGACTAGGAGCTGGGAGATCACAGTTCAAATCCCTACTCCAGCACTAAGCTCACCGGATGACCTTGGGTCACAGTCTCTCAGCCTAACCTACCTCACAGGGTTCTTGTGAGGATAAAATGGAGAGAGGGAGAACCATGTGCACTACACTGAGCTCCTTAGAGGAAAAGAGGGATAGACAAGTAAAAAATAAGTAAAATATCTCAATGTCAGATTGATATCACTGCAAGGTATTTTGCTGCAACACCCTGATTGCCTCACATCTTCTTAGAGGCACTACATTTAAATGGAAAAACCAACTTGATAATTGCTGGCGAAGCCACCTTACTTACTTCCAAATAACCTCCCCTGTACAGGCTGGGAAAAGATCAAATGTGCAGATAGTGCAGGCTCTAGAGCATTATGAGCTTTGTCTGTCTTGAGTATTGTGAATGGGCTTCTCACCAGACAACTGATTGGTGATCATGGACATAACAAAAAAGAGCTGCAATTTTCCTTAAAGGCTGGAAATTGATTTCAAGCCTTCTGGAAGATCTCAGCCTTCAGATTTGAACTGGGTCAGACACAGAGAGGTTTTAGTTGGATTTGGCTGAAATTGGGACTACAGTATGGCTTTTAAAGGAATCTTAAGCAGCAACAGCAACAGTATTGCCAATGTCTGCTTCAGAAGTAAACTTGCTTCCAATACGCTGTGCTTGGATATCTGTAGAGTAACAGATATGACAGGACAATGTGTCTAGTGCTCTCCCATTACAAGAAAACCAATCCTGTAGATAGGCTGTCCTGGAGCTTTCTGTTGCTTGGTGAAAAAGGGACCTGATATGTTTTTCAATAACAGTCAACCCACCTCAAGCCTTCCCACACTGCATACTATGAGTATGTCTGTGGACTTCTTGCATCAGTAGAGGATTGGGCTAGATAACCTTTAAGATAACTCTGGGATGCTAGGGTAATTATTTTACTTTATTTCCATTTCACTTTATGGTGGAGCCCAAATAAATTTGCTTGACAGTGGTGCAGATGTTGCTTCATTATTTTGCCTGCATAAAGAAAAACTGCACTCACATGTTCATAACTGGACTATTTTGAAAAGGCTCTAGTTCACATGATGCATGCACACACATGCTTTTTGTAAACACCTGCTGCACTTTGGAGAAGCCATAGAGGCCCTTTTGCTCAATTATTAAGCAAAAGAGGTCTGTCAGAACAAACCCACAAAACATTGCCTACACTAAATTAGATACTTTTGCTTATTTACCTGCATTTTCTGCCAGGACACAGCAATGAAAATAAAGGAAGTTAATTCAAGAAGAGGCTAGAAAAATGGCAAAACTCTCATGTGCTTGGCAAAGGGGCTCAAGAGCGATAAGGTGAAGAAAGTCTCCCTTTTCTCATTTACAGACCCATTAGTGATAATCTGCACTCCCTTTCAGACAAAACGGATTCATTTGCAGTAGTCCACATCCTCATTTCATGTCCTTAAGAGCGATGTGCAGCTAAATGCTCGTTCCTTGCTTGCTTTGTCATTTTCCAACTAACTCAGAATTCCACGGCTCAGAATTCTGACTGGGGAGATCAGGGGTCAGAAGCTCCTATGACTTTTCAAATAAATTAGCAGCTAAGGGAGCCCCTAAACCAGATCAGGACAATGGCACTGGGGGAGAAGGTTTAACACCCCCCCCCTGCTCTGCACTCTTTTCCTGACTAAAAGCACCTCTTGAAGGTGTTGCTTGCTCTGTGTGTGTGAAGATGCATGGGAGATCATGTTTTTATTTAAGACATTTATATTTCACCCTTCATTAAAAAAAACCTCAGGGCAGTGCACAAGAACAAAAATACATTAAAACTCAAAATCATAATACATTAAAAAATCAAGGTTTTTTTTATCAATCATTAGTACCAACCATCCACAAGAGCAAAAATAAATCGATTTAAAAAATCATCAGTAAGAGTTGGGCATTTTTAAAAAAATCAATAAATGTTTGGGTGGGTATTTAAAAGGTGGCAAAATGATGTCATGGATGACAACTGTCTTACTGTATTGTATCTGTATGTTTTTCTCTGGGGTAAATAGCGGCTTCAGGATGGGCATAAAGGGCTGGGGTAGGGAATTTAACAAGAAAAGAGGGGGGGTGAGAGAGAGAGTGAGAAAGAGTGTGTGTGTGTGTGTGTGTGTGCGCGTGTGTTAAGCTTCCCTCCCCAACGCATCAGTCTCAATCTATTCCTCCCATTGCTCTAAGAATGAATTTTCCTCTCTGTGCAATGCTTTGCGAACTGGGATACCATAAATTTAATGGCTCTTAGTAATGAGCTATGTGCAACATCCAGGAGCAGAGGTAGAGGCTAGACTGGCCCTATATCCCTTATGACTTTTAGCTGGGAAATGAAAAAAATAGCAATTCTACTTTGTTTTCAATTTCAGAGTAAACGTTTTTGAAGATTTCTTTTAGTTTTTTTGGTAACATTTGCTTTTCTTGTAATCCCCTTGAGGGCTCTTACTATTTATTTATTTATTTATTGGATTTCTTAGTCGCCCATCTGGCTGGCTAACCAGTCACTCTGGGCTACGTACAAAATAAGCAAAATAGCATAAAATGACACATCAATACAATTAACATTAAGATCTAAAAGCAATGATGTTAAAATCTAGCCCACCCCAAAGGCCTGCCTGAAGAGCCAGGTCTTCACGGCCCGGCAGAAACTCATTGTAGAGGGAGCCTGGCGGAGATCATTTGGAAGGGAGTTCCATAGGGTGGGGGCCACAACTGAAAAAGCCCTTTCTCTAGTCCTCACCAGTCTAGCTGTTTTGACTGGTGGGATAGAGAGAAGGTCTTTTGAGGCAGATCTTGTTAGGCGGCATAGCTGATGATGCTGGAGGCGCTCCTTCAGATAGGCTGGGCCGAAACCGGCTCAAAAGGTGATAGAAAAATGTTTTAATAAAAAGAAATACTAAATCCAGCAGGATTTTTCCAAAACACATCACTGTAAAGTGGCTGGCTTTGGCCAGAACTACAAATGGAGGTGTAGGTGCAGAGATTTACATGAGGCTCCAAGCAGCAGCTGACATGTCCAGTGGCAGCTGGTGGCTCCATGTCAGTGGGGCAGGGGAATCACTCTGTGTTTTAGGTTGAACTTTCAAGGAGCTGTCCAAGGTATTTTAGCTGCAACCACCAAGTTAAAGCAATACCAAGCCCAATCTCTTCTTTTCTGTGGCTAACCAGCCTACCAGTCTTTGAAATCAGCAATATATTTCTGTTAGTTCATTGTTCAATATATTTGGCTGGAATGGGCGAGGCAGAATCTGGTTTCTTATGGGCCAGACTTAGTCTTTTTATTTATTTTTATTTATTTAAAGCACCTTTAAAATGTGATATGGGTTTATGAAAGACAATGAACTCCCACTGGGGATAACAGCAAGAACTTCCTATAATTGTTTTAATTAAAACAAAAAGCTTAGTGGTACAGTACTTTGAAAAGGACCAGATGTTTATTTTCTTTCTGAGTCCAGGACTGCATCTTTCTTGATGGGGGGGAGGGGAGAGAGCAAGAGCGAGCGAGCGAGCAAGAGAGTAGTTGATAACACAGACACCCTGGCATTGGTAACAGAATTAACAGGGCATGTGTGGGGGTGTTGCACACTTCTGGCCCACTGAGTGGGGAGGTGGAAGAGTGTCTTGACCTGTATAGGTCTGGTTGATCAAAAGGGGAAGGAATTCTGAGTTAAGCAAATCCCTGTGTTTATGAAACTTAAAGATAACTTGGTGTGAATATCTGAGTGCCCGCACCAGTGGAGTGCTGGAGGAACTTGGGAAGATTGCTGCTACAGTATTTAGAACTGATCATATGGTGCGAAAGACTCCTTTTTCTAACATTTGGCTTCTTGTCCTCCACTCCCCATCCTGCCACATATTTTTCTCTGAGCAATAGGAGCTTAGTTTACAGGATTGGTTTTATTTATTTTTTAAAGAAACTCTGGAGATCTTTAGCCAATGTCTATTATCCATGACACCTAAATACACCATCCAGGCCAGGGAGGTTCTTTCTGTGTTAAAGCAGACCACAACCAAAAAGGATAGAAACCCAACCTAAACAACCTCTGAAAACCTCAAATGGGCTCGGTAATGTATCTATTAGAGTATCTAAAATATTAAATGTAATTTTATTATATAATAGCTAGCAGTCATAAAACATGATTAAAACCATTATATAAGGCAATAAAATATCCTTAATACATTCCATGCACTACTACTAGATCTACTACTTCCATGCATACTACTAGATCTAGTACAAGATTTGAATGCAAGGAATGTATTAAGGATATTTTATTGCCATATATGATATTTTCTAATATCAGGTTACCCAAATGTATTTTTGAGCTTTTAGGACCCACCTTATTTGAGATTTTAGGTTGTTTTTAAATCACTTTTAATGTCATTTTTACAATTATTGTAACCCCCCCAGGACCTTTGGGTGAAGGGCAGGTAATTAATAACAAGGAGAAGAAGAGGAAGAAGAAATGTGTGTTTTCTTTTTACTCTTCACTTGAGTTTTTCGCATGGTTTATGTTGGCACTGGGGGAGAGCAGCACTCATACCTTTAACAGATGTGTGACAGGAAGAAATTATTATGAACACAAAGGGCTTTTGGATGAACTTGAACTGAACTATTTTGTTCTTTTTTAAAATGAACATTCCAAGCATTTTTACTAATACAATCCTATTCATCCTATTCATTTTACTAATACAATCCTATCCAAAAAGTCTTAGATACATTGAAATCCATAACAGTAAATCACTTCCTTTCCTTGTTCTGTATTCATATTTAGCCAGAAGGACCCAAGATTGTATAAACCTAAACCAATCTTTTTCATCTTGCTCATGAGTGGAGAACAAAGGCATATTTTATCAAATAAAAGCAAGATTTCTGCTTGTGTTTGGCTTTAACAAAAAATTAGATCCTCAAAGACTTTGCACATTCTTTTGCACCTAGAAAGAAAGTTGGGAAAATTCTCCAGCATCTGGTAATACAATACACCTGTGATTTATCCAAACAATTCCTTTTCCAAATTAAACTATACAGCTTCGTGCCAATATACTCTTATGTTAAAAATATATCTCTATTGGTCTAAACTCCTTGATTAAAAACTTATTACATTTTCAGAAGAAATGTGATGAATGCCACTTTGTCTCTAATGTATGCTTTAAAACACATTACGTGTTTAAAGCAACATATAATTCTCTCTCCATGCTGGAGCCACAGAGGTGTTATGTGCAGGTATAATATCAGGCAGCCATGAATCAGGACCATGGAGAGCTCACTGTGGGCTGGATTTAAGACTGGACTAGATACATGAATTGCTGGCAAGCAGGGAGCTTGGAGACTTGGGAGTCTGATGGGTAGTTGTAAGCTGCCCATAACAAAAAGCAGCTCAATATTTATTATTATTATTTGTTAAATTTATATCCTGCCCTTCCTCCCAGTAGGAGCCCAGGGTGGTAAGCACAACACTAAAAACACACTAACACAACTTTAAAAACAGACTTTAAAATATATTAAAACAAAACATCTTTAAAAACATTTTTAAAAAGCTTTAAAAACATCTTAAAAATGGAAATGAAGCATTAAAAATTAAGATAAAATGGGGCTTTAAAATGACATCAGATCTTGCTACGGAACCAAATAGATATCAGTGGCCATCACACTGACAAACAGGATGAAGCCAAGAAATAAGCTAAAAATCAGACTGGGAAAGTTATAGAAAAAATGAAGTAATATTGAAGTGTAGTAATAATTAACAGGAGAAAGTCGCAGTGCAGGAGGACTTTAATGTGCTGTTGACAACCTTAAGCAACTTCATAGTAAAAAGAGCGCAACTACATAGTGGATAAGAATTTGAACACTGCACCAAGAATGCTGCAAGTGGAAAGAATCACACATTCTTCTCAGTCAGACATTAATTACTGATAGACAGAAGGCCCTAAAAAGCAGATGAAGTCAGAATTATGGGTAGCCAAGTGGAAATCAGAAGAAAATCACCCTCTGCTTTCTAGATTACAGCAAAGCCTGTCATTGTGTAGATCATGAAAAACTATGGAATGCTTTAAAAGAAATGGGGATGCCACAGCATCCGATTGTCCTGATGCGCAACCTATACTCTGGACAAGGGGCTACTGTAAGGACAGAATATGGAGAAAATGATTGGTTCCCCATTGGAAAGGGGTGTATTTTACCACCCTATTTGTTTACTTTATGTGCAGAACATATCATACAGAAAACGGGATTGGACCAAGATGAAGGAGGTGTGAAAACTGGAGGGAGAAATATCAATAATTTCTGCAGACGATACCATACTACTAGTAGAAACCAGCAATGATTTGAAACAAATGCTGATGAAAGTTAGAGGAAAGCACAAAAGCAGGACTACAGCTGAATGTCAAGAAGAGTAAAGTAATGACAACAGAAGATTTATGTAACTTTAAAGTTGACAATGAGGACATTGAACTTGTCAAGGATTATCAATACTTTGGCACAGTCGTTAACCAAACTGGAGACAATAGTCAAAAAATCAGAAGAAGGCTAGGACTGGTAAGGGCAGCTATGAGAGAACTAGAAAAGGTCCTCAAATGTAAACATGTATCTGTTGGCGTGTGTGCGTTGTTGCGTGAAACAGCATACATTACGATGGAGTTAAGTTGAGCAAGAAACTTCTTCAGAGCATTAGAGCATGTTAAGAGTCTTTATTAAGACATTAAGGCTTTTCAGCAGTTTCCCCCCCCCTCTAGCTCTACCGCACATCTCTCTCCAAAAGCAAAAGTAAGACAGCCTCTCAGGTCAGAGGCATGATGCAGAAGGACACAACTCACAGACTCTGTTAGAACTTTCCCAGTCTATATCTTGATGGTTACCATAACAACGGCCTTCACTGTCCGTTCCCAGACTGGCAAAGACATAACTCCCCCCTAGTTACAGTTTTGCAGACTTGATGGAAAACTACTAGGCCTCATGCCAACAGTATCACTGAACACTAAAGTCAGGATCATTCAGACCAAGGTATTCCCAATCTCTAGGTATGGATGTGAAAGTTGGACAGTGAAATAAGCGGATAAAAGATCAACTCCTTTGAAATGTGGTGTTGGAGGAGAGCTTTGCGCATACCATGGACTGCGAAAAAGACAAATAATTGGGTGTTAGAACAAATTAACCCAGAACTATCACTTGAAGCTAAAATGATGAAACTGAGGTTATCATACTTTGGACACATCAGGAGAAGACATGATTCACTAGAAAAGACAATAATGCTGGGAAAAACAGAAGGGAGTAGAAAAAGAGGAAGGCCAAACAAGAGATGGATTGATTCCATAAAGGAAGCCACAGACCTGAACAGGGTGGTTCATGACAGATGCTATTGGAGGTTGCTGATTCATAGGGTCGCCATAAGTTGTAATCGACTTGAAGGCACATAACAACAACAAAGAAGGTCCTAAAAAGCAGATGAAGTCAGAATTATGGGTAGCCAAGTGGAAATCAAGTAATTTCGTGCGTTTGGGGTTTGTTTGTTTGGAGTACTATTGCTTGCTTTTAACTGACCTGCATCTCCCCCCAAAATCCTTCAATCCATCTTTACAAATGCTTAAAATGGGCTTCGAAGCTGATGATTAATCACAGGGAAGGAGAGCATAAACATTCTACTAAAGGAGAAGGGAAATAATGGAATCAATATTTAATTCAATCCTTCTTTGCAAAAGAGTAAGTGCCAGTTTACACAACAGTTTTTAGGTTTTCTTTCTGCCACTTGTGGTTATCTCCCCTCCCTCCCTACTATGGATAGAAAATATAAATGATAAAGCAATCATATCATCATTCTGCTACAGATTCTGCTTCTAATTTGGCATGCTATGATAAATGACTCATTTGCAACTATGGGCTAAATTGAAAATAGAATCCCCCACCCCCCTGCCAGAAGTAGGTCCTCCTATGTTCCGAGACTTAGGAGTACTCTCAGGCCTATAGATATTATCTGTGAATTGTATGAAAATGTATTGTGGCAAAGTGATGGTAGTCATCATAGTACCCTCTAAATACTGTTGGACTGCAGCTCCCATGAGCTCCAGTCAGCATGGCCAATGATCAGGGATAATGGGTGTTGTAGTCCAACAGCATCTGGAGGGTACCACGTTGGCTGTCCCTGTATGGATCCATAGAGAGGGAGTCAGCTTCCAGAATAGGCCTTCTTTTAGCAATATATATGCATACTTCCAATATCTGTGTGCATATTAAGACATGTTTGTGATTCTTGAGAGAACAGCGATCTGTTTCAAAAATAATGCAAGATGATGTTCTTAGGATTAGAATATTGAAGTTTTATAAAATGCCTAAAATCACAAGGCACTGTACAAAAATGGAAAGAGTTCCTGTCCATAGGATTACAATCCTGGAATACTACCCCCAAACTCAACTTCTGAACACCATTGCATCACACTTAGTTCCAGACAAATGCTCATGTCTAAATAGTGGTGGCTGGTGCCCTTTGGGACTACTAGGGTGGAAGGAAGGGAGTCCAGCAGTAGATGAAGCCACAGCCAATGACAGGCAGAGCCAACTAACTCTAGTTTTGTCCCCAGCCTCCTCCCTGATCAGTTCCTACAATGGTAACATTGAGATTAATGAGGAGGAAGCTGACAGCCAGTGCCACCCCCTGGACTGGTTGTAAGGAAGAAGCCAGGTAGGTGGGAGATGTACAAGAGCAGACTGAGGTTGGTAGGGCTGTGTCCCATTTGCCCAAATGGATCAGCCTTCACTTTGCATAAACCATAGCTGGGTTTGTTATCTGTAGTAAGGTGCGCTCACAGTTACAGAGGAAATGCAATAAGCTGCGAATGACCCGGGATAGTTAACAAAGACTTACGGCTGAAACACCTTGTGAAGTTTCAGGTATTATTAAATGATAATGGCCCTGAGATAACATCCTTTAAATCCTTACCTAGATCATGGTTCCTTAGATATGGCTATGGTTGCTGGATGGGACTTGTGATGCAGCCACCAAAGTAACAATTCACTCTGAATTGCATGGAATACGACTGCACTGCGTTCATATCACAGCCATCACATTGTTCTGTGGTTCCACTTCAGGCCACAGCTACCTATCAGTTTGAGAATCACTGTCTTAGATTACTTCCTAAGATAAGGTAAGGTGTCCTTGGCAACAGTCCTGATATATTCCCAGGTCTAGGGATTGCCCACTCTATCCTGGCAGAAAGGGCTGGGGGCAGAACCCTTTTTAGCCTGCTTGTGCAGCAGCCTAGGGCCATAGGACCTTGTACTGACCAGATCTAATGTCACATGTGTGTGTGTGCACACATGCAGCTGTAGCTGCTGTGGAACACATCACTCTTGTTGTGTTAAAGCCAAAGCCAATCTCCAGAACTGAAGAAGTGCTATTGGGCAGGGAGAATGATCTGATCTCAAACTGACTGATATTTGAACACAAGAAGAGTCCTGCTGGACCAAGGATGGCCCATCTAGTGATGCCCATGGGAAGCCTGCAAGCAGGACCCAAGTCCAAGAGCGCTCTCCCCACTTGTGGTTCCCAGCCTCTGATAGTGGGCATAGAACACAGCCTTCATGACTAGTAGTCATCTGTGTCTCTTACACTACCCAGGATTGTTTTTGTGCAAAGCATGCAGTTCCCTGCCCCCAGGTGCAGACATTTTAATATGATATAAAGAAGGTATACCCAGTTTGCACAATTAGTTTTCATGGGAAGAAAGACCGCCACCTCTCAGAATTTGCTGCAGTTCTAAAACCAACTGAGAAAACATTGGCAACATATGCAGCACTATTCCGTCTCATCTTAATCACAATCTATTTGGGGTCTGTTAAATGCCAGCTCTAATTGAATGAAAAAAAATACAAACACCCAGCTGGTGAAGTTGGAAGGCAATTATATTTGCATTACTGTATTTCTGTCAAACAGCAACATCATACAACTATACGAGATATTTAGTTTTGATTTGACTTTGAGGAATGAATTAGTTCTAGTTTTTCCAGCAGATTCAGGCAGAAATTGCCATCACTGGAACAGCTACATCTGAACATTATATTTGGATGTTACAAATCACCACATAACTTCCTCATACAACTCCAACATTAACTGTCACACCACACCCAAGGATTCCTTGACTAGGCCGGAACCAACAGCACTATGAAGATAAAGGTTCAGATCCTCGCGTTGGTTATAAAGCTCACTGTAACCTCTCAGCTTAGCCTACCTCACAAGACTGCTGTGAGGATAAGGTGCCCAGAGGAAAGATGAGATAAAAATCTAATAAACAAACATAGTTAAGTTATGAACCACACTGCCTTGAGCTGAATTACACGTTGCTCCTGCCCAGCCCTTCACTGAGACCTTTCAGAATGTTTTTAGACTATTTTCTAAAGTGTTTGCAATCCCTACCAGCTTAATGGTGCCTACAAGTGTGACAAACATGCTGTGCCCACACCATCATCCAAGTGATTAAGGAGAGGGGCTGGACGAGAGGCATAGCAGAAACCCCTGGGAATAAACTATAGTGCTTTGGAGCTCATTTATCATGTCAAGTACAATAAACCAAAGAGTTTTAAAATAGAAAACTTGATGCTAAATTGCACTCCAGGTTGTCTTGTGTTTGGAAGTGTTTTTTTGTTTTTTTTAAAGAGGATTTCAATAGTGGACAGGACGGCTGGAATCCCACTGAGCATACTCAGCATGCCTCAAGGCACCCCTTTTTCTCTGCCTCAGCTGTTTTACCTACAGTTCTGCATGGCTGAGCAAGATGCTCAGCTTATTCCTAGGAGATGTTAGAGCTCCTACTGAGTCCCAAAATGTGGTCCACAAACGCTGGAAATTCCTCCATTGTTTTAACTATAAATACACCACTCTTGACAAGTGGCCTGGCTCCCCAAGGAGATTGGTCCCTCACTTTGACAGGTACTTGAGATGTAAAATTAGGACAGTTGTCATAATTTCTTACCTACAGTGTAGAGAAATTTAGAGTAAAGACTTCATAAATCTGTACAGTCCAATTACTCCATGAAAGGAAATACTAAAATTGAAAATAACATTTCACAGTGTCAGATTCAAAGCAAACATCTAGAAATCCACCTTGTGTTTTAATGAGTAGCAACTTCTTCCTCCCTCTCTCTGATCTCAGATGCATTTTGCACTGGGAGCCATCCACCTGATGACAGACAGTGTTCCAAAAACATCCCCTCGTACAATGAAGGTGTTATGTCCAGCCTATATACAGTATCTTCTCAGTAGCCCCTTGCTAATTACTTTCAGCTAAACCTTTAAGCCAGTGATGAGGATCCAGTGGACCTTCCTAACTTGTTGGACTCAAACTCCCATCATCTCCATCCTGCATGGCCAATGGTTAGAAGGGTGATGGGAGTTGTGGTCCAACAATATTGGGGGGAGGGGACACAAGCCCCCCATCCTGGCTTCAAGCAGGATTTCAATCCCAAAACGTAAAAGCATTCTAGTTTATTCATATAGTCTTTCAAGTAGGAAATAAACTGTGTGATTGGTACACTGTAAAAAGAAAAAGGATGCAATGGGGGGGGGCTTCACTAACTCAAGTGGTCCTATTGGCCTTTTGCACCATCATTCAAAATCACCGCTGGGGCGGAAGGCAGTACAACTCATATGCCTCCTTACACACTTTGCTTTGTCTCTTCTTAGCTTTCTAACATTTGATATAAAAATGAGAGATAATTATTTATTATTAAAAATCAATGCGTTTGAATAGCACTTGCAACATTCTAAAGCAGTTCAAACACATTATTGCAATCTTTACAACTATCTGGTAAGGTAGGCCAGTATTACTACTTCATGTGCTTACTGGGAGGAAGGGCGGGATTAATAATAATAATGATGATGATGATGATGTTGCAAATGGGGTGGGGTGCAGGGGTGAAGTTGACTTTTTTAAGGCCACTTAAGTAAGCTCATGGTTAAAATGAGCCATTAAATTGTCAGCTCTTTAATGTACAGTGTGGGATCAGACACAGGGATCCCAACATCAAAGGGTATGTGCAATGTATCTATTGCTGGGTTTACCAACCCACTGTCACCACTAGAGGGAGTTTCATTCATTATTTGCAGTGCCCTCAGAGGTAATTTTGGTTATTTAAGCCCTATGTAGGCAACTGCCACTTATAGGCATGAAAATGTTTGAAGGGAGCAGCAGGAAAGTGCATGGATAGCTCCCTCCCCTTGATATGCCATGTGCTGGCTACATGATCAGTGTCAGTCTGAAGGGAGCCACTTCTACATGCACAGGGTACAGATGGATGAATCAGTCTGTTTATTGCACCTGTCAACTTTGCCTATGTCCATTTTGAAGTGTGTCCCATCCTAATTTGTCATTGATTTTATTTTAAAAAACTGTATGAAAATTCACATTTAAATACCCATTTCATCTCAATGTATGCATTTATAAATGCATTTTACCCTAAAATATGTTCATTTTATGCATTTTGGTACAATTTTGAGACAAAAATTGTATTGAAAAATTCAAAGGATGGAATCTAAAGGATAATTACCTTACGATGGATCTACTAATCCAGGAGGCGCAAGTTAGTTTTCTTTAAAATGCAGAGCAAATGAAATTCTCCTCCATCCCTAACACACAGTTTCCTTCATAGGGATGGGAACCCTGACTGGCCAAGCTCCATCATCCCTTGTGCAGAAGAGCCCCGTGTATGTACAGGTTCCTTCACACTGACATCAAAAGGGTGTGTGGCTAACACATTGCTGTGCAGGGGACATGACTGGTGGGTGAGATCCTGTATGGAAAGCACATGCAAGATAACTGTTATCTCAAGGAGTTAGGGTGGTGCCCAGCAATGCCCTTTAATGCCTAGGTAATGCCAACGTAAGGGGCCTTAATCTTCTCTGTAGCCAGCCATGCTTCTATATGTAGTTTTGCCCTTATAACATTGCACCCTTTTAAGCCTGAGCTCTCTAAGGAGTTAATGTTACTTCCTCTCATCAGCATTATATTATAAAAGTTAAGTGAGAATTTGGGGTTATTTATCTCTTAAAGATAAGCCTAAGCAGAGTCCCACGGTAAACCACTTTGTATGTGTTACTGGCTGCTTCCCAAGTGTTTAGGCTGGCATGCAAGGGTATGGATGGCCATTTATTTATTATTTATTAAATTTATATCCTTCCTCTCAGAAGAAGCCCAGGGCAGCAAACAAAACACTAAATACATGGCAAAATACCTTAAAAACAGACCTGAGAAAACATTAAAACAAAAGATCTTTAAAAACATATTAAAAAATAAAAAAGCCTTAAAAGCATCTTAAAAAGCAATTCCAACACAGATGCAGACTGGGATAAGGTCTCTACTTAAAAGGCTTGTTGAAAGAGGAAGGTCTTCAGTAGGCGCCAAAAAGATAACAGAGATGGTTCCTGTCCAATATTTAAGGGGAGGGAATTCCAGAGGGTAGGTGCCACAACGCTAAAGGTCCACTTCCTACTTATGTGGAATGGACCTCCTGATAAGATGATATCTGCAGGAGGCCCTCACCTGCACAGCGCAGTGATAGACTGGGCATATAAGAGGGAAGACAATCTTTTGGGTATCCTGGTCCCAACCTGTACAGAGCTTTGTATACCAAAATAGAACCTTGAACTTGGCCCACTAGCTAATGGGCAGCCAGTGCAATTCTTTCAGTAGCGGAGTGACATGTTGGTGATACCCTACCCCAGTGAGCAGTCTCACCACTGCATTTTCCAGCTGCAGCTTTCGGACCAACCTCAAGGGCAGCCCCACATAGATCTTATTACAGTAATCCAGCCTGGAGGTTACCAGTGCATAGACAACAGTAGTCAGACTATCCCAGTCCAGAAACGGCCACTGCTGTCTTACCAGCGGAAGCTGGTAAAAGGCACTCCTAGCCACTGAAGTCACATGGGCCTCTAGTGACAAAGATGGATCCAGGAGCACCCCCCGACTACGGACCTGCTCTTTCAGAGGGAGAGCAGGCAACTGACCAATTATCCAAACCCCGGAACCACCAACCCACAGCGACCCCATCTTGCTAGGATTGAGAGTCGGTTTATTGGCTCTCATCCAGCCCACCACCAAGACCAGTTATCTCCTCTGGCCACCCTAGTCTTGCACATAAACATTATCAAGGCTATTTGATCATAACCCAAATAGGAGGTGGGCAGCTTTGTCAGCATATTTTGGCAAAATGCATCACATCCTATGAGATTAAGAACAGTCCGTCTGCCCATCCGTCCATCCATCCGTCCGTCCGTCCATCCGTCCACCCACCCGAGCTCTTTCTTTGGAATCCCAAGCGCATCCTGAGCTATAGGAAGTGCTGCATCTTTGGCTGTCAGGAATCCAACCCTGTTGCCTTCAAAGGGGGATTTCCAATAAAGGATGCAAGCTTATCTGTCTTTGCTTTGTTCTTAATTTTCTCATCCTATGAATAAGGAACACACTTACTGTTCTTTATTGCCTATCTGAATCCAAAAAGGACCATTGCCCCTTTGGCAATATAGATCCGGATCCCTCTCTCACACATTTGTGATCACATATAAGGGAACAGTGTGAGCCCCCCCCCCCCGTTAGAAAGGGCTTTTCATGAAACCAACCAGATCCAAATCTTAATTTTTATTACTTAGCCAAAAGCCACCAATTGTACGAAAAAAAAAAAAAGTCACTCAGAGCATAAATAAAAAGAAAACAGCATATCTGACAACCAAGTCTCCATTCCACCAGGTTTCAGTTAAACTTACAATATCAATGCTGTCCTCTAAGCCCTCTAAGGAGCTGCCCTGGGCTCCTACTGGGATGAATGGGGCGGATATAAATCTAGTTAGTTAGTTAATACAAAGCACTCCACTGTTCCCACGTTGGCTCAGAGACTTCTAGCATTAGTGTATAAACACTTATATCTCTCTTCAAGTGTCACTGGCAAGTTTGGTTTGGCCTGTGGTACTTTGGCGTCTCTGAATTGCTATTCTGTGCCCCTGCACTCACAATGCCTAGTTCTAGGCCTACCCTATTTAAATGTTCATCATTTTTAATGTCTTTATCCTGGGGGGAGATTTATCCCTCCTCAGGTTCCATCAGCTTTCCCCCGTCAATCAGTTTTAAAGCTGCTCTGCCACCTTTTTGATTTTAAGCACCAGCAGTCTGGTTCCATCCTGGTTCAAGTGGAGCCTGTCCCTTCTGTGCAGGCCCAGCTTATCCCAAAGTGTTCCTCAGTGCCGAACAAATCCAACCCCCTCCTTTCGAAAGCATCATCTTATCCATGCATTGAGACTACAAAGCTCAATGCCAATCTAGAGATGTGAAGGCCCAGAAAAAACCCAGAAAAAAATGGGTTTTTCCCATTTTTTTGAAGACTTTTTTTATTTTTTTCTGAAAAATTGAAAAAAATGAAGAAAAAATAGATTATGGAATGTTTTATTTTAGCACGATGAATAAAATATTTCACTGAATCGTGCCCCCCCCCCTTTCTCCATTATGGGAATGGATGCTTTATGTCTGCTTGACACTATGGAGGACTAGTGGAGACATAATTTTCTTTGTTATTAATGTTGATGGTTTCTTTTTTTTTCTTTTTCTTTTTAAATTTGCCTACTCATAAACTGGCAAAATGAAAGAGGTTCCTTACAGTTCAGGAACTTGTAGATCCATTTGTTACAAAACAAAAGTAAAAATTTTAAAAAGTAAATTCAGTTTGTAATCATTGTTTGAATAAAATGTACTTTCAATATACCAAATGTGATAATTTTATGCCAAACCAACTTGTACATAATTACGTTTGATGTTCCTGAAGTAACAGTGACTTGCAATCTGGAAAAAGTGCTAATATTGCATTTTTTCAATTTTTCCAAAAAAATCTTTTTTTTCTGGGAAAAAAAAAGGAAAAACCCATTTTTTCCCCATGGCTTCAAAATTTCTGGAAATTTTACACCTTTATGCCTATCTAGCTGGTCCTGTGCATGGAACTGATGGCATTTCAGATAAAACTACTTTGGAGGTCCTTGCTTTCAGCATTTTACCTGGCAACTTAATTTTTGTTTCCAGGACTTCACAACTGCATTTCCCTATGTCATTGGTGCCAACCTGCACCACTACCAGGGCTGTGGAGTCAGAGTCAGAAGCAATTTTGAGTGGAGTCGGAAGAAATGTACTGACTCAGACTTCAAAATAAAATTAATATACATTTGCCATTTATGAAGGAGTCAGAGTCAGAGGGTAGAAAAATTAATATACATTTGCCATTTATGAAGGAGCCTGAGTCGGACAGTAGAAAAAAGAGTCGGAGTCGAAGGTTTGACATACTGACTCCACAGCCTTGACCACTACCGCTGTCTCCTCCCCAGCACTCCCAACCTATTTAGACAACGGGTGACATCTGCAACCTTTGCACCAGGCAGGCTAATCACCCTGCGGTTTGCATGACACAAATTTGAAATTATGAAGGGGCATAAGATATGAAGAGCTGCGTTATTCCAAGTGAGACAGGATCCCCAAGCTGCTTCTTCGACTGGATGCCCTTATAAATGCAAGGCACGTACTTTACCACCAAGGTTTAGTGATGTGAGAAACGTAGGAGAGGCACAACCTCACATGGGTGCAGTCACAGCATGCAAACTTGGCCTGCATCAGGTGCAGAAATGCACTGGATCTGGCTAGCAATATAATTTGTATTGGCAATGTTAGTATTATAAAGCATGTTGGATACAGCTGAGATAAAGAAAGCGTATTATGTACTATTGCATGACAGTCGTTTTATACTGTAATTATCTATCTCTGCATTTGGCATGACAAAATTATATACACAGCTCATTATAAAAAGAGTGGTTCATAGTGTGGGTATGTATATTCTGATTTCAACAAATAATACAGTCTGATTTTTTGGGCAAGTTCTGATTACAGATAGCTCCTTGCATCTAATAGATCAAAGACAGCCTGTTGTTAGAACAATGAAATAAGGTTGGATTATTTTGTTTTCTCACATGGTAGACACTTATAGGAGATGCTCTACCCACTTTGCTTCCTGGATACCTTTGCCCATGCTTAATGTTTACTTATGCAAGTGGCATCTCACTTATACTGCCTTGGCACAGCTAGAATGATGGCTCCTCTGCAAGCTGCTTCTTTTCCCAGTGAGGATCTACTTCTGATGCTTTCTTCACCCAGGAAAAAAAAAGAAACTGCCACACAAACATAATGAAGCTGAGGGATAGTTTATTCCAGCAGTTTAGTCCTTGAGGGAAAGGACTCATATTTCATCTTCTTGACAATTTGGCTGTCTTGTTCCTTGCTTCCAGTCATCTGAATCCAGAGTAGGGAAAAAAGCAGAAATCAAATGATGAACAAATCCATCCTTTAAGCTAGAAATAAGGGCATTGTGAACAGCAAAAGTTATATTGGTGGTTCAGGCTGGAGCAATCGGTTGGGTATATATCTTTTAAAGGTTTATTATATATTATGGGTTATATTCAGTTAAGTTCTATTCAGAGTAGACCCCAATGAAATTAATGTACCTAAGTTAGTCAGGTCTATTAACTTCCATGGGTCTACTCCAAGTAGGGCTTGCATTGACTATAGGTTGTAGAGAGTGTACAGATACTTTTCTGTTCATGTGTAGTGAGATACGCACAGCTGGGGAAGTCTAATCCAGATCCTCTACTTGGGTAACATTTTTTTCTTAGACAGCATACCAGTACACTATCCCAATACCGCTCTGCACCAGAACAAAGGTGGGCTACTTCACATGCAGGAAATCACTGGTGTAGTTATGTGGGTGGTACAGATGAAACTATTTAAAACCTGGCTCCTAGGATGTGGCTATAGATAACATGACGTTCTCCATGCAAGAAGGTTGATCTTGCCACAGAAATTGCTGCACATGACCAAAAGCTAGGCTCCATTGTTGGTAGTAGCAACAGGCCTCCAACCCATCCCTGGCAAGGTTGTGCCAGGACTGAGTGAGAGCAAGGCAGCCACTTATTATGCTGGGTATCCACAATCCTGGTTTTGTGTCTACTACTGAGTACTACACTGAAAAGCAGTTTTTCAGGACTATTTATTTCATTTATGAATAAAAGGTAAAGGTGTCCCCGTACTTGTAGTGCGAGTCATTTCCGACTCTTAGGGTGACATCTTGCGACGTTTACTAGGCAGACCGTATATATGGGGTGGGATTGCCAGTTCCTTCCCCAGCCTTTCTTTACCCCCCATCATATGCCGGGTACTCATTTTACTGACCACGGATGGATGGAAGGCTGAGTGGACCTCGACCCCTTTTACCGGAGATTCGACTTCCTCCTTCTGTTGAAATCGAACTCCGGCCGTGAGCAGAGCTTCAGCTGTGTTACCGCCGCTTACCACTCTGCACCACAGAGGATCTTCCCATAAAACATCCCAAAGTGATTCAGCAATAAAAACAAACATTAAAAGCATATATAAAAACAATTTTCATATCCAGTTACAGACACACATTGGGATAAACATCTCCACTTAAAAGTCTTCTTGGAAAAAGAAGGCCTTAAATAGGTTCTAAAGAGATAGAGAAGGCACCTGTCTGATATGTAATGGGAGGATGTTCCAAAGGGTAGGTGCCATCACACTAAAGGCCTGATCTAAACTTTTTCCCATGGACCACTTGAAAATTGCCGAGGGTCTTGGTGGACCATTTAAATGAGTTTTCTGCCTTTTGTTGTAGCAGTTGTTGTACACTGTGCTGGGTGCTGTAGGATTTTTAATTCAATTTGTGCAGATATGATGTGGACCACCTGAAGGAAGCTCATGGGCCACTGGCAGTCCATGGACCACAGTTTGGGAACCCCTGTTCTAACATTATATAGAATGAATGAGACAGTATTGTAGGAGGCCCTCTCTTGCAGAGAGCAGTGATCATCAGTTGGTTACGTATCTTTTAGGTATCCTGATCTCAGGCTGTACAGGGCTTTGTACACCAGTACCAACATCTTGAACATAGCTTCGTAGCTAATTGGCAGCAGTGCAATCCTTTCAACAGCAGTGCAATATGACATGTTAGCCCTGTGTAATTGCTGAGATGTTTTGCAATCAAGCTTTTGCTGATATGCATTACAGGCATATGACACCCTGTACTATGGAATGCCTTATGCAAAGCAACAATCATCAGTTGATTCAGACACCTTGCCTAGGCTTTTCCTGACCTGTAAGGTCAGACCTTGTTTTTATTCAAATGAAGTCCCTGAATTCCTGTTGTTAATTCCTGTTTTTATACTACTGTTTTACTGGTTTTATGTTATATTTTTGTTTTAATGATATTGTTTACTACCTTTATATTGTTCACCATTTAGGTATTTTTTTAGAAGTATTAAGATCATTTATAAATGATCATTTATTTAAACAATAAAAATATTGATACATGAATTAGCCTAGTGGATTGAGTGGGAGATTGGAAGCTTTTGCTGGTGACTTTAACTAACCACGGTTCGGGGTGATGTGGTTAGACAGACTCAGGCTAGTTTTGAATATGATTTACTGAAACAAGCCACCTACAAACTGTGGTTTACAAGGCTGGCTGGCTTCAAAAACCCATAGTTAAAATTAACCACAGTTTAAGTCCAGACATAATGCTAATGCAGCTGTATCTTAATGCAGCAATTGCAGTCCAGTTGGTTGGACAAAATGACTTATAAAAATGAAAGCAACTGAGAAACCTAGAGACTATACAGGGATTATTTTGTTCAGAAAGATGCATTCTTGAATAAACCAAAGCGTGGGTCACTTTTAATGGATGCAGGCTTCTGTGCTGCTTTCCCTGCCCTTTCCCCCTCAGCAGATGAATCTGCTACTTAATCTACCCTGTGTCACAAATAGTTGGACTTGTCTTAGAAAAATAAAACAAATACTCTCAACCAAATGTTCCTGGTGAGACAAAACAAAATAAATTTAATTGTCTCCAGACAGACTTGCAGGAGGCAATAGGCAATTTGTCTCTATGAGCGCTTTTCCTTTACCAAACATGAGCTCAATTTTTTTCAGGTGAAGGGAGGGGAAAAAAATACTGTGCAGGTTATTTGGTTCCCCACTGTTCCCCCCACTCCCAGACTCATAGGAAGGAACTGCACATCTCTCTCCCCATCAGCAAGTTGCATGTGCCCCAAATGTAGGGAAGACTCATGGATATTTGCCCCCTCAACAATCAGAAACAGGAAATGCATCTTTCAATTTCTACTTCCTGCAATGTCTAAAGTGGCTCTTGATGCATTGGTTCAAATGTCAAAAAGAAGAGGCGCTACCATTTGCAATGGTACCATTTGTGAAAGGAACACAAGAACATAGGACTTGCACCAGATCAGACCATTTAGCTCAGTATTACCTGCACTTACTGGCAGCAGCTCTCTCCCAGCCCTACCTGTAGATGGCGGAGATTGAACCTGGGACCTTGTGCATACAAAGCAGATGCTCCACCACTGTGCCTCGGCTCTTTTCCCACTACAGCCCTGCACCTATTAACCTCTAAGGTGCTGCGTTTCTTTTTTGAAAGAAGCCAACCTTCGAAAGCAAAGGACGTTTGGTAGAAAGACTAGTTATTCCTCCCTTTTAGCATATTGGTTACCTGCTCTTCATAAAAGCAAAAGGGGAACACTTATATGAGCGGCAGGAGGCATTATATGTACTAAAATATGTACAATAAAAGTCTTGCTAATAATTCTGTATATCCAAAATCCAGTTTATTGTGAAACACAGTAGAAACAGAGGCACTTGGAATTATAATGTAACAGCATGTCTTCACTGTCCTTCACAATTTATTTACTTTTAAAAGATTGATATGCCACTGTTAATAAGTATAGCACAGCGGTTTACAAAACTAAAATAAAACAGTAAAACATCTATAAGAAAAAACTAAAATCTGGACAAAGCCATAAATGCAACAACTCTACATCAAAGCAGATAGAAAGCTATCAATTTACAATGACCAACTGAAGAAAAAACAAAAACAGGTTATACTTGCCTTCAAAAGGCTGGCAAGAAGGAGATGGTAGTATGAACTTCTGTTAAGATGGTTGCTCCACAGCAATGGGAATGCAACCGAAAAGACCCTGCAGGAATGGAAACAAATCTACCCTCCCCAGAGTAAGGGGTCTGGAGTATGGACTCATCAGAAGATTTGAAGGGCTGAGGGGATTCATACGAAAGCTGAGGTTCCCTGAGATAGCATGGAGCAAGCTGTTAAAGCAATCTGAACTGGGCCTGGAAACAAACCAGCAGTCAGTTTCGATGCTTCATACAGGTGACAAACGTGAGTATTGGTGTGCATCTGTTAACACATTCTGCTCCAGCTGAAGTTTCCAAACTGTCTTGAAAGACAGCCCCACATAGAGCACAATACAATAATCCAATCTAGAGGATTAGGGTGATTTTGGAAATACAGATCTATCTACAAGATTTTTATTCTGTATGGTTTTAATTCTCCGTATTTGATGCACCTGTTGAGTTAACATAGGGTGTCACCCAAAATTGTATGAGTGGAATTCTCCTTTGGAGGGTTGGTGAATCCTCTGGAGCAGCTTTTGGGGGTCCACCGAGTGGTATATGGGGGGAGGAAGGTAAGGGATGTCCTGTTGCATGAGCAGAAATCCACTGTGCAATGGGGTGGACAGCACTGGATGTCACCCATAACCTTTTGTTTTTCCATGTATTTCTTTTCTTGCAAAAAAAAACAGAAATAAGGAAAGAAAGCCCCTTGACCATGTTAAGCATAAACTCCAAAGGACAGCAGGTAATTCTTGTAAGGGAAGCCATAGCTCAGTGGTAGAGCATCTGCTTTGCATGCAAAAGGTCCCAGGTTCAATCCCTGGCATCTCTAGTTAGCATTGCCAATCTGAAACCCTAGAGAGCCACTGACAGTCTATGTAAAACAATACTGAAATAGTTGGACCAAGGGTCTGATTCCATATGAGGCAGCTTCTTATGTCCGAGTGTTTTTCTTAAAGAAGGGAAGGGCCGTAGCTCAATCCTGAATTAGATGTACCAACAGTCTAACTCAGTGTTAAGGCAGCTTCCTATGTTCCTAACGCAACCCAGCATCTGACAGCCAGCAAGAAATGTGATATGAGGTGCTGCATTTTTACTAACTCTTAAGAGACCGGGTCCCGCTGAGCTGTTGTTTCTGTTTTCATCCCTGTGGCTCTCTCAGCTTGGAGCACGCATTCTCCTGCCTGTTGCCTCTAGCAACACCTACTTGAGCGTGCCAAGAGTGATGCCAGCAATGATGTTCGGCCAGCACAGTAAGACCACCAAACGAGCTCAACTTTCTAAGCCTTCTCTGCCATCAGAGATAAAATCCACTCCCACCAACTGATTGTATGCAAAGACATTAAGGATTGCATGCAAACATCTAATTAGCTGCAGAACGTTTCACAACGCTTGCCAATGATGCATAGAAAAAGCTTTGGGGATTTTAATGCAACAAGTAGATTTTGCTGATTGCTTTGAAAAGCGTGGCATCTTACTGTCAGGCAGTGGGGGGGGCAGAAGGAAGATGGGATCTTCTTATAGATCTATGGCTGAATTGTGGAAGATTTGCAAGTGTTTCCAATAAAAGGCTCCACGCCCCACATCCAGATTAGGCTGCTGAAACAAAGTGAGGTGGGAGGAAAACCAGAGGTGGATTTTTGTGTGAAAAGGTCTGTGAGTTCAGTTGTCATCTGAGTAGCACTCTGCTTCATAATTCTTTTATGTCTGTTACTCTGAGCCACTATTTTGTACCTGGCTCTGGTTGGAGTTACAGTAAAAGAAAAGGGGGAAAAAGGAAGATCCTTCAAGCCTGAAGCTTGCCCGTCCCTATCTTACAGTACACTATCTTCTGAGAAAAAGACAATGGGAGATAGGGCAGGTTTGATGTAACAAAAACGCATTTTTTTCCCAGGGAGTCTTGGAATTCCTCTTGTTTTTAAGACTTAAACTCTGTTTAAGGTTATTAAACATTACAATCCACAATAAAACAGAAGACATAGATCAACAGTAAGAATTCAACAAAAGCTCTATAAAAGTGGATTGCTAAAAACTTTTGTCCGGTGTTCCAATAAAGTTTGAAATACTCCCACTCTGGATGTAATCTTATACCTGCTTCCCTGGGAGTAAGCTACACTAAACTGAATGGGACCTACTTGTGAGTAGATACAGAGGACTTGTGCTGTCAGTTGCAAAGTTATTTATGTTCCTCAATTTACCCAAATAGACCAACTTACATTACTTAGAATTTCTGGGTCCTAAAGTTTGATGTACCACTCCTTTAGGTTAGGGATTTATTTAAGCTTCAGTATTTAGTGTACTGGCTGCTTATATAATTCTAAAAGTACATCTTAACATATGCAAAGTGTTAAATATGACATGTTAAATTCCATAAGTAACTAAAGATAAAAATGAAGGAAGAGGATAGAGTTTGGTAGTAGCAGTTAAAACTGGAAGCAGAGCAGGTGCGCTGCAGTGAATATGATGGCCCAAAAGATTTGGAGGATGAGTGTAAGGAGATTCTCCTAGGTATAAGATGAAGCACACTGGAAATCACAAACAGCAGGAGTGACAAGAGATCTTCACACAATTACTAGGGAGTGAGGCTACACCACTGCCTCCACCTCTAATAGCATACAATTTCTCCTGGTCTTGCCACTGCTGACCACACTTTAGATGTGGATATTTGCAGGGAGGAAGCCTATTCACCCATTCATTCATTTCACTGGCGATCACTCATGGCCGAGTAAGATTGTCTTCCAAGATAAGGTCTTTAACAGCGGATCCATAAGTGACTGTGGAGGCCAATTCTACATCCACACAGCCTCTCACAGTGAGGACATAGGTTTCCAGATGGAAGATGGTCATGATGAGGATTTGCTTGATGTGCCTTCCGCTTAGCTCGTTTGTCCTGTTCGCCCTCTATTCGTGCTTCTTCAAAGTCCATAGCACCTTTGATAATGGCCGACCTCCAATTGGGATGCTCATGGGCCAAAGCTTCCCAGTTCTCGATGCTCATGTTACATTTTTTTTAGATTAGCTTTGAGTACATCGTTAAACCTCTTTTGCTGTCCACCGACATTCCGTTTCCCATCCTTAAGTTAGGAGTAAAGTAGCTGCTTTAGAAGACAGTGATCAGGCACTCGAACAACATGGCCGGTCCAGTGAAGTTGATGTTGAAGGATCATTGTTTCAACACTAGTAGTCTTTGCTTCTTCCAAAACGCTAACATTAGTCTGTCTGTCTTCCCAAGTAATTTGCAGAATTTTCCGGAGGCAGTGTTGGTGGAATGTCTCAAAAAGTTGGGAGTGGCGTTTATAAATGGTCTATGTTTCACAGGCATACAGTAAGGTAAATAAAGCCTTCATAAAGCTTTGTAAAGCAGGCCTATTCACCCAATGCGTTGCCTACTGTGTGGGCACGGGGGGGGAGGACTGGGAGAAGCTGCATTTAGGGCAAGCAAAGGGGGATTAGAATGTAGGAAAATGCAGCACCCATCAATTAAACTCTAGAGCCCATTGAAAAAATTTGATTGATTTGCACATTATGTGGGGACTTAGTCATAATACAAGGACTGACATGGGAGGGGCAAAAATCTTACGTAACGTCAACCACCAACACCAGACAGAAGAAGAGCTGGTTCCTTCTCTATTTGACATAGCAAACAGTTGACAATGAGACACAATTGTCCCTCTAACTGAAACCTGGGTCAGTACAGGCTGCATTTGATACCTGTATCATTCCATTATACATATTTCAGTTGGCTTTAGGGGGAACTGCAAACGTCTACTCATCTAAGGTCATGGAATGCTGAATTAAGAACGGGTGGGGACATAGTATATGAGGGGGAAAGCATTTTGTTGCCCTTGTTATTGATGGTTATTTGGTGATGTTGTGTTTTTTACATTTATAAGAATTTGTTGTGACCATTCTGGAGTTTAGTGATCTACCTCCTCTCATTCATAATAAAGAACTGTCTGTATCACAGAAAACTGCAGGCAGATCTAAAACTTCTATCAAATCAGGCCATTTGTTGGTTGTATCCAGTGTCTGTGCTAAGTAGACACACTGATATTAATGGACATGACTTACTTAGGTCCATTAATTTCAATGGGTCTACTCTCAGTATAACTTAGATGGATATGCAACCCTCCGTTCCCACTGTCAGTTATTTCTAGGTATAAACACATCCAACATTTAAAATCCAACATTGTGCTAGCCCTAGCCATCTAGAGTAGATTTTTGGGGAATGCAAGGAAGTGAGGGGAGGAAAGGCAACTCCTGTTTGAGCAAGGGGAAGTCTGCTGAACAAGTAGAGCACCAGAATCGGATATCACCCATCAGGCTGCATCCAACTAAGTCATGTTCAAAGGAGACTCACTGAAATAACTAGACTTAAGCAAACTAACTTAAGTAGACCCACTAATTGCAGTGTGCCCACTCTTGAGTATGACTTAGTTGCACACACCCATTGTTTATTTCCCACATCAGTTCAACGATAAAAATCTCCATCTGGACCTGGCTCTGCAGCCATATTCATTCATAACACGATCATGGCAAGTGGCACAAACGTGCAAATTTATTTTTCTCTGACCAACAGAGGAGTTACAGAATCAGGAAAAAAAAACTTGCTGTTTTCACAGACTTGCAGAGCTGGACAGCAACTGAAAGAACACATTGTCTAGTTCTATGCAGAAGCAGAATTTCTCACCTAACCTTTTGAAAATCTCCAAATTCCCCAAAATATGCTTTCATTCTTTAGCCACTTTTACTAGAGATTCCCCTCCCTCCACAACTCTCTGTGGAAAGGATCCTGATGAATTGTAACATTTTAATATTGTTATTGGGATTTTATTTATCTCAGTAAATTTGCTTTGCCTTACAAAAAATTGTATGTTGCCTTGCCAGAACTCAAACTCTTGCCTAGAAGTTCTCCCCCTCCATCCGATCGAGAACATTACCTCTGCCCTACACTGTTTTTATTCAAGTTAACACTTAAAAATGTGCACATGCTTTCCTCCAAGTTCTGCATTTCTGACAGTGCATAATAAAAATGGTAATGGATCATCACCTTGCAGTGGTGAGTGGGCTTGCGTGTTCCAATGAACCCTGTGAGTGATGCCGTCGGGAGTCATGTACTCCCAGCAGGGTCACCCATGGTGGTAAGGTCAAGGGAGAGGGACCAGACAAAGAACAATCCAAGAAAGTCCTCAATGGCAGAACAGGCGGAGGATAACAATGTGTATGTTACAATGACTGTGAAGGTAGATGAAGGCTGCAGCAGATAAAAGACTTCCAATCGTCATGGTATCCATGCCATTGGATCAAAGCCTTTTTCTGTCAAGATTGTATGTTGATCGTTGTGCACCGATCTCCCCACATAAAACAAATTCACGCACAGGTGTCTTCCAACCAAACCAAACCAAATGTCCCATGGCGATCGGCGAATGGCAACGGGGGCAGGACTGTGAAATCCGGAAGCCCCTAGTCATGGACCGGCACATGGGCGGTGTCAGGCCCAGGATGTGACTCAGGAACCAGACCAACGGCTGTAGTTAATTCGTATTTTATTAGGGTAATGTCCAAACAAAGACTGCGTTTTCTCATGAAGCAATACAGGGATACAGGTCCTGCGGCATTGGGAGAAAGTTGACAGAGCAAGGGACTTCTTCCCGCCTGTTCTTTAAGAAGGGGCCAAACGGGCACGCAATCTTTCGCTCCTCCTTAACTGCCCCTCAGGTACTGCCCGCCTTCCCCCCCTTCTCTCCTGTCTTTTCAGCTGTCTGCGTGTGCGTGGTGAGGGGGGAAGCATCACCCCCTCCTCTTCTGAAATTTCCGATTCCAGGATGGGGGATAGGGGAGGAGCTGATGGTAAACTGCCTCCCCGCTTTTCGGCTGTGAGCAGCCCTCCCTCTTCCCCCTCTTGCTCTGAGCCTGAAAGAGGGGGAGGCGTGAGAATGTCCAGGGAGGGCTCAGGCTCCCCGTTGCTAAGCAACCTTATCACTGGCAGTTCCTCTGTTTCGTCTTCGCTCCAAAGGGGGGAAGTTCCTCCCCCTTCCCTCTGCCATCCATCCGAATACTCTTCTCCCAACTCTCCGGGATCCAGCTCCCCGGGATTGGGACCCCAGCTCTGCCTTCCGACACCATCCCCCCTCCCAGGCTGTGCCCCCCTCCCCTTGTCTGGCTTGGGATGGTGGGGAAAACGTTGATGGAAAAGTTTTACCAATTCTGGAGCATGCACATCAGCTGCATCTTCCCATGATCTGTCAGCCACCCCATAGCCTTTCCAGTGAATCAAGTACTGCAGCTTGTGTCGTCTGATCCTGGAATCTAAGATCTCCTCAACTTCAAACTCAAGCTGCTCATTTACCAGGAGTGGAGCTCCGGGAGGTTCCTCCGGCCGTAACTCACTGGGAGGGGCGGCTTTCGTTAAGAGGGATCGATGGAACACAGGATGTATTTTAAATGTGTCAGGCAGCTTCAGTCGGTACGCCACGGGATTGATTTGAGTTTCTATTTCGAAAGGACCCACCCTCTTGTCTTGTAATTTTCTACATTTGCCCGGCATCTGGAGGAAGCAGGTGGACAGCCATACCTGGTCTCCCGGTTGAAGGGGGGGGGCCCTCCTTCCTGTGCAGGTCAGCAACTCGCTTGTACTCCGTTTTGGCTTTGTTTAACTGCTGTTTCAGTGTCTGTTGCGCCGCTTGCAATTCCTTAAGGAAGTTCTCAGCTGCCGGTACCAGCATTCCTTCTGAGCTGCTTGGAAAGACTTTAGGATGGAATCCATAATTAGCAAAGAACGGGGTTTGTTGAGTGCTGGAGTGCAGAGAATTGTTGTAGGCGAACTCTGCAAAATGCAAATATGATACCCAGTCAGTCTGTTGATAGGACACATAACTTCGTAAATATCTTTCCAAAACGGCGTTCAAGCGTTCCGTCTGCCCAGCTGTCTGGGGGTGATGGGCGGAGGAGAATTTTAATTCCGTCTGTAACTGTTTCCACATTGCTCTCCAAAATTTGGCTGTGAACTGAGTTCCTCGGTCTGAGACTACGCTTTTGGCAATCCATGCAGCCGGTAGACTTCTTTTATGAATAACTTGGCCATTTCTTTAGCCTCTAAGGCCCCTGCACAAGGAAGAAAGTGTGCCATTTTGGTAAGTAGATCCACCACTACTAAGATGGCTGTCATTCCTTGGGACTTGGGTAGATCAGTTATAAAATCCATGGAGAGGTCCTTCCAGGGTTCGTGTGGGACAGGCAACGGTTGTAACAGTCCTGCTGGTGTCCCTGTTTGTGTTTTTGTCCGCAGACAGACAGAGCAGGACTTTACATAACTCTCAATATCCCGACGCATTTTAGGCCACCAGAAGTCCTTGGCCATGTTCTGAATGGCCTTGTAAATCCCAAAGTGTCCCGCTGTGATGGAATCATGACACTGGCGTAGGATTCTGAGCCTTAATTCCCCTTCTGGCACATATCTGGTGGTTTTGAACCATAACAGTCCATTTCTCCAGTGAAAGGTTACTTCTGAGTCTTGACCTTGTCCCGTCTCCTGCTGATATTTTAGCATGTCTGCATCTTCTTGTTGTGCCTTTTTGAGTTCCTCTTCCCATGAAGGCTGGCATACTCCCAACGTTAATTTCTCTGGCGGGATTACGTACCGAGGCTGGTCCTCGGATTCACTTTCTTTGTATTGTGGCTGTCTGGATAAGGCATCCGCTCTCTGGTTTTTGGCTTGGGCATGGTAAGTAATCTGGAAGTTAAACCTAGTGAAGAACTGGGACCATCTTATCTGTCTCTGGTTCAGCTTTCTGGCTGTTTGGAGGCTTTCAAGATTCTTGTGGTCGGAGCGCACTTCAATTCGATGAGAGGTCCCCTCTAGGTATTGTCTCCAGTTTTCAAAAGAGTCCTTGATGGCCAGCAGCCCCTTCTCCCAAACTGTGTAGTTCTTCTCTGCAGGCTTTAACTTCCGAGAGAAGTACGCACAGGGGTGCAGCTCCTTCCCTTCTTGGTCTAACTGTAGCAGGACCCCACCGATGGCAAAATCTGAAGCATCTGCTTCCACTACGAAAGGGCGGTTCAGATCAGCAAAGCGCAGAATGGGCTCAGTAGCAAACCTTCTCTTCAGCTCCTCAAAGGCCTCGGTGGCGTTCTCTGTCCATTGAAACTTCTTCTTCCCCCTTAAACAGTCAGTCAGAGGAGCTGTTAATTTGGAAAACCCTGGAATTAACTTTCTGTAATAATTGGCAAACCCCAAAAACCGTTGTACATCCTTTTTGGTGACAGGTTGGCCCCAGTCCAATATGCAGCTTACTTTCCCTGGGTCCATCTCCACGCCTTCCGCTGAGATTCGATATCCAAGGAAGTCTAGAGACTTGAGGTCAAATCCACATTTCTCTAATTTAGCATACAGGTGATTTTCTCTCAGTCTCTTCAACACCGTCTTCACATGCTGGTCGTGGTCTTCCTGGTTCTTTGAGAACACTAGGATATCATCTAAGTAACAGATTACATACGTGTCCAACAAGTCTCTAAACACGTCGTTCATGAATTTTTGAAAAATTCCTGGCCTTCCACAAAGCCCGAACGGCATGACCAGGTATTCATACTGTCCGTAAGCGGTCAAGAATCCTGTTTTCCATTCATCTCCCTCCTTCATTCTGATCAGATTGTACGCTCCTCTCAAATCCAACTTCGTGAAGATTTTTGCAGAGCGCAGTCGGTCCAGCAACTCTGAGATCAGGGGCAGCGGGTAGCTGTTGGGGATGGTGATCTGGTTCAATGCGCGATAGTCGTTACAGGGTCTGAGTTCCCCCCCCTTCTTTTTCACAAACAATAGTGGCGCTCCAGCAGGGGATTGTGAGGGGCGTATGAATCCTCGCCTCAGGTTTTTATCCAGGAATTCCTTCAGGGCCTCCCTCTCATTCTCTGTGAGAGAGTAGATTCTCCCTGATGGGATGCTGGCTCCTGGAACTAGGTCAATCGCACAGTCATAAGGGCGGTGGGGGGGTAAAGTCTCTGCCTCTTTTTCATCAAACACATCTTTGAATTCTTCATACTTTGGCGGCAGGGTCACTTGCTCGATCTCTTGCACTGCCCCCGCTAAGGTGTTCTTGATTCCTTCAGGTTGACAGTTCTCCTGGCAATACTGTGAGGTGAACCACACCACCGCCTCCTTCCAACTTATTTTGGGTTCATGCTTTGCTAGCCAGGGCATTCCCAGAATCACCTCAAAGTTCAAGAGATCTGACACGTATAGCGAAATGAACTCTTCGTGCCCAGGGATTTGAAGTTTCACTTCCTCCGTGGCTTGTGTCACCCCCCCTGACTTCAGGGGTCTCCCATCGATAGTCTCCACAGCTAGGGAAGTGTCTAGTTTCCACCGGGAAATTCCATGACGCTTGACTAACTCTGCATCAATAAAATTTGTGGAGGCTCCACTGTCAATTAAGGCAGTGGAATTAAACACCACTCCTCTGGAAGTTGTAATACGAATAGGCAAGACCAACACCCCCTTTGAGGGAGGTTGGATCGTTGGGGGGCCTTTATACAACGCTGCCCCCAGTCCACCGGCCTGCACGTGGACTGGGTGTTCTAGTTTCCCGACGGCTCGGCTTTCCCCCCTTTCAGTCCACAGTCTCTGGCCACATGGCCCGGCTTTGAACAATAAAAGTATAAACGTTCCCGGCGGCGACTTTCCTTTTCTTCTTCCGACAGTCTTGGCCTAGCCCCTCCCTGTCCCTCAGTTGCATTACCTGCCATCCCTGCAGTGGGAAAGGTCTTGTTGCGGGATGCCGAGGCTGAGTATCTCGGGACCTCCTGCTTCCTTTCCAGGCGCCTTCCTTCCATCCGGTGATCTATCTGTAGGCATAGCCAGATGAGCCCTGGTAGGTCAGCGGGGGGGGGGGAGGTCCTGGCCAACTCATCCAGGATTTCAGCATTTAATCCACTCCGGTACATAAACATCAGGGCGGCGTCATTGTAACCAGTTTCCTGGGACAGAATTTTAAAAGCGTTAGTGTACTCGGAAACAGTCCCTTTAGCTTGCTTCAGAGCGCCTAGTTGCCGCGCTACTGTTTCAGCCCTTTGCGGGTCTTGAAACATCTCGGTCATCTCCTGTATAAATCCTCTGTACCTTCCTAAGACAGTATCCTTTCTCACGAGATACGGAGTCACTCATTTTGCAGCTTCTCCCTCCAGGAGGCTAATCACGAAAGCTACTTTAGCCCCATCGTCTGGAAATTCCGTGTGCCTGACATCCAGATATAACTCACATTGAGCCAGGAAGGTTGCCAACTGATCACTTTGTCCCGCGTATTTTGGGGACAATCCAATGGGAACCTTTACTACGACAGCTGGAGGGGCTGTTCGCATCTGGTCTATCGTGGCCTTCAAGGTTTGATTATCTGTTTTCAGCGCCTTGACTGCTGCTAGCAGGGCTTGAACATCCGTCTGCAAATCAGCTACCTTAGTCCTCAAGAGTTCCACTTCTTCCGTCTCAGAAGTGGGGTTCGTCCCCCCCGCTGCTCCCTTTGACATCTTGTCCCAGTCAAGTGAAGAGAGCGTTGAGGGTGATTTAGGTGGCTCTGTCAAGCTGTCAGGCCCAGGATGTGACTCAGGAACCAGACCAACGGCTGTAGTTAATTCGTGTTTTATTAGGGTAATGTCCAAACAAAGACTGCGTTTTCTCATGAAGCAATACAGGGATACAGGTCCTGCGGCATTGGGAGAAAGTTGACAGAGCAAGGGACTTCTTCCCGCCTGTTCTTTAAGAAGGGGCCAAACGGGCGCGCAATCTTTCGCTCCTCCTTAACTGCCCCTCAGGTACTGCCCGCCTTTCCCCCCTTCTCTCCTGTCTTTTCAGCTGTCTGCGTGTGCGCGGTGAAGGGGGAAGCATCACCCCCTCCTCTTCTGAAGTTTCCGATTCCAGGATGGGGGATAGGGGAGGGGCTGATGGTAAACTGCCTCCCCGCTTTTCGGCTGTGAGCAGCCCTCCCTCTTTCCCCTCTTGCTCTGAGCCTGAAAGAGTGGGAGGCGTGAGAATGTCCAGGGAGGGCTCAGGCTCCCCGTTGCTAAGCGACCTTATCACTGGCAGTTCCTCTGTTTCATCTTCGCTCCAAAGGGGGGAAGTTCCTCCCCCTTCCCTCTGCCATCCATCCGAATACTCTTCTCCCAACTCTCCGGGATCCAGCTCCCCGGGATTGGGACCCCAGCTCTGCCTTCCGACAGGTGGTGGATACAGACTCAGTCGTCCTGGCTCAAGGACTGAGGCAGTTGAGTTGTTCGGCAGCTCTATCCACGACTGAGCAGTCCTATTCAGGATCCACTCTGCTCACCCCATATGGGGAAGGGGCTAGAAAAGGTGCCCTAAACATAGACTGCCTCATCTCTCTCCCTGACTGGATCACTGCGTCCAGTGGGGTCACCACTTAGCGGTCACAAAAGACAAATGAACTTTGGAACGTGGAATATACGGACATTGCTGGACAATACAGATAGTGAATGTCCTGAACGCAGAACTGCCATCATTGCAAGTGAGTTGAGACATTTTGATATTGACATAGCAGCACTCCAAGAAACTCGAAGAGCAGGAGAGGGACAATTGAAGGAAGAAAAAGGAGGTTACACCTTCTTCTGGAAAGGACTGTCTGAACAAGGACGACGAATACATGGAGTAGGCTTTGCTATTAAAAATGATCTTGCGAAGCTCTTGTCAGAAGTTCCTACTGGCATTAATGAACGACTCTTAACTCTCCGGTTAACACTCGCCAAAAACCAGCAGGCAACTATTGTAAGTGCTTATGCACCAACATTAGATGCTGATGAAGACATCAAGGAAATTTTTTATACCCAGCTGGACACCATCTTATCAGAGATACCTAAGGAGGACAAAATTATCCTCCTGGGCGATTTCAATGCAAGAGTTGGGTGTGATTTTGATTGATGGCCAGAATCCATTGGGAAAGAAGGAGTTGGCAATAGCAACATGAATGGAATTCTACTTCTGACTAAATGTGCAGAGCATAATCTTGTTATCACAAACACACTCTTTCACCAGAAAGATAAATTTAAAACATCATGGAAGCACCCTTGGTCGAAGCACTGGCATCTCCTGGATTACGTAATTGTCCGTGCCAGAGATCATCGTGATGTACTCCTCACCAGGGCCATGACGAGTGCCAATGACTGCTGGACAGATCACCGATTAATTCGATCCACTATGGCCATTAATATTGTTCCTCAACGTAGGCTCCAAGGAAGAAAACCAAGGCGTAAAATGAACATCCATGCCCTTCAAGTTCCTATTAAGCGAGCTTGCTTTCAAACAACTCTCAAGTTACATCTACCTACGGAACTCCCTGAAAACATTGAGGAACACTGGATTAAACTGAAGACTTCCATAATTGCAGCATGTGAACAAACTATTGGTTACCAAACTAAGAAACATCAGGACTGGTTTGATGAGAATGATAGAGAGACTGAACATATTATTGACAAGAAAAGGAAAACCAGATATGGCAAAAAGACATTAACTGTGCTGCTAAGAAAAAAAAAATCTATGCCAAGGCTGAGGTCCAAAGAAGAACTAGAGAACTTAAGAATGCCTGGTGGGTAAAGAAAGCTCAAGAAATCCAGCATTTTGCAGATGCTCATGATGCACAGGGCTTTTTTAATGCCACAAAGGCCATCTACGGACCAACAAATTATGGTACAAATCCCTTACGCTCAATAGATGGTACCAAACTTCTAAAGATAGAGTCTATTGCACTGCGTTGGAAAGAGCATTACCACGACCTCCTTAATCGTAACTCTATTGTGGTTGATGAAGTCTTCTCGCAAATCCCACAACAACAAATTAGAGATGAGCTTGCAGTATTCCCCTAATTTGGATGAAGTCAGTAAAGCCATTAATCAAATGAAGAATAACAAACCTAGTGGACCTGATGGGATTCCTGCTGAAGTCTTTAAAGAAAGTGGGCCTGAATTTACACAACAACTTCATAAGCTCATTGAAAAAATCTGGATGAGGGAGGAGATCCCGGAAGACTTTAGGGATGCCATAACTATCACTCTTTTCAAGAAGGGTGATAGAACAGATTGTGGGAACTACTGAGGCATCTCTCTTCTTGCTACCACAGGTAAAATCCTTGCAAGGATCTTCGCAAATTGCCTCCTACCTATCACAGGAGACATCCTCCCTGAATCCCCAAATGGTTTCCGCCCTTCCAGGGGGACAGTGGACATGATCTTCACTGCACGACAGCGTCAAGAAAAATGCAGGGAGCAAAACCGACCTCTGTATATGGCGTTTATTGATCTGACTAAGGCCTTTGATACTGTAAATCGAACTGCTGTCTGGACCATCCTTCTGAAAATTGGATGCCCTGATAAATTTGTGAAAGTTTTATGACTCCTCCATGACAACATGATGGCAACAATTTTGAATAACAATGGCTCTCAAAGTGATCCATTCAAAGTGGGATCAGACATCAAACAGGGATGTGTCATTGCTCCGACCTTATTTGCTATTTTTATCGCCCATGATTCTACACGTTGTTGAAGGGAAACTTCCCACGGGTGTGGAAATCACATATCAAACAGATGGAAAGCTTTTTAATCTCAGTAGGCTGAAAGCAAAAAGGTAATTATAACCTCTGTCATAGAACTTCAATATGCCGATGATAATGTAGTCTCCGCACATTCAGAGGAAGATCTTCAAACTATCCTAAATGTCTTTGCAGAAGCATATGCAAAGCTTGGCCTCTCGCTTAACATCAAAAAATCCAAAGTGCTTCATCAGCAAGTGCGAACCAATTCCTCTGTAGCACCATCAATCCAGCTTAATGGTACGAAGCTGGAGAATGTCGATCACTTTTCTTATCTTGGCAGCCATCTCTCTGTAAAAGCTGACATTGATGCTGAAATTCAACATCGTCTGAGCTCTGTGACTGCCGCATTCTCCCGAATGAAGCGTAGAGTGTTCAAGGATCGGGATATTCGCAGGGAGACCAAAATGCTTATTTACAAAGCCATTGTACTACCAACCTTACTGTACGCCTGTGAAACATGGACCATCTATAAATGCCACTCCCAACTTCTGGAAAGATTCCACCAATGCTGCCTCTGGAAAATTCTGCAAATTACTTGGGAAGATAGGCGGACTAATGTTAGCGTATTGGAAGAAGCAAAGACCACCAGTGTTGAAACAATGATCCTTCAACATCAACTTCCCTGGACCGGCCATGTTGTTCGAATGCCTGATCACCATCTTCCAAAGCAGCTACTTTACTCCCAACTTAAGGATGGAAAACAGAATGTCGGTGGACAGCAAAAGAGGTTTAAAGATGTTCTCAAAGCTAATCTTAAAAAAGTAACATAAGCATCGAGAACTGGGAAGCCTTGGCCCATGAGCATCCCAATTGGAGGTTGGCCATTATCAAAGGTGCTATGGACTTTGAAGAAGCACGAGTACAGTGCGAAAGGGACAAATGAGCTAAGCAGAAGGTACGTCAAGCAAATCCTCATCGTGACCATCTTCCATCAGGAAACCTATGTCCTCACTGTGAGAGGCTGTGTGGATCCAGAATTGGCCTCCACAGCCACTTACGGACCCACCATTAAAGACCTTATCTTGGAAGACAATCTTACTCGGCCATGAGTGATCGCCAATGACGAAGGAATGGTAAAAAGTTGAATTCTCACCCCTTTTCATGCTCTGGCAGAATGCAGCAATAGCATGGTTGCAAAATACTGCAGAGAAGAGTTAATTCTGCTTTAAAAACTACATCATGAGAGTCATGATGACTCTCAGAAGAATCATTATGATTTATTTAGGAACATACAGAATCTTAATTAAAAGAACTCTGAAGAAGAATTGTACAGACTTCATAAGTCCAATTTATGCTGGAGGGGGCAACACATTAAATACTTATTTCCATAAATCCTACATTTAGAAATGGACTTCATATGGCATCAAATTTCCTTCTTGAAATACTTGGAAAATATGAGAAGCAAACCATATCAAGTACAGCTGAGACTGTACAAGCTGAAGTACTGCTGCGTTTAGCTATTCCTGTTGCATTTCCTTTTGGCCACTCATGACAGAGATACAGAAATAAATTGTATTAGATATATAAATATTCTGGGTTTGCATTGTGTAAATCAGGAATGGGGAACTTCTGGACCTCCAGATGCTGTTGGACTACAAACTCTCATCAGCCCTGACCACTGGCCTTGTTGAATGGGACTGATGGGAATTGGAATCTAACAACATCTGAGGGCCACAAGTTTCCCATCCCTAGTGTAGATCAAATTGACTCAGTTCTGGCATCAAATATGTTTGTTGTCTATTCAGATCTGATTAGATTAAAAGCCTTCTGACACTCCCTGACAGACACATTCTACATCTATATTCAAACTTCTTAACTAATGTATATTTTCTGTTAGATTCAGCCATTCCATCTAGTCAGCTCAAGATGCTCATATTGCCTGCTTAAGGGTTGTAACCAACCCTTAGGATTGGATACAATCCTAAATGAAAGCTGCTGGCTAACTTCGTATGTATGTAAAAAGCCCCTCTCCCCACAATTGGACCCAAGTTTGAGAAGCATCTTGGCGTACCTAAATCAGTCCCTAGACCTACAACATGCTTGGACTGGCAACAAACCTCCTGGCCCAGCTCCAGACAGTGGCATTTGCCAGGATTCTAATACAAGCAGAGGGCTACCATTTCCTCTTTGCACAGGGAATTCATGAAGATCAGGTGCACCCCAAGCGAATTCTCAGTCTGCATTTCCCATATCTGCCAGGTTGGGGGGGCATTAAAGGTGCTATACCTGAGGTTCACTAACATTCTGGAACCACTAAAGCAATTCCACCCCCTGCTATCTTATGATTTTTGATGGTAATATTACTGGCTTTTCCTGAGTGTATACATAGTTCTATTTTCAATAGGTCTGTGCTTATGCCTTGGAAAAAAACCTTTGAAGCCTTTTTCTATGCAGTCACTCAAGGAACAAAAAAGCCACAAAAGACTTATATAATTATAAAGCACTAGAGAAGTGTTCATTTACCTGTTTGTGGTTCATATTGGCCAGAGGATGGGATCCAAAGGGCTGCATGCCTCAGATGAGATCTAAAGACTACAGTGGATCCAACAATCAGATCCTCAACATTTGTGGACTTCAAGCCCCATTGATCTCTTCAGGATTGAGGTTTTGGTGGAACAAATCAGAAGAAATGAGGGGATCCCTGCTCCTCCCTCCCGACATGCTCCACCAAACAAACATTCCCACTGGTTTCAACCAATATGTAGATGAGAAAAGTGAAATATTACATGAAAGGAAGAATAACACTAAGCAACTGAACACAGTTGTGTTTAAATCCGAGTGTATTACAGGAATGGGGGGAAAGAAGCAAATCCGTGTATTCCTGCAAGCTAGATAAAAGAGGACTCGGGTTAGAGGGGAATTGCTGACAGCTGAGAAACGCAGAGATGTCCCTGGGCACCAGAGTCTACTGAATGAGGCCTGTGTCAGTGCTTCCTCCCTTCAGGGATTCAGGAGGGCCCCTTCTTCAGGCACAGCCTGCAGCTCACAAGGCCCCCATATTCCTCCAGCCTCCTTCGAGTTACTTTCCCAACCAAGGATGTGGTTATACATAATCTGCAGCCTTACACCTCTTCTCTGCTTGCTTGTTGCTCAGCCAGGGCTCCTCTCACCCAGGCCTTCAAGGCATTCTGAAGCCTCAAGAACAACAGCTGTCTCTCCTCCCAGCTGTTTCCCATCTACCTTATCTGGCCAGTCCACTGGGAAGAAGCTGCTATCTGTCAGCCAGCCCTGTTGAGTGGGGACCTGATTCTGCCTCTAAACAGGTGGGAGGGTGCAGTGGGGTGGTCTGTAGCAGTTCTTCATAGCTTGCAGTGAATTCTGAAGCCAATGACCCATCCCTACCTATCAAAGTAAATGATTATATTGTTTAAAGTCCTCTTTGGATGTTCAAACCATGCACAATGGGTGCATGTGTGGGTGGGAGCAACCTTAACTCACAGATCACGGCAGCAGGCCCTGCCTCCAATTTAGGCACATTCACATTAGACGGTCTGCACACTGCAATTACATGTTCACTTTATTCACTATGAACACAGTGAAGGGTTGCATCCACTTCTGTTTTAAAATGAAAGGCCAATAATATAGAAAGAGTACATGGAGAATTGGTCCCAACCTGTAGTAGGGATGGAAAGTTGTCAATGTCAGTTCTCTTAGTTTCTAATTTTCCCAATCTTAAATCCAGCTCTCCACATTTCTGCAGCAACTTGAAAATCTTTTTAAAAAATCCTCATGAATATTCTCCACCACTCTAGTGCTAATTTCTCCTAGTAAACAGTTTTGTAGGAAGTTTTGCCTAATGTACACATTTGTTCAAGCATTTTCTCATCATATAATGCATTTTGCATGTTATTTCCACATATATTCATTTTTATGAACACTTTCTCCCAACATATGCATTTTTGTAAACACTGTTTGGTGAACTGCATTGCAAAATTTGAATAAGTGCAAATTATGAGGGACAGCTGTGTGTCTGTTCTTGTATTATTTCAGAAAGTGCAAATTTGATAAATTTGGCTTGAAATGCAAATTGAATCAAATTGCTCACCCTTCCCTAACCTGGAGTGCCAAATGTAGTACTGGAAGAAGCCAATACGCTTACCAAGGAAACTCAGACCCTATTAGTAGTAGCTCTTGGCCTATGGGCTGTCATACTTGGATTACAGATGCAGCACTACAGAGGGATGCAAGGTCCCTCTGGTGGGGATCACACTCCATCACTTACCTCTTGCAAATGTTTCATCCCTAGGTGTGAGATGGGAATTTAATTTAAAATATTAAACAGTGACAGCAAACTTTGAGTTCTGTGTAGTGTCTGAATTCAAACCATTCTACTCTGTACTTCATTTGTACTTGGTCTCCAATGGGAACCTTAAATTGATTTTCCTTCTCAATACCCCACAGCACTGCAAATGCATTTACTTCTAGTCCCTTGGTAGAGGAATAAATAAGCCAAATAGTTTTAGTTAAATGCTGCAGACAATGTTTTCCATGTAGACGATCCATTCTATCAAAATCAAAAGAGAAATCAAGGATGTATCAAACCAATAGGAGTGGAAAGTTAAAGCTGGAAGCAAAATTCTGTTCTACAAGAAATCACAGGTATACTCTGCCTTGTTAATTGGCTTATGAAAGTAATTAAGGACACCTGACTATAACCAATAGGCATTAATGTAGTGCAAGGAAAATGCTCTGTGCTAAGCAACTTTTCAGTCAAGTCACACACAGAATTACAGAGTTGGAAGGGATCTCAAAGGTCTTCCAATCCATCCCCTGCTAATGCAGGAAATCCACTACTACAGCATCCCTGATAGGTGCATCCTGCCTCTGCTTGAAAACTGTGCACTGAATGTTCAGATGACAGCAGAGTCCCCTGGCTGAGACATGAGAGAACTGTTGTTATTCAGTTTGGAGTTCCCAAACTGTGGTCTATGGACCACCAGGAGTCCACAGGCATGATTCAGATGGTCCATGGCAAGGCTACGAAGAATATTTACAGTCTGAACTTTACAGAATTCTAGTGAGAAATGCCAGATGTCCAAGCTGGACTTAGAAAGGGAAGAGGCACCAGAGATAATATCGCAAACATACTTTGGATAATGAAAAGGACCAAGGAATTTCAGAAGGAAATCACCCTGTGCATTATAGATTACAGCAAAGCCTTTGATTGTGTAGATCATGAAAAACTATGGAATGCTTTAAAAGAAATGGGGGTGCCACAGCATCTGATTGTCCTAATGCGCAACCTATACTCTGTGCAAGAGACTACTGTAAGGACAGAATGTGGAGAAACTGACTGGTTCCCCATTGGGAAGAGTGTGAGACAGGGTTCTATTTTATCACCCTATTTGTTTAATCTAGATGCAGAACATACCTTACAAAAAGTGGGATTGGACAAAGATGGAGGTGTGAAAACTGGAGGGAGAAATATCAATAATTTCTGCAGACGATACCATACTACTAGCAGAAACCAGTAATGATTTGAAACAAATGCTGGTGAAAGTTAGAGGAAAGCACAAAAGCAGGACTACAGCTGAATGTCAAGAAAACTAGAGTAATGACAACAAAAAAATTATGCAACTTTAAAGTTGACAATGCGGACATTGAATTTGTCAAGGATTATCAATACCATGGCACAGTCATTAACCAAAATGGAGACAATAGTCAAGAAATCAGAAGAAGGCTAGGACTGGGGAGGGCAGCTATGAGAGAACTAGAAAAGGTCCTCAAATGCAAAAAAGTATCACTGAACACTAAAGTCAGGATCATTCAGACCATGGTATTCCCGATCTCTATGTATGGATGTGAAAGTTGGACAGTGAAAAAAGTGGATAAGAAAAAAATCAACTCATTTGAAATGTGGTGTTGAAGGAGAGCTTTGCACATACCATGGACTGCGAAAAAGACAAATAATTGGGTGTCAGAACAAATTAAACCAGAACTGTCACTAGAAGCTAAAATGATGAAACTGAGGTTATCATACTTTGGACACATCACGAGAAGACCTGATTCACTAGAAAAAACAGAAGGGAGTAGAAAAAGAGGAAGGCCAAACCAGAGATGGATTGATGCCATAAAGGAAGCCACAGACCTGAACTTACAAGATCTGAACAGGGTGGTTCATGACAGATGATCTTGGAGGTCGCTGATTCATAGGGTCACCATAAGTCGTAATCAACTTGAAGGCACATAACGACAACAAATTGCAATACAAGAAATAAAATATGCAATAAAAATATATCTAAATATCAGATGGCATCAAGCACAATGCATTACAATTGCTACAACAGGCAGGGGGGGAAATCATGAAGTGGTCCACTGAGACCTTCAGCAATGTTCAAATGGTTTGTGGAGGGGGAAAGTTTGAGAACCAGTTGAGTGGACAATGCTGGGCTAGATGGCCGCATAGGGTGGTATTCAACTTTAAGACTTTATATGGTGCCGGTCCAACTTACTTAAAGGAACGCCTTCAGCACCATCGTGGGAGCCGCTCAACAAGATCGGCCTTGAAAGGCCTACTCGTTATCCCACCAGTCAAAGTAGCTAGGCTGGCGAGAACTAGAATGAGAGCTTTTTCAACTGTAGCCCCCACCTTATCTTTACCAAATTACCTCTGCCAGGCCCCCTCTGCTGAGTTTTCGCCGGGCGTTGAAGACCTGGCTGTTCAAACAGGCTTTTGAGACAGGTTAGGTTCTGTTGGTTTTGTAGAGATCGGTTGTGATTTTAATCTGTTAATGTTTTTATGCTACTGTTTAATGTAATTGTATATTCTTGGCTATACGTCGCCCAGAGTGATTAGACAACCTTCCAGATGGGAGATGAATAAATTCAATAAATAATAATTCAACTAATTTTTTCATGCTAGCGCAAGGAGATTTCTTCCCTCTTCCCTCTCCCCTCCCCCCCCCACCCCAACTGTCTCCAAATCTGTTCTGGAGGGTTGGGGGAAAACCCAGAATAGATTTGGGAGTCACAGGGGAAGCAGTAAGGGAGATCACTCCATCACACAAGAAGAAATCCATGCACTAATGCAACCTTAGCCTTAGTGCTACATTGAATACAACCCATAGTTGGAGAATCTGGCATAAGGCAGCTGGAATCCTGAACAGGAGTTCTCCATGCTCCCAGCATTTTGCTGCAGGTCCCCCATTGTAGAAAGAACCCTCAAAATACTTCTCTACCTGAAGTGGATTAGCACTGCACATTTTCAAGAAGTGCTATGCCACTGGGGAGGGGGAAAGCCACTTCACTTCAGTGAAAAAAATGACAATAAACAGGACTGGAACTGCTGCAGCTGGACCTAATTTTGCTATGTCTAACAGTGTCATACACTGCTCTGTTTTCCTGAGAAAACACCTTTAGCACAGCTAATCAAACACTAGTTGAAAGTGGATGGCTTACTAAGGAAGGAATGGTCCTGGAACTATTTTTGGGGTTGATTTTTTTCAGCACTAATTTGTACACAGCAGGACAGTAATCACCAATCCTTTGAAGCTCATGGGGGTTCCTGTGGTGCTGTTGTGAGGACTATGGTAGCATTGCCACCCTAGCCAAAATGCTGCAGAGATTTAAAACATTGCTAGGTTCAATCTACCAAGGAGAACCTCAGTATTGGCAATTCCTTCCCTCCAAACATCATTTCAAAAGGTTTCAAAGTATTCTGACAGAATAAAGTAATTTAAGAGAAGGGTCCCAGACAATGCATTCTTCTAGTCAACTCTTGGGGATTTAAGACACTTCCTGTAATGCCTAGGATGATTCACATTCTGAGAGGCTGAGGGTAAAGAATCAATGGCTTTTTAAAACTGGACACCACAGTTCCAAAGCATCTCTTCCACCTTTTGGAAAGTGTTAAAAGACAACAACATTGCATATAATTGGAACTTTTACTTTGCTGTGTTTATAGGGAATGCAACTAGAAATGGGTTGGGGTTTGTATCTGTCCTTTGTTCTTCTGCTAAATCTTCCTTGCTGTAAACCGATACCTCTTAGGGATGCTGACTTTCCAGCTACTCCTTCTTGCTGCTTCTTGATCTCTCTCTCTCTCTCTGTGCTAAACTCTTTACTATCAAGTATGCATTTCCTTACCTAAAGCCCCAGTGATGGCATGCACAGTAAAAGTCTGCTCCTACAGATAAAGTCACATGCTTGCACACAATTCCTCTGTGCTGCTGCTCCTCACCTCACTCTGCTAAACAATTTGGTAAGTACCATTAGTAAACTGATGATCATAGCCAGTCAAATTTACATCTATCTCTATGGTTATTGCTAAAAATATGCCCTATTTTATCATCTTTCCTCTCTTAAACACACATTGTTATCAAGGTTATACTGCATGTCTATCTTCTCTACTGTTTAAATGGTGGATGGCTCCAGGCTGTCCATATTTTGCGGGATGGATTCAAGCACATACCAGAACATTAAGTTTGCACATTTAAAATGGATTAAAGCACTCTGTTACCCTAGCAGAACAAATCCATTTCTTTTGGAATGTGACAGGGAAATAGATTGAAAAGTGTGGGACAAACGCATAACTAGCAGGAAGACATGTAAACACCCTGCAAGCAAGTCAGGATGAATGCAAGATGAATGTTCCTTGTTCTAGAATCACCCCATAAACAGATCAGAATGAATGCTCAATAAAGACTGAACTTCGTCTACCCACTGTGTAAGCTTTGTGCAGACAAATCAGGATGAATACTAAATAAGCAAGTCATCTAGAATGGCCCTGCATTTATCATGGCAACCATTTCTTCTTTAACGGGTCTGGACTGCCACTCATTACAATATGTGGATATAGTTTTTGTTATTAATTGGAAAGAGATAGGCAATTACTTGAGGCAAAAGAGATCAACAAGTTGCTGATCTGAAGTCCTAATGTGAATTGCCAGATTTTAAAACGTTAATACTAAGGATGATCCTTTGAAATAAAATAGGTCTCTTATAGCAACCCAAATATTCAGACAGAAAACAGCAAGCACCTATATACCAAGGAAAGGGAACCCATGGCCCTTCCGATGTTGCTGAACTACAACTCCTATCATCCCTGACCATTGGCCATGCTGGCTGGGGCTCATGGGAGTTGGAGTCCAACTTCATCTGGAGAGCCACAGATTCCTCATCCTTGATATGCACCTTTATTTTTACTCTTGAAGTAGTCATGTCAAGTTAATTTAAGGGCTAAAAACATTATGTTTTTAGATGTGCACCTAAGATACTTTAGTTGTACACCTAAAAATGTGAAGTCTGAATGTGGCAAAGATGTATTTTCAAACACAAACATCATACAGGTGTCATGGAAGCAGTGAATGGCTGAAGCTACCTCCTGAGTGTGCATGCTGGAGGGAAAAATCCAGGTTTAACTCTATAATTTCAGGACAAAAGAAAGTACTTCTTCACTCGCATAGTTAAGCTACTGAATTCCCTCCTACAGGATGCGGTGATGGCCACCAACTGTGATGGCTTTAATAGAGGAATAGACATATTCATAGAGGATAATGCTATCACTGGCCATGATGGCTATGTTCTTCCTCCGTGGTTGGAGGCATTATGCTCCTGACTACCAGTTGCTGGAAACAGCAGGAGAGTGTTCTTGCACTCAGGTCCTGCTTATGGGCTTCCCATAGGCATCTGGTTCTTCGCTGTGAGAACAGGATGCTGGACTACAAGGGCCATAGGTCTGATCCACCAGGGCCTTCTTATATTAATGTGTGAAACAACCCTCATCTTTACTGTCTGACATTCTGCTTGATGTCTTACCAGGACTCACTGCTGCAAGAGGAATCCAAGAACAAAGCCACCTTATGGACCTCTAGGGTAGAAAGGCAGCAGGGAAAAGTAAGGGAGTTTAACAATGTTCAGAATGAATGGATTAGACCAGAAATCTCAGATCTACAAGTATCAGGAAAGCAGAGTTGCATGGTGTCTGACTAGGATTGTATATTAGCCGTGTTGTTTCATGCAGAGAAAGTTACAGCAATAAAAGCAGTGATCCTGTCAAGACCTGCCTTACACAGTTTTGTTCTATGTCTATTTCAGGGTCTTTTGTACTACATCTGAAGCAGAAGTACCTGCTATGAAGGCTGTGTATCCGATTCGAAGGTCAAGTTCTAAGAACAAATAGTCCTACATTCTAGAATGGTGATGAATGAACAGAAGTATGTGGCCAGGTACCATGTGCTGTTTACTTATCTTCAGCCCCAAAATGTACGAAAAAAGATGGGCATTTGCCAGGCACCCAAAAATGTGCAAATTAAGTGAAGACCTGTATCTTTAAATAGATCAGTGCCAATAGAACTTGGGCGGAAGATGCCACAGAAAATGTGTTCGCTCTGACAATGAAATCACTTCAGGGTCAGAACATCCAAAGGCATACAACTGAGTCACTCTGTTCCTGGAAGAGGGTCCTTGAAAGTTACCAAAGTTGCTTTGGGTTGTTTTCTGCAATTGTATCAGAGCTCCTGCTACAGTCACTGACTGCGTGTTGATGTGATGGGCACCAAAGGAGTTGCATATGGAGATAAGGTAACATTAAAAAAGGAGGGAGAGGAATCCAGTGCTGGCTGCGTTGCATTGTACCAACTTAAAGGTGCCAGTCCATATGATGGCTGGCTGTCATGCATGTGTGTGTGTAAGTCTAGTATGCTACAAGGATGGGGAGGGGGTAATGTGTCTCTGTCTGCAGAACACCAATGCATATACATTACCCCACCTGCCAGTAGGAGCCCTGCCCGTAAGGGCCAGGTCACTCATGTCAGGGGTGGAAGGACAGGTTTTGCCTCACAGAACAAAATCTCAATATACAAGCACATTTTTCCTCACAAGGATGAAAAAACAAAACCCATTTGCTTTGATGGGTAAAAGTTGAGAAGTGCACGCAATGACTCCATTGGGATGGAATCTACATCTCATTCCAACTCCAGGTGAGTCCAGCAACTAATATAAAACCTGCTCGCATCTGAGTAGCCACACTCCTTCATCTGCACAGCCCCATCCTCGACTTTGTTACTTGGTCACTGTACAGCACGACTGAATGGTGGGAAGGTGGAACATAATGTTCAGAAAGGGTATCCTTCACTGCTGGGTCACAGTCTATGGAGTGGGGAAAGGTTGACAGGGCTCAGAAAGTGAGACTTTGGGTGATGATTGCCCAAAGTTTCACATGGCCGTATGCGAGAGGAGGAAGGAACCAGCCTCATATAGAGCTCCTTTAAATTGGGAGTCAAGATGGCACCACGTTAACAGGAATGTGTTTGGAGCTCCACAAGTTCTTGACTTTTACTACTTGCTCCTTTACTTAACACCCTGCGCTGGATGGAAGATTAAACAAAACTTGTTGAAGGACAGGAGTGAAGGAGGTTTTGAAAACTAGGGAGGACAGTCAGAGTGCTGATAAGAAGAGATAAGCGGCTCTGATACAACATGCAATTCAAATGGTAAAGATAAATACGGATTGCTATGCTGTGTTATGTTACATTAAGCTCTAGGATTTAAATACAAGCATACAAAGACAGAGTATTTGTTTAATTTCCTAGAACAGGAAACCCAAGTGTTTAACCTGGTCCATCAAGTATTTTGCTGTGTAAAAAATGGTGCTCACTAGAAATGCACACAGAGTTCTGGGAATTCCACCCACCTTTGAGAGCTTTCCTCTGAACAGGCAGAGAGATCAGACAACGATTACACAGTTCTTTGTAAATGGAGATGAAGAGAAAGAGGTGGAAGTGGACCCCTTTAATCCTACATTGCGCTGTGGATTTTAAAAGTAAAACACAAGATAATTTCAAAGAGGATTTACCCCCTTTAAATTTGGCACTAGATCTGGCCCATGCTGAAACCATGGCAACCCAGAAGAAAGTACAATCACCTGAAAAGCATAAGGATAAACAGCTCCTTTAGATCAGTTCTGCACACCAAATCAAGGAGCACTGGTGACTTAGTTACTTGTCTAGAGAGCACTGCTACTTGGCAACCAGTGTGTAAAACAGTACACCAAATGTGATGCAAGGAAAGTTAGGGCCTATTCCCACATGCCTCTGGAGTGTAGGTTATACTCACAAAAAGGTCAAGCCCTAACTTGGCCTGCCCAAGATAGAATCATAGAATCATAGAGTTGGAAGGGGCCTTGTAGGCCATTGAGTCCAACCCCCTGCTCACAGCAGGAAATCCACAGCTAGACCAGCCTCTGCTTGAAGACATCCAGCGAAGGGGATCCCACCACCTCCCTAGGCAGTCGGTTCCATTGCCGAACTGCGCTTACTGTCAAGAAGTTCCTTCTAATGTCCAATCTGAATTTACGCTCCTGCAACTTAAAACCATTAGACCTAGTCCTACCCTCTGGGGCAGCAGAGAACAAATCTGTACCCTCCTCTATGTGACAGCCCTTCAGGTACTTAAAGAGTGCAATCATGTCGCCCTCAGCCTTCTCTTCACCAGACTGAACATGCCAAGTTCCTTCAACCTTTCCTCATAAGACTTGTTCTCCATACCGGCTATCATCCTTGTCGCCCTCTTCTGAACCCGCTTAAACCATTCCACTTAAGGAAAGGTGGGCATGGTCAAGTAAAAACATAGAGCACACCTAGAATGTTGCTAGAATATATTTCACCTCCCACTGTTTTATCTTGTGCAAACTGAGACACTCCTCATGTCCACTGGAGACTATTCTGCAGAATAGTCAGTGCCATTATTCCACAATTTTCTTTGGAGTATTTTTAGTGTAAATTTTGCAAAGTGTTGCCGTACATCACATATTCACAGAAACAGAAGCAAAAGAAAATGATTAATTTTTTTAAATTGTTTTTATTGATTTCATAGTAATTTAACATGGATAATGTAATGATACAAAAATACATCAACTTAACTTTAATTCCCTCCCCCCTCCCCCCACTTTAGAGCCAATTCCTGTTTTGAATCGGTTTATGTGTTATTTATGGAAGGTATATTGGTAAGTATTGATATACAGGTGATTATTGTAGTGAATAAAAATTAAATAAAATATTAACATGAGATGGTTTAAAATTGTAAAGGTATCATTATTTGTTTATGAGAACCAGATAGATTTTGCAGATGAAGAAAGCTGGTTATGTAGGTCTCGTTGTGAGGTGTATTCCATATAATTCCACCATACTGACGTGAACAATTCCGGTTTCGCAGCACCTCTTAGAAATCGAAGATGCAGCGTGATTTTGTCCAGTATAGCTATCGTCCAGATTTTGTTGAACCAGATCTGCAAGTGTAATCCATCTTGATTTTTCCAGTATTGTAATATTGTTAGTCTTGCTGCTATGAGTAGTTTACATAGCAGATGTTTTGATTTTAATGTTTTGTTTTCGTCTTTGAATAAAGATAATAAAAATAGTTCCGGTGTTAAGTGTATTTTTTCTTTCGTAATGTTAAGTTCGGTATGTACTGAAGTCCAAAATTTTTTGATCTGTGGGCAGTTCCACCATAGGTGGAAGTATGTTCCTTTCTGATTGCATCCTCTCCAACATAAGGGGGATGTTGATGAAGATATATGAGAGAGTTGTACTGGTGTATAATACCATCTATGAATTGTTTTCATCATAGTTTCTTTATGTGCTGCAGAAATTGTTTTGTTGTGTTTAGAATGAAAGATTGAAGACCATTCAGATGTTTCTAGTTGATGTCCCAGATCTTTTTCCCATTGGTTTTTCAGACCTGTCAGTTTTCCCATATCAATTTCTAGTAATATTTTATATATGTTAGAAACTATTCCTTTACCAGAGCGACCACTCTCTAGCAATATTTTTTCAAATTGTGTGATATTTTTAGTAGCGTATGTTTTAATTTGAGGGTCCTTTAGAATAGTTTGTAATTGGTATGTATGTAACCAATCTAAGTTCCAAGATGGGATATAGTTTATTGTAAAAGTCCCTGAAGCATTTATTGATTTCTTTAATATCAGTGGTTATATTTTCTTGATGTGAAACTGTTGTAATTGTAGTAGTTGTATATTGTGATTTTAGGGCATGAGCTAGTAATCTAGAATGTTTATTTCCCCATTCATAGTATTTTTGTTTAGTATACCAGAGAGATTTAGCTATTTTCGTAGAATCTAGCGCTGCCAATTCTTTCTTTTTCTGTTGTAGTTCTTCTAATGTGGTGTCTGAATTATTTTGTTTATGTTGACATTCTAGTTTGTCCACTTCTTTTAATAATTGGGTTTTAATTGGGTCAATGTGACGTTTCTTTTTGGCCATTTCATTTATACAGTGGCCTCTCAATGTTGCTTTCATTGCATCCCATAAAATATTCAACGTAATATCAGGGGTAGAGTTGAACTCAAAGTATTATTTTAATTTTTCCTGTAGTGTGTTAGTGACTGATCGATCAGTAGTAAGGGAAGAATCAAATCTCCATATTGAGTTGTATGGAGTATATTTTAAGATGTTTAGATTTACTCCTACTGCAGCATGATCTGATACTAATCTGGGGTATATTTCTGCTTTGGTGATATTAGTGAGGAGTTTTGAAGATACTAGGATGTAGTCTAATCTCGAGAAACTTTTAAATCTGGGTGACTGATATGTGTAATCTTTGATATTAGTATTCATGTGGCGCCATGTATCTATTAACCCGTGTTTTTGTAATAGAGACTGCATGGGAGATGTCTTTTTTGCAAGCGTTTTTGGTAGTTGTATGCTTTTGTCTAGTATAGGGTCACTGCTTATGTTTAAATCCCCACCTATAAGAACCTCACCTGAGGCGAATTTCTGAAGTTTTTTGAGTGTTTTGGATAGAAAATTTAGCTGGTTAGTATTAGGAGAGTAAATTGAAGCTAGGGTGTAATTACAATTTTGTAGTAGTCCTGAAAGGAATATATATCTGCCCTCTGGATCTATTTGTTGTTTTTGAACCTGAAAATCTAGTGTTTTAGCGAAGATAATTCCTACTCCTCTTGAGTGATTTCCTCCCATAGCTAAGAATTGCTTACCAAAATATTTGTGTGGAAGAAGATGATAGTTAGGTTTTGGTTTATATATTTCTTGAAGAAATATAATTGAGGGTTGTTGACTTTTGATATAGTCTGAAACTCTCCGTCTTTTGATTATGTCTCCCATGCCGCTCACATTTAGAGTTAATATTTTCAGTTCAGCCATTAGAGATAAGTGAAGTGGTTGTTTTGATCACCTGTATATACCAATATCCTTTATCTTTGTACCATTTCCATCTTAATATTTCTGTGTTTAACCATATATTATGACTTATATTGAATATGTAGCTCTGAAAACCCCAAATAAAACATAACTTCCCCCCCAACATGTAACCCCCGTACCTGACTAATGAAAGACAGAGTAAACTTACTCTGCTTACAGGTGTTGTCATCGACAGCCCTGTATTAGTCAGTCGAATTTCTGAGGTTTAATACCTCTGAGAAGAATAAAATAATATAAATTTGAATAGTAGCAATTAGATAAAACTTTTAACTAAATAGCTCTTTATGTTTCTGCCAACCCTGGCCTGTGATAAATTGCACCAACTTAGCCTTTGTGTGTATTAGAAATTTGTGATTTAGTCCTTGAGTAATCTGTTTGTATGTTGATTCCTGTAGTGTTCCATCCGTGAATGTTCATTTTTTTCTTGTAGAAGTGGATCTCAGCGCTCTTTGAGTAGTTATTGAGTTGCTGACTGTGTCCGCTCTTGGACGTCTTCTACGTCTCGTAGTATGAGGAAAGGATTTCCAGTTGTCACAGTCAAGTAACATGTTGAACAGCTCTCTTCTTCGTCCCATGGAGAGGTGATGTTGAGTAGTGCCAGCAAAGTTAGCATGTCTTTTTTAGTTGATGCTTTGTGATGAATACCATCAATTTCTGTTATTAGCGCAAATGGGAAGCCCCACCGATATTTGATGCCTTCTTTTCTTAGTAGTTCTGTAGCAGGGCGAAATGCTTTACGTTTTTGCAGTGTTGCAGTGCTCAGGTCCTGTAGAAATAGGATGGGGTTGCCTTCGAATTCGATTTGTTTTTTTGTACGTGCAATTTTAAGCAGTTCTTCTTTTTTTGCAAAATTATAAAATGCAATTATAATGTCTCTAGGAGGGGCATTATTTTTTGGGCGAGGACCCAAACTTCTGTGTGCGCATTCTATGTCTGATGCAATAATGCCTGCTTCCGGCATGATTGCTGACCACCAAGATATTAAAACCTGAATAATATTTTTATTATCAGTCCATTCCTTAATCCCACGCACTCTTAAATTCCGGCGACGGCTTCGATTTTCCTGGTCATCGATGCGGGTTAATATTTCTTTTTGATTAAGAATAATGTGTTTGATCACCTCTGTGTGTTGAGTGCCCAAATCTAAGGCCTCATCTGCAGTTTTAGCAACGTCGGCCATTTTGGTTGTCAGAGATGAGATTTTTTCATCTAAGATTTTAAAGCTATCGTCCCATTTTTGAAACAGTGAACTTTGTAAGGAGGCAATTTGCGTAGAGAGGAGGTTTGTAGCTGGGTCTTGCTCTGAATTAGGGATTAAGGGCTGTATTAACTCACTGTTTGATGATGTTGATGCTTTCGCCGCCATTTTAAGGTTTTCAGGTTGCTTTGATTCACGAAGTGTCCAGCGAGAGGTTATTCTGTCTAGATAAGGAGTATTGCTGTTGATCTAACTCTGCAGGAGGTATTCCTGGTTCCGTCAGATATTTTTAAGAGGAACTTTGAAGTTTGTGTCAAGGCTTTTTTCGAAGGAAAGGCTGCAGGGTTAGCAGAGCTCACAGCTTACCCTGTTGCTCCGATGGTCGCCCCCTGGTCTTCAAGAAAATGATTTATTATAGGAAACTAAACTAAAATTGCAAAGTAAATCAAACATATTTAAAGTGACTATCTGAACTATTGCTTGGAAAAACAAGGAAGTAGAAAAAGAGGAAGGCCGAACAAGAGATGGATTGAGTCCATAAAGGAAGCCCCAGACCTGAATTTACAAGATCTGAACAGGGTGGTTCATGACAGATGCTCTTGGAGGTCATTGATTCAGAGGGTCGCCATAAGTCGCAGTCGACTTGGAGGCAGATAACAACATCTGAACTATATCAACTGTCTTAATATTGTTGCTTCCTCCCTGCTAAAACAAGAATCAGTACAGCACAAGTCTTGTTTCTGTTATTTTGGCTGATTGCAAGTGTTGCCACCACTCACCATATACTCAGAGGGACACGTTACCAAATTTTTCCAAGTTACACAGGAAGTGGATTGGACTGTGAAACCCAAATTGTGTTTGCATTTTGACAAATTTTGGGGCAGTACAATATCTCAGAGAGGAGTCAGATCTCATGCTCCCCTAGCGCATTCACTATAGCCTCCCAATTTCCCTGCTTTTAAATTTTGATAAAAATGTATGTTGGCTATAGGTATGTTCTTAAACTGCAAGGTGTTTTTTTTTTTTGCCTATTAGTGAATTTAGGAGGCAAGAAATGGGATCCTGTGCAAGTTTGCTGAGAATGGATTGATCATTTGCATGCTTATTGAGTTCAGTGGGACTTATTCCCATGCAATCATGCTTAGGATAGGTGAAACTGACCATGGGGGAGGAGGAGGGAGGCAGTGAGTGCTGAAGTGGGCAGGGGAGGAGGAAGAAAGAAGAGAAGAGGGGAGGAAGGAGGAAGGGAGAGGAGAGGGAAGAGAAAGAGAGGGGGGGAGGGGAAAGGCCGGTCTGATCTTTTGTATGCTTACTGATTTCAGTGGGATTTACTCCCGTGCAATCATGCTTAGAATAGGTAAAACTGACCATGGAGGAGGAGATAGGGGAGGGGACAGGAGAGGGAAGGAGGGAGGTGGAAAGAGGAAAAGGGATTGGAAGGGGAGGGGGGAGAAGGAAGGAGGGAAGGAGCAAAAGGGAGAGGACAGGAGGGAGAAGGAGGGAAGGGCAGATTTAATCATTTGCATGCTTATTGAGTTCAATGGGATTTACTCCTGTACAATCAGGCTTAGGAAAGGTGAAACTGACCTGTGGGAGGGGAAAGGGGTAGGGATGGGAGGAAGGGTGAGGTGAGGTGAGGAGATTGGGTGGGTGGGCACTGGGCATAAGGGAAGCCCCTTTCCTTTTCAAAAGGAAAACATTGTGAACAGTATCATTGCTTTTCAGTGTTTCCCCCACCTTTTTATTCTACAGCAGGCACATGTAGCCTCCCACCCAAATTTAAACCAAAGCGGTCCCTGGCCACATCTACACCAGGCTTTTATTTCACTTTGGGCAGTCATGGCTTCTCCCACAGAAGTGTAGTTAGTGAAGGGTGCTGAGAGTTGCTAGGAGAGGCTTTGTTTCCCTCACAGAGCTTCAATCAGAGCTGCTGACTGTTAAACCACTCTGGCCACTGAAACTCTGTCAAGGGAATAGGAGTCTCCTAACAACTCTCAGAACCCTTCACAAACTACACTTCCCAGGATTCTTTGGGGGAAGCCATGACTGTCAAAAGTGAAATAAAGGTCGGCCGAGGGTGTGACCATCTGATTAGCCAAGCCAAACAGCTGTGAGTCGGGCTTTTCAAACACTGACAGTTCTTACTGAGCATGCCCGATGCTATAATAGACTTGAAAGTTAAATTGCTTAAATTAATTAAAAAAACAGTCATACCTTTTTAACTTTTAAACTGCAGAAGATGAAGGTCAGAGTATGGGACAAGGTCACTAATAGGATTACAAGTACTCTGTGAACATGGCTGATTTTTAATTAATTTCAACAAATTATGAGATCACTTACAGAAAAAAGTTCAAAGGGGTACTGGATTTTTATTCTCTCTCTTTTTACACTTCGAATTCTCGATTCACTATGACTGTTTTGTGTATTGCCATGAACACTTAGACGGTTGTTAAGCAAGCGTTTCTGAGTTCAGGACTATAAGTTTTGTAAGGTTTTGTTCTGAAATGAGCTTATGGGAAGCAGCAGAATGGCATGGGTGTATTTTCAATTTAACACTGCGGAATGTAAAAAATCCATGCTGGCTATAGTATACATCCACTCTCATGGCTGCATAATTATTAAAATTTATTTTTAGATACTGCTTTTCATATATATATATAGATGCATATAGATATAGATACACACACACGAAAAGCAGTATCTGAAAATAAATTTTAATAATACTGTATTTAGTCATTTCTGCAGGCCTTTTAAATGTTTACTGCATCCACATTGGGACATGGCAATTTTCTAATGAATATGGCTGCTCTGAGACCAGATTATAGCTGGAGCTGTTCATTTTCTGAGACTCTACATGCAAAGACAAATATATATACTTCTAAATACTGTACAAATACTTGAGCTAACAAATCTCACAGCAAAGGCATTGGATGTTCTGCTGAACAAAGTAAAATTATTCTTTTTTCTTTGTTTTTCAGATGGATGTAGAAATGAAGAAAATCTCCAGACAACTATTTGCAATCCATGGTTACCGTAACACCAGAAGCTTCTGTAGAGACTGGTGCTTAGGGGAAAAGTAAGAGAGCAAAGAGGAAGGTCCTACGTTATTTTAGTTTACAACTATGGAATTCTTTAAAAGAAATAGGGGTACCACAGCATCTGATTGTCCAGATGCGCAACCTATACTCTGGACAAGAGGCTACTGTAAGGACAGAATATGGAGAAATCGATTGGTTTCCCATCAGAAAGGGTGTGAGACAGGGATGTATTTTATCACCCTATTTGTTTAATCTATACGCAGAATATACCATACGAAAAGCAGGATTGGACCAAGATGAAGGAGGTGTGAAAATTGGAGGGAGAGATATCAATAATTTAAGATATGCAGACGATACCATACTACTAGCAGAAACCAGTAATGATTTGAAATGAATGCTGATGAAAGTTAAAGAGGAATGCACAAAATCAGTACTACAGTGGAACGTCAAAAAGACTAAAGTAATGACAACAGAAGATTTATGTAACTTTACAGTTGACAATGAGGACATTGAACTTGTCAAGGATTATCAATACCATGGCACAGTCATTAACCAAAATGGAGACAATAGTCAAGAAATCAGAAGAAGGCTAGGACTGGGGAGGGCAGCTATGAGAGAACTAGAAAAGGTCCTCACATGCAAAAAAGTATCACTGAACACTAAAGTCAGGATCATTCAGACCATGGTAGTCCCGATCTCTATGTATGGAGATGAAAGCTGGACAGTGAAAAAAGTGGATAAGAGAAAAATCAACTCATTTGAAAAGTGGTGCTGGAGGAGAGCTTTGCTCCTACCATGGACTGCGAAAAAGACAAATAATTAGGTGTCAGAACAAATTAAACCAGAACTGTCACTAGAAGCTAAAATGATGAAACTGAGGTTATCATACTTTGGACACATCATGAGAAGATAGGATTCACTAGAAAAAACAATAATGCTGGGAAAAACAGAAGGGAGTAGAAAAAGAGGAAGGCCAAACAAGAGATGGATTGATTCCATAAAGGAAGCCACAGACCTGAACTTACAAGATCTGAACAGGGTGGTTCATGACAGATGATCTTGGAGGTCGCTGATTCATAGGGTCGCCATAAGTCGTAATTGACTTGAACGCACATAACAACTACAAAAACATTAAAGACACACATTACACTGATGAGCAGTTTATTTTATACAGCAGAAATGAGTTTTTTTTTAAAAAAAATCTGTATTGTAAAACAGTCTAAATAAAAACTTATTACAGATAGTAAAAATCTGATCCAGAAACATTTAAAGGGAAGATCTGTTACTTCTTTTCCTCCTCCTCCATCCTTCCCAAGAACAAATGATAACTAGAAATATACCCACTTGCCAAAAAGCCACCATTCTTATTAAGGCACTTAGCATAGCTAGGATGCAAGCCATACTTCTTGAGTGATGCTTGCATTTTGAAGCTGAATAATTATGCACAAGATATCACACTCTGGCAAGAGGTTACAAGATAGCAGAAACGTGTCAGTTATAAAATATGATGTTTGAGAGCCAACTAACCCAGTCACTCAGAGTAAGGTTTGGCAAGGAAACCAAAATCTTGAAATATATTAAACGACCTTGAGGGGGTGGCCTATAAATCAGGTTATAAATGAACGACTGAACTTGCAGACCCTATGATCAAATGTAGCAACATTAAATACAAATGTTACCTTCTCCCATAGTGCAGAGAATGGTGGAGGAACTATATCAGTTTGAGGTCCCTCCCTATCTCAGCCTATCATTGGACATTGGACATAGCTCAGCGATATCACAGACACTTTGCATGCAGAACTGTGGTGTACTTAGGTCATTTTAGACTCTGGACTTCATTGTCTAACAGGATAGGGACTCTTTAGATGGTGATATGGTAAAGCCAGTCCTGCTAGGTTTAGGGATCCTCTTGCTCATTATGCTGAGTCTGCCTTGAGGGCATCACTGACGCAGAAGCACCTGAGCCCTGGCATCTCCAGATCTCTGAAAGCAAAGCTTCTGATTGAACACCTAGAGAGCCAGCACCAATTAGAGTAGCTAACACTGAGCTAGATCCTTGACCAGTTATCTGACTCAGTATAAGGCAGCTTCATATGTAATTAATCTAAGGTAAGGATAGCAGCTAAGACACAGAACACATGCTTTGCATGCATAAGGTCTTGGATTCAGCCTCTGGTATCTCGATTTAAAATAATATCTGGAAGCAAGGTGCTAAGAAAGATATTTTTTCCCCAAGACCCTGGAGAGTTGCTGCCACTGGTAAGAAGAGAATGATGATACTTGGACAAGACGGACGACTGGACTCAACAGAAGGCAATTTCATGTGTCTTATTCAATTGACAAGTGAGTCGATTTTGGACACAGTTGCTTTTTGTCCAGATTGGGTCTCAGCTGAGGCAGAAATGGCAAATAGGGTGGCCAGATGCAAAAGTGGTCAGGGCTCCTGCATTTTTAATAGTTGTGTAGAAGAGACAACAAGCTACAGCTGCTTTTGCACCTTATACACAAAACATGTTCCCCCATAAAATAGATATATTTTAAATTCTTACTGTAAGAAATGCAGGACTAAGGAATGATTCAAACTGCTGTCAGAACCCCAACTCATCCCTAATTCCCAGTGTTAAATAGCTGCAAGCTTTAAAGTCTTACTCATAAGATTCAATCCCAATTGTTTTCAATATTCCATCTCATCTGGGAGTTACGCTGGTGAAAATGGCAGATCAAGAATTCTTCCCTTAAAGAACTGATGGGGGTTGAACGAAGTCACTATTTACTATAGGATTATCACCTGCTTATTTTTTAATGGGTATGCTTATGAAATCAGGAAGATTATAGCTGTAGCTAGAAAGGCTACTGTGCTACCATCCAACTCTTTAACAAGCAAACAATCCCATCTGAACAGTTATTTTGAAAAAGGGGTAGAGGTAGAACAAAATAAAACAAACAAGAACACACAGACAAACCCCTTTGCAGTGAGACTGCCCTTTAATAATAAAATAAGGCACACTGAAAATGTGATGTTGGCACATCCCAAAAAGAATGAGATTACAGACAGTTACAAGATCATAGAGAACTGATGTAAGACAGTACGGCTGCAGAAGGTGTGAAGAATGTAACAATGACACCCTTCAGTCCAAGAATAAAAGAGAACAAAAAGAACAACAAAAACAATATGAGATCTAAAAGAATGTAATTTTATCAGAAATACAGCTCCTTGTGCATGGGGAGGCCATGAAGAGCACACATCCTCCCTAGCAATTTTTAGTTCTTGTACTGGATAGTTACAATGTTCTGGCTTAAAGCCTTCAATGCAGGCTGCTTGTCATTAATTTTCAGAGAAATATGAACATATATGAACCCAGGAAGCTGCCTTATACTGAGTCAAGACCACTGGTCCATCTAACCTAATAGCGTCTATTCTGGCAGGCAGCAGCACTACAGGGTCTCACCAGCTGCTACCTGATTCCTTTTTAGCTGGGGAAGCCAAAGATTGAACCTTGGAATGTCTGCATACAAAGCACTTCCCTGCCGCTGAGCCATGGACCCACAGGGAAGAATCACAAGTGCATAATGGGGAGGGACCCCATAGCTCAGTGGTAGAGTGCATGTTTTGCATGTAGAAAGTCCCAGATCTGGAGTTTATGGATATTAGAAATAAAATCTACTGTTTGGAATTTAATGTTATCTCTGAAGAAATTAATGAAGATATTAGAGATAAAGTTATCAATGGCTTGGATAATCTTCTGGACTGGAATGACATGATGGACCTTGATATAGAGAAAATCTATGGAATTAACTGCAGCCATGTGACAATGGAAAAACTTTTAAGAGATGACCCAGTGTATTTTGAAAAAAAGAACAGAGATATGATTTTACAGCAGTATTTCAGCAACCTATTCAGAATGGATGGCAAGAAAATATTTGGGATAGAGGTAATCCCCATCAGACTCTTACTATATGACTATGGCTTTGACAGCAAGATTATTATGGAATACTGATAATGGAAGATTGGATATTGAAATTACTGGACTTAACAAGACTACTGAAGATGGAAGATGGAAAATGGAACTAATAGAGATAATAGAACAATGGCTACTGAAATTATTGAACCTAACAGATTCTGATGTGATGGATTAATTGAAATGTTTATTTTGACTATGGTTATGACAATAAGATTATCATAATTAGTAATGAGATGGATTAATCGATATGCTTATCTGGAAAAAAAAATTGATAGATATATTTCTTAAAGAATTGAAACCTCTCTTTGACTTTTTGTGGAAAGAATAAAGTAATGTTTATGAGATTTGATGATTAAGTAAGATAACTACTGGAGGAAAGTGATTTTATAATATGACTTAAGAGACAGGATTGTTATATATTATAGACTTATAACTGATTTGATCTTTGACAAATGGGAAGTCAATATTTTACTCTTTATTTTTATTTTTGTTTTTTTTTTCTTTTTTTCTTTTTGTTTAACTATTTTTGATTTTGTTTTTTGTCTTTGAATGTTTTATGATTTTGTCTTGTATGTTTTATGAAAATCTGAATAAAAATTATTGAAAAAAAAAAAAAAAAAAAAAAAGAAAGAAAGTCCCAGGTTCAATCCCTGGCATCCCCAGTAAAAGGATCATGTAGATGGTTATGGGAAGACTCCTCTCTGTCCAAAATCCTGGAGAGCTGCTACCAGTCAGAGGAGACAATACTGGGTTAGACTGACCAAAGTCCTGACTCAATACGAGGCAGTTTCTTAAGTTTAGCATCTTCATATCAGCAATCTCTTTAAAACCAACAAACAGTTAGACATACACAGCTCACCCTAGCTTTCTAACTATGTCTATGATTCCATAATAGAGAACTCAGAATAACCAACGCATTGGCTATTGTGCAACAGCATTGTCAGATTATGTTCATTCTATGGGGAACACGTTAGGCTTGTTGGATCTACTTTGTTTTTTTTTACCAGAATTACATCTAATAACCAGAGCTAGGTGCTAAACACACACAGTTGGAGAATGAGCATATTCCAAACCTAGCAATTTGTTTTTACTTCCAGAACTAAACTTACAGTCCCTTTCACACAAAAGCCCACTTTTGTTCAGCCTTCTTCATTTCAGCAGCTTAATTTAGGTGGAAAAAAGCTGGGCTTGTTATTAAACAATTGGGAGTCAGAAATTCTTATTGATCTCCTGCAAATCCCCCCAAATTCTGCTAGTAGATTCCCAACGTTCTGCCCACCTTAGTCCTACATCAGTCACCAATTCTCAGCTTAACCTACCCCACAGGGTTGTTGCAAGGATACAATGGGAAGGGGGAGAACCATGTTTGCCATCCTGAGCTACTTGTAAGGAAAGTGGGACATAAATGTAATAAATAAATAAAAATTATTTGTTGCCATTTTGGCATCCTTTTTGCGACATGTGTTTTTGGAAGTATGAATGGACTTGTGTTCCATATTTCCTTCTAAGATTGCAGTAGCCAAAAATTGAACATTTTAGCGTCACTTTTCCCCATTAGTTTTTGTTTTGTTCCTTCAAATGAACAACTATGTTGACATTATGTGATTGCACCTACCAAAATGCGGAACTGGTTTTGGGATCTCCTTCTATCCTCAAGCTTATGTACTCTATTTCGGACTTCATATTTAAGACAAGATAGCTTCATATCTTCATAATTAAAGTATACTTAAATCAGTCTGCAAAATACATGGGATTTTTCAGAGTTCTGAATTTTGCAAGAGGCTGGGTGGCCTTTCAAACAAGGGATGTCAAGAACTCATAGGCAGAGTTAAGGAAGACAACACTTACCTTGCACTCAGAAGTCACCTCAAGGCTACGTTAACATCTGAGACAAACTAACCAAATTTCACGAAACCAAAATAGCATCCACCACTCTACCACACCCCAGAGACTGCTGGTTAACATCAGAACAGGAGTACCTAGGAATGATTTGAAATCGATACACCTTTCTATAAGAACTCATGGGACCTTTTACTCTCAACCATCTCTGCTCAGGATAATTAAAGCAGTGCTATGACAGGCTAGGGCTTTTGAATAACCAGGGAAAGAGAGCCCTCTTCAAATGTTATTGACTGTGTGATCCATCCTACCCTCATATATTTATTTATAAGAATGTTTATAAACCGGCAACTCATAAAAATATAATGACGATGTACAATAAAATTATTAAAACATCATGAAATTATAAAACACAGAAAAAATGACCAACACTAAATCAAATTATAATGTGGAGCATCACATATTATTGCTGTGCTGTGGCAGAGCAAAGGTAATGTTTGCCTGCCATGAGTATATTGCCACAGTGTTATTTTCTTTGCATCTGTATCATTTCTGTCAGGATCCTGGTAACAAAAAGAGGCTTCGCAGGTGCAACACTGGAGACCCAGTGCCTGCAGGAAGAGGAGAACATCGCTGCCCAGGGAAGGAGAGCCTGCTGCTGCTGCTGCTGCTGCTCCTCCTCTTGGATCACCACCTCCACCACCCTTCCCTGTGGGACCTCTGCCTTCTGCCTGGCAGACCTGCATCCTGCAGGACCAGGCCGCAGGTACCCAGCCAGCTGTGACTGATTGCTACCACCTGTCCCTCTTTGGAGGGATACATAAGCCGGCTGGCTGAGGTGGCCTGGGTGTTTGTTTGTGTGTTGCTTTTTTTTCTTTTTCTTTTCCTTTCTCTTTTGGGGGGGTTGTTTTAAGGTAGGGCGGTGAGAGGTAGGGGGGGTTCTTGGGGTAGAGGCCCAGGAGTGGTGGGAGGTGAGAGGTAGGGGCAAGGGCCTGCCTGGCTGGCGAACAGGGAGGGAGATATGTGTAGACCGGGAGGGGATACTGTGAGAAGGGTGGGGAGCCATGAGATTGAAAGGCTGGGTGGCAGATCCTGGAGAGGCGCAAGTGGCAGGCCACGCCAGCATAGGGGAACAAGGGATAGATGCATAATATCCATCCCCTGTTCTGGACCTGTTCACAACCAGAAGATAACTGGGGGATGCAGAACTCCATCCAACCTTCGACTGCTGTTGTGTAACGCCAGGTCTGTGGTACAAAAAACAGCACTCATCCATGACATGATATTGGATGAGAACGCAGACCTGGCTTGTATTACGGAGACCTGGCTGGATGAGGCCTCAGCTCCAATACTTGAGGCCATGTGTCCAGCGGGTTTCCAGTACGCACAGCAGCCGAGGATTGGTAGGCGGGGAGGGGGTGCGGCAGTCATCTATCAGGGATCTCTGGTTTTTGCCAGACCTCCTCTCCATGAGACCAAGTTTGTTGAATGCTTGTACTGGAGGTTGGGCCCAACGGGCAGTTTAGAGATTCTGCTTGTGTACCGCCCACCCCGCTGCACAGCAGACTCCCTGACCGAGGTGCATGAGGTGGTCTCGGACGTGCGGTTACGTTCCCCCAACCTTTTGGTTGTGGGGGATTTTAACGTACATGCCGAGTCTATCCTCATGGGAGCCCCTCGGGATTTCATTGAAACCATGACTTCTTGGGATCTGCACCTCAGTAATACAGGCCCACGCATGTAGCCAGTCATGCTATTGACCTTGTGTTTGTCTCGGGAGGGGAGGGAAGTGTTCTGAAAGGGAGGGTTGTTTCTTCTAACCCTGTGTCATGGTCAGATCACTACCTGGTGAATATAGACCTCTCGATGCCACACACCCTCCGTAGGGGACAAGGACCTATTAAGATGGTCCACCCCAGACGCCTGATGGAACCTCAGGGATTCCTGAATGCGCTGGGTGATTTGGAGCTGACTGAAGGTCGCCCGGTCGAAGCCCTGGTGATGAAGTGGAATCGGGAGATCACTGGGGCTTTGGATCGGGTGGCCCCAAAACGTCCTCTCCCCCTGAATAGAACTCAGACAGCGCCCTGGTATACACCACGGTTGCGGGGTCTGAGGCAGGAGCTGAGACGACTTGAGCGCCAGTGGCGGAAATCTCGCACTGAAGACGATCGGACACTGGTTAGAGCAGCAATAACTGCCTACCAAGTGGCAATAAAGACAACAAAGAGGGAGTTCTTTGCTGCCTCTATTGCGTCAGCAGAGTGTTGTCCCAGGAGATTGTTCCAAGTGGTCCGAAGTCTGGTCGGTCCAGTTGCTCAGGAACCCATGGAGCAATCGAAAATCTCCTGTGATACTTTTGCTAAACACTTTGCTGATAAAGTCGAGCGCCTGAAGAGCACGATTCCGCTCGCCGTGGATACAGGTAGTGGGCCAGGGTCGGCCAGTTGCATTCCGGTCCGGTGGGATCGGTTTCAGCCTCTTCTCTCTGAGGAAGTGGACAAGGTGTTTGGTACCGTGAAGCCAACCACCTGTCTGTTTGATCCTTGCCCTTTGTGGCTTGTTATGAGCTGCAAGGAGAGACTGAGCGAAGGGATCAAGGCAATGGTAAATGCATCCTTGAAATGCCATTAGCCCTCAAGGAAGCAGTGATAAAGCCCATCTTAAAAAAACCCTCCTTGGATCCCCGAGAACTGAATAACTTCCGCCCAGTATCTAACTTACCATTCTTGGGCAAGGTGATTGAGCAAGTGGTGGCCAAACAGTTACAGACACACTTGGAGGAAACGGATTATTTAGATCCATTCCAATCGGGTTTCAGGACTGGGCATGGAACTGAAACAGCCTTGGTCGCTCTGGTGGATGATATGAGGAGGGCGCTGGATGGGGGGGAGTATACCTTCCAAGTCCTCCTAGATCTCTCAGCGGCTTTCGATACCGTTGACCACGGTATCCTTTTGGATCGCCTTGAGGGATTGGGAATGGGGGGCACTGTTTTACAGTGGTTCCATTCCTATCTCTCAAATAGGCACCAGAGGGTAGCTTTGGGAGATGAGGTTTCAGACCCTTGGTCTCTTAATTGTGGAGTACCACAGGACTCTATCCTCTCTCCCATGCTGTTTAACATCTATGTGAAACCGCTGGGGGCCATCATCAGGAGTTTTGGGCTGAAGTGTCACCAATATGCGGATGACACTCAGCTCTATCTCTCATTTAAGTCCTCACCAGAGTTGGCTGTAGATACCATGTCCAAGTGCCTGGAATCCGTAAGTGGATGGATGGGAGAGAACAGGCTGAAGCTGAATCCTGACAAGACCGAGGTGTTGCTTGTGGGAGACAAAGGGAGGCTGGGTATTACAGACCTGATGCTTAATGGGGTGAGATTACCCCTGAAAGACCAGGTCTGCAGCCTTGGGGTCATTCTTGACTCCCAGCTGTCCATGGAGGCTCAGGTGTCAGCAGTGAGTCGGGCAGCTTGGTATCAATTACGTCTGATACAAAGGCTGCGTCCCTACCTTCCTGTTCATCTGCTCCCACAAGTGATACATGCCCTGGGCTCCTCTCGCTTGGACTACTGTAATGCGCTCTACGTGGGGTTACCCTTGAAAACGGTCCAGAAGTTACAGCTGGTACAGAATGCGGCGGCGCGCTTGATCAAGCACAGCCGTCGCCGTGATCACATCACTCCAGTGTTAATGGATCTTCACTGGCTACCAGTTGTCTACCGGGCCCAATTCAAGGTGTTGGTATTGACCTTTAAAACCCTAAACGGTTTCGGCCCAGTTTATCTGAAGGAGCGCCTCCAGAGTCACCAATTATGCCGCCTGACAAGATCAGCCTCACAAGACCTTCTCTCGGTCCCACCGGTTAAAATAGCTAGGCTGGTGCGGACCAGAGAGAGGGCTTTCTCGATTGTGGCCCCCACCCTCTGGAACTCCCTTCCTCTTGATCTTTGACATCCTCCCTCCCTGACAGGTTTTCGCCGAGCCTTAAAAACCTGGCTATTCAGGCAGGCCTATGGGATTGGGGAGGGTTAGTTTTATGAAGTTTTAATTGGAAACTGATTTTAAATTGACTATGACTGTGTTTTATTTTGTATATTGTATATGATGTTTTGTTTTTTATTGTAAGTCGCCTAGAGTGTCCATTAACCTGGACAGATAGGCGACCAATAAATAAAATTATTATTATTATTATTTTAACCAAACCTTTTCCTATGCTTCATATCTCAAGTTTTCTGTATCACTCCCCTACACCCTGAAAGTGCCCCACTTCCAAAATCTTGAACAGTAAGACTGTGACAGTGGTCAAATTAAAATGAATCATGCAACACAACAGTAATTTAATTAACTTGCCTTTTTTCCCATCTCCTCCATACCTTTTTGTGTGTGCATATGTCCAGATCGCTCAGCATGCCTAGTGTTCTCTGTGCGGATTAGGCCATTGCCTTCAATTAGCAATTGTCTTATTAGTGTATATATTCCATTATGTGGCATTAACCTCCAACGTAGATTGCAGAGTGCTAATCAGCATGCCTTCAGCTCAGTGGATGCTGTATTCTGCCAGCTTAGGCAATACAACAGAAGTCACAGTTTTCCAGGTCACCATGCACTGCGCAACCTATTTGGAAAGAGTCACCTGTGTAGTGTATTGTTCAGTTCCAGGATGCCAGATCTGTTATCAGGACTGGGCTCCTGCTGGGAGGAAGGGTCTCCAACCACATGTGTAACAAGAAAACAGGAACTGGGTTGGACCAAAATAATTGACAGCTATGTGCATCAGCAATCTACTGATTGCACCATAACCCAAGTCTTCCCATAATCTTGCTCAGCAGTTTCATATAAATACTGAACAGAAGCAAGGTAAGGCAAGACATTGCAGGACCACAAAAGAATAGCCCAAGGACAAAACGTACAATCATCCAGTCCCCAATTTCTTTGTAGCCTGAGAACACTGAATGCTCCCTAGCAGGTGGCAATTTAAGCACTGAGCAAGGCATTAGCACAACGGGAGCCAACTACTACTGCTGCTGCTACCACCACCACCACCACTAAGTATTATTATTTATTACCTGCCCTTCACCCAAAGGTCCCAGGGCGGCTTACAACAATTTTAAACCAGCCAGATGGGCGACTAATAAATTCAATAATAATAAATACAGCATTAAAAACAACCTAGAATCACAAAATTGGTTGGGGCCTAAAAATATACATCTGAGATCTCAAAGGTGTCAAACCTGAGTCCATCTAACTTGTGTATGGTTTCTCTATCAGCCATTAACTAAAACAATGATGTTAAATTAACTTGGGAGGAAAAAAGGTTCCCTAGAAGCACAGAGAGACTATTTCCTTTCTTAAAATAGCCTCTAAACTTTTTTTTTTTTTTAATACTCTGGCAAGTGGCTTTCACATGATCTGCAATGTCATCGATTTCACTGCCCAAGCCTGGGAAACATATACTGCCTTAACATGGTAACAGACTGTGAGAAAGATATACAAGACAAAGGATTACTGTGTATTGAATGGATGAACAAATCCAAGTGGCTTACTTATTTGTGGAACAGCTTTCCTTGCTGGGGGGTGGAGGGAGAAGAATGGCATATGAAATAAGATGGGACTTAAAGATTTTATATCTACACCAGGGTGGGCAACCTTTTTCAGCCCAAGGGCCACAGTCCCATCTGGGCAGCTTTTTGAGGGCCACACAGCAGTGGTGGGTGGGGTCAGAGGTCAAACAGGGCAGAACAAAACACACTAGGTTAGTCCACACGCGCACACACACACACCTCCCGCTCCCCCCTCCCCCCAGACAGGGAAGAGGCATTATCAGAGTTCAAGGACATATTCCAACTATTCAGGATGAAAAACAGGGCCAATGAGGGGGATTGCTTGGGAAGAGTTCTGAGAGCCAGCTGGAGAGGCTTGGAGGCCCTCATTTGGCTCCCGGGCTTGAGGTTTCCCACCCACTGTCTACAAAGTTCACACCCTGAACAATTTGTTCCAGAACAAATTAATTAGATAAAGAGGACTTCACCCAAGTTAATACAATGTTACCTGTGGCCTGAGGGAAACTACTGGCCTGATCTGGCCTAGTGGCCTCCAACTCATTTTAGTTTTCCTGTCCTGTATGTCTTTGGTGTACACATGTGGACATATGTATGTGTGGCATGTGGAGTGGCCATGTCTATCACTGTCATGCAGCCCTTGGAGGACTGGCCAAGAGTGAATGCAGCCTACAGACCAAAAAAGGCTCTCCACCCCTGCTCTTGATAATATCCTACAAATATCTTCCAGATCACTCCCGGCCACCTCCACCGACTGGACTTCTTTACAGTCTCTAAACCTGGCCTAGGAGGAAACAGGTTAAAACCAGACAGAAGGAGTAAGGGGGGGGGGAATTAAACACACCAGCTACCCACTAATTTCATCACAGTAATACTCCCAAAGCGGTGTTAGGAGGCAAGCAGGGGTTAGGAAACCCTGTTTTGCCTCATAACATGCAATTCCACCCTAGGTTAGACAATGGTAACTCCCAAGCATACCCAGATGGAAATTTAAACAGGAAAAGCTTGACTCTGCTATATTAAATTAGAATCAGTTTGCATTTACAGGTAAGCCTACACTGATTTGCACTTTCCAAAACAATAGGCAAACTGAAAGACAGCAATCCTTCAAAATTTGCACTTCTCTGATTTTTGTAATGAAGTTCTCCAGCCAAATAATATGGACAACAATGCATACTAGGGCAAAGTGCCTATAAGGATGAATATGTTAGTGAAAATAACATACAAACATGTATTATATTAGAGAAATGGCTTTGCAAAAATGTTTATGTTAAGACAAAGTTTCAGTAAAATGCTGATGAATTTTCATGGGGGCTTTTTATTTTTTTAAATCACAAACTGATGGGAAAATGTGGATAACTGAAGACTGGAAAAAGAGAAGCCAAAATTGACAGATTTGCCCAACCCTATGCTGCTGTAGAGTTTACAACAGCAACACTGGACTGCATATCATTAATTTGGCTTGCAAAACCAGTTTGCAAATACATTGCAGAAGGTACACAATCTCTCTCTTCTAATTCAGACATTGTCAATGTTGGTACAAATAACATAAGAACATAAGAACATAAGAAGAGCCTGCTGGATCAGGCCAGTGGCCCATCTAGTCCAGCATCCTGTTCTCACAGTGGCCAACCAGGTGCCTGGGGGAAGGCCGCAAGCAGGACCCGAGTGCAAGAACACTCTCCCCTCCTGAGGCTTCCGGCAACTGGTTTTCAGAAGCATGCTGCCTCTGACTAGGGTGGCAGAGCACAGCCATCATGGCTAGTAGCCATTGATAGCCCTGTCCTCCATGAATTTGTCTAATCTTCTTTTAAAGCCATCCAAGCTGGTGGCCATTACTGCATCTTGTGGGAGCAAATTCCATAGTTTCACTATGCGCTGAGTAAAGAAGTACTTCCTTTTGTCTGTCCTGAATCTTCCAACATTCAGCTTCTTTGAATGTCCACGAGTTCTAGTATGAGAGAGGGAGAAGAACTTTTCTCTATCCACTTTCTCAATGCCATGCATAATTTTATACACTTCTATCATGTCTCCTCTGACCCGCCTTTTCTCTAAACTAAAAAGCCCCAAATGCTGCAACCTTTCCTCGTAAGGGAGTCGCTCCATCCCCTTGATCATTCTGGTTGCCCTCTTCTGAACCTTTTCCAACTCTATAATATCCTTTTTGAGATGAGGCGACCAGAACTGTACACAGTATTCCAAATGCGGCCGCACCATAGATTTATACAACGGCATTATGATATCGGCTGTTTTATTTTCAATACCTTTCCTAATTATTGCTAGCATGGAATTTGCCTTTTTCACAGCTGCCGCACACTGGGTCGACATTTTCATCATGCTGTCCACTACAACCCCGAGGTCTCTCTCCTGGTCGGTCACCGCCAGTTCAGACCCCATGAGCGTATATGTGAAATTCAGATTTTTTGCTCCAATATGCATAATTTTACACTTGTTTATATTGAATTGCATTTGCCATTTTTCCGCCCATTCACTCAGTTTGGAGAGGTCTTTTTGGAGCTCTTCGCAATCCCTTTTTGTTTTAACAACCCTGAACAATTTAGTGTCGTCAGCAAACTTGGCCACTTCACTGCTCACTCCTAATTCTAGGTCATTAATGAACAAGTTGAAAAGTACAGGTCCCAATACCGATCCTTGAGGGACTCCACTTTTTACAGCCCTCCATTGGGAGAACTGTCCGTTTATTCCTACTCTCTGCTTTCTGCTTCTTAACCAATCCCTTATCCACAAGAGGACCTCTCCTCTTATTCCATGACTGCTAAGCTTCCTCAAAAGCCTTTGGTGAGGTACCTTGTCAAACGCTTTTTGAAAGTCTAAGTACACTATGTCCACTGGATCACCTCTATCTATATGCTTGTTGACACTCTCAAAGAATTCTAATAGGTTCCTGAGACAGGACTTTCCCTTGCAGAAGCCATGCTGGCTCTGCTTCAGCAAGGCTTGTTCTTCCATGTGCTTAGTTAATCTAGCTTTACTAATACTTTCTACCAGTTTTCCAGGGACAGAAGTTAAGCTAACTGGCCTGTAATTTCCGGGATCCCCTCTGGATCTCTTTTTGAAGATTGGCGTTACATTTGCCACTTTCCAGTCCTCAGGCACGGAGGAGGACCCAAGGGACAAGTTACATATTTTAGTTAGCAGATCAGCAATTTCACCTTTGAGTTCTTTGAGAACTCTCGGGTGGATAACACCTGGGGAAGGTGCATTAGATCAAGGCAGCAGCTCTCACGCCTTCATGCTGAATGTGCAGAAAGGACCTGAGCCTTTTGGCATACAAGATGGACATGCAATCCCAGAACCCTGGACATGTGTTGACGTTAAGGCCTCTCTTTCAGTGGAGTTTACTTAGCCACTAACATTTCAGGACAGTTCTGTGGGAACCCCTATTTGTAGACGCCACAACACTAAAACAAAACAAAAAAGATTTTCAGCACCACAGCCAGACCTACCAAGAGAATGAAGGCTATGGGACAAAACAAGTTATGTTCAGGTATGGACCCCTATACCTTGCCAAACCCCACATGCAGGACCTGGGTCCATAATAGGAGGAAGAAAGAAAAGTCTGTATCACTTTGCCCCCAAGCTGATACAACTATGAGAACACAAATGGGGGCTTAAATAATTTATTCTTAATTTAAATCTTATCTTTAAAAATATGTTCACAATAAGTAACTACATTGGAGGGGGGAATTGTGGGAAATTAAAATGGCCACCTACAACTACAACAGTCAGGTAAATCCACAACTGAAGGCTTAGGGTGGCAGCAGGTCCTGTCAGGCTTGAATTTATTAGAGCTGATTTCCACATAAATGTACCTAGGACTGGGCAGCATGTTTCCTTTATGCAGGATTCCAAAGTAATGTGCAATACATCCAGGCCAGCATCTCTAACCAAACTGGAATAAAACAATGCATAGCTATTCACAGCCAAAAAAATAAAAGGCATCCTCATATGATTATCCCAGCACAATTCTGTACATATCAGGTGTGGCAAACTTACTTTCTGTTGACAGCTGTGTTTCCTTGGGGTTAATCTGTCAGGGGGCACGCAGCTGGAGCCAAAAGTGGGTGGGCCACCCCTTTTGTCTCTCTTTCTGTCACCCACTTTCCTCATTGCTTTCCTCCCTCCTTACCACCCGCATGAAATTAGGCTGCCCACATGCAGCAGCCCTTGGGTGCCAGGTTGTTCATCCCTGCTTTTTATCTAGGTTGCTTCATGTACCACAACCAGGTGCTGGTTTGGGCTGATTGAAATTGTAGTCCAAAACATCTGGAGGGCACCAGGCTGGCAAAGGTTGATTTTGCACAATATTCCTAGATGATGGGAATCTAGAAGAGTAGCTGCATCCAGATCTTTTTGTTATTTGTCCACAGGGGGAAACAAAAACAAACACAGCTGCTATGTACACTTGCAGACATAATAGATGTCTAACTGCATTAATCTGTGAATAAAAGGTCTTTGGGCCTTTGTATCACACAGCCCTTTCATGCTGGGGGCTCAACTTTGCTTGTGGACCCAGGTGGGAATCACTGCAGGCCTGTTTCTCTATATGTGGCTTTTAAGAGCCAAATCTGCAGTTTAGAGAGCATGGCACTTCCGTACAATTTATTTCAGAAGCATATTATAATTCTCAGAAGCTCTGGATCTGTTCTGCTTTCCACATAAATAAACTACATTTTCAAATTGACAGAAACTAAAGAATTATATCGCATGTAGGGTGTTGTTCAATGACAATGGAAGGGGCAAAGAATATTAGTATAAACTGACAATTCCCCATCACTAGTATTTGTTATCTTTCTCAACTGGTGCAAAGCAAATGGAACCAGGAAGTGCCCCCCACCCCATGTGTGCATTACGCTAGTTAGATAAGCCACTTCCGTATACCATGGAAAAATGTTTTGATGTCAAAAACAAAAACTTGTGGAAATTTGCCATCAAATGCTTCTTAGGAGACTTTTATTTCATTTTTTCAAATCAGAAAGAGACACATGGAAGGCACAAAATTTGAAGAGGTATTTTTGGCACCTGATGAAGAAAAAGGACTTTGTTCAAGGGTGCATATTTAGGTCTCAATGGTAAGCACTCAACATGCAAATCATGTACATGTTTAACTCTCCTGCTGAAATAAACAGGATGTAAAAGTGCTAAATTTTAGCTAGATTGTGCCTTTATAGTATCAGTGCCATAAATATTTTTCTTAAAAATGAGAGAAAGTTCTTCTGTCCAATTTTGTAGGATACTTTTAGAGGAGGTGTATGAAAACATTGCTTAGAGTGGTAGACTCAGTATAAAAGAGCATCACTCAATTATATAGGGATCTTACTAGAATGTAATTTTGGAAATGTGATTACTATAAGGCAGATTCCACACTTCTGAGACACAGAGTTAATGACCAAGCTTAAGCACATTAGCAAAACTGAATCATATCACTGGTCTATTTAGCTCAGTAGTGCCCACAATGACTAGTAGTGGCTCTCCAGGGTTTCAGACATGGATTGAACCTGGAACCCAGATGCTCTATTACTGAGCTATGGCTCTTCCCCACACAGATTTCAGTGACTCAGATTATAAGATAGTTAAAATAGTTCACATAAGGAAGGCTTCCTGCCCTCCCCTCACAATGCAATCCTCCCAAAAGTCTCTCGGGGGGGGCTCTTGAACAATGTGGGAGGGCAACTGGGAGGCACAGGGGATAGGAAGTATTTCTTCTATGAACTTCTTTAAGTTAATTTATCTTATTTTAGGATTTAAGCTCAATTTTGGATGATTCCCTTCTCCCCCAGTGGCCTCCTATGCCTCATCTTCATGACCCCCCCCTTCCAGAGAGGTTTTTCAGGGGGCACAGATAGCTGCAGAGGAGAGGATGGAACATTATTAGGATCAAACTTATCTTAGGAGCCAAGCCAATGGGTTTAAACATGTTTAAACCCATGTTGGATTCTAGCCCTAATGCAGGAATGGAGCCGTCTAGATATCGTTGGACTCCAACTCTCATCAGCCCAAGTCAGCATGGCTAATGATCAGGGAAGATGGGAGCTGTCATCCAGCAACATCTGGAGGGTCACAAGTTCTCCATACTTGCCTTAATGGCAAACTGTTGGAATGGAACTACCGAAAAAAAATATTTTTTCATTGGAATTTGGTTCTCTCACGTTTCTGTTAAGAAACAGCAATGGAGTTGCTCTTTCAACAGTAACCCATTTCATAGATATTTTCATATTTATTTAATTATCAAAAAATCAAAATTACCCATATGGTGTTAACAAAACTGTTATTCACCGTTTATAATGGTTTTATTAATTACACATAAGTAACTGATTTTTTTATAATGAAATAAATGAAAATTTTCTCCGAGTGTGTGCAGTTCATTCTGTTATAATGGTTTTAATATACAGTCCATCAGCAGCAGCCAATCTTGTGCCCCTCACTCCCAGATCTTGTGGTCACACCAATCGAGTTATGATACTGAACTGTGGAATTCCCTCCCAAAGGAGGCTGTGATGGCCACCAACTTAGGTGGCTTTAAAAGACGACTAGACAATACACTGAGGATATTGCTATCAATGGCTACTAAGCCATGATGACTATGCTCTGCCTTCACTATCTGAAGCAGTATGCTTCTGGATACTAAGTTGCTGGAAACTGCAGGAGGGGAGAGGGCTCTTGTGTTCAGGTTCTGCTCACAGGCTTCCCATGGGCATGTGGATGGCCATCGTAAGAACAGGATCCTGGACTAGATGGGCCATTGACCTGATCCAACAGGCTTTTCTTAATTTCTCATATCACAAATGGGGATTCTTGCTGCAGATTTTACTTTTAAAAATTAAAATTTAAAATTAACTTAAAACAACAAAAACAACTAGAAAATGGGAGTAGGAGGGCAAACCAGCAGCATGATCTAGTTTATGGGCAGAAAACTAGACTTGAGTCAGATAGCCCAGAACTCATCCAACCTCTGCCATGTACAACACCTTTTGCAAAATCACTTTTTCTCAGCCTTGGTTCCTACATCACCAGACTGAAAGAATATTAAAAAACGCTATACAAGCAAGAATAAAATCAGTAGATGCCCAACTGCACAGACCGTTCCACAATGGCTGACATTCTTAAAACAAGTATTTTAACTAACTTTCCTGGTTCTCTTCCTTTTCAGAAGTGGTGTCAATCTTCTCATCACTCAGTGCAAGACTACCTTCTGAATCCCACTCCCAATCACACCAAGAGTCACCTTGGATGATTCAGAAAAATGGCGAGAAAACATGTGATTGCTTGATGCAGGGACTCCATGGGGGATTAACAACATGCACATCCTTCTTTCAGATTAGACATGGAAGTGGAAGGAGAGGTCACCCAGTACATGCAAGGCACAATATGGATTCCCTGCTAGAACAAACACTGCACTAACAAGGTCAATGATTCCAAGCCTGCAGCTATGCTGTAACCCTTGGGCTAGTTGGTACCTTTTTTTGGTTTTGACAACACTTGTCCTCCTGCTTCCAGTTCAACACTATAACAAAACTGTTCTCTGGACAAGCTCTGCACCAGGAGCAGGGACCCTTTGGCCCTCCAGTTGTTGCTGAACCCAACAAGCATGGCCAATGACTAGGGATGATGGGAGTTGTATTTCAGCAACATCTGGAAGACCAAAGATTCCCCACACCTGCTTTACACATTTCATACATGCACATGAGGAACCCTGGCAACCATCTGCTGCACCCTCTGAGCACCTACCTGTTTATGTCTCCCTGCCTGTTTGTCAGTCTGCTTGCAGGCAGAGTTGTTTCCACCTGTAGCTCTCAGGGCTGTGGCCCAGCAAGAGGATATTTAACTGCACAAGCCCAAGGGCTGAGAGGCACCTTGGTAACCATCTGCTGCACCCATTGGCTTTTGCCTGCCTGCTTGCAGGCAGAATTGTTTCCATCTGTAGCTCTCAGAGATGTGGCCCAGCAAGAGGATTATTTAGATGCAGAAGCCCAAGGCAGTAGCCTTGGGCAGTGTCTATTTGGTGCCAGTGAGGGCCTGTGCATATACAAAGTTTTTCTGGGTGGCCATCATGAAGTAAGATGACTATGTGATTTAAAATAAGGCTGTGGACACAGGATGAAACTGCAGCTAATACTGTAGGCCAGGGCTCATGAGGAGAGAATGAGAGGGATTCTGTGCTGCCAATGCCCCCCTCCCTGTTGCAGCACCTGGGCTCCAAAGCTGCTGTGGACAACAGCTCCCCTCTCATCATGAAGGGTAAAGAAACAGCTGGATGCCGGGGAAGCTGAGGCCAGGGCTTACCAGGAGGGTGGAGGGGGAGAGGGAGGCATGCTGCCAATCCCCCCCCCCATTATAGCACCTGGCTGAAACTTTTTTGTTCTATTGTTGTTCCATCTTTTTCTGAAACTAGATCTTTTTTCCATCTTTCTCTGTGAAACTAGATTTATGTACCTCAGTCCTGATCTGTGTGTTTCTGTAATGATTATTTTCATTTACTTTTGTCCGATTGCCTGGGATGCTCCCTGTGAGCTTATGAATAACAGGTCAGCTGGTGGCTATGCCAAACCCCCTACAGGGTGAGAGGCTGTTGATGGGGAAGGGCTTAATTTCCCTAGGTGAGAGGTGGGGTGTTTGCATTGCTCCAGGTGAGAGATGAGGTGGGAATGAATGCTGTCTCATGCTTTTCTGCTGCTACTGAATTGTTTTATTCAGTGGACTCATTTTCCTGAATTTGATTATTGGTTAGTTGAACATTTTGAGTGTTTTAGAGAAGCCAGAACTGTGTGGATGAAATAATGTGGTTGGCGGTAAGAGTATGAATGTTGAATGACTATGTATGGTGGAGGGGAGATGTTTACATTAGTTTTGTGTAGTGTGAATGCGAACGATTTTGATTACTTTATTATGAGGTGTGTGTCATTTTGTAATGTGAATTTTATGATGATATATACTATAATTGTGTTGCATTTTGTTGTTTTATCTTGATGTATTTGATGGTTTTTATATGATTGCTTTTGTGGTTTTAAGTTGTTTTATTTATGTACCTTGTTCAGAGATATTTAATGCTTAATTATGTTATTGAAATTGTGGAATTAATAGTAATAAAATAGCAGTATTGGTGGGTTTTGAACATAGATTTGTATTTTTTTATATTGATTATTTTCACTGGGGTATGTAAACCGCGTAGAGATTTCTGTTGCAATATAAGGTGTATATAAATCAAATAAATAAATAAATTCCAGAAGAACTCCAATGGCACAATAAACTCTGCAGCATAAGCTTTCACGGGAGAAAGCTGAATTCATCAGACGCATGTGTATACTGTAGCTAAATCCTATATATACACACAAACGTGGGCTTGGTTTTGCAGCTGCTTTGCCCTGCTCATTTAGCATTTAATTTATAGTGGGTAGCCGAATGAAGCTTCATGGAGAACAAAGGCCAGCAATAGCTTTCCTAGGTCATTAAGTGTCCATTTTGTACTGTTTTAAATTCCATCTTCTGGGTTTTTTTGGTGCTGTTTTGTAACTTTTTCGCTGTTTTTATTATATTTTGTACATTGTCTTGGGACAAATGTAGAAGGAGATTGATAGATAACAGTAACAGTCATGATGACTATGTGCTACTTCCAGTGTCGGAGGTGGTCTCCCTCTAAATATCAGTTGCTATGGATCATGAGTGGAAGAGGGGTACTGCACTCATGCCCTACTTGTGGGCTTCCCAGGAACAACTGGTTGGCCACTGTGTGAACAGGATGCTGGACTACATGGGCCTTTGACCTTATCCAGCAGTACTCTTTTATGTTCTTATGTCATTGGGAAAGGTGGCGAATAAACGTCAGAGACCGTATGCCTGACTACCAGTTGCTGAGAAACACAAGCAGGAGTGTGTTTATGTGCTCATATTCTGCTTTGTGGGCTTTCCATAACCAACTAGTTTGTCACTGCAGGAAACAGGATGCTGAACTAGATAGGCATTTGGTCTGATCCAGAAAGATTATTTTTAAGCTCTTACCATCTTAAATATGCTAAGGAGGATATTTTTCATTATTATAGCTTCTTGTCTCTCTGCTCAAAAGGCTTACGTTTCATAATAATTAATAGCTCTTGCCCATAACTAAATTATATCAATAGTCCAATTTGGGGCTTGGCTAATCAGAAGCCTAGCAGCGGCTCAATCGTTTTCTGGTGGATGTTCTGACAAATTTCTGACTTTGTTTCGTCTGTTCTCCAGTAAATAAACTGTAAATTAGTTAAGAGGCAACAGCCTCCTCCTACACTAAGATGTATTAGGGACTAAGAAAAATTTACTATTAATAGAAACATGTCTTAAGGAAGCCTGTTCCTGGAAAACTACTTATTATTGAGAACATTTGGTCCATGTTTCTTCTGAAGATCTTCAAGTCTATTGATTTTCAGCTCATAGCTGCATAGAGTGCAGAAGACACCGCAACAGATAAACCAACAACTAACACATTCCCAAGAAAAATAAATTCAAAAGTAGCAGCAGGTAACAAGCTTTATGTTCTAAAATTTTTTTAAGGTAGATTGAAGTAAAGCCAGACATTAGCAGCCCTTATAATAACTGTTTAAGATTGGGGTGGAGAGCCACAACAGATAACCCATTTATTCTAGAGTAGTCTTTCCTAATCTTGTGCACTCCAGATCTTTTGAATGCCATCTCCCATCAGCCTGAACCAGCATGGCCAGTGGCCAAGGATGGTGGATGCTGCAGTCCAAACATCTTGAAAGCAGCAGGTTGGGGTAGGCTGTTCTAGTGTTTCAACCAACTTTGGTGTGGCTACTTTGGATTAAGTTGTTGAACAATTTCAGTTATAGTCTGTCTTTCTTCCATAGAACTCGTCAGTATATATAGGTTTCCCAGTTGGTCTCCAATCCAGGCACTAGCCAGGTCAGCCCCATGTAGCTCCAAGAAAGATTACTACAGCATGCACCTTCAGACCAAGTCTTGGAACTAATTTAAAATTGCAAGGAGCAGTTCAATGATCACTTAAATGGGGCAGTCCTACTAAGTATGACGATTTGGACGTAACAATCCCAGCTTTAAAACCATGCTTTATAAAACCAGGATCTCATCTACATTTTGCTTTCTGGTTTGGCGTTCTCGATTAAATCCTGGTTCAGATGCAGTACGAAGCTGTGGTGAAAAGTAACCATGATAGAAGCGCTGAAGCTGGCATGTGAGGGGAAGGAGAAACATGGGAGCACGGCCCTTGTTCCTGGCTCAATAAACCATGAGCTACATCAATGTTAGGGGATCACTGAACAGCCATCTTCACCTGTTAGTGCGTTCAATCTCATAATTACTCCATTGTTTTCCTGTTCATTATTTATTATGCACAGTTATGCAGACAACAACACAAATCATGGGGAAATAAATGCCTGGGAGCAGTGGTGGCTGGGTAAGAAAATAAGCAGTAGCCACCTCTGGCTTATCTCTGCAAGTCCTTTCTTCTACTATTGATATATATAATGGTATGCACATCTTAAGTTGAGTTTCTTATAATACCTGTATGTCTCAAAAACACTTTACCTCTGTCCAGTTCATTTCTGGGCCTAATTCCTTCACTATACAGTTTTCAGTGTCATGATTTGCCTCTCTCTCACTCTCACTCTCTGCTGTTGATCATTTTATCAAGCAAGTTTAGAAGCACAGTGGTTCTGAGTGGGCTGCTGGATTTTGCTGGATGAAAAGTTGTGAACTTGAATACACATATATATGATGTGCCTCTTTACGTTGATCTTTGACACCTGAGATGTGTTTTCAGGATACACTCCATTCCTGTGATTGTAATTTGTTTTAACTGTTTTTAATACCGAATTTTAAATTGGTGTACCTTGCCTTGGGACCCGCTGGTGAAGAAGGGTGGATGATAATAATGATAATGATAATAATAACAACAGTAATAATAGGAACAACAACAACATGAGCACAGTGTCTGCACAGTTACACTGTGTGCACATCTAACTGGTTGGGCAGCTAGCATTAGAAAATGCTGGAATAAAATAAAAATCTATGTATGCTTTTCAATAAATTACATGCACTTTGGAATGGTGCGTATGTACATCTGATTGGAGATATGGGAAGGAAAGGAGAAAAGGAGAGTTGAGCAAAGGTGAGGAAAGGTTACACACACACACACACACACACACACACACACACACACACACACACACACACACACACACACACACACACACACACACACACACACACACACACACACACACACACACACACACACACACACACACACACACACACACACACACACACACACACACACACACACACACACACACACACACACACACACACACACACACACACACACACACACACACACACACACACACACACACACACACACACACACACACACACACACACACAGATCTACCTACTAGAGCTAGGATCAAATTTGCAGCCTTTTAATGCTGCTTTTCAGTTGACAAAAAAAAGGTAATTACAGACATACCTGTATGTAACATCCACCGTGGCCCACATAAAAAGGGTTTATGTCCAGCAACCAACTCAGAAAAGTATTCTAAACATGCAAATGCAATCTACAGAGGGTCAGCATTAACCACGAGTTTCTGCAAAGCAATATTCCAGTGAGGCCATCATTCAGCACTGGCCATTCAATACAGGAAATGAAGTACCACAAGGCCAATTTCACTGAAATGGCTCAGGCTGGAAATATATTACATCCCTGTCTGGCATTTTAAAAATGTATCTAAATGCTTCATTTCAGTGTGCTTGTTGCTTTCCCCATCTTGCATCTAGGATTGTCTTCTAAAACAGAGCTAGTCTTTTTTTTTTAATTGTTCAACAACTCAGCTCATCTCTTTGCCAGCAACCATGGGGACCATCACCTGGCTGTACGAGCTGTTTGTAGTAGCACCCCAAAGCTTGTGTGTGATCCTAAAATGTCTCAGACTGGGAGCAGCAGCCGCTGATGTAGGGCAATGCTGATGAGGTGAGAAGGAAGAAGTTGGCTCAGTAGGCCCACTGCAAAAACTCAGAAGGATTAGCCTTAGTTAAGTCCATCTAAGTGACACCTGAAGACCTCTCCAGATGTTTCCCTGTCAATCAACACATGCGCATCCATTTCCATGAGTGACACTAAAAAGCACAGGAACATAGGAAGCTGCCTTATACCTAATAATGTGGGCTGGATGGAACAACTATCAGGTGGATCCACAGTTGGCTACAGAATCGTACTCAAAGAGTGCTTACCAATGGCTCCTTCTCAAACTGGGGGGAGATAATGAGTGGGGTACAGCAGGACTCAGTCCTGGGTCCAGTGCTCTTCAACATTTTTATTAATGACTTGGATGACGGGGTGCAGGGAATGCAGATGATACAAAATCGGGAGGGATAGCTAATACCTTGGAAGACAGAAACAAAATTCAAAGGAATCTTGACAGGCTGGAGCATTGGGCTGAAAACAACAGAATGAAATTCAACAGGGATAAATGCAAAGTTCTACACTTAGGAAAAAGAAACCAAATGCACAGTCATAAGATGGGGGATACTTGGCTCAGCAATATGACAAGTGAGAAGGATCTTGGAATTGTCGTTGATCACAAGCTGAATATGAGTCAACAGTGTGATGCGGCTGCAAAAAAGGCAAATGCTATTTTAGGTTGCATTAACAGAAGTATTGTTTCCAAATTGCATAAGTATTGGTTCCCCTCTATTCAGCACTGGCTAGGCCTCATCTTGAGTACTGCGTCCTGCTCTGGACACCGCACCTTACCAACGATGCAGAGAAACTGGAACGAGTTCAGAGGAGGGCAACAAGGATGATCAGGGGACTGGAAACAAAGCCCTATGAGGAGAGACTGAAAGAACTGGGCATGGTTAGCCTTGAGAAGACTGAGGGGAGATATGATAACACTTTCAAGTACTTGGAAGGTTGCCACACAGAGGAGGGCCAGGATCTCTTCTCGATCATCCCAGAGTGCAGGACACAGAACAATGGGCTCAAGTTACAGGAAGCCAGATTTCAGCTGAACATCAGGAAAAACTTCCTAACTGTTACAGCAGTAAAACAATGGAACCAATTGCCTAGGGAGGTGGTGGGCTCTCCAACACTGGAGGCATTCAAGAGGCAGCTGGACAGCCACCTGTCAGGTATGATTTAATTTGGATTTCTGCATTGAGCAGGAGGGTGGACTCGATGGCCTGACAGGCCCCTTCCAACTCTACGATTCTATGATAAGGCAAACAACGGCCCGTTTAGCTCAGTATTGTCTATATTAACTGGTGGCGGCTCTCCAGGATTTCAAATGGGGTCGTCTCTCGGTGTTTTACAATTCAGCCATGTCCCTTCCCAATACTGTTCAACCTCTCTCACACGTAGGAAGATAAATGGTGCTGCTATTCAGCTTTCCAAGAACATAAAAAGCTCAGTAGCAGAGCACATGCTTTCCCTGCAAAAGGTCCCCAGGTTCAATTCCTCACATTTCTAAGTAGGACTAGGAATGTCCCGTGCCTGAAAGAGCCTCCACAAGTCGGCATTGACAGTTCTGAGCTAGATGGACCAACGATCTGACTCGGTATAAGGCAGCTTCTAAGGTTCCTAGGAAGAGCCCTGCTTGATCAAAGGTCCATCTAATCCTGCATCCTGATTTCCTCACTGGCCAGTCAGGTGTGTCCAGGGAGCCCCCCCAGCTTGAAGGCAACAGACCCCCCTGCTATAGGCCCCACCCCCTCAGACAGTGGCATACTGCCTCTGAAACAGGAGGTTCAGTTTAGTCATCCTACATAAAACTAGAAAAGACAATAATGCTGGGGAAAACAGAAGGGAGTAGAAAAAGAGGAAGGCCAAACAAGAGATGGTTTGATGCCATAAAGGAAGCCACAGACCTGAACTTACAAGATCTGAACAGGGTGGTTCACGACAGATGCTGTTGGAGGTTGCTGATTCATAGGGTTGCTGTAAGTCATAATCGACTTGAAGGCATATAACGACAACAGAATTTAAAGCAGGAATAGGGATACCCTGTCGCCCTCCAGATGTTGTGCATTATAACTTGCATCAGCCCCAGCCAGCATGGCTAATGGAGGGATGATGTATAGTCCAGCAATTCTGAGAGGGACTCATGCCCCCTACCCTTTCTATAAGCTAATAGTGAGCTCATTCTCCAAGCCAAAATGGCACAATTCATACACAAGAGGGAGGTAGCAGCAGGCTCAGGGAAATGCAGAGGTTTTCAGATTTTTTTTTTAAAAAAAATATAGGGGAAAAAACCACCTAAGGGAAAAAATAATCTAATGAGGGCTGAGTATGCTCAATGGGCATACAATGCTGTAGTGGGAGGAAATGGGGATGGAGGGAATGGAGTGTCCTTGAAAGGGGCTTGGAGAGATGGCATCCTGAACAGGACCACTCCAAATTGCCTTTTGTCACAGGTCCCAGTTTTTCATGGCTAGTAGCCGTTGATACAGCTATCCCCCCAACAAGTTCATCTAATTCACTTTCTAAACTGAATCTAGCCAATAGGTACATTATACCCCCCCATGCAGAAAGAGCAAAAAGCTTGAGTAAGAAACACCCCTAACACCCCTAACGCTTCAGTAGCCTAAGTGGGAGGTCTTGAAGACATCTCTTACGCAAATCAGGCTGTAAATCCAAGCCATGAAAGAAAATGTGCACTGCATATGAAACAACTTGTTGAGCTCACTGTTAAAAGCAGAGAGCTGCACAACTGGGACACTTTAAAAGCCAACTGCTTCTGCTACACTCTGTTATTACAGAGCCTCATCAGTTCTGATGACACCAAAGCTGGTTATATTGTGACATGGCTTGTCAAGGAAAAATATTTTCAAACATACTGGGATGAGAAATGTATTGTTTTGGATTTATATCCCACCCCCTCACCATATGTAATCCCAACATATGATCACAACAATATAAAATCCAATGTGGCAATAAAATATAGTCTAAAACATTTGAACAAATTCACCTCTCATGTAACTGTCCCCCCCCCAGCTGAGTGTTTGTTGATGGCTCTTTCATAGGTTTGACATCTCTAGGAAAATTAACTGAACTCCCTCCAAGAAGGCAAAACCAAACCAACAATGAAAACTGATCATACTTAGTGAAACGGCAACTTTAAATACTGAAGACAATATAAAGGTGTTGTGTGGAAGGTATTTCTAACTTTGTGTAAACCCGTCATTTCCAATGTACTTTAATACAGGGAGAAAAGGCTTGATGCACTTGTTGGTATTTTAGAAAGATAGAAGAAAAAGCAAAAGTATAGCTGGTATAGACCATACCAGAGCATAGAGCATGGTTACTGGAAAATTGACTTCTATTACGATGTAATTCAATGGGGATAATGGTGAACCCCCTCTAAATACCGCTTACCATGAAGACCCTATTCATAGGGTAGCCATAAGTCAGGATCGACTTGAAGGCAGTCCCCCCCTCCATGTTAAAATCAGATTTCCCAAAGCAAGCATGAGTTTGCCCTAGGGAGATGAAAGCTAGATGCTTTTCTAAGCATAAAACCCCAGGCATATGGATTATCACACATGGCAATCACGCATGCATGTATTTGAGAATAGCTGTATGTCATGTATGTTAACCATCCATCACAGCTACCTACAGCAAAGTATACAGGTGTGGTTCACACTTCCCTACCCTCCAGTTCTGTACATGACAACACTTTTTCAAGTCAGAAAATACTAGCATGTGGCCTCAGAGCTGTCCATTCTGGGGACAGGGAGGAGAAAGGCCGAGATTTGGTGGCCTTTTTTCACCACTTACCTATCGTGGAGACCACTGTGGCCACGAAGTAAAAAGCCCCTGAGAAATCCCATCGAGGGCGCCGCAAGGTATTCATCCGGACGCCGACCAGGTATGCGCTCTCGTACTCGCACAGGAGTTCCTGCAGCTCTGCCGGCGTGAGGTTGAACCTCTGGGAGAAGTTTTCAAACCTCGCCAGCCACTTCTCCTGGGTTTCTCGCTCCGTGGGGTGCTCGAGGGCGGAGAAGATGGCAGCCCCGCACAGCAGGTACAAGATGATCAGGACGGCCAGGAGGAGGAAGCGGGCGTTATCCTCCTTGAAGGCCCCCAGGCTGGGCGGAGAGCAGCAGCAGAGCCCGCGGCACGCCATCCTTCCTCTGCCCGACGGGCGGTGCGCCCTACCGCAGCGCCCCCCGATGGCCCACCATCCTCGAGCTCCCTCGGGTTACCCTCCAGGCGGGCTGGCTTCGAGTTGCTCTTGCCCTTTGGCCGGAGGCAGCGCGATCCGTGGCAGCCAGCGCAGCCCCAGAACTCCCCGAAGCGGTTGCGAGGCTTGCGGGAAGTGAGGCGGCGGCAGCAGCGGTTGGTCTAAAAGAGGTCGCCGAAGTTAAAGCCGCTTCCAACGCCGGGAAAGGGCAGGAGGGCATCGCAGGGTCCGCCAAGGCTGCAAGCCTACCTAGGAGCAAATTCCCACCTAGGGTAGTGCGCCTTACTACCGAGTAAACCCGCCCGCAATCCGGCTGTACATCTCTGGCAATCTCAACCGCCGCTTCTCCAACCCCTCGAAGTAGTCCTCCTGTTCCCCAGGCCGTTTTCACCTTGTGACTCTAAGCACGTGGTCGGGCTTTCCCCGGCACCGTTTGAACCACGAACTCCGCCTCAAAATGCAGCCTTACGCCTCGTGGGCTCGGCGCCGAAGCCTGTTTTCAGCGGGAAGCCGACGCCGTTAAAAAGACTTCTAATAAAGGACGGGGTGTGTCTCTTATCGCGGGCAGGGCGCATCTCTTTCTCTCGGGAGTCCACTCCAGCAGCCCATTTACTTATCCCGCGCTTCGGATCAAGGCTAGTTTTAGCCCCGGCACCTTTTATTTTTTATTCTCCAAAGAAAAGAACTGCCGCCGCCGCCGCTCCATCCACGACCGTTATTGTGGTGCCTTTCTCCTCCTTCCGGCACTTCCTTAAGACAATCCCCAAACTCTGGGCTGGGAGTTTAAGAGAAGGAGGCCGCCCCCGCCCGGAACTAAGCTTCTCCGAGGGCGCGAACTCCCGGCCAACTCTTCCAACGGATGCTCTGGACGCGGGTCTTCTTTCTCCGCTCGTGGCGCAGGCGCGCGGGGGGGAGGGGCTGCGTCGCCAGGTTGCGCTCGGCGGGCACGTGGGGCTCCCGCTAACGAAGGCATTGGCCGGGAAGGGGTGGCAGAGCGAGGGCTGTGCCGCCGCTCTCTGAACGCGCAGCGCTGGAGGTGGGCGAGGTGCTTTGGGAGCAATCGGGACACATTATCTCTCAGTTTGGAGGCAGGCGGGGGCGGCAAGACGCGCCGCTCCGTTTTCCCCCAGGGGAGACCCCGATTATGTGCGGCTGGATGGAGGAGGGTGTGGCCTGCGAAATTTCACACTGTGAGCGCGCGGAGAGGGGGTGTTCTAAGAAGCCGCCCACCGCCACCTTTTATCCTGTGGCTAGCTAAACCCAGGCGGCAACTCAGCAGCCCGCGGCTAGGTGTGATCTGCCACCGTTGGGCAGAAGCAACCGATCTCCACTGAAAGAAAAAGGGGGTGTGTGCCAACTTGCCGCCGCCGAGCTGCGCTATAATCCCAAATGTCTCAGTTTACCCTGGATCGGTACGGATTTCTGTGTGGTAGTTTGGAAAAGAGAAAGATTGCCGGGTGCCTCAAAGCCAGAAAAGGCCAGAGAATCTCCACCTTCCAACAATTTGGAGGAGGAAGAGGATTGCAGCTTTGGGGACTTCACGCAGTAGGAGACACTTTTTCATTCAGCCGCTGCCACGCTCCAGTTTAAAGCTAACTGGCCTCTCTACTTTGGTTCTTCTGTGCGAGGGCGCACCGATGCCTCCCACACATCCATAAGTCTGGAAGGTAACCAGGAATGGGAACCTGAGGCTCTTCCAGATACTGTTGGACTACAACTTTCATTGGGCCTGCCAGTGCCTAACTTAAGGACATAGGAAACTGCCTTTTACTGAGTCAGACCATTGGTCCGTCTAGCTCAGTATTGTCTACACTGAGTGACAGCCGCTCTCCCAAGGTTTCCGACCGCGGACATTCATGCCCTATCTGGCGATGCTGGGGATTGAACCAGGGACCTTTTGCATGCAAAGCAGATGCTCTTCCGCTGAGCCCTCCCTCTTCCCCTATTGACTGTGGTGGCTGGGGTTGATGGGAGGTGGAGTCCATCGTCATTGGGAGAGCTGCCCTTTCCCCTGCCTTGACCTAGCTTCTGAACGGACAAATACTGGATTGCAAAGGAAATGGACCACTACAGCTTCTTGCACCTTGACTCCCCTTCCCCCCCAGAAGTCTGATGCAAGTGGGGAAAGCACAGATTTGAAGAGCTTCCAGCAACTTAAACATTCATTCACCTGGTATTCTCTTAAATAAGAGACACAATATTCATCCCCCTCCCTGCCCCAGTGGTAGACTTAACCACATTCTCTGAGCAGAGACAGGCCTCCTATCCAGCATTAACTAGATACCCTGGTGCAGTTACTGTATAAAAAGAAGTCCTTTCACAGCCCCAGCCCTTTCCTTTACTTGCCAACAGCGGTTGCTTCCAGACAACCTATCACAGAGCATTTGCCCTGACTTGTTTGCAATCCCCTCCAGACTGGTGTTTTACTGTGGGGGTAGCTTGCAAGATATTCTTGACACAATAACGTATTAGTATGGTGTCGCATTTATTCTGCTTTATTAGTTATTCTGCAATGCTTCTCCGCTGCTACATTGTTGCTGGCAGGAAAGGCCGTAGTATGACACAGAGGTTCCCAAACTGGCCCATGGACCATCTGTGAGCCACAACCTTCATTCAGGTAGTCTATGGCATGTCCATATTAAATATTCATATTGATTTTTATCTGTAATTACTTCTTTTACTGTATTTAGAATTCAGATAGTAATACAATAAAATACAATATATAGAAAGAAGCAATAAATATATACAGTTTTTAAAAATTATACTGCAGCTAGTGCAGCAAATTACAATTGCTACAACAGGCAGAGAAATTTATTTATTTATTTATTTTTATTTTTAAAACTTATATACCGCCCGACTAGCAATAGCTCTCTGGGCGGTGAACATAGATACAGTAAAATACAATATGGAACAAAAAACTTCAGTCTAAAATCAAATATCACAGTCTAAAACAGCAAAGGCTCAGAATCAAGTTTCAGACATTACAATACCTTAACAAAAATTAAAATTAAAAATTAAAATTAAAATGCCTGGGAATAAAGGAAGGTTTTAACCTGGCGCCGAAAGGATGACAACGTCGGCGCCAGGCGGACCTCCTCAGGGAGACTATTCCACAGTTTGGGGGCCACCACTGAGAAGGCCCTTGATCTTGTCACCACCCTCCGGGCCAGTGGTCCTCCAAGACCATCAGCAATTTTCAGGTGGTCTGTGAGGAAAGAGTTTGGGAGCCACTGCTGTAACAAAAGCAGGGCGCGCATGCACACACACATACACATTTATGTTATGAAAAGTGGGGTTTCAGTAGGATGTTACAGGATATGCACCAGTTGGAATGAAGCTGCAGGACTACCACTAAACTTTTTCAGGCACAAATAATATTGAAAACAGGATCACATGTGACTGCCCTGATAGCATAAGCACAAATAATCAAGACTTTGCAAAAGGATGGGGGGGGGGACGCTTTGACAACATTGCATCAAGCAAAGATTATCCCACACTTTCCAGTGCATTTTCCCATCACTTTCCTTGTTGCAAAAAGTCCGACTGAGGGGAAGTGGATTTGTTGCACAAACACTCCACCTTTTAAGTACACTCCCTCAAATTTGCCAGTCATTGAATCCCACCTAAAGATAGCAACAGGCGGAAGCACCCAAAGGTTTGTGGCACCTTGCAGACTCACAAAATTTACTGTGGCATAAGCTTTTGTGGATTCAAGGCCACTTGCTCAGATGCAAAGTCAGTGGTGCTGCTGGGCTGGACTCTGGGGGCAAAAGTACAGGGGCCCATCAGCTGATCAACCAGTTGCAGATAGGACCCATGTCATCATCATCTAAGGCCAGCATGAGCATGCTGGAGCCAAATAGGCTGACCTTTTATTTTTATAGTATAGGGGCAGCTGGCAGGCACATCCATGGTTACAGATGCTCATTTCATTGTTTTCACTTTAAATATTTTATCCTTTCTATAACAAAAGGGTGCTTATGCCACATTTACCAGGCATAAAGCAGCAAGAATACCAACTCCCATTTGATGTCTGTAGTGACAGTGGCGTCACTAGGGTTGGTGTCACCCGGTGCGGTAACTCATAGTGTCACCCCCATGGACCTCCTACCATACCAGACCATACAGAATCCTTAGTAATGTTTTTTGTACTAATGTTACTCGTAAATTGTAATTCCCGTATATCACTGAATGTAATAGCACACACACACAGAGCCAGCTGTGGGATCGTCACACAAACAACCTAGAACATTTTTTCCCTTTCACAAGGACATGCAAAAGATTGAACCCAGGACCTTCTGCATGCAAAGCACATGCTCAGCCTACCACTGAGATATAGGGTAGAAAAGCACTCACTGTTCTGCTGGCCTGGGAATAATTCTGAGGGCCAGTGGGAACCACAGATGTGATGGGAGGCAGGGAGAAGTGAGTGGGCAAAGAGTGCAGGTGCAATGCTGAGGTGCCGTCTCAGCAAAACTGACGCCAGTCCTAGTGGGTAAGCCCCATTCAACAGGGTGGGATTTACTTCTGAGTAAACATGCACAGGATTGCAAGGTGGGGGGGGGGAGCAGCAAATCCGCCTCCCTCAACCCCAGCTTAGCCCTTCCCTACTTTAAAGTTGACAATGAGGACACTGAATTTGTCAAGGATAATCAATACCTTGGCACAGTCATTAACCAAAATGGAGACAATAGTCAAGAAATTAGGCTAGGACTGGGGAGGGCAGCTATTGGAGAACTCACATGCAAATATGTATCACTGAACACTAAAGTCAGGATCATTCAGACCATGGTATTCCCCATCTCTATGTATGGATGTGAAAGTTGAACAGTGAAAAAAGCGGATAAGAGAAAAATCAACTCATTTGAAATGTGGTGTTGGAGGAGAGCTTTGCGCATACCATGGACTGCGAAAAAGACAAATAATTGGGTGGTAGAACAAATAAACCAGAACTATCACTAGAAGCTAAAATGATGAAACTGAGCTTATCATACTTTGGACGCATCATGAGAAGACATGATTCATTAGAAAAGATAATAATGCTTAGAAAAACAGAAGGCAGTAGAAAAAGAGGAAGGCCAAACCAGAGATGGATTGATTCCATCAAGGAAGCCACAGACCTGAACTTACAAGATCTGAACAGGGTGGTTCATGACAGATGCTGTTGGAGGTCACTGATTCATAGGGTCGCCATAAGTCATAGTCGACTTGGAGGCACATAACAACAACAGCAAAATACTGTGAAACACAATCAAATGAGAGCAGAAGAGTCCCCAGCCCCTTCAAAGGGGGGAAAATGCCATTCTAAATCCCCAAGAGCAACATGTGGCACCCAGGCAGCAAGATACACTGCCCCTGCCGTGGGAAGCTCTCCTAGGCCGTGATGAACCTCAACGCCCTTCCTGGGCCTGCCGTGGAGAAGGTTAAGGAAGGGGAGGCAGCATCCTTCTTTCCTTTCTTCCCCCAGGCAGGCCTTGGATGCCCTCCACCAGCTCTGCCGCCCAGAGCCCCGTGTTCCCGCTCCTCCTCACCCATCTTTCCCTCGGCTCAGCAGCGGCGGCGGCATCTCTGCCTGGGGGCCCCTGTTGCGGCCGCTCCCGCCCAGCGGCACCCACAGCATGAGGGGTGAAGTGGGGCGTCCTTTCCGGAGCAGGGGAACCAGCTCTGGGGCTAAGGAGGAGCCGGCCCAGCCTGGCCTCCACCGCCACCACCTCTTCGCGGCTCCTGCTGAGGCTGCCAGGCCGCTTGGGCGCTGTCTCCTAGCAACCGCGCCTGGCCCCGCCTGCTCCCGAGACGGCACCCAAGTGGCCTGGCAGCCTCAGCAGGAGCCGTGAAGTGGCAGTGGCGGTGGAGGCCAGGCCAGGCCAGGCGGGCTCCTCCTTAGCCCCGGACTCCCCCCGGGCCCCCGGAGCTGGAGCACTGACGAGCTAAGCGGCTGGATTGGGGAAGAATCGGCCGCTTGGCTGACCCGCTTCCCGGTGCCCAGGGGCGGGGTGGCTCTGGGTGTCACCCCTCTCTTGGTGTCACCTGGGTGTGGGCCACACCGCCTGCACCCCCATAGTGACGCCCCTGTGTAGTGATTACGATGCTATGATTTAAGTGAGTTTAAAATGTGAAACTGCACCTACTCTGAATATTTTTTTAAAACAGATGTCAAACTGGTTTGTGTGTGTTTCCTTTCTCTAACATATGAGGCAGTTGTAAAGCATAAATTAAGGGTGGGGAGGAAAAGCAAAATGTTAATTGTGTGTTCTTACAACTGAAGCACATACACATAATGGGCTTACTGGGGATTCTTTAGACAGCTAAGGCCAGAGTATAAAATTACCTAGCTATTGCACTCAATTAGGAGTTTTATATACACATGGGTGCAGGGAAGTGAAATGCAAAAAAACAGTCTGCCAATTACGTTAAAGATTAAATGTACGCAAAATAAGCACAGTGTCTACTCCCAATAGAAGCAATTGGTAATGAAATAATTACTAACTACGTTTACAATATTGCCTTTCTATGAGTGCAACAAAGGTGGTTTGTAGTAACAACTTGCATGCCAACAGATAATAAAAAAGCAGCAGCGAGGGAACAGGGATGTAGTTGTCCAGGGTCATAGATTCAATACTTTTTGGGAGCAGGGTCTCAGCCACATCCCTATATATGAGCTAATCAGCATGAAAGGGGTGTGTGTTAGCCACTAAAAGTCATCCTTTTATGCTGACTGGAACCAATCAGAGTGAGGAGGTGTCAGCCACTGAGAAGACTCTTGTCAGTAGCCAGCACACAGCCCTCCCTCTTCATGCTGATTGGCTCCTAGGGACCTCTGTTGTAGCGGAGTGTGGACTCACAAGAAGTGGGAAAGGAAGTGGCTGTGAGGAGGTGTGGTGGGACTATCACAAAGGGATCTGGCCCTCCTGAATTTTTCACTACACTAGGACTTCCGGGAAGGGTGACTTCGCTTGTGCCTGCTTTTGAGACGGGCTCCCGCCTCAAAAGAAGCTTATTCAGATATAAATCAGTCAGAACATTTTTTTTTTGACTGATGAAATTTCTCCCGGGCAGGGAGAAATGTAGAGATCAACCTCAAAAGCCTGTTTTTGTTGGGAGGACTGGATTTCATTAATTTATGAGAAAAGGTCCAGCCAGCAATGCCGGACGGACTTCTGAACAAGCTCTATCTGATTAATGCGATACATTTATCTTTTCTTCAAAGAGAAAACGGACTAACAGGCAAGCACCCTTCTTTCTATTATTTTTTTTACTTGGTTTAAATTGTTGCAGCAAAAAGAGATTTGTCAAATGAATCAGCTTTAAAGAACTTCTGGGTGAGCTATAACTCTTCTCTGTTATTCACGAAATTAACAGCTTATCTCTGTTTCTATTGCAAAAAGCTGTCCTGGAAGTGCATTCTAAAGATATAAACAGAAGAGGGATTTCTATTCCGAGGAACATTATATTGTCTGGGACTATTCTCTTTTTGGTCTATTTTATTTTGACGAATCTGCTTCTTCACGACGCCACTAACTGTTTTGATGCTGGGAACTAAATTTGTTTTGTGTTCTTGAACATAGAGAGATAAGGCAGGCTGCTCTGTTTATACTGTGATGTCATCAAGCCTGGAATATTAACCCAATTGTTGCTGAAATAAGAAGTGGTTCTTCTTTATTTTTGTTTTGTTTTGTTTTCGTGGTTTTAAAAATGGCAATCAAGAAAGTGGCTGAGAATCTGGAAGTAATTATGTTTCAGAAAATAATGGATGAGATTGAGATAACTAAACAAACCCTGCGACAGGGCAGTAAGGAGCTGAAAATTGAACTGAGCAAAATGACGCAGGAGCTTAAAGAAATAGGGGATCCTGTGAGAGAGGAGAATGAGATCAGAGATGAGAAAAGAAAAAATAAAGGGAAGATACAAGCCCTGGAGATTGGAACAAATGTGGAATTGGAAAAAGATCTGGAGTTTATGGATATTAGAAATAAAATCTACTGTTTGGAATTTAATGTTATCTCTGAAGAAATTAATGAAGATATTAGAGATAAAGTTATCAATGGCTTGGATAATCTTCTGGACTGGAATGACATGATGGACCTTGATATAGAGAAAATCTATGGAATTAACTGCAGCCATGTGACAATGGAAAAACTCTCAAGAGATGAGCCAGTGCATTTTGTAAAAAAGAACACAGATATGACTTTACAACAATATTTCAGCAACTTATTCAGAATTGATGGCAAGAAAATATTTGGGATAGAGGAAATTCCCATCAGACTCTTATTATATGACTATGGCTATGACAGCAAGATTATTATGGAATACTGATAATGGAAGATTGGACACTGAAATTACTGGACTTAACAGGACTATTGAAGATGGAAGATGGAATTAATATGGATAATGGAATAACGGCTATTGAAATTATTGGACCTAACAGATTTTGATGAGATGGATTAATCGATATGTTTATTTGGAGAAAAATTGATAGATATATTTCTTAAAGAATTGAAACCTCTCTTTGACTTTTTGTGGAAAGAATAAAGTAATGTTTATGAGATTTGATGATTAATTAAGATAACTACTAGAGGAAAGTGATTTTATAATATAATTTAAGAGACAGGATTGTTATATATTGTAGACCTATAACTGATTTGATCTGCGACAAATGGGAAGTCAACATTTTATTTTTTTGTTTAATCATTTTTGTTTTGTTTTGTTTTTTGTCTTTGAATGTATTATGATTTTGTTTTGTATGTTTTATGAAAATTTGAATAAAAATTATTGTAAAAAAAAAAAGAATTTTTCACTACACTAGTGGTACTCAACCTGGGGCCCATGCCGTGAAGTAATCATCCTAGGGTTTTTGACAGGAGAGGTACAATTAAAGATCTTTGTAGATCAGAATAGAATGGGCAGTGTAGGAGGACGTGGGTCACTGTTTCCACCTCCCCAGCGTCACAAGGGCACTTACGGTCGTAGTAGGGGTTTTTTTATATCCTCCCTCCAGGATAGCAAAAGGAAGGACATTAAAACATGCCAATGTGAAAGCTCTGAGATGTTTTTGCACTGAGAGTGTAAAAAGATAATTTGCAGGTTTGTTGAATTGTAGCACTCTATCCATTGAGGCATAGTTAGAGGACAAGCCCAAATCTTGTTGGCACTTGATATCAACAATGCGTTGCCTAAATGTTGACCAAGCCATATCCTATCCTTGGGAAATGAGGTAGCCCAAGGAAAGACCATATAGCTGGAGCTTTTGAGGCAAGGCTTGTTTCCATAATGACTGGAACTCGTCCTGTAGTGTTAGTGGGGCTAAACCAGTCGGAAAGAAGATTAGTTTCAGCCAGAATTTGAAAATAGAGAGCCAAACCCTGGTTTCGACCTTTTGCAGGCCAGCCTCTAATCATAAGACAACATTTGGGACACAATGAGGTACTTGGAGGATAGCCCTCAAGGATTTGGATTGTACTACTTCCAGAGGTGTAAAACTGGGATAGAGGCCAAGTTGTGCTTCATATAAAAGCTGCGTTAAAGGCTTAGTCTTGAACAACTTTATTGCCGCTGGTGAAAAACAAAACCACCATACAATAAAAACATTAACAATACAATAAAAAAGGTCAACTATTGCAAAATGACATCTTTCTGCTTCAATACTTTGGATAAGTTTATTAAAATGCATAAAAGAGATCGCAGCTGTTGTCAACATGGCCCACTATTACACTTCCCCCATCAAGAGGTGGAAGACAGAGGAGACACTTTTGCAGAGCTTGCTTTTAAAAAACGTTCCAGTTTTAGAACGTTGGCCTAGATTCTATATTCCTCTGAGCAGAACTCTTGCCTATAAGATGTTCCTGCCAGCACAAAAAAGAATTCCTGCTATTCCCCCTGCAGCTCTTTGTCCCCGCCCTAAAAATCTGCTCAAGGGGATGTGGATACTGCTGGAACATCAGGGCAAGGGACTAGAAGGGGAGGAGAGAACCTGCAAAAAATAGTCTCCCTCCCTTCTGCCTCCTGGAGCCTCTGCTACACTGCTTCTATGAACAGAAAGAGCCCTTTTGTTTTCAGAAGCAACTCTGGATCCAAGCCGTAATTTATTGTAAAAAACCCCAAACTGCTATCTTAATAATTATTGGGGGAAAGAGAAGAAAACAAAATGCTTAAACTACAGTTATTAGGTAACATCTGTAGTATTGGAAGATTGTTGTCTAAATACAATGCCACTACTTCAGATAAAGTTCTTTATGCATACTCAAAGGGTTTAAAGGGCAGGCAGTCTAATCAATGTTAGTGATAGTAAAAACAAAACCAGGACAGAAGTTACTCCACATTATTTAGTGCAATTTCTGGCAAGCATTCACAGATACTCGATGTTTATATGAATACAGCAGGAGTTACAGGATAGACCTATGCAATGCATTTTGTCTTCAGCTGATAAGCTACATTAAACAGACCAAACACTACATTGCTGGAAAGTAATGCATGGTTTTGAATATTTTATTATGATCTGTTCCTCAACAGCTGTATTTGTGATTATAGCCAGGGATTCATAAACTCTGTACTGTAGTTTTACATATTTTATGTTTACCTGTTTTCACTTCACACCTATATTGGCAATATCAGTATGAACAGGCCTATGTAGCTGTCCAAAATTTTCTCGAGTAGTCAGCCATTTTAATAATTGTTCTGCATTGCTTTTAAAGGTTTTTTTTATGTTGTTGTACACCACCTTGATGTTTTGCGAGAGGGCGGTATATACTTTTTATAAATCATAAATAATCAGAATCAGTCCAGAAGTACATCTCGCATTCATTTCGGCTCTGAGGTTAACAGTTGAGAGCCTGTGCTACATTTGAAAAGGATATCCAGAATGCCAAATGCTATGATTATGAAAACTAGCGACATAACCTACCTAGGCAGTACAACGACTCTTTCAAAAGCTGTTTAATACTCAAAATTTGATCGAGTTTTTACCATAAACAAAGGTATGCAATTTATTCACAAGTAGCCCTATTGACTTCAATGAATCTTGCTTACTGTGTATGTCTATTTACACAAACATACACACCTAGTTTCTTCCTAAAATCTGTACTGGTAGCTAGAATTCCATAGCATTTGTGCTAAGCCCTGCACCACATTTTCTGGGCAGCTAATGAAGACTAGACTTAATGAAAGATCGTCTTATCCTTTATATACCCAGTGAATCACTGTGCTCTACAAGTGAGGGCCTCCTGCAGATACCATCTCACCAGGAGGTCCATTCTGCACAACATAGGAAACAGACCTTTAGCACAGTGGCACTTACTCTTTGGAATTCCCTCCCCTTAAATTTTAGACAGGCGCCATCTGTTATCTTTTTGGTGCCTACTGAAGACCTTCCTCTTTCAACAAGCCTTTTAAGCAGAGGCTTTATTCCAGTCTGCATCTGTGCTGGAATTGCTTTTTAAAATGTTTTTACAGCTGCTTTTTTTTTTTTTAAAGGTGTTTATAAAGATGTTTTGTTTTAATATACTTTAAAATCTTTTGTTTAAGATGTTTTAGAGTGCTTTTAGTGTTTTTGTTTGCCACCCTGGGCTTCTCCTGGAAGGAAGGGTGTGATATAAATTTAATAAATAAAATAAACAAAGAAGACTAAATAAATACCACTAATTCATAGCAGTTAAGAAACTGTTTCCCTCATAAAGGTGATAAATTAAGACTACAAATCCTTATGAGATTCTGTAGTTGGCAGAGCCAGAGACAATGAACCCAAGGCATCTTCTCACAAACAACTTTTATCACATTGTCTGCATTCCATTCAGAGTTCTGACCTGTCTTTTTACATATCTGATGCATTTTAAAATATTAGCAATTTTATTTGTTCACATAGTGCATAATTCAACTATGCAATTTGCTATCACAATGTGTAGTAATAGCCACCAATTTGAGACAACCTTAAAAGGAGATTAGACATATTCATGGAAGATAGACCTATCCATGGCTACTAGTCACGATGGCTATATATCATCTCCAGCTGAGAAGCAGTCTACCTCCAAATAGCAGTTGCTAGGAAATAAGTAGGTGAGTGCTATGTCCTGCTTCTGGACTTCCCATAAATATCTGGTTGGTTGCTATGAGAACAAAACACTGCATTATATAGGCCTTTAGTCTGATCCAGCAGGTCTCTTACATTTTTTTTTTAAGAGACCTCACCTTCCTAAGTCACCAGCAACTTTTAGGTGTACATGGGTGGCGTTTTAGACCAGCTTAAGTTTCTGAGTCATCTTCAAGGGCAGCCCCACATAGGGCACATTGTAATACTCCAAACTGGAAGTTACCAGCAGCCAAGTCATATTTGTCCGAAAGGGGCTGAAGTTGGCAAACCAGCCAGAGCTGGAAAAAGGCACTCCTAGCCACTGAGGCCACCTGAGCCTCCAGTGACAGTGTTGGATCCAGATGTACCCACAAGCTACAGACCTGCCCCTGGCAAAGGAATGCAACCCGTTCAGAATAGGCCATCTCTCCACCACCTCCTGGACATGAGAACTCTGGACAAGCAACACCTCTGTCTTTTCAGGATTCAGCCTCAATTTATTGGTCCACATCCAGCCCGTCACCGCCTCCAAGCACCTGTCCAGCACCTCAGTTTCCTCTCCTGATTCAAATGGAATGGAGAGATAGGGCTGGGTGGCATCTATATTTGGATCTGCATTCCAAATATCCTGCTGACAGCTCCCAGTGGCTTCATATAGGTGTTAAATAGCATGGGGGACAAGATGACCCTGCAGAACACCACAGGACAGTTCCCATGGTGCTGAACAGTGGGCTCCCGTAACTACCTTTGGAAGAGGACCAAAGCAGTCATGACTAACTTAGGTTCATTAATTTAAATGGGTCTATCTGAGTAGGGCTTAGTTGAATCCAACTCTAGGAGAGCTTTTAAGAATAGAAACATTACCATTTTCTTTATGAAGTAAATTTGCACTTTGCCTCCACCATTTCATTCTGTCCCCAATTAGCCAGAATGGAGATGGCACAGTAATTTGTTTTCATTTCCAACCACAAATTAGCTTCAAACCATCTTCCAAACTGTGGCTTGTTCCCAGGCATGAATAGCTTTCAAAACATTTCACACATGCCAAAGGCTCACTCATAACACCAAACCACAGTTTAGTAATTAAGACTGAACCAATCCATTGTTTCAATGCTAAGCAAGCATACTTGGTATTAAGCCCTGGTGGCAACAATGAGAGAAGTTGCTGCCTGGTCATTCAGGAATGGGCTGCAAAAATTATGTTTATTTTGTTTCCCAATAATATTTTTAAACCATCAGGGTTAAACCTGAAGTTCAGGGTCCATCTCAGTATCTTTATCTCTAAATCAGTAAAATTATACAGCATAATTCAATAAATAACCATTTACTTCCATCTTGGCAAGTTCAGCATACACAGTGAATTAATTAATCCAACAATTGGTTATCACTTAGGAACCAAATGGTTCAGTTATTTCTACAATATTACACAACATCTGTCAGCTCAAAAGCTTAATCCTGTACATGTTTGCTCAGAAGTAAGTCCCAGCTAGCTCAGCGGGGCTTTTTAAACAATGAGCCCTAGAGAACAGCCCTAGCTGGTTTTTTGAACCATAACCTGAAAGCATAATTGCAATGAAATAACTGTATATACCACATGCACTTGCCTAACAAGCTCTTCACCTGACCAAAACATATATTCACTGATGCTAATAATTCCCGTAAGTGGACATTTAATAGGTGCATGGCGTGTATCCAAATGCTAGGCCAAAATTTGTGGAAACGGGTTGTATCCAATGCTGCCATTGTACATGTGGAACAGACTTCTACTTACGCAGTGGAACTTCCCCTTTCTTTCATCTCCCCTCAAAATCTATTCCAGAGGATTGCAGGCCTCTCTGGGGCATGTGGGGGCTGCAGCAGGGAGGAGAGGAACCCCCGTTGTGCCAGCGAAAGTCCACTCGTGCAGTGTTGGATACATGCCAATGAATTTCAGCCTTCCACTGTCCAAAGAGGCTGGAGGAGCCATGCCATGGAATGTAGCTACTCTACAATAAACTTAACATTAGTAGTGCAACAAATAAATCCTTGGTCTTCCTCTTCACTGTACATTGCCAAGCCTTGCATACATTTCACCTGACCAGTACAACAATAAAATAATGCAAATTATATCTGAAGAATTACCCATCTGCACCGCCACTACTTGTGTGTGTGTGTGGGGGAGATGGTATCATTCTGCAGGCTGGATTCTGTCCAGACTAGTACTATTCTCTACCTTTTAACATGCAGTAGGGTGTCCCACTATCTTAGGTTACTGCCGTAGCAACAAACTACTTTACCTATACTATATGCTTTTAACAGGATTTTAGCCTCACAAAAACATGCAAGAAGAAAACATAATATAGAATGCAATGTCTCTCCTGAAAAGCATTGTATAATGAGTCCCAACACTTGTGGGAAAAAACCTCTTTGCTCATGCAAGATAGAGTTATGGTAGAAAGCAGAAGCCTGAGCTCATAATTCAATGACTTAAGTAATCAATAACTTTTATTCACTTTATTTCAATTCTATACAACTTTTTCCTTCATCAGGGCCACTGTTTCCAAGAAAAAACAGAACAGGGTTGAAAATATTCAAGCTAAAGTACAAAGATAGCCATCTGACATAATTCACATGGTCATTTCAAAATAGAGTAATCAAGTTTACATAGGCAATTTAAAAGGCACTGTATTATCATAAGCTTTAACAGTTAAGCTACATGGTAGTTATTTTCTCTAAAAATGTTTTCAGTCTAAAGAATGTACTTTATTTTATAGGAACAGGTTTATACTCTCTGTACAACTGTATTAAAACCAGCAGATCTCACAGGAACATGAGTGGGCTCAGAAATAAAGATGCTGAAATTTCAGAGTAAACTTGGGCTGTTCATTTAGGGACCCACATGTTTCCATGTGTATCAGGCGCTCTGGTGTAGGGAATATTCCAAATCCATGGGTGATCTGCAATGTGGAAGAAACAGACAGATTTATACCACAAATATGCTGATGAGCTGGCTGAGAACATTGACCTGGACTTTCCATTCTTAGATTTTGATCCAAGTTAGACATTTTACAACTTTTATTTTTTTCCACCAGCTAGCTAACCTTTAGTGATGGGGTCTCACTACTCAGAAACTTTAAGCAGGTTATTTTGAATACATCTTAAAAAACCCAATTTGATGTATGATTCGCTTTGATCTTTATACCTTCATAACAAAGCACACAACTATTTCATCCCTAAGAGTATTACCCTCTTATAACCAAGTTTAATCTTGGGGTGCATACCCAAGTGCACTAATTTACTGGATATGTATATAATACAGTGAACATATATATGGCCAGTTTGCTTTGACCAAGAATCTGGACCACTTAAGTTTTCACTTAAACATTCTTAGCATCTAAGATGATACTAATGGTCTGTCTGAAACAACCTGCCTAAGCAATACTTACCAAACCCATGTACTGCAGCGGCACTCGGTCAATAGGGGGCCAGTTTTATAGCCATATAAATACCCTACTTCAAACCAAGCCTATAACATTGGGGGGTTTCCTTGGAAATATTTTATCTTGAGAGGCAAGGTATAACTTAATAAATGTAAATGAAAAACCCAGGCTGCAGATGGCTGAGCTAGAAGGAAACAAGTCTCCATAGTATATTTGGAGCAATGGTGCTTCTCCTCCTATTCTGCTGTGATTTTTGTAGTCCTGACTCTCTCAGCAGTGTACATCTCATTTCAGTGGTTGGTACAATAGACAGACTCTCTGGAGGAACCAAAGAATAAAATGCCCATTAATGCAGAATCTTTAATGGATTTCGGACCACTAAGTCTATAATCTATTTAAGTGCTGTGCAGCTGCTCAGTGCTTCAACTAACCAAAGATTCCTGCCTTGTTTCTACTTCTGTCTTCCACAGAGCCACTAGGAGGCAGGGAGAGAGACAAATCAGGGTAGTTAAACAGAGCACTGTCCCCAGGCACGACAGAGATGAACAGGAAAAAGCTGAGGGAGCATGCCATCTAAAAAACAAGAAAGGTTCAAACTGTGGGTCTTCCCCAAGGCAGTATAGGGCTCAGGAGCTTGACTCCAGCAAAGCTTCTCTCTCTAGCAAAACTTCAGGAGGTTGATGACAAACTATAAGCAGTGTTGAACAACACAAGCCAAGTTGCAATATCTGAGTGCTGTCAAGGCCATTGCTCACAATCATTACTTGTGATACACTGTGTAACATGCAAATGCTAAAAAACAAATAGTAATTTGGAAACCTCACACAGGACTACATACAGCAGCAGTACATTATGTACAGCTGAACAAGACTAGAAAATTACATTCACTCAAGTTACAGCACAAATTACAGCCTTCTAAGGTCCTCTCTTTTTTAAAATGAAAAACAGCCTTACTTTAACATACAGAGGAATGGGACTAATACAACTTCCTCCAAGATCTACGCAGAAAGTTACTGCAAGTGAAAAAAGTTAACACAATCCATCAAAATGTTCTTACTTTGCCTTAACAATGAGTGTGAGATGAAACCTTAGGCAGGCCTAATGAAACACCCATTTTTCTAACAGGTCTATAGCAGGGCTTTGTTTTTATTTTTCTTGCAGTACTGTTGCATTTATTTTATTTCAACCATTTCTATACTGCCTAAATACAACCATTTCTAAAGCAGTGTATTTTCCATTTTAGACTTCCCAACAGTTATTCATAAAGCTTTTACAGAGAAGTATTATACTTCAAACCCTACAAAACAGGGAAACAAAGCAAGCAGGTATAATAGTTATATGAGGAAAGAGACACAAATAGGAAGTAGCAAAGCACTCATACACCACATTTACCCATGCCACAGGGAGACCTCCATGTTGTCCCCCCAGATATTTATGTGATAGTCCTGAGTTCAGTATACATTGCATAGCTCTGGTCCTCAACAAGAAAAACAACAAGCATATTGCAGAGCAGTTTATAGCCCTGTCCATTTTCTTCCACTAATATTTCTCCATGGGATGCAGAATGATGAAGCCACATAACTGTGTTGTCTGCTTAACTTAGGCAGCATCTCATAGTTACTTTCCTGATGTCTCCTAAAGGGCTGTCAAAACACACACCTCATATTGAAAACATGCTCTGCACTTCACATTTCCTGAGATACCTCAACTGGATAAAATCTTGTGGTCCTTTGACAGTGTGTGAAATTTTGTTTGCTGGAAACCAGAGAAGGGTGGGGAAGAAGGGGTTAGCCAATATCAAAGCCCTCCTTTGAAAATAATCCTCTCGGAGACTCTCAAGCATTTTGCATTTTCATGTACCAACTTTTGGAAATCCACCCACTATCAGAATTCTAATACACACACAAATACACTAAAAATCCAACTGAAAAGTGAGGAGAAAGCAACAATACTTCATTTTCTTGCTCATCCTGCCAAAAGTGCTAATAGTAATTCATAAAAACTGACATAGCATTTCATCTTAAGTACAGTATATTAATCTACTGCACAATGAACAAAGCAACATTTGATTATATCAGGCAGAAAAGAACACTCCTCTCCAAATGCAGGTAGTAGGAAGCCAAGAAATTATGTCTCCTGCAAATGCAGCAATTTGCAATGCGTTACAGAGAGAGAATGCCATGACAGATCAATTTCTGAACTTGTGGTTTTACAACATCTTTCACAGCCAAGAAGAAAATGCAGGCCTGCCAGCTCCTCTCATAATCAGGAAATGAAGACTACTCATCTAGAGGTCTTCAAAAGTGATACAGTTCAACCAACAGGGCTGTGGCCAGCAGCCTACATCAAGTGCTAAAAATACATTAGAGGAGCATAGAGGTAAACTGGGTGACTGCTGTGAGGGAGACTTTCAATACTATCCTATCCTTAACATGCACCCAGTGGGTAGGATAGGATTGCTCCTAAACCCCCTTGTACTGGTGGAGCACAGTTAGCCCAAAACAATAAGAATATCATTCCAGCCTGATGGTATCATACAATTATATTGGGCAGAATAGAATTCTTCTCTCTCTCTGTACAGTGGGGTTTGCTGGCACAAGGGAGACAATGAGCTGGCACTGGGCAGAGCTGAGCAAGCAGTAGGAAGGAGCTGCAATACTATGTTCAATCAGGGGCTGGTCCTGGCACAACGTTACACCTGAACAAGAGGTGGGATAAATTAAAACATTCCAGTAGTGTCAATGAAGACATCCCTCATTCCCCTAGGTCATGATGGAAGATAAGATTCTGACCAACTACAGCACACCACCAGGAATGTACAAGTTCTAGGAAGGAAGCACAGCGCGCTAACATCACTCTCTCTTTCTGCATTTCCAGAGAACTACAGTGACATACAGGGAAATTTTGCTAATAGGGGAATATGATGAAAGGGCACATAGTAAAAAGGGAGCATTTTGTAGAAACAGCAAGCCAAGGCAAGCAATATATGCAGGAAGGACAGATTGAGAAATGCTGCATTTTCTCAAAACTCCTCCAAGATACATCAGAGACAAACATCCCCCAGGAACCTAAACATTACTGCTGCAACTGAGGTTGCAAGAAGACACCCACAAAGAGAAGCAAGGGAGGAGGAGTTCTTCATTTTTTTCAAGATCTGTCCCACTAAGAGCCATGAGGGGTATGTTAATCAGGTCATTGCTGGATCCTGTACATTTACATATGGCAGTCAGGTTAGAAGTGGATGCACAGAATAGGGCAGCCAGAGTGAAGCCATGATGGATCCAATTGGAGACCAGTTTTGTGCTGTGTGTGTCATTTTTGGCTGAAGGCTACTTGCAGTTTTGCGAACACTGCCAGAGAAGAGCTTCTGATAAGAAGTTGGTACAAAGCTGCTGGACAGCAAAAATAGTATCTAAAACAAGGAATAATACAAATGTGGATTGAGCTGACACTATGTGAAAGGGCACCGCTTGGAAAACCACTGTTGCAAGGGTCTCAAGCACTCATTTTATCCCCTCCCAGACAGATCTGTATAATTCTTCACATGGATTATGTATTGTGGGGTTCCACCCACAATTACTGAAACTCATGTTCATTGCTCTTGGAGGCCACTGATTCATAGGGACGCTGTAAGTCGTAATCGACTAGAAGGCACATAACAACAACATGTTCAATTATTGGATAATTCCAACCTCCTAATCCAAGTTTGCTGGGAGATATAATGGGAAGTATTTACTTTTTAAAAAAATGCTTCTTCTTTGGGGAGGGGAAATTGCCTTTGGATCACTTTTTCTTTTCTTATTGTTCTGCTTTGACCCACATTTGTGTGCTTTGCCAAGCTGAAGGCTTCAGGCCCACCCATTCATAGGTAACTAATATTCTGGGAAACACAGAGTAATAATATACAGGTAGTGGGCTGGAGGGAGTTAAGAGGAAAACATGATTTATTCTGTTAGTTCATATTTTTATTGTTTTAATTAATTAGCTAAAGCAAATATATACATCACATCACTTTAAGATATTTTAAGTTACTTTAAGTTGCTGTAATGTCAAAGTATTATCTTTGTGTTGTTTTCTATCAACCCCATAATACCATTAAGTTTATGCAAACCTTGCCAATGTAACTTTTAGTTGTTCTTTTATTTTGTTCCATCATTTATGATTGCATCATGGTTTTTATTACAAAATCTAATTCTGATTGATTGATCAATTGGTCAATCGATCGATATACCGCTCCATAGCCGAAGCTCTCTGGGCGGTTTATGAACTTCACACCTTTAAATAAACCGGTATATTCATTTCAGCTATAGTTCTGAGTTTGTGTTTTTCAGCCATGGATCATGTTTTCCTCCTCGTTCACTGGGTGCCTGCTGAGCAAATAGAACCAGGGAGATGCATCCAATGGAAGTTAGATGCATAGGCCAGAATTGGCATCTTATGCATGGGCCCTGACTATGCACTAATTTAAAATTCAGAACCTTATCAGGTTGCAGAGGAGATCTGACATCTTGCTTTGCAGAGTTATTAGAATTGTGTGGAATGACTGGCACCCCAGTAGGACTCAGACCCTTCTACTCAGAGGCCTCTTGTGTTCTACAAGCAAGCCTCCTAACTGCTAGGTTGCAAAAGGTGCTCTATCCCTGGCAGCATTTCGGTGCTGTGTGGAAGAATGGGATGGATTCCATACATTTTGATTGGTGACTTCCTCATCCTGTGAGTAATATAGGGACTGGTGAGTGGCAGCAGAGCTGCTGTGGGGGATGACTGCCAGTATTGCAGCAATTTCTTTTGTTTCTACGCTTTTGCTTTGCTTTTCTATTTTGCTGCTGGGAGGAAATATGTGACTGTGTAGCATTGCATTGGCAATGGTGAGAGCATAGGAGCTATCTGGCACAAATGGAATTAAAAGGCTTGTCTATTTATTGTTACCTGTGGCTCACACTTCTTCCAAGGAGCTCAGAGCAGCATCTTAGCAACAATGAGAGAAACAATGACCTACCTGAGGCTTTAGAGCCAAGGAGGATTTGAACTGGGTTTTCCACTTCCAAAGCTCAGCTGTCTAGAGTCACCAGTAAATCTCAATGACTAGTTGCCACAGCTAGTTGTGCAATGTGGAGGATCTTGTTCTCTTGCTGAGTGGAGCTTAAGTGTTGGACAATTCCAGTTCTTGTTGAGTTAGTCTCTTTTGGGTCAGTCTCACTTTCTAGATGTCCTCTTCCTCACTCCCCCATTAGTTATGATCTTTTTCTTCCACCAAGTGCCAAAAGGAAAACAGTTTTGCTCAAGTGTGGTACTTGTCTTGTTTTCTACATTTAAGAAGAGCATCTTACCTTTGCTTTCATACTTCTCTGGGGGCAGATCATAAGGTACAGGAAATGACAGTACTGGCTCATCAGAAAGCATGTTTTCCTTCACTTGAAAGTAGCCCAGATCCAAACCCTGTGAAAAATGCAGAGACAAAGGGAGAGAGGTCTTACACTGAATCCATCATTTTACTTCATATGAAACATGAAAAGTTTACTAAGACAAAAATATGGAGTTTGAAGAAAAGATATACAGTATACAAAAGTTACAGAAAACCAGTATATCCCCTTTGCAGCAAAAAAAGACAAATAGTTAAAAAACTTAATTTCAGAACTCTTGTTCTTAGGAACACAACTGTTATTTCTGAAAAGTATAGAAACCTCACTTACCCACGTTCAGCCCAGTGCAATCCTGAGCATTTTATGGTAAGTCAATAAAAATATGTAGCTTGTAAGAAATTAATAAAGGCTAACTTTTTTATTTGCTTTCTGGGTACATGCCTGCATTTGATTTATCCAAAATGATAGTATATCATTACAAAATCAGTCAGCTTTTTAACTGAAAAATTAAAGTCTTATAAAAATTTGATTCTATCAATGTCAGAAGAAACTGAAAATACATTAAATAATTCCCCCCTTTTTAAAAAAATAGGTAACAATGCTGAATTTGAGGTTTGAAGATAATTAGCTAATGGCGTTTTTTGTTTTTAATCACAGCACAATTTAACCTCCTGCCTGAACTTGGTTCCGATTAGTGATCAATGAGAGAAATAAAAATTGTACTGTCATACAATAGAGAGCAAATGATCAACCCATGGAAGAACTCACAACGTGTTCACAATCCACCAAGCTTTGCCTTCCCCCCCCCAACACCTTGAGTAACATCCTTCAGTCAATGCACACTACTTTGAGAATGAAAAAAAAATTCTCAAAATACAAATACAAATCTTGTGCATATGCTGCAAGTGCATGAACGAGCAAGAATCTTTTTCATCTATGAAGATGAAAGGCCCCACTCACTGGCCTCCTTTAGGCATAATGTGAAACCATGGTTTAGCCTCAGGCTGTCCTCTCCTGCTCCAGGATAGCTGCTAAGAGTTCACAAACTCCAGTTTGTCAAGATGTCTAAATTCCAACAAACTGCAGTTATTCTTACCAATGGCTTATGAAGCAGGTTTGTTTTAGCAAATCATAGTTAAGAGTAACCACAGTTTAGGGTTCAAATATAATACTTAATTGTTGTTAATACAAATGGAAGAGGAAATTTTCATCTTCTACATGCAGCTATGCCGAAAATAGGAAGGGAGTGGGAAGCTATAAAGTCCAAGGCTTTAACAAACTGATTTTCATAATGTTAAACCATGGCTTAGTATTACATGCAAGTGCAGCCGTTAACTGAACCTGCTTGATGTAATAATAATTTTCATAGGGAGTAATGCAAAGAACAGTGCTGCTACTTTCGCAGTCTTCACACACAGATTGTGATGTCTTTATTTCCCTACTGAGACTTACATTCTTGATTATGAATAACTGAATGCATTCACTAACTAGAACATGATATAGATTAAGATAAACTCACAAATTCCGATGGCAGGAAGAGGACTCCTAGCTCATATGATCGGATCATCAGCTGGGCGCCATTTTTCTCAAAAGCTCCCCAAGCAGCCTTGGAAAGATTTGCACTGGAGAGAGAAAAATTCAATGAACTTAATGGGAGAGGCATCACCCATTTCTGACAGTCAAAAGAGCAAAAATTCCAAATTGCTACCTATTTTAATTAAAAGAAGACACGGGCTAAATGATAACTGAAATAACCCTTCTGGAAGAAAGACAAAAGAAAGTCAGAAGACTTGCCTTGTAACCAGAAACCATGCAATCTTCTGGAAATCTGGAGATGCTCTCATATAAGTCTTAATATGTGGCATCGCATGGCTACGACCTGAGGTTTCTGCTGACCATTTGCTCAAATATAAAAAAAGAGGGGGAGGTTTCAGGTTAAACCATAAATAACGTGCTTTCAGATCTGCATTATTTCCAAGTGTTTTTTACTAGCTTCAACTTAGGGCTGATTCCTCTAACTCCAGGACTATTAAGCTTACTCTGGAGTGTAAGGTAGTTTATCAAAAGCTTTTGAAAGTTTAACTTGATCACCTCTCTATCTATTTGCTGGTTGATACCTTGAAACAACTCTAATAGGTTAGTGAGACAGGAATTATCCTTATAGTAGCTGCCCTGGTTCTGCTTCAGCAAGACTTGTTCTTCTATATGCATGGTAATTCTATCTTTAGCAATACCTTCCACCAGTTTTCCTGACTTGTAATTACCAGGATCCCTTTTTAAGAATTGGCCACTTTCTAGTCCTCAGGTACAAAGGCTGATCTTAGGGATGAGTGGCATATATTTGTTAGGTCAGCTATTTCACATTTGAGTTTTTAAAGAACTCTCAAATGGATGTCATTGGACCTGGCAATTTGTCAATTTTTAGTTTTTCAATCTGGTCTAGAACTTCCATCTTTTGTCACCACTATTTGCCTCAGTTGCTCAGACTCCCTACCTGTGATTTTTTTGTGAAAATTTGTTCAGGCACAGGATCAGTCCGAATTCTTCCATTGTGAAGACAGATAAAAAATTCAGTGTCCCTGCAATCTCCTTATCCTACTTGAGCACACCTTTAACTACCTTGTCATTTGAAGTCTCCTGCTGCTGCTGTATTTAAATATATTTTTGTTAGCCTTTATGTTTTAGCAACATTTATTAGATTTATATCCTGCCCTTCCTCCCAGTATGCTCCTCAGATTTTTTTTTTAGCATCCCTTATTGTCTGCTTGCATTTCTTTTGTCGGAGTTTGTGTTCTTTTTTGTCCTCCTAATTTTGGACCAGACTTGCATTTTTTTGAAGGAAGCCTTCTTGCCTCTTAATAGCTTCTGACTTTGCTTGTTAACCATGCAGGCATCCTCTTGGCTCTGGACGTACTTGTCTTGATCTACAGTATACATTCTAGCTAAGTGTCTAATATTATGGATGTAAACGACTCACAAGCATTTGAGAGATTTGACCCTCTTAACTTTGCCTTTTAATTTCCTTTTTACCACTCTCCTCATTTTTAGGTAGGGTGATCATGTTGGATTTTCTTGGAAATTACCATTTACATATGTATAACACTAGTATGGGCACTGTTTCCAGTTGGTTCAGCAACATTTATATCGTGCACAAGGTCCTGGGCACCATTTAAGATTATGTCCAGGGCCGCCGCCCCTCTGGTCAGTTCCATGACCAATTGTTCTAAGGCAGTCATTTAAGGTATCTAGAAATTTTACCTCTTTGTCATGACTGGAACACACACGTAGCCAGCTTCATATGAAGTCACCCATTAATATATACCATTTCTTCTTTCAGAGGTCTCCTTTATTTATTTTTCCAACTCAAGATTCCCCTGAGCATTTCGGTCAGAGGGATGACAGCACACCCCTAGTACTAAATTACTCTTGAGGCCCACTATCACTACATACAACAATTTTGTGGAGAACTCAATTTCTGAAAAAGCTTTACAATTTTATAGAAAATCTCAATTTACATCATAATCAAACGAGTTTTTACAATGGAACTTTCTGAGGCTTCTAATTAGTATGTTTATGTTTGTATGAGCATATCTCCTACAAATGCAATTGACTTTAAAAACAAAATGCTATTAAATCACAAAGAGATCATTTCACTTACTGGAAGTAAGAGTGCAGCCAAAGCTGTTTCTGTGCTGTTTGTATACTGTATGGAAGAGAGCCTCCAGCTTAGAGAGAAAGAAAATACCAATTACTCATAGTTAAGTGTGCCACTGAAATGGCATCTCACTAAGTGATGGGAAAATTAATTATTCACATTTTACCACAAAATTTCCCCTGTAAGGAAACAATATGCAAAGAAGAGATTTAGAATGATTCTGAAAAATAATTTACACTTCAGCCTCTTTAAAGTATACTCTATATGCAGATTTTCTTTCCAATTATGTGAAATGGAATCTGCACTACATAAAAAAACTAAAAATCACATCAAGATGGAGCAATCAGTTGAAAATGAAAGTGTCAACAGTAACGTGCTGGTTCACATAAGTAAGGCATAAACTGACCATGCAATATGACTTCAGTGTTTGATATATGTATTTAGTCATGAAAGATTATGCCAGTGCAATCACTCTGCCAAGACAGTTTATTCTGATGGGCAATTGGCTTGTGTTGATTTCCCACCCCTACTTCTGTATTTATTGTAATGTGTTGACCCTGCTCAGGATTTCATGCTGTTGATATTTTATTTCATAACTGTTAAGTTTGACTGAGTTCTGCCTTGGGGGTCCTTATTAGGGCTGAATAGATACAAATGTTTTTAAAAATAAATTTACAAATTTCATGCAGTATCTTGAAATTCTTTTCAGTATTTTCTTCCAACTTTTCAATATCTTTTTTTCTACACTGTATCCAAAGGCAGGCATACATTTTTACCTGGGTAACCTTCTAAACTCTGTCTCACATTGTCCACAGTTGGGTAAACCTAAAATAACAAAGTGTAATCACTAGTTAGCTATAATAATGTACATCCATTGACAGTTTTACAGTTCTTGAAGAGATGTTGTACAATTAATATTCAACAATTCTTGCCAAGTAACATGGTAGCAAAAAGTTGTATTGAAAAAGTTCAGCTGAACTAAGTAAGTCCTTCAGAATCTGTAATTTAAAGAAAATGAAATAAAAGTGAGCAATGAGTGCTTGCATGCAACATGAGCATGGTGTTATAGCAGGAAAAGTTAGGAATGCGTAAATCCCATTGAGTTCAATGAGGTTTAAACATATCTTTTGCTACACTGGACTCTAAGAGTTCCAAAAAGATTTCTAAAAAATAGGCGCTAGCTGAAGCTTTTGAAGCAACTTTTTTTAAAAAAATACCAAAAAATAGACATGCCAATGAAGGAAGCACTGCTTCTTTGAATTTCATGATGAAATATATACAATAAGAAAGCATTACCAGATGAATAGGAACATCATGATTTGTCAGAGTCTTTGCCCTGTTTCCCAGAGAGATGAAACTGTCTCTAAATTCTGAAAATAGCCATTTGGATTGATCAGCTCCCAAAGATCCAATGCTGGAGAACTGTCCTATTACAGGCCAAGAATCCTGATCAGGTACTTGTGTTGCATGCTCTTTCAAAAGCTGTTTGGGGAGAAATCAGATGCAAGAGCAACAAAACATTATCACCTTTGGCACTTCAAACTATACTGAACAAAGTTCAGTAGTTCATTAGCTAAAGTATGACATGGACATTGCCGACTAGGAATGACATTGTTTGATTAGCTACTCAGTTAGCATCTCATCCAACCCTCCTTACCACCAACTGATTCATTATAGGTACAGTATCTGTGAATACTTACCATTTCTCCCTATGAATGAGTTTCCTCATTTTTTTAAAAAAAAGTAGGAAAGTCATGTTAGTATCTTCCAGCAAAAACAGCCAAGTCCTTTGGTGCCTTAAAGACTAAAAAAATAATTGCAGCATAAGCTTCCATGAACTAGTCTCACAAATACATGGTGTGGTAGGCACATGTACTTGGGGACAGATGGGACGAGGGGGAAAGAGACAGCAAGTCTCTATTCAGAGTGTAATTGGCTCCCACATTCTCCAATGTGCCATCGCCACCAAGAGTGCCCCTTCTCCTGTTTTACACAGGACTAGCAGGTAGCCTCTATGAGAAGGAAAAAAATCAGCACCAACAATGACAAGTCAGAAACCCAATGGAACATTTGATAAATTATTCTTATTTATTTATTGAATTTATTTCCTTCCCAAAGGACCCCAGGGCAGCAAACATATCAGCAAAACAATTTAACAAAAAGCATTTTAAAAACAGTTAAAAACATTCCAAAACACAGTTAAAAACATTATTTTATTCAATGATCTCCAGGTTGCCAGGAACAGTCCCCTTCAACCATCGAATGCCAGGGTAAACAGGAATATTTTCAACTTCCTCCTAAACGTCAATAGTGATGGAGACAGACACACCTCACTGTGAGGGGAATTCCACAAACAGGGAGCAGCCACTGAAAAGGCCTTGTCACAGGTCAGTGCCAAGCAGGTAGCCTGCTGACTGTAAGGTCTGAGATGGCTGAGATCGGGAAGACACTTTTAGATACTTGGGTCCCAAGCCATTTAGGGTTTTATATGCTAGTACTAACACTTTGAATTAGGCCTGGAAGCTCACTGGAAGCCAGGACCAGAGTAAATGCTGCTTTTTGTAAATTGTATTTTTTTATTGATGTATTTTTATATTTGTGTTTATTTTTTGTAAGCCGCCTTGAGGGCCTTTTGGCCAAAAGACGGGGTAGAAATAAACTAAGTAATAATAATAGTAATATTAGGCTGCCCCATTTACCAGCCTAACGGCCGCATTCTGCATTGGCTGCAGCCACTGGACTGTCTTCAAGGGCAGTCCCACATACAACACATTAGGGTAGTCCAGACAGGAAGTCACCAAAGCATGGAAAACTGAGGCCAGGCTATCCTAGTTCAGGAATGGCTATAGCTGGCAAATCAGCATCAGTTGTGCATAAGCACTCCTAGCCACAGAAATCACTTGGGACAAGTTGGAATCTAGGAGTACTCCCAGACTATGCACCTATTCCTTCAGGCAGAGTGCAACCCCTCCCAAAATAGGTCATACACCCAATTCCCAGACACAAGAACCACCCACCCACAGCACAACTGCCTATCATGATCCAGCTTCAGTTTATTACCCCCTATCTAACCCATCACTGCCTCCAGACTTGTCCAACACCTTCACAGCCTCTCCTGATTCAGATGGAATGAAGAGATAGAGCTGTGTGCCATCTGCATACTGAAAACACTGTGCTCCAAATCCCTGAATGACAGCTCCTAATGGTTTTATACAGATGTCAAATAGCATAGGAGATAGAATGTACCCTTGTAAGACCCCACAGCCCAAAACCATGGAGTTCAATAACAATCTCCTAATACTACTTTCTGGTAGCGGCCCTGCAGGTAGGGCTGGAACCACTGCAATACACTATTTCCAATTCCCACCTCCTTCAGTCCTTCCGTGGCGTCAAAAGCCAGTGAGAACTCAAAGAGAACCAATAGGCTGCATTGTCTCTCTCCTGATAAAGGTAATCAATGACGGCTGTTTCAGAGATGAAACCAGGCCGGAAACCAGACTGGAATGGATCTAGACAATCTGCTTTCTCCAGTCATTCCTGCAGCTGGCCAGCCACTACACTCTCAAGCATCTTGCCCAGGAAGGGAATATTAGAGACTTGATAGTAGTTTTCTAAAACCTCTGAATCCAGGGAGGATCTCTTCAAGAGGGGTTGCACCACTGCCTTTTTCAAGCCAGTGGGCATAACTCCCTCCTGTAGTGAAACACTGGCCACTCTTTGGACCCATCCTGCCACTCCCCTCCTCCTAGATTTTACAAACCATGATTGGCAAGGATCAAAAGGGCACATAGTCAGCCTCACTACCACAAGCATACTGTTCACATCGTTGGGCTGCAACAACAGAAACTTATAAAACTCACTATGGTCAATGTCTCTGCTGCATTCAGAAAGCTAAGGATTCTCATCTCCCTGCTGTATCAGGAGACATGCTCTTCTTCTGCCACACTAGGAATGGAATTATTTTCACTGAATGTGAAGCACTGCTACTTTCTGCTTTCTATACCACCAAATAGGTCCTCTCCCTAATTATCCAGATTGCCTCTCTAAATGCATTATTTCTTCAGTGATCAACACAGAAGTAGGCTGTAATCTAACTCTGAAAGAGTAACAGAAAAATAAAATATTTTATGGATCAGCTGTTTACATCTGTGTAGCAAGTTAGGGTACACATTACTATCCCCAACCACCAATTCAAGATGCAGGTTTCTCTCCTTGTCAGTTTACAGTGCCAGCAGAGGACTGGGGTGTTTTGTGGGGGTGGGGTGAGGCCTAGAAAAAGAAGAGGCTGAACAATATATCCTTAAATAGGAAGAAAAAAAGAAGAAGACAGGCAAAAAGCCCAGTACCTTTCTAAGTCTAAGATGACCCCATTTCTCTTTTTCACTGCTTTGGTATCGACCTGGAGTTGAACCAAGAAGATATACTCTACAAAAAGACACAAATAGAAGTGTGTATGATAATGTTAGATTAGGGTGTTCTACCAAATTGTGTTCTTATATGGCATTAAGTCTTCTCAAAGATTATACTGCCTACAGTTAAATTGTTCAAAGTATAAAGAGAAATTTCTTTTTAGAAAAAGCAATCATGTTTCATTTAGCATCTTAATTTTCATTTCTGCTCCATCCTCACTCTGCCCCTTCCTTCTACCTTCTCAGCATGATGCAATTTAGCCAGGAAGTCTTCAATGAAACATAGTTTCCCACTTCATCTGAACTGGGAAATTATGGCTACTCGGTTTGGAACAAGCCAAGTTCTTAAACCAACTTCATACTGGAGTTTGTGGCTTGTTCTGTAACCGGTAACTATAGTTTTCTGGTTCAGGGAAAACATATGGCTAATAATAAATAATTGAGAACTTCTGGACTGAACTGTGCCAAGAAAGGAGGAGAGAAGGAGCTGCATGCGCAGACACAAGGCTCATTTGAACCAGGGCACCATATCTTTCCGTTTCTAAAAAAAATCAGGATGGCCTATACCTTTATGTAAGAATGTTGAAAAACACAAGTGAGGCAGTAATCATTCAGTACCGGGGTCACCAACCTTTTTGGACCAGGGGGCACATTTCAAATTTTAAGAGTGCTGGGGGCACCAGTCACAAAATGGCTGCCACAGGGGGCACGGCATAACTCAAAATTAAAGAATAGTCATGGTGAAGCTTTTCCCAAAATTATATTTCTATACTAGGAAAGGCTTGATCTGTTGCATTTCTGCCTCTCAAACAGCTGTTACAGGCACAAGAACCCAATTTTCCTCAATGCCAACCCTAAATGAAAGCCTAGGCTGCTACCCTGAACTCACTTACCTGGACGTAAGCCCGATTAAACACCAAGAGTAGACACGTATGCCATTATTCGGTAAGTCAATTATATAGTGAATTCTTAATGAGACCCTGGTCTTTAGCTGCTGCAAAGCAGGAAACATGCCTAAGCCTCTTTGCAAAGTTTTCACATTTGCCTTTGCGGGGGAGAGGGATTCTTCAGCATTCACCCACGCTTATTGTGTAGTAGTATTTGCAGAAAATAACTTCTAGGCATTACCTGATCTCAAGCAAACCCACCACAGAAAAGATACATCCTGGCTGGTAGGGAAAGAGGAAGGGCAAACTATGGAGATTCGAAGGACTAGGAAAAAAGACAGAAGCAGAGAAAGTGCACTAAAAGGGAGTGCAAAACAAGAGAAGAGCTCGTTATGACCCCAGGGATTCCTATTGCCTGGTGTCCCAACAACTCACTGATCAATCACAGCTCTGACTTCACTCATTGGCCAATAACACTGATAGGCAGAAACAGCTAGGCTGTCTCATTTTGCTCTATAACTTTTTTTCCTAAGAGGGCTAGAGACTTGCTTTTTTAAAAAAAAGAAAGCTTAGATTCTGGGCTACCTCCTGGGGACATGTGCCGTGGCACCCACAGGCAACAGGCTGATGACCTCCAATTAAGGACAATTCTTTTAAAAAGTATTCCCTCCTAAATGATGTACCTTGTCTCTGAAAGATCATGTTGCTTGATTATTTCAACCCATTCACTGAGAGTAGGAGAATTGTAAGACATCAAATAGCTTATTAGGTCAGATTTAAAATTGGTATGAGATTCACCAGCAGACTCAGCAGCTCCAGGTGGTAGTTTTGGATACAAAGGACTTAGCCATATTCTAGAAGATAGAAGTAGAAGAATAACCAATATACTTACAAATGATTATATTGTATTTAGATCAAATAGTCTTGCTAAAGCAGGAGATGGAGTCCATTCTGTTAATGCTGTATGGCATTATGTGTAGAAATCAAAACGTGATTGATTAGCACTATTAGCATAATTTGTGTTATTATTTCAAGTAATAGGCTTATTTTACTATTATCAGAGGAAACATATCCAAGTTTGATTTTCTGAAAAATGTTTCTAATCTTGGCATTTCTGTAAACTTTGAAAACTGCCTAAATATTTCCTTTGTTTGAGTTTTCTAGTGGCCGACACAAAAAGGCAACACATTATGTAGATAACTTAGCAATATGCTACTTTTACCTTTGGAAACAATACAGCCCTTATATTATAGGTTCACTGAAGAGACAGGTCCTTTGTTAGATATGTAGACAAATTTTCAGTACATACTGCATTATCTGCTGTCAGAAGACAAAGAATTCTTCTATTGCTTAAAACTACCCACTATGTTATTGATACATTTTCTATGTTTCTCACAAGAATCTTTTTTTTTTTTACAAGTATCATCTTGGTATAGTTTTCCGATAGGAAGAGAAACTTGAAATGTGATTTAGCACTGTATTTTACCTCATTACCATTACCAATACAGCAAAAGAAAAGAATGTTTTATACAGAATGAAACTTACTTGTATCCTATTCTCTTTAGCAAGTGAAAACTGGATTTAATGACTTCTGACAACCTGACAAAAGCAACAATAATCTCTAGGTGACCTTGAGTTATTAGAGCAATAAACTAACTAGGGGCCCACCATTTACATCTATAAATATGAAGTTGTGCAAGACTGTCAATTCTCTGTAATAGCTGAAATCTTAAAATTCATTATACATGAAATTCATTAGAACAACCTCTTTGGGGAATATAAATGAACAGAGCAAGGTGGTGTCTTTACAATTACTGACATCATTTGATGATGGAATAAGTTTGTGGAATTTGCTGTGGGCTTTATGGAAGAAGAGCTTCACTTTAGAAATAATGCAGTAATCAATCTTTCATTTATGGTTACGGACTTTAGTGTATACCATCTAGGACCAAAATACAGACAAGATAATAATAAACTATGATTTATTATTTTGAAATACTTCATTCTGTGTGACTTTATTTATTGTGTTAGTTTAGATTCCACATTGCATAAGGAATGGTGCTTATTAGTTGTACCACTGTCTGGCTTGGAAGTTTGCTTCATAAGAGAAATCACTTAAGGCAAGCCAACAAGAATGGATCCTCTGGGAAATAAGGCAGTCCAAGGCCATTAAAGAGGCAATAATCCATGCCATGTAGCTACAAGCCACAATGTTAAATGCCTTTCTAAACTGTAAGTTGTTGTGCACAACCTGAGAAACCTGCATATCTATATTAAATACATGTGATATAGGGGTTTTGAAAAAAATTAGTAAAGCAAGTGACAATCACGCAATGTGCAGGCGGCTGAGCATTATCTTATTCTAACATTTGCTACTAAAGTTAAGAGTCTTAGAAATCTTTCCCCTTACCCTTGTGTTTTCTGGTACCAATCATCATCAATAAGGTTGGATGTATGTATCACCACTCGAAGGCCTTCTTCATAATACAGCAACATCATTTTCCTACACAAAACAAAAGTATCACAGGAAGGCAGTATTAAATGCATCAAAAAGTAAAGAGGGCTCAACACCCCAAATGTATCTTCAGCAGGCTCAGGATGAATATTCCTTAGGTCTGGTGGTAATACTCCCTGGGCTCTTGCTGGGAGGAAGGGCAGGATATAAATAAAATAATAAATAAATAATACTCAACTATGATGTAACTAGATCCATTTCAGTCTGGTTTCTGACCCAGGTTTGGAACTGAAACTGCCTTGGTTACCCATCTGGATGACTTATGCCTCAAAAAGGAAGCAGCAAGTGTGATTAAGGTGGTGCTAGAGGATTTTTGCTCCACACCATGGCATTTGTGCTGCAGAATTCCTCTGGGCTCTGTTGTGTTCATCATATTTTCACAAGGTGCTGATGAAGCATTGTTGGTGGGTCGATCATCTGACTATGATGGTGGCCTACCTTATTTTTTGGATGAGGCTTCACTCCACCTTGAGGAGCATGTTTATAACTAGAGATACTGACAATCTTTCTATTCACTAGATCAATATTTTAGAGACCTCCCCCAGCCCAAGTTATTTATATAAAGGGCAATTACCTATACTTAAAAAAAATTCTACTCATTTCATCATCCATTATTTAAAAAAGGAAATGTTTAATTTGTTAATTAGGTCCACCAATGCCATTTCTTGTTGGTACAAATTTCCTATTTTCTGTGTCATTTATTTTTAAAAGTTCATTAAGTAAATTACAGTAAAATGCTAAACAGAAAACATGCCATGTTGTCTTGACTCCCCCCCCCCTTTCCAAAGAGCTAGGTTGCCTTAGAAACTGGTACTTCAGAATGAAAACGTACTGGAGAAACAATATGACTAGCTCATGCTGCTGACTCATTGCAAGAACACACATAATAGTACTGCTAACATTATAAGCACATGAAGTTCAAAACCTAAAGCAATTCCTTATTCATAAATTGAATAAATTGTATGCTATAGTGCACAGCAAAGAATCAAGGCCCAAATGATTTTTGAAATGCTATTTCTGAGCAAAATGAGAATGTTTTTGGAATGGTTCAAATTAAATGCTTAATACTTTTATGTTAAAGAGGAAAGCACAAAAGCAGGACTACAGCTGAACGTCAAAAAGACTAAAGTAATGACAACAGAAGATTTATGCAGCTTTAGAGTTGACAATGAGAACATTGAATTTGTCAAGGATTATCAATATCTTGGCACAATCATTAACCAAAATGGAGACAATAGTCAAGAAATCAGAAGAAGGCTAGGACTGGGGAGGGCAGCTGTGAGAGAACTAGAAAAGGTCCTCAAATGTAAAGATGTATCACTGAACACTAAAGTCAGGATCATTCAGACCATGGTATTCCCGATCTCTATGTATGGATGTGAAAGTTGGACAGTGAAAAAAGCAGATAAGAGAAAAATCAACTCATTTGAAATGTGGTGTTGGAGAAGAGCTTTGCAGATACCATGGACTGCAAAAAAGACAAATAATTGGGTGTTAGAACAAATTAAACCAGAACTCTCACTAGAAGCTAAAATGATGAAACTGAGGTTATCATACTTTGGACGCATCATGAGAAGACATGATTCGCTAGAGAAGACAATAATGCTGGGAAAAAAGGAAGGGAGTAGAAAAAGAGGAAGGCTAAACAGGAGATGGATTGATTCCATAAAGGAAGCCACAGACCTGAACTTACAAGACCTGAACAGGGTGGTTCATGACAGATGCTCTTGGAGGTCACTGATTCATAGGGTCACCATAAGTCGTAGTCGACTTGGAGGCACATAACAACAACAACAACAAACTTTTATGTTTATGTTTAAGTGCACATATAGTTCCACATGCAGCTTTGGAAACCAGTTTTGAAACAAAGAATTTCAAATGTTATTTGGGATATGGAATGATGACCATCTCCTGTTCAGCTACAAGATGGCAAAAATCCTGCCCAAGCAGGTCTTCCAGTCCTGGGCAAAATATTTAGTATTTTCTATAAAATATGAAAATGGCCATTACTCAACCTTTTTAGGTATGCGTTTCCAGTTTTTAAGCCCTTAAAATTATTACAGATTCAACTTTACTATCAACACGTCCCTTTCTACAAGGGGCCAGTTTGTTGTCTAGCATGCTCCATGGCTTGCAAGGGAGAGGGGTAAAGACACACTAATCTTCATCCTCACAAGCATTTCCTGTTCCAAGAGTTGTTATCTGACATTTAACCCATGGCAAAGTTTAACATTTGCTACCTGTAAGTGTTTAAATAATGTTTTAATGCTGTTAATCAGAAACTGTAGTAAATACAGTAGGGCCCCACTTATATGGCAGGTTACATTCCAGAACCCTGCCTAAAAGCGAAACCTGCCGAAAAGCAGATCTCTGTCAATAAAATGGTGCCTGATGCCCGAAAAACCCCATAAAAGCAGAACAAGTGCTGTATGAGTGGGGCCTTACTCTAATTGAAAGCCGCCGTATTAGTGGAACGCCGAAAAGCAGGCCACTGAAAAGCAAGGCCCTACTGTATGGACTACTTTGGGATTCAGTAAATTTAGTCTGAGGAATTTAATATGAAAAGGCAATACTTGACAAATTATCTTAAGCATACTACCAGTCATTGCTTACTGCAATTTAAGTCTTCTTGCACAAAGTGCACACCGGGTTGCAGCTAACTAACACATGCTCAGAGTAGAGCCATTGAAATCAATGACTTAAAGTTAATAATGACTAACCAGGTCCATTGATTTCAATGGATCTACTCCCAAGTATGCCTACTCCAAGTATGACAAAGTCCAAGTGCTCCCAGTGTGGACCTGTGGCACCATGGAACCCTCAAACATCCTCACTGAAGTCCAAGACCCATTGACTTTAAATTGAGGGTTTTTAACACTTTTCTTTCATTGGTGGTCTGGTTTTTTTGGGGGGGTTACCTGCTTATGGGTCTGATTACCAGTTTTTCTTCACGAAATGGAAATCTTGTGGTACCCACAACAGTTTCTTAAATTTCCAAGCATTCCCCCAGGCCCAAGAAGGTTGGGGACCTCTAACTGATATAGCCCATCATAAATATATTGAATTATCTTCTAATATAAATCTATTTGATTTGATGGAAATAGTTACATACTAGCAACAATCACATTTCTACAACATTTATAGCACAATCCCATCCTTCCTCAAGTTTTGCATAAGGAAGGTAGACCTTCATGTAAATACCTATGCAGTGAATGCAAGCATATAATCATGTTGCAAGTTTCCCCTAAGAGGCAGTCAATAATGTAACATACAAACTCATGACTTGATACTGCTGCTTCACATGGCAAGATCTCTTAAGTGGTATGGCGGGGCAGGGAACCTTTCCAGCTTGACGGGCCAGACTGTTATCTCTACCAGCCCTTGTGGACCAGGTCTGACAGGTGAGCAGAGCTGCCCACCCTGTCAATCACCTGAAGTCACAATGACATCAGGTGACTTCTTTTGCCTGCTGGGTTCTTCAGAGTGCTATGTTGCCCTGAGCTTTGAATGGAGCTGCTAAAGATCCAGTAATCTTCAGAAGCCCCATTCAAAGCACAGGGCAACATAGAAAATGTCTTCAGAAGCCTCGTTCAAAGCGCTATCTTGCCCTGCACTTTGAAAGGGGCTTTGCAGGCCATGCAGCCTGCAAACACACCTTTGGCAAAGGCACACCTTTACCCGCCCCACAGGTGGCATGGCTTGGCTGAAATGGCCTCGTGGGCCAAATGAGGTTGCCCAGTGGCTTAATTAGGCCTGGACTCTGGAGGTTCTCCACCCCTGTACTATGACAAGAAAGGGGGAAAACTTGGAACAGGAATTTCTGGCTGCATCCTCATGGCAGGCATAACATGTAGCCCAGTTCTTAGCATCATATCCATGACCGCAGGACGAGGACTACTTTTGTTCTGGTTCAGTGCTGTACACAGAAAACATGAGTTAATAGACAATACCCAGCCTCAGAGAACATAAGATATGAACCCCACGCACCCCAGAACGTAAAGAAGGCATTTCAATAAAGTAATTACAACAGACAGCCAAATACAAGCAACCTCAGTGCAACCATGCAGGGAAGCTTTTATATTCAATCTTACGAATGCTTCCCTGTCTGGTTGCTTGGGAAACCATTCTTGCAAGCTGAAGTTTGTCCAAGTTGAGGTAATCAACATGCCACAAGCTAACTAACATTAAGTATGAGTGATTAAGCTAGTTAATAGAAGTTGTGGGACAGTAACAGGGTTAACAGCCCTCCCCATCCCCACCTCATTGATATACAGAAATTAAGCAGGTGAATCTTTTCCCACCATTTTATCTCTTTATCAGACAAGGTTTCAACTATGTTTCTGGGTGTCAGGTGTCAAGCTGGCAATCCTAGCTAGTAACTTTTGTGGCATTATTTGCAAGGCTGATTTATGTTACAGCAACAGAACCGAGGTGGAATTGTAATAGGACACATCATTTTCAAGACTTTTGTTATTAATACATTTACCCCCTTTCATACGCGATCAAGGTATGTTTTGATGACTACCTCAGCTAAGCCAGTACCAAGTGTAGGTGTCTCTGTTTTGGAAAATACTATGGCCAAGGTCTAAAGGGCCACACATTGTATTCTGGGAGCACACTGGGGCTTTGCAGCTCCTCCCTTCCAGCAGGAGCCCTCCCCAAAAGTTGGGATGTTGCTCTAGAGGGCTCCCATGAGGCAGAGACTATCACCAGAATGAGGGGAGGAGTCAATAACCCTCATGAGTATACAAAAATGCTTTGTGCACAGATACAGACTTCTCTGGATCCCAACTTATAAACTGTCAGAACTTTCATGTAGTATACTGAGCTTAAATTATTCTCTAATTTTATTTATTTAAAATTGGTATCCCGCTCTTCCCCCTAATGAAATATTTCCTTCATTATCGTCGTAATTGGCTTTCCCCCAGATATTATAGATTACTTACGTGTGATGGGTTCCAAAGGCAATATCCAATTTCGCCTATAATAAAAATGATGTTTTTAAAATACATTTTCCAGTATAGGAACTCTATCACTATACAGTATATAATGTTTTATGAACAATTTTCTGTTTTGCTTTGGCTTACTGCTCCCTGGTGGCCTCACCACAAATTGCATGACAGCTGTCTCACCCCAAAACACTATACATGTTATCTTCAAATGCTAAAAGTCAGTCTACAGATTTTCCATGCAATTATCCATTGCCAATTATCACTCATTAGCTTAAAGTCTCTTAAGTTGCATGGAAGATGCTAGAGTGTTGTGCAAGTGACTGTAAAGAGAAAGGAGGCTCCTACAAGTAGAACATGAAAAGTGAGGAGAAAATAGAACCTTCTGTTTCACTTTATTGTAGCCTACTGAAAGATGAATTGAAATTACGTCTAAATGTAGCATTTTTCTTGCGCAAGCAGAATACTATGAGAACTGCTACAGGATTTACTGATAATAGCATGGTGTGAATCTTCGCACTAGGACTTACAGAACAGTGCTAGTATCTGCTTTTGCCTAGATCCAACTCTTCGCCAATAATGATACATCAATCCAAAAACACTGGGTTGAATACAACTGCGCTCTTCTATGAATCAGCTGATGCCTTCACTAATGGGAAAGGAGAGAAGGCGGTTTTTGCCAATCCCCCCACTCCACCCCCAAAATCTGTACTGTGTGGAAGATGTGATGGGGGTTGCAGGGAGAAGGAGATGGCAAAAATCACCTTCCCTCCTCTTTCATTAATGGAGGCAAAAGTACTTCTGAAACAGAAGGGCACCATCAGATTCAACTGAATGTTGGGATACATGGTAGAATGCCTATATAAAGAACTCTTTTTGTTTTAACGTATTCAGAGATAGCAGAAGCCAAGAAAACACAGAGACATTTGAAGAGAAATTACTTAGAATATAAGCTGCTTGGATGGACCTTGCTGCTGGGAGAGAGCTAAATATGGTAACATATGCAGAAAAACTGGGAACGGATTTTTAAACAACCGTTTCATGGAAGAAGGTACTACAGAGAAAGGGGATGTGAGGGAGAAAAGCAGCTCCCCCTGGAAGAACATGGTAAATGAGGAAAGAATAGAGCTTCTGTTTCTCTTTACTGCTATATGCTGAATGACGAGTTTTACTACCTATACAGTAAGAGAATGCCATGTTAGTTCATATATGTACAGATTTACATGTACTGATTGGCACAAGGAATGTACTAAGGAGTGTGACTAATATATGACTCGCATTCAAGGCTTTTGTATAGATCACTTGGCTAATTTGGAATTTGCAATGAGACATGTTCCCAATACCTGTTTTTTAAAAACCTACATCAGGCATTTCTCAACCTTTAATTGATAAGTAATGTTACTATAAATATCATGTTTCTTAAATAATACTATTAGCAGATTGTAGGACAACAGCCATTGCTAACCAGGTACCCTCCAGATATTTTGGACAACAGCTCCAGTAATCTCTGACCTTTGGCTATGCTGGCTAGGGCTAAAGGGAGTTTTACTTCAAAATATCTTGAGGGCATCAGATGGAGTAAGGCTGCAGTGCAGAATTACCTTCTCTTTTGCAGCTTACAAGTAAGATAGAAGTAATTACCTGGCACAAGCGGACATTTTTATAAGGATGTGCTTGTTCATGTAGCTCAGCCTTGGATTCTCGCTTCTCTCCATGGACTATTAACAAAGGTTTGTCCCTTAGAAGAAAGTAAGCTTTATTAGACAACTCACTGATAAGGTTTGCACCCATTTCTAGCTGTTAATTATCCATAATCTTGATTACACTGAAAACATGTTCTGTTTTCTGTGTAGGACTCTCACATTAAAGGTGTTGAACTACATCTCAAAGATCATTTTTATTATTATTTAATTTATGGAATTGTATTGATGTTTTGTTTTGAAGATTTTATGTCCTTATTTTTTATTTTACCAAAATAAACAATATAAAAACAGGGATGAATCATTGTTAACACCCCTATAAATCAAACAACCTTACAGATTTGTAAGTCTTCAGTGAAAAAGATGCCACCAATTTTTGCAACATTTTGATGTACCACCCAGATGTACAAGATACGACATGGTCCAGTACAAAATGTATTTAACCATACGAACAAATTAAATGCATGAACAGGATTTAAATGATTTCCCACTCAGCAGTCATGCACTTGCCCACAGACATTGGAACCTGGGCCTTCCTCCCATGCCATTCATGGCCTGCTTTCACCCAAGAAAAGCATTATGTCCCTGAACTTTTTTGCTGGCTCCACAGGCCAGTTCCTTATCAGTATCTGCCAAATCTGGCAGGTGGCAAATGGCCTCGTGGGCCAAATTAGACTCCCTCAGAGGCCATGATTAGCCCAGAGGCTGGCAACTCCCCACCCCTGCTGTAAACCAAGGTTAGCATTAACCAGGGCTGCCCTCATAAAAAGTCAGAGAGAGATTTACAAACCCTGGTTATAAATGTCCAATTAGCACTAGTGCAAGCATAATGCTACACTTTAAGAATATAAGAACCCTGCTGGGAGAGTCCAAAAGTCCATTTTGTTCAGCATCCTGCTTTCCACAGTGGTCAACTAGTTGCCTCTGGAAAGCCCACAAGCAAAATTTGAAGCCAATAGTTCCTCTGCTGTTTCTCCCAAGCAACCTATAGTATGTTGCATCTGAACAGATTAGACAAATTCATGGAGGACAGGGTTATCAATGGCTACTAGTCATGATGGCTGTGCTCTGCCACCCTAGTCAGAGGCAGTATGCTTCTGAAAACCAGTTGCTGGAAGCCTCAGGAGGGGAGAGTGTTCTTGCACTCGGGTCCTGCTTGCGGGCTTCCCCCAGGCACATGGTTGGCCACTGTGAGAACAGGATGCTGGACTAGATGGGCCACTGGCCTGATCCAGCAGGCTCTTCTTATGTTCTTATGTTAACATGGAGGTTCCATTATTGGTCACTGATAAGACAAGTTTATGGAGAACAAATCTAACCCCCTTTTAAAGCCATCTAAACTAATACTCATCACCACATCTTGTGGAAGTGAATTCCATAGATGAATTGCACTGTATGAGGGACCAAACCACAAAAGAGGTTGAATCAGTGCAGAAGCTTGGCACAGCCTCCTAAGCATGTTTAGGAGCTTGAGAACATTACATCTACATGAGGCTTGATGGACAATCATGTTAAGTAGGCACATGAGACCTAATAACTTGCAGAACACTCCACCTAAAATTTCACATTTACAAACATTCATGAAATTCAGTGAACAGTACTTGTCATATTGGTTCTAAGGCATGAGATATGCTACACATAATTTAATTATATCTTAAGGTGGTCAGAAAGGTGGGTTTTTTTAGTTTGTTTCTCTTTGCATCACTTGAAGAATAAAATCATATAGTTGATGTATGCCTAGTTACTTTGCGAACCCTGTGAATGCCACTTTATTTTGCTATCGAAACACTGCACTTAAACATTTAAATCAGAAAAATGAATTGGGTCCTACTGTAAGAACATATCACGGAACATTCTATATACTACATTAAAAGCAACATACAGTGCAATCCTATAACCTACTGATGGAATTTAGTTCCAGGTAAGTTGGCATTGGAATGCTACCTAATTCCCCAAACTTAAAACGCAATATTTGGACGTTTCAGTTGCTGTCAATTAACCATATTTGAATAGTAGAAATTATCATACAAAATGCTGGAAAAATAGAATTTAAAAAAGATAAAGCTCTTAAATTCACAATATGTACAGTGCTCTTCAAAGATGATTGTACCTGCCAATGAAAGATATCTACAATATTGCTGCACCTCCAATGCCGCCTTCTCCTGACTTATAATAGTTATGAACTCAATAAGCATGCAAATGATCAATCCATCTCAGCAAGCAGCAAACTTCTGAGAGTTGCTAGGAGACGCCCTATTCCCCTCACAGAGCTTCAATCAGAGTGGCTGTCTGTTAAACCAGTCTGGCCACTGGAGCTCTGTCAGTGGAATAGGAATCTCCTCTCAGCACCCTTCACAAACTACACTTCCCAGGATTCTTTGGATTCCATGACTGTGTAAAGTGAAATAAAGGTCAGGTGTGATTAGGCATGCCCAGCAGCTGTGAGTCTGGCTTTTAGAACTCTGACAGTTGGATCTTACTGAGCATGCCCGACACTATCACAGGATTCCAGCCAATAGTTCTTAAATTATCAGCCAGGCACTTTTTTTTAACTTTTAAACTGCAGAAGATGAAGGTCAGAGTATGGGGCAACGTCAGTAACAGGATTACAGGTACTCTGTGAACATGGCTGATTTTTAATGAATTTCAACAGACTATAAGAACTCAGAGAAAAAAGTCCAAAAGGCATCTGGGTTTTTTTCTCTCTTTTTAGACTCTGAACTCTCAATTCTTTCTGACTGTTTTGTGTATCACCATGAAAATTGAGAGGGTTGTTAAGCAAGCGTTTCTGAGTTCAGGACTTTAAGTTTGGTAAGGTTTTGTTTTGAAATGAGCTTATGGGAAGCATCAGAATGGCATGGGGGGTATTTTCAATTTAACATTGCGGAATGTGAAAAATCCACGCTGGCTATAGTACACAGCCACTCTTGTGGCTGTATAATTTAATATAATAAATTTAATACAACAAGTGTGAAGTAGAAGCCTAAACAATTTTTATGTTCATTCAAATGAACTCCTCTCAAAGAAACATACCTGAATTCCTTTGGATACTGTTTAACAAGCCACTCCACATCTATACAATAGTTAAACTTGACCATGGAGAGAAAAAAGAAGAAATGGTTAGAAGCTTGTGTGTGAATGACTTTTCCCCATAGGAAAGTGTACTGAAAGTTTACAGAAGCCTTGCCCAACCAAAGCTGGATTACAGCCTCCATCATCCCCAGCCAGTATGGCTAATGGTTATAGATGTAGACCAACAACATCTGGAGACCTAAGACTGGGGACGGTTTGTTTAGAGAGATGTTTATTTCCTTATTAGAGAAGCCATTGTACACGCTAAGCAAAAAATATTTACCCATGTAAGCAGTGCCTTAAAAATGGAAAACATGCTTAAGTAAGGTCTTTACTGCTATACATCAATTAGGTTTCATCTGCTACACAATTTGAATTTAACAATGTTAAGATATAGGCTGCACCATTTATTTTTAGGTGTGGCATTAGCAAAAAATCAATCCATCAGAGCAAAAATTGTTTTTATTGTGTTTTGATGCATTTTTAGCGCTTTTGTTTGCCACCCTGGGCTCCTGCTGGGAGGAAGGGCGGGATATAAATCAAATAATAAATAAATAAATGAGATTCTCTAACTAAATGCGTAATCAGGTACATGAAAGAAAATATTAAGACAAACCATCTTCAGAAGAAAGCTACGATAGGCAACATCTTTATAAGGACCAATTAAAATGCCACCAAAAAGTCAGCAAACTTTCAAGTTCTCCAGAACTTTTTCTCTGAAAATGCATGCTGCTTTTTGACATTTTAGCTGGCCCTCAAAAGTATTACCACGTATTTTGTTTTTTTCCCCTAATGGACTAGGAGGGCTACCATCAATTGCTGAATGATTCCACATTGTATTTTAAAACAGCAACATGAACGTATAAACTTACCTGAGCAGAAGATACAAGAGTCCCAAACAGAGGAGACAAAATATCTGTCATAAAAATTAGGAACATTGTAAGTAAGCATTTCTACTAAAATAGATATCAGCTAATTTGTTTCAACATTTACCCTAAGTCAAAGTTAGGGCTGGGACATGTAATTGAAAACAAGCCTACCTCACATAAAGAATTGTCAGGTAACAGTCATGTTTAAATGCAACACTAAGCCATGGATTAGTACTGTGTGGACAAGCTTCAACCCTGCCTGCTCCAATCCCTCACCCTTCCATTTGTTTGTTGTTTCATCCGAAGCAGGAAACTGTGGTAATGATAAACTATTATTTGTATGAACAAAGATCAAAACGAGGTTTCTGATTCTAGCTTTTTTGGTTAAACCACAATTTAAAAACTAACCACATTACATGGTTTGGACAAAATGATAAACTATGGTTAATTGAAAATAGTAGCAGATGTTTTTGATTTCCTCTTCAAAGCCATGCTGGAAAAGGGGAGAGAGGTAGGAGCAAAACAGGCTTAACTATGGTTTAGCATGATGTCCAAACTAAGCCAATTGATTGTAGTTGTGTTGTTCATTCATTAACTAAATCCTCTCCCCCAAAGCAGAACTGAAGAAAAAAAAGATGGGGAAGAAAAGCCTGTATGTAACAACATAGGAATCAGCAGTTTCAACAACATTAGATTTTGACTTCCTACAGGTTACATTTGCCCAATGAAGTTCCATTTATTAAAGGTGCAGTAACTATAATGAATTATACGACCACAACATTAAGGAAACATTAAGAACATCAAAGAAACTCTCATTAAGTCATGAGGTACACATATTTATCAAACGTATAGCCCACTCCTTCCTCTGAAATACAGCATACATGGACTCTCTCACTTTATCATCACAACAGCCTTATTGGGTAAGCGAAGGTCAAAAAGAAAAGCGATTGGCTCAAGATCATCCACTGAGCTTCATGGCTGAGCAAGAAATTCAATCCAATTTTCATCACTCCAGCTATTACCCCGAAAGTGTTTAGAGGCAGTGAAGCCAATTAATTTACATAGAACTGTTTCTGGAAGCAGTATAACATACAACATGGGGATTCACAAAAGATCTCATGAACCACTTCTATTATTAGAAAATTGCAACATCCTCTAATCTGGTTGAGAAATGCATGTTCAATACCTTCAATACTGCAATATGAAGATGAAGTGATAACACATGTGTTTTTAAGCCATAAGAAGAGCCCTGCTGGTTCATACTAAGGGCCCATCTAGTCTAGCATCTAGTTCTCAAACTGGATAACTAGATGTGCACATGCAGGCTTCCCATCAGCAACAGCCCTCTCCACACTTGTGATTCCCAACAACTGGCATTCAGAGGCATACCTCCTAAGATACTGAAGATAGTACATATCCATCATGGCTCATAGCCATCGATAGCCTTATCCTTCATGAAGAAGTTTAAACCCCTTTTAAAGGCATCCAACATGGTAGCTGTTACTACATTTTCTGGCAGTGAATTCCATAGTTGAACTATGGACTCTGTAAAGAAGTACTTCCTTTTGTCTCTCCTAGTTCTTCCAACATGAAAGTTCATTTTTTTTTACTTTCTATTCCTTTCCTAACGATCCCTGACATGGAATTCATTCCCCCCCCACAGCTACAACACACTGAGACACTTCAACATTTTCTTCACACTATCCACCACTACCTTCTTCCCTGATTAGTTCTCCACACTTTGTACCATACATAATTTTATATGGCTCTATTGTATTCTCCATTACTCACCTGTTTTTCTAAACAAAATAATCTCAGACATTGTAACCTTTCCTTGTAGGGAACTGCTGTAGCCCCTTTATCATTTTAGTTGCCCTTTTGTGAACGCTTTCCTGCTCTACAATATTGTTTTTGAGGTGCATCAACCAGAACTATACACAGTATTCCAAGGGCAGGCACACTACAGATTTTGTTAACAGCATTACGATATTGGCAGCTCCCTGATACAGAATTCACTTTTCTTCACAGCTACTGCTGCACATTGACATGTCAACATTTTCTTCAAACTATCCACCACTACCCCAAGATTTCTTTCCTGATTAGTCACTGCCAGTTCAGACCCCATAAGTGGGTCTTATTTTTGCCACAATGTACATCACTTTATACATGCTTACACTGAATCACATTTGCTATTTTAAGTCTGAACTGGTGAATGGGTAAGATCCTTTTTGTTCTTACTACCCTGAACAATTTGTTAACATCAGCAAACCTGGCCACCTCATGCCTGCACATTTATGAATAAGTTAAAAGCACAGGTCCCAATACTAATCCTTGGGGGATCCCACTTCTTAGATTCCTCCTAATAAGGGATCTAAGAACTGTTCATTTATTTCTGCTCTTTGCTTCCTCTTCTGGAACCAGTTAGAGATCCTTAAGAGGACCTCTCCCCTTATCCCATGACTGCTATGCTTATCTAGGAGTCTTTGATAAGGCCTTGATTGAATACAAACACAATACCAGCTAGACCTTTTATATCACCTACAATGCAATGCTCTTCAATGGAATCTATTACCCATTCAACTACCAGTCACCACAGATAAACAAGTCAAGTAACATATGTATGTGAACCCCAGATTAGTTTTCCAACCATTAAGTACTCCTGCAATCTTCTATTTCCCCCCCACACACTGCTTATGCCTATATATAGGACCTGCAGTAACATCTATATAAGTTCTCAGAAAAATGTAGCAGCCAGAACAGGTATTCCATTTATCCCCACGTTACTTACCTTTTATGTGGAGAGCTCCAGAATTGTACTCTGACTTAATTCCTTTGACTTTAGCGAGGAAGAATCTGAAAGGGTTCCCTCCATTCAGCAGATCCCAAGCATCCTGTACTCTGTCAGATGACTCTGTAGATTTGTGACTCAGGGGAAGTTTATGATTTGATGCTGGCTCCTTAGCACCACAACCCTCTTCCTGTCTGGTACTAGCTGTGGCACCTCCTTTCCCTCTTTGCGCTTTGGGAGCAGCCTCATCATCACTACTTGAAAGGCACCAGCCTAAACCTTCCTGAGAAGGCTTCTGTTTTTGAGCTGGAGCCATCTCACATGTTAAACCTTCATTATTACGTTTCAGAGAGGAAGGTTTTCTCTTGTAAGCAGCTTTCCTAGCCTCAGAGCAAGAGTAATGGGGCCCACTACCCTTGTCTCGACCGGTTTGCTGCAGCAAAGAAGTGGAAGGCTTTCCACCCTCAGCTTGCTCATCTGCACTCTCATCACTACTAGACACTGTCCATTTTCCATGTTCACTTTCTTGAGACATATTGTATCAGGACAGTTATGGACGAACAAAGATGATCCTTAGCAGCAGCTCAAAGGCTACTTTTCCCACCTTCTCATGAACAGTCCCATTTGCTATAAAGTCTTTGTTTTCCCTCTCTCACACACGTTCTCCAAAGCCATCCAAAAAGCGTCACGTTGTATTAGGATCAATACTCTTCCCTTCAAAACAATGAACCTCCAGGGCTTCACCTGCTCGTTTTTTCTATGCCAACACTTCACAGTCGGCAGGACCAGCAAGCCACATACGACTTTTTAGAAGCGATTTCTCTGGAGCCAGTTACCAGCCAATTAGCCTAAAGGACTGTCCTGGGTAAACTGGTTCAATCAGCTACTGGGCCGAGGAAGCTCTCTAAACAAGCTCTAAACTCTAAACTGTCTGCTTATCGCGCTCTATATATTTAAATATCTTCGTTCGCCTGGTTGAGATAACCGGGAGTGGGGGGACGGCACAAATTGCGTCTGAGGCGCTTCTTCTTGGAACCGAAAACGAACACGTGATGCCGGTTCTGAACGGAGCCCTGCAAAGCCACCCTGAAGAAGCCGCAATTCCCGGAGGAAGAGGAAGAAATAACAAAAAGCGACCCCTCAAAGCCCGAGAGTGAGAGTATGTCTCCCTCTCTCGCTGTCTTCCTTTTTAAGCTGACCGCCTTCTAGGCGTCAGAGAAGAACACCAACAGCGAGAGGCGGTCCTAAAGACGAAACTTCCTGTTCCGGGGAAGAGTCGCTGTCATTGAGGTCACGATTGACACTTCATCTTGTCCAATGATTCTGCTGCTAAGGAGAGAAAGGTGGGGTCGACGCTTCTTGCCCGCCCCTTTCACCCAATGGCTCTACCTCGCTCTTTTTTTAACCAATCAAGGGTGGTTGCTAATGGGAAGTTGAGTAGGATCGGTTTGATTGTTATGGAGGTCTTTATGCCGGTCTGAGGTACCGTTAGCAATGTGCGCTGCTCATGAAGAGGTAGAGAGTGGAGGTTTTGATGAGTATCGCAGGAAGCGATGGGTTAAGGTAGGTAATGAGGTAGGAGGCAGAGCTTAGTGTTCTTACTCTTGTGTCCCGCTTTTCCTCCTTCCTCCGCTCCCTTTTATTCTCCAGCAACTCTGTGAGGTAGGTTAGGTGGTCACTGGCCTGATGTCATCTAGGCAGGTTCATGGCTCAGTGGGGATTTGAACCTGGGTCTCCCCAATACTTCACCAGTACTCCTAAACATTGTGCCATAATTTATACCAGTCTTCGCCAACCTGGTGTCCTCCAAATATTCTGGACTACAACTGTCTTCAGCCCCACCGGCACCTGCCCGCTGGGGGTGATGGGAGTTGTAGTTCAGAACAATTGGAGGGTGTGATGTTCCTGTATTAATGTATATATGGTAAGTGCTGTTTGTATAGAAGATACATGGTAAGTGGAATGAAAGAGGAGGGGGGAGTAAATGAGCAGTAGAATGCTGGATGATTGGCTGAGTGTTTGGATGGCTGAGAGTATAAATGGAAGGATGACAGTTGAATCTGGGTGGACGTGAGTGGGTTGTTTTGGTGGAGTTTGGAGGTGGGTGTGAGTTGGTGTATGTCAGGAGAGTGCGGAGAAAGAGGGAGGTGGAGTTTGGATTAGTAATAAGTCAAATATCACAGTAATAGATGAAACCATAAGCTTGTAGATCATTATCAAAGTTATCTTGTTATTAATGTTATTTAATAAATACTATTTTGGTTTACCGAAGGCCTGATCCTTGGCTGGGGTTTCAGAGACCAGAAGGGAGGGTAAGGTAATAACCAAGGCTGAAGGGAAACAGTAACAAATGGTGGCAGCAGTGAAGAGGAGAAGATAACATTATAAGTATCCAGAGCAACCCCGAGTTATGAGTTATCTGCATTGATACAAGGGGGTTGGGAACAGCATAGGCACACAGTCACGAATGTAACTGGATAGAGAGACTCAGGCAAGGTCTCTGGGAACATTGGTTGTAGAACGTGACTGGTGGTGCTGCCTAGCAGGGGGATCTATTGAGATCTGTGCTAGAGCGGAGAGAGAAACCATAAAAAAGGACAGTCCGGACTGGTGGAGTCCCTGGTGGTGCCTAGTGAAAGGCAGTTGCCACGAGCAGGTAGGAACCTGACAGGGAGAGCCAGGGAAGGGTGTCACAGAGGGCACCAGATTGCTGAAGGCTGATTTATACTCTGAACTCCGTTTGCTGAGGAGAATGATAAAATCTTAGAGTTGGAGAGGAGTTTACAGATCATCAAGTCCAACCACCTGATCAATTCTGGGAATCCTCAACAGTCAGCTGTTGAAGTCCTCCAGCAACACACTTGCACACCTCACTGACTATTAACTGGTTCCACTGTCAAACTGATCTTACTGTCAAAAAGTGCCTCTAAAAGTTCAAATGAAATCCATCCTACTATAATTTAAGCCCATTTGACCTACTCCTGCCATTTAGGGCAGCAGAGAGAAAACTTTTGCCCTCTTCCATTTCCCAGCCCTTGAGGTGTTTGAAAAGTGTTATAATCCCCCCTAGTCTTTTTCAGGCTAAAATAACTCAGTTTGTTCAGCCTTTTCTCATAGGTCTTTGTTTCCCATACTGCTGTCTGATTCCAGTCTGTCTATATCCTTTTTAAAGTGAGGCTTTCAGAACTGGACATAGTACTACAGATTAGTCTGATCGCTATAGGTCAGAACAAAGTGGAGCTGTTACTTCCCATGACTTGGAAACTATGGATAGATATATGGATGCCACTAGGCCACACTGATTAGGCCAGGCAGTAGCCAAATTATCTTCGGCAGGGGTGAAAGATACTTACTCATTTCTTAAAGTATTTATTTATTTGATTTATATCCCACCCTTCCTCCCAGTAGGAGCCCAGTGCAGCAAACAAAAGCAGTAAAAATATTCTAAAACATCATAAAAACATATAAAATATATTACAACAAAACATCCTTAAAAACATTAAAACATTTTGAAAAACATATTTTTAAAAAAAGCTTTAAAGACATATTTTGTTTTTAAAAAGTTTTAAAAACCTATTAAAAAGCAATTGCAACACAGATGCAGACTAGGATAAGGTCTCTACTTAAAAGACATGTTGAAAGTATTAGTTCTACAGTTGGCACCACATGAACAATTACCCTGGTAGGGGCTGTGTGCCAATTTTCTTTTAGCAACAGCAACCTAAACTGGATATTTGAAATGTTTTGTAGTGTGATTGTAACCATATTTACTGGGAAGTAAAGCTAGCTGTTTCTTAGTAGTAATATGTGTTAATAAAGTCAAACCCTACTCTTCAAATAAAAAGTTCACAGGACAACTTACAAAAATATATCAGACTTAATTATAAATATTTACAGTAAACATGCATGGGATAGCAGCCCTAGATATCTTGGGGGAGAAGGAAGTACAATTGGCTGTCCTATAATAACAGGCATTCCACTACTATGATTTATTCACATGTTTAATGTGTGTTTCACCTAAGGATAGACAACTGGGTTTTGTATTTCCAGATATATGGAATCAGACATTGTATGTGTGGTGTAGTGGTAAAGGTGTTGGACTACGACCTGGGAGACCAGGGTTCGAATCCCCACACAGCCATGAAGCTCACTGGGTGACCTTGGGCCAGTCACTGCCTCTCAGCCTCAGAGGGAGGCAATGGTAAACCCTCTCTGAATATACCGCTTACCATGAAAACCCTGTTCACAGGGTCGCCATAAGTCGGGATCGACTTGAAGGCAGTTTCCATTCATTCCATGTTTCTCCTTCCCAGCTGACCTGCATAGCACTTCACAGAGTCTCCTTTAAATGTCTGCTACAATCTCCTCCATTCTATTTTTAGACTCTTAACAGATGCAAACTCATGGTTTCACCACTAGCCAATCTCCTCCCCACCCCACACACTTCATTTACTATACCTAGCCTGATGAAGAATTCTGGAGAATCTGAAAGCTTGCACATTATTTGCGACATTTTTGTTGGCCTAATACAGGAATTGCCCTAATACGGATTTTATCATTTTTCTTATAGACCAACACATCTAATCTTTACTTTTGAGGTAACATTATTCTTATTTCACAGAGAAATGCAGTGATATGTGAATGACTCATAATTGGCAGCAAAGTGTGTCTGGAATTCCTTGTTTGTAGTTGATATTCCTAAATTGTGACCAAATGCATACTGCTTGCAAATTGACTCCACCAGTTATCAGAGTAAACACTTTGTTGCCATGGGCAAGGCACAAAGATGAGGTCAAATGCATACTGTAGGTTGTAACTGAGCAACTGTAGCAAAGAAATGGAAGCCACTGGTCCCAAGCAGATTGAACTGGATGTGTGCATAGGATGGACTGTCAGTATGATGTGGCCTTCTGATGGAAGACACTTGTGAGGAAACTGGCAAAACAAAAGACAATGGACAGAGCAATCCTCAGTGGGGTCAGAGAGGACTGAAGCAGTGGATCCATCACTGCATCCCAAGCCCTGCTGGCTCATGTAAACCAGGGTGGAAGATGTGGGTAGGGTTCTTCCTTCCTTGATTCTATGCCAGCTCTCGGATGAGACTCTTTGGAGGATTAGCAGGGCTTTAGATCCTCTAGATCAGCCTTTCCCAACCAGTGTGCCGCCAGATGTTGTTGGACCACAACTCCCATCACCCTCAGCCAGCATTGCCAATGGTCAGGAAGATGGGAATTGTGGTTCAACAACATCTGGAGGCACACTGGTTGGGAAAGGCTGCTCTAGATTGAAAACCACTGGTGCCCCACCCCCAGAACACCCAAATTGGGTCCATATGTTTGCTACCACTGATTAGGAGAACTGCCAGCAGTAGCTTTTGCCCACCTAGGCACAGCTGCTGCCTCTGCTGCTGCAGCAGATCCCCTCCCTCCAGCTATGCAGATGCCATCCTAAAAAAACCCCATATTCAATGGGGGGGGCAGAGTAGAATTGCATTCAGAGACTGAATTTCTGATCTACAAAGTAATCCTCTTACATATTTGCTTAGAAGTAACTCCTCCTGTGTTCATATCAGGCTTCACTCCCAATAAATGTGTTTAGAATTTCAGCCTTGGACACACATTACATCACCCCAGGAAGAGATGCTTGTCCCTCCACCTTCTTAAAAATTTTTTGCAAAGAAATGTGGCAGTTTTCCTGGGTGATTTATCTGTTACTCAACTATTATTACACTTAGAAAGTTTGTTTTTGTTTTTCATATCAGTACTAGAATTTCTTTGAATTCTTGAGTTGTCTATTTGTTGTGGGAGTGTCTAAGAAGTGAGAATTGCTTCTTGCTCACCTGCGGTTGGGCCTATAATCTCTGTTGTATTTATAGATGATATCTAGGCATTAAAATACTAAAAGCTATTGGTTGGTCCTTTTTGTGTTTATTTAAAAAGTCTGAAATTGTCCTGGTGTGTTTTCAGGACGTGATAATTTGCTCATGCATTTCATTAACAGTTTTCTCCACAAAGTGCTTCTGCTGATAATCAGTAGGCAATCAGCCATTTTTCATTTCTGTTTGAGTTACTTCATAAGCATGTTCATGCATGATGCTGTGATGGATATAAAGCTAACAAGCAAAGATCACTATTCACTGGTGCAAGCATTTAATGGGAAATCTGGTTATTTGATACACTCTTTCAGTATTTTATTTTTCACATGTATTCAAAGTATATTCGAATATTTCTGAACTGTTGATGTCTCTGTAGTCTTGCCATAATCTAACTCAAGATTGCTTTTGACAGCATTTTCCTTATGCTTTTGTGGATACTTTAGTGGTTATTAAAAAGTAAAATCAGTAGTTGTTGAGGACAGAAATTTGAGATGAAAAAGTGGATCCTTGTTGTAGGCTCTCTTAGTAGTCTTTTCTAGATCCTAAATATATAATATTTAACCATGGTTAGAGACTATTTTTACCTTTAAGGCCACTGATGCACAGGCTATAAGGCAGATAGAGTAAGAGAGTGCTGCCAACTCAGCAACTGGGAGGGGGGCAGATGAGGGACATACCTTTATCAGAGGGAGATAGATGAGATAGGTGCAGGTGTGCTGTTACTGATTGCCCAGTCATTCCTTGTGTGGGTGCAATCTTGCAAGATAGTGATATAAGGCCATGCAGAGCCCACTTGGTCGCCCCATCACATCTCCTTGTTTTAAAGGCATGGATGGTCCACCCCTTGGTTATTAGTCAGCAGTGGCAGCCTCTTTCTATCTCCTGTCCCATGCCTCTCCAGCCTAACCCTGTTTGTTGACTCAGGCCTTTTCTGATGTTTAGGAGGGTTATCCTGTTCAGCTACTGATTGTGTTATTTTTAATTGATGGAATTTTATGTGTTGGTTGTTTCCTGATTTTTTTGGTGATGTTTTGTTATACTTGTAAACTGCTTAGAGATTTTTTTAAAAAAATGTTAAGCATTATATAAATTATCTAAACAACAAATAAATAATTTTAATGGCAAAAAAATCTAGTTCTCTAGATCACTGTTCTCCCTAAACATCTTTACTATTTTATTGTAGTGGGATAAAAAGCTTTGGACATTTTGAGTTAAAAAGTGATATAGCAGTGTTTTAAGTAAATAAATTACATTTGGAGATAATAAAATCATTCAAATAAAATATCCAGTTAGATCTTCAAAGCATTACTTGCATGGGTCCTATTAAAATGAATGAATCTTGCAACTAAATAAAATTTTAAGGATCATAGACTTTTAAAACGCACCAAACTAGAGCTAGGCAGTGACTTCTTCTGTAACATGTGCAGGATTAGACACAAATGTGGCTTCAAGATAAGTGATGGTAGCTTGTTTTAAAATCATCACGAACTTATTTGTTGTCTTTAGGCATTTGAGGCATGTGATGAAGGCAACAAAGGATATTTAAACAGAGAGGACTACAAGATTGCAGTAGTGATGTTGTTTGGCTATAAGCCCTCAAAGGTACAGTTTATTTTCTTCCTACCCTGTCTTGAGTATTGGCATATTCATTAAATGCCCTGAGTACATAAAACCCATAAAACAATTAAATAAATCTTCTATAGTTTATGTTTCTTCAGGTATATTAAGTCTTCAAAGGATTGGATTTTTTTAACAAATTTCAGGAAAATGTCAAATGGAAACGTTGCCCCCCCCCCCGGAAAAGATTTGTCCAATGCATTTTTAACCAATTTGAACAGATTTTGGTTTCATACTTAACACAGATTTGAATTGGAATAATGCCTTTTGTTACCATGAGGTGTCGCTGTTAAATGCTTTTCTTAGTGATTTGAAAAGTAGCTGATTTAAATTTGTATGATATTTTCCAGCCACTTTATTAAATATTGTAAGGCACCATTAAATACAGTGGATTCTGAGTAAATATGCATAGTATTTTACTGTATGTCTTTAATCTGCCATCCATTTGTTCCACATTTGTTTTACTTATTCTAATAAATTAAATTACTTCTGGATTACATTCCAGCTACTGGTTCAAAATAAGGTTACCAGTGAAAGTATATTTTACTTTCACATAGTTATATACCATTTCTTTCTGTAGAGAAAGATGCTAGACATGCTACCTTCATTAAAACATGTAATAAATGGCCTGATAAGTATTAAGGAAGCAAGCAAGTGACTGAGAGGAAAACTGAAGAAGATTATAAAATCACACATTTAGATTCATTTTTTAGCTTTTTTCCCATTTCAAAAGTGTGATTTTATAGTCTTATTCAGATTTTATTTCTTTTGTAAATGAAGACCCTTTTGTAACAATTTCCCTCATAGCATACATCTTTTTGGAGTGAACTTGTTTCTATGCAAACTGACAAACGTCAGCCTAAATTGAATGATGTTCAGTTTATTTGATAACTGACAGGCTATGCACCCTAACTTTCCTTTTTGTGTACCACTGTTGATCTCTTGTCCATTCTTAAACTGGTTAAACTGTAACCCTTATCAATTAAAGCATAATGGGTGACACCCAAGGATGTTTGCCTATCTACACAATGGAACTCCACTTGCACAATCTGCTCTGCAGGTCACCTACTCCAAAGCAGATGTTGGGGTGCAGAAGTGGGGGTTGCAGGAAAGGAAGGAGAAACCTTGTGTGAATGAATGCCTGCTCACAATATGTTGAATCTCACACAATACTAAAAACAAACATTTATTTGTTTTAGAGTGGTCATAGTTTGACCTTACTGCTAGCCAGAAGGCAAGCATCCACATAAAAAAATCTGCTTTTTTATTGAGATACACAACCAAATGCACAATCACTTGTGGGTAGTCTTGGTTTTAGAGGAATGTATATTGGCACACACATTTTGATTGGCACCATCTTTACTGTAGGACCAGTGAGGGGTGTAAGGAGCTAGACTTGGACAACGTGGGCCTAAGGATGTGCTTCCTCCAAAGTCAATTCTACCCTCCTTCTCACATGGTCCTTTACAAGTGGGCAGTCCCCTCACAGCTGACAGGGTTGGCTTCAATCTGGCAAGTTCTTCCTTTGCCTGGTGGCTCTGCAGCAGCTTTGCTTCTCCATGGTCCCTTTTACTGCTGCACCACACTTAAGCCAAAGTTTGACTTAGCATATTGTCCAAAGCTGCCTCCTCAGGTTCTTGGCTACAGCCTGTGGTTAGTGAGGAGAGAGCTTAATCATGAGTCCCAGTTTGGATAACATGCTAAATCATATCTTGACTTAGTTTAACATGGCATGGTAGCAAAATGGATTGGGAAGAAGTAGAAAGGCTGCAAGATCTTCTTCAGGAGCCCACCCATTTGTGCTGTCTGTTTTGTTTAGGGTCTCATGTGAATCAGCTCAATAGGAGTTCAGAATACTTAACTGGATCATGTCCTTAATTTTCAGGCATCTGAATCAAATATTTTGAACTAAAAATGATCATGGATGGGAATATTACAATATTTTTACAGAAACGTCTCATGTACATATAGAAAATGAATAATGAATTGAAAAAATATACAAGTCATTCCTTGATCATGTCATTTTTGTCTATTTTAGGTGGAGGTGGATTCAGTCATGGCGTCTGTGAAGCAAAATCAATCTGGTACTATGCAAGCATCAAACTTTTGTCTTCTCTCTCAGAGTGACAGAATTTTAAAAAATATTTAACTAATTACTACATTTGTGAGAAGCATATTGGACAGCGGCTTAAAAATATGTGTTTTGGTTCACTTTTGGTAGACAATGTTCATCTAAACCCTACAGATAGAATGCTACCCATCTCAATGAAACTAGTGAACTTCTCTAAAACACTCCCCTCCCCCTTTATTGTGGTGTAGACCTGAAAGTCAGGAGGTCCGATTTCAAGTCACATGGGAGTTGGAAACTGGATGACACTAGTAATCACACTAACTTCAACAGGGGTATATACATTTCTTAAACAAATAATACTATGAAATATTAGTGTGACTGTTACTTAAAACTCCGCAGAGCTGTTAACTTCATAAAGGCTAAAGCAAAATTCATAGAACGATAGTATCAGAAAGACAGCTAAGCCTGATTAAAATGTAATAGAAAGAGGGAAGGGGAAATGGCATCTAGGCAGATATCAAGAAAGAGTACAGCAGGGGGGAAAGAGGAAGGAGGAGGGAAAAGTAGGGGACCTTAGCTCAGTGGTAGAGCATCTGCTTTGCATGCACAAGGTCCCAGGTTCAATCTCTAGTATCTCCAAGTAGGGCTGGAAAAGACCCCTGCCTGAAGCCCTGAAGAGCTGCTGCCAATCAATATAATACTGAGCTAGATTGGCCAATGGCCTGACTTGGTATAAGGCAGCTTCACATGCTCCAGAAAGGGTTCCATTGCTCAGAGAAAGAAAAGGCAATTTTAAAAGGGACGTGTTACACCGTGCACTTATCTCAGCAAAAGTAGCTTTTAGAAGTGCCTTTTAGGAGAGGGATTATAAAGAAGATTTAATGCAGTTTTTTCCAGTTGCATTAGGAGCAAGGTTTTTTTTAAAACAAAACAAAATCAGTCTTTCAGTTTATATAATGTGTGTATACATACCAACTTCTTCTTGACAGCATCTTTGATAATAAGATGAAAACTTGAAATTGAAACTGAATGGAAACTTGAGTTCAAACAAACACACATCTATCTCATCAGTGTAAAATATTTTTACTATGCCCCACAAACCCTTTAATGAAAAATGAATGAAAACCAGATGCTACTTAAGATTCCTCTATGACTCAGCTTTTTTGAGATGAGAAAAGCCAAGTGTGATCTTACCTCTAGACTATGGCCTTGTTAGAGGATTTTGCAAGAGACTGTTGCATGCAAGATACAATTCTATCTTTTATTGGTCAGAGTGACAGCCTAGCTCAGGATTCTCTCATGATTTGTCAGTGCAGTTTTTCTACAATAGGCATGGATAATCCTGTGTTCTGATTTGAGTGAGCCTCCCAGACATTGTGAAATTGTACAAACATGATTTCATATTGTCCTGTGTTTTCTACATTCCTAAATCGGTCCTGAAAGCTCCTGTGTGGATCTGGCTTCAGACTTATGTGAATCCTTTAAGCCACTAAACTGACAATGTATGAAGAGCCCTGCGTGATCAGACCAAAGACCAGTGTAGTCCAGTATCCATTTTCCAAGTGAAGCCAGCCATATGCCAATGGGAAGCCGATAGGCAGGACATGAGCACAGTAACCCAACAGTGTGTGTGTGCCCACATGCTTATAAATAGTCCGTTGAATAAATGAAGGTAAAGCATAAAAAATGTAGAAAGGAAATACAGTAGAATATCTCATCTGCTAACTCTGTAACCAGTACAAAAGGCCTGTGTTCATAACATTTACAGCCCTGTTTTACATTCATAAGCCTGAAACATAAGCTGGTGAGCTGGAGAATTTAACTTTATTTAATGCTCAGAGGAATACATATTGGGAGATCAGTGTTGGTTGCAATTCTGTTAAGCATGGGTCAATTCATAATGTACATCCATGTCTTGTAATCCTTGAAATGGACAACATCCCCAATGCTCCAAAGCAGATTTTGGAGTTGCACGGGGGTCTGCGAGAGGGAGGAAAGGAAAGGTAATTCCCATTTGTGCAAGTGGATGCACAAGAGGCACATTGCAGTTGGATATCGCCCATAGCTTTTCCATGAGTGAATTGTAAAAACATTAGGATCAGCAGTTCATAGTGTGCAGCAAGTAGAGTTAAGGACTGTGTCCCTGTCCCTACCTGTGTAAATAATAAGATGTGGAAATGAATCCTATAGTTCTTATATTATTTAATATTCACTAATAGGCAAAAAGCCTTGCGGTTTAAGAACGTACCAATAGCCAACAGATGTTTCTATCAAACTTTAAAAGACAGGGAAATTGGGCAGCTATAGTGAATGCACCAGGGAAGCAGGAGACCTGACCTCCTCTCTGAGATATTGTACTGCCCTACAAAGTTGTCAAAATGCAAACTCAATTTGGGTTGGTCTTTCACAGTCCAATCCACTTCCTGTGTAGCTTGGAAGAATTTGGTAACATGTGCCTCTGAGCATATGGTGAACTATCCTCTTCCCACTTATCAGAGAGTACACCATACTAAACTCAATAAGACTTATTTTTGAGTAGACATGTAGGATTGCAGAGTAAGGCTGCAGTCTTATGCACACTGACTTGAGAGTAAGCTCTGTTGCACATAGTGAGACCTGCTTCTGATAAGCATGCAAGGATTGCACTCCTAAAGTGCTGTGCTACTTGAGTTGCAATGAGCAGCATTTGATATATGGCAATTTCTCCATTTTTTTAGGTGTATCACGTGAACAATTTATAAATCTTATGAGTACAAAGAAGGCTGCACATTTTTGCCACAGTGAAGTAAGGCAGCTCTTCACTGCTTTTGACAGACAATGTAAGTTTTGCTTCCATGTGGAATAACAATTTTGCATGTCTTATTGTTTTGTTTTTACTCTTCCTCTGAGGAGTTCAGGGTGGCATACAAGCTTCTCTTCTATCAGTGTTTTCCTTACAACAAGGCTGGCAGACAGTAGCTTGCCAACGTAACCCAGTGAGCTTCATAGCTGAAGGGGATTTGAATCTGGTTGTCCCCAATCCTAGTCTGACACTTTAACCTCTATACCATACTGGTTCTCTATTTAAGCACAAAAAGGGCTCAAGAAAAGCAGTAATCCTACAAAAAGCACAGGTTATTGGCAGTGCAGGGAACCTTTGGCCCTCCAGTTGTTGCTGAACTACAACTTCCATGCCTGCTGCAGGTGATAGGAGTTGTAGAACTAAATTCTCTCGTCTATGTGCTCATGAGATGTTATGCAACTTTTTTAAAATAAAGAGATGTACTTGCATTCTCAGGGACATTTCCTGTTTCCCTCCTGATATTATGGAGCCCTTGGTTCCAAGCTTTATGGGTGTCTTTTCCATGATTTATAAATACACTTCTTTTCTAAATATTTAAACGTCTTTCAGCGTACCGTTTCTCACCCTCTCTGTCAAGGTAAAGGATTTTTGTCTTTAGAAGATTTCAAAAAAGCCTTCCATGTTGTTGCACCCAAGTTGCCAGAAAGGATTGTAGTTGAAGCATTCAGGTAAGATGAACAGAATCATTTGGTTATGTTTTTAACAGAAAGATGTGGCTCATTCCAGTCCACTGCAGGCTTTGAACCTACAAGCGAAGGGGGCATAACAGAGCTGTGTTTTCTCTTCCCCCACAGCATGTACACAGAGAATGGGAAACTCGTACACCCCTCGTATAATCCCTCTGACAAAAGGCATCTAACAATATTTTAAAACAATAAACACAATAAAAATAATTAAAATGTAAAACAAAAGCTCTAAATAGTAAAACAAACTAAGCAACAATAATAAAATCAGTTTGCAGAAAACACCAAAGAGACTATAACAGCAACACTGAGGGCCTGCCTAACTGAAATGGATAAAGAGTTCCAAAAGCAAGGCACCACAACTGAGAAACCTTCTGAAGTGGAACAGGGATGAGGGCACTCTGAGCACAATCTCCAAAGAATATCTTAAGGGTCAGACAGTATCCTATGGTAGTAGGAGGTCCAATTAGCTCCCAGCACTGTCTCCATTAACAGCCATTCCACTTGGCTGCATCTGGGGGAGAGGTGATATAGTGGTCCTCCCTTGATTCAGCTGGAGTCAACTCCTGTATGACTCCTCCTCTCCTGCAGTAACTGTTCCACCTAGTCATTATGTAACTTCATTATGTAATGCTAAGAAAATGGTATGAACATCATTATGTATCAGAATAAATAAGTAATAGATCTGATGCACATCGGAGCACCAATGCCTTTTATCCACATGGCATTGTTTTCAGTGGAATATGAATTTGAATGCAGTCAGTACTCTGACACATGTAGTCACTTGTTAATACCTTTTAAAAAAATACAACCAAAGTTTGATGAAAATAAATGTATATTTATTGACATTGTATGAAAATCATTTAATATCTTAATGTTTTGTATTTGGTTGTGTTCTGCAATTGTCTTTGGACTAAGCAATAAACATATTAATTAATTTAGGAGTTTATATACTAAAAATTGCAGGTGGTGATTTAAAGGTTAAAAAGGAAACTAATAATTGTTAGATCACACAGATCCAGATTCAGTTTCTCTTACAATTATGAGATGATGCTAAGAATTTGGGTGTGAGAATCATTTTTCTTGAAGTATAGAGCACGTACAGTAGTACGCTATACTGGCTACTTTTGAATTTGCAAATCTCTAATAAGTTTGTCTTAGAGATTGTGCAAAATGTGTGTTGTCCTCTGTCTGCCGTAGGCAAAATATGTTCAAATAATTTCATAATCCAGAACATTAATATAAAATGAAGTAATTCCACACACTCCAAAACAGAATTAGGGATGACCAAGTTTGTGGATACATCAAATTATTCAAGGTGCTAGAAACAAAAAGGGATTGAAAAGAGCTCCAAAAAGATACCTTCAAACTGGCTGAATGGGTATTAAAATGGCAATGCAATTCGTTATAAGCAAATATAGAGTGGTGCACATTTGGGGCAAAAAAAATCCTAACTTTACATATACACTTACGGAATCTGAAACCAGGAAACAAATCTTGGGGTCATGGGATAGCTCAATGAAAATATCGGCCCAGTGGCCTGGTTCACATTGCACAAGTAAGCCAAACTATAGGTTAGCAGGACCACACAAGCATGCAGGTTCCTAGAGGGGAACTTGTCACCACTTGCTTCTCCCTAGTCCTTTTTGCTTAAGTTATCCAAACTCAGGCTTTACCTGTTTCCAGACTAGCCACAAGCTATAACAGTGGCAGATGCAGTTGGTTAGGGGCTCCACAAAAGGCACCCCCAAATGACACACCATTTCAAATTAGGAAAGGAACAACCTGGAAGCCAAGTATAAGAAGCTAATAAGTGCTTCAAAATAGCATCCTCACAGGATGGGGGGGGCAGAAATTAAGACAGATAAAATAAAATATATGCCATGTGTTCTGAAGACATGATAGTAAAATACACTGCACAGGTAGTATAGCCAGTGCTGATTATATGAAGCACTTGTGGACATAGTATACTATTACATGGACTATCATTCTTTGAAAATTAAAAGTTTTGTATGGCTTAGGATAGATTAATTTAAAAACTTACAAAATCAAAATCCAGCAGTGTGTATCTCATGACTCAAGAAACAGGGCAAGGGATGTGGGGAGAGAGAGAAAATACACTCTATTAAGTTGAGTGTTGCTGTTTTCTATTCTTGCTAAGCCTCTCTAGTTGCTGCAAAGTTTTGACATGCAGGAAAAATTCTCAAGGGTATAATTAGTTAGAAAATGTTTCGTACTGAAGGGCAAAGCACAAGATATGTTGTATTACATGCTGGGCACTTAAGCATGTACATCATACTTATACAAACAAATCCAATAGTTGCCTGCTGAGGGCAAGATACAGGTGGTTGTATGAGCTGTTACATGAGTCAGCGTGTGTGTGTGCATGTGCATGCATTCATTTATGTTTTTGAAATAGTGTTTATGTAAACATATCTCCCTCCCACTGGGAAAAAATGTCTTTCAGTTTGTTATGAGCAAAATATTCTTTAGGAAATGCATACCATCAAAGTTTTATCAACATATGCTGTACATGAATCTTCACAGAGCATGTGGAACACCAGAATGAAAAAGCATTCATAGATCTGTTGAACCATTTGGTGGTGCTAAATAGCATTTTAGAGGCAAGTAATGATAAATGATATAAATAATTCCAAACCATAGTATGTGTTTTCAATATTATTTCATGAAATTAAGAATATTCCTCTTCTTTTTGCATGAAATTTCTTTTCAAAATAATTTTTTAAATTTTTATGTTACCAGTACTGAAGTCTATGTAATATCATTATTAGTCAATATCAGGACCCCTCCCGTGGTCACCACCCTGTCACTGTCCCCCTCAGGGTCCTGCTCTCCAAACAGTTCTCTCACCAGCCCTAGCACAGATCTCTCAAGATCCCACTGCTAGGCACCACCACCTGACACTTTCTGTAAACAATATAGCCTTGAGACTGTGCCTTAGTCTCTTCCTGGCCTATTGCTACGTTGTGTCTGGGTGCACTTACAGGTCACAACTCCCCTGTATCTTTGTGCCTATAAAGATTACAGCCCTGGGTTGTTTTGGATTCCTGCTGATGTTACACAGTCTCTTCACCGCTGCCACCATTGATACTGTTTCCCCACCTTGGTATATGCCCAGCCCACCCTTCTGGTCTGTGTAAACCCAGCCAAGGATCAGGCGTTTTGGTAAACCAAGAACTATTTATTTATTTACACAGGGAATAACAAGATTACTTAAAGGTCCAGTCAACATGTGTGTGGTTTCATAAGATGTGTTACTCTTTATATTCCTTAGTCATAAATAACCTGCCTCGCTACCCACCTAAATCCAGTCCACCTCTCCAAAACCCAGAACCAACCACCACTCTCCAAAACCCCCTCTCAGCACTCGAACCCCCTCACAACTGTGATCCTCCTATTTATACCTTTAGACACCCAGACGCTCAGCCAATCATCATACAACACTCATCAAGATTCCAACCCATGTACTCCCCCCTCTCACTCAGTCTACTACCACATATACCCAAACTTACCATATTTACAGTAATTACATTTTCAGGGGCATCATAGTCAACAGATCAGAAATAATACCAAAAATAAAACTATGTGCCATAATGCTAAGTACAGAGCAAAATATAAAACAAGGTATATCAAACATGCCATTGGCTGAAATATACATGTATATAAGATAACAAATGAACTAAGTAGCCCCGTAAAATTATCCTTCCAAGTTGAGATAGCTGAAATCTTTTTACATATGTAACCATTTATTTCTCAGGTGAGTTTGGTGTTGAGCTCATTATTTGGCCTAGACTATAGAACATATACAATTGTAGCAGTGAATACACATCCATTTCCTTTTATGTTATCTATTGTCTCAAGCCTGAAATGTGCATCAGACCTTTTTTGCAGGCTAAATCCACAGAAGTACTATGTTGCAGTCTTATGACTTTCCCTCCTTCTCTTTCTTCCCTTCAACAATCAACCAAGCCTTGCAAAGAGCAAGTATACTAGGAACTAGGTTGTTGCATAGCACAGGACCACAATTCCTGCTAGGATTTGCAACTGCTCAGAGCAGTCACAGCCTCTTTGACCAGGGTACCACTGGCATAGTTGGATGGCTTTGGGGCCCTTGTCAGTATTGAGCATCCTGGTATGCCTTGTTTTGCTGGCTGATTTGGCTCTCTGGGGTGGTGGGCCGAAAGGGGAGGCAAGGAATAATCATGTTAATCCTGAAGCTCTTTTGTTGATTGCTAATGTATGGACTAACTTGATGTTTTGCTAAAATGGAGCCAGTACTGGTTCTGGTTGGTTGGTTGGATACTTAGCCTTCAACTGCATATTCTTCGTTAGCACAGATTTAAATTGATCTAGTGGGTCAGGAAAAATAATCTGACAATAAATCACAGTATTTCAGCAAAATATCCTGTGTGTTATGTCTTAATTCAAAATGGGTATCTCTTCTGCAAGATGTCATTCAGAGAGCAGTTAGCTTAGGCATTCTAGGAAATGCTTGCATCCTTTGTTGTGAGGTGCTAATTTTATGTTTGTTTTTCAAGTGTGAGTCCATGAAAAAGAATTCATGGAAAGAAAGAGAAACTGGGCAGCCCCCCCCAAAAAAGGCAAAGTGTTTCCTCTTCTTCTACCCTCCTTCTGTACCTTTCACCCACACTTCCTCACCTTCATTCAGCTAAGGAGATCTGCGTATAGCAGTAAACTCCCTGCATGCATAGCACTTGTTGGTTTGTGAACCACAGGCATAAATGGAATGATGTCCAACTGAGTGTGGGTTCTTGAGACAAATGAGGAGATCCCCTCCCACATGTCAGCATGCAGGGATCTGCTTAGTTTTTCAGGACATCTGTCTTCATGAAGCTGGCTTTGAGACCAACCATTGTAGCCTCTCAATAAACACCTGTCTCCAAGGGGCTGCAGTAGATTTTCGGGGACTCATCTGTTGAAGTTGACTCCAGAGACAGCCACCACCATTACTGCCCCTCTGGTTGGGCCAGGAAGTACTTCCAACAATGGGGGATTGGACTCTGAGAGCAAGTGCTTCTCCAAGGCTAATTCTTGCCCATGCCCTTTTCAACTGTGGCAACATGTTCCACCTTGCATTTTAAAAGATCCCGTGGGATGTATTGTGGTAGCATCATCTGAGCCCAGTTCCCTTCCTTCTTTAAGCCCCAGCATGAAAGGAGGCAAGTTGCTTGTTTCCTTTCAGCTTAGCAGAAGGCTTGCAGCTGCACACTGCTCTAATGCTGTCAGTGTTTAAAGCAGCATGAGAGCAGCACTGATGCGTAACCTTAGCCTCAACTGACTTGGATGTATATCTATGTTTCTTAAAGTAAGACACATTTTTTCTGTACACTTCAGGAATCCTCTGCTATATAGGAGTATACTCCTCATTAGTCGTTTCCTCCATTCCCTATCCAGTGAGTGTACATGCATTCATTTTAGTAATAAGGGAGTAATATTTACCTATTGCTGTCAAGAAAATATCTAAGAAAATATCACCTGTAACATTTTTGTTGAGAGGCAGGCTTAATCACAAGTTATTCAAACTAAATTGTTCATCATGCACATTTTTTAAAAATTTAATTTTGCTAGTTTGCTACTAGAGTGAGTGATGTGATGACAAACATGTGGAAAAGCGGAGCCTATTCTGCAAGTAGTATCAATCGAGCAAATAAAACTGCAAGAAGAGGATTCTGCAGGTCAATTCCTGTATTGTGTACAGAAGCTTGTTTATATAAGAGGTAAAAAAAAAACCTGCACCATGCATTAGGGTAACCCACAAAGCCTATGGTTTACCCCATAAGAATCTCTACATGTCTCAGCTTTCTGCACTATGTACTGCGCATTGAGCAGGTGCAGCAGCCTGCCTGATGCCACTTGCTGCATCTGTGGCCAGGCCCTCCCTTAGCATGTGCGGGGCCCAGGGCAAAAGCATAGTTGGGGGCCCCCCACATTCTTTCTCTCTATATATATCCTTTCCTCCAGGCACGGCGGAGGCTTTGTATTTCTGCTGCTAGGAGCTTGTGGCTGCGGTTCCCTTTTTTGCAGCCTTCGTTGGCGGCGGTGGCAGCTTTGTATTTTTTGGCTGCGGCTCCCTTTTTTGCAGCTTTTGTTGTAGACTCGCTTAGCGTTTCTCGCTGCAAGGTTTTCTCCTTCCCGGCTCGCTACTGCGGCTGTCAGGAGACCGCTGCTGCACCTTTTCCTTCTGGCTCGTTTCTACACTCCCCTCAGCTCACTACTGTGGCTGTGAGGAGGACGCAGCGGCTGCTTTTATATGCAGATCGCCAAGCGCTGTGCGGGGCCCCCCAAAGTGTGGGGCCCGGGGCAACTGCCCCGCTTCCTGGTGCCTAGGGGCGGCTCTGTCTGTGGCTCTTTGGATCAGGATATGTGAGATGACATTAAGCAGACACAGATAGTACATCCTATTGTATTCTGCATTTTTTGCTGATTTACACTTGGATGATCACACACTAGAGGCATACTAATGCCTGGAATATTTTTGTCTGCTCTGTTCCAAAATGACCGCATTGTTTCTTTCCTATAATTATTCAGTAATGCGAAAATAACCTGGTTTTGTGTAGATAATCTTCAGTCGAGATCTTGTGCTCTTTATGAAATTTTGATTTAGACGTGTACTGCAGAGCAGAGTGAATATCAAACATTCATCCTCCCATGGCTAGTTGCCATGGGAACATAGTACACAGTGCAATGTCATTCCAGTTCTTGAGATGTCTGCAGTAGTTTTTCTTTGTTGCTTTCCATTCTAAAGCCATTGTATTGCAGCCTACATATTTAAATGTGCATGCAGCTGTATGTACATGTAGCATCATCTTTGCAGAATAGTCTCCAGCGGCTGACACATCTGCCTGCGCGCATTTCTCTTAACTGATAATTCTTGAGTGGGTCTGTTTTGTAAAACAAAGCAAAAGTTCACAGTTCTTCCCATTTTTATTCTATAGAATGAGATGGAAAATATATCTTAGCCCAAACATGACATGTGGCCCACAAAACATGTGCTCTGAAAGGAGGAATTGGCCCCTACTGGACACTAGCTTACATTAGACAATACAGATTCAGAGAAAAGAATTCCCTTCTCTTTCCTTGCAGCCTTCTGTATCCTTTCCTGACATAGATTATCCATCTGCTCCAGTGGTTGCTCAGATATTACTAATCTGATGCAGAAAAAGGAAACGTTTGACAGGGTCACTGGGGGAAGATATTACTGAATTCAACATGCTGAATGTAAATTGTTTTACACTTTTATATGAATGCTATTTCTGTGTTTTAGGCCACAATTGACTATTAAACAAGGAGTCCATTTCCTCCTGTTTGTTACCTTATTCATCCCACTCTTAATCATCTATTAAAAAAGCAAAACACAAACCTTGGTGTGCCTTACAGTGGGCAGGGAGTCACTGCTTTTGTTGGGTTTCACATTTTAAATTCAGATAGTTTAGATTTTGCCAGGTATCCTATAATTTCAAATATAGATTGGGGTTAGCATTCTTTATATTCCTTAAATGTTCCCACCTTTCTTGAATTTGGGAAGAGGGGTCTCCAAAGTGTGATCCTGTTCTTCTTTTCTTTGGGTGACCCAACCAGTCATCTCTTAATAAGCCCACCATGGCTACTTTCTACTTCCTTCTTTTGCCTATTTCCTGGACCAACATTAAAACTAAACTCATTTCACTGTGAAGGACTAAAAATTTGATTTGAATAAAATTTGTGACCTGACCCTTGCTAAGGATCCCTGATTTGGCCTAATCAGCTAGAATGATTATCAATTACCAGTGAACTCCCCTTCAGCTGATATTCACAGGATGAGGATTCTAGATCTTGTGAGAGGGTAACACTCATTTACCCCAAGAAATTCTCAGTGAGACAGTTAACACAGCTCCCTTTATTTTCAATGACAGATTTGATACAGAAAAGACAGATTAGAAATGTGCAAAGATCACACATTCTCAGCAAAAGCATTCTTCATACCAGAAGTAACAACATCCTAAGCAATATGAGAGGTAACTTGATCATCTCATGGATAAACCAACAGGGCCTCTTCCAAGGAAAGAAGGACAACTTTGTCTCACTTGGATCCTTCTGTATTATTCTTTCCTCCCACAGTCTGAACTAAACAAAGTACTGACATTTACTAAAAACAGGTGTGACTGCATCCCAATGTTCCATGGAAAACCCCAAAATGTCATGTCCATCCCTTGACAAATTACATCACTGGGCTGGGTTCACCTGAACTTCAGAAACAGTTTTGCATAATTTCCTTATAACGTTATATCTCTGTCTGTACCAATAATCCAAACATATCAAAATTACTTCCCCTTTTCTTAATTTTGGTTAAAACATCACCCCTCCTGTTCTCGGAGCCCCAAGACATACCAGCACTAACCACAAGAGTAGCCCAAATATGTCAAGAGAACTTTCTTTTTCTTGCTTACAAATCTCAGGTTCTACTTTCTTGTTTCATTCACCAATGACCTTTAAAACTTATGTTGGGTATATTTGACCATGCTATATATTTTCAAACAAAAAATAAATCCTATTGATCTAACAAAGCAATACCATGGATATATAAGATTCCTGCATATGTCAAATGTGTGCGTGTGTGTGTGTCTGTTCCTTGACCAAGGCTTAACCAGGTGAAGACAAAAACTAATTGTACAGTTATAAATGGGAAACTAATGATTTGGGGAAAGTTTCATTAATCTTCCTGTGAGTCTTTCTATAGCTGCTCTTCTTTTACATGGATTAAGTTTCATATATTGCATTCTTAACTGCACTTATATGTAAGCATGTTATATCAAAATCAATGGGACACTTCAACATAAATGTGATTAAGTCTGAAATGTTAGAAATTTTATTTTGCCAATAACATCATCCATGCTTTTTCCTTTAAGCAGTTACGCAAACTGAATGTTATTCAGTCTGCAACACAAGGGAAATAAACCTAGGATTTATGGGCTGCCTGTGCTCAGAAAACCAAATATATTCTTAAGTATATATTCGTAATATATTCTTAACTTTTTCAGTCATTAATTTAGTGAATTTTGCTAGAGGTTTTGTAAACCTCTTGCTATGCCAGTATTTTGTGCTTATACAGTTTTCTTACATCTGATCTTTCTGTATACGTTAGTATCTTGTAAAGTTAAGAGAATTGTTGATCTATTTGCTGCAGAAAAAGAAACGTGACTCATTAGATCATTATCCAATTGATAGTTTTCATTGATTTAATCTAATATAGTCTGAACTCATTTTTCTTTTTCTTCAGGCTTCCTTATGGTTAATTCTGTATCCTATTATTCCTTTTTTTTAGAATATTGTATGTGTGCCACTCATTCCAAATGCATCCTAACTATAGAAATGGCACTGTATGCTATGCCAATATGCTGTGGTAATTCTTATTAGCAAGTACAGATCAATATGTACAGTGTTCTTTCGATGAGGCAGAAACATTGGCAGCGCCAATGAAATTTTAATTGGAATTAACAAATGGAAAGCATTCATCTCGTAATTTTGATCTGTAATCATCCTAAGTATAAATTAGATGGCTAACTTCCAAATGTTTGGAGATGCATACCATATCTTTAATACTAACACTATGATTCTCATACACATTTATAGTTGGATGCTAAATTCAGGTCGGTCTAGTCAATGAAGGGTCATGAATGTATTTTAACTAACAAGCATTTAATTTTCCAATTTGTCCTTCTGCCCTTGCCTATGTGGTATTGTGTTTTCAAAGGACTGTTCTCAGTGGCTAAACTAGTGGATTTACTAGCTGCATTTGCACATAACACAATGCCATAATTTAGTTATACGTAGTAGTCTTGGGCTTGTCTACTCCCTTCTCCCCTCTCCTTCACTGCAGTTATAGGAGGAGATCAGAAGCTTTTGCTTCTGTTTTCAACTAACCATATTTTTTCATTATTTTGGATCTGATGTGACACTAAACCATGGTTTAGTACTAGGTGGATAAGCCTCAGTGAGTCTAAGCAGTGTCAGGCTTGCACTTTCCCCTTTCCTCCTGCATGGTTGAAAGGAGCATTTCTGCTGGGTTTACTTCAACTTTCAAAGAATCTCATATTAGCTTTACATGGAAACCAAGAATCTTAGCTTTCAACAAACAGTGCTCCAAAGAAATATTATACTGCCTGCCTAACAGTTTCTATTTCTACATTTTGTACTTTTGAATATGTGTCTATACTTTGTTAGCTTTATTTCCAGTAAAACATTATGCATTTTAAAAGGCTTCACAAATGTTAATACATTCTGACTTTTTCCTTGCAAATGAAAGCTTGTTTCCAACCTGAAGTTCAGCCAAATAGCAATATAGTTTCAGCATTATTCTAAACTAGTAAAATTCCCACCATAATGACCGGCAGGATATATGTGTGGACACAGGACTTAAATTGCAAGAACCCTGGGTGTGTGCCTGTGTGCATCCATGTAATAAGTATCCCCCCCATCCCCCTCAATGTGTCAGGTGTAGAAAGCAAACCTGCCCTTAATCACAACAGTCAGTGTCCCAGACAGCATCCCTTTACTCTCCACCCCACAGGAGGGAATGACGACTGTTAACTTAAATAGTGTTTAGATACGAATTCTGGAAATGTATTGGATTGGGACTAAACCTGCTTTCTGCCTTTGGTAATCCCATCTATTAGAACACAAGATCTTGCTGGATCAGGCTAAAGGGTCATCTAGTCCACTATCCTGTTCTCTCAGTGGCCAAACAGATAAGTGTGAAGAATGTGCTCACTTGGCCAGTACTAGTTCGAAAGCAATCATTCGACCTAATAGGCTTGTATCCCTTTAAGTTCATTCTTTGTCTACTAGTTGATGCTTTTACTGATCTAATGTTAATATCAATATTTTAGACACTGATTTTAAAAAAATGTTTCCAAAAAGAATGGTGGAAAATCAATACATAAAAATCCAATCTGCAACAATAGTGAATAAGTGAATTATGGAAAATTCAGTACCAAATCAGAATTGCGCTGTATCCTAGCACATCCCTAGCTTGTGGGAAGCCAGCAAACAGAACCTGAGTATAATAGTACTCTAGCCACCTGCGATTCCCAGCAACTGCTTCTGTGAGGCATACTACTTCTGACAGTGGAGGCAGAACATAGTCATCATGGCTAGTAAGCATTGATAGCCTTATTCTATTGAGAATCAAGCCTGCTCCTACCTTCATAGCTGCATACTGAGTTTTTATTTATTTATTTATTTATTTATTATATTTATATCCCTTCCTTTCTCCCAGTAGGAGCCAGGGCAGCAAGTTACCCCTAGAGCAGGAGTAGCCAATACGATTTCTTCCAGATATTGCTGGACTAAAACTCCCATTATCCTTGACCGTTGGCAATACTGGCTGGGGTTGGTGGGAAGTGGAGTCCAACAAATATCTGAAGGGCACTGTATTGGCTACCCCGCACTAGAGTATGACCAAATGTTTGGCTAATGGGATAGAACTTGCATTGATTTGGATATTTAGACAGTCAACAGTCTTGGGTATGTAGCAGTTACTCTGTGTGAGTAGATGAAAGGCAGCTGCTACCAGCTGCTGCAGTGATCTTTCCCAAATTTCAAAGAGTGCAATGGCACTCTTTCCTGCACAAACAAAGCTGTGTGGTGCTAGCACAGCTGTAAGACTGGCCAGAATTTATTGAATTGATCCTCAGACCATATAAACAGAAAACAAGCTATAGCTTATATTGCTTTTTTGGCAAGAGTGGTAATGTGGTAGGGGTCTCTTAAGGTCCAGAGGGACAACCATGGTGCTTTGTTACACAACTAGAAAAGGATGCTGGGTCACTCCTGTCATTACTTCTTGAAGGAAAGAGAAAGGAGAGGAAGAGAAGGAAAAATGGTGGATGATAGAGTGAGGAGTAAAGCAGTTTCCGTGCGCTCAATGTACATGTTTATATGTGTGTTTAATGAAACGTTGATCATTATTGAAAATTCAGAGATTATTTAGGGAGAAAAACATGGAGAGGGCAAGCGTAGATGCTCCAGAGGAAGGAACAAGAAACTGGAAGCATAGTAAATTCAAATGCGATAAGAGCTGGAAGTAGAATAGTACATCTGGGAAAAAGAAAACATTCCAAGATAAATGAAAGTATGCCTTAATGTTATGCGTGTTGCTTAGCAACAAGCAGTAAAAATGGGGTCTAATGTGGTAAAATTAATTCAAGGAAAAAAACTTGTATGTTTATAGTTCTGTAATCAGGTAGGGGTTAAAAGTGAAGAGAAGTGAAGAGAGAATGATGTACACTTGTTGCAACTGTGTGTGCACCACATTCCTTTCTTGCAGCTCCACAAACAGTTTCTTTATCTCCAATAAATGGGCAGACATTGTCCCGTCATCAGGCATCTTCATCTGATAGAGTCTTCGTGCTAAATGGATTTTACTGCTGGCTGTTTTTCTTACGTGCACCTTGTTTAATGCAGTCCATATAAGCCTCGCTGTCGGCTTATCTTGTATATGCAGCAACTGGGAATCATCTACTGCCAAGATGATAAACGCCCTTGTTCTTTCATCCATTCGAATCCATGGAGCCGGTTGCGGTTCCACCAGTGGGTCAGTCACAATCACCTGCCATAAATCTTCCTTAGTAAGGAACGCTTGCATCCTTAATCGCCAACAGGAATAGTTTCGTTCGGTGAACCTTTCCAAAGGCATCCCGGCTGAAAGTGAGACTGCCATGCCTGCAGCCACGTCTCCTGAACGCTTCTGGACACTATTCCGACTTTCTTCCTTGGCAGTGTGGACAAGCTGTGCTTTCTAAGCCTCTGGGCTTGCTGGACTAGATGGGCTGGCTGGGCTAGCTGGGCCCAAAACCCTTGTTGGCAGCGGTGTATTGATTGCGTGTGCCCAGCAGGGTAGAGCAAGTTGAAAGGATACCCACACACAGGCCGTTAATTGTTAAGAGTCTTTTACTGACAGGATTTCGTACAGGAACAGTTACAATACAGATACGAATACTTTCCTTTACTCTCCTAACACCCCCACACCTTGTAGTTTCTTTTTCAAGGCTTTATAGACTGGGTTTGCTCTGTGCCAGCTGCAGCCTCTGCTGTGAGCTGTCCTTGAGCTGCTGCACACCTTAACCCTTTATGTGTCTTTCCTTTCTGTCTTTCTGGAAAACTAGACAGATAGACTCCTCAGCAGCCTACACCTGTTTGGTTGAAGGAATGCTCTCGAAGTGGCACTATCCAACAGATCCCATCCGTAGCGGTCACACTCTTTGAAAGGTCCATCTTGTAAAGGTGCTGTAGCAGATAAAAGAATTATACTAAGGAGACCTGAAAATATTGGGCACATTGAATAGGAAAATGAAGAAGGGAAATGCAAGAGGAGATGGAGAAAGAAGACAGTCAATATAATTGATTTTTTTTCCTTTTTGATATCTAAGGTGAAGAAGATATTGTTACAGAGTGCACAACTTACTGATTTCTTGCCAAGAAATATTGGCAAATCAAAAATGTTTGTTGGAATAAAGAAATGTTTGGAAATATAAAGCATTAAACAAACTAAATGTATTTTTACATATATATTAACCTCTAACTGATAGCAGGAACAAGCTTCCATGAAAAACAACCTGTTCTTTCATGGGGCTTCCTGTGCTGTCCTGTGACATATTATTGAATACAGTTGGAGAGGAGATGCTTCGACCTGACAGATCGCTGATTTGACCATTATGGCAATCCCTTTGTTTCTTTATTTTGCTTTCTATAGATTATTCTTGGCTTAGAAGGATAAAGAAAAAGCTATTTCAACTCAGGGGATGGATTAGGCGCAGTATCTGGTCCAGTTCTCATTTTGCAAGGCTTAGTTGTGCCACAGCAGCAGCACATCCCTTCTGGGTGATCAAAATCTTTTTGATCTGTGGCTTGCTGAAAGATCATATACTGCCTTACATGGTCTTAAATATGAATATAGTAGACGGTCTTAAAAAACAATGTTGAAGTCTACCATTTTTCCTTGGCATTGTATATGTTTATTTCTATTTCCTTTTAAACATCATCTTAATAGTAGGAATCTGCACAGATAACAAATTCTGTTTAGCAATGTGTGGGTGATTTTAAGTGTGTTGGTTGAGCTGATATTTATAACTGTGTGCATAGCTCTATTTGTAAAAGAGCCTGAATTCAGGTTAATAACAAACATTTTCAGAACGTTTCTAAGCTTACATTAAATTACAGCACAGACTCTTCACCAAAATGTATACTTTCATTTATCAGTTTCCCATAATGATAAATGAACACTTCCACAACAAGTGGTACAAAGCTCTAAATGAAGAAATGCAAGCTTTATAAATATATGATTAGCAGACTATCAAAATCGGTTTTGTGGTCAATAATTAACCTGTTGTGAGTAGGTCTTCCACTTGAATATGGGGCTTCTAAACTCCCTCCCACCTATAAGCAGTAATCCCTGTGCCCATCTAAAAAAGCCTCCTCCCACAGTGTGGATGCTTTCCAGAGCAGCACCCTTTTGGGATGTGGGGCTCTTGTCTGAACTTGCCCCTTCTCTCATCCATGAGCAGAAGGGCTTTCCATTTGCATCCTGGGAGGGAGGGGAGGTCTCAGCGATATGTTTTGTTTGGTTTTCTGAAACATTCAGATTTACGAACTACAAACCCAATTCATTCAGAGCTGAGCACATTTAAGTCCCATTGATTTCAGATGGAAAAACAGGAGCACATCCATAACTTTTCATTGAAATTTCAGTATTTAAAAGCAGTTGAGTGGTAGTGCCCTTCTTCTGCCTAGGTTTGTGTTATTTTTTTACTTATTAATGCAGTATTGGGAATAAAAATGACAGATTTTAAGCAAGTTCAAGCAGATGCTGAAAGTGTAGATTAATGTAGAGCTATTTCTATCAGTTTTCTGGTTTGTAGCTGCCCGGCACAATTTTCCTTTAATAAACATTAGAGCATGTCACTGTTTATAAAAGCTGCAAATTTTGTGGAACTGCATATGCTGAATATAATATAATGTTCTGTTGCTCCATCTGTTCTTACTAAGACAGCTATGGAAGCAATCTATTATCTAGCCCTATGAAACCCTAAAGCGTTGTTTTATTCTTAAATAGATGGGTGAATCCAATAGATAAGGAGGGGGAAATTATGTTCACTAGGAAAGCATAAACATAGATTTTCAAAATTTAATCCACGATGGGTCTAAGACTATTCTGACCTGCTAAATGTTGGGTTTGTTGGTGATGCAAATTACTTTAAGCAAAGATAATTCTGTTTTATAGAAGATACTTGTACAGTTCAAATTTAAGGTCTGCTCCATCAACAGTGTTGGATAGGATGTATCATTCAAGTGCAGCATTATAGTTGGTGGTTGATATGGGTTGTAATTTTGATAAAAGTTGATAAGTGTAGCTATATTAGAAGCAGCCACCATTTCTAATGGAGTAGTTGCTACTATGAATCGGTGAAATTGGACAAGACTGGAGGTGGGTCACAAGGAGGCTCAATACATACCATGCTACAGGCATTCCAGCCATTGTGGGGCCATCTACACACTACACTGGACTGCCTTCAAGTCAATACTGACTTATGGTGACCCTATGAATAGGGTTTTCATGGTAAGCGGTATTCAGAGGTGGTTTACCATTGCCTTCCTCTGAGGCTGAGAGGCAGTGACTGGCCCAAGGTCACCCAGTGAGCTTCATGGCTGTGTGGGGATTCGAACCCTCGTCTCCCAGGTCGTAGTCCAACACTCTAGCCACTACGCCACATTGGCTTTCTGTAGAGCTATCTACTTAACAACAAATCTGCTGTGGACTACTGGAAACATTTGGCACGCTGGTCACCCAATATAGTATAACCACCATGTAGACAATGTTCTTTAAAATTTTAGAAGAGTTGTATTTTCTGCTTCTGGACTATATTTTGTGAAAAAATGTCAAGTCTCTCAATTTTAAAACCCAGCGTTTATATTATTGTAAATTACTAAATGTTTCTAGAGATTAAATGAACAACTTCAATAGTAGGTGGCAATGTCTGCCCAAGAATGTGCATTTTACTATTACTGTTGTTTTTATTTAACTACTTTTATATAGCTACCCCATAACAGAAGTTCTCTGGGGAAGCTCACGAAAGTAAAATAATAATAATTTTAGCATCTTTAATATTAAAGCTTATATCTCACATACACCTTATGTTAAATATTTTAATAATCCAAATTTCAAATCATTGCTAATCCCTGTTAATTTGGGAATGTGTTAGAAAGAAGAAGCTTGGTATAACAACAAAATAGTCTGAATCATCTTATGTATCTGTAGAATATTTGCTGTGTTGCTGCCAGAAACATACTGCAATTGTTCGATCAAGAGGCTTAGTCTTTACACATTCATCTCCTCTGTCTCCCATCCCTACCTACAGTGTCATCTGTTAAATGAGCATGGTTGTCCTGGCTATCCCCCACAGAATCAGACTTAGGACCACTGATTTGGTTATTGCCAAAGGCTTTAATCCAGAACTTAGCACACAATTGGTAAACAGGTAAGACTAGAGGTTTCACAAGTCTCTAGGTTTCTACACAGCACTCCTAGGCATGGCTACTCAAGCTAAGATATTGGCACAACATTGGACACACACCTAGAAACCCCCTTTAGAAGAGTTGGGTGGGCATATTACTTGCACAGGATCTTTCTCCCAGATTGGGACTGGACAAGCAAGGGGGCACCTCTATGAATAGGCTGGTAAATGGGGTCAGCCTGTTTGCACAGGAGACAGCATGTCCTTGACAACGGAGATGGAGATGCCTCGGCCAGTTCACTCCAGGGCTCCACCTCTGACCGTTCCTCCTGCTCGGAGGGCTCGTCAACTACAGAAGGTGGAACGGATGGGATCAGGAGGCTGGAGATTCTCTGGAGGTGGAGAAAGGGGATGAGCTGCTATTGCTTCTGCCTTTTCTGTGGCTGCTGGCACCTTGGGGCAGGGACTGTCGGCCAGCAGATGAACTGAATTCCTCCCTGCCTTTGCCGGCAACCCTGCTCAAGCCACTGGGCCCCTCCTTTAGATCCCAGCCCTCTCCTTCTTCAGAACAACTCTGCCAAGAGTCCTCCATGGGATTCATGACAATGGTGCACTTTGCTGTCTCTTTTGTGGACTTGCTACTGTGAAAAGTCGATGAAGCTGGAATTATAATTTCCTTCATTAATATGCTTTTGTCTAGCTGGATCATAACATACTAGAAGACTACTGAGGAAAAGCTGTTCAGTAACTGCTGTTAGAGGATTAAATGATGACCATTCCTGTCCCATTTCTCTTATCTCATAATCAAGTTTAAGATGGCACTAGATGGCTCTGTTAGAGTGATTATATATTTGAACTAGAAATTACTTGATCTCTACTTAGATACTGCAGCGTTTAAAGAGAACTCGTTTCTTTCTCTTTAATACTGAATATATTTGTAGCGCTTTAGGGCTTTCGACTTAGATATATTTGTGCTTAAAGTGTACTTCAGTCTAATAAGGACATGTGCTGCAGGGGAAATTTCAAGCTTTTTTATTTACTCTGTTGCTAATAGTATCTTTCAGAATAATTGAATTGCTCTCACAATATGTAGGCATAAAGTAAGGAAATTGGTTCACTCAGGAATGGAATAAAAGGAATTTCACATCAAATACTAACCAGTCAGCTCTATAGGATACAAATTAGATTCTGGGTAGTTTTTATAATAATGACATGAACTGTCATGAAAGAACATCATTTATGGAATACTTTGCCAATGCTTGTAAGACACACCTGCTTTAGCCACTGTTTTGCAGCGATATCACATTATTGAAAGTGCTTTCCAACACAAATCACTTAACTGATATCAGAACCACAACCTCAGTTGCTTGATAGCCATAACAAAGCTCCTGTAAGTAAAGAGTGTATTTTCACGCTCCAGGAGTGTTCAACACCTGTGTGGTACCATTTGAAACTTCAGTATGCTAAAATGTTCTATGCTGTTTAGTTTACCCTAAAATTGCCTGTAGGGATTTACATTCAGAATAAAAAAGTTTCCTTACAGTCCGAGCACCAATCAACTTGCAAGGCGCTCTCTGACATCAGAACATTTGAGCAAATAACAAAAATCTTGCACTACTAATACATTCTAGTATTAAGTGGCCGACTCACTCTCAAATATAACATAGGCTCTTGGCTGATCTGCTTTGATACCAGAGTAAGTCAGAAGGGTCATGGGCATGGCAGAGGATATACTTTGCAGGTTCAGCCCTTGCATCTGCAGATAGGGATTGTTGGTTTTTAGGCAGCAGGCTATCCAATACATACTTACTTGGGAGTAAGTCCCATTGAACCCAATGGAGCTTACTTCTGAGTAGACATTATTGGATTGCGGCCTAAGCTGCCTATGGTAGTGTTCAGCTTTTAGTGGGGTGGGCAGGACTTGTCCTTATTAACTATGTTGGTGGATAGGCATTTTATGTATTTTGTATTGTTTGTTTTTAAATGTCTCTGGTTTTAAATTGCTTTATGTGGTACATTTTATTTATGTCAAGTTGCTTCGAGACACTTTCTTTGTATAAAGCAACTGATAAATGGCATTACTGTTATTAATAACACCTCCTGCCTGAAACCTGGAGACCTGCTACCAGTCAGTGGAGACATTAATGAGCTAGATGGACATTCACACCAGACATTTATTCTACTATTATTCCACTTTGAACAGACATGGCTTTCCCCAAAGAATCCTGGGGAGGGTAGCTGGTGAAGGGTCCTGAGGATTGTTAGGAGACCCCTATTCTCACAGAGCTACAATTTCCGGAGTGGTTCAACAGTCAGTCCCTCTTCCTAGGTAATTCTGAGCATATATTTAGAGCCTTGGTTCCATTCATAGTCTTGCTGTGGTAAACACCATTAACAGATCCTGAAATTCAGATACATATTTTAAAATGTAAGTCATACCACCAACCCAATGGATGGATATAACAAATTTGGGTAGTTACTGAGAATTCAGTTAACAAATTAACAATTATCATGTTTGAAGATCCCATAATGTAAAATGATATAGACAATAAATGGTCAATCATGCAAAATAAATTACTGCTTTACTTGGAACACTAGCATAGAATGTCATCATTACGAAGGTTGTTAAAAAAAACACATCTTGAGTCATTCAAGTTTATGCTGACTTCAAACTGTTCCACATATGCAGAAACATTATTCTGCTATGTATACATGTGTGCAAGAATGCCTTTAATCATGGCAAGTGACTGAAAACACATGTTGTGTGCAGCATTTTAGACTTACATGTATATAACATGTAATGTTATATGGTTATGCCTTCTAAGCAATGCATGAATTTGCTCTTAAGTTTCAGTGGGTGAACTCTGGCTGTTCTTGTTTCTGTCTTCTTGATTCATTATCCAGAAGAATTCAGACATTCAGTTTCCTTAAATATATTGTTGGAACACTGCTATTACAACAGAAAAAAAAGAGAAACCTACATAAAGTTAAAAAAAAAGAAGTCATTTCTGTTCAGCTTTTGAATCCATCCATTTTCCCCACCACAATGTACTGCCTTTTGTATTTAATCTCATCATCTAAAAAACTGGAGAGCACTCCAGACTATTTCTGGGGGTAAGTACTCACAGATCTTGATGATATTATGATAACTTAAATAATTCTTCAGGGGCTTCATCACTCAAAATAGGGCTTTTGAGTGCATGTAATCCTATCAGACCTGTACTATTTTAGTTAACAAAACTATAGTAATCCTCCATGTGATTCTTCTACATTTATTAAGTATTTATCTAGTTTTTCTTAACATCTATGGCTTTGAAGAAGTGAAATTAATAAATACATTGCTAATCTGCAATGCACTACATGAAGCTGATCAACAAAGGAACAAGCACTAGAAGTAGAAAGGACTGGCTGATATATTAGAGGAAAAGGCAGTTTGCTGGAGAAGCTGTCATCCTTCAATCCAAATGGTGGGTCATTTCATCCCCAGCAGGGACTCTGTGCATGAGGTGTCATCTTTACTCTCCTTGTTCAATCAGTATGGCAGTTCTGGCTGTACTGCAGTAGCAGTTTAGATTCCTGTTGAAACTCATTAGGATATGTAGTTTTTTAATATAACTTTCTAATACCTGGTAACCACAAATATGACTTTTAAAAAAAACCAAAATTGGCCCCTACCATTTCCTGTATTCACTAAATGAAACTTTGACTGACTTAAGATCTTCATCTTTAAAATTCCTTGGTATTAAAATTGGTATAATATTCCTCACTTCTGTAACTCTTGTCCCTCCTTATATCAGCCTCCATCAGCAGTAGCCACTATTCCAATTTGCTGTCTCACCTCAGACTTACTTGCACCCAATAAGTTTTCCACTAAAGAAAGGAACAAGACTACAATGCTTGACAGGGCAGAAGCAAAGGGTCAAGAATGACTGTGGGCATCAGCTGATGTTGCAAGATTTATGGCAGAAGAGATTCAAGGTTTGAGACAAATAAAAAAACTCTTCTTATGATTTAAAGACATACCTATCTCTAGACTAAAGTTCCACCCCCACGTATATGAAGGTTATCTTGCCAACTTAACTGGGAATGGACTATTGCTAAATAAGACTGAAAGGAAAATAAGAAGGATGTAACTGGGTAAGTGTAGAAGTGGACTCAAAGAGAGGGAGGAAGGATGGGGCAAGGGGGAAAAAAGAAGCAAAGCCTTCTGAGAGGAAATTTTGTTACTAGCACTCTCCTATCTACTCAGGTACAGACTTTGGGGGGGGGGATTTCCACATGCATTCCTACCATCCTTTGCTCATCTCAGTTGTTAAGCACAAGAACTGAGCCATCTAAATATTTCTCCTCTGGAATTATATCTTAAATTCCAAAGCCTGCCAAACATCATTCATGATTTGGAGCTTCCAGCCAGCACATACTGCTTGCCCAACAGATCAGAGGAAGTGATTAGAAATTTTGAGTGTTCAGACAGTCGTGTGGATGGTATTTTATTGTGGCCATTTGCTTAACAGCGGGCCCAAGCAGTTTCAGCAGAGAATAATTGTATAGTAATGGATGTTGAACAAGCACTAGACAAAGGAAAGCCTTTGGTCCAAAGAGTTTTCTTTCTTAACAGATTAAAAATGTGAAAAATCACACAAAGGAAAGCAGAAGTGGAAAATAAAGTGTGACACTGAAGTTATATCCCTAATGTAAAACGTGAAGTATACAAACTGGGTAGAAAGAATTATGAAAGAGTGGTGCTAGGAAGGATGTTGAAAGCCAGGACCTTCATGGTGGTTTTCTCTCAAATGCTACCAGTTCCCCAAATGGGGTCAGCTAGACAAGCACAGCTGTGTAGCTTCAATGTGTTAATGAGATGGCTGTGTCGGGAAGAGGGGTTTGGATTTTGGGGATGTTTGGGGACAAGCTGAGCTTGTACAAAAGGGCTGACTCCACTTGAACCAGGGTGCAACCAAACCGTTGCCAATTAAAATGAAAAAGGTAGCAGCAGAGCAGCCTTTAAACTGACTGCAGGGATGAAGCTGACAGGAGCTAAAAAGCATCCAGTTTGGAATAAATCCCCTAGGGAGGAGGAGAGAAATGTTGGTGGTTGTTAAAATAGGTTGGGGTAGAACTTGAGACAAGGCGAGTAAGGAGTGATAGGAATAGAAATGTATAAAATTAAGCATGGTGTGGAGAAAGTATATAGGGAGAAGTCGTCCCCCCCATAAGACTAGAACTTGGAGGCATCCAATGAAGCTGAATGCTGGAAGATTCAGGGCAGATGAAAGTACTTCAAACAGCGCATAGTTAAACTATGGAATTTACTCCCACAAGATGAAGTCATGGCAATCTGGATGGCTTTTAAAGAGAATGAGACAAATTTGTGGAGGATAAAGCTACCAATGGCTGCTAGCCATGTTCTACCTCCGCTGTTGGAGGTAGTATCCCCTGGATACCAATTGCTGGGCATTACAAGTAGGGAAAGCACAATTGCCCTTAGGGTTCTGCTTGCAAGCCTCCCAAAAGCATTTGGTTGGCCACTGTGAAAAAATTTGCTGGCCTGGAAAGGCCTTTGGCCTGATACAGCAGAGTTCTTATGTTCTGTTCTTATGGTGTCTTGCCTTGGGAGATCCCTGGCTTAATATGGCAATTATATGGGTGTTAGGCTCTACAGAGAACAAGACAACTGATTCTTCCTTTGTGTTCTTTCAGGATTTAAAACCATATCTTTCAAATATAGTGGGATTTGTGAGGAGTGTGGTTATATCAGTAGGGAAAGGAAGAGGAATAAATTGTTCAAAAGTCTGTTGCTTCTGTTCCATAACTTACCAGATATAGGAGGTATGTAAACAAGCCAACATTATTTGGTTTAAGAACTCATAGGGTGATATGAGGGAAACAGCTGCAGCACTAGGGGACTGAAGAAGACCTGCCCTGGGAGCCAGTATCTGGCATCTGGGTGCTTGCTACTAGCTTCTTTGGGCTGCTGTCTGTCCAGACAGCTGAAGTTCCTGGTAAGTGCTCCAAGGACTGGGACCCCCTGCCTGGCCCCTGCTCCAGAGAGAGGCTGCAGTTAATCTCGCAACCTCTTGGAACAGCTGCTGGCTGGTGAGACATCTGCGGCGGTTTCTGGACCGGGATAGTTTGACCACTGTTGTCCACGCACTGGTAACCTCCAGGCTGGATTACTATAATGCATTCTGTGTGGGGCTGCCCTTGAGGTTGGTCTGGAAGCTGCAGCAGGTGCAAAATGCAGCGGTGAGACTGCTCACTGGGGCAGGGTATCGCCAACATGTCACCCCGCTGCTGAAAGAATTGCACTGGCTGCCCATTTGCTACCAGGCCAAATTTAAGTTTCTAGTTTTGGTGTACAAAGCCCTATACAGCTCAGGACCAGGATACCTGAAAGATGGTCTTACCCCTTGTATACCCAGTCGATCACTGCGCTCTGCAGGTGAGGGCCTCCTGCAGATACCATCTTATCAGGAGGTTCGTTCTGCACAATATAGGAGATGGACCTTTAGTGTGGCGGCAGCTACCCTGTGGAATTCCCTCCCTTTGAATATTAGGCAGGCTCCATCTCTGCTATCTTTTCAGTGCCTTTTGAAGACTTTACTCTTTCAACAAGCCTTTTAGGTTGAGACCTATTCCAGTCTGCATCTGTGTTAGAATTGCTTAATTTGTTTTATAATAATGTTTTTAACCCTTTTTTAAAGTTGTTTTAACACTGTTTTGTTTTAATGTATTTTAAGATCTATTTTTATGATATTTTAAAGTGTTTTTAGCACTTTGTTTGCCGTCCTGGGGTCCTGCTGGGAGGAAGGGCGGGATACAAATTAAATAATAAATAAATAATTAAAATATGCTGAAATCAGTGGACTAAAATTGCTAAAACTCATTGGTTTTAATGCATCTACTCTGAGTAGGACTAGGATTGGATCTCACCACTAGGAAGCTGCCTTATACCACTGGTCCATTTATCTCAGTCTTGTCCACATTGATTTGCAGGAGTTCCCCAGGGTTTTTCCTAGCCCTACCTAGAGATGCTGGGGATTGAACCTGGGAGCCTTTGCATGCTGTCTTCTATCAGACTGTTTGTTGATCTTGCTCAGTGTTGTCTGCTTTGGCTGGGAGTGGCTTTCCAGGGTCTCAGGCAGAGCAGGCCTTTTCTGTTTTCTGCTACCTGATCCTTCTGGACAGAGATGCCATGGATTGAACCTTTTGCATACAAAGCATTCAGGGCCATTTAGCAATGACTTCTTCCTTAAAAATATTTCAGAGAATTCAAGATAAGGGTACATGACTCTCTTTCTACCTATTTTATCTTCACAACAAGATAACAAGGTAGGCTAAGCGGAGAGACTGGCCCAAGGACATCCAGTGAGCTTCCAGTCTCCTGGCTCTTCGTGAAGTACTCTGACCTTTATGCCATTTTGGCTGCATTATGGGAATGGTTGTGCTCAAGAACTGTGTTGAAAATACTGGTGGACGAAGCCCATAGGGTCTGTCTATGCTGCACCAGTTGGTTTCCATTTCCTTCCACTCCCATTTCCTTCCTTCCCCCCACACACCCCCAAAATCTGCTCCAGAGTGTCCCCCAACCCTCCAGAGATAATTTGGAGGGCATAAAGGGGGCTGGACGGGACAAAAGAGGAATAGGAAACTCTGCTGCGCACAGAGAAGTCCCTTGCACCAGCAGAGCGGCAGCATTGGATATGGCATAATTAACAGTTTAGACAGAGACCTTCCTAACTGCTTGAAAACGTTATTCAAAGAGGACTGGAGGAACATAAGGAAGCAGCATTAACTTTTGACGTCTTTCATCTTTATACAAGAAGAGTCAGTATTGATGACAACGAATTTATAAGGCCCATTGACTGTAGGTAATCATTGGTCCAAAGTTGTATTCTTAATTCAGCTTTCATGTGCACTGTTATAAATGAAAGCATGAAGTCTGGAATACCTGTCAGTGTAAAGACACATTGGAGAAACTTTCTCAGTTTCCCAGGAGATAAATTCGCCTTTTTTAAAGACCATACAGGCAAGTGAAAGTCATTATTAATCCTAGGGTGTGACAAGCCATCAGTTGAGTGCCTGTAATTAAACATACGACATTCTTGTATTCCTTACAGGGGTACCTCATTGTCTGCAGACAGTCCAAAAGAGATCATCAGTATGTTGCTGGAGAAATAGTAATAATGGCCAGCATAAATATATCCCCACCATGCAAGGAAAAAAGGATTGCACATTTGTCAACTGACTCTTCTGATTGGAAAAGGGCAGTGAAAATAGATTAGATGACCTTTTAAAATTCGTTTCCATTCCTAATGTTCTGAGAAATAGTGTGTGCTATAATACCAAAATAGGCACAGTATAACTTTATAACAATAGTACATCTAGTATGATTCTGAGAATCAAGCACACCATTTCTATACTTTTAGAAGCAAAAGAAATCTTCCCATGTGATTTAGAAACATGAAATAGAATGTTATGTGGAAGCCTCAAGGAGGTCACAAGCTGGGCAGCATGATGATAGTCATCCTTGTTTGTTTGCCTGTATCACAGTATCCAGGAACACACTGAGCATACAGGTGAATTTTGCCTATCATGGCTAATAATCATAATAGACTATGCTTGCACTTACCTAATAATTTATATAAATTTTTATAATCTAGCTGCATTAGGACTTAACACTAAATTGTGATTTGGTGCTATGTGAATAAGCTTTGTGCTCATGTGCTTCCTCAGGTGTGGCTATGAGAAGATCAGAAGTCTTTGCTTCTGTTTTCAACTAAACATGACTTATCATTATGTCTAAACAAGAATAAGTTCTATTGTTTTGTATTGTTTGCCCAAACAAGCAAACTTCAGACTGTGGTTTATGATCTTCGCTTGTTTGGATTAACCAGTACTTAAGACTAATTGCAGTTACCATTTCAGATATAATGACAAACTGTGGTTATTTGAAAAATGCTTCAAATCTCTTCCTTGTGGCTGTATCAGAGAGCACAGAGAATGGCATAGCAGCAGGGTGGAAGACATAACACTAGACTATGGTTTAGTGTTACATCTGAACCAGGTTGATATGTCTGTAATTCAAGGATTTTCTAATTCATGCAAACAAGGATGTATTTCTTTAGCCAGATATCTTTGCTCTAGCAGCCCCTACCCTGCTGGTATACCAAATATAAAGCTCCTCTAATTAAATTTAGGGCCGAGCTAAAAGAGGGACAGAGTTATTTTGTAAACATTTTTGTCAATGCATGTGACAAAGCCCTACATTCTAATTTAGCTCAATAATGCTAGCTAGCTTGACCTTGCATTGTCTCCAAATACACATTCTTCATTTAAACCCTTTTATACAATGGTTCCGTGGTCTGAATTGGCTGTCTTGTAATGTAAATTCAGAGTCATTGTTATTATGTGCCTTCATGCCAATTATGACTTATGGTGACCCTATGAATCTGTGACCTCCAATAGCATCTGTCATAAACCACCCTGTTCAGATTTTGTAAGTTCAGGTCTATGGCTTCCTTAATGGAATTAATCCATCTCTTGTTTGGCCTTACTCTTTTTCTATTCCTTTCTGTTTTTCCCAGCATTATTGTCTTTTCTAGTGAATCAGGTCTTCTCATTATGTGTCAAAAGTATGATAACCTCCGTTTCATCATCTTAGCTTCTAGTGATAGCTCTGGTTTAATTTGCTCTAACACCCAAGTATTTGTCTTTTTCACAGTCCATGGTATATGCAAAGCTCTCCGCCAACATTCATTCATTCATTGGCAATCATTCGTGGCCGAGTAAGATTGTCTTCCAAGATAAGGTCTTTAACAGTGGGTCTGTAAATGACTGTGGAGGCCAATTCTGGATCCACACAGCCTCCCACAGTGAGGACATAGGTTTCCAGATGGAAGATGGTCGCAATGAGGATTTGTTTGTGTCCCGTTCAGAGCGGGATCCACAAGGCTGAGACACAGGTGCAATTAACTCTTGTTTTATTAAAGTAATGGATACTTCAAAAGCAGCGCGCTTCATAAGAATCTCTACACTAGCTCACTAGAATTCCCTAACTACACTCTAAACATGATCTGCAATGTGTGAAGGAAGTCGACTCAGCAGCTTAAACCGGAAAGCTGCCGTCTTAAGTAGGGAAAGTCTTTGATCGTAATCTCGACTCCTGCGCAAGTCCGACCTCTGTCCTGTCCGTTTCTCACGGCATTGCAAGCGGGGGGGCGTGCCTCCAGCGGCTCATCCGAAAGAACCGGCTCCTTAGCAACAGGCTCTAGGTTGGGGGGCGGAGACGCACTTGGAGGCTCCCTCGAGCCTCTCGGTGAAGAGCAAGTTAACGCACGCTCAGAGGCAACCTCCGACGGCTCCACTGATCTATCTGGGGGTGGCGCGCTCTCTTCTTCGGATATCGTGCCTTCCGTGGGAATTGACCCAAACTCAGCCTCACACTCCCTCCCAAGGTCTTGTTGAGACTCTACCACTCCTGCGTCTTCGCGCCTTCTGGCAGCTGGGGAGTCTGGAGCTCATGTCTTCCCTCTACCAAGCCCTTGCGGGTGAGCAGAGGCTCAACAGTTTGACGTGCCTTCCGCTTAGCTTGTTTGTCCCGTTTGCCCTGTATTCGTGCTTCTTCAAAGTCCACAGCACCTTTGATAATAGCCGACCTCCATTTGGGACGTTCATGGGCCAAGGCTTCCCAGTTGTCGATGTTCATGTTAAAAAAATTTAGATTCGCTTTAAGAACAACTTTAAACCTCTTTTGCTGTCCACCGATGTTCTGTTTTCCATCCTTAAGTTGGGAGTAAAGCAGCTGCTTTGGAAGACGGTGATTAGGCATCTGAACAACATGGCCAGTCCAGCGAAGTTGATGTTGAAGGATCATTGTTTCAACATTGGTAGTCTTTGCTTCTTCCAAAACGCTAACATTAGTCCGTCTGTCTTCCCAAGTAATTTGCAGAATTTTCCGGAAGCAGCTTTTGTGGAATCTTTCAAGAAGTTGGGAGTGGCGTTTATAAATGGCCCATGTTTCACAGGCATACAGTAAGGTCGGTAGTACAATGGCTTTGTAAATAAGCAGTTTGGTCTCCCTGCGAATATCCCAATCCTCGAACACTCTACGCTTCATTCGGGAGAATGCGGCACGCAGAGAGCTCAGACAATATTGAATTTCAGCATCAGTGTCAGCTTTTACAGAGAGATGGCTGCCGAGATAGGGGAAGTGATCAACGTTCTCCAACATCACACCATTAAGCTGGATCGATGATGCTACAGAGGGACTAGTTCACACCCGTTGATGAAGCACTTTGGTTTTTTTAATATTAAGTGAGAGCCCAAGCTTTCCATATGCTTCTGCGAAGACATTTACGATAGTTTCAAGATCTTTCTCTGAATGAGCAGAGATTACATTATCATCGGCATATTGAAGTTCTACGACAGAAGTTGACATTACCTTACTTTTTGCTTTCAGCCTAGTGAGATTAAAAAGCTTTCCATCTGTTTGATATATGATTTCCACACCAGTAGGAAGTTTCCCCTCAATAAGGTGTAGAATCATAGCAATGAAGATAGCAAATAAGGTAGGAGCAATGACGCATCCCTTTTTTATGCCTGATCTGACTCTGAATAGATCGCTCTGAAAGCCATCGTTGTCCAAAATTGTTGCTGTCATGTTATCATGAAGGAGTCGCAAAATATTCACAAATTTATCAGGGCATCCAGTTTTCAGAAGGATGGTCCAGAGAGTGGTTCGATTCACAGTGTCAAAGGCCTTAGTCAGATCAATAAACGCCATATATAAAGGTCGATTCTGCTCCTGGCATTTTTCTTGAAGCTGTCGTGCAGTGAGGATCATGTCCACTGTCCCCCTGGAAGGGTGGAAACCATTTTGAGATTCAGGGAGGACATCTTCTGAGATCGGCAGGAGGCGATTTCTTCAAATGAGTTGATTTTCCTCTTATCTCCTTTTTTCACTGTCCAACTTTCACATCCATACATAGAGATCGGGAATACCATGGTCTGTATGATCCTGACTTTAGTGTGCAGTGATACATCTTTACATTTGAGGACCTTTTCTAGTTCTCTCATAGCTGCCCTCCCCAGTCCTAGCTTTCTTCTGATTTCTTGACTGTTGTCTCCATTTTGGTTCATGACTGCCAAGGTATTGATAATCCTTGAGAAGTTCAATGTCCTCGTTGTCAACTTTAAAGTTACATGAATCTTCTGTTGTCATTACTTTAGTCTTCTTGACATTCAGCTATAGTCCTGTTTTTGTGCTTTCCTCTTTAACTTTCATCAGCATTCATTTCAAATCATTACTGGTTTCTGCTAGTAGTATGGTATTGTCTGTATTTCTTAATATTTCTCCCTCCAATTTTCACACTTCTTTCAGCTTGGTCTAATTCCACTTTCCATATGATATGTTCTGTGTATTGTTGTTGTTGTTATGTGCCTTCAAGCCAATTACCACTTATGGTGACCCTATGAATCAGTGACCTCATTTTAGCATGTGTTTTAAATTGTTTTTATATTGTTTTAAATTTTAAAATATGTGTTTTAAATTGTATATTTGTTTTAATGTTTTTGATTGCTGTAAACCGCCCAGAGAGTTTCGGCTATGGGGCGGTACACAAGTGCAATAAAATAAATAAATAAATAAATAAATAAAATAAAAGCATCTGTCATGAACCACCCTGTTCAGATCTTGTAAGTTCAGGTCTGTGGCTTCCTTTATGGAATCAATCCATCTCTTGTTAGGCCTTCCTCTTTTCCTACTCCCTTCCTTTTTTCCCAGCATTATTGTCTTCTCTAGTGAATCATGTCTTCTCATGATGTGTCCAAAGTATGATAACCTCAGTTTCATCATTTTAGCTTCTAGTAACAGTTCTGGTTTAATTTGTTCAAACACCCAATTATTTGTCTTTTTCACAGTCCATGGTATGCGCAAAGCTCTCTTCCAACACCACATTTCAAATGAGTTCATTTTTCTCTTATCTGCTTTTTTCACTGTCCAACTTTCACATCCATACCTAGAGATCGGGAATACCATGGTCTGAATGATCCTGACTTTAGTGTTCAGTGATACATCTTTGTATTTGAGGACCTTTTCTAGTTCTCTCATAGCGACCCTCCCCAGTCCTAGCCTTCTTCTGATTTCTTGACTATTGTCGCTATTTTGGTTAATGACTGCGCCGAGGTATTGATAATTCTTGACAAGTTCAATGTTCTCATAGTCAACTTTAAAGTTACATAAATCTGTTGTCATTACTTTAGTCTTTTTGGCATTTAGCTGTAGTCCTGCCTTTTGTGCTTTCCTCTTTAACTTACATCAGCATTCATTTCAAATCATTACTTGTTTCTGCTAAGAGTATGGTATCGTCTGCATATCTTAAATTATTGATATTTCTCCCTCCGATTTTCACACCTCCTTCATCCTGGTCCAGTCCTGCTTTCCATATGATACGTTCTGCATATAGATTAAACAAATAGGGTGATAAAATACAAACCCTGTCTCACACCCTTTCTGATTGGGAACCAATTGGTTTCTCCATATTCTGTCCTTACAGTAGCTTGTTGTCCAGAGTATAGATTTGGCATCAGGACAATCAAATGCTGTGGCACCCCCATTGCTTTTAAAGCATTCCATAGCTTTTCATGATCTACACAATCAAAGGCTTTGCTGTAATCTATAAAGCACAGGATGATTTCCTTCTGAAATTCCTTGGTCCGTTCCATTATCCAATGTATGTTTGTGATATGATCTCTGGTACCACTTCCCTTTCTAAATCCAGCTTGGACATCTGGCATTTCTCGCTCCATATATGGTAAGAGCCTTTGCTGTAGAATCTTGAGCGTTACTTTACTTTCATGGGATATTAAGGCAATAGTTAGACAATTACTGCATTCCCTGGGATGCCCTTTCTTTGGAATTGGGATGTATATTGAACGCTTCCAGTCTGTGGGCCATTGTTAATTTTTCCATATTTTTTGACAAACCTTTGTCAAATTTGGACAGATTCATTCTTAGTAACTTGTAGCAACTCTATTGGTATGTCATCTGTTCCTGGTGATTTGTTTCTTCCAAGTATTTTAAGAGCAGTTTCCACCTCACATTCTAAAATTTCTGGTTCTTCATCATACGGTTCCTCCATGAATGAATCTATCATCCTGGCATCTCTTTTATAGAGTTCTTCAGTGTATTGCTTCCATCTTCCTTTTATTTCATCTCGGTCAGTCAGTGTGTATTCCCCTGTTTATTATTCAACATCCCTATTCATGGTTTAAATTGCCCTTTAATTTCTCTAATCTTTTGGAATAGGGCTCTTGTTGTACCCTTTTTGTTGTCCTCTTCTATTTCTAGACAATAACTATTGTAATAGTTCTCTTTGTCCCTACGTACTAGTCGCTGTATTGTTGCATTTAGGGTTTTAACCATGTTTCTGTCTCCTTTTGCTTTTGCTTTCCTTCTCTCTTTAACTATTTTAAGAGTTTCTTCCCTCATCCATTAAGGTCTTTCTCTCTTTTTAACTAGAGGTATTGTCTTTTTGCATTCTTCCCTGATAATGTCTCTGACTTTACTCCGTAGTTCTTCTGATTCTCTATCAACTAAGTTTAAAGCCTCAAAGCTATTCCTTATTTGATCTTTATATTCTTCTGGGTTGTTATTTAAATTGTATTTTGGTATTATGATTGCTTTGTTGTTGTTCTTTAGCTTTACTCTGATTTTCGATACAATCAGTTCATGATCTGTACTGCAGTCTGCTCCTGGTCTTGTTTTCGCAGAAAGTATGGAACTTCTCCATCTTCTGCTACCAATTATATAATCAATTTGATTCCTATATTGACCATTAAGGTGTGCATCTTAGAGGGGGCTGAGTCATTAGGGAGATGAAATTAGCATCTTGGTAATCTTCTAGATGGCTGTAGGAATCACTGACATGAAACCTAATTGGCCATTATTTTCTGATAGTGGGAGTTATAATGATCAGCAGTGGGATCCTCTTCTGAGGAGATCTTCTCTTGAACTGGCCCTGACAGGAAGTGGTTGAACGTGACAAGGATGCAGAGCTGCCTTATAAGGCGGATCAGGGAATAGGGATTCAACTTGTGCTGGATGGGGTTACACTCCCCCTGAAATCACAGGTTCGCAGTTTGGGGGTGCTCCTGGACTCGGCTCTGAACCTGGAGGTGCAGGTCTCTGCTGTGGCCGGGAGTGCCTTCGCTAAATTAAGATTGGTGCGCCAACTGCGTCCGTTCCTTGATCTGTCAGACTTGACCACGGTGACACATGGCTTAGTGGCATCCCGTTTAGACTACTGTAACGCACTCTACGTGGGGCTGCCCTTGAAGACTGCTCGGAAACTGAAATTGGTACAAAGAGCTGCAGCCAGAATGTTGACTGGGGCGGGTTATAGAGATCATACAACCTCTATGCTGTATCAGCTCCATTGGTTGCCCATTTGTTTCCGGGCACAATTCAAGGTGCTGGTTTTGAACTATAAAGCCCTATACGGCTTAGGTCCAGGCTATCTGTCGGAGCGCTTCTCCCTCTATGAACCAGTCCGGACTCTAAGATCCTCCAGTGAGATCCTTCTTCTCACTCCTCCTTTTTCGCAAGTCTTTCTTACAGAGACACAGAATAGGGCTTTTTCGATCGTTGCCCCTAATCTGTGGAACTCTCTTCCTAGCAAGGTTCGGTTGGCCCCATCATTATCGGCCTTTCGTGCACAGGTGAAGACTGCTCTATTCAGACTGGCTTTTAACTATAGTAGTTAGTTTTTAACTTACTTTGTATCTAACTCACTTAAATTGTTTAAATTGAATATAGTGATGTTTTTTAACTGTTTCTGTTTTATTGTAAGCCGCCCTGAGTTCCTTCGAAAATAGGGCGGGGTATAAATGTTTAAAATAAATAAATAAATAAATTTTATGAGACAAAATACCTCCACTCCACTCTTGGCTCCACATTCATCTCAGGGAGCTACTGGGTATGCATATGGGAGCCAGGTCATTCATTCCAAGGCTTTGAGAAGAAGAAGTTGCTGGCTGCCTCTGGGGGAGGTGCAGAAGGCCCTCACTTTGGAGTGAATGGTCTGGCTGTGATGCTACAGTGCAACACAGCAGCACCCTGGTGACAGGAGAAGACTACACTGGCTCATATGGATGGCTCTACATCTCAGTAGGCTTGTGCTGTATGCTTTTTCATTGTGGGGAGCCCATCAGGAGTATGAAAAGCTTTTTTTTAAAAAATGAAGCAGCACTGCAGAGAAGACACTGAACATCATTCTTTTCAAGTATCTACTTACACAATACAGTGAGATTTAAAATATTCCAACTGGAGAGGTTCCTTAGCACAGAAGGGTGGAGGGAGAGAGAACTTAACCAGCTTGAGGAGACTTTAATTATCTAATTTAATAAGAGGATAATTTATGTTCTGCAGTGAGTTAAGTTGTGATACCAATTACTTCTACAGTTCCAGTAAAAGATCAGCCTTAGGTACTGAATGCCACAAAATACACACTTTCATTTTTTCCCCTCTATGGAAAGTTAACGAATAATGTACTCTGAAGAGTGCAGTTATTCTAAACTACAAATTTGTATAGTTTATTTACTGAATTAAAAAGGTAAGTATTTCATCTAGTAAAAATGTGTGTTAAAATGAAGCTGTTGCTTTCATTATGACTATTCAGTTGTACCATGCATTCAGGATGTGCTCCTAGAAGGCAAAAGTGCTCATGCATGTTTGGTCAGCAGTAGCAATGGTTGGAGCAAAGTGCTTACCTTCTGCTGGGGATGAATCCCCCTTCGTGTGGGGAAATACTGCTGCCCACTGTTTCCCCACTATCACCTTGTGATTGCTCTTTGTATGTGACAGGTAGCCCAAGATGTATAGCCCCATGCTGCATGTTCTGAGTTATGATCTCAGTGTATGGGGTTTTTATAATGATAGTAGTTTCTGTGACTGGGTGCTGAATTACACCCTATCCTATGCTCTGTTATAGCAACATGAGCAAAGTAGTTTTTTATGTGGTGGCTGCCCTTAAAATATGATGCAGTTGGCAGGAAAATACGTGCATTAGGTTCAGGGCTGATGCAGGTTGCACTGTGGATGGGAACACAGCCATGGATTGAAGGGGTATAGGATTCAGCATAAAAGTGCTCCTCATGTGCCCCCTGTGTGCCACCCATACCTCTTCCACATTTTAGTCATTCCTCTGGTGTATCTTCAGCAGCAGATCAGCTCTGCCAGAACAGTGTTCCACCTGTGTATCTGTCATTGCAATGGCATCTTTTGCATTCTGCCAGCATAGCAGGGCTTCCATCATATCCTATAGCCCTTCAGCTGGTGGAACTTCAGTATAGTTTTGCACCCTAAAATGCTTTCTCATGGTTAACTTGATGATGAATAAAAGATGCCTGACCTCGGTCAGATGAACACATTGCAAACAATGTGTAGTCAAGATGAACATCTTTTGTTCTGATAGTTTCGCACGCTATACTATATTGTGTAGCGCACTAAAATCAAAAAGAAATTGCTTTCACTTGCTTTCTATAATAGTAGCTGTATTGGTCTCTGGTATTAAAATCAAATCCTCTACATACTTATTTGAGAGTGGCCCCAAAAGCTTCCTGCATATAATTGAGACTTCAAATCTGAGGTAACCATGGTGAATAGGGTTATCCATTTCTGGACTATTTATTTGTGGTGGTTGCTATGTGCCTTCAGGTCGATTACAACTTATGGTGACCCTATGAATCAGCGACCTCCAATAGCATCTGTTATAAACCACCCTGTTCAGATCTTGTAAGTTCAGGTCTGTTTTGTTTGGTCTTCCTCTTTTTCAACTCCCTTCTGTTTTTTCCAGCATTATTGGCTTTTTGAGGGAATCAGGTCTTCTCATGTTGTGTCCAAAGTATGATAACCTCAGTTTCATCATTCTAGCTTCTAGTGACAGTTCTGGTTTAATTTGTTCTAACACCCAATTATTGGTCTTTTCTGGGGTCCATGGTATCTGCAAAGCTCTCCTCCAACACCACACTTCAAATGAGTTGATCTTTCTCTTATCCATTTCTTTCACTGTCCAACTTTCACTTCCATACATAGTGATCGAGAATACCATGGTCTGAATGATCTTCACTTTGGTGTTCAGTGATACATCTTTGCATTTGAGGACCTTTTCTAGTTCTCTCATAGCTGCCCTCCCCAGTCCTAGCCTTCTTCTGATTTCTTGACTATTGTCTCCATTTTGGTTAATGACTGTGCCAAGGTATTGGCAATCCTTGACAAGTTCAGTGTCCTCATTGTCATCTTTAAAGTTACATAAATCTTCTGTTGTCATTACTTTAGTCTTTTTGACATTCAGCTGTAGTCCTGCTTTTGTGCTTTCCTCTGTAACGTTCATCAGCATTCATTTCAGATCATTACCGGTTTCTGCTAGTAGCATGGTATCGTCTGCATATCTTAATATTTCTCCCTCCAATTTTCACACCTCTTCCAATTTGGCCCAATCCCTCTTTCCATATGATATGTTCTGTGTATAGATTAAACAAATTGGGTGATAAAATACACCCCTGACTCACACCTTTTCCGATTGGGAACCATTCGGTTTCTCCATACTCTGTCCTTACAGTAGTCTCTTGTACAGAGTATAGGTTGCGCATCAGGACAATCAAATGCTGTGGCACCCCCATTGCTTTTAAAGCATTCCATAGTTTTTCATGACCTACACAAAGGCTTTGCTGTAATCTATAAAGCACAGGATGATTTCCTTCTGAAATTCCTTGGTATGTTCCATTATCCAATGTATGTTTGTGATATGATCTCTAGTACCTCTTCCCTTTCTAAACCCAGGCTGGACATCTGGCATTTCTCGCTCCATATGTGGTAAGAGCCTTTGTTGTAGAATCTTGAGCATTACTTTACTTTCATGGGATATTAAGGCAATAGTTGGATAATTACTGAATTCCCTGGGATCCCCTTTCTTTGGAATTGGGATATATATTGAACACTTCCAGTCTGTGGACCATTGTTAATTTTTCCATATTTGTTGACAAACCTTTGTCAAACTTTGGACAGATTCAGTCTCAGTAACTTGTAGCAACTCTATTGGTATGTCATCTGTTCCTGGTGATTTGTTTCTTCCAAGTATTTTAAGAGCAGCTTTCACCTCACATTCTAAAATTTCTGGTTCTACATTATACGGTTCCTCCATGAATGAATCTGTCATCCTGGCATCTCTTTTATAGAGTTCTTCAGTGTATTGCTTCCATCTTCCTTTTATTTCATTTCGGTCAGTCAGCGTGTTCCCCTGTTGATGATTCAACATCCCTACTCTTGGTTTAGATTTCCCTTTAATTTCTCTAACCTTTTGGAACAGTGCTCTGGTTCTACCCTTTTTGTTGTCCTCTTCTATTTCTATACAGTAACTATTGTAATAGTTCTCTTTGTCCCTACGTACTAGTCGAGGTATTGTAGCATTTAGGGTTCTGACTGTGTTTCTATCTCCTCTTGCTCTTGCTTTCCTTCTCTCTTTAACCATTTTAAGAGTTTCTTCCGTCATCCATTGAGGTCTTTCTCTCTTTTTAACTAGAGGTATTGTTCTTTTGCATTCTTCCCTGATCATGTCTCTGACTCCATTCCATAATTCTTCTGGTTCTCTGTCAACTAAGCTGAAAGCCTCAAACCTGTTCCTTATTTGATCCTTATATGCTTCTGGGATGTTATTTAAATTGTATTTTGGCATTATTATTGTTTTGTTGTTGTTCTTTAGCTTTACTCTGGTTTTCGATACAACCAGTTCATGATCTGTTCCTGGTCTTGTTTTCGCAGAAAGTATGGAACTTCTCCATTTTCTACTACCAATTATATAATCAATTTGATTCCTATATTGACCATTTGGTGATGTCCACGTGCACAGTCGTCTTTTCGGTTGTTCAAAAAATGTGTTTGCAAGAAACAAATTATTGGCTTCACAGAATTCAATAAGTCTTTCTCCTGCTTCATTTCTGTCTCCTAGGCCCCATTTCCCCACAATTCCTAGTTCTTCTCTATTCCCTTCTTTTGCACTCCAATCCCCCATGATTATCAGCACATCTTGTTTTGGTGTGTGATCAATTTCTTCCTGTACTTCTGCGTAAAATCTCTCCAATTCCTCTTCTTCTGCGTTTGCCATTGGAGCATAGACTTGGATGATGGTTATGTTAATAGGTTTCCCGTTTAATCTCATTGATAACACTCACTCAGACCTTGCATTGTAGCTCCTTTTGGTTTTGCTACATCACTTCTCACTATTAAAGCAACCCCATTTCTTCTTAATTTCTCATTTCCTGCATAAAATATTTTGTAGTTGCCCGATTGAAAATGTCCCATTCCCATCCATTTTAGTTCACTCACAGCAAGTATTGTAATGTTGATGCATTCTATTTCTTGCTTGACAATTTCTAACTTTCCCTGGTTCATGCTTCTCACATTCCATGTTCCTATTGTGTGCATCGTACAACTCCAGACTCTCCTTTTGCATCTGTGCGCATCAGCCTCTGGGCTTCCTTTCGGCTTTGACCCAGCTGCGCCGTTAGTCACAGCGCTACTCGTACTTGTCCTTTGTTCTTCCCCAGTAGCTCGGTGAATGCCTTCTGACCTGGAGGTCTCATCTTCCAGCACTATCTCATGTTGCATTTTGGATACTCTGTTCATAGGGTTTTTGTGGTAAGAGATATTCAGAGGTGGTTTACCATTGCCTTCCTCTGAGTTAAGTAGTTAAAATTGGCTTGTCTTTACCACTCTTCTGAAGCACATTATTACAACCCCATATCCATTATTGTCTTTTCTTTTGGATTCTAGTGCTCCAATATGGATTGAAAACACCATGTTTTTAATTTTCAGAAGAATAAGAGTGCTTTGACCATCCTTTGACCATGTTTTTTAATTATAATAGAGTTTTTGAAGCACATTAATATTCTGTGTTAAGTGAGCTTGTGAAGTGAGCTCAATTCAGTTCCACATATTTGGAGAAAATGTCAGAGGCATGATCAGGCTCCACAGTAGGAGCTAAAAACCTATTACCAATGAAATATGAAAACTATCCAAAAAAACTGTTTTAAAGGCTTGTCATTCTTATTACTCTGAAATGTTTGTAGAGAAAATGTCTGGGCTTTTCATTAGAATGCTTTTATTCAGGTAAAGAACAAACATTCTCTTTAGTATTATCCTGGAGAATTATCCTGATAATTTAAAATAGTCTTTTCAATTAGACACAGTAGTAGCCTCCTTTGGGAATGTTACTAAGTAGTATCTCCTGAATGGCCAATTTTGACCCATGGACTGAAAACTGATGAAGGAACTAGAGGCTGGCTTTTATTCACAAAGGCCAGTTTGCTGCGCCTTATGATGAACAAGTAAGAAGCCCCGTGAGAGGAAGAGACTGACAGCAACATTGCTTTCCCCCTCATGTGATACCATGGCATGCCAAAATAGGTGGAACATTGGAATGGAATCGTGTGTAATTATGCAGCCCTGCTAACCTGCTTCCAGCTTCATTTGCAGGGATGGCTAATTTGTGGTCCTGCATATGTTGCTAGCCTACAGCTCCCATCATTCCCATTCATAGGCCATGCTGGCTGAAGTTGAGGGAGTTAGAATCTAACAACATATGGAGGGGTGCAGGTTGTCCACCCACCTCTGTTTTATACACGTCTGTCTCCACAGCAGTTAAATAGTTTAGTAAGGAGCAGGTATATTAAATTTATGTTGAGTGGTGTAACATAATTGTCTGATCCTATTTCAATGCATCATCTTTAATTTCTGCCAGGGCTCCATTCTGTGTGTTTTTAGAGCCAGACTGAATGCTTCATTAGAGTTTAAGAATTTAGCTTGATTAATCAAAGCTGCTTCTGTAGACTACCTAAATCTTCTGTTTCAGTTGTCCAACTATTTCTCAAGAAATTTTAGACTTATACAAAATTAGCTATTTATAATGAACTGTATATAAAAAGTTGTAAGACCAGATTGCACATTCATTACACGGCCATTGGCAAATATATATAACATAGTGTACTCTTAGTAATAGTAGATTCATTGTTATAAACTCATATTTTATTTATTCATTCATTTATTAGATTTATATCCCACCCTTCCTCCTAATAGGAGCCCAGGGCAGCAAGCAAAAGCACTACAAACACTCTAAAACATCATAAAAACAGACTTTAAAATATATTAAAACAAAACATCCTTTAAAATATATTAAAACAAAACATCTTTAAAAACATTTTTAAAAAGCTTTAAAAACATATTTTAAAAAAAGCTTTAAAAACACATTAAAAAGCAGTTCCAACATTATATGGCATGAGCAGATGTTGCTGCCTTTGCCAAATGAATATCTACCATTTGTATAATCAGAGATGTTTAATAAGAAAGTATAGTATAACTAGAATTCTATGTATACGTTCTCTTAATTAAGTGCTGGTTCTAAGTTTCAATGCTTTTCTTTTATAGGGAGGTTGATCAGGATTCTGATGGCCATATTAGCTTCAAAGACTTTCAATCAGCAATGAACTATGGACAGGATAATGTGTCAGGACTTCCTCTCACCTGAACTGTGTGTGTTCTCATGAAAACAGCCAAATAAAAACTCCACACCTAAAGCTATCTAAAATCTAGAAAGCATTTTCCTTCAGATTTTTAAAAAAAGAGAATTAATATGCATGAATTAATATCATGGAAATAATGCTTTTTGAATCCTCCATGGAATGTATTGTGCCTTTAAACATATATTCTGATTTTCCCAATAAATTGCTTTGTCTTATACTTTATGTTTTGCTGGTTTTCTTCTTCACGAATAAATAAATAATATTATATTTGACCTTCATCTGTAATGTTTATGTTAATATTTTGTAATGCTTTGTTGGATGCTTTAATTTAGGTAGTAAACTGCTTTGAGATTTTTTAAAAAATATATAAATATGATTTAAATACATATATGAGCAAAACCATACAGCAGATACAGCCTAATCAGCCTGCATTGAAGTGGAAAGGGGAAGCTTCTTATACCTTCAGCAAATGTATGTTTATAGAATAACCGCATGTGACTAGAGAAACAGGTCTGTGCAATTATCTGTCCATGTTTGAATAAATGTATATACTAGTCCATACTAGTCTTACTCAGAGTAGAGCCACTGAAGTTAATAGACATGACTAACTTACATCAATGGGGCTATTCTGAGTAGGACAGTTGAATACAATACTCTAGATCAGGGTTTAGCAGTTAAATGTACTTGTGTGCCCCTTTCCTCTTGAGGAGTGTTTTAGGGTGCAATCCTATGCACACTTACATAGGAGTTCCCATTGAAAAAAGAGTGTCTTGCTTCCAAATATATGTTTAGGATTGCACTGCTAGACTCATACATAAACCTGGATAGTGGATTAAAGAGACTACATCTCCCAAGGAGATCTCTAGAGCTTCACAATGGATTTAAATCTGTGTTTCCAACATCCAACTTCACTAGTTCTCATGATCCTCTACCCCATTACATTGATGTGAAATCCTACAGAATAAGGGTTTCTGGATGATTTGACCCTTATTAAATGTAACATTTCTAACTCCAGCACAATTTGAGTTCCTTCTTTTGAAGCCCAAGCTCATCCTCAGCGCTGGCATGACATCAGCTACTGGTAGTATTGTGTTTATGGTTGATTCTTGTATCTGCCATAGCGCAAAGACTCCATGAGTGGGTAGATGCACACCAAAGTAGTGTAACCTTCTTCACAGCTTTGCTGAAATTAAGGGAACAGTTAGTTGGATGAACCAAACTGCCGTTGATCAGCCTTCACTAACCTGGTGCCTTGGCAATGGCAATGGCCTAAAGCAATATTGGTGCCCTCCAGATTTTTTTGGAGTAAAACTCCTATACTGGCTGAGGCTGATGGGAGTTGTACTCCCAAACATCTGGAGGGCACCAATATTGCTTTAGGCCATTGCCCAGCTGAAGAGAATGCTTCAGGCTGGCCTCCCAGACAGAACTGAACACCATTATTCACTGGTTCTTCAATCAGGTTCTAATACAGTAGGGCCCCACTCATACTGCGGGTTACGCTCCAGATCCCCTCTGAAAAGCGAAACCTGCTGAAAAGCGAACCTCCATCAATAAAATGGTGCCCAATGCCTGTAAAATCCTGTAAAAGTGGAACAAGCGCTGTATGAGTAGGTCCTTACTCTAATTGAAAACCGCCATATTAGCAGAACACCGAAAAATGGACCTCCGAATAGCAGGGCCCTACTGTAGTTGTTTTGTTGTCTGACATTCTGAAATTATATTAAGGAAAAAAGAACCTCTTTTTATTTACTTTAAATTGTTCAAACCACATAAAGCATTGGAGGAAAAATATGTATCCTTAGTCGTTCATAGATAAGCTTGGACACATACCCGGGTGTCCCAATAGGCCATTGTTCCCAAGTACATACCTATTACATGTTTTGAGATGTAACATGCGGGCAGAAAAAAAACATGCTCCCACCAGTGAACATGCCTGCAGCTGGAGGGAACAAGTCGGCTCATCACTTAGAGATTTTGGGAGAAGAATATCATTGTTTGCAGTAACTGTTTTCTATGTAATATTGTTGTCTTGACAGACAGTTCAAGCAAAACTTCTGTAGTCGTAAATGGGATGTGAAGTTTGACACCGAATGAAGATATCCAGTGAAGAAGGAGGACATTAAAGATTCAGAACTTGTCAGAAAGCCTCCATAGTTAAACAGGAATTGCTATGGCATTTCACTGCTGTACTTCAGAGCAGCTCAGATTCCTGAAGATTATTGTTACCTCCAGATTTGAATGATATCATTTCTCATTGAAACGGCAATCTGCCATCTCTCACTTGAGTGACTTGTTCATACTGTTTCTTTTGGCTTCAGATGGGGGCCTTCAAACTGTAGTTATATGCTACCACTGCTAAATATTTTCAATTTTCAGCACATGTAAAAGCTCTGTTTTCAATACCAATAACAGGAAATCCCGGGGGGAGGGGGAACCTGTGAAAGAGTGGTTTTGCTTCCTGTTGAAGCCCCACAAGAAGCATAGCAGATCCATCAGAACAGTAAACACTACATCCTGACACTTGAAAGCCAGAACTTGGGGAATGTCTCCTTTTCAACTGACTTTTGAGGTAAGGCTGGCTCTTAAGTGTAAGAACTAATGCAACCTGACTAGGAACTATCTTTTTGGAAGATCTGAACAGGGGTTGAAAAGAGACAATGAAAGATGTAAGACCACATCTGATACTCGGCTGTGGGGATCTCTTCTCTCCTTCAGTTTTCCTTTCCTTAAGCAAATATTTTCATGTTAGAAGTTTCAAGACTCATGTTGTCCTGTCAGGAAGTTTATTTTAGAAGTCTGCTTATACAGTATATAAAAATCTTGATTAAAAATTCTCATACATACACATTGCTGAATGTGATGGTGGTGATTATACCATCTCTCATTAAGATAATAATACCAAAGCAGCATACAATTAAACATTCAATATAATACAACAATTAAATAACAAATATGTTGAGATGTTTTATTTGTTATACATATAGCCTACTCCAGGGGTTGCCAAAGTTTTGGGCCCCAGGAGCACATTTGCAAACTAGAGAAACTCATGACCGCTACTCGCCGAGAAGTGACTATTGTGAAGGCAACTGCTGGGTGTAAAGTGGTCGTGTGTGTGTGTCCTGGTTATAGTGCTTCTGATGGAATCTTCCATGCAGTTCTCAACTCTCAAAAGATCTACATGAATCTCTTGTTTACAGGCTAATCATTCTGCTGCTCCATCACTCCAGTGCAGAAACAGTCAATGAAACCTTTTTTTAAAAAAGCAGAAAACCAGAAGTGCTACACAGCATATGTACAACTCTCCCTCTCCTTTCCTAGTTTTCTCATCCTTAAAAGGGAGGAGGGAGGAAGCCCACGTGGTCCAATAAATAGATAGCAGGACTTGGATTTGGGTGGCCCAGATTCAAGTCATGCCTATGATAGATTCATTATATAGGCTTGGCTAAGGGTGCGATCCAACTTGCATTTACACCAGGCTGAAGGGAGTTGGATGCAGTGGATCTCCAGCTGAGCCGGCTGGGTCCCGGCTCAGCCAGGCTATGCTGGCATAAGTCCGTCAGCCTGGCTGAGCCAGGGCTCAGCTGGGCTAGCCTGGCTCAGCCAGAACCCAGCCAACTTAGCTAAGACTGGTGCAAGTGGAGCCGGCGTAAGCCATGTAAGGCCCCCAAAAGAGCGTGTTGGGGAAGGGCCCGAGCGGGAGAGGCTGAGAGAACTTAGGCCACATCCAACTCATGTTCAGAGTGCTCCTGCAGGGCCCAATCCAGGCAAAAGTTACACTGGGAAAAGGTCAGTCTAAGAAAATAATTGCAATAGAAGTCAATGGAGAGGGCTTACTCCCCAGTAGAGGTCATTGAGAGAACAGGCTTTTACTTTCTAGTCCCAGTGTGCAGCTCCCGGCTAAGCCGGCATTCAGCCAACCCAGCAGCTTCTGAATAGCAACTGGATGCAGCCGAATGTTATGCTGGCTTCTCTTTCACCAGCACAACTTACACCAGCGTCCCCTGAGTTGAAGTGCTCTGTTGAGCCTCAGTGGCCTGTTTATACAATAGTATTAATAATGACCTCACAGGTTGACTCTATGAATAAGCTGAATAAAGGCCCTTAACGTTATTGTGTTCAATAGTAGAACACATACTTTTGCATACAGAAGGTCCTAGGTTCAATCCCCGGCATATCCAGGCAAGGCTGGGAGAGAGCCCTATCTGAAACCCAGGGGCTGCTGCCACTCAGTGTAGACCCAGGCATTTGACAGCTCAGGGAGACTGTTCTTGGCAACCTGAAGATCACTGGATGAAATAATGTTTTTAAATGTAATTATTTTTAGAATGTTTTACAACTGTTTTTCTACTGCTTTTTAATTGTTTTGTTGATGTGTTTGCTGCCCTGAGCACCTTCAGGAGGAAGGGCGGGATATAAATTCAGTAAATAAATAATATTAATAAATAGACAATACTAAGCTAAACCTACCAATGATCCGATGTTCCTAAGTGTGTGCCTGAAAAATACAGCAGCGACTAGAAACGCATGACTTATTTGCAGAGTTTTATTTTAGGCAAATTAACTTGCTAGCACAAATGTAATTGGGCTTATTTTTAAAATCCTCTTGATGATGCTTTGGTTTTCCTTGTGGGATTGCAGATAGAAAACTAGCATCTGGTGTTTGAGGCTGCTGGGGATTTGCACCATATTATGTGTAATAGCGCCACTGTAAATAAACAAAATGAATAATTAAATGACTATTAAGGTGGCCTGAGTGATAATATTTTTAAAACATTCTCTACAGTGGAACTGATACTGCGTTTTGTACTATGGGGATGCATGCTGGGTTGGATTTGCAAAGGGGTCATCCTTTATGGACATGAGGCAAGATGAATGCTCATGCAGAAAATCTAAAATGTAAATTAATCAGTGTATTCAGGCTTCTGTCTAAGTGACTACCATTTTTATCTTAAAAAAATAAAGTGCCTCCCCATGGAATATCCATCTGTGTGTGATATACATAGGTAAAGATACTGATCACATTTGTATACCACCCTTCTTGGAAGGAACTCCAGAGCGGCTTCTGTGGTTTTTCCCATTGAATCCTCACAACAACCCTGTGAGGTAAGTTTGGCTCAAGGCCTCCCAGATGACTTTGTGATGGAGAAAGGTTTTGAACCCAGATCTCCTTGACTCATGCACAACTGTCTAACACCTACACCACAAAATGCTTGTAGGTTGCTTCAGATAGAATTCAGGAAACCAACATTTCTAAAAATCAAAGGTCTAGGATTCAAGCCAACCTGGAAGCAACACACTTTGACCAGATATGAAATGGACTGCCTTCAAGTCAATCCCGACTTATGGCAACCCTGTGAATAGAGTTTTCATGGTAAGCGGTATTCAGAGGTGGTTTTACCATTGCATTCCTCTGAGGCCGAGAGGCAATGACCGGCCCAAGGTCACCGAGTGAGCTTCATGGCTGTGTGGGGATTCAAACTGTGGTCTCCCAGGTTGCAGTCCAACACTCTAACCACTACACCACACTGGCTCTCACTGACCAGATACAGAATGAACAATTTACTCGGTGATATAAAGGCACTCAGTACATGCCCAGAAGCACTGTGTTGTTATTAGACTCTGGAACAACCCTTCCCCATGCCCTACTTAACTAAGGCTGCAGTTGTATGCTCACTCACCAAGTCCCATTGAAGTCAGTGGGGCTTTCTTCTGAGCAGGATTGCACTGTAAGTCTAAGTACTACATTCTTTCCCTTGTTTACCCCTGCCACTATTTTCCTTTGTTTCCCATGTTGTCTACTACTAATTGTAAGTGGCATATTTAGTGTTCTACTAGCATAGTGAGGCTTCTTCCAAATACCATCATTCACCTGGGGAAAGTATTGCATCCTAAAAACACATCACAAAATATGCAAGACTTTTATTCATCTCAGTTGTAAAAGAATGAGTTTAGGACTGCTTCCAAAATTTCACTCTAAACTGCAGGTGGTTTTTTTTAAAAAATGATGATGATGAAATATTCAGAAGGGGGGAAAGCAACTTGTAGATTTCCCCTCATTTATTATTCAAAATGTTAAAATCCTCTAACTTTAAAGTCAGGCTTTCTACCTCCTGTAATTTGTTCCTTCTGTTCTGTAAAAGGACCATCAGTCTTTAGAATATTCTACTATACGAAGTGCAACTTGCTCACTGTCAATATGTTAGCAAGGACAAAGGATTTTTAGAGCAGGTTTCTGTTCAGATCTGTTAACTTGCATGTTATGCTTCCAAAGTTGCATGCTCTGGTTCAGTATTATAATGAATCAGATTCTTAGGGGAATAATCATAATGCTAATTTGAATTGATTCTTTGGAGATTTGGGCTTAGAAATATGCCATGAAATCGGTCGATTAGCATGCAAAAATAGAACTGAATGTTATTCTTGTATTTCTCAATGAACATGAACCCTGTGGAAGATTTTTTGAGATGCGGCACCTAAAGGACAAGAGAGTAACATTCACAACAAAAGTTAATTTAAGGCTTAATTTTCCTAGATCTCAGACTTGTAACCTAGTCTTCTAACTGCCTTAGCTAGACAAAACTCTAGCAGGCAATTTCTTAGAAGAGTTTTGGGACACATCCTTTGACCTGAAATCCTGCCTCCTAATTTCCACCATGTAGGGAGCTAAGCCTGTCACTGGTTATTCAATGTTGAGGAAAAGTCATTCTGCACACACTTAGGTAGGAGGCTGTCCCTCGCATACTGCTATAGATATGCATTCCGTAGGTGCCCATATGTAGTTACAGTGATTCTGTATGCCAGGCAGAGCTGTACTGCTATACTACCTGTCAGCTGTGATCCCATTATGGAAGGTTGTTGCCAGACAAAGAGTATATGTGAAGCAGGGGTAGCCAATGTGGTGCCCTGCAGATGATATTGGACTCCAAGTCCAATCAGCCTCACTGAGCTTGGCCAATGGTCGGGGATGATGGGAGTTGTAGTCCAGCAACAGGTGGAGGGCACCACATTGGCTGGCCCTGGTGTATAGAGTAGCAACAAGCTAGCCTACTTTCTTGTTGCTGAAATGTCTGAAGTTAGTGGGGCGGTGCCCTAATGGCCCAGTCTCCACTGCCCAGGACATATCATCTGGCATATAAAGCCCTGTCCTCCAACAGCGGAGAATGGCCAGGGGGCTTAGGAAGAACAGCAAGTGGGATGCTACTGCTGCTATCCCCTAGCATTAGCCTCCTGAGACAGTTGCCTCATTTTGCCTAATGGTAGAGCTGGCCCCGGAAGATATCTTGTTCAAGGCCGCCAAAAGCTTGGAACTAGCACTGCCCTCATGGACCTCTACATGTGACTGTGTTTGATCTGTGGCATGGTGCTAGTCTATTTGAAATAACTCACATGTTAGCCCAAATTCCACAGGAACAATTATTAGCATATTCAGGACAACCAATTCTTGTTCGACTTATGAAAATGCCCATTCAAAAAGCAGCTGATTCCTTGGAAGAACTCTGGATATGGAATTTTGCTTCCAGCATATCTGTATCCTTTCAGAAGACAGCTTCCCACTTCTCAATGTATACATTTGTTGGCATACTTAGACAAGTCGTTCTTTTTGCTTGATTAATTCTTTCTTTTTCTTTATCTGCACATAGGATGCATTCACAACTTTGGAATTTCCCAGAAACAATAGTGAGGAGGCTTGATGGTTCAGTTTCCCATCACATAAATTATGGAAGGGAAACGCATTAATCCTTTAAGTCAGTGCATTCCAAACCTAACAGTAATGGAAGCTGATATAAAATAGAAAGTTGGGTGGAGCTCCAGTTTGACATTATGACAGTTTACTTTTTACAATGCTTTAGAAAATGCTTCTGCTTCTCATGAAAGAAATGTGTGTCCAGTTTGTTGTTGTTTCCTCCCATGTTAGCTGAACTTAGTTTTAAATAATGGCTGCTTCCCAGCATATGTCTACAACAAAAATATCTATTTTTCCCAATGTTATAAAATATATTTGTTTTCATGGAGGATGAGGCTACTAGCCACAATGACTATATTCTTCATCCACTGTCAGAGGCTATATGTGTCTGGATACCAGTTGCTGGGAATTACAGGTGGGGAGAGTCTTTTGGCTCTCAGTTTTTCTCCCTCTCGCATAACATTAGATCTCAGGAACATCCAATGAAGCTGAAAGTTGGAACATTCAGGACAGACAAAAAAAAGGACTTATGCACACAGCGTATAGCATAGCAATAGCATAGCATAGTATAGGAGAGCCAGTGTGATGTAATGGTCAAGGTATTGGACTATGATGTGGGAGACCAGGGTTTGAATCTCCACTCATCCATGAAGCTCACTGGGTGACCTTGGGCCAGTCACAGTCTCTGAGCCTACTACCTATTGTGGAAACCGAACTGCAGTGGAATGGAAGCAGTGAGGATTGTGACAAACACAGGACGGGAAGGAAACTGCTGCTTCCTTACATCCCCAAACTGCTCTTACCATCAGGAAATTTCTCCTAATGTTCAACTGAAATCTACCCTCCTGTAACGTATGCCCATGAGATCTAATCCTGTCTTCTGCAGCAGTTTAGAACAAGAGTTGAATTAAAAAAGAAAGTATGTGTATTTAGCACATTTGTATCCTCCTACTCCTGCAGTGATCTAAAGGTAACATATAGTGGGGAATTCTACTTTATCCTCATAACAACCTGTCAAGGCAAATTAGGCGCAGAGAGAGAGAGAGAGAGAGATTTGCCCAACACCCTCCAGTGAACCTCTTGGCTGAGCAAGGATTTTGGTCCAAATCCAGCACTCTTTTTAACATTATCTAATTATTAACATTATGAACAGAAGGCTCCACGTATCCCAATATTAAGTGTGCATCCCCTAAGTATACACAGTGAGGCAGGACTGGGCCAAGAAGTCTGACAGGCAGTATCTGTCAGAGTTGTAAACAAATCTCTGACAAAGCCCTTTCTTGCTTGTCATTTGTGCGGATCTTTTGTATACTTTTGACCAGCTTTCATGTGCACCTGCTACCTGTGTTCCCGCAGAGTTTTATTGGCACATGTTGAAAACAGCGGCTCACACAGTCAAGTGCATAAAACAGGCAACTGTCATTTCGCTTCTTTGCCTCTGTTGCTGTGCTCTTGTTTTGGAGCCACTGTGGGAAGGCAGTGTATCACTCAGCATGTTTTAATCTGCAGGAAAAGGTTGCCTACAGAAAGCTTTTTGAAAAGTGCATGGAGTTCTGCTTAAGTCAGAAAAGGAAATGTGAATATCACTGAATCTACTGGGGCCTAGCCTAGTTCTTAGATGGGGTGTGTGTGTCTAAAAGTCTTTGTTTAGAAAAAAGATCTCTGAAAAAGTAGTGACTAAGGAATGGTGGTACACACAAATAATCTTGATCCTCCCCTATCTGGCACACCTTATATGTGCAAATGGATCCCATATAGCAGCCTTCCCCAGCCTGATTTTGGACTACAACTCCCATTGGCTCCAGCCAGTACAGCTGTGTTGGGTGAGTCTGATGGAAGTTATAGTGTAAAACATCTGGACAGCCCTAGGTTTATGTAGGCTGCTTTAGGACATCACAATCTTCCCACTCTCACCTCTTGTTTATTTAGCTTTATATCCAGCTTTAAAAGCATCCAAAGCAGCTGACAGCAAGAAATGCAATTAAAAACCACCAACAGTCAATGAGAGCCGGTGTGGTGTGGTGGTTAGAGTGTTGGACTGAGACCTGGAAGACCAGGGTTCATATCCTCACTCAGCCAGGAAGCTCACTGGGTGACCTTGGGCCAGTCATTGTCTCAGCCGAACCTACCTCACAGGGATGTTGTGAGGATAAAATCAGAAGGGGGAGAACTATGTTTGTATGCGACCTTGAGCTTCTTGGAGGAAAGGTGGGATATAAGCATAATTATAAATAGTAAATAACCCTTACCTATATCTGACATTGTGTGCACAATCCATTATGGGGAATGGGAGGTCTGTATGTAGTATCTGTATCTCCAACTAGCAGTCGCCCTCCACTAGGTTGTGTTATGTCAAGCTGCAATCATGGCAACACTTTTTCCAGCTGCCTTGTTCCTGGAAATTGCTGCCAGCTATGCCCACGATGATCACCCAGTTCACACTGCTTTTAATAATCAGGATAGGGAACCAGTGTTGTGTAGCAGTTAGGCTGTCAGACTTCGGTTTGGGGAGACATGGGTTCAGACCCCATGAAGCTTATTGGGTGACCTTAAGCCAGTCCCCGAGCCTCAGCCAAATTAGCCTCACAGGGTTGTTGTGAGGATAAATTGTGTGCCACCCTGAGCTCCTGCTGGGAGGAAGGGCGGGATATAAATCAAATAATAAATAAATAAATAAATAATGGGGGGGGAGGAAAGAGAGAGGGGAGGGCTATGTACACTGCCTTGAGCTCCTTTGAGGAAAGGCAGGATATAAATATGGCACAGAAATAAATAAAATACATAAATAGGGGAGCCAAATGGAAAAGTTGCATAAATCTCTCCCCGCAGAGGGCATGTCTAGCATCTTCATTGTATAACTTTCATTGTATGCTGAAGACGCCGTCCTGGGCTCCAACTGGGAGAAAGGGTGGGATGGAAGTTGCCCTGGCCTTTGACAGTTAAAGTATTTTGTTTTGTGAGACCCACCTCTTTTGCTGGATTTATACTGCTCTGTTCCATTTAGAATAGCTTTATGTATTTTTATAATTGTTGACCATTTTTGTCTGTTGTTATTATTGTATATTCCTATAGCTGTAACCCACCCTGGATCCTTATGGGAAGGGCAAGAAAGAAATCTTATAAATAAAGTAATTAAATCAATAAAATAAAAAGAGAATAGGGCTCCTACACCTTCAGTAGCAGCAATTTCAGCAAGCATTTCACCTGCTGAAATTCCCTCTTCTACACAGCTATTAATAGTGCAGGAGACCTGTACACTTTTTTATCTGGCCATCCTAGTCTAGAGGATGTGTGATCGGAATATTTATTTTACTCCTTTTTTAAAAAATGTATCTAAGTGGTACACAATAAAGCAATCACAAAATGCAATACATATCATGAAGTAAAAGGTAATTAAAAACAACCAGCCCATTAAAAGCAAACAATCCCCCAGAATTCAAAAATAAAAACAAAACACAGAATTGAAAAAGCAAAAGCAGCACAGGAATTATTTTTCCAATGAAATAATATGTCTTTACAAGCTACCTCAGGTGAGCTGATAATGTAGACTGCTGGGCCTCCAGTTTTATAGGTTTGCTACCACAGGGAAAAAAAGAAGTTACAGGTACCTTCCAGATAGTTCTCCTTACAGGCTAGGGACTCACAACAAAGGCTCCTTGGATGACACAGTGAAGGAGGCTCCATGGAAGAAGGTGTTCCAGACATCATAGAAGATATCTGTCTCAACCCCAAACTGCCCAAAATGTATCCTGTTCATCTCCAATGAGAGGCTGGTTTGCTAATCTTGAAGGAGATTAAACATCAGATACAAATAGTTGTACATACAAACGTCATGGTCCATGCCCATAGTAGATAAAAACTCTTTGTATGAAGTGGCACCCTTTTGTATCTCCTTGATGTATTTTAATTGAGTTTTTCCATATCTGTGTGGATATACTGTACACATGTGCCCACAAATCACAGGCAAACAAAACTTTCAGAATTTTTTTTAAAAAATCTTTAAATTGTTTACTGTTACTGAATATAAAGTTGTACATGAACTTGTATCTAGAGCAAAACGTATTGCCCACAATTCAATAGAATATTTATGTGACGTGCTTTCGCACATTGATCTCAATGGGCTTAACTGTGTGTGATGGAAGACTGGGCCATTATGGGAATCAGCTCTAAAATGTCTGTCTGAGTAAAAAGTAAGGGCTCCTCCAGATGTCCTTTTTACTGAGCTTTCATCCTGATTTGTTTGCACAATACTTACATAGAGGTTGGATCATATCCTGTATTTATTGAGTATTTGTCCTGATTTGCTTGCACAGCAGTTGTACGACAATGAGCATCCATCCTACATTCATCCTGATTTGCTTGCAGGGTCTTTATACATCTTCCTTTTAGTCGTTTGTTCATACCACACATTTCAATCCATTTTCCCTTTTCAAATGGCTAAAAGTCCAATTGTTTTAAAAGTGGATTTGTTGTGCTAGAGCAACAGAACACTTTAATCTACTTTAATTGGGCAAACCTAAATTTACAGTATGTGCTTGGACCTTTAAGTAATTAATTATCAAATCAAACTGGGAACAATACATGGGACAACACTTAATGAACATAGGAAACTCTGCTGCCTTGTATTCACTTAGACCATTGCTTGATCTAGCTCACTATGGTCCATTGATTGGTAGTGGCTCTCTAGGTTTTCAGACAGGGGTTCTTGTGAGCCCTACCTGGAGATCGAAGCTGGGGCTTTTTGCACGCAAAACACATGATCTACCATACCATGTTTAAGTTGGCCGTTCAAAAATTTGCCCTGAATCGGAGTTATAAACTGAAGCCCAGACATTTTCAATGAAAATGAAGTCCTGTATTGCAGTAGATCCTCCTCTGTTATCCAGATTTCAATTATATATAAACTTCATGATTGGATATTTTGGCTGCTATCACTGTGTGATAAAACAGATGGCACAGTACTCAGATTTTGGCCTTTTCTTTTTGTGATTTAATTTTCAATCAACATGAAACAGAATATTGTCCCTTCAGACAAAGTGTGGTTATAGAGCAATATATTATGGGAGAGGTAATTTACTAACCCATTGCCCCCTGGCTTATATACCCATGGGCTTGCAATGTTTAGCACATCAACACTGGGAAGGCTCTGCTTTTTCAGTCAGCTGTAGAACAAATCCCTAACACTTTTAACTTTACAACCAGCTTCTCTCTTATGATAGAGTTATGCTCCTTCCTTTTCTATTTGCCAAAGCATACATGAGTGTCACTGCTGGGTTCTATCGAGGAGATTGTTTTGGCTAAAATGTGACAATCACAGATGGTACCACAAGCTGTAAGCACCCCCTCCCTTTTATTCTGAACAATAAACACAGGGTCTCCCAAAGGTGTGTTCAAGAAAGAATATGTGATTCAGCTGACATTATATCAACAGTAACATCATGCCTTGAGGGGGATCACTTTTGTTTCATCTTCTTCAGCCACCTCCAAGTGAGTTAAAACTCCAGCCCAGGCTTTCTCTGCAACATATTGTTTCAGACTTCCTACTGAGTGCTAGCAACTTCCAGGCATGCGTTATATAGCCTGTTCCTCTTGAGCACTGAAGACTGAGAGTATTTTTTTTAAAAAATATCTGCTTGTTTACAGCAGCCATTCCCAATCTGGTGTCCTCCAGAAATTGTGCGCTATCATCTCTAACTAGGGTTGCTAACTCTTTTTTTCAGACCCAACTGAAAACAAACTGCATTGTCCAAGTCCCTAAGCAAACGTTTTAGTGATTTTGGTGCCAAACTTTTTCTGCTATGCTATTTTTGGGGGGGGCAACTTCAGAATCAGGCAATATTCTTGGAAGCATTTTGTTTATACATTCTTGGCTTGTGTAACTTAAATGCTGGGAAATACTGTGGTAAACCTGTCCTACTGCAGGTATTGTCATCAGATTTTCTTGGGATGAGTCTCTTTCGGTAAAAAAGATGAGATTTGTGACATTCTTTCCTGATGTTTCTCTAATTCCTTGTGTTTTATGGTTTCACATGGCTTCTCACTGCTTTTCTTCCCTCATACTTAACTGAAGAAACTTGATGGCATAGAATGCATTCTGCTGTAACTGTATTGACTTTGTGAAGCCAATTTTTGAATGCATCTTCCTTAAGAATTGTTTAATTGTTGTAAACTGCCCAGAGAGCTTCAGCTATGAGGCGGTATATAAATGCAATAAACAAACAAACAAATAAAATCTTCCTTTCAACATTCATCATTAAAACTACACAGACACCTTTTTTTTTTACTGTGCCACTGTCTGAATATTTTTCACCACCACCACTGTCTGTCATGATTTGAATGTTTTTATTTAAGTTTAAGAAAGAAAAAAATCATATGACTGACCAGTATAGTGCAGAGAAGCCTTCTGCTGGCTCAGCAGGCAGCTGTAACATGCTTAGCTATAGAGAAGGAACTGTTCTTGAATACTCAGCTCCTCTCTGTCACACCTGGCTGCCTCTGCATCTCTACCAACCTCCTAATTCCATTTTGCAACATTTACTCAGGACTAGTTTCCATGGTTTTCCCCACTAATGGCTATTAACACCCTCCCCCTTTGTATCTCCTTCACCATCCCGCTTAGGCCTTTTGAGATGACAGGCTAGTGTGAGACCACAGTGGTGGTTTGCCACATCTTCAGTATTGGCCTCAAGAGGTCCTTGGAGATTAAGGTCAATTCCTTGACTTCATTCTACACCTAGAGGGGGTAGGCAACCCTATCCCCAACCATAAGCTGCAGGTTGGAGCTGATGGGAGCTGTAGTACAACAGCATTTGGAGGATAATGGGTTGAGGAAGGCTGGGTTACAATAAACAGGTACAGCTGGTAGGGAACAAATAAGCACCCACACAATTGGTGCTTGCCTGAAAAAGGCTAGATTGGCATCTTGTGGTTGTTGGAGACTGGAAGCCACTTTACCTCAGTATTAGGTGCAGAAAAATTATATACATTTGTATGTACTAACTAGACCTAAAGCAGTAACAGTCTCCCAAATACAGCAGCAAATGTTGCAGCATTTTGCTAGTCATCTCTGAAAATTCAATCTGGGTTTGAGCTGCAAGCCAGGTTTGGTTTTAATTCAGGCTGGATAGAAACACAGGAAGGTGCCTTATCCTGAATCAGACCATTGGTCCATCTAGCTCAGTACTGCCTGCACTGACTGACAGTAGCTCTCCAGGGTTTCAGACAGGAGTCTCTCCCAGTCCTACCTGGAGGTGCCAAGTATTGAATCTGGGACCTTCTGCAAGCAAAGGAGATGCTCTGCAACTGAGATATGGCCCTTCCAGGGAGACAGTTCTGAAACTGAACTTTAGTCAAATTCAAACCCATCTCTCTCATCCATCTGAAATAAACAACAATCAAGGTTGGCTTTCAACTCAAACTGCAATAGGTTTCTGCCATATTCCTAGCTGGCCTGTGGAAAGTATGTTTTTAAAATGTACTATATTTCATATTAGAGAGCCAATGTGGTGTAGAGGTTAAGGTGTTGGACTAGGACCTGGGAGACCAGGGTTTGAATCCCCACACAGCCATGAAGCTCACTGGGTGACCTTGGGCCAGTCACTGCCTCTTAGCCTCAGAGGGAGGCAATGGTAAACCCCCTCTGAATACCACTTACCATGAAAACCCTCTTCATAGGGTTGCCATAAGTCGAAATTGACTTGAAGGCAGTCCATATTTCATATTTTGGGAGATATCCAACTAATTGACTTGAAGGCAGTCCATATTTCATATTATGAGAGATATCCAACTAAGTCATACTCACAGTAGACCCATTAAAATTAGTGGGACTGCTTGTAAGTATGACTAATGTTGGCTATTACCCTATGGTATCCCCCCCATATAGCATCTATTTTAATTAATATAACAATCTGTTTCATTGTACTGTAGGGTAGGGTAAAACAGGAGGCCAATTAGGCACAAAAATCTCATGGGAAACTTCATTGACTTTCAGGACTGGTAAGCACAGTTTGTTTGTTTTTACAGATGCCTGAAGGCAAGTACACCCAAGGTGGCCGTCCACTATCTCCTTGTCTTAATATAAAATGCTGAAAGCCTTCCAAGTGGAGATGCAATTTACCCCATATGATCATAGCATCATAGAAGAGTAGAGTTGGAAGGGGTGTATAAGGCCATCAAGTCCAACCCGCTGCTCAATGCAGGACTTAAAGCATACCTGACAGGTGGCTTTCCAGCTGCTTCTTGAATGCCTCCAGTGTTGGAGAGCCCACCCCCTCCCTAGGTAATTAGTTCCATTGTTGTACTGCTCTAACAGGAAGTTTTTCCTAATGCTCAGCTGAAATCTGGCTTCCTGTAACTTGAGCCCATTATTCCATGTCCTGCATTCTGGAATGATTAAGAAGAGATCCAGGCCCTCCTCTGTGTGTCAGCCTTTCAAGTACTTGAAGAATACTATCATATCTCCCCTCAGTCTTCTCTTCTCAAGGCTAAACATGCCCAGTTCTTTCAGTCTCTCCTCATAGGACTTTATTTCTAGTCATCCTTGTTGCCCTCCTCGGAACCTGTTCCAGTTTGTCTGAATCCTTCTTAAAATCCAGAACTGGACGCAGTACTCAAGATGAGGCCCAACCAATGCCAAATAGAAGGGAACAAGTACTTCACTTTATTTGGAAACTATACCAGTCTCTATAACAACAAGGAGTGAAGAGAAGTAGTAGTAGTAGTAGTAGTAGTAGTAGTAGTAGTAGTAGTAGTAGTAGTAGTAGTAGTAGTAGTAGTGGCAGACACCCTACTGTGTGGGATTGAAACCCAATGACACAGCCTGGCTGCTCTTGCCTGTCGCTGTGGTTAGCCAATGAGTTATATCAGAATTGTGATTGATAAGTGAGTTGTTTAGACACCAGGTGATAGAACTCTGTCAGGTCCCAAAGATCTGCTGTTTTGCCTTCCCATTTAGTGCACTTTTCCTGCTTCTGCTCTTTTTTCTGGTCCTTGGAATTTCCTTCCTCTTTCCCTAGCAATCAGGATACATATTTCCTGTGGTGGCTTCACCAGAGATCAGGTAGTGCCTAGGAATTATTTTCTGCAAATACTACCACACAATAAGTGTGGGTGAATGTTAAAGAACCCCCTTCCTCCCAAAAGGCAAATGTGAAAACTTTACAATAAGGCTTAGCATGTTCTCTGCTTTGCAGGAACTAAAGACCAGGGACACATTAAGAATTTCCTGTACAGTTAACTTACAGTACAAAGGTATACATGGCTACTCAGAAGTAAGTCTCTTTGTGTTTAATGATGCTTACTTCCAGTTAAGTGGGTACAGGATGGCAGCATCGGATTTGGTTTAGGGTTGGCATTGGGGAAAATAGGGTTCTTGTACCTTTAACAGCTGTATAGCAATCAGATATCCAACAGATCAAGCCTTTTCTAGTATGGAAATACAATTATGGTACAAGCTTCCATTTTGTATTATGCCATTTTTCAACTGGTGCCCCCAGCACTCTCTCAAAATTTAAAATGTGCCCTCTGGTCAAAAAAAGGTTGGTGACCTCTGGGTTAGAAATGAAATAGCCTCTGAACATAAGAACATAAGAAGAGCCTGCTGGATCAGGCCAGTGGCCCATCTAGTCCAGCATCCTGTTCTCACAGTGGCCAACAAGGTGCCTGGGGGAAGCCCATAAGCAGGACCCGAGTGCAAGAACACTCTCCCCACCTGAGGCTTCCGGCAACTAGTTTTCAGAAGCATGCTGCCTCTGACTAGGGTGGCACAGCACAGCCATCATGGCTAGTAGCCATTGATAGCCCTGTCCTCCATGAATTTGTCTAATCTTCTTTTAAAGCCATCCAAGCTGGTGGCCATTACTGCATCTTGTGGGAGCAAATTCCACAGTTTAACTATGCGCTGAGTAAAGAAGTACTTCCTTTTGTCTGTCCTGAATCTTCCAACATTCAGCTTCTTTGAATGTCCACGAGTTCTAGTATTATGAGAGAGGGAGAAGAACTTTTCTCTATCCACTCTCTCAATGCCATGCATAATTTTATACACTTCTATCATGTCTCCTCTGACCCGCCTTTTCTCTAAACTAAAAAGCCCCAAATGCTGCAACCTTTCCTCGTAAGGGAGTCGCTCCATCCCCTTGATCATTCTGGTTGCCCTCTTCTGAACCTTTTCCAACTCTATAATATCCTTTTTGAGATGAGGCGACCAGAACTGTACACAGTATTCCAAATGCGGCCTCACCATGGATTTATACAACGGCATTATGATATTGGCTGTTTTATTTTCAATACCTTTCCTAATTATCCCTAGCATGGAATTTGCCTTTTCCACAGCTGCCGCACACTGGGTCGACATTTTCATCGTGCTGTCCACTACAACCCCGAGGTCTCTCTCCTGGTCAGTCACCGCCAGTTCAGACCCCATGAGCGTATATGTGAAATTCAGATTTTTTGCTCCAATATGCATAATTTTACACTTGTTTATATTGAATTGCATTTGCCATTTTTCCACCCATTCACTCAGTTTGGAGAGGTCTTTTTGGAGCTCTTCGCAATCCCTTTTTGTTTTAACAACCCTGAACAATTTAGTGTCGTCAGCAAACTTGGCCACTTCACTGCTCACTCCTAATTCTAGGTCATTAATGAACAAGTTGAAAAGTACAGGTCCCAATACCGATCCTTGAGGGACTCCACTTTCTACAGCCCTCCATTGGGAGAACTGTCTGTTTATTCCTACTCTCTGCTTTCTGCTTCTTAACCAATTCCTTATCCACAAGAGGACCTCTCCTCTTATCCCATGACTGCTAAGCTTCCTCAGAAGTCTTGTAGGCCATGCAGAAGACCAACTGTGTAGTTTTACAGAAAGACAGTGTGGAAATGACACTTACAGGGTTAAACTACATTCAGGACTGCCAAGGTCGGCACAACAGATGTGGCTAGCAAGGGCAGAGGAGTGTATATATTCCTGGAGAAACCGAAAGTTAAGTGTGGGGGATGTTTAGCAGTAGTCAGGAGAAGCTGGAGTGTGTGTTTAATGCTTGTTTAATTAAGTCAGTAAAGACTCTTAAAATCTTCAAACGTCTGTGTCTATCAATTCAACTGATTACCTGGGACAGGTCGGTACCGGGTACAACCGGGTGCTGGGCGTGCTACATTTCACAGGACTACAGGGGTTATGGGCCCAGCCTGCCCAGTATATCCAGTAAGCCTGATCAGTGTAACCAGTAAAGTGGAAAGAAGAGAGCCTGGGTCGAGGGCTAACAAACCAGAAGCAAGGAAGCCAGAAGTGTGAGAACACGGCCAAAAGTGAGCAGAAGTGTGTTGCTCAAAGATGGCTATTTCACTGACAGCCAGAATGCCGCTGGAACGGCTCACTGAAAAGAATTATTCCAGTTGGAGACTCTGAATGCAAGCTTTTCTGACGAAGGAAGACCTTTGGGAGGTGATTGATGCGGCCCCACCGTTAGCTCTGCAGCAAGCTTGGATACGCAGAGATGAAAAGGCAAGGGCATATATCATATTGGCGTTATCTGACTCTCAGTTATTGCATGTGAAAGATCAGCCAACAGCGAAGGGCATGTGGACGGCTTTAAATGAAATTTATGTCAGGCAAACTGCCAGCAGTAGAATTTATTTGGCGCGAAAGTTATATCACATGAGACTGACTGAGAATGTCACAATGTCTGAGCATTTGCTGGAATTCAAAAGACTGTTTGCTGAACTACAGGAGAGAAACGTGGAATACTCACAGTTACAAAGGGTTTATATCATCCTGTCATCGTTAGATGAAACCTGGGATTCTCTTGTCACATCGATGGAAGCCATTTCGGTCACAGGATTATCAGAGGATTACGTTGGCGGAAAACTTATTCAGGAATGGGAAAGAAGAAGAGAAATTGAAGTAAAAGAAAAGACAGAGCAAAGAGGAAGTAAGAAGACGTACTTCAAAGGTGCATCAAATGGACTGAAAGCGTGTTACTATTGTGGGTCTACAGCACATCTAAAGAGAGACTGTGCAGCCAAGCGAAGAGAACGAGGCTGGAAGCCTTCAAGCGTTAAGTTGGTGAGTGCTGAGACTAAGAAAGAGACAAGCTGTGGCAAAAGAGACTATGATGAATGGGTTTTAGATTCGGGAGCAACCCACACCATGATTAGGGACATGAACTTGTTTCACACTTCGCAACCCGTGAAAGAAGTCGTTGTTCTAGCTGATGGATCGAAAAGGGAGATTTTGGGTCGAGGTACCATGAAGTTAAGTATGTTGAATACGATCATGACTGATGTGTTATTTGTGCCTCAGTTGGAGTGTAACATTCTATCTGTTAAGAAATTGATAGACATGGGTTACATTGTTACATTTGAAACAGGGAAATGTACTAGGTTTCCAGAACGCAAGTTATAGGGTATGGTTACCAAGTCTGAAACATGTGATACTTAGCAGAAGCATAAAGCTGCAAGGTTGAATGGTTCACCAAATGCACCCACAATACAGGACGTAGAACAGGAGGTAAAAGCGGCAGAAGAAGAACACCCAGATAGCTCAGATGGAAGGCAAACAGGGGAAACTCTACAATTGAGGCGTTCTGACAGAATAAATTTGGGTAAACCTCCGGACAGATTTAGAATTGGCATAGTCAAAGGCCAGGATCCAAACATACGTACAGAAATGGATGATGACACGTTGTATTTGGATTGTGTAAAACCTCAACTGTATTGTGAGAAATAAAGAGAAACAGAAACCTGAAAATGTAACTGGAAAAATGTATGTATGTTACATTGTGTAATTGGAAAGAATAATGTAATGTGACTGTCTTTATGTAAAAGGTGGGAGCTGTAGGCCATGCAGAAGACCAACTGTGTAGTTTTACAGAAAGACAGTGTGGAAATGACAGTTACAGGGTTAAACTACATTCAGGACTGCCAAGGTTGGCACAACAGATGTGGCTAGCAAGGGCAGAGGAGTGTATATATTCCTGGAGAAACCGAAAGTTAAGTGTGGGGGATGTTTAGCAGTAGCCAGGAGAAGCTGGAGTGTGTGTTTAATGCTTGTTTAATTAAGTCAGTAAAGACTCTTAAAATCTTCAAATGTCTGTGTCTATCAATTCAACTGATTACCTGGGACAGGTCGGTACCGGGTACAACCGGGTGCTGGGCACGCTACATTTCACAGGACTACAAGTCTTTGGTGAGGTACCTTGTCAAAAGCTTTTTGAAAGTCTAAGTACACTATGTCCACTGGATCACCTCTATCTATATGCTTGTTGACACTCTCAAAGAATTCTAATAGGTTACTGAGACAGGACTTTCCCTTGCAGAAGCCATGCTGGCTCTGCTTCAGCAAGACTTGTTCTTCTATGTGCTTAGTTAATCTAGCTTTAATAATACTTTCTACCAGTTTTCCAGGGACAGAAGTTAAGCTAACTGGCCTGTAATTTCCGGGATCCCCTCTGGATCCCTTTCTGAATATTGGTGTTACATTTGCCACTTTCCAGTCCTCAGGCACAGAGGAGGACCCGAGGGACAAGTTACATATTTTAGTTAGCAGATCAGCAATTTCACATTTGAGTTCTTGGAGAACTCTCGGGTGGATGCCATCCGGGCCCGGTGATTTGTCAGTTTTTATATTGTCCATTAAGCCTAGAACTTCCTCTCTCATTACCACTATTTGTCTCAGTTCCTCAGAATCCCTTCCTGCAAATGTTAGTTCAGGTTCAGGGATCTGCCCTATATCTTCCACTGTGAAGACAGATGCAAAGAATTCATTTAGCTTCTCTGCAATCTCCTTATCGTTCTTTAGTACACCTTTGACTCCCTTATCATCCAAGGGTCCAATTGTCTCCCTAGATGGTCTCCTGCTTTGAATGCATTTATAGAATTTTTTGTTGTTGGTTTTTATGTTCTTAGCAATGTGCTCCTCAAATTCTTTTTTAGCATCCGTTATTGTCTTCTTGCATTTCTTTTGCCAGAGTTTGTGTTCTTGTTTATTTTCTTTGTTCGGACAAGACTTCCATTTTCTGAAGGAAGACTTTTTGCCTCTAAGAGCTTCCTTGACTTTGCTCATTAACCATGCTGGCATCTTCTTGGCCCTGGCGGTACCTTTTCTGATCTGCGGTATGCACTCCAGTTGAGCTTCTAATAGAGTGTTTTTAAACAACTTCCAAGCATTTTCGAGTGATGTGATCCTCTGGACTTTGTTTTTCAGCTTTCTTTTTACCAATCCCCTCGTTTTTGTGAAGTTTCCTCTTTTGAAGTCAAATGTGACCGTGTTGGATTTTCTTGGCAATTGGCCATTTACATGTATGTTTAATTTAATAGCACTGTGGTCACTGCTCCCAATCGGTTCAACAACACTTACATCTCGCACCAGGTCCCGGTCCCCACTGAGGATTAAGTCCAGGGTTGCCATCCCTCTGGTTGGTTCCATGACCAACTGGTCTAGGGAATAGTCATTTAGAATATCTAGAAACTTTGCTTCTTTGTCATGACTGGAACACATATGCGGCCAGTCTATGTCCGGGTAGTTGAAGTCACCCATTACTACCACATTTCCTAGTTTGGATGCTTCCTCAATTTCATATCTCATCGCAAGGTCTCCCTGAGCATTTTGATCAGGGGGATGATAGATCGTTCCCAGTATTAAGTCCCTCCTGGGGCAGGGTATCACCACCCACAATGATTCTGTGGAGGAGTCTGCCTCTTTTGGGGTTTCGAGCTTGCTGGATTCAATGCCTTCTTTCACGTATAGAGTGACTCCGCCACCAATACGTCCTGCCCTGTCCTTCCGATATAGTTTATATCCAGGGATAACCGTATCCCACTGGTTTTCTCCATTCCACCAGGTCTCCGTTATGCTCACTATATCAATGCTCTCCTCTAAGACCAAGCACTCCAGTTCTCCCATCTTGGTTCAGAGGCTCCTAGCATTAACGTACAGGCACTTGTAAGCAGTGTCTCTCTTCAAGTGTCTTTGGCATTTGTGGTTTGGCCTGTGGTAATTTTGCTCTTCTGCATTTATATCCTGTGCTCCTGCTCTCACAATGCCTACTTCTAGGCCTACCCCTTTTAAAATTTCATCATTTCTTTGGTTTTTATCCCAGGGGGGAGGTTTATTCCGAACCGGACCTTTCTCAGCTCCTGTCGGGTTTCCCCCCTCAGTCAGTTTAAAAGCTGCTCTGCCACCTTTTTAATTTTAAGTGCCAGCAGTCTGGTTCCATTCTGGTTCAAGTGGAGCCCATCCCTTTTGTACAGGCCCGGCTTGTCCCAAAATGTTCCCCAGTGCCTAACAAATCCAAACCCTTCCACCCGACACCATCGTCTCATCCACGCATTGAGACTGCAAAGCCGGGCCTGTCTGGCTGGTCCTGCACGTGGAACCGGTAGCATTTCAGAGAAAGCCACCTTGGAGGTCCTGGCTTTCAGCATCCTACCTAGCAACCTAAATTTTGCTTCCAGGACCTCACGGCTGCATTTCCCCATGTTGTTGGTGCCAAGATGCACCACGACCACTGACTCCTCCCCAGCACTGTCTACCAAACTATCTAAACGACGGGCGATATCCGCAACCTTCGCACCAGGCAGGCAAAACACCTTGCGGTCTACACGCCCATCACACACCCCACTGTCTATGTTCCTAATGATCGAATCACCCACTACAAGGATCCCTCCACCCCCTGGAGATATATCCTCGGCACGAGAGGATAGCTGCTCATTCCCCAAGGAATGGGTCCCTTCTAAGGGATCGTTTCCCTCTTCCTCAGCTGGATGCTCTCCTTCCCCGAGACCATCGTTCTCCATGATAGCAGGAGAGCTATCATCGTTGGAGTGTGACACAGCTATAACGTCCCTGAAGGCCTCCTCCACACACCTCTCTGCCTCTCTCCGCTTTTCCAGGTCCACCACCTTGGCCTCAAGGAAATGAAGTCGTTCCCGGAGAGCCAGGAGCTCATTGCACCGAGAGCACACCCACGACTTCTGTCCAACAGGCAGATAGTCGTACATGCTGCAGGCGGTGCAAAACACTGGAAAGCCCCCACACCCCTGCTGGCTTCTTACCTGCATAGTTTTGTTTAAGGTTTATTACGTCAATGGGTTGGAGACTGTGGTTTAGCTGAGGTCAGGGAACAGATGGGCAGAGTTGGGGGCCCTGGCCTCCTCGCTCTGCTGCTTAACTCGCCTTGACGCTTTGTCAGCTGGGACTTAACTCTTTAGGATTATCTCAGGCTTCCTTCCTTTGAAGGCAGGAAGGCAGGCTTCCTTCCTGAGCGAGGGGCGGGGCTGTTTAAGCTTTTGGCTGCTTTTAATCTAAGCAAGGGGCTGCGCCTTCCAGGCAAGTCTTTTTTGTTTGTTGTTTTCCCACCTAGAACAGCCTGACCTTTCTTTAACCTAGGGAAACAGAGCTTGTGGTTGTGTTTCAGGAAGGCTAAAGCTGCCCTTTTTAGCAAGGACTGAGCTGGCTCTCTCCCTGTATGTATCGGTGGAGTTTCCTTTTTCCCCTTCTCTCCGACTGGAATTTAGCCTTGTTTACAGTGTCCCCTGAAGCTTTCCTGCTAGGGTGGTGCTGAAAACTAGCTTTCTATAGGCTTCCTTCTCCTAGGATCTGTCTCCTAAGATATAGGTTCTTTCAGGATTTGGCTCCTAGCTCAGGGTGACCTTGGGCTGCCCTTATTACTTATTGCTCTGAGTTGTTTTAATTCAATTAAATAATGGAATAAATGGGAGCTACTTACCCTCTTTTCGCTCTGCTGCTTAACTCGCCTTGACGCTTTGTCAGCTGGGGCCTCGACGCTTTGTCAGCTGGGGCCTCGACGCTTCGTCAGCTGGGGCCTCGACGCTTCGTCAGCTGGGGCCTCGACGCTTCGTCAGCTGGGGCCTCGACGCTTCGTCAGCTGGGGCCTCGACGCTTCGTCAGCTGGGGCCTCGACGCTTCGTCAGCTGGGGCCTCGACGCTTCGTCAGCTGGGGCCTCGACGCTTCGTCAGCTGGGGCCTCGACGCTTCGTCAGCTGGGGCCTCGACGCTTCGTCAGCTGGGGCCTCGACGCTTCGTCAGCTGGGGCTCCCTCTAGCTCGTGGAGCAGGCTCTGTATGTGTGTGTCTTTATTTTAAGAAGATATAACTGAGATGCATCACAGAACATGGGTGGTAAAACACATGCAAAGAGAGCTACTTCTTTGCTAATTGTTCTCACTCAGGTCCGCTCTGACTGAAGATTGAGTTTGGGATTTTTTTGCAGATGTATTCTACAAAATTATCACCATTATCATTTTCTTTGAATGTTGCTTTTCCACAAACAAAACAGAACAAAACCATGCCCAAAGCAGCTTGCAACAAGAATAGCAACATTTAAAAATCAGCAGTCACAAGAACAATTTCATATTTACAGCAGTAATAAAACAGCAACATAATAGCAAATGTAGCAACATACAACAAAGCAACATTTCAATACTATAAATGCAGCAACATTACACCTCCTGGCATTAATAGCAAAGGAGTTTGAACAGTTTCACCTTGGTCCCAGATGTTCTAGCCACTGCTTCCATGTTCACCACAAATTAGCCAAGAATCAAGTAGTTCTTGATTGTTAAGGCCTCTGCTTCCCCAAAGGTTTGCTGCCTCCTTTGCATCTCCAATTCAAGCAGCGTTAAGCAGCAACACCTTGGATAGCTCCTTGAAAGTTCAGACTAAAACCTGGAGTGGGTTCACTGCCCCACTGACATCAGAGCCACAAGCCTCCACTGGCATTAAGGCTTCCAAAACAGGTCAACATTATTGATGGAATTATAGTGCATTAGTGATGGATCTGTACTGGAGCACCCGCACATCATTCCTTCTTATTACTTGTTCTGCAATGCTTCCTGACTGATGCTACCTCCACGGTCAGAGGCAGTATGTATCTGACTACTGGTTACTGGAAACTACAAGGGAAGGGGAGTGCTCTTGTGCTCACATCCTGCTTGCAGGCTTTCTGCAGGCATCTGGTTGGCCACTGTGAGAACAGGATGCTGGATTAGATGGGCCAATGGCCTGATCCAGCAAGCTCTTCTTACATTCTTATGTTGACTGCATTATTGCTGCCAGGAGGGGCAATCTATAGCACAATATAAGTGGGACAACCCCTCCCCCTTTCCCTCAGATATTTGCAGTTTTCAAAGTTACATGATTTCGGCAGGATGCTATGAGACATGCACTGATTGGAAACAGTTATGTCTGCCCCAGGTGCAAACATGGTTCAAAAGGGCCACTGGTCAGGTTCTAGAGCAGGCAGGCAAAGATTCAAAGGATAAGAGACAGATGACATGGTCTAAGATGGGTATTGATAGCGGGGTCATGTATAGCCACCCCAACACTATCACGACTCATGAATGCACAATAATAAAGGGGGCCTGCAGCCTTCTTACACACATTTGTGTGTGTGTATAATGCTTAGTACAATCCTACTTGTTTTGCTAGACAGTTCCTCAGCGATAACAAGATTGTTTGTTAGTCTCAGCAATCTAGCTCCCCAAGCTCTTCTGCATTTCTGGTTTACCAATCTGTATTCGCCGCTTCCCAAAGCAAAGGGTGACACAGTTGCCAATCTGCAACTGACCAAATCAGATCATTGGTCTTTCGAAAGACAACATCAGATTTGTTTGCATCCAGGGGCTGCCATCAGCTTCTTTGGCTGCCTCCTCTGCCTCCTGCTTCTACAAAGGGCTGGATTCATTTCCAGCAGTGTATTACAAGCTTTGCAAGCTAAGATGATGCACTCCGAGCAAGACTTGATTAATAAGTCGGTGTTAACAGACTTTGGGAAGAAGGTTTGACAGAAAAAGAGCTTTCTCTTGGGATCATCACAAACTGAGGAATGGTTGTATATAATTCAGCTGGTCATCCCAAGCCTCATATATTATAACTCCCATTTAGCATCATGAGAATTATGCCTGGCAGGGATGGCCACATTGCACTGGCTCATATGACTAACAGGCTGATGTCTGCACTTCTCTAACTTTATTGTGACACTGCCTCGGACATGGGGTTATATTCAACTAAGTCCTTCTCAGAGTAGACCCACTGAATTTAATGAGCCTAAGTTATTTATTATATATTTATTTAAAATATTTCTATCCCACCCTTCTACCCTGCAATGGGGCACTCAGGACAGCTACAATAAAATTGCACACATATATAATAAAATACACAATAAAAACACAAACATTACAGTAAATTAAAATGCATAGAATACAATTTAAATACATAAAATGCACTATGCATTCACATACACACACAAACATACATACAGGTATATATGTGCATGCACATATGAGGGAGTGAGAATAAAAGAACTAAGAAGATAAAAATAAAAGATAAAAAACTTAAAACAGTGTCAGGCTGACCCATCAGTCCAACCAAAGGCTCTCCGGAACAAAATAGTTTTTACAAGTTTCTGGAAAACCATCAGGGAGGGAGCAAAGCGGGCTTCTTGGGGCAGGGAATACCAAAGTCTGGGAGCCACAGCTGAAAAGGCTCTCTCCTGCGTGCCTGTCAATCTAACTTCTTTCATTCCAGGCATGCAGAGGAGACCAGAGGCATTTGATCTTAAATCCAGGGTAGGAACATATGGACGTTAGCCGTAAGTTAGTTGGACAATTGCTTTATGTTCCCCTGAGTGAAGGGAGGCTCACCTCTACCCTCAGCATTTCTGCTGGTATTCCACAGGGGAGCTGTTAGCCAGACACTGTTATAAAGCAGGAGAAGGAAAGTGGTAAATTAACCTACAGAAGCACAGTTTTGTATGGCTAGACAAATGCAGCTAACAGTCCACAGACAACAGCATCAGTGCAGCCGCTGAAGTCTTCCAGGTGTCTGCTCCTGCTGGCCCAGTGAGGATGGGATGGGATGGTGTGGAAAAGCAGTCTGGAGGTATTCACATCCTCTAAGCATTGGATGGATGGATGCAAAAACTTGCTAGCATAACACCTCCAATTGTAATCCCCTGTTGAGTCCCAGCTCTCCCAGGAGGATCAGGGAGGGGAGTCGGTCAAGTCCCAGCTTCCCCAGTTACAGCAGGAAGAGGAATCAGAGGTAGATGAGGCTTTCGAGGACAATGAGGGAGGGGGTGTAGTTGACAGTCTACCAGTTCCCATGGACAGTTCTCCCACCAAAGCAGACCTCACTCCACCTACAGATGCCCCAACAGAGCTGTTGGGGGATGACTTGGTGCGCACGCCAACTCCACCCCCCCAGGACTCCCCACCTGGCATTTCAAACTCTTTCCTGCCTTCTGAAGCTGAGCCAGCACCTATTGAGCCTGTACTGTCAGATGAGCTGGCAGAGGCTTGCCCCTCTTTGCCCTGTGCGAGATGCCGTGAGAAGCAGGTCGGCCAGAAGGTGAAACTTCAGAGGAGTCAGAGATTACAAGCGAAGATCTTCCCTACTTAAGGTGGAGCCCCCCTGATTGGGGTGCTGAGTCAACTTTCTTCACACGCTGCAGAGTATGCCTAGGTAGCTTAGTTAGGGACTGTAGTGAGTTAGCATAGTTTATGAAGTGCACTGCTTTTGATGTAACCGTTACTCTAATAAAACAAGAATTAATTCCAGTCTCACCTCTGTCTCGTGTCTCGCACTCTGGGCAGGACATCCCCTAGGACAGAGATAGCCAGGGTGATGCCCTCCAGATGTTGCTGGACTCCATCTCCCATCAGCCTCAGCCAGCATGACCAATGATCAGGGATCATGGGAGATGGCATCCAACAAGATCTGGAGGGCATCACATCGGTTACTCCTGACTGAGGAGGATCACCCCACCACCGCCAGCCTTTCCCCCAGAGACAGCAATTCACCAATCTTATTGAGAATAAAAGCTTCATAACCTGTCTCCTAATTTGGTTAGGTTCTAGTTAGGATGTTATGGAATACAGAGGATATGTTATGAGAGTCGATTCCTGGTAGGGTGGTTGCTGAACCATCACCCCAAAAGGGGAAATGAATCACCAAAAAGGAGAGCAAGGTTTGCATAATATTGGTATGTGCAATTTTTGGTGCAAGTTTAGGAATAATTTCTGCAATATAAACTGAAAGTCAGTGCTCCTCGCCTCACCATAGTGGGGAAGACAATGACCTGTTGACCTGTGTGCTTGCTCAGTCTGTTATCTGGGTGCAGTCTGTTGATGGGCAACTTCAAGGCTCCTGCTGCTGCTCTCCCTTCTTTAGGTTCTTTCTGTTGAAACTGCACCTTCCTATAAAGGGTGTGTCCTCTGAACGCCCTTCAAATAGAGCTCTGTGCATCCTAGAGTATGAAGCGCCCCTAAGTGTCTCTGTGGAATCATGGCCACATTCAGTTAAAAACAGAAAGAAAAGAAAAAGGGAATGGTGTCATTTCATTTCTGTCTCTGTCAGGGGAAACAAGTTTCAACAGGGATTTTTAAACAAAATTAATAGTGCCTCTTTCATATATGTGCGCCACTGAACTGTAAAAGCCAAGCTAGTTATTAAGTGTACTCAAACGGCAGTCTTCAATCCCCCAGAAGCCTGATTCATGTAGGTGTTTATTTGGGTTGATACAGTCTGTTCTCTCTGCAGAAGTGGGGGGGGGGAGCGAGCGGGTGGCAAACCTAGGTGAGCTGCATCTGTTCCTTCTTGGCATCACAGCAACATGATTTCTCCTGCAGAGTCAATCTGAATCTTTCTCTCTCCCCACTCCCGCCCCCCTCCTCCTCTGCAGAGAAACTAAAGAAAAGCCAAAACAAAAGAGACTTGATGACAAGCGGCTTGTAGCTGCCAAGGATCTTAGAATAAGTGCTTCAGAAAAGGCTCTTTTAATGATCCAAATATACCAGCCAAGTTTTGTTTGAAACCCAGCAAAAGACAACAATAACCTGCTAGGTGATGAAACTCCTGAATCAGAACATCTTCCCCAAGTAAGTGTTTCCTTTAGAGCCTCGTGATACCTCACTTACATCACAGGGAGCAATCCTTAAGCCTTTGCTCAGAGGCTTCATCTTCAAAGTGGTAGCTAATTGAGGGACATCAATGGGAGTGAAGGAACTGTTGTCACAAGCCTTGGGCCACCAGCCACCAGTAACTTTGTAGTTGTCGTAAAGGGATGCTTCACTGAAGTACAGATATTAAAGCTCTGTAAGAAAACCATGCCTAATTGTATGAATTGGCCTTACACATTAGTCAAGCCATTAATCTGCCTGCCACCATATTTTCTGCTCTTTAATACTTTTCAAATGAATGGCAATTGTTGAATTGGTAATGTTTGTTTGTTCGTTTATTAATTATTTGATTTATATCCCGCCCTTCCTCCCAGTAGGAGCCCAGGGTGGCAAACGAAAGCACTAAAAACACTTAAAAACATTACTAGAACCGACTTTAAAATACATTAAAATATATTTTTTAAAAAGCTTTAGAAACATCTTTTAAAAAAAAGAAAAGAAAAGGTTTAAAACGTATTAAAAAGCAATCCCAACACAGATGCAGACTGGGATAAGGTCTCTACTTAAAAGGCTTGTTGAAAGAGGAAAGTCTTCAGTAGGTGCAGAATTAACAGAGATGGTGCCTGTCTACTATTTAAAGGGAGAGAATTCCACAAGGTAGGTGTCACCACACTAAAGGTCTGTTTCCTATGTTATGCAGAATGAACCTCCTGATAAGATGGTATATGCAGGAGGCCCTCACCTGCAGAGCACAGTGATCGACTGGGTATATAAGGGATAAGACGATCTTTCAGGTATCCTGGTCCCAAGCTGGATAGGGCTTCATACACCAAAACCAGAACCTTGAACTTGGCCCAGTAGCTGATAGGCAGCCACTGCAATTCTTTCAGCAGCAGGGTGACATTTTGACGATACCCTGCTCCAGTGAACAGTCTCACCATCACATTTTGCACCTGCTGCAGCTTCCAGACCAACCTCAAGGGCAGCCCCACATGGAGAGCATTACAGTAATCCAGCCTGGAGGTTACCAACGCATGGACAGCAGTGGTCAGGCTATCCCGGTCCAGAAATGGCTGCCGCTGTCTTACCAGCCGAAGCTGGTAAAAGACACTCATACCCACTGACGTCACCTGGGCCTCTAGCAACAAAGATGAATCGAGGAGCACCCCCAGACTACGGACCTGCTCTTTCAGAGGGAGTACAACCCTATCCAAAGTAGGCAACTGACCAATTATCCAAACTCGGGAACCACCAACCCACAGTATCTCCATCTTGCTAGGATTCAGACTCAGTTTATTGGCCCTCATCCAGCCCACCACCGAGTCCAGAGCTTGCACGGCCTCTTCTGATTCAGATGTTACAGAGAAATAGAGCTGGGTATCATCAGTGTACTCCTGGCACCTCGCCCAAATCTCCTGATGACCACTTCCAAGGGCTTCATATAGATGTTAAACAGCATGAGGCCAGGATGGTACCCTGCGGCACCCCACAGCACAACTGCCAGGGGGCTGAAAGACAATTGCCAATGCTATGCTTTGAAAACAACCCTTGATATAGGATTGGAATAACTGTAAAACAGTGCCTCCAATACCCATCCCACCAGGTTGGCCCAGAAGGATACCATGGTCAATGGTATCAAAAGCCACTGAGAAATCAAGTAAGAATAACAGGGTCGCACTCTCCCTGTCCTTCTCCTGATAAAGGTCATCCATCAGGGCAACCAAGGCTGATTCAGTCCCATAATCAGACCTTAACCCAGACTGGAATGGGTCAAGAGAATCTGTTTCATCCAAGAGTGTTTGCAATGGCTATACCACAACCCTCTCAATCACCTTCCCTAAGAAGGGGGCATTTGTGATCGGGTGGTAGTTGTAGCAAACCAATCGATCCAGGGTGGGCTTTTCAGGAGCAGTCGGATGCCAGTGGCAAAAGACTGATCTTTCTGATCAGTCTGATCAGGCACGAGTAAAACAACATAACTGTGCCTACAGTTTAGTGGGGAGGACAGCAAAGACAGCCACTTCTCAGCCTCCATCGCATCCTCAAGTAGCTCTCCAGTGGAGCTTTTTTGTATTTTCCAGGGTCTGTTAATATCAACTCCAGGAAATGATGTTTTAGACCCTTCCGAAGCCCTCTATGAATTGTTTGCAAGGCACTTTGAGGGTAAAGTGGCTTTGATACTAAGTTTGCCAAGTCAGAAGCATCCCAAACCCTGAGATTTCAGGGATGGGCCCTAGTGATGTCATGGAGGCAGGCCCTAGTAGTGTCACTAAGCATGATACATTAAGCATCAACCACAGTTGCTTGGAGCATATCGCTCAAACAAAAAAATTATCTGATTGAAAACTAAGATGGAAATCTTAGCTACATGAAGCTGCTTTCAGGTCCAGCTGAAGTGATGGGATCATTCCTCCTCAACTGTTTACAGAGCCTGGGTAAGGAACATTTCATCTAGTCTATTTGCTTCTGGCAAGAAGGGTTTAAGTGCCCTCAGGCCAGGCCAGTCACCAGAAGGCCACTGTAGGAAGAAAGCCCAATGTTGTGGAGATGTTAGATGGAAGCACTCAGGACTAAAGAATTATTCATTGGCGATCACTCGTGGCTGAGTAAGATTGTCTTCCAAGATAAGGTCTTTAACAGTGGGTCTGTAAGTGACTGTGGAGGACAATTCTGGATCCACATAGCGTCTCACAGTGAGGACATAGGTTTCAGATGGAAGATGGTCGCGATGAGGATTTGTTTGACGTGCCTTCTGCTTAGCTCATTTGTCCCATTCGCCCTGTATTTGTGCTTCTTCGAAGTCCACAGCACCTTTGATAATAGCCGACCTCCATTCGGGACATTCATGGGCCAAGACTTCCCAGTTCTTGATCCTCATGTTACATTTTTTTAGATTCGCTTTAAGAACATCTTTAAACCTCTTTTGCTGTCCACTGATATTCCATTTTCCATCCTTAAGTTGGGAGTAAAGTAGCTGCTTTGGAAGACGGTGATCAGGCATTGAAACAACATGGCCAGTTCAGCGAAGCTGATGTTGAAGGATCATTGTTTCAACATTGGTAGTCTTTGCTTCTTCCAAAAAGCTAACATTAGTCTGTCTGTCTTCCCAAGTAATTTGCAGAATTTTCTGGAGGCAGCGTTGGTGGAATCTTTCAAGAAGTTGGGAGTGGCATTTATAAATGGTCCATGTTTCACAGGCGTACAGTAACATCGGTAGTACAATGGCTTTGTAAATAAGCATTAATAAGCATTTTGGTCTCCCTGCGAATATCCTGATCCTATCCCGATAGTTTGTTAAGGGTGGTGGGAACTATAACTGTGACGGGGAAACTACACTTCCCAGGATTCTTTGGGGGAAGTCGTGCACTTTAAATGCAAGTTGGATGTGCTTTAAATGCATTATGTGGAGCTGCATTACTTCATAAACTTTGCCTGCATATAAATCATTTTAATTAAATTTTAAAATGGAAATAAGCTACAAAGTTTACTGGATGACCATGGGCTACGCACCATCTCTCAGCGTGATTTGCCCCCTCAGGGTGAAAACAAATGAGGAGGACCTTGACCACCCAAACGAAGAAGGGCACACTTATAAATAATAATCTACAACCATAGTGTGAAATCAGATACATGTTGAAGATGTAAGGTGCTAGCACTCTCTGCAGCCTACACGGCAAAAAGTCCTTGAGCACCAACTCCTAGAGTCATTGCTGGTTGTCAACTCAATGGATTCATTGGTGGGCAAATTTTAATTTGCAGTTAAAGCTCAAGTAAATTGTTGGCACCAATAAATCAATTTAATGCTTGCAGCCCTAACTGTGTAAAAAGTTATTCTGAAGGAGCAAGTGTAGTGCAATAGAAAAGAAATTGGACCTGGTTAGGACAGGAACATAGGAAGCAGCCTTTTTCGGAGTAAGACCATTGGTCTATGTAGCTCAGCATTGTCTACACTGAGGGGCAGAGGTTTTCCAAGGTTTCAGACTGAGTTCTCTCCCAGCCCTACCTGGAGATGCTGGGGATTGAGCCTGGGACCTTCTGCACGGAAAGCACGTGCTCTACCAGTGAGTTACAGCCTTTCATTTAATACAACCTGCTTTTAAATATGGAACTGCATTTAAATTCAGAGGGAGGGGGAAGAAATAACAAGGAGGGAGTTCTTGGGAAAACACTGGGCACAGGACAAAGATGGCACTCCAAACAGTAAGTCAGGTGGGATTTTACTAACTTCCAAAGGGGCAGCCATGTTAGTCAGTTGCAGCAAAAACATTTTTTTGTGACACCAACTGCAATCTCAAATCCCATTTACCTGAGAGTAAGCCAAATTCAGTGAAATTTACGTCTGAGTAATCATGGCTAAGATTGCACTGTAACAAATTTATGATGACATAAGCTTCTATGGGCTAAAGTCCATTTCAACAGATGCACAAAGTGTAATTCTCAACTGGCAAATATATATATACACAAGGATGTAAAGAGGAAAAGTTGTAGAAGTTGGAGTTAAATGGCAATGGAATACATAAAGTGCAGTCAGTGACAATTCAATTAGAGCTTCAATTGATTTTATTGTAATTTAATTTTTTTGTTTTATTTTTGAAAGTCACCTTTACCTGGACATCCCTTGGAACTGAACCAGGGGCTTTCTGCATGCATAACATATGCTGGACCACTGAGGTGTTGACTTCATACAATGGAGTGCACATTTGGAAGAAAACATCTGAAATGTTTGTGGATGGTATCCGTTCTCAGACAATAGCTGTTAAGTGAAGTTCTTTGCTGTTAAATCTCATGTGGGCAGGTACTCTGGTCTGTGGAGATGGGACAGAAATTTTTAGAATAAACCTAAAGAAAAATTAAAGAAAATTGGCTTAACCACTAACCCAAAGGTTCCCTAGTAGCTACCAAGCAATGTTGTAGTGGAGATGCCATTCATCACAACCCAGCCTCACCCATTCTAAAACTAATTTTATGATGCTGATTGATTTATTTTGTTTTAAATTGTTATTGTTAATTGTGATTTTAATATTTTTGTTGTTATGTGCCTTCAAGTTGATTTTGACTTATGGCGACCCTATGAATCAGTGACCTCCAAGCGCATCTGTCGTGAACCACCCTGTTCAGATCTTGTAAGTTCAGGTCTGTGGCTTCCTTTATGGAATCATTCCATCTCTTGTTTGGCCTTCCTCTTTTTCTATTTCCTTCTGTTTTTCCCAGCATTATTGTCTTTTCTAATGAATCATGTCTTCTCATTCTGTGTCCGAAGTATGTTAACCTCAGTTCCATCATTTTAGCTTCTAATGGTATATATATCTTTATGAGCAGTGCACATATCAATGCACAGCATCCAAGGAGTCTGCAAGTCCCTCCTCCTGCCCTACCTTTTCCCCGCAACCCATCACCATGGTGGGCGTTTAGCTTATAAGTTGCAAGCAGCAGCAGACGCAGGAGTTGCTCACTGCATGGAGAGCAGTCCGGAGTACTGTGAAATGAGCTTTCAAAAAAGAGGGAGAGGGAGAAGAAGCTCAGCCATCAAGCTCATCCCTGCTGGAGTTGCTCGACCCTGGAAACAGATTTGATCCCATCCATTTCCCCTTTGATGGTATTACTTGGAGACATGCTACTCAGTTGCCTCGGAAATAAAGACGCGTAATGTGTTTAGTCTAGTGGCATGACAAGTGGTACTTCTTTTGTGTGTTCTGTATAGCAGAGGATGCTTTGGTTCCCTCTCCCAACCCTTCTCTTTTCATTTCTCTCTCTTGACACAAAAGGCTTCCCCTCTTCAGATTCCTGCTTTCTTTTATTCAGATCTATCATCTCCCTGCAGGGACTCCACCGACAATGATTGAGACGAAGGGGTAGAGTATCATCTCCATGCTAAAGAGCGTTAATGGGAGTTAAGTGCATAATTCCTAGCAGAATGAGCTAAGAATATACAGTAGGGCCGTGTTAATTTACAGAGCAGCGATGCTGCTGTTCTTTATCCTGTACCAGTTGTGTGCTTTTTGGTGGTTGGTGGTTGGCGCTCTAGCACATAAAGGATGCTTTACTTTTCCTTGCATATCAATGCATGGGTCATGCAAAGCGAACGGGGGCTGCTGAGCTCAAACATGGTTTCCCCTCTCCCCCATTTCACTGTTTACATTAAAAATGTATCATCTGCCTCGCTGCTCTACAATGCAAGGCTCACAATAAAGCTGTAACAAAACCACAATAAAACAAAAACTATAAACAATTCCACAGCAACCAATGTGTAAGATGTAACAGCTGAGGAAGGGGAAATAGGTCTAGTTGTGCAAGGAGATGGTCCAGGCAAACATTAATTATTCTTCTTTGGCAATGGTAAAGAACAGAGGTGGGGAACCTTTACATTGGAATATAGGAAGCTGCTTTATGCTGAACCGGACCATTGGTCCATCTAGCTCAGTATTGCTTACACTGACTAGCAGTGGCTCTCCCTGTTTTGGGGTACACTTCCAGCCCTACCTGGAGATGGCGCGGATTGAACATGGGACCTTCTGCATACAAGGCAGATGCTCTACCACTGAGCTACATCATTTCTCACCCCAAGAGCTACATTTCCTAATGGGGACTTTCTCAGGGCCCCATGTCAATGGTGGGTGGAGAAATGGATGGGACTCTTACTTTTGTATAGTGGGGTACTTTCCAGCCATGCCAAAGTCAGCGGTTTCTGTGTTCACACAAACACCCCTCTCAATCCAGGAAAGCAAGAGGCATGATCACAGCTCAAAGGCATTTTGGCCTAATTCACATGTTGCTTTAAACTACAGCTGAAATAAACTATGGTTTAAGTGTAAATGCCCAGTGTGCTGGTGCATGCTGCTGAAATTGCAGGCACTTCACTCCGCTGCTGCTGCTGCTTGGAAACAAGTCAAGGGTCTACCTTAGAATTACATCTGAACCCAAGTTGGTGGTCTGTTTCTCTTCGGACAATCATGACTAGCAACCAAGGTTTGTTCTTGGTTTACTGCTCATGGTTTGTTTGGCGGAGACAAACCACAACCTCAGGGATGAATGTAATGCTAAGCCAGACCATGGCTTGTATCCTGGCAGTACGGATGCAACAGGAGAAGGGGAGGAGTGAAGCTTTTGTGATTTCAGCAGCATGCATTAACATATGCTCACATTTAAACCACAGTTTAGTGTAACTATGGTTTAAAGAAACTTGTGAACAAGAGTATTTCACCCAGGTAAAAGCACTCAAGCATGTTGCAGGGCAGGGCCAATAAGGACTGTGGTCTGGCAATTAGCTTGGCAATTTAAAGCATGGTCATATTTCTAGTTTTTTATATAGCATACTTCAAAGGAGGAAGATGGGAGACGAAGAAATAAATCCTCATAAATGTCCATGAAAAATTGCTTTGGACAGGGAAGAGGTAAAAGATGAAAGCTTACATTTGTAAGTTGTTAGAACTTAACCTATCATTTTATTACTGGGAGCAGATGAATTACAAAACTGATATGGGCCAAACAAAGTTTACAGGTAGCTCTTGTTAATTGCTGTCTCAGTGCATAGAATCTTTCATCATTGGCTGGCAAACATGGAGCTCTTTCTGTATTTAGACTTATGGCTCCGATCCTTCCCTGCAGAGGTGGTGGACATATGGTCCGTCCCTGGAGACTAATGGAATCCACAGGATTCCTGAATGCCCTGGGGGCGTTCCCAGCATATAGAGGCTGATCGGGCATGAGTAAAACATCATAACCGTGCCTACGGTGTGGTGGTGAGGGTGGCAAAGTAGGCCTACTTCTCTGCCTCCATCGCATCCTCAAGTAGCCGTCCAGTGGAGCTTTTCCATCAGGGGTCTGTTGACATCAACTCCAGGAAATGGAGTTTTAGACCCTTCAGAGGCCCACTGTGCATTGTTTGCAAGGCACTTTTGGGGGGAAAGTTGCTCGCCTCTGTAGCAGTCTTGATGCCCCATCCACATCTACTGTAGACCCCAATGAGGTGTCCAGTGCAACATCTGCTGCAACTTCTTGGGAACAGTTTCAGTTGATGCATCCTGATGACGTCGACAAGGTGCTTGTGATGATGCATCCAGCAATGTGTCCTCTCAACCCTTGCCCTTCTTGCTGAGGGGTTATGACCAAGTGGATCCAGGGTGTGATCAATGTGTCTTTTTGGGAGGAAGTGATCCCAGCTGCCCTGAAAGAGGCAGTGATCTGACCACTCCTGAAAAAGTCCACCCTGGACTGATTGCTTTGTGTCAACTACAGCCTGGTTGCAAATACCCCTTTTAAAGGGAAGGTGATTGAGAGGGTTGTGGCACAGCAATGTTTGCAAACTGCAGGTACTCTTGAATTAAACAGATTATCTTGACCCATTCCAGTCTGGGTTCAGGCCTGGTTATGGGACTGAATTGACCTTGGTCACCCTGATGGATGACCTTTATCAGGAGGAAGACGGGGGAGTGTGACCCTGTTATTCTTACTTGATCTCTCAGTGGCTTTTGACACCATTAACCATGGTATCCTTCTGGGCCAACTTGGTGAGATGGGTATTGGAGGCACTATTTTACAGTGGTTCTGATCCTACCTCCAGGCAGTTTTAAGAGAATAGTATTGAGTGATTGTCTTTCGGCCGCCTGGCAGTTTGCTGTGGGGTGCCGCAGCGTAACATCTTGTCCCCAATGCTGTTTAACATCTACATGAAGCCCTTCGGAGCAGTCATCAGGAGATTTGAGGTGAGGTGTCAGCAGTACATTGATGATATCCAGCTCTATTTCTCCATAAAATCTCAATCAGCAGAGGCCGTGCAAGCCTTGGATCAGTGCCTGGACTCAGAGGTGGGCTGGATGAGTGCCAATAAACTGAGTTTGAATCCTAGCAAGATGGAGGTGCAATGGGTTGGTGGATCCTAAGTTCAGATAATTGGTCAACTGCCTGCTTTGGATGGGGTTATACTCCCTGTGAAAGAGCAGGTTCATAGTCTGGAGGGTGCTCTGCAGGGCCGGTTCTAAAGAGCGGCCAGGTTGGGCACTGGCCCAAGGGCCCCAGAGCTACAGGAGCCCCTTAGGGGCCCTCTGCTCCCCTTCCGTTATCCGCACCCCCCATGCCCCCCACTTACCTGTCAGCCGGCTTTTTAGCATCGCCCTTAATGAAGATGGCGGCCGCAGCTTCCCTAAGGTACTGAAGCCGCTGCCGCCATCTTAGTTGATGGCAGAGATGTGTGCACGTAGCACGCACGTGTGCCATCAACAAAGATGGCGGCAGAGACTTCATTCCCCTTAGGGAAACTGCAGCCACCATCTTCATTAAGGGCAATGGTAAAGACTAGACAGGTAGGGGGGCCGTGCATGCATGCATATGAGCATGCATGCACACCTACCAACCCACCGGGGGGCCAGGGCAAGCTGATGCCCAAGGGCCCCCACATGCCTGGAGCCGGCCCTGGTGCTCTGTGTCACTAGAGGCTCAGGTGACAGTGGGTAGGAGTACCTTTTACCAGCTTCAGCTGGTAAGACAGCTGTGGCCATTTCTGGACCGGGATAGCCTGACCTCTGTTGTCCATGCCCTGGTAACCTCCAGGTTGGATCACTGTAATATGGTCTATGTGGGGCTGCCCTTAAGGGTGGTCTGGAAGATGCAGCTGGTGCAAAATGCAACTGTGCAACTGCTCACTGGGGCAGGGTATTGCCAACATGTTACCTCGCTGCTGAAAGAATTGCAGTGGCTGCCCATTAGCTACCGGGTTAAGTTCAAGTTTTTGGTTTTGGTTTTGGCATCTTGGTGGATGGTACACATGCACGGTACACTATGCGCACATGCACGCACATGCCTACCATAAACTAAGATGGCGGTACGAGCATCAGCCCCTTAAAAAAGTCTCCACTGCCATCTTGGTTGATGGCAGCCTCAGAAGACAGGAGAGAGAGGTAGGTGGAGTGAGGTAGGAAGTCTGTCTAGGATTGCAGAAGGGGAATGCTCCTCCTCCCCAATCAGGGGCCCTTCAAGGGCTCCTGTGGGCTGCGGGGCCCTTGGCCAGGGCCCAACCTGGCCACCCTTTGGCACTGGCCCTGGTTGTGGCATCTACCCTCCCCTTATATATTATATATATATTATATATATATATTATATATATACCCTCCCTCCCCTTATATATTAGACAGGTACCATTGCTGTTGCCTTTTCGGTGCCTACTGAAGACCTTCCTCTTTCCACAAGCCTTTTAAGTAGAGACCTTATCCCAGTCTGTGTCTGTGTTGGAATTACTTTTTTAGATATTTTCAAGTTGTTTTTAAAAGATGTTTTTAAAGATGCTTTGTTTTAACATGTTTTTAAAGATGTTTTGTTTTAATATGTTTTAAAGTATTTTGTTTTCAAGAGTGTTTTAAGTGTTTTTGTTTGCCACCTGTTGAGCCCAGGGGTGGCGGACCCAGCCTCCTTCCCAAGGAAGGAGGGGGAAGGCATGAGTTTCAGAAGCGCTCAGCCACCCAGCACTCCCACAGGACTGTTGGGGGATGCTCCTGAGAGAGCAGACACTCCTCCTTCACCAAGTAGTATCTTAGAAACGCCCGACGCTTCCCCACCCTCCTCTCTCCCGCCTGCTGATCAGGAACCTGTGCTTTCCGATGAGCCCTCGGAGGCTCGCCCCCCCCTTACCGCGCTCATGACATCGGGAGAAGCGGACAGGGCAGAAGGAGGTGTGTGTGCGACGGAGTGAGAGGTTACGCCCCAAGACCTCTCCTATTTGAGGCTACCGCGCCCGGAAGTGGGCACTGAGTCAACTTTCCTCACAAGTTGCAGAGCATGTCTAGAGTGCAGTTAGGGATTGTAGTGAGTTAGCATAGGGGTTTCTATGAGGCGCACAGCCTTTGATGTATCCATTACTTTAATAAAACAAGAATTGATTGCACCCTTGTCTCCGACTGGTGGTTCTCGCTCTGAACTGGACACGCCCTGGGCTCCTTGTAGGAGGAAAGGTGGGATATACATTTAATAAATAAATAAATAATAGATACTGGCTGGTTAAAAAATAAATGCATATTATGAGGGCCTTTCTAAATAATACTTTCTTCAGACAATGTCTAAAAGAAGACATGGAGGGTTCCTGTCAAACCTCTACTGGCAGGGAGTTGCACAGGGCAGGACCTATCACACGAAAGGCTTTATCCCAACCAACTGAATCTCAGAGTGTGGGAGACTACCAGAAATGCCCCAACAGAGGATCTTAGTGACCGAGGTTGAGCGTAATGGATCAGATAATCCTTAAGGTACTTTGGGCCCAAGTTGGTTAAGGCTGTATGGATTAACCCAAGTACCTTGAATTTAGCAAATCTGCAACTAAGCAGCGGAGGTTGCAACTTAGCAACCACAGTCAGGCAACCCCAAGTCTGCTCTGAGTTCTATTTCCTTTACATTTTAAAATGAAAGGTGCTTTATATAAAATTTCAAACTAAAATAAATATAAAATTGAGAGTGGGATCTCATGATAAGGCATTGCTTTATCACATAGCACAGGGCCGGCAGCTCTAACTGCAACACTGGAAAGCTGGAGATCTGTAGCCAAGAGCTCCCATGCCCCTCAATTTTGGCCCATTTGTAGGAGCCTGGCAATGCTTGAGCAGAAAAACCTTTGCCTGGCAGGATCATTTATGTTTCCCCTGTCTGACCTGATCAGGCATGATTTATAGAGATTATGGAGTGATGCCTTTTGAGTGAGTCTTTTTAGGACTTGGAGACAGTCCATTCTCCCCAGTTCTTACTGCAAGAGGGATGCTGTCATTTTATTTTTTACACTGTTTAAGATATTGTTTTACATTTGTAATTTCGTCAGAATGCTGTAATGGGATGGCTAATACATGCCGACTCAATCATTTTGATCTGCTGAACTTGCACTTTTATAAGTGCCATGCAATGTCCATTCTGTCTTTGTAAGGAGTTTAATGTGCCTTTAGTGTGGCAGCACTTGTACTTTGGAACTCCCCATCTATTCACATTGGGCAGGCGCCATCATTATATCCCTTTAGACACCTGATGAAAACGTTTCTGTTTTTGCTGTTGGAGTGCAGGGATTATGAAGTGTGCTGGAATATTTATAACAATAATAATTAACTTTTCCATAGTATTTCTTGCCCTGCCTCTGGTGCTCAAAGCACATCACATATATTATCTTGGTAACTTTTACAACAATGCTGTAAGGTAGGCCAGTATGATTATCTTCACATTTTCAGATGGGGACTTGAGGTTGAGAGGCTTTCCTAAGCCACCTGGTACATTTACAATAGAGAGTTCAGATTTCAGCTGGGGGGTTACATCTCATTGCACTAGATTTAACTTTCACAGAGTCACAGCAAAACACTTTCAGCCATATCTTTACTTATAGTATATTTACTTGAGATGGCAGTTCCTCTGAAATCAGTGAGCCTTAGCGCCAAACTACAACCACATCTTAAAAATGCAGGTTTTTTTACAATGCAAATATTATCAGCTGGTGGGGGTATTGAGCAGGCACAGAGAAGAATTTTAACTCCTTTGCTGTGGACCTGAGGAAAATCCCTTTTCTGAAGCTGGTATTTGCGGGGTGGGGGGAGAATCCATTAGCACCAATAGGGCAGAGCTTGGAAGTAATTTGTTACAAGTAACAGATTACTTGTCATTCATTACTTTTTTGAGGAACCAGTGGGTAATTCCTTTACATTTTTATTGTAATAGAATTAGTACTTTTATTACTTTTGTGGAGTAATTGTAATGTTCCCAGCATTACTTTTGGGCATTACTGGGGGGGGGGGAAGCAGGGCAAGTCTGCTCTTTTGATTTGTGGATGAAAATGATGAACCTCAGACTGGGCTTCTGTGCAGCGTCATTCTTCCCTCATGCTCTGTGGGTGGGTAGGAGGCAACAAGGGAGGAGGTGGAGAGTGAGACGGGGTGGAGTGGAGAAAACAATTTAAAAATGCATGGTGGTGGAGAAGAATGGAGTGGAGGGGAAAAGGAGCTGGAGGGCAAGAACATGGATAAAGGAGAATGAGGCAGCAGCAGAATGGAGATAAAGAACTGTGAAGGTGAAAGATGACAAGTGTGTGTGAATACTGTGTTTGCACTTGGCACACAGAGTGGCCTCCACCACTCTCTCTTGGTGGTGCTACATTTGCAATATTTAAACTTTTTTGCATCTTGGGGGAAAATGTTTGCTTGGGTGAGTGTCCCTTAGCTGGTGGCAGGACAGGGTCTGGGAGGTGGTTAAGTGAGAGAGATTATGCTGGCTGGCTGAGGAGGGGGGTTGGACTTGGTTTGATGTGCAAAGATCTGAGTAGTGGCCTCTGCCTCCCTCCCCACCTCTTTTACCAGCGGAGAAACCACCATTGCTATCTTATCGATAAAAAGAATTATTCTACTACCTCTGTATGTGTTTGTTTATTTTTAATGTTGTTTTAGGCTACTTAGATGTGCAGCAGCCAAGGCCAGCACCTTGTAGGCATTTTTTTAAAAAAGTAACTGAAATGTAATTGTAGTGATTACTTTTGAGAAAAAGCAAAGTAATCAGTTACTTTCAGAGCAATTGCAATTGTAAAGGTAATTACTACTTTTGGGGCCATGTAATTGTAACTGTAACTTATTAGTTTTTAAAAGTAATCTTCCAAGCTCTGCAGTAGGGGCCTTCTTCCAGTGGTGTAGCAGAGCAGGAAAGGGGGGGGAAGGCAGTGCGGCTTTGATACTTCCCCCCCAGCAAATGTTATAACCTCATCTGCAGAAGTAGTATTTGTCAGTCTTTGCGAAGCTTGGAAGTTGGAAGGCAGCTCTGGCCTGTCAGACGATCTCTTCGGCCACATTCACACCATACATTTATTCATTCCACTTTAAATAGTTATGGCTTCCTCCCAAGATTCCTGGTGGTTTGTGAAGGGTCCTGAGTTGTTAGGAGACTCCTGTTTTCTTCACAGAGCAACAATTTTCAGAGTGGTTTAACAGTCTGCCCCTCTTCCCAGGGAACTCTGAAATTGTAGCGATGAACAACTCTCTGCACAGTTCACAAACTACACTTCCCAGGATTCTTTGGGGAAGCCATGACCAGAGCTTGGAAGTAACTTGTTAGAAATAACGAGTTACTTGTAATTTGTTACTATTTTGCATAACGAGTGGGTAACTTCATTACATTTTGTATGTAACAGAACGAGTGGTAATTTCATTACTTTAGAGCTGCAAATGTAACTTTTTTGCGTTACATTTGGACATTACTGGGGGGGAAAGCAGGGTAAATCATCTGCTGCTGTGATTGGTGGAATGGTGGAGGAAAGATATGTGCCTCAAACTGGGCTTCTGCGCTGTTTAGCTCTTACCTCGTGCTCTATGGAGGCACGAGGGAGGAAGTGGAGAGTCAGACAGCGCTGGACGGCAAGGAGGAGTAGAAGGCAGAAGCAGCAGAATGGAAGTGAAGAGCTGTGGAGATGAGTGTATGTGTTACCCTTTCCAGCCTACTCCCCCTGCCCCCCCACTTGTCCTGCCTCCCTCAGCCTGCTCGCCCACTCCCTCTGCTCTTCCTGGCACCCCCTGCTTGTCCTCGCATCTCCTCTGCTTGTCCTTGCATCCCCTCCGCTTGTCCTTGCACCCTCTTTGCATCCCCTCCGCTTGTCCTTGCACCCTCTTTGCACCCCCTCCGCTTGTCCTTGCACTCTCTTTGCACCCCCTCCGCTTGTCCTTGCACTCTCTTTGCACCCCCTCCGCTTGTCCTTGCACCCTCTCTGCATCCCCTCCGCTTGTCCTTGCACCCTCTCTGCATCCCCTCCGCTTGTCCTTGCACCCTCTCTGCATCCCCTCCGCTTGTCCTTGCACCCTCTCTGCATCCCCTCCGCTTGTCCTTGCACCCTCTCTGCATCCCCTCCGCTTGTCCTTGCACCCTCTCTGCATCCCCTCCGCTTGTCCTTGCACCCTCTCTGCATCCCCTCCGCTTGTCCTTGCACCCTCTCTGCATCCCCTCCGCTTGTCCTTGCACCCTCTCTGCATCCCCTCCGCTTGTCCTTGCACCCTCTCTGCATCCCCTCCGCTTGTCCTTGCACCCTCTTTGCCTCCCGTCCGCTTGTCCTTGCACCCCTCCAGAGAGGGTGAAAATTGGGAACTGGCAAGAGACTAGGAGGTAGGTGCAGTCTCATACTTCTGTTTGTGTGTTTTGCTTCAGTTATGTGCCTCTCATAGAGAGACTCTCACTAGGCAGCAAGAGATGACTACCCCAAGCAACTAATTTGGGGCACCATGCAACAAATTATTAGCTATTTTAATTTTTGGTTGTTGTATATTTACTGTCAGGAAAAGGTACTTGTGAGATTTTCTGCCTCAAATGCCAACATAACTTTTCAAGCTATGGTACTATGACCTTGACTTGGGGGCAGGGCACCATTTGCTCTTCTGCTTCAAGTAGCAAAGTGTCTTGGGCTGCACCTGCTTGCAGTCATTTCACATACTGGACAACTAACACAGCTTTTTGGTGAAGGGCAAGAGAGAATAAGACTGTTATCTCAAAAACAGTTGTGCCTGAGGAAAAGATGGCAAATATATGTAGAACTGAACTTTTCTGCAATAATATAGACATTTGCATAGGGTATTTTTTTCTACTCATGGGATATTAAATCTTTAAGTCCTAAATCCTTTGTCATCCCCTCCCCCTTGTGCACACCCTTTGCACTGTCTTTCTCCCTATGCATGTAGGTCAAAATGACAACTGGTGTAGTTTGGGAATTAACAGAACGAGAGCTGAATTACAACTCAAAAAAGAACTTCCCTGCTGGTGTCTGCTACTGATGTGGGGGGCATTTTGTTAGGGAGAAGTGATGAGGGGGGGTAATTTGCTGCTGAAACTTTTTATCGGCAACCACTTCCCTGGCCACTTTCCCCTAGCTGATGGAGGTCAATAAGGAAAAATATGGGGCATTGCACTGGTAAAGTGGCAGGCATGGAAAACAGCCCCTTCCATCTATCTCCTGCTTCACCTACCCAAATGCACCCCAGCAAATGCTTTCCACATTGACAGCACACATTTAATTGGTTTTCTGGTATTTGCTGCTGAAAGTGTAGTTCCATGCTGGGTGCAGCTGGGACGTTCTGAGTTCATATCTTACCACAGCCATGAACTCGCTGGATGACCTTCTGGCCACACCCACGCCAGACATTTATGCCACTTTAAATAGTCATGACTTCCCCCAAAGAATCCTGGCAAGTGTAGTTTGTGACGGGTGCTGAGTGTTATCAGGAGACTCCTATTCTCTCGACAGAGCTCCAATGTCCAGAGTGGTTTAACAGTCAGCCCCTCTTAGACAATTCTGTGACTGGAGTTCTGTGGGGGGAATTGGGGTCTCCTAACAACTCTCAGGACCCTTCACAAATTACACTTCCCAGGATTCTGAGATCATGACTGCATAAAGTGGAATAAATGTCTGGTGTGGATGTAGCCTTAGTGAGTCATTTTTCTTTCCAGCCTGCCCATCAATCATATGGACATTAAAAAAATCTGGACTATTATAAAAGTTAGAATTTTATTTGAAACACCTTTCAACACTCAAAAAAGGACTGTCAGTCATTAGAGCAGTATGACAATGGAACCAATTACCTAGGGAAGTGGTGGGTTCTCTAACATTGCAAGCATTCAAGAGGCAGCTGGACAGCCACCTGTCAGGTGTGCTTTAACTTGGATTCCTGCACTGAGCAGGGGTGTGGACTCGATGACCTTAAAGGTTCCTTCCAACTCTACTATTCTATAATTTTCTGTTAGCTGAGACATCTCTCTCTCTCTCTCTCTCTCTCTCTCACTCTCTCACTCTCTCACTCTCTCACTCTCTCACTCTCTCACTCTCTCACTCACTCACTCACACAGCCACTGAGCATTCCATAACAGTGTTGACGTGTGTGCGTTGTTGCGTGAAACAGCATACATTACGTTGGAGTTAAGTTGAGCAAGAAACTTCTTCAGAGCATTAGAGCATGTTAAGAGTCTTTATTGAGCCATTACGGCCAAAGGCTTAAGAGTAAATACATGTAGAGTTTCTTCAGGCACCCCCCTTCTGGTGCCTCTCTCTCCAAAGATAAACAGAAGAGAACCTCTCAGTTCAGAGGCAATACACAGAAGACCAGCCTCACAGTTCAGAGGCAATATTCAGAAGACACAACTTACAGACTCTGTTAGAACTTTCCCAGTTGCTATCTCACGTTACCATGACAACCGCTGGCCTTGAATGTCTGCTCACTCTCAGGCCAAGAGATAACAGTTACTTCTCCAAACTTGCAGGCTTTATGGAAAACAACTAGAGACAGTAATGCCCATGGGTCACAGCCCAACAAACAGAGCATGCTCAGTACTCATTTGGGCTGTTTTGGGAGTCATCCCCTTTCTGTTTTCTCTCTCACTTTTTTGTATTCTGCAACACTTGGGGTTCCCTCTTGCCCACTAATACTCCTTATTATGTGTGGTATGGATGGTGATACCATGGCTACATAAGCAACAACACTTCCAGCCTGAGCTTCAGAAATAGAGGGAATGACACTCTGACCAGTTTAAGTGGTTAGTATTTAAATCTGATTGGAAACTGTTCAATTTGATACAAGGTGGCTATTAAGCATGACCTAAAAGCTGCAATTCCAAGCATACTTACTTGGAAGTAATTCCCATAGCAGTAAATAGGATTTACTTCTGGGAGTATAGAATCAATCCGTAAGAGTCTCCCAGTAGACACCATACATGTAAGCACATGGCTTTTCCCCAAGAATCTTGGGGACTGTAGTTTACTCCTCACAGAGCTACAATTCCCAGCACATAACAAACTACAGTTCCCAGGATTCTTTTTTGGGGTGGTGGTGGAAATGTGCTTTAAATCTGTCATGTGTATGCAACTTTGGTGAGATAATAGCTGAAGGTAATCAGCCCAAAATGATAACAAATAATCAGTAGGCATTCCCAAAAGACATTCAAACAGTGGGTAAAAAAAAGCGAGAATTACAGAGGCAAACACAGAATGCAGTTAAGCAATAAAGTAATCCAAGAGAGAGGAGACACCTTTGCCTCTGCTCTCTCCCTCCTGAGCCATGAGGGCAACTCCCAAACCTGAGTGTTGCACCTCCAAGTTAGTTAGGTATGCCTTTCCTATCTACTATGTATTTCTATAAATAAAATAGCTTTTCTTATTTTACTAAGTCTTAAGTCTTAGTGATCTCAGTGCAGGGTAAAAGTCTGCCACTTAGGTAAACGCACACATTGGCACACACACATCTCAGACTGTTGACAATCTCTGCTAATATCTATACAAATTTACATAACATGCATCACCTGAACTCACATGATCTAGAGTTACCTTAGATCTTGCAACATTTGCAAATGAGAAGCAATAGGGTTTTATATTAGTTCTGATTGTCTATTGGGCTATCACAGGGTATGTATTTTTTGCCTTTTCTATGGCAAAAACTCCAACTTCAGTGGAATTTATGTGATGTGTTCTAATCATTTGAATTTGGCTAATGAATGCTTTATTCTTTCATCAGAACTTTAGCAGTAGTACTAAAATACTAATAAAAAAGGGAAAGAGAAAAAATACTTTACATACATCATTCAGCTGTATTGTTAATTATAGTTATAGATATAAAGGATAAACGGCATTTTGTCAAAAGTATTTTTGTCTACATTTTATACCTTCTCCTTGGTTTTCCAAGCTTGGCATGGAATGCTTGTCATACAGAATTAATCTGAAATGCTGCATTATCATCATCTTCAAAATAAAAAATAAATGTGCTGCCTTCAACTTGATTCCGACTTATGGTGACCCTAGGAATAGGGTTTTCATGAGAGGCAGTGACTGGCCCAAGGTCACCCAGTGAGCTTCATGGCTATGTGGGGATTTGAACCTTCTACTACCCCCTGTGTGTGTGTGTTTAGTTTTAATATTGTTTTAGGCTGCTTAGATGTGAAGCAGCCAAGGCCAGCACCTTGTAGGCATTTTTTTAAAAAGTAACTGAAATGTAATTGTAGTGATTACTTTTGAGAAAAAGTAAAGTAATCGGTTACTTTCAGAGCAATTGTAATTGTAACTGTAATTACTACTTTTTTTGCCAAGTAACTGTAACTGTAATTTATTACTTTTTAAAAGTAATCGTTCAAGCTCTGGCCATGACTGTTTAAAGTGGAATAATTGTGGAATAAATGTACAGTAGGGCCCCATTCATACGGCAGGTTACGTTCCGGACCCCTGCTGTAAAGCGGAACCCATTGAATAGAATGGTGCTCGATGCTGTTGCGCTGCAGCCAACTCAGAAGGGACAGGAAGGGGGGAGGCATGAGTTTCAGGCACCTCCGCAGCCAGAAGAAGCAGAGTTGGGGATTGTTGTGTCTGAGCAGGATCATGTGGGAGGGGGGCAGCCTGCTCTCCAGCCAGTTCCCACGAGTAACGCTCTTTCCGAGGAGCCAAGCGCACCACCCCCAGTTGATACAGAGGACTTGTGGGGGGAAGCTTCAGAGACAGTGCCAGCTCCTCCCTTGCCAAGCAGTTCCCAGGAGGATTCCAGTGTGGCACCGCCCCCTGACCTCGAGCCCGTTGCTCGGGAGCAGGTGTCTTCAGATGAGCCGTTGGATGCGTGTCCCCCGTCTCCTCGTTCCCGTCACTGCAAGAAACGGACAGGGCAAAGACAGGAATTACGAAGGAGTCAGAGATTACGTTCAAAAACATTTCCTATATAAGCCTGCTGCTCCCAGTGGGGGGTCATTGAGTCAACTTCCTTCACACGCTGCAGAGCATGTCTAGAGTATAGTTAGGGACTCTAGTGAGTTAGCGTAGGGTTTCCTATGAAGCGCAATGCCTTTGATGTATCCATTACTCTAATAAAATGAGATTTACTTGCACACACACTCCAGCCTCATTCTTTCAGCTCCGGACAGGACAGATTGACTCAACCACCATCCCTACTCGAACCTGTTCCCATGGCGGATGACATGGACCAGAATGGAGCAAGAGGGGTAGTACCTATCACCGAGATCCAGAACCTCCGAGTGACTACGCAAGCCCTACAAGCCGAGAACCAAAACCTCAGAGCTGCAACACAAGCCTTGCAAGTGGATAACCAGAATCTCCATGCCTTGGTCGCCCAAGTCCAGGCTGCGTCCCCCGGGGCAGCAGCCCCTGTGAAGTCTCCAGTGGGGCTCCCCGTGCGATACGGGGGCCAGAGTGAACAGTTTGTCATGTTGCTAGCCCAATGTGAGTTGTACATTCAAGTGCGCAGAGCTGAGTTCCCAACTGATGACCCGAAGGTGGCGTTCATCATCAGTTTATTGGAAGGGGAAGCGGCAAAATGGGCCACCCCGTATTTGATTTGCAACAACCAGATATTGCGCCAGTTTGACGCCTTCAAGAATGTGATGGGGGACATGTTCCGAGACCCCCAGAGGAAGGAGACGGTTGCCCGCCAGTTAGGGACCCTGAGACAGGGAAGGGGTTCTGTAGGGCAATACACGAATGCTTTTCGTGTTTTGTCTCAGGAGACGGAGTACAATGACCCAGCCTCGATGTACTTCTACAGAAATGGACTGAGTCCAGAAGCGTTGGATGAACTGGTGCGCTCCACACACCCCGACTCACTGAGGGGTTTGATTCAACTGAGTTTGCAGATAGACAGCCGCTTAGAAGGAAGAAAGTTGGAGCGAAGAATGGAGCCTTCACGGAGTCAGGTTGCTGCTCCGCTGCCCCGTGCATGCCCCGTGCCCAATCCTGGCATCCCTACTGTCTCGGGAGAGGAGCCCATGCAGATTGGGGGGGCTAGACTACGATTGACAGAGGAGGAGAGGGAAAGACGCCGGAGGGAACGACTGTGTCTCTATTGCGGAAAGTCTGGACACCTCACCAGAAATTGTGTAGCCAAAACTGGAAGATCCCAGCCGCCAGAAAACTTTACATCCCAGCTCTCGTAGAGGCTAGAGAGTTGGGGGGTGCTACAGACACTGAGCCTCCATTATGACCCCTTCCCTCCCAAGGGGCCCTTCTGTTGCCCATTCGCATCACCCTATCCTCAGGCGAGAGCTTCTCAGCCAAGGCTATGATCGACAGCGGAGCATCCTCTTGTTTCATAGACCGAGAGTTGGTGCTACACCACGCTATTCCCACAAGAGAACTGAGTCAGCCGTTGGCAGTGGAAACTATAGATGGCCGGCCTCTGAAGTCTGGGGGGGTGACTCGGGTGACTGAGTCCATGGAAGTGAAGGTCCCTGGGCATCGGGAAGACCTGTCGTTCTATGTGGCGTCCTTGCCGCGTTTCCTGGTGGTGTTGGGTATGCCTTGGCTGGTTAGGCACAACCCCACAATCTTTTGGGATGAAGCTGTGGTGGTTTTTACCTCCAAGTACTGCCATCAACATTGCCAGCCTGAAGAGGAGCCACAGGTGTTGGCAGGGGCGCCTCCCCCAAGGGAGATAACTTTGCCCATGTATGGGCGTTTTCGGGACGTCTTCGATAAAAAGGAAGCGGAGCAACTCCCTCCTCACCGGCCCTATGATTGTGCCATTGATTTGGTGCCTGGGGCACGCATCCCCGCTGGGCGGATCTACTCTCTATCTGAACCAGAGTTGGCAGCGTTAAGGGAGTTTCTGGACGTCAATTTGAAGAAAGGCTTCATTCGCCCTTCACAGTCCCCAGCTGGTGCACCCCTGCTGTTTGTGAAGAAAAAAGGGGGGAAGCTCCATCCCTGTAATGATTATCGAGCCCTAAACCAGCTCACTATCCCCAATAGTTACCTGCTGCCGCTCATTAGGGAAATGTTGGAGAGGTTGCGTTCCGCCAAAATTTTCATGAAACTGGACTTGAGAGGAGCTTACAACTTGGTGAGGATTAAGGCAGGTCATGAATGGAAGACTGCGTTTAAGACCTGTTACGGTCAGTTTGAGTATTTGGTGATGCCATACGGGTTGTCGGGAGCACCTGGAGTCTTCCAAAATTTTATGAATGACAACTTTTGGGACTTTGTGGACCACTTTATGATAGTGTATTTGGATGATATCCTGATTTATTCGAATACTCCCAAGGAACACGACTCACATGTGCGTGCAGTGCTGCAGAAGTTATGGGAACACCGTCTTTACATGAAGCTGGAAAAGTGTGGGTTTGACCTAACCATGATGGACTTTCTGGGGTATCGGATCTCTCCAGCAGGAGTAGAAATGGACCCAGAAAAAGTTTGTTGTGTACTCACATGGCAACCCCCCAAGACCAAGAAGGATTTGCAACGCTTCTTGGGCTTTGTGAATTACTACCATCGTTTCATAGCCAACTACTACCATCAGACTGCACCGCTCACGGATTGCCTGAAGGGCTCAGGACCTTTCCAATGGACAGAAGCTGCACAAGAGGCTTTCAAGAGCCTGAAGCGAAGGTTTGCTACTGAACCCATACTACAGCATGCCGACCTGGCGCTCCCTTTTGTGGTAGAGACGGATGCGTCAGACGTCACGATCGGAGGGGTTCTTTTGCAACTGGCCCAGAAAGGGGGAGAACTGATGCCTTGTGCCTACTTTTCCAGAAAGTTAACCGACTCTGAACAAAACTACGCTGTGTGGGAAAAGGAGCTATTAGCCATTAGAGATGCCTTTGAAGCCTGGAGACACCATTTGGAAGGGCCGCAGCATGAAATTGAGGTGCGCACAGACCATCGTAATCTAGAGAGTCTTCATACCACCCATAAACTCAATCAGAGGCAAGTGCGCTGGGCTCAGTTCTTCACACGGTTCCATTTCAAAATTCATTATATCTCCCAAGCACAGAATAAGCGGGCTGATGCCCTCTCAAGGAAGCCAGAATTTCTGAGGGATCCCACCCCAAGACCATTACAGTACATAATCCCTCCCGAGCGGGGAGTAGTAGGGGTCTGCCAAGATTCTTGGGAAGCTGAAGTTCGTGAAGCGCAACAACAGGACCCTTTCGTGCAGGAGCAGTGGGTCGAAGAGGGCGCGTCACCCCAGGCAGAACAGAAGGACCTTATATGGAAGGATGGCATACTGCACCATCAGGAAGCTGTTTATGTGCCCCCCGGAGAACTGCGAGTGAGGGTACTACGTCAGTGCCATGATGCCCCCACGGCAGGCCACTTTGGGGTTTTTAAGACCATTCAAGCTGTCACTCGGGAGTTCTGGTGGCCCAAGGTGAAGAAGGACGTAGAGCATTACGTTCGCTCTTGCCCCACTTGCATGAGGGCTAAACATGCCACTGGGAAGCCACTGGGGCTACTGGAACCCCTTCCTACTCCAGGAGGACCTTGGCGAATGATTACTATGGATTTTATAACAGACCTTCCACCTTCGCAGGGGAAAACCACAGTTTTGGTGGTCGTTGATGCCTTCTCGAAAATGGCTCACTTCATTCCGTGCGCAGGGCTCCCAAGCGCTCAAGACATTGCCAAGTTGTACGTGCAAAATGTGTATCGGCTGCACGTTCTGCCAGACAGCCTGGTTTCCGATCGGGGCACACAATTCACCTCATGTTTTTGGCAAGCGTTGTGGAAGTTGCTGCAAAGTCAGCTGAGACTGTCGTCTGCCCATCATCCCCAAACGGATGGGCAGTCCGAGAGGGTCAATGCAGTGTTGCAACAATATTTACGTTGTTTTGTGGGGTATCAGCAGGACAACTGGATGTCCTACCTGCATTTAGCAGAATTTGCCTATAATAATGCTGTGCATTCGCACACGCAACAGACTCCTTTCTTCGCCAATTTTGGCTACCACCCCCGAGCCTTCCCTGCCCCAAAAGACAGTCTCTCAGTCCCAGCCGCTGAGGATTACTTGCAGGAACTTCACGCTATGCAACAGCTACTCCAAGAGCAACTGGAACAGGCCAAAGCGGATTACAAATGTGCAGCTGACCAGCATTGGAGAGCGGGGGACCTCATACGAGTGGGAGACCAGGTCTGGATCTCTACACGTTTCCTAGCTATGCCTGGCCGGTGTCGTAAACTGCAGGATTGGCGTGTAGGGCCCTTTGAGGTGGAGGCACAGATTAACCCCATGGCTTACAGAATAAAATTGCCACCCACCTTCAAGATGCACCCAGTCTTCCACAGGGCATTGTTGACCAAGGACGCTGCCCCCGACCCTCACCGTCCGCGAGTGGAGCCCGCACCACCGTTGTTGGTAGAGGGGGAGGAGGAATACGAAGTAGAACAGATTTTGGACTAGAGAAAACGCCGAGGGCGTCTTCAGTACCTGATACATTGGAAGGGGTACGATCCAACTGAACATTCCTGGGAAACAGAAGAGAATGTGCACGCTCCGACTTTGGTGAGAGAATTCCATGAGGCTTATCCAGAGAAACCTAGACCTCAGGGGTGGGAAGGGTTAAAGCATGGAGGGGGGGATGATGTTGTGCTGCAGCCAACTTAGAAGGGACAGGAAGGGGGGAGGCATGAGTTTCAGGCGCCTCCGCAGCCAGAAGAAGCAGAGTTGGGGATTGTTGTGTCTGAGCTGGATCGTGTGGGAGGGGGGCAGCCTGCTCTCCAGCCAGTTCCCACGAGTAACGCCCTTTCCGAGGAGCCGAGCGCACCGCCCCCAGTTGATGCAGAGGACTTGTGGGGGGAAGCTTCAGAGACAGTGCCAGCTCCTCCCTTGCCAAGCAGTTCCCAAGAGGATTCCAGTGTGGCACCGCCCCCTGACCTCGAGCCCGTTGCTCGGGAGCAGGTGTCTTCAGATGAGCCGTTGGATGTGTGTCCCCTGTCTCCTCGTTCCCGTCGCTGCGAGAAACGGACAGGGCAAAGACAGGAATTACGAAGGAGTCAGAGATTACGTTCGAAAACATTTCCTATATAAGCCTGCTGCTCCCAGTGGGGGGTCGTTGAGTCAACTTCCTTCACACATTGCAGAGCATGTCTAGAGTATAGTTAGGGACTCTAGTGAGTTAGCGTAGGGTTTCCTATGAAGTGCAATGCCTTTGATGTATCCATTACTCTAATAAAACGAGATTTACTTGCACACACACTCCAGCCTCATTCTTTCGGCTCTGGATGGGACAGATGCCCGAAAACCTCCGTAAAAGCAGAACAAGCGCCGTATGAGTGGGGCTTTAGTCTAATTGTGTCTAATTGAGACCACTGTATTAGTGAATCGCTGTAAAGCGGGGCCTTACTGTATGGTATGAATGTGGCCTTAGATAGGCAGACTAGGCTCAGATAGTGACTGGCTCAAGATCATCCAGTAAACTTTGTAGCTGATAATTGCTATGAACTCAAGTTTCCCCAGCCAATTTCCAATCACTGCACCACCCATTTGCCAGCTCAATATTCTATGGGTGCCAGCTGATCCTAATAATTATGCTATGTCCTGCTATTATGCTATGTGCTGCTGCTCCTTGGGGTACATATCACAGTAGTCATGGCTATGTGGTCTGTCATGATGAGCTCAAAATTCAAAATTTGCCATTACACCACAGATTTCATCATTATGCAAATCCTAGCTTCAGAGCAAGGATTTTCCTTAAGATTGCAACAGGGGAGGAAAAGGTTAAATTTCCCCTCCATGCCTGCTCTGATCCCATTTAAAAAATAGGTGTTTTTAAGAAATTTTGCACAGTAAAAAGAAAAGATGCGTTTAGTATTCCGTAGTTTGGCCCTGACCAAATCACTGTACATAGGGATTGCAACCTGAGGCTTTTATTCAATTAAGTCCTACTCAGAGTAGACCATTGCGATTAACGGGCTTAAGTTAGTCTGTCAATTAATTTCAATGGGTCTACTCTGAGTAGGACTAGCTTTGAATACCACCACAACATTCCAGTTGAACTCATCAGGAGAGACATAAATGGACATTAATTCTCTCTTTCAAATCAAAGGGTTTTAAAACACCATAAACTTCAGCTGGATTGTGTGTGCCCATAATGATCTAGAGACAGTACAATTGCAAGGATTTTAAGTAGAGGGGACAGGTTCAGAGAAATAATCGTTGGTCTAGTGATGTAAAATGGTTTGCAGGATTCCCATGTGAAAATGAGCACTAGGACCCAGCAGGAAGACACCCCCCACTTTCCTGTGGTTTTAACAGTACCTCTGATACAAGGATAACTCTCAGAGAGCATGTAGTCTGGATTAGGGCTGCATTCTGTCTGGAAGGCTCATTCCAAATGCTCAACAAGACCAGAATGAAGGGATTAACTGTGTGAATATAATAAAAACTGCAAAAGCAACTAATGTAGGAGGCAGCAAGAGAGGGGGGGAGAAACCCACACATACAAAGATTAAAAGGTAACTAAAACGTTTCTCATTTCCTGTCTTTTAATCTTTGGCTCAGGATTTAGCATTGTCATTAGAAGCTTATAAAACATCGAAGCAGCTGCATTTGTGCACCCTTGGAGTCTGAAGTTTGTATGTTGAGAGAGTCTGTTTTCTTGACATTACCTTGGTTTTTAAGCTGACAACTGTGTGCAGCTCATAGTGATTGCCAGAAGAACAGTAATCTCATCCTGTTCAGCTGCAGAAGTTCATTTAACAACAGGAGCAAAACATTTTTCTGGGGCCACAACTCTGTGGGTGAATGCCATTATTGTTATTTTTTAAGAAATGGTACTTCATTTGTTCTAGAAAAGCCTAACTTGCTAACTTTTGCCATTTAGTTGACATATATACACTAATATATTTTCAAGTTAATACATGAATGACTTTATCAAACAACACATATACAAGCAACATTCTCATAGGCCTCTAAGGTTTTTGTTTTTCTGTTTAGTTGCTTGGATTTTGGTATTTTGTGATAAAGGTGTGCCAAAAGATTTTAGTGGTCATGATAAAGACATCAAACTTAAAGTGGATGCGTTGCTTTATTGTGTATGTTTTTAAATTAGGAAACTTTTTAAAAGTGAGAGTACTTTTTCAAAAGTCAAATCCTGCCATGCTGTCCATGATACAGAGGCATATCACTCCTAATAATAATAATTACATTTGTATTCCGCCATCATTTCAAGGAGCTCAAGGTGGTATACATGGTTCTCCCCCTCTTCATTTTATCCTCACAAGAACCCTGCGAGGTAGGTTAGGCTGAGAGGCAATGATTGGCCCAAAGTCACCTGTGAGTTTTATGGCTGAGTGGGGTTTGAACCCTGGTCTGCCAAATCCTCAGTGATCATCTTTCAATTGAGTTATGGCTGTGGAACAAACACCTCAAAGGATTAGGGCTTGCTGAGTATTGTATTTGGAATTCTGTGCCATATTGGAAGTAGTCAGATTTACAATTCTTCATTTAAACTAGATTTCAAAGCATTTCAGGTGTATAATAATAGTAAGTATATATATAGCTTTCAGAGGAGCATATTTTTGCAGCTACCCTGTGAAGGTTTTCACAAGTGTTGGATTCTAGTTAATTGGCAGAATTCCTTTGGGGTCATGTATTAAGTGAAAATGTGTATTTATTAAGTGAAAATGTGTATGTATTAAGTGATAGTGTGTCCTTCTGTCCCCTGACGTGAAATCACTCTTTTTAGGCTAGCTCTTTCTGTTGCGATTTATAAAATATCCGTATGTGCACATACACTAACACATGCAAAAAGTGTTATTCAGATATTGATAGCAGAATGATAAAGAGATATTTTCCTGTTTTGTTCCATTTCCTGCAATATTGATTTCTAATTTACCTGGGCTTTGCCTTGGATATTTTGTTCCAGGAAAAAAACATATTTTGTTTCACTTTGGATAAAATAGAGTGCTTTTAGACCCTCCTCCAGTCTAGGCATGGATCCAAGAAGCAATTCAAGTTTTGCATTAGAAAGATACTGTCATAATTTTTTGTTGTTTTTCATGTAAACTGCATTGCAGAAACTTTAATCGTAGCAAGCTGTGGGATCATGCCACTCTCTTTGGTGTGAATGACTCTGATGGATAACTGGATGACTAAATAGTTCTTCCACAAAAGAGAGTGAATGGAAAGCGGGCCAAAAAAAGCACAAACTGTTCAAAGGGGTTTGTGATTGATTTATTTTTAAATCGGACAATATCTGCTAGCAATCTTCACCTTTGAAAAAGCCTCTGTTTTTTTTCCGGAAGATCAGATTATTAATAGTAATGAACAATGCCAAGCCTTTTCCAACGGGAAAAGAAAAGCCCTTTTAAGGTTTTCGTTCTCTCATTTATTACACGTCACTCGAACAGCAATCGGCTAAGAGTAGAAATGTCTTCAGAAACTGGTAGACCTACAAAGGCTTCTCTGATTGGCTTAGAAATTTAGACACAGGAAGCTGATGGCATCTAATAAGAGACAGAGGAGACACTGTTGTCATGGAAACCGAGAACAGTACTCTCCCCTTCCATTTGGGCCAGGGAGGACTGCATGTCATCACAAATGCCTGCAAGAAAGCTTTGGCTTCCGTTGCCTTTTCCACACGGCGTCTGTTGAAACCTGAGAAGGTGCCTGTCAAATCAAAGCCATTTTACGGCAGGAGGGAGGCGAGGACAGGGAAACCCAGACCAGCAACGCCTAGGATGCTTCAGCTGTAGGTATTACTGCCTGAGCCTGCAATGCAGTACACACTTACCTGGGAGTAAGTCTCACTGAACCCAATGGCTCTTACTCCTGAGTAGGCGTGTATTGGATTGCAGCCTCAATCCGCAAAGAACAAAAAGAAACAGCTTTGGATTTGGATTTGGTACAAAAAGCGTAACCTGCAGCCCTAACTCTTTGGCATGTGTACGGCTCCAGTTCTGAGCCCCTTTTTTTTGCTGAAGCAGGTGTGAGGAACCTTTTGCCCTCCAGACGTTGCTGAACTACAACACCCATCAGCCCCACCCAGTATGGTCAATGGCTAGGGGTGACAGGAGTTGTAGTTCAGCAACATCTGAAGGGTCAAAGGTTCCCCACACCTGTGACCTAAAAGCAAGGGCGTATGTCAGAAGCCACATTCCTTGCAGATTTAACTAAGAGCTGATCTAGCAGAGAGGCTGGAAGTTCCCAGTTCAAATCCTGCCACAGCTGTCGGTTCAGTAGTCGGCTTTAGGCCAGCCACTATCCAATCGGATTTAACCCCTCCTATTCAGATAATCTGGCCTACCTCATAGGGGTGAGGATTACCATGTAATGTATGTGAACATTCTGAGTACTATATGAGAGTAATGGAACATGTGTCAGAATGGCTAACTATCACAAATACATGTCTTTAAGTGGCAAAGGAGTTGCATCAGAATGATATTTCTGTTTTAAGGCCTAGTTCTTGGCAGCTGAGGCAGTAAACCTGTTTTGAGGCTGTGGCTGGCCTCCTGGCAGTTTTTCTTTGGCTACAACTGGATATAAATGGGGGATGGGGTCAATCTGTCCTCTGTGAGAGTTATTGATATAAATAATATATTAAACTGTCACAATAGCCTCAGTCTGCAGTGATTGTTAGTGAATGGAGGCCTGCACGGTTTTCTACAGAACTAATTGACTGCACTAAAAATGTTTTGATGCTCATGCCATGCAGCAGAGATTTAGCTCCTTATAGAACGGGACCCTCACTCAGCATCTGAAAATCAAGGGTCTCGTTCTTGTCCAACTGAAGGTGCTTTTGCACATCACTGTGACAAAAAGTCTTCTAAGGTAATCACATATACTTATAGCAAACTCATTCTCTGAGTGTGGATCCTTATGTAGCATGACAAGGGAGAGGGCCTTCTCAGTGGTGGCCCCCAAATTATGGAATGATCTCTTTGACAAGGTGCGCCTGGCGCCAGCAGTGTTATGTTTTCGGCACCAGGTTAAGACTTTCCTCTTCTCCCAGGCATTTTAGCATGTGTTTTATACTGTTTAAAATTTTAAATTGTGTTTTAAATTGTTTTTATAAGATCTGTTTTAAATTGTATTTGTTTTAATGTTTTTAGTTACTGTAAACCGCCCAGAGAGCTTTGGCTATGGGCTGTATGCAAGTATAATAAAATAAATAAATAAATGACCAACACATATGAGGGAGGTATTAGCAGGTCTGAGGGCCCACCAAAGTTTGCTGAAGTAAAAAAAAGCTTTAGGGGGAACCTCTGAAGACTAAGCATGCTCAGCGGCCATGGAATGGCCTTGGTTGCCCTGATGGATGACCTTTATTGGAAGAAGGATGGGGGGAGTGCTGGACCAGGATAGCCTGACCACTGTTGGCCACGCACTGGTAACCTGCAGGCTGGATTACTGTAATGTGCTCTGTGTGGGGATGCCCTTAAGGTTGGCCGGGAAGCTGCAGCTGATGCAAAATGTGGTGGTGAGACTGCTCACTGGGGCAGGGTATCGCCAACATGTTACGCCTGTGCTGAAAGAACTGCAGTGACTGCCCATTTGCTCCCTGGCCAAGTTCAAGGTTCTCGTTTTGGTGTACAAAGCCCTATCCAGCTTGGGACCAGGATCCCCCAAACCCGTCTTGTCCCTTATATTCCCAGTTGATCACTGTGCCCTGCAGGTGAGGGCCTCCTGCAGATACCATCTTATCAGGAGGTCCATTCTGCACAACATAGGAAATGGACCTTTAGTGTGGCAGCACCCACTCTGTGGAATTCCCTACCCTTAAATATTAGACAGGCACCATCTCTGTTATCTTTTTGCTGCCTATTGAAGACCTTCCTCTTTCAACAAGCCTTTTAAGTTGAGACTTTATCCCACTCTGTGTTGGTGTTATAATTGCTTTTTAATATGTTTTGAAACTTTTTTTAAAAAAACTATGTTTTTAACCTTTTTTTCTTTTTAAGATGTCTTCAAAGCTTTTTAAAAATGTTTTTAAAGTTGTTCTGTTTTAATTTATTTTAAAGTCTGTTTTTATGATGTTTTAAAGTGTTTTTAGTGCTTTTGTTTGCCACCCTGGGCTTCTGCTGGGAGGAAGGGCGGAACATAAATAAATAAATAAATAATGCTGACTGACTATTTATTTATTAATTAGATTTGTATCCTGCCCTTCTTCCCAAAGGAGCCCTTACTGAGGAAAAAGTAAAAGGAAGATGACGTTTTTTATGTGAATGGATTGGAGTATCCTAGAATTAGGGCATGGCTGGCACTGTGAAATAAGGCATTCCACACAGTTCTCTTGAAGGTCTGACTTGTGTAAGCAGATTTTACAGTGTAATAGTGGTTCACCTGTTGTTTAGAAACAGTTATTGAGATACAGAAATTGTACATTTTAATGCTCATATTAATTGAGCCAGACATTGGTTAAATTTTATTTATTTGTAACATAATGTGAAGAATGTTAGGCAAAAGCCTCCTCAACTGGCAAGAGCTTTCTTTTGTGCAGGGTTTCTTATCTGGAAGGATGTTCATATGGAGGAAGCCTGTCACTGGCTTATTTCTTTTTACAAACCAAAGGAAATTAACTGGAATAGGTGTTGTTCAAGTCAGCCCTAATTCTTCAGAGTTCCTAAAGCTGTGCACCCAAATTTACTCCTGATTAGCTGGATGTGAAAAGATTTTTTCACCACCCACTCTCTCTCTGAACTGGAATGCATGTTGGGAAACCAAATTGCCATTTAGCTTTCTTTATTTGATTTATATTTTCCACTTTGTAAAATATATGTAATAAGCATGAGTCCAGCTGCAGATAAATATAGACTGCAAAAACAGGGAAACAGTGAGGGAATTTTTAAAAAATGCATGGATGGAATCAACCCAAGGGCTCCTACTCCATCATCAGAATTTGATGAATTGTGAAAAAATTGTGATTAGATGTGGGGGGTGAGGTATGTATAGTTGAACTCATTCTATAACAATTACAGTTGCTGATTCTTAACCATGGAATTTCCCCCCTCCTTTTAATGCCAGGGCTTTCCACTGAAGAAATTATTATTATTATTGTTGTTGTTGTTAATAATAATAACAATAACAATAACTTTTTATTTATTGTACACCTCAAAGTGATATATAAAATGCAATAACAACAGCTAAAAACAGTTTAAAACAATACAGAAAATAGCAGCAGATTAAATAAAAGTACCAAGCAGACACTCATTATAGAGACCAATTTATCCAGCTGGGAAGGCTCATGATCCCTACTCTCTTCTCCACCAGAAACCAAAAACTGGATCCCCGTGAAACTTCTCACTCTTTAGAAGTAACAATGTAAAATTGGCCTTTGGTTTTAGCTTATCTAGGACCCTCTGTTACTACACTTCTCAAGCTTCTTAGGATATTGCTAAATTATTCATGATGTGTTTACAGATTCTTTAAAAATACAGTATTACACTATAGTTATAGAAATGCACATTTCTGTGTATAATAAGGAAAGCTATGTGACAGAGAAATTAGCAAGATACATACATTAATATATCATAGATATTAGCTAGAAGTAAAATCAAATAGATCCAGTAACTACACTATTGTGAGCCACTAATTTCTTGGAACTGATTGCATTGACAACAATTCTGCCACTTCCCACATTATGTGAAGCCATTCTTTAAGAAAGGGAACAATTGCAAAGCACCATTCCAAAACTATCGGTTAAAACGTTCTATATGACACATTGGTTATTCCGTGTGGTGGCACCTGCCATGTGGAAGAGCCTCCCTTTTGAAATAAGGCAGGCACCGGTTGCTTTATGTTTTTGGCGTACGCGGGAGACTTGTTCACCCAAGTATTCCCTAATTGCTCATATTGGTTGGTATATTTTTGAGGAAACTAAATTATTGCATTTTATTGTATCATTTTATGCAGTTTAATTATCTGCTGTATGATTGTATTTTTACACCTCTTTGAAATTTCAAATGTTAAGCAGTATATGTGTTTTTAAACCAATTATGTTCTTGTGACAGTGGAGGGCCGCTATTCCAACAACAGCCCTGCAGGCAGCCCGCTGTCTTGTTGCACCTGCCACCGCTCACTCCAGGGGAGAGTGAGTTCCCCACAGTTTATGACTTATTCATCTGGGTCTAGGGGGTTGCCAGCCAAGGTCCCAGCATGAGCCTATCTTCTCCTCATCTCATGGGAAACCTGTGGTGCACCAGATGTTGCTGCACTACAGTTCCCATCATCTCTGACTGTTAACCATGTTGGGTAGGGCTGATGGGAGTTGGAGTCCAGCAACACCTGGTGCCCCATTCCTGACTTAAAGTCTGGAGCATAACACAAATGGTCTCTGTCTTCTGAGTGGTACCAGAATCCAATGAAGCCCATTTCAAATTAATCCAAGTTTTATTAAAGAACAATAGAAACAGAAAATAGGAGGGGGTGTGAAGTGAGTATGCACAGTTAAAGAAAATAAAACAACTCAAGCGAAATCTATGCAGATCAGCCTAACATAGCAAGCATACTTAAAGAGAGCCAGGAGCCAGTCCAGTGGTCCTTCAACTCTCTTTGGATGGTTGAAAAGTGACAAGAGTATATAACAGAACATGGAATATTTCCCCCGTATCTAATCAGGAGTGACAGCTGAGGGGCTAACAACCAATGTGGTGGGCTATCTGGAGCTAGGTACAAAATGCATATAGACAAGTGAATGCCAAGAAAAGAGGCAATGAACACAGCAATCCCTCACCAAATAATAGAAATGGGGTAGAATATGACTAATCCTTTCCTGCCAGACCAAGGTGAAGAGGCTAAAGGCGGCTTGGAAGTACATGACATTGAGGGATTCAGAACATGGTATACCAAGTTATTCTGGCCAAGGGCATGGGATTCTTAAAGTGACAGGCGTTCTGGGTGGAGGTACATATAGTTACCTTATAAAGCTGTCCATACAACCCCAAATGTATTCTGATCCATGGCAATGCCCACCACCAAGGGAAGGTGATTGCCCAGGCAGGATGGGAATCAGTAGGCCCAGAGTTTGGGACACTGGGGAAAATAAGGCAAGGAGAAGTCAGGACCCTGGACAAGGTATAGATGCTGGTTCAGGACCACAGCAGTCCTGCCAATAAGGCAGAAAATAAATATTGTCTCAGCAGTGTTTATAGTACAGGTTAGGTAGTTGATGGAAGCCCTGCCCCCTGAGTGCTGCATCTAACTAGTTAAAGGGACTGAGTCTTTTTCTGTAGCTGGTACCTTTATTCTAGGCAGGAGGTTTCAAGCTGTGGAAGAAACTCCTTGGGCTTTCCTGATCATCTGAGTTTCCAGTCTAGTCATCCCAGTCAGGTGGCAGAAGTGTCTCCTTGGGGCTCCAAGATGTGGGCTCTGGTGCCAGTGAATACACATGGGAAGAAGGATCAGGCAGTGGATCCCTCTCCTCCACAGGACTGCTGTTGTAAGGAGGACTCTGTATCTGTGGATTCCTAGTGCAGGGCCCTGACAAAAGGATATTTTGCAGCATTAAAATAAATGTCATTTGTCATCAACGTAGGCTACAATTCTGTGAAGACAATGGGACTTACATCTGAGTAAATATGCTCTGAACTGGACTGTGAACTGTGTACACATCTATTTCTTTTTTTAAATTCCCATACTGTAAGACAAATTTTAAGACAAATCTGCTACTGTCTATAAAATTGGCTGCTGGCATTCTAACAAGCTAGATGGTATCTTAGACATTTTGGCGAATTTTGGGTTTAGTCATAAGAATATCTATATAATTTTAAGACAAACAATGATGCTGACAAACTTAAATGTAGAAGGCGGTAACTAATTCACTCATTTTGTTAGTGCAAGGATTTCTGCTTGCGCGACAGAACATCCCCTCCTTTCCACCCCTGCACTCTCTGTGCTGTCCCTAAATCTGTTGTGGAGGTGGTTTGGGGAAACCCTAGAGCAGTGCTGCCCTGGGCTGCTACTGGGAGAAACGGTGGGTTATAAATCTAATAAATAAATAAAATAAATTTAGGGACACATGGAGGAGGAAAGTGGGAGGACATTTCATTGCACAAGCAGAAATCCTTGCGCTGACATAACATTCACGTAGCACTACTTTGGATACAACCCATTGATGATATATTCTTGGTTTTGAAACTGGAATTGCTGTATTGAATGGGAAAGGGGGTCTGAGTTGGTACATGCAGGAGAGCAGATGTGGGGAGTGTTAAAGCCTTTCTTCCATCTCTTGATTCTTATCTGCAAATGAGCCCACAAGACCTGTTTTGGAGTTGGTTGGAAGAGGATATTACTCGGGGTGGGAGATGCAGGAGAGAATCAATGGGTGGTGTATTAAACAGCCCTCCCACTTGTGTCTCTCAGCTCCGCATAAGCATTGGGACCGCCATATTTCCCTCATATTGTCTAGTTCTTCCTGTTGTCCCTTTGAGTAAATAAGTAATTTCTCGACCACTCTGCAACTCTACAAATCAACAAATAAGGCATCATAAGAAAAAGTACATGCTCTGCTTTAAAGTTTTGATGTGATTCTTTGGCTTCTTTTGCAATTTAAAGAAGCAACTTTCTGAAAAATGCCCATATTTCTCTTCAGAAGTAATAGTTTGATCTTTGGATGAGTTGACCAATGATCTTTTCTGAAAGTAGGTTGTTCTTAAGTCATTGTTAATTCTGGTTTCAAAAGAACTTACTTTCAACGAAATATACTTAGGATAATAGATAAAAGATTCCATGCCTATTTGTAATTACTTTGACTACTGTAATGATGCATGTGCAATCTGCTAAATATACGCCAATCAGTAGTCTAATTTGCTTCACCACTTCACCTCCATGAAAATGCAAAAAGAAAACAAGTGCTGATTTTTGCTGTAGGAAAGAATAAATGCAACTACCTGAAATTGCCATCGCAGAAATAAAGTGCAGGAGTGTTCATGGGTCAAGCTTTCGATGCCACTGGGAGAGCATCCTTGCCTTAATTTTTCCAAACACCAGAGGAATCCTACTCAACCTGGTACCCTCCAACTTGCATTAGCCCAAGGCAGCATAGCCAGTGGTCAGGAATTATGGGAGTTGTCCAAAGCATCTGGAGGTTACCCATGTTGGGGAAGGCTGTACCAGAGCATTTAAAAAATGAAGAATTTAGCTAGGGACATATGGTATGTATCTTTTGAAGAAAAACATTGCCAAATTTTGAATTTCAAATGTTGATGCCCAAAGGCAGTAGTGGTATAGCCACTCCTTATGAAATCCTCCCTGGACCCAGAAGATGTAAATAACTATTGCCCAGTTGCACATGCCCCCTTCTTGGGCAAGGTTCTTGAGTGAGTGGTCGCTAACCATCTCCAGGCTTTCTTGGATGAGACTGATTTTTCTAGATCCATTTCAATCAGGGTTTAGGCCTGATTTTGGCACAGAACCTGCCTTGGTTGCCCTGGCCTCTGTCGGGAGTAGGGATGAACAAGAAATTAGATTCAGTTCACATTTCAAGCTGAATCTATTAAATTTGCACTTTCTAAAACAGTATGAGAACCAAAATATAGTCATCCTTCAAAATTTAAACATATCCAAATTTTGCGATACGGTTCGCCAACCAAACAATGTTTACAAAAATGAATACGTCAGTGGAAAGTATGCATAAAAATGAATATATGAATGAAAATATCATATAAAACGCATTATATGACAAGAAACTGCTTGCAAAAATGTGTTCATTAGTCAAAACTGCCTACAAAAATGGATTTTAAAGGAGAAATTTGCACTAATGCTGGAGAATTTTCATGAGGATTTTTTTTAAAAAGCCCACAAATTGTTGCAGAAATGTGTATGACTGAATTTAAGATTTGAAAAACAAGAAACTGAGAAAACCAAAACTGATAGATCTTCCCATCCCTTTTTGGGAGAGAGGCAGGGGAATATGACCCTGTTGATTCTCTTTGATGTCTCAGCGGATTTTGATACTATTGACCTGAAGCACCTGACTGAATTGGGACTGGGTGGCACCGTACTGTGGTGGTTCCAGATTTATTTGGATGATTGCTTCCAGACAGTGGTGCTTGGGGGATACTGCTCAACCACATGGAGCATTCAGTATGGAGTTCCACAGGGGTTAGCCCTATCCCCCATGTTGTTTAACAGCTATATGAAACCACTGAGTGGGGTTATCCGGAAATTTGGAGTGCACACTTATCAATATGTTGATGGCACACAGCTAAATTTCTCATTTACATCTGAAGGTCTGGCTGTGGTAATGGATGAGAATAAACTGAAGCTCAATCCAGGTAAGACAAGTCGCTGTTAGTAGGTGGTTCCCTAGACCAGATGGATGGGGTTCAGTCTGTTCTGGAAGGGGTTGCACCCCCGCAAGGAACAGGTGCAGAGACTGGGGATAATTTCGGATCTACCTCTGTCACTGGTAGCACAAGTGGCCATGATGGTGCAGAATACCTTCCATCAGCTTCAGCACCAATTCTGGCCCAAGTGCCCTGGCTACTTATTAGTTTCCAGTGATACCGGCAAGGCCAGCCCCTTTCTCATGAATGCACGGGATCGAGGTTTCTTGCTGTCCCTTCCTCTGTATCTGCATAGAGTCCTTGTATGTTGAACATTAGTTCACCTAAGCTCACAGGTGATCAGCAGTCGTCAAATGCAGGTCGAGGACAGAAGAGATCCCACTCAAGATTTCTTGAGTCTTGGCGGGCTCCTGCCTCAAAAGAAGCTTATTCAGATATATCAGTCATTTTTTCTTTTTTTTTTTGACTGATTAAACTTCTCCCGGGTAGGGAGAAACGAAGAGATTAACCTCAAAGCCTATTTTTGTTGGGACGACCAGATCTCATTAATTTATGGGACGAGGTCCAGCCGACGAAGGTGGGACGGATTTTCAACAGCAAGCTCTATCTGTTAAAGCGAACGTTCATCTTATCTTCTAAGAGAGAACGCACTAACAGGCAAGCACCCTTCTTTCTATATTTTTCTTTTACTTGACTTAAATTGTTGCTGTTTAAAAGAGATTTGCCAGATTGATCGGTTTTTGACATCTCACTGGGGAGCCATAACTTCTCTCTGCTACGCACTAATTAATAGCTTATCTCTGTTTTTGTTGCAAAAAGCTGTCCTGGATTTGCTTTCTAAAGATATACACAGAAGAGAGATTTCTATTCCAGATTTTTATTTTGAAAAATATTATACTGTTTTGAGACTACTCTCTTTTTGGTCTATTTTATTTTGACGAATCTGTTTCTTGACGATTGCCATTAATTGTTTCGATCCTGGGAACTGCATTTTGTTTACTTAACTATTGGAGAGATAAGGCTGTCTGCTCTGTTTATACTGTGATGTCACCAAGTTTGGAGTATTAACCCAATTGTTGCTGAAATAAGAAGTGGTTTTCCTATATTTTTCTTTTAAAATGGCAATTAAGAAAGTGGCTGAAAATCTGGAAATAACTATGTTTCAGAAAATAATGGATGAGATTGAGATAACGAAAATTGAATTGAGTAAAATGAAGCAGGAGATTAAAGATATAAGGGTCCCTGTGAGAGAGGTGACCCTGGAAGGGGTCCCTGTGAGAGAGGAGACCCCGGAGATTGGAACAGGGGTCCCTGTGAGAGAGGAGACCCTGGAGACTGGAATAGGGGTCCCTGTGAGAGAGGAGATCCCGGAGATTGGAACCAACGTGGAACAGGAACAAGATTTGGAGTCTATGGACTTTAGAAATAAAATCTATTGTTTGGAACTCAATGTTATCTCTGAAGAAATTAATGAAGATTCTAGAGATAAAGTTATCAATGGCATGGATAATCTTCTGGACTGGAATGATGTGATGGAGCCCAATATAGAGAAAATCTATGGAATTAACTGCAGCCATGTGACAATGGAAAAACTTTTAAGAGATGACCCAGTGTATTTTGAAAAAAAGAACAGAGATATGATTTTACAGCAGTATTTCAGCAACCTATTCAGAATGGATGGCAAGAAAATATTTGGGATAGAGGTAATTCCCATCAGACTCTTACTATATGACTATGGCTTTGACAGCAAGATTATTATGGAATACTGATAATGGAAGATTGGATATTGAAATTACTGGATTTAACAAGACTACTGAAGATGGAAGATGGAAAATGGAACTAATAGAGATAATAGAACAATGGCTACTGAAATTACTGAACCTAACAGATTCTGATGTGATGGATTAATTGAAATGTTTATTTTGACTATGGTTATGACAATAAGATTATCATAATTAGTAATGAGATGGATTAATCGATATGCTTATCTGGAAAAAAAAAATTGATAGATATATTTCTTAAAGAATTGAAACCTCTCTTTGACTTTTTGTGGAAAGAATAAAGTAATGTTTATGAGATTTGATGATTAAGTAAGATAACTACTGGAGGAAAGTGATTTTATAATATGACTTAAGAGACAGGATTGTTATATATTATAGACTTATAACTGATTTGATCTTTGACAAATGGGAAGTCAATATTTTACTCTTTATTTTTTATTTTTTATTTTTTTTTTCTTTTTGTTTAACTATTTTTGATTTTGTTTTTTGTCTTTGAATGTTTTATGATTTTGTTTTGTATGTTTTATGAAAATCTGAATAAAAATTATTGAGAAAAAAAAAAAAAAAAGATTTCTTGAGTCTTGGGAGGTACCAGAAATTTTCTATTTGGGAGTCAGACTTCAGACAGCAGAATAATATTTATAATACAGGTATATGCTATTTATTCCAATCTTGCACGCTACAGCTAATAAAATGCATTCTAGGTGGCCTTAGTCATCATTGCAAAAACAGAAAAATAGGAATACTGAGTTAAACTTTGAAGTCATATTACAGAGCCAATGTTACGAAGTACATGGAAATACATGTCATGATACATCACCCATCAGAGGTCATGGATGGAATAGATGGATGGTTCTCCAGCTTTCTTCGATCCCCCACTCCAGCAGAGTGGAGGGTCATGAGTGCTATAAAACCTGGCCTTTTATACACTTTCTTATCAAAGGAAAGAGCTTGTCCCCATTGCCTTATCTGCTACTGCCTCTTTACTGCGCCTCCTCATTGCATCTCTTTGCTGCGTCTCTTTATGCAACGTCTTTAGGCTCCTCGTGGAACTTCTATTCTCGTCTACTTTAACTTCACCATATAAGGAACCTCCATGTTTAAACAGCCAGAGTATTGGCTCATTGCCTAGACTTACTTATCACTTTGCACTCTGCTTCATAGCAAAACACTGCTTTGTTTAGAAGGAAGGACATCCAGAAGCCCATTTTTAAAAGGAGCACATTTTTCTTCTATGCAGCTTATGCATTAAAACGCTATAAACTAAGCAATATCAGCAAATGTAAATGATTTCAGCACATTTTATGCAAATTTTAAGCCAATATCTGGGCTGGCCCATTACACCAGGCTCAATTGGATGTGTTGGTTTTGACCTTTAAACCCCTGTATGGCTCAGGACTTCAATACCTCAAGGACCACCTCTCCTCAGATAAACTAGCCTGGCCTCTGCAGTCCTTTAGGGATGCCCTTCTTTGTTTGCTGCACTCAAGGGAGGAACAGAGGGTAGCTACACAAGAATGGGCCTTTTTGGTGGTAGCCCCTCATCTGTGGAATGCTCTCACCTAGCATCATCCTTGACAGTCTTTAGGTGCCAAGACCTTTCTATTCACCCAGGGCTAATTTTGCCTCTTACATTGGTGCTCCTCTTTCAGTGGGGTGGGAAGGACCTGATCCTTGTTAACATACTGCTGGATGAGCATTTTGTGGATTTTGTATTTCATTTTAATTTTTATGGTTTTAATTGTTTTTATGTGCTATATTTTATTTTGCCAAGTTGCTTTGAGACTTTTTTATTGTATAAAGCAACTGATAAATTAAATAAATATGATGATGACGATGATTTCATGCGGTTCTTCAGCAAAAGGATTGAAAGAATACATTCTTTCTCAACAGCAAGCTGACCCAGTAAAGAGTCATTATTCCATCTGGCAGGAATGCACTGGGCAAAGAGAGACACCAGCTCGCCAAAATGTAATTTTAAATTCTTTCTTTAAAAGGGCATAGTAGAGTTTCAAAAGGTGGTTTCTGAGAGCAGTTGAAATGTACCAGGGCTCCTCCAGACTGGTGTGCTTGTTTCCAGATGTATTCAGCAACATGTTCTTGACACTGTTCTTGACAGTGGTGAGTGCTCTTTGCACTACGGTCCTGCTTGCTGGTTTCCCATGTGCAACTGGTTAGCCACTGTGAGAACAGGATGCTGGATTAGGTGGGCCACAGGCCTGATCCAGCAAGCTCTTCTTACATTGTTATGTTCTTAACCTGCAAACAGGACCTGAATAAAAAGAGCACTCTTTCTTCCTGCAGTTTCCAGCAGTATTTGGAAGTATACTGCCTCTGCCTATGGAGGCAGAGCATAGCTATTGATCACCTTTTCTTCCATGGATTTGTCTAATCCTTTTTAAATCCATCTAAGTTGGTGGTCATGGGCGGAAAAATGGCAAATGCAATTCAATATAAACAAGTGAAAAATTATGCATATTGGCGCACAAAATCTGAATTTCACATATACGCTCATGGGGTCTGAACTGGCAGTGACTGACCAGGAGAGAGACCTCGGGGTTGTAGTGGACAACACGATGAAAATGTCGACCCAGTGTGCGGCAGCTGTGAAAAAGGCAAATTCCATGCTAGGGATAATTAGGAAAGGTATTGAAAATAAAACAGCCGATATCATAATGCCATTGTATAAATCTATGGTGCGGCCGCATTTGGAATACTGTGTACAGTTCTGGTCGCCTCATCTCAAAAAGGATATTATAGAGTTGGAAAAGGTTCAGAAGAGGGCAACCAGAATGATCAAGGGGATGGAGCGACTCCCTTACGAGGAAAGGTTGCAGCATTTGGGGCTTTTTAGTTTAGAGAAAAGGCGGGTCAGAGGAGACATGATAGAAGTGTATAAAATTATGCATGGCATTGAGAAAGTGGATAGAGAAAAGTTCTTCTCCCTCTCATAATACTAGAATTCGTGGACATTCAAAGAAGCTGAATGTTGGAAGATTCAGGACAGACAAAAGGAAGTAATTCTTTACTCAGCGCATAGTTAAACTATGGAATTTGCTCCCACAAGATGCAGTAATGGCCACTAGCTTGGACGGCTTTAAAAGAAGATTAGACAAATTCATGGAGGACAGGGCTATCAATGGCTACAAGCCATGATGGCTATGCTGTGCCACCCTAGTCAGAGGCAGCATGCTTCTGAAAACCAGTTGCCAGAAGCCTCAGGAGGGGAGAGTGTTCTTGCACTCGGGTCCTGCTTGCGGGCTTCCCCCAGGCACCTGGTTGGCCTCTGTGAGAACAGGATGCTGGACTAGATAGGCCACTGGCCTGATCCAGCAGGCTCTTCTTATGTTCTTATGTTCTTATGTCATCACTGCCTCTTGTGGGAGCGAATTCTATAGTTTAACTATGCACTATGTGAAGAAGTACTTTCTTTTGTCTAACAAGGATCTTCCAACATTGGATGTCCATGAGAGGGAGAAAAACTTTTCTCTATCCACTGTCATGCATAATTTTATATACTTCCATCATGTCACTTTTTACTAACCTTTCCTCTAAATTAAAAAGCCCCAAATGCTGCAACCTTTCTTCATGAGGGAGGTGCTCCATCCCCTTGATCATTTGAGTTGCTCTTTTCTGAACCTTTTCCAGCTCTACAGTATCCTTTTTGAGGTGACGCCACTTTCTACAGACCTTCATTGGGAGAACTGTCTATTTATTCCTACTCTGCCTCCTGCTGCTTAATCAGTTCCTGATCCACAAGAGCACCTCTCCTCTTATTCCATGACTGCTAAGCTTACTCAGGACAGGAGTCTTTGGTGAGGTACCTTGTTGAAAGCTTTTTGAAAGTCCACATACACTATGTCAACCGGATCACCTCTAGCTATATGCTTGTTGATACTCTCAAAGAACTCCAATAGGCTGATGAGACGAGACTTACCTTTGTAGAATCCATGGTGGCTTGTACTTCAATATGCTTGGTTATTTTATCTTTAACAATTCTTTCTACCAGTTTTCCCGGGATAGATGTTAAGCTAACTGACCTGTAATTTCCAGTATCCCCCCTGGATCCCTTTTTAAAGTTTGGCATTACATTTTCAACTTTTCCAGGCCTCAGGTATAGAGGCAGATCTGAGGAACAAGTTACATATTTTTGTTAGCAGAACAGCTATCTCACATTTGAATTCTTTCAGAACTCTTGGGTAGATGCCATCCATACCTGGCGATTTGTTAGTTTTTATTTTGCCTATTAAGCTTATGCTGAGAGCTAGTGTGGTGTAGTGATTAAGGTGTTGGACTACGACCTGAGAGACCAGGGTTCGAATCCCCACATAGCCATGAAGCTCACTGGGTGACCTTGGGCCAGTCACTGCCTCTCAGCCTCATGAAAACCCTATACATAAGGTCGCCATAAGTCAGAATCAACTTGAAGGCAGTACATTTACGTTTTATTAAGCCTAGGACTTCATCTCTCGTTACCACTATCTGCCTCATTTCCTCAGACTCCCTTCCTGCAAACATTAGTTCTGGCACAGGGATCTGCCCTATATCCTCCACTGTGAAGACAGATGCAAAGAATTCATTTAGCTTCTCTGCAGTCTCCTTATCCTACTTTAACACACCTTTGACTTCCTTGTCATCCAAGGGTCCAACTACCTCCCTAGATGGTCAAAGAAGCTGAGAGCAATGCAGTCAGGAGTCTAGACCAAGAGGCTAGACTCCTAGCAGGGGCACCCAAGGTGGAATGGTCAAAGCTGAGACACCAGACTACGATGCATCCACACTTGGAGGAAGGTAATGGTAAACCACCTCTGAATACTGCTTATCAAAAAAACCCTATGAACAGAGTATCCAAAATGCAACATGAGATAGTGCTGGAAGATGAGACCCCCAGGTCAGATGGCAGTTACCAAGCTACTGGGGAAGAACAACGGACAAGTACGAGTAGTGCTTTAACTAAAGATGCAGCTGGGTCAAAGCCGAAATGAAGCCCAGAGGCTGATGCGCACAGATGTGAAAGGACAGTCTGGAGTTGTATGATGCACACAACAGGAACATGGAATGTGAGAAGCATGAACCAGGGAAAGCTAGAAATTGTCAAGCAACTTGGCGTGAGTGAATTAAAATAGATGGGAATGGGACACTTTCAATCAGGCAACTACAAAATGTTTTATGCAGGAACTGAGAAAGTAAGAAGGAACAGGGTTCTTTTAATAGTGAAAAGTGATGCAGCAAAAGCAATTAGGAGTTATAATGCAAGGTATGAGCAAGTTGTATCAATGAGATTAAATGGGAAACCTATTAACATAACCACCATCCAAGTCTATGCTCCAATGGCAAACGCAGAAGAGGAGGAATTGGAAAGATTTTACGCAGAAGTAGAGGAAGAAAATTGATCACACACCAAAGCAAAGCTGATAATCATGGGGAATGGAATGCAAAAATAGGGAACAAAGAAGAACTAGGAATTGTGGGGAAATGGGGCTTAGGAGATAGAAATGAAGCAGGAGAAAGACTTATTGAATTCTGTGAAGCCAATAATTTGTTTCTTGCAAACACATTTTTTGAGCAACTGAAAAGACGACTGTACACGTGGACATCACCAAATGGTCAATATAGGAATCAAATTGATTATATAATTGGTAACAGAAGATGGAGAAGTTCTATACTTTCTGCGAAAACAAGACCAGGAGCAGACTGTGGTACAGATCATGAACTGGTCATATCGAAAATCAGAGTAAAACTAAAGAAGAACAACAAAGCTATCATAATGCCAAAATACAATTTAAACAACATTCCAAAAGAATATAAAGTCCAAATAAGGAACAGATTTGAGGCTTTAAACTTAGTTGATAGAGACAACTCAGAGACATTATCAAGGAAGAATGCAAAAAGACAATACCTCTTGTAAGCCGCCCTGAGTTCCAGTTTGGAAAAAGGGCGGGGTAAAAATAAAGTTTCATTCATTCATTCATTGTTAACAAGAGAGATAGACCTCATTGGATGACTGAAGAAACTCTTAGAATGGTTAAAGAGAGAAGGAAAGCAAAAGGAGAAACATGGTTAGAACCCTAATTGCAACTATACAGCGACTAGTACGAAGAGCCAAAGAACACTATTACAATAGTTATTGCATAGAAATAGCAGAGGACAACAAAAAGGGAAGAACAAGAGCTCTATTCCAAAAGATTAGAGAAATGAAAAGGAAATTTAAACCAAAAGTAGGGATGTTGAATAATCAACAGAGGAACACACTGACTGACCGAGATGATATAAAAGGAAGATGGAAGCAATACACTGAAGAACTCTATAAAAGAGATGCAAAGATGACAGATTCATTCATGGAGGAACCATATGATGAAGAACCAGAAATTTTAGAATGTGAGGTGAACGCTGCTTTTAAAATACTTGGAAGAAACAAATCACCAGGAATAGATGGCATACCAACAGAGTTGCTACAAGCTACTGAGACTGAATCTGTCCAAATTTTGACAAAAAATTGTCAAGAAGTATGGAAAACTAAACAGTAGCCCACAGACTAAAAGCATTCAATATATATCCCAATTCCAAAGAAAGGGAATCCCAGGAAATGCAGTAATCATCCAACTACTGCCTTAATATCCCATGCAAGTAAAGTAAGTCCTTTCCATTATCCAGGGTATGTTTGCAATATGATCTCTGGTATCTCTTCCCTTTCTAAATCCAGTTTGGACATCTGGCATTTGTCGCTCCATATATGGTAAGAGCCTTTGTTGTAGAATCTTGAGCATTATTTTACTTGTATGGGATATTAAGGCAATAGTTCGATAATTATAATTAAAAATCCAAATGTGCCCATGGGCCTAAAAAGGTTTGTGATCCCTATGTTATCCATGCAGGTGTGATATGCATGTGACTAACACACATAAGTAGTTTATTTCTTCCCCCACCCCGTTGCCATGATTCCCTCTGAGTACTCCAATTCAGACCGGAAGTGGGAGCCAGGACATATATTCAGTATCCTGCTGGGAGGGAGAACCATGGTCTGTACATAAACACGTACCATAGCTACATAGGAAAGCGAAATGGAAAAGCATCTCCTCAGGACTTTACCTGCATGGTAGGGCTCTGCCAGGGGAGAGTGCCTTAGGTAGGGACTGTTGCTCAGTGATAGAGCACATGCTTTGCATGCAAAAGGCCCCAGGTTTAATCCCCAGAATCTTCAGGTAGGGCTGGGTAAGACCCCATCTGAAACCCCGAAGAGCCATTGCTGTCAGACAGTGTTGAGCTAGATGGATCGACTCAGTGCATGCATATGAAGGGGGTCTTAGTCATTGCCATGCATAGCCCAAAATGCTGCAAATATTTGGTACAACTGCTGTATGTATACCTAGAAGTGTATAGAGCAAGCAGACTGTGTGTAACTGGATGAGTTATAACAAAATTACTTTTTTAGCTTTGCGTGTTGACACTTTAGGTCAGCATGAAGTTGAAGGGGGCATGTGGATCTGCTCCCTATTCTCTCTTTTTAATTTCTGTACCTGTACAGAAGATGATTCATTATGATGACCTATCTCAGTCACTGCATACAGTCTTAAAATGTGCTTCGTTTCAATTTAGGATTAACACACTTTATATAAAACATGCACTTAGCATGCCATGTATGTATCTCAGGGTACAAGTGCTCCACTTCATACAACCAACAGCCTTACGCCTCTTTGTTGTAAATCGCAGGCGAGAAGAGGTTGTTGATGATCATTAGGAAAGGGTGAGCCATGCAAGTCACTACCTGCATGCCTTGATTACTGTGTTTAGCACCTCCATAATGAATAAGGACTTCCACTACATTTGAAATGTAGTTCAGCTGATTAAGTGTCGACTTGCCTGTTGTAAGGAAATGGTGATTTGCAAACAGAAGAAACACTTCTATGGAAGGAGGTATAAGTGGGCTTGATTTTGCTCAGGGTTGCTATCTTCTGAGCAGGAGAGGGCAGCAATTACTTTAAGAGCTACCTTTGCAGAGCATGGTGCTGATTCTTCCACCCACCCCAGTCAGCAGTCGTGTCTGGTGCCCACATGGGGACTGGAAGGGCGGACGGGAGAGCCCAAACAGTAGGTGGAGCCAGAGCCAATCACAGGCAGAGCCAACTAATTCTGGTTGCGTTTCCATCCTCTGCTGAGTTCTATAAGGGGCAACATGGAGAAGGCTGACAGGCAGTGCCACTTGCTGGGCTGGTTCTTAGTTAAGAAGGCAGGCAGGTGGGGGCTGGCTAAGGGCAGGCTAAGGTTTGCCCTACAGGTGGAGCTTCTACTGCAGGCCACCACTTGTGCATTAAAGGGTGAAACCTGCATCCTGCTTTTGCCCCCCCCATGTCTTCAGACCTGACAGAGGAGAAGCTGTACTGGATATAACATGTGCAGTTCTCATAGATCTGCCCCCTCCCCAACCTCTATGTATGGTAAGATTAGGAGTGCCTCTTGCGCTCCTGCATCTCTGCTCCTGTCCCTTTGCCATGCAGGGAATGTTTTGCCTGGACGGAAAGATTCTGTGTTGTAGTTGAATGTGTCAGAGTTTGGATGCCAGTGTCAGGAAGATTCCATGTTCAGACAAAAGTAGGCAGAACCTCACAGTTCAGATGTAACAGTCTACATGTGGCCTGGGCAGCAGCCCAAGCCAAGCCCCATACCTGGCCTCCGTCACCAGGCACAGATGTTCCAGGGTGGGTGAGCATACTGTAGGAATAAATTATTCTTTCTTTATTTAAATAAATTATTCTTTATTTATCTTCTGGGATACAAATATTCTGAACACTCATAGTTGTTGCTGAATTGTGTGTCTCCTGTATGAAGTACTTTGTGTATTAAAGTATGAATTGCTGAAGCAGCTATATTTTTTATAACCTTTACAATTTATTTACATATTTTTTCATTTTTTATTCGCAATTATAACAGAGAAAATAAAATAAAAATAAAAAACAAATGATGATGATAATAATTGAAAACAACACAAATCCATTGCTAGGCAACACTGACAATAAGAATATCCATCAAACCTGTTTTAAACATATATTTTAATATAGGAAGTATAGATAGGTGTAAAAATGAAACTGACAATTATAAGCTACACTTTCAAATGTAGAAAGGCCAGTGAGATCTTCAAACCTTTGGGTGATAGAGAGTAGATGTTTGTCTTTCCAGTCTAGCAGTAGTCTCTTGGCCACCACTAGGGCTCACAGAACCTAAACTTGTTGTCCATCTGTTAGTCCCCATACCAAAAGAATATAATAAGAGTGTGTGAACTTCTTCAAACATCAAGGATTTCTCTAAGCCAAAGTTGATATGAGCAATAATTTCTGACCAAAAAGAAAACACCACAGGGCATGCCCACATCATATGCCTCAAAGAGGTGTTTTCAACATTGTGTCACCAACATGTATCTGAATTAACCAATCCCTTCCTTTAGAGGCACAGTGGAGTCCAGTACACCTGAAACATCTACTTTTGTTGGATCAATCTCAATTTTAAATCTAAAGAAACCCTGTGAATGGATCTTAAAGCAGATTTCCATGGATTGAGCTGAATGGAGCAGTCTGTTTTTATCATCTTTGCCACAATCTGGAATTCTCATTGTGAGATCCTTGATATGATGCTGTTTCAACACTCTTTGAGTCAGGGCGGTTCCACATTTTACAAAGCCAACATAATTGTTTTGTGTATGTGGGTAACACATATAATATATGGACATGTGCACATGACTCTTGTGTATACATTATCTGGAGCCTCTGGGCCATTCAGAGGTCCCAAATGTGTGTGCTTGGGTATTTAAATATATGGAGACACATGTACTTGTTGCCCCACTTTCTGTGTTTTGTTGCAGAAAACGTGTGTTTTCACATATTTGCAACAAATACGTATTTTATATAAAGTGTGGAATTGCCCTGGGGGGGATCTTAGGACCAAACCATTCAAATAATTAGACTGTAATGTACTCGTCACTGCTTAAAAGCAATACTAGTTGCAGGGCTCACAATCATGATTACCACCACATGGCTGCAAAGCCAGAGCAGACTGCAGTGGAATGTGGGTTGCATTCAGAGAGCCATTCACTCCAATCCATCTCATGAATAAGGTTTTAGAGCTCTGTTGTCAGGTTCCCTGGGTTCAGCTTGCTGGCTCCTTGCAAAAAGCTCCACACTGCCATTTGCCATATGATGCTCTGATGGAGCAAGTCACTTGGCACACTCTCATGCATCTGGGCCAGAAGTAGGAAGAGAAGTGGGCTTCATGGTTCCACCAGGAAGCATGATCAGAAACACCAACCTGCAGCCACGATGCTGTCTGGTCATTTCACCATCTCTTAGGAGGCTTGTGATTGCCAGGGACCAGCAGTCAGATTCTTCTTCAGGTGATGGAGGACTCTGAACCAGAAGGGGAAGGGCATGCAGGGCCAGCCCCAGAAGTACTGCTACCCAATAAGCCTGTGGGGCTAGTTTCTCTCCAACCAGATGATGGGGCACTGCCATCTTTGGACTCAGAGAACTCCATTGAAGCCCCAATAAGACTAGAGGCTCCCCGATTCTGTTGCAGTACGAGACTGTTGGAGAGGGCTGGGCCCCTTTAATCAAAGCAGCACCTTCCAGTACAGGTGGAGCTGACAATTAGAATGCAGCTATTGCTGTTGTTATATAGGGCCGAGACTTTTTGTTCCTTGCTGAAGCAACATTGGACCTCTGTGTTCCTAGAGTACAGTCTGAGCCTTGAATTGAGCCTGAACCTCTCTCTACCTTGCCTTGCTCCAATTGGCTCTGTGTCCAGTCTGAGTTCTGCCTTGCTTCACTTCACCACTGAACAGAACAGTGATCACTAATAAAAAGTTTGCAAAGCTGAGAGTGATTTAAAAAAAATATCCAGGCAACAAAATCATATGCCTCAAAACTAATTGGAGAAAATGTTTGTGGTACTGCTGTTAACAGCTTTAGCTTTAAACTGAAGCCAATTGGCTTCTTGTCCCATGGGTTACAGAGTAAATCCCATTATACTACTGACATGACTAATGCATGTATCTCATTAGAAGTAGTGTAGGACTAAATCCTTCTAAATGCAGTAGTATGCTTGGCTGCACAGGTCTAAGCCACAGTTACTTTGAAGATTGTCACATGTGCTGTTCAGTGTGTCAACTGAAACTGCTCATTGTATGGTTACAAGGGCACAGCCTTTGCAGCCTGTACTATGGTTTAAGGGCAGAAGCTGTGGCCCTCCAGATGTAGCTGGACTACAGCTATTATCGTCCCTGACCCCTGACCATTAGCCACGCTATCAGGGGCTGATGGGAATTGGAGGCCGGGGGGGGGCACAGCTTCCCCAACTTCATCTAAAGGATATATTCAGAGCGCCATGTCCTTTTCAAGACTAAAGACATGAATGCGTGAAAGCACCTTCAGGGAAAATAAATACATTCCTGATTTGCTTGTGAGGACCCTATTAGATGCAAAGGAGTCACAAACTCTCACCAAAGATTAAGAATACATGGCGATGAGTTTCTGGGTTTTTAGCATCCAGAGAAGTTGATGATTATCTGTTTGACCACCTGAGTCTATTCAAGTGGAGGAAAGCTCACAGGAACAGAGGAAGCTGCCTTATACTAAGGTCACACCATTCATCCAACTACCTCAGTAATGACTACACTGACTGACTGGCAGAAGCTTTCCACGGCTTCAGGCTGAGGTCTTTTCCAGCTCTACTTGGAGATGCCAGTGGCTGACCCTTGGGACTTCTGCATGCAAGGCAAATGCTCTACCACTGAGCTACGGCCCTTCCCCTGAGGGAAGAGTGCTCTTGTGCTTCGGTCCTGCTTGCAAGCTTCCCCCATGCATCTGGTTGGCCACTGTGATAATAGGATGCTTGACCACTGAGCTGTGTCCCTTCCCATGAACTCAACATGACAAATCTGGCCAAACTCTGCTTAGAGTACACGTGGATGCCTATTCTACAGTGGTGAAGCGAAATGCCCCCCAATGTGGTCAATTGCTTAATGCTGTTTGCCCCAGTACTTGCCTACATGGTCCCTATCTGTCATGGATAGTCAAGTCTCATTGAGAGAGGCTGTTAAATGATGAAGATGAAATTACTAATGCATCACTGCAAGGAGGAGCAATTCCATCTATCTTTAAGAAGCAGCTGTGTTTTTTTTTTAATTTAAAAAAGAAGCTTTCATTCTACCTCCCAGTATTGGTGGATTTGACCTTTTTCCAAATATGCCATTCCTGGCCAAGTTGGCCAAGCAGGCACTGGTGTGTCTCCAGGCAGCTTTGGATAGAAAGGGTTATCTGGATGCATTTCAGTCTGGCTTCAGGCCAAGGTCCAGGATGGAACTTCCTTGGCTGCCCTAGTTGGCAACTTGCACTGAGAGAGGCAGGATCATGATCCTATTGATTCTTCTGGATCTCTCAAGCAGCTTTTCATCTTATTGACTGTGGTGTCTTTCTGAGCTGTTCGAAGGGATTAGGAAGACTGCTTTAAATGGCCTCTGCTCCCTCGCATACACATATGCTCCATCTTTAATATCTGCAGTAGAAGCTCTTCTCTGGATGCCCCTGCCTTCAGAAGTAAGGAGGGTTGTGAGCAGAGACAGAGCCTTCTCGGTGATGGGGTCCTTTAGTGCATGGACATTTTGACTATGCAGAACTTCCCCTCTTCTCTCCCCCTAAATATGTTCTAGGTTTTCCCCAACCCTCTGGAGCAGATTTGAGGAGGGCGCAGGGGTTTAACAAGTTTTGCTGCACAAACAGAATTTTTGGTGCTAGCAAAAATTACCTCATTGGATACACCCATAATGTCTTAAGTATGTGGAACGGGGGCACAGTTCCAGAATGCGGTACTAGGAAAATAATTACTGTTCACCATAGAAATTATCCTGTGAGGTTCTGCAGGGTGCCATCCTCGCTCTCCTTCTCTTTAACGTCTGTATAAAACCTGTGGGTGAGGTTGTTAAAAAGCTCGGAGTCTGCCATATCAGCATGCTGCTGAAACCCAGTGGTATCCCTTCTTTCCCTTAGAACCAGATGCGGCAGGGTCCTTCTGAGATCAATAATGGACTGGAAGAGGGTGAACAAACTGATACTCATTCCAAGCGAGATGGCATTGTTTTTGATGACTACCCCTTAATGTGCTCATATTATGTTGTACATCGCCCAGAGTGGCTGGTAAACCAGCCAGATGGGCGACTAATACATTTAATAAATAAAAAAATAAAAATTGACCTCTAAAACCATAAATAGCCAAGGCCCAGTCCTTCCCAACCTGGAGCCCTCCAGGTTTTGTTATTCTACAGTTCCATTCATCTCTGTCCATTGGCAATGCTGGTTTGGGCTGTTGAGAGGTGGAGTCCAGCATCATCTGGAGGGCACCAAGTTGGGAAAGGCAGCCTTAGCGATGCCTTTTCACATAGCACACACATACACAAATACAGAGTTTAATACAAGATGAACAGGAGAGATGCTCGATGTGATGTTCTCCCTTTCCCCGCCAAAAACAACAACACTGTCCTCTACAAGCAACAGGGTTTTCCCTGTAGTGGCACCCGTATTGTTGAACTCCTTCTAAGATCTACTAGGCTTGTTTTAATGAAGTTTTAGGGACTTGGTAAAAACTTATTTGTTCTACTTAGCTTTCTGTGTTTGCTGAGGGGCTTTTTTTAGTTATAAATGATACAAATGCAAAAGTACATACATATGTTTTTCTACACTGCTAGACACGATAACATCTGTAAATACTTTTAAAATGTGTATTAACCTATAGTATAATCCATCACTAACCTACAGTTTTTCTATTCTGCACATGCCTTTTACAATTTTATGATAAAAAGCAATTGATCTGTATCATTAGTACCTTTTGATTTTATACACTGCAAAATAGGATCCCAGCTATTCAGTATTATTGTTCTCTGGATTTCTCAAAAGTGTAGTCAATTTAACTAACTTCATTTGTTTCTATATCTTTCATAATAATTCCTTTCTTCCAGGGCTGTGCTTACTTTCCCACAATTTAGCAAATGCTATTCTAGCTATAGTAGAATATACACCGTTCTTTCTATAGGAACAATATCTTAACAAAATTCAGTACACACATGATGAGTTTACAGATGTGCATAGTGAATTAACTGCTGTCTCCTATAGGTTAGATATAAGTTCTTAATTACGTTAAGTGGTTTTATTTTAATGCTATTTTGCTCATCTTTATCTGTTGAAATTATATTTGTTATAAGCCATTTTCCTGTGCAAAAGTGGCAGACTCTAATGACTAGCCACTTTAAATAGGTGCATAGCCCGGCAAATTAGAAAGCCATGTGTTGTTCTTTTTTTAAAAAACTAGTTTGTCACTACATGCAGAGCCTGTACAAAGCACCAGGTTTACATATTCTCCCTCCCCTCCTCCCTTGCAGCTGGTTTGTTGTTGCATTCAAAGTGAGGATCATGGTTTGGTTTAAAACAAACTCTGGTTAGCTAAACGTCCAAGCTTCATAACCATGGTTTGAAGCTGGCTTGTTTTGAAACTGACCAGAGTTTGTTTTAATACACAATCCCTGGTTACATGTAACAAGAGTTGAAAATTAAACTAGCCTTCGTCCCAGCTGCATTGGAGGAAAAGAAGGGAAGGGGAGTGTGTGAGCCCTACAGTTTGTGTAGGTTCCTTTTGGTCATGTATCTAGCACTAAGCCATGGTTAGGATTATGTGTGGATGCATCCATAGAATACATGTAAAGACTCACGATTTGGTTATATACGTTCTACATTTGTTTTTGATGTTTTATTGTGTTTTAGATGTTTTTAATAGTTTTTAAAATATGTATTTATTTTATTTTTAATTGTATTTTATATGTTTTATATTTGTTGCCCAGGACTCCTTTGAGAGGAAGAGTGAGATATAAATTTAATAAATAAGTAAATGACCAAAATTATAAATGTTGAGCACAGAAAAGTTGAAGGAAAATCAGGGTTTCCAGTTTGAGAAAATGGGTGTGTGTGTCACTGTCCTAATAACAATTTGTATTAACAACAATCGGACTTTCTCAAAAATGAGATAAGAGCTGTGTAAAAGGCATTTCAAAGTGTCACACATGAAAATGCTGTCCATGGCATGAGTGATTTTTTGTTTCTGCTAATGAATTCTGGCATATTGACTAGTTAAAAGACAGAGCTTGGAAAAGTTACTTTTTTAAACTACTACTCCCATCAGCCCCAGCGAGCATGGCCACTGGATTGGGCTGATGGGAGTTGTAGTTCAAAAAAATAACTTTTCCAAGCTCTGTTAAAAGAGATCAAATTTCTGAAATTTCAGAACATATTAAATGAAACTAAAGCAATCTCAAGGGCTTTCTAGATCAAGGTGGGGAACCTCAAGACTGCAGGCTGAATGTGGCCCACCAATCTCTCTATCTGGCCCTTGAGACTTTCTCTAAGCCATGACCTCTCTTCCCAACCACACGCCTCACTGGACCTACTTCACACACTCCTTGAGTGTTTTTGCCTGGCTGGAATATGTCCTTGAACTCCGATAATAATAATAATAATAAACTTTATTTCTACCCCGCCCTTTTTCCAATAGGACTCAGAGCGGCTTACAAGTAAAAACAACACCAATTAAAACATACAAAGTATGTTAATAGTATATACTATTAAAAAAGAATTAAACTATGAGAAAAATTAAAACCATAAAAAAATAGGTTAAAAACAGCGGACAATTTAAAATAATAAAATCATATAATGTAGTCACCAAACCTATGATACTTAATCCTGGTCATTATCCCAAATGCCCATTGAAATAAAACAGTCTTTACTTGTTGCCAGAAAGACGGCAAGGAGGGAGCTGATCGTACCTCACTCGGAAGGGAGTTCCACAGCCTAGGGGCAGCCACCGAAAAGGCCCTATCTCGTGTCTGCGTCATATGTGCTTGCGAAGGTGTGGGGAACACAAGAAGGGCCTCACCTGAAGATCTCAAATCCCGGACAGGTTCATGTAGGGAGATACGATCTGTCAAATAGCCTGGACCTGAGCCGTATAGGGCTTTGTAGGTCAAAACCAGCACTTTGAATTGTGACCGGAAACAAATTGGCAGCCAGTGGAGCTGTTGTAACAGGGGAGTTGTATGGTCTCTGTAACCAGCCCCGGTTAGCACTCTGGCTGCAACTCTTTGTACCAATTTAAGTTTCCGAACAGTCTTCAAAGGCAGCCCCATGTAGAGCACGTTACAGTAGTCTAAGTGGGATGTAACCAAGGCATGCATCACCCTAGTGATGCATTGCATAACACTTCTTGCTTGCCTGAATGGAGGATAGAAAGGGTGTGTGTTTAGAAATAAGCCTATGATACAAAGATAAAATTAGCATTCTTTGCTCCACCCACTTCTGCCCCAGGACCCCCACCCCATTGCCAGTTAACCAGAAGGGAATATGGACCTCACACTGAAGAAGGTCCCTAGGGTTGCCAGGTTCAGGGCCTGAGACTGGTCCTGTATCTTTAGGAGAAGAGAAAGTCAGCCAAGTGCAGGTATTCTTGCAAAATTGTAATGGGAAAAACCACAAGGTGGAATTCTCCCTTCCCCCTGCACAACTTTTAAAGCTACAGAAGACCTCTTGGAGGCTGGGCCTGGCAACCAAGAGGTCTTCTGTATCTTTAAAGGTTGTGCAGGGGGAAGGGAGAATTCCACCTTGTGGTTTTTCCCATTACAGTGTTGCAAGAACACCTGCACTTGGCTGACTTTCTCTTTTCCTAAAGATACAGGATCAGTGTCAGGCCCTGAGCCTGGCAACCCTACCCACCTCTGCTCAAGATAGACGGTGTGTTTTCTGCACAAAGAATGTATCTCTGGTACTGACTTGTTGGTCCAGTCTTATTAGCCAGTAGTCATTTACTGTTGGCATCATATTTTAACTATCGGTTACCACCATAATTACTTGTTTCCGCTGTTCAAGCTCAGGTCCTTCCTTGGTTAGTGACCTCTGAACTCACATCCTTGGATAGAACAGGACAGTCTGCAGAGCAGTGCTGTTTGCATTTTAAATTTTGTTCCCTTGATGGATGGGTAAGACCAACCTGTTCAGTGTCTGAAATCCTAAATAAGTAAGAGTATTTTTTAAAAGATAAATAGACCAAGTCCTATATTTATCTAGTATGTTATAAATAATCAAAACAATTTTTTTGGTAAAAGTTTACATAAACTGTAAAAAAGTTTACATAATCATAATCCCACCTACCTAGGAGTAAATCCATTGAATTTAGTTAGACTTACTTCTGAGTAGGCATGGTTTGGACTGTGCTGTTAGTCACTCCATTGGGCATTGTGATATATCAGCTTGTGTTACTTTCTGTCTGCTTTAAACACTTATAATCTCCCTACAAAATCAGTTCCTCATTCAGACTGTATCTACTTTTCATAACACTTGCCATAAATCTATTCTCATTTTCTTCCTTATTTTAGTGAAATACCTCTGCTTTAGCACATTCCCCATGGTGGTTTATTTAAAGCTGAAGCATAGTTCTCACTTTTAATTTCCTTCAGTAGCTGTGTCGAGCCTATGTGTAGACTTTAAAAATGACATTGAAGGGGTAAAAAAAGACAATAAACAGTCTCATTTCACAATAACTTATATAAATAAGATGGCTTTCTCATTGCCTTTTTTCTTTTGGGAGGGGCAGTGGGGAACTGGGGAGAAATGTACAGTGTACATTTTGAGAAGTGTACAATCTGTGTACCTGTGTACACAATAGTTGAACTGTACACTCGTACAGTTATTCAGATGTAACACTCAACGAGTGTAGGTTCTGGGTACCTATGTACACAGTAGCTGAGCTGTGCAAGTCAACAAGTGTAGACTCTTTCATACAAGCACCTGTACATGTGTAGATACAGCTTTACCTGTGTTCAGTGGAACATGTGAATAAGTATAGAATCAGCTTTGAATGGTCATTTAAAGGAGATGTCTTTAGCTGTTAAAAATCGCTTAAATGAGCTGCCTGGATTCCTGTTGCACACATTCCTTTCCCCATTGGTTTTATTTTTCTAGACAGGAGAGCAACAATATTCTGTGCCAGCTGGCAAGGAAACTCCGACTTATGATAGAAATACAATTTATCACCTTGGTGTTCCCAATCTCAGTTGTCTAATTGTTCTAAATAAAACTCTAGACACAAAAGGTCAGAAATTGAATTGTGCATAAAATATATAAATCTTGCACTGAAGCAACCACAATCCTCTGACAATAAAAGCTGAATTCTTCAACTCCTGAACATGAAACTATATATTTTGAATATATATGTACATGTTTGCATATACAGAAAAAAAGAAGGAAGAGAGGGAAAAGTCCTAAAAGTGAGAGCATAGCCTGAAGGCACATGATGAAGCCACCTTGCTGAAGCTTAGTAGATCTAGGTCTGCTCAGTGCCTGGATGGGAGACCACCTAGGAAACCTTGTAGGCACTTTGACTTAAGTGATGAAAGAAATGTGAGCTCATTGGTGATCGCTCGTGGCTGAGTAAGATTGTCTTCCAAGATAAGGTCTTTAACAGTGGGTCCGTAAGTGACTGTGGAAGCCAATTCTGGATCCACACAGCCTCCCACAGTGAGGACATAGGTTTCCAGATGGAAGATGTTCGCAATGAGGATTTGTTGATGTGCCTTCCACTTAGCTTGTTTGTCCCATTTGCCCTGTATTCGTGCTACTTCAAAGTCCACAGCACCTTTGATAATAGCCGACCTCCATTTGGTACATTCATGGGCCAAGACTTCCCAGTTGTTGATGTTTATGTTACATTTTTTAAGATTTGCTTTAAGAACATCTTTAAAGCTCTTTTGCTGTCCACCGATGTTCTGTTTTCCATCCTTAAGTTGGGAGTAAAGCAGCTGCTTTGGAAGACGGTGATTAGGCATCCGAACAACATGGCCAGTCCAGCGAAGTTGATGTTGAAGGATCATTGTTTCAACATTGGTAGTCTTTGCTTCTTCCAAAAAGCTAATATTAGTCTGTCTGTCTTCCCAAGTAATTTGCAGAATTTTCCGGAAGCAGCTTTGGTGGAATCTTTCAAGAAGTTGGGAGTGGTGTTTATAAATGGCCCATGTTTCACAGGCATACAGTAAGGTCGGTAGTACAACGGCTTTGTAAATAAGCATTTTGGTCTCCCTGCGAATATCCTGACCCTCGAACACTCTATGCTTCATTCGGAAGAATGCGGCAGTCACAGAGCTCAGACGATGTTGAATTTCATCATCGATGTCGGCTTTTACAGAGAGATGGCTGCCGAGATAAGGGAAGTGATCATCGTTCTCCAATGTCACACCATTAAGCTGGATCGATGGTGCTACAGAGGGACTAGTTCACACCTGTTAATGAAGCACTTTGGTTTTTTTAATATTAAGTGAGAGCCCAAGCTTTCCATATGCTTCTGCGAAGACATTTAGGATAGTTTGAAGATCTTTCTCTGAATGAGCAGAGATTACATTATCATTGGCATATTGAAGTTCTACGACAGAAGTTGACATTACCTTACTTTTTGCTTTCAGCCTACTGAGATTAAAAAGCTTTCCATCTGTTTGATATATGATTTCCACACCAGTAGGAAGTTTCCCCTCAATAAGATGTAGAATCATAGCAATGAAGATAGCAAATAAGGTAGGAGCAATGACACATCCCTGTTTTACGCCTGATCTGACTCTGAATAGGTCGCTCTGAAAGCCATTGTTGTCCAAAATTGTGAGATATGCATGTACTGAATAACGAAGGAAATAGAGACCTGGATTGGGAAAAGTTCCAAATATATTACATGCTTGTCGTAAGTGTGTAATCCTACATTCCACAGTGAATGAAGCATCAGGAGTTATTCAAACTAGATGTGCTTGTTATGAAATTGATTTGTAGGTTTTTAATGACTGATTGCATTACATCAAATCTTTTTTCAAGTATAATTCTACAGTGTTGCTTGATATAGCCAGAGATGTGGAATTAAAGTTTATGGTCCTATAGATGGTCATCATCCAGAAACTGACAGGATTTGTCAGTATGTGTGGACAGCTCTGAGGCATTTTTCATTATCAAGTCATGACATCTTGAGTGTGGTTCTGCCTTCGGCTGTAATACTATAACATTTAATTAAGAGTAAGCCCTTACTTCTGAGTAGAACTCCATAGGATTGTATTATTAGCAGGGATTAAGATTAATTGAATACCGTGAGTAAACACATAGGTACCATGTTTGCTTTCTAGTTACCACTAGAAGTTTATTCATTTATATACAACATTCCTAATCTACTGTTCATCAAAAATGATCTCAGGATAGGGTACAATAACATTCCATTTAAAAGATAACAATTTTAATAGCAATAACTAAGAGCAGATAAAATAAATAAAATAAAACTTTTTAAAACTACCTGCTGCTACAAGAACAGGCTGTGAGTTGTGTAGAGGTGTGGCCTTCAAAGAAAGAGTTCTGAGCTTGCTCAGAACAGGTTATGATTCTGATAGATCTGCCATGGCAGCAGCCCTAGTTATACACTGTGGCTGGATTGCCATCATGACAACAGGAGGGAGTGGGAACCTGAAAAACCAGGGATAAAAAGCATGCAGCTATTGTAAAATACAAATTTACCACTTTTTTTTTGCCTGGAGACAGATGGGAAGGACCTCCTAGCCATAGCAATACTTTTGGATTGGAACTTGCTGAGTGATCCAGAGAGCTAATTGAACAAAGAATAGGATATTGACAGAAATATTTCCAGGAGTCTCTCTAAATTAAAATGGATATGAGTGTTTGTGGGGCAGAAAACAGGGTGGTTTTGAGATTTTGGGGAAACTGAAAAAACTTCAATATTCACTTAGTAGGGCAATGCCCTAATGGGCCACTCTTAGGATCATAGAATCATAGAATAGTAGAGTTGGAAGGGGCCTATAAGGCCATCAAGTCCAACCCCCTGCTCAAAGTATTTGTTCTTGTTATGGGCCTTCAAGTTGATTACGACTTATGGCGACCCTATGAATCAGCGACCTCCAGTAGCATCTGTCATGAACCACCCTGTTCAGATCTTGTAAGTTCAGGTCTGTGGCTTCCTTTATGGAATCAATCCATCTCTTGTTTGGCCTTCCTCTTTTTCTACTCCCTTCTGTTTTTCCCAGCATTATTGTCTTCTCTAGTGAATCATGTCTTCTCATGATGTGTCCAAAGTATGATAACCTCAGTTTCACCATTTTAGCTTCTAGTGGCAGTTCTGGTTTAATTTGTTCCAACATCCAATTATTTGTCTTTTTCGTGGACCATGATATCTGCAAAGGTCTCCAACACCACATTTCAAATGAGTTGATTTTTCTCTTATCCGCTTATTTCACTGTCCAACATTCACATCCATACATAGAGATTGGGAATACCATGGTCTGAATGATCCTGACTTTAGTGTTCAGTGATACATCTTTGCATTTGAGGACCTTTTCTAGTCCTCTCACAGCTGCCCTCCCCAGTCCTAGCCTTCTTCTGATTTCTTGACTATTGTCTCCATTTTGGTTAATGACTGTGCCGAGGTATTGATAATCCTTGACAAGTTCAATGTCCTCATTGTCAGCTTTAAAGCTACATAAATCTTCTGTTGTCATTACTTTAGTCTTTTTGACATTCAGCTGTAGTCATGCTTTTGCGCTTTCCTTCAGCATTTGTTTCAAATCATTACTGGTTTCTGTTAGTAGTATGGTATCGTCTGTATATCTTAAATTATTGATATTTCTCCTTCCAATTTTCACAACTCCTTCATCTTGGTCCAATCCTGCTTTCCGTATGATATGTTCTCTGTATAGATTAAACAAATAGGGTGACAAAATACACCCCTGTCTCACACCCTTTCCGATGGGGAACCAATCAGTTTCTCCATATTCTGTCCTTACAGTAACCTCTTGGGCAGAGTATAAGTTATGCATCAGGACAATCAAATGCTGTGGCACCCCCATTTCTTTTAAAGCATTCCATAGTTGTTCCTGATCTACACAGTCAAAAGATTTGCTGTAATCTATAAAGCACAAGGTGATTTTCTTCTGAAATTCCTTGGTCTGTTCCAAATCAAAGCATTCCTGACATGCTGTCCAGCTGCCTCTTGAATGCCTCAAGTGTCGGAGAGCCCACTACCTCTCTAGGTAATTGGTTCCATTGTCGTATGGCTCTAATAGTTAAGACATTTTTCCTGATGTCTAGTCAAAATCTGGCTTCCTGCAACTTGAGCCCATTACTCCTGCACTCTAGGATGATCGAGAAGAGATCCTGGCCCTCCTCTGTGTGACAACCTTTCATGTACTTGAAGAGTGCTATCATATCTCCCCTCAGTCTTCTCTTCTCCAGGCTAAACATGCAAGTTCTTTCAGTTTCTCCTCATAGGGTTTTGTTTCCAGTCCCCTGATCATCCTTGTTGCCCCCCTCTTTGTCCAGTTTGTCTGCATCCTTCTTGAAGTGCGGACACCAGAACTGGATGCAGTATTCATAAGGCCTAACTAGTGCTGAAAAGAGGGGTACCAGTTGCGCCTCAAACGCACTTCCGTGGGTACCAGTTATACCTCAAAGAGAGGGCATTCCACAATTAGGACACCACCAAAGAAATGTTGCTTGCTGGTTATAAGACTCTGTTCTTCTCCATGGAAATGGTCTTGTGGAGTACTACAGTGGATTGATGTGTCTCCTATTTTATTTAATGTTCACTAAAAGGCAAAAAAATCCCTTGCGGTTTAAGAACTGATCTATAGCCCTCAGATATTTCTATAAAACTTTTAAAAGCAGGGAAATTGGGCAGCTATAATGAATCCACCAGGGGAGCAGGACACCTGACCTCCTTTCTGAGATGTTGTTATGTGCCTTCAAGTCGATTACAACTTATGGCGACCCTATGAATCAGTGACAATTTGGTAACGTGCCTCTGAGCATATGGTCAGTGGTGGCAACACCTGCCATCTCCAATTATGGAGAATTACATTTTTGTATGTTTGTTCTGCTTATTTTGCTTCTTTCCTGTGTTACTACTGTTTCTACAGAGAATCTAACCTAGAAAATTATATTTCTCTTATTCATCCTAGAAATCTGTGTCAAATTAATTTTATTAATTTCAAAGCCTTTGTATTGGTCAATGTCATATGATGGTGAAGACAGTCTTTTGTGTTTCAAACTGGAGGTTATGTTCTGTTTCTATTTTGAGTGGATTAACAGTTGAATCTGAAACTGCAGTTTGATGTAAAATCAGACTGATTACAATATGTTGCTACTTAAGCAATGAATCTAGCTGGCCTGCCCAAGATGCATGTTTTCAGCCTGCTATGCTTAAACTACTCCGCTTAAGGAAAGGTGGACATGGTCAATTAAAAACATAGAGCACACCTAGAAATTTGGTAGAATATATTTCACTTCCCACTGTTTTATCTTGTGCAAACTGAGGCACTCCTTATGTCTATTGGAGACTATTCTGCAGAATAGTCAGTGCCATTATTCCACAATTGTTTCTGGAGTTTTTTTAGTGTAAATTTTGCAAAGTATTGCTGTACTTCACGTATTCACAGAAACAAAAGCAAAAAAAATAAAAGATTTCCTATAGAACACTAAAAGTGCAAAGTAAATCAAACATATTTAACGTGACTATCTGAACTATATCAACTGTCGTAATATTGTCATTTCCTCTCTGCTGAAACAAGATCAGTTAAAGGCACATGTCTTGCTTCTATTATTTGGGCTGATTGCAGGTGTTGCTACCATTCACCATATGCTCAGAGGCACGTTACCAAATTCTTCCAAGCTACACAGGAAGTGAATTGGACTGTGGAAGACTAACCCAAATTGTGTTTGTATTTTGACAGATATGTAGTTCAATATCTTTGTCCAGCCCAGATTCAGAGAAACGAGACAGAGGTGAGGTTTGGTCTAATTCTCATTTTATTAGTGTGATGGTTATATCCAAAGTGGTGCGCTTCATAAACCTGTGTACTCTGACTAACTACTTTCCCTAACTAGCCTACCTAAACAGTTTCTGCAGCGTGTGGGGAGAGTTGACTCAGCACTAGAGCCTGGATGGGCACCTGCTTAAGTAGGGAAGGTTTTCGCATGTAAAGGAAGGCTCCTCCAGAGTTCCACCCTCTGAAAGTATCTCTTCTCATGCCTTCTCGCATGGGGCGAGGGGGACAGCCTCCAATGGCCCATCTGACAGAGGGGCTTTGCTAGGTGATGGCGCGACCTCAGGGAGCGGGAAGCTGATTGGCAGGGAAGCATTTGAAGTGCTGGGCGGGGATTCCTGTGTGGGTGGGGTTGGCACGTACGAAGGGTCGCTTCCCAATGGTTCAGGTGGGGAGCTCACATGTGGGGTGGGAGCTGCCTCAATGGGGGTGCCGGCCGAGAAAGTCTGTGTTCGGTATTATAAAAATACCAGAGAGAAATAGGAACTAATTTGGTTGGTCCTATTTCTTTGCAGAGATGTAAAAACACAAGCAGCAGAGTGAGAATGTAACTAGCCCCACCTTTCTCTATATAAATAATAACAGACACAATCTTCTTAGGTAAAAGATTAAAAAACATTTACTCATGACCTTCTCATATGTTAGAAACATAGGCTGTAGCTTAGATGAAAGAAAATAGAAGTCTCAGTCCATTTTTGGTGTTTGGTATTGATGCTCTCAGCAGAGAGCATCATTTGCTATGCGGCCTCTCTCACTGGTGGATTGATCAGCAATGGAGAATATGCAAGAAAAATCCTCCAGGACAAAGGAAGGAGGAAACCAGGTAACTAACCCCACCCATAAGGAAGTTACATCATGGTGAACAAGTGAACATGCAACATTTGCCTATTCCAACAGTCTGCAGGCTGGCAACAGTCTCCTCCCCCTCCTTCAACGCCCCCAGGGACCTCATCGTCTTCTGACTCCTCTCCCTGATCTAACTCCCTTCGTGCCTGTGGTGCAACAATCTCAGAGAGGAGGTCAGGTCTCCTGCTCCCCTGGTGCATTCACTATAGCTGCCCAATTTCCTTGCTTTTTAAAGTTTGATAGAAATATCTGTTGGCTATAAGTACGTTCTTAAACACCAAGGGTTTTTTTTTGCCTATTAGTGAATTTATCTGCTTTTTAATCTGGGAGGTAGGAAATGGAATCCTGTGCAAGTTTGCTGAGAATGGATAGATCATTTGCATGCTTATTGAGTTCAATGGGATTTACTTCCCTGCAATCATGCTTAGGATAGGTGAAACTGACCAAGGGGGGATGGATAGGGGAGGAGGAGGAAGGGCAGGGGTAGGAGAGAAGAAGGGAGGGGAGGAAGAAGGGCAGAGGGGAGGAGGGGGATGGGAGTAGGTGGGAGGGGGAGGGAAGAGGGAGGGCAGATTTGATCATTTGCATGTTTATTGAGTTCAGTAGGATTTACTCTTATGCAATCATGCTTAGGACAAGTGAAACTGACCATGGGCGAGGAGGAAATGGAAGGAAGGGCTGGAGTGGGCAGTGGAGAAGAAAGAAAAGGGGAGGGGAGGAAGAAGGGAAGAGGAAAGGAAAGGAGAGGGGAATGAGGGGAGAGAGGGGGAGGGGAAAGGCAGGTCTGATCATTTGCATGCTTATTGATTTCAATGGGATTTACTCCCATGCAATCATGCTTAGAATAGGTAAAACTGACCATGGAGGAGGAGGGGAGGGGATAGGAAAGGGAAAGAGGAAGAGGGAAAGGGAGACGGGATTGGAGGGGAGTGAGGGGCAAAAGTGAGGGGACAGGAGAGGGAAAGGTAAGGGGGAAGGAAGGGGAAGGGGAGGGGGAGGGGCAAAAGGGAAGGAATTGGAGGAAGAAGGAGGGGAAAGCAGGTTTAATTATTTGTATGTTGAGCTTAGTGGATTTACTCCTGTAGGATAGGTGAAACTGACTTGGGGCAGGGAGGGGGAGGAGGGGGAGGGGAAGAGAAGGGGAGGAAGGGGAGGGGGAGGGAGGAAGGGGGAGGGAAGATAGAGGAAATAGGAGGAGATTGGGTGGGTGGGCACTGGTCAGAAGGGAAGCTCCTTTCCTTTCCAAAATGAAAACATTATGAACAGTATCATTCTTTTTCAGCATTTCCCCCACCTTTCTATTCTATAGCAGGCACATGTAGCCTCCCACCGAAATTTAAACCAAACCTGTCCCTGGCCACATCCACACCAGGCCTTTATTTCATTTTAGACAGTCATGGCAGCCCTCAAAGAAGTGTAGTTAGTGAAGGGTGCTGAGAGTTGCTAGGATAGGCCTTATTTCCCTTACAGAGCTACAGTCTCCAGAAGAGAAGCCTGACTGTTAAACCAATCTGACCACTGGAGCTCTGTCAGGGGAATAGGAGTCTCCTCTCAGCACCCGTCACAAACTACACTTCCCAGGAATCTTTGGGGAGAGCCATGACTGTCTAAAGTGAAATAAATGTCTGGTGTGGGTGTGGCACCCCGATTAGCAAAGCAAAATGGCTTTTAGAATACTGACAGTTGTTTCTTACTGAGCATGCCCACCATCATTGACTCCAGTGTTAAATTTCTTAAATTAAAAATCAGCCATGCATTTTTAAACCTTTAAACTGCAGAAGATGAAGGTCAGAATATGGGGTTAGGGTTAGGATTACAGGTACTCTGTGAAAATGATTAATTTTTAATTAATTTCAACAAATTATGTGATCACTGACAGAAAAAAGTCCAAGAAGGGTCTGGATTTTTTCTCTCTTATTTTACACTTGGAACTCTCGATTCTCTGTTTTGTGTATTGCCATGAAAACTTAGGCAGTTGTTAAGCAAGCGTTTCTGAGTTCAGAACTATAGATTTTGTAAGGTTTTGTTTTGAAATGTGCTTATGGGAGGAATCAGAATGGCATGAGGGGTATTTTCAATTTAACATTGCGAAATGCAAAAAAATCCATGCTGGCTTTAGTATACAGACACTTTTGTGGCTGTATAATAAACTACCAATATGACGATGATATCCTACCTCGAGAATCGTCTCCAGAAGTTGGTGCTTGGGGAGCATTACTCAAATTCCTGGGTACTCCAATATGGGGTCCCGCAGGGTTCGGTTCTGTCCCCCATGCTTTTTAATATCTATATGAAGCTGCTGGGTGAGGTCATAAGGAGATTTGGAGTGCGTTTCCAGCAATATGCTGATGATATGCAGCTCTACTTCTCCTTTTCATCTTCTTCAGGTGAGGCTGTTGATGTACTAAACCACTGCCTGGCCGCGATAATGGACTGGATGAGAGCTAATAAACTGAGACTCAATCCTGACAAGACTGAGATGCTGTTGGTGGGGGAGCTCTCTGCCCAGATGGTTGATGTCCGACCTGCCCTAGATGGGGTTACACTCCCCCTAAAGGAGCAAGTCTGTAGTTTGGGGGTCTTATTAGATCCGCTCCTGTCACTGGAGGCTCAGGTAGCCTCGGTGGCACGGAATGCGTTCTACCAGCTTTGGCTGGTAGCCCAACTACGACCCTATCTGGACAGGGAGAACCTTGCCACAGTTATCCATGCTCTGGTAACCTCTAGATTGGACTACTGTAATGAAGACGGTTCGGAAACTTCAGCTAGTGCAGAATGCTGCGGCCAGAGTTCTTACCGGGACTAAAAAATATGATCATATAACTCCTGTCCTGGCCCAGCTGCACTGGCTACCAATATGTTTCCGGGCCAGATTCAAAGTGTTGGTTCTTACCTATAAAGCCCTTAACGGCATTGGACCGCAATACCTGGTGGAACGCCTCTCCCGCTATGTACCAGCCCATTCACTGCGCCTGACGTCGAAGGCCCTTCTCCAGGTTCCAACACATATGGAGGCCCGGAGAGTAATAACTAGAGCTAGGGCCTTCTCGGTGGTGGCCCCCGTGTTATGGAACACCCTCCCTGACGAGATACGCCTGGCGCCTTCTTTGTTATCTTTTCGGCGCCGGGTAAAGACCTACCTCTTTGCCCAGGCATTTTAAATTCTACTTTAATTTGTCTTTGTCTTAATTTTGTTTATATATTTTTATACTGTATTGTTTTCATGTTTATTTGTGTTTTAACCTGTTTTTATCTTTTGTACACCGCCCTGAGAGCTTGTTGCTATAGGGCGGTTTAAAAATGTAATAAAATAAAATAAAATAAATAAATAAAATCAATAAACTGAAAAAGGGTGCTGTTCCTGTGCCTGGTGAGAGTTTAAATTCAAATGCCAGTGCAATGTATATGTCGCTAAAAAAATGTCAAATGGTGTAGAGCACAATATATAGATCCATTATACCTCAGACCTTCCTGTAAACCCAAATAATCTTAATTAACATTGATTCCAAAGGCAGCCTACATTTGAATGAGAAGAAATTATTTGAAATTAGAAGCTCTGTATTTTTTGTATTTTGTATCATTCAAGATACAGCCTTTAATATGAATACTTTATGCTATATAGGCTTAGGTGTTTGTATGGACCTTTGAGGATAGAAATAAGCAATGGCACAGTGATGAGCATATTTGGCCATCTGAGCAGAAGAGATCCACTGGTGAAGTGACAGGTGGCATTCAAGACTCAAGATAAGGAAAGATTCCTTGAAATAAAGCAATGCAAGGCCAGAGAGATAACACCATGTCCCTGAATGCCAGTTGCTAGCGATCCCAAATGAGAGAGGAGCCATTGTCCTCATGTCCTGCTTGAGGGTTTCCCAGAGGTAGCTGGTTAGCTGCTTTGGGAAACAGGATTGTGGACTAGATAGCTTTTGGCCTGATCCATCTCTTATGTTCTCATGTTTACTGTAATATTCTCTCTCCCCCCCCCCCCCAGCAAACCAGTGTTGGAAACTTCAAGAGGCTTAAAACGGCCATGAGAACCACTGAATGTTCTGGGGCCTGTTCCTGGATTCCAGCAACAGAAGATAAAGAATGCCTTTTGAATGAAGGTGACTGTCTAAATAGTTTTGCACCCATCTTCCATGAACTTGTCTAGTCCTTTTCTCAAAACATTTATATCATGTAGTTCAACAAAGCATCTGGTAGCAGAGGAGTTTCACAGGTGCAACTGCAACATGCACTACAATAATAAATTCCTTAAAAAAAAAATCTGTATTCTTCAAACCGATTTGTTTCCATACAGGTGACTAATGAAGACACTATTTTATGGCTTAAAAAGCTGCCGTCTTAAAACCCTAGCTATTTCTTCACTGTTGGAAGGTAAAGAAATCTCTGATAAAATAATAATTAAATGTCGACAGTACTAAATTTCCACCCAGCGTGAGCTGCCAGCAGTTACAAAACCAAAACATTAGGACGCTTAAAAAATGTCTGATTAAATACTAGGTAGACTGTTCTGATTAGCTGTTCTTTCCAGAATATGTTGCAGTAATAAAAGGGTAGACTTTATTTCCATCAGCTCCAGTGGCTGGGGCTGATGGGAATTGTAGTCCAAAACATCTGGAGGGTACACATACCAATGGGGTATGTGTTCAGTTACCCTCAGTTTCCCAAAAGTTCTACTGATACTGGCCCACAGCGGTGGTTATCATGGTGCAAATAGGTTTTGATCCTAACCTGCTAGTTAAACCCAAAGATTGTTGTGTGTTTCTGTTTAACCAAGACCTCATCAACAAAAGCCTTTAATCAAGTATGATGAAATAAAAATATGATCTCAAACTGCATGGATATCATTGATTGCACTAGGTGGCTGTAGCAGTTGTTGAAAAGGTTAGTAGGCGTTTCCTGCACAGAGAATACTTGTGTGTTTTTAAAATTTGTATGCCACCTTTCTATCAAATGGTGATCAAGACAGCTAGCAGCAATAACAAAACTATATTAAAAGAGCAATAAAATGCAAAGCAAAATAAAGACAGGTAAAACATCTTCTGGTTCTCCTGATCTAGAGAGTGTCAGCACTTCAGAACATAGGAAGTTGTCTTATAATAGGTCAGATGATGGCTGTGTATACATGATATATTTAGTGCACATTTAAAGCACAGCCCCCTAAAGAATCCTGGAACAGTAGTTTACACCTTCCAGAGCACCCTTTAAAAATGACAGTTCCCAGGAGTCTTTGGGGGAAGTCATGTGCTTTAAATGGATGGTATGTACCCAGCCTATTTGTCCTCCTAGCCCACTCCATTCTGGCTGGAAGTAGATTTCCAGAGTCTGAAACAGGTCTTCTGTCACCTGCTACCTAATCTATTTTTTTTTAATGGAGATGTCAGGGATTGAACCCAGACCTTCTGTGTTCAAAATGTAAGTGCTCCAAAATTCTGAATACCGCTTACCAAGAAAACCCTATTTGTAGGGTCGCCATTAGTCAGAATCGACTTGAAGGCAGAAAAAAAATATGAAATGGACTGCCTTCAAGTCGATTCCAACTTATGGCGACCCTACAAATAGGGTTTTCTTGGTAAGCGGTATTCAGAGGAGGTTTACTATTGCCTTTCTCTGAGGCTGAGAGGCAGTGACTGGCCCAAGGTCACCCAGCGAGCTTCATGACTGTGTGGGGATTTGGACCCTGGTCTCCCAGGTCGTAGTCCAACACCTTAACCACTACACCACGCTGGCTGTTACGCGATCCTAAAAACAAACACACAAACACAGAAACAAGCCTGTATAGTAACATAACCCTTGAAGAGTTAAATGTTAGAACTTGAATTATGGGCTAGAGCCAGACTTCACCCATTGGACTTCCCTTTGCTCTGCTTTTCTGTTTCAGTTTCAGTTGTGTTCTACACTCAGCCAGCAATGAAGAAAATTTGCCTGCAATATTTTGTATGAGTTTGTTTATTCTGCAGTTATTATGATGAATACAGCAGGATTGGGTGCTTATTCCTAAAGGGTGAAATAAACAGATAATTTAGAGTAGATGTTTTTTCAGATCACTTTAAGTTACCCTTTACTTTTTAAAGCACTCACTGTACTCACAGCCACTGTGGCTTTCTTATTTTTCTTGAGGACTTGATGGCAAAGGATGAAAATAGCCCTAGAGGAATAGAAGCACTGTTGTGCACACTACCATGTAGGCTGTAACTGAGGTCTAATTTCTGATTTTCCCAATATGTGTGAATGATATGAGGCCATTTCAGAGTTTCTGCACAGCAAAATCAGCCCAGCAACCAGTAAAAAATAATTCCAATTGCTTTCCACATTTAGTTTCCAATCACTTAGTTAGTCCTTTATATAGCAACTAGTTTAAAAGCTACCCCTCAATTGCCCAACATAAAGGAAATTTAAAAAGTCAAGTACAAGACTAGAAGGAGGAACCATTAAGGAGGAGTTAACAAACACGCCCTAAGGTATTTATTTTCTCTCAAGTTTATTTATTGAGTGGAATCTAAAACTGAGATACCTCATGCAGCATCAAAGCCAAGCTCAGAAGCTCACTGCCACTACCAAAGTAGTTCAGTTCATGAAGAATCAGAACACAGGGAGAGACCACAAGTGAAAAGACTGTAGCTATAGGCAAAGTCAAGCTTTTGAGTTTGGTATTTCTGGGGATCTCTCAAGAAAGGATGAGACAATTCAAAAGATTAACCTCATTTGTGTAAGTTAACACACTCTGCATGGAGGACAAGTGATGGGGAAGGTCACTGCCTTTTCCTTCCCCCGACCTGACCTTCACATCCTCTCCACCAATGAATGGGGGGGATTGGCTGGTACTATGTGCCTTTCCCCCAAATGCTCCATCTAAAAATGTGGCTGCCTCACCTAACAAGAAAGGCTGGCTACAGCGCTGGGACTACCTGGAAGGCATGCCAAAATGATGGCAGGGTGGGAGTGAACAGTTCTGCTGTTCCTTTCTGTTCTCAGTTCACCCCCATTGTTCATATTCAGACTTTGTCATCTTTCATTGCTCTTGTCATGAGCTTTATTCTTTGAACTGGAACCTTGTGCATGTAGAGTGCAGCACCAATTTACCAGTATAACCACTAGAGTCCAGTAGCGTTTTAGCTTGCTTATCAGTGCCAGTCGCCGACCGAAATAATAGACCATCAGCCAAGTCTTTAAGAAAACAAAACTTTACTGTTTTCACACCGTGCTCGGTCTCTTGCTCACCAACCAACTCTACAATGCTTTCCTATTACCCCCACACCTCTGTGTGCTCATTGAAGCCTTTTCATTGCTGCTTCACTTATCAGTTACAGCTGCAGCCTGACCTTGGGCGTTTCTGCCAAGTGCTGTCAATTACCGGCTTCACTGTGTCTTTAACTCCTAACAGTCTTGTCTGGAACTGGCTGTGTTGCCCACCTAAGCCTGACAGCCCCCACCTTCCAGACAGACGTTTCAAGTTACAATTTTACATTTTTTTTTCACAGTACAATTATACATTTCCTTTGTTACATACATTTGCTTTTTACTTTGTACAGTCTTCAGGCATTTTTCACTTTTCTACATTCTTTACACATTTAACACATATATGCACAGTCACTGTCACCTTCTTGAGCATACTTTGCCATTCGTTCTCTTATGCTATTTATGAACAGAGTATCACTGTCTGTTATTACTTTGCACTGTTTGTTTTCCTCATTGTTTGTCTCACCCTGTACGGCTGATATTTGGAAACGTTCTGGAGGTTTCCCTTTGTTTTGTCTTGTTGACCTCCTTAATGTTTCTGTTTCTTGTTCCTGTTCTGTATCTATGTCTGTGCTTGATGCACTGCTACTGGAATCAGAGCTGCTTGTCTCTATCTCCTGTTTTGTTTCTTCCCTTTCCTGTTTTATTTGTTGAGCAGGCTCTGTTGCATTTATGCCATTTGTGTCACTGCAATCTAGATTTACATATGTTTTGTGGTTCTCTGAGTCTTGTTCTTGTGTTCTAACACTCCTGCTGAGTGTTACACTACCATCCTGTGGAACCCACACGCGGTAATTCACATGTTGAAACTCCAACACATATCCCTTTTTCGCTCTGGGAGCCAATTTTCCCTTTCTCTTTCCCTTGGGAACATGCACCCAGCATGGGGAACCAAATTTCAGTATGTGTAGTAGTCTGGGCTTTCTTTTGTACAACAGTTCATATGGTGACATGGCAATAGTTCTATGCAGTACTCTGTTTTGAATATAAGCAGCATACATTAAACTTTCTCCCCAGAAAGATTGATCAAGGCCTGAATCCTTTAACATTGCTCTCATTGCATCCTGCAATGTTTTGTTTTTCCTTTCTGCTGTCCCGTTCTGATGTGGAGAAAATGGGGCGGTTACAGCATGATTTATTCCTTTCTTTTCAAAATATTCTTCCAGGGACTTTCCTGTGAACTCCCCGCCTTGGTCAGATCTAATCTGTTGCACCTGTGTACCATGCTGCACTTCTACTCTGTTTAGAAAACGTTTTAATTGCTCTGCAGCCTCATCTTTTGTTTTCAATAACTTTACATGACAAAATCTTGAAAAATCGTCAACAATCACGAGAAAATATTTAGCACCACCTTTTGTTTTGGGAAATGGTCCCGCTAAATCAACATGTATTGTCTGATAAGGCTTATCTGTATTTCTTTCAGCTACTTTGTTAATTGGAGCTACAGTGGCCTTTGTCTGCTGACATACTTCACACTGCATGTATTGCTTGCAGTCTTTTAGTTGTACATCAGCACTGAATTGCTCTGCCTTTTTCACAGTCTCATAATTTACATGCCCCAGCCTTCGGTGCCATTCATGGATACATCTATCATGTGTTTTCTTATGCGTTACTAGTGAGGCTTGTACTGCAGGGTTTACATTTACATAGAACATTCCTTCCTCACAATATCCTTTTAGGCACACCTTTCCCCTTTTCATTATTTCACATTTCTTGTTACTAAATAACACACTATAATTCATTTGCAATAGTTTTGAAACTGACAGAATGTTGTTAGTTAAATTAGGCACAAATAAAACATTTGTCATTATTGTTTGTAAAGCACATAACTGTACAGTACCCTTATCCATCACCTGTTGTTTAGTGCCATCAGCTAAACTCACGTCTTCATTAGCTGGCACCATTGTTTTAAATAGACTTTTATCTTTTATCAGTGAATGGGTGGAACCTGAGTCCAGGACCCACAAACTATTGTCTCTGTTAACAAAGTCTTTTTCATTCTTTGTCTTTGCACTCACCAACTGCACGTGTGAGGGTTTTCTTCCGTCCCTCCTCCTTCTCAATAAGTCACAGTCCTGCCTTAAATGATGCAAGGAGCCGCAGTTGTAACAAGCTTTAGTCCCAAAAGCCTTTATCTCAGTCTTTTCTTTTCTTTCACTCCTTTCGTTCCGTCCCTCTTGCCTTTGTTTTGTTTCTTTTCTTCTCTCCCACTCTTGCTTTAGTTTGTCTGCAACATATCGAAACGAAAGTCCAGAATCGGGCATCGCTTCAAGTGCGCTGATAACAGGATTCCAAGAGTCATTAAGTGTTGAAAGAGTGATATAGATCTGCTGCGTTTCAGAGTGTTCCACTCCCCTTTCTTGTAATTCTACAAACAGGCTTGTAATGTTCATTAAGTGTTCTGACATAGTTACTTCGTCAGTTAGCTGCATCCTGTATAGTTTTCTCGCAAGACTTATTCTACTGCTAGCTGTTTCTTGAACATAATATGCTCTTAAAGCAGTCCACATTTCTTTAGCAGTTTCTTTACCTCTTAGAAGCAGTAGTTGCGAGTCTCCAACAGCCAAGATAATTAATGACTTCACTCTTTCATCCAAGCGTAGCCATTCAGCAGGTGGTGGAACGGAGGGGGGTTGTTGGTCAATTACCTTCCATAAATCTTCTCTGTTTAGGTAGGCTTGCATCCGCAGCCGCCAGCATGAGTAATTTCGTTCAGAGAGACGTTCCAGTGGAATGCCAGCCAAAGTTACTCCAGTCATTCTTGCAGACCTCTTATCACTTTGGTTTCCAGGCAACACGGTTCTCTATCTCTGCTTTGCCGCTCTCCCACAGCTCACCAGCTCTCCGGCTCAGCTTCCTTCGGTTGTCCGGCATAGCACAAGCTTGCTCACTGGTTTTAACTGGGTGTTACTGGTTTGGAACTGGGCCCATAACCCTTGTAGAGTGCAGCACCCATTTACCAGTATAACCAGTAGAGTCCAGTAGCGTTTTAGCTTGCTTATCAGTGCCAGTCGCTGACCGAAATAATAGACCATCAGCCAAGTCTTTAAGAAAACAAAACTTTACTGTTTTCACACCGTGCTCGGTCTCTTGCTCACCAACCAACTCTACAATGCTTTCCTATTACCCCCACACATCTGTGTGCTCATTGAAGCCTTTTTATTGCTGCTTCACTTATCAGTTACAGCTGCAGCCTGACCTTGGGCGTTTCTGCCAAGTGCTGTCAATTACCGGCTTCACTGTGTCTTTAACTCCTAACAGTCTTGTCTGGAACTGGCTGTGTTGCCCACCTAAGCCTGACAGTGCATTACTGCCTTTCTCTTTATCCCAAGTACTTTGCTTCCCCCCTTCAAGAACAGCCCCCTGTTATAGTTTATTTATGTACTGCTTTTTGCCCCCCCCCCCCAAAAATGGACTGCCTTCAAGTCGATCCCGACTTATGGTGACCCTATGAATAGGATTTTCATGGTAAGCAGTATTCAGAGGTGGTTTACCACTGCCTCCCTCTGAGGCTGAGAGGCAGTGACTGGCCCAAGGTCACCCAGTGAGCTTCATGGCTGTGTCATAGTCCAGCACCTTAACTACTACACCACACTGGCTCATCAATACAAAACAAATATACAAAACAATTATAATAAGTATAATCAATCAAAACAATATGAAATAGCAAAAATAACAAAATAGTCACCAATCACGCTGGACATGTGTTTGTGGGTTGCATTTGTGCGTTCACTACAGACCCAACTCCCCAGCATTCCCTCCCTCCCTTAGAAGTCAGGTTAACTCACATGCTCTCATCTTCCACAGCCAATCACCTATAGGGAGTGCTCTTGCCACATCCTGAAGAAACAACCCAAATGGGCAACTCCCTTTTGAGATCACCCCTTTCAGGGCTACACCACCAGGCCTGACCTGCTAGGAGCAATCTACCGTCGACTCTAAATAATAGAGTGGATGGCCTCTTGTGTTAGAAAGTTTTGCATAAGAAGGTGATTACATGACTAGGCGATTATATTATTTTACATTGCTGCCGATTTTTAAATGTTAACATCGCAGAATCTTTGCATCAAAACTCCTCTGCACAAGTTAGAATTTTATGCATTCTCAGTGTTTATTTCAGCTCACAGAGGGTGAAAAGCAAAGATGGAATGGGAAGGGCTCGGATGTGATTTGATGTCTTTTTAGCAGCTTTACTGGAATTTTCCAAGGGCAACTATAAAGTTTGCCTTTCCTCGGGGAGCTGTATAGTACAAATATATGTATTTGATCACTATGTAATACAGAAAGCAATTTCTCAGGGACAATCCTGTCTGTTTAATCTCCAGATTAACCCTCGCCCCACCTCCAAGGACAAAACTGCTAAATTATCTGTCATCTGTGCTTCAATTGGACAAGGCTACTGAGCATGTGTATATGATATATTATTTTTTGAACAGTACAAAATGAGATTTCAGCTTTCCTACGGTCTTTCCTGTCTTGAGTGTGTTACCCAAGCATAAACTCTTTAAGAGCCTCTGAGACAGCTGTTGGGGCACCTTCCTGAACTATCTTTTAATGAAACAGCCTGAGGAGTAGATGTGAAGTCTGATTTCTGCAGAGTAACTTGTTCAGCACGGCAAAGTCATTTCAGCAGTAGGCCACCTATCCTGCTTTGTGGTGACCAGCTACATCCCACCCCTGGGTATCAGTTGTGAGCAGATTACGAGCATTGTGTACAAGTCTTAGGAAGATTTGGGACTTGCTCAGGATGGGTCACTGCACCTGAGGGCTGGGGACAGGCTAGGAAACATGTTCACATCAAGGGAGCACAGAGTCTATTATAGCCAAGGATCCAAGCCAGAGAGGGGAAACCTGTGGCCCTCCAGACATTGTTGGACTCCAGCTTCCACCACACACGATGATGGGCACTCCAGGACAATGTGGGAAAATTTAAATGTTAACTTCCAAGACCCAGGTGCTTGGCACACAGGATCCAGTGCAAGCCCTGGCAGCTGCCCACTCTGCCCAGGTTTATTTATTCTGTGACAGCTAAACTAGCTACCTACTAGCCTCCAAGCTCAATATAAAGTCCTGATGCTTAACTATAAACCCTGCATATCTAGAGAAGTACGTTATGGCATGAGTCTGCCTGTCCTTTAAAAAGCGGAGCTTGCCAGAGTTGGGTCATGGGAACGGTTTGAGGTGTTGAGAGCCACGGGAAGCCAGAAGTCAGAACTGCACCATGAGCCAGGAGGCAGGGTCAAGGAGCAAGCTAGACATTGGAACCAAAGATCAGTCAAGGCAAAAGGAACATGTCACAGATCAGGAAGAACTTGTTGCTCAATCAAAGTTCATCTGAAACAGGAAGCCTGTTCTTTTGTCTTCTGTCCATGAGGATCCATTCGTCAGCTTGGAAGGGCTAAGTCTGTTCCCCTGTGAGAAAAGGTTATGGCATTTGGGGCTTTTTACTTTAGAGAAAAGGCAAGTAAGAGGAGAGATGATGGAGATGTATAAAATTATGCATGGTGTGAAGAAAATGGATAGAGAAAATATTTTCTCCCCCTCACCTAACGCTACAGTTCATGGGCATCCAACGAAGCTGACAGTTGGAACATTCAGGGCAGAGAAAGAAAGTACTTCTTCACACACAGTGTGACAATGGAGTTTGCTTCCCCAAGGGACAGTGATGGCCACCAACTGGGAGAGCTTTAGTCAAATTCACAGAGCATAAGACTATCATTGGCTACTAGCCATGATAGCTATGTTCTACGTCCATGGTTGGAGGCAGTATGCTTCGGAATACCACTTGCTGGAAACTGCAGAAGGGGAGAGTGCTGTTGCACTCACGTCCTGCTTGCAGCCTTCCTATAGGCATCTGGTTGGCCACTGTAAGAACAGGATGTTGGACTAAATGAACCATTGGCCTGATCCAGCAGCTTCTCCTTATGTTCATATGTTCAGGGTCTGAGGATACTTCACTGAAAACTTCCCACCTTTATAAGAACATCCCTGCTGGATCAGGCCAAAGGACCATTGTAGTCCAGCATCTTGTTCTCACAGCGGCCAACCAGATGCCTAATGGGGGGGTAGCTGACAAAAGGAGGGAGAAAGTAAAATTATCTCTACATTAGCAGAGGAAGAAATATTCCACAGTTTCAGTCGGCAGAGGGTGGTACTGCAGAGGATAATCCATATCATATACTCATTTTCTCCATAAAGCAGCCAAGGATAATCCTGAAATAGTACTAACTTTAATCTTTTAATATAACACAACACTTCTTAAAAAAATAACACCCTCACATTTCCAACCAGACTGCTTACAGAACTGCTGTGAAATCTAAAAACTAGCAGGCAGTATATTGCAGAACAAGTATGTATACTAGAGTGGCCATGTGCCCTGCCTTACAGATGACAGCCCTTAATGTGAAGGGCTGTTTATTTAAAGATGAACTGGAAAAAGTGGGAGCAGGTGTCTTGGAATGGAGTTAGCACCTGGACAGCAGCCTGAGCAGATACACTGGTCACCTGGTCACAGTCTTCCCAACTATGGTACAATCTATTGTTTTTATTTCAGTTATATTAATTGTTTCTATATTTGTACCTCTACATATAAATGAGCATGTGAAATGTTTATGCAAATCTGTATCCTCTGTCAAATACTGTCTGGGCGATGTATAAATGGCCACCTTATGGTGTAGTTATTGTTTTTCACTCAAACGTCCCTTCCCTATGTAACAGGAAGCTTGGCCTATCTTTAGAGTCTTCCTTTCTTAGAAGAGAAAGGCCAAACCCTCCTGCATTATTGTGTGTGTGTGCATGTCTCAACTGAAAGTCCTTCACTAGATCACAAATTCATTATACTTGGAAAAAAATAGTATTTTTTCAGACTGGCACTTCCAGCATTTCAATACACCTATCTCATGGTCTAGAGCCCTGTACTCTGTATTATCTTTCTGTACTTTTGCCCTAAGCCAGAGGTTCCCAGACTGTTGTCTGTGGAGCATAAGTATCCAGAGCGTCATTCAGGTGGTCCACAGCATGTCCATATTAAATATTCATATTGATTTTAATTTGTATGTTATTGCTTCTTTTATTTCTTATACTATAATTTATTGTATTACAATGTGGATTATATGGAATTCAAATTCCATAGCACAGTACATTACAATTGCTTCAACGGGCAGAAAAATCATTAAGTGGTCTGCCAAGACCATCAGTAATTTTCAAGTGGTCCGGGGGGGGGGAGTTGGGGAACCACTCTGTAGCCTTAGCTAACAAATTTCTGCCACCATGAATTGTATTCAGTTAACTTTTTGCACTAGCTCATGGAATAGCACAATGGTATTCAGAGGTTGTTTACCATTGCCTTCCTCTAACCCTGCTGTACCCGATATTCCCAGCAGGTCTCCCATCCAAGTACTAACAAGGCCTGACCCTGCTTAGATTCCAAGATCAGACAAGATCAGGCCTGTTCAGGATAGTATGGCTGTAGGAATAATAATAATAATAATAATAAAAATAATAAATAAAAATAATAAAAAATAAGAAGTTTCCCCTCTCCTCCTCCCACACATGCCCTGCACCATCCCCAAATCTATTCGAGAGGGTGGGGGAACCCCCCCAGAACAGATTTAGGGGTGGTGTGGGGAACAGAGAGGGGGAGATGGTTCCATTGCACAAGAAAACCTTAGCCATAGCGCTGTTGTGAATACAACCCCATGTTTATTACTTGCAAGCATGCACAATGCCTGGTGAACTCATGGTTACTTCTTCTTCCCCAAATGTCGTGATGATGCTTCTGGTTTGTTTGATAGACTGAGAAAAGTATAGCATCTTAACCCCAAATATGAGGGGCATGTTAACTTCAGTTGGTGTGAAGAATCCTTAAAGTCAAACTAGATGTGATGGTGGCAGATCTGTGAGTTTAACAACACTCAGCTGCAATTCCACACATGGCAGTTTTTAGCAGCTTAAGGACTGTGAGGGTGAGGATAGCAGGATCCTCCCACTCCCGTAAGCGTACCTCCTGTAGTCTGTTCTCTAGGCATCTTTGTCAGCCAACCTATGATACCAGGAGGGGGGGGGGAGGAGAGTAAGGATTCAGAGCCCCTCACACACATGGTCTACTTCTTTTCAAAACTGGGTTCTTCACCCTCCTCCTCTTTCTTCATAATTGGGGCAAATCTGTGTTTAAATACATTCTCCATCACATCAAGTGAGATGTATTGGCGCTTTGATTATCATTAGTATGCCAACAAGTGGGCTGTTGAAGCACATTAAGAATGGTCTAATCTTTATTAAACTAAATTGACAAACTTCCCTATTAGATAATAGTTACTGTTTTCTGGCTTGGAGGTTGTGAGAATAGTCCCAGATTCAGAAGATTTTAACAACAACAACAGTGCTTTCACAAAATACTCCTATATATGTAGTTGCAAATACGTTTTCCATTCCAATAACAAGGATTTTCACCTTTCTCAAGGGTATTGACTCCCTGCCCCCATGAGGCTAATCAGTAATTGTTGGATTCTCTACTTATTTTTCTGGCTTAAGCAAGCGATAGTAACTTTTCAACAGATTGGTTCAGCAACCATCCTCCCTCCGTTACAGAATGGATGGAAAATTTCCAGTTAGTTGTCTGTGAATGGGTGATTTTTCCAGTGAACTGTTAGCATGTGTTTTCTTTTGCTCAATGAATCATGATCCTTTTTTATTTGAATCATGCATAGAGAATATGACCAGGCATGATAGAGGTGACTTTGATTTTACCCTAAGATACAGTGTCTTTTCTTCTTTTGAGGTGCATGGAAGTGAAATTAGGATGGGGAGCTTCCCTGGAATTTCCAGGCTGATTTGGATATAGACTCAATATTTTATTTATTTATTATTTGATTTATATCCCACCCTTCCTCCCAGCAGGAGCCCAGGGTGGCAAATGAAAGCACTAAAACACTTTAAAACATCATAAAAACAGATTTTAAAATACATTAAAACAAAACATCTTTAAAAACATTTTTAAAAGCTTTCAAACATCTTGTTTTTTAAAAAAAGGTTAAAAACATTTTTTAAAAAAGGTTTAAAAATATATTAAAGAGCAATTCCAACACAGACACATACTGGGATAAGGTCTCAACTTAAAAGGTTTAGTAAATAAATAATAATAATAAACAGAAGGCTTGTTGAAAGAGGAAGGCCTTCAATAGGTGCCATAAAGATAACAGAGATGGTACCTGTCTAATAATTAAGGGGAGGAAATTCCACGGGGTTAGTACTGCAACACTAAAGGTCCGTTTCCTATGTTGTGCAGAACAGACCTCTTGATAAGATGGTATCTGCAAGAGGCCCTCACCTGCAGAGCACAGTGATCGACTGGGTATATAAGGGATAAAGCGGTCTTTCAGGTATCCTGGTCCCAAGCTGTATAGGGCTTTGTACACCAAAACTAGAACTTTGAACTTGGCCCAGTAGCAGTCTCTGGGCAGCCCCAGTGAGCAGTCTCGCCACCACATTTTGCACCAGCTGCAGCTTTGGGGCCAACCTCAAGGGCAGCCCCATATAGAGCACATTACAGTAATCCAGCCTGGAGGTTACTTACCACTTTGTGGACAACAGTGGTCAGGCTATCCTGGTCCAGAAAAAGCTGGTAAAAAGCACTCCTAGCCACTGAGGTCACCTGGGCCTCTAGGGACAAAGATGGATCCAGACTACAGACCTGCTCTGTCAGAGGGAGTACGACCCCATCCAAAGCAGGCAACTGACCAATTATCTGAACTTGGGAACCACCAACCCACAGTGCCTCCGTCTTGCTAGTATTCAGACTCAGTTTATTGGCCCTCATCCAGCCCACCACAGAGTCCAGGCAGCGGTCCAGGACTTGCACCGCCTCTCCCGAGTCACATGTTACAGAGAAATAGAGCTGGGTATCATCAGCGTACTGTTGACACCTCACCCCAAATCTCCTGATGAGTGCTCCCAAAGACTTCATATAGATGTTAAACAGCATGGGGGCCAAGATGGTATCCTGTGGCACCCCACAGCACAACTGCCAGGGGGCCGAAAAACAATCATACGATGCTATTTTCTGAAAATGACCTTGGAGATAGGATTGGAACCACTGTTAAACAGTGCCTCCAATACCCATCTCACCAAGTTGGCCCAGAAGTATACCATGGTCAATGGTATCAAAAGCCACTGAGAGATCAAGAGTAACAGGGTATTAACAGTAATACAGAAAGTTACCTATGAAACGAGGTTGGTACTGAGCGTTTTAGGGTATTTTTCCTGGGAGACATATGCATCAACAAATTCAGCGTAGCCATGTATCTTATTCATTTATTTGAAGGAGTTTTATTTAAAGGTCTGTCTGGTTCAGATCCAGTTTAAAGATAGTGAACTCTAAAAAGTGAGAACAGGGGCCTTGAAGTTGCCCATCAACAATTAGCATCTGGAAACAGACTGAGCAGGTACATATGTATCCTAGTCACAGTCTTCCCTCCTATAGTAAAATGTATTTCTATTTAAATTATAGTCATTATCTTAAATTGTGCATCTTATATATTAGTATCTGCAGATTTTATGCAAATCTGTACCATCTTTGGCCCTTTTTTGGTTGAAGATTTCCTCTGTTTTAGTGATGTGTAAATGGTTACTTTAACTAAATAATCTTCTAGTGCTCTGCCCAGGGCCATCTATCATCATTTTCAGTTGTTTCATGGTGAATATCCATGTAGAACTTTTCTAAAACAGTGGCCATGTTATTCTGTTGCAGCAAAAGCAATAGCCTTGTGGCACCTTGAAAATTAACTTTATTAATGTGTCATGAGTCAACTTCATCAGATATAACAATGGGGCTCTGAAAATGATTGAGATACATCAGTAGGTGGGCCAACTGGGCACAAAATCCTGCAAAATTAGAAATGAATGAACATAGACTGAAATTGTAAATGAAAGCATCAACTTAAGTAAATGAGATTCTTTCACTAGTCGATCCGGTCAAAAGCCCATCAATGGAGATTGGTTAAGGCATCCAAGAAGTTTTACTGCATCTCTGCTTTTTGTAAAGCCACACGGTTTAAGTTTCTTTAAAAATAAATAAATAAATAAAATGAAATCCTAAGGGTGATATCCAATGTTGTGCAAGTGAAAGTAATTGTGCCTCCTTTTATTCTCCTCATTCCTGTAGCCTCAATGCCTCCAAATCTGCTCTAGATTCAGAGCAGATTTGGGGAGTGCATGGAAGGCTGCAGATGAAAGCAGAGGACGGGAAACTATATTGTGCAAGCGGATGTCTGTTCTGCTCATAGATAGACCCAACTGGACATTGCCTTAAAGGTTTAATCTGTAATTGCATAGTTTTCCCTCCCTGCCCCTGTAAAAAAAATAACCTACATTAAGATATTTTCCAAAAAGCTCTGTTACTTATGCCACAAATATTTCATTTATTTCTCTTGGAAGCAACATAAAGAGAGATGTGACACTGGAAAATATCAGCAGAAGGCAGGGAAGAAGGTTCTGGCATGTAACTGATGATATGATGAACACCTCTGCAACTACTGTAATTTTTAATTAATTAATAATTAATTCCAGCCCTTCCTAAAGACCCATTTGTGTATTAGCAGTTGCTGCTCCAGGGCTCAGTGTGAGCTCATCAAAGTCAATGAGGGCCTGTACTGCATACGGAATGGATTGTTGATCCACTGATAGGCTGGAAAAACATATTTATAATGTAGCAGGCAATTGGTACCTGCCTGGAACGGACTATTCCCATTGGAGCAGTGATTGTTTCTAGAATCAGTGGCTAGCTCCACAAGTAGTAAATCTTGGTTGGAATGTATGAAACTTTCAACACAGCTCTGCTTGGCTTTTGTAGGTTTGAAACTTTTCAGATGTGTGCATTGGAGAGAGAACAAAGGGAATGGCATTTGTCTGCTTACCGCTGATGCCAGAGTGATTCTTAACCTTCCATTTATTTATTTGAATAATTTATGTACTGCCCCTCCAAATTTCCAGGGCAGTTTGCAATAACAAATAAAAGCACACACAAAAAATGTAAAATTCAGTGCTAGAAGCTATAACAGCATGGTAAAAATAAAATTAAAACCAAAGGTTAAAAATCTGGAAAAATAAAAAGGCCTTTGACTAGAAAAGATACTAATATATGTGCCAACAATGCCAGTCCTACCATTAAACATAGATTTTGGCCACAATCCCACATCTGCATCTGTGAGGAGACCCCTCACAGGGCTACAATTCCCAGCATCTGTAACAAACTACAGTACATCTTCCTCCTAAAGTTTCCTTTCTAGCCCGTCTAAAAGCATTGCGCAATGCTATGCATATAAACTCAGAAGTATGTCCTATGGCTTTCCATGGGGATGACTGTCAAGTACTTGTGCACAGGATTGCAGCCAAAGGTTTCCTGGCTATTCCTACTACATAGCCTTGAATCCTGGCAAGATGGAGGCATTGTGGGTGAGTGGTTCCTATATCCAAGAAATTGGTCGACTGCCTGTCCTGGACCAGATTGCACTACCCCTGAAGGAGCAGGTATGTAGTCTGGGGGTGCTTCTGGATCCAACTCTGTCACTGGAGATGCAGGTAGTCTCAGTGGCTAGAAGTGCCTTTTATCGGCTACGCTTAGTACGACAACTGTGATGGCTCCTGGACCAAAAAACCCTGACCACAGTAGTTCAAACATTGGTGACTTCAAGACTGGATTACTGCAATGCACTATATGTAGAGCTTCCCTTGCTTTGACCCAGAAATTGCAGTTACTGCAGAATGCTGCAGCTGGATTGCTGACAGGAGTGAGACCCTGTCAGATATAACACCTCTGCTCAGGGATCTGCACTGGTTGCTGATTTGCTCAAGGTTGCTAATTTTCTCAAGTTCAAGGCATTCTATTGATATATAAAGCCCTTAACAGCTTGGGACCAGTTAACTTGTGGGACTGCCTAACCCCATATGTGCCCATTCAAGCACTTCTGCAGAAGAGTGTCGAGCCCCAGCTCCCTCAGGGGGATCAAGGAGGGGGGCTGGATGAGCTTCAGCTCCCTCAGCTAGGGCAAGAGGAAGAATCAGAGGGTGTTGAGACTTTCGAGGACAATGAGGGAGGCGGTGTGGTTGACACTGTGCCAGTTCCCACGGACAGTTCTCCTGCCGAAGAAGACTTCGCTCCGCCTCCAGACACATCAACAGAGCTGTTGGGGAATGTCCTGGTGCGCGCACCAACTCCACCCCCCCGAGCTCCCCTCCTGACACTTCAAACGCTTCCCCACCTCCTGAAGCTGAGCCGGCACCTATCGAGCCTGTACTGTCAGATGAGCCGGCGGAGGCGCGCCCCCTCTTGCCCCGCATGAGACACCGTGAGAAGCGCTTCGGTCAGAGGGAGAGTCTTCAAAGGAGTCAGAGATTACTGGCAAAGACCTTTCCTACATAAGCCAGCGCCCCCCTGACCTGGGTGCTGAGTCAACTTTCTTCACCCGCTGCAGAGTATGCTTAGGTAGCTTAGTTAGGGACAGTAGTGAGTTAGCTAAGCTAAGTCCATCAAGCGCGCTGCCTTTGATGTTTCAATTACTCTAAAACAAGAATTAATTTCATCCTCGTCTCCGTCTTGTGACTCGCACTCTGGGCAGGACAAACAGGCACTGTCAGAGGTGCCACATAATATTTGTTCCACACTTGTTCTTTTACTGTGGCAGCACCAACTCTTTGGAACTCCCTGCCTGTTGACATAAGGCAGGTGCCTTCATTTCAGTGCCTACTTAAAAACTTTTTGTTTAGGCAAGCCTATCCAGAGGAATAGATGCTGATGTGTTTTAAATTTTTTTGTCTGTTGGTGTTTTTAGTTTGTGTTAAAATGTTTTTAATTACTAGTTTTTAACTAGTTTATTGTTAATTTTTTTGTAAACCACTTGTTGTTATGTGCCTTCAGGTTGATTACGACTTATGGCGACCCTATGAATCAGTGACCTCCAAGAGCATCTGTTATGAACCACCCTGTTCAGATCTTGTAAGTTCAGGTCTGTGGCTCCCTTTATGGAATCAATCCATCTCTTGTTTGGCCTTCCTCTTTTTCTACTCCCTTCTGTTTTTCCCAGCATTATTGTCTTTTCTAGTGAATCATGTCTTCTCATGATGTGTCCAAAGTATGATAACCTCAGTTTCATCATTTTAGCTTCTAGTGATAGTTCTGGTTTAATTTATTCTAATACCCAATTATTTGTCTTTTTCGCAGTCCATGGTATGCACAAAGCTGTCCTCCAGCACCACATTTGAAATGAGTTGATTTTTCTCTTATCCACCTTTTTCACTGTCCAACTTTCACATCCATACATAGAGATCGGGAATACTATGGTCTGAATGATCCTGACGTTGGTGTTCAGTGATACATCTTTACATTTGAGGACCTTTTCTAGTTCTCTCATAGCTGTCCTTCCCAGTCCTAGCCGTCTTCTGATTTCTTGACTATTGTCTCCAGTTTGGTTAACGACTGTGCCGAAGTATTGATAATCCTTGACAAGTTCAATGTCCTCATTGTCAACTTTAAAGTTACATAAATCTTCTGTTGTCATTACTTTAGTCTTTTTTATGTTGGGCTGTAGTCCTGCTTTTGTGCTTTCCTCTTTAACTTTCATCAGCATTCTTTTCAAATCATTACTGGTTTCTGCTAATACTATGGTATCGTCCGCATATCTTGTTCTTGTTGTTGTTATGTGCCTTCAAGTCGATTACGACTTATGGTGACCCTATGAATCAGCGACCTCCAAGAGCATCCGTTATGAACCACCCTGCTCAGATCTTGTAAGTTCAGGTCTGTGGCTTCCTTTATGGAATCAATCCATCTCTTTTTCTACTCCGTGCCTCTTTTTCTACTCCCTTCTGTTTTTCCCAGCATTGTTGTCTTTTCTAGTGAATCGTGTCTTCTCATGATGTGTCCAAAGTATGATAACCTCAGTTTCATCATTTTAGCTTCTAGTGACAGTTCTGGTTTAATTTGTTCTAATACCCAATTATTTGTCTTTTTTGCAGTCCATGGTATGCGCAAAGCTCTCCTCCAGAACCATATTTCAAATGAGTTGATTTTTCTCTTATCCACCTTTTTCATTGTCCAACATTCACATCCATACATAGAGATCAGGAATACCATGGTCTGAATGATCCTGACCTTAGTGTTCAGTGATACATCTTTACATTTGAGGACCTTTTCTAGTTCTCTCACAGCTGCCCTACCCAGTCCTAGCCTTCTTCTGATTTATTGTCTCCATTTTGGTTAATGACTGTGCCGAGGTATTGATAATCCTTGACAAGTTCAATGTCCTCATTGTCAACTGTAAAGTTACATAAATCTTCTGTTGTCATTACTTTAGTCTTCTTGACGTTCAGCTGTAGTCCTGCTTTTGTGCTTTCCTCTTTAACTTTCATCAGCATTTGTTTCAAATCATTACTGGTTTCTGCTAAGAGTATGGTATCGTCTGCATATCTCAAATTTATTCATGTTTCTTCCTCCAGTTTTCACACCTCCTTCATCTTGGTCCAATCCCGCTTTCTGTATGATATGTTCTGCATACAGATTAAACAAATAGGGTGATAAAATACACCCCTGTCTCATACCTTTTCCAATTGGGAACCAGTTTCTCCATATTCTGTCCTTACAGTAGCCTCTTGTGCAGAGTATAGGTTGCACATCAGGACAATCAGATGCTGTGGCACCCCCATTGCTTTTAAAGCATTCCATAGTTTTTCCTGATCTATAAAACACAGGATGATTTTCTTCTGAATTTCCTTGCTCTGTTCCATTATGCAACGTATGTTTGCGATATGACCTCTGGTGCCTCTTCCCTTTCGAAATCCAGCTTGGATGTCTGGCATTTCTCGCTCCATATATGGTAAGAGCCTTTGTTGTAGAATCTTGAGCATTACTTTACTTGCATGGGATATTAAGGCAATAGTTGGATAATTACTGCATTCCCTGCGATCCCCTTTCTTTGGAATTAGGATTGAACGCTTCCAGTCTATGGGCCATTGTTTAGTTTTCCATATTTCCTGACAGATTTTTGTCAAAATTTGGACAGATTCAGTCTGAGTAGCTTGTAGCAACTCTATTGGTATGCCATCTGTTCCTGGTGATTTGTTTCTTCCAAGTATTTTAAGAGCAGCTTTCAGCTCACATTCTAAAACTTCTGGTTCTTCATCATATGGTTCCTCCGTGAATGAGTCTGTCATCCTGGCATCTCTTTTATAGAGTTCTTCAGTGTATTGCTTCCATCTTCCTTTTATTTCATCTCTGTCAGTCAGTGTGTTCCCCTGTTGATCATTCCGCATCCCTACTCTTGGTTTAAATTGCCCTTTAATTTCTCTAATCTTTGGAATAGGGCTCCTGTTCTTCCCTTTTTGTTGTCCTCTTCTATTTCTATACAATAACTATAATTTTCTTTGTCCCTACGTACTAGTCGCTGTATTGTTGCATTTAGGGTTCTGACTGTGTTTCTATCTCCTTTTGCTTTTGCTTTCCTTCTCTCTTTAAACATTTTAAGAGTTTCTTCAGTCATCCATTGAGGTCTTTCTCTCTTTTTAACAAGAGGTATTGTCTTTTTGCATTCTTCCCTGATAATGTCCCTGACTTCAGGCCATAGTTCTTCTCGTTCTCTGTCAACTAAGTTTAAAGCCTCAAATCTGTTCTTATTTGATCTTTATATTCTTCTGGGATGTTATTGAAATTGTATTTTGGCATTATGATTGTTTTGTTGTTCTTCTTTAGCTTTACTCTGATTTTCAATACGACCAGTTCATGATCTGTACCGCAGTCTGCTCCATTTGATTCCTATATTGACCATCTGGTGATGTCCACGTGTACAGTCATCTTTTCAGTTGCTCAAAAAATGTGTTTGCAAGAAACAAATTATTAGCTTCACAGAATTCAATGTGTTTCTCCTGCTTCATTTCTGTCTCCTAAACCCCATTTCCCCACAATTCCTAGTTCTTCTCTGTTCCCTACTTTTGCATTCCAGTCCCCCATGATTATCATCATATCTTGTTTTGTTGTGTGATCAATTTCTTCCTGTACTTCTGTGTAAAATCTCTCCAATTCTTCTTCTTCTGTGTTTGCCGTTTGAGCATAGACTTGGATGATGGTTATGTTACTAGGTTTCCTGTTTAATCTCATTTATATAACTTGCTCATACCTTGCATTATAGCTCCTAATTGCTTTTCCTACATCACTTCTCACTATTAAAGCAACCCCATTTCTTCTTGATTTCTCATTTCCTGCATAAAATATTTTGTAGTTGCCTGATTGAAAATGTCCCATTCCCGTCCATTTTAATTCACTCACGCCAAGTATTGTAATGTTGATGCGTTCAATTTCTTGCTTGACAATTTCTAACTTTCCCTGGTTCATGCTTCTCACATTCCATGTTCCTGTTGTGTGTGTTGTACAACTCTGGACTCTCCTTTCGCATCTGTGCGCATTAGCCTCTGGGCTTCCTTTTGGCTTTGACCCAGCTGCATCATTAGTCACAGGGCTACTTGTCCTTGTCCTTTGTTCTTCCCCAGTAGCTTGGTGAATGCCTTCTGACCAAGGGGACTCATCTTCCAGCACTATCTTGTGTTGCATTTTGGACACTCTGTTCATAGGGTTTTTGTGGTAAGAGGTATTCAGAGGTGGTTTACAATTGCCTTCCTCTGAGTTTGGATGCATCTTAGTCTGGTGTCTCAGCTTTGACCATTCCGCCTTGGGTGCCCATGCTAGGAGTCCAGCCTCTTGGTCTAGATTCCTGACGGCATTGCTGTCAGCTTCTTCAACACCCTCAAACTCCCTCACCATGTTAAGGTGTGCATCCTAAAGGGGGGTAAACTGCTTAGAGAGGTTATTTTTACAATCAAGCGGGATATAAATTTAAATAAATAAATAAATGCCTTCCCTGGGAAGAGGGATTGATTTTTAAGTCACTTTGGGAATTATCACTCTGTGAGCGGAATAAACATCTCTTAATAGCTCTCAACATCCTTAAGAAACTACATTTACCAGGATTCTTTCAGGGATGCCATGCCTGTTAAAGTGCCTAGAATCAGGGCCGGTGCCAGAGGGCGACAGGTCAGGTCATGCCTGACACTGGCCCTGCCTAGACTAGTGCTTTAAATGTAATGTCATGAAAAGGCAGCAAATTTTTGCTTTTAATTTATTATTACATTTTTACTCCCAAGTAGAGGCACTTTTAGGATTTTCTGCCTCAGGCCCCAGAATAAATTGCTCAGCTTTGGCTATTGTGCACCTTGGCTTGGGCAGCAGAGGAGAAGGGACACTGTTCCACCTCAGGCAGTAAAATGTCTTGGACTGACCCTGAGTCTAGACAGGCCTCCTTGGGGAGTTTTAAAAGGATACTGCCACAACTGAAAAGACCCGTCCCCATTGCGTCTACCTCAATTCAGATGATGGGGGTGCTATGAGGAGCTCCTCTGAGGAAGATCTTAATGTATGGCAGGTTGAGAATCCAGGTCCCATGTTGTTCTCATGAGCATCACCGTTGGACTCTTCTAAACTTGTGGAATATATGACATACTTGACATTCACTTGGGATCTCTTCTCTTTCTGTGGGGCAACACCTGCAGAGATTATTCTGGTTAATTTGAGCCTGTCTCCACTTGAATGCACATGTGTGTACTTGAGCTCCGACTTCTTGTTGTTTTGGAAAGGCAGTTTTGGCTGGGGAGGATGTATAATCTTTTCCTTCCCCATGGCATCTTTGCTCTAAATTGACCCCCAACACCTCCCCCCCCCGAAGTCAAAACCTGTGTTTGCAAGAAAACAAGAAGGAAGTAAGAACGTTAATCAATTATTTTTTAAAAAGTCAACAGGAACTCTCTCAATGCTATTTGTAATTCTGTTGTCAGTGAGTTCCCCAGCAATGTGTGCAATGGTTTAATGTATTTTTTTTTAGCATTTATGTAGCAAGTGTAGTATGCGAAGGGCTTTACAAGCTTCCTCTTGTCCACTCTCCAAACAACCTTATTATGTAAGCTGGCATTATTCCTTTTTAAAGACAGTGACTTTCCCAAGGTCAGCCAGCTACACAACACAGAGAACAAACATGAACCCATCACGTGCCCAGTTTCACACCCCCCCATTCATTCTACTGTAGATATTGCCCAGATCCCACAAATACTACCCATAATGGCATGATAGGGTTGCTAATTTCTGTCAGATTTCCAGTGCAATGATGATAATTTTCTGTTGTTTATCGTTAAGAAAACAAAAGCACTTTTATGAGAAATAATGATGGTTTTGATCTGCCAGTGCAGCTCACCATAATGCTCATCATGCCATAATAATGAAAGCAAAACAACTGTTTAGCCAGATTAAAGACAGGTAGGACATCCTTGTTGCTGTAGCACATTTTGCACACAGAGAGAGCCCTAAATACTGGGGAAGTAGCACTGGAAGGTTAAATTGCCTTATTGACGCATATAGAAGAGGCATCGTGTCTCTTTTTCCTTACCTTGAGATTTTACTAACTACTCTTCTGCATGGTAGGGCAAGGGTTTGTTTTGGACCATTAATCTAATTAATGACCACCTTTTCCTACCAGTTGTCTTCGGAATGAATCGCGTCTGTGTTTTATGGTGTATTCGTTTGTTATCTTAATGATCCCTGCACTTCGAAAAGAGGAGCACAGTAGATTTTCATCTTATTTTAATCCATCAAAATCAAGTTAGTTGCGACTGATGGACGGGGTGGTGGTGGATCTAACGGTTGTGCCCAGATACGTCAGCACTGAGCTGAAAGTTTGCCGGTTGCCTGGCAACCCTCTTGGAGGAAGACAGATGTCCTGCCATTGGTTCCTTTTTTAGCTGAGGCAGAATATATTAGTGTTGCTGTTCTGCCACAGACAAAGGGAACAGCAGCCTGGGCTTAGCTTGCAAGGGCTGTTAAACACTCCTCAATAGTTGCCTCCAGTTTCAGGATTAGACGAAATGGGCTTTTATTCTGTCCTTGTTAGAGCTGTTAATTTACTTGACTTCATGATGCCAGTTTGCTAACAATGGCTTAAACCTTGTTCATATCACTTATGTGCAGTCTGAGGGAAACGGAAACTCTTTAAATGCACTCTGATTTAGAATATATATTTTAAGACAAATGCCTTATCTCTCCATAAACAAGACCAGAGGTTTCATTCTTAACAAACTGAAATTTGTTGTTAGCAAACTGAAGGTTCTCGTGTGACAGAAATAAATACAGCTCGTGCTTTTTCTCTACTCTGTATGTATCTGGGAAATGAATCAAAGTTTGCAGAATGCATTCTGTAGGGACTGCTTTGCTAGTAGCTCATACTACATCAGGTAAATCAAAGGCAACAGAAGTCTCCACATATGAGTTAGCACTCTAAGGAAGAAGGAACACCGCAGTTCCTTCAGAGCTCTGGCTCACCTGCGGCCCTCCAGATGTTATTGCACTTGGAGCTCCTTTCTGCCTCAGCCAGCATGGCTAATAGGGATAGTCCAGCAACATCTGGAGGGCAGCAGGTGAGCCACCTCTGGTTTAGGAGCTCTGAAGAGAATGTCACTGAATTTGATGGGACTTACTTCCATGTAAGTGTGAATAGGTTTGCAGCTTTAGGTTTACCTGGGAGGAAGCCAATTGAACTCGGACTGACTTTTGGGTAGACACATATAGCATGATGGCTCCAGATGTTGCTGGGCTACACCCCTCATCATCCCTAACCACTGGCCACTCTGGCTTGGGCTGTTAGGAATGTAGTCCACCAACATCTGGAGGGCCACAGATTACCCACCTTTGATAGGATTGTGATGTCAGTTTCCCCTCTGGCTTCCTTTAACTCACCTTCAGCCAAACCCATCTGCATTGTAGCTGAAAGGAGGTCCCTCATCATTTTTCTTTGTGTCTGTCCTGGGGCTTATTCTATATTAGTGTCTTATACACCAGGGGTCTCAAGCCTATGATCTGGGATAGAAGGGAGCCTGACACCGTGTCCTTGTCTTCCAAAGGTTTATCCTGCCTGCAGTCAGATTGGGATTAGATATTACAAGGGAAAAGCAGGATTTGCAATCCCATGCTTCTGCAATTAATTGGATTGGGAGGGTGCATTTGCAGAGGAGAATCAGTGGGAACAGGAAGGGTTTTATTTATTTTTTATTTTTTGATTTTGATTTTATTCAGCTTATATCCCGCCCGACTAGCAAACAGCTCTCTGGGCAGCAAACATAGAAACATATACAATAATAAAATACCAGATCAATATAACAAATATAAAAATACATCATCTAATATAAAAATTACAACATTTACATAAATAACTTAGATTAAAATGCCTCAGAGAAGAGAAAGGTTTTAACCTGGCGCCGAAAAGATAATAGTATCGGCGCCAGGCGCCTCCTCAGGAAGACTATTCCACAATTCGGGGGCCACCACTGAGAAGGCCCTAGATCTTGTTACTACCCTCCGGGCCTCCCTATGGGTCGGGACCCGGAGGAGGGCCTTCGTAGTAGACCGTAGTGTACGAGCCGGTTCATAACGGGAGAGGCGTTCCTGCAGGTATCGTGGTCCCGTGCCGTATAAGGCTTTATAGGTTAGTACCAACACTTTGAATCTGGCCCAGTAGCATATTGGAAGCCAGTGCAAGCGAGCCAGAACAGGTGTTATATGCTCAGACCGCTTAGTTCTTGTTAGCAGTCTGGCCGCCGTATTTTGCACTAGCTGAAGCTTCCGAACCGTCTTCAAAGGTAGCCCTACGTAGAGCGCGTTGCAGTAGTCCAAACGTGAGGTTACCAGAGCATGAACCACTGATGTGAGGTCCTCCTTACTCAGATAGGGACGTAGCTGGGCTACCAACCGAAGTTGGTAGAACGCATTCTATGCCACCGAGGCTACATGGGCCTCAAGTGATAGGGAAGAGTCTAAAACGACTCCCAAACTACGAACCTGATCCTTTAGGGGGAGTGTAACCCCATCCAGGACAGGGTATGTATCCACCATCCTTACTCCTGCCTGCCAATCCTCCCCTGCATTTGCATTAACCAGCGGGCACATTTGCCAGTATAACATGTAGCTCTACCCTCATAGCCACCAGTTTCCTTAAACCACACCCTGCTTTGGCTTGCTTCTTTTCCTGAATCAGTTTCTAAGAAACTTGTCAACAGACAGAGCACATCAAACCTGATTCACCCTCTGTTTCCTTCCTTCCTACCCACCTTCCTTCTTCTCTGCCTGCCTGCTTTAGTCCTTTGTTCTTTCTCACCCTTTCCTTCATTTTTGTCTCCTGAATGGATTAACTTGTTGAATGGTCAGCTCCATCTGATTTCAGGGCAAACTTGGTGGGAAGGCTACAGACCTGTGTCCAGAACTGGGCCTGAATCCCCATGAAGAGGGTGTGAGGAGCAGATTGCTGAGCCAGTCTGTGCTTTGCTTGGGGCCAGTTGGGTCAGACTCACCAAGTAGGAGTCAACTCCCACACACTCCATGTTGCAGTGTAAACCACCCTACAACTCCTGAGCTTGATTCTCTGAAGAAGGCTGTCCATCTAACTCGGGGAGGGGAAACCTCAGGCCAGGGGGTGAATATGGCCCTTCAGGCCTTTATATCTGGCCCTTGTGAGTCTCCCCACAGTAGGCTGTGTCTCCTACTGTTCTTGTCCGAGTGCTTTTGTCTGACTGGAACGTGTCTTTGAACTGTGATAATGCATCCCACTTGACTGAATGGAGATGTGTGTGCATGGGGGTGTGCAGGAACCTCTGACTTTTGCATGGCTGGAGTGTAGCCTACTGTAAAAATCACAATGATTGTTTTTGCCTCTGGGCCCACCTGAGCACGTGGTCTTCAGCAGTGGCAGCTGGTGACTCCATGTCAATGAGGCAGTGGAAGCCAGGCCAGGTTTTAGTCCAAACTTTCAAGGAGCTGTCCAAGGTGCTTCCAAACTAAAACCCAGAGCGGATGATGATGATGATGATGATGATTAATTCAATTTATTAGTCGCCCATCTGGCTGGAATACTCAGCCACTTTGAGCGACGTACAAGGCAAAAACATATAAAACATCAGAGCATCAAAAACAACAAGAGCATCAGAACATCAAAACATCAAAGCTAAACAATAAAGACTAAACAATAAGGTAGAGGCAATTAGATTTCACTAATAGGGCTTCTCGCCTGTATAGTCCGAAAGATTCCACTGCCCCACTGACATGGAGCCACCACTGGCCCTCAAGCTAAGAAAGGTTTCCCCCACCTGGTCTAACTAATTCAGTTTTCCCCAACCTGGTGCCCTCCAGATGTTGACCTACAACTCCCATCATCCTTGACTATTGACCATAGTCAATAGGGGGCTGATGGGACATTATTATTATTATTTATTAAATTTATATGCTGCCCTTCCTCCCAGAAGGAGCCCAGGTGGGAAACAAAACACTAAAAACACTCTAAAACATCTTCAAAACAGACTTTAAAAGCTGGGTGTATAACACATCTGGGGGTCACTTGCTTGGGAAAGGCTGGATTACAGAATGGAGAGCAAGGTCACATCCACGCCATACATTTAACGCACATTTAAAGCACATGGCTTCCCCCAAAGAATCCCAGAAATTGCAGTTTGTTAAGGGGGCTGGGAATTGTAGCTCTGTGACTGATACACTACAGTTCCAAGGATTCTGTGGGATACCAAATGATCTATCATGTCAAGCTATTTACATCTAGTTGCACCCAAAGATCCTTGAAGCCCTTTAAATATGAATCAATAGATTGTGGCATAAGCTTTTGGGGATCACAGCCTATTATTTAGTTAAACATTAATTTATATTATAGTATCCATCACTCTAGTTTTTATATATGTAATTGTTCTGTTTGTTTGTTTATAAATAAATAAATTGCTTTGGGACTGTGGGGCACCTAATGGGAAGTGATTCATAAATGAAATTAATAATAACAATTAGGGTTGGAGAACTGAATCCTTCAGAATTATATCTATATTGGTAGGACAAGGGGACTTTGTGCAGGAATACAGAGCAATTAAATAAGTGCTAGTTTGCTTTGCCTCCATATATGACATACATGGTGACTGTTTCCCTTTTTAAAATGTGCTTTTTGGTGGCAAGCTGTTTATCAACTTGCTATTGAACATGTTATTTCTTCAAGCATACAGCATGTCATTCTTGATTGAAAAGCTGCGGCGTGGGCTCCTTATCCTTCACTGTTAGATACATTCTTTTCTGCTTGTTTTGTTAAATCTTTCAACTGCAGGATTGATAACTTCCATCAAACAGATAGCAGAGTTCCGTTCAATGACAATACTATTGTTGGTGCTATTTATGGAGTGTCTGAACATTGTCTTGCAGACAAGACAAGAGTACTTGCAGGCAGAGGAGAACTGTGACTGCCTCGGTGAAGCTGAAAAGTTAAACAGAGACTTTTTAAAAAATGGCAGTACTGTTTCTGTGTAGATATTTTTGGAAAAAGTGAAGCTTACAGCAACATTAACCATGGGGTTCTCAAACCATCTCTGCCAGGATTCTCTCTAATTATAGCAAAATTGCTTTAAGGCACACCCCACCCTACACCAGACAACTCAAACCTTATATACAACCATGGTGGTTGCACCTTCTGGAACTATTTAAATCAGTGGTTCCCAAACTATTTCCCCTATGGACCACTTGAAAATTGCTGATGGTCTTGGTGGACCACTTAATGATTTTTCTGCCGGTTGGAGTAATTTAATGCGCTGTACTAGGTGTTGTGTGATTTTTAATTGCATTTTTATTGCTTCTTTTATTTCTTATATTGTATTTTATTGCTTTACAATTTGCATTCTATAGAATTTACATTGTAATACAATAAAATACAATTTAAGAAATACAGGAAGTAACTAAATACAATTAAAAATAAATATGAATATTTAATGTGGACATGCTATGGACCACCTGAATGAAGCTTGTGGACCACTGTTTGGGACCCTCTGTTTTAGGTTAAATCCTGATTATCTTTTGTTGTCTCTTTATTACCTTGATCTTTCCTTCATTGTACTTAGGGCTGGTGTTTGGCAAAGTATCCTCTGGTGAGCCCCCTCCTCTGTCAGTGGGGCCTGGTGGAATTATCTGGCTGTGGTAGCCATTGTCTAAGCAGCACTTGCATGACCGAGTTGGGACACTATTTAAATTTCCCATAATGTCCCACAGCAGGGCTAGCTCAGGGCCATTGTGGGAAAGTAGAAGGATGACTAGAGCTACCTGTTTGGTGCTGCTTGAAATGCCAGACTTTTTTTTATTTGCCTAGGGCTATTATTGGATGGCGTGGTGGAGCTGTGCCATTCATCTGACCTCCCTCTGGCTGAGGTGCTGTTGCTTACAGGGAGGGGTGAGGTGGTGGCAGGGTTGGCACAGTGCAAACACATCAGTGGAGCCAATCCTGCATTCCTGTTGGGAGCATTTGTACCATGCCGGCTTTGCCATTGCCTCACCTCTCCCAGTCTCTGTCCCAGTATGCAGCAGGGGCTCAGTTGGGGAGAGGTCTGGTGAGCTACACAGCCCTACAGTGCTGTCCGCTACTGCCTGGGGCAGTAATGGGCCCTGTTAGGGCACGAGGGTCGTGGCAGATGCCCAAGGATTCCAGGTGCCGACACCAGCCTTGACTTACTCCATCCTGTGTATCTCTGCGCTTAGCATCTTCTCAGCCCACTTAATGCATCTGCTAAAGAATAGAGTTAGATTTTTTTTTACTGCTGTTTTTACGTATTTATAGTGATGTGTTTGTATTTGAAATATTTTATGTCAACCAGTTTGAGAACCCATGGGAAGGGAAAGATAGGATATAAAAGGGAGGGGAGTCAGAAGTAATTAGGGTGTTGTCTACTAAAACTTGTGCTGCAATGAAAGTAGACTGTTTTTCACCAAAGATGCTCAAAGGCCCGTCCCCCGCCCCTGTTTGTGCCATGTGTGATTATTTCTGCTGCAGAATAGAATAGAGAAGAGGCACTGAATTTATATTCACCACAGGTTTTTCATTTGAATTACAGACCAATTTAATAGGAAATGTGATTTAAGTCTCATGTGTAAAAGTCCTTCAGCTTCTCAGTATATTTCTTGTATCCACTTATACTGAGGCCTGATTAGCATGTTACCAATGCAGACTGGTTACCATTTTTTCCCCTGGGATCGGACTCCATATTGTATTGGTAATACAGAGAAGTGCCAATCAATGTAGGCCTCCCAGATCACATGGTGTTTGTTTTGTTTGAAAGAGTTTTACTATGCTCTTTAGCAGCAGCAAAAAAAAGGGGGGGGGCTATGACAGCAGCTTATGAAGGTTAATAATAAGACAGTACTACTTTCCCTTGAGCTTACATTCTGAAAGACATAACACAAAAAGAGAAGGGATTTGGGAGGGAGGAGGAAAAAACCGAAATGAAACACTAGTTCTTGGTTACAGAGTTCTTATAATGACTAGATGGAATGGAAACAGTTTAAGAAGGGGAGCCACCAAACCTTGCTGGCCTCCTAACTAAGCTGATGGAGTGGCCCTTTCCCCCTCCTTTTCCTCCCTCTGCTGGCTGCTTGTGGACCTGCTGCAGCCAGGTGGCAACTGATGGAGCGAGAGTGGATCTGGCTTCTCAGAGAGCTGATAATGGCCCTGGTTCCCTTCACCCTCTCTGCTCTGGTTACTTTCCAGGCCACTGTCAGCAGCCTTGATGAATTAGTAATGTATTAATAGGGTCTGAGAGTGGGACATAGTAAGTAAGGTGATTACAAAAACAATAAAATTAAAACCAGGGCAATGTTGCATGCTCTGTTTCCAAACTTGTTATATTCTCTTTGCTTTGAGAAAAGAATTCTCAAATAATGGATTCTTCTGAATTGCCTGACTTGGGACGCCATAATTCAAAATCATATCATACCAATATATGGATTATAACCAAATCTATCGCTTCAGACCATCTGAATCAGCTGAGGCTGTGCTGGTGTTGGACTGGTGCCCAAAGGTGGTAATTAATGGGCTGGATGAGGGCTGAATCCTGACAAACTGGAGGTGCTGTTGGTAGGTGGTTCTTGTGTCTGGGAAATGGGGGAATTGCCTTTTCTGGGTTGGGTCACACATGAGCAGGTGCATTAGCTGGAGGTACTCTGGGATCAGTCGTTATCACTTGAGGCCTAGGTGGTTATGGTGCCCAGGAGTGTCTGTTTCCAACTCCGTCTGGTTCACCAGGTCTGGCTGTTTCTGACTAGGATAGCCTTCCCACAGTGATCCATGCTGTGGTAACCATACGTTTAGACTACTGTAATGCTGTCTCTGTAGAGCTACCCTTGAAGATGGTCCAGAAGCTGCAGTTAATGCAAAATCTGGCCACTAGGGTACTGAGCAGCACATCAAATATCATGTGACACCAATTCTCCAAGATCATGTGATACCAGTTCTCCAAGATTTGCACTGGCTGCCTATACAGTACCAGGCCAAATTCAAGTTACTGATGTTGACTGATAAAGCCCTAAATGACCCAGGGCCCAAATACTTGAAGGAGTGCCTCCCCCTCTATCTGCTAACCTGTGCCTTGGGATCTTCAGGGAAGGCCCTTCTCATGGTCCCACCAATGGGATCTGCCCATTGTGCAGTGACCTAATGGATAAGGCCTTCTCTGTGGTGGTAACCCACTTGTAGAACTCTCTTCCACTGCAGGTACATCAGTCCTCATTGTTAAGTTTCTGTCATCAGCTTAAGAAATCCTTATTCATCCAGGCTTTGGGGACATCTTTGTATATTGGAACATGTCTGTGTATTGAGCTGTCCAAATACTTATTACTTATAAATTACTTATTACTTATAAATCTCTAGGTTTTAACTTTAGTGATTATGTTGGTATTGGCTTGTAATTTATTGTTTTCATAGATAAATTTTAAACTGCTGTGCAATCTTAATAGATGAAAGATGATCTATAAATGGGAAAATCAGTGCAAAAGCCACAAACTATGAAGCAGCAGCTGCAATGGGCAGTTGCACTGCCTCTTCTAACCAAATTTCACATCCTCCCTCCTCTTCATTCCTGAGCTTAGCCTATGAATTTTATTTATTGTATTTATTTATTAGATTTATACCTTGCCCTTTCTCCCAGTAGGAGCCTAGGGTGGCGTTGCTGGTGGAACTGCAGGAGATTCTGTGCCTTTAATGATGGAAGCCTGAAACCCATATTGCTACATTTAAAAAATAAAACACACACCACAGTTAGTAGAAAAAAATAAAGATTAGCAGCCTATAGTCGGTAATAATGAACATTCCTCACACTATAGTCAAGAGAAGCATAGGGTGTCTACAACAAGATGGTATGGAAGGCACCCTTAATTATCATTTCAACAGTTTAATGTAATATTTATAGAATTATAATGGCTGTGATAACTTGTTTAAAATTTTAAAATAGTGAATGGAGTGGATTATGAGTGAAGAATACTTCTCTGTCAAACTTTTATATATACTGCTAGCATATTACACAGAATTTGTCCAGATGCATGCATTTCTATGTTAATACTAGGAATCAGGTGTAGGCATGCCACATCTATACACCTTCCATTACTAGCCATGATGACTAGGTTCTGCTTCTGAATACCAGTTGGTGGAAAATGTAGGAGGAGACAGCGTTGTTGTGCTCAGATCCAGCCATAGGCATCTTGTTGGCCACTATGAGAACAGGATGGTGGGCTAGATGGGCCACTGGCCTGATGCAGCAGGCTTTTCTTATGTTCTTAGGTCCATTGCACAGCCAGCAGCCCTTTATATACATATATATATAATCTTTTATTGATTTTCCAAATAAAATTTACAATATGATGTAACAGAAGTTTTTGTTGTTTCTTCTAAGAGGGTAATACACACATTGTAGTCAATTGAGAACATACATCTTTTACACAAATGTCAACTTCAATACAACTAATTACAAGCCGCTCAAACAACCCCCCTCCACCCCAACAAGGTGGCATTACTTAAGGAATAAGGGGATGTGAGGGGGAAGAGGAAAAAGAAAAGAAAAAAGGGGGGAACAGAAAGGGTGGAAAGGGGGAGAAGCAGTGGTGGATGAAGCAGGTGAGCAAAAAAATATTTTTTTTCTAAATTTGTTTAACATTAGTCGCTCCAAATTTTAGCATAATAAGATGGTGGATTTTGATTGTGCTCTTTATCGTTAACATATTGGATAAAAGAAAACCATATTGAGGTAAATTTGTCAGTTTTAGAAATAAGAACATAAGAAGAGCCTGCTGGATCAGGCCAGTGGCCCATCTAGTCCAGCATCCTGTTCTCACAGTGGCCAACCAGGTGCCTGGGGGAAGCCCGCAAGCAGGACCCGAGTGCAAGAACACTCTCCCCTCCTGAGGCTTCCGGCAACTGGTTTTCAGAAGCATGCTGCCTCTGACTAGGGTGGCAGAGCCTTAGTTTGTATGTTAGTTTTTTCATAAAGGCAATGAACCAGATCTTGTGATACCGATATTATATTGTTGCACCTTTTAGGTCTTTCCAATGTTTTGCTATTGTTAGACGGGCCACCATAAGTAGATGTTCAATTAATGGTTTGTCCCGCCAGCAGCCCTTTTTATTAAGTTGTCTGAATGATATGATAGTTGCTGTTCTACACATTGTCACTACAGACTGTTTCCTTGTTCAAAAATTGAAGGCAAAGAGGCAGATGCTTGGTAGAGGTCAGCACTGGTTATTCTTGTCAGGACCTACTGGATCTATGTGCAGCACCCGCATGTAGTGTACCACTGAACTGCAGATAGCAGGCTTCTCACTGAAGTACTGGCTCCACCCACCTAGGCTGGTCATTGGTTCCTTTTGGACAGGAAGGTCTGCAAGTCTGCCTCTTGGTGTATACATCAGTGGTAGCTGGTAGGCTCCATGTCAGTGGGGCAGTGGAATCCACTCCAGTTTTTAGTCTGAACTTTCAAGGCGCTGTCCACCCGGAGTGGATTCCACTGCCCCACTGACATGGAGCCACCAGCCACCAATTTGTGGCTTTTGGTTCCTGGCTCACCTCTGACTGCTGCCTATGACCCAGCCCGGACAATAGTTACTAATTTTTTTAACTTGTTTTGTATTGTAAGTCATCCTGCAGACTATTTCTTACAGGACAGCCTATAAATGCTCAAAATAAAGTTTGGCCCTAAAACAGCTATTCAGGACTTTGACATTTTACAGTATATCCTTTATAACAGTGGTCCCAAGCGCTGCTGTTTTGATCATATCAAAGGACAGGGCCTTACAGTAGATTTCCTGCTGGGACATCCCTTAAGCTAAAAGAAAGACCCACATTTTACTAAATAAATTATTAGGCATCAGAGATTTTCTGCACTTCTATGACAGAATTCACACAAAAGCATGAAAGAAAACTGCCACAACAATGCAAAGGCCAGCAGCTTTATTTTTTGCATCTGTTCCCCTGTTGTCATTGTTCCCTCGTTGTTTACTTAATAATAAAAAAGAGATTTATGAAAATGCCAGAGGAGGGAAGGAAGGAAGGAACAGAATAGAAAGAAATATTTGAATTAATTGAATATGAGCAGCAATGGCCTTGATTGTACTCTGTTCAGCTGAAGAAAGGGCTCATCCAAACGGAGCGGGATAATCCATGTTTTCCATATCTGGTTAGTCATCTGACAGTCCTCACTTTGCCTGTTTGTTCACTCTTTCTCGATTAAAAAAACCTCATGCGCCCTCACACGCAGCAGGAGGACCCGTACTTCTTCTCGCTTTTTCCCAGTTCCGCCCATAACACTCCCCCCTATCAGCCAATTGGTCCACAAAATATGACATATGCTCCTCTCCCCCTTTGCAACGAAGCACAATAAGAGCACGAAAGTTTGAATTTCCTGTGGCTGTAATGGAGTTCCTTGCCGCTCGCCACTCTGGAGCAGGGCCGGCGGGATGTGTGTGTCTCCAGGTGCTAATATGCCAATAATTGCTGTATACTTTTTTTGCTTGTATTTGCGACATTATGCAAAAACGAATGTATGTGTTTTTGCCTTTATGCATAGTAAACATTCTGGAGATACACATGGCTGGCAATTCTACCTATTTCTCCAGAACTGCGTGTCATGTCTAGGAAGGTAGACCACCAGACTCTATGGTTGTTGGTGTCTGAGATGCTGTAGCAAAAAACGTTTGAACGTAAGAGCGCAAAAGTTTGAAGTTCCTGTTGATTTGGTAATAGTGGCTGTAATGGAGTTCACCGAGTTTTTGGCTCTTTTACAGCTCCACTTACAGCTGTTACATTTCTGCCTTGTGCAGTTGAGGGCAGCCGGAGCCCAACAGGCGCCTGGACAGGGTCCTGTGCCACCCTGGAGCCCAGGAACAGCAGGAGCCTGAGCAGTGCCCGAGCCATGCCAAGCTTCCTCGGCTCCTGCGGGGTGGTGGTGGAGGAGGCTACTTCACAGCAGCTGAACTGGGGAAGGTTTGGGATAGGAAGCGCCGTGATGTAGCAAGCTCAGTGCGGCAGGAGGTGGCGGTGGCTATATTTCCCCCTTCTGGCAACACTGTTAACAAGCCAGGGCTTGGGGGAGGGGGATCTCCACCTTCCCCCTCGCACCCCCTCCCACCCAGCCCCCAAAAGCCTTTCCTAGCTAAGGAACCCCGTGTGGCTGCTAGATCCCTCAATTCTTGGGAGCTGCTGGTGGTGGTGCCTAGTCCAGGGCCTCCCCTCCCCCCTTTTGCACACACACATGCGCGTTGGACACATCCATTCCCCTTTCTCTGCTTTGAAATGTTCCCTCCAATAAAAGAGACCTGCAAACCACTTATCTGACAATAATTGCTGTATTATTGCTTTCATTTGCGATATTGCGCTAAACTGAATGTATGTATTTTACTGGGGGTAAACACGCCCGGCAGTTCCACTTATTTCTCATGGAACTTCAAGCAAGTAAGGATGTGTCATGTTAATAGGGAGCACCCCCCTTCTAACAGCACCAATTTTTAATGGGGACCCTCCAAAACTCTGGAAAGGGAGGGGACACGGAGGAAGAGGGGAAAGAGGCAATCGCTGCAGCTGCTCCCGCCTCTGCCCTTGCCTTGTACCCGCTCGCTGGCTCGTATATTCAAATTTTGCGCTTTTGCATCCAAGCGCAAAGGTCCAAGTGCAAGCAATAGGTTCTGGAGGGAAGGATCAGCCCCAGGCCTGGCAGAAACGTCAGCGGCGGGAGGAAAGGGAAATGTGTGTGTGTGTATGTGTGTGTGCAAAAGGGGGGAGGGGAGGCCCTGGACTAGGCAACACCACCAGCAGCTCCCAAGAATCAAGGGATCCAGCAGCCTTGCGGGGTTCCTTAGCTAGGAAAAGCTGCTGGGGGCTGGGTGAGAGGGGGTGCGAGGGGGGGAGGCGGAGATCCCCCTCCCCCAAGCCCTGGCTTGTTAACAATGTTGCCAGAAGGGGGGGAAATGTAGCCACCGCCACCTCCTGCTCCACTGAACTTGCTACATCGCAGCACTTCCTATCCCAAACCTTCCCCAGTGCACTTCAGAGTACCTGCTTGTGCGCAAATGCGCATTTCCACATCTGGGAAGTACATGGCTCTGATTGGTTCAGTTTCCCGGGCTTTTCCAAACACATTCGCGCACATGCGCACAAGTGAAAATCCATTATTGGATGGTAATGACGGAGGGGGTACTGGGACACGCCCAAGGTCCACCCATGGACCGCCTACATCTCTATAAACCGCGGTATTGTTGCAGCAGATGATTACCGGTTTAAAAAAGCAAATTGCAATTTTCGCGGTAATGCCAAAGCGGATTTAACCATGCGGAAATGCGCAAAAGCGCGCGGCTTCATATGGATGACCGAAAAATAATGAATACACAAAGCGATAATGTCACACATTATACAGTCGTCTGGATGAGCCCCAAATAACCAATACCATTTTGTTTTTGATGTCTTTAATTAGCTGCCTTAAACAATTCAGACCACTTGTCCATCTAACACAGTGTTGTCTTCAGTGACTGGCAGCTGCTGCCCCTCCCTGAAAAATGGGGTGAAAAGGGTTCCAGACCGGATTGTTCTCCAGTCCTTGCTGGGGAGATACCATGGATCGAATCCAGGACCGCCTGCACGCAAAGCATGTGTTGTACTGCAAAGTTACTTCCTCATGTAAACTCCGTGTTGGTTCTAAATATATTTCTGGAAAAAATTGCATGCTAGATCGATTGATTAACATAAGTGGTATTGCTCTGTGTTGAGGGGCTTGCCCTGTTTTGTAGCTCCGGTATTTAGTTCTTGAGTACTATTGTCACAAACCCAGAGAAATAAGTTTGAAGGACCTGCTACAACACAATAGGCCTGGTTCCTATATTGTGCAGAATGGACTTCCTGATGTATCTGCAGGAGGCCCTCACCTGCAGAGTGCAGTGATCAACTGGGTATATAAGGGGTGAGATGATCTTTCATCTAAGGGGTGAGGCACTGGTTTACAGTGGTTCCGATCCTATCTACAGGGTCATTTTCAGAGAATAGCATTGGGAGATTGTCTTTTGGCCCTCTGGTAGTTGTGCTGTGGGGTGCTACAGGGTACCATCTTGGCCCTAATGCCGTTTAACATCAATATGAAGCCCTTGGGAGTGGTCATCAGGAGATTTGGGGCGAGGTGTCAGCAGTACACTGACGATATCCAGCTCTATTTCTCTGTAACATCTGAATCAGGAGAGGCTATGCAAGCCCTGGATCACTGCCTGGACTCGGTAGTGGGCTGGATGAGGGCCAATAAACTGAGTCTGAATTCTGGCAAGATGGAGGTGCTGTGGGTCAGTGGTTCCTGAGTTTGGATAATTGGTCAATTACCTGCTTTGGATAGTTTTACTCCCTCTGAAAGAGCAGGTTCATAGTCTGGGACTGCTTCTGGATCCATCTTTGTCACTAGAGGCCCAGGTGAAATCAGTGGTTAGGAGTGCCTTAAGGATGTGATGGAATCTTCTAAAGCTCGATGTGACGAATTTGCCAAGCACTTCCAGAATAAAATCTCTTGCATTCATCAGGACTTAGACTCCAATGTTATAGCAGTGGAATCAAATGAGGTCTCCGGAGCACAGTCTGGTCATATTTTGTTGGATGAGTTTCAATTGGTGCAGCTTGAGGACGTTGACAAGGTGCTTGGACAGGTGCATGCAACCACTTCTGTGTTAGATCCTTGCCCCTCTTGGCTAATAAAAGCTAGCAGGGATGGTACTGCCGGCTGGGCCAGGGAAGTGATTAATGGCTCACTATGTGAGGGAGTGGTCCCACACTGCCTTAAGGCGGCGGTGGTGAGACTGCTTTTGAAGAAATCTTCCCTGGACCCAGATAATTTGAATAACTATAGGCAAATGTGCCATTCCTGGGCAAGGTTCTGGAGAGGGTGGTTGCATCCCAGCTCCAGGCACTCTTGGATGAGACCGATTATCTGGATCCATTTCAATCGGGTTTCAGGCCCGGTTTTGGTACGGAGACAGCCTTGGTTGCCCTGTATGATGACCTTTGTCGGGAGAAAGACAGAGGGAATGTAACTTTCTTGATTCTCCTTGATATCTCAGCGGCTTTTGATACCATCGACCATGGTATCCTTCTGGGGAGGCTTGCGGATTTGGGAGTTGGAGGTACTGCTTGGCAGTGGTTCCGCTCCTATCTAGCAGGTCGTCTCCAGAAAGTAGTGCTTGGGGAGCACTACTTGATACCCTGGGCACTCCAATATGGAGTCCCGCAGGGATCAGTTCTGTCCCCCATGCTCTTTAACATTTATATGAAGCCGCTGGGTGCTGTCATCAGGAGTTTTGGAGTGCGTTCGCATCAGTACGCTGATGATACGCAGCTCTACTTCTCCTTTTCATCTTCTTCAGGTGAGGCTGTCAAGGTCCTAAACCGATGCTTGACCGCGATAATGGACTGGATGAGAGCGAACAAATTGAAGCTCAATCCAGACAAGACTGAGATGCTGTTAGTAAATGGATCCCCTGACCAGTTGGATGTTCGACCTGTTCTGGATGAGGTTACACTCCCCCTGAAGGAGCAGGTGCGCAGCTTGGGAGTCCTTCTGGACCCGTCCTTGTCACTTGAGGCGCAGGTGGCCTCGGTGGCACGGAGTGCTTTTTACCAACTTAGGCTGGTGGCCCAGTGTGATGCGTCCTTCCCTGGCTCTCCCTGTCAGGTTCCTACCTGCTCGTGGTTACTGCCTGTCTCTAGGCACCACCAGGGACTCCACCAGTCCAGACCGCACTCTCTTATGGTTTACCTATCCGCTCTAGCACAGATCTCAACAGATCCCCCTGCTAGGCAACCACCAGTAACGTCCCAATACTAGTATTCCCAGAGACTCTGAATACTGGTATTGTTATTCTCTTCACCGCTGCCACCATTTGTTACAGTTCCCCTTCAGCCTTGGTCATTACCTTACCCTCCCTTCTGGTCTGTGAAACCCCAGCCAAGGATCAGGCCTTTGGTAAACCAAATTAAGTATTTATTAAAGATAACAAAGCTAACAAGATTAACAAGATTTCTTCTTAAGGCACATAAGCATATGGTTTTACTCAATACTAATCTGAACTCCACCTCCCTCCTTCTTCACGCTCTCCTGGCAAACAACTCTCTCAAACCCCACCAAGCAATCCACTCTTTCTCTTCTCCCCCCCAGATTCCACTCTCACTCCTCCTTTTATACATTCAGCCATTTTAAAACACTCAGCCAATCATCTCGCATTCTACTGCCCATTCACTCCCCCTCTTTCACTCCACTTACCATGTATCTTCTAAAACAGCAACACTTACCATATATACATTAATATAGGAACATCACATTTCCCCCCCCTTAAACAACAGCAGAGTATTATTCCTGTTCCAGGATTTATACGTCGCGTTAACAAATAAAAGTCTCTATGGGGAAAAATGTCTTTCTTTGTTCCTCTGTCTGGTCACGTCACTGCAGTCCCAGCCACTTGCCTGGAAAGTCCATCGGCCAGTACATTGTCCTTGCCTTTGATGAACTGGAAGTCCACTTGATAGTCCTGTAGGGCCCAGGACCACCTCTGCAGCATAGTGTTATGGTTTTTCATAGTCTGCAACCATAACAAGGCCCAATGATCCGTAGTCACTGTGAATCTTCGTCCCCACACGTATGGGCGCAACTTGTTCAGTCCCCACACGACCGCTAGGCACTCCTTCTGGACCGACAAATAGTTTTTCTCCCTCGGCGTCAGCTTGCGACTCAGGTACGCCACTGGATGTCTGGTGCCTTCTCTCTCCTGCAGCAAGACGACTCCCAGCGCCAGGTCCGACGCATCTGTAGCCACGATGAATGGTTTCTCATAGTCTGGTGCTATTAATATGGGTCCTTGGCACAAGGCTTGCTTCAGTAGATCAAAAGCCTTCTGACATTCATCCGTCCATACCACACGCTCAGAACACTTCTTCTTTGTTAATTCATGCAAGGGGGTTGCTATTTCCCCAAAATTTCTCACAAACTTCCTATAAAATCCAGCCACACCCAGAAATGCCCTTACTTGTTTTTTGGTTAAGGGGATCGGCCACGCTTGTATTGCCTCCACCTTGCTCCATAAGGGGGTGATTTTCCCACTCCCCACCTTATGTCCTAAATAGATTACTTCCTTTAGTCCAAACTGGCATTTCTTAGCTTTTATTGTGAGGCCTGCTTTTCTTAAGGCCTCCAATACTGTTGTCAGGTGTTGGACATGCTCAGGCACCGACTTGCTAAAAATGGCCACGTCATCGATATAGGCCACTGCAAAATCTGACATGCCTCACAACACAGTATTGATTAGCCTCTGAAATGAACTCGGTGAGTTTCTTAGTCCCATGGGCAAGGTCACAAACTCATATAACCCATCTGGTGTACTGAAGGCAGTTTTGGCTCTGGATTGCTCGTCTAGTTCCATTTGCCAAAATCCTTTACAGAGATCTAGTGTAGAGATAATGGTTGCTGCCCCCAATAACTCTAACATTGCGTCTACCCTAGGCATAGGATACGCATCTGGGACAGTAATTTTATTGATTAGACGATAATCAATGCAAAACCTTGTCATTCCATCTTTTTTCGGAACCAGGACAATACTTGAGGCCCAGGGACTGATGGATTCCCTGATCACTCCTAATTCCAGCATCTCTTCCACCTCCTTTTTGATCTCATTCAAAACTTTCCCATTCACACGGTACGGAACAGATCTGATTGGGGCATGATCTCCAGTATCAATGGAATGTATAACTATACTGGTTCGGCCAGGTTTGTTGCTAAAGAGATTCCTATAGGTTTTCAAAACTCTCAGAATCTCTTCTTTTACTTCCTCCTTTACCTCCTCTGACCATTCCACTTGATCTACCCCTCCTTTGTCTTTGCTTTCCTGTACCAAATCTGGAAGTTCAGGCCCACTTCCCTCAGGGAATAAGGTAACTTGCAACACCTGTGCATCCCTGGTATGGTAAGGCTTCAACATATTTACATGAACCACTTTGCTTTTGTTTAATTGGTCTGTGGTAATTACATACGTCACTGTGTCAAGCCTTTCTCTGATGGTATATGGTCCTTCCCAGTTAGCCTGTAATTTGTCATGTTTCCTGGGTATGAACGCCATAACCATATCTCCCACATCATACACACGTTCTCTGGCTGTTCTGTCATACCAGTAACTTTGCTTCTCCTGTGCATGACTCAAATTCTCTTTCACTACTTCCATCATTGATGTTAATTTATTGCGGAATTCCAATACAAAATCTACTACAGAAGTTTTGTACTCTCCCAGAGTTCCTTCCCATGAATTTTTTAATAGTTCCAAAGGTCCCCTCACTTTTCTAGTGAACATGAGTTCAAAGGGTGAGAAGCCTGTTGACTCCTGAGGGACTTCTCTGTATGCAAATAAGAAGCATCCCAACCGTTCATCCCAGTCTTGTGGGTGATCTTGAACATAGCTTCTTATCATGCCCTTCAAAACTCCATTGAATCTCTTAGTTAGCCCATTAGTGGCGGGATGGTAAGTAGTGGTCTTTAGATGTTTTAGACCACAACATTTCCTCATACATTGCATCACTTCTCCCATGAATACACTGCCTTGATCTGTCAGCACTTCATGAGGGAAACACAGCCTCATAAAGATTTTTAATAAAGCCTCTGCCACTACAGGGGCTTCTACAGATCTCAGTGCTTCTGTGTCTGGGTACCTGGTGGCAAAATCCACCACCACCACTAGATATTTCTTGCCATGCCTTGTGGGTTTGGAGAAAGGGCCCACCAAATCTATTCCCACTCTATAAAAGGGTTGTCCAATTATAGGAAGGGGCTTTAAGGGTGTCTTGGTCTTTACTCCACTCTTTCCCACCTTTTGGCATATTCCACAAGATAGACAATGTTGTTTTACATCCTTGGAGATATTTGGCCAATAATAATGTGCAGCCAATCTCCTCTTGGTCTTTTTTATTCCCAGATGTCCTGCACATGGGACATCGTGGGCTACCTCTAGCAATCTGGTTCTGTATTTGCTAGGTACTATCAATTGCTTCACTGGTTCACATTCATCCTTTCTTTCAGCAGGCATCCACAGTCTATATAAAATCCCATTCTCACACACAACTTGATTCCTCAGTTTGTCAGTGAAAGGAATCTGTTGGGTCAGCGCTTGTTCCTTTATCTGCTTCAGACTTATATCTTTATGCAGCTCTTCCCTGAATTGATCTGCTTCTTCCCCAGAGACCACTTGATACAGTTTGTCTTCTTCAGCAGGCCTGCTAGTGGTTGCTATGGTGACCTGAGGCTGGTTAACAGATTCCACCCTGTTTGTTTCAGCCCCCCTTAATATGGCTTCTTTTTCTCTGCCAATTTGCTGTCTGGTCACTACATATATTTTCCCCTGTGCCCCCATAACATCTCTTCCCAGTGTTACTGGTTCTTGTTGCTGGGCATTAATACCAACTTTATATTGGCCCTTTCGGCCTCTCCATTCCATTTTCACTAGGGCCACAGGCAAACTCTCTGGTTGACCCCTCACTCCTTGGATAGTCACTGTTTCCTGAGGTAATATTTCTTCACATTTTATTAAATCTGGCCTCAGTAACGTCTGAGCGGCACCAGTGTCAAGCAATGCCCAATAAGTTGCCCCTTGTACACTCACTTCCTCTCTCAGACTTGAATCAAGGTCTGTTACTTCTGTCCAGTTTATCTGGCAAAACTGAACCTTTTTCGCTGCTTCTAAAGCCTTGGGCTCTGTTTTCACTGCCCTTGTCTGAGCAGGATTACTAATGGGGTTGGCAACCTCACATTGAAAACGTAGGTGCCCCGGTCTACCACATTTGTAGCATAATTTCTCCTCACTTTTAGGGTACACAGATCCACTCTGGGGTGTCCTGTGCCCTTCAGATTTTACTGGAGGACTCACTCGCTGTGGTACCACATCCCTTCTGCCAGCACTATATGGTCTGGGTTTAAACTCTCTTGATGTTTTCCCCACCCAGCCAGTTCTATTGGAGGCGAAGTGATCCGCCATCTCTGCGGCCTCCTGCACAGATGTAGGGGAACGGTCTTTGACCAGGAGCCTTATTTCTGGTGGTAACTGATGGTATAATTGATCCAGTATCATGAGGCTTTTCACCTCTTCCACTGACTGAGCTTTGGCACTACTCATCCACTTTCCAAAATTATCCATCAACTTTGCTCCCAGTTCCACAAAAGACCTCCCTGTCTGTATCTGGCAGTTTCTGAAAAGCTTTCTAAAATAATCAGGCCCCAGTCTGAATCTTTTAAACACTGCTTCTTTGAATTCAGCATAGGTGACGGGCCTGTCTGAGGGGAAATATTGGTATACCTCAGCCAATTCCCCTTTAATCAGGTTTGATAAATACTGCATGTATTTATCTTCAGGTAGCCCCAACAACTGAGCTGCTTTTTCAAAGGTGCTGAGCTAAATTTGAGGATCTTGACCAGGCTCATAGACAGCAAAGTCCTTTGGAGTAATTTTTATTTTTGCTCCATCTCTGTCTTTCCTTGTCTCCTCAGAGTGAAATTTCTCTCTATCAAATTTTAACTTTTCTACTTGTAATTCAGCATCCAATGCTCGTTGCTTCTCCCTCTCCTCAAACCCCAATCTCATTCTCTCAATTTCCAACTCCCTCTGTTTTTCCTTCTCTGCACCTTCCATCCTCAATCTCTCAGCTTCCATCTTCAATCTCTCAGCTTCCAACTCCCTCTGCTTGTCTTTTTCCTCAGCGTCCCATCTTAACTTCTCTCTCAAGTACTCTATATAAGCGGGATTGCTTAAATATCCTTCTGGGGTCTCTTCCCTGACAGGTTGTTTTTGCTGGGCAGTAGCAAATCCTATAAGTGCTACCCTCAATTCATCTACCCCTTTACCCTCGTGAGGTAAATTGAATGTTATGCACTTCTCCACCAGCTCCTCTCTTTTCATTTTTATGTATTCAGCCATGGTGTTTGAGTTCACTCACTCTTTGCCACACACTCTTTGCCAGTCACTCTCACAAGAAATCTTGTTTTGTTATTTCTGTTTGCCACACCACTGTTCTGGATTCTCTAGTATTCGTATCTGGATTCTCTGTTGTTCGTATCCCACCGCCACTGACACCACCTGTGATGCGTCCTTCCCTGGCTCTCCCTGTCAGGTTCCTACCTGCTCGTGGTTACTGCCTGTCTCTAGGCACCACCAGGGACTCCACTAGTCCAGACCGCACTCTCTTATGGTTTACCTATCCGCTCTAGCACAGATCTCAACAGATCCCCCTGCTAGGCAACCACCAGTCACGTCCTAATACTAGTATTTCCAGAGACTCTGAATACTGGTATTGTTATTCTCTTCACTGCTGCCACCATTTGTTACAGTTCCCCTTCAGCCTTGGTCATTACCTTACCCTCCCTTCTGGTCTGTGAAACCCCAGCCAAGGATCAGGCCTTTGGTAAACCAAATTAAGTATTTATTAAAGATAACAAAGCTAACAAGATTAACAAGATTTCTTCTTAAGGCACATAAGCATATGGTTTTACTCAATACTAATCCGAACTCCACCTCCCTCCTTCTTCACGCTCTCCTGGCAAACAACTCTCTCAAACCCCACCAAGCAATCCACTCTTTCTCTTCTCCCCCCCAGATTCCACTCTCACTCCTCCTTTTATACATTCAGCCATTTTAAAACACTCAGCCAATCATCTCGCATTCTACTGCCCATTCACTCCCCCTCTTTCACTCCACTTACCATGTATCTTCTAAAACAACAACACTTACCATATATACATTAATATAGGAACATCACACCCAGCTACGCCCGTATCTGGACAGGGAACATCTTGCTTCAGTTGTCCATGCTCTGGTAACCTCAAGATTGGACTACTGCAACGCACTATACGTGGGGCTGCCCTTGAAGACAGTTCGGAAACTGCAGCTTGTGCAGAATGCAGCGGCCAGATTAATAACCAGGACCAAGTGGTCGGAACATGTGACACCGATTCTGGCCCGCTTGCACTGGCTGCCTATATGTTTCCGGGACCAATTCAAGGTGCTGGTTTTAACCTATAAAGCCTTACACGGCATGGGCCCACAATACCTGATGGAACGTCTCTTCCGATATGAACCTACCCGTACACTGTGCTCAACATTGAAGGCCCTCCTCCAGGTGCCTACTCAGAAAGACGCCCGGAAGGCGACTATAAGAAAGAGGGCCTTCTCGGTAGCGGCCCCCGAACTATGGAACACCCTTCCTGACGAGGTACGCCTGGCGCCTACTTTACTATCTTTTCGGCGCCAGGTGAAAACCTTCCTCTTTGCCCAGGCATTTTAATATTTTTAGTATTTTAGTATTTGTATTTAATGTTTATAAAGATAGTTATATGTTCCATCTTTTTTTCTCTCTAATTACTTCTGATTTGTATTTAATATGGGTTTTGTTGTATGTTTAAACTGTTGATTTGATGATTAGGTGCTTTTAAATTGAATGTAAATATATATTTTTATTTGATGTACACCGCCCAGAGAGCCTTGCTATGGGCGGTATACAAATTGAAATAAATAAATAAATAAATAAATAAATAAATAAATAATTTTACCAGCTTCAGCTGGTAAGACAGCTGCAGCCATTTCTGGATAGGGATAACCTGACACTGTTGTACATGCACTGGTGCAAAATGCAGTGGTGCGATTGCTCACTGGGGCAGAGTATCGCAAACATATTACCCCACTGCTGAAAGAATTGCACCAGCTGCCCATTAGCTCTCAGGCCAAGTTCACTGTTCTGGTTTTGGTGTACAAAGCCCTATGCAGTTTGGACCAGGATACCTGAAAGATCGTCTTACCCCTTATGTACCAAATTTATCACTGTGCTCTGCAGGTGAGGGTCTCCTGCAGATACCATCTTATCAGGTGGTCCATTCTGCACAACATAGGAAATGGACTTTTAGTGTTGTGGCACCAACACTTTGGAATTTATTTATTTATTTATTTAATATATTTATAACCCGCTCTATTTCAAAAGAATTCAGAGCGGCGAACAGAACAACAGTTACATATACAAATTAAGATAACATAATAAAAACATAATTATATAGTTAGTACGACGACAGATTAAAATTCCTAAAACAATCTATACATTACAATTAAAAGCTTGGCGAAATAAAAGCGTTTTGACCTGATGGTGAAAAACTGCAAGTGAGGGGGAGAAGCGTACCTCCATCGGTAGGGCATTCCAAAGTGTAGGGGCTACCACCGAAAAAGCTTTGTTTCTAGTACCCATCTGATGGATTTGGGAGAATGGAGGGATCATAAGATCAGGGTCTGTAGAGGATCTCAGGAGCCGAGCGGGTTCATAAAAGGAAATACGATTCGACAAATAAAGAGGGCCCAAGCCATGTAAGGCTTTAACAGTTAACACTAGTACCTTGAAGTGAGCCCGGTAGCAAATTGGTAGCCAGTGTAGCTGTTGTAAGAGTGGGGTTGTATGGGCTCGTAACCCAGCTCCTGTTAGCATTCTGGCCGCTGCCCTTTGAACCAATTTAAGCTGCCAGGCTGTTCTCAAGAGCGCGTTGCAATAGTCCAACCGGGATGTAACCAAGGCATGTGTTACTTTCGTTAGGTCAGAAATCTTCAGAAACGGGCGCAGTTGGCGGACCAGTTTTAGCTGGGCAAAAGCACTTCTGGATACCGCCAAAACCTGGGCTTCCAAGGTCAAGGCCGAATCCAGAAGTACACCCAAACTGCGAACCTGGGTCTTCAGGGGGAGTGTAACCCCATCCAACACTGGTAAGTTCCCTATTTCCAGATCAGTCTTTCGACTAACTAGAAGCACTTCTGTTTTGTCTGGATTTAGTTTCAGCTTATTCAGCTTCATCCAGTTCATCACTGCAGTCAGGCACTGGTTTAGGGGCCGGACAGCTTCTTTAGCATCTGGAGGAAAGGAGAAATAAAGCTGAGTATCATCAGCATATTGATGATATCGAACTCCAAACCTCTGGATGACCTCTCCCAGCGGCTTCATATAGATGTTAAATAACATCGGAGATAACACTGAACCCTGAGGGACTCCGCACAATAGCGGCCAAGGGTCCGAACAGAAGTCGCCGAGTGAAACTCTCTGTGTTCTACCCTCCAGGAAGGAGCGGAGCCACTGCAAAATGGTACCTCGTAATCCCATCCCGGAGAGGTGGTCCAAGAGAATACTATGATCAATGGTGTCAAAGGCCGCTGAGAGATCAAGAAGGACCAACAGGGACACACTCCCCCTGTCTAGTTCCCTACGAAGGTCATCCACTAAAGCAACCAAAGCCGTTTCGGTCCCATGACCAGGCCTGAAACCAGACTGGAAAGGGTCATAATAGTCTCTTTCCTCCAGAAAACTTTCCCTCCCCTTAAATATTAGGCAGGTGCCATCTTTGATATCTTTTTGGCACCTACTGAAGATCTTCCTCTTTCAACAAGCCTTTTCAATAGAGACCTTATCTCAGTCTGCATCTGTGCTGGAAATGCTTTTTAAGGTGATTATATATATATATATATATATATATATATATATATATATATATATATATAAAGCATTTTAACATTGAGGGTCACAGCCTGTTGGACTTTTCCATTACAGCGATAGAGATGCCAGCAGATCCAGCAGCATTGACCAAAAGGGAAAACTTTTGGATTTACTCTCTGGACACATTGGCACCACATGGCCTGAACCTGGAGGACAGTACCACCACTACTTAGCTTCTGCAAATGAAGCCCCTCTGAGCATTCCATCCTCAAAGCTCTATAACTGCCACCTTGGTAACAGCATTTGTATGTTGGCAGCTGATGAAGGCGGAAGCTGAAACGTTTTGTTAATATAATAAAAGCCTCTGTTTGGTTAATCACAATTACGTTTATATAATATATATATATATATATATATATATATATATATATATAAGTCTTTTGTTTTTAAGATGTGTTAGAGTTTTTGTTTGCTGCCCTGGGCTTCTGGGAGGAAAGGAGGGATATAACTTTAATAAATAAATAAATAAATATTATAATCTTTAAAGTAACAAGTTGCAAAACAAGAGACCACCAAGTAATGTTGACAATGCTTAGCACAAAAAAAGTGAGCAATCCAGAAGGCGTGGCTCACCCTTACGTATAATTCCCTTTACTCTACATCAGCTGTGGCCCACCAAATATTGTTGGACTCCAACACTCATCAGCCCCAGCCAGCATGGCCAATAGGCAGGGATGATGGGAGATGTAGCCCAGCAACATCTGGAGTGCCAAAGGTTAGCCATTCTTCCCCTAAATTGTTATTTTTTGTTTTCGTTTTTCTTCATGCATCATAGAGGTGGCAGTAACAAGTAGATGGTTACCAGAAAAACACTTTGGAGTAAAGGAAAAGCATTTCATCTAGCTTCATCACTAAATTTAAAGAATCATATAACATTTTGGGAGGTTCAGCTAATGATGTAATCTGTTTTAATCACTGCAAAGAAGATTGTTAATGGAGACAGGATATTGCATGTCGTAAAGCTGTGTTTAAAAAATGAAGAAAATGTTTCTGTGAGATACTTAAGAGGCAGTATTTGCTGTGGGGAAGGGACCATTGTTCATTCTAGGAGTACATGCTTGCATGCAGAAGGTCCAAGGTTCAATCTCTGGCATCTCCAGTTATAGAACAAAAGGAGTATGTAGCTGATGATGTAAAAGCCCTCTCGTTTTTGACCCTAGAGAGCTCTTCCCACTTGTCAGAGAAGATAATCTGACCTACTATTATAAGGCAGCTTCTAATGTTTCTGTCATGTTTGGGAATGAGAAGGAATTTGTCCTCTATTTTATATTAGAATGGCTGATAATCCTGCCTACATAAAACAGAAAGATGAATTGCTTATTGTTTATGACACCCATAATCCCAAGGTCTGTGTGAACAGGACCCACATACAGTCAGACTTAGGAGGGTTTAAATTGTTTGCTTTGGAAGCATTCTTGGAGTTGCTGCTGCTGCTGCTATATAGAGAAGGATCCTTCACGTACAGACATTGAAATCTCATAGTCTCATTGAGTGAGGTGTGGTGACCTCTTGCTGTGTTTAGAAACTGGGAACCAGGACTTATCTGTGTTGCTCCACAGGAGACCTAAAAGGCTGGACAGTTAATTTTTCTCTAACTAATGGAGGGTCTTTTCCTACTCTTTGACATGGGAAAATTGAGAGTCTTGAACACTCACAAAGATTCCCCTTCAGGAGGTATTAAATTCCATATGCATCTAGTGTCCAGTTGTGGATTGTCCTTTACACATGAACTGATCTGAGTAAAGCATGACTTAGGAAGATGTCATTGTGGAGTATGTGCTCCTTAATGAGATGCCAAGCCTAAAATATTCTTTTAGTCTTTTGGTACTTAATATTTTTTAAATGTCCAACTTGGTTTAGATCTATGAGTTCACAGCTCAAGTTTTTAATGCAGGCAACATATTGCTTGGGCCAATATGACTATAATGATTCCAAAATCTGTATTGGGGCAAAATATTAGGCCAACCAAAATATCACAAAATAACATGTAAGCATTAGGGTTCTCCAGAACGCTTCATCAGTCTGTGAAGAGTTCTGGAGAACTTGGAGAACTTTTGTCATGTTTGGTTGGCCTAATTAGGTATTGTCTTAATGTGGATTTCAGAATTTTTCTTTTGGACCAACACAGCTAGCTTTTAATTTTTGTAAGGTTGTAATAAAATTGTCATATATACTGACAATATAGTGCTTGTCTTTCATGCCCTAATTGCCCTCAGTTGTTTATTGGATGGACATCGCTGTGGGTACTACACCTCTCTTCATAAAAAGCTAATGAAATCAACCACAATTAACAAGTTAAAATACCTGTTACAAAAATGTTGAAATGATAAACCTTAGGCAGACGCCCTCACTACCCTGTTTTAGATGCCTGTTAAAACTTTTTCGATTTCAGCAGCTTTACCCAGACATAGAATTTTATTATGTATCCTTGTTTTTTAAATGTTGGTTTTATCTGTGTATTATCGATAATTAAGCAGCTTATGTACACTGCTTAGATTTTTTTATTAAGAGTTTATAATTTTTTCAAAGTAAATAAAACATTTAAAAACAACTGTAAAAATAAACCCAAATCAGCAGATTAAAATCAAGACAATAGAACTGCCATCTGCAGACCCAAAACCTTCTTGTAAGGGAAGTTTTTTTCTAGCTATTCAGTTGAAGACAAATGATTCAAAAATAAAATTAGCCATCTTTGGAAGGTGACTACCACCTTGTCACAAATGGTCCATGTCTGAATAGGAAATTCAGCCAACTCAAACGTTTTATTTGGGTATATAGATTCATAGAATATTTGGGTATATGGATTGGGTATTTGAGTATATGAATTCATAAAACAGCCATGTGGCAGCAATATGTTTAAATGTCACAAGAACTTAGTAAAAACAACAGAGTCTTGATGAAAATAATATTATGGCATAAGCTTTCATGAATTTGAGTCAGTTGCTTCTTATGAAGTGGATTCTAGCCCATATAAGCATTGGGGACTGGAATAGTCTTTGGGGGCAAACTGTGAAACTGGAACTGTGAAAAAGTTCCAAGGGATTTGGAAACTTAGGGCCATGAAGCCCAGAGACTAGATTCTCTTTAAAAGGTACTCTATTCAGCATAGGTTATTTATTTATTATTTGATTTATATACCATCCTTCCTCCCAGCAGGAGCCTAGTGCGCTAGGCCTCATCTTGAGTACTACATCCAGTTATGGACACCTAGGGTTGCCATATTGCCTGGTTAGGCGGGTTTTATCCAGATTCTTTGCATGCCACCCGGAGCCTGTTTAGCCCCTTAGGTGGCCCAGATTCTCAGCTTTAATTTTAAAAAAAAATTAAGTTTCTAGGTGGTCCGGTTCTCGAGATATACATAAAAACGTCAGCCCCCCGACTGTTAAATCTTTCTTTAAACAGTACTGTGTAGCACTTTGTAGCTTTAACCCCGCCCATTCAGGATTGCAGCCAATCAGTGAAGCCAGGGTTGCATTTGGTTGACCTGAGGCAGTGTCTAGAAAACCTCATTGCAATGCCAGAAAATGGTGGTTCCCCCCCGTTTATCTGAAAATCTCATAAATTGGGTAAGTATATACATTTCAGTTTTTTTTCCTCTTGTGTGCAGGAGTCAGATCCTGGGCAATGTTTTGAAAACCTTCCCAATACTTGCTTTTGTAAAAGCAATGCTAATCCCATATGCCCAGAGTAAATCCCATTTAATTCAATAGGATTTACTTTTGAGTAGACATGGTTATGAATGTGCTGAAAATCAATGGGACTTTGGAGTGAATGTAAAAACAATTGTGTTTGTGTTCTAACTCTTTCTGTTCTCCCCTTCAGTCCTATTTTAAAGCAAGTAGGCAGGGCTTACTTAGGTATTACAGTTTTTATTCTGTAGGAAACTAATACTGATTTTTTAAAAAACTAATACTGATTGTTTTGCAATGACCAACTGGTTTGACAATAAACTATTATATGAGCTGTATGTATTTATACATCTGCAGTGTGTGTGTGTGCATGTGCGTGTATGGAGTCTTTCCAACAACCCTGTGAGGTAGGGTTGGAAACCAAGGCAGCTCACAACAAGAAATAAAGCCATTTAATATCCAATAACCATAAAAACAAGTATAAACAGTTGCAAAACAGCGTAAAGTGGCATGATTCGGAATTTTGGGTTGTGTGAATGAAGTTGGTTATCACTTGAGGTTGCATTTCTGTCCCTGTTTGAGTAAGCCCCACTGAATACACTGGGACTTGCTTCTGAATAAATAAACCTAGGATTGCACTATAAATATCTTTACAGTTTGTGTAAATAATAAATATATTTGATAGTCATGCTTATATAAATATTTCTTCATTTATCATATTTTTGGTTTTTGGTTAGGAATCCTGACTGGTTGTGAGATGCTTAGTTTTCTGTCTTACTCATAGGAATCTTGTTGTGGTTGGTATGGTGTTGCATTGAAGAAATCATGGTATGAAATGGCCTGAATCAGTATAAGGCAGATTCCTTGGTTCCTAAAAGTGGGAAGAGACTCAAGGGCCAGAGTGACTCCAACATTTATTTATGTATTTTTATTTACAACATTTATATACCGCTTTATTGTAAAAAATCTCAAAGTGGTTTACAGAAAGAATTAAAACAATAAAATTATTGGCAAAAGCATTAAGGACAGATACTTAAAAACATTCAAAATAATAAAATCAACAATGAGTTAAAAACAGATTTAAAAACACAATAGCTTCCACATGCCTGGAGAGGCTTGCCTCAAGAAAACTGATTTTAGCAGGTGCTGAAAAGAGGCGTCTGCAAGGAGTTCCAAAGCGTAGGTGCTGCCACTTTACAGGTCTGATTCCTTACAAGAGCAGAACAAGTACTGTACTATGTGACACCCATAACATGGAAAGCACAGCTTGAACTTGGCCTGGTAGCAAATCAGCAACCAATGCAGATTTCAGAGCAGAGGTATTATGTGCTGATAGGATCTCACTCATGTCAGCAATTGTGCTGGAGCATTCTGCATTAACTGCAGTCCCCAGGTCAGGTTGTGCTGCATGGGGATTTCTGTGACCTTGGCTGACTGGCTGCTAGGATTTTTTTAGTTTGGGTTTTCGGTTATGAATCCTGACTGGTTGTGAGATGCTGAGTTTTCTGCCTTACTCATAGGAATCTTGTTGTGGTTGGTATGGTATTACATTTAGGAAAGTGTTACTGCCTTTTGTGTTTTTTTTCTCCTATTTGCATTTCACTTATCTTTAACCTCACTCCGTTACAGCCATAGAAGCAACAGCAGCATATGCAAGGTAATTAACTCCCATTAGTGATAAGAGCAAGAATTTATAATTATTATTTTAACTAAAACAAGAGGCTTATGAGTACTTTGAAGACGACCAAATATTTATTTTCTTTCTGAGCCCAGGACTGGGTCTTTCATGATGCCCGGTGGGGGGGGGGGAGCAGGAGAGTTGTCAATAAGACAGACATCCTGGCATTGGTAATCTAATTAGCAAGGTATGTGTGGGGTTGTTGCACACTTCCAGGCCCAGTGGAACCTGTGTAGATGTGGTTGATCAAAGGGAGAAGAAATTTTGAGTTAAGCAAAGCTCTGCTTTTATAAAACCTAAGAAACATACAGATACTTTGAATGTCTGAGTGCCTGCACCAGTGGAATACTGGAGGAACTTGTAAAGCTTGCTGCAACAGTATTTAGAACTGAGCATGTGGTGTGAAAAACTCCTTTTCCTAACATTTTGGCTACTTGTGTTTCTCCACCCACCACATCTCTGAAATATATCGTATGTGTAATGGTTAACCATACTAACAAATGTAAATAAGTTTATTTCGGTCAATGGAAAAAGGGGGAGAAAAACCAGGATGTCAAGAGGCAAATGTGGGTGAATCAAAGTCTGAAGATTTATTGTAAAAATATTTTTAAAAGGTATGCCCAACGCATTTCGGCTGGAAAAGCTCCTGCCTTCATCAGGGGCAAATAATATGGAAAGTCAGATAACATACAACGATTTGCACAAGTTGCTAATTAGAACAATGCATAAACAGTAAAGTTCTGATAAAGTTCATTTGCCTCTTGACATCCTGGTTTTTCTCCCCCTTTTTCCTGCTATTTTGGATGTCAACCACTTTTGCTCCATATTTCGGTCAATGACCAGCAAAGGTTAACCATACTGCTGACCTGACTTATGTTATGTTTGTTGCTATTTTGTGTTTTTATTATGTTTTTATATTGATTGTGTATTTTTATTGTTTTTATTATATTTGTAAGCTGTGCTGAGCTCTGTTTTTAACAACAGAAGGGCAGGATATAAATCCTCTTAATCAATCAATAAATATTCCATAGTGTTGGAAACTAGAGTCTAGGCATTTAAGGCTGAAAATGTTGCTTTTTAAAAAAAAGATTTCTCACATTTTTCCCCAGGTTTTGGTGGTAATTCCTAGGCACAAAAACAAAACAACTGGACAATCCAAATATTTATATGCAAATATTTGCATAATAAGCAAATAACATGCAAATACTTTGCATAATATGCAAATTAGCCTGCCCGGATTTGTGGAACTGGAATATGGCAACCCTATGGACACCACACTTTAAGAAGGATGAAAGAGGTGAAAGCATGAAAGCAAAATGATGTTTTAGAGTGTTTTTAGTATTTTTGTTTGCTACCCTGGGCTCCTACTGGGAGGAAGGGCGGGATATAAATTTAATAAATAATTATTTATTTATAAGGATGCTGACAAACTGGAACAGGTTCAGAAGACGGCAACAAGGATGATCAGGGGACTGGAAACAAAGTCCTGTGAGGAGAGACTGAAAGAACTGGGCATGCTTAGCCTGAGGGTAGATATGATACCACTCTTCAAGTACTTGAAAGGTTGCCACACAGAGGAGGGCCAGAATCTCTTCTTGATAATCCCAGAGTGCAGGATACAGAATAATGGGTTCAAGTAACAAGAAGCCAGATTTCAACTGAACATCAGGAAAAACATCCAAACTGTCAGAGCGGTACGACAATGGAACCAATTACCTAAGGAGGTGGCGGGCTCTCCAACACTGGAGGCGTTCAAGAGGCAGTTGGACAGCCAGCTGTCAGGTATGCTTTTAAGTTGGATTCCTGCATTGGGCAGGGGGTTGGACGCAATGGCCTTAGAGGCCCCTTCCAACTCTGATTCTATGGTTCTATCATTCTAAGCGTATGCAATGAACTAAACGCTTGGATTATTGCAATGTGCTCCATGTAGGGCTACCCTTGAGGCTAGGCCTGAAGCTACAGCTAGTGCAGAATGCAGCAGCTAGGTTACTTGTGAAGGCGGAAGAGCTTCTCCTGCAAGTTCCAAAGATATCAGAAGTGTGTGCCACAGTAGCTTGGAGCAGGGCTTTTAGCGTGGCTGCCCCTGTTCTGTGAAATAGCATTCCTGTTGAGATACAACAGGCACCCACTGTCTGCACTTTCTGGAAACAACTGAAGACACTTTTGTTCTCACAAGCTTCTCCAGTTGGATGAAACCATCTCTGCATTAAGTATTCATTTTGTTTTGTTTTTAAATTCTTCTTCTGTTATTTTTTGTGCTGTTTTTATTTTATTTTGCACATCATCTTGGGACAAATGTGGAAGGAGATTAATAAATAGCAAAAACAACAATTATAAATCATTAACAAGAAGAACCTGAGGTAGAAGGTAGGTAGACAGAGAAGACCGAGATTTGAGGGAGTGAGATGAGAAAGTGGCTTATACGAGAGTTATCTGAAGAAACCTCCCCATGCCTAAAATCAAGAGGAATTATATGCTGCAGGGGGTGGGAGTGGGAGATGGGGAGGAACAGGACAGTTGAGCTAGAGAGGCTGGGCGAGCAACAGAATGGGTCGAAATATGCAGCAGCAACCTGGAAGGAGGATGGGAAAATCAATTTTGGTTCTCTCAGTTTCTCATTTTGCCAATCTTCACATTTCTGCAGCAATTTGTGAATTCCTGGGAAGGAGGGATTGACTGTCACACCACTCTGAGAACTGTAGCTCTGTGAGGGGAATAAGGGCTTCCTAACAACTCTCAACACCCTTGACAGTTCCCATGATTCTTTGGGGGAAGCCAGGACTGTTTAAAGTGGTACAATACTGCTGTAAATGCACAGTGCAGATGGAGCCGCACTGCCTCTTGACTATACATCCATTTTGCTGTTCAATTCAGAGCAGCCACCAGTCATGTCTAGGTTGCTTCCCAATGTATGTGGTTAGCTTAGCACTGGCCTTTGCTTAGCCTAAAACAAGCTGTTTTTTATATGGCATTGTGGGAGATCTTTAATTGTTAACAGTAAGCCCTGATCAAATTTAGAGAATCCCTTTGCCTATTCAACTTGAGCTGCCTCCTCCGAGGCTCCTCTTTAGTGGATGAGTGCACCTGCTTTTGTGTCCCAGTGGCAATTGGGCTTTAACGGTTGCAATCTTTTAAATGCACTTAAGATACCGGTAGCACTAGGAATCCATTACCAGGAATCTCAGGTTTAATTATATCGTTTTGCCACTCGTTAAGATTTTGAGCCTTTGAGTGCATTGAATAAGAATTCATATTTTGCTTTACTACAACTTGAGACCATGCATATTAATTTCGAGGGTCTCACCTTGTAATCTTTACTCATTTTTAATATGCCAAATATCTTATATACACCAGAGGAGTCAGAGGCTTGCTAGACGATTTCTCTGAAAGGCAGGGAAGGAAATTTCCTCCACACTGGACTACCTGGGGACGATTATTCTTCTTAACTTGCCTACAGCATGTAGCTTCGTTGCATGAGTCATCCAGACTGTCCTACCCCACATACCTCGTAGTGTTATGTGCACCCCAGTCTTCGAGTGGTGCAAGACTTCTGGGGTTCCTGCACTTACTCAGGATTTGGTTTTCTTGGAATGAAGGTCAGCAGAGACTATGGTGTTTTTATGATATATGGTTTATTCACACATATATACAACCTGAACATGAGATGGGAGGGTTCTCAGCAGTAACAGTCCAACAGATCTTGCTTCCCCATTGGGTTTCTATGGCAATCTCCAAAGCCATAGTTTGGGATTAAGCCACAGAGCAAGGTAAGCCCCTCAGTGTCTTTCCAGTTCCAAGCTTCATTCATACACCAGGATGGGAGGAGGGGGGAATAGCTCTCCTGCCAGAGTTCCTATAGCAACAGCTTTGCTCTGGACCACATCCCTTGACATATAGATAGGCCATTCAACAGGCCCATTAACTCACAGACTGACTTGGCCAGAACTAATAACTTGTGAATGGAACTAATCTGACCAGTTGAGCAGGTCTCTCCAATACAGAGCATTTCCACAGGCACTGAATATAGACTGGGAGGATATCATCCAGATCAACCCCACAATCCTATAATAGCAAACCTCAGACATGGGGACTTGAGAGCTGGCCTGATGCCTTTTCAGAATTAGAGCCAGACAAATGATTATCAGTCAGATCTAGCAAGGAGAGCTAATGGAAATACGCCTGTATATATTTTTAGCCATTTTGTGTAAATGCACACCTTCTCCTTTGTTTCTGAAAGCATACTTAAGCAATTGCCTCCTATTGTCTATCTTCTTCTTGAACTAAATCTGAGGAACGCAGGAAGCTGCCTTATACTGAGTCAGACCAGCTGGCTCAGTATTGTCTACACTGACTGGCAAAGGCTTCCGGGATTTCAGACAAGGAACATTCCCAGCCTACCTGGAGATGCCGGGGTTTGAACTAGGGAGTTCCTGCATGCAAGGCAGATGCTCTACCACTGAACTACAGAACTTTCTCCACATCACAGCTGAGTCATTACTTCTGGCAGCTTGTCACACTTCTGATTTCTGACTCCCCCTTTGGCGATGTGGCTGAATGTTCAAAGAGTGTGCCTTTAAAGCAGTCTCAAGCCTCAGCACCTCTCCCTCTCCCTCTCTCTCTCTTTGAAATTAAGCCCTGACTGGAACAGCTCTTGGGACCTGTTACTGATCTCTGGCAAATCACTGCCTCTCTTTTGCTTTTCAGAGAGATTACAGGTATGCCTTTTAAAATCCAGTTAGGAAATGTTCCTCCTGAATGGGTTTGACTTGAACCTAATTTGTAAAAATTACAACCAGGTCTGCTGTGAGATCAAACAACATATTAACCAGCTCACATTGTATAAAATAAAAGGCCATTAAGGTCTGTTTATTAAGCCTAACTCACTCTTGAGGAAGGGCTGTAGCTCGGGGGCAGAACTCATGCTTTGCATGTAGGAATGTAGGAGGCTGCCGTATACCCAGTCAGACCATTGGTCCATCTAGCCCATATGGTCTGTGCTGACTGCAGAGAAGTGATCCATTGGTTGGTGTCAGCTCAAAAGGATTCAATCAACCTAACAGGCTGGTGTTGGTTCAAATTCACTTTTTGCCTGCTGTCCACTGGTTTTACCAATCCTTTTTTCCCTCCCCAAAAATATTGATATTAATATTGATATTTTGAAAGGAAAATATATAAATGAAACATTGATACAATTATTGTTCTTAATATTGATATTTTAGAGGCAGATTGTTTTTGTAAAAAAAAAATCCATTTTCAAAAATCACTACATAAACATCCAATCTGCAACAATAGAGAGTAAGTGGATGAATGGAAAATTTAGTACCAAGTCCAAATTATTTGAAATTCTAGCACATCCATGGCTGATTCCTAGTGGCTCTCCAGGGTTTCAGATAGGGGTCTCTCCCAGCCCTACCTGAAGATGCCAGGGATTGAACTGGGACCTTCTGTATGCAAAGTAGATGCTCTACCACTATGCTATAGCCCTTCCCCAAAGTTCCAGATTCAGATGCTGGAATTTCAAGTTAAATGGTGAGGTAGGAAAAGACATCTGCTGCAGGCCCTGGGATGACCTGTTGGCCAGAGTAGACAATACTTGGCTAGATGGGTCAATGGTCTGACTAAATATAGAGTAGTTTCATATGTTCATGTAACACAGGTGTGGGGAACTTTAAGCCCTCCAGATATTGCTGAACTACAACTCCCATCAACCCCAACAAGCAAGACCAGTGACCAGGGATGACAAACATTTCAGAAGCCAGTTCAGGACAGGACATTGCAAAGTAAATGGAAGAGAGCAGCCTTCACCCATTTGGTGATGGGTGTAGTTCTTTGATTGGGGGGGGGAGGCAGATGAGAAGAGCATGATAGAGGTGTATAAAAGTATGCATGATGTGCCACCCTGGGCTCATGCTGGGAGGAAGGGTGGGATATAAATCAAATAAATAAATAAATAAATAATGTCGAGAAAATGAATAGAAAGGTTCTCTCCTCTCATAATCCTAGAACTTGGCGGGGGGAAGGTCACAGGAGATTCAGGACAAACAAAAGGAAATAGTATTTCACATGAGTTACGTAACTATGGAATTTACTACCACAAGATGTAGTGATGGCCACCAATTGAACAGCTTTTAAAGGACATTGGACAGACTCATGGAAGAGAAGCTATCAATAACTGCTAGTCATCATGGGGTGTGTACTACCTCCAGTACTGGAAGAAGTATGCCACCGAATATGAGTTGCTGCAGGGCACAAGTGAGGAGAGGGCTATGATGTTCATGTCCTGCTTGCAAGCTTTCCATAGGCTGGTCACTGTGAAAACAGGGTGCTGGACTAGTTGGGTATCTGGCCTGATCCAGTAGGGCTCTTCTTAACATTGGTGAATATTATTATATTATTATTATAATTTATTTATACCATGCCTTTCGGCCAAAGGCCCTCAAGGGGAGATATAGGGATGTTTATGTGTAAGTTTTCATGTGGGTAATGTTAGTAGGTATGTAAATATTCATCAGAACATAAGAAGACAGTGCTGGATCAGGCCAGTGCCCCATCTAGCCCAGCATCCTATTCTCACAGTGGCCACCCAGATGCCCACTGGAAACCTGTAAGCAGGACCTGAGCACAGGAGCACTCTCCCTCCCTGCAGTTTCTAGCAACTGGTATTCGGAAACATGCTGCCTCCCACTGTGGAGGCAGAGCATAGCCATAGTGGCTAGTAGCCATTGATAGGCTTATTCTCCATGAATTTGTCTATTACCTCTATCTATATGCTTGTTGACACTCGCAAAGAATTCCAATAGGTTGGTGAAATAAGACTTACCCTTGCAGAAGCCATGCTGGCTCTGTTTCAGCAAGGCTTGTTCTATTGTATGTTTATTTATTTTATTTATTTATTTTATTTTATTTCATTTCATTTATAAACCACCCATAACCAATGGCTCCCTAGGCGGTGTACAACATACATTATAATACAATAAGTCAACAAAAATCAATAAATATAGAATACAGATACATAATAACACAACAATATTTAAGATAACTAAAGCATTAAGACATTAAAATACATAACAGTATATTAAAATGTATTAAAATGGGTTTAAAATGCCTGGGAGAATAGGAAGGTTTTAGCCTGGCGCCGCAAGGATAACAACGTAGGCGCCAGGCGTACCTCCTCAGGGGTATCTTTAACAATACTTTCTACCAGTTTTCCTGGGACAGACATTAAGCTAACTGACCTGTAATTTCCAGGATCCCCCCCCCGGATCCCTTTTTAAAGATTGGCATTACATTGGCCACTTTCCAGTCCTCAGGTATGGAGGCAGATCTGAAAGACAAGTTACATATTTTTGTTAGAAGATGAGCTATCTCACATTTGAGTTCTTTGAGAACTCTTAGGTGGATGCCATCCAGACCTGGCGATTTGTTTTTATTTTGTCTATTATGCCTAGGACTTCATCTCTGATCACCACTATCTGCCTGAGTTCCTCAGACTCCCTTGCTGTGCAAGTTAGTTCTGGCATAAGGATCTGCCCTATATCCTCCTCTGTGAAGACAGATGCAAAGAATTTTTAACTTCTCTGCAGTCTCCTTATCCTGCTTTAGCACACTTTTGACTTCCTTGTTGTCCAAGGGCCCAGCAGCCTCCCTACATGGTCTCCTGCTTTGAATGTATTTAAATAAATTTTTGTTGGTGGTCTTTATGTTTATAGCAATGTCCTCCTCAGCTCTGTAAATAGTAACATGGAAGTTGTTGAGAAGTGCTTTGCATATAGCTTAACAAAAGTGTTTTCTAACTTTTGATACTTTTCCATTGTCTGTAGCAAATCTTCATCTGCCAGTTAGCCTACTGAATTAGAAGCAGAGTTTCCTCTACCTTCTTGTTGCTGATGTAAATATTTTGAAAGTTCCTGCTTTATTTTTTCAGGCAGTAAAAAAAAATGCTGAGAGAGATTTCTCTGTGTATTGCTTAGAGCAGCAAGTGTCGTAGGAGGCGGGCTGTGAAGTCTACAGATGGAAAGCAGATTATAAAAATCCCTCGAAAGCACATGTCAAATGTGTGATGATAATGAACCAAAATTAAACACAGTTCAGTCTGATATGAATCATTTGCTCTGGAAGTTTAACTGCAATCATATGATCTGCTATTGTTATTTTAACAAAACTGGAATTGTTGGGAAATGGCAAATACATTGTTGCTCTTGCTGTCCAGATTATTATATTGACAAGAGAAAAGCATTTCTGGAGAATGAGCATTAACAGAGATGAATTCTGCTAAAAACCAGATTGGAATTGGTGTAAATGTAAATGGACTGCCTTCAAGTCGATTTCGAATTATGGCGACCCTATGAATAGGATTTTCATGGTAAGTGGTATTCAGAGGGGGTTTACCATTGCCTTCCTCTGAGGCTGAGAGGCAGTGACTGGCCCAAGGTCACCCAGTGAGCTTCATCGCTGTGTGGGGATTCGAACCCTGGTCTCCCAGGTCATAGTCCAACACCTTAACCTCTACACCACACTGGCTCTCTGGTTAGTGATCTTTGAGCATTTCGATCTTTGCAAATTCCAATATGAACAAACTTGATCTGCACTTCCTAGATGGCAGCATGCAGTTTGGGATCTTTGCTTTTATTTAACTATATACTATATAATCTAAATAAATAAACTCATCCTGTAGATGATTTACATAAAATAATATAAAATATTCATAAGAAAATGCCAATAAAATCAACAGACTTTAAAAACAAGCAGACACAGTAAAATTATCAAAATTAGATAAAATTAACAATCTTTATACATAGTAAACAGCATGTCTGGGTAGGCTTGCCTAAGCAAAAAAGTATTTTGCAGGCATTGAAAACAGGAGAATGAAAGTTTCTGTCTATCCACCAACTTTTGCACTTCCCGAATGTTCTGAAGAAATTCTTAGCTCAAAAAAGTGTTAAAGCGGTGTATTTTCAGAAATGTGTATTTTGAGAGAAAATATATTTTAAAATACATATTTAAATGCAAAGTTTGATATGGAGTGGGTTTTCTTAATCAGATTACATCTGAAATGGGATGGAATGGATTTATGGGCAAACACATGCAAATGTGACAGTGACCAGAAATAGGGATGGTTCACCCATTGATAGTAAGGGTAGCCCATAATGCTCTAGGCCATGGTCCATAGTCTGTGGACTGGAGTGGGCAAATACATTTAGAAGGAATGGTGTGAAGACTTGAGCCTAATGAGTGACTGGAGAAATGTCATAGAAACATCAGAAACTGCCTCGCACTAAATCAGACCATTAGTCCATCTAGCTCAGTATTTTCTGTACTGACTGGCATCTGCTGTCCAGGGTTTCGGACCGTGGACATTTCCAGCCCTACCTGGAGATGCCTGGGATTGAACCCGGGCCCATCGGCATGCAAACCACATGTTCTGCCACTGAGCTACGGTCCTCTACCTCTTCTTTTAATTGATGTTGCAAACTGACGAAGGATTCTTGAGGGGCTAAAAGGCAGGATATAAATATTTTAGTAAATAATTTAAACAGTTTAAATTTAAAACACTAAGAGCATCTCAAGGTTGCCTCTCCCCACCCTCTATATCTGGTTCTTGTTCTCATGCCTGATCCAGTCTTTTTGTAAGGGTAATCAATACATTGCCACAGTGAGATGGGAGTTATGTCCCAGTAGTTTAGTCCATTTATATTCTGGTAGCAACTCACTGGAGTAAGGGTTGGGAACCTGTGGTTTTCTAGCTGTTGTTGGATTACAACCCTCATCACCCCTGACCATTGGCTGAGCTGATGGGAGCTGGAATCCAGCAACATTTCGGGATCCAAAAGTTCCCCTCCCCACTCTTCTGGCCTGGAGGAATGATGTGGTTGGTGTGAATGACATGATGACATGACATGAATGACATGATGCCTGTCCATGCTAGCATTGGCTTTCCTGGGCCCAGGCAACATTAGTGTGGAAATAAACCACCTCATTCTCCCTACCTGTTTGTTTCCTCCACCCATTGCTTCATTGCTGAAACGGCTTAGGATCAGTGCATGCAGAGACATCTCCCATGTGGCTTTGTGTGTCCAGCCGTAGTAACACCATGATTTGATTTAGTTTTGGAATACCTTGGTTTCTTACCCTGCTTGCCTCCTATCCCCTGGTTTCAGATTTGACTCCTGGCTTGTATAGCTTTGTCTTGAAATTAATCCAGAAGTGCACCCTGTTTTAATTTTGGTCCTTTGGGACCATGAAGAACACCTCAAAGAAGATAGGGGGGCAGATTCAGTAGAGCATTCAGTAGATCTCCTTCAATTTGATGCTACTCTTAGTTCTTCAGTGTTCCCATTGAATCTGCATGTGTGTACATGAGGTTAAGTCCGTCATGTCTATACATTTAGAAGGGAAGATACTTCTATCGACAAAATATGACAGAGATGATTGAGTTGAAGCATATTCACATTGATCATGCTTGCCGTCTAACAGAGTGACTTCCAACTTGACAGAGTATTTTAAGTACTCCTGGTCTGAATCACTTCATCTTTACTCTTGATTTTTATCTCTGGATTAGAGCAGTCCTGCTTATTTTATGATAATCAAGGTGATATAGAATGTCTTTATGCTATGATGAATTGGTCCAGTTTCATCTCAACTTCCCCTGCAGCCATGAAGCTCACTGGATGACCTTGGGCCAGTCACTATCTCTCAGCCTAACCTACCTTGCAGGGTTGTTCTGAGGATAAAATGGGAGGGAGGGAGATCCATGTACATTACCTTGATTTCCTTAGAGGAAGGGCAGCATATAAATATAACAAATAAATATAAGCTGGAGATGTTGAGAACTGGACCTGGTACCATCAGCATGCAAAGCTTTACCCCTTCCCTTGATGCACCACCATCACAGGTGTCCCAGGTAAGCAGAAAAGGATTCTTTGCAACAAAAATAAAAATAAAATAAAATGGGTGCATATAGCCTTCCGTCCCCCGCAGAAAGTGAAGTTGTTTCTAGCATCCTCCAAAGTGAAGTTTTGGCAAGGTGTAGGAGGACAGTTCTTCTGCCTGTTGGTTTAATGCCTGAGGCTTGCATTGTTCAGTCAATGAGTATTTGCAGGTGTTGCCATATCCATATATCTATACATTACATTTGATAATATGAAGGGGGGGAGAATGAAAGCAGTCAGAGACAAAAGGAGAATGAAGATGAATGTTAGTGTTCCCCTGGGGTTCATGGCTGAAGGAATTAACACAGCTTGGCACTCTACCCTAGCTGTGTTTGTTTCCATGGCAACAGCTACGTACATGTTTCAGACTATCTACAGTGACACAGTTGCAGAAATAGTAGCTTGCAGGTTTCTGATATTGCATCAGTGGGCAAAGCAGCACATACACTGTCTTAAGTAAGTGTAAAAGATTATTTTTACCAATCTAAGCTCTAGATTCAAATGTCTTGAGGTTAATTTTGTACAAGCTCATCTCTGGAGCCTGCATTCCACTTGGGCCCTGCAAATGGCATGGTCAAAGTTGAAAGTTGCAGGAGACCGTTCAAGAGTCTGCATTGATTTGGACAAAAATGATCAAATTGGAATGAATGTGGCTGAATGTAGATGAGGGCAATAGCTGGTGAATGAAATGCTTAGGAAGCATGTGGTCATGGCAAGGTTGCTGAGGATGTTCCTTTTTCTTGTTTTCCTTTTAACTGTGTAGACAGAGATTGCAAATTTGTTTTAGCACAATAGAGGTTGACTGCTGAACGTTCCAAGACTTCAGACTTCACAGCTGCTAATGTTGTAGATGTTTCAATCGCAAAGCTGTCTGCAGATTAGAATGATCGCTATCTGCTGATCACTGGCTTAATTTGGGACGATTTGGTGCTCCGTTGTCATCCTTGAATTCTTTTATAATTTGTGAGCCTGGGCATTAGATGACCCTGATTTGTCACTGATATTTTGCTGTGACTTCCCCCCCCCGTCTATATTGATATGACAACCGTGAGAATATGCCAAGTTATTTATATTGGTCTAGCGTTTATAATGACAAGTACACAAGCTAAGAGGACAGGTTACTTATCTGCTAATTGTGTGTGATTTCAGGCAAGTAAATTCTCAAATTCATATGAATTCTAGAGTAAGTTTTAGCTGTATAGATTTTAACAGTAACATGGAGTCTATACAATTTAGTTGTTTTGCTGTTCCATGTGCATCAATTCTTTTAATGTCAGAATATTGCAAAAAAAGAAAAAGAAACCCATGCGTTTAAGTTACTGTTTTGGTTTTCTGAGAGGTAGCTGTAAATAACTGGTTGAAGAAGGCACAATCTGGTATCTCGTAGTTTCCTTCCTTCTCCATCCCCTGGAAGCTGCCATATACAAGACAGACTATTAGTCTATCTAGCTCAGTACTGGCAGCAGATCTCCAAGGTCTCCAATAGCAATCTTTCCCAGCCCTACCTGGAGATGCCAAGGATTGAACCTGGAACCTTCTGCATGCAAAGCATATGCTCTACCTCTGAGCTATGGCCCCATGTACAGGATCCCTGCACTGGTAATCTACTTCTCCTGTTCTCCTAACCCCCCCCCACACACACAGGCAATAAGCTATATTGTTCTCATAGTTAGCCTATGAAAGTTGACAATCTCAAACAAATGTTGTACATGTCAAAAAATTCAGATATGTGCAGATGGTGACTGTTGCTAAAATGTATGATTTTTTTTCAGGAATTCACAAATGAGTCTAGAATTGTGAAAACTGGGATATATTGAATGCTAATATCGTAAAATAAATATGATTCCTCAATACTCCTGCTAATGGTGATCTGCACTGTTTTAAAGGGGATCACTCTGATCAGAGGCATAATTTCTCCCAGGTCCGCTTGTTGCATAGGAAGTGTGGGTGTTTTGCTTCAGACTTTAATTGGGTCCAGCACAGCCTCCTGAACTTCTGCTTTGCATCTAACAAGTTGCAGTTTCCAGTATGAACCTCATCTCTAGCCTGTTGTGGTATAGATTGCCTACTGCATTGTTAGTGTCTTTTTATTAGTTCACCAAATTCATTGGGTGACTTCCATTATTCACAATTGGCACAAGCACCTGGAAAGGTTAGGCCCAGAGATGTTTGAAGAGCTGACCAAGCCACTTCCTAGATCCAGTGGAGTTTCTGATTCTCTCTCCTTGCTGCTCTACATGTACTTGGTAAACCAACCAAGAGGGTGCATTCAGGGCTCTCCCCCTGCAGGTGGCGCAGACTTAAATAGGCCTGCCTACATCACTTACTGTGACAGTGCACTCGCGTGCTGCACATACCTACCATCACCCAAGATTATGCCCAGCATCTCTAATGGTTTGACGATCCTGCTGCCATCTTGGTGATGGCAGGTATGTGCATGCAGCATGCTAGCACTCTGATGAGGCAACATAGGAGGTAGGTGGAGCTGGTGGGCCTATTTAAGCCCATGCCGCCTGCACTGGGAGGGGCTGGTGGGGAGCATGACTATGCGGACCCAGGACAGTCTGGTGCCCAGGGGCCCAGTCATGCCTGGTGCCAGCCCTGATTGGCATCAACCACAACTTTGCAAAATATCTTCTTAGACTACAGAGAGCCACTGCCTGCATTTCTTTTTATCTATTTCTTAAAGACATTTATATACTGCTTCATCACACACATATCTAAGCGGTATACATAAAAATGAGCCATAAAACAATAAAATCATAATAGAATCAAGCACTACCTTAAAATGCCTTCTGGAACAAAAACAAGTCTTAATCATGCACCTGAAGTTCAACAAGGAAGATGCCTAATTTCATTTGGGAGGGAGTTCCACAGGCTTGGGCCCATTGCACTGAATGCGCGGCTTCTAGTCATTACAAGCTGTGCATCTGAGCCATGGGAGACCACCAACAGAGAATCCCCCTGAAGATCTCAGTGATCGGTCTGGGATATAAGGGATCAAGCAGTCCTTAAGATATCCTGGACCCAAGTTCTAAAGTGTCCTGTAAATTAATAGAAGGACCTTGAACCTGGCCCAGTAACATATGGGCAGCCAGTGCAAGCTTTTAAGCGCTAAAGTGGACTCCTGCTGGGAGGAAAGGAGGGATATAAATTAAATAATAAATAAATAAATAAATAAATAAATAAATAAATAGAGTTATTTGCTGGTGATAGTCTGTCCCTATTAACAGTCTAGCTACAGAATTTTGCACCAGCCGGAGCTTCCATATCAGGCACAAGGGTAGTCCCACAGACAGCGTGTTGCAATAATCAAGTCTTGAGGTTGCCAATGCATGAATGACTTCAGTCAGGCTATCCCTGTCCAAGAATGGCCATAGTTGGCACACCGGCCATAGCTGGAAAAAGGCACTCTTAGCCACCAAGGCTACCTGAGCCTCAAATGACAATAATGGATCCAGGTGCTAGGCCAGGAGTATACCCTGGCGAATGGTATCATAAGCTGCTGAAAGATCAAGAAGCAGGAGAAGAGATGCATTTTCCCCTGTCTTACTCTCAATACAGGTCATGCATCAGGGTGGCCAAGGCTGATTCAGTCCCCAAACCATGCCTGAATCCAGACAAATGAATCCAGATAGTCTGTATCCTCCAGGAATTCCTGCAACTGTTCTGCCACCATTCTTTCCACTACCTTGCCCCAAAAGGGAGCATTTGCAACTGGGCAGTAGTTACTGTGGGCTTCTTCAGGAGTGGATGTACTGCGGCTTGTTTAAGTGCAGCAGGCACCACTCAGTCACATAAAGACATGTTCATCATACCCTAGACTCACCTGGTCAGCTATTCCCCCCCCCAAAATCTTTCACCAGCCAGGATGGGCAGGGTTCAAGAGAGCAGAAAGCTGGTTGCATCAGTGCAAGAGGCCTGTCCACATCTTCACAACACGTAAACCAAACTCAATCCCATAAAATATGGGAAGGTGCTGTATTGATTGGACTGGACTTGCAAGAACTGCTATGTCTAAGGCACTATGGAGCAGCGTGACTTTATCCTCAAAGTGCCATGCAAACTGCTCACAGCATGCTACCAAGTGCTCCACAAGACCATCCAGCATTTCTGGGATGGTTAGTCTCCGGACCACCTGAAATAACTCTGCTGGATGGCACATTGAGGATGTGATGCTGGCAAAAAAGTAATTCTTCTTCACTTCCTTCCTAGGCAGAACTGTGTGACCTAACAAGTGTTGGCCACTATCTGTGCTCAGTCATCTTCCAGCCTACTTCATTGCTGGCAGCTCCTCAGTAAACCAAGGTGCAGTGCGAGCTGCGTAGCATCGGAGGGGACCCTTGGGAGTGACTGTGTTAACAGCACTCCTCATCTCCCCATCCCACAAGACCAGAGCCTCAACAGGATCACTGGCTCTATCCACTGGGAAATCCCTCGGAGCATTAAGAAATCTGCCAGTTTCCATTAGACTCTGGGGACAGACCATTCCAACAGCTCCCCCACCCCAAAGTTCACCAGGAAGTGGTCTGACCATGACAATGCCGTTATGAACACACACCCCATTCAAACCACCCCTCTCCCCACTAGGGTCTGCATCTGTGTTGGAATTGCTTTTTAATATGTTTTTTAAAGCTTTTAAAGCTTTTTTAAATAAGTTGTTTTTAAAGCTTTTTTAAAAAATGTTTTTAAAGATGTTTTGTTTTAATATGTTTTTAAGGATGTTTTGTAATGTAGTGTAAAGTCTGTTTTTATGATCTTTTAGAGTGTTTTTAGCGTATTTGTTTGCCCTCCTGGGCCCCTACTGGGAGGAAGGGCGGGATATAAATCTAATTGATTGATTGATTGATTGATTGATTAACTAACTAACAAAGTCTTGTGGGAGGGGCAGGGAACAAATTTTAATCATCACTATCCAGGGTATGCCCTGCTGTTTCTATTGGGCCAATGACTATCTGGGACAGTCCCATGGTTGCCATAGAGGCTACAAGATCCTGAGATGCCCCTGAAGAAGCCTTCCCACACGCATCTTCAAGCTCTCCCCACCACAACATACAACCACTCCAGGCTATCACAGTAATTACAATGCAGACAATAAGAATTGGGCAGACACTACTACTTATATCAAGTTGCTCAAACAACCACCCAGCTCTCACCTGGAAAACAACCAAACTCTCCCCTGTCTCTCACTCAGGGGTACCAAACCCTCAGGACTGAGCCAGTCTCACACCCTGACCAGTCCTGGGGCCACTAACATAAAGTATGGGCTAAGAACAATACAGCTTAGCACCATACCACTCATTTTCCCAAAGACAAAACATCAAATAGGGTGGTGCCCTTGTCCTTGTCACAATCCCAAAGGGACAATACTCTTAGGTGTCACCCCTTTGAAGTCAGCCCTCCACCTATGGCCCACTGTACTGCCACCACTGTTCTTATAAAGGACTACCAAGGCCCTCCCACATAACTGTTGGAACCACATCCTAAAGCTACAGGTGCAGAGTCAATGACTTAGCAAGGAGCTAAATAAATAAAAGCCACAACTGCCCAGCTATCTTACAGCAGCTATAGCTCCGAGTCTAACTGGTAAGGACTCATGGAACCACAGGGGCAGGGGAAGTCATACAAAAATATAAAAGCCTCTTCCCTCAGTCTTGTGGTCCTTACCAGGAGATAGCATCTTGTGGTGGAGATGTACAGAGAAGCTCATTTACTGGGTGATATTCCCTAAGGTCATTAGAAGTCATTAGTACATCTTTGGTCATCACTGGCTGCTTGGCAATTAACTTTTTTTTAAGTCACATATAATAAAAATAAGCAAGGAGAGATATCATGATCAAATCTTGATCATCCAATGTCTTATTGATATATTGCTCAGCATATAATATGAAGTGTGTGTGTATGTGAGAGAGAGAGAGAGATGGACAGACAGACAGACAGACTTTAATTTGTATAAGGTAGAGTGTTGGAGAGGTCTATTGCTGGGATGGCGAGAGAAAATATTGTAGGAGATATTGGCTGGAACTTGGAGTTGGGTTATGACCCTGCTTGTTCTCCTTATTCTCTCGGTGGCTCTCAATACTGTTAACCACTATATCCTTCTGGAGTATCTTGAGAAGGTGTGGGTTGGGGACACTATGGTTCAGTGCTTCTGCTCCTACTTCCAGGACCATTTCCAGAAAGTAGTTATGGGAGGCTATATTCAGCACCGTGGGACTTGTCCTGTGGTGTTCCTCCAGGTTCCATCTTTTCCCCATGCTATTTAATATCTATATGAAGCCATGGGTGGCTATCATCAGGATATTTAGAATGAGGTGTCACCAATATGTGGATGACACCCAGCTCTATCTTTCTGTTCCATCTCAGTCAGGAGAGTCAGTTGAAGTGCTAGACTTGTTCTTAGAGGAGGTGATGGGCTGAATGTGGGCCAATAAATTAAGGATGGATCCTGAAAAGACAGAGGTGTTATGTGTCTTGAATGTTCAAGTGTGTGGGCTGGGAGATGGCCTGTCCTGGACAGGGTTGCACTTCCCTGGAAGGATCAGGTCTGCAACTTGGGGGTGCTCCTGGATTCAACCTTGTCTCTGGAGGTTCAGGTGATATCAGTGGCTAAGAGTGCCTTTTTTCAGCTTTGACTGGTTTGCCAGCTACAGCCCTTTTGGCACAGAGATGACTTAGCTACTATACTCCATGTTCTGGTAAAATCTAGATTGGATTATTGCAATGTGCTCAATATAGAGCTGCCATTGAAGATGACTTGGAAACTTCAACTGGTCCAGAATGCAGTAACCAGATTATTGGCTGGGATTCTATTTAGATCTCATATAACCCCCATTTTAAAACAGATGCATTGGTTGCCAGTTTGTTTCCAGGCCCAATTCAAGATGCTCACACTAGTGTTAAAGCCTTAAAAGACTTAGCTCCAAATACCTGAAAGACTGCCTCCTTCCCTACAAACCCTCTTGGGTGTTGAGATCAGAAGGGGCCTTCTTGGTAGTTCCACCACTCTCAGAAGTTTTTTGGGGGAGGGCATTCTCTGTGGAGATTCCTTAAGTTGTGGCATTCTCTCCTACAGAGGTGCATCTGGCACTTTCACTGTACAGCTTTCATCACACCTCTTCAATGTGGCTTTTAACACTTGCCATATTCTCTGTAGTTGTGAAAGTAATTTGTTTTGAACTGTTTCTAATAATGTATTTTATATTATTGTGACCCGCCCTGCAACGCATCACCTAAACCAGCCTTTTTCAACCAGTGTGCCTCCAGATGTTGTTGGACCACAACTCCCATCAGCCTCAGCCAGCACTGCCAATGGTCAGGAAAGATGGGAGTTGTGGTCCAACAACATCTGGAGGCACACTGGTTGGGAAAGGCTGACCTAAACCAAAGCTGCCTTTGCAAATGGAAGAATATATCTGCAAATTACACCACAACAGCTGTAACCTCTCCCATTCTACACAATACTGTCATAGCATCACATGTGTGGAGTACCATGTTTGAATGGATTTTCCATAGCCCGCTATTAATGTTGCATGATTCTGTATTGATACAACAGGAATTGCCACACTGATGGGAAACATTGCAGTGTCTTTTGTTTTTAAGCAGTCCCTTTTAGTAGAACTATTATATTGCAACAGAGAGTCTTGTGATTCAAGGTATGTGTCATATATATAAAACCACTTATAGAAACAGCCTCAAGCGACATATTAAAAAATTGAAAAACCTGAAGCATTGAAAAATAGGAATGGCATTTATATTGGCATTAGACTAATTAAGTATCACACAATGGATGTGGATAACAAAGTGGATTTAAATTGCATTGGGGGATCTTTTGTTGTAAGCTGCTGTGGCTACTTATCAATAGAAGAGGAGGATATAAATATTTAATAATAATAATAATAATTCTATGTCATTAAAAAATAAAAAATCTTTTGTGATTCAAAAATACTATTTCTATCCATATGAAAGCTGTGCAAATTTATCTGATAAAACTAATAAGTAATTGATTACAATTTATTTAATCTGTTTGCAGCCTTCATGGTTAGAGATTTTGAAAGGCACACATGTAAAGGCTCTACACTACTACTTTTTCAAGGGCCTAATGAACCTAGAATATGGATTTGACCATACGATTTGCAACAATGAGCTGACACAGTGGTTGTTAGGAGCAGATGATATCAGTACTTGTGTAGTGGCACCAGGATACAAGGTGCCTCTGCACTAACTGTGGGTCAGATTCCAGCCTCAGACTCAGTGCTGGTCCCATAGTAACTGTTGTCTCCCAGGGCCCATGCTTCCCATCCCAATCACGGTACACTGTCACTGTGCAATTCAAGTTGCTTATTTGGGGCTGGGTTACTTCCATGGATTTTCAGGTTATTCCTGATGTCTTGTATGGATGCAACCATATGCTGCTAGTTTAGAAAGCATCCAAGAACTTGGGAGATTTAAATCATGGAATCATAAAACAGTAGAGTTGGAAGGGGTCTATAAGGTCCTCGAGTCCAACCCCCTGCTCAATGCAGGAATCCAACTTAAAGCATACTCAACAGGTGGCTCTCCAGCTGCCCTTGAATGCCTCCAATGTTGGAGAGCCCACCAGCTCCATAGGTAGTTGCTTCCATTGTTATACTACTTTAACAGTTAGGAAGTTTTTCTTGATGTTCAGCTGAAATCTGGCTTCCTGTAACTTATTAATTTATTATTTAATTTGTATCCCACCCTTCCTTCCAGCAGGACCCCAGGGCAGCAAACAAAGCATTAAAAACACTTTAAAACATCATAAAAACAGATCTTAAAATACATTTTTTATTTAAAATTTTATTTAAAATACAGTTTTTAGTTTAGAGAAAAGACAGGTCAGAGGAGACATGATAGAAGTGTATAAAATTATGCATGGCATTGAGAAAGTGGATAGAGAAAAGTTCTTCTCCCTCTCTCATAATACTAGAACTCGTGGACATTCAAAGAAGCTGAATGTTGGAAGATTCAGGACAGACAAAAGGAAGTACTTCTTTACTCAGCGCATAGTTAAACTATGGAATTTGCTCCCACAAGATGCAGTAATGGCCACCAGCTTGGATGGCTTTAATAGAAGATTAGACAAATTCATGGAGGACAGGGCTATCAATGGCTACTAGCCATGATGGCTGTGCTCTGCCACCCTAGTCAGAGGCAGCTTGCTTCTGAAAACCAGTTGCCGGAAGCCTCAGGAGGGGAGAGTGTTCTTGCACTCGGATCCTGCTTGCGGGCTTCCCCCAGGCACCTGGTTGGCCACTGTGAGAACAGGATGCTGGATTAGATGGGCCACTGGCCTGATCCAGCAGGCTCTTCTTATGTTCTTATTAAAACAAAACAGCGTTAAAAACATTTTTTAAAAAACAACTTTAAAAAAGGGTTAAAAACATTATTAAAAAAAAAAATTGAGCAATTCGAACACAGACGCAGACTGAGATAGGTCTCAACCTAAAAGGCTTGTTGAAAGAGGAAAGTCTTCAGAAGGCGCCGAAAAGATAGCAGAGATGGTGCCTGCCTAATATTCAAAGGGAGGGAATTCCACAGGGTAGGTGCTGCCACACTAAAGATCTGTTTCCTATATTGTGCAGAACAAACCTCCTGATAAGATGGTATCTGCAGAGTGCAGTGATTGACTGGGTATATAAGGGGTAAGACAGTCTTGAGCCCATTATTCTGTCCTGCACTCTGGGATGATCAAGAAGAGATCCTGGCCCTACCCTGTGTGACAACCTTTTAAGTACTTGAAGAGTGCTATCATCTCTTCCTTCAGTCTTCTCAAGGCTAAGCATGCCCAGTTCTTTCAGTCTCTCCTCACAGGGCTTTATTCTAGTTCCCTGATCATCCTTGTTGCCCTCCTCTGAACCCGTTACAGTTTGTCTGTATCCTTTTCTAAGTGTGGTGTCCAGAACTGGATGCATTACTCAAGATGAGGCGTAACCAGTGCCAAAGAGAGGGAAACTAGTACTTCACGTGAAGTGGAGTCTTTTGTTCAAATCAAGGCCCATGAAGGATCCATTGCATGGTGTTTGTGGCAGAATGATGCTTAAGTCTTGGCAAAGAGTGGGTTCAGGAAGACAGCAGAAATGAGCACATAATGCAAATCAAGAGTCCAGAGTGGCAGGCTGGCAAAGTTTTGGGATCCCAGACTGAATACAAGGCTAAGGACAGCAAGAAGGCAGCCCAGAGTTTTCCTTCAGTAGTGGTCAGAAGCTTACTGAGAGTGACACAGTGTTGCAGGAAGGTGTGTGGCCCTGCCAAGGCCTCTGTGATATCCTGAGGAAATAAACTCTTGGTCAAAGAGGCTACCCAGCAATTCTCAGGCACTGCAGCAATGCTGGTGAGGCTTCCTGGGTGACACAGGAAAGATGCCAGAAGTTAAGAGAGTTTCTGGGGAGCTGTAATTGTTAGCAGAGAATGTCAGCAGACAGACATTCATGGAAAAGAGGGGGAAGCATGATCCTTTTGAGGGTTCTTGTTCATAATCTGGGGAGGCCTTTGGAAGAGACAGTAGCCTGGGAGCTGCTTCTTAAGATAGTTCAGGGAGACAGTCTTGGGTTCTTGGTGTCTCTGATCTAGTCCTCCAATGATGAGGTTTCCATTTCTGGGTCCAGGACCACAAGAGCCAGTGAAACTGCATGGCTCAGAGCTTGGAAAAGTTACTTTTTTGAACTACAACTCCCATTAGCCCCAGCCAGCATGGCCACTGGATTGAGCTGATGGGAGTTGTAGTTCAAAAAAGTAACTTTTCCAAGCTTTGCCCATCCCACATCTGATTTCAGTTCTGCAGCTGAAGCAGCCTGTAAGAATTCTGTTGCTGGGACGCTGGCCCAAGGAACAGGCTCTGTTTACTTAATTATCCAAATGAGAAAACTTAGATACAGCATATGGAGTTTGCTGTAACTATCTCCTTGCACACAGCCTAGGCCCCTAATACTTTGCTAGCTTTTCTGGACTTCAGGTTTGTGCTAAGCATAATAATATTACATCGAGTTAATTTGTGTTGACTGCAAGCTCAATGATAACTGACTTTTTGCCCTTGGAAATTCTGATCCAGCTTTTCACTCCTGCATCTTTTAAATCTCGGCATGGAAAGTTCAACAGAAAACAGTGCAGCCCCTCTGTTTGTTTACGTAACTGATGCAGTCGTAGCCTGCCTTTTTAGTGATGTCTAATAGTTTGCTTTACATTAGACTGCAGCCCATTAGTTAAATATGAATTCTGAGGAAGATACATCATTTTTATAAGAGAATGAATTTAGTGCAATTTTTCTTAACAATTTCACATAATTTAGGTGTACCCACATTTTTCCTTTAACTGCAGAATGTTGCTTAGTTCACTTGTATGAACCATCTGGATTCCCTGGGATAGTTCACCTTGGGCTATGCCAAGGATCACCATCTGGGACCCTGCAAGCACCATGACACCCATGAAATCCTTCATTGGTGCCTCCAGTCAGGAGCCCCAGACTCTGAGTTTTCTTTTTAAAAAGGTAGCAATAATTAGGAAAGGTATTGAAAATAAAACAGCCGATATCATAATGCCGTTGTATAAATCTATGGTGCGGCCGCATTTGGAATACTGTGTACAGTTCTGGTCGCCTCATCTCAAAAAGGATATTATAGAGTTGGAAAAGGTTCAGAAGAGGGCAACCAGAATGATCAAGGGGATGGAGCGACTCCCTTACGAGGAAAGGTTGCAGCATTTGGGGCTTTTTAGTTTAGAGAAAAGCCGGGTCAGAGGAGACATGATAGAAGTGTATAAAATTATGCATGGCATTGAGAAAGTGGATAGAGAAAAGTTCTTCTCCCTCTCTCATAATACTAGAACTCGTGGACATTCAAAGAAGCTGAATGTTGGAAGATTCAGGACAGACAAAAGGAAGTACTTCTTTACTCAGCGCATAGTTAAACTATGGAATTTGCTCCCACAAGATGCAGTAATGGCCACCAGCTTGGATGGCTTTAATAGAAGATTAGACAAATTCATGGAGGACAGGGCTATCAATGGCTACTAGCCATGATGGCTGTGCTCTGCCACCCTAGTCAGAGGCAGCATGCTTCTGAAAACCAGAAATCAGCCACTGGCCTGATCCAGCAGGCTCTTCTTATGTTCTTATGTTCTTAGAAAAACATGCCAACACCTGAATAATCTGATTTACCAAGTTGACTATTCTAGTATAAATCACCTATCAGCCACATATCCAAATATTTATATGCTTTTACTAGAATCAGTCAAATACTACTGAGATAATGAAATTAAAAATGTATCCTATTTAATAGACATTCTGGTTGTCTTTTTAGTTGTAGTTATACTAAGTACAGTACGTATATTTCACAGCTTTCCAAAGACCTTAAAAAAAACAAGGCAGACACATATGAAGCAAATTTAGTGCAATTTTTCTTAACAATTTCACATAATTTAGGTGTACCCACATTTTTCCTTTAACTGCAGAATGTTGCTTAGTTCACTTGTATGAACCATCTGGATTCCCTGGGATAGTTCACCTTGGGCTATGCCAAGGATCACCATCTGGGACCCTGCAAGCACCATGACACCCATGAAATCCTTCATTGGTGCCTCCAGTCAGGAGCCCCAGACTCTGAGTTTTCTTTTTAAAAAGGTAGATGTCTAGCCCTCCTAGAAAGAAAGTTATGAAGCAAAATGTGCAGGTACCCTTCTTAGCAATTTCTGTTGCTAAGAAATTCTGGCTGCTCCTGCCTGTCAGTGTTATTAGCCAATGATTGAAGTCAGAACTGTGACTGATAAGTGAGTTGTTTGGACACCAGACAATAGGAATCCCTGAAGTCCTAAAGAGCAGCTGTTTTTCCCTCCCCTTTAGTGTGTTTTTCTTGCTGCTGTTTTATTTTCTAGTAATCCTTGGAATCTCTTTAGTTTGCCCTTCCTTTTTTCCTAGCAATGAGGATGCAATTTCCTGTGGTGGGTTCATCTGAGATCAAGGTACTCCCTATAAGTTATTTTCTGAAAATACTACTACACAATAAGTGTGGGTGGACATTAAAGAATCCCCTCCCCAAATGCAAAATGTGAAAACTTTGCAGAGAGGCTTAGGCATGTCTCCTGTTGTGCAGGAGCTGACATCAAGGCACTCAATAAGAATTCACTGTATAAACCTACTGTACAATGGTACAATGGGGGCTTACTCCCAGGTAAGTGGGAACAGGATGGCAGCTATGCTTTGGTTTAGGACTACTATTGGGAAAAACAGAGTTCTTGTGCCTTTAACAGCTGTATCTCCACAATCAGGACCAGCAGGACATAGCTGATTTCCCATGGTAAACATGAAATTGTCCATGAAGGGTAGGGGTGGAGAGAAGCCATAATAACTATAATTGCTCTAATTTTGTGTTATGCCATGCCCCCCATGGCAGCCATGTTGTATTATGCCACACCCTATGACAGTCATTTTGTGACTGGCACCTACAGCACTCTATCACAATTCAAAATGCGATTCCTATTCCAAAAAGTTTTGTGACTCCTGGACTATAGTGTGCCCACTGCCCTTCCCATTGTTCACAGAGGAAGCAGAGGCACCTACAGGTGGGGCAGTTATGTCGAGGCAAGACAGACTCTGTCAGAACTCTGAACAGAGCACTGGGGGGGGCTGGCTGCAGCATTCCTACCTATACAAGAGAGAGCTGTTGCCTCAGCAAGATGATGAGACCTTCCGAAGGCAAGCTAGTATGGTTCCTGCCATTGGCCCTGTCCCCTCTGAGGAGCTGCCTTTAGCCTTAAAGAACTTTCTCAGTTTGGCAACCACTGGATCCTGTGGTGTGGAAGCAATGGGGGATGTCCTGGGAGTGTGTCTTCCAAGCCTGAGGAGTCCAGCAAAATAACATCTTCCAGCATGGAAGGTCGGGGAGTGGGGGAGACAATAATCAGTGAAGAGGGCCTCCTCCTCATCCACCACTGTTTCCAATCTTGTGTGGGATTGAGGTCAGAGAACATCAAATCCATTCTCCCACATTGGTATCTGTCAGCTACTGGGAGTTGCTGGGGGACAGCATGGGGGGAAAGCCTAAATGGTGTGGATCAGAAGTACTGGACATGTGTCTTAAAAGTTGCAGCCTCAAGGGGAAGGATGTATAGAACAAAACTTTTTGTTGAAAAATTACTCTCTCATTACTTAAAAACTGCAATGAACAAGCAGAGGCATTTCTTATATTTTGCTTATTATAACCTCCTTGTGAAGCTGTACAAGTAGAACCTTAATATGGAATAAGATTAAAATATAATCAATGGTATACATGTAAACATATTTGCTACATATTGGAATAGCAATAGAAAACAACAAAAGACATCAAACAATGGAATGTTTAGACTTCAGAGTAGAGTTTTACCCCTCTTGAAATATTTGATTTCTTTTCTCTTACCCCTCTTAAAATATTAGATGTTTCTCTCTCTACCTCTATGGATATTAGAAGGAGACGCAGGTACATTTTCTCATGTGAACTATTAAGCTCTCATGTTACTGGTGTTCTCTTACACCGTCTCCCTTTGTCTGTGGTTTTCAACCTTCCAAGAACAGTTTCCACATCAATATGTCTGTCAAGAAACTCCTGAATATTTGCCATAATCAGAATATTCTGCACAATCGGAATATTCTGGAGCATCATCCTGTTCCTGGCTGGTGCTCACAGGGAGGTTCTGGCATACTGTTAATATGAGATCAGAACCACGGTCAGCTCACTGTGGAGCTAATTAGTGAGTTGGGGTGGCTACAAGACAATCCAGAGTGGTAAACTTGGAGTGTTCCTCCAGCAACAGATTGGAGCAAAGTGCAAGCTTAAATAACTCTGTTGCAAGTTGGTGACCAGCAGAGCATTGTGCTGCCTCTGAATATGGTATGGCCATAGGAGTGGTTCCCTCCTACACTTCAGAGGAGTCATTGGAATTAGAGAAGGGGGCAGAGATACTTCTTCAGGCAGAGCAGATAGAGGTAGTAATGGGATCCTCGCCCATGGAATCTTTGGAAAGGCAGCTATTTCTCAGGCTCTCACTGGGGTTGGTTCCTGCACCCAGTCTTCCTCATCTTCCATATAATCAAATTATTTCATCTCACAGCAAGACCTCCACATCTTCAGTCATGACAGGGATGCTCTAGCACAATGCGTTCGGCTTACATGTGTTAGCAGCCAGATTTCTTGGACTCTTGATCCACTTGAACTGACAGTTTGCTATAGAAGAAGGGTGGGAAACCTCATTCCTTCCAGATGCTGTTGGACTACAACTCCCATCAGCCCCAGCCAGCATGGCCAATTGTCAGGAATAATGGGGCTTGTAGTCTAAAACATTTGGAAAACCACAGTTGTTCCCTAGCCTGTAAGCCCCTAGGACAGGCACATCACTCTCCAATGAAACATACACTGCAGATTGAAAATGTTCATGTCTTTCAGAGAAGCTTGTCATCCATTACTGATCTCTTCATTGAGAACCCCCAAAGTTCTCTGGAACACAGTGTTTGAAAACCACTTCCTTAAGTAAAAAAAATGATTAATACCAGTTCAGTCCCCAGTCTCTTGTAAGTGTTGCTTATATCAGCCACTGGGAATGTTTTACTAAATTTATTCCTTGTCCTAATGGTACCTTTGCCATGGCACCTTGGTTGCACCTAATTCCTGCAGTGGTATACCATCATAAGTGGGATGATGTGTCAAGGGATGTCTGAGCAAAAAGCATTATGCATTAGTGCAAAGGCGTGAGTTAGATGATCAGGATTCCATCCAGCTCTATCATTCTATGATTTGAAAAAAGCATATTTTAAGGTATAGATTGAATGAGTTGTTCGTGCAACACTTATCAATGATCCCATGAACCAAGGCTCAATTCCTGGATAGCTGCCTTTCATTGGATGATCTATGAGGACATTGCATGGATGACCAATTCCAGCAATATCTTTGCATGTGCAGGAAACCATGGCACAGATGCAAAATGTTACACTACAGTTGACTCAAAGCTGGTGGAACTCTGGCCATTTGACCTCAAGTGGGCAGGCTTAAAACTGTTTATATTCAAACTGTGTGTTAGTACACAGCTTCTCAGCTATTTAAGCTTACCCCATTTTCACCTTTGTTCAAAGGAGCTCAGTGGTTAAGAGGATGTAAAAGTCTCTTAGTTTGGTCACCAGCATTTCCAGTTAAAAGGATCCGGTAAATAGGTGAAGGGAACAACCTCTGCCAATGACCTTGGGGAGGTGTTTCCAGTCAGGGGAGAGAGAGAGACCAGACATCTGGCCTGGTATAAGGCAGCTTTCAGTGTTGCTAAGTCTACCTGGTTCTCTTTGAATTGCACTTTAAAAGACATGTTGACATTATGTGCCAAGCAATCCAAACCCCTGGCCAGAAGCAGTGAGGCTTAACAGAGCAACATAGCCACCACCCTATTCATAGCCTTACCACTCATGCTGGCCACAGCAGAAGGTGGGCAGGAAAAATTGCTATTTTGCTGTGCCACCCTCCCAGCCTGGCACAATGAAGAGGCCCAGATCAGGTAGGTTGCACTAGATCCTGTGCAGGGCAGGCATGTTGAGGCACTCTACACTTGTGGAGCACCACTACCAGTGAAACACCACCACCAGTGAAGCAGGTCTGGCACCAATGGTCAGCCACATCAGGCACTGACTGAGGTTACAAGGGCCCCTCACCAGCCTGATCCAGCCATGCCACCATTCACCACCTTCCCTGCCAGTTTCTTGAATACTTTTCAGTGATGGATGCTGCTGCCACTTTTGCAGTGTTCCCACCTGTGGTAACTTTCTACCATTTCCCCAAAATGCAGTGTCCTGGTCCATAGATTTATGAAATGTATTGATTTCTTGGTTCTGTAGTGCAGGTAACATAAAACAGTGGACGGTCACCATAGATAGGAGCTGAATTTAGCTTCTGTTCAAAAGCACTGCTGCCCATCTACTATTGCAGCATGTCTGGAGGGCAGTGAGTGGTGCCATCACTACTACCAAATCAGCAGCAGAGGAAGAATGGGAGCTGCCACCATGACCACCTCAAGCAGGGCTGGGACCTGCCCTGGATTGGAGGGTGCAGGGGGATTGTCAGCACTGTGTCAAGGACCCTTTGAACTCTGGTGCTGGCCCTGGAGCAGAGCCAAGGGGGGCTGAGTGGAGCGACACCTCTGCCTCATCCAAACCCCATACAGCCCAACAGATCATAGGTTTGGATTGCAGCCCTAATATACATAGAGCTGAACTGAAAAAGGAGGGCATATTTAGTAAACATTTTAGCTCACACACACCCTTAAAATGCACACCCCCTTTTTGGCAATATTTGAAGGGTTGAAAGGTGTTTCCTCTGACAGACGTGCAGGCACCTTGCCATAGCATTCCTCTCTGGTACTTGGCATTCTAAGAGAGGTGTTTGAGACACTGACCTCATTTCAGCCCTGATCAGCTGTTGTTCAATGCTAATTTTTTGTTTGAAAATGATTATTCTTTCTCCAAGTAACAGTGACAGGAAGTTTTGTTTTGTTTTGGGATTTTCTGCAGAGAAATCAGGGTGTTTTTTTCACACAGTGTTCATTTCTGAACATTCAGCCTAAATACATCTAATAACATTTGATACCAGTAGCAGTGATACCTAATTAATATCAGCAGTGGCCTTACAAATGATTCCCTGAAAATCACCAGCAAGAACACCAAAGATGTATTCACAGTGATGTCTCCAATTATAATTTGGTTGCAATTGCTCATTTCATCTATCTCTTTAATGAGCAGGTTCATTTTTTCAGAGCCTGAGGAAACAAACAAACTGGGGCCACACTGATGTGCATAATCCAAAGAACAATCACAAAGACCTCATTCTTCCCCACTAATTCCATTTCCTTTTCCCCCCTGAGATTTTAGCTCAAATGCTTCCATGAATGATAGCAGTAATACATGCTGATGTAAAAACTGGTTTTGCAATGCATTTTTTTAAAAAAAACTGTCATTTATTTGTTAGCCAACATTAAACTTGAGAGAGTACCTTTTACCTGGAATCCTTGTTTTTCAGAATATACTTCTCCTCTTGCCAGATAAAAGGTTAAAGTGCAATCCAGGTTTCAGAGAGGGATGCCTCATTAATCTGTCTGCCAGGTGCATATGGAAACAAATTAGCAAATGGTACATCTGGGATTGAACTATGGCAGAGATGATAAATTATTGCCATCTTCCATGGTTGTATTACTGAAGCATCAGTGGGTCCTCACTGAAAGGCTGATCACATAAAATCACCATGGTTCTGGAATTAAGGCAGCATTTTAGGTAACATAAGCAATTTTTAAAGATTCAGAGGCCAATTTTTATTAGATTTTTGATGGGCTACTGTCTGTTTATACATGTATGTGCATGACAGCAAATATTCCTAAACAGCCCTTCCATCTTTCTGTCTCTATACAAGATTTATACACCTTTACTTCCTCTACACTTAGACTTTTAGCATTATGCTTGCAACGTTCAATGCCATTCTGGGGTACACTTGCCTGCTGTCACTAACCCCAGACTATGACTGGAGTTTTTGACCCAAGGGTTATCATGTAAGGGTGGGTGAGAAATGCTCATCTCAGTCATCTTCTCTGGCAGACATCTTTGCACTGGAACAGGAAACTATTAAGTTGGTCAGCATGTAGAAATTGCCAACAAGCCGTATTGAGGAGCTGCCATTATCTGCTTGGTCTCATACAAGCCTCCCAGGGTTACTCATGTTTGAATTAGGGATGTTGCAAGCATTTAGGTAGGGGCACCCACAAAAGCAAGTTGGACTGTTCCCTCCCCCTCTCAGGGCCAATGGATGACAAGGAAGAAAAGGGAGAGGAGACAAAGACAACATCAGAACCTGCTCCAGTCAGACTGTCCCCTCCCCACCACAGGGCCAACTGAGGTCACAACTGCACCTTACATTTTAAGTACTATCATACCACTTTAAACAGTCTTGGCTTCTCTCAAAGCATCCTGGGAACTGTAGATTGATAAAGATGCTGGGAGTTGTTAGGAGACCCCCTTATGGAACTACAGTCTGAGTTTCCTTGGAACAGGGATTGACACCACTCTGGGAACTGTAGCTCTGTCAGGGGGTCTCCTAACAACTCTCGGCACCCTTACTTAACTACACTTCCCAGGATTCTTTGAGGGAAGCCATGAATGTGGGACAAGAGTGCTTTAAATGTATGGTGCGGTTGTGGCCTGGCACCATCTGCTTTGCAGGAAGGAACATCTGGTGTCAGCTCCTGCTTCTGTGGGGCTGGTTGTTTTGTTTTGTGAGCATGTGGTTCTTGATGTCTCTGTTGTGTTTTATAAATGTTGTTAGCCACTTTGAGGACCCTAGTCAAAAAGCAGGACAGAAATCTACTCCGGAAACCAAGCAGAAGTACCCCTAACTGGAAGGCTCACCAGCAGGATTGAGGGAAGCAGCACAGCCCTACTTACAGGATCTGGCTTCTCTTGATTTTGCAGGGTGCTGCCAAGGCTTCCCTTTCTCCCAGGGTGCTGAAACTTATCTTGGGTCAGGGAAAGGAAGAGAGGGCAGTGGGTACTTCCCAGGATCCAGTAGAGCATCTTTTCATGCCAGGGACTGAGCTTCTATGACCTGTTCTGGTCATAGCAGAACAAGGATGCTCCTGACAAACAAGAGGCCTTTTGAGCTTCTGCCCCCAGTCTTGGGTTTCTTTGGATTCCTCAGGTATTAATGATAACATGCAATAAATAGCCTAAAAAGTTTTCAACAAACCTTTTGTTGGAGAACTGCAAGGTCTTAAAGGACCAAGCCTCTGGCCTTCTGACTGGGCCTTCCCTGCACCATGGACTGGTGAGGTAGTGTGAGAGAAACTTGGTTTCTTGGGCCCAGGCAAACACATCCAAGAGATTCCTGGCTCTGTTTCTACAGGCCAGTCTGCCAGTCTTTGGTTTTGTGGGCACCTGATCACAAGTATTGGGGCTGAGGGCCAGGAACCTGGTCCACCTCTTTAGTCAGTGGCTCTGTAGTCTCTGATTCAGTGTCTTGGTCACTGTAGGATTCTACAGTCATGACACCACCAGTTTCAGAATTCACAGCAGGAAACTGATAGGATGTGCATCATTTCCTTAGCAGCTTTTGTCCCCCCCCCCCCAATTATTGACAAGGCATCTGATAGGTGGCCACACAGAATGTTCTGTTTCAAAACAAGCCTGTTGAAAACTCTTTAGGCTATTGCATGTTATCATTAATGCCTGAACCCCAAAAACCCCAAGATATCTTTATATATTTTTTTTTCTGGAGGGCCCTCCAGACTAGCATGTGTTTTGTTTTGTTTTGCATTTATATATTCTACAACTTGCAACTGATGCAATAATTCTGAATTGGTGTTGAATTTTTACTGGGCTGTCCACACATCCTTCTACTTTATTAGTTGTTCTGAGATGCTTCCCTAATATTATTGCATTATTGCCATCTGGGGGAGTACTCTTGCGCTATAGCATAATAAGAGCTGGACAAAAAATAACCTGGAACTTTTGTGGTATAAAAAGTTAACAGGATTTTATCCAGAAGTTACAGGACATGTACTGATTGGAAATGAAACTGTATTCTGCTGCAAAACTTTTGCAAGCACAAATAATATTGAAAGCGAAATTGTGTATAGCCATCCTAATACCATCATGAATGCACAGTAAAAAGGATGTCTGGAGGGGCCCTGAATCTAACTGAATTTACAGCAAATCCTTTTTATGAGTTCCGTTAGTGCATGTAGGTAAGGAGTAGGATAGTGCGTACTCTTACCCACAGGCCACCCTCTCACCTGTTATATACATTCCTCACAAAGAACTTCCATCCGGACAATTTATTTATTTATTTATTTTCACCCTTCCTTCAATCAGACCCCAAGGAGGCTAGTAACTTGAACACAGCTCTCCATCCAAGGCTCCTGCTTTAATTACTGTGTTGTTTTAATTGTGCATAGTCTTATTGTACATTTTAAATTATGGATGTTTGTATTTTAATGTTTATGAAACTAGTTTTTATGTTATATATACAGCTTAGAAGCTTATGTTGGCATTAAACAGTATGTACATTTTAAAAAATACAACAGCATGCCATAAATAAAACCATAATAAAAAACTATAAAATCCCAATTAAACAAAGGAGGAGCCCAGGGTGGCAAACAAAAGCACTAAAGCACTTAAAAGTACCACTACAGAAAATAAGTACCATAAACAGGGCATCACCACCAAAAATGCCCTGTCTCATCACTAGTCTATTGACCTTTCCAACCGACAGGACGAGCAGGGCATCTCCATTGATCGTAATACATGGGTTGAGTGGTAATGGGGAAGGCACTCGTTTAAGTACTAGGTCCAAGGTAGTCTAAGGATTTATATACAAAATGTATGTATGTGTTTAGGGAACCTATCAGAAGCAAGTTCCCTAACAGTGTGTGCAGTCTTATGTTCAAAGGTTTTTCACAAGCTAGGGTGAATATATGTAGAGGAAGGCAGACTCTCTGGATTCAGTCCTGCTCCCTCCACTCTGTGTGTTTGACTTTATTGATTTATTTTATAAGAATATTTTTCAGCTGCTAATTCGTAAGAATATTGTCAAAATATCATGGTAGTGTACAACAAAACCATTTAACAGCATAAGATTATAAAATCATACAGAACAAAGAACCAATGCTGACTGGACACGGCATATAGATTGTACACACATGTAACATACACATATTTCTTCACCATGCACAAGATAAACTGTAATAGAATTATAAGTTTGAACAGGTAGGATTTTCTCATCCTCCAAAGTACATCTCAACATTGGCATACATTCTGCACTTGTTCTTGTTGTCGGTACTCTTATTATTCTTTCAGAGGTTTTACCTGGAAGTTTCTTTAAGACTGTCTACAGGATGTTCATAAAGAAATCAAGTCAAGCAACAAGTGTGGGTCTTTTACAGTGCTCTCCTATATATGTCTATTCAGATGTAAGTTTCATTTAGTTGGAAGGGGCTCCAGGTAAGTAGGTATAAGAGTGCAGCTTTAGTCCTGCTTGAACTGTCTTAATTGAAGGTCTGGAATATAATGCCAAACGAGTCAAAGGTAAGACTAACCATTGAATGAACTGATCACTGTTTAGCTTACTTGAAGAGAAAACTATGCAAATGGTAAGAGTGTGTATGTGTGTGTTTTCAAATTCATAAAGAGAACAAACCAAAGGAATAACATTGTGAATGGAAGTTTCTAGTCACAGCTAATAAACCGTTCAAGAGCAACTGTCTCAATATCCAGCATTTAAGTGTGCATTTAAGTTGTGCTCTGGGGGCAAAATAAACTTGCCAAGAGAAAACATTATAATAATTTATGTGTATTTATAAGTACAAAGTTATGGTCCTGGTGCAGTTTTCTTTAGCAAATGGCTCAGAATATGCAAACCATATTGATGAGTTCCTTTTGAGAGTAATATAGCTGATAGAAAAGGCTAAATCAAGCTTGTGTAATTTCCACATTCAAAACTGAAATTTGATGCCATGTTTAGTAAGTGTGAAAGCCAATTTAACAGATTGTTCAGTGTCTGATAACAAATGAGTCTCAAATTTTTGGTTCTTTTCACAATATTTGTAGCATGTTTTATTTGGGTTTGGATTTACTGTGGATACTTGTTCAATCTGTCTAGAGCCACATTCAACAATATAAATTGTACAGTTTCCATCTCTGTGCAGAAACAGCTCAAGTTGATTCACAATAATTAACTTGAGTTGAGAAGAAAAGTAAATTTCTTAGAGAGAATTAACAAGTTGAATACATGAGACTGTCTTTTGTTTTTGGTTAAATGGAGTAGGATGCAAATTCCTGTTTATATGGATCATCCTCTTGAGATTGTGAGTGCTTCTCCCTACTCCCTGGTTTAGCATGATGAAGCCCTAATGCCTCTTTTCTGTCACTAGGTGTCACTATTATACTGTTTGTGTATATAACAGCACTAGAGCAGAATCAAGTGACAAAACATAGAACAGACCCAATTTACATTCAGACTCTGGGAGAGAGACAAAAATCACTCAAATTCTCTATATGAGACTATAGTTCTCTTATCAAAATAAAGAAGCCATATGAAAAAGCCAATGGTAAACAATCTCATGAGAAAATATTAACCAAAAAAAAGGACTACTCAAAAGTGTGATAGGCATTTTCAACCATATAGGCTTGAGGGAAGAGTTAAAAAGTTATTTGGCTAGTTACAAAGTCAGGAGGAGTTCTTGGACCTTATTGCCTCAGGCTGGAGGTGTGTGTAAGTGTGGGGGAGATTCCATGTTTGAAGAACATGGGGAGGCATCTGTGCTAAACCTTTACCTACAAAGGTAAAATTTACATTCATTGCTCCACCCACTTTTGCTTCAAGTCTTGCTTGTCACTGATATGTGGCCCTCAGAAGGTTGTCCAGAGGGAATGTAGCCCTCAGGCTGAAGAGTGTTCACCACCCCGGCCTAAAAGTGTGAGTAAGACACTGTGGGAGTTCCCTTTCCCCCTCTCAGGTCTGTTTTCTGCTTTTGTCCCCAGCCAGTTATATCCAACACATATAAATCTTGCGGAAGCTTACATGGACAAATATTACATCCTTCTGATTTTCCAGTACCGATCCATGAGCAAGTGCTGGCAGGAATCTACTGCAACCTTGCCCATACAACTTTCAAATAAATAAATTTAAATGTTTTATAGTATGCAAAAATAAATAAATACTTTTAAATTTCTGCATCCAAACTCTTTGCCAAGAAAAACTGAGCTCTTCAACATGTATAAATTGTTGCCCCAGCCATTGACAATTCACTTCTCTGGCTTCTGAGATTTCTGCAGACATTGACCACAAACTTTCAGCTACATTCTCACAATCACCTTCTAATGCAAGATTTCTGAACATCTGATGTGGATAAGTAGCACCTTTGTAGATATGAGAAACAGTAGCCAATACAGTGTAAGAAAGATGTGGCTGTACAAGCCAAAAGTCCCAATTCCATAAGTACGGTGAGATAATGTGGATCCTGCTTTGGTTATTCTGTTTCATTATTTTTAATTGTATGGTATGAAAGTACCCATCACTCAGGGTATTAGCTCCAAGAGACAACCAAATAGATCAGAACACAGAGCAGTAAGAACACATATGTTGCAGGGTTTTTGAATTCTTTTGCTGCAGCTCATCCTTTGCCTGGGGCTCTCACGTTTTGCATCACTGATAAGTGGCTATACAAATGCATCACAGACAGCTAGGAAAGGATGACTTAATATTTATTTTCCAACCCATAGCTGGTGTTCCTGCTTTATCCTGTAGATCAGCTAAAAAATGGCTGTGCAAATATCAGTTCCTGAGAAGCAAATTGCTTTCACTCAGTGGTTATCATGGCGATCAAGGCAAGAAAGCAGTTTATGGCCCTGCCGATGTTGTTGGACTACAACTTCCACCATCCCTGACCATTGGCCATGCTGGCTGAGGCTGATGGGAGTTGGGAATCTAAGAATTTCTGGAAGGCCACAGGTTCCCCATCTCTGGTTAAGCTTTGGCATTGTCAGGGCCGTAGGCAGCTGCTGATTGAGAGCTGGTAACGCAGAATGAGGAGCTGCAAATTGCTGAGAGTTGGGACTAAACTAGAAGTGCCATTAAGCATGTAATTGGCCCTTGCATGTTTGGTTTGTGCATATTAAATACCAGCCCAGTTGGGGATTGGGCGGGCAGGGTCTGGATCCTGACAATGGCATGTAGCTCAGTAGCAGAGCATTAGTTTGCATGCAGAAGGTCCCAGGTTCAATCGCTTGCATCTCCAGACAGGACTGAAACCCTGGAGAGCCACTGCCAATCAGGGTAAAGACAATACTGAGCTAGATGGACTAATATAATTATAAGGCAGCTTCCTGTGTTCCTTAAGGAGGTGCAACTCCAGAGTTTTCAAAAAACCATAGCTCAGTGTCAGAACACAGGCTTAGCACGTGAAAGGTCCCAGGTTCAATGTCTACCATGTCCAGGCAGGGCTGGGAGAGAACCGTGCCTAAAGCCCTGGAGCGTTGCTGCCAGGCAGTGTAGGCATTACTGAGCTAGATAGACCTAAGGCAACTTCCTGTGTTTCTATGTCAGAAAAAGGACTTTACCCATGCTGTGGTCCCAATCTGAATTGGGGACCCTGGTAGCTACATTTTAATAAACGACAATAAGAATGCAAGGTCCATTCATGGGTTCACCATCACATCCAGTTTGGTCTAGTGGCACAATTCATGTTGCTGTGGTCCATGCAAGATCCCATCTTGCCTAAGCAGGGGGAGCCTTTGTCCAGCCTATGGGGAAGGGCCGTAGCTCAGTGGTAGAGCGCCTGCTTACAATCCCAGGCATCTGCAGGTAGGGCTGGAAAAGACTCCCTCTCTGAAACTCTGGAGAGCTGCTTCCAGTCAGTGTAGACAATCATGAGCTGGATGGACTAATGGTCTGACTCAGTAGAAGGCAGCTTCCTGTGTCCCTAATCACTCTGGAGCCCAGGAACCCTCAATTGCAGCCCCAGCGGCTCATCAAATAGGTCAAGAGCATACACACAGCTCTGTGCTGTTCCCTTTCCAGTCAATGGCGCTGGTGCAAGTAGAGCAAAGAGAATTAAGGACGCCGGGCGAAGTGAGGCCATAGCACCAGGGGTACCGTTTCTGATTTCTAAGTGCTAGAATGGACACAGATCACTAATTCCCCCATTGCCATCACTTCATAGTAGATATCCAGGTTGGAACTGATGGGGGGTAGGAGGAACAGTGGTTGGGCTTTCAAGCCAATTACAACGTCGGCAAAATGTGGTCTTTGTTGTTGAGGAAACAGGGTCGAAAGCAGTGCAGCCTCATTATATGGCAAATAATAAAATGATCTTGGAAATGACTGTCATTGAGGATAAGTATTGAAAGTAATGAAACCTGACAAATTCAAGTTTAATAGACCTTCCTTGAGATTAGCTTGATCCATTAGACTTGCACTCTGCCTCCCAGATAGCCTTGTGGTAGTGAAGGACTTTTGAAAATCCAGAAGTAAATTTTGCTAACCGATGGTTTTAGGGCCACCCAGTCGAGGGCCCTTGTTAAATGAGAGGAAAGGAGATTAGCCTGACTCATCTTCTTTCTAAGAAGGAGACACACAAACGTGCCATGAATTTTATTAGCCCTGTACAGAACAAAAAGACTACAGTTTAGTGATAGGGACCCTGCTCTGCCTGTGAAATGTACCACAGGAGCATAGGAAGCTGAGGCATACCGAGTCAGGACACTGGTCCATCTAGCTCAGTATTGTCTACACTGACTGGCAGCAGCTCTCCAGGGTTTCAGACATGGAATCTTTCCCTGCCCTACCTGGAGATGCCGGGGATCGATCATGGGACCTTCTGAATGCAAAAGCAGATGCTCTACCACTGAGCAACAGCCCTTCCCATGTTCAAACCCTGACATCTCCAGGTAGGAAAAAGAGGACACAGGCAGATCCATGGCTGAGATCTTGAAGAGTCATTAGCCCTTTTCCCCACCACCACAGCCAACAACAACAACATGGTATATTATCCTCACCCCCAGTTATTGGGCTGCTGGGCCCTTTCCAGAGTTAACTTTGGCATGGCTCTATAAACAGACAATCTTAACACTGACGCAGACCATTAGACCATCTAGCCCAGTGAAGGCACATGTGGCCACCACCTTGCTGAAGCTAAGCAGATCTGAGTCTGGTCAGTGCCCGGATGGGAGACCACCTGGGATCCACATGTATGCCGCCTTGGGTTCCATGGTGAAATAAGGGCAGGGTATAAATGTAACAAACAAACAAATAAAATTACTAATGTGTAGGGCATTGGACTGGAAGCTCCAGCTGGTGCAAAATGCTGTGGCTAGATGTTCTCACAGCTACACATCTTTATCAAGCTCTCCACCACAACCCCAAGGTCTCTTTCCTGGTAAATCACCATCACTTCATACCTCGTAAATGCATAGATAGGGCAGTATCCAACAAACCGCTTGTGCTAGCAGAATGACTTCAGCTAGCACAAGGGGATTTCCCTCTTCTCCTCCCCCTGTGTGCACCCCAGAGATTTGGGGAAAATGCCAGGACAGATGTAGGGGATATGCAGGGGGAGGAGAGGGGGAAATGCCTTTGTGCTAGTAGAAGTTGTTACACTTGCACAAGGGGTTAGTTGAATACGGCCCCACTGGTGGCTGGTGGCTCCATGTCTCAGTCCAAACTTTCAAGGTGGTGCCCAAGGAGCTGCATTTTGGGCAACTCCTTAAAAGTTTGGACTAAAACCTGGAGCGGATTCCACCGCCTCACTGACATGAGCCGCCAGCTGCCACTGTACTGCCCTATGTGTTAGAATTTTTTGCCACAGTCAAAAAGTTTTTTGCCCTACATATCAAACCGCATTTGCTGTTCTAATGTCCATTCAACCAGTTTGGAGAGATCCTTAGAAGGCTTTTTTCTTTTTATCACTCTGAGGCTGTAAACACACTACTTGCACAAACAAAACATTTCCACTGGCCACACCTGGAGGAAGAACGGGTTGATCTGCCAATCAGTTGTGAAATCTGTTTGAAGCAAAAAAATTTAAAAATGCACTTGAGCCAATCCTACCAGGTTTTACTGTAAAAAGGGGCGGGGTTTGACTAGAGTTGTGTGCCCCCATTTTCAGAAGAGAGTGGTGGAGACACACTGGAACCAGCAGAACAGTGAGTGTGTTTCTACCCTGTCTGAGCATGATGTGTAGTTTGACTCAAAAGTGCTGAAACCATTTTGTACACCTGTACTGCATCTTAGCATGATGTCATCAAGGTAATTCAAAGAGCAACCATCTCTTGAAAAAGTGCCCTAAGATGCTGCTGTAGATGCCTTGTTAATGGCACTCATAAATCCCTGAACATGGCTCTAATGTTTCAGCCATGAAGTTTTAGTGAGCAGTAAATGAGTCTGCAATATTTTGCCCAATGTGCTGTAGGGAAAAATTGCAAGACAGGATGGTTTCAGTTTTCAGAACATACTTTTCTTGCTGAAATGAACTGGCATTGCCTATTGGGCTATGGAATCAAACAGTATAATGGTAAGCAGATCAAACAGTTGAATCTCAGTCTAGGATTGGTCATTTGACTGGTCAAAACTGTCTTTATATTTTCTAAAAGTAAATGTTCCAACTGTAGAAAGAGGGGGAGGGAGGCTGAGGTTTGCCACTCCTTCTCCTTCAAAACAGGGGTAGCCAACATGGTGCCCTCCAGATGTTGTTGGAATACAACTCCCATCATCCCTAGCCAGATAGCTGGTAGTCAGGGGAGATGGGAGCTATAATCCAGCAGCATCTGGAGGTCACCACACTGGCTATATCTCATAGTAGATAGGAAGTAGATAGGAAGTAGATAGGAACTTTTTTTAAAAAACAACACAGAACATCTATATCAACTTATACTTTTTCTTGTTTCAGAAGATATGGGACATCCCAACTTTCTGGTTTTGCTGCTTTCTACTCTAACTTGCAGTAATAGATAAATTCCCATTGATTGCAGTCAAGCACGCAGAGCAGGGCAGAACTGATCAGAGCTTGGAAAAGTTACTTTTTTGAACTACAACTCCCATCAACCCAATCCAGTGGCCATGCTGGCTGGGGCTGATGGGAGTTGTAGTTCAGAAAAATAAATTTTCAAGCTCTGGAACTGGTCAATTGAAAAGTAAAGTTAAGGCAACAAGTGCACTTCTTTTTCCACTTATTTTAATGGAAATGTTTCAGGCCAGATCTGTCTCTGGTGCAACAGACCTGACAATGAGTGAATTGGACCAAGGATAGCATTGGCTCTTCCAGTTCTGTTTTGACCTTTTCAGATTGTTGCTCTACAGGACTGATACAATTAAACACAATCAGTGATATCCAAGCTTGAAAAATTGAAAAAGGAAAGCTATAGTGAATATTACTCTTTGTTTTTATTAAGGGAGAGGGTTGGGCTTCTATATATAAAATTGAATAGAATTGATTCCAGATAAATGCTAAACTTTGTTTCACGTTCTCTGAATGAGTTACAGTTACAGATTTGGCATGACACCAGAACGTTGTCTTTACACGCAACTGTCCGGAGAGGTTAAAGTATCTTTTATATATGTTTATAGCTCACAACAGTTTTGAGTGAGATGTCAGTGCCTATGGATGTGCTACACACTCATTCATCAAAAATCTGTGGAAACTGGTTGCGTTATTCAACAAAAATACACTACAGTCCTAAAGTACACTAAGGAGGAACAAAATATTCTTGTTTGACAGTATCAATAGACTGGGGATTTCATGAAAGCTCTTTCTTTATGCAACAATATTCCTACACAGGAACAAGAGGATAAATAACTATAGAATTGCTATGTTTTTTTCTGTCTGGTATTGATCATGACTGCAAGCATTTCCATTCTCTGAGTAATAAAGAGAAGGGGGCTGCACTTCATTTTGACCACTAGAGTACTGACAACTGTTGGCTTCAGGTTACATGCACACACAGGCACACAGGCACACACACACACACACACACACAAGCTAATCTGAATGCTGAAACAAGTTTTTTTCAGATGGATATATGGTTGTTCCCACAGTAACTGTTTTCTGCAGAATGGACATAATTCATTCCTACAGTTTTTGCAGAGAATGCAAACAATGCCACTGACAAACAGCTACCTTATGTTTCTGTGTTGTCCTCCAAACTTCTTTTCGGACATTAACTGTGCCTTTAAAAATAATAATACTTGTACTGCCAGCCTTTCATGTATGAAGTGGCAAAGCACTATTGAGGCTTCTCACTGCTTGCTGTTGTTATGTGCCTTCAAGTTGATTACGACTTATGGCGACCCTATGAATCAGTGACCTCCAACAGCATCTGTCATGAACCACCCTGTTCAGATCTTGTAAGTTCAGGTCTGTGGCTTCCTTTATGGATTCAGTCTCAGTAGCTTGTACCAACTCTAAAGTATGCTATCTGTTTCTGGTGATTTGTTTCTTCCAAGTATTTTAAGAGCAATTTTCACCTCACATTCTAAAATTTCTGGTTCTTCATCATACGGTTCCTCCATGAGTTAATCTGTCATCCTGGCATCTCTTTTATAAAGTTGTTCAGTGTATTGCTTTCATCTTCCTTTTATTTCATCTTGTTCAGTCAGTGTTCCCCTGCTACCCCTTCACACTGCTACTGACCCTTTAATGAATTATGTTCTACAAGGATGTTCTTGCTAGTTATGATTGTCTTTTTTTAAAAAAATATTTGCCACAGGATTTATTCCATGGGGCTTTTATAATTTTTAATATAGATTTGCCTGTAGTTCCTGGAACAGATGATGCAGAGCTTTGGAGTATAGTGTCATCAGTGGCTGCAATTCTATATCAAATTACTTGTGAGTGAGTCCCATTAATATAGACATGTATATGATTGCACTGGTATTCTAATCCAGGAGTAGCCATGATGGTCCTGAACCTTTGTTTGAATGTGTTGACAGACTGGATTTATTTGTTATTTTAATCAAATAGTGAATGAAGGTTAACAAGCTAGAGTAGAGCAATCCAAACCCTGCATATGCTGTCACTCTGCCTAGCTGTCCCAGCTCAGTCAGTCTCCTGCCAGATGTGCAGCTGGGTGGGAGGCCCACTGGCGGTATCCCCACTGCTGGAGGCCAGTGGAAAGCCTTGAAATGGGGCATTCCAAGAGTGGGGAGGGAAAGGGCTGAGGCATCCTGGAATCCACTGGGTCCAGAACAAGTCTCAAAACTGTTTAATGAGAGCATCAGGCTCAGTCTGGGCCAGGAGATGGTAAAGTGATCAGGCCTGGATTTAGCCCAACCCCCCTCCATTACTGAGCTAATTTTTTCAGGCAAATCTGTGGCTTAGATATAAATTCTTTTAAGGCTCGTTCAGATACCTATGTAGGGTGCTAGGTGTCTCGTTTTTGCCCACAGACTCTGGATTTTTGGGGTGGTCTCTGGGTAAGTCACCTTAATCCCCAGACTCTGAGCTTTCATTTAAAAAAAATGTTTATAGGTGGTCTGGTTCCCAAGATATACACCAAAAACATCAGCCGCCTCCCCACAACTTCAGTTAAATGAGCTCATAGCTGGCTGCTCTAATTCTGCCCTTTCAGGTTTGTAGCCAATAAGTGAAGTCAGGGTTGTGATTGACAAGGCAGTAATTAGAGCCCTTTGCAACTCAGAAAACTTGTTTTTTCCTGCTTTTCTGAAAATCTCATCAATTGAGTAAGTATAGAGCTTTCAGCCTTTTTCTCTCGTGTGCAGGAGTCAAACAACTTTAAACTTTCCTGGGCTGTTGAAGAGGGCACTGTTTTGAAAACCTTCCCAATATGAAGCTTTAATCCAGTACGTGATTTTCTGGGAGTAAAACTGCAATGCTAATCCCACATACCCAGAGTAAACCCAACTGAATTCAATAGGACTTACTTTTGAGTAGACATGGTTAGGATTGTGCTATAAATTGATGGGACCTTTGAGTGAACATAGCAAAGAATTGTGTTTGTGTTGTAAATCTTTCTATCTCCCTCCAATCTTATTTTTAAAGCAATTAGGCAGGGCTTACATAGGTATCACTGCCTTTATTATGTAAGAAACTAATACTGATTTTTTTTAATGTTCTGCAATGACCAACTGGTTTTGACAATAAACTATTATATGGGGTGTATGTATTTTTACCACTCCAGTGTGTGTGTGTGTGTGTGTGTGTGTGTGTGTGTGTGTGTGTAGTCTTTCCAACAACCCTGTGAGGTAGGGTTGGTGATTGGAAACCAAGGCAGCTTACAATAAGAAATAAATCCATTTAAAATCCAATAACCATAAAAACAAGGGTAAACAGTTGCAAAACAGCTTAAAGAGGCATGATTCTGAATTTTGGGTTGGGTAAATGAAGTTCCTTATCACTTGAGGTTGCACTTCCATGTTCATGTAAGCCCCACTGAATACATTGGGACTTGCTTCTCAGTAAACAAATGTAGGATTGCACTATAAATATCTTTACAGGTTGTATAAATAATAAACATATTTGATAGTCATGCTTATATAATATCTCTTCATACTATGTCCCGACAGGTATCTGATTTCACACTATGGTTGCACAGTATTACTTCCTTTACATTTTCCTCTACATTACTTCCTCTGCCTTCTTGCTTGGGGTGTTCATGGTTCCTCTCTGTTGTTTTCACCCTGAGGGGCAGATTAAGTTGAGAGATGGTGACTAGCCCATGGTCATCCAGTAAACTTTATAGCTCATTTCCATTTAAAAAAATTAATTAAAATGATCTACATGCAGGCAAAGTTTATTAAGTAGATCCACACAATACATTTAAAGCATACCCAGCTGCATTTAAAGCACATGCCTTCCCCTAAAGAATCCTGGGAAGTGTTGTTTCCCTGTCACAAATATAGTTTCCACCACCCTTAACACACAACAGTTTCCATGATTCTGTGGTGTGATTCATGTGCTTCAAATATGTGTTGAATGTGCTTTAAATGAATGGTATGGATCTGCACTAGGTATGATGTGCATTCATTAGTGAATTGAAAAGAACAATTGTAAAATACATTTTTTTAAAACAGGGGAAGGGTTGTAGCTCAGTGGTAGGGCATATGCTTTGCATGCAAAGGTCCAAAATCCAATTTCTGGAAAAGACTATTGCCTGGAACCCTGGAGAGCCAATGCTAGTCCATGTCATCAGTACTGAGCTAAATGGTACCAAATAGCCTGCGTTGGTATAAGGCAGATTCCTTTGTTCCTAAAAATGGAAAGAGACCCAAGGGCCACAGTGACTCTAAAATTTATTTATGTATTTTAATTACAACATTTATATACCACTTTATTGCAAAAAATCTCAAAGCAGTTTACAGAAAGAATTAAAACAATAAAATTATTGGCAAAAACAGTTAAAGACAGATATTTTAAAACATTCAAAATAATAAAACCAACAATGAGTTTAAAATATATAAAAATATAATAGCTTTTACATGCCTGGGTAGGCTTGCCTAAACAAAAATGTTTCAGCAGGTGCCAAAAAGAGTACAATGAAGGCACCTGCTAAAGTCAATAGGCAGGGAGTTCCAAAGTGTCGGTGCTGCCACACTAAAGGTCTGATTTCTTACAAGAGCAGAACAAGTACTATGTGGCACCTGTAATGTGGAAAGCACACCTTGAACTTGGCCTGGTAGCAAATCAGCAACCAGTGCAGATTTCAGAGCAGAGGTATTATGTGCTAATAGGGTCTCACTCATGTCAGCAATCGTGCCACGGCATTCTGCACTAACTGCAGCCCCCGAGTCAGGTTGTGCTGCATGAGGATTTCTGTGACTTTGGCTGACTGACTGCCAGGATTGTTTTAGTTTGGTTTTTGGTTAGGAATCCTGACTGGTTATGGGATGCTGAGTTTTCTGCCTTACTGATAGGAATCTTGGTCTGGTTGGTATGGTATTGTATTTAGGAAATCATCACTGTCTTTCACTTTTTTTTCTATTTGCATTTAATTTATCTTTATCCTCACTCCCTTTGATCCATAAAAGCAACAACAGTGGTTCCATGCACTCCTCTCAACCCCCTTAAACCCACTGATGATGCACCTTGTTGTTTGCATTACAATTTGTTTCTTGCCCAATAGTGGTAAAAAAGAATTCACATAATGGACAGCATGGCTGCAATTGTAGTTCCCAAGCTGCTGCCTATGAAGGTAGACCAAACCATGTGTGTTTTCTTTCTGTCAATTATTATTCACTGGAATTGGGTTGGCTGTTGAGGTGAGTTTATAGCAGCCCACAGGGTAGACAGAAAAGAGAAGAGAATATTCTTACTCTTACTCATTCCTCAGACCTCTTTCTGAAGTGAAGGGTCAAATCTTTAAAGAAATTTGGATGTTAAAAGGTAGGGGCAGGGCATAGGCAGGGGGTTGCCAAGCCTACTTGGATATGGATATCTTTGCAGAGGATCCCTGGTTAAGCTTTACCAACAACACAATCCAAACCATATCTACTGAGAAGTCCTATTGAGTTCTATGGGGTTTAGTCCCTTAGTAAGTGTGTTTAGACTAACAGCCCATCTTTACTCCTGAATGCTCCCATCTAACATCTCTACAACACTAGGCTCCTTTCTTCCTTCAATGGCCTGAGGGCACTTAAAACCCTTTTTGCCCTAAGCAAGTTGGCTAGATTAAATGTTCCCTACCCAGGCTCCATTTTTTAGTTAAGATTTCTATCTTAATTTCCAATTGGAGAAATGGTTTCGTTTGAATTGTATGTGCCCAGCAACTGTGGTTGAATGAATGAATGAATGAATGAATGAATGAATGAATGAATGTTTATTTTCGGTCCATGACCAGCAAGCAAAATAAATACATACAAAAAACATAAAACACACATTTCCAAATCCATAAAATACATATTAAAATGGTAAGAACAGGGATTCAAATGATTAGACCAAGCTCTTTCTGCGGGCCATGGCCGCAACACAGAATCTAGATACCATATCAGTAAAGAATGGGTCACGATCCTCAAGTAGAACGTGGAAGGAATTTTCTTCTAATATTCTAGCTCTTTTAAGAAGACACGGGGCAATGAACAAAGTACGTAAATCAGAGTAAAGGGCACAGTGCAATAATACATGTTCAACGGTTTCCACTGCACCAGAGTTACAAATACAAAATTGTTCTGAATAAGGCACTCTCTTGTACCGCCCTTCCAATAAGGCTGAGGGGAGTACATTATATCTTGCTAGAGTAAATGCCTTTCTATACTTAGGGATACACAGATTAAATAAATAGCCCGCCGAAGTAGGTACATTTACACTGACCGAAGTATTAGGGAAAGCTGCCAACAACTGTGGTTGATGCTTAATGTATCATGCTTAATGACATCATTCAGGCCTGCCCCTATGACATCACTAAGGCCTGCCCCCCAAATCTCAGGGTTTGGGATGCTTCTGACCTGGCAACCCTATATGTATATATTTCTACCCCCCCACCTTCCACTACCGTGACCAGCAAGGCTGCAGATGCAGGATAGCTCCACAAAGCTCTGCCAGCATGGTTGGGAGTTAGGTTTTTGCCCTAAATATACTTCTTTCAAAAATCAGAGTAAAGCTAAAGAACAACAAAGCAATCATAATTCCAAAATACAAGTTAAATAACATCCCAGAAGAATATAAAGATCAAATAACGAACAGAGTTAGCTGTAAACAGAGGCTTAGTTGACAGAGAACCAGAAGAACTATGGAGTGAAGTCAGAGACATTATCAGGGAAGAATGCAAAAAGACAATACTTCTAGTTAAAAAGAGAGAAAGACCTCAATGGATGACTGAAGACACTCTTAAAATGTTTGAAGAGAGAAGGAAAGCAAAAGCTAAAAGGAGACAGAAACACGGTTAGAACCCTAAATGCAACAATACAGTGACTAATACGTAGGGACAAAGAGAACTATTACAATAGTCATTGTATAGAAATAGAAGAGGACAACAAAAAGAGTAAAACGAGCCTTAGCCAAAAAAAATAAGAGAAATTAAAGGGAAATTTAAACCAAGGGTAGGGATGTTGAATAACAAACAGAGGAACACACTGACTGACAGAGATGAAATAAAAGGAAGACGGAAGCAATACACTGAAGAACTCTATAAAAGAAATGCAAGGATGACAGATTCATTCATGGAGGAACCATATGATGAAGAACCAGAAATTTTAGAATGTGAGGTGAAAGCTGCTCTTAAAATACTTGGAAGAAACAAATCACCAGAAACAGATGGTATACCAATAGAGTTGCTACAAGCTACTCAGACTGAATCTGTCCAAATTTTGACAAAAATATGTCAACAAATATGAAAAACTAAACAATGGCCCACAGACTGGAAGCGTTCAATATATAACCCAAATCCAAAGAAAAGGGATCCCGGGGAATGCAGTAATTATCAAACTATTGCCTTAATATCCCATGCAAGTTAAGTAATACTCAAGATTCTACAACAAAGGCTCTTACCAAATATGGAGCGAGAAATGCCAGATGTCCAAGCTGGATTTCGAAAGGGAAGAGGCACCAGAGATCATATTGCAAACATATGTTGGATAATGGAACGTAGCAAGGAATTTCAGAAGGAAATCACCCTGTGCTTTATGGAGTACAGCAAAGCCTTTGATTGTGTAGATCATGAAAAACTATGGAATGCTTTAAAAGAAATGGGGGTGCCACAGCATCTGATTGTCCTGATGTGCAACCTATACTCTGGACAAGAGGCTACTGTAAGGACAGAATATGGAGAAACCGATTGGTTCACAGTCAGAAAGGGTGTGAGACAGGGTTGTATTTTATCACTCTATTTGTTTAATCTGTTTAATCTATACGCAGAACATATACAGAAAGCGGGATTGGGCCAAGATGAAGGAGGTGTGGAAATTGGAGGGGGAAATATCAATAATGTAAGATATGCAGACGATACCATACTACTAGCAGAAACCAGAAATGATTTGAAACAAATGCTGATGAAATTTAAAGAAGAAAGCACAAAAGCAGGACTACAGATGAATGTCAAGAAGACTAAATAATAACAAAAGATTTATGTAACTTTAAAGTTGACAACGAGGACATTGTACTCGTCAAGGATTATCAATACCTCAGCACAGTCATTAACCAAAATGGAGACAATAGTCAAAAATCACAAGAAGACTAGGATTGGGGAGGGCAGCTATGAGAGAACTAGAAAAGGTCCTCAAATGCAAAGATATATCACTGAACACTAAAGTCAGGATCATTCAGACCTTAATATTCTCGATCTCTATGTATGGATGTAAAAGTTGGACAGTGAAAAAAGCAGATAAGGGAAAAATCAACTCATTTGAAATGTGGTGTTGGAGGAGAGCTTTGCGTATACCATGGACTGCGAAAAAGATGAATAATTGGGTGTTAGAACAAATTAAACCAGAACTATTACTAGAAGCTAAAATGATGGAACTGAGGTTATTATAGTTTGGACACATAATGAGAAGACCTGATTCACTAGAAAAGACAATAATGCTTTAAAAAACAGAAGGGAGTAGAAAAAGAGGAAGGCCAAACAAGAGATGGATTGATTCCATAAAGGAAGCCACAGACCTGAACGTATAAGGTCTGAACAGGGTGGTTCACGACAGATGCTATTGGAGGTCGCTTGAAGGCACATAACAACAATACTTCTTTACCCAGCTTTGCTCACAGCCATGTAGGAGAGTGACTGCTGTGGTCTGAGATGCATCTTATCAGCTGCATTTGATTCACTGCCTCTCCTCCTTTCCAGAAGGCCTGGCTGCGATCATTCATTGCTGTGGTAAGCTGAATTTGGGATTGCTCTTGAGGACTGGTCAGAAGCTGCAGTTGGTTCCAAATATAGCTGATCAATTGTTAACTGGACTCTAGCATTTAAATCCTTTTATTTTGGTACATTTGCATAAAGAAAAAGCGGAGGGAAGAAAAAAGCAGGCTGTAGATATGTAAAAAAAGCCATGTGCATATATGTGTATGAAAGAAAGAAAATGAATCAATAAAAGACAAACATTCAGAAGGATACTGTGTGCAGGCTTTTTGGGGGAGCTTTAATCACACACCCAATTCCAGAGTTCTGCATGAGCTTTAGTGCTCATGAAGTTCCATGTCTACACACTTCCCCATTCATTTCAGTTTCAGGGACTATTTCTTTCTGGCAAAGTTGGCTGTCTGTGATTACAGTGCATTGATCATACAGATAAGTGTTGCATTTTCTCCCAGAAGGCACTCAAAACAACACACATCAATAAAAAATGTAAAATAAGGATGGTATTGCTATGGAAGAGGGAGTCCTTGTGCACGAAGACTGTGTGCCCCATCAGAACTCCCATGTGCACACAGACCCAGTGATGGATCAAGGTGGATATATACTGATTCTCTCCAAACCCACTGTAGATACGGTGTATCTTCTGACACTGCATAGATGAAAATAGAGACACACTTATACTACCCCTTTTCTTAAACCATAGGGCATAGTTGTTATATGTTTCTAAAGGCTCCACTGAATTTTTTGGATTCTGTACTCACCTAACCTGCAGTAGCTGACCTGCAACTGATTCAAACATAGGCACACAGGAATCTGCCTTATACTGGTTCAGACCATTGGTCCATCTAGCTCAGTATTTTCTACACTAATTGGGAGCAGCTCTCCAGGTTTTCAGGCAGGCAGGCAGGCAGGCAGGCAGGAGTCTCTCTCAGCCCTACCTGGAGGTGCTGGGGATTGAACCTGGAATCTTCTGCTTGCAAAGCAGATGCGCAGCCACTGAGCTACTATACTATCCCTGCCCCCAAATACTGATAGCTTGGAAGTGACCAGTGACTCTCCAGGTTTTCAGGCAGGGAACATTCCCAGCCCTACCTTGGATCTGAGATGCCAGGGACTGGACCTGAATACCTACCCACCCACCCACCACTTTTGCAGCCCTACTCACAGGTTGTGGAAGTGGAGGGAGTATATTGCTAGTTCTTCCGCCGCCGCCCCCCCACACTGGAGAAATGCTAGGATTTATCAAAGGCCAGGGGCTTATCAGGAAAAGCACAGCCAGCAGTTTCTTTCTCTTTTAATGCCATTTGATTGCCACCACAAGCAGCAATGCGGACCCATACTCTCAGTTGCCCAGCAGCCACTGTTGGAAGCACTATGCTTCTGAGTAACAATTGCTAGGAACTGCACGTGAGGAGGGTGCTCTTGCACTTGGGTTCCATTTGTGGGCTTCCCATGGGTATCTGGCTGGCCACTATGAGCACAGAATGCTGGGCTAGATGGGCCACTGGCCTGATCCAGCAGGACTAGATGGGCCATCTTGTCTCCGATGCTGTTTAACATCTATGTGAAGCCCTTGGGAGCAGTCATCAGGAGATTTGGGGCGAGGTGTCAGCAATATGCTGATGATACCCAGCTCTATTTCTCTGTAACATCTGAATCAGGAGAGGCTATGCTAGTCCTGGACCAGTGCCTGGACTTGGTGGTGGGCTGTATGAGGGCCAATAAACTGAGTCTGAAGCCTAGCAAGACGGAGGTGCTGTGGGTTGGTGGTTCCCAATTGGTCAGTTGCCTGCTTTAGATGGGGTCATATTCCTTCTGAAAGAGCAAGTTCCTAGTGTGGGGGTGGTCCTGGATCCATCTTTGTTGCTAGAGGCCCAGGTGACCTCAGTGGCTAGCAATGACTTTTACCAACTTCTGATAAGACAGCTGCGACCAGTTCTGGACCGCGATAGCCTGACCACTGTTGTCCATGCACTGGTAACCTCCAGACTGGATTACTGTAATGCACTCTATATGGGGCTGCCACATAGCTTTTTTAAAAAGATGTTTTGTTTTAATGTTTTTAAAGATGTTTTATTTTAATATATTTTAATGTCTGTTTTTATGATGTTTTAGAGTGTTTTTGTTTGCCGCCCTGGGTTCCTACTGGGAGGAAGGGCAGGATATAAATTTAATGAATGAATGAGTGAATGAATGAATAATAATGTTCTGTTACCTCTGCAATGCCTCATGTGGAATGATGCTATGTCATGAATTAATGTTGCTCTGACTAAGTGAGGCACTGTGGGAGAATGTGGCATTCTGGGTTGCTGAGAAAAGTCATGAGTGCTGCTTGTGACAGCCACCACACTATATTTTTAAAAAGAAATAGGCTATTGTTTTTAAAAAGAAAGGCTGTTGTTGCTACCACAAGTGCCACCTGTTCAAGTACTCCTTACCTCCCAACTTTTCTAGATTTCTGACTCCAGAAAGTTGCAAAAGGGGTTCATGCCCCCAAATTTCCAATAAAAATGAACCAAAAATATTTAGCCCACATAGGTTTGCATAAAATGGAAATCTGAATTGGGCAGAATTCTAGCACATCCCTAGTGCCTGCTGAGTCTGCTGTGAGGGTGCTGTTGGAGGACAACTTTGGGGTTCCTGCTCTCCCTTCTGGTTGCTGTTTGTCTTTAAATTGGACTTTGACCAGATAGCTCTTCAGAGAACACCTTAAAACAGAGGATTGTCCTCTGAGAGTCCATCAACTAGAGGACTGTCCTCTGGACACATGGCCACCCTATCAACAGTTGAAAATACACCTCTGCAGCTTTAGTGTGTGAAATAGCAGGCTGCAGATTGTATGTTGTCTCCATGTGCAGTAGAGACAAGATGGATCTGCCCCCCACTCAGATGTGACTGCCAGGGACCATGGAGAGGGGCCTAAATCCTGAGGAATGAACAGCCAGGAGCAATGCTCAGAAATAGGGACCATCTCTGTTAAATAGGGTCAGTTGGAGCCAAAGAAAAAGGGAAGCATTTATTTATTTATTTATTACATTTATATACCACCTTTATTTATTTATTTATTACATTTATATACCACCTTTCTTCCAAGAAATTCAAGGTGGTGTACAAATATGGTACTAGCCCTCCCAATTTTATCCTCACAACAACCCTGTGAGGTAGCTTAGGCTGAGAAGCAGTGACTGGCCCAAAAGCTCACCCAGTGAGTTTCGTGGCCAAGCAGGGATTTGAACCCTGGTCTCCTAGGACACAGTCCGATACTCTTAACTGCTACACCACACTGGCTCTCATCATACATTTATGATGTATCTTCTTGTTTCTAGAGGTGAGACTTTTATCACTTTTACTGAATATCCTAAACCCCATTAACTAGTTTTGTGTGAAGCATTACCATGAATAATTAATCAGCACTTGTTAACAAAGTGCATCAGGAGATGCATTATCTATGTCTTAAATGAAGTCATGTGCTGTGTAAAGTACACAGTACCCTGAGCCCTTATTTAGCATTGAGAAATGAAAACATTCAGTTCTCAGAAACCCAAGGTCTGTGTATGTGTGGAAAAAGTGCCCTTTAATGGTCCAAAACAATATTCTAATGGGAACCAGTTCTGAACGTCCTGTGGCAATCCATTCCAGAGGCGATATAATCCAGTAGCCCATTTCTATTTAGCCGTGGCAAGTGTGGAAAATTAATTCCAGTCTTCCAACAGCAATATGGCAGCTTTATTTATTTTTCCTCTCAATAATAATAATAATAAATTTTATTTGTTAGTCGCCTATCTGTCCAAATTAACGGACACTCTAGGCGACTTAAGAAAATAATTGTTATGAGAGACATTATTATCAGAAAAGTTAGAGGAAAATCTCCAGATAAAAGTTAATCTTTTCATATTGTTCCTGTTTATTTTATTTCAGTTTGGAGTCTACCCTTTTCTTATGACTCAGGGTGCAATCCAAAACAGCCAAAACAAATAAAGAGATGGTAGTTGCACGCAACCCCAAATTAGAAAATTGTTCACGGTCCTTGCAGTTATACAATGGACATGCAAAAGGCTAACTAATCTTACATGAAACTAATCTTGAAAAGAAGAATAAAAAATTGGACCCCCGTCCTGAGTTATAAAGCTGATAAACAAGATTGATCTAAACCTGAGAAGTACAAAGTCACTTTTAAAAATAAAGATGTTTATTTTGGTGGCACAAAGTAGAGTATATTAAATTGTCTTACACTTGTAAGCCTTTGGTGGGAGGACTAGAGGTGTAATGTTGTTGTTATTGTCATAACGTTCCTTTTCTGTTGTAAGCATGCTTTCGTGAAAAATCAATACATTATCAATTTTTAAAAAGGACCAAAACAGGTTGTCTTTCTGATAGGGTTTTGCTGCTATGTTACAATATATGTTTATCACTTACAATATTGCCATTTGCTAGGGAGATATTTTATATTTTTGAGATCAGGTTTTGTAATGTGTCCACACATGGATGGCCCATGGTGAGTGGGAAGTAGTGGCAGCAGGTGGAGCCAGTGTCACAGTTAAACAGCAGGTGGGGGGGTTACTAGTGGTCTGCCACAATATCCATGAAATGGTGAATGGGGGTGTTATCTGCTCTCCCCCCCCCCCCGATCCTCTGCCTGAGCCTTGTGGCGCACCATGGCTCATTATTGGGCTGTTGTTGGGGCTGTGCATGTGATTAGGTATCTTGTATGAGTACACACAGCCCATTTTCACCTTTAGCCCTATTTATGGAGATTGGAGGCAAGCCAACAACAAGATCTTGTGCCTCGTCCATTCATTCAGTCAGTATGTCTAGTCAAAGGTGAGAATAGGATGTTTATTATCATGCTTGTCTAACAGGATGAGGTCAGACTATGCAGCAAAATATTCTTCAGCTCTCAGATCACTCTCTGGGGGGAAATTGTGGCGACTGAGTGTACTGAGGCAGAGAAATGTAATTAGTCTTATGGTTCTGATAAAGCTTTGGTTACAGGTGTTGTAGAGGACAGCCCCCAGTCATATCAATGGGCATACCCATAAAGTTGACTGGAGCCTAGATGAATCTTGTATTGTGGGTACTGTAATGATTATATAAGCAACACCTCCAACTACTAGATGGTGCTGTTCCATATCCTTAGAGGTGACCTAAGATTCAGTGTTGTCATGGTTGAAGTTCCTGTCAGGAGCAGATCTGTGCTAGGGGCCTATGCTATTGGTTTAACTTGCAGGTCTCTAATAAAGTTTGCTATTTTAAGCAAGTATTTCAGTACATATAATTCATATTACTCCTGCACAGATCTCCCTAGCTGGATTGGGGGGGATTTCCACTCCCCACGCTTGGTACCTGCATAATACATAAAAGTTGCATTACGCAAGGCCTATAGATAGGCAACCCTAGTAGTTGCCAGTTCTGAAATCTGCTGGTCTGAACTGAGTTCCTCTGTAGCAGTATTCCCCTTAAGTATGATCCATTTAAGCTTGAATAATATTGAACAATATTTTAATATGAAGTGAGTATTTCTCTTCAGAAGCAGAGCAAGAAAGCCTGGAGGCAAAAAGGGGAAGAAATGTAAAAATAACAATGGATCCAAAACTGTGCACCTTTTACAAAAGACCTATAAAATGTAATCTTCCACCCTGAACTCTCTTCTTACCTTTTCAGAGGATGAAGATTAGATTTGCTACTTAGCTAATGTACTTGAGAGGAATTCTTAGTTCTACTTAATTTGCTGTTTCCATCTGAAAAGTTCCACATGTAGAATTGTTTTCTTTACTCACATGACAAGTTAGGATTATATACTAACAGCTGTGTAAAAGGGGCATCCGACAAAAGACAGAAGCTCACTCCAGATAAACCTGAATTTATGTTATCTTTGATTGTGGCAGGTATACTGGTTGTATTTAAAATGGCAGCCATTCATGATCGCTCCACATTATGCCCAGTAACTGAGCTCATAATGTCTCTGAATTCCAGTTGCTAGGGGTCACATTTGGTAGAGTGCTGCTGTGCTTATGTTCTGCTTGAGAGCTTCCCATTGGCATCTGGTTGGCCACCATGAGAACATAATACTGGGCTAAATTAGGCCTTTGGTCTGATCCAGCAGGGCTTTTCTTATGGTCTTATTGGAAAACTTGCATAAAGGAGAATCTTAGCTTCTCCAAACTCTCAGTACTGTGTGATGGACACATGTTGAAGGATATCCAGTTGCCCACTGTTGAAAAAGCAAATCTTTCCCTTCAGACTATATTGATTTTCTCACGGTAAACATCAGTTTGATAATAAAGGAAGAGTTTTGCTCGGTCAGAACAAAAATCCATCTAGTTTACAGGGCAGTCTAAACCAGTGGTTCCCAACCTGGGGGCTATAACCCCCAGGGCCCCCACAAAGTAATTCAGAGGGGGCCATGAACAGTAAAGAAATGTATTATTTATTATTTTTTTTAAAAAAAAGTCTTCACTCCCTGAATGCTGTCTGCTCCTCACTGCCGCTGCAGACGACTGTCCTGCCCAGAGTACGAGACATGAGACGGAGGCGAGACTGGAATTAATTCTTGTTTTATTAGAGTAACAGTTACATCAAAAGCAGTGCGCTTCATAGACTTAACTATGCTAACTCACTACTATCCCTAACTAAGCTACCTAGGCATACTCTGCAGCGTGTGAAGAAAGTTGACTCATCATCACCAATCAGGGGGGTGCCACACCTTCACTTGTAATCTCTGACTCCTCTGAAGTTCCACCTTCTGGCCGACCCGCTTCTCGCGGTGTCTCGTGCGGGACAAGGGGGGCGAGCCTCCACCAGCTCATCTGACAGTACAGGCTCACTAGGTGCCGGCTCAGCTTCAGGAGGTGGGGAAGCGTTTGAAGTGCCAGGTGGGGAGTCCTGGGGGGTGGAGTTGGCGACGCACCAGGTCATCCCTCAATGGCTCTGTTGGGGTGCCTGTAGGTGGAGTGAGGTCTGGTTTGGCGGGAGGACTGTCCATGGGAACTGGCAGACTGTTGGCTGCACCCCCTCCCTCATTGTCCTTGAAAACCTCATCTACCTCTGATTCCTCTCCCTGCTCTATCTGGGGAAGCTGGGGCTTGACTGACTCCCCTCCCTGATCCTCCTGGGAGAGCTGGGGCTCAACAATGACACCTCCATCTTGCTACAAACAAGAGGGGAGGACATTTGCTAAAGCACCAAAGTGCCTTTCAGGTGCGCCGAGGGTAGGCATCTTCCTATAAAAAACATGGCAGACACCAGAGGAGGCTGAGGGTGGAGCTACCAGGAAGAAGAGGGGATTACTGTTGCCGACTCCCATCTGCACGCGCTGCCACTGCTTTCCCCCTTCCTTCGTGGTAGCCGGCCTGCCTGCCTTTCTTTGCTCCTGCTTTGCTGCTACCTCCTTTGAAAAATTATTATTTGCAAGGCTGCCCAGATCTCGCCTTCAGCCCAGATGGAGCCAAAGAGAGGAAGCTCAGGACCTGCTTGCTCCCCATCTCTGAGGCTGTGTGTGTGCCAGCATCCCCCCCTTTCTTCCACCTACACTCTGCTCCCCTGATCTCTCTCTCCAAGATGCTGTGGCAGTTGAGGGCTTCCCCCTCCCACATGCCCAAATGCATGCACTCCTGCAGATGCTTGCAGGAGGGGCAGGTGTGTTTGTGTGTGCACTGACCTGTCTTCTGCTCCACTCTCATTCCCCAAATGCACGCTAACCAAGTCATCAGTTCTGATTATCATCCCAAGGCCTAAAAGCACTAACCTCCCTCCTTAATCTATCCACCCTTTTGTCTTCACAATCTAGCATCCCCACCACTATCATATTGCTGCTGCTGCTGCTGCTTCATCATAATCTTCATTATCATCATTATAAAGCTCACCAGGTTGGCTGGGGTCCACATATTGCAACTGAAATGTATTTATTTATTTATTATTGCATTTATATCCCACCTTTCCTCCAAGTTGCTCAAGGTGGTGCACATAGTCTCCCCGACTGGCCATTTTATCTTTACAACAACCCTGTGAAATAGGTCAGGCTGAGTGACTGTGTCTGGCCCAAGTGTCACCCAGTGGGCGTCATGGCTGGATGGGGATCCTTAGTCCAACACTGTAACCCACTGTGTTGGGAGACAGGACTGTACATCTTCAGACTATGCGTGTGGAGGAGAGGGGGGATACCAATGTGATGAACCTTTGCATTAAGAAAAGAATGAAACACCTCCCTGTCTGCAGGGAGCTTTTTACTGAAAGGGATATTTGGAGATATTATTTTGCCACACACCATTTTTTTCAATTACTGTAACAGGGACTAAAATTACAATTAGCATGGGGGGGTCACAAACTTTTTTGACCTTACAAAGGGGGTCCATACTCATAAAGGTTGGGAACCACTGGTCTAAATCTCAACTGGGTAGCAGCAGGGCTTGACAGAGTGGTGAGGCCACCTCCACAACCCTGCTGCTCACATTGGCCAGGATGGTAAGGGCAAAGAGGTAACATGCGCCTGATGTTGTGATTGGGCCTGAATTGGAACCGATGTAGTAAAGGAACAGCAGTGGGGCTGGATTGGCCCCTCCCTGCCCCTGGAACACCTACAGGGATCCCTCTGGTGGCACTTCCACCTGAATGTTCAGTAGGTGGACCAGGGAGCTCCTTTGGACACACCTTTGGAGTGACACTGGCATTGCTCCACAGGCAGAGGCCAATAGGACTGGGCCAAGGAATACCTCTACCCAATACATGACCACCACCCCTTCAGCCTGGTGCAAAGAGGGTTTGGATTGCAGCCTTAGCATGCTTTGTCCTACACTGGCCAACCAGGTGCCTCTGGAAAACCCACAGGCTAATGAAAATAGTAGTACTCCTGTGCTGTTTCCGCTCTGTCACCCACATGGCTTTCTTGTTTCTTATGCTTTCTTGTTTACTGGGCTTTGTGCTCATTGTTAATCTGGCCCCCCAAGGAACCACACTGACTTCAGCAAATGACAGAGCAGCCACGATGGATGGACTAAAATGGACAACAGCAGTGGACACGCCTGGCTTGGTGCAAGCCACTTGTAACTTCTGCTGAAGCAAAGTGACAGCCAGCCTAAGTCCTTGGCATCTGGGTTGATGATACGTATGAGAAAACATTGCACATGATAAGTTGCTGAGAAGACTGTTGGGTGGCACAGCAGACCGTGAAACCATAACATTCTTGCTTTGTTTTGAAAAGATGCTGATGTGAAATGTGACTATGACTTGCAAACTGCAGGCCCGCAAACTATACTTTCTCCCAGGAAGATTTTGAGCAGTTATGAAGGGTGAAAAATTCTTGTGTCTTCCTCTGCACTCAGTTCCAAAATGATGTAAAGGCCTGGTCCCATCTCTGATCATTACAAACGGGTACATTTCACCTTTTCCTTCCTTCTGATTCTAACGAGAATGTTCCTAGGCTTTCTATTGTTTTTGTTTCCTTTCTAACTCCCTCCTTCCTTTCTTTCATTTTGCTCTTCCTGCTCTGCTACAGAGGAGAGGGAACCTTGTACGTGCTGACCCAGACATTGCCCTGGACTGGCAGCTATGAATTCAGTACTAAAATGCTATGTAGTAAAAATAACTAGGAAACTTTAGGCTGCATTCCTGTGCACATGTACTTGACAGTAATCCCCATGAAAATCCATAGGACATACTTGTGAGTTTACATGAATAGAATTGCACAATGCTTTAAGATAGATGGGCTCAGAAGCAAGGCACACCGGTTGCTTCAAAAGCAGCCAGAATGGCTTTTTCTGGCGGCATTGAAACAACTCTGCCCTCATGCCTCCCTTCCCCACTGGTGACCTCAGACCTTTCAGGACCATTCACAGCAGAGGGTTGGGTTAGACTGTCTCCGCCTGGGCCTGCAGCAAAACGTTTCCATTGGCCACACCTGAAAGGCAAACAGGTTGATCTACCAATCAGTTGCAAAGTCTGCCTGAAGCTTTTTTTTTTTTAAAAAAAATGCACTCAAACTGATCTGACCAGGGTTTTAGAGTAAAAAGGGGCAAAGGTTGACTAGCGTTGTCTGCCCTCATTTTCAGAAGAGAGGTGGAGATGCATTGGAGGCCGGCAGAACAGTAAGTGTGTCTCTACCCGAAGTTTTAGTAGGAAGATGTCCTGTAGTTTGTTAAGGGTGCTGGGAACTGTAGATCTCTTAATAACTCTCAGCACCTTTAACAAACTACAGTTCCCTTGATTCTTTGGGGGGAGGCAATGACTGTTAAAAGTAGTTTAACAGTGGTTTAAGTGTATGGTGTGGGAGTGACCACAATGGAGGGCCTAATAATACAGGATGTGATATTATTATCATCATCACTGCCATTTTATTTCTGTATTCAGTTTCTTAGATGACATCTACTGAAAACAGTTTAAGGGGACTTACAATATAAATAAGAAAACAATATTAAACATATGCAAATATTCAAAAGAAAAATAATAAACAACAATTTAACAATAGAATTCTAAAAACAGCCCATCCCATTCTTATTATACTTGCTTTTTATTGGTTGTTTTGCTTTTGTTCCTTATGCCATTATTATAACGTCGTCTTTATTCTCATTGTCACAGTATTATTTTCTAATTTCTCTGCTGTTGATTATCTCATTGTACTGCCTGGATGTGTTCTTTATGTAGTTTCTGTACTCTTGTATTGAGCAAAGTGTATTAATAAATACACAGTTTCAATTAAAGACTTGTGTCTGTTATAGGATGCCTCTGAATACTAGTTGCTAAAGACTGCATGAGGGGAGAGTACTCTTACACCCAGGTGCAGCTTGTGAGCTTCCCTTGGGCATCTGGTTAGCCACTATGAAAACAGGATGCTAGACTAGATGGGCCTCTAACCTGATCCACTATGGCTCTCCTTATGTTTACTGGATGCTTTACTCATTGGGGTCCAATTCTGAACTCAGATTAACACTGATGTGCTCTGTTCTCTCTAATTTAAATAAATAAGTCAGGCACCATCTCTGTTACCTTTTCGGCACCTATTGAAGACCTTCCTCTTTCAACAAGCTTTTTAAGTAGAGACCTTATTCCAGTCTGTGTCTGTGTTGGAATTGCTTTTTAAGATGTTTTTAAAGTTTTTTAATGATGTTTTTAATATGTTTAAAAAAATATTTTCTTTTAATATGTTTTAAAGTCTGTTTTTAAGATGGTTTAGAGTGTTTTTAGTGTTTTTGTTTGCCACGCTGGGCTCCTACTGGGAGGAAAGGCAGGATATAAATGTATTGGTTTGTTATTCCATAGTCAGGTCATTTTAAAAATTATTTATTTATTTATTAGATTTATATCCCACCCTTCCTCCCAGTAGGAGCCCAGGGTGGCAAACAGAAGTGCTAAAAACACTCTAAATCATAAAAACAGACATTAAAATATATTAAAACAAAATATCATTAAAAACATATTAAAGCAAAACATCTTTAAAAACATTTTTTTTAAAAAAGCTTTAAAAACATCTTTTTTAAAAAAGGCTTTAAAAATGTATAATAATTATTATTATTGATTTATTATTGTACCCAAGGATAGCCATCATCCACTGGATTTCCATTGTTCCACCATTTTTCTGGTTATGCTCATGTGATCACTTGTTGCACTCAGGTCTTGCTTGTGGGCTTCCCAGAGGCGTCCGGCTGCTACTGTGAGAACAGGATGCTGCCTTTCCAGAGGCCATTTTTGTGTACAAAATGACTCTTTAGTTTCTTTAAGCAGCTGTTACTTGTTTTGCTTCTAGCTGAGCTTTTCCCTCCCAGGGAAGGTGGGCCTCCTGCTCTTTGTGATAGGAAATGCATGTGGCTGCCTCTGCTACTGCAGGGATTCATTTGAAAGTGGAGATGCCTGTGAGTTTATGGGGATGGAGATGTGGGATAGGGAGTGCTCATGTGCATGCTTACTTCCATTTTATTTTTGTGCAAAAACAACATGAACAATAGCAAACAGTCTGTAAATTGCAGTCTGTAAAGTTTATTACTGGAATTATAGGTTGCTCCACATGGGTAATCTGGGGAGATAGGTTTGTAAGTGTGGGAATGGTGCAGTGTGGAGTACTGTCCATGGTTTCCATATGGGAGAATGCTGTATGCTTAGTGCATAGTTTCTCCCTGTAATTTGGAACCCTGACTAGGGAACAGCAACTCAACAGGGCTTGTCAGTTGTATGAATGAGGGGAAGAACTGTAGCTCAGTGGTAGAGCATCTGTCTTCTGTGCAAAAGGTCCCAGACTCAATCCCCACCATCTCCAGGCAGGGTTAAGAGAGAATTCTGTCTGAAACCTGGAGAGCCGCAGTGCAAGCAATACTAACCTAGATGGACCACGGATGGACCACAGACTTGGTATAAGGCAGCTTCCTATGTTCCTATGAGTTATTCATCCTTCCAGCTGCCGATTCAGTAAAGTCTTATCTTCCCTTGCAATCTACTTGTGCAATTACAACACAACGGTGTCTTCACAGCACCCAAGAGCAATGGTGTTGCACCCTGGTTGGCTGTTTGTTTGCTATTATGATTTCTTAATTTGTCTTCAGTCCAAGGCAAGTAGCAACTTTCAGGGTGCATTCATTTAAATGAATCAAGTGCTTGTTTGCTTGTTTCCACTGCGGAACACTGAAATTCCCACCAATTCTTTCCTGCACCATACATGAATTGTGCATTGGATGTTTGGCCTTTTGTAGAAGAAATATATCCTTAATAAACCAAAACCTTTTTGTTTGCTTTAAACTTGTTGTCTCCCAATTGCGTCAAAGTACCCTCATTAATGATTAATGACAAAAGGCATAGTCCAGATCCCTATTGATTTTCCCTAGAGTAATCATGATTTTTTACATCTTTTTTATTGCCTTTAAGTGCTTTCATGCCCATACAAAAGAATTCAATATTTGTCATCTCTTCTAAAATGCAAATTATTCCATAGTCAGGTCATTTTTTAAACAAATGCTGCTCTATGTGCTTTCCTATTTTCAAAGACAGAAACCAAAAGTTATACCTGAAACTTTGTGGTGTGTAAAGAAAGAACCAGCAGAACATCAGCAATAACCACACAAATGGCCATTCCATTACTCTTCATCACTTTCCCTGCCCTGGTGCCCTTTAGGTGTTGTCGGACTACAACTCCCATCAGCCTAACCAGCATGGCTAGGGATGATGTAGTCCAACAATATTTGGAGGGCACCAGGTTGAGGAAGCCTGCTGTCTGTCCATTATTGCTGTGAACAATCAAGATGTATCTTTTTCTTTGACTAAAATCTTTTTCTCTGGCTGAAGATTTTTTTAAAAAAATTGACTTAATATTTGTATTCTGCTTTTCCAATAACAATCTTGAATTCAAAGTGATTCACAATAATAATAACAGCATTAAAAACTAGCAAACATTTCTACCAATATAATAATATCAAAGCACATAACTTGTTATGTGCCTTCAAGTCGATTACGACTTATGGCGACCCTATGTATCAGTGACTTCCAAGAGCATCTGTCATGAACCACCCTGTTCAGATCTTGAAAGTTCAGATCTGTGGCTTCCTTTATGGAATCAATCCATCTCTTGTTTGGCCTTCCTCTTTTTCTACTCCCTTCTGTTTTTCCCAGCATTATTGTCTTTTCTAGTGAATCATGTCTTCTCATGATGTGTCCAAAGTATGATAACCTCAGTTTCATCATTTTAGCTTCTAGTGATGTTGTTGTTGTTATGGTTTAATATTTTCTAACACCCAATTGAGAGCCAGTGTGGTGTAGCGGTTAATGTGTTGGACTATGACCTGGGAGATGAGGGTTCGAATCCCCACATAGCTATGAAGTTCACTGGGTGACCTTCGGCCAGTCACTGCCTCTCAGCCTCATGAAAACCCTATTCATAGGGTCGCCATAAGTTAGGATCAACTTGGAGGCAGTACATTTTTTTTAAACATACAATTATTTGCCTTTTTCGCAGTCCATGGTATGTGCAAAGCTCTCCTCCAACACCACATTTCAAACGAGTTGATTTTTCTCTTATCCACTTTTTTCACTGTCCAACATTCACATCCATACATAAAGATTGGGAATGATCCTGACTTTAGTGTTCAGTGATACATCTTTGCATTTGAGGACCTTTTCTAGTTCTCTCATAGCTGCCCTCCCCAGTCCTAGCCTTCTTCTAATTTCTTGACTATTGTCTCCATTTTGGTATTGATAATCCTTGACAAGTTGAATGTCCTTGTTGTCAACTTTAAAGTTACATAAATCTTTTGTTGTCGTTACTTTAGTCTTCTTGACATTCAGCTGTAGTCCTGCTTTTGTGCTTTCTTCTTTAACTTTCATCAGCATTTGTTTCAAATCATTACTGGTTTCTGCTAGTAGTATAGTATCGTCTGCATATCTTAAATTATTGATATTTCTCCCTCCAGTTTTCACACCTCGTTCATCTTGGTCTTTTTGCATTCTTCCCTGATAACGTCTCTGACTTTACTCCATAGTTCTTCTGGTTCTCTGTCAACTAAGTTTAAAGCTTCAAATCTGTTCCTTCTTTGAGCTTTATATTCTTCTGGGATGCTATTTAAATTGTATTTTGGCATTATGATTGCTCTGTTGTTCTTCTTTGCTTTACTCTGATTTTCAATATGACCAGTTCATGATCTGTCCTGCAGTCTGCTCCTGGTCTTGTTTTCACAGTATGGAAGTTCTCTATCTTCTGCTACTAATTATATAATCAATTTGATTCCTATATTGACCATTTGGTGATGTTCATGTGTACAGCTGTCTTTTCAGTTGCTCAAAAAATGTGTTTGTGAGAAACAAATTACTGGCTTCACAAAATTCAATAAGTCTTTCTCCTGCTCCATTTCTATCTCCTGAGCCCCATCTCCCCACAATTCCTAGTTCTACTCTGTTCGCTACTTTTGCGTTCCAGTCCCCCATGATTATCAGCACATCTTGTTTTGGTGTGTGATCAATTTCTTCTTGTACTTCTGTGTAAAATCTCTCCAATTCCTCTTCTTCTGCATTTGCCGTTGGAGCATAGACTTGGATGATGGTTATGTTAATATGTTTCTCTTTAAATCTCATTGATATCACTCGCTCAGACTATGCGTTATAGCTCTTAATAGTTTTTGCTACATCACTTCTCACTATTAAAGCAACCCAATTTCTTCTTAATTTCTCATTTCCCGCATAAAATATTTTGAAGTTCCCTGATTGAAAATGTCCCATTCCCATCCATTTTAATTCACTCACGCCAAGTATTGCAAATACAAGTATTGTAAAGGACATAATAGCTAAGGCAAAATAACACATTCAGCAGACAATACAGTTCAGTACAAACTTATGTATGAAGAGTAGGGCTGTTTGTTGATTTGGAGTCTGCATTGTACTCAGTGACGTCTGGAGGCTCCATGTCACTGGGGCAGTGGAATCCACTCCAGGTTTTAGTCTGACCTTTGAAGGAGCTGTGCAAGGTGTGGGCTAAAACCTAGTATGGATTCCACTGCCCTACTGACATGAAGCCTCCAGCTGCCACTTATTGTAACCTGCCATTTCCTCCAAGTTTACATAATAGACTTGCTGTGATTTAAACCACTATAAGAAAGAAGGGTTAACTCTTCCATCCTCCTGCACCACACCTCCAATTCACCACCACCATCTGGCTTCTTTTTACCAAACTAGAAATATCGTGCCTAGTTTGGTCCTACACTCTTCTGTGATAGCATAGTGACATCAGCTTCTGTGGTTTTGAATGTATTTGCTTAAAAACAGAACATTGTTTCTTGGGAAAGGCCTAACCTCCAAGAAATTATGTTATTTAGAGATTCCAAACTAGAAAAGATCAAACACCAGGCACCCATCCCTCCTTGGGCCAGGATTAGGGATGGGGTAGAGATTAGATTCAGATTGCATTTAAAGCTGAATCAGTCAAGTTTGCATTTTCCAAAACAACAGCAGAACCAAAATACCACCATCCTTCGGAATTTGCCCTTATCCAAATTTTGTGATGCAGTTCTCCAGCCAATGTTTATAAAAATGCATATATGAAGGGGAAGTGTACATGTGGGATTGTGAGGTTGGGATGGGTGATTTACATCAATCTTCTCCAAAACTGTAATCTTGTATCTGGAAATTGGGATTTGTAGCAGAAAAGCCTGTTCCATTGGTCAAACCTGTTCCTTTCATAAGCTAACCATTCTAGTCAAGTCAGTCTCTTTGTTTGCTTGATGGGCCAATCTGCATACCAAAGGATGTGGTCTAGAGTAGTCCTGTTGGTATGGGAATTCTCTGAGGAGAGAGGCCCTCCTCCACCCTCATCTTGGAGCCTGGAAGTGGCCTCAGTTAGTGTAAGTGTGAGGTGAAGCTGGGAACTGAAAAGACACAGAAAGATGTGTGCAGTCTGTGTTCAGTCCCAAAACTATGGTTTAAGGGACCGTCAGAAACCTGATGGGGATCCAAGATCTGTTGGACTGTTAATGCTGAGAACCCCTCCATCTTGTGCTCGCTCAGGTTATATAAATGTGTAAATAAATCATATATCCTAAAGACACCACAATCTCTGCTGACCTTCATTCCAAGGTATCCAAACCCTGGGTAAGAGCAGGAACCCCTGGAAATTTCTTACTGCTTGGAGACTAGGGTATGTATAACAATATATTAGTGAAAATAGTATTAAAATACCTTTAATTAGGAGAAATTGCTTGCAAAAATTTGTACCTTAGTCAAAACAGCATACAAAAATGTGTTTATTAGGAAATATTCACACTAAAATGCTGAACACGTTTCATGAGGATTTAAAAAAAAAATCACAAATTGTAGCAGAACTGAGTTTAAGACTGGAAAAATGAAAAACTGAGAGATGCAAATCCTTCCAGCCCTAGCCAGGACCATCCATCCACCAACAAATCTTTCCAATCATCCTGAGCCATTCAGATGACAAGAGACCTGATAGTCTGCCCAAAAAAGATGCACAGAGCTAATAGCACCAAAATATTTAAGCAGGAGACCCAAGCCACACACTATAGGAAAAGCCGCAGATACCCCTCCAAATTTGTAGATAGTTTTATCTGGGACCAAAAAGAAAAAATGGAAATAGACTACCTTCAAGTCAATCCCGACTTATGGCCAGTGTGGTGTAGTGGTTACGGTGCTGGACTATGACCTGGGAGACAAGGGTTCATATCCCCACACAGCCATGACTCACTGGGTGATCTTGGGCCAATCACTGCCTCTCAGCCTCAGAGGGAGGCAATGGTAAACCCCCTCTGAATACTACTTATCATGAAAACCCTATTCATAGGGTCGCCATAAGTCGGGGTCGACTTGAAGGCAGTCCATTTCCATTTCCATGAACAGGGATTTCATGGTAAGCGGTATTCAGAGGGGGTTTACCATTGCCTCCCTCTGAGGCTAGTCCTCCCCAGCTGGCTAGGGCCTGCTCAGCTTGCCACAGCTGCACAAGCCAGCCCCTTTCTTGTCCGCAACTGCCAGCTGGGGGGCAACTGGGCTCCTTGGGACTATGCAGCTTGTCCACAGCTGCACAGGTGGCAGGGCATGTAACCCCTGAGCCACTCTGTGGGGATGATCTTTAGCTGGCCCTTGACACCCAGGAGACACGAGCAGGGATTTGAACTCACAGACTCTGGACTCCCAGCCAGGTTCTCCTCCCCACTGTGCTATACCACCTGCACTGTGCTATACCAGTTGTCTGTGCTATACCATCAACCCAGTCCTCTGAGCATGTATAAAAGAAATTGGGTGTAGAAAGGGTAGCACCACTCTGCTCCCAGGGAGGGCAGAGATGCCAGTGCCATCTTGGTGCAACAGCTGTCATGTCCTGGGTGTGCTCAGCCCCAGAGGGGAAAACACATAACCAGAAAATACAAAAATGGCAAGTTGCCCACACGTGGAGAAAGTGAATAAACTTACAGTTACAGCCCAGCACACATCCCTGTGTGTATATATATACACACACACACACACACACAGAGAGAGAGAGAGAGAGAGAGAGAGAGATTTGAACTACAACTCCCATCACCCCAATCCAGTAGCCATGCTGGCTGGGGCTGATGGGAGTTGTAGTTTAAAAAAAGTTACTTTTCCAAGCTCTGCACACATCATATTTCCCCACTCCTAATCTTGCAGTTCCAGTGGCACAGGCATTAATAACTGACTCCGCCCAGTGCTAAAGCATCCCTAAACCACTGTTTTAGAGCACAACACCTAGGGAGGGAGAGCTTCTTTTGCCAAGCAAGGCAAGGGAGAGGCCAAGGAGAGACAAAGACACACCCACACCATACATTAAAGCACATTTAACCAGAGCTTGGAAAAGTTTTTTTTTTTGAACTACAGCTCCCATCAGCCCAATCCAGTGACCATGCAGGCTGGGGCTGATGGGAGTTGTAGTTCAAAAAAAGTAACTTTTCCAAGCTCTGCATTTAAAGTACACAGCTTCTTCCAAAGAAACCTGGGAACTGCAGTTTACCCTCAGAGCTACACTTTTCAGCACTGTTAATAAATTTCATTTCCTAGAATTCTTTGGGGGAAAGCCATGTACTTCAAATGTATGGTGTGGATAGGACCAGTGAAGAGAGCAGCAGCCTCAAGTGAAATGGAAAAATGGAAATGGACTGCCTTCAAGTCGATCCCGACTTATGGCTACCCTATGAATAGGGATTTCATGGTAAGCGGCATTCAGAGGGGGTTTACCATTGCCTCCCTCTGAGGCTAGTCCTCCCCAGCTGGCTAGGGCCTGCTCAGCTTGCCACAACTCCACAAGCCAGCCCCTTCCTTGTCCGCAACTGCCAGCTGGGGGGCAACTGGGCTCCTTGGGACTATGCAGCTTGCCCACGGCTGCACAGGTGGCAGGACACGTAACCCCTGAGCCTCTCACTGTGCGGGTGATCTTTAGCTGGCCCTTGACACCCAGGAGACATGAGCAGGGATCTGAACTCATTTGGACTCCCAGCCAAGCTCTCCTCCCCACTGTGCTATACCAGCTGTGACTCGCTGGAAACTAGGAGATGGGAATAAGCTGTACCAGGCAGAACGAGGGATGGAAGGGTCTGCCAGTTTTGGTTCTCTCTGTTTCTCATTTTTCCAGTCTTAAAATCAGTTCTCCACATTCCTGCAGTGATTTGCATTAAAAAAAAAATCCTCATGAAAATTCTTAAGCATTTTAGTGCAAATTTCTCCCAGTAAACATATTTTTGTATGCAGTTTTAGCTAACATGCACATTTCTGTAATTTCTCCTCATACAATGCATTTTTGTATGTTACGTTCACTAATATATTCATTTTTATGAACACTTTCCTTGAATATGTGCATTTTTTATTAGAGAACTGCATCACAAAATTTGAAGATGTGCAAATTTTGTCGGATGGCTGTGTTTCAGTTCTCATATTGTTTTGGAAAGTGTGAATTATATAGATTCAGCTTTACATGCAAACAGAATTGAATTTCTCCCCCATCCCTATGGAGAACGGGGCAAATGACTGGTGCGCGCATGTGTGCGCATCCACACACACACGCACACAAAGTCACATCGAGCAAAAGCAAGGGAGTTTCCAGGACACAGGCCCACACTGCAGGGTCCATAGAGCAGTCCCGTAAGCAACTAATCAGAGCAAAAGACAGCAAGCATACACATGAGGAGGCATTTCTCTCGTCCCTCCAGCTTCAAGATGCAATTGGAGATGCCAGATGCACAGAAGGAAATGCATTTGTTTTTTATGGATGTCTCACCTCCATACATTCTCTACAAAAAATCTTGTCCTAAGGCTACATTAAAAAAAATAACATGAAGAACACATTTTTGCCCCTAAAGAGAATATTACAAATACTGCTGATATGGTATGTAGTATAGCAAGCTGCCTCTAATCATTCAAATAATAGCTTGTGGAAACGTGGTTATTTAATTTAATAATTTGATGGGCATACTTCTCTTTCTCCCTTAACATATGTCATATTGAATATGTGAAGTATTGGTCACTGATTGACTTTTTTTTTTTTTTTGCCTTTGGTTGCAATAATGATAAACCTATTGACTTTGGAAGTAAGTCCTATTGAAATCAATGAGACTGGTATTTTTGCAATTGTATACAAAATGAATAAGGGGGGTGATGTAAAAGAAATCATATGAGACTTGTATTTCTTTTTAATTTTAAGGATAAAATTAATAAAAGATTTCAAAAAGAATGAAAAAAAATGAGATTTACACAGAGATTTCTCAGTTTTATCCTGACCAGAACTCTATGGTCTGATTTGCATGTAATGGTTTAGCACGATGTGCACAAACCTCCCCCCAACTGGTGTGGTGTGGCAGCAAGGAGGAGATTAGAAACTTGCTCTTCCCCAATGAAATATCCCAACTAACTGTGGTTGCTTGTCATGCCTTAAATTATTTGGGACCAAGTTACTTATGCTATGTGCACACCATACATTTCAAGCACATGAATTCCTCCAAAGAATGCTGGGAGCTGTAGTGTGCCCCTCCACAAGTGCTACAGTTCCAGTACCCTTAGCAAACTACAGTTCCCAGGATCTTGTGGGAGAATCATGAACTTTAAATGTATGGTGGGTATGAAGCCAAAAAGGACTTCATATGCCCAGGAATGTTGTTAGGGGGCGGTCCAGAGGACCTAAGCCCTGGGTGTTTGGGGCCAGGCCCCGGATCTCCTGCCTCTTGACCATTTTAACCTCTGCTTACAGGGCAGATTTTCTTTTAAAAGCTAGCTTAAATTTGCATCTATACATATAAATTAGCATCTGCAAATATTATGTAAATTTGTCTCATGGGCCTGTATGCCATTTTTATGGATCTAGCTAAGCCCCTGCCTACACCGATATAGACTTACCAGAGATCTGAGACCAGCTTCAAAAGCTTCACTTGTATACCTGCCAGGAAGGGAGGTTAGGCTGGGCCTTCTCCATGGTGGCCCCATGGCCTTTCCTTGGTATCAGGAGGGCTCTAAAAATATTTCTGTCTAGGACTGCATTTGGTGACGGGACTATTTTAGAATGCCCAACTGTGATTATTGTGTAATTAGAAAGATTTGTAATGCTTTTGTTGTTGCTATTGTGATGATATGACAAGAACTATTAAACATAGTTTTAAATTGTGTTAAATGTTAAATGCCACTGTGGGAAGATTTTATTTTAACAATTTAATTTTGATCTTAAATAAAAGAGTAAATAAAGTCTGAACCTATACAAACCATGGTTTGTGTTAACCATGTGGTCTTGGGAAACAATCCAATTTCAAACTGTGGTTAATTTTCTTGGCTTTTCTCCTTAAATAGTTAATATTAATCAGAGTTCTTGGTTTAGAAAAAATGAGTAACTGTGGTTAGTTGAAAACAGAAGCAAAAGCTTCTGATCTCATCTTTGTGGCTGTGCTAGAGGAAGGGGGAAAAGGTGATCCTGACCTGGAGATGTCAAGGAATGAAAAATGTGGACTTTCTGCATGTAGAGCCTATGTCCTTCTACTGCACTACTACAGTTCTTCCACAAATTCATTGGGGAGTGAACATAGGAAGTTGCCTTATGCCAAGTCAATTTATCCAACACAGAAAACTGCAAGTGGACCTTCCCTAGGAAAGGCATCTGGCTTTGTGAAATCTGAGACACAGGACATGTGGACCAGTTTGCTAACAGCAGGACAGTATTGCTGGTTTTATACACTTGCACCTCATCTGAGTCACCTGCATTGTAGTACACTCCTTCATTAGCTTTCCAGCTTCTTCTATGGCATAGCCCCTGCACCTTTAGTAGCCGCACACACAACAAGCATAAGCTCAGCAGCAGAAGAAACTACATCCCCTTCTACTTAACGAGGTTTAGCTGTTACTATGCATGCCTTAAAAGTACAGATACTTAAAAGGTATCCAGCTGGCCACTGTGTGAACAGGATGCTAACTAGATGGGCCTTTAGTCTGATCAAGCAGGACTCTTCTTATGTTCTTTCTGGAATCCTGCCAGACAAAAAGGCCGACACCCATAGCTACAGAACATATTAAAAGTCAGTTTTGGAGTCCTACAGTGTTGCCGTGATGGAGATTGGTTTGAAGCATGGCACCCTTCCCAGATTCAACTTGTGGCAATGCAAATCGTTTTGGGGATGGTAATTCCATAGATCTGACACTGAGATAATTAATGCTGCCATCATGAAAAGATGAGGCTTATAGCTGAGTATAAATATTTGCAGGAGCAATTGAGACATAGTAGCCTGACATGCAGAAATTAAGGAGCTGAAACTTTCCTTGGCATGGAACTGAAGTCTGGAGGCAGGCAGTTTTCAGAGAGTTGAAAGTCGTACCGGAGATCCCTTGCTGAGATGCATTTCTTTTTGTCTCACTGTCAATTTTGGTCAAACAGGCTCTACAGGTTTTTGAAGCTGTACAAAACCTGCTTACCAGAAGTAATAGTGGGAAGAATTTATATAGCCCAACAATGATTTCTTTCTCTCAAACCACCCTCAACTCAACCAAAGGAGGAAAAAAACACACCTCTTTCTAACCAAACTGATGGGGGGGGGGAGTTTACTTTCAATTTCTTTGCATCAGGTCTCAGTTAAAGGAATAGGAACGAGGCCAATTAAAAGCTGGCAGTCCAATAGTAAAAAGAAGAGATTGGTGTAGAGTCCCAGAAAAGCAGTGTTTTCCTGTAGTTAATGTTCTTTTTTAAAAGATAGGCAGTGCAATCTTACATATACATATGTCTACTCTAAAGTAAGTCCCACTGTGTAAAATGGCACTTATTTCCAGATAAGTGTATATAGGATTGCAGCCTCAGTGTCCATTTAACTTGAATTTGTTCTTTGGTTTTTATAGCTGTTCAGGCAATTACTTATCAGCCTTCCATCTCTTTGTGAAGTTTATTTTCCTTGACAAGTCAAGTTTCTTTTTAAAAGCTTTTTTTTTTAAAAAAAGCTCCATTGTCCTGATGATTTTTGCACTTGTTTTTATTTGTAGGCTGAACTGACATCAGATGTCATTAGGAGGTGAACTCTGCTGCTCCGACAGGTTGTGTAGGGAGGGCTCTGTGACAGGAACACCCTTCAGCTATATAAGAGATGCAAGAATCTTGTCAGGCAGAGGACTTCAGATGAGTTAAGATGTGTGTGTTTGTTCACAAAGACTGCAGAATACTTTGTTGCTATTTCCTTGATCCTCCTCCCCTCCCCTCCCCTCCCCTTTCTACAAACTGGAACGAAAAGGAATTTGAAGTGTTTTATGCTGATTCATTCCAAAAAGGGGCTATGCTACAAGCTCAGCATGGCAGTTATTGTAGGCGATTGTACCTTTAAAATTTAAAGAGTAATGCGACAATGTACTTTTTTTGGGAGAAACAAGCAGGATGACTATTTTTATCTGTTTTTATAAAGGCAAAATCAGGATGTTGTTTGTGTGTGACCCTTGATTAAGTGTGAATGTTAAACTCCCTTGGTTTCCTCTTCATGCTTATACATTTGTGCATATGTATTGCATAAAGTCTGTTGCAGTCTGGAAATCCCGTAGTACTCCTAAAACTTGCTGCAGGCCCTCTCTGCTGTTTTGCTTTTGGCTCCCAATTTCTTATCCTTTGAGTATCCTCTGGCATTCAACATGTGTGCAAATCCCATTGGCTTCATGCAGGGGAAGGCAATGACTTATTAGAGGATGGCATTTGGCCTTTACTTTCATTTTTAACTTTTGCATTCTCCGTCCAGCACTAAACTTGCACAAGGTTTAAATTGCAGTTTCCAAAACCACATGAGCAACTTGTCTGAACTAGCAAAAGGCCTTGGAACTAACCTGTGGAATTGGGCAAAGTCCCATTTCAGCAACAGCTACATCCACAGTAAGTGCTTTAACATCGACTACTACTGCTGAGGATGTTAAGTGCCTAAATGCCTCCTTTGAGTTAAACAGGGTGATGAAGATAGCTCTTATTAATGAAAAGGCCTTGGGGAGGGGCAGAGAAAACGCTTGCCGTGTTTATTATCCATGCCAGAAAAACAAAATGATGTCAGAATTTTTAAATGTAATGTACTTTTTTTTGGTTATGGATTGTGCAAGTTATTGCAAAAATGTATAATCGTGCAAGTTTGGATGGCATTTTTTAATAACTGTTTCTCCAGCAGGTGCTTTATACCGAACTGAAGCAAATGTAAAAATGGGTAATCAAGCGCTGAAATAATGGAAAGTGGCTGTTGCTTTAGTCCTTTTCCTTTTGGTCACAATCCTTCTCATTAATCATGTGTGCATCGGTATTCTTGCATCTCTAGAGCTGGGTTTCATTTTAAGGTCAGCCTTCAATTTCTGGAGAATATAATTTAAAGCTATTTATAGAGCTTTGCGATTGCCTGTAATAACTAATAGGGAGAAAGGGGTGGAGGTGGGGTGCCAGGCCTGCTCTCTGCAACTGAGACATAAGTGTGTAACAGCTGTGTCTGCCTTAAGTTGATTAAAGACACTAAAAAAAAGTGTAAACATATGAGTGACTCCGGACAAAAGAGCAGAAGCGAGCCCTGCTATCTGTTGTTATTGTAAAACTCTCTGCAGGCGTAAGCTCATTGGGAGAGCCCTGGATTTCTGTGTTTAAAGTTTACTTTATCGTTTGTCTGGAGTGGGGTCAGTGCTGTAGTGAATAATTTATAGGCAGTATGAATGAGCTCATTAGTCACCTTTTCAGAGTTTAAATGAGTTTGGTGGTTGTCATTACATGGGCCTTCTGTTCAGCAGCACAGCAAAATGACAGTTTGGCAGTTGGCTTGCTTGTAACAGGCTAGGCCATCTCTTTTCAGAGCTGGATTTTCTTTTGTGTTCTATTCAAACTCTTGATTCTATTGCCCAGCGCTGGTCTAGTAACTCTCAGGCTTCAGATGTTACTTCGGCAAAGAGATGGAGAGCTGGTGCTTGCATTAGATGGCTTTTGGGGCCTCCTTTGCCACTATTAAGGACTCCACCAGCCTCCTTCTGAGGTTCCCTTCATTTTCTTTTATCCAGTTGTTCTGGAGAACTGTTACAGCACGCTCTGGATTGGCGGGAGGGGAGGGAGGGGAGACTCCTAAATAGCCCAGTAAGTACTGAGCATGCATGGAATGCCGATGGGGGGGGGGGAGAGAGAGACCAAAAGCAGGGGAAGAGAAGGAGAATGGAATGGAGTATCCTGGAAAAAGTGCACACCCAGCTAACTTGGAACTCTGAACAAGAGCACTCCACACTGCAACATTTTGTTGCAGGCTGTGCTTGATGATAGCCTATTGCTTTATTCTCAGTAGTGCCAGGCATGGTGTTAGCCATGAAGTAAGGCTGTCAATTCTTTTTCTTTCTTTCTTTCTTTCTTTCTTTCTTTCTTTCTTTCTTTCTTTCTTTCTTTCTTTCTTTCTTTCTTTCTTTCTTTCTCAGCTCTGCTCCCCTGCTTTTAGTAGCAGTCTGACCTGCAGAAATTTAGAAGGGGAAGCTTTTTCTGGCATGGAGAGGAAGTGATGTGAAAAACTTCCCTGTTAACTGACACGAGTTCCTGTTCCTGTGCCTTTAACTGATCTTGTTTTAGCAGGGAAGAAGCGACATTATTAAGACAGTTGATATAGTTCAGATGGTCACTTTAAATATGTCTGATTTACTTTAAAATTTTAGTGAAGTTTTCCTATAAGAAATCATTTTCTTTTGTTTCTATTTCTGTGAATATGCAAAGTACAGCAACACTTTGCAAAATTTACACTAAAAAAACTCCAAAACTAATTGTGGAATAGTGGCACTGACTATTCTGCAGAATAGTCTCTAGTGGACATCAGGAGTGTCTCAGTTCACACAAGATAAAACAGTAGGAGCTGACATATATTCTAGCAAAATTCTAGGTGTGCTCTATGTTTTTAATTGACTGTGCCCACATTGCCTTAAATGAAGTGGTTTAAACATAGCAGGCTGAAAGCATGCATCCTCTTTTTTCCAACAGCTAGAGTCATTGCTGAAGTAGCAACATATTATAATCAGTCTGATTTTACATCAAACTGCAGTTTCAGATTCAACTGTTAATGCACCCAAAATAGAAATAGAACATAACCTCCAATTTGAAACACAAAATGCAATCTTCAACATCATATGACATTGACCAATAAAAAGGCTTTGAAATTAATAAAAATAAATTTGACACAGATTTCTAGGATGAATAATGAGGGAAATAAAATTTTCTAGAGTAGATTCTCTGTAGAAACATTAGTAATACAGGAAAGAAGCAAAGTAAAAGGAACACCAACAAACATACAAAAATCTAATTCTCCATCTTTGGAGATGGGAGGTGTTGCCACCACTCACCATATGCTCAGAGGCACATGTTACCAAATTCTTCCAAGCTACACAGCAAGTGGATTGGATTGTGAAAGACCAACCCAAATGGTGTTTGAATTTTGGCTTTGCAGGGCAGTCCAATATCTCAGAGAGGAGGTCAGGTCTCCTGCTCCCCTGGTGCATTCACTATAGCTGCCCAATTTCCCTGCTTTTAAAAGTTTGATAAGAATATCTGTGGGCTATAGGTACATTCTTAAACCGCAAGGTTTTTTGCCTATTAGTGAATTTCTCTGCTTTTTAATCCGGGAGGTAAGAAATGGGATCCTGTGCAAGTTTGCTGAAAATGGATTTATCATTTGCATACTTAATGAGTTCAGTGGGATTTACTACCCTGCAGTCATGCTTAGGATAGGTGAGACTGACCACAGAGGATGGGGAGGGGAGGAGGAGGGAGGGGAGGAAGGGCAGAGGTGAGAAGGGATGGGAACAGATGAGGGGGAGGGGAAGAGGGCAGTTTTGATCATTAGCATGTTTATTGAGTTCAGTGGGATTTACTCCTGTGCACTCATGCTTAGGATATGTAAAACTGACAGGGAGGAGGGGGGGCTAGAGTGTGCAGGGGAGGAGGAAGAAGGGAGAGGGGAGGGAGGGAGAGGGGAGAGGAAATGCAGGTCTGATCATTTGCATGCTTATAGAGTTCAGTGGTATTTACTCCCGTGTAATCATGCTTAAGATAGGTAAAACTGACCATGGGGAGGAGGAAGGGGATGGGGATTGAGGGGCAAAGGAAGGGGGAGGGAAGGGGCAAGAGGGAGGGAATAGGGGGAGGAGAAGGGAGGGTGGGTTTGATCATTTGCATACTTTTTGAGTTCAGTGGCATTTATTTCTATGCAATCATGTTTTAAAATAGAAATGGACTGCCTTCAAGTCATTCCCGACTTATGGCAACCCTATGAATAGGGTTTTCATGGTAAACGGTATTCAGATGTGGTTTTACCATTGCCTTCCTCTGAGGCTGAGAGGCAGTGACTGGTCCAAGGTCACCCAGTGAGCTTCATGACTGTATGGGGATTCGAACCCTGGCCTCCCAGGTCGTAGTCCAACACTGACCCGGGGGTGGGGCAGGGAGGAGAGGAAGGGGAGAGGAGGAGACTGGGTGGGTGGGCACTGGGCAGAGGGGAAGCCCCTTTCCTTTCCAAAAGGAAAACATTGTGAACAGTATACTCTTGTGGCTGTATAATATGAATGAGTGTGAAGGGAGTATATTAATGAATGAGTAAAGTATACCGCTGACCATTACTTAATCCAATAATTATTTGTACACTGGGATATATATAGAAGTGTGAGGTTACCTGCCAATAGATGACTAGATTAATATAATTATATATCCTGAGAGCTGAGAAATTGGGGAGCAAACATAGTACAATCATTGCTATTCAGTGCTATTGGTATTAATAGACATGACTAATTTGGGGTCATTAATTTTAATAGATCTCCTCTGAGTAGGATTTATTTTATGTTATTTTATTAATTATTGCATTTATATCCTATTTTTCCTCCAAGGAGTTCAAGGTGACATACCCTTTTATTCTCCCAACAACCCTATGAGGTGGGTTAGAATGAGAGAGGGTGACTGAATCAAGGCCACTCAGCAAGATTCATGGCCGACTGGGGATTTGAACCCTGGTGCCATATGCCCTAGCCCAACACCCTAACCACTATACCACACTGGGTCTCACTTAGGTTGCAATCCAATACACACATACCTGGGAGTAAGACCCACTGAACCCAATGGAGCATACTTCTGAGTAGACATGTATAGGATTGCAGCCTTAGTTACATACAACTCATAGGAAGGTGCCTTTTACTGAGAGTCAGACCACTGATCCATCTAGCTCAGTATTGTGCACAGTGACTGGCAGTGGCTCTCCAGGTTTTCTGCCAGGGAGTCTTTCCCAGCCCTATCTGGAGATGCAAGGGAATGAATCTGGGATCTTTTTAATATTATTATTATTTATTTAATTAATTAATTTGTATACCCCCCTTCCTCCCAGCAGGAGCCCAGGGTGGCAAACAAGGCACTAAAAACGCTTTAAAACATCATAAAAACAAATCTTAACATTAAGACAAAACAGCGTTAAAAACATTTAAAAAACTTCTTGAAAGGGTTAAAAACATTATTAAAAAACATATTAAGCAATTCTGACACAGACACAGACTGGGATAGCTCTCTACTTAAAAGGCTTGTTGAAAAAGAAAAGTCTTCAAAAGGCGCTGAAAAGATAACAGAGATGGCGCCTGCTAATATTTGTATATAAAGCAGATGTTCTGCTACTTCCCATGCAAGCCGGCTCTGGATGGTCACAAAAGGCTCAATAGTGGGGTAGGATGAGGGCAAGCTCTTCTACAGATTATTGGCCTTGTACTTCACAAACTGGACAGTCGTGAGAAACATCGTAAAAGCCTTTGCCCTGCAATCTGTCCCAGTGCATTTGAGAGCAGAGCACAAAAAGGTAACACAAGGATAATCTTCCCTATGCAGTGCACAAGTTGCACTTAATGACTGGGACAGTTGGGGAATGTTTTCTTCTCATGAATAGAGAGGAACTAATACTTGATGTGATTTGGAAGTATAGTTCCCCTCTATTCAGCACTGGTTAGGCCTCATCTTGAATACTGTGTCCAGTTCTGGTCTCCGCACTTCAAGAAGGATGCAGACAAACTGGAACAGGTTCAGAGGAGGGCGACAAGGATGATCAGGGGACTGGAAGCAAAGTCCTATGAGGAGAGACTGAAAGAGACTGAGGGGAGATATGATAGCACTCTTCAAGTACATGAAAGGTTGTCACATAGAGGAGGGCCAGGATCTCAGAGTGCAGGACACGGAATAATGGGCTCAAGTTGCAGGAAGCCAGATTTTGACTGGACACCAGGAAAAACTTCCTAACTGTTAGAGCCATACAACAATGGAACCAATTACCTAGAGCGGTAGTGGGCTCTCCAACACTGGAGGCATTCAAGAGGCAGCTTTTGGGAATGCTTTGATTTGGATTCCTGCATTGGCCTTATAGGCTCCTTCCAACTCTACTATTCTATGATTCTATGCAACCTGTTCCAAGTGCTGCTGAGCCTCCTTGAACAGCTGCTGAAGTTGCTGCTTGCGGCTCTTGTGGAGCTAACTTCTCCTTGTGGAGCTGATGTCGGACAGTACAAATGTCTTAAATGACCAAGACTAGTTCATCCAGCATATTCTAAAATCAGTAATAATTACTGGTTCTATTACTACTGTAATTTTTGTTTGGGAGACATGGTGCCATAATTACTGATTTCTATGCCCAGGGCAGGCTACACACCTCCTCCCCCAGGAACCAACAGTGGGGCCAGTTAAGAGCAGTTGTGGGCCTTTAAGGTTATTGCTGCTGCACTTCCAAATGCATACCACTCAGATAAATTGCTCCTGCTCATAAGATGTGGAGCACAACAACAGGTGGCTGGTCGCATAGTTTTCCAATTTTTGTCGTCGTTGCAAATAACTTTCAATAATGGAATGTGCTTCACTGTCTGAAGTGACAGGTACAGGGCTAATGAGGAGCTGCAGAAAGGCCACTTAGAGAACCTCAGAGTTTCTCCACACATCCTTTTTATTGTGCACTCAGGATAATTTGTGCTCATAATGGTATCAGGGCAATTATACTCGATCCCATGTTACAACGCTGTTTGCGCCTGCAAAGTTTTTTGGGCACTCAACACTACTTCATTTCCAGTTGGTGCATTTCCGGTAGCTTCCTGCTGAAATCCTGTAACTTTTTATACCACAAATGTCCTGTTTTATTTGTCCCACTTTTGTGGGGCTATAGTGCAAGTGTGCCCCTCCACATGGCAATAATGTAGTAACCCTGGGTAAGCATTGCAGAAAAACTGATAAAGGGGAATGATGTGTGGACGGTCCAATATAATTTGAACACTAATGCACATGATGCAGAACAAACCCACAACAAACAAGTACTAGTTTAGAGGGGCCTTTACATCAGGGCCTCCCTAACATCATGGACTGCATGTAGTAATGAGACATTACTACAGATCACTAGCCCCGTGAAGAGCATTGGGAAGCCACAAGGAGCAAGGCTTTTCTGTAGTAACCTCCAACATACTCTATGGAACACTTACCAAGTGAGGCCCATCAAGCCCCAACATTCTGTTGTGTTATAACAATAAACTTGGTTCTTTCTTCAAAAGGGCCTTTGGCTGAATCTTTTTCTGGCTTAGTTTTTTAAATGCTAGTCCTGCTTTGTCTACTATTTCCTAAAAATTATTTATTTATTTATTGTACTTATATACCGCCCTATAGCCGCAGCTCTCGGGACGGTTTACAGTAACTAAAAACATTAAAACAAATATACAAATTTAAAAATACATCTTTTAAAAACAATTTAAAACACAATGATAATTTCTGAGAATAGTAGACAAAGCGGGAACAGCATTTAAAAAACTAAGCCAGAAAACTTATATATGTGTGTGTGTATAATAGGGATGGGAGAGAATATCCGCTAAATCAGACTTAGTACCGGATTTTGACTGAATCCGACACTCCGCTGTCTTCTTGGACCCACACTGATTTCTAGTGGCGGGCCGTGGCTGTAATCAGCATAGCTTTTCCCCCTGAAATTTCCCCGATTCTACATAATTATCTTCATAATTACAACCGATATTATCCGTTAACTTCCATGGATTTACATAAGCATTTATGTTAAAATTTAGGAAAAAATTTTCGCCACCCTAAAAACCCCCAGTGAATCAAATCGGCAAGTGCAAAAACAAATGGGAACAAAAAAACTGGCGGATTGGGATTGAATGACAGACTATAGGAATACAAGCAGATTGGAACTAGGCAGTGAACCCCATCCCTAATGTATATAATAGAATCATAGAATAGTAGAGTTGGAAGGGGCCTATAAGGCCATCAAGTCCACCCCCACCCCCCCGCAGGAATCCAAATTAAAGCATACCCGACAGGTGGCTGTCCAGCTGCCTCTTGGATGCCTCCAGCGCTGGAGAGCCCACCACCTCCCTAGGTAATTGGTGCCATTGTTGTACCACTCTAACAGTTAGGAAGTTTTTCCTGATGTTCAGCCAAAATCTGGCTTCCTGTATGTTGGTCTGTGTCCTGAACTCTGGGATGATTGAGGAGAGATCCTGGCCCTCCCATGTGTGACAACCTTTCAAGTACTTGAAGAGTGCTATCATATCTCCTTCAATCTTCTCTTTTCAAGGCGAAACATGTCCAGTTCATACAGTCTCTCCTCATAGGGCTTTGTTTCTAGTCCCCTAATCATTGTTCTTTATCTCCTCTGAACTTGTTCCAGATTGTCTGCATCCTTCTTAAACTGCGGTGTCCAGAACTGGATGTAGTACTCAAGATGAAGCCTAACCCAGTGCCAAATAGAGGGGAACTAGTACTTCATGTGATTTGGAAACTGCAAACTAATGCAGCCTAAAATAGCATTTGCCTTTTTGCAGCCATATCATACTGTAGACTCCTATTCAGCTTGAGATGAACAACAATCCCAAGATCCTTTTTGCATGTAGTATTGCTGAGCCAAGTATTTCCCATCTTATAACTGTGCATTTGGTTTCTTTTTCCTAGTTGTAGAACTTTGCACTTATCTCTGTTCAATTTCATTCTGTTGTTTTCAGCCCAATGCTCCACCACAAGATCCCTTTGAATTTTGTTTCTGTCTTCCCTCCCAATTTTTGTATTATCTACAAATATGATAAGCATTCCCTGCACCTCTTTATCCAAGTCATTAATAAAAATGTTGAAGAGCACCAGGCTCAGAACTGAGCCCTGGAGTACCCCGCTTGTTACCTCTTCCCAGTTTGAAAAGGAACCATTGATAAGCAGTCTTTGAGTACGATTCTGTCGCCAACTGTGGATCCACCTGATAGTTGTTCCATCCAGCCCACATTCAGCTACCTTGCTAATCAGAATATCATGGAGCACTTTGTCAAAAGCTTTGCTGAAGTCAAGATATATGATGTCCGCAGCATTCCCACAGTCTGCCAGGGAGGTTTCCCGATCAAAAAATGAGCTAAGATTAGTCTAGCAGGGTTTGTTTTGACAAATTCATGTTGGCTTCTAGTAATTGCTGCATTGTTTTCAAGGTGCTTACAGACTGACCGCTTTATAATGCTCCAGGTTTTCCCAGGGATCAGTGTCAAGCTGACTGGTCTGTAGTTTCCAAGTTCCTCCTTTTAGCCCTCCTCCAGTCATCTGGCACTTCACCCATCTTCCACGATTTTGCAAAGTGGTCCCAAAAGTTCTTCAGCCAGTTCCTTCATTATTCTAGGATGCAGTTTATTGGGCCCTGGAGATTTGAACTCGTTCAAAGTGATTAGGTATTCCTTGACCACTTGTCTATCAATCTCAAACTGCAATCCTGCCCCTTCTACTTGTACTTCACACTTGCTAGGAGGTCATAGACCCTCTTTTGGAAGAAGACTGAACCAAAGTAGGAATTGAGCACTTCTGCCTTTTCGTTGTCATTTTTTACCATTTTCCCATTCTCATTGAGTAGCTGAACCACCATTTCTTTTCTCTGTCTTTTACTATGAATGTACCTGAAGAAAGCTTTTTTGTTGCTTTTAGCACCCCTTGCTAATCTCAGTTTATTCTCAGCTTTAGCCTTCCTGTCGCCATCCCTGCAATCCCATGCTACCTGTCTGTACTCTTCCTTTGTGGCCTGGCCTTTCTTCAACTGTCCTTTTTTATTTTCAGGTCATCTCTAGGCTTTTTGTGAAGCCACATTGACTTCTTCTGCTGTCTTCCACCTTTTTTCCTTTTTCCAATTGTACCTTTAGAATTTTTTGTTTTTTTAGAAACTCCCATCCATGTTGGGCTCCTTTTCTCGTTAAGGGCGCTTGCCATGAGACCTTACTTACCGTTGTTCAATGTTTATTAAAACCGGCTTTCCTGAGTCCAGGGTACATGTATGGCTATTAAGATCAAGAACCCAAGTATAATTGGTCACTTTCCTTGAGAGTTCCCGTAACTGCCACTTCATCCACGAAGTCATCTTTATTGGTTAGAATTAGGCCAGGAATAGCTGATCCTCTAGTTCCTTCCTCCACTTTCTGTAGAAAAAAATATCAGCAACACAAGCCAGGAATTTCTTGGAGGGGCCATGTGTGGCAGAATTTGTCTCCCAACATATACTGGGGTAATTGAAATCCCCCATTACTACTACATCATGCCTCATGAAACATTGGCAATTTGCTTTTCAAAAGTTTCACACTACTCATCTTCTCCTTGACTGGGTGGTTGGTAGTAGACTTTACCCACAATGTTCCTTTTATTCCTTGCTCCATTAATTTTAATCCTGATGCCCTCGATAGGGCTACCAAGCTTATCTTCCTGTGTTTCTATGCAGGGATATATATTTTTAACATACAGTGTGACTCTGCTTCCCTTTCTATTCCTTCCCTCCTTTTTAAACAAGTTATATCCTTCAATTGCTGTATTCGTTATAGAATTCCAGTCATATATACAGCTATACACATTGAGGATTTATGATTATTGCTGATAGTAAAGGTGTTGGTGATAAATTGTATGGCAAATAAGACAGGATATATGTTTTTAAAATAAATTCAACATTTTAATAAATAATCATGTTACATTAGCTCTCTTGTCAGTTAGGTATCCCTGTCTAGGTTGCACTGTAGCATTAAGCAGATTTAAATGAAATTTGCATTTGCTTAGCAGAAATACATCTCATCATAGCAGTGAAGACTTTGGGCTCTTCCAGACTGTTGCTGTTTTAGGGTGGGATTCAGACACATATGCCATACTGGCAAATTCAGTTCACACAAAGTTGCACAATGAACCTGTTTTCTCTGCAAAATTGTTATTTCAATGTTGCTAGTGTGCAGTGTACACACACGTGTTCTAGAATTCTAGAATTCCTCAAGGTTCAGTCCTTCTCCTGGGTCTTGAGAAATTAAGTTAAGGCTTCAATCCTATACACACTTACCAAGAAGAAGTAAGCCCCAGTGCACAGAAATGGGTCTTCTTATGTCTCAGTAAACATGCATAGGATTGTGTTGCAAATCTCAGAGAGGGAGGGAGGTGCATCTTGGTTCTGGTACACATGAATGCACATGGGGACTGCATTGTTCCCCTTCTATTCCCACCATAACTAATCAGTCAACTAATAAATGTTGCTTGTTGTGTTTGATTTGCTGCTTTTTTATGATGTGTTTTGAGTTTTAAACTTTTTTTTTTAACTGTCAAGAGAAGTTTAGTAACTTCCACCACCACCTTGCTCTCAGTGCCATTGCAATGTGTTCAGCTTGGGATGGATGGGGCTTTTCCTCTGGTGGCACAACACAGGTCTGCAATGCTTCTCCAACTGAGATCCATCCGGATGCTTCCTTAGGCCAGAAGTGGGGAACCTTTTTCAGCCCAAGGGCTGCATTCCTTCATGGGCAATGTTCCCTGGTGGGCAGGGCCAGAAGAAAAAGTGGGTGGGGCAACAGGTGTGACTTTCTTACCTTTGTACAGGAAAAGCCAGAGGTTTCTACGTATAGCCATTTCCCTCCCCCCTCCCTTCGCTCTATCCTCCATCCAGGCAAAGAAGAGTCATTATCAAAATTCTAGGACACATTCTAGCCATGTGAAGAATTTATTTTATTTTATTTATTTAAATTTTTAGTCGCCCATCTGGCTGGTTGTCCAGCCACTCTGGGCGACATAGAAGATAAAACAATACATTAAAACATTAAAATTTAAAACCATAACAGTAAAAACCTAACCCACCCCAAAAGCCTGCCTGAAGAGCCAGGTCTTCAAGGCCTGGCGGAAGCTTATCATAGAAGGGGCATGGCGGAGATCATTTGGGAGAGAGTTCCACAGGGTGGGGGCCACTATTGAAAAAGCCCTCTCTCTAGTCCTCACCGGTCTAGCTGTTTTAACCGGTGGGACCGAGAGAAGGTCTTCTGAGGCTGATCTTGTTTAGCGGCATCCCTGACAATGCTGGAGGCGCTCCTTCAGATAGACTGGGCTAAAACCGTATAGGGTTTTAAAGGTCAAAACCAACACCTTGAATTGGGCCCGGTAAACAACCGGTAGCCAGTGCAACTCCTTCAGCACTGGAGTGATGTGATCTTGCCGGCGGCTGCCTTTAATCAGACGAGCCGCCGCATTCTGTACCAGTTGCAGCTTCCAGACCGTTTTCAAGGGTAACCCCATGTAGAGCGCATTACAGTAGTCTAGGCGAATTTAAGGAGGTTGCAGAGCAGGGCCACTGAGGGGATAGAGGAAGTGGCCAGGGATGGGCCCAGAGGGCCAGATAGAGAAGCCTGGAGGGCTGCATTTGGCCATGAGGCCAGAGATACCCCACTCCTGCTCAAAGCTCCTTTTGGCAGAAATTACAGTTCTATCTTTTTCAACAGTCACTTAATGTTTGTCTGTTCATTATGTACTGCCTTGCTTTTTATAAATCAACCCTTTTTATGTTGGGTTTCTCAATTGCTACTGATATTTTTAATTGTCTTAATTGGCCTTTATTCTGTATTTAATATATGTTCCTTTGAAAGTCATTCTGATAACAAGAGTAGAAGAGTCAGTAAGTTGTTGTTAACATCCCCTCAGAATTACAGTATGAAAGAATCGTGACAGAATTTTTATGTAATGGGGGCAGTGAATTCAACAGACTGCTCCAGCTATCTGTACTAATCAAGGAATGACCACTTAAGAATTAAAACTGTAGAAAGCATAAGAGGATGATATTTTGTGACCTTTATGACTTAAGGATTTATCTACATGAGATCTATAACTAATTCTTCCATTAACGGTAAGATTATAAATTAAATACAAGTTAACCATAGAAACGTCCTGAAATGAACATTCTTAACATGGACTAAAGTTCCAAATTTAAATTCATTTCATCTTACAACTGCATCCCGCCCCTATCCCCAGCATCAATGTTTTAAACCTGAACACTGTAGATATGTTCCTAATCTAAGCAAAAAAGTATTATCTGTAGGGTTTTAATTTGTTTTGGTGACACCTTGAGTTAATCTGCATTAATTTAAAGATCTACTGGTGAAGAAAATACTCTATGAAAGTCAATAAAAACCATATGATTCTTCTGTAAAGAGTAATTAGAACAAGGATTGTATAATTTTCTTTCAGGCCAACTCCTAAAGTATTTAGGATTAGCATGTCTACACTAGCCAACTTTGTCAGTGGGGATAACCTATAGCAGATGTGGGGTGTTGGGAATAAAGCACCAACATATGTTACAAGTGACCTGAACCAGTAGGGGGCAATAGACAGAAAGGCAATCTATTATCCCTCTTCTGATTCCTCTCTTAAAGTGTTTGCTGTTTTTGCAGGCTTTCCTCCTCCCCTTCCTCCCTTCTCTTTCTGTCTTTGTTCTCACTTAGTTAGTAAATATGACTTTACCTCTTTATAGTAATAAACCTTAAGCTTCTTTATTATTTCAACTGCAAGTTTTAACCGGCCAGTTATTTCTGCCCTCTGCTGCGATATATATCTGCAAAAACCTCTGGTGAACTTTGGGCCTTCCATATGTTGCTAAGCTATAACTCCATTCATTGGCCATGCTTGCTGGGGCTGATGGGAGTTGCAGTTCAGCGATATCTGGAGGGCAAAGGTTCCCTACACCTTATCTACAGGAAGCTGAAGACATCATTTGACAAATCTGACTGATCTAGTATTGATTCTTGACTGAGAACTGACACTTGATCAATCAGATGCTGACATTCTACTTTCTGTCTTCTTTAGCCCTTCCAAAAGTAATGCATCTCATTTGCCAGCAGATCATCGGAACTGGTTTGCCAATGGTGCACTTGGAAGAGGACTTTGGGGCAGATGTCCAGGTTCTCAGGCAACAGAATGAGCAAGAGGACCCCCAAACACAACTGAGCTGCTTTGCTACATTTTGAAATAAATGAAATGCACGTAACCATTCAAAGAGCCACCGCAAAGAGCCCCCACCCCTCTGCAATAAGGCCAGAGACTAAAATTAGCAGGATGCACCTCTGTGATGGGCTGGTGTTTCAGGGCTCTTATGTGACTGGAATGCTAGTTATTTTAATTTTACTTCTTGGGCTTGATATAAAATGAAGCCAAACTTTGACACAAATTGATTTCACTGAAAACGAAATGAGGATTTTCGGGATTTGGCTTAGTAAAGCCTTAAAATTTCTATCCAATTTCAAATTTAACTGTGCACCTTCTTTGCTTTCATTTGTGTGAGCTTCTTCATATACGCTTCCATATTCCAACCCAACAACAAGAATCTAACACAAGCAGCAGTCTTGAGGCTTCTTAAAGGCTAACAGATTTATTGTGGCAGAGGTTTTGTGAACTCGAGCTGACTTCATCAGAGCCCTAATGCACAAAGGCAAATTCCACAATAAATCATTTAGTCTTTAAGGTGCCACAAGACTCTATTTTGTGTGTTTGCTGCAACAGAATAACCTGGCTGTTTGGAATAAAAATCAACATTCTTCTTGCCGTTGAATATTTTGTCAAAGTTTCATCTTGTTTATCAGTTTACCTGAATCAAATTTAGGGAATGGGCCATACCTGTGGTAGAACGTCTGCTTTGCATGCAGGAGGTCACAGATTCAATCTCCCACCCTCTGCATCTCTAGGTAGGGCTGGGAGTGAACCTGTTTGAAATTCTGGAGAGCTGCTGCCAGTCTGTGTAGACACTACTGAGTGAGAAGGTGGTTTGTACTTTTTTTAAAAAAGAAATCATGTAATAAAATGTGCCTCATACGTATAAAACACTATCCTTGTAATAACTTACTCTGATGGATGTTGCTATTCTAGTTACATGCAGTTCCCACTTACAATGAAAGCTGTATACTTTGCCCTAAAATTATATACTTCTGGTGCACTGTCAGTAAACATTGCAGACCTAATCAAGAATATATTGACTCATGAATGGTGGGGAAAATACAAACAAGTGTCTACAGGATGGAAAGAGCAAACCAAAACAAAAATCCCACCACCCCAAAGCCACAGTAAAACCACATAGGTTTATTGTCAAAACATTGCCTGTATGCAGATTTAGCCAAGAACATGATTAAGAACAATTTTTTTTTTGCTTTAATGTTTGTTTAAATAATCTGGAACATCATAATCCTGGAGGGACGTTACTTAGGAACATATGAAGCTACCTTGTACCATGATGTGCCATTGGTCTTCCTCTGATTGTTGTTGACCTTGTGTATACTTGTTAAGGATTAGCTGTGATGCTCATTTTCTCAATAAATTCAGATGTATGTAGATTTTCCTATTCTGCTATTCTGTAGCTTAAGTGTAAATGAGAACTTGAATGGTCCTTAATGGAAAGCAATAGGGTGATGTATAACCTTGTTTATCTACTGATTGGTCAGGAAAGTGATCCAAATGCAGGCTTTCAGTCAATAAACTGGTCTGCATCTGGTTAGGATGAGTTCCTGAATGAATGGAAATGGAGTCTTCAGGGTAACTACAGATGCTTAAGGTATGTTTTAACACTACTGGCCATGCTACAGGCTAGCCCTGCACATCTAGGGAACATGCTCACATGGCACAGGTGTTCTATACAGGTGGGCAGTATTTTCTCTCTCTCTATTTGATCATTCAGTTAGGACACAGAGCTACAGATGTAGAGTGACATTCTTCTCTAATGTCGTCTTTGGAATATGAAAAGATAGTTATCCTACCTGTGGGATGTATCTCCATTTAAAATTGCATGGGATTACCTTTGCAATTCTTTTAACCACCTTATTATTCAGATTATAAATTGTTTTAACTGATTTTAATACTGCCTTTTTACACAGTTGTAGTCCACCCTGGGAAATAGGTGAAGGGCAGGTAAGAAATCTAATAAATAATAAGCAGTTTCCATTGTCTGGAAGACACTGGATTGTATCCATACATATGTGTGGAGTTCCACTAGAGCAACAGGATTTCCCTTTTTCTTTGCTGCCTGTGCACCCTGAAAATCCGCTCCAGAAGGTCCTCCAACCCTGTGGAGCAGATTTTAAGAGTGTGCTGGGGGGCTGCAGGGGAAAGGAGGGCATAATCCATTGCGCAAGTGGATGTCTGATGCGCTAGCAGAAGAGCAGCATTAGATATGATCCAAATCTGCCCCAGCAGCAAGAAAGTCAATGGCCTGCCTGCAGTGCACAGCAGAAAAAAATGGTGCCGCTTGCTTCCGGTAGGGCAAAGGGAGCAGTGACATAGTGTGTGTGTGTGTTAACAATAAGGTTGTAAATGCCTTGCTGTGGAAGACCAGCCTTAACTTGCAGTGAAGGTGTTGGGGGGGGGAGGGGTAACAGTGCTGCTTCATGATCTTTAAAATATATATAGTGCCTTGCAAAAGTAATCAGACCCCTGACCAAAGCTCATATTGTTGTTATGTGCCTCCAAGTCGACTACGACTTATGGCGACCCTATGAATCAGCGACCTCCAAGAGCATCTGTCATGAACCACCCTGTTCAGATCTTGTAAGTTCAGGTCTGTGGCTTCCTTTATGGAATCAATCCATCTCTTCTTTGGTCTTCCTCTTTTTCTACTACCTTCTGTTTTCCCCCAGCATTATTATCTTTTCTAATGAATCATGTCTTCTCATTAAAAGTTCTATTACTGAATTACAAATAGTACATTGTAATTTCATTCTGTATTATATTTTATTTTGAAACACTGACACTGACAGATTTGCTCTAGGTCGTTCAGGTTGGTTGGAAGTTGCTTGTGGACCGCAATTTTCATAGAGCGCCACAGATTCTCAATGGGATTGAGATCAGGACTTTGGGCTACTGTAGGACATTCACCTTTTTGTTCTTCAGCCACTCCAGTGTTGCTTTGGCCTTGTGCTTGGGATCATTGTCCTGCTGAAAAGTGAATTTCCTCCCAAGCTTCAGTTTTTTAGTGCACTGAAGCAGCTTATCTTGCAGTATTTCCTGTATTTTGCTCTATCCGTTCTTCCTTCCATTTTAACAAGATGCTCAGTCCCTGCTGATGAGAAGCATCCCCACAGCATGGTGCTGCTGACACCACCATACTTCACTGAAGGGATGATGTGTCATGAGGCATGGGCAGTGTTAGGTTTGCACCACACATAGTGCTTTGAGTTTGGGCCAAAAAACTCTGTCTTGGTCTCATCTGACCACAAAACCTTTTCCCACATCGCAGCTGGGGCACTCTCATACTTTCTGGCAAACTCCAGATGTGCTTTCAGATGGTACTTTTTGAGTAACGGCTTCTTTCTTGCCATTCTCCCATATAGGCCAGTGTTATGCAGAGCTGTTGATATGGTTGACTGGTGCACCATTACTCTGCTCCCAGTCACTGTAGCTCCTTCCAAGTGATGTTTGGCCTCTGTGGCTTCTCTCACAAGTCTCCTTCTTGTTTGAGTGCTGAGTTTTGAGGGACGGCCTTTTCTTGGCAGTGCCTGGGTGGTGTGATGCAGCCTCCACTTCCTGATTATTGATCCAACTGTGCTCACTGGAATATCCAAACACTTGGATATTATTTTATACCCTTTTCCTAATTCATGCATTTGTATTATATTATCTCTCACTTCTGTAGAATGCTCTTTGGTCTTCATTTTTCTTCAGGTCCACAGCCTGAATGATCCTTCAACAGTGGGGTTTTTATCCTGACCATGTGACAGCAACTTTAATGGTTCACAGGTGGAGGCCAATGGTAAGGTCATTGTGTCCTTGATAGCGCAATTTCTTTCATCTGTGTAAACTGGGAGCTTCCATAGCACAGGGGATGAATACTTATGCAAGCAAAGTTTAAGTTTTTTGTTTCTTACAAGTATTTCCCAACATAAAACCAATGTTACCTTACAATAATTAATTTTGAGTCAGTGTTTCAAAATAAAATATCATACAGAACAAAATTACAATGTAGCATTTGTAATTCAGTAATGTGACAGCATTGGTCAGGGGTCTGATTACTTTTGGAAACCACTGTATATATAATAACAAAGAGTGAGGGTGAATGGTGATAGATGTGCATGCTAGTAGTAGAAAGTGAAAGGACACTTTCATTTCTGTCCCTAAAGTAGGAGTAGGGAACAAGTGGCCCTCCAGATGCTGTTAATCCCCAGCCAGCATGGCCAATGGTTGGGGATGATGGGAGTTGTAGTCCAACAACATCTGGAAGGGCTACTGTTCCCCTATCCCAGCCTTTCCCAACTAGTGGACCACCAGATGTTGTTGGACCACGATTCCCATCTTTCCTGACCATTGGCAATGCTGGCTGAGGCTGATGGGAGTTGTGGTCCAACAACATCTGGTGGCCCACTAGTTGGGAAAGGCTGCCCTATCCTTTCCTAAAGAGAACTTTTGCCAATTTCACTTCTACTGTCAAACTAAGGATGTGACATTGGCATGGCTCTTTTTGTCTTGAGCAAACAGATCTGCAGTACAAAGTTAAGGCTTCCTCAAAAGCACCTTAAGAAGTGAAGTTTGTTGAGCTGTGGTGTTTGTGTATGTGTATACTGAACAAACATTTAGAGTCTTCTGGGAAGAAGCAACATGTTTAAACCCATTTAGGTCTTTAGAGTAGATTTGATCTCCAACTTTGCAATGAATCCAGCTAAAGTCTTATGGGGGTTCTCCATTATCTTAGCTAGGATTCTTGGCTAAGGTGGAGAAAAAACTAGCCTTGTCAATTTCACTTTCATTGTAAACTTGCTGCCAACATTAAACTGATCATGTCTAGAGAAGCCATTGATAAGTTTTTTTATTTCATAGCTTTACAGGAACACATACTCTTCAAAACCAGTAGGTGCTTGTGGAAGTCATATGACCACATTGCTCAGAAGAATAACATGAACACTGTTTGTGCTATGCAAGCAAATAATAGCAAGTAACAGAGTATTATTATTTCAATAGAATAGAAATGTGGTTTATATAAAACTGTACATGAAGCCACGACAGAAGATAGGTGGATCATCCACAGCAAGACAAAAAAAAAAAGTAATTATACAGAATTAGGAACTGCCAGAAACATACAAACATTAGAAGAGCCTGCTGGATCAGGCCAATAGCTCATCTAGTTCAGCATCCTATTCTCAGAGAGGCCAACCAGATGCCTATGGCAAGCCCACACACAAGACCTGTGTGTAAGAGCACTCTCCCCTTGTGAAGTCTCCAGCAACTGGTATTGAGAAACATACTGTCTCTGACCATGGAGGCACAGCATAGCAGTCATAGTTAGTAGCCATTAATTGCCTTATCCTCCATGTATTTGTCTAATCATCTTTTAAAGCCATTTTGTGGGATTGAATTCCATACTTCAGCTACTTGCTGCCTGAAGAAGTATTTTGTCTGTCTTGAATCTTCCAACATTCAGCTTCATTGGACGTGCACTTGTTCTAGCATTATGCGAGAGGGAGAGAAATATCTCTGCCCACTTTCTCCATGCCATGCATAATGTTATACAGTACACTTCTATCATGTCATCTCTTACTCGCCTTTTCTCTAAACTAGAAAGCCCCAAATGTTGCAACCTTTCCTCATAGGGGAGTCATTCCATCCCCTTGATCATTTTGGTTGCCCTTTTCTGAACCTTTTCTAGCTTTTTGATTTGAAGCAACCTGAACTGTAAGTGTTCCAAATGCGGTTGCATCATAGATGTGTATAACAGCATTATGATATTGGCAGTTTTATTTTCAATTCCTTTCCTAATGATCCCTAGCACAAATTTTCCTTTTTCACAGCTGCTGCATACTGGGTCGACATCTTCATCGAGCTATCCTTCATTACCCAAGATTTCGTTCCTAGTCACGGCCAATTCAGACCCCATGAGTGTCTATGTGAAATTAAGATTTTTTTGTCCTAACGTGCATCACTTTACATTTGTTTACACTGAATTGCATTTGCCATTTTACCAGAAAAGCCTAGGCTGCTCTTATTTTATTTTCTGAGCTTGCTTTCTTCCTACTGACCCACTTTGGGAAATTTGGAGGAAGGAAGAGTGCAAGGGCTAGGGTGCCTTTTGTGCTGCTGCTTTCTGTAATGCAGTTGTGTATTCTAGCCAATGTAGGTTTTATAATCAAATTATGACACAAATAGCACAAGGGAGACACATTTAAGTGTCGTGTGAAAGCATCCTTAGGCTAGGCATGTCCACATGTTCAGTGAAGAGCATGTGTCTTTTATAAAGCACCTGTATACATATATGTGTGTGCATGTAGAATACCTGATAGTTGAGAAGAAGGGAAAAGGTTGGTTGGGGGGTGGATGTGATATTTGAGGTTGCCTTATCTAATCAAACCTGGAGGTGGATGTGATTTTTAAGTGGCAATTTAATCACCACTTGCAACATTAAGACTGCAGTCTTGTACACAACTCATTTGAAATGTGGTGTTGGAGGAGAGCTTTGTGGATACCATGGACTGAGAAAAAGACAAATAATTGGGTGGTAGAAGAAATTAAACCAGAACTATAATTAGAAGCTAAAATGATGAAATTGAGGTTATCATACTCTGGACACATAACAAGAAGACATGATTCACTAAAAAAGACAATAATGCTGGGAAAAACAGAAGGGAGTAGAAAAAAAGGAAGACCAAACAAGAGGTGGATTGATTCCATAAAGGAAGCCACAGATCTGAACTTACAAGATCTGAACAGGGTGGTTTATAATAGATGCTATTGGAGGTCACCGATTCATAGGGTTGCCATCAGTTGTAATCAACTTAAAGGCATATAACAACAAACCACACTGACCTGGGCAGACTTACCTTCTAAGTAAGCATGCATAGGATTGTACTATAAGAATTTAAAAGCTGGTCAGACTGATTTTAAGTGTCATCCTTCTATCACATGCGGATCTCTTCCTCCTATGTTATAATTTAGATTCCAGAACTGTCCATTGATCTCCTTAAAATCAAATGGCAGTTTTGCCTTTAACATCAAATGGCACAGAACTGGTTCCTGGGTAAATAGGGCTATTCTACTCTTTCCTGTCCTATCTATGTATTTAAAAGAGTGTGCAAACCTCCCTCCCTGCCCCCAATGCCTCAGAAGAGCTGCTGTTCATTGCCACTGAAAACAGTAGCTGTTAAATTGGCCTACATGGTTTTTGAGACTCTTGACTTTTGACATCAATGGCAAATAGAGGGAGAATGTCTCCTCTTTTGTTGATTTACCTACTTATCTTTCTCTGAAAGAACTCTCAGAGCTCTGAGTGTATACATTTCTGTGGGTGGGGTTAGCATTTGGTAACTTGAGTTGCATTGTAAAAACAACAAAATGGCCATGAGATAAGAGGTGTTTGACTTAATAATTCAAGGTCCGTTTTAGCTTTAGATAAACAGGCATGCTTGCAGGACAAGCAAGGATAACAGAACAATGGTATTTTGCTTTATAAGGGCCATTGTTTTAATTATTAATTCCTGTCACTAGTAGGATTTAAGATTAGCTAGGTTGTAGTGTGTGGGCTTGGGTAGTATGACAGTTTGTGGTACAATATCCAGGACTAGCTTCAGCCATTGTTCTGGACCTATAAGATGCAGGACTAAAATAATAAACTAGGAAGTGGTTCATAGGCTTCTGTCTCTCGGGGTGGTGCTATTAGTCCATTAACAAAGGATATATTTTTCTCCCTCGCCTACCCAACTCAGGATTTGTTGTCCAAGACTCTGATCTGAAAGGGATTCCAAAGGGAAAAGGGTTGTCTCTCAATTATTGGGATTTGTTATGAATATGTTAGTGGTTAACCAGCTTTTAGAATGGTTTTTAGCAACTGGGGTGTGTGTGATTTTTTTTCTGATAAAACATTACTGAATGTGAAATTCCACTTGTGCATGTACATATGAGGAACATGGGGCAGATATTTGTTCTATTTTAGTTTGGTGTGTATTATTGTGGCCAAGGAGATTTATACTCATCTGTGCAAAAGCATATATAAAGTAACATATTCAACTAAGTCCTACTCAGAGTAGGTCCACTGAAATTAAAGAATCTAAGTTAGTCATGTCTACTAACTTCAGTGGGTCTACTCTGAGTAGGACCAGCACTGAATACCGCCCATGGTCTAGAGAAGTGTCTAGTGTGTGAGGGCATGCATTAGCTTCCACATTGGCCACCTCATATGATCTAGTGGGGGATGTGTTTGTGATTTTTCTTGCTTTACACACATGGGCACAACCCAAAGCTTAAGATTAATTCCCACCCAGCCATGAAGCTCACTGGGTGACCTTGGGTGAGTCACTGTCTCTCAGCCTAATCTACCCCAGGGTTGTTGTGAGGATAAAATTGGGAGGGGGAGAGCCATGTTTGTATGCCACATTGAGCTCCTTGGAGGAAAGGTGGGATATAAATGCAATAATAAACAAACAAAAGCTTAACTTATTAAAATAAATTGAATCATACAGCTCAATCCTACCCATGTCTATGTAGAAATTAAAAAATGGGAAAATGGACTACCTTCAAGTCAATTCTGACTTATGGTGACCCTATGAATAGGGTTTTCATGGTAAGCTGTATTCAGAGGTGGTTTACCATTGCCTTCCTCTGAGACTGAGAGGCAGTGACTGGCCCAAGGTCACCCAGTGAGCTTCATGGCTGGCTGGGGATTCAAACCCTGGTCTTCTAAGGTTGTAGTCCAGCACTTTAACCACTACACCACACTGGCTCTCTAGGTAGAAATAAGTCCTACTGAATTTAATAGGGCGTACTCCCTGCAAGCAGTGCTAGGACTGCAACCTTAAACTCTCCAATCTTAGGCATTTTTCTCAGAAGCTAGTAAAGTGGGTTATGGAATGACAGCTAAAAGACCTTGTCATTGGTTGGATCCTATCTTCGACTCCTATTTCAAAATATTCAACTATTTTATTTTATTTATTTATTTATTGTATTTGTATACCACCCCATAGCCGAAGCTCTGTACACATGAACATCACCAGATGGTCAATATAGGAATCAAATTGATTACATAATTGGAAACAGAAGATGGAGAAGTTCCATACTTTCTGCAAAAACAAGACCAGGAGCAGACTGTGGTACAGATCATGAACTGATCGTATCGAAAATCAGAGTAAAGCTAAAGAACAACAACAAAGCACTCATAATGCCAAAATACAATTTAAATAACACCCCAGAAGAATATAAAGATCAAATAAGGAACAGGTTTGAGGTTTTAAACTTAGTTCACAGAGAACCAGAAGAACTATGGACTGAAGTCAGGGACATTATAAGGGAAGAATGCAAAAAGACAATACCTCTTGTTAAAAAGAGAGAAATACCTCAATGGATGATGGAAGAAACTCTTAAAATGGTTAAAGAGAGAAGGAAAGCAAAAGCAAAAGGAGATAGAAACACAGTCAGAACCCTAAACAGCGACTGGACTTCCGGGAAGGGTGACTTCGCTTGTGCCTGCTTTTGAGACGGGCTCCCGCCTCAAAAGAAGCTTATTCAGATATAAATCAGTCAGAACATTTTTTTTTTGACTGATGAAATTTCTCCCGGGCAGGGAGAAACGTAGAGATCAACCTCAAAAGCCTGTTTTTGTTGGGAGGACTGGATTTCATTAATTTATGAGAAAAGGTCCAGCCAGCAATGCCGGACGGACTTCTGAACAAGCTCTATCTGATTAATGCGATACGTTTATCTTTTCTTCAAAGAGAAAACGGACTAACAGGCAAGCACCCTTCTTTCTATTATTTTTTTTACTTGGTTTAAATTGTTGCAGCAAAAAGAGATTTGTCAAATGAATCAGCTTTAAAGAACTTCTGGGTGAGCTATAACTCTTCTCTGTTATTCACGAAATTAACAGCTTATCTCTGTTTCTATTGCAAAAAGCTGTCCTGGAAGTGCATTCTAAAGATATAAACAGAAGAGGGATTTCTATTCCGAGGAACATTATATTGTCTGGGACTATTCTGTTTTTGGTCTATTTTATTTTGACGAATCTGCTTCTTCACGACGCCACTAACTGTTTTGATGCTGGCAACTAAATTTGTTTTGTATTCTTGAACATAGAGAGATAAGGCAGGCTGCTCTGTTTATACTGTGATGTCATCAAGCCTGGAATATTAACCCAATTGTTGCTGAAATAAGAAGTGGTTCTTCTTTATTTTTGTTTCGTTTTGTTTTCGTGGTTTTAAAAATGGCAATCAAGAAAGTGGCTGAGAATCTGGAAGTAATTATGTTTCAGAAAATAATGGATGAGATTGAGATAACGAAACAAACCCTGCGACAGGGCAGTAAGGAGCTGAAAATTGAACTGAGCAAAATGACGCAGGAGCTTAAAGAAATAGGGGATCCTGTGAGAGAGGAGAATGAGATCAGAGATGAGAAAAGAAAAAATAAAGGGAAGATACAAGCCCTGGAGATTGGAACAAATGTAGAATTGGAAAAAGATCTGGAGTTTATGGATATTAGAAATAAAATCTACTGTTTGGAATTTAACATTATTTCTGAAGAAATTAATGAAGATATTAGAGATAAAGTTATCAATGGCTTGGATAATCTTCTGGACTGGAATGACGTGATGGAGCTTGATATAGAGAAAATCTATGGAATTAACTGCAGCCATGTGACAATGGAAAAACTCTCAAGAGATGAGCCAGTGCATTTTGTAAAAAAGAAGAACAGAGATATGACTTTACAACAATATTTCAGCAACTTATTCAGAATTGATGGCAAGAAAATATTTGGGATAGAGGAAATTCCCATCAGACTCTTATTATATGACTATGGCTATGACAGCAAGATTACTATGGAATACTGATAATGGAAGATTGGACACTGAAATTACTGGACTTAACAGGACTATTGAAGATGAAAGATGGAATTAATATGGATAATGGAATAATGGCTATTGAAATTATTGGACCTAACAGATTTTGATGAGATGGATTAATCGATATGTTTATTTGGACTATGGTTATGACAATAAGATTATTATTATTATTAACGAGATGGATTAATCGACATGTTTATTTGGAGAAAAATTGATAGATATATTTCTTAAAGAATTGAAACCTCTCTTTGACTTTTTGTGGAAAGAATAAAGTAATGTTTATGAGATTTGATGATTAATTAAGATAACTACTGGAGGAAAGTGATTTTATAATATAATTTAAGAGACAGGATTGTTATATATTGTAGACCTACAACTGATTTGATCTGCGACAAATGGGAAGTCAATATTTTATTTTTTTGTTTAATCATTTTTGTTTTGTTTTGTTTTTTGTCTTTGAATGTTTTATGATTTTGTTTTGTATGTTTTATGAAAATTTGAATAAAAATTATTGTAAAAAAAAAAGAAAAAAAAGAACCCTAAACAGCGACTAGTACGTAGGGACAAAGAAAGGTATTACAATAGTTATTGTATAGAAATAGAAAAGGACAACAAAATGGGAAGAACAAGAGCCCTATTCCAAAAGATTAGAGACATGAAAGGGAAATTTAAACCACGAGTAGGGATGTTGAATAATCAACAGGGGAACACACTAACTGACAGAGATGAAATAAAAGGAAGATGGGAGCAATACACTGAAGAACTCTACAAAAGAGATGCAAGGATGACAGATTCATTCACGGAGGAACCATATGATGAAGAACCAGAAATTTTAGAATGTGAGGTGAAAGCTGCTCTTAAAATTCTTGGAAGAAACAAATCACCAGGAATAGACAGCATACCAATAGAGTTGCTACAAGCTACTGAGATTGAATCTGTCCACATTTTGACAAAAATTTGTCAAGAAATATGGAAAACTAAACAATGACCCATAGACTGGAAACATTCAATATATATCCCACTTCCAAAGAAAGGGGATCCCAGAGAATGCAGTAATTACCAAACTATTGCCTTAATATCCCATGCAAGTAAAGTAATGCTCAAGATTCTACAACAAAGGCTCTTACCATATATGGAGCAAGAAATGCCAGATGTCCAAGCTAGATTTAGAAAGGGAAGAGGCACCAGAGATCATATTGCAAACATACGTTGGATAATGGAACGGATCAAGGAATTTCAGAAGAAAATCACCCTGTGCTTTATAGACTACAGCAAAGCCTTGACTGTGTAGATCATGAAAAACTATGGAATGCTTTAAAAGCAATGGGGGTGCCACAGCATCTGATTGTCCTGATGCGTAATCTATACCCTGGACAAGAGGCTACTGTAAGGACAGAATATGGAGAAACCGATTGGTTCCCCATTGGAAAGGGTGTGAGACAGGGTTGTATTTTATCTCCCTATTTGTTTAATCTATACGCAGAACATATCATATGGAAAGCGGGATTGGACCAAGATGAAGAAGGTGTAAAAACTGGAGGGAGAAATATCAATAATTTAAGATATGCAGACGATACCATACTCTTAGCAGAAACCAGTAATGATTTAAAATGAATGCTGATGAAAGTTAAAGAGGAAAGCACAAAAGCAGGATTACAGCTGAAAGTCAAGAAGACTAAAGTAACGACAACAGAAGATTTGTGTAACTTTACAGTTGACAATGAGGACATTGAACTTGTCAAGGATTATCAGTATCTCGGCACAGTCATTAACCAAAATGGAGACAATAGTCAAGAAATCAGAAGAAGGCTAGGACTAGGTAGGGCAGCTGTGAGAGAACTAGAAAAAGTCCTCAAATGCAAAGATGTATCATTGAACACCAAAGTCAGAATCATTCAGACCATGGTATTCCCGATCTCTATGTATGGCTGTGAAAGTTGGACAGTGAAAAAGGCGGATAAGAGAAAAATCAACTCATTTGAAATGTGGTGCTGGAGGAGAGCTTTGCGCATACCATGGACTGCGAAAAACACAAATAATTGGGTGTTAGAACAAATTAAACCAGAACTGTCACTAGAAGCTAAAATGATGAAACTGAGGTTATCATACTTTGGACACATCATGAGAAGACATGATTAGAGACAATAATGCTGGGTAAAACAGCAGGGAGTAGAAAGAGAGGAAGGCCAAACAAGAGATGGATTGATTCCATAAAGGAAGCCACAGACCTGAACTTACAAGGTCTGAGCAGGGTGGTTCATGACAGATGCTTTTGGAGGTCACTGATTCATAGGGTCGCCATAAGTCGTAATCGACTTGAAGGCACATAACAACAACAAAAGCATTAAAAACAAATATACAAATTTATAACATCTTTTAAAAACAATTTAAAACACAATTTAAAAAATTTAAAACAATTTAAAAACACATGCTAAAATGCCTATATGCCTATATGTAAATAAGAGGCCTGCATGTCGGTTTCTTGCGGCCTTAGGCAACAGAGACTTGGTAGATCTCACCCAAACTTAGGGCTGAATGTTACTGTCTCTATAGCTTATCAGCTTTGTGAAGAACAGATGCTAAGAGGTGTAATCAACTCATGGCATACCTGTGAAACATTAGCTTTGTAGCATAAGTTTGGGGAAATTTGACATAGAGCAATGCAGAATGAACTTATCCTGATTACTTTAGCCTCTGTATGGAAAAATGTGCAGATTAAGCTGTTAGATTTTTTTCAGGACCCAGGGAGGAGGGGATAGCCTGGAGTAAAAAAAAAAAACGGCTTGCTGGCATATGGTGAGGATAGAATGAAGGAAGAGTTCAACCTCACTTTGAATGGCTTGAGTGATGATTCCATAGTGAATCCAGAGCCTAGATGTCTCCTAAATAAAAGTGGTTTTTGTCCATAACTTAACCCTAATCTAGAACCCAAGACTGTACATCTGCACCATACTAAGATATTGTACAAGTTATAAATTAGCAGAAACTGAATACTGTAGGACAAGAAAGGGATAAGAAGTGCCCTACACTACTTATATTCCTGTTTAACCATGCCAACAAGGCCAGAGCCGAAAAAGTTAAGTTCAAATAGCTGCAGGGCCATGGAACATGCCACAAACTTGTTAAATAGACCACATTCTTAGGCGCGGGCTTGGCTCTCTGTCTCCATAGTTAAGCGGCTTGCCAGATGACCCATGACCAATTTTAGGATACTTATTAAAGGGCAGCAAATTGTCAACCTGTACACTAATACCAATTTGAGGCTTCCTGTGCTTATATAGCTAAATGCACACCAACAATGCACAAGAGAGAAATAATGGCAGACCCAGGATAAGTAACCCCCAAATATGCACAAGTATAATTAATTTGTAGCAGAAACATCCTAAGGGAGGGCCCCCCAAACAGTCTGATAGTAACTCAGTGGCACAGAAGAGAAGAGGAGGAATAGGATGGAGTGGCTGGCATATATGTTACTCTGTCCTAAAAGAGGAGAAAGAGCTTCTTTCATCTTCTTTTATGTCCCCAAGGACAGAAGACAGAGCTGCCCATAGACATCAGCGGAGAAATCCAAAGTAATGTTTTTTATTTAGATTTATTAGTCCCTTGTTATAAAGGTCATCACGTGACTTACATTGAAAAACATAAATACATTATGCCATATAGAACATTGGCATCATACAAACACCTATAATTCATATATATATGTGCACATAGACACACACCCAGACCTACAAACCGCTTGCCCTACCAACCATAGGAAGCTTTGGCAGAACACTAACAGATTTCAGTGTAGCTGGGAATGATCACAGGAGCCTACCCTGCCTTCCAAAACTAAAAGAGAGGAATCTAAATGGAGGAACCCCCCTCCCATAGCTGAACATGCTCAGTAGACACAGAATCCTGGCTGTTCAGGATGGCAGTAAGTGGGGGGACCAGGCAGAGCAGCCATGCCTGGAAACAGTTCAGACAATGTGTTGCAGGGCCATACTTGTTTTCTCTGTTACTTTTGCTACCATGGTGGGCATCACCTACTGTAGATTTTCTGCTTTGGGCATCAAAATATTTTGGGCCATCTCTGCTTAGATAAGAGTTTTGCTGGCTGCTTCAGATGTTATATAATCTTTAATACCTACACAGAGATGCTAGCTTCCTGTGCATGCTTACTTGGGAGCCGGGCTCGACAAACTCAATGGGACCTTCATTGGAGTAGACATTGAATAAGGTGGAGTTCCAGAGCTGTGTATTTTGTTGACATTTCAGTGCTGGTGTGTGTGATGTGCCCTTTGTTTTTGTTTTTCATGATACATCTTTTGGAAACTTCAACATATATCAGCTTTCCTGACCATTTACCTTGTGGCAAAAATGTACTTTCACTGTTTTATACTCTATAAAATATATTTTTCCAATATGGAAATTAATCCTTGGGTTGGAAAAAAATAGGTGAAGTAGCCCTCAAGGATCACAGTTGTTTCTGCTACATTGTTTAGCCAGTCTTTAAAAGTGAGAGTTTGGAGAGACACCCAAGAGAGAAGAGAGAGAATAAGGCTGTGATCCTATACTCATTCTCCTGGAAGTAAGTGCCATTAAAATCAATTGGGCTCACTTCTGAGTAGGCATGTGTCAGATTGTGTTCAAAATGAATAAATGATGGTGCAAGCCTCACCATGTCCAGTTGGTAGTAAGTCCTATTTAGGGCAATGAGGTTTACTCCCAGGAAAGCGGTTATAGGATTGCAGCCTCAAACTCCTTAGGATTAACTGTTTATAGTGAGCTGACCCAAAAATATTACATGCAGTACTTTTTGCATTTCACCGGCCCGTTCATTCCCTGTTTACATTTCTCTTTCACTTGCTTATATACATATATAAGCCTGTCCAGAGCTGAAAGACAGCTGGGGGATGCTTGACTCCATACTGTGGCCTTCGATTGCTGCTGTGCAATGCCAGGTCTGTTGCCCAAAAAACATCTCTCATCCATGATATGATATTGGATGAGGGCGCAGACCTGGCATGTATTACGGAAACCTGGCTGGATGAGGCCGCTGCTCCTATCCTCGCAGCCATGTGTCCAGCTGGGTTCTTGTATGCACAGCAGCCGAGGGTCGGTAGTCAGGGAGGGGGAGTGGCAGTTATTTACCGAAGGACCCTGGTTCCCACCAGGCCTCCTCTCTGTGAGACCAAGGTTGTTGACTGCATGTACTGGAGGTTGGGCCCAAAGGGCAGTCTAGGGATTCTGCTCTTGTACTGTCCACCCTGCTGCATGACAGACTCCCTGGCTGAGGTACTGGAGGTGGTCTCGGATGTGTGTGCGCAATCCCAAAACTTGTTAGTATTGGGAGACTTTAATGTACATTTGGAGGCCATCCTCACAGGTGCGCCTCGGGACTTCATGGAAACCATGGCTTCCTGGGAGCTGCACCTTATTCCAACGGGGCCCACCCATGTAGCTGGCCATGCAATTGACCTTGTGTTTGTCTCGGGAGAGGACGGGAGTGATCTGAAAATTGGGGGTACATCCATCACCCCCTTGTCATGGTCAGATCACTACTTGGTGAGAGTGGACTTTTTGATGCCACAAACCCTCCGTGGGGGTGGAGGACCCATTTGGATGGTCCGCCCCAGACATCTGATGGATCCAGATGGATTCCTGAATGCACTTGGGGATTCTTTGGAGCATGCACACAGGCACTCAGTTGAGACCCTGGTGGAGGGGTGGAATGCTGCACTCACCGGGGCATTAGACCAGGTGGCTCCGAAACGCCCTCTGCTCCTGAATAGAGCTCAGATGGCACCGTGGTATACTCCATGGTTGCAAATTCTGAGGTGGGAGGTGAGATGGCTAGAGTGCCGGTGGCGGAAATCTCGCTCTGACGATGATCGGACATGGGTTAGAGTGGCTGCGGCAGCCTACCATGTGGCGATGAGGGCAGCAAAAAAGGATTTTTATGCTGCCTCTATTGTGTCCGCAGAGTGCTGTCCCAAGTGGTCTGGAGCCTGGTAGGTCCAGTTGCCCTGGAACCGATGGAACATGCTAAGGCCTCCTGTGACGAGTTTGCAAAGCACTTTACGGAGAAAATTGATCGTATTAAGAGTGCTATTCCGTACACTGTGGACACAGTGAGTGAGCCAGAGGCGGCCAGTGGTGCTCTGGTGGTGTGGGATCAGTTCCAGCTTCTTCCTTCTGATGAAGTGGACAAGGTGCTTTCAACCTTAAAGCCAACCACTTGCTTACTTGACCCTTGCCCATCGTGGCTCATTATGAGCTGCAAGGACAGATTGGGCGAGAGAATCAAGATGGTGATAAATACATCCCTGGAAGAGGGAGTAATGCCATCAGCTCTCAAGGAGGCAGTAATAAAACCAATTCTAAAGAAGCCCTCCTTGGATCCCCAAGATCTGAACAACTTTCGCCCAGTCTCAAATCTGCCATTCCTGGGCAAGGCGGTTGAGCAGGTGGTGGTGAAGCAGTTGCAAGTGCATTTGGAGGAAGCAGATTATCTGGATCCATTTCAATCAGGCTTCAGGCCTGGACATGGGACTGAAACGGCCTTAGTCGCCTTGGTGGATGATATGAGGAGGGCGTTGGATAGGGGCAAATGCACCTTCCTTGTCCTCCTGGATCTCTCAGCGGCTTTTGATACCGTTGACCACGGTATCCTTCTGGACTGCCTGAAGAGGTTAGGCATAGGGGGCACTGTATTGCAGTGGTTCCGTTCCTTCCTCTCTGGTAGGTACCAGAGAGTGGCATTGGGGGATGAGGTTTCGGATGCTTGGCCTCTCACTTGTGCGGTGCCACAGGGCTCCATCCTCTCCCTGATGCTGTTCAACATCTATATAAAGCCGCTGGGGGCTATCATCAGAAGATTTGGGCTGCAGTGTCACCAGTATGCTGATGACACGCAGCTCTATCTCTCATTCAAATCTTCACCGAGGTTGGCTGTAGAAACCCTATCCAAGTGCCTGGAGTCGGCGAGTGGCTGGATGGGAAGGAATAAGCTGAACCCTGACAAAACCGAGGTACTGTTTGTGGGAGACAAGGGAAGGTTGGGGGATGTTGACTTGGTGCTCAGTGGGGTACAATTGCCCCTGAAAGCCCAGGTCCGCAGCCTGGGGGTCATTCTTGACTTCCAGCTGTCCATGGAGGATCAGGTCTCGGCTATGAGCCGGGTGGCACTGTATCAACTCCATCTGATACAGAGGCTGCGCCCCTACCTTCCCAGCCATCTGCTCCCATCTGTGGTACATGCCCTGGTCTCCTCTCGCCTAGACTACTGTAATGTGCTGTACGTGGGGTTACCCTTGAAAACAGTCCGGAAGCTGCAACTGGTACAGAATGCAGCGGCTCGCCTGATCAAAGGTAGCCGCCGGCAAGATCACATCACTCCAGTACTGAAGGAGTTGCACTGGTTACCGGTTGTTTTCTGGTCCTAATTCAAGGTGCTGGCTCTGACCTTTAAAACCCTATACAGTTTCGGCCCAGTCTATCTGAAGGAGCGCCTCCAACATCATCAGGGATGCCGCTCAACAATATTAGCCTCAAAAGGCCTTCTCTCTATCCCACCAGTTAAAACAGCTAGACTGGTGAGAACTAGGGAGGGGGCTTTTTCAATTGTGGCGCCCATTTTGTGGAATTCCCTCCCAATGATCTCCGCCATGCCCCCTCTATGATGAGCTTCTGCTGGGCCTTGAAGACCTGGCTCTTCAGGCAGGCTTTTGGGGTGGGTTAGGTTTTATTATTATTGTTGAGATTTTTAATGTTTTAATGTATTTGTATGTTTTTATTTTGTATGTCGCCCAGAGTGGCTGGACAACCAGCCAGATGGGCGACTAATAATTTAATAAATAAATAAATAAATATAATTTGCCAACCAATAACATGTCACACATCTGATGAAGTGGCTCTAGCCCATGAGAGCTTCTGCACAATAACAGTTACCCAGAAGCAAATCTCATGGTGTTCAGTGGAGCTGACTTCCAGCACAATATATCCTCAGACTGTGAAGTTGAAGAACACGGGAAGCTGCCTTGTATTACTGCTGGCACTGGCTCTCCAGGGTTTCAGATAGGGTTCTCTCCCAGCTCTACGGCAGGTGCTCTACCACTTGAGCTACAGCCTTATTGGCTTCTAGTCATTATGGGTATACATTTCTGTCAGAATATACCAGATGCGTATGTCCTGCTTGCGGGCTCCCCAAAGGCATCTGGTTGGCCACTGGGGGAACAAAATGTCGGAGCAGCAGACCCAAGATAAGCCTTTGGTCTGCTCCAGCAGTGCTCTTCTTAAGGTGCCCCAAGAGACACTCTCTCCCTCTTTTTAAGGCCTTTTCACTAAGTAGAGCATACTTTCAACCTTACCAGCTGCTACTTCTGGTTGAAGATTTCGAAATACAAAACGATGAACCGGTTTTCTAGCAGAGAGGGGTGAAGCACGCTCTCTCTCTCTCTCTCTCTCTCTCTGAAATGACTTTCAGGCTCATCCACTTACCACGTAGGCTGGTGGGAAGGGTAGAAGGAAAAGCCACTCGGAAGAGCCCAAGGAGGTGGGTAAGTACAACATTTAGGGTTCTTCTAAAGGAGAGGGGGGGCAGGCAAAAAGAGGCGTCGCCGCCGCCGCCACCAGTCTAAGAATTTCCTGTGAGTTATCAGAGGCCTCAGTCAGGGCAGGCGAGGAGAGGGGGGCGCATCTAGCTCGATTTGCTTTGGCGACCGTAGACGGGAAGGGGCGTGTATGTGTACAAGCTTCCACTCCCCCCCCTTTTTTTTCGTTGGTCGCGCAATTAGGACCACGGTGCAAGAGAGGTGGAGAACCCTCTTCTGTTTCTTCCCGGCCCGGCCGCTCTCCTGGCCTGGCTCAGCCCTCCTCCTCCTCCTCCTCCTCCCCGCTGTGGCGGCTAGTCTCGGCTGGCCCTGCCCACGTTTCTCTCTTGGCGCTCCCTCCCAGCCCTGGTCATGTGTTGCCTTTTTTTTGTTGTTTGCAGTGGAAACAATTTGGCGTTCTTCGGCTCGCTGCGACCCAAACCGCTACTCAGGGCAGTAATGTAGACTCGCAGAGAGAGACAGACAGGCGTAAGGGAAGGTAGTTGGGCGGGTGGCTGGGAGAGTGGGGGGTGCAGCGAAGAGGGGGAAAATTTCAGCAGGGTTCCATGCTCCCCTCGGCTCCTGGCTCTCCTCGTTCCCTTCGGCCACATTGTTGGCTCCAGGCTGGGAGAGGAAGCGATGCCTCGTTCAATCGGATGAAAAGTTTGCACAATGATCGTGGAAAAGGCAGCAGTAAAAATCTAGAGCTCTTCCAAGCCAGGTAAGTTTGGAGATTTTTAAAAAATATATTTTTTTTCTCTTGGCGGTAGGGTGTTTTTTGTTTTCTGTTCTCAATCTGTGTTTGTTTTTAAAATGCATGGTTCCTTGGTTGGAAAGATTGCGTAAGATTCTCTGCAATGAAATCGGAAAGAAGGGGGGCGGGCGGAACGCACCCTTGATAAGGTGGATCGGTCCGACAAGAAGACATAAAATTAGTTTGGGGTGCCTGAAAAAGCAACGTGCTGGTCGGCAGGATTTCGACCCCTGCTGCCCCCCCCCCCGCCGCCGCCTTGTGCGCTGTCGCTTTTGCGAAGCGAAAAAGGAAGCGAATCGAGCTAAGAGTTATAGGCACGAGCCGAATGTTGCTGCTGTCGCTGCCTGATTTCCTAAGACTCATTGTATTTAAAGTTAGGAAAAGAGGATGGGAAGGGAATTGTGCCCAGTCGAGGAGTGCTCCAACCTTTAAAGCATTTTGTCTGGCATTTTTGCTGATTGCCATGAAATCAATTTCTCTTTCCTTATTTGTTCCCAGACGCTTTTGTGTGTGTGTGTGGTATTCATTTATTTATCTGTTTAAAAACCTTTTCGTTATTTCCTAGTGGAACAAGCCAATCTTAATTTTTTATATAAAAATCTGTTTTTTTAAAAGAAAGGTCTTTTTGGTTCTGAAGTGTATCCGTAAGTTTGTTTCTTTTTGGCATTTGTTATGGCCTGATCTTTTTTTTTTGCGGGGGGGGGGGAGGGCGGCAAACAAGGTTTATGACATCTGAAGAGCACTGAAGGTATGCTTGCTGCAAATGGCACTTTAGAGGAGTAAGTGCAGTTTTGCAGTCACCTAGCAACACCATTGATTGATTCAAATCCCAGCCAATTGGCGAGCTCCTTCTCCCCTTCAAATGTTTTTGACAAGTACAGCTGGGAGCGAAGCAAAGTGTAACAAGAAAACTATCCCTGACTGGTTGGCCTTTTCACCCCTTCAAAATGATGCCCCTGCTAGTATTATTATGTTTTAAGATGCACATCTGTTTAAGTCTAGCCTATAATGTATATATCAGTTATGCAAAGCATTTATAATTAATGATTTGGCTTGAGTTCCCCTCTTCTCTTTTCCCCCTCCTCTCCTTCCTGTTTGCTCCTGCCATGTCAGTTTTACAACTGGAAATGCAAGAGATTGTGCTTTTCTTATACAACAATGAAGTTTGCTTTTACACTTGCCTGTAAGCAGCTGTGGAAATATCTGATGGAGCTACTTAACTGGCAGCAGATTACAAAATGTTTGCTTAACTGCAACACCACCTCATACAATTTCACGAAGTATGAGGTGCAGGAAAACAATGTATTTAGAGCTTGGCTATTGTTTTACAACATGGGGGGGTATGTGTTTGGTTCTCTCCACTTAAAATCCAGGGCCAGGACTTCTGTAACGTAACTTAGAAGCTATGTGCTTGTCTGCTGCTTTTCCCTGCGAGGTGCAGGGAACTTTCCTATGTCCTTCATATTGGATTGAGATATGAGGCCCCTGGATTTCAAGGTTCTGGCAGAGTTGGAAAAAAAAGTTATGTGGAAATTGTTGTCTTTTCATACATTTAAAAAAACCCTGTACTTCCTTGCAACATTTACAAAACTCTGACATTTTTATGTTTACAACAGTGTTAAAAAGACCCAAAGTGTAGACCATGCTGACTAAAACAAGGTTGCTGATGTTGAAAATATACATTTCAGCAGCAAAAAACAAACAAACCCTGAAGCCATATGTAGTGTTTCCAAGTAGCTTATACATTTAAAAATATGATTAGTTGAATCTCCAAGACATTTACATTGTGATCCTAAAGCCAGTCCCATTGAGTTCAGTGGCATCTGCCCTAAGATCACATGCTTAAAGTGGCAGATACGGTCAAGTCCCAGTCTTAACTAACTAACTCTTGGACACCATACAGTTCTGCAACTCCAAGGATCAAGCTTGACTTGGAGCCACAGTATCTGTAACTTAAAGAGAAGACACTAGTTTTGTGTGAAAATTGGTGGTATGATATGGCCCTTTGGGAGAACGCTAGCAAGTAAGCAAATTAAACTGAAAGAGAGCAGCATGTCGTCATAGCAACAGAGCAATTAAATTATGTTGTCAGCCGTGATATAATTTTCCTATTTAAAAGCTTGCTCATGGGACATAAGTTCTGTTTGTACTGAACTCATTTGGCTACAGTACTCCTAACTGAAAGGAGTTTGTGTGTGTGTGAGTGTGAGAGAGAGAGAGAGATTTTTTAGGGATACACAAAATGTTTTGGGGTTCACTTTTCTATGCACAATTCACATGCACACATACCCGGGCATGGATACTTACATCCTTTAATTCATTCATAGTGACTGAAAAAAAACTTTTCTGTACATGGTACAGTAGTTACAAAATACAGTTTAAATGTTTGTATGGCGTTGTTAATGCATTACTTAAGAACAGAAATATGAACGTATTTTTCCTGGGTGTCAGAAATCTTTTTCCCACATTGGGAGGGAAACTAGGGTATGTAATTTCCAAATTTCTGTAATTTTAACTTTTTAAAAAAATTATATAAGTATTTTTTTCATTTGCTGAGCTTGGCTTAGCAGAATTTGGTGTAAAATAATTGCATTGTACTCTGTCCCCCTCCTTTGTAGTTTTAATCCACTTCATTGTCCAGTTTTATCCATTTTTTATTCTGCAGTAAACTCTCTTTTTCCCTCCCCAGCATCTCCTCTCCCATCTCTCTTTAATGACCTCTTATGTAATTATAACTTTCTCTTGTTATAAAGTGTCTCTTTGACAGCATCAAAGTCCATTACAAAGTTATGTGTTTAGTGAACTGTTCTCTAAAAACTAATGCGGTATTTTTAAATTTGCGGTTCTGCTGAACACTTATTTGCTGTGTGTGTATGTTAAAAAAACTAAGTTTCACTTCTCAGATGCTTTTTCTTTTAAAGCACAAAACCTTCCTCTTCCCTTGAAGTGTATATGCTTGCTGACTTGTATAAAAATTGTGCCACTCTTCCTGTTAAACACTTTCTGCAATGTATACAACATGATGTATTTCATGAGAACAATTGCAGTTTTGGTGTCTTTTGATTTGCACCCTGTTTGGAAATAATTAAAAAGTACTATGGCCTTGTCTATTTTTGCATATTATTCTCTGGGCCCAATATAGCAACTCTACTGATTGGTGTATGATGTCATTCTTCATACTTTCTTCTAAGTCATGCTTATCACATCCATCACTCATTTCAGTTAAATTTGTTTCACTGGGATGGAATCTCTTTTTGTATGCCCTCCTTCCCCTCCCTTTGTGTCTTGATCTCGAAGAGCTTGATTCTGAACCCAAGCTGCAGAATCCTTCTGCCCTTCTATTTTGGAGGCAAAAAGTTGGTAGCTATAGAGAACAAACACTTGGCGCTCTCTCTCTCTCGCTCTCGCTCTGTGTGTGTGTGTGTGTGTGTGAGAGAGAGAGAGAGAGAGAGAGAGAGAGAGAGAGAGAGAGAGAGAGAGAGAGACACACACACACACACACACACACACACACACACACACACACACACACACACACACACACACACACACACACACACACACACACACACACACACACACACACACACACACACACACACACACACACACACACACACACACACACACACACACACACACACACACACACACACACACACACACACACACACACACCACATGGAGTTTTGCCTGCTTGAGCACTGAGCCAGAGCGGGAGAGGCTATAATTATAATGTGGCTGTGTTCATACTGGAAGTGAAACAGCTGAACTTAATCTGAAGCAACTGGTCTAAAGCTCTCATTTTTTTTCCTTTTTGCAAGCAGCAGGAGTGACATGGCCAGTTAAACCTATGCATGCTTGCTCAGAAGTAAGTCTCACTGAATTCAATAGAGCTTACTCCTCAAGTAAGTGTATATAGGATTGCAGCCTTAAGAAGGAAATCTAGAATATACTTCTACCTTTCTTCCCTCCTCAAAGTTTCACATGTAGACAAAAAAACCCTGAAGCATCTTGAGAACATCTTCCTCCTCATACCAGTGATTGAAATCCCGTTTCTTTCCTAGCTTCTGAATCTTCTTGCTTAACAAGTCTGGATGTGTGATCATGTGATTCTGTCATTTTATTATTATTTAAATGTACATTTCATAAAAGGCCAAATTGCAGACTGGGAAAAAGCTGCCAGAATGTTGTGACGCTGTCTCTGCCTTTATCAGCTAACATTCTTCAAATTTGGATTTATTTTACCAGGAGTCTTGGTCTAAATGGGTCCAGTTATGCCTCCCAGTAAGAAGCCAGAGGGCTCAGGAATTAGTGTTTCCAGTGGACTGAGCCAGTGTTACCGGGATGGTGACTTATCAAAGACACTTCATGACGATGAGGACTTAGACTTTTCTTTGCCTGCCCTCCGGTTGGAAAAAGGTCCCATGGAGGATGAAGAATTAACCAACTTGAACTGGTTACACGAGAGCAAGAACTTGCTGAAAAGTTTTGGGGACTCCGTCTTAAGAAGTGTTAGCCCGGTGCAGGACCTTGATGATGACACTCCACCATCTCCTGCTCATGCCGACATGCCCTATGATGCCAAGCAGAACCCCAACTGTAAACCCCCCTACTCCTTTAGCTGCCTCATATTTATGGCCATTGAGGATTCTCCTACCAAACGGCTGCCTGTAAAGGATATATACAACTGGATTTTGGAACACTTCCCTTACTTTGCAAATGCCCCCACTGGATGGAAAAACTCTGTGAGGCACAATCTGTCATTGAATAAGTGTTTTAAGAAGGTGGACAAAGACAGGAGTCAGGTGAGGCTGGAATGATACTATTCCGTATAACCCATTTCATTTGTCGATTGTGACTTGTTATTTGTAACCTGCCTTTCAGGATGCAAATCGTTCCAAGTTGCTTTAGAAGTAACATTAAAAATAGTTTTTTTAAAAAATGAAACAAACAATAATCAACATTATAAAAAGTCATCAAGATTCTTCTTATGGGATACCGGTGGTAGATGGCACTGGGGTGGTGGGGAAAGTATAGCTTATCTGGAACAAGAATTGATGGCCCTGGGGGGAGAGTGATCAATCCAACTGGTGCCAGCTTGGAGATCTCTGCCTCCCTCCCTCCCTCCCTCCCTCACCCTCCTGAAGTGACTCTTAAAACCATCCAAAGTTTACTCTTTAGATTTTGCAGCACAGGTTCTGGACATGTGTTGTTCTTCTTGCAGTGTTTAACTTTAAAGCAGCTTTTTCCCAACTTAGCACCCTACAAATGTTTTGGACTGCAACTCCCATCAGCCCCAGGCAGCATGGCTGGAGGGCATCAGGTTGGAAAAAGGCTGCCCTAGAGTGAGTTTCCTCTTCAGAAAACTCTTCCTAAAAAGCACAGGCATATCCTCAGTACTCTCAATACTCCTTTCACATTGGGGAATTCTTTTTTTTAAAAAGTTATAATACAAGCATTTCTAATTTGTCATCTTTTCAAGTTTTGAAAGATGATCAGATTTATTTCTATTCTTTTGGGGAAGGGGGGCAAACAAACTGAAATGTCTTTTTCTGTTAAGCAAGATAATATCCCATTTCCCTGTTGGTATCTCTTGAGCATTGTTATATGCAGAGGCAACAAAAGTTAGCAGCCCTAAAATTCAGAAGCAAAAGCACTGTGTGGATGACTGGAATGATACCCTAACCTTTTTCTAGCGTGGCAGCACTTAAGATGATTGCGTACAGTTTATCCATCCAGGATATCTGCATATTTGTGTCAAACTTTTCACATCTGAAGATACATTGCATAATACTTTGGAACAGTCTTGAGTTTGACATGCTCAAAAATCAATCTGAACTAAGAGCTGGACGGTGCAATCCTAATTCCAACTGCTCAGAAGTAAGACTGATTAGGTTCAATGGGACTTACTCCAACATAAGTGGGTATAGGATTGTAGCCTAAGTGTACCATTCGAATTTGTGCTTTGGGGTAAGTGACAGCTTGGTGACCTAAAGAACCTTTATGCTGAAATGCAACCCTGGCAATTTTTATAGACTTCCTTGCTCATTCGCTGCATGTGTTTATATGTTATGCTAACTGTGGTTCAGGGCAATGTGCATGAGCCACATTGAGCCCTGGATTTGCACTACCCTTTCCCTTTCTTGTGTGGCCAAGAAGATGATATCGGAAGGTTTCACCCTCAGCTCCAGTAAACCACAGTTTCCCAATTGTCCAGACCCAGCATTGTGCCTAACATGAACCATGATCAGGCCAAACAAGCTAGTTTAGGAAACCATGGCTTGCCCTCAACTTTGTGTAAACTGCAACATGTTGCATCACACAAACCACAGTCAACAAAACAGAAAGCCAAAGCCTCCAAGGTTTTTCTCCTAACCATGTTTAAATTGGAACAAGCACTCCTGTGTCTACTCTTCCCATTCTCCCAATTTTAGTTTATTGCATTCCAAAAGCCAGTGTTTGCTCTTGAATGGTTTGTTTTTGACGGCAGTGGAACCTTTGTCTAGACAGCTGTAAGAAAGTGCTGTTTATGTAAATGTATGGTGTATATGTCTTTAAAATAAGAAACAAAATCCCATCTTGTATCTCTATGAATAATATGAAATATCATTTTGTGGTTATTGTGCTGTCCCAGTGGTTTCCAGCTATGCTAGATATATGTAATTTCAGAGTGTGGGTTGGACATTGTACTTCACTTAGATACTTCTATAAACTTTTCTGGGGTGGGGGTGTCTGTGCCTTCTTAGACAGGTTGCAGAGTATTGGAGTAATCTTCAAAAATATTTCCAGTTCCTTATTTCTAGCATCAAACTGATAGGTTCCTGAGTGACTGTGTCTGCAATTGTTTATATTGCTAGCTAGCACGTGTATCACCACCTGTTAGATGGGGCTTTCAATGGCCTCCCTTTCAAGGGACTGATCAGGTCCATACCTGCTCAAGTTCAGTAAAGACAAACCAACAGATGCTCCTAGACATACATGTAGACATGCGTGTCTGTAGTTTTTACTTCATCCGGGGAAAAGCTCTGACTTACAGAACAAGGGCTTGGCCTGTGCTTTTCCTTGCTTGAGTTGAGACATGAGGTGGGATGAGGTGAAGGTCTATTATTGCCAAAGAGAGAGCATCTGAAGTACCTAGCTCCTTTGCAGTAATATTGCTTACCCCCAAAGAGCTCAGAGTGGATTGCACATGGATCTACCATCTGAGCATTGCTTGGCATCAAGATTCCCTTAGTTTTACATAGGAATCTGCCTTATACCAGGTCAGACCATTTGTCCACATAGGAAGCTCGGTATTGTCTACACTCACTGGTAGCAGCTCTTCTGAGCTTCAGACAGGGAATCTCTCTTGGAAATTTAACTTCTGCATGCAAGTTGGATTCTCAAGACCTGAGCTATGGTACTGTATACCTTTTACTGGTCGCACCTCTCCAGAATCTCAAGCAGGGCTCTTGTCTGTCGCCTGATAGCTGATTCTTTTAACTGAAGATGCCAGGCATTGAATATTGGACTTCTGCATGCAAGTATCTTCTCTACCATTGAGCCATGGTCCCTCCCCATAGCTTTAGCAGTTGAACTATATTGAACGACTAAAATACCTTTCTTAGGACCACTATAGTGACCTAGAATCCCCTTGTGATTCCTTCTGAGATGGAAAAAAAACCCAACTACATTTCCGTTGCATGCATCCTTTGTTGGTATAATTTGAAAGGTGAGGGGGTTGAGGGAGATTGCTTGCAGGCTGTTAGTTGCTTTATGTAGCCGTGTTAGAAGCATGCTCCCATTTCAGGGAAGGAGGTCTCTGCAAGTACCTGCTGAGGCAAGATTTACTTGATTTTTGTGTACACAAGGAGGCTTCATTTCGATCAAATTGGATGAATTTTAGGAATTTCTCTTTGCTGCGTAAGCAAAATAAGTGGCAGGTAAAAGAGTATGATCACACAGGCTACAGGTGACTAAAACAGTCAAGAACACTTGCAAAAGAATTAACAGCAGTCTTTTAAAAAATCCTTGCCTTTACTTATTTGGCTAAGTGTGAACTCTCCTGGCCCCCTCCAAATTTCTAGACGCAGAAATGGCAATTTGATACCTCCCCTTTCAAAACGAGACATAATAGCAAATGACATAGTACCAGCTATCGCTGCAGGCCTGAAGTGATTGTTGCAGTCTGCAGTTTGTATTATTTGCTTTTGGTCATGGTGATCCCATTCAGACTTCTAGCCAGCCAGGTTTTGTAAGAATGCCATTAAAAAGGAGTGATAGAGGTACAGGTCTTTGTTTTAGGCAGGGGTAGCCAACATGGTGCCCTTCAGATGTTTAGGATTACAACTCCTATCATCCCTGACCGTTAGCCAAGATGACTGGCTAATGAGAGTTGTACTTGGCAACAACTGGAGGGCACCATGTCGGCTACACTTGTTTTTCAGTACGATCCAGCTTTGTATAGTGCTGAATGTAAAAGTGTGTGTGTTCTTTAACCTTCAATTAAGTGACAGAACACCTTGAATATAAATGGTGCATTTTTTGCTCTTGAAGGGTAGATGGAAGTGCAGCTCTGCAGTAATTTTATCCTGCAGCGGTCTTTCTCTTCCTCCACTGCCCCCCCCCCGCACCATGCAACCAGACATCATTCTCTTTCTCCTTTAGTTAGCATTAACATCTTCACAGTTCTTTGTAGTCTCTTGGTGAAAACGGCTGAAATATGTATTTAGGAGTTACATCAGGTTGTAGGTAGAGCAGGGTGGGTTTTTGTGGGTTTTTTTGGAATCAAGGTGATTCTGTCAAGGTTTACAACATCAAGAACAAATATTAGCTTTAAATCAGGTTTCCCATTTGCATATATGCATAGTAGTAGTTTGCTCAAACCATTTTAAATTATTAATTTATAACTGAATATAATGTCATTAGGTATATAGGCTAATAGTCTGCAAATTTATTACTTTCTGATTAGGACATTTTTTTTGTTAACAGTTATAGTGTGTAGATGGTGACTTGGGACAAGAACAGAAAGATAAAGATATATGCCTGATAAAGATTTCTGTTAAAGTTTGCATATCCCTATTAAGTCACTCTTGTAAAAGATGGCATGTTGACTTTATTTGCATTTCCTATATCTTAAAGATCCTCTGTGGCGCAGAATAGTAAGCGGCGGTAACGCAGCCAAAGCTCTGCTCACGGCCAGAGTTCGATTCCAACAGAAGGAGGAAGTCGAATCTCCGGTAAAAGGGGTCGAGGTCCACTCATCCTTCCATCCATCCATGGTCGGTAAAATGAGTACCTGGCATATGCTGGGGGGGGGTAAAGAAAGGCCGGGGAAGGAACTGGCAATCCCACCCCATATATATGGTCTGCCTAGTGAACGTTGCAAGACTTCACCCTAAGAGTCGGAAACGACTTGCACTACAAGTGCGGGGACACCTTTACCTTTAACAACTCTCAGGACCCTTAACAAACTACAGTTCCCAGGATTCCTTGGGGGAGGCCATGACTGTTTAAAGTGGCATGATACTACTGTGCAGATGGGGCTACAGTGTGTGTTCAGAATTGTTTAATGAGATTTTAAATAAAAAACAGCCAGATCTTAAGCACACAAAGAAGGGTTGTCTAGATGGGCCACGTAATCACCTTGTGTGTTTTCTAAGGTATTCCTGGTGCAAACTCCCATCTGCAGCCATAGCAATGAGACAACATTTAGCAGAAGGAAAGAAACATGCGACCAACTGCTGCCAACAAAGAAATGCTCAGTCGACTGAATGCCAAAGCACTCAAAGCACCCATAGAGTCCAGACTTCACCTGAGAGAGTATCCAGCATATGCTGGGGGGGTAAAGAAAGGCCGGGGAAAGAACTGGCAAACCCACCCCATATATACGGTCTGCCTTGTAAACATCGCAAGACGTCACCCTAAGAGTCAGAAACGACTCGCACTATAAGTGCGGGGACACCTTTACCTTTTCCTTTTATATCTTAACTGTCCACAGTTTCTATAAATGGCATGTGGGGTTGGTTGTTGGGATTGATTTTCACTGTATGCTTTTGATACTCCTTACTTAATACTGAGATGTACATTGCTGAGAAACAGCAGATGCTGCTATGTCTAAATAGAAGTTGTATGTATATTTCATCTTGCCCAGTTTTGATTGGTAGGGGGTTTTTGCACTAGGTTTTTTCTTTTTATTTACACACGCACACTCATATATTCTTGCACAATAGTAGAATTTTTTCACTGTTGCAACAGATTTGCTTTTGGCGTGGAAAAAAAATCCCTTAAATGGAAACTGAACATTTTACTCCAGGTATCTAGCACTGAAACTGCTCTTTGGGTTTTTTGGAGCAAAGAATTAAAAAGAGAGAGAAAAGCCTCCTTCTAGTCCTGTGATTATCTCAATTCAAAACTTAAAGCAAGTATTCCTTATAAATCATTTCCCAAATGTCTGATTTTTTTCCACAACCAGTGAAGAGGCCGGCTCTTTTATCCAAAATGTCCCAAAGAGGAACAAAAAAGTAGCCAGAACTATGTTACACATAATACTCGGGATCTTTCCAGTCTTTTTGAACTATTTTGTGTCTGGTTTTTTCCTCTATGCTTTGGCTTCTCTATTATTCTAGCAGTTCCAAAAGTAATCTCATTCAGTTGAAACTTTGCAGCAGTCTTAAGTGTGGTTTTTGTAATTCCTTTGTTTTGTAGTTGCAATTCTTCAGGTCTTTATGGTGCATGTGGACTTATTTTCTCTTCCACAATGGAAGCAAAGTGAGTACACAGCAAACTTTAAATGGAAAGCAAATGCTAGTTTAGGACAGACCTTTGTTTATAAATTGTCTGTTTACCCTGAAGTTCCTCTATATGTATTTGCTTTGGGGACTGTCAAACATTTAAGATACTACAAGGGTTGGATCAAGACTGAGGAGGAACTTAAAAAACAACAACTGAACTCTAGAAAATGGGCTAGATCCTAACTTTGGTTCTGTGCCTGGAACAGAACTCTGGGCTGCGTACCAGACATTTAAGTTCACCTCCCAACCCCCAAAGAATCCTGGGAACTGTTGGGCACCTTTAACAAACCACAGTTCCCAGGGCTGTTGCTGGGTGGAGGGGTGGGGGATGTGCTTTAAATGTCTGGCATGTATGCAATCCTGTTCACAGTGCAGGACTATCCTGCCTCTCTTTTCTTTCTGAGTCCCTGACGATCTGTTTCGGAAGGTTGAGGGGCTCCTCTGAAACAGAATAGCATGGAGCACAGGGGCTATAGCAGGAGGAAGTAACTTCTGGAAATAGGGATCCCCTCCTGCTTGCCCAAGTAGAAGTGGCTTCCACTTGAACCCTGTGGGTCCAAGCCACTGTCTCAGAGAATCTGTAAACTAAAGAAATCTTAACAAGTTTGGTTTTTTGGAGTATATTTGCATGTGGCAGAGCCTAGGAAAATAGCCAGGAAATAAGAATCTCATAGAAGTTCACCTGGAAAGCAAGAGTGGGGTGAAACAGGAAGTAAGGGAGAAGCAAATAGAATAGAAGGGCTGTGAGGGTCAGTGGTAAGTTGAGCCCCTGGCTTTTTGTGTTTTAAGTGGGAGCGAGGATGTTCTAGATCCACCCTTTTCAGAGGACACCTCTGCTTTCTTCAGGGTATCACTTTTTCTAATGGTGTTTGCTCCCCCTCTGCCCATCTGAAAGGGTATGTTGCTCCATGGAACAGCTGCTAATAAGAGTTAGATATAGGACATGGCCTCTGAAATCTGTCACAAAGAACTCTGTAGCTTATATGGTTTCCCACCAATAATGCTGTTTGGTATATTCATGCATGCCAACAACAAACAAAAATAACAAAAACAAAGGCTCTTTGTGCTTCACTTTGGACTGTTCTGCTTCGCCAGCAGTGTGACCATAAACACCTTTGGTATAGTCTCTGCAAGCTGGTGAGCTTGATGTTTGTAAGTTTTAATACTTGCTAAATAAATAAAAGGGGGATGTACAGGAAAGGAGCTTAGCAAGTTACATATTTCTGAAATCTTTGAGAGATGCTGCTGTGCATGCAATATAGCCTTTTACAGTTCTTATCAATTCTGAGAATTACAGGCACTGTTAATTGCATTTGCTTTCCTCCACCACCCCGCCCCCACCTTGGTCCTTGTTTACAATAACATGAAAAGGGGATGCTTTATTCCTGAAGTTTGTTTTTTCTTTTTTGCCTTTCACTGGGCACCAGTGCTGTATGGAGGGATTTGGAATCTTCATCCCGATGCACACAGTGCCTTGGACTCCCTTTGGGAGGAAGGGCAGGGTATAAATTTAATAAATAATAATAAGTAATAACACAGAAATTACAGGAACTGGAAGGCAGCAGGGGCCTCAGACTTCTCGGTCCCTTTTGTTTTTTACATTAAAGCAGGCTTTAAGTACTAGCTTAGTCATAGGTGAGCAGGAACTGCGTGCGGGTGAGTGAACAGGCTGGCAGAGGAAGGAGCTCTCCTCTGAGCCCACCATAGAAATGTCAGGTGTGAATATGACTTCAGATGCAGTTGGCCTTCTTTGTGTGAGCTTGAAGACCCCTAGCTTAGCGCTGTTGGGGTGTACGATTATTCATAGCTTTTGCATATCTGTTCACCTGTTCCTGGATAACCGCTAACAACCACATGAGTAAAGCATGGTGGTACAGAGAATCTAAACTGTTTGTCTACTTTGATGGTGTCAGTATGCCAAAAGAAAACAGTGTCTCTCTCCCCGCCCCTATATTTTTGCAGTTGAAGTGACTTGTAAATATTTCTGCAATATTCAGTTTCGATGTTGCCTCTATTTATTTTGTAAGTGTACCTACATTGGTATAATTCATTGCCACAGATTACCACTTAATGACTGCCTGCTGAATGAGATTTACAGCGAGACAATCTGTTCTAATATTTCCAAGAACAGAGGAGAAATGTTGTCAGGCTTTGCCTGCTCACAAATTCAGTATCCTATGTACTAATAGTGAACTAATTATATCCTATGTACTAATAGTGAACTAATTATCTGAGTGTGGATTCTTATGTAGCCAAAATGACTCCATCTATGCACAAGGACGTCATGAGCAAGCTTGAGGGAAACCCAAGGGTTGCAAAAGTGCAAAATAACATTAAAGGGGGAATCAAAACCGTCCAATAAGGACAGAGTGTGCTCAGGGCCTTTGGCTGATTGTTGTGGGGGAACTGGGATGAGGGATAGAATGGAGAATCCTGCCAGAGGGCATGGCTGGCTGGCACCCTGTACAGGACCACTCCAATCTGCAAAATTTTGTTGCAGGTCCCACTTTTTATCCACATATTCACTATATCTGCATGTCCACCCATCCACTTTCCCTTACTTTTAATTCCTATTTTCTTCCCCTCCCGTCCATTTTTTTTTAAAAAATTGGAAGTGAACTCTGATGAAACTATTTTTTGTGTGTGTAGTTCTTGAATTGCTCATTGTGCAACTTCAGATCTCATGGGGGAAGAGCGCTGCAATGCTAACAAATACCAAACTGACGAGTGGCAGAGAAGAGAATTGCTGGGGATATTGGAGGCAGCTTTTTGTTTGTGCTCAGTCAAGAACATTAAGGTCGGTTACCAAACTCCCAGATCCTGCTGGGTTGGTGAGAAAGAGGGCAGAACTGTAACTTCATAAGTTGAACTTGTTACAAATACAAGTTTTGTGCAGTAGTTCATTACAATACACAGTTGGGGTGTTTGCCTCTTTTAGTTGAATGGGTGACTTGGTTCTGTAATTGTGGCCTGTGTATCCAAGAGATGATGCTTCTCTGCACAAATGCAAGATCCTGCTTGGAGTTTTATCCATAAGGGAGGTTAGATTGATAGAGCAGGGCCTTCTCAGTGGTAACCCTGCTCTTTGAAACAGCTAACTATGGAAACCAAAGTTAAATATTATGGCCCCATGTGGAGCCACGAAGAAATGCTTGTCCCGTGTCACCGCTTTGTGTAGAGTACCACCTAAAAGGCAACAGCCACAAAATGTGCAGACATGGTTTCAGATGCACAGCACTAGTGTGCAGATGTCGCTTACAGAATGAAACAACATACAACACACACAAATGCATCCAATATAAAATTTCAAATAATCAAATCAAGTATCACAATTAAACAAAAAAGCAGTCATGGAGGTAAATTGAAATAAAATAATAAAGTCAAGAGAACAATTCATTAAAAGCCTTCTGGAACAGCCAAGCTTTTGTCCAGACATCTAAACGAGTATAGTCTTGTGATGCATGTTGCCCTTTTATTTTTATAAAACCCATTGTTTTCAAAGGAGCTTGCAAGGAAGTAAAGCTGTGACATTATAAACACTGTCTTAACAGGTTATAGAACAGGGTTGGGCACTCAATATGGAAAAGAGTCAGTATGACTTTTTAAATACTGGAATCTTTAAGGCAGGGGCTCTCCCTCCCCATTCCTCACTGCAATTGTGTACACTTTATCCTATAGATGCACAGAGTATTTGTGTGTATGTTGATCTGTTTTCCACATAATCCATCTGTACATTAAACCAAAACTATCACTAGAAGCTAAAATGATGAAATTGAGGTTATCATACTTTGGACACATCATGAGAAGACATGATTCACTAGAAAAGACAATAATGCTGGGAAAAACAGAAGGGAGTAGAAAAAGAGGAAGGCCAAACAAGAGATGGATTGATTCCATAAAGGAAGCCACAGACCCGAACTTACAAGATTTGAACAGGGTGGTTCATAACAGATGATGTTGGAGGCCACTGATTCATAAGGTCGCCATAAGTCGTAATCGACTTGAAGGTACATAACAACAACAACACTGAATGCTTATTTCCAAAATCTTCCAGATAGCATCTTAAAGCATCATCACTATGGTGGTTGCAAAGAGTCTTCTATTGCAATATTATGAGCTGATTAAGATACATGTTAAACTTCCATTTAGATTTATAAAAAGGCAGACATGGAGAGTTAATTTCTTAAAATTAACCTATGTTTAAGAAATTATGTTTTTTATTCCACACAGACACACTATACCATTACAAAGCTCCTTGTTAACATAGTCAGCTAGTTTTATACAAGCACTAAATCTAAATGGTGCCATCATAAGTATGACATTTCTCTCCTTATTGCTAGACCTACATATCCAATTGCTCAGATTTCATCCTGTTTTCTAGTGCATAGATCTGAATGCCCTAGTATGTGTCCCATTTAGTACAATCCCTTTAGCCTATGACTCTTCTGGCTTCCCTACCATCTGGTCTTTGGCTATAGAGAGGAATTTTTCTTGTATATGTGTCTCCGTAGCAACCAGTTTGCAGTTGATATGGAAAGTAAGCAGTTGCCCTAGCAACGGAGTTACTGATGTGGCAGATCCTCTGCTTGCAAGGAAAAGGCCTGTGACGGTTCAAATGCATTATGCAGGTCTGCTGTAATTATGGCTGCGCCCACTAGTGCTGTTGTGAATTAAGAGGACTTGTGAACATCTTTTGTTGTGGCCTTCACTTTTGGGAGGCATAGAGCAGGCTAAAGTATTTGCCCTTTTGGGTAACAAGGTCTTGGCTGCAGACCATGTGGTTTGTGTGTGTTTATAAGAAACGGGAACTAAGTTCATCATGAGGACATTTGTTCCCATCCCTTGCCTTACCGATGGGAGTTCCCTTCTGAGCCTATGAGGCAGAGGCTGCCAGCCATAAATTTTCTAGTGCCATTTCTGGTCTCCCTCCTCCTTCCTACCAACTGTCCTTCCTATGACTTCTCCTCTTGGCTTCTGTAAACCTTGCTGCAGATAGTGACATTTTAATCCCCCTAGATTCTTTCTCTCCTCTCCTCTATGGTATCTCAAGAGTTGAAACTGCTGGGAAGTACTTACTAAATGTTAGGGAGTTCCTGTTCAGTAAGGGAAGAAAAAAATCCAGAGCCTACTGAGCATTGCTGTTTGGCTTTTTTTCAAGGAAAGTCGAGCTGTATCCAGTTGTGCAGACAAATTCTGGGATAATCCCTTTATTTGCAAGATTTGGCACTCGCAGAGAGTCTTCATTTGAATGCATGTTTGAAAGCTCAAACAGCAGCATCCCTCTTTGTGTGCGTGCATGCCTATGGTGACACACATTACTGTCTCTAGGGTTTGCTTTGCTTTAATCCTAAACTCTACGTTCTTTTTCTTTTGCTATTGAGGCAAGCGATTATAGGTAAGTGTGTTAGGAATCTGCATAAATTGTGATCAAAGAATTTGACAGTCCATATAGAGTCCTGAGGATCTGAGCTGACACTTTTAGGAAGAAAAATTCTAGTCCTTGTGATTACTGAGTTTTGAAGATTGATAATGTGGGGAGGTGTTTGTTTTCTGCAAAAGAAGGAGATAGTTCAAACCTTAGTCTCTTGTGGTTCTATAAATTAATTCATACATTGGGTAGGGACAGATCAATTGTACAGCCAAAACAAAGCAAAATACTGAGATGGGTGCTTAAAAAAAAAGCTATGTGTAAAAGTCCCTTTCACACATTCAGATGAATACATGAACAAGAGGGAAGCAGACTTGTGCCACTAACAGTCTGTGGTCCTGCTTCCCCGGCAGATGCATCTAGGAGGTGAAGGCTAGAAAGCCTCTGCTTGTGGGCTTTGTCCACAAGATCGTGGACCCTGACTAGTCATGTGGATATGCCCAGGCTTTTCCACACTTTCATACGAATATGCACATAAGGGGAAAAGGTGGGATGATCGTGCTTCCATATCTCCACCCGCATGGTACATGTATCCTGTTGAACAAGTGAAAAGGTTTAAGTTAAAACCAGGGTTCTCCTTTTGATTTGCTAGTGAAGAAATGAGTGGCTTGTTTTTCTGGTGAGAATTCCAGTCATCTGGGACTCTCATACATCTGGGGTTGTGTACATACATTTAAAACACATAGAAAGCATGCTCCCCCCCCCCCGAATCCTGGGAACAGTAGTTTGTTAAAAGTCCTGAGAGTTGTTGGTCTGTGGGGGGAGAAACTACAGTTCCCAGGATTCTCCAGTGTGTGTGTGTCCTCTAAATATATAGTGTGTATGCAGCCTGAGTGACATACACAAGTTCTAGTTCAAGTCAGTTGCAAAAAGGAAGACCTATATTGCTTTCCTGGAGTGTGCCCATTGGATCAGAGTATCCTAGCTTTTGGACCCATAAAGGGATATTAGTGCACAAAAGGAGGGAGGAGGCATAGAGTAGGATTCTTCCTAAATTAGATCCTCCTCTCTGAAGAATCGAAAACTAAGACTCATTGAATCATTGCTATAACCTTGCTGGGTTGTAAGAGAAATCTGTTCTTGCAATAGACTTGGTGGAAAAATAATGACCCAAGTGGCATGATTAGTGTTTTGTTTGCTGCCCTGGGCTGCTTCTGGGACAAAGGGCAAGACATAAATTTAATAAATAAATAAATGACTTTGCATAGCGTAGAGGACCATATAGGTGCTTATACTTGCCTTCTGCGCCCCTTAGTTTAGCTAATAATAATCTGCCAGTCAACAGAAGGCAGTCATGATAATTGTTTTTTGGAGTCTGCTGTTGCTTGCTGCTTTGATAGATTTGCATATATATCAACACTAGGCATTACTCTGAAACAAGTCCCAAAGAGTTCAGTAGGGCTTACACCCAAGCCAGTGTTCATTGGACTATGAGAGCTAAATCAGCTTTCTCAAATATCTGTGTTCGTTGCCTTGCTTGAATGAATGGGAGCTGGTGGGGAACTAGAATACATTTTCTCAGAAGAAAGAGATTAGGTAGTCATGTAAGAACAAGCTGTTTGTTCTGTCGCCACAACATGGGAAGACAGTTGCATAACCTTATTTTGGGCAATCAAGTGGGAGAGTGTTTTTCTGAAATCTTATTTACAAGAACAAGTTGCAGTGGTTAATTTTTTAAAAATGATTTAAATTATAACAAGTTCCTTCCCTCTCAATGGCAAATCTTACTTCACTCGATAAAAGGGTTGCTTTTCGTTATACTGCTGTTATGTGCAGCCCATCTAAATATGAATTTATGGCTTTTATTTTGAACATTTTCAGTTAAATGATTCTCAAGATGGCTTACAAGTTGTAATAATACATACTCCTGTAAACCTTCAAGGAATGCATGCAGGTGCACGTACATATACTAACCTAGTTCACACATCTTATTAAACCATAGTTTAAAACAAATTGTGGTTTAATGTGAATGAGCAGTGGGCTGGTGCAGACTGCTCTAAAGTTTCTGTAGCCCAGTTGCTGCTGTGCTATGGACAGAACAAGTCTGGCTTGTTGTGTCATCTGAACCTGGGGTCCTTATTTGTATCCCCCACTCCAAAAAAACCTTGAGCAGTAAGCCAAAAAGTAACCTTGGTTACTTCTCATGGTTTGTTCACAGGAGAGACGAATCAGGAGCCTGGGTTCAGAGGAGGGCAACCAGAATGTTCAAGGAGATGGAGCGACTCTCTTATGAGGAAAGGTTGCAGCATTTGGGGCTTTTTAGTTTAGAGAAAAGCCGGGTCAGAGGAGACATGACAGAAGTGTATAAAATTATGCATGGCATTGAGAAAGTGGATAAAGAAGAGTTCTCCCTCTCTCATAATACTAGAACTCGTGGACATTCAAAGAAGCTGAATGTTGGAAGATTCAGGACAGACAAAAGGAAGTACTTCTTTACTCAGCGCATAGTTAAACTATGGAATTTGCTCCCACAAGATGCAGTAATGGCCACCAGCTTGGATGGCTTTAAAAGAAGATTAGACAAATTCATGGAGGACAGGGCTATCAATGGCTACTAGCCATGATGGCTGTGCTGTGCCACCCTAGTCAGAGGCAGCATGCTTCTGAAAACCAGTTGCCGGAAGCCTCAGGAGGGGAGAGTGTTCTTGCACTCAGGTCCTGCTTGCAGGCTTCCCCCTGGTTGGCCACTGTGAGAACAGGATGCTGGACTAGATGGGCCACTGGCTTGATCCAGCAGGCTCTTCTTATGTTCTTATGTTCTTAACATGCCATGCCAATCTCAGGAGCAATGCAAGATTTATTTATTAGCAGTATGCACAATCATGCTGCACATTTTCATTAAACTAGCTGAGGGGAATCTTTGGTCCTCCAGATGGTGAACTACAACTCTCATGATCCCTGGCCATGCTTGCTGGGCTGATGGGAGTTGCAGTTCAGCAGCATCTGGAGAGCCAAAGGTTTAAACCTTGGCTTGTTTTGACACATGCAAAACAATCCTCACTCCCACACACACCAGCAGGCCTTAGTCCTCTGCTTGATAAATGGAGTCGGGTCAGAGCATGCTTCCCTACTAGTTCTGCAGGCCCAAGGCAGCTAGCAGTTGGAGCTGAATGTTCTCTTGGGCAGGGAGGGAGGAAGCTGGTTTTCTGCAGCTACTGTTTTTCTTGCAGGTGGAAAGGGCCTGGCTGGTTGTCTTCCCCTTGTTCTGATGTTGTTCCTGGGAAGCAGGGCTAGAGCGCAACCTCCCAGTGGCCCTTGGCTGGCAGCAGAGGAGTTTGCTTCCCTTCAGCAGTCCCAGGTTGATGATTTATTAGCATTTATATAGTACACTTTTAGTCGGCAAAGCACTTTGCACATATTATTTCAGTACTGCTTGAAACAGTCCTGTCAGTAGGCTAGTATTACCCCATATTGCAGATATGGGCTAAAGCTGACTATAGTGGCTTGCCAGTGACTGCTTTAAGTTGAGGGATGGGAGTGTAATCTCTTAAGCCAGCCTTTCCCAACCAGTGTGCCTCCAGATGTTATTGGACCACAATTCCCATCTTTCCTGACCATTGGCAATGCTGGCTGAGGCTGATGGGAGTTTTGGTCCAACAACATCTGGAGGCACACTGGTTGGGAAAGGCTATCTTAAGCCATAGACACCCACACCCAGTTTGGCCCAAGTTCCAGCCATTCCTCCTCCTCCCCTCCCCCCTGCCCCTCTCCCCCCTCTCCCCCCCGCCCCTCTCCCTAGGCCTCCTTGTTTTTGGTTTGGAATGATAGCAGAGATCATTAATTGCTTCAGAGTAGTTGGTGACATGGCACCAAAGATTTAAAAGTGCCAGTTTTCATGTTCAGTATTGTCAGAATGTCTTAAATTTCATTGAAGGGATTTGTATGAAGGGGTATGTGTTTCTTGGTGGTATGGGTGGTCCTAGAAATTTGCTCAGGAAAAATCAGTCTCTCAGACAGATGGGGAGCCTGTGATCCTTCAGACCATATTGAACTCCCAACGCCCCTAAGCCCTACTCAGCAATATGAGTGGTCTGGCATTATGGGAATTGTAGCCCAACAGCATCTGGAGGGCCACAGGTGTTCCCCATCCTTGCTCTAAGTCTAAGGAGTTTCTCCCATTAGCTTCTCCATCAGTCTTCCCACTCCTTCCTCCAAAACAGGACTGTGGAGTCGGTATGCCAGACCTTCGACTCTGACTCCTCTATTTTTCTACTGTCCCACTCCAACTCCTTCATAAATGGCAAACGTATATTAACTAGTAATAACAAATTTACTGTAGTAAAATGGTAGCACAAGGCATTTCATCACCACCGTGTGAATCCAGAGCTTGGAAAAGTTACTTTTTTGAACTACAACTCCCGCGAGCCCAATGCTGATGGGAGTTGTAGTTTAAAAAAGTAACTTTTCCAAGCTCTGGATTCACACGGTGGTGATGAAATGCCTTGTGCTACCATTTTACTACAGTAAATTTGTTATTACTAGTTAATATACATTTGCCATTTATGAAGGAGTCAGAGTTGGAGTCGGTACATTTCTACCGACTCCAACTCCACCCAAAATTGCTTACGACTCTGACTCCACAGCCCTGCTCCAAAACCCACCATTTTGTGACTTTTTGTAGGCATCCAGTTCTTTGAGAGTTCTACAAAATCTCATTGAATGTACTAAAGTACCATGGAGCAGATAAATTAACTAGATTGACAACAAATTAGTCCTTTCCAGGAGAAATAATACGGAGCCTCTAGGGCAGCCTTTCCCAACCAATGTGCCTCTAGATGTTGTTGGACCACAATTCCCATCTTTCCTGACCATTGGCAATGCTGGCTGAGGCTGATGGGAGTTGTGGTCCAACAACATCTGGAGGCACACTGGTTGGGAAAGGCTGCTCTAAGGGCACAGCACACAAGTGATGATTTCAGGGGTGACTGAAGTTCAGTAGAAATTTGAACACTTGAAGTGTTCTGGTTCTTTCAAGACTTTCAAGCCTCCCATATATATGTGTGTGTGTGTGTGTGTGTGTGTGTGTGTGTGTGTGTGTGTATATATATATATATATATATATATATATATATTAATGAAATGTTCCATAAATTCCTTTTAACTGGAAAATACTTTTACAGTCCTTCCAAAGAGTATAATACAAGCCTGTATTTTATCCATCACTAAATCTTGAGTTCAATGAGATGCTCCTAGAAAGTATGTGAAGATTGTAGCCTTAATCTGCAAAAGAGTCACATAAGGTGCATATGAGAATTGAGCTTTATAGGACTGTAGACTTATTCCTTCTTACCATCTGTAACTTGCCGTAGCTGGGGGAAAGAAGGGGAACCCATACTTTAACTGAGACATCAAGAAATGTTTCATGAAGTGGAACTGAGGTAAAAAAAGAAATGTTTCATGAAGTGGAACATTATCTGGAAATAATCTGTTTCTCAAACCCTTAAAATTGGGATGACGCTTGCACTCCTGTAATTGAAATGGAAACAGCAGTGCTGTTGATATGACTAATCTTGGCCTTCCACTCCGGCAGATATTTTTACACATTGATACTAATTTTTGCTGGTTTCACATGCTTTCTCAGCTTCATGTGGACTAAAAATAAACTTAAAAAAAAAAACCCCAACCAGAAAATGGTGAGGTGTGACTTTGTAAAATATATCATCCAAATTTGAAAACAAACCAACCCTGAGTGAGATGCTTTTTTGTTCTGTGGCAATTAACACAACCTCCAGTCCAGAAATGGGAAATATGTACCTTTAAAAAAAAAAGAGGCTTGGCTTTTTTTAACAAAATCCTGCATGAATAAACATCTAATTTAGCCTTCAGTACAAGCAGTATATCCACTTAGTATGTGTACAGGCTGTGAGATATTAGTCTTTTAAATGGCTGTTGTATAGCCTAGTAGTTGATACTTTGTTGCAGTATTCTTGGCATTACTCTTCTTCCCAGTTTTTCTCTTAAAAGCTTTTTGATGTGTCTCTGAATAATTTACGTTTCAAAGCAAAACGCAAGTAATACATTTAATTCTGTGCTTTAAAAATTTACCTGTGATTCCTTATTTATTTTTTTATTAGTCAGGTTTCTTTAAAAAGTTTTGCAAATAAAAAAATATGACGGCTAGTAAAATGGAACTGGAGGGTTTATAGTTTTGGTCTGGCATCCTTAGAGGAGGAAAAGTTAGTGTTTTGAATATAATTCTGCACAACCTATATGGTTTTTGGACAATCTGTCAATTCAGTATTCCTGGAATTTTGTTGCTGGGATTTCTTCTCCTAGAAGGATGGCACTAAGTGGATGTCAGTGTGGCTATTTGTTATTGCTAGTTAATTTCTGCACCTTTAAAAAGAATTGCAGTACATTTCAGTCCATGTAATCTTTTCCTTAACTAAACATGCCGCTCTTTGGGAGTGATTACTTTTTCCATTGTGGCTCTAACATTACATGCACTACTTCCTCTTTTAAGGTTCTGTCCCTAATTTTGCTCCACTGAATCCTTTATCTCACTTGAGTTCATCTTTTGTTCTCTCTGCAAGTAAGGCTAGTGAGGGTGAAATTGATGGGTGTTGGGGGGTGAGGGAAGAGAGGAATATATACCTGGGTCCATAGTTTTGGATATCATTGTGCATTTGTTATGCCAAGCCTAGTTTAGACAAGCAGACAGCTGTATTGATATCTCCTAAAATGCCACAAAATGTAGGCTGTCCAGCATGGCAAGCTGTGTGGGTGCTTTTGTGCTCCCCATGTGGTTCTAGCAGTGTTGACCTCCACCCTCTAGAAAATGTAAGAAAGAATGTTTGCTTGTGGTGCAAAGCTGGCCAGAGCCATTTCACATAAATGGTGGAACAGTCTCCCTAGTCCTCATTTTGCCCTTGGGTTACATACGGTGGGGAGGCGATCACTAGAATGGGCATAAGTTAGTGGAAGAGCACATGCTTTGCGTGTAGAAGGTCCTAGGTTTAGTTGTTGCCATCTCCGCAGTAGGATAGGCCAGGGAGAGGGGAAGACTCCTTTCTGAAACTGGAGAATTGCTGCCAGTCAGTGTCAACAAAACTGAGCTGAATGGACTGATGGTCTGACTTGGAATAATACAAGTTTCCCATGTGGAAGGTTATGTATTTTAGGTTTTTTTAATGGCTTCATTGAAAAAGGAAATGCTCAGCATAGGGAACATCTTAATCTTGTATGCAATGAATAGCCAGTCTTGTGTATTTTCTTCTCATTCATGCTTCTTTTGCAAAGGACATGTGAATTCCCATTTTTAAAAAGAAAACTTAAGCATGAGTAGTGCTGGAATATGGCCCTCTCTACACCCTTTCAAAGGCCAAACTAGATGTTACTCTAGTTGCGTGGTTGGCAGCCACATCTGTGTTCTAGGCACAGGTCTTCCCAATTTTCATTTGAACCACAGCACATGAGGAGGTTTAACCCTTCTGTTCCCAGCTGAAAGCCTGATGTCCCCAGAGCTGCAATTAGCCTTAGGAAAAAGCTCCTTTGGTGACAATGGGAACTTCCTTCCCCCCCCCATTAATTGCAGGACATGGGGGGGAATCCTGACTGAGTAGGGAAGGGTTAAATATCCCCATTCCTTGTGCTGAGGTCTTGGTTTAAAACCTCTCCTTTGTGTCTAGTATTACATTTTAAAACACACACACATGCCCTCAGATGTGTCTGTTAACCGAGTAATTAGTATACTATTTAGTTTGGAAAAGGGTACAGTTCAGGCCAATCTATCCATGCAACTATGACTGTTCTCTGGTTATTACTGGGTGTCTGAAACTTGATCCTACCTTCCACATAAGGCTTGATCCCCTACCTTCCACATAAGGCTTGATCCTACCTGGTTCTTGTTAGGTAAATGTTACACAGGAATAGCAAGTCTGTCTGCTATTGCAGTTCTGGAATAATTCAGTTCTTTCCATAAATCTTATGTGCAATTTGCCTCTGCCTGTGATGCAAGCTGTAAACATTTAAAATGCATACAGACTACTAGTCTGTAGCATACTGTTCTGCCTGTATTACCTTATCTGCTGGAGTTGTTGGATATGAAGCAGGTAGCTTCAGCTCCAGAGGAGTTGAGGTGTAGATTTAGATGAGGGCCAAACATCTAAATGCTTTGAAAATACTGATAGATTCTGTTCACTTTAACAAAATACAGGCATGTTTAGGTGTGTGTCGGTGACTTGTGGTTTCCACAGGAGGAAGAGAACCGTCATTGTATTAGTAGTCTGTGTGCTTGTAGAAATGCCATTCTTACTGTCCAATTTATATGTAGGAATTTGAGAAATTGCTTTACACCAATTCACCCTTCTAGCCCAGTATTGTCTACTCTGACAGAGATCTTTCCTAGCACTTGCTACCAACACTTTCTACTTGGAGATGCCAAGGATTAAAACTGGAGCCCTTTGCGTACAAAGCATGTGCTGTACCACTGAGGTGTAGTCCTTCCTTCTAGGCCATAGCTGCCAGTCTGCTTGGTGTCACAAAAGACTCACGTGAAATCCTTCCCCATTTGTTCTCTAGTTCTCCATATCACTTTGAGGAGTGCAAAAAGACTCTCTCCCTAAAACAAACTGCCAGCACTTCCCAAGCCACCACTCTCTATGCAGCTCTTCTGTGGAGTGGAGAAAGCTGGCCCTCTTCTAGGGGCTTGGTTTTGTTCTGGGGGTTTCGCTAGAGTACAGGATTATCTACTCATTAGTGCCCACTTGGAGCAAAGCCCTAGGAGCTAGTTTTCAATCAAAGGTCTAAAGTTAGGAGCTAAAAGTACCATTTTCCAAAAAAGCAGGCCTGCTGTTTCCTGCCTGTTTGGAAAGCTTGCTCTTGGCTGGCACAGAAATTTTGCCTCTAGCTACTGATGTTGAAGCAGTGTGTCTCTTCCCTCAAGCTATATAGCTGAGTTCTTAATCTTTTTTAGGCTTTGTCTTAGGGAGACCCAATTGTAGTCTCTGCAGAAGAAAACTGGTTTGTACTATGAACATATATATTAATTACATTTACACCACACCTTTCCTCCAAGGAACTCAGGACATATCTCACTTTATCTTCACGACAGCCCTGTGAGACCGAGAGATAGAGACTGGTCCTAACATTCAAAGTGTTAGTACTGGAAAATAAAGCCCTAAATAACTTTAGGACCATATAAAGCCCTCAGTGGCCTTCCCTGTGTCAACCATCCTGGACCCAGTGATCGGCAGGCGAGGCCTTGTTGGTGGTGCCACCACCGGGGGTGCCCACTTGGCATTGAGCCATGACAGGGCTTTTTCAGTGGTCGCTTCCTGTTTGTGGAATACCCTCCCTAGTGAAGGGTGTTTGTCTCCATTGCTGTTGACTTTCAGGAACAATTCGAAAACATTCCTGTTTACCCAGGCATTTGATGGCTGAAGGGGGCTATACCTGGAGACCTGAAGATCATGGATGAAATAATGTCTTTCATGGTTTTTAGAATGCTTTTCTTTTTCTTGTTGTTCAGTTATTTATGTTGATATATTTGCTGCCCTGGGCTCCTGCAGGAGGAAGGGTGAGATATAAATTTAAAAATAAATTAGGAATGGTTGTGTGGGATTTGAGTGTAGGTCTGCCCAGGACTAGACAGGCTCTTCAACCCCCACACCACCCCGACTTTCTATACTAGAGCCAACCACATAAGACTTCTACAACTTGGCTTCAGTTTTGAAATAAAGTACAAGTTTTTATACCGCGTCAAAACCTGTGGAGAATAGAATTATGCAAGTGAGTTCGGGATTGTGTTCCTGGTCTAAGCCCAAAATAGCATGTGAACTAGGTCATGTCGTTTTGGATATTGCTTAGTTCCAAATGCTTCTACTTACCTGTTACCGGTATCTACTTTTAAAAACTTTAATTCTATAAAACTTAAACAGACTGCATCAGGGGGAGAGAAGTGTAAAAGGTCTGTCATGGTATGGTCTCCTCCCCTCCCCCTCTTATCTTTGCATGAGCTGTATGTAGTATCTAGCTACTGCTTAGCTGCTCTGTCACATATGGGATAATTAGATGTCAGGGTGTGTGGGAAGAGGGAGAACTTTTATATACAGGAAGAGACTTAATTACGATGGCACCAGAGGTCATTGAAGAATGAAGGAGCTTGATCAAACTTGCTCCAAAAGAGACTCCCATCACAAGCACATGAACTATATCAGTCTTCATGAAGCCAGCATGGCTTCTGCAAGGGAAAGTCCTGTCTCAGTAACCTGTTAGAATTCTTTGAGAGTGTCAACAAGCATATAGATAGAGGTGATCCAGTGGACATAGTGTACTTAGACTTTCGAAAAGCGTTTGACAAGGTACCTCACCAAAGGCTTCTGAGGAAGCTTAGCAGTCATGGAATAAGAGGAGAGGTCCTCTTGTGGATAAGGAATTGGTTAAGAAGCAGAAAGCAGAGAGTAGGAATAAACGGACAGTTCTCCCAATGGAGGGCTGTAGAAAGTGGAGTCCCTCAAGGATCGGTATTGGGACCTGTACTTTTCCACTTGTTCATTAATGACCTAGAATTAGGAGTGAGCAGTGAAGTGGCCAAGTTTGCTGACGACACTAAATTGTTCAGGGTTGTTAAAACAAAAAGGGATTGCGAAGAGCTCCAAAAAGACCTCTCCAAAGTGAGTGAATGGGCGGAAAAATGGCAAATGCAATTCAATATAAACAAGTGTAAAATTATGCATATTGGAGCAAACAATCTTAATTTCACATATACGCTCATGGGGTCTGAACTGGCGGTGACCGACCAGGAGAGAGACCTCAGGGTTGTAGTGGACAGCATGATGAAAATGTCGACCCAGTGTGCGGCAGCTGTGAAAAAGGCAAATTCCATGCTAGGGATAATTAGGAAAGGTATTGAAAATGAAACAGCCGATATCATAATGCCATTGTATAAATCTATGGTGCGGCCGCATTTGGAATACTGTGTACAGTTCTGGTCGCCTCATCTCAAAAAGGATATTATAGAGTTGGAAGAGGTTCAGAAGAGGGCAACCAGAATGATCAAGGGGATGGAGCGACTCCCTTACGAGGAAAGGTTGCAGCATTTGGGGCTTTTTAGTTTAGAGAAAAGGCGGGTCAGAGGAGACATGATAGAAGTGTATAAAATTATGCATGGCATTGAGAAAGTGGATAGAGAAAAGTTCTTCTCCCTCTCTCATAATACTAGAACTCGTGGACATTCAAAGAAGCTGAATGTTGGAAGATTCAGGACAGACAAAAGGAAGTACTTCTTTACTCAGCGCATAGTTAAACGATGGAATTTGCTCCCACAAGATGCAGTAATGGCCACCAGCTTGGATGGCTTTAAAAGAAGATTAGACAAATTCATGGAGGACAGGGCTATCAATGGCTACTAGCCGTGATGGCTGTGCTCTGCCACCCTAGTCAGAGGTAGCATGCTTCTGAAAACCAGTTGCTGGAAGCCTCAGGAGGGGAGAGCGTTCTTGCACTCAGGTCCTGCTTGTGGGCTTCCCCCAGGCACCTGGTTGGCCACTGTGAGAACAGGATGCTGGACTAGATGGGCCACTGGCCTGATCCAGCAGGCTCTTCTTATGTTCAGCAACCTGGCCCCCTACAGATCTCTCTCTCTCTCTCTCTCTTGCACGCATGCACGCACGCACGCACAACCATTAGCCGTGGTGGCTGGGGATGATGGGAGTTGTAGTCCAGAACATCTGGATGCCACCAGGCAGGTGAAGTCTGGACTCTATGGGTGCTTTGGCATTCAGTCGACTGAGCATTTCTTTGTTGGCAGCAGTTGGTTGCATGTTTCTTTCCTTCTGCTAAATGTTGTCTCATTGCTATGGCTGCAGATGGGAGTTTGCACCAGGTATACCTTACACAAGGTGATTAAGTGGCCCATCTAGACAACCCTTCTTTGTGTGCTTAAGATCTGGCTGTTTTTTATTTAAAATCTCATTAAACAATTCTCAACATACACTGTAGCCCCATCTGCACAGTAGTATCATGCCACTTTAAACAGTCATGGCCTCCCCCAAGGAATCCTGAGAAATGTAGTTTGTTAAGGGTCCTGAGAGTTGTTAAAAAAAGGTAAAGGTGTCCCCACACTTGTAGTGCGAGTCGTTTCCGACTCTTAGGGTGACGTCTTGCGACGTTCACTAGGCAGACCGTATATATGGGGTGGGATTGCCAGTTCCTTCCCCGGCCTTTCTTTACCCCCCCCCCCAGCATATGCCGGGTACTCATTTTACCGACCACAGATGGATGGAAGGCTGAGTGGACCTCGACCCCTTTTACCGGAGCTCTGGGAATTGTAGCTCTGTGAGGGGACTAAGGGGTCTTAGTCCCCCTGTGCGGGGACTAAGCCACTATTGTTTAAAGTGGTAATGATACTTCTTTAAATGTATAATGAAGATGGGACTTGCATAAGGAGAAATGCCTTTTTAAAATTAAAAACAAAACTTTAAAAAACAGCAACAACTTGGTCCCGGGGTATGGTCTGTAGGTACATGAGGCCACCGCTTTGCTAAAGCTAAGGAGGTCTGGGCTTGACCAGTGCCTGGATGGGCGAGTGCCTTGCAGACATTTATACATCACCTTGGATTTCTTGATGCAAGAAAGGTGGGATATAAATGTAAGAAACTAAAATTGGCTGGGCAGAGTTGCTTAATGATGCAGACTTTCTTGGTTGTACGCAAAGCAGCAATCATGCAAAGGGGATTTCCCCCACACACTTCTGCCCACGAGAGAGAGAAAATACTGTTTTTGCACTTGGCACACAAAGTGGCCTCCACCACCCTCTCTGGCTCCTGTGCTGCATTTGCAGTATTTTCACTTTTTTGCATCTCAGGGGAAAATGTTTGTTTGGGTGAGTGTCCTTTAGTTGGTGGCAGGGCAGGGTCTGCGAGATGGTTAAGTGAGAGATTATGCTTGCTGGCTGAGTGGGGGGGTGTTGCACTTGGTTTGACTTGCAGAGATCTGAGTAGTGGCCTCTGCCTCCCTCCCCACCTCCCTTACCCATGGAGAGACCACCATTGCTATCTTATGGATAAAAAGAATTATTCCACTACCTCTGTATGTGTGTGTTTATTTTTCATGTTGTTTTAGGCTACTTAGTTGTGCAGCAGCCAAGGCCAGCACCTTGTAGGCTTTTTTTTAAAAAAGTAACTGAAATGTAATTGTAGTGATTACCTTTGAGAAAAACTAGTCAGTTGCTTTCAGAGCAGTTGCAATTATAACAGTAATTACTACTTTTTTGGGCCATGTAATCGTAACTGTAATTTATTACTTTTTAAAAGTAATCTTCCAAGTTCTGAGCCGCACATAGCAATAACTGAGTCTTTAGTATTTACTGCAAAGTATATAAAAAACCCTGCAACTAGATACAGTGTTTTATGTAGTGGACTGAGTGTTGGACTTTGAGGGAAACCTTGATGCAAATGTTCATTTTGCTGCAAAGTTTAGTTCAAGACCTGGTGAGAGTCACTTGGCCTTTTCTACCTTACAGGGTTGTTGTGAGTTTGAGGAAGGATAGGAGACAAATGTGATAAATGAGGGTATACTTCTGCATCCTAACTTGCAATAACAGTTCATAAAACTTCATATCCTGCAGCTCTATTAATATTTATACCAATGTCCCAGGTAAAAAAGAGAGTCTTGTAGTGAAACCATTGTAGGTTTTCTTAATTGTGACTAGGGTTGCCAGGCTCAGGGCCTGAGACTGATCCTGTATCTTTAGGAGAAGAGAAAGTCAGCCAAGTGCAGGTATTCTTGTAACACTGTAATGGGAGAAACCACAAGGTGGAATTCTCCCTTCCCCCCCTGCACAACTTTTAAAGATACAGAAGACCTCCTAGAGGCCGGGCCTGGCAACCAAGAGGTCTTCTGTAGCTTTAAAAGTTGTGCAGGGGGAAGGGAGAATTCCACTTTGTGGTTTTTCCTGTCACAGTGTTACAAGAACACCTGCACTTGGCTGACTTTCTTTTCTCCTAAAGATACAGGATCAGTCTCAGGCCCTGAGCCTGGCAACCCTAATTGTGACCCATACAGGGCTGTCATGAATAACATAAGTGCTTGTAATAGTGGAGTCTCTTCTGACACCATCTGTAGTCTTTTATTGCTGATGATCTTGCAGCTGGAGCCTGACTTGTATTGTGTTTAAGAGTAATTTCAGATATCTTCTAGAATCTGGTGTCCCTCTGGTGCCTGGTGACATAAAGCTCTTTCATCCAGTGGAAGCTTTCATTAACAATATGGGGATATGTATCTGAGGCAATTTTTGGCAATTCCCCCCTCCCCCAAAGCTCCTTTCAACGTGTCCCACACTGCTCTGAACCTTGTGGAGCAGCCTTTGGTGGAGCGTGGAGGGCTGCAGAGTTGAAGGGGAATTACTAGCCACTTTTTTTTTTTTTTTTTTACAATCAAGCAGTATATCAATTTTGTTAAATAAAATAAAATACTGAAAATGCCTCCCTCCCCATTCCGTTGATAAAAGCCTCCAGTGGATCTAAAAGCTTTATGTCAGCAGAGGGGGAAATTGGTCTCTTGATGTCAGATACCTGACAGGTGAGCAGGGTCCTTTCGCTTGTCAAAATGGTCCACCGAGGGTGAGGGAACCCAGGATCTGGCCCGTGAGCTTGATTGAATTCCCTACCCTTGTTAGTAGAAGATCTGGTGCATTTGTTGCACCTCTTCTTTCTGTCCTTCTAGTTTACTAAAGAAGGTGTGGGGAACCTTTGGCCCTCCAGATGTTGCTGAACTACAGCTCCCATCAGCCCTAGGTAGCATGGCCAATGGTCAGGGGAGATAGGAGTTGTAGTTGTGGAGGGCCAAAGGTCCCCACCCCATACTGAAGCATATTGACTTGAACTTGAATTTGACAGTAGTGAAGTCTTCTTTTCTGCCCAGATTACTGCAGTGTTTCTTCTTTTTTTTACAATAAGCAACAGTTGGCTAACATGGTTTTATTATGACATTTTTCAACATTTCTTCAAAATTTCATCTGTCTGATTTGTTTGAGTAGTAACATAGAAAGTGGTGGAATACGAATGGGGATCCCATTTTGTCTACTTATATCTAGCTCTTTTATCCGCAGAAAGCCTTGAAATAATCTGCTGGGTTTGTAAGGTGCAAACCCCGAAGTGTGCTCAGTGTATTTTAGGCTGTAATCCTGTCCATATCTACCTGTGAGTAAGTCCCATTGAACTCAGTTGAATTTACTTCCAAGTAGGCATGTGTAGGATTGTTAGTTCGATAAGCTCCAGGGTTGCCTTAATCAGCTTACACCTGGCACTTGATTTCCTGGGAACACACAAATAGCTGTCAGATGCTGACCTATCAGCTGGTTACAGTTTATGTATAGTAATACCACAGTTAACAAATCCTCCAGGAAGGAAGCTCCTTTTAAGGAATGCTTTTTTAAAAGGTGAAACTGACTAGCTTTGCTTTGCTATGGATAAACTTTCAAGCCTGTGCCTTTGCTCTAAGGTGAAACTGATCAGCCTGTGTCTTTGCCTGGCTATCAATAAACAGATAAGCCTGTGTCACTGGTTTGCTAAGGTGAAACTGACAAACTTGTGTGTTTGCTTTGCATTAAAGGGATCTCTTGTTTTCTCCCAGGGCTGGGAAATGAAGGACCCAATACAATTTAGAGGAGAAGGAGAGGAGGGGGAAGGAGTGGGAGTGGGTGGGTGCCTGGTAGGCATCCTTGTTGAAGCCCCTGTTGAAGCTGACGCTACCATCTATGAGCGGGTGTAAAAACCTATCCCTATTCTTTCCATTTTATTCCTACCTCTGGTACCATAGTTTCTGTTAATGTCCAGGAACTCATCTACTTTGTTAACTGAGGTATTACTGTGTTTGATTTCTATTAATGCAATAAGGACTTAAAGGCAAGTTACAACATGTTAAAATGCAACAAATATAAAAACTCTTAAAATCAAGCTTTCTGAACAGTTTCCATCCTAGCTGGTTGTTATAAGATCTATAACTTGTTTTTGGACCTTCTTTCCTCAACCCTCCCCATTCCCTTTTCTTTATGTGTCTTAACTTTCTAGATTGTAAATCTGAAGACAGAGAATGCCTTACTACTGACTTTTGTAAGCCACTCTGAGAGCTTTTTCTGCTAAAAAGCAAAGTAAAAATGCTAAAAAAAAACCACCTTAAAAGAAGATGGATCTTAGAATGATTTAACATGCCCAACCACCCATGTTCCTTCCCTTTTAATCATAACTACAGTTAAAAAACAGTTCCAGCAAATATCAAGTACTGGATTTTGGCAAGTGCCAAATAAGAAGAATTGTAGGGCAATCCTCATTTAAAAGATTTAGTGGCAGGGTCAGGAACACAAACTTGGTAAAAACTAGTGGCTTAGAATTTTCTCCCAAAGCCTGTAGGGATATAGGAAACTGCCTTATACCAAGTCAGACCATTGGCTCATCTAACTCAGTATTGTCTACACTGACTGACAGTGACTCTCCAGGATTTCAGGCAGAAGTCCCAGCCCTTCCTGGAGATGCCAGGGTTTGAACCTGGGATCTTCTGCATGCAAAGCAGATGATCTACCACTGAGCTGGGGTTAGGAGTATGAATATAGAAGTGGCCCATCGCAAATTGAAATGTCCATTGTTGTCAAGCAGTTTTCATAAACAGCCGTACATAGACCAACAGCTCAAGTTTACAGTGTGGCAGTATATGTCCAGTATCTCTCGCTAAGGGCTTGTTCCTATCCTGGTGCTGTGATTTGGGATTGCATGTGAAATTCTTGGACAACCCCAACATTAATATGTGTATCTCAGATCTATTCTTGCCTTTGGGTTATGTTTTCAGTTTGCTTTGTGTTTGACCATCCCATTCATGCTGGGACTTGGGAACAAAATCCTGACACCTCATGAGCTGCAACCCTGGTAACTTGAAGATCAGGTTCATAGCAAGTGTTCACTTACTTTATAGCTTTCTGCTGTACTTTATACCTCTTCTCAACCATTTTGCTTTGCTTTTGCCTTGCTTTGTTCTGCCTTTAGAATTTAGAAGCATTTCAATAGAAGTTTAGGTTACAAGAAAGGGGAAGACTGTTTAAACATGTGGTGATAGCACAAGCTGCCTCTTCCTGATCCCACCCCCCTCCCCCATAATCACTTTCCGACTGCCACCATTCACCCACATACATGGTCTTTCCTAAATGTCTTCTAACTCTTGGAGGCTTTTGAAGGTAGAGTGGGATGGGGTTGGACGACAGCTAGAGCACAAGTGGTGAAAGACGTGCTGTGAGGCTGATCGGGCACGAGTAAAACATAACCGTGCCTATTGTGTGGCGGTGAAGGCGGCGAAGAAGGCCCACTTCTCTGTCACCATCTCATCCTCAAGTAGCTGTCCAGTGTATTTCTGTATTGTCAGGGGTCTGTTGACATAAACTCCAGGAAATGGAGTCTTAGACCCTTCAGAGGCCCACTGTGAATTGTTTGCAAGGCACTTTGAGGGTAAAGTTGCTCGCCTCCGTAGCAGTCTTGATGCCCCATCCACATCTACTGTAGTCCCCAATGAGGTGTCCAGTACAACGTCTGCTGCAACGTCTTGGGAACGGTTTCAGTTGATGCAGCCTGATGACGTGGACAAGGTGCTTGCGATGATGCGGCCAGCAACTTGTCCTCTCGACCCTTGCTCTTCTTGGCTTATTAAAGCTTGCCGAGGGGGTCTGACCGAGTGGATCCAGGGTGTGGTCAATGCATCCTTGCGAGAGGGAGTGGGTTCCAGCCACCTTGAAAGAGGTGGTGATTCAACCACTCCATAAAAAGCCCACCCTGGACCCATTGGTTTGTGACAACTAGTGACTGGTTGCAAATACCCCCTTTTTAGGGAAGGTGATTGAGAGGGTTGTGGCGCAGCAACGGCAAGTACTCTTGGATGAAACAGATTATCTTGACCCATCCCAGTCTGGGTTCAGGCCTGGTTATGGGACTGAATCGGCCTTGTTTGCCCTGATGAATGACCTTTATCGGGAGAAGGACAGGGGGAGTGTGACCCTGTTGCTCTTACTTGATCTCTCAGCGGCTTTTGATACCATTGACCATGGTATCCTTCTGGGCCGACTTGGTGAGATGGGTATTGGAGGCACTGTTTTACAGTGGTTCCGATCCTATCTCCAGGGTTGTTCTCAGAGAATAGCATTGGGTGACTGTCTTTTGGCTCCATGGCAGTTGTGCTGTGGGTTGCCGCAGGGTACCATCTTGTCCCCCATGCTATTTAACATCTATATGAAGCTCTTGGGAGCGGTCATCAGGAGCTTTGGGGCGAGGTGTCAGCAGTATGCTGATGATACCCAGCTCTATTTTTCCGTAACATCTGAATCGGGAGAGGCCGTGCAAGCCCTGGACTCAGTGGTGGGCTGGATAAGGGCCAATAAACTGAGTCTGAATCCTAGCAAGACGGAGGCACTGTGGGTTGGTGGTTCCTGAGTTTGGATAATTGGTCAGTTGCCTGCTTTGGATGGGGCCGACTCCCTCTGAAAGAGCAGGTCCGTAGCCTGGGGGTGCTCCTGGATTCATCTTTGTCTCTAGAGGCCCTGGTGACCTCAGTGGCTTGGAGTGCCTTTTACCAGCTTCGGCTGGTGAGACATCTGCGGCTGTTTCTGGACTTGGATAGCCTGACCACTGTTGTCCACGCACTGGTAACCTCTAGGCTGGATTACTATAATACGCTCTATGTGGGGCTGCCGTTGAGGTTGGTCCGGAAGCTGCAGCTGGTGCAAAATGTGGCGGTGAGACTGCTCAGTGGAGCAGGGTATTGCCAACATGTCACCCTGCTGCTGAAAGAATTGCACTGGCTGCCCATTTGATACCAGGCCAAGTTCAAGGTTTTAGTTTTGGCGTACAAAGCCCTATCCAGCTTGGGACTAGGATACCTGAAAGACTGTCTTACCTCTTATATACCCAGTCAATCACTGCGCTCTGCAGGTGAGGGCCTCCTGTAGATACCATTTTATCAGGAGGTTCGTTCTGCACAATATAGGAAATGGACTTTAGTGTGGCAGCACCTACCCTATGGAATTCCCTCCCTTTGAATATTAGGCAGGCGCCGAAAAGATAGAGACTTTCCTCTTTCAACAAGCCTTTTTAGTTGAGACCTATCCCAGTCTGTGTCTGTGTCAGAATTGTTTAATATGTTTTTAATAATGTTTTTAAAGTTGTTTTTTAAAAAAATGTTTTTAATGCTGTTTTGTTTTAATGTATTTTAAGATCTGTTTTTATGATGTTTAAAGTGCTTTAGTGCTTTGTTTGCTGCCCTGGGCTCCTGCTGGGAAGAAGGGCGGGATTCAAACCAAGCAATCGAATGAATGAATGAATGAGGTTGCATGGAAAAGGCAGGGACTCCCCTTGCACAAGATAAATCTTAATTCTTAAGTCCCCCTGCCAACATTCTTGTATGTGAATTACTCCATAAAGCCTTGAACTTTCAAAGAATCAAGTGTGTCTGTGATGTATTTTATTTATTTATTTATTTATTAAATTTATTAGTCGCCCATCTGGCTAGCTGTCCAGCCACTCTGGGAGACGTGCAAAATAAAAACATACAAATACATTAAAACATTAAAAATCTCAACAATAATAATAAAACCTAACCCACCCCAAAAGCCCGCCTGAAGAGCCAGGTCTTCAAGGCCCGGCGGAAGCTTATCATAGAGGGGGCATGGCGGAGATCATTTGGGAGGGAATTCCACAAAGTGGGGGCCACAATTGAAAAAGCCCTCTCCCTAGTCCTCACCAGTCCAGTAAAGTTTACCTGACCAATCAGAAGCCTCCCCCCCCATCCTGGCCGCTGTGACTAGCTTTTATGGAGTAGTTTGTGGAGGTGGCATTCAAAGCACAAGGCAAGCATTGTTGAGAATTTATGTGTGTGGTATGTGTTCCATTTTGTATAGTGTCCTTGGTTAGAAAGCACGTTTTGTTCTTTTGCATCAGTTACAATATGTTACCCTTGCTGATTTAGATTTTTAAAAAGCACCTAGGGTTTTCATAAAAACACTTATTGAAAAGTTATTTAAAATTGTCTAAATTGTTGTGTTAATAATTGTATGACGGAGCATGCAGACAATCCTACTCCTGTTAAGAATGCTTGAAAGGAGTGTAGAAAATCTACTGGCTGCATGATCACTTTGTAATTTTTATGTGTGGTTACAGTAGATTGAAGTGGCAATGACCTAGCAGTAATGGTTGGCACTTCATTTGTTTTTTTCAGGAATTCTGCAATTCTGTTTTTTGGGCATTACAAAATTCTTAGAGTCATTTTGCTGAATCCCAATGAAGTTCCATTTTTAAAAGATAGAATGCTTTAGCTACTGTGAGTAGCCTCAGCATTCATACAAAAACATCCTCAAGATTGCATTTTGGGAGAAAGCAGATTACATTCTTTCAGCAGCGTTGAAAGTAGCAGTGGGGCTACTTTGGAAGTAAGTAGTTTATAGATGGCAGATCAGTTGCAGTATCAAATTCTAGTTTCTTATTAGGTTTGCTATTGTGGATTTCCCAGTTGATTATAGAACAGAAGTTGGTCTTAATTTCATGTTTTGATTTTAGAAATTCTGAACGTTAGAATTTAAAAGTGAGTTTTAGAAATTCAAGATATCGTTATGGAAATCATACAGTTTTCTAATGCTGACTGGCATAAGCTGGATATTGGTTTACAAGTAGTTGGAAATCAGGTTTTGTATTCTGTTACTCCTATGAAGTTGTCGTGAGTGTGTGTGTGTGTGTATATACACACACACACATCCTGCTTACCATGATGTCTCGTACCAAATTATTGCAGCATTTTTTGGGGGGATATGCTAGCGCTCTCCCTACTCTCCTCAACTGCCAAAGACATCCCATTTAAGACATTCTAGAATGAAAGATCTCTCTCTCCCTGAACTGATGGAACTGAAGGAAGAGATTGCTGGGAGGAAAGCAGGTTTTGCTCTATTCCCCCAATCTTTCTGAGAATCAGTAGGACAGAGTTAGCTTTTTAGAGGGGTGTTCATCGCTGCACATGTTCCCTTTTGTATGTGGCAAAGCTTTTCTGCCCTTGGCAACACTTGGGCTACTACACTGCTGATTCAACAAGACATAAATGGCCCCACTAGGCTTGATCTGTTGAATTCCCTGCCCTATGGAACTGCTTTTTTTCTTTCCAGGAATGCCCATGTTTCCATGAGTTGTAGTAGCACATGCTAGTGGAGGAAGCCTGAATCCACTCTGTTAAATGGTTTTTTCCCCACATCCTTTCCTTTAGTGAAAAGCAGATACATTACTTAAGCCAGTGTTTCTTTCCCAAAGTGCATTTCTGAGAGATTATTGCATGCCTCGGGTGTGCTGAAAGCTCAAGGCATTATTTCTTTAAGCATTCAAGAACTGTAATTTCATCATCTGTGCTGCATTGCCTGGAAAGTCTAATTTGATACAAAAAGGTAGCAGCAAAACAGCCCTGTTACATGTCTCATGAAATGATTATTGGAAAAACCTCCATAAATTGAGAAGACTCAGCTTCCATGGGAAAGTCTTTCCATAATTCAAATGAACAAAGTCTGAAATAATGCATGTTGGCATAATCCAGTGTTGATTTTTGGGCTATTAATGGTCCTCAGTCCCACTGTTTGTCTTTTTCTTTTGGTGTGCTAGTAAAGTTAGTTTTTTGGCAGCTGTGATGGAGTCAATTTGATTAGGAGACACTAACTGCTACTCTTTTAAAATCTCAGAATGGTGAACAAGCTTTGCTGGTGGATTCATGTTCTCATGGCAACCCTTTAATGTGCTCCCATCACCAGATGCGTGGCCAAAATTTTCACAGCTGAATGCCTGAAGTCAATGGGAGACTAAAGTGGTTAGCATCTCTGAATAATCCATCTGGCTCCTCTGTGTTGACGATTAAATGTGCATTTCAGTTCTGCAGGCACCCATGAAAATTCTGGATGCTCAGTTTCCAAAATGTCAGTCATAAGGCACAGTATGGCTTCACTTACCACCAGACTTTAATGACTAGGACTACACCGGGGACAAACCCAGTGGCTTCCTGATACTCAGGGTGCTTGCATGAATGTTACAGCGGCAGGGAATTGCATGAGGATAAACAAAATAGAAAATGATATTGTGTGAAGCTAGTTTAGCTTCAAAGGGGGGAGATAATGAGGGATTTTTAGATACAAACAGTAAGCAAAATATATTATTTTAGAAATCTATAGTATTTATAATATTTTAATTTAATGTAGTAGGCCAGCTAAAAAACCTTTCCTTGTTCTGCTGTCTTCCCTGCCTGTGATGTACATGTAGCCAAAGTAACAAGGAATGCAGGGTACAGCCTGGCCCAGAAGACAAGATAAGGGGAGCAGAACACTTGTACTGGACTTTTCAGTACTCTTCAAGGCCTGAGAAGAGTCAGCACTGGAATGCATGAGCTCATAGTAGAAATGTGCTAGTAACCTCTATGTAATGCTTATGTGTAACTCCTTGATTGGGAAATGCAAATGTCTTTGTCCTGGAATGTATAAAAACCCCAGGCAAACAGTGCTATGTTGCAGGTCTCCGCCCACTCAAGGGAGACTGACCGTGCGCACGTAACCAATAAAGGCCTACCTTTGCTGCAGGCCTGTGTCTTCAATTTCCTTATGGACCCCTGGTCCAACGAATCCCAAAATTCCCTGTCAAGGGTTGGGCCTTCAGCCCTGCTATCCTATGTGGCTACTAGAACTTTTAAGGAGCAAACTAGACATTCCTAAATGCAGTTAACATGCATGGTTTTTGTTACATAAATAGCAACTGTGGGGAAGCCTAAACAGACCGTGAGGAATATGAGTTTAACTCCCTCTCTCTCAGCTAGTCTGCATGTCAAGCTAAATCCCTGGTGGATCAGATCAAAGGCCCATCTAGTCTAGTATCCTGTCCTCACAGGAGCCAACCATAGTTTGCTTTAAACTATTGCTTGTGAATGTGCCTCCCCTACACCAACAGCACATGCAAGCCATAGAATGGTTTCTTGGGTCATGCAAATCCAAATTGTGGTTTGTTTGAAACAAACAAACCATCAGCAGTAAGTCAGAAATAACCCCAAGAACAAACATTGACTTATTTCTGACTTACTGCAGGTGGTTTGAAATGAACCAACCATGAACTGTATTTGCATGACACATGATTTAAGCCATGGTTTAAAACCAACTAAAGCGTAGAGTGACATCCAAACCAGCTCCCTCCCTTCCTCCCCCTGCTATGTTCCCAACAAAGACATGCTAGAATGAAAGGAGCCATAATGTCTCCCCAGAAAGGCCATTCTTCATCATTCTGTGTGTAGGCACAAGTTGTAGTTACATGATTGTGAAGAAATCTTTTACTTTTAACTTTTAATAATTGTAAATAGGTTTGAGTTGCTATTTGTGTTAAAAAAAATAACAAATTTAATAAATAAATAAGAAATGGGTGCTTTGAGCACGCTCAGGCACTCTTCTTATTTGACGTATTTTAGGGATTGGATGTGGTATTAAAAAACCAGATTCTGGAACAGGTGGAAATCCCTGCGTACAGTCAATCTGACATGACTTTATTGCCTCAGTCCAGTTGCATAGGTTTTTGACATGGAGAACTCTTCTCCCCTGCTACATTAATACTGAAAGAGTTGTTATTATTGGACTTAAGGCTTGCTTCATACATTAACATTTCAGTGATTTAAAACTTTAAGATGTTCTTCAGCTGGTGGGCTGGGATGCCAAACTGGGACATGGGCCAACCTAAGTTGAACTGCACCTGAGCTACAATCATTTTCTTTCATCTCTCCAGTGCTCTTCTGTTTTTTTTAAGAGGAGGAGAAAAATAAAGGTAATGTAGAAAGATGGGTGTGTGGAGAGAGGGAGTGAAAAAGAGAGAGAGTGAAGCAGAAAGATAACATTGTGCTAGAGTGGCCTGATTCACACAACATGGTAAGCTAAACTATGACTTACTAAGAGTGTGCAAACATGTAGGTTCCTGGAGAGGAGCTTACAGTCACTTTGCACCTCTCCAGTATTTTTCACTGCTGAGCCAAGATAAACCTTGGCTATGGCCTGTGGCTAGTGAGGAAAGAGCTTAACCATGAGCCCAGGTTTGAATGATATACTAAGCCAAACCTTGACTTAGCCCAGTGCAACATGGGAGTAAGACAGCCAGGAAGTTTGTCTTACCTTCTTATGAGAATCAGGCAGTAGAGTGCTATGGAGGATGATCTGACAGCCTGTTTTTCTGCTAAAGGGGCTTTGCTGCTGTTGATTTATTTCTTTAAGTTGGCTCCCCCCAAATCTTTTTAGTATTTATTATATATTGTTTTTATTGGATCTTATTAGTCTTCTTGAATATCACTCGTAACAATGATAGGATAAAAATACTTTTTAATGTTTGTTTTTTAAAAAAAGCAGTTTCAGCCCTTGTAGAAGGTTGGGGCTAAAATTGGATCCTACTCTCTCAAAAGAAAAGAAAAGAAAGCTGTGGGCAAATGGTTTTAAAATTACAAATTGGCATAATAAAATCTTATGTGAAGCAGCTTTTGAGGCCACAAGGGAAGATTCAGCAAAAACTTTTTTTAGGCGTGAAGCAGGGGAAAGGATGTATTATTGTAGCAAAAAAATAAAATAAAAAAATTCTGTCTGAAATTCACCATCTGGGCATTTCACATTTGTAGTATTATTTCTCTGAAGCATATGCAAACTGACGAGAGAAATGTAGGTAAAGTGCCAAGCTGTTGAGGTTGCCAGATCTAAATTTCAAGAAGCAAAGGGATAGTGTAGAACTGTAATACCAAGATAACTTGGCAGCTCTCTGCAAAGAGCCAGAGGAAACTTATGTGACCTTATGTTTATGCATCCTGTTTCTTGGAGCTTAGCTTTCATAAGTATCTTTTCGGGCACTGAGGATCGCATCAAAATTATTTTGCCATTGCCATACAAACTGGGTTGTGTCCAGTGCTAGCTAGCCCTTCTCAGAGAAGACTCATTGAAATTAATGAACCCAAGTTAGTCAGGTCTTTTAATTTCCGTGGGTCTACCATGAGTAGGACTAGCATTGGATACAATCCGTTGTTAGGAAGCGCATACTAAATGGTATAGCCTGTCACCCTAATGCTAAATATGTTTTACTTGGTGGTAAATTCCAGTAGATGCACTCTGCTCATGCAGAAGAATGCTGTGCAGGGTTAAAGTGGGCAGGGAGACCTTGTACAGAGGCACTGTATACAGAAACCCTTGGCAGTTCATGTCAGTTCCCTGATTGTACAGGAGGACTGAAATTTTCACATGAATCTCTGTTATCCCTCAGTTAAGGACCCAAAAGAATAGAGACAAGAACTGATTAGTGGATTTTTTTCCTGCCTCAAAACATCCTTGGATAAACCCGAATTATTTTGAAGTTGCTCTAGGTCTTCATGCAAGTTCATAATTCAAGCACCTATCTGTAATCCTGTAGCTATGTTCATCTCCATGTATCTGGGGGGATATAATTTATGTAACGTGCTGTACAAATTAAGCATGTGATTTTTTTAATTGAAAAGGCTCTTACATTTCTGTAACTTGTACTTTGATCGGGAGAGTGACTAAAAATGCACATTATTTATTACTACATTTATATCCTGCCTTTTCTCCCAAAAGGAGCACATAGCAAAAAATATTTAATATTCTTGAAAGGATTATATCTGTGAACTAAAAATGGAGCTTGATAACAACTGATATATTTCTTTTCTACCATATTCCATCTTTCTTCTAAACAAGTGTACAAGGTGTGCCCCAGACCAATATTGTCACATCAACCCTGTGAGGTAGACTACTCCAAGACATAGTAATTGGCTCAAGGTTCCCAAGAGAGTTTCATGAGTGAGTTGGATTTAAATTTTGGTTTCTCCCGGCCTTATCCTACACTCTTACCACCTGCACCACACTGGATTTCAGGTTTCAATTCAGTTAGATGGTGTGTATTAACACACACAAAAAGTATGACAGTTTCTGAGACTAAGCCCAGTGGCAAAGCAATCTTGGATGTGGAAGGCCCAGGTTCAGTTTCTGTGGTCTCTGCATGGTAAATCTCTTGTACAGAGCTTGGACAGGCACCTCTGCCTGCCTGTGACCTTGGGGACCTGTTGTCAGTCTGAGTAAACATGGCTAAGCTACACAGATCAATGACCTGCAACTTCCCATTAAATAGCTACTTGTTTGAGATGAGTAAGAAATGGCTCCAGACAACTAACAGAGCATCCAAATGCTGGAGAGCCGGTGGAAAGCTCTGGGATCCTCCTCCCACTCGGGAGCCACCCCCACCCCCAGCTGAATGCTGGCTCCATTGGGAGCTGCGTATGTGAGCTGGCTGGGAAGCGCTGGCTCTGATGAAGAGGCCTCCTGGGGTGTAAGCCACAAAGGGAAATAATTTTGGTTGGGAGTTTCCAGGGGGGGTTGAGGCCCAGAGGAGGGCTCTGAACGCAAGGAGGATCTTGCGTAAGTCCCCCTCGCGGCTCCTCTCCCAGAACGCCCTGTTTTCAGGGCTCCCACTGGCTTCTGCAAGCCCTCTGCCCACTGGAGGGCTCCAGCCAGCAGAGACTGGCACAGCTGGAAGCTTGCCAGTGCAGCTGTGGATCTGCGGCATCCAACTGACCTCAGCCTGGTGGAAAGATGAGTTGGATTGTGCCCTAAGTTTGTACAGAGAGATGGACCAGTAGTATTTCTATTTGGGAGTTTGGAGCTGAAAAATCTACGTAACACCCATTTTCTTTCATTAATCATTGAACTGAAGTAAAGCAAATGGATAAATGGCCCCAGCAAGGCTTGAGGAGATGTGCTCAAACTCAAGGAGTTTGAAATATTCAGTTGCAAAAGGGATCAGGAACTTGTTATTCCACTCCATAGTGGCAACTTGTTACCTTGCAGACAAATGTAATCAAAGGTCTGCCCCCCTCCCCAGCTTTGTATTAGATATGCTGTTGACTTTTGGCTTGGTGGGTTAGGGGAAGTTAGAAATGTAATCACTAAGTGATTGGTCTAAATTCCATTAATTTGATATGATCATTCTGCTGCTGCAATGATAAGGGTACTAGCCTGGAACTTTTTTCTTAGTCCTCTGACATCGCTTAACTGAAAGAGGCTGTAACATCAAGCAGACTTCCTTTTTATTGGAAGTTCTGAAATGTGACCAGCTTTTGTGATTGCTGCACATTTTTCTCCCACTTATTAGTGAGCCCCTCTTAACTTACTCTGTTGAAAGTGATTAGGATCTTTCCCCATGTTGGCTACTTGGTGCAGGGACCAAGAAAGGCTGTAAACTAATTTATATTCTTGTTAACTTCCCTTTAAAACAAGAGTTTTCCCTACCATTGTAAAGCATTCATAGAATTGAGCTTACTTGAGCATCTTCTTTTGGATCCTTGGATCTCTTTATCATTCAAACCTTATTGTTCATTTACAAGAAACTTTTGAGATCTGGCTTTTAAAAAGAATGATTAAAAGTTTGCTTTCCCATTTTTAGTGTAAGCTGTCCACCTTTTTGTATTAAAACATGTTGAGTTAATATTTGGCTTTATCAGTTTTGTAAAATAGTATATTTTAGATTTTTCATTGTAAACCACTTAATAGACCATTCTGTTGAGTAAGCAGTATATACACTTGTTAAATTTTAAAAAAATGAAATTCGCCTTTGACTATCTGCTTGCCAAGTTTTTCTGGCCTCTACCCTCCCACATACACACACACATATACTCATGTAGTTTAGCTATATACTTCTGACCAAGGACAGTATCAAATTCAGTACAGCACTAATTGCTCAAAACCACTCCTAAATAAAACTTTCCTGGACCTCAAGGAGTGGAACAGCTGTTTGCTGGTTACTAATGCCCCCTTCTTAGGCAGTGTGCTTAGCTACATGGCCATTGCACAATTTTGGTCACTCTTGGATGAAATGATTATCTGAATTAGTTGTACCACAAGAATGGCCTTGGTTGCCCTGATAGATTACCTCTGTTAGGAGGCCAGGAGGAGTGCAACCCTGTTAATTCTCCTGGGCTTCTCAGTGGCACTCTGCATCAGGTCTGAGGAACCTTTGGCCATCCCCTGGCCATTGGCCATGCTTGCTAGGGGTGATGGGAGTTGTAGTTCAGCAACATCTGGAAGGCCAAAGGTTCCCCACACCTGGTTGATACCATCTGGCTTGGGACTTGGCAGCACTGCAGTAGTTCTGCCCCTACCAGGGTCAAACATTTAAAAAATATTTTTATATGTTTTTAAAAGTGTATCTTTTTAAAGAAAAAAAGTATTTTGCTGTTTGTTGCCCTGGGCTTGTATGGGAGGAAAGGTAGGATATAATTTTTAATAATAAACAACAGGTGCTTGGAGACTGCAGCTTAGCCCCATGGCATTTGTGCTGCAGGTCCTACAGGGTTTCATTTTCTCTCCTCATTTCTACGTGAAACCACTGAATGAGGTCATTCAGAGATTTGGAGTGAGGTGCCATCAATGTGCTGTTGACACACATCTGCATTTCTCCTTTGAATCGGATTCAGGTCAGACACTGGAAATGCTGGACCAGTGCCTGGTCTCGGGGATGGACTATGGGACTATTAATAAACTGAAGCTTAATCCAGACAAAATGGTGGTTCTATTGGTATTATCTGGTTTCTCTGAGTGGAGGACTATATGGTACTGATGGCACATGACACCTACAACCAGGTAAGGCTCTCCCAGACAGAGATAACCTGGCCCAGTTATCCATGCACTTATAACCTCTACATTGGACTATTGTAAAGCATTAAACATGGGGCTGCCTTTGAAGAATTTTCAGACAGGTACAAAATAGGACTGCTAGGTTACTAGCTGCAGCTGGCTTTAGGGAACAAATCTCATCTGTACATCAGCAGCTACTCCGATCTATTCCAAGAAACAATTTGGAGTGCTAATTAATACCTATATAACCCTAAATGAGTTGGTACTTGGCTGTGCTATTCCCAGTAGCAAACTATCTGGCAGGGCTGCACTGCTCACCTGACCTCCCTCCAGTTGCATCACTGCTGCATATTGGGACAGGGAAGGTGAGGTGGCCATGAGGTTTGTACAATACTAGTGTGCTAGCAGCTCCAATCTGGCACTCCTAGCAGTGCCTTTACACCTTGCCTCTCCCCTTCTCATCCCCCATATGCAGAAGCGACACAGGAGGGAGCAGTGCAGCTCCACCATACCATTCCATACTGTCTCCTCCTCTTACATGGAATTGCTCAAATCTTATGGTCATTATCTGAAGCCCTTCTCCATCATTGGGAGTAAGGAAAGCAATGGCAGGCGAGAGGTCTCTCTTAGCTGTGATGCCTCGTATTTGGAATTTTGTCCCCAGAGAAGCTCGCTTAGCATCAACACTGAAGCTGTTTTGATGGCAGGCAAAGTTTTTACATTTTTTATTTGCCTGGGCATTTCCAGCAAGCAGAGTACCTGGTTTTAGTTGTTTGTTTTTATACTGTCTGCTGGGTTGTGTTATTTTCTGCAATTTTTTTAAAGGGTGCTTATAAATTTTGCCAAATAAATTTGGCAGTAGGTTTGGAAGACCATTGCAGAGCTTGGAAAAATTACTTTTTTAAAACTACAACTCCCATCAGCCTCAGCCAGCATGGCCACTGGATTGGGCTGATGGGAGTTGTAGTTCAAAAAAGTAACTTTTCCGACTTCCGGGAAGGGTGACTTAGCCTGTGCCTGCTTTTGAGACGGGCTCCTGCCTCAAAAGAAGCTTATTCAGATATATCAGTCAGATTTTTTTTTTTTTTTGACTGATTAAACTTCTCCCGGGTAGGGAGAAACGAAGAGATTAACCTCAAAGCCTATTTTTGTTGGGACGACCAGATCTCATTAATTTATGGGACGAGGTCCAGCCGACGAAGGTGGGACGGATTTTCAACAACAAGCTCTATCTGATAAAGCGAACGTTCATCTTATCTTCTAAGAGAGAACGCACTAACAGGCAAGCACCCTTCTTTCTATATTTTTCTTTTACTTGACTTAAATTGTTGCTGTTTAAAAGAGATTTGCCAGATTGATCGGTTTTTGACATCTCACTGGGGAGCCATAACTTCTCTCTGCTACTCACTAATTAATAGCTTATCTCTGTTTTTGTTGCAAAAAGCTGTCCTGGATTTGCATTCTAAAGATATACACAGAAGAGGGATTTCTATTCCAGATTTTTATTTTGAAGAATATTATATTGTCTGAGACTACTCTCTTTTTGGTCTATTTTATTTTGACGAATCTGTTTCCTGACGACCGCCATTAATTGTTTCGATCCTGGGAACTGCATTTTGTTTACTTAAGCATGGAGAGATAAGGCTGTCTGCTCTGTTTATACTGTGATGTCACCAAGTTTGGAGTATTAACCCAATTGTTGCTGAAATAAGAAGTGGTTTTCCTATATTTTTCTTTTAAAATGGCAATTAAGAAAGTGGCTGAGAATCTGGAAATAACTATGTTTCAGAAAATAATGGATGAGATTGAGATAACGAAACAAAACCTGCGACAGGGTTGTAAGGAGCTGAAAATTGAATTGAGTAAAATGACGCAGGAGATTAAAGATATAGGGGTCCCTGTGAGAGAGGTGACCCTGGAAGGGGTCCCTGTGAGAGAGGAGACCCCGGAGATTGGAACAAACGTGGAACAGGAAAAAGATTTGGAGTCTATGGACTTTAGAAATAAAATCTATTGTTTGGAGACACAGGAGATTAAAGACATAGGGGTCCTTGTGAGAGAGGAGACCCTGGAGACTGGAACAGGGGTCCCTGTGAGAGAGGAGACCCTGGAGACTGGAACAGGGGTCCCTGTGAGAGAGGAGATCCCGGAGATTGGAACAAACGTGGAACAGGAACAAGATTTGGAGTCTATGGACTTTAGAAATAAAATCTATTGTTTGGAACTCAATGTTATCTCTGAAGAAATTAATGAAGATTCTAGAGATAAAGTTATCAATGGCATGGATAATCTTCTGGACTGGAATGATGTGATGGAGCCCAATATAGAGAAAATCTATGGAATTAACTGCAGCCATGTGACAATGGAAAAACTTTCAAGAGATGACCCAGTGTATTTTGAAAAAAAGAACAGAGATATGATTTTACAGCAGTATTTCAGCAACCTATTCAGAATGGATGGCAAGAAAATATTTGGGATAGAGGTAATTCCCATCAGACTCTTACTATATGACTATGGCTTTGACAGCAAGATTATTATGGAATACTGATAATGGAAGATTGGATACTGAAATTACTGGACTTAACAAGACTACTGAAGATGGAAGATGGAAAATGGAACTAATAGGGATAATAGAACAATGGCTACTGAAATTACTGAACCTAACAGATTCTGATGTGATGGATTAATTGAAATGTTTATTTTGACTATGGTTATGACAATAAGATTATCATAATTAGTAATGAGATGGATTAATCGATATGCTTATCTGGAAAAAAAAATTGATAGATATATTTCTTAAAGAATTGAAACCTCTCTTTGACTTTTTGTGGAAAGAATAAAGTAATGTTTATGAGATTTGATGATTAAGTAAGATAACTACTGGAGGAAAGTGATTTTATAATATGACTTAAGAGACAGGATTGTTATATATTATAGACTTATAACTGATTTGATCTTTGACAAATGGGAAGTCAATATTTTACTCTTTATTTTTTATTTTTGTTTTTTTTTTCTTTTTTTTTTTTGTTTAACTATTTTTGATTTTGTTTTTTGTCTTTGAATGTTTTATGATTTCGTCTTGTATGTTTTATGAAAATCTGAATAAAAATTATTGAAAAAAAAAAAAAAAAGTAACTTTTCCAAGCTCTGGACCATTGTACTACCATCTGGTCTGCTAAGAAGTCAGGTTCCTCCCTACATCAACTGTTGCCTGGCAGCGGTCATTACATCAGGCAGCAGCAGACAAGGGAAGAGAAGAGATGCAGGGTCACTCCATCAGTGATTGTGAGAGACCAGCAACATCATTGTGCCTCCTCGCCCTAAACTTTTCCATCTCAATTGGTCACCAGAATAACTTGTAACGAAAAACTTGAATCTGAGTTTGTGTATTTCCTCCTCCCTTCCAATTTGTTTTCGTTTTATGTTGTGCCTTTTTAGGCTGTAAGCCTGGGGGCAGAGACGGTTCTTTTTTTTAGTACTTAGTAAGCCAGTCTGGGAGCCTTTTTTGACTGAAGAATGGGATATAAATTCTTTAAAGAAAAACAAAATCAACCCCCTCAACAAAGCACAACCTGCCACGGTTGCCGGCCATATTTCTGTGTTACTGTTGCTTGCTTAGGCCAAATATTTTGTAGAGAGGTTGATGGAGGTGTACGCAAATCAGGTTATTGTGGTTTACACAGCTCCCTGTTCTATGTGCCCCTCCTCACCAAATCACACTGGTCTCCCCTTCTTTTCCCACCAATGCTTTCTGGAATTTCCCGCAGCTGTATTTTCTGTAAGACATCATGAAAGCAGGATGGCCATAGCAGCAGTTACTCATGAACTTTAGGAAGAATTGTTAAGATTTGCTCGTTACTGCTTCACATGGCTATTGGGTATATGGCCAAGCATTTTAGGTTATTCTACTTGCATTCATGTTGTAGTAAAGAGTGGTTTGTGAAGTATTTATTTATTTATTAGATTTATATCCCACCCTTCCTCCCAGTAGGAGTCCAGGGCAGCATTTAGAATTAGGCAGCCCTAGCATGGATTTAATAGCAATGCCCTGAACCAGGCATCCATAGTGGAGTGCTTGGGTGACTGCCATGGCATAAATGCAATGGAGTCATCGATGACAGGGGTTCCCAAACTGTGCTGCATGGGCTTCATTCAGGTGGTCCATGGAGAGTCTGTGGATGTGTGGTTGAAGACGCATCCATTGCATTAAATATTCACATTGACTTTTAATTGTATTTTTACTGCTGCTTTTATTTCTTATATGGAGCTGAAATTGTAACACAATAAAATACAATATATAAGAAATAAAAGAAGCAATAAACATACAATTAAAATGCTACAGCACCCATCACAGCGCATTACAGTTGCTACAACAGGCAGAAAAATCATAATTATCTCACTTGCACAGCAGAACTTCCCTCTCTCTGTGAGTGCCCCATGCCCTCCCCAGTCTGCTCCAGGGGGGTAGGGGAACGCCTCCCAACAGATTTAGGGGGCACATGGGGAGAGGAGAGGAAGAGGATATTCCATTGTATAGCCAAAAGTCAATGTGCTGGTGGAACAAGTTTGTTGAATATCACACATAATTACCAGTGCAAGGGAATTCAGAATTCTTCTGAACCTGAAAATGATCAGTAAATATTGTTAAAGGCTTACCCATTGCAGACAAGTCAGATTTGATGATGATTCTCTCTGTCTAGAAACTAAAATACTGCATCTCTTAAACAAAAACTTTATGCTTGAAATATTTCCCCCACCCACCCACCCCGAGATCTATTTTAATTATTACATTGTTCATGTGACTCGGACAAGTGTGTGGAATTGATGGGTTAACTTTTTTTGTTGTGGAGTGATGCTAATGCTTTCATGCTGAAAGATTGGGACCACTTTATTTTTAAAACTACTTGCTCGGCGGTCTTATACCCACCCTCCTCCAATTTTCTTTTTCAACAGGAAAAAGAGAATAACAGTTTTGGTTTCTTGTCTGTGAGGCTTATGTGTCTTCCAACCTGGTTATGAAGAATAATTACGATCTTTCAGTGTGTGTTTCCGGGGGGGGGGGTCCAGAAAAATGCTGAAAAAGCATAGTAGCAGCTATTTTCACAGTTTATATACGATATCAGACTTCCCTGATTCCTTCTAAACATTAAAGCTGAAATACAGCCATACTCACATTTATGGCATAGAAATTAAATCTGCTGTTCATGAGTAGGAAGGAATATTCTAACGTCTTTGATAAATGTTTGAAATACCCTTATGTTATTTAAAATGTTTGTTGTTGGTTTTTTTTGTATCTTCCTTTGCAGAGTATTGGGAAGGGGTCTTTATGGTGTATAGACCCAGAATATAGACAAAATCTTATCCAGGCTTTGAAAAAGACCCCCTATCACCCATATTCACATGTGTTCAGCACACCTCCAGCATCTCCTCAGGCATATCAAAGGTAAGAAAATTTAAACATGCTTTTATATGGGCAATTGGGGTTTGTTGTTGTCTCTTTTGAATATTGGATCAGGCAAGGTCTATAAATCAGGGGAGGGCTACTTTCAGTATTGCATAATCTACTTTTTTAAAAAACTAGAGTTCCTGTGGTCGATCAACTTGTGCTAAATTTACAAAGCAGGAGTGCATACCTGGGATCTTTTAACACTTAAGGTGTAATCTTGATTAACAGTGTCTGGCTAGTTTAAACTAAAGCCCACTTATTCTAGTGTTCTTTGTGAGAATGGCAGCACCCTGCTGGCCGTTGGTGGCTCTTTGGAAATTGGACGGTGGTCCAGTCTGACTAGTGGGCAAAATTTAGAGCACAGTTTGCCTTCTGGCCACTCCCTGCCATAAAGGAGTACAGCACTTGTGAAAAGCATGGTAGATCCCTAAACTATCAGTGTGTAAATCCTTTGTTAGAGGCGCAGTATTTCTTACCAGTTTTGAAGGAACCCATGTGCTCATTTGCAAGTCATCGGTATAAGTTTCCAGTGCTTCTGTGGATGTTTCGGGAGGGAACAAAACCCTCAGCTGCTCATATCCATGGCCGCAGCTGAAATTTTAAAATGGAAGAAACCAGTCCAGGTTTTCCTCTTTGCCTGTGTACTTCTTTGAAAGCAGGTTGCTTGTGCTTTTTCTCCTCTTAGCTCAGTAATGGGGAGACCACTTTGTCATGCAGCTATCAAGCCCCATGTAAACTTTTGCTTCTAGGTAACAGAAAGCTTCCCGCCCCGTTCCCCCCCCTGCTGTTGTGGTTACCTGCTCTGTGAAGCGAGGGTGTTTGTGTGTGGTTATGCCCAGTTGCCATAGTGCTTTCCTGTTCACCAGGTGAACTAGGACTGGTGACTTTGAAGTGTCATTGAAGAAAAAAAGTATTTGTACAGTGTTTGTTCTTTGTTCTACTCAGGGGGAAATATATGAGATGATTATGGGGTCTTAAATCTGCTGCTTTTCATAATAACCACCCAGGAAACCAGTGATTTGTTTGTAAAAATTGGGGATCAAATCACTGTGCAACATGGGGCAGTTTGGAAATAATAAAACCTCTGTTGCCTTTGCAGATATGTCTGTTACCAGTACTAGGGGCTGATGAGCAATTCTGGTGTTTATTTAGTATGGGATTTGTGTGTGTGTGTGTGTGTGTGCAGTTCTCTCTCCCGTCCCCCCTCTCCAACCCAAGTTATATCACTTCCTCTTTTTTTTTAGAAGCAGCAACATACAAAGTAATTTCATTCTGGTAGCATTAATGAAGTTCTCGTGCATCTGTGTTAATTCGCGCGTTCCGTCACATGGCCAAGACAATCAATCTTCAGGCAGAGATGGGGAGGAACAGCTGGGCTTTCGCGGCAGACGGCTGTATGTCTGCCCTTGCTAGGCGATTAGCGTGATGGTAACCATAGTGACTAGAAAGTCTCCATAGCAACGCATAGCTGAGACAGGTGCAGTTGCATCACAAGGATGTTGCCTGGCAAAAGGACAGGCCATTAGTACTAAGATATACACTGTTGCCTTGGTAATGGATAACCCTACATAGCAGCTACAGTGGACTTTTTTTTGCCCTCTTGATTAAAGAATATAAAAAAGGCATTCTACCTGTTTTTATTTAAAAAACAAAACAAAACCTAAAACCCAACAGTACTGGGAGCTCTGTATTGGGAGGGTGTCTGACGTTAAAAGGTGATATGGATGTGAGATTCACGGAGCAATGATACAAAGTGGTGAAGAGCAGCACCATGAGAAACTGGTGCTAACTAAATACTGAAGGTTAAGGCTGTAATCCTATACTCACTTCCATTGAACTTAATAGGGTTTATATCTGAGCAGACAGTAGTAGTAGTTGCTGCAGTAGTATTTTAAAGAATTTTATCGCTGAAGACTTCCAGAACAGCTTTCAAAGTTCAATAGGAGGTCCCTGCCCTCAGGCTTGCAGTCTAAAAGACATGGCATGGCAGGAAAAAGGGATGGGGAGGGAGGAGGAAAAACAAGCTTGGGCTCCAGTTCTTAAAGATGCAGTTCTTATAATGACCAGCTAGGATGGAAACAGTTTTGGTAGCCTGAGGGAATGGCTGCTGCTAAGTGATGGTTGAGGTGAGCCCAAGCCAAGGTGTGGTCTTGTGGTTTCTCAGGAGACACAGTGGAACACCTCTGCTTCCCTTCTCTCCTCTGTCCTGCAGTGTGATGGAGATGCATAAGATTGCCCTTACATTGGCATGTATAGATGTTGTTGTTAAGTGCCTTCAAGTCCAGCAACCTCCAATAGCATCTGTTGTGAACCACCCTGTTCAGACTTTGTAAGTTCAGATCTGTGGCTTCCTTTATGGAATCAATCCATCTCTTGTTTGGCCTTTCTCTTTTTCTACTCCCTTCTGTTTTTCCCAGCATTATTGTCTTTTCTAGCAAATCATGTCTTCTCATGATGTGTCCAAAGTATGATAACCTCAGTTTCATCATTTTAGCTTCTAGTGACAGTTCTGGTTTAATTTGTTCTGACACCCAATTATTTGTCTTTTTCGCGGTCCATGGTATGCACAGAACTATCCTCCAACACCACATTTCAAATGAGTTGATTTTTCTCCTATCCGCTTGTTTCACTATCCAACTTTCACATCCATACATAGAGATCGGGAATACCATGGTCTGAATGATCCTGACCTTAGTGTTCAGTGATACATCTTTACATTTGAGGACCTTTTCTAGTTCTCTCATAGCTGCCCTCGCCAGTCCTAGCCTTCTTCTGATTTCTTGACTATTGTCTCCATTTTTGGTTAATGACTGTGCCAAGGTATTGATAATCCTTGACAAGTTCAATGTCCTTGTTGTCAGCTTTAAAGTTACATAAATCTTCTGTTGTCATTACTTTAGTCTTGACGTTCAGCTGTAGTCCTGCTTTTGTGCTTCCCTCTTTAACTTTCATCAGCATTTGTTTCAAATCATTACTGGTTTCTGCTAGTAGTATGGTATCGTCTGCATATCTTAAATTATTGATATTTCTTCCTCCAATTTTCACACCTCCTTCATATATAGTATTGCACTGTTAATCATCTGCCTTATCCTCCCAAGTATCCCCCAACAATTCCATAATAGTTCCTTTTATTTTTTGCAGCGCTTCATATATTCCCCTTGAAGTAGTGACCAATTTGCTCTGGGCAAAACTTCTGGCAAAGTGTTTTGTAGCCTGACGTTATAGAGCCACAACAGTACAAGCCAGGTCTTATGCTGCAGTAGCGATATCCAATCTCTGGCGTGCGTAGCTCTACCCTAAGTGCTACTTAAGCAACTGTTTGGAAGCTGCTTTGTTCAGTGAGGGCAGGTTTGCATTGGCTTCTTAGAACTGGGTGCAAAGGAATTTAAGATGGTTCATGAGTGAGTCCCATTTAGTCCATACCAATTCTGTACAGATAATCTTGCTTGAAGCTGCTGCCTGACGGATTTGGTGGCCTTTATTGACATAACAGTGTTGTTTTGTAACCAGTTGACCACACTGTCTAAGGCCCCTGGTGAGATGGGAAGATCTCATATGCCTTGTGGGAAGGATCCCAGTGGATGTCAATAACATATTGTTAATACAATTTTATTAATACAATTTTGTTACTTGTAAATTGCCTTGGAAAGATTTGTAGTAGTCCCTCCAATGCTGCAATTGTAGCTGTTATACAGGTAATGGGACCACGTGATCCCACTCAAATGCTGGGTTGTACTCAGTGGTGCCCTTGCATGAATGGAAGCCATATATAGCAGAGCCCTCCATAAATGGGGAGGTGATTTTTGCTGATTTCTTCCTTCCTACCCCCATGCTACAGCTGGTATAACACAGTGGGGAGGAGAGCCTGGCTGGGAGTCCAGAGTCTGTGAGTTCAAATCCCTGCTCGTGTCTCCTGGGTGTCAAGGCCCAGCTAAAGATCACCCCACAGTGAGTGGCTCAGGGGTTACATGCCTTGCCACCTGTGCAGCCGTGGGCAAGCTGCATAGTCCCAAGGAGCCCAGTTGCCCCCCAGCTGGCAGTTGCAGACAAGGAAGGGGCTGGCTTGTGCCGCTATGGCAAGCTGAGCAGGCCCTAGTCATCTGGGGAGGACAAGCCTCAGAGGGAGGCAATGGTAAACCCCCTCTAAATACCACTTACCATGAAATCCCTAGGATCGACTTGAAGGCAGTCCATTTCACCCCCATGCTGTTCTGGAAGGTGTCGCAGCCTCCTGGAGCAAATTTTTTTGCAGGGGAGGATGAGGGGAAAGGTGTGGGGGAGAACTGGTGAAAAATCACCTCTCCCTTCCATTTACAGAGGCTACCTTGCGCAACTTGTAGGAAGGACAGGATACCAATATAATGAGTAAGTACAAGTGCCCCCCCCCCCCCGCCGCTCCCAAATGCCTGGGTTGGATTACAATCTAAAACAAAGCATAAATTGTCTAGGCAAAAACTTGAAGCAAAATAAAATGTTTACTAAAATTCTCATACTCTGTTAGAAGCTTAACTTTGGTTACCGAAGCCAGGCCAAAGAGAGGAGCCTTATCCCCCTAAATTCCCCAACCCTCCAGAACAGATTTGGGGAGGGCAAGGAGAGGCGGGTAAAGTTTCGTTGTGCAAGCAGAAATCCTTGCACTGATGGAACCAATCAGCTGGATACAACCCAATGTTTCCCAATGTGCCCTAGCAAGTCGGGCCAGGTTACATGAAAGACCACCTGCCCCTGTATAGATATGTAGGATCATTTAGATCATCTGGGGAAATTGTATTTATGGCACTGCACTCTACAGAACATCAGGGTGCAGTGACCAAAAAATGGGCCTTTTCTGCCATTGCCCCTGTATTCTGGGATCTGGGATGCCCTTCCCTCTGCCACATGTGAAGCAACAGCCCTCAGTTGGTTCAGATGTCTTGTAAAGGCTTAAACCTTTTGCCCAGGCTTTCCTTGACCCATAAAATCTGACCCTGTTTGATGTGTTGGAATTGCTTGAGTTTTATTTGTTTTTATATGCTGTTATGCTGTTGTATTGGTTTTTTGGTTGTATTTTTGCTTTCATTATGATGTTTGCCTTGTACATTGCTTAGAGATTTTTCTGAAATAGCAAGCAGCTTACAAATGCTTTTAACTAAACTAAGCCATTGGGAGAAGTGCCACTGGATGCATTTGCTGCCTGCCCCTTTAATATTTCATGTGTGAATTCTCAATAGAGGAGGGCTCTAAGGTATGCAAAAAGCATTCCATTTTAGGGCTTGGTAAGCTCTGCCATACGTGCCTTGGCAACTTTTCAGTTTTTTTTAATGCAGTGGACTCTTCTTGGGGCTGTCCTTGAAGACTGCTCAGAAACATCACCAGGTGCAGAAAACGGCTGCCTGGCTTTTAACTGGTAATAATACATTGCTTATTGATGTATGTATATGTTTGGATATAAGCCCATTAAATAAACACTTTTCATCACACAGGGACCAAAGTGATTTCCAGTATACTAAATAAAAACATCATATCATTAGAATTCATAAAATGCGACTAAAAGAATCAGCAATTTAAATTATAACACAAATTACCACTACAGTGCAGAACAATCGCAAAAAACTCAGATGCTTTGCATCTCAGAGCAGTCTAAACCTTTCTTCAGACAAATGCTGAAGGAATTTCACTGATTGATGTCTAAAAGTTTCCAGGCACAATTTGAGGCAGTGCTTTGACCTTTTTAAAGCCCACACAGGATTGGGTTTTATGTGTTTTTGAGTCTATGAACTTCTCCCATGTAAACTTCCTGTGAATCTTCTGGTGAAGCTTTGTAGTTGTTTCACGTGCCATCTCCTTTAGGGGTTTGGCTGATATTGTCCCTGAACAAAGTTTTCAAGAAAAAAGTGGGATGAGAGTCTAAATCAACCAATCCCTGCAGAGTGATAACGGGAGAGGTCTGTTGTGCTTTTGTGTTGCTTATGGGCTTTCCACAGGCATCTGATCAGCCACTGTGAGAAACAGGATGTTGGACTCACTAGATCTTTGGTCCTATCCACCAGGGCTGTTACATTCTTTAAACCAGCAGTTTGAGTGGCTCCAAGTGGAGCTGAGGGTTAGAAACAAGAGCTTATGCTTTTTGTATGTGTAAGTTTCTAGGTTCAATCCCTGTCATCCACAATGTAAAAGGATTTTACAAACAGAGGAAGCTGCCTTATACTGAATCTGACCATTGGCTGACCTTCCTACCCCTACCTGGAGATGACAGGGATTTAACCTAGGACTGTTTGCATTCAATACATTTGTTCTACCCCTAAACAATGACCCTTTCTCAACTTGGAAGATTCTTTGCCAGTCAGATTTACTGTTACTGGGTAGATTGACCAATGGTCTGATTTCATATCAAGGCAGCTCCTTATCTGAATTATCCAGGGAATTGAACCATTAGAATTGGGTTCAATTCAGGCCTAGGTTCATTAGTGTTTCCTCACTCTCTCAGTAACTGGTTCAACCACTTTGGATGGGTTTGGAAGGGCTGAGTTAGTGTCAACTTTCTTAATGAATTCTCTGCTCAACAAGCTGTGGGAGTGGCTTTCTCAGTACAGAAGCTAACTTTTCCATTCTAGGTGGTAAATTAGCAAGTAAGAAAGATAGTATTATCACCAGTGGCTGTTGGGAGTCGGTCACACCCACTCTGATTACATCTTGTATTCCTTTTGTGCTTTGCATAGCATTGTGAGTAGGAAACCTAGATCTATCTTTTGCAGGTTTTTTTAACACTTTTTTTACCTACCAACGTAAGAGGCTACTTCATATTTCTAAGGAAATGGAGTATAGTTCACAGAGGTTTATGCCACTATAAATGTATTAGTTTTAAAGATTTGTTTTAAGATTTATTTAGTGCGTTTGTACCCCACTCATCAGTGAAAAAAGCTCCCAGAACAGTTTACATACCATCAGTTAAAACAAGACAGTCCCTGTCCACAGGCTTACAATCTTAAAACAAACGAAAAACCACGACACACAAGGAAAAAGAGACTGGGAGGGAAGAGGAAAGAAAGAAAACTCAGGTGCCAGTTCTTAAATCATCGTTCTTAGAATGACTAGCTGGTATAGAAACAGCTCAGGTGTCTCTTCTTGCAGCATGTCCAATGGAAAGAGTCTTGCTTCCCATCTCTTCTACTGAGGTAGCCTGGGTCCGACATGGGGAGCAGGGGGGGATCCTTTTACTCTTCTGAATCAACCTTGCCCCTCACACATCCCTTCTCTCCTCTCTGTCCTTACTTAATAAACAGGCTGGTTTGTTCAGCCCACTCCTTTATAACCTCAGGCAAGATGCTATAGGTCTCTTAACGCCTGTATCCAAGAAGTCACCATTTATTTGTTTTGAAACATCCCTATCCTGAATTTCCCTTGCTGGGGTAAAAAGTGGTAAATTGGAAAATATGTTAAAAATAAAATTGACATACTTTTCCTTTCCTCATTTGGAAAACGTAGCCAGTCCTTGGTATTTTACACAATTCTAGTTAATACCTTGAGACAGTAGATTACCTCCTGACTATTAAAGCACTTCGTTTCTTGTTTACAGAAAGTGCTAATGCTTGTGCTGTTGTGCAAAGATGCTACTGGCAACCTGTAAGATGTGATTTGATGTTGAAATCATTTCACCAAATGCTGGCTGTCAGTTCCTAAATAATGGGTTTGCTTATTTATATATCTGTATCATATCTAAGACACTTTCAGTATGTCCAGATTGCCTTGTGCTGGAAACTTGTATAACTAGTTTCAGAAATAATTAGAATCTCCAGAGGAGGAGGAGCGTTTTATAAGTCAGCATTTTATAAGTTGCAAAGTGAAACTTGGTTTCAGGTGTGCAGATGCTATCTTCAAAGAAAAGTTGAGTGGCAGCATTCCACTGCATCCCCCAAGGCTCTAGAAGACTGACACCTTTGGCTCTATAGCTCAGTGACTAAAATTAATAAACTACACATGGAATGACTTTAATTCTCCCAATATTAAGATGCCTCTAGGGGGCTGGATTAACGGAAGGAATTACAAGGTTTAAACAGCTCTGCTGGCAGGATCCCGTGGAGGCAAATTGACCCACTGCTTGTGTCTTTCAAACCTTACAGAGAAACCAATACTGAAGTTTGACACAGAATATTTCAGAGCTCATTCTGCTGAACATTTAGCCAGCGTGCTTTGCATTCTGCTGCAGTGCTCTGTGACATCTTGGATGAGCCAGGTTTATCAGAACATAGGAAGCTGCTGTACACTGGGCTGTATCTAACATTGCAGATCTACGCACACAACAGAATTTCCTCTTCTGTTTCTTCCAGCTCCCTACACCCCCTCAAAATCGGCTCGAGGGTTGAGGGACCTTTTTCAGATGGAGGGCCATATTCCCTACTGGACAACCTTTTGTGGGGATGCCTATCAGTGGTGTGTGGGCCTAGAAGCAGCAAGTTAGTGAATCATAGAATAGTAGAGTTGGAAGGGGTCTAAAAGGCCATCAAGTCCAACCCCCTGCGCAATGCAGGAATCCAAATCAAAGCGTTCCCGACAGATGGCTGTCCAGTGTCAGAGAGCCCATTACCTCTTCTAACCTTTTGTTCAATAGGCTGTGTTCCAGCCACACTGATTCAGAGGTTTCTACACGTACATACTCCACATCTCTCCATCCAAGCAAGAAGCATTATTAGAACTCAAGGACACTTTCCAGCCAGGCAAGTGGGCTGGAAGGTCAGTGAGGGGAGATGCAACCTGGGGACATCTCTGAGGACCAGATGGAGAGGTCTAGAGAACTGCATTTGGTCCTAAGCCTGAGGTTCTCCACTCCTGGTCTGATGGGCAGTGTTCAGAAAGCCTTTCCCAACCCTGTCTGGAGATACCAGGGATTGAACCTGGTACCTAAAGCATGCAAAGCATATGCTCTACCACTGAGCTACAGCCTTCCCCTTCCCAGCTTTTCCATAACATGCACTATGATGCTTACTATTTCAAGTGTCTCCTGGATTCTGCTGCATTTAGTTTGTAGTTTAATTGCATTTGTTGGTTGCTTTTCTGCTTTTGTAAGTTGCTTAGAGCACTTGGTACAGCTGTAAAATCAAATACAAAACAAAGAAACATCAAAATAGCAATGTGAATGGGTGAGGGAGACATACTAAAAGTAACAGCAGCAGCAAGGAAAAGCTCTTGGAACCAAAATCATTTTGGTAGGAAAAATAACAATAAAAGGGTAGAAACCTTTAGATTTGTCAGAGCAGAGAATGCCATCCATTGTGTGAGAGAAGTGGAAGATGGGAGAGTTGCTACCTGTTCTGAACCTAATCAAAAAGAGGGTGGCAGTTAGAAATTGAACAAATAAAAGTCCATCCATGTTGTCCTCTTCCTTAACTTACATTGTAAATAAGCCAGAGTTATATGATTGAATATTCCATAACAGTTGTGTCACTGCTGAAGTCAACATAACAGGTTTTTTTTTTTAATTTTCGTCTGGGAAATATACCTATTTGCATTGGTTTGTAATGTATTCCCCAGAATGTACACCCTTTCTATAAAAATGTTTGCGGAGCTAAAGCAAACTATTGACTCACTAGCTAAGTTCTCTTTGCATCTTTCTGGTGTCTCAACATGAATTTTCTTCTCTCAGAACAAGTACTTTGGGTTGTAAAAAACAAAAGTCTGCTTGTACTTAAAAAGGAAACAGAAAATCTTTCAAAACAGTGTTCCTTTTATAAAATAGCATTTTACATCATTCCACACAAATCAAAATATAAACCATCAAAGTGAGTGCCAAAATGTAACAGTTTGGGTGCAATGCACTTTATTAATCTTTTCTCATATCAGTATCATAGCTCTTCAGCCTTCTGTGTTGAATCTAGCAGTACTTTCCTTTTGCAAAAACCAAAATGATCAGGAGGCCAGAGCTTGTTCCCTTCAACTGGAGCTTTTTTTGTGCAGAAAAACAGCAACCAGGGGTGGCAGACATTATTTTTGTGCAGAAAAACAGCAACCAGGGGTGGAAGACATGATTTATTTATTTATTACATTTATATACCACCCCATAGAAGCTCTCTGGGCGGTTTACAGCAATTAAAAACATTAAAAACAAATGTACAAATTTTAAAACACAAAAAACAATTTAAAAAATCTAAAAAACAATTTAAAAACACATGCTAAAATGCCTGGGAGAAGAGGAAAGTCTTGACCTGGCGCCAAAAAGATAACAGTGTTGGTGCCAGGTGCACCTCGTCATGGAGATCATTCCATAATTTGGGGGCCACCACTGAGAAGGCCTTCTCCCTTGTTGCCAGACTCCCAGCTTCCCTCCGAGTAGGCACCTGGAGGAAGGCCTTGGATGTTGAGCATAGCGTACGGGTGGGTTCATGTCGGGAGAGGCGGTCCATCAGATATTGTGGTCCCAAGCCGTGCAAGGCTTTATAGGTTAAAACCAGCACCTTGAATCGAGCTCAGAAACATACAGGCAGCCAATGCAAGTGGGCCAGAATTGGTTTTATATGTTCGAACCATCTGGTCCCTGTTACCAATCTAGCCACTGCATTTTGCACAAGCTGCAGCTTCCAAACCATCTTCAAAGGCAGCCCCACATAGAGCGCATTGCAGTAATCTAACTTGGTTACCAGAGCATGGACAACTGAAGCCAGGTTATCCCTGTCCAGATAGGGGCATAGCTGGGCCACCAACCGAAGTTGGTAGAAGGCACTGTGCCACCGAGGCTACCTGAGCCTCAAAGTGACAGAGATGGTTCTAGGAGAACCCCCAAGCTACGAACCTGCTCCTTCAGGGGGAGTGTGACTCCATCCAGGAGAGGCTGAACATCCACCATCCGGTCAGAAGAACCACTCACTAGCAGCATCTCAGTCTTGTCTGGATTGAGCCTCAGTTTATTAGCCCTCATCCAGTCCATTGTAGCAGCCAGGCACCAGTTCAGCACATTGACAGCCTCACCTGAAGAAGATGAAAAGGAGAAATAGAGCTGCGTGTCATCAGCATACTGATGGCAACACACTCCAAAGCTCCGGATGACCACACCCAACGGTTTCATGTAGATGTTGAACAGCATGGGGGACAGAACTGATCCCTTTGGAACCCCATACTGGAGAGTCCAGGGTGCTGAGCAATATTCCCCAAGCAGCACCTTCTGGAGCCGACCCGCCAAGTAGGAGCAGAACCACCGCCATGCAGTCCCTCCTACTCCCAACTCAGCCAGTCTTCCCAGAAGGATACCATGGTCGATGGTATCAAAAGCTGCTGAGAGATCAAGGAGAATCAACAGAGTCACACTCTGGATAATGGAGGTTTATAAGATTAGGCATGGTATGGATAGAGAGATGCTTCTCACCCTCTCATAATGCTGGAACTCTGGGTCATCTGTTGAAACTGGTTGGTAGCAGATTAAGGAAAGACACTTCCTCTGAAAATGCATAATTAACTTACGGAATACCTTGCCACAAGATTCTGTGATAGCCACTAGCTTAGACAGCTTTAACTGCAAATTTCCAGAAGACAGGTCTGCCAAGTTCAAGGACATTATACCTCTTGAGTATCGTTGGTTGGGAAGTAACAGTGGGGTGTGTGTGTCTTGCCTTCATATGCTGCTTGTGGGCTTCCCAGGGCCATCTGGCTGGCTACTTTGGAAACAGCATGCTGGACTGATCTAGCAGGGCTACACTTCTTTTTTCTTCATCTTCTTTGAGCTACGCTTGGAATGAAAAGTCTTCATTTCATTTTTATGCTTTTTTCAAATTCTGGCCTTGGCGAATGAACCTATCCTTCAGAACAAGTATTTAAAAAACTTCTGAATGCTTCCTTGAGCAGCTAGCTGCATCTGTGTACTGAGTGTAAAGCTGCTTCTCAAAAAATTATTTTCCTATATGGATATCAGTTCTGTTTTGGAAGTGTGTGCGTGCGTGCACACACTTAGCTCTTCTACACCAGGGGCTGGGAATCTTTTTCAGACCAAGGGCCACATTCCTCAGGTGCAGTCTTCCAGGGGCCGTGTGCCAACGGTGGGCATGCTCACACACAAACGCACTTCCACCTCTCTCACTGTTAACTCTCCATCCAGGCAAGCAAGAGACAATATAATAGTTCAGCTGGTAAGATGGATATGGCTGTTTCTGGACTGGGATAGCCTGACCACTGCCATCCATGCACTTGGTAGCCTGTAGTGGATTACTGCAATGCACTGTATGTGGGCTGCCATTGAGGTAGGTCCGGAAGCTGCAGCTGTTGCAAAATGTGGCAGTTCGACTGCTCACTGGGGCAGGATATTGCCCACATGTTGCCACTCTGCTTGAAAGAATTACATTGGCTGCCAATTAGCCACTGGGCTAAGCTCTAGGTTCTGGTTTTGGTGTATAAAGCCCTATACAGCTTGGGACCAGGATACCTGAAAGATGGTTTCATCCCTTACATACCACATCGATCACTCTGCAGATGAGGGCCTCCTGCAGATATAATCTCATCAGGAGGTCCATTCCACAAAACATAGGAGTCGAGCCTTTAGCAATGTGGCACCTACCCTTTAGAATTCCCTCCCTTTAAATATTAGACAGGTGACATGTCTGTTGTCTTTTCGGTGCCTACTGAAGACCTTCCTCTTCCAACAAACTTTTAAATTTGAGATCTTTCCCAGTCTTTCCCAGTCTGTATTGGAATTGTTCTTAAGAAGTTTTTATTTTATTGTTTATTTGCTGCCCTGGGCTCCTTTGAGAGGAAGGGCTGGGTTGTGGTGGTGGTGGTGGTGGTGGTAGTAGTAGTAGTAGTTCAAAGACACATTCCAGCCAGGCAAAAACATTCAATGGAGTGTAGCAGAATTAGTGAGGGGCATGGTCTGGGGAGAGACCCAAGGGCCAAATTTGGGCCCCACCTTTCAAGTTACTATCCTCTGTTCTACACAAAAATGATATGATTGCAAGCAAACCTATTTTATAGGAAGCAAACCTCTTGTCTAAATAATGCTTAACTGGGGTTTGTTTACTTCTGTAGGTATCCTGTGCTTTTGAAATGTTTCATGAATAATATCTGTTGCATAGAGGAAAAAGCAATATTGTGCTTGCTAAGGCTTCCTTTTTATAGTGTCAAGAAATGAAAAGCTGCTTACTAGTAAGTTAATAGTTTAAAGGACCACCATCTGGGAATTCATTTGGACCACTTATATTTGCAGCTTGTGCTTGTAATAATTTTCTATACAAGCAAAATACTTCAAAGCCTACAGAGTGAGGTGCTAATTTAGTCTCTGCTATTGGTTATAAAAAGTGGGTATAATTTCCACCTTCTGCTTTAGAACACTTATCCTCCTTTTTAAATCAAGGGCACCAGTCAGAAAATGTTTTGATGGCTTCAATAAAGATAGTGGATTTTATCCATGTCATTTTTCCTTATTTGAAGTGTTGCTGTGGGACTGATATTCTTAGAACAACCCCTGAGATCATCTCTACGGTAACTGGTGTGTATATCAAAGAAACAAACATTTCTGTTTTTTCCAAAATGCTAGTTCTATGAAAAAGACAGCTATGAATTATTTTCTTTATTTTTGTTCCCATCTTATCACACTGCACAAGTGGGCTTTCACAACTGTATGAAAGAGACACATTTAAAACAATAATATGTATCAAATACTTACTATGTAAAAGTTTTGTTTGAAACCCAAAAAGTATACAGAAGCAGAGAGTAAATTGCAAATCTGTTCTTAAAAAAAGAAAACCAGTTAAAAGCAGCCATCTACCACTGTCTCCTCTCAGATGGCTCCTAAAAATGAGAATGTAAATTTTAGTCAGTTTTCAGAAGGCAAAAAAAGGAACTTCCTTAGGGGGAGAGTTCTAAAAAGAGGGCACTGTTACTCAGGAAGCCCTAATTTTAGTCCCAGCCAGTCCAGTTACCTGCTGAAGGGAAGATATCCAGAGCAGATCTTTTTCTGATGATCTCTGTGTATGGAGAGGCTGGTAGGCAAGAAATCTTAAATAACGTGGTTCCAGGATAGATAGGCTTTAAAGCAGGGACCAGTATCCTTTTGGGGACAGTGAGGACATTTGTATTTTTGAGCGAGTCACAAAATGACTGCTCATGGAGTGTGTGGCATAACAAAAAATGGCTGCCACATCTGAAAGAGCAGGAAAAAGAGACAATAGCATAAAATGGTGCCAGCATGCCCACCATCAAATGAACCCCCCTACCCCATCAGTAGCCGAAAAAGTTTTTCTTTGCTCGCCACCCCACATCTCCCATACACACCCGTGCGCAAACGCGCACACATACTGTAGATACACAGAGGGTCTCATTCTGTCTCTCTCACACACAAGCACATTCCCCCTTGCCATCCCCCGTCCCCGGGCACCCACACTCCCTACCCAACCCCCTTGCCTTGACTGTTGGGCTGCCGCTGCTGCTGCCACCACCACCCTCTTACCTGCCCAGGCTGCAGCCCTCCTATCTGCTGCGATGTGCGCAGCCTCCTCCAGTGCTGTGCTATGGCTTCTGACACAGATTGTGGAGAAGGAGCTCCCAGGCACTCCTCCATACAGACAGTGCTGGCTTAAGTAAGCCTGCCCACCTGCCCCACCTAGTTTTCCCAACAGTGTGAATGCCATGTTCTCTGTGCATGCATGCTTGCCATCACCCAAGATGGTGGCAGGGGCTTCCCTAAGCAGCTGATATCCCCACCACTATCTTGGTTGATGGCTGGCATGTGTGCTAGGCATGCATGTCATTCACACGACACAAGAGGTAGATGGGGCGTGCAGGCAGGCTTATTAGCCCCGCACCACCTATATGGGGCGGGGGGGTATGGTGCTGCGGCCCTGGCCCTGTTGGAATGTAAAATATCAAAATCTGAAAGCAGGCTTTGCTGTGTGAGTTCTTAAAAATCCACAACCCCAAATGAATAAACTGAAAATGTTTTATTTCTCCATTCTTTTTAAAATATCCAGTTCATTTTCTAAGCTGCATTCAGATTGCAAAGGTTTGCTGGACGTGGTTGCAGTTTCTGCCTCTTGAGAAGCTGAAGAAGTTTAAAAGCAAACGTACAAAACATCTGACCCTGTTAATAAAACTAATGCCTTGCACCATTCTTGTAAATAGTTTGTACAGGCAGAAAACACAGTCCTCTGGCTTTGTATGCTGTGCATGCAAATAGCCCAAATTTCTCTCCCCCTGCCTCTAAGGCCTTAGTTGACAGTGAAGTGTGCCCCTGCAAAATCTTGGTGCTTAGGCTGCAAAACTTAAATATTCGGCCAAAAAGGTTATGGTGGGACCTTTTTAAGAAAACAAAATTACACCCCCAGGGCAGAGGAGCCTTACAGGACCATTCTGCTCTGGCACCCTGTTCTTCTGGGCACTTAAACAATGTTAGAAAGGAGGGAGGGGGGGAGGAGAAGGAGAAGGGTGGAAATGGCAAGAGACTGGAGTCCTGGCACCAATTAGTTTTGAGATTACTTAAAGAGGATTGCAATTTCAAGGCCAAAATGAATAGGGAGTGGGGTAAAGGGATTTGAAATGAGATTATGGGTCCTAAAAGTGCCTTTCTTTTGTTATGGAAGTAATTCAGCAGTTTTGTTCAAGCTGCAGCTGCGACAATCCAGTTTAGAAAACTTGTTAAATGTGAGATCAACGTCCTGTGGCTTTGGAGTTGCAGCTGATCCCCCTTTTGGTTTCTATGAAAACCTGACAGTTCCCTCGCCCCTTCCAGCAAGTTAGCAAACTATCCTAAAAGGCTAGTGTCTTAATCAAAAGCTTTGCTGTTTTTTTAAAAAAAGGAAAATATTTTTTACAACTTAAAGGGGATGAGGTGGGGAGAGGGAAAATGAATGCCTTGAATGCCTCCCGCACTATATTGCTCTGTTGTTCTTGCAGGTGGCCTGTTTTGGTCTCTCCAAGCAGTTTTTCTTTTTTACAGGGTTTAAAAACATGCCCTTGAGACTATTAAAAACATGTTGCAGTGTAAATGTTTTGTCCCATCCAAAGATCCACGATGGACAATTTTTTGCTTCTAGTTCTGAGGTAGTTTGTAATCCTTATCTCAGCAGCAGGGGCTCAGCTTGAGACTTAAAAAAATAAATAAATCTAAAGCAAGGCAAAAATCAGGATCAGCAGATGGTAAATCAAAAGAGTTTATCTGAATAATTATGTCTGAATATCTGTTTGTTTTGAGGTTACTCAAGGACTCTTCTAGACTTTTTTTAAAAAAAATGTTTTACTATAACCTTGTTTCAGCCACAAATGACTTATAAGCTGCACACAAAGGTACAGTAAATATCAGGAATATGTTGGCATGTGTATGTGTGATTTTTTGTGGCTCCTGGCCATGTGACAGTCCACTTCAGGGGTGCGTGTGCTCAAAAGGTGCTGCAGTTGGAGTCAATGACTGGCAGCCCTCCTGTTTCCAGATTGCAATTAAAGTTTTTAACTTCCATTTGGTGAAGAGTCTCCAGCAGTGGATTATTGTGTTTGGTGGTTGGAGGGGGCTGTCTTGAGATTTCATCACCAATCTGCCACAGTTGGAGGGAAAGTGGACAGCAAGGTGGGTGGTGTTAATAGATTATAGCTGATTATAGCTGAGTTAATAGATTATAGCTTTTGCTTTTTAATGTTTTTAAAACTTTTTTTAAAAAATAGATTTTTAAAAAACGTTTAAAAATGTTTTTAAAGGTGTTTCATTTTACTATGTTTATAATGGTGGTTTTGTTTTAATATATTTTAAAGTCTGTTTTTATGATGTGTTAAAGTGTTTTTAGTACTTTTATTTGCCGCCCTGGGCTCCTACTAGAAGAAAGGACAGGATATAAATCTAATAAATAATAATTTCACTTGTGCCTGTCCAGGAGCAGAACAGAACAGTATTGTGCTTATGCAACGGGACCTCCCCCTTCCTCTTCTTCCCCATGCCCTCCTAATCTGCTGGAGAATATCACATTATGCTATTGGCAAGGTGGTGGTGGAAGATATTTTTGAGGCAGCTGCCTAGGGGAACACCTGTGGCACACAGGATAGCATCTTTTGAGAGAGAGAGAGAGGTGAATTAGATGAGAAGTTTGCATACTGTGCAGTGTGATCCCCTTTTTCCTTTTTGGTAATTTGCTAATCAGTCATCTGAAGAATTTTGGGTAGCTGAGAGAGAGTTGACCCCTTATGCATAAATTATGGAAAGGTTACCACTGTTTAATGAATGACTGTCTTACCTGCATGATTAGTGTCATTTGTCTTGGGAATAGTAATGAAGTGCCGTGAAGTTAGTGAGGAAGTAAGACTAGCATTCTCAGCAGGTTGATGGCAGGTTTGAGAATTGCCATGATAAGAATGAACCTGTGTACCAGAGAGGATGGTCTTACTGTTTTTTTTTGGGGGGGGGCTCATCATCCTGCTGCATTATATTATTCATTTTCATTTATTTATTTAACTATGTTTTTGTCTTGCTTCTCAGACAATTAACTTTCTCCCAGAGTGAGACTCACATTTCATTTTTTTTAAAGTGAGGCAGGCTTTGCCATCAGTCTTGGAGACTAAAAAGACAATGCACAGAAGGGAAGGGAGAGTGGAGGGGAAAGGTAAAGGAGGAAGATCAGCTTTTCAAGGCTAGGACAAAATGGTGAGCTTCAAGCATTTTATATCCAGTTAGGCCCAGGCTGATCTTATGGCGGTAGTCCTTTGAACGGCTGTGGTGGCTTTGTTCAGCCTTTCTCCTTGCTTCTGCAATCCCAATAGCAACTGGCAGATAGAGACGAGTGTTTTCAGGCAGGAAAGGGAAACAAATGTTTGTGGCAGCCACAGCTCCTTTGACTGATGAATGGAGCCATGTTGGTCTCATTGCCATGATGATGATCTTGTGTCAGCCTCCCAGCGGTCCTTCGTCCACTGATGGATAGCAGAGGACAGAGTGTGCTGCCCTTCAGCTCTGAAGTCCCAGGGCTGCATTCATTTCAATATGCTGTGTCCATTTAAAATATTTCAGAGGTGGAAATATGGCCAGCTTGCCCCTCCCCTCTGTGTGTGTGTGTGTGTGTCTGTCTGTCTGTCTGTCTGTTATACACTGGCATGGATCCAAAGAGCCCCTAGTGTGAACAGAAGAAATCTCTCTCTGTGTGTCCAACCCCCACCCTGATTTCTTCCCAGCTGCAGCCCAGGCATTGCATTTCATGCTTTTTCTGGAGGGTCCCTTGACCCCCTAAGAGCATCTTTTTAGCAGGCCACTGGCTCTATCATGAGCAGTGTGTGAAAAACCTGTATTGTAAGAACAGAGCTCCACTTGCGCCACTTTGGGAAATCCAGCGTTTGTAAAATGTGTGAGCTCCATTTCTACACCAAAGATTCAGTGTCACGAATTATAATAAAAGACAATGGCAATGGATCAAATCTAAAATTGTTGTTATTCTTATGTGCCTTCAAGTTGACTACGACTTATGGTGACCCTATGAATCAGCAACCTCCAATAGCATCTGTCGTGAACCACCCTGTTCAGATCTTGTACGTTCAGGTCTGTGGCTTCCTTTATGGAATCAATCCATCTCTTGTTTGGCCTTCCTCTTTTTCTACTCCCTTCTGTTTTTCCCAGCATTATTGTCTTTTCTAGTGAATCAGGTCTTCTCATTATGTGTCCAAAGTATGATAACTTCAGTTTCATCATTTTAGCTTCAAGTGGTAGTTCTGGTTTAACTTGTTCTAACACCCAATTATTTGTCTTTTTCGCAGTCAATGGTACCTCCAACACCACATTTCAAATGAGTTGATATTTCTCTTACCCACTTTTTTCGCTGTCCAACTTTCACATCCATACATAGAGATCAGGAATACCATGGTCTGAATGATCCTGACTTTAGTGTTCAGTGATACATCTTTGCATTTGAGGACCTTTTCTAGTTCTCTCATAGCTGCCCTCCCCAGTCCTAGCCTTCTTCTGATTTCTTGACTATTGTCTCCATTTTGGTTAATGACTGTGCCGAAGTACTGATAATCCCTTGACAAGTTGTATCCTCATTGTCTACTTTAAAGTTACCTAAAAATTCTGTTGTTATTACTTCAGTCTTCTTGACGTTCAGCTATACTCCTGCTTTTGTGCTTTTCTCTTAAACTTTCATCAGCATTAGTTTCGAATCATTACTGGTTTCTGCTAAGAGTATTGTATCATCTGCATATCTTAAATTATTGATATTTCTCACTCCAATTTTTACACCTCCTTCATCTTGGTCCAATCGTTTAAAAACAGATGAGCCCAGTTTAATTGGGTTCATAAGAAGCTTCAGTCCATAAATGCCTGCTTAAGCAGGAAAGATTTCTCAACTGGGGGTGAAGATAATACAAAGCAGGGGACAAATGGAAAGCTCTTGGCAGGGAGATCCATAGAGTGTTTATGGCTGCTGGGAAAGAGTGAGAAACCTTTTTGGCCTGGTGGACCAGATCCTTATCTGTTCCCACCCCCACAGGCCAACCTTGGCAGGTGGGTGGGTTGGTGGATAGCCCACCTGTCAATCACCTGAAGTTATTATGACATCAGATGGTTGACAGGTGGGTTGTCTCACCTGACCATCTGTCAAGGTCCCTTGCACAGCGCCTCCCTAGCACCTGACAGTGCAGCACAAGGAGCTTTGCCAACCGTATGTTTGGCACTTGGGAAGGGCAGAGCACAGGGATTGTGTTTTGCACAGCATTTCCCAAATGCCCGACAACCAGTCGGTTGTCAAGTACTTGGAAAGCACTACAGAAAGGCCCTTGGAAGCCTTGGGCTCAGTGCCTCCCGAGCAGCTAACACAGGGGTGGCAAAGCTGCTTTCTGCAGAAATGAACTGTGCAACTTTATTTATTTATTTATTTATTTGTTATTTGATTTATATCCCACCCTTCCTCCCAGCAGGAGCAGTCAAGTTCCCCATGCAGTTGGTCCAGCAGCGTCTCTTATCTGCCCAATACCTACCATCAGATACGACATCAGGTTTGGGGTAGATGACTTTGCTGGCCAAATTGGGACCATGGGGCAGAGGTTCCCACCCCTGCTGTAGGGACAGTGGTTTCTGCAGTTTCACTCTGAGGTGAGGATGTGTCAGGACATAGAGCAAGGTACTGCCCCGCCAGCTGATCATAATTGCTGAAGAAGTACTGGGAAAGAAATACATATTCATTATTTTCTTATTGGCAGGAAATAGAAAACTTTGCATGTCATGTGTCCAAGGGGACTTAGGTTCACCAGTAAAAACCTCTTGATAACGCAGGGTCATTATCCTTAAAATGCAAAGGATGAGTTTGTAGGAAATAAATTCTGGAACACTCTGTTAATACTCCAAAGTCCTTAAAATTATTTGAAGAAAAAAATGTTTGTTTTGGATCTAAAGTAATTCGCTCAGGTGTGGCCTCAGGGCATTGATAGGTGTAGGTTTATCTTTTTGAGGCTACAAGCCTGTGGTCTTTAATAGGCCATTATATGAATCCGGTGGGAGCGCAGAATAAAGGCATGCCAGTGTCTGTAGCCCACTTAATATATTCATTTCACATAGCAAATTAGATGGTGGGGAGGAGAGCTCTAGTCTAGATTTCTCACTAACATGCTGACTTGTTTTACATACAATCCCTGTCTGTAGTTTTAAATAGTATATAGTCTAGGAAATATGTTGCCACATAATGAAGTATTTCCGTACATTGGACAATAGCGGATTAGGGACCTGAATCCCAATGATGCCCTGTTCAAGCTTTGATTCCCCTTGCGCAGACACGTCTGTATTCCAACATACACCCAGTCTCAATTTCTGGGACTTGCCTCCTTTATTTGGCCCCATTTGGCCTTAGAGGTACAGTGTTGCCAGTGGCTGTCCGTGTGATTACCTTCTGGGACCTCACAGGGTTATTGATTTGTGTGGGGCACTTGCTTCTCGAAACACACATACCTGGTTCTGTCACAACTGAAACCTCAGTCCGAGCCTACCTAATAACAGAGCATCTTCCCTCACTCCTGGAATGCTTTAGATTTCAGCCGCTGGCCTGCAGATGATCTTCCCTGCTAGGCTTACAAGGTCTTGTGTAAATGCACACGTAAGTTTGACTTTCTGGGTATTTTTTAAAATAATGAATAGTAAGTTATTATTTAATAGGAAATGCCTCTGTTTCATTTTTATGCATGGTCTTCGTTGATAGTGCTGCAGACGTTAGTACCTTGCCCCCTGCCTCCTCAGGGCCTTCTGCAGTAAGAAAAAAATATGGATCAGTAGCACTTACCATAAGTACCTGTCACTATGGTTATGCATGCCATCACTGTAACATGATTCAAAGCATGTGTCTGTGAAATCTAAACAGAGCACAAGCTGCTTTGCCAGTGAGCTGTGTGGAAGTTTGAAGGACCCAAGCAATATAATAGCAGAAGTGAAGAGAGGCCACTTCTAAACTCTACTACAAGAAGAGTTTTGCGCTGCATAGCAGCCAGCTTCTTTCTTGAATAAGCATGCTTTAATATTGTGAATTGGTTGCTTATGTCATGACTATAGAAAGTTCTATGCACTTAGAATGCCTCTAAATGAACAGTCCAAGGTTTGGTTGTTGTGTTGTGCCTCCAAGTCAACTACAACTTATGGCGACTCTATGAATCAGTGACCTCCAAGAGCATCTGTCATGAAACACCCTGTTCAGGTCTCGTAAGTTCAGGTCTGTGGCTTCCTTTATGGAATCAATCCATCTCTTGTTTGGCCTTCCTCTTTTTCTACTTTCTTCTGTTTTTCCAAGCATTATTATCTTTTCTAATGAATCATGTCTTCTCATGATGTGTCCAAAGTATGATAACCTCAGTTTCATCATTTTAGCTTCTAGTGATAGTTCTGGTTTAATTTATTCTAACACCAAATTATTTGGTTCTTTTTGCAGTCCATGGTATCCGCAAAGCTCTTCGCCAACACCACATTTCAAATGTGTTGATTTTTCTCTTATCCGCCTTTTTCACTGTCCAACTTTCACAGCCATACATAGAGATTGGGAATACCATGGTCTGAATGATCCTGACTTTACATCTTTACATTTGAGGACCTTTTCTAGTTCTCTCACAGCTGCCCTACCCAGTCCTAGCCTTCTTCTGATTTCTTGACTATTGTCTCCATTTTGGTTAATGATTGTGCCAAGATATTGATAATCCTTGACAAGTTCAATGTCCTCATTGTCAACTGTAAAGTTGCATAAATCTTCTGTTGTCATTACTGTAGTCTTTTTGACGTTCAGCGATACTCCTGCTTTTGTGCTTTCCTCTTTAACTTTCATCAGCATTTGTTTCAAATCATTACTGGTTTCTGCTAGTAGTATGGTATCGTCTGCATATCTTAAATTATTGATATTTCTCCCTCCAATTTTCACACCTCCTTCTTCTTGATCCAATCCTGCTTTCTGTATGATATGTTCTGCGTATAGATTAAATAAATAGGGTGATAAAATACACCCCTGTCTCACACCCTTTCTACTGGGGAACCAATTGGTTTCTCCATATTCTGTCTTTACAGTAGCCTCTTGTCCAGAGTATAGGTTGCGCATCAGGACAATCAGATGCTGTGGCACCCCCATTTCTTTTAAAGCATCCCATAGTTTTTCATGATCTACACAGTCAAAGGCTTTGCTGTAATCTATAAAGCACAGGGTGATTTTCTTCTGAAATTCCTTGGTCCGTTCCATTATCCAACTTATGTTTGCGATATAATCTCTGGTACCTCTTCCCTTTCGAAATCCAGCTTGGACGTCTGGCATTTCTCGCTCCATATATGGCAAGAGCCTTTGTTGTAGAATCTTGAGCATTCTTGCATGGGATATTAAGGCAATAGTTGGATAATTACTGCATTCCCTGGGATCCCCTTTCTTTGGAATTGGGATGTATATGGAACGCTTCCAGTCTGTGGGCCATTGTTTAGTTTTCCATATTTCTTGACAGATTTTAGTCAAAATTTGGACTGATTCAGTCTCAGTAGCTTGTAGCAACTCTGTTGGTATGCCATCTATTCCTGGTGATTTGTTTCTTCCAAGTATTTTAAGAGCAGCTTTCACCTCGCATTCTAAAATTTCTGGTTCTTCATCATATGGTTCCTCCATGAATGAATCTGTCATCCTGGCATCTCTTTTATAGAGTTCTTCAGTGTATTGCTTCCATCTTCCTTTTATTTCATCTCTGTCAGTCAGTGTGTTCCCCTGTTGATTATTCAACATCCCTACTCTTGGTTTAAATTTCCCTTTCATGTCTCTAATCTTTTGGAACAGGGCTCTTGTTCTACCCTTTCTGTTGTTCTCTTCTATTTCTATACAGTAACTATTGTAATAGTTCTCTTTGTCCCTACGTACTAGTCGTTGTATTGTTGCATTTAGGGTTCTGACTGTGTTTCTATCTCCTTTTGCTTTTGCTTTCCTTCTGTCTTTAACCATTTGAAGAGTTTCTTCAGTCATCCATTGGGGTCTTTCTCTCTTTTTAACAAGAGGTTTTGTCTTTTTGCATTCTTCTCTGATAAAGTCTCTGACTTCATTCCATGGTTCTTCTGGTTCTCTGTCAACTAAGTTTAAAGCCTCAAACCTGTTCCTTATTTGATCTTTATATTCTTCTGGGATGTTATTTAAATTGTATTTTGGCATTATAATTGTTTTGTTGTTCTTCTTTAGTTTTACTCTGATTTTCAATACGACCAGTTCATGATCTGTACCACAGTCTGCTCCTGGTCTTGTTTTTGCAGAAAGTATGGAACTTCTCCACCTGTTTCCAATTATATAATCAATTTGATTCCTATATTGATCATTTGGTGATGTCCACGTGTATTGTCGTCTTTTCGGTTGTTCAAAAAATGTGTTCGCAAGAAACAAATTACTGGCTTCACAGAATTCAATAAGTCTTTCTCCTGCTTTGTTCCTGTCTCCTAGGCCCCATTTCCCCATAATTCCTAATTCTTCTCTGTTCCCTACTTTTGCATTCCAATCCCTCATGATTATCAGCCTTCCTCTGAGTGTGGATGCATCGTAGTCTGGTGTCTCAGCTTTGACCATTCCGCCTTGGGTGCCCCTGCTTGGAGTCTAGCTTCTTGGTCTAGACCCCTGACGGCATTGCTCTCCGCTTCTTCAACACGCTCAAACCCCCTCACCATCTTAAGGTGTGCATCCGAAGAGGAGGAATCCAAGGTTAACAGTAAAAAATAAAATTCAAGGAGTCTGTAATTTTGAAACATAATAGGATACCAAGGAAAATGATTTAATGTGCTTGATTCTACCAACCTGTACATACAGGTTGCCTTGTGACAGTGGGAGAAAGTCTTCTGGTTATTGCTAGTGAAAGTTGCTCCAGTATCAAAGATAAAGTAATGGCCCATTCACATGGGATAATTAACTATAGTTAATAGTTTACCGTGAGTACACCAAGCTGGGCTGTTTTGCTCTGCTTCACTCCAGTGGGGAGAAATAAACCATAATCCTTGGTTTGGACACAAGGTTAGGGATCATGGTTTGTTTCCTTCCAGTGCAAGCTGGGAGGAGTGGAGCAAAGCTAAGAGGGAGTGATTCACTTATGCATAGTAAGCCATGATTTTCAGTTTATGCTGATGTGTGAACCAGGTCTGTGTATAGGTTGGGTTGCTTATTTACTATTTCCATGTTTAAAAGTCTACTACAAGCCTTTGTGTGAACCCCCTTTCCCCTGTTGAGTTGCTGTTATGGGAGAGGACATTGCTTTGTGTTAGAGAACATGGTCTGCATGCAGAAAGCTCTGGGTTTATTCCTGACATCTCCAGTCAACAAGAATTTCCTCACCATCATTCATAATACTTTTGCAAAGTAGTCTTAATGGGAGTGAGCAGAAGATCTTGTGGTATGGTTTGTTAATAATGTCAAAGTTTGGAGGTTAAGTCAGTGTATATATGAATGGATAAATAAATGCAAGGTATTTCAGTCACACTACCTTGCTGACTATTGTGCATCATCCAGAGGTATAGCTATGGTAGTCTGTTGAAGCAAAACTGATGAATTCTTGTGGCACATTAAAGACAAACTAATTTGTTATGGCATTTTGTGGAGCAAAGTCCAGTTCATCAGATGCATAGTGATACTCTTAGTTGCCTTTGAATCATCCAGTTATTGGCATGATTCAAACATCACAACCAAGCCATACTTTAGCTGCTTTCGGCTTGTACTCTCAGCCTTCTGCTTTAAACAGTGGGTTCCAATTCTGGTCTGAAGGCAAACTCTGATTTGTAGTAATGATCTTTTGCCAATTCAAGACCTGATGGAAATGCTATAGGTAATGTGGAACAGCTAGTGATGGAGGGAATTGAAGCCTGTCTCCTGATTCGGATTTGTAGATGAACCGACAGGACAAGGCACAGGTCAGGTCATTTTGTTGCAGGACAAATGATAGGAACATAGGAAGCTGCCTTATACCAAGTCAGACAATTGGGTCCATCTAGCTCAGTATTGTCTACAATGACGGATAGCATCTTTCCAGGATTTCAGGCAGGAGTCTCTCCCAGCCCAACTTGGAGATGCCAGGGATTGAATCTGGGACCTTCTGCATGCAAGGCAGATACTCTACCACTGAGCTATGGCCCTTCCCCTTAAAAGCTCCTAGCTGACGAAAGGTTGGAAGTGAACTGACACCTTTTGAATCTGTCTCTAGTTCACCTCTGCTAGGCTGCACCGCCTTGTACAAAACTAGACTCTATTAAAGCGTGAGTCCTTTGGCCTAAAGATGGGCACTTCTGCTTTCCATGGCCTCCCACTTGGTGCAGTCCCTGCATTATTCGACTGGCAAGGCATTGTGAAGACACTGAGTTCATCAGGCCCCGGGGAAGGTGCTCATGACAGTCCTGGCTCTGGTTCTACAGGCTCTAGTGCTGTGAGAGTTGGTTCAGAGCTGGGAACCCACACTGGCTCCTTTAGCTGATAGCACTGTTGCCTCCAACTCAGTGTCTTGGTCACTGCAGGATTCTAGGGTCATGACAGGCGGTGAAGAGAGGGAGATGGAGGACAGCCCAAGGCATGGCCCTAACAACCAAACCATAGTTTGGCCATGATGTCTGTGTTCCTTTGTAGAAGTGTGAGTTCTGCCCCTCAGGACCTGTATCTCAACTAGTGTCAGCTCTGCACTGAGACAGCAGTGCCGGTGGGGCTGGAAATGCCTGGGTCATTAGCAGGGGAGGAAAGTCCTTAGCTGGCAGTCTGGTTGTAAATCTGCCAGGCAAACGAGGAGGGAACCTGATAAGGGCCAGGCCTGTCTGAAGCTTACTTTCCAAGTCCGAAGTCCAGAAGCAAGGTCAGTAGAGGTCCGGGATCAATTGCCAAGGGGTCAGTCCAAGAGATGCTGCAGGGAAACTAGGTATACACGAGCCACGCCTGACATTGCAGTCAGCAACAAGCTGAAGGCAAGGGGTGCCTTATAAGGAGCAGGTTTGACAGCAGGTGTGAGCCCTCAGCGTTTGGGCCTTAAGGAGACAGGCCTGCCTCTCTTCTGCCTGACCTTCTGCTGTCTACGTTCTGCAGGTGAGGGGGGAGTATCCTGTTCACTGTCTGTGTCTGGCTGCAGGGCCTCTGCTGTATCTGGGGTGCTCTGCAGCTGAGGGGGAGAAGGAGCTGGATTCTCAGGAGGCTCCTCCGTGTCTCCTTCTGGGTCTGCTGCTCCTGGATCTGCTGCTGTTACTCCCGAGTCGTCCGCATCTGAGGAGGCCTCTGACGGGGCCATGACAACTAGTTATGTGATCCCTTACCCTGGCCTGAAGGGAGTGGTCATGAGTTCCTAGTCTTCTCTGGGTTTGGTGACATCATTTCACTTAATTCTAACCTTTTGAGTTACCTTTTCAAAATGTAAGCAAGCAGGATGTTGAAGAGATTTGGGTAGTGATCTTAGGGTAGCTAATCATGTAAATAGCCCTCTTGTTTCTGTGGGAGAGCTGATGTTTGAAGAAGAAAAGAAAGTATCTAAATAGTTCTTAGTGAAATCCCTAGGTTAAGAGTTAGGCTAGGATCTAGATATTCACCTGCTTAGTAGAAATGGCCTTATGATTGTGTTCAAGCCCCCAATGACCTGTGGTGATCATAAGAATTGCCTCATTGGCAAGGTCAAGAGTCTGTCTAGACTAGCATTAGGTAGATAGTCTAGCACTGAAACTCTTCAATTTCATACGTTTGGTTTTCTAAAAAGTGATTTGCCACAATGTATTATTGCTATTTGACAGAGCGTGGAAAAGTTACTTTTTTGAACTACATCTCCCATCAGCCCAATCCAGTGGCCATGCTGGCTGGGGCTGATGGGAGTTGTAGTTCAAAAAAGTAACTTTTCCAAGCTCTGCTATTTGATAACCACAAGTCCTTTGGTGCAGGAAGTGAGTTGCATGATTCTACCTTTCGCCTTCAGTGGTAGCTAACCACATGCCTTAGAAAGCTCATAAGAAGGGCATGATTGGACATAGCCATCCCACGATACTATTCCCAGCAATTGATAATCAGAGGTATACAGCCTCTGAATAGAGAAGTTCCATATTTAGTTGGCTAGTAGCCATGATAAAAGCCAGTGTGGTGTAGTAGATAAAGGGTCTGACCATGAATCATGGGAGACCTAAGTTCAAATCGTCATTCAGACATTGAATTAACTGGGTGACTTTTGTCCAACTGCTATCTGCCGGTCTAACCTACCTCCCAGAGATGTTGTGAGAATAAAATTGAGGGAATGAGACCCTGCATCCCGCTATGAGCTTTGAGGGCAAGTGAGATAAAAAAAGAAATAATAAAACAATAGATTTATGTACAGTGGATATAACGAAGTCATCTTAAAGGTATTTGTATTAGAGACCATTGTAACATCTTTTGGCAATGAATTAGGTGCTTTAATTATCTGTGATTTTGAAGAAGTATTTCTTTTGCTTGACTCAAACCTAATGACAATCAATTTATTCATGCAACTCTAATTCCAGTCTTTTGGAAGAAGGAATTTATCTGTGTTCACTTTCTCACCCCATCTTAATTTTGTTAACATTTATCATGTCCTGTCTTCCCAATGCTGCTATCCTTAGTCTGTTTTCTATTTTTTTAAAGCCCTAACAACTTTGTTTAGTCTTCATTTGCAGGGGAAGTACTTGATGAGTTCAGTCACTTTTTTTTGTGGCGGTGTGGGGGAGGTATTTTCTTCATGCTTTTGGCATCACTTTTTACCATTTTCTTCCCTACATAATTCCTAAAGTTAAATGCAATGCCTTTTTCATGGAAGGGCCATAGCTCAGTGGTAGAGCACATACTTTGCATGCAGAAGGCTCCAGGTTTGATTCCTGGCATTTCCAGGTAGGGCTAGGAGAGCCCCTTGTCTGAAGCCCTGGGGGAGCCTCTGCCTATCAGTGTGGACAGTGCTGAGCTAGATGGACCCAATGGCCTGACTCGGTATAAGGCAGTTTCCTATGTTACTCTGCTGTAGCATACTGAGCTAAGGTTTTGAGTGAACTTTCTATGAATACTCCAAGACACCTGAGTGATTACAACCAATTTAGAGTGTATCAATGTAATTGTGAATTAAGTTGTATGTGTGAGATTGTATATTGGGAAAGGGGAGGGGCAGGGCCGGTTCTAAAGGGTGGCCAGGTTGGGCACTGGCCTGACGGCCCCTGGAGCTACAGGGGGGCCCTCCGCCACCCCTCCACTCCCCTTCCGTGCTGTGCGGGGCCCCCATGTCCCCTCAGTTACCTGTCTGCTATCTTTTACTGTTGCCCTTAACAAAGATGGCGGCCGCGGTTTCCCTGTGGTACTGAAGCCCCTGCCGCCATCTTAGTTGATGACAGAGATGCGCATGTGTAGCACGCATGCATGCCATCAACAAAGATGGCGGTGGAGGCTTCATCCCCTTAGGGAAACCGCGGCCGCCATCTTGGTTAAGGGCAATGGTAAAAGACAGGAAACAGGTAGGTGGGGGGTGCGCGCGCACACGAATGTGACGTATGCGAATGTGCGCGTGCGCACATGCTGGGGCCAAGGGCAAGCTGATGCCCAAGGGCCCCGGCATTCCTGGAGCCGGCCCTGGGGAGGGGGGTGTTGATCCCAGTGTGCATCTGCCATTTGCTGACCAGTCCGGAGATGCCTTTTTGAGCTTTTCCTCTGCTTTGGATTTTAGGATCATACCACAATTGGTGTAGGCATAATTCCAGAGCCTTAAGTCTAGGATGCCACTCAACAAGAGAGCGATAGAATTATGAAAATGGGGAGATTGAAAAGTAAATGCCAACAATAGAAAAAAATCTCCATTGAAGATTCTAATCATTCTTTCTATTTCTTGAAAAGGTTTCTGGGAATAATGAGAAATGATTAAACCTAACATTAGTTTATTTTGCAACATATTACGAGCCAATCCATCCTGAGTTCAAGCATTTAAATACCGCTGACATTGGCAAATCCTTTAAATGTCTTCTGCTAAAACAGTAGACCTTAAATGTGCTTTATTGTTGGATGGATTGTACCCTTAAATGTCTTGGCATAAACACATTAAAATATTGAAATATATTTTAATTAGTCCAGTTACTTTTCTGTTTCTTCTTTGCCTTGACTTGTGAAGAATACTGCTAGCTGTTGCTAAGTAACACCTAATTGTGATATTAACTGCCAGCAGCTGTTAGAAGGGAATGGTAAATTCTTTTATCTTGTTAACAAAATTTACTAAAATGATGGCAATACATAAATATTCATCTTTAATTTCAAATTTTATAAAGTTGTAATATACTAGATTTCACATATTAGCAGTTCTTTGTAGAACTTCTGACTAAGAAACTCTCTCTAATCCTACTTCTACCTAGTTCCAGGCTTAAATATTAGCAAGTCATTGTATTGTGTTGGGTTGAAGGCTGTTTTTGGATTGCCGAGTGAAGTTTTATGAATATAGATACGCGCATTCCTGACTGCCACTGCAAATCCCTCTCTCCAAATTTGATGACCAGATCAATTCAGCCATATAAAGACTGAACTCCTTGCAGTTCTTGCCATCTCCGTGGTATCAGGCTTGGTTTATGCTGGAGTGTTAGTTGCTGTTGGCCAGAATGCATAGAGCCCCGTGAACATTTAGAAAGCAGTTGTGCAGCCAAGATGCGGACAGGCTGTACTGCAGTGGTAGAGTATCTGTTTTGCGTGCAGAAGGTCCCAGATTCAGGTCCGGCATCTCCAGATAGGGCTAGGAATATTCCCTGTCTGAAACCCTGGAGAGCTGCTGCCAGTCAGTGAGAACAATACTGAGCTAGTTGGGCCAATGGTCTGACTTAGTATGTATGAGCGTGGCAGTTACCCCGTTTTCCTCTCTTGGGCTACATCCGGAGGAGACTCCAACTTCACAGAGAAGTTTTTCAAAAGACTGCCAAGGGCAGGGCCATAAGACCTCTGAGAACTTATATAAAAGCAGATTGTTGGTTCATATAGCACAGTATTGTTGACTGGCAAGCAATCCATCCAGATTTCAGGCAAGAGTCTTTACTAGGATATATTACAATGTGCAACGAGGGTCCCTATATAATATGCACAACCAGCAGTAAGGCCCACGGATGTATGTATATATTTGAAATGTACTTCAATGAACAAACCCATAAAAACAGGACAATAAACAATAATGAAGTATGGGGAAATTGCTTTTAGATTTTCAACTATTGACTTTTTCAAATCTATCCCAATTAGTCCATAATCCTTGGGAAAGATAAAACAATATTCTTTGGGGAATGAAGCCAAATGATTGCTCTTGTAGCTGGTATGAACTCTTTTAACTGATTAAAATTTATTTTTGTGGAGAGGCTGTTCTCTGCTAACAAAACTTAATGTTATTGCATGACACATTCTCCTTTTGCATGCAAACCATGTGTCGTGTCCCTGCACTCCAGCCCTTTACTCCCTGGTGACATATAGAACACTGCATGTTTCAAGATGACATACAAGTATAACATTTTTAGACATTTTCTAGTAATCGGAATGCCTTGGACTATGTATGTACTGATTTTTTTTCCTTATGGAGAAATACCTAAAGTTCAACACCACTCTGAATCATTGAGTCCCTTGGACTACTTTATATATAAATCTTGCCTTCTGCAAGGATAGGTGTGTGTTCCTGGCTGCTGCTGCTGCTGCAAGGATCTCTTCTTTCCAAACCCAATTCTGACTGGAGCAAGTGAATGGGCAACAGAATTCCCACAGCCCAACATTCGGTTCCTCCCACCTCCTTCGGGAGGTTTATCGTAATGTATGCTTCAAGTGTGCATCCATCAAATATGATCTTAAAAGTTGTGTCCCTGTATTTACTGTTTTGGTGTGAAAATGTCCTGTTCCCATTTTTTTCTAATAAAGCTGGACGCTTTGGACTATGTGTGTACCAAGTGTTGTTTTTTTCAAAGTCATGTGGAAGTACCCAGAAGTACCTATATATTGCTGTGAATGAGGCTCAAGCAACTTCATGCATATATAATGATAAAACTTAATGTAGAACTTTTAAAATAGATTTAGAGATTTAAGGATCTGAATGGGAAAAGTGGCATCCTCTCACCTGCAAGTGTGTCTTCTTTGTTACTATGCATAAAGGTTTGCTTATACCAAGATGTACCTAAATCTAGAGTTTAGTTATCAAGAACTACTCTTATTTGGCTAGTGAAACACTTTTAATTTTTTTATATTGTTAGGGAAATGACAGCTTTTTCTAGTGTGCAGCTTTTAAAACTTGAGTGCTTGGATCCAGCAAGGCTGATCCAACATGGAAATATGTTTCTCCCTGTGGATTTCCTTCTGAATTTGGGGAAGAGGAATGCCATACCTAGCACCTGGGCTTGTGTACCTAGTGTCCTTTACTGAATCAGGGTGTACATGCACCAGCTGAACAGATAGCACTTCCAGCTCTCATAATGTTGGTAGCTATTTTTGGTGTATTATTTATTTTTATTTATTAAATTTATATCCCGCCCTTCCTCCCAGAAGGAGTCCAGGGCAGCAAACAAAAACGCTAAAAGCAGTCTAAAACATCTTAGGACCCTTCCATGCGACTGTATAATCTGCAGTTTTACAGTTTGTGTCCTCATTAATTCACTGTCGTCCATATGAGGTTGTAAGGTAGTATGGATTTTCATGTTCACAAATCCACATTAGAAATACCACCAAAAAACTGACGTGCTTTCCTGTATCGATAATCAATCGCATTAATGTTTGTGTGCTCGGTATGCAATGCCATGGACCTTTCTGTAATAGGCGTTCCATGGGCGTTCCTCTGTCATATGCCAAGCCCCTGTCTCCTTCCCACCCAATAGCACACCCACAAACCTGTGGATGCGTGGGAATTAAAAAAAACACGTTTCTGCACTCTTCTGAAAAAGCATGCAAAAAGCAGATGACTGTTATGGACCAATCACTGAAAAGGGGTGGACTTAGGGGAGTGGCCAATGCTAAAGCAATTTAGAAAAAAAAAGCCCACACATATGGATGGTGGATAATCAGGTTTTCACAATAATCCAACCACAAACAGAACATATATGGATCTTGAGGCCACCAATCAAATATGGAAAATATGTATTTTGTGGTTAGGTATGGATAGGCCTTTAAAAACAAAAGGCTTTAAAACATATTTAAAATAAACCATTTCTAGGTACCCTTTCTTCTTTCTGCTACTCAAGTGCTGAGCGCAGCTAAAGCTGATGGCACTGACTGTCTCTGCAGTGAGAATCCCCTTGTGTTGCAGCAGTATCTCCTCAGTGCACTATTGCATACAGGGATCTCTGGATGCGGCCTGAAAAAGCTGGTTCCTTTTGAGGGATCTTATGCAACAAAAAGATTTTTCTGCCTCTTATAATACCAGAAACTGGGGTCATGATCCAACATGTATGATTAGTGGGAGCTTCAGGATGGACAAAAAAGGAAGTACTTCACACATCAAATTTGCTACCACAATGATGTGGTGATGGCCATTAACCCAGATAGCTTTGAAAGGGAATTAGTCAAATGTATATCTTTCAGTAGTTGCAGATCATGATGGCTATATGCTACTGGAGGATCAGAGGCAATATGTCTCTGAATACCAGTTGCTGGAGAACAACAGTGGGAGTGGGCTATTGTTCATTTCCTACTTATGGGCTTCCCAGAGGCATCTGGTTGGCCATTGTGTGAAACAGGATGCTGGACTGTAGGCCTTTGCTCTGACCCTCATTGTGCTTCTTATGTCCTAATTGATGATTATGACACATAACCTGCATATCCTTGAATGTTAAGGCACCCTCATGCAATTTTAAGAATAGGGTCATGATCCTGGCCCTCCCATATGTCACTGTTGGTGGCTTTGCAGACCTCCACATGGTGGAGGCTGAATATCTGCAGTGAATAGTGTGCTCTACTTGTGTAGGCTCCCCAAGCGACTTAGAACATGGAAAGACCAGGATTCTAAATCATGGAAACCTCCACACAAAGGCTTCACAGCATGATGGAAATCAACCTGGTGGCAGGGCCAAGGGGATCATCTTCCGTTCTCCCCTTCATGTAATGATTAGCCCGTATCGAGACATTATTCCTCCCATGGATGATGTGTTGAAAGTTCTTTGGGGTGAGCCACCAGGATCTGAATAGAAGCAGTTCCTTTGCTAGATTTGCCCAGTGCCATTGTGTGACTCCCGTATTCTATTAACAACAAACAACAATCTTTATTCACAGTCAACCGACCACAAGTACAAAGCATAGTACTGTATTAAAGGATAAAACTACTTAAAAACAAAAACTGTGGCAAACAGCAAAAGCAGTTCAGTTAATTACCGTTCACAATCTTACAGGGTCTGGTCAAAATGGCCAAGTTCAAATATTTTGCTACTATTAAAGTAACTGTGAAGCGGGTATTGTGCCAGTGTGCAGAGAATTCATAGAATTCTGGGTTAAGAGGGTTTAGCCTTCTTGGAAAGGGGTTGGCTGTTCTTGGTAGCTCAGGTTTCCCTCTTGTGAGTCAGATAAAAAAGCCAGTTTTGCATGATTGTTGCCAATATAGTATTTACTTTTGTCACTTAGCCTGGATGCCCTAAGTCCACTGCTCCACCCCCTTTAATCGCAAAGAGATTTGTTGAGATTTTGGCTAGAATGGATGTTCTCATTGCTGCCTTAGAGTGAAAAATTCAGGAAGTATATGAACTGCCTGTCAAGTTTTACCATGTTCTCAGTTTGAGAGGTAAAGATTGAAAATGCAATTGCTAAAGCCTTTCTTGGGCTTTAGTCAATCGTATGCATCCCTTGTAATTTATAGGATATTTAACTTTTCAACTCTGCTGTGTGTCCCAGTATCTTGCATGAAATTTAAGAGGAACTTCGTGAAAAAGGACATTAAGATCACATCTTCAGGCCCCTTTCTTTAACAAGAAAAACTTTTTGTCCTGTACTTTCACATTTTAGGCCCTCCTTGGGTGAATACACATTTGTCCGCACATCATAACTGAAATTAAGTCCCAATTATAGGGAGAAATAGTGATGACTTATATACAAGAGACCTCTGTTTTCAAAATATTGAGTATATCACTTGAATGTTGCAAGGCCCCCAACTGCAGTGTGTATGTGTTTCAAATTTGTCTTGTGTAATTAGTTCTCATCAAGCACTAATGTTCTTTCCTTCTTATTCTTTTTTTCTAAATTGGATTCCTTTTCCTGAAAAATACTTACGCCTCTATGTTTAGGTGTAAGATGCATCCCACATAACAGTGGTTCCCAAACTTATTTTCCCCGCGGACCACTTGACAATTGCTGAGAGTCATGGTGGACCACTTAATGACCATATTTCCACAAACACTGCCCTACTGGGAATGTGTCACAATTCTTAAAAAGAATTTCTGTTTTCCAGGGACAGCCAGGTCATGTCCCAAAGATTTGCATAGTTATAGGGAATGTTTCCCTTGCCATTCCATTATTCAGTTAAAAACCATAGATCAGTGGTCCCCCAACCTTTTCCCCCATGGGCCACTTGAAAATTGCTGAGAGTCTTGGCGGATTACTTAATAATTTTTCTGCCTGTTGTAGCAATTGTAATGTATTTTGCTGGATTCTGTATGATTTTTATTTGTGTTTCAATTGTTTCTTTTATATGTTGTATTTTATTGTATTACAATTTGGATTCCATAGAATTCCATATAATAAATAAAAATGCAGTTAAAAACAGTGTGAATATTTAATGCAATGGATATGGTATCTCCTGTCTTCAACCACACATCCACATCCACACCACAGACCACCTGAATGAAGCCTGTGGACCACAGTTTGGGAACCCCTGACCTATAAGGAAATATTTTTCAATCTGTTTCAAAAGATCTTGATTTCAGATAGAAGCATTCTTATCTATCTTTCTTTTTTTTCTTAAACTTGCCATTGAGAGGTTTATACGCCTGTAATAGACTGAGAAGTGGGGACAGAGCTGATTCATGGAGGATAAGGCTTCAGTGGCCACTAGCCATGATGGCTATGTTCTACTTCCACTGTCAGAGGCAACATGCCACTAAATATCAGTTGCTGGGAATTGCAGTTGGGGAGGGTGCTGTTGCACTCGTGTCCTGCTTGTGGGCTTTCCATGTGCATTTGGTTGGCCGGTGTGAGAACAGGATGCTAAACTTAGATGGGCCTTTGGCCTGATCCAGGAGGCTGTTCTTGTGTTCTGTGTTGTAATTCTTCTCAACTATGTTCTGCAGAGTAGCAATGAGCCCATTACTTGCATTTATTTTGTTGCCCTGGTGTCACTAGCTCCAGGTAGGTGCCAACTGTACCTGCAGAAGAAAGCAGCAAGAGATGGCTGGCTATTAGTTTGCACATGGAGCACCAAATGACCCCTTGATTTTTTTAGATATAGTCTACCCCAGGGATGGATAACCTGTTGTTGCTGAACTACACATCACATAATCCTTCCCCATTATGCGTCAGGATGCTGGGAGTTGGAGACTGTTTTGTTTTATAACATTGTATCAAGCTGTGGTTATCCTGCACTTCCCAGTTCATTTTCCCATCACTTTCCTTATTGCACAAAGTTCGAATTGGGGTGTGTGTGTGGATTTGTTGCACAAGAGCACAAAATCAACTAATTGTGCAACCTGAACTTGCTGTATGCAGTTGAATCACACCTGAAAGTGTCAGTCTGGAAGTGCCCATAGAGATGTTCTGGGAGGCAGTTCCTGGCATGTAAGGGTCAGTGTGATGTTCCTATATTAATGTATATATGGTAAGTGTTGGTTGTTTAGAAGATACATGGTAAGTGGAGTGAAAGAGGGGGAGTGAATGGGCAGTAGAATGCGAGATGATTGGCTGAGTGTTTAAAATGGCTGAATGTATAAAAGGAAGAGTGAGAGTGGAATCAGGGGGGGAGAAGAGAACTGAGTGGGTTGCTTGGTGGGGTTGGAGAGAGTGTTTTACCAGGAGAGAGTGGAGAAGGAGGGGGGTGGAGTTCAGATTAGTATTGAGTAAAACCATATGCTTATGTGCCTTAAGAAGAAATCTTGTTAATCTTGTTAGCTTTGTTATCTTTAATAAATACTTAATTTGGTTTACCAAAGGCCTGATCCTTGGCTGGGGTTTCACAGACCAGACGGGAGGGTAAGGTAATGACCAAGGCTGAAGGGGAACTGTAACAAATGGTGGCAGCGGTGAAGAGAATAACAATACCAGTATTCAGAGTCTCTGGGAATACTAGTATTGGGACGTTACTGGTGGTTGCCTAGCAGGGGGATCTGTTGAGATCTGTGCTAGAGTGGGGAGAGAAACCATAAGAGAGAGCGGTCCGGACTGGTGGAGTCCCTGGTGGTGCCAAGAGACAGGCAGTAACCACGAGCAGGTAGGAACCTGACAGGGAGAGCCAGGGAAGGACGCCTCACAGTCAGCAACTGAGAAAGGGTGGAGTCATTTGAGGGAACAATGAGTCCCACAATTGGTTCTTGGGGGAAGGGAGGCGTTGCCAGACAGAAGCAAGTCAGAAAAGCCCATGCATTAAAAACAAAGCACAAGATGGCTCAGAATACTCTGGAAAATCCCCATGACCATGGCTAGCATTAGCTGAAGCAATTTGGAAATTCAAGGGGGACCTGTGGAGGATGGAATGGGAATTCTGTAAAACAATGGTTCCCAAATGTTTTCTCCCACACACCACTTGAAAATAGCCAGTCGTCTTGGTGGACCACTTAATGATTTTTCTACCTGTTCTAATGTGCTGTGCTAGATGATGTATGATTTTTAATTGTCTTTTTATTGTTTCTTTTATTTCTTATATTGTTTATTACAATTTGCATTACATAAAATTCAAATTGAAGTACCATAAAATAAATATAAGAAACAAAAGAAGCAACAAAAATACAACTAAAAATCAGTATGAATATTTAATGGAGATTATTATTATTATTATTAGAATTATTAGAATTTATTACCCAGCCTTCACCCAAAGGTCCCAGGGCAGGTTACAGCGATTTTAAAACACATAATTAAAAACAGTTAAAAGCAACCTAAACAACATGCCATGGAGCACGTGAATGAAGTTCAGAGACCACAGTTTGGAAACCCTTGTTGTAGAATTTAAGATGAATAAATTCATCTGGAATGTGATGAAGTGCCAAGTTTGGGGTAGGGGGCTGTGGGGTTTAGTTTCCTATTGGACAACGGCAGGTTTGGGGCTCAGCCTCTGCATGGTGGTGCCAGTCTGGCATAATGCTGTGAACCCAGTACACATATACAATGAGCAGAAATAAGGAAATAAATAAATCAGCAGCAGCATGTCTAGTATGGACTACACAGCATCTGCATTCAGTGTTGTTTTGCAATTGATGCCAAAGTGTGCCAAGGAATATTGTGACACTTTGTGAGTACTCTTTGGTGGGCAAGGGTGCCATAGCTCTGTATCCGCCCAACTGTTACCAGGGTAAACTCTCTCTCTCTCTCCCTCTCTCCCTCCCTCCCTCCCTCCCCCTCCCTCCCTCCCTCCCCCCCTCCCCCTCCCTCCCTCCCTCTCCCTCCCTCTCTCTCTCTCTCTCTCTCTCTCTCTCTCTCTCTCTTTTAAAGGCAACATGTACTTTGGCTGAAATATTAATAGAAGTCATTTGGCATCCCGATGTAGATGCAGGATATATTTGCCTGCAGAATGCAGTATTTAACATGTGCACGCATACGTACAAGGCACTTATTGGGGGGGCGGCGGATCTCAACTGTCGTGTGTAGAAGCAGCTAATCCTCTATAGTGCACCTGCTATCCAGAGCTTTGAAAAGTTACTTGTTTGAACTACAACTCCCATCAGCCCAATCAGTGGCCATGCTGGCTGAGGCTGATGGGAGTTGTAGTTCAAAAAAAGTAACTTTTCCAAGCTGTGGCTATGACTATAATTGCAACCAGTACAATAGTGGATATGAAGACATGTGAAGGCTGGACTGAATCATCAATCTAAAGGTTGTGCAAATTGGTGGTAATCTGATGATCATTCTATAAGAGGATGGTGACTATTTCCTTGGCTACAATTTATATGATAATACAGAGCAGAGTAGGAATGTGGCAGATCGTAACCCTCACCTGATTAAACTATTAGACCTCAGTGAAGCTAAGAAAATAACTGGTCAGGGTTTTATTTATCTGTTGGATCAAATGTCTTTAGTTGCTTGATTTAATAGTTTGTTGAGAACCTGAAATTAAGCTGCAAGTCTCCACATGTCAAGAGTTGTTTCCTAGCTACACTGATGTCATTAACAATTAGATACAGCTCTCTCAATTTGGCTCCGAATCTTGCAGCATTGTGTGATGAAATGGCTTCAGAGTTCAACATAGATTGGGCATCTAATGTAGCTGTAAAAACTCTTTTTTCCTCAGCTCTCTTACATTGCTTTGTGGGCAAATGCTTTCTTGTTTGGGTTGAATCTCAGTAGACGTGACTAACTGGACCCATTGAAATAAGCAGACTTAGTGGCTTGGGTACAACTTTTTGACATGGTTGTAATGATCCAGAGATATTTGTATGTTGAAATAGGAAGCTCACCCGCTGCTGCACCCAAGGGACTCTCATACTGAAGGATCCCATTGTCATTGGAACACACGTTGGGGAGTGGGTGAGGTTTAAATTCATCCCCACCATCCTACTCCCAAACAAGTAATAGGAATAGCATTACCAATCTGTCAGTGCAAGAACATTTCTGAGTGCTGACCCCTTTCTCTCCCCCCCCCAAGCTCCATTTTATATTGCTGGATCAGAATGTTTGAAAGCACCCCATTTTTTGAAACAGACTTTAGGAGCAATCCTCTTATTCATGGTTAATGGTCACGTGTAACTACAGAACCCGGTAGAGGAGTTGCAGGGCACATTGGAATGATCTCCTTGACAAGGTGCACCTGGCGCCAACACTGTTACCTTTTCGGCACCAGGTCAAGACTTTCCTCTTCTCCCAGGCATTTTAGCATGTGTTTTATACTGTTTAAATTTTTAAATTGTGTTTTAAATTGTTTTTATAAGATCTGTTTTAAATTGTATTTGTTTTAATGTTTTTAGTTACTGTAAACCGCCCAGAGAGCTTTGGCTATGGGGCTGTATGCAAGTATAATAAAATAAATAAATAAATAAGTAAATTTGCACAAGAAAAACAAATGTCCAGGGGAAAGGGACTGTATCATCCTGCTTTTGATTCTTGGATAGCATCTGCTCCAAGCCATTATATTCACTTTTGTAAAAACACACACTTTGGTCAAGCTGAAAGTGACAAACTTAAAAGTACAGAAACGCTTTGGTTCTAGTATGAAGTGTAAGATCTAAAGCGTCTCTTGTATATACTTGTTTGCTTTGTGAAAGTTTTGAAAGCTGCACATAGGTTTTTGCAAGAATTTGCAGTTGTTATGACAATCTAAATCTTCAACATGAAATGAAATTGAAGTTGAACAGGACCAGTTGATCCCTTTTCACACCTTCATTTCCATACATAGACTGAATGCATGGAGGAGGAGGGGGGTCATGCTGGCTGACTGGCCCTGAACCCAACCTCCAAGCATCCATTTGTCCAAAAGTGAGAATGGGAGTTCTGTATATAGGAAGACTTTATTGTTGTTGTTGTTGTTACTATTACATAATAATGATGATGATGATGATTTATTAGATTTATTAGTCGCTTATTACCCAAAGGTCTCCGAGCAACTTACAACATTGTTAGAAACCAAAATAAATAACCAAAACAATAAAATAACCACCACTCCCATAAAGCCATAGACAGCTTTGGCAGCACACTAATACAAACATCATTTTAGCCTATCAGATACCTGGGGAAAAAGATAAGTCTTTACCTGGCACTGCAAAGATACCAATGAAGTTGCCAGGCAGATCTCCCTGGGGAGCATATTCCACTGAAGGGGCTTTCTCCTTTGTAACCACCCTCAGAGCCACCCTCAGAGGGGAGACCTGGAGAAGAGCCTCAGAAGAAGATCTAAGGTTCTAGGTAAGTTCATATTGGGAGAGGCATTTCAAAAAAGATTGGGGTCCTGAGCCATAAAGAGCTTTATAGGTAAAAACCAGCCCTTTGAATTGGGCTGGGAAGCATGTAGGCAGCCAGTGTGACTGGAACAGAATTTGTGTTATATGGGACTTCCGGGAAGGGTGACTTAGCCTGTGCCTGCTTTTGGGACGGGCTCCCGCCGCAAAAGAAGCTTATTCAGATATAAATCAGTCAAAACTTTTTTTTTTGACTGATGAAACTTCTCCCGGGCAGGGAGAAACGAAGAGATTAACCTCAAAGCCTATTTTTGTTGGGAGGACTAGATTTCATTGATTTATGAGACGTGGTCCAGCCGACAAAGGAGGACGGATTTTCAACAAGCTCTATCTGATAAAGCGACACGTTCATCTTTTCTTTAGAGAGAGAACGGACTAACAGGCAAGCACCCTTCTTTCTATATTTTTTTACTTGACTTAAACTGTTGCAGTAAAAGGAGATTTGCCAGATTGATCGGCTTTGGACATCTTTCCGGTGAGCTATAACTCTTCTCTGCTATGCACTAATTAACAGCTTATCTCTGTTTTTGTTGCAAAAAGCTGTCCTGGATTTGCATTCTAAAGATATACACAGAAGAGAGATTTCTATTCCTGATTTCTATTCTGAAGAATATTATATTGTCTGAGACTACTCTCTTTTTGGTTTATTTTATTTTGACGAATCTGTTTCCTGACGACGCCATTAATTGTTTCGATCCTGGGAACTACATTTTGTTTTCCTAAGCATAGTGAGATAAGGCTGGCTGTTCTGTTTATACTGTGATGTCATCAAGTTTGGAGTATTAACCCAATTGTTGCTGAAATAAGAAGTGGTTCTCTTATATTTTTCTTTTAAAATGGCAATCAAGAAAGTGGCTGAGAATCTGGAAGTAACTAGGTTTCAGAAAATAATGGATGAGATTGAGATAACGAAACGAACCCTGCGACAGGGTTGTAAGGAGCTGAAAATTGAATTGTGTAAAATGATCCAGGAGTTTAAAGAAATAGGGGTCCCTGTGAGAGAGGAGACCCTGGAGCCTGGAACAAACGTGGAACAGGAAAAAGATTTGGAATTTATGGATTTTAGAAATAAAATCTACTGTTTGGAATTCAATGTTATCTCTGAAGAAATTAATGAAGATATTAGAGATAAAGTTATCAATGGCATGGACAATCTTCTGGACTGGAATGATGTGATGGAGCCTAATATAGAGAAAACCTATGGAATTAACTGCAGCCATGTGACAAGGGAAAAACTTTCAAGAGATGAGCCAGTACATTTTGTAAAAAAGAACAGAGATATGATTTTACTGCAGTATTCCAGCAACCTATTCAGAATGGATGGCAAGAAAATATTTGGGATAGAGGAAATTCCCATTAGACTCTTACTATATGACTATGGTTATGACAGCAAGATTATTACGGAATACTGAGAATGGAAGATTGGACACTGAAATTACTGGAGTTAACAAGACTATTGAAGATGGAAGATGGAAGATGGAACTAATAGGGATAATAGAATAATGGCTATTGAAATTATTGAACCTAACAGATTCTGATGAGATGGATTAATCGAAATGTTTATTTTGACTATGGTTATGACAATAAGATTATTATAATTATTAATGAGATGGATTAATCGACATGCTTATCTGGAGAAAAATTGATAGATATATTTCTTAAAGAATTGAAACCTCTCTTTGACTTTTTGTGGAAAGAATAAAGTAATGTTTATGAGATTTGATGATTAAGTAAGATAACTACTGGAGGAAAGTGATTTTATAATATGATTTAAGAGACAGGATTGTTATACATTGTAGACCTATAACTGATTTGATCTGTGACAAATGGGAAGTTAATATTTCTATGGTTATGACAGCAAGATTATTACGGAATACTGATAATGGAAGATTGGACACTGAAATTACTGGACTTAACAAGACTATTGAAGATGGAAGATGGAAGATGGAACTAATAGGGATAATAGAATAATGGCTATTGAAATTATTGAACCTAACAGATTCTGATGAGATGGATTAATCGAAATGTTTATTTTGACTATGGTTATGACAATAAGATTATTATAATTATTAATGAGATGGATTAATCGACATGCTTTTCTGGAGAAAAATTGATAGATATATTTCTTAAAGAATTGAAACCTCTCTTTGACTTTTTGTGGAAAGAATAAAGTAATGTTTATGAGATTTGATGATTAAGTAAGATAACTACTGGAGGAAAGTGATTTTATAATATGATTTAAGAGACAGGATTGTTATACATTGTAGACCTATAACTGATTTGATCTGTGACAAATGGGAAGTCAATATTTTACTTTTTATTTTTTTTTGTCTAACTATTTTTGATTTTGTTTTTTGTCTTTGAATGTTTTATGGTTTTGTTATGTATGTTATATGAAAATCTGAATAAAAATTATTGTAAAAAAAAAAAAAGAATTTGTGTTATATGATCTGTTCATCTTGAACCTGTCAACTATCAGGCAGACGTATTTGGCACTTACTGAAGCTTCCAAACCATTTTCAAAAGTAGCCCCATCATAGCAATAATCCAATTTTGAGGTTACCAGAGCATAGATTACTGTAGCCAGGTTATCCCTGTCCAGATAGGGTCACAGTTGGGCCACCAGCCTAAGCCAGTGGAAGGCACTCTGTGCCACTTAGGCCACCTGTGGCTGAAGTAACAGCAGTGGATCTAGCAGAACCCCAATCTACAAACCCATTCCTTCGGAGGGAGTGTAACCCCCATCTAGAGCAGGCTGCACACCACTCAGCCAGTCAGAGGAACCACCCCACCAACCGTATCTCAGTCTTGTTTGGATTAAACTTCAGTTTATTGGCACTCATCCATTCCATTATTTCAACCAAGCACTGATTCAGCACATCCACTGCTTTACCTGCAGAAGATGAAAGGAAGAACCCTTATCTACGCATTCAGCCTATGGGTAGGGACAAAGGTAAAAAGAGAGCTTTACCCATTACAAGTGTGTGTACATGGAACTCATTAGATGTCCTCAAGATGATGTTGGGACTCTGGTTCCCATCAGGCCAGCCAGCATAATCTGAAGATCACCAAGAGATAGGGAAGGCTATATTTGCTGCCCTGGGCTCCTGCTGGGAGGAAGACCGGGATGGATATATATATATATATATATATATAAATAATATAATAATATAATAATATAATAAAAACCTCTGTTTGGTTAATCACAATTACGTTTATATATATTTTAGGTGATTAACGGAATCCTTATAGGGATCCAGAGCAAGCTTGAGTGAAGTTCTGTTTGTTGCTTTCAAAACTGTCTTATGCTGCTGGATCTGCTGGCATCTCTATCGCTGTTATGGAAAAGTCCAACAGGCTGTGACCCTCGATGTTAAAATGCTTTGCAACTGGTTGCTCCACTTTTTTTGTCAAGTTTGCTGACTTGTGGTTCCTGAAGCATGTGCGTAGGTCAGTTGTGGTCTTTCCTACATATTGGATATGACATCCTGGTCTTTTGCACTCGATGATGTAAAGTATATTGCAGGACCTGCAGGTGATGTTCTGTTTGATGTAATATGTCCAGCCTGTCCTAGTGCTTGTAAAAGTGGCTGTCTCCCTGAGGTACACACAGGTGATACAGCGTTTGGAGTGACAAGGATGAGACCCTGGATTGGTGATAGGTGACTTAAGCACAGCTGTCACCCAACAGTTGTTGGACTTTTCCATAACAGCGATAGAGATGCCAGCAGATCCAGCAGCATTGACTAAAAGGGAGAACTTTTGGATTTACTTTCTGGACACATTGGCACCACATGGCCTGAACCTGGAGGACAGTACCACCACTACTTAGCTTCTGCAACTGAAGCCCCTCTGAGCATTCCATCCTCAAAGCTCTATAACTGCCACCTTGGTAACAGCATTTGTATGTTGGCAGATGATGAAGGCGGAAGCTGAAACGTTTTGTTAATATAATAAAAACCTCTGTTTGGTTAATCACAATTATGTTTATATATATATATATATAAGACAGTTTTGAAAGCAACAAACAGAACTTCACTCAAGCGTGCTCTGGAATCCCTATAAAGATTCCGTTAAGCACCTAAATATATATGATCTTGCATCTACATTATCAGTAGTTATGTGTTAAATTTGTTACTTCCAGCTTGGCCAAAAATTGTGTTCGAACAGTAGCAAACATAACTGGTTGGTGTAGGATCATATGTTTTCATGTGCACAAAATGGCAAAGTGTGTGTGTGTGTTCCATGGAAGCGTAGAAAACATGGTGAGCCTGATGTTATGTGGATGCTTTTGCTACGGTCTTGGTCGCTGATCCATGTCATGTGCTCTTATTGCCATCTCCCCTGTCAAAAACTCTTTACTGCCCTTCAGATGCAATTAAATGAGAGGGCTGACTGAACTGAATGCAGGGACTGATTTATTTAAAATTAACTGTCAATGCATTTCAGATGAGCAAAAATCTGAATGTGTGAATGTTCTCATTTTGATTATTGAACCCTTCACCTACCCTCTTGATATGTTGCTTATGTGCTTGATTCCCTTCCTTTTAGGTCTCTCAGATCTTGCCTAGATCTTGTCCTAGTTATGACAAGTGATAGAAATCAGTTTAACATAAAGCAGAAGAAATAACTCTCTTGGAATTGACTTTCATTGTTACATGACAGTCTTGCCAGAGAAGTTCCCTAAGTTTAAGAGTGTTGCCGTTTAAGTTCTGTGGTTCATGCACACATGTGGAGCATGACGTTTCTATCTCACCTAGTGACTCATTGCTGTACTGTTTGGTATCCTCATCTAGGTTAAGGTCCTTTCCCCTTAGGAAATATGTAATGATCTGTACACTTACAGTGAAAGTTGTCAAACACCTCAGGTGCCAACTGGAAGCATGATATACAGAAAGGTCGTTATGGCTCATTTGTAGCCGGACTGCATCTATATTGCTGGTACAGAAAACACATTGACCTGGACTCCTGGCCAATCTTTCTTCTCTCTTTGCATTTATATAAGACTACTGCTGGCACAATGTGTCTACATCTTTAGAATCATGAAGTTACCTTTATGAGGTTTCCCTGTACTTTGTTTGTTTACTTATTTATTTATTAGAAGCTCAGGCTTCTCTTAGGAACATTCTTTGTATCTACCTGTTCCTAGGCAAACAGTCTTCTCTCACTTTCTGGGCTGGTTCATGCAAGCAGCAGATGCTGCCCTTGGCTGATACCTTTTAAAATGGAAAGTCAGATCTGGCTTAAAGTGTGTGAGTGTGTAAAGCATTTTTTGCATTCAAGTAAGCTTAATGTATGCTTGGTAAGCTATGAATTTATTTATTTTTAAACTATGTGTTAGAGAAATATTTTTGTTTCTAGCTTTCTCTTCCTTCCCTTTAAAAAGTGTGTGGGTAGACATTGGTCTGAGTTTCTTCTTGCTAACAGAATGTGATTGTTAAATAATTATTTTTAATGAAGAGCTAATCCCTAATCTTCAGAAGCAAAATGTTGTGTTCTTAACATGACAAAACTGATGCCATGCTTAAAAAAAAGATGGTGATGTTGAAGAACGTATTATTGTGGCACTATAAATCACTAAGCATAAATGAAATTTTATTTACACTTCTTCTTTTTTCTATCACCTTCAGCACATCAGGTCCACCAATTTGGCCAGGAAGCACCTTTTTCAAGAGAAATGGAGCCCTTCTGCAAGGTAGGTAATAGATTCCATGTTTATTCCTTTGGCATCTTCCCCTCCATTAATTCTCTTGACAATTGTCATGATTTTCACAACCTTTCCAGAAGGAAGCTGTAATGGACCCTGCTTTATATATTTTTTAATTCTCTCTGCCTCAGTTTATCAATAACACACTCATGAGCTCAACACATTTTATCACAAAAGGTTATGTGTGCTGTGAAGGTGGCTCTCTTCTTCCTCCCCTCCTCCCCATACTCATTATTGATTTTGTTTCCTCCCATTTATAGCAAAGTCAACAGTTTATGCAGGACAACATGTTCTGGTAACTTTCAATTGTGTTGATGAAGAAAATAACTTTGATCTTTATTGTGCCTGTGCAAGGATAACTCTTGCAGCAATTGTGTGCCAGCTCTATAACAGGAAAAGGTGGTTGATACAAAGGCACAAAGTCTCACCTCTTTGAAATTTGGTTTTATTCTGACTGTGTTTTTCCCGTCTTCAGTACTGGAGAGATGAGATTGGTGGTTAAGAGATAAAGACCTTGGGGGGGGGGTCTGTGTATATCTGAGCTTTGTTTTCCCTTTTTTAGGATAATCTTAACTAGTATATTATGCACTTGTAGCTTGGAAATTGTAACTGATGCAACTTGGAAGAGTTTTCATGTTTTTGTTGTATATGTGCCACATTCTGATTCATAATTGTTGTAATCTGATCTGGATTTTGGTAATCTTTTGGATATAGTGTGTTGAGACTGCTACTGTGTGAAATTTGATTGCACGAATCAAGAGAAGATATCTATCTCTCCCTAACTCTTTGGAGGCAGTAATCGTAACATGTAACCAGAATCTGTCAGTCAGCTATGGCTACATATACAGTTGTATTTAGAAAAGACACTAAGGCTAATTTTCTAGAATTTGTCTTTTATTATTATTTTTTCATAGATTGCATTTGACAAAAATGTGTTGGTATATCAGGTTGTGGTTTTAAGATTATGTAGCACTTTATGGAAACAATTATGCTTAAATGAATTGATGCCAAAGAAAAATTTGAAGGCCAACCTACATACTACCTAATGCAAAACAGCTCCCAGAACAGGGAAATGCCCATGTTTTAAGCAAATGATTATTATCCATATATAAGACACAGTGGTCATGTTTCCAGGTTACCATGTGGGCATTACAGCCTTGGAATGTATGGATATGAGGGGTAGGAGACATCTCTAGGACTAATCATCACTGTTGCTGCTGTTTTTTACTTTAAGCTATTTATATAGTGTTGTTCATCCAAACATTCCACAGTATTTCACGGATTAAAACAAACAACTAACAAAACCATCAGTAAAATAATACAAAACTATGCAAAATAAAACTAAAACAGCTGACCAATGAAACAGCAGTGTGGTCCAGAAACAGCACAATAAGCTATAGCAATAGCAATAGCTGGTCAGCTGACTGCTTTTGAATCTCATTTTACAATCTGTGGCTGGGAAAGTTTTGCTTTAACATTTTCCCTCTCCTGGCCCGTAAACTGGACTGCCTTTAAAGCAGATGCAGGTTTCCTGTGTGTGATCTCTGCAATTCTGGCCAGATTGTTTTGAAAATAGCTGTTTCCTCTGTTTTCTCCCCAGCCCATCCCTCCATACCAAATCAGACCAATGTTTCTAAGATCTTAATCTTTTGTGTTAGGGAATAAATGGATGGTGTAGTACAATTTGGATACTAAATGAAATGGATAGATTTGAGCAGCTAGCTAGGTGAAAATTGGTTAACTACTATAAAATTGTAAGAATCTGAATATATCTTAAAGTAACTGGTAAATTCTAATCATTTTGAGAAATAAGCACATTTGGGCTGTGTTAGTTTAGAATTCTAGTTCACTTGGACTGAAGTATTCAAAGAAGGCTGAATTTTAGCAATTGTAGTTCCCACCATCATAGCATGGCATACGCATGAACTGCCGCCTGTTCAAAAATTTTCACCTTGGTACAACAGTAAGGGCAAAAAAGCCTTGTCTCGTATTGGATCTTATTTTTTGGCAGTCATCTTGACTGTCTTCCTTGAACTCTGTGTCACCGTACAGTAAGTTCAGGGAGGTTCATAGTAGAGGCTGGTTTGTAAGAAGGAGAGAGAGCAGTAGAGAATGCTTTTACCTCTGTTTTATAAAGTAAGTAGCCTCAGGATATTTCCCACTGAATATGGTACGTCAGTATTTTCTGGGAATTATTCAGAATTGCAGAGGTATGGTTCTTTAAAATCTTCCACAATCTTTTTAAGTCCTGCAAATGGACTTCCTTGGGATATTAATATGGTTAGTAGTGTATATTAACATTTGGTGTATTATTTCCTTTTGCATTGCTAATGCAACTGTACTCACATGCATACAAAATGACATTGTTGCAGACTTACAGATCTGTGTTTCCAGTTATTGATTGAAGAGAATTCTTGGCTTAGCTTTAAATAACCACCTGGCGACACCATCATCCTTGTAAAGCTACTTTTCAAGGCCTAATATGCTTAATATATTGACGAAGTGATATTAAAAGAGAAACTGTCAGTGCTAGCTCCTTGATTAAACCTTTGGGTGGGTAGTTCTGTTGTTTTGGGATTACCGTTTGAAGAGTTGTTAAGGCTTTTTTTGTCTTGAGTCCGGGCAGCGACCCTAGATTTAAGCATTTTTGAAAGATTGAGTAAGGCTATGATTCTTTGAACACTTACCTGTAAAAGAACCACATTGAACACAATGAGATGTGCTTCTCAGTAAACATGGGTAGGATTGCATTTTCTCTTGTATAGCTTGCAATTAAATGGATGTGAGTTGTACAAGATATGAAACAGACATGTTCCACGTCCAATGTGATTATGGTCAAGGTAGGCAAAACATAGCTGCAGGAGATGGAAAGTGACACAGCACAGCAAGAACCATGGACAGAACAATACCAACCTCAGCTAGAACTGCAAGTTCCTGTTGATTAGGAAAGGTCTTGTGATAAAATTTATGCCTTGAGAGAGACTTTCTAACACAGTAGTCTTCTGTGTATATGAACCAGCAAGAAAAAGGTACAGAGGTGAACATGGAAAAGAATTTCAAGGAATGTAGAACTGGAACTGATCTGTAGTACATCTAAAATAAATGTTAATAGGGCAAGGCATTTTCAATAGGTCAATATTTTAAGTTCAATGAAAGCATTGGTGTTCTTGTTAAACAGTTATATGTTTAAATATCAAAGGGATTGATTGCCCTTGGTACAGCTGTCTCTTACTTAAATGTATTTTATTTCTCCATATTTGAATGTTAAACTCTTACCACTAGAATAACTGTTTTTTTCCAGTGGGTCTAACATCATCTAGTCAGGTAAGAAACCACCACATGCCTGTGGAGTGACTGACTCTCACCAAGCCCCTTTGCAGCGAATGTTGACTTTTGATTATAACTAATGGCCGGCTATTTGTATTTATTTCACTGTGGGTAGCATGGTTTAGGTAGCATGGTTGTAATTGGAAGGATAACCTGAGCATGCTGTACAGATTCTGTGGAAAGGTTTCAAAACAGCAATATGACTATGTTGTCTTCTTGATTACAGTAAACAGTCAGATTTGTGCATGGATGTGGTGTTTGATTTTAAATGGCTTTTTATTGTTGTTTAACTGAATATACTTTTGTAAGAAATAGCTTACATGAATAATCATAACACTGTAAAACACTGTTATACAGTTGCTAACATAATTTGTTGGTTTTGCCATCAGTGAGTATTCCTGTATTGTATCCAACTATTCCTTTATTTATTTATTTATTTATTTATTTATTCAATTTATATTTGCCTGCTTCCAATAGCTAGTACACACAACTCTGGCTGTCGTAGTTATACATGTGATCAGTTTTCTGTTGCTCAAAGGTATGCTATCATCAGTGTAAGTCAAAAGGATCTACACTTTATGGGGTATCATAAAAATCTGATTTTCCTATAATTTTGGCCTATTGTTTTTTTTTAGTTCTTGGCCAACGGTTATATCTCTCTGTCTTCAGTTTTTAATTAATTTCACCCATAGGTTGTCACCTAGCATTTTCTCTTTCCATTTTGTCTGTTAAAGCATAGTTTTGTTACTTTGGTTGTAACTCTATGCCAAGATATGATTGCATTCTGTCTCTTTAGCAGATGTATCTCAGTTTAGTCTGTTAATGTTGAATCATTAATTTGCAAACATGGTCAAAGAAGAGTGTAATTGGATGCTTCAAGGTACAATTGTAAATTTTAATATAAATTACTGTGGCTCCTTGGCATGATCCAACTATAACATAAATGTGCGAACTCATCCCAGTAATTGAGCAGTTTTGAGAATGTCTACTTCTGTTGTGTAATGCTTTAGTATTGGCAGCATGAACCTGATTGCTGCTTCACTACAATATGAAGTTATTGTAAGTATAGAAAATGCATTTTACTCTGAATGTATGTATTTGCAAATACTTCTATACTGCTGAACATATTTTTAAATCAAGACTGTGAACAACAAAATCAATAAAAACATCAATAAAAACAAATGCCAAATAACTAATCAATGTATCAGATTAATAACTCAGCTGGATCAGGGGACAGCTGCCTTTAGAAGGAAAAAAAAGCCCACCTCAGACTAAAGTATTGCTTCGGGGCCTTGCTGGGAATTTAAATGGCAGCTCCAATCTGCATGATAGTCTTTGAACTACTGGAAAATGAGATCTCAGGGCAGGCATAAGCGATGTGCCCTGCTGGGGCAGCTGCCCGAGAATGCGAACTGCTGACACAAGCCCTTGTCTGGTTTACTGCAGTAACTTGCTGCCAAACATGAGAATGTGACAAAATAGACATGTTTATTTGATATGTAAACATGGCTGTATGCAAATTTCGATATGATGGCAATATACACACTACAGTGCTTGCCCAATAGATATTGGAGATAATACCCTCAATCAGGTCTTTGGTGCAGAACAGATTGGGAGTGATCTGGTGGTGGTGGTGATGGCTTACAAGCTACCCCATTGTCATGACACATGAGTTTTGGATTAGCAGTGACTCTTCCTCCCTCCCCCACCTGCCTGCAGGGCTGGGGGACCTATTAAGATGGTCCACCCCTGGAGATGTATGGACTCTGAAGGATTTCTGAATCATCTGGGGGGATTTTCTGGCATAGCTGATGTTCCTGTAGAACAGCAAGGTGGAGAGGGCCATTGAAATGTTTGCTCCTACTGTGTGGTAGTGATGGTGACCAATAAAGCTTACTTCTCCACTACCGTTGTATCCTCAAAGTACCGTCTAACAGAACTTTTCTGGGCGGTGAGTGGATTGATGACATCTGGCCCACAGGTGGGAATATCAGAATTCTCAGAAGGGGAATAAGGCTTTCATTGGCTACTAGCTATGATGGCTATGCTCTGCCCCTGTGGTCGAAGGCAGTATGCTTATGAATACTAGTTGCTGGAAACCACAGGAGGGGGAGAGTGCTCTTGCGCTCAGATCCTGCTTGTGGGTTTCCCCGTAGGCATCTGGTTGGCCACCGTAAGAACAGGATCCTGGACTAGTTGGACCATTGGCCTGATCCAGCAGGCTCTTCTTATGTTTTTAAGCCTGGTGTGATAAATTTTCAGAGCATTCTGAAGACAAAGTTACTCAACTTCTCTTGGAACTTGACACCACAGCTAGGATAGGTCATGGGGAGGTTTCCAGAGCACTGTCTGGTCCGGCCCTGTGGTTTCCAGGGGAGACCCTTCTTGCAGCCCTGCTGATTGTGTGCCCCATTGTTCAGTGACACAAGGCAGGGCCTTCTCCATAGTGGCAGCACCCCAATTGTGCAACTCCCTTCGTTTGTATGCTTTTTGATATTTAGTGGATTTGGGGCATTTCAGAAGTAGTTGCATCTTAGGAGATCATAATATAGCTACTTTGAGCACAAGGCAGAAACTTTTTTTTAACTAATTTCAAAACACAGCCTGAGTTTGTTTTGTGTATCAGCTGACTCTCATATCCACTTCTGAACGCCTCTGGGCAAAGTTTACTGTCTTTGTTTACATTACCTTGACAACCAATGGGAGTGGTCCATTACTTACTTCAGAGCAGGTCAGGGTGCACCACAAACAGTTAGGTAAGGGTATGTTTGTGCTGCTGCTTGCCTGAAGCCAGGGCTCCTGTCTGAAGTGTTGAGCCAAAAGAAGAAAAACACTTGCTTTGCTGAAATGCATGCTGAAAAATAGTTTTGCTGATGACAACATTGTTCTCTGAAAGTCCTTGCCCAGCTTCTTAGATGTATCAAGCTAAAAGGGCCATGGGACCACAAATAAAATTATATGCTTAGATCATGGGAAAGCCAAGATACAGCAGTGCCTATAGAAATCTGAAATACAGTAATTAAATAGTTTGGTCGCTGGGGCCACATTTGGTCTAAGTGAAACAATGCATTTGTTAGCTTCTTTTCTAAACAGGTTCAGTTGTGTTACTCATATGTGTGATTTGTAACTATGTCCATGGCATACCCCTTTTTATTTTTGCTGCAGATAATTGAAACAAACTGTTAGTTGGCTGCCATGTCCTTTGGTTTTCTGTCAGTAGCTATGACCTGAAGGAAATTGTGATAATGTTCAAGTACACGCATGTCATATGTTTGCGGTTTCCTTTTTTTAAAAAGATAAGCTAAGAATGTTTTTTCTCAAGGCCTGTATGCTTCATATATACTAAAACCAGTGTATTTCAGACTCTTGGTAACTGGGACTTAATTTGTTTCTCTTTGACTAAAATTGGTGTCACATTTCATTCTTATGCTAAAACACACACAGGAATCTTATACTGAGTCAGACCATTGGCCCATCTAGCTTACTGTTGTCTACACTGACTGGCAGCAGCTCTCCAGGATTTCAGCCAAACTTGGAGATGCCAGTGATTGAATCTGGGACCTTCTGCATGCAAAGCAGATGCTCTGCCACCGAGCTATCATCCTTCCCTTCAAGCTATGGTCTTTCCCTTGAACGACTATATTTCTTACTTGGCTCCCAGAACAGTGGGCAGGCATCTCCCGTACAGCATTGGAAAAGCCCTGTTTATTTGCCCTCTCCAGTCATGCAGGTTGTGGGTTACCTTAACATGTGAGGGGGGGTGGGGATGAGCTCTACACCCCCCCCAATGTTTGTATCACCCTCCGTAAGCTGGAGATGACTGTGTGAAGCAGGAAAGCCTCCTGTACTCATGGGCATTTAAAACCCTGGAAAACATGTGGGGAGCCTACATGAGTAGACAGCTCCCCACCTCACGCAGTCACCCTCCAACTTGTGGAAGGTGACCAGAATGACTAGAGGGAATGGAAGCAATGCATTCATTGCCAGACACCACCATGTGTTAAGTTAACCGGGAGTCTGCTTGCTTTAAGAGGGTGATTGTTTCCATGTATTCCACTATCCCTTTAGTCTCATGGGTTAGACCTTGGGGGATGATGCTTCTGGGATTCCCCCACACTGGACTAGATGGGCCTCTGGCCTGCTCTGTATCTTTCTACCCATACCTCAGTGTGTGAAGACTTCCCTATATCCTGGTTCTCTAATGGTACCATGTTCTATGATCTAGGAAGCCTCTATGTTAAAGGCTTCCCTTCATCAGATGTCACTGCAAATGTGCAAACACCTGAGATGGGGTGGGACTGAGAGGACCTGGGCAGTGTTGGCTGCATTGCTGAAAGCATGGCCCATCAGCCCATTTTAATATTCTTTGTCTCTTCATACAAGTTAACGAATGAAGAAATGTAAGGTGTGCAGGCATTGATAGCTTTGGACCTGCAAAACCTGTCATAATGTAAGGGCCCTGCAGGAGCAGGCCAGAGGCCCACCTAGTCCAATGTCCTATTTTCACAGTGGCTAATCAGATGCCTAGGGGAAGCCCATAAGCAGGACTTGGGTGCAATAACACTCTCCCTACTTGCAATTCCCAGCAACTGGTGTTCAAAGACATACTGTCACTTGTAATCCTAAATATTTATGCTGGCATAGTAAATGTCTTTATCAACAGCATATGCTATGTTGTTGTACATCATTTTACTAGTGCTGCAGTCAGTAGCCCTCATCCTAAGCGAGTTACAGCATTTGGGTGTTTTAGCATTTTCTCTGCTGCCTTTATGAAATTTTTCTTAAGCAAGCAGTGAAGCACTGTTGTTGTTTTTAACAGATGAATAGAAAAGTTGTATTTTAGATCTTGGGCAAGAATATCCAACTCCCCTTGCCTCCAGCAATTAGCCAAATAGAGGCTGTTGTCAACACTAGATAGATAAGTTTGTAGAAACAAAAGCATAGTTTATTCAACAGAAAAAAGGCCGCTATTTCTATTTCATTTATAAAAGTCTGTGCAAGGGCATTGCATAAGTGGTGTCTAGATGTCTTTAGTGAGAGCTGTGTGCTGTGTTCAGAAAAACAAAACAGCATTTCCTTCAGGATAAGTGATCTTTTTCTGTCTTTCATTCATCTATATCTGTTCACAGGACTAGAACTGCCAAAGCAATTCGTGTAAGTTGAGCATGTGATTATTTTTCATTAAAAAGGAGCACTATTTTACTTTGATATACCCTGGAATAATAACTTAGTAACAGGGGAATACATTTAGATAATCAAGAAATTTGGATAGCCAAAACTGTATAGTGGAGATTTCTGTCATGCATGAGTGAAGTCAACTTAAGAGAAAATCAAGGACAATTGAAAGGCTGCTGTCAGAACCAAGGAATATGTAAATGAGAGTTGATGCACCTGTTTCTTTTTCACTACAGTTGCATGGCTTTAAAGCCTTGACAGTTTTGAGAGATGTCTTATAGTCTGCCTAAGCAGAAACCGTTTCACTGTGTGTGCATTTACCGAGTGGGGAATTCTCCATAAATGTTCAGTGCTGCTTTCGAAAAATCTTTCTGACTTTGGCTACAGTGATGGCACTCATGCAGTAAAGCTCTAAGACATTAAGACATTCTTAATTCACACTTTGTGTGTGGCGTAGTGGTTAAGGTGTTGGCCTACAACCTGGGAGACCAGGGTTCGAATCCTCACATAGGCATGAAGCTCATTGGGTGACCTTGGGCCAGTCACTGCCTCTCAGCCTCATGAAAACCCTATTCATAGGGTAGCCATAAGTTGGAATTGACTTGAAGGCAGTACATTTACATTACCTGGCTGTGCTAATGCATATACCCAAAAAATTGCTGTGCCCCATCAAGGGCAATTCCAGACAACCTGTTTATTGAGCATTCATTCTGATTTGTTTGCAGGGAGGTTAGATGACGCGTCAAAGCAGTTTTTTCCCCTATTGCTTTCCTTATTGCAAAAAGTCAGATCTTTTGGGGAAGCCAACCTGCTGTGCAGAACCTCCCAGTCAATAATAATTGTGCAACCTGATTTTGCTGATATGTGTCAGCATCCCAAATAGCAACAGTCTGGAAGTGCTCCAAGTTGTGAAGGACATATGTAGGTGTATGTGCATCTTTTTAAAATACTTCGACGCTTCCCTGGCTGCTTCTTCAGACTGTAGCTTTTGAGCGTGGTTTATTGTTGTTGTTCTCTTTTCTTCTTAGAGAGACACATCTAAAACTGTGATTTGGACCCTATGGATGGTATTCAGTGCTAGTCCTACTTGGAGTAGACCCTTTGAAGTTAATAGACATGACTAACTTAGGTCCATTAATATCAATGGGTCTACTCTGAATAGGACTTGGTTGAAAACAACCCCAAGGTAAATGAATGGAAGGAAAATTTACCATCTCCCTCTTACACTTGGAGATGCCTGTGTCCCTCCAGAAGCCTCACTTGGAAGCTCAGGAGGGGCCTCTTGACCAATGTGGGCGATGCTGGGGGAGGAAATTACCCAAGATGGTGCTCCTCCTGATTTTGGGCAGTTCGCAGCTCTCCTAAAGGCCTTCCCGCATTGGTCAGGAGCTGCTACCGCCCTGACCCTCTGGAGAGGCTTTTTAAGGGTCACAGGTGGTTGCAGCGGAGAGAGGAGGGGTCGGGAAACTTTCTTTCCATTCACCATAGTATCCAACCCTTCTCCACTGTGGGTGGGTGTAGTAGCAGCCAGTGTGGTCAGGCAGAGACATTTAACTGACCTCCTGGCAGGGGAGTCGCTGCTATTTACAAGGAGGGAGAGAGGCAGGGAGGGTGGCACAGTGCAAACACACTGGCAGGAAAGCAGCTCACCTGCTGGGTAGTCAGATAAGTGCCTCCACCCCACTATGCCATCTGCTGTTCTGTTCACCCTTGATGGGGGGTACTTGAGTGTACATACTTGACTACAAAAGGTAAAGAAAGCCCTTAATTAAAGATGGATTCACTGGATTCACTTAACATTTCAGTGACTCAGTTTTGGATCAAGTGGTTACGCTGATCATATGTGATAAATTCAAAGTATCTTCAGAACTCTTGCATTTAGTGATAAAAGTGGGAAGGTTAGTATAACAAATGTCTTAAATATCTCTTTAATATCTGTATTTTAATTCCACAGTACTTTCCCGCACAGCTTGTTTACTGTAGGCATCAGTAGAAGAGCAGATCAATGGCAGCTGGTCTATCATATTGGCTAAGAGACTGAACCGTGAATCTTGAAGTCTCCAGCTTGAATGTCGCCTCTGCTGCGTACTCACTAGGTGGCCTTAGGCTAGCCATTCTCTCTCAGCCTCAGTCACCCCATCTGCATTATGGGGGGTAATATGGGGCAGGGTTGTTGCAAGGATTACAACCCCATAATGCATATGAAATTTTGAATACTTGAAAGCTCTGTGCAATATATATTTAATTCATAGAATCATAGAGTTGGAAGGGTGCCTGGATGAGTGACCACCTGGGAACCACATGTATGCCACTTTTGGTTCTGTGATGGAAGAAAGGTGGGACATAAATGTAAGAAAATAAAAATAAACAAAAATATTAACCCTAGATTGTTTTATAAAGCTCTCTGGTTTGCCGAAAGTTAAATACCAGAAGATTTCTTTCATAGTAATAAAATAACAGGTGTCGAGGGAGGCTGCTACTCAGTCATGAGACTGAAATAATTGAGACAAGATTCAGTCCAGATCCTTGATGGTGATTGTGGTGTTTGTTACATTAGTTTCCATGAGACCTGTTCATAAGTTACAAGCCTGGATATGTTGTAAACCCACAACCTCACCCCATCCTCTTCTTCTGCACCAAAAAACTTGCTACTTAGAAAACCTTTACCTGCCATTGTAGCTGTTCGTAATTAGAGCTTCAGGACAGTATTTCAGAATCCTTGCTGCTGTAGCAAGGGATTTACTTTACACTGGCAACACCCCGTTGCTCATGATTATTATCTCATTGTTTTCCTTTTCTCAGCAAAGACAACATCCAAACACAGCCTGTTATTGTTGTGTTTCCTGCTTCTTTTTTTGTAAATAATATTATTGATTTTCAAAATATGTGTTTGCTACCTTTAAGATATTAATATATTGTATTGATCAACATGGACTATGGATAAAGTCCAGTGTCAGTTTGCCCTCAAAAGAGTGTACCTTGCTTTATTTCTTTAACTTTTTTTTTAAATTACTGAAAATCTTTATATCGTCTTCACTCTAACACCACCACCAATACCACCCCAATAAGCATCAGCTATATACATTTTGTGATGGCTGGATTTTAGAGTCCCAATTGGTTTCCAAACTGAAAATTAGTGTTGCTGGCCCAGTTAACATGGGTTTACCATGCATGTACCCCAGAGGGCTGTTTGTCTCCTCCTAGCACATGCCATAAAGACAAAACGTGATGCCTGGCTTAGTGGTATGTCTGAACCAGGAATCTTGGTTTCTTTCACTCCAAAAAAAGCCATGATCAGTAAACTAACAACAAACCTTGGCTGCCAGAGAGGAGTGAAGACTAGCTCATGCACAGTAAATTGTTAACTGTGGTAAACTCTGATGTTCGAACACACTCCATAGCAGCATTCACATGTATGGTTTAGCATGAATGCTTGCTCCCTGGGAGGGGATCACAGCTGTGTGATTTAGTGTATTGTATGAAACCCAGAATCATGGTTAATCTCTCTCCTCCTTAATCACAATCTGCAACCAAGTTTTTTCTTGGCTTAGCTGTCATGCTACGCTGAGCTAAAACGACCAGGGGCAAGCAAAACAAGTATGAGCTCCTCTCTAGGAGCCAGCAGGTTTCTGCAGTCCCAGTAAACCATAGTTTGGCTTACCATCACGTGTGAACCAGGTCAGTGTATGTAATTTTGTTGTATTAAGAATGCAATCTTTTTATTTTCCAAAAAAGAACTGTATAATGAATTTTATAAATAAAATAAGGGTGGAAATGAATAAATGGAATCCAACACACACAAAAAAAGAACTAGGTATAAGAGATTTAAGGTCATATTGCTTGCTGCTATAAAGAAAATGATTTTATACATGCAGTGCCTTACAAAAGTACTTAGACCCTGAGCAGTGCTCTCATATTACTGAATTACAAATGGTATGTTGAAATTTCATTCTGTATTATACAGCCACAAGAGAGGCTGTATACTAGAGCCAGTATGGATTTTTTGCATTCCGCAATGTCAAATTGAAAATACCCCCCATGCCATTCTGTTGCTTCCCATAAGCTCATTTCAAAACAAAACCTTACAAAACCTACAGTCCTGAACTCAGAAACATTTGCTTAACAACTCTCTAAATTTTCATTACAAAACAGTCAGAGAATCGAGAGTTCAAAGTATAAAAAGAGAGAGAGAAAACACCAGACCCCTTTTGGACTCTTTTCTGTCAGAGTTCTCATAATTTGTTGAAATTGATTAAAAAACAGCCATGTTCACAGAGTACCTGTAATCCTATTACCGACCTTGCCCCATACTCTGACCTTCATCTTCTGCAGTTTAAAAGTTTTTAAAATGCCTGGCTGATTTTTAATTAATTTAAGAAATTTTGCATTGAACTGAATGATAGTGTCGGGCATGCTCAGTAAGAACCAACTGTCAGTGTTCTAAAAGCTAGACTCACAGCTGCTTGGCTAATGGGGGCCACACCAATGCCAGACCTTTATTTCACTTTCAGTCATGGCTTCCCCAAAAAAATCCTGGAAAGTGTAGTTTGTGAAGGATGCTGAGAAGAGACTCCTATTCCCCTGACAGAGCTCCAGTGGCCAGAATGGTTTAACAGTCAGCCGCTCTAACTGAAGCTCTGTGAGGGGAACAGGGTGTCTCCTAGCAACTCCCAGCACCCTTCACTAACTACACTTCCCAGGATTCTTTGAGAGAAGCCATGACTGTACAAAGTGAAATAACAGTCTGGTGTGGATGTGGGCAGGGACAGCTTTTGTTTAAATTTGGGTGGGAGGCCACATGTGCCTGCTATAGAATAAAAAGGTGAGGGAAACGCTGAAAAATGATGATACTGTTCACTATGTTTTCCTTTTGGAAAGAAGAGGGGCTTCCCCTCTGCCCAGTGTCCACCCATCCAATCTCCTCTCCTCCCCCTCCTCCTCGCCTCCCTACCCCTCCCACAGGTCACTTTCACCTATCCTAAACATGATTGCACAGAAATAAATCCCATTGAACTCAAAAAGTATGCAAATGATCAAACCCACCCTCCTTTTTCCTCCTTCCTATCCCCTCCCTCTTGCCCCTTCCCTCCCCCTTTCTTTGCTCCCTCCTCCCTCTTCCTCCCCATGGTCAGTTTTACTTATTTTAAGCATGATTGCAGAGGAGTAAATCCCATTGAACTCAATAAGCATGCAAATGATCAATCCATTCTCAGCAAACTTGCACAGGATCCCATTTCTTACCTCCCGGATTAAAAAGCAGAGAAATTCAGTAATAGGCAAAAAACCTTGTGGTTTAAGAATGTACCTATAGCCCCCAGATATTTCTATCAAACTTTAAGAAGCAGGGAAATTGGGCAGCTATAGTGAATGTACCAGGGGAGCAGGAGACCTGACCTCCTTTCTGAGATATTGTACTGCCCTACACATTTGTCAAAATGCAAATACAATTTGGGTTGTTCTTTCACAGTCCAATCCACTTCCTGTGTAGCTTGGAAGAATTTGGTAACATGTGCCTCTGAGCATGTGATCCTCAACAGTAAGGTTTTTATCCTGACAATGTGACAGCAACTTTAATGGTTCACAGGTTGAGGCCAATAGTAAGGTAACTGTGTCCTCGACAGGGCAATTACTTTCACCTGTGTAAACTGGGAGCTTCCACAACACAGGGGTTGAATACTTATGCAAGCAACATGTTTTAGTTCTTTGTTTCTTACAAACATTTCCCAACATAAAACCAATGTCATCTTACAATAATTGATTTTGAGTTTCATTGTTTCAAAATAAAATATCATACAGAACAAATTACAGTGTACCATTTGTAATTCAGTAATATGACAGCATTGGTCAGGGGTCTGAGTACTTTTGCAAGGGGCTGTATTTGTACATTTTTATATGCAAATATTTAAATATTTTATGTTGAGATTTTTGGAGATAATTCATATATTTATTTAAGAAAAGTAGACTGACACATATTTAACACATATTTTTAAAGGTACGATTAGATATAATTGTGATGTCAAAGGTTTTGTATTATTGCAGGAATATTGAAAGGTTTATGTAATAGGATGTGTTGCATTATGTGATATTTAGAGTTTGTAAGGGTGTGATGCTTATATTTATTAAATAAATAATTGACTAATAATAATTACTGTAAACCGCCCAGAGAGCTTCGGCTATGGGGCGGTATACAAATACAATAAATAAATACAATAAATAAAATAATAAAAAGAATAGTATATATAATGAAAGGCATTTAATGAAAAAATAAATTTGAAAAGAATGCAGATACACCACAAGCATGCAAAATTTGCGAAGTATGGAAGACTCAAACACTGCACAATGTTCTAGGCATGTTATATAAGAATAGAATTAAGTTTGTGATACCTGATGCAGAGATTTTTCAGTTCAGTGCACATACTTGTTGCATAAGTAGATTGTCCTTCTTTGCAAATAATACCCTATTGACATGTCCCTTTTCAATAACTGTAGGTGAGAAACTCTTGTAAAGTCATGAAACAACTGGAATGTTATGGGTTTCAGGGCATTTCGCCACTATCTCTTTGCTCTGCAGATAGGTTGCTGGAACCCTTATTTCTACTACATTTTGCAGCCAGATCTATGTTAGAAGCATAACTCTCATCTTATGTTGGGGTGGGGAACCTGCATCTCTCGGTGTTGTAGGACTATCACTCCATCATCCCTGACCATTAACGTAACTGGCTGGGGCTGATGGGAGCTGGAGTCCAACAACCTCTGGAGACCTGCAGGTTCCCCATCCTTGCCTTATTGTGTTTGTGGTGGGGAAGCCATTCCATAAACTCTGCCTGTGGGAAGTGGGATGGGGGAAAGAGGCAAGTAAAAGACTGGGGGAGTAATGACAGGGATAGAGTGGGCCTCAGATTTTGTGCTGGCGGTGGTAGAAACAGCTGCAACTGGCTCTTCTTTCCACCTTCCCCTCCAGGAATCACTGCATTTGGACATAATGATAAACTCTGGCTTATAGGAGCAAGCCTCAGCAAACCTTGGGCCTGTACTCTCCTCGCCTGCTCTCCTCCGCATCTTCTCCAGAAGTAATAATTTCTATCAGGAGGCCAAAGTATTTTAGAAATATAGTTGATAAAGAACAGTTCACAGTAGAATGTAGGATCTTGCCAGATTGGAATAGTAAACCCTCTTCCGTGCAGTTGCATAAACTCAGTTGATAGCATGTAAAAACCCCTTTGCAAGGCAAACAGCAGCGTTTAGATCTACTAGGTTTACTGAGGTTTTTTTATCAGATAGGAGCCAGATTTGTGAATTCTGCCTTGCATGTTATGTAACGAGGAGGGGGTTAGGATGAGGATGATGTCAACAGCTTGATCCTTATCTAATAAACTGATCATTAGGTAAAATCCAACAATTAACTTTTAAGCTGGACACTAAGAGTAGCTTTGAAACCTTTTTAATTTAATTGCAACATCTGTCACTAGAGTCAGTCCTGTAATTTTGCCCATTAGTAATGTGTAATTTTGCCCATTTGCATATATTAACATGAAGATCGGTAACAATTTCACTCTAGAATCACTTTCTAATAAGTGAATTTTGCTAGGTTTCCCCCCCACTTTTCTGACTCTCTTCCTCTCCTCATCCCTAACCCCCCAGGCTTCCACGTTTTCATTTTAAATAGAGTGCTGATAACATGGCTGCAAGGTTGAAGCTGCCTGTGGCAGAGTGACCTGGCGGGTGAACAGCAGTGGGAAATAAAATAGGTAGTTAGTTATGTGTATCCAATGTTACCAAAATGTTTGGGACTTTTGTCACTCTCATGAAAATGCAAAGTTATCAGTTGGTCACAATCAAACTGAGGTTGATGTTGGTTGTTAATGGCACTAGAAATTTTTGCCAGCCTAAAAGCTAAGTGAGGAAAATTGCCCATTACAAGAATTGAAATTGATATGGAATTTATATTGTGTTATTTCTCTGCATCTAAAATGCAATTTGGAACAACATTGTCTAAATGATGGCAGCTTTATCTAAAAGGAGGGGGGGGTGTTTTAAAAGACTGTCAGCCTGCTTGCCTTTTTCTCCTGACTTTTTGCATTTAGTGCACAAGGAGGTTAAGAGCACAACATAAAATTAAAATATAATAATAAAGGCAAACATACCATAAACATAGAGAGAACAGAGGAAAAACATCAGCCAATTAAACTAAAACCAGCAATAAGGAATTAGTCACTCCAGCAGGCCAAAAGCTTGCCTAAAGAAGTTAGCATTTGCCATTAGGGAAGAAGAGTGGTGGTGATCCCCTAGAGAGGAAGTGCAGCCACTGAAAAACACCTGTCCCAAATAGAAAAGCCTTAGCTCAGTGGTAGAGCACATGCTTTCATCAGGTGTCGGGAACCTTTGGCCTTCCAGCTATTACTGAACTATAACTCCCATCACCCCTGGCCATTAGCCATCCTTGCTGGGGCTGATGGGAGTTATACTTCAGCAACAGCTGGAGGGTCAAAGGTTCCCCACACCTGTTATTACATGCAGAAGTCCCAGGTTCAGTCCTTGGCATCTTCAGGTGAAACTCGGGTCTGGTGTCTGACAAGGTACTGTGTGGTAGGAACAGCAGTGCCATCTTGACACAGGCATTATCACCTGCTATGTTCCCAGAATTGAAAGCATGTAAAATGGAAATGGACTCCCTTCAAGTCGATCCCGACTTATGGCAACTTTATGAATAGGGTTTTCATGGTAAGTGGTATTCAGAGGTGGTCTACCATTGCCTTCCTCTGAGGCTGAGAGGCAGTGAGTGGCCAAAGGTCACCTAGTGAGCTTCATGGCTGTGTGGGGATTTGAACCCTGGTCTCCCAGGTTGTAGTCCAACACTCTAACCACTATGCCACACTGGCTCTCAAAAGCATGTAAAAACATTAAGAAAATTAAGGCTTCCATGGTACTGTCATGGAAGCCTTAGAGCAGGTATGGGGAACCTGTAATCCTCCTTGATGATGTTGTACTTCAACTCCCGTCAGCCCCAGCCAGCATGACCTATGGTCAGGAACAGAGGGAGTTGTAGGTCCGACAACATCTAGAGTTCCGCAGGTTCCAATGCCTGGCTTACAGGACCTAGCAGTCCTGCAGACAAAAACTTAATTGTTTCTCTCAAACAAGAACCAAACAGACTTGGGGAACTCCTAATTCCGCCCAGATAAAACTAAGAGTTGTATCCAACCCATGCATACAGAGTTCTGCTGACGCTAAACTAGATAATGACACTATCCACACAAGTATAAACACTATTGCAATCAATATTATGATGGTAGGAGACAACCCAGTTTTATGCTCTGCTGTGAAAGCAATAGCCGCTCTTTCTCCTGTGCTGGGGCAACAGTAGCTATCTATCAATGGCTACTTGGCCCAGACGTGCACCCTCTGCAAACGCTGTCTAAGGAAAGAGAATCTAGAGTCAAGGCTTGGCAATGCTATTGTATATTCTTCACCTTCTACAATACAGCATCCGTTTCCTCACTGTGCATGCCAGTTGTTGGTGTGCTAAACCGCATGTTGCAACTTAACCATCCAAATGGTACAATGCCTAGTGCTCTCTATATTCCCAGGATTAAGAGCTTTTCTGGTATGTGCACGAGAGATGTTTAAGTTCACTTTGCCCTCATGGAGTCTTCCGGAAACTGCACATTGATGAATGGATAAATCCTAAATCTAAAGTCAAAGTGTAATCTTTATGAGCAAAGTATGAACTTAATAAGGCATTGTTCTGTTCTGTTCTGTTCTGTTGCTGGTACTTGGCTGATGCTGGTGCATCTGTTTGCAAAGAGGCCTTCCCAAATTATTATTGACACCAGTGGAAATTGCACGTGTTTAAAGTTCTGGCAGATTTATATAAAAAAGATAAGATCTTGGCTTTTTAGTAAAGAACAAAACTACCAATGGAAACTTACTTAATTATCTGAATGTTCCTATAAAATGGTATTTAGTGGATCACTTATTTACTTGATTATTGCTGCTGTTTTATTCTGAGTAAAAATACAGGAGAGAGACTTCTCAGTTTTACGATTACGTCTGGATTCAGTGAAATCCACACACATCCAGAAATTTCAGGCTATCCAGTAAGCTCTCTGCATACACAGCATTAACATTCAGGCATAGCAAGTAAGGATTTCTTTTAGCTGTTTTTCAGAAAAGTTGGTGTGCTGGTCTGCAACAGCAGAACAACAAAAACATTGGTGTAGCACCTCATTGACTTAGGAGCTTATTGTAGCCTAATTTGAAAGTGCAGAAAGAGAACTGAGAAGATACTTCTCTAATTTGTAGCCCAACCTTCATCACATCAGTGAGATCCCAGGGCAGTTTCCAGCAATGCACAAAATATAATAACGTATAAAATAGAAGTTATTTAAAATATCCCAATTAATAAAAACCCCATATTCAAAGGTGGCTACTTATTTACTCCAAATGCTTGGGAAAGTAGGATAGTTTTTACTTGCCGGAAGAAGCCTATTGAATTGAATTGAAACTTTATTTTTACCCCGCCCTTTTTCCAAACTGGAACTCAGGGCGGCTTACAAATAGAACTACATGTAGTTAAAAACATAGAAAAACATACAATTAAAATACAATTAAACTATGCACAACCTTAAACCGTAAAAGGCACTTAAAAATCTAAAAACAATTTAAAATAATACAAATAATAATATAAAACAACAAAACAAGCCCTGTAAAGCCCAGTCCTAAACACCTTCTATCCCAAAAGCCTGTCGGAATATATGCCATCTAAACATCCAGAGGAAGGGCATTCTGGAGTTAGGGGGCCGAAACAGAGGCGCCCCTCTTAAGCATCACCTATATAGTGGGTCAAGCTTGCAAAGCCTTAGATGAATGGTGTGGGAGACATAGGTAGCCAGTACAGATGCTGCAAAATTGGTTTTATATGACTGCAGCATTTTGCACTAGCTGCAGTCTCCAGACTTTCTTCAATGGCAGATCAATGAAGAACTCACACATACTAGCACATTGTTAACATAGACTCTGGCTTTGGATATCCCACTATGTATATATGCGCCAGTTCATAAACAAATGTGTTTGTGAAGCTACCACAGGGCCATTTGGGGGATTATGTAGTGATTATTTTAATGTTGTCACACATAGCAAGCAAGTGACAAGATTATAATTTACCTGCTGGATTTTTTTAATACATTTTCCTGTGTCCATTTTCCCACTTGGTGGTGAAAGAGAGAAGTCTTGTTCAGGTGTTATGGCTAAGAGCAACATGTGAGTGCAGCCATACTGAAAAGTCTTGTCATCAGTGGCTGGGAGGGAGCATATGATAGCTTCCATATGATCTGGAGCCCTGAGGCATATGCATGAAGGCTCCCTCCCTGCAGATGTTTGTGCTGTACAAGTGGGTGCCAGAAAACAGAGCATACACAATGCTAGGGGTGAGCCTATTAAGTGCAACCCCCCTCAGGCATTTGTCTTAGCTATAAATGTAACACCTGAATAGGGCTATTGTTGCCCCAGGCTGTGCTGAAAATGGTCTTGGTGATAAGACAATGTTAAGTGTTAATGCTTGGAGATGCTGGTAACAGGATGGGGATGAATCACATGGCTGCAAACATTACAGGTCAGGAGGGGATCACTTGTCACAGCCTGGGAGCCAGTTCTGACTATCCTCTCCATGACAGCTGTACTGTGTCCAGCCCTCAGAGAGTACAAAGAAATGGTTATAGTGCCCCCAACAGATTTCATAAAGTTGTCACCACCACCTCATCTGCTGTTCTCAGTTTACCTCTGTGTACCTCACCCCTGCGATCATGTGCAGCTGCCTTGCATGGAGTTGCATCATTGGTCCATCTAGCCCAATACTCTGCCTAAAATGGCGGCAGCCATTCAAAGTCTTGGGCAGAAGAGTTGCCCAGACCTACAGCGAAATGATCTTTTAATAGGAGAGGCCAGTATTCTAACACTGAGTTTACTTCAGGGGAATGGCAGACTTCAAGCTTGCTGGATCTCCTTTGTATTTTACTAGAACCCCAAGATCCACCAACTAGAGCCAGATGTAAAAGCCATACACTTAAAATTAAAGAACATAGCACCTCTGAGTATGGTGCTGCTGAGCACAGGGATATGTCCTGTGTCCCAGAACTAAGCTGAGCTTACAGACTTTCCACATGAAAATCAATTTCTGGTTACCTGAGCTTTCATCACTTCAGCAATCTAATTTAGGGGAGGGGGAATTGTTACTATTTTAAAAACAGTTTGGTGTTGGGAATCCTTGCTGATCTACTAGAAATCCCCCGAGATCTGCTAGTAGATCCTGATCTACCTTCTCCCCACCCCTGGTCTGCTTTATGCATCCAGCTGAGCAGGCTGTTGAATATGAAAGCTCACACTAACTACTGTTTGTGTATGTATATATTTGTGCATGTATGTGAGTATGCACAAGGGTGCTCAATGAAATACTTGCAATCAAGTCTGGAGTGCAGAGTTATGCTTTGATTATAGCAGAAAACATCTAATATAGGAAGAAGCAAATTTGTCGACCAGTCAATATATGTCTCTAGGTGTTTTGTGCAACATGATATAAAAAGGCCAACCATCTTTTGTACTTGGTTTCTCTTAATGTAATTTCCTTCGATAAAAGAATAGAGAGCATGTTGTTGGGAACATTTTGCTTGGCAGCACACAGAGAAGAGAAGGGTTTTTTTTATTACTTCTCAGCTCCTTCACACAAAGAAATATTGTTCTGCTTTTTATTTTTTTTATTTTTTTTATTTTGAAAAAAAGCATAGTTACAAATGCCTCCTGTCACAAGCCATTTAGCATCCTACCATTTTGATACAGGCTGTAGTTGATACTGCAGCTTTATGAAATTATTGTACCAGATTCAGTGAGCAAAAACTCTTATTACCATAGGCTGTGTGTTTTTCTTTGTTTTTTTCTTAGATTACAGTTGTTTTCTAAGTACCGTTACTTGATTTTAAAAAAAATATCTGAGTACAATTGGACACTGGGGCTACAAATTCATCATACATTGACATTTTCCCCTGCCCCAAGAGGCTGTTTTTTAGTAAAGCAAACATTTGATATCATACCACAGAAACAATTTTATTTATTTATTTATTTATTTATTTATTTCATTTGTATACCGCCCCATAGCTGAAGCTCTCTGGGCGGTTTACAACAATTAAAAGCATTAAAAGCAAATATACAAATTTAAAAACACATTTTTATCAAAATAATTTAAAAACACATGCTAAAATACCTGGTTTCTAGTAAGATCTGTAGGCGTTTTCAAGGCTCCGAGGCATCTGAGATCATACACATAAAAAGGCTGAGTTCTGTTGTGTACACAGTAGGCAAATTGAATGTGTGAGATGTGTTGCGTTGAGTCAGGCAGTTATTTGTTCCAAGGGTGGCTAACCTGAGGCCTTCCAGAAGCTCCAGCCAACGGCCAGGGATGATGGAGTCCAGCAACGACTTGGGGAACCACAAGTTAGCTGCTTCTGGTCTGCTCTGACTTCCAGATGTACTGACAGCTGGCAACTTGGATAGCTTTAAAAGGGGATTAGACAAATTCATGGAGGAAAAAGCTACCAACGCTGTCATGAAGGCTGTCATGATGGCTATACACTGCCTCCAGTCACGGGCATCTACAGAAATTTTTCGATAAGGGAGTGGAGCAAAGTTAAACACTGAAAGGGAGGAGCAGACTAGTTTTTCACTCACACAAAAAGAATAGTCCCTCTGCGTTTTGCCTCAGATCTCAGATTCTACAAACCAGAGTGGCTGGTTATCCAGCCAGATGGGTGACTAATAAATTTAATAAATAAATAAATAAAATAAATAAATAGATGCTAGAAAACTTACTCTTTTTTTTCTTAAATGAAAGCTGGGAATCTGGGAATTCCGATTCATCCAAGGGGGATAAAGTTTCCCCCTCCCCTGCATATACCCATGTCTCTGCTATCATATGAAGAGCCTGTTGGATCAGGCCAGTAGTGACCCATCTAGTCCAGCATCCTGTTCTCACAGTGGCCAACCAGGTGCCTGGGGGAAGCTCGAGAGCAGGACCTGAGTGCAAGAGCAACACTCCCCCCCGCTTGGGATTCCCAGCACTGGTATTCAGAGGCTTCTGGCCTCTGACAGTGGAGGCAGAACACAATCATCATGGCACTGGGAGCCTTATCCTCCATGGATTTGTCCTCTTTTAATGCCATTCAAGCTGGTGGCCATCGCTGCCTCTTTCCTCAGAGATAGCGTGCCTCTGAATACCTGTCGGAAGGCAGAGCTGGGGTCCCAATCCCGGGGAGCTGGATCCCGGAGAGTTGGGAGAAGAGTATTTGGATGGATGGCAGAGGGAAGGGGGAGGAACTTCCCCCCTTTGGAGCGAAGACGAAACAGAGGAACTGCCAGTGATAAGGTCGCTTAGCAACGGGGAGCCTGAGCCCTCCCTGGTCAACTTTCTCCCTGAGGGACAGGGAGGGGCTAGGCCAAGATTGTCAGAAGAAGAAAAGGAAAGACGACGTCGAGAACGTTTATGCTTTTATTGTTCAAAGCCGGGCCACGTGGCCAGAGACTGTGGACTGAAAGGGGGGAAAGCTGAGCCGTCGGGAAACTAGAACACCCAGTCCACGTGCAGGCCGGTGGACTGGGGGCAGCATTGTATAAAGGCCCCCCAACGATCCAACCTCCCTCAAAGGGGGTGTTGGTCTTGCCTATTCGGATTACAACTTCCAGAGGAGTGGTGTTTAATTCCACTGCCTTAATTGACAGTGGAGCCTCCACAAATTTTATTGATGCAAAGTTAGTCAAGCGTCATGGAATTTCCCGGTGGAAACTGGACGCTCCCCTAGCTGTGGAGACTATCGATGGGAGACCCCTGAAGTCAGGAGGGGTGACACAAGCCACGGAGGAAGTGAAACTTCAAATCCCCGGGCAGGAAGAGTTCATTTCGCTATACGTGTCAGATCTCTCAAACTTTGAGGTGATTCTGGGAATGCCCTGGCTAGCAAAGTATGAACCCAAAATAAGTTGGAAGGAGGCGGTGGTGTGGTTCACCTCACAGTATTGCCAGGAGAACTGTCAACCTGAAGGAATCAAGAACACCTTAGCGGGGGCAGTGCAAGAGATCGAGCAAGTGACCCTGCCGCCAAAGTATGAAGAATTCAAAGATGTGTTTGATGAAAAAGAGGCAGAGACTTTACCCCCCCACCGCCCTTACGACTGTGCGATTGATCTAGTTCCAGGAGCCAGCATCCCATCAGGGAGAATCTACTCTCTCACAGAGAATGAGAGGGAGGCCCTGAAGGAATTCCTGGATAAAAACCTGAGGCGAGGATTCATACGCCCCTCACAATCCCCTGCTGGAGCGCCACTATTGTTTGTGAAAAAGAAGGGGGGGGACTCAGACCCTGTAACGACTATCGCGCATTGAACCAGATCACCATCCCCAACAGCTACCCGCAGCCCCTGATCTCAGAGTTGCTGGACCGACTGCGCTCTGCAAAAATCTTCACGAAGTTGGATTTGAGAGGAGCGTACAATCTGATCAGAATGAAGGAGGGAGATGAATGGAAAACAGGATTCTTGACCGCTTACGGACAGTATAAATACTTGGTCATGCCGTTCGGGCTTTGTGGAAGGCCAGGAATTTTTCAAAAATTCATGAACGACGTGTTTAGAGACTTGTTGGACACGTATGTAATCTGTTACTTAGATGATATCCTGGTGTTCTCAAAGAACCAGGAAGACCACGACCAGCATGTGAAGACGGTGTTGAAGAGACTGAGAGAAAATCACCTGTATGCTAAATTAGAGAAATGTGGATTTGACCTCAAGTCTCTAGACTTCCTTGGATATCGAATCTCAGCGGAAGGCGTGGAGATGGACCCAGGGAAAGTAAGCTGCATATTGGACTGGGGCCAACCTGTCACCAAAAAGGATGTACAACGGTTTTTGGGGTTTGCCAATTATTACAGAAAGTTCATTCCAGGGTTTTCCAAATTAACAGCTCCTCTGACTGACTGTTTAAGGGGGAAGAAGAAGTTTCAATGGACAGAGAACGCCACCGAGGCCTTTGAGGAGCTGAAGAGAAGGTTTGCTACTGAGCCCATTCTGCGCTTTGCTGATCCGAACCGCCCTTTCGTAGTGGAAGCAGATGCTTCAGATTTTGCCATCGGGGGGGTCCTGCTACAATTAGACCAAGAAGGGAAGGAGCTGCACCCCTGTGCGTACTTCTCTCGGAAGTTAAAGCCTGCAGAGAAGAACTACACAGTTTGGGAGAAGGGGCTGCTGGCCATCAAGGACTCTTTTGAAAACTGGAGACAATACCTAGAGGGGGCCTCTCATCGAATTGAAGTGCGCTCCGACCACAAGAATCTTGAAAGCCTCCAAACAGCCAGAAAGCTGAACCAGAGACAGATAAGATGGTCCCAGTTGTTCACTAGGTTTAACTTCCAGATTACTTACCATGCCCAAGCCAAAAACCAGAGAGCGGATGCCTTATCCAGACAGCCACAATACAAAGAAAGTGAATCCGAGGACCAGCCTCAGTACGTAATCCCGCCAGAGAAATTAACGTTGGGAGTATGCCAGCCTTCATGGGAAGAGGAACTCAAAAAGGCACAACAAGAAGATGCAGACATGCTAAAATATCAGCAGGAGACGGGACAAGGTCAAGACTCAGAAGTAACCTTTCACTGGAGAAATGGACTGTTATGGTTCAAAACCGCCAGATATGTGCCAGAAGGGGAATTAAGGCTCAGAATCCTATGCCAGTGTCATGATTCCATCACAGCGGGACACTTTGGGATTTACAAGACCATTCAGAACATGGCCAAGGACTTCTGGTGGCCTAAAATGCGTCGGGATATTGAGAGTTATGTAAAGTCCTGCTCTGTCTGTCTGTGGACAAAAACACAAACAGGGACACCAGCAGGACTGTTACAACCGTTGCCTGTCCCACACGAACCCTGGAAGGACCTCTCCATGGATTTTATAACTGATCTACCCAAGTCCCAAGGAATGACAGCCATCTTAGTAGTGGTGGATCTACTTACCAAAATGGCACACTTTCTTCCTTGTGCAGGGGCCTTAGAGGCTAAAGAAACGGCCAAGTTATTCATCAAAGAAGTCTACCGGCTGCATGGATTGCCAAACAGCGTAGTCTCAGACCGAGGAACTCAGTTCACAGCCAAATTTTGGAGAGCAATGTGGAAACAGTTGCAGACAGAATTAAAACTCTCCTCCGCCCATCACCCCCAGACAGATGGGCAGACGGAACGCTTGAACGCCGTTTTGGAAAGATATTTACGAAGTTATGTGTCCTATCAACAGACTGACTGGGTATCATATTTGCATTTTGCAGAGTTCGCCTACAACAATTCTCTGCACTCCAGCACTCAACAAACCCCGTTCTTCGCTAATTATGGATTCCATCCTAAAGTCTTTCCAAGCAGCTCAGAAGGAATGCTGGTACCGGCAGCTGAGAACTTCCTTAAGGAATTGCAAGCGGCGCAACAGACACTGAAACAGCAGTTAAACGAAGCCAAAATGGAGTACAAGCGAGTTGCTGACCTGCACAGGAAGGAGGGCCCCCCCCTTCAACTGGGAGACCAGGTATGGCTGTCCACCCGCTTCCTCCAGATGCCGGGCAAATGTAGAAAATTACAAGACAAGAGGGTGGGTCCTTTCGAAATAGAAACTCAAATCAATCCTGTGGCGTACTGACTGAAGCTGCCTGACACGTTTAAAATACATCCTGTGTTCCATCGATCCCTCTTAACGAAAGCCGCCCCTCCCAGTGAGTTACGGCTGGAGGAACCTCCCGGAGCTCCACTCCTGGTAAATGAGCAGCTTGAGTTTGAAGTTGAGGAGATCTTAGATTCCAGGATCAGACGCCACAAGCTGCAGTACTTGATTCACTGGAAAGGCTATGGGGTGGCTGACAGATCATGGGAAGATGCAGCTGATGTGCATGCTCCAGAATTGGTAAAACTTTTCCATCAACGTTTTCCCCACCGTCCCAAGCCAGACAAGGGGAGGGGGGCACAGCCTGGGAGGGGGGATGGTGTCGGAAGGCAGAGCTGGGGTCCCAATCCCGGGGAGCTGGATCCCGGAGAGTTGGGAGAAGAGTATTCGGATGGATGGCAGAGGGAAGGGGGAGGAACTTCCCCCCTTTGGAGCGAAGACAAAACAGAGGAACTGCCAGTGATAAGGTCGCTTAGCAACGGGGAGCCTGAGCCCTCCCTGGACATTCTCACGCCTCCCCCTCTTTCAGGCTCAGAGCAAGAGGGGGAAGAGGGAGGGCTGCTCACAGCAGAAAAGCGGGGAGGCAGTTTACCATCAGCCCCTCCCCTATCCCCCATCCTGGAATCGGAAACTTCAGAAGAGGAGGGGGTGATGCTTCCCCCCTCACTGCGCACACGCAGACAGCTGAAAAGACAGGAGAGAAGGGGGGGAAGGCGGGCAGTACCTGAGGGGCAGTTAAGGAGGAGCGAAAGATTGCGCGCCCGTTTGGCCCCTTCTTAAAGAACAGGCGGGAAGAAGTCCCTTGCTCTGTCAACTTTCTCCCAATGCCGCAGGACCTGTATCCCTGTATTGCTTCATGAGAAAACGCAGTCTTTGTTTGGACATTACCCTAATAAAACACGAATTAACTACAACCGCTGGTCTGGTTCCTGAGTCACATCCTGGGCCTGACAATACCACTTGCTGGGACACCTGAGTCGGAGAGTGCTACTGCGCTCGCGTCCTGCTGGTTGGGTTCCTAAAGATATTTTGTGCAGACAGAACGCTGGAGTAGATGGGCCCTTGGCCTGATCCAGCAGGGCTCATGTCCATAGGAATCTCTGGCATAGGTCTTTCCTCTCACTTGCTATTTTAACTGGAGAGGCCAAGATTTGAACCCGGGGCCTCCTGCATGTGGCTGAGTTATGGCCCTTCTCCTACAGCTGTGTGCTTACTTTGTGTAAATTCTCCTTCTGCAAGTTGTGACAGAGGGCAATGAGGTATGCAGACTATGCTAGTCCCCCACTGTGACAGCTAAAAATAAATAAATCATATTTAGCTTCCTTATCCAAGCTTCTGTGATTCCTCCCAAAGGGCCATTCTGTTGTTTTAAAGCACCACATTCATAGGGACTAGAGATTGACTGGAATGGGTAGTGGGTATCGAACAGGGGTGTAGCCGTCCGGGCTCTTGGGGGGTATTAGACCCCTTACTTTTTTGGGAGCAGGGGTCCCAGCAGGATCCCTATGTCTCCATCATCCTACGAGCTAATCAGCATGAAAGGGGAGTGTGGTGGACACTGATAAGAGCCTTGTAACATGTTTCCTTGTCCTTTCCTGCAGATTGGAGCCAATCAGAGTGAAAGGAGGTGAGTTAGTCACTGAGAGGACTCTTCTCAGTAGCTAACACTGCTCTTTTATACTTATTGGCTCCCAGGGACGTCTGTTATTGTGGGAGAAGGCATTAATAAGGATCTCATTCTCAACTACACAGCAAAAAAAATGTGTGTGTGGGGAGGGTTGGCTGTGACTAACATGAAGGGACTCTTCACTTCTGAATTTGCCACTACGCTAATGGTATCGAAATCTGAAGTTCACAGCTTGCCGAATGGCATGCGCAAGCCAAATTCTGTGTTGATGCAATTGTGTCAAAGGATTGTGTGATACAGACAGCCCTAGTTATTTATATTGCATGAGGAGACATTTAGGAAGGAACGTAGGAAGCTGGCTTACACCAGCTCAGATCATTTGTCCATCTAGCTCAGCAGTGTCTGCACTGACTGGCATCAGCTCTCCAGGCTTTCAAATAGAGCGTCTTTCCCAGCCAGGGACTGAAACAGATGTTCTGCCACTGCGCTATGACCCATTTCCTCATGCATCTCCTGTTCCAATTTCTCCTCTTGCTTTGTAGGATGGAATCTTTAACGGCTGTTTTGGCACTTTTATCGCCAATAGAAAAAGAATGGGTTCAGTTGTGCGACTCGGATGAAGAGCTCCGCAAAAGAGACATACCCTTCAGCATGCTAACTAATACTAGCCTTCCGTTCAAGAAAGTGAAGGTTTGTGCTTATTATGCTTCCTCCGTATCTCAGAGTGGCTTGCAAAGAGCTCCCACATGGGGTGCATAAGTGGGCTTGTAAACCCTGGCCATTGCTTCTTATCTGCAAAGGCCTATCGAGCCCTGAACAATTTTGGACCAGGATTCCTGAAGGAGCACTTTTCTTCCTTTTGCCTCGATCTGGCCATGGGATTCTCCCTAAACTACACCACCAGCCCTGCCTTCCACTCTGAGTGGTTTTGCCTGGCTGGAATGAACACCTTGAACACCGCTTGCTTCCCTAGATGGCAGATACAGGGAGGGGTGTGCGAGCATATGTAGAAAGTAGCCTACTGTACAAGGGTGACATTCACATTCATTGCTCCACCTGCTTTTGCCTCTGGCTCTGCCCACCTCTGGCATGTGGCTCTTGGAAGGCTGCTTAGAAGGGAATGTGGCCCTTAGGCTGAAAAAGGGTTCCTACCCCTAGTGTGTGTTTGATTTAAATGAAATAGGAACAGTTTGTAGTCCTATTTCTTAGCAAAGTATATACACAACAGCGGAACTGAGAATAGCCAGTCCCATCGTCCGCTTATGCACACTAGTTAAATAAACAAGAGAGACAGTCTTCTTAGGTAAGAAGAATAAAGAATGTTTACTCATGACCTTTCATATGTTCAGGAAACATAGGCTCTAGCTTAGATAGAAAAAATAGAAGTCCATTGTAAGGATCATCTTGGAAGAGAAGCATCTGGAGTGCTTCTCACTCCTAAAGCTCAATGGAGAATTATGCTCAAGAGGTCGATATCCCCTTAACAAAGAAAGAGGAAGAGAAGTAAATAACTTCACCCTTTAAGAAAGTTACAACATGGTGAACAAACATAGAGATGTCTCCAAATTCTAGCTAGAAGGGACATCTCCCTATCAAAGGGGATGCATGCAAGCTTGTTTATCCCAACAGTGTGGAAGGTCAGGTAAGAGATGATGGGAATGACCTCTCTGCGCCTGAGACCTTGGAGAGATTTCTAGCTCTACAACTTCCCCTGTGAGCCACAGGTCTGGCAAATCTAATTGATCTTAAAGATTACTCCCTTTTTTACAGTAGTTGCCATGCTCCTATTAACATTGCATCGCCATTTGTGTTATAAAACCATTGTACCAATTACATAATGCCCTCAAATTTTTGTTTTTCCTGTCTTCATTTTAAATTCACTTACTGGATGCCATTTATCAGCACTGGGTACTTTCTCGTACAAGCACACCTCTTTATTTTATATATATGTGTGGTTGGAGTCATAATGTTTTTGATTTTTTTTTTTGTTTCATAGTCCAGACCTATATGAGTTGCTCTTCCTTTAATAGGAAAATTGTGAGTGCTGGAATACATATATCTGAATTTGACATAGTTAACTGGCAAGAAACTTCTCTTGTCAGGAACTGCCTTTTTCAAAATAACATAATAGTCATGAAATATATTCTGTAACAAAAATTACGAAGAGGCTGTCAGTACAGTGGACCATGAGTGTAAGTCAAACATGCATCATGAGGGTCCTTCATTTCCCTCTTTCCTTTGTTGTTGTTGTTTCTAATTGATTTGGGATTGGCGTCAACCTTCATGTCCTTGACTAATCTGCTTTGGCATCACACTGGATTAGTCTTGGCTGGGGAGTCAAGGCCCCTCTGGCTGCTATTGGCACAGCTGCTCTGATGTCACTGAGAGACTATAGACACCCCTTGACTTAGGCAGCTTGTGTGCCCAGAGGGTCACAAGAGGGTATAGAACATCAGTTCTGAAAACAGTGAAGTCCCTATATGGGCGTAATCCCCTCATCTATGTCAGTCTGTTAGGGGCTTCTGGATGATATTTTCATGCATAGATTGGTTAAGTAGTCTTGAAGCTTGTGCAAAAAAAGAAAAAGAAAAAGGACAGCCAATATGCTGCTTTTAGCCCAAGGAGAGCCTTGTTAGTGCATATGGTTTGAATCATAGAATCACACAGTTGGAAGGGGCCTATAAGGCCATCAGGTCCAACCTCCTGCTCAACGCAGGAATCCAAATTAAAGCATACTCAACAGGTGGCTGTCCAGCTGTCTCTTGAATGCCTCCAGTGTTGGAAAGCCTACCACCTCCCTAGGTAATTGGTTCCATTGTCATAATGCTCTAACAGGGAGTTTTTCTTGATGTTCAGTTGAAATCTGTCTCCCTGTAACTTGAGCCCATTATTCCATGTCCTGCACTCTGAGATGATTGAGAAGAGACCCTGGTCTTCCTCTGTGTGACAACCTTTCAAGTACTTGAAGAATGCTATCATATCTCCCGGACTTCTCAGGAGGATCCCTCCGCCTGTGCAGCCTCTGAGACGGGCTCCCGTCTTGGATGAAACTTTTTCAGTTTTAAATCCAGTCAGAAGGGGTTTTTTTGACTGGGGATAATTTCTTCCGGATAAGGAAGAAACGTGAGATTTCCCACACAGCTTTGTTGTGTTTGTTGGAGACTGGAATTCGTCAGAATTGTCTGTGAAAGAAGGTCTTCCAGCAGCTCAGACGGAGCTAGGATTTCTAGCTAGCTCAGCTGAATAAGTGAGCCGTTTTTTTTTCTTCAAAGAAAAACGGTCTAACAGGCAAGCATTCTCCCGTCTACGCTTATTATTTTGTTATCTATACAGCTAAAGAGATTTGTCAAAGAACCAGCAATTAAGAAAACCTGGGTGAGTCAAAACTTTCTCTTGTACTCACGGAACTAAGGGGGAAGAAAATAAAAATAGCCTATCTTTTTTTATTGCAAAAAGCTGACATGGAAATTAGCATTATAAAGATTACAACGGATGAGGGGTTTCTGATTGGAAGAGAAAAGAAAAATCTTTTTGATTTATAAGACTTTTGTGTAATATATGTCTGGGACTATTTTTTCTGGTCTACTTTTTTTTTTGACGAATCTGCTCATTCTTTCTGCTACTAGTTATTTGGACGCTGTGAACTAAAGCTGTTTTTGCACTTCTGGGCATATAAGAGATAAGGGCTGTCTAGAGTGTGACGTCAGTTGGTTTGAAAGATTAACTCCTTTGTAACTGGATAAAAAAATAAATTGCTCTTTGCTTGGGACATTGAAAATTGAAGGAGTTTTGTTCCTTTGGTTTTAAGAATGACAATTAAGAAGATCATGGATGTACAAGAAGGGACTTTATCTTTAGATATGTTTCAGAAAATAATGAATGGGATTAAGTCAATAAAACAAGAACTGAGAAATAATAGTCAAGCGTTGAGAATTGAATTTGACGAAATGAGACAGGAGCTGAAAGAAATTCAGGATTCTATGAGAAAGGAGAATAAAGATAGATCTGGAAAACCAAAAAAGGATGAAAGAAAAATTAAAGGCAAGGTTCAAACTATGGAGATTGGATTAAATATGGACCTGGAAAAAGATTTGGATTTCCTGGCTGTGATGGATCCTGGAGACAAATATTACGGTTTGGAATTCAGCGCTGTCCCTGAAGGAATTGATGAAGAGATTGGAGATAAAGATATTATCGGTTTGAAAAAATTCCTGGACTGGAAGGATTTGATGGAACTTGAAATGGAGAAAGTTAACAGAATAAATCCCTGTTTTGTGTCAATGGAAAAATCTTCAAGAGATGTGCTAGTGTATCATGTAAAAAAGAGGAACAGAGATGCGGCTTTGCAACAATACTTCAGTGATACGTTTGGAATTGATGGCAAGGAAATATCTGTGATAAAGGAAATTCCTATCAGACTCTTATTATATGACTATGACAGCAAGATTATTGGGTGCGTAAAGATGGAAGATGGAACCAACAAGGATAATGGAAGAAGAGCGATTTGAAATTACTGGACTTAGTAGACTTGATGAGTTGGATTAATTGACATGTTTATCTAGAAAAAAAATTGATGGACATATATCTCAAGGATTGGAAACTTCTCTTTGACTTTTTGTGGAAGAATAAAATGATATGATGTTAATGAGATTTGATACCAATTAAGATAACCACTGGAGGAAGGTGATTTTATAATCTATTAAGAGACAGGCTTGTTATATATTATAGACTTATAGCTGAACTACGACAAATCGGAAGTCAATATTTTAATATTTTTTTCTTTTTTTATTGTATTAGTTATTGATTTGTGTTTTTTCTTTTTGTATTGTTTTGGTTTTGAAAATTTGAATAAAAATTAATTGAAAAAAAAAAGAATGCTATCATATCTCCCCTCAGTCTTCTCTTCTCAAGGCTAAACATGCCCAGTTCTTTCACTCTCCTCAAAGGGCTTTGTTTCTAGTACCCTGATCATCTTCATTGCCCTCTGAACCCATTCTGGTTTGTCTGCGTCCTTCTTAATGTGCAGTGTCCAGAACGGTACTCAAGATGAGGCCTAACCAGTGCTGAATAGAGGGGAACTAATACTTCATGGATTTGGAAACTATACTTCTGTTAATGCAGTCTAAAATAGCATTTGCCTTTTTTGCTGTCATATCACACTGCTGGCTCATATTCAGCTTGAGATCAACAACAATCTCAAGACCTTTCTCGCATGTAGCATTGCTGAGCCAAGTATCCCCCATCTTATAACTGTGCATTTGGTTTCTTTCTCCTAGGTGTAGAACTTTGCACTTATCCCTGTTAAATTGCATTCTGTTGTTTTCAGCCCAATGCTCCAGCCTATCAAGAACCCTTTGAATTTTGTTTCTGTCTTCCAAGGTATTAGCTATCCCTCCCAATTTTGTATCATCTGCAACTTTGATAAGCATTCCCTGCACCTCCTCATCCAAGTCATTAATAAAAATGTTGAAGAGCACTGGGCTCAGGACTGAGCCCTGCGGTACCTCGCTCATTACCTCCCCCCAGTTTGAGAAGGAACCATTGATAAGCATTCTTTGAGTATGATTCTGTAGTCAGCTATGGATCCACCTGATAGTTGTTCCATCCAGCCCACATTTAGCTAGCTTGCTAATCAGAATATCATGGAGCACTTTGGCAAAAGCTTTGCTGAAGTCAAGATATATTATGTCCACAGCATTCCCACAGTCTGCCAGGGAGGTTTCCTGATCAAAAAATGAGCTAAGGTTAGTCTGGCAGGGTTTGTTTTGACAAATCCATGTTGGCTTCTAGTAATCGCTGCATTGTTTTCAAGGTGCTTACAGACTGACCGCTTTATAATATGCTCCAGGTTTTCCCAGGGATTAGTGTCAGGCTGACTGGTCTGTAGTTTCCAGGTTCCTCCTTTTTGCCCTTTTTGAAAATAGGAACAACATTAGCCCTTCAGTCATCCGGCACTTCACCCATCCTCCACAATATCGGAAAGATAATAGACAGAGGTTCCAAGAGTTCTTCAGCCAGTTCCTTCAATACTCTAGGATGCAGTTCATCGGGCCTTGGAGATTTGAACTCGTTCATAGTGATTAGGTGTTCCTTGACCATTTGTCTGTAAATCTCAAGTTGCAATCCTGTCCCTTCAACTTCACGTTTCTCAGGAAGGTCATAGACCCTCTTTTAGGAGAAATCTGAGCCAAATTAGAAATTGAGCCCTTCTGCCTTTTCTTTGTCTTCTGTTACCATTTTGCCATCCTCATTGAGTAACTGTACCACCATTTCTGTCTTTTACTATGGATGTACCTGAAGAAAGCTTTTTTGTTGCTTTTAGCATCTCTCCCTAACGTCAGCTCATTCTCAGCTTTAGCCTTCGTGACACCATCCCTGCAATTTTATGCTACCTGTTTGTACTCTTCCTTTTGTGGCTTCCTTCCACTTCCTGTATGTGTCCTTGTTTATTTTCAGGTCATCTGTAAGCTTTCTATGAAGCCACATTGGCTTCTTCTGCTGTCTTCCCCTTTTTTTCCTTAATGGGATTGTTTGCCATTGTGCCTTTAGAATTTCCTCTTTTAGAAACTCCCACCCATCTTGGACTCCTTTTCTCATTAGGGTCGCTTGCCATGGAACCTCATTTACCATTGCTCTGAGGTTATTAACATTGACTTTCCTGAAGTCGAGGGTATGCATATGGCTACTCACAGCTTTTGCTTTCTTTAAAATCAAGTACTCTAGTATAGCGTGGTCACTTTCCCCCAGAGTTCCCATAACTGCCATTTCATCTACCAAGTCATCTGTATTGGTTAGAATCAAGTCAGGGATAGCTGATCCTCTGGTTGCTTCTTCCACTTTCTGTAGGACAAAGTTATTCCCAACACAAGTCAGGAATTTCTTAGAGAGGTATTGTTTGGCAGAATTTGTCTCCCAACAGATATCAGGGTAATTGAAGTCCCCCATTACTACTACATCATCCTCCATTACTACTGCAAGCAAAAGATCCCAGGTTCAATCCCTGGAATCTCCAGTGGGGCTGGGAAAGACCAGTGTCTGAAATCCTGGAGAACTGCTGTCAGTCATTGGAAAGCAATACTGAGCTTGATGGACTGACTCAAAATAAGGCAGCCTCCTATGTAGCTAATAACTGAAAGCTTTAAACCATGTATTCCAGATGGATCTCCTTTCAGGAAACAGCTCACCTAGTTTCCATCTATGTGAATGTTGCGCTTTTTTGAGCGAGGGGTCATCAATTGTTGCACAGGGTCTCTGAGTCATTAGAATAGTAATTCTTCTATTATAAGGAAACTCTATTTTCGCAGTACTCAAAAATGTATTCAGTGGGGAAATGCTATCCCCAATACAGCAGTGCCTTGCCATTTAGTGAATATTTTAGCTTTTCCTCTACTCCTCTGTTTTTGTTTTTAAGTTTTTTTAGAAACTGTTCACTCTGCCTCTATAACATTAGAGAATATTGCTGTATGGCCTCTTTTGTATCCCAGTTCTCCTTCCACCTGAAGATAGAGTAGGCACTTGCATTACAGAAAGTCATCTTTAAAATCCCGACAAGTGCAATGGCCAGCTGCCTGAGTACTACCTTGGATCTGGGCCTGAAAAAGAACAAGGCTATACCTCAGTGTCTGCAGCAGTAGCCCCTTCCCAATACCAAGCTGTGCTTGAGAGCAAGGATGGAAATTTATTATTAAATTGAGCATGAATCCAGAGGAGAACCTCAAAAGGTGGTGGTGGTTTGAATTCGTATCCTGCCCTTCCTCACGAAAGAGTCTCCAAAGATGACCAAGGGAACTGATCAGGCCGACTCGGGAGTAGAAGGTTGTGTGTGTTTTTAACAGGGCTGTGGAGTCGGTACACCAAACCTTTGACTCCGACTCCTCTATTTTTCCACTGTCCGACTCCGACTATTTCTCTACTGTCCGACTCCACCCAAAATTGCTTCCGACTCCACCCAAAATTGCTTCCAACTCCACAGCCCTGGTTTTTAAAGCTCTTGATGTGGCATTGTTTGTGTGTATACAGTTCACGAGAAAAAAGTCAAAATTATTACTGGACCCATGTAACCCAGGTCCGCTGAAAACTGTTCTCTGATTTATGGTCTCAAATCCAGATCTGTTCATGCTCCATCACATGGTGGTGGAAAGGCAAAAGCATATGTCAGAACAATCTAGGCATGTTCTCATAATTAGATCATGAAAGAGAACGTCAAAATAGTTGCTTGTAAATGGTGGGAAGGTGTCCAGGTTATTACCACCTTAGCTGAAAGACAGAGAGACCTAGAAAACCAGATAGCAGTTGAAGTACAGTTTTTGTTCTGAGCTCTGGTGAGGAATTCTGATTATCCCTATGCAATTTTTCAGTAGACAAAAATTGATTCCTCCTTCCCCCACCCCACCCTGGTTGTTGTTTAATAACTGTTTACAACTAGGAAAGCTAAGTGAATGTTTTATGAGCAGAGCCTTGTGGGGCAACTACTGTTTGGAAGGGAAGGCAAAATTACATTTTTGTTTTTGCAAAGCACACACTTTGCAGTGATTAGCGCACATATTGGGATCCACAGATAAAATGTTGATTTTAAATACAGTAGCAGCAGATTGTACATAAAGAGCAATATTCTACTCTGAGCCTATAATGTGTGGGTATTTTCTTTTTTCTCCTTAAGTTAAGTGGCTTTTTAAACGTATATTGTGGCATTTCCTGTTCAGCCTCTGTTTTACATGATATAGTGCTTGTGGTATGCAAAATGTTACTGGTTGCCATGGCAACAGATAGCTGGCCTACACTGAGGAAGGAAATGCTACCATCAAGATGTCTTGAACTGGGAAACGTTTGAAACTGTAGCAAGGTATCTTATTATTGGCCCATGGGACTCTCCTCCGCACATCTAGCGGATCCAGTCTAACGTCTAAACCTGGCAAGTGGTACAGTAAATGTTATGTTTTTAGATTTTTAAAAGATTGCATGGCTTGCATGTTACACTTCTGTTTTTACTGGACAAACAACACTGAATTGTTCATAGACCACATTCCTGACATTTCTCCATTATGTATTATTTCCTGTTGTTCACCTATAAGCCAAAGTTGCAATGTCTGTGCAGTAGTGCACAAGAACATGTAATACTTAATTTAGCTTCTTATTCCTAATAATTTCGAGCAGGCCATTCTCAAGGTTAAAATCAGTATTCTGTTTAAGCATCCCTTATGGACTAAGTAAGACGTCTCAGACTTAATGTTTGCTTGCTGCCTGAAGTGACTTGTGCTTTATGCTATTCTAAAAAAGATCATTAACACACACACACCACACAAAAGGAAAGCTGTCAGAACACTTCAAGGCATTTCTGAGCCCTAAGAATGCCAGAGGGAGAAGCAAGGGGGCTTTCTGGAATGTGTGGAGAACACTCCCAAGGGCCTCTGAGCTTTATATTCAAGCTGCATTCAGATTCATTTTACAGCCCTTATCTAACAGGAAGGGCTATAAAATGAATCTCAAGGCAGGTATGAACACTCCCAGAAGCCCTCACACTCCAAAGAGGAAGAGGCGCAGAGGGTCATGGGTGCTTCCTGGAAAGCATGGAGGATACTCCTCAACGTTTTGGAGGTAGTATGCCTCTGTAAACCAGTTGCTGAGGAGCACCAAGTGGGGAGAGTGCGGTTGTACGGATGTCCTGCTTGAGGATTTCCCATAGGCATCTGGTTGGCTGCTTTAAAAACAGGATGCTGGACTATGATGGACCTGTATTCTGATCCAGTAGGGCTCTTCTTATGTACTTAGTTTAGAAGGGCCATCTTTGGGAACATTTTGGAGCAACTTCAGTGCTGGAGAAAACATGCCATATGAGGAGGAGCGGGACAGTGGGACAAACAAGGGGGCATCGCCATGGAGAGAATGGGTGGGGTTTGGCAGACTAGAATGAGGTGCTGGGCAAATGGCTTACAGCTCATGGGACAGAGGTTTCCCACCACTGCAACAGCCTGGTTCTTTATGTTCTTTATATAATGTGAAGGTGTAGTTTGTTGTTGACTTACAGACTATGACTTATTTTAACTGTAGTTTAGGTTTTTGTCTGAACCCAATAGCCTGGCTTAACCATCGTTTATTTGGCCACCCCACTCCTGATGTTCACCAAGCTGCAGAGGCTCAGCTAGAAAATGAACTGAGCTTTTGAGAAACAATCCATGGCTGCTTTGCTAATCTGTGAGATGACTTGTGGTTTGTTGAACAAACAATGGCCGACACAGCCTGCCACTCATAGTTCCCCCCACAAAAAAAATTAGACTTGAAGGAAGCGGTCATCTGTAGCCAGTAGAATAGGTTACAATGTATGCTTGATTGTGGTGTGTGCGCACACACACATGCACGTGTGTGTGCGTGGTGTTAACAACAGTTTTTATAGTTTGCCAATATATCCAGTGGTCCCCAATCTTTAAGAAAATGCTACAATCCAAATGTTGTAACTGTAATTTATTACGTATAACTTATCTGTGTGTTGGATTGGGTTTGGGGGTGTTTATTTTTGACACCTCATGTTTTCTTAAAATATTTGGAAACAGCATATATAGAAATGTAGCTGCACTGCTTAAGTATTCCGTCAACTATGCATGATATTCCATCAAATATGAGGCCAACAAAGGGAGTATTTTTTAATGGCATTAGTATTCCAAACAGCAATATCCCTGGTTGGAGAAATGTAGAAATGATGATTGCTCATTAGCAAATAGAATACAGATGTTATGTTCATTCTGCCCAAGTGCTTCGCATAAACACCTTGGGGAAGTGACTGGTACAAGACAGAAAATGTGATCATCTAATGGAGCACTGAACATGTCTGTACTGGAAAGTGAAAGTTTACCAGGCAGTACTGTATGCTTCATGGGTTCTGGAACACATTTTGTAGAAGCTTTATGCAAGAAGACACCACGTCCTAGACATGTTGCCTTTTCAGAGAGTTATAAAATGTGTTGCTTTGTTTATTCATTTATTTTCCAGGCTGCTTCAAATAAATTTTTAGACCTTAAAGGTCATATATAATTGTGTTGATGTCAAAATCCAAGCCTTGAGGTGTATAGCAAATGCTCAATGCTACAAGATTTATATAGAGAGTAGAAAGGTATGCCAGTGACCTGTCTGTCAGGAGTAGCTCTATATATTTAGACATGTTCAACCGGCCTGCTATACTAACTGAAAAAACAAGGTTTGATGGGACGCAGGCATTCTTCATACAGCCAGCTGCTTGCAAGCATTTCTGTGGACTGTTTAGCACATAAAGCTAAGCCATGGCTTGTTTTGTCAAAGTGTAGTTTGTTTGAACATCCAAACTCAGCACAACAAACTAACCAAGCTTTGTTTTCTAACAACAAACCACAATGTGAAACCATGGTGTCTTGTTGTCTTATGGTTTGTTCTAACTACCATTTGGTATTATGTCCAAACCCAACAGCTTTCCTTTACCAGGTTTTGTATGGCCACCCCATCCCAGATGCTCACCATGCTGCACAGATACAAGGTACGAGCAGCTGGAAAACAAGCCAAGCTTCAGAGAAATACGCCATCACTTGTTTGCTTGTCTGTGAGATGACCCATAGTTTGTTTTAACCATGGGTTGATCAACAAAGCATGGCTTAGGCAAGAGTCACCAATGAGGTGCCCTCCAGAAAGTTGCGGAGCACAACTTTCATCAGCCCCGGCCAGAATGGCCATTGGTCGGGGATGATGGGAGTGGTAGCCCAAAACATCTGGAGGATCCTAAGTTAGCTATCTCCTGGCTTACTGTTAGATGTGAATGCAGTCTACATCTTATCCCAGTGGGCCAAATTTCTACTCTCAAGATGAGGGTGATGTTGGCAGAGTAGCTAAACTGCTCCAATATTTGAGCTGTGTGTCTTACCTGAAGTAGCACAGCTTTTTCTTTGGATATAGTCACACTGAGACTTTAGACTTAGTAAAATAAGAACGTTTATTACAGGAAATACATACTTGATAGAAAAGAGTTATTAATTCTAACTAACTATGTTGAAGATGCAAAGAGCCATGTTTGCTCTTCGATCTCATTCTGCTGGAGAAAGAAACAAAGAAAAGATGTTTCCTGTCCCAAAGTGAGATGAAGGAGGAAATGAGGTCAAGCATATCTGTTTACACCTGAAACAAGGTCAGCACAGATTAGGTCAAAAAGACTGCCTAGGAAGCGTGTAGGTTCCTCTATCTACTTTATATCCATGCAGACCTACTAAGTAGAGTTGCATCCCAACAGCTGATGTTTGCCTTATCACCAAGGTCCTAACAGTGCACAGCCACAACCTCTATTATCTGCAACACTCTCCTCATCATACTAAAAATCAAGAAGTATTAGAGCATAGGGTGGTGGTGCCCATGGGTTCATCAGTGTGACATTTTTGATAACTATACTTTTTTTTAGAAGTGTTAGACTTAAAAGTGCTCAATTTAGGCTGAAACGTGCATTTGTTTATGTCCCTCTTCTTTCAAAAGGAACAATGAAGAATTGTGTTCAATGCTGCTGTTGAGATCAATGCAACTTAAAAGTACTTAACTTCTCCCTGGATCGTACTGAGACATGAATTAAACAGAACAAGCTTAATAATGGATTGATTTTAAGAGCCATTGCAAACTTGTTACACATTAAGTTTTAAAAATGGCTGTAGTCTAGAAGTTGTTTTTATAAATTTGTGTTAATTGATGTCTGGGAGTATAAATGGGGAAAGTAGTGATTCTTTGAACCTATACATCTTTTAAATAAAACTATTTCTTTAAAATGATGTAAAGTTGTTTTTAGTGTTGAAAATCAATATAATTTTAAAGTCCTGCTCACATTTGCATGCTTTTTTTAAACAATAGGTGCTTCCTTGCTGTGATTTTACACTATCTTCCTACCAACATTGTGCATTAGATCTGCATAGTGGGATGGTTTTAGGATTTTCTTTTCCCTAAAAATAAGGAGAGTATTTGTTAATAGAAAAACTTTGAACACAAGGCCATTCCACTAGCATAAGGCCTTTTAGCTGTTCAATAGAACTTCCCTCTCTGCTCCCTGTGCCCCCCCCATGACCACTAAATCTGTTCCAGGGGTTCCCCCAATCCCTCAGAGAAGATTTATGGGGAAGTTTCATTGTGCAGCTAAAAGTCCTTGCACTAGCAGAAGTCTTCAGCTGGATACCACCCTCTGGATTTAAAGAATGTAATGCATAGATAAGATCCTCCGTGGCGCAGAGGAGTGGTAAGCGGCTGTAACACAGCCGAAGCCCTGCTCACGGCCGGAGTTTGATTCCAATGAAAGGAGGAAGTCAAATCTCTGGTAAAAGGGGTTGAGTTCCACTCAGCCTTCCATCCATCCATGGTCGGTAAAATGAGTACCCGGCATATGCTGGGGGTAAAGAAAGGCTGGGGACGGAACTGGCAATCCCACCCCATATATATGGTCTGCCTAGTAAACGTCGCAAGACGTCACCCTAAGAGTCGGAAACGACTCGCACTACAAGTACGGGGACACCTTTACCTTTACCTTTAATGCATAGATTGGGAGAGGCCAACTGTGATGAAATCTTCAAACTGCTCACAATACATATGTGAAGGGTTGATCTGACATCTCAAGATAAGGTAGCCATTTGAGTCATGTTTTGCATTAATCCAGTATTGAATCATGGTAATCCAGATTATGATCCCATGTAGATTTATAAACTTGTTTCAATATTGCAGAAATTGTATATGTGTACATAAAAAAAACCAACCAACCATTTGCATGAGATGGAGCCCTTTTTACACAGATTTATTTAGCTTCTGCACTAATGGAATGCATGTACACAATCAGATGATAACCAAGATATAGTTACATATAGGGCAGGTGCGAGGAACCTTTGACTTTTCAGCTGTTGCTGAACTACAGCACTCATCATCCCTGGCCATTGGCCATCCTTGCTGGGGTTGATGGAAGTTGTAGTTAAGAAATGATGGAAAGCCAAAGGTTTCCCACAACTGCCATAAGGCAGTGGTTCCCAAACTCTTTTCCCCATGGGCCACTTGAGAATTGCTGATGGTCTTGGAGGACAAGTTAATGATTTTTCCTATCGTAGCAATTGTAATACACTGTGCTAGATGCTGTATGGTTTTTAATTGTATTTTTATTGCTTGTTTTCACCTTACAGTAGGGCCCCACTCATATGGCGGGTTACGTTCCGGACCCCTGCTGTAAAATGAAAACTGCTGTAAAGCAGAACTCATTGAATAGAATGGCGCGCAGTGCCTGAAAACCGCCGTAAAAGTGAAACGAGCACCGTATGAGTGGGGCTTTAGTCTAATTGCATCTAATTGAGACTGCTGTATTAGCGAAGTGCTATAAAGCAAAGCGCTGTAAAGCGGGACCCTACTGTATAAGAACATAAGAACATAAGAAGAGCCTGCTGGATCAGGCCAGTGGCCCATCTAGTCCAGCATCCTGTTCTCACAGTGGCCAAGGAAGCCCGCAAGCAGGACCCGAGTGCAAGAACACTCTCCCCTCCTGAGGCTTCCGGCAACTGGTTTTCAGAAGCATGCTGCCTCTGACTAGGGTGGCAGAGCACAGCCATCATGGCTAGTAGCCATTGATAGCCCTGTCCTCCATGAATTTGTCTAATCTTCTTTTAAAGCCGTCCAAGCTGGTGGCCATTACTGCATCTTGTGGGAGCAAATTCCATAGTTTCACTATGCGCTGAGTAAAGAAGTACTTCCTTTTGTCTGTCCTGAATCTTCCAACATTCAGCTTCTTTGAATGTCCACGAGTTCTAGTATTATGAGAGAGGGAGAAGAACTTTTCTCTATCCACTTTCTCAATGCCATGCATAATTTTATACACTTCTATCATGTCTCCTCTGACCCGCCTTTTCTCTAAACTAAAAAGCCCCAAATGCTGCAACCTTTCCTCGTAAGGGAGTCGCTCCATCCCCTTGATCATTCTGGTTGTATTACAATTTGTATTACAATTGTATATTGTATTACAATTTGTATTCCATAGAATTCAAATTGTAATACAGTAAAATACAATATAAGAAGTAAAAGGAGCAATAAAAATACAATAAAATCCATATGAACATTTTATACGGACATGGTGTGTGCCACTGCAGTTTGGGTAACATAGGGTAACTAAGCCTAGGTAGATGTAATTGAAATATAAATGCATATTTCCCCATTATTTATCCTTGCCTCCAGTTTCCTTCCCTTCCTCTCTTGACTGCTCTGTGTCAAATTTCTTGGGTCAGGGACCTGACTTCTTGTAACAAAAGCAACATGCACATTGAAACACAGAGGGACATACTGCATTTGACATGTTTTAAAACATTTTTCTATGTTTGCTGCAATTTGTGCCACAATGCATCAAATATGTGAGTTAATTCCCTTTTGTGTGTGTGTGGGGGGGGGAGTCTTTCCTACCCAAACACCAAGATTGCTTTTCCTTTTTAAGCTGAAAATAGTATCTCCTCCCAAAACCAGGATTAGATTGCTCTTGAAGGGCTTGGTTCAGCACGAAAGGGCTAGGTTCACACAAATCCCCATGATCTTCCATCTCTTGATTATTTTAACACTTGATGAATATCTATTCAATGAACTGTTGCTGTTGAAAAGGTATTGTATTTTCCTTGACACTTTGGGGTATGAAAGTTCTGTTTCTGGTGATTCATCTGTGGTGTGTCATTTGTGCACTGAAGATGTACCTTGATGCTGCAGTCAATGGATGATCATATATTTGTGAGCCAACCCTTAGACCAGTGCTAAAAATAGTGAATTGCGACAAGCTAGATCAACACAAACTACTTTGAAGAGTATCTTTCTTTTCATAGCCATGACTTGAGTGTATGCGCCAGAAACCTCACAGTCAAAGGAGCTGTTTGCTCTCTCTTTTGCCTTGCTGCACGTGGCACAGGCAGAGTCCCAATTTGGAGTCTGTTAAATGAACTCAAGTCCCTTATTTGTTGTTTAGTTGTTGTGGTAGCAAGACCAGTGGATGTAAAAAATTTAGCTAAACAAAAGACCCAAACCCTACTTTGTTCATGCTGTTCAGAAATAGTACTTGAGGTTGCAGAATAATGGTCTTTGAAATAAAAGCTTCTGGGTGACTGGTTTCTCTGCATAGTTTTGTAGAAATAATGAGCCTTTCATTGCTGTTTCAGCCATGAACAGACTTTCAACCTAAATAACAATAAAAGGAATAAAGGTGCAAAACTTTCCTGAAAACTACAACATGGTAGGTACTAAAAGAAAGAAGCCTGCTTGAATATTTCCAGAGTACATCTGCCAGCCTGTGACATTTATTTTATTACATTTATGTTCCCCCTTTCTTGCATCATAGGTGTCAAAGCAGCATACATGGGCCACATTCATACATAACTCTAAGCCACGGTTTAATGGCTTACATGCATGAGTTGGAACAAACTCAAGCAAGGCCTCAAGCTTGCATGCTTCTCCTGTGCAGCCAATGTTTGCTTTCAGTTTTACCCTATCTCTGTTGCTTGGGAATTGCACTTTGTTACAAACTCTGTTTAGCAAGCCAGTTTCATCACCCATGAAATCAAGTTGGCTTTATTTTGAAAATGGCATCCCCAGCAAGATTCCCTGTGATGTTTAGGAACGTTTTCCTGGTCATGTGGTTGTGTCATACCATCAGTTTCCTCCCCTTGAGCATCCAGTGATAGGAGTGGTGGTGGGAAAATATCACCGATAATGATATGGAGCAAATAGTTCTTAACATCATGTAGGAGATGTGAATGCCATTTTCAGCATCATCCCTGTGCCATGAATACCATTTGCTCACTACAGAGCTTGTGCAATTATTGATAAAGGTTGGCCAAATGCAGACTGGATTCGGACAATTGTCAGTCATGTTTCTTAAACCTTTAGATCTTGTTTTGAAGCTTGGTGGATTTTTCTTTTTCTTTCTTGCTCTGATTTGAGGAGTGATTCCAAATGCTGCTGGGTAACTTAATAGCAGCTTAATCTGTTTAACAGTTTTATATTTGAACTAAGTAATGTCTTGGATGAACTGAGACCAGCCAAAGCAAAGAGATGACAATAGAATAAAGACATTGGTAGGTTGTTGTTTGTTTAGCAACTTGCATAAAGTAAGGAAGAAAAGGCCTCTGGCAGTTCTGTGAGAAACTTCATTTCCAAAGAGCACTTACTGCTACCTAGCAAAATATTCTGGTTTTTCTTTTTCTGTTTCTGGTGTGTTTGTAGGTTAAGGAGAATAGAAAGAGTTCAGAAGGAGTGCCCGAAGAAGTTAGGATGATTTCTTTGGTAGTATGAAGCCAAATGACAGAGAGATGGATTTGCTGCACAATAAATGACTCCTGGTAGCCTCACTGCTGCCGCCGCCGCCACCACCCCATGTCCTTGTGTTTGGTGTAATGTCTGGAAGGCTCTTCCTTACAGATGTTATGCTGAGCTTGCAGGTGTTGGGAGGGCAGTAGGGAGGATGACATCAGGGGTAGGGTTAGCAAGCATGGCCACACTTCCTCTTTCCACATATTTGTTATACATGTAGAAGCAAACAAACATCTGAATAGGCCTTAAATGGCAGGATTCTGTAACTAAAATTTTTGTTTGTTCTCCAAAGATCTCAGATTGTCATTATCATGAAAACAAAGTAAAGTAATGGGCAATCAACACAGTTTCCTTAATAGTTCTCCGTCTTTGTCCTGGAACAGTGTCCCCCAACCTGGCACCTCCAGGTATTTTGGACTACAACTCCCATCAGCCCCAGCCAGCATGGCCGATGGTCAGGGATGACTAGAGCTGTAGTCCAAAACATCTGGAGGATACTAGGTGGGGAAAGGCTCCCCTGGAGTATGCTGGAGCTCTTCTGTAGGGCTTCTTGAAGGATAGGTTTGGGGTGACCTCCTTTTTGTGTTTTTCCCCAGCATCTATGTGCACTCCACAGTCAGTGCCTTGAACTATCACCTTAAGGTAGAAAAATATGCTTTAGAGCCCCCTCACCATCTGATACGGCAGAATACAATCCTAGATGTCACTCAGAGGTGCCAATGTGCTATGCCTGTTTAAGAACCTTTCAGCTCTCCTTTGAAGTACTTGGGCAGACATTGCACTTGCTGGAGTACCTGAGGGCTTAGCTGAGCTCTGGCTCCTGTTGGAGCAGCAGAACTGGGTTGAGACCCTGTTCTAGATGGGTTCCTTGAAGGATCATGTGCTTTGTCTGGGAGGTACTCCTGGATTCATCTTTGTCATCAGATGCTCAAGTGGATTCAGTAGCTGGGAGTGCCTGTTTTGCCATCTCTGGCTAATTCACCAGCTGCAACCATTGCTGGGCCAGAACAGCCTTGCAACAGCGATCTGTGCTCTGGTAACCTCACACCTGGATTCCTGCAATGCACTGTATTTGAGAGTGCCCTTCACTTCAGAAGCTGCAGCTGGTGCAGATTGCTGCTGCCTGATTACTGAACAACACACCATTTGAGTCATATTACGCCTATTATCCGTAATCTGCACTGGCTACCTGTTTGTTTCTGAGCCCAATTTAAGGTGTTGTAATTGACGTTTAAAACCCTAAATGGCTCAGGGACCAAATACGTTATAGTGTGCCTCTCCCAGTATGTGCCAGCCCAGCCACTGAGATCATTGGAGGAGGACCTTCTTAGGATGCTGCTGCCAGGCGAGGCCCTGAGGGACACTGACTCGATTGAGGCCTTCTACCTTTGGAATTCCATGCCCCTGGAGGTCAGTTAGTCATCTTTATTCCAGCTTCCAGCTAAAAGCATACCTCTTCATTCAGGCCTTCTCGGCTTCTTGAGGTTGTTGCCAGTTAGACTAAGGAAAAGTTATACAACAGTGTGTAGGAGTGTTGATTTCCTGATTCTTTCTAAGGTTGAAAATGTTTTTATGGTTTTATTTTGCTTTGTTATGTATTTGGCAGGTGTGATTTGTGAAGTGCTCTGGTAGTTTTAAATTAAGAGTGGTTCATAAATGAAGGTAAACAAATATTTGCACTCTTGTAGACCCCTGCTCCACTGTATCTGATGCACACAGCTCATCAACTTGTTAAGAACGTAAGAGGAGCCTGCTGAATCAGACCAGTGGCCCATGTAGTATAACATCCTGTTTTCACAGTGGCCAATGTTGCTTCACTCAGTTTCAAACTTCCCGGCAGCAGATCAAAATTATTATGCAAAGCAGGACTCGGTATGTTTCCTCTTGCAAGGCAAAACAATCAAATTTTACTCAGGATGTCCGGGCACTTGGATTAGAAGCCACTGTTACCAAAGCTTCCTGTCATAAACTTGCAGGCTCCTGCCCATCCAACAGCGGCTTCAGCTGAAAGTGCATCTCCGCAAAACATACTCCACAGCCAGCACTCAGCTAGCCACAACAAATCTTCAGGCACATTCTCACCAAGAGCAGCTTGTGCAGTGGGGTGAAACTACACTACTACCCTCTCAAAAGCAACGTTGTAGTTTGCAGGGACGGGGGCAGAGCAGGACAGTGACAAAGTCAGGGCTGTCCTGGTGCTGTGGTAGGATAGCCAGATTGGCTCAGCTTGTGTGTTCATGCAGCCCCAACCTGACAATCGCCATTACCCTGCCCCATCCCGCCCCGCCCCATCCCAGTAAGCAGCAGCATTGCCACTCTCAGGAGGATGGTGGTGTGGCACTGTGCTGACCACTCCTTTCCACACTCAGAAGTTTTGTTCAAGATGATTTACACCACCCATGATGTATGTTTGCTGCATTTCTCCCAATCTCTTGCAAGTCCCTAGGGAAGGCCCTCATACTTACGGAGGAATGGGAAGAGGTTGCACTTCTTTTGAAGGAGTTGACTTGAAGGGAACCATTCACCAGGATGGCCTGTATCACTTGTTGAGCTACCCATACACACACACATTCCGGCCAGGGATACCATATTTCCACTATTGCAGGGAATTGCTCTGTGCTAAAAGGTGGCAACATATCAGTGGTATTGGAGCACCTCCAAATCTCTTGGAACAGTCAACCATTGTTTGCCAAAATTTTATTCATAACATTTCAAATTGCCAATTGTTTTACTTGGGGAATTACTTACAGTGTGAAAGTTAAGGGATTTAGGGGCCAAATAATGGAAATGGCATCAGTCATTTTGCCAGTGAGCTGATTCCTATCGTATCCTGGATGAAACATAGGAATCCACAGGCATATTGCAGTGATTTTTGCACTTGGATGGAAATAAACTGGTCTGAAAGAAGCATCTTCTCCCTTTTATCTATATTTAGGTATGCAACAGACTTCTGTGGCAATTAAAAAAAATTGATACAGTACCCAAAATAGAGCCTTCCTTGGTTAGCATTGAAATATGCGTTTGAGTCATTATTTATAAACCTAAGCTGTAATTTTCGGCGACTCTTAAGGGATTTAATATTTATCCTTGTTTCCATATTTGTTGAAAGTTTTCACTGAAGCTCTGAATATTCTAATCAAAATAAACTCCCATCCTCGTAAAACAACAAACCCAAATTGCCCGGTGCTTGTTAATTTGAAGTTCATGAGCTGAAACTAGTGCACAGCTGTGCAAATCTGTGTTATATTCAAATAATGCTTCAGCATGTTGGAAATGGTCACTTTCCTAGAGCATTCTTCTCTGCTTTCTGAGTGGCAATTCTTATTGGGAGGAGGGACATGTGTGTGAGAGAAATAACACGTCTGTGAAACTGTTCTGAGTATAGTTACTCTGACTGGCAGCAGCCTTCTAAGCTTTGCTGCTTAAGGCTCTCATAAGTAAGGGATGGAGAACCTATGGCCCTCTCAAATGATGATGTACTACAACTCCCATCATTTTTGACCATTTTCTGTGTTGGCATGGGTTGATGGGAGTTGAGAGTCTAACAACATCTGTAGGGTCCACCCCTATCTTAAGCCAGAGACTAAATTTGAGACATTTATAAAAACATGTGTTCTACCACTAAGCTATAGGCCCTTCGTTGGTTCTAATATGCAGTAAGTAAACAGCAGCGAACTCCATGGAAATTCAAAATATGGCAGTGGAAAAATGTTACCTGAAAGCATCCTAGCAGACTGCCTTCAAAGATACTGATTTCACCACAATGAAAAGTGTGTGTGTCTCAGTTAACATGCAATGCTAAGCTTAGCGTAAGCATGGGGGTTCCTGAAGAGGTTTGGCTTAGCATGTTCTCCAAACCCAGACTTGTGGTTGGTCTTGGCAAACCATGAGCCTGTGCTCAGATAACATGCTAAACCAAACCATAGCTTAGCTCACATAAGGTCCAGAGGAGGAGGAGCAAAGTGACCACAGTCTGTGTGGGAGCCTGCATACTCACACATTCACACTAGGCCATAGTTTGCCTTAGCAAGAGAGTGTGTATGTGTGAGAGAGGGAGACAAGAGAGAGATAGATGCATACATATGATGGTTAAGTTCAAAATACATTAATAATAGACAAGCAGTCATGAATGAAGGCTGCACACAGTAGGGGAAAAATTATTTTGAGAATTGCTACCCACTCATCATACATGTGAGAAAAAATGAACAGATGCTCTGAAACTCCCTCCCCGTCCCACATGTGTTTATCCCACATGCCAGCCTTGCTCTCCATGTCTGTGAGAGTCTCCCAGCCCTGCTAGCAACTTTCATATGTTTTGTGCATTGTCAGAAAAGGGGCCTGAACTTTCCAGTGCCACTAATATTGGACAGGGCTAGGAGGTGGGACAGAATTGGTAAGGATGGTCCTCATCCATACATTGGGCATACATTTGTAGGGGAGTTCATCTATAAAATGATGTGTGTTTTGTGCGTGTGTGTTAGGGTGTATGAATTGCCAAAAAATGACACTGATTTGCATAAAAATTGTCTATTATAATTTATATGTATAGCTGCAAATTTAAACTCTCCCTAGTTGGGAAGACTGTGACCAGGTGATTTGTGTGCCTGCTCATCCTGCTGTCAAGGTGTCTGCAACTTCAAGGCCCCTGCTCTTCCTTCTTAGGGTTCTTTGTCTTTAAACTAGACAGCCCTTCATATCTAAGATTGTCTTCTGTAAAGTATGGCACATGGACACGTGTGTGTGTGTGTGTGTGTGTGTGTGTGTGTGTGTGTGTGTGTGTGTGTGAGAGAGAGAGAGAGAGAGAGAGAGAGAGAGAGAGAGAGAGAGAGAGAGAGAGAGAGAGAGGGAGAGAGGGAGAGAGGGGGGGTGCATTTCCAGTAAAGCAAGCACTTAAAATTATGAACTCTTTTAACTGTTGATTGTACAAACTAATTTCAAGCAATGAGGGGTTAAGATTAAACAAGATAAAGACCACTTCTGAGGCAAGTGCAGTATTTTATGTTCCTAGTGGCATTACAATTCTGGATCCTGTTAAACCTGTTATTGAAATGAGAGTCCACAGTCCCTATTATCTCCCATGCCCAACTGTGTTGCTATGGCTTTTATTTGAATCACATAGCAACAGTGTTTTATTTTCCCAGGGCTTGTTTTATAAAACATAAGGTTTCACCTGACGACACCAAACTGCAATCCCCAGGAACAGATTATACCTGGCTTCGTTCTGTGGGCACTAGGAAGAGAAATCTTCAAGGAATTCTGCCCGTTTGGAGGCCCAGTGTTTCTACCAGCACTTCTAGAAGCCATTGCATTCAGATTCAATCCTGTCACCTAGAATTATGAGATAAAATGACTTGGAAGGGAGGGGTGATCTGGTTTGAGCCTCTACACCTGAAAATTCCTTTACTTAGCAGAGAAACTGCTATCAGTTAGGCTTTGGGGTATAAAACATGGTTGCCACCCGAGATAAAGCATCTGTAGAAAAAAATGTGCATGTAAACAACAATCCCAACACATAATTTCGTAACGTAGGCCTGTTTTCACACGTGCTGGCAGTGCCATGGTAAATACTTGAACCAGCAGCTGTGTTAAGATAGCTCCCCATGGCAAGCTGCTCGTGTGAAGTCCCTTCCTGTATGGTGCCAGCTATTGTTGCAGTGCCAGTTCCACCAATTCTTTCCCGCATTTTTCAATTACTTGGTTAAATTTATCCAGAACTGACTGGGGAACAGGCCACTGGTGCAGAATTGTTCTTCACAAGGTTGCATTTTGAAACAGCAGTCACATCACTGGTTGCAGAACAAGGGCAGACACCGGCTAGCCTGTAATCAGTGCTTTCTTTGCTATAAAATCATATCTTGATAAAAGCACCATGTGTGCCAGCACAAAATGGCTGCCAGTGGCAGCAAAAAGACAACAGTATTCTGTACTGGGGAGTACCATCACACATACAAAAAAACTATTGCCTGTAAGCCTTCAAACCTTTTCAATAGCCCCCCCAAAACAATCTATCCCTATTTGCAAGATTTTTAATGTGATTTGCTGTTTTGCTTGAAATTACTGAAACATTTCATTCTTGCACATAATGTGGCAATGATATTTTACTAATTAAGGAAAACTAGAGTGATGTTCTTGATGATAGGTAATATATTTTAGGCAGACAGTACAAAACTCACTTCTAACACATTTGTCAGGCTAGCGGAAATGGTTCTGAAGGATTGAAAAGGGCACAGGAGAGGATGAGTCATGTCCCCCACGATCCGATGAAAGCTTCTTGCTGTTCCAAAGTATCAGATAGCAGGTTAGGTTTGCTTTTGTATAGTAAAAAAGGCTGAATTAGCACAATCAAAGCAAAGTTGCTTCATTGTAAATATTTTAGAGCTCTTTATTGTACTGTACACTGAGATTTTCCTACCCCCTACTGGACACTCAGAGAAGCAGGCCAGTCAGTGTTTCCCAGAATGGCAATCATTGTCTTTCATGAGATAGTTTAAATCATTTTAAAGTTTTCATACTCTGTAGCCTTGAAAGGTTCACTAGATTACTAGGGTGCTCTGTTGTGTGGAGGTCCTTTCAAGTGCATTTCATTTTCTCTAAAAAATTATTGCTAAAGATTAGCATTCAGAAAAGGTAGTTATGAGTGTTAAGGTTTATGCATTCAGATTCTCTTCATTTTATGTTAAGATGCATTTTTATCAAGAAGATCGTTATCAAACAATATTTGAATTGGATTTAATAGACAAACATGTTTTTATTTTCTATTTTGCCTCAGTCGTACGTTGTTCAAAGGAGTAAACTAATTGAAATCAGCTGGCTTTCCCTCAACTATCTGAAAGGGGAACTTGCCAGATTTATTTTAAAAAAACTACTAGATTATAGTCATGTTCCTTCCACTTCTTCAATCCACAGAGGAATTAACTGATATTTCTTCCCACCACTTCTAAATTCTGGAAACGTCCAAGTGGTAAATTAAGACTGGCGCTGAAGAACTGCAGAGGAAAAAAAGAAAGCTACATTGAATTAAAAGTGCTTTTTGTTGCAGCCTTTCTAATCTAGTTTTATTAAAAAAAACCTTATCAAAAATGAACCTGTCCTGGTGAACAATCTACTCATAGAACTGGAAACCAAAACAATCCATGCAACTTGGAAACTTTATGTCAATAGAATTTGTAAGACGTATTGGATTGCTGCTGTCCAGAAGGATTTCCATGTGTGAGATTGTTAAAATCCATTCTTGTAGATAGAATGTTTGAATTGGCTTGGTGTCCATTTGCATTTAAGGATAACACCTCTTGTCTTGATTATCATAGCACATTTGATGTGGGGCTGCCTTTGAAGACTGTTCAAAACTTCAGTTTGTTCAGAATGCAACAGCCAGGCTTCTTATAGGGGTAGGATATAAGGCTCATATTACACACACACTCCTCACCTTTTGTACCAACTGCATTGGTTTCCTATTCATTCCTGAGCAAACTTCAAAGTGATGGTTTTGATCTCCATATAATTCTGTGCGACTACTAAGATCTTCAACAGAGACTCTCCTTGCTGCTCTTGTAAGGGCGGTATTTGTAATATACCACTAGGAGTACATGAAATTACAAATACCTAACGCATGAGAGGGCCTTTTCTGTGGCAGCTCCCTGCTTCTGGATCTCCCCTGGGGGAACTGTATTGCTCCTTCACTGCTTATATTTAGGAGGGCAGATAAAAGCTTTCCCTTTGAATCAAACTTTTGAGCCCTGCGTATTGTTCTGGCTGCAGTAAATTTTGGTATTTTATAGTTTTCTACTTTTATTGTATGCCCCTAAAGGAGGAAAAGTGGGATATTAATAATTTCATTTCAATAAACAAATACAGTAATCCACTTGTTTAGTGAAGGTATCAAATGCTTTTTCTTATTCAGGTAATTTTGGGAGATGAAATACGTGTAATGATGAAGCATTGGAAAAACTAGTCACAAACCCTATATTCTATTATGCAAGGTTACGGTTGCTAAGGTTCTCAGCTTATTCCATGCCCCCCCCCATTTAATCTGCTTCAAAGAAATAAAGCAGTTCCATTCAACATTGCTCCCTGTGGAGAACACTCAACAGCTCATCCTCCCAAGAAATATGTGTATGTGTTGGACCCTTAGGTCTTGTCTCCACGATTCAGCAGCAATGCAAAACAAATATTATGAAGTGTTCCAGTGGGAAATGGGCTTTAATCTCCATATGTACCTGATCTAGGAACTTTGTGTTTCTTCACATTGGTATTTCTAGGGGAGGGGTCAGTTTGCCCTTTCATAGGATTAAGGAATGAAGTCTCCAATGGCATTGTCTTCTATAGGTATGTTAGACTTTTTTATTGTACATGATGCTACTGGGAACTGTTTTTGTAAATATGTATATCTGTATATTTCAAAATGAACCTTATGTTTATGAAATCTTTGGCACATAGTTGCTTTGAAGTGAAACTTTTCCGAAGAAGTAACTTCTTAAAAAATTGCAGCAGGCAATAAGTTACAGTTGCCTTGGCATTCGGAGCTCATAGTTTCAGATGGAAAAAGGGCTTCCCACATTGCCTATATACAACTAAAGCACGTCAAATCTTTTTGAAATTCTGGAAAAGGAGGGAAAAGAGAAATTTCCTTTATGCATTTGCTGAAGTTGCCATATGTTTAAATACTGTGTAAACCATCACAATACAGGGGACTTGATGCATTTGTAAGCAAGAACCTTCAACTGCTCATTTTACAGGGTGGTTCTTATATCTGGCTAAAATAATAATAATAGTAATAATCATAGCACTTGTATAGAATAACTTAACCTGCATTATTATATTATACTCCTTGCAACAACCATAAGTATCTCTGTAATGCCGAGAGTGGGGTGAAAAGAATAGTTTACCTAAAGTCACCTAGTGAATTTATTGCAGAGGTCATATTTGAACTGGGGCTTTCTGATTTGTAGTTCAGTCCCCTAGCCGTTCTATTTTTTATTCTTGATTTTAAAATACGTATACCATCCTTCCCAGGTCACTTTGGGGAGACTTTCAATTCTGCAGCCTTCACCAACTTAGTGCCCTCCAATGTTTTGGATGACAACTCCCATCAGACCCTGCCATGGGAACACTCTCATTCAGGAGATTCATCTGGCATAGTCTTTGGTTAATCTCTGAAACGTTCTCTTCTTTGGAAGGCATTTGGAGTGACATTTGGTGTTTTCAGATTTTGCTGTATTTTATAATAATTTCACAGTGTCCTTTTTTTGTTATTCATATTGGCTTTGTGTTTGCTATTTCCAACTCACTTTGTGTGCCAAAGAAATACAATAACATGGGCACAATTCTTCAGGTAGTTCTCTGCAAGCCCCGTTGAAATGAATGCATACTGTGCAACAAAATGGCATGTGTGCAGTTTCCCATCATTTTAAATAGAGCTTGTGCAAGAGAAGTTCCTCAAGGACTGGTGGCAACTTCAGTTTTGAAATTCAAGTAACAAGTTCAACTCCCAGACAGCCTAAATTCCTTGCCTCCCACACACCCACATACACCTTCCCTTAGCCATGAAAAAAATCATTACCTGAAAGGGGGCTAGTGAGTGGCAGAGGCCAGGTGTACATTTGCAGATTATGAGGCCAGCTCTCTGAGGGAGATGTGCTCTTGAACCATGCAAAACTGTTTGCAGACAGAGATCAAAGGGCTGGTGCAACAGCTTGTGGAGCCCTGGATTTCCAGCTGCAGAGAGGGGAGGCAGGGCCTGAGCCCAGTCTCAAGTTGGAGCAAGCTGAAGGCCCTCAAGTTAGGGCCACTCTAATTCAGGCATTTGCATTTTTGAGTACCCACACTTCAAATAATCACCCCATATCTGCAGGTGAGGCTGTCGATGTGCTAAACCGTTGCCTGACCTCGATAATGGACTGGATGAGAGCTAACAAACTCAGACTCAATCCTGACAAGACTGAGATGCTGTTGGTGAGGGGTTTCTCTGATCAGATGGTGGATATATACCCTGTCCTGGATGGGGTTACACTCCCCCTAAAGGAGTGGGTTCATAGCTTGGGAGTTCTTTTAGATCCTTCCTTGTCACTAGAGGATCAAGTAGCCTCGGTGGCACGGAATGCATTCTACCATCTTCGGTTGGTAGCCCAGCTACGTCCCTATCTAAGCAGAGAGGACCTTACATCAGTGGTACATGCTCTGGTAACCTCGCGACTGGACTACTGCAATGCGCTCTACGTAGGGCTGCCTTTGAAGACAGTTCGGAAGCTTCAGCTAGTGCAAAATGCGGCTGCCAGACTGATAACAAGAACTAAGCGGTCCGAACACATAACACCTGTTCTGGCCCGCTTGCACTGGCTTCCAATTTGCTTCTGGGCTAAATTCAAAGTGCTGGTTTTGACCTATAAAGCCTTATACGGCGCGGGACCACAATACCTGTTGGAACGCCTCTCCCAATATGAACCTGCCCGTACACTGCGCTCTTCATCAAAGGCCCTCCTCCGAGCTCCGTCCCACAGGGAGGCTCGGAGGGTGGTTACAAGAACTGACCTGGCGTGCATAACCGAGACCTGGGTGGGTGATACAGGAGGAGTTGCTCTTTCCCAGCTTTGCCCACCTGGGTATACGGTTCAGCATCATGGTAGAGCCGAAGGTCGGGGAGGCGGGGTCGCCGTAGTCTATAGGAGCTCTTTCTCACTCACCGAGCACCCTGTACAGGTGACGACTGGATTGGAGTGTCTCCACCTTGCGCTGGGCCAGAGAGACAGGCTGGGAATTTTGTTGGTGTACCGCCCGCCCTGCTGCCCAACAAATTCCCTAACTGAGCTGACAGAGGTAGTCTCGGAGGTATTGTTGCAGTCCCCTAGACTGCTGGTACTGGGGGACTTCAACGTCCATGCCGAGACTGCTTTATCTGGGGCGGCTCAGGACTTCATGGCGTCCATGACAACCATGGGGCTGTCTCAGGTTGTTACTGGCCCAACGCATGTGTCGGGACATACCCTTGACTTGATCTTCGCCACTGGACAGGGAGATGGTGATCTGGAGGTTGGGGTTTTTTCATCTACCCCATTGTCATGGACAGATCACCGCTTGCTGAGGTTTAGGCTCACGGCGACCCTTTCCCTCTGCAAGGGTGGGGGACCTATTAAACTGGTCCGCCCCAGGAGATTAATGGATCCTGAGGGTTTCCAAAGGGCTCGGGGGGATTTTCCAACTGAGAAGACTGGCGCTCCTGTTGAAGCTCTGGTTGAACTGTGGAATACGGAGATGACCCGGGCAGTTGACACGGTCGCTCCCATGCGCCCCCTCCTATGTAGAGCTGATGCAGCCCCATGGTATACCCCGGAGCTGAGAGTGATGAAGCAAGAGAGGAGGAGGCTTGAGTGCAGATGGAGGCAGACTCCTGACGAATGCAATTATGCCTTGGTAAGTACCTGCTCTAAGCGATATACAGCAGCGGTGAGGGCAGCAAAAAAGAGATATTTTGCTGCCAGTATTAAGGCATCACTCTCCGGCCCAGCGGAGCTTTTTAAAACTGTACGAGGGCTTTTACATCTTGGCCCTCGGGATACTATAGATTCATCTGTAGCCCGCTGTGATGAGTTCGCTGGACACTTCCAGGACAAGATCGCTAGCATTCGTCGGGACTTAGACTCCAATATTATAGCAGCTGGATTCAATGAAGCATCCAGAACACGGTCTTGTCCTTATTTATTGGATGAGTTTCAGTCTGTGCAGCTTGAGGATGTTGACAAGATCCTTGGACTGGTGCAGGCGACCACGTCGGTGCTGGATCATTGCCCCTCTTGGCTGGTGAAAGCTGGTAGGACCGGAACCGCCGACTGGGCCAAGGAGGTAATCAATGCCTCTTTGCAAGAGGGAGTGGTCCCTGACTGCCTAAAAGCGGCGGTAGTGAGACCACTCCTGAAGAAACCCTCCTTGGACCCAGATAACTTGAACAACTATAGACCTGTGGTGAATGTTCCGTTCCTGGGCAAGGTTCTGGAGCGGGTGGTGGCCGGCCAGCTCCAGGGGCTCTTGGATGACACTGATTATCTCAATCCGTTTCAATCCGGTTTTAGGCCTGGGTTTGGTACCGAAACAGCCTTGGTCGCCCTGTATGATGACCTTTGTTGGGAGAGGGACAGGGGGAGTGTGACCCTGTTGATTCTCCTTGATCTCTCAGCTGCTTTTGATACCATCGACCATGGTATCCTTCTGGGAAGACTCACGGAGTTGGGAGTTGGGGGTACTGCTTGGCAGTGGCTCCGCTCCTACTTGGTGGGTCGCCACCAGATGGTAGTGCTTGGGGAACATTGCTCGATACCCTGGACTCTCCATTGTGGAGTCCCGCAGGGATCGGTTCTGTCCCCCATGCTTTTCAACATCTACATGAAGCCGCTGGGCGCAGTCATCAGGAGTTTTGGAGTGCGTTGTCACCAGTACGCTGATGACACGCAACTCTATTTCTCCTTTTCATCTTCTTCAGGTGAGGCTGTTAACGTACTAAACCGTTGCCTGGCCGCGATAATGGATTGGATGGGAGCTAACAGACTGAAGCTTAATCCAGACAAGACCGAGACGCTGTTAGTGAGTGCCTTCTCTGCCCAGATGGTGGATGTTCACCCTGTTCTGGACGGGGTTACACTCCCCTTGAAAGAACAGGTTCGTAGCTTGGGAGTTCTTATCGACTCTTCCTTGTCTCTTGAGGCTCAGGTAGCCTCAGTGGCAAGGAATGCTTTTTACCATCTCCGATTGGTAGCCCAGCTACGTCCCTATCTGGACAGTGACGACCTCGCCTCAGTCGTTCATGCTCTGGTAACTTCTAGATTGGACTACTGCAATGCGCTCTACGTTGGGCTGCCCTTGAAGACAGTTCGGAAACTACAGTTAGTCCAGAATGCAACGGCCAGATTGTTGACGCGGACAAGAAGGTCCGCTCATATTACACCCGTTCTGGCTCGTCTGACTGGCTTCCTATTTGTTTCCGGGCTAAATTCAAAGTGCTGGTTTTGCACTATAAAGCCTTACACGGCATGGGACCGCAATACCTGGTGGAGCGCCTCTCCCAATATGAAACTACCCGTACACTGCACTCAACATCTAAGGCCCTCCTCCGAGTACCATCCCATCGAGAAGCTCGGAGGGTGGTGACCAGAAATAGGGCCTTTTTGGTTGTGGCTCCCGAACTATGGAATGGTCTCCCCGATGAGGTGCGCCTGGCGCCGACGCTGCTATCTTTTCGGCGCCAGGTGAAAACCTTTTTATATTCCCAGGCATTTTAATGCGTTTTATTATATGTATTGTTGTATTTTGCTGCTGTTTGATTATTTTTGTTTACCTTTGTTGGCTTGATTTTATTGTATTATTGTATTTATATATTCCTGACTGTTTTATTTTTATGTACACCGCCCAGAGAGCCCTTGGGCTTAGGGCGGTATATAAATTAAATTAAATTAAATTAAATAAATAAATAAAAACTAGGGCCTTTTCGGTGGTGGCCCCCGAACTGTGGAACAGTCTCCCCGATGAGGTACGCCTGGCGCCGACGCTGCTGTCTTTTCGGCGCCAGGTTAAAACCTTCCTCTTTTCCAGGGCTTTTAATCTAACTTAATTCTGTTTTAAATTGTATTGTAATTGTTTTTAGATCTCCCATTCTCTGTACTTTGTGGTTCGTTTTATTGGATTTTATTGTATTTTGTATTAATCTGTTGTTCACCGCCCAGAGAGCTATGCTAGTCGGGCAGTATATAAATTTAATAAATAATAATAATAATAATAATAATAATGGTAAGGCAGTTTCCCCAGCTGCCGACTTGCAAGGTGGTAAGCAGATCTTGGATCTTCTGGGGGCAGGCATAGTTTTGCAATCTACATAGGTTCAGTGTGGATTTGGGATCTTAAACAGAATTACGGCAGCAAACCATGGTTAGCAGTGATAGCCATAATTTAGCAGACATAAGATCAGAGTCTTCAGAATGCCTCATCTTTGCATGTGCAAAGTAAGATCCAGTTCTATTATAGTCTTCTCTCAGATGTCTCAGGGCAAGGTCAGATCTCTTCCACATACAAATGGTCTTTTGGGTTTCAGAACAGTGAAGCATTACTAGCCTGCTGACATGCATACTGAGTAGTGCACTGTTTGGTCATTTTGTTGGAGTATGAGGCTAGATGTAACCGTATTGTATGCTAAATGGGCAGGGATAGTAGAGATTATAACAAAAAATCATCGTTTATATTCCTCTTGTTATACACTTTGTTCAGTGTACATCTGCCACATTTTAGACAGTCTGCTTTTCTGTAAAGATTTTATCCCCCAGTCACTGCTATATCTATCGTTGGTCCACTAAGCACCAATAATATCCTTTTCTGTCATCCTGTTCTGATTAAATATTTTCACTCAGTTGGAATTCCAGATAATTGAGGGGTCAGGTGATGTGGATTTAGACTGGTGCAAAAGCAGAGAAAGCAGAAGTTGAAAGAAGAAAACTAATTTCTTCTGTTAGTAGTTGATTTTGTGACATCATATTTTTAATTCAGTAATAAAATGCCATTATTGCATACTAAATGTAATTCAACATCAATTCTTGTACACAATGAAGAAAATAACTGGGAGAAAGGGTTCTGCTATCAGTGTTACATATTGTTCAACAATGAACCTTTATGAAAGCTGTTCTGAAAACACTAACAATGGGTCATTTGAACCTAGGAATTGCTGTCTTAGAAAAGATTAATGGTCTACAAGCTTGGTATCTTCCCAGAACAGTCTTGTGTACTGATCACTGTGAGAAGTATAGAAAAGCTGCCATAATTTCTGGCCATTTGATACTATGCTGCAGAACACAGAAAATCATTTCATTTTCTCTTGGCAATTGAAAAAGATTCTGCTTATATCCTTTGTATATTTATCCATTGCTTTTTTCTTTTCTTTTTACTAAAGGATGGCATTTGGAATAACATTTAATATCCATTAGCAATTCTGCACATAATGCAGTTGTATTTTTAATTAAGTCTGCAATATGCTGTCTTTGCTCAAAACCATCTTTTTTATGAATGTGTTGCAAACCTAAATTCATTTATATGGCTTATATTTATGAAACACCCTCATTTCTGCTGCATGCCCACCTTGAGTGCTTTTGCCTAGCTGTAAATTGTCCTTGCACTGGGACAATACCTCTTGCTTGCCTGGATGGAGGCGATGGCGTTAAAACCTCTGGATTTTGCATGGTTGTAATGCAATCTACTTTATAAAAAGTTGTCCTGGTCATTTTTGCCTCTGGCCATGCCCATCACTGGTGTGTGGCCCCCATAAGATGAGTGAATGCAGTCCTCAGGCTAAAAAAGTTCTGCACCCCTGATTTAGGTTCTCTGGAGTTGTGATATTTGAATGCAGCCCTCCCCCCTTCATGGTGAAGCACTGCAAATTAGAAGAGGTCTGGTTTCAAAGAAATAAAAGTTCAGATTGCAGTGTGTGCATGTCCAAAGTAGTTCTCGGGAAATTAGCCATGGCTTTGTGATGAGTACGACTTTTTCCAAATGCCCAATTACACATAAGGCTCCACATGATTCAGGCAGTATAAAGACATGCTCCTGTGAACTTCATATCAAATGGCCTGAGTTTTCTCCTAACATATTCAACATCCATGATTCAGATTGACTGCATATTCATCAGAGAAACCGAGGCGTTTATATTTTGTTTCAGGACAATAATGGATGGCATGCTGGGGTGATGGCACTTACCTGACCTCCCGACAGCTGAGTCGCCACTGCTTACTAAGAGAGAGAGGAATGAGGTGGTGAGGAGGGCAGAGCACTGCAAATGCCCTGGCAGAGTTAATCCAGTGCTCCTCCTGGTGTGTTTGCACCGTGTCACCCTCTCTGCCATCTGCCACTCTCCCTCCCAGTAAGCAGCAGTGAGTCAGCTATCAGGAGGTCAGGTGAGCACTGCCATTCTACCACGACGTCTGCATTTCTCTCTGGTTGTCAAATGTATCAGCGCTGGAACATTTGGGGAGAGTTTTTAAAATACAAGCAGATTGCTCTTTTGAAAGGAGAAACGTGAAAACTGTTGTTTTTCAGACAAATATGGTATGAGATTTATTTTTAATCCATTACTGGCTAATTTTGAAAACTTTAATTTTTATGTATAGAACATGAATTAACACATTTTGATTAAGGCAGTCTTCCTGCATATTGACACATGTTAGCATAATGTGATAGGTGACATTTTATATTCCAAGGTGCTTTTGGTTTTAATCTCCTCCCTCCCACCCCTTGTATGCTGCTATTTCAGTGGACATCCTGCCATATGTGCAATGGCTATGCACACATAGTCTAACACTTTTACCAGCTATTGCTTTAACATCCTGTAGTCCTAATGAGATCATGGTCTGTTCTGCACTAACATGAATTTGGCATAACATTAAGTCCTTCTTTTCAAATCGATGTTTGCTAGTAAGTAAATGCAAGTGAGTACCAGTGTGCACAGGGATAGGGGCTAAAAGACCACCTAGATGCTGCCCCCTGTGGTAACAGCCCAGCTGGGGAAAGCAGAACTCTGCTGTTATTTAAAAGGTATTGCTTGCTGTTTGCACAGTGGCCAACCATACGACAGGGCAGCCACTGAACGTGGAGAGAATGTCCTATATAGACCACCGCAAAACCATTGGGGGAAGGACTGTAGCTCAGTGGTAGAGCATCTGCTTTGCAACTGACTTGATCTTGTATGGCGATCTCTTAATTTTGGTTTGTAAAAGCAAAAGGATCTGACTCTGTGGGTATTTCAGGGGTGGCTAACTTGTGGTATGCAGCCTGCATCTGATCCACCAAGCCACCAGCCCCCACAGCTTTATCTCCTGATCTAATTGAGCAATAAAATGCTCTCCCTGCTCTTTAGAGAGTGATCTCTGAACAGTAGCCAGAGCAGGCTTTATCTCCTGATGAGGAGATAAAATTCCTCTGCCTACTCTTTAAAGATCCCCTCTAAAGAGAGTAGGCAGAGGGATCTTTTATCTCCAATCTTAGCTCTAAGCACCACAGTGGTAAGATTAGAGATAAAGTCTGCCTGCTCTTTAAGATTAAAATGCAACATTTTCATCCCACTTCACTCCAGCACTGGACTGGGGGCAGGGAGAAACACTGCCTTTTACTCTGCGCAGAATGATGTGGACAAAATAAAAGGCAGCATGCTGTCCTTGGCGCTGAAAAAGGTTAGCCACCCCTGGAATATTTGGATGTGTATTCCTGTACTGGATGCCAACCCAGTGTCGGCAATGAAGACCTAAAAACAAACAAACAAACAAACAGAAAACACCACATCTCTGAATAAGGTTCCTTTGAAGTTTGCACTGTTAGGGTATGTTAGCACTTTTTTCCAATGACTTTGTTTGGTGTAGCTGAAAACCAGTGAGTGTTTGGAATCTAATATTGTACTGTGGCACCTGTGATAGCTTAGTTTTACTCAACAGAGCTGCAGTTTTGTCCTCATATTAAGTAGAGAGAATCTGCAGCTTTCCCTGGTTGTCTCAAGCCAGCGAATTGCAGTGGGGGATTATAGTTACCAGAGGAAGGAAAGTCGGGCACTTTTACCTTTACAGCAGAGTGTTTGGTGGAACAATTTATGAAAAGGTAAAATGTCGACATAATCTGAGTATGAAATCCAGACTTTTTTTTCCTCTTTCATTTTCACCTTTTCTCCTTGGCTATTTCCATCACTGGAACTCCCCCCCCTTCTAATTGTCTCCTTGCTTTTAATACGTCATTCAATAATTATTCAAAGAACTACCTTATTATTACTACCCTAATATTACTAACCAATCAACCAATTACTAACCAAATAGTTGACAGTGATGCGGGTTTTCGGGAAAATTTTGATTTGGAAAATGTTCCTGAAAAAAAATCCTATGAAAATTAGAGTTATTTGCATAGGGTAATTTGTATTGGGAGGGGGCATCAGAAAATTGTCTAGAGTGATCAAACTCAGCATGTTTGTTTTACTTCTTTTTAGTAAACAAAGCTAAAAACTTTTAACTGCCAAGCTTGCCTAATACTGTATTTGCAATTGGCATCCATTCATTGTCACTAATGAATTTATGAAACAGATAATTTTCTGCAGAAAAATAAAATACTCTACCGATAGGTGGGGGTAGTGATGCTGTAGAGACTTCCCATTGGCCTTTTGTACTAGATATGTGGAAGTATGCTCATGGAGGATTACAGGTCACATCCAGATGTGCAGCAGCACATGTGTAAGTGCATGCATTACCTCATATGGGTTCCTGTGAATGGGTTTGTGTGCAATGGACTGTTTATCCCCATACACAGCAGCTTATTAACGTTCCTGCAGTTCTTTTGATTGGGGTGGTGTTTGAGAAGAAGCACTATATGTTCAGTCAAATTTTCTTCTCTAATGAGCCTAGACGTAGACACTTTGTTTTCTGATCTGTTGTCACTGGAAAGAACAGCAAAAGAGAATTAGGAAAGGAATATGCATGCTGAAAAGCCTTTGCAACTGGGCATGAAGTGATAGAAAATTGCCTTCCCTTGTAGAACAGGAAATGGTACTAGTCAAAGCAGAGGGAGAGCTATGTGTTTGCAAAGCTTCCTACAGCCAATCCTGTGTTTGTTTTCGCCTTTTAATTTTGTGTTGGCAATCAGAACTGTGCAGGGTCATATGCCACAAAAGTTTGCAGTACATCCTAACCCCTAAATAATAAATCTTCCTCTTCAGGGTGTCAGCCACCCATCCAGACCTGCCTCTAAGATATAATGGGTTAAGTCTCCTTAGAAGATGGAGTGGAACTGCACTTGCACAATGGGGCTTTGCTTGCTCTGCCCTTCTGAGAGTCAATTGACACTCTGCTGCTTCTCCAGTCATGTATGGCCTCATCTGCACTATACTTTTAAAGGAATATCATACCACTGTAAACAATTGTGGCTTCCCTCAAAGAATACTGAAAACTGTAGTTTGTTAAGGGTGCTGAGAGCTGTTACGAGACCCCCCCTATTCTCCTCACAGAATAACAGTTCCCAGAGTTCCCTGGGAAGTGAGATTGTTTGTTAAAAAACACTGGAATTATAGCTCTATGAGGAGAATAGGGATCCCTTAGCACCCTTAACAAACAGTTTCAAGTGGTATGATACTGCTTTAAACATATAGTGGAAAACCATTTTGTTCTCTTTCCCCCTCAAAATGTGGTGGCTCCTGGTGAGCACCAAAAATACTGGCCCTCACTGAGCTGTTTTATAGATGGGGGTTGCCCCCTTTTTGTATGTAGCCTTTTAAATGAAAGATTTTTGGTAGTTCCTCAAACCTTGGAGTTTCTCCAAGCATGCTGATACTTCCCCCTTATTTTTCAGTGCCCTTGTTTCTGTTCCATTTCTGTTGGCACATGGCCACTGAGTTTGCTGTTAGAGGGGATGAAGCTATCTATAAAGGAGGATACTTGGACATTAGAGAAATAAGTCCATAAAAGGTGAAATAAATTGTATGTGTTTGTGAGAGAGGTGGCCATTACGATCTCTTACATTGTGTGCAGTCTGTATTTATTAACAGATTGTAGGGCTATATACTCCATTATGTTATTACCCTTGAAATTGAACTGCATTTATAAGACATATGAAATATGTATTTTTAACACTAAAATGTAATTTCCCAACATAATACCCAAAATAAAGTGCCAAGAAGCTATTAACAGCAAATTGAATTTTGTGGTATGTAATTTAGTATAAATAGTGACAAGTATTTTTTTTTCTCCTCTCACCCCACCTTAAAAACGATCCCATTAGTCATTCCATTTAGCAGCACAGAGGCAGCAGTCAGCAAGGGTGTGCATTTTTATGTCTTCTTCAATTGCACACTTCATTTATTTGAACATGGCATAGATGGCTTTCTCTGTCACGCAGCATCACTACACGATTAGCAAGTTTCGCCCTAGGGCAGCTGGGACGCTTTGCTGGGGCAGATGTTCTTTTCAGCTTATTCACTGGACGTTCTTGGTTGTTTACCGTTGTCATGACTACCTCTATTTCCATAGCAGCCATGCGGCCTCCTCTCAGAGACAAGTGAATATAGTTATAAAAGGATCATATTTTGCTCTGGGTCCCTTACTTGCCATCTGTCAACCAACTGTGCATGATGTATTCAGAAACCGATTAAGGATAATGGCAGACAAGTGATGATCCCTGTATGAAAAGTAGCAGTGGTCCTGATGCAAATGGCTTGGCGCCTTCATGGGGTCTCTTCCCCCCCCCAATATGTATTTCTCAAGCTCCCTATGCAGGCACAGATTTTTAATTCTCCTTGACCAGAGGGGTGGGGGAGGTGGGGGAAGAATGTTCCAGTGTCGTATTTGTGTATAGCTTACATACAGTTGTTTTAGACTGTCAGTCTACTGTATCACTACACACTTGTTCCAGCTTTGTGAACTAATACACATGACAACTTAAGGCCATGATTCATTTTCCCCGTAGGAGTAGTGCTGTGAAATGAGGAATTGCCATGGAGCTCAATAAAGCTCTTGTTACTTGTATTCCATGCAAAAGGGAGGGTTAGGTGGAGATAGGGAAGGCACACCCAGATCTCTCAATCCTTGTGATGGCCTGTTTGAACATGTGCCAAAGCTCTGAAATGAGGAAATAGGGTGTGATTGAACCCTATAATAATCCCTCTGTGTGCAAACACTGTGACTTTGGGAAAATGAATCGTACCCCAGCTTTCACAGAAATCTCAGTCACAAGTCCGAGAGGAATTATAACTCAGAGAATGCAATAAAAGAGTCTTGTGGCACACGTTTAATCTTTATAAGGTGCCACAAGACTCTTTTGCTGTGTTCACATGTAATGCTAAGATATTGCTGGATGGCACACACCATCATCCCTGATTGTTGGCCATGCTGTCTGGAGATGATATCAGTTGGACTCGGGTGGTGACCCAAGGGTAGGCATGAATGGTGTGAACCTTTCCTGCCGCTTTGTTTCTCTCTTCACACGGCTAGCTAAACAAGGCAGGATTCAGCACTTCACCATAGCTTCCCATTATGTGTGACTCTTGAAACAATGACTAATTATTTCAAAGCAAGCTGGGATAGCTTATTGACTTAATACCCTGGCTTGCTTGGAAGCCATTTACCATAGTTTCTGGGTTCACATGTAATGGGAAACGATGGTGGAGTGCTGAACCTTGGCTTATTTTGCCACTCATGTGCAGAGAGGAGCAAAGCAGTAGGAAAGGGAAGATATCAGGTGCATGCCATATGTGCATAACGTGGCTTATTAAGCCAAGATTTTTGGCTTTTAGTGTTATGTGCAAACATGACCACCACTGTCACAGCAAAAATGACAAATATGGCTACCCCTCCAGAAGAATGGAGAATGTGACAAACTCTGGTGTGTGCTGCTTAATTGTAGTATTGGGACCATATGCAAGCTTTTTATTAATGCAAAGGCTTTTCTTTTCCCAGTAATATTTTGGCTAATTTAATACTATCTTCAGTAACTCCAGTCACTGTAGAGATTCCATTCATTCTTTAAATTAGTGGGGGTGGGAATTGGCCCACTTGTAAATTAATGTATTTATTGGTTGATTTTTCCAGATCCTGACATTGATGCTGCCACTGCCATGATGCTTTTGAATACTCCCCCTGAGATACAAGCAGGTTGTGAGTAGATATTTCTATAGCCTATAGCACCATAGATATGTAAACCTAACCTTCTCTTTAATAAAACACACAGACGATCAGATTTAAAAATAAAATGTTTCTGATTGAGAAATAAGATTTCACAGTCAGGCCCTTACTAATTAGTGTAATTTTTGGTGGTGGTTCCTTTGTGTAAAATTCTATGTCTAATGAAAAACTACAATTGTATACCTCTAATTCATATAATTGGTAGAATGTATTAGATGTTTACAATTGTAAATTATATATAATGGGGTGATAAGTATTTTTCTTCTGTAGGACAGGTAAGAAAACACTTAGGTCCACCATTAGAAAATTATGTTCTGCGTTTGGTTTCTACTTTTTGAGGTGTCTGTAAGTATCAGATTCCTTTAAGGATGAGAAACATGAAGAAAGGAAGAATTAAAATTATATTCACTCTTAATTGAATGTTAAACTTGTATGGTTAAATCAGATCTGTTTTTTAAAAAATCAGAAAAGTGGATTTGTCAAAGGATCAATTAAGCAAAGGTTTTTTTCCCTTCAGCAGTAGAACCTGCATTTTCCTAGGCCAATTAATTGCTCTTCTTTTGTTAAATTCTTTTCTGCACTAGAGAACTCTTCACCAGATTATAAAATTCACACATCAAAATGTTCAGAACTGGCACCTGTTCACACAGTATATTTTCTTCTACTTGCAAACAGTCCCAATGCATAGACCCAGGTTCATGTGGACAAATGAAATGTGAACCAGTTAATTAGGAAATACAGCCAGCAGCAGTACATGCAACTGTGGTGGCTAGAATAAATACCTCTTTTGATTCACTGCTTTCCATGTGCCTACTTACCAGGTTCACACATTACATTGGTTCACATGAACATGCACTCAAGGAATGCTGAGATTGTTGCATGTAGGCAAAAATGGATGCTATAGACCAGCTTTTAGATACCTCTTCTCTAAACTAAATAAAACCAGGACAGCTTCTACTTATGTTTGAACCTAATGGGTCTTAGGCAACAATCATGTTTTTGAAGAACTGATTCTGTAATGTGTTAAACTGGCTTCTGAAATTAATATATGTCAATAATTCAAAATCTTTCCCCTCCCTAGGGATGGTGTCACAAGATGGTATCCTCAGGCAGCTGCTGAGGGACCATTGCTGCTGCCATCCTGAGCCCCTTTTACTGGTACTCCATTGACTGTTGGGTGGCTACCACTGGGATTGTTCACAGTGCCCCAGAATAGCACTTGTGTGGCATTGTGGCAATTGCAGTGATGGCTACCCAGCAATCATTAGAGGAGCGCTGCTGCTGCTGCTGCTCCTCCTCCTCTTTGGTAAGTGCCCCACCTGCCCAACAAAAATAAATAAGATAAATAGGAGGAGAAAGGGCCATCAGCTGACATGGGGGGGATGCTGACAGAGTAAGGAGGCCACCAGAGGGAACTGTGCCAAGGGCTCCCTCAAACCTGACCTTACTAGAAAACATCACAAATAACTTGGGATTGAGTGTTCTGATTCTAAAGCAGTTTTACTACACATGGAAGTTCATTTACTGGTTAACTAAAACTGGGGGGAAATGGCTGGGATCCAGTGGTGCTACAGCAGAAGGCAGCTCCACTCACTCAAGGAGAAGACCTTGATTTCTGCTGATTTCCCTCCCTTCCCATCACCATTTCCTGTGAACCAAATCCAGGCCATTGCACAGAGTCCCCAGTCCTCAGGATCAGCTTTGGAGGAGTGTGAGGGGCTCTACGGTGGACAGGGAAACTGGAAAGCCCTATTCCACAAGCAGAACTCCTCTTACAGTAGTTAGGATCCAAACCCACGGCCTGCAAAATGACATTTATTTAATTTAATTTAGGGAATTATTTCCTGCTTTTAAAATTTATGCAAGTTGCCAAGGCAGCAAACAATGAATACAGTAGATATTTTATTTATTTATTTATTTGTTTGTTTGTTTGTTTGTTTGTTTATTTATTTATTGCACTTTTAGACCGTCCTATAGCAACAGGCTCTCAGGGCGGTGTACAACAGGATAAAAACACCTTTAAAACCAGTGATATAATGCAGGTGTCCTGGGACAAAGGATGTGCCCATGTTATAGAGCTTCCATGTTACAACGAAAGCTGCATTCTGTAAACGTTGTTTTACTCAGGGGATATCGTCATACCCAAGGTATATCCAAATCTGCAGTTCAGCGAGCGGCGTTATAGCAAGGTTCTACTGTACCAGTAAAAAAGCAAACTTAGGTTTGGAATATATTGTGGAGTGAAATCAATCAAATTAGAAAGTAACATCAGCAGTAAAAGTAGTAACACCAGATAGAACTGTTTGCAAAGGTTCGCCAGAGTTAACATTTTGTGTAGTTTGGCCCTTTGAAGCTCAAAGAAACAAACTGGTCTTAACTGGATGCCTAGTGCTTCACAAAGAAAATAGACGGGCCTTTCTGTGGAGCATGTGCCATATACAAACTGTGCCACCTTATTCTGGTCATCTGAACACAGGGCAGCAAGAGACGGGCTTCCGGTCAGATCTTAATGCCTGAGCAGGTTCATATAGGAATAAACAGTCTTACTTCACATCAAAGAACCCACACAGGAGAGAAACCATATATATGCCTACAGTGTGGGAAAAGTTTCAGTTGGAGGCACCACCTTACTTCACATCAGAGAAACCCACACAGGGGAGAAACCTTATAAGTGTCTGGAGTGTGGAAAGAGTTTCAGTCGTAGTGAAAGTCTTACTTTACATCAAAGAACCCACACAGGAGAGAAACCATATAAGTGTCTGGAGTAACATCTTACTGCACACCAAAGAACCCACACAGGGAAGGAAACAAAAATGTATGAAGTGTGGAAAGAACTTCTGTCATAGCAAAAGCATTACTTTGTATCAGATGAAGTGGCTGCATCATGGCCCTACCTTCAGACTGTGTCCCTGGACATTATCCCTTCCCCTAGAAGCTGTTGACATGGACTTTAACATAAACAGTAAGCAAGGTTCATTACTGACTGGCCTGTTTTGCCTCTTTAATACGAAGAAGGGTATTCCTGTCTCATATTAGCTTATACTATTTGGGCAGATGCAAGTCACTAAACCTTGTGGCTAATGTTACTAGATTGCAACCTGCCCTGGGACCTGATGGTAAAGGAAAGGTATTATTATAGGCCCACTAGTCTTTTAGCCTGAGTAGACGCGGGGACAGAGTTGACTTCTGTGCTTGTTGCAGGGTTTGATCGTGTTCTCTGTTTCTCTGTTGAGTGGATCATCATTGCAGATAAGCTGTTGTTTCAAATTAGGGTGTTTGTCAACAAGGAGAAGCCTATCCCTGAAGCCCTGAGCAAAGGAGGTGGAATGTTAAGATGACAGTTACAAAAGGAACACTACTTAACATCTTAACATCTTAATATTCAATCGATTTAATGCATTTTATATTTAATATTTTAGTACTGAGTTTTGTAGTTGTTTATATGTTTAATTATGTTTAGGTATTTTTGGTATAATTTTTAAGTTTAGTATATGTTTTTAAATTGTATATTGGATGTTATATGTTGTGAACCGCACAGAGAGCTTCAGCTGTGGGGCGGTATAGAAATATAATTAATAAATAAATAATAATAAATAAATAAATAGATCCCAAGCCATTTGCACTTTGAATTGTGCCTGGAAACAAATAGGAAGCCAGAGGAGTTGTTTCAAGACTGGTACAGATCTCAATGCAAACATAGGAACATAGCAAGAGGATAGTTAAAGGAGGAGGATACATTGTACTCTGTTCCCCCTGACACTCCCCCCCCCAATCATCATACAAAGTATTTTTTTATTTACTCAGTTTTTATTCTGTTCTTCAGCCAATGTGTCCAAGGCACACACACATGTATGCACGAGACTCAAACCATGTACTGTATGATAATTTTCAGATAAAAAATATATGCAAAAAAAGTGAGTTGGCCTGATTTTTACACTACAATGTTGCCTAATGCAGATTACACCAAACACACTTGAGTATCTTCTTTTGCACAATGTGACTATACAGTGTTACGCTTAACAGGATAGCACTCTTTCTATCCCCATAGTTTGCAGTGGAATTTCTAAGCTATGTTGGAGATACAGAATCAAATTAGAGTGTCTAAACCTCCAAAGCAAGACTACATCTTTTTCCATTTCAGTTATCCTTTCCACCTCTATTGTGGGTCAGAGTTTGCATCATTTGCAGGGCTGTGGAGTCGGTATGTCAAACCTTCAACTCCGACTCCAATTCCTCTGTTTTTCTACTGTCCGACTCCAACTCCGACTCCTTCATAAATGGCAAATGTATATTAATTTTTCTACTGTCTGACTCCGACTCTGACTCCTTCATAAATGGCAAATGTATATTAATGTATTAATATTAATAAATTAATATTAAAATATTAATTTTATTTTGAAGTCAGAGTCTCAGGACATTTCTACCAACTCCGACTCCACCCAAAATTGCTTCCGACTCCGCCCAAAATTGCTTCTGACTCCGACTCCACAGCCCTGATCATTTGTCACTGGAAAAGTCACTTGTGGAAATGCCAAGCAATGCCAAAAATGTGGCATGCTGTTAATGATTGTGCAAAAAGGCCTGTAGTTGCATATCACCTGTAATTCACAAGGTTTCGTGGTAGGTCTTTGTTGCTCATTGTTATATTTTGTACAGTGCTATTAATGCATATGGTGCTTTGCACAGCATTTATAAGGCTCCTGCTCCAAGGAGCCCACATCTAACTGAACAGGAAAGACAACAGAAAGAGGGGGGCGGTGCACAGTTGAAGATACTGAAGGCTCTTTTGGTTGGGGATGAAGACTAAGGCAATGGTTCTCAAACAACAGGAGGGGATCCCAAGGATGGCTGCAAGATACCCTGAGGACAGGGAACCCTAGAGCAGGAGTTCTTAACCTGGGGGCCCATGGATAGGCTTGAGGGGACCCATGAGCTGGGGATTTAAAAAAAATAAATTTTCGATGAAACAAAATAATGTTTTATTTATTTATTTATGTATGGGGGTCCATAGCTTTCATCAGATTCTCAAAGGGGTCCATGACCCAAAAAAGGTTAAGAACCACTGCCCTATAGGGAGAGAGGATCCTAACATAAGAGCACAAGAAGAGTCTTACTGGATCAGACCAAAGGCAGCCTGTCCAGCAGCATGTTACCTCATTGGCCAACCAGATGCCCATGGATGTCAGTTCTGGCTGGATATGTAAAGGGCTTGGAGCAATGAATCCAGATGTTTTGAGAAAGGGGGGAGTCACATGATTCAGAAGTTAAGAGAAGTGAATAATTTTTGGCTGTGGAATTCTAGAAAGTGTTCTCAATTTCATATAGAATATTATTTACATGAACCTTTACACTGGAATAATAACCCCAGACCTCTTTTAGTTTCTGATTTGCTCACACATTCAAGGGGTAAAACAGTAGTTGAAGTGGTTGAAATTGTTGAACAACCCTGGCAGGATTGGTGGTGTTACCCATTCTCATGTTACTATAGAGAGAAAAATATTTTTTAGTTTCAGTGTAATGTCCATATGGAAAGAGCAGGGTTATCAGAACTTGACTCATGAGCTATATGTTCCACTGGGGGTGGGGGAGGGACCTGCGAAGGACCCATAATCAGCAGAGAGATATGGCTGAAGCCCTCCAGAATTGCTTTACTATTATTATTTTGGAATTAATCCTATTGGCTTGGTTGAATATCTTTTTTAAAATGTTTAAGTTAAAGGTAATCTATTCCCTATCACACATGCACAAGCTTACACATGTGCACTAGGGCTTATCATTGCCATATACACTACATTATAAGCCACATTTTAAGAGCAGAAGACCTTTAATGGTGAATGGAGAGTTCCACTGTTTGGAGGAGTGAAAATACACGCTAGGGTTGTTTGAGGAATTCATATGTACCTTCCAGAGTAATGTGTGCATTGGAAAGAAGAAATTATCCTTCAGATTTTGCAATACAGTTCCTGGCCCAAAAAACAACCACCACCAAATGTGCATTTTAGAATGTGCACACACTGAGATAAAATATTTAAATATCAATTTTTGTGCAGAGTAATGTGAAATTAGGATGGAACAGGTTTATGAATCAACACGTGAAACTGACGTGTACTTGAAATAGACTGTAACTGCTGTACATTCAAATCTCTTCCTGCGCTTCTCTGAATGATGGTCCTAATCGTCAGTGAGACTACTGTCTCCATAGGCATAGGTTGTCCATGCCACTTGCTCTTTATCCACTATGGGGAGCTGCTAGCTCATGTATTGAGATCTGCAAAATGTTAAATGGTATACAAAGCACTGCTGAAAGACAAAACACTTCAAAAGAAATTTTCATTTTGATTTATAATGTACACTGCACAAAGTGCTGAGAGCAGTAAAACATTGCAAACATTAAAAAAATAATAATACTGACCTGGAGGCCCATAGTGTACCACAAGGAAGAGAAAAATGGAAAAGAGAAGACATAAGCAAACATAAAATGCAGACATATGATACAGATTTATAGACATGTTGCTGATACAGAGGTTCTTGAGGGGCTGCTGACAATGTTGCTAATAAAAAATAAAGAATTATTCTCTAAGGGTGGTTTAAAAGAGGGACTGAATGAGGTAAGTGTATAAAAGGAAACTGAAGCAAGAGGCCAGACAAAAGTAAGTATAGCTTGGAGTAGAAGTGGTAAGAGTGAGCACGGGTGCCAATCTATTATGAAAGATGTCTCCAGAGTGGGCAACAAGGATGGTTAGGTATTAGAATGGCAATTTTCAGGGTGGGACAAAACAGGCAGACAGTGAAGTCATTTGTTCTCTTAAATTTATATCCCACCTTATCACTGGCATGCTTAAGGGGGATTTAAAAATGGCCATCTTGAGCTGGAGCAGTCATGCTGTTCCTGTTGACTTAATTCATAGTTAACTGTAGCTGAGTACAGTCAGATATGTGTAAGGAATCAGGAACAGGCAGCAGGATCACATGCTCCCTTCTGCAACATGAATTTTCATCAGTAGTTAAGTGTGTGCATGTGTGTGAGAGAGAGACAGGCCTTCCTGACACCAGGATCACTGATGCTTAATGGGGTTTGGGGTAGGCTTGCATGATTGCTCTAATGGGAGCACCATTTCCAATCCGGTGTACCCACCAGTGCAACCGCACAGTTCTAACCTCACCCCATCCCAGTCCAGATCTGCAGCAACAGTTCTGGTGTCAGGAGGGCACCTTCGTCCCACCACATGCACTGCTACCAATTCCCATTACCAGGCCTCACCACAGATACAGAAAATGCAATAATGCAACGGGTTAAGGCAGCCTTTCCCAACTAGTGGGCCACCAGATGTTGTTGGACCACAACTCCCATCTTTCCTGACCATTGGCAGTGCTGGCTGAGGCTGATGGGAGCTGTGGTCCAACAACATCTGGTGGTCCACTAGTTGGGAAAGGCTGGGTTAAGGACATGCTTTCCATGTAGAAAGTCCCAAATTCAATCCCCAGCACCTATAGTTAAAATAATCTTTGGTACCAGAACTAGTGGGAGACTGTTGTGTCCAATTCCTGTGCTGGAGGCTGAGAGGAGCTGCCAGTCAGAGTAGACAAGCAGTGGGCTAGATGGACCAAAGATCTGACTTAGTATTAGGCAGCTATACATGTTCAAGTTACAGCTACACTGATAATGACCAAGTTTCCTGCTTAATCCAAGATCTGAAACAATGGTTTACAGTTGTTTTCAGATTCTGGATTAAGTGGGAACTCTGGCTAATTTTAGCCATTGTTACAGTCAGTGCTGATGTGTTAAACATGGTCAGACTTGTGGCAGAAATTCATGCTCCTGGATGGAGATTATGTGTGAAGGAAATTTGCAATCCCACAGCCTAATTGGTGTAATTACACTTGCACCTGCATAAAGCAGATGTCGGTTCAAAAGTGGGACTCAGTTCAGCAGTAGCCTTGGGCATTTGATGTCTGTTTCATTTTGAGCCTCATGAAGCTTGAGTGTTGGGAAGCAACATTTCGCTATGGAACAAAGACATTTCTGTGGAATGCTCTTGAATAGATTTATTGGGCCTCTTTTGAGTTAATTCCAGTTTCCTCAAAGAAATCCCTCATATTGTGTGATGGTACCCTTACACTGTAAAACATCTACTGGAAATATTGGCAAATCCCAAAAGTTTAATGGGTTCAGTGTGATGTTTTCTCAGAACAGCAAAGCCCCCCCCCCAGAAATCTTGTTACAATTCTAAATCATCTGTTTGGTGAAGCAGGTATAAGACATATCAGTTGAATCTGTCCATTGTGGCAACTCTTTGCTTATGGTATATGCTGATAGCTCATGCAATTCATGGATGCCTTTATATATTCCATTCCCTTCAACCAATATTAAATGCTGGCAATAGAAACTGAAAGTGGATTGTGATGGCCTAATTAGATGTTATAGGGCATGGATGGGAACCTTTGGCCCTCAGATGTTGCCCATCAGCCCCAGCTAATATGTCCAATGGCTAAAGATGATAAGTGTTCAAAGTTCAGCAACATCTGGAAAGCTACACCCATCCTTGTTAAAAGGTGTGTGTAGATGCCACTGATTTGCATCTCCCCAGTAAAAGAAATACAATCCATGACTTATTTCTTTGCTATACATCATCAAAGAGAAGCATGGGGGTTATGCAGGTTGGAAACAGTCATGTGCCCTCCATAACATCAGGCCAGTCTCTTAAAATTGAGATTTATTAGTAGACATTGTATATTGTTGTCTGCCTGCCTTTCTTGTAGTTCAAAATGGGGGGGGGGGAGAGAGATTGGGCCACGATCCAAAATTTGGGTTCCACAAAGTCTGATGAGCAGTTTGTTTGTTTGTTTGTTGAAAATATTTCTATCCCACCCTTCTACCCTATAACAGGGCACTCAGGGATGCTTACAAAAATAAAATCAAACATGTACATGATAAAATTGTAAACAGTAAAATCACAAAAACATTAAAATAAATTTAAAGTACAATTAAAATACAAAAAATAATATATAGATATAGATACACACACACACACACACGCACACATATATACTAAAGAGACTACAAAGGTAAAATTTAACGCATAAAATCAGTGTCAGGCTCTACCTTCAATCCCTCCCAAAGGCTCTCCGGAACAAGATCGTTTTCAGAAATCTCTGGAAAACCAACAGGGAGGGAGCAGAGCGAACTTCTTGGGGTAGAGTATTCCAAAGCTTGGGGGCCACAACTAAAAAAGCTCTCTCCTGCATGCCTGTCAATCTAACATCTTTCACTCCGGACACGCAGAGGAGACCAGAGGAGACTTTCTCTTTCATGGAATCTGTAACAATTTGCATTTGTTTTTGAGATAGGCATTACTTCAGATAGGATTGCTAGTTATTATGTTGGTGGGCTGACTGTTCTATAATGTTGCTTTTGCTATTTTATCTATCATGATACTTTTAGCTATTGTTCCATATTGTAGAATATGGATGGTTTTGTTTTTTTGTATTGCCCTGTAAGTTCCTTGAGCACCCTTTTGGGAGCCAAAATACAAGGTAAAAACAGAATAAATAAATGTTGTGGGAAACTTTGCATTCATTTTCACGCAGATTGGGTCTTGCTTTGAGCTGGACATGTGTCTAAAACACAAGCACATAGTTTTACAACTCAAGTTCCTTTATTTTGCTGAATCCTTTTTCTAAGCAGCACTAACCTCAGTTTTCACTTAACATTTGAATTTGCAGGTTTGCTCCTTTAAATCTTTGGTCAGATAGTATCCTGGTATCCCAAAGACCAGATTTTCAGAAGAATTTTATCTCCTGCTTTTATCTGACATATTTTGCTATGCAGAAAAACTAGCTATAGATGAGAAGCTGAATGCAGCTAAACCTTTTGACAATTTATCTTGTATTTTGTCACGTAGGGCCTCCTTTTCACATACACTGAGACATGTGGGAGCCATTTCTCCATGGTGTTATTTCATATGGTTGCAGTGAGTTTCTCTAAATATTGCTGCCACGTTGGTATCACATCCATAGACAATTCCTAAGAACATAAGAAGAGCCTGCTGGATCAGGCCAGTGGCCCATCTAGTCCAGCATCCTGTTCTCACAGTGGCCAACCAGGTGCCTTGGCCTAGTAACTTGCAATTAATTTTCATCTCCCACATTATGATTCAAATCCATACTTTTCTTTTTTGTCACTAGATAAATAACATTAATCGTAATAACTAAGGTGACATTCTACACCAAGAAATGTATGATGGTGAAAAGTTTGCATGTAAGACCAGGGCTGTGGAGTCAGTACGCCAGACCTTCGACTCTGACTCCTCTGTTTTTCTACTGTCCGACTCCAACTCCTTCATAAATGGCAAATGTATATTAACTAGTAAAAACAAATTTACTGTAGTAAAATGGTAGCACAAGGCATTTCATCACCACCACGTGAATCCAGAGCTTGGAAAGGTTACTTTTTTGAACTACAACTCCCACGAGCCCAGTCCCAAAAAATGGAAGCCCTGTGTGAATTTTCTGTTTTCTATATTCTTCAGCAAACTTCCTAAAGCAGTTTAATCAGGAGGCTCCCACACATACACACACCATATATGGCTGCAATCCTAACCCTAGATACCTGGGAGTAAGCCCCATTTTATTCAGTAGTATTTACTTCTTAGTATACATGGTTAGGATTGTGCTGTAATATGTCATCCTTTAGATTACTAATCTTTGGAATCTGCTTCCTTTTAGTATTGCCTATGTGTTTCCTTGAGCTTTGCTCCACAGTCAAATGCATGAGTTCCTTTTAACTTGAGATACCAGGGAATGAATCTGGCACCATATCCATGTAGAGCATGGTCTGTTCCCCAGCAGTGGGTACAAGGGGTGTATCAGGGTGAGCTTGTAAATCTCTGAGTGATTTGCAGCAGATCGGTAAAAGTTTCTGATTCCCAGTTGTTTAACAATAGCAGCAAAGCTATTTTTTCCACCTAGATCAGGCTGCTGAAATGAAGAAAGTGAAGTAGGAATGAACTTTTGTGTGAAAGGATTGTGAGTTCAGTCCAGTTCTTGTACCAAAAGCAAATCCCTCAGTTCAAAATGTGCTCCGAGGCACCCTGTTCTTTAATTCTAAGTCTGTCTCTTTTGCACCTGACTCTAGTTGGTACATCTTAGGGTTCTGGTAAGAAAACAAAGTAGATCTGGCAAGCATGAAGGCTGCCCACCCTTGCTCTACCTTCACATTGTGGCATCTCCCAAGAAGTCTGTTGCTGAGGTGAGATTTGAATCAGGGGAGCTTTCTTGCTTGCACTCTTAATATGGTGACACTGATAAATCTATCCCAACTTTCTGTGGCTACACTTTGGCTCATGCAATATCACATGCACCCTTTAGCTTTTCCCCAAGGATTTTGAAGAAGCTAGAGAAGCAGTGACTCTTTTCTCCCTCTGCCTCTTTGAAGCTTGATGTTTTAACAAACTGCTCAGTTTCATACTCTTCTAATTTTCCTCTTCATTTTTTTTCTCCCTTGCAATTTGTCTGCAGTTCCTCATGGAGTGATCCAAAATGGAGCTCGCATTCTGAGTAGAGGAATCTTCCCAGGAGTTAGGCCGCTGCCGATAAACCCTAGTGGAAGCATGGCTGCTGCAGTAGTAAGGTAAGGATGCTGGAGTGCAGAATCACTAGCACGAGATGACCAAGTTCAGCGTGTTGGTTTTGGTTTACAAAGCCCTATACAGCTTGGGACTAGGCGACCTGAAAGACCATCTTACCCGTTATATACCCAGTCAGTCACTGCACTCCGCAGGTGAGGGCCTCCTGTAGATACAATCTTATCAGAAGGTCCATGCTGCACAACATAAGAAGCAGACCTTTAGTGTTGTGGCACCTACCCTTTGGAATTCCCTCCCCTTAAATATTAAATAGGCTCCAGCTGTTATCTTTTCGGCGCCCACTGAAGACCTTCCTCTTTCAACAAGTCTTGTAAGTAGAGGCCTTATCCCAGTCTGCATCTGTGTTGGAATTGCTTTTTAAGATGTTTTTAAAGATTTTTTTTTAAAGATTTTTTTTAAAAAAGATGTTTTTCAGATTTTTTAGGGATTTTTTTACATGTTTTAAGATATTTTTGGTGTTTTGTCTCTTGTTTGTCACCCTGGGCTGCTTCTGCAAGGAAGGGCAGGATAGAAATTTAATAAATAATAACAACCTTGAAATGTGAACTCTGAGAGGGTGCTGCTAAAGCTTGCAACTGATTTAGTAAGCTCAGTGACAGAATTTTTAAAATGACTTTTACACCACAGTTTACGTCCTTTTGAAGTAAAACCAAGAGAGGTCATTTTTCTGTGGTTCTGGCCATACAACACATGAGTAAAGCAGCCTTTCAGATTCATACAAAAACATTTACTAGCTACCATACAAACAAATTTACCCAGGCATCTGCTAGGTGCCTATTTCTCATGGGGTGGCTCTAGCAAGATGCTCTCCCAGATTTCTTTGAGCTTTAGCTCCTGTCTTAGGCTTGGATTGTTTAAAAAATTATTTATTTGCACAATTCTCACCATGTCAATACCATCAGTGAATGCTTTGAACAATCTATCTGTCTATCTATAGGCAGTCAAATGCCCACAGTCCACTTGATCGCAAGATTGTTTATGTACAAATGACTGTTTCTGGACTCACAACATATGAAAAATGCAGTTTAGCTTTTAGTGAAATATTTAACCAACATGGTGATGTCCACTTTGTGTGCGCGCGCATGTGTTTATTATGCATTGCATCTCACAGTTGCAGCCCATTTAAGCCATTTATAGACTGTTCCCTTTTCAAGCAGTAATTGAATGATTGAATTGCATTGTTTCCCAGTTTCTGTACAAGCTTGGTTGCTGGCCTTTGAGCCACTTAGTTAGTGATCTTGTGCAATCATTTCACCTTTGAGTGTCCAGCCCAAGATGTTGTGAATTGTTTGGATAATATGCATTGTTCAAAAATACTAAAACTTACGACAGATTTGCCACTTGACATGAGTAAAGATTAGCTGTGGGAGATTATATCATTTATGCTGCTGCTGTCCTGTTGGCTTAAACGACATAAATAGATCTTTTGTTTCAGACTAATCTTTAGATGGAAATACACTATTTTTAGTAGGTTAAGTGTGTTGAATCATCATTATTTGGCACTGAAGTTGCCCAGCAGAACATGTTTGATAGCAGCTCTTATTTCACTGTATTCACACTGCTGTTCTGTTTTTTTGCCACCATTATTTTCACTTCCTTTTTTCACTGTTATGTTTCTTTTAGGAAGCAAGCCCATACAAATTATAAGACATTGTTATGCCTTGTTATAAAACATTATTTACAGCCATGGCAGATTCTGGAAAATCAGAACGAAGGTTGGGGTAATTTTGTTTGTTTGTTTTGTTCGAAGAGTGCTTTTGGTTAGAGTGAATTGGTCATCCATGGTCAATTTCAGTCCATTTTTTACAGGTAAAATGTTGTGTTGAAATGAGAGGTCTCTGAAATTTTCTTGTGATCACTTTTTAAAATGTGTTCTTGTCTGGTGAAATTAAGCCATAACCACATGGAAAACATTTACAAACAATAACAGTTCTTATATACAGCGAGGGCCGGCGCCAGAGGGCAGCCAGGTTGGGCCCTGGCTAAGGGTACCTGCAGCCCAGAAGGGCCCCTCCTTAGGGTGGGAATGTGGTTCTCCCTCTCCATGATCCATGGCAGCATCAGGTCCTCCAATCCGACCCTGCCAGATCATGGAGAGGGAGCTCCCAGGCACCCCCACAATACAGACAACATAGGCTTAAATAAGTCTGCATGCACGCCCTTCCTACCGCTCCCATCAGTGTGAATGCTGTGCGTGCACGCCTGCCATCACCCAAGAAGATAGCAGTGGCTTCCCTAAGAGTTTGATGCCCTCACTGCCATCTTGGTTGATGGCAGGCATGCTCACTATGTGTGCACATTATTTACATGAGACAAAAAGTAGGTGGGGCACATGGGTGGGCTTATTAGCCCCATGCCACCTCTATTGGGGAATGTTGGGCTACAGCGCCACAGGCCTGGGGCAGGCTGGTGTCCATGGGCCGAGTCTTGCCTGGCCCTGGCCCTGTATATAGCTCCCATTCATTTCATAGGGGCTTGTGTACAAAACCTTCCCAAGGATAGTGCCTATAGATCAGCCTTCCATGACCTGGTACCCTCAAAATGTTTTAGTCTACAATTCCCATCAACCCAACCAGCATGACTGTTCAGGCTGAGACTGTTGGGAATTGTAGTCCAAAGCATCTTGACTGCAACAGGTTGGAAAAGGTTGCCTTAAATTGTGCTGGGAAACTTCCATGCAATTGCAGCTCTTATATAAGATGGGATCCTATGTTTGTCATTGTCTCCATTGCTGCTGGGTGTGTGTGGGGGCATAATAAAAACAAATAATTGCAGGGATTTTTCACTCCATGGTTACCTTTCCCCGTAAGACTGGAAGCTAGTGTAACATAGTGGCCAAGAGTCTGAGCTATGAATCTGGAAGTACCTGGTTCAAATCTAAGTTCTTCCTTAGGCAAACTTTTCTCTCTGTCCACTGTCTGCATTGCGGGCAATAGTAATATCTTACAGCCAAGGGAGAGGTGAGAATGAGCCTTTTTAAAAGGCATAATTGCCATATGGGGGGAACCCTCCCCATTTTTTCCTAAGCCTAGTTGCTATGCTGGAAGGGATTTTGGCAGAGGCAGAAGGGATGAGAAAGAGAAAGGGGATGGCAGAAAGAAATTGGATGGCCTAGCACCAGTTCTGCCCCCACTCATTTGGGGCTTTGGCCCCTTCCACCTTTGAGGAGAATGCATGAAGGATAAAAATGGTTCCCTGTCCCTGCTTTGTAGGCCAATACAAGTGTTAATTATTCCTAATTAGTACTAAGACTTGTTCACACACACTATTCTTCATAAATGGGAAAATTTCAGATAAATGTTAGCTGCTATACAATAGTGAGCACCTGTATGAACATACATTGGTCAGGAAGCCACCCCTTTATTATTTGGAGCCTGGAGGCGATGCAAGACCCATAACCAGGCATCAGTCTGGAAATTCATTACAGCTTTTAGCAGCAGCACAATAATACAGGTGGAAAAACTGAACTGGAATCCAGTTTGAGAAAAGAAAGTACTTCTTTACACAGTGCTTGGTTAAATTCTAGAATTTGCTGCCACAAAATGTAGTAATGGCCACCACCTTGGATGGCTCTGAAAGGGGGTTAGGCAAATGCATGAAGGATAAGGTTAACAATGCCTTCTAGTCATTATGGCTGTGTACTCTCTCTGTGTACTAGTATGCCTCTGTGTATCAGTTGCTGGAAATCACAATGTGAGAGAGAGCTGTTGTGCTCATGTGCTACTTGTGGGCTTCCCATACGCATCTTGCTGGACTTAGATAGGCCTTTGATCTGATTCAGCAGGGTTTTTTCTATGTCCTTCTAAGGCAGAGCTGGGGGAACTTTGCCTCTCCAGATATTATTGTACTCTAACTCCCATCAGTCCCAACCAGCATGGCCAACGGTCAGGGATGATGGGAGCTGGAGTCCAACAACATCTGGGGGAATCACAGGTTCCTCATCTCTGCGCTAAGAAGAGCTAAGTTAGCAGAAAACTTATAGCTTTAGTTTTATTCAGCACAGTAGAACCAAATTAAGCAATTCATTTTTCAAGAGAACCAGTTAGAGAAGAGGGTGAGGGGTAATAAGCCAAAGACCCTACTTCCATTCTTTTTACCTCAATGTTGCTGCTCTAGATTTGATAAGAGCAAATTGATTTGGCTCTGGAACTTCATTGCTAACTCCTGTTCTAGGGCCTACCTTCTGTCATTATTTTATATTTCTAACCTATTTTATATTAATTGAATGCCGGTTCATAAATAAAATAACTCTAAAAGTAAAAGTTGTTATTTGCCTTCTTTTACATGCTCCCACCGTCTTTTGCATTGACCATTTCAACATGGAATAGTACTGAAGTGAAATTAACATAGCACATGGTGTAGGTGTCAGACATAGGCAGATCTTGACCTCATCTTCTCAGACAAGAAGCCAGCAAGTAGTTTTCTAAGTAAATATATCTGGATAATTAAAATACTCTCCTTGTTCAACAAAAACTGCTGACCTAGGTTGCAGCAGGGAGATTACTTGGGAAATGCAGCATGAGGGAAGGGTACACTGTGTTGATACCAATGCTCAGGATTAAATTTCTCTCAGCATTGACAGTGCATACCTTTGCATTAATCCTACATCTGTTCTGATCATAGTCAACACCCATATTATTAGTGGATCATTACATGGCCTGTGTCTGCAGTGGAGCTTTCCATATAAATTATGATGTAAAACCCCTCCTGTAAGTTTTCCTGCCAATAGTACAACTGGCTTAGTTGCATTGATTTGTACTCTCTGACCCTTTGGGATGGGACCTGATTATGCAGTGGAATACTGCTTGGTGCTAATTTACGCCCTCAGTACTAGAGGTATCTTAGAAACACTTTTCCTGCTTTGAAACGGAAACTTTTCCACATCTGTGCCTCAAAATAGTTGTGGAAAAATGTTGAGTAGGAAAAGCTACCAACTTCCCAAAACTGCCAGAGGAGCTGTAATCTTCACAATAATAATTCTTCAAAATAATTATATTTCCCATGTGGCAGAATATTTGAATCTTTTTGAAGTCAATGGAGATGGGCCACTATGCACCCCCCAAAAAAAACCCCTATCATGAAGGTGTCTATGCTAAATTTTAAGTAATTTTAGAGTCGAGAGGGTTATTTTAGCAGTGGCTCCTCAAAGGATTGGGTAGCAGGTGCTGGGAAGGATCTGTGCCTGAGCTGCTGCCTGTCAAAGCAGAGAGAACTGTGCTAGATGGACAAAGAGTGTGACCTGGTCTAAGGCAGCTTCCTATGGTCCAGTAAGCAGCAACTGCCATCGTTCAAGATTCTGTAAAGAATGCCCCATATCCAGCCTCTGGCTGTATACCATATGACAGATTACTAATGCCATTAGTGGAGACACCCAATTGTCTCATCCTGTCTGTCTAAACAGGTGACCCTTGCTGCCAGCACTCCTCATCTGCATGCCAGTTGCAGAGGAGTGAGAGAAAGGTGAGAGGGGAATGAAGCTCTCTCTGTGGTTGGCAGAAGGCAAGCAGCTTCATGGTGCAATGGAGGCTGGTCATTTAGGGCAAGTGGGGCACTGCCCAACCAGCCTCAATCCTGATTTCTCCAAAGCCAAGCCTACCTTCCTACTTACAACCACTCTAAGGGGTGGCACTGGCTGCCATCTTCCTCCCTCTCAGTCTCTGTTTTGCCCTTGTAGAACTCGACAGGGAGAAGGATGGGGACAACACTAGAATTAGTTGGCTCTGCCTGTCATTGACTTTGTCTTCAGCCTCCACCTGCTGTTGGGCTTCCTGCCTTCCGCCCCACCAGTCCTAGTGCTCTCTTAGCTCCTTAGAGCAGAGTTGATCTCACATTGACTGTGGTTGGTTTGTAAATAAATAAATAAAATATTATATATTTCACCTGAAATTATCCATCTGCAGTTTTGAATTTAAGGAGCAAACTTGATTTGTTTTTCCTTTTTTAAAAACTAAGTCTAAAACAGTTTGGTAAAATTAAAATATGCAGATTTGTCTGTAAAGTTTGATATATACCTTGCTCACAAAGAGTCTGCCATGCTGTGTAACCTCCCACCTATTGTGCTCAATTTCTTTCCTCCCTTGAAGCAAGACTGTTATTGCTGGTGTCGTGCAAAGCCTTAAAAATAATTAAGTCACTGAAGTATTTTCTCAAAATTGTGGTGATCTTGAACATCTTCAGAATGTTACGTTTTGGCTTAAAAACTATGAAATTGCCACTTCAGAGGACATCACATGCCTTCCTCCTTAATGAATGGTTTTAAGGAGCTGGTTCTAAATGCACCGTACGATTGTTTTGAATATGGATGACTTCTTCTCTTAAGCATTTGGCATCATTTAATGACAACCCCTGCAGTGGTGACACCATCTCGGAGTGAATGCAGCTGGCATGCTGCACAGTCATGAATGACATTGCGTTTAGCTATTAATAATTGAAAGAGCTTTGTCTTTGTCTTATTTTCCCCTGCTGGGTTTTGCATATAATTTATGGATCATAAACTACCTTCTAACTTCTAAGAAAATATAAATTTTATTGAGCAAGAAAGAATGGAAATTGTGTTTGTGTGTGTTTTAAAAAAACATTTATATTTACCTCTGTCTGTGTGTCAGTAAGTAGTGTTGGCAATCTTGCCATCCTCATATGATAACTAATAGAAGTTTCTTTATGAAAACTGTGCAGTGGTGACACCATGGTTAAATGCAGTATTGGCTGGTGCACACTGGGACTGGTAGGGCGGAGAGGCCAGCAGTAGGTAGAGCCAGAGCCAATGACAGGCGGAACCAACTAATTTTGTTCCTATTTTCCTCCCTGCTGAGTTCTGTAAGTGCAACATTGAGACTAAGGAGGAGGAAGGTGACAGACAGTGCCAACCCCTAGACTGGTAAATAAGAAGGCAGGTACATCCATAGTAAAAGATAGAGGAAAAGAAATGATGGTTCAGCTACTCAGTGAGGATGGGAAAATGATTAAAAAAATGACAAAGAAAAGGCAGAAGTGTTCAATTCCTACTTTGGCTCAGTCTTCTCCCAAAACAGGGTCTATGAACCTCCTGGGAAATTGAAGTTGAAGGGGCAGAATTGCACCTTGAGATTGATAGACAAATTGTCAAGGAATGCCCTAATCACTTTGAATGAACACTGACATTTGGTTCTTACTGAGCATGCCCGATACTATCATTCAGTTCAAAATTTCTTAAATTAATTAAAAATCAGCCAGGCATTTTTTAAACTTTGAAACTGTAGAAGATGAAGGTCAGAGTATCGGGCAAAGTCACTAATAGGATTACAGGTACTCTGTGAAAATGGCTGATTTTTAATGAATTTCAACAATTATGAGAACTCTGACAGAAAAAGTGCAAAAGGAGTCTGCTTTTTCTCTCTCTCTTTTTACTTTAAACTCTCAATTCTCTCTTACTCTTTTGTGTATCACCATGAAAATTTAGAGGGTTGTTAAGCATTTTTGAGTTCAGGACTATAAGTTTTGTAAAGTTTTGTTTTGAAATGAGCTTATGGGAAGCATCAGAATGGCATAAGGGGTATTTTCAATTTAACATTGTGGAATGTGAAAAATCCATGCTGGCTTTAGTATACAGCCACTCTTGCGGCTGTATAATATATTTTTGAAATGCAATCAAATTATATTGAGGGGGAAAAACAATGCAATCCTATGCATATCTACTCAGAACTTCACAATAGATCTTACTTTCAGGAAAGCATGCCTAGGACTACAGCCTTAAACAATAAGCAGATACACAGAGAGATGTCCCCTTTGTGTAAATAATCAAGCCTGGGTAGAAGGGTGGCCTTTGAAGCAGCATAACCATATGAGGTAGGTTCACAAAATTAGTCTATCCAAAATTAAGAAGTTGGCTGCTGATTTTCCATATCTTGAAAGGCCAGTACATTTGTGGCATTTTCCACCTCAGGTGCCAATGCCATTTTACCTTAGGCTGATGTCCATTGGGAGTGATGGAGCGAAAGGCAGGGAGACTAACAGCAGGTGGAGCCAGAGCCAATGAGAGGTAGAGCCAACTAATTCTAATTTTGTCCCCATCCTCCTTCCTGCTGAGTTGTACAAGGGCAACACTGACACTAAGGAGGAAGAAGCTGACAGGTAGTCCCAACACCTGGGCTGGTTGTAAGTAAGAAGGCAGGCAGCTGGACAGATAGAAGCTGGTGGGGAAGCACCCCATTTGCCCTTATAGGCCAGCCTCCACTGTCTTAGGCAGCAAACTAAATTGGGACATTCCACACTGCAACGTTTTGTTGAGGTCCCCACTTGTCTGTATTATTTGCAGGCATCCTTTTTTAATCTTAAACTTTAGAAAAGCATGATATCCATTTCCTTTTTTAAGAGTAACCTATGGCCCAATGCAGGCGCATGTGCCCTGATTGCCCCTGAAGCTTCTGTGGCTTAAAACAGCTTCCCCTTTCTCTTTTTAGTGGAGGGATCCAGTTCTTATACCCATTTTCTCATACAAAGTTTGGTTATTTTAGGCACCTTGTAAGCCATCTAAGAGTTTTATTTTGTTTTTAAAGGTGTGTGCTTGTGCATGTGTGTGTATATTACCTGTGCAATTCATCGCTGCTAGACAGGGCTGTGGAGTCGGAGTCGGAGTCAGGAGCAATTTTGGGTGGAGTCGGAGTCAGTAGAAATGTACCGACTCCGACTTTCAGATAAATTTTGATTGACAAGAAGCAATTTTGGGTGGAGTCAGAATCGGACAGTAGAAAAATAGAGGAGTCAGAGTTGGAGTCAGACAGTAGAAAAATAGAAGAGTCAGAGTCGAAGGTTTGGCGTACCGACTCCACAGCCCTGCTGCTAGATGGTGAAAAAGATAACTGATCAATGCACATTTCATGTAGACAAGGGCAGAAGCTTTGCTTGTGGCACAGGCCCATGATGCAAAGTTGCTTCTGGGCAGTTTATGGTGGATGGTATAACATTTTACAGCACACCCAGCCATCCTATAGGCAAAGTTTTTAAAAAGTTCAAAAGGGGGGAAGGGCAGGAGATGTGAAGCACAGTGTAAAAGATACAGCTTATGGGTACCCTGGACCAAAACCTAACATTGTCCCTGCCAAGTGGGATAATACATCCTCTGCAAAGTTACTTGTCCCTCTTTGTCTCCCCCACGTCAAAGCAACTTTTTTCCAACTCCTGCACAATGTTTTCTTCATTCAGTTACCCCTGAAAACCTTTTTTCTGTGGAGCCACTAAGAACAGGTTCACCATTGTCTATTAAACAAGATGATTCAGGAAACTGTCGTCGTTGTCATGGTATTCCAATCTCTAAGATGCAAACAGACAAGGAATCAATTCTTTTTGCCTTTTCTCTTGGATTCTTATGCTGTTCCCCAGTGGCAGCCTTTCCCAAATCCCAGCTTGCTGGGGCTGATGGTAGATGTAGTCCAAAAGATCTGGTGGCACCAGGTTCAAGTCTCTCATAGTGACTGATGCCAGATACAGGATAGCTAGATCCAGCCTATAATCTGATTTAATGAACTGTTCTAATGGTCTTAACTCCAGAGGAAGACAATATTAAGGCTTGGAGTGGCTTCTCTCAAGTGTCACACAAATGCTTAGCATTTTTAGCTCTTTGATGATTAATCATATAGTCTGCTGAGCACTGAAAAACAAGTATGTAAGAATTAAGGGCACTTGTAAATCAAAGGGCCTCACTTTATTAAACGGACATAAGAGGGGACGTGTATTCACCAGTGTACTTCAGAACAATCCTTTTGAGTTAAAATTAAGCATTAGTAGGTCCTTAATGATTATTTTGTATTACTATTTTATGCAGCAGTGGATACCCGATTGTGCCAAGAACAGTTAATACCTGTAGCTATGGAAGCTTGAGAAATTCAGCCTTTGCACATTCCAGTGTTAATTTTTTCTTTATTCATGCCTCTCAGACTAATGTGCGGATCAGAATCTAGTTGACCACCACATTTAGCATTTCTCTTTTGCAGTTCTCAGAAATTTTAAAATATTGAAAGATGTATTATTTTGAGGGAAATAAGACTAGATAAATCAACCAAAACTTAGTTGATCTATTGATTTGTTTATTTTTTAGAAAGCCAATGAAAAGTTGTTTTGTTGTTATATGCCTTCAAGTCAATTACAACTTATGGCAACCCTATGAATCAGCGACCTCCAATAGCATCTGTTATAAACCACCCTGTTCAGATCTTGTAAGCTCAGGTCTGTGGCTTTCTTTATGGAATCAATCCATCTCTTGTTTGGTCTTCTTTTTCTACTCCCTTCTGTTTTTCCAAACATTGTTGTCTTTTCTTGTGAATTAGGTCTTCTCATGATGTATCCAAAGTATGATAACCTCAGTTTCATCATTTTAGCTTCTAGTGATAGTTCTGGTTTAATTTGTTCTAACACCCAATTGTTTGTCTTTTTTGCAGTCCATGGTATGCGCAAAGCTCTCCTCCAACACCACATTTCAAATGAATTGATTTTTCTCTTACCCACTTTTTTCAGTCTCCAACTTTCACATCCATACAGAGAGATTGAAAATATCATGGTCTGAATGATCCTGACTTTAGTGTTCAGTGATACATCTTTGCATTCGAGGACCTTTTCTAGTTCTCTCTTAGCTGCCCTCCCCAGTCCTAGCCTTCTTCTGATTTCTTGACTATTGTCTCCATTTTGGTTCATGACTGCCAATGTATTGATAATCCTTGACAAGTTCAGTGTCCTCATTGTCAACTTCAAAGTTACATAAATCCTCTGTTGTCATTACTTTAGTCTTTTTCACGTTCAGCTGTAGTCCTGCTTTGGTGCTTCCCTCTTTAACTTTCATCAGCATTTGTTTCAAATCATTACTGGTTTCTGCTAGTAGTATGGTGTCGTCTGCATATCTTAAATTATTGATATTTGTCCCTCCGATTTTCAGACCTCCATCTTGGTTTAATCCTGTTTTCCGTATATGTTCTGTGTATAGATTAAACAAATAGGGTGATAAAATACGCCCCTGTCTCACACCCTTTCCGATTGGGAACCAGTCGGTTTCTCCACATTCTGTTCTTACAGTAGTCTCTTGTCCAGAGTATAGGTTGCGCATCAGGACAATCAGATGCTGTGGCATCCCCATTTCTTTTAAAGCATTCCATAGTTTTTCATGATCTACACAGTCAAAGACTTTGCTGTATTCTATAAAGCACAGGGAGATTTCCTTCTGAAATTTATTTATTTATTTGATTTATTAGTCGCCCATCTGGCTGGTTGTCCAGCCACTCTGGGTGACATACAGAATAAAAACATACAAATACATTAAAACATTAAAATCTCAACAGTAGTAATAAACCTAACCCACCCCAAAAGCCTGTCTGAGGAGCCAGGTCTTCAAGGCCCAGCGAAAGCTCATCATAGCGGGGGCATGACGGAGATCGTTTGGGAGGGAATTCCACAGAGTGGGAGCCACAATAGAAAAAGCCCTCTCCCTAGTCCTCACCAGTCTAGCTATTTTAACTGGTGTGATAGAGAGGAGGCCTTTTGAGGCTGATCTTGTTGCGTGGCATCCTTGATGAAGCTGGAGGCACTCTTTCAGATAAACTGGGCCGAGACAATATAGGGTTTTAAAGGTCAAAACCAACACCTTGAATTGGGCCCGGAAAATAACCAGCAACCAGTACAACTCCTTCAGCACTGGAGTGATGTGATCTCGCCGGTGGCTGCCTTTGATCATTCCTTGGTCCCTTCCATTATCCAACGCATGTTTGCAATATGATCTCTGGTGCCTCTTTCCTTTCTAAATCCAGCATAGATGTCTGACATTTCTTGCTCCTTATCTGGTAAGAGCCTTTGTTGTAGAATCTTGGGCATTACTTTATTTGCATGGGATATTAAGGCAATAGTTCAATAATTACTGTGTTTCCTTTCTTTGGAATTGGGATGTATATGGAACGCTTCCAGTCTGTGGGCCATTGTTTTGTTTTCCGTATTTGTTGACAAATTTTTGTCAAAATTTGGACAGATTCAGTCTGAGTAGCTTGTAGCAACTCCATTGGTATGCCATCGGTTCCTGGAGATTTGTTTCTTCCCAGTATTTTAAAAGCAGTGTTCACCTCACATTCCAAAATTTCTGGTTCTTCATCATACAGTTCCTCCATGACTGAATCTGTCATCCTTGCATCTCTTTTATAGAGTTCTTCAGTGTATTGCTTCCACCTTCCTTTTATTTTATCTCAGTCAGTCAGTGTGCTCCCCTGTTGATTATTCATCATCCCTACTCTTGGTTTAAATTTCCCTTTAATTTCTCTAATCTTTTGGAATAGGGCTCTTGTTCTACCCTTTTTGTTGTCCACTTCTACTTCTATACAATAACTGTTGTAATAGTTCCCTTTGTCCCTACATACTAGTCGCTGTATTTTTGCATTTAGGGTTCTGACTGTGTTTCTATCTCTTTACTTTTGCTTTCCTTCTCTCTTTAACAATTTTAAGAGTTTCTTCAGTCATCCACTGAGGTCTTTCTTTTTAACTAGAGGTATTGTCTTCAGGGCTGTGGAGTCGGAGTCGTGGAGTCGGAGTCAGGAGCAATTTTGGGTGGAGTCGGAGTCGGGAGCAATTTTGGGTGGAGTTGGAGTCGGTAGAAATGTACCGACTCTGACTTCCAAATACATTTTGATTGACAAGAAGCAATTTTGGGTGGAGTCAGAGTCGGAGTCGGACAGTAGAAAAATAGAGGAGTTGGAGTCGGAGTTGGAGTCGGACAGTGGAAAAATAGAGGAGTCTGAGTTGGAGTCGAAGGTTTGGCGTACCAACTCCACAGCCATGATTGTCTTTTTGCTTTCTTCCCTGATAATGTCTCTGACTTCACTCCATAGTTCTTCTGGTTCTCTGTCAACTAAGTTTAAAGCCTCAAATCTGTTCCTTATTTGATCTTTATATTCTTCTGGGATGTTATTTAAATTGTGTTTTGGCATTATGATTGCTTTGTTGCTCTTCTTTAGCTTTACTCTGATTTTTGATATGACCAGTTCATGATCTGTACCGCAGTCTGCTCCTGGTCTTGTTTTTGCAGAAAGTATGGAACCTCTCCATCTTCTGCTACCAATTATATATATAATTTGTTTCTTATATTGACCATTTGGTGATGTCCACATGTACAGTTGTCTTTTCGGTTGCTCAAAAAGAGACAAGTTATTGGCTTTACAGAATTCAGTAAGTCTTTTTCCTGCTTCATTTCTCCTAAGCTCCATTTCCCCACAATTCCTAGTTCTTCTCTGTTCCCTACTTTTGCATTCCAATCCCCCATGATTATCTACACATGTTGTTGTGGTGTGTGATCAATTTCTTCTTGTACTTCTACATAAAATCTCTCCAATTCCTCTTCTTCTGCGTTTGCCATTGGAGCATAGACTTGGGTGATGGTTATGTTAATAGGTTTCCTATTAAATCACGTTGGTATCACTTGCTGAGACCTTGCGTTATAGCTCCTGATTGCTTTTGCTACATCACTTCTCACTATTAAAGCAACCCCATTTCTTCTTAATTTCTCATTTTCTGCATAAAATATTTTGTAGTTGCCTAATTGAAAATGTCCCATTCCCGTCCATTTTAATTCACTCACGCCAAGTATTGTAATGTTGATGTGTTCCATTTCTTGCTTGACTATTTCTGACTTTCCCTGGTTCATGCTTCTCACATTCCATGTTCCGATTGTGTGCGTCGTACAACTTCGGACTCTTCTTTTGTATCTGTGCACATCAGCCTCTGGGTTTCCTTTTGGCTTTGACCCAGCTGTGTGATTAGTCACAGGGCTACTCGTACTTGTCCTTGTTCTTCCCCAGTAGCTTGGTGAGTGCCTTCTGACCTGGGGGTCTCATCATCCAGGACTATCTCCTGTTGCATTTTGGAGGGCCTTTTGGCCAAAAGGCGGCATAGAAATATACCATAATAATAATAATAATAATAATAATAATAATAATAATAATAATAATAATAATAATAATAATAATAATACCCTGTTCATAGGTTTTCACGGTAAGAGTATTCAGAGGTGGTTTACCATTGCCTTTCTCTGAGTTTGTATGCATAGTCTGGTGTCTCAGTTTTGGCCATTCTGCCTTGGATGCCCCTGCTAGGACTGTAGCCTCTTGGTCTAGGACTGCTCTAGCATTGCTCTCAGCTTCTTCAACACTCTCACACCCCTCACCATGTTAAGATGTGCATCCTAGAGAGAGATGAAAGGTTGTAATAATGGTTAATAACTCATAGTTTTAAATGGGCCCTAATATCTTAGGGCCCCACTAGCCCCCAAGATGATGAGGCCCATTCTTTCTGCCATAGACTATGGCTATGCTTTCCCTACAGTCAACTGAGGCCCAGATCAGACATCATGCCCAATTCCATGACAGTGCTGACCACCATTTTACCACCACTCTCTATGGCACATACCCATTCCCCACTCTGTCTTGGCCTTCAAAATTTGATGTTTGTATTCAGGGAAAGCACTTCTTTATAGAAAAATAGGGCTTTTAAGGGGAGTCTGATTGTGTGTCTTTCTCCTTCCCTTTCCAGAAATGGAATCACAAACTGCCGGATGCGGACAGACAGTGAGCAGTCCTGCGGCTCTCCAGTGGTTAGCGGTGACCCGAAGGAGGACCACAACTATAGCAGTGCCAAATCTTCCAACCACAGGAGCACATCACCCACTAGTGACTCCATTTCTTCTTCCTCTGCTGACGACCATTATGAATTTGTTACTAAAGGCAGCCGGGACAGTAGCGAGGGCAGTGAGGTCAGCTTCCGCAGCCATGAGAGCCATAGCGAGGCAGAAGAAGAGGATAAAAGGCAAAATCGAAAAGAGACCAAGGATTCTTTGGCCGATAGTGGATATGCCTCTCAGCACAAGAAACGTCAGCATTTACTGAAGGCAAAAAAAGTACCAAGTGACACACTGCCTCTTAAAAAGAGACGTACAGAGAAACCCCCTGAGAGTGATGATGAGGAGATGAAAGAAGCGGCCGGATCGCTCCTGCATTTGGCGGGAATTCGGTCTTGTTTGAACAACATCACCAATCGGACGGCAAAGGGGCAGAAAGAGCAAAAGGACACCACAAAAAATGAGAACAAATCCGTTGATTGAACTTATAAAACAATTTCGTTTCAGCACGTCAGGTGAATTCTAATGATTTGTGGCAATATCAACAAATATCTTCTTTGTTCAGTTTTCTCTTTTCGTTTCTTTTTTTGTGTTTCTTTGCTTTTTCAAACCCTTAAGATTTTTTTTTAATTTTTTAAAGGAGATTGAAGCCATAGAACTCATACTGATGCTCAACTAATTTTACAAAAAGCTTTTCATTACATGAAGACAAAAAAGAAAAGTAAAAGCCAAAATTGCCATTGCTTTTTCCAGCTTTGTCAGAAATGCATGATTGAAAATGCTGTGACATCACCAGTTAATGTGAGAGGAATCAGATTTGGCATTTGAAAATCCCTTGTAACATAGAAGCAAGTGGATAATTTGGTAATCGTTCAAGCCAGGCTCTAAGAATTTAAAAGAAAACAAACAAAAAAGGCCTTATAATTGGGTTTATGTGTGAATGTGTCTAGAGATATGGGGGAAGTCAGAGGCACACACATTGTCCTCAGAACCAAGGATCATATAATGGCATTTGCTTGTGGTTGTGCCATAGAAGTCTTGGAATAGCCACTAAAGACAGCTGCTCATACAGTAATGATCTATTAGCTCTTCATGTACTGTATATGGCTCATAATGTGAAGACTTAATAACTTATAAATTATGGAATACTGAACTGTGTATGCAATGAGTTTCAGTGACATAAGGAGAAAGGGGGAGGGGAGGGGATTACTGATAATCTTTAATCAATTGTATTCTATATTTAAATTAAAAGAATGTTTTTTTAAAAAGCCATAAGCCTGAAGATTGGCACTGCCTGCAGAAATATTATGGGAAAACAAGCTATGAGTTCTTTACTGCCTGAGTGAAAAGCAATCAAGTCTAAAGAAAATTATGAGTAGATATTTAAGGAGGATCAAAATGAGGAAACATTTTCTGTAAGTCACAAAGATTTGATCTCACTAGGGGAAAAATGCTACAAAACCTGCCATTAGTATTATATTGCTTTTTTGTTGTTTCCAAAAATCAAATCCATGTTGGTTGGACAAAAGTATAAAGAAATAGTAACACTCCTCAAAATGGCATACCTACTTAATATCAGTCAGGATTCATCTGTGCAAAAATGACAATATGTTTATTTTAATCACTGCAACCAGCTGAAAATTCTGATCCACATTGCATGGATTCCTTTCTGGGAGGGGCTCAGAGTACAAAATAAAACAAACCCTTTTTATTAATTCAAAGATAACAAAAGTTCTTGTAAGGTAAATAATGTATTTAGCATGAAGCATGAATTATTTTCATATAAATATAGAAAAATAGAAAAAAGGCTATGCCTCTAATTTTTAAGCCATTAGGCTTAGTTTGTTTTTTGGGTTTTTGTTTTATTCCTTTTTTTTTTTTTTTTTTTGGAAGCAGGTGTTTTTTAAGGTTTAACCTTTTTCAGGGACAAATACTGACTGTTGGGGAACTTACTCTGCAATATTAAAAATAAACTTCATGATCGGGTAGGGCTTGGATGGTTGAATTATATTGCCTTGTCTGCACATTCAGCCCCCTTCCCCTACGTCTCTGTTTTTTGAACATGTTTGTCCTTTCTTTGTCTTTACATGTATTAAACATTACGCAATAATTTCGAGGGCAAGGCAAGTAGTGAGTGTGTATGATTGAGGAGACCTGGAGATGACCCTGAATTGCAGGTGGTATGAACAATGTGGCCATTTGGTTTCGGGGAGCCAGTGTACATATAGGTGTTGGTATCAAAGGCCATCATCTTGAGACTACTTCCAGTTCTGTAGGCTGGAATCAATGGGGTTGCACGTGATCCAGGACTCTAGAGGATCCACATCCTCACTGTAAGTCATCATGCACTCTGAAAAAATGGGATGCTTTGTGGCAGTGTGACAGGTTGCAGCCAGAAAGGGAATTGTCAATGCCTCTATAAAACTCATTAGATGTTTATAAGGGGCTCCTTGGATCCCAGACCGTAGGCTCCAGTAGGCTAAATACAGGTTTTTCACTGAACAGAAGTGGTTGTTAGTGGTTGTTTTGGGATTTGGAGTTTTGCTTTGTTTGAGGCTGTGGCAAGAAATGCTAAAAGCATTTTAGGAAATTGCATTTTGCAGACATGGATATTATTTCTGAGAAAACATGTACAGTGTGTATTAGAAGTTATTGCCCACAGACCTGTGAAATAACAGAAGGAGAAAGGGGAAAGTAACACTTGTCTAACGAGAAACCATGTCAATCAATATAAGAACTTTCTCTCTGCACTAGAGTGCCATATGCATCCTTTTTTTAACTGCCACAGAGTTCTACCACACATGAGCAAATCTTAATGGAAAGTAAAAATATGTGGTTGCCTGTTTAGTGGAATGAAATAAATATTCCACCATGAGCTTTAAGTCAAAAGTGGAATGATTTTTAATTATGATTATTATCGTTTATGCCAATATTTTCAAGCTCAGTAAGCACTGTAGCCTATACAGAGAACCAATGGAGTGGGAGCATGTTGAATTCTATATTGGGTCCCAAAATCAATTGCCCATTGAAAGGTGGTATAGAAGCTACATCCTGGAATTGGCTGAAATGTTGACTTTGTACTTGGTCAATCCTTAATGCAGAGTGTCTTTGCTTAAGCCACAAAGGCAAAAAATAAAGATTGCAGGTGTAGATTTATGACTTATTGCTGCATCTTGGCTGCCTACCTTCCCCCCCCCCCGAAAATATACCATTGACATCTAGCACAGGAGCACTGCAAGTTGAATTACAAATCCAAGTGGCATTGCACCTGCTTGTCCTCTAAATGTACCCTATGAGAACAGTCCCCCAGGACTGTCCTCTGCACAAATTGAAATAAATTGTGGGTGTGCAAGTCTTGCACAACTGTCTTTCCCTTTAGTGAGGGTTCAACAGGAGAATTTTCAGTTACTTAATGAGGTTTGTTTAGGATATGTTCCTGACTTGACATGCCTTAAGTGCATTTTAAATCATACATATGTCACTCTAATCCAGTCTTCACCAACATGGTGCCCTCCCCAGCTGGCTGGAGTTGATGGGAGTTGTAGTCCAAAAGGCCTGGAGGGTACTAAATTGGCAGAGGCTGGTCTAGTTTGTCTTACGCTTCTTTGACCTGGAGGCATGACATTCATACATTTTGCTCAATAACACGTGGTGTAAACCCAGAATAATTTCAAAGGTTCCCTCTCAATATATACTCTATTATCACTAGCATAAATGTTTTGTGCACAAAAATGCTACTTCCCTCACACTTTTGACTATTTTATCATCTAGCATTTTTTACTGATAACTACGGTACACAAAATGATTTACAGATTTAACTGGACTGGACTTTTTTAAAACCCAAGATTCAAGGCCCACGGTGGGGATTAAAGGTTCACAGTGATTTCTGTACCTGAATCGGGTATTGAAAGAGCTTGGGCATGGAAGCCCGTTGCAGGTGATGTAGAGCCAAATATTTGAATCCATTTTCTTGTTTCCACAACTTATTTGTACTTCTGTCTCGTCTTGGGGTTCCTTGCAGGAATTATCATCCTATGAGTAGTATTGGCCCCTTATCTGTGGACTGTCTACAACGTTCAGAGGAATATATAGGTGTGTGTTTTTTTACAAAAAAAAATGCAGTGTTTGCATCAAACGTTAATTTACTACAGCAATAATATTCAGCTAGAGTGTTTTGTAAACATATGAAAGAGCAGTTCTTTAAATGAATGAAGGAGGGCTATTCAAAAGATGAGGCACGATCAAGCCAAAGTTAAGCAATTTGTCCCCCAGCTTTCCCACTGAAATTGAAAAACAGACTCCACTTTCCCACTAAAATCCACAAGAACTTAGGCACTCTTAACTTTTAGCCAGATTGTGCCCCATCTGTTGATTATCCATGGGTCATAATTTAAGTAAGAAATTATCTGTGCTGAATGCTGCTTTAGTTATCACTGTACAGAAAGCAATTACAGTTTATCTTTTTACAAAAGAAATTGCCACATTATTTTTATTATTATTTTGAATGCAAAGAATGTTTCATTTAAGTATCTTAATTATGTACCTAACTCCTGTTAGTAATGATTTTGAAACACAGAAGAGCTGCCGAAAGCTTGGATTGTCTGTCACACAGTCACTTCCAGCAAACGGTCATCTTTTATTTTTTTAAAAAACCCTCCAGCATTAGGTTCTACAGTGCCAACTTCTTACTTTGATGCCAAAATGAATTAAAATAGTTGGGTCCAATATAGACTTCACCCACATAGATGCTTTTACTTCCATTCAATACATGATGGATTGTGTCCTCCACACTTCATGAGCTTCTTACCTCTATGCCACAGCCATTTTGAAAACAATGGACAGAAGAAGTGTTCATTTTTCCGTGTTTGTTTTGCAAATACTATTATTAGAGTTAATTCTTTGAGTTTTGATGGGGAATTTAAAAAAAACCCAAGTCATACAATTCATGACACATTCTTCTTGTTTTGTGTATGGCCGTTTTACTGTGGGGTGTATCTGTAAGCAGAGGGTTTTCATAAAGTTGGATAAAGTGTGATCATATTATGATTCTTAGCTTAGGGGGCTGAAAATTATGGGTGTGATCCAGCTGCTCTACAAGCCAAGATGATATTCTGAGATGAGAGCTTATCTAAGCACCTCTTGAGGGACATGAACTTCCTAAGCCATACCAAGGAGGCTGGAAGAGATACAAGAGACTAGCATGCAGTGGCCTTGGACCTTGCAACCAGCACATACTTGCAGGATCCAAACAACCACTGGGCAAGTGGTCTACCTGGCCTTTCCTAGTGTACTTTACAACAGTCCAGTAAGTCTTTGATTTCAACTGAGCCTGAGACATATTCTCTCTATCTTGGTGCACGTAGCTCCTGTCTCAGAAGATGTAGGCCGCACTCAGCTGCATTCTTCCTCTACCTGGGCCTTCAGAGAGTTTGATCTGGGGTAATATCTCAGGAGGTCCTGGTCTTCAAGTAGCCTGGATTGGGGATAGAGGTCCTTGCCAAGTAGGTATGCTGTGGTGGGGAGGCTCTTCCCATGCACTGTGGCTGACTGCTGGACTGGGGCAGATGAATCCAGTTGCTCTTACATAGCTCCCAAGCTACTTGGGCCCTTACAGAGCTTCTGCACCATATGATCTGCATGTATTATTGCAGGGACTGGACTTTATATGTGTAAACTCATTTTGATACGGAGTTTTGCCTTTAAAGTAAGAAAACATTTTTAATATCTACCAATCTCCCTTATGTTTATCAAATTCTTACTTTACGTTCTCAGTATGTCTATTTTATAATCCATGTTACCAGATGCACAAGCAGAGTTCTGCAAACCTTTCTACCAGCCAAGCTGACACTGGCTGCTTTCAAGAAGTGTGCTACTCATAATCAGAGCTTGGAAAAGTTACTTTTTTGAACTACAACTCCCATCAGCCCCAGCCAGCATTGCCACTGGATTGGGCTGATGGGAGTTGTAGTTTAAAAAAGTAACTTTTCCAAGCTCTGCTCATAATGCTTTCTAATACTCCCCAAAGTACATATCAGTGATGAAATTGCTGCTACACTAGTGAAGCAAGGGCTGTCTTATTCACTTCTATACAAGTAAAAGGTGTGTGCCTTGCATATTTGCAGCTCAGGAGTGATTGAACATAGCCTCTGCTGGTGCATAAGTTCATGCGCGCAGTGAAACCTCTGGATTGGGGTTGATGTAGGCACATCCACAGCTTGTCCCTTTGTTTGAACAAAACAACAACAGGCAGGTATAATGTGAGAAGGTGGGTCAGCTGTTGAGACTTGCTGGTCACAAATATTCACTCAGTTTCATGCATTGATCTTTCTGCATTGTATTTGCATATACTCTTGGATAAAGGAGTGGTTTGGCAAGATGACATCCATCTCTAAACTGTCACAAGCAAAGTGGGGGTGATCCCTGTTGTTAGTCATCAGTTCTCAGTTATACACTGGCTGTTTCTCCACCCCTTGTGACCATTTGCCTTTGGACTGGAGAATAGGAAGGTAGTTTGGGAGCCTATTAACTTCCTGCACTAAATGAAGGAACTTCTGTTGGGGAAAATGGTGCGCAACCACTTTACATGAGGAGATTATTTGGCTCTGCAAAGAGATGAAAAGCCCTGAAGTTTATAAATGAAATATGGATTCATGTATAAAGTGAACTGACATCAATAAGAAATTTACCTGGGGTGAAGCTCAGCTGCCCAGCTATTGGTTTTGTTTCCTGGTTTGCTAGGCACTTTTTAAAGGCAACCTTCTACCCCAGACCAGAATCATTCATAGTTAAGTCTGTGAACATTCTTGGCAGCTCTCCTCATATTTAAAACACTGTTATGCACATAAATGCAGCGCTGTGATCTAATTTAAATAACATTATTTTACTAATAAGTAATATACTTCAACATTTTGCTGCCACCAACATCTTGATGTCTCCTTGCTTTCTACTGTAGGAAATAAAAGGCTGCTGTTAACAATACCCAGTTTACTTTTCCTTTACAGAATACATAAATCAATTTATAGTTTTAGTGTAGGAATTTGTTTTTTTTAAAAAAACTGGATTAAAATCATCTGCACAATAGTATGTGCTGCTGTCTGTATGAATTTTTTTCATATCTCCGCCCATGCATCTATTAATACCATGTCCCTTTCATTGTAGTAACCAGTGGCAAAGTGGGTGGGGCAGGATTTTGGTGGGATAGGAACATCATTTTTGATACTCTTTTGTTCTTGAATCAAAGTACAGAATCATCACTGGGTTGATTTTACAATGTTAACTATGTGCATGCAATCCTCCTACAACTCAGCAAACAGGTACTTGTCTCACTAACGAAAATAAAAAACAGTAAACACTGGCTGCTTTAACATGTAATGGTAAATCATGGTTTAATGCTATGTGGACAAGCCCCCATGAGCCTGAGAGAAGCACTGGGCTTTTGGTCTCCCTTGTCTTGTTGGAGGGAACATGGTTTAAAGCAATGGTTAATTGCCAAACAAATCAACTTCAGGCCATGGGTTATGAAGCTGGCTTGTTTAACTAACCATCATTTGTTGTAAACCACAATTTGTGCAAAATACAAGGTGAAGTTTCTTTAAAAACTGAACTAAACTTGACAGAAGTTCTCCTCTTGGCTATGCAGGAAGGGGGATGTGTGTGAGCCCAACAGTTCACTCAGGCTTGTAGAAGCTTGTTCACATAGCACTCAACCATTATTATCAGTGCATATGTGAACTAGGCACCTGTCCATGGTGTTGTATATTGTTGGTCTACATTTAAAATTAGAATAGTATTTAATGCAGACTTCTTTATAGATGCTTGTGCTATCAAGTTTCACTGCATTGTATTTCCGATGAGACGGGGAACGACTTCAGTTAGAATTAATGCAGTGTTAAGAACTCCAGTAAGTCTTTGGCCGCAACAGAGTAGATACAGAAAAAACCAAACCAGGGCTTCAGACATACAGGCTTTCTTTAGAAGTTGGGATTGCACCAATCAGCTTTTTTGTTGGAAAGATGTAGGCGCCTCTGTCTCCCCCAACAGCCAATCAATGGGATTTTAGCTTCTTTTTTAAGGGCAACACACAAGTGTAACCCTGGCTATTGTGTTGGGAAGAATTATGTGTTTCACCTATGATTTCACACTCAACTCAGGATCTGCATGCAGAACCGGTATTAGGGTGCTTTATTCAAATGACAGTGGGAACTCTGTGCCCCTTTACTAAATTCACGCATCTGATGGGGTTGGTATCTCTTATATGTTGTGACTTTTATTACTGTGGCTTTCTCTAGTTCCAATTAAGAGTGAATGTTGTGCTTTTAAAAAAAGTTTATTAATGAACTTCTCCCCCACCCCACCTCCAAAAAAGTATGTTGGGAAAACAATTTTTTTTTCTTTACTGGGTTCATGTCTGCATTATACACACTCACTACTTTGGTCTGCCTTGGTGTCAAATGTTGGAAGGGATGGGGGTAGGGAATGATTTCTGCGTGTATGAAAAGCATTATGAACTTGTACATTTTTATACTCTACTGTAATATTTTTGAAAAAAATTTTGTTCTGCAGGAAAAAAAAAGTGATGAAGCAATCAAAAGACCAATAAATACAATATCAATGCTTTAGGGTCATGAGACCTTCACTGGCCAATAGGTTAATTTAGTACAGCAATAAGCCATTTTTTTCCTTTTTTTGTTTTTTATTCCTTTTGTTTTTGTTTTTAATGCTGTACTAGGTATATGGAACTGCCAGTTTCATTAACATAAAATGAGAACTGTGATGAGGGGCATAAACAGTAATATTAAGTTGTATTTGTGTTTACCTAAATGAGCAGTCGAAAGGCAAGTGCAATCAGCCAGAAATATAAGGGGCGGGGAGTTGATCTAGAGGCATACTTGCATTTTACGTTTCTTGATGTGTAATCATATTGCCAAAGACAAACTCTTTCATCAGTTATTATTGTAAATAACACTTTCCCAAAACCTACCATAAAGTTTCTGTGATGTATTGTCTTCCAGTTGCAATAAAAATTACTGAGTTGCATCAATTGAATAATTGCAGTTATGGGTGTTGGCTTTTATGGTTTCATTTATTTATTTAAGGTTTTGCTGTGTGCCCCTTTGAGGCAGGTGATGTTACTAAAGCAGCTACCCAATTAAAAATATTCTTACTTAATTAAAATTACACCAGGACCTGCAGCCTAAACAAAAAGGACTTGAATAATTGTTCAGGCTTAAGCCTTCATTTGTTTATTGCATTCGTTATCCTCCTTTTCTTCAGGAAGGGAGTTCAGGGAAGTGTACATAAGGTCATTTTCTTTTACCTTCTCAACAACCCTATGAGGCTGGTTAGACTGGGTGTGTATGACTACAATACCCTGACTTGAAGCAAGCCTTCAGGAAGAGGTAGTCCATAGTTATGGGGCAACCACTACAAGCTTTCATTAAGCTGGCAATCATATGGCATTGTCCGGAGGTGACTCCTAGCTAGTCCTAAAAACCTTTGAGGAAAAAGAGGTTTTGAAGTGCCAGACAAGCTAATCATGTGGATTTTGTTTAATTGTCCATCTGGAATGGGTTGCTGCTAATCCATACAAGTGTGAGTCTTCTATTTTCACCGTGCTAGACATCCTCCATGCAATTTCCTTATTACTAGTATATTGCCAGAGGATACATGAGATAACTGAAAACATTGCAAAGGTATGTTTTGTCATCACACTCTTACAGGATGCATCCAGTTTCTTTAGTTAAGAACTTTTGATATCAGGTTAACTCTAAAAGGTAAATACAGTTGTAGTCGTACATTCATATTTAACATCAAATTTCATTCTCCTTGAAGATGTCACTGCAGTAATTGATGTGGCCCTATTAACACTAATACAAATAAAAATTCAAGAATCATTCATAACCAAAGGTTTGCAAAAAGGACAAAAGGAAAAACTAGATTTTTCTGCCCATGTTTGTAGAATTGCATAGCAGAATTGCAATCCTAAACCCACTTACCTAGAAGTAAGCTCCACTGAATTTAATTTACTTTGGAGTAGACATGCTTAGGATTGTGCTGTAGAATATTAAAACACTGTAATACAGAGCAGTATAAAATCAGTCACAGAAATAAAAACAAAGCACAGCAGCATAAAAGCAATGTGCAAAGGATTCTAAAAAGGGAGGAGTAAAAAGGTCACTTGACACCATAATGACATCAAGGTAGGTGCCAGAGGAGCCTGCCTAGGGAGGGAATATTCCACAGTTACAATACCACAACTTAGTAAGCCCCTCTACCCCATAGCCGTTCCTGGGATGGGGTGAGGGCACTTGAAGAAAGACCGCCACTGAAAATTTTGGTGTTGAAGATCCATTAATAGAGTCCACAACCACAGAAGCAAAACCTACATGCTTATAGTGTGAATGCAAGTACTATTTTTCAGGCCAAAAACACTTTACAAATGTCTGAGCAGTGCTCTTGTGTAAAAGAAAATATGGGGTACCAAAGGTTTCTATATCACAACACATTCCTAACACATTATCCATTGTGAATTATGGGTATTTTGTGGTTTTCCTATTTTATATTGATTGGTTGTACTTTTACTGTATATTTTGTATTAATATGCTGTTCACTGCTTTGGGGGCCTTTGAATGAAAAACCAGTATGTAAATAAACTATAACATAACAAAGGGCTCACCAAAGTCTTCTCTACCATCACAAATGAGGCCTCTGATATCCTGCCATTTCTCAAAGGGCATCTGCTGACTCAATGCCTTCTGCATGACTAAGCTCTAGTGACAAGCAACTTCCCCAGTTGCCATCAAATTGGCTCAGAAAATAATTTTAAAAAATCAGAAAACACTCAGGTTATTTTCTAGGTCAAGTCAGACTTCAGAAGTTAGCCAGCCAGCCAGCTCTCCCAGTCCCTCTCCTGTGTCCACAGGGAAATCTGAGCTTTCCCTGACTCCTCTTCTTGGGTGTGCTGGTAACTTGGCAGGAAGGAAAGACCCCGGTGTCTCTTGGGAAATGTCATTTTCTCATTGGTTACTGCAGTGGGAATCACAATTCCTTCCCTTTTTCAACAGCTGACCACTGCCCCAAATGGCTAGTTGTCTGAAGGAAGGGGATTGGGAGATCAAGGGGCTGGGAGAGGGAGGTCTCCTCCAGTTTGGATTTTAGTCTTGATCAGGAGAAGAGGATAGGAAACTACTTTTACAGATCATGTATCCATCTAGCTCAGTATCGCCTACCCTGACTAGCAGTAGCTCTCCAGGTTTTCAGACACAAGTCTTTCCCACCCACACCTGGAAATACCAAGGATCAAAGCTGGGACCTTATGCATTCTACCATGGAGCTGCAGCCTTTCTCCAGAATTATTTTGGCCATCTGGAGGCGCCACTCCATACAAATGACACCTTCAGAGGAAACTGTTTTATTTACTTGTCCACCTATTTTAGCCCAATATTGTCATCTCTGCCCTTCAGCATTCAAGCAGAAGCCTTTCCTGTCATCAACTATCTGGACATTTTAATTAGAGGTGTCAGGGATTTTGTAAGGGTGTGTGCCCAGGTACAGGGTAAGGACTGGCACACTTGCTTGAGCGGTCTAGCTGTATTGTTCTATGGTGGAGGCATAGTGTAAGGGTTGCTGACCTTCATGGTCAAAGAAGAGTGCTATGGCTACCTGCAGCCTTTTAAATTCCTGCCAGGGAATGTTTAAAACTGGCTCCTACTGTAACTGTGCAGCTCATTCTGGAGTGTGGGCCATTGTGAACTGCACAGTCACAGTAGGAGCTTATTTCAGATGTTATCTGGCAGGAACTTTTTACCCCTGCTGGCCTGTCACAGGCACACACACTAACAATTTGAACTGGAACCTTGTGCAGGCAAAGCACATGCACTGAGCTGTGGTCTCTTTCAAATGCAAGGGCCTTGTAATTCTTGCCTCTTCTTTGAGGTGATATCAAGGCCTGAACCTAGCATCTCTGAGATGCCATTCCTGAGTCAACTCAAGAACACTGTCAGCATGATGCCCAAGTAGCCAAATCAGTAGCAGTGCCTCATGTACCACTATACTTCTAACTCTACAGCAGAGGTAGCTAAACTGTGGCCCTCCAGATGCTGTTGGACTACAACTCCCATCTTCGGACCCTGACCATTGGTAATGTTGTCTGCGGCTGATGGGAGTTGAAAGTCCAGCAATGTCAGGAGGCCTGTGGGCTTCTCATCTTTATTCTGCAGCCGTTCCCTAAGCCTCTGAGATGTCATCCGCAGAAGCAGAAAATGAGACTAGCTTGGCATGGCCCATAGCACCATTCCCTTTGTGAAGATGTATTGTGTATTCATCAAACAACATTTGCATGCCACCCCCCTAACAACAACAAAGTTCTCTGGGCAGCTTATAATAAATAGATGCTTGCAGCAAAAATGTGTTAGTGATAATAGTCAGGTCACTTCAGCTGGGTTGAGTTGGTGGATACATTTTACATTCTAAAAAAGAAGTTGGCAACTGCTCCAGCACAGAATCAGCAGCCCATGTGGCCTTGTGGAGTTCAGGGCCAGCCCAAGATATTTGCTGTCTGAGGAGAAGCACTTGCCCTTCGGTGTGGTAAAAGACGCTGTACCATCACTAGTGTTGCTATTGGATTAGGGCAGTGATCATCTGCACAGGGAATTGGGAGGATATGTGTGTGAAAGCACACTCTTGTACTTTACCTCAGGAAGCAAAATGTCACACCCCAGCCCTGGCTGCCTGACTTACTCTGCCTAATAGTCAGGCAAGGCCTAGCTGAAGTTAGCACTCAGTAAAAAGCACTCAGGTTGGCTAATATTTGGAAAATATTCTAAAACTTTTTTATTTTTAGTACCTGCCATCACAGAAAAAGTGTTGTTTTTCTGTGCCTGTAGCTAGCAGGGCCCTTGAATAGTGCTCTTTTGCTAAGCCATAGTAGTGACTTATCTCCATGTATTTTTTCAGTTGATTGGCCAATACACACACAGTGATACCACAGCCCTCTTTCTAGGGTTGATTTGGAGTGCATGTCAGTCCCACTGCCCATCAAAGGACAGAATGTTCTCCCTGATAGAGCCACTTAAATTGATAACTTACAAAAGCAAGAAACTAATCATTTACTGCAATCCCCTGCTGAGCTGGGGTTTTAAAATAGATGACAAAGTGGTTTTCCCCCTGACCCTGCTTTCTCTGTGACTTCCATTGTGAAACTATTCCTCAGAAATGTTAGATTTCTGCAGGGCTGCATTGGCTGTCACTTTTGTTTAATTAGCAGGACAGGCAAACAGTAAATGGGACATCAACAAAAAATCACGGGGGATCCTTGTTTCATTTCCCTCTCTTGTTGTGAATGGATGAAAAATTATGACTGTAGGCCCTGGTTTGAATCACACCAGTCATAGAGATTGGCATGATTTCATGATTTATAACTAGCCTAACTTGCTTTCTGTGTGCCAGTAAGAGCATTTATTTTAATTTAGGTCACTTCTGATCCTGGCTAACCTGTGGCACTGGTGCCACATGCAGTAGGTGTTTGGGGCACATGTGGAGAGAAGCAAGATTGCCTGGGCATCTACCCATAGCATATTCAGCAGGACCAGTCCTACCAATAGGCAGAGTGAGATGCCACCTCCAATGGCAGATTGAGGGGAACGGAGTGGTCAGAGCTCTGTGTGCTTCATAGTCTGCTTTATACTTCCTAAGCTAGTCTGCTGCCCTCAGCAGACGGCTCATTGCCAGTGTTGAAGTAAGATACAACTGCTGCTCTTTTGTACATGGGTTGGAGGGAGGTGCTATCTTGTCGTTTGCCACAGGCAGCAAAATGTCTTGGGCCTGCCCTGATAGTCAAGCTCATCCTCACAATGATCATGTGAATTAGGTTAGGCTAAAATAGAGGGGCTGGTGCAAGGTCAGCTAGTGAGCTTCATGGCTAAGTAGGGATTTGAACTTTGTTCTAGTCCAATACCCTAACCACCAAACTCACTGTCTTTCAAAGCTTGTGTGAAAGTAATGCTGAACGTTGACCTTTACTGAAAAGAGCAATCATATAAACAATATTCTTTCATCTGTCTATAAAGCTAAGAGGCTTTCTGATCACATCTTAAGGTACATTTTGCAGTCACAGGGGAAATGAAGAAAATGCTGTGCTGGTGGAAAAGGGGAAGTTGTGGGCAGCAGAGGTATGTGAAATCTTTCTGTTAGAGGTTAAAACCTGGTTCCAGTTAAGTTAGTGGGATAAGGGTAATATGACAGTAAGAGGACATCTGACATGTGGAAAGGACCACCCTGACGTGTGATATGGTAACTATATATGGAATAAATCTGGAATGTTCTGTGTGACGCATGTACAACTATAGAGGCCTGCAATGTCCATGGTTCGGGAGGTAGACTCTCTGACGCGCTCTCCTGATGTACATCAGTGATTTTTCTTTATAGAAATAAAGCTTGTTCAAGCGACTGCTACTCCTATAATTTGAGTGGTAAGTTGTTTTTCCTTCCACACTTGGATATTCAGATTAAGTAATATCTATTTATTTGCAAACAAAAATTGAGCTTTAAGGAACAGGCATTCTAACATTCTATGCTAACATTCGCTATAACCTCCCACCCCACCCCACCCCACTCCACCCCAGCAAATAACATTTTCTTGCTGCCCCCAACCCTCAATCAGTTGCAATAAAGCAGACTTCTATTTCATTTCTGGCTTCATTCTAACTTCAATCTGTTTCTCTCCAGCTAGGAGAACATGGGCACAATAACTGAATTATCTCTTCCTCTGTTTGGAGCCTCCAGCTATCAAACACTATTGGAATAAGTACTACTGGCTGTTAAGTCCTCCTGCTGCCCTTTAGCTAAAAAAGACACAGGAGTCAGAGTTTTCTGCTGCCAGCATTTTCTTTACTGAATATTCCACAACAAGAAGAAAGAACTGGAAGAAAAACCTACAGGGGGGCATGCCTAAATGTGTTTTCCAGGCAGCCCTAAATAATCACTGGCAGAACAATAGATTAAGACATACTCAAACAATCACAGTCATCAGTACACTACACTCCTCCCTGCTGGATATAAACCCATATTAACTCTACAAATTTAGGCACTGTGGTGTAGGGTTGCCAGGTCAGAAGCATCCCAAAACCTGAGATTTGAGGGGCAGGCCCTAGTGATGTTATGGGGCGGGCCCAAGTGATGTCACAGGGCGGGCCCGAGTGATGTCATTCAGCATGATAAATTAAGCATCATTCACAGTTGCTTGGAGCATACAATTAAAAAAAATATCTGATTGGAAATTAAGATAGAAATCTTAGCTAAAAGATGGAGCCTGGGTAGGGAACATTTAATCTAGCCTACTTGCTTTCAGCAAGAAGGGTTTAAGTGCCTTCAGGCCAGGGCAGTCACCAGAAGGCCACTGAAGAGACAAAGGAGCCTAGTGTTGTGGAGATGTTAAATGGGAGCTTTGGGGAGTAAAGATGGAGGCTCCTGAGGGCTGCAATTCTAAACACGCTTACTAAGGGATTAAGACCCATAGAACTCAATAGGACTGACTTCTAAGTAGATATAGTTTGGACTGTGCTGTTGGTAAACCTTGACTAGGGTTCTTCTGCAAAGACATCCATATCCAAACAGGGTTGGCAACCCCCTGCCCGGAATACCCTGCCCTTATCATTTAATGCGGCTGCTCCAAACATCTTTATAGATTTGACCCTTTACTTCAGAAAGAGGTCTGAGAAATGAGTAAGAGTAAGAAGTGCTGAACCGTTGCCTAGCCGCGATAATGGACTGGATGAGAGCTAACAAACTGAAGCTCAATCCTGACAAGACTGAGATGCTGTTGGTGGGCGCCTTCTCGACCCAGGTGGTGGATGTTCAACCTGTTCTGGATGGGGTTACACTCCCCCTGAAGGAACAGGTTTGTAGCTTGGGGATCCTTTTCGATCCATTCCTGTCGCTTGAGGCTCAGGTGGCCTCGGTGGCACGGAATGTGTTCTACCATCTTCGGTTGGTAGCCCAGCTACGCCCCTATCTGGATAATGATGACCTCGCCTCAGTTGTCCATGCTCTGGTAACCTCGAGATTGGACTATTGCAATGCACTCTACGTGGGGCTGCCTTTGAAGACAATTCGGAAACTACAGCTAGTGCAAAACGCACCAGCCAGACTGTTGACAAGGACCAGACGGTCTGCACATATAACTCCTGTTCTGGCGCGTTTGCACTGGCTACCTATCTGTTTCCGGGCTAGATTCAAAGTGCTAGTTTTGACTTATAAAGCCCTACACGGTGCGGGACCTCAATACCTTGCGGAACGCCTCTCCCGCTATGAACCTACCCGCTCACTACGTTCAACATCTAAGGTCCTCCTCCGAGTCCCGTCCCATAGGGAAGCTCGGAGGACTGTTACTAGATCCAGGGCCTTTTCAGTGGTGGCCCCCGAATTATGGAACAGTCTTCCCGATGAGGTGCGCCTGGCACCTACTCTTCTATCTTTTCGGCGTCAGGTTAAAACCTTTTTATTCTCCCAGGCATTTTAATGTCTAATGTTTATTATTAAGTTAATTTTATACCAAGTGTTACATGCTCAAGCTGTATGTTTTTAGTGATTTTACCTGAGTTTTATTTTACTGTATTGTATTTTATTCCTTGCTGTGAACCGCCCAGAGAGCCATAGGCTAAGGGCGGTATAGAAATGGAATGAAATAAATAAATAAATAAATATCTTTTAAAATTGTTCTTTTCAATTCACTCTTGAATGAACATCATACCTAGGGCAGATCCACACCATTCATTTAAAGCACATTCAACACCCATTTGAAGCACATGAATCCCACCACAGAATCATGGGAACTGCAGTTTGTTAAGAGTGGTGAGAACTATAACTGTGAGGGGGAAACGACACTTTCCAGGGTTCTTTAGGGGAAGTCATGCGCTTTAAATGCGAGTTGGATGTGCTTTACACATATTGTGTGAATCCACTTAATAAATTTTGCCTGCATGTAAATTGTTTTAATTAATTTTTCAAAATGGAAATGAGCTATAAACTGTAGTGGGTGACCATGGGCTACTCACCATCTCTCAGCCTATCTGCCCCTCAGGATGAAAACAATGGAGAACCATGACTACCCCAAGGCATACTTAAAATGTAAAGGAAGTGTTGTACAACCATAGTATGAAATCAGATACTTATAGGGACACAGCATGACAAAACTGGGTGGAAGTAACGAGTGGGGTACCACAGGGCTCGGTCCTGGGCCCAGTGCTCTTCAACATTTTTATTATCTACTTGGATGAGGAGGTACAGAGCATGCTTCTCAAATTTGCAGATGATACAAAATTGGGGGCATAGCTAATACCGTGGAAGACAGAAAGAAAATTCAAAAGCACCTTGATAGGCTGGAGCATTGGGCTGAAAACATCAGAATGAAATTCAGCAGGGATAAATGCAAAGTTCTACACTTAGGAAAAAGAAACCAAATGCACAGTTATAAGATGGGGGATACTTGGCTCAGCAGTACGACATGCGAGGAGGATCTTGGAATTGTCGTTGATCACAAGCTGAATATGAGCCAACAGTGTGATGTGGCTGCAAAAAAGGCAAATGCTATATCAGGCTGCATTAACAGAAGTATAGTTTCCAAATCAAGTGAAGTATTAGTTCCCCTCTATTCAGCACTGGTTAGGCCTCATCTTGAGTGCTGCGTCCAGTTCTGGTCTCTGCACTTCAAGAAGGATGCAGACAAACTGGAACAGGTTCAGAGGAGGGCAACAAGGATGATCAGGGGACTGGAAACAAAGCCCTATGAGGACAGACTGAAGGAACTGGGCATGTTTAACCTGGAGAAGAGAAGACTCAGGGGAGATATGATAGCACTCTTCAAGTACTTGAAAGGTTGCCACACAGAGGAGGGCCGGGATCTCTTCTCGATTGTCCCAGAGTGCAGGACACAGAATAATGGGCTCAAGTTGCAAGAAGCCAGGTTTCGACTGGACATCAGGAAAAGCTTCCTAACTGTTAGAGCCATACAACAATGGAACCAATTACTAGAGAGGTAGTGGGCTCTCCAACACTGGAGGCATTCAAGAGGCAGCTGGACAGCTATCTATCGGGAATGCTTTGATTTGGATTCCTGCATTGAGCAGGGGGTTGGACTTGATGGCCTTATAGGCCCCTTCCAACTCTACTATTCTATGAGTCTATGAAAATATTTATATAAGCATGACTATCAAATATGTTTATTATTTATACAACCTGTAAAGATATTTATAGTGCAATCCTATGTTTGTTTACACTGAAGCAAGTCCCAATGTATTCAATGGGGCTTACTCAACCAGGAAAAACTGTACCCTGAAGTGATAAGGAACTTGTTCTTTTAACAAGTCTTTTAAGTTGAGACCTTATCCCAGTCTGCATCTGTGTTGGAATTGCTTTTTAATATATTTTTAAACCTTTTCTTAAAAAATATGTTTTTAAAGCTTTTAAAAATGTTTTGAAAGATCTTTTGTTTTAATATATTTTAAAGTCTGTTTTTATGATGTTTAAAGTGTTTTTAGTGCTTTTGTTTGCCGCCCTGGGCTCCTACTGGGAGGAAGGGCGGAATATAAATCAAATAATAAATAAATAAAAATAAATAAATAAACTTCATTCATTTTTTTAAAAAATCAGTATTGGTTTCCTACATAATAAAAACGGTGATAAACCCTGCGTAATTTCTTTAAAAATAGGGTTGGAGGGAGAGAGAAATATTTACAACACAAACACAAGTCTGCGCTATGTTTGCTCACAAGTCCCATTAATTTACAGCACAATCCTAACCATGTCTATTCAAAAGTAAGTCCGAATGCAGTTCAGTGGGGTTTATTCCAGGTACATGCTTTACTCCCAGAAAAGCAGATATTGGATTAAATACTTTCATATTTCATAGCCCAGGGTCTGACTCTTGGACAGAAGAGGGGAAAAAAGTTAAGCCATATTACTTACGCAAACTGCAAAAATCTTAAAGCCACCATTTTGTGACGTTCAGCCTAGGCATGCCTGGATCAACAAGTCCCAACTCTGGCTTCATTGGCTACAATTCTGAAAGGGCGGGGTTACAGCCAGAGCTTTGAAAAGTTACTTTTTTAAAATACAACTCCCATCAACCCTAGCCAGCATGGCCACTGGATTGGGCTGATGGGAGTTGTAGCTAGAGCAAGGATGTGTTAAAAAAAAAAAGTCGCGCGGGGGGGCAGTTGATGTTTTGGTGTATACCTCGGGAACTAGACCACCTAGAAACTTACTTTTTTTTTAAAGTGAAGCTGAGAGTCCAGAGATTAAGGGGTGCTAGCTGGAGGGCCCCCCCAAAATCAGAGACTCCAGCCAAAAACCGGAGATTACACAACATGGAGGCAATTCTGACCGGAGGTGAGAAAGGCAAGGGCGGGGCCGGAGACTCCGGCCATATGCTGGAGATCTGGCAACCCTACTGTGATGGCTTTCTTATTTGAGTGGGAAAGCGCCTGTCATCACAGGCAGAAATGCTTGATGTGTCTGGTGGTACTGGTGACTGTGGAGCCACCACTGGTGGAATGTCTTCCCCAAGGGCAGGTGTTGATGGTGGGACTCAGAAGTTGCAGTTGGAACTCCAGTCATGTCTGGTGCTACCTCTTCATTCTGTACCCAATTTCCTCAACTGGTCCATTTATCATCTCCAAATGTTGGGAGCAATCTCTACAGTATAAGAGAGGTCGGGCCTGGCAACCAAGAAGTCTTATGTATCTTTAAAAGTTGTGTAGGGGAAAGAAAGAATTCCACCTTGTGGTTTTTCTCATTACAGGGTTGCAAGAACAGCTGCACTTGGCTGACTTTCTCTTCTCCTAAAGATACAGAATCAGTCTCAGGCCAAGAACCTGGCAACCCTAAACTGAGATGAAAGCTGCTTCTCCTTGCTGACGCAACCAGAAAGTGTATGGGTAAGGGGTGGAGCTGCATGTGTTGATCAAGTGGGCATGTGCAGTTTTCTAACCTGCTAGATTCTGCAGATGCAGCAGGCAAGCAGACTAAAATTCTTCATTTTTCCAGGACAACTGTGGTGTCCCTCATTGGCTAAGAACAATGGAAGGCGGGAATTAGGGTTGCCAGGTCAGAAGCATCCCAAACCCTGAAATTTCAGGGGCGGGCCGGAGGGGGTACTCCTGAGTGAGGTCACAGGGATGGGCCCTAGTGCTGTCATTAAGCATGATACATTAAGCATCAATCACAGTTGTTTAGAGCATACAATTAAAAAAAAACATTTATCTGATTGGAAATTAAGATAGAAATCTTAGCTAAAATATGGAGCCTGGGTAGGGAACATTTACTCTAGCCCATTTGCTTTCAGCAAGAAGGGTTTAAGTGCCCCCAGGCCAGTCACCGGAAGGCCACTGTAGGAAGAAAGGAGCCTAGTGTTGTGGAGATGTTAGACGGAAACACTCAGGAGTAAAGATAGATGCCCCCGAAGGCTGCAATTCTAAACACGCTTACTAAGGGACTAAGCACCATAGAACTCAACAAGACTTACTTCTGAGTAGATATAGTTTGGATTGTGCTGTTGGTAAACCTTGACTAGGGATCCTCTGCAAAGACATCCATCGCCAAGCAGGGTTGGCAACCCCCTGCCTGCAGTGCCCTGCCCCATCTTTTAACATGGCTGATCCAAAATTCTTTACAGATTTGACCCTTCACTCCAGAAAGAGGTCTGAGAAATGAGTAAGAGTAAGAAGATTCTCTACCCTTTCTGTCTACCCTGTGGGCTGCTATAAACTCACTTTGACAGCCAACCCAATTCCAGTGAGCAATAATGGACAGAGAGAAAACACACCTGGTTTGGTCTACTTTCATAGGCAGCAGCTTGGGAACAACAGTTGTAGCCACACTTCCAAATATGTGAATTCTCTTTCACCACTATTGAGCAAGCAACAAACTGTCATGCCACTGACAAGGTGCATCATCAATGGGTTTAAGGGGGTTGACCTGAGCACATGGAACCACTGCTGTTGCTTCTATGGCTGTGATGGAGTGAGGTTAAAGATAAGTGAAATGCAAACAGAAAAAACAACACAAAAGGCAGTAACACTTTCCTAAATCCAATACCATACCAACCACAACAAGATTCCTATGAGTAAGGAAGAAAACTCAGCATCCCACAACCAGTCAGGATTCATAACCAAAATCCCAAACTAAAAAATCCTAGCAGCCAGTCAGTCAAGGTCACAGAAATCCCCATGCAGCACAACCTGATCTGGGGACTGCAGTTAATGCAGAATGCTGCAACACAATTCCTGACATGAGTGAGATCCTATCAGCACATTACACCTCTGCTCTGAAATCTGCATTGGTTGCTGATTTGCTACCATGCCAAGTTCAAGCTGTGCTTTCCATGTTATGCGTGCCACAGTACTTGTTCTGCTCTTGTAAGAAATCAGTCCTTTTGTGTGGCAGCACCTATGCTTTGGAACTCCTTGCCTATTGACATTAGGCAGACGCCTCTTTTCAGCACCTGCTAAAATCAGTTTTCTTGAGGCAAGCCTCTCCAGGCATGCAGAAGCTATTGTGTTTTTAAATCTGTTTTTAACTCATTGTTGGTTTTATTATTTTGAATGTTTTTAAATATCAGTCAACGCTTTTGCCAATAATTTTATTGTTTTAATTCTTTCTGTAAACCGCTTTGAGATTTTTTTTACAATAAAGCGGTATATAAAAGTTGTAAATAAAAATACATAAATAAATGTTGGAGTCACTGTGGCCCTTGAGTCTCTTCCCACTTTTAGGAACCAAGGAATCTGCCTTGTACTGACTCAGGCCATTTCGTACCATCTAACTCAGTACTCATGACATGGACTAGCATTGGCTCTCCAGGATTCCAGGCAATAGTCTTTTCAGGAATTGAATTTTGGACCTTGTATGCAAAGCATATGCCCTACCGATGAGCTACAACCCTCCCCCTGTTTAAAAAAGTATCTTTTAAAATTGTTCTTTGCAATTCACTCTTGAATGCACATCATACCTAGGGCAGATCCACACCATTCATTTATAGCACATTCAACACACATTTGAAGCACATGAATCCCACCACAGAATCATGGGAATTTTAGTTTGTTAAGGGTGGTGAGAACTATAACTGTGAGGGGGAAACTACACTTCCCAGGATTCTTTAGGGGAAGTCATCGCTTTAAATGTAAGTTGGATATGCTTTAAATGTGTTGATCTACTTAATCAACTTTGCCTGCATGTAAATAGTTTTAATTAATTTTCCAAAATGGAAATGAGCTATAAAGTGTACCGAGTGACCATGTGCTACTCACCATCTCTCAGCCTATCCTCCCCTCAGGATGATAACAATGGAGAACCATGACCACCCCAAGGAAGAAGGGCACACTTAAAATGTAGAGGAAAAAATCAGCTACAACCATAGTGTGAAATCAAATACTTATTGGGACACAGTATGAAGAAATATTTATATAAACATGACTATCAAATATGTTTATTAATTACACAATCTGTAAAGATGTTTATAGTGCAATCCAATGTTTCTTTACTCAGAAGCAAGTCCCAATGTATTCAGTGGGGCTTACTCAAACTGGGAAGTGTGCAGAGAACTACAGCCTCAAGTGATAAGGAACTTGTTCTTTCAACAAGCCTTTTAAGTTGAGATCTTATCCCAGTCTGAGTTGGAATTGCTTTTTAATATGTTTTTAAGCCTTTCCTTTTTTTAAAAAAGATGTTTTTTAAAGCTTTTAAAAATATTTTCAAAGATGTTTTAATATATTTTAATATATTTTATGATGTTTTAACCCTGGGCTCCTACTGGGAGGAAGGGCGGGATATAAATCAAATAATAAATAAATAAACTTCATTCACCCAACCTAAAATTCAGAATCATGCCTTTGTAGGCTGTTTCCCAACTGTTTATTCTTGCTTTATGGTTATTGGATTTTAAAGGGATTTAAAGGGTTGTTGGAAAGACTTCATACACACGCACACTGCAGATGTATAAATACATACAACCCATATAATGGTTTACTGTCAAACCAGTTGGTCATTGCAGAAAAATCAGTATTAGTTTTTAAAAAATCAGTATTTATTTATTTATTTATTTATTTATTTCATTTTTAGACCGCCCATAGCTAGTAGCTCTCTGGGCGGTGTACAAAACAGATTAAAAATACAATATTATAATAAAATCAATCACATATATCAACAACAATATTAAAATAAAGCGTAGACATAAACATTAACATTAAAACATTAAAAAGCCTGGGAGTACAGCCAGGTCTTAACCTGGCGCCTAAAAGAAAGCACCGTAGGCACCAGGCGTGTCTCTTCAGGTAAGCTGTTCCACAATTTGGGGGCCACTACAGAAAAGGCCCTAGATCTGGTAACAATCCTCCGGGCATCCTGGTGAGATGGTACCCGGAGGAGGGCCTTAGATACTGAACGAAGTGAACGGGTAGGTTCATAGCGGGAGAGGCATTCCACAAGGTACTGTGGTCCCACACCATGTAAGGCTTTATAGGTCAAAACCAGCACCTTGAATCTGGCTCGGAAACAAATAGGTAGCCAGTGCAAATGGGCCAGGACAGGTTTTATATGCGCAGACCGATTGGTCCTCGTCAATAGCCTGGCTGCCGCGTTTTGCACCAGCTGAAGTTCCCGAACTGTCTTCAAGGGCAGCCCTACGTAGAGTGCATTACAGTAATCCAGTCTAGAAGTTACCAGGGCATGAACAACTGAAGCGAGATCGTCGCTGTCCAGATAGGGGCGTAGTTGGGCTACTAAACGAAGATGGTAAAATGCATTCCGAGCCACCGAGGCCACTTGAGCCTCAAGCGACAAGGAAGGGTCAAAAAGGACCCCCAAACTACGAACCTGTTATTTCAAGGGGAGTGTAACCCCATTAGTTTAGTATTAGTTTCTTACATAATAAAAACTGTAATACCTAAGTAAGCCCTGCCTAATTGCTTTAAAATAGGACTGGAGAGGAACAGAAAGATTTAGAACACAAACACAATTCTTTTTTACATTCACTCCAAAGTCCCATTAATTTACAGCACATTCATAACCATGTCTACTTAAAAGTAAGTCCTATTGGCTTCAATGGGATTTACTCTTGGCATATAGGATTAGCATTGCTTTTACCCCCCACAAAAGCAGTATTGGGAAGGTTTTCAAAACACTGCCCAGGATTTGACTCCTGCACACAAGAGGGGAAAAACTGAAATGTATATACTTACCCAATTTATGAGATTTTCAGATAAACGGGAGAAAACCACAATTTTCTGGCATTGCAATGAGGTTTTCTAGACACTGCCTCAGGTCAACCAAACACAACCCTGGCTTCACTTATTGGCTGCAATCCTGAATGGACGGGGTTACAGCTACGAAGTGCTATACAGGACAGATTTGTTAAAAAAAGATTTAACAGTCAGGGGCGGCTGACGTTTTGATGTATATCTCGAGAACTGGACCACCTAGAAACTTTTTTTAAAATTAAACCTGAGAATCCAGGCCACCTAATGGGCTAAGTGGGCACCGGGTGGCATGGAAAGAATCCGGGTAAAACCCGACTAACCGGGCAATATGGCAACCATAAGCAGAATGAGCTCTACAGTTCCAGAGATGATGTTTGGGAGCAATTGTATCAGCCACCCAAGCAGTTTCCCTACCCCAGAGGGCTACTATAGCATCCACAGAATCACTGAAATTAGCCACTGGAAACTCCCCAAGGCCTTCAGAAATCCATCTGGATTCATCAATGGGGCAGACCATTCTAATTGGTCCTCCACCCTTGCGAAGGCCAATTATGGACCCTTATATAGTAATTAAAAGTAATATTTAATTTAACATGTTTTAAAAGGCACAACCACCAGCCCATCTTCCCAAGTTATATCAGTTCATGCTCAGGATGGAAAGTACAGATATGAAGCTATGTCCTTTGGCAGTGGTTAGAGGTAAAGGCTGCTAGGAGTCTCTGGCACAGGATCTCGTCCTCCCCCAGTACCCCCTGCCACTGCACTTGTTTCTCAGCTGCCTCCAATGCCCAGCTTTTCACATTTCACATAGATCTTGTTAGATGCGTTTGCTTGGCATATATGCTATCCAGGCAGCAGGCAAAAACTGTTGTTTGTCTTTTTCATCATGGCACCCAGATTTTGGAATACTCTCCCCAAAGAGATTCAGGAGGCTGCCTTCACTGCCTGCTTTGATAGAGCAATCTTTTCCATGTCTAAGAAGTATTATTATTGTTATTCATTGTGTTTATATACAATTTTTCCTCTCATAGCAGCTCAAGGCAATGCACTCCAACTCTATCTATCTATCTATCTATCTATCTATCTATCTATCTGTCTGTCTGTCTGTCTGTCTGTCTGTCTGTCTGTCTATCTATCCATTGAATCGCTTCCATGGCATCCCAAAGTATATAAATAATAAATAAAACATAAATAAAACAGTTACATATATAAAAACAGTTAAAACAACAACATATATAAAAACATTTTTTCTGAGGTTATTATTATTAAGTAGACAAAGGTTTTCAAAGTGGGCACTGAAAACTATTGGCAATTTTGAATTAATTTTGCTGTGATCAAATGTTTTTGCTCTCCTGTTTCTGCTATTTTTGTTATCGGTTTATTGTTTGATTATATTTTGTCTTGCTTTGCTACATTGTTTTGTAAGTTGTCTTGAATGGGCATTTTGCCTGGAAAGGTGGGATATACATTTCAGTATAAATAAATATTCACCCAGGCAGAGCTTGGAAGTAATTAGTTACAAAAAATGAATTACTTGGAATTCATTACTTTTTTGAGGAACGAGTGGGTAATTTCTTTACATTCTGATTGTAATAGAATAAGGAGTAATTTTATTATTTTTGAGGAGTAATTGTAATGTTTCCAGAATTACTTTTGGGCATTACTTGGGGGGAGGAGCAGGGGAAGTCTTCTGCTCCTCTGATTTGTGGATGAAAATCATGTGCCTCAGACTGGGCTTCTGTGCAGCGTTGCTCATGCTCTGTGGGTGGGCAGGAGGCTACGAGGGAGGAGGTGGAGAATGAGACGGGGTGGAGTGGAGAAAACAATTGTTTAAAAAAATGGGTGGTGGTGGTGAAGAACTGAGTGGAGGGGAAAAGGAGGGCAAGAACATGGATACAGGAGGAGAAGGAGGCAGCAGCAGAATGGAGATAAAAAACTGTGGAGGTGAAAGATGACAGTGTGTGTGTGTTTCTGAGAAAGAGAGAGAGAGAGAGAGAGAGAGAATACTGTGTTTGCACTAAACACACAAAGCGGCCTGCACCTCCCTTCCTGGCTACTTTGCTGCATTTGCAATGTTTTAACTTTTTTGTATCTCAGGGAAAAATGTTTTCCTGGGTGAATGTCCCTTAGTTGGTGGCAGGGCAGGGTCCAGGAGGTGGATAAGTAAGAGAGATTATGTTTGCTGGCTATGGGTGTGTGTGTGTTAGGGTTGCCAGGCTCAGGGCCTGAGAATGATTCTGTATCTTTAAGAGAAGAGAAAATTCAGCCAAGTGCAACACTGTAATGGGAAACACCACAAGGTGAAATTCTCCCTTCCCCCTGCACAACTTTTAAAGATACAGAAGACCTCTTGATTGCCAGGCCTAGCCTCCAAGAGGTCTTCTGTATCTTTAAAAGTTGTTCAGGGGGAAGGGAGAATTTCACCTTGTGGTGTTTCCCATTACAGTGAATTTTCTCTTCTCTTAAAGTTACAGAATCATTCTCAGGCCCTGAGCCTGGCAACCCTAGTGTGTGTGCGTGTGCGTTGCACTTGGTTTGACATGCAAAGATCCGAGCTGTGACCTCTGCCTCCCTTCCCACCTCCCTTCCCAGCTGAGAGACCACCACTGCTATCTTATGGATAAAAAGAATTATTGTACTACCTCTCTGTGTGTGTTTATTTTAATGTTGTTTTAGGCGACTTAGTGTGCAGCAGCCAAGGCCAGCACCTTGTAGGCACTGTAGATTTTTAAAAAAAGTAACGTAAGTGTAATTGTAGTGATTACTTTTGAATAACGGTAAAGTAATCAATTCCTTTCAGAACAATTGTAATTGTAATGGTAATTTATTCCTTTCTAAAAGTAATCTTCCAAGATCTGCACTCAGATATTCCTCTTTCAACAAGCCTTTTACGTAGAGACCTTATCCCAGTTTGCATCTGTATTGGAATTGCTTTTTAATATGTTTTAAAGTCTTTTGTTTTTAAGATGTTTTAGATTGCTTTTAGTGTTTTTCTTTGCCAACCTGGGCTCCTTCTGGGAAGAAGGGTAGGATATAAATGTAATAATAAATAAATGAACAAATAAAAATTTAGATGTGTGTGTTAAACATTAGGTTGTGGTTGGCTTACTTTGTGTTTTGGTCTTGTTATTGCTTATTTTGATACCTTTATGCAGACTATTTTATGACCAATTCAGTTTGCCCTGGAATTGAATGATGAAGTGCAGTCTTTAAATGTCTTAAACAATCAGAGACCATTCCATTTCAAAGTGCTGGTGGTTACTTTATAAAGCTGTATAGACCAAGGTCCCTACCTCCTATTTCTCACCTGTCTGTCTGTCTGTCTGTCTGTCTATCTATCATCTATCTATCTATCAGATGGACTTCAGGAGTATACAGCACCACTAAGAAGGCCTCTTCAAATATTCCAACCTGTATATAATAATAAAACCCTGAACTTGGCCCATGAACATATTGGTTGGCAGCCAGTGCAGGTCCTATAACAAGGAGGCTGCATGATGGTGATGGGATGCTTCGCTCAGCAACCTAGCTGCTGCATTCTAATGCACCAGATCTCTCTGCCTCTCTCTCGTTTTGCCCCATACTGCCTTCTCAACTGAATAAATTATTTTTATGTGGTTCCTGTAAATACACTCTGGCCTCTCTGCTTCCCCAGCCTCTCTCTCTCCCAGATGCACATTATCTCATTATATGCTACGGAACTCTCTTCCAGGCAGGGTCTTCTAGATCCAATTAAATCTGCTTCTATATCAACACTGCTTTTAAGCAAAAAATATATTGATTGGTTAAGCTCTGGACTCACTTAATCAAGTAATCTAAACAGGGCTTAAGCTTTAAAAGTTGAGTGATGCTCTTAGCTTCTAAAGCTCTTATTTATAGTACTTTATCCTGGATGCTTTAACGCTCCTAGCAACCCTATGGATTTTATTGTTAAAGGCTGCAGTCGTGGCTCTGATAATATTCCCTAAATTCAGTCTCTATTGATTATCGTGTAAAGGCAGAATGTGAGAGCTGCTTGGGAGAAAACAAAGGGTTTTGATTTTTATTGAGCAAGACTGATTCATTCACTCTAGTTGTATCTCCCCCTTTGGTATGGGAACTTATTAGGAGCTAATTTAGTCCCTTGTTCAATAATGGTTTTATTCAGGTGTCAAGAATTTCATCTGAGTCTTCCTGCCTCTACAGGTGCCCTTTCCTTTTCATATCAGGAAATTTAAAATGAGTTGTATCCACCTCCACTTGGCTAGTCTTTCTGCGCAGTTTGTGAAATTTGTTGCCTTCTGCAGTTGTGATGAATTGGATTCAAAAATGACGCAATCCAATATTGCCCTAATCACTGTACTGGTGATTGCCAATTTGTTTCTGTGCTCAGTGCAAAGTGCTGGTTAAGGCCCTAAAAAGCAGGGATGGAGAACTTTTGGCCCTTCAGATGTTGTTGGATTACTATTCCTGTTTAAACCAACCAGGTTGGTGGCCATCACTGCCTCTTGTGGAAGAGAATATATGCTGCTGTGTGAAGTAGTACTTTCTTTTGTCTGTCCTAAATCTTTCAGCATTCAGGTTCATTGTATATCCACGAGATCTAGTGTTAAGAGACAGGGAGAAAAGCTTTTCTCTATCCACTTTCTCCATACTGTGCCTAACTTTATACATGTGACCATTGATCATCCTGGTTAGGACTGATAGGGCAGGGTGTGGAGTCCAGTCACATCTGGACAGGCAGGCTTATATGGGAGATCAAACATTCTCTCATGTCTTCAGGTCTGCAGCCATGCAGGGCTCTATCAGCACTTTGAATTGTGCTCCAAAATTTATTGATTGATTATTCAATCTGTATCTGAATGTATAGAACATGAAAAACATGGAATGCTTTAAAAGAAATGGGGGTACCACAGCATCTGATTGTCCTGATGCGCAACCTATACTCTGCACAAGAGGCTACTGTAAGGACAGAATATGGAGAAAGCGATTGGTTCCCAATCAGAAAGGGTGTGAGGCAGGGGTGTATTTTATCACCCTATTTGTTTAATCTGTACACAGAACATACGGGATTGGACCAAGATGAAGGAGGTGTGAAAATTGGAGGGAGAAATATCAATAAATTAAGATATGCAGACGATACTGTGCTACTAGCAGAAACCAGTAATGATTTGAAACGAATGCTGATGAAAGTTAAAGAGGGAAGCACAAAAGCAGGACTACAGCTGAACATCAAGAAGACTAAAGTAATGACAACAGAAGATTTATGTAACTTTAAAGTTGACCACAAGGACATTGAACTTGTCAAGGATTATACCTTGGCACAGTCATTAACCAAAATGGAGACAATAGTCAAGAAATCAGAAGAAGGGTAGGACTGGGGAGGGCAGCTGTGAGAGAACTAGAAAAGGGCCTCAAATGCAAAGATGTATCACTGAACACCAAAGTCAGGATCATTCAGACTATGGTATTCCTGATCTCTGTGTATGGATGTGAAAAAAGAGGATGCATGTTTTCAGCATGCTATGTTTAAACCACTTCAACAAGCATATAGATAGAGGTGATCCAGTGGACATAGTGTACTTAGACTTTCAAAAAGCTTTTGACAAGGTACCTCACCAAAGACTTCTGAGGAAGCTTAGCAGACATGGAATAAGAGGAGAGGTCCTCTTGTGGATAAGGAATTGGTTAAGAAGCAGAAAGCAGAGAGTAGGAATAAATAGACAGTTCTCCCAATGGAGGGCTGTAGAAAGTGGAGTCCCTCAAGGATCGGTATTGGGACCTGTACTTTTCGACTTGTTCATTAATGACCTAGAATTAGGAGTGAGCAGTGAAGTGGCCAAGTTTGCTGACGACACTAAATTGTTCAGGGTTGTTAAAACAAAAAGGGATTGCGAAGAGCTCCAAAAAGACCTCTCCAAACTGAGTGAATGGGCGGAAAAATGGCAAATGCAATTCAATATAAACAAGTGTAAAATTATGCACCTTGGAGCAAAAAATCTTAATTTCACATATACGCTCATGGGGTCTGAACTGGCGGTGACCGACCAGGAGAGAGACCTCGGGGTTGTAGTGGACAGCATGATGAAAATGTCGACCCAGTGTGCGGCAGCTGTGAAAAAGGCAAATTCCATGCTAGCGATAATTAGGAAAGGTATTGAAAATACAACAGCCGATATCATAATGCCGTTGTATAAATCTATGGTGTGGCCGCATTTGGAATACTATGTACAATTCTGGTCGCCTCATCTCAAAAAGGATATTATAGAGTTGGAAAAGGTTCAGAAGAGGGCAACCAGAATGATCAAGGGGATGGAGCGACTCCCTTACGAGGAAAGGTTGCAGCATTTGGGGCTTTTTAGTTTAGAGGAAAGGCGGGTCAGAGGAGACATGATAGAAGTGCATAAAATTATGCATGGCATTGAGAAAGTGGATAGAGAAAAGTTTTTCTCCCTCTCATAATACTAGAATTTGTGGACATTCAAAGAAGCTGAATGTTGGAAGATTCAGGACAGACAAAAGGAAGTACTTCTTTACTCAGCGCATAGTTGAGTCTTGCTCCCACAAGACGCAGTAATGGCCACCAGCTTGGATGGCTTTAAAAGAAGATTAGACAAATTCATGGAGGACAGGGCTATCAATGGCTACTAGCCATGATGGCTGTGCCATCCTAGTCAGAGGCAGTATGTTTCTGAAAACCAGTTGCCAGAAGCCTCAGGAAGGGAGAGTGTTCTTGCACTCAGGTCCTGCTTACGGGCTTCCCCCAGGCACCTGCTTGGCCACTGTGAGAACAGGATGCTGGACTAGATGGGCCACTGGCCTGATCCAGCAGGCTCTTCTTATGTTCTTATGTTCTTAAGGCAAGGTGGGCACATTCAATTAAAAACATAGAGCACACCTAGAATTTTGCTAGAATATATTTCACCTCCCACTGTTTTATCTTGTGCAAATTGAGACACTTCTGAGGTCCACTGGAGGCTATTCTGCAGAAGTCAGTGCCATTATTCCACAATTATGTTTGGAGTATTTTTAGTGTAAATTTTGCAAAGTGTTGCTTTACTTCACATATTCATAGAAATAAAGCAAAAGGAAATGATTTCCTATAGGAAACCACTAAAATTGCAATGTAAATCAGATGTCTTTAAAGTCACCATCTGAACTATATCAACTGTCTTAATAATGTTGCTTCCTCCCTGCTAAAACAGGATCAGCACAGCACATGTCTTGTTTTTATTCTTTGGGCTGATTGCAGGTGTTGCCACCACTCACCATATGCTCAGAGGCACATGTTACCAAATTCTCCCAAGCTACACAGGAAGTGGATTGGAATGAGAAAGACCAACCCAAATTGTGTTTGCATTTTGACAAATTTGTAGGGCAGTCCAATATTTCAGAGAGGAGGTTAGGTGTCCTGCTCCCCTGGTGTATTCACTATAGCTGCTTTTTAATCCGGGAGGTAAGAAATGGGATCCTGTGCAAGTTTGCTGAGAATGGATTGATCATTTGCATGCTTATTGCGTTCAGTGGGATTTACTGCCCTGCAATCATGCTTAGGATAGGTGAGACTGACCATAGGGGATGGGGAAGGGAGGAGGAGGAGGAGGAGGGAGGGGTGGAAATGCAGAGGGGAGGACTGGGATGGGAGCAGGCAGGAGGGGGAGTGGAGAAGGACAGATGTGATCATTTGCAGGTTTATTGAGTTCAGTGGGATTTACTCCTGTGCAATCATGCTTAGGATAGGTAAGACTGACCGGGGGGGTGAGGGATGGAGGGCTGAAGTGGGATTGGGAGGAGGAAGAAGTAAGGGGGGAGGAGGAAGGGAGAGGAAAGGGGAAGGAGGGGAAAGGCAAGTCTGATCATTTGCATGATTATTGAGGTCAATCGGATTTACTCCTCTGCAATCATGATTAGGATAGGTAAAACTGACCATGGGGGAGGGAGAGGAGCATATTGGAGGGGGACAAAGGGAGGGGAGGGCAGGTTTAAACATTTGCATGCTTATAGAGTTCAATAGTATTTACTTCCGTGCAATCATGCTTAAAATAGGTAAAACTGACCATGGGGAGGAGGAAGGGAAGGGGGAGGAGGGGGAAGGGAAAGGGGGAGGGGATTGGAAGGGGAGGTTGAGGGGAGGGAGGGCAAAGGAAAGGAGAGGGAAGGGGCCAGAGGGAGGGGATAGGAAGGAGGAGAAGGGAGGGTGGGTTTGATGATTGGTATACTTTTTGAGTTCAATGGTATTTATTTCTGTGCAATCATGTTTGGAAATGGAAATGGACTGCCTTCAAGTCGACCGGACTTATGGCTACCCTTTGAATAGGGTTTTCATGGTAAATGGTATTCAGATGTGGTTTTACCATTGCCTTCCTCTGAGGCTGAGAGGCAGTAACTGGCCCAAGGTCACCCAGTGAGCTTCATGGCTGTGTGGAGATTCGAACCCTGGTCTCCCAGGTTGTAGTCCAACACTGACCTGGGGGAGGGGCAGGGAAGGGGGGAAGGAGATTGGGTGGGTGGGCACTGGGCAGAAGGGAAGCCCCTTTCCATTCCAAAAGGAAAACATTGTGAACAGTATCATTGCTTTTCAGCGTTCCCCCCACCTTTTTATTCTACAGAAGGCACATGTAGCCTCCCACTAGGGTTGCCAGATTCAGGGCCTGATCCTGATCCTGTATCTTTAAGGAGAAGAGAATGTCAGCCAAGTGCAGGTGTTCTTGCAATACTGTAATGGGTAAAACCACAAGGTAGAATTCTCCCTCCCCCCTGCGCAACTTTTAAAGATACAGAAGACCTCTTGGAGGCTGGGCCTGACAACCAAGAGGTCTTCTGTATCTTTAAAAGCTGTGCAGGGGGAAGGGAGAATTCCACCTTGTGGTTTTTCCCATTACAATGTTGCAAGAACACCTGCACTTGGCAGACTTTCTCTTCTCCTAAAGATACAGGATCAATCTCAGACCCTGAACCTGGCAACCCTACCTCCCACCCAAATTTAAAACAAAGCTGTCCCTAGCCTAGGGTTACCAGGTCTCCGGGTTTTGGTTGCAGTCTCTGGTTTTTGGGGGCCCCCTCCGGTTCTCCGACTAGCACCCCTTAATCTCCAGACTCTCAACTTGAATTTAAAAACAAAATTAAGTTTCTAGGTGGTCTGGTTCCCAAGATATACACCAAAACATCCACCACCACCCTGTGCAACTGTTAAATCTGTGTTACAGATCTTTATAACAGCTCCTAGCTCTAACTACAACTCCCATCAGCCCAATCCAGTGGCCATGTTGGCTGGGACTGATGGGAGTTGTAGTTTAAAAAAGTAACTTTTCCAAGCTCTGGCTCTAACCCCGTCCTTTCAGGGTTGTAGCCAATAAATGAAGCCAGGGTTGTGACTTGTTGATCCAGGCATGCCTAGGCTTAATTTCAATGTCAGAAAATGGTGGCTTTGAGATTTTGCAGTTTGAGTAAGTAATATGACTTAAAGTTTTTTTTCTCTTGTGTGCAAGAGTCAGACCCTGGGCTATGAAATATGAAAGTATTTAATGCAATACTTGCTTTCCATGTACCTGGAGTAAACCCCAATTAACTCCATTAGGACTTACTTTTGAGTAGACATGGTTAGGATTGTGCTGTAAATTAATGAGACTTTTGAGTAAACATAGCACAGACTTGTGTTTGTGTTGTAAATCTTTCTCTCTCCCTCCAATCCTATTTTTAAAGCAATTAGGCAGGGTTTATCTAGGTATCACAGTTTTTATTATGTAGGAAACTAATACCGATTTTTTTAAAAAATGTTCTGCAATGACCAACTGGTTTGACAATAAACTATTATATGGGGTGTATTCTTACACCTGCAAGTGTGTGCCTTTCCAACAACCCTGTGAGGTAGGGTTGGTGATTGGAAACCAAGGCAGCTCACAATAAGAAATAAATCCCTTTAAAAACCAGTAACCATAAAATAAGTATAAACAGTTGCAAAACAGCTTAAAGTGGCATGATTCCAAATTTTGGGTTGGGTGAATGAAGTTTATTTATTTATTTTTATTTATTTATTATTTGATTTATATCCTGCCCTTCCTTCCAGTAGCCCAGGAAGGCAAACAAAAGCATTAGAAACACTTTTAAAATAATAAAAACAGACTTCAAAATACATTAAAACAAAACATCTTTAAAAACATTTTAAAAGCTTTAAAAACATTTTTTTAAAGAAAAGGTTTAAAAACATATTAAAAAGCAATTCTAACATAGACACAGACAGAGATAAGGTCTCAACTTAAAAGGCTTGTTAAAAGAACAAGTTCCTTATCACTGGAGGGTACAGTTTTCCCTGGTTGAGTAAGCCCCACTGAATACATTGGGACTTGCTTCTGAGTAAACAAACATAGGATTGCACTATAAATATCTTTACAGGTTGTGTAAATAATGAACATACTTGATAGTCATGCTTATATAAATATTTTGTCATACTGTGTCCCAATAAGTATCCAATTTCACACTATGGTTGTACAATACTTCCTCTACATTTTAAGTATGCCTTGGGGTGGTCATGGTTCTTCATTGTTTTCATCCTGAGGGGCAGATAGGCTGAGAGATGGTGAGTAGCCCATGGTCACCCACTACAGTTTATAGCTCATTTCCATTTTGAAAAATTAATTAAAACAATTTACATGCAGGCAAAATTTATTAAGTGGATTCACACAATATGTGTAAAGCACATCCAACTCGCATTTAAAGCGCATGACTTCCCCTAAAGAACCCTGGAAAGTGTCGTTTCCCCCTCACAGTTATAGTTCTCACCACTCTTAACAAACTGCAGTTCCCATGATTCTGTGGTGGGATTCATGTGCTTCAAATGGGTGTTGAATGTGCTTTAAATGAATGGTGTGGATCTGCCCTAGGTATGATGTGCATTCAAGAGTGAATTGAAAAGAACAATTTTAAAAGATACTTCTTACTCTTACTCATTTCTCAGACCTCTTTCTGAAGGGTCAAATCTGTAAAGATGTTTGGAGCAGCCACGTTAAAAGATAAGGGCAGGGCATTCCAGGCAGGGGGTTGCCAACCCTGCTTGGAGATGGATGTCTTTGCAGAGGATCCCTAGTCAAGGTTTACCAACAGCACAATCCAAACTATAAATACTCATAAATCAGTCCTGTTGAGTTCTATGGGGCTTAATCCCTTAGTAAGTGTGTTTAGAATTGTAGCCTTCAGGAGCATCTATCTTTACTCCCCAATGCTCCCATCTAACATCTCCACAACACTGGGCTCCTTTGTCGCTACAGTAGCCTTCTAGTGACTGGCCTGGCCTGAAGGCACTTAAACCCTTCTTGCTGAAAGCAAGTAGGCTAGATTAAATGTTCCCTACCCAGGCTCCATCTTTTAGCTAAGATTTCTATTTTAATTTCCAATCAGATTTTTTTTAATTGTATGCTCCAAGCAACTGTGATTGATGCTTAATGTATCATGCTTAATGATATCACTCGGGCCCGCCCCGTCACATCACTCAGGACCGCCTGCATGACAACACTAGGGCCCATTAGGTTTTGGGATGCTTCTGACCTGGCAACCCTACCCTGGCCACATCCACACCAGGCCTCTATTACACTTTGGACAATCATTCTTTATTTATTGTATTTATATACCGCCCCATAGCCCAAGCTCTCTGGTTTACAACAACTAAAAACACTAAAAACAAATATACAAATTTAAAAACCCATTTTTTAAAACACAATTTAAAACAATTTAAAACAATTTATCATGGCTTCTCTCAAAGAATCCTGGGAAGTGTAGTTATAGAAGGTTGCTGAGAGTTGCTAGGAGATGCCCTGTTCCTCTCACAGACCTTCAATCAGAGTGGTTGACTGTTAAACCATTCTCTCAGCGGAATAGGAGTCTCCTCTCAGCACCCTTCACAAACTACACTTCCCAGGATTCTTTGAGGGAAGCCATGACTGTCTCAAGTGAAATCAAGTCTGGTGTGGGTGTGGCCCCCTGATTAGCCAGCTCAGCAGCTGTGAGGCTTTTAGAACACTGACAGTTGGTTCTTACTGAGCATGCTCTCCGTTATCATTGGCTTCAAGCCAAAATTTCTTAAATTAATTAAAAATCAGCCAGACATTTTTTAAACTTTTAAACTGCAGAAAATGAAGGTCAGAGTATGGGGCAAGGTCAGTATTAGGATTACAGGTACTCTGTGAACATGGCTGGTTTTTAATGAATTTCAACAGATTATGAAAACTCTCAAGGGAAAGAAGTCCAAAAGGGCTCTGGGGTTTTTTCTCTCTTTTTAGACTTTGAACTCTCTATTCTCTCTGACTGTTTTGTGTATCACCATGAAAATTGAGAGGGTTGTTAAGCAAGCGTTTCTGAGTTCAGGACTGTAAGTTTGGTAAGGTTTTATTTTGAAATGAGCTTATGGGAAACATCAGAATGGCCTTGGGAGTATTTTCAATTTAACATTGCAGAATGTGAAAAATCCACACTGGCTATAGTATACAGCCACTCTCGTCGCTGTATAATTAAATAATTAAATTTATATCCTGCCCTTCCTCCCAGAAGGAGCCTAGGGATTAGAGAGTGTTCACTGCCAAGTGTAAACTCACCAATTTGTGCAAAATTACCAGGAAAAGCTGCCATAAGCAAAGAGAAAAGGTTCCTATATACTAATTGTGAACTAATTATCTGAGTGATAATCTTGTGTGTGACTGTTTTGGCTACATAATGAAGGAGGCTTGAGTGAACCCTAAAGTTTACAGGAATAAAAAAAATTGAGCCCCCCTAAAAGGTGGGAACCAAAACAGCACAGTAGGGATGGGGGAGAAATTTGACTTTTGGGGGAATGGGGTGGGGACAGAAAAACAGAAAGAGAGAAAGAAGTATCTTGAAGGAGAGCATGGATGGCTAGAACCCTGAACATAGCACACTGCAACAGTTTGTTGACCCGCATATAGGTCCCACATATCTGTCCTGCATGGCTGTACCTCACCGTGCAGAGACATCTGACTCCTTCCTGATCTAGAAACTTTTTATGTTCTTATACACTGGATGACTTTAAAATTAATGGAGAATGGAGCTACCTGTGTCTATTAGTCATGATGCCGCTATATTTGGTTGCTGGGAAACGCAAACAGGAATGTGCTATTTATTGCATTTATAAAAATATTTGTATACCACTATATAGTTAAAAACATCAAAGCAGTTTACAGTGCATCAAAAACAACATGTTTTTGTTGCTTCTTCTGCTTTTTGGCTTCATATAGGCATCTGGTCACTGCATGAAAGAGGATGCCGGACTAAACAATCTTTTGGTCTGATCCAGCAGGGCTTTCCTTCAGCTCTTATGACAACACTTTTATCTCTTTTTGGGTCCTCTAAATATAATTTAATCTAAAAATGGAGGAACTGGGATTGACATTATTGCTTTATCAGTAGGTCCATTTTAAATCAATTTACTACTTGTTTAAATGCACATTTTCTAACATAACTGAGCCGAGTAGTGAAAAGGCTATATTCCAGACTGTGAGTTAATTTTGTTTGCTTCTTTCTTGCTGTTTCTTTCCTTTTCATATTTCTTCATGCAGGGAAGAGAAATGATTGCTAATGAATTGCGAGCATGGAGTATGTGGAGATCAGTTTACAGGGACCAAATATCCCACCAATATAACTACGCCAAAGTGATCAAGCCACGAGACGAAATTGACCCGGAGTGCACATTCCACTGAGAGAGGCTGGGCAAATGGAAATTAATGTGACTTGATGAAAACTGAAAAGTCATAACACAGTGGGGCACTTAACACATCAGACAAAATGTGAAAATTATGCTTTCCCTGAAATCATAGTCTTGAAGACATGAAAGCAGTGTTTAAATTCTTCTGAAAAGAAAGGAGTTGGGTGTCAGAAAAACAGATTTGCTGATGCTTATTTAAAATGCAGACTGCCGCTCAAAACTTAGGCTGATTTTTCAGAAGTCCTCAGATGTGTCTGTTCAATCTTCTACTTTTGTTCACCTTTCTTTCAAGTAAAATTTCCCCCTTTGAAATCACTTAGCTGTATGGAAAGCAAATGTGGCACAATCTACTTGTACTGTCTGTGGTATTTCAACCTGTTTAAAAAAATCATTCATTACTATATATTCAGGCTGTGATCTTACTGAGGTATGTGCCTTTTCAAGTTCTATCACCAGGTTTCCACATTCAGCTTTGGCAGTGCTATGCAAAACTGAAAAGCAAGCTGTAAGTGTTCTCATCAAATAAACAAATGCACATACCTAGATACAACATTGCAGTTTAAAAAAGCTGCTAGTCTCATTCAGTGCCAAATGCAAGCCCCAGTTTGGCAGGGATCAACTCCATTCAGGAGCCCATCTCCCTTAACAAAGCAGACTCCCTCCACATGCAGTCTGAAATGGTCCAGCTCAGAAAAAGCTTAGCACCTCAGTGAAAACTACAGGCCTCTGTCTTGATCAGCAAAAAATATATGTTTATAAAAAGTACAGGTATGCATTTTCCCAAGCCAAAATAAATAGAATTGCCATTCCGGTTTGATATACTATTATCTGAGGCCAAGAAGGCATAAACTATTTATACTGAACTACCTGAGATGCCCATATCTCTGTGAAATATGAAAAGCAAGTAAAACAACATTAAAATGTTGTGGATCTATACCAAACCATTGTATATACACCAGGTGGTGCTGGACTCCAGCTTCCTTGGTCCCAGACTATTGACCATGCTTCAACAACATCTGGAGGTCCACTGCTCCTCCACCACTGATGTACACCATTGCACCAGCTGTATAGTCTATAACTCATCTCTCCAAATGGTAATATAAAATAGTGGCTAAGAGTGGGATTTCTGACCTGCAACATCCCTATATTCAAATGTGCTTCCTTCTGCACACTCAGCTAGGTGGCCTTAAGCAAGCAGTATTCTCAGACCTTTAAGCCAGCATCTGCAGTATGTAAATTATACAATATTATTTATTTATATTTATTTGTCACTTACTACAAAAAGTTTTGTCTCAAAGTGACCTACATTTTTAAAAAGCATCTAATATAAAATTTAAAATACATCAGAGACAAAAAAAAACCAAAGACATTATTAACTAAAATGCCCATCCAACATTAACATCAACATTAACATTAACATTATACTGGCCAATCTTACAGCGATGAGTGTTTTCTTTTGTTTGTTTAGTAAATTTGTATATCACTCACTAGATATTCTCTAAGCAGAATTTTCTCAAAAAAATTGCTCTACTATTTTGTTTGAGTAGGAGACCTCTCTGTACCACGTCAAAAACAGCTTTTGAAACTCCTCGTACTTTTGAAAGTGTTTTTGGTTGTGTGTGTGAATGATTGTGGGGTAGAGGTTGCTCTCAAAACGTCCTGATGTGAACATGGAGTCTCCCAGTGTTCTGCAACAGCAGTATAATACTTAGAAAGTCTTGCAGCAGTTCGTATACACGGTAATCACAGATTGAAAAATCAGATGCTTAATAACTTGTACTGGATGGTATTAAATTCTATCAGAATATGGAGAGAAGAATCCTCTAATGTTTGCAGCAAATCTGCAGTATCAATGAAAAATATGTTTGCTTAGTAATGTCTGGTTGGGATCCAATTATGTGGGATGTATTTTAAATTTAGGTATTTTTCAGGGGCAGAATAAAGAGGAATTGGCTGAGCAGTGAATAGAAAAATTAATGACCTGCATTACACAACGAGAGAGACTGGAGGCTACAGAGCAGGGAATTTAAAAGAAAATTACAGCCACAGTTATTTATAATATAGAATACAGATAGCTCTTGAGTGTGGTTTGAAATGTTGTCACTGACTAGGCAGATATCTTGCTATTTTATCAGAGCTTTGAGACCAGTTGGCATGAAAACTAAAAATGCCCTGTGCAACACATTAGGTGTGAAGTTAACACCTATTAGCCTGCCTCCTTCTCTATTAAAAAGAATTTCAATCCTGATACACATGGCTCCCTGTTCATATACCAGATTCCCTTGTGGGAAAAGCATGATGAATGTAGTGCAACTCATTTGACGTGTGTCCAAATATTGGAAATTAATCTGCAGTTTAGCATTAAGTAATACACTTGGAAATTGGATTCCAGACAATGGAATAGCAATTGCCAATCCAAATTTGCAGTTTTCTGGCTGTGGATGTACATTCCATATCAGCACTGTGGCATGTTTCTCCATTGCAAGCTGCTCTTCTATGGCTTTGTGATTTGTGTTATGGAAATATGTATATGTGCAGAGATACTCAGCATCTGAGCTGCGTGTGTGCCTGTGTGTATATTTACCTAAGTAGCAGGCTTTCACCCTGCATTTAGATCACTGAGACTTAAGATTTAGTAAAATAAGAAAAACTACTTTATTTATAGAAATACATAGTAGATAGGAAAGGCATACCTAGTTCTAACTAAGTTGGAGGCGCAATGCTCAGACTTGGGTATTGCCCTCATGGCTCAGGAGAGAGAGCAAAGACAAAGATGTCTCCTCTCTCCTTGGACAGTCGAAGAAGAAGGCAAAGGAAGGAGGGGCAGGCAGGTCAGCTTCCCTGAGCATATCACTTTACAATGGAAGGAAGTTAGGTAGAGAAGGGCACAGGTAAAGGTAGGCAAGCCTAGCCAGCTGGAGGACTCTAACTCTACCGTCCCTTTGGAATGCAAACAAAAGAACCCAGACAACAGTTGCTCTTGCCCCACTTCCAACAACTTGCAGGAAGAATCAGGATACATCACTGGTGAAATTTAGCCTTCCTTCTTTACTTCCGTTCCCATTCTCAAATCTGTCCTAGATCCAGTGTTGGTCCTTAAAATTTCAAGTCCAAAATACAGTATTTCGTTTTTCTTAACTTCCTGCCCAGATTATCCATATATTTCAGAAGAAATCCACCAGGACTTAGACTCCAGTGTTATAGCAGGTGAATCAAGCGAGGTATCCAGACCACAGCCTTGTCCTGATTTCTTGAATGAGTTTCAGTTGGTACAGCTTGAGGACTTTGACAAGGTGCTTGGATCAGGTTCATGCAACCACTTCTGTGCTGGATCCTTGCCCTTCTTGGCTAATAAAAGCTAGTAGGGATGGAACAGCCGGCTGGGACAGGGAAGTGATTAATGCCTCTCTGCGAGAGGTGGTGGTTCTTGGCTGCCTGAAAGAGGTGGTAGTGAGCCCACACCTGAAGAGACCCTTCCTGGACCCAGAAAATCTTAATAACTATAGGCAGGTGGCAAATGTTCCATTCCTGGGCAAGGTCCTTGAACGAGGGGTGGAAGGCCAGGTCCAGACACTCTTCAATGAGACCGATTATCTGGATCCATTTCAGTTGGGTTTCAGGCCTGGTTTTGGCATGGAAACAGCCTTGGTTGCCCTGTATGATGACCTCTGTCTGGAGAGAGACAGCGGGAGTGTGAGTCTGTGGATTCATCTTGATCTCTCAGCGGCTTTCGATACCATCGACCATGGTATCGTTCTGGGAAGACTGGCTGAGTTAGGAGTTGGAGGGACTGCATGGTGGTGGTTCCGCTCCAACTTGGTGGGTGGTGCTTGGGGGACATTGCTTGGCACCCTGGACTCTCCAGTATGGGGTTCCGCAGGGGTCAGTTCTGTCCCCCATGCTGTTCAACATCTACATGAAACCATTGGGTGCGGTCATCCGGAGTTTTGGAGTGCGTTGCCATCAGTATGCTGATGACACGCAGCTATTTCTCCTTTTCATCTTCTTCAGGTGAGGCTGTCAATGTGCTGAACCAGTGTCTTGCTGCGACAATGGACTGGATGAGAGCTAATAAACTGAGGCTCGATCCAGACAAGACTGAAATGCTGCTAGTGGGTGGTTCTTCTGACCGGATGGTGGATGTCCAACCTGTCCTGGATGGTGTTGCACTCCCCCTGAAGGAGCAGGTTCATACCTTGGGGGTTCTCATAGAATCATCTCTGTCACTTGAGGCTCAGGTAGCCTCAGTGGCACGGAGTACCTTCTACCAACTTCAGTTGATGGCCCGGCTATGCCCCTATCTGGACAGGGATAATCTGGCTTCAGTTGTCCATGCCCTGGTAACCTCCAAGATGGATTACTGCAATGTGCTCTATGTGGGGCTGCCTTTGAAGACAGTTCAGAAACTGCACCTTGTGCAAAATGCAGCGGCCAGATTGGTAACAGGGACCAGACGGTTCGAACATATAAAACCGATTCTGGCCCGCTTGCATTGGCTGCCTGTATGTTTCCGAGCTCGATTCAAGGTGCTGGTTTTAACCTATAAAGCCTTACATGGCTTGGGACCACAATACCTGATGGAACGCCTCTCCTGACACAAACCCACCCGTACACTCCGCTCAACACCCGAGGCCCCCTCTGGGTGCCTACTCGGAGGGAAGCTGGGAGTCTGGCAACAAGGGTGGCCCCCAAATTATGGAATGATCTCCCTGACGAGGTGCACCTGGTGCCAACAGGTGCTAGGTCAATATTTTCCTCTTCTCCCAGGCATTTTAGTATGTGTTTTTTAAATTGTTTTTTAAAAAATGTGTTTTTAAATTTGTATATTTGTTTTTAATGTTTTTAATTGCTGTAAACCGCCCAGAGAGCTTCAGCTAAGGGGCGGTGTAGAAATGTAATAAAAAATAACTGTCAACATCTAATTCTGTGGACTTAATGGCTTGGATCTAGATTATGCATGAACATAAGGCAACTCACACATACAGATGAAAGATTCCATTGAAAATGGTCTATTTAATGGATTTCCTTCTGTCCACCTATTTGATCCCTATCACAGCACAGACTCTTGCTATGACTGTGTTTTGCCACAGCGCTGCCCTAAATGGTTCGATAGGGAATGCCATGAAATTAAGAACCTGCTAAGAAGAATCTACAGTACTTATAGACGCGAGAATCTGAATTCCCTCCCGCCGGAATACTATCTCACAAAAAGGAAGTATAAACAGTTAATCATTGGGGAAAAAAGGCAATTTAGTCAAGTGGGATGGCAAGGCTTAATCACTGCCTTTTTAAATAATAACTCAAAGCTTTTTTGGTCAATGGTTACCGATGCCTTGGGCTCCTCCTCTCCCTCACCCCAGTGTAACATTCCACCTGCAACTTGGGAGCATCATTTTAAAACTCTATTTGCAAACTGTAGGGCTCATAAGCTTCAAGCTTTTATTTTTGAAGACCTTAGCTCCTTACCTATCTGGCCTCCTGTGCAGCAATCAGAAGTTGTTTCCTTGATCAGGACTTTAAAACCTGGTAGGGCGCCAGGTCTAGATAAAAGATAGTAAGGGCAGTTTGGCAATGGAACCGACTGCCTAGGGAGATGGTGGGATCCCTTTCGCTGGATGTCTTCAAGCAGAGACTGGACAGCTATCTGCGGGAGATGCTCTAGCTGTGGATTTCCTGCTGTGATCAGGGGGTTGAACTTCATGGCCTACAAGCCCCCTTCCAACTCTATGATTCTATATATGATTCTATGAAATCCTTCCGGAGCTAGTAAAGACCCATGTCCAGTGGTGGGCCCCCCTCTTGGCAAATCTTTTCACCTTGATAAATCTCACGGGGAAGCTCCCTACCACTTGGCTTGAAGCGGTGGTCATCCCAATATATAAGAAAGGAGATCAGGGTGATCCCTCAAATTACAGGCCAATCAGTCTTCTTTCAGTGGTAGGTAAGTTATACGCTGGTCTTTTAAATGCGAGACTACAGACCTGGATTGAGGAGGAAAACATTTTAGGGAGGGAACAGACAGGTTTTCGCAGGAGCAGATCAACTATTGACCATTGCTTAGTGCTACGACACTTAGCAGAAAAATATATGAACCTCTCAAGGAGGGGCCTTTATGCGGCTTTCATGGATCTTAAGACAGCTTTTGATTCAGTCCCAAGAGAATTACTATGGGCTAAGCTATCACAAACTTCGATAGATAGACGTCTTCTTTATCTTATTAGCCGCCTTTACCAGAGCACCATGATTCGGATTAGATGTGGGTCAAACGGTAATCTCACCAACGCTATCCCTGCAAATGTTGGTGTTCGTCAGGGCTGTGTTTTAGCCCCCACTCTTTTCAATCTTTATATCAATGATCTGAATAGCTACTGTTCTGCGGATAAATTCCACCCACCTAAATTAGTTAATGTGAAATGCCCCCTATTACTTTATGCAGACGATGCTGTATTATTGTCCTACTCGAAGGTTGGTCTTAAACGCCTCCTTCGCGCATTTATGTCTTTCTGTGATAAAAATTTCCTTGTCATCAATCATACCAAGTCAAAAATAATGTTTTTTTCACGCAGTTCAAAGAAACACCATTGGACTATAAATGGACAAAGTTTTGAGCAGGTTAAGAAGTTTAGGTATCTGGAAATACTCTTCTGCTCTTCACTTTCATGGGCTGCTCACAGTCGGGCTGCAGTTTTATCTGCCTATAACACCTCTAAAGCAATTATCCGTTTCTTTTATTCTAGGGGTGGCCAGTATATCCCAGCAGCTCTCCAGATCTTTAAGATCAAAATTCTCCCCCAACTTTTATATGGGATACCCATTTGGGTTACAAGTTTCACCCCCAAGGTTGAGGCAGTGGCATCATATTTTTTACGCACTTTATTTGGTCTGCCTCGTTGTGCATCCCCAGCTGGGCTCCGACTTGAGGTCGGTTTTACATCATTGGAATGTACAGCTTGGCTTTGGGCTTTTAATTATTGGGTCAAAGTGGCTTATGCTGGACCCTCCCTAGGCTTTCTAAATTTATTATGGAAGGATTCTTTTGTAAGTTCCTGGTCTAGTATTTACCATGAAAGGATAAATCGTATGGGTTTTTCACTGGAAACATTGTCTACTTGGGATCTAGAAGTAGCAAAGCGGAATATATCACAGCGCCTTAAGGATATTGATTCCCAATACCTAAGAGCTAGTGCATGTACTTCCTGTTCACCTCTTTCTTTTGATTTGACCCTCCCGTTTTTAAAACCTGCAGGGTATCTTGAAAATTTGAGAATTCCCCATTACCGTTTTCTGTTTTCTAGAGCCAGATTCAACTGTCTCCCCTCTGCAATGACAGAGGGCTGTTTCCGAGGAATTCCTCCAGAGCTGCGGCTGTGTCCCTGCTCCCAGGGAGAGGTTGAAACAATTGCACACATATTGTTTGTATGCACTTATTATTTGGAATTATGCTCCAGGCTTATATCTCCAATTTTTAAGGCCTTCCCTGGCTGCTCACATAAGTAGCTTCTCCAATTACTAATGTCTGATAATGATAAGATTATAACTAAAACAGTGGCCAAGTTCCTTTTTATAGCTCAAATCATATGGAAAAGGCAGCTTTTATTACTTCGGACTGTAAATTAGGAATCTCCTATTTTAAAAGTTTTACATTTATCTGTACTGTTGATGTCCATTTGTATTTCGGGTCTATGACCGCAATGTTTTAATAAAGAAAGACTGTGTTTTGCCATAGTTTGCTACATCAGATTTTTTTTAAAAAATGCATACATTATATGTAAATATATACGTAAAGTGCTTTGCAATATACATTACTGACATATTCATTAATGTATATTTTTACCTGATAGGTGTCTCATTGCTTTTTTCTTTGTTCAATTTGTGTAAGTTGTTCATTGCTAGAGGCAGCCTATATACACTAAGGCTGCAGTCCTAACCATGTCTACTCAGAAGTAATTCTGAGGTCAATGGGGCTTGCTCCCAGGTAAGCCTACTATAATGTCCTCCTTAACTTGGTCAGTTGCTTGCTTTGGATGGGGTCGTATTCCCTCTGAAAGAGCAGGTCCATAGTCTGGGGGTGCTCCTGGATCCATCTTTGTCGCTAGAGGCCCCGGTGACCTCAGTGGCTAGGAGTGCCTTTTACCAGCTTTGGCTGGTAAAACAGCTGTGGCCATTTCTGTTGTCCATGCACTGGTAACCTCCAGGCTGGATTACTGTAATGCAATCTATGTGGGGCTACACTTGAGGTTGGTCTGGAAGCTGCAGCCGGTGCAAAATGTGACGTCGAGACTGCTCCCTGGGGCAGAGTATCGCCAACATATCACCCCACTGTTGACAGAATTGCAGAGGGTGCCCATTTGCTACAGAGCCAAGTTCAAGGTTCTAGTTTTGGTATAGGAAGCCCTATACAGCTTGGGACCAGGATACCTGAAAGACCGTCTTAGTCCTTATATGCCCAGTCAATCACTGCACTCTGCAGGTGAGGGCCTCCTGCAGATACCATCTTATCATAGAATCATAGAGTTGGAAGGGGCCTTGTAGGCCATCGAGTCCAACCCCCTGCTCACAGCAGGAAATCCACAGCTAAAGCATCTCACGCAGATAGCCGTCCAGTCTCTGCTTGAAGACATCCAGCGAAGGGGATCCCACCACCTCCCTAGGCAGTCGGTTCCATTGCTGAACTGCCCTTACTGTCAAGAAGTTCCTTCTAATGTCCAATCTGAATCTACGCTCCTGCAACTTAAAACCATTAGACCTAGTCCTACCCTCTGGGGCAGCAGAGAACAAATCTGTACCCTCCTCTATGTGACAGCCCTTCAGGTACTTAAAGAGTGCAATCATGTCACCCCTCAGCCTTCTCTTCACCAGACTGAACATGCCAAGTTCCTTCAACCTTTCCTCATAAGACTTGTTCTCCATACTGGCTATCATCCTCGTCGCCCTCTTCTGAACCTGCTCTAACTTGTCTATATCTTTCTTAAAATGAGGCGCCTAGAACTGAACGCAGTATTCCAGATGAGGCCTGACTAATGCAGAATATAGTGGGACTATTACTTCCCTCGACCTGGAAACTATAGCTCTGTTTATGCAGCCCAAAACCACGTTTGCCTTTTTTGCCGCAGCATCACACTGCTGGGTCATGTTCAACTTGCGATCCACTACAATTCCAAGGTCCTTCTCACACGCACTACTGCTAAGCCGGGTATTTCCCATCCTGTACCCGTGCATTTTGTTTTTGTGGCCTAAATGCAGAATCCTGCATTTGTCTTTATTGTCTTTATCAGGAGGTCCTTTCTGCACAACATAGGAAAAGGACTTTTAGTGTGGCGGCACCTACCCTGTGGAATTCCCTCCCCTTAAATATTAGACAGGTGCCATCTCTTTTATCTTTTCCATGCCTATTGAAGACTTTCCTCTTTCAACAAGCCTTTTAAGTTGAGACCTATCCCAGTCTGCATCTGTGTTGGAATTGCTTTTTAATTTTTTAAAAAACCTTTTCTTTCCTTTCTAAACAATGTTTTTAACCCTTTATTGAAGATGTTTTTAAAGCTTTTTTAAAAAATGTTGTGTACCTATCTGGTGTTAAACAACAAACACACAGGCCAGTGGGCACAGCAGATGAGCAACAAGGAACCCATCCATGAGAGGAGTGGCAGCAAGGAACAAGGCGCAGATAGCCTTGCCCTTGTCTTCTATGGTAATTCACCCAGAGCTTGGAAAAGTTACTTTTTTGAACTACAACTCCCATCAGCCCCAGCCAGCATGGCCACTGGATTGGGCTGATGGGAGTTGTAGTTCAAAAAAGTAACTTTTCCAAGCTCTGAATTCACCACATCCCCATGGCTATATTTCCCTCTACCCGTGATCACTGAAATTAGGGTGGCATCACCCATGTTCCTCCTTACTAAGACTCCTCCTAAACACCTGATATGGACCCAGCGTGAGCCCACCAACAAAACCTGCTGGAACCAATGATCCCAGTAGGCCTCTGTGACATTTGGGAACAGTCAGACCCATTCAAACCTTTTCACACAGGGCCCATCTATTCCCCTCCTGTCTCACACCCAGGGAGGGCCAGCCTTCTGCCAGTTATAGACTCTCACTCTGAAGGCATCTGGCAACTTTCTCCTATCATTCAGTTCACTGCACAGGCTCTCACCCTGTGCATGAACTACACATGCACCACATGCCCTCCCCACCACCAGTCTCCTCTAGACTGGTTTAACAGAAAACAAATGGAAAAAAGGTAATAGAAGGTGGGTAGTGTCCTCACTTTCGGGACTCCCTAAGGGACTACCCAAGGGCCAACCTCTTTTATGCCTGCTAACCTAGCCAGCAGCTGATGCAAGAAGCTGCAAGATTAACTGCCGCCTCTCTCTGGAGCAAGGGCCAGGCAGGGGGTCCCAGTCCTTGCAGCACTTACCAGAGACAGCAACCCAAAGGAGCGAGCAGCAAGCACCCAGATGCTCAGATACTCACTCCCAGGGCAGGTCTTCTTCAGTCCCCTTGTGCTGCAGCTGTTTTATTAGGCTGCATTAACAGAAGTATAGTTTCCAAATCGCGTGAAGTATTAGTTCCCCTCTATTCAGCACTGGTTAGGCCTCATCTTGAGTACTGCATCCAGTTCTGGTCTCTGCACTTCAAGAAGGATGCAGACAAACTGGAACAGGTTCAGCGGAGGGCAACAAAGATGATCAGGGGACTGGAAACAAAGCCCTATGAGGAGAGACTGAAAGAACTGGGCATGTATAGCCTGGAGAAGACTGAGGGGAGATATGATAGCACACTTCCACCAGGGCTGTGGAGTCGGAGTTGTGGAGTCGGAGTCGGAAGCAATTTTGGGTGTAGTTGGAGTCGGAGTTGGTAGAAATGTACCGACTCCGACTCTGGCTTCAAAATAAATTTTGATTGACAAATTTTTTAAAATATAAATTCAAAATGTCAAAGAAGCTTCCCATGAAGTCAGCTGTAGTTGAGGATTTCACCATAACTCAAGATGGAAAACATTTTGTGTATCAGTGTATGACACAGAACCCAGATGAAGACAAATGCTGTGATGCCAAGATCAGCGCATATTCAGGCAGCGATAAAAATGCTCCTATGAGAGCTTCCAATTTAAAAAGACATTTACAGCCCTTTCCAGGGCTGTGGAGTTGGAAGCAATTTTGGGTGGAGTCAGAGTCGGACAGTAGAAAAATAGAGAAGTCGGAGTCGGAGTTGGAGTCGAAGGTTTGGCGTACCGACTTCACAGCCCTATCTTCAACTCCCTATTGCTACTTAAAGGGACAAGAAAAAAGCACCAGGTAATTTCATTCATCAGCGTTGTCTTCTGTGCAGATGTTATCCGATGCTTAAAACTCAGTCATGGCTTTTTTAGTACTATGTGTATATGCAAATAATTTTCAAACATGCAAATTAGCTAATTATATAATTTACATAAAACTCCCCTCACAGGCACTGCAACTTGGCAGCTACGAATTAAGCTAAGCCGGTTACATCTCTTTTCCCCAGCTGTTCTGTTTCATCTTCTGTTTGCCTACTTTTCTCTCATTTCAAGCACGGTACAGTACCTACTTACAACGTTGCATATTTGCCATTTGGCAGAGCCCTTCATCAGCAGCTCTTTTTTTTTTCTTTCAGAGAAAGATATAAAACTTTTAGTTTCAAAGTTGAAATGCTTATCCTGAATGAAAGATTTCACATGAAAGTCATGCCTTGTTCCTGTTTGAAGCCCATCCCAGCTTCGCTCTACCCCTACCCACCCCCAAGTTGCATACATTTGGTTGATCTGATCGAACAGCCTCTAGATCAAAGGAGCCTGGGTAAATGTGCAGTCAAGGTAGCAGTATGCAGAGTGGGCTGCTGAGAAGAGATTAAATAACTGCACAAGAATTTATTGGGCAAAATGATTAATGGTTATGGACATATGATGACCTGATAGCAAAGGGGAACATGATATGATTGATGGAGCAAGCTTTACGAGGCCAAGCTCACCAAGCACGTGTCAAGTAAGTCATAATTATTTGCTAAAGCTCTTTACTTTTTCATGCTCACCTTCCTAAGAGAGGCTGAACGATAAAATATGTTCTATGCCTCAAAGGAAAGGTCATATTTTTCTCCTAGCGTCCTTCATTATCAGGGCAAAAACATGCATGATGGAGACATTGAAGTGCAAATCGAAAGTGTTGAGTTTTCCCTCTTTTAATATATAATAGTACTTATCCCATCTCATGGTGTTGTGGCATTGCATGCTTCCCTGCCCTTGCTAGGGGCTGTCAGTGATGGACAGTGGCAATGGGGAAATGCACAATGATGTTTATTAATTATTTTATTTAAATGCATTTCTAAATAGTTTAATATTTTTAAATATTTGAGAGGTATACAAAAACATGTCATAAGAACAATAAAACAGCATAATAAAAAAGAGGTACACAACATAAAAATAGTCGTATAAAAGCAGATATAAACAAGAATTTGGTGCTATCAGGGGTCAGTTCTTATGGGTCAGGGAAAGCCTGGGCAAAAAGATGTCTGAAGCAACTGATGGATGATGCTTCATGTATGCAGGGCCAATGGCAGAAAATGCCCATTTTCAGATCACCACCCTGTGATATTCTGTAGGCTGTAGTGTCACAAGTAAAATTTTCCACAGATGATCTAAGCGATCGTACAGGTCTCTACAGGGGGAGGCGTTCTTTCATGTCACCTGGGACTGAGATGTTGTTGGTACTAGGTGGGGTAAGTGATTCTTCATGTTATGAAGGAGAGGGGAGAGACCATCATCATCATCATCATCATCATCATCATCATCATCATCATCATTATTATTATTATTATTATTATTATTATTAAATCTTATTTATACCCCGCCTTTTGGCCAAAGGCCCTCAAGGCGGCTTACAAAGAAAAATAAACACAGGTATAAAATACAATAAAAATACAATAAAAACAATATAATTTACAAAAATTAAATTACATAACAAATAACATTATCATAATATTGTTAATTAAAAGCAGGGAGAGCCCAGAGTTCCAATCTGAAGAAGTTATTAGTTAAATCAAAAGTACTGGGGAGCCCCAGGTTCAAGTCCCCACTCAGCTCCCTAGATGACCTTGGGACCATCATCTTCCCTCCAGCTAACCAACACTGCAGGGCTGCTTTCTTGCGGGGCACTTCGTGCTGTGGAGACTGGAGGCTTGAACGCTTGCAGGGGCGCCTTCCGCTGCGGCTGGACCTTACTGGGCCCGCTGCCCTCGGCCAGGTACTGCTGGTGGTGTTGGTGGTGGTTGTAATAGTAGTGGTGGTGGTGCGGCGGCCACAGTGGTGGTGACGGCGAGTGCTGCTGCTGCTGCTGCAGGCCGGGCTGCTCCTCCACTGAAAAGCCACGGGGCCTCTGGATGGCTGCGGTGATGATGGCGGCGGTGGCTGCAGCCCGCAGTCCTCTTGCCTCCTCCTCAGAGTTGCCCTGTCGCTGGCTCGCTGCATTCTGGCACGGTGATGAGGAAATGATGACCTTCCTGTAGCTTCTTGTACGTGAAATGTCTCAGCTCCAGGATGAGCCTGCTTTCAATTTTCATGTGAGAAAATAGCCACTTCTAATCGGGAGAGAAGCAAACCCTACTCATGAAAGCGGGCTGCCATTTTTAATATCGCCCTGTACTACAGTGAATTTCAAAGTTGTTGAGATTGGGCTCTTTTTTGAACTTGTTCTACCTTGTGTCCGCCTCTAAGTCAGAAGCAATATTCTGTTTAATAGGTGTGCAACCTCCTGCTGCTATACACAAAGTTCTATAGACTTGGCATACTTATCCAGCGCTGGCATTGGAAGATAATTAGGATCTGTTAGGAAAATCAGCAGCCTGAAGACATCTGATGCAGCAGCCTTGCAGAAGCTAAGCAGGTTTGCTTCTGGTTAGGGCCTTGATAGGGCAGATTACCTGGGAACATTTATTAGAACAAAGGACTAGCTGCTCTTCCTGACCTTCCTTCTTCACAAATAAGATTGGGACAAAGGGGCCCCTGAGGATGCAGACACCCCCCAAAATCTTCTCACAGGGGGCACACAACCCACCTGAGTCTTGGCTGTTGAGAAAAGGAAGGCTCTGCCTGCCACAGGATTCTATTCTTCCCTGGAATGTTGTGCCCTACTTCAAGTATCCAGTGCCCCCCTTCCCAAGAGAGGTCCAGTTCCAACTTTGGTGGAATATAGAGTTCCACTGTCAGTGGATGGCACACATAGAATTTATGCAGCAATACAACCTCAATTTAGAGGTTTTTCTAAAATGTTTCACTGAAAATGTTTCCCCTGCTGTTTTGGAAAAAGGGAGATCTGTAACATGAATGAGATGGTGTAACTGGGGAAAGAATTCCACTATCTAGGTGGAGACTCAGTTTGCCATGAATCCAATCCCCAGAGAGGAGTAATTAATGACCTGCTGTGAAGTTGGAAGTCACCAATTACCTCCTCCCAAACATAACTCCACGACTCCAAAAATGTCACAGCTTTCTTCTTCCTTAGAGCTGCTGTTATATTGTGTAACTAAATGACTTATACTGATCAATGATTTATACTGATCAGATTTCTAAGTACTGGTCAACTTTGCCTGACCAGCTCTGTGTTCTGAAAACCACCACCGCTACAAGAAATCATTGTCAAGCAGCCTATTTGCTGAGTTGTGCATGTACAGTGTTACTTCATAGCTGAAGCTTCAATTGTTATCAGCAACAGCACTGTAATTGCATCAAGTGCAGAGTGGAAATTGGTGTCAATGGGACGAAAGCAAATACCAGCTTCAGAATGATTTTATTGTGAATCACAGCAAGGGAGGAAAGGGGTAAATCCCTTCTCCATACTTGCTGTAACCTTGGGGGCTCATCTACATGGTGGTTTACTGAGGGTTTGGTGCTACTCACATCTTTAAATTTGCATGGTTCACATGATGTTGCCTGCAAACAGAAGCTATCACATAGTTTTCCCCTTGTAAATCTATACTAATCTAAACCGCTGATAATGGAGGAAAAAAGTCTCCACTCCATTTCTCTAGTGTTTGCAAATACTTTGTGCTGATGCTTTTAGGTGGGTGTGTCAATCATTCCCTTCTCTACGCCCACTATCTCCTCCTCCCTTCTTTCATTTTGTTTCCTGTGGGCTGACAAGCTACTTCAGGTTGCTCACCTCCATTCTGCTGGCCTTTTTTTATGTTGCTGCAAACAATGCCTTTATTTTCTTTCCCCCCTAACTTGTGTGCATAAGCATAACACTGCTCAAACAAAGATTTGTATTTCAGCTGTATCCTACCAACTGTAGGCATGGAAAACACAGATATTGCACTTTGGTGTTTTTTTTAAAGGAACCTGCTGCAGCTGATAGAGCAGACTGAGCATGCTCAGTCGCATAGCAACCAGAGGGAATGGAAATGTATAATTAGAGGGCAGGGCCACAAGGAAACAGAGAGACTAATCCTTCCCAGAGGAACGCCTACTTGTGTGAATGGGAAAACCACTTGACAGCTAACATTGAGCAGGAACTGCAGATGGTAAATCTATTATGAACATAAAAGCAGTGTATTTGCTATGAAGAAATACTCTCATGTAGATGAGCCCTCAGTAATCATCAGCCTCCCTCCTGCTGATGATTTCAAAGTTTTTTTTAAAAAGTATGTTTATTAAATGCATAGATGCATTTACTATCTTGTGTAGTATGACCCTCCTTGTGTTGGAATTCTGTAAGGGCTGCTAATTCAGTTTAGAATGTCAAACCTCAGTGTTTTAGAGGAGTTTCCAAAATATTGTCAGACTACCCGATGTGTGATACTTATATCTTTCCTCAGTCTAATTGCTTAACACTTCATTCAAATTTCCATTCTTTATATGATTCCAGGTCTCTGTGGAAGGGCCATAGCACATGATTTTAATCACCCTGCTTTGAATGGATGCTGGTTTGATATTTTACAATTATGGCTTTAATTATTAATTACATTTTATTTTTCATTTCTCAGGGTTAACATGTACATATGCCAAATTGTAGTCATGGATCTTCCCCAGTTCCCAAACATGAAACCCTTTGAAACAGCTTGGAATCAACGCACTCTTGGAACCATGTACATTTAATGACTGGCTGGTAGCCCATTCATTGCCAGGCAGTAGGGATTAGAAGGATCTGTCAACTTCAGTTGTCAGTTCCTCATTTTTCCAGTCTTGAGTTTGCCACATTTCTGCAGCTACATGAAATTTTAAAAAAAACCTCATGAAAATTCTTCAGCATTTTAGTGCAATTTTTTTCAAAATAAACACATTTTTGTATGCAGTTTTGATTGCTGTACATATTTTTGCAAGCAATTTCTCCTAATAAGATGTATTTTTACATCTTATTGTAAAATAAGATGTATCTTCTTTCAACAAGCCTTTTAAGTTGATACCTTATCCCAGTCTGCATCTGTGTTGGAGATGTCTTCAAAGCTTTTAAAAAATGTTTTTAAAATGTTTGCTCCCCTGGACCCCTGCTGGGAGGAAGGGCAGGATATAAATCAAATAATAAATAAATAAATATTTGTGTATGTTACTTTCACTAATATATGTATTTTTATGCTCACTTTTCCGTATTATATGCATTTTTGTAATCATTGGTTGGAGAACTGCATTGCAATGCAATGCAGATAAATGCAAATTTTGAAACATGGCTGTGTTTCTGTTCTCATGTTGTCTCAGAGAGTGTGAATTTGATAGAATTTTGTATGTTTGTTGGTGTTCTTACTTTGCTTCTTACCTGTGTTTCTACAGAGAATCTAATCTAGAACATTTTATTTCTCTCATTTTTCATCCAAGAAATCTGTCAAATTTATTTTTTTTAATTTCAAAGCCTTTTTATTGGTCAAGGTCATATGATGGTGAAGACAGCTTTTTGTGTTTCAGATTGGAGGTTATGTTCTATTTCTATTTTAGGTGCATCAACAGGTGAATCAGAAACTGCAGTTTGATGTAAACTCAGACTGATTACAATATGTTGCTACTTCAGCCATGACTCTAGCTGTTGGAAAAAAGAGGATGCATGTTTTCAGCCTGCTATGTTTAAACCACTTCATTTAAGGCAAGGTGGGCATGGTCAATTAAAAACATAGAGCACACCTAGAATTTTGCTAGAATATATTTCACCTCCCAGTGTTTTATCTTGTGCAAATTGAGACACTCCTCATGTCCACTGGAGACTATTCTGTAGAATAGTCAGTGCCATTATTCCACAATTATTTTTGGAGGGTTTTTTTGCGTAAATTTTGCAAAGTGTTGCTGTACTTCACATATTCACAGAAATAGAAACAAAAGAAAATGATTTCCTATAGGAAACTTCACTAAAATTGCAAAGTAAATCAGACACATTTAAAGTGACCATCTGAACTATATCAACTGTTATAATAATGTTGCTTTCTCCTGCTAAAACAAGATCAGCACAGCACATGTCTTCTTTATGTTATTTGGGCTGATTGCAGGTGTTGCCACAACTCACCATATGCTCAGAGGCACATGATACCAAATTCTTCCAAGCTACACAGGAAGTGGATTGGACTGTGAAAGACCAACCCAAATTGTGTTTGCATTTTGACAACATTGTAGAGCAGTACAATATCTCAGAGAGGAGGTCAGGTCTCCTGCTCCCATGGTGCATTCACTATAGCCGCCCAATTTCCCTGCTTTTTAAAGTTTGATAGAAATATCTGTTGGCTATAGGTACATTCTTAAACAACAAGGTTTTTTGCCTATTAGTGAATTTCTCTGCTTTTTAATCTGGGAGGTAAGAAATGGGATCCTGTGCAAGTTTGCTGAGAATGGATTGATCATTTGCATGCTGATTGAGTTCAGTGGGATTTACTCCCCTGCAATCATGTTTATGATAGGTGAAACTGACCACAGGGGAGGGGGAGAGGGGGAGGAAGGAAGGGAGGAAGGGGATAGGAGCAGGCAGGAGGGGGAGGGAAGGAGGACAGGTTTGACCAGTAAAGTGACTGGGGGAACGGAGGGCTTGAGTGGGCAGGGGAGGAGGAAGAAGTAAGGGAGCAGGAGGAAGGGAGAGGAAAGGGGATGGAGGGGAAAGGCAGGTCTGATCATTTGCATGATTATTGAGTTCAATCGGATTCACTCCTATGTAATCATGATTAGGATAGGTAAAACTGACCATGGGGGAGAGGGAGGAGGAAGGGGAAGGAGCATATTGGAGGGGGACAAAGGAAGGGGAAGGGGAGAACAGGTTTGATCATTTGCATGCTTATAGAGTTCAATGGGATTTACTCCTATGCAATCATGCTTAAGATAAGTAAAACTGACCATGGGGAGGAGGAAGGGGAGGGGGGAGGAGGAAGGGGAAGGAGGGGATTGGAAGGGGATGGGGATGGAGGGGCAAAGGAAGGGGGAGGGAAGGGGCAAGAGGGAGCAGATAGGAGGGAGGAGAAGCGAGGGTGGATTTGATCATTTGCATACTTTTTTAGTTCAATGGGCTTTATTTCTGTGCAATCATGTTTGAAAATGGAAATGGACTGCCTTCAAGCCGATCCTGACTTATGGCGACCCTATGTATAGGGTTTTCATTGTAAATGGTATTCAGAGGTGGTTTTACCATTGCCTTCCTCTGAGAGGCAGTGACTGGGCCAAGGTCACACAGCGAGTTTCATGGCTGTGTGTGGATTCGAACTCTGGTCTCCCAGGTTGTAGTCCAACACTGACCCGGGGGAGGGGCAGGGAGGGTAGGAGGAGGGGAAGGGGAGGAGATTGGGTGGGTCATTACTGGGCAGAAGGGAACCCCTTACCTTTCCAAAAGGAAAACACTATGAACAGTATAATTCCTTTTCAGCATTTCCTCCACCTTTTTATTCTACAGCAGGCACATGTAGCCTCCCACCCAAATTTAAACCAAAGCTGTCTCTGGCCATATCCACACCAGGCCTTTATTTCACTTTGGAGAGTCATGGCTTCTCTCAAAGAATCTTGGGAAGTGTAGTTAGTTAAGGGTGCTGAGAATTGCTAGGGAACGCCCTGTTCCCCTCACAGAGCTTCAGTCAGAGTGGCTGACTGTTAAACCACTCTGGCCACTGAAGCTCAGTCAGTGGAATAGGAGTCTCCTCTCAGCATCCTTCACAAACTACACTTCCCAGGATTCTGTGGGGGAAGCCATGACTGTCTCAAGTGAAATCAAAGTCTGGTGTGGGTGTGCCCCCCTGATTAGCCAAGCCCAGCAGCTGTGAGTCTGGCTTTTAGAACACTGACAGTTGGTTCTTACTGAGCATGCCCGACACTATCACTGAGTTCAAGCCAAAATTTCTTAATTAAAAATCAGCCAGGCATTTTTTTTAACTTTTAAACTGCAGAAGATGAAGGTCAGAGTATGGGGCAAGGTCAGTAATAGGATTACAGATACTCTGTGAATGTGGCTGGTTTTTAATGAATTTCAGCAGATTATGAGAACTCTGACAGAAAAAAGTCCAAAAGGGCTCTGGGGTTTTTTCTCTCTTTTTAGACTTTGAACTCTCTATTCTGACTGTTTTGTGTATCACCATGAAAATTTACAGGTTTGTTAAGCAAGCGTTTCTGAGTTCTGGACTATACGTTTTGTAAGGTTTTGTTTTGAAATTAGCTTATGGGAAGCATCAGAATGGCACGGGGGTATTTTCAATTTAACATTGCGGAATGTGAAAAATCCACGCTGGCTATAGTATACAGCCACTCTCATGGCTGTATAATTAGTGTTGCTTTAGAGTGGTTTAGAGCTGGAACACATGCCAGTCAGAATCCTTCCTTAATGACACTTTTGTTCTCCCATGGAAAGAAATATTTAGCCATAATAAACCTACACTGTATTAATCCATCTACTCATTTCTTTTTGACATAATGAAAAAGTGAAATAAGAGCTGAGAATCTGAGAAGTGGTGGGTAGGTGGCAACGGGGTAGAGACGAGAGAAGAAATGGTAATGTGAAAATGAGCTTTTCAAAAGTTAAATACTATGCTACAAATGGCACATGGGAATGTGGACAGTATAGGTTTGTAATGATCAGGTGCAGTACATCACAATGTGCTAAAAAATGTAAAAATCGTGCAAAATGCAGGAAGAAAAACACAAGGGTTTTTTTTACAAAATTTCCGTTTTCCATCCTTAAGTTGGGAGTAAAGTAGCTGCTTTGGAAGATGGTGATCAGGCATTCAAACAACATGGCCGGTCCAGCGAACTTGATGTTGGAGGATCATTGTTTCAACACTGGTGGTCTTTGCTTCTTCCAGTATGCTAACATTAGTTCACCTATCTTCCCAAGTAATTTTCCGGAGGCAGCGTTGGTGGAATCTTTCAAGAAGTTGGGAGTGGTGTTTATAGATGGTCCATGTTTCACAGGCGTACAGAACGGTCGGTAGTACAATGGCTTTGTAAATAAGCTTTTTGGTCTCCCTGTGAATATCCTGATCCTCGAACACTCTATGCTTCATTCGGGAGAATGCGACACTTGCAGAGCTCAGACGATGCTGAATTTCAGCGTCAATGTCAGCTTTTACAGAGAGATGGCTGCCAAGATAAGAAAAGTGATCAACATTCTCCAGCATCGCACCATTAAGCTGGATTGATGGTGCTACAGAGGAATTGGTTCACACTTGCTGATGAAGCACTTTGGTTTTTTTGATGTTAAGCAAGAGGTCAAGCTTTTCATATGCTCTGCAAAGACATTTAGGATAGTTTGAAGATCTTCCTTTGAATGTGCGCTGACTACATTATCATCAGCATATTGAAGTTCTATGACAGAGGTTGTAATTACCTTACCTTTTGCTTTCAGCCTACTGAGATTAAAAAGCTTTCCATCTGTTTGATATGTGATTTCCACACCAGTGGGAAGTTTCCCCTCAACAAGGTGTAGAATCATGGCGATAAAAATAGCAAATAAGGTTGGAGCAATGACACATCCCTGTTTGATGCCTGATCCCACTTTGAGAGCCATTGTTATCCAAAACTGTTGCCGTCATGTTGTCATGGAGGAGTAACAAAACATTCACAAATTTATAATTGGAGCCAGATTCGTAGGGTGTTGAATGTAATTTATGCTGTCACTACTAACCCCCCCCCACTAGCGCTCCTTTCTTTAGACACTTACAAAGCGTTTGACTGCTTGGAATGGCAGTATTTATTTAATGGTTTTGGAAAAACTGGAAGTTGGGCGACCAATTTATAGGAAATATTGTTAAATTATACTCACAGAATTTTGCTTTAGTCCATGCAAATAATTTAGAGATCTCTTTTTCCATTTACTGCGGAACCAAACAAGAGGTTCCTTATCCCCATTGTTCTTTGCCCTCTTCCTGGAACCCATGGCTGCGGCTGTAAGACAAAATCCACTCATTGAAGGTTACCGGGGAGAGGGCAAAGAACATCTTGTTAATCGTTATGCAGATGACATTATTGTGATGTTGAGGGACCCAAATAAGGCTATCATAGCTGTACAATCTGAGTTCCAACAATTCGAGCGCATAGCGGGACTTCGGATTAATTTTAATAAGTCTCTGATTATGCTTTTCAATGTTAGACCAATGGATCAGATCTCAATCTCTCAATTTAGTCATATCCCCATATGTTGCAAAGTATTCAGGTATCTGGGAGTACAAGTACCACGGAATTAATCTAAAGTTTTTAATTTGAACTTTGGTCCCATATTTTGGAATATGAAAAAAGAATTAAAAAATTGGGAAAACAGGAAATTGAAATTCTCTATACTAGGTAGGATAGCAGCAATATATATGAAAATTATACCATCTTTTTTATCTTTGTTTCAAGTCCTCCCCAGCACCATCCATCTGATTACCCTGAAACATTGGCAACAGATTCTTAATAAATTTGTCTTTCAAACAAACAAACAAAAAAACACGTTTAGCACTTAAATTATATTACAAGAGACTGGATGGAGGGGTATGGGGACTACCAATTTGGCAGTATATTATGACACCTTGCAAATGAGACAATTATAGTTTATGATGGTGAATACATAAACATTATCTCTCTGGAGGAAGAAATGTTAAACTCAGGTCCTCTATGGGCTCTTCCCTTTGAATGCATTACCGTGACTATGCTGAGAAAGATAAATAACCCTTTTACTTCATGTACATTCCAAACATGTCCACCTTGCCAACTCTGGCAATCCCCTATTCGCTTACCCCTGAGCCCCCTGATAGCATATCCTGCCGTTACTCTCTCATTTAGAAGTTAAAGGTTATTTTAGGTTAAGAGATTTTTAAAGTAATAATACACGGATTACACAGGACCAATTGCAGGTAGATTTCCATGACTCAAAGATTAACTGGCTCCACTTACAACAAATTATATACTTTTTAAAAGACTCTGGTATCCGTGCACACGCAGTCAGACCCCCTTACCCACTTTGAATATATTATATCAAGCAACACTTGAGGTAAAGGGCTAGTTGCCAAACTGGACCCTGAATTTATAAATAGACACGTAGGACACCTAATGGGTTTGAAATCTATATGGGAGGATGACGTAGGGATTGTACTAGAAGAGACTCAGTGGACAAATTTGTGGATTGGTAAACCAATCAAGCCAGTCTCCACACACATTAGAGAAACTACACTGAAAACCACAGATAGTATAGGACCCCAGTACAACTTTCATGTATAGCACCAGAGACCTCTCCAAAATGTTGGAGAAAGTGTGGACATCGGGGTATCTATTTCCATCTATGGTGGGAATGTCCTCGATGAAATCTGTATGGTCAGAGGTGTTTAATGCAATCTCAAATATTACTTATCATAATGTGAAGGTCCTGCCTCAATTAGCCATACTTTCAATCTGTGATGACTGTAATACGGATATATGATGTAAAGACCTAAGTGATATATTTCCTACCTGCAGCATGGCTTTTTATAGCTCAGACATGGAAACAGCTGGGAAAACTGAACCTTTCCATATACAAAAATATATCGAATATTGCTATTCTGGGGAAAAAAACACGTACTCCCTGCATTCATCCTTGGATGAGCTAAACCCGATACATTTTATATGGTCTGGTGGAAATGTATTTCATACACCTTGGAACATCAATTACAACAGCAACTTCCATCTGCCTCCCAGGAAATTTGGAATTCTTGACCCAGTCTTGGAATGTACATTTTCTTTTGTAGTGACACTTCTCATCCCATATCTGTTTTTTTTTGCATATCTTTAATGAAAATTAATTAAACAATAGTTAAAAAACAACAACAAATTGGAGCCACGACACCTTAAGGACTGCCTGAGCCCTTATATCCCAGCTCGATTACTGAGATCATCTGGAGGAGTGCAGTTAGTTGTCCCCAGGCAGACCCATGGCCTGAACCAAAAGTCAGATATTTAATGTCACTGATCCTGCGCTATGAACACTTTTCTAGCAGAGATTCAACAGGCATCCTCGTTTTTGACTTTCAGGTGTCTCTTGAAGACTTTTTTAAAATGTCAACAGGCCTATGCAGTTGTTTAAAATATTGAGAAGCCCAGTCATTTTAATCATTGTTCTGTTCTGCTTTTAATTTTTTTAAATATAGCTCTACACCACCCTGATATTTTATGAAGGTGGTATATAAATACTTCATAAACATTTTTTCTTTAAAAAAATACCGCTATGAAGAAGGCGTTTTGCAAAGGTGCTTATATTGATTTGACTTTGCAATATTTCCGGTGACTTTTGCTCCACTAGGCCACCTGCGCCCCCCTTTCTGTAAAAATATGCATTATGGCAAAGAGTGTTTGACAAGTCAGTGTTAATATTCAGTGCATTACCTTTGACATACTATAATGGGGAGAGCAGCAGGCAGTCTGTGTCAAAGAAATTACCTGTTGACCCCTAAGATGAAGCATGATTCCTGTTCTTAACAGGGTAGCTTATGAAATGGTGTGGAAAATCTCATTTGAACAGTCCTTGTCCCATAAGGGGCTCACTTCTTATCAGCAGGCCTATAAAAAACAACTGGTTTTGGTATTTTCATTTGAGAGGATATTATTTCATAGGCACCAAGTGAATACCTGCTGAGCCTTGCTCCTGGCCCCCACTCCCTAATGAAAACATAGGCCTACAGTGAAAGACAGTACAAAAGGAAATATGGAATGGCAGGGTGAGGAGGGGGGAGTTGGAAATGTGATGCGGTGGTTTTATTGCTCTAAATGAAAGCAATGAGCTTGAGGAATGCTCCCTGGAATAAGGCAAACACTTCAGGGAAAAATCTACCACAATCAAGACACAGGTGATGTTGGCTGTATGGCCTCATAAACTGCAAGAGAAAGAAAATGTGTCCCTTTGGATGGTCAGATATATTGGACTTGAGAGGAAATGAATTCCAGCCCATGAAAGGCATTCATTAATGCTTGAAGCTGTTGCTGCTTCACAGGATCAACGTGAAGCAGCATTCGATCTTGATGAGGAAGAAACAACATTAGGAAAAGTGCATGCAGTAAAAGGCTGATTTAGGTTGCAATCCTATACTTACTTACTTACTTGGGAGAGAAATTCAATCAATTTGCATTTAAAGCTGAATTTATAAAATTTGCGCTTTCCAAAACAATATGAGAACTGAAACACAGCCATCCTTCAAGGTTCACGCATCCAAATTTTGCAGTGCAGTTCTCCAACCAAAGAACATTTACAAAAATGTGTATATTCTGGGATGAAGGGCGGGATATAAATCTAATAAATAAATAATATTAGGGGGAATAATAATGTTAGTAAAAATAACATACAAAATGAATAGTAGGATAAATTGCTTGCAAAAATGTGTACATTAGTCAAAATATATTTATTAGGAGATACTTGCAGTAAAATGCTGAACAATATTCATGAGGATTTTTTTGAAAAATTGTAAATTGCTGTAAAAATGGAGAGAACCAAAATTGACAGATCTTTCCATCCCTACTTAGGAGTAAGCTCCACTGAACTCAGTGGGACTTGCTTCTGAGTAGATATGCATGGGATCTTGCTGTTAGTATTTGGCTGATAAAAATTAAATGGACTGCCTTCAAGTCGATTCTGACTTATGGGCGACCCAATGATTAGGGTTTTCATGGAAAGCGGTATTCAGAGGGGGTTTACTATTGCCTTCCTCTGAGGCTGAGAGGCAGTGACTAGCCCAGGGTCACCCAGTGAGCTTCATGGCTGTGTGAGGATTCGAACCCTGGTCTCTCAAGTCATAGTCCAACACCTTAACCACTACACCACACTGGGTCGTATAACATGTTAGTTAAAATGGCAGTGAAGTGCCACTGGCAGTGGAGCAATGTATTTTTTTTCTGATCCCTCTAGAAATATGATACAGGATGGGAAAACATTTAGTTACAGCCCAATCCTAGGCAATGTCTCCTCAAAAGTAAGTCACATTGAATTCAATGCAGCACATTCTCTGGTAAGTGTATATGTTTGCAGCCCTAGGGACACAACTAACAAGAGTTGGAGTTGAAAGTGTTCAGAAACGGTGATGGTGGGGAGGCATCTCTTTAAGGAGGAATCTCTTTAATGTGGGGAAATAGTCAGAAATACATTCTGAACAGAAACTGCTGGGCTTTGTTTTAAGTTAGATGAACTTATTAGGTGGCCTTGGACAAGCTATGCTTTCTGGCCTGCTCCCTCAGTGGGTCAGACCATATTCAGGGTCAAAAGATCCTGAAAACAAAGTGTCAAGGTGAGAACTGCAGTCTTCCATATGTATTCCATACTTCATAAGCTAAGCAACTGACTGCAAGGAAGCACCTCTAAAAAGTAAACATACAGGTTGTGTTTGCTTGCTTATTTATTTATAGCATTTTATAAACTGCTTAATATTTTAAAAATAGCTAAGCAGTGTACAACATAAGAACAGGAAACAATATCACCAAAACAAAAATATAATCTAAAATCAGTACAACAGCTGTATAAAAGCATAAAAAACCTAATGAAACTCAGGGGATTCAAACACATCAAACAGGGTCCAGTCTTATGGGCCAAGGAAAGCCTGGACAAAAAAGGTATGTCTTTACAAGACATCTGAGGCAACTGAGGGCGGCTGCTTTTCATATGGTAGAGGAAAGGGCATTCCACAGTATAGGGGAAATAGCAAAAAATGCCCATTTTTGGGTCACCGCCCTTTGGCATTCTGTAGAGTGTGGTACCACCAGTATAATTTCTCCAGGTGATTTAAGCAATCTTGCAGGTCTATTTGGAGGCAGGCAGTCTTTCAGGTAACCTGGTCCTTGGTTGTTCAGGGCTTTATATGCTAACAAGGAGACCTTAAAGATGGCCCGGTAGCTGATCAGCAGCCAGTGCAGTTTCCTCAGAACAGGTGTAGTATGTCTGCATTCAGGTGCTCCACTCAATAAACTGGCCACAGTGTTCTGCACTAGCTGCCGGACCAATCCCAAGGAACGCCCCACACAGAGCACATTACAGTAGTCCAACTGTGAGATTACCAGCACATGAATCGCGGTAGCCAAGCTGTCCATGTCCAGGAAACAACAGAGTTTATCAGGAAAGAACAGAGTTTATCAGGAAGAGCCAAAACTATGGACTGTCCATGGTCAACAGGACAGTTGGAGAATCTGTTATATACAATGACAAACCTGCGCTGGAGTGGAGAGTTCACCCACAATTCTTTAGTTGGTTGTATTTTCCTGGGTCGTGGGGACAGGCAAGGAGATGATCTGGTGATAGAGGATGAACATGCAAAAACTGACATGAGGAAGTGGCATAGCTCAGTAAAGAAGCACATGCTTTGCCTGCCAAAGGCCTCAGGTTCAGTACCTGGCATCTCTAGGTAGGGCTGAAAGAGATCTGTTGCCAGTCAGCTAATGGACCAATGTCCTCCTGACTCAGTATAAGGCAGCTTCCTATGTTTCTAAGGTGACGGATAACTTTGGGCTAAATATTTAAGCAGCCTACACAATCTCTGTACTAATGCAGTGATGTGAAAGGTCAATACCTCATCAGTTATGGAGGCAGATGCCTGCAGTTTTGGCTTGGCTCCTGATCTGTAAAGCTACTTTTCTATTAGCCAGGCTGCAATCTTTGCCCAATATGCGTAGAACCAGATTACTCTTCCAGCAGGCTGGGCTACTAATATTCACAGCAGTAATTTTTTGAGGCCCCCTTTTAAAAAAGGTTAAAAATACCCTAAGAGGAGGAAGGAAAGCTGTCTTTTACGTTCTTGCACGTAAGGCCAGCAACCATTATGAACTAACACCAAAAAATGCAGCGGATTCTCAGAGATATTACACCATAGGAAAAGGTCATTAAATATACATTTGAGAGACTTGCCTTGTCAATACTAATGTACTGAGGAAACCAAGAGTATCCGAGCTCAGAGTCTGAGGGGCAGCAGTGGCAATTGTACTAACTAGATTTTATAGCCTGATGTTGACCTGCTGGGTGGTCACCTTTCAGAGGGGGAAGGGATTAAAAAGGTAAGAAACTATAGGCAAAGTTACACAAGTGCTTCAGTTTTGTTGTAGCCGAGGTTAAGTTTTATGGAATGCCTTCCTAAGAAAGCCCAAGAGGCCTCAACACCCTGCTCCTTCAGGGAGCCTCAGGGTGTTAAGACCAGATTCTTCAGGGAAGCCTTTGGACCTGCTTGATCTAATGTTCTTCTTTTTGCTGCTAACTGATATTTGGTTTTCAGCCTTATTTGCTTTTATTTTTTATGTTTTTGTTTTGTTTTAGTAACTACGTTTATTACTTTTTAAACCTGGGCACTGTTCATTGTTCTATATTTCTTTTTTCTAATTATTTTTTATTTGCAAATTTAACAAAGGGGGGAAAGAGAAAAAGAAAAGGATAAAAACAAGTTAATTGCCCATCATTGGCCGAGGACACATGCCCAACCCAATTGCTCTATACCATCATCTGTTTGGGAGAACTATTTTGTGGAACTTTTTCAAGATAACACTGATATAGTAACAGTGAATCACTATATGTTAAATGATGTCCCTGCTTGGCCTCCAGTATCTAATGAGGAAATCTTAGAACTTATTACTCGATTAAAATCAAATAAAGCTCCAGGCCCAGATAATATTCCACCTGAGGTGTTTAAAACAAATGCAAAATGGTGGGCTCCCATTTTGGCAGCCCTTTTTACATATATTGATTCTACAATGAGGATCCCAAACGATTGGGGTACGGCAATTATTTTCCCAATATATAAGAAAGGCCTACAATCCAACCCTGCAAATTATAGGCCAATAAGCCTATTAAACATAATAAGTAAACTATATGCAGCTCATTTGCATTTAAAATTAATTATGTGGTTGGATCAAAAAAATAGTTCCAGATCAGGCAGGCTTTCGGCCAAGTCGATCAATAATTGACCAGCCATTGATATTGCACCATTTAATCACCAAATATGCAGGGAAAAAAGGTGGTGCTCTCTATGCTGCATTTATTGATCTAAAAACTGCCTTTGATTCGGTAGATAGATCAAGATTGTGGATGAAATTACATAATTTGGGAATGGACAAACGCCTATTGATTTTGATACAAGGACTTCATAAAAATACCTCTTTGCAAGTGAGATGTAATAACAGGGGCTATTTGACCAACCCTATTCCAACATTTAAAGGTGTTAAGCAGGGATGCATTTTGGCACCCCTGCTGTTTAACATTTACATCAACGATATAGTCCCAAAATTAGCCTCTATTTCCTCTCACTCACCGATTTTAGCAGGTAGTCCGAGGAATGCTCTCCTCTACGCAGACGATATAGTATTACTTTCAAGGACTCCAATTGCCCTAAAACGTCTACTTTCTCGAACAGCCTCATATTGTTCCTCAGAATTATTAAAAATAAATCACCAAAAAACAAGTTATGGTCTTTACAAAAAAAAGAATCAAACATCGTTGGTACCTGGAAGGCCATGAAATTGAACAGGTAAATTCCTTTAAGTATCTAGGAATAGTTTTTCAAAAGTCAGGAGGACACCGAATGCACACCAAATTGGCGGTATTAAATGCAAAAAGAACAATGAAGGCCTTGACAACATTTTATTACTCCAAAGGAGGCCAATCCCTTCCCTCAGCTTTAAAAATTTTTAATGCTAAAATTATCCCACAATTGACATTTGGATCTCAAGTGGGTATCTCTGCCAATTTTGTCGAGCTGGAAACAGTTCAAAATATTTTCCTAAGATCCATCATGGCTGTTCCTTCATGTGTACCGAACTGTATATTGCGTTTGGAGTTGGGGGCTTAATCCATTGAATCTAGAGTATGGCTCTATAGGATTAACATATGGTTAAAACTTATATTTGAGCCGGTAGGACTGGCCCCCCATATCCTGATAGATAACTATAAATCCATTTGGGCAAATGTGATCCAAAATAAAGTACTAACAATGGGTTTCTCTATTCAAGCAATCTATGAAATGGGCCTAGAAGCTGCTCGAATTAATATTCGTCAGCGGGTAAGGGATATTGATGTTCAACATCAACAAATGTTAGTAAAAAATCAAAGATGCAATCTGAGATCCTTAGTGCCAATGTCTTACCTATCAGAGTTAGTCATCCCAAAGTATCGGAAGGCTTTTACCTGGATTAGACTAAATATTCTCCCTTCTGCTCTTTTAGAAGGCCAGTTTAATAAAGCCCCGTATAATGATCGATTATGCCCATGCGGAGCTGGAGAAATCAAAACTAATCCCCATGTTCTATTACGTTGTCTATTTTATTGTTCTTTGAGACATCAATTAATTTCCCCTCTTTTAACACCTGTTTTACATAAATCTGAATCCTTTTGGCTGGATTATTTACTTGGTGATTGTTCTTCTCGGATAACTTTAATAGTTGCTAAATATAGTGTGGCTGTATTAAATCATAGGAAAATTATGTTACAAACTTCTCATTAGTAATATATTGGTGATGTTTTTATTAATTTTAATAATATTTTAATGTACCTAAGTTCTATGGTAGTAGATATAAATTAGCTATACCTACTGTATAGTAAGTGATTTTATTAGTTTGAGGTTATAAAATCTACTCGAATGAGTGTTTTTTAATTAGAAATTAGTTTGATTTAGTTATTTTTAGCTTTGAATTATAATTTAAAATTAACTATTTTAAGTTGTTCTGGTAATATGTGTAATAGCAGTTTTTTAAAGTTATAATATTTACAATGTTTATATGCAATTGCTGGCTGGTCTTTGACCGTAATAAATTTATCTATCTATCTAAAAACAAGTTGATAATAATAAAAAGTGAAAGGAAAAAGAAATGCTACATGATAAAAAATAATCGTCAGCTTACATTATGGATACAGTCACAATCCATCTTCAGTTAAACATAAGTTAATATAAAGCCTGCAGATGTCCAAATATGTATCCACACAAAACTGATGTCTATAAGAAATGTGTTCAAATGTAGCCAGGGCAATGAGGTCCTCCTCAGACTGTTGTGTGGTAGGCAATGGGTGTTTATCCTTCCAGGCTCAAAATATAAGTCCCTTGCTCTATATTTCTACAATTGGACCAGCAACAAGATGTTGCAGCGTACAGCATGTTCCTATTCAAATTTCAAGACAGCTAGCCACGCTCTTTCCCAAGACACTCCATTCCTTTCTTCTTTCTATTACCCCACCAATCTGTGGTTTTCCATTTCCCCCCTTTCCACAGCCAGGAAGTATTCTGTGCCCACTGAGCATGTTTGGTCACCAATGAGCTGTTTTGGATCCCCCCCCCACTTCACTCAAGCTTGCTCTGGATCTCTATAAGGATTCCGTTAATCACCTAAAATATATATAAATGTAATTGTGATTAACCAAACAGAGGTTTTTATTATATTAACAAAACGTTTCAGCTTCCGCCTTCATTAGCTGCTAACATACAAATGCTGTTACCAAGGTGGCAGTTATAGAGCTTTGAGGATGGAATGCTCAGAGGAGCTTCATTTGCAGAAGCTAAGTAGTGGTGGTACTGTCCTCCAGGTTCAGGCCATGTGGTGCCAATGTGTCCAGAGAGTATATCCAAAAGTTCTCCCTTTTGGTCAATGCTGCTGGATCTGCTGGCATCTCTATCGCTGTTATGGAAAAGTCCAACAGGCTGTGACCCTCGATGTTAAAATGCTTTGCAACTGGTTGCTCCACTTTTTTTGTCAAGATTGCCGACTTGTGGTTCCTGAAGCGCATGCATAGGTCAGTTGTGGTCTTTCCTACATATTGGATATGACATCCTGGTCTTTTGCACTCGATGATGTAAACTATATTGCAGGACCTGCATAGTTCAAATTATACCTTATGACATATGCAAGCCCTAGTTTCAGTTTTCCTCTTTGACTTGTACAGATTGAAAGTTTGCTACTTTATCAACACGATTGGTCTAATAAAAAGGTACTACTTGGATAATTTGGTATCCTAGGAGAGTAGCTCAAAAGGGTTTAGCTCATGCTGTCTATGTATAAAGATAGAGTGGAAATTTCAGCTAGGTCAGAATGTGGAAAGCTGTTTAACAGGTATAGACTTATATCGCTGTTCTAAAGCATCTGCTCAGGCTGCCAATTTGTTTCCAGACCCAATGCTGGTTCTTAACATTAAAAGCAGAAACAGCTTGTCCAGACTCTCTCAGTAAACCTCTGTTCCCGTATGGGGCTCTCTGGCACCTAAGAACTTCTAAAGAGGCCCTGCTTCAGATTCCATCTGATGGGGCAGGCTAGAGAGTCAACACGGGTGTAGTGGTTAGAGTGTTGCACTAGGATCTGGTACACCAGAGTTCATATCCCCACTCAGCCACAAACACACTCAGCTCTCTGGATGCCTTTGGGCCAGCCACTGTTTCTCAACCTAAGCTGCCTCACAAGACTGTTGTGATAACATGGCGGGGGGGGGGAGAGAAGAGAGAATAGTGTGCACCGCCTTGACCTTCTTGGTGGAAAGTGGGGGGATATCAGTGCAAAAAAATAAGCTAAATAATAGACTGACTTCCACCAGGATCAGGGCCTTTTTGGTTGCATCTCTGTTTTGGGAAGTTTCCTGTTGGCAGTTTAAAAAAAACATGTATTTGTTCCTGTTGGCCTTTGAAAATGTATTGATGTCCTGTCCCCCCACCGCCAAATACACACCACACACACAAACACACATTGCGCTGTTTTCTTGAATGTTTTATTTAATTTTTTATTGGTATTTATTTTTAACCTTGTAAATCGCTTGTGATTTTCACCTTTTCTAAGGAATAGCTGTCTAGAAATATTTTTAAATATAAAAATAAGTAGTAGAATACATGCGTTGAATAAAGAGCATCACAAGTTCAACCCCTGGCATCTCTATAAAGCAGCCTGGGAGTTGCAGTCCAAAGCATTTGAAGGGCACCAGGTTGGGGAAGACTGAGTTCAAGGATCTCTGGGCTAGGAAAGAGACCCTCCCAGAGATCTTGGAAGCAATTGTGCCCTTAGGTAATGATAGACTCTGGTCTTAATTATACACTAATGTGCATTACTTCACTTACTTCAAAACGTGGTCAGCCAGCCCTCCTGCATTTGAGCGGTGTCCCTGCTCATTTCTGCTGAGTGGGGCCCTGGACCTCAGCCCAAAAGTCCGAACCTGATAGCAACACTGATCAGAGAGCTGTTACCAACCAGAGCAGATGGACACGATGGTTAGCATAAGGCAATTTTATATGTTCAAATGAGAAGTCTCTTCCTTTCCAGATGAGCGCCTGTCCTGTAGAATTACCTTGGTCACAGCAGTCCACCAGCCCTACTTAGGAAAAGTAGGGACCTAAGTACAGCGCAGAATACGTTTCCTGTTTTGATGTGGTACAGCTGCGACCTCCAGCGTTCAAAAGCCACTAGTGCAGCATGCCGCCGTGCGCCGGACGAGGAAAGCCGCGCTTGCTGCAACCGCCTGAGATCGTCTTCGTTGTGATGACCTTCCAAGCCACAGAAAACAAAGAGGGCCGGCGGGCTGAGTCCTAATGCCGCACTCTTGATACTTCCCGGCCTCAGCGACGACTGTGTGTCCTGAAACCTTCGGGGAGAGGCAGGCAGGGAGGGTTATTATTAATAGGCCCCTCCTGCATTGGGGAAATGTACATTCCCGGGCAGCGTGAATCGGTTTCGGATTCCTGTGTGGGATCTAGAAGCAGCTTACCTTTCAGCAACAGCCCCTCCTGCTGCTTCTGCTGTTGGCCATACTTTCCCTGCTTCAGCATCCGTCGCCCCCCTTTCGCGCCGCTCTGCTGGTTTACCTCTGCGGATGGCAACAGGCTTTTTTACAGTTGGCAACTGGAAGGCGCGGGGGTATGTGGACTGTTCCATGCCTGAGTGCTTTTCTTGCATTGCAAAACATCATTGCACATTTTGGAAAGATACTGAAATGTGCCAGGCGGAAGCTCCGTAGCTCAGTGGTTAGCAGTGGTGTAGTCATCCTGGGTGTCGGGGGGGTCTTAGACCCCTTACTCTTGTGGGAGCAGGGTCCCATCAGGGTCCCTATGTCTCCAGCAACCTAGGAGCCAACCAACATGAAAAGAGAGTGTTAGCCACTGAGAAGAGTCTTCTAACATGCTTCCTTGTCCTTTCCTGCTGACTGGAGCCAATCAGAGCGAAAGGGGATGAGTCAGTCACTGAGAAGGCTCTTTTCAGTAACTAACACTCTCTTTAGTGCTTATTGACTCCTAGGGACATCTGTTGTGGGAGAAGACATTAACAAGGATCTCATTCGCAATCCTGCAGCAACAAAAGAGGGAGGGGTGTGGCTGTGACTTTCATGTATAGACCCTGCACTTCTGAATTTGCCACTACACTACTGGTGGTTAGACCACTCAGTCCTCCTGTATTTATTTATTTATTATTTGATTTATATCTCACCCTTCCTCCCAGCAGGAGCCCAGGGTGGCAAACAGAAGCGCTAAAAACACTTTAAAACATCATAAAACAGACCTTAAAATACATTAAAACAAAATGTTAAAAACATTTTTAAAAAAGCTTTAAAAACAGCTTTTAAAAAGGGTTAAAAACATTATTAAAAAACATATTAAAAAGCAATTCTGACACAGATGCAGACTGGGATAGGTCTCAACTTAAAAGGCTTGTTGAAAGAGGAAAGTCTTCAAAAGGTGCCGAAAAGATAGCAGAGGTGACGCCTGCCTAATATTCAAAGGGAGGGAATTCCACAGGGTGGGTGCCGCCACACTAAATGTCCGTTTCCTTTATTGTGCAGAACGAACCTCCTGATAAGATGGTATCTGCAGGAGGCCCTCACCCGCAGAGCGCAGTGATCGACTGGGTGTATAAGAGGTAAGACCATCTTTCAGGTATCCTGGTCCTGAGCTGTATAGGGCTTTGTACATCAAAACTAGAACCTTGAACTTGGCCCAGTAGCAAATGGGCAGCCAGTGCAATTCATTCAGCAGCGGGGTGACATGTTGGCGATACCCTGTTCCAGTGAACAGTCTCGCCACTGCATTTTGCACCTCGCTGTACACCAGGAGTCGCCAGTTTGATCCTTGCTGGGGCCTGCACATTTCTTCAGCTAATGCCGTTTGTGGCAGAAACATATATAGAAACACACTAATTCTGCTGGTTCCAGTGCATCTCCATCTCTCTCTTCTGAAAACGGGAGCACACGATGCTAGTCAAACCCCACCCCTTTTTACTGTAAAACCTGGTGGGAGCAGCTTGAGTGCATATATTTTTTAAAAATTAGCTTCTAAGAGATCTCACAACTAATCAGCAGATCAACCCATTCCCCCTCCAGGTGTGGCTAATGGAAATGCTTTGATCTGGCAACTAGCGTGCTTCCAGCCCTAAATTCAACAAGGGAAGCAATGTGCTGTTGGAGAGGCATTTTTTTTTCTGCTTGAAGAGCCACGCGGGAGGAGAGAAAGGTTAGCTGCTGTATTCTTACTACTGAAGTGAACACTTTGGGACCAAGTGGCTAGCATGTAGGAAGTGCAGAAAAAGTATAACGGGGTCTGGAACACTTCCATTATGAAGAAAGTTTACATTGTATGGGGCTTTTTAGATAAGGAAAAAAGACGAGGTAGCCTGCAAAGCGTACATTTAAAGCACATGACATCTCCCAAGGAATCCTGGGAACTGTAGCTTGTTGTGGACACTGGGGATTGTAGCGATGTGAGGGGTAAACTACAGTTCCCAGGATTCTTTATGGGGAAAGTCATGTGCTTTAAATGTATGGTGTATATGCAGCCCATGAGGGGATTTTATGGAGGATTATAACTTGATAAGGTTTATAAGATTTTATAAGGTTTATAACTATATGCATGGCCTGGAGAAAGTAGATAGGGAGAAGTTTTCCTCCCTGTCTGCATCATACCAGAGCTCAGGGCTATACAATGGAGCTGACTGGCAGGAGATTCAGGTACTTTCCATAGCTCCTAGTTAAATTAGGGAATTCCCTGCCAAAGTATGTGATGAAGGCAGCCAGCTTCGTGGGCTTCAGAAGGGGGCTGGACATGGAGGATATTATATTTATTTACAATATTTATAAAGCACCTACAATTATCCAAACAGTGTCAAAAGCTAAGACAGTCCCTGCCCACAAGCTCACACAATGTAAGAGACATGGTACAAAAGGAATAACGAACAGGGAGGGAAGAGGAAAGCAAGGATTTGAGCAGCTGCTTTATTGCAGGTTGGTCTCCTTTTTCATAGAATCATAGAATAGTAGAGTTGGAAGGGATCTATAATGCCATCAAGTCCAACCCTCTGCTCAATGCAGGAATCCAAATCAAAGTATTCCCGACAGATGGCTGTCCAGCTGCCTTTTGAATGCCTCCAGCGTCAGAGAGCCCACTACCTCTCTAGGTAATCGGTTCCATTGTCGTATGGCTCTAACAGTTAGGAAGTTTTTCCTGATGTCCAATCGAAATCTGGCTTCCTGCAACTTGAGCCCATTATTCCGTGTCCTGCACTCTGGGACAATCGAAAAGAAATCCCAGCCCTCCTCTATGTGACAACCTTTCATGTACTTGAAGAGTGCTCTCATATCTCCCCTCAGTCTTCTCTTCTCCAGGCTAAACATGCCCACTTCTTTCAGTCTCTCCTCATAGGGCTTTGTTTCCAGTCCCCTGATCATCCTTGTTGCCCTCCTCTGAACCTGTTCCACTTTGTCTGCATCCTTCTTGAAGTACGGAGACCAGAACTGGATGCAGTATTCAAGATGAGGCCTAACCAGTGCTGAATAGAGGGGAACTAGTACTTCACGTGATCTGGAAACTATACTTCTGTTAATGCAGCCTAAAACAGCATTTGCCTTTTTTGCAGCCACATCACACCGTTGGCTCATATTCAGCTTGTGATCAACGACAATTCCAAGATCCTTCTCATATGTCATATTGCTGAGCCAAGTATCCCCCATCTTATAACTGTGCATTTGATTTCTTTTTCCTAAATGTAGAACTTTGCATTTATCCCTGTTGAATTTCATTCTGTTGTTTTCAGCCCAATGCTCCAGCCTATCAAGGTCCCTCTGAATTTTGTTTCTGTCTTCCATGGTATTAGCTATGCCCCCCAATTTTGTATCATCTGCAAATTTGATAAGCATGCTCTGTACCTCCTCATCCAAGTCGTTAATAAAAACGTTGAAGAGCACTGGGCCCAGGACCGAGCCCTGTGGTACCCCACTTGTTACTTCCACCCAGTTTGAGAAGGAACCATTGATAAGCACTCTTTGAGTACGATTCTGGAGCCAACTGTGGATCCACCTGATAGTTGTTCCATCCAGCCCACATTTAGCTAGCTTGCTAATCAGAATATCATGGGGCACTTTGTCAAAAGCTTTGCTGAAGTCGAGGTATATTATGTCCACAGCATTCCCACAGTCTACAAGGGAGGTTATCCGATCAAAAAATGAGATGAGATTAGTTTGGCAGGATTTGTTCTTCATAAATCCATGTTGGCTCCTAGTAATCACTGTATTGTTTTCAAGGTGCTTACAGATTGACTGCTTTATAATCTGCTCCAGAGTTTTTTCAGGGATTGATGTTAGGCTGACTGGACTGTAGTTCCTGTCATGGCCCCGTCAGAGGACTCATCAGACAAGGATGACTCGGGAGTAACAGCAGCAGACCCAGAAGCAGCAGACCCAGAAGGAGAAATGGAGGAAACTCCTGAGAACCCAGCTCCTTCTCCCCCTCAGCTGCAGAGCACCCCAGACACAGCTGAAGCCCTTCAGCCAGACGCAGTCAGTGAACAGGATACTACCCCCTCACCTGCAGAACGTAGACAACAGAAGGTCAGGCAGAAGAGGGGCAGGCCTGTCCACTTAAGGCCAAAACGCTGATGGCTCACACCAGCTGACAAACCTGCTCCTTAAAAGTCAAACCTTGGCTTGAGCTTGTTGCTGACTACAACGTCAGGCGTGACCACTGTGTGTCTTCCTATCCCCTGAACCTTGACTTGGACTGATCTCTCGGCAAACTAGACCCGGACCTTCACTGACGTCTCTTCTGGATTTCTGGCTTGGCACGTAAGCTTTGAACGGCCTCTGCCCTTATCTTGCTTCCTCCTTGCTAGCCTGGCAGATTTATAGCCAAGCTGCCGGCTGAGGACTTACGGCCTGGCAATTACCAAGGAATCTCCAGGCCTGCCTGCACCCCCACCGACACTGCTGTCTCAGTGAAGAGCTGACAGTTCCCCGGTTCCTCCTTCTTGCCTTTTTTGAAGATAGGGACAACATTAGCTCTCCTCCAGTCATCTGGCACTTCACCAGTCCTCCATGATTTTGCAAAGATAATAGACAGCGGTTCTGAGAGTTCTTTAGCCAGTTCCTTCAATACTCTAGGATGCAGTTTATCGGGCCCTGCCAATTTGAACTCGTTCAAAGTGATTAGGTATTCCTTGACCATTTGCCTATCAATCTCAAGCTCCAACCCTGCCCCTTTTACTTCATGTTTCCTGGGAGAGTCATAGACCCTTTTTGGGGAGAAGACTGAGCCAAAGTAGGAATTGAACACTTCTGCCTTTTCTTTGTCATCTGTTATCATTTTGCCATCCTCATTGAGTAGCTGTGCCACCATTTCTTTTCCCTGTCTTTTACTATGGACATACCTGAAGAAAGATTTTTTGTTGCTTTTAGCATCCTTTGCTAGCCTCAGCTCATTCTCAGCTTTAGCCTTCCTGACACCATCCCTGCAATTCTGTGATACCTGCCTGTACCCTTCCTTTGTGGCCTGGCTTTCTTTCCACTTCTTGTATGTGTCCTTTTTTGTTTTCAGGTCATCTCTAAACTTTTTGTGAAGCCACATTGGCTTCTTCTGCTGTTCCCCCCCTTTTTTCCTTGTTGGAATTGCTTGCCATTGCACGTTTAGAATTTCCTTTTTTAGAAACTCCCACCCATCTTGGACTCCTTTTCTCATTAGGGTCGGTTGCCATGGAATGGTACTTACAATTGTTCTGAGTTTATTAAAATCAGCTTTCCTGAAGCCCAGGGTGTGCGTATGGCTACTCTCAGCTTTTGCTTCTGTTAAAATCAAGAATTCAAGTATGGTGTGGTCACTTTCCCCCAGAGTTCCCGTAACTGCCACTTCATCCACCAAATCTTCTCTATTGGTTAGAATCAAGTCCAGGATAGCTGATCCTCTGGTTGCTTCCTCCACTTTCTGTAGGAGAAAGTTATCTCCAACACAAGTCAGAAATTTCTTGGAGGGGCCATGTTTGGCGGAATTTGTCTCCCAACAGATATCGGGATAATTGAAATCCCCCATTACTACTATGTCATTCCTCCTTAAAACATTGGCGATTTCTGACTACTTGCTTTGGAGTGGCCTGTGCTTTGTCCTGTCCTACTTCAGGGTAAACTTGAGAGTCCCACTGGTATGTGGTGCGCTGTACAAAGAGAATTAGTAATTTTTTTTTTTAGGGACGTCCCCCTTGACCTCTCGTGTCGAACTCCTTTGTCAAACTCCTGTTTGCTCTCCCTGTTCACTCGCTCTCTGAAAGCTGGCTTGCTTATATGTCCTCACCTGTAGACCCACTGAGACAGCTCCCTCTGCTCTGCTCTGCTCTGCTAGGAGTCAGGAAGCAGAATCTGACAGGATGTTCTTCCTGGCAGGCAGGCGGTGCTGTTTCCCAGATTCCTGATCAGTGGCAGAGCATATCTCCCTTTAGCTCTGCAATCCCAGCGCAACAATGCTTAAGTACAGAACATAGGAATGTAGTTGCCTTTGACTGAGTCAGACCATTGGTCCATCTAGCTCAGTATTCTCTATGCTGATCAGGAGCAGCTCTACTGGGTTTCAGACAGGAGAAGTCCCCCATCCTATCTGGCGATGCAAACGATTGAACCTGGGACCTTCTGCATGCAAAGCAGATGCTCTATCATTGAACTACAGCCCAATGATTGCTAGTAATTATGGCTATATGCCAGTGTTCTTCATCCTTAGGTCCTCGGATGTTGTTGGACTACAACTTCCATCATCCCTGACCATTGACTACATTGGCTGGGGATGATGGGAGCTGTAGTCCAACAGGATTTGGGGACTCAAGGTTGAAGAACACTGCTCCATGCTACTTCCAGGATCAGAGGGCAGCATGTTTCTGAATAGCAGTTGTTGGGAAACAACAGAAGGATTGGGCTGAATCCAATTTATGGGCTTCCCAGAGGCATCTGACTGGCCAACGATGGTGTTGGACCAGATAGGCCTTTGATCTGAACCAGCAGGGCTCTTCTTATGTTCATCCTGCTCCAAACATGCTAAGACGTGACAGCAAGATAAAAATATAAGAAATAGTAATATAAAGTATAAAAAGGTAGAGCCACCTACCTATGAAGCTGTTTTAAAATGCCCAGGTGGCAACCTTGAATCCAGACCTAGATTATAAATTACACATTTATTTTCTCGGATTCAGTTAGCTCAAGGTCATCCTCAGTGTCTACCAATGCACAGACCCCAAACTCTGGTTCAGAAAAATGCTTTGGTTTTAAAAACAAACCTAGCAATTTTAATAAAAGCTACAATGAATACAGAACAATGCAGGCTAATCCATGTACAGTGTGTCCTAACCACCATTCTGTACATGCAGTATGTGGTTAAGAGTTTTTCATAAGCAGCAGGTTACTCTTGGATTAGGGTTAGGGTAAAATACCTGTCCTATGCAAAGCTATTGGTCACCTCTCTGCCCTGCCCATCCATTGCCCCTTCTTCACTGAAGTGTGATTGGTGCTGTAAAACACAAGAGGCAGTTTGGATTCAGAAACAAATAGGCACATATATGCTTATTATTTATTTAAGTATTTGCCCCCCAACTTTTCAGTACAAATGCACCACTCAAGGCAGCTTACAACATCAAAAGTACAATTTCCTCCTAGGACTTCAAGGTGGCATCTCTCCCTCTCTGTATTATCCTCACAACAACCCCGTGAGATAGGTTAGGCTGAGAGTTGGTGACTGGCCCAAGGTTATCCATTCAGCTTCTTAGCTAAATGGGGATTTGACCCCTGATCTTCCAGATCCCCTAGTCCAACAGCCTAACTGCCACACTACACTTACACATGGACCTCTGACGGTGGGCCAGGGAGTTTGTCCAATGCCAGGGGTGGTGCTAGGACTCAGGTTCACTTACCAGTAATCACATGATGCCCCATTCATGAGAGTAATGCACAAAGGGGCCTATATTGTTATATCATCCAGCAATGCCCTCCCACAAAATCTTGTTTGCAGGCAGCTGGACAAAATGGCAAACTATGGTTTGCTGCTAAACCAGGATCAGATGTTACTAACTGTGGTCTGTGAGGGGAACATGCAAGCCAGAGATTCTTGTGGGCTCATTCTTTCAACAATCAAACCATGGGTTAGCATTACATCTGAATGGCTGGCCCAATGGCTTTTGTACCTCCAGAAATTCCAATATAGTAATACCTCTGTTAACGAAGTGCATACGTTCCTGGACATTATTTCTTTAATAGAAATTTTGGTACCAGAGGTAGGAATAATATGGAAAGAACAGGGATAGGTTCCTACACCACAAAAAAGAGGAGCAGTTCAACACATTCACCAAACGTTTTATTCAAATCTAACAATACGCATGTCTGAAATGAAACAACCAGGTCATGTAAGCCTCGCATACAGACCACTGGAAGTCTTCATACACTCAAGCAAGCAGGCGAAGGGAAGACACACACACACACACACCCGTGATTGGTCTCTCTCTCTCTCTCTGCCATCCTCCCCTATACTGGAGCAGACAAGTCTGCGGTAAACAGTGCTTCCAGGGCACCTGAAGCACTGTTTATTGTGGAGGATCCTGAGTCACCTGGAAAGGAGCGCCCATGCCAGCCATGTGTGAGAGAGTGGCCTTGAGGCAGCTGCAATCTGGTAGACAAGAAGCCACATTCTATGTCAGAGTGTGTACACCCCACACCCAAAAAAGATTTTGTTAAAAGGAGCTTCTTTCCAAGATTTGTTAACTGGGGTTTTATAGCAATATTAACTTGTGGCTCTAGGTGGCGTAGCAGAGTTAATTTTTTTAAAAAGGGAATTCACTCATAAAAATGCAGGTCCAGAGATTCAAAAGCATAAACTAACAATATATAACATCAAGACAGTGTTTGCTCTCGGTCTGGCTGTCTCCTGTATGGCTTCCTGTTTTGGTGCCCAGCCAAATTTCCCCTCCAATTTAAATACTTGACAGTACCAAGCTGCTGCAGAAGGTTTCTCTGAACGACACCATCTAGCCACGCTTATTAATATTGATGTGTACTTTTCATAAGTGTCTCTCATGTCTGTGTGATACATTATCGTCTTGTATTTTAAAAGCGTTTTGAGCCAGTGACACCAGAGCACAAATAGGCTTTCCTGTTCATGCTCAGACTGCTGTGTAAAGTGGACTAGGGTACTGGACTCACTGGGTGACCTTGGGCAAGTCACTGTCTTTCAGCCTAACCTACCTCATAAGGTTGTTGGAAGGATAAAATGGAGAGGAGGAAAACCATGTACACCAACTTGAGCTCCTTGGCGGAAAGGTGAAATATAAGTATAAATAATAACAAAAATAATAAAATAATAAAAATAGCCCATTAAACTCCTTATAGATCTAGATCACTGTGGAGGCCACCAACTTGGATGGCTTTAAAAGAGGATTAGACAAATTCATGGAGGATAAGGCTATCAATGGCTACTAGCCATGATGGCTATGCATTTGGAGGCAGTATGCTTCTGAATACCAGTTGTTATCAATGATAAGCCATTGATAGCCTTATCCTCCATGAGAGGCAGGTTGATTCTTGTTTTAGAAATGAAGCCTTGTTTTGAATCTTGTTTTAGAAACCGCAGGAGGGGAGAATGCCCCTGTGCTCAGGTCCTGCTTGCGGGCTTCCCACAGGCATCTGATTGGCCACTGTGAGAACAGGATGCTGGACTAGATGGTCTCTGACACTGACTACTGGAGAATGTGATGCCATAGTTAAAAGATCCAGGCTATGGTCTGAAAGCACATGAGACCAGCTCCTTGCTGAAGCTAAGCAGGATCAGGTCTGGTCAATGCCCCAATGGGAGACTGTCTGGGAACCATATGTAAGCTACCATGGATTTCTATCATGAAAAGAAAAGGCGGGTATAAATAAAAGACTAGTTGCTTTTTTGTTTACACACTGCCCCTCCCACCCTTGCTTCCATGCCCGAGTACACCTCCTGCTTTGGGCTTGTGTACACAATCCATTTTAATAGTATTCCCCTTCGACGTTTTATCTTGTGCACCACCAAGGCAAGCAGCCAGGCTGCCCAGGGGCCCACTGTGACATCTGTCCCAAGCTGTAGCCTTGAAAAGGGGACACAGCAGTCAGCTGCTGGAAGACACGGCCTGACACTGTCCACAGCGCATCTCCTGGTTTATACATGCAGCACATGAGGAGGTGGCATTATGAGGTGATGGAGCAAATTGTTCCCCTTCAGACTGCCAGGCTCGGGAAAGGGGTGTGTGAGCTGCAGAATGTTTGTCTTCTCAACTCGGAGCATAGCATCCTCTGTGGCAGATAAAGATGTGTTTATATTGGGGAGGGGATGTGATGGTGGGGGGCCTGCCCCCCACCAGCTGCCCCAGATATGCTGATAATTGTTCAGCAATGTAAGATGGAACAGATACCATGAAGTGAATTTTTTTTGGAGTTCTGGAAATGTCATAGGCAGGACTCACATTCTAGCAACAGCAGTCCCAACTGATTTGCATTGAGGTCAGCTACTAGAGGCAGGTGGAGGCACTGAGAATGTGAAACCTGGGGCCCCCGGTGATTTGCTTCAGATGGCCCGTAAAGGCCTTGTTATTCCAGCTGGCTTTTCATCTTTGGTTTTCTGTTTCTTACTTTTACATATAAAATTTCTTCACTGCTGAGAATTTTAGTACCACTGCTACTTTGCTCTTTGCTCTTTTAATTATTGTTTTAAAGCAGCCTCCCCGGTCGTGCCTCTCACCATGCCCGACATTACACTCTCCTTGAATGCTTTTTCCTGGCTCCAATGTGTCCTTCAACTGTGACGATGCCTCTTGCTTGCCTGACTGGAGAATGGAGAAGAGATGTGTGTGGCTCCAATGTTAGAGGGGCAGTGAATCCCCTCTGGGTTTTACTCTGAACTTTCAAGGAGCTGTCCAAGGTGCTAATTTCAAGCAGTAATATACCACTTTAAAGAGTCATGGATTCCTCCAAAAGATCCTGGGAACTGTGGACAATATTCAACTAATTTTTGCGCTAGAGCTGAAGTTAATACTAGCGCAACGTTACACAGAAATAAAATGGAGAGAGGAAGAACCATGTTTGTGTGCCACCTTGAGCTCCTTGGAGGAAAGGTGGGCTATAAATGTGTTGATAAAATAATAAAATAAAATAAACTTGGCTTTGGAGTCCAAAAATCTATTAGTGCAACATTTTGTTGTTTGTTGTTATGTGCCTCCAAGTCGACTACAACTTATGACAACCCTATGAATCAGTGACCTCCAAAAGCATCTGTCATGAATCACCCTGTTCAGATCCTGTAAGTTCTAGTGGAACATATACATGCACAAAAGCAAGAATGGATTTGAACATGGGCAGAGTGCTTCTCTGCCAGCACCAAGGAACTACAGCAAGCTCTCCCTTAAACTGGAGAGGATGCCCATAACAAGATATGACTTTAAGAACATAAGAAGAGCCTGCTGGATCAGCCCAGTGGCCCATCTAGTCCAGCATCCTGTTCTCACAGTGGCCAACCAGATATCTGCCCACGGAAAGCCTACAAGCAGGACCTGAGTGCAAGAGCACTCTCCCCTCCTGCGGCTTCTGGCAACTGGTTTTGCATCTGACTATGGTGGCAGAGCACAGCCATCATGGCCAGTAGCCATTGATAGCCTTTTCCTCCATGAGAGGCAGGTTGAATCTTTTTTTAGAAATCAAGCCTCGTTCGCTACTGCAGTAACTGCTGCATGTTGAGTATTTCCTCGTCAAGACACTAAGAAAGAAAAGCTTGCTGTGTACATCCAAGCAGCTAGTTGTGGTTGAGAAAGAATCAATTTCTGCCATTCCCGCTGCAGCAACTCCTTCTGCAGTGAAAGAATTCCAAAGGCTAGCTACCCTGAAGCATCATTTACAAGCACATCTGAGCAAATGCCAGGCAGACCCAGACAAACATAATTTCCCTAAACCACCATGCACAGGATCCTGTTTGTCATCCATTCCTCAGTGCTCCTGCCTGTGCTGTCTGAGCCTCTTTGAGATGCAGTACATCTCTTCTCCATCTGTGCAGAGTCTTGTCTGATTCCCATGCTGTCTTTCTTTGGGGGATGGGCCTGTGATATTGCTTAATCCCTTCCCTGAGCATGTTCTAACCTTTTATCTCATTCAGATCTCTCTCTATTTTTTTCTTTCCACAGAAAAAACATTTCCAAATGTCACCCCCTTTGCTATGCTTTTGGTAGGCAACATAAATCACAGAATAATAAAAAATGGTCTTGCCTGTTAGGCATATATTCTCTCTTGCCGGCTGGGGATGCACTTATTTTCCTTCTGCTCTCATATTCCTAACACTGTTTCATACTAAATTTGGGTTTTGATGAACCCCTGCGGCTTCAATTTCAGTTTTGTTTGGTAAAGGGTCAAAATCTCTTCAGATTAAAATATATATATTGTGTTTGTAGCCTAAGCAAGATTCAGCCCATGATTTCTTACAGCACAACTGCATGCATACTTACCCTGAATCAGCCTAAGTGAAAACAGTGGAATTTACTTCTAATTTCCAGGTCAGGATATGGAACCTCAAGCCCAGTGTTGCCAACAAGAATTTTTTTCCCCACCAGACCCATGCCCCAAATCCACCAAAATCTGACCTTAACCCACTAGACACCTCTGATAACATTTTTGTGTTATTGTGAAACACTGTTATGAGGAATTGCTTAATAGAATGCAAAAGTACTAGCAACTCTTGGTGGGGAGAAGTGGGGAAACTACTATGGAGAGAACAGGATGCTGGACTAGATGGGCCTTTGGCCTGATCCAGCAGGCTCTTCCTGTGATAACTATAAGTTGTACTATTTACACAAAATATACCTATTGTGGAATTTCCTCATTAAATGCAAACACAGGTTCACCATTGGTGAGGCAGGTGCACTCTGTGCATGCTCATGCCATTTATTTTTGAGGATTGTAGTTCTTAATCATCATGTCTCCTCTGCTTCTCTGTGAGAGCTGGCTGTCGTTTGTGAGGAGGAGTTTTCGGTGCTTAGGCTGCATCACACTTTGATTGGGTAGAATATTGCCTGCACATTTTCCGTCTCCCTAAGCCAATTGGCAAGAACCTTCTTGTCTTTATACTTTTAAAAGCCAAGCACACCAGAGGATCTGGAGGCTTAACTTGAAAATTCTCCTCTCTGTTATTGGCTCACTGCGGGGTGTTGGGTACATTACTCTGGTATTCTTTCAGTCAGACGGATAGCCATGGCTTACAGCAGAAATGAAACAATAGCCAAGTAGTACTTTAGAGATTGTACATAGGAACAAAAATAATAGACAAAAAAATGAAATTGAAATATTTGTTAAAACCACCAGATTCTTACCATAAAATTAGATTTCCCACTAGTCACTAGAAAGGAAAATTTGCTATTGGAAGTGTGCTTAAAAACACTAAGTTTAGTGGGAAAATCACTAAATTAGCAACAGTGCTCAAGCCTCTCTAGCTCTCTAGCTGGTCCTCAGGAGGACTCTCTCTAGGCCACATCTAGGGTTGACACATCAGAAGCATCCCAAACCCTGAGATTTTTGGGGCAGGCCCTAGTGATGTCATGGGGCGGGTCAGAGTGATGTCATGGGGCAGAACTGAATGATACCATGGGGCATGTCTGAATGACATCACGGGGCGACAAAACAAAACCTTACAAAACTTATAGTCCTGAACTCAGAAAAGCTTGCTTAACAACCCTGTAAATTTTCATGGAATACACAAAACAGTCAGAGTGAATTGAGAGTTCAAAGTGTAAAAAGAGAGAGAGAAAAACCCCAGAGCCCTTTTGGATCTTTTTCTGTCAGAGTTCTCATAATCTGTTAAAATTAATTAAAAACCAACCATGTTCATAGGGTACCTGTAATCCTGTTACTGACCTTGCCCCATACTCTGACCTTCATCCTCTGCAGTTTAAAAGTTTTAAAAATGCCTGGCTGATTTTTAATTCATTTAAGAAATTTAGCATTGAACTCAATGATAATGTTGGGCATGCTCAGTAAGAACCAACTGTCAGTGTTCTAAAAGCCAGACTCACTGCTACTGGACTTGCCTAATCGGGGCCACACCAACATCACAGCTTGATTTCACTTTAGGCAGTCATGGCTTCTCCCAAAGAATCCTGGGAAGTGTAGTTTGTGAAGGGTGCTGAGAGGAGACTCCTATTCCCCTGGCAGAGCTCCAGTGGCTAGAGTGGTTTAACAGTCAGCTGCTGTGATTGAAGCCCTGTGACAGGAACAGGACATTTCCTAGCAACTCTCAGCACCCTTCACTAACTATACTTCCCAGGATTCTTTGTAAGAAGCCATGACTGTCTAAAGTGAAATAAAGGTCTGGTGTGGCTATGGCTAGGGACAGCTTTGGATTAAATTTGGGTGGAAGGCTACATGTAACTGCTGTAGAATAAAAAGGTGGGGGGAACCCTGAAAAAGAATGATTCTGTTCACAATGTGTTTTTTTTGAAAAGCAAGGGCGTCCATTCTGCCCAGTGCCCATCCATCTAATCCCCTCCCCTTCCTCCCCCTCCCTCCCTCCCCCTCCCCTTTCTGCCCCTCCCCAGGTCAGTTTCACCTATCTTAAGCATCATTGTACAGAAGTAAATCCCACTGAACTCAAAAAGCATGCAAATGATCAAACCTGCCCTCCTCTCCTCCTATCCCCTCCGTCTTGCCCCTTCCCTTCCCCTTCCTTCACCCCTCCCTTGCCCTCCTCCATCCCCTTCCAAACCCCTCTTTCCCCCTCTTCCTCCTTTCCCTCTCCTCTGCCCTCCGCCTTCCCCTTCCCCATGGTCAGTTTTACCTATCCTAGCCATGATTGCTTGGAAGTAAATTCCACTGAACTCAATAAGCATGCAAATGATCAGACCTGCCTTTCCCCTCCTTCCCCTCTCCTCTCCCTTCCTCCTCCCCCTTCCTTCTTCTTTCTCCCCTGCCCACTCCAGCCCTCCCTCCGTCCCTCTCCTCCTACCCCCAGTCAGTTTTACATATGCTAAGATGATTACACAGGAGTAAATCCTATTGACCTCAATAAGCATGCAAATGATCAAACCTGCCTTTCTCCTCCTTCCTCTCTCTTCTCCCCCTTCCCTTCTTCCTCTCCTCCCCTCCTTCCTTCTTCCTCCTCCCCTGCTCACTCCAGGCCTCCCTCCCCATGGTCAGTTTTACCTATCGTAAGCATGATTGTACAGGAGTAAATCCCACTAAACTCAATAAACATGCAAATGATCAAACCTGCCCTTCTCCTCTCCCTCCTGCCTGCTCCCCTCCCCCTCCTCCCTTCTCCATCCCATGGTCAGTTTCACCTATCCTAAGCATGATTGCAGGAGAGTAAATCCCACTGAACTCAATAAACATGCAAATGATCAAACCTGCCCTTCTCCTCTCCCTCCTGCCTGCTCCCCTCCCCTTCCTCCCTTCTCCATCCCATGGTCAGTTTCACCTATCCTAAGCATGATTGCAGGAGAGTAAATCCCACTGAACTCAATAAGCATGCAAATGATCAATCCATTCTCAGCAAACTTGCACAGGATCCCATTTCTTACCTCCTGGAGTAAAAAGCAGAGAAATTCACTAATAGGCAAAAAAAACTCTTGCAGTTTAATAACATACCTACAGCCAACAGATATTTCTATCAAACTTTAAAAAGCAGGGAAATTGGGCAGCTATAGTGAATGCACCAGGGGAGCAAGAGGCCTGACCTCCTGTCTGAGATATTGTACTACCCTACACATTTGTCAAAATGAAAACCAGGAGAAAACCAGTGGGATACGGTTATCCCTGGATATAAACTATATCGGAAGGACAGGGAAGGACGTATTGGTGGCGGAGTCGCTCTATACGTGAAAGAAGGCATTGAATCCAGCAAACTCGAAACCCCAAAAGAGGCAGACTCCTCCACAGAATCGTTGTGGGTGGTGATACCGTGCCCCAGGAGGGACTTAATACTGGGAACAATCTATCGTCCCCCTGATCAAAATGCTCAGGGAGACCTTGAGATGAGATATGAAATTGAGGAAGCATCCAAACTAGGAAATGTGGTAGTAATGGGTGACTTCAACTACCCGGACATAGACTGGCTGCATATGTGTTCCAGTCATGACAAAGAAGCAAAGTTTCTAGATATTCTAAATGACTATTCCCTAGATCAGTTGGTCATGGAACCGACCAGAGGGACGGCAACCCTGGACTTAATCCTCAGTGGGGACCGGGACCTGGTGCGAGATGTAAGTGTTGTTGAACCGATTGGGAGCAGTGACCACAGTGCTATTAAATTAAACATACATGTAACTGGCCAATTGCCAAGAAAATCCAACACGGTCACATTTGACTTCAAAAGAGGAAACTTCACAAAAATGAGGGGATTGGTAAAAAGAAAGCTGAAAAACAAAGTCCAGAGGGTCACATCACTCGAAAATGCTTGGAAGTTGTTTAAAAACACTCTATTAGAAGCTCAACTGGAGTGCATACCGCAGATCAGAAAAGGTACCGCCAGGGCCAAGAAGATGCCAGCATGGTTAACAAGCAAAGTCAAGGAAGCTCTTAGAGGCAAAAAGTCTTCCTTCAGAAAATGGAAGTCTTGTCCGAATGAAGAAAATAAAAAAGAACACAAACTCTGGCAAAAGAAATGCAAGAAGACAATAAGGGATGCTAAAAAAGAATTTCAGGAGCACATTGCTAAGAACATAAAAACCAACAACAAAAAATTCTATAAATACATTCAAAGCAGGAGACCATCTAGGGAGACAATTGGACCCTTGGATGATAAGGGAGTCAAAGGTGTACTAAAGAACGATAAGGAGATTGCAGAGAAGCTAAATGAATTCTTTGCATCTGTCTTCACAGCGGAAGATATAGGGCAGATCCCTGAACCTGAACTAACATTTGCAGGAAGGGATTCTGAGGAACTAAGACAAATAGTGGTAACGAGAGAGGAAGTTCTAAGCTTAATGGACAATATAAAAACTGACAAATCACCAGGCCCGGATGGCATCCACCCGAGAGTTCTCAAAGAACTCAAAGGTGAAATTGCTGATCTGCTAACTAAAATATGTAACTTGTCCCTCGGGTCCTCCTCCGTGCCTGAGGACTGGAAAGTGGCAAATGTAACGCCAATCTTCAAAAAGGGATCCAGAGGGGATCCCGGAAATTACAGGCCAGCTAGCTTAACTTCTGTCCCTGGAAAACTGGTAGAAAGTATTATTAAAGCTAGATTAACCAAGCACATAGAAGAACAAGCCTTGCTGAAGCAGAGCCAGCATGGCTTCTGCAAGGGAAAGTCCTGTCTCAGTAACCTATTAGAATTCTTTGAGAGTGTCAACAAGCATATAGATAGAGGTGATCCAGTGGACATAGTGTAGTTAGACTTTCAAAAAGCCTTTGACAAGGTACCTCACCAAAGGCTTCTGAGGAAGCTTAGCAGTCATGGAATAAGAGGAGAGGTCCTCTTGTGGATAAGGAATTGGTTAAGAAGTAGAAAGCAGAGAGTAGGAATAAACGGACAGTTCTCCCAATGGAGGGCTGTAGAAAGTGGAGTCCCTCAAGGATCGGTATTAGGACCTGTACTTTTCAACTTGTTCATTAATGACCTAGAATTAGGAGTGAGCAGTGAAGTGGCCAAGTTTGCTGACGACACTAAATTGTTCAGGGTTGTTAAAACAAAAAGGGATTGCGAAGAGCTCCAAAAAGACCTCTCCAAACTGAGTGAATGGGCGGAAAAATGGCAAATGCAATTCAATATAAACAAGTGTAAAATTATGCATATTGGAGCAAAAAATCTTAATTTCACATATACGCTCATGGGGTCTGAACTGGCGGTGACCGACCAGAAGAGAGACCTCGGGGTTGTAGTGGACAGCACGATGAAAATGTCGACCCAGTGTGCGGCAGCTGTGAAAAAGGCAAATTCCATGCTAGCGATAATTAGGAAAGGTATTGAAAATAAAAGAGCCGATATCATAATGCCGTTGTATAAATCTATGGTGCGGCCGCATTTGGAATACTGTGTACAGTTCTGGTCGCCTCATCTCAAAAAGGATATTCTAGAGTTGGAAAAGGTTCAGAAGAGGGCAACCAGAATGATCAAGGGGATGGAGCGACTCCCTTACGAGGAAAGGTTGCAGCATTTGGGGCTTTTTAGTTTAGAGAAAAGGCGGGTCAGAGGAGACATGATAGAAGTGTATAAAATTATGCATGGCATTGAGAAAGTGGATAGAGAAAAGTTCTTCTCCCTCTCTCATAATACTAGAACTCGTGGACATTCAAAGAAGCTGAATGTTGGAAGATTCAGGACAGACAAAAGGAAGTACTTCTTTACTCAGCGCATAGTTAAACTATGGAATTTGCTCCCACAAGATGCAGTAATGGCCACCAGCTTGAATGGCTTTAAAAGAAGATTAGACAAATTCATGGAGGACAGGGCTATCAACGGCTACTAGCCATGATGGCTGTGCTCTGCCACCCTAGTCAGAGGCAGTATGCTTCTGAAAACCAGTTGCCGGAAGCCTCAGGAGGGGAGAGTGTTCTTGCACTCGGGTCCTGCTTGCGGGCTTCCCCCAGGCATCTGGTTGGCCACTGTGAGAACAGGATGCTGGACTAGATGGGCCACTGGCCTGATCCAGCAGGCTCTTCTTATGTTCTTATGAAAACACAATTTGGGTTGCTCTTTCACAGTCCAATCCACTTCCTGTGTAGCTTGGAAGAATTTGGTAACATGTTCCTCTGAGCACTATAGCTGCCCAATTTCCATGGTTTTTAAAGTTTAATAGAAATATATGTTGGCTATAGGTACATTCTTAAACTGCAAGGGTTTTTTTTTGCCTATTAGTGAATTATAATACATTCCGCACTTTGTGTTTTGAAAATGGAGTGTTAGGAAGGGGCCATGATGGGAACAAATATATGTTTCTTTGTAACTTTAGAAGGAGCCTCAAGATCAGCCTTTGCTAAAGGTGGAATCCTCCGAAGGTTTTGGACTACAACTCCCATCAACTCCCCCCAGAGTGGGCAGACTGGTACAGATAGGAGTTGTAGTCCAAAACATCTAGAGTCACCAGAATGGTAAAAGCTCCCCTGGATTATTTTGGAAGGCGCAGGTTTTTTATCTTTGCTGAACAACAAATTCTTTGGGTGTCAGCCTCAGTTTCCTAGTCATGGGAATGGGAATTCAGGACGTGTTTCATTGGGCAGCGTATGTGAGAATGAACTAGAGAAGAATAGTAAAATATTAGGAATGAACTTGCCGAGAGCTATTGAAATGTTGAAGGGAGCAAATACATTATTGCACTGAAATGAAAACAGCAGTGACACATTTTTCCTACAGCTGAATGCTTGCATGTTGACATAATGAGCAGCATCACACAATTTTAAAATTAAGTGTTCAGATAATAGTGAAACCCACCAGGGTTCCATTAAGCAAATCCATTAATTTCTATGGGTCTTAAACAAGATGAGTGGTTATATCCAAAATCCACAGTGTGAAATTATTTTGCTATTAAAGCCAGAATTCACATTCTAAAGATTTGTATAGGAAAATAGATCATAATTCACCAGAGACACACTTTTTTGTAACTTTTGAAAAATCACAGTATTTGGCTAATGAGCTTCTAGCAGTTTGCATCTGGCTCTGCACAAATAATGAAGATATACATTTTCTGACTGCTTCAGAGCCTGTGAGAAAAATGGTCGGAGGCGGTATGCTTCTGAATACCAGTAGCTGGAAACCGCAGGAGGAGAGAGTGCTTTTGCACTCAGGTGCTGTTTGCGGGCTTCCCATGGACATCTAGTTGGCCACTGTGAGAACAGGATGCTGGACTAGATGGGCCACTGGCCTGATCCAGCGTGGTCTTCTTACAGTTTTTATGTTCTTAAAACTTATAGCAGCTGTGAGCAATTCTTAGCTTGCAGTTCCAAACAGCTGACAACTGTCTTATTCTTCAAGTCAGAAGGGATATTACTTAATTCCTTAACACAGCTGGCACATCCTCTAAATGACTCTGGCAGAGAACTATATGAGACTTTTAAAGATGCTTTTTTAAAAAAAGTATGTTTCTGGTACAATGTGTGTACTACCAGAAATGGAATAATAAACTGTGTGAGTTGTACAAGATGACACAGAGAAAGCCACAGCTTTCCTGATGTTTTGGATGCATCATGCGTGCATGAGAATAACTAAACTGAAGAAATCAATGTGGTGCCCTGCAAATGTTGTTGGACACAAACTCCCATCAGCCTCAGCCAGCATGGCCAATGGTCAGGGATGATGGAAATTGTAGTTAGGGATGAATTAATCTGTCAGTTTCTGTTTCTATCAGTTTCTCATTTTTCCAATCTTAAATTCAGTTCTCCACATTTGGGCAGCATTTATTATTATTATTATTATTATTATTTCAATCCTCATGAAAATTCATCAGCATTTTAGTGTGAATTCCTCATAACACTCATTTTTGTGTGCAGTTTGACTAACATATACATTATTTGAAGACATTCTCTCTAGCATAATACATTTTTATGTCTAATGTATAGATTTTTATCTCCTAATATGTAAATTTTTGGATAGATTATTTGGCTGGAGAACTGAATCACAAAATTCAGAGAAGGGTGAATTTGAAAGGATCGTGTTCCATTTTTGTGTATTGTATTAAAAAGTTTGAATTGGGACTTCCGGGAAGGGTGACTTCACCTGTGCCTGCCTTTGAGACGAGCTCTCGTCTCAGAGGAAGCTTTTTCAGTTTTAAAATCAGTCAGAACATTTTTTTTGACTGGTAAAGACTTTCTCCCGGGCAGGGAGAAACGTAGAGATTAACCACAAACGCCTGTGTTTGTTGGGAGGACTGGATTTCATTAGTTTATGAGAGAAGGTTCAGCCAGCAGTGCCGGACGGACTTCCAAACAAGCTCTAACTGATTAAGCGGCACATTTATCTTTTCTTTAAAGGAAAACGGATTTTAACAGGCAAGCATCCTTCTTTCTATTTTTATCATCTGGTTTAAATTGTTGCAGCAAAAAGAGATTTGCCAATGAATCAGCTATAAAGAATCCCTGGGTGAGTTATAACTCTTCTCTTTCATTCACGAAATTAAGGAGGAAAGAAATTGAAAAAGCTTATCTTTGTTATTATTGCAAAAAGCTGGCCTGGAATTGTGCATTTTAAAGATACAAACGGATGAGGGATTTCTATTCCGAGGAGAAAAAAATAAATAAATCTGATTTATGAACTTTGGAGTATTATATGTCTGGGACTATTTTTTTTTTGGTCTATTTCATTTTGACAAATCTGCTTGTTCACGATGCCACTAACTGTTTTGATGCTGTGAACTAAATTTGTTTTGCATTCCTGAACATATAAGTGATAAGGCAGGCTGTGCTGTCTACACTGTGATGTCATCAGGCTTGGAATATTAACCCAATTGTTGCTGGAATAAGAAGTGGGTTTTTTCTTCTTCGTCGTTTTAAGAATGGCAATCAAGAAAGTGGCTGAGATCCTGGAAGTAATTATGTTTCAGAAAATAATGGATGAGATTGAGATAACGAAACAAACCCTGAGACAGGGTAGACAGGAGATGAAAATTGAATTTGGCAAAATGAAGCAGGAGCTTAAAGAAATAGGGGATCTTGTGAGAGAGGAGGTTGATGAGATCAGAGATACAACTCGACAAGCATTAGAAGATGAAAAAAGAAAAATTAAAGGGAAGATGCAAGCCTTGGAGATTGGAACAAATGTGGAACTGGAAAAAGACTTGGAGTTTATGGATATTAGAGATAAAATTTACTGTTTGGAATTCAACGTTGTCTCTGAAGAAATTAATGAAGATATTAGAGATAAAGTTATCAATGTCTTGGATAAATTTCTGGACTGGAATGATGTGATGGAGCTTGACATAGAAAAAATCGATGGAATTAATTACAGATATGTGACAATGGAAAAACTCTCAAGAGATGTGCCAGTGCATTTCGTAAAAAAGAAGAACAGAGACATGACTTTACAACAATATTTCAGCAACACATTCAGAATTGATGGCAAGGAAATATTTGTGATAAAGGAAATTCCCATCAGACTCTTATTATATGACTATGGCTATGACAGCAAGATTATTATGGGATATTGATAATGGAAGAATGGCTACTGAAATTACTGGACTTAACAGGATTATTGAAGATGGAAGATGGAATTAACATTGATAATGGAAGAATGGCTATTGAAATTATTGGACCTAACAGATTTGATGAGATGGATTAATCGACATGTTTATTTGGAGAAAAATTGATAGATATATTTCTCAAGGAATTGAAACCTCTCTTTGACTTTTTGTGGAAAGAATAAAGTAATGTTTATGAGATTTGATGATTAATTAAGATAACTACTGGAGGAAAGTGATTTTGTAATATAATTTAAGAGACAGGTTTGTTATATATTGTAGACCTAGAACTGATCTGCGACAAATTGGAAGTCAACATTTTATTTTATTGTTTAATTATTTTTGTTTTGTTTTGTTTTGTTTTTGAAAATTTGAATAAAAATTAATGATAAAAAAAAAGTTTGAATTGGATACTTTCTCATTAGCCAACAAAATCAAATTTCTCCTGCAAGGGCTCTATATTGGCTATTCTGGATCTAAAGCTTTAGTGATGTTTGGAACCTCTATGCCACAAACAACTGTTCCTTGTGTTTAGGGTTGCCAGGTATCCAGTGGTGAGAATTTCCAGGGTGTACCCAGGCTCAGTTTCCTTTGGAAGGAGGTCACAGGAGATGTGTGGTGCTTTTTAAATTAATGTTTGCTTTTCTTTACAAATATATAGGTGGAAGTTCACAGCTTAAACTACTACTGCTTGCTGCCCTGGGCTCTTGCTGGGAGGAAGGGTGGGATATAAATCTAATAAATAAACAAACAAATAAATAAAATGCACCAGAAGATACAGTTTCCCCATCAGAAATGTGTGTGTGTGAATACAGCACTTGCAAAAATCTAAAGAAGACCCCAGCTATGACCTTTTCTCATGCTGACTCAGCTGCAACTAACTGCATCTTGCATTTTAACAGACACTGAATTCCACATTCCACCATTAGAAAGAGGGAAGGGCAATCTAAACCCAAAGATTGGGCAGGCTTGAGGGCCCTGGATATTGCCAAAGGATATTGGGTGCTGCTGCTGCCAATCCTAGAGCACTTTCCTCCACTTTAGGCTTCTGCACCATCCTCTCCTTGGCTGAGATTAATTGGCCATGGTTATCTATGCTCCTGTAATCTCCAGGGTGGACTGCTATGTTGCATTGTATGTGAAGCTGCCTTTAATGATAGTTTGGAAACTACAGTTAGTTCAGAATATAGTCACAAGTGCAGGGGAAAAGGTACTTATGGAGAAAGACAGTCCAGTGTAGGTCCTAAACCCTGTGCACAGCTCCATGCATGGCACTTTGAAAGCCTTGACAATCAGCTGATGTTTGGGACTTGCAAATCACAGTGCCTTTGCCCACACTGTTTGATTTTAAACTGCATAGGCAAAAGGACGTCACCTGACATGATTGTGACATCAGGCAATTGACAGGTGGGTAGCCACTCCTACCTGTCAAACTTGGCTAGCCAGATCCAGTTCCACATGCCTGCACTAGAGACTGTTAATTGAAACAGGATTATATTTTGCTCATCCTCAAACAGCTGTGTTGTCTCCTAGGCTGTGAGCGCACTAGTTACCTACAGCAAAGCATTTCCATTGGTCACACCACAAGGGGCAACAGGTTGATCTGCCGATCAGTCACAAAATCTGTTTGAAGCTGATTTTAAAAATGCACTCGAGCTGATCCCACCAAGTTTTTCTGTAGGAAGGGGTGGGGGTTTGACTAGCATCATGTGCTCCGTTTTCATTAAAGAGCTCAGTTCAAAGTGCTGTTGCTTGAACAGTTTAGGACCCACATTGGGCTGTCTGACCCCAAAGCAGTCTGCCCAGTCACCTCATCCAGGCGCTCCCCCTTTTCTGAGGCATGGTGGGAGGTGACCTGAGAGAGGCCCGACTTTGTTAAAACACCAGTAGTGTAGTGACAAACTCAGAAGTGCAGGGTCCCTTCATGATAGTCATGCCAAGCTCCCTCATAGCTACATCCCCTCATTCACTTGCTTGCTCTCCATCATCATTTCCACACTTCTCAGTCCTCCCCCATGTGCACCTTCTCTCAGAACAACAGATGTCCATAGGAGCCAATCAGCATGTAAGGGGAGTATGTCAGAGTGTGTTAGCTACTGAGAAAAGTCTTCTCAGTGGCTGGGTCACCTCCTTTCACTCTGATTGGTTCCAATCAGCAGGAAAGGATAAGGAACCATGAAAGAAGATTCTTCTCAGTGGCTAATACACTCTCCTTTCATGCTGATTGGCTCATAGGATGCTGGAGACATTGGGATCCTGCTCCCAAAAAAGTAAGAGGTCTAAGACCCCCCAAGACCCTGGACCACTATACCCCTGTAAAACACCCTACCTTTGGAATGCTCTTCCAGGGAAATTGACCTAGTGCCTACATTATTCTAATTTCAGTATTAGGCAAACTTATTTTAGTCTCCAAGTTGTTAAAGATTTTTTAAAACACTTTAATTAGGTCTTTTCTATTTATCTCTCTACCAAGGCCACCTTGTGAGAAGTACATGGGCCTTTTCTTCTTAACTACTGGAAATGCAGCATAGATGGTGGCTGCTTTCACACTGCACTATATTCTGTTATTCTGACAATTTCTTATTTGGTAATTTGAGCATTAAATTTGATATTTCACACGATGTACAAGTTAGTTCTGGAATTCTAGTGGAATATAGTGCAAGTTTAGCACTATTTTTGTGATAAATAATACCAGAAATAATCTGCTTGCAAGCTTGGGAAACTAGAAAATCACAGGAGTTTTTCACTAGCTGCAGCCGCTCATATGACAGGCATCCCAGCATGCAGTGCATTCCTGCCCTTTATGCTTGCACTTTTTTTTTTGCCTGATGAAAATTGTACTGCTATTCCAGCGTAGGTGTGGGTAGCAGCAGCATTTCCCATACACACCCCTGTGTCTATACAACTAAAAAAATATATGTTAGATGCTAAAGGGAGAGGGGTTGCATGATGACAGGATGAGATCTTAGACTTACACAGTGGGGAACCACACTGTGCAGGTGTATAATGGGTGAGGAACAAAAACAAGACATTCATTGCAGCTGGGTGAAAGACAGTTGCGCAAAATGCCAGTATATCGGCTGAAAAAGCTACTGTTCCTTAATGCAATAAGTACTGCAGTGTGAAAGGAATTTTAGAAATCAAGACAGAAGCACTACTATTTTAATCCATTAAACTAACGCAATAAGCTCCATTTCTGAAAGCAGCCATAGTTTTCTGTGATAAGAACTCAGACATGCCTCTTTTAAATGCCAGGACTTTTAAATGCTGGAATCTTCCTTTTCTATCTGACTGTAAATCTGGTGTTTTGATAAGTCTTGATGTCCAGTTTCTCCCATGTGCTATTAAACCTAGAGCATCCTGTTTATGAAGGAACATCTAGACATGAAACCTTATTGTCAGTTGCTTTAAGCAGCAGAGCTCTTATATAATCCCATCTTCAGGTGCACATTCCAAAGGTTACCAATGCACAAAAAGTGATTGGCAGAAGTTGACATGAAGGCTATGATGTTGCTGCACAGAAAAGGCCTAATGAGACTTTCTTGGTTCTCTTAAGGGGAAAAGCCACACAACTGCCTATCAAAACTCAGGTGGGCACCGGAGTCCTGAAGATATGTGTCTGATGAGCTGTGCCAGAGAAGATTGGGGTTTTTAGTACTGAAAAAATTGTGAAGAGTATATGACATAAAGGTAGCTTCCAGATGACCTGCATTAAAACTGTTTTGTTTGCAGAGGGCTCTTTAGACAATGCTGACTATTTAATTAGCATTTAACTTGATTTGTTTGTAGGAATATTAGATGACATTGCATCAAGCAAGGGTTATCCTACGATTTCTAGTGCATTTCCCTGTCACTTTCCTTACTGCTAAAAGTCTGATCTTTCAGGAAGGTAGGATTGTTGCACAAGACCTCCCAATCAACTATAATTGCACAATCTGAATTTGGCAGTATGTGACTGAATCCCACTCGAAAATAGTAACAGTCTGGAAACGCCCTCATTTGTGATGATCTGACATTCAGATAGCATTAAAGGTCTATTCAAACCTTCAGTTTAGTTGTGTGTAAATGTACCTCTTTCTTGGGTCCCATGGGGCTCGTTGAAACGAATACTGCAAACACAATTACAATGTTTGTTTTATATATATATATATATATTTAAACAATAACTGAAAGGAACATAACACCATGTATGCCAACAGAATATATCATATATCTTCTTAACATAATAATTTCCAAAGTCCAATGCATTCAGCAAGACATAAATGAAGAAGTTGCTTGCAGAAAGTCCAGTAGAGAAAATTCGGAAATTTCCAAATTGCAAACTTCAAAGCCCTAATTCAAGGTGACAAGGGCCTAGTCCTTACTCCCTGGCATTAACAGCTCCTTTTCTCTTCAGCTTCCTCACGGTTTGTACTCAACTCCTTAATACAATCCTTCCATAAGGTTTCTCCACCCACTGGACCAAACCAATATAACCCATAGGGGTTACATAAACACTCAAGAGGCAGTAGGGGTGTGCTACCTAGTGTCACCCCTCATCCTCTCACCTTCATCCACTTTATAGCTCTCCATGAGTTGGAAGGTGAAGACCTGAAACAATCTCAGAACGCTGCAGAATCAAGGTTCTAAATCACACAGGAAGCCTCCATTATGAGAGAAAGCTTTCCACTTTCAGACCTTTGCCCTCAAAACTCTAGGAGGGCTGGGCAAAGGTAACGCATCAGAAGGAGCAGGGTTTGGCAGCACATCACTGCTCCCTCTCCCTCTGCGCCGACGAGGGGGATTGGGGGGCGTCGGCCTGGTGGGCGCCCTGGCCCGTGCCTTCTGGTGATCGCTGGCGTGGATCGGGGCGCTGCCTGTCATCCGTGGCTTGTACACAGAGGAGAGGAGGAGACAGAGGGGTGGAGGACTACGAAGCACTTTAACACTTTTACGTGGACTTGTTTGGGGGTGGGGGATTTTGCTCGAGTCCCAGGCGGGAGGGGGACATGTGCATATCGGAGAGGGCTCCTGTGGGGAGGGTGGGAGGCCACGATATTGAGAGGCTAGGTGGCAGATGCTGGAGGGGTGTGAGGAGCAGGCCAGGCCAGTTTCGGGGAACAAGGGATAGATGCATAATATCCATCCCCTGTTCTGGGCCTGCCCATCACCAGAAGACAACTGGGGGATGTACGACTCCATCCAACCTTCGGCTGCTGTTGTGTAACGCTAGGTCTGTGGTACAGAAAACATCGCTCATCCATGACATGATCGTGAATGAGAACGCAGACCTAATGTGTATTATGGAAACCTGGATGGATGAGGTCTCAGCTCCTGTGCTAGAGGCCATGTATCCAGCCGGTTTCCAGTATGCACAGCAGCCGAGGATTGGTAGGCGGGGAGGGGGAGTGGCAGTTATATACTGGGGGTCCTTGAGTTTTGCCAGACTCCCTCTCCACGAGACCAAGTTTGTTGACTGCATGTACTGGAGGTTGGGCCCTAAGGGCAGTTTAGGGATCCTGCTTGTGTACCGCCCACCCCGCTGCACAGCTGCCTCCCTGACCGAGGTGCTCCAGGTTGTCTCGGGCGTGTGGGTTCTCTCCCCCGACCTTTTGGTTTTGGGGGACTTTAACTTGCATGCTGAGGCAGCTCTCATAGGAGCTCCTTGGGATTTCATGGAAACCATGACTTCCTGGGAACTGCACCTTAGTAATTTTGGGCTCACCCATGTAGCCCGTCATGCTCTTGACCTTGTGTTTGTCTCGGGAGGGGGAGGAAGTGCTCTGAAAATGGGGGCTGTTTCTTCGAACCCCGTGTCATGGTCAGATCACTATATGGTGAACATGGACCTCTCATTGCCGCACACCCTCCTCAGGGGAAAGGGACCTATTAGGATGGTCCGTCCCAGACGCCTGATGGAGCCAAAGGGATTCCTGAATGCGCTGAGAGATTGGGAGCCATCAGAAGGTCACCCGGTTGAAACCTTGGTGACAAAGTGGAATAGGGAGATCACCAGGGCTATAGACCGGGTGGCTCCGAAACGTCCTCTCCCCCTGAATAGAACTCAGATTGCACCCTGGTATACACCACGCTTACGGGGTCTGAGGCAGGAGGTGAGACGACTAGAGCGCCGGTGGCGGAAATCTCGCTCCAAAGACGATCGGACACTGGTTAGAGCAGCAATAGCTGCCTATCAAGTGGCAACAAAGGCAACAAAGAAGGATTTCTTTGCTGCCTCTATTGCATCCGCAGTGTTGTCCCAGGAGGTTGTTCCAAGTGGTCCGAAGCCTGGTCAGTCCGGTTGCGCAGGAACCCTTGGAGCATTCTAAAGCCTCCTGTGACACATTTGCCAAACACTTTGCTGATAAAATCGAGCACCTGAAGAACACGATTCCGTACGCCATGGATACAGGAAGTGGGCCAGAGTCGGCCAGTTGCATCCCGGTCCGGTGGGATCGGTTTCAGCCTCTTCCCTCTGAGGAAGTGGACAAGGTGCTCTCTACTGTGAGGCCGACCACCTGTCTGTTTGACCCTTGCCCTACGTGGCTCATTGTGGGCTGCAAAGAGAGACTGAGCGAAGGGATCAAGGCAGTGGTAAATGCTTCCTTGGAAGAGGGTGCACTGCCATTAGCCCTTAAGGAGGAAGTAATCAAGCCCATTCTGAAAAAGTCCTCCTTGGATCCCCAAGAGTTGACCAACTTTCGCACAGTCTCTAATCTACCATTTTTGGGCAAGGTGATCGAGCAAGTGGTGGCCACACAGCTACAGACACACTTGGATAAAGCAGATTATTTAGATCCATTCCAATCAGGCTTCAGGACTGGACATGGAACTGAAACAGCCTTGGTCGCTCTGGTGGATGATTTGAGGAGGGCGTTGGATAAGGGAGAACATGCCTTCCTCGTCCTCCTGGATCTCTCAGTGGCTTTCGATACCGTTGACCACGGTATCCTCTTGGATCACCTGGAGGGAACGGGAATAGGGGGCACTGTCTTACGGTGGTTCCGTTCCTACCTCTCAGACAGGCACCAACGGGTGGCATTGGGAGATGTGGTTTCAGACCCTTGGCCTCTCAATTGTGGTGTGCCACAGGGTTCTATCCTCTCTCCCATGCTATTTAACATCTATGTAAAGCCGCTGGGGGCCATCATCAGGAGATTTGGGTTGCAGTGTCACCAATATGCGGATGACACTCAGCTCTATCTCTCATTTAAGTCCTCACCAGAGTTGGCTGTGGATACCATTTCCAAGTGCCTGGAGTCCGTAAGTGAATGGATGGGAGGTAATAGGCTGAAACTGAACCTCGACAAGACCGAGGTACTGCTTGTGGGAGACAAGAGGAGGTTGGGTGATATTGACCTGGTGTTAAATGGGGTAAGATTGCCCCTAAAGGACCAGGTTCGCAGCCTCGGGGTCATTCTTGACTCCCAGCTGTCCATGGAGGCTCAGGTTTTAGCAGTGAGCCGAGCAGCTTGGTATCAATTACATCTAATACAGAGGCTGCGTCCCTACCTTCCTGTCCATCTGCTCCCACGGGTGGTACATGCCCTGGTCTCCTCTCGCTTAGACTACTGTAATGCGCTCTATGTTGGGTTACCCTTGAGGACGGTCTGGAAACTACAGCTGGTACAGAATGCGGCGGCACAGTTGCTTAAGAACAGCCGCCGCCGTGATCATATCACTCCAGTGCTAGAAGATCTGCACTGGTTACCAGTTGTTTACCAGGCCCAGTTCAAGGTTTGGTGTTAACCTTTAAAGCCCTACATGGTTTCAGTCCAGTTTATCTAAAGGAGCGCCTCTAGCATCATCAAATATGCCGCCTGACGAGATCAGCCTCACAAGACCTTCTCTCGGTCCCGCCAGTTAAAACAGCTAGGCTGGTGCGGACCAGAGAGAGGGCATTTTCGATTGTGGCCCCCACCCTCTGGAATTCTCTGCCATGTGACCTTCGCCATGGCCCCTCCCTGGTAGGTTTCCGCCGAGAATTGAAAACCTGGCTGTTTAGGCAGGCCTACGGGACTTTTGGGTAATTTAGTTTTATTCTGTAAATATGTGGGTGGGTTTAGATTAAGTAGAATCTGATGTTGTATTTGTATTTATACAAATATGTTATATTATATATGTTATATGTTAATTTTCTGTACGTCGCCTAGAGTGGCCGTTAACTCGGCCAGATAGGCGACTTAGAAATAAAATTTTATTATATTATTATATATGTAGTTAAACTAAATGCCCAAATAGGGCTTAGCACTAAGATCGGTGAGATGTATTCCCAGATAAGTATTCATAGGGTGCAGGCATGTAGCCTGAACCTATGCATGGTTATTCAGAAGGAAATACCACTAAGGAGAGTGGGGCTCACAACCAAATAAAAGAGTGCACAGAACTGCAGCAATGCAGGTCAATCAATCCTATCTATGTTTGCTCAGATGTAACTCCCACAGATCTTCCAAGAAAGTGTGCAATGTGATTTCAGCCTTACTTTCAACACAAGTAACTTCAATCCCATTTATATTACTGAGATTTTGTTATGACCTTTGGCTCATCAGTTTTAAAAAAACCACTTCTCAGCTACATGTTGGCCACCCTGGGCTCCTGCTGGGAGGAGCGGCAGGATATAAATCTGACAAAATAAATAAAATAAATACAGTTAGACATTTTTCAAACTGCTGATTCAAATCCTTTTGTATTAATGCTTGCCTTGGCAGTGACCACTTTAAACAACTTAATGTGAATGAAGAAATAATGTCAACTTGCTTGGCTCTGTTGTAGAAAATTATTGCCTCTCTCTTTCTCTCTCTCTCTCTCTCTCTCTCTCTCTCTCATAGTCTTGGAGTGTATTGTTCTTTGTGATAAGACAGTGGTTCTCAAACATCACAGTTTTACAGCCATCTTTAAAATTGCTGGTGGTCTCTACAGACCACTAAATAAATGTTTTCTTCTGCTTCAGTGCCACCATCATAGTCCAATCCTGTGCCATATTATGAAAATCACAGGCCCTGGGCTGGGGCACTGAGAAGGTCTCATTTAACAGGTACCTGTTTAGGGAAACACCAGTGCTATATTATAAAAATCATGGGCAGCCTCTACTACTTATAGAAATATGCAGAGACACTCAGCATCTGAGCTGCATGTGTGCCAGTGTGTGTATTTACTAAGTAGCAAGCTTTCACCCTGCATTTAGATCACTGAGACTTAAGACTTAGTAAAATAAAAGCTACTTTATTTACAGAAATACATAGTAGATAGGGAAGCCATACCTAGTTCTAACTAACTAACTAAGTTGGAGGTGCAATGCCCAGACTTGGGTATTGCCATCACGGCTCAGGAGAGAGAGCAAAGACCAAGGGCTGGTTCACACGGGAGCTTAACTTCATAATAAATATGTACCTTTTGCCATTGCAATAGCTTTGGAAGGTTTACACTCCCCAGCTTCCAATACGTTTATTTTTACTTTCAATTCACATGGCATTCCTCTGGAAAGGGTAGTATGCTGTTTCCTTGTCGCCCTGCCCCCAAATCTGCATGTTTACTCCCTCTGGAGTATTGCCAATGGAGATGGGGAGGGGTTTTTTTTCATTGCTGGTTGCACACTGAAGAGGGAAGAGCGTGGGGGGAAACCATCCTTTTCAAAGTATTTATGAAATGCAATTTTTAGTGGAAGCATGTGTGTGTGCACGCGTGCATGTGTGCCTTCTGTAGCCTCAAGTGACTACCCGGTCCTTATTTTCTCGGAAGTAAGCCTCAATGGTGCTTACCCTCCTCTCAGGGCTCATCACTGATAATCATAGAGAGGTTTCTCCTGACAGATAGACAGTTGAAGTTGTTAGTTTTTATGCACTCTGGGCTCCCCCAAAGTCATTACTACCCTTCTCACTCTCTCCCCCATGTTGCTACTTCTACATAGAGAGATCTCTTACATGTTTACTCCCTTCCAAGTATCCATTTTGCTATTGAAGAGGGGAAGGGTGTTTTTTTTGGTTAATGTCATTGTTTCTTGTCAATTACACGCCTCTCTGAAGGGGGAAATTGACATGAAAGGTAGGAGCAGTGAGTGAAAGCAAAGTAGGGCAGCTTTACAGGCGGCAGAGAGACAGGGAGCCTTCTTTCATTCCTGCTTCTGATAGTGAACTGGGGTATTCCTCTCACATTTGTTTTTGTTTTTTAATCTACTATTTTGCGATCAAATATAAAATCAAATGTTAAATGAATAATATTTCCACAATGGCAATTTTGCAATATTACACCAACAAAGTTTAGAGGAGGTTTTTAACTGAGCTTCCTTGGGCTGAAAAGCCTCTCTTTTCCTGCCCAACAGCTAATGGGGATGGGAGGGGGAGCTAAAGATCAGGGAACGTAAGGAAGGGGAATTCAGGCTCTCTCCCTCCCTCCCTCCCTCCCTCCCTCTCCCTCTCCCTGTGTGGGTGTGGGTGTGAGCACACGCACTATATGTTGTGTTCTTTTCCTCCCAGCCTGAAACAGCCCAGACGTTTATTTTGCTTGCACTTGGAGGGGCATTAACGTTGCCCTTTTGCACACCCACAAACCTGCATTAACGTTAAGGGGGGAGAGTGAAGGGGTGGAAAGGAAGGCTAGAGCAGTGGAAGTGGCCGGCTTAGCAGACGGAAATGAAATGGAGTTGATGGGGAGTTTAGTGAGTGGAGAAAGGGGAGTATGTGCAAGTTATGATCCACACACCTCCAGCAAGAAACATCGGAATAAGGCAACTACTTGAGCGGGATGCAGCGAAGCAGAGACTTTTTTTCCTTACTATTCGGATTTTCAGTGGATTGGTTTGATTCACATTTAAAGGAAAATGCAGCAGCTCGCCTTCCCTTTCCCAAAAACATCATGTGATCGCTGCAAATTAAAAGGGAATGCAGCCAGCCATGATCTCACATTAAATTGCTGTGTGAACAAGCTCAAAGAGGTCTCCTCTTTCCTTTGACAGTTGAAGAAAAAGACAAAGGAAGGAAGGGGCAGATAAGCTTTCCTGAGCATATCAGTTTACAAAGGAAGGAAGTTAGGTAGAGAAGGGGACAGGTAAAGGTAGGCAAGCCTAGCCAGCTGGAGGACCCTAACTCTATCGTCCCTTTGGAATGCAAACAAAAGAACCCAAACAGGAGTTGCTCTTGCCCCACTTGCAACAGTTAGTGTGTTTGAGAAATCAAGCCCTGGTCAAAACAGACTTGATCTCCTTGTCAGAAAACATAAAATGAGCACAGGGCCAAACAAACAAACAAACATGTTCTGCAGCCTTTCAACAGACCACTTAAATAGAATTTGGACCACTGCTTGAGAACATCTGCATTATTATTATTATTGAGACTGCTGCTACTGTCATTGTTGCCTCCAAGTCAACTACGACTTATGGCAACCGTATGAATCAGTGACCTCCAAGAGCATCTGTCATGAACCACCCTGTTCAGATCTTGTAAGTTCAGGTCTGCGGCTTCCTTTATGGAATCAATCCATCTCTTGTTTGGTCTTCCTCTTTTTCTACCCCCTTCTGTTTTTCCCAGCATTATTGTCTTTTCTAGTGAATCATGTCTTCTCATGATGTGTCCAAAGTATAATAACCTCAGTTTCATCATAAGAACATAAGAATATAAGAAGAGCCTGCTGGATCAGGCCAGTGGCCCATCTAGTCCAGCATCCTGTTCTCACAGTGGCCAACCAGGTGCTTGGGCGAAGCGCGCAAGCAGGACCCGAGTGCAAGAACACTTTTCCCTCCTGAGGCTTCCGGCAACTGGTTTTCAGAAGCATGCTGCCTCTGACTAGGGTGGCACAGCACAGCCATCACGGCTAGTAGCCATTGATAGCCCTGTCCTCCATGAATTTGTCTAATCTTCTTTTAAAGCCGTCCAAGCTGGTGGCCATTACTGCATCTTGTGGGAGCAAATTCCATAGTTTAACTATGCGCTGAGTAAAGAAGTACTTCCTTTTGTCTGTCCTGAATCTTCCAACATTCAGCTTCTTTGAATGTCCATGAGTTCTAGTATTATGAGAGAGGGAGAAGAACTTTTCTCTATCCACTTTCTCAATGCCATGCATAATTTTATACACTTCTATCATGTCTCCTCTGACCCGCCTTTTCTCTAAACTAAAAAGCCCCAAATGCTGCAACCTTTCCTCGTAAGGGAGTCGCTCCATCCCCTTGATCATTCTGGTTGCCCTCTTCTGAACCTTTTCCAACTCTATAATATCCTTTTTGAGATGAGGCGACCAGAACTGTACACAGTATTCCAAATGTGGCCGCACCATAGATTTATACAACGGCATTATGATATCGGCTGTTTTATTTTCAATACCTTTCCTAATTATCGCTAGCATGGAATTTGCCTTTTTCACAGCTGCCGCACACTGGGTCGACATTTTCATCGTGCTGTCCACTACAACCCCGAGGTCTCTCTCTGGTCGGTCACCGCCAGTTCAGACCCCATGAGCGTATATGTGAAATTAAGATTTTTTGCTCCAATATGCATAATTTTACACTTGTTTATATTGAATTGCATTTGCCATTTTTCCGCCCATTCACTCAGTTTGGAGAGATCTTTTTGGAGCTCTTCACAATCCCTTTTTGTTTTAACAACCCTGAACAATTTAGTGTCGTCAGCAAACTTGGCCACTTCACTGCTCACTCCTAATTCTAGGTCATTAATGAACAAGTTGAAAAGTGCAGGTCCCAATACCGATCCTTGAGGGACTCCACTTTCTACAGCCCTCCATTGGGAGAACTGTCCGTTTATTCCTACTCTCTGCTTTCTGCTTCTTAACCAATTCCTTATCCGCAAGAGGACCTCTCCTCTTATTCCATGACTGCTAAGCTTCCTCAGAAGTCTTTGGTGAGGTACCTTGTCAAACGCTTTTTGAAAGTCTAACTACACTATGTCCACTGGATCACCTCTATCTATATGCTTGTTGACACTCTCAAAGAATTCTAATAGGTTACTGAGACAGGACTTTCCCTTGCAGAAGCCATGCTGGCTCTGCTTCAGCAAGGCTTGTTCTTCTATGTGCTTAGTTAATCTAGCTTTAATAATACTTTCTACCAGTTTTCCAGGGACAGAAGTTAAGCTAACTGGCCTGTAATTTCCGGGATCCACTCTGGATCCCTTTTTGAAGATTGGCGTTACATTTGCCACTTTCCAGTCCTCAGGCACAGAGGAGGACCCGAGGGACAAGTTACATATTTTAGTTAGCAGATCAGCAATTTCACCTTTGAGTTCTTTGAGAACTCTCGGGTAGATGCCATCCGGGCCTGGTGATTTGTCAGTTTTTATATTGTCCATTAAGCCTAGAACTTCCTCTCTCGTTACCATTATTTGTCTTAGTTCCTCAGAATCCCTTCCTGCAAATGTTAGTTCAGGTTCAGGGATCTGCCCTATATCTTCCACTGTGAAGACAGATGCAAAGAATTCATTTAGCTTCTCTGCAATCTCCTTATTGTTCTTTAGTACACCTTTGACTCCCTTATCATCCAAGGGTCCAATCGCCTCCCTAGATGGTCTCCTGCTTTGAATGTATTTATAGAATTTTTTGTTGTTGGTTTTTATGTTCTTAGCAATGTGCTCCTCAAATTCTTTTTTAGCATCCCTTATTGTCTTCTTGCATTTCTTTTGCCAGAGTTTGTGTTCTTGTTTATTTTCTTCATTCGGACAAGACTTCCATTTTCTGAAGGAAGACTTTTTGCCTCTAAGAGCTTCCTTGACTTTGCTTGTTAACCATGCTGGCATCTTCTTGGCCCTGGCGGTACCTTTTCTGATCTGCGGTATGCACTCCAGTTGAGCTTCTAATATAGTGTTTTTAAACAACTTCCAAGCATTTTCGAGTGATGTGACCCTCTGGACTTTGTTTTTCAGCTTTCTTTTTACCAATCCCCTCATTTTTGTGAAGTTTCCTCTTTTGAAGTCAAATGTGACCGTGTTGGATTTTCTTGGCAATTGGCCATTTACATGTATGTTTAATTTAATAGCACTGTGGTCACTGCTCCCAATCGGTTCAACAACACTTACATCTCGCACCAGGTCCCGGTCCCCACTGAGGATTAAGTCCAGGGTTGCCGTCCCTCTGGTCGGTTCCATGACCAACTGGTCTAGGGAATAGTTATTTAGAATATCTAGAAACTTTGCTTCTTTGTCATGACTGGAACACATATGCGGCCAGTCTACGTCCGGGTAGTTGAAGTCACCCATTACTACCACATTTCCTAGTTTGGATGCTTCCTCAATTTCATATCTCATCTCAAGGTCTCCCTGAGCATTTTGATCAGGGGAACGATAGATCATTCCCAGTATTAAGTCCCTCCTGGGGCATGGTATCACCACCCACAACGATTCTGTGGAGGAGTCTGCCTCTTTTGGGGTTTCGAGTTTGCTGGATTCAATGCCTTCTTTCACGTATAGAGCGACTCCGCCACCAATACGTCCTTCCCTGTCCTTCCGATATAGTTTATATCCAGGGATAACCGTATCCCACTGGTTTTCTCCATTCCACCAGGTCTATGTTATGCTCACTATATCAATGCTCTCCTCTAAGACCAAGCACTCCAGTTCTCCCATCTTGGTTCAGAGGCTCCTAGCATTAGCGTACAGGCACTTGTAAGCAGTGTCTCTCTTCAAGTGTCTTTGGCACTTGTGGTTTGGCCTGTGGTAATTTTGCTCTTCTGAATTGATATCCTGTGCCCCTGCTCTCACAATGCCTACTTCTAGGCCTACCCCTTTTAAAATTTCATCATTTCTTTGGTTTTTATCCCAGGGGGGAGGTTTATTCCGAACCGGACCTTTTAGCTTCTAGTGACAGTTCTGGTTTAATTTGTTCTAACACCCAATTATTTGTCTTTTTTTCGCAGTTCTTGGAATCCGCAATGCTCTTCTCCAACACTACATTTCAAATGAGTTGATTTTTCTCTTATCAGCTTTTTTCACTGTCCAACTTTCACATCCATACATAGAGATCGGGAATACCATGGTCTGAATGATCCTGACTTTAGTGTGCAGTGATACATCTTTGCATTTGAGGACCTTTTCTAGTTCTCTCACAGCTGCCCTCCCCAGTCCTAGCCTTCTTCTGATTTCTTGACTATTGTCTCCATTTTGGTTAATGACTGTGCCAAGGTATTGATAGTTCAATGTCCTCATTGTCAACCGTAAAGTTGCTGCTGCTAGTACTACTACTATATTAGACCAGCCTTTCATACCAAAACCACACAGGGTGGCAATATGACAAAGCATGGAAAAATATTTAACCAGCAGAACTCTGTTAAAGAAAGCACCTCTTTTATCACATTCAAGTCAATGTGTTTATAAATATTAAGCATCTTTATTATTTTGTGGACCATTTATGCCAGTGATTAGCTCTCCCATCTGATTTTATACATGGGTTTTGAACCCGGATGTCTCAAGTCTCAAATATCCTGTCTCTGGGATTTGAGAGACCCTTCCCTAGGGATGGAAAGCTCCGTTGATTTTGGTTCTCTCGGTTTCTCATTTTTCCAGTCTTAAATTCAGCTCGCCACATTTCTGCAGTAATATGTGATTTTTTTTAAATCCTCATGAAAATTCTCAAGCATTTTAGTGCTAATTTCTTCTAAGAAACACATTTTATAGGCACTTTTGACTAATGTACACATTTTGCAAGATATTTCTCATCATATAATGCGTTTGTGTACATTACTTTCACTCATATATTCATTTTTATGCACACTTTCCCCTAAAATATGCATTTTTGTAAACATTGGTTGGTGAACTGCATTACAAAATTCAAAACAGTGCAAATTTCAAAGGATGGCTGTGTTTTAGTTCTTTTTTTTCCAATTAATTTTTATTTAAATTTTCAAAACCAAAACAATACAAAAAGAAAAAACACAAATCAATAACTAATACAATAAAAAAGAAGAAAAAATAAAAATATTGACTTCCGATTTGTCATAGTTCAGCTATAAATCTATAATATATAACAAGCCTGTCCCTAAATAGATTATAAAATCACCTTCCTCCAGCGGTTATCTTAGTTGGTTTCAAATCTCATTAGCATCATATCATTTTATTCTTCCACAAAAAGTCAAAGAGAAGTTTCCAATCCTTGAGATATATGACCATCAATTTTTTTTCTAGATAAACATGTCAATTAATCCAACTCATCAAGTCTACTAAGTCCAGTAATTTCAAATCGCTCTTCTTCCATTATCCATATTGGTTCCATCTTCCATCTTCCGTCTTTACGCACCTAATAATCTTGCTGTCATAGTCATATAATAAGAGTCTGATAGGAATTTCCTTTATCACAGATATTTCCTTGCCATCAATTCCGAACGTATCACTGAAGTATTGTTGCAAAGCCGCATCTCTGTTCCTCTTTTTTACATGATACACTAGCACATCTCTTGAAGATTTTTCCATTGACACAAAACAGGGATTTATTCTGTTAACTTTCTCCATTTCAAGTTCCATCAAGTCCTTCCAGTCCAGGAATTTTTTTGAACCAATAATATCTTTATCTCCAATCTCTTCAATTCCTTCAGGGACAGTGCTGAGTTCCAAACCGTAATATTTGTCTCCAGGATCCATCACAGCCAGGAAATCCAAATCTTTTTCCATATCCATATTTAATCCAATCTCCATAGTTTGAACCTTGGCTTTGATTTCTCTTTCATCCTTTTTTGGTTTTCCAGATCTATCTTTATTCTCCTTTCTCATAGATTCCTGAATTTCTTTCAGCTCCTGTCTCATTTCGTCAAATTCAATTCTCCACGCTTGACTATCATTTCTCAGTTCTTGTTTTATTGACTTAATCCCATCCATTATTTTCTGAAACATATCTAAAGATAAAGTCCCTTCTTGTACATCCATGATCTTCTTAATTGTCATTCTTAAAGCCAAAGGAACAAAACTCCTTCAATTTTCAATGTCCCAAGCAAAGAGCATTTTATTTCTTTATCCAGTTACAAAGGAGTTAATCTTTCAAACCAACTAGCGTCACACTCTAGACAGCCCTTATCTCTTATATGCCCAGAAGTGCAAAAACAGCTTTAGTTCACAGCATCCAAATAACTAGTAGCAGAGAGAATGAGCAGATTCATCAAAAAAAGTAGATCAGAAAAAATAGTCCCAGACATATATTACACAAAAGTCTTATAAATCAAAAAGATTTCTCTTTTCTCTTCCAATCAGAAACCCCCCATCTGTTGTAATCTTTATAATGCTATTTTCCATGTCAGCTTTTTGCAATAAGAAAAAAGATAGGCTATTTTTATATTCTTCCCCCTTAGTTCCGTGAGTAAAAAAAAAAGGAAAGTTTTGGCCTACCCAGGTTTTCTTAATTGCTGTTCCTTTGACAAATCTCTTTAACTGTATAGATAAGAAAGTGATAAGCATAGACAGGAGAATGCTTGCCTGTTAGTCCGTGTTTCTTTAAAGAAAAAAAAAGGATCACTTTTACAGCTGAGCTAGCTAAAAATCCTCGCTTTGTCCCAGGTGCTGGGAGACCTTCTTTCACAGACAATTCTGATGAATTCCAGTCTCCAACAATCACAACAAAGCTATGTGAGAAATCTCACATTTCTTCCTTATCCAGAAGAAATTATCCCCAGTCAAAAAAGACCCTTCTGACTGGATTTAAGGCTGAAAAAGTTTCATCCAAGACAGGAGCCCGTCTCAGAGGCTGCACAGGCGGAGGGATCCTCCTGGGAAGTCCACTGTGTTTTAGTTCTCATATCATTTTAGAAAGTGCAAATTCAATCGATTCAGCTTGAAATGCAAACTGAATCAAATTTCTCACCCATTTCTACTGACAGCTATGATGTAGAGGGCCCCCAACACCTGAAGGGCAGGAAGCAAACACCTTCCCCAGCCCCTGAAAACTCCAGGATCTTGATCTGCAACAGTTCAAGCTTTTCCAGGTCAGCCTGCAGCCCTGGGTCCAAAAGTCAGTCTTAATACCCTGGAAGGTGAACACTGGGGCAGGATCTTCCCTTTCCCCAGCTGCCCAAGGAACCCCCCAGCTCATAGCTACGCTATAAACTGTGCCATCAGGTGCTAACATGCACCCAAAGTCTGCCCTACCCGTGAACTGTAAATCATGAAAGTAGAGCCCCACTGCTTCTGAGCCCTCTTGTCTCCTGACTGTCCCTTCCAAGAAGGGGCTGAAGTGCTCCATGCAAGAATACAGCAGCCCCTAGGTAATGCTCTGCTGCATAGTTGACTTAAAGGGCAAAACTCAGCAGCTCAAAATCCACCGTGTGTAACAGCCGGCAATGCAGGCAGATTAGCTGTCACACTTGCCCATAAGGCATCACTGACTGACCCCACTTGTATGACGGATAGTGAATCAGGTAGACTTTGCCCACTGCCACTTTGGGCACTATACGGGGGGGCACTGAGAGAGCAGAGGTAGGGGATGATGGGAAGGGGCCAATAACCCTGCCCAACTGTATGTCTTCATCAATTGTCCCCTGGACCAGTGCGTCCATAGGATCCGGAAAACCGCATAATAAAGAAAAAACACATCATAAAATGAGTCTCCCCATAACTGGGCAGTCTGCAAGCAAGGTCCATAGCCCTCGAGCGTAGCTGGGAAGGGACACTTTTCTCGAGCAGCCTCTGCTGGGGGCTGCTTCCCACAGCAGGTTCGTATTCAGCAGTTATTAGATGGCATGGAGTTAAGCAATGTCATCTTCTAATGTCTGCAGATCAAATGACTCTTAAAAGCACAGGACTAGAGGCCTGTAAAAAAGGTGGGCACCTTATCTACAGACCAGTTTGTAAACTAGCTAAAGAGAAGATGCAAGCAAATGTGCAGCCTGCACGTGATTAATTCCATTATGTTTAAATAATTTACTCAGAGAAATATGAATTGGACCAATTCTATGCATACTTGCTTATGAGAAAATCCCTGAGTGTATCGTTACTTCTTCCCCTGGAAGGGTGCATGTGATTGCACACATACAGCAGAATCCTATGTGTGTTTACTCAGAATATCACAGATTAAATGGGTTTTAGGACAGAGGTTTATGGGACTTAACTGATGGAAAGGTTCATATATTCTTACCTGGGTTTTGAAGAACGTATTTGGGGGGGGGGGAGAAGCTTGACAGTGAAAAAAGGGGGGATGAGTTCCCTTTGCATTTTGGAGTTGAGGTAGTTTTGGAGGTGAGGTTGCAGCACTAACTGGGGTCCCTACTGGCTCCTGCCGCCTCCTTTCTGTCTCCAGCTGCCCCCCACCCTCCTCAAAAAGCCTCTGCTCTTTGTAATTACATTGCATTGCTCCAATCCAAATGGCCACTACGTTATGACAGAGCATCTTTCTAGGTTATTCTGCAAAAGAAGTGGCGGCCACAGGCAGCAGGAGGGTGAAATTTAAAAGAGGATTAAATTTAAAAGAGGATTAGACAAATTCATGGAGCACAGGGCTATCAATGGCTACTAGCCATGATGGCTGTGCTCTGCCACCCTAGTCAGAGGCAGTATGCTTCTGAAAACCAGTTGCCGGAAGCCTCAGGAGAGGAGAGTGTTCTTGCACTCGGGTCCTGCTTGCGGGCTTCCCCCAGGCACCTGGTTGGCCACTGTGAGAACAGGATGCTGGACTAGATGGGCCACTGGCCTGATCCAGCAGGTTCTACTTATGTTCTTATGTTCTTATGTATCTCCCACACCATTGGTGGCAATTAGGAGCTGAGCAGTTGCTTGCTTCCTATGGAATTATAGCACCATTTCCACTGGGCAAGACCCCTCAAGAGAGACAGGGAGAGGTTGGGGGGGGTCCAAGTGGCAGCAAGCACTGGAGGGGATATAAGCTCTTTCAGGACTTTCTGGAGTGTGTGAGGCCCAGCAAATATCCCAGTGAGCTGGATGCGAATACCAGGTCCGAGAGAGAGCAAGAGAGAGGGAGAGCACAGAAATTGAAAGTTAGATATAACTGCCAGCAGGGTTGGATCTCACACTACCTCTTGTTTTAGAAGTTAACACTAATTTTAAGAAATGGTAAGGAACCCATCTCTTGCGCTTTCTGTAGCAAATGAAAGAGGCAGAGAGAAAGAAAGAAAAGAAGAATGGCTGTTGTATAGTGAGGTCTTGTTTAAACCAGAACCCATTGGTTACCTTCTGAACCTTGTTCTGAATGATGGAGCTCAGCCCAGAAAATGTCATAAAGCAACAATGATTAATTTGTGTGTCATTTTCCCACACTGGTGTGCCCAAGCAGCTCTCAAGAAACCACAATGCATATCAAAGGTTAATTACAATTCATTTGCAATCGTCATATGTATAGTTTATACCTTGCTTTTCTACATTAACATGTCCTTCAAGCAGCTTATATGTTTTATATAGGAAACAGATCAAAAGGAAACAATGGATTAAAGGAAAGAAAAAACAAAGATCAGGCATGGAATTGTTTACCGCAGTAATAAAAGCTGCTGCACGGTAAGGCACACTGAGAGACCTGAGCTTAAGAATGTCAATTGAAACAGTCCTGCTTTTAGCATTCTTCTAAATGAGCCAATGAAGGGGTGAGGAATCATAGGAGCATAGGAAGCTGCCTTATACTGAGTCAGACCATTGGTCCATCTATCTCAGTATTGTCTACACTGACTGGCAGCAGCTCTCCAGGATTTCAAACAGCATTCTCTCTCAGTCCTACCTAGAGATGCCAGGATTGAACCTGGACCTTCTGCATGCAAAGCAAATACTCTATGACCAAGCCTGGCCGTTCCCCTAAATCCCTCTTCTGTGATTTCAATTTCTAGTCATTCCCAAGGTCCCAGGTCTATGAGTGCCACTACTTAATGTAGCCAAAACAGCACCACCCATGCATAAGAAGGTGACATTAACAGACTTGGGGAAACCCTAAGATTTGCAGAAGTACACAAAAACTTACGGGGAGGGGAACTAAAGGGGGGAGAGGGAACCCAACCTCCCCCCAACGAATACTGAGCATGCTGAGTGGGTATGGAATGCTGACTTGACTGTTGGTGGGGAGAGGAAAACTAGGTCAGGGAGATGGAGTGGAATGGACTGGCTGGAACCCTGAAGAGGGAGCATTCCACACTGCAACATTTTGTTGCAGAAAAACAACACCCATAAAACAATATGCAGATTGATTAAAATACAAAGTGTGTTTAATTAACTGGGAGAGCATCTCTGAGTATGTGCCAAGTAAACATCCAAAGCATTTTAGGATTTGGATAAAGACAGCTGGCAGGGTGACTGCCATGCAGCCTTGATCCATCAAAGCCTCTCATTTTAAAAGTTAAGTTCTGTGCATAGTCTAACAGCTTGCAATTTATGGCTGCAGTTTTGTGCATGGGAGTAAGTCCCACTGAGCCCAATAAGATTTACTTCTGATCTGAATCAACATGCATAGGTGTGGGTACCACATTTGTCCATGCTCTGCTAACCTCCCATCTGGACTACCGTAATGTGCTAAATGTTCAGCTGCCCTTGAAGGCAGTCTGGAGGCTGCAGCTAATCTGGGACCATGATGGGACCATGTGACACCACGGATCCTGAAAATGCTGCAATGGCTGCCAGTGAACTGCTGGACCAAATTCATGGTGTTGATAATAGTATATAAAGTCCTAAATGGCTTGGGACCCAAGTACCAAAAAGAGTACATTCCCCAATATTAGCCATCTGGGAACCTTCAATTGGCAGGTGGTGCCTTGTTGGTGGTGCCGTCACTAGGGGCTGTCTGCTTGGTGTTGACCTGTGACAAGGCCTTTTCAGTGACAGTTCCCCATTTGTGGAATGCCCTCTCTGGTGAGGTGCATCTGCCTCACTCATTATTTACTTTCAGTAAGAATGTTAAAACATAGCTGTTTACCCAGGCATTTGACAGCTGAAAGACACTGATCCTGGCAACCCTGAGATCACTGTTTGAGATAATGTTTTAAACTGTTTGTAGGATGCTTTTTAAAAAAATTGTTTTGTCATTGATGAGTTTGCTGTCCTTAGCTCCTTCAGGAGGAAGGGCAGGATATAAACTGAATGAATGAATGAATGAAATATCACTTCTTAAATGGTGCAATCTATTTTAGTTCAGTTTAGTATATTAATCATGTCTCATTATTTTTGAATCATACTGAACTGCATGAGACTTACTGCAACACAAGGCTTTGAGGATCAAGCAAAGAAAAGTACTTTAATCTTGCAAGGGCAGAACACAAAACCTAATTGTTCTGCCAGCAGGTGGCTTGTGCATTTAAGTTGGCTGTTTTTGGTAACTCTTAATGTGCAGCAGAAAGAAGTGAATATAATAATTACAGCTGTTAAGAAAAAGCTGTAGGAGAGACGTGGCAAATTGACTGAAAATACATAACAAACCCAGTGTTATCACTGACACTTTTTTAGGTGAAATAAAAACCCTGCTGCTTTTGATATGATACATGGCTCCTGTCCTGAACACATGGATGACAAATGTTAGACTAAAACATGTTAAATAGGAAAGTGGGACACCAAATAAAGGAATGAATGCTTTGCAGCAAACCAGAATTCAATGCAAAGAAATGATAGGAGCTTTCAATATTCTTTTCTGAAGAAAGGGACCAGATGGCTGCAGCTATTGAACAAGCTCTGATTCTGTCTCTGTTAGAAATCTAACAAACCCATAAGGTCAAAATAATACTCTTCTTCTTTGCTTCAGAAGTGGAACTAGGATTAGTCTATTAAAAACAGGTTGATTATTAAAAGAGTAAAGCACAACACACAATTGGCTATCAGATTTGATGCATTTTTTTCCTTACAGAAACTACTGTTTCATTTAACAAGATGCAGAAAGTCAGTTGCTGCAGCTTTCTCCATTGCTGCTTTTCAGCCTGTTAACAGATTGTTAAAGGCATAGAGCTATGGTCAGAAAAATAGTTGGCTATCTCAAACTCTCAGGCCTGAAAACCAGAGTTCAGATAGTCTGTGTCCCTTGGACCTAAAATGGATTCTTGCAGGATTGAGCCACATGAAGATTTTGCTTGTTGCTGTTGTATTTATTTGTCACCTTATACAAAACTAGGCAACTTACATTAACAATTAAAAATAACAATAAAATTTAGCAATAATACGCTACCCCCACCCCCAAATATAGCACTGAAATAGCAATAAACCTGATAAACATATTACCTCAAATGCCTGGGAGATGTTATTTATTTGTTTGCTTATTTATCCTTTATTAGATTTATATCCTGCCCTTCCTCCCAATAGGAGCCCAGGGCAGCATGAGATATGTATTAAACCTAATGCTGAAAGCATGGTGCATATGCTTAACAATCCTTGGAGAAGTTCAACATGGCTTGAGTTAATGATATTGTTGACTTGCATTGGGTGTGGTTGGACACTCCCTAGCCACATTGCAGAGTCTGGACGGGCACGTGTTTTGTGTCACACACACACAAAACCTGACAACCATAATTAGGACTCCCTGCCCTTGTCTTCTTAATTAGCCTGCCCTGTTTGAAATAAGTTTGTTTATGAGGTCATCTTTCAGGCCTGGGTCAAAGCAAGGCAGTAGAGATCTGACTTAAAACTGGACCAATATTGGTGCTTTCTTGAATATGCTGAATGTTTTGTTTTCAGAATAACAAATGGGTGCTGAGAGCTACTCTCAAGAGACTCCTGAATACGTTATGCCAGTGGCATGAGGGACAATCTGCGTCAGCTCCTTCCCGCGCTGCTAATGTAATGTGAACATTGTTGGGCTATAAGGGAGAAGGTAGTACATAGCTTCTCCTGACCCCAACATTGTCCCTGTTTCCAGGAGGGATGAAGCTGATGAGTGCAGGTTGCATAGGTATCCCAGGTTCATGTGCCTTGCCACCCCCATAATATAAGAAGGTGACCCCCCCACCTTGCACAGAACAGAGAGATGGAATAATGGGCCATACCAGTTCAGAATGGAAGTGAGGGATTGCACTTTTCAATGCTATCACAGTTTTTTTTAAAAAAAACAATCACAAACTCCTGGCATTTAGAAAACTAGCACATCAGGAAGAAAGGTTTAATTAAGCTCACTCCTGCTAGTGTACTACATGTAGAAGGCTTTTTCCCTGAGATACCCAGAAATCTGCCACTTTGGTCTTCCAGCTCATTCAGTGCAACTTGTAAATTGGTTTTCAGTCAGTACAAATAATTAAGTATATAAGTCACTCTCCCAGTTTTTGTACTCATGAGTGCACACACATACAGACTTGCACATTATACATGTCATAGTTGATTTAGAGTAATCGTTTGTGGGATTTTCATATAATTGTTCCATAATGGTTCCAAACATCAGCTGTCATAGTTTTTGCAGGGTTTTTAATATTCTGCACTTCAACATTAAGAACTCTTAGAGGATCTTCTTAGATCATTTGTCAGGATTTACTGTGGAATTTTCATTATTTCTTGGGTGGATAATAGAAATGCAGACTTCTCTTCTAAGGGCTTTTCTTTGAAATTTACTAACAGTGTCTTATTTGGAGGATTATGCATGACTACATGGTACCTGTAGCATAATATGATCAAGCGTGTGCACTGAACAAGATACTTACATTTGTTTTATTCTGGATTCTAGGACACAAGGGTATTAAGGTGAAATGGCAGATGCAGCTGTTTCAAGCACTTCCCCCAAAAGACTCAAGCTAACAGGATATATATCATTTTCCAAAACTGAATTAATTTTTAAATCAGAGGATAAAAAAAAAATCCACATACACACTACCACATCACACTGTGTCAGATAATTACGATAAGAATGGGTATCTATCAAGAAGAAATCTGTAAGGAATGGATAATGGTTGAAAGCAACATACCTCTGAATACCTCATGCTGTGAAAAAGCTGTTGCCTTAGTGACTTAATTGTAGGTAACCCAGAGGTATCTGCCTGGTCGCTATGGGAAACAGGTTAAGAAAATAGCACATCAAGATCATCAAGAAACAGAATGGATCATCAGGCAGATAGTTTTATGTAGGGCCTACACAACTATATTCTTTCTCTCTTCTCCTCTCCTCCCTCTCTCTTTCTCTCTATGTATAGATAGATATGGAGGGAGAGATAGAATGTTGTAAACGTATTACCCTCTATGAAGAGTAATTTTAAAATCCTTTTGAAGTCTTATATCAAAAAATGTAAAACTATTCTCTGTGTTTAAGACTTGGATGAAATATGGTGATGGAAAACTAGAGGTGACCAAACTTTAATTTAATTGTTAAACCTTTCCAAGAAAAAGAAAAGAAAAGAACATCCCAGTTCCAGCTTTTCACAGGAGGCAAAATTCATTTGGACTGGATTTAGCCCAATAGCAGCAACAAGCTGAATTCTCATATTTTTCTTTACAAGGATTTGCTTCTCTTCCTCTTTAATTAATAAATATCTGGGCAGGTTCCCAGGGTGTGTTTTTTGTTTGCATGTTTGTTTTTTGTTTTTGTTTTTGTTTTTTTGCACAGAAATAAAAATTACTGCCATTTTAAGCTACTTGGGGAGCCACTCCTCTGTTGATGTTGCAATGTTTTTATAGGCACAGCTTTCTGCTTTAAGCAGATGGGCTCTCAGCTGAATTGGCTCACTTCAGAAAATCTCTCACCAGGAGTCCTCTTAAGCGGTGCCGAGACAGAATAGATGTTTTGAGGGCAACCTCTGCAGCAACCCTTTACAAGTCTTAAATGCACATATCCATGTGTTGTGGTACATGCAACCATCGTGTAGGCAGGGCCAAATTATTTGGTGGTTTGTTTTGAACCACAGTTCTATTCTATGTCTTGATTTTATTTTGTAAGCTACTCTGAGTGTCTTCATACAGAAAAGCAGACTATAACTAGATCAATAACATTTCTACATAAGTGTGCAAACGTTAAAGCCCCATCAGCACCTTACATTTAAAGCAGTATTATTTGACTTTAAACAGTCATGTCTTCCCCTGAAGAATCCTGGGAACCGGTGGCAGCTGGTGGCTCCATGTTAGTGGGGCAATAGAATCTGTTCCAGGTTTTAGTCTGAACTTTCAAGTACCTGTCCAAGGTTCCAAGGGATTGTTATTCCCCTCACAGAGCTATAATTTCCAGAGTTGCCTGGGAAGAAGGATTTATTGTTAAATGGGAATGAGAGTCTCCTCACAACTCTCAGCACCCCTTACAAACTACAGTTGCCAAGATTCTTTGGGAGAAGCTATGATTGCTTAAAGTGGTATGATACTGCTTTAAATGTATGGTGCAGATGAAGCTATATGCTGGCACAGATTGAGAGGTGGGGTCAATAATCTGTTGTTGTATTACAGGTGGGACCTTCCACTAAGTATTGTAGTGTAGGGTTCCAGAAGTCATGCCCATTTCCAGGATACTCCATTCTGTTCCTATTTCATTGCTGATGAGCATTCATTGCCACAGAGCATGCTCAATTCTCATTAGGTCTATTCTGTACATTATGGGAATCAGGCCTTTAGTGTTGTTGCAGCACTTGCCTTTTGGAATTCTCTCCCCTTAAATATTAGACAGGTGCAGCCTCTGTTGTCTTTTCGGTGCCTGTTGAAGACCTTCCTCTTTCAATAAGCTGTGTAAGTAGAGACCTTTATCCCAGTCTGCATCTGTATTAGAATTGTTTTTAAAATGTTTCTATTGTTTTATCGCTTGCTGTTTGCCACCCTGGGCTTCTTTGGAAGGAAGGGCAGGATATACCTATAATAATAATAATAATAGCAGCAGCAGTATTGGACAAAAAATTGGTTTCTCTCTCAGTTTCTGATGATTTTCCACTCTTAAGGACAGTTTGCCACTGACAGGGAATTTTGTAGTTCATTGGACTGGGGTGTCCTTGAGTAAAATCAAAGAACAGGTTTGCAGCAAAAAGGTAGGCCTTTATTGGATGACAAGCATATGCTTGGTCAGTCTCCCTCCTAGTGAGTGGAGAACTGCGATTTGGCACTGGTTGCCTGGGTTTTTTATACATTTCAGGACAAAGACTTTGGCATCTACCAATCAGGAGTTAATACATCAGAATGACATAGGCATTACAGTATTACACAGGCATTTGCACAGGTATTACATAGACACTGTACTTTCTGCATCATGTTCTGGTGAATTTGGCAATGTTCAGTACTTTACATAAAAGTACATTTTCGCCATGAGCTGAGTACTCCAGCTAATGAGCAAAGCAATTTAGCTATGCATTTTAGCTACTGAAATTCTTTCCACATTTTAGAGATATTGAGATGTTCAGCACAGTGTTCTATGTTATCTATTAGAGTTGAAACTGTGCCAAACAGCACAGAGGGAAAAAGACAGCTTTAAACAGAAAAGGAATCTGTCTGGCTACTAAACTTTAAAATTTTATAAACCTTTATAGCTTTATAAAAGAATATTTTTGCTTATTGTTTGTATATAGTAATTTCCCCATCACCACATTTCCATATCAGTTTGTGTCCTGATGAAAATTTGTCAGGATATTAGTGCACATTTCTCTTAATACACACATTTTACATGCAATTTGGCCTGTTGTACAATTTCTGCAAGCAATTTCCCCTAATATAATGACAATTAGTGAAAACAGCATACAAAATATGCATTACATTAGGGGAAATTGCTTTGCAAAAAAAGTATATATGTATATATTAGACAAAATTGCGTAGAAAGATGTGTGTTAGAAGAAATTTGCACTAAAATGTTGCTGAATTTTCATCAGGACTCATAAAATGATGTAGAAATGTGAAGAAGTGAATTTAAGAGCGAAAAAATGAGAAACAGAGAGAAACTGAAATTTACCAATTCGCCCATCCCTAATTGATATGATACCTTCCTCTTGAGCATGGACGATGCCACTTGGGCTACATAAAAATCTGCACTTGGAAAACTGAGTTTTGCTATTATGAAGGATATATGATATTTGTTAAAGGGGTTCTGTTAACTGATGCTTTACTTCTCAGAACAAAAGTGATGCCTTGTCAAAGGAAAGACTGTTACTTCCACATACTCACCCCCTGTTTTAATACCTGTGTTGGTAACATCTAAACCTGTTTAACAGCTGTTCTTACATCCTGGTGAAATCCAGGAGCTATAGTTTTGTGAGGGAGGCTAGCGGTCTCCACCAGAGACTTTTCAGTCCCCACACCAACCTACAATTCCCAGAATTCTTTATGGGAAGCCATAATCATGAAACAATATTAGAGAGCTGTAAGAATGGCATGTCATGCATTTTCTGTTAAAACCACAAAAATACTGTTCAGTATAAAACTAAGAATATTTGTCCTGTCACTATAAAACTGAATATTAGAGATCTGTTTTGTGTGTGGGTACAAGCTGTCTAAATGCTAGAGTGATTGGGTGAAAATGTATAAGTGACAGTGTTTAAAATATGGAAACAGAAGGGATATTTTTCCAGGCTGTTTCCAACTTTTTTTTTTAAAGCAGGAAAACACATCTATCTGGAGGCGTAAATGTTGTAGAAGATTCAAGTGTGTTGCCAGGCTGAGGTGCCTTTCAGGTACTTTTTGAAGATCCGTTGTGTGTTTTTAACATTAAGATGTCTTTAAGTTCCTATTTTAGGCTGCAATCTAATGCACATCTACTCAGAAAAGCTCCATTGGGTTCAATGGAATTTATTCTTAGGCAGCAGTGTAGTGACAAATTCAGAAGTGAAGGGTCCCTTCATGATAGTCATGCCACACACCCTCACAGCCACACCCCTTAACTTGCTTGCGTCCTTTCCTAAGTCCTTTTCCCACATGCCTTCTTCCACAACAGATGTTTCTAGTAGTCAATCAGAATGAAAGGTGAGAGTGTTAGCTACTGAAAAGAGTCTTCTCAGTGACTGATTCACCTAATTTCACTATGATTGGCTCCAATCAGCAAAGAAGAACAAGGAAACATGTTAGAAGATTTATTTCACTGGCCAACACATTCCCATTTCATGCTGATTGGCTCGTAGGACACTGGAGACATAGGAATCTGGCTGGGACCCTCCTCCCAAAAATGTAAGAGGTCTAAGACCCCCCAATACTCCAGATGCCTACACCCTTGCTCCCATGTAAGCATGTATTGGTTTGCAGCCTTAGCCACTGAATAGAGATAGTGATAGTACTTCTTGCTTGTCACACATCCAAGGTGGCAGCTATCACTAGTGGTTGCAGTGAACTTTGCCTTATATAGGTCCGTCTGACTCTCTCCAAGTCTTGCAGCCCCCTCCAATTCTCTTGCATCTCATTAGTTTTTAAAAACCAGCCAAGAGTCATGTGCTTCAATTATGCTGCCAGCATTTCCAAGTTGGGCTTCCTGGCTTCCTCTGTGTTTCAAAATGTGCAAAACATTGGAACATCCTCTCAATGGAACAGTGAAGCTAAACAAGAGTGTACAGTAGGGAAGGGGGAGAAATTTGATTCAGTTCACATTTAAAGCCAAATTTATCAAACTTGCATTCTCTGAAACAATATGAGAACCAAACACCGCCATCCTTCACAATTTGCACTTATCTGAATTTTGCGATGCAGTTCTCCCAATGCTCACAAAAATGTATTTGGGGAAAGTGTGTGTAAAAGGAATATATTAGTGAAAATAACATTATATTATGTATAAATATATTTAAATGCATTATATTAAAAGAAATTGTTTGCAAAATGTGTACGAAAGTCAAAATTGCATACAAAACTTGCACTAAAATGCTGAAGAATTTTCTTGAGGATTTGCAAATTGCTGCAGAAATGTGGAGAACTGAATTTACAACTGGAAAAATGAGAAACTGAGGGAACTGAAATGGATTGATCCTTCCATTCCTACTGCAGAGTACTGGTGGTGCAGCAATGGCAGCTCTTCCCCAGTTCACTTCTACCTCTGGCTAGAACTGGCATGAGACGGGGCGGTGCCCAGGGCCCGTGCTGACACTGATGAAGCTGCCCTGCCTGTGAGGAGCAAGGGGAACGGCAGGCCTTATTTACTGGGTTCCCCATATTCATGTGCATTTCTGTTGGCAAAAACAGTAACTCTTAAAAAAAAAAAGCCTAGAGGGAAGATATTAAGGCAGGAGGGCAAGGGCTAAAGAGAGGCATATCAGAATGGAGGTACATTTTTCCCTTTTTCTTTTTCATGATTAAGTGACTAGTCTACCATGACAGGAGAAAAGAAATGTCAGCTGTTTTTGATTCTCTATCCACGTTCCTGTTGTAGCTTTTGGGTATTGTATTTATGTAAAATATGCACAGGCTGCCGTTTAGGCTCAGACCCTCTCAAGTCAGCTTCCAATTTTAAAATTAATCACACATATAAATATGGATAATACATTTAAAAGATAAAACACCATAACAATAATATTAGCTAACAAGAAGAATCAGTAATAACACTGATATTCAGTGAGAAGCAAATGCAACACGAGGCAGGGTTTGGCTGCTCAGAATTTCTGTAGGCAGAGGAAGAAGTGGAGCCACTGGAGTCAGTAAGCCTATGAGGTATTCTAAGTAGAGGTTTTAACCTTTAAAGCAGAGGTGGTCCAAGGGCCAGATGCACCCCACACCCTGTTTAATATTATCTGGCCCCTGGGCATTTCTAAGGAATCTTCATTGCTGGGGTGATGAATAAAGTGGCTTCTCTGGACTGAAGCTGGCATAAAAGAAAAAAGCCCCATCCCAGAGGCTCTTTTTATTTATTTGTGGTATTTAGAATGCAATTAAAAACCTATACTACAATTAATGAATTAATTTAATCAGTTGTTAAATGCAATTAATGCATTAATTTATACTTGCTTGCGGTTTCCAGTTGCCTTCTCCCACCCTGTGGGTCAGTGGTTCTAGAGAAAAAAAAGGTTTCCCATCCCTACATTAATTGAGAGTGAGAAGTAGGGGAGGGTTATTTAATTTCCCCCCTGTATTATAATTCTGAAAAATGTAGAAGGGAGGAAGGGAATAAGGCCGTGGGCAGGTAATTTGATGATGATGTTTCGTTGTTGGTGATGGCAGCATTTTTACTTCCCAATCAACTGTGGCTCAGTAATGAAAGCCAATAACATTTGTATAAATGCACAATGCACAGTAAAGGTGCTTTCATAAGCAACAACATAAGAACAGCCTGCTGGATCAGTCCAGTGGCCCATCTAGTCCAGCATCCTGTTCTCCCAGTGTCCAGCCAGATGCCTATGGGAAGCCTACAAGGAAGACATGATCACAATAGCGCTCTCCCCTCCTGAAATTCCCAGAAACTGGTATTCAAAAGCATATTGCCTCCAAACATGAAGAGCGTTGCCATCATGGTTAGTAGCCATTGATAGCCTTATCCTCCATTAATTTGTCTAATTCTCTTTTAAAGCCTTGATAGTAATAATAGAAAGAAAGAGTGTGCATAGTTCTATCTACCATGTAGAGATGGCAGTATGAAACTATGTCAGGGCTCTTTTACCTATAAAAAATTGTTTTCATATTTGTACCACAAGCAGCAAATGAAAGGACCAGTAGGTATCACTGGGACAAAGTCTTCAAAATGCACTTGTAACTTGAACAAACATTTCTGTATTTAAAGGCAATGCCATGTCCATATCAGTTACCTCCAAAGTGCTGCCAGGAGAAACTAAAGTGTGTGAGGTGCTAAAAGTAGCTCCCTTTTATGTGATCCCCCATTATCTCATTACCATGAATTAATAAAACAATAACTTGAACTGAGTTGGGTGGTTGCTGAGTGATGCCAAACAGGTAATTGGGATCCATTTTCTCATGACTTTGCAGAGAGAAATGCCCAGCCACCCCAGAAAAAGATGATAAAATGGGATGGCATGATAACCTTGTGTGGTTATAGTGCCTGTACCTTAAGTCACATAAAGGTACCTGGATAAAATTTCCTTCCGAGTGTGGAACTTGCCCTTTAGCCACACTGAAGTCAATGAAGTTTTGCAACTGATTAATCTGGAAAAAAGTTAAGGTTACTGATGGGACTGCAAGAACAGACCAATAATTAGTGGCAGTTTCAATAGTTGGTTGTACTACGAGACCTTTCTATCCTGTCAAAGCATGTAGTTCATGTGACATTACCATTTGTGTGCTTTCCAAACATTCTAGAAATCAATGAGCCTGAGGAAGGAAGGCTCAATGCATTTTGGGGCCTGATGCAAAGGACAAAATGCCCCTCCCCCATTCCATATACAAAAGCCAAGAGGACTGCACTGGAATGTTCTATATTGTTTTAAATTTTTAGATTGTGTTTTAAATTGTATTTGTTTTTAGTTATTGTAAACCGCCCAGAGAGCTTTAGCTATGGGGTGGTATACAAGTTTAATAAATAAATAAATAAATAAATAAATGTTACTTCATCACCAATGATGGGTCACACCTGACTGCACCAGGCAAGGCAAGCCACCGGAAACACACTGTTGTGGCTGTTTCCTGCCCCTCAGCATCTGCTGCCAGGGGCAGCTGCCTCACTTTGCTTAATGATAGGGCCGGCCCAAAAACTGAGTCATACAGTCCTTTTTAAATCCCTTTGGAGATACCTATACTTCTGAAGGGTGTCCCTGAGAGGTCATCATTTCCTCCCTGGATTTAAGGGTAGTTTTTAAAGGCCATTTAAGCAAGAAACTCACATGGTCTCTTCTGTTAGAAGATGATCAAGGGGATGAGAATCAGTGGTGCAGAATCTCACCAAGCCACTTCATTAGAGATTAAATGCATCACAAAGCAAAAGTGAGAAGTCATTTATCCTTAGTTACCATGACGCAGGGCTGTCCATGGTAACCAGAAACAACTCATCCTTTTGCGATAATCTGAGTGACCCATGTTTGTTCCAGAAAGCCATATGGAACTGAACCACAGTAGGACTGAAAACAAGGATTCTGAGCAGGGGCCAGTTACACATAAAATAGAAAGAAAATACAACAGCAAAAGTCTCTGTTTACAGTTCAGTAAATTCCACTATGCTAATAATTGTTAGTTTATTAGGAACCTTTTTGGATGCTCAGTCTCTCTCCTTTTCTTACTTCTGCTTTCAAACACTGATCCTTTGATGCGTCTGTCCTGTTTTAAAGATAGAATTGAGCACAAATCTGGAGTGTAATTAATAGAAACATTATCTTTCTAGAATAGCTACAAAATTATATTTCACAAAGGTTGTTTGAAAAGTACATGTTTCAAGTAATCTTTTACAAAAAGTATGAGATTTCAGTTATTTTTTATGGTTTCTCTTTAACGGAGGTCTCTGGAGCAGAGATATAAAACAGGGATAGGGAACCTGTGGCCCTTCTAACCTGCTGTTGGACTCCAGCTCCTATTAGCTCCAGCAGTATGGCTAATTATAAGGGATGATGGGAGTTGTAGTCCAACAGCTTCTGGCAGACCAGTTTTCCCTAGTCTAAAATAAAGAGCAATCCAGTTCTTGCCCATAATCAGGTTTCTTTGTGTGAGTGCATACAGGCTCTTAATGACTGTTTTGGTTTCACTCATATCAAATTAATCCATTTGGTCACCTGGAACTTGTATTGTATGAAGAACCTCACGTTTTACTAATATGTGAAAAATGCACACCCTTGAATGCTTCCTGATAGGTGTCATATAGTGATAATAGATTTATGAGGAACATCCCTTTTAAAAACAGGATTAAAGGGCTTGATCAGATATGGGGAACCTTTACCCCTCCAGATATTGCTGAACTACAACTCCCATCATCCCTGACCATTGGCCATGTGTGTGCTGGGGCTACTGGGAGTTGTAGTTCAGCCAGAGCTTGGAAAAGTTACTTTTTAAAACTACAATTCCCATCAGCCCCAGCCAGCATGGCCACTGGATTGGACTGATGGGAGTTGTAGTTCAAAAAAGTAACTATTCCAAGCTCTGAGTTCAGCAACATCTGGAGGGCCAAAGGTTTCCCACTCCTGGGCTAGATGGACTTAACTAGTTTGTGTGTTTCTACAGGGCTGCACTGTTTACTATTTGGAGGCACCCACTCTTGTTCTAGCCCATAGCTATGCCCTTGCCTCTGAAGTCTTAGGGCTCAAACCTTCAGTCATTTTGTCATCATACCTGCTGTCGCCAGGCTTGCTGACTGCTGGGATTTCAGGCAGTTTGCTTATTTGATGAATTTATATACCACCATTCCAGTATAAATTTCCAGGGAGGTTCACAAAATAATTAAAAATTCAACAAAAAACAGCAAATTGGTAAAATGACAGGAAAAAAGCAGCATTTTTTTTAAAAAAGACTTAGATCCTAAAATTCATCAGACGTTAAACACCTGGGAAAATAAAAAAGATCTTTGCCTAGCGTCCAAAAGACATTAAACATATAACAAACAGCCATATATACTTTGTGCATGATGAATGAAAGATCCTATGCATATTGATTCAGAAGTCAGTACCACTTTGTTCAGTGGGACTTGCATCCACAGTAGGGTACATAGGATTGTAACCTCCTTAAAGCTGTCTCCATGTCCTTTAGTAATAGACTATTCTCATCTTTCACTTTCAGCCTCTTATAGGAGGAATTTAATGGAAACAAAGCAAACTGTACTAGCTTTCAATCTTTCCATTTTTAGCAGGTCGCTATGGACTTTTATGTCTTCAGCGGAGTATTTATACAGTTCCCATAGAGTTATTCAGTAGAAGCTACTTGCTATCCACTACTAATTAAAGGACATCTTATCAGGCAGAATCTCGCCAATTTGCTGTATGTCATCTAAGTACTGTTTTGATTTTTGATTTTGAGGAATTATTTATTTATTTATTTGGTAGGATGTGCAGTTATTGATGATTAGATATATTGTGTTTAATACATACGAGGCAGTACACTAAAGCAGCAATGTTAATATTGAAAGGCTTAGAAATCTATGCTAAGTAGAAAAATTCAAATCCAACTTTGATCCCGGTTCACTCAGTGAACACTTTCTGAATAAATTGTAAAATTAGTTTCATATAAAAAGGGTCTATAATTATGGATACCAGATGTTGTGAAGTGGCTGACTAATTTTGGATCATAATTAAAACAATTTGTTTGCTAAAAATGAGGCCTTTTCCTGCTGGTACAATCCTACTGAGCTCTGATTAGATTTAAGGAAATGCTTGTGGGAATTGTTCCATCAGTGCTTTAAATGTAATATTAAAGCATTGTTGTTGTTAGTAGTAGTAACAGTAGATGTAGAAGTTGAAGAATAGTAGAATAGCATAAGTTGAAGTAGTATTAATAATAGTTTTTGTTATGTGCCTTTATGACTTATGGAGACCCTATGAATCAGTGACCTCCAATAGCATCTGTCATAACCACCCTGTGCAGATCTGGTAAGTTTAGGTCTGTGCTTCCTTTATGGAATCAATACATCTCTTGTTTGGTCATACTTTTTTTCTACTCCCTTCTGTTTTTCCCAGCATTATTGTCTTTTCTAGTGAATCAGGTCTTCTCGCGATGTGTCCAAAGTATTATAACCTCAGTTTCATCATTTTAGCTTATAGTGACAGTTCTGGTTTAATTTGTTCTGACACCTAATTCTCTGTCTTTGTCGCAGTCCATGGTATTCACAAAGCTCCCCTCCAATACCACATTTCAAATGAGTTGATTTTTCTCTTATCCACTTTTTTCCCTATCCAACTTTCACTTTCAAACATAGAGATCAGGAATACAATGGTCTGAATGATCCTGACTTTAGTGTTCAGTTATACATCTTTGCAATTGAGGACCTTTTCTAGTTTTCTCATAGCTGCCCTCCCCAGTCCTAGCCTTCTTCTGATTTCTTGACTATTGTCTCCATTTTGGTTAATGACTGTGCTGAGGTACTGATAATCCTTGACAAATTCAATGTCCTCATTGTCAACTTTATAGTTATATAAATCTTCTGTTGTCATTACTTTAGTCTTCTTGACATTCAGCTGTAGTCCTGCTTTTGTGCCTTCCTCTTTAACTTACATCAGCATTCATTTTAAATCATTACTGGTTTCTGCTAGTAGTATGGTATCGTCTGCATATCTTAAATTATTGATATTTCTCCGTCCACTTTTCACACCTCCTTCATCTTGGTCCAATCCCGCTTTCTATATGATATGTTCTGTGTATAGATTAAACAAATAGGGTGATAAAATACACCCTTGTCTCACACCCTTTCCGATGGGGAACCAATCTGTTTCTCCATATTCTGTCCTTACAGTAGCCTACAGTAACGTACAGAGTAAAGGTTGCGCATTAGGACAATCTGATGCTGTGGCACCCACATTTTTTTTAAAGCGTTCCATAGTTTTTCATGATCTACACAGTCAAAGGCTTTGCTGTAATCTATAAAGCACAGGATGATCTTCTTTTGAAATCCCTTGGTCTGTTCCACTATCCAACATATGTTTGCAATACGATCTTTGGTGCCTCTTGCCTTTCTAAATCCTGCTTCAATGTCTGGCATTTCTCGCTCCATATATGGTAAGAGCCTTTGTTGTAGAATCTTGAACTTTACTTTACTTGCATGGAATATTAAGGCAATAGTTCGATATAATTACTGCATTCCCTGGGATCGCCTTTCTTTGGAATTGGGATGTATATGGAATGCTTCCAGTCTGTGGGCCATTGTTTAGTTTTCCATATTTCTTGACAAATTCTTGTCAAAATTTGGATTGATTCAGTCTCAGTTGCTTGTAGCAACTCTATTGGTATGCCATCTGTTCCTGGTGATTCGTTTCTTCCAAGTATTTTAAAAGCAGCTTTCATCTCACATTCTAAAATTTCTGGTTCTTCATCATACGGTTCCTCCATGAATGAATCTGTCATCCTGGCATCTCTTTTATAGAGTTCTTCAATTTATTGCTTCCATCTTCCTTTTATTTCATCTCGGTCAGTCAGTGTGTTCCCCTGTTGATTATTCAACATCCTTACTCTTGGTTTAAATTTCCCTTTCATTTCTCTAATCTTTTGGAATAGGGCTCATGTTCTTCCCTTTTTGTTGTCCTCTTCTATTTCTATACAAGAACTATTGTAATAGTTCTCCGTACTAGTTGCTGTATTGCATTTAGGGTTCTGACTGTGTTTCTATCTCCTTTTGCCTTTGCTTTCCTTCTCTCTTTAACCATTTGAAGAGTTTCTTCAGCCATCCATTGAGGTATTTCTTTTTAACTAGAGGTATTGTCTTTTTGCATTCTTCCCTGATAATGTCTCTGACTTCACTCCATAGTTCTTCTGGTTCTCTGTCAACTAGGTTTAAAGCCTCAAACCTGTTCCTTGTTTGATCTTGATATTCTTCTGGGATGTTATTTAAATTGTATAATAATTTGTATAATAATTTAAATTGTATAATAGCAATAGTACTAAATGTGTTACCCAGGGTGGGTTACAACAGTTTAAAATTCAGTATTAAAAGCAGTTAAAACAAATTACAGTCACAGGGATAGGGGTGGGTCTTGAAACACATGGAAAGGAGTGCTTTTCTCTGTGCCTTTATATATGTTTTGAATGGACAGATGTAATATTATTCTTCCACTCTCCTATGTCTTGTATAAAGCTGCACTGTAGTTTTTAAAGGCTGGTAATAGTTTTTGTCATATTAATTTAACTACAGTTGAAATAAAGCACTTTTAAATGGTATATTTCTGGGTATGTTCATCATACATCTGGTGAAGTAGACTCTTGCCTATAGAAAGCTCATGCCACAATAAAATCTAGTCTTTAAGGTGCTGCAAGACTCTTTATTGCTTTTGCTGCAACAAAGTAATCTGCTAGAATGTATTACTTTGGTTCCACTGAAAATGGTGGGACTTATTTCTGTGTTAATATGCCTAGGCTTGGGCTTCTTGTCCTATTGATTTTAATGGGAGAATTAAGGAAGCATTTAACTCTCTTTTATAGAAATCAATGTTGTGGTTTAAAATTAACCAGCATGGGAGCCAGACTGTGTTGGGCATAATGGGGACTTAATGGAGAAATTAGTGGAGATCCCATTTCAGTTTCTTTTTCCCAGTCAAGTCCACATTAGGATTCTTTTTTAAAAGTCCTCATGCAAATTCAGAAGCATTTTAGTTTTAATTTCTCCTTATATAAAGGGTTTTTCTTAATACAATTTTGCCTTACCCTTTTTGCAAATATTTTTTCTCCAATTTACATGCACATTTCACCCTAGTATATACATTTTTATAGACATTACTTGGCTGCAAAATTTGGAGAAATGCAAATTTTGTGTCAGAAAGTGTTAATTAGGTATGTTTGCCTTCAAATGCAGACTGAATCCCTAATTGTGGAGGACTCCATTGGATATCACATGGATATGCCTCAAAATACTATCCTGCCCCCTGCTGCCGCCCCTCAGGAAGTGATTGGGCTGCTTGTGTAGTTGGGCCAGCCCTATCCTTTGCAAACTAATTAACTACTCAGAACTGTTTTTTCCATTCTAAGAATCTTCTCTGCAATATATATAGGATAAGAGGGATGCAGGCACTGTAGAGGCTTGTTAAACAGCTTCTGTTCTTAGTTTCAAGTTGCCAGGTAACAGGAAGACGCAGGAGGAAGGGCTGTCTTTTTTGTAAGTTGATCAGTGTTGGCAGCATTCACGCTCTGCTTAGAAAAGCTTGTGTCAGCATTTCTAGAAGGTTTCCAATTCAGGTGTGAAAACATGCTATTGGCTGAAATCTATAATATGAGATCTAGGTTTGGAATGGATGTGAGTTGGTTACAAGAGTGCAAAGCAAAGAAACACTTGCCAACTTGCTATTTGAGACTTGGTTTAGAAAAGTTGCTACATAGTAGGTCAGGAGATTCACATTGATCCATTTTTCTATTGCCTTTTCCATTTTTGAAAGTCTAAATGTGGGCACACAATTTGGGAAATCTTTGAAATGAATGTTCATAGAAAAGGGTAAAGTGAGCTGCGCTGCAACACTGAAGACTTGTTCATCATACCAAAATGAGAACAGAGCCAAAGATACTCATCCACATTTGAAGCTCTTTTCACCATTGCTGAAAAATAATCCCTGTTTTTTGGGGGGGTATTTGTTTTGCGGTGAATACAAAATGTTAATCTGTAATCTGCTTTCCCACTTTTTTAAAAGCACTGTCAATACTATCATCATGAGCCATAATTACACAATGACAGAACAGTCTCTGGCAAGAAGTGTTGTCAAAGCCCCAAGGAACCTGTCCATAAACTCAACACACAAATGTGTAAATGTAGCTCACATCAATATCTTCCTGTAAAAAAAAAATCCCACAAGTGGTTATCATAGTTGTGTTTAATGACAACTCAGCCACAGACTGGCAGTACAATCCTATGCATGCTTATTAACCATGTTCAGTGGGGCTTACTTCCAGATAATATTCGAACCTTCTAGAGCACAGAAATGATTGGGTGGTATAAAAATTTATAAACAAATAAGGCAAGTATGCAAAGTGATTGGTTAAGAAGAGCCAAGTCCAACAATAATAAACAGTGAGGATGTCTAATTTTTGACAAACATAATGTGGACAGTCAAACTTGGGGAATGTAGCGTACAAGCATTTTTAGAAGCCCACATTTTTTAAGAGATCTATAATGGGGGGAAAGCTTAGTTGATTATCTGTGAGAAGACATGTGCTGTCATTGGAGGGTGAACACTGTGAGAAGTGCTGTACTGAATGAATGATGTACCAAAAATGTTTGAATGAAAATTGATTTTTTTCCTAAAGAGGTGTTCTTATTCAGCAAGTAGTTCTTTCTTGAAAGAATTTTTTTAATATCAAATTCAGACTTGCTGAACATGCATGCAGCAGCAACCAAAATCTCATGCGAAAAGTCTCCATGTTGACTTTAGCATATTAAAAATGATCATATGAATCAACCTGAAATCATTTAATGTTCTGACTTGAGTGAGAGTGCATTTCTGTGGATCAGCACATAACTGATATTTGTTCAAGGGTTGAATTTTTAAAATATTTTGCTTCGCACAGTTGCAGGCTACAGTTCAAATTATACTGATAATGTTATCTCTGCTGTGGAATGATCTGGAGAGACAATCAGTGAACTTGATGACAGATTTCCTGCCTCTGGGGGATTTTAAGATTGTAATTAAGGCATTGAAACATGATGAAAACATGGCATCCTTCTTCAATAAAGCCAATAACACAGATAAATGACTACAGTATCACAGCGCAATCCAAACCCAACATCTGACACGATGAATGACTTTGGAATAGGCAGATCTAGGAGTGTCCCAGATGAGCCAGGCCCACACCAGCACAACTGTCTCATCCTGTGGCTCAGCCAGAAGTTATACTGGTGTAAGACCCTCAATTCAGTTGAGGCTTGGTTATGCTGCCTCAGCTGGGGTCAGCCAGTAGAACTTACAGAGGCGCAAGTCCCAAAAAGTGGCAGGGTGAGGCAAGGAGAGACACCTATTCCACACCTCTTTCAGCTCAGTCACATGACCTAGCAACCTGACAGGACTTACAATAACAATTCTCTTTAATGCCTCCCAATGAGTATAACCAGATACACTCTTCTGGTTTTATTTCCCTCATTGAAGCTAGCTATCCCAACCTCATCTGCCTTTTGTAGCCTCACCCAAGTTACTGACAGACATGAAGTGACTGCCCAAAAAGGAACAATAAAAAATGTTCAGAGTGTGTCCCAGTATGACTTTAGGTGTGTGGCCAATACAATATTTCCCCAGCATTAAGGAGATCCAGGCAACAGGGGAAAACCTTTTATTTTAAACCAAAACCATTTCACAATCAAGCACGTGTAGCTGGCTCATTGGGATGACTGATACATTGTTTACATCTTTAACTTTCCCCTGAACCGTCTTTCTCTCTCTGTATATCATCTTTAACCATTTCCTTTACTAACAACTCATAATGTCTCTTGGTCCTGCCCTATTCCCTTTCCAACCTCCAACCCCCTATAAGGCTCCTACTCCCCAACTAAATAGCAACTGTACTGTTCTACATCCCTCACTGAACTCTAACTCGAACTGACTAAACCATTTTTGTCACTCTCCCCCTTTTCAACATTCCAAGTTCATGGTTGGCTGAAGGTGGAAAAGGGAGGATCCTAGCCCTGTCCGTCACACTTATGTGGGCAAAAAGGGTGGTATAAGTCAAACTCTATTTAAAATTGCTTTCCCACTGCCAGGCTTGGGCCAGGTCAGCCAGCAATAGCCCCACACCTAAATGGAGTTTGTAATTTAGATGTAAATGTATTGCCTTCAAGTTGATTCTGACTTATGGTGACCCTATGAGTAGGGTTTTCATGAGGCTGAGAGGCAGTGACTGGCCCAAGGTCACCAGGTAGCTTCATGGCTATGTGGGGATTCGAACCCTGGTCAAGAGTCCTGATGCCAGTGCTGCTGATAACAACATGGCCTTTTGCACCAATATTGCACATTTCTTCCTCCATTAGTATGGATGTTGCATTATTAAATTACTTGGCCACTTCATCATGTACCAATATTTGCAATTAATACTTCCATACTATTTGCTAAAGGCAACGTTTTTTAAAAGGAAAATATTACACAGGAACACTTCCTTTTTCAAATTATATATTTATTACCTGATTTATATATAGCCTGTTAGCTGCAACTACCCCTTCAAGATGCTGTACGAAATAAAATACAACAATATTTTATTTTATTTCCAAGGTTTCTGAAGATGTCACTCATAGTTTCCTATCCAAGTGAGGTTCAGCACAACAAACCCAAGACAGTTAATACAAAATTAGACTATGTATCAAACCCTTTAATTCTTAACATGATAGTTCTATACCAAGTGATCATCTTGACATGGTAAAAAATGTAAATGTACTACCTTCAAGTCGATTCCAACTAATGGCAACCCTATGAATAGGGTTTTCATGAGTCTGAGAGGCAGTGACTGGCCCAAGGTCACCCAGTGAGCTTCATGGCTATGTGAGGATTCAAACCCTGGTCTCCCATGTTGTAGTCCAACACCTTAACCACTACACCACACTGGCTCGTATAACATGTTAGTTAAAATGGCAGTGAATTGCCACTGGCAGTGGAGCAATGTATATTTTTCCTGATCCCTCTAGAAATATGATACAGGATGGGAAAACATTTAGTTACAGCCCAATCCTAGGCAATGTCTACTCAAAAGTAAGTCACATTGAATTCAATGCAGCACATTCTCTGGTAAGTGTATATGTTTGCAGCCCTAGGGACACAATATAGCAATAGATTTAACATACTTGTCTCTAATTTTCATAGTTTCTGCCACATACAAAGCTGTCATAAGTATTGTATTTATCAATATCAGCCATCAAATACATAATAATCCTGTCAGGATCTGTCATCCCAGAACAATTTCTGAACAATCCCATAAGGAATCAATTTGCCACTGTGATATGTGATAACGGCCACCAATTCAGGTGGCTTTAAATGTGGATAAGACAAATTAATGGAGGATAAGATTACCAATGGTTGCTAGACATGCTATGGCATCTCAAGGATCAGAGGCAGTATGCCAGTTAAACACCAAATTTATTTATTTATTTAAAATTTATTTATAACAATATTTCTATCACTAAAGTGACAGGCTAATTAAATAGCTACAAAGGTCTGTTGGCATAAAAAAGCCTTCAAGAGATTCTTGAAAGTCAAAAGCCAGGGTGCCTGCTGAATCTCTGCTGGAAGAGTGTTCCACAGCATAGGGCCAGTGACACTAAATGACCAGTTGGGCCTCTGTAATACAGCATTCTTCTGAATCATCTCAGTGATCAAGGTGGGATATAAGGACTCTGGTGGTCCTTACAGTATTCTAGACTTAAGTTGTTCAGGCTTTGCATATCAACACAAGAGCTTTCAACCTGGCCTGGTAGCATATCAGCATCTTATGGCCTAATAGCATATGGGTAATTGCTGGAGAACAACAGAAAGAGAGAGCTATTGCCCTCATGTCCTGCCAGTGGGCTTTCCATAGGAATCTGGGTGGGAACTGTAGAAAACGGAATGCTGGATTAGACAGGCCTTTGGTCTGATCAAGCACAGCTCTTGTGTTTGTTTTTAAATTTATTTTCTAATGTTTATGTTCCACTTTTCTTCTCTCATGGAACTCAAAGTGGTGTATGTGGGATTCACTGGATATCTACCATTCAGGCACTGACCAAACCCATACCTACGTAGCTTCAGCAAGGTGGCCTCCTGTGCTTTCAGACAATGCTGTTCATATTACAACCTTTCTAAGACCAGCAGTATGTGTAGTGAATAATAATATAAAGCATAAAAAAGGCACTCATTTGTTGGCAGAACCTCATTTTTGTGGAATTTAGAACCAATAACCCCCATACCTGCTGTCTCAGACAAATGTCAATCATTTGTCTGTAGCAAGCCTGTTTTAAGTGGTGTGCATTCCAACAGCGAACACTGCAAGGCAGCTTGAATAAGAGCATGCTTTCTTTTCTATAGTGAAGACATTTAGTGCATTAATTTTGGCAATGTGCCATGACATGTCTCTTTGATTGATGGCTCTTTCCTGACAGTCTTTAAAATACATCAGAACTTCACTTTCCTGCAGCAATATAACAAGTGATAATCTCAATCAAAGGGAGACTATTTTATTCCTGTTTCTGCAGAGATCAGCATTTCCAAAATCTCCCACTGTTGCAAAATTGTCTGCTACTTATGTTCTACTAATAAATGAGGAAGTACTGATAGGAATACTGCTCAGTTCCAAATTTAATTCCTGGCCTTGATGTTTCCTTAGATCCCATCATGTGAAGTAAAAACATGCAAAATCACTTATGTAAGTGCCAATTGGCCTGCTCTGTTAAGATGGCATTTTTCAAAGAAAAGGTGTATTTGTCAAATAAATTTGCATGGATTGATAGATTCTGAGTTTACACAATACAAAATCTCTAAACTTGACAGCTGATCTATGGTAGTCATGTCCGAGGCCCAGATTGGATACTGCTGCACAAGACATAAGAACATAAGAAGAGGCCATTCTGTTCTCACAGTGACCAACCAGAACATATGGCTGACATTATGTTTAAAAGATGCTTACTTAAAAGATGATTAAAAGTATGCTGCCTCCATTGTAGCACTTATTCTGGAACTTTCTTCCAACTGAGGCCCACCAAAGCTAGTCTCTGCCTGCTGTAGGAAGCAGGTAAAGATTTTCCTCCTTAGGCAGGTCTGTGGGCTAGCTTGCTTTTCTATTCTTTCTTGATCACTTTGTTAGACAAAGCTTTTATGGTGCTTTATTGCATTATATCATGTGAATGCACAGGATACAGCAACCTTGATGAAGCTAGAAAGGTCTCCCCAGATGGGGGATCCCTGCAACCCTATAAATACTGCTTTGGGTTCCACAGAAGAAAGAAAGCCATGAATTAGGCAGTTTCGTGCTTGTTTTCTAAAGGACCACCTTATTGTACAGGAGTCTGCCCACACTGAGAACATCATTGGAGACCCTTCTCATGGTGCCCCCAGGAAAAAGTTTGTCTTTACTCACCATAAAGATGCACAAAATCCACTTTTGTTGTACTGTAATGTCTTTAATACCTTTTGATTTTCCCCAGGGCCTTGTAAGTCAATTTTATCTGTGCTGTTTTATGGTGCTTTTATTATTTTGTTATCTTTCTGTGTACTCTGTGTAAGCCACCATGAAAATTAATTTATTATTTTTTAAAAAATAAAAAATGTAATAAATGTATACTTTATTGTACATGCCCTTGAGCAGGTTTTGAAAGGTGGTAGATGTGCTACCACTGTCATAGGAATCTGCTTGGGCACTGTGAGAACAGGATGCTGGACTAGATGGGTCATTGCCCAATCCAGCAGGCTGTTCTTATGATGTTGTGTCATCCTAATGTTGCAAACATGTGGCCCAGTGCTTTCAATAAGTGTCTTTTAAACATGACACTGGATACATTGGTGCTTTTCATGTCTTTTCATCACATGTAAATTGGAACAAAGAACCAGGCTATCACAGAACAGCTGCAATTATCAAGTGGCTTGTATGAATGGGTCCTCAGTGATTACAAAGCTAATGTCTTCACACAGATGTCATCCAAGACTGGTCCAAAATGCACTGGTGTCTGAAGCATTTGCAAAGGAGAAAATAGCACCCCTCCCTCCAAGTCATGCTGCTTATTTACCCAAAGCTGATGGTCAAGTTATTTTGGTACCGAAGGCAAAAAATCCCACAAGGGCCTCTCCCCTTCCCTGGCAGCAAAAATGCAACAGTAAATTAAATAACAATATGCTGACCTTTCATGACACCCAAAATCAGATGCCTGAGGCAGCTATCTCAGTCTGTCTAATGGTAGGGCCAGTGCCGATTGTGGCTGTGAGCACACTAGTTGCCTACAGCAAAGCGTTTCCATTGCCCACATCTGGAGGGGGAACGGGTTGAAATGCCGATCAGTTGTGAAATCTCTTTGAAGCAAACTTAAAAAACAACAGGATAGGGTGATGTTCTGGAGGTGCTACAACTTTCACATCCACTGCAGAACAGAGTTGCATATAGTAGTAGGCAGCTGGATTGATGAAATACCGGAATGGGGGAATCTATACATGCAAAACACCTCACTGTTCCACTTCCAGGTTAGGCATGAGAACAATTTTTCTTCCTCCTTCGGTAGGGCTGATTTCCATGAAACAGGAACTTAAACATTAGGAGAGGCATGAGGCTGGATATAAACAGGGTTACCTATTGAGGTATACATATCATTTTGCCATGACCTTGGTTTGGTGCCCTTTGAGTCTTAGACCTTTTCTGCTTTACAACTCCTGACTTTGCCCTGAATTCGTTCTGCCTCCTGTCATTCCACATTGAAATATTTCTCTTCTTCAATGCCATTAAAAAACAACAATACTTTGTCCTCATTTTTCAGTAGCATCTCACATTCCATTCCTCTGTCTGGAGCTTAGTGTCAACTGACATTATGGATGAATAATACAACAAACTTAAACCAGGGCCTCTGGCAGAAGCACATCTTTCCAAGGCAGGCAGGCATGATCACATACCATAAATCGTAAAAATGTAAGATATAAACTTGCAGACACTTCACCGATCGGGTCCCAAGTTCTTACAAAATACTATTTGAAAGTATTAAGCATAATATTAAACATTCTGTCATATTAAGGCACAATGCACCATACTCCAGGCTAGATTTATTGTGAGTAAAAAGATGGAAAATCATTTGGTTTTACTATTTCTGTTCCTAATAGGTTCTTTATAGACTTAAAAGACGTATTTCTCAGTTCGAACTTCAGATGTTACCAGTGCTTTCAACTGAGACACATATTATGAAAAAGGTTTCTTTCACAAGTAAAAAGACAATCCTCTATAAAAATCTGATATCAGAATGCAACAGCAAATTTCCAAAAACCCTCATGTATAGATAGCACACATCATGTACTAAACAATGAGATATCACAAAATATGCCAGGATATAGTATGGCCTAGCAAGCATACTGGGGCACAGCAGTATCACCATAATAAACCTACCTGGTCAGAGTACTTGTCAATTTCAAAGCAAGTCATTATACAAGAAGCATTATTTGCATGTTTTGGAAGGTGGTAAATGCCACCCAAGAGGCCTACATACATTTCAGACCATTCCTTGGGCTATATGAAGAACACATGCCTTTTAGTTCGTGTTATATTTACCCAAATTTGTCTTCAGTGCCATTAAGACCAACACGTGCTGGCATATGGCTTACATAAAATTAGAGCTGCAATGTTTAATTCAGAAGTGGGCAACCTGAGGCCAGCACGTAGCCCTGAGCCACTCTTCCTATGGCACACCAAGCCCTGGGAAGCCCTGCCCACCTGTCTCAATTGCCCAGCTGATCAGTCATCAGCTGGAGGGGGCGGGCAAAGATAGCTGCTTCCACACTAATAATACCTTTAACCTTTGCCCAGCACTCACAATACAGTGAAGATTGTTGCCCCTGCACTGTTAACAGTTTCCTGCATTTTAATGGGAAAATAGCTGTCACTGCATTAAAATCACTCCATGAGGATATGTGCACGAATGTGTGTGCAAGTGGGTAAATGCATGTTGGTGCATTGAACCATAGCTCAGAGCATCTACGTTTCATGCAGAAGGTCCCAGGTTCGAGCATCTCCAAACAGGGCTGGGACAGACCTCTGTCTGGAATCCTAGAGAGTTGCTGTCAGTCAGTGTAAACAATACTATGCTAGATGGGCCAATGGTCTGACCATGTAAGGCAGGTTCCTGTGTATGTGTGTGCTTGTGTGTGCATGTGTGGCTGGATGTGGCTTGGGACCAAAAGGTTGCCCACTTCTGGTTTAATTGATAAATAGGTTGGATTAATTCATTTAAAAATTTAATCAATTAAAAGGGTACCATCATTAATCTGGCAGCAGATTATACACACAGAGACATTCAAGCATTTAGAAAACTGCAGATGGCAAGCACCATCTTTAAAAAGTAATTCTGACCTTTCCCCCACACTGGAGAGAATTCACTAATAGGCAAAAAAAACCCCAATTGCAGTTTAAGAATGTACCTACAGCCAAATGATATTTCTATCAAACTTTAAAAAGCAGGAAAATTGGGCAGCTATAGTGAATGCACCAGGGGAGCAGGAGACCTGACCTCTTCTCTGAGATATTGCTGCCCTACAAATTTGTCAAAATGCAAACACAATTTGGGTTGGTCTTTCACAGTCCAGTCCACTTCCTGCGTAGATTGGAAGAATTTGGTAACGTGCCTCTGAGCATATGGTGGGTGGTGACAACACCTGCAATCAGCCCAAATAACAGAAACAAGACATGTACTGTGCTGATCTTGTTTTAGCAGGGAGGAAGCAACAACATTAAGACAGTTGATATTGTTCAGATAGTCATTTTAAATATTTTTGATTTCCTTTGCAATTCTAGTGAAGTTTCCTGTTTCTTTTGTTTCTATTTCTGTGAATATGTGGAATACTTTGCATAATTTACACAAAAAACCCTCCAAAAACCATTGTGGAATAATGACACTGACTATTCTGCAGAATAGTCTCCAGTGGACATGAGAAGTGTCTCAGTTTGCACAAGATAAAATAGTGGGAGGTGAAATGTATTCTAGCAAATTTCTACATGTGGTCTATGTTTTTAATTAAAAATGTCCACCTTTCCTTAATGGGAGTGATTTAAGCATAGCAGGCTGAACACATGCATCTTGGGCAAGCCAAATTTGTTTTTTCCAACAGCTAGATTCATTGCTTAAGTAGCATCATATTGTAATCAGTCTAATTTTACATCAAAGCTGCAGTTTCAGATGCAACTATTAATGCATGCAAAATATAAAGTAGGGGGAGGGGATATTGGGTAGGTGTGCACATGGCAGAGGGATAGCCCCTTTCCTTTCCAAAAGGAAAAGATTGTTAACAGTTTCATTATTTTTCAGGGTTTCCCCCACCTTTATTCAACAGCAGACACGTGTAGTCTTCCACCCAAATTTAAACCAAAGCTCTCCCTGTCCACATCCACACCAGACATTTATTCCACATTAAACAGTTGTGGCTCTCCCCAAAGAATCCTGGGAAGTGTAGTTTGTGAAGGGTGCTGACAGCCATTACGAGACACCCTATTCCCCTCACAGAGCTACAAACACCAGAATTCTCTGGGAAGAAGGACTGACTGTTAAACCACTCTGACCACTGGAGCTCTGTTAAGGGAATACTACACTTCCCAGGATTCTTGGGGGGAAGCCATGACTATTTAAAATGGACTCAATGTTTGGTGTGGGTGTGGCTGCCTGATTAGCTAAGCCAAACTGTGGTTAGTCTGGCTTTTAGAAGCTATCATAGACTCCAATTTTAAATTTCTTAAATTAATTAAAAATCAGTCATGCATTTTTAAAAAAACGTTTAAACTGCAGAAGATGAAGGTCAAAGTATGGGGAAAGGTCAGCAATAGGATTACATGTACTCTGTGAACATGGCTGGTTTTTAGTTAATTTCAATAAATTATGAGACTGACAGAAAAAAGTTCAACAGGGGTCTGGATTATTTTATTTGTGTTTTAGATTTTGAACTCTGAATTCTCTCTCTGGGTGTTTTGTGTATCGCCATGAAAACTTACAGGGTTGTTAAGCAAGCATTTCTGAGTTCTGGACTATAACTTGCGTAAGATTTTGTTTTGAAATGAACTTATGGGAAGCAGCAGAATCACATGGGGGTTATTTTCAATTTAACATGGCAGAATGTGAAAAATCCATGCTGGCTATAGTATTTAGCCACTTTTGTGGCTGTATAATGCTTCTTCTAAGATCACTGTTGGCCAGTGATCTGGAATGATGGAAATTCTAGTCTAGCAACATCTGGAGGGCCAAAGGTCCCTCATCCCTGTCTAACATAATGCCTGCTGCAACACATATGTGCACTTTCTAAAAACAAGGAGTCAACAATTCTAACCACTACTCTGTGGTGGTTCTCTTGGGTATTTAACAAATGAAATGCGAAACAAATGGTTTCCTTTTAAGGGTGCCCCAAGTCTGCCACTTGAGGCAGCCAGCTGACTCAACCTCATGATATAGCTGGCCCCATTGGAATGATTTTTGCACATTAAACAAAATATTTAATAATAATAATAATAATAATAATAATAAAATTTTATTTGTTAGTCGCCCATCTGTCCGAATTAACAGACACTCTGGGCGACGTACAGCAATATAAAATACAATATAAAACAATATACAATCAACAAATCACAACATCAACATCAATTCATCTAAAACCGTCTTTCAATTAATACAGTATAGAAACTAGTCCACCCCAGAAATCCCATAGGCCTGCCTGAATAGCCAGGTCTTTAGGGCTCGGCGAAAAGCCATCAGGGAGGAGGCATGTCGGAGGTCAAAAGGGAGCGAGTTCCAAAGGGTGGGGGCCACAATCGAGAATGCCCTCTCTCTGGTCCACACCAGCCTAGCTGTTTTCACCAGTGGGACCGAGAGAAGGTCTTGTGAGGCTGATCTTGTTTGGCAGCATACTTGGTGATACTGGAGGCGTTCCTTCAGATAAACTGGGCCGAAACCGTATAGGGTTTTAAAGGTTAGTACCAACACCTTAAATTGGGCCTGGTAAACAACTGGCAACCAGTGTAGATCTACCAACACTGGGGAGACATGATCCTGGCGACGGCTCCGCTTTATCAAGCGTGCCGCCACATTCTGTACCAGCTGCAATTTCCGGATCGTCTTCAAGGGTAACCCCACATAGAGCGCATTACAGTAGTCTAAGCGAGAGGAGACCAGGGCATGTATCACTCATGGGAGCAGATGTACAGGAAGGTAGGGTCACAGCCTCTGTACCAGATGAAGTTGGTACCAAGCTGCCCTGCTCACTGCCGAAACCTGAGCCTCCATGGACAGCTGGGAGTCAAGGATGACCCCTAGGCTGCGGACCTGGTCCTTCAGGGGTAATCTCACCCCATTAAGCACCAGGTCTAAATTTTCCAGCCTTCTCTTATCACCCACTAGCAACACCTCAGTCTTGTCGGGGTTTAGCTTCAGTCTGTTCTCTCCCATCCATCCACTTACGGACTCCAGGCAATTGGACAAGGTATTCACAGCCAACTCTGGTGAGGACTTAAATGAGAGATAGAGCTGAGTGTCATCCGCATATTGGTGACACTGCAGCCCAAAACTCCTGATGATGGCTCCCAGCGGTTTCATATAGATGTTGAATAGCATGGGGGAGAGGATAGAACCCTGTGGCACTCCACAATTGAGAGGCCAAGGGTCTGAAACCTCATCCCCCAGTGCTACCCGTTGATGTCTGCTGGAGAGATAGGAACGGAACCACCATAAAACAGTGCCCCCTATTCCTAATCCCTCCAGGCGGTTTAAAAGGATACCGTGGTCAACGGTATCGAAAGCCGCTGAGAGATCCAGGAGGACGAGGAACGTGTATTCTCCCCTATCCAACGCCCTCCTCATATCATCCACCAGAGTATTTTTAAGAAAGAAGCAAGCAAGCAACCACTAAACTTCTGAAACCACAAGCTTCTTCTGAGGCCCATGTACCTTGGTGGTGGAAAACATGGAACATGAAGCTCCTTTCAAATATGGGTGTGAGTGAGCTGGACTGCATACACTGCACAGAGCACATAGACTCTTTTAAGACCTTCCAATGGGTAGATAGAAGTCATCCCACCCTGCCCTCACATTTATTGCATGTCTGAAAAGGGGCTGTTTAATCTCTGAAAGAATGACTGACTAGTTTGCTAGTCTCCTTTTCCTGGCAATGTTTGGACTGAACAGCTGCTGCAAAGGCATCAAGTCAGCTGCAAAGGGAAGGTGGTCACTTTGTGTTGTGTTTTGTTTTTTCTTGCAAGAAGCAGCCACTTGAGGAAATGATTTCACAGGGAATCTACTGAGTCAGTGAGCTGTTAAACATATCTAGGCAGCTGTGGCCAATTCCTTGAGTTTATTCTGCTGGGTGCTGCTTCTTTTAACACTCTGATTATAGCCTTCATCTGTTCAGATGGAGCACAGAAGACATGCTTACATTTTTCAGTGTTCCTCACTTTGGGGTATTTTTTGAAAGTTTAAAGTGGGATCAGTTCTTTCTTTCTTTCTTTCTTTCTTTCTTTCTTTCTTTCTTTCTTTCTTTCTTTCTTTCTTTCTTTCTTTCTTTCAATTAGAGATCTGCAATAAAAGATTTCCCTGCTCATTCTGAATATTTAAAATATATTCCTCTGCAGCTTCCCTCATTTTCTTTAAGCCCTGTGTGAAAATTTTCCCATTTGCCCTTCCTGCCTTTATGGATCCCAATACCGCTCAGCACACTGGCCCTCAGATGTACCCCCCTCTATCAAAGTTTAGAGTGGTCGGGTGGAAAACAGGAAAGGGCTCCTGCACCTTTAACATATGAGCCGAAGAGGGAATTTCTGCAGGTGTAGCTGATCAACACCTGCCAAAATCTCCTCTTCTGTACAGCTATTAAAGGTGTAAGAGCCCTCCTGCCTCTTTTCTACCTGGCCAGTGGCCACCCAACCAAAGCCCCATGACTTTCTAACCCTCTAGCTGGCTGAGGCTGATGGGAGTTGTGGTCCAACAACATCTGGAGGCACACTGGTTGGGAAAGGCTGCAATTCTAGTGGTATACAGATCCATCTGTCTGTAGGTCCTATTTGAGGCCATAGTCAAATTACATGATTTCTATGGCAGTGCTCTTTTTGGTGATAAATTTCTTCTTGCTTTTTGGCAATGTGTAAGTAGCCATCCTATCCAAGTCCCTTCTTTCTATGTCCACTACTGTTGGATGACCAGCAAATGGGTATGAGAGATAGGGCCTTTTCTGTTGTGCCACCTAGAATATGGAATGGCCTCCCAAGAAAAGTACCCTTGGCTCTTTTTATTGCCTGCTTTTAGGCAGGCTCTGAAAATGTTCTTTTTCCAGCAGGCATTTTAAAACTAAGTCGTAAATGTATTTAATTATAATCAATATTTATCTATTTATTTGTTACATTTCTACCCCAGCTTTTCTCCAAGGAGCTCATAGAGGCATACGTTGTTCTTTCCCTCCCCATTTTATCCTCACTACAACCCTGTGAAGTAGGCTAGGCTGAGAGACTATAACTGGCTCAAGGTCATCCGATGCATGCTACAGCTGAGTGGATATTTGAACTCTTGTCTTTTTCCCAGATTCTAGTCCAACACTCTAACCACTATACCACACTGGCTCAGAATCATATTATGCTGCTTTTATACTGTTATAGATCACGTAACATGTTGTTATTGTTTAGTCTACTTTGAAGCTTGTAAGCTGTCTTGAGTGAGATATCAGTCATACTACTTATCAGTGGTTATCAGTCATTATGGTGGTGTACTCCCTCAAGTGTTTGGAAACGTTATGCCTTGGAACACCTGTTGCCGCAAATCACAAGTGAGGAGAGTGCTGTTACACTCAAGTCCTGCTTGTGGGCATCTCACAAGCATTTGGTTGGCCACTGTGGGAACAGATGCTGGATCATATAAGCCTTTGGTCTGATCCATCAAAGCTCTTATTATGTTCTTATATAAATACTAGGGGCTTTGCCCCTGCAGGCTTTGCATGCCAGCCCATGCCCCTCCCCTTGCCCCAGGTTGCAAATGCACCTCCCCCTCCCCTTGCCCCAGGTCAACAAGGCACCTCCATCCCTCCCCTTGCTCTCTGCCTGGTCTTGCCCACCATCTTTCTTTCCTCCCCTTCCACACACACGGGTTGGAGGAAAGGGAGGCCTTGAGGTAATGGTGGTGAGGCTCCCATGAAGTGGTTCTGTGGGGCACCCTGGGCTCTGCCTGCTGCTCACCTTCCTTGCCCTTTCTCCCCCCTGCTGGCCTTGAGCCCAGTAGGGCTGGACCATGGTGTGCCACTCGCCTTCCTAGCCCTTTCTTTCCTTCCCAATGGTGTTGAGGCCAGTGTGGCTAGGCTGCTACGCAGTTCACCTTTCTTCCTTTCTTCCTTTCTACCCTGCTGGCCTTGAGCCCAGCACTGCTGGGTTGTGGTGCACCACTTGCTGTTGGGCCATGGCATACCACTCACTGCTGTGCTATGGCATGCCATTCACTTCTTTCCCCATCTTCCTGCACCCTCCAGTCTTGAGCCCAGCATAGGTGGGCTGCAGGGCAGCATTACCGCTTGCCTTCCTCCTTCCCCCCTTGGTAGCTCTGTAGTTCACAGTGCCACCTGTTCATGGTGCTGCAAACTGCAGCATGATATGAAGAAAAAAAACTGTGACAAGTCTCATAGATTTCAGTAATGACTCCACTGCCTTTTCTCCTCTAATTCAAGCACTGGCATGAGATCTCTCCCCCAACCAGATTAGCTCTACATGGTAACTGCATAGATTTTCAAATCTATGTAAATACTTCTTGGGTCAGCATCAGTAGCAGGGCATGCTTGGGGCACATGGATTTTTAAAGGCTTATTAAACAGAGTCCCAGACTGACAGAAGCATGTATTTTGCTTGGAAAGGGTCACCCCAGTTTTCTCAATGGGCCTCCAAAGAAACCCAGAGTCAGCCAGTGAAGTGGCGCAGACATGACCTTGTTGTAACACAGCAGTCACAATGCTGTACCTAAAAATACTTAGTTTCAAGAACATTGGCTCATAGGACTGCACTATTAGACATCTTTGAGCACAATGCTTCTGTTATATAATCACATTGATTTTTCTTGTGAAGCTAAAAGGAAGCATAGAATGTTTGCCAGCTCTCAGTGTGAGCATTCTTTACTTGTGCCCATCCTGTCCTTTACAGGGAAACACAGGTCACGTTTTTTACATCAGCTTTGCTAGCTGCACAGAAGTCTCAGTTACAGATAAACATAGATCCTGTTCTTCCCCTACGTGCAATTTGCCTTCCAGCAATTGTAACTTACACTGCTAACTATTGTGTTAACAGCAAAGTGTAATTGTAGATTAAATGGTTCTTGAGTCACACAGAGGCTTACAGGCAGCTGGAGCTTTAGGCTAGAGTATGTTGCTGACTTCTATTTTTCTGGGAGGGAGCCTGCCTCTTTTTGTAATGACATCATGACTTCACAATGTCTGATGATGACCTGCCATCTCTTCCCATGCAAATGCAGTTGATTTGATTTCTCTTGAAACAAATATTTTTCCCTATCAAATTAATTGCTGTTTCACATGGACAATCTAGTTGGTTGTTGTTTTATAATCGGCATGCAAAAGCCTAGGCAGAATTTAAGAATGCAGAATGTAGTTATAAGAGTACAAATATGTAGTGATGGATGATTGCTGAGAAACAAAGCTTACAGGAAGAGTCTTGCAAAGATGTTCTGTTGGCATTTGTGTGCACTACATGCCCAGGACATGTGCTGAAGGCACACGATGCTGCAGCCTTGCTGAAGCTAAGCTGTTCTGGTTTTGGTAAAGACCTGAATGGGAGATTGCCTAAGAATGCTATGTGTGCCTACCGAAGAAAGGAGGGATACAAATATAATATGTTTTGCTCCCTTGGCTTGTAGGTAGGGATTGAAGGATCTGTCTGTTTTTGGTTCTCTCGGTTTCTAATTTTTCCATTATTAAATTCAGGTCCCCACATTTCTTCAGGAATTTGTGGTTTTCTTAAAAAAAATCCTCCAAGATTCTTCAGCGTTTTAGTGTGAATTTCTTCTAATAAACAAAATTTTATATGCATTGACTAATGTACACATTTTTGCAAGAAATTTCTCATAATATTATGCATTTTTGTATGTTCTTTTCATTAACATATTCTTTGTAATGCACACTTTCCCCTAATATTTGCAGTTTTGTAAATATTGGTTAGTTGGAGAACTGTATTGCAAAATTCAGATAAGTGCAAGTTTTGAAGGATGCCTGGGTTTTGATTCTCATATTGTTTTGGAAAATGTGGATTTGATAGATTCAACTTTAAATGTGAACCGAGTCAAATTTTTCCCCTCTGGGCACTCCTTACTACTACTCTTTACTACTACTATTGCATTCTTTTCCATCTGTCACTAAATTGCTCCCTGAACAAAACATGCAGAAAGTTTAAAAGTCCAATTCAAAACCAAGCATACAAAAACATGTCTCCCATCACTCATGTTTTGGCACAGTCTGGTGCACATTTTGGACTTGGCGCACAGTGGTGGAAGAGAGAATCTTAACAGTTCTTTCTAAAGACTTTCTTTTCTTTTTAGAAAAGTCTTTCTAAAACTGTCCATGCTATATAATAATGGCTAACAACCACTTTAAAAAAAAAACCTTTTAAGCAAAAAAGCCTATTCCCTTTAATCTGGTGTCTTGGCACAAGCCCTCCATGTGATTGTACTAGGACACATTAGCAGGGACTGCATGATACGATGGGAGAATGGAATCTGACAAAATGTCACTCTAATACACTAGGAAGATGTTTATTATTAGCATGTTAGGAACTGCTGCAGTTACTAAAGTATCTCATTACCTGAGGTTTGAGCAAGTTCCTCCAGCCTCCCCATATGAACACTCATATTCAGCAGCAATTTTACTCTGCTTCATACCTGTCCCAAAATAAACTCTCTTGTTCCAGGAAAACTTTTTGGCTTTGTGGCCAAAATACAAAATAACCTGATCCATTTGCTGAAGGCAAATAATTAAATTAAACAATTTAATTAATTAATTAATTAATAATGAGCCTGCAAAATGCTGCTGTGACTGTGAAGTTGCAAAACAAAGCAGGATCTAGTCAAGTCCTTCCCACTGAATTAGAGAGTTGCCATCCAGTACAGTCATATTTAAGTTTGTATGGTACTTAAACAGGAGCTGTGCTGATTAATACAGGAATACCCCGCATTAACGTACACAATGGGTCCAGAGCGAGTACGTAAACTGAAAATGTACTTAAAGTGAAGCACTACCTTTTTTCACATATCGATGCATATACTGCACTGCAATCGTCATATACGGGCATAACTGATGTAAATAACGCATTTATAACTAAAATAAACACAGTAGGCCTTATTTTAAGAAAAAGTTTGTAGTTGGAAACTGATCGGGTGGTGGCGTCATGCCCTTAAGTGTCCATTCTTGCAAAGCGAGCGTACGTAAATGGGAATGGTGCTACTGTAAATATGTCTGTACTCGCAAGTGTCTATAAAGTGAAGGTCCGTATAGTGGGATATTCCTGTAGTTGTTGGCAAAGCCAAATTACTGCAGAACTCTCTCAATGTAACAACATAGCAAAAAGTGCTTAAGTGAAAAAGTGTGCAAAGTGGATGGGACAGATAAATAAAAAGCAGCCTGCATTTAGGAGCAATTTGAAAACATTCCTATTTACCAAGGCATTGGATGGCTGAAGGAAACTGTTGCTGGCAACCCGGATACCACTGAATGGAAGAATGTTTTTGTCTCCAACTGTTTTTTAGAATGTTTTTATTTGCAAATGTTTTTAGAACACTTTTGTTTTTAGAATGCTTTTTTAGCTGTTAAATTGTTTTGTTTGCCATCCTGGAGGAAGGGTGCAATATAAATTTAATAAATAATAAAAATACTCCCACTGATGCATTGTTTTGTTTAGTGATTTTTATTTATTTATTTATTCTTGGATTTATTAGTCGCCCATCTGGCTGGTTACCCAGCCACTCTGGGCGACATAGAGAACAGAATAATACATTAGACATTAAGTATACCATAAGCATTAAAATATTAAAACATACAGTAAAAGTATCAACCCATCCCAAAAGCCTGCCTGAAGAGCCAGGCCTTTAAAGTCCGGCAGAAGCTCATCATAGAGGGGGCATGTCGGAGATCATTTGGGAGAGAGTTCCATAGGGTGGGGGCCAATATTGAGAAAGCCCTCTCTCTGGTACACACCAGCCTAGCTGATTTAACCGGTGGGATCGAGAGAAGGTCTTGAGTGGCTGATCTTGTCAAGCGGCATCCCTGACGGTGCTGGAGGCGCTCCTTCAGATAAACTGGGCCCAAACCGTATAGGGTTTTAAAGGTCAAAACCAACACCTTGAATTGGGCCCGGGAAACAACTGGTAACCAATGTAACTCCTTCAAAACTGGAGTAATATGATCTTGTCGGCGGCTACCCTTGATCATACGAGCCCCCGCATTCTGTACCAGTTGCAATTTCCGGACCGTTTTCAAGGGTAACCCCATGTAGAGCACATTACAGTAGTCTAGGCGAGAGGTGACCAGGGCATGTACCACCGGTGGGAGCAAATGGTTGGGAAGGTAGGGGCGCAGCCTCCGTATCAGATGTAGTTGATACAGTGCTGCCCTGCTCACAGCCGAGACTTGAGCCTCCATGGACAGCTGGGAGTCAAGAATGACCCCCAGGCTGCGGACCTGGTCCTTTAGGGGCAATCGTACCCCATTGAACATCAGGTCCACATCCCCCAGCCTTCCCTTGTCTCCCACAAACAGTACCTCGGTTTTGTCAGGATTCAGCTTCAGCTTGTTCCTTCCCATCCAGTCACTCACCGAGTCCAGGCACTTGGACATGGTTTCTACAGCCAACCTCGGTGAAGATTTAAATGATAGAGCTGCGTGTCATCTGCATATTGATGACACTGCAGCCCAAATCTCCTGATGACTGCTCCCAGCGGCTTTACATAGATGTTGAATAGCATCGGGGAGAGGATAGAACCCTGTGGCACCCCACAAGTGAGAGGCCACGGATCTGAAACCTCCTCCTCCAGTGCTACTCTTTGGTACCTACCAGAGAGGAAGGACTGGAACCACTGTAATACAGTGCCAAAAAAATACATGTGATCAACTTGATTTATTTTATTTTATGTATTTAAAATATTGTAAAGCCATTTTTAGTAGGGGGAACCCAGGCCTGTAGCCAGGCCTGTAGCCAGGGAGGGGCAGAGCTGTGCTTCACCCCCTAGGATTTTTTGGGGGAAGCTGTCTTCTTTTTCATTTGTGACATGACAGACAACGATAACCTCCATTTAAAGAACAGGAGCAATTTGAAAGGGAGACCCTCTGAAAAATTGAGTGAATAAGGCAAGGCAAGTGCTCAACAAAAGCCTCATCTGGAAGAGCCCAAGACTTTCTGGTGGTTTTTCATTATTACAATTACCCTATAATTACTTAAGTGATCCTGGAAAAAACAGCCTGTATAGTACATGACCCTTGGAGAGTTAAGTATTATTTTGTATTAAACATAATACTTTGTATCATGGGCTAGAATTAGACTCCACCCCTTGGACTTTCCTTTGCTCTGCTTTTCAGTTTCAATTTCAGTTGTGGTGTCTACCAAGCCAGCAAAAAAGAAGCATGCTTGTTTGCCTGCAGTAAGAAATAAGAGTTCTTTTGACAGTTGTTATAATAAGCAGAGCCAGATTAGGTGATTATTGCAAAGCGTGAAATAAAGAGATAACTTAAAGTGATTTGAAAAAATCGCTACCCAGTACTGTTTTAAAGCACTTGCTATACTCATAATCTTGATTATTTGATGGCAAAGGAAAACAGCCCTAGAGACAGAGCTTGGAAAAGTTACTTTTTTGAACTACAACTCCCATCAGCCCCAGCCAGCATGGCCACTGGATTGGGCTGATGGGAGTTGTAGTTCAAAAAAGTAACTTTTCCAAGCTCTGCCTAGAGATATAGAAATATTACTGTGTACACTACAGTTAGGTGGCAGGCTGGCTGGCTGGCCACCTAGGCTGTCACTCAGGTCTAATTTCTGATTTTCCTAATATATGCAGCTCAGCATGAGGCCTTTTCAGAGTATCTGGCCAGAAAAATCAACCCAGCATCCAGTAAATCAAATTTCAATTGCTATCCACAATTAGTTTCCAATGCCTTAGTCTTTTATATCGCAGCCAGTTTAAAAGTTTTCCCTTGATTGTCCAATAGGAAGGAAAATCTACTGTATGCTTTAATTTGGATTCCTGCATTGAGCAGCGAGTTGGACTCGATGGCCTTATAGGCCCCTTCCAACTCTTATGATCCTATGATTCGATAAAGGTCAAGGACAAGACTAGAAGGACAGACTGTCAAGGAGGAGTTAACCAACACACCCCATAGTATTTATTTTCTCTCTGCCCATCCCTAAACTGGTAGTATATATGACCATATATATATGAAACTTTCCCCCCTCAAGACCAATAGGAATGGAACAATCCATCCCACAGTCACCAGCTTAGGAAAAGTTATTTGCTTATTATGTGGTATATTTTGCTCTTGGTCCTACATGTCTGCCCCCTGGCAATGGCTGAAATCCCTTGTTCTTAATGCCAAATTAATAGAGGCAAGCTTAGAATTTAGAATTTAGAATATAGCCCATATTACTATTTCTCAGCACATATTACTATTTATTACTATTTCACATATTCAATGCCCAATTCTTGTTTTTGCAAGGACTGGGGAAATTTTCTTTATTTAAAATTTGAAATGAAAACGATTTATAGCTATCTTCTTTTATACAGCAAAATTTCAAACATTATATGTTTTGTTATGTAAACCACTTTGGGAACTTTTTGTTGAAAAGCAATATATAAATATTTTTACTACTACTACTACTATATTTTGGAAGGACTCCATATACACTGTATGCTCAAAATACTCTGAAGTTCAGTCAAAGCTTGCTGCACACCAAGGTTCTGTACTTCCTAGTGGCATATTAAATACTCTAAAGATAAAATACATCATTCCTATTTACTCGCTGATCTTCAATTTACTGCTCAGCATAAGCATAAACTTGGGTGTCGTCAGGTACTTCAAACTTGTGCAGGAGTATAGTCTGGTGCTGGAAAGGATTCTATGATAGCACTACTTGCTTTGGAGCTAATTAACTAAGATTGTTGACTGAACTGATAATATTGAAATCTTATCCTGTATTGTTTTACTGTTTGATTACATTATTCTTAAATTGGTTTTAGGTATTTTTAGGTGATGTTTAATTGTTTTAATGCTGTAATGAATTTAATTCTATTTTAAATGTAGATTTTTATATGTCCAAATTATATGTACCCATTTTTAGTTGTAAGCCACCCTGAGTTCCAGTTTTGGAAAAAGGGCGGGGTATAAATAAATAGATGATGATGATGATGATGATGATAATAAAAAATTTCTATCTGTGTTACAGGTGGTAGCATTCATTTCACATTTCCTAATTGTTGCTAAGGCAATCTCTCTTTCACAATATTGTTTTTAATTGACTGATTGTGTATTTTTATCAATTTTGTAAGCTGCCCTGAGGGCAGGATATAAATCCTCTAAATAAATACATAAATAAATATTTGAATGTATTGGAAACTAGAGTCTAGGCATTTAAGGCTGAAAATGTAAGTTAACAAAAAAGATTCCTCACATTCTCTCCCAGTTTTGGGTGGTAATTACTAGGCACAAAAACAAAACAATTGGACAATGCAATCATTAATTTGCTTAATTTGCATAACTAGCAAATAATTTGCATAATATGCAATTTAGTCTGCCCACATTTCTGGAACGGCAATATGGCAACCCTAGGTGTATCTACACCTGCCCAATGATGTCGTGGGTAGGCGTATACCAAGATGACAATCACCACTTCCTTCTTCATTCACCTGGGGCATGTGCAGGGAGGAAGTTGTGTGGATATCTAATCAAGGGGAGGGTTTTCAACTGTGTATCAAGTAACCACATTCATTCTTTTGGACAGTAGGAGGTAGAATCAATCTAGATTGAAAGCAGTATGTTGAGGACAAGCATGAATAATTCCAGACTGAGAAAAACAGCATTTATCTGTGTACACAGCCTTAATCATGGGACTTCTTTCTTTTTCCAGCACTTTGCACAAGCCATTATAGCTGGTAACTGGCACTTTTGAAGCAAAAATGCATTGTTCTTTTTAACATCTGCAGGCACAAACAGAAAAGCATAGCAGTTTATTCCCTAATTACCTTTTACAATTAGTGAAATGAGGTGAATAATATTCCAGACTGTAAGATAATTATGAGCTGCCCAGAGTGCCACGTAAACAGAAGAATGAGTTGCAAAGAAGTATTCCTCACACGTTCCTAGGTGAAAGATCTGTATTTTTGTTTATTAGCTTCAAGCTGTAAATTAGGCCTTTTAAAGATTTTGATCACACCAATTATTAAAAACAAACAAAACGGCACCTCTGCTGCTGAAGTGGCATCGATCAGGGATGGCCATTAATTCATTCCTTCATTCTTTTGATAAGTAATTAGCTGCAGACATATAACCCCATGGTACCATAAGGAGACAAGAATTGTTTCTTCAGCATGGTGAGGCACAGCAAGAACAAGAGTACAAAAAGCAACTGAATCATCCAGGAAGGACCTCAAAAGAGCTGTAGCTCAGTGATAGAGCATGCCAAGCATCCAATTCAATCTTTAGCAGCACCGGTTAAAATTTATTGGCTAGCAAGTATGAACAAGATCTGACACCTTAGAGTGCTGCTGCTAGCAAGATCCCAGTTGGCCAGCTATCTCAGTTGATCAGAGCATCATATTAATAATAACACTAATGCTACAGGTTTAAGCCCCTCAAGGCAGGTGGAAGAATCTTCCATTTATATTGGGAATCAGAATCGCAGAGTTGGAAGGGGCCTACAAGGCCATCAAGTTAACTGTTAGAGCCATACGACAATGGAACCCACTACTTGGAGAGGTAGTGGGCTCTCCGACACTGGAGGCATTCAAGAGGCAGCTGGACAGCCATCTGTCAGGAATGCTTTGATTTGGATTCCTGCATTGAGCAGGGGGTTGGACTTGATGGCCTTATAGGCCCCTTCCAACTCTACTATTCTAATCCCCTGCTTAATGAAGAAATCCAAATTAAAGCATACCCAACAGGTGGCTGTCTAGTTGCCCCTTGAATGCTTCCAGTGTTGGAGAGCCCACCCCCTCCTTAGGTAATTGGTTCCATTGTTGTACCGCTCTAACAGTTAAGAAGTTTTTCCTGATGTTCAGTTGAAATCTGGCTTCCTGTAACTTGGGCCCATTATTCCGTGTCCTGCACTCTGGGACAATCGAGAAGAGATCCTGGCCCTCCTCTGTGTGGCAACCTTTCAAGTACTTTAAAGTCTGTTTTTATGATGTTTTAAAGTGTTTTAGTGCTTTTGTTTGCCACCCTGGGCTCCTGCTAGGAGGAAGGTTGGGATATAAATCAAATAATAAATAAATACATAAGTACTTGAAGTGTGTTATTGTATCTTCCCCCAGTCTCCTTTTCTCATGGCTAAACATGCCCAGTTCTTTGTCTCTCCTCATAGGGCTTTGTTTCCAATCCCCTGATCATCCTTATTGCCCTCCTCTAATCCAGTTCCAGGCATCCTTCTTAAAGTGCGGTGTCCAGAACTGGATGCAGTACTCAAGATGAGGCCTAACCATTGCCAAATAGAGGGGAACTAATACTTCATGCGATTTGGAAACTATACTTCTGTTAATGCAGCTTAAAATAGCATTTGCCTTTTTTGCAGCCACATCACACTGTTATATATACGCAAAATTAGATTCAATCTCAGGGAAAAGACTCCTGTCTGAAACCTTGGAGAGCCACTTCTACTCAATGAAGAAAAAACTGTGCTAGAGTCCAATGGTTTGACTTGGTATGATGTAGTTTCTTTCCTATGAAAGATAAGAACATAAGAAAAGCCCTGCTGGATCAGGCCAAAGGCCATTTAGTCCAGCATCCTGTTTTCACAGTGGCCAACCAGATGACTAAGGGACCTATGTGCAACAGTACTACACTTGTGATTCCCAGCAACTGGTATTCAGAGGCATGTTGCCTCAGGTGGCTGTATAATATGAATGACACTGGCTTTTAAAATTTCACCAAGATACCTTCTGATTTATTCTTATGTTTCTATTTATTGCCTAGATGTAATGTTGCATTTTATGGCTTCTATTTTCTTTTTAACATGATCTAATCACCAGTGGCCAAAATCTTTTTTAAAAAACAGCATATACATTTTATAATATAATATTTTTTAAAAAGCCTCAGAATACCATCAGGCAGGACAGCTCAGATTTCTGGAGGGCAAAAGGAAACAGCTGACCAAATCCATAACAGGTCGGATAGTAGTGGGCAGAGAAACACTTTCACACAGCAACTCCTACAAAGCAAGTTTCACCACTTCACTAGCACGTGTTGGCTGAGGGGCCAGAGAGAGAGAGAAACAGAGAGAGAGAGGACCTTGCTCATTCCACCTCCTTCCCTCGTCTGTCTGAGGGGCCAGAGAGAGAGAGAGAGAGAGAGAGGACCTTGCTCATTCCACCTCCTTCCCTCGTCTGACTGAGGGGCCAGAGAGAGAGAGAAACAGAGAGAGAGGACCTTGCTCATTCCACCTCCTTCCCTCGTCTGTCTCCTTCCTCAGTTGGCTGCCTCTCAGGGGAGTGTCCCTGCGACAGAGAAACAGTAAAACACACACAGACATCATCACTCACCTCCACAGTTCTTCACCTCCATGCTGCTGCTGCTGCCTTCATCCTTGCCCTCCACGTGGTCTGGCTCTCAACTTAGAAGGGGGAGGGGAACTGCCTTCGACTGCGCATGCAGTACGTTATAATCCACGACAAGGCATATTTTAAAAAATTAATTAAAAATAAACCATAACGTTTTTTAAATTTAAACCTACGTCAGATGAAGTACTGTGTTTGGGGCAAGCTTGGGCAATTGATTAGGGATACCTTACGAGTCATCTCTGAGTTGTAATCAAGGACAACAGATTATGTCAATTTCAAGAAAAAAAAGTCCAAACGGCTTCTAGGTTTTTTTCTTCCCGTTTTTCACTTAAACCTGTGGATTCTCCGTGGGGGGGTTGTGTATCACCAAGAAAACTTCCAGAGTTGTAGAGCAAGCGATTCTGAATCCAACAGTATAAGACTTTAAGTGTTTGTTTTGAATTGGGACTATACAAAGCACCAGAAAGGAGTGTGGGGGGGTATTTTCATTTAACATGGTAGAACGCGAAAAAGCCCTGCTGACTATAGTATACAGCCACTCTCGTGGCTGTATAATATAGCAGGAGTAGGAAATTCATAGCCCTCCAGATCTTGGACTCCAACTCCCATCTGCTCCAGGCAGCATGGTCAGTGGTCAAGGATGTTGGGAGTTCTAGTCCAGGAACATACGGAAGGCCACAGGTTCCCCATCCCTGATAAATAAGGAGCTGAGATACAACATGGGTAGAATCTGACAGGTTGTAGATGCAGGGGAAGAAGAGGATGAGAAATGTACAGGGCTAACCTAGCAGAAGGTGCATTCACTAGCTATAAAATGGCATTTGGGGCAGAAGAATATAAGGAGAGACCAAGCACTTTCTTTAGGCAAAGTAGATGAGTCGTAACAGAAACTATGAAAACTAAAGAGGTTGTCATTCATGCTTCAACTTTTTAGAACATAAGAACATAAGAAGAGCCTGCTGGATCAGGCCAGTGGCCCATCTAGTCCAGCATCCTGTTCTTACAGTGGCCAACCAGGTGCCTGGGGGAAGCCCGCAAGCAGGACCCGAGTGCAAGAACACTCTCCCCTCCTGAGGCTTCCGGCAACTGGTTTTCAGAAGCATGCTGCCTCTGACTAGGGTGGCACAGCACAGCCATCATGGCTAGTAGCCATTGATAGCCCTGTCCTCCATGAATTTGTCTAATCTTCTTTTAAAGCCATCCAAGCTGGTGGCCATTACTGCATCTTGTGGGAGCAAATTCCATAGTTTAACTATGCGCTGAGTAAAGAAGTACTTCCTTTTGTCTGTCCTGAATCTTCCAACATTCAGCTTCTTGGAATGTCCACGAGTTCTAGTATTATGAGAGAGGGAGAAGAACTTTTCTCTATCCACTTTCTCAATGCCATGCATAATTTTATACACTTCTATCATGTCTCCTCTGACCCGCCTTTTCTCTAAACTAAAAAGCCCCAAATGCTGCAACCTTTCCTCGTAAGGGAGTCGCTCCATCCCCTTGATCATTCTGGTTGCCCTCTTCTGAACCTTTTCCAACTCTAGAATATCCTTTTTGAGATGAGGCGACCAGAACTGTACACAGTATTCCAAATGCGGCCGCACCATAGATTTATACAACGGCATGATGATATCGGCTCTTTTATTTTCAATACCTTTCCTAATTATTGCTAGCATGGAATTTGCCTTTTTCACAGCTGCCGCACACTGGGTCGACATTTTCATTGTGCTGTCCACTACAACCCCGAGGTCTCTCTCCTGGTCGGTCACCGCCAGTTCAGACCCCATGAGCGTATATGTGAAATTAAGATTTTTTGCTCCAATATGCATAATTTTACACTTGTTTATATTGAATTGCATTTGCCATTTTCCCCCCCATTCACTCAGTTTGGAGAGGTCTTTTTGGAGCTCTTCGCAATCCCTTTTTGTTTTAACAACCCTGAACAATTTAGTGTCGTCAGCAAACTTGGCCACCTCACTGCTCACTCCTAATTCTAGGTCATTAATGAACAAGTTGAAAAGTACAGGTCCCAATACCGATCCTTGAGGGACTCCACTTTCTACAGCCCTCCATTGGGAGAACTGTCCGTTTATTCCTACTCTCTGCTTTCTGCTTCTTAACCAATTCCTTATCCACAAGAGGACCTCTCCTCTTATTCCATGACTGCTAAGCTTCCTCAGAAGCCTTTGGTGAGGTACCTTGTCAAACGCTTTTTGAAAGTCTAAGTACACTATGTCCACTGGATCACCTCTATCTATATGCTTGTTGACACTCTCAAAGAATTCTAATAGGTTACTGAGACAGGACTTTCCCTTGCAGAAGCCATGCTGGCTCTGCTTCAGCAAGGCTTGTTCTTCTATGTGCTTGGTTAATCTAGCTTTAATCATACTTTCTACCAGTTTTCCAGGGACAGAAGTTAAGCTAACTGGCCTGTAATTTCCGGGATCCCCTCTGGATCCCTTTTTGAAGATTGGTGTTACATTTGCCACTTTCCAGTCCTCAGGCACGGAGGAGGACCCGAGGGACAAGTTACATATTTTAGTGTGCAGATCAGCAATTTCACATTTGAGTTCTTTGAGAACTCTCGGGTGGATGCCATCCGGTCCCGGTGATTTGTCAGTTTTTATATTGTCCATTAAGCTTAGAACTTCCTCTCTCGTTACCACTATTTGTCTTAGTTCCTCAGAATCCCTTCCTGCAAATGTTAGTTCAGGTTCAGGGATCTGCCCTATATCTTCCACTGTGAAGACAGATGCAAAGAATTCATTTAGCTTCTCTGCAATCTCCTTATCGTTCTTTAGTACACCTTTGACTCCCTTATCATCCAAGGGTCCAATTGTCTCCCTAGATGGTCTCCTGCTTTGAATGTATTTATAGAATTTTTTGTTGTTGGTTTTTGTTCTTAGCAATGTGCTCCTCAAATTCTTTTTTAGCATCCCTTATTGTCTTCTTGCATTTCTTTTGCCAGAGTTTGTGTTCTTTTTTATTTTCTTCATTCGGACAAGACTTCCATTTTCTGAAGGAAGACTTTTTGCCTCTAAGAGCTTCCTTGACTTTGCTTGTTAACCATGCTGGCATCTTCTTGGCCCTGGCGGTACCTTTTCTGATCTGCGGTATGCACTCCAGTTGAGCTTCTAATATAGTGTTTTTAAACAACTTCCAAGCATTTTCGAGTGATGTGACCCTCTGGACTTTGTTTTTCAGCTTTCTTTTTACCAATCCCCTCATTTTTGTGAAGTTTCCTCTTTTGAAGTCAAATGTGACCGTGTTGGATTTTCTTGGCAATTGGCCAGTTACATGTATGTTTAATTTAATAGCACTGTGGTCACTGCTCCCAATCGGTTCAACAACACTTACATCTCGCACCAGGTCCCGGTCCCCACTGAGGATTAAGTCCAGGGTTGCCGTCCCTCTGGTCGGTTCCATGACCAACTGATCTAGGGAATAGTCATTTAGAATATCTAGAAACTTTGCTTCTTTGTCATGACTGGAACACATATGCAGCCAGTCTATGTCCGGGTAGTTGAAGTCACCCATTACTACCACCTTTCCTAGTTTGGATGCTTCCTCAATTTCATATCTCATCTCAAGGTCTCCCTGAGCATTTTGATCAGGGGGACGATAGATCGTTCCCAGTATTAAGTCCCTCCTGGGGCATGGTATCACCACCCACAACGATTCTGTGGAGGAGTCTGCCTCTTTTGGGGTTTCGAGCTTGCTGGATTCAATGCCTTCTTTCACGTACTTTCCTACTTCTGTGCACATCCTGGCTTAAATGTGCACATCCTGGCACATCCCCCCCCTCACTCTCACTCATGAGCAAAGCCAAGGGTAAAATACAGTTCAGTGCACAAATTATGTGCTGCAAACCTGAAGACCAAAACTAGTTGCCTGCAGAGAATCTGCAGCATGCAGAATTCCCATAGTTTTATTTATTTATTTATTTATTATTTATTTATTTATTGCATTTGTATACCGCCCCATAGCCAAAGCTCTCTGGATGGTTTACAACAATTAAAAACATTAAAAACAAATATACAAATTTAAAAACACATTTTTAAAAAGCAATTTAAAAAACACATGCTAAAATGCCTGGGAGAAGAGGAAAGTCTTGACCTGGTGCTGAAAAGATGAACAGTGTTGGCGCCAGGTGCACCTCGTCATGGAAATCATTCCATAATTTGGGGGCCCATTGAGAAGGCCCTCTCCCTTGTTGCCAGACTCCCAGCTTCCTCTGAGTAGGCATCCGGAGGGGGGCCTTGGATGTTGAGCATAGTGTTCATAGTGAGCACCTGCTAGAAATTTGCTTACCATTTCATTATCCAGGCTGTTGCTTTGCCAATATAGGTCCATGTCCTGCAGAACTGCTGTAGTCCAGAGTGGTTTTTTTGGGTCATCTTTTAAAAAAGCAACCAGAATTGGTTTTTAAAAGATTTTTATATATGCAATTGTTTGAGCTGTTTTTATACAAGTTCTGTTATATTGTAAATTGCTTCGGGATGTCTCATGGGAAGCGATTCTTTAATAATAGGCTGAACACCACTACTGTTGTGCTACAAATTAAAATGGCACACACACACACACACCATTACTGTGTTCTAGAAATGCTGTAACTGTATGAAAAGATCACACTGCCCTAACAGAATTCTCCCAGAGAGATGGATACCATTTCTGAAGCATTATGTTATACTGTGTCATACTAAATTAACTAAAGGTAGTTTGCTTCAGGGCCAGCCAATTTGCCTGCTCATTGGTGCTCATGCAAATTAAAGGAAAACTGAGACATCCCTCCATGGCTAACTGTCTGGTTTGATAATCTGCTGTTCCTGTGGTATTGGTGCTGTGTTCTTATTACCACACTGGATTTAATTGGTATGCATGCAGCTCTCTCTGCAAATATTGGAATACCTTTGCTTAAGGGAAGGGAAGGGTAAAAAGAGCAAGCAGCAACTGTCTGAATTAAGCAAACAAATCCAGCATGCAGTTTGCCAGACTGATTATTAGTGGCTTTGAGTAGAACTTTGTTAAAGCACAAGACAATTTAATTCACCCAACTTTGCATTTCTATATTCAAAATGTTAACATCTATATTGGATTTAAAAGAGGATGATTCAACTTGGCTAACTCCTTTTCAGAGACTCACTCCAAAATACCCATTACAGTTGCAACAAAATCACTTGTATCTCACATTTTAAAACGATAAAGCCTTTGCTTTCTCTTTACCCAATTTTTAGGGACCCGGAGGGACAGAAATGTCATTTTTCACTTAATTCAAAAGCTTTCTAGATTCACCTTAAAAAACAGTCTTTCCAAATAACTACATTTTAAATAAAGGTAATGTGTTTTGAATTACAAACTTTGTAAACATTTAAGAGTATGCATGCTACAAATTTGCTCATGAGCTGACTGAAGGTTAAGCAGCACCAAAAGTACCAAAGAGACTTAGCACATACGCCCATCATCTTGAGTCCCATCAATTCCACTGGGAGTTGCAAATGTTCAAGAGCAAGTCCAGCTTGCAACATTATTTCCTTAGGAGGAAAACTAAACTGTACGCAGTTCATCAATTTTCACAACTTGTGACCCGTTGAAAAGAGAAAACAGATTCTTAATCAATGGTAGACCTCACTTTGCTTTATTATAAATAGCATTAAAAATTAAATATACACACTATCTTCACAAATAGCAATTTAGGTTTAAATGCCTGAAATATAGTAAATCATTGTGGAATGCAGTGAAAACTAGAAATAACATAAACACAAGTCAATCTTTGACTGTACAAATACACCTGATGGGAATAAGTATTGCTTGTTTGCATTCCAGAGAATATTCTTTTAACTGTACCAATTCGGTGGGAGAGGTTACTATCGCTGCACTCCCTGCAGTACACGCCTCCCCCATCTGATGGGGCAAAACTGTCCTGCTTGCTTCAGCAAAGGGGTCAGAAGAGTGACCAACTAGACCATGAGAATGACAGGGAATATTTCATGCTGCACTGACACTGGTAAAGGTAGATTCTTTTGCAACATGCTCACCTGTATGATGAATTACTCTTAAAAAGTAGCATTACATACACATTGGCCTACGGTTGCACATACTATGTTGAGATTTTTAAACTGGTGCATTTTAAGTGAAAAATCAAGTCGTTTTTAAACTGGCTGATTATTCTTCCTTCATTTTCCAGTTATAGCCACAATCTACAATCTTACAAGTGCTGGCATTATGTAATATTTACTCATTATGAAGAGGATTGTGCTAAAGAACAAGGTACTTTAAATTACAGCTCGATATTCTTCCCATTTTATTCATCTTACTTTTTCATTTTAAATTAGATCCTTCTGTACAAATATTTCTGATGCAAAGATAATGGAAACAGCATTTCCAATTTTGTAACAATGAGAAGACACAGAAAAGTGACACAGCATATCATGAAGACTGTATAAGTGCCCTCAAGATGTTGTACTACAACTCCCATCATCCCTGACCATTCCTCATAATGGGTGGGACTGATGGAAGCTGGAGTCCAACAACATCTGGAGGGCAACAGGTTGGGTCAGTTCAATCTGATTAAAACTCATCTCAAGGGACAGCTACCCTTTGAGTTACAACAAACAAAATGACCCTTCACTGAACGACGCTACGAGAAAGACCAGAACATTCTTTATTTTATACTAAAATGGAAAATCACAGCATCCAGTAAACTTTAAAAAGCATTAACTGTCAAAATTATCCAGCACACAGGATGCAAATGTATAGTGCAGTATCTTCAGACTTCTGAAATCTGAGGTTGGAAGGAATAGTTTAAGTCTCCATTAGCTTTGAAATGGAAGGTATGGTTTAGAAATGAAGATAAATCAAGTAGGGGAGGTATTTCATAGATGCCACCATTCTGTTGTGTCTGCCTTTTCTTCTCAAGGGAACATACTCTACTCATGCTCAAACAAATGATCTTTTTACATACCCCATGACTCAAAGTTTTATTTTCTTTAAGGGAGTAAAGGCAACAGCTTCTCACTCTCTATGCTTGACCTTTATGCTTTAGTCTGATGGGACAGGTATGAATCCAACCACATTTGCTGTCTGACCCACATTGGCCCCATAATTATCAGAAACGTGGAAAAGAGTGGCATAAACAGACATTTAGAATTTGCACACATCAGTATAGATGTAAGGGATTGGTCACCCAAAGGTAAGTGTACCATATACAAATATGTTGTTTCTAAATGTTAACTATGAGAAAACGGTGCAACACAACAGCAGTCACCAAATGGTGAATAAATGGGGAAATGTTTCCTTGAAAGTAATAAACTAGCATATACAAGCAGCAACCCTCAAATAAGGGTTAACTTCCTTTTCTAGCAACAACTCCATTGAAGGTTCCCATCAACCAATATGAACAGAGGTAAACTCTACCTTGCTTCTCCTAATATAATCAAAAAGAATGCTGCCACTGGACATGTCAAGTAGACTACTCTACCTTAAAGCTTTTTCTGCTTAATAACTCTTATGCAGTTCGGATGGTAACAAGATTCAGCCTCTCTTTAGTCAGCATAGCCAGTACTCCACTATAAAACAACATTATGAGAATTTATGTATCAACTCCTCTACTTTGTAAATCTGCAGAAGTTAGCAGCTTTGAGGGAAATATAATTTTAAATATTTTCAAAGGACAAGTGTTTCACCGAAGTCTGGCAAAGTGCTGCTTCAACTGTTTGATTAGTTGCTTCGTATCTACATGTTCTGGAAAAGCTTCTTCAGACTTCTGAGCAGCTGCATAACTCCTTTGGAGATCTCCAGCCTGCAAGAAAGGCACACAGTCTGAACGACATAGAAATGTTGTCAACAAACTTGTTTTACTAGGTTACTTCCACCCCAGCCGCTTTAACATATCAGACACAATTCAGACTTGGCCTATCATTCATGCCCTAGTGTATTTCCACAGATTATTGTAGTGCATTCCACACAGGACTGCTTTTGAAGACAGTCGAGAAACTTTAACTGTTTGAGAAATACTGTTATTTTATCAGTTACACTTATTTCTGGCCTCAGTTAAAAGCACTGGTTTTGACCTTTAAAATCCCAAACTTCCTGGGACCAAAAATATCAAGTATATCCTCAACCAACATGAGCTTGCCTGAGCACTTGTTCCTCCTCTGGGGTACTTCTCTGGGATCCCCCCCTACTCCCTCCAGGTCAGAAGTGCAATGGGTAGGCACTACAGAAAGGTTCTTTTTAGCTGCAGCATTCCAAATTTGAAACGGTCTCTCAAGAGAAGTATGTCTATCCCCAATACTCCTTGTTTTGCTACTTGCTGAAAAGCCAGTTTTATTCCAGTGGGCTGCTCCCAGTTACTGCTTTTAAATAAATACTTGACTAATGATGCTGCTGCTTTCACAACATTATTGTAGTTTGTTTTAGATTATTTGTTGTTTTATTGATTTTAAGACACCTTGATATTATTTTTTTAATATAAAGGGTAGCAATGCTAGAATAAAAAAGCAAGTTAAAGTTATGTGTATTTAAGTCCCGTTTATTTAATGTAAGATGGAGGTAAGAATGACCCCCTCCTTGCAGTCCTTCCACCGACAAACAAAGACCTTCTTATTCCAACAAGCCTTTGGAATTGAAGGCTAAGGATAGGGCGTGAAGGGTGCTGCATTGCTAATGTCTATTATATTACTTTTAAACTAGTTTGAACTCTTTTAGCTATATGTGTGTATGGTTTTAATATTGGAAATAGTTGAATCCTATTTTAATGTAGATTTTGTATGTTTTTAATTATATGTATTTTTTATCTGGAACCTGCCATGAGTTCCAGTTTTGGAAAAATGGTGGGGCATAAATAAAGACAACAACAACAACAATAATAATAAATATAGGCTACAGATTTACAATATTTTTGATCCATTCAGGGTTGAGAATTGTCATGATCAATTATGGAACCATTATTGTAAATGTATTAAAATATGGAACAATGTGATCTAACATGTTGTATGATGTATAAGAATATCCTCACTTTGTTGCATCAAGATAAATATGAGAGAGAATACTCATTTTGTTATGTTGAGCTGTTTTAAGCTTTACTGATTATATGGTAATAGGTAGGATTCACATGAATGTCTGCATATATAATTAATATAATAAATAAATGTGCCAACTGGGCCACCTCGCTTAAATAAACAATTATTTATCTGAAACTATAGAAAATTCACACTGTAGTTAAGGTATTCTGTTAATTCTTTTTGTCTGTGCACACTCATTTCCCAGTTAACAAAGTTTACTGATGTCAACTGAATGTGAAATTTAACATGCCTAGCTCTCCCCTAGTGAAATGAATGCTATATAAAAGTGCTTAACTTTAGCAAGGTAATTGTTTTATTTCTATGTAGACAGGTTTATTTGACTGCATTCTGCTTTTAAGATTATACAACTGTAGCACAAATTGAATAGTAAATGGGCATGATCCTTCCCAAAACCACAATTTAGTGCCCATGAACGCACCCATGATTTTTCATACAGAATTTTCCTTGATAACCATGCTTCCTGTGCCTACTGCAGAGAGACCAGAAGAATAAAGTAATGATGTTACCTGATCAGACAGTACAGCAAAATTGAAGTGTGGCTCATACATATGAGGTGCTAGTCGTGAAGCAGTTTGCAGAAACACTCTTGCCTGAAGAACAAAAAATACAGGCACAACTGACTTACAGATTTGTCTAGGACAAGATACACAAGCCCTCTATATTCTCTTTTCATCTTGAATTTGTCAATGTTATTTTAGCAAAGGAGGCTGTCTTATAGCGAGTCAGACCATTGAAGGCCTGCCATTTTTTGGAAATCCAAGGCTATTGAAAACAAGGCCTGCAAAGCTATGGAGTGGGAAAATCTTTGGTTCAGAACTGTGGCTCATGAACAGCCAGTCTATTTCCTGTTGCAAGAAAGAGCAGCTTCTTCTCTGTCTGGACCTCTGGATGAGGAAAACGTTATTGTGACTAGGCTTTAGCCAGGCTGTTCCACTTCCATAGTGTGAAGAAGATACACAGTTTGATACCTCCAGTAGCTCTGAGTAGGATCATGTCAGTTGCCCCAAGTGAAATGAAAGCTGTTTTTATACAGTAAAGTTGATGAGTTTAACTTTTTGTTCCTGGTGTGCTATTTACAGTACAGAATTGAATTTTAGTTCTGAACACGTGGGGGGGGGGGAACCAATCAGCAAGTAGGAAACGATTTTGCAGTATGGGGGAATAGAGAAAAGATTTAATATATTCTTCACTAGACTCCATTTTATCTCTTTTTCGCAAGCATTTTTTCCCCTGGAACTTTTTTTCTGCCTGTTTGTGCTGTAATTTCTCTGGAACACACACAGAGAAAACAAAATGTGGCTTTTAGATTTCATTCTTGCCGTTTATAAATGTATTACACGGGGTTAGGTTTTTCTATGGCTGACAAACTTTCTGACAGCTCTGATTAAAGTTTGTTACTTATCCGTTATTGGAGCTCTTCTGATGATTTTTATAGAGACCTAGTTTTTTTTTCTGTGTTGTACTTTTAACACATCTGATTGTTTCACAGAGCTAGAATTTCCTGGGCTTTGGCCCATGGACACCTTTGAATAGGTTTAATTTTCTAAGTTAATTTTCCTTCTTTCTCTTTCTACGTTTTCCTTTTTTTATTTCTGGGTAAGACTCAGACTTCTCTATTTTATTTTTAAACATTTTTCTTTCACTTTTACTTGAAATAATTGTCTGTTTGGATGTTCCTGGCACCAGAGATCTCTACTAATCTGCATCAGAGATGCTTTATTCCTCCCACACTAAGATGCTATATAGTTATTGTTGTTGTTAAGTGCCTTCAAGTCGATTACGACTTATGACGACCCTATGAATCAGCGACCTCCAAGAGCATCTGTCATGAACCACCCTGTTCAGATCTTGTACATTCATGTCTGTTGCTTCCTTTATGGAATCAATCCATCTCTTGTTTGGCCTTCCTCTTTTTCTACTCCCTTCTGTTTTCCCCAGCATTATTGTCTTTTCTAGTGAATCAGGTCTTCTCATGATGTGTCCAAAGTATGATAACCTCAGTTTCATCATTTTAGCTTCTAGTGATAGTTCTGGTTTAATTTGTTCTAACACCCAATGATTTGTAGTTTTCGCAGTCCATGGTATTCACAAAGCGCTCCTCCAACACCACATTTCAAATGAGTTGATTTTTCTCTTATCTGCTTTTTTCCACTGCCCAACTTTCACATCCATACAGTAGCCTCTTGTCCAGAGTATAGGTTGCACATCCAGACAATCAGATGCTGTAGCACCCCCATTTCTTTTAAAGCATTCCATAATTTTTCACGATCTACACAATCAAAGGCTTTCCTGTAATCTATAAAGCACAGGGTGACTTCCTTCTGAAATTCCTTGCTCCGTTCCATTATCCAAAGTATATTTGTAATATGATCTCTTGTACCTCTTTCCTTTCTAAATCCAGCTTGGACGTCTGGCATTTCTCGCTCCATATATGGTAAGAGCCTTTGTTGTAGAATCTTGAGCATTACTTTACTTGCATGGGATATTAAAGCAATAGTTCGGTAATTATTGCATTCCCTGGGATCCCCTTTCTTTGGAATTAGGATGTATATGGAACACTTTCAGTCTGTGGGCCATTGTTTAGTTTTCCATATTTGTTGACAAATTTTTGTCAAGATTTGGACAGATTCAGTCTCAGTAGCTTCTAGCAACTCAATTAGTATGCCATCTGTTCCTGGTGATTTGTTTCTTCCAAGTATTTTAAGAGCAGCTTTCACCTCACATTCTAAAATTTCTGGTTCTTCATCATACGGTTCCTCCGTGAATGAATCTGTCATCCTAGCATCTCTTTTATAGAGTTGTTCAGTGTATTGCTTCCATCTTCTTTTTATTTCATCTTGGTCAGTCAGTGTGTTCCCCTGCTGATTATTCAACATCCGTACTTGTGGTTTACATTTCCCTTTCATTTCTGTAATCTTTTGGAATAGGGCTCTTGTTCTTCCCTTTTTGTTGTCCTCTTCTATTTCTATACAAAAACTATTGTAATAGTTCTCTTTGTCCCTATATACTAGTCACTGTATTGTTGCATTCAGGGTTCTGACCATGTTTCTATCTCCTTTTGCTTTTGCTTTCCTTCTTTCTTTAACCATTTTAAGAGTTTCATCAGTCATCCATTGGGGTCTTTCTCTCTTTTTAACTAGAGGTATTGTCTTTTTGCATTCTTCCCTGATAATGTCTCTGACTTCACTCCAGAGTTGTTCTGGTTCTCTGTCAACTAAGTTTAAAGCCTCAAACCTGTTCCTTGTTTGATCTTTATATTCTTCTGGGATGTTAGTTAGATTGTGTTTTGGCATTATGATTGCTTTGTTGTTGTTCTTTAGCTTTACTCTGATTTTCTATACAACCAGTTCATGATCTGTACCGCAGTCTGCTCCTGGTTTTGTTTTCACAGAAAGTATGGAACTTCTCCATCTTCTGCTACCGATTATATAATCAATTTGATTCCTATATTGACCATTTGGTAATGTCCACGTGTACAGTTGTTCAAAAAATGTGTTCGCAAGAAACAAATTATCGGCTCCACAGAATTCAATAAGTCTTTCTCCTGCTTCATTTCTATCTCCTAAGCCCCATTTCCCCATGATTCCTAGTTCTTCTCTGTTCCCTACTTTTGCATTCCAGTCCCCCATGATTATCAGAACATCTTGTTTTGGTGTGTGATCAATTTCTTCCTGTACTTCTGCATAAAATCTCTCCCATTTCTCTTCTATGTTTGCCGTTGGAGCATAGACCTGGATGATGGTTATGTTAATAGGTTTCCTGTTTAATCTCATTGATATCACTCGCTCAGACCTTGCGTTGTAGCTCTTAATTGCTTTTGCTGCATCACTTCTCACTATTAAAGCAACCCCATTTCTTCTTATTTTCTCATTTCCTGCATAAAATATTTTGTAGTTGCCCAATTGAAAATGTCCCATTCCCGTCCATTTTAGTCCACTCACCCCAAACATTGTAATGTCGATACGTCCCATTTCCTGCTTGACAATTTCTAACTTTCCCTGGGTCACGCTTCTCACATTCCATGTTCCTATTGTGTGCATCGTATAACTCCGGACTCTCCTTTTGCATCTGTGCGCATCAGCCTCTGGGCTTCCTTTCGGCTTTGACCCAGCTGCGTCATTAGTCACAGCGCTACTCGTACTTGTCCTTTGTTCTTCCCCAATAGCTTGGCGAGTGCCTTCTTACCTGGGGATCTCATCTTCCAGCACTATCTTGTGTTGCATTTTGGATACTCTGTTCATAGGGTTTTCGTGGTAGAGATATTCAGAGGTGGTTTACCATTGCCTTCCTCTGAGTTTGGATGCATCTTAGTGTGGTGTCTCAGCTTTGACCATTCCGCCTTGGGTGCCCCAGCTAGAAGTCTAGCCTCTTGGTCTAGACTCCTGACGGCATTGTTCTCAGCTTCAACACTCTCAACCCCCCTCACCACGTTAAGGTGTGCATCCTAGAGGGAAGCTATACAGTTAGGACAGCTGGAACATGGTAAGCTTTAACTAGATAGCCAGTGAAGTTTTGGTGGACCATCGTAGCTCATCTTCTAATCCCTGCATGTAATAGCACTTTACCTGATGTTTCAGTACAACTTTATTTTACACTTTATTTCCTCATGTAATCATTGTTTTGTAGTTTTCCCCTTGCATTCTTTGTTCCTTATATTTTTCCTTCTCTAACACTTCATGCATAATGTCCTTTGATTTTCCTTTGACACTTGTGGATTATTATTATTATTATTATTATTATTATTATTATTATTATTATTATTATTATCCCTCTCTTTTTCCAAGGACTGGAACTCAAGGCGGCTTCCAAATATAAAAGTACATATAATTACAAGCAAAGAAAAAATCTACATTAAAATACAATTAAACTATGTGCAATAATAAAACAATTTAAATATACAACTGGAGTAATTCAAAACTCACTTTAAGATAGTATAGATAAAACAGTAAAACAATACAATTCTGCTTGCATCTTTCATAAAATGAAATGCATTCACTGGTCTGCTGATGTACTTTAAATATATTTTCCAAACTAATTTCAACCTCTGGTCAAAACCCTGGACAAATTAAGAACCCCAGTTTCAACTATTAGTTCATCTATTCAATATAGTTACGTGGAGTGGCACCAGCTCTCCAAGATTTCAGACAAAAGCCTTTCCAACTCTGCGTGGAGATGCCAGGGATTTAACGTGGGATCTTCTGCATAAAAAGCAGTGCTCTTCCACTAAATCATGGCCCTTTCCTCAAATGGGGATTAACAAACTGTATTAACAATTGTCACTGGTGGCAGATGTTGATGCTATGCAGTGTTATATAATGTTATACACCATTACATACACCCACACATATGCTATGCAACCCAACTCGGAAATTAACATTATCCCAAAAATCGTGCACTGGGAAACATGCAAGTGTGCTGTTCCCCTCCCTATCTGTTCACCCTGAAGCTTTATTCTTGTAAAATGGCAAGAGATTAGAATTAACAAGTGTTCAAGTCCCTGGAGAGCAGAATACTTATCTCAGTGTTCCCTAGAGACTCACAAAAATGGTGTGTCACACAAAGACATGAAGGATGGTATGCTGTGCATATACTGTATGGAGTCTTAAATCCAATTGGCACAACATTCATTGGACAACCTAAGTTGTAGAGCAGTTGCAACCACTGTAGTTCTGCTTCTGGGAAATCAACAGCACAATCTGCTTTAGATCCATTAAAAATAAAAACTTCTCTAGCAAGGTGTATTTTTTCCAGTTCTTTTAACACTAGGGCAGATCCTAGGAACATATTGTTTGGAGATTATTTACCAGTTGTTTACCATGTTCTGCACATAGTATTTTAACAATCTTATAAAAATATTTTAGGCTAGCATATTTACTCCAGCTTGGATAGAAAATGGGCAAGCAACAACCATTGAAATGCTTGCCTGTTCATCAGGTGAACTGAAAGCCACAGGTCAAGATGGCAAGCATGGGGTGCAACTTATGATGACAAATTTTTGGATAAATATTGTCACATATCTGCTACTCCAGAATTCTAACTTCATCAACTTCATTTTGTAGTGGGAGCAGCAGCTGCTGTAGCAACAGGAAAGTTAGTTCAACACCAAGGATGCAGACTGAATGAAGTTTTCATAGAAAACTTGTGCCTGGTCACCCTGACCCAAAGCCAACCCTCCAAGGGCTACATGGTAAAGTGGGCAGGGCTGGGGAGGAAAAGTGAGTGTAACTAAAGTAGAAAAGTAATACTTTCTATTTTCTTTCCATTTCAAGTCATTCCCTTCTTTAATTACCCCCAACTCATTCTATCTGTATTTTCTTTTACTTTTTTTCCTTTATTTTTAAATGAATTATTTTCCTTCTTATGGTTCTTCCTACCCCACCCAAACATTTTCCTTGTGCTCACCAGTGCAATCAGTAGGAGTGGTATTCAACTAAATTCTTGTATTAGCAGAATGACTCAACTAGTGCAAAGGGATTCCCCCCTCTCCTCCCCTTGTGTGCACCATGCGCGGTGCCCAAATCTGCTCTGGAAGGTTGGGGGAACCTCCAGGACAGATTGGGGGAGAACATTCCATGCACAAGGAAAAATCCTTGCACTAACAGAACATTTGACAACCCTATATTGAATTCAATCATAGGCAACTTATACTGTTTCTATTCACTTCTATACATTGCTAGCTGCATAGTTTGCCCTGCTTTGATGCTGTCAGCTACACCCAGGAATTATCATTATTCATCAGCTGTTGAAGGTATCACAGTGGGATAAATAATACACCCAGAAGTAAACAGAAGTAAAGTGAATAGGATTTTAAGGAGCAGCACTTTAAATAGCACACCTAGAAGCAGCAACATGATAAAGTCAAATACATTTTGGGGTGTTTTTTATTTTTAAGTCCCAGTTGACTTAAAAAGCAGCAACAGTTATTCTGAGGACACTTTAGAAAGCCCAATTAAAGTAAGTAACTGCAGATAAAAGTGTGTGTCAAGGGGGAAGGGGACTCATCAGCCCCCCCACCTCCACAGAACTGTTGGAGGGTCCATACAAGCCACCCAAAACCTCATAGTGAGCCATATGTGGCTCGTGGGCTACAGGTTAGCCTCTCCTGACTTGCACACACACCACCACCAGATGATGTGTTTACAGAGTGGCTAAATGGGGAAGGATGATTATTTTTAGGCTTCAAGAAGCAAACCTCAAGCTCCACAGCCACCTTAACAAAAACTGCAAATAAACTGAAAGAAGACACTTGAACGGAAGTTACAACTGTTTTTTAAACTGCTTGTAACAAGCCACTTCTTTCACTGCTATCATACATTAAGCAACAAATGAAACCTAAGTATAGGCCAATCTAATATGGCTCTATAACTAAAATTGATCTTCATCTGTCACTGCATGCAGGAGTACATTTGAACATTGCCATGGTAATTGCTAGAATATTTATATAGTAGCCCTGAAGGCAACTTGCTGCTTAGAAATGGACCATTGGTCTCACCTGAAGGGTGATTTTCATATGAGGGCGGCCATCACTGCGGGTATTAGCTCCACCTATCGTGCGAAGGCAAGAATGTTTTTTGAAGTCAAGACTAGGGGCGTCAAGCCCCTCCCACTCTCCAGTTCATTCGCAGCGAGTCTATAGAGAAAAATCTAAAAATACAAGAACAGGGCCAACAGGCCTGCCAGCAGGAAAAGAACATGCATAATAACATGACTCTAACATAGCGATATAACAGAACTAGCAGTCTTGACTTCGCTAGAAAATTTAAATATAATAGGGTAACAGAAATATATAACACATTAAAAAATATCTAATCCTCCAACTGGGAGGGTCGTGATGGTCGCCCTCATATGAAAATCACCCTTCAGGTGAGACCAATGGTCCATTTTCCATATGAGGCCGGCCATCACTGCGGGATGTACCAAAGCAGCCCATAATAGGGAGGGACCACCCACATGCTAATCCTCATTAAGAACCTGTTGCAACACTCGTCTGCCAAAAGAGGCATCGGCAGAGGCATAACGATCTATTTTATAATGCCTTATAAACGAGTGTGGGGTAGACCAAACAGCAGCCCTGCAAATATCAGCAACAGGAGCATTAGTAGCAAAAGCAGCCGAAGTGGCAGCTGACCTAGTAGAATGAGCTGTTATACTAGCTGGAACTGGCAACTTAAGGGACTCATATGCTAAGGTAATACATGCCCTTAACCAACAGGATAAGGTAGAAGTGGTTACTTTATGCCCCATAGACCTTGGATGAAAGGATACAAACAGAGACTCCGTTCGTCGAATCTCCTGGGTCCTAGACAGGTAGGTCTTGAGAGCCCTCTGAACATCCAACGAATGCCAAGCCTTGTCTAGAGGATGAGTGGGGTTCGGGCAAAACGAAGGGAGTACAATGTCCTGATTGCAATGGAAAACTGAATTGACCTTGGGACGGAAGGAAGGATCAGTTTTAAACACAACAGAGTCCTTGTGAAAGACACAGAGATGGTGGGCAGAAGACAATGCGCCCAGTTCCGAAACCCGTCTGGCAGAAGTGATGGCGACCAGGAACAAGACCTTGAAGGACAGTAGACATAAAGGCACAGTCCTAAGGGGTTCAAACGGAGGACGTTGTAAAGCTTGGAGGACCTTGGACAGACTCCATGAGGGAAAACGGTGAACTACGGCTGGTGAACGTAAAGCAGTGCCTCTGAGGAAGCGTTTAATGAACGGATGTGAGGAAATAGGGGCACCAGTGGAGGACACTGAGAGGATAGACAACAAAGTTGAGGCATGTCGACGTAAAGTGTTGGGTCTGAGTCCCATCATAAAGCCGCTATGGAGATATTGCAGCACCTGTTGCATGGTAGCCTGGGATGGATCGTGGTGGTGGGACTGGCACCACTTGGAGAAAGCCACCCAAGTATGTTGATAAATCCGAGTGGTAGATGGTCTTCTCGAGGCCAAGATAATATCAATAACAGCGTCAGACAGGCCAGCCGACCTCAAATGTCCCCGTTCAAAAGCCACGCTGTTAGATTGAGCCAAGTGGGGTCCTGGTGCCATACTGGACCCTGGGATAGAAGGTCTGGCCTGACTGGAAGTGTCCAAGGATCCATCACTGACATTGCAAGAAGATCCGAGAACCACGGTCGGCGTGGCCAATATGGTGCTATCAGAACCAACTGTGCCCTCTCGCTTCGCGCCTTCCTCAAGGTTTTGGCTAACAATGGTATTGGAGGGAAGGCGTACAAAAGGCCGTCTGGCCACGGTGTTGACAGCGCATCCACTGTTTCCGCTGTTGCGTCCAGGTATCGGGCAAAGTACTGGGAAGTTGGCAATTGCGACTGGAAGCAAACAGGTCGATTGAGAAGACGCCGAACCGACACTGAAGATGATGGAAAACGGTTGGATGAAGCTTCCATTCTCCCGGAAAAACCTGTTGTCTGCTGAGCCAGTCTGCTGTCACATTCCAAATCCCTCTGAGATGTTCTGCTTTCAGGGATTGTAGATGTTGTTCTGCCCAGACAAAGATGAGGCAGGCTAGGTCCTGCAGAGGACGGGACCTGGTGCCCCCCGTCTGTTCAAATGTGATTTTACACACATGTTGTCTGTTCGAATGAGAACATGGTCCAAAGGGAACAGAGACTGAAAATGAGGTAGAGCTAAGTGGACAGCCTTTAGCTCCAGCCAACTGATGCTGAGTCTGCTCTGCGGTGGACCAAACCCCCTGAACGTACTGGGAGTTGCAGTGTGCTCCCCAGCCGATGAGACTGGCATCTGTGGTGACAACAGTCCTGCGGGGTTCTCTGAACGGAGTGCCCTTGGAAAGATGTTGGACCCTCGTCCACCAGTAGAATGAAAGGCGCAGTGCGGGGCTCAAGGGAACTTTGCGATGATTGGAGCTGGCAATGTCCTGTTGAAAAGGCAACAAAGCCCACTGCAGGTGACGAGTGTGGGCTCGAGCCCATGGCACAATATGGATGGTAGAGATGAACATTCCGAGTGCCCTGGCTAGAAGCATGACGTCTGTGGATGTTTGTTGCATCAGGGACCTTGCGATGTTTGAAATGGCAGTGATGCGATCTGGAGACAGAAACACCATTGCCTGCAGGGTGTCCAACGTTGCCCCTAGATGTAGTAGGCATTGGGTAGGTTGAAGATGGCTTTTGTCGAAGTTGACAAGCCAGCCGTAGGCCTGCAAGACATTGAGGGTGAGCGTTAAATGACGATGAGCCAGCTCCTCAGAACTTGCCCGTATTAAAAGATCGTCCAGATATGGGTAGAGATGGACCCCTTGAGTCCAGAGATAAGCCACTAAAATAAGTAGCACTTTGGTAAATACTCTCGGAGCAGACGAGAGGCTGAACGGCATCGCTCTATATTGAAAGTGCTGGTGGCCAAAGGCAAACCGAAGAAACTTTCTGTGGGCTATGCAAATAGGGACATGGAGATACGCTTCCTTTAGGTCGATAGAAGCCTGGAAGTCTCCTTCATGCAGACTTTCTGTAATGGAGTGGAGGGATTCCATTTTGAACCTGCGATATGTTACAAAGCGGTTGACGAACTTGAGGTCCAATACCGCCCTCCATGACAAATCTCGTTTGGGCACAGCAAATAGGAGGGAGTACGCCCCTTCCGACCTCTCTGTTGTGGGGACTGGCTCTATCGCTGCTATGTCCAAGAGGTGATGTATAGCTGTCTGCATGATGCTGTGCCTGGCTGGTGCTCTGGGACCAGGAGATGGATGGAATTTGTCTGGTGGGGTCGCCCAAAACTCTATAGCACAGCCATAACAAAAAAGGTCCCTGATCCAGGCGACCGTAGTCAGACGCAGCCACTGGTGTCTAAACATAAGTAGTCTGCCCCCAACAGGAGGTGCATTAGTACCGCTTGCGTTGGCGAGACCCTCTCCTATATGAGGACGATGAGGTACCCCTGCGCCCTTGGTACTGACCTCTGCCCTGGAAACGCCGGTTCCAGGATCCCCTGAAGGAATTGGAGTCATATGATCTGAAGTCGCGGCCTCGTCCTCCTGGCCGCGTTCCTCGAAAGGGCTGGGCAGTGCGAAAGGGGGAAATCGCCTGAAAGGTCTATGATCGATGTTCTTGACAGTGGTCAAAACCGGTTTGTGGGCGTCTTTGGGATCAACCAGCACTGCCTTTAGAGCTTCCTCGCCGAAGAGCAAAGATCCGGAGTAAGGAGCCCTAGAAAGATTCACTCTGGCCGTAGAGTCAGCTTGCCAGTGGCGAAGCCAGAGGGTCCGTCGAGCAACTATCTGAGCTGTCATGGCTCGTGCCCCCAGTTGAGTGGCATCCAAAGTGGCATCAGCTACAAACGCCACTGTCTTGCGCAACTTTATCAGTGACCTTCTGAGAGAGACAGGATCAGGGTTAGGGTCCTCTAGAAGATCATCCAGCCACATCATTGCTGCTCTGGAGAAGACGGAAGCTGATGCGGAGGCACACATGGAGAAAGCAGTGGCCTCATGATTTTTGCGGAGAGCAAAATCCAATCTTCGCTCAGTAGCATCCTTTAGTTGGGATTCTCCTTCCCTGGGGAAAAGAGATCGTGAAACTAGGCTAGCGATTGGTTCGTCTATGCCGGGGACGGCTAGCTTGGTGGCAAAGTCAGGAGCTAGGGAGTAAAGTTTGTCAGCCAGGTTCTTGAAGCGGCGCGTTTGGAATGGATGAGACCATTCTTCGGTGGCCAGTTTGGCAATGGGATCCGGCACCGGGATGTAGTGCTCAGTTGGTGCAGGGGATCTGAGAACCCTGGCCCCTTTAATAGCTGGAGCAGTAGTTGTTGGAGGCGCAGCTTGGAGACCAAGGACGTTAACTACCCTGCGCGCTAGAGGCTGATAATCGGAGGCACTAAACAAGCGATACGATGTATCCTCCTCATGTTCCGAATAGTCACTCCAGTCGTCTCCTTCAGGGTGATCAGCAAAGGTTGACTCCTCCCCATACGAGGCTTCATCGATACATCTGCCTCTAGCTACGTCACAGGGATTTGGGGAGCAGGAAGGGTTTGCCTCGTGACACACACGTTGGTCCGTAGTGCGTTGAGGTATGGCGGGAACTTGTGGTGGTGACTGCATTTGAGTGAAATATGACAGCATGCCCTGAAGTTGTGAAAGAAAATCATGGGACAGCTGCAGCCCCGTTGAAGCAGATGTTTGTGCCTGAGTAGGTGGCTCCGTGGGTTGAGCCGGAGGATAAGCCCTGGGCGGCAACATGGAAGGAGGCTGGCTAAGTGTTAGCTGAGTAGGAAAGCCAGCAAAGTCTTCCTCGTCAGAGGAAGCAGCGGGGGAATGAAATATATCCGTTAGCTGTTCCTGAGCTGCTGTGGTGGGGGTCGGCCCAGAGACATAGCGTGGACGCTTGGGTTTGCTGTGGCTGGAAAGATGTTTAGTCTTAGCCAGTGCTTTGGCATGCTTAGTCTTAGTTGCCTTGGATGGTTGTGGCTTGGCTGTCTGAGACATGTCTGGCTGTTCCGCCATCTTATATTCACTATGGGTGCAGTACACGGCCACAGCGGGGGCAGAATGTAGAGACCCAAACAGGCACAGTACACGACCACAGAGGGGGTAGAATGCACTGGCAGATGGCTAAGTACACGGCCACAGAGGGGGCAGAATGCACTATGGGATCAGCGTCAATATAATGCAGACTAGATTTCAGGCTTGGTACACAGCCACAGAGGGGGCAGAATGTACAGTATAGACTTCAGGCTTGGTACACGGCCACAGAGGGGGCAGAATGTACGATTCAACAGCTTGTTGACAGCATCACAGTCTTAGCACACGGCCACAGATGAGAATGTACAGGTCAACAAGTTGTGCACCTAGCGCCAGAGCCAGCAAGGTTCAAAAGTCTAAAGCACAGTCACAGCGATAATGAGGCAGCCACCGAAGTACAGGTGCTAGCTGTCAGCTAGTTGTGAGAAGCCGCAGTAGTAGTCGTGTGATAGAGGAGTCCAAAGAGCTAAGGAATCCTATCTTACACGTACGTACAGGGAGCCCTTGCCAGCTAAGCCCCCTTTATTCAGTATAGGGTAGGCTACATATAAAGTACGGAGAAAGGGAGACAGACAAATGGCGCCCGCAAAAAGAGCGGGAAAATAATGCAATAAAAAATGGCGGCTATGGAGAAGGAGCAACGGCAGGCACCGAGGGGCAGCAAAAATGGACTGCCAGTAACGGCCGCCGAAGCGTGCTACAGCTGCGAGGAAGAGAATCACGGCTGTAAAAGCCAGGCAGGTGAGACTCAGTAGGGGAGGCAGAACGGCCGGGGAAGGACCGTAGCAGCTGAGAGAGAGTAGGGAAACAAGCCAAAGCCGCTGACAGAGAGACCGTCACGGCGCGCTTTAAGCTGCAGCGGCAAGTCAGTAGTCAGAGCAGTTCAGGGGAAAGGAGATCTGCAGCCGCAGTCTCCCGGCCAAAAAGGAACCGCGATGAGAAAAGCCGCGGCCGTACGAGGCAGGTGGCAACCCAGATGGCCAGGCACTAAAACCAAAGAGTGCCGCAAGGGCTGGCTCCTTTGAGACAGGCGGGGAGCTGCCGCCGCAAGCTCCCACCTGGGGAGAACGAAAGAATTGCAGCCTCGGTCTTTGCAGAGTCGTGGGCGAAAACCTGGGTAAATGAAATTGACCCGGACAAGGGAGAGCACGGGGAGCTGCAGCCGCAAGCTCCCGCCTGAGAAAAACAAAAGAACCGCAGCCGCGGTCTTTAACAGGGTCTTTGGGCTAAAACCTGGGAAAATTAAATTGGATTCGCCAGAAATACGAAAAAGACAAGTGTTAAACACGAGACAGAGGGAAGGAAGGAACGTGGGAGACACACACACAGCCAACCTCCACACCCTGTCAGACAAATACAGCAATGAAACACACAGAGACTTAGCTAAAACTACGCTATCCGTATATCAATCTTGTTCGTACGAAGGCAAGAATGAACTGGAGAGTGGGAGGGGCTTGACGCCCCTAGTCTTGACTTCAAAAAACATTCTTGCCTTCGCACGATAGGTGGAGCTAATACCCGCAGTGATGGCCGGCCTCATATGGAAAACAGATATCTAACGCAGGCCTGAATGTTATACTATAGCTTGTCTACTGAAAATTTAAATCCACCAAAACACCTTCTCTGTTCATTTCAAAAACTCATGAATCTTTGTTCACAACCAACCAAAGGATAAGTCAGAAACACTATTTATTGATTATATTTTCAGAAAGGTGCATTCAATTTCAGTAACTACAGAGATTTAAGATCTATGGGTGGTAACTAACAAAGTCATTTTGTTAGCACAAGGACTTCTGCCTGCACAACAGGACTTTCCCTCTTCTCTCTCTCTCTCCCCTCCCCCCCATCCTCTAGAACAGTTTTGGAGGGGGGCGGGGAGAGAAGAAGTTCCACTGCATATGCAGAAGTCCTTCTGCTAATGGGACGATTTTGTTGGATACAATCCTTTCTTTGGCTTTGCCTAAAAATGTCTTAATGGTACATAAGAAACGTATGTACGTATTTAATTCTTGCACAATGCTGGCTCCTTAAAAATGTGATCTGAAAATTGGACTTCTTGCAATTTTTATAGATAAAAGTATCTTGGTGGTCTTCGCTTATGTGCTTCTCTAGACATTTTTAGATTTTTCACTAAAGAAGCCAACATACCTATTCTGAACCAAATGGTTATATTCTAGTAAGAATCTTCAAATTCTTGTACCAAACTACAAGACATAACAAAGAACAGTTTACAAATTATTCTAATACCACCTCTTCATTTTTTTTTCAAAAATTCAATGCCACAAAATCCCTTTGGGTTCTATTCTTGCTCTTTACCAACAAGTATTTTCCAGTTTGAATATTCAATTTCAGGGTGGTTTTTATGTTCTTTTTATCTTGGTCTTCAAATCTGTTGAACTCCTAACTTCATAATTCTAAAATAAACCTGTGCTTGTTTGTTGCCATGTTTTTCACAAGGGAGATTGTGTGTCAGAAAAAGAAATCAGCTAGTGCACAGCAGTAAAACCCCAAAGCTGAGTTGGAGACTTCCCCACCACCCCAAGCCTCTTGATTCCTCACTCACTTCAAGCATAACTCCCCTAAAACAATATATAAGCCACATATTTCCTTTACAATGTGATACCAACCTGCTCTATGCGACCTTTTTGCATCTCCAGCACAGCCAAGTTATTGTAAGCTTCTGCATGATCATTGTTGTTGGCCAAAGTCAATTTGAAACACTGGTAAGCCAAGTTTATATCCCCTATTCCCTGAGAAGGAAAAACCAAAAATATACTATGATTTTCATGTAAGAGCCAATTGTCACCATTGTCACCCTTTAGTGTGACCAACGAAGGGAAGCAATAACAGGATTATGTAAATGGCTGAAGTCACTAAGGACAGGGAACAGGCTTAATCCCTACCGCAAAGGTGTCCCCAAGTGTACTGCTTTAGTTTTTCTTATTTTCTCAGGCTGCCACTCATTCCTATGGGTAATAATAGGAATATACTGCACTTCAGGATGATATTATGGTAGGAACAAAACCTGCCCAGAAACACATTGAGACAGTCCACTCCATCATAAGAGATCCTGCCCAGAGGCAGGGCAATAGTCTGTGTACTATACAGCCACAAGAATGTCTATATATTATAGCCACCATGGATTTTTCACATTTCACCATGTTAAACTGAAAATACCCCTCCATGCCATTCTGCTGCTTCCCATAAGCTCATTTCAAAACAAAATCTTACAAAACTTATAGTCCTGAATTCAGAAATGCTTGCTTAACAACTAAGTTTTCATGGCGATACACAAAACACTCAGAGAGAATCAAGAGTTTAATGTGTAAAACAAGAGAAATAAAATCCAGACCCCTGTTGGACTTTTTTCTGTCAGTGGTCTCACAATTTGTTGAAATTAAAAATCAGCCATGTTCACAGAGTACCTGTAATCCTGTTTCTGACCATGCCCCTTACTCTGACCTTCATCTTCTGCAGTTTAAAAGTTTTTTTAAAAATGCATGGCTGATTTTTAATTCATTTAAGAAATTTAACAATGGAGTCAATGATTGCAGGAATGCTCAGTAAGAACCAACTGTCAGTGTTCTAATATGGACCATTGGTCTCACCTGGAGGGTGATTTTCACAGGTAGACTGCCACCATGTGGGATATAGCACCATCTAGCGTCCGAAGGCAAGAATGGATAGAAGTCAAGACCTGGGGCATCAAGCTCCTCCCACTCCAGTTCATTTGTTGTGAGAACGAAGTGGGGTATATCTGAGAAGACAAAAAAGGCCAACGGGCCTACCAGCAAGGAAACATTGTCCCAAATAATAACCCAAAGATTACATGCACTTTAACAGCTCCAAAAGGGTCTTGACTTAACTAAATAGTTTAAATAGTATAACTCTGAAGAGTGAGAATTTGCAAAGTACCAAAAACCCAAAAAGCCTCCAAAAGGGAGGGCCATGACGGCAGTCTACCTGAGAAAATCACCCTTCAGGTGAGACCAAAGGTCCATTTTCCTCAGGTAGCCTGCCGTCATGTGGGATGTACCAAAGCAGCCCCCAATAGGGAGGGACTGCCCCTTGATTAATTGTCATAAAGAACCTGTTGTAAAACACACCTCCCAAAGGAGGCATTGGCAGAAGCGTAACGGTCTATCTTGTAATGCCTTATAAATGAATCTGGAGTAGACCATACAGCCGCTCTGCAAATCTCTGCAAGAGGTGCGTTGGTTGCGAAAGCAGCCGTAGTGGCTGCTGACCTAGTTGAATATGCTGTTATCTTACGAGGCACTGGCAGCTGAAGCGACTCATAGGCCGATGCAATGCAGGCACGCAACCAAGATAGCGTAGAACTGGCCACCTTTTCCCCCAGAGTACGAGGATGAAAAGATACAAACAGTGAATCCATTGACCATATGTCCTCGGTTCGAGACAGGTAGGTTTTGAGGGCCCTCCAGACATTTAGCGAGTGCCAGGCCTTCTCCAGTGGATGGACAGGATTCAGACAGAACGAGGGAAGAACGATGTCCTGGTTACAGTGAAACGCCGAATTGACCTCAGGACGGAAGGAGGGATCTAGACGCAGTACCACTGAGTCCTTATGGAAAATACAGAGATGGCGGGCGGAGGACAGTACCCCCAACTCTGAAACTCTTCAGAAGCTTCCATTCTCCCGGGATCACCTGTTGTCTGCCGAGCCAGTTGGCCGTAACGTTCAAAACACCGCTGAGATGTTCTGCCCTCAGTGAAATTAGATGTATTTCGGCTCAGTCGAAGAGTTGAGATGCTTCCGTCTGGAGGAACTGTGATCTGGTTCCCCCTTGCCTGTTCAGATGTGATTTCACACAGGTATTGTCCGTCCAAATCAGTACATGGCCCAGAAGGAATATAGGTTGAAAATGCCAAAGGTGGGTCTGCTTTGAGTAGGACTAGCATTGGACACAAACCACTCATTTTAGAATTTTTTGTTATGTCTGTTGCATATATGTACATATAAATTTAGAATCAGTGATATTTTTTCAAACACTGTTAAAGTCTTCCTTTCTATCATGTTCTTTGATATTAGCATACAAAATGCTTGCTGATTATTGTATTATTGTATTTTTCTGCTGTTCACTGCCCAGAGAGCTATTGCTAGTCGGGCGGGATATAAGCCTAATAAATAAATAAATAAATAAATAAAGGGCCAGATGGACTGCTCTCAGTTCCAGCCAGTTGATATTCTGACTAGTTTCTGTGCTGGACCAGACACCCTGAAGAAATTGGAAATTGCAGTGGGCCTCCCATCCGGACAGACTGGCATCTGTTGTTATTACAGTTCTGTCTGGTTCTCGGAACGGGCTTCCCTTGTTGAGGTTTTTCACTGTCGCCCACCAATGGAAGGAGGCCCACAGAGACGGATCCAGGTGGATTGTGCGGTGGATGGATGTGGCAATGTCCTGTTGGAAAGGGAGTAAAGCCCACTGTAAGGGTCGCGTGTGGTGCTGAGCCCATGGTACGATGTGGATGGTCAAGACAAACATCCCCAGAGCCCTTGCCAGAAGCATTATATCCGCGCTCGATCGACATGCCAGGTGCAAAGCTATCTCTCTGATGGTCGTAATCTAATCTGGTGATAAAAAGACCATGGCCTGTGTGGTGTCTAAAATTGCACCCAGATGTTGCAGTTGCTGAGTTGGCTGAAGTTGACTTTTGTCGAGGTTGACAAGCCAACCGTGGGTGCGCAGAACCGTGAGGGCGCAGTGAATGTGAGAGCGAGCCAGATCCCTGGAATCTGCCCGAATCAACAGATTGTCCAGATAGCAGTAGATATGAACGCCCTGGAGGCGGAGGGAAGCCACCAGGGTGAGCAGCACCTTGGTGAAGACTCTTGGGGCCAACGAGAGTCCGAAAGGCACTGCCCGATATTGAAAGTGATGGGGGCCAAAGGCAAATTGCAGGAAACATCTGTGAGCAGGGCAGATAAGCACATGGATATAAGCCTCTTTCAGGTCTATGGAAGCCAGAAAGTCCCCTTCATGTAGAGCTTCTATAATTGACGCCAGGGACTCCATTTTGAACCGTCGATATTTCACGAAACGGTTGACAAATCTGAGTCTAACACCGCCCTCCATGACAGATCTTGCTTGGGAACTGCAAATAGGAGTAAACTCCCTGCGTTCTCTCCACCAATGGTACTGGTTCTATTGCAGCTACGTTGAGAAGATGAGCTATGGCTTCCCGCATGATCTGGCGCCTGTCTGGAACTCTGGGCAGGGGGGAGGGGATGAATCTGTCTGGAGGGGTCAGCCAAAATTCCAGTTCGTAACCGTGCAAGAAGAGATCTCTGACCCAAGCAACCTCTGTCAGACACAACCAGTGGCTCGCAAACCGTAGCAATCTGCCCCCAACCGGGAAAGCGTCAGTATTGTCTGCACTGACGAGCTCCCCTGCCATGTGAGGAGGTGGGGGCTCCTTGGCTTCCCCGGTTCTGGACTCTGCCCTGGAAGCATTGCTTGTTCCAGGCTCCTCTGGAGAAATGGAAATCGGAAGATTGATTATCGCGGCCCCGTTCCCCCAGGCCGTGCTCCTCAAAAGGGCTGAAAGGAGCGGTATGGAGTGAAACGTCTGAACAGTCTACAATCCTCCCTCTTGGATGTGGCCAAGACTGGTCTTCGGCTCTCTTTGGGGTCTACCAAGACCGCTTTGAGGGCTTCCTCTCCAAAAAGTAATGATCCAGAGAAAGGTACTCTTGACAAATTGACCTTAGCCATAGAATCGGCATCCCAGTGCCGGAGCCAAAGCATACGCCAAGCGACCACCTGTGCTGCTAGGGCCCGCGCTCCCTGCTGAGTAGCATCTAAGGTGGCATCAGCCACAAATGCTGCAGTCTTATGTAACTTTATCAGGCCCTTTCTGAGCTTTAGTGGATCCGGATCATCCAAGAGTTCGTCCAGCCACATCATAGACGCTCTTGAAAAGATAGAAGCTGCAGCGGAAGCCTGAATAGTAAAGGCTTCGTGATTTTTCCGCAGGGCGTAGTCCATGCAGCGTTCAAACGGGTCCTTTAGCTGTGACTCCCCTTGTTTCGGCAGGAGGGACCTCGAAACTAAACTAGAGACTGGCTCGTCTATTCCCGGGACACTCAGGCAATTCATGAAGTCTGGGGACAATGCATAGAGTCTTTTAGCCATGATAGAAAAGCGGAGTGCCTGCAGCGGGTGATCCAATTCTTCTGTGGCCAGTTTGTGGATGGGGTCTGGCACAGCAGGGTAGTGCTCCATTGATCTTGGAGATTTGAGGACCTTAGCCCCTTTCACCGGAGAAGCAGTAGATTCAGGTTGTGGGGTCTGAAGGCCTAACGTGCCCAGAACTCTAAGAGTGAGGGGAAGATAGTCGGCAGTATCAAACAGGCGATAGGACGTGTCCTCCTCGAGTTCTGCCTCATCGCTCCACTCATCCCCCTGGGCTTGAAGAGAATATGCTGTATCCTCCAAACTGGGATTCCCATCTCCAATCCTGCCTCTGACGGCATCGAATGGGTTAGGTGAGGAAGAAGGGAACACATCTCTACAGCCGCAATGAGCTGGAGCACAGGAAAGTCGTTGATCACTGTGCTGAAGTAATGGAGTCGTTTGGGCTCTCGACTGCTCTTGTGATAAGAAGCTCAACATATCCTTCAACTGCAAAAAGAATTCAGGAGACAACTGCAGTCCCAGTAAAGAAGCAGGTGGTTGCCCTTGTTGAGGCACAGCCGCAGGAGGCTCAGTAGACTGGTGAGACGTATGAGCCGTAGTTGATAAAATGGGTTAAGAGGGACAGTTCACAGGCTGGGTAGGAAAACCCTCAAAGTCATCCTCAGACGATCCAGCTGGGGAATGAAAGAAGACTGTTTATTTATTTATTTATTAAACTTGTATACCCCCCCATAGCCGATGCTCTCTGGGCAGTTTACAATAACTAAAAACAAATACAATTTAAAATACATCTTTAAAAAACAATTTAAAACACAATTTAAAAATTTAAAACGATATAGAACACATGCTAAAATGCCTGGGAGAAGAGGAAAGTCTTGACCTGGCACAGAAAAGATAGCAGTGTTGGCACCAGGCGCACCTTGTCATGAACATCATTCCATAATTTGGGGGCCACCACGGAGAAGGCCCTCTCCCTTGTTGCCATTCTCCGAGCTTCCCTTGGAGTAGGCACCCGGAGGAGTGCTTCTGATCTTGAACGTAGTGTTAAACTTTCTTGGGCAGCTGCATCAGAAGGCAGAACAGAAACATAACATGCTCGGTTGGAGGCGCTGTGGCTAGATAGGTGTTTGGTTTTAGCCACAGCCTTGGAGTGAAGTCTGGGTTGTTTTTGCATAGCAGCCTTGCGATGTGAGGCCTTGCAGGGTTGCTTTGTCCCAGATGAATGTACCTCTTGTTGTTGATCCGCCATTGTACATGCACAGAGATGAGGTATATATATATATATCACCAACACACGCACAGAGGTGGGGTGTGTGGCGTGGTGAGGGACTTCAGTACATGCCTGCAGGTGGGGGAGAATGTACAGTCCCAAATGCACAGTGCAGCAGTTGTGCAGCCAAGTTGCCTTCTGTACACGCCCGCAGGTGGGGGAGAATGTACAGTCCCCAATGTGCAGCTGTTGTGCAGATAAGTCATGTGGGGAGAAAGTTCAGTACACGCCCACAGGTAGGGGAGAATGTACAGTCCCAAATGCACTGTAGTAAATGCGTAACAGGAGAGGTGCAGTGCAGCTGCTGTGCATATGAGTTGTGTGAGGAGAGAGGCCAGTACATGCCCACAGGAGGGGGAGAATGTACAGCCTCAAATGCACTGTGGTACACAAGGAGCTGCTACTGTGAAGATGAGCCTTTGCAAGAATTCTCTGTACTGTTTGTTAAAATAAAAAACAAAAAATTTTTGGAGACTCGAATACCTTTGAAACTATGCACACACAAGGAGGCAGATAGGAACAAGCAGAGTCTGAACAGAAAAAGCGGGGAAAAGGCCAAACAAAAATGGCGCCCGCTAAAAAGAGCGGGAAAAACTTCAAAACAAAATGACGGCCTGGAGGCAACAAGAAGCAATGGCGGCCGGCAAGGAGCACCTGTGACCCTTAAACAGCAAGGGAGCAAAAATAGCTGCCGTCACAATGAAGAACAGCCACCGTGAGCCCCTAACGACCAACCGCGAGCTGGAGGGAACCAGCCTCAGTCTCTGACATGGCCTCAGCTGCGAGTCGAGGGGGGGGAGAAGCGGTCTTTAAACGGCCGCGGTCGGTGCCCACGAGGCCGCAACAAGAAGTTGTAAGGAGGAGCCGCAGTAACAAGCTCCACAACGTTGAAAAAAAACACAGCTGCCGCCGCCGCCTGAAACTTAAGGCTGCCAAACAGGACAGCGTGGGAGGAGCAGCCACAGCAGCCCTCAGCCGCTAAACTAGAAGCTGCCACCATCTGGGTAGCAACGGGGCTAGCGGTAAGGACAGGTGTGAGGCTGTTAAGGGGAGCCGCAGCCGTGGACTCTCAGTCAAGGCTCGTCGGATGAGAGACGTCTGAGGCCAATGGGGGAACGGCAGCCACCGCAATCCCCAACTAAGGGGGGGAGAACAACCAAGGAAACCCCCCCAACAAACGTCCCAGTCAAAAAATAAAAAACAGTGAAAGAGGGAAGGGAATGACAAGACAAAGACGCAATCAGTCCCACACACTCAATCACTCACAAAACACACAAAAACCTTAGCTACAAACGCTACACTAGTAGACCAAAAGCCTCGGATGAAGGCAAGAATGAACTGGAGTGGGAGCAGCCTGATGCCCCAGGTCTTGACTTCGATCCATTCTTGCCTTCGGACGCTAGATGGCGCTATATCCCACATGACAGCAGGCTACCTGAGGAAAAGCCAGACTCATAGCTGTTTGGCTTGGCTAATCAGGCAGACATTTATTTCACTTTAAAAAGTCATGGTGTCCCCCCAACGAATCCTGGGAAGTGTAGTTTGTGAAGGATGCTGAGAGTCATTAGGAAACTTCTATTCTGAAAGAGCTCCAGTGCCTGAGTGGTTTAACAGTCAGCTCCTCTTCTGGCCACTGGAGCTCTGTGAAGGGAAAGGGGTGTCTCCTAACAACTCTCAGCACCCTTCACAAAAAACAATTCCCAGGGGGAAGCCATAACTTTTTAAAGTGGAATGAATGTCTGCTGTGGATGTGGTCAGGGATAGCTTTGGTTTAAATTAGGGTGGGAGACTACATGTCTCTGGTGTAGAATAAAAAGGTGGGGGGAAACCCCAAAAATAGTGATACTGTTAATAATATTTTCTCTCTGCCCAGTGCCCACCCACCCAATCTCCTCCCTTTCCTCCCCGTCTTCTGAAGTGATTTTGGCACAGCATTGTGCTGCACTAAATTAAATCAGAGCCAAGCCTTAATCCCAGAGCAGTTTTTAATGCCAGGATTGTCCCTGAAAGGTATGTGCAAGCTGTTTTATCACGGAGGAACTAAAACCTGTCTAAACATACTTTGAATGGTTGGGGGGTTGGGAGACTTCCAAGTGTATGGACCTCAGCTTTTAGGCAGCCTTGAGTAGTGCCATTATCTATTTTTGCAGCAAGAATCCCCCCTGTGATATTTCCCTGCCTTCCTCAAAATGATTTACATTTATTCCAATTCACTCCTCCTTGCATCCTTTTGTTAGGTCTGCACCTCTAAACCAATAAGAAATGGGGCAGTGTTAATTACTTGCAAGCAGGGCTGTGGAGTTGGAGTCGTGGAGTCGGAAGCAATTTTGGTTGGAGTCAGAGTCGGTAGAAATGTACCGACTCCGACTTCAAAATAAATTTTGACAGAAATTTTAAAAAATATAAATTCGAAATGTCAAAGAAGCTTCCCATGAAGTCAGCTGCAGTTGAGCATTTCACCATAACTGAAGATGGAAAACATTTTGTGTGTCAGTGTAGACACAGGACCCAGATGAAGACAAATGCTGTGATGCCAAGATCAGCGCATATTCAGGCAGCGATAAAAATGCTCCCAATTTAAAAAGACATTTACAGCCCTTTCCAGGGCTGTGGAGTTGGAAGCAATTTTGGGTGGAGTCGGAGTCGGACAGTAGAAGAATAGAGGACTCTGAGTTGGAGCCGAAGGTTTGGCGTACTGACTCTACAGCCCTGCTTGCAAGTATAACATACTGTTTGTCATCTAGTACATGCTGCTATCCTAAAAGCCTTCTGGGATAAAGTTTCATTTTTTTGTGTACAAATGTTTCAACAAAAGATTCTTAACCAATATTTCTCTTACCACAGCTACATGTCCCAAGTTGTACCATACATCTGCAGCCTCCTCCTCACTTTCAGCGAGAGACAGAGCACGTTCAAAGGAGCTGAGAATCATGTCATATTGCTGGGCATAGAAACAACAGAGGCCCAGGTTGTTAAAGAGCTGGCTGTTATAAATACCCATCTGCAGGAGCCGTCTAGTTCAAGAGAAAAAAAATGCTTTTTTTTCCCCCGTAGCACCTATCATGGAAGCTACTTGTAAGAACAATGCTCATATCATGGTTTTTTAAAAAGAGTTCTAAACAGTAGGCAGTATCCAATTAATAAGTCTGGTCAGCTAAGAATTTCAGCTTGTGCAGTGGGGACTTTTCACCTCTCCTCCCCCTGTGCAGGCCCTGCACCCCCCTGAATCTGCTTTGGAAGGTTAGGTGAACCCCTAGGATAGATTTAAGCGACCTGTGGGGGGAGGATGGGAGAAGTCCCACTGAGCAAACAGAAATCCTTGTGCTTACGGGACACATTCCTTAGTGCTACTTTGGATACTACCCAGTAAGTTGACAATTTGTAGTTGCATGGCTCCTTCCCATACTACTTGCTAACATCAGAAGACCAAAATCACATGGGAGAAACCCAGCCTGTGGTTCCTCCCACATGAGAGTCACCTATCTTGGAACCTGGAGCAAAGCAGATATGAGAAGAAGCTGCAACACTGACTTCTTCCAGGTGGCAAGGAGGCCACTTGTGCCTCAACTGACAGTGATGGTCACAGAAGCACTCCCCAGACTATACCCCTGCTCCTTCAGAGGGAGTGCAACTCCATTCAGAATAGGCAAATTCCTAGATAGGGAACAGTCTATCCTTGTAATGGTCAAGATTCACCTTCAGCTTGCCAGTAGCTCCAATACTCACAAAATGGCAAGGGCTGATGGGAGATGTAGTCCAAAACAGCTGGAGAGCACCAGGTTGGCGAAGGCTGATCCCCCGATATTTTTGAACTACATCTCCTATCATGGTCAGGGATGAAAATTGTACTCCAACAACATTTGGGGGCCCACGTTGAGAAAGTCTAGTCTAGCATATAAAGCTATGCCATTATAAATGTCTTAGAAAAACCTCCTAACTGTTAAGAGCCATATGACAATGGAACTAATTACCTAGAGAGGTAGTGGGCTCTCCGACACTGGAGGCATTCAAGAGGCAGCTGGACAGCCATCTGTCGGGAATGCTTTGATTTGGATTCCTGCACTGAGCAGGGGGTTGGACTTGATGGCCTTATAGGCCCCTTCCAACTCAACTATTCTATGATTCTATGGCTGGTCTAGATCCTTTGAAACATTTGGAAGGTAAAGGAAAAAAAGCTTTCCCACTAGATTCCTTGCACTCAAGCACACACCTCCAGCAAATATTTATTTGTTAGTTAGTTAAACTTGTATCCCATCCTTCTGCCAAATTGCTTTCATCAGAGAGCAATACTAGAACCGTTTTTGTTCTGTGAAGTCAGATAAAATTGCTACAAATGGCTCGCAAAAGCTGCTGGGAAAGGCCCTGGAAAACAACTCAAGTGCATTATTTTAGGCAGCAAAATAAATCTTCTGGATAAGGAGGAAAACAAATATAGCATTGAGAACAAACACTTAATAGGAAAAGGAACATAGTTGGTTGCCATAGCCTTAAGGGATATGTTGTGAAGTAATGGGCTCAGGAACAAGACTGTTTTTCTAGTGAGTTTTAAAGAAAATAAATTGTACAAATGCCTATCAGGGATGCATTACGTATACAAACGGGGGTACAGATCCTACACAGATCCTTGCCAGGGTTATAACACGAGGATTATCACACTAGGATTTCTGCAAAGAGCTCATCTTGTTGGCCAATAAAGCTTAGCATTTTTTTCCAGATATACATCAGCAATAGTTTCCCTTTTCAGCTAACATATAACTGCCTTCAATACACTCTGGGTGTACATGTGAGCGTGTGTAGGTGCGCGCGCACACATGCACACACACACACCCTCTCTCTCCTTACCTGTAAAACCGCAATGCTATCTCAGGCTGGTCAGAATAAAAGTGATTACTTCCAATGCATGCAATGGCTTCCACATGGGTATTGTCTTGCTTTAAGACATCTTTGTAGCATTCTGCAGCTGTAGAAATGTTGTTCATTTCCTATACTTGGACAATTTAACATAATATATAGTAGTATTTTTGTTTATACATAAAAATGTACTAGTAATATTTCAAATCAATACAGAACAGAGATTATGTAATCCCACAATTTTACTGGACAACATTCAGTACCCCAAGCTTGTATACCTTCTTGTAAATGCCTCTTCTTCACCCATTTATCACCAAATATATTACAGAGATTGTCTAGGCATGTATTAGTGGCATATCATTATGGAATGATCATTTTAAATGGCCCCAATGTGTTTTCTCCAAGCCCACTCCCAGTTAAGTAGCCATATGTTATTGGGTTTCTCTTGCTGCTTATAGACTGCCAGAGTAAAGAGTACTACAGAGTGGCATCAGTTTCCTGTAGCATAGAAATACACTCTTTTCTGATGGTTTGCCTCTCTAAGGTTACAAGCCCAGTTGTCTGGAAGTCCCACTGCACTTAGTGGAACTTTTTTCTGAGAAGACATATACACATCAGATTGTGCCTTATAATAGTATGGGTGGTTGATCAAAGGCCAAGCTGCTTCCCCCAATCCTCTGCTACGAGAAGTTTCAATAGGAATGGGAGAATAATTGACATGTTCTCAGTACAGCTTATTGTTTTAGCCACCTTGAGCTTTTTTTAAAGAAATCTGTGCTATACATATTTTAAATAAAGAAAATTTCAAATTCTTTTCTGAAACAGCATTTCAGCCAGTGTTGTTAAATGTAGTAAGCTGTTAAACAACTGTTCTCTGGATAAATAGATTATAGAGCCTAGCAAAGTGAAGACCAGGATGAACATAAGACAACTGCAAAATTATATTTTCAAAATATAATTCAAGGAAAATATTCCTTGAATTAGAAAACATTTTCATCTTCATTATAAAAACACTTTGCAAACTCTGTAACAGCATTAAATGTCTTCCAGCTTAGAAACATATGCTTGGCATTACACCTGTCTACTATATTTTATATTGTTGAGCAATCCTCCTTGAGGCAAAAAGTTATAGCTTCTGGGTTACTTTTATGAGGGACTGCAATTTTTATTTAATTTTTGGCACACCCTCTCTGGTTACTGTTATGTTACAAGTTGGCAAAAAATTGAGAGTTTTCAAACTAGCGGCTATTTTTTGCCTTTCTTTGAGGTGTTCTGTTTATAATGTGCGAAATGTTTATACAGAAATGTCTCTAGTAAAAATAGCAACCTTAATTATTTTAGATTTTACATTTTGTAAGCTCCTTTGAGCATGTGGGAAAGAGCAGCCTGCAAGTATTTCGTATGTATTTATAAATAAATATTGAAAAAGATATCCTATACTGAAAATGAAGCATTTATTTACACTACGCAGTAATTCTTACTGGCATAAATGAATCCCCAAATCACTCCCAATAATGATTAATTCAGTATCAGTGTACAAACATCCCACTGGTTAATCCTGCTGACAGGATCTTTGCCACTCAGACATTGAAGAGAACAGTAAATGCTGGAGGAAGACACTGGGCTACAAGTTTGGTATTGGGCAATGCCTCCCTTTACTAAATGTAGATTTGCCTTTGAAGTTGTTTGAAACAGAAAATGCCATTCTAATAAAAGTTAGAAGGACTGTAGCTCATTGGTAGAGTACATGTTCTGTTTACAAAAAGTCCCAGATTTAATCTCCACCATCTTCAGTCTGATACTGGGGAGACCCACTTCCAGCCAGTGAAACCCACCACAGAGTTAGATGGACCAATCATTTGATGTTGTATAAGGTAACTTCTTATGTTCCTATATTCCAGAATAAACAGGACTACAAGGCCAGCTGGGCTTGGTCCCTGCGCCAAAAACATCATCTGATTTGTATTTCTAAATGCAGTTATTTTTTTAAAGACAAGAATAGGCATACTAAATACTTAATTCTCTTTGAGGTAGAAACTTGGTTTGCATACCTCATGGATCCTGGCAATACCACAAATGAGGGAGACTTCTCCAGGAAACCGATCCAATCCTTGCTTGAAAACATTTAAAGCTGTCAAAGGCTGATCTAAGCGGGAGTACACCTGAACAAATAAATGATGGGTGCAGCTGCATCAATATCCAAGATGTTACAATGGTTATAATATGTGACAAATAGCTGTGTCAGTTGTAGTGTAGGTGCTGCATCGAAGTCTATGCACAAGGCTGCATTACGGAATATGCAAATGTGAAAAACTGCTTCTCCACACTTTCCAGGACACAACTCAGGTGCATACCAGAGCGCCATAGCTTCATTCTCAAGGCAGAACTACATGATGTAAGAAACTCAGGGTGGCCAGTAAAAATGTTGAGTTCCCCTCTATAATGTTTAGTACAACCTATTTTTAGTACAAGATCCTTATGTCGAGAGTTTCTCTGCCCCCACCAGCTGATGCTATGGAGTGACAGCAGGAAAACGTAACAGTTTGTGAGATAAGGATGCAAGAGAAACTCTGCAGTATATATAATGGGTGGGGGAAGAAGGACATCAACACATGGCTGGTTTGAGAGATTGGGCAACTGCCATGTTTTTCTTCCAACATGTAGTTCTTCCTTCAGATTCTGAACCAAATGCTACAGCTTCAGACTGTACAATCTAAAACAAGAATGGGATGGTGTTGGCTCTCCCATGCACAGCCAAGCTGGGGTCCCAGCAGATTTAGCCAGCTGAACAGGCACAACCGCTTAGCCACACATGCACACAAAACACAATACATTTTGCATGGTGTTAATATAGTTTTTTGTTGAGATCACGGATACCAGTGAAATAACATGATAAATAATGTAATGCTGACATGGCATACAGAAGAACAGAACACCAGCTGTCACTGGGGTTCTCATTAAACATAATAGGCAATAAAATGTAGCATGAAGTAGTACAAATAGTACCCAACTTTTAGAGTACGGAAATAAATGACAATGAGTGCAATAGCAAATCCTGCTTATATATTTGCAGTATTTTGCATTGAAACACAACTGTCTCCCTTGAAAAGAAACCTTCAGCAAGAATTATGAGACTAACAGAATGGAGAACAGCTTGAAAAAGGGTCTTCATAAAGAAGAAATAAGAACACGAGGACTAGTGCATTAATTTGCATTTTCCTCTCTGTTTCTCTTCATATATTATACTGACTATAAATAAAATGAAGAAAAAGAAAAGAAAAAATGGCCAACTACCTCCTATATTGACAGAAGTAATTGCTTCCTGGATAGAAGGAATAAACAAGACTGATTAGGTATTTTAAAAGGCATGTTAGGCTGTGACCACCTCAAGATGATAGTACTAACAGAGGAGGCAATTTTAAGCAGTTTGACTACATTAGTCTACGCCTAGGAACACTCATTTCTAGAAGTCAGTCTTACACTGCGTCTAAAGCAGCCTTCACAGCATTCACTATAAATGTATGCTTATAATCTATACAGCAGCTCCCAAAGGATTTGTCACAGCAATGTCTGCATTAAAACCTTAAAGAAATGCCTGCTTTGGCCTGTCATGTTTCTTCTCACTTCTTTAACATCTCAACCTATTTCTCTTTCAACTGCTTTCCATAACTGTCTCCCTTGATAAACAGCTTCAGCAACAGATTTACAAATACAGGAAAATTGCATAGTATAACTATTCTCTCTACCTGATCTTAGGTTTCTTTTAACCTTCATGCAGACTTGTGGGGTATTGTTCAACCCCAGGTGCACTTTTCATTGTGTAATTTGCACATAAGTAGATCTACAGGTATTTCCTTCTAGAATACTGTCACAAAATTTAATCTGCACAAAGTCCCCAAATTTCAGCCAGTTACAATTTACCATTTTCCTTCTGGAAACAAAAAACCACCTGGGGTTTAAAACACCCTAGAACTTCTGCCTTTTATTGCGCAATTTACACATGAGTAGACCTAAAGGGTTGTCCTTCTAGGACGTTGCCACAAATTGCCACACATACAACATCCCCAATTTCAGCCAGTTACCACTGACCGTTTTCCTTCTAGAAACAAACCACTGGGGTTCAAAAATACTCGTTTACTCAATATGCATGGAGAAGGGGCCAATGTATACTGCTCAGAAGAGATCTACCTCCTCTGCATAAGTGTTTTTTGGTTCCATGTGCTTTGGTAGTGTCAAGCATACTTGCGGTGACCCCCCTCCCCCCAAAAAAGGTATCTGGGGTACCAAGTGACTCCATCCTTCTATTAGAAATCTCATTGTGGTCCAAATGCACCCCTAAATCAGGCACTGTGATTTTTTTTTTTTTTTGCTAGGTGTGCATGAGGATTAAGGCTGGCTCAGCATGAAACACTTTGGAAAGGATTGATTTAAAACCTGGGCTCTCCTGAGTGAGGGTCATCTCAAATACCTAGCACATTGAACAAGTATCTTGCAGCTTTAAGGCTGAAAAGATACAAATGTGTGCATGCAAGCGAACAGGCAATCCAATTTGTCTATCTCTTCAGTGGTGAACACTGCTACAGGTAAAAAGTCAGTTCTGGCTGTATGCACAGTATTCTACACACAGGTAAATAAATGTGCCGGTTAGAGGATGAATGTAAATTCTAACTTACTTTTGCCAAATACAGTACTGTATCTACCATATCCTGTTGTCTGAGAGCGGATTTAAATTGTGTTTCTGCTTCACGATATAATCCTAGCCTGAGGCAAAACACAATAAAAGGTGTGTCAAAATAGAAAACTAGTAAGGGAGGATTTACATTTTTACAAATATTCCAAATTATGAACAACAAAAGCACAAGACAGAAAGTGACCCCCATCATTAACATGGAAAAATAATATGTTATAAATTAAAATTTCAGTCTCTCCACCTCCCCCAGAATTGGTCTTGCCCAAAAATTGTCAAAGAATTAGGTGGTCCAAGATGGGACGACAGGAAATTGGCTCTCTCAGACCTTTTTATTTATGACTCGTTTCATTGGCTTACATAGATTGGAGGCAGTGTTTTCACTGAAACAGACGTTGTCCCTTACTTCCTGTAAGGGTTTAACTTTTGACACGCCCTTATATAAACCTTTTTCAAGTTGGAATGACACATTACTTGTGTCATGAAGTTGCCACCAAAATGGAATTCTTGCATAATGTTCTCTCCTTCTCTCACCCAATATGCTGGAACCCTCAACCCATGATGTGATGTCTGTGCTCTGATGGGGATGGGAAACTCAGAACATGATAATATTAAGGGTTGAGGGGTCCTATGCACTATAGAGGAGATGCTGAGACAGGGCTCATTTTTTAGCAGAAGCTTGTGGAAGCTTTGGCTTCAGGTCATCACATTCCCATGGCTTGGTTATTCCATGCATTGCTATTTAGTCTCTCATTTTGAAAGGAATAATAAATGAAGCTCCCAATTTAGCTGTAGTTAACTATGGTTAACCCTCTGAATTCCGATATGTATACAGTTCTACAATTATAAATATAAAGCAGTGATTTTTTATATGACACAATACCCAGAGTAAATGCAGGCCACATTATTTCTTCCGATTATTCACTAGTTCAGTTCAGTCTACTGTAGGTACAATCCTGTGGATAGATACTCACAGTACATAATGGAGCCTGTTTTTTTACCACAACCATTTGCCTACCCTCTTCTACTTGGACTGGACTAAATAGACAGGGAGGCAGGATGGGGACAGCTGACAAGCCTGCCATTGCCTTTAGTATTCTGGTGCAGTGCCTGCATATGTGCCCCAAGGGGAGGTGGCAATCAGGGCCAATGTGGTGCCCTCCATATGTTGTTGGACTATAGCTCCCATTGTTGATCTGTCATCATTGGCCAAGATGACTGAGGGTGATGATAGCTGGAGTCCAGGATCAACTGGAGGGCACTACACTGGCTATCCTTGGCCTTTGGGGATCCCTCTGGGACATTCACTGCCCTGCAATGGACTAGAGTGAGCCTTAATTCTTAGAATGGATGAGACATTTTACCTGTAATAACACTTCCCAATTTGCACTTTCCACCACCAGTCCTTGAACTGAGCATGTTGAGTGGCATATGCTGCCAAATCTAAAGCCTTAAAAAGAAAACACTTCTGAGTCAAGGATTAGCAAGAAGTAAAAAAAAAAAGAAAAAGATTAAAGCAAAGGAGGTAATGTAAGAGAAAAATACTGTTTCTTGCCTGTTTTATTATGCTGTATTAGGTTAAAACCTCAAAGGAAGTAATAACCATATCAATTTTAAGCCCTTGCAGAATTGGTAAGTTATATAACCGATAGCTAAAGGGCTGCAACATGACTCTTCCCCCTCTTGAGTATTAATTGCTTTAAATTGGATGAACACTTAAAGCTTGCAGATTGAATACATAAAAACGTGCAAGTTCACAAAAACATACTCGTCTGCTTGTACAGCTGGAGAATGAGGGAATAAAGTTGAGAGCTGTGAAAGTGGCAGTAGCAGCAAACTATTCTCTAAATTCTCAACCACCATATATATGGTGTATATATACACACACATACCCTGACATCTTTAAACCCCCATTCTGTAAATCTCAGCATTCAGTGGCATGTATTATACACAACTTCTCCCTTGGTCTGAAACTAATATCCAGCTTAATTTACAGGGTTCTAGAAAACTCTTTCTGAGAAGACACAATATGAGTGGCAAAATACATAGTCAAATAAAAAAGAAGCAAGTGTATAGAACCAGAACACCTAAACACGATAAATACACAACACAGAAAGTTCATTTGAACACATCAGCTTTCCAGAACAAACACTGCAGAGGATTTTCTTCCCAACTCCCAAGTTTATTGACCTCATTCCAAAATGCAGTAGTGCACTTCAGAAATGTAACTGCTGTTGTCATTTCTTCCTTCACCATCTTATAACTTAGACCATCTTTCAGTGACAGCTTAATGAGGACATCAATTTCTAAAGCAATGCAATCTAGTACTGCAACATTCTGAAAACATAGCTAACGTTGGCCCTTTGTGACATTTTGCCTTGACAAATCTCCATTTAGCTTTTATTAATTTAAGTAAATAAGCTAAACCTCAAGAACACTGTGAATTGTTGGTTATAATATTCAAAAACAGTATCTGCCCTTTTCACAATATGCAATTCATTCATTGGTGATCACTCGTGGCCGAGTAAGATTGTCTTCCAAGGTAAGGTCTTTAACAGTGGGTATATATGCAATATATGCAAGTAAGAAGAGTTAACATATGATATGCGTTTACAAACTCTGATACATCTAAGTTCCAGTTCAGTATTTTGTGAAAACTCCTAAAGCTTTAGGTTAGACTATGTAATGGGAAGAAAAGGATTCACATGTGTGTCTGTATGACCTGTTTTGAGTGTGGATAAATTCACAGAACATTCATGGGGGACTGGGGCTATGTGAATAAAATGCTCCTAATCCTTTAATTAGGAGCTGGATTGGGCTGCAAGTAGGGAAGGGGAAGAAATCTGATTTAAACCCCATTTGCACTATACATTTAAAGCACTATCATACCACTTCAACCAGTCATGACTTCCCTCAAAGAATCCTGGGAACTGCAGTTTGTAAAATATGCTGAGGGTTGTTAGGAGACACCTATTTCCCTCACACCAGGCTAGTTTAACAATCAATCCCTCTTCCCAGGAACTCTGGGAATTGTAGCTCTTTGGGTCTCCTAACAACTGTCAGCACACTAAATAAACTACACTTCCCAGAGTTCTTTGGGGGAACTCTATTTAAAGTGGTATGATACTTCTTTAAACATATAATGCAGATGGGCCTTAAAAAGGTAAAGGTGTTCACATTTAAAGCCAAAACAAATTTGCACTTTTGGTCTGAAGGCACATGAGGCCACCATCTTGCTGAGGCTAAGCAGGTCTGTGTCTGTTCAGTGCTTGGATGAGAGACTTTATGGGAACCATATGTATACTGCCTTGGGTTCTATGATGAATGAAAGGCAGGATATAAATGTAATAAATAAATAATAGATATGAGAACCTCAACAAAGCCATCCTTCAGAATCCCCACTTATCTGAATTTTGTGATGAAGTTCTCCAACAAAACAACATTTATAAAATGCATATATTAGGGGGAAATGTGCATAAAAAAGAATATATTAGTGTAACATACAAAAATGCATACTATTAGGAGAAATTGATTGCAAAAATGTGTATTTAAAACTACATACAAAAATGTGTATTTAATATGTATTTTTTTAAAAAATCACAAATTTCTGCAGAAATGTGAAGAACTGAATTTAAGAACAAAAAAAAATGAGAAACTGAGAGGACCAAAATGGACAATTCTTTTTAGCCCTACCTGCAAGATTGCAGATGCCCTCCCTGAAGCCACTCCCATTTCACATGCAAATTCCCTCTACTCATCTCTGTTGGGCAAGCTGGGTTAACCTGAAAGGATTCACCCTGATGCCAACGTAAACCTTGATTCAGGCCAATGGAAAGGGGGTGGAATTTGCACAAAAGTGGAAAGGGAGCATATAGCGATTGGGAACATTATGTCTGTGTAGCCCCATGGATTGCAAATCCTCCTGAAAGCAAAGGCATTTCAGCATTACAAATTAACATCCATGAAGAAAAAGAAAAAAGGGGGTGAAGGAAGAAGAAAGAATACTGTAGGAGGTGCTATAAAATGAATTGCGGGATCATATTCACAAAGATTCTTAAGGGACATGAACTAAGGTGTTGACATCAGAGTACAACATTTGTTTAATATGTTTCAACTTTTGCCATTTGAGGACTAAATCCCCCAGTGATAAATCATGTGTATATTTTAATCTAATTTGATTTTTTGAAATTTCCACTTGCTTACAACTGTCAATTGCTATAGAAACTATTTAGATCTTTCATGTCTTGCTGTTCTGATATGACATTTCAAGGGTCTGCATTCGCTGTTGGCTATATTTACAATACTACTGGAGTTCAATTATCTCAAAATGTGTCTGTACAATCAACTGATCTAACAGCTTCAGGCAGAAAATGGTGAGTCATTTAAAACACACATACATCATTTCATTCAAAGAAATCCCAATAAATGCCAACATAAACACAGGAGTAGTTGAAAATATTTCAAAACATAGGCTGAGATACAGACGGTAGTGCATGCCCTCACAACTCACAGCTGACAAAGTGGTGCATTCCATATGTGCAACAGCAGCATTTCCCTTCTAAATGCTTTTGCATCACACCCAGTACTATTTTTTGAACATTCAGGCATTTCAAAGGGCAATTTTGGGTTTGGGGCACCTCTCCTAAGATGGGCATTCTTTAAAAGATTTGGGACCCTTGGATCTCAGTTTTGGACAAATTGACTTAATTGTTGAAGCAACAGAACTTGTAATGTTTGATTTTAAATCAGTGGGATGGGATCACATATACTCCTGCTATTCTGAAGCTATTTAGATGCAGAAAAGTTCCACTCAAGTCATCTGTCTTGCAATTCAGCATTGTGCATGCATGATATCATATGCACATAGTTCTTTATTAGACTCTTTTCCCTTCCAGCAGTTTCTTGCAACAAAACATGAAAGCTATTTTTTATATTCCCTCAAGTTGGAAAGATAGCTTATAGCTTGGAGATGAGAGGAGGAGGAGGTGAGGTACTGGAGGAAAGCTGCTTGCGTATGTGTAGAGCACCTTGCACAAAATAGACTGTACTTAGAACAGACATGAACATCTTCAATCCTCAAAAATGTAAACATTATTTCTCTTAAAGTGAATTCTGTGATAATCTGCAAGATATAACTACCATGCCTCTGTATTGAAAACAAACATTTATCAAAGTAAGGATGTAACCGGTGAAAAGCCTGATAAACCACATGATAGAAACCCAAGACTAGATGTTGCCTTGAATTGGGACTCGGCTGCCTAGAACAGAATTTTCTAGCTGTTAGAAACCAGAGGCTCCCTTTTTAAATCTTATACTATTCTAAACCCAGCCACTGAAAAACAGGTTCACAGGACTAGAAAGGATTAAAAATACAATTTACAACCACAGGCTGTCTTGTGGGAAAGGATAAAAACAATTTACTGCAATGGCTGCCAACATGGCAAGATCTTTAAGATATTCATCTCCCTACTACAAATAAATTCATAACATCCAGATATAGTGCCCTTTCCAGTCCAGGGTGATATTTTTCCTTCCACGTGGCAAGTGCACAATGGAGAGTCACTGGTTACAAACAATCCATACGGCTAAAATAGTAGTGAAGGGTGGTAATGGATTTCTATATTGCTCCTCACCCCTTCTCATATGTACCCAGTTCTTATTATCCACTTCCAAATATCTATCAATCTGAAAAATTGGTAAGGGTTTACAATGCAGGAATTCAAAATCTGTATCCTTTTAAACTACACAACACACACAGTACAGTTTCATAAGCAGCAGGTTGACCCACTTATTGGATATTTTTCACATATTTCTGAAGATAAAAACAACACCATCAATATTCCAGAAGCTACCAGTTTGTCCCACTTAGTGTGTTTGTCTCACATTTCAAATGACATTCCAATTGAAACGAGCCTCAAGTTAAAAATAAATAAATAGTCTTACATTTTTAACATCATTCTCATGGTGAAAGATGTATTCAAACAATACCTGTTAGGAGAACAATTTACAATATGCTGTCAGAACTGGAGAAAAACAGCAAAAACTATTTACAGTTAAACAAAACAAGCACTCAAGGAGTCCATTTAAAATTTGCAAACATCTTTTATTCAAAATGTTTGATGCAACAAGGAATTCACATTGTGAAAGCCTGCATATGCTACTTCCATGTCAGGAAAGGATTTTTCATTTTACATCTGAATCAGTGGAATGTTTCAATACATTGGATGAGATAAAAATAACCCCTGAACACTTCTGTACAGACATAATGGGAAGTATGGGCGTTGGAGAGAGATGTCAATTTTCCTTTCCAGCTGTAGCCCTCTGATAACAATAGGCCCCACCCTGATTCCCCCCCAGATTGTGAACAAATAACGCCCCCCCATAACCTTTTAAAGCAGTGACTAAGGATCTCTCCAGACATGGAGGCAAAGTCTCCTCTGGCAATCCTGTTAATATCTGAATATTATTTTAGACGTAGAAGGCTACTTTTTACCAGACTGCAGGGGATGACCCTCCACTCCCCTGCTTCTCTCCAGTACCAGTTATCACCTCAGGAAGTTACTCTCACAGGATAAGGGGAGATTTCACAAAGTGCAGAACCTCGTGGTTTGGTCCTTCACTTCTCCTAGAGGTGAAGGATGATAGGGGCATGAGGAAGTGGCGTAACTCAGCTTTCCTCAGGGACAATCCTCTGGGAATGGGAAAGATATGAATAGGTTGTAGCAGCAAGAAAAATAGCTACAGCCTCCAGCTCATTTCTTATGTGCCTCTCAGTGCTGAGTAAGTCACCTAACCCTGCGTTGCCACCAGCACCCATCAAGGGAGAAATAAAAATGTGCATGGTATCTTAGTTGGGACTGAGACACATCAGTGTGGCAACAGGATGCGGGGATGATGGATAAGTTTTCATTTTCATGGGCTTTCAGCTTTCTTGACTATGAATTATGCAACACACATTATTTTTAAAAATCCAGTATTTTAATGAGTAGGGAGAGAGAACATATGTACTACAGCAATCCCCTGAAGTCAAAATGAAAGTATCCCATGTAATTAAGTTTTTAGATCTACAGCACATGTAAGTTTGTAATTTGAGCATATCCATAAAACTGGCCAAAGATTTTTAGTCTTTTGTTTGTCTTGCATATATGCTTAACAGCCTATCAGCTAAGGTTTTTATCACTTTCAGCAAATTATGACTTTTTATGTGAAATACCAACATTAAATGGTGATGATGGTGATTTCTTGTTAATGCAAGAAGAGAGCACAAATATCCTCAAAAATATGAATTCTCTAAAACAAAATTACACTTCATTAGAGTTTACTCACATTTTGTTTAGAAGTATGGATTTAACTTCTCTGAAAAATGCTTAACTAAAACATCGTTGCACTTGTTAGTGCGATATACAATTCTACCATTATTCTTATTTTCAAAGGAGTTATTTATGTAAATCAGGGATGGGGAACCTGTGGCCCTCAAGATGTTGTTGGACTACAACTCCCAGCCAGCATGGTCAATGATCAGGGATGATTGGACTTGTAGGCTAACAACATCTAGAGGGTCACATGTTCCCCATCCCTGGTATAAATTCTTAAAAGTTGTTTAAGACAATACAAGACTCTGGTGACAGAACAGTAAAAAGTATTTTTTAACCCTTTGTTGCTAGTGAATGGCCAAGCAGACAAGGCTAACTAAAAACAAAAACAAAAGAACAGTAGTTTCTACAATTGATCTTTAGCTACTTGGCCCTGTACTGGCATAATATTTAATCACAGCTAAGCAATTTTTAGCAGACCGTGGCACTACATTAACCTTTCTGCCACACCCATTCTGGTTAAGCATTGGGGCCCTTTAGACATTATGTCAAACCACTGTTTGGAATTAAGGGAATGAGCAGGTACAAGTCACAGGTTTGCTGCTCCCTCCTCCCCTTATGCACCAAGATGAAACGTTTTTGATTGTAGCTTGCAGCAAATTGTAGTTTACCAGCTTTGGATACCACAGCACACTATGTCTTGCCATAAGCCATAAACAGAGGCTTCTAATCTCAAGGATAAAAGCATGACAGCCTGCTTGTTTCTGTAACATCAAACTATGGTTTGGCACAGAGCTTGGAAAAGTTACTTTTTTGAATTACAACTCCCATCATCCCCAGCCAGCATGGCCACTGGATTGGGCTGATGGGAGTTGTAGTTCAAAAAAGTAACTTTTCCAAGCTCTGAACTTTGGCAATATATCTGAATGGTTTAAATAATGTAACTACTAGCATAAACGTAAGTCTGACTAGAGTTTCTGCTCAACCAGGATTCAAAATCAACTCAGAACCCTGGTTTAATCATTACTAACATTGCAGCTGATGCAAATGCTTATCCATTAAGGCAGGGATTTGTGCTCCATTTGTTCCTGGAGAGAGAAAGCAACCCTGCGGCCTGCTTATAATTGCTTAACCTTGGCTAAAGATTGGGAAACTAAAACAGAAATAGATACCTATTTAACCAAAAAGCAGCAGGGAAGTAGTAGCCCCTCACACCTAAATGTGAACATTTGCTTAAATAAGACAAGGCTTTTAAACAATACAAGAATATTACATTTAAGTAAACACATACCTTTGCCAACTTTGGTTTCTGAGCATAATTATTTAAATTGAGTTTAGACACATTTATGAAGGGGCCATCAGGATTTGTGAGCATAGAGGCCTGCCAGGGAAAAAACATCACAAAATTACTTAACATGCATGCTTGAACAACCTTTAGCAAAGCAATATCTGAAGAAAAAATGCAATCTGCTACATTAGGGAAGGAGAAATGGATCTGTGGATCAAGTTTGACAGGTGGATGGGACCACATAATGTCATCAGCTGATTGAACTTTGACAGTGTCAAAGGAGGTCACTGTAACCACCAATCAGAAGTTACAGCAACAACCTCTTTGGAAGATACATTTTCAAGTGTATCTTCAAAAAGGTTGTCTAACTGACAATCAGCTGATCGCAGGTTTCAGGAAGCCTCTTTGAAGTCTCTGCAAAGGGAAAAATGCTTCTAAAAATGGAGCATTATCCCTTCTGCAGAGAAAGCTGTTTGTATTTCTAGTGGCGGAGGAAGCACTTTGAATACAAACTGCTTCCCTGGAAAGAAAAAAATGTTGTATTTGTATTCAAAGTGCTTTTTCAATTGCTTTGAATACAAACTATTTTCTCAGGAGATAAAAAACTCCCCTTTAAAAATTGAGCATTTGTGTGTGTGTGTGTGTGTGTGTGTGTGTAGGGTGTCTCCTTAGAAAGTGGCTTGGATTTAAAATGCTGCATGAATCCAAGCCACTTCCTTCAGGTCCCCTTGGTTGCATTAGAGAGTGAGGGGAACTCCCTAGTGCAGACAATCCCAGCTGGTTATCAGGGCTTTAGCTGTGCGGGACTCTCTTCAACTGATAATGTAGAGGCCTGATGGGCCAAATTAGGCCTGTGGGATAGAGGCTCCCTACCCCTATGCTATGGGGTATTAAGGTACCCCTATTTTGGGGATTCACTTCTATACTAGTTAAAATAGTCTCGTCTACACAACTATTACAAAGCGCAGGAGCCTTATCCTCTTTTGCATCTGTCTACCCTAGTTCTAACCCAGAAATGCTCACACCAATCTTCACACATTAAAGATTTTAACATGTTTCCTTGGAAATAAGTTCCTGTTTGTTCAAAGGGTCATTCTCCCTAGTAAGAACTGCACTCAAAGAATGCAATCCTATGCTACTGAGTTCAAAACACATCTTACTCACAGGTAGGTGGATAAACACATTTTCTAGGAAGTGTGCTAGATTGGACACATTGGGACCTACCTATGAGTAAACATGCATAGGATTGCACTGTATATATCATTTTATTAGAGCAACATCATTCCCAAATCACATTAGAAGCTGCTTCTAACACCCAGAAAATCAGAAGCAGCTTTCAATGCGGCACACAGAAGTTGCTGATAAAACCCCCCTAAAAAAGTAAAGATAAGTTGTTGTTTTTAACCAAAACTGACAGGAGGATTGGATGTTCACTCATGTGTTTGAGCAGCTACATTTCACCCTCATGAGAACAAATGTTTGATTAGACAGTTTGTTTCTAGTTGGTTACTCATCTGATGTTCCCAAGGGTTGATTTTGGTTACTAAAATTTAAAGAATTTAAATAAAGCATTTTTCTTCCAGAAATATTTGGGGGCACTGAAAGCAAAATACCGAGGACAGTGCCCCCAACTCTGAGATTCTTCTCGGCGAGGTGATCGCCACGAGGAACAGGACTTTGAAGGTCAAAAGACGGAATGGCACAGATCGAAGGGGCTCAAAAGGAGGCCGCTGCAGGGCTTGCAGGACCTTCGATAAACTCCACGAAGGGAAGCGATGACGGAATGCTGGCGACAGTAGGACAGCCCCTTTCAAAAAATGTTTGACAAGCAGGTGTGAACCCATAGGAATAGTAGGAGACGTGATGGAGAGAATAGATGATATGGTGGCGGCGTGGCGACGTAAGGTGTTAGGTTTCAGTCCCATCTTCAGGCATCTATGTAAAAATTGCAGTAGATGTTGAACATTGGCCTGAGATGGTAGAACATTTTGAGAGTCACACCAACTAGCGAAGGTAGACCAGGTGCTCTGGTAGACACGAGAGGTTGACTGCTTTCGAGACGCGAGAATTGTGTCCACAACTTCCTTAGACAGTCGGGAATGAATCAAATGTCTGCGTTCAAATGCCACGCTGTCAGATTGAGCCATTCGGGATCCGGATGCCAAATCGGGCCCTGAGATAGAAGATCTGGTCTGAGTGGCAACCTCCAAGACTCCGTCACTGAAAGGGAGAGCAGATCGGAGAACCACAGCCGACGAGGCCAGTACGGTGCTATCAGGACCAGATGGGCTCTTTCGTGTCGCAGCTTCCGGATGGTCCTGCCCAGGAGCGGTATTGGGGGAAAAGCATAGAGGAGGCCTGCTGGCCACTGAGTCAACAGAGCATCTGTCGATTCTGCGTCGTTGTCCAGATACCTGGAGAAGTAGCGAGGTAGCTGGTAATTGTGACTGGAGGCAAACAGATCCACCGCGAGGATGCCGAACCGACGTTGGAGAAGGCTGAACACCATAGGGTGTAGCTTCCATTCTCCCAGGATCACTTGTTGTCTGCTGAGCCAGTCGGCCGCAACGTTTAAAACCCCTCTGAGATGTTCTGCTCTCAGTGAATGTAGATGTATTTCAGCCCACTGGAAGAGTTGAGACGCTTCCGTCTGGAGGCACCGTGACCTGGTTCCCCCTTGTCTGTTCAAATGTGATTTCACACAAGTATTGTCCGTGCTAATCAATACGTGGTCCAGAAGGAACAAGGGTTGAAAATGCCGAAGAGCCAGATGGACCGCTCTCAGTTCCAGCCAGTTGATATTGTGACTTGCTTCCGTGTTGGACCACACTCCCTGAACATACTGGGAATTGCAATGGGCCCCCCATCCAGACAGACTGGCATCTGTGGTGAGTACGGTCCTGTCTGGTTCTCGGAATGGGGTTCCCAGTCTGAGATTTTTGGCCATAGCCCACCAATGGAAAGAGGTCTGCAGAGATGGGTGCAGGTGGACCGTATGGTGGTTGGACGTGGCAATGTCCTGTTGGAAAGGGAGTAAGGCCCACTGTAAGGGTCGAGTGTGGTGCCGAGCCCATGGCATGATGTGAATGGTCGAGACAAACATCCCCAGAGCCCTTGCCAGAAGCATTAAGTCCACCCTTGAACGACACACGAGGTGTAGAGCCATCTCTGTGATGAGATGTCTGTCATCTCTGCAGACCAGTTGCCGCCCCATCGTCCTTACGACTGTCCCATTGCCCTGCTCCCCGGAGCCAAGATTCCCGTGGGCCGGCTTTATTCCCTGTCAGAACCCGAACTGGCAGCCCTCAGAGAGTTCCTCGACAAGAACCTGCGCCAAGGGTTCATTCGCCCTTCCACGTCCCCTGCGGGCGCCCCTGTCCTCTTTGTCAAAAAGAAATGTGGGGAACTCCGGCTGTGCAATGACTACCGCGCCCTCAACCAGATTACAGTTCGGAATAGCTACCCTCTGCCCCTGATCCAAGAACTGTTAGAGCGGCTGCGGGGCGCTCGCATTTTCACCAAACTAGACCTGAGAGGGGCCTACAACCTAGTGCGCATGCGGGAGGGCGATGAGTGGAAGATGGCCTTCTGCACCCGTTATGGGCACTTTGAGTACATCGTGATGCCATTTGGCTTGTGCAACGCCCCTGCCGTCTTCCAGCACTTCATGAACGACATCTTCTGGGACCTCCCAGACCGCTTCCTGGTGATCTACTTGGATGACATCCTGATCTACTCGCGGAACCCCTCGGAACATAAGGAGCACGTTCGAGCGATGCTGCAGCGCCTGCAGGAGCACCGCCTCTTCGCCAAGCTCGAAAAATGCGCCTTTGACCTCATGACCGTGGATTTCCTAGGCCATCGGATCTCGCCCTCGGGTATCCAGATGGACCCCGCCAAAATTGAGACCATCCTCCACTGGGCAGCTCCGCGAAGCCCCAAAGATGTGCAGCGCTTCTTGGGCTTCGCCAACTATTACCGCCGGTTCATCTCCCACTTCTCCGAACTCACCACGCCCATATCTGACCTGCTTCGAGGCAAAGAGAAGTTTGTTTGGACCGAGGCCGCTCAACAGGCCTTCCGGCGCCTCCAACATGCCTTTACATCTGAACCCATCCTCCAGCAACCCGACCCTACCCAACCTTACATAGTGGAGGCCGATGCATCGGATAAGGCAGTGGCAGCGGTCCTACTTCAGCCGGTGGGGAGCAAGCAGTCCCTGCTCCCCTGTGCGTTCCACTCCCAGAAACTCAACACTTCGGAACAGAACTACACCATTTGGGAGGAGTTACTGGCCATCAAAGTAGCCTTCGAGACCTGGCGTCATCTCCTGGAAGGGGCACGCCATCCGGTCCAGGTACGAACAGACCACCGAAACCTGGAGCACCTGCAAAGTGCCCGACGGCTGAACCAACGCCAGATCCGGTGGTCCCTGTTTTTCTCCCGGTTCCAGTTCACGGTCACCTACCTCCCTGGCCGCCGAAACACCCTAGCAGACGCGCTGTCTCGCAAGCCAGAATACTGAGCCGAGCAGGTCGATCGCCCCCTTCGCCCAGAGAACTTTGCCGCTACCCACCAGCCACAACCCCTCCTGGACCGGGTGCAGGAACAGCAGCAAAAGGACCCCTACGCCCTGGCCCAGCAGCGAGAGCTCCAGTCAGGGATGCCCGCCCGGGACAGCCCCTTTTCCTTGCAGCAGGGCCTCTTGTATCACCGGAACCAGTTGTACGTTCCCCAGGGAGCTCTGCGGGGAGAGGTGCTCCACCTCTGCCATGACAGCCAGCCAGCAGGGCATTTTGGAACATATAAAACCCTCCACCTGGTCCTACGGGATTTCTGGTGGCCCTGGGTCCAAGCGGACGTCAAGGACTATGTAGCGGCCTGTGATACCTGCCAGCGAGCCAAGAGCCACCCCGGCAAGCCCCTGGGGCTCCTGCTCCCACTGCCTACCCCCCCCGGGCCCTGGCGCTCGGTCTCCCTGGATTTTATCACGGACTTACCGGACTCCCGGGGAATGACCACCATCCTCATAGTCGTAGACCTGTTCACCAAGATGGCCCATTTCCTCCCCTGTGCCGGCCTACCCTCTGCCCCAGAAACTGCACAACTGTTCTTGACCCAGGTTTTCCGGTTACATGGCCTCCCCGACCACCTGATCTCTGACCGAGGAGCCCAGTTCACCGCCCTGTTCTGGCAGGCCCTGTTTCGGGCCCTGAACGTCCAGATCCACTTGTCCTCCGCCCACCACCCTCAATCAGATGGACAAACAGAACGTACCAACGCCACCGTCGAACAGTATCTGCGGTGTTACACCTGCTTCCAACAGGACAATTGGGTGGATCTGTTACCGCTGGCGGAGTTTGCATACAATAACTCCGTGCATGCCTCCACGCGCCAGACCCCATTCTTTGCCTCTTACGGCTACCACCCCCGATTCTTCCCCTCAGTGCGACCCCCATCGCCGGTCCCCGCTGCGGATGTCCTGCTGCAGGAGTTGCAAGCCCTGCAGGTAATCCTGAAGGAGCAGCTGGAGCAGGCCAAGGACGCATATAAGCGCTTTGCTGACCGCCACTGCCAACCAGGCCTGCCGCTGAAGGTAGGCGACCGGGTATGACTCTCAACCAAATTCCTGCGTTCGCAACGGCCGTCTCACAAGCTGGAGGGTCGGAATTCAGGTCCCTTCCGGATCACCCAGCAAATTAACCCGGTGGCGTTCCGGCTCCAACTCCCTGCCTCCTTCCGCATTCACTCTGTCTTCCATAGATCACTGCTGACTCCCGCTCTCCCGCCTCACCCCTTGGGTAGTCAACCACGGCCCCCCCACCGATACAAGTCAACAGGGAAGAGGAATTCGAAGTGGCGCAGATCCTGGACTCCCGGAGGCATCGGGGCCGCCTCCAGTACCTCATAGACTGGCAGGGGTACGGCCCTGAGGAACGCTCATGGGAAGATGTGGCGCAGGTGCATGCCCCTCGTCTGGTCCGGCGCTTCCACCAGCGCTACCCGGATAAGCCGGGCCCCAGCGGGAGGCGGAGGGTTGGTCGTGGGGCGGAGGGTTGGTCGTGGGGCGGGGGATAGTGTCATGGCCCCGTCAGAGGACTCCTCAGATGAGGACGACTCTGGAGTAACAGCAGCAGACCCAGGAGCAGCAGACTCAGAAGGAGACATGGAGGAGCCTCCTGAGAATCCAGCTCCTTCTGCCCCTCAGCTGCAGAGCACCCTAGATACAGCAGAGGCCCTGCAGCCAGACACAGACAGTGAACAGGATACTCCCCCCTCACCTGCAGAACGTAGACAGCAGAAGGTCAGGCAGAAGAGAGGCAGGCCTGTCTCCTTAAGGCCCAAACGCTGAGGGCTCACACCTGCTGTCCATCCTGCTCTTTATAAGGCACACCTTGGCTGCAGCTTGTTGCTGACTGCAACGTCAGGCGTGGCTTGGTGTAGACCTAGTTTCCCTGCAGCATCTCTTTGACTGACCTCCTTGGCAATTGATCCCGGACCTCCACTGACCTCGCTTCTGGACTTCTGACTCGGCAAGTACGCTTTGGATAGGCCTGGCAGATTTACAACCTGACTGCTGGCTAAGGACTTTCCTTCCCTGCCAAAGACCCAGGAATTTCCAGCCCCCCCTGACACTGCTGATGCAGTGTAGAGCTGACACTCAGCATATCTTTCAACTGCAACAGGAATTCAGGAGACAACTGCAGTCCTAGTACAGAGGCCGGTAGTTGTCCTGGTAGCGGACCAGCAGGTGGTTGCTCTTGTGAAGGAACAGCAACAGTGGGCTCAGTGGTCTGGAGCGGCAAACTGGATCGAGAGGGGCAGACCACGGGCTGGTCAGGAAAACCCTTGAAGTCATCCTCAGATGACCCAGCTGGAGAGTGAAAGAGCGCTGTCAAGTGTTCTTGGTTAGCAGCTTCAGAATGTGGCACAGAAATGTAACGTGTGCGCCTGGTGGCACTGTGGCTAGACAGGTGTTTAGTTTTAGCCACGGCCTTGGAGTGCAGCCTGGGCAGTTTTGGATTGGCAGACTTGTGATGCGAGGTCTTGCAGGGTCTCTTTGCCGCAGACGAATGTGCCTCTGGGTGTTGATCCACCATACTGAGCGCCCAGAGATGCGGTATATATATATATTATTACCAACACACGCACAGAGGTGGTGGGTGTGGTGCGGCGAGGGACTATCACCAACACACACACAGAGGTAAGGGGTGCGGTGTGATGAGGTAATTTAGTACACGCCCACAGGTGGGGGAGAATGTACAGTTCCAATATGCAGCTTTGCGCAGAGATCCCAATGAACAGGTCCAATATGTAGCTGCTGCGCAATTAAGTCCCAATCTAATACGTTGTGTGGGTAAAGGGCTGAATACACGGCCACAGGTGGGGGAGTGAACAGCCACAATGCCACGAAGTGAAGAGACACTACTGAGGAAACTAGCCTTGTTGTGTAAGGTTTAAAGGTTTGGAGAACCTTACTAAGTAACTGCAGTCAAGCAAGGAACAGAAAAGGCGGGAAAAGAAAAGGGCAAATAAAATGGCGCCTGCGAAAGGGCGGGAAAATTAAAGGCAAAATGGCGGCCGGGAATAAAAAGGAGCAATGGCGGACAGGCAGAAGGTTCTGTGCACTCCAAAAGGCTTGTGCTGGCCATGGTAAGTGCCAGGCAAACAGTTACTTGGGGAGGTACAGGGGCAAGCTCCAAGCGCAGAGAGAAAAATATAAGGCGCTGCCGCCGCCGGCTAAGTGGGCAGTAGGAGCAAGAATCAGGAGGGAGCCGCAGCCGCAGGCTCCCAGTGAGGCTGCAACACCTGTAAGCGCCACCCAGGCAAGGAGCAAGCAACAAGCTGGCGGTAAAAAAATTACTAAGGGAGCCGCAGGACCGAGCTCCAACCGCCAAGTGCTGAGGGGAGCGCAGCCTTCGCTGCAGAAATCAGCTGGGACAGTCTTTAAAGGAGCCGCAGCCGTGGCTCCCGGCAAGAGAAAAAACAATAAAAAACGGCCGCCGCCTGAGACGGAGACAAGGTAATGAAGGGGCTGAAGAGAGAGCCGCAGCCACGGCTCACAGCAAAGCGGCCGCCGCCTGGGAGAGAGATGAAGGCAAGGCAATGAAGGGGCTGAAGAGAGAGCCGCAGCCGCGGCTCTCAGCAAAGGCTCGTCTCACAGAGACGGGAGCCCAAAGGGAAAACGGCAGCCGCCGGATTCCCCAACGAAGGGACTAAAGGGGGGAAGCAAAATGAGTCAAAAAATAAAATCCCCCCCAAAAAGTCCCAGACAATACAAAAGGGGAGTGAGGGAGGGAAACGAGAGGAAAATTCACAGTCCCACACACTCAATCCCAAACTTAGCTACGCTACAGAAGATCCAAAAGCCTCGAACGAACGAAGGCAAGAATGAACTGGAGTGGGAGGGGCTCGATGCCCCAGGTCTTGACTTCGATCCATTCTTGCCTTCGGACGCTAGATGGCGCTATATCCCACGTGATGTCGGAGCACTTGAGGAAAACAAATTTTTGATTAGATAGTTTGTTTCTAGTTGGTTACTCATCTGATGTTCCCAAGGGTTGATTTTGGTTACTAAAATTTAAAGAATTTAAATAAAGCATTTTTCTTCCAGAAATATTTGGGGGCACTGAAAGCAAAATACCTCCCACCCTCATGCACAGGGTGTGCACAGGGATGTAGTTATTGGGGGGGGTCTCAGGGGGTCTTAGACCCTGTATGTTTTGCGGAGCAAGGTCCCAACGTCTCCAGCAACCTACGAGCCAATTAGCATGAAAGGGGAGTGCACCGAGAAGAGTCTTCTAACATGCTTCCTTTCCTGCTGATTGGAGCCAACCAGAGTGAAAGGAGGAGAGTCAAACACTGAGAAGTGTCTTCTTAGGTCTAATACTCTCTTCTTTCATGCTTATTGGTTCCTAGGCATTAACAAGGATCTTGTTTTCAACCCCACAGCAAAATAATAATAATAATAATAATGATGATGATGATAATGGGGAGGGAGCATGGTGTGACTAACATGAAGGGACCTTGCACTTCTGAATTTGCCACTGCACTACTACTCAAGCATCCCAGCAATCTGTTTTGGACTTCTTGCAGTTTAGTATTTAATGATACAAAACAATCTCCATATATAAAAAAATTGTGGAAACTAACAAATTTCAACAGGTTTGGAAGGTACTACCCTGGTTTTGGGAACTTACAATTCTCTTTCACTGCAAACTTAAACCTCCACTGCAAGTTTTGATGAAAATCCAATGAAGAGCACTGGTTTAACATTCTTACACAGCAATCCTAATTTCTGAAACTGGTAGAACGTATGCCATCTTAAAGTAAGCTGGCATAAGTTATCCTCATTCCAAACTCTGTTCAGGAGTGGGGCTACTGTCAGCTGAGGCAGCCCGAGACTGGCATAGGGAAAACAAACGTTTAAAATAGGGTTTGACTTACACCACCCTTTTTTGCCCATAAATTCAGCTGAGTTATCAGGTCATGTGACTGAACTGAAAGAGGTTTGGAACAGACATCTCTCCTTGCCCTGTCCCGGAAACACTCCTTTTGGGGGACTTAAGATCCACTGCCTTAAGCATAGCCCCAGCTCAGATGGGTTGAGGGAGTTATACTGGTGTACCCTCGGCTGAGCAGGGATGATAAGAGTCATGTCAGTGAGACCAGGCTCAGCCCAAGATCCATTGTGTTTGGACTGCACTGTAAGGCTCTCTATTTTTTCCCATCACCATGTCAGACAGAGTATATCTGTGAAAAGTTTGATCTTTCTGGGTTGTCAGGAAGTTGATCAGTTCAATCTATAATCCTATTATTATAAATAAGAAGCAGCTTTTATATAAAATGCACACACTTTTGTTAATGTCTGACAGGACTATAAGCAAAGATATTAAAGATATGCAAATTAACTGCTCTATTTTCCATTACATGTTGTAATATTCTGAAGATACAAATGTTACATTAAGCATAAGAGATTAAAGAAATGCATCAAGGTAAAACACCAAGAACTAGCAATACAACGAGGTAAAAATCAACTTGTTGGCTTATCTCAATACATACACATGCACTTTAAAGTTCCAAAGTCCCAAATATTGTGTGACCTATACATATTAGCAGTATGTTCAGTCGTTCCTTCTCATCCCTTACCGTGCCAAGCCTGACATATCTCCCTGAAGCACTAGTCATTGGACGGGCAGTGTGAGCAGTTCTTGGAGTCTTTATGGCCTGTTCAATAGTACCTGGTCTTCCACCCTGAGTACTGGGCCGCACAAATCCTGTTAGAAGTCTTCCTGTCTGAGTCACTGGCCTGAAATGATCCACAGATTGAAAGACACCATGCCAAAGAGATATTTTCTACTGCTATAATGAAGAAATCCTACAAACTGAAGCCTGGAACTATTAAGTAAAGGTATATCTGTGTTAGGTTGCTTCTCCATGCACACTACTGGCTGTACCTGCAAACAGCTTTTATTTATTTATTATTTGATTTATATCCCACCTTTCCTCCCAGCAGGAGCCTAGGGCAGCTTTTGAAGTTCACACTTCATGTCACATTCTGTCATTGTTACTTCTGCACTTCTATGGGGCTTGCATGAAAATTAGTTTCTAATTAAAGGGATACTAACCATAATGTAATTCCCCTTATGATTATTTGGAAAGATAACTGTTACTACTACTTTGTTATAGAGTGTTTTATATTGTTTTGTTAAATTTCCTCCTATTCAAACACCTTATGTGTACGTCTTCCAAATCCCAGAGCTTGAGATGCCACTGTTTTTGTTCACAATCCAGCACAATTATATTTTCACGTTTGCTTATATAAGGAAACACAGCTGGAAAAAAATTCATCTGATTCAAAGACCAGTCAATGGTTATGAGAAGGGCAGGAAATACATAAAGAGCAGCACAGGAGCAATCCAAAAACATAAAGAAGTGTGAGGAACTGCCACAGAGAGTGTAGGAATGGATAAATGCTAAATTAGAAAGACTACTCACTGGATACCCTTTACTAGTTAAGTGTAATAGGGAGCTAAGTACAGTGAATAGACACTTGGACCAATTAAATGTATCAGTGAATTGAATACCTCACAGCCTGGCTAGGACCTCCACCATGACTAGTTCCAGGAATTTTTAGCGAAGTACCAGGCCCTACAAAAAGAATGAAAAAATATAATTAGTTCATGTTTAACAGATTGATTCCCACCACTCTTCTTCCATTCCTGTTTTATCTTTTTTTCACCTTTCTTCAGTGCAGCAGAGTGCTGCAGCTAGACTGGTGATGGAACAGGCACTAGTGTTAAAAGAAACACACTGGCTTCCTATCTGCTACTGGGCCAAATCGAGATTCTTGCATTAGTGCACAAAGCCCTGAATAACTTAGGCCCAGGATACCTTAAGGACCACCTTACCCTGTACATTCCAAGTCGATCACTGAGATCATCTGGGGAAGCACTATTAGTGGTTCCCCATAGGCCAGAAACACAATTCATGTCAACAAGGAATCGTGCCTTCAGTGTTGTGGGTCCAACACTATGGAACTCCTTCCCACTAGAAGCTAAGGCACTGTCCATGCTGAGTTTCAGACACCTGATTAAAACAGTTCTGTTTCAGCAGGCCTTTACATCATTTATGCTTCTCTGATGTTTACATTTTCTGATTTTTTTGGTTTAAATTTCTGATGTTTTAGATTTTTGAGGTTTAATTTACGTTTTAAATTTTGTATGTTGTATTTTATTATCATTGTATGCCGCTTCGAAAAGCGGGATATGAATTTTAAAATTAATTAATTAATTAAAAAGAAGCCAAGTTTCAAGTCACTACTCCATCAATACTGCTCAGTGATGCAAGGTAGATTTTTTTTTTATCAGAGCATTCCTAATCTTGGCTGGACAGCAGCAGGGCTCAATGGAATGGTGTAGCCACCACAACATCTGCAGCTCTGCTGCCCATGCCTGCCAGGGCAAAATCCTGCTCCATGCAACACCAGCCTGGTTCCAATGGGTCTTCCATGGGCTACAGCCAGTAGGAATCCCACCAGTGGTACTTCCATCCACCCAAGCTTTTGGCAGATGGAATGGAGTCCTCTGCACTGGAGGGCTGATGCTGGATTCACTCCGTGGGCAGAAGCTGGAGGAGCTGTTTTGGGCTGGGCAGAGGCAGACCTCTGCCCCATCCAACCCCCCTTCTCCAGTGTGCTGGATATGGGGATTGCAGCCCAGTACTGTATTTTCTATGGAACATTTTTCATGTCTAAAAATGCATTATTCAAACTAATTAGCAACGTAATGACTGGATACAATACCACCAGTCAAACTCTGCAGTTTCAAAGTTATAATTACTTTTTTCAGGCATGTATCCACAGGAAACAAATATGTGACCTGCTATTTGACAACAGGGAGAGGGTGAAAATTAAAATCCAGAACACACTTTTCCTCCTTCCCAACAACACTGTGGTCAGAGGAAGAACAACCATGCCCAGCATCAAAGCAGCTGCAGGGAGCAAAGTTTATATGCATGGATTTAATAATACAGGCAATGCTTTGTTACAATTTTTACATGCCTATAAAAGCAAATGTGCAAGATTAGTTCAAATAAACAGGGCAACACTTTATAGTCAGCAAGGTTGCATTGGAAATGTTATTTTAAAGACAATACCACCACCACAGGATAACTGCATTAACTGGAAGTGTTCTATTATCCCACAGTATAGTCTATAGGGACAAGACACTATAACTGTGAAGGAACAATTTTGGAATCCTGGGAAGGGAGTCATCATGAGGCCAATACATTTCGAAGCATCTGTAAATATAGCTTACGTGCCACTTGTGCAATAGCATTTTCATCAAGCATCATCTCGGCAATGCCTTCCTGATCCACATCAATTTCATCCACATAAACCATTTCTGTTAATGCTCGTATTTTCAAGCACCAAGCAGCCTAGATTACAGATAAAGAGAGGAACCAAGGTTCAATAACCTGAAGCATCTATAAAAAGGCAATACAATATCAAATTAAACAGAATGTATATATGATGGAGCAGAGCTTGGAAAAGTTACTTTTTTGAACTACAACTCCCATCAGCCCCAGCCAGCATGGCCACTGGATCGGGCCAATGGGAGTTGTAGTTCAAAAAAGTAACTTTTCCAAGCTCTGTGATGGAGGCAGCCCAGCAACAGGTCTCTCTGCAGATATGAGAGAAATTAGAATAGCAGTTTAAAAGGTAGGGCATCAGGACATAGTGGACATTGGCTGGATTCAAGTCTAGAATACAAGGGCAAGAATGAATCACCAGAGAAGGTTGGATAGGTGAAGACTGGGCAAGAATGTAAAGAGGGCAATGATATGGAGCATTCTCCTAAGTTGCCAAGGTCCTATACACCAAAGTTCTCGCTGAGGTCTCTTTTCCTCATTACTAAAATGAAACATGTCAGAGCACTATCAGAACTAACACATAGACAAAGGGATTTTTTTTAACAGGATATACGATTTGGAACTATGCTTGTTTACTATATTTTACATTAACATCACAAACCCTACAGAATACAATCCAGAGAGCCACCTCAAGTCTGATTTTTCTCAGATTTTTCTTTCAGAACATCAGAGGTACTGTTCGTGTGTGTACGGAATAATCCCACAACGTCTCCAAGGGACACTATGCACTTTGGAAGCTTTGGAGAACTCAGCTTAATTAAACTGAAGATAACAAGCTTTTTGGTTTGAATGAAAAGAAATATTTGGAGGAAGTGGATGTTAACACAAATGTTTTGTTATATCTTGCCTCATGCAAAATATTCGAGGTGGTTCATGACATGAATACATGTTCTGAGTCTTCTGCCATGGCAAACAAACGGAGCTGATCATTTTAGAGGCTCAGATTATGCAAAAATATTGAAACATTTCAAACTCCCAGGATGCTTTGTCACTGATGGCTATTCTCAAACAAAGGAACTTTAAAGTGAGACTGCATCGGGAAACTGCTGCATAACAATTTATGGACATTCAATTATGTGGCTTGAATTGGGACAACAGTCTTTTTATCATTTTATGAGACCTTATTAGCTTATCAATACCAGGATGTTTGTGTTTTCAACAATAGTGTTTTGTGGGTAGTCACCATTAGACTTTTATCAATATCTGTATTTTCCTCATTTCATTTTCCTCTGACCACACAGTTTACAATTTTGCCCTGTCCCATGTGTACATATACCAGCAACTCAGGATAACATTCATGCTATATTAGTTGGACTTCAAAGCTGATACATGACTGTTGTTTCTGCTGCAACAGATTGACATGGCTGTTCCTTTGGAAATTATTAGAACTGATTTACAAAAGCTGCTCTTGTTGATTTTAGACATCACCCAATAAAGCTCCAAGTACATCAAGAGTACCCATTTTTGCGATGGGGTGCTCATTTGAAAATGAAGAAACTCTCATGGGCATCACAAAATAACTATTTCACAGAAGAAAAACTAATAATGCTCAGAATCCCCCCAAAGAGGCAAAACATTTTACACATAGCCCAAAACAAATGAAACAAGTGGGGTAACCCACCCACCCCCACATCTCTTTCCTGGTCAGGACAGACTCATCCACATAGCTTCCATCTTGCTAGGAATAAAGATGAGTTCATTTTTCCCTCTTCAAGCCCACCAATGCATCAAGGCACAGCTCCAGTGCCTGCACAGCCTCTCCAGATTCATATTTTATGGAGAAATAGAGCTAAATGTTTTCATCATACTGATATTACCTTGCCCCCAAACCTCTTAACAATTGCTCCCAATGCCTTCATATAGTTATTAAATTGTTGTTATATGGCAAGGGGAATACTGGGAGCATATTACAGCAGCGTTGCTGAATTAAGGTTGTTCTTCATGTACAATTGAAGGTGCCAATTTTGACCTCTCAAAAACATAACTTTCACCCAGAATACTCCCAAGAAACCACTTCCAACACTGTCCCATCATAGTTTTACAAGGAGTGTTCACCTTCTTGAGGTTACCATCTGCTGAGCAAATAGGGACAACTAGAGTACAGAGTTTTGCCTAAAAGTTAAGCAAATAGTTGGTTGGTGCTTTTAGCAGGTATTATATTTTAGTTGCTTGAATAGCAGGTTATTTTCTATTTAAAATCTAACATTACTTTCCCCAAACCTTTGGGCTAGAATTAGTTTATGTCTCAGTTCAGAACATCCTGCAACTGTGGTTTTGATTGGAAACTATGATTTGTTTGTACAATCAAAGTTTGTTGTGGTTTGGCAAAATATAGTTTCAGAAATGGAAACTTCTGATCTCCTCCCTAGGACATGAAGGAGGGAACACACAAGGCCTAGGTTTGCTATGGTTTTCTTATGCACCTCCAAGCTATGGGTTGGATCCAGACTTCCCATGAGTCGAGTTTTGCTCACAAGACCCACAAGAGGTAATTTTCACCATTTCCACCTTCTTGCAAAACTGCTCCAGAGGAACAGGGGAACATCTGGAACAGCATGGGACGTGGTGCTGGAGTCTGCAGGGGGAAGGAGGAATCAGTTAAAATTGCCTCCCCATTTTTCACACAGTGAGAGCCTCTGCTGGATCAGAGTTTCTGCCACAAACAGAAGGAGCTCTTTTGTTTATGGCAGGGCACATCTGAATTTAGCCCTAAAGTTGGAAGGATTGTCTGAATTGTGTGTATATTATATAAAGCCATTTCGTGAGTTTCATCTCTGTCATACATAACTGAGTCTGAATCCTAGCAAGACAGAGGCGCTATGGGTCGGTGGTTCCCAAGTTCAGATAATTGGTCAGTTGCATGCTTTGGATGGGGTGGTACTCCCTTTGAAACAGAGGGTTGTAGTCTAGGGGTGCTCCTGAATCCAGGAAATGGAGTTTTAGATCCTGCAGAGGCCCAGTGCGAATTGTTTGCAAGGCATGAGGGTAAAGTTGCTCGCCCCCATAGCAGTCTTCATGCCCCATTCACATCTACTGTAGTCCCCAATGAGGGACCAGTGCAACATCTGCTGCAACTTCTTGGGAACAGTTTCAGTTGATGCGGCCTGATCACGTAGACAAAGGTGCTTGTGATGATGTGGCCAGCAACGTGTCCTCTGGACCCTTGCCTTTCTTGGCTTATTAAAGCTTGCCGAGGGGGTTTGACCGAGTGAATCCAGGGTGTAGTCAACACATCACTGCGGGAGAGAATGGTTCCAGCTGCCTTGAAAGAGACAGTGATCTGACCACTCCTGAAAAAGCCCACCCTGGAACCACTGGTTTGTGACAATTACTGACCGGTTGCAAATACCCCATTTTAAGGGAAAGTGATTGAGAGGGTTGTGGCACAGCAATTGCAAGTACTCTTGGATAAAACAGATTATCTTGACCCATCCCAGTCTGGGTTCAGGCCTGGTTATGGAACTGAATTGGCCTTGGTCTCCCTGATGGATGACGTTTATCGGGAGAAGGACAGGGGAACTGCAATCCTGTTATTCTTACTTGATCTCTTGGCGGCTTTTGATACCATTGACCATGGTATCCTTCTGGGCAGACTTGGTGAGATGGGTATTGGAGGCACTGTTTTACAGTAGTTCCGATCCCATCTCCAAGGTCACTCTCAGAGAATAGCATTGGGTGATAGTCTTTCGGCCCCCTGGCAGTTGAGCTGTGGAGTGCCGCAGGGTACCATCTTGTTCCCCATGCTGTTTAACATCTACATGAAGCCCTTAGGAGAGGTCATCAGGAGATTTGGGGTGAGGTGTCAGCAGCATGCTGATGATACCCAGCTCTATTTTTCCATAACATCTGAATTGGGAGAGGCCATGCAAGCCATGGACCGGTGCCTGGACTCTGTGGTGGGCTGTATGAGGGCCAATAAACTGAGTCTGAATCCTAGCAAGACGGAGGCACTGTGGGTTGGTGGTTGCTACGTTTGGATAATTGGTCAGTTGCCTGCTTTGGATGGGGTCATACTCCCTCTGAAAGAGCAGGCTGTAGTCTGGGAGTGCTCCTGGATCCATCTTTGTGGCTAGAAGCCCAGGTGACCTCTGTGGATAGGAGTGCCTGTTACCAGCTTTGGTTGGTAAGACAGCTGTGGCCATTTCTGGACCGGGATAGCCTGACCATTGTTGACCACACACTGGTACCCTCAAGGCTGGATTATTGTAATGCGTTCTATGTGGGGCTGCCCTTGAGGTTGGTCCGGAAGTTGCAGCTGGTGCAAAATGCGGCAGTGAGACTACTGATTGGGGCAGGGTATCGCCAACATGTCAGTCCGCTGCTGAAAGAATTGCACTGGCTGCCCATTTGCTACTGGGCCAAGTTCAAGGTTCTCGTTTTGGTGTATAAAGCCCTATACAGCTTGGGACCAGGATACCTGAAAGACCGTCTTACCCCTTATATACCCAGTCGACCACTGCACTCTGCAGGTGAGGGCCTCCTGCAGATATCATCTTATCAGGAGGTGCGTTCCACACAACATAGGAAATGGACCTTTAGTGTGGCGGCACCTACCCTGTGGAATTCCCTACCCTTAAATATTAGGCAGGCCATCTCTGTTATCTTTTCGGCGCCAAGCCTTTTAAGTTGAGACTGTATCCCAGTCTGTGTTGGAATTGCTTTTTAATATGTTTTTAACCTTTTATTTTTAAAACAATATTTTTAACTGTTTTTTTCAAAGCTTTTTTTAAAAAATTTTTTCAAAGCTTTTAAAAATGTTTTTAAAGATGCTTTGTTTCAATGTATTTTAAAATCTGTTTTTATGATGTTTTAAAGTGTTTTTGGTGCTTTTGTTTGCCGCCCTGGGCTCATGCTGGGAGGAAGGGCGGGATATAAATCAAATAATAAATAAATAATACATAGGCATAGCGTGGGTTTATGCAAGTAAGGTTTGGCTTGGTCCTTTCTGTTGTCCCCATCAATTTCCTTGGAATAAAACAAGCAAGCATCAAGTTGGGGCAGTTAGATGACCTGACCTTCACTGACAGATATGGGGTGTATTGATTACAATATAAAAACCTTTCCTCTGCCATCACAATGGCAGGCATTTAAGCAACATATTTAAAATAAATTAATATATCCTCATTCTTCTCTCAGAATCTCTCCATCTTGTCAATACGTTCCATCAACTGTAGACCACATAAAAAATCCCAATGCATCAAAAGAAATTGCATTAGTAATGAAAAGAATGGTATTGCTTCTTCCTAAATCTTTGAAGCAATGCTCCTGATAAAGCAGCCTAAAGTGGTACTTTTTTCTTTTTTTATGTTCCAGGTTTACCTTGTCAGGGTATGTTCAATTAAAATTATTTCTTAAAGTATTGCTGCCTGGCTGGACATCTGCCTTGTGTCTGTGTGTACTGCCTTCAAGTCGATTCCGACTTATGGTGACCCTATGAATAGGGTTTTCATGAGGCTGAGAGGCAGTGAGGCAGTGACTGGCCCAAGGTCACCCAGTGAGCTTCATGGCTGTGTGGGGATTCGAACCCTGGTCTCCCAGGTTGTAATCCAACACCTTAACCACTACACCACACTGGCTGGACATCTCCCTTAGGCTTTTTGGTTATTTGTTCGCACGGAACATTCCTCTTTGGAATTCTCTCTAATCAATCTTCCAAATTACTGAAATTATTTTAAATTAACGTTGCAGTTTTAACCATGTCTACTTAGAAGTGAACCCTATTTATTTATTTATTACTTCATTTGTATCCCGTCCTTCCTCCCAGCAGGAGCCTAGGGCGGCAAACAAATCGCTAAAAACACATTAAAACATCATAAAAACAGATCTTAAAATACATTAAAATAAAACAGTGTTAAAAACATTAAAAAACATATTAAGCAATTCTAACACAGACTGGGATAGGTCTCAATTGAAAAGAATTGTTGGAAGAGGAAATTCTTCAAAAGGCGCCAAAAAGATAACAGAGATGGCGCCTGCCTAATATTCAAGGGGAGGGAATTCCACAGGGTAGGTGCCGCCACACTAAAGGTCCGTTTCCTATATTGTGCAGAACGAACCTCCTGATAAGATGGTATCTGCAGGAGGCCCTCACCTGCAGAGCGCAGTGATTGACTGGGTATAAAAGGGGTAAGACGGTCTTTCAGGTGGTCCCGAGCTGTATAGGGCTTTGTATACCAAAACTAGAACCCTGAACTTGGCCCGGTAGCAAATTGGCCTATTGAATTCAACGTGGCTTACTCTCAGGTGAGTGGGGTTTGACTTGCAGCAAATTATCATCTGAAGTGCTTGCAAATTCTCCCAGTTTATAATGCTAGCAAATTGGATAAGTAAACTGCCCACCTTCACCCAAATAATTATTTAACTTGTTCCAAAAATTCAGATCAAGAACAGATTCATTTTGAATGCAGCTGAACATGTCTTATCAATGTAACATCATACCATTAATTATTTCACTTTGCATTGGTTTTTTATTTATTTATTTATTTAAGCATTTTATATCCCGCCCTAGTTCTTAGAATTCAGAGCGGCGAACAAATAAGACAATGTCTAATACAAATCAATATACAATTAAAAGATAAGCCTAAGTTAAGAAAATCAATTATACAGTAGTTATAACAATTTAAATGTTAACTTTAAAAGCTTGAAAAAACAAAAATGTTTTTAACTGATGGCGAAAGACCGTGAGTGAGGAGGAACATCGGATCTCAGGTGGCAGGTTATTCCATAAGATGGGAGCTATGCACGAAAAAGCTTTGTTCCTAGTATTGGAGCGGCGGATTATAAAAGTAGATGGAATGATGAGAGAATGTTCGAGGGGTACTCTTATTGGTCGCTGAGGTTTAAATTCCAGAATACGGTTTGATAGATATATTGGTGCTAATCCATGTAGGGCCTTGAAAGCTAGTACCAAAATTTTAAACTGGTGTCGAAATAAAATCGGTAGCCAATGAAGTTGATAAAGAAGAGGTGTAGTATGCATTTGTGGACCAGCTCCGGTCAGCATTCTGGCCACCGCTCTCTGGACCAACTTAAGCGGGTGACGTGATCTAGCAGATAGTCCTATTTTTAGAAAGTTGTTTTCTCATCTTACAATAGCTACTTCTGAATAATAATTTTCACACATACTGCGGAAAAAAGCATGCAGAACTATGTCAAAAGCTATCCTGTAGTAAAAGTATATATACATATCAAAGAAAGAAACTAGATAGTTTGAGTACATTTTGTTCTTAATAAAACTGACTGCTAGTATTCTTCTAAATTTCCTATATGCCATTACAAATTACTTATTTTATTATTTGCTATAATGTTGTTATATTCTAAAGAAAAGCTAACCAGTTTGTCTCAAGATTTTATGGACTTTCCTATAATCCAATATTTCAAAATTTACCTTCTCAATACCTAGCAGAGAGGTTCAAGTAATGTACTTAAAATACACATAGAAGATGCAGACACAGTTGTTGCTAAATAACTCATAAATAATTATTAAAAAATGAAATATCTTCTTAGCAAATAATCTCTATTACATGTTAATAACTAACAGGAAACCCTGAGATTTTGGAAGATTGAGAATTCTCTTTTATTATGTCATTCCACCCTATTCTAAAAGCTAAAAGTGATAAAACAACATATAACCTTGTGTTAGCCTTAAAGATTAACAAGTTTATGATGGCACAAACTTTTGTGGACTGCAGCTGTTCATTATCCTGAGTTGAGGGTACATGTATACACGCCTGTATACGGACAGGGGGCTTATAAAAGTGAAGTCAGAGGGACCTTAAACGCAGAAAACAGACAGGGATAATTGTATACTTAGCAGTGACAATTCACAAAACAGTTTTTGATGGCAGACATCCTCGCACTGGTCATGCAAATTCTTTGTCTCGGTTCTATCTACGGGTGATACCGCTGAAACAACATAAAAGATGAACTTTCACAGACTAGAGCTCTCTTTTATCACATGCCTGGAGCCAGTAGGAGTGTGCATACGCAGGCACATAGACATAAACGTATATACGCATACACAGGTATAGAAACAAACAAAAAGCAATAAAGGCCATGAAATGTAAGAGGCACAGTCTTACATTGCTATACAAAATACTAGCGTATACAAAGTAATGACGGAAACTCCCAACTGCACATAAGTAAGTTTTTTATTATCTGCCCAAGGCCCAAATTCCCGATCTAGCAGAATCACCCACGCGCTCCTGGCCAGCCCCCGCCCTGAATCGACTAAATACCTGGTCGCCGGGTTCCTTTTCCAGTAGCTGAGAACAAAGATCCGAGCACAGCTGGAACTTTCTCCGCCTGAAGTAACTCAAGGCGTGGAGCAGCGGGTCCATTTCCAGCCCCACCGGCGCAGTTATGTAAACAATAACCCAACACGCCTCCCTTCTCCAGCTCTCTTCCGCTTAGGCCCAGCATCCCAACTGAGCTTTGCCCAGCAACGCCAGAGCAGGGTCCTCCTCCGTGTTTATAGTCGACTAAACAAATGCCTGAGGAGAAAGGGAAAGAAAACACCGTTTCTGGGATGGGGAGACTAAGCTCGCTTCTCAGACTTTTCCATGCGCCTAGCTTGAGTTGGAGAGAGATGATCGACCTGAAAGGCTCTCGGCCGAAGGGGGTGGGGGATTGGTTGCGTAGTGTCCTATTTGCTTTTTAATATGTTTTTAAACCTTTTGTTAAAAAAAATATGCTTTTAAAGCTTTTTTAAAAATGTATTTAAAGATGTTTTGTTTTAATGTTTTTAATTGTTGTTTTGTTCTCATATATTTTGAAGTCTGTTTTTATGATGTGTTAAAGTGTTTTAGTGCTTTTGTTTGCTGCCCTGAGTTCATACCGGGAGAAAGGGTGGGATATAAATCTAATAAATAAATAATTTCCACTGTTGCCTGTTTAGTTATTTCCCCATAAAATCTAGTATTTCTAAGCACCTGTCCCATGGTGAATTTTCCTGTCTAGTGGCAAATCTAGTGGGTGTCAAATATTTTATGGTCAGAATCTGGTGGTTTTTACAAATATTTCAATTTCATTATTTTTTCCTCTATTATGTATCTCATGAAACTGTCTAGTCAAAATCTAACCTTTTAAAAAGTTTCTACTCAGACATTTTCTTGTTTTTTTCATTGTTTGCATTTCTGTTCCTATGTACAGAAAGTGCTACTTGATTGTTTCATTTCTGTTATAAGCTATTGCTAGTTGGCTACTCCTTTGATTGAAAGGATACCAGTGTAATTTACCCAACACAATGAGGCAGTGACAGAGAGAAGGATTTTTCAGGCAAGTCTCCAGATCTGGTGGTGTGCTTGTTTTTTAAAAATATAAAGACAAGGAGGGTGTTGCCAATTGGTTTACTGAGAAGGAAAATGGGGAGGCCATATTCGACTCAATGGAAGTATGATGCAGCCTAGGCACCAGCAATTGCTCCTCACAAACCACAACCAGCTCTCACAGACTTGAGCAGTGCAGACACAATTACTAGCAACTATAAGCCTTAGAAATAAATGGCATGAGCATGTATAGAGTGCACCTGCCTCACCACAGACGAACCTCTGTATTTAATGAGAAAATTCCACAATTGGTATCTATAAACAGTACAACTTATAGTCATCACAGGAAGAGCCTGCTGGATCAGGTGAAAGACCCATCTAGTCCAACATCCTGTTCTCTCCATAGTAGTTTCCCCACTTCTTCCCACCAACAGTTGCTAGTACTTTTACATTCTATTAAGCTATTCTTTCTATTAAGCAATTCCTCGTAACAGCATTTCACAATAACACAAAAATGTTATCGGAGGTGTCTAGTGGGTTAAGGTCAAATTTTGGTGGATTTGGGGTGAGTTTAGGGGGGAGGATACTGTTGGCAATACTGCCCATTTCTCTTCTTTTGTGCTTGATTTTTTCCCATACAGGAAATTAAGGCTGCCCATTTCTGCCAGGATTCTTTCTCTTGGTGCTACTACATCTCAGCTAGAAGAAATGCAAGCAGGAAGGAATGCGTGCTCTGTTGAGGTTTTTTGTTTGTTTGTTTTGACTGTAATTAAATTGCTTAAAAGCTCAAGAGCTGTGCCCGGGGAGCAAGAGGGCAATCCTGTATTTGGCTGTGAGGGCATATCATTTTATTTCACAATTCTAGTGCAGTGGTTAGCCTAGGTCCAGCAATGGGGAACCTGTGGCCATCCAGATGTTGTTGGATTCTAACTCCCATCAGTTCCAGCCACCGTGACCAATGACCAGTGATAACGTGAGTTGTAGCCCAACAGTATCTGAAGGGCCACACGTCCCCCTTACCTGGTCTATTTGGGCTAGGACTAGATGGAGAGGCCCAGATTCAAATTTCCACTTGCCCATGAATTTCACTTGATGTTCTTGGGCCAGTCACTATCAGCCTAACTTACTTTACAGAGTTGTGAGGATGAAAGAGAGAGATAGCCATCCTTGATAGCAACTCCAGGTAGGGCCAGGAAAGACTTCTGTCTGAAACTGAGATGAACTAATGGTCTGACTCAGGGCAGGGATATATGCTGCCATGAGCTCCTTGAATGAAAGGTGGGATGTAAATGTAAGAAACAAATAATAAGAGAATCCATGAGGTCATTATTTTTATATTGCTGGCACTCCGAGCTGCTGCATCGATTAAATAGTAAAAGCAGAGGAATGCTGTATATTAAGTTGTAAGGAGCTAAAGAGAATCCATTTTGTGCTATGAAATACATTGATTATAATCCATTTATTTTGCAAAGCATTTTCTACACAGTCAGTCTGATCTTCTCTGCTTTACTAATTGCCAGTAACTCCCCATCCCTGCTACTGCTTTGGCAAGCCCAGTCCAACCTTTCTTCTGCCTTACATAGGATGTGATCTTATACATATTTAATATTGGATTCAGTGGGGCTTACTCCTTAGCAAGCAAATATAGGACCGCAACTTATGCATGTTTACTGAGAAGAAAGTCCCTCTGTGTTCAGTGGGGCTTATTTCCAAGTAAGTGTGCACATAACTGTAATCTAAGGTGTTTAAGGGGCCATGTAATGCGCTTTACGTAGGGCTACCTTTGAAGACAGTTCGGAAGCTACAACTAGTGCAAAATGCGGCGGCCAGATTGCTGACAAGGACCAAGCGGTCCGAGCATATAACACCTGTTCTGGCCAGCTTGCACTGGTTGCCAATATGTTTCCGGGCTAGATTCAAAGTGTTGGTATTAACCTATAAAGCCTTATACGGTGCGGGACCACGATACCTTGCGGAACGCCTCTTCCGATATGAACCGGCCCGTGCACTACGTTCTGCTATGAAGGCCCTCCTCCGGGTTCCAACTCACAGGGAGGCCCGGAGGGTGATGACAAGATCTAGGGCCTTCTCAGTGGTGGCCCCCGAACTATGGAACAGTCTCCCTGAGGAAGTACGCCTGGCGCCGACTCTGCTCTCCTTTCGGCGCCAGGTCAAAACCTTCCTATTCTCTGAAGCATTTTAAATTACACTGATTTAATTTTAAAAATGTTTATTGTGTTGGATTGTTGCTTGTATTTTAGTATTGTTTTGTTATTTATTGTATTTTTATGCTGTTTTATGTTCACCGCCCAGAGAGCTATTGCTAGTCGGGCGGTATATAAATTTAATAAATAAAATAAATAAATAAATAAAATAAAATGTTTAGGTCGATGGGCTCCTATAACCTTAATAGATGTATAGCAAAGGGTAATTTCGTAAATGCAGCTTGTCCTCACAAGAGTGAAAAAGTTGCACCTATTGAAATACTTGGTTCTGCCCAATTAAAGATACGGGTGGTATGTCAGCCTTTGCATCTGTTTGCCTAAGTGTGCCACTAAATACCAGCTGTTGGGGACAAGAGAGGAATGCTGTTGCTCCTATGTGCTTGTAAAGAAATACTAGGCTTGTCATTCTAGGGAACAGAATGCTCAGCTAGGTGAAAAAGAGTAATTTGCCTAAAGCAAAAAATGCCATGGTATGCTATGTTCTGAATTTCTCCTCTCCCAACCTTTTCAGATATCCCATGTTTGTAGAGACAGACTTAAAAATTGCCATGTTACATATAATTTTTATTTCAGCTGTAGTTACAATGCACATATAGTCAAAAGAGTTCTAATTCTGTTCTTTAAAGGGCAATCACAGAGTTGATTCACTAATAAGCAATAAACCTTGTGGTTTAAGAACGTACCTATAGCCAACAGATATTTCTATCAAACTTTAAAAAGCAGGGAAATTGTAACCAGATTTGTTACCAAATTCTTCCAAGCTACACAGGAAGTGGATTGAACTGTGAAAGACCAACCCAAATTGTGTTTGTATTTTGACAAATTTGTAGGGCGGTACACTATCTTAGAGAGGAGGTCAGGTCCTTACAAACAGTCGCCGCCGGGATCACATCACACCAGTGTTGTTCGATCTACACTGGCTTCCAGTTGTTTTCCGAGCCCAATTCAAGGTGTTGGTATTAACCTTTAAATCCCTAAACGGTTTCGGCCCAGTTTATCTTATGGAGTGCCTTCAACGCCACCAATTATGCCGCCCGACAAGATTGGCCACACAGGGCCTTCTCTCAATCCCGCCGACAAAAACAGCTAGATTGGCGGGTACTAGAGAGAGGGCATTCTCAGTGGCGGCCCCCACCCTCTGGAACTCCCTCCCACAAGATCTCCGGCACGCCTCTTCCCTAAATGTATTTCGGAAAGCCTTAAAGACCTGGCTCTTTCAACAGGCCTTCGGGATCTCCGGGGAGGGTTAATTGCTATGACTGAAATGCCTCCTGCCCTGTTTTAATATTGTTGTTCCAGCTGTATTGCTTTTATACTGTTTTTATATTGTATTACTGTATTTTATCATATTGTGTTTTAACGATTTTGTATGTCGCCTAGAGTGGCCATTGGCCAGATAGGCGACACAGAAATTAAATTTATTATTATTATTATTATTATTATTATTATTATTATTATTATTATTATTATTATTATTATTATTATTATTATTATTATTATTATTATTATATCCTGTTCCCCTGGTGCATTCACTATAGCTACCCAATTTCCCTGCTTTTTAAAGTTTGATAGAAATATCTGTTGGCTATAGGTATGTTCTTAAACCACAAGGTTTTTTGCTTATTAGTGAATTTCTCTGCTTTTTAATCTGGAAGGTAACAAATGGGATCCTGTGCAAGTTTGCTGAGAATGGACTGATAATTTGCATGCTTACTGAGTTGAGTGGGATTTACTTCCCTGCAATCATGCTTAGGATAGGTGAAATTGTCCACAGGGTATGGGGAAGGGAGGAGGGGAGCAGGCAGGAGGGGGAGGAGGAGGGCAGGTTTGATCACTTGCATGTTTATTGAGTTCAATGGGACTTACTCCCATTCAATCATGCTTAGGATAGCTAAAACTGACCATGGGGAGGTAGGCCTGGAGGGAGGGGAGGAAGAAGGGAGGAGGAAGGGAGAGGAGAGGGGAAGGAGGGGAAAGGCAGGTCTGATCATTTGCATGCTTATTGAGTTCAGTGGGATTTACTCCCATGCAATCATGGCTAGGATAGGAAAAACTGACCAGGGGGGAGGGGGGAAGGAAGGGATTGGAATGGGATGGGGGAGGGGAAGGAAGGGGGAGGGAAGGGGCAAGAGGGAGGGGATAGAAGCGGGAGGAGGGAAGGGGAGGGGAGGTTTGATCATTTGCATGCTTTTTGAGTTCAGTGGGATTTACTCCTGTGCAATCATGCTTAGGATAGGTGAAACTGACCGGGGGGGCAGGAAGGGGGAGGGAGGAGATTGGATGGGTGGGCACTGGGCAGAGGGGAAGCCCCTTTGCTTTCCAAAAGGAAAACATTGTGAACAGTGTCATTCTTTTTCAGGGTTTCCCCCACCTTTTTATTTTACAGTAGGTACATGTAGCCTCCCACCCAAATTTAAACCAAAGCTGTCCCTGGCCACATCCACACCAGACCTTTATTTCACTTTAGGCAGTCATGGCTTCTCCCAAAAAATGCTGGGAAGTATAGTTAGTGAAAGGTGCTGAGAGTTGCTAGGAGATGCCCTGTTCCCTTCACAGAGCTTCAATCAGAGCGGCTGACTGTTAAATCAGTCTGGCCACTGGAGCTCTGTCGGGAATAAGAGTCTCCTCTCAGCACCCTTCACAAACTACACTTCCCAGAATTCTTTGGGAGAAGCCATGACTGTCTAAAGTGAAATCAAGGTCTGGTGTTGGTGTGGCCCCCTGATTAGGAAAGCCCAGTAGCTGTGACTCTGGCTTTTAGAACACTGACAGTTGGTTCTTACTGAGCATGCCCAACATTATCATTGAGTTCAATGCTAAATTTCTTAAATTAATTAAAAATCAGCCAGGCATTCTTTTAACTTTTAAATTGCAGAAGATGAAGGTCAGAGTATGGGGCAAGGTCAGTAATAGGATTACAGAGAGGAGGAGGAGCTCTGGTGAGGCTCGGCGGCGCTCACTGCGAGGGAGAAGGAACTCGGGATTCCTGACCCTGAAAGACTTGGGAGGCAGCTGACCAAGAGAGGAGGAGGAGCTCTGGCTCGGCGGCGCTCACTGCGAGGGAGAAGGGACTCGGGATTCCTGACACACACACAAACTACAATCCGTTCAACTAATTCCTGGCACTGACAACAGGAACAACAAGACTGCCACTGACAACAGGAATAGTAAACAACAAACAGAAAATGGAGGGGGATCAATCAGTTGTTGTCACCTGCAAGGTGTGCGCTATGTTCATTTTCTTGACGGAAACCATCCGCAATTACACTTGCAGCAAGTGCAGATTGGTGGCGCTCCTAGAAGAAAAGGTCAGGGGGCTGCAGCAATGCATCGACACCCTGCAACTTGTCAGAGAAGATGAGGACTTCCTCGATAGAACACAAGAGGAATTAAGGGAACGACACAAAGTACAGGAAGAAAGCGACAAGGAAGAAGAGGACTGCAACAGCAACAAATCCCCATGGAGGACTGTCACTGTAAGGGCAAGGAAAAACAGGAGGGATTCAGAACTGCTGCAACTAACAAATCGCTTTCAGCATCTCTCGGCAGACAGCACCTCTGAAGAGCCTCAACAAACTCACCTGCATCAAGAGCCACTGGCTGCAAAGGAAGACTCCACACCCCAGAAGAAGGAAGCTCATGCAACCACTGCTCGTGGCAAAAAGAGGAGGGTGCTGGTGGTTGGAGACTCGTTGCTCAGGGGGGTAGAGGCACCGGTATGCCAGCCGGACAAAATGAATTGGGAAGTCTGTTGTCTCCCTGGGGCACGCATCCAGGACGTCACTGACAACCTGCCGAGGCTCATTGGGAACCAAGATAGGTACCCCTTTCTCCTCATCCATGTGGGCACAAACGACACAGCCAGAAACACCTTGGAACAGATCACCTCAGACTATGAGGTTCTGGGTAGGAAGGTCAAGGATTTTGGGGCGCAGGTGGTCTTCTCGTCAATTCTTCCCGTGAAGGATAGAGGACTACAAAGGGAAAGGAAGATACTGCAGGTCAACGACTGGTTACGCAGATGGTGTCGATGGGAGAGGTTTGGATTCTGGGACCATGGTCTAAGCTTCTTGGAGGGGGGACTGTTGGCAAGAGATGGGCTTCACCTCACGAGGACTGGGAAGAATCTCTTTGGCAGAAGTATGGCAAAACTCATCAAGAGAGCTTTAAACTAAAGCATCTGGGGGATGGAGATGATAGCTTAAATACCGATCCAAAGACAGTGGGTTGTAAACGCAAGGATTTGGATATTGTATATTTTTGGAGAAGACTGAGCCAAAGTAGGAATTGAACACTTCTGCTTTTTCTTTGCCATCTTTTATTTTGCCATCCTCACTGAACAGCTGTACCACCATTTCTTTTCTCTGTCTTTTACTATGGATGTACCTGAAGAAAGCTTTTTTGTTGCTTTTGGCATTTCTTGCTAACCTCAGCTCATTCTCAGCTTTAACCTTTCTGATGCCATCCCTGCAATTCTGTGCTATCTGTCTGTACTCTTCCTTTGTTGCATGGCCTTCCTTCCACTTCCTGTATGTGTCCTTTTTTGTTTCCAGGTCATCTCTAAGTTTTTTATGAAGTTACATTGGTTTTTACTGATGTCTCCCCCCTTTTTTCCTTGATGGTATTGTTTGCCATTGTGCCTTTAGAATTTCCTTTTTTAGAAACTCTCACCCATCTTGGACTCCTTTTCTCATTAGGGTCACTCACCATGGAATCTTACTTACCATTGTTCTGTGTTTATTAAAATCAGCTTTCCTGAAGTGCAGGGTACGCTTATGGCTACTCTCAGTTTTTGCTTCCTTTAAAATCAAGAACTCAAGTATAGTGTGGCCAATTTCCCCCAGAGTTCCTGAAACTGCCACTTCATCCACCAAGTCATCTCTATTTATTAGAATCAAGTTAAGGATAGCTGATCCTCTAGTTGCTTCCTACACTTTCTGTAGAAGAGTAATCTTCAACACAAGTTAGGAATTTCTTGGAGGGGGTGTGTTTGGCAGAATTTGTCTCCCAACAGATATTGGGGTAATTGAAGTCCCCCATTACTACTACATCATGCCTCCTAGAAACATTGGCAATTTGCTTTTCAAACGTTTTATCCTCATCTTCTCGTTAATTGGTTGGTCGATAGTAGACTCCAACCACCATGTTCCTTTTATTCCTTGCTCCATTAATTTTAATCCTGATATGCTTGGTGGAGCTACCAAGCTCGTCCTCCTGTATTTCTGTTCAGGGATATATATTTTTAACATAAGCATGACTCTGCCTCCCTTTATATTCCTTCTGTTCTTTTTGAACAAGTTATATCCTTCAATTGCTGTATTCCAGTTATGGGAATCATCCCATCAGGTTTCAGTTACACCTATCAAGTCGTATTTACTCTCCTGTATTAAGAGTTCAAGTTCATCTTGTTTGTTTCCCATACTCTGGGCATTAGTATACAGACATCAAAGACCATGGCTTCCTTCCTACATTTTTATGAAGATTATTACTGGGCCCCATTAGAGCCATTCTCACAGTTCCTCTTACCTTGCACAAGTCTTTGTTAGTCATCACCCCAAATTTATGTCTCCCTCCCCCCTAGGATTCAGTTTAAATCTCTCCTGATGAAGTTCATCATGCTGTGGCCAAACACATTTTTCCCCATCCTTGTGAGGTGCAATCCATCACTTGCCAGTAGTCCATCTTCCAGGAAGTGTAGCCCTTGGTGCTAGAATCCAAATCTCTTGTGTTGGCACAACTTTCATAGCTTGTCATTTACTCGGAGTATTTTTCTTTGCTTTTCTACTCCTCTTAGTACCGAAAGGATGGATGAGAAAACTGTCGGCCCCGAAATCCTTGAGTTTCCTTCCCAGAGCTTCAAAGTCTGATGCGATTTCTTCATAGCTCCACTTGGCAATATCATTCATTCCCTCATGACTGGGAAGAAAGGGATATATGTCAATGGGTTTTATGAGCAATGACAACCTTTCCGTCACATCTCTAATTTGTCCTCTAGGGAGACAGCATACCTGGTGAGTCCAAGGATCTTCTCAGGATACTTGGGTTTCAGACCCAATCAGTAGGGAGTCTCCCACTACTACTACTCTTCTCTTCTTCTTGACGTGGAGTGTGGTTTCATTGCCTCTGCTTGACTGAGCTTCAGCCTCTCACTCACTGTCACGAGGGGTCTCCTGTAATTCTTCCCCTGCAGGTTGTCCTCTGGTCTCATTCTCAAGTGCCTGAAAGTGGTTCCACAGTTCCACTAGTGAAGGGTGTCTTCTAGCTCTTTTGCTCCTAACTATCACTCTTTTCCACTGAGTTTCCCCCACTTTGTTGTTGCTCTCTGCAACAGTCTCTGCTTCTGCTTCAAGCTTCTGCTGTTCTTCCACCTCTTGTAGTTCTCTTTGCTGCTGTTGTTCCAGCATTCTATTTAAGAACTCTTTGTCTTCTTTTATAGTCTTAAGTGTGTTCACCTGCCGTTCTAGATGTCTCACTTTTTCTTCTAACAGCACCACCAGCTTGCCCTTGTTGCACGTTTATGCTACATTGTTCTCAGGCAAGAAAACAAACATTGCACATACCTTGCAGATCACCACCACTGGGATGTCCTTCCCATCCATAGGCTCTGCTGCCTTTTGTTTCTTTTTTTCTACTTGTATTGGAATGACCTGTGCTTTGTCTTGTCCTCCTTTAGGATAAACAGGAGAGTCCCACGAGTATGTGGTGTGCTGTATAAGAAAAAAAATAGGGACCTCCTTGCCACACTCCTCTGCTAAACTCCTGTTAGCTCTCCCTGTTACCTGCTCTCTGTGAGCTGACTCACTTGTATATCTTCTGGACCAGCTGACACAGCTCCCTCTGCTCTGCTCAGTTAGGAGTCAGGAAACAAAATGAAACCTCCCAGCACACACAGCTGCTCCTAGTTGCACTCGGCAGCTATCAGGCCACACCCGTTCAGCCAGCAGCTACCAGGCCATGTCCCTTCCAATCAAGCTGCTATGGAGCCCTTCAGAGCCCTCATTGACTTTGTCTCTTCCTCCCTACACCTCTTCTGCCAAACGCCTGTTAGCTCTCTCTGTTTGCTCCTTTCTGATCTCTGGGTTGCTTGTATATCCTCTGGTCCAGCTGACACAGCTCCCTCTGCTCTGCTCAGTTAGGATTCAGGAAACAGAATCTTCCTTTATTTAGAGTTAAAGTATGTTTGTTTATCAATTTCTACTTTGATGTCATTTGTGCTAGGTAAAAATCAATGGAGTGAGTTATAGAGTGAATACTACCTAAGATATCTGGCAAGGTGCACTGGAGAGTAATTTTCTGTCACATTTACCACACGGAAAGGCATAGAAGTGGTGTGAAGTCAGGACTTAAGGGAGGAATCCTGCCTGAGTGAGTAATGGAAAACGCCAGCGGGAAGCCACAAACAGAAACCCTGTGAGAGTGAGCCCCAGGAACTGGAAATAAGTTCTGCCAGAAGGGGTTTCAAATTTGAAGGAGGTACTCAAGAGAAGCACAATCCAATTTTTATTCTCTTTTCTCCACATAAGGAAAAAATGAAGCACATCTATCATTCTGCCTGATCTCAAGGCAAGGATGAACTGCAGCTGAGAATTCTCAGACATAGTCTATGCATGCAATAATTCCTGCATGTGCCCCCCCCCGATTTGAACACACATGCATTGGTTCTTGTAGGGGGCAGCAGCATGGCCTCCAACGTCAGACCTCTTCAGGCCCCATAAACCCTCGGAATGGCCCTGCATAGCTGACTGAAGACACTCATTACACAGGGTGCTATTTATTCTAAGTCAGACCCTGGGCTCAGGTAACACAAACATACCTGAGATACATTCAGTGCTTGGAAGGTTCATGTTAAAAAGAATTAGTTCCATTTCCTCCCCCTCAACAAATAAACTAGTTCTAGTTTACCCTCCTCAAAAAAGGAAACAGTTCAGTTGCAGTTCAATGCACAGTTCAATTCACAATTAATGTGGTTCTTGGAATTTTTTTCCAGCCCTCAGAATTTTACAAACTGCTCTGCTGAAGTATAAAAGAGTCTTCATAAGTATATTTCTTAGTTTTAGTCTTCTTGAGAAAACATTACTGTGTAATGTAACAATTGCTTTATTTATTTTTCCCATCAATGATAATTGTTAAGATTAAACATTATCGTTTTTCAGATAGGTAAAAATGGTAAATGCAACGGCCACAATCAAACACAGAGTTAGGTGTGATGAAACCCATATGAATTAAATTGAATTAAACATCACCCAAAGGTCCACTGCAAAATGAACTTAATTCATATTCAGTTCACCCAGAAGTTATAGGAACTACTTTCAGATGGAATTCAGAGAGTTTTGTATTAATTAATTGAATTAGTTCATCTGAATTTATTCATCCCAAGCACTGGACACACCGCAGCATTTTGTTGCAGGGCGCTGCTTGCATATTCCTATTTTTCATCATGTGTCTAAGATCACACTCAAAGACCTTCTTGAGTTTACCATTTGTGTGCCAAGTTTAAATTGTGAATGTATCGCAAGATATTCTAAATGCTAGGCCCCCAACTACAGAACTGTTTTCTGTTGGAGATTTGCAGAAGTTTGAGCCTGGTCATCTTTTTTTATTGTGGTGTGACCTTATTATTTGTACTGCTTTTTGGCAGTGGCCTGGATGATGGTGGGGGCAGTAGTGGTAGATAGTAGCATTAGCATGTTTTATCTTTTAATTCTTTTTATTCCATATTGTGTATGTGTGAAATCAACTGGATTTACTCCAAGTAAGTGTGCACCGTTAATGTATGTGTATTGTTACTGTATCACCTGGAGCTTAAATATGATAGACAGATAGATCCACTCCATAGCAGGAATTGCCGGGGTACCTTACAAAGCAGCAGCAACAACAATAACAACAAAATATGGTATAAAGGAATAAAAACTATAACAAACTAATTTAAAAAAGCATAATTTAAAGCTGAGGCCATTTCCAGACTGACAGCACTTTTTGCACAGGTCACTTAGCCACTTCGGTAATGCCAACATATGTTCTTCATACAATAAAGGAAGTTAGTATATTGCAACAAACAGCAATGGCAGTACAGTATTTTTATGTAATAAATATTTTAAAAAATTCATTTATTTTTATTTATTTATTACATTTATAAAAAAAATGAAATTAACTGTCTTCAAGTCGATTCCGACTTATGGCAACCCTATAAATTGGGTTTTCATGGTAAGCGGTATTCAGAGGGGATTTACCATTGCCTTCCTTTGAGACTGAGAGGCAGTGACTGGCCCAAGGTCACCCAGTGAGCTTCATGGCTCTGTGGGGATTCAAACCCTGGTCTCTCAGGTCATAGTCCAACACCTTAAACACTACACCACACTAGCTCTAAAAGCACTATAAAACATCTTAAAAATAAAAGACTTTAAAACATATTAAAACAAAACATATTAAAAACCTATTTAAAAAACAAGTTTAAAAGCATCTTAAAAGCAATTCCAGCACAGAAGCAGAGTGGGATAAGGTCTCTACTTAAAAGGCTTGTTGAAAACGGAAGATCTTCAGTAGGCACCCAAAAGATAACAGCGATGGTGCTTGTCTAATATATAAAGGGAGGGAATTCCAAAGTGTTAGTGCCACAACACTAATGGTCCACTTCTATGTTGTTCGGAACAGACCTCCTGATATGATGGTATATGCAGGAGGCCCTCACCTGCAGAGCACAGTGATCGACTTTGGTATGTAAGAGGTAAGATGACCATGAACTTTTTTACAGTACGTGATGGGGAAACGCACTGGAAAGGGTGGTATAACTACCACTTGATTTCAACTTCATATAACCTCCACATAAATTTTGCGCAGACAAATCAGGATGAATGCTCAGTAGGCAGGTCATCTGGAAGTAATCTGAGGCCCAGAATGTGAAACATAAGTTGCTTAAAAGGCCTGGGTGAATAGAAAGGATTTCATAGGGCCCCAAAGGGCCATAAAAATGGTGCAAGGTGAACCTTTGAGGGAGGGCTGTGCCATTGGGATGACACTATCAAATATGTTCTCTTTATAGTGGTTACCTGGCTGCTTCATTTGGCTGAAGAGGATCTTAAGGCTTGGGCAGGTACTTTACTTATTTTATTTATTTATTTATTTAACTGCACAGACAATGTTTCTTGTCATTTAAAATGTTATGAAGAAATGTTTAGACAGAGTAGATGTCAGGAGAAAAAACATTTCTGGACAAATGTGAACGCCACAAAATTCAGCACCATGGACAGTTACACAGATTCACGTTGGATAGGGAGGGTGGTTGGTTAATGGGAATTTCTCTGTAACGAATGCTGAGAAGATAGTATAATACTGTACCAGATTCGCGAGACGTGTGTGTGTGTGTGTGTGTGTGTGTGTGTGTGTGTGTGTGTGTGTGTGAGAGAGAGAGAGAGAGAGAGAGAGATCCTGACCTGTTTGCATTTCTATTTAATTTTTTTAAAAAACGCAGACTTTGAAATGCGTTAAGAGCTCCGTTTCAACATGCACTTTGCGAATGTAGTTTGGGGCATGTTTTCATCTGAATCTGGCTCTAAGGTGAAACGGAGCAGAAGGTTTTCTAGACATCTCACGACAACTGAATAAACTGCGATAGATAGTTTTACGGTTTTGATTAAAAAACCAACGAAGGAAGACTCTTCGGCCAGAAACGGGGTGACAGTCGTGTTCCTCACGTGGGAATATTTTGTGGTGTATTTTAGTGTTGCGGGTTCTGATATCTTTGACCCATAAACGCGTCCCCCGCTCTCTCAGATATCCCCTTTGCTTCTTCCTTCTCTGTCCCCTCCCACCCCGCCTTTCCCCGTCTTCGCGCCTTTTCTCCTCAGGATGCCGCGAGGAAGTCGCATGGACAATGACAGCCGTTACGCCGAAGTCCACTTTCAAAGGACGGGGTGGAGGAGTTAAACAGAAAGGAGCACCTCCAGCTGGTGGAGAAAGCGCTGTGAGGAAAGGACGACAGCAAGGGGAGCGTGAGCGAGCTGACGAAGGGAGACAGCTTGCGCAGCCGCAGAGTAAAGGATAGTGGGGCGTGTGCTGCGTGTAAGGATTGACGTCGCGGGAAGAGCGCGAGGCGGATCTCGAGCCGACTGAGGCAGAAGTCGAAGCGCGGAGTGTTGAGCTGCTGAGGAGCGGGAGGGGCAGGGATTTTGCTGCGTTTAGGCTGGAGTTTCAGTTGCCGCAGGAGTGGCTGCCAGGCCCAGCGGGTGGATTGTAGTTGAGGAGCCGAGGCCGTACCGCCGCGCAGCCATGTCTAGCCGTAACAGCAGTAGCAACGCCGCTACCAGGATGAGGCGAGCCCAGTGCGGTCCGCGACGCCTTCTGTAAGGAGGACAGACTGGCTGGGGCGGCGGCTATTTCGGAAGGTTCCATGCAGGCGGCCAGGGATTAACCGAGGGGAGTCACCGATCCCTGGGCAGGTGGGAGGGCGACCGGTCTCCTTTTCCCGCTCATCCTCTTTGAGGCTCCAGCAGGAAGGACCCGACTTCCAAGTGGGAAGGGAAAGGCGGGCTATGGCTGACCGGAGCCCCCCGAACTGCCACCTGAGGCTGGAATGGGTTTATGGCTACCGGGGTCACCAGTGCCGCAACAACCTTTACTACACGGCCGCCAAGGAAATTGTTTATTTCGTGGCAGGGGTCGGTGTGGTCTACAGCCCCCGGGAGCATCGGCAGAAATTTTACCTGGGGCATCAGGACGACATCATCAGGTAGGGGAAGCCGTTTTTCTCCCTCGTTTTCACTCCCAGTTCCCCTTTAAGCGCCGTCTCCGCGGGAATTCTTATCAGAGGACAACGCGCTTGATCGCCCCAGACATCCACTGTCTTCTTCGCCTTGTGTAAACGGCAGCGACAGGCAGGCTCCCTCCTTAGGGCATCAGGGTCCTCGTTTGATCCCAGACCAGAGAAGCACCATATTTTGTTGCATTCGCCCCCTTACTGGGCAATATTCTCATCCCCTGTTCCAGGGGTCCATTTACTTTTTAATTGTTCTTCTAGGGACTAGCTCTTCTTCCACCTTTACTGCAGTTTCACTCTCTTATCCAGCAAATAATACCTTGGAAACAATATTTTCTCTAGTTGTCAAGGATAGTTGTTAATATAAAGTTATCTCCTCCTGCTCTTGGGAATAAGGTTAAAGTTTGGATCCACATGTATTTGCATGATGCCTAAGTATTTTTGTTTTTGTTTTTAAAGGAAGATCCAGAAATCAACATTTTGCCATATAAATACAGATTGGATTTATTGAATATGAATCACTGCCCACTCCACTTTATCTCTGTCACTTTCTCTGTCTCTGTATCAGGGGTCTGTAATGTTGCAATTGCTGAGATCAACTGAGTGATCTTAACAATACTAACCTCCGGCTTATTTCACTCAAGGCAAAGGCACACAGAGAGGTATTCATAGGCTGCTGTTTGCCCCCTTCCTTATGAAATTACCTCTGCTTGGGAGTTTACCATATTCCAAGCTTAAAAACTTTCTGGAGTGTTGTAAGCTCTGTGAGTATCTGTTTGAGCAGACTTAGGCTGGTGAGGGGTAGTGGTTACTCTATCCCTAAAACATGGGCTTGAATTCTGACATGTACCCTTCTTTTCTGTCCATTTCCTCAAAGTGTACTGTGTGAATTCAGACTATATTTGTCCAGTTTTCTCTGTCCTCCTCACTTAACCCAGTCTAGTATTGTAGTACAATATACTGCCTGTCTCAGCTCTGGATAACTGATTTTCCTGGATCTCTATTGTTTGTTCCAGTCAGTAAACTCACAAATACTTGCTGTTGATAAATTATATAACTGTGACCCATTTTGGCAGCTTTAGATATTTCTTTATTTGTATCCTTACTACTGTCATATATGTACCCATCGAATCACAGTTTTACACATCAAGTATTGGTGATCATAGTTAGGGAAGAATTGCCAAACAGTCTTAGGGACATTAAAAACATTGATTTTGGAATCTGTTTAGACTTATGGGTGACAATTTGGGAAACTGAATCTAAACTTTGAAGCAGTTATGCTTTGATTTTTCTGTAATAAGCATGTTACCAGAATTTGTTTCAGTTTTGTGACAATGGAATTTCCCCCAGGCTTTTGAATTATTGATAATTTATTACTTTTCTCTTGAAATTGTATATTATATACACAAGTGGCAGTTGTGGATTGCTACAAATAAGGCATTACTTCTGAACTTTTGGAAGTCTCCCATTTTTTCATTAAATGTTAAACTCCTGGGCAGTTCTTAATTAAAACAAAAGAAGTTTAAAATAATCTACATATTTTTCTGATTCTGATCTGAATATTACTTCACAATAGTTTGTGTGGGAAGTGTGTTGTTGTTTTTGAGATATGCTTTTGTAGTATGTGGTAGATGGTTAATCTTTTCTAAGTTTGCTCATATTTATGTCCTGAATGTTTGCATCCAAATTAAAATAACATAATTTCACTGGAGGATGCCACTAACTCTCAAGCATCCACAGCTGCATCAATAGGGTGGCCATTGATTAATAAGACAGATAGGGGAATTTTCTTGTCTCCTTCTATTGGTGAAATGGGAAAACGAAGATATTTGCTCCCACTTTGTTGAGGACCACTGTGTACTACAAAACAGTCCAGTGGCATTAACTGTTCAAATCTTCCAACCTCGGTATATTTTTCTTGATCTTCAGCCTTTTCTTTTGCATGATCCTTTCCCTATTTGCACATAATGCACAGTAAGGGGTGTATTTATTCCATGAATTTGCGCAGGCCTAGGAAAACCTGACAAAATTCAACATCCAGAGAATCTCTGTTTCATTCTGAAAGAAAGGCACCTTTCTAGTTTTCACATGGCTGCAAAGATAAATTTGAAAGATTATGGGCGATGTCTGGTGAAATCCCAGAAGTCAGAAGAATAGCAGGATTTTCAGTGCCCATGTGAGGTTTGAGTGCCGTATCTAACCTACTGCTTCTTCCCAGTAGAAGCAAACACGTTTTGCCAAACAAATTGTCTTGCTCCATGGCTCATATTTCATTCTCACTACAGCTAAGTGGTTGAAGCACACATAAACCTTGCTTCAGAAGCAGCAGCAGCAAATTGTGTGGGTTAGTGTCTAGCAGTAGGAAAGGAACAACATGCCAGGGTTTCAGATGAACAGCAGAGCTGACCTGTCAGGTATCCAGGATTAAAGCACAGATTAGGGAGTTGGGCAAGAAGGATGATGTGACTGCTGCTGATTCAAGGCTTCTCTGTAGTGGGTATCCCAGAGTTGCTTTTTTGACACGGAATTTTGAGTTCTTGGCATGTGACAAAGGGAACATCTTTATAGATAGTAAGTTATGGTGGAACTCTTGTATGTGCAGAGAAGCCTAAAGAAGGCAGCATCCTAAGGAGGAAGTTCCTATCAATAAGAAATAATGTTCAGAGGGGGAAAACCTAGTATATGTCTTATCTCACTAGTATTTCAGTATTTTGAAACAATTCCTGATAATTAGCCGGCAGCAGGCCTGCTGAGTTTGTGTAACCACAAAACAGTGTTACTAGTTGGGGCTTAAATTAAAATGTCCTCAGTGTCTTTAGCCCAGATTTTCTGCTGCTGGAGTGCATTTTTTCCTTCCTTTATGATATTTGTGATAGCAGGAAGATATCATATTATTTATATTCATATAAATAAACAATGAAACATAGTTTGAAAAAAAATTGCTATGCTGTAGTAGAAACATGCCCTGAATCTTCCAGCTCTCTGGAATTTTTTTCGTTAGTTTGCAAATAGATTTTTCTTAACAGTGGATTTTCTACCTGTATTGCATTCAACATTGCACAAACAGAAGACAGCTTGTGCAACTGATTTTTCCTTCACCTGCAACCCCCTGTACCCCAGAAAGGCCTCTCCAGAGGGCTTGGGGAGCCTACTGAACATTGTGAGCTATGCTGTACAGAGATGCCCTGAAAGGGGAGAATTACCCCAGTCATGTGGAAGATTCCCTCTCACTGCAGCCCAATACAATACAGCCCACAATGTTTGGTAGATTCCTCTGGAAAGACTGTATGTGGGAGGAGGGAAAGAGAAAGATCCATTGTGTGAGCTTCATTCTGTTCATGCAGCATTGGATACAACCCCCTATATTTGTTTTCAGGCAATATCTGACTAACCGACATCCTTCTCTGACCTTTAAAAATTATTTTTTATTTTGGCTGGCTGAACTAAAGCTGGACTTTGTTTAAAGGAAGCATGAATTTACTTCCTCTGGTAGTTTCCCCCTTTGTTTAGGATCATATGAAGTTGTCTTACACTAAATCAGACCATTGGTCCATCTGGCTACATTCTGGCTCAATATAGTCTGGCAGCAGTTCTCCAGGATTTCAGACAGAGCCTTTCCTAATCCTGTCTGGAGGTGCCAGAATTAAATCTGGGACCTCGTTGCTAAAAATAAATGCCCACTGTGAATATGGCAATGTGTTTCCCGTTGAAATTATGGTCAGATCATTGATTCATCTCCTTCAATACATAATACCGAGATCCTAAGCACTTTTACTATGGAGTAAGTTCCACTTATTTTAATAGCTTTTATTTATATATAATGTGCTTAGGACTACTGTGTCAAATTCAAAAGACTGGGATAGCTGAAGTTGCTAGATAATATTAATGTAATGTTCATGTTTTACATGTAGATAAATTATTGGGGCAAATAAGGTATAACAAGCTATTCTTTGGCTTAATTTTAAATTAAACTACATGTTTAGGGCCTGATATCTCTATCTGTAATGCAAGAATGTCATTCTGTAACAACATATTTTGTAGATTGATATTTGCTGTGTAGGTCTAAATGCAATGAACTATTAAATCTTCCTTGTTTAATTTTTTAAAAAGTGAATGCTGATGGTAAAGAAGAAATGTTCTTTTTTTAAAAAAAAATCTTAAACAGATGTAACAATCTCTGGGATATCTTTATGATTGGGTGGTCTTCCACTGTGCCCAATAGTATGGTGGTGCTATTGCTAAACCTCAGGTTGGTATGTAAGAGACTGCTGGATCAGATCTATCTCCCATTTAGTCTAGCACCAGCTTCTCACAATAGCCAACCAGTTGCCCATGGGAAGTCTGCAAGCAGGATCTGAGTGCAAAGAGTAATTTCCCTCCTGCAGTTTCTAGCAACTAGTATTTGGAAGCATACTGCCTCCAACTATGAAAGCAGAGCATAGCCACGTGGCAAGTAGCTATTGATAGCCTTATCCTCCATGAATTTGTCTAATCCTCTTTTAAAGCCTTCCAAATTGGTGGCCATCACTGCCTCTTGTGGGAGCAAATTCCATAGTTTAACTATGTGTGAAGAAGTACTTTCTTTTGTCTCTCCTAAATCCTTCAACATTCAGATTCATTGGATGTCCATGAGTTCTAGAGTTATGGGAGAGAGTGAAAAAACTTTTCTCTGTCCACTTTCTCTATGCCATGCATAATTTTATACATTTCTTTCATGTTACCTGTTTCTCGCCTTTTCTCTCAACAAAAAAGCCTCAAATGCTGCAACCTTTCCTCATAAGGGAGATGCTCCAACCCCCTAATCATTTTGGTTGTCATTTTCTGAACCTTTTCCAGGTCTACAATATTCTTTTTGAGGTGAGGTGACCAGAACTGTACACAGTATTCCCAATCTGGAAGCAGAATATATTTATATAATGGCATTATGATATGGGGAGTTTTGTTTTCAATGCCTTTCCTAATGATGCATAGCATGGAATTTGCCTTTTTCATAACTTCTGCAAACTGGGTCTACTTCATTGAGCTATGCACTACAACCCCAAAGTGTTGTTCCTGGTCAGTCACTACCAGTTCAAGCCAATGAGTACATATGTGAAATTAAGATTTTTTTTGCTCCAATAAGCATAATTTTACACTTGTTTACACTGAATTGTATGTGTCATTTCACCACCCATTCACTCAGAGCTCTTTGCAATCCCTTTTTGTTTTAACAACTCTGAACAATTTAGCAGCAAACTTGACCTCCTCACTGCTCATCCCTAACTCTAGATCATTTATGAACAAGTTAAAAAGCACAGGTCCCAATATTCCTTGGGGGACACCACTTTCTACAGCCCTTTATTGGAAGAACTGTTCATTCTTACTTTCTGTTTTCTGTTCTTGATCCACAAGAGGACCTCTCCTCTTATTCCTTTTATATGACTGCTAAGCTTACTCAGGAATCTTTGGTGAGGTAACTTGTCAAAAGCTTTTTGAAAGTCCAAGTACACTATGTTCACTATATCATCTCTATCTATATGCTGGTTGTCACCTCAAAGAACTCTAATAAATTAGTGATACGAGACTTAGTCTTGCAGAAGCCATGCTGGTTGTGCTTCAGCAAAACTCACTCTTCTATATGCTTGGTTATTTTATCTTTAACATTAGTTTCTATCAGTTTTCCCAGCACAGGCATTAAGCTAGGCAGCCTGTAATTTCTGGGATACCTTCAGGATAACTTTTTAAAGATTGTTTATTACATTGGCCACTTTCCAATTCTCAGGTTTGGAGGTGGATCTGAGGGACAAGTTACATATTTTTGTTAGAAGATCAGTACTCTCACTTTTGAGTTCTTTGAGAACTCTCAGCTGGATGCCATCCGGACCTGGCGATTTGTCAGTTTTTATTTTTTCTATTAAGCCTAGGACTTCATCTCTTCTCATCACAATCTGCCTCATTTCCTCAGTCTCCCTGCAAAAGTTAGTTCTGGCACAGGGAGCTGCCTTATATCCTCAACTGTGAAGACAGATGCAAAAAATTCATTTAGCTTCTCTGCAATCTCCTTATCCTGCTTTAGCATGCCTTTTACTCCCTTGTCATCCCAAGGGTCCAACCACCTCCCTAGACAGTCTCCTGCTTTGAATATATTTAAAGAATATTTTGTTGTTGGTTTTTATTATCTTAGCAATGTGCTTCTCAAATTCTTTTTTAGCATCCCTTATTGTCTTCTTGCATTTTTTGTCAGAATTTGTGTTTGTTTTTATTTATTTATAAAAATATTTGTATACTGCTATTTGGTTAAAAATATCAAAGTGGTTTACAACATGTTTAAAACAACAACCATAGAATTTTTAATTAAAAGTACAATAAAAACAAAGATCAGTTTAAGCTGGAAAAAAGCATGTTCTTAATTGCCTGCATAAGCCTGGCAAAACAGAAAGGTTTTCAGCAGGCACTTAAAAATTAAAATAGAAGGCACTTGCTGAATCTCTGTTGGCAGAGCATTCCAGAGAACTGGGCTGATGACACTGAAGTCTGGGTTTTGTGTTGATGTTAAATGAGCCCTGTCAATTTGGGGGACGACCAAAGCCAGTCCTGCAGAAGATCTCAGTGATCGAGCTGGGATATGTCTGTAAGATACCTTGGACCTAAGTTGTTTAGGACTTTGTAAATTAATACAAAGACCTTGAACTTGGCTTGGTACCAGATGGGCAGTCAGTGCAGATGTTTTAAAAGTGGTGTCACATGTTGTTGGCCATATGTTCCAATTAGCAATCTGGCTGCCGCATTTTGCACCAGCTGGAGCTTCCAAACCAGAGCCAAGGGCAGCCCCACATGGAGCTCATTGTAGTAATCCAGCTCGAGGTTGCCAATGCATGGACTACAGAGGTCAGGCTATCCCTGTCCATGAATGGCCATAGCTCACGAACCAGACAAAGCTGGTAAAAGGCACTCCTAGCCACAGAAGATACTTGGGCCTCTAATTACAAAGATGAATCCAGGAATACCCCCAAGGCTATGGAACTGGTCCTTCAGAGAAAGTACAATCCCCATTTTTATTCTCCTCATGTGGACAAGGCTTCCATTTTTTGAAGGAACCCTTCTTGCCTGTAATAGCTTATTTGACTCTGCTCATTAACCATGCTGGCATCCTCTTGGCCCTGGCAGTACCTTTCCTGTTCTGTGGTATACGCTCCAGTTGAGCTTCTAATACTGTGTTTTTAAACAACTCCCAACCATTTTGGAGTGATGTGATCCTCTTGACTTTGCCTTTCAACTTTCTTTTTGCCAGTACTCTCATTTTTGGGAAGTTTCCTCTTTCGAAGTCAAATGTGATTGTGTTGGATTTTCTTGGCAGTTGACCATTTACATGTATGTTTAGTTTAATAACACTATGGTCATTATTCCCAATTCATTCGACAACATTTACATCTGACACCAGGTCCTGGGCGCCACTTCAGATTAAGTCTAGGGTCACCATACCTCTGGTTGGTTCCATTATCAACTGTTCTAGGGCACAGTCATTTAAAGTATTTGGAACTCCCTCCCTAGGGAGGCAAGAATGGCCTCCTCCGTGCAGTCCTTCCGCTGACAGCTAAAGACTTTTTTCTTCCAGCAGGCCTTTGGAACTGAAGGCTTTAAGGGTAGTGACTGAAGAGGATGCTGTATGTTATTGTTTTACTTGTATGCTCCTAAACTGGGTTGCAGTATTTAAGTGTATATCTAATTGGTTTTAACATCTTAATAGTTTAATCCTGTTTTAATGCTGATTTTATATGTTTATATGTTTTATATTTTTATAGGTTCTTAATGTACTTATTTTTATCTGGAAGCCACCTTGAGTTCCAGTTTGGAAAAAGGGCAGGGTATAAATAAAGATAATAATAATAATAATAATAATAATAATAATAATAATAATAATAATAATATCTAGAAATGTTACCTGTTCGTCGTGACTGGAATACATATGTAGCCAGTCTATGTCAGGGTAGTTGAAGTCACCCATTACTACAATATTTCCTAGTTTGAATTCTTCCTTGATTTCATTTTTTCATCTCAAAATCTCCCTCAGCATTTTGATCAGGGGGTGATAGAACACCCCCGGTACTAAGTGACTCTTGGGGGTGTGGTATCACCACCCATAATGGAGTCTGCCTTCGTTGGGGTTTCTAGCTTGCTAGATCCAATGTCCTCTTTCACATATGGAGTGACACCACCTCCAATACATCATTCCCAGGAGCTCATTGCTCTAAGGGCACACTGTGACATCCTTCCCTGGCACCACCTGTGAAGCTCTCACTTTGTGGCTACCAGCAGACAGGAACGTCAGGTTTATTCTTACCCTTTACAGCACTAGCGCCGATCTCAAAAGATCCCACTGCTAGGCAGCACCACCAGACACTCTGTAACCCTTTTAGCCAATAGACTGTGCCTAGTCTCTGCCTGGCTATTCCGATACCTTGTGTCAATGGGTATAGGTAATTTGTAAACCCCCCTGCAGCCCCTTGACTCTGAAGCATACAGCCCTGGGTTTCTCTGTGGGACTGGATACACTTTCCTCCGATCCGCCGCTGCCACCATTCAATACAAACTGTTCAGCCTTGGTTACTTTGCTATTCCCCCTGGTATGTGTATCCCAGCTGAAGGAATCAGGCTTTTGTTTAACCAAGAAATATTTATTAAAAATTAGAAATAACAAGATTACTTAAGGAATGTTTCACAAGCGTATGGTTTCATCTATATTCTGTTATGTACTTGACTTCTTACTAATTGCCTCAGAACTCCGACTCACTCTCAACAACAACAACAACCTCCAAACACCACCTCACAACCACCACCTCAATTCACCACCAAACCTCCACACAGATTCAACTGTCATTCTTCCATTTATACTCCCAGCCATTCAAACGCTCAGCCAGTCCTTCAGCATTCTACTGCTCATGTACTCCCCCTCCTCTTTCACTCCACTTACCATATGTCTTCTATATAACCAGCACTTACCATATTTACAATATAAGCAGGAACATCACATTTCCCCCCCGTAAAATAACAGCAAGATATTATTCCTGCTCTAGGATTCATGCGACGCGTTAATAATAAAAAACAAGTCTCTTAGGGGAAAATGTCTTTTCACACCCACATCTGGGTCATGTCACTGCCGTCCCGGCCACCTGCCTTGAAAGTCCATCGGCCAATACATTGTCCTTGCCTTTTATGAACTTAAAGTCCACCTGGTATTCTTGTAAAGCCCAGGACCACCTCTGCAACATGGTGTTATTATTTCTCATAGTCTCTAACCATAACAATGCTCGATGATCCGTTGTCACTGTGAATCTTCATCCCCAAACGTATGGGCGCAACTTGCTCAGTCCCCACATGACCGCTAGGCACTCCTTTTGGACCAATGAATAATTCTTCTCCCATGATGTCAGCTTGCAACTAAGATATGCCACTGGATGTTTGGTGCCTCCCCTCTCTTGCAGCAAGACGACTCCAAGCGCTAGGTCTGAAGCATCTGTAGCCACGATAAATGGTTGCTCGAAATCTGGTGTTATCAATACAGGCCCTTGGCACAAGGCTTGCTTTAGAAGGTCAAAAGCCTTTTGACATTCATCCGTCCACACCACACACTCAGCACACTTTTTTCTTGTTAGCTCATGCAAAGGGGTTGCTATTTCCCCAAAATCTTTTATAAATTTACGGTAGAAACCAGCCACACCTAAAAATGCCCTTACTTGCTTCTTAGTTAAGGGGATGGGCCACAATTGTATTGCTTCAACTTTGTTCCATAAGGGGGTTATTTTCCCACTCCCCACCTTATGTCCTAAATAGACCACTTCATTCAAACCAAACTGGCATTTCTTGGCTTTTATAGTTAGCCCTGCTTTCTTAAATGCCTCTAACACTGCTGTCAGGTGTTGGACATGCTCAGGCACTGACTTGCTGAAAATGGCCATGTCATCTATATAAGCCACAGCAAAGTCTGACATGCCTCGCAACACAGTGTTGATTAGTCTCTGAAAAGAACTTGGTGAGTTCCTTAGCCCCATGGGTAAAGTCACAAACTCATATAACCCATCTGGTGTACTGAAGGCAGTTTTGGCTCTGGATTGCTCGTCTAATTCCATCTGCCAAAATCCTTTACACAAATCTATAGTAGAGATAATGGTTGCTGCTCCCAGTAGCTCTAACATTGCATCCACCCTAGGCATAGGGTACTCATCTGGGACAGTAATTTTATTGATTAATCGATAATCAATACAAAACCTCATGGTTCCATCTTTTTTCAGAACCAGTACAATACTTGAGGCCCAGGGACTGATGGATTCCCTGATCATCCCTAGTTCCAACGTCTTCAACCCCCTTTCTAATTTCATTCAAAACTTTCCCATTCACACGGTACAGAACAGATCTGATTGGGGCATGATTTCCAGTATCAGTTGAATGTCTGGCTATACTGGTTTGGCCAGGTTTGTTGCTGAAGATATCCCCATAATTTTTTAAAACTCTTAGAATCTCTTTCTTGACTTCTTCCTCCACCTCCTCCGACCATTCCAATTGATCTACCCCTCCTTTTGCTTTGCTTTCCTGTACCAAATCTGGAAGTTCAGGACCACTACCCTCAGGGAACAAGGTGACCTGTAAAACTTTAACATTCCTGGTGTGATATGGTTTGAGCATATTCACATGCACCACCTTCTGTTTGACTGGTTCACATTCATTCTCTCTCTCAGCAGGCATCCACAGTCTGTACAATATCCCATTCTCACACACAATTTGATCCCTCAGATTGTCAATAAAGGGAATCCTTTGTGTGTAAGGGCTTGATCCTTCATTTGCTTCAAACTTTCATCCTTAACCAGCTCTTCTCTGAACTGCTGTGCCTCTGCAGTGGAGACCATTCGAAACAGTGTGTCTCTCTCAGCAGGCCTGCTAGGGGTTGCTATGGCGACCTCAGTCTCAACCACAGATTCTACCCTGTTTTGTTCAGAGCCGGCTAAAATGGCTTCTGCTCCTTTGTTCATTTGGTTTCGGGTCACAACATATATTTTTCCTTGTGCCCTCATAACATCTCTTCCCAGTATCACTGGTTCTTGTTGTTGGGCATTAACACCCACTTTACAGATCTCCTCCTTTCCTCTCCACTTTAATTTTATCAGGGCCACGGGTATGCTCTCTGGTTCACTCCTTGGATTGTCACCGTTTCCTGAGGTAATATTTCCTCAGATTTTATCAAATCTGGCCTCAGTAACGTCTGAGCGGCACCAGTATCCAGCAATGCCCAATAATTTGCCCCTTGCACACTCACTTCTTCCCTCAGACTCGAATCAAAGTCTTGTACATTTGTCCAGTTTATCTGGCAAAACTGAACTTTCTTTGTTTCTAACTCCCTTGGTTCTGTTTTCACTGCCCTTCCCTGAGCAGGATTACCAATGGGGTTGGCAATCTCACATTGGAAACGTAGGTGCCCCGGTCTACCGCATTTATAACATAGTTTCTCCTCCATTTTGGGGTACACAGATCTACTCTGGGGTGTCCTGTGCCCTTCAGATTTTATTGGAGGGCTCACTCGCTGTGGTACCACATCCTTTCTGCCACCATTATATGGTCTGGGTTTAAACTCTCTTGATGTTTTCCCCACCCAGCCAGTTCTATTTGAGGCAAAGTGATCTGCTAACTCTGCTGCCTCTTGAACAGATTTAGGGGAACGGTCTTTGACCAGGAGCCTTATTTCTGGTGGTAACTGATGGTATAATTGATCCAGTATCATGAGGCTTTTCACCTACTAACTGAGCTTTGCCACTCCCCATCCACTTTCCAAATATGTCCACCAATTTTGCTCCCAATTCAACAAAAGACCTCCCTGCCTGGATCTGGCAGTTTCGAAATAACTTTCTGAAATAGTCAGGTCCCAGTCTGAATCTTTTGTACACTGCCTCTTTAAACTCTGCATATGTGACGGGCCTGTCTGAGAGGAAATATTGGTGTACTTCTGCCAATTCCCCTTTGATCAAATTTGATAAATATTGCATATATTTATCTTCCGGTAGCCCCCACATCTGAGCTGCCTTTTCGAAGGTGTTGAGGTAAATTTGTGGATCTTGTCCAGGCTCATACACCGCAAAGTCTTTTGGTGTAACCTTGATTTTTGTTTAATTTTTGTCTTTCCTTGTTTCATCAGAATGAAATTTCTCTCTTTCAAATTTTAACTTTTCCACTTGTATCTCAGCATCCATTCTCACTCTTTCAGTATCTATTCTCATCCTTTCAATCTCTAACTCACGTTGCTTTTCCCTCTCCTCAGCCTCCATCACACGTTGCTTTCCCCTCTCCTCAGCCTCCATCCTCCCTCTTTCAGTTTCCAACACACATTGCCTTTCCTTCTCTGCAGCTTCAAAGACCCTCTGCTTGTCTTTTTCCTCAGCTTCCCATCTTAACTCCTCTCTTAAATATTCTATATAAGCGGCATTGCTTGAGTACCCTTCTGGGGTCTCTTCCCTGACAGGTTGTTTGTGTTGGATTGATGTATGCATTATTAATGCCACTTGCAATTCATCTACCCCTTTACCCTTGTGAGGTAAATTGCATGTTATGCACTTCTCCACCAGCTCCTCTCTTTTCATCTTTATATATTCAGCCATGTTTAGGAGTTCACTCACACTTTACCACACACTCTTTGCCAGTCACTCTCACAAGTAATCTTTGTTTGTTATTTCTTTTTGCCACACCACTTTTAGGGACTCTCTGTTGTTCGAATCCCACCACTACAGCCACCACATGTGACGTCCTTCCCTGGCACCACCTGTGAAGCTCTCACTTTGTGGTTACCAGCAGACATGAACGTCAGGTTTATTCTTACCCTTTACAGCACTAGCGCCGATCTCAAAAGATCCCACTGCTAGGCAGCACCACCAGACACTCTGTAACCCTTTTAGCCAATAGACTGTGCCTAGTCTCTGCCTGGCTATTCCGATACCTTGTGTCAATGGGTATAGGTAATTTGTAAACCCCCCTGCAGCCCCTTGACTCTGAAGCATACAGCCCTGGGTTTCTCTGTGGGACTGGATACACTTTCCTCCGATCCGCCGCTGCCACCATTCAATACAAACTGTTCAGCCTTGGTTACTTTGCTATTCCCCCTGGTATGTGTATCCCAGCTGAAGGAATCAGGCTTTTGTTTAACCAAGAAATATTTATTAAAAATTAGAAATAACAAGATTACTTAAGGAATGTTTCACAAGCGTATGGTTTCATCTATATTCTGTTATGTACTTGACTTCTTACTAATTGCCTCAGAACTCCGACTCACTCTCAACAACAACCTCCAAACACCACCTCACAACCACCACCTCAATTCACCACCAAACCTCCACACAGATTCAACTGTCATTCTTCCATTTGTACTCCCAGCCATTCAAACGCTCAGCCAATCCTTCAGCGTTCTACTGCTCATGTACTCCCCCTCCTCTTTCACTCCACTTACCATATGTCTTCTATATAACCAGCACTTACCATATTTACAATATAAGCAGGAACATCACCCACACCCACAACTTCTGTCCACTAGGCAGATAGTTGTACATGTTGCAGACAGTGCAAAACACTGGAAAGCCCCCACACCCCTGCTGCATAATTATTTTTGTCATTTATTTATTTATTTATCATTTATTTATTAATTACACTTTTATACCGCCCCATAGCCGAAGCTCTCTGGGCGGTTTACAACATAAAAACAATATACTGTTACATTTGGCACAATTGATAATAAAAGAAAACAAATATATCACATTTTAAATAAACATATCTGAACAATAAATTGCTAGCAATATGCATATCTTAAAAAACAAAAATATAACAATTATAATAATATCTACTGAGTTAATTTATTTAAAGCTTAGGTTTTGTTTTGGTCAAGGAACAGACAGGCAGAGTGGGGCGCCCTGGCCTTTTCGCCCTGCCGCTGAAGTCGCTCTGTTGCTTAACTTGCCTTGATGTTTCTTCAGCTGGGGGCTTCCACTAACTTGTGGAGCAGGCTTCCATGCTAGGGCATTCTAAATATATATAGATGGCTGGTTCCTCCCAGCTGCTATTGCCAGCGAATGAGCTCAGGGGTATTGCTTAAATTCCTGCTGTCAGTCAGTTTAGTCCCCTGGGGATGAGGACTGAACAACAGGAAGGTTGGTCACTGCTACCTTTGGCTGCTACCAAAGGTAGTTGGTTAAGTGAGACTGGTGGCTGGTACCTTTGGAAGGAACAAAGGTTGTTGATTAAATGAGGCTGGTGGCTCAACTGTCAACTGATTAACTCAGCCTTTCTTTCTTCCTGAGAGAGAGGCCTGCTTAAAAACATTTACTAATGATACTAAGAAAAGCTAACTAGCTTTTACTTTATTTTTATTTTATTTGATGACAATAACACACTTTTAACAGTGCACCTTCTCTGGTAGTTTTAAATGGTGCCTTGCACTCTAGCCTGGACAAACTAAACTAACTTTTAGCTGCTTTTAATTTAAACAGAAGACTGAAACTTCCAGGTGAGTCTTCCCCCCCCCACACAACAGCTTAACCTTTTTTTACCCTAGGAAAACACAGTTTGTTGGGTGTGCATGTGTGGAAGGCTAATTCTACCCTTTTAAAAACTAAGCTTCCACTAGTGTTGAACTACTTGTGGAGTTTTCTTTTTACCCCTTCACCAAAACTGGAGTTTAGTCTGGTTTACTGTGGCCCCTCAAATTTCCCTGCTAGGGTAGCATTGAAAACTAGGTTTCTATAGGCTTCCTACCCCCTAGATTTAAGCTCCTAATTTATTTCAGGATTTGGCTCCTAGCACACAGTGACTTTACGGTGCCCTTATTAAATAAATCGGTGATACCCTCTTCTCGCTCTGCTTCTTAACTTGCCTTATGCTTTGTCAGTTGGGGCTAAGATGTGTTGTCAACTGGGGGCTCCCACTAGTTCATGGAGCAGCTCATGCATGATTCAGTCGTGCATCACTGAGACCTGGATGGAGGAGATGGCTTAACCAGATCTTACACAGCTTTGCCCTTTTGGGTACTCAGTGCAGCACCAACACAGGCTAGAGGGCCAAGGAGGTGGGATTTCTGTGGCTCATCAGAGTTAATTCTCACTACAGGGAAACCTCTCTGACTTGGAGTGGGACTAGAGGGCCTGTATGTGATGTTGGGTCAATCGCTCCCCACTGTCTTTATGGGCTGACCGCACCACTTCCCATCAGCATGCCCCCATTGCCATTTTAGTTGATGGTAGCTGATGTGGCCAGGCCTATTTAAGCCCCCGGCCGTGGTGGTGGTAGTGCTGCCATGTCACCGCTGCCACCTTTGAGGGCCCGCTGCAGTCCGATGCTGGCCCTGATCACTCGCCCAGCTCCTCAGCAGCCTTCCTGTCTGAGCTGGCAAATGCAGTCTCGTGTGTGGTGTTGGAGGAATCCCGGATGATAATTCTGGGTGACTTCAACATCCATGCTGAGGCTGCCATTGAACTGGCTCAGGATTTGATGGCAACCATGGTCTGTCTTAGGTTGTTATTGGCCCAATGCACAGAGCAGGAATACGCTTGACTTGGTCTTTGCTATAAGTGGAAATGGGGGAGGGGTGTCTCCATAACTCTGGCATCATGGTCAGACCATGTCCTGTGAAGTTTGGACTCAGAACAGCTATCGCCCTCTGCAGGTATGGCATACCGATTTAAGATGGTCCACCCAGAGACTTTTATGGTTCCTGAGAGATTTCTGAATACTTTGGGGGATTTTGCAGTGGATAGAGCAGGTGATCCTTACTGAAGCTTTTGTTTTGTTGTGGAATGGCAAAATGCAGAGAGCTATTGACATGATCTCTCCTGAGCACCCTCTCCAGCACTGCAGAGCCCACAATACTCCCTGGTATTCTAGGGAGCTGTGGGTGACAAAACAGGATGTATGATGACTAGAGTGTTGGTGGTGTAGATCTTGCTCCAAGGCCAACCAAGCACTGGTTAGAGCGCATAATTGCACCTGCGATGTGACAATAAAGCCAGTGAAGTCTTGCTTTGCTGCCCCAAAATGTCGTCCATGGGCCACCATTGGTCCATGAGCTTCATTGAAAAATCTCAAATTTGCTGCAGAGATCTTGAGTACAATCTTGTTTTTAAAATATCTATTGTTAGGTGAAATGTCAGGCAGTTGAAAGAATGTATTTTAGTTATTCCTTTGATTATGAACCTTCACAAAAAGGTGCTGGTAATATTTAGGTGGAAAAGGTCAAGAAGGAATTTGTATGTGTCATGACTCACAAACTGAGGAAAGTGCAGTGCACTGCAGAAGAGTCCAGTGAGCATAAGGTCTGGACTGCTCTGTTGGGGGAAGAACCATCAAAACCTTAGGGGGGGGGAATAGCTGGAGGACACAGCCTTTCTACCACTTAGAGGATGCAGTATCTCTATTTTAGCAGCCTTGAAGAAGTCAAAGACTGAAAAATAAAATGGGGTCCTCCTTCAGGAAGGCAGAGCCTACTACACTCCAGGTCTTGTCATAAGACTTCAGGTCTCCTTGCAGAGATATCTTCCTGTATCTGCCTTAGTAAAAGAATGCTTCAACCAGCAGGAACCCCATGGAGTTCTTGAATGTCTTGTTTTTGTTTGCTTTGACTTGTCTTGCCTCCACCAGGCATTGTGTGCCTCCCCTGCTAGCCTCAAGGTCTCCAGAACTGCCCATTCCCCCTACAAGAGAACAGTTTTACACTTTGAGGATGGTCCAAGCAAGAATGGCTGACCCATGGCCTCTAGATGTTGTTGGACTGTAACTCCCATCAGTCTCAGCCAACTTGATGAATAGTCAGGGATGATGGGAATTAGGATCCGGCAACACCTGGAGAGATACAGATTAGCCACCCCTGCTCTAGAGCCTAAATATTTCTCTCCATCAAATTTCTTTCCATAGCACAAAAAGTTCCCCACAACAGAGACTTGGATGGTTCCTCTGTACCTTTAAAACTGGAGGGTACCAGTTTCAGAATAGGCTGGAGTAGACAATATATTCCCCACACACACTTGTGTCCTTTAGATTGAAACCTTATGGGCAGGAAGTGTCTTGTTGTTTTTATTAATATTGTGTCAGTTACTCTAGGAGCCTTTTCGGCTAACAAGTGGGTAAAAATTACTTTTAAACAAACAAACAAACATCTCTTGATTTATGTATTAAAATTAGAAACACTGATCCCAGATCTTCAAAGTAATATTGTAATACAAGGTCTATTCCATTTACATGTATGCCACAGTATATCCGTTAGTCATTTAACATTTTTTATGTCATATGTAAATGGTAGGTTTAACCATTCCAGAGTACAATCAGGTATGGAATCCTTTATTTCCTTCCATAAGAGAGAGTGGCTACCACCAAGTCATATGGACAAAAAGTGAAGCACTGAATTTGGGTACGCTGAAGGAAGTAAAAATCTTGATTAGTTGTATCACTATATCTTGGCGCTATGAAAAAGATTTTGTATTTAGATTATAAGGAACTGAAGGAGTATGCTACTGTTGTTGTTTTCTCTTTTCCTCCAAAGAACAGCAGAAGGAGCTTGTAGATGGAAGTAGGTAGTATCCTCCTTAATTCCACCCCCTTTTTGCCATATCATGCATGCCCTAGCACATGTTTTCATGTTGGCACAGTGGGATGCAGTTGACATTTAGTGTTGTTGGCCATGTTCATGTGTGGGATATGGGTTGTTTAGCTTAAATGTGATTTGTTTATACATGTGAGCCAAATAATATAATTTGTTTGTGGCCAAGAAATCCTAGTACGAAACCATGATTTGAAGTTGGCTTATGAATTGTAGGTTCTCTTAATCATGCTTTATTGTTACATATGAACATGGAATCCTGGCTTAATCATGTTTAATTTTGGTGCTCTCGCCCAAGCCACTTAACTAACCACAGATGCACAAGGCAAGAGTGGCTAGAAAAGAAAACCATGTCCATGATTAAATGATTCCTGCTGGCACTTTTTCAGTCCTTGCTCTCCCTTCTCACTCTGCCTGGTAACAGGTTCCTTTCCCTGCTCACCCCCTCACTGTCCAGTCTGTTTGCATAGCTTTGTTGCAGCTGTGCAAGGAGAGGAAAATTTAGAGGGGACGCTGACTATTTTGTTAATATTAGTTGAGGACTAGTTGTTGAAAGCACAACAATACACTTTGCAGGTTATCCTAATTATTACACACATGAAAATTAAAAAAAAAAAAAACCTCAGAAGGAAGAAAACAGCAAAGGACAATTCAGTTCGGTATTTTAGTCCTATACCCATTTATGTGAGAGTAAATCCCATGGATTGCATCATAAATCTTACGTAATCATGACTCCATTGCGTCATATTATTTAATTTTAAAGATTAGACCTGTATTTTGTAACCTCAAAGCAGTTAAACATAACATAAACAATAACAACTTGGCAGAGGTAGTTGGCTCTCCGCCGCTGGAGGAATTCAAGAGGCAGCTGAACAACCATTTGTCGCGAATGCTTTGATATGGATTCCTGCATTGAGCAGGGGGTTGGACTTGATGGCCTTATAGGCCCCTTCCAACTCTACTATTCTATGATTCTATGATTTCATCCTTGTGTGCCTATCATTGCAAAAGCTTGCAAATTTCTCCAAGTCCCCTTCCTGTTTTCTATTTTTTCCTACAACAGTAAGTTCACATTCTGTGTCCACTAAGCAGATTCCATTGGGTATTTTTTGGATGTTTGGGGCTATTTTTCTAAATACTTTTTGCCATGCAAATCTTGGAGTTCCTTCAAGACTGCTAATACCTTCCACTTGTGCATGGATTGTGCTATTTTTGCTATACAAATAATAGATGGAATGAACACAAGCTTACCAACTAAAATCCACCATGGACAAAACAAGAAAAGGAGATTCAAATATTACATTTGGTTCATAAGAGTAAGTTCCACTGAACTTGGGAAGGATTGCACAGAGTTGCACAGGAAGATTTTTGCCCTGAGGAACCTACAATCTAAAATTCCACGCAGAGGAAATAAAGGGGATTCATTTCAAAACTCCAATCCTATATGCAATTACATGAGAGTAAGACCTACTAAACTAAATGGTGACTACTTCTGAGTAAATATGTATAGATTTGCACAAGAACATAGATTTCTGCTCTAAGAAGCTTACAATCTAAACATTCAACATAGAGGAAGCAGGAAAAGAAAAACTCAGCTCCCAAACCCATGGGAGTATGTTCCACTGAACTTAATGGGGAATGGTAGATATGAATAGAATTGCACATGAAGACAGGACTTTGCCTGGAGGAAGCATCACCATGGGGGGGGGGGAGAAATCCTAGATCTGAATCCTTCTGCCATATTTTCTGCTTGCAAGGGTAGATCACTGCTCACTTGCAAATTCATGGGTAAAGAAGAAGATGATGGTCTGTGCACACCAGTCTTGTGCCCCATTTGTACAACCTGATCGACTTTCCATTGTTGGACCAGTTAGTCCAGAAGGTTAAAGGGCTGTTTAGTGAAGGCAGCCAGAGAAAAATAAAGATATCCACTTGGTGGCTGCAATAAAGTTAACAAAGGGGGATTGGTTTGGCTAGTAGGCTTTCTTCAATTCCCTGTCATGGTGCATGCTACAACCTGTGCCATCATACGAGGACTCCAGGTTCACGACAACTAGCATAATATTTCAACAAGTAGCTTCATGTACATATTGGACAGGATGGAGGAGGATGACAAAACTGCACCTTGTGGGACTCTTTGGGGAAGATTCTGAGGAAATGGTGTGGAATTACAGAGAACTGCTGTCTAGGATCTCTCTACAATGGAGAGGCAGTATGGTGTAATGGTTAGGATGTTGGGAGACCAGGGTTTGAAGTCTCACTCAGTTATGAAGCTCACTGGGTGTCTTTGGGCTCAGCCTAACCTACCTCATAGGGTTGTTGTGAGGATATGTTAAATATTTAAGGGGAGGGAATTCCAAAGTGTCGATGCCACCACACTAAAGGTCCACTTCCTATGTTGTGCGGAATGAACCTCCTGATATCATCTGCAGGAGGCCCTCACCTGCAGAACATAGTGATCGACTGGGTGCATAACGGCTAAGACGATCTTTCAGGTATCCTGGTTCCAAGCTGCGTAGGGCTTTGTTCACCAAAATGAGAACCTTGAACGTGGCCTGGTAGCTAACAGGCAGCCAGTGCAATTCTTTCAGCAGTGGGGTATGTTGGCGATACACTGCCCCAGTGAGTAGTCTTGCTGGTGCATTTTGCACCAATTCAGAGCTTGGAAAAGTTACTTTTTTGAACTACAACTCCCATCAGCCCAATCCAGTGGCCACGCTGGCTGGGGCTGATGGGAGTTGTAGTTCAAAAAAGTAACTTTTCCAAGCTCTGCACCAGCTGCAGCTTCTGGACCAATTTTGAGGGCAGTCCCACATACAGTAATCCAGCCTGGAGGTTACCAGGGCATGGAAAACTGGTCAGGCTATCCCGGTCCAGAAATGGCTGCAGCTATCTTACTAGTCGAAGCTGGCAAAAGGCACTCTTAGCCAGTGAGGTCACCTGGCCCTCTAGGAACAAAAATGGAACCAGCAGCACCACCAGACTATGAACCTGCTCTTTCAGAGGGAGGATGACCCCATCCAAAGCAGGCAATTGACCAATTATCTGAACTCAGGAACCACCAACCGTCACTGGGGACTACAGTATATATAGTTAGGATGTCAAGATTGCTATGAAGACAAACAACTTTACACTCGAAGTGCCTTGCAAATAATTCACAGTGGGCTTCCGAAGGGTCTAAAACTCAATTTCCTGAAGTTGATGTTAACACACCCCTGAGAATACAAGAAAGCTCCACAGGACAACTGCTTGAGGATGCAATAGAGACATTTCAGTTTTTGGAAGTTCTGGTCTTCCAGTTTCTATTTCTCTGACTAAAGTTACATGTGCAAAGATATGGGCTGGATGTGAATGGGATTGTTGTTCCAAATTCTCCCAAGCTACACAGAAAGTGGATTGGACTGTGAAAGACCAACTCCAATTGTGTTTGTGTTTTGACAAATGTGTAGGGCAGTACAATATCTCAGAGAAGAGGTCTGGTCCCCTGGTGCATTCACTATAGCTTCCCTGCTTTTTAAATTTCAATAGAAATATCTGTGGGCTATAGGTATGTTCTTAAACCGCAAGGTTTTTTGCTTATTAGTGAATTTCTCTGCTTTTTAATCTGGGAGGTAAGAAATGGGATCCTATGCAAGTTTGCTGAGAATGGATTGATCATTTGCATGCTTATTGAGTTCAGTGGGATTTACTCTCGTGCAATCATGCTTAGGATAGGTAAAACTGACCATGGGGAGGGAGGGCTGGAGTGGTCAGGAGAGAAAGAAAAAGGAAGAGGGGAGGAGGAAGGGAGAGGAGAGGGGAAGGAGGGGAAAGGCAGGTCTGATCACTTGCATGCTTGTTGAGTGCAGTGGGATTTACTCCCATACAATCATGGCTAGGATAGGTAAAACTGACCATGGGGGGGAGGAGGGGGAGGGGAGAGTAGGGGGCAGGGGAGGGGGAGGGGAGAGTAGAGGGAAGGAGGTAGAGGGGAACAGAAAGACAGGGAGGGGGAAGGAGGGGATTGGGAGGGGAGGGGGAGGAGTGAAGGAGGGGAGGGAAAGGGCGAAAGGGAGGTGATAGGAGGGAGGAGGAGGAGGAGGGCAGGGCAGGTTTGATCATTTGCATGCTTTTTGAGTTGAGTGGGATTTACTCCTGTGCAATCATGCTTAGGATAGGCGAAACTGACCTGTGGCAGGGGCAGGGAGGGGAGGAATAGGGCAGTAAGGGGAGGGGGAGGAAGGGAGGGGAGGGAGAGGAAGGGAGGGGGAGGGGAGGAGATTGGATGGGTGGGCACTGGGCAGAGAGGAAGCCCCTTTTCTTTCCAAAAGGAAAGCATTGTGAACAGAATCATTGTTTTTCAGGGTTTTACCCCATGTTTTTATTCTATGGCAGGCACGTGTAGCCTCCCACCAAACTTAAACCAAAGCTGTCCCTTACCACATCCACACCAGACCCTTATTTCACTTTAGACAGTCATGGCTTCTCCCAACGAATCCTGGGAAGTGTAGTTAGTGAAGGGTGCTGAGAGTTGCTAGGAGATGCCCTGTTTCCCTCACAGAGCTTCAGTCAGAGCAGCTGACTTTTAAACCAGTTCGGCTGCTGGAGCTGTGTCAGAGGAATAGGAGTCTCCTCCAAGCACCCTTCACAAACTACACTTCCCATGGCAGTTTTACATGAAGTTAATTCAATGCATCCCATTGGGCATGATTTTCACATTGTCCATATCATGTCATCCTCGTTCAAGTGACAGCCTGCATTTCCTCCCATTAATTTGGATTTTTCTGATCACTGGATTAATTTATTGATGCCCCTCACATAACCCCTAAATCTATTCTGGGGGTCTCCCAACCTTCTGGAGTAGATTTATGAGTGGTGCAGGGGGTGTATGGGGAGAAGACAGGGAAGTTCCATTGCAAACTAAAAGTCCTTGCACTAGTGGAACTGCTTAGTTTGGTACAGCCCCTTATTTCATTTAATAAATTAGCCACATAATAGACAAAAAATAAGTTCCATGCGATTTCCTGCCCTTCTAAATAGTGTGTAATTTCTTAATAATTTCTAATTTGTTTATTTTGGGCATTTGTACTCCATTCTAAAGGCAGAAAGACTCCCAGGGTGGCTTACATACAATCAATTAAAATAAGACAATCCCTGCCTGCAAACTTACAATCTAAAACGCACGAGACACAAGGAAAAAGTGTGAGGGAGGGAAAAGGAAAAGAAGGAAACTCAGGCTCCAGTTGTTCCTACAGTGATCAAATGGAAACGGTTCAGGGGCAGAAGATGCTTGATAGAGTTGGTCTTTCAGCAGACCACCTCATCTCTTCCAGAGAGGTTGGAATGGCTACTCCTAGGTTACAGTTGGGCATGTGGAAGCCCAATGCAGCTGGACTTTGAGCAGAGGTGATGAAATGGGCCCTACTTCTTAGCTCTCCTACTGGGTTTTCCATTAAGTTTCTCATTATCAATTTCAGGTTTGCCTGAGGAGACAGTTATCATCATAGCTCTCTCAAATTATAATCAAGTTCAATTAGCAAAAACATTTAACATGTGTTGAGAGTTTTCCATGTTCTCTCAAGCTCCAAAATGATGGAAAATACAGCTATTAAGGGACACGTTCTTAACAGATGTGTTATTTAGGCAATGTAGATGGGGATGGGACTCCATTTATTAAGAGTTATCTGAACATCAGTAGATCAAGCCATCTTGAGTAATTACTGGATTATTGCAATGTGCTCTATATAAGGCCACCCTTGAAGATGACTCAGAAATGTCAATAGGTCCAAAATGCAGTGCTCTGTGTAGTGGCTGGGGCTTCCATTTAGATCCCATATAACCCCTATTTTAAAACAGCTGCATTGGCTGCTGGTTCATTAGCAGGCCCAATTCAAGGTGCTCATGTTAGTGTTTAAAGCCCTAAATGACTGAAAGACCCTTCCCTGTACTCTCTTGGATGTTAAGATTGGCAGAGGGGGCCTCCTGGTAGTTTAATCACTCTCAAAAGCATGTCTGTGTGGCCCCGGAGAGGATGTTCTCTAAGGCAGGGACTGAGTTAAGGAACTCCCACCCAAACCGGGGGGGGCATGTTAGCACCTAGTTTTCATTGTATGCCTCTTTACCCTGGCCTTTGACAGTTGAGATGCATATTTTTTAAGGTCTCACCCTATTCTTGTGATCTTAATTTGTTGTAGACTGTTTTTTAATGTTTTCTTTGAAATTGTTGTGACCCCTGGGACCTTGGGGTGAAGGGCGAGCAATAAATCAAAATAATGATGCTGATGATAATGTATGTGTTGTGGAGGCCTGGGGGAAAGCTTTTTTAGTGGTGGCTTCTTGTATGTGGAACTCCCTGTCTGAGGTATGCCTGACCTCAAACCTACAGTATATAATTTTAGGTAATTGGTTAAGTTGCACCTGTTTTTGACAGGCGTTTGGAGGAGGAAAAACATTATCAGATAAACTGATCATTGCGGCTCTTATTGTTATATTTGCTTATGTTATGTATTTGGAGGTTATATTATTTTCTGGATCTTAAACTTTCTTTTTATGTTGTCTGATTTTGTTGTAAACTGCCTGTGGCTTGTGCAAAGGGAGGTGTATAAATCCTCTGAATAAATAAATAAAGCTGACTCTCCAAACCTTATGTGTTGGATGTGGAAAATATGGTGGAAATATTTTTCCCCACTGAGAATGAAAAATACTCACTTTGGCTGCAATTCTGTGCAAGATACACCCTGTAGTATATATTTAAATTCTTGAGAGATCAGTGGGACTTAATGGCATGTGAATGGATGCAGGATGCAGCCTGGAAGCAATTATTTCAAGAAATTAGGATGGGCAAGCAGTGTTCTGCTGATGTTATTTGAAGGTGAGAAATTCCACCACTAATTTCTGTACCAATATAAATTTAAAGAATTGTTCATCTCTTTTATTGAGCTAGGTAGTATCCCTGCTGGGAGGAAGGGCGGGATATAAATAAAATGATAAATAAATAAATATGTAGTTTGCTGTGTGTAGTAAAATCCCACATATGTAATAAAATAACTCATTTGAGAGTTGTTCTTTCTATTTAGTGACTCTAATGATTTTCCTAGGTGATCAATTTTAGTACAACAAATGGATAGCTTTTTCTCATTTGTTGTGCATCGTCCCAAGTTTCTTCCTTTGAGTTTGATTTTTGATGTGGGGATATTACTTTTTTCCTACCTATGCTGTGTTACTTGATTTTATTGTTTTTATCTGGTGTAAGATGATTAAGGTGGGATGTATAATAAATAATAATAAAGGAGCTGCCATCACTCCATATGTGTTTTAAACTGTTTTTATATTGTTTTAAATTTTAAAATTTTGTTTTAAATTGTTTTTAAAATATGTGTTTTAAATTGTATATTTGTTTTAATGTTTTTGATTGCTGTAAACCGCCCAGAGAGCTTTGGCTATGGGGCGGTATACAAGTGCAATCAATCAATCAATCAATAAGCCTTTCCATTGTCTTCCTAATAATGTGTGGTTTAACACAATATTCTGTGTATTTCCCCACCCCCAGCCAGTGATGTGATATGGGAATGGTGCAACGCACATCAATATGTATGTAGTACTGCACTAGACTAGATGTTTTTAGGAAGAGAAGGAGAGAGATACAGTGGTGGCAGTTCCATCTCTCTTAATATAATGTTAAGTTCCACCCTGAGTTATCATATTCCCTAGTGTCCCATAGTCTGGCTCTCTGTAGAGTATATCAGCTCCTGCCATCAGTGCCTTGCAGAGTGACAATGAAATCGAAATGTTTTGCTGGTGCCCCTGATTCCCATCACAATACTTTTTTCCCTTTCTGACTTATTTTTCTGTTTTATGGATTTTATTATTGATTGCAGAAGTACAGTAAGAAAATAAACATGTGTGAATATGTGATGACATGTTTCCTATTACCATTGTTGTATGCTAAGAAATAGTTAACTAGCTGGAAGATAACCAGGCAGTCACAGAGTGTGCTTAAGTAGATGAATCCTTTAATGAAGTATCTAAAACTGTTTCTTTCTCGAGGATATACCAGATAGGTTTGCAAGAGTGCAACCTAGAGAATGATGCAGTGGAAAATTGTGCAGCTCATATACCTCCCATCTGAGTCTTCATCTGGTTCCCCTGCTATCCCTCTTCCCTTTCCTGTCATTGGACAGTAATAAAATCCCACTTGCTAAGAAGGTGAGAGAAGAAGGTGTACAGGAGAATGAGGGAAAGAAAGGCAAGAAGGGATGGTGGCTACACAATTTCCTGTTTTTTTTTGTTTTTTTTTGCTTGCCTGCTCCATGTATGATGCATTACAGTAATTCAAATGGGAGGTTACCAGGGTGTAGATAACTCTTATCAGTTGATATACTAGCTTAAGTTTATAAAAAGCTTTTTGAGCCACTGAGACTATTAGTGCATCCAGTGACAATGCTGGATCTAAGAGTACCCCCAAATTTAAATTTGATCAGATAACCTATCCAGAAAGATATCATGATTGATGGTATAAAAAGCTGCTAAGAGGTCCAAAAGAATCAACAAAGTTACTCCCCTCTCCCACTCTTGGCAGAGGTCTTCCTGCAGGGCAACCAAGGCAATTTCCTTTCCAAACACAGGCCTGAAACCCAATTGAAATGGATCTACATTATTTTTATTTTTATTTGTTATTTCATTTCTATCCCATCCTTCCTCCCAAAGGAGTCCAGGGCAGATGAAATCAGTTTCATTCAAGAGCAGGGATGTGCTAGAATTCCATTCAGTTCGAATTTGGTTCCAAATTTTCCATTAATTTGTTTATTCTCTATCATTATGGATCAGATTTTTATGTACTGATTTTCTGTGACTATTTTTGAAAATGGATTTTTTTAAAAAAAATCTGCTTCTAAAATGTCAATATTAAAAACAATAATTTTATTGATATTTCCTTTCATTTATTGATATTTCTTTTAAAATATTGATATTTATTTTAAAATATTGATATTTCTTTTAAAATATTGATATTAATATCAATATTTTTTGCGAGGGAAACAAATGGATTGGTAAGAGCAGTGGCTAGCAGACAAAGAACAAAGTCGAATTGACACCAGTCTATTAGGTCAATGGAATACTTTCAAACTGGCTCTGGCCAATGGATCCCATCCCTATCCAAGACTGACAGAAGTTGACTCTCAATTATTCCCTCAAAAAGAGTCCTTCAGGTTGCAGTGTGACAAATTACTAAAGCAGGGATAAGGACCCTATGGAATTAAACTCCCGTTATCCCTGAACATTAGTCACACTGGCTGGGGCCGATGGGAATTGGAGTCCAACAAGATCGGGAGTGTTATAAACGCCCCTAAGGCATGGGCCTTGAGGCTGGGTTCGAATCCCCAATTAACTTGCCTAATAATAATTGAGAACAACCGAAGTGGATGCAACAGGTTTATTGAATACACTTGCAAGGGAGAAGCAGTCAGGGCTGGTTCTCGCAAAACTATGCATTGCTGGTCTTTTTATCAACTTTGTTTTACTAATTATGCATGCATCATTATCATCATAATTACATCACTAATCCATGCCCATTTCCTCCTGATAACCATATTAGGAGATTGTTTTTCACACTTGTTATGTTCATATTGACCTTGTACATCTGCAACATAGTTTGATACATTGCAATAACGCCTGATTTTCCCAGTTATTTTGCAAACACAGTTTTATATAAACAATGCCAGTCAGCGAATTAGCATTTCTGTTCAAAACACACACACAAGTAAAATTAACTGTAGATTTCTATAGGATTTATGTACTACAATTCCCCCCTCAAGAAGCCCTTGAAAGTTTACTTTCATATGGCTTCTTCCTCTTGTGGAGAGCTTTGCTACACTAAATGCTTGAACTACCTTTTTGCTTAAATGGCTAACACAGGAAAGTTACTTCTAAATTGTATCACTGTCTTGAATGCTTTTTCCATTAATTCAGGCCAGAAAACTTATGCGTTCGTGTATATCTGCATGTATGTTTTTAATTGGCATTAAAGACAACTAAGGCTCTTTGTAACGAACAATGAGATTCACTGTATGTAGGGAGTGTACACGCCAAGGAATAACATTTATGCAACAACGTTTAACTCTGCCCTTGTTTTCCTGTACACAAACCTCTAGAACACATTACCAGCCATACCAACAGTTGGGGGTATGTGAGAATGGGGTGGGAGCTATAGCTCTTGGCCTTACACCTCCTGGGTTCCGCCTTAACCAAAATGGGGTTAGCCAAGCCGTATCACTCCCCCCTCTTTGAAATGTAGACGTATAGTCCTTTCACAGTTCTGCCCCCAGGCTCCAATGCTGACTTCCAGGGTATAACTGTGCCATAAGATAGATCCATATTACAAGGGCCAGATACCAAAATCACCACAATGGGGTGTATTATAAAGGTTAAACCTCTTTTGGCGCCTTCTCCCCAACCAAACAGGGAATTCAAAGTCATCCATGTGCCTATATCTATAAGTACTTATCTATCATGTAAGTGACTGTATGGCAATCATGTGCTATGTAAAATGTAACTTGCTCTCCCATATTTAACTGCTAGGATGAGAAAGTAACTTCTGAAGATCAGCTAGACCATAATGCAATGGATTTGAGGTGTTGAAACAGATCTATTCTCTGGATGGTCCATACAGGGACTTTAAATGAAAAATCACATATTACTCATCAGTAACAATATAATCACAAAATGCATGCACCCATATACTTGATTCAATACTTAGCGTAAAAGAGCAATAAAATACAACAATCATTTTAAGAGAAAAGCAATTTTGATGGGATTCCAAACTATCATCTTCCTAGATTCTTATGGTGTTGACATCCATAGCCAAATTCTGTAGACCCCATCACAAGGGATCTAAAAAGCCAAAAACATCCCAAGAGCAAAACATTCTTAACACTTAAACTATGTAAAGAAAACAGCCAATGGTTCAAAAAGCTTTTACATAAAAATACTTCAGAACTATGCCTCCTTGTCAAAGTGCCAAAAGGAAGAGATTCCCTTAGGAAATAATAAAGGAGTTAACAATAGACTTTTAACCTTATACAAAAATGCATAAATTCCCTTGCAGGTGCCAGCAAAAACATCTTGGGTCAGACAGGAACTGATTCCTGTAATTTAATCATGATCTATGTGCACAGAAACATTTATCAAGCACTGAAAGATACTTTCCTCAGCTGTCTTTTAATCACTTGCTTAAACAAACAGAGCAAGTTCTTTCACACTTTACTTCAAAGACCGCTAAAGGAACAGAGGTTCTTTAAACAGCAATAGACATTTCAAGAAACCTTCACACATTCACACATGAGTACTCGATTCATACACCTCTTTTTCGTAACATATTATATTACATCATACTTCATTCTAAACCATTATAGAACAAAAATCAATCCACTGTACACACAGACTGGAGATTCCAACTCTAAGAAATTTGATAGAGAAGGAAGCCCCCAAGGAAATAAAACATTAGGTGAAAATGTTCTTCTCACCATGACCCACCATGGATAAATATAATCAAATCTTACACAGAAAAAAATACAAGAGAAAGAGAGACGATTAAAGTTGCATTCATAAATACCACAACATACTTATACTCTAAATTTCTTAACGCTATACCAGAATAATGAAAAGGAGCTCCAAAAAAACCCCAAAATACTGTTTTTACCACAGACAGACAAAACACACAACAGTACAACAATCCCAACTCCCTTTCCTCTTACTACCTAGCCCCCATATTGTGACAACCTCTCTGTCTGAGACTAAACCTAGGAACGCAGACAAATGACGTACACCTTAACATCTGGATTAACCACTATCATTCATTCCTCTCCTAACTCATTCATAACTTTAAACTTAAAAAAATCAAAGGATCCTGTTACCTCTCCTATGCCCAGAGCAGGCAGTTGAATACAGCTGAAGCCATGCGGGCTCTGATCCAAAACCAGGAAGGAATTTGGTCTCAAGGTCTTACACCGAGATTCAAAATCTCTCCGGTTCTGTCCCTGCTGTCCTTGAGTACATTCCTTGGGAAACGTGCATGTGTGTGGGAGCTCTGATGTTCCTCACCCCTCTTCCTTTCTTCAAGCCTCGGTTTTAAAATTTTTCTTTTCTCTCTCCCCCTCCTCCCAAGGAGGGTAAGAAAGTCTGGTGATGTTATGCATGTGTGTGTGTTCTGGAAACTAAGGCTCCTGACAAATAGGGCAAATCACAAGTTTGCTAAAGCTACTAAAGAAACAGATTAAATACTTCATGAGAAGGCACAGTCTGTATTTAGATTTTACACAGACAAAGTTCCAAAACGTTGGGGGCTGAATTTGAGGTAACGGAGTTTAAACTAGTGGCTTTACCTGAAAGACTGGGGGCTTAATTTCCAATTTCTTCCCCTCATTAATTTTACATTGAGCCCGCGCCTTTATCAGCGCACATTCTTGTGGGGGGGGGTCTGGGCAGATGGCTCTTTCTAACCCTATGCATGCCACCACGAAGTTGTTTCGCCTGGCAGCATCTTAAAGAGGGTAGCTTCCAACTGCCGAGCCTTAGTGAAGTTAAACGTTCCTCCCAATGGCCAATCAATACCCAGCTCCACCCATGCTTCATTACAAAACATTGACAACTGCTCTTCATTCGGGACCGGCCCTCCAGAAGAGACAACACTTTTCTTAAACTCAGAGAAATTTTGCAAAATACATTCAAGGGGTGTCATTTTCCAATCACTCTTTCTCTTCTGACTCTTTCCAAACCCTTTCTTAACTTTCCCGTGCCCAGTCCCCTCTGCCCTTTGCAGATGACGTACGACTCCGGGATTCCCGTGCCCAGTCCCCTCTGCCCCATCCTGCTTCGAAGCACTTTGCCCCATCTCTCCCGTGTCCAGTCCCCTCTGCCCTTTGCAGATGACTTACGACTCCGGGGGTAGCCTCTCTGTCTACCGGGGGAAGTGTCTGAGACGAAACAACAGACAGATGATTTACGACACTCACTACTTTCACTCACTTTCACACAGTTTAACCCAATGGGTGCCTTACCAAAAGAGAGGCGAAATTCACGTCCTGTGCCTTTTTCCAGTTCGGTTTACTATGGGATGATCATGGTGACACCTCTAGGTCCTGGTACGCTCTCGTGGATACAGGGCAGACTCAATCAGTCTGGAGCTCCCCCCTTCTCCACAGATTACGTCCAAGGCAGAGAGGATCACTAAAGATCGTCCTGGCGGAGTCGCCATTGTTATAAACGCCCCTAAGGCATGGGCCTTGAGGCTGGGTTCGAATCCCCAATTAACTTGCCTAATAATAATTGAGAACAACCGAAGTGGATGCAGCAGGTTTATTGAATACACTTGCAAGGGAGAAGCAGTCAGGGCTGGTTCTCGCAAAACTATGCATTGCTGGTCTTTTTATCAACTTTGTTTTACTAATTATGCATGCATCATTATCATCATAATTACATCACTAATCCATGCCCATTTCCTCCTGATAACCATATTAGGAGATTGTTTTTCACACTTGTTATGTTCATATTGACCTTGTACATCTGCAACATAGTTTGATACATTGCAATAACGCCTGATTTTCCCAGTTATTTTGCAAACACAGTTTTATATAAACAATGCCAGTCAGCGAATTAGCATTTCTGTTCAACACACACACACAAGTAAAATTAACTGTAGATTTCTATAGGATTTATGTACTACAGGAGGGCCTCAGGTTCTGCATTACTGATCTTAAGGTTATTTCAATGGGAAAAAGCCCTATATTTCTGGATTCCTTTTCACTAAAGAAATAAACATTAATAAAGAAATAAACATTGCTTTCATTAGCATTAGCATTTTGGTAGATTCTGTGCCCTTCCCCATCTTTGGGGTATCAGGAGATGTCACAGCTGCAGAAAAGACATTGGATAGGGAGAATATATTTCCCAATAAAACTGCATAACAAACATAGGTTCCCAAGCATGAGCTTGTTGAAATATCATGAAATTGGTAACAGAAAGGGGTTTTCATAAGTGAGAATTAGTTGGTGGTAGGGCTGGTGTCAGGGGTAGGCATAAAAGGGCACATGCCAAGGCCCACACACCAGTAGAGAGCCCACTACCAATCCATGAAAGCTGCTGGCCCCACTGCTCCACCTTGCTGCTCACCTGTCCTCACTGAATAAGCCAGCTGTGAGAAGAACAAGGAGAAGCTGTAAGCTCTACATGCTTTATTTCCTCTGCTTCCAGGAGGTGGTGTTAATTGTGTTTAGAGAGAGAGGTAGTGGCAACAGCGGAGAGGTAGGCCCATTGAGACTGTTCTGCCCAAATCTGGCACCAGCCCTGGCAGGAAGAAAGTGTGCTTAAAGGAAGTCTCAGTGGATGGGTACTGCTTTACACCCAAGGTCTAATGAGCATTTAAGTAGCCTTAAAATAATTTCCTTTCTGGTCAGTTTGGCTAGTGACCCTTGGTATTTTTTTGTGCAGAAGTGAGGAATGGTTGACTTGCTTGAGTCATTTGTTCTTTTCTTCAGGAACTGCTAGTGCCTTGCATCTTGTTTACTAAACTTCACTCCTGCTATGTGCTGATGGCAAATTGTGGTTTATCCTGCATTTAATTTGTAGGGAATAATGTCCAGAGGATCCTGCCTTAGAGGCAGGGCTGGTTCTAAAGGGCGGCCAGGTTGGGCACTGGCCCGAGGGCCCTGGAGCTACAGGAGCCCCTGAGGGGCCCCTCCACTCCCCTTCTGCGATCCATGCCCCCCCATGCCCCCCACGTACCTGTCAGTTGGCTTTTTAGCATTGCCCTTAATGAAGATGGCGGCCGCAGCTTCCCTAAGGTAGTGAAGTCGCTGCCGCCATCTTAGTTGATGGGAGAGATGTGTGCGTGCACCATGCACGTGTGCCATCAACAAAGATGACGGCAGAGGCTTCAATCCCCTTAGGGAAACCGCAGCCGCCATCTTCAATAAGGGCAATGGTAAAGACTAGATAGGTAGGGGGCATGGGGGCCCGTGTGTACGCGTGTGCACGCACACCCACCCACCCACTGAGGGGCCAGGGCAAGCTAATGCCCAAGGGCCCCCACATGCCTGGAGCCAGCCCTGCTTAGAGGGAGTGGACAAGAGAACTTTCCTTCCAGTTAAGCGCCTCTATGATTCTAATTACTTAACCTATTGCCTTTTGTAACTACAGTAAAATTTTTAACTAAAATATGAGAAAGCTGTAATGTGCATTAAAACAATATCTTAAACTGAGGGAGAGGGAAACCAGGGCTGTGGAGTCGGTATGCCAGACCTTCGACTCCGACTCCTCTATTTTTCTACTGTCCGACTCCTTCATAAATGGCAAATGTATATTAACTAGTAATAACAAATTTACTGTAGTAAAATGGTAGCACAAGGCATTTCATCACCACCACGTGAATCCAGAGCTTAGAAAAGTTACTTTTTAAAAGTACAACTCCCATCAGCCCCAGTGATTGGGCTCGTGGGAGTTGTAGTTCAAAAAAGTAACTTTTCCAAGCTCTGGATTCACGTGGTGGTGATGAAATGCCTTGTGCTACCATTTTACTACAGTAAATTTGTTATTACTAGTTAATATACATTTGCCATTTATTTCTACCGACATTTCTTCTGACTCCGACTCCACCCAAAATTGCTCCCGACTCCGACTCCACGACTCCGACTCCACAGCCCTGAGGGAAACAGGTTCTTTTAGTGTAATTGTATATAAGCCATTTCCTTGAAAATATACTGCCAGTGTTCATTTCTTTGCTGCATTACTCTGGCTGCTGACCTTTTTTATCTTATGTAGAACACCATTTCTCCCAAATAATTAATCTTGCCCAAAGGCTGAGAACAGGCCATCTTGAAAGTAGGCCATATATTTTCTGGTTATATTTTCATTATAGGGGTTAGTTTATTTTTCTTGGTCTTTTTTTCTTTCATTGTTACTTGAGCTACACAGACATTCACCTGAGCGGAGGACTTAACTGCTCACAATTTTTCTCTGATTAGTCAGTCATCATAGCCAGTCGCAGTTAGTTTTCCATTCTATATTTAGATTGCTATTAGCACTCCAGGCGGGGAAAAAGAAAGAAAAGGAAATGAAAAATAAAGTTGTCAGAGCCCTAATGACCTGGTCCCCTCTTCCTTCTCTTTTCCAGTCTTATTATCTGCTCTTCTTTTATGCTTAGGAATTTCCTGCATAGGTTTTGAGGTAGGCAGATACATTATTTATTTAAAAAAATATATAAGCTGTCTTTCTGGACCAAATCCACTCAAGGGGATGAATAAAAATCAAGAATAAAAACACAATAATATTATATTATAATAAAACATTAAAATTAAAAGAAATGCAAAAGTCCAACAATACATTAAAAATATAATCCAGGCAGCTATGTTATATACACTTTAACTCATAAGCTATAGCAATAAAACATCATTAAAACAAATGGCATGACCAATAAAACAGAAGAATTGAATGAAGTGGTTTTAAAAAGACTTTTTAAAACAGTAATTGAGGGGACCAGACACATATTCCTTAGGAGGGAGTTTCATAAGCAGGGCTGGTGCTTATGAAATCAGTCTGCCCTGGACCCCAGTGCGTGCACGCACATGCACACACACACGCCCCACCTACCTGTCTCTCCTGTCTTTTGTGGCTGTGTGCACAGGGCTGCCATTAACCAAGATGACGGCCAAGGTTTCCCTAAAGGGCTGAAGCCTCTGCCGCCATCTTGGTTAATGGCAGCCCTGTGAGTCCAGTCGCAAAAACCAGGAGAGACAGGTAGGTGGAGCCAGCGAATGGGCGGGTGGCTTGGAAGCTCCCTCCCTGCGCAGATCATGAAGGGAAGTGCTACTCCTCCCCCCCATTGAGGGGCCCCAGGGGCCCTCGGCCAGGGTCTGACTGGCTGCCCTTTGGCACTGGCCCTGTCCATAAGGTAGGAGCCGCTACTGAGAAGACCCTGTCTCCAGTGCTGCCAATCTACCTGAACTTAAAGGCAGGCCAACAAGGAGGGCCTCTAACACTAATCTTAAAGCACAGGTGTTTTTTTTAAAACAAAACGATGGTTATCAAGACATATTAGCTGACAATACTGTAACATCTTAGAGTGTTCTACTGGAAGATCAGAATACATTTTTTTTTAAAAAGTATTTAGTTTCATTCAGAATATAGAACTGTTTTAAATTTTCATATTAACTTTCCCCTGTTTCTTTTTTCCAAGTCTTGCTTTGCATCCTGAACGAGTATTGGTAGCAACAGGTCAAGTTGGGAAAGAGCCGTATATCTGTGTTTGGGACTCATACACTGTGCAGACTGTATCGGTAATGAAAGATGTTCATACACATGGTATAGCTTGCTTGGCATTTGACGTAGATGGCCAGGTATGTGTATCTATTTAGTATTCTGTTTTCATGAGTGAATGATATATATGTTTGCTATAAATATTGCTGTACAGACTGTGTTTAAACATTAAACATTTAATTTTTTACTTAGATATATAGACACAAAAATATAGACACAAGAAAAATTAAGGCACATTCACACCGCTAAAACTGGTCCTGCATCATTCTAATAAACAGGCAGCAAAATTATAGCATATGGGTGGCCTGGTTTGCTATGGTCTGCCAGAAACTTCGGCTTAGCATGTCGTCCAAACCTGGGATCATAGTTAAGTTCTTTCCTCACCAACCACATACTGTAGCCAAGAACAAAAAGGAGTGGGAGCAAAAAGAACCAGGGAGGAGCAAAGTGGCTATGAACTACTCCCTGGGAGCCCATGCATTTGCACGCTTTTGGTAAGCCATAGTTTGACATCATGTTGTGCAAACCAGCCACAGTGTGAAACTTAGCAATCAGATAGCAGCTGTGCTGCAGAGTTTGCCTGTGAGATTTCAAAGTGAACTTCACTACTATACTGACCATTCAGGGCTGTGCAAAAACACCTTGAAGCTTTACACACTATGGCAGGTACTCCCTAGTCAGTAACATCTAGCTGAAAAATAAAAAGATGTCATTATGGAAAACATGGTGTGTCCAGAGGTAGAGCACAGAGGCTGATGGTATGGATGTTTGGCAGACAAACCACTGAGATGCAACAGAATATGTATGATGATTCAGTTGTGTCTCTGGAGAAGGATATAGATGGTTCACAGGTGCAAGAGCAGCCCATCTTGAGTTTTTTCCATAAAGGATGGCAAAGTCAACTCCTGTCTGTGGAATTGTAAATTAACTATTTGGTCTGAGTAACCCTGCTGTGTTCCTTCAGTAGTCTTAGGTAGTCCCTTGGAAGGTGTGACATCCACCATGTCCATGGGGTAAGGACTGGGCAGCAACAAATAACGACTACAAGGGCAGCTGAGTTGCTGGAGACCAGGAAGACACTCTATATGAGGGAGGCATGGCCTAGATGCCCTAGTCAGTTGAAGTACACTAGTTCAGCTCTGCAAACTGAGCTGAGCTCCTATCAAAGGAGGAGGATGTGCAGTACCCACTTCAAATGCAAGTACTAGGGGCTGTTTCATGTGTGTCATCAAGTGATGAATTTGTGGGCTTCTACCCCAGTGCATAGGCAATAGGCAAAGACACTTCATTAAAAATAAAAAAACAAAACAAAGAAAACACAGGGGGTATATATGCTAATTGCCTACATTCAGTCCATTGCAACACTTGGTCCATGCAGTTATCTGATCTATGTCTATTTTTGCAGCAGCTAAGAGAAGCCTAGCTGAAAGATGTTAAATTTCTCATTTGCCCAGATACAACTGCACAAATGTACTCACATTGGGTGCACTGCAGTTTTCTAATTCACAGTGTGTAGTGCTGGACTACAACCTGGGAGACCACGGTTCGAATCCCCACACAGCCATGAAGCTCATTTGGGCCAATCACTGCCTCTCAGCCTCAGTGGAAGGCAATGGTAAACCACCTCTGAATACTGCTTACCATGAAAACCCTATTCATAGGGTCACCATAAGTCGGAATCAACTTGAAGGCAGTCCATTTCCATTTCAATTTCTCAGTGCAGCCACAGACAGGCTGATCAGCCTGGTTATCCACAAATTGTAGCTGCCAAGCCATGCAAAAACAATGATGAGGATGATTAAATAAATAAAAATAAAATAAATCAGTCTGACACAGTCAGATTAGGACAAAGCCATATCATGGGCACAAATCCTCTTCAGATGAAGAGGGTGCTAAATTCCCAGACTTGCATGCAATTCCAGTGGGCTGGAGCCCAGAGTTCAGAGTGACATCACAGGTTGCTAGACTGCCAGATGCTGCTATGAACACTGATTCCCTTGATCCTCAGGTGATGCCAGATATTGAGGAGGGGGAAGGAAGTAATTTCCTGGTACAGATTAAAAATAAAGTATCTCACACGCTGTTAAGGATGAACATTTTATTCATTTGTTTTGTAGAATGTTAGCAGCATTGGATCATCCTGACATACCAACTGATCCAAAGCACAGAGGTCCCAAAAGAACATATCACTAATCACAAGGTGATTCCAGTCCAGCTCCTAAGACTTAGATTGAATGGGAAGCACTTCTTCAGACTAAAGGCTAATGGTTTTGGCAAATAAATACTACTTTCCAGACCCAGAGTTTATGCATAAACCTGACAACTGGCAATTAATTTGCCAGTGGTTACTTTAGTGTCCGCAGCTTATCTACCAAAAGACATAGCACAACCATTCGACACAACTGATAGAAGAATAATTTAGGTGCATGAAGTGCATCCTACTGCTCAGCAACAGTCATCAATTCTGTTTTATGGCTCATACTATTTCATAGCAACATCTTACTATTCACCATTCCACTACATTGCCACCGTTGTCAAGTACTGTATATGGGTCAGGAGGTGAAGGGTTTACTGGGTTCCAGCCTCCCCATTCAGTAATCAGAAGCTGTAGTCAGCCTCTCAAAGGCAGAGAGCTGTTACTGCACTCTATTATAGTGTAATTGTTTTCCATAATGTCCCATATTGGGCAGTCTGCCTATTTATTATCAGAGCAGCCTTTTTGGGTTTTTCTTTTGGCTCAGTATAACATTAGATCAGTTGGGGTTAGATATAGTATGTTCTGAATGTAGAAAGAAGTGACAAATGGTCTCTAATACACTGAATTTGGGTAAATCATGGCCTACACCTGTTTTGTTTTTTTAAGATAGTCCTGGACATAATGCACCATGTGCAAAGTCCATCCCTTCTACTTCACAGAGATATTTGCTGTTCCTGATACAAGTCTCGAGGATGGGCTATTTCTGTTCCTCCTCTGACTCAGAAACTAGTCAGACCACAATGGCATATGCTATTGCCCTTTTTCTTGTCTGACAGACTGCCTTGATCGCCATTATTAGCTCCCTGAACCTTGAGTCCTTCATCGAGAGGAAAATAAAATGATGATGATGATAAGAACAACATATAATATGGGGTTGTTACATTGGTCAGGAGTGTTGCATAAGATCCAACTACAAGGATCAACATTTCTCCATCTGCCTTGTTTTGTTCAATTCCTAAAGGTTGCCAATTTGGGGTTCAGAATTTGGACCTCAGAATGTTAATACAATGTTGAAGAGTTATACAAACATGTCTGGGGAGAATGTTAGATTTTTCGCCTCAGCACACACCAGAATATTAGCCCTTTTGGAATAGTCTGTTGGTTCCTCTAGAGGGCCAGAGGCATATAAGTAAATATCAGTTACCTCATGAACTTCATGAAAATGTGAAAGTTGTGTCTAGCAGATGCCCTGTGATATTTTTATTTAGGAGTATTTTCCAAGAGTAGCAGCACATTGCACAAGTTTGCTCTTCTGGACAATTGCAGTCCTTAATAACTGAAGGAATGGATAATTACATATATCTTATCAATTCTTGAGGAGTTTAAGGGTCCACCAAAGGATGGCCTATTATCCTCTGCAACAACATATTCACTATTATTTTACCAGGGTTTTTGGTTCATTAGCTAAAGAACTGCTGGAATGGTGCTGATGTTCAATTCATTACCCACTCTTCGCCACCAGGTTCTAGTGGAGTGTAAAACAGTTTATAGATTAATATTGCAACTGCTGGAACAAATTAATCTTTGGTAGGGTTTACTACTCTGCACAACTTGGTCGCTTGGCTAAGGTTTACACACATGCAATTCTGTTTTGTTACCCTAGTGCATGTTTTACGTATAAGCTAATTTGTCTTTATTCCTTGACTTCAACAGGTAGATAGCTTTTTACATAGTTTTTTTTTTGAGAATGTGGGCAACAGAATCGAAGACAAACACATGCTTCTTATGTAATCCCTAACTCATTGGATATTAAGGCTACCAGGCCTTCTGTTGTTCCTTTGTGTTCATATAAACAGCAGCTTAAGTTTCAGATTACTGGCATCCAGCAGATTCTCATAGGATGGCAATATTTCAGGGATGAGAAGGTATGAGAAGGTAGGTATGAGAAGTTTCACCTAGTTGGAGTTCCCCTGGCTGCTTTCGAAACACTCAGAAGGTTTGGTTACCAGGTGTCCATTAGCAAGTTCCTTCTAGCTGGAGCTTCTCTGGCTGCTTCCAAAGCATTCAGGGGGTTACCTTACTCTGCACCTGGTATTGTGGCTCCTTCAGAAAAAGTACCAACTGCTTACATAGCACATTCAACAATTGTTCCTCTACAAGAGGTTTGTTGGTCAGCCACTTGAGCAAACCCAGGTACCTTTATCAAGTACTATAAGATGGACATTTATGCATCTCCAGAGGCAGCTGTGGGGAGGAGAGTTCCTTAGCAGGTGCTGCCAGATCAGTATGGGGCATGTACTGGCCTACATAGAAGGTCAGCTTTGGAACATCCCACTTGGGGGGTGTTCTGGTAGTCACTGGAGAAGGAACCATTTTACTGACCAGAAATGTTTCTCTGGGGGTATCAGGACACCGTCAAGATCCACCCTGGGATGTAACATGCAGATGAATAACACAAGTAAATGGGGGAAGTTTGAAGGGTCAGGGAAATGACTTAGTAGTTTGCAAGTTCATGTTTCATGTTGGCTTCAACAAAATCAATGTTATTTTGAGTCATGATGTTGTCAGTGTTATAAGTGTAATACTTTCAAGCTTGGCCAGATTGCAAACTGACACTCCATGGAAGTGGCTATGGTGAGAGTCCTTTGGAGTGTTAACTCTTTCCTGCCTCAAGCAACAGGAGAGGAAGACAATACCCACTTGGGGGTGTCCTGGCACCCCTAGAGAAACACCTTTCTGATGAGTAAAACGGTTCCATACATTTTTATCAGTATGTCAGCCCCTGCTTACCCATGTTAAATCATTTGTGGCATATTGATGGCCTGAAAGGGATGGGGAAAACTCTTGGTAATTTACATAAACTTTCCTGCCTGGTCACATGGAATAAATTCTTACTCTGCTTAGGCAAGTACACAAGTGATTCTCTATAAGCCTAATCTAAGGTTCACAGAATTCAGGAAAGTTCATGACAATGTTTTTATAGGTTTTTGCTGAAACCTTTGCTTTTATCTGAGCCTTATGACAGTTAGTTGCCTGTCACTGGCATTCAACGGTCATTGGGAAGCACTTACTCAGAGTCAAATGTATACTTGAAACCCTGCAGGGAGGAAATGAATGAGAGGGATATGGTTTGGTATAAAAAATGGCAAGCAGAGGACGAGTTAAGCATCCACCAACACATTTCTTACACCATTTTTCACTCTAAATCCCCTCATCCCAAAATGGGTTTACTTTTTATTTTGTTTTTTTAAATGCATTGTGACACTGTTAAATACTTGTAAATCCTATCCAGTATATTTCTTCATGGAGACATATCTCTGATTATCAGGAGCATTGTACAGCTTGCTTAATGTGTTTATGGTGTGTGTGTGGGCTAACTTTTAACATTCCAGATGTTGTTGGACTACAGCTCCCATCATCCCTACCAGTTGCTGATGCTTCCTGGGACTGATGGAGTTAGAATCTAAGAATAGCTGGAGGGCTAGGTGGCTAACCACCCCTTCTTTATGGAGACCATGAACATTTGCTTCAATGTTAAGACTGTTTTTTATATTTTAATATTAGTTTCATTATTGTTCATTGTTATGTTTGCTTGGTTTTTTTGTATGTTGCTTTCAGTGCAGACTGTTGTACAAAAGTACAAAAGTGAATATATATGAAATAAATAATAATAATGCATAATAATACATGCTGTACAGCTTCTAAACTTTGTTTTGAAATATAGTTTTTAAAGCAATCATTGAAATGTATCTAAATAGCATTTTCCTTATGTGAACCAAGAATAACTGATGCAGTATTGGCAATTGCCATTTCTGTTACTCCCATCTGGCAGTAAATAGGAGGAGTTTAACTAGGTGCCTCCCATATTGGAGACCTAAACCTGTGCAGACAACAGGCCATGTAGAGTCATCAAACTGGGGTGGGGGAGGAAGATCAGGTTCTGTTCAGAAGATACAATCAATGCATGGAGGTTGGGAGCAGGATCAGCATGTGCAGGCTTGTCCCTCCCCCACACCTCTTGCATGATTCTATGTAATCTGCTCAGGATATCAGTTTGTGGTGCAGGATCCACTGCCAATACTTTAGGTGCCTCTCTACAGAAGGTAATACTGCTATTTAATTGCTATAGAGTAAATAATTGCTGTAGAGAAAAAATGCCAAGAATATATAAAAATTAAGGGATTGAATTAAGAGACAAAACCAAAGAAGTAAGTTTGGAGAGAGCAAAGGGAATACATTTTTTTAAGTAGACAGTTTTGAAGATGACAGTAAGGTACTGAAAACGATGCAAAAGCATTAACAGTTCAATCACTGTATTGAAGTCCTACTTATTCTCAATCTTGGCAAGCCTCTCATTGAAGCAAGTATAATCCTAATTTTTATACCTTTACTTTGGCACACTAAATTCTTGCTGTTTCAGGACTTGGGTATGGGGTTTCAAAGGTAAAATTTCCCTAATTTTCATTGAGCATCAGCGAGAGGTATATAAAATTATCAAACATATCAGAATAAATCTTCATGAAGGAAAAACATAGTTTTCAGTACCTTACTGTTATCTTCAAAACTGTCTACTGAAAAAATGGTTTTTGCAAAGATAAGTCCTGCCTTACCCACCTCTTAGAGTTGTTTGACACTCTCAAAACACATTCATAGGTGCAATCTAACAGACATTGCCTATTTGGACTTTCAAAAACTTTGGGACAAAAATCCCATCAAAGGCTCCTGAGCAAACTTAGCAGTTGTGGGATAAGAGAATGGGTCCTTAATAGGAACAGTAACTGGTAAAGAATAGGAAAAAGAGAATAAGTAGATAGTTCTCAGAAAGAAAGGATGTAAAGAGTGAGGTCCCGAATAGCCTTTTTAACATGTTCATAAATGATTTGGAGTTAGGAATGAGCAGTGAGGTGGCCAAGTTTATTTTATTGTTTATTTATTTATTGCATTTATATATCGCCCCATAGCCGAAGCTCTCTGGGTGGTTTACAACAATTAAAAACATTAAAAACAAATATACAAATTTAAAAAACACATTTTTTAAAAAAGCAATTTAAAAACACATGCTAAAATGCTTGGGAGAAGAGGAAAGTCTTGACCTGGCGCCAAAAAGTTAACAGTGTTGATGCCAGGCGCACCTTGTCAGGGAAATCATTCCATAATTTCGGGGCCACCACTGAGAAGGCCCTCTCCCTTGTTGCCAGACTCCCAGCTTCCCTCCGAGTAGGCACCCGGAGGAGGGCCTTGGATATTGAGCGTAGTGTATGGGTGGGTTTGTGTCGGGAGAGGTGTTCCATCAAGTACTGTGGTCACAAGCTGTGTAAGGCTTTATAGGTTAAATGGAGCAAAAGTTGTTGACATCCAAAATAGCAGGAAAAAGGGGGAGAAAAACCAGGATGTCAAGAGGCAAATGTGGGTGAATCAAAGTCTGAAGATTTATTGTAAAAATATTTTTAAAAGATATGCCCAACGCGTTTCAGCTGGAAAAACTCCTGCCTTCATCATGAGTTTTCATCAAAGTTCTTTATTGTTTATGCATTGTTCTAATTAGCAACTTGTGCAAATCGTTGTACGTGATCTGACTTTCCTCATTATTTGCCCCTGATGAAGGCAGCTTCCCAAGGTGTTTTTACCATAACGAAATCTTTTTAAAATAAATGCAGGCTATGTTTAGGGGTGTATCATGTAGAAGCTTGCTGAAGACATATGCTTCAGAAATGAGCATATTATGTGTGTTCCTATACACACAGAAAGGCATGGACTCTAGCACAGTAAATGCATGTCTGACTGAAGCTGTCTTTGCATTATATAAAGTCCCAGAGCAGTATTCTACTAATGTGTCCCGTCAGCTCAAGGATTACTGCTAGCGCAGTGAGACTTTCCGCCTCTCCTCTTCCTGTGAACACCCCATGCCCTCCCAAATCTGCTTTGGGGGCTTGGGAGAAGCCTTAGAACAGATTGGAGGGGGCACGGGCGGAGGGGGAAAAGTTCCATTGTGCAAGCAGAAATCCCTGCATTGATGAAACTGCTTACGTAGAGCTACGTTGAAGGCAACCCCTATGAATCCATATATGCCTCAGCCAGCATGTAACGCCATAAACTGACAATTTCACCCACAGAACCATTGAAATGGTTGATTACACAGAAAGGCTGAAAAGTTGGGGCTGAAAACAGATTTATGTGATTCAGTTTGTTTATGGAAAGCAAGTTTCATAAAAATAAACCAGAGAAGCACATCCATGATTAGATTGTAACAAATTGCAAAGATATTCATGCTTTTAAATAACTCTGTCTCTTTTTTATTACTGGAACATTTCTTTCTATGCTTTAATAAAACAATGCAGTTTCTTTCTTCCAGATAATGCATGTGGCTATGATCCACATAAACAAATGCTTTCATCCACATTACTAGCTTCCTGAAAATCATGGTTTGCACCCAGAAGCCATCCTGGAGAATATGAAATCCCCTTCCCATCCTTTTTCCCTCTCTAGAGCAAATTCGCTCCTCTGTCTCTGCTTTAACTATGGTTTAGTGTTACATCTGCATCAGCAGTAACCTTGGTTAATGCTAATTGGATTTCCTGTTCAGGATTGCAAACATACTTCATATCCTGTTTTCAAATGCTGTAGGACCTGGTTACAGTTAATATGGTTAGCACTGGTGCATTGCATCTGCATTGGCACATATATTGAAAGTTTTTATTTTCTTAGCATTGCAGATGTTTTCAGAGCAGAGTTGAAGCACAGTAGCACAAATACAGCCTCCCTATGACCCTTTGGATCCTAGTTTGTCTTTGGAAAGACTGAAGTCTGGCTGACTTTTTCAAATTCATGTGCCCATAAATTAACATCTGGTCAGATTCCCCTCCTCAGAAGTACAGAACACATTGTTATCTTGAACGTTAATATCTTCTTTTATTCTCTTTTAACATTTTGGAAACTTCAGCGTTTGCTTTCGGTTGGTTTGGATTCAAAAAATACAATCTGTGTGTGGGACTGGAGAAAAGGAAAAATGTTATCTATGGCTCCTGGTCATACAGACAGGGTAGGTATAATTAAAAACAAATCAGGAGTGCACATGGAATTTTGAGTTGTTAAAACTTATGTATGTAGTTTAGGAAACTGTTTTCTCGATATTTCTGTGTATGCTGATTAGAACGTATTTTATTGACTATGTTAGAATACAGTTTTTAAAAACTGAGACAGAAAAACGAGTTTGTAGCTCAAAATACATTGGTATTCTTGGAATAAAGTAAATATGAAACACCTTGTTATTTCATCACAGGATTTTTGCATTATGTTTTTTTTATTTGTTGTAAACCACTTTGATATTTTTTAAAAATGAAATAAAAAGGTAAAGGTGTCCCCGCATTTGTAGTGCGAGTCGTTTCCGACTCTTAGGGTGATGTCTTGCGATGTTTACTAGGCAGACCATATATATGGGGTGGGATTGCCAGTTCCGTCCCCGGCCTTTCTTTACCCCCCAGCATATGCCAGGTACTCATTTTACCGACCATGGATGGATGGAAGGCTGAGTGGACCTCGACAGATTCGACTTCCTCCTTTCGTTGGAATCAAACTCCAGCCGTGAGCAGAGCTTCGGCTGCGTTACCGCCGCTTACCACTCTGTGCCACGGAGGATCTTCAAAAATGAAATAGCAGTATACAAATACATTTATAAATAAATAAATTGTTTTCTTTTAGCCCTTCTTCATCTGTTTTTCTTTTTGAAAAATATACATTTTCCCGGTTTGGAAGAACATCCCCAATTCTCTAAATAATAGATTAGCAATCCGGGAATGAGCATCAGGCTTGCGCAGGGATCCCTTCCTCTTCTCTTCATCAGCATCCCAATCCTGCTTTCATGTTGGTTTTGTAACAAGGATCTTAACTCGCATTTAAACTGATTATTCACCTCTAGTCTTGCAGATTTAAGAGCATAAGAAATGCCTTGCTAGATCAGACCAAAGTCTATTTAATCCAGCATTCTGTTTCCAGTAGTAGTCAGCCAGATCTCCGAGTACTCACAATGAAATTGTGAAGGTGAAAGCCCTAGCATCTGGTATTAAGAAGTATACAACCCACTGTACATGAGATTCCATATATTCACATGGCTGAATTAATCCTCCTAGATGTACTTAATTTTTATTATTTGGCTGGGGCTAAAAACATCTCTTGGGAGAGTAGCCCAGTTGATTCTAGTGGAATTTATTTGCAAGCATGCTTAGATACTCATGCATAGTATATTTATTGAAAAATTCCCTTGAAGTTAATGTAACTTCAGGTTGAGGTGTCATACTGAGATCCTCAAACCATTTCCTGATTGGTCCTTCTTAATCTTCGTCATAGCCTCACAGGGAAGCAGTCAACATTTAGCTTCTCCTGCTTATTTTGAGGATATGTAGAATATTGCTTTGACTGTTTTGTTTTAGCTATGGCAGTGTAACTAAGGCTAGTGCAGCTGTTATGTCTGGAAACCAGGGTAGGACTAACACATCTCTGTTGGTACCATGTGAATACCACTGCACAGTTATAGTCTTGAGCTTGTGTGGGAACAGGCCCTATCCCTTATGTGAGACTCTACTGCCTATTTTATAAGCTGCTGTGCCTTAAGTCTTTGATCCTGAAATTTCTTTATTTGTTTATTAAATTTATATCCCACCCTTCCTCCCAGTAGGAGCCCAGGGAGGCAAACAAACTCTAAAACCTCATAGGAACAGACATTAAAATATATTAAAACAAAACATCTTTAAAAACATATTAAAATAAAACATCTTTAAAGACATATTAAAACAAAACATCTTTAAAAACACTTAAAATCTTAAGAAGCAATTCCAACACAGATGCAGATTGGGATAAGGTCTCTACTTTCAGTAGTCAGTTACTTCTATTCAATTATGTTTAAAGAACTAGTATTGTGAAGTAAGTTTGTCAATTATCATTACATTTATGTCTCACTGTTCCTCCAAAGAGCTCAAGGTGATGTACATGGTTCTCCCCCATTTCATCTTTCTAACAGGTACGTTAGGCTGTGAGGTAGGTTAAGTTGAGAGATAGAAAGAGAGAGACTGACTGCCCCAAGACTATGCAGTGAGTTTCATGGCAGAGTCAGAATTTGAATTAGGACCATGTCATATCTTACTGGGCACAGAAGCAATGGGGATAACTCAAGAGACAATTATTAAGTTGGACAGTGAAAAAAGCAGATAAGAGAAAAATAAATTCATTTGAAATGTGGTGTTGGAGGAGAGCTTTGTGAATACCATGGACTGTGAAAAAGACAAATAATTGGGTGTTAGAACAAATTAAACCAGAACTGTCACTAGAAGCTAAAATGATGAAACTGAGGTTATCATACTTTGGACACATCATGAGAAGACATGATTCACTAGAAAAGACAATGCTGGGAAAAACAGAAGGGAGTAGAAAAAGAGGAAGGCCAAACAAGAGATGGATTCATTCCATCAAGGAAGCCACAGACCTGAACTTACAAGATCTGAACAGGGTGGTTCATGACAGATGCTCTTGGAGGTCACTGATTCATAGGGTCGCTATAAGTTGTAATCGACTTGAAGGCACATAACAACAACATGACTAATCATTAAACAATATATGATTAACTTAAAATGATCAGTTACAGTTGAAAATCATGTAAAAGCTTTAAAATTGTACAGGTTTTTGGAAACCTATGATGAAATTAGATATGTGCATATAATTCCATTTTGTTTCAATGCTAAGAAGACATTTGTAAAAATCAAGCTTCTTTGTATTAAGAGCTACAGTGTCAAACCTTATATCTACTATGCTACTTTGAGTAGTCATCAGGAATATACTTTACATTGCCTACAAATATTCCTGATGGGTATAACCAACAAACTAGTTCTGTTAATGCAAGGGTTTCTGTTTGTGCAACAGATCTCCCCTCTCCTCTCCCTGTGCTCCCCATTGCCCTCCCTAAATCTGCTCCAGAGGGTTTAGGGAACCACCTAACTAGATTTAGGAGGCATGTGGGGAAAGCAAAGGCATAGGAAGTTCCGTTGCAAGCTAGAAGTACTTGCGCTAATGGAATTCCCTCGTCGGATACTGCCTGATGTTTTTAAAATCCATCTGGGAATATTTTACCAAGCAAAACATATTTCAAGGGAAGCTTTTTGTTGTTCTTAGGTTGCTAGATGCTGTGTTTTGTCATTTTCATGCAAATTATCACCTTTCTGTGTTCACTGATATTTTCAGATTAATTGAAAGACATTTTCAAAACATGCTTTGATTTTTCTCTTCACTCCTCCTTGTAGATATTTGATATTTCCTGGGATTTGTACCAACCAAACAAACTTGTCAGCTGTGGTGTAAAACACATTAAGGTAACATGTTTTGATATCTTTTTATGTTTTTTTAAAAATAATTTTAACAAAACTTGTAAGTTGAATAGCAATTTTAGTTAGCAATTATTAGCTCATTAACATGTCAGTCTATAATTTCCAGATACTATTATGTGCACTGAAGCTTCCCAATAAATACTTTTAATTCTTGCCAGTGGTATGGGTTTTTCAGAAAATGCTCCTATGCAAATTACAGTAATTTGCATAGGAACATTTTCTGATGCTCAAAAGAATGATCTAATTTAGCATATTTATTATACTTCTATTTAGTAAACAAAGCTAAAACTTTGAAACTGCCAAGTTTGTCTAATATTGTATTTGCATCCATTCATTGTTAGTAATGAACTTATGAAATGAAAAAAATTCCACAGAAAAATTAAGTGCTGGAAAATGTTCTGACCTACATCATTGCTTGTTGTTGATTTATATTGATCTCATCTGATCTTGGAAGCTAAGCAGGGTTAGGCCTGGTTAGTACTTGGATAGGAGACTTCCTTGGAATACCAGGTGCCGTAGGCTTAGAGGAAGGCATTGGTAAACCACCTTTGAATACTTCTTACCATGAAAACCCTATGAATATATCCAAAGGATTCATAGGGTTGCCATAAATCGTAATCGACTTGAAGGCATATAACAACAAGTCCTCCCGGTTTTACAATGGAAAAAGCAAGGCATTGAATACAGCATATACTGGTGTCATTTCTCATCATATCTGGAAAAAAAATCTTCTCATACAACTCATGGCCCATTATTTCACCAATTATACCAAAAAGCTACTGACTAAATGGTGGAAGAACTACATGGATGCTATAATTTCCCAGAACTACTTTTAAACTACTTTTACCTCTAACAATAGTGTATGGATTATGCTACCAGATGGGGACCTAGCCCAAGTGGAGAGTGTGTGTACTAGGGACAACTTAAGGTTCTAGCAAGGCAAGAAAAAGAAAGTCAAGCAAGCCCTAGTCCACTTTCCAGTAGGCACAGTCAAGCAAAATAGATGCCAGGTTCCAGTGAGGTAAAGTCCATGCAAAGCAGATAGCACCCTGGATAGCTCTGTATGAAGCTCAGACTGGAGAGCCATGCAGATATGCTCATATGTTTCTTCAGCAACAAGTGAAGTGGAATGAAATTCCAGGGCAGGCTTATATGGGGGGGATGCCATTCCTGAGGGATTCTGGCCCATGTCATTTAGGTACTTAAAAGACCAAAGCCAGGACTTTGAACTGAGCCTAGAAGCAAAGTGATAGCCATTGAAAATGGTGGAGGGTAGATGGAGTAAGATCTGAATGGGCAACTCCCATTGCAGCAGTCTTCTTTACTAACTGAAGTTTTCAGACTGTTTCCAAGGGCATCATCATCTAAAGAGCATTACAGCAATCTAAGAAGGAAATGATAAGAACTTGAATGACGAGGTGAGTCTGAATTCACTAGAAAAAGTGCAAGGCAGATGTACAGGGTAGAATTGGGATATTCTTGGCCAGTGCTGTCACCTGGCATCTAGTTCCAAGTCTGTATCCAGGAGTACTCCCAGTGAAATTATTGTGGGGATGGGGTTTGCTGCCTAGTTCTGATCCACTTGGATTCCAAGAGTCCGTCTTTCCATCCTGATCTTCCCTTTTTTTGTTGTTCCCATTTGCTTTTGCACTTGCCGATCCGCTGATATTTTTTAGCGAAAAAAATAGCGTAATTTTTAACAAAAATGCTTATGAAAATGCTTATGATGTTCCACATGCTTTTTCCTATTTACATACCAAGTCTGTTTCTTGCCTCTGGCTACCTGATGTGCTGCTTAATGATACTTCCCCTTCGCTATTCTTGTTGGTTTGCAGTACTTTTGATTTTTATGGTTGAAAAGTTGACAACCACTGCTTATTTTTATTTTTTCTGCTAAATTTTAATCGTTCTTAAAAAAGTACATTTTTTTATCCAATGAATGTGAAAAATTAGGGATTAGTTTTTTCTTCTCCTGCCTGCTTGCTGCATTGATTTTTGTGTCATCAACAACTCACTGTCAATTTTGTAAGAGCAACAATGTTGACAGACCACCCACACAATGCACACACACACGCACGAACGCATCTTAAGTGTGGGCCACTGTCCCTTCCTCGACATTATTCACACTAAAAGTTCAGCACAAGCTGCTGCAATTTAGTCATTTTTAATGTGTTAAAAATTATGATTATAAAAAAAGACATTGTGAGACGAGATTCAAGCTGCTGCAATTGACAGGCAGAAATGTGCATTATATTTCTAGCCAAATCTGGTGTACTCTCTGGCTCTGGACTCTGGAGTTCCTTCTCGCCAGTAGTAAGACATTTTGAAATGTAATTAATTTCGAAGTTTTAACCTGGGAGGGGTGAACATTTTATTTTTTATTCTTTTATTACTAGTTACTATTACTGTTCCTGTGTTAGGTGAGGTTAGGCTTATATTGCCATTAATGCTGCTTATGTGAACCTTACATAACTAAGCTGTGTCTCTCTCTCCAATCCACTCTACCACCTTGTGAAACAAAGGATGCTTCCTCAACAACAACACAGTTGACTTAATTGACACAGTCACACACACACACAAATTCCACCCCCCCACTCCACTCCCCATTTCAACAAAAGTCATCCACTGTTTCCCATTTTTTTTAGTTTTAGCTGTGTGGTTGCGGTATGATCACTCTCCTTTCTTTACTTTGTAGAGAAATTTATGTTGAATTTTCAGACTCATTATCTGTCAATCATGCATCATTACCTGGGGGCCATGATGTCTGCCTGTCTGCATATGGCCAACGCGAAGCTAATTATTAATATCTGAACTAACACACCTAGTACAGTCCATATAGTCACACACATGCATGCATATATGCGGGCACAAAAGCAAATATAGCAATGGAATCAAGTTGTAATTAGCAATGGATTTGGAAGAAAACACTGCAGTACAAATAAGCATTGTCATCCCTCCTCTGGCAGCAGCATTCAGAGGCTTATTTATATAACTTATAAGAGGAAGCCAAACAAATATGCTGAGAATTGAGTAGTGAATTAAGTGAGTCCCTCCAGTTGCATTCAGAAAGTAGTGCCCTTCACTGAATTACAGTGAAACATAATTATTTTTATAATTGGCATAATGGGCAGACATGACCAACTCATATAGTAATAGTAAGGAAGGAAGGAGAAGCAATTTTTTCATGTATGTGTAAAATAGCATCAGGCCGAGTGATCTAAATGCTGGGGAGCTCGTGGAAGGGGGACTGGTGGAGGAGGGGCCGGCAGAAAGCTCCGCAGGATCCTCCTCATGCTCAGGAGCCACTGGCCTGGCTGAATGCCAGCTCGGAAGCATCAGTTCCGACAAACAGGCCTCCCAGGGAGCAAGTGCTCCCCATAGGCCACAATGGACATTTATTAAAATAATTGTACTGCGCCACTGGAGTTTGCGGAGGGATCAAGGCCCAGGGGAGGATTCTGAATGTGAAGACGATCTTGTGTAAGTCCCCCTGCACCTTCTTCCCCACTATGTCCCCAGAACACCCCATTTTTGGGGCTTCCACTGGCTTTCGTTGGCCCTCCATCCGCCAGGCTGTCTGTCTCTGGTGGACCCTCAGCGATGCCAGCAGGCTCCTGGCGGTGCCACGGCTCAGCCAAGATGGAGGGCCAGCACAGCTGGGAGAGCCGGCACCACTGGGAATCCTCAGGATCCAATTCCCCCCAGCCCGCCAGAAAAGTGGTTTGGATTGCACTCTAAATAAGTCAGTGTGAGAGAGAAACTGCTGCAATTGACAGATGGTTTGTTGTAATAAAATGATGCTACTTCACCTCCATCCGCCAGTGCAATTCACACATTCTGCAATTTAAGGTCCTCCACAGAACAGCAGAGTGCTGTATCCATGATGTTGTTGCCACTTAGAAGAAAAACGTACGTAGTCTTTCATAGATGAAAATGAAAAAAAATTTCATTGCATTGAAACATCATTTGGTAGATTGAGAAAACTGCATTTTCTTCTGCAATTTAATTTGATAATGAATAATGACTGAAATGATTACTTAACCTAAACGTTATTTAAGGAACAGAAGAATTAGAGAACAGACGAAGAAAAAAAATTAACATGAATGTTGATGGCCATTTCTGAGAATTAACAAAACTAAGAGAAAATTGGAGGATGTTAATGGATGTAAATGGCAATCATTATCTCCTGAATGGAAATGGACTGCCTTCAAGTCGATCCCGACTTATGGCGACCCTATGAATAGGGTTTTCATGGTAAGCGATATTCAGAGGTGGTTTACCATTGCCTTCCTCTGAGGCTGAGAGGCAGTGACTGGCCCAAGGTCACCCAGTGAGCTTCATGGCTATGTGGGGATTCAAACCCTGGTCTCCCAGGTCGTAGTCCAACACTCTAACCATTATGCCACACAGCTGTTAAGAATGCATCAGCTTAGAGGACAGCCAGTTACGAACATAATAATGTAAAATTCGGAGTAGATTTTTTTTTCTCAAGTGCCGATGACAGCCGTGACCTGCCGCAAGAAATCAGTGCCAGTCTGAAAAAGATAGTGGACTGTCGGATTGAGTTGAAATCCCATACTAAGATGGATTTAGCAGATATTCTCCCCCATTCCTAAACTGTTGCAACCCCAACTAGAACAGGCCAAATCCTAAACCGAGACCCATCAGAACCCCCAAGCAATACTACTTTCATATTTTCTGAATTAAGGTTCAGTTTGGTTCATCCTGGCTAAAACTTCTTACAGGCACTGACTTTGATCTTCCATTGCCTCCCCAGGATTGGTGGATGGAAATGAAAAGGAAGGCTTAGTGTCATTTGTGTACTAATTACAACCTATCACAAATCTCTGGATAACTTCTCCTAGTGACTTCATGTAGATGTTAAAACATGTGGGAGACAAGATGTAGCCGTGCAGCACCCCATAAGCCAGCAGTGGGAAATTTCTGGCCTGCAGGCTTAATTAGGCTTGGTAAGGGTCCTAATTTGGCCCGCAAGGCCATTTTCCTTAAACCGTTCCCACCTGCCCCCAACCTGACTTCATACATGATGTCACATGCGGGGCAGGTAAAAACACGGTTGTGAAGGAACAATTGGGAGCATAAAATGTACCCCTGGTTGTTCCCTGGCAAGAAGGGCTCACATTGCTGATCATCTGACTGGCACTGACAGTGAGCCCCTTTGAAGTTCTTCGTTTGCAGGCATGGTTTGGATTGAAACCATGTCTACAAACAGACATTTTCTATCTGCACACTAGCTTTGCAGACAGCTTTGCTGGTCTGCAGAGGAAAAATGTCCAGATTGAATTTAAACCTTGCCTACAAATGGATAAAGCAGGGTTCACTGTTAGTGGCAATTAGCAGATTGGTGCTGAAAGCAAGCACATTTGATTGACAGATGAGTGGCCCCCTCATGTGTTAAAATGGTCCATGGTGGTGTTACAAATTACCAAACAGGTGGTTAGGGCAGGTAAGGATCTGGCATGTTGGCTGGAAAAGGTTCCCCACCCCTGCCATAAGCCAAATCCACAGGGTACAGCTGCAGTGTCACTTTGTAGGTAGGACTGGAGCCACCTCAACACTTGTTTTATAACAAAGATAAGGTGTGTAACAGTGCTAAAGATATGTCATGGCAAATGGAGTAGGCTATTGCTGATTGGTAAGAGAAGGCAGCCCATTTCCAGGACATGATACTTCATGAGATCTCATCTTCCAACCTGTTATGTTTGAAGAACACAAAGTGATTGTCTTGTCAGGTACTAGGCAGTCTTGTATTTGAGACTTGTGGCAGTAATGAACTTCACTGTCCTAGTTAGGGTGATCTGCTAGTCACATCCCAAGCTGATTGTCAGAAAATCACTGTGTTGTTGGGATAGTATAGTATAGAATCCCGTGTTTTTCCCTTTGTATGCAAGTTGCCTCCTTCAGGCAATCCAGATGGTACTGGCCGTCACTGGAGAAGCAATTGCCACTGCTTATTTTCTAGGCTGGTGTTAATGTGGGAATTTCTAATGGTAAGTTCAGCTTCAAATATCTGTCTGTTCCATGAAATCTAATAAAAACAGAGTTCTCTGGTAGTGGTAACTCAGTGCTGAATTTCCTTCAGGATGAATTGAATTTAGAATGGGTGACTTAAACAATGTTTTAATCCACAGATAGTATGCATCCTCTTCCCCACAGCAGGCTATTTTTGGTTTTGTATGTTTAATTTTTTTCTTGAGGCACATATCAATAGTCTTTAATAGATTTTTTGTTGATAATGACAGCATAACACAATAGCAAGGGTTCAAATTAATCCCTAGAGAAATTGATCCTACAATTCTCTTTATAACAAACTATATGTGGCAAGGCCGTCCTTTATTTACTGCTCACAGCTAACTACTCTCCATACTTAATGTAACAAGAGAAGGTGTAGCCAATTGCCCTATAAAGCATGCATCTATTATACCAATAAACTATGAAGTTCACTGGATGACCTTGGGAAATCATTAATTCTCATTTCTGAGCAAGAAAAAGGCAGATTTAGATCAAGTTTTCAATTGATACTACTACATATATTTTCTAAACAAAGGTGCAAATCTGATCAGTAAACCATGATAATTTACAACTAAATAGATAGTTATTTACACTATGTAGGAGGGGATACTTTGTATATTTTTTAAAAGATAACCTAATTTTTACTAACCATAGAACATGTTACAAAATATACTGATTAATAGATAATTTTGCTGGTTTCCTGCATTATTCAGATTATTTAATATTAATCAAGTTATTTAAGAATTCATTCAGCATCTATGCAATCTACTTACCCTTCCTATGTCATTGAAAGGTCTAACCGGCTTCTCAGACGGTCGTACTGTATTTAAATATTTTTTTGTTGGTGGTCTTCATGTTTTTAGCAATGTGCTTCTTAAATTCATTTTTTAGAATGCCTTATTGTCTGCTTGCATTTCTTATGCCAAAGTTTGTGTTCCTTTTTGTTCCCATTTTGGACAAGACTTCCATTTTTTGAATGAAGCTTTCTTATTGCTAATAGCATCTTTGACTCTGCTAGTTAACCATACTGGCTTCTTTTTGGCCCTGGTGGTACCATCATAAAACTTTGAATTTTAGTTGTTTCTACTTCTCCAGTGGGCACCAGGACACCCCGAAGTGGGTATTGTCTTCCTCTCCTGTTGCTTGAGGCAGGAAAGAGTTAATACTCCAAAGAACTCTCACCATAGCCCCTCCCATGGAGTGACAGTTTGTTTTCCTGCCTGGCTTGAGCAGTACTGTTTTCGCCTTGGTCTTCAGTCTGGCTAGCTTATATCCTTACTTAGAATCCCAAATCTTTACCTACTGTTGTTGATTTGTTGTGTCTGAATTTCTTTCTGAATGGTTTGTATTTGAGTGTCATTTACAGTTTTTTCCAAATGAATTGTGTGTGTGTCTGAGAGACTGTTAAGTGTCTGTTATGTCCATTGGTCAATTTATTATATTGTTAAATTGATTGCTCTCAGCACTTGATACCCTGAATTAATTACCTAGATAATTAGATGAGGTGTTCAAATTAATTTCATTTTATCTAATGAATTCTATGTATTGATTCAACTGACAAAGAATTTTCTAAAAGGAAAACAAACAAAAACCTTCTAGTAGCGAAATTTGTAAAGAGCACTCCAAAAAATAAAATCAGTACAGAAAGCGGCAAAAGCTGTTGATGCAGTAGAACCTTCAGCCTGTGCAGAGAAAAAGATGTTGGTTCAAAACACAAGGATCATCATCATCATCATCATCATCATTATTATTATTATTATTATTATTATTATTATTATTATTATTATTATTATTATTATTATTATTATTATTATTAAATTTATTTATACCCCGCCTTTTGGCCAAAGGCCCTCAAGGCGGCTTACAAAGAAAAATAAACACTATAAAAATACATCGATAAAAGCAATACAATTTACAAAATTTAAACTAAATAACAAATAACATTATTAAGAAACACAAATGTCCAAGAAAATTTTTGAACAAATGAATTTAAAATGGATCACTCTCTGTCTTTGCCAGCACACAATATTCCATGCTTAGAGTCTCTCTCAGACACAGTTTGTTCTGTTCTAGTCCCAGCAGACTGTTGGGATTGGACCCCATTTTTGAGACTTCCGTTTCTAAGCCAAACTCAGTCATCGGATGCAAGCCGAAAGGAGGCAGCTACTTGGGGATGGTAATGCACTTGGTGTTGACGCTCTGGGTGGTGATGGCCTTCTCCAGCTCGTCCAGCTGCCCAGTCTTGAGCTTCTTCACCAGGCTCTTGACCGCCTTCTTGCACCACTTCTCCTCACCTTTCTTCCAGCCGAGCAGCCGCTTGACGATGGGTGGTGTGAAGGGCAGGATGGACAACATGGCCACGGTGGGGAGGAGGAGAAGTCCAGAAGCGAGCCTGGGGAAGGACTACCAGCGGCAGTGGTGAGCACTGCCAACTTCCCTCGCGTCTCCAAGAACTTCGCAGCGGCCCCAGGCAGGCCCATCCCACTCCAGCGAGCTCTGGGCAGCGAGGTGAAGGCACGAAGGCGGCGCGTGTCGGGGCGCATTGGGGTTGTGGGTGGAAGAGGTGGCTGCTGCTAGCCTTGGCCCGGGAACAAAGCCAAGGATCATAACAAAGTGTCTACAAAGCACTCGAAAAGATTAAAGTCATGGCACAAAGTGGAGTGGTTGGTGTGGTAGTACCTTCAGCCCGCTCAGGCAAGATGACTGTTAAAATGACAAGCTGCAGCAGCACGCATTGGAGGCAGCCGCCATTTTGACCAACAGCAAATAGCCTCACAGTCAGCGCGTGGCCCATTCACTCTAGCGGTAGCACAGAGAGAGGCCAGTAATCAGCAGCAAAGCGCTTTAAACCCTGCAAACAATGCGGTAGCAGAGCAATCGGGGAGGGGAAAGGCTACCAAAATTAAAGAGAAAAATAAAGACACAATTTTACCAACAGCGCTAATAGAGTGCAGAAGGCTGCCATTTGGGCAACAGAAAACAGCCTCACAGGCAGTGGGTGGCCTTTTCTGCTCAAATTTAGAGGAAGAAGAGTACACTGGGTTTAACACCCAGCAGTCTGAACTTCCACAGACCTGTTTAGATACGGTGCCGTTGCATAATTCTGCCACCTCTGGTCAAAAACAGCAGCAACAACATAAAGATTCAACACACAGTTAATTTGATCTCTGCTGCCATCTCTGTTTTCAATCAGGAAATTCAGCAGGTGGAATCTTTCCATTTAGGTTCTGCTGCATTACATCACATTAGAAGAGCTCTGATGGATGACATTTCTACAGAACTAGCTGCATTTTGCCAATCTTTTCAAGGAGCACCAGCACAAATGCAGCAAGTTACACAATCACACCCTGCATCAGTGAATAATCAATTACCTTCCAATACGTTAAAGCACAATGTTCATTTGAGTCAGACAGACAATACTGTTAATGAGCAGCAGGGACAACAGAGAACATGTGACAGTGCTTCACTAGACCCACATGATGTAGAGGTAGAGCAATGAGGCTGATGGTATAGAGGTTTGGCAGACAAACCACTGAGATGCAAAAGAATGTGTATGATGATTCAGTTGTCTCTCTGGAGAAGGAGGATATAGATGGTTCACAGGTGCAAGAGCAATCCACCATGAGGCTTTTTCATAAAAGATGGCAAAGTCAACTCTTGATGTCTAAGGAATTGTAAATTAACTATTTGGTCTGACTAATCCTCCTGCATTCCTTCAATAGTCTTATGTAGTCCCGTGGAGGGTGCAACATCCACCCCCATCTAAGGGGCAATGATTGGGCAGCAACTAATGGCAACTACAAGGACAGCTGAGTTGCTGGAGACCAGGAAGACACGCTATATGAGGCAAACATGGCCTGGATGCTCTGGTCAGTTGAAGTACACTAATTCAGCTTGGCAAACTGCAATCAAGCATGTAGCTGAGGTTCTGTCAAATATGCAGCACCCACCTCAAATGCAAGTACTAGGGGCTGCTTCATGTGTGTTATCGGCACAAGCAATAGAAAAAGACACTTCATTAAAAACAAAACAAAACTGTGGTCTCCACAAAGAAATCTCAGGGGCTATATTTTATTTATTTATTATTTGATTTATATCCTGCCCTTCCTCCCAGCAGGAGCCCAGGGCGGCAAACAGAAATGCTAAAAACACTTTAAAACATCATATATGTGCTAATTGCCTACATTCAGATCAACTGAGCAGGACGCTTAGTCCATGTGGTTATCTGATCTGCGTCTGTTTTTGCAGCAGATAAGAGTAGTTTGGCTGGAAGATAAATCTCTCATTTGCTGAGATATGGTGGCTCAAGTGCACTCAACAGCACCATATAGTGGCACAGTGGGTGCACTGCATTCCACTTCAGATGAGGAAGGTGTTAAGTTCCCAGACTTGCATGCATTTCCAAGCGGGGGGGGGGCAGAGTTCAGGATGACACCACAGGTTGCTAGACAGCCAGATGCTGCTATGAACACTGATTCCCTTGATCCTCAGGTGATGCCAGATATTGAGGAGGGGGAAGGAAGTAATTTCCTGGTACAGATTAAAAATAAAGTATCTCACACGCTGTTAAGGATGAACATTTTATTCATTTGTTTTGTAGAATGTTAGCAGCATTGGATCATCCTGACATACCAACTGATCCAAAGCACAGAGGTTCCAAAAGAATCTAGTACTAATCACAAGGTGATTCTAGTCCAGCTCCTAAGACTTAGATCGAATGGGAAGCACTTCTTCAGACTAAAAGACTAATGGTTTTGGCAAATAAATACTACTTTCCAGACCCAGAGTTTATAAATAAACTCTGACTTCTAGCAATTAATTTGCCAGTGGTTACTTTAGTGTCCAAACCTCATCTACCAATAGCACAACCATTGGACACGACTGTTAGAAGAATAGCTTAGGTGCATGAAGTGCATCCTACTGCTCAGTAACAGGTATCAATTCTGCTTTAAGGCTCATGCTATTCCACAGCAACATCTTACTAACCATTCCACTACATTGCCACAGTTGCCAAGTACTGTGTATGGACCAATTTGGGCACTTCCACACCAGGAGGTGAAGAGTTTACTGGGTTTCAGCCTCCCCATTCAGTAATCAGAAGCTGCAGTCAGCCTTTCAAAGGCAGAGAGCTGTCACTGCACTCTATTGTAATGTAATAGTTTCCATAATGTCCCATACTGGGCAGTCCACTTCTTTATTTGCTGACTCAGTATAACGTTAGATCAGTTGGGGTTAGATGTGGTGTGCTCTGAATGTAGAAAGAAGTGGAGAAATGGTCTCTAATAAATCATGGCCTACGCCTGTTTTTAAAACCGCAACAGTCAGAAACTGGTCAGGTCACAGTAGCATATAAATTTTTTCTTGTTTGACAGACTGCCTTGATGGTCATTATTGGCTCCCTGAACCTTGAGTCCCTCGACAAGATGAAAATAAAATGAAAATGATAATGATGATGATGATAGTAGTAACAACATATAATAAGGGGATGCCACTCAGTAATTATGGGGTTGTCACATTGGTCATTCAGGAGTGTTGCATAAGATCCAGCTACAAGGGTCAACATCTTTTCCAGTCCTAAAAGTTGTCAAGTCAGGGTTATTTGGACCCAAGAATGTTCACACAGTGTTGAAGAGTTATAAAGACATGTCTGTGGAGACTGTTAGGTTTTCCCTCTCAGAACACACCAGAATATTGGTCCTTTGAGAAGAGTCTGTTGGTTCGTCTAGAGGGCCAGAGGCATATAAGTAAGTATCAGTTACCTCATGAGCTTCATGAGAATCTGAAGGTTATTTCTAGCAGATGGCCCTGTGAATTTTTTTCCGAAGTATTTTCCAAGAGTAGCAGCACATTGCACAAGTTTGCTCTCCTGAAGAGCTGCAGTCCTTAATAGCTGAAGGAATAGATAATTACATATATCGAATAAATCGAATTTAAAAAATATTGATTCTTGAGGCGTTTAAGGGTTCCCTATAGGATGAGCTTAACAATAACCATTCAATAACAACAAATAAATAGAATATAGGTTTACTTGTTTTTGTTTCACAAGTTTCCATGAGGCTTCAGCCATATCCTCTGCAACAACATATTCAGTATTCTGCAGTGACATATTCACTATTATTTTCCAGGGTGTTCGGTTCATTAGCTAAAGAACTGTTGGAATGGTACTGATGTTCAATTCATTGCCTGGTGCTACCAGGCCTTCTGTTGTTCCTGATTACTGGCACTCAGCAGGTTCACATAGCATGGCAATATTTCAGGGATTGCTTTGTTAGGTATGAGAAGTTTCACCTAGTTGGAGATTTCTTGGCTGCTTTCAAAGGTTTAGAAGGTTTGGTTGCATAAATTACCAGGTGTCCATTAGTGAGTTCCTCATAGCTGGAGCGTCTCTGGCTGCTTCTGAAGCATTCACGGGGTTACCTTACTCTGCACCTGTTATCATGGCGCATTCAACAAGAGCAGAAGCTGCTTATGCAGCACATACAGCAAATGTTCCTCTATAAGAGGTTTGTCGGGCAGTGACTTGGGCAAACCTAGATACATTTATCAAGTAGTATAAGATGGATATTTATGCATCTGCAGAAGCAGCCGTGGGGGGGTGAGTTCCTTAGCAGGTGCTGCTGGATCATTAAAGGGCCTGCGTCCACCCACACAGAAGTTCACGTTTGGAACATCCCACTTGGGGGCGTCCTGGTAGCCACTGGAAAAGGAACTGTTTTACTCACTGGAAAGGTGTTTCTCTGGGGGAACCAGGACACCGCCAAGGCCCACCCTGGGATGCAACATGAGGAAAAATAACACAAGGAAAATGGGGGGAGATTGAAGGATCAGAGAACTGACCTAGTAGTTTGCAAGTTCATGTTTCATGTTGGCTTCAGTGAATGCAGTGTTTTATTTATTTATTATTTATTTATTATACTTGTATACCGCCCCATAGCCTAAGCTCTCTGGGCGGTTTACAGTAACTAAAAACAAATACAATTTAAGATACATCTTTTAAAACAATATAAAACACATGCTAAAATGCCTGGGAGAAGAGGAAAGTCTTGACCTGGTGCCGAAAAGATAACAGTGTTGGTGCCAGGCACACCTTGTCAAGAACATCATTCCATAATTTGTGGGCCACCACTGAGAAGGCCCTCTCCCTTGTTGCCATTCTCCGAGCTTCCCTCGAAGTAGGCACCCGGAGGAGGGCCTTTGATCTTGAGTGTAGTGTACGGGTGGGTTCGTATCGGGAGAGGCGTTCCATCAGGTATTGTGGTCCCAAGCCATGTAAGGCTTCATAGGTCAAAACCAGCACCTTGAATCAAGCTTGGAAACATAAAGGCAGCCAGTGCAAGTGGGCCAGAATCGGTTTTATATGTTCGGACCGTCTGGTCCCTGTTACCAATCTGACTGCTGCATTTTCCACAAGCTGCAGTTTCTGAACCGTCTTCAAAGGCAGCCCCACGTAGAGTGCATTGCAGTAATCTAATTTAGAGGTTACCAGGGCATGGACAACTGAAGCCAGGTTATCCGTGTCCAGATAGGAATGTAGTTAGGCCACCAACTGAAGTTGGTAGAAGGCACTCCATGCTACCGAGGCTACCTGAGCCTTAAGTGACAGAGATGATTCTAGGAGAACCCCCAAGCTACGAACCTGCTCCTTCAGGGGGAGTGCAACCCCATCCAGGACAGGTTGGACATCCACCATCCTGTCAGAAGAACCACCCACTAACAGCATCTCAGTCTTATCTGGATTGAGCCTCAGTTTATTAGCCCTCATCCAGTCCATTGTAGCAGCCAGGCACCAGTTCAGCACATTGACAGCCTCACCCGAAGAAGATGAAAAGGAGAAATAGAGCTGTGTGTCATCAGCATACTGATGGCAATGCACTCCAAAGCTCCGGATGACCGCACCCAACGGTTTTATGTAGATGTTGAACAGCATGGGGGACAGAACTGACCCCTGTGGAACCCCATACTGGAGAGTCCAGGGTGCCGAGCAATGTTCCCCAAGCAGCACTTTCTGGAGCCGACCCGCCAAGTAGGAGCGGAACCACTGCAATGCAGTCCCTCCCACTCCCAACTCAGCCAGTCTTCCCAGAAGGGTACCATGGTCGATGGTATCGAAAGGTGCTGAGAGATCAAGGAGAATCAACAGAGTCACACTCCCCCTGTCTCTCTCCTGACAAAGGTCATCATACTTCTGGTTATTTTGAGTCATGATGTTGTTAGTGTTATAAGTGTAATACTTTCACGCTTGGCCAGATGGTGAACTGTCACTCCGTGGGAGGGGCTAAGGTGAGAGTCCTTTGGGGTGTTAACTCTTTCCTGCCTCAAGCAACAGGAGAGGAAGACAATACCCACTTGGGGGGGTCCTGGTGCCCCCAGAGAAACACCTTTCTGATGAGTAGAACTGTTCCATTTTAATTGTTTCAAATGTCTCCATGAATTACATTAAATAACTTTATTTTGCAGTTCTGGAGTTTATGTGGTAATTCATTAACACCAAAGCGTGGTGTATTTGGTAAGACTGGTGATCTCCAAACTATATTGTGCCTCGCTTGTGCAAGAGATGAAGTAACATATTCTGGTGCACTTAATGGAGATATATATGTATGGAAAGGAATCAACCTTACACGAACCATACAAGGAGCTCATGCTGTAAGTATCCTTTTGATATGAAAATGGATTGACAAGTGAAATAATTTAAGATTTTGTGGGACATGCACAGATTTCTAAATGAATTGCACTGCAGTTAACAATTACAGGGCATTATCAGATGTTGAATCAAAAGTTGCAGTTCCGCTTCTGGCAGACCATTTCACAAGTTCAGACTGAGTATAAAAGAAACTGCTGAAATTATAACAAGTTTGCAGTCTGCCTTTATATTCCAGGTTAATGTTTGGGGGGCTATTTATCTGGGATGGTCGAAGGCTATGTGCACTAGTGTTCAGGAAAGAATCTTCCACTGTGTCTGTATGTCTTGTGTGCTGCTTCCAGGATGTGATCTGCTTCACTGTAGGTAAGCGATAGGCAGGGCTGATAGATTTGTGTGCAAATTGGGGAGCACTGCTCCTATCCTCCACCCTCAGTGAGAGTACACATTCCACCCAATGCATTCCATATAATTTTCATCAGAACACCTGTGTGTAATTTATGGAAGGCATCGTGTGACAATATTTTATTGATGGGTTATATCTTACATTTTGTTTTTCCTTCGAAACAGAGTAGCTTTCATATGGCTCTCATGTAGTCTCCCATACAGACACTGCGGGCCTAATTAGTCCTGGTAGGAGTTCTATTTTGTCCTGCAAGACCATTTTCCTTAAACCATGTAAACCTGTCCCCACCTAACTTCATACATGATGTCAGATGTGGCACAGATAAAGACATCCTTGTGAAGGAACAATTGGGAACTTAAAATGCAGCTCTGATTCCTTGGCAAGCAGGCAGGGCTTGCCAGACAGGGCCACTGCCAGGCATGACTGGTCGCTTGGGCACCAGCCTGTCCCGGATATGCGGCTCCTGCCTGTTCCACCTACCTCTCTCCTGTGTTCTGATGCTGTGTGTGCAGGGCTGCCATCAACGAAGATGGCGGAGGAGGCTTCTCTAAGGGGCTGATGCCCCCGGCGCCATCTTGGTTGATGGCACACATGTACAGTATGCTATGTGCATGCACATGTCTGCCATCAACCAAGATGGCGGTAGGGGCATCAGCTCCTTCAAGAAGCCTCTGCTGCCATCTTGGTTGATGGCAGCCCTGCGTACAGCGCGCACAGCAGCAGAACACAAGAGAGAGGTAGGTGGAGTGAGTGAGCTGGTGGGTGGTCTGGAAGCTCTGTCCCTGCGATCCATGGCAGGGACCCTGCTGCTGATCATGGAAGGGGAGTGCTACTCTCCCACCCTAACAAAGGGTCCTTCAGGGGGCCCTCTGGGCCACAGGGGCCCTCAGCCAGGGCCTGACCTGGCCCCCCTTTGTCGCTGGCCCTGTTGCCAGACCCCCATCAGAATTTAAACCTTATCTTATGTTTTGGGGCCTAACTCCAAAAAGGAAAAAGGAAGATGGTCCTCTTTATCCTTCTTCTTTTCCCACCTCACCTGCAAATAAAGAATAAGTGAATGATGTCTCCTGGATTCAGAAGAATGGGAAGAGAGACCCCACTTCATGAAAATCCCTTAGAAATTTTGTGAAGTACTAAAATTTCTTGAAAACATGGGATAACTTCCAATGTTTTCCTTCCAGTGACATTCCCTTCCTCTCCCCACTGCAGCCCCTGTGCCCCCAGATCTGCTCTGGAGGGTCCACTAAACCTCCAGAGTAGACTTTGTGGTTGTTTGGGGGTCGCAAGTGGGAGGGAAAATCTATTCCACCCACTGTGTCCACTCTGCTGGCAGACAGATGCTGTTGGATTTCATCCATGGAGATAATGGTGAAATATAAAATGTCTGAAAACACCAAAGACAGGTTTTCATAATCTTTAATTAGAGTGCAGTGCAGTGACAGTACTGTAGTCTTAGGATGTTATGTAATTTTTTTTCAGTTTCAAGGTCTTTAGAGCTCTAAAATCAGCAGGCTAATATTCCTGCTGATACTTTCCAATCTCCTTGTCCCAATAGTAGTCAGTCTCTGCTATGTAGTTGTTAATAATATTCTCACTTTAATATCACACAGGCTCATTTTCTAGCTTTATCCTTTCTACAGAATTAATTCCTCTGGCCAATATCCTGCTATTTACATTATCTTGTCCCCACCTCATCCCACACACATCCTTTCGTATTTATCCTGAAGGTCTTTGACCAGTTAAGAAGAAAGCATAATTGGAGTCAGATATACACCTATATATGCTGAAGCCTCTCATTCCTCAGATTTCTTTAAATTCCCTGGGACTCATGTGGATTCATGTGGCCCCATACTTAGACCTCATGGCATCTCCCTTTTGTAGCCTGCAAAATGAGACATTTATTTGTAAAGCTGCCATATGTTATAGCACTACTTTAATTGAAGAAGACATCTTTTCATTACTTATTTAGCCCTTCCAACTGGCAAACCAAGAACAAAAAAGGATAAAATTATCTAGTATGCTGGATAGCATAATTGGCCAGATAGCACATTTTCATGCTTGCATTGTGATATCACATTCTACCTAACAGTAAGCAAAGTTAAATGTTAACTTTTTTGTGCATGTAAGCAATAACCTGCCCATGATTTTCTAGTTAGAAAAAGACCATACTCCCAGGAGAAGGCCCTGGGTGCCATGTTTCTCTGTTGCAGAATTATTCAGTCAGTCTTATTTATTCATGTATTTATCGAAGCATTTTTAGGCCATCTCACAAGTTGGCTTACATTATGTAAAACAGAACAATAAAAATAAATGGAGTAAATTCAAGCAACTAAAACACCACATGTTGACAGATAAAAGCATTATAGTCCAGCTAAACCAGGAGTGGAGAACCATTTTCAGCCTGAGGGATGCATACCTTCATGGGCAATCTTCCAGGGACTGCATGCCAGTAGTGGGCAGGGCCAGAGGCAAAAATGGGTGTGCCCAGATGCAAAAGGGGAGGGTAGAGCAATGGATGCAGTTCTTACCTTTGTACAGTAGGCTACATTCCATCCATGCAAAAATCAGAGTTTTTTACACATACACATCTCATCTACAGTTCAAGGACACATGCCAGCCAGACAAAAGTACTTGAGGAGAATGCTAAGCAGCGCCAATGAGAGACATGGCCTCAGGAGAGGAGACATGGCTATGGCAGGAAGTGGCCTAGGAAGACTCTTGAGGGTCAGACAGAAAAGCCTAGAAGGCCACATTTGGCCCACAAAGCTGAGATTCCCCACCCCTGTGCTAAACGATCTAAAATTTATTCATACGGTATCATCCTAAAACGATCAAGAAAATGCAAGCTGGAATAAGTGGGCTTTGAAACCCCATAAAAAATAGAAGGGTTCAGTTGTACACCAGTAGATAAAGCTCAGATCATGAAAATCCAGGATATGGAGGGAAAAGTAACATTGGAAGCAGTCGCTGCCTAATCTGTAATGAAAAGATAAAGCCAGTACAGATGCTGAATTGCTGCTGTAGCATGCTTTTGATTTGCTCAGTTTTCCTCTAGAAGTGCTCAGATACTCAAATAGCAAGCCTAGTCTGAAATAAACATAAAAGGTGTGAAAGACCTTCCCAAGATATTGATTAGTGTATAGTTTACCAATAAACTTTGCATTTAGAATTTGAAAAATGGATGCACTTCAGGAACTGGATATAAAAGGATATATAATTAAACAATAAAGGATGCATGTCTTGCATGTTTACACTGGTAGGACTTTTATATGAAGAATGTATATACTACACCTCCTTAGTGGGTTAATAATTTATTTCCGTATTCTTTAACAGAGGTGAATACTCAAGTTGTGTGGATTGAAGCCAAAGCTGAGGTCAGATAACAGGCACCCTGTATAAAACATCATCATGTTGCTTGGTCAAGTTTTAATTAAATTTGAGTGGAAACAATATAGCAAACTTAAATTAGTGTTCTAACTCTTTTGTGAGCCAACACATAGCACCCAATGTTTTTCTCTATCTGTACAAGTGCAAACCAGAGTGATTTAAATTATATAACTTTAGTAAAGAGTCACTTGATAAGATCTGAGGATTTGCACTCATGGCTAAATTAACACATTACCTAAGAGCAAGAACATCAGGAATTGAAAGGAACAAATTCAGAGAAATATGATCCCCATGTATGCAGTTTTGTCAAAGAAATTACTGCCTTCCGAGAGCACAATATGGTTTTGACCTGTTTTATGCAAAATTGTTTATATTTGATGTATATTCTTAGAATGTAATTGTTTGAAATATCTGCTAATTTAATCCTTTAATTATAATTGTGTTAAGTACATATGTGTTGTGTATTCTGTTATTTAAAGCTGAAAACTTGTATGCATTGAATTACAATAAAATTTATTTCAATAAATTTATTGTATTTTAGAACTAAGGCAACAACACTTTTTGGATAGTATTGAATGTTATTCCTACTCAGAATAGACCCATTGAAGTTAATAGATATGGCTAATTAATTATTTCATTAATTTCAACAGGTTAATTGATTTCAACGGGTTTACTCTGAGTGGGAATTAGTTGAATGCAAACCTTTGTTTCCTTTGGCATTCAGCCAGTTTCTGGGCATATGTCTGCATTAAGACAATATTTCAGATTTCATGGGCAACTTTAAGGTGGAACAGGTGCAAAGAAGAGAAACTCATGCTTACAGAAATGAAGAATATGTTGTATGGGCAAAAATTAAAGAGTGTGGCCTGTTTATCTTTGACAAAGGAGGCTTACACAGTAGAAACGGGAGAGTTGTTTTGGTTTCTTTTTGAAAAGCTATTGGTAGATTTGATTCACTAGAAAAGACAATAATGCTGGAAAAAACAACAGGGAGTAGAAAAAGAGGAAGGCCAAACAAGAGATGGATTGATCCCATAAAGGAAGCCACAGACCTGAACTTACAAGATATGAGCAGGGTGGTTCATGACAGATGCTCTTGGAGGTCGCTGATTCATAGGGTCGCCATAAGTCGTAATCGACTTGAAGGCACATAACAACAACAACAATTGGTAGATTAATTTCTTAGCAATCAAATCAAGCATATTAAGTAATAGTAAAATAAATTCTGGGATAGTCTCCTGCCTTATGTCATACTTTTTCACTCAGCTTTTTCCACGGCATGGGTGGGAAATCTGTGGCCTTCCAGATGTTGTTGGACTGCAACTCTTATTGTCCCTGATCATTAGGTATACTGGTTGAGCTGATGAGTGTTGAAGTCCATCAGCATCTGGAGGGCACAAGTTTCCCATCCCTGTTCTGGGGTGCTATGGATAGTCATCATTAGAGTTATTGGATTGTTTGGACTTTAAAGCAGATTGAATTTTGTTGTGGATGTCATTTCCTTGTGAATGGTTCGGCGCATAGCCTGATTTATCACATTATTTAGATTTGGTCTGACCCTGAGTTTTATTTTGTTTTGTTGTTTCTTTGTACCATATTGTACAGTTTGGTTGCTTGAGTCATCTCAAACTATTTGCTTTACAAGTCCTTTTCTGCAGTGTTTGCTCTCACCATTTTGGCACACTGAATCTAGGTTGCCATGCATACTACCTGCTATTTACATAAGACAGAAAGTATCCTGGAACTGCCCCACAGTTATCAAGGTGACCATGACATCCTGAGCTATCTGATAAGGGAGCTTTGTCATGGTTATTGATCCTGGGAATCCTCAGCACCAGGTCTCAGACCACTTCTGCCTGCTTAGGCAGAAAACCTATTAGGCAGCAGTGTGGGTATTACAACAATAAAATCCCTATTCTTTCTAAGGAACTCAGCCTTAGGTCTTTACATTCACAACTTGTGGATCTGATAGACAGGAAATCTGGAGCTGAAGATAGAATTGCAGTCGCTCATAGCAATCTTACCTCCTTGGTCATCAAGTCTATGATAGAGTTCAGTCAAGAACTGGAGAGGTCACAACTGAGACAGGCTAACATATCCTAGTTTGCAAAGTCTGTTATAAAACACAAAGTCTGTTATAAAAGGTTAGCATCCACGATCATATTCTGAGTAGTAGCTGCTTTTCCATTTACTGACTTGGAATAAAGGGGCAGTATACAAAGTCTTGACAGCACATCAGTGGCTGGGAGATAGACTAGGAGAAGGGACAAACTGCACATGTTTAGTCCTCCTCCTCTCTGCCATACCTCCCCCTGCCCATTATGTCTGCAATGAAGATGTCCAGATGCCTCCCCATCTCACATGTTGCATACACTTCAACTGATATAGTACAGATAAAAAAGCCAGACAAGACAATTAATCATTAATTCTAAAAATCACATTCTGAGTGTTAAGACTTGAGATCTTCCCTCAGAATCAAGCACTTTAGGACTGACCACAGTTCTCACTTGTGAGGAGCCCTCCTCTGCCCAGCTTTCACTTGAAAACTAGATATATATCAATGGCTGCTATCCATGATAGTTGTGCTAACCTTCCATGGTCAGAATGCAGTACATTTCTGAATACCAGTTACCAGAAGGGGATAGTGTTCTTGTGCTCAGGTCCTGCTTGTGGGCTTCCCATAGGCATCTGGTTGTCCACTGTGAGAACAGGATGCTGGATGAGATGGGCCACTGGCCTGATCCAGCAGCCTCTGCTTATGTTCTCTCTCAAAAGTGATCTCAGACTTAACTCCTCCAGTCCACTTAGGAATAAAAAATTAAGTTGCACCTTTCTTCATTCCCAAAATAATATGCCAAATAAATTACCCCAGCAGCACCAGATGTTGTTTTTCAAGGGCATGGGATCTCTCCTCTCCTGCATCATAGATGGAAGTACTCTAGGCTCTGTCCCTCACTCTTGATATTAGTAGCAGCAAAAGGAGACACCTGAAGGACATAATGTTAAAGTTACCTCCCAGCCCCCTGATCGCTGCTGTTAGTATCTACACAGGTCCAGTGGGTGTGGTGGGCCTGCGGAAACAGCTCTCCCCAGGAAGTGTGCTGCTGAGCTCTATGTTATTAAAGGGACAAGGCTCTGTTCTAAATACAGGAAGGTAGCTGACATGGAGAGTAGAGTAGACTGGCATTACCTACCTAATGGTGGTTACATTTCTGGGCATTGGTTTCAGACTCTGGAAAAAAAAAACCCTCCCCCAGATGGTCACTGTCACTTTGTCAGCACCTCTTTAGTAGCTCCTTTCAAGGCAGCTGGTATAGCACAGTGGGGAGGAGAGCCTGGCTGGGAGTCCAGAGTCTGTGAGTTCAAATCCCCGCTCGTGTCTCCTGGGTGTCAAGGGCCAGCTAAAGATCACCCCACAGTGAGTGGCTCAGGGGTTACGTGCCCTGCCACCTGTGCAGCCGTGGGCAAGCTGCATAGTCCCAAGGAGCCCAGTTGCCCACCAGCTGGCAGTTGCGGACAAGGGGCTGGCTTGTGCAGCTGTGGCAAGCTGAGCAGGCCCTAGCCAGCTGGGGAGGACTAGCCTCAGAAGGAGGCAACGGTAAACCCCCTCTGAATGCCGCTTACCATGAAAACCCTGTTCATAGGGTAGCCATAAGTCGGGATCGACTTGAAGGCAGTCCTATTTCCCCATTCAAGGCAGTATGCTCCTAGAGCTCCTAGAATAGTGGTGAAGGCTTATTCTTTGATGGTACACAACAGTACATGCATCAGTGTGAATTGTATCTATAACATTTTTAACTTTGTAATATTTTTCACTGGGCTAGGGGTGCCTACCTTGCTAGCATGCACAGAAAAACTACACTCTGCACATGATCTACTCTTGCAGTTGTATTAGTGAATTTGTGATTAGACTTTTATCCAGTCACTGTGATTACAGGGAATAAAAATATTTGAGGTGCATTGCATCTATATGAATGTAATTAAATGAAGAAAATATCCTGCTCATGAGGGTCATGTTTCACAATATATCAGTCACAGACCAACATTAGGAAGACACAGACAACACTTTGTATATTTTCAGCTCAGCTGTGTGCTTACAGAGCAAGTAAGTGAAGCTGTCAGAGATAGTTGGCAGCAGTGTGATCTAGTTACGGGTAGGCTTTTCTGGAAAAGCTGGACAGAGTTGCATGTAGTTCTTTTCAGTTTCTGATTCTTTTTAAAGCATGAGAATCTGCTATTTGTATAAACACACAGTGCCTTCTAAAGCATGATGAAGGAAAAATAGTTTGACCCATGTGATGAATTTTGTTTTAAATATTATCATTATTCCAAGTTGCATGTATAGTTAAATATGCTCTTTGTTCCTCTTTAGGCAGGAATTTTCAGCATGAATGCATGTGAAGAAGGCTTTGCCACTGGTGGCAGGGATGGCTGTGTTCGCCTTTGGGACTTAAATTTTAAACCAATTACTGTGATTGACCTCAGGGAAACAGACCAGGGATATAAAGGTAAAAAAACCCTATTATTTTAATAATATTATCTAAGGGAGACATTTCTTCAGGTATGAAGCTTGGAAATAACAAAGAGTATATTTTTGCCCAGAGGAAGGCAATGGTGAACAACCTCTGAATACCGCTTACCACGAAAACCCTATTCATAGGGTTGCCATAAATCAGAATCAACTTGAAGGCAGTCCATTTGTCCATATTCTTGCCCTATATGTGCAGAGGGCAATGAACTATATTCAAAGGGGATAGTCTTAGGTGATTATTGGGGGGCAGTAGGGTGATGGAGGATAACTGGTACAACCACATCAATGAGTGATTGTGCCCAGTGCCTGTTGCCTTTCTTAGTCCTACTCATAATGGAGTAGAGGACTCTCAGCTACCATCACCATACATTCTCCAGAACATCAGCGCAGTTGTGGATTCTCTGAGTATTCTAAGTGTTGTTTGACATGTGAGCAGTGGCCTGTAACAATGAATGTCTGGGTATGGGGCAGGGCTGTGGAGTTGGTATGCCAAACCTTTGAGTCCGACTCCTCTATTTTTCTACTGACCGACTCCGACTCCACCCAAAATTGCTTCCAACTCCACCCAAAATTGCTTCCGACTCCACAGTCCTGGAAAGCGCTGTAAATGTCTTTTTAAATTGGAAGCATTTTTAGGAGCATTTTTATCACTGCCTGAATATTCACTGATCTTGGCATCACAGCATTTGTTTTTATCTGGGTCCTGTGTCATACACTGACACACAAAATGTTTTCCATCTTGAGTTATGGTGAAATGCTCAACTACAGCTGACTTCATGGGAAGCTTCTTTAACATTTTGAATTTATATTTTAAAAAATTTGTCAATCAAAATTTATTTTGAAGCCGGAGTCGGAGTCGCTACATTTCTAGCAACTCCGATTCCACCAAAAATTGCTCCCGACTCCAACTCCACGACTCCGACTCCACAGCCTTGGTATGGGGTACAGCATTAAAACTTCTCTTTGCCAGGCTGGGGGGTGTATCTGACAAAGCAGTGACACTGTGTGGTAAGACCCATGCACATATTTGTCTTGGGGGATGGATTTGGGCCAATGTGTTTTTGTTCCTGACATCTAAGAATTTCATGTGATCTTTTGTCATGATAATTCATCTGAAGAAGTTGAAGTGTGAAATGGTTATAATGCAGTACCACTACCACTGGATCATTATATAATATGTCACTCTTTATTCACTAAAATAGTTTGGGGACAATGTTATGTTGAGATGATAATTGTAATGTGAACAGGAAATTTCATTAGGTGGATTACGAAATCTTTGGTAGAATTTGGCTAATAATATAGGGCACACCTTCACCAGTACCGCTGATAAGTGGATTACTCAATTTAGTAATCCTCTGAGATATCTTCTGTAAAAGTCAGCTTTTTGACAGCAAGCAGTGATGAAGCACTTTATTTGTTGTTGTTTTTAAATACAGATCTAATACTATTAGAATTCCATACAAGTTCTTTTGTGTAATAAGAAAAGTTGACCAAACCCCAAATTTTGTCTTTGTTTTCTGAAAATGAAGCAGGCTGCAATTCTATTCCCTCTTACTTGGAAAATAAGTTCCACAGAAATCAGTGGGATTTCTGGATCTTTCTATATCATCTAGGTGGGATGGACTTGTGACATACCATTTTACAATGCTTCTGGTCCTTCCTCAGGTCAGTTTGAGAAGGTGATGCTGGGGGACTCGCATTCAACTGCTTGTTGTTGTTGTTATGTGCCTTCAAGTTGGCTTATAGCAACCCTATGAATTAGCGACCTCCAGTAGCATCTGTTGTGAACCACCCTGTTCAGATCTTGTAAATTCAGGTCTGTGGCTTCTTTTATGGAATCAATCCATCTCTTGTTTGGCCTTCCTCTTTTCCTACTTCCTTCTGTTTTTCCCAGCATTATTGTCTTTTCTAGTGAATCATGTCTTCTCATGATGTGTCCAGAGTATGATAACCTCAGTTTCATCATTTTAGCTTCTAGTGAGAGTTCTGGTTTAATTTGCTCTAACACCCAATTATTGGTCTTTGTCGCAGTCCATGGTATCTGCAAAGCTCTCCTCCAACACCACATTTCAAATGAGTTGATTTTTCTCTTATCCACTTTTTTCACTGTCCAACTTTCACATCCATACATATAGATCGGGAATACCATGGTCTGAATGATCCTGACTTTAGTGTTCAGTGATACATCTTTGCATTTGAGGACCTTTTCTAGTTCTCTCGCAGCTGACCTCCCCAGTCCTAACCTTCTGTTTTCTTGACGGTTGTCTCCATTTTGGTTAATAACTGTGCCAAGGTATTGATAATCCTTGACATGTTCATTGTCCTCATTGTCAACTTTAAAGTTACATAAATCTTCTGTTGTCATTACTTTAGTCTTTCTGACGTTCAGCGATAGTCCTGCTTTTATGCTTTCCTCTTTAACTTTCATCAGCATTTGTTTTAAATCATTACTGGTTTCTGCTAGTAGTATGGTATTGTCTGCATATCTTACATTATTAATATTTCTCCCTCCAATTTTCACACCTCCATCTTGGTCCAATCCCGCTTTCCGTATATGTTCTGCGTATAGATTAAATAAATAGGGTGATAAAATACACCCCTGTCTCACACCCTTTCCGATGGGGAACCAGTCGGTTTCTCCATATTCTGTCCTTGCAGTAGCCTCTTGTCCAGAGTATAGGTTGAGTGTCTGGACAATCAGATGCTGTGGCACCCCCATTTCTTTTAAAACATTCCATAATTTTTCACGATCTACACAGTCAAAGGCTTTGCTGTAATCTATAAAGCACAGGGTGATTTTCTTCTGAAATTCCTTGATCCGTTCCATTATCCAACGTATGTTTGCGATATGATCTCTGGTGCCTCTTCCCTTTCTAAATTCGGCTTGGACATCTGACATTTCTCACTCCATATATGGTAAGAGTCTTTGTTGTAGAATCTTAAGCATTACTTTACTTGCATGGGATATTAAGGCAATAGTTGGACAATTACTGCATTCCCTGGGATCCCCTTTCTTTGGAATTGGGATATATATTGAACGCTTCTAGTCTGTGGGCCATTGTTTAGTTTTCCATATTTGTTGACAACTTTTTGTCAAGATTTGGACAGATTCAGTCTCAGTAGCTTGTAGCAATTCTATTGGTAAGCCATCTGTTCCTGGTGATTTGTTTCTTCCAAGTATTTTAAAAGCAGCTTTCACCTCACATTCTAAAATTTCTGGTTCTTCATCATACAGTTCCTCCGTCATCCTGGCATCTCTTTTATAGAGTTCTTCAGTGTATTGCTTCCAGCTTCCTTTTATTTCATCTCGGTCAGTCAATGTTGATTGTTCAACATCCGTACTCGTGGCTTAAATTTCCCTTTCATTTCTCTAATGTTTTGGAATAGGGCTGTTGTTCTTCCCTTTTTGTTGTCCTCTTCTATTTCTATACAATAACTCTTGTAATAGTTCTCTTTGTCCCTACGTACTAGTCTCTGTATTGTTTCATTTAGGGTTCTAACTGTGTTTCTGTCTCCTATTGCTTTTGCTTTCCTTCTGTCTTTAACCATTTTAAGAGTTTCTTCAGTCATCCATTGAGGTCTTTCTCTCTTTTTAATTAGAGGTATTGTATTTCTGCATTCTTCCCTGATCATGTCTCTGACTTTACTCCAGAGTTGTTCTGGTTCTCTGTCAACTAAGTTTAAAGCCTCAAACCTGTTCCTTATTTGATCTTTATATTCTTTGGTCATGTTATTTAAATTATATTTTGGCATTATGATTGCTTTGTTGTTCTTTAGCTTTACTCTGATTTTCGATATGACCAGTTCATGATCTGTACCGCAACCTGCTCCTGGTCTTGTTTTTGCAGAAAGTATGGAACTTCTCCATCTTCTGCTACCAATTATATAATCAATTTTATTCCTATATTGACCATTTGGTGATGTCCATGTGTACAGTCTTCTTTTTGGTTGCTCAAAAAATGTGTTTGCAAGAAACAAATTATTGGCTTCACAGAATTCAATAAGTCTCCTGCTTTATTTCTATCTCCTAAGCCCCATTTCCCCATATTTCCTAGTTCCGTTCTATTCCCTACTTTTGCATTTCAATCCCCCATGATTACCAGCACATCTTGTTTTGGTGTGTGATCAAGTTCTTCCTGTACTTCTGCGTAAAATCTCTCCAATTCCTCTTCTTCTGCGTTTGCTGTTGGAGCATAGACTTGGATGATGGTTATGTTAATAAGTTTCCCGTTTAATCTCATTGATATCACTCACTCAGACCTTGCATTGTAGCTCCTTTTGCTTTTGCTACTCACTATTAAAGCAACCCCATTTCTTCTTATTTTCTCATTTCCTGCAAAAAATATTTTGTAGTTGCCTGATTGAAAATGTCAACGGCTATGTGGGATCTCACAGGGTTCAATATTGTCCCCAGTGCTGAATGAACATCTGGGAGAGCTCATCTAGGGATCTGGAGTGTATTGCCATCAATATGCAGATGACACACAGCTCTATTTCTCTTTTTCATCCACCATCAGGGAAGCAGGATGTGGGCTAATAAACAGAGAATTAATCTAGACAAGATAGTGATACTCCTGGTCAGGACAGTAGAGAGACAGACTCTGGCATAGGAATTAAACCTGTTTTGGATGTTGTAATGCTTTCCTTAAAGAATCAAGTTTCACAGTTTGAGGGTGCTTCTGGACTCAGCTTTGCATTTGGATACTCAGACGGCAGCTGTAGCCAGAAGGGTGGGTGGGATATTGTTGTTGTTGTTGTTGTAGACTACAACTCCAATTATCCCTAACTATTGGCCATGCTAGCTGAAGCTTATGGGAGTTGTAGTTCAAAAACATTGGCTATCCCTGAAATGGGGCTACTTTTGAAGAGTCTTTGGAAATGGCTGCTGGTTCAGAATTCAGCAGTGAGGATGCTGGTTTGTGCTTGCTTACAGAATCATATTACACCTGTCTTTTGAGGACTGCACTATACCAGCTTGTTTCTGGGCACAATTCAGAGTGTTGCTGCTGACCTTTAAAGCCCCAAATAGATTGGTTTCAGGATACTTATAGTGTATCGATCTTTTGGCTGCTAAGGATAGTACATGTGTCAGAAAGGGGAAGAGACAGCAAGAGACAGGCAGAGAGAGGGAGAGACAATTACTGCCTAATCTGTGCATGTTTTCTCTGAAATAAATGCCACTGAGTTCAACTGAGCTTACTCCAGTGTAACTGTCTGTAGGATCATAACCTTTACCCACCTCTTTACAGGAGGGAAAAGGAGCAGAAACTGCCACTGCACAGTCTCATCAGTCCCTATACTCCTAGGTGGTTGTGGTGGACTCATAAAGAAGCTTACTTGCTCCAGCGTTGCCACCTTGAAGCTGCTGCTGGAGTGGATAACATTTGCAAAGATTGTGACAACAGCTGAGGACAGGAAATATTGATGAAGGAAGGAAGGTGCAGTAGCAGTTTCTCCTTCATTCCCTTTTAGACAAAATGGAAATAGACTGCCTTCAAGTCGATTCGGCTTTATGGCGACCCTTTGAATAGGGTTTTCATGGTAAGTGGTATTCAGAGGGGGTTTACCATTGCCTGCCTCTGAGGCAGAGAGGCAGTGATGGGCCCAAGGTCACCCAATGAGCTTCATGGCTGTGTGGAGATTCGAACCCTGGTCTCCCAGGTCATAGTCCAACACTTTAATTGCTACACCACACTGGCTCATTTTAGACAAGGCAGTGGCAAAGTTAAACAACTTAGTTTACAGTACTTACTGAACTTATTTCTGAGTAAACATGCATATGATCAGGTTCTGTGTGCTGGGGATGTGTGTGTTATTCAAAACATTGGCTGCATGCCTCTAGTTTTACTCTAGTTTACTGTAATGTAGGATGAAAATTTGTGCTTTGGGATAAAAGGGGGCATGCATCATTGTGTGCTATGTGATTTAATTAATTTTCTTCTGTGTTTTCAGGAACTTTGTGTGGCAACTTATGACTGTTTTACTGTTTAGTATTTTCTCTACTAAACATGTGTATGATATGAAAAGTATATTTACTTTCCACAGGTCTGTCTGTGAGAAGTGTTTGCTGGCGAGGAGATCATATACTAGTTGGAACACAAGACAGTGAAATTTTTGAGATTGTGGTGCATGAACGCAATAAGCCTTTTCTTATCATGCAAGGGCACTGTGAAGGGGAACTTTGGGCCCTGGCAGTTCATCCTACAAAACCATTGGCCATGACTGGAAGTGATGATCGATCAGTCAGGTTAGCTTATTTATTTATTTATTTGTTTGTTTGTTTGTTTGTTTGTTTGTTTGTTTGTTTGTCGCCCATCTGGCTGGTTATCCAGCCACTCTGGGCGATGTACAACATAAAAACATACAAATTACATTAGAGCATTACAAATCTCAAACAATAATAATAAAACCTAACCCACCCCAAAAGCCTGCCTGAAGAGCCAGGTCTTTAAGGCCTGGTGGAAGCTTATCATAAAGGGGGCATGGTGGAGATCATTTGGGAGGGAATACCACAGAGTGGGGGCCATGATTGAAAAAGCCCTCTGCCTAGTCCTCACCAGTCTAGCTGTTTTAACTGGTGGGATGGAGAGAAGGTCTTTTGAGGGTGATCTCGTTGAGCGGCATCGCTGATGCTGCTGGAGGCACTCTTTCAGATAGACTGGGCCTTATTAGCTCTCATGGATTCTCAAAAGACACATCAGCATGTACAGTAGAACAGATTTGGGGTTTAAAAATATAAAGTGATTTATGATTTTGTAAAGTTGGTGATATTTTATAATCTATCTTCTGTCTTAGTATAAAAATGTGCCCCCTAAATTTTAGAGATTCCATTTAAGTAAATGATTATATATATCATTTTGTACTATGGAGTGTGGAGTTCTGAAATACTTTGCTTTCCCCCATAAAACCACAGAATGTTATATTAAACAATTAATAAAAAGTAAGTGATTTGATTTTCAGATGAGATGGGATGCATTTCTAAATTTGTCTTTATTTACCTTACTTAAAGCTATATCATTCTACCGATCATTATATTAGGGAAGCGACTGTGCTAATTCCCTATAAATATCAGTGGGACTTCAGCAATGTTACTGTAGCCTGAATAGCAGCCATCATGTTTTTGTTTGCCCTGAATGGTATAATAGTTTCATTCTTACTTATTATAGTAGGTTTATAAGCCTCCTTGCAGTGTAAAACTCCCAGGGTGGTGTACAGGTTAAAATAGTATGGTATGATTTACATCACATTCTGCTTTATAAAGATAGATTGACACTTTTTGATTAGAGAATGTTTCCTCAGTTACGGTGTGATCCTAATATTTGCTACACCACAAATATTGATCCGTCACCACATTTTTGCAATATTTGAGAAAAGTTGTTATTTAGTGAGGACAGGTGTTGCAGAGCAAGTCCTCACAGAACAACTTGTTTGAAATGAGGACTCTGGGATAATTCTTTTTTTTATTATCAGCTTTAAACAAAGCATATTTTCTTGCTGCTACATCTAAGAAAGAAAGTCAAAAACTACTAGTAACAAAAAAGATCGACATCATTTTCTACTCTACTTTCCTAAGAAAAAAGTTAACCATTTAGAATTTCAACAAGAGGAGCAGAAGAGCATAATCCTTTCCCATCCCTTGGATTGCGTTTAAAGTGGGAACTGAGCCCAGAATATATTTGCCCATAATAAGTATGTTTATTTATTTATTTATTTTCATTTCTAGACCGCCCATAGCTAATAGCTCTCTGGGCAGTGTACAAAACGAGATTAAAATACAATATAGAATAAAATCAGTAACAAAGGAACACATTGAACTAAAAACATTAAACATAAAGCATTAAACATTAAAATGCCTGGGAGTATAGCCAGGTCTTAACCTGGCGCCTAAAAGAAAGAACCGTAGGCGCCAGGCGTATTTCCTCCGGTAAGCTGTTCCATAATTCGGGGGCCACCACAGAAAAGGCCCTAGATCTAGTAACAGTCCTCCGGGCATCCTGGTGAGTTGGTACCCGGAGGAGGGCCTTAGATACTGAAAGAAGTAAACGGGTAGGTTCATAGTTTTATCTACTATCCTTGCCCGTAATAAATATATTTATGTAAGAGAGAGAGAGAGAGAGAGAGAGAGAGAGTCAGATTGCCTCTATATAGAAAATCAACCATTCCAACCCAAATCTTATCTATATGTGCATCACCTTAATGTGCAGGAAACACCTGGCCCCATAGTGAGTGAAATAATTAATTGCCATGTTACATCGTCACACTGATTATCATCATATTGGGAGGTGAGTTGTAACAATTGTTACTGTGTGTCCTCATCCACATGGGTTGAGGAATACACGTGTATAGGAAGAGTCCATTACCTATCTCAAGCAGAAGGAAAGAAGGAAAGTCTGGAGAAGACTGTGGATCTTGAGATCATCCTTGTCATCATGACATGGATTGTTTAACCTGCTTTGATGAATCTTTGATGGGGGCTGGTGCAAGCAGAGTTTATTATCCTCTTTGGATGAAGTCTTGGAGGGTATGAACAGAAACACTACCCTAACTGTACCAAGTATAAAAATAGCAAAGATGGAGGGAAGGTAGGAAATTGAATTTTGTTTCTGTCTTCCATGGTATTAGCTATGCCCACCAACTTTATATCATCTGCAAATTTGATAGGTGTGCTTTGTACCTCCTCATCCAAGTCGTTAATAAAAATGTTGAAGAGCACTGGGCCCAGGACCGAACCCTGTGGTACCCCACTTGTTACTTCTGCCCAGTTTGAGAAGGAACCATTGATAAGCACTCTTTGAGTATGATTCTGGAGCCAAGTGTGGATCCATCTGATAGTTGTTTCATCCAGCCCACATTTAACTATCTTGCTAATCAGAATATCATGGGGCACTTTGTCAAAAGCTTTGCTGAAGTTGAGATATATTATGTCCACAGCATTCCCACAGTCTACAAGTGTCAGGCCCAGGATGTGACTCAGGAACCAGACCAACGGCTGTAGTTAATTCGTGTTTTATTAGGGTAATGTCCAAACAAAGACTGCGTTTTCTCATGAAGCAATACAGGGATACAGGTCCTGCGGCATTGGGAGAAAGTTGACAGAGCAAGGGACTTCTTCCCGCCTGTTCTTTAAGAAGGGGCCAAACGGGCGCGCAATCTTTCACTCCTCCTTAACTGCCCCTCAGGTACTGCCCGCCTTCCCCCCTTCTCTCCTGTCTTTTCAGCTGTCTGCGTGTGCGCGGTGAGGGGGGAAGCATCACCCCCTCCTCTTCTGAAGTTTCCGATTCCAGGATGGGGGATAGGGGAGGGGCTGATGGTAAACTGCCTCCCCGCTTTTCGGCTGTGAGCAGCCCTCCCTCTTCCCCCTCTTGCTCTGAGCCTGAAAGAGGGGGAGGCGTGAGAATGTCCAGGGAGGGCTCAGGCTCCCCGTTGCTAAGCGACCTTATCACTGGCAGTTCCTCTGTTTCGTCTTCGCTCCAAAGGGGGGAAGTTCCTCCCCCTTCCCTCTGCCATCCATCCGAATACTCTTCTCCCAACTCTCCGGGATCCAGCTCCCCGGGATTGGGACCCCAGCTCTGCCTTCCGACACCATCCCCCCTCCCAGGCTGTGCCCCCCTCCCCTTGTCTGGCTTGGGACGGTGGGGAAAACGTTGATGGAAAAGTTTTACCAATTCTGGAGCATGCACATCAGCTGCATCTTCCCATGATCTGTCAGCCACCCCATAGCCTTTCCAGTGAATCAAGTACTGCAGCTTGTGGCGTCTGATCCTGGAATCTAAGATCTCCTCAACTTCAAACTCAAGCTGCTCATTTACCAGGAGTGGAGCTCTGGGAGGTTCCTCCGGCCGTAACTCACTGGGAGGGGTGGCTTTCGTTAAGAGGGATCGATGGAACACAGGATGTATTTTAAATGTGTCAGGCAGCTTCAGTCAGTACGCCACGGGATTGATTTGAGTTTCTATTTCGAAAGGACCCACCCTATTGTCTTGTAATTTTCTACATTTGCCCGGCATCTGGAGGAAGCGGGTGGACAGCCATACCTGGTCTCCCGGTTGAAGGGGGGGGCCCTCCTTCCTGTGCAGGTCAGCAACTCGCTTGTACTCCGTTTTGGCTTCGTTTAACTGCTGTTTCAGTGTCTGTTGCGCCGCTTGCAATTCCTTAAGGAAGTTCTCAGCTGCCGGTACCAGCATTCCTTCTGAGCTGCTTGGAAAGACTTTAGGATGGAATCCATAATTAGCGAAGAACGGGGTTTGTTGAGTGCTGGAGTGCAGAGAATTGTTGTAGGCGAACTCTGCAAAATGCAAATATGATACCCAGTCAGTCTGTTGATAGGACACATAACTTCGTAAATATCTTTCCAAAACGGCGTCCAAGCGTTCCGTCTGCCCATCTGTCTGGGGGTGATGGGCGGAGGAGAGTTTTAATTCCGTCTGCAACTGTTTCCACATTGCTCTCCAAAATTTGGCTGTGAACTGAGTTCCTCGGTCTGAGACTACGCTGTTTGGCAATCCATGCAGCCGGTAGACTTCTTTGATGAATAACTTGGCCGTTTCTTTAGCCTCTAAGGCCCCTGCACAAGGAAGAAAGTGTGCCATTTTGGTAAGTAGATCCACCACTACTAAGATGGCTGTCATTCCTTGGGACTTGGGTAGATCAGTTATAAAATCCATGGAGAGGTCCTTCCAGGGTTCTTGTGGGACAGGCAACGGTTGTAACAGTCCTGCTGGTGTCCCTGTTTGTGTTTTTGTCCGCAGACAGACAGAGCAGGACTTTACATAACTCTCAATATCCCGACGCATTTTAGGCCACCAGAAGTCCTTGGCCACGTTCTGAATGGTCTTGTAAATCCCAAAGTGTCCCGCTGTGATGGAATCATGACACTGGTGTAGGATTCTGAGCCTTAATTCCCCTTCTGGCACATATCTGGCGGTTTTGAACCATAACAGTCCATTTCTCCAGTGAAAGGTTACTTCTGAGTCTTGACCTTGTCCCGTCTCCTGCTGATATTTTAGCATGTCTGCATCTTCTTCTTGTGCCTTTTTGAGTTCCTCTTCCCATGAAGGCTGGCATACTCCCAACGTTAATTTCTCTGGCGGGATTACGTACTGAGGCTGGTCCTCGGATTCACTTTCTTTGTATTGTGGCTGTCTGGATAAGGCATCCGCTCTCTGGTTTTTGGCTTGGGCATGGTAAGTAATCTGGAAGTTAAACCTAGTGAAGAACTGGGACCATCTTATCTGTCTCTGGTTCAGCTTTCTGGCTGTTTGGAGGCTTTCAAGATTCTTGTGGTCGGAGCGCACTTCAATTCGATGAGAGGTCCCCTCTAGGTATTGTCTCCAGTTTTCAAAAGAGTCCTTGATGGCCAGCAGCTCCTCCTCCCAAACTGTGTAGTTCTTCTCTGCAGGCTTTAACTTCCGAGAGAAGTACGCACAGGGGTGCAGCTCCTTCCCTTCTTGGTCTAATTGTAGCAGGACCCCCCCGATGGCAAAATCTGAAGCATCTGCTTCCACTACGAAAGGGCGGTTCGGATCAGCAAAGCGCAGAATGGGCTCAGTAGCAAACCTTCTCTTCAGCTCCTCAAAGGCCTCGGTGGCGTTCTCTGTCCATTGAAACTTCTTCTTCCCCCTTAAACAGTCAGTCAGAGGAGCTGTTAATTTGGAAAACCCTGGAATGAACTTTCTGTAATAATTGGCAAACCCCCAAAACCGTTGTACATTCTTTTTGGTGACAGGTTGGCCCCAGTCCAATATGCAGCTTACTTTCCCTGGGTCCATCTCCACGCCTTCCGCTGAGATTCGATATCCAAGGAAGTCTAGAGACTTGAGGTCAAATCCACATTTCTCTAATTTAGCATACAGGTGATTTTCTCTCAGTCTCTTCAACACCGTCTTCACATGCTGGTCGTGGTCTTCCTGGTTCTTTGAGAACACCAGGATATCATCTAAGTAACAGATTACATACGTGTCCAACAAGTCTCTAAACACGTCGTTCATGAATTTTTGAAAAATTCCTGGCCTTCCACAAAGCCCGAACGGCATGACCAGGTATTCATACTGTCCGTAAGCGGTCAAGAATCCTGTTTTCCATTCATCTCCCTCCTTCATTCTGATCAGATTGTACGCTCCTCTCAAATCCAACTTCGTGAAGATTTTTGCAGAGCGCAGTCGGTCCAGCAACTCTGAGATCAGGGGCAGCGGGTAGCTGTTGGGGATGGTGATCTGGTTCAATGCGCGATAGTCGTTACAGGGTCTGAGTTCCCCCCCTTCTTTTTCACAAACAATAGTGGCGCTCCAGCAGGGGATTGTGAGGGGCGTATGAATCCTCGCCTCAGGTTTTTATCCAGGAATTCCTTCAGGGCCTCCCTCTCATTCTCTGTGAGAGAGTAGATTCTCCCTGATGGGATGCTGGCTCCTGGCACTAGGTCAATCGCACAGTCGTAAGGGCGGTGGGGGGGTACAGTCTCTGCCTCTTTTTCATCAAACACATCTTTCAATTCTTCATACTTTGGCGGCAGGGTCACTTGCTCGATCTCTTGCACTGCCCCCGCTAAGGTGTTCTTGATTCCTTCAGGTTGACAGTTCTCCTGGCAATACTGTGAGGTGAACCACACCACCGCCTCCTTCCAACTTATTTTGGGTTCATGCTTTGCTAGCCAGGGCAATCCCAGAATCACCTCAAAGTTCGAGAGATCTGACACGTATAGCGAAATGAACTCTTCGTGCCCAGGGATTTGAAGTTTCACTTCCTCCGTGGCTTGTGTCACCCCTCCTGACTTCAGGGGTCTCCCATCGATAGTCTCCACAGCTAGGGGAGCGTCCAGTTTCCACCGGGAAATTCCATGACGCTTGACTAACTTTGCATCAATAAAATTTGTGGAGGCTCCACTGTCAATTAAGGCAGTGGAATTAAACACCACTCCTCTGGAAGTTGTAATCCGAATAGGTAAGACCAACACCCCCTTTGAGGGAGGTTGGATCGTTGGGGGGCCTTTATACAACGCTGCCCCCAGTCCACTGGCCTGCACGTGGACTGGGTGTTCTAGTTTCCCGATGGCTCGGCTTTCCCCCCTTTCAGTCCACAGTCTCTGGCCACATGGCCCGGCTTTGAACAATAAAAGCATAAACGTTCCCGGCGTCGTCTTTCCTTTTCTTCTTCCGACAGTCTTGGCCTAGCCCCTCCCTGTCCCTCAGTTGCATTACCTGCCATCCCTGTAGTGGGAAGGGTCTTGTTGCGGGATGCCGAGGCTGAGTATCTCGGGACCTCCTGCTTCCTTTCCAGGCGCCTTCCTTCCATCCGGTGATCTATCTGTAGGCATAGCCGGATGAGTCCTGGTAGGTCAGCGGGGGGGGGAGGTCCTGGCCAACTCATCCAGGATTTCAGCATTTAATCCACTCCGGTACATAAACATCAGGGTGGCGTCATTGTAACCAGTTTCCTGGGACAGAATTTTAAAAGCGTTAGTGTACTCGGAAACAGTCCCTTTAGCTTGCTTCAGAGCGCCTAGTTGCCGCGCTACTGTTTCAGCCCTTTGCGGGTCTTGAAACATCTTGGTCATCTCCTGTATAAATCCTCTGTACCTTCCTAAGACAGTATCCTTTCTCACGAGATATGGAGTCACCCATTTTGCAGCTTCTCCCTCCAGGAGGCTAATCACGAAAGCTACTTTAGCCCCATCGTCTGGAAATTCCGTGTGCCTGACATCCAGATATAACTCACATTGAGCCACGAAGGTTGCCAACTGATCACTTTGTCCCGCGTATTTTGGGGGCAATCCAATGGGAACCTTTACTACGGCAGCTGGAGGGGCTGTTCGCATCTGGTCTATCGTGGCCTTAAGGTTTGATTATCTGTCTTCAGCGCCTTGACTGCTGCTAGCAGGGCTTGAACATCCGTCTGCAAATCAGCTACCTTAGTCCTCAAGAGTTCCACTTCCGTCTCAGAAGTGGGGTTCGTCCCCCCCGCTGCTCCCTTTGACATCTTGTCCCAGTCAAGTGAAGAGAGCGTTGAGGGTGATTTAGGTGGCTCTGTCAAGCTGTCAGGCCCAGGATGTGACTCAGGAACCAGACCAACGGCTGTAGTTAATTCGTGTTTTATTAGGGTAATGTCCAAACAAAGACTGCGTTTTCTCATGAAGCAATACAGGGATACAGGTCCTGCGGCATTGGGAGAAAGTTGGCAGAGCAAGGGACTTCTTCCCGCCTGTTCTTTAAGAAGGGGCCAAACGGGCATGCAATCTTTCGCTCCTCCTTAACTGCCCCTCAGGTACTGCCCGCCTTCCCCCCTTCTCTCCTGTCTTTTCAGCTGTCTGCGTGTGCGCGGTGAGGGGGGAAGCATCACCCCCTCCTCTTCTGAAGTTTCCGATTCCAGGATGGGGGATAGGGGAGGGGCTGATGGTAAACTGCCTCCCCGCTTTTCGGCTGTGAGCAGCCCTCCCTCTTCCCCCTCTTGCTCTGAGCCTGAAAGAGGGGGAGGCATGAGAATGTCCAGGGAGGGCTCAGGCTCCCCGTTGCTAAGCAACCTTATCACTGGCAGTTCCTCTGTTTCGTCTTCGCTCCAAAGGGGGGAAGTTCCTCCCCCTTCCCTCTGCCATCCATCCGAATACTCTTCTCCCAACTCTCCGGGATCCAGCTCCCCGGGATTGGGACCCCAGCTCTGCCTTCCGACAACAAGGGAGGTTTCCCCATCAAAAAATGAGATGAGTTTAGTTTGGCAGGATTTGTTCTTCATAAATCCATGTTGGCTCCTAGTAATCACTGCATTGTTTTCGAGGTGCTTACAGATTGACTGCTTTATAATCTGCTCAGAATTTTTCCAGGGATTGATGTTAGGCTGACCGGTCTGTAGTTCCCCGGTTCCTCCTTCTTGCCCTTTTTGAAGATAGGGACATTAGCTCTCCTCCAGTCATCCGGCACTTCACCGGTCCTCCATGATTTCGCAAAGATAATAGACAGCGGTTCTGAGAGTTCTTCAGCCAGCTCCTTCAGTATTCTAGGATGCAGTTTATCGGGCCCTGCCGATTTGAACTTGTTCAGAGTGATTTGGTATTCCTTGTCCATTTGCCTGTCAATCTCAAGCTCCAATCCTGCCCCCTCTACTTCATGTTTCCTGGGAGTGTCATAGACCCTTTTTTGGGAGAAGACTGAGCCAAAGTAGGAATTGAGCACTTCTGCCTTTACTTTGTCATCTGTTATCATTTTGCCATCCTCATTGAGTAGCTGTGCCATCATTTTATCTGTCTTTTACTATGGACATACCTGAAGAAAGCTTTTTTGTTGCTTTTAGCATACCTTGCTAGCTTCAGCTCATTCTCAGCTTTAGCCTTCCTGACACCATCCCGGCAATTCCGTGATACCTTCCTGTACTCTTCCTTTGTGGCCTGGCCTTCTTTCCACTTCCTGTATGTGTCCTTTTTTGTTTTCAGGTCATCTTTAAGCTTTTTGTGAAGCCACATTGGCTTCTTCTTTTGTTTCCTCCCTTTTTTCCTTGTTGAAATTGCTTTGCATTGCACTTTTAGTATTTCCTTTTGTAGAAACTCCCACCCATCTTGGACTCCTTTTTTCATTAGGGTGGCTTATTTATTTATTTAATTTGTATCCCGCCCTTCCTCCCAGCAGGAGCCCAGGGCAGCAAACAAAGCACTAAAACACTTTAAAACATCATAAAAACAGAACTTAAAATACATTAAAACAAAACAGCATTAAAAACATTTAAAAAACAACCTTAAAAGGGGTTAAAAACACTATTAAAAACATATTAAACAATTCTGACACAGGTGCAGACTGGGATAGGTCTCAACTTAAAAGGCTTGTTGAAAGAGGCTTGCCATGGAACCGTACTTACAATTGTTCTGAGTTTATTAAAATGAACTTTCCTGAAGTCCACTGCACGTATGGCTACTCTCAGCTTTCGCTTCTGTTAAAATGTCTGGGAGGTCTCACACTTTTATATATTCACTAATAGGCAAAAAAATCTTGTGGTTTAAGAACGTACCTATAGCTCCTGCTCCCCTGGTGCATTCACTATAGCTGCCCAATTTCCCTGCTTTTTAAAGTTTGATAGAAATATCTGTGGGCTATAGGTATGTTCTTAAACTGCAAAGGTTTTTGCCTATTAGTGAATTTCTCTGCTTTTTAATCCGGGAGGTAAGAAATGGGATCCTGTGCAAGTTTGCTGAGAATGGATTGATCGTTTGCATGCTTATTGAGTTCAGTGGGATTTACTTCCCTGCAATCATGCTTAGGATAGGTGAAACTGACCACAGGGGATGGGGAGGGGAAGGGGAGGAAGGGCAGAGGGGAGAAGGGGGATGGTAGCAGGCAGGAGGGGGAGGGGAGGAGAAGGACAGGTTTGACCATTGGCATGTTTATTGAGTTCAGTGGGATTTACTCCTGTGCAATCAGGATAGGTAAAAGGGGTCTGAATGTTTTGTGTATCGCCATGAAAATTTAGTGGGTTGTTAAGCAAGAGTTCAGGACTATAAGTTTTGTAAGGTTTTGTTTTGAAATGAACTTATGGGAAGCATCAGAATGGCATGGGGGAATTTTCAATTTAACATTGCAGAATGCGAAAAATCCACACTGGCTATAGTATACAGCCATTCTTGTCAGTAAAATGTCAGTGAGGATGAGCATCTTGGTAATATAACAACACACCTTGCTGTATGCTAGATGAAAATTGTTCTGCAGCCTGACATAACAGTTAAATGGCACCTTGTCATGCAACAGGTGTATTATGTTAGGAATACTCTGTGATACTCAGTAATGTTTTAGGTACATGTGAATTGGCCCTGGGTATTATTTATTTATTTATTATTTGATTTATATCCTGCCCTTCCTCCCAGCAGGGGACCAGAGTGGCAGTATCAATCATGAGTATCAATTCTGTCCAGGGTACAGAGAGCTAATGATAAGTAATATGCTTCCTCCTGGATATTTTTTAAAGATGAGACAACATTTTTCTGTGCATGAATGATAATTGTATATTGTTTACACTGAATACTTTTCTTGTAGAATATGGAGCCTTATAGATCATGCATTGATTGCACGGTGCAATATGGAAGAACCAATTCGTTGTGCAGCTGTTAGCACTGATGGAATTCATCTTGCACTTGGAATGAAAGATGGTTCTTTCACGGTACTTCGAGTTAGGTAGGTTACACATGAAAGATATTTAAACAAAAATAAACTTTGCCTTTAAGTTGCTTTCACAGTGAATAGTAACATCTGTCCTGTGCTAGCCATCTGCATTGCCAGATTCATCTTTCCATCTGGACTCATTTGTAATGCATTCCAGAGGCTTATGCATTCCTCTGTGAATCATAAGGCTGATGCTTTCTGATTTTTGTGGCTTTGTTCACTAAGTTGGAGAAACGTGCACAAACAATATTTTAATACAAATCCATAGTTCCCCTGCTTTAATTTGAGCCCTCAGATGGGTGTGTCTCCACATAAGTAGAGGCTCCCTTATTAATATGTAGATGCCTCAATGTTAAATTAGATATTCCACTGCAAATTGTTAGAAGTGAGGACTTTTTTTCAGTTGCTGTGAATAAAGCTTGATATCTTTCTTTATGGAGAATGGCCAAATGTAGTCTTAACCACCTGATATTTTTCTTCTCTGTTGCAGAGATATGACAGAGGTTGTTCATATTAAAGATAGGAAAGAAGCTATTCATGAATTAAAATATTCACCAGATGGAAATTTCCTTGCAGTTGGCTCTAATGACAGTTCTGTTGATGTTTATGGGGTTGTTCAGCGGTACAAAAAGGTTGGGGAATGTGTTGGATCCACAAGTTTCATCACTCATATGGACTGGTCATTGGACAGTAAATATTTGCAGACCAATGATGGCAGTGGAAAAAGACTATTTTACAGGATGCCTGGTGAGTTAGTCTACTACTGTTATAATTATACATGAAAATAGGTAGTGAGCTCTTTGCTTGGGTTGCCTTACGCTATGATAATATATCACATTCTTAGTAAAGTAGTTGTAGTGAATGTAGCCAGTAATTTCTCCCCAAAGAATTCTAATCAATGTAGGGAGGATTGCCCAAAACCGGGCAGAGGAATCTTGGACTGCTTGCACAAGGTTTCTGATTTTGTCCAGTTCCTCCCTCCTACTGCAGCTCCACATAGAGCTCTGGAGAGGCTTTTCTTGGGATACAGGGCCTGCAGGGGGGGGGGGAAGGAAGGATCAGTTGCACAAGTAGCCTCCTTGTGCAATGTTGGATACAACCCAGTTAATATGACAATTGTCTTGCTAAATGGAGTGAATCATTAAATAGGTATCTTTTTACATCTAGGTGGAAAAGAAGTGACAAATAAGGAAGAGTTAAAAGGTGTCCAGTGGGCTTCATGGACTTCAGTTGCAGGCCTTGAAGTTAATGGAATATGGCCTAAATATTCAGCGATCAATGATATCAATTCTGTAGATGCTAATTTTATGGGCCAAGTTCTAGTTACAGCTGATGACTATGGAATAGTCAAATTGTTTCGGTATCCTTGTCTAAGAAAAGGTAACTTTTTAGTGTGATCTTTTAATGTAAATAACAGAATACCCAAGAAATCTCTATTTTGGATGGAAAGTTCTCAGAATAACATTACGCTAATGCTAGGAGCCTTCGAACCAAGATGGGAGAACTGGAGTGCTTGGTCTTAGAGGAGAGCATTGATATAGTGAGCATAACGGAGACCTGGTGGAATGGAGAAAACCAGTGGGATACGGTTATCCCTGGATATAAACTATATCGGAAGGACAGGGAAGGACGTATTGGTGGCGGAGTTGCTCTATACGTGAAAGAAGGCATTGAATCCAGCAAGCTCGAAACCCCAAAAGAGGCAGACTCCTCCACAGAATCGTTGTGGGTGGTGATACCATGCCCCAGGAGGGACTTAATACTGGGAACGATCTATCGTCCCCCTGATCAAAATGCTCAGGGAGACCTTGAGATGAGATATGAAATTGAGGAAGCATCCAAACTAGGAAATGTGGTAGTAATGGGTGACTTCAACTACCCGGACATAGACTGGCTGCATATGTGTTCCAGTCATGACAAAGAAGCAAAGTTTCTAGATATTCTAAATGACTATTCCCTAGACCAGTTGGTCATGGAACCGACCAGAGGGACGGCAACCCTGGACTTAATCCTCAGTGGGGACCGGGACCTGGTGCGAGATGTAAGTGTTGTTGAACCAATTGGGAGCAGTGACCACAGTGCTATTAAATTAAACGTACATGTAACTGGCCAATTGCCAAGAAAATCCAACACGGTCACATTTGACTTCAAAAGAGGAAACTTCACAAAAATGAGGGGATTGGTAAAAAGAAAGCTGAAAAACAAAGTCCAGAGGGTCACATCACTCGAAAATGCTTGGAAGTTGTTTAAAAACACTATATTAGAAGCTCAACTGGAGTGCATACCGCAGATCAGAAAAGGTACCGCCAGGGCCAAGAAGATGCCAGCATGGTTAACAAGCAAAGTCAAGGAAGCTCTTAGAGGCAAAAAGTCTTCCTTCAGAAAATGGAAGTCTTGTCCGAATGAAGAAAATAAACAAGAACACAAACTCTGGCAAAAGAAATGCAAGAAGACAATAAGGGATGCTAAAAAAGAATTTGAGGAGCACATTGCTAAGAACATAAAAACCAACAACAAAAAATTCTATAAATACATTCAAAGCAGGAGACCATCTAGGGAGACAATTGGACCCTTGGATGATAAGGGAGTCAAAGGTGTACTAAAGAACGATAAGGAGATTGCAGAGAAGCTAAATGAATTCTTTGCATCTGTCTTCACAGTGGAAGATATAGGGCAGATCCCTGAACCTGAACTAACATTTGCAGGAAGGGATTCTGAGGAACTGAGACAAATAGTGGTAACGAGAGAGGAAGTTCTAAGCTTAATGGACAATATAAAAACTGACAAATCACCAGGCCCGGATGGCATCCACCCGAGAGTTCTCAAAGAACTCAAATGTGAAATTGCTGATCTGCTAACTAAAATATGTAACTTGTCCCTTGGGTCCTCCTCCGTGCCTGAGGACTGGAAAGTGGCAAATGTAACGTCAATCTTCAAAAAGGGATCCAGAGGGGATCCCGGAAATTACAGGCCAGTTAGCTTAACTTCTGTCCCTGGAAAACTGGTAGAAAGTATGATTAAAGCTAGATTAACTAAGCACATAGAAGAACAAGCCTTGCTGAAGCAGAGCCAGCATGGCTTCTGCAAGGGAAAGTCCTGTCTCAGTAACCTATTAGAATTCTTTGAGAGTGTCAACAAGCATATAGATAGAGGTGATCCAGTGGACATAGTGTAGTTAGACTTTCAAAAAGCGTTTGACAAGGTACCTCACCAAAGACTTCTGAGGAAGCTTAGCAGTCATGGAATAAGAGGAGAGGTCCTCTTGTGGATAAGGAATTGGTTAAGAAGCAGAAAGCAGAGAGTAGGAATAAACGGACAGTTCTCCCAATGGAGGGCTGTAGAAAGTGGAGTCCCTCAAGGATCGGTATTGGGACCTGTACTTTTCAACTTGTTCATTAATGACCTAGAATTAGGAGTGAGCAGTGAAGTGGCCAAGTTTGCTGACGACACTAAATTGTTCAGGGTTGTTAAAACAAAAAGGGATTGCGAAGAGCTCCAAAAAGACCTCTCCAAACTGAGTGAATGGGCAGAAAAATGGCAAATGCAATTCAATATAAACAAGTGTAAAATTATGCCTATTGGAGCAAAAAATCTTAATTTCACATATACGCTCATGGGGTCTGAACTGGCGGTGACCGACCAGGAGAGAGACCTCGGGGTTGTAGTGGACAGCACGATGAAAATGTCGACCCAGTGTGCGGCAGCTGTGAAAAAGGCAAATTCCATGCTAGCGATAATTAGGAAAGGTATTGAAAATAAAAGAGCTGATATCATCATGCCGTTGTATAAATCTATGGTGCGGCCGCATTTGGAATACTGTGTACAGTTCTGGTCGCCTCATCTCAAAAAGGATATTCTAGAGTTGGAAAAGGTTCAGAAGAGGGCAACCAGAATGATCAAGGGGATGGAGCGACTCCCTTACGAGGAAAGGTTGCAGCATTTGGGGCTTTTTAGTTTAGAGAAAAGGCGGGTCAGAGGAGACATGATAGAAGTGTATAAAATTATGCATGGCATTGAGAAAGTGGATAGAGAAAAGTTCTTCTCCCTCTCTCATAATACTAGAACTCGTGGACATTCAAAGAAGCTGAATGTTGGAAGATTCAGGACAGAGTAAAGGAAGTACTTCTTTACTCAGCGCATAGTTAAACTATGGAATTTGCTCCCACAAGATGCAGTAATGGCCACCAGCTTGGACGGCTTTAAAAGAAGATTAGACAAATTCATGGAGGACAGGGCTATCAATGGCTACTAGCCATGATGGCTGTGCTGTGCCACCCTAGTCAGAGGCAGTATGCTTCTGAAAACCAGTTGCCGGAAGCCTCAGGAGGGGAGAGTGTTCTTGCACTCGGGTCCTGCTTGCGGGCTTCCCCCAGGCACCTGGTTGGCCACTGTGAGAACAGGATGCTGGACTAGATGGGCCACTGGCCTGATCCAGCAGGCTCTTCTTATGTTCTTATGTTCTTAACATTAATGACCAAAGTTGGAATTTGGCTTTTAAAACAGGAGAAAAACTTAAAAAATAGGGGAAAAAACTGTCAGCATTTGTGATACTTGCTTGTGTTTCAGGTAAGAGATTGTGAGGTTAGGGTCTAAAGGAGATACTGCACTCAATTTTCCACACAGGAAGGGTATAGCAAAAAGTTGGGGAAGGGAAATTTTAGAGAGCAGAATTCTCACCTGTCTGAGATTTTTCCCTGGAAATAACTACTAAAGGTTTAAGATACAAACAAAAACATAGATTGCTTTGGCTAGTTTAGTGTCCTTGTATAACAAAGTACCACAATAATTGTAATTGGCTAGACTGGTATATAATATGTTCTACAATATACTCGTTTGGACTCTATAAATAATCTTAAACAGATTTTTACTTGTGCAATGGGGATTTCCTACCACCTCCTTCCCACTGCATTTGCTTGGAAAACCTGAAAATTCATGTGCCCCCCAGGAATAGTATTTGATGGGGCTCAGAGGGCTGCATCTGAGGAGGAACAGTTAGCAGAAATTAGGATTCACCTCTTGCATGAGCAAAAGTGCCCTTCCCTTCAGGTAAGGCACCATTGGATATAAAACCATGGTGTAAAACAGCCCTTTAACATGATATGATATAATATAATGTGAAATGTGATTAAACCTTTTTTTCAAAAAATAGGGGCAAAATTTAAGAAATATCTTGGTCATTCAGCACATGTGACAAATGTCAGATGGTCACATGATTACCAGTGGGTTATTTCGATTGGTGGAGCAGATCATTCTGTTTTCCAGTGGAAATTTGTTCCTGAAAGGAAGCTGAAGGATGCACTTCACATAGCACCACAAGGTGAGCAATACATAATTTCATATGAGTTAGAAAATAATTTAAAGTATAGTTAGTGATATCCCTTTTGCAGTGATGTTTGGTCTTCTGTGTCTTGAGCTTTTGTCTCAGTTTTGGACTGACTTTCTGTTTTCTGTAGTTTTGGCCCTGGCCCACTGAATGCAAGTGGTGGGAAATTATTAATTTATTATTTTGGCATATCTATCCCACCCACTGGAAACGGAGGCCCCATAACAAAATAAAAAATAGTATGTGGCACAGTAAAATATGAGTAATAATGAAGAAGTAAAAACTGGTGCAGCATTAAAACCTTCCAGAGCAGCACAGAAAAAGCAATGAATGTTTGAAATTACATTCGATAAAGCCAGGGCAGTGACAGACACAATATTTTTAAGACTAGTGGATGTGATTTGATTAAGGCTTACTCAAGCAATCTGCTTTGCGTTTGCTTTTTCCTTAGATGTCTAAACAGCTTTCTTTTGTCTTTCATCCTGTCTCTTCTGTCTCAGCACTGGAGATCTCATTTTCATCAGTGTCATCACTGACTGTATTCACTGAGTTCTAAAATATTTTTGGTTGGATTCAGAATACTCATGGGGTGCGCTACTTAGGGAGGGGAAGACCATTTTTGCTGATTTCTATTTCTCTCTACTTCCTACAGTTCTCTTTTCTCCCCAAAAGCTGCTCTGAAGGGTCAAGGCACCCCTCTTGAATAGCATGGGAGGTGGCATTGGGGTCTGGAAAGGGAGATCAGCAAAAATCACCTCACAATCCTCCAGAAGGTGCTTCAGCTGGATTCAGTCCCTTTCATGAATAGAAGGAGCCCTTTTGTTCATTGAGAGACAAGTCAGGATCGAAACACATAATTTATTCTTATGCTGTCATTCAATTTTAAAAAAAACTCCCAGGGTGGCTCAAGGTAATGATTTTTAAAAAATTAAATTTCCACAACAAAATAATAAAAAACCCAGCAGCAAAAATAGTTAACTAATTAAAACCAGCAAGAGAACAATGTGGGAAGGCTTGGATAAATACATTTACAACTGGAGAGGTTAAACTGGAAAACAAACTTTAGGCACATTCAGAGATTAAAATTGAAGAAAAAATATAATTTATTGTCCATTCTCGTTAATTGCTTCTGAGGAGGTTTTAATATGTGACTGTTCTTGTGAAGTTGTTCTTTATTTTACTTGATATATTTAGACGGCAATTCCAAACACACTTGCTAGAGAGTAAGGCTAGAATCCTAATTCCCTTGATAGCTGGTAAGGGGCAGTTAGGATACAGTACAGATCTGTCTCTGCCAGCCTCCCCTGGCAGAGAGGAGCACCACTAACTGGGAAGGAGTGCCACTGTGGTGGAAGTTTAACCTCTGCCCAAGCGGGTTGTAAACTCCAGCTGACAGTAACCATTCCAGTAGTCCCTGGTGCCTTACTCTGTAAGTACTATTGAACATAGAGGGACTGAGTTCTGAATAACCATGCTTAGGATTATGCTATTAGCTGAGTATTATAATTACCTTTATTTTCTTTCTGCTCTTTCAATATCTACACTGTTGTTTGTTTTTAAATCAAAGAAAGCCTCATTGACTCTAATAGTGAAGAATCAGATTCTGATCAATCCGATGTTCCAGAGCTGGACTCTGAAATTGAACAAGAGACACAAATCACATACCGTCGACAGGTATTATTCTGTATTGTTAAAATATAAATATGCTAAAATGTCCTACCACAACAAATCCTAGGTACGTGTAAATTACAGAATGTTGATATCACAAAGCCTACAGCCTATGCCAGAACTGTGCCAGTTGTTGCTGTTGGCTGAGAACTATGAATCCCCCAAAAAGGGTGAGGCTTGAATGCAGGAATAAACCAAAGAGAAGTTCTTCAGTGGGCACTAGGACACTCCCAAGTGGGATCATGTTCCTACTATTGCTTAAGGCAGCAAAATTTTATCATTCCACAGGAAGCTCTCAGATACCCCTCCTTTTCATTCATTCATTCATTCATTCATTCATTCATTCATTCATTCATTCATTCATTCATTCATTTATATTTATGTTTAAAATTGCTCCTTATCTTATAATTCAATTTTTAAAGGCCATTTACAGAGATTAAGATGAAAACAGCAATAAATAAATAGCAATATTAAAAGACCAATATGGCAAGCCCATGGTTTCCTACCTGGTTGGTGTGGTTACATCTGCTCTAATCAGTTGCAGCCACCACCAGCAATTGTTACTCTACTCATATTTCATACAGTTTTCTGGTTCACAGGTATGTTTAGGTTTGCTGAGATGTGGCTGTTTGTCCTGGTGCTGTAGTGGAGTTGCTTCAGCAGAACTGTGGATCATCTTAATGCTGTCCAATCTTACCAGTAGATCTTATCCAGCCTCACTTCTGTAAACCTCTGAAGCTGGTGGAAAGTTTATCTAAGTATTATGATTTGCTCAGAGCACTAATACCATAATAGCAATAGAAAAAGCAATGTTTAAATTCTGTTTGCTGTAATGTAATGAATTATATTATACTTCACTGTCTATTGCAGTGCAGAATGCAGTTCATGTAGAAAGCTAATGACATTGGCTGTTAACCTCTATTCCTCAAAGAAATTTGCTTTTCAGATATGCACAATAACAGAACCTGTATATTCTCTGCTAAGGTTTACAAAGAAGATCTACCTCAGCTTAAAGAGCAATGCAAAGAAAAACGAAAAACTGCAGCCTCAAAAAGAAGAGAACAGGCTCCAATCAATAGTATAAGATTGCACTTTGTTCATGGGTAGGTACATCAATTTTTTTTTGTCTAAAAGCCAGCAAGACAGATTTTACTGTACATGGATTTAGACATCTAAGTGCCAAACTGGATAACAACATTGGGAGATCTGTGATCGGATCTCCCACTTTCCATAATAAACGATAAAAGTAATAGGAGCATTTGGATGGAGACCACAGTGCTGAGTGAAAGGCATAGTTATTTTCCTCAAGCACCATTTTTCTGATTTATATCTCCCCCACCCTCACCCACAAAAGCTACTATTTGCTTGCAGGTGAAAACATATAAGGACCAAACTGGGAAAATGTGTGATACCTTTGTTTTCCTGAGAGCAAATAACAACTTAGGTTGTTGTTATATGCCTTCAAGTGGATTACAACTTATGGCAACCCTATGAATCAACGACCTCCAATAGCATCTGTTATAAACCACCCTGTTCAGATCTTGTAAGTTCAGGTCTGTGGCTTCCTTTATGGAATCAATCCAGTGATATCAGTAGGGAAACTGGAGAGGGAAGGGTTAAACCTCTCCTCCAGCACTGTCGTATCCAGGTTGGGACTCAGGAACCAGACCAGTTGGTGAAAGCAAATCAGTTTTTATTAAAGTAATATCCAGACAAAGACTACGCCTTCTCATGAAGTTTCACTACAAAACATAACCTGCGACTTGAAAGAGAGTTGACAGAACAAGGAACCACTATTCCCCCTGTCCCTTAAGAAGGGGACAATCGAGCGCGAATTCTCTCACTCCGCCTCAAAGTGCTCTCATCCACTCCCCTCCTCTCCCCCTTCTTTTGTTGTCTCTTTTGCTGTCTCCTTGTACGTGGTGAAGGAGGTGCTACTGCCCCCTCCCCTTCTGAGGACTCTGATTCAGGTATGGGGGAAAGCGGGGGGGCAAGGCCTAAACCATTTGGCTGCTTCTCTTTGCTTTTCCCTGGATCAGGAGGAGGCTGGATTCCCCCTTGCCCTCCCTCCTTCTCCAACTGCTCTAAGCTCGAAGGGGGAGGGGGTGTGGGAAACTCCTGGAAAGGATATGTGTCTGTTGGACATTCAAGGTCTTTGCTGCTACACAGTTCTATCTCTGAGATTCCCTCCCCCTCCTCTGCGTCTTCTTCACACAGCTCTGGCCAAATGACCCCCTCCCTCTCTTCATCTTCTGAAACATCAGGGCCCCAGTCCTGCATCCCAACAAGCACCATGGTACCAGTCCAGCTCCTGCCCAAGTTTGCATTTACTTTTTAGAAAAAAACCAAGACAGGGAGATTCATTCACAGTCTTCTGAATATCATATCTAAAGAATTTGCTAGAATTGTGAAAGTTTTGTTTGCTGTGTCTGACTCTTGCATTCAGTGAATTACAAGAATGGACTAAGGAGATGGCAGAATTAGTGTTTTATTGAATTTGTAAATCTGATATTTGTTAACATTAACTTGCTTGATATTGATACGACTGAGTGTGAATTTATACCAAACTAATTCTGTATACATAAGTACCAAATGTATATTCTTTTGACATTTGGAGGAAATAGTTCTGTGGGAGTTGCAAGAGAGGTAGCAAAACATACTTCAACTGAAATATCTTTAAAGACAATCTACATAATAGTTTTGATTTATCTTCCAGAAACACTGAAAAACATTGCCATACTTCTCTAACCATCAAGTTATTTTCAGATTCCTTTATATCTCCTATAATTGTCACTTGAAGAGGAAATTGTTGATGTAACCTTGTTTACTATTCTGCCATACTAGAGATATTTTCATTCTTTTGCAGTACTTTTGATGAAACTATCAAAATAATTTTGCAGCTTGTAACTGAAAACTGAAAATGTGTAGTTAATCGTATTGCATAAGAAGCAAGTTGCCTAAATAACAAACTATTTTCTTAGTTACAGAGGCTATGACTGTCGCAGTAATTTATTTTACACTCAGACTGGAGAAATTGTGTACCATGTTTCAGCAGTGGGTGTAGTATACAATCGGCAGCAGAACACACAGCGTTTTTATTTGGGTCATGATGATGATATTCTGTGTCTTGCTATTCATCCCTTAAAGGACTATGTGGCAACAGGCCAGGTAGGATTCATGTTTAGGAGAACTAGAAATCTACTGTTATTCTAGTGAGCTTATAAATGAATATTTCGTAAATCATGAAATAAATGAATATTTCATAAATCTGTTTAATTTGCATCTGTGAAAAACATCTGAAAGCAATACAGCTGTAGAAGACATGTTTTGGCTTTGATAAAAAATATGAGAAAAAACTCAATGAGCACAGATTTCTTCAGCTACAAAAGAGTTTATGCTGGAAGTTTGAAACAAATGTTTGTTAGTTTTTAAGATGCCACAAAATTATCTGTTGTTTTTGCTGCAACAGCTACCCCCTGGAAAATCTTTATACTTGTATAATGCTGTATCATTATGATGGGGGAGTAGTGCTCCCCTTCTGCTGCCTGCCCACCCACATCTGTTCGCTCGCCCTCCATCGCCTCCCTTGCTCGTCCCCCCTTGCCCACTCGCTATCCCCCCTGCCTGTTCGCTCACTCACCCTCCCCTCGCCTGCTCACTTGCTCTCCGCCACCTCCCTCGACAATAAAATGGCGCCGGATGCCCTTCTCAGACACAGCTGCTGAGCGCGTTGTCAGAGCTTGGAAGCATTCTTTTTTTGAACTTCAACTCCCATCAGCCCAACTGTAGTTTAAAAAAGGAATGTTTCCAAGCTCTGTCGACGCACTCAGCAGCTGAGTCCGAGAAGGACGTCGGGTGCCATCAATCTGTGCATTCAGTGTCTCTCTGTATTCTGGCAATTTTCTGCCACAAAAGCGGAACAAGCGCCGAATATATGGAGCATGGATACAATTCAAAACCGCCGCATTAGCGAAGCGCCAGACAGCAGGGCCCTACTGTATTTCATGTTTTTGAAAAATACATATATTCAGATATTGAATAATGTGTTCCATCTATTTTGTTTAAGGTTGGTCGTGATTGCTCAATCCATATCTGGGACACAGAGACTATCAAACCACTGTCAGTGTTAAAGGGCTATCATCAATATGGTGTTTGTGCTGTTGACTTTTCAGGTATTTATGATTATATTGACCTAGAAACTATAGTTGTTAAAAATGTGACACAGCTTCTTTGATCCTAGCAATAAATTACTATTATATTGATACAAGAACTATAATATTTTGCTCTTATATGTTAATAGAATTAATTATAAAAAGCCTAATTTTCAGTCCTTATTATCAGTATGTTGTAGAAAAGTCTGACTTAGGCTGATGCCATTAGTGTGACTGTACATCAATCATTCTTGCAGAGCAACAGTTATGAATGAGCAATTCTGTTTTGTTCCTGTGTGCCTGCTTCTGTTCAACTGTTTTAGCAACTTCTTCTTCATTAGCTTGTTAGTTGCTTGTTACCCAAAGGTCTCCAAGCAATTTAGAGCATATTAAAGTGACTTACAACCCATCCATTAGTTGATTAACTTGATTGTTTTCCATATGAAACTCCTGGAGTTTATTGAAACTTTGAAATGATGCTACATTTGACAATGCTTAAGTCAGAATTCTATAATAGCAAAATATACAATTTTAATTATTAATAAAAGGTTTGGCTTTTTGAAGTCCCCTTTGCACTCAGCATAAATTCATGATTTCTCCCTTGCTTTCCTCTTTTGTGCAGTTTCCTGTTACGTTACATTCCCTTCTACAACCTTTTGCTTCTGTATTTCTATTATTGTTACTTGTCTGAGAACCTTCTACTCTTTTAAATAGTATTTGTACCATATACCTAGAACTCCCTTCCTGATCACATTCACAGTGCTTCCTCAATTTCTGTTTTCACACATGATATCAAAACATATTATTCTGTTATGTTTGAGGTATTTTTTTTAGAAGTATATTATTGACATTTTTAACATCTTATACAAACCTGCATAGAACAACAGTAACCAATATCTAGAAGAGGAGGGGACAGGAAGAAGAAACAAAAAAGAAAAAAAGAAAAAGGGAGAGAATAGGAGTAAACCCCTGCAAATGTTGGGTGATAATACATTAGGAAGATACAGTAAATCATCAGCCTAACATCAGAGTCCAATAACTTCTGTATTGAATAAATGCTTCAGAAAACTGTCATATCTGAATCATACCCATGCAAAAGGCTGCTTGTGCCCCTTTGGGTTTAAACAGACACTTATCACTATTAGAAAATTGCAGGAGCAGCCACCATGTGCCCTCAAAAGTATTTTTTTAGTGGAAGCTCCCTGTCCAGACAGCTTTGGTGCATTAGGCGCTCCATAAGAACAAGATACCTTTTGCCACCAGAGTTCTTTTGTGAGAGGCAAAGTAGATCACCGGTGTTGAGCTATAAGTAATTTGGGAGCAGCTAACAGAGTATAAATTAAGTCTGTATGTAGTAGACCATGCATTTCCTGCGGTATGATAGATAACAAAGCCATCTCTGGATTCGGGGGCACAATTTAACCCACTATGGTTGTGATTTCCTGGAACACTAGTCCAGAATTAGACTAGTTCTAGTCCAGAACTCTGCCATGATGGGGTACATCCACCACATATGAAAGTATGTGCCCCGTTCACAACAGCCGTGCCAGCAATCACGTGCTATGGTTGGATTAATTCAGTGTAGTTTCAAAGGAGTGCAGTACCACCTGACTATCACTTTCAGTAAATATTCTTTCACCCGTGCCGAAATAGCGTGAAAAGGTGGTCTCCTCCACTGACTGTTCCAACTATTAGTATCTATTTCCTTGCGTATATCAGCTTCCCAGAGCAACTTTACACCCAAAGCGAACTGATAAGAAGCCCTTATATAGCGAAGAAATCATCCCTTTCAGGTCATTACTAGAACTCACACACAGGTCTTCATAAAATGTCAACTGTCGAGGTGGCCCATTTATGTGGTGAATATACTTAGCAAATTATCGAACTTGCGTTATCTGAAGCCAAGAAGGCTGTATTTCTCCAAGCTTGAGTTGCATAGCTATTCTGTGAAAGGGTGACCATTTGCAAATAAATCCAATATTCTATAAGGCCCCTTCAATTCCCAGTGTTTATATTGATTAAATTTGGCCAGGTCTTGAAATCTGGGGTGCTCCAAAAATGGGAGGAGAGGTAGGTCTATAGGAGTTAATAGTGTTGCCCATCTTTTCCAAATCTTGATTTCCAAATCAAGATAGTGGCCTTGAGTTAAGGATTCATTAGTTCTTGTAGCTTGAGTGAGCTCAGTTTACTAAAAGGTATGGCTCTAATTGATGTTTGCAATCGGGGTGCTTGGATTCTCACCCAATCAATAGTTACCCCTGATTATCTGCAATAATTGTTTCAAATTACAATCCTCATAGTATAGTTGCAACTGAGGGACCCACAGGCCACCCTCTGCTTATAATTTATGCAACATAGTTTTATTTATTCTCAAGCATTTTCCAGAATTAATGAAGCCACTTATCAATTGTTGCTAACTAGCAAACTCTTTCGGTGGTAGTATAACTGGGAGTATTTGAAACAGAAATAAAAATTGCACAGCCATTTTTATTGCTGCAACCCTTTCCAACCAAGTGAGGTGTGCCAAGTGAGGAGTGCCCATTTGTGCAAGTCCTTTTTAACATCTTTGACCAAAGGCCCAAAGTTACGCTTTTTAAGCTATATCAGGTCTTTTGGGAGAACTACTCCTAAATATTTAATACTGCTAGGCTGAAGTAAAAGACCATTATCTTTAGGCAGATGTTGCATTCCCAAAGGGGTGGCAAGACAGAGCGCTGAAGATTTCTGATAGTTCACCTCCAGACCTGATACAACCTGAAAATCTCAAGGAATATTTTTCAGTTCCGGTATTGATCTACCAGGATTTTTAAGTATAACACCACATCACCAGGAAACATATTAATGGTATGTGACTCACTCCCTATTTTAATTCCCTCTATAAGTGGACTCTGCCTTATTCTATTTGGTAATGCTTCCATAGATAGAATAAATAAAAGTGGACATAAAGGACATCCCTGGTGAGTTCCCCTCCTCAAAGGAAAAGGAGATGAGTCCATACTATTAACTCTAACCATAGCAGAGACATCAGAATAAAATTGGTAAATAACATGCATGAACCTGACCCCAAAGTTCATTTGTTGTAATACTCCATATAGTTATGGTCACGCAATCCTGTCAAAAGCCAGTGTAAATGTCCAGTGAAACTAAAGCAATCTGGTTGTTATCATGTCTACTGTGCTGCATCACATTCAAGGCCCATTGAATAGAGTCTAAGCCAAAATAGGTGCTAAACTGTCCTGGAACACCTTATGAAATTTCCCCCAAACCATCCAAATCAGGAGTTTTGTCATTTTTTAGCTTTTTAATTGCAGCCAATACTCCTTCAGTTATTATATCATGATCTATCAGATCTACATGGTCCTGCAATAAGGTTTTTAAGGGCGAGCAGCCCAGATACTCTGTAAGTCATGGTGGGCTAGAGGCATTAGAACTGTATAACTGAGCATAAAAGTCCTCAAATGCTTTGTAAATAGCCTGAGTTGAGTAACAAAGAGCTTCTTGAGAGTCTTTAATCTGAGCTACATGCCTGCAGTCCCTTTTCTTCTGCATTCTGGAGTTTTTGTTACCAAATTTGTGGTACTGTACATGCGGTTGGTGTAAATCATTTCAGCACTAACCTAGTCGACATCAAGAGCTTTCAGCTCACTGCATTTGTATAGCAGCTGTAGAAGAATTCTCAAGCTACCATGTTGTTTATGTGCATTCTCCAAAGTTTCTGTTTCAGACAATAAGAGCTGTCTAGAAGCTAATTTTGATTGCTTAAGCATAGAAGCTTCCATAATACATTGTCCCTGAATAACTGATTTGAATGTGTCCCATGCTACTGCTGTGTCAAGGTCTGGTGAGATGTCTTCCACAAAGTAGTGGGTGATGCCTTCTTGCAATCTGTCTTTGATTTCTCGTCTAAATAAAAGACTAGGTGGTAGGCGCCAGGAAAAAGAGTTATGAACAGGTGAGTCTAGTTGTAAGGATATCGTGACTGGAGCATGGTCAAACACAGAGATCACACCCATTTCCACCTCCAGCACCTTGCCCAAGCATCAAGAGACATGAGAATTTAGTAGATTATAAAGGAATAGGATTTATGCCTGGAAGATAAATGGGCGTAATCCCTGATCTGGGGGCACCTATGATGCCAGACATCAGTTAAGCTGAATTATGATATTAACCTAGAAATAGCTGTTGGACACTTCCGTCTTCTCAATGAGGATCCGCGCCACGATAGCATTCACCAAGTATCACCATGTCTTGTTTAAATGCTTCTAACTTTTCTAACGTGTTTCGTGAAAAGCATTCTTGGCTTTCATTTGGATAATAAAAAGAGCCCAATGTAATAAAGTCTCCTTCCACTGTACCTTTGGTGTAAACATAGAGACCTTCACAGTTGGTCAGTGTGTCAGTGATCATAATCGTGCATTTCTTTGTTAGCAAGATTGAGACACCCCGTGCCTTGGAAGAGCCAAAAGAGCTGAACTGCTCTCCTAGCCAGTGCCTTCGGATCACATTTTTATTGGCCGATTTCTGGTGCGTTTCTTGAAAAAGATCACGTGTGGGTCTGCTGATTTGATGAGTGTAACTGTTCTAGATCATTTAAGTGCAGTACCTAGATCCTTCACATTTAAAGGCAATAACTTGAGTTTACTTGTCACCACTGTTGAAAGCAGAAAAAAGCAAATCCATCTCTGTGGACCCATTTGGCAAAAGGAAAGTGGAGGGAGAAAAAGAAAGAGGAAAAGAAGAAAAAAAGGGTGGGATGGGGTGGATTAAACAGTAACCATGTAAGAAACAGCACTCCTAGGAGGGGCCAACAGGATGCCCAGGGTGGACAATATTCCACCTCTGAGTGTTAGAGGGTAAGTCAATAGGGGGGCAGCTGTATCAGTAAATATACTAAAAAATATTTCCCATCTTATGGAGGAGTTTATCTTTAGCAACATTCTCATGGTAACAGAGACATATATTAATATTAGTTCAATTTTTCCATGGACATAACATTGAGAGTAGGAACAAGTATAGATTCAGTCATTGTTTCTCAGTTGATCTCTGTGAGATCCTCTTTTATCCTTCTGTGCTATGATGGTCTCCTCTAGAATCACGCTTGTGGGAACAAGCCTTTCCCCTCTTCATGGACCATTCATTAGCAGTGTCATCATTGTCTGAATCTGTCTCAGAATCCTTTAACTCTGCAGGTAACTCTATACAGAGCTTTGTAAGCAATTTCTTAGTTTCAGCGTTAGTGGAAGCAGCTAGGACTTTATCTCTGTGGCACACTATTAATTTGAAGGGAAAACTCCATCTGTAGGGCACTTCAGCTTGTTGCAGGGCTCCAATTATTGGCTTGAAGTTGCACCTGAACTTTAATGTTTCTAGGCTTAAATCTTGGTAAACCTGGATTTTTGCAGCTCCACACTGTAAAGTATGAAAATTACCTAGCGCCTTGTAGATTGCCTCTTTAACACTGTATTTCTCAAATCTTATTATCATATCATGAGTGCTGCCACCATTTTGGGTCTTTGGACCCAGCACTCTATAAATTCATTCAGTATCTTTCTGGGCAATATCTCCCACCTCTTGCAAATCTCTAAGCCATTGTAATATGAACTCCTGGGGGAGTTGTAATGTGAACTCCCCCCTCCTCTCCATCAGTGACCCCCTCAAGCGAAAATTCAATTTGTGATATTTATCCTCCTGCTCCTCCAAACATATTTGAAGGCTATGTGTAGTTAACTGTAGCTTATCAAGGTTAGATTTATTGCTGACACTCAGATCCATCACATCACTAGCTTGGTTTAGCAACTTGCAAAAATTGTTCCTCCGGTGAAGTTAATTTACGGTCTTTAGGCTTCAGAGCGGCTTTCAAATCCCTTGCCATGTCAATACGTAACAGTCCGAGATATGCTAAAATATCCTCCTCCTCCAAGAGCTCTCTAGTCAATTTTGCACCTTTCGCCCACTTGGCACCTCCGCGCGTCATATGTGATTCCCCAGCACTTGACAGCTCAGAATCTTCCAAGCGATCATGTGCAATATTGCCAAACTTCTGAGTTTTCTGCTGACTCCGAATGAGTGCTGGTTGCATACCGAAGTCAGTTATGCTATTGTAAGTCAGATCAGACAAATATTACCATTGGATTTAGCGGCATAGGCTTCCTCAAGAACGGGATCAGAAGATATGAGCAGCCATCTTGCTCAACAGCAAGCCACGCCCCCCAGAGTATTATCTTTTTAAAAATATATTTATTACCTGCCCTTCACCAGTAGGTCCCAGGGCATGTCACAACAATATAAAATACATTATTAAAAACAGTTTAAAACAAATTTCATTCACAAATAGTGTCTTAAAAATACGTAACTGGTGTCAAAAGCCTGGTTGAAGAGGTGTGTCTTCAGCATATAATGAAAGCTGTACAGTGAAGGTGTCAAGAGTCATCTCTGTGGGAAGGGCATTCCACAACTTAGGGGCAGCCGCAGAGAATGCCCTCTCCCAGACTGCTACCAACCCAAACTTCTGAGGCAGTGGAACTGCTAAGAGGGCCCCTTTTGCTGATCTCAACACCCAAGAGGGTCTATAGGAAAGGAGACAGTCTTTCAGATATTTGGGGACTAAGTCATTTAGGGCTTTAAAAACAAGCTTGAGCACCTTGGCGCAGTCATTAACCAAAATGGAGACAATAGTCAAGAAATCAGAAGAAGGCTAGGACTGGGGAGGGCAGCTATGAGAGAACTAGAAAAGATCCTCAGATGCAAAGATGTATCACTGAACACTAAAGTCAGGATCATTCAGACCATGGTATTCCCGATCTCTATGTATGGATGTGAAAGTTGGACAGTGAAAAAAGTGGGTAAGAGAAAAATCAACTCATTTGAAATGTGGTGCCAGAGGAGAGCTTTGCAGATACCATGGACTGCAAAAAAGACAATTGGATGTTAGAACAAATTAAACCAGAACTATCACTATAAGCTAAAATGATGAAACTGAGGTTATCATACTTTGGACACAGAATGAAAAGACCTGATTCACTAGAAAAGACCATAATGCTGAGAACAACAGTAGGGAGTAGAAAAAGAGGAAGGCCAAACAAGAGATGGATTGATTCCATAAAAGAAGCCACAGACCTGAACTTACAAGATCTGAACACGTGGTTTATGCTATTGGAGATCATAGGATCACCATAAGTCGAAATCGACTTAAAGGCACATAACAACAACAACAATTCTCTGTAGGGAATATAATAGGCCAGAGTTTAAGTAAATCCTCTGAATTGGATCTTCTGAATCTTTTTCATGAACAAAATGCAAATATATTGTTTAAACCATTGATCAGTTATTTGTTGATGGGAGCATGTTTAGCAGTGGTTAGAGTGTTGGACTACAAACTGGGAGACCGGGGTTCGAATCCCCACACAGCCATGAAGCTCACTGGGTGACCTTGGGCCAGTCCCTGCCTCTCAGCCTCAGAGGAAGGCAGTGATAAACCCCCTCTGCATACTGCTTACCATGAAAATCCTATTCATAGGGTTGCCATAAGTCAGAATCGACTTGAAGGCAGTCCATTTCCATTTTTCCAATTTTGGAAAAATTTAGAGGGAAAAACTGTAGAAGCATGGCACAATGGAATCTGGCAGATTGCACTTATTTGAGAAATTAACCAATAATTTGAGGGTGGAGGCAGGTAAGAAATGAAAGGATACATTTTCTACCGATTGGTATTGCTTTATTAGGTATACAAATGAGCATTAGGGGAAGAGAGAACAGGGGAGTTCCTGCAGCTGGTTGTCCTAAAGTAATTTGGTTGGATGATGATATTTATTTCTGTATAAATCTCAGATTTATTGTATTTTATTTATGTGATATATTGTTTATTGGGAAGGTCATCTTTGGAGGGAGGAGGGGGTTTCATGGGTAAATTCTCCCCCCCCCATTTTGTATATGTAAATTTAAAATTAAATACAGATTAATTTTATTTTTTTAAAAAAATAATCAAATGTCTATTTTTGGGGAGCGTCTGTGGTAATGAATGATATTCCTAACAGACATGGAAAACAATTGGAAGGAATAAATTTGGGTATACAGAGGCAAACATCTGTCAACATAGCTACTGCCCAGATACACAAATGAGTGAGAATGAGGACTTGGCCATGCAGGAGATTTCCATATACTTTGATACCAGTTGGTAGACATCTTGCTGGTTACAGAATTATGATTTATGCTCATCATTCTTATAATAGTTTCCTTTTATAGCGGATGGCAAACGGTTAGCTTCAGTTGGAATAGATGACAATCACACTATTGTTCTTTGGGACTGGAGAAAAGGAGAGAAGCTTTCAGCAATAAGGTAAAAAATTAACTTTATTATGGAAACTAATCAAAGCATAAGTGGTCAGAGTGAAAAGTACAAGTACTCTGAGTTGGTTTGGATGACCGTCTTCCTATGAACTGTGGGAAGGTAAGGTGGTGCCTTTTTGAGCCACTGAAACCATGTATGGATGTAACATGCATAGGGCTTAGACTTGAATTGCATGAATGATATCCTACACTTAATCCAGGAATTGACAGTGCATTTGCACTTTATATGTATAGTCCTTACTTGTGCATTAGACCCATTCATGAAAGTTCAGCATGCCCTGATTAGGAGCAAGAATATCCAGTGAGTGGAGTGGGAAGACATGTGTTTGCTCTTCCACCATGTGTAAGGAGAATATCAGCAAAAAGATCACCAAATCTGCACTCTGATATATAAAGGAGCAGATTTCTTTACATTGTTTTATTTAATAGCTACCTTGTGAGCCTTCCCCAGATCAAAAGGTGGGGTACACAAAATGAGTAAATAAAATGAATAAAAAGACAGGATACTAAAACTTACCATAACTAATCACCACTATGCTGGTCCAAAATCTCACACTACAGTAATATATATGATTAAGAGATGGAGGTTTTAAATGCATCTGATTACAGACAAGGGTAACAGTTTCTTTCACATTGTTAATTTCTCCACATGATAGTGTATTCAGGTTCGTACCCATGTAGAGAAAGCTTAGAGTATAAATCAGGCTTTTAAAGGTAAAAATATAGTTCTTATAGAACATTGGTATTTTTAAAACCATTAAAGTAGTGTTTCAGAGTCTGCCATAGCTATATTGTGTAAATGATCCAAACTTTCTTAAAAGTTTATTGAAATATATCTGAATATAATAATTGCTTCCATATATTTCACATACTATGAAATATAAAAAAATATATTGCATTATATTGCGTCAGTGAGAATCTTTTGTTAGGAGACATGTTGCCTAATAGATTATCAAATGTATATTTTACATTTTGTCCTTTCTATTGTTCTTGCAGGAAAAAAGAATGTCAGATTATGGTTTTAAAAGTTAGATAGTTCTTCAATTTTCCCCAGCACAAGGATTCACCACTAATTCACCACTTTGTTTTAATATGTTTTAAGGATGTTTTGTTTTAATATATTATAAAGTCTGTTTTTATGATGTTTTACACTGTTTTTAGTGCTTTTGTTTGTGGCCCTGGTCCCTTAGTGGGAGGAAGAGTGGCATATAAAACTACTAAATAAATAAATAAACACTTGAGAACAATTTAACTGTTTCAATGTGAACAGCTTTTGGCAGTTTTCGTTTTCCTTAGCTTTATTTCCCTGGAGAAAGCTTTCTCACCATATCAAGGTAGAAATATTTTGTGTTTTGTTCTAGGGGGAGCAAAGACAAGATCTTTGTTGTTAAGATTAACCCTTACATGCCTGATAAACTTATTACAGCTGGAATTAAACACATAAAATTCTGGCGAAGAGCAGGTAAGCTGAATAATTTAAGGCATTAACATATTACTTTGAAAAGTCACTTTATAATTTCTGAGCACTAGAACACTCAGTGGCTTCACAGGGGGAACAAAAGTAACCCTTGTCCCAGCATTGGAATTCCAGTGCTTAATTTTATGGATAGAGGCAATAGAACAGAAGAGGATAGAATCATTCTTGTCTCTCTTTTCATACAGCTATTTGCAGTGTAATCCTAAATAGGTTTACTCAAAAGTAAAACACTTTCATTTCAATGGCACTTCATTCAGTGGGTGACTTCAGTTGTCCTCATAACATACTGGATAAATGCATGTTCCAGTCATGACAAAGAGGTAAAATTTCTAGATACCCTAAATATCTGTGCAGTAGAAGAGTTGGTCATGAAAACAAACAGAGGGGAGGCAAACATGGATTTATTCTTAAGTGGTTTCCAGGATTCTTTGCAAGATGTAAATGTTGTTTAACCAACTGGGAACAGTGACCACTGTGCAATCAAATTCATCATACGTGTAAGTGGACTATTGCCAAGGAAGTCCAACAAAATCACATTTAACTTTAAAAGAGAAAACCTTTGGCAGTTTTCGTTAAGTGAGGGGATTTGTCAGAGGAGTTATTGGTGAGAGGAGAAAACTATACTTATACAGCTACATAGTTATGTGTCTACAGATACATAATAATTAATTTTTATTTTAATTTAAGGAGGGGGACTGATTGGAAAAAAAGGCTTTGTAGCTCCAGTGGGGAAGATTGATACAATGATGTGTGCAGTTTATGGCTGGACAGAAGAGATGGCATTCTCGGGAACTTCAACGGGGGATGTGTGTATATGGAGAGATCTATTCCTCATGAAAACGGTGAAAGCACATGATGGCCCAGTGTTCAGTATGCATGCCCTAGAAAAAGTGAGTGGCTTATGGGGAAAATGAATCAATAATCATAATTCGTAATAGTTATAGAAATGTATAGCCAAGATCTAAAGAGTTATCTTAGGCATGCCTAAAGGCTTGTTAGGCCCAGTGATATGTTTTCTCTTTTTTCCTTTTAATGACATATCCCTGTGCCATATCACAAAGTGCTTTTGAATGTTCTCTCAAAAATTGTTTGTAATGTGGAATAGCGCCTCTTTGGTCGTCTGGAAGTAGTTGTGTTGTTCTTTGAATTCTATTGTAATATGAATAATACCTTTTACAATGATGAAATTGACTGGTTTGATTTGAAGTGTTGCTTAAGTGTAAATAAACTGAAAGCACAGAAGTATTTTTACTGTTCTCAAAATAAATAAGGTTAAATCTCTGTTTTGAAGATTTAATAGAATTTCTCACACATTCTAGGATGAAGCTGAAACCGCCACTGAAATGTCACCCCTACTAATCTGAATTTAAATACTATATTCATCTTAACGTTACTCATATTTACTCATGGTCCCACATGACTTCACTATTGAGGGATTAATGATTTTACATTCAGAATAGATAATGTTAAATACAAGTTCTCAAAGACTGCAGAAATTGAATGAAAGATGAGCAGGGTCAATATTTCAATAACCTACTAATGTTGACTGTACTATGGAAGATTTCTCCTGTTCACTGTCTAATGTTTTCAGGGATTTGTAACTGGAGGCAAGGATGGAGTTGTGGCTCTTTGGGATGACACCTTTGAACGGTGTCTCAAAACATATGCCATCAAAAGGGCTGCCTTGGCTCCTGGCTCCAAAGGTATTTGAAAGATTTATTTAGCTTATTTATAATACATCATATCATATCATCATGTGAGCTTTTGTTAAATGCTTGGAGTGCTGTTCTAAATGTTGTTGATTTATGTCTGTATTTTTTCATATGGTTCAAGACAAAATTGGAAACATATTCCAGCTAAGTGTTTATTAGATTTGTAACTATCAGCAGATAGATGTTTAAAAGAGCAATCCTATGCATGTCTACTAAGTCCTACTGAGTTCCATGGGATTTATTCCCAGGTACATCTGCATAGGATTGCATAACAGAAGCCAAAGATATGAGAGAGAGAGAGAGAGAGAGAGAGACTGGAAAGTCTGAACTTTCTGTTCAAGCCAGAGTTCAAGCTTCTCAACAAAAATGTGGTTTTTAAAATAATAATAATAATAATAATAATAATAATAATAATGTGATTTCCTTCAAAATGAGCTCTTATATAAGTGTATGTATGTATATTTCTCATCTAGGTCTCCTTTTGGAAGATAACCCTTCTATACGTGCCATATCATTAGGACATGGTCATATTTTAGTGGGCACAAAGAATGGTGAAATACTAGAAGTCGATAAAAGTGGGCCAATAACTTTGCTTGTACAGGTATATGAACATATTTTTGTTTTTATTTTTATTTAACAAGACTTATATACCACTTTATTATAATAAAACATCAAAGCGATTTACAAAAAATAAAATAAAACATTAAAATGATCAATAAAAGACAGAAACAGGTGTTAAAAACATTCAGAAACTAAGTAAAATTACCAAAGTTAAAAACGGATTAAAACACGTGTAATTTCTACATGTCTTGATAGACTTGCCTAAACAAAAATGTTCTAAGTGGGCACTGGGAAAAGTACAGCAAAGGCATCTGCCTGAAATCAGTAAAAAGGAAGTTCTAAAGTGTTGGTGCTGCCACACTGAAATATTGATTTCTTACAACTGTGGTATAAGTATTATGTGGCACTTGTTACAGTGCCAGTTTCCCAAATCGAAGTGGGCATATATGGCGTAAGACAATCCTGCAAGTAAACTGGTCCTATGCTGTTAAGGGCTTTATATACTAATAGTAACATCTTGAACTTGATCTGGTAGCAAATCAGCAAGTAGTGCAGATCTCTGAGCAGAAGTATTCTATGCTGGGAGAGTCTCACTCCTGTCAGCCACCATGCTGCTAATCGCAGCTTTCGGATCAAGTGCAAGGGAAGCCCCACATAGAGTGAACTGCAGTAAACCAGCCTTGAAGTCACCCATGCCTGAACTACTGTGTCAAACTCTTCTGGTCCAGGAATGGCTGTAGCTGTTGTACTGATCACAGCTGGTAAAAGGCCCTTCTAACTACTGAGGCTACATGGACCTCCAGTGACAAAGCACTTTCAGGCTGTGTACCTGCTCCTTCTGAGGAAGTGCAACCCTATCCAGGGGAAGCAGTTGATCAATTTCTCAGACACGACAACTACTTACCCACAGTGCCTCCGTCTTGCTAGTCTTCAAGCTCAGCTTATTTTCCCTCATCCATCCCACCACTGCATGCAGGCACAGGTCCAGGACTGCACGGACTCTCCTGATTCAGATGTTAAGGAGAAATAGAGCTGAGTGTCATTAGCATACTGATGACACCTTGCCTCAAAACTCCTAATTACCACTCCCAGCTGCTTCATATAGATATTAAATAGCACTGGGGATAAAATAGTGCCCTCCAGCACCCCATAGTGTAACTGCCAGGGGGCCAAAAAGCACGCCCAGTGCTGCTCTCTGAACTTGGTCCCGTAGGTAGGATTATACCACAATGTCCTCAATTCCCATTCTACTGAGCCAGTCCAGAAGGATACCGTGGCCAATGGTATCAAAATCCGCAGACAGATCAAGAAGCATCAAGGAGTATCTCAAATGTTGGGACAAGACTATTAGTCATAACAACAACTACAGCTATAGCATTTGAGAAATAAGACAATATAAGTTTGCTATCCACCTTCTTGACTGTTGAACTATTCCTGTCCTCTGAAGTAAACACTGCCGGTGAATATCCGTGAGAAATATCTGTGAGAAACTTTTCTTCTGGCTTCCTCCTGCCTTCACTATTTGATAAACTTACTGATCAGCAACTTGGCTGCTGATTCAGTCATCTTTCTTGTTTTCCCCCATGTGCATTGCCTTGAAAAGAGAAAAATCCATTTTAAAAGAGTAACAAAACTGTGCAGGGGAAGGGGAGGAGGTGGGTTTGCTTGTTTGTTTAAGGCATTTGTACTCTGTCCTTTAGCTGGAATGGTTCTTAAGAGTGGCTTACAAAAATCATTATTAAGATGGTCTCTTCCTTCAGGTTCAAAAAACATGGTGTATGAGGAAAATGGAATGGGAGGGATGAGGAAAAGGCAAGTTTGAGTACAAGTTCTTAAAGTTACACTTCTTATAACACAGTTCTATAGTTCTGTCTATGCCAGGGATGGGGAACCTGTGGCCCATGAGCCCAATTAGGGTCTGCCAGGCCTCATTTGGCTCATGAGGCTGTTTTGGCCAAGCCATGTTCATCTGCCGTACACCTGACATCATATATGATGTCCAGTATGGGGCAGGTAAAGGTAGGAGTTTGGACAAAAGGGCTTTGCAGGCACTGCAAATGCACCTTGTGCAGCTCTTCCCGTGTGGCACCAATCAGCTGATTTTTTTTTTTGCCCTTGTGATTTTCCATATGAGGCCGGCCATCACTGCGGGTTGTAGCTCCACCTATCGTGCGAAGGCAAGAATGTTTTTGAAGTCAAGACTAGGGGCGTCAAGCCCCTCCCACTCTCCAGTTCATTCTTGCCTTCCTACGAACAAGATTGAGATTTCTATAGCGTAGCATTTAGCTAAGTCTTTTGTGTTCGTTTGTCTTTGTATGACAGGGCGTGAGGGTATTGTCGTTTGTGTGTATCCAAGTGCTTCCCTTCCCTCTGTCTTGTCTTTAACACTGTTTGTTTGAAATTCCTGGGGAATTCCCTTTGGGGGGGGTTCTCCCTGGCCGGGGCCGTTTTCTTTCCCTGGCTTATTTAGCCTTAGATCTTAGAGAGACCGCGGTTGCGGTTCTCTCCAGCCTTAGCGGCAGCTTGCGGCTGCAGCTCCCTGCCTCACTTCCCCTAGGAGGTCGTTTGTTTTTCGCTGCCGTCCCGAGCTCTGCCGCGGCGGTTTGCCTCGCGGACGTGCCTTTAAAATTCACTCCGGGAGCCTGCGGCTGCGGCTCTCACCTTGGAGATTTTTATTCGTTGAACTGCTTCCCAGACTTGTGGCTTTAAGTCTGGCCGCGAAAGTCTCTGTAGTCGGCGGCAGCGGCTGCTTCCACTACCGACTCCCTTATCTGCTACGGTGCTAACTATTACGAGCCGCGATTGTGCCTTCCTCACACGGCTATCGCACGCTCTCGAGACGGCGCTAGACAGCCTTTCAGTCAGTTCGCTGTCACACCTCAGCGCCCGCCATTACTCCCATCTTGATTGTCCTGTTTTTTCCCGCCCTTTTTGTTTTCGTCTCTCCTGAACTAAACAAAGGGGGTTTCTTACCTTGAGAAGGCTGTCTTGTATGTGAGTTTTCAGATAGGACTAGTTAGCTCTACAAGAGTTCCTCTCTCACTGCCTTATACTGCTGCCTCTTGCAACATTAGCCCTCTGCAGCTACTGAACGTACCTCTGCTGCTGTTTGCTCTGCACAACCAGTTGCTCCTGTACAAACAACAACTTCTGTGAACTGTACATTCTGCCCCTCCGCCGTGTACCAGGGCGCTCTGTACTGTACATTCTGCCCCCTCTGTGGCCGTGTACCAAACCTGCAGTCTAGTCTGCATTATATTGACGCTGTTACCATCGTACATTCTGCCCCCTCTGTGGCCGTGTACCAAGCCTGAAGTCTAGACTGCATTGTATTGACGCTGTTACCATCGTACATTCTGCCCCCTCTGTGGCCGTGTACTTAGCCTGAAGTCTAGTCTGCGTTATATTGACGCTGTTACCATCGTACATTCTGCCCCCTCTGTGGCCGTGTACCAAGCCTGAAGTCTAGTCTGCGTTATATTGACGCTGTTACCATTGTACATTCTGCCCCACTCGTGGCCGTGTCCCAGCCCCTGTACAAAACACAACTTATTTGAACTGTACATTCTGCCCCCCCCCGTGGCCGTGTTCCAGGGTGGTCTATACTGTACATTCTGCCCCCTCTGTGGCCGTGTACCAAGCCTGAAGTCTAGTCTGCATTATATTGACGCTGTTACCTCGTACATTCTGCCCCCTCTGTGGCCGTGTACCAAGCCTGAACTCTAGTCTGCATTATATAGACGCTGTTACCATTGTACATTCTGCCCCCTCTGTGGCCGTGTACTTAGCCATCTGCCAGTGCATTCTACCCCCTCTGTGGTCGTGTACTGCGCCTGTTCGGGTCTCTACATTCTGCCCCCGGTGTGGCCGTGTACTGCACCCATAGTGAATATAAGATGGCGGAACAGTCAGACATGTCTCAGACAGCCAAGCCACAACCATCTAAGGCAACTAAGACTATCAACCTCTAGCTCGCAGGGTAGTTAACACCCTTGGTCTCCAAGCTGCGCCCCCAACAGCTGTCGCTCCAGCTATTAAAGGGGCCAGGGTTCTCACATCCCCTGCACCTACTGAGCATTACATCCCGGTGCCAGATCCCATCGCTAAACTGGCCACCGAAGAATGGTCTCATCCATTCCAAACTCGCCGCTTCAAAAACCTGGCTGACAAGCTTTACTCCCTGGCTCCTGAATTTGCCTCCAAGCTGGCCGTTCCCGGCATAGACGAGCCGATTGCTAGCCTAGTTTCGCGATCTCTCTTGCTTAGGGAAGAAGAATACCAACTAAAGGATGCTACTGAGCGAAGATTAGACTTCGCTCTCCGCAAAAATCATGAGGCCACTGCCTTCTCCATGCGAGCCTCCGCATCAGCTTCCGTCTTCTCCAGGGCAGCAATGATGTGGCTGGATGATATGCTAGAGGACCCTAACCCTGATCCTGTTTCTCTCAGACGATCATTGATTAAGTTGCGCAAGACAGCGGCGTTTGTGGCTGATGCCACTTTGGATGCCACTCAACTGGGGGCACGAGCCATGACGGCTCAAATAGTCGCTCGACGACCCTCTGGCTTCGCCACTGGCAAGCTGACTCTACAGCCAGAGTGAATCTTTCTAGAGCTCCTTACGCTGGATCTTTGCTCTTCGGTGAGGAAGCTCTAAAGGCAGTGCTGGTTGATCCCAAAGACGCTCACAAACCGGTCTTGGCCACTGTCAAGAACATCGATCATAGACCTTTCAGGCGATTTCCCTCTTTCCGCACTAACCAGCCCTTTCGAGGAACGCGGCCAGGAGGACGAGGCCGCGACTTCCGATCCTACGACTCCAATTCTTTCAGGGGAACCTGGAACCGACGTTTCCAGGGCAGAGGCCTACGGCTGGCTTGTCAACTTCGACAAAAGCCATCTTCAACCGACCCAATGCCTACTACATCTAGGGGCAATGTTGGACACCCTGCAGGCGATGGTGTTTCTGTCTCCAGATCGCATAACTGCCATCACAAACATCGTGAGGTCTTTGATGCAACAAACAACCGCAGACGTTATGCTTCTAGCCAGGGCGCTCAGAATGTTCATCTCTACCATCCACATTGTGCCATGGGCTCGAGCCCACTCTCGCCACCTTCAGTGGGCTTTGTTGCCTTTTCAACAGGACATTGCCAACTCCAATCATCGCACAGTTCCTCTGAGCCCCACACTGCGCCTTTCATTCCGCTGGTGGACGAGGGTCCAACATCTTTCCAGAGGCACTCCATTCAGAGAACCTCGCAGGACTGTTGTCACCACGGATGCCAGTCTCATCAGCTGGGGAGCACACTGCAACTCCCAGTACGTTCATGGAGTTTGGTCCACCGCAGAGCAGACTCAGAACATCAATTGGCTGGAGCTCAAGGCGGTCCACCTAGCTCTACTTCATTTTCAGTCTCTGTTCCCTTTGGACCATGTCCTCATTCGAACGGACAACACGTGTGTAAAATCACATTTGAACAGACAGAGGGGCACCAGGTCCCGTCCTCTGCAGGACCTAGCTTCCCTCATCTTTGTCTGGGCAGAACAACATCTACAATCCCTAAAAGCAGAGCATCTCAGAGGGATTTGGAATGTGACAGCAGACTGGCTCAGCAGACAACAGCTCATTCCGGGAGAATGGAAACTTCATCCGACCATATTCCAGCGTCTCCAGCATCGGTTCGGTTCTTCTCGATCGACTTGTTTGCTTCCAGTCGCAATTACCAGCTTCCCAGGTACTTTGGCAGATACCTGGACACAGCAGCGGAAGCAGTGGATGCTCTGTCCATACCGTGGCCAGACGGTCTTTTGTACGCCTTCCCTCCCATACCGCTGTTAGCCAAAACACTGCGGAAGGCGTGAAGCGAGAGGGCACAGTTGGTTCTGATAGCACCATATTGGCCACGCCGACCGCGGTTCTCGGATCTTCTTGCAATGTCGGTGACAGATCCCTGGACACTTCCAGTCAGGCCAGATCTTCTATCCCAGGGTCCAGTATGGCATCAGGATTCCACTTGGCTCAATCTAACAGCGTGGCTTTTGAACGGGGACATTTGAGGTCGGCTGGACTGTCTGACGCTGTTATTGATATTATCTTATCCTCGAGACGGCCATCTACCACCCGTATTTATTAACATACTTGGGTGGCTTTCTCTAAGTGGTGCCAGGCTCAACACTGTGATCCATCCCAGGCCACTGTGCATCAGGTGCTGCAATATTTCCATAGTGGTTTTATGATGGGACTCAGACCCAACACTCTACGTCGACATGCGTCCACTCTTTCGTCCATTCTTTCAGTCTCCTCCACTGGTGCCCCTATTTCCTCACATCCGTTCATTAAACGCTTCCTCAGAGGCACTGCTTTACGTTCACCGGCTGTAGTCCATCGTTTTCCCTCATGGAGTCTGTCCAAGGTCCTACAAGCTTTACAACACCCTCCGTTTGAACCCATTAGGGCTGTGCCTTTACGTCTACTGTCCTTCAAGGTCTTGTTCCTGGTCGCCATCACTTCTGCCAGACGAGTTTCGGAACTGGGTGCATTGTCTTCTGCTCGCCATCTCTGTGTCTTTCACAAGGACTCTGTTGTGTTTAAAACTGATCCTTCCTTCCATCCTAAGGTCAATTCAGTTTTCCATTGCAATCAGGACATTGTACTCCCTTCATTTTGCCCGACTCCTGTTCATCCTCTAGAGAAGGCTTGGCATTCGTTGGATGTTCGGAGGGCTCTCAAGACCTACCTGTCTAGGACCCAAGAGATTCGACGAACGGAGTCTCTGTTTGTATCCTTTCATCCAAGGTCTATGGGGCATAAAGTAGCCAATTCTACCTTATCTCGCTGGCTAAGGGCATGTATTACCTTAGCATATGAGTCCCTTAAACTTCCAGTTCCAGCTAGTATAACGGCTCATTCAACTAGGTCAGCGGCCACTACGGCTGCTTTTGCTACCAACGCTCCTGTTGCTGATATCTGCAGGGCTGTTGTTTGGTCTACCCCTCACTCGTTTATCAGGCATTATAAAATAGATCGTTATGCCTCTGCTGATGCCTCTTTTGGCAGACGAGTGTTGCAACAGGTTCTTAATGAGGATTAGCATGTGGGTGGTCCCTCCCTCTTATGGGCTGCTTTGGTACATCCCGCAGTGATGGCCGGCCTCATATGGAAAATGGACCATTGGTCTCACCTGAAGGGTGATTTTCATATGAGGACGGCCATCACGACCCTCCCAGTTGGAGGATGTATAGATATTTTACTAAGATGTTATATATTACTGTTACGCTATTGTATTTAAAGTTACTAGTGAAGTCAAGACTACTAGTTCTGTTATATCGCTATGTTAGAGTCATGTTATTATGCATGTTATTTTCCTGCTGGCAGGCCTGTTGGGCCTGTCCTTGTATTTTTAGATTTTTCTCTATAGACTCGCTGCGAATGAACTGGAGAGTGGGAGGGGCTTGACGCCCCTAGTCTTGACTTCAAAAACATTCTTGCCTTCGCACGATAGGTGGAGCTACAACCCGCAGTGATGGCCGTCCTCATATGAAAATCACCCTTCAGGTGAGACCAATGGTCCATTTGGTTTCAAAAACAGGCAAAAATTGGTCACCTGACATGATTATTATGTCATACTTGACCTGCAAGGATGTCTGGAGATAAGGATCTGGCTCACTGGCCAGATCCAGTTCTCTTCCCCGTTCTATGTAGATTCTGTCTGTCTACAACAGCAGCAACTCCTCACCTGTGTCAGTGGCAGTTCTGTGTGTCTTGCCTTTGATAAAAAGCAGTCCCTCCCTTAGAAGCACTCTTCCTCGCAGATCAGATCCAGGAGCACAGCAAGCGACAAAGTCCATGCCACGAGGACACTGCAGCTCCGGCCACACAATTCATAACAGTTGCATTGTCATAAGTGCCAGCTCAGCACTGTGCACAGCCAATTTCTGCTACTAACTCAACTCCTCAAATAATGTATGTTTCTACAAACCCTGAATTAATAGATTGTCAATCAGAAACATAAGATGCCATATGAGAATAATGAATAATTATCAGAATAATAAGAATACGATGACATATAAGAATAATGATTGGTTTGGAAACTAGACTGGTATGTAAGCATTTGATGCTATCCAAATGCTCCTGAAGCCTGTAGGGAAGAAACTGCTAGGAACTGGTGAGGAAGTAAACTTCGGTAATCTATTTCTTGAGTAAGCAGCACTGTTGTCATGAAGAAATGTGCTAACCCCACAAACAAAGATCTCAGATTTTTCTAACTGATCTTTACAGATCCAGATCCCACATTGCAACAGATGTATCCTACAGGGCTCCTACTGGGAGAAAGGGTGGGATATAAATCTAATTAATTAATTAATAAACAAACAAACAATATCCGTCTCGTCAATGAGTAAAATCAGATATCAGCTGAACAGGGCTGGGCTTTCCATATTTGAACATTTGAATAGCCTGCTGGATCAGACCTGTGGCCCATTTAATCCAGCATCCTGTTCTCATAATGGCCAAGCAGATGCCTATGGGAAGCCCACATGCAGGACCTGAGTGCAAGAGCATTCTTGCCTCCTGCAGTTTCCAGCAACTGGTATTTGGAAGTATACTGCCTCCAACTATGGAGGGAGAGCATAGCAATCATGTTTACTACCAATGGGGCTCTCTCTGTTGATCTCAACACCCAAGAGGGTCTGTAGGGAAGGAGGTAGTCTTTCACATATTTGGGACCTAAGTTGTTTAAGGCTTTAAACACTGGTATGAACACCTTCACTCAAGCCTGGAAAGGAATTGGCAACCAATGCAACTGTTTTAAAATGGGTTATGTGAGATCTAAAGGGAACCTCAGCCAATCTGGCTGCTGCATTTTGGACCAGTTGAAGTTTCTGAGTTGTCTTCAATAGCAGCCCCATGTAACGCTCATTGCAATAATCCAACCTGAAAGTTACCAGAGCATGGAGTACTGTGGTCAAGATATCTCTGTTCAAAAGGGGCCAAAGTTAGTGAACTGGCTGGAGCTGGGAAAAGGCATTCCTAGCCACTGAGGCCACCTGAGCCTCCAGTGACAATGTTGAAAACAGGAGCACCCCTAAGCTGTGGACCTGCTCCTTCCAAGGGAGTGCAATCCCAACCAGATCAGGCCATCTCCCCACCTCCTGGACATAAGAACTCTGGACATATAACACCTCTGACTTTTCAGGATTTAGCCTCAATGTATTGGTCCACATCCAGCCCATAACTGCCACCAGTCTAGCATCTCCCGATTTATACGGAGAGATATAGAATTGGGTGTTATCTTCAGTGGCTTCATGTAGATGTTAAATAGCATGGGGGACAAGATAAAACTCTTCGGAAAACCACAAGACAGCTCCCATGGTGCTGAACAGTAGCGTCCCATAACTACTTTCTGGAAGTGGCTCTGGAGGTATGAGTGGAGCCACTGAAGTATCATGTCCCCAACCCCCACCTCCCCAACACTCTTCAAAAGGATACCATGGTCAACAGTATCAAAAGCCGTTGAGAGATCAAGGAGAAATAGCAGGGTGGCAATCCCCTTATCTCTCTCCCAACAGATGTCATCAACCAGAGTGACCAAGGCAATTTCAGTGCCATGGCCAAGCCTGAAGCCAGACTGGAATGGATCCAAGTATTCAGTTTGTTCCAAGCATGCTTGAAGCAGGATCACCATCACCTTCTTATGCACCTTCCCCGAAAGAAGATACTCTGCGCTGCGTGAAGAAGTACTTTCTTCTGTCTGTCCTGAATCTTCAACATTCAGCTTCGTTGGATGTCCACGAGTTCTAGTGTTATGAAAGAGGGGAAAAACATTTCTATATCCACTTTCTTCATGCCATGCAGAATTTTATATACTTCTATCATGTCACCTCTTACTCGCCTTTTCTCTAAACTGAAAAGCCCCAAATGCTGCAACCTTTCCTCATAGGGGAGTTGCTCCATCCTTTTGATCATTTTGGTTGCCCTTTTCTGAACCTTATCCAACTCTGCAATAACCTTTTTGAGGTACATCTTAAGATATAACTTGTTTTAGTCAGTAGTATTAGTGATGTCATAATATATGTCAAAGACTTTGGTTGTGTTTGCACAACATGGTCAACTATAGTTAATACTAAGTGCAGGGATCATGATTTGTTGCTCACACTAGGGAAAAGCGAAGTGGGAGTGATCCCGTTCACGACAAACTATTAAGTATGGTTACTGATATGCAAATAGTGTATTTGTTTACTAGGTGGCATATCCATCACAGTAGACAGAATTTTTCTCTGATTCCAAGGAAACACAGAATGTGCATATAGCTTTCTAAAATGTAATTCTGTTCTTTTACCATGCTGGTCAGTTGTATTCTGTGCCATTTACAGATGGTATAAGAGAGCTTTCATTACTACTGCTCCTGCCATAGAGAAAATTGTACCGTGGCACCAATCAAGCAGCATCTAGGTTGCAATCCTCTATTCACATACCTCAGAATAAGTCCATTAAACTCTGTGGGGCTTCTGAATAGACATTTATAGGATTGCATTGTCTGCATATCTATATATCTCCTCTGAAGCCTCACATCAGAAAGGTGTGTATTTGGCAACATGTAAGAACATAATGTGTTACTAAAAGAGGAGATGGGCAGAGCAATCCTATTACCCCAGTGGCTCCACCAGGGTTCTGTGGAGCAGCAAAGCTACTACTGCATCCATAGCTCAGCCATTCATAGTGGCAGAAGTCAAAAGTGGGGATCAGGTAGATTGTACCCAATCCCTGTGTCAGCTACAGGCTGGTGCAGTGATCAGGCCTACATACTGCCCTGGGCTCCTGCTGGGAGGAAGGGCGGGATATAAATCAAATAATAAATATAATGGGCTTAGTGCTGGCCAGCACCAGCTGTTTGAGTAGCTTGGATCCAATGGATCCTGGTCTGGCTCAGTCCTGCCCTCAGATTGCCCCATTTTGGGAAATCCAGTGGGCATGTGGTGGCCAGCCAGAAGTTGGCTGAGCTGGCAGAAGTGACCCCCCCCCACAGCCAGGTGTAAGGGGGGCTTGGAGTGTAGCCTAAGTTAGCACAACGAGTACAAAAGTGTATGAGTCACCCATACACTTCAGTAATCCATTCTCTTGCTTTAATTCTATCAGGTCCCTTCTGTACCAACGGAACCTATGTTCACTGTTTTCAGTACCCATTATTTTGTTTACAAAATCCATAATTATGGTCTAGTAATACTAGGTATAATTGGGATTAAAAACTGCTCATTCAGTATTTGCCTATCATCAGTGGACCATTGTACTCATTGTACATTGTATCCATTGTACTCATTTTTGTATCAATAGAATATAGTAACCAATAACCCTCAAACTCATAATTTATATGTGGTTTGACAGGTTGTCTACTTCCTTTCTGTTAAAAATAAATTCTTAATTCTTTTTTAGCAAATGAAATTGAAATAATTAATTTTTTTACAGGGTCACATGGAAGGAGAAGTTTGGGGTTTAGCTGCACATCCTCATTTACCTATTTGTGCCACTGTAAGTGACGATAAAACCTTAAGAATATGGGATCTGTCTCCCAGCCATTGCATGCTAGCTGTTCGAAAACTGAAGAAGGGTAAGATGATGGCTTTTCCCCCATCAAAATGTATAGACATTTTTCTGTTCACTTATATTCCATTTAGATTCTAACTGAGTTAAATATACATTTATTAGTTTGCCAAGTATTGAAATACATAGCCATCTTTCCCAACTTTTAGGCACCAGGCAAAGACATTCCTGTGCACCCAAGCATTTGGGTCTTTATTGGAATTGTAGGGTATGATTATACCAAAGCCTATATTTGGTGTTCATCTTTAGTAGGGTGGGGTAAGATGTATCCTGTTTGTTTGTTTGTTTATTTATTTATTTATATCCCACCCTTCCTCCCAGCAGGAGCCCAGGGCGGCAAACAGAAGCACTAAAAACACTTTAAAAGACCATAAAAAGACTTTAAAATACATTAAAACAATGTATTTATGTAATTGCAGGATGAACACTTTTACTCAATTAATATATTTGTTTATTTAGTATTTAAAAATTGTATTATGTAAGCCAGCCTTTCCTAACCTTTTGGTCCCAGTTATTATTGGACTACAGTTCCCATCAACCAATGGCCATTGGTCAGGAAAGATGGGAATTATAGCCCAACAACATCTGGGGACCCAAAGGTTGGGAAAAGAGCTCTAAGCTGTTCCAATCACTACTTCCTTGTAGCATCTGGACAGATGTTGTTTGGTATTTTAAAAATATGTGTGAAATAGGAATAGTTTCGTGGTCCTATTTCTTAGCAGAGATGGCTCCCAATTTGTTTCCGGGCCCAATTCAAAGTGCTGATTCTGACCTTTAAAGCCCTAAACGGCCTTGGACCAATATACGTGAGGGACCGCTTACGCCCATATGTACCTGCCCAGGATTTAAGATCATCTGCCTCTGGTCTCCTCTGCGTGCCTGGAGTGAAAGATGTTAGATTGACAGGCACGCAGAAGAGAGCTTTTTCAGCTGTGGCCCCCAAGCTTTGGAATACTGTACCCCAATAAGTTTGCTCTCCTCCCTCCCTGTTGGTTTTCTGGAGACTTCTGAAAATGATCTTGTTCTGGAGATCCTTTGGGAGGGATTGAAGGTAGAGCCTGACACTGATTTTATGCCTTCTGCATTAAATTTTACCTTTGTAGTCCCTTTAGTGTGTGTGTGTTTGTGTGTGTGTTGTATTATATGTATTTTAATTGTATTTTATATATTTTAAATTTATTTTAATGTTTTTGTGATTTTATTGTTTACAATTTTATTATGTACATGTTTGATTTTATTTTTGTAAGCCGCCCTGAATGCGGTAGAAGGGTAGAAGGGCGGGATAGAAGTAGTTTAAATAAATAAATAAATGCAAGCAGCGGGATGAGAATCAACCAGTCCACCCTTTCCCTCAGACACAAATAATTACAGACACAATCTTCTTAAGTAAAAGATAAAGAATGTTTACTCACGACCTTTCATATGTTCAGGAAACATAGGCTTTAGCTTAGATGGAAAGATTAGGAGTCCATTAATCTTTGGTAATGGTCATCTTGGAGAGGAGCATGTGTATGCTTCACTCTCCTCAGGCTTAATGGAGAATATTCAAGAATCCCAGACAAAGGAGGAGGAAGAGAAGGCCAGGTAACCCCACCCCTTAGGAAGTTACATCACTGGTAAACAGGTAGATGGGATATTTCCCAAATATCCCTTAGATGGAACATACAAGTTTGTTTATTCTTACAGATGTTAGCTAAATGAATACATAGTTTCTGTTGTTTACATCTTTCATGATAAAAGGATGGACAAGCAGCAAGCAATCAAGCTGTTGCCGTCTGCTTGAGAAATAGGGGACTTTGCTTACTGGCAGCAGCATTGAACATTGCTCTTTGAGTGCATAACACTTCCTGGTGAGACAAGAAGAGATACATTGCGTACTGCCAGGCTTGCTTTTCCAAAGTAAATAGCAGCAGTGTTGGTTGCTTTCTTAGCACATGTCCTCTGCATGGAAGATAATGGAAACTATGACTTAAGAACATAAGAAGAGCTTTGCTGGATCAGGGCAGTGGCCCATGTAGTCCAGTTTCTGTTCTCACAGTGGCCAACAAGATGCCTATGAGAAGCCTACAAACAGACCTGAGCACAACAGCACTCTCCCCTCCTGCCGCTTCCAACAACCATGGAGATAGAACATACCCGTCATGGCTAGCAGACATTGATAGCCTATCCTCCATGAGTTTGTCTAATCCTCTTTTAAAGCCATTTCAGTTGATTACCACCACATCTGGTGGGAACAAATTCCACAGTATATTACATGCTGTGTCTAGCTTCTGGTTTCCAGTAGCAGACAGTCTGATGCCTACAAGCAGGATATGTGGGCAATAGTTCTCCCCCATCGTATATACCCATATATTGTATTATATGTTTTAAAATCTGTTTTATTATGTATTTTCTTAAATTTGTTGTAAGTCGCCTAGAGACTGTTGGGTATGAGAACAAATGAAATAAATAATAAATCATCAGGTATTCAGAAATGCACTGCCTTTAGACAGTGTTATTAGTGGTTACTAGCCCTGAGGAATATGTTCTACCTTCATTGTCAGAAGCAATATGCTTCTGAATACCAGTTTCTGGGGAGAGTGCTGTTGCACTTAGGTCCTGCTTGCAGGCTTCCCATAGGCATGTGGCCACTATGAGAACAAGATCTTAGACTAGATGGACTTTTGGTCTGATCCAGCAGACTGATACGCTGGACTCATGTTATATTTTTATGAAGAGGAGAGGCCTTAGGGCAGGAGGTCTAGGAAATCCCAGAGCTTCCACATGAGTCTCAGGGAGAAAATGCTAGTGGTTGCACATCTCACACAGAGCCAAAGAGGACTATACTTTCGACAAGGAACTGGCCAAGCAATATGAAACGCATGAATCAGGGAGGTCAAGGGGTTAGTGATAGGATAGAATAGCTTTTGAGATATTGATTAGGCTAATGTAATATAGTGACAATACAATGTGAGGTGTGAGCCAGGAAGACCGTGGTACAAATTTCTTGTCACTCATGAACTTACTCAGTAGCCTTAGGCAAGGCACTATTCTCTCATTTCAGTGTTGCATATGCAGTATGGAAGTAATAATACCAACCTATCTTATAAAGATATAAAGATCAATGAAATAATGGATGTACAACACTTTGAACACTTGCAAATACAACATAATAATACTTTGTGCCTTTACCAGCAAAATCTTTGGTGCATATCTTCAGTTTATTTATTTATTTATTTATTGTATTTGTATACCGCCCCATAGCCGAAGCTCTCTGGGCAGTTTACAGTACTTAAAAACACTAAAAACACATACAAATTTAAAACACATCTTTTAAAAACAATTTAAAACACAATTTAAACATTTATAACAATTTAAAAAACTATAATATGTCTCTTTGCATTTGCCAGGGGGAAGATGTTGTTGTTTTTCTCCTGATGGGAAGGCATTGGCAGTAGGTCTCAATGATGGAAGTTTCTTAATGGTGAATTCAGACACTCTGGAGGATCTTGTTTCTTTTCATCACAGGAAGGATGTTGTTTCAGATATACGATTTTCTCCTGGTAAGTAATCAGCTTCATAGAATCATAGAATCATAGAATAGTAGAGTTGGAAGGGGCCTACAAGGCCATCAAGTCCAACCCCCTGCTCAGGAATCCAAATCAAAGCATTCCCGACAGATGGCTGTCCAGCTGCCTCTTGAATGCCTCCAGTGTCGGAGAGCCCACTACCTCTCTAGATAATCGGTTCCATTGTCGTATAGCTCCAACAGTTAGGAAGTTTTTCCTGATCTCCAGTCAAAGTCTGGCTTCCTGCAACTTGAGCCCATTATTCCGTGTCCTGCACTCTGGGATGATCGAGAAGAGATCCCGGCCCTCCTCTATGTGACAACCTTTCATGTACTTGAAGAGTGCTATCATATCTCCCCTCAGTCTTCTCCAGGCTAAACATGCCCAGTTCTTTCCGTCTCTCCTCATAGGGCTTTGTTTCCAGTCCCCTGATCATCTTTGCTGCCCTCCTCTGAACCCGTTCTAGTTTGTCTGCATCCTTCTTGAAGTGCAGAGAAGTCACTCAGCATTGCAGAATACCATTGTGACGAAAGCATTCCCACCTAAATGCCACCAACTTAAGCCCTTTTTAGATACTCAGAAGAGGTGAGTGGGCTTGCGTGTTCCAATGAACCCTGTGAGCGATGCCATCAGGAGTCATGTACTTCCAGCAGGGTCACCCATGGTGGTAAGGTCAAGGGAGAGGAACCAAACAAAGAACGATCCAAGAAAGTCCTCAATGGCAGAACAGGTGGAGGATAACAATGTGTACGTTGCTATGGCTATGAAGGTGGATGAAGGCTGCAGCAGATAAAAGATTTCCAATCGTTGTGGTATCCATGCCATTGGATCAAAGCCTTTTTCTGTCAAGATTATGTGTTCATCATCGTGTGCCGATCTCCCCATATAAAACAAATTCACGTACAGGCATCTTCTAACCAAACCAAACCAAACTAAAAGTCCCATAGTGACCGGTGAATGGCGATGGGGGCAGGACTGTGAAATCTGGAAGCCTCTAGTCATGGACTGGCACATGGGCGGTGGATACAGACAGTCGTCCTGGCTCAAGGACTGAGGCATTTGAGTAGTTTGGCAGCTATAGCCACAACTGAGCAGTCCTATGCAGGGGGGGGGGCTAGAAAATGTGCCCTAAACATAGTCTGCCTCATCTCTCTCTCTGACTGGATTACTGCGTTCACTGGGGTCACAACTTAGTCGTCGCAAAAGACAATTGAACTTTGGAACATGGAATATATGGACATTGCTGGACAATATAGATAGTGAATGTCCTGAATGCAGGACTGCCATCATCGCGAGGGAGTTGAGACGTTTTAATATTGACATAGCAGCACTCCAAGAAACTCAAAGACAGGAGAAGGACAACTGAAGGAAGAAAAAGGAGGTTATACCTTCTTCTGAAAAGGACTGCCAGAACAAGAATACATGGAGTAGGCTTTGCTATTAAAAATAATCTTGTGAAGCTCTTGTCAGAAGTTCCTATTAGCATTAATGAGTGACTCTCAACCACTCTCTGGTTAAAACGTGCCAAAAACCAGCAGGCAACTATTCTAAGTACTTATGCACCAACATTAGATGCTGATGAAGACATCAAGGAAATTTTTTATAACCAGCTGGACACCATCTTATCAGAGATACCTAAGGAGGATAAAGTTATCCTCTTGGGCGATTTCAATGCAAGAGTTGGGCGTGATTTCGATTTATGGCCAGAAACCATTGGGAAAGAAGGAGTTGGCAATAGCAACCTGAATGGCATTCTACTTCTGACTAAATATGCAGAGCATAATCTTGTTATTACAAACACACTCTTTCACCAGAAAAATAAATTTAAAACATCATGGAAGCACCCTCAGTCAAAACACTGGCATCTCCTGGATTATATAATTGTCCATGCCGGAGATCGTTGTGATGTACTCCTCACTAGGGCCATGACGAGTGGTGATGACTGCTGGACGGATCACTGATTAATTTGATCCACTATGGCCATTAATATTGTTCCTCAACGTAGGCTCCAAGGAAGAAAACCAAGGCATAAAATGAACATCCATGCCCTTCAAGATCCTATTAAGCGAGCCTGCTTTCAAACAACTCTCAAGAAACATCTACGTATGGAACTCCCTGAAAACGTCGAGGAACACTGGATTAAACTGAAGACTTCCGTTATTGTAGCATGTGAACAAACTATTGGATACCAAACTAAGAAACATCAGGACTGGTTTGATGCGATTGAACATATCATTGACAAGAAAAGGAAAGCCTTCCAGATGTGGCAAAAAGACATTAACTGTGCTGCTAAGAAAAAAATATATGCCAGTGCAAAGGCTGAGGTCCAAAGAAGAACTAGAGAACATAAGATTGCCTGGTGGATAAAGAAAGCTCAAGAAATCCAGCATTTTGCAGATGCTCACGATGCACTGGGCTTTTTTAATGCCACAAAGGCCATCTACGGACCAACAAATTATGGTACAAATCCTTTACGCTCAATAGATGGTACCAAACTTCTAAAGGACAAAGAGTCTATTGCACTGCGTTGGAAAGAGCATTACCATGACCTCTTTAATTGTAACTCTGTTGTGGGTGAGGTCTTCTTGCAAATTCCACAACAACAAGCTAGAGATGAGCTTGCAGTGTCCCCTAATTTGTATGAAGTCAGTAAAGCCATCAATCAAATGAAGAACAACAAAGCTAGTGGACCTGATGGGATTCCTGCTGAAGTCTTTAAAGAAGGTGGGCCTGAACTTACACAACAACTTCATAAGCTCATCGAAAAAATCTGGATGAAGGAGGAGATCCCTGAAGGCTTTAGGTATGCCATAATTATCACCCTTTTTAAGAAGGGTGATAGAACAGATTGAGGGAACTATCGAGGTATCGCTATTCTTGCTACTGCAGGTAAAATCCTTGCAAGGATCCTTGCAAATCGCCTCTTACCAATCTCAGAGGATGTCCTCCCAGAATCTCAACATGGTTTCCACCCTTCCAGGGGGACAGTGGACATGATCTTCACTGCATGGCAGCTTGAAGAAGAATGCTGAGAGCAGAATCAGCCTTTATACATGGCTTTTATTGATCTGACTAAGACCTTTGATATTGTGTATCGAACCGCTCTCTGGACCATCCTTCTGAAAACTGAATGCCCTGATAAATTTGTGAATATTTTGCGACTCCTTCATGACAACATGATAGTGACAGTTTTGGATAACAATGGCTTTCAGAGTGATCCATTCAGAGTCGGATCAGGTGTAAAACAAGGATACATCATTGCTCCTACCTTACTTGCTATCTTCATTGCTATGATTCTACACCTTATTGAGGGGAAACTTCCTATTGGTGTGGAAATCATATATCGAACAGATGGAAAGCTTTTTAATCTCAGTAGGCTGAAAGCAAAAGTAAGGTAATGTTATCCTCTGTTGTAGAACTTCAATATGCCGATGATAATGTGGTCTCCACACATTCAGAGAAAGATCTTCAAACTATCCTAAATGTCTTTGCAGAAGCATATGGAAACCTTGGGCTCTCACTTAATATGAAAAAACCCAAAGTGCTTCATCAACAGGTGCAAACTAGTCCCTCTGTAGCACTATCAATCCAGCTTAATGGTGTTAATCACTTCCCCTATCTTGGCAGCCATCTCTCTGTAAAGCCAACATCGATGCTGAAATTCAACATCGTCTGAGCTCTGCGAGTGCCGCATTCTGCCGAATGAAGCGTAGAATGTTCGAGGATCAGGATATTCGCAGGGAGACCAAAATGCTTATTTACAAAGCCATTGTACTACCGACCTTACTCTACACCATCTATAAATGCTGCTCCCAACTTCTTGAAAGATTCCACCAATGCTGCCTCTGGAAAATTCTGCAAATTACTTGGGAAGACAGATGGACTAATGTTAGCGTTTTGGAAGAAGCAAAGACTACCACAGTGTTGAAACAACGATCCTTCAATATCAACTTCGCTGGACCGGCCATGTTGTTCTAATGCCTGACCACCGTCTTCCAAAGCAGCTACTTTACTCCCAACTTAAGGATGGAAAATGGAATATCGGTTGACAGCAAAAGAGGTTTAAAGATGTTCTTAAAGCGAATCTAAAAAAATGTAACATGAACGTCGACAACTGGGAAGTCTTGGCCCATGAACGTCCCAAATGGAGGTCGGCTATTATCAAAGGTGCTGTGGACTTTGAAGAAGCACGAATACAGGGCGAACAGGACAAACGAGCCAAGTGGAAGGCAGGTCAAACAAATCCTCATCACGACCATCTTCCATCTGGAAACCTATGTCCTCACCGTGTGAAGCTGTGTGGATCCAGAATTGGCCTCCTCAGTCACTTACAGACCCACTGTTAAAGACCTTATCTTGGAAGACAATCTTACTCGGCCATGAGTGATCACCAATGAATGAATGAATGAATAGATGAATGGTAGGCTCTAGACATAACATATATGCATTCATTTGAATGTGTCTACAGAGAGCTATATGCTTAGAAGACTCTTTGCACACAGCTGGAAATCTTGAAATGGCAAAGGATCACACCAGTTTTGGGACAAATAAGCTGTAAACACACTAGTTGCCAGATCTAAGTATTTCCATTATCCATATCTGGAGGGGGAATGGGTAAATCTCCTGATCAGTTGCAAAATCTGTTTGAAGCTAAAAAAATTTAAAAACACACTCAGGCTGCTCCCAAGAGATTTTACAGTAAAAAGGGGTGGGGTTTGACTAGCATCATATGCAGCTGATGAGCAGGTGGCATTGTTCACCTAAGCTTCCCATCACCGTGAGTTGCTGCCAATTATCGAGAGGGGAAGAGTCGAGGCAGTGGGGAGCTCAACATGGTATGGTTGCAATGGTGGAGCCAATCTGATGCTTGCATTGCTATACTAGCACTGTACCAAGCTCAACCTTGCCTCCCCCTCTTGGTAACTGGCAGCAATGCATGATGTTGAGAAGCCAGCTAGGCAATGCCACCCATGCTGCCCACTATTGTATTTACAGAAAATGAGCTTAAAACCTTAAGGGGGGAGATCCTATAAAAGTGTCAGGAAATTGTGACACAACTATGTGAGAGCCATCATTGTGGAATATTGTAAACAAACTCTGATCTTACATCCCATAAATGGAATTAGCAGAATAAATTGCCAAATATTATGTGATGAACTCGTGTTTTTTCAGAAAATCGGGTTCTTTGGAAAATATTCATCTCCTTATCATTACATTTTAGGTGCTGGAAAATATTTAGCTGTAGCATCATATGATACATTTGTAGATATCTACAATGTAATGAGCAGTAAGCGAGTTGGAATCTGTAAAGGATCTTCTAGTTACGTAACACACATGGATTGGGACGTAAGAGGTAAGAAATACAACTGCTGCAAAATGTCTATATTTCTGTAGCTTGGAAAGTATAAACTATGCAAGAATTTTCTGCAACATTTTCAAATAGTGACAATAAATATTCCGCAAATGTTCATAGTAAATAAAATAATAAATGTTGTGTGAACAAAAAAGCCTTCAATAAGATTTTCTGTTTCGTGAACATTTTCTTTAGGCAAGCTTTTACAAGTCAACACTGGTGCTAAAGAACAGTTATTTTTTGAAGCTCCTCGGGGGAAAAAACAGATAATTCCCAGTATAGAGGTAAGAAGAACACTTGCAATTTTGTAAATAATGTCTATATTTTATTTTTGTCTTTCACATAATTTTGAAGCCATTTTATTTACAATAAAATTGTAGAAACAATATGTTACTCTATACTACTTGCCTCACAATGAAAGTTGATGTTATGAGCTATAATCCAATACAGAATAGGGGCTTTAGAGCAGCTAATATTGTGCCTAATTTTGAGATGCACTTCTCAATGTAAAATTGAACCAGAATAAGATTATCACTCTCCTCCTCCCTGAGTCATTTTTATTTAAGCCCATATCTTAAGTAGTTTCAGTTTATTAGTCTGTGTATCGCCATAGGCTGTTACAGAAGAAATACAGTCATATATACATTGATGCAAAAGTACAATTCATGGTTTAAAAATAAAATTTTAAAACATTATGTGCAACCACTGTTCTTAATAAAACTGGCCCTAAGTATCTTTGCGGCCAAGGCAAAATTTGCAGTCGAAGTTATTACATAGGGTTGAACTGAAGATAATAAAAAAATTACTTTTTGAGATCTATTTAATTCATTATTCATATTCAGAATTGGAAACAAAAATCTTGCTCTAGGATGAGAAAACATTGGGCGGTCTTAACATGTAATGCAAGAGATCATCAGGTACCTTGCACCCAGCTATGCATAGCCTTTGATCATACGGGGTGCCAAGATATCTACCTTGTAAAATGGACGAGGGCATTACCTGGAATCGTAGTTCGGTATATGCTCTTCGTAGTGGAGCCCTTGTTAAAATATCTAAATAATTAGGCCAAGGAGAATTAGCAATAATAAGCGTAAACCATTTAGAAAAGTGTGAGTTAGCGATCGCTACTCTGTCTTGTTGGAAATCTTGATCATAAATCTGGTTACACAAAGCATTGGAATTAAGGTTACAAAGTAAAGGGGGGGTTAGAAGGTATTGTAGCCCTAGGGCTGGAAAGTTTTTTGCCCAACCCCCCTTTGCCAGTTGATCCTCCCAACACAATTTAGTCAGAGAGGACTGGTCAGTAACCGAAAGTTTTTTCCAGTATCTTAAGAACGTTAGATCTGTTCTGGCCATTAAGGAGGGGGAGTTGAGTTCAATTCTCAGAAAAGGAGCTGGAGTGTCTTTGGGGAGACCTAAGATGTGCTTATAGAAGGTGTTTTGGATTGGCTCTAAGGCTACGCGCAGAGAAGGGCCCCAAATCTCACTTCTGTACAAAATTGACGGAAGAATTTTTGATGTATAAAGTTTGATCATAGGTTTCATTAATTGGCCACCTTTCGTGTAGAAAAATTTCTTGAACAGGCCGAGAGCCCTTAACGCTTGAAGCTTAATATGGGCCAATTGATGGGACCAAGACAATTTATTATTGATAAAAATTCCTAAATATTTGTAAGTATGTACCTGTTCCAAGATGTGGTCGTTTATTGGCTTTACTATATTTTCCACAGACCATTATTTTAGATTTGGTATAATTAATTTTGAGGGATTGTGCGTTGCAATAATCTTGAAGGTGTAAAAGCATTCGTTTAAAACCAATCTTACTTTGCGAAAGCAGAAGTAAGTCATCGGCATAAAGTAAAACAGGAATTCTCCTTGATTTGATCGTAGGGGGAAAAAATGCAGGGGAGGCCATGGCTGAAACAATATCATTAATAAAAAAATTAAATAAGAAAGGGGCTAATACGCAACCCTGCTTAACACCCTTTCTCATTGGAATTTTTTGGGATAAGACACCATTAAAGCCAAGTCTAATTCTTAAATTGGTGTCATAATGTAGAATTTGGAGTAGCCATAGTAGTCTTTTATCAATGCCAGCCTTATCTAATTTCCTCCAAAGGAGGAGTCGATCAACTGAATCGAATGCTGCAGCAAAATCGATAAATGCTAAATAGAGAGAATTTAATGATCTCCTTTTTACTTTCATGATGAAATGGTGAAGGATATACAATTGGTTGATTGTGGAGGCCCCTTCCCTAAAACCTGCCTGTACGTCTGATATGAGAGTGTGTTCCCTATCCCAGTCCAAAAGTTTATTTAAAAGATAACGCCCATAAAGTTTGGCCGCCACATCTAGGAGGCTAATGGGACGATAGTTGGAGGGGTTGGTGGGATCACCTTTTTTAAATATAGGGATTACTATGCTCGTTTTCCAGCCAGAGGGAATACATCCAGTTTCATTAATTTTTGTGAATAGTATAGCTAGGATAGGGCACCACCAAGTAGGAAAAGCTTGATATAGATCAGGTGGAATCATGTCTTGGCCTGGGGCTTTCCCTAAACGGAGTGAAGAGATTAAGGTGTCAATTTCAGCTTCAGTTACCGGGAGCCAGTTTGGGGAGTCTGGAGGAAGAGAGGGTGGATCATGGGGGTGAGTGGTTAAATCTCCAAAGACCTTATAAAAATGTAGAGTCCACGTTTCTGGTAAGATCGGTGGAGTTGTAATGGGTGGTTTGTCAAATAAGGAACCATGAACTAAACTCCAAAACTCCCTCTGGTTACCCTGGAAAGCTGCCAGGCCAAGGCGTTGCCAAAGAATAGAAGTATAGGCTGTTCTTTTGTGTTTCAATAGGTTATTATAATCTTTTTTAAGTTTTAAAAGTTTGGCTTTAGCCATTTCCAAAAAGTGGTGTCTGGTAAAGTGTATTTGGTGGGAAAGTTGTTTCTTTTTAGCTAGACAATACTTATCAAACCACGGCTTACTGCTAGATGAAGAATTAGTAGGGTACACATTGGATGTAGTGACTGTTGAGAGAAGGTGGTTAAGGATTCGTTCAAATAGCTCCCTGGTGTCATATTCAGGCCTGGAGGCTTTTGCACGCAACTCCATCATGATGGGGGATGATAAGATTGTTTTGACCTGATCGATTAGTGTTGGGGACCACCTTCGGCATTTCGGGCCCTGAAATGCCTCTGGGTCAGGTAGTGTTTGAGGGAGAATCAGATAACCCATTGAAAAAGAAAGTTTTAACGATAAAGGGAGGTGATCACTGTCCGATCTGTCCTCGATGGCAAAGTCTATTACACAGTCTAACAGACGGGGAGAGATCAAAATGTAATCGACCACGCTAGCTCCTCTCTTAGATAGAAAGGTAAAAAAACCCTTGGACGAATCAAATTTTGACCCATTGAGGCATAAAAGTTGGGCACTGAGTAATAACCTAAATAAGGCATAACCATTAGAATTAATCACCTTATCACGTGAAGAGCGGGGCAAGACTACCAGATCCCCCGGACAAAGTTCAGGGGGAACCAGAGATTTCGGAAAACTGGGGCCCATCCTGGCGTTAAAGTGTCAGCCAATTATTAAGTTGAGAGAAGGATATTTTTGGTGAATTAATTCAATGAATTCAGAAAAATCATCCCACTCATGGGACCGAGAGGAAGGGACTTGGGGAGGGAAGTAAACATTCATAACTATAAAAGGAGGGAGGGGGGATTTCACAAAGGGGGGGAGAAAGGGTGGGGATATTATTAAGGCCTGGCAATAATCGTGGGACGGGCATATTATCTCAGTAACTGTGACATTTAGTATATTAGAGATTAAAATCGCTAGCCCACCGCTAGGACGGCCTTTCTGGGCCAGGCGTTTGGCAGGCTTAGTCCAGCATTTAAATCCTTCCACGTAAAGATATTGATCTTCCGTTAACCAGGTTTCTTGGAGGCCTAAGATGTCATAGGAACGGAAAAAGGATGGAAGATCGGGGGTAGAAGCTTTATTATTCCAGCCTGCTATATTCCAAAATAATAGGTTAGTGGGTATAGTAGGAAAAGAGGCAGGGAGATCTGGAGAAACGTTCTTAAGTGCAGTGACAACAGGAGACGACAAAGGATTTCAATGGATTGAATCATCAAAAGGTTGAATTTGATCTAATTCGGGTCTTATTACACTAACATTTGAGATAGGCAATTTTCCCCCCTGGGAGGTGACTTTCGAATAATGATTGGGCTGAGGTACTATTTCAATCTCATTAGTAGTCGAATAATGTTTTTCTTTCAGAGGTACTTGAGAAGGCAGTATTACTCGTGATGATGGCGTAGGGGAAGCCCCAGGGAAGTTTGCTTTAGAGGGAGAGTGGCCAGAGAGGGAAAGCTTTTGCTGAGATCGCAAGTCTGCCTTTAAGCGATCTAGTCTATAGATTATTTTTATTTGCTCTTCTTGAGAAAGTTCCGGAAAGACTTCAATAAGTTGTAAATCTTCCGACTCTCTCGATTCATTATGTAAATACATTAAGGACATTGTGGGTCCAGATCGGGCACATAAACAGGGGAAGGGACGGTGGATTTACTTACAGGGTTACTTTGTCGAAAAGGTCTGTACACCAGAGGGAAGGGGGAAGCTACAGTTTTGAAACAGTGGACAATGAATAGGCCGTGGTCAGCCAGATATGTTTTTAAAGAATAAAATTTGTTAGAGACCTGCTTGCTTGTGAAAGATATTACCACTCTAGTCGTGCGTTGATTGCTATACAGAAAGAGAATTCCACTTATATCTGAAGGGATATAAGGGATATCTAATTGGATTGCAACACGAGATGTTAAGTACTTGCAGAACTGGTATTTATCAGGATAGTGCCGTGCTTCCTCAAAAAGTTGGGAAAATTGAGTAGGACCACTTTGTTTTGCTTTAAAACTAAGTTCATGTGGGCTGAAGATAGCTTATTTTTTGTTACCTTTTGGAATGAAGGTTTCTTAATTGAGATAGGTATAAACACTTTCCTTGCAGGCAGGTCAGTCTCAATATTTATACCCTCTAAGGAATTTTGGCAGTTAAGGGGAGGAGAAGAAGAGGGATAATTTTCCAAACAATTTAGATGGTTGGTAGAATTAGTTAAACCAGAGTCCAGCCGAGACAGTTTGGTAGAGGTCTGGGGTATTGTAGAATCTAATTGTTTCAGGATTTCAAAAAGGGGTTTAAAATTAAATTTCTTATAAGAAGGGTGTTTAACATTCTTTACGTTCTTAGATTTTTTGCCTTTCCTTGCTGCTTTCCTGGACTTCATGCTTTTCGTTAACGGGACTGGTTGATTGATGAGCTCAGCGTGCTTTGAGAACTCCGCCTTATCAGAATTAGCTGTATCGTTGACGGGTTGCAATGAGTTATTTGTGACGGATTTTTTTGCTATTAGGGTCAAGGTCTTTAGAAGAGCATTACATTCCACGAAGAAAGTTTTCATTGAGTCAAGTTCATCAAGGACCAGTAGTAATGGACCCAAGCCACTAGCAGGGGGTAAAACCTCTGGAAGATCCTCCGTCATTGTGCTCTTGTTTAAAGATGCAGGAATAGCAGGGGAATGAGGTGGTGCATGGGGGCAGGAATGTGGAGATAAGAGGCAAGTAGTTGGATTCCCTTTAGCTAATAAGTCGGCAGCAGCCAGTTCCATGCTTAGGGGAGTTGAGTACAAATCTTCTCTCAGTGGCGTAAATTCATTTATATGATTTAAAGACCAGTCCAAGATTAAAGGTGTCATCAGAGAGTCAGGTTCCGTCGGAGGGTTTGTTAAATCAAGTGTGTCCGAAGCAGGTCCATGCATAAAAAATGAAGTAATTTTTGGCTGAGAGAGTCGATGTAAAGATGATTGGGACTGAGGCTGCTGGCTATCCGCCAGCTCTCTGCATCTTTGCCTTGTCAGGACCATTGTAGGCAACCAAGTCGTGGACAAAAAGCCAAGAGCTTGGGCTTTAATTTCTCCCTATAAAGTTTTTAATTCCGTTGAGGATTCAAAAGACCCCTGGGGAGAGGTACTCCCTTGACCAGACGGATAGTAAAAGAACAAAGGAGGTCAATAAAAGGAACAAATAGTTTGTTGGCTTGGAGGTTTTGTAGCTGGAGGTGTCTGGAGAAATAAAGAATGTACGCAGTCTTGCCCAGACAACTAGCTTTCAACGATAAAAAGGTGAAAGCTGAGTAGAGGTAAAGGTATCACAGCAGATAGAACTAATTGGCAAGAATGAAAGGCGATATAAGGAATGTAAAATTATCTTCTTACAGAGGAAGAATCGGAGGAGGTCGGAACACGATCGCCATCTTGGAATCCCCCGGCTCTAATCTCCCATATCTTAAGTAGAGTTTGATAGATCAGATACCAAATTCTAAATGATTTCATATAAATGAGAATGAAGAACTATAGCTCATTTACATGTAATATGTAAAAAAGGAATTGTGGAATTTGCTAGATAGTGCTGGAGGACATTCCTCAGTAGGGATGACTCCTCCTACTGGTCGTGACAGGCAGGGTCTCTAAGCTTCTTTGTAGCCTCTCCTGTGGGAGGAGTCGTCCCTCTCTCCAGACCGGCCCTGCCTGCAGTCAGTGAAGGTCTAGAGTTAATCTCTCCTCTCTATTAGAGCTTCTTTCTTTCGCTTTCTGATTCTTCCTCTTAGCGTTTTTTCTTATGCTAATTTTCTCCTCTCCTTACGTTGGTTTTATTCCTCCCTGCCTGTTTCCTTCTCCTTCCCTACCTTCACTCCGTGGGGCTGGGGTTTGTGAGGCTAGGCTGAACCCGGCTGGGTTCACAGGCGTCGGAAAGGAGGCCGAAGAAGGGCGGAGCGCGGCTATCTGCAGCATACCAGCAGAGCAGCAGCCGCCCAGACGGGAGTCTGTCGCCTCGCTCCGCGGAGCCGCGTTTCTGCAACCCTCGCGTTCAGCGGGATCGCAGCTCCTGGCTCCCCCCCCCACTTCACCAAAGGCTTGCCTCGTCGTGGGAGAACGTCTCAGCAGGGGGTTGAGCGGCGCCCGCTAACGCGGCTCGCCTGTAAAGTGATTCCCGCGCTTTTCCCTCAGCGTCAGGGAGTCAAGGCCGCCATATTATGGCCTCACCCGCTTCCTCTCCGCCTTCCCGCCAAGAGCCCTGCCACGTGGGGGAGGCAAGGGACCTAGAGGACTCACAGCAATCAGTCTTCTCTCCGTCCCAGAGCGTAGACAGCGGGGGGATGAATCTCCTAGATGAAGGTATGGATGTTTTTCCCCCCCACTCTGTTTCCCAAATTTATGACCTGGGTTAAAGAGCTCATTGCTTCTGAAGTCAGTGGCTCTCTCTCACATGCACGTAAAAGTAAGAAGCGCAAACATTTGAGGAAGCGTCCCCACAGGGGAAAGCGGAGGCGCTTATCCTACTCCACAGGCTCCAGCAGGGAGGACAGGCGTGGCAGCTCATCTTTAAGAGACAGCTACTCCAGGTCCTCTTCCCTTTCCAATCAAGACATGAGGCGGGGGGGCTCGCCCCCACCCTCCTACATTTTACACAGTGAGCCAGCTAAGGATGCACCCAGGGGTGACAAGGAGCACCTGAGTCATAGCGCATTGGGGGGGGTAGCAAGGCGTTCCTCCCCACAGACTCATGCAGGTCCCTCATCCTCAATGGTTCGGGATCGGCAGGCACAGGCACAGTCGCCCAGGCAGGCTCCTGTGCCACATGTGGTACTATCAGATTCTGAAGAACTACTTGAGCAGGACAGGGAAGAGGGGGAGCTTTCGGGTGAGGAAATAGAAGTCACCCAGATGCAACCCAGACTCTTTGCTCCAGAGGTTTTTCAGCCGCTCCTTTCCAAGGCCCGCAGAGTGCTACAACTGCCAGAGGCTGAGGCGGGAGGCGATGCACCCACTTAGTCAGCCTCGGCAGGTGCAAAAAAGGCCTTCCCCTCCATGGACACTAAGCAGGTTTCAGTTCCCTTTCCCCAGGCGTTTGATGACGTGTGGGATGCTGAATGGTCATCACCATGCAAACCAAAGCCACCTGCCAAGTGGGCAAAGAAACATTACGTCTTTGCCGACAGGATCATGGCAAGACTGCATTTTCCCACAGTGGACCCGCCTATTGCTGCTCTTGCTAGCTCTGCAGTGATCCCAACAGAAGGGGAGGGGGGCCTAAGGACCAGTGCGACAAGCGAGTCGAAGGGGCTCTTCGCAGGAGCTTTGAGGCAGATGCAGTAGGCTTCAGAGCCGCAGCCACTTCCTCAGTTTTCTCCAGAGCGGTTTTTATGTGGGCTGAAGAGTTTGGGGCATGGGACGATGTCCCAAAATTTGTAAAGGATGGGTTAAAGAAAATGGCGTACGCCTCGGCCCTGTCAGCCGACGCATCCATGGATGCCCTACAGTTTGCAGCGCGCTCTATGGCTGCCTCCACTGTGGCACGGCGTAACATTTGGCTCAGGCAGTGGCCTGTGGACTCAGAGTCACAGACCTGCCTCACTGCCCTACCTTTTTCAGGTTCTAAGCTGTTTGGGGAGCCTCTAGAGGCCCACCTGGTGGAAACTAGGGACAAGAAGAAAGCACTCCCTATGGCCAGAAGAGAGGAACGGAAGGGCAGGCAGAACCAGTTTTTTTGTTCCTCAAAACAGCTCTCTAGATTTCGCAGTCAGCATTCCAACAGGCTTCGCTGGGGCAGACAAGACAAAGGGGGTGGACACGCTTCCTCCTCTAAACCGGGAGGCACCCCATTCTCCTCAGGGAGGAACCAGAAGGGAGTCCAAAAGGGCTCCTCCTCCTGACTGGCGGTTGCCAGAGGCCTCTCACGGAGCGGGAGCAAGGCTTCTAGAGTTTGCCCCCCGCTGGAGAGGCATCACCTCAGACAAATGGGTGCTGGACACGGTGTCCATGGGATATGCTATAGAGTTTCTTCGCATTCCACACAACCGGTTTCGACCCACCCCAAGGTCTCGAAGGCCAGAGAAGCACCTGCGCTACCTGGAAGCTATCCAGCACCTGCTGAACATCCGGGCAATAGAGCCAGTAGTTCCCTCAGAGAGGAACTCAGGGGTATATTCAATTTTTTTTTTCTTAGTCAACAAAAGGAATGGCTGACCTCTGTGGACCTCTCCGAGGCTTATCTACACATTCCAATCTGCAGACAACAACAGACACTTCCAGTACAGGGCCTTGCCGTTCGGCCTTTCCTCAGCACCAAGGGTTTTCACCAAGGTACTGGGGGTTCTGGTGGCACATCTCAGAACAATGGGGATATGCGTGCATCCCTATCTGGATGACATCTTGGTGAGAGCACCATCCTGGGACCAGTCACACACAGGTACCCATCTCACTGTATCATGGCTCCAAGGGCTGGGCTTCATAGTGAACTTGGAGCAGAGCATGCTGACCCCATCCCAAACTATTCCGCTCTTGGGGGTGATCCTGGACATGCAACTTTTCAGCATGAGGCTCACCGAAGATAGGGCTTTGAGACTTCAGCTGTTGCTTCAGGAAGCAGTTGCTGCACCAGCATTGGACCTGATGAGGCTAGCTCGGCTTTTGGGGTCCATGGTGTCGGCATACGACCTAGTTCAGTGGGCCCAGTTTCACTCAAGAGCTCTACAACACATCCTTCTGCCCTACCAGGAGGCAATTCTCCTACGACACAGACGCTCGGTCTCCGTGCCTCCAACAGTACGGACAGAGCTCCGGTGGTGGCTGGAACCTCAGAGGTTGGCCCACGGAGTCAGCCTGGAAGATCCTCCACGCATAATCATGAGCTCAGATGCGAGCTTGTACGGATGGGGGGCTCACCTGGACCACAGTGTAGCCCTGGGGACATGGTCTGCAATGGAGGCGGAGCTCAATATAAATATACTGGAGTTACGGGCCATCAGACTGGGGCTACAGGTCTTCGCGCCAGAGATCAAGGGGAAGCATCTCCTCATACACACCGACAACTCATTGGCGAAATCTTATGTCCACAGACAAGGGGGCACGAGATTGAAGGGCCTAATGCTCGAGGCGGAGCGCCTGTTCAAATGGACGTAGAGGCATCTTCCCTCTCTGAAGGCCGAACACCTGGCGGGCACAAACAACTTTGTAGCCGACTGGCTCAGCAGGACAGCCATCAAGGAGGCAGAATGGCAACTGAACCCAGAAGTTTTCCAACAGGTGGTGCGCAGGTGGGGAGAACCAGTAGTGGATCTCTTTGCCACACCCGCAAACACACAGCTAGACAGGTACTTCACAAGAAATCCATGTCACCAGGCTCAGGCCACAAATGCACTAGTCACACCGTGGCCACAAGGCCTCCTGTACGCCTTTCCTCCGTTTGGGCTGATACAACGCACAATCCAGCGGGTTTGGACCTTGAAGGCGGAATTTATTATAGTGACACCCCATTGGCCTCAACGTCCCTGGTTTCCGGACCTACTGAACATGTCAGTCAAGACACGCTGGCAGGTACCCTCTCGAACGGATCTTCTGATTCAGGGACCAGTCTGCCATCCTCGACCAGAGCTGTTCCGGCTAACAGCTTGGAGACTGAGTGGTTGTGGTTGAGCGGTAAGGGCTTTAAGGGGAAAGTGCTTGACACGCTACTGGCCTCGCGTAGACAGTCCACGAACCGGGTTTACTCATCCACGTGGAAGGTTTTCTTGTCCTGGTGCTCTGCAAATACAGTGGAACCTTGGTCTCGAGACATCAGGGGTCCCCTAGGGTTCCTCCAGTCGGGCCTAGATAAGGGTCTGAGCGCGACCACAATCAAGAGACAAGCTGCAGCTCTTAGTAGCATTTTGTTATGCCTGGGGGGGCCCCCGCTTTCCTCCAACCCATTCCTTAAATGTTTTTTTTTAAGAGGGGTGACGCTGGTTTCCCCATCAATGATTCACAGGTTTCCAAACTGGAACCTTACCTGGGTGCTGATGGCGTTGACAGGACCGCCATTTGAACCGATGGCTACGTGCTCTCTGAACCTCTTGACATTCAAAACAGTTTTTCTGGTTTCCATTACATCGGCACACAGAGTTTCCAAGTTGGGGGCATTATCTTTCCACCAGGACAAGGTGGTCCTCCAACCAGACCCGGCATTCCTACCTAAAATCAATTCTGTTTTCCATAGGTCGCAGAAAGTGGTTCTCCATTCTGCCCTGCTCCCTCCTGTGCCCAGGAACGTAGGTGGCACTCACTTGATGTGAGGAGGGCTCTTCGTTTCTACCTGGATCATACCTTAGAGTTCAGGAGGTCTGAGGCCCTCTTTGTGGCCTTCTCTGGGAAATCAAAGGGGTGTAAGGTAACAACCTACTCTGTCTCATGCTGGCTCAGAGTGGCTATAGCACATGCATATGAAGCTCTGGGTAGGAAACCTCCATTGGGTACCACAGCACACTCAATTAGGGGGGCAGCGGCTTCAGCAGCATTTAGGGGGGGTTCCCCATAATGGATATCTGTAGGGCGGCTACATGGGCTTCTCCACACGCTTTTATCAGGCACTATAAAATGGACTCATTCTCATCAGCTGATGCTGCATTTGGCAGGAAGGTGCTCCAGAAGGTGTTGCCTCCTAGCTAGAGGAATCCCACCCGGAGTCCTAGTACACTGCTCTGTCATATCCCTACTGAGGAATGTCCTCCAGCACTATCTAGCAAAAATGGAAATTTTACTCACCGTGAATTTCTATTTGTAGATAGTGCTGGAGGACATTCCACCCACCTCTCATTCCTCTGCTTCAACCTTCTGGAGCGGGAGGGGGAGTGGGGGAGTTGGGGCTTCTGCCAGCGCCTTACATTTGCACACGTTGTTTAGTATTGTGTGTTTCCCTTCATGTGTGACCTGTCTTCCAGCACGTTGGTTCCGTGTTGGTCTGTCGCTTTTCTTCAGCTTCTCCTGGTATAGGCTTCCACTCTAGGGACGTCTGGGAAGATGTGGATATGGGGCCTGAGGAGGGTTCCTGGCTCTGTCAGTTCGGCCTGGAGAGAGGGACGACTCCTCCCACAGGAGAGGCTACAAAGAAGCTTAGAGACCCTGCCTGTCACGACCAGTAGGAGGAGTCATCCCTACTGAGGAATGTCCTCCAGCACTATCTACAAATAGAAATTCACGGTGAGTAAAATTTCCATTTTTCCCCAGGTAGACTATCCCTCCATCCATGAAGGACAACACTTAGCCACAAAAGTAAAAGCTATAATTTCTCTTTCCAAGCTGTCAAAAATTTAAAGTGAAAGTGTAAACATCAGTGAAGTTTTACTGGATCCCAATACCCTTTTAGGGAAACCTACTATACCAATGTCCTGTTGCATGCCATAAAGGACAGCGAAGCATCTTCAATGCCAGCCTTTCCCCCTACAAAACTAAAAAATCCTTTTTTATCACCAAAGCATTTTCTCTCCATGCTTGATGAAAAGACCCTAATTATAAACGATAATGGCAATATTTCTTCCCAGAAAGCTTGTATCCCTGCTTAATGTTATGGTTTGTGGCATTGCTGAGGCACAGTGGTCAGTATGCCTCAAACGAATTGTTTTCTTGCTGGAACTGCAAGTTTTGGGATCTGGCTGTTAGAAACTAAGAAAAAACAATGAAATAGATTTAAGAGAACAGCAAAGATTAGCATAGTGAGTATACTTTGAGGGAGACTCTGGGCTTACCCACATGGGAGCATTATTTCATACTAAGGATACTGTTTTTACCTCCATTTTCTGTTTGCACTGTCTGCAGTGAGTGCTCAATGCTAGCTGCAAATATGGTCTTTTCAATTCACACCAGCAGTCCTTCCTCTGTGAAGGATCAATCACACAGTTTCGTAATGACCACACCCTCTAATTTTACATTTTTATTCCCTCTGGTTGCTAGGGAACCAAGCATGCTCAGTTTATTTTACCTGCTGCAATAGGTTTCTTTAAAAAAAACCTGGGGAAAAGCCCCCAAAATTGGTGGGCAAAAGGGGTGTGGAGAAAGAACATACCTTGTCCCATTCACACCCCATGGGCAGAGGACCCAAAATTAGTGTAAACACTGTAGATCAGGAGTTCTGAAACTCCTACTGTCCCCTACTGTACCTCGTCCAAATTGCCAATGGTCTTTGTGGGCAAATGAATTGATTTTATTCCTTTTTTAGCAATTGTAATATGCTGTGCTAGATGATCTATGACTTTTACATCTATTTGTATTGTTCCTATTATTTCTGTTTTGAGTTCTTATATATTGGTACTTTTTCAACTTTCATCTACACAAAAGCTAATTAAGTAGCCCAGCAAGCTGATATTGAAGGGCTAGTCTTAGTCTCTTAATGCCAGATTATCACCAGATAATCATCTGCATTTAGATATGTTAAATTGGGTACCCAGCATGACAATTACAAAGAAATTAGTTGGACAAATTTATTTTGAGTTGATACAGCTGAAAGTACAAACCTTTGTTGGGGGGTGTTACACCTTTGCACAGTTAGCAGGGGGGGAAATAACCATGTCCCCACTTTTTTAGGTGTCTGCAAATAAGGAAGGAATAGGTGATGCCACCTATGTGAGTAGCAGCAAACACACAGTAAACCATGATGTTAGTATTAACCCAATCCACTGATTATTTTTTTATTTTGAGTTAATACAGCTAAAAGTACAAACCTTTGTTTGAACAGTATTCCTTTGCAAAGAAGTTAGGGGGGAAATAAAATAATAATAATGCACCATTCATCTACCAAGAAGTGGAGCTGCTTGCTGCACTAAATAGCTGTAGAACACTGTCAGTAGTCTGCCCCCGTAGCTGTTTGCAGCAACATAAAAAAGGCCAGCAGACTGAGGAGAGCAGCCAGGTTGCTTATCAACCCACAGGAAACAAAATGAAAGAAGGGGAGATATGGTAGGTGTGGATGAGGTGTATGAAAAAGTAATGATTGACACACCCACCTAAAAACATTGAAGGAAAGTGTCTGTAGCCACAAGTGGAGCGGAGTAGAAACATATTTCCCCCTACTTTTCTATTATCAGTGGATTGGCTTAGTACAGCGTTTCCCAACTAGTGGGCCACCAGATGTTGTTGGACCACAACTCCCATCTTTCCTGACCATTGGCAATGCTGGCTGAGGCTGATGGGAGTTGTGGTCCAACAACATCTGGTGGCCCACTAGTTGGGAAAGGCTGGCTTAGTACTTATTTACAGGGGGGAAACTGTGTGATAGCTTCTGTTTGCTGATAACATCATGTGAACTATGTGAATTAAGAGGACATGTGAGTAGCAGCAAACACATAGTAAACCGTTGTGTAGATAAGCCCTAAGAAACTCACCTCAATAAATTCAATTCAGATGCTTCAAGTATATTTTATACTAATCACCAGCAAGACACAGGAAGTCAATGTATGTCAGGGAATCTTTAAAACCTTCCCAAAATTTGTCATATAAATAGCTATGAAGAACACAAATACATTAACGCTGCAATCCTATGTACAAAGACCCACTGAATATAGCTGGGCTTACTTCCTAGAAAACACACATAGACTTGTGCTGTAAGTAGTGCAGTTTCTTGTCCCTTCAGTTTACCTTAGGACATTAAAGCAAACCGTGCAAGCAGCCAGTGCTTGCTGTTGGATATGGAAGCAAAAAACCATTTAAGCATGGCTGACAGTAGCAAATTCCTAGTTGTATTTATGGTATTCACATGCCAGATCTCAGCCTTTAATTAATCAAAGTAACTATTACAATACAAATAATGAAAATAAATATCTGTAAGGTATTACTGTTCCACTGGAAGGTATCATTCACACAGCATTCTGTCATAGTTCAAAACAGCATTAATGATCACATTAATTGTCAAACATGTGAAGGTAAGATTAGAATCTCTTCTGTGATATTTGAACCTCTGTTAAGTGAAATAAATGTGATTGGAATATGACAACATATCCTTATAAAATTGAAAGCATTTTTCTGCAGCTGTCATAGATAACACCTAACTATTTCAGTGGGAGGTGTGAATAGGGTATGCATCTCGGATTATGGTGTTTATTCTGAGATCAGATGTATAAGTATGGATAAGTATCCTTTCTCAAACAGGCTATCTTTGTAGGCAGAAAAAATTTCCTGGGCATCCTGGACAAGTGTTCTAGGCTCCTGTTGTGAAGGAATCTGGCCAATAATTGGAGAAGTCACAGATGTAACTGCTTCATGCCTCACCAGTGATAGTACAGTTTTGGCAACAGGAGATGATTTTGGATTTGTAAAGCTTTTCCGATACCCTGCCAAAGTAAGTAAATATGTAGTAGTTGTATAATGTGCATGATAAGTCTTATTTGTGTTAGATAACAAAGTCCTACTTTTTTATATTTGCAAACTCAATAACTGAGAATAGTCTTGCATTGTCCTCCCCCAATTTGATTGCAAGATTAGTGATAGTTGTATATGTGAATGAGCTTTACTGCAGATCAGAGCCACAGATCAAACTTTCATATCTCACATTTCCTCAGACACAATGCATTTCAAGGATGCAGTTCACGTGTTCATTTATAAGTCAACACATTGTGTATTTTCAAATGATGTCAATGCATATGTCTATCAGGTCTTAGTTGTCAAATTTTATCGATTTTGCTCATGTTTAACACAGGAGTGTGGAACCTCCAGCCAGTGGGGCTAAATAGGCCTGCCAGGCCTCTCCATTTGATTGGCCAGGCTGTTTCAGCCAAGCCATGCTCATCTATCATACACCTGACGTTATATATGACATCAGATGTGGGGTAGGTACTGACAGGGCTTGGACAAAGGAAGATTTTGGTGGTGACTGCAAAGTCCCTTGTGTTGTGCTTCCCAAGCACCAACAACCAGATGATTATTGGCACTTGGACAGCATTGCACACACTTTTTTGCCCACTTGGTTTGATTTCAAGCCACACAGGCAAAAATGGGCTACTTGGCATCATCGTGGTTTCAGATGATTGACTGATGGTTGGCCCAACCCGCCCGTCAAACTTGGCCCATGGTGCTGTTTGGAGATAAGGATCCAGCCCACTGGCTGGATCTAGTTCTCCACCCCTCATTTAATCAGCAGCTATTTCAGGCTAAGCTTAGTCATTTTGTCAGAATATTAGAATATTAATGCATTTGTTAAATTAGAGAATAGTGTGTTGGATTTGCCAAAGACGCCTGGGTTTAAATCCCTGGTTAGCCAGTGTCTATGGGCCACTTATTCTCTTTCAGTCTTGCATATCTCATAGGGCTGTTGTGAGAATACAATGAGAGATCCTCGTGTAAGTCATCCTGAGCTAATGGACAAAGGGTGACGCACAAATGTAAGATGAATGTGATTAATATCCCTTCATGCCACATCACCCTCCATTCACATACTGACAGCCCCATTCACGTTACTAACACAAAATTTTCACTACAGCGTAATTTCCTACCAATAATGCTCCGGCTTTACGTGCCAACAGTTGTTTTTTAATAAAACCTTCAAAATCCAGGGCCAAATATGTTGGGCAAGGAAGGGGGAGCACGAAAGTATGGGATGTTGGAGAAGAGTTGTGAGTTGCCTTCCTCTGGCCATGCAACCTCATGACCCAAGAAAGGACATCCCACTGGCATCACATCTCAGGTGCCATCACAACATATAGCATTGCTGTGGAGGCAGGGCTGTGGAAAACCCAAGAGTGAAGATTTACTTCTTGTTTTTTACTTCTGTTAAGTTTATTTAATTTGGGGATAAACTGGCAAACCACTCTGTTTCTGCAAATCTGCCTTTGTATTATAGTGCTAATTTGACTGCACAAATAGATGTTTTGGAGCCTTGCCTAAAAAACGCTAATCTTAAATAATGATATTTTTCTTATCGGCTTTCATTTATTTTGAATGTAAAATTCATTCTTTGTATATTTCAAATTTAGGGAAAATATGGGAAGTTTAAGAGGTATGTGGCTCATAGTACACATGTAACAAATGTGCGTTGGACTCATGATGACAGTTTATTAGTCAGTGTTGGAGGTGGAGATACCTCTTTAATGCTGTGGACCCATGAGATGGAGGGTCACCGAGAAAGCAGGCAATGTGACAGTGAAGAATCTGATCTAGATTCTGAGGAAGATGGGGGTAAGTAGCCTTTTTAAGATAACACCTATTTTATAGAACCTTTAATTTTTCACATTAGAAATATTTATGTTCACTAATAGGCAAAAAACCTTGAAGTTTAAGAACATACCTATAGCCAACAGATACCTATAGGCACCACTCACCATATGCTCAGAGGCACATGTTACCAAATTCTCCCAAGCTACACAGGAAGTGGATTGGACTGTGAAAGAACAACCCAAATTGTTTGCATTTTGACACATTTGTAGGGCAGTACAATATCTCAGAGAGGAGGTCAGGTCTCCTGCTCCCCTAGTGCATTCACTATAGCTGCCCAATTTCCCTGCTTTTTAAAGTTTGATAGAAACATCTGTTAGCTATAGGTACGTTCTTAAACCGCAAGGTTTTTTGCTTATTAGTGAATTTCTCTGCTTTTTAATCTGGGAGGTAAAAATGGGATCGTGTGCAAGTTTGCTGAGAATGGATTGATCATTTGCATGTTTATTGAGTTCAGTGGGATTTACTCCAGTGCAATCATGCTTAGGATAGGTAAAACTGACCATGAGTAGGAGGCCTGGAATGGGCAGGGGAGGAGGAAAAAAGAAGAGGGGAGGGGAGGGGAGGAAGAGGGAAGGCAGGTCTGATCATTTGTTTGCTTATTGAGTTCAGTGGGATTTACTCCTGTGCAATCTGGCTAGGATAGGTAAATCTGACCTAAGGAGGGGAGAGTATAGGGAAGGAGGAAGGGGGGAGAGGGGAAGGGGAGAGGGAGGGGGAAGGAGGGGATTGGAAGGGGAGCAGGAAGGAGGGGATTGGAAGGGGAAGGGGAGGGGTGAAGGAAGGAGGAGGGAAGGGGCAAAAGGGAGGGGATGGGAGGGAGGAGAAGGGGAGGTCAGGTTTGATCATTTCCATGCTTATTGAGTTCAATGGGATTTACTCCCATGCAGTCATGCCTAGGATAGGTAAAACTGACCATGGGGGAGAGGGAGGGGGAGGGGAGGGGAGGGGAAGGAAGAGAAGAGAAGAGGGAAGATGGGAATTGGAAGGGGATGAGGAGGGGAAGGGAGGGGTGAAGGAAGGGGGAGGGAAGGGGCAAGAGAGAGGAGATAGCAGGGAGGAGGAGGGGAGGGCAGGTTTGATCATTTGCATGCCTTTTGAGTTCAGTGGGATTTACTCCTGTGCAATCATGCTTAGGAAAGGTGAAACTGACCTAGGGGAGGGGCAGGAAGGGGAGGAGAAGGGCAGGAATGAGAGGGGGGCGGAGGAAGGGGGAAGGAAGGAGATTGGATGGGTGGGCACTGGGCAGAAGGGAAGCCCCTTTCCAAGAGGAAAACATTGTGATCAGTATCATTCTTTTTCAGAGTTTCCCCCACTGTTTTATTCTACAGCAGGCACATGTAGCCTCCCACTCAAATTTAACCCAGAGCTGTCTCTGGTCACATCCATACCAGACCTTTATTTCACTTTAGACAGCCATAGCTTCTCCCAAAGAATCCTGGGAAGTGTAGTTAGTGAAGGGTGCTGAGAGTTGCTAGGAGACACCCTTTTCCCCTCACAGAGCTTCAGTCAGAGCAGCTGACTGTTAAACCACTCTGGCCACAGGAGCTCTGTCAGGAATAGGAGTCTCTTCTTAGCACTCTTCACAAACTACACTTCCCAGGATTCTTTGGGGGAAGCCATTACAATCCAATATGAAATCAAAGTCTGGTGTGGGTGTGGCCCTCTGATTAGGCAAGCCCAGCAGCTGTGAGCCTGGCTTTTAGAACACTGACAGTTGGTTCTTACTGAGCATGCCCGGCCTTATCATTAACTTAAGTGCTAAATTTCTTAAATTAATTAAAAATCAGCCAGGCATTTTTTAAACTTTTAAACTGCAGAAGATGAAGGTCAGAGTATGGGGCAAGGTCAGTAATAGGATTACAGGTACTCCATGAACATGGCTGGTTTAATTAATTTCAACAGATGAGAACTCTGACAAAAAAGTCCAAAAGGGGTCTGTTTTCTCTCTCTCTGTTTTTACACTTTGAACTCTCAATTCTCTCTGACTGTTTTGTGCATTGCCATGAAAGTTTACAGGGTTGTTAAGCAAGCGTTTCTTAGTTCAGGACTATAGGTTTTGTAAAGTTTTGTTTTGAAATTAGTTTATGGGAAGCATCAGAATGGCATGGGGGTATTTTCAATTTAACATTGCAGAATGTGAAAAATCCTCAATAAGCACAATTTCCATGATCTGAATCTCAATTTGAAAGATCCTGGTTTTTATCAAATTTAGTATTTAGCAGAACCAATTTACTGTTTTAAATGCTTTTAAAAATCATATGTAAATAACATTTTTTGTAATTTGCTAGATAGGCCTGGAGAACATTCCTAGTTAGGGATGACTCCTCCTACTGGTCATGACAGGCAGGTTCTTCAACTTCTTAGTCTCCTCTCCAGGAGGGGAGTTCCGCCATCCAGACCAGCCCTGCCTGCGGTCTGTGAAGGTTGGATATTCTTTTCGCTCTTGCTTAAAGTCCTTTTTATTTATTTACTTTCCTCTGGCTATTTCTCCTCTCCTTTTGTTTTTGATCCGTCCTTGTTTTCTTTCCCTCTTGGCTTGCATCGTCTCTGTGTAGCTCTGTTTGTTTCTTTCTCCCTGCATTTCTCCCCCTGCCTTTACAACCGCTGGTTTGGGAAGGGTGTGGGAGGCATACTTTGCCCAACTAGGCACTGTGCCTTTGTTGGGTTTTTCCCTCAGGGAAATTGAAAAAACAGAGCGTGCTCTTGCTGCTGCAACCACCATTCATGGTGGTTTTAGAGCCGTTTGGAGCCGCTTTTCTGCAATGCCTGTCCCGAGCTGGATCACGGACTCCGTCTCTTCCCCCCCCCCAGTTCCTGGACAGGTTTGCTCAGAGGCTTTTAGCCTCTTTGTGAAGGGATCGGTTGAGACATCCAAGGGGTCGAACAGTGCTCATGCAGCAGGCGAAGCGCCATTTTCGTCAGCTTCCCATGCTTTTTTACTCAGCGAAGGGACACTGTGTCTGCCATTTCATGGCTTTCTGCGCCTCATCGGCAATCTCTTGCCGAGGCTCCTGCCATGTGGGAGACATGTTGGACTGCAGTGAGCCACTACCTCATGGCTCAGGGGCTCTTCACCCAGCACCTTTGCTGGTTCCCAGTGGAAGCAGTGGAGGGGGGTGAGTATAATTTCCTCTGGTGAGCCTATGGATGTTTTCCCTCCTCCCTCTCAGTTTCCCAAGTTCATGACTTGGGTTAAGGGATTCATCTCCTCGGAGATTGATGGCTCTGTGCATCGGGCACTCTAGCGCAAAAGAAGCAGGGTGGCGGCCAAGCATTCCCATAAGGGAAAACTGAGGCTGAAGTCCCATTCGTGCCACCACAGAGGGGGAAGATCTGACAGTTCACGATCGCACCATACCTCTGCCAGATCTCCCTCCTCCTCTCTGCTTCCGGATGGCAGGGATTCCCCACTCCCACGCTCTATTATATCCAACAGAGGGGAGGGGTGGCAGTCAGCCAGGTTACCCAGCGAGATGATGGCTGTGATCCAGCAGACCCTGCTGCCTCTCAAGAGGGACTGTTTTCCCTCCCCAGTCATGCACCCATCTCACCCAGATACAGGCGCTGCCACCACAGGATCAGTCCACCACTGTTCATATGTCTAGGCACCAGGTGCTTTCTCCCCTTTTGGACCTGGGGAATGAGGGGGAGGGGAAATACTTAGCCAAGCACATGGCAGTGCAACAGGGAGAATTGTCTGACTCTGATAACCCACAACAAGGCCCTGATAAGGAAGAGAGTGAGTTGTCAGAGGAGGAGCTGGAGGTGAGCCAGGCTCAGCCCACACTCTTCAGAGGTTTTTCCACCACTGCTTATGAAAGCACGCAGGGTACTGCAGTTGTCTGAGGTGGAAGGGGGGGATGATACCAACGCCCATTCGGGGTCGGCGGGGGCAAAGAAAACTTTTCCCTCCACTGACGTAAAGCCCGTTATTGTTCCTTGCCCCCAAGCTTTCGGTGACGTGTGGGAAACGGAGTGGGCATTCCCTTGCAAATTGAAGTTGCCCACTAAATGGGCCAAGAAACACTATGTCTTCACACAATTATGGCATGGCTGTGTTTTCTGGCTGTAGACCCACCTGTTGCTGCCCTTGCTAGCTCAGCAGTAATTCCAACCAAGGGGGAGGGAGGACCCAAAGACCCATGTGATAAAAGGGTTGAGGGGGCCCTTCACAGGAGCTTGAAGGCAGATGCGGGGCCTTCAGAGCGGCTGCTACCTCTTCAATGTTTTCCAGGGCAGTTTTTTGTGGGTGAAGGAAATGGATGCAAAGGAGACTATTCCTATGTATATTAAAGATGGCATACCCCTCCACCTTTTCTGCAGAAGCGTCCATGGATTTGATGCAATTTAACGTTCCATGGCAGCCTCAACTGTGGCACACTGTAACATTTGGCTTAGACAATGGGCAGTGGATGCTGGGTTGCAAATGTGTCTCACAGCTCGAGTATTCGAGTGATCAAGCTTGTTGACCCCCCGGAGAGGAACTCAGGGGTATACTCAATTTTTTCTTGGTAGTCAAAAGGAATGGCAACACCCAGGCCATACTGGATCTAAAATGGCTCAACAGGTGGGTAGCAAGAAAACATTTCAAAATGGAAACTCTCAAGTTTATAACTGCATCTCTAAGAAAGGGAGATTGCCTGACCTCTGTGGACTTCTCCCAAGGCGTATCTACAAATTCCAATTCATCAGCAACAGAGACGGTTTCTCCTGTTCTGTTACGACCACAGGCACTATCAGTACTGGGTGTTGCCCTTTGGCCTCTCCTCAGCACCAACTGTCTTCACTAAGGTACTGGTGGCACTGGTTGCTTCCCTTTGAACAATGGGGATCTGTCTACATCCCTACCTGGATGACATATTGGTGAGAGCCCCATCAGAGAATCAGTCCAGACTAGGCACAGACCCAACATTGGCTTGACTCCAATAGTTAGTTTTGTGGTGAACGCAGAGAAGAGTGTGCTGACTCCATCTCAATTGATCATGCATCTTGGGGTCCAACTGGACATGAGACTCTTTCGAATGGGTCCCACCATGGAAAAGGTGCTGAAGCTCACCCAGTTGCTCCTAGAAGTAGCCTCAACCCCACAGACGGATCTCATGGTTTTGGCCTGCCTACAAGGTCTCATGGTATTGATGTATGACATGGTCCAGTGGTCCCGATTCCATTCCGGTTCAATTCAACAACTTCTCCTACCCTTCCAGGACAAGATCTTGCTGCAGCGCAAATGTCAGGTGTCTGTTTCCTTCCCAGTGAGGGCAGAACTCAGCTGGTGGCTGGATTCCAATCAGTTGACCCAAGGGGTCAGTCTGGAAGATGCACCATGAATAATCATGATGTCAGACACAAGTCTCTTTGGCTGGTGGGCTCACGTGGCTTACCACAGGGCACTGGTCAACAGCAGAATCCAACCTCAGCATATATGTCTTGGAACTGTGGGCCATCAGGCTCGACCTGAAAGCCTTTGATTGAGAGATAAAGCGAGAGCACCTCCTGATATGCACTGACAATTCTTCAGCCAAGGCTTATGTCAACAAACCAGGGGGCACACGATCGAAGGGTCTAATTCTCGAAGCGGAGCGTTTGCTCAAATGGGCGGAGCAGTATCTGGCCTCCTTGCAGGCTGAAAATCTGGCAGGCATAGACAACCTTGTGGCTTACTGGCTCAGTCAGAGATTGATAAAGGAGGCAGAGTGGTAGTTGAACCCAGCAGTTTTTCACCAGGTTGTACAAAGGTGGGGTGAACTGGTGGTAGATTTCTTTGCCACATGGGAAAACGCACAGCTGGACAGTTACATCACTTAAGTAATATACCCCCAGGCACTAGGCACAAACGGCTTCCGGTTATTGAACATCTGGATGGTTGGTGTTGATGGGGTTGAGGGGTTGTCTTTGCTCTGTCAGCACGGTCTGAAGGGCAGGATGACTCCTCCCCCTAGAGAGGAGACTAAGAAGTTGAAGACCCGGCCTGTCATGACCAGTAGGAGGAGTCATCCCTAACCAGGAATATCCTCCAGCCCTATCTACAAATAGAAATTCACAGTAAAGAAAAATTCTGTTTTTTATGGTATGTGGCTAGGATGCAAAAATCCATGAACAGATCTTCACTCATGGAACACTTCCACTCACAGAAGTGGGGAAGATGATTTTCAGCTAATTTACCCTGCAGTCCCTTGTGCCCACTGAAAATCTACTCTGGTTTGTAGCCCCATACACACATAGTATAGGAGCTGCATGGAAAGAGGGAACTGGCAAAAATTACCACTACCACCACTAGGAGCTTTTGCAGTGTTGCAGCTACTTCAGCAAATAGAAGGGTTTTTTTCATGAGCAGAAGAACTCCTTTGATGCACTGAAGGCTGGACTGGGTCCAGTCTGCTGCTATTTGTTGCTCTGGTATTTTGGAAGAAGAACACGAACGCACACACACACACATGCACACACACACACACACACACACACACAGAGAATGAATGAATAAAATGACAATAATTTACCTGCTTCTTAGTTCCAATAGTTCTTGTGGTTATATTTTACTAGGATATGACAGTGATGTCACAAGAGAAAATGAAATTAATTATACCATCAAAGCCTTATCAACCAACATCAGACCTATGTTTGGAATCAAGCCTCATCTGCAGCAAAAAGAACCTTCAGTTGATGAAAGGTAACTTCTAGTTTTGGTGTGGAAATGTGTACTTTTATAATAGAAAGAACTATAGTGGTTCATTCCTGTATAAAAGGGGCTGAGAATTTATTTTTATTTAGTTTTAAACCACTGTCCTTGAAATGCTAGATAACATTTCCATATAATTTTGCATGAACTAAGAATGTTGGCCCTGATTAAGAGATTGTTATGTGTAATGGCGAATAGCACATATATGCTACTGTGTACCATCAACAAAATAGTCAGTGATAGCAATGTTCATCTGTTGTTGTGATGTAGTTGCTTGGAAAAATACGTCCTCATCACCATCAAGTGATCAGTGCTATCAAAGCTGACAGCACTAATGCTTAATGTAGTCATTCACTAGATGCATTTCCCCCCTACACTGTAATCACACAGCAGAACTGATTGTAGACAACCAAGCACAGAGACATTTGAAGTTTTGAAAGGTTACAGCTTTTGAGAAGTAAGGCTGTAAAAGAATTTAGGATAGCCAAAAAACTGTTACAAAGAAAGGTCAATTCTCCTGTGCATGGAAAAGATGATCTCAGGTGGGTAGCTAGCTCCACCTAGTGGTTGAAGGTGCAAAGAGGGCTATTGAATTTTGCAGGGACTTCCTGCTCTCCTTAGCTCCTTGCCGCAGTTCTCTTTCTCCCTTCACCAAGAATGGTTGATCTCTCTCTCTGCTCCATTGGTTCAGGCCTGTATTGTTTGTGTCTGCGTTATTTCCCTAAGTTGTTCTGCTCTTCCTTTCTTACTGTTTGCTTTATTTCCTGTTATCTCCTTTAGTTGTATATTTTTTTTTAAAAAAAGCTTTCTCCCCACTCCCGGATAACTCACCGCAGTGTGAAGCCGCCCGCGAAAGACGGTGCCCCCACCCTCAGGACTGGCACATCTGCTGCTGCTTGCTAGCTAGCACCCCCCCCGCTACCCTCGCAGCACGCGCCAGCCTTCATTGAAGCCTCAGCGGCAACCACCTTAGAGGACTCAATGGCTTCCCCTGCAATGAGCAGTGGCATTGCCTAGAGCGCACTGCTCATGAGGACCTACCCCCCCACCGCCCATGGCTTCTCACCCCCACCCACGGGGGGCTAAAGCAGAGACTCTCCAGCCTTGGGGTTGCCTTTGGCCTCCCCCCCGCTAGCAACACCAGCATTGACAGATAACCACCATCGCAGCCCCTGTAAGCCCAGCAGCATGGTTGTTCCCAATGGGGAAAGAAACGCCCAAGTTTGAGGATCCCATGAAAAAGCCAAAACTGCTCCCACCTCCACCCAAACCTGACGCAGCACCAGTGCCGTTACCAAGGCAAGCCACAGGGCCTTTGTTTAAGCATTGGTGTTGAGGCAGAGGCAGCAATTGCCTGCCCCTCTACCAGCAGGCAGGAAGTAGCTAAGGCATATATTTCAGTGGGCAGGGTGGCTTCAGAAGGTATGGCACTTAAAGATAACAGGCAGGTCAGTTATAACTGGCAAGGCCCTGATAACCAGAAGAGAGCTGCAGGGAAGAACTCTCACAGCACCACCTGTAGGACACAGAGAGACCAACAATCCTTATCTGAGGAAAAATGCACTCAACCACACCCTTCCTTAGATCCCATTTTATCTACTGGATCCTCTCCTGAGGTTTTCACAGGCTTCCTCGGAGCACCCAAGTCTCATCAAGCTCTGCAAGAGGCTGGGGGGGGGATGTCCCACCCCCCCTCTTCTTCCCATGCTTATCAGCTGCAGGAGGGCATGCACCACTCTTGTTGTTCTCATGCTCAGCCTCTCCAGTTGCAATTGTCAACACACACGCTGCAACAATTGAAGGACCAGCTGAGGGATTCTCTTTTGATGGACCTAGCCAAAGACCTGTCTGCCTCTTCAGCTCCCACGTAGCATCCCACGTAGCATCCCACGTAGCATCCCACGTAGCATCTCCCAAATGACACAGAGGCATCCACCCCACACCATCAAAGGCGCAAATGGCGCAGGGTTCCTCCATAGCCAATTCATCTTCAAACATGCAGCCACCACTGAACCGCACATTGTGATGTTCCTGTAGGTTAAGCATCTGTAAATATGGTAAGTGCGGGTCTGTTAGGTAATGTATGGTAATTGACTGAGAGAGAAAGGGGGAGTACATGCGTGAGAATCTGAAGTATGCTGGATGATGATTGGCTGAGTAGCTGGCTGGCTGAAGGTATAAATTGAGGTTTGTGAGTGATGAGGGGGGGAGAAGTTGTTGAGTTGGTTGGAGTGAGGTCGTTTGGTGAGGGTTGGTTGGCAGAGTTCTGAGGGAAGTTTGGATTGTATTTGGCTGATATTTAAAGAGTATATATATGAACAGAAACATAAAGAGTGACCATATATGAAACCATACACTTGTGAAACATTCCTAAAGTAATCTTGTTATTTCCTGTTAGTAAATAAATACTTATTTGGTTTACCAAAGGCCTGATCCTTGGCTGGGGGAATATACAGACCAGAAGGGAGGGCAAGGTAATTACCAAGGCTGAAGAGAAACTGTATCTAATGGTGGCAGCGGTGAAGGGAGATATTGTAACACGTCAAGTATCCAGAGCAACCCAGAGCTGTATGCTTTATATATAAAGATACAAGGGGGTTGGGAACAGCATAGGCACACAGTCACAAAGTAACAAGCTATAGAGAGACTTAGGCAAAGTCTCTGGGAGTATTGGTTACAGGAAGTGACTGGTGGTGCTACCTAGCAGTGGGATCTAGTGAGATCTATGCTAGAGCGGAGTGAGAAACCATATAAAGGACGGTCCTGACATGTGGTGTCCCTGGTGGTGCCTAGTGAAAGGCAGTAGCCACAAGCAGGTGGGAACCTGACAGGGAGAGTCAGGGAAGGATGCCACACGCATCACCAGACCTTTATGCCACTGCCCAGGGTAGACACCCTCACCTTCCAGATGATGCAACTGTCGACCCAGGCAATGCGTTAATCATCCTTGACAAAGAAGAATGGAGTGGGGACTCGGAATCCGAAGAGGTTTCGACCAACAGAAGCTCACTTTCTTCCCCTCCTGTGTAGGACGATGGAAGCCCTCAGAATTTAAATCCCCTGTAAGATCCTCCAGTCCGCTCGGTATCTAGAGATTCAGCGGTGTATCCGGACCTGAAACTCAAGTCAAGGGTACTGAAACTTCCGTCATAACTACCCAAAGTGATCAAGTCCGAATTTGACGTCCCACTACAATTTAAGAAGTCAGTCCCAACCGCTAACAAATATTATACTCTGGACCATCATGGACGTGCTGAAAGTCTCACTGGTAGATGCCCCAATAGTGAATTTGCTGAATCCATCCTTGAACCCAAAGGACTTGGATGCCCACCTTAAGGACCCAACAGAACGCAAAATGGATCAGGGTCTCAGGAGGATCCATGAGGTGAGTACACTATCAATTTGGGCGGCATCAGCCTCCTCAGTGTTTGCAAGAGCTTCCCTTCTCTGGCTGGAAGACTTGCTGGATGGTCCGTAGCAGGATCTGGCCTGAACCTGCAAGTCTCTACTAAAAATTTCTCAGGCAGTGACCTTTGTGGCAGATGCATCTATGAATGCCATGCAGTTTTCAGCAAGGTCATTTGCAGCTGGCATTTTTACTCGAAGGACCCTGTGGTTGCGCCATTGGGAGGCTGACCCTACATCCCGCTCTAATCTCACCTCAGAACCCTATGTGGGAGGCAAGCTATTTGAAGATGACGCCCTAGCAGGCATCCTGGAATCTAAGGAAAAGAAGTCAATGCCTTCCACCAGGAAAAGGGATGATAGAAGAACCTTTTGGAGATCATTCCATCCTTATCTAATGTTGCAGTCCTTTTGAGGCTCCAAGACATTGGGAAGGGCAAAGGACGCCTGTACCAGCCGTTCCTTCTGGAATAGACAATGCAACCAGGACAAGTGGCAACAGCACTTTCCCAACAGATCTGGGTTTGGATCACAGTTGCGAGGGAATAAACATCAGTTCTGACTGTTGGGCTGGTGACCAGTAGGCATTACTGTCTCTAGTAGTTTTCCATGAAGCCTGCAAGTTTGAAGACGTAACTGTGGTTAAGGGGGAGTTATGTCTATGCTCTGTCTGGGAACGGACTGCCAGGGTCGTTGCTATGGTAGCCATCTGATAGCGACTGGGAAAGTTCTAACAGAGTCTATGTGTTGTTCTCTTCTGAATTATGCCTCTGAGCTGAGAGGCTGTCTTTTGTGTTTATCTATGGCGAGAGATGTAACCAGAAGGGGGGTGACTGAAGAATCTCTACATGTATTTACTCTTAAGTCTCTGGCCTTAATGTCTTAATAAAGACTCTTAACATGCTCTGAAGACGTTTTCTTGCTCAACTTAACTCCAACGTAATGTATGCTGTTTCACACAACAACGCACACAAGCCAACACTGACACCAGCACCCCCCGGTGGGAGGCTGCCTCCAACAATTTGCTCATCGCTGGAGGGAGACGTCATTGGACCAATCAGTACTACACACCCTCCATTATGGGTTAAAGTTGGAATTCACATCCCGCCCTCTGATGAGATTCCTACCATCCCCTATCTTAGCATCTCCAGGCAGAAGGGAGAGGATCCTACAGGGAATTTCCCATTTACTAGAAATTGCAGAATAGAACCTGTCCCAATAGGGGAGAGGTTCTTGGGAAACTACTCACTATTCTTCACCGTCGCAAAAAAAGATGGCTCGTTCAGGGTGGTACTCGACCTGAAGAACATGAGTGAATATATAAAGTACTGCAAGTTTCGCATGGACACCTTGCTATCAGTAAAGGAGGCCTTGAGAAGGGGAGACTTCCTCATCTCAGTTGACCTGAAGGAGGCCTACCTTCACGTCCCTATTTTTTCACCTCATTGGCGCTACCTCTGGTTTGCTGTGGGGGAAGACCACTTCCAGTACAGGGCCATGCGCTTTGGTCCCAGGGTATTTACAAAAATCGTGGTTGCCCTGGTGGCACACCTCAGGACACGGAGTCCATGTCTTCTCCTACCTGGACAACTTCCTGATTCAGTCCCCATTGCTCCACAAGGCCTGGGAAACTCTGCACGTTACCTTGGCCTGTCTGAAAGACCATGGCTTCATAATCAACCAAGCCAAGAGCCAGGTATATCCATCCTGCTGCATAGTACATCTTGGGGCCACCATAAACTCACAGCAGGGAATCATAAGGTTGGCATAGGACAGAGTAAACAAGATACGCACAGCAGTATCACATCCTGTGTCTTCCCCTTCAGCAGACCTCATGCAACTAGCAGCGGTTCTGGGGTTGATAGCCTCAACCTTCCAAACTACTCCATGGGCACATCATCAGTCTCACCCCCCGCAGTGGGCACTACTCTCCTTCCAAGGTGAGATAGCGACAAGGCAACACTGGAGATTGGCACTGTTCCCGATGGTCCAGCAGTCCCTACTATGGTAGGCAATCTGCTAAAGGGCATGCCATTCCAGGATCCCCCATGGACTCTAATCACGTCAGACGCCAGCCTATTGGGCTGGGGAGCCATATGCGATGGCCAAATGGTGCAAGACACATGGTCAACAGGAATCAGCATTCCCTATCAATCTCCTGGAACTTTGCGCAATTCATCTGGCCCTAAGACACTTCACGGAGTCAAGACAGTTGGGGGCAGTGCTTGTCAGAACAGACAACATGTTAGCCAAAGCTCATGTGAACCATCAGGGAGGCACATGCTCCCTCCACCTATTTCAGTGGGCAGAAACATATGTGGACTCAATCCTGGCAGAATACCTCAGAGGGGAAGACAACAGACAAGTGGACTGATTGAGCCGAGAGAAAGTCCATCAGGGAGAATGGAAGCTTCACCCAATGGCCTTTCAGGAGATAGTGGCACACTTTGGCAGATTCAAACTGCCATGTCAAAAGTTTTTTTGCCAGGTATGCAGCACCAGAGGCAGAAGGAATAGATGCTCTGACATCCCAGTGGTTTGCAGGTCAGCTGTATGCCTTCCTGCCACTTCCAATTATCCCCAGGGTAATCCAAAAGATGCGAGCCGAAAGGGCAACAGTTCTAGTGGTAGCTCCTTGGTGGCCAAGAAGACCCTGGTTTCTGGAACTCCTCGACCTATTGGTCAATCCTTCATGGGAAATTCTCATCAGAGAAGACCTGTTGGCACAGGGACAGCTTCTCCACCCAGACCCAGGGGGGTTGGCGCTTCATGTCTGGAGGTTGAGAGGCGATGTCCCCTGAGAAGAGGCATTCCTCCTCGGGTGGTGGAAGCAATGATGGCTTCTAGATGTCCTTCTACCATTAAGATATACGAGAGTACATGGAAGGCCTTCTCTGCTTGGTTGCAGAAGAAAAGGCTACTTCCAAGGAAAGCAGGTATCAATGAGATCCTCTCCTTCCTACAAGATGGCTTATCATTGGGTCTCAGACCCAACACCCTCAGGCACCAGGCTTTGGCATTATTGGCTATCCCCTCCAGATCCCCAGACAACCCACTGGGATCTCATCTTTTCCTCAAACGTTTCCTTTGTGGAGCAATAATGTTGGTGCCACCTACGGTACATTGCTACCCAACTTGGGACCTAAACAAAGTGTTAACGGCCCGACAAAAGCCCCCATTTGAACCTCTCAGTAAAGTCTCTCTTCATCTACTGTCCTTTAATGCCTTGTTTCTTGTGGCCATTACTTCGGCCCATAGAGTGTCTCTCTGTCGATAAGAATTACTGTGTGTTTCATAAGGATAGAGTCATTCTCCACACTGTCACTTCATTTCGCCCTAAAGTGCTGTCTATCTTTCACTGTCAACAAGCACTTGTGCTTCCCTCTTTCTGTTCTAATCCGGTTCACCCCACAGAGAAGGCATGGCACTCACTTGATGTGAGGAAAGCCCTAAAAGTATATATCTCTAAAACAAAATCCATACGCAAAACAGATAGCTTGTTTGTGTCCTTTCACCCAGCATTGTTAGGGAATAAGGTTTCCACTTCTACACTAGCTAGGTGGGTTAAAGCATGTATCACTTTGGCGTACGCTTCCTGAGGCTGGTCCACCAGGCCAAGATTGTGGCCCACTCCACTAGGGCGGCAGCCACATCAGCAACGTTCTTGCGCAATGCCTCTCTCCTAGAGATCTGCAGAGCAGCTACATAGGATACTCCTAATACGTTTATTCAGCATTACAAAATAAACACGTACACGTCCGCTGAGGCGGCCTTTGGGAGAAGAGTGCTACAACACGTCCTCTCCGACTGATAACGTTTTTTCAGCCCAGCAATATCCCCACCCTACATGGGTCAGCTTTGGTATGTCCTACTTGAGATCATCTTTTCCATGCACAGGAGAAGAGACATTTGGTCTTACCATGAAACAGTCTTCTCTGGGCATGTCAAAGATTATCTCAGGTCCACTCCCTAGGAGTGCTGGGCTGCCATCACTACTCCACGATAGGCCTCTAGCAGAGAGTGTATAAGTGCTGTTCGTGTTTCTCCCTATTGGTGTAGTTGCTACCTTTTTCTTTCCTCGTTTGTTGGCTTGTCATCAAGAACTGTGGCAAGGATCTACGCAGAGCAGGAAGTCCCTGCAAAATTCAACAGTGCTCTTTGTGCCTTCAACAGCTAGGTGGAGGTAATTACCCACCTGAGATCATTTTTTCCATGCACAGAGAAGACCATTTCACGGTAAGACCAAACATCTCTTCCAGATGCAGAATCAATCACAGGCAAATAAATATTTTATTTCACATTTTGTTAAATAATTTTGGAAGCGTATGCAAGAGGAATGTTGAGTCCTTGCATCTCAGTTGTCATGTATATTTCTGCAATTTTAAGTGTTAGCAGGTAGATTCTCACTTTACATTTTAAACAGTAGTTTAGATAGTCAGTTACAAAATACATAGCCTTCTCATCTAGTCTGAATGTAAAATCCAAGTGACAACCACAAAAAGAGTAGGCCTCTGCTTACAAGTATTTTACAGAGACATATGCTGAATTTTACACACAAAGATCTCACTGTTGGGCGAGGAAGGTCTTTAATATGTGCCCAAAAGACAACAAAGATAGCACCTGTCTAACATTTAAGGGGAGGGAATTCCAAAGGGTAGGTGGCACAACAGTAAAGGCATGATTCCTATATTGTATGGAACATATGCAGGAGGCCCTCACCTGTAGAGCACAGTGATTCATCACCTTGAACTTAGCCTGGTAGCTAATGAAGTGTCTTATAAGTGCAGATAGTAAATAAATAAATAGCATTTCAAATACGAAGAGATCATAATGTTTTGAATGAATAATGGACAGAAGCAAATATTTTGTCCATTGCATTAATTTCAGTTTTCTTTACCCTAGATTTATGATATACACTGTACATATTCTAATAATCCTGCTTAATTTTTATGCTTCCGGGGAAGGCAAGGGGTTGTAAGGTAAGCACTTACGTACATTATAAAGCATATTTCAATTCATCTGATTGGGAAAAAATGCAAAGGGCCATAGCTCAGTAATAGAGCATCTTCTCTGCATGCAGAAAGTCCCATGTTCAGTCCTTGGCATCTCCAGGTGGGACTGGGAGAGACTGTTGCCTGAAACCTTGGAGAGCCGCTTGCTGGTCAGTGTTGACTGTGATGTTTCATGCATATATGTAAATATTTCATGCTTTTGTATTCTAAAATATATGGTAAGAGGTTATAGTAGCATGTTTAAGGTAAGTGATGAGTGTTGCGAGGGGGCAATGACTGAGTAGAATGCTGGAGTGTGTTGCATGGTGATTGGCTGAGTGACTGAGAGTGGAAGATTTATATCAGAGTGGTGACAGTTTGGCAGTTGGATTGTGTGTAGATTGGATTGTATAGGAATTGATGAGATTATTTATTTATTTATTGCACTTGTATACCACCTCATAGCCGAAGCTCTCTGGGCAGTTTACAGTGTAGAGATTAGTGCAGTGCAGAGATTAGACAGTGTAGGTTCGCTGTTGGTTTATTATTTTGAAATTAGATGGTGAAAGTGTGAGATTGTGTAGGAATATTTCAGTGTGGATAGGACAGGTAGCTTAAAAGCTTAAAAGAATATCCAGTAACTTTAGTGAAAGTCCAAGAGAAATGTATTGAACCATATGCTTATGAACACAAAGTGAGCTTGCTCTTTTTGAATACATCTGTACTTTAATAAATATTGTTTGGTTTTCACACACACGTATGCCTCATCATTGGCTACATTAAGGGTGAATCAGATACAGTTGTCTGTGGTGGCAGCAAGGGCCTGAAGGAATGATATAGTATCAGGTTGCAGGGGCTCAACTCAGAGCTGTGAGCTTTAAAGAGACAGAGTGTCACCGGGGAGTTGAAGCTTGCCTGGATACCTGAGCCATTATAGCAACAGGGCTGGGGGAACATTACTATATCTGGTGTGTGTAAGTAGAATACCTGTGCCCCTCTGCTAAAAAATGTGTGTGACATGGACAATACTGAGCTAGATGGACGAATGGTCTGACTCAGGATAAGACAGCTTCCTATGTATGGAAGTGGTAAGTAATACCTATGCAAACAGGGTCCATGGGAATACCAAGATGGGAGGAAAATATTATAATGATAAAAGTCGGTATTTTTAAAAGACCTTGAGGAGTTAAGTGTTCAGATTTCATTGAAAGCCTACATGAGTTTGCACTTGCCATTTGTTAGATCCTTTACCACCATATAGAGTGCTCTGACTAATTCCAAAGCATAAACAACAAAGCAGACCAAATCTTTCTCAAAAGTTGTGGATTTTTTAATATCTATTCTATTTTTTTATCTTTGTGTGAATATTTTGTTGGACATTTATAAAATAGTAATACAGTTGGAAAATGGACTAGGTCATCAAAATTTCATATGCAAGAGTTACAATACAATGCACATAAACCCTTCCTACTAATGGTTACAATAAAACGGCAATGAGAATGGTATGGTAAGGCCATTGACAGCTAAATGACTAAATGGTGCCTCTTCTTGAGACAAAAACTGGCCACATTTATTTACCAAAGCACTGGAAAATTTTGTAGCTAAACAGTACCAAGGTTGCACTGAGACTTTGACTTCTAAACAATAACACATCTCTTTTGCTTTCTTCCATACTCAAATTGATTTATGAGATGAAGCTGGTCTTCAAAATAGTGTCTATATTTAAACACAAGTGAGGTCATATGGCATTCCTATTTTAATTATTGTAACTCGACATCAATCAAATATCAAGCAATCCTCTCAGACTATTGCACTTTAACAGTCGAGAGGGTGCAGCAAATAGCCTTAGATTATCATCTCCAGTGTAATGTAATAAACTTTAATTTTGATGAGGCTGGGCTCCATGTTAAGAGAGTAGTAGTGAATACAGGGAAAGTGTTTTAATTAAAATGTTATGGAACAGGAATATTCCAACATGAAGGTGAAAGCACTGAAGATAAGATTGGAAATTATACTTCAGAGACCTGTAGCAGCTGATATAACTAGCTGGTTTGAAATGAGCACAACAATTCAGTATGATGAAATTTGTATTATTGGATGATGTAAGAGGTATGGTTTGTTGGCAAAAAATTGTAGCCAAGAACTGAAAACTACAAATAGAAGCATTAAAATGGCTGAAGAGTATTTTGCTATTACTGTATTATCAAATGAGTATTGTGCCTTTGTAGAAATTGCCTTCAGTGTAAGACTATGGGTTTATTTATCTGCCATTGCCTTGTAAATAAATAATTGTTTAAGGAATGATCACGTACTTCCTGCCCCATTCACTTCTGTGGCGACCACCTCCTCACCTCCCCACCTCCCCATTGCAAGTGTCATTATTCTGAATGCAATTCTGCTTTTCCCACTTACAGCCGGAGAGCCTTGAACCCTACATGTGCTTGGCTCTGCATTGCCCTTTGTTGAGCGTAGTGCAAATGCAGCTTGGCTTTTCCCTCTCCTAGTCTCCAAAGGAGAAGGAAGAGTGAGTGTCACCTGTGAGTCTCAGATATAATCTTCTGCTTGGGTTTTCACCTGGGGCACTTACTACTCATTACATATAAGTGGAAAATTACAAAGCTGCCTCATTGTTAACAGGTGAAAAATTAATAATAAGTAATAGAATTTGTAAGAGAATAAGCAATTAGTGTAATGGTTAGGGAGTGTCCCAGGTTTACCCACAATAATTATAACTGGGCCCAGCAATGTGATATAAAAGCAAGTAGGCAGAAGCATGCAAGATGGAATTTTCCAAACCATCCTTTTCTGCCCTAAAAGCAAAGTTTGAGTAACGATTTTCTGTCTAATTTCTCATCCCATTCCTTTTGGCTAAAGAAACCTGTGAAATATCAAGTTACAAATCATTTCCCAAAAAAGTTGTAAAAGTTCTTCTCCTACATCCCTGTTCTATTGTGTAGTGTTGAGGCATGCTTGATGAGCCATCCTTACCAAAGAGAGGAACTTGAGTAAATAGTTATAGCAAGCTTGCTTCTTTGCTCCCCAACAGATGTAACTTTTTTCTTCTCATTTCCTTATAATACAGACTCTTCCCCTTCTAATATTCCTTCCTCTTTTCTTTTTCTTTATGCTGCCAAGTTACTGCTGTATAGCAATCCATTTCTCAACAACTTTTTTTAATCCTCCCCACATCTTACTCCTGTAAAAATATATGGCATAATAAAAACTTTACAGATTTTTGTTCCTGCATTCTAGAGCCATGTAGTATTAACTATGTTTTGATAATTTAACATGTAGTTTAATTATGTTTTGTTTGATTATGTCTTTGAAAACCAAAAGAGGGGAAAAAATTCCTCCTCCCTCCCCTATAAATTCTCTTACACTTGGATTTGCTAGAGGATCAAAGAAACACAATTCTGTATCTTTTCTGCTATAAAATCATTTTAGAAGATTGGTTTTCTTATCTTTTAAAACACATATTTCACTGAGTTAACATTCAACCAAACTGGAATAAGTAATCATTCTCTCTTTCTTCTGCTGCTGAAAAGAGGTTCCAGGTAATGCTTTTACTTTGCTAATGTCTTTTTCACATTTCGGCATCATCTTTCATTACTCTGCAAAGCTGTCTGTCATTTTGGTGTCACTCATACATGTGTACGTGATCCTGCCAACCTTCAACATGTTGCTATCATGTTACTTTCCATACATATGTAGAACTCTGCAAATGTAAACACGTCTGTTCATCCCCCCACCCAATTTAAATAATAAATTTTAAAACGCTGAACACACATAAAATAAAGTAACATTAGATGTTCAATCAATTCTTGAGAATTTTTACATTATAAGTTTTCAAAGAAATTTCTCCGATGATGCTAGTTAATTTATTATTTTATTTATTATTACATTTATAGCCCACATTTTCTCCAAGGAGCTCAAGGTGGAGTACATGGTTTCCCCCTTCCTATTTATCCTCACAAAAACCCTGTGAGGTAGCCGGGTTACACTGAGAAGTGGAAGAAACCTTGAATACAATTTAACATTTAATTGCTGGCTCGATAAAAACCTGCAGGAAGTTTTTTTTTCTTATGGACTTGTTACATATTTAGCAATACCTCTCTTTAAAGAGGTATTAGGAGGGCCTTTTATGTGTGTGACAGTACTCATTTGTATAGAATACTGTCACTTCTTTTTTTTGCTGCCCATGGAAGCTATTTTGTGCTGGCAACCCAGCACTTTTATCAATGTGTAAGTACTGGCACCTTATTTTTTACCAAAAATGGTACTGGGTATTAATAATATCTCTCATGAAATAAGATTTTTATTAGGACCTGTTTAATTCATAATCTGCTGCTTTCCAGAATCTCACTCGATGCTTTGGTGAATCTTCTGCTTTTCTGTTTTTTCCCCTCACATGGTCTTTTTGTATCCTGCTCACTGACATAGACACTTATTTCTGTCTTGAAACAGTTATTTGTCCTGTCATGGACCACACTTTTCAGAAGCAATTTTGTCTTCTTAGTTTGAACCACTTTATGTAGCTGCTACTTTAATATTTCATTATTATTTTCCATTTCAGTTAGACCTAGACAAATATAGAGATCTGCTGCAAGGATACTTAGGTATTTTGTTGGTTCATTGCCATCCATGCTTCCCTAATTGATGTTTAAAGATGTAGGATGAGAACTGTATCACAGTATGAAAATGGGAAGGCTGCATGTTTGGGATTGTATCACATGCTCTGGCCAATGCTTGAATCAGTGCTTAACAAATGAAGTGGACCTATACACATAAATCCAATATACTAACTTGAACTGGAACCTTCATAAAGCACTTTGGGAAGTAAATGATGGAGTGGATCAGTCTGGGATCTCCTTTCCTTCCTTAGAGCAAGGCAGAGAGGAGGGGGAGATTAGCAGAGACAAAACATTAAAATTAAGGGAAGGGGAGAAAGATGGGCAGTGACAGTGGAAGAGGCAAGCGCACTGGAGCCTGGTGTGTGCTAATTTGCCAACCCCCTGGACCCTGCTGCCTGAGGCAATTATCACATTTTGCCTAATGGATGGGCCAACCCTCATGATCTGTATATGACCATCATACACAATAATATGCATGTAAGCTTTGGGGGATTTGTACATATAAATAATTTTCCATGTAGGATTTTTTATAACACAATCTTTATATTCTTTTCAGAGCCAGTCATTTTAATTTGTATAAATCCCTTATAGCACAATCCAAATGACTGGGAGCCAGCAGGAGGCAGAGTGGCAGTGGAGGAGCTGTTGGAAAGGTCCGCAGCATCCACTCCCCATTCAGGAGCTGCCAGCTGGCTCCCATGCACAGGCCCATTGAAGAGTAAGTGGTCCCCTAGGAATATTTTTACTGTGCTGGCCTATTAGCCAGTGTAATTCTCATGGGGATTGGGATTTTGTGTAAGTCCCCCCTTGGCTTCTCTCGCACCATACCCCTGGAATGTCCCATTTTCAGGGCTACTGCCAGCTTCTGCTGGCTCTCCGTCCACTGGGCTGGCCTTTCCTGATGGTCCCCCAGTGGCGCCAAAAGGGTCCTCACAGCACTGCAGCTCAGCCGCGATGGGGGGCTTCTGCTGGTGGAGCCCAGCAGAGCCTAGTGGCACCGGGAGCCTGTCAGCTCACCCAAGTGTCATTCACCTCCACCTCCCCCAGCCCAGTGCAAATAGGACTTGGATTGCACCCTTAGTCTGCTTAAAAATGTTTTGCAGTCTTTTTTCATGGTTGTTGACGTTAGTGTTTATCATATTGTATTAGGTTTAAATAATTTATCATATGTATTGTTGTGCATCATTCTGGAAACTGATTTGATGGACAGTATAGAAATGTTTTAAACAAATAATATAAAATAAATTGTAAGTTGGGTGTGACGTCCTTCCCCAGCACCACCTGTGAAGCTCTCACTTTGTGGCTACCAGCAGACAGGAACGTCAGGTTTATTCTTACCCTTTTCAGCTCTAGCACAGATTTCAATAAATCCCACTGCTAGGCAGCACCACCAGTCAATTTCTGTAACCCAAACTCCCAGAGACTTTGCCTAAGTCTCTCTATAGCTTGTTACTTTGTGACTGTGTGCCTATGCTGTTCCCAACCCCCTTGTATCTTTACATTTAAAGCATACAACTCTGGGTTGCTCTGGATACGTGACTTGTTACAATCTCTCCCTTCACCGCTGCCACCATTAGATACAGTTTCTGTTCAGCCTTGGTAATTACCTTGCCCTCCCTTCTGGTCTGTATATTCCCCCAGCCAAGGATCAGGCCTTTGGTAAACCAAGTAAGTATTTATTAAATATCAGAAATAACAAGATTACTTAAGGAATGTTTCACAAGTGTATGGTTTCATCTATATTCTGTTAGGTACTTGACTTTTTACTAATTGCCTCAGAACTCTGACTCACTCTCAACACCACCACCTCCAAACCTCCAACCTCTCTCAACCTCTCAAAGACACCACCTCAACCACAACCTCCCTAGATTCAACTGTCATTCTTCCATTTATACTCCCAGCCATTCAAACGCTCAGCCAATCATCCAGCATTCTACTGCTCATGTACTCCCCCCTCCTCTTTCACTCTACTTACCATATATCTTCAATATAAACAGCACTTACCATATTTATAATATAAGCAGGAACATCACATTGGGCACCTCTTATTATTTAGTACTTATTCTATATTCTCCTTTCATGGACAATAAAATGAGAATTCAGTGTTCTGATAGCATCTACTATCCTGATTGAAACATGCAAGTAATTGTTTTGGAAAAATCTGCCCCTGGCCATATAGCATTATGCCAAAACAATTAACTCAATAGCCCTTTAATTGTTTTTCAGTGGTCATGCTATGAGAACTTTTTGACCCAGAAATTCCTCTTTGCAGGGAGCTTATGTTAGCTGATCCAATCTTCATCCTATATTTTTCAAGTAGCTCTTTCTTTTACTTGCTTGAAACTTACAGTCAGTAAAAATAGCAAAAAAATGTACACAAACTTTAGAACTGCAAAAACAATGTGTGAGGCTACAGTCAGACTAGCATAAGAAGCAACATTCTAAAACTTGCAATGTCCAGACTGATGCAAAACAGAATTTTTTCATCCTCAGTTGTCATGTGGCCTGAGTACAGGGTATATGGAGTGACCGCTCTAGACACCACAGCCATCCTCTTGTGGGATCTTCAAAGGCCTCGGCTGAGGCCTCTTCCAAGCTCTGAGATAGGGAGAGATCATGCACCAACTAAAAAGTAAGTGGCATGTTGGCAGCGCAAGACACTGCCAAGCATGGAGCCGAGCGCCCATGCCAATCATAGCCAAGGTATACATGAATTGATAAGAAATTTGGTGAACACAACAGAGGATGTTTTGGAACACTCCAAATCAGATACACAACTTCCAGGAGAGTGCCCTAGAAATGCATTCTAGGCATTGAGTTTAAATCCTTGCAAGACAGAGGCCCTCTGGGTGAGTAGTTCCCATGTCTAGGAGATGGGTCAGTTGCCTGTTCTGGGTGGGGTTGTGCTCTCCAAGTGAGTTGTGCTCCTCCTGAAGCTCAGAAGCAGGAAGCAATAACATAAAACTTTGCCCCTCCCTGTCTTTTGAGGCCTCAGTTCATTTCCTGCCACAACTCGGAGCAGAACCTCCTTGAGTCATCTCTATTCCTCACTTCACTGTCTTTTCTCTGCAGTAGGGATGGGATCTGCTGTTTTGCTCTGCTTCAGTTGTAAGTCCGCCCTCCCCGTACAGGCACTATATACCCATGTCGGTTTGTCTCCTGCTCCAGTCCACTCATTATTGATAGAACTATTATAATTTTAGCAGATAAAATTATTGATAATACCATAGAATAACTGGTCCTTTATCATATCAGCCCTGTGTTTATTTCTTGGAGGGGGGAGGTGTCTGGAGCCAGCTAGACTTTGAGAAATAAGACAAAACCTTATATGTTCGTGGAAAGTCCATTGTACAGGCATGTAGGCCGGCACTTCTACCCTCCGTCAGCAGAGGACACAGACTCTGTTATATTGGTTCTACATTCCTGGCTGCAGAGACACCCAACTCCTTTCTCCTAAAGGGAAGGGGGGCAAACCCTGTGGGATTTAACAAAACTGCTTATTACATAGTAGGCTAAGAGCAATAAATACAAATGATCACAACATTGATATTAAGGGAATGGGTTTTTTAAAAAATCTGATTCTGAAAATGTAAGCGGAAAGTTGTCAGTTCAATATCCGATCCACAGAGATAATGTGGGATAAAATGGATAATTTGCTATTAAGTCCGAATTCTGCGGAATCCTTGCCCATCCCTTCTCTGCAGGCCCCCTCTTTTGTTCTTCATCCTCCCTCCATTTTACTGCTTGTGTCTCTGTCTGTTTAATCCAGTAACAGCTGAGGATGGAAAAAGCCCCCAGTTTGCATCCAGATGAACACTGCAAATTTTAGTATTTTTTTAACGATAGTCTGATTGTTCTCTCAAAACATAATTTCTTTTGCAGTTATTTTAAAGTTCAATCTTATTTGTATTGCACTGCCTGCTGGCTTGTCTGCAGCAGTTCTTTTGGAGATTGTTGGCCTTCTAATACTGCTTAACCTAAACTTTGGGAGAATATATATATATAACTTGTGGTGCTTAATTGTTAATTGAATACACTGAGATGGAGGATTCCCATGCAAGTATTATTTGTTAGTAGGTATTGGGGAGGAATCTGTAGAACAGATTCAAAAGTAGATTCACCTGATTCAGTCCTGGTGGATCATGACCTAGATCGGATTAAAGTCCACTTTAGAATCTACAGTCCTATGGATCCGTTCATGAGGCAGTAAAAAAAATAATCAATCCTTTTTTAACAAAGCAAAATAGGTCATCCACCACCCTGGAGCAGCTATTCCATGGGGGTCCTTGCTACTGCACACTTTGAATTATAATAGAGCAAGTCCCCCTGGGAGCAACAGGATTGGTGGCATTCTGTTGCTCTCAGAAGAAGGTTTATGGAAAAAAGCATGGCTAATAGCAGCAGTTATGAATCTTGAGTTAGAAAGCATACTCTTTTCATGAGATTATTTACTTAAGGCTGTACAGTTACCTGGAAGTATGCTCCACTGAGTTCAGTAGGACTTACTTCCAAGTAAACATGGAGAGGATTGTGTTGTAAGTTGCTTATGAATTGTATTTAGAATTTTTATGTTCACCTTCCATTATTTGGGAGGCCTTACTTATTTGCTTGTTTAGTAAGGTTTCCTTGGTATTGATATTACAGTATCCAAACAAAACATGTATTTGTACATGCAGCCATTCAGATTCAGTGCCACTTTTGAATTGCACAAATTAAGATCATTAACACATCAGGTTTCTTAGAATTCTAGTACACATTGGAGACTAAATCTACAGCTAGCCATAACAGGAGGGATGGCCATATGGTTAGGCATTTTTGGGGGCTTAACTCTCATTTAGTTCCACTACCATTCATGCCTTTGGAGGAAGAAGGAAAAAAAGATTTAAGTATAGGAATTACTCCCCCTCTAGGATGCACACCTTAACATGGTGAGGAGGTTTGAGAGTATCAAAGAAGCCGAGAGCAGTGCCATCAGGAGTCTAGACCAAGAGGCTAGACTCCTAGCAGGGGCACCCAAGGCGGAATGGTCAAAGCTCAGAAACCAGACTAAGATGAATCCAGATTCAGAGAAAGGCAATGGTAAACCACCTCTGAATACCTCTTCCCACAAAAACCCTATGAACAGAGCATCCAAAATGCAACACGAGATAGTGCTGGAAGATGAGACACACACACACCCAGGTCAGAAGGCACTCGCCAAGCTACTGGTGAAGAACAAGGACAAGTACGAGTACCGCTGTGACTAATGATGCAGCTAGGTCAAAGCCGAAAGGAAGCCCAGAGGCTGAAGTGCACAGATACAAAAGGAGAGTCTGGAGTTGTACAATGCACACAGTAGGAACATGAGAGGCATGAACCAGGGAAAGTTAGAAATTGTCAAGCAAGAAATGGAATGTATCAATATTACAATACTTGGCATGAGTGAATTAAAATTGATAGGAATGGGACATTTTCAATCAGACAACTACAAAATATTTTATGCAGGAAATGAGAAATTAAGAAGAAATGGGCTTTAATAGTGAGAAGTGATATAGCAAAAGCAATTAGGAGCTATAAGGCAAGGTCTGAGTGAGACATATCAATGAGATTTAATGGGAAACCTGTTAACATAACCATCATCCACGGCAAACACAGAAGTAAAGGAAATGGAGAGATTTTATGAGGAAGTACAGGAAGAAATTGATCACACACTGAAACGGGATGCTCTGATAATCATGGGGGACTGGAATGCAAAAGTAGGGAAGAGAGAAGAACTAGAAATTGTGGGAAAATGGGGCTTAGGAGATAGAAATGAAGCAGGAGATAGCCGTATTGAAATCTGTAAAGCCAATAATTTGTTTCTTGCAAACACATTTTTTGAGCAACCAACAAGACAACTGTACATGTGGACATCACCATATGGTCAATATAGGAATCAAATTGATTATATAATTGGTAGCAGAAGATGGAGAAGTTCCATACTTTGTGCAAAAACAAGACCAGCAGCAGACTGCAGGTACAGATCATGAACTGGTAATATCAAAAATGAGTAAAGCTAGAGAAGAACAACAAATTTATTTATTTATTATTTCAATTTATATACCGCCCTTAGCAGAATAGCTCTCAGGGCGGTGAACAAACAAGATAAAATACAATATATCATAATAAAAATCATAAAAACATATACAAACAAACAACAAAAAACACTACAAAAGCACAATACGACAAAAATTAAAAATACGGATTAAAAGATTAAAATGGTTAAGAAAATTAAAATGCCTGGGAGCATAAAAAGGTCTTTACCTGGCGCCGAAAAGATAAAAGTGTAGGCGCCAGGCGTACCTCTTCGGGGAGGCTGTTCCACAACTCAGGGGCCACCACAGAAAAGGCCCTAGATCTAGTAACCACCCTCCGGGCTTCCCGATGGGTTGGTACCCGGAGGAGGGCCTTAGATTCTGAACGAAGTGAACGGGTAGGTTCGTATCGAGAGAGGCGTTCCACAAGGTATTGAGGTCCCACGCCGTGTAAGGCTTTATAGGTAAGAACCAGCACCTTGAATCTCGCCCGGAAGCAAATAGGAAGCCAGTGCAGACGCGCCAAGACAGGTGTTATATGCGAAGACCGACTGGTCCTCCTCAGTAGTCTGGCAGCTGCGTTCTGCACCAGCTGAAGCTTCCGAATTGTCTTCAGGGGCAGCCCTACATAGAGCGCATTACAGTAATCCAATCTTGAAGTTACCAGAGCGTGAACAACGGAGGCGAGGTCGTCCCTGTCCAGATAGGGGCGTAGTTGGGCTACCAGACGAAGATGGTAAAACGCATTCCGTGCCACCAAGGCCACTTGGGCCTCGAGAGACAGGGAAGAGTCGAGAAGAACCCCCAAACTACATACCTGTTCCTTCAGGGGGAGTGTAACCCCATCCAGAACAGGGTTAACATCCACCATCTGAGCAGGGAAGGCATTCACCAACAATGTCTCGGTCTTGTCTGGATTGAGTCTCAGTTTATTAGCTCTCATCCAGTCCATTATCGCGGTCAGGCAACGGTTCAGCACATCAACAGATTCACCTGAAGAAGATGAAAAGGAGAAATAGAGCTGCGTGTCATCAGCATACTGATGGCAACGCACTCCAAAACTCCTGATGACTGCACCCAGCGGCTGCATGTAGATGTTGAAAAGCATGGGGGACAAAACCGACCCCTGAGGGACTCCGCAATGGAGAGTCCATGGTGTCGAGTGATGTTCCCCAAGCACTACCTTCTGGTGACGATCCGCGAAGTAGGAGCGGAACCACTGCCAAGCAGTGCCCCCGACACCCAACTCCGCGAGTCTCCTCAGAAGGATACCATGGTCGATGGTATCAAACGCCGCTGAGAGATCAAGGAGAATCAACAGAGTCACACTCCCCCTGTCCCTCTCCCGACACAGGTCATCATACAGGGCGACCAAGGCTGTTTCGGTGCCAAAACCGGGCCTGAAACCGGATTGAAACGGATCTAGATAATCGGTTTCATCCAAGAGCGCCTGGAGTTGGCTGGCAACCACCCGCTCCAAAACCTTGCCCAGAAAAGGGACATTCGCCACCGGTCTATAGTTGTTTAAATTATCTGGGTCCAAGGAGGGTTTCTTTAAAAGAGGTCTCACTACTGCCTCCTTGAGGCTACCAGGGACCAATTCCTCCCTCAAGGAGGCATTAACCACCTCCTTGGCCCAACCGGTGGTTGCAGCCCTGCCAGCTTTCACTAGCCAAGATGGGCAAGGATCCAGAACAGACGTGGTTGCCCGAACCATTCCAAGCACCTTGTCCACTTCCTCGAGCTGCACCAACTGAAACTCATCCAATAAAGAAAGACAAGGCCGTGCTCCGGACACTTCAATGGATTCATCTGTCACAACATCAGAGTCAAGGTCCCTGCGGATACATGCAATCTTATCTTGAAAGTGTCCAGCAATTTCATTACAGCGGGTCTCAGATGTTTCCATAGTGTCGTGGGGGCCAGAGTGTAAGAGCCCTCGCACGACTTTAAAAAGCTCCGCTGGGCGGCTTAAAGATGATCTAATAGAGGCAGCAAAATAGAGCTTCTTTGCTGTCTTTACCGCTTTGTATACAACTTATTGGTGGCACTTACCAAGGCATGATTGTATCCACTGGGAGTTTTCCTCCATCTGCACTCCAGCCTCCTCCTCTCATGTTTCATCGCTCTCAGCTCCGGGGTATACCACGGAGCTGTATGAGCTCTACAGCGAAGGGGGCGCGCGGGAGCGATCGTGTCAATAGCCCGGGTCATTTCTGTATTCCACAGTGCGACCAGGGCCTCGACAGGAGCACCAGTCCTATCAGCCGGAAAATCTCCCAGAGCCCTCTGAAAACCTACAGGATCCATCCGGCTCCGGGAGCGGATCAACTTAATAGATCCTCCACCTTTGCAGAGGGAAAGAGCCGCTGTAAGTCTAAATCTCAGCAAGCGGTGATCTGTCCATGACAATGGGGTAGATGAAAAACACCCCACCATCAGATCACCATCTCCATGTCCAGTGGCGAAGATCAAATCGAGAGTATGTCCCGACACATGTGTTGGGCCAGTAGAAAATTGGGACAGCCCCATTGTTGTCATGGAGGCAATGAAGTCCTGAGCTGCACCAGATAAGACAGCCTCGGCATGGACGTTGAAATCCCCCAGTACCAAACGTCTAGGGGACCTCAAAAGGACCTCCGAGACTATCTCTGTCAGCTCAGCTAAGGAAGCTGTTGGGCAGCAAGGTGGACAGTACACCAACAGTATTCCTAGTCTGTCTCCCTGGCCCAACACAAGGTGGAGACATTCCAAACCAGTCGCCGTCTGGACAGGGTGCTTGGTGAGAGGAAAAGAACTCCTATAGACCACAGCGACCCCCCCTCCCCGGCCCTCAGATCTACCACAGTGCTGAACCAAATACCCGGGTGGGCAAAGCTGGGAAAGAGCAACTCCTCCCTGATCAGCCACCCAGGTCTCGGTTATACATGCCAGGTCGGTACCCTCCTCCAGAATTAAATCATGGACAAGTGAGGTTTTATTATGTACCGACCTGGCATTCAAAAGCAGCACTTGGAGATCCGAGAGCTGGCCGATAGGACAACCAACAATCCTGTGGATATGAGGAGAACCGGAACAAGGCACAGACACAATTTGTCTGGGACGAGTTCCCCTTACCTGGCCTGTTCTCCTCCTAACGCCATACCTCCCATTACCCGTCACTATGTTAATCGGGGGGCCCGAGAGCCCCCCCACGAAGGATGGAATCTTATCTCCCAGGCACATGTTAAAAATACACGAAACCACACAAACAAGCAAACATACCAATCATTCACCCCACATTAGCCCCCCCACACACAAAGCAATCATAATGCCAAAATAAAATTTAAATAACATCCCAGAATAATATAAAGACCAAATAAGGAACAGATTTGCGGCTTTAAACCTAGCTGATAGAGAATCAGAAGAACTATGGAGTGAGGTCAGAGACATGATCAGGGAAGAATGCAAAAATACAATACCTCTAGTTAAAAAGAGAGAAAGACCTCAATGAATGATTGATGAAACTCTTAAAATGGTTAAAATAGAAGGAAAGCAAAAGGAGATAGAAACATGGTTAGAACCCTAAATGCAATAATACAGGGACTAGTACATAGGGACACAGAGAACTACTACAATAATTATTGTACAGAAATAGGATAATAAAAAGGTAGAACAAGAGCCCTATTCCAAAAGATTAGAGAAATGAAAGGGAAATTTAAACCAAGAGTAGGGATGTTGAATAACCAACAGGGGAACACACTGACTGACCAAGATGAAATAGAAGGAAGATGGAAGCAATACACTGAAGAATGGAATGGATCAAGGAATTTCAGAAGAAACTCCCCTGTTTTATAGATTACAGCAAAGCCTTGATTGTATAGATCACAAAAAACTATGGAATGCTTTAAAAGAAATGGGGGTGCCACAGCATCTGATTGTCCTGATGTGCAACCTATACTCTGGACAAGAGGCAACTGTAAGGACCGAATATGGAGAAACTGACTGGTTCCCCATCGGGAAGGGTGTGAGATGGGTGTATTTTATCACCCTACTTGTTTAATCTATATGGAGAACATATCATACAGAAAGCGGGATTGGACCAAGATGAAGGAGGTGTGAAAATTGGAGAAAGAAATATCAATAATTTAAGATATGCAGACGATACCATACTCCTAGCAGAAACCAGTAATGATCTGAAATGAATGTTGATGAAAGTTAAAGAGGAAAGCACAAAAGCAGGACGACAGCTAAATGTCAAGAAGACTAAAGTAATGACAACAGAAGATTTATGTAACTTCAAAGTTGACAATGAGGACATTGAAGTTGTCAAGGATTATCAATACCTTGGTACAGTCATCAACCAAAATAGAGACCATAGTCAAGAAATCAGAAGAAGGCTAGGACTGGGGGGGGGGGCAGCTATGAGAGAACTAGAAAAGGTCCTCAAAAGCAAAGATGTATCACTGAACACCAAAGTCAGGATCATTCAGACCCTGTTATTACCAATCTCTATGTATGGATGTGAAAGTTGGACAGTGAAAAAAGTGGATAAGAGAAAAATCAACTCATTTGAAATGTGATGTTGGAGGAGAGTTTTGCAGATACCATGGACCATGAAAAAGACCAATAATTGGGTGTTAGTACAAATTAAAGCAGAACTATCACTAGAAGCTAATATGACAAAACGGAGGTTATCGTACTTTGAATACATAATGAGAAGACATGATTCACTAGAAAAGACCATAATGCTGGGAAAAACAGGAGTAGAAAAAGAGGAAGGCCAAACAAGAGATGAATTGATTCCATAAAGGAAGCCACAGACCTGAACTTACAAGATCCGAACAACAGATGCCGTTAGAGATTGCTGATTTATAGAGTCACCATAAGTCGTAATAGACTTGAAGGCACATAACACACACACAGAGGAATTACTAATTTCTACTTTACATCAAATCCAATCACAGGAAAGACAGTTCTATTGGAAACTGATTTCCTTTCAGTTAGTAGACATTCCGTCCTTATTCTGCTGTGGTGTCCACAACATTGTGCTTTTTTGTTCTCTGTTATATATTTTGCTGCTTATACCATTTCATCATAGCGTTGATGTTTAGCAGGGATCAGAGAAGTCTCCAAGATTTCTGCTTCATCATCATGAGCCCAGTGAGCACATAGAGCCCCATCCTTTCACTCAGAGTTCAATCCTTTCCCTCTAAATCCAATCCCCTCCACATCACTCTCCTCATACACTGCCATCAGTCTCAGAAGTCAGTAATAAGTGCAGTACTGTCTAAAGTTCTTTATCAACTGTGTGTTGCATCACCTACCTGTGCTTGCCAAAATATCTTCATTCTGTGTTTTGTCATTAAAGTAGTAGAAGGTGCAAGAGGTGTTTTAAAATTTAACAGCATAGAACATTGTGTGTTACAAAATACAACTATATTTTCTGGTTGTATAGCTTAATTGTTGAGCCCTTAACCACTCTTAACCATTCATCTCTACTTATTCATTCAGATAAAAGCTGTAGTGACCCGTAGTACTCAGATAGGAGAACAACAATGGATGGATTAGGAAAAGACGAAATATGAAAGGTAGAAAGCAACAGAGCAGCCTTTGCCAGGAAAGCTTAAAGGTGCTGAGAAAAGCTAGGCTTACTTTGTTCCTTTATATTTGAGATTAATCTAGTTTGCATATAACAGTAAGCCATAAGTCATTGCTTACCACAAACAAGTGGAGGGAGCAAACCATGAGTGCCTGGCACAACACAGGAAGGAAAGGGGTGGGCACGAATAAACAGTATGTTGATGCACACTACTTATTCATGGTAATCCATGACTTAATTTAGACCGTGTCTTCCATTATGTGTGAACTGGGCAACTGAATTACTGTTTTCCATACTGTGAAAATATAAACATTGGAAAAAAGAAATAATAAAATATACATAATTTAACAACTATAAAATGGTCCCTGTGGTATAAGCAGAGACTTGTTTTTAAGCATTACTCTGGTAACCAGAAGTGATCAGGAATTGCATGCACAAGAGTGCGTGGAATCCCATGCTGGTGAGTATCCCATGAGGCTGGTGAAAGAGGGGTGGATCACTCTGTGCTGCCTCTATATCCAGTAGAGTAACTAAAGGGCTGCTAGAGGAGACACCCCTTCCTCTGCAACCAGTATAGAAATGCAGTTCTCTGTCTCTCCTTTGCCATCTTCTAGTAGGCTGGTTATTTTTTTTTGCAGGATAGTATCTTTAGGGGCTTATTTATAAGGCTTTACTAGCTAAATATTTTACAGCTTTTTCTACCCAATTCAGATAATGCTGTTTTAGTACTGAATGGGTGACAGACAACCTTTTCTTATTCACAGTTCTTTGTTTCAGACCACCAGTTAGTAGGGCATTGCCTCAGCCTGAAAAACTTCAGTCAAATAACGTTGGGAAAAAAAAGAGACCTATAGAGGTAAGAAAAATTGCTGTCCTTTTTAAAATTCTTATTTAAACTTTATTGTAGCAAATCATATGAGGGTATAATACACACCTCATTAAACAGCTTCTTTAAACAGATGCGTTTGGGACAAAGAGGTAGAATGAGCGATACATACATAGATAATATATATATAATTCATTCTGTATCTATTTGAAAGGATCTTCCAACAGTCCAGGCAGATTGGCATGATGAAAGGGCAATTTGGGGGCAAAGTTGAGGGCAGGACTCCCCTGCAATCAGAATATCCCATTTCCCCCCAATATATTAGTGGTGAAGTAGGTTATAGAATTTTTCTTGATGTTTTGGAACACTAATAAAATAAAAATTAAATTCATTTAACAGCCATGTACAGTTCTGTTCAAATATGAAACTGTCAAATTGTCTTTATTCACAAGGAAATTTGTGGTGATCATAAAACTGTTTTCTTAGGATCTAGTGCTGGAGCTGGTGTTTGGCTATCGAGGTAGAGACGGCAGGAACAATGTGCACTATTTGAATGATGGTGCTGATATAATTTACCACACTGCATCTGTTGGAATTCTGTACAATGTGGCAACAGGTAGGAAACATGCACAGATTTTGAAAGCATACAGTCCAATATACAACACAGACAGGCAAAATATAGTATATACTATATGAATAGTATATTCCATATAGTAATATACTATATAGTGTTAACATAGTGTTTTTTTCTCTCCCCCCTCTCACGGATGTGATATTGCACTTTAAATAATATGCCATATTTTTCTTTGTAGGCTCTCAGTCTTTTTACCAGGAACATAATGATGACATTTTGTGCCTCACTATAAATCAGCATCCCAAGTTTATCAACCTTGTGGCAACTGGCCAAGTAGGTATGTTTGTATTTTTTTAAAAAAGAAATTAATATATATTCATGAACACTTGGTCATGTGAATTCATAGATGGAAGAAAGCATTTGCTTATGCTGCTTCTATTTGTATGAATGTTACTCAGTTACCTGTGCCAATTACGTTTTTTCTTGCACCACTGAAAATTATTTTTAAATTGTATTGATGCTTCAGATGCTAATGCTATTATTTTTGTTGCAGATTTATCAAAATGATTTTTTAAAAACTGTTGAGCCCCATTTAATCTCAAATCAAGTCAAGTTGTTTCTTTTTTGATGCCACACCTGCTAGAATGTACAATATCATGTCCAGCGTGCACAAAATACCCATTACTGTTGGATGGAGGAAGGATTGCAGGGATCTTTGAGGGGGTGCAAACAGGTCTGCATGCTCTGCAGAAAGACACATTTCTGTCTGTGAAGACTGAGAAACAATAACAATGTTCATTGTACCTTCACATCAGTACTGAGCCCCTGCAGACAAGTAAACTGTGAGCTTTCCCACCCCAGAATAACTTGTTCATCTATAACATCTTATCAAGTGATAAGGGGGATTTTACTGTGCATCAAGTACAGCTGTGTGATAGTGTTTCTGTAACAGCATTACACTGTTTTCTATAGATCTTAGAAAAGGAAAACATACAGTAATAGAGAAAAAAGGATTGCGATTAAAAAAAACACTCTTACAAACACATAACTAACAAAATAAAAATAAAAATTGCAGTAATTGAAAGACAGTGATTGTAAGCAATCCAATGCACAAACATTGTCAATAAGGTTGATTTTAAAGTTGTGCAGGAATGAAACACTCTTTCTTGTACAAAGAGCCATTCCTGAGAACATATAATGCTAATAATATAATTTTGGGTAGGAAAGTATTTGTGCAATTTGATTTAAAATGATGCTAAACGTATACTAGAATACATGATATTTAGCCAGAATAGATGGGATTTGCAGTCTGGAAGGTTCTCAAATACAAACATGACAAATCTTCCTTTGGTTTAAATGGCAAGTTGAAGGTATGTGCCTTGATCCAGCAATTGATTCTAAGCGTAGGCACTCCAGTACATGCACAGAATTTCCTGTACTCTCCGTTCAATAAATGGAAGCAATCCATTTCTTCAAAAGATTGTTTGTGTAGATCTGCTCCCTTCATTTAAATGAATGCTGAACTTGCATGCATAAATTTTCCATCTGCATGCAAGAACGCATAAGCAATCTGGATCTGAGCTATGAACAAAATATCACAGATATTTAGGCTGGCAATTATTACAGTGATCATCACTGGATCTATTGTGTATTTGGATGTCAATAATTTTTAAAAACATTTTGAGCTGGTTCAGATATAACTAAACATGATTTGGAGGATCAGGAATGTGCTGCGGACTTGTATGCTTCCTCATATCTCCAGCCCTTGCTTGTTCAGGTTTGATTACTTACTTCCTGTTTAGCAAAAATAATAATTTGCCATCATGCCTGAACCAGAAACTGGTTAGCAATTATAGGTTAAAGGGAAAACACAAACCACCATTCAGATGTAACAGTAAACGATGGTTTGTTCTAAATAGGAAGTACTGTAACTAACTGAATCTGAATCCACAAGAAGAAAGAGGGATGAGGAAGGAAATGTAGATGAGCCTAAGGCTCATTCATTTAGTGCCAAACCATGGTTTGGTATTACAGTATAGTACATATAGACCTCTGCTGATTATATGGAATTGTAGAAACAAGGATTATTTAATCCATCTTTAGCCAAACAAGTTTACTCTGCATATAGGTGAGAATTCAGTGCCGCTCAAATTTGTATAATCTCTGAATAAGTGAACATGGCATCCCCATTTTACACTGTATATCATATTCTTGGAAGCAATAACTATCTACATATGGATAGTTAGTTTCCATTTAATATACCTGTCACATAATTGATACTGTGAGACAACAATTCTGAAACCAAAACGTGTACTTTATACCACATATATTTTAGCTAATATCTTCATTCTGGTTATAATTGTTTTTCTGCTGCTTTTCCATTACAGGAGACTCAGCAGATATGTCAGGTAAGGGAAATTAAATTTTAACATCTTCAGGTATAACTAGGTTTTTTGACATTGCATACAGTGCTGTAGATAGGTTACTTGAATATATTTCCATGATATTAAACACTACATAATAAGTTCATTAGGACTAAACACAAAATTCAACAAGATATAAATATACAAGATTTCTTTTAGTTGAAGTCAAAGCATAATTTTAACAGTTTTTAAATTTTATTGTATTGTACTCTCATCCCCATGTTTTGATAACTGATAAAGCATTTTCTAACCTATTTTTTATTTATATACCTATAAATTAAATTCGTTTCTGGAAAATCATTGGGGCTGACAACAAATGTTTCTTTTATAAATATTATTTTGTGTAGCTATTTACTCAACAGGCCTTGGTGACTGAGTTAATAAAGAAATCATCTTTCACATTTACTGTATTGTCATGAAGTTTTTACCAGCCATCCAGAATGCTTATCAATGGCATCAAACTCATTTTGTGGAATATCATTTTATTTCTTTTGGGAGTCATTGCCTCAGCTGTGATTTTGTATATTTGTTTCCATCTTGCATGAATAGGCAGTCATCTTATGTAGCTGTCTATCAAAGAGCTAACAGAAAAGAATAATGCACATGCTTGTATACATAAGAGCAGTTGTTATTTCTTCTAACCTCTTATGTATCTGACTTCTCTGTTATGATGTCTTGTACCACTGGTCTACAACTGTAGCACACAACTAGGGGCATACGAAATGTCTCAGCATAATATATTTCTCCTGGGATAAGTGATGAGCATAGAAGGCCACCTTTTAGATCTGTAATCCATTGTGGTCCTTGTTGACCATTGCTATATTCCAAAACAGCACCAAGTGCACTTGAGACCCTCAAAATTAATCCTGTGTTTGATCGTGGCCCATGTGTACCCAATCACAAGGATTGTGTGGTGCTGAAACAATGCTGTGAGTGGTCAAAATAATTTTAGTGGAAAATATATTTTCTCATGTATTTCAGACTGTTTTCACTTATGAATGCCCCTGTACCATATGTAGATATCTCTAATTTACTACACATATGATTTGCTGTGTATATTACGTGGCATTCATCCAACATATTACAAGCAAACTGAAAGTGTATGGTAGTCCTGCCAGCAGAGCACGTTCAGGATAAAATATTAGTCTGTATTGTCAATAAAGGTTATTACCAAGATTCCTATTACATAAATGGTTCATCAGGCTTTCTGTTCAGGATGGCCCATATCTAACGACCAGAAATTCTAACTTTGTCTACTCATAAGTAAGTCTTATTGAATTCAATGGAGCTTACTCCCTGGTAAGTGCAGTTAGGATTGCAATCTGATTTTTAAACTTGTGAACTTAATTTTTGTAAAGATGTACTCTTTGCTCCCTCCGCATAAATGCTTTGTTCCCTTTTCATTAAACAAATGAAAGAATGTGTATAATTTCATATAGATACAGATAGTTATGGAATGATCTCTCTGATGAGATGCGCCTGGTGCCAACACTGTTATCTTTTCGGTGCCAGGTCAAGACTTTCTTCTTCTCCCAGGCATTTTAGCATGTGTTTTTAAATTTGTATATTTGTTTTTAATGTTTTTAATTGTTGTAAACCGCCCAGAGAGCTTCGGCTATGGGGCGGTGTACAAATGCAATAAATAAATAAATAATTCAGTATTTGTTCTCATAGTAAAGGAGAACTGAAAGAGAATAAGAAAAAGCAGGTTTTGCTGGTAGGTGCATCTTTCCTGGAATTTGATAATATTTGCTAGAATGGATTCCTTTGCAGTATCAACGTCAGAAACCAAAATTAAAATTTGAGGATTTTTTTTACTAATTTTTTTCTGATTAAGTGTTAAAAATTCTATAAGCCTTAATCAATAAAATACATTACTGATACTCTTATATTTGTTTAGCTACAGCACCTTGTATTCACGTATGGGATGCAATGAATAAACAGACACTGTCTGTATTGCGATGCTACCATTCCAAAGGAGTTTGTTCAGTCAGTTTTAGTGCCACTGGCAAGCTTCTTCTGTCTGTAGGGCTGGATCCTGAACATACCATTACCATTTGGAAGTGGCAGGAAGGTAGGAAAGTATTTTGTTTGTCTAAAACATATTTACTTGTGAATCAACCAGTAAACACTGCCAAAAAAGTAACATTAAATTAAACATGATTAGCAAAAGTGCTAATAAATGCATGGGTTACACACAACGTATAATCTATTTTGCTAGTCCAATCATCTGTTCCAGAAGCAGGACCTTCCATGCACACAAAAGAATCTACTGCTCAGAATGGCTTTCCTACTTTGTACATGCATTCATATTTTCCATATGAGGCCGGCCATCAATGCGGGGTAATAGCTCCACCTATCGTCCAAAGGCAAGAATGTTTTTTTGAAGTCAAGACTAGGGGCATCAGGCTCCTCCCACTCTCCAGTTCATTCTTGCCTTCGTCCATGCAAATTAGATAAAGATAGTGTGACAGGAGGTGGAGGTTTTGTGTGTTTTTCCCATGTTATTCCCTTTGCCCTGTCTTTTACCTTGAGTCTGTGGGACTGACTGTATTTGTTTATCTTTGCATTAAGGGGAATCCTCTTTTTTGTCTATTTTCCCCTCAGTCCCTTAACTTTTGCTGGGGGACCGCGGCGGCGGTTCTCCCTTCCCAAGGCGGCGGACGCAGCCTTGTTAGGGGAGCATGCGGCTGGCAACTCCCTGCCTAGTCGTCCGGCAATTTTGGGAGACCGCGGCTGCGGTTCTCTCTTACTCTGGCAGCGGACACAGCCTTTACCAAGAAACTTGCGGCTCCAGCCTCTTTTCCGCTCCGCCATTTTTGATGTGCCATTTTCGGCATCTAGCCATACCCCAGGAGCCTGCTACTGCGTCTCCTTTATTTCAGCCCTTTGGGCCGTTGGGTTGCTGCTTGCCCGGTCACTACCGCGGCTGTTTCTTGAGGCGGCTTCTTCTTGAGGCGGCTTCTTCTAAGTTTCCCTGTCCGAGAGCCTGCAGCTGCAGCTCTCCTTCCTTTCCAGGGCGGCTCTTTTTAGTTGGGCTGCTCTGCCTCCCCCGACTCGTTCCGCGGCCTTAAAATCTCGCCGCGACGGTCTCTACAGGCTGCGGCTGCAGCTTGTTTGCTTTTTTCCCTGTCACTCCCCAAACAGCTACGGGGATTTCGCCGGCCCTCCTTCTCACAGAGTCGCCCCTCCCCGGCCTTTTAATGTCGCGATTGCATCACTCAGCTCCACGGCTGGAGAACGTGTTTCCGACCGTTCTCTTCCCCTTTTCTTTCCTGGCTTTTTAGCCGCGATCGCGCTTTTCAGCCCAGCGGCTTCAGAGCGCCTTTTTTATTTTTGGAGGCCATTTTTTCGGCTCGCTGGTGCTCCCCGGGGACCGCCATTGCCTCTTCATCAACACAAGCCTTTCTGATTGGCCAATTTTCCCGCTTTTTCATTTAAGCCCATTCAGTACTGTAAAGGGGGGTCTCTTTCAAGGGCTTTGAATAACAGAGACCAGGTTTTCAGTCAGCTCCCACAGTGTGATCTACCCTTTGTGTATGTGTTGCAGATAGGATCCTATAGTGATTCACAGGTTCCTTTATTAAATTGGCTACTGCTGCTGGCTCTGGCAACTATTTGATTACTGCAACTATCTGAACCAGTACAATCTCATCTATGACTGTTTCATCAAGACTATTGCTACTGCCCTGGCTGTACACCAGGCTGATTGAACAGTACATTCTACCTCATCTGCGGCCGTGTACAAAGGCTGTCGATATACAAAGCTGTTTGGACTGTACATTCTGCCCCATCCATGGCCGTGTACAAAGGCTGTTGATACTATACCAAAGCTGTTTGAACTTTACATTCTGCCCCATCTGTGGCCGTGTATAAAGGCTGTTGATACTATACAAAAGCTGTTTGGACTGTACATCCTGTCCTATCCGTGGCCGTGTACAAAGGCTGTTTCTCCAGTGGGCACCAGGACAGCGCCAACTGGGTATTGTGTTCCTTGCTAGTGCTTGAGGCAGGAAAGAGTTAACACTCCAAAGTGACCGTTAATGCGGCCCCTCCCACGGAGTGCTAGTTCGTTTTCCTGCCTCGCTTGAGCAGTACTGATTTTCGCCTTGCTCTTCAGTCTGGCCGAGTTATTTATTTATTTATCTTTTTCTCTATTTATGTATTTATTGGCGGTCAATGTTTACTTCACTTTTATCTCCGTGTTGTATATAGCTGTTCATCCTAAGCTTAATTAGTACAATGTTTTCTCCTCAGAAATGAATTTCTTTGTGGTTTTCCCTTAGTGTTTTTCCCGGGTAGATTTTCCTCACTAATGAATTTCTCTGTGATTTTCCCTTTATGCATTCCGTTAATTTTGTCCCCTTTACTGAATTTCTGGGGAGGTTTTTTCCTTAGTCATAACTGCTATTGATATTTCCCTACGTTAATGAATTCCGGGGTGGTTTTCCCTCGTTTATTTATTTATTTTTTTTGCACAGTAGCTTTCTTCTCCTTATAAATTGGTCTTTCCTGCTGACAGCGAAATGCCTAAGGAGCAAAAAACTGTCTCTTCAAGGCTTTCCAAACGACCAGTTGCAGCGCTTGGTGCGGTAGCACCTACAGCTCGCTCGCATGACCCAGCAGTTAAAAAGACGAGTCGCTTCAGTGCTCGCCAAGGCGGTCGCCATTTTACTCAAACAGCCTCACAGGCACCGCGCGGCCCAATCACTCTTGCGGTAGCACAGAGAACGGCCGTTAATTACCATGCACCTCTTTCCCCTGCAAGCGCTGAGGTATCAGAGCAATCAGGGTGGAATAATTTAACAGCATTTAACGATACTGCCTTCCCTGCAGCTGGTGCGGTAGCACTGCAATCAGGACGTAAAAGTATAGAAGCAGTAAAAGGTGCAGAAAACCCTGTCAGTACTGCAGTAGCAGAGCACTCAGGACGTAAGCGTTTGACTAAAACAAAACATACAGTTCCCCATACAGCAGAGCAATCAGGAAGGGTTGCTCCTGAGAGAGGCACAAAGTATAAGGAAAATGCTTCCTTACACGGCACAAGGGCGCTGTCTCTAGGACAACACTCGCAGCAGTTGAGTACAATGAATATTGAATTCCCCTCACAGCAGGAGGTGATTCCAGTCCCTTCAGTCCTTTTTGGCTCAGATTCTGAGGAAAATGATGAGGAATTTACAGGTTTCAATAGTCATAACCCTGAGATTCCTCAGAGCACTGGGGCTTTAGAGCCTGTAACTGCTGTTGCGCCTAATGGGCACAGTCATAAACAGCAGCATGGAGTTTTGCGTGACAGCACTAATAGTATCCAGCCTCAATGCAACTCCACGCAGATGGCCTCTCATGCCCCCTCGTGTTCAGATCAGGAACTTCAACCGGTGAAGTCTTTTCATTTAGGAGTTGCAGAATTGAATTATATTAGAGAGGCTCTCATGGGTGATATATCAGCAGAACTAGCTGCTTTTCGCCAATCTTTTCAAGCAGTTCCTGTACAGGCGCAACAGCGCAGTCATCCGCCAGCACAAAGTAACTGGCAACATGATATACGACAGTGCAGTGATCAGATGCATCAGGCAGGTTTCCCTGCAGTTCACCATCATGAGCTCCACGCTGAACTTGCACATGCATCCCCAGATCCACATGTGGCCAGGGTAGAGCACAGGGCTTATTAGCTGACAGACCAGACAGATCAAAGTTTGCTGGGCATCAGTTTATGCACGATGATTCAATGCTTGATTTCGAAGACGAATCAGATGAATGGAGTGATACTTCACAACCAGAAGAGCCCCACTCCTATAGGTTGTTTCATAGCACTTACTATATGCCTCTGCTATGCAAGGCTGTGGCGGCTTTAGATTTGAATGATGTTGTTACAGACCAGGCACCTTCTACCTCCAGAGGAGCATCTGTTCTTCCGGAAACTAAGTCTACCGATAAGGTCATTAAGGTACCCTCACTGCTTAGACAAATAGTGAAATCTGAATGGGACTCACCAGTTCAGTCTAACAAGTCAATGACGTATGCTAAGAAACTATACTTATTGGAGCCAGAGTTTATGGAGCAACTGAAAACTCCGGACATTGATTCTCCAATTTCTGCTTTAGTTTCTAGAAACTTCCTTTTAAGAGAAGGGGATGCTCAATTGAAAGATCTTACAGAACGCAAGTTAGATATGGCACTTAAAAAGGTCCATGAAGCGTCAGCATTGTCGGTACGTGCATCCATAGCAGCATCTGTGTTTTCACGAGCTGCATTATTGTGGTTAGATGAAGTTTTGGAAAATCCAGATCAAGACCAAGACAGACTTAGGAAAACAATTTTGAAGGTATCAAGAACACAGGCTTTCATTGCAGATGCAACAATGGATGCTACTCAATTCGCAGCTAGAGCCATGGCTGCTGAAGTCGTAGCTAGGCATATTCTGTGGCTTCGCCATTGGGAGACGGACGTTTCTTCTCGCATGGTGTTGGTGACAGAACCATATGCAGGCAAGAAGTTATTTGGTGACAATGTGCTAAGTGAAGTACTAGCTGAAACAAGAGACAAGAAGAAGGCAATGCCAGTAACAAGTAAAAGACGAGATGACAGGCATCCTTTTCGCCGTTTTCAGCCATACCAGTCCTTTCGTCCCTCTAGGTTTGGAGGAAGGGGGCGTGATTTCCGTGTTAACAGACAAGTTTGGGGTCGTCCAAGAGTCCAGTTGCGTAACCAACCACAATCAGCAGCGCGAAATACATTCTCAGCTACCCACAGAGGTGGACAGCAACAAAGACAATTCTGACTTATTGCAGATCCTGGTCGGGGGCCGCCTGCTGAAATTTGCTCACATTTGGCAGCTGACAACATCAGACCGCTGGGTACAGAATGCTCTTCAGTATGGGTATCTGATAGAGTTTTAGGCTACGCCTCCAAACAGATTTCTCCCATCCCCTGTTTCAGCACATCCCGAGAAGCGCAGGCTGCTACAACAGGCAATACAACATCTGTTGCAGATAGCAGCCATAGAACCGGTTCCGCAGCACCAGAAATTTCAAGGGGTTTATTCTATTCTCTTTCTTGTGCCCAAAAAAGGAAACAATTGGAGAGCCGTACTCGATCTAAAATTTTTGAACGGATTTGTCAGATACCGGAAATTTCGCATGGAAACATTGGTGTCCATAAAAGAAGCTATTCAGCCTCGAGACTTCCTCGCTTCCATAGATCTAACCGACGCATATTTACATGTGCCAATCCATCCGCAGCACCGCAAGTTCCTCCGCTTCGTTTACAACAATCACCACTATCAGTACCGGGCAATGCCCTTTGGCTTGGCGTCAGCACCGAGGGTCTTCACGAAAATTATGGTGACCCTTGTTGCCCATCTCCGTCAACATGGGTTGAATCTTTACCCATATTTAGATGACATTCTGATTCGTTCACAAACAGCACAGTCAGCTTATCAGGACATTCACACCATACTAGCTGTTCTCCACAATCACGGATTCTTAGTCAACATACCCAAGAGTCATTTGTTCCCTCAACAACGTTTACAGCATTTGGGGGCAATGATAGATATGGAACTGGAGACGATTTCTCTGTCGGAAGACAGGGTCCAAAAGATAAAGTTGGCTGTTCGACCACTGTTAGTGAAGTCTGCAGAGGACTTAATGGTCTTAGCACAGGTTTTAGGCATGCTTGTTTCCTCTATCCAAGTTACCCCATGGGCCAGATTTCATCTTCGTCCTCTGCAATGGACACTGTTACCATACCAGTGGCAGATCGCGCATTCCCTGCATCTCCAGGTTCCTCTGACGTTACGATTGAAAACCGCTCTTCGTTGGTGGACACAGGATTGCAACCTACGCAGAGGATTTTCCTTAAAGGACCCACCACGGGAGACTGTCACATCAGATGCGAGTCTCCAGGGGTGGGGAGCTCACTGCAGAGGTCAAATTCTGCAGGGATCTTGGTCCCCTCACGAATCAACACAAAGCATCAACTTTCTAGAACTTCAGGCAGCACGGTTGGCGCTGCAACATTTTGTGCCTTTATTCCATCTCAAACATGTGCTGCTGCGAACAGACAACAACTGTGTGAAAGCATTCATAAATCATCAGGGAGGGACAAAGTCGCTGGTTCTTCATCAGGAGGCATCTCTACTAATTTCCTCGGCAGAGCACACACTCCATTCATTGACAGTGGAATATATCAAGGGAGTAGAGAATGTACAAGCGGACTGGTTAAGCAGACAGCAGATATTGCCGGGCGAGTGGCAGTTACACAAATATGTGTTCAACCAGATACGCAGCCGGTTCGGAAGGATGGATGTGGACCTTTTCGCTTCAGATGTAAATCATCAACTGACGAGGTATTACACTCGCTATCCATCTCTCAGAGCAGAGGGTGTAGATGCCCTACATTCTCCTTGGCCAAAGGCAACACTGTATCTTTTCCCTCCTTTTCCATTGCTATCTTGGGTAGTGAAAAAGGTAAGGATGGAGAGGGCCAATGTTGTTCTACTAGCACCAGATTGGCCAAGGAGGCCATGGTTCTCAGAGCTAGTCAACCTATCTGTCGAGCCCCCATGGCGTCTGCCTCTTCGACCAGATTTGCTGCTACAAGGACCGCTTCGCCACCCCGATCTTCAATGGTTGAGCTTAACCGCATGGAAATTGAGTGGGGCAAACTGCTGAGGGCTGGATTACTAACGGAAGTGGTCACCACAATATTGGCAGCTAGAAGACAGTCCACAATAGGAAGCTACCAGTATACCTGGGCGGCCTTTTTGAAATGGTGTAAGAGGAATCATGTTACACCTAGGACCTCGGGGATTACAGAGGTGTTATCTTTTTTAAATGCTGGTTTGCAGAAGGGGTTGAGACCCAATACTTTGAAACGACAAGCCTCTGCATTGTCAACAGTCCTGTCTAAGTCTTCTTATGCATCACTGGGAGCTCATCCCTATATGAAACAATTTCTAAGAGGGGCTTCACTATTGTCAGCACCTGTTCATCATCGTTTTCCAACGTGGAATCTTCACAAGGTCTTGGCAGCTCTTCAAAAACCGCCATTTGAACTGTTGAAAACGTCTACGTTACGAATCCTTTCCTTCAAAGTATTATTCCTCATAGCAATAACATCAGCTAGATGAGTATCTGAACTTGGAGCTCTCTCGGTGGCAAAACATCTATGTATCTTCCATACTGACAGAGTTATTTTGCGCACAAATTCTACTTTTGTTCCAAAAGTTAATTCCGCCTTTCACTGTCAGCAGGAAATAGTATTGCCAACATTTTGTCCTTCACCAAAGCATCCTCTAGAGCGCACTTGGCATTCATTGGATGTGAGGAGAGCACTTAAAGTATATATAAATAAGACTAGGCCAATAAGGCAAACTGATTCTTTGTTTGTTTCTTACCATCCAACTACTCTTGGTAAAAAGGTGTCCTCCTCTACTTTGGCGAGATGGATTAAGGGCTACATTGCCTTAGCATACAGTTCTCTAAACATACCATTACCTTCAGGCATCGTTGCTCATTCCACTAGAGCAGCGGCTGCCACTACAGCTTATTCAACAAATGCATCTCTCCAAGAAATATGTAGGGCGGCTACTTGAGCTAACCCTAACACTTTTACTAAACATTATAAAATAGATCTTTATGCTTCAGCTGAAGCGGCCTTTGGGAGGTGAGTTATTCAGCAGGTCTTGAGTGATCATTGAACATTTCTGTACCCACCCAATCAATACGTCAGCTCTGGAACATCCCACTTGGGGGTGTCCTGGTGCCCACTGGAGAAGGAACCGTTTTACTCACCAGAAAGGTGTTTCTCAGTGGGCACCAGGACACCGCCAAGGCCCACCCTGGGATAAAAACGACGGGACTGTTGGCATTAGGCCGTACTGCCTAAGGATGTTTTCATCAGGTCTGAAAGAGTTACAAGCATGTGTCTGAAGGAGCAGCGTTATCAGCTAAGACTGGCCTGGGAAACAGACATGTTGCCGTGGTAACGGATGATAACAGCTTGGGGAAAAAGTCTAACTGTTTTTCTATTCCTGTTCTGTTCTGTGCTGAGCGGTCTGAGCTGTGCTGTTCTGTGTCTTGTCTCTGATCTGAGAACTTCTCCTAGAGGGGGGAGAAACTCTACATGTATCTACTTTTAAGCCTTTGGCCTTAATGTCTAAGTAAAGACTCTTAAACTTTCTCAAGCCTCTGTGATGATTCTTTACCATCTTACATCCAAACGTAACGTGTTGTTTCACGCAAGAACCGCCAAGCATCAACATATGCATATGGCATAATAAAATGGGTGGACACTGAGGAGTCAACGATCACTCTTATTCCATGTATCATTCAGTACAGTTGGCAGTCGCTCTGAGTAGAGACTGTATAGTTATTTTTACAACTTAAGTGTCAAATGTATGTTTTCATAATTCCAGTTAATGTTTTCATAGTGTTTTTAGATATGTCTCAGTTTATTTTTTAAGCTTGGCCAGACGGCGAACTAGCACTCCGTGGGAGGGGCCGCATTAACGGTCACTTTGGAGTGTTAACTCTTTCCTGCCTCAAGCACTAGCAAGGAACACAATACCCAGTTGGCGGTGTCCTGGCGCCCACTGAGAAACACCTTTCTGGTGAGTAAAATGGTTCCTTATACTATACAAAAGCTGTTTGGACTGTACATTCTGCCCCATCTGTGGCCGTGTACCAAGGCTGTTGATATTATACAAAAGCTGTTTGGACTGTACATTCTGCCCCATCTGTGGCCATGTACAAAGGCTGTTGATACTATACGAAAGCTGTGTGGACTGTACATTCTGCCCCATCCGTGGCCATGTACAAAGGCTGTTGATACTATACAAAGCTGTGTGAACTGTACATTCTGCCCCATCCGTGGCCGGGTACAAAGGCTGTTGATACTATACAAAAGCTGTGTGGACTGTACATTCTGCCCCATCCGTGGGCCAAGCCAAAACTATCTAGGGCGACCAAGCATAAGCATATCACAATTACAAGGCATGCTGTCATATTTTACTCAAACGTAGTCACCGCCGCAAGTCCCCGCCATACCTCAGCACAGTATGGTCCACTATGCATCTAATGAGGCAGACCCATCATATTTTGACGTTGCTAGGGGCAGGTTTGTCGATGATGTTTCTTGTGGGGAGGAATCTTCATTTGCTGTGCCACCTGAGGAAGACGAATGGAGTGATCATTCGGCACATGAGGAGGATACATCTTACCGCCTGTTTGAAGCCGCAGATTACCAGCCCCTTGCTCGCAGAGTGTTTAACACCCCAGGGCTCCAAGCTACACAACCTACAGCTGCCACTCCTGCTATTCATGGAGCCGGGGTCTTGAAAATCCCCCACGCCAGCAGCGCACTACCTTCCTGTACCAGATCCTATTGCCTAACTGACCAATGGCGAATGGTCTCATTTATTACAAAACGCCGTTTCAACGCCCTTGCGGACAGGCTTTACTCCTTGGCTCCAGACTTTACAAGCCAGCTGGCCGTCTCTGGCATAGACGAGCTGATCTCCAGGAGATTTGCATTTATGAGACTCCACTTAGCGGACTTCCGGGAAGGGTGACTTAGCCTGTGCCTGCTTTTGAGACGGGCTCCTGCCTCAAAAGAAGCTTATTCAGATATATCAGTCAGATTTTTTCTTTTTTTGACTGATTAAACTTCTCCCGGGTAGGGAGAAACGAAGAGATTAACCTCAAAGCCTATTTTTGTTGGGACGACCAGATCTCATTAATTTATGGGACGAGGTCCAGCCGACGAAGGTGGGACGGATTTTTAACAACAAGCTCTATCTGGAAAAGCGAACGTTCATCTTATCTTCTAAGAGAGAACGCACTAACAGGCAAGCACCCTTCTTTCTATATTTTTCTTTTACTTGACTTAAATTGTTGCTGTTTAAAAGAGATTTGCCAGATTGATCGGTTTTTGACATCTCACTGGGGAGCCATAACTTCTCTCTGCTACTCACTAATTAATAGCTTATCTCTGTTTTTGTTGCAAAAAGCTGTCCTGGATTTGCATTCTAAAGATATACACAGAAGAGGGATTTCTATTCCAGATTTTTATTTTGAAGAATATTATATTGTCTGAGACTACTCTCTTTTTGGTCTATTTTATTTTGACGAATCTGTTTTCTGACGACCGCCATTAATTGTTTCGATCCTGGGAACTGCATTTTGTTTACTTAAGCATGGAGAGATAAGGCTGTCTGCTCTGTTTATACTGTGATGTCACCAAGTTTGGAGTATTAACCCAATTGTTGCTGAAATAAGAAGTGGTTTTCCTATATTTTTCTTTTAAAATGGCAATTAAGAAAGTGGCTGAGAAGCTGGAAATAACTATGTTTCAGAAAATAATGGATGAGATTGAGATAACGAAACAAAACCTGCGACAGGGTTGTAAGGAGCTGAAAATTGAATTGAGTAAAATGAAGCAGGAGATTAAAGATATAGGGGTCCCTGTGAGAGAGGTGACCCTGGAAGGGGTCCCTGTGAGAGAGGAGACCCCGGAGATTGGAACAAACGTGGAACAGGAAAAAGATTTGGAGTCTATGGACTTTAGAAACAAAATCTATTGTTTGGAGACACAGGAGATTAAAGACATAGGGGTCCTTGTGAGAGAGGAGACCCTGGAGACTGGAACAGGGGTCCCTGTGAGAGAGGAGACCCTGGAGACTGGAACAGGGGTCCCTGTGAGAGAGGAGATCCCGGAGATTGGAACAAACGTGGAACAGGAACAAGATTTGGAGTCTATGGACTTTAGAAATAAAATCTATTGTTTGGAATTCAATGTTATCTCTGAAGAAATTAATGAAGATTCTAGAGATAAAGTTATCAATGGCATGGATAATCTTCTGGACTGGAATGATGTGATGGAGCCCAATATAGAGAAAATCTATGGAATTAACTGCAGCCATGTGACAATGGAAAAACTTTCAAGAGATGACCCAGTGTATTTTGAAAAAAAGAACAGAGATATGATTTTACAGCAGTATTTCAGCAACCTATTCAGAATGGATGGCAAGAAAATATTTGGGATAGAGGTAATTCCCATCAGACTCTTACTATATGACTATGGCTTTGACAGCAAGATTATTATGGAATACTGATAATGGAAGATTGGATACTGAAATTACTGGACTTAACAAGACTACTGAAGATGGAAGATGGAAAATGGAACTAATAGGGATAATAGAACAATGGCTACTGAAATTACTGAACCTAACAGATTCTGATGTGATGGATTAATTGAAATGTTTATTTTGACTATGGTTATGACAATAAGATTATCATAATTAGTAATGAGATGGATTAATCGATATGCTTATCTGGAAAAAAAAATTGATAGATATATTTCTTAAAGAATTGAAACCTCTCTTTGACTTTTTGTGGAAAGAATAAAGTAATGTTTATGAGATTTGATGATTAAGTAAGATAACTACTGGAGGAAAGTGTTTTTATAATATGACTTAAGAGACAGGATTGTTATATATTATAGACTTATAACTGATTTGATCTTTGACAAATGGGAAGTCAATATTTTACTCTTTATTTTTTATTTTTGTTTTTTTTTTTCTTTTTTTTTCTTTTTGTTTAACTATTTTTGATTTTGTTTTTTGTCTTTGAATGTTTTATGATTTTGTCTTGTATGCTTTATGAAAATCTGAATAAAAATTATTGAAAAAAAAAAAAAAAAAAAAAAAGAGACTCCACTTAGCGGAGGCTGGACTTTGCCTTACGCAAGAACCATGAGGCCACCGTTTTCTCCATGAGAGCCCCTGCATCCGCTTCCATCCCTTACAGGGCAGCGATGATGTGGCTGGATGACCTCTTAGCTGACCCTAATCTCGTTTCGATCTCTCTGTGGAGGTCACTGATGAAATGGCTCAAGACGGCAGATTAGGTGGCTATGCCACCTTGGACGAAAATTAGCTGGGAGCACGAGTTATGGTAGCTTAGTTAGGCGCTCGATGGAACCTCTGGCTTCGTCCCTGGCAAGCGGACTCTGCAGCCACAGTTAATGATCAAGGGCACCTTATTCCGGATTATCACTCTTCAGCGAGGAAGCCCTAAAGGCAGTGCTTGTTGACCCCAAGGAGGCTCGAAAGCCTGTCTTGGCCACTGTCCGGAACGCAGATCGTAGGCCTTTCAGACGTTTTCTCCTCATATCGCACGACCCTGCCGTTTCAGGGAACGCGGCCCGGGCGACGAGGCCGCGATTTCCAAAACTAAGTTTTCTGGCCCTTCAGGGGAGCCTGGATCAGACGCTTTCCAGGCAGAGACACCCTTCACGAAGGAGATCTCCTGGCTTCCATTGAACTAAGGAAGCGTATCTCCATGTGCCTTTTTACATAGCCCACAGAAAATTCCTTCGGCTTGCTTTTGGCCACCAGCATTTTCAATACCGGCCTCAAGGGGTTCAAATTTTCCCTTACTTCGACGATCCCTAAATAAGGGCGAATTCCAAGGAGCTGGCCCATCGACATTTAATGCTCACGCTCCATGTCTTGCAGGCCTACGGTTGGCTACTCAATTTCGACAAAAGCCATCTCCAGCCAACTCAATGCCTACGACATCTAAGGGCGACATTGGACACCCTGCAGGCGACGGTGTTCCTGTCTCCACACCATATAAATGCTATCACAGACATCACATGGTTTCTGAGGCACCACGCAACCGCAGACGTCATGCTTCTGGCCAGGGCCCTCGGAATGTTGATGTCCACCATCCATATTGTACCATGGGCTCGAGCTCATACGCGCCAGCTCCAGCGGGCTTTGCTACCTTTTCAACAGGACATTTCCATGTCACATCATTGAGCAATTCCCTTGAGCCCCTCACTGCGTCTTTCATTCCGCTGGTGGACGAGGGTCCAACATCTTAACCAGGGCAATCCGTCCAGAGATCCCCGCAGGACTGTCATCGCCACAGATGCCAGTCTCCTCGGCTGGGGAGCCCACTGCAACTCTCAGTTCGTTCAGGGGGCTTGGAACACAGCAGAGCAGACTCAGAGTATCAATTGGGTAGAACTAAAGGCTGTCCACTTAGCTCTGCTCCATTTTTCAGTCTCTGTTCCACTTGGACCATGTTCTCATTCGAACGGACAACACATGTGTCAAATCTCATTTGAACGGACAAAGGGGGACCGGGGACCGTCCTCTGCAGAACCTTGCTTCCCTCATCTTCGACTGGACAGGGCAACATCTGCAATCGTTAAAAGCAGAACATCTCAGAGGAATTTGGAATGTGACAGCAGACTGGCTCAGCAGACAACAGGTCTTTCCGGTTCGACGTCTTCTCAGTCGATCTATTTGCCTCCAGTCGCAATTGCCAGCTACCCAGGTACTTCGCTCGATATCTGGACACGACAGCAGAAGCAGTGGATGCCCTATTGCTACCGTGGCGGGATGGCCTATGGTGTGCCTTCCCTCCAATATCACTGTTGGACGCTCCCAGTCAGGCCGGACCTACTAGCCCAGGGTCCAGTATGGCATCAGGATTCCAATTGGCTCAAGCTAACAGCGTGGCTTTTGAACAGGGACATTTGAGGGCTGCTGGTCTGTTTGATGCAGTTATTGACATTATTTTGGCCTCGAGACGACAATCCACCACCCGTATATATCAACATACTTGGGTGGCATTCTCCAGGTGGTGTCACCTGGCCACAGTACAACAGGTACTACAATTCGACATGCCCCTTCCCTGGATACCTTCCGCCGAGCATTAAAAACTTGGCTGTTTGGTCAGGCCTTTGAGACTATCGGGATGGGCTAATTATATACTCAATCCCCGCTGCTATGTATTACAATTGCTGCTATTCTGTCACTGATTATTATTTGTATTTTATTGTATTTATTGTATTTACTGTATTTTGTATTTTATTGAATTTAATATGTACGCCGCCTAGAGTGGCTTCGGCCAGATAGGCGGCCTAAAAATTAAATTATTATTATTATTATTATTATTATTATTTATTAATTCCTTCATAGGGGCCTCCTCATGGGACGTAGACCCAACACCTTACGTAGACATGTGTCCACTCTGTCGTCCATTCTCTCAGTGTCCTTCCCTGGTGCTCCTATTGCCTCGCACCCGTTCATTAAACGCTTTCTGAGGGGAACTGCGTTACGCTCACCGGCTGTATTCCACCGTTTTCCCTCATGGGGTTTGTCAAAGGTCCTACAGGCCTTACAACGCCCTCTGTTCGAGCCACTTAGGACTGTGCCTTTACGTCTGTTGTCATTCAAGATCCTGTTCCTGATCGCGATCACCTCTGCGAGACATTTCGGAACTGGGTGCATTGTCTTCTGTCCGCCATCTCTGTGTCTTTCACAAGGACTCTGTTGTACAGAAGACTGATCCTTCCTTCCATCCTAAGGTCAATTCAGTTTTCCATTGCAACCAGGACATTGTTCTTCCTTCATTCTGTCCGAATCCTACCCATCCTCTAGAGAAGGCTTGCCATTCGTTGGATGTTCTGAGGGCTCTCAAGATCTACCTGTCTAAGACTCAGGAGATACGACGAACCGACTCTTTGTTTGTATCCTTTCATCCATGTTCTATGGGCCATAAAGTTGCTAATTCCACTTTGTCCCGCTGGTTACGTGCATGTATTACTTTAGCCTATGAGTCCCTTAAGCTTCCAGTCCCTGACAGTATAACGGCTCATTCCACTAGATCAGCTGCCACTATGGCTGCTTTTGCTACCAACGCTCCTGTTGCGGTTATTTGCAGGGCTGCTGTGTGGTCTACCCCACACTCGTTTATAAGGCATTATAAAATAGACAGTTATGCCTCTGTCGATGCCTCTTTGGCAGACGAGTGTTGCAACAGGTTCTCACTAATGATTAGCATGTGGGTGGTCCCTCCCTGTTATGGGCTGCTTTGGTACATCCCACATTGATGGCCGGCCTCATATGGAAAATGGACCATTGGTCTCACCTGAAGGGTGATTTTCATATGACGGCCATCATGACCCTCCCAGTCGGAGGATTTATTACTGTTACGCTATTATATTTTGATTTACTAGTGAAGTCAAGACTTCTATTACTGTTATATCACTATGTTAGAGTCACGTTATTACGAATGTTACTATTGTGTTAAGAACATAAGAACATAAGAACATAAGAAGAGCCTGCTGGATCAGGCCAGTGGCCCATCTAGTCCAGCATCCTGTTCTCACAGTGCCCAACCAGGTGCCTGGGGGAAGCTTGCAAGCAGGACCCGAGTGCAAGAACACTCTCCCCTCCTGAGGCTTCCGGCAACTGGTTTTCAGAAGCATGCTGCCTCTGACTAGGGTGGCACAGCACAGCCATCACGGCTAGTAGCCATTGATAACCCTGTCCTCCATGAATTTGTCTAATCTTCTTTTAAAGCCGTCCAAGCTGGTGGCCATTACTGCATCTTGTGGGAGCAAATTCCATAGTTTAACTATGCGCTGAGTAAAGAAGTACTTCCTTTTGTCTGTCCTGAATCTTCCAACATTCAGCTTCTTTGAATGTCCACGAGTTCTAGTATTATGAGAGAGGGAGAAGAACCTTTCTCTATCCACCCTCTCAATGCCATGCATAATTTTATACACTTCTATCATGTCTCCTCTGACCCGCCTTTTCTCTAAACTAAAAAGCCCCAAATGCTGCAACCTTTCCTCGTAAGGGAGTCGCTCCATCCCCTTGATCATTCTGGTTGCCCTCTTCTGAACCTTTTCCAACTCTATAATATCCTTTTTGAGATGAGGCGACCAGAACTGCACACAGTATTCCAAATGTGGCCGCACCATAGATTTATACAACGGCATTATGATATCGGCTGTTTTATTTTCAATACCTTTCCTAATTATTGCTAGCATGGAATTTGCCTTTTTCACAGCTGCCGCACACTGGGTCGACATTTTCATCGTGCTGTCCACTACAACCCCGAGGTCTCTCTCCTGGTCGGTCACCGCCAGTTCAGACCCCATGAGCGTATATGTGAAATTAAGATTTTTTGCTCCAATATGCATAATTTTACACTTGTTTATATTGAATTGCATTTGCCATTTTTCCGCCCATTCACTCAGTTTGGAGAGGTCTTTTTGGAGCTCTTCGCAATCCCTTTTTGTTTTAACAACCCTGAACAATTTAGTGTCATCAGCAAACTTGGCCACTTCACTGCTCACTCCTAATTCTAGGTCATTAATGAACAAGTTGAAAAGTACAGGTCCCAATACCGATCCCTGAGGGACTCCACTTTCTACAGCCCTCCATTGGGAGAACTGTCCGTTTATTCCTACTTTCTGCTTTCTGCTTCTTAACCAATTCCTTATCCACAAGAGGACCTCTCCTCTTATTCCATGACTGCTAAGCTTCCTCTTGCTGGTAGGCCTGTTGGCCTTGTTTCATGTATTTTTAGATGTTTCTCTTAAGACTCGCTGCGAATGAACTGGAGAGTGGGAGGAGCCTGATGCCCCCAGTCTTGACTTCAAAAAAACATTCTTGCCTTTGGACGATAGGTGGAGCTATTACCCCGCATTGATGGCCGTCCTCATATGAAAATCACCCTTCAGGTGAGACCAATGGTCCATTTTGCTAGTCCAATCATCTGTTCCAGAAGCAGGACCTTCCATGCACACAAAAGAATCTACTGCTCAGAATGGCTTTCCTACTTTGTACATGCATTCATTTGTGCACTCCTGGATATGTTAGCTGGAAACTCATGCACGTGCAAGAGATGTGCATCCAAGTTTTTTTCCTGACTTTATAGGTCATTTCACACATTTTGCAGATGCAGACCTGAATTTGTTGTCTTGTATACACTTGATAGGACGCTGTAGCCTATATAATGCATGGATTTTTTCTTTTTCCATTCACACTTTATATTTTAGATGTATATTTCATAATAGCATAACTGAATGCATAACCTAGCATGTTTCCAAGTAGCATACACATGGAGCTTATTTTTTACCAGACAGAAGCCACAGTTCAGCATTATATAGAGAAATAAGTATAGTGGACTGTTTAAATGTGATCTTAGTCCTTTGGGGCCTTGCAAACATTTGGCTTTTAAAGGTGTACCAAAGCCTTTGGGACATGGCTTTAGAGCAGATGAGCTAAAGCACTTGATGAAGAGCACTGAGGTGGAGCCAGTTCTAAGGAGCTTTTAGTGGTGGTAGAGCTTAGCAAGATCTGTCTGTGGGAACAAGAGTAGTGCCTCCTCTTGTCATGGCTGAAGCAGAAGGTATGTGGGGCAGTGGCTGCTTGCCACTGCCACCTGTTTAGTCCCAACCCCTGATATCAACCTGCACATGCTGGTTTTTAGACATTACATTGAGGCCACTCAGGACTATTTTACTACTTAATAAGATTACTTAATGTATGTGAACAACATAATATGTGGGCTGGTGAATGAGCAAAGATCTCTCATCATGACAACTTATGCACTTTCTGAAGCTGTAAGTTTTCCTTTCTCAGGTCACAGAATTAGAATGGTGATAATAATACTGACATTTTACAGGGTTATAAGGATTATGACAAGATAAAGTATGTGAACTGCTTTGAACTCTCTAAAACACTATGGGTTGGATCCAGAGAACCACCTGTGGAGTGGGGTGGATGGGAATTAATGTTCTTGCCTGTGTCACCTGTGAGTGGAGCAGAAGGTACCTCCGCCTAGTTTTTCGTGAACTTCCTCTTCTTACCTCTCCTCAGCCTACCATGCCACAAGGAGTCTTGGCTGACAGGGAGATGAGGGATAAGAAAGTCAACTTCCTTTCACCCCCTTCCATGGGTAGACCTCTGGATTCAACCCCATATAATTATCATTGTTATCCATGCTGACACTGACAACCTTCCGGGGACTTAAAACTTCAGAAGATTTTGTCAGATACAATTCCTTTTTGCTACATATTGATACAATACAATTACGTATATGTGAATGTCAATTATAATTAATTCTTCCTATTAGGTGCCAAAATTGCCGGTAGAGCTGGTCATAATCAGCGTATTTTTGTAGCAGAATTCAGACCTGACTCCGACACACAATTTGTTTCAGTAGGAGTAAAACATGTGAGGTTCTGGACACTTGCTGGAAGAGCACTTCTCAGTAAAAAAGGACAAACAAGTTCAATAGAAGATGCACGAATGCAGACTATGTTGTCTGTAGCATTTGGAGCTGTACGTAAATTTACAGATTATTTTACTGTGTATATCTTTACTAAAATCATTCTTTTTACTGTTGATATTTCCATGTTTTCACTAGAATAAACTGTCTGTCTTTTATGCCTTAATGACTAAGCAGCTCAAACCAGGGCTGTGGAGTTGGTACGTCAAACCTTCGACTCCGACTCTGACTCCTCTATTTTTCAACTGTTCAACTTCAACTCCGACTCCTTCATAAATGGCAAATGTGTATTAATTTATTAACATTAATTTTATTTTGAAGCTGGAGTCAGAGTTGGTACATTTCTACCGACTCTGACTCTGACTCCTCCCAAAATTGCTTCCAACTCCAACTCCACAGCCCTGGCTCAAACATAATTTGCATGATAGATTCTTGGAAGCTGCTGAATAGTATTAAAAGCCAAGCCTCGAGCCTAAGCATGGAGTGCTAATTGTGGGGCAGAGCACACCCCAGACAGTGACAGGAGGGAGGAGTTAGTATCTCTCATCCATGCCCAGTATCTCTCATCCATGCCCAGCTGTTGTGAGATCACCCACAATCCCGGGCAGTCTTGTGAGAGCAGCCAAGAGGCGGAACCAGGCCTGGGCCTTTAAAGGCCCCCGTCTGCCAAAAGCGGGCCTCTTTCTTCATGACCCGGCTTTCCCACGCACCCTCCTTCGGTCTTAGGGCATCACTGATCTGTGTTTAACTGGGTCGCTGGTTGACAGGGCCAGATAGGAATTTTTCCTCTGAACAAATCTGGCCCCATTGTTGTGCAGTTTTTTTCACTATCTGTCATGGCCTCGTCAGAGGACTCCTCAGATGAGGACGACTCTGGAGTAACAGCAGCAGACCCAGGTGCAGCAGACTCAGAAGGAGACACGGAGGAGCCTCCTGAGAATCCAACTCCTTCTCCCCCTCAGCTGCAGAGCACCCTAGATACAGCAGAGGCCCTGCAGCCAGACACAGACAGTGAACAAGATACTCCCCCCTCACCTGCAGAACGTAGACAGCAGAAGGTCAGGCAGAAGAGAGGCAGGCCTGTCTCCTTAAGGCCCAAACGCTGAGGGCTCACACCTGCTGTCCATCCTGCTCTTTATAAGGCACACCTTGGCTGCAGCTTGTTGCTGACTGCAACGTCAGGCGTGGCTTGGTGTAGACCTAGTTTCCCTGCAGCATCTCTTTGACTGACCCCTTGGCAATTGATCCCGGACCTCCACTGACCTCGCTTCTGGACTTCTGACTCGGCAAGTACGCTTCGGATAGGCCTGGCAGATTTACAACCCGACTGCCGGCTAAGGGCTTTCCTTCCCTGCCAAAGACCCAGGAATTTCCAGCCCCCCCCTGGCACTGCTGAAGCAGTGTAGAGCTGACACTATCCCTCAGTGGTTCGCTGTGCAATTGTTAGGCGTTCATTCACCTCTGTCACAACTTTAGACAGAAATGGCATTGGGCAAGATCAATTATAAGGGTGATTCCCATAAGGAGTCCAGTGGGGTACACAATGGCCACACGCCTAGCTCGGGAGGGGCGTTGCCTCATCCAGCTCACAACCCCTCTCACCGGTTGGTCAGCGGGACCATAGGTGCCTTGGGTTCACACCTCACTTAGGTCTAAAGCGAGCCAACTCCCAAGGGTAGTTCCTAACTGCTTGTTGGGTTGACTCAGTATTCCTGCAGCGAGGGCTGCCAGAATGAAATGGACCCTGGCCCTACTGCCATGCCAACCCCACTTTACTTGCTCTAATCAATACAGTTTTGGCCCTACTTCACCCCAAAATCTGTGTCTGGCTGTGTTATTTCCGTTGCTAAAGGGGGCGCAACATGCTCCTACAACACAATGCATTTCCCTTCTGAAGCAGATATTTTGGATATTTAGAACTTATTTATTTAGAAAACTATTTTTCAAAACATTTGAGGGTAATTCAGACTGGTTCTGGAGAGAATAATGTGTTATGAGAAGGCACAGATGCTATGCTGCTTCCATAAGAATCCCTAGTTCACTAGAATCTGTTAAAAGCTCACGTTCCGAATCTGAATATTTCTTTAGATTACAATGGGAATTCTAAACGTTATTTATTTATTCACTGACATTTGAATGTTAAAATGACCTCAAGGCAGCTTAAAATATAAATACAATGAAAGCATGCAAACAACAATATAAAATAGTAAATAAACTCCGTAGAGCCAGCATTTAAAAGCTCAGATAAAAACCACAGTAAAGGGCAATAGAATTTTCAGTACCATTAAAAGCCATTGAAGTGCAACAGAACAAAACAAAGTTCTCCTGGCACCTAAAAAACTGATGAGAAGATGCCAGGTGAACCTTTCTGAGGAGGGGGTTCCATGTTATGGATGCCATCACAGAAAATGCCATCTATTTGGTAACCATCTGTCTGGTCTCTGAGAACAGGAGAACCTGAATAAAGGCCATTGATGACAATCTTGCTTGGCAGGCAAGTACATATGGGAGAAAGTAGTCCTTTGATCCCATGCCATTTAAGACTTTAAAGGCTAAAACAAATATTTTGAATTGAAAGCTGAAATAATCTGGCAGTCAGTGAAGATATGTTACAGTGATTTGAAATGTTTGCAGCAATCAGCCCCAGGCTAGTATCTGTCCACTGTGATCTGCATCAGCTGCAGTTTCATTATAAATCTATGTATTTATTCCTTTTTGAAATCATATGATGAACACGTTTCCTCCCCCCCCCCTTTCAGAATAATTTGACATTTACAGGTACAATCAGTGGAGATGTGTGTGTTTGGAAAGAACATATACTGAATCGAATTGTAGGCAAAGCTCACAATGGGCCTATATTTGCAATGTACACAACGCTACGAGATGGCTTAATTGTAACAGGAGGCAAGGAGAGGCCGTGAGTCCTGTTTTCTTATAGAGATGCATTTTTACAAATATATTAATGGCTGCATGAATATGTTGAAGTAAATTACATTGTTGTAGTTCTACTTTAAATATTTACAATTTGTTATATTTGTACATATGTACAAATCGAAGCCTATTTATCCATATTAGCTATAGTAGAGCGAGCAGCGGCTTCTGCTGCCACAGCAGCCATGGCATCTAACTCTTGTTACATGTCAAAAACTTCCCTTCCTAGCTGTTTACAATAAATAAAGCAGGGAACTAGATTGCACACTTTCCCATGGACTTTTCCAGCTGCTAAAATGCACCATTGTAGGGCTCCATAGCGGATCAAATGGCATGGTGGGGCTGTGCTACTCACCTGAATTCTCTCCAGCTGCATCACTGCTACATACCAGGATGAGTGGTGAGCTGGCATAGTGCAAAAGTGCCGGCGTGGCCAATCTGGTGCTCCTCCCAGTGTGTTTGCAGCAAGCTGACCTAGCTGCTGCCTCCCCCTCTCAATCCTGAAATGCAGTAGCGACACAGCTATAGGGGAGGTCAGGTGAGCATGACAGCTCTACCATGTCATCTGCTACTGGTAAGGCTGTTGGTGATTGTACTTCTTTCCCACTAATACTGCATGGTTTGCTGCTAGACTGGGTGTCCTCTAGCATAGTACCAGTAAGCCTTTCTGAAAAAGTAATCATTTCAAAGTGACTGATTGTCTTTCAGAAATAAACTTGCATATTTTTCTCTTTTCCTATCTTCCTAATGCAACAGAATGTATTACAAAGTAAGGAGTATCTTCAGTATTTTTCTCTTGCGTAGGAAAGAGTTAAGCATATATTTAAAGGTACTACATTGTGTCTAAGGTTAGGGAAATACATATACTGGGTCAAGGAAATGCGAAGTTGAGCAATCTTGCTCTCAGTGGCTAGCACATTAGCTATAAATCTGTAATGTGATGTGAGGTAGTTCAAATAACAGAAACTGCTACAAAATAGGAAAGCAACTGCTTCACACCCATGACAAATGTAGAAATGTAAAACTAATATAGATATTCTTAAATAAGCTAAAATCCCTGCAAAATATTTTATGGATAGCAAAACTGAGATAATACAATATATTTTAAAATTATAGCTTTAATTATTCATTTGTGAACTCCAGTTGTGGTATCCAGTTAAGAATGGTATATGGGATTTGTACATATGTATTTTATGTTAGGCCAGTTCATCCATTCTTTATGTAATGTTTCTGTATTTATTTTCACTAGATCAAAAGAAGGAGGAGCAGTTAAACTGTGGGATCAGGAGCTGAGGCGGTGTCGTGCCTTCAGATTAGAGACAGGACAGATAATTGACTGTGTTCGCTCTGTGTGTAGAGGCAAAGTAAGTGCTGGTCTCTGTGAAAGAATTGACAGCCTTAAAAATATTCATTCATATTGGTTTTATATCTTCTCTGTTTATTTGTCACTAACCTGTCCTTTCTGCTCATAGTTATTATCTGTTTCTCTCTGAAGTGACATAGCATCCTCAATTTTATCAGTTAAGATTCTATCCAGATAATGTCATAAGAAGAGTCTGCTATATCAGACAAAAGGCCTAGCTAGTCCAGTAACCTGTTTTTCACAGTGGCCAGCCAGATGCATATGGAAGGGCAAGGAGGACATGAGAGCAATTTCCTTCTCATGTTGTTGTTCCCCATCGACTAGTATACAGAGGCACACTGCTTCTGATCTTGGAGGTATATAAGAACATAAGAAGAGCCTATTGGATCAACCAATGGCCCATCTAGTCTAGCATCCTGTTCTCACAGTGGCCAGCAAGATGCCTATGGGAAGTCCACAAGCAGGACATGAGCACAAGAGCACTCTCCCCTCCTGTGGTTTCCAGCAACTGATATTCAGAAGCATACTGCCTCCAACCTTGGAGGAAGAGCATAGCTATCAGGGTTAGAAGCCATTGAGAGCCTTATTGTCCATGAATTTGTCTAATCCTCTTTTAAAGCCTCCCGCACCTGTGGGAGTGAATTCTGTAGTTTATGCACTGTGTGAAACCTCCAACTTTCAGTCCTGAAACCTCCAACTTTAAGCTTCATTGGATGTCCATGAGTTCTAGTGTTATGAGAAAGTTAGAAAAACTTTTCTCTATCCACTTTTTCCATGCCATGCATAATTTTATACAATTCTATCGTGTCACCTCTTACTCTCCTTTTCTCTAAACTAAAAAGCCTTAAACGCTGCAGCCTTTCCTCACAGGGGAGTTGCTCAATCCCCTTGATCATTTTGGTTTTCCTTTTCTGAGCCTTTTCTAGCTCTACAATATTCTTTTTGAGGTGAGGTGACCAGAACTGTGGTCACACTATAGAGGTAGCATATAATCATCGTTTAGTAGCTACAAGGGTGGCTGCACTGTATAGAAAGCATGGATTTTTTGCATTCTGCAATGTTAAATTGAAAATGCCCCCTCATGCAATTCTGATGCTTCCCATAAGCTCATTTCAAAACAAAAGCTTACAAAACGTATACTCCTGAACTCAGAAACGCTTGCTTAACAACCCTCTAAGTTTTCATGGCAATACACCAAACACTCAGATAAAATCGAGAGTTCAAAGTGTAAAACAAGAGAAAAAAATCCAGACCCCTGTTGGTGGTTGAACAGCCAGCCCCTCTTCTGGGGAGTGTAGCTCTGTGAGGGGAGTAGGACCTGTCCTAACAACTCTCAGCACCCTTCACAAACTATACTTCCCAGGATTCTTTGGGGGAAGCCATGAGTGTCTAAAGTGAAATAAAGGTCTGGTGTGGATGTGGCCACTGACAGCTTAGGTTTAAATTTGGGTGGGAGGCTACATGTGCCTCCTGTAGAATAAAAAGGTGGGGGAAACACTGAAAAGCAATGATACTGTTCACAGTGTTTTCCTTTTGGAAAGGAAAGGGGCTTCCCCTCTGCCCAGTGCATGCCCACCCAATCTCCTGCTCTCCCCTTCCTCTCCCCTCCCTCTTCTTCTCTACCCCTTCCCCCTCCTCCCCCTCCCTGCCCCTCCCCCAGGTCACTTTCACCTTTCCTAAGCATAAGCATGATTGTACAGGAATAAATCCCACTGAACTCAAAACCCATGCAAATTATTAAATCTCCCCTCCTTTCCTCCTCCCTCCTATCCCCTCCCTTTTGCCCCTTCCTTCCCTTCCCCTTTCCCCCCTTCCTCCTTCCCTCTCCTGACCCCTCCCCCTCTGCATGGTCGGTTTTATCTATTCTAAGCGTGATTGCATGGGAGGAAATCCCATTCAACTCAATAAGCATGCAAATGATCAATCCATTCTCAGCAAACTTGCACACAATCCCATTTCTTACCTCCTGGATTAAAAAGCAGAGAAATTCACTAATAGGCAAAAAAAACCTTGCAGTTTAAGAATGTACCTATAGCCAACAGATATTTCTATCAAACTTGAGAAAGCAGGGAAATTGGGCAGCTATAATGAATGCACCAGGGGAGCAGGAGACCTGACCTCTTCTCTGAGATATTTTACTGCCCTACAAATTTATTAAAATGGAAACACAATTAGGGTTGGTCCAATCCAATCTGCTACCTGTGCAATCCACTTCCTGTGTAGCTCGGAAGAATTTGGTAACAAATTCCTGAGATCCCCATGAGTTATTAGCATACATAGTGAACTGAGAGGATACCTTTGAAACATGACTACGAACAGTGAATTGCCATTGTTGAATTCTAGTATTCTCCCATGCATGTAAGATGATCTCAGGTGGGACTTGTGCTCCACCTTGTGGTTGAAGGTAGATTAGCACTGTTTGACTTTGTAGTCTTCTAGGTTCCCCTTATACTTAGGGAACAATTCTTTTCTGCCTTCATCAAATATGATTGTATTTTGCGCTGCCTGCTCGCTTCAGTCATTCAGAACTCTTGCTTATTCGGCGTCCGTTCTTCAGTTTGTTACCTGTTTGGTGTATTTCCCTCCCATCCTGATTTCAATCTAATTACCTTTTCTTTAAAGCAAAAAAAGAAGAAAAGCCACTTCTTTTTTCCTTGGCCAGTCCTTCTCCATTTGACTCCAGCTACTTCCTTGGCTTCTCTTCCCCCAAGGGATGATGAAATCAGCGCCTTTAGTCTCAGGTGTCCTCTGCTTATCTCCCTTATCTGCCTCCATTTTTCCCTCATCTCCCTCCTCCTTACCAACAGCCCCATCAGCCTTATAAGGCCCCCTTAAGTGTAGCAACAGCAAGCCTCCCAGCAGCAGCAGCAAGTTTCCTGGTTCTAGGCCATGGGAAAGGCTAAGGAACAATTGACCATGCCAACGACAAAGACCTGGCAGCCGCCACCACTTCTCACTACACAAGCCTTCTCAGCGGCTGCTGTGGAGCAGCATTCACCGCTAGTGGTAGTCAGCACCAGCCCCTCTTCCATCAGGCCAGAGGGTGCTTTGGCCTCTTCTTTGGTTGTGGGCCAAGAGACCTTGAGTGAATCCATAAGTTTCTTCTTGCTGACACTGAGGTCCTTTGATATAGTCAGTCTTTGATACAGCAGCTCTGTGGTGTTGTCTTTGGGCCATGAATTGGATAATTATGTAGGGGGAGGAGGGTGTGTGGGTTGGTGATGAGCTCCAAGACCACAAATAAATCACAATGCCTGCTCTGCAGGTCCTTAAGAGATGAGGAGCAGTCCTCTGAGGATGAGAGTGAACAACCCCTGGGGGATCTGGGGAACATTTTTTCTATCAACTCTTCCCCTGAGGTCTTCAGAGGTTTTTGAGCACCTCTCAAGGGCACAGCCCCGGCATCCACCCTTATCAGAACAAGCAACCAAATCCACCTCTGCCTTGCAAGATCAGGCCCCACCCGAGCACTTCAATCTTTCTGTGTATATCCTGCAGCAATTAAAGGAGGCTTTGTTAACAGACCTGTCTAGAGACTTGGCTCTCCTGGACCCTCATTCGGTTTACAGGGGTATGGCCATTAAGCCATGCTCGAAACCTTCTGGGAGAGGCCCCCATGAAGCCTTAATTAAGAGTGGTAAAACATCCCTCCATGCTTCCTAAGGTCATTAAGTATGAATTTGATGTGCCACTATAATACAAAAACTCTGTGCCTATTGCTAATAAATATTACATTCAAGAACAATCTGATGGACCAATTGAAGTTTCCTCTCATTGATACGCCCATGGCAGGATTGGTCCATCATTCGCTCCATCCCAAAGACTCATTTGCACAGCTTAAGGATATGATGGAATGGAAGCTGGACTGAGGGATCAGACATGTCCACAATGCAAGTGCCCTGTCAGTGCATGTGGCAGCTTCTGCTTTTGTATTTGTCAGAGCCTCCCTTCTATGGCTGGAGGACGTCTTAGATGATCCCAGCAGGGCCCTGCCCAGGTTCACAAGTCCCTTCTGAAGATCTTGTGGACTGTAGCTTTTATGACTGATGCTTTGGTAGATGTGGTACATTTCTCTGCTCGAGCCCTGGTGGTAGATGTCTTCATGAGACAGACTTTTTGGCTACATCTTTGGGAGGTGCATTATTACTATTATTATTTATAAGATGTATTAGTCCCTTGTTACCCAAAGGTTTCCAAGTGACTTAGAACACAGTTAACAAACAAAATAAAATAACATATCCTAAAACTAAATAATAAAACAACCACCCACATACAGCCACAGGATGCTTTGGCAGCACATTGATACAAACAGCATCATCTCAGTCTATCAAACACTTGGGGGGAAAAGTCTTTGCCTGGCACCTACTGCCTGGCACCAAAAAGATGTCAGTGAAGGTGCCAGGCAGATCTCACTGGGGAACGTTTTCCACAGATGGGAAGCCACAACTGAAAAGCCCCTCTACCTTGTCACCACCTTCCGAGCCTTTCCAGAGGGGGGACCTAGTGAAGGATCACTGCCTGCTCCAGCCTAGCTATAGAACCTTATGCAGGAGGCAACTCATTGGTGATGCTGCCATGGAGGATGTTTTGGTAGAATCCAAAGACAAAAAGAAGGTGATGCCTTCTTCCAAGAAGAAAGAGGACAAGCACCTGTTTTGTAGATCATGCCATCCCGACCTTTTGAACCAATCCTTTTACCTGTCCAGACCTTCCAGAAGAGGGAGAGATGTTCAGTCTTCTTGCCCTTCCTGGGCCAGACAGCATTTCAACTCCTGGGGACAGCAGCAATACTCAGGCAAGTTTGCTTCAAATACCCAGACCTGGGGCAACAAGCGCCAGTTCTGACGCTACCATCTCTCCTGTTGGAGACCATCTACAATTCTTTTCAGACAGATGGCAGGCTGTCACCTTCTGGGTATTGCAGACACTCAGGCAAGGTCTGCACCTAGAATTCACCCCTCCCCTCCCCACAGGATCCTTCTGTCTCCACTCCCCTCCATCCTGGAAAAGAAAGCCAGGGTTCAGGAGGCCATCCAGTATCTTCTGAAGATTTCCACAACAGAACTGGTCCCCCCAGGGTGTTGTTTTCAGATATCTATTCCATCTTCTACAATGGCCAAGAAGGATGACTCCTTCCAGGCGTTTCTGAACCTGAAACATCTCAGCAGATGCATAAGGTACCAGAAGTTCAGGATGGAAACACTGTTGTCCATTAAGGAAACTCTCACTCAGGGAGACTTTTTATCATTGCCGATCAACCTCAGGGAGGTCTATTTACATGTCCCCATTCACCACTGCCACCAGTGTTACCTCAGGTTGCAGTCAACAGCCTACACTTCCAGTACAGGACTATGCCTTTTGGTCTGGCATTAGCTTCCAGAGTGTTCATAAAGACTGTGGTCGCCTTGGTGGCCTACCTCCAGCTGCAAGGAATTCATATCTACTCCTATCTAGATGATCTCCTGATTCTCTCTCCATCTTTTCTGAAAGCTTCTTTGGAGGCTTTTGGGCCTTGGCTGAGTAGGGTACAGATAGCCCTGTATTGCTATGGGTTGGGTATGACAGTCCAGAGTCCTTCAAAACTATTTGGGGCAGGGCATGGGGGGGTGAGCGACAACATCCAACACTGGGCACCTTTCTTTGGAGTTGTCCTGTCCCATAACCATTGAAATCAGACTCAGACTTGCTAGTATATCTTTCTCCAGTATATTTAATGAAAACCTCCAGTTTAATATGCTTCATGAATCAGCTTACAGTTCACACAAGGTTCTGCATCTCTACAAGGCATAACTAGGCATGACTAGACTACTCACAGCTATGACGTTGTTGCAGCAATTAGACACACACCCTTACAACCCTTAATAGGTTCGGCCAGGCTCTTTCTACTTGCATGAGGAAGGTGTCACAGAATGGGAGTGCGCACACATATGAGCACTCCTTTGAATCTAAGAGGGATGGGAAGATGGCGGCCCGATAGGACAGACGTTGCCTTGTCTTCTCCAGCACTTGCTTCCCTAAAAAGCTGTGTAAACAGCAGCCGGGTCCCTGAATCTTTATTCCTGGCTTACTTCCATCCTCAGCAACACTGATATCAACTCCTTATCATCTGAGCGACCTTGAGAGTGAAGTGAGAGTGGATTTATTTGATGTCTCCCTGCTAGACAGCGGCGTCATTTGAGCTGAGCAGCCAGAGTGCCTGTGGAGTTTGTTAATACACACCGTCCAACGCTTAAGTAATCAAACTTTTCTTCTTTAACCATCTAACTACTTGAACTGACGTTAAAGACGGAGGAAAAGCTGGGGAAACATCCACTCTGAGTTATTCCGTGCTGTGTTTATTCAGGACTGCTACAGTAATTGTAGCTTTAATACTGACCTCTGGCTATCACCTTAAAGAGACAGCACCACAATATGGTTTATACCAGGAACAGCTACAGAAAGCTTGGAATGCCCCTGGAGGGTGAGTCACCTTCTCTTGTAAAACCGGCAAAACAGTCAAAACAGTCAACTATTACCCACTTTTTCCCGCCTTATGAAAAGGCAGTGAATTCAGCTCCACCAAAGAGAGGAGAAAGGACTAGCGCAAAGGTGCAACCGGGGCCTCAGGAGTTTGACCTTTCCACTTCCAGCCATGACAGTGCTCCCCTGGACTGGTCACTGGACTTGAAGGGAGTTCTTCAACCGGATTTAGCTGATCCCCCCTGTTATAATCTTGCCTCCGAGATAGAGCAGGCTGAGAGTTTGACCAAGAAGCATACACCCAAAGTCTCAACGAATTACTTCACGCCTGGAAGCAGTGAAGAGGATGCAAAAATGTCCAGCCAGCAGATTTCCAACTACCTTTTTCCTTCAAATTTAAAACCAAGTGATGACATACTAATTCACCCAGATGATCAACAATGCATTGATACTAAAACATTGCAAAATTGGCTCCATACACTTTCCAGGGACATAAGAACATAAGAAGAGCCTGCTGGATCAGGCCAGTGGCAAATCTAGTCCAGCATCCTGTTCTCACAGTGGCCAACCAGGTGCCTGGGGGAAGCCCGCAAGTAGGACCCGAGTGCAAGAACACTCTCCCCTCCTGAGGCTTCCGGCAACTGGTTTTCAGAAGCATGCTGCCTCTGACTAGGGTGGCAGAGCACAGCCATCATGGCTAGTAGCCATTGATAGCCCTGTCCTCCATGAATTTGTCTAATCTTCTTTTAAAGCCATCCAAGCTGGTGGCCATTACTGCATCTTGTGGGAGCAAATTCCATAGTTTAACTATGCGCTGAGTAAAGAAGTACTTCCTTTTGTCTGTCCTGAATCTTCCAACATTCAGATTCTTTGAATGTCCACGAGTTCTAGTATTATGAGAGAGGGAGAAGAACTTTTCTCTATCCACTTTCTCAATGCCATGCATAATTTTATACACTTCTATCATGTCTCCTCTTACCCGCCTTTCCTCTAAACTAAAAAGCCCCAAATGCTGCAACCTTTCCTCGTAAGGGAGTCGCTCCATAGCCTGTATAAATTTTTTTTTAACCGAATCAAACCAGAGGGCAGGTTTAAAAAAATTCCCTTCTCTGAACGATTCTGTCCTTGTGATAATGGAGCCATTGAGACTGTTGATCATGTTCTCTTAGATTGCAGGTTCTATGATGACCTTCGACGGCATTTTATTTTGCCTCTTTTACAGAAACTTCAATGCAGTGATTCATCCCTGTATGTCCAGTATTTATTTGCTGATAAAGACTCTTTTATTACGTGTAAGGTGGCAAACTTTTTTGCAGCAGCGATTGTAATCCGTAGGAAACTGTTGATCCCAAAATCTTGAATTTTATATACTCTAAATTATTCGACCCAATTTCCCCTTTGTATTGTTTTTACTTTTAAAAGTGTATATTTGTACTTTGTGAAATTTCTTGGCTGGTCTATGACCATGATAATAAAATTCATTCATTCACCTCCAAGAGGAGCAAAAATATTAAAAACTTTAAGTTTCATTGAGGTCGAAAAATGAATTTTACAAAAAATTTCAAGCTTCTAGACTCAATACTTAAATTAAGGAGCAATCATGAGCTTAAGGTTATAAGACAGGAGGATCCTTCAAAGAATGCCAAAGCTAATTCTGAGAGCTCTGCTATAATAGCGACTCCCCCGTCAGTGTTTCTCCCTCCTAACAATCTACCACAACTTTGCTCCCCTGAACCGCAGGATTCACGCTCTTTAGCACCCCGGGTCTCTCTGCAGAATCTGACAAAGGAGATTAGATGGAAGTGAGAAAGTGGGGGCCAGCTGAGCCTGCCATCTGTTGTCTGGGACAATGCATGTGGTTGCACATCATTGAGATCCTCCTTCTCTGGAGGAGATATGTACGGCGGCAGCATCCTGGGAGGAGAGGGGGTGGAGGGGAGGAGAAACTCCTGATCAGCTGGTGTTCTGTGTGTTCCAACTGGAGCTAAGGGGGAGGAACTGTCACTGTCAAAAGCACTGAATCCTAGTGCCTCAGTATTTCTGATTGTAAGTTGCTTGGACCCTCCTCCAGTTCCCAGTCTGTATCTTCGTCTTCTTCTTCTTCTTCATCACTCCTGGATGATGTAGGGCTCATGAGAGGAGGGAAGAGGCTGTGGAGGGAGAAGAGCTCTCTAACTGATATTGACCTCTAATGTGGCTCTTTGTCAGTCCGCTCCAACAATGTCCTCCCTTCAAAGTTGGTGCATGAAGGAAGAGGCCAGTATTGGGCAGGCCTAGGCATAAGACCTGGCTTTGACTCTGCTGTGCTTGGGCTCTCACAGGATCACCCGAGATTGCTACTGATTCCGCAACAACAAGCAGTGGCAGGAGGAGGACTCTCCCTCCCATTGCTTGGGATGCTGTGAGCTGGCCCACAAATGTATCCTGTGCTGGGCGCAAAGCAGTCTCCTCCTTCCTCCCTCCCAACTATATTTTTAATTTTTAAAACCCTTAGCCTCACCCCCTGAATAACTTCAGGGATGGATCGGGGACAGGGTGGGTGGTCCCATCTTCAGGACTGGGCGGATTGGTCCTCTTTGGGACCCACAGATCGAGGCCACAGAATGGATGAGGAGGGCTGTGCACAGCCCTAGCATACACCTGTCTGAATTTAACCCCCAGCAAGGATCATGGCGCACTCCACCAGGGCAGCAGCTGCCACTTCAGCTGCTTTCTCTCTCAATGCACCTCTTCAAGAGGTATGTAGAGCAAGCCATGTGGGCTAGCCCTAACACATTCATCAAACATTACAAGATAGAAGTTTATGCCTCTACCGAGGCAGTCTTTGGGAGACAGGTCTTACACCATGTTCTCCCAAGCCAGTAGGCATCCAAAATTTCTTTTACTTTCCCACCCAATATGGGTCAGCTTGTGTATGTCCCACCTGAGATCATCTTACATGCACAGGAGAAGAGATCTTTGGTCTTACCATGAAACTGTCTCCCATGTGCATTTTAAGATAATCTCAGGGCTTCTCCCTGTGTACTCTGGGGCGTCCTGCTGTTCTGTCTCCTATTTTTAGCTACTTTACTTCTACCTGGTGCACAGCAGAAAGTGCATTTCCCCCCCCATGTCCTGTATATTATCATTGTTCCTATTCGTATTGTCTATGTTTGGTATAGTTTGTCATGAAAGAACTGTTCTCTGAATCTAAGGGGAAACTAGAAGACTCTGCAAAGTTGAACAGCAGTATTCTGCCTTTGGCCACAAAGTGGAGCTCAAGTCCCACCTGAGATAATCTTTACATATATGTAGAAGACGGTTTCATGGTAAGACCTGCTGGGAGGAAGGGCGGGATACAAATTAAATAATAAATAAATAAATAAATAAGACCAAAGGTCACTTTTAGTGTATTGCAGTTTCAACTCTTTATTTTTCCTACCCTGATTAAAGTATGCAGTAGCTGTTTAATAATATAACAGTAAATATTAACAAATAGGGTCCCCCAGAAGAGTTTGAGTACAGGGATTCATAGACCAGTGGTTCCCAACTTGGCGGCTGTGAACAGTAAATAAATGAATTATTTATTAATTTTTTAAAACAAGTCTTCACTACCTAGATGCTGTCTGCTCCCCAGTGCCACTGCAGATTACATCTCCCCATTGCTCCAAGTGAGAGGGGAGGACTTTGTTGAAGAGCTAGGGCATCTTTTAGGCACGCCAAGGGCAGACATCTGCCCGTACCACACATGGCAGATGCCAAAGCAGGCTGAAGGAAGTGCTACCAGGAATAAGAGATTACTATCCCAGCTCCCAGCTCCTCGCACTGCCACTGTGGATGACCCCTTTACTCAGAATTCTGAGAAGAGGGCTTTACTTGAAGCAAAAGAAGCAAGGCTGCAAGGAAAGGCTGATTTTTCCCTTTGTTCCTGACAACCAGCCTGCCTACCTTTCTTGACTCCTGCTTCGCTGCCACCTCTTTTAAAAAATTATTCTTATTTGTGAGGCTGCCCAGATCTCACCTTCGGCCCAGACGGAGCCAAAGAGTAGTGAGGAAGCTCAGGACTTGCTCGCACCCCATCTCTGAGGCTAAGTTTGTGTGCCAGTGCCCCCCTTTCTTCCACTACATTCTGTCCCCCCAATCTGACTCTCCCAGATGCTGTAGCAGTTGAGGGTTTCCCCCCTCCCATGTGCCCAAATGCATGCACACCTACAGATACTTGCAGGAGGAGCAGGTGTGTTTGTGTGTGTGCGCGCGCTCATCTGTCTTCTGCTGCACTCTCATTCCCCAAGTACATGCTATCAGTTATGATGATCATCCCAAGGCCTAAAAGCACTAATCCCCCACCTCAACCTATCCTCCCTTTTGTCTTCACAATCTAGCATCCTCACCACTATCATATTGATGCTTCTTGATGATGATGATGATTTTAAAAAAGCTCAGCAGGTTGGCTGAAGCTGGGGACCATATACTGCAGCTGAAATGTATTTATTTATTATTGCATTTATATCACACTTTTCCTCCAAGTTACTCAAGGTGGTGCACATGGTTCCCCACCCCCTTCCATTTTATCCTTACACCAACCCTGTGAGATAGGTCAGGCAGAGGGACTGTGTCTGGCCCAAGGTCACTCGGTGGGCTTCTTGGCTGGGTGGGGATTTGAACCTGGATCTTAGTCCAACACTGTGTTGGGGGACAGGACTGTACATCTTCAGACTGACGGGGGAGGGGGATCCCAATTTGATTGGACCTTTGCATTAAGAAAAGAAAGCAACACCTCCCTGTCTGCAGGCAGCTTTTTATGGAACGGGAGATTTGGAGATGTGATTTTGCCACACACCATTTTTTCAATTAGCAGAGGCTAAAATTACAGTTAGCCGGAAGGGGGGTGTCACAAAAATTTTTGAGCTTACAGAGGAGGTCCCATACTCATAAAGGTTGGGGACCACTCGTAAATCCGTACTTTAGTGTAAGGGAAGTTTTGTTGAAATAAATTGTCATTTAGATAGGACTGTTGTCTTAGCAAATTGCTATGCCAAATGTTACTTGAATTAGCGGAAATAGGCTGACCTTCTTGGGTATATGAAGCAACAAAAAAGTTTCTTCAGGTATATGCATAGTAAAAGAGAGAGAAAAGAAATGGTGGTTCAGCTACTTGATGAGGATGGCAAAATAATAACAGATGACAAAGAAAATGCAGAAGGGCTCAATTCCTACCTTAGCTCAGTCTTCTTCCAAAAGAGGATATATGACCCTCCTGGCAAACTTGAAGTGCAAGTTGAAGGGTCAGGAGTGCAGCTTGAGATTGATAGACAAGTGGTCAAGGAATACCTAATTACTTTGAATGAGTTCAAATTTTCAGGGCCCAATGAATTGCATCTGAGAGTAATGAAGAAATTGGCTGAAGAACTCTCAGAACCACTGCCTATTATCTTTGTGAAATCATGGAGGATGGGTGATGTGCCAGATAACTGGAGGAGAATTAGTGTTGTCCCCATCTTCAAAACGGAAAAAAGGAGGAACCTGGGAGCTACAGACCATTCAGTCTGACATCAATTCCTGGGGAAATTCTGGAGCAGATTGTAAAGCGGTCAGTCTGTAAGCCCCTTGAAAACAATGCAGTGATTATTAGAAGCCAACATGGATTTATCAAGAACAAATCCCGTCGGACTTATCTTTTCTCATGTTTTGATCGGGTAACCTCCCTGGTAGATTGTGGGAATGCTGTGGACATAATATAGCTCGACTTTAGCAAAGCTTTTGACGAAGTGCCCCATGATATTCTGATAAGTAAGCTAGCTAAATGTAGGCTGGATGGAACAACTATCAGGTAGATCCACAGTTGGCTACAGAATCGTACTCAAAGAGTGTTTGTCAGTGGTTCCTTCTCAAACTGGGGGGAGGTAACAAGTGAGATACCTCAGTGCTCAGTCCTGGGCCCAGTGCTCTTCAACATTTTTATTAATGACTTGGATAAGGAGGTGCATGGAATGCTTATCAGATTTGCAGATGATACAAAATTGGGAGGGATAACATGAGGCCAGCTCCTTGCTGAAGCTAAGCAGGGTCAGGTCTGGTCAGGATCATTGGGCTGAAAATACCAGAATGAAACTTAGCAGGATAAATGCAAAGTTCTACGCCATGGAAAAAGAAACCAAATGCACAGCTATAAGATGGGGGATGCTTGGCTCAGCAATGCTACATGCGAGAAGGATCTTGGAATTGTTAATGACAAGCTCAATATGAGCCAATAGTGCAATGGGCTCTACTGGGAGGAAGGGTGGGATATAAATCAAATAATTAATAAAATAAAATAAATGTGACTGCACAAAATGCAAATGCTGTTTTAGGCTGCGTTAACAGAAGTATAGTTTCCAAATCATGTGAAGTATTAGTTCCCCTCTATTCAGCCCTGGTTAGGCCTCATCTTGAGTACTACATCCAGTTCTGGACACCACAATTTCAGAAGGATGCAGACAAACTGGAACATGTTCAAAGGAGGGCAACAAGGATGAACAGGGAACTGGAAACAAAGCCCTATGAGTAGAGACTGAAAGAACCGGGCATGTTTAGCCTGGAGAAGAGAAGGCTGAGGGGAGATATGATAGTACACTTCAAGTACTTGAAAGGTTAGAATACCTGTTAGAATGGCACAACAATGGAACCAATTACTTAGGGAAGTGGTGGGCTCTCCAACACTGGAGGCATTGAAAAGGCAGCTGAACAGCTATCTGAACAGCAGTTGGATTCCTGCATTGAGCAGTAGGTTGGACTCCCAGGCCCCTTCCAATGCTATGATTCTATGATTCTATGATTATCTGTTGGAAGAGTCATATTTATAGTGTCATTTATTTATATTTGCATGATTTCAATAATCCCTTTGATGAAAATATGTTAATGGATTCTAACTTATGCATAGATTCATGTTATTCCTTATTGACAGCTGCTATTTTAATAGTATCCATTAACTCATCAACATTCCAGGGAAAAATTCTTGTTGGGACAAGGAATGGTGAAATAATAGAAGTTGGAGAAAAAAATGCAGTGTGCAACATTCTCATTAATGGTCATATGGATGGGCCTATCTGGGGACTGGCAACACACCCTTCTCATGATATTTTCCTTTCTGCTGCAGAAGATGGGACAGTCAGACTCTGGGATATTGCTGATAAAGTAGGTATAAAATGACATTAAGAAGGTATAATAATTTAGCAAAATGTTGCATTAAGAATAAATCTGTTGAGAAAACTTATGCATCTTTTTCTTTAAAAGTATTCCCAGGAACTAAGTAAGTGTAAGAGCTAAAGATAAATCATGACTTAACCTTGATTCACTATATTTACTGTACATAAATAGAAACTTCTAATCATTTTTCCCTTTTAACAAAAAAATTCACAGAAGATGGTGAACAAAGTCAATTTGGGCCATGCAGCACAAACTGTGTCTTATAGCCCAGAGGGTGACATGGTGGCTATTGGCATGAAAAATGGAGAATTCATTATCTTGTTAGTGAACTCTCTGAAAATATGGGGGAAGAAAAGGGACAGAAGATCAGCCATTCAAGACATCAGGTGAGAAACACGTGTCCCTTGCCTGCATGGGACCTTCTATGGTTCTTTGTTCCCTAAAAGTGAACTCCACATCTTGCTGGATATGATGGATGTGCATGCCTGAGAATACTGCTTTAAGAACATAAGAGTAACCCTGCTAAATCAGACCAAGGCCCATCTGTTTCAGCGTTCTGTTCCCACAATGGGCAACCAGATGCTCTCTCCCGTGACATTTCCCAGCATGCTGCCTCTGATACTGGATGTAGTACACAGCTAGTGATAGTCTTATCCTCCATTAATTTGTCTAATCTCCAAACTGGTGGCCATCACTACGGGTATTAGCTCCACCTATCGTGCGAAGGCAAGAATGTTTTTGAAGTCAAGACTAGGGGCGTCATGCCCCTCCCACTCTCCAGTTCATTCTTGCCTTCGTACGAACAAGATTGGAATTATAGCGTAGCATTTAGCTAAGTCTCTCGTATTTGTTTGTTTATTTGTCTTCAAGTCCTTCCTTCCTCTGTTTTGTGTTTAACTTCCATTTAAGTTTGAGGGTCCCCACAGAGACCGCGGCTGCAGCTCTCTTCGTTTTTTCGCCAATTCTGAGCTATTCATTTCGGTTTATTTTCCTTCCTTGTCTGGGGGCTCCCTCAGAGACCGCGGCTGCGGTTCTCTTCGTTTTTGGCCGCTTTTGAGCTTTCCCCCCCTGGCTCTGTTGCATCCATCGGGAGCTCGTGGATCTATTTTTTCCTGTGCCGGGCTGTCTTAAGTAGCGCTCTAAGGAGCTCTTGGAGAGACCGCGGCTGCGGTTCTCTCCCAGGCGGGAGCTTGCGGCTGCGGCTCCCTGCCCTTTCTTTCCGTCACCCAACTTTAGCCGGCCGGGGTACTGCCTCTCCGGAGCCTGTGGACTTGGCTCTCTCTCTCCCGCTCTCTCCGTAGCTTTAATTTTCGCCGCGGAGAGGTCTGCACTCGGCGGCGACGGAGGCTTGTCTCCTGCTGCCTCTTCCGACACAGGCTTTTCTCGGCACTCTCTGTCTTGGGGTTTTTAGAGCCGCGAGTGCGGCTATCGGCCCCGCGGCTCCTCCTGCGAGACTGTGCTGGGCAGCCCTTCCCCCAGTTCGTTACCAGGCGGCCGCCATTGCTTCTCCTCCCTCCGCCATTTTTGGATCATTTTTTTCCCCGCTCTTTTTTCCGGGCGCCATTTTGGTTGGATTCAAATTTCCCACCTTTTTTGTTACCCCTTTACTAACCAACGGATACCTTCCCTGCACGCTATCTGTATGTGTGTTGTATGTGGGCAGTAGACAGACTCACACAAGTCTTACTTACACACAGGAGCTTTAATTCAGTGGCCGACTCACACAAATCTACTGCGACTGTATCAGCAAGGCTGGAGCTTTAATTTCAGTGGCTGACTCACATAATTCTACTGTGACTGTATTATCAAGGCTGGAGATTTATTTTCAGTGGCTCCCTTGTACTAAATCAAGGCTGGAGATTTAATTTCAGTGGCTGCCTTATACTAAATCCGAATTATATTCTGTACATCCCGCCCCCTCTGTGGCCGTGTACCACGCCTAAATCCAGCCTACAGCACTAATCTGAACTATATTTTGTACATCCTGCCCCCCTGTGGCCGTGTACCAAGCCTAAAATACAGCCTATATTATACAGCCTATATTATACTAACGCTGATACCACAGTGCATCCTGCCCCCTCTGTGGCCGTGCACTTAGCCATCTGCCAGTGTATCCTACCCCCTCTGTGGTCGTACACTGTGCCAGTTCGGGTCTTTACATCCTGCCCCCTCTGTGGCCGTGTACTGCACCCAAGTTAATATAAGGTGGCAGAACAGCCAGGCATGTCGCAATCAGCCAATATGATGCCAGATCAGCCAGGCATGCCACAAACAGCCAAGCCACAACATTCTAAGGCGACTAAAACTAAGCATGTTAAAGCACTGGCTAAGACAAAACACCTTTCCAGCCATAGCAAACCAAAGCGGCCGCGCTATGACTCTGTGCCACCCGCAGCAACTCAGGCACACATGAGCGATATATTTCATTCCCCTGCTGCTTCCTCTGACGAGGAAGATTTTGCTGGCTTTCCCACTCGGCTTTCGCCTAACCAGCCTCCCTCCGTTTTACCGCCCCAAACATCTGTTCCAATAGCCACTCAGGCACAAACATCTGCCACAACTGGGCTACAGCTGTCCCCTGATTTCCTCTCCCAACTTCAAGCCATGCTGACATTTTTCACCCAAATGCAGTCACCACCACAAGTCCCTGCCATACCTCAACTCAACATGGATCAACGTGCGTGTCATGAGGCTCACCCTTCCTGTTCACCAAATTCCTTTGATGTAGCCAGAGGCAGATGTATTGACGAAGCCTCGTATGCGGAGGAGTCAACCTTCACTGACCACGTTGAAGGAGATGACGACTGGAGCGACTATTCAGATCATGAGGAGGATACATTGTATCGCTTGTTTAATGCCTCAGACTGTCAGCCCCTGGCACGCAGAGTAGTTAATACCCTTGGTCTCCAGACTGCGCCTTCAACTTCTTCCACCCCAACTATAAAAGGGGCTAAGGTCCTCAAATCCCCTGCACCTACTGAACACTACATCCCGGTGCCGGATCCAATTGCCAAATTGGCCTCTGAAGAATGGGCTCACCCATTCCAATCTCGCCGCTTCAAGAACTTGGCTGACAGGTTTTACGCCCTAGCTCCGAACTTTGCCACCAAGTTAGACGTCCCTGGCATAGATGAACCAATCGCTCATCTCATTTCACATTCTCTTTTGCCCAGGGAAGGGAAATCCCAACTAAAGGACACTACTGAGCGACGTATGGACTTCGCCCTCCGCAAAAATCACGAGGCCACTGCCCTATCCATGCGTGCCTCGGCTTCTGCCTCCATTTTCTCCAGAGCAGCTGTGATGTGGCTGGATGATCTTCTAGAGGACACTAACCCTGATCCTGTTGCTCTCAGAAGGTCTCTGATAAAGTTATGTAAGACAGCAGCTTTTGTGGCCGATGCCACCTTGGATGCCACTCAATTGGGGTCGCGAGCCACGACGGCTCAGATAGTCGCTCGACAGACCCTCTGGCTTCACCATTGGCAGGCTGATTCAGCGGCCAGAATGAATCTGTCCAGGGCTCCTTACTCCGGATCTTTACTCTTCGGCAAGGAAGCTCTAAAGGCAGTGCTGGTTGATCCCAAAGATGCCCACAAACCTGTTCTGGCCACTGTCAAGAACATCGACCACATGCCTTTCAGGCGATTTCCTCCCGTTCTAACCAGCCCTTTCGAGGAACACGGCCAGTAGGATGAGGCCGCGACTTCAGATCGTACGACCCCAATTCATTCAGGGGCTCCTGGAGCCGACGCTTCCAGGGCAGAGGTCAGTACCAAGGGCGCAGGGGCAACTTATCGTCCTCATATAGGGGAGGTCCTCGCCAACGCAAGCAGTATTAATACACTTCCCATAGGTGGCAGATTACTTCATTTTGGAGACCGTTGGTTGCGCCTCACTACGGTCTCCTGGATCAGGAACCTTTTCAGTTATGGCTATGCCATAGAGTTTTGGGCAACCCCATCAGACAGATTCCATCCGTCCCCTTGCCCAAGGGCACCAGCCAGGCACAGAATCATGCAGACAGCTATACACCACCTCTTGGACATAACGGCAATAGAGCCAGTCCCCACAACTGAGAGGTCGGAAGGGGTGCACTCCCTCCTATTTGCTGTACCAAAACGAGATTTATCATGGAGGGCGGTATTGGACCTCAAGTTTGTCAACCGCTTTGTAACATATTGCAGGTTCAAAATGGAATCACTCCACTCCATTACGGAGAGTTTACATGAAGGAGACTTCCTGGCTTCTATTGACCTTAAGGAAGAGTATCTCCATGTGCCCATTTGCTTAGCCCACAGAAAGTTTCTTCGGTTTGCTTTTGGCCACCAGCACTTTCAATATAGAGCGATGCCATTTGGCCTCTCCTCTCCTCCAAGAGTGTTTACCAAAGTGCTACTCATCTTAGTGGCTTATCTACGTACCCAGGGGGTTCATCTCTACCCATATCTGGATGATCTGCTAATACGGGCCAAGTCTGAGGAGCTGGCTCATCATCATTTAACGATCACCCTCAATGTTTTGCAGGCCTACGGTTGGCTTGTCAACTTCGACAAAAGCCACCTTCAACCAACCCAATGCCTACTACATCTAGGGGCAATGTTGGACACCCTCCAGGCAATGGTATTCCTGGCTCCAGATCGCATCACTGCCATCACGAGCATCGCAAGGTCCCTCATGCAACAAACATCCGCAGACGTCATGCTTCTCGCCGGGGCTCTCGGAATGTTCATCTCTACAATCCACATTGTGCCATGGGCTCGAGCCCACACTCGGCACCTTCAATGGACTCTGCTGCCCTTTCAACAGGACATTGCCAGCTCCAACCATCGCAAAGTTCATCTGAGCCCCGCACTGCGCCTCTCCTTCCGCTGGTGGACCAAGGTTCAACACCTCTCCAAGGGCACGTCGTTCAGAGAACCCCGCAGAACCGTTGTAACCACAGATGCCAGCCTCATAGGTTGGGGAGCCCATTGCAACTCCCAGTACATCCAGGGGGTTTGGTCCACCGCAGAACAATCTCAAAGCATCAACTGGCTGGAGTTAAAGGCTGTCCATTTAGCTCTGCGTCATTTTCAGTCTCTGTTCCCTTTGGACCATGTGCTCATTCAAACAGACAACACGTGTGTAAAATCACATTTGAACAGACAAGGGGGCACCAGGTCTCGTCCTCTGCAGGACTTAGCTTCCCTCATCTTTGTCTGGGCAGAACAACATCTACAATCCCTGAAAGCAGAACATCTCAGAGGGATTTGGAATGTGACAGCAGACTGGCTCAGCAGACAACAGGTTTTTCCAGGAGAATGGAAACTTCATCCAGCCATTTTCCATCGTCTCCAGTGTCGGTTTGGCGTCCTCTCAGTCGACCTGTTCGCTTCCACTCGCAATTGCCAGCTTCCCAGGTACTTTGCCCGATACCTGGACTCAACAGCGGAAGCAGTGGATGCTCTGACAACACCATGGCCAGACAGTCTCTTGTACGCCTTTCCTCCCATACCATTGTTAGCCAAAACCTTGAGGAAGGCACGAACCGAGAGGGCACAGCTGGTTCTGATAGCACCATTTTGGCCACGCCGACCGTGGTTCTCAGATCTTCTGGCAATGTCAATGATGGATCCTTGGACACTTCCAGTCAGGCCAGACCTTCTATCCCAGGGTCCAGTATGGCACCAGGACCCTACTTGGCTCAATCTAACAGTGTGGCGTTTGAACAGGGACATTTGAGGTCAGCTGGACTGTCTGACGCTGTGATTGATATTATCTTATCCTCGAGAAGACCATCTACCACTCGTATTTATCAACATACTTGGGTGGCTTTCTCCAAGTGGTGCCAGTCCCACCACCACGATCCATCTCAGGCCACTATGCATCAGGTGCTGCAATATCTCCATAGCGGATTTATGATGGGACTTCGACCCAACACTCTACGTCGACATGCGTCCACTCTGTCGTCCATTCTCTCAGTGTCCTCTCCTGGAGCTCATATTTCCTCACATCCGTTCATCAAACTTTTTTGAGGGGAGTCGCCCTACGTTCTCCGGCTGTTGTCCATAGGTTTACCTCATGGAGTTTGCTGAAAGTTTTGCAGGCTTTACAACGCCCTCCGTTTGAACCCATCAGGACTGTGCCCCTACGTATGCTGTCCTTCAAGGTCGTGTTCCTGATCGCAATCACATCTGCCAGACGCGTTTCGGAGTTGGGCGCATTGTCTTCTGCTCGACACCTCTGCGCCTTCCATAAGGATTCTGTTGTGCTGAAAACTGATCCTTCCTTCCGTCCCAAGGTCGATTCAGTTTTTCATTGCAACCAGGACATTGTTTTGCCTTCCTTTTGCCCGAATCCTACCCATCCTCTCGAGAAGGCTTGGCATTCGTTAGATGTCCGGAGGGCTCTCAAGACCTACCTGTCTAGGACCAAAGAGATTCGACGAACGGAGTCTCTGTTTGTATCCTTTCATCCAAGGTCTATGGGGCATAAAGTATCCAATCCTACCTTATCATGCTGGTTAAGGGCATGTATTACTTTAGCATATGAGTCTCTGAAGCTGTCAGTTCCAGCTAGTATAACGGCTCATTCTACCAGGTCAGCTGCCACTTCGGCTGCTTTTGCCACTAACGCTCCTGTTGCCGATATTTGTAGGGCTGCAGTCTGGTCTACCCCACACTCGTTTATAAGGCATTATAAAATTGATCGTTATGCCTCTGCTGACGCCTCTTTCGGCAGACGAGTGTTGCAACAGGTTCTTAATAAGGATTAACACGTGGGTGGTCCCTCCCTGTATGGGCTGCTTTGGTAAAACCCGTAGTGATGGCCCACCTCCTATGGAAAATGTACCATTGGTCTCACCTGAAAGGTGATTTTCATAGGAGTGGGCCATCACAGCCCTCCCAGTTGGAGGATGACTAGATATTTTCTAATGGGTTACATATTTTCTAATCGGTTACATATTATTGTTACGCTATTATATTTAAATGTAAGAGTGAAGTCAAGACTTTAGTTCTGTTATATTGTTATGTTAGAATCATGTTATTATGCATGTGACTATTGTGTTATTTTCCTGGCGGGCCTGTTGGCCTTGTTCTTGTATTTTTAGATATTTCTTTTTAGACTCACCACGAATGAACTGGAGAGTGGGAGGGGCCTGACGCCCCTAGTCTTGACTTCAAAAACATTCTTGCCTTCGCACAATAGGTGGAGCTAATACCCGTAGTGATGGCCCACTCCTATGAAAATCACCTTTCAGGTGAGACCAATGGTACAATCTCCAAACTGGTGGCCATCACAACATTTCGTCATAGTGAATTTCATAGGTTAACTGCACTATAGGCATCCCTTAACAGATGGTCAGTTCTAGTACTACTGTTCACCGTTTTTGAAGGAAACAGAGTGCATTAGGCCTCTTTCGGGGACACAGACAGTATCGGCTGGCAGTGCAGGTGGGGCTGTGTTGATGACCTGGCTACCCAACGGCATGCATTACTCCGGGTTACTGAGAGGGAGAGGGGCAAGGCAGTTGGGAGCTAGGTGCAGTCGCGAAGCCAATCCGATCTTCCTGCTGCTGCAGTTGGTTACTCAGAAGTAAGTCTCAGTGTGTTTAATGTGGCTTACTCCCAGAGAAATGTACATGGGATTGCAGATAGGAATTTTTTAATATATATTTAGATATCCTATCCTTGTATTCTTTGCCCCATTTTATGCCACAATCATCTTATAAAATATGTGGCATAAAAGACTGAAGTGAAAAACTAATTTTCTGAGACTTTCTGTCCATTGTAACCAGCAAGAACTCATTTAAACCTGTATATCTACTTAGGTTCAGCCCAGATTCTCATTACTTAGCAGTGGGTTCCATTGAAAATGCAGTGGATTTTTATGATCTGACATTGGGGCCTACCCTTAACCGAGCTAGTTACTGCAAAGACATTCCTTGCTTTGTAATTCAAATGGACTTCTCAGCAGATAGCTGTTATCTTCAGGTAAATATAATTGGGAGTTTGGGGGAGTTTTTGCTTTTTTTAATTTACACTTGCATCATAAACGTTTCCAAGATTTTAGTTCATTAATTATAATAGACATGTAAGTAGAAAGATTTTAGGTCCAGGATTTTGTGGTGGTGGTTGTTATGTGCCTTCAAGTCGATTACGACTTATGATGACCCTATGAATCAGTGACTTCCAATAGCATCTGTCATGAACCACCCTGTTCAGATGTTGTAAGTTCAAATCTGTGGCTTCATTTATGGAATCAATCCATCTCTTGTTTGGCTTTCCTCTTTTTCTACTCCCTGCTGTTTTTCCCAGCATTATTGTCTTTTCTAGTGAATCATGTCTTCTCATGATGTGTCCAAAGTATGATAACCTCAGTTTCATCATTTTAGCTTCTAGTGAGAGTTCTGGTTTAATTTGTTCTAACACCCAATTATTTGTTTTTTTCGCAGTCCATGGTATGCGCAAAGCTCTCCTCCAACACCACATTTCAAATGAGTTAATTTTTCTCTTATCCACTTTTTTCACTGTCCAACTTTCACATCCATACATAGAGATCGGGAATACCATGGTCTGAATGATCCTGACTTTAGTGTGCAGTGATACATCATTGCATTTGAGGACCTTTTCTAGTTCTCTCATAGCTGCCCTCCCCATTCCTAGCCTTCTTCTGATTTTTTGACTATTGTCTCCATTTTGGTTAGTGACTGTGCCAAGGTATTGATAATCCTTGACAAGTTCAATGTCCTCATTGTCAACTTAAAAGTTACATTTACTAATAGGCAAAAAACCTTGCGGTTTAAGAATGTACCTATAGCCAACAGATATTTCTATCATACTTTAAAAAGTAAGGAAATTGGGCAGCTATAGTAAATGCACCAGGGGAGCAGGAGACCTGACCTCCTCTCTGAGATATTGGACTGCCCTACAAATTGGTCAAAATGCAAACACAATTTGGGTTGGTCTTTGACAGTCCAATTCATTTGCTATGTAGCTTGGAAGAATTTGGTAACGTGCCTCTGAGCATATGGTGAGTGGTGGCAACACCTGCAATCAGCCCAAATAATAGAAAGAAGACATGTGCTGTGCTGATCTTGTTTTAGCAGGGAGGAAGCAACATTATTAAGACAGTTGATATAGTTCAGATGGCCACTTTAAATATGTCTGATTTACTTTGCAATTTTAGTGAAGTTTCCTATAGGAAATCATTTTCTTTTGTTTCTATTTCTGTGAATATGTGAAGTACAGCAACACTTTGCAAGATTTACACTAAAAAAACCTCCAAAATTAATTGTGGGATAATGGCACTGACTGTTCTACAGAATAGTCTCCAGTGGACCTCAGGAGTGTCTCAATTTGCACAAGATAAAACAGTGGTAGGTGAAATATATTCTAGCAAAATTCTAGGTGTGCTCTATGTTTTTAATTGACCGTGGCCACCTTGCCTTAAATGAAGTGGTTTAAACATAGCAGGCTGAAAACATGCATCCTCTTTTTTCCAACAGCTAGTTATTGTTGAAGTAGCAACAAATTGTAATCAGTCTGATTTTACATCAAACTGCAGTTTCAGATTCAACTGCTAATGCACCCAAAATAGAAATAGAACATAACCTCCAATTTGAAACACAAAAGGCTGTCTTCATCATCATATGACATTGACCAATAAAAAGGCGTTGAAATTAATAAAAAAAAATTTGACACAGATTTCTAGGATGAATAATGAGGGAAATAAATTTTCTAGATCAGATTCTCTGTAGAAACAATAGTAACACAGGAAAGAAGCAAAGTAAGAAGAACACCAACAAACATACAAAAATATAATTCTCCATCTTTGGAGATGGCAGGTGTTGGCCACTGGAGCTCTTTCAGTTTCAATAGGAGTCTCCTCTCAGCACCCTTCACAAACTACACTTCTCAGGATTCTTTGGGGGAAGCCATGACTGTCTCAAGTGAAATCAAAGTCTGGTGCGGGTGTGGCCCCTGATTAGGCAAGCCCAGTGGCTTTTAGAATACTGACAGTTGGTTCTTACTGAGCATGCCCAACATTATCATTCAGTTCAATGCAAAATTTATTAAATTAATTAAAAATCAGCAAGGTATTTTTTTTTAACTTTTCAACTGCTGAAGATGAAGGTCAGAGTATGGGGCAAAGTCAGTTATAGGATTGCAGGTACTCTGTGAACATGGCTGATTTTTAATGAATTTCAACAGATTATGAGAACTCTGACAGAAAAAGGTCCAAGAGGCCTCGGGTTTTTTTCTTCCTTTGTAGACTTTGAACTCTCGATTCTCTTTGACTGTTTTGTGTATCACCATGAAAATTTAGAGTGTTGTTAAGCAAGCATTTCTGAGTTCAGGACTATACGTTTTGTAAGGTTTTGTTTTGAAATGAGGTTATGGGAAGCATCAGAGGTGATTTGTTTTATCTGTTACACAAGTCTGGCTCAAACATAACAAGGAGCACATTGGGAAGGTGCAAGGCTACCAGTGTGCTTGCAACATTATTTTTATTTATTTTATTATTTGATTTATATCCCACCCTTCCAGCAGGAGCCCAGGGTGGCAAACAGAAGCACTAAAAACACATCAAAACACCATTAAAACAGACCCTAAAATGCACCAAAACAAAACAACTTTAGAAACAGTTTTTTAAAAAACCTTTTAAAACATCTTTTAAAAAAGATTAAAAAACATACTGTTTTAAAAAAACGTATTAAAAAGCAATTCCAACACAAATGCAGACTGGGATAGGTCTCAACTTAAAAGGCTTGTTGAAAGAGGAAAGTCTTCAAAAAGCGCTGAAGAAATAACGGAGATGATGGCTCCCTAATATTTCAGGGGAGGGAATTCCACAGAGTAGGTGCCGCCACACTAAAGGTCCGTTTCCTTTAACATGGAAGCATTTAAGCAAAGCTTGCATTTGTGAGAACCAGTGCCTCCATGTGAGAATGTCTACTTGATCACCAGGATCTGTGTAACTTGTGGGCCCTTTTCAAGCCATTCCAATGATGCGAATGAGCAAGAACACTCTGTGTGAAGGTGCTGGTTGTCATAAATGGCATCACTGCAAGCCTGATGTCAGCCCCAAGGTATTCACCTAGAATGCACAATTATGCCTGAACCACCTTACATTTTTAGTGTTTGTTGTGTTTTGTTGTTGTTTGTATTGTGTTATAGAAATGTGCTACTTTTATATTCAAAGAATATTCTAATAACAAACAGTTTTGCTGTTGGTTTTGAAAATAATCTTGATTAGTATGTCCTGATATGTTGACAGATTTGCTGCTTAGCAGAAATGTATAACAAAACAAAAATCAGAATACCTGCAATTTAAACTTGTATTTTAATTTGCAAAGGTCTCTACTGGGTCTTACAAAAGGCAAGTTTATGAAGTGCCTTCAGGAAAACAGCTCCTGGATCAAACTGTGATTGATAGAATAACATGGGCCACTTGGACCAGGTAAATCCACACATTATTTTAGCATTCTTAATATACGGCACATCATTTCTCACCTGAAAACAAACTTAAATGTATACAATTCCCACTGTTCACACTTTTTCATTCTCTGTGGTTTACAAAATTTCCCCAAGTAAAGAAAAAACATTTTGGATCTCCCAAAAGCATCTCTTATTGCTTAAATCTATGACTTTATACTCTGGCACTGGGATGCAAAGGATTTAGAGCTGGTGCTGTGCTCACTGCAGGGGGACAACTTGTGCAAGAACATCTGGAAGGATGTATCAGAAGGGGCAGTATAGGTCCCTCTCCTCCCTGCTTCTCCCCTCTTACCCCCTCCATTGAACATCTCATAAATCTTTGGTCCATTGAAATTACAGTGGTGAGCACAATCCTGTGACATCTAGATTTAACAGGAAAGCCCTTTGATCAGCACGTGGGAAAGCACACAATACAGCTGTCTTGGTTACACTGATGTGGGTAGAGAGGCAAGTCTGTGTCAGATTGCTATTGGTTTAATCAAGGGGTGTGGAAGGTTTTTTAGTCCAAGGGCCACATTCTTTCATGCCAGTGGTGGGTGAGGCCAGATGCAAAAGTGGACAGAGCAATGGATGTAACTCTTTCCTTTTACAAAAGGCTACATTCCAGCCACACAAAAGTCAGAGACTTCTGTACCCACATGCATTGCTGTATCCTCCTTCCAGGCAAGCGAGAGGTATTATCACAGTTCAAGGACACATTCTAACCAGATAAAAAACACTCAACAAGATCTCAGAGCAGGACTGGTGAAGGGTGTGTCTTGAGAGAGGGTGTGTGTCCTGAAGAGTGGACAAGGCCTAGGGAGAGTCCCGTGGGCCTGACAGAAAAGCATTGAGTGCCACATTTGTCCCCTCAACCTGATATTTTCACCCCAGCACCTTGGACACCCGCTGTGACAAGCTTGCAAGATACTTTGAGGATAAAATCACTCATTCACTCTGGCCTTCAGGGCATTATTAGAGCCACTCCTGTGGAGAAATTAGAACACTGGTCAAATTGTATGGGATCAGTCTCAGTTACTGCAGCATGAGCATGTGGAGAATGTGCCTGGAGGGATTCAACTGACTTCTTGTGTATCTGACACATTGCCAATTGTGATTAATTTCATCTAACCAGAGGGGAGTGATTAATACCTCCATGGGGTGATTAATGCCTTAATGGGATAAGGAATGATTCTAGCTGCCTTGGAGGTGGCTGTGCTGTTTCTCCTTAAGAAACCTTCCTGGACCCAGAAGAGTGCAACAATGAGCTGAGTTTTGGCAGCTGGTTAAACATGGTGGAAGCTGTGAAGGGGACTCCTTGAATCCCAAACCTCCTCCCCCCAGGATGACTCAGATAAATTAATGGCAAGAGGAGCCTTGCTCATCTGCCCATCCTCCTGCCCCAACAAATGTGCTTTGCCCCTCATAGTTCTTAGTAAAGTGTGGGAATCCTGCTTTACCCCCCTAGGCTTTCACTCAGTAATGCATCCCCTTCAGTACATTGATGCTGAATTATGAACCTCCGTTAGGAACAATATAAATACATATATCCACCATTACTTGAAAGTTTGCTGCCTGCTATCTCACCAAAGCTGTGAAAGCCATAGTTAAAATGTGACTGCAGCCACTATTGACATAAAAAGTAGAAGGACAGGCCGGCTTTCTGACCTGCTCCCCTTTGAGAGGAGGAAGCTGCTCTTGGTGCAGCAGCTACCAGGTTCAGGGAGAGAGATGTGGTCACCAGGAGCAGACGTGCCTTTAAACTGGGCATGGTGGGTCAGTTCTTAATTCATCCCCTCCCCCCAATTGCTATAGCAGGTCAGTGTAGTGGTCTGGAGCAGATGGGAGAAACAGCGGGGCAGTGCAGGCAGAGGAGGATGGGTGAGACAAAAGTACACAAAGGAGAACAGATGGTTTGGTTTTTGTTAATCTTGGAGTGAAAGGAGGGGAGGGAATAATAAAGCTCAAAGATAGCTTAGTCAGGTAACAACAAAAACAAATCTGGAAGGAGATGCCAGATAAAAGCAGCTAACAATCAACAAAAAAAAATTCCACAAAAAATGAAGAAGTCTCACAGAGAAAAAACACTATTCTACCACACACACATACACAGAGAAGAGAGAACACAAACCTAAGTAGGAGAAGACAGGTGATAGAAAACTGAACCCAGAGTTTGCTCCAAATGAAGGCAGAAACAAACTGAAACTCCAGTGGCGAAGGGAGCAACATAACTTCCTTTGGAGCAACTGTATTCTTGCTTTCAAACACTAGGTAGAACTCACATCCCACCTGAGAACATCTTACACTCATGGAAGAAATCCCCATTTTGGGAAAGTTGCTTGAGCAGGTTGTGGCAGTTCAACTCCTGACACTGTTGGAGGAAACAGATTACCGTATATTCCGGCGTATAAGACGACTTTTTAACCCAGGAAAATCTTCACAAAAGTTGGGGGTCGTCTTATACGCCGGGTGTCGTCTTATACGCCGGAATATAGTACCGTATTTCTCCTGCTTGCAGCCTGGCCCGGCGTCCCCTCCCCTGAGGGGAATCCCCATTGCTCCTCCGTCCCCGCCATCTCCTGCGCGGCCTCCTCCGCCGCAAAATGGCGGCCGGGGCGGGGAGCAGCAGCAGCAGCCTCCCCGCGTCCTTCTCCTCCGTGGCGGCCTCGCCTGCGCCGCCTGCCGCCGCCGCTGCTGCTCCTCCGCGGCGGCCTCGCCTGCGCCGCCTGCCGCTGCTGCTCCTCCGCCCGCGGCTGCTCAGGCGAGCGACGGGGCCGCGGCGGCGGTGGCTGCTCCTCCTCGGGCGGCCAACGGCGGGCCGCTTTCGTTGTTCTTGCCGCCGCAGGCCGCGCCGGCGCCTCCGCTGACGCACAACCACCGGGCGGCAGCAGCAGCAGCAGCAGCCTCCCCGCGTCCTTCTCCTCCGTGGCGGCCTCGCCTGCGCCGCCTCCCGCCGCTGCTGCTGCTCCTCCGCCCGCGGCTGCTCAGGCGAGCGACGGGGCCGCGGCCACGGCAGCTGCTCCTCCTCGGGCGGCCAACGGCGGGCCGCTTTCGCCGCTCTTGCCGCCGCAGGCCGCGCCAGCGCCTCTGCTGACGCACAACCACCGGGCGGCGGCAGCAGCAGCGGGAGGCGGCGGAGGCGGGAACCCGCTGCCGACAGCTGCCCCTGCGGCCTCCTCCTCGGTGCCCTCCACCGCCGCGGGAGCCGGCCTACAACTGGCAGGCGACGAAGCCGACGGTGCAGGAGCGCTTCGCCTTCCTCCTCAAGAACGAGGTGCTCAGCGACATCCACTTCTTGGTGGGCAAAGGTCGGTGCGGGCTATGGGGCGAGGGGGCGCTGGCCACGCAGGGAAGAAAGGGGAGAGGGACGTTGGCTTTTTAAACGGGGATCAGGGTCTTTCTTGCGGCTGGGGGCAGGTTGCTATGGGGGCAAGCGGGTTGAAGAGTTGTGGCTGTGGTTGGGGGGCTGTTATTCCGGCGTATAAGATGACTTTTTAACCCAGGAAAATCTTCTCAAAAGTTGGGGGTCGTCTTATATGCCCAGTCGTCTTATACGCCGGAATATACGGTATCTCATTTTAATTAGACCCATTTTAATATAGTTTCAGGCCTGGTTTTGGCACTGAAACAACCTTGGTCACCTTGATGGATGCTTCCTATCAGGAGACAGACAGGAGGCATACAAACCTCTTGGTTCTCCTTGATCTCTCCAGCTTTTGATACCATCAACCATAGTCCTTCTAGACTGCCTCTGTGGGTTGGGATGGAAGGTATAGCAATATGGTGGTTTTGCTCCTACCTACAGGTAGCACTGGGTGATTTCTGCTCAGTCCCAATGCACTTGTATTGTGGGACTCCACAAAGTCCTATCTTATCTCCCATGCTTTTCAACATCTATATAAAGATGCTAGATGAGGTCATTTGAGGATTTGGAATGAGCTGCCATCAGTATGCTGATGACAGTTCTCATTGTTTTTGTAATCTGAGGTAAGGCTGTGAAGGTGCTGAATTCATGCTTGTATTTGATAGTGGGTTGACTAAGGACCAATAAACTGAATCCTGACAAAATGGAGGCACTGTGGGTGGATGGTACTCTGGCCTGTTGAACTGATGTGAAACCAGTTGGTTGGACAGGGGTTGCATTTCCCCTGAAAGTGTAGGTTTGCATCCTGGGTTTACTCATACATCCAGCTTTGTAGTGCCTTTCACCAGCTTCATCTGATTTCTGGCTGCTACTGTTTCTGGACAGGGAAAGTGATGTATGCTCTGGTAATTTCCCACTTGGATAACAGCAATATGTTGTTATACATGGGGCTGCCCTTAAAAACCATCTGGAAATTTCAGCTGGTGCAAAATACAACTGCCAGAATTTTGGCTGGTACTGCTAGGTTTATGCATATCGTACTAATCTTTAAAAAAATTTCTTGACTGCCTATACACTTCCGAGTCCAATTCAAGGTACTGGTACTTGCCCATGTGTTAAGATCTGCAGAGGCCCTATTTCAGGCATTTCCTTGATCAGAGGCAAACTATTTAACAACAAGAGAGGATTTTCTTAGAAGCAGCGTCTTAGATGTACAATGCTCTTCCCCAAAATGGCCTGCTCAGTGCATAACTTACGGATTTTTTGGTGCCAGGCAAAAATGTTCTTATTAACTCAGACATTTAATATTATTGCACATTTTAGTTCTGATTTGTTACCTTGATTAGCATTACTTGTACTATGATGTAATTGTACACTGCCCTGAAATCTTAAGAGGATAAAGGATTCTATGTAAATGTTTTGAATATGTAAATAAATAAAATTACATGCATCCTGTACATCAAAATGTATTTTCTTTAAATAGCTCAATTTCCCACCTTTTGTTTCAGTGTTTTAGGAGATGAGGTTATTGGAATCTGGTCCAGACATGCTGAGAAAGCTGATGTAAATTGTGCCTGTGTTTCTCACTCGGGAATCAGCCTTGTAACAGGCGATGACTTTGGCATGGTCAAGCTGTTCGACTTCCCTTGTCCAGAAAAATTTGTAAGAACTTTTTGCATGAAGAGTATGAGAGTTCTTTTACTAAGGTGACCCACTGTAAAACTGGGAAAGAATGGCCATATATATTACTACCTATTATTTATTTATTTATTACATTTATACCCCACCTTTCTTTTCATGATAGAAACCCAAGGTGGCTTACATATGGTTCCCAGGCAGTCTCCTATCCAGGTCTGACTCTGCTTAACTTCAGCAGAGAGCTGGCCTTATGTGCCTTCAGACCATAGCCTGGGACCTAGTTCTCGTCAACAGGACCTCTGGAGTCCTTTGAAGATTGAACATGAAAGATACAAATATCATTGCTTACTTGGTGGTTTGGGTGAATGAGGCGGTCCTGACTCCAGTCATACAATTTACCACTGACCTGCAGCCAACTGAGATTGCTGTCCCTGGTGGACAGTTGAGTAGGGGACTGTACTTGCCCTGCTGTCAAAGTAGTCCCAGAGTGCCACTTCTAAGTGGAGGAGCACAGCACTGAGAGAGCAAAAGAGAATGCATGAGCAACTGCTGTATCTCTGTGCTGCATTTCTTTACTCAGAAACAGAAGTATGGTTTGGCAGGTGGAGCAATTTAAAGGGTCAAGACAGACTGGGATAGTGTTACAGTTATGTGGAGGGCTCCAGGAGAAGGAGCTTAATAATAATTTCCCATATACATACTGGGGGTTAGGGGTACATTTTAAAAGCAGTGATCCTGACATGGAGATTTTGTTTTGTTTTAAAGGCTAAACATAAACGATTTTTAGGTCACTCAGCCCATGTGACTAATATTCGCTTTACAAGTGGAGACAGATATGTTGTTAGTGCTGGCGGAGATGACAGCAGGTATGTAAATCTTTATCTGAATGCTAGGAAAACTCTTGACACAAATTATTTTCTGCTATTTCTGAAAATGGACTCAAATATGTAAAAGACAAGCAGCCATGTTGAACTAGCAAAAAACAAGAACAACTTTTTTAAAAGCTGACAGTATAGTCTGAAGTGATCTTTAAATTTATATTGAAATTCCTTTTTAAAATCAATCAACTTGAGGTAACTTTTATCTCTTTTCTTAATGTCTGTTTGAAAATACAGCATTTTTGTCTGGAAATGTGTACATATGCCTCACTGAGAGAGAGACATGGAGACCTTCCAAAGAGGACACTACATGAAGTAAGAGGCGTTAGTGCCCCACAGTTGCAAAAAGACATTCTCCAGTGCCCTGCATGCTTCAAGAAATGGTGCTGATAAAGACAGACGACAATCTGACTGACTGACTAGAGTCTATCGGAAGGATCAAGTGCTGCAAATGTATTGAGTCTAGTCACATAACAACAGTATCGTACATCTGTTTCCCACTCACTGCCAGATGCTGAGACACATGAATAAGGGGAAGTGAGTTTTGGCTCAGTGTACAGTTTCCCAATAAGATCCTGGATTTGTAATTAAGAGATGTTATATCTCACCTAGTGCTGTACATTGATGTGTTTACTTTCAACATGAATGGTTAGGTATGGGGGACTGACTCTCACTCAAAAAGAAGACTCCTTATTTTATTACTGAAAGGAAAGCTACCTTACAGCTCTTAAACTATAATATTTTTTTTAAATGGGTGAGAAAAAAAAATATGTATGAGATGTCCAGCAAAAGGTTTACCTAATTCACACACAAAAAAAGTCCCAAGAATTAAGTTTGTTCCCAGGACCTACAGAATTCTATCACTTTTAAGGCTTGGGTTGTAATCATGTCTGGTGAATGCTAGCAGACATGCATGAACCCATTCTTCAATGCTAATTTAGTGTTTTTGTATCACAAGCATTAAATTAGTTCTGTGAGCAGAATTACATCTGCTCACATTGTGAGTGCCTTGCCCACAGCCTAAAAGTCAAACTCTAGTTTTTGCCTTGTGAATAAAAGTGTTCTCAGTGAAAGAGAAATTGCTGTGTTTGTTTGCAGAGCTGTGCTGGAAATGATGACTAGGCTGTTCATGTTAATGTTCATAATGCTAATGAAGCTTTGGGATGTCATAAGATGAAAAAAATCATAACAATAGGAATTATTAATTGCATTTTCACAGCATCACTTAGTGAATTTAAAGTGAAATTAATAATTCAGATGTATTTTACAAATTATTATTATTTTGCACAGAATAAGGCTTATTAAATCTCTTGCTCTCCAGCTCATAGTCCTAGATTTAGTTCATGCATGCATGCATGCAGGCACCCACAGGTTCCACCTTAGAAGGTACATGAGGGATCATTTGTTTGAAGGTCTGCCAAAATCTATCTACACATGGAAAAGTTACACACAAGGTGGCAAATTTGGAGATTTTAGAAATGCAAGCGTTTTGAATGGGTTCTATTCATCAAATACAAGCATCAAAGTAATCATATATTCTGAAGAGACTGGCTTATACTCCTTAGTATAAATATAAACCAGAGAATTGGCAAATAAATCACTCCTGTAACTATTAACTCCTGCTAGAAGGAGATAAGATTGCCTCATCAGTTTAAACGGATCATCTGGACAAGCTGTGAGGTAGCTGCTAACCCCACAAACGTGTTGTTGTCCTGAGCTATCTATGCAGCGAAAGACATTTGTGTCCCTGGCTCATTCCATTGCATGCTCAGTCTTGGCACCAACATATCAGATCTTTTCTATTAAGGCTTTAGCTATTAAGTGGGACAGGCACTGGAAGTATTCCCTCCCTTACTGATTAGTGCTGAAAGGTACCCTGTGAGTGAAACCTTTTCGATCTGATTTGAGGCAAGGCACTCAGATTCCCTACCTCTTCCTCTGAACAGTGAAAGAGTTCAGCGTTCTAGCCCAACTAGCTCACTGACAACTATGAAAGCAGCAGTCATACAGCCTTTTGCAGGGCTCAAGTTATCTCAATGAGGGTTGTGTGTATATCCTGTGCATGATAGGACTGAGATGTGAAAATAGAATTAACTCTACCCAATGCAACATTCACAAAATCATGGCCTTATAGTCCATGTTAATCTGGAGCCAAGCTATCACACCTAGATTTTGTATCCCAGAAGTCCTAATGTGGATTAGAATGTCAAATTCACCCAAAAGCATGCTTGAAAATGGTGGGGAGGGGGAAATCCACCTTTTGACATTATAACTGCGCTGATTTACAGTTTAGTAGATTACCATTTAGGGGCAACTAATCAACAAATTGATCCTGAATATTGTTAGGAATTCTTCCATGTACAATCTATCTACATAGATAGGTTTACATAGATGTTATATGTTCTTTTTTTTAGCCAGTTTGGTTACATATCATGCCAGAATTCTCATCATCAAATATGTGATAACATTCATAACCCATATTTTGAAGCTGGCTCCTTTAAACAAACCATAGTTTGTCAGGTTTGGGCAAAATGGTGAACTGTAGTTAATTTTAAAAAAAACCTTCCAAATTCCTCCTCCATGCAGGAGGAGGAACAGGAGGGGGAGTGTACATGTGCAAGACTCAGTGCAGCTCATTCTCATGATAAACCATTAGCTTTTTGCCTCCTCTTATTATATTCATATTCATTCAATATGAATAAACGTGTGAGCATGCCAAAGCCTACTATGCACTCACCAATCACTGTGATACAGGCAAACCAAATCTTTTTCCTGGTTTTGTTACTTCTGAGATTCTAGAAAAAGAATGGTTAACCTGTGGCTCTCCAGAGGTTGTTGGACTCTTAACTCCCCTTATCCTTGACCACTGGCAATACTGGTTGGGGCTGTTGGAGCCCAACAGCCTCTAGAGGTCTACAGGTTAACCACCCTGTACTAGATGCCTTGGCTTTGAAACTTGCACTTTTTAACATCACATAAATTAGAAGGGATTAAATTACTAGGGACCACATCTGGATGGATTAATCAGGGTTGCTTTGCATGTTTACCCAGCCAATATTGTTTTCCCATGGTGGTGGGATGGGCACACATACTCTTTTCACTAGTTGCATACAATGTTATAATGCGAGTGCTCGAGTAGACATGTTTATTTCTTCCCCATCAGGAGAAGAGGAGAAAACAGCATATGAATTCGGCCTCTGCTACATGTTATTTTATGAGCATGGTGTAGGGATATGTAAATAATTATACTGAAGGTATTCAGCAAGCTGAACAACCAGATTGAGACCATCACATCATCATAAACCATCTTCATAAACATGCATCAGTTTATCTTGAAAACACTAACTGTTGAAGCCATCCATCAAGGATAAGCATTTGAATGATAGAGGGACTATGGTCTGGTGTTCTGGAAGCCAAGCAAATTGAACAGATACAAAGATGAGTCTCCTTTTCCAAGCGGGAAAGAACAAATATTAGGTACCCAAATAGCCTATTTATTAAATTTCTTTCTTGCCCTTTTTCCAAAAGGAGCCCATAGCAGCAAACACCCAAATGTTAAGAGAATATAGTCAAAAATGATATTAACACATACTTAAAACATTAAAAATCAATGAAGAGCATCTAAAAACATCTCAACGATCACATACCCTCACAGCTAGTAATTTCAAGGTTGTCAGGAACAGTATCTTTCAGCCATCAAGTGCCTGGGAATGTTTTTAAATTCCGCCTGAAAGTTAATACAGTAGGGCCCCACTCATACGGCAGGTTATGTTCCAGACCCCTGCCGAAAAGTGAAACCCGCCGAAAAGTGGAACTCCATCAATAAAATGGCACCCGATTCCTGAAAAATGCCATAAAAGCGGAACAAGCGCCGTATGAGTGGGGCTTTAGTTACTCTAATTGAAAACTGCCGTATTAGTGGAACACCGAAAAGTGGGCTGCCAAAAAGCTGGGGCCCTACTATAATGAAAGAGGCTGACACACATCACCAGGGAGGGCATTCCACAAACAGGAAACCACCACTGAGAAGGCCCTGTCACAAGTCAATGCGACCTGGACAGCAGCCAGTGGTGACACCACCAACATCATCTCTTGTGCTAATCGTAGGCCCCTAGCTGGTTGATATTGGTGGAGACACTCTTTTATATGCTTTAGATACCATTTAGGTCTTTATATACTAGTAGTAACACCTTAAATTTCGCCTTGTTGCTCTTTGGCAACCCATGCAACATTTTCGGGACCAGTGACACATGGTCCCATCTAGCTGCCCCAGTTACCAGTCTAGTTGCCACAGTTACCAATCTAGCAATTGCATTCTGCACTAGCTGTAAGCTCCAGGCCATCTTCAAGGGCAGCCCCAAGTAGAAGAGCTCAGGCAGGAGGCCACCAGAGCATGGGCAGCTGAGGCCAGGCTAGCTTAGTCCAGGAACAGGTGTAGCTGGTGAATCAATCTAAGCTAGCCATAAGCAGCCCTAGCCACAGAAGACATTTGAGAGTCCAGTAACAAGTTGAAATCCAGGAGTATTCCCACACAATGAACCTGTTCCTTCAGGGGAAATGCAACCCTTCCCAGAAGAGGTCATACATCTATTTCCCACCCACGCACAGCACCTTCGCCATATCAGGATCCAGCCTTTATTGACCCTCATCCAGCCCATCACAACTTCCAGATTTGGACCAATGTATGGGTGTTGGACCATACAGCGTCTTCTAATTCAAATGAAATGGAGAGACTGAGTTGTGTGTCATTCACATTGATGACACCCTGCTCCAAATTCCTGGATGACACTTCCCAACAATTTCATAATAGCATAGGAGACAGAATAGACCCTTGTAGGACCCCATGAGGAATAGTCTCCTAGTATTACTTTCTGGTAATGATTCTGAAGGTAGGAGTGGAATCCCAGTGCTTCCCATACCCCCCTCCGAGGCGTTCCAGAAGGACACCATGGTTAATGGTGTTGAAAGCCAATAAGCGATCAAAGAGAACTAACGGTCATACTCCCCTTCAGTTTGGTCTGGTAGACTGGATGGATCTAGATAATGTGCTTCCCCCAGGCATGCCTGCAGCTGGCCAGCCATAACCCTCTCAATCACTTTGCCCAGGAAGGGAATATTAGAGACTGGATAGTAATTTTCTAAAACCTCTAGATCCTGGGAGGGCCTCTTCAAATATACTTCATTACTGTCATCATACTAATTTATGGCTCCATCTTTATTACCGCAGCAGAGTAAGTGGTAATTTCTCATCTACATATTACTATTTTAGGCTAAATTAACAGTTTTAAACAAATTTGCCATACATATGTATGAAAATGTATCAGACAGGCTAGGTAAGGCCTTTTGGAGATAATTGTATAAACTGATTCAAAGAAAACTAAGTCATACTCTGAGTGGACTCATTAAAATTAATGACTTAAAAACTTATTCATTCTATTGATTTTAATGGGTCTACTCTGAGTATGACTAACGTTAAATATTAAAAAACACCTAGTGTTTTTACATGACACTTTTGCGTATAGTGAGATCTCTGGAACTCTGAAGGGTTCTAATGTCAAATACAAACACACTTAAAAGACGAGCTCCAACATCTAACCTACAGAGTGAAGGGAGCTTCAGATCCTCTAACTGGATATTCTTTTATACTGAGCAGGCAGAAGCTGCCCTTTTCTCCCCACACCCACTCCCACACAACTGCTATTTAGCATTGTCACAAAATGAGAGAAAATATGTATCTTTTGAGAGTTGACTTTCCAGCATTCTATTGGACATAAGATTTAAGAATACAATTCTGAGCCTCTCTATACATAGTAGCAAACACAGATGGTCTACCTGTCCACGCTGACTTGTTCTTGATGTGAGGAATATGCAACTTATAACAAAAATGTCAGTAGAAAAATGATGTAGGAATGGGAGCAGACGGGGATTTAAGGGGCTCCAGGCAGGAAACAAAAGCTTGCTAGAAAAAGATCTCCAACTCTGCAAACCACACAGGCTGTGGAGCACCACAATCTTCTGTATTGAAGATTGTCAGCCTGTTCCTTCTCAGCTTTCTGTCCAGCGATTGGAAATTCCCTGCAGAGCACTACCTCACACTTTCAAGAAACGTTATGTTTGGATAGCCATTTATCCTGAGAGTACCTTAACTGCATTCCATTTGCAAGCTATTTTGAAATATGGGCCCCTTACTAAGGACATATTTTAGCTTCACATCCAATGAAAAGTAGCCATTTTAGAAGTTCCATTCTTTATGGATTCTTTTGAATGAGAATTAATTATAGTGGACCATCCTTTAATCATCCCTCAATTAAAAGAAAATATACCTTTTTTAAAAAAAACACTATTTCATAATTAAAACTTCTCAAAAGAAAGGATTTGATGTAAAATATAATTATTATACCCAGTAAATATGCTTTAGTTGCAGAAAACCTTTCAATTTGTAGCAAAATGTGTCAAGTGTAGAATTCATCTTTCAGGTGCATGAATGTTCCAAAATAGAGAGTGTGCTGCTATGGCCGTGAAGACTGATAAACACTCTGAGAATTCTGTAATATTTTTTTAACCAAAACCCCGAAATGCATGAAAACTTGCACAAATTCCATGGCTTTGTGATTCACTGTTTTGAACAATCTTGGTGCTTCCAATGCTGTCCACAATTATAAAGCCTGTTTTTCATTTTACTGCAAATATTGTGATTGTGCTTTAGAGCATCTATAGTAATTTAAAAATAATTGGGTGGTTAAATATAAATCTTCACCTTGCTGCTAATTAGGCAAGTTCTTGAATGCAAAACCTTGGCTTGGATTTCTTTATTTGCAAACATGACATTTTAGGTGCTTTTTCATATCAGTGTGACTCAAGATAATAAAAGCAAAACTGTAATTATGCTCACTTGAAATGTATAATCATATAATTGAACAGACATTCTTTTGACAATATGAACTGGTTGTCCATTGTGTCTCCCTCTATCTATGTATGTATATTTTTAAAATTAGTAGGGAATAGTTTTAACAGCTGACACATGCTGGTATTTGAGCTGTGATGCTAAACCATGTGAATGTATTTAACGTGTTGTTCCAAAATTATAGAACATAAAAAGGAAGATAAACTATATCTTTAAATTGAATAATTTAGCTTTTATGGCTGAATTAATAAAGCTTTTAATTGACCAATTTAGCCTTCATGTCAGACAATAATGCTTGGAAAAACAGAAGGGAGTAGAAAAAGAGGAAGACCAAATAAGAGATGGATTGATGGAAGTCACAGACCTGCATTTACAAGATCTAAACAGGGTGGTTTACAACAGATGCTACTGGAGGTTGCTGATTCATAGGGTTGCCATTAAGTTGTAATTGACTTGAAGGCGTATAACACAGAGAACATTGCTTTCATGGGCAGAATGGAAAAGAAATATAGTATTCCATGTTTAGATAACAGCCTAGTGTAACTTCTAGCTGCCTACAAATCCAGCCCATCAGCTATGTTTGGTGACCCACAACAGAATTGATGTACCTGAGTTTTCTGCTTCACCAGGACTGCAAAAAACTATTGGTGAGAGATGGGGGTAGGAAGAGTTGTCAAGTGTCTAGTAGGCCACTACATATGAGTGATGAGCTGGATTTGATCATCTGTACAAGGCTAATACAAAACATGCAAAGTTTAAAAATGTTTGCACTATAACAAACAAAATTCTGCATTTGTAGTAGGGTGGATTTCAAGAGGCTGAACATAGGTAACAAAATACATTATCCTCTCCATTGTGCTGGTGAAAGCTAAACACTTACCCTAAGTGTGTTAACTTACCTGATATCTCATATACTACTTAATTTGAAGTGGGTACCCTGAAATCTAGAGGACTTCCAAAAAATGTTTTGGATCTCAGGCTGAAAGTCATTGGGAAGTGCAGTTAGAGAGATTTGCTTATACATGATTTATCTGACGCTAGACTGAATGCAGGCTAGTCTGTTTGAGGCCACAGCAAAACAGCCAGTGTTGTCCTCAGTGAAACAGGAATAGCTTCCTGCTTGTTGAAAGCATTTTTATAATAGTGTATAGCAAGAAGGTCGCAGGTAAGAGATGTATTTGAATATTCTATTTTCAAAAGACCTGAAGTATTTTCTGTTATTATTAATTGAAAGCAGAAGGTTTCAATTACCGGAAATGCCATATTTTGTCACTGTTCCTGATTTTTTAAAATCATTTTTATGCCCCTCACTGTCTGTTTTACTATATTGCAATGAGTTTACCACTGGAATAGCTTTTTCCCCCCTAGGTCCACTACATTTCACTCTGAAGTGTTTGTCAGGTAATCCTCTTTGCTTTAACAAAACAAAACAAAAATTACATGAAATTAGCCCAAAGGTGTTAACTGTGACCTTTTACAGTATCAAATCAAATGTGTTTCCTTTTGGGTTTTCATCATAAAGAGCTAATCCCTGTGATCAAACAATCCTATACTTTGTTATTTAGAAAGTATATCAGTTAAGCCTTTTTGCATAAATTAAGCGTTTTTAATTAAAAATAAGTGGATATGAACTGAACCTTAAGTACATTATCTGCAAATTTTGAAAATTCCTCAGTTGTTAAATTTAAGAATTCAAGAACATATTTGTCAAACTTTAGTTTAAAAACGTGGAGCTAACATTGTTTTCTGATATCTAATGTAAATATTTGTACAGAATATTATCTTTTGTATATTTTTGTGAAAATGTAGTTCCCCAAAAGATACAAAAGATTTAATAAAATGCATTTATGTTACTGCTTCATCTTTTATGTTATATCCCAAGGAGCCCAGAACACCACTAATTTCTGCCATTTAGATTCCAGGGTCTAGGTGCTATAATTATAGCATGACAGAGTACTCTTTCAAGGAAAAGCAGTATTTCAGTGCAGAAACTTGTAACAGGCCTTTCTGTAGGCCTTCATTCCTGAAAGTGGCCATCCAGACCAATTGTACTTGAGGCCAATGCAGATGCAGCATGGGGCTTTTTCCTAAGCTGGGGTCTTTTAGCTGCTTTTCCTCCCATAATTCCTCACTTTCCTGGAGTGAATTTTGAAGCAAGGCTGAAGGATATGACAAGAGCTAACCAGACTCTGTCTTAACCAGAGTTTATAGCCAAACTGCAAATTCTGGGTTTCAAATGCTAGTCACAGCTAGCTTTAACACCAGGCCTGACTGACTTAGCCATTTAATCAATTTAAATAAACTGGGAGATGGAAATTCAGTTTAGGGTGGGAATGGCCTGTGGGGATGGGGTGCTTGACTGCTGATCTCTTACCTGCAATTATGCATCTGCACCAGCCTGATTTCAATTCAAAATGGTACCATTTTATTTATTGTATTTATATCTTGCTTTTCTTCCAGTAAAGCATACAGATGCCTCCCAGCTACTCTCTCATTCAGGCACTAACCAGACCCACACCCATCATAATCGCATACTTTAGATGTCAGTAAATTGGTAACATTTCCATACATTTAAGAGCTTGATTATTGTTTTCTATAAAATAAATAACTAAGGTAAAAAATCTAGAACAGAGACTTTTAACATGGGATTCAGGGAATCTGTGAATCGGGTGCAAATAAAATCAATTTCCAATGCAATAAAATCAATTTCCAATGCAATAAAATAAATTGCATTTATTTATTTATGGACTCCACATTTTCATCAGATTCTCAAAAGGGGTCCATGACCCACAATAGGTTAAGAACCACTGCTCTATAAGCTGAGGGGGCCCATACTAAAGATGGTGTTTTCTCAAAAGCACACGAGTCATGTTATATTACTTAAGAGCAATTTCCTCAAAGAAATAACTTCTTTGTAATAAGTAATAAATTCTTCCAGTCTTGGAATGGATGGTCCACAACTGTAAAACTGTGAGCAAAAGAAAAAAGACACCATCCCAACATAAGCAGGATAAAATTCATGCCTTGACATTTTTATTAATGTTAAAGCAAACTCCTCTTCCCTACAGACATTTTTACAGTAAAAAATATGTAAAACCAGGTATTAAATATACAAGTTTTGAAAATTTCACATTTCAAGTATGCAATTAACATCATTTTATGAAACAATATAGATTCAAGGTCTGGCATCTGCATTAACATTTGCAGCACTTTCTTCCATCAGTGAGCATCTTTCCATCATAATACAATGGTGAACGTTTAATGGGTTGTATGATTCATTCGCTGAAAAATATATATATACATATACAGAAAATTAGAAACTGTCTCTCTGTAAAGATAATATAATAGTTATTGTCGTGCCCTAAAAATCCCCAACCCCCAGTACTTCAAAATTAGGTACAGTAAAACTATGAAAAATGAGTTTTTAAAATGCAATAAAGAACCTTTCTTATGGAAGCTTCTTGCACTTTTTGCCAAATAGCTTAATTCCTGATTGTGCATTTTCATGTTTGTTCAACATGTGCATTTTAAAAGGTTAAGAGAAATCAATTACCTAGTTTGGGTTCGAGTCCATTTTAAGGCATGACGTGGTGGTACAGAAACAGCAGGATGATAGAACGTACAGTCTACTCTGGTACATTGGGTGTTAAACCTACAATGCTAAGAAGATAAAGGGGTTCAGAAAAGGCTATTGCAAGAGAGTTCAGTTTTGCCTCTTTAGTTTAATCCATATACTGCAGTATATACTATTTGGGTATTACTCTTTGAAGTATGAAATGCCTTTAATAGGATCTTTCTCTTTTTCTCCCTCCATCCCTTTCTGTCCTATCTCTGCTCATCTGTCTTGAGCAAGTCACACTTGTATCTTCCCTTTGCATGCACCACTCCTCTCTTGTACCACCACCCCTTATTTCTCTCTTCATCTCCTCCTCCTCCCCCCAGGTTGATGCATAAATTATGTTGTTTTTGTATGCACGTGCACAAGTCTTCAAGCACAGTATAAGGTACTCTTGAAGGCTGGAAATATTAATAGCAATTGTTTAACAAGGCTGGACAAATATCTCAAATTTCCTAGGACCGGAATGAAGCTTCAAGGTCACATGTCGAAGCTTCAGCCCAACTTTTCAATGTTCCCCTGCAGAAGAAATCAAAATATGACTCTTACTTTGGGATGGTAGAAAGGGCATTCCATTTTCTTACAGGCAGGGAAAAATCGGCAAAGTTGGCTGGTAGAAGATGGTGGCGGTACTGGAGGTGGAGCTGCAAAACCAGTTAACGGAGGAGGTTAAATAACCATCAATACCAGACACAAAAGTAAATGCTTTTACATGTAATTACCACAAATGTCTATGTAATTTCAATTTCTAAAGTTCAACTGCAGGAAAACTTATCCAAAGACAAATGAGACAGCAACCTTGCTGATGCTAAGACGGTCTGGATCTGGTCAGTATCTGGACGAGAGACTGTGTGGGAACATTATATCCACCGCTGCAAATTCCATAATGTTAAGATAGACCAGATATAAATGTAATAAAGAAATAACTGTTCAAAACCAAAATTAAATTTGCTCCAGAAAGACACAGCACTAATCAAAACATATAACCACTTCTCCATCTGTGGTCAAAATGCAGCTTTCTGTCAAATTTCAGGGCATGTGAAATGGGAAAGTATGGTTCAATATTTTGTGCCACAAGGTAGTTTCTAAGTTGAAAAGAAGAGGGACAAGAAAAACCCGAGAGAATGGAAATCGTGGGTCCTCCTTGGAGGACACAGAAGTGGCTAGTTGTAACAGTCATTGGAAACAGGACAATGAGCAAAGGGAGGAAGGGGAAGGTGTCCATCACCACAACCTGCTGTCAGTCCTTGGGATAGAACTGGGTCTGCCTCCTCAGCTTATGTTAGAAGACAACTGGGCAATGACTTCCTTGAACAAACGACTGTCAGACTAGTAGCCTGTACTGTTGCAACCCAGACATTACAAAGTACAAGGAATGCATATAATGTATTGCAATGTTCACAACTAACCAACAATTGCAGCATGATTCTACCTCATACATTTGTCACTGTTTCGCATTCTTGGTTGAATGGTTGGCTTGGCACATTTTGTTTTATACTTCTGGAGGGAGGGGGGAGAATTGTTGAAGAGCATTGCAAACTTGTGTTGTGGTTTTGCATAGCAAGTTTGCTGTCGTACATTTGCTTTGCTGTTAGCTAATGGCAACAGCATTACACAATGTTAGCTTGGTGTACTGCTGTACTGTTTGCATTTTCAACAATTATTTCAGCCATTTAGGAGTGATAGGTTGTTGTGTGTGTCAAGACCAGTATCAGTGACTGCCCCATCAATACCAATGCTGAGATGAGAAGAGGCAGGAGGAATACAAGAAGAGCCCTGCTCAATCAAATCAAAGGTCTACCTAGTTCCACATTCTCTTTTCCACAGTAGCCAATCAGATGCCCACCAGCATATTCAGTGGTGGATTCTGCTGTTACTAGCACATTCCTCCTAGCAAGCCCACATCAAAATCTGGAGCAGTAAGAAATCTTTACCTGGTTTAGGAGGTGGCAATGGGGCCCGCCGACTGGCGTGAGTGTAAGGGCAGTCTGGCTTGGTGCACTTAGCATCATATTTACAATTTGGATGGATGAACAAGCACTTGTCAGCAAATTTGCAATTGGGAAAGACTCTGAAATGTGAAAGGAAAACTAACATTATTCCTGGTGAGTAAACTTGCTAGAATTGCACTCATTTTCAAAATAATTTACACATCTATCCTAATCACTGGTATTAAATACAGTTCTACAATCAAGACATTTGTGCTCTCAGGCTAGAATTTTAAAGGAAAACCTCAGTTCTGATCTTTTAAAAAAAACCTCTGGCTTCAAATGCTTTCCATATTCAAATAATAAATGGAGAGAAGTCTGCAAGCCAACTAGAGAGAGTTCCAAGCAACGAAAGTGAGCAGTGGCCATGCCAAAATAATGATTTCTTTGCCAGACTGATATGGCTTAATTTTTTTCAGTGTAATCCCCAAACTCCAAAATGGGCACAAAAAGAGTCAATATAGCTTTTAATGATGTCGCTGGGCACACAAATTCAATATGCAACTGCTCAGGAAAAATCAAGTTAGTTCAGATCTCTGGATAGTTGATCTGATCTTTCCAGATTAAGAACCAGACTGTTGGGGAAGGGGTATTGTGTCATTGTCTATGAGATGCGCCAGTCACTGCCACATCAAACTTCATACTATGCTTTGTGGATTTTTTAGATCACAAGTGAATTAAATGCTATGAAGAACTGAATAGTGTTGACGAAAAAATGGTAGAGGAAACTGTAGCACAGACAATATATGAAGTAGCAATGTCTCCCAAAACACTAAAACTTGCTCTTCAGCTTTTTTTCGAAACACTGCAGATATAAACCATACAGTATTAAGAGTATTAATTGTATTTCCTCTCTTGTTGATGATTAAAGACTGCAGTGGATATTTCCCACACCTATTTTCTTCACACTGTTTAGAATTACAGTTGCCACTGGCTATGTACCACTGACAACTGTATTTACTGGACCTGTTACACCCCTGTTGCTCCCTTTTCTCCCTCCCTCCACTTTAGATTGTAAGTTTCTTGGGCAGTGACTTTTACTGGTGACACTACAGAAAACACAGTTATTATTGTTATATCCAGGGGTCCAAGAAGCCCTGCCTAAGCTACAGACATTTGGCTGGGGATAGATGTCTGCAAATATTGTAGCATATATTTAGGCTTGATTTTGGTTTAAACGAGAACTAAGGGGGTTAAACCAAAGAAATCTATTGTGTTAATGCAATATTGGACCTTCCAGCCAAAAATAATCTGCCACTGATTGCTCATCATGAAGCGAGAGATCTCTCCTCTCCCCCAAATTCTTCTGCAATGCAGAGCTTAAGAGTGGGAGAACCTCTCAAGTGTCAAGAGTCTGGCATAGCTCGGTGCTTCTTCCCATGACTAACAAAATGAGAATCAACTATTCAAGTTAGTAAAAGCTGCAGAATAAGAGAAATCCTGCAAACATGCTCAATTTGCATAACATGCACTGGTTACAGAATCCAGCTTTTCTTGGAATTTGATGGCCTAAGATTAAGGATTGGGAACCTGTGGTCCTCCAGATGTCATTAGATCACATCTCCCATCATCCCTGACCATTGGCCAGGCTGGCTAGGGCCATAGGGTTCCCTATCCCTAGCCTAGGTGGGATACCCAAAGCCCTGCCTATGCTAAAGCAGTTTGGGCAGGGTTACACTATGATGATGGGGCTGCCTCCATAGCTGGGAGGATGCAGAGCTGGGGACCCATGAGCAGGCCCACTTCCTTTGCTAATGTCTTCTCCAGCAGCTTTTGTGCAATGACAGCTTAAGTAGATCCCAACCGGATCAGACCAAAAGTCCATCTAGTTTAGCATCCTGTGTTCCAGAGTGGCCAGGCAGCTGCTTTTCTGAAGCCCACAAGCCTGGCACAAAGGCAACAGCCATTCTCATTTGCTCCTTCCTTCACCTGGTCTTTAGAAATGTACCATCTTGAACCTGGAGCTTCCACTTAGCTACTATGGCTAATAGCCAATGACAGACCTATACTCCTCCATGCATCTGTCTTTTGCCATTTAATCTAGTGACCACTGCCACAACCTGTGACAGGGAAATTCCATTCCAGTGTAGCAGAAGCTTTTCCTCATCACCAATGCAGAAGGCAGGGCTGGCTAATTACTGTGCACACCGGGTCTGATGACCAGGAGGGCCAAGTGCATCAAGAGGCATTTGTACCACTAACTTGCATGGCAGTGTGGGATGATGGAAGGCACATTCATCTCCATTTTTGCAGGCTGGCCAGTACTTGCAACGCTCAGGTACTTTCTCTGCTTTGTGTGGGACGCCCACCTCCTCCATTTCTACTGTAGAGAGAAAACAATGAGGCATCTTTACGGTCCAAGTAGAACTCCGTGTCTGGCTGTTCAAATTTAAGACAGTTTGCATCATAAGGATTATTTACACACATCAAAACCCATGCAGAATTGAGAATGCACTGATATCTATGGGCTTTCCTGTTTCTCAAAGAGGGAAACTATGGTTAGGAAGAGCTGTAATAACCCACATAATGGTTGCATTTTGCATAGTTGTAAAGAGGGCCACCTTTATCACAATTTCTTTACCTTCCAAACGCCATCAAAACTAATCTTCATAGAAGGTTGGTCTAAAACTTTTTGGCACCTGAACCAGACATGCAAACTGGTGCCTCCTCTTAATAAAAATGCTGTTTGCTAATTATGCTGAGTTCAAAGCTGTGTTCTTCCCAATTCTGAGAGGTCTGTTTGAAAACAACAATAACCACCTTTCATGGGAATTTGGCCTGCAGTTCAGTCACTGCATTCCTGCCTCAGTTTGAGTGGCCCAAATAAAGCAATGCAAATAAAGATGTTTTGCAATCAAGCTAACAAAAGGAGCTGATCCACTGAAGATGAGAGTGTTACCATCAGTGCTTTCCAGCTGTCTGGATATAATGTGCATCTGTTGTGAACGAAGGCTTCTTAATCCCTTGCTGGCTGTTGCTTTGGGGGGAACTGGCCGTACCCCTTCCATAAGACTCATTTCTTCCTCCTCTTGATCAGACAAGTATCCTGGAGGGCTGGGGACTCCGTCCAAGGTCACTATGAATTTGGGACTAGCAGGCTTCTCTGGCTGCACAAGCAGCTCTCTATGAGAGAAGGAAACAGAAGAAATGTCAAATCTGCTGAAAGAGATAGAAGATTAAATGCATAGTAATTGATGCTAGCAATACAGTACAGTCACACACATTTCATGAGAATCTATGAAACTTTTTCACTTAAACAAAAATGGACTTTTCAAAAGATATGTTCTTATCTCTAAACCACATACTTTTTTCTGAGATAAAATGGAAGGGATGCTCCCCTCTCACTTTTAGATTGTGTAAAGAGAGAACGTAAGGAGAGTCCTGCTGTATTTGCATCCTCTTTCTCACAGCAGCCAACCAGAGTCCAATGGGAAGATGTAAAAACAATAGCCCTCTCCCACCTGTTGTCCCTTAGAAACTGGTATTCAAAGGCATGCTGCCTCTGATCATGCAGACAGCACACAGCTATCATGACAGGTAGGCACTGACAGCCTTTTTCTCCCATGAGAAAATTCCTGTTTAAAGCCATCTAAACTGGTGGCCCATCACTGTACCTTGTAGGAACAAGAAACCTATTTATTGTGCTCCCACATGAGTCACTGTTCTGGATGGGCCTTCTGATTAGAAAAGCAGTGACTCAAATAGAATCAGCCTCCTCTGGGACAGGAAGTCCTTCTGTGTTCCTGCACTGGGAATGACTGGAAATAATTTGATTGCACCCAATGCAGAGACATGGCACAATCACCTGCCCTCAACTGCTTGTGTGGGTCACTCTTTTGGGTTCAATTAATTGATTTCTTGCAACATACTAACAGTTTATTGGACTAAAGTAATGCTGTGGCTTAATAAGCTGTTTGAGGGCAGATTTTTTAAAAAGTCAGTGAGAGCAACTGGTACAATTCCCCATGACTCTCTCTTCTATAAAAGGAACAATGGCATCTTCAAAGCTAAGATACCCAGTTCACCCAACCCCTATGCTTCTCTTTGATGCAACTGAAGACCAAAACACTCTACATCCAGTTGTGCCCAACCTCACAACAGTGGCAGCTAGATTCTGTAAAGTTAGCCTGAGCTTCTTTAGCCTTTCACAGATTTTCAAGGAACCTTTGACATTTTTACCTTGTCTGTATGAGGCATCCTGAAAGTGCCTGAAAGGCCTCTGTGGCCCTCTTCCCGACTTCCAGGTTCTGGGGTGCCATTATCTCCTCAGACAGCTTGGGCTTCTTCAGGATAAATGATCTCGTGTCCGTGTGGACCACTGATTCCACGTCATAGTAATCTAAGCCAGAGAAAGTGGCAGAAGTGTTCAAATCATGCAGATGCAACCCAAACATAAGGACAAGTGTGAAGCTCTTTAATGAGGATAAACACAAGTCACATAGTTCGCCCACGTGAGTGTCAAACTAGCAAACTATCCCCTGCAGCACGGTATCAGTAGCCCCTGAGGACCGATTGCACTACAACGGCCACCTGTGCAAGTCATACACTCTGATCTCTCTTTTGGCCCAGCAGCCCTTTAAAGGCTACAAGAATGACAGCAAGGAACCATGCACACAACTGCAGTAGCGCTGCACGGTATTAAACAAGGCAAAGTACTATGGTGGCACTGTGCGAAAGCACAAGCAGAATAGGTGAGCACAGCAACGGATGGGTGTGCAATCCCCAGACAGCTGTTTGCATGACTTCATTAAAAGCTTTCCTTAACTACACACCACATTGCTCAGAAAGCTATCATAAAACTTGTTGCTTGAACCAAGATGGCTTTTACAATGTAGGCAGAGTTGGTGCCTTTGGCATAATCCATCAGGAATTTCCCCCTTTGCAAGTCCCATTAAAATTAATGGTGCCAGCCCAAGAACTCGTCTGCTTGATTCCGCTTATTTAGATAGGACTTGCCCAGGAGAGGTTCCCAGTGGGCTAGAGGGCTTTCAGGGCAAAAAATTGAATGCATCTGTGCTTCAGACCCCTCAGTCAAATGAGGATCTTTAAAACTACTCCATGGTTTGCTACAACCTGAAATAAAAGTAATTTTAGCTTCTTTCTTCAACACAAAATTAACACATCAACATCAGACATAGTAACAGGATTGGTTTTGGCTTGATACTGCAATAGCAGGTGACAAATATGTTGTAACAAACATCATATTTCATATTTTTCCATTAGCAAAATACAGAAGGTACCTAAGTTTGTTAAAATAAGATTTGGACGTTAACCTAGTAAAAGTGAAAAACCACTGTTTTAAACCTAAAATATACAGATCTCTGACCATCAATTGGAAAACCTGTTTTCTCCTTAAACAATCACAGCTAACCTTGGGTCTTTTGTAATGTTTCTTCGATGGCTGGTTCAATCTGGAGACGGGAAAAGAGCTGCCTTTGCTGGGTTCCTAAAATAAATAAGGAACAAAAAAGCCTTTTACTGCCTGTTCAATTCAAGTTAAAAGACAGATGTGCAGTCACTTCCATTAACTCTGTTCTTAAGAAGTGCTTTTCTTTCCACAAGGCATGTGATTCATTTACATTTAGCTTATTCTGAGGATGTGTGCAATGCTTAGGAGATTTCTACCTCTGCCTCTATGGACCTATTTGGACAATACTTACTCCTGGATTCTACCTAGTGGAAGATGGAATGCATCTCCCTACTCCCTAATTGCTGTAGCTGGTTTTTATATCTTAAGAATCAAGATGATCTTAGATGGCTTTTAAAAGGGATTAGTCAAATGTAAGGTGGATAGATAGGTCCACTAATGGCCAATGGGATGGCTACGCCATGTTAGCTAATCAGAAATTGGAACCTTCCCGTTCAGAGGCAATGAGTGCCGTTGCATTTCGGTTGCCAGGTGGTGGTGGCTCTATGCACTGCTGGTAGGCTTCCCAGAAGCAGCAAGCTGGCCACTGTGAGAAACAAGATCCTGGACTAGATGGGCCTTTGGTCCAATTTGGGAGGGTGTTTCTTATATTCTTAGCTTCCCATATGGAAATCAACAAGTATAACCCCTTGACACCATGACTATAATCCTCCATACATGGGTCGTGTGTGTGTGATACAGTGTTACCATATTTAAAAAGTGCAGTGTTTTCACCCCTCATTGTAGTGATGAACTGGAGGAGGAATACACAAGAATCTGATTCCTACGCAACAGTTTACACCAGAAAAGGCTCCACTACAGAATTCCATGTGCCTGCAGCCTGTCACGAGTTTTCAGGGTGGAGAACAGGATCAATGTCTCCTTGGGAAGAGAGCACCATATTCAGCGTTACCTGGAACTCTCCCCAATGCTTGTTCCTTCGGCTCTTCTTCTTGTATCTGGGAGTCTGCTCTGGATGGACGGCTCTGGCCATGAATCACTTCCAGAAAGGTTTCCTCTTGGGAGGTTCGGGTCCTGGGAGCCACGGGAACCGTCTGCTTTGCTGGGACTTTCCATAAATAAATAAATGACAAATCATCAAGGCTGTTATGCAAAGAGCAAGTGTCTACTGATCCTTTATCACAAAAGTTAAATGCAGCCTCTAAAAATCCAGCTAAAATAGGCCAAAAATAGCAGCAAGTTTCTAATCACATAAAAGTTTGCCTTTCAGATTGACTTCTGGGGCAAAATTAATTAATTTAAGACATTAATTAATTAACTGGTTACTATCCACGAATGTGCTGTTTTGCCTCCCATACCATCTAAACTTCTGCTTTCACTTGAATATGTTGGTTTGGAGGAGATTTGTCTCAGAAAGTCTTTTAAGCTACTGTGCTCGCACACTGCCTAGCCAGCAAGCAGTCAATACCAGGATGAACAGAGAAATGAGAAGCCATCCCGCTTCACTGTTGTTTCCATCTGGTTGCTAACACAAGAACATTCTCTGGGTCAAGAACATTTGCCAGCATTTCCCACAGACCTTTTTTTTAATTTGGGGGATGTCAACTGAAGGCTCTTCCTGCCATAGCCAACAGCTTACAACGGACTTCAGATGCTGTGCATGAATACAATGCTGGTGTGTTAATGTGTGGTTCAAATGTTCTCTTTTACAGGTTGTTTCTGCTATTGTAGTGTAGTCTTTTAAACTGAAAGTTGCTTTTGAGAAGCTTTGGCTGGGAGAAGATATAAATCCAAGAAATAAAATACAGAAATATTTTAAAGACTTAATCCGGACAAAGAATTTACAATCAGATTTATACCAGTTTAATCATTGAGGTTCCCCCAAAGAATCCTGCTAATTGTAATTTGGTGACAGTACGGAAAAATATGTGCTGGGTATTCCTAGCTCCCTCGCACAACTACGGCTTCCAGCTGTGGGCTGCAACTCGCACTTACCTGGGAGTAAGCCTCAATAAATGTGCAAAAAACATGTACGGGATTGTGCTGTTAGTCTATGGTAAAGATACAGTCCGAGAGCCTGTGGAGATATTCTATTAACAAGTGGGACTCTGCTCACTTACAAGCAGACTACAAATTTGGTGTCAATTCAGCTTGCAATCTTGCAAGGAAAACTGATCCATGGGGCTGGTATCTCCAGTGTCACATCAAAAATGATTTCCAGAGAAGTAGCCATATTAATAACACAAGAACCTGCTGGATCAGGCCAGTTGCCCATTTAGTTGAGCATCCTGTTCTTGCAGGGACCAACCAGATGTCTAGGGTAAGCCCACAAGCAGAATCTGGGCAAACAGCACTCTCCCTTTCAACAGTTTCCAGCAACTGGTATTTGGAAGCATACTGTCTGTGTAGGCAGAGCACAGCCATCATGGCTAGTAGATATTAATCTACTGTAGCTGAAACAACAAGGAGTGGCCTTAAAAAAATAATGGTGACAGAATCTTTAATAGACTAAAGTCCACTTCATCAGATGCTTGAAGTTTTACCCTATGCTAAAACTTAAATGTGTGCAAAATAAGAACAGTGACAATTCACAACAGATCTCTAATTCAATCCCTGGGGTCTTCAGGCAGGGCAGGAAAAGAATTCTGCCTGACAACCTGGAGGGCCGCTGCCAGTCTGGGTTGACAACACTGAGCTAAATGGACCAATAAAAATGGAGATGGACTCCCTTCAAGCTGATCCTGACTCATGGCGACCCTTTGAATAGGGTTTTCATGGTAAGCGGTATTCAGGTGGTTTTACCATTGCCTTCCTCTGAGGCTGAGAGGTAGTCACTGGCCCAAGGTCACCCAGTGAGCTTCATGGCTATGTGGGGATTTGAACCCTGGTCTCCCAGGTTGTAGTCCAACATTCTAACCACTATGCCATACTGGCTCTCCAAATGGACCAATAGTCTGTCTCAATATAAGGCAGCTTCCTGTGTTCCTAACAACAGTAACTGAAGATAACACAAACATCCTAACATTGCTAAGTTAATGACTCCCCTGTAGTTTTAGTAGGATAGAAAACCATCACAATTCACACCAGAGGTGATAGCAGAGAACTTCCTGATATGTTGTAGTTTATCATTTTGCCTCCACACACCATGAATTGCTTGGACTTACTAAACAGGGCTTGGAGATCATGTATCCCTGCTATCCTTTGAGAGCAGGGTTAGCTTCCCTCCTGATAAGAAGTTCTCATTTTGTATATGAGGACATACCATCCTCACAAGAAGATGATTAGTGAACTACGACACTGACTACTTATACAATTTGCATTTTCTTCTGTGAAGATGTTTATGAGGAACTCAAGGCTGGCTGAGACAGCCAGTGTGGCATAGTGGTTAGAGTGTTGGACTACGACTTGGGAGACCAGGGTTCAAATCTCCACACAGCCACAAAGCTCACTGGGTGACCCTGGGCCAGTCACTGCCTCTCAGCCTCAGAGGAAGGCAATGGTAAACCACCTCTGAATACCGCTTACCATGAAAACCCTAATCATTGGGTCGCCATAAGTCAGGATTGACTTGAAGGCAGTCCATTTCCTTTTCTTTCAAGGCTGGTTGCTAACATTTGAGTATCTTGAATATCTGAAGAAGTACTGAAACAGTTCCATATTCTGCAGTAACTGTCATCTTCTACTCATCTTCTATTCACATGTTATTTGTTTCTGCCATTATTATCACTTCGGCTGTATATTATATTGTTTTGTATTGTTTATGCTTTACTCTGTGTTATTTGTTTTTGTCATTCTCATTATTCCAATAGTAAATTGCATTTTAACTGCACATTCAGTGTAGTGACTTTTCTTGGTTATCCCTGCCAAACAAGTCATTTACCTGTAGCATAATTAGTTGTCTTTGTAACTGATTCCTGAGCTTCAGATATAGCTTTCAATATTAAATTCTTATTGGCCTGTTTGGAAGGCGGCAGCGAAGGCCTGGAGAGATTAAACAAAAAAAGATACAAGCAAGGAAATTTATTTGACCTGATACATAAAATGGTGAAGTATGTCTATTATTTGACATTATGGATATATAAAATGGTGAAGAGGTGCACAGATGAGAATTTTTGGAGAGTTGTCCTCTCATCAGCTGCTGTGCCATCCCTGCCACCTTCTGTACTACTCTGTCAGCCATACATCTTTGTACTGAAATCACTCTCCTCCTTGTGGACATCCTTGCATTCATCTCCAGATGGAGGGCAGCCTTGCATATGCTGGACTGCCCTGCCATACATCCAGCAACTTCAGAAATGGAACTTCTACTGTGGCGGCAACAGAGGCCAACATGAATGTACTCCTGATCTTCTATATCCCTCCCTTAACTTAATGACAAAATAACTGTTGAATCCAACAGAAGTTCTGCAGAGAAAAATTAAGCTTATGATCAGCAGTGGCCTAGTAGGAACTGCTGGCCAACACTGCAGAGTGGCCGAGGTGGAATTCTCAGTCTTACAGCAGTCGTAAGACAGCTCAGGATGCCCAAGCTGTCACCTTCAAGCATGCAAGTCACATGGCCTCCTGGCTTCAGCAGGAGTGATGAGCCAATAAGCAATGTTGTATTTGCACAATGCTCACTGAGGCATCTCCTGCCTCCACTGCCACCTCCCATTTGTTTCTAGTAACAATGACCATTCCTTTCCCTGCTTGCTCACCCTACAACAACAGTCAACAGTTCCTACTAGATTACCACTCCCAGGCTGCCAGAACTTGAGACCATTTTCTCCTCTGTAAGAGCAAAGCAAGCAATCATTGACTGTAAAAGTCATGTATTAAATAATCAAAGCAACAAGATGGCAACCATAATAATAGCTGATGTATTTTCCTGGGTGCTTGGCATTATCTGATCTTGCAATGTGGCCTGACACCCACAAACAATTTAGGCACTGACAAGAATGCTCAACATTCTCAATGGGGGGGTCAACTCCCAAGCCCAGGGCAACTGATCTGGCCAGGCATAACCCATGCCTCCCTTACCAGGGCTGAGTTAGACCAACAACAACCCTGCAAGGTAGGTAGACTGCCACCACTCCTTAAACCTGGTCACCCACTCTGGACCAAGGGGAAACCCAAAGTGCCAGAATTAGATCTGCCAACGATTCCAAAAGACAAGAGCCAAGAACGCACTGCTTGTCTTGCAGCCTTAGGGCAAAATACTCAACTATACGGTAGTCTGTGGCTAATTGGCCAAGGTGTTGGATTCAGAACCAAATTCCCTGTGAAATGAATACACACTGGTAAATAAGAGGTAGCTTTATTAGGATAAATAGAAGTGCAAAAATACAGCAGCAAACTAATTCCTTAAACCAAATACCTCTAGGGTTAGGTAAAATACAAAGGGCAGAGTTCAAGTCACAGACAAAAATAACACATCTATCTAGCCTATTCTATACTTATACAATATAGGAAAACCAGCAGAGTAACTTCATGGTTCCATATCTCCCCAGATGTATAGCCTGGATAGCAGATGAAAGATGGAACCCCAACATCAGGTAGCACCAAGGACCCAGAATCTTAGTTCTATTTTTATGGAAGAAAGTCTAGCAACAACCAGGAATTAATTACCCAATCAGGGGGCTTTCTGATGATGACATTTTATTTATTTATTTATTAAATTATTAGTCCCCCATCTGGCTGGTTGTCCAGCCACTCTGGGCGACGTACAAAATAAAAACATACAAATACATTAAAACATTAAAAATCTCAACAACAATAATAAAACCTAACCCACCCCAAAAGCCTGCCTGAAGAGCCAGGTCTTCAAGGCCCGGCGGAAGCTCATCTTAGAGGGGGCATGGCGGAGATAATTTGGGAGGGAATTCCACAAAGTGGGGGCCACAATTGAAAAAGCCCTCTCCCTAGTCCTCACCAGTCTAGCTGTTTTAACTGGTGGGATAGAGAGAAGGCCTTTTGAGGCTGATCTTGTTGAGCGGCATCCCTGATGATGTTGGAGGCGCTCCTTCAGATAGACTGGGCTGGAACCATATAGAGTTTTAAAGGTCAGAACCAACACCTTGAATTGCACCCGGAAAACAACCGGAAAACGTCCTTCAGAGCTTTCGCACCTGTCACACAGTTCTCCAGCCTTCCCAGGCCTGTGGCTTTGAGATATCAGTCTCAGGCTGATAAGCAGGTGTTCTTATTCACTGCCTAATTAACTGTGTTCAGCTGTGAGAACCTACAGTCTCATGGCCTTCCAGAGGCCCTAATTCAGGCAAGATGTTCCCCCCACAGTTCCTTGCCACAGAACCACTTTATTTAACAACCTTACAAACCAGGCATTCTTGACAGCACATCTATGTGAAAATAGGTTTAAGCTCCTAATTTACCACTTTAGCGCTAGTTTCTCTACAGGAACTCAGGATAATCTATTTTAATGCTTACTTTGTCCTCTTGTAAAAATCACAGTATTAATTTAAAACTCGCAATTTTTAGATACCTTCTTTCAGGTTTTGCCGGCACAGAGACGCTGCTGGAAATGCCTCCCAGTCGGAGCCCATCATCTTCCTCCTCCTCCTCCTCCTCCTCCTCCTCCCCATCATTGCTGAACTGTTTCACTCGGACTATGGAGCTTACAATGGGGAGTTTCCTCTTCCTCAAATTTTCTTCCTGTAAGCAAAAGGATAATTTCACATATTTTTATTTGAAATGTATATTCTGCCCTTTAATACAGATATTTCCAGGACACCTTAACTATTATTGACTTTGCTTTTAAGTTCACGAAATGAGTCTGTTTCTCTCAGAGTAAAAAAGACACCTATTTTCCATGCTCCACAGTTAACTAAGCCTGTAACTGAACCTAAGAAGGTACAGCTGAAGGTACAGAATCATCTGTTATTCCCCTGCTTGCTCCTGCCTCCCTCTGTGGTTTTCCTGTGCTGAATTCCATATGTGTAAAGCATCATGCACAGAAGCCATGAACAAGTGTATACTTAATCTTTGGAGAAACAAGATGTTTCCTAGAGTGCAACATTTATTCTACTTAACAGCGTTGACTTGTTCTTCCTGAACAAGCTGTTAAAATCCAGAAACAATACCCAGATCCACAAGTACTACTCAGCATTCAGGCATTAGTTCCCAATCACCATATTTACTCTACTGTACCAGTCAAAGCCACCTTCTACCATAGCATGTCTTTGCTTCAGAGGGTTGTTTTGGAATCAGAGAGTTGGACAGTTCCCAGTGGAGCAATTAGTCCAATTCCCCACCTCATACTTAAAGGCAATGGCAGATGTTCCGCAGACTTTTTCTTGGGAGGTTGAACTTGGTTTTGTTTGTTCTCCTCTCCTCTTTCATTTATTTATTTTATTATTATTATTTATTATATTTATATACCGCCCCATAGCAGAAGCTCTTTACAGCCCCCCCGCCCTGCCCCGCCCCACCCCACTTTCAAGATAACCTGTAGATCCCACTGTAATAAGAGGTTCTTAGCACTCAGGACAATTGGGATCAGCTTTCAACAGTTATTTATCACATTTGAATCCTGCCTTTCCCCCAAGGAGTTCAAAGCAGCACGCGAGTGGTTTCTCCATTTTATCTTCACAATAGTCCTGTGAAGTAGGGAAGGCAGAGTATCACTATGGTTGTCCAATGAGCAAATCCACTGCACTGGCCCTCAGTAATGGAGGCTGGATAGAGGATGTACGCAGGACACAGCTTAAAAAACGAATCACAAACAACAACAACAAAAGTAATCACCTATTTCAAGACAGCTTGCATTTTTTTTTAAAAAAAATCCAAACTCTCAAATTATTTGCCAAGAATTATGGACACTGGGATACAGTTTGTGCAGATTTACTTGTTTTACTTTTGAATTAAACAGTTCACCTACATTATTGTAGAATGTTGGCAGTTCCCCTGCATTGTAGAACTGTAGACAAAATGTTTTATATGTACTCAGTTAAAGTGTGTGTATGTGTATAAATAATAAAGGCTAGGGAGGGGCAGGACAGAGAATGTATGTTTGTGAATATGTACGAAGGGGAGCCTGGCTAGATTAGGATGAAAGGCCAGAAATTCATGCACTATAAAGAGACTCCTCCTCACTGAATAATGGAGGTTATACGGCACATCATTCTTGAGTGTACACACACACTAGTATATTCACAACCAGGAGGGCTAAAAGCTTGCCTTGTAAAGAAACCAAACAGATTTTTAGAATCTGGGTTCGGCTCGTTATCACATTTAGTGTGAAATACAGTATGCAGAGCCATCTTAAACAATCCTTTTTATACCCCCAACCACTTCACTAATTGATACCAAATATAAACTCATGAACCGAATAATGTGATTACACAAATTATCCTGTTACCCAGTGGGCAAGTGCAGATGCTATAAAACACAACAGAAAGAGGAAAGGAAGCAGTAACTAATATCATGACAGACCACAGAAAGGAGAGATTAGTTAGATGTGAATGTCGAGAGCAGGTCCAGAGTAAGGATCTCAGTTTTGTATGACCAACTGTTAAAGAGTAAAAATTTGCTGGGAAGGACATGTGAAACGTATTCTTGGTGACTTGTTTTGATACTTTGGAAGAAAACAGTGCTGGTCTTTGGTCCCTGGGATGCCACCAGCAAGAAGACTTAATCATGGAGTGCCACGCCCTCCAAAATAAACAATAGATTGAAACCGCCACCATCCTGGGGATGCAGTTGCAAGGCTGCCACATTTCCGTAGCAGTCCCATGTAAAATGCCACCATCAGTGTATGGAGAGACACTTTTTTTAAAAAAAAATGTTTCTAAGAGTTTACAAAATTTTGACAAAGGAAGAGACAATGGGGAAGGGAGAGTCGTGTGTACCAACGGACAAATATGAGCAAGTACTTTATTATTTATTCATTTAAATATTTATATCCTGCTGCTCCACATCATTCAAGGTGGAATACAAAGTTCAGAAGATACAACAGCAAAACAGGGTAAAATACAGTCTTAAAACAACAACAACCAGTAGCAACAAAACATCCCAGCAGATAGCAGACATTGTCTGTAGGCCCTCACTAAAAATGGCCCACAGGAATAAAACATTTTTTAAGTGCATGCTTAAAAGAGGGGGGACAGGTGAACCTCTTTTGGGGGGCTAATCCATAATTTTGGTGCTACATCTACACCAACTACTTGTCTCATCTCTGTTGATGAGAGGACAATAAGAAGGGCCTCAGAAACTGAACGGAGATCTCATGCAATTCCAGTGCCTCGAATTGATCCTGGAAACAAATTTGTAGCCAATGAAGCTTGCACAAAATTGATATAAAATGGTCCATCCTGCTGACCCCAGAAAGAACTCTGGCTGCAGCATTCTAAATCCCTTGACATTTCTGGACCGTCTTGCAAGGCAGCCCCATACAAAGCACATAGAGTGGAGTCGTGTCATACAGGCATTTAACTTGTGCAAATTCAACAATATGTGCTCGGCAAATAAATAAATAAATAAATAGTGAGGGCGATTCCACCCGCCATCCCATTCAATGACCATCTACCTGTGTGAGTTTCTGCAAGACCTGCTCCCTGCATTTCTGGCTAATTTCCACCTGGCCTGGAGGGGTGGGGCCCTGTTCCTCTCCAGCTACAAAAGCAGCAACTGCTGAAGGGGCCAGAGACCATCTACCTGTGTGAGTTTCTGCAAGACCTGCTCCCTGCATTTCTGGCTAATTTCCACCTGGCCTGGAAGGATGGGGCCCTGTCTCTCTCCAGCTACAAAAACAGCAACTGCTGAAGGGGCCAGAGACCGTGTGTGTGTGTATGTGCGCGTGAACCTGCTGCTCGGGATGTCTATAGACTACTGGGGTTAGTTGTTTTTTAGTTGTTTTTGGGGTCAAGATTTAATTTTGGAGATTCATTTTTGCTGTTATTTGGACTACAGCATATTTTTGTTAAACACTGTTGTGAAGTGTGTGGGGATTGCTTAATTGTATATTTATTGAGATGTTTTCATTAGTTTGTTGTTTATTATTATTGTTTGGCTACTTATATACTGTGTATATTTATATTTCTTTGTTGTATTATTTCTCTGTTGTACACTGCCCAGAGAGCTATGCTAGTCGGGCGGTATAGAAATTTAACATAGATAGACAGATAGAATGAGCACATGCCCCGGAGTGAGCGTGAGATGGAAGGCGCGAATCTGCTGCTCCCTCAGTCGGTTTCAGTTCTCACGTGCCTCTCACAGTGTGAGCATCTCACTGCACTGAGTGTGATTCTAGTGTTTAAAGATATGTATTTTTCGTAATGTACTTTACAGGCGATTTATGGGATTTTCAAGGGTAATTTTGACTATACATGATTTTCTTATGTGGATTTTAGAACCTAAGCCTTGTGCAAGATGTGACTGGAAATGACCACGCTAGATCTGATTTCTCCTGGAAAGAGCACAGCTGGTGCATCAAAATGAGTTGGTAAAAGGCAGGCCTGGGCACTGCTGTCTCTTGTGCATCCAAGAGCTGGGACAAGATCTAGGAGCATACCCAAACTGTGATCCTGCTGCTTCTGGGACTGTAACCCTATCCAAAACAGAATGAGTTCCTCACTCAGGATCGTCAGTCCTGCTTACCAGCAGGATCACCAGCACCACCTGCTCATACCTTAAGGTCATCTATGCAGGCCTTCCCATGTGCTCTCTCCATCTGAAGTGCCTCCATCTCCAGTCATCCTTTTGCCACCAAGCTAAGACTTGTTTTGTTCTCCCAGGCCTTTTAAGATCTTGCTATTTTATTTGCTGTGCTATAATTGGTAGTTGTAACTCCTGTATTTGCTCATTATTTTACCTCCTATATATTTTGTAGTTTATATTATTGGGTTTCTTGCTGGGTTAGATTTTAAGATTCACTGTGGATTTTCTAAATTGCATTATTCTAATGTTTTTAATTGATGTTGTACAATGCCTAGAGAACTTGTTTTGTGAGGTATCTAACAAATCTAACTAATAATAAATACCTATAGGCATATATGCTACCGTATTGTCTGGGAGTGTCTGTCTGTTCGCCCTCATCAATCTCAAAACTCCCAGACACAGGTTACATGTGCTAAGGCTCTTCCTCATTTGGGGCTATGGGCTGTGACGACTTAGGCCAGGGTTGTAGAATCTTTTTCAGACTTAGGGCCACTTTCTCTTCTAGGCTATCTTCCAACAGTCACATGCTATGGGTGGGTGGGGCCAGAGGCAAAAGCTGGCACCGCAAAAAAATGAAGATTTTACTTTCATACAGGAAACTAGTTTCTACATATGCTCACATACCCCTCTCTATCCAGGGAAGCATCCATTCCAGCCAAGTAAAATGCTCAAGGAGGGCCAGTGAGGGATGTGACCTTGGGAGTGGCCTGGTGAAAGTCTTGACGGCCAGATGGGGAGAGGTCTGAAGGGCCACATTTGGCCCCCAAGCTTCAGGTTCACCATTCCTGACGTGAACCAAAGACTTCCTCCTAAGTAGGGATTCCAAACTGAAACCAAATTTTAAAAGCTACATACATTCCAAATTATCTTCTTGGGTTTTCACCTATCCACTGTTCTTCCACAGTAGACCCAAACAGGAATAATAATGCTTATTTCCTCTTGTAAAATATTTGGGAAATGGAGGGGGGTGGAGGGAAGGAGAGCAGCAATGACTCGAGGGAACAACTGGCAAAAAGAACAGATTCAATCAGAATATGGGACAAATCAGTGCTGAAACCAAATATCCATTCATCCTGCTGCTTTTCTTACAGTGTGTTTTGCTTTATGAAAAACCAGGAGCTAATGAAGGGAATGATCACAGGCTGTCTCTGTGATGAACTCTAGAATATTCAGGGATTTGGAAACCAGGATTTATACAATCTAAATATCAAGGCAAGCAGGATTCTAAGAACAGTGGCCAGATAAACAAGATAGTAGCTTTTACTGTCAAGTTCAGTTTAGTACAACTGTTTTCAAACCCTGTTCTGATGAACTCTCCCTTGAAAGCATTCAGGGTTGCTCAATGAAGGTCAGTAAAAGCAGTCAAGCTTCTCTGAATGACAGCTTGCCATCAATGCCAATCTTCCTGCAACAACCAGCTCGAGAGAGCATTGGGTGTGTCCTGGGACATGTTCTCCGTTCATACAGAGCAGCAAACTGTGCCTATCTATTTATGACATTTATTATCCCACCCTCTCCAAGGCACTGAGGTGGTATGCTGGGTTCCTTCCATTTTATCCTCACAACAACCCTGTGAGGTAGGTTAGGCTGAGAGACAGAGACTAAACTCACCCAGTGAGCTTCATATATGGGTGGGGATTTGACCTGGGTCCAAAGGCCTTTGTTCAAATTCTAACCACTATACCACACTGGGTCTCTGGTAAGTGAATGTGTACCCCTAGATCATACTCCAGAATCCTCTACAACACTACGGAGTTTCAAGGCAGATACATCAATGTGGGAAGAGCTCCCTGAAGACAAAAAGCTTGAAATCCTCTGATTTAGTATTAACCAATGACCATGCCTTGGAGAGCTGGAGTTTTATAGAACACTTACACAAATCCCCAGCTAGTCTGCATTTACATTGGAATTGTTTTTAAGACTTTGTTTTGTTTTATCGCTTGCTGTTTGCTGCCCTGGGAGGAAGGGGAAGATATAAATTTAATAAATAAATAATAATAAATAAATAACTATGCCAATGGGCTAAAGATCAGAGTTACAACTGCTACTTACCCTGTTTAAGGCTAACATCACACATACAACCACACATATTTTTCACTAAAGCAACTAGAGCCTGGATGCCACAAAGTTTGGATGCCACATGTGAGATATTTTTGACCGCTGTTGCTATGTTTAGAACAGGGGACTCCAGGTGTCCATGGTGACCTGCGTTTGTTGAGTACATGTTAAATTACTGGCATAGCTGGGGCTTACATACTTACCTCACTGCTAATTTTATCAGCATTCCCTTTGGCAGTGGGCCTGTAACTCTCAGCCAAGTTGCCAAACACGTCTGGATCGCAGAGCTGGATGGTTTCCAGTGACCTGCCACCCTGTACATCAAGCTGTTTGCCAGTCTGTAGGTTACTCTGTTGTGGCAATCTCTGCAAGTGCATGTTGCCTTCAGCGCCTCTACTAGCTGGCGGGCGGTAGATTTCGGCAGATGGGCGGGAGGAGCCATAAGTTACCGTTACGAGTGGCTTCTTCCGGGGCAACCGATTCTCCTGCACAAAACTGAGGTCTTCATCAATGAGATCATCTGGTTCAGGCTTAATGTCGATCACAGCTTCCAAAGGTGACAGCTCCCTCAGAGGTTTCACAGTTGACATCAAGAGGGATGGGGAGCCATCTTGGTGAGACTGCCTGCGTGAGAAGAGAGAATATTAAGTTAACTTCATGTAAAAAAAACACAAACCCTTTGCTTTAACCCTCCATTGACAGATGGGGATCAAACACAATGGGGTGGGGTAGGGGGTAGAATCACACATTTTTGGGCAGTTTTTCACAATTCCATGTTCCTGGTAATCTTCAACCATGATGAGGTTTGAATTGCCATATGGCCAACTCCACCACTCCTAAATTTAGTGAAAAATCTATGTTTTTTCTTTTACAGTTTTGAGGGCAATTCTAATCCTCCTGGAATGACTGAGAAAGACAAAAAAAAGTCATGCACATAAGATACTAGAGGTCAAAGTGACCCCACAAAAGAACCTGTTTTGTCTATTTTGTAAGGAAAAGGGATGAACATTCTTTTTTGTCTATTTTCATAATAGACAAATCATTCACTTCCTTAACACCACAATAAACTGTATTGGGGTCAACATTATCCCATGGTTTCATCCAAAAAAACCTTTTCCGACCAGAGTTGTTTAAACTTTTTTCCCCACTTAGAACCTTCCTTGTGACAAGGAAAACTGTTTTTTCACCTCTGCTTTGATTTTGCACAGAATTTATTAATCTGATTTGTTGGTATCTGCATCTGCAAACATTTGCACAGAACTTACTAATCTGATTTGCTGGTATCTGCATCTGCAAACATTTGCAAGGAACTAGCACCCCCACCTAAGCAGGTGGTCAGACCTAATGACACCTCCCTTTCAAGGATCTATAGCTGACCATTATTCTCTGTTAAGATCTTTGCCATTGATAATGTGTGTATGTGTTTGTGGGTGAGAGAGAATTTTTCAAAGTAAGTTTTTGCATTTTTTCTAGTGCTTTACTTTTCAGTGGAAAATGTTTCATTTCTTAACTTCATTAGTAACAATAAATTGATACCAACTGCCATGGCAATTTCAAAGTTTTTAATTTTTTTACTAAATATAAGTAAAATAAACATGCTAAGTTAATCAGGGCATCAGAATATTTGCTGATGCAAATTACCCTATGCAAGTTACTCAACCTTTTCTAATTCAAAATAATTATTTTTTCTGGAAAGCCCATATCACTGATCTTTACAAACTGTGTTGTTAAAGGTTGCCCTCAAGACTTTCAGAGAACAATGTCACTGGTCTCCTTCAAAAGAATAAATAAAGTCCTGAGATTTGATGTTTGGCTTCAACATCAAACTATCAACAAGAGAGACAAACTTGATCCTGTGCACAAGCTATAGGATATATTTACCAACGAACTTGCACAACTCTTCATGCCTTATGAGAATGTCACAACTGTACCATTCACAAGAGGATGTCCAATCAGGCAGACACAAAATTCTAGCCATGTTGCGATTCCAAAGCATCATGTGTTTATGATGCAGACATAAGGCAGCTGATACATTATTAATCAAACAAATACAGACTTCGTGTGGGGAAGTACAAACATGCTCTGCTCTAGCAGCTCTAATCATAGGCCAGACAATGGTTGAGAAACTAACCACCTAATTAACTTTGGATGGCACATAACAATTTAAAACTTTCTTACCATTATGTCACTGAGCAAGGAATTAGCCAAGAAAAACCTGACTCTGCTTAGCACATTGAAAAAACAAACAATCCAGAACCACCACCCCCAAGTTCTTTGCCCACAAACCCAGAAGTACCTACAGCATTATTTAGGCTTTCAAAAGATTTTACAGTTTTAAATTATGTGCTGAAGAAAGCAAGGACAGTAATTATCCCGTCTTCAATGCACAGCGATGAAGCCGGAGATCATTTTTATGACACTAAAACTAAAGGTCCCATGCGACCAGATAGTATCCCCGTACACTTCCAAATGCATGATCAAACAGTGATCCAATAGTGTTTTTTCCAAATATGGTGGACACTACCTGTATAAATGCATACATTGTTTGGAAGCTGATGAACTCATGATGATGTAAACATTCCAAAATACGTCTTTTTGTAGAAGATCTAAGTCTACAGTTGATCAAACCATGAGCTAAGCCATGACACAGCAGCCTGTCTGGGACATCAAGAGAGGCAGTCTTATAATTGGTAGGGCCTGCCAATGCGGAAGCTTAAAAAGCATCAACAAGTCAACACAACAACAGCAAACTGCAGCAAGATGTGCTTACTTCCAATCTGGAGGCAAACCACACACCAAGCCCACACACTAAGGCTCCAACTCTATCCAAACTATGGTTTGCAATCCTGGTTTGTAGGCAAACTATGGTTTGCACAAACGTCATTTGACTGCAGTGATGAACTGTGAGGGAAGGAGTCAGAGCACAAGAGGGAAGGAAGGCGCCTATGAGCACATAGGAAACTGCCTTATACCGAGTCAGACCATTGGTCCATCTAGCTCAGTACCATCTACACTGAAGGGTAGCTGCTCTCCAAGATTTCAGGCAGGAAATCTCACCCAGCCCTAACTAGAGATGCCAGAGATTGAACCTGGAACCTTCTGCATGCAAAGCAGATGCTCTAGCACTGAGCTGCGGCCCTTCCATGTATGGAAGTGCCAGACTATGATTTGGCATTATGTCTGAACTGAATCTGAGAAAAACAATGGTTGATCGAAGGCTACCAGGGGAGTTCATGGCAGAGCAGACATTTGAACCAGGGACTCCCTGACTTACAACTTAACTACTATTTATACCATTTATTTTAATATTTCAACACTATAAATAGCATTGGGTGCCTTGGCAGAAAGCAACACATAAATGAAATGCACAAGTAAATGAATAAAAAATCTACCAGCTCTTAAGAAGTGAGAACATTACCGGGAGGCAGAAGCTCTCTGTTCCTGGGAGCTAGTTGAAACTCGAGAGTCAGTCTTCTCTGGCCGAGAACTTGAGACTGTGAGGGGCTGTAGGATTTCCTCCCCACTTCTCTCCTCACTCCCACTTGATGTGCTTTTGACAGAAGGCAGGCTGCTCTCAAAGATGTTTGATTCAGAAGATTTTAGGTTGGGGGGCTCTGGGGAGACAAGTATACCCAATCTTAGCTCAAATTTCAATGAAGTACTTGAACACAACTGCAAAATATATTCCACTGTAGATTTCAATAGCAGCACACCTCCTTGGAAATAGGCTTTCAAACTAGTATTTCCTCCTGTTTGCATAAGAATTTCTCTTAAAATTCTAATTCTCTCACAGATCATAGCAATTACGCCCTTACCTGACTACACTCAACAAGTACAGCATTTTAAGTCTAAAACATACATGAGAACATAAAGCACACTATCCCTTCCTGTAGATATTTAATTTCCAAAGACGTAAGATGGTCTTTCTTTTACTTACCTGTAGTTACAGACCGAAGCTTATCTAGCACACCATGAAGCCTGAAAAAATAAGAAAAATGTTTTACTCTAAAAATCTATGTTTTAAATAAAGCTTCTGAAGGCATCTGCCACTTTGTTATAGTGGCCAGTGTCATAAAATGAAGAATAGGGAAGAAGGATTTTCTTAATGCAACTTATTTGCATGGAGCCAGTACGACACAGCGTAGCATTCTGGACTGGAACGCTAGAAACCCAAATTCAAAATGTTGCTCCGTCACAAAGCTTGCTGGTTCAATATGGACAGATCACCAACTCTCAAGTCAACATACCACCCAAAGTAATAAAAAGAATCAAAAACAACTTTGATCATTTTCTCTGATCCTTGATTTATCAATATCTAAAAGCATTTCCACATAGATTTTTTTGTGCTTGGGGTCCAGCATTTTACTGCAAAATTAGAAGAAAAGGAAGAAGGAAAAAGAGACATTAATTGTATGTGCATTGCATGTAATGAGAGTAGATGCACATAACAAGTTCATCACAGCATCCAAAAAAGAGAGTGGATGGGGAAACTAACCAGGAGAGCCTTTACATTACTGACTTTTCCTCCCAGCAACATCAAGCTGGATGTTATATCTCATTTGACAACTCACTTAAAAGCCAACCATAAGAAGACAGTACTTAGAACTATAACAGTAATTCTATAACATATCAGGTTTTCCATTCAAATTCAGGAAAAAGGTGATGTCCAAACCATAGTATTTCTCCTTCTGTGGATTGAAACCAGTCATTATGCCACAACACACCTGTTCAGCATCTGAAAAATAAGATGAATACCCAGTCCTGGCTATTTCCATGAGTGCATCTGCCTGGGATGCCTTCACTTTGCAATGGTAAACTGGTGCAGAGTATTCACATGTCCTGTCCTAAGCAGTCATGTGGAGATAGTTTCAGAATCAGACTACCAAAGAGCTCAAGTTTACAGAATTAGAGCGATGACAAACCTACCATACAGTGAATCTCACAGTGTTGTTTCCTAGAAAGAGGGAAAGGTCCTCAGTCATCTGCTCCTGGCTCTTCTTGTTGGCCACCATGACCATGATATAATCAGGGAGCTCTTCATCTGATTTAAAGATGGGAAAATACATTTGGGTGTTATGTTTTAAGGGCAACCATACAGTTTAAGTACTAAGAGTCACATTTACAATGCAAAATAAATCAAAAGGCAAATCAGAGTATCTTCCCATGTTTTCTATAATCATATCAGATGAGTGTACAGTATATTTATTAGGTATATATTATAAGAGACAAAGCTTCTGTTCCTTCTAGAACCTTGAGGCAAGCAGAAGTTTACTAGGTGGAGATTCTCCTATCACAGGATGTAGCAATGAGAAAAACAGCATCTACAGAAGGTTGCCTTGCACAGAATTCATAAAAAGGACGTGCTTTCAGACTACCCTATGCCCTGAACAAGAAAAGAAATAAAATAATTATACAGGCACAATCTATCCTACGCAGACAGCATGGACCAGAGATTGCTCTGAAGCCACATATTTTGGCTATTTCCCATTATTAGACTCCCAAGTTTATATTTAATGTGCTAATATTAGGGTACTGTTTGGGAATGGGATATTAGAACATAGTTGTTGCTGGTTGCAAACAGCAATCCTGATGACAAAAGGTTCTGCAGCACAATTCTATGCATGTTTTACTTGGAAATAAGTCCACAGCATTCAGTGGTGCTTACTCCCAAATAGGAATGCAGCTGAAGAATGGTCTTCCTCCCATTTTCCTTTTTCCCAATATAACTTGTTTGGGAATACAGAGTAAGTGTGTGGTAGGGAATTTCCTTTTTATTTCCTTATTTTGTTCTGAATGCCCTCCAGTAAGGGGAACCACATATGAAGAAATATGTGATGCATCTTATCTCAGTTGCAGGGTTTGCCCTTTATTATTTGATAGTATCTGCAACTAAGCACTTTACAATTAAAAACAAAACATAAAGAGTTACACCCAAATTCTCAGGTTTTTTTCACATATGTAGGGAAAGAGACATGTAACGGAGAGCATCCTTATTTATCAGATTTTTTTAAAAACCCACCCTCCCACCAAGGTGACATGATTGCCTTCCCCAGTGTCCTTATGACTACAATGTAGGATAGGTTAGACTGAGAGATGGTGATGGACCAATGCCAAGAGGTGGGGAACCTGTGGTCTTCCAGACGTTGCTGGACTACAACTTTCATAATCCCTCACTATTGGCCATGCTGGCTGGGAATGATGAAAGCAGGAGTCCAACAACATCTGGAGGGCCACAGGCTCTCCAATTCTGGTTAATGCCTTTAACAACTGTGCAACAGGCAGAAAGTCAATGGGTGCTATTTTTCCCAGGTGGAGATGAAGTGATGGGAAATGCTGTACCTGCTTACACTACAAGCCATTATAGGATACATTTCAGAACACAGGACTTGCTAATACAGACAAGTGGTACACAGTCTTCATGTATACATGTAAGAGGATAACCCCAAGCTAGATCTGCAGTCCTATGCCCATTTATATAGGGGACCAGCTCCACTAATCACAAAGGGGCTTTCTTCTGAGCAAGCATACATAGTGGGGCCATTAAGACCATTTTATATTTTTTACAACAACTAAAGTTACTATAAATCTTACCCACATATGCTCCCAGTTCCTGTAGCTTCCCTTTTATAGCACTCTACATGAAGAACAGAAGAAAAGCCATTTAAAATTGCACCGTTTCAAAGAAAAGACATTCAGGAGCTGCTCTAGAAGTCTCAAACTTAAAACGATGGTTTAAATGAGTTTGTCTTTGCTTGATGCAAATGGTAGCAAAACATTATTAATTGATAATGCCATCAGCATTCATGGCACTTTCCAAAAGTCCCTGCCCTGAGGATCTTGCAGTCAAATTCAACACAAAGAACGGGGAAGGAAATGGAGACACAAGTAAAAAGGGAAACAATATGCAGTTGTTTCAGTTGCATTAGCTCAAATTGAGTTACAGCAGGTAAGAGGAGCTATGGAGGTCCAATATATTTCTTCTTGTGCCACAGGTGGGCCAATGGAACATATTCTTATCATCTAAACACAAGGTATTAACATAAGTTCATGGTTATGTCAAAACTTACCAAATGAATTATAAAAAACAAGGGATGTAATTTAGCTTTAGAATAGCTTTCATGGAGATCTATGCCTCAAAGCATCCTTATGAGGAAGTGTCCCATTGATTGTAAGCAACTAATAAAGGTGAAGGCGCCCTGCCCTCCTCTACAATTGGGCACATGGCAAACATGTTGTAAAATAAAGAATAAGCGGCTGAGTGTACTTGTTCTGTGAGCATCCTTATAGTTAAGAAACACAGACAGTCTGCTTTATGTAACATGGATAAAATAGTTTTTAATTGGATATTTTATCAAAATTGGATTGTTAAATCAGACTTTTTTAAAATATCAGTTTATAATATACTATCTGAATACAAATGAACCTGTTAAAGTTGATACTTATAACCTCTTAAAACTGGTTCATGACTTTCTAACAAACACAGAGTTAAAGGCTGCTTTAGGGAAAGAACCTTGGGAGAAAACAGCTACCTTCTGAAGACAAGCATGACACAACATCATGTACTGCATTTATCATGGATATTTGAAACGCTACCGACTAAACAGCATGAACATTTACTTCTATTCCACGAAAAACACTGTTTTGCCAAGTAACTATCAATCCTTGTTTCTAGAAAGTTCTGGATATGTATTTATTTATGGTACCTTGAATTCCATGATGGAAGAAAAAAGCAGGATATAGATGTACAGTAAAGGCTCCGTTTAGTTGTAAATCAATATGTTTGATTATGGCAGACTGTTAGTTTCCATGATTGTTCAGGAAATACATGAATTCCAGCATTATTTATTTTAAAATATTTTTATCCCACTTTCTAGATAAGTCACCCTAAAAGCATTGAGAAACTTGATTTAAATCAATTAAATTAGTCTTTTTCATGGTGGATTAAAATTCATGATTTAAAATCAATCTATCCTTACACAGCAAGACATTTTTACAAGGCAGTCACACAAGCCTAATATACACGCCAAAATAAATATTTGAGAATGTATAGAATACTGACACTTTCCCTTGGCATTTGTACATTTTTAAACCACTGCTTAGGCTAAGAAGATAAAAAGATCTAGCGTTCTATGAAATATTTCTTCCTCTAATAGTTACATATTTGGTACACTTCAGCTGCAGCACTGCAAGTTTTCACAATTTCTTCTGCAAATAGACATAAGGGATTCTGCATTATGGAACTGAGTTATACGAGACTTGTGGGTTTCTGAGGCATTGGACTGTGTTCTTGGTGACTTTCTGCCTATGCTCTATGGGTTTCTATGGTGATAGGCTGCCACATCCAGGCCCTGAGACAGCAGTCCTACACTTAGGAACTACGTAGTAAAAAAAATTATGCCAGGTTATTCAGGAAAATTTGGTTGTTTCCTCTCCAGTCATTGCAGCATTGTTGTTGCATAAGACAAAAAACAACAAAACTCTACATTAACTGACTAGAAGTCAAGTTGGTCCATTCTGTAGATTTCTACAGAGCTGCATGTGAACTAAAGAAGTTATTCCAAAAAAAATAAATCAACACTCCCTTTCCTACAATGTCTGGTTTAGAAATATTTATTTTATTTATTACAGGTGTTATCCAATGTTATCTGTCCACAGATGGAAGGAAACTGTCAGCAGAACAGAGGAAAGGCAATTTTCAGCTATTCCACCTCACCCCTCTTTCCAAATCTGCTCATAGATTCCCCAACCTTCTGAAGCAGATGGGAAGAGGGCATAGAAGCTTCTGGGGGGGAGGGGAAAATCACCAAAACACTCCATTCTGCTATCAAATTCTTTCTGTCAGCAAATAGACAGCATTGGATACACTCTTAATATTTATACCTCATCTCTCATGCAAGGACCTCAGGTAGTATTTACATAGTTCTCCCCTGCCCTTTTTACCCTCAAAATAGCCCTGTAAGGTATGTCAGGCTGAGAGGTAGCAACAGTGGTCTTTATGGCTTTGTGTGGAATTTGAACCTGGGTCTCCCAGGCCCTAGTCCAACACTTTCTAATCACATTATACTAACTGCAAAACAATTTACAGACTGTGCTAGTCCTTTGCTGCAAACCAGTGAAGAATCTTGTCGCACCTTAAAATGCTAACAAGCTTTTGTAGATCTGATGTACCATGGTCTGATCTTCAAAAGCCATAACAAAAGTGTTGGTCTTTAAGGTGCCCAATAACTCTTAGTTGTTTTTACCGGCTGTGCAAAATGTGTAAGGGTGCCTGCTCTATAGAAACATGGAGCTGGGAAGCGAGGAAGCTATATGAAAATAAGATAATTAGGTACAAAATTCTAGCTTTTTTGAACTTACGGAAAGGTGAGCAATTGAGAAGACAGATGGATTTCCATAGTATCCTACCCTACAAGCCTGGGGATATCTGTCCAGATAGACAGAATCAAGTCTTTCCACAGCTTCCTGCCCTACGAGTGTGGGGATATTTGCCCAGGTAGATACAAGCAAGCTTTTCCAGAACCCCTGTCCTACAAGCTTCAGAATATGCGACCAGAGAAACAGACCGCCTTACAAGCTTGAGGTTTGTTTTGTGGGCCACCCAGCGTTCCGGGGCTGGAGGCGTCTATTATTTCTATGGATTGAAGGGCGTCGTGGAGGGCGACTGAACTCATTATTGGCAGCCACAGGGAAGCCTCTTCACTGCGGCCAGTTTTGGGGAAAAGGGCTTCCAAATCCCGCTATACGGTTGCTAGTTAAAATGGTGAGGCGGCGGGCAGGTCTGGGCCCACCACGGAAGAGGAGCGGTTGAGATGTTGGAGGGGGGGAAGGGAAGAAGGGAATCCTTTTATCCTGCCTGACTCTCCCTGCGCCGGGCTGCCTTTCCTGAGCGCCCCCATCTCTCTCACCCGGATCTTGCGGCTGATCTCGGTGCCGATCTCCATGGCCACCGACCCGACGCCCGTCCCGCTCCTACGGGGGAGGGAAAAAAAGGCTAGGCCCGGACCCGAATCTGAGCCTGGGCGAGCGAGATGGGCCGCGAACGCGAAATGGTCGATCCTCAGGCAGCGCCCCCTGCTGGTCGGAGGTGGAGGGAAGAGGGAGAGATGAAAGGAGACACCTTCTCTCCTGCGAGCCTCCCGAGAGATAGAGAGGCGGGGACAAGAACGGAGCGGGTCCCTCGGCGAATCGCTCCCGGTAGGGGACCCTTAAAGAGGTGCTTAATGCAGCAGACATAAGTCAGTGTCGCTGCTGCTAGGGATTCCTTCCTTCAGGGCGATCCCTCCTCCTTTCCAAGTCACCGCTGCCCACTCCCCTCTTTTTAGTTGAGGGAAATGGTAAGCAGGGAGAGTAACAGGGATGTAGTCGTCCAGAGTCTCGGGGGTCTTAGATCCTTTACTTTTTGGGGAGCAGGGTACCAGCAGGCATCCTATGTTTTCAGCATCCTATAAGCCAATCAGCATGAAAGGGGAGTGTGTTAGCCACCGAGAAGAGTCTTCTAACATGCTCCCTCGTCCTTTCCTGCTGATTGGAGCCAATCAGAGTGAATGGAGGTGAGTCAGCCACTGAGAAGACTCTTCGCATCAGCTAACATCAGTCTTCCCTTTCATGCTGATTGGCTCCTAGGGATATTGTTGTTGTGGGAGAAGGCATTAACAAGGATCTCTTTCTCAACCTAGCCGCAGTTTCAGAAAGGCACTTATGCTGGCTAAGCTTAATGTACTTCCGTCAGCTCTCCTAGATGGCAGATACCATAAGATTCCTTTTGCGGAGCGCCTATGCCCTTGCGGTGCGGGTGTAGTGGAAACCGTTGCCCATGTACTTTTAGCTTGTCCTTTTATCATGATCTTCATCTTTTAACCATAACCCCGATTATCCATACAAATCCGGGTAGGGATCCCACATTTTACGCCAGCTACCTTTTATCAGACCAAAACCCCCAAATTACAAACAGGGTCGCGAGATTCTGTGCCGCAGCAATTACCCATCGTAGAGCATTGCTAGCCCAACCGTCTGCACAGTCTTGAGCTTTGGTCTTTTAGCTACTCCCGGCCTTTGTTCAGTAAATGCTTGCTGTTTTAATTTGCTTTGTATCAATTTTGTATTCTGATGTTTTGTACTGGTCTCTGACCGTAAGAATAAATTCATTCATTCATTTTCAACCTAGCTGCAAAATAATGGGATGGGGGGAGCATCAATGAGACTAACATGAAGGGATCCTGCACTTCTGAATTTGCCACTATACTATTGCGGAGTAGACATGATTGAGGTGTATGGTATTATGTGAAGAAACTGGACAGGGGGAAGTTCTTCCCCTTCTCCCATAACCTTACTACAACTTGAGGCCATCCAATTATGCTGAATGTTGCAAGATTCAGGATAGACAAAAGGAGGCACTTTGGCTTCATACAGCACATAGTTAAACTGTGGAATTTGCTCCCACAGGAGGCAGTGATGGCCACCAACTTGGATGGCTACTAGCCAATGAGGGCTATGATGTGCCTCCACTGTCGTAGGCAGTATGCCTCTGAAGGCCAGTTGCTCGGACTCCAGCCAGTAATGCAGATTGTGAAAAAGTTTATGGAGGAGTTTGTCTTCTATGGCTGGAAAATTGTCCTAGTAGGCTAGTGTTTCCTAGAAGTTCCCATAGTCTGCATACAATTATCAATATGCAACATTTCTTTGTGTACAGATGCCAGCATTTGCTCCTTTTTTCTGCCTTTTTTTCTCATTACATCCTCTGTAGTGAAAGCATCTGTAGTTGAGAGGGCAACTGGATTTTGTTACACTATTATCAACTCCAGCATCAGAAGTATTTATGCTTCAGGTCACAAACATTTAAAAATATGCCCATTGCCCCTATTTGCACTGTCTGTCAACCTAATTTAAAAGAAAGGTTACAATATTACTGGGAGTTATAAAAATAAAACCAATTCTCTTGAGAAAGGTTTTTTTTTAATTGGAAAGGCTTACTATAAATGACCATATAATGAAAAAGAACTGATCAGCTGCTATTTATTGTAAGCCCCATAGGTATTTCTGCAATGCCCCTTTAGCCAAGGCAGCAGCTGTCCCATTGCTGACATTCTCCCTGCTAGGCATTCCAGCTTTCTAAGGTAATGACAACAAGTGTCCATAATCTTCTCTCAGATGAGTAAAATGAATGCAGTATCTTCATGTCTCCCCCTTCATGTTTCCAGACCTCAGATTATTCCTGAAATTCCTTTGAGTATACTCCTCTTCCTTCTATTCATCTTCCATTTCAATGGGGCTTTCCTTCCCCCTCCACACAGCAGCCTCTGCATCCTCTGAAAAGCCTCACCTGCCTGGTTTCTGCCAATTTTCCTTCTCACTGCACATCCTTCTGCCCCCTCCCTCAGGATATGTTTTGGGGAGCAGAGAGGGCCGCTGTGAGGAACAACAGATGGAAAAGTCCCATTTACATGAGCATGCTTCCATTCTTGCAACTCTACAACCATTTCACTGAGTTTGCACAACAGCCCTGCAAGGTGACTCACTACACTATCCCAGGACCTTCACGTTTCACAGAAGAGCTGAGGCTGAGTGCCAAAGTAAGATGCATGTTACATTGCTTTAGCAGCCCAGAGGGGCTATGGGGATCCAGAGTACAGTTAGTGGGAAGGCAGGGCATAATCCTTTCCTCATCTGCTTTTTCCCTGCTTTAAATGGGCATTTCCCCTAGGCATGACAGCTCAGAGGATAGGGTCTGTCTTATTTTACAAACCACTGACCCCATGGCCTCTGCCATTGCAGCTTGACTACACCAGTGCTGAATTAACTCAGCTCTGCCAGGAAGGAGACACATGAGGTCTTCCCCGGATGCACATTTGGGGGGTGGGGAGCACAGAGACATGAAATCTGATCTTTTGAGACTGAAGAGGGTTCTGATATCTGTTCCAGCCAGCTGGGAGCTGTGGTTCACAGAGCCAGTATAAGAACCTGAACTGTTTTCCCAGGCATTGCCTATTGTCCACTCTCCATGCTCTCCCACTTTGTGATGCCAGCTATGCATCTTGGATTCTCTGTATTGCACATCAGCAGGACATCCAGAGCAAAGAGCAGGGAGAAATCACCCTGGGGATGGCTCCTTAAAAGAAAGGGGTCAGGTTGTCTCCAAAGAAATGAGAATACAGACAATGAGCTGTGTAATACAGCCTGTCCCTGTAGTCCACTCTGTTACTCTGTAGCTACATCTACTGCACATGGCTGCTCTCCAGAGCAGGTTAATTTACCCATTCTGCCCGCAGATTGAAACATGGGACATATCTAACCTGTTACCTGTAAATGTCTTAAAGGTGGTGATGCTGGCATTTACTGGTGAGATTTTAATAAGCTCAGAGGGAGATGCCAGAAATTCTTCCAGTTCATGTCAGAACTGAACTAAAATGTGCAAATGCTATCTTCATCATTTACAGAAGGAGCATTTTATAGGAAAAGGACATTTACTGGGCCATGTGTGTGGTTGCACTCATCCCACTTCTCTGAGCCTCACAGCAACCGAAGTAGCTCTGCTGCCAGAAATTTGATAGGAAACCCACAACAGCACAAATGTCAAGAAGAAGGTTTTTGACACAAAAATATCCGGCATTTCCTATTCTCATAACATACAATTTCCTATGAATGTCAGCATTTCTGTCATCAATTGGGGCATGCATTCACAGTGACAACATTAAAATTGCTAGTATTAGGTGTTGCTGTAAAAGGACTGGAACTGAAAAGGACAAGGAGATGGGGCAGTAATGGGAGGAGAATTCTGGGTGCCCTCGCAGTGGGTGAATCACCCTTTGGTGGGCTTCAGTTAATCTAAATATTACTGTTCCAGGAACAGAATGCTAGCTTCTGGATGGATTAATTGCCATGATTATTGTTTTTACTCAAGATTATAATAATTCCTTCTGCCTGCAACTTTGTATTTTGCATGGCTGAGTGGGGATTTGAACCCTGACTTGGTCTTTCAGATCCCAGTCCAGTACTCTAGACACTACATCTCACAGGCTATTAATTCACTGTACTGTGGATTAACGAGCAAATCCATCTTCAGGAGATATTATAATTAGGTTTGAAAGCGTTGATGGATTATTATGATGGATTTATTAATTAAATGCAATGGACAGTGTTCCTTATAAAACGATTTGGGACCTGATGACAACATTATAATGAACATCTTATGTATGCCTCTTGATTCACATTGTTATGGGATGGTGGTTGGACTCAATGGATCTTTGGGGTCCCACCCAACCTTGTGACTCTGGTTGTAAAAAGAATGCTGAAGAAGTTAAACAAGCTTAGCTTGGCAGGTCCCTTTTGTTAGGAGAATGGGCCTTTGCACTCAGAGGCTGCACTCAAGTCCTGCTTGTAGGGATTCCCATAGGTCACAGGTTGGCCACTGTGAGAACAGAATGCTGAATTTGATGGGTCTTTGGCCTGATCCAGCAGAGCTCTTCCTATGATGTCCAAATACAAATTATGTGTTACCCTGGAAATTAAATGGCTAAAGAGCTTTTTCAAACAGCTATACTACATCAGACCAAAGGCCTGTCTAGTCCATCATGCTTTATCTTACAGTGGCCAACCAGTTTCAACAACACTCTCCCACTTGTGTTCCCCAGCAACTGGTATTCAGAGAGGCATACTGCCTCTGATCCTGGAGGCATGTATAGGGCTGGAGAGACACACAGAGGTCTGACTTCCTTTTTGTTAAGAGGCTAGTGCTATGGCATTTCAAGGTTCTCCTAGAAATCTCATGAGAGAGCAAGATCTGTTGGAGTGTCAGTACAATGCATCTTCCATCTTATGCTCAGCCTGTATATATGTGTAAATAAACTTTATATTACAAAAACACCACCAGTGTTCAGTGACCTTCTTTCTAAGGAAACCAAACCCAAAACATGTGCTGGGACCCCTGAAACCACAAACCACTCAGAAACTGGGGTGCACGTAACAATATGATAGAAGTGTAGCTGAACCCTGACCCTAGGTATGTTTGTTCAAAAGTATGTGCCTGATTTCAACAGGCATTGCTTCCAGGTAAATGTGCATAAGATTGTAGCCTTAAGGTGACTGTCCAAACAATAAGTGGATTGCTTTTTTTACTCAAATTCCATTTCTGAATACACCCGGGGAGCTTTGGCTGCAGTTCAAAAGGAAACTTGGAGGCAAGTCCTATTAAAAATTGGGACATTTCTGTTTAAACATATTGAATAGTTAGCTTGATACCACAACCCTGAGCATACTAACTTGAAGATAATGTTCTAGTGAAATCTGTGGAACCTATTTGCAAGAAAGGAACTGCATGTGAAGACAAGTAGGTTGGGGCATGACCAGTGCCTGGACTGAGGGCCATTGGAACCCCAAAGAAACAGCAAGAGAATCAGTGTGAAGACTAAAGGTGTGAGCTGTCAGCCAAGCTACAGGAAGTCCTTAGTTAAGATCTCCCTTCAGCTATGAATTCAATAGGGTGCTTTAGACAAGGAACTCTCAGCCTTCCTTCTGCTCTATGGGAAGAATAACACTGACCTACATTTCCAGATTAACTATAAAGATTCCTGTGAGAATGTATGTAACATGCTTTGAGGGTTTGAATAAAGATGATATGTAAAAACTAAGAATTATTACTGAACCATTCTGAGACTCCTGGAATAGGGTAACGATGCGTCCTATTTTATTGAAGGGCCGTCAACGGACTGTTCTCTGTTGAAGAGACTTCTCTGTTTGAACGGCTGTCAGGTCCAAGATTAAGATATAAAAAATGGGGGACCAGGTGCCTTGAGTTGCCCATCAACAGATAACACCTGGACAGAAGACTGAGAAGGTACACAGGTCACTTGGTCACAGTCTTCCACACTATGGTGGCATGTATTGTATAAATGCATACAAATTAGTACATGCACATTTTATGCAAAATGGTATCTTGTTTCATCCTCTTTTTTGGTGGCACGCTTCCTCTTTTGGGGGGGATGTGCAAGCAGCCACCTTATCATACTTAATATTATGATATGAAGAGGCACTGTTACCATATCCTAAGGAAGTTATTGTTGCACGCCACCCCAGTCTCTGACTAGTGAGATTTCCAGGGGTCCCTGTGCTCGCCCTGGGTTTGGTTTCCTTGGGAACAATGTCAGCGGAGACTGTGGTGTCTTTATGAAATATGGTTTGTTTATTCACACACATTCCAACCTGAGCTTAGGATGGAGAGGTTCAAGGCTTCAGCTGTTCATTATCCAGCTTTTCCATCAGGGTTACAGGAAGCATCCCAAAGCCATGGTGCAGAGAGCCAGTCTCTCTGCCTGCCTCCAGTTCCCAGCCTTTCTCAGACACACTGAAAAACACAAGCTCCAGGAGGGGTGGAGGAAACGCTCTCCCAAAGAGTTTCAATGACAAAAGGATCTCCATGGCCCATTCACCAGTTGATGGGCACCTAATAGACCCATCAACCCACCTGGCCACTGTATTAGGTTAACAAACTCATCTGACCAGCAGAGCGAGTTTCTCACCCCAGGCACAAGATTCCAAATCAGAGGCTGGAAGGGGACTCATAGAAATTATCCATTTCAACCCCCAAACTCACAACAATATTGTCAGAATGTAAATATCGTAATAGGGATAGTTAAGAGGGCCACATCTCTCCAGGGTGCTTGGAGGTAATTTAAAACCACAAGGATAGAACCTCAACTAGAATGTATACAACAGAATAGGAGGGGTACCTAGAAATCCAAGAGGATGCCAAGGGCATGGTTAACAATCAGAGCCAAGGAAACTAAAAAAGGCTTCTTTTAAAATTTGGAAGCTTGCCCAAAGGAGGAGGACAGAAAGGAGCACAAACTCTGGCAAAGCAAATGTAAACAGGCCTGTGGAAAAAAAATTTGAGGAGTATATTGTTAAAAACATTAAGACAAACAGTAAAAACTGTTTTGTATATCAGAAGCCAGGAAACACCCAGGGAGGCGGTTGGGCTGCCTGACAACAAAGGAATGAAAGGATTGCTAAAGAAGAAGAGAGAGACTACAGAGAAGCTGAACAAGTTATTTGCATTAGTATTCATTGTGGAAGATGTTGAACAGATATCTACACCTGAACTGATGTTACTGGAGAGGGAGATAGGCAGAGCTGCAATTACATCAAGATGTGGGGGAGGATTATCAATACCTCAGCACAGTCATTAACCAAACTGGAGACAATAGTCAAGAAATCAGAAGAAGGCTAGAACTGGCGGGGCGGGGGGAAGCTATGAGAGAACTAGAAAAGGTCCTCAAATGCAAAGATGTATCACTGAACACTAAAATCAGGATCATTCAGACCATGGTATTCCCGATCTCTATGTATGGATGTGAAAGTTGGACAGTGAAAAAAGCGGATAAGAGAAAAATCAATTCATTTGAAATGTGGTGTTGGAGGAGAGTTTTGTGCATACCATGGACTGCAAAAATAACAAATAATTGGGTGTTACAACAAATTAAACCAGAACTGTCACTAGAAGCTAAAATGATGAAACTGAGGTTATCATACTTTGGACACATCATGAGAAGACCTGATTCACTAGAAAAGACAATGCTGGTAAAAACAGGAGTAGAAAAAGAGGAAGGCGAAACAAGAGATGGATTGATTCCATAAAGGAAACCACAGACCTGAACTTACACGATCTGAACAGGGTGGTTCATGACAGATGCTCTTGAAGGTCACTGATTCATAGGGTCGCCATAAGTCGTAATCAACTTGAAGGCACATAACAACAACGATTAAACTTACATTATATTAAGCATGTTGGGGTTAAATTGAAATCCCCAGTGCTTGTAAAACTATAGTTCACTTGTCCTATCTAAACCAGCTTGGGCTTTATGGGAAATAGAACCAAAGTGGCCTTTATTTGACTTTTGATATAAAATGTCGGTTTATTTCCTGGTGACCTGACCCTTACCTACATTCCAGTGGCTCGCATAATAAAAGCCGGTTTAAGCTGGAAACTTCCCTACTATGCATTTCTGTATCTCATGTATGCTTGTGGCCTTGCTTATTGCTGCTAATGTGCCTTACATAGAAATGTCAAATGCTGTTCCATTGCCCCTCATATCCTTGAGTTGTACTACTCCCTTTTGATATGTAAGTAAGAATGATGCCATGTCTGTGTTTGGTTTAGGGGGCGCCCGGTTGCAACTGGGCCTCCTCTTCTCATCTGCCTTTGTCTGTTCCTGCATAGTGCTTATCTCAAGGACATGCGAAATATGAGGACAAAGAGTCTAAGAGATAGTCTTGATGTTTCCACTTTGTCCTTCCCCCTGTACCCCTTTACCTCCTTACATATGCCCTAAAGCTATGGCAGTTAGCAATTGTTTCTTTTATATTTTATGACGTGAACCCAATATTGTAAACTTCGGGGTAAGCCTATATAAACCCTTGACCACCAATAAACGAGGTTCCCATGCTCGCCTGCTTCGGCTTGTAAGTATTGGGTCCCCTTTGCAAAGGCTTTGTTTCGTGTTATTTGATCTCTGATAGTGGGTTCATTTGCACTCAGCTCCGCACTCTTCCCGGGTGTAATAAGCGAGTTGGGGAGACAGGGTGGCTTGCGTGTTGGGTTTGGACCTAACAATTGGGGGCTCGTCCGGGATCCCTTGTGCGGACCCCCTTTTTGCCATTGCACCCCTTAATTTGATAACAGGCGCCACGAGAGAATTTTCTCGGTTATCAATAAAAGCGGGCGGCTTTGACATTTTGGGGATAAAGCACAGTTGAGGAAAACCCGCTATCAGACGTCATGGGAAATAAAGGGAGTGTGCCGGTAAAGGACAGCCCTTTGGGAATAATGTGTATGCTGTGGCAAGAGGAGGACTTGCCTGTGCGTAAGAGAGGCCTGAAAAAGAGAAAGATGATTGAGCTCTGTGCGGTAGCGAGACCGCGGGTAACTGCAGTATTGGCACCGGGTGAACGGTAGCCAAAGAGTGGCTCCTTTAAACCCGTTCCTTTAAGAGGAGTAGGGGAGCGGATTGAGGTAAAACATTCAGATTAATTGCATTTCTGGCTCCTATGGCAGATGGGAGTGCAGAGATTGCAGGGTTTTTACAATGCTGAAAGACAGATCTTTGACCGGTGAGGCCCCCCCTCCAAGTTATTTTTCTGAGGATGACTCAGATAGAAGAATGATTTTAAGTCGTTCTATTATGCTTTCCGCGCCAGCGCCGCCTTCCAGCCCCGAAGGCGGGGCTCCTCGGCCGGCGCGGAAACAAGTCTCTTCCGATTCAAGTGCTGAGACGGAAGAGAAGGATCCAGGAGAGGGGCCCTCAGGGGGGAACGGTCACGCGCTTGCGAAAAGGAGAAAAAGAGAAAAAGAGAAACGGTTATTGACTAAGGAAACGCCATTGATTGTGCGAGACCAGCCGTACCTGGACGCCCAGGGACGGGTCAGACTCCTAGGTGTGTAAGGCTTGTGTTTTCCCGGGAAGTAAGAACGTAAGAATGGTAATAGGAAGGATTTGCATAAAAGAAATGTGTATGAGTTGGGTACCCAAGTGAGAGGTTGTATGCGTATAGCTTTTTTTGAGTGTATGTATGAAAGTTTTTCTGTGGGTTTGCTTTCAAGGGAACTTTCCTTCCATTACTGTCGTTCATAAATCATGCTGATTTTACCTTTTCCTCTTTTAACTGCTTGGATCAGCTGCGCTGCCCACCTGTTCTCTTAGTAGTTCTTAGCATTTTTTTTTATAGAAAGTATAGGATTTGAACTAAGCGATTCCTTTTAGAATGTTGGGGTTTCTTTTTCTTTTGTTCCTGTACTGGGTTAACTCCTTCTTCCCTTCCTCCTTATTTGATATGAATTTAGATTATTAAGGCTTTTTTTGTGTTTGTCTGTCTTGCTTGCTACAGATTACTTGTGTGCATCTTCCTTCCTGATGTAATGTTTTATATCTTCCTTATCTCAGTCCTTGCCATTGAGGAACGTTTTATTTCTTTGGAGCTCCCTTCCTTTTCAAGCTTCTTAAAATTGTTTTCTCCAGTCTGTTTAAACAGTGGGATGATTGTTTTCTCTGCAGCAGTTTTATGCTTTAAGTCTAACGTGATCCCTATGGTTTACTATGTTTTATATAAAGACGGATTGGCTGTGTTTTCCTAATTATTGTGCTGTCTGTTATGTGATTGTAACTTATTAAATATAATTTCTTATTTCAGCCCTTGCCGTTTGACATTAATCCCAATAGCAGATGTTCACAGAGGGGGGGATATTTGTCTAGAATAAGTTTTGCTTTTCATTATTTGTCAGTTATTTCTTATCTTGTAAATGTTACGTTTCTTTTGACGTGGTTCTGTTTTTTTTTTTGTTTGTTTGTTTGTTTTGTTACTGCATGTTGAGCCAGAATTACAGAAAAGGGAAAGAGATTGGTTCCCCCCCCCTTGTTCTCTAGATCTAGCACAAACGTATTAAGCATACATCTTGAAATCAGGGGAAGATACTAGAGTTCCTTTTGTTTAGATTAGACCTGAACCTTTGGCTGTTGCTTGTAGATAAAAGCCTGGCACAGTTAGTTTTTCTGTCAGTGGTCAAAGGGGCAAAAATAACAAAATTACTTTTGAAACTACTCTACCCATTTACCTGTATATAAAGGGAGGCAATTGTAAGTGCCAACTAAATTTGTATGTAGTGCCTTGTGGGTAGAAATGTTTTCCTCCCCCCATACACTTTGACAGGGAAGAGATACCCATGAATTAGAAAGGTTGTAAGTAAAATGAAGGATTCTAGGAAATAAGTTATTTTGATGGTAGAGGAAGAATAGTTTGAGAAATAGTTATTGATGGTAATAAGAAAAGGGAAAAATGACAGGAAAAGGGAAAAATGACAGGAAACAACAAAATGTTGTATGTGGGTTTTTTTCTCTCTCTTCTTCATCATTGTTGCTAGATTGTGGATTAGAACCTATACCTGTTTAAACTTTTGAACTTGAGTAAAATATATATATATATATATATATTTGGAAGTCAACAACAAAACTTCTTGAAGGTTCTTTCTTCCATAAGGAAAATAAAACCTCTTCTTGAGGTACTCGATCCCAGGTAATTGTTTTAAATTTGTCTGTGAAATGTATGATTTGCCCATTTCCTAGATAGGCAAAACTGAGGCCACCTTGCTGTTTAAACCTAATGTGATGCCCTCTTGTGACTAGGTAAATTCATTAGCAAAAGGGGACCAAAATGCAGAGCTTCCAGCCACAGTAATTGTCTGCCTCATATTAGAATTCACATTGGGAATCAATATTACTTTGCTTCCAAAACAGAAACTCATCCCCAGTTGCTCTTTGACTGAAGATGGACCCGGACTTTCAACAGGAAAATGCTTTCCTCATTGTCATACCTTGTGCATATAAATCACACTATTACTAATGAACTTTTTTCTTTTAAAATGATGTTCACAATTATAACGCATGTTAGTGCATTTATTCCTTGACAGGCACTTAGAGCAACTGCTCTACATACAGGATGAGCACCATTGGAACACCCTGCTGATTTGGAACAGAACTTAATCTATTTGTGCCACTAACATCTCTTTGTTTTGCATTCATAGCAAGAGGTATAAATCCTTTTTCTCTGCTTTCCGTGGCTACTTTTCATGAGCAAGGCTCTACATAGCCAGAGGATGGGGAAACTCAGGAGTTTAGAATATGTTGTACTGTTGTGTGTTTTGTCTGTCTGTTGCAAAAACAATATTTTGGTTTTGTCCACTTTGATCAGAAGTCTCATCTGTGGCCATGGATGTTTTATTTTTATATTTTCCTTCCTGTACTGAAGTGTTTTCTCCCCAAGGAACATTTTCCTTTTGCGTGTGTATCACAGAAGATTTTTATTTTGAGACATTTTGGACTCTATCTTTGAAGTGCTCCAGGACCAGAACACGATATGCAACTGGCATGCTATTTTCCTGTATTGCTGCAATAACAGCATAGAGGCCTGCTTCATTCTACCTAACCACAGAACTATTTTGGGGCCTATTTTGGCCAGCAACCTGAAATGGGCACCTTGTGCAAGTTTGCAATCTTTTCATACAGTCCTTTCTCTGCCTAGCATCAGCAAAAGACACACATCTTCAGTGGAAGCTGTAACTGAACATGAACAGGAACAGGATGAACTTTGTGCAAGCCATCCCACAGTGTGTTTATTTGTTTTATTTACTTGTTTTCTTTGTAATATTTCCATTGTAATATTGAATGTAACTGTTTATGCATTGTCCTTTAAGAATGTGTTGTTGTTATTGTTTTCCCTCCATAATTTATATGTTATGGCTGTTTTGTTCTTTAGATGTTGTTACTTTTCAAATCCTTCTGAGTGATTCTGTAATAGGGGTTTACTGAATTTGGCTACTTCAGATGTGAGGTTCATCAATGTGAAGTTTTGACCCATTTGTTTATTTTCTCACTCTGTCATTACAATGGCTAGGAATAGGTAACAATTAATGTGAATGGATGTCAACACCATAAGAATCTAGGAAGATGATAGTTTGGAATTCCATCAAGATTGCTTTTCTCTCAAAATGATTAATGTATCTTATGGCTTTTTCATGCTAAGAAATGAATTAAGTTCAACTATTGTATATTCTGGACATGGGTGCATGTGCCTTAGAACATTTTGTGATTATGATGTTATTGATAAGTACTATACACAACCTATGCTAACATTTCAATAGATGCCTTTGTGGTATTAAGGAAATGGTAGGATGTGATTTTCCATTTAAAGTCCCTATATGGATCATCCAGAGAATATTAGTTAATCCAGATTTGTTTCAACACCTCAAACCCATCACATTAGGTTATGACCTAGCTGATCTTCAGACACTACTTTCTCATCCTATGTACAGAAACAATTAGAAGCAGTTAAACAAATGGGGGAGCAAGTACACTCTAGATAGCACATGATTGCCATACAGTCATTTACATTATAGATAAGCACTCACAGATATAGTAACATGGATGCATTTGGAATTCCCTGTTTGGCTGGGATAAGGATGCCAAAGAAGGTTTAACCCTTATAATGCACCCCATTGTGGTGATTTGAATTCTGATCTTTGTCTAATTAGCCCTTGTAATGTGTATCCATCTCATATGGCACAGTCACACCCTGGAAGTCAGTATTGGAGCCAGGGGGCAGAACGGTGCTTGCTAATATGTGAAAGGTCATCTGTGTACATCTGCCTTTCACATAAAAGGAGGGAGTGGTACGGCTTGGCTAACCCCGTTTTGGTTCAAGTGGAATCTAGGAGGTGCAAAAGCCAAGAGCTATAACTTCCACCCCAACTCACACATACCCCCACGGCTGGTAATGCGTTCCAGAGGTTTTGTGCATAGAAAAACAAGGGCAGAGTTAAACGCTGTCGCATAAATGTTATCTTAATCCTTGGCGGATACACCCCCATCCACAGGGAATCCCATTGCTCGTTAGAAATAGCATTAGTTTTCCTTTTTTCTTGACTAGAAGCGCACATATCGGAAAATATATACAGACATAGGGGGTCTTCTTATATTGAGACCCCCCCACTGGCCTGGACTTTACAGGAGACAGGGACAACCAAAACAAGGAACACACACTTCACCACATGGATAAGTGGGAGTTCCCTTTGTTACTTAAGGAGTACAGTCTCCTTTGCTTCCTGCTACAGCTTAAAGGAGGTAGAGGAGGGCTGGGTGATAAGAGGTTTAGTAAGAGGTGAGGTCTGTGTGACCAATACATGTGATATACCCACTTGAAAATGGCAATTGGACTTTGAAGAATGGGACATAACACAGTGGGTAAGGTAATATTACTGTTGAGATGGTAGCATTTGTTGCATTTGATTTTCCTTTGGTCACTGACTTGTTCTTTTCCTATGGGGCTTAACGGGTCGCCAAATGCCTGCTGGCCCTTGGTGGCTCTGTGAATTTTGGTCTAGCTGGCAGAAGATATTGTTTTATGTGATTATAGTAATAGTTTTTTTTTTATTATTATTACTGGATGTTGTTACTTGCAATGTATTTCTAATGTTATTCAGTTAATGTCTATAGGTCTCTGAGTTTAGTTTTAGGGACCAAAACCAAGCAAACGGGCCATTCTAGTAGTATCAAAAGGTCCAGTCATACTTGACAGTTCCTTGGTCGATGTACTGAAAAGGAAGTTGAGCAGACTGACGCAAGATTGTGTTTTATGTTGTAATAGTTATAGTATTATTAATAGCTGTTTGTTGCTGTATACAATGCATCCCAAATTTAATCCAGCTTGCTTCCGCCTGCCTGCATAGGCTGATTTCTTCATTTTCTCGAAAGCCTCAATCTGCTATTCCAAATTTAATGCAATTGGCCTCAGTCTGTATAAACAAGCTCACACTGTCATTTTTCCGAAAACCGCAACCAACTTACATGGAAATGGCTTTGAGACCGATTTGGCAACCCAAGCAAGGTAATACAGCTACCTGAGAGACTAGTTAGTCTCTCAGGGCTGAAAGGGGGGACTGTTGGGGTTAAATTGAAATCCCCAGTGCTTGTAAAACTATAGTTCACTTGTCCTATCTAAACCAGCTTGGGCTTTATGGGAAATAGAACCAAAGTGGCCTTTATTTGACTTTTGATATAAAATGTCGGTTTATTTCCTGGTGACCTGACCCTTACCTACATTCCAGTGGCTCGCATAATAAAAGCCGGTTTAAGCTGGAAACTTCCCTACTATGCATTTCTGTATCTCATGTATGCTTGTGGCCTTGCTTATTGCTGCTAATGTGCCTTACATAGAAATGTCAAATGCTGTTCCATTGCCCCTCATATCCTTGAGTTGTACTACTCCCTTTTGATATGTAAGTAAGAATGATGCCATGTCTGTGTTTGGTTTAGGGGGCGCCCGGTTGCAACTGGGCCTCCTCTTCTCATCTGCCTTTGTCTGTTCCTGCATAGTGCTTATCTCAAGGACATGCGAAATATGAGGACAAAGAGTCTAAGAGATAGTCTTGATGTTTCCACTTTGTCCTTCCCCCTGTACCCCTTTACCTCCTTACATATGCCCTAAAGCTATGGCAGTTAGCAATTGTTTCTTTTATATTTTATGACGTGAACCCAATATTGTAAACTTCGGGGTAAGCCTATATAAACCCTTGACCACCAATAAACGAGGTTCCCATGCTCGCCTGCTTCGGCTTGTAAGTATTGGGTCCCCTTTGCAAAGGCTTTGTTTCGTGTTATTTGATCTCTGATAGTGGGTTCATTTGCACTCAGCTCCGCACTCTTCCCGGGTGTAATAAGCGAGTTGGGGAGACAGGGTGGCTTGCGTGTTGGGTTTGGACCTAACAAGCACATAGAAAATCAGGAATTGTTGAGGAATCAGCATGGCTTCTATGAAGAGCAATGCAGCATCTCCAAAGTTTTAGAGTTTTTTGAGAGTGTCAATCCACAACCCACACTTGAACAATACTTTTTGGGGACTAACCAAAATGTCTCAAAAGTGTGGCAAACTTTCAAGTTCTCCATTCATTTCAATGGGTGAGTAGTTGGAAACCCCCTACAGAGAATTTTAATTGAATTGGGCAACTAGATGCAGCTTATTTTGCTGTTGTTGAGCCAGCCTATGGATGGCTGTAAAAGTGTTGATGTGTGCTACTTTTAAAGGATTTTAAACTAAGCTTATTCATCAATGACTTTACACAACCTATGTTTTTGGTTTGTTTGTTTTTAAATACACTCAAAGATACATTTAAAAATTATTCCTAGATCTGTACACATAAAATATACCAAATGTGGAAGGCACTTTTGCTTGAATTAGAAAGGTTTAAAATAGGTGAAATGGATATAGCTGTTGATGTGCTAATAGTTTTATTGACGTGGACCAAAATGATAGCAAGGAACTGGTAGTGAGAATCATGCTCTGTGATAACCCCAGCGTGAAATCTCTGCACTAACAAGCATTGGAGAGAATCTGAAACTCCCATAATTGAGAAAAAGAAAAAATGATGTTATTTTGTTAAGATGTAAGGAGCAAAGGCGACAGTGTAGGCTGCTTGTCAACAGAAACTGGCATTTGTTTATTTATTGGCATAATAAAAGCCCATAATCAAGTGAAAACAATGGGACCTTGTGGCACCTTAAAGATTAACACATTTATTATGACATAAGCTTTCTTGGACTTGGGTATACTCCATCGGTTGTGTGAAGTGTTGTCATGAGTCAATTCAGGGTAACACTTCATATATCTATGATGAAGTGGACTGTAGTGTACAAAAGGTTATGTCACAATAAATATGCAATTCTCTTAAGACAGGGAAGGGGGAAGCTGTAGCCCTCCAGATATTATTGGACTACAACTCCAATCAGCCCCATCCCGCATGGCCAAGGGTCAGAGATGATGAGCAAGATCTGGATGGCCAGAAGTTCTCCATCCCTGCTCTACGGTGCCACAAGATGTGGATAGGGTTTTTTTGTGTGGCAACAGACTAAATTGCTCTGGAAATTGTTGTCCCAGGTGATGTCAATCATGCATTCAATTTGCTACAAATCTGTGTTATGTCTATGTTACCATTTAGAACTTATCTATGTATATACATGATGAGTCTTTCAACACCTTAAAAAAACTTTTTATTATGCCATAAGCTTTCAAGGGCAAGACACTTTGCTATTTTGGCTGCAGCAATTATGGGTTGGGTCCCACACCTTCACTGTACAGCCTTCATCACATGCTGAAGACACACCTCTTCACCCTAGCTTTGAACACTTTAGATATTTTTAAGACCCTCTCTACTTGTGAATGTAATTTGTTTTAAACTGTTTTTAATAATGTATTTTATATTGTTGTAACCCACCCTGGGACCTACTGGTGAAGAGCAGGTAATACATTTAATAATAATAGCCAACTAAGTCCTACTCAGAGTAGACCCATTGAAATGAATGAACCTAAGCTACTTGTATCTATTAACTTTAATGGATCTACTCTATGGGCCCCTTCCAACTCTACTGTTCTATAGTTCTATGTCGGGTATACTTTATGTTGCATTCCTGCACTGAGCAGGTGGGTTGGACTCAATTGCCTTATAGGCCTCTTCCAACTGCAAATACAGCTCTATGGGTTGTGTCCAATGCTCATGCAACTCAGTCTTCTAGACCTACTGAAATTAACGGACCTAAATTAGTCATGACTATCAATTTCATCGGGTTGACTAGGACTAGGATGGAATACAACCCAATATTTCAATGGGGAAAAATAATATTAAAAAAAGCTACGGAAGGATAATGGCAGCGGCGGCTCGCGTGCGTGTGGAGTACAGCTCTCTTTCTGCCATGCCGCCGCCGCCGCCTGCTTTGGTTCAAGCAGCTGTCCCATTGCTGACATTCCCCCAGCCAAACATTCCAGATCTCTGAGGTAATGGGGCTGCAAACATAGAGGGCTGTACTTTAATGATCGCACCGTATCCTTCCGCATGGCTGGGGCACAGGGGAACGCCTCTAAAGGGGAAAGAAAGGCGAGGGAAGAAAAAGAAAACCCTGCGCGCTCTCGCACACGCATCGACCGCTGGCAAATACGGCGTGGTGCGAAGCGAAGGAGGGTGAAAAAGCTCATCTTGTGCTCCAGCAGGGGCTTCCTCTGCCACAGGAAGGCGGCTGGCTGGCTGGCTGGCTAGCTGAGGGGAAGCCTCCGCTTGCTCCACAATTTCGCTTCCCTCCTCCTCTGACTCTTTGCCCAGTGGAATGATATCCAGACTCGATTTTTTCGTGTCGTCGTTGTTGTGGAGGCAGGAAGTGAGGAATATTTTCACTGTGAGTGACTGAAAGGAGAGGTGCAGGAGGCTCTTTCCTACAGGAAAAGGGGACCCAAGAAGGCTTTTCTCACCCTCCCCTCCCACTGACCCAAAGGAATACCCATAACATGGCTTTATCCGGATTGTTCTCCAAACTGGGCCTGGCTTGTTGCAATTAAAGGAAATCTTCTTTGCCTGGATTACTGCAACAGGTAAAAGGGGGGGGGAGAAACAGGACCAAAATGCGGGGATGCTTTTTTACTTTTGTTCTTTTAAAGAGTCGTTCACATTTCTGGCGCCGAATTTCATCGTTTTCACCACTTATTCTTGAATGGTCTGATCTAAACACCTGATTCTGAAGGTTGCAGTTCAAAGTTAGGTGGATTCATCCTATCGGCATCATTTGGGGGCTGTTCAGCGTAAAACTTGGTCAGGATCGGGCTGCAAAGTGGATTGTGGTGTGGTCTGTGATGAAGAATAAAAGATGAGTGCCAAAACTTTGTATCTTTTTCTCCCCCTTCCCCGCCCCGGTCTGTATCCTTGTACATTTCTCCCTGATAAGGAACGGAACAAAACGTTAATAAAATAAACCAGTCTACCGCTTTCTGATAAATAAATAAATAAATAAAATCAACCTTGCGATGTATAGCGAGGAAATGAAACTTCTTTTGTTTGAATTATGGATATAGATCTAAACAATGATATACAGGAAGGTTTTACAAACAAAATGATTGCCTTCCTACTCTACATCTCTGTCAGTCAAACTTTTGCTATTAGTTCTGGTGGTGAAAGGAGGAAATGTTAAAGTTCCATGTATTACAAATGAAGATATTTTGAGAGACGTATGTCATGTGATTTGCAAGTTAATAGCAAAATAGTGTTGAGTCCCAGAGCACCGTCCATTCTCATAATCACCTCACCTTAACAAAAGAACATTAACGTTTCCAAGTGATTTCAGGGGTTGATTGATAATGAGGACAAAATCTTGATTTGTAGATTTTTACTTTTTAAAAATCCTCCGCAATATACAATTAATCCAAAAGAAAAACCCATTTCCTTTCCATATACTACAGTTTTATTTTATTATGTCAGTGTATGCAGTACCTGGGAATTTCTAGAAGAAAAAAGCAGAAACTAAATGGGAAAAGTTGAATCCTTGATAGTTATACTTTGTTTATTAAAAACAATAAGCTAAATCTGAATGTAACATCTAAAGTGTTTTTAGGGCTGGTAAATAGAAAATAATGATTTCAACATACAGATGATTGGATTTGCTACTGTTGCAGATAGACATTATTTTGAAATAGGCGTGTGGCGGGGGGGTGGGAGCTAACATGACAGCAGCTGGTAGCAGAAAATAACAGCTGCTAAACAAAGCTGGTTGTGCTGTGTTTGCAAGAATTTTGTTTGGCTAGGATGAAAACTTGTTGAATAGGTTTGAAGCATCATACTCCTCCAAGCTATTTTCTTATTGGCTTTGTTGTAAATGTGTTTAAGTGTAGTAATGCTGCATATTGTTTTCTTTTTCTCTCCCCCCTCCTTTTTTGGAATAAAAATTGATTGGGTAAGAAGGTATGGAAAATGTCCTGAATTCTCATTGGAGCAGCCTAAGGAAATTTTTCCACAATGTAAAAACATGACCTAGAGGGGGGGGGAAGCATTTTTTGTTTGTTTGTAAAGTCACATTAAAGCAAATGTTGGTTGGTCTTACTGTGCAGAAACATGCAGACTAACAGAGAGTGAAGCTGATGGACTTAATTGGCACAATCCATTCAATTTAAGCACTTTTAAGTACCATTGACTTCAGTGGAAGAGATATGCAGACTGATCCCACCCATGTTTGTTTACAAGTGAATTCCACAAATTTAATTGAGACCTGGAAGTTAAGTGTGTATCAGATTTTAGGTTTCAGAATTGCTCAATTGTCCTACTCGAATCAGTGAAACAAAAATTGCTGAATTTGTTGGATTATGCCATGTAATGGAAGGCTTATAGTGTTGCTAAAATGTCACACTTCAGGATGCAGTATGCAGAGTAACCTGGAAGGAAACCCATTGACACTTCTGAGTACATGTAAAGAATGCCAGTGTATGTTGGTCAGTATTGAGGCTGGGAATTAACAAGATAGGAGAGTAGCAGCAGCTTAAAAGATGAATATTTTGAAAGGATGTTTCATGTTTAAAAACACAGTATTTTGAGTGGAACAAAGCTTCATTCTTTGGGCTTCTTACTACCTTGCTGCTATAGGGCTCAAAGCACACATATCTCCAAATGTAATCCATTCAGGACCAAAACATTGACCATACTAAAGATTGCAAGCCTATTATTATTATTATTACTATTACTATAAGATCCTGCCCTTCAGGGTTGCAAACAGATTATAAAGCACTAAACACATATTTAAAACAAAACAACTTAAAATCATATTTAACAGATGCAGACTGAGATAAATTTATGTTAGGATCTGTACAGAAGACTATTTCTGCACAATAGAACGCTTGCAGTCTTCATTAGGTACTGCTAGGATGATTTAGGAAAGCCTTTGCTAAAGATTTTGGTATTGAAAAGGGATTAGAGGTTTCCCCCCATATGCCGTTCGGTTAAGGCTCATATGCTTTTAGCAGTTGCCCAATGTGCAGAAATTCAACATGTGAGATGGAGATGCAAACAATGATGCATGGGGACAGGCTGCACCTGTTGCATTTCTGTCTGTAATGCAACAGTCTAGGAATTCTGGCAGGATTTAAAGATGAGGAGGAGGCAGACTTGTATAAAGAGCAGTGTGACAGGTTTGAAGCAGGGATGGGGAGAGCAACAATGGATGACTTTGAGAAAAATGGAGGGAACAGAAAGATGCATGAAACAGCCTGACAGATATTTTAGTTAGAGGAGTTGTCACTTTGCTTGTCTGCACTCCTCCTTGTCCTATTGAATTTATACATCACATGTTAGTTTACTGTGTATTTGAATGCCATAAAAAATAATGGAAGCGGTATGGTCCCTGCCCAATAAGTTAAAATTTACAATAAGCTCTTGAAGTATTTTGTTTTTCCATAAATGTCTATAATTTCCATATAGACGTGGTTTTTTGGAATACCATTAGTTACAAAACCCTTTTGCCTTTACAACGTATAAATATTATACCACCACTGCTTAATATTATGGCCTAGTAAATTTTAAGAGAGCTGGTGTAGTAGTTAAGAACATGAGCTGGGAAAGTTCCCAATTCAAAATAATTATCTAAGCCATGTATTTATGAGGGGATCATTGATCATCCCTGTTCTCTCAGCCTCAGTTCTCATCTTCCCCATCTGTAATATGGGACTAATAACACTGGCTAACCTAACAAATGTATGTAAGAATTCCTGAGACAGTGTACGCGAAATGCTCTGAGCAATTAGAAAAATTTCTGTGTGAAGAACAAGCTATACTTTTTCAGGCAGTTGAGCAAATGTGAGTTAGCAAAATTTTTACTTTCCTCCTTTTTCTCTTTCAACAGAATTTTTGCTGATGCTTTGTTTGCTCAGAACTTGGAGGAAAACCTGCCACTTTTTGATGGCTGCTGCCGCAGCTGCTGGCTAATCGTCTGGGGACTTCATAGCTCCTGACTGTTCCTGGGAGGGAAGACGTTCCTGGAAGGTTTTCTGTGACTTCTTGTGAATGTGTTAGGGAAGAAAATGCCTCTGCCTTTTGGGCTGAAGCTGAAACGAACTCGGCGGTACACGGTGTCTAGCAAGAGCTGCTTGGTGGCCCGCATCCAGCTGCTTAATAATGAGTTTGTGGAATTCACACTGTCGGTGGAGAGCACCGGACAGGAAAGCCTGGAGGCCGTAGCGCAGAGGCTTGAACTTCGAGAGGTAGGGAAGCTGGCAGCAGGCTGTTGGAGCCTCCATCCTGGCCTTATACTATGACAGAATCTTTGTCCATCTAGCCCAGTAATGTCTGCTCCGGATGGGAGCAGCTGTGCAGGGTGTTTAGAGACAGGGCTGGCACTACCATTAGACAGAATGAGTTGACTGCGTTAGGAAGCAGATGCTGGGGAGCAGTGATGGTAACTCCTTGGCTGTTCCCTCCTTTGGAGGGCAGAGTTGCTTGTGCCATATGGACTGTTCTGCACCCCCTAAACTGGCATGCTGCCCTCAGTTGTAGGGGATTATGCTATCCCATCACAAGTACCAAAGTAAGATTCAACTGCTAATCTGGTTGGCTTCTGTGCATAGAATTGGGGGGCACCATCTTGTTTTCCATCTCAGGCAGCAAAATGTCTTGGGCTGGCCCTGAGTAGAGATCTTTCCTACCATCTGCTCTTTTTAACTGGAGATGCTAGGGATTCAACTTGGGAACAGGGATTGAACCTGGGGTGCTCTCATGCAAAGCAGCTTTGGTTCCTCCCACACCATGCCTCCGTTGCCAGTATTCACATGCAGACTTGTGTAAATTAGAGATAAATTCCATAGGTATAGCCACGCTGAGTCTGTTGCAGTCAGAACAATGCAGAGTCTTGTGGTACCTTAAGACTGACAAATGTATTGTGACATGAACCTTCCTGGGCAAGATCCTGCTTCGTCAGAAGCATAAAGTGGTCACCTAAGTAGTGAATGTATATTAAGACAGGCACACACACACACACACACACACACACACACAGAGAGACACAGTTTCTGTTAAATGTGTATGTAATTTCCCCTCTTTGGTACCCCTCAAAGCTGCTTACATTCAATAATAAAAGAAAAAAGATTGTGCAATGATCAGTGCAAGCAGCTCTGAACCTTTTTTATGGTAAGTGGGATAAAAGTTTAATAAATATAAATTGCATTCTCCATTGCTGCACAACCTCTGAAATCACATTAAAATCATGTTGGTAGTTTTGGCTGCATTCTGTATTGTCCAGTATGTAGATTTTTGGTCACTGCATTCTGTTTTGATAAGAACAGCCTCTACGTCAGCCTTTCCCAACCAGTGTACCTCCAGATGTTGTTGGACCACAACTCCCATCAGCCTCAGCCAGCAATGCCAATGGTCAGGAAAGATGGGAATTGTGGTCCAACAACATCTGGAGGCACACTGGTTGGGAAAGGCTGCTCTACGTGTTGAGCTAAGAAGGACAACATGAAAAATAGCTTCTCTGCACAGGGAGACTCTTAACTTGCAAAACAATGGCAGGAACTCATTTTGCACTTGTCTCCACTCTGAGAGCTGATGATATATGAAAACAGGAAACTTTCTTGAGTCAGAGGATTGGGTCTACCTAGCCCAGCTAGGAGGAGCTGTCCAAGGTCTCTCCCAGCCCTGCTACCTGAGATTTTTAAGGCAGGGATTTGGGAACCTGTGGCCCACCAGTTGTTGGACTCCAGCTCCCATTATTCCCAGCCAGCATGGCTGATAGTAAGGGATTAAATGTAAATGTAATAAATAATAATAATTATGGGTGTTGTAGGCCAGCAACATCTGGAGGGCCATAGGTTCCCTACCTCTGCCTTAAGGATGCTTTAGGAGATGCTAGAGTTTGAACCTGAGACATTCAACGTACAATGCACATCCTTTTCCACCAAACTGTGTGTTTGGTCGGTTGGTTGACTGGCTGGCCGATTAACAGGACTATGTGCATCCAACACAGAATTCTGCATCCTGGGAATGTCGATTTCAGCTTTTTTTTCATTTGAAATGAAAGCAAGTTTTATATATTGTATATTATTCTATATAGTAACAGTGAACTATTGCCCCAATTGCCAGTGGTAGCCAAAATGGCACCACCCATACATATGTGGGAGAGGTATCATAGGCTCGGGGGAATTCTAGCATTTGCAGGAATATTAAAAGATATTAAGAAAAAAATGCAAGAAGACACTCCCACCCCAAAGCAGTCCAATGAAGACTCAATAAGCTCATTGATATGCAATGCTGACAGACTGTTGCAGGGAGGGAGGAAAGGAAAACTCAAGTGGGGGATGGAATAGTGTCCTGGAAAAGGGCATGGCTGGGTGGGTGGCAGCCTGGACAGGAGCACTCCACAGCATTCCACAATGCAACATTTTGTTGCAGGTCCCAGTTGTAGAATTTCTTAATGGCATACACCTAACCATGTGTATTAAAAAGCAAGTCCTAGTCAATTCAAAGGGGCTTACTCCCAGATAAGAGGGGTTAGATGTGTAGCCTAAGGACCTAAAAGAAACTAAGACTATAATCCTGTACACGTAATTTGAGAATAAATTCTATTAAACTTAGTGGGCCTTACTTCTGAGTAGACATATAATAGAATGCACTGTAAATGCCTTGCTGAGATTAAAAAAGGATAGTGCCTACCGTAGGCTTACTGTTTACCACACAAGAAAAGGGAGAGGGTGAAGCAAGGGGGGGCCTTTGAGTTGGAACTCTGTTTGGCACGGGGGGGGTACTTTGCTATAGTCTCTCCTTCTACTATCCTCATCTTCAGCAGTGGCATTCTAGTCCTTATTCAGTTGATAAATTTGCATGCCACCATTCGGTATAAATATTCTCAGGGTGGTATATATTGATAAATCAGAATGAGAAAAATATATGCAAAGGAACATAATAAAATTAAAGCAGTAGAAAGAAAAATACTAGCAGCAAAGTCTGGCAGAATGTAAAGGTCTGGGAGAATATAGAGGTCTTGGCACCAAAAAGACAACAAAAGTAGGTGCCAGGTAAACTTAGCTGGGCGTTGAGAAGGCCTCATCTCCAGTTGCCACCCCCTTCATCTCTGACAGCTGGACAAATTTCTCATGGATGTGCAGGTAAATTTGAAAACATGCGGGCAATGTTCAGTGACAGTGAAAGCCTGTCTAGTGAAGTAATTAAGAGTATTGGAGTAGGATGCGGAAGATCCAGGTTCAAATCCCCCTTAGCCATGAAGCTTTACTGGATGAGCTGAGCCAGGCAGCCTGTTGTACCTTAGCAGGTTGTTGTGTGGATAACATAGTGGTGGTGGGAGAACCATGTATGCTGTCCTGAACTCCTTTGAGGAAAGGTGGAATAAAAATGAAACTAGTAATCTAACAAGTGAGCCCTACAAAAGAATATTGCAGTGCCTAATATTTGTGTTTAGTATATCAGTTGGCCGACCATGCCTTCTTTCAGGATACTCCATTACATTCCTCCCCCCGCCTAATTTGTTGTGTTCCCCCCATCCAGCATTTTGGAGCCACTGAACTTAGACCTCATTGGACTGTATTTTGTTATTCCACCCCCACTTTAGTTTTTCCCTTCTAAATATTTTTTCTAATTCTGCAAACCTTGGAATTCCCCTAATCATGCTGATACCTCCCCTCTTGTTTCTCAGTTGCTCCATTTTGGCTACACAGCTATCTAAACTCAGCAACTGAGCTCACTGACAGTATACTTAAGGGATGGAGGACCTGTGGCCCTCCAGATGTTCTGGAGTACAGCTCCCATTATCCCTGACCATTGACCATGCTAGCTGGAGGAGGTTGGAGTTGAATGTCTAGTAACATCTGGATTGCCACAGGTTCCCTATCCCTGGTACTGTATATTTTATGATAAAAGTTAGAATCCAGGGTGGAGCTGAAGTGGACTTTCACTGTTCAGGGGTAAAACTCTAGCGGTCCACATTATTTCTTCACCCTCTGAGATAGCAACAAAAGCAAATGATGCTGAATGAAGGAGAGGTGTGCGTGTGTACATCTAAATCAGCAGCAACATGCTTCATTTTGATCATGAAGTTGCAGAATCCAGCTTTTCAAAGAGCCAAACTTTGAAAACTTTTAGTACATGTGTTTATTTCGAACCATATATACACGGATCAGTCCAGATCTCTGGCAAAATGAACCCTTGCACAGTATTCCAAATGGTATGCAATATATGCTTTTTCGATGCTGAGGTTTCATCCTTCACATCTCTCATGAAGTGGCCCTCAGTGTGTACAGCGAAATTGGAGTGCAGGCTGAGTCAGCTGCAGATGTTTGGTTGTTGACAGAGCTTCTGCATGCCTGTGAGGGAACGTCTTGCCTGCATGTATATATTGCTTCTTGTACTTCCAGTAGCTTTGCTGCCTCTTTAACTTTTATTTACATTTGTATCCTGCTTTTCCTCCAAGCAGCTCAAGGTAGTATATATAATTCCCTCCACTCAGTCCCATTTATTCTGTGAGGTAAGATATCCTGAGACATAGTGACTGGCCCAAGGTCTCCTGCTGAGGTTCATGTCCAAGTGGGAATTTGAAGTTGGACTTCCCTAATTGTAGTCCAACACAGGAGTGGGAAGCTTCAGCCTAATTTTATGTGAGTGGCAAGGATGGAAAAAAGAGAAGAAACGGGATAGCAAAGAGGGGGTGGGTAGAAGTGGGGAAAGTGAAGAAAGGGGGTGCCCACATTCTTTTGGCTCCAGTCCTGTCCAGTTTTTGCTCGGGATCTGCATGTGGCCTCCACCAAGTAGGGGTGGAAATATCATTCAATTTCAGTTCTCTCAGTTTCTCATTTTTCCAGTCTTAAATTCAGTTCCACATTTCTGCAGCAATTTGAGATTTTTTTTAAAAAAATCCTCATGAAAATTCTTTAGCATTTTAATGCAAATTTCTCTTAACACACAAGTTCTCGTACGCACTTTTGACCAATGTATTTTTATACACACTTTTCCCTATTACATGCATTTTTGTAAACATTGGTTGGTTGTAGAACTGCATCACAACATCTGGATACGTGCAAATTTTCTGTTTCCGAAAGTGGGAATTTGATAGATTCAAAATTAGTTTGCTTTAAATGCAAACTGAATCAAATTTCTCCTCCATCCCTACTCCCATATGACCCTCCCTGCTGAACATCAGGTACATGAAAAAGGCTTTCTTATTTCAGCAGGGAATTTAAAGTAGTATTTGGATTTCTGTTTGGTGTTATTGTTTGATTATGCATGGTTTATTTTACGTGCACTGCTTGCAAGGCATTTTTAAAGTAATAGTTGTGTGTCAAAATAGACACCCAGTCCTAGCTTTTGGACACTGAGTGGACACAAATGGACACATAACATTTAATCAATGAACCAAGAACACAAATTCAGATTAGATTCTAAATAGATGTTGGGAGTGGGGGAGAGAGAAAACTTCCTTTGCAGAAAGGTAAAGTATTGCTCTTTTACTACAAAATATAAAAATGAAATAATTTTTTTCCAGTCCCCTCTAATCCCAGAATGATTATTATGTGATCTTAAAATTCTGGCATTAGAGGATTCAGTCTTTAGTTTGTATTATGTGCGTTGCAGTTCTTTAAAATACCTTCCTTAAGTTACTGCAAAACAAAAATGAAAATATTCCCCAAATATATTTTTGTAATACTGGAACATTGAGTTTTTAACCAATTTTTCCAACTTCTGAAATTGGAGTTTTAGAGGAGGTGGTAGTGATGATGTTGATGATGACGTGGATGATGATTTTGCTTTTTTATACATGTCTTGTGGGTGGGCAGAGTAAAAAGAATTTTGTTAGGCTAGTACCTTTTGTAAACGCATTTGTGCATGGCTGAATTCACTCCCGTTTTTGTTGCTGTTGTTGTTTGAACCCTTTTCACTTCAGTCCAAATGTCTGGGCTTGCACACGGTAGAGAGGCTTCCCACTTGGAATCCATCTGAATGAAAATATTGCACCCAGTAACAATTCCTTAAAAATGCCCTGAACTTGGAAAGGCAAATAAAGGCATTTAATCATTATTTAATAATGATTAAATAAGGGTTCCCCACCCCTGCTCTAACCACTACCCCACATATATTTTTTCCTTGTCTGTGCTGTGCTTCCCACAATATAGGGCAAAGTCAGCATTACCAGGGATAATGGCAGTGGCACAACTCCCTAGCTAGTACTGCTGAGTGAAAGGTATGGGACAGATGTCTCATCCGTCCAATGAAGGGTCTGGCCTGTTTTGAAGGTACCTGAATGTAGTTGGCTGTGTTACATTCGTTTATGTTCAAACTGTTACCAGTAGATCATGCCAGTCCTGAGGAGCCTCCTCTGGCACTGACCGACCTTTTGGGTGATACCTCATTAATCTGCTCCTGATTTCCTTTCTTTCTGTTTTAATTTTGGTTCTGAAATATTTTGGAAAATAACAGCTACTCCCTAAAGTGAGATTAGTAAATCAGATTTAGGGAGTGAAACCAGAGTGCTGAACTTGAGCAGGCTTCCCCCCCCCCCCCCGAACACATTCTTTTGCAGCTTATTTTGGCAAAAAAAAACCTTCTGTAGAAAAAAAGGAAATGGAGATGGGATAGGAAACAGAGATAAGGTAGAAAACAGCATTCTCAAAATGTAAAAATAATACTGTATTCGTGGTAAACGGAAAGCATGTTGTTTGCCTTCCAACACTTCATTTTTTAAAAAAGTTTTCTTAAATTTGTTTTCAGGAAGGTATATTTACCTTTAAATATTGCATATTTTGGAACACTGTTTTGATCACATTCCAGGTGTTGGTCGCTTCTGGAGCAACCACCTCAAGCCAATATTTTCTTACATAGAGCCACATACAGGCCAGTTAGCTTAACTTCTGTCCCTGGAAAACTGGTAGAAAGTATTATTAAAGCTAGATTAACTAAGCACATAGAAGAACAAGCCTTGCTGAAGCAGAGCCAGCATGGCTTCTGCAAGGGAAAGTCCTGTCTCAGTAACCTATTAGAATTCTTTGAGAGTGTCAACAAGCATATAGATAGAGGTGATCCAGTGGACATAGTGTACTTAGACTTTCAAAAAGCGTTTGACAAGGTACCTCACCAAAGACTTCTGAGGAAGCTTAGCAGTCATGGAATAAGAGGAGAGGACCTCTTGTGGATAAGGAATTGGTTAAGAAGCAGAAAGCAGAGAGTAGGAATAAACGGACAGTTCTCCCAGTGGAGGACTGTAGAAAGTGGAGTCCCTCAAGGATCGGTATTAGGACCTGTACTTTTCAACTTGTTCATTAATGACCTAGAATTAGGAGTGAGCAGTGAAGTGGCCAAGTTTGCTGATGACACTAAATTGTTCAGGGTTGTTAAAACAAAAAGGGATTGCGAAGAGCTCCAAAAAGACCTCTCCAAACTGAGTGAATGGGCGGAAAAATGGCAAATGCAATTCAATCTAAACAAGTGTAAAATTATGCCTATTGGAGCAAAAAATCTTAATTTCACATATACGCTCATGGGGTCTGAACTGGCGGTGACCGACCAGGAGAGAGACCTCGGGATTGTAGTGGACAGCACGATGAAAATGTCGACCCAGTGTGCGGCAGCTGTGAAAAAGGCAAATTCCATGCTAGGGATAATTAGGAAAGGTATTGAAAATAAAACAGCCGATATCATCATGCCGTTGTATAAATCTATGGTGCGGCCGCATTTGGAATACTGTGTACAGTTCTGGTCGCCTCATCTCAAAAAGGATATTATAGAGTTGGAAAAGGTTCAGAAGAGGGCAACCAGAATGATCAAGGGGATGGAGCGACTCCCTTACGAGGAAAGGTTGCAGCATTTGGGGCTTTTTAGTTTAGAGAAAAGGCGGGTCAGAGGAGACATGATAGAAGTGTATAAAATTATGCATGGCATTGAGAAAGTGGATAGAGAAAAGTTCTTCTCCCTCTCTCATAATACTAGAACTCGTGGACATTCAAAGAAGCTGAATGTTGGAAGATTCAGGACAGACAAAAGGAAGTACTCCTTTACTCAGCGCATAGTTAAACTATGGAATTTGCTCCCACAAGATGCAGTAATGGCCACCCGCTTGGACGGCTTTAAAAGAAGATTAGACAAATTCATGGAGGACAGGGCTATCAATGGCTACTAGCCGTGATGGCTGTGCTGTGCCACCCTAGTCAGAGGCAGCATGCTTCTGAAAACCAGTTGCCAGAAGCCTCAGGAGGGGAGAGTGTTCTTGCACTCGGGTCCTGCTTGCGGGCTTCCCCCAGGCACCTGGTTGGCCACTGTGAGAACAGGATGCTGGACTAGATGGGCCACTGGCCTGATCCAGCAGGCTCTTCTTATGTTCTTATGTTCACTAGAGGCTTTTCTTGTCATTTTTTAATTCCATTTTTGTCCCAGCCTTTCTCCATAGACCTGGTGGTAGTACATGTGGTTTCCCCATTTTTTCCTCACAACAGACTTCTCACCTAGGCTAGGCTGAAGAAGATGACTGGCTCAGGGTGCCCCAGTGAGCCTCATGACTATGTATTTGAACCCATGTTTTCTTGGGCCTGGCCCCAGTCTAATCCCAGGCTGGGAATTTATGGCCTACCAGATGTTGCTGGACTACAACTCCCCTCATTCCTGACAATTGACAGTGGTGGCTTGAGGTGATGGGAGCCGGAGTCCAACAATGTCTGGAAAGCCACAGGTTCCCCACCTCCCTCTAACCAGTACACCGCACGGTGATTATGGCAGCAGACCTCCAACCCTGTCCCCACAGCTCTCTCTGTAAGGCAAGGTAGCCAATGTGGTGCCCTCCAGATATTGTTGGACTACAACTCCCATCATTCCTGACTATGGGTCCTGCTGACTGGGGCTGATGGGAGCTGGTTACCCTGCTGCAAACTCTCCTCTCTATATTATCTTTGTAGCAAGTGAGAGGAGTCCACACGGCAGCTCCTCCAGCGTTGTCCTCATTTCTGGGAGGAGTAATGCTAGAACTGCCACAGGCACTTCAACATTATAGAAGAAGGTATACTGCAACAGCTCCCATATCCAGAGCTTGGAAAAGTTACTTTTTAAAACTACAACTCTCATCAACCCCAGCCAGCATGGCCACTGGATTGGCCTGATGGGAGTTGTAGTTCAAAAAAGTAACTTTTCCAAGCTCTGCAGAAGACAACATAAGAAGCAGGAGAAATAAATAAAGGATTAAAATTGGGTGAATGGGGCATTGATATCAAGAGGCAGGGAACAGAGTTCCCAAAGCAGTTTAACCCTGGAGCTAGAAAAGGAGCAGAGTTAAGTGCATGGAAGGAGACTGAGGCCAGTGGGGCAGGAAGGTGGAGCAGAGAGGTTGAGGGAGCAAGCCAGGGCAATAACAGGAAACAACATGGATTAGAGAGAGAGGCCGAACAAGGCGGCCACAAGGATCACTGGGGCTTAGTGCTCCAGCATATAGTCTGATAGGCTGGCTCAAAATTTAGAATCCATTTAACTTCCATGGTGTTGAAAAAATGCAAGGGTCTACGCCTTGTGGTTGGAGAGTAGGAATATATGCATTGTCAAAGTCTTAGGAGATGGTAAACTATGGAAAGGTTTCTTTTAATACTCCACACAGCTTCTCAGCTCTCTTCTACGACTACTACTTTATCACCCACTTTGAAAAATTGCCACATAACACCAGAGACAGCACTCCTCAGTTTTTCTTCCCCCATTAGTGAAACATTAAGTATTTTGAAATCTGCATCAATTATGTAAAATAATGTCTGCCTGTTGATCTGATGTAATTTAGCATTGAGCCTAGAATTTTATGTTTCTGTGCGATAGAGTTTGTCATGCCACATGTCACCCTGTATATGTTGGAGTTTTGCGTTTGGTCCCATCTCCCCCCGCCCCGTTTAATCATTGTATGCTAAAAACACGATGGGAAAAAGCTACTTAAAGCAGAGTATGCTAAGGAGCATATATTGTGGTATTTGCAGAATGTGAATTGCAGGGAATGTAAATGCAATCTGGTTCTCTTCTGACACACCCTGGCCAAGAGGCCAAGTGGTAAATATGCTTTCATTAAATTCCAGGAGTCGGTGTGGGCAGAGTACAGAGATTATTAAATAAAGTGCAAGCAAATTTTGCTGTCATAGTGTGTTCAAGAGAGTGAACCCTCCCTACAAAAATGCTTACAAAGCCATTTCATACTTAGGGCCAAACTATAGTGATGGCATGAAGTTCCGTATCTCTTTTTTTTCCGTCTCTCTTTTTAAAAGATAAAAAGTAGCCCTGGAAGATTGTGATCAAGAGTGGAAAAGGGAAGGGGTGGCATAATGCTTTCCCCTTCTGCCATTATTTTGACACACACACACACACACACACACACACACAAAACTTTACTTCCTGCAAGGGAAAAGATACAGGCCCATTTTGCACATGATGTTAAGCCATAACCGTGCACTATATCCACAAGCTGCAGCCAGGCTCTTCTGGTGTGGCAGTGAGAAGCTCAGTAGCATCTGCTTCTGCTTTTCAGATAACTAGTTTGAACTGGGGGAGAACTCTTGTTTATGGTTTGTTCAGATAAGCCAGGGTGAAACCATGATGGCTGTGCTCTGCCACCCTCGTCAGAGGCAGCATGCTTCTGAAAACCAGTTGCCGGAAGCCTCAGGAGGGGAGAGTGTTCTTGCACTCGGGTCCTGCTTGCGGGCTTCCCCCAGGCACCTGGTTGGCCACTGTGAGAACAGGATGCTGGACTAGATGGGCCACTGGCCTGATCCAGCAGGACTCTTCTTGTGTTGTTATGGTTTATCGACTAGAGTTTAAACTAAGCAGAGTTTCCTTCAGTTCAAACATAGCAGGGAACTCTAGTTAATTTAAAAGTAGAAGTGGAAGCTTCCAGTCTCCTTGTGGCCACACCAGAAGAGGAGAGGGAAAGGGGGAGTGTGAGCCTGAGGCTACCTGCTGCTCATTCACACAACAATAAACTGGTTTACAATAAAAATGGTCCCCATAGTTCCTGTATTTTTATGTACAGACAGCTTGGGGGGAGGAAATTAGCTGACAAATGACAGGAGAGGAAAGGGTTAAGCAGGGCCCATTTTCTGCTATTGTGTTTCTAATTACAGCCTTGCAAGCTTATGTTTTATTTTTTAAAAAGGACATTACACTGGGTAAAAAACATATATGCATGTCTAGGATAGCTCTTTTGCGCCAGGCATCGTGCCACACAACCAGCAGTCCTGTGGGTGAAGGCTGAGGCCTAGCAAAGTGATCTATCGAGGACCATCTGTGCTCAGTCTCCAGAGCTTTCTCCAGGTGCAGAAGGTAATAGCCACCAACATTTCACAAGTGAAAAATGGGAAGTTACTAGGCATGGAGTCCAGCGGCCTAGTTGTATGATATGGTGGACAATGGCCAACATGATCCAGACTCAGATGTGCTATATCCAGAAATAGGAAACTAAAAGTATATTCAAGCAGTTGGCCCCATTGTGTCTGGAGATTCACAGATTCTCTGCCAAATCTTGTGTCTAAGAGAAATGTCTCATTTGTCTGATGGGTCGGTGCTAATTAAAAGATAATCTTTTAAAACATGCATCTGCCAAATATCTAATTAGGTAATAAGTCAGTGTGAGTAAGATAGCTGCACACACTGTTGCACCATGAATTTATGACATAGGCTATGATCCACAAACTAATTAAAATAGACTGAAGCCTGTTCCGCTTGGAATAAAATTGACTTCCATTTGAGTGTTGCAGCCAGACCTGTCTGAACTGTCAGGTAGGTAAGAAGTGACAAATTTATCTCTGTTTCAGGATTGTGGGATTGCTTACAAAGGCCTTGCATGACCCCAGACAAAGCCTGAATCCAGAACTAAAGTGGGTTGCTTCTGATAAATTCAGACTTTGTCTGAGGTCATGCAGGACTCCCCCGAAGACTTTTGAAGCAAATCGGGATACTCCTGAAACTTCAGGTATGCCTTGGAGATTTGGAGGACACAGGCAGACAGTCTCAGAATATCTGTTAAAATGGTTACATTCTCCCCACAAGCTGTCCATTTTTTAAAAAGCCAAAAAGGGCAAAGAGAGAGGATGAATGTGTGGAGTTTTGTGACTGTCACCTCTAGCTTCCAACTTTAACAGGGCTCTCCTTTTTACTTCCAATCCCAGTGCTTTTGGATGGGATGGAGAAAATTTGTCAGAAGGTGTCAATTGAAAAGGGGGAAAATAAAGCCTCAAATAGCTTTTCATTGTCCCTATTCATCTAACTCTGAAATATTGCAGGCCATTTGCCATGGGGCACCTCTACATTGTATGATATTTTCAAATTTGCCCCAAAACTACCAGGGTGGGGGGAGCAAATCCCTTTCTGCCCAACCTTTAAAGATTGCCCTTACATATTATACTCTGTTCCTATAATTTGAAATCTGGTAGGTTTCATCCCCTCAAAAAGGCAATTATGCCTGCAAATTTCAGTCAGTTCTAGGAAGGAATTTTAAAAAGCCATAGACATCCCTTTTAAAAACAAAACAGAACAAAAACTCCTGAATCTATTTATCTGAAACTTGGCAGGCTTTGTCCACTCAGAAGAGGCTACCATGTTTTCAAATGTTTTGAGTACCCCCAAATGCATATCCATTTCTCCACCTTTTAGTGATAAGATTTGACAAGGAGTTTTGAACACTGGCGTAATTTATATGAGATTATGAATATTCACAATTAAATGTCACCACATTTTGGACATTTTTTGTTGTTGCCATGCTTTACTTTATATTATTATTTAAGAAATGGTTCCTGAGATCATTATAAACATTATTTATGGAAACATAAAAGGAACACTACAATCTGAAATTATTGCCATTAAGTCTTATAATTTGTCCAGAAAGACATTAACCTGACCTTTCCAAGGAAGTAAAATTGTGGTATAGATATTGTTAAATACAAACTTTTGGATAAGATTTTATGACCTATAATAGGTGTTGTTGTAGATGCCACTAAAAAAAGTCTTGGTATGGTAAACCTATATAATTTGTCCAGTATGACTGATATCAAATAGTTTCTTTCATGTATAGTGATGGTGTCATGTTTAATTTGTATGTAAACAGCTCTCTCATTTTTTCCTTCAACAGACTCACTCTATGAATTCAAAGTGTGTGTGTGCACACACACACTAGTGAAATGCCTGTAATTGTAGAAGGTATGGGGAGGAGAGGTGGCATGATGGAGCCCTGGTCAGCATGCATTGTGCACAGAGATGCATTGCCAGTTAGTTTCTGGGCTCAATTTAAAGTGCTGATGATGACCTTTAGTACCCCAAATGGTTTGCCACCAGATTCTCTCCAGTACTGTCTACCCATAAAAACCTACCTGAGCTTTGAGATTAGTATCTCAAGCTTCATAATAAACTAAGATTTCATTGGTCAAGACTAGAGATAAAGTGGTGGCATAGTGACTATGGAACTCGGTCCCTGGGGAGATTTGCTTGGCTCCCTCTCATGGTTTTTGGATGTGCTCTGAAGAGCTTCCTGTTCCAGAAGGTCTTTTCACTGTGTTGTTTCATTGGACTTCTATTGTTTTACTGTTTGCTATATTGAATGTTGATTGTTTTAAATTATATTTATTCCAGTTTAAGGCTGTTACCTGCTTTGTGAAGGCTTTCTGCTTTGAAAAGTAGGGTCTAAGGTCCTAAATAAATAAATAGAACAGGACACATTGTATTCTAACAGGAACCCTGTTAACATGGGCTAGGCCACATTGTGAGAGTTAAGGTATGGTTTGGATCAGGTTTTGTCCCAGTACACCAGTGTCTCCAACTACAACACTTTACTTTGTCCTATAAGAGTGAATGGCAGCTGTGCACTTCTAGGAGAGAACTCCCATCAGCCCCAGCCAGCACAGTGAGTTATCAGGGATGATGGGAGCAGAGTCCAACAACATCTGGAGGGCACCATATTAGCCACTCCTGCATTCCATAATTACAGAGGTATTTGGGTCACAGTGATTTGGTCACTGTTAAATCAATAATTTTAGGTCACGTGGTGCCATCTGGCCTCTCATGAGCCCATAGGTAGAGCAAGCATAGATGCTCAGTCAGATAGAGCACTTCTGTTCATCATCAGTCACAGAGCTAGCCTGGAAGAAGAAATCTAGCCGTTTACTATATCAGCTCCAAGATTCCCAGCTTGGGTTGAAGGCATTCACCTTTCCCAAATGCTTCAAGGTTTGCAGCATTTTCCCCAATCTCTTCCACCATTTTTAAATGTTGGATGCAATTCCCCTTCCTCTGTAGATGGAGGACTGTACACTCCAGAATGGCTACTATGCTCGATAATCAGTTCTCAAACTTCCCCCCCAACCACTTGAAAATGACTGGGGATCTTGGGGAGCCACTTAATAAACTTTTTTTTCTTCAGCCCTGGTATTGTAAATACCAACACTGTACTATGAAAGTCACAGGCCCCAGGCCAGGCTGAGAAGGGCCCATTTAGTTGGTCAATTTTTAGGGAACAAATTGGTAGACAGCACCAGTGCTGCATTAGGAAAAGTACCAGGGCAAAGCCTTCCTTGTTGGTTTTATAAATCTTGCCCTGGTCAAAATGAGCCTGCTCCACGAGGTAGAGGGAGCCCCAGCTACTGATAAATGTAACTTGTGTTCTACAAGCCTAGTAGCATGTCCCTGGCTGCTACTGGAAGTTCCTGCATGACTAATAAGGCATGTGAAGGGCAGAGATGTAGTATAGTCCCAGAATATGGTCTGAAGGTACATGAGGCCATCACTTTACTGAAATGTAACAGGTCTCATCGATGCTTTCATGGGAGGCTCCTGGGAACCACATGTACACAGCCTTGGGTTCCAGAAATTGGGAGATATAAATACAAGAAAATAAATGTGTATGAAACAGAATCCCACAGTTCAGCGTTCTATCCCTTCGTGGCCTTTTCTCAGAGATAATCACATGTCTAGACTGCTGAACTCAAAGCTGCTTGTAGGTGTTGAGGGTTTTCTTTCTTGGCTGCCATCCTTCCTCTCTGTACGAGGCTGATTGAGTCAATCATTTCCTGGCAGCTGCTGTTTTAGATTTACCATTACTATTATGAAGTAATCTGTTACGAGGTTTCAGCTGTCTAAGTAGTGTGAAAATATCTTCACCAGATTTGGGAACAATTTATGTACCTAGTTTCAAGAAAGATTTTTTTTGGGGGGGGGAAACACTAATAGTTTTACATGTCATCAAAGTATATTGGACTATGCGTATACTAAATTTCAGATTTCGGGGTCGTGTGGAACTGCGCTAACGATTTTGATACCACCTGGTGAAACTAGGTAATTTTAGATTCTAAACTTAAATCTTACTGGTGGGGTGCTGTTTAGATGGCTTTGTTATGTTATTATTTATTTATAAACTGCCTTTTGGCCCAAAGGTCCCCAAAGAGGTGAATAGAATATTAATACGAAAGAAAAACACAATAAATCAATCCAAGCAGTGTGAAATAACAGCATCAACAAATACCAATCACACTGGATATACATTAGTGCGCTGCATTCATGCTGTCACCACAAATGCAGATTCTCAGAGTTCCACCTCTCACTAGAAGACAGGTTAACTTACATCCACTTCCCTCCAATTTCTCACCTAGGACCAAGCCCATCCAAAAGCAATTGCTTAGAGGAAGTGCCCTTACCCTCATCATACCCCGAAGGAGCAACCCAATGGGGTGACCCACCACCCACAACAGCCTCCAAATAAATAGGCTTCCCCCTTCGAAAACAGCTACAGCTGTTGTAAAGTTCTCACCCTTGCTCTTCATGGGTAGGGCTAGCTGGCCAAACCTTCTGGGTCCTCCAACAGGCTGCTGGGCTCCAGGTGCAGCTGGAAAGGGCTGGGTAGGCTAAAGTTGGTATCTACCCCCCAGCCAACAAAAGTCAGCTACAGCTACCTCTTACCTTCAGAATGTGGTAAGCCAGCACTGCTGCGTTTGGGAGCCCTCTGCTCATTCTGCTGAGTGGGACCCTAAAGCCCTGTTCTGATGGTACCACTGTTTGATACCATCATCTCTGAGTGAGGCAGGCCCATGTGTCATTATATATGTGAGATAAGCTAAAATTGTTACTTTCTGAATGTTGTCAGTCTCCTACAGCCTGCCTGTAGGAGCTCAAAAATTGGCTGAGGTCTGTCTACATATTATGGCTTTCATGTGTAGATTGTTTGAAAGGGCCACAGTGAGATGATATACTCTCATTACTGTAACATATTTCCATGTTGTGGAGACATGAAGTTATCAAGAACATACTAAGGAAGGTAAAAACAGACTGGCTGTTGTTCTGGCATCAGTGAATCCCTGTCTGAGCTATTGGCTGAGCTGCTGTGATATTACAGAAGCTCAGGGCAGGTGTGGGGAAGTATGGGGATGAAGACTGGAGGTTGTGGACCGGCAGGAAAATGCTAAGTGGTCTGAATGCCATAGATATGAAGTCAAAAAGGAATGTATAAGCAATGGAGGAAAATAATGCGGCTCAGGAAGGAAGAAGGAAGCCATAGATAAGGTAGGGAGAAGCCAAGTACTGAGGGAAGAGACTGTACAATAAGAGAATACATGCCACCATTCCTTCCACCCAAGACATCTTGTGAACTGCTGTGATGTTCTCAGTCTGGGCAAACAGAAGAGGCTATACGCTGTTAAGGAGTGTGAAGGGTCCACATCTTTGAGGAGGACAGTCATGCCATCTGGGAGTACACAGATTCTGGTACATCCATACCACCAGCACTGGAGGTTGTGATTTACACAAGGAGGTGTAGGCTCCTATAGCCCTGATACCCCATGATTCACAGAGCATTCTTGGTTTGGGGTTGTATCCAGTTGAGCAGACCCAGTGAAATCAATTGGATATGGCTAATTCAGGTCCACTAATTTCAGGGGTCTGCTCGGAGTAGAACTTGGTTGTCTACAACCCTTGGTTAGGATTTGAACGCATCACTTTATTTCAGTGGGATTTAGGTAAGCTCCTCTGGTTTGTGGCCATGGGTTGGCTCGCACCAGAGAGAACTATTGTTCTATATCAACTGGGGAAGTCCTGTATACAATAAATTAGCTGGTTGTCTATTCAGAACTTTAAGATATACTTACACTGTTCTCTTTGGAGTACTAGCCCATGTCAATCTTGCCTGTTTAAAAAAAATACTGTTCACATTCATGCATTCTTTTAAGGGAAATATTTCTTATGCTGCAGTTCAGTTTTTCCTCATTTGACTTTTTGTCCCTACGTATATTTTGTAATAGTTAAGGGTTGAGCAGTACCACCCTACTCACCTTTTTAGATGTTCTATAAATATACAATAATATTGCTGTTTCTTGTACATCTAACAAAGAGAGTAATTCGCTGGAACATAATTGTGTAGAAAATCTACAGTCCTTTCTATCTAGGGTTGATTTACTGCCCGGAGGTTGAATGATGAGTAAGTTGCTAAAATAAATAAACCTTACAACAGTGTTAATCTCAGAAGCTTAACATATTTCAAGAGCTATGTCATGTCGTTTCTGTAGGGTTGGGTAATTATGCTACAGAGAGCAGATCGTTTTAGCCTGATTAAAAAGTGATTCTCTTTTAGCCTGTCCAGCATCAGTACTCCTGAATGCCACCAAGAGCTTGTGAAGCTAAAATATAGCTTTGCAGTTATGTGTGTGAACTGGAGACATTGCATTTTATCTTAATTCTTCTGAGAATTCCTTCCCCCATGTCTGAAACTCTAGAACTGAAACACAAGAACTTTCTGGTTGTCTGAATTTGGTGCCTGTTCCTTTGTATTATTTTGTGTCTGCGTAAAGCCAAAGGGATAAACAAAATTCTGCTGTACCTTAGAATGCATCTATTTTATAGTTACAGTATCAGTGTTTATACAGCCAGCATGGATTTTTCACATTCTGCAATGTTAAATTGAAAATACCCCCATGCCATTCTGATGCTTACCATCAGCTCATTTCAAAACAAACCCTTACAAAACTTATAGTTCTGAACTCAGAAACGCTTGCTTAACAACCCTCTACATTTTCATGGCAATACACAAAACAGTCAGAGAAAATCGAGAGTTCAAAGTGTAAAAGGAGAGAGAGAAAAAATCCAGACCCCTGTTGGACTTTTTTCTGTCAGTGGTCTCATAATTTGTTGAAAGTAATTAAAAAGCAGCCATGTTCACAGAGTACCTGTAATCCTATTACTGACCTTGCCTCATACTCTGACCTTCATCTTCTGCAGTTTAAAAGTTAAAAAATGTGTGGCTGATTTTAATTAATTTAAGAAATTTAGCATTGGAGTCAATGATAAGCATGGGCATGCAGAGTAAGAACCAACTGTCAGTGTTCTAAAAGCCAGACTCACAGCTGTTTGGCTTGGCTAATCAGGGGGGGAGAGCAAAGAGGGAGGCACCCCAAATGCACCGCAGACAAAGAGAGGGAAACCCTCAACGTGCTCAGCCAGCAACCAGCCAAAAATAAAAGTGGTAATTGTTTATTGCAGCCCAACGCGTTTCGGGTAGCAAAAAACCCTTTGTCAAAGTAAATCTTGTGCAAGTAACACATTGCTATCTCATTAATGTAAAAAAGTGTTCTAAAAGCCAGACTGACAGCTGTTCAGCTTGGTTAATCGGGGCCACACCCACTTTATTTCATGTTAGACAGTCATGGCTTTCCCCAAAGAATCCTGGGAAGTATAGTTTGTGACGGGTGCTTAGAGTTGTAGGAAACTCCTATTCCGCTGAGAGAGCTCCAATAGCCAGAGTGGTTTCACAGTCAGCTGCTCTGACTAAAGCTCTGTGAGGGGAACTCACTAAGCATGCAAATGATCAATCCATTCTCAGCAAACTTGTACAGGATCCCATTTCTTACCTCCCAGATTAAAAGTAGAGAAATTCACTAATTGTCAAAAAAAACCTTGCAGTTTAAGAACATACCTATAGCCAACAGATATTTCTATCAAACTTTAAAAAGCAGGGAAATTGAGCGGCTATAGTGAATGCACCAGGGCAGCAGGCGACCTGACCTCCTCTCTGAGCTCTGCCCTACAAATTTGTCAAAATGCAAACACAATTTGGATTGGTCTTTCATAGTCCAATCCACTTCCTGTGCAGCTTGGAAGAATTTGATAACGTGACTCTTTAACAACATGTGTTAAACTGGGCCAGCTTGTTATCAGTCCAGCATTGGCACCATAGTGTCATAAGTTGTTATTAGTATAGTAAAACATAATATACAGATGATAGGTCTCTGCCTAACGGAGTTTATAATCAAAATGTAGACATTTGGATGGGAAGGGAGGGAGAAGCAAATATACAAAGGGATGAAAGTGAATGTTACTATGATTCCTCTTCCAGAGCTGTGCTATTTCACCTAGTGCAGTGGTTCCCAATCTTTTTTACCTCTGGACCACTTAAAAATTGCTGATGGTTTTGGTGGGCCACTTCATGATTTTTCTGCCTGTCGTTTATCAGTTGTAATGCACTGTGCTAAATGCTCAAGTGTTTTTAACAAATTATATGGAATTCAGATTTTAATAGAAGTACAATAAGAAACAAAAGCAATAGAAATACAATTAAAATCAATATTTTTCTTTGCTGTTGTCTCATCTTCATTACTATTTAATCATTTATTAGTTTATTTTTGAAATCTCCTGTCTTCAACCACAAATCCATTTTTAGATATTGACTACTATCCTTTTTACTTACAAGATCTGAGCAGGGTGGTTCATGACAGATGCTCCTGGAGGTCACTGATTCATAGGGTCGCCATAAGTCGTAATCTACTTGAAGGCACATAACAACAACAAATTATCCTTTTTTATGAACCAACAACTCCCACTCTGAGTTACCTTTTCCTTTGCATGCCCTCTGACTTAGCTACCTCCCACCTTTCTCATTGCTTCCTTCATTCCCATGTATTGGCCCTCCACTCCTTTCAAGTACCTTACAACCTCTTTTCCCTCTCAGGACCTTCCTCTGTCTTACTGCTAGCGGTGGCTTTATTCCTCCAGTGAAAGCTGTCACTTCTGGTTCATCCCGCTGACCTTCTGGGTTCCAAGAATGACAGAGCAGCCACTGTGCCCATCATTCTTTACACACATATAACTCTGCTGCTCTGGAGTGTTGCTGCCGCAGACTACCTGAATAAAGTTCATGGATCACACTTTGGGAACCCCTGACCTAGCGAATCTGTGATTCAGTGAGATGAGTCCATTTTCTTATAAAATCTTTATGGATGCCATCTCCTAGTCAGACCATTGATCCATCTAGCTCAGTATTGTCTACACTGACTGGGAGCAGTTCTCCAGGGTTTCAGGCCGGAAATCCTTCCAGGTCCTATCTGGAGATGCTGGGGATTGAAGCTGGGACCTATCAGGAACATGGTAGTAGTGGGAATTTCTGGACAGCAAAGCTCTGTTGCCTAGGGTAAGGATGCCCCACTAAGTGTGGCCACAGACACAGTTTTGGCCACCCTTCCACTGCAGCTAAAGTTTGTGTTGTATGTTCTTTAAACATGGGTTTGTTTTTAATTGTTTAATATATGGAATGGGTTTAAATTGTTTTTATATTTTTCTCATTTTATGGTTGTAACGGTTTTATTTGTTTTATAATTGTGTATCTTATTACTTTAATATCATTAGATCACCTCCCAGATGTGGCAGAATTACTGATCCTCAGACAAGGCTGACTTGTTTATTATTTATTTATTTATTAAATTTATATCCCACCCTTTCTCCCAAAGGATTGCTACATTATGAGTCACATTTCTCAGACTGCTTCTTTCTAATGAGAATGCTCAGATCAGTGACTCACGCAGACATGGTTAGGTGGAAACACTGGAAGCCACCTTATATACCAAATCAGGCCACTAGTCCTTACAGCCTAGTATTGTCTATATTGACTGTCTGCAGCTCTTCTGTAGGGCATATTTTCCAGTCCTACCTGTAGATGTCACAGATTGAACCTGGGGAGTTTTACATACATAGCATGTACTCCCATCACTGGCTCCCCAAAGAGAGGCAATTAGTTAGTCTTTTTCATGTGTTAGAGTAATTTTTTGTTGTTGCTGGAATACAGTGTGCTTGTTGTTGTTATATGCCTTCAAGTCGATTTTGACTTATGGCAACCCTATGAATCAGCGACCTCCAATAGCATCTGTTATAAATCAGCCTGTTCAGATCTTGTAAGTTCAGGTCTGTGGCTTCCTTTATGGAATCTATCCATCTGTTGTCTGGCCTTCCTCTTTTTCCACTTCCTTCTGTTTTTCCCAGCATTATTGTCTTTTCTAGTGAATCATGTCTCATTTCATCATTTTAGCTTCTAGTGATAGTTCTGGTTTAATTTGTTCTAACACCCAATTATTTGTCTTTGTCGCAGTCCATGGTATGCACAAAGCTCTCCTCCAACATCACATTTCAAATGAGTTGATTTTTTCTCTTATCTGCTTTTTTCACTGTCGAACTTTCACATCCATACATAGAGATCAGGAATACCACTGTCTGAATGATCCTGACTTTAATGTTCGGTGATACATCTTTGCATTTGAGGACCTTTTCTAGTTGTATCATAGCTGCCCTCCCCAGTCCTAGCCTTCTTCTGATTTCTTGACTATTGTCTCCATTTTGGTTAATGACTGTGCCAAGATATTGATACTCCTTGAAAAGTTCAATGTTCTCATTGTCAACTTTAAAGTTACATAAATCTTCTGTTGTCATTACTTTAGTCTTCTTGATGTTCAGCTGTAGTCCTGCTTTTGTGCTTTCCTCTTTAACTTTCATCAGCATTCTTTTCAAATCATTACTGGTTTCTACTAGGAGTATGGTATTGTCTGCATATCAAATTATTGATATGTCTCCCTCCAATTTTCACACCTCCTTCATCTTGGTCCAATCCCGCTTTCTGTATGATATATTCTGCTTATTTATTTATTTATTTATTTATTTAGTTAGTTAGTTAGTTAGTTAGTTAGTTAGTTAGTTAGTTAGTTAGTTAGTTAAATTTTTATACCGCCCCACTAGCATTAGCTCTCTGGGCGGTGAACAAGAAGAATACAATAAGAACTGTCAGTAAACCAAGACATGGACAGTTTGGTAGTTGGGTTTGTTGACTTTTAGGGTTTTCCCCTGTCCCTCATTCTCCCTTTCTGGCTGTATGTAGTGTGGTGGTTATGGTTTCAGACTGTTGAGGTGCTTTGCCCCAAAAATAGGCTGTCTGAACTCCACACTTCTGACTCCGTGTGTACCTCCAGTGGGGAATCTCGTGCCCCTGAAAAGGGCATTTCCTGTTGAGAGTTCTGCTGCTGCTCCCCTAAACTGTGCCTGTTCTCTGATTGTTGCTGCTGCTGCCTTCGCAATAAGGAATGATCCTCCAGCGAGCTCTCGGTGTCAGACTTCAACTCCTCCAGAAAGATGGGTGGAAACTGGTTCTGGGTCGTGTAGTTATACCATTGCGTTTTTCCGGAGTGCCCACCCACCGTTGAGCTGGTGTCCAAGTGCGGAGAGGAGAGAAATTTGCTGTGCAATAGATTAAACAAGTAGGGTGATAAAATACACCTCTGTCTCACACCCTTTCCGATGGGAAACCAATCGGTTTCTCCATATTCTGTCCGTACCATAGTCTCTTGTCCAGAGTATAGGTTGCACATCAGGACAATCAGATGCTGTGGCACCCACATTTCTTTTAAAGCATTCCATAGTTTTTCCTGATCTACACAATCAAAGGCTTTGCTGTAATCTATAAAGCACAGGATGATTTTCTTCTGAAATTCTTTGGTCTGTCCCATTGTATGTTTGCGATATGATTTCTGGTGCCTCTTCCCTTTCTAAATCCAGCTTGGACATCTGGCATTTCTCGCTCCATATATGGTAAGAGCCTTCGTTGTAGAATCTTGAGCCGTACTTTACTTGCATGGGATATTAAGGCAATAGTTTGATAATTACTGCATTCCCTGGGATCCCCTTTCTTTGGAAGTGGGATGTATATTGAGCTCTTCCAGTCTGTGGGCCATTGTTTAGTTTTCCATATTTCTTGACACATTTTTGTCAAGATTTGGACATACTCAGTCTCAGTAGCTTGTAGTAACTCTATTGGTATGCCATATGTTCCTGGTGATTTGTTTCTTCCAAGTATTTTAAAAGCAGCTTTCACCTCACATTCTAAAATTTCTGGTTCTTCATCATACAGTTGCTCCGTGAATGAATCTGTCATCCTGGCATCTCTTTTATAGAGTTGTTCAGTGTATTGCTTCCATCTTCCTTTTATTTCATCTTGGTCAGTCAGTGTGTTCCCCTGTTGATTATTCAGCATCCCTACTCTTGGTTTAAATTTCCCTTTCATTTCTCTAATCTTTTGGAATAGGGCTCTTGTTCTACCCTTTTTGTTGTTCTCTGCTATTTCTATACAATAACCAATTGTCCCTCTCTTTGTCCCTACGTGCTAGTCGCTGTATTGTTGCATTTAGGGTTCTGACGGTGTTTCTATCTCCTTTTGCTTTTGCTTTCCTTCTCTCTTTAACCATTTTAAGAGTTTCATCAGTCATCCATTGAGGTCTTTCCCTCTTTTTAACTAGAGGTATTGTCTTTTTGCATTCTTCCCTGATAATGTCTCTGACTTCACTCCATAGTTCTTCTGGTTCTCCATCAACTAAGTTTAAAGCTTCAAATCTGTTCCTTATTTGGTCTTTATATTATTCTGGGATGTTATTTAAATTGTGTTTTGGCGTTATGTTTGCTTTGTTGTTCTTCTTTAGCTTTACTCTGATTTTCGATACGACCAGTTCATGATCTGTACCACAGTCTGCTCCTGGTCTTGTTTTCGCAGAAAGTATGGAACTTCTCCATCTTATTCTAGCAATTTTATAATCAGTTTGATTCCTGTATGACCATTTGGTGATGTCCATGTGTACAGTCATCATTTTGGTTGCTCAAAAAATGTGTTTGCGAGAAACAAATAATTGGCTTGACAGAATTTGATGTCTTTCTCATCAATTTGATTCCTATATTGACCGTTTGGTGATGTCCTTAATTTCTCATTTCCTGAATAAAATATTTTGTAGTTGCTTGACTAAAAATGTCCCATTCCCATCCATTTTAATTCACTCACGCCAAGTACTGTAATGTAGATAAGTTCCATTTCTTGCTTGACAGTTTCTAACTTTCCCTGGTTCATGCTTCTCACATTCCATGTTCCTATTGTGTGCATCGTACAACTCCTGACTGTCTTTTTGCATCTGTGCACAGCTTCTGGGCTTCCTTTCGGCGTTGACCCAGCTGTGTCATTAGTCACAGCTCTACTTGTCCTTGTCCTTTGTGTGCTACTAATTTTAATAATAATTTTTAAAGTATTCCTTAACTATCAAAAGCTTGGGAAACACTGATCTAGAAACTTTGACATATAACAACTAGGATCACTTTCTAGTATATGCATTACTTTCCCATAGCTTCCCGGTTGGTGCTGACCATTGATAGAGCCTTCTTGGTGGCAGTTCCCCATTTGTGTAATGCCCTCCCTGATGGCATGTGTCTGTCTCCCTCATTATTCACATTTGGGGGAATTTAAAGGCATTCCTGCTCACCCAGGCTTTTGATGGCTGAAGGATATGTATTCCTGGCTACCTTGATGTTATTAGCTGGGAAGATATGTGATTGCTTGTAAATGCTTTTAGATGCCCTATTTTAAACGTTATTAGATGTTTTAAAATGTTTTAAATATTTGTATTTATTATTTATATTTAAGTAATAAAGAATATAATTGTGAAATGTACCTGGTTTCACTTTTGAATAAGCACAATTCTCCTTTTTGCTTTTCTCCTTCTAGATCACTTATTTTAGTCTCTGGTATTTCAACAAGCAAAACCAGCGCCGGTGGATAGACTTGGATAAGCCTCTGAAAAAGCAATTGGACAAATATGCACTGGAGCCAACTGTATTCTTTGGTGTGGTGTTTTATGTGCCTTCTGTCTCTCAGCTTCAGCAGGAGATTACCAGGTAAGTGGTGCAAGCGTGCCTACAATGCTCTGAAATGTGAAGGAATCACATTTTAGCTATCTTTACATGGTATTTCTGAGCCTGCAGTGGAAAATGTTCCAGTTACTTTCAGAATCTCAATGGCAGGCTGTCTAGGAACAACCACAGTGGATCTAACCAAAAGTCTATTTAATCCAGCATCCCATTTTCCACAGCTGCTAACCAGATGCTTGTGGGAAGCTTACAAGCAAGGCTTGACCCTCCTCTGCTCTTGGACTTCCTGCAAATGAATCCTTCTCCATGAATGTGGTTAATCGTCTTTTAAATGCATCTAAGCTAGTTCCCACCACTATATTTTAGAGTAGGGCTGTAACAAAATGGTAGAGCATATGCATTATATGGCAAAGACCCCAGGTCCAATCCCCAGCATTTCCAAGTAGCTCTGAGAAAGACCACATCTGTTCTTTAACCTTGGGTATCCAGATATTGTTGGGCTACAACACCCATCATCTCCAACCGGCTTAGCCAATGGCCCGGGATAATGGAAGTTGTAGTTCAACAGTATCTGGAGACCAAAGTTTGAAGAACACAGTTGTCGACTGAGCTAGATGGACCAATGGTCTGACTTTGTAAAAAGCAGCTTTCTTCCATTCATTTTGTGGCACTGAATTCAATGAATGTGGGTGGAGACTTCTGGGATCTCAAGATTCCATACTCTGTCCACAGAGACAACCAAACTATCCCAAAGTGATCCCGATCACCCAGGAGTACCATGGCTATGGCTATCATCTTGCCAAGGGTTGAGGAGAATTTTACCATGCTTTGGGTGGTAATGTTTTATAAAATAAGTGGTGTAGCATTTGCACTTATGAGATCATTGTCTTTGTCTTGTGGAGTGATGTCCACTCCAGTAGTAATGTCACTATGTACGTATGATTATGTGTCTGCTGCTGTTTAAGTGTTGTTTGAACTTTTCTCTTTTTGTTGTACATTTGCTCTTTAAGGCTATAATACGTATGTCATCGTGTTTTGTATTATTTTGATTTTTCACGGTTATACATGGCTATAAAAAGGTGAGATAAAATAAATAAAATGATACAAAAACAATTATGTTGCCTTTGCCTGTTTGTGTTTGGCCCCAGCTTTCCTTCTTTGCACTCAAATACATTGAATTGATATTGGCAGGATTTAGTTAAAGGAATACACAACATTGTTGAAGTTTGTCTGTGACTATATTGATTTCCCCCCCTCTTGGATCCATTGTAAGTGGTGTATCATTATTGTATACAAACACCAAACACCAAAACAGTGTTCTATTTTGGATGAGTTAATGAGACCCAAGAGACATTTACACTTCCACCTTCCCCTCAAATCCACTGCAATGCAGCTACAGAAGTGTAAATGCTTCTTGGGTTTCATTAACTCATCCAAAATAGAACAAAATAGAAAAATAGAACAAAATAGAATGTTAGGAACACAGGAAGCTGCCTTACACAAACTCAGACCATTAGTCCATCTAGCTCAGTATTGTCCACACTGATTGGGAGCAGCTCTCCAGGGTTTCAGACAGGATTATCTCCTACCTGGAGATGCTGGAGGTTGAACCTGGGACCTTCCTCATGCAAAGCAGATGCTCTGCCACTGAGCTATGGCCCCCTCCCATGTGTAGAAGCTATTGATATAAAAACAGCCTGTGGTCTGTCCATGAGAAGGGAGCTGCTGATGTCTCCACCACTGTGAGATCATAAGCAATTTGCCTTGCATAATCCAAGTACACAGTTTGCTTGATTGACTTGGACATAAGATGTTCTGGGAGAGATTCATATTTGCCATGACAGCCACGAAGTCTTTTGCTCTCTGAGCCATGGAGACCTTACTGAAGTCTTCTTTGAACAAAAAACTTCAACACCACCTCCAGCTGCTCAACTAGGGGAGATTTTGGCAGTAGACCATCAGAATCCCCAGTCTGACCCATGTGCCCAGACCCCAGTTGTACATACAAAACTGAAATTTTGTCTGGAGTGGGCGATGGTATCGGTCATAGTGTCACCCTCTTCCTGGACTAGTAGCAAAGGATAGAGCTAGGCAAACCTAAAACAGGGATAGGTAACCTATGTTACTGGACTATAACTACCATCACCTCTCACCTTTGGCCAGGCCGGATAAGGATGATGGAAACTGGAGTCTAACAACATCTGGAGGGCCACAGGTTTTTCCACCCCAGCCTAAAAGAAAGAGATGATATGCTTAGACTAAATGGGAGTTGGAGCTTAGTAGTAGTGCCTTGGAATGGTCAGAAGAGAAGAGGAAGTGAGCACTGGGCCACTGAGGAACTATGAAAATTTGTTTTACATTGAGACCCTTGTGTGTGAAAGGGGGATTTTGATTTGCCGCCCTGGGCTCCTACTGGGAGGAAGGGCAGGATATAAATCTAATAATAAATAATAAATTGAAGAATCCTACTCTGCTAATGGTTCTGGCTACATCTTGTTTATTATATGGGAACTTGGGAAGGTGCTTTGTGCCATGCCACACCACTGTTCCATCTGTCTTAGTATTACCTACTCTGACTGCCAGCAGCTCTCCAGTGTTTTGCATAGAGATCTTATTCAGCACCTTACCTGATCCACTACCTGATCTTTTTTTTTTAACGAGATGCCAAGGATAAAACTTGGGACCTTCTGCATGCAAAGCATATGCTGTACCACTGAGCTATGACCCAATAGGGAGAGTACCTCAGTATACATAGAACTTTATAAAGAACTTTATAAACTAAAACGATTTCCTGTCCCGATTTGCTTACAAACTAAATTGGCTGATGGCAGGGCAATAAGTGATAAATATTCATAGGCTACAGAACATTGTCCTGACTTAAAACTAATGGAAAAATTAACACACAGTCTCTTTCCATAGATACCAGTATTACCTGCAATTGAAGAAAGATGTATTGGAAGGAAACATTCCTTGCATGTTTGAACAAGCAGTTCATCTGGCTGGCTTAGCTGTTCAAGGTAATCTACTCAGTTGCTATCATGCTTAGCTGATTTTAGGAGGAGAAACTTGTACCACTGCTTGAATGCACACATTGTGTTTCAGGGGGAGCTGGATGCCTAGTCCATGCGCTGCACCTGGTCTGCCAGGGTACTTTCCCTTAAAAAGCATTTCAGCTCTTTCGGTGGAACAATCAGGGTTGAAGGACTTTAAGGTCTGCAAAGACTATATCTGTATCCCACAACTGTCAATAGTGTAGCTGTTAGCGTTTCAGCTGGGGAAGACTCCTTGGCAGACTAGAGACTGCTCAAGCCTCCCCATCACAACCCTGTGAGGTAGGCTAGACTGAGAAATGATATCTTGCCCAAAGCTTCCCATTTGTTTGATTGAGCCTGGCATTCAACTGTTTAAGCTCACCACCCTGTCTAGTTTGCTGCCCTACCCTGGCTCTGTGTAGCATACATATCCAGTTTCTTCATAATGAGACAATAACTGGTTGTGTGCTTGTTTTGCTTTCATAATAATTGGCATTTCATCTTTAGAATAATGGTAACATTGTTGTGCCCAGGGACCTTCTGAGAATTCCTGTTAATGAATTCCTGAAGATTTGCCTTGGAGCATTAGAAGAGTTTATTATCACGATTTCCTGAATATTATCAATTAATTAATTAAATTTATATCCTGCCCTTCCTCCTGAAGGAGTCCAGGGTGGCAAACAAAAAACAATTTAGCAACAATAAAAAGAAAAAGCATTCCAAATGTTTAAAAACATTCAAAAACGCACAGTGTGAAAACATTCTTCCATACAGCGATCTCCTGGTTGCTAGGAACAGTTCCCTTCAACCATCAAATGCCTGGATAAACAGGAATGTTTTCAACTTCCTCCTGAAAGGCAGTAGTGATGGAGACATACTCACCTCACTGGGGAGGGAATTCCACAAAAGGGGAGCCACCACTGAAAAAGTCCTGCCATGGGTTAGCACCACCAGGCAGCACTTGATGGCACCACCACCACCAAGGCCTCACCTGCCAATTTCAGATACTACAATGGTAGTACTAAGTGCATCTTGAAGGTCATCTCATCCAGTTGCTAAAGCCCATTATAACGTACAGACTTCTCTGCAATTAATAGCCATAAGCTGCCAGCTCTGGGTCATGCATCCACATTCCTTGCACCCTGGTTCACATATTTCCGATTGCCCATTCAAAGCAAATTTATTAGTGCAGCTGTGTGAGGAAGTAATTGTGAGCTGGGAGAGGTGCACTGATGCTGCTCCTTGTGAGGTTCCACTCACCTAATCCTCTCCCCTCCCCACTTTTGTGTGTGTTGAGGAAGAGAAATCGTGTGAGGGAGCTTTATGAGGATTTAGTGGTAGCATAGATGCTGCAGGATAAATCTTAACTTCCATCCCGGCCCTACAGTAATGGGGCCAGTTTGTATGATATACTAAAGCGAAATAGGAAAAAGAGAATTGGGTGGACAAATGCCGCATCCCCAAGATCTAAATTCAGGGAAAGGACCTTAGCTCAGTGGTGGGAAAATTGTTTTGCATGTTGAAAGTTCCAGGTTCAGCTCTCAAAGCTTTCGGGTAAGTCTAGGAAAGACCCTTGCCTGAAAACCTAGAGAGCCACTGCCAGTCACTGCAGACACTACTAAACTAGATGGACTAGTGGTCTGACTTGGTATTAGGAGGCTTCCTGTGTTGCTAAATGACTCCAGTACACACTTTCAAAAAGTGCTGGTGTAAACTTACACTTAACACAATAGTTGCATTATTTTTATGCTGCTTTTATAACTAGAAGGTGGGCTCTTGGGTCCGTATCAGGCGTTTAGGAGTTTTAGTAAGGAGGGACATGGGTGATGCCACCCCAGTTTCAGTGATCACGGATAGAGGGAAGTATAGCCATGGGGGGAGGTGAATTACCACAGAAGACCAGGTCAGGGCTATCTGTGCCTTGTTCCTCCCTCCCACTCCTCTCATGGATGGGTTTCTAATTGCTCATGTGCTGTGCCCACTGGCCTGTGTGTGTTCTTAACGCCAGATCGGTACACAATAAGACCACACTCATCCATTATTTGATCGTGGATGAAGGTGCTGATTTAGTGTGCATTACCGAGACCTGGGTTGGTGAGTTGGGAGGAGTTGATCTGACCCAGCTTTGCCCACCTGGATACTTGGTGCAGCACTATGGGTTTCTCATGGCCAGATATACTGCGACTGGGATACTTTAAAGCTAAAGAGCTTATTGCTTTACGTGTTAGGGACATTGAGCTCCAGCACAATATGAGCCAATTGTCGGCGTTCAACAATATAGGGCCCAGTGTAAGAGCACCTGTACCCGTGCCTTATTTAACTTCCTTAAGCATCCCCAAATATAGGAGGGCGTTCTCTCTGGCCAGATTTAACGTTCTCCCCTCTGCTATATTGGAGGGGAGATATAAGAAAGTACTGCTAAAAGAACGCGTCTGTATTTGTGGTTCTGGAGCGATAGAAGGGGTAGAGCATGTCATATTACATTGCTCCTTTTATACAGACCTTCGCACTTGTTTATATCTCCTTGCCTTTTAAAAAGATTCAGACCTTTTGAAGATATCCAGGTGCATGTTTTACTTGACGACCGTGATCCACTCATTACGGATATGGTGGCGAGATTTTGTGTGGCGGCCATGGCACACAGAAAGAGCTTGGCCTAAGTATTTTAACACTTCTTGTAACTATTTTGTACCTGATCTGGTCAATGTTTACAATCTTATTGTTTTAAATTTGCTGGTCTTATACCGAAATAAATCAATCAATCAGGGACTGGGGGGGGGAGGAGTTGCTGTGGCCTGCAGAATTTCCATCTCTGTCACTAGGAAACCACTCTGTCTTGGAGCTGGCTGTCAGGGCCTGCACCTGGTGTCAGGCCAAGGAGACAGGAAACTAGAGCTGCTGCTGGTGTACTGTCCACCCTGCTGCCTGGCAACTTCTCTGACCAAGCTAGTGGAGGCCGTTTCATCTGTGGTGTTGGAGGAGCCCAGAACGATAGTGCTGGGTGATTTCAATGTACATGCTGAGGCTGCCTCAGGACTTCTTAGACTCCATGACGATCATGGGGCTGTCTCAAGTTGTCACTGGCCCAACATGTAGAGCAGGGCACACCCTCTACTTTTTTGCTCCAGATGGAGGAAGGGGTGGTCTAGAGATGGGTGTGTGTGGATATCACCCCATTGTCATGGTCAGACCACTTCTTGGTGAAGTTTAGACTTATAGCTCTGATTCTTCCCTGCAGGGATGGTGGACAGATTAAGATGATCCAGCCCCGGAGACTAATGGAATCCACAGGATTCTTGAATGATGTGGAGGAGTTCCCAGTAGATAGAGCAGGTGACCCTGTTGAAACTCTTGTCACCCTGTGGAACAGCGAGGCATGTCGGGCTTTTGACACGGTTGCTCCTGAGCGCCCTCTGTGGCATTGTGGAGCCCATCTTCTGAACCCGCTCTAACTTGTCTATATCTTTCTTAAAATGAGGCGCCCAGAACTGAACGCAGTATTCCAGATGAGGCCTGACTAATGCAGAATATAGTGGGACTATTACTTCCCTCGACCTGGAAACTATAGCTCTGTTTATGCAGCCCATAACCGTGTTTGCCTTTTTTGCCGCAGCATCACACTGCTGGGTCATGTTCAACTTGCGATCCACTACAATTCCAAGGTCCTTCTCACACGCACTACTGCTAAGGCGGGTATTTCCCATCCTGTACCCATGCATTTTGTTTTTGTGGCCTAAATGCAGAATTGTTCAATGTCCTTATTTATTTATTTATTATTTATTTTATTTTATTCAGCTTATATCCCGCCCGACTAGCAAACAGCTCTCTGGGCGGCAAACATAGAAACATATACAATAATAAAATTACAAGATCAATATAACAAATATAAAAGTACATCATCTAAAATACCAGTTACAACATTTACATAAATAACTTAGATTAAAATGCCTCAGAGAAGAGAAAGGTTTTAACCTGGCGCCGAAAAGATAATAGTGTCGGTGCCAGGCGTACCTGCTCGGGGAGACTATTCCACAATTCGGGGGCCACCACTGAGAAGGCCCTAGATCTTGTTACTATCCTCCGGGCCTCCCTATGGGTCGGGACCCGGAGGAGGGCCTTCATAGTAGACCGTAGTGTACGAGCCGGTTCATAACGGGAGAGGCGTTCCTGCAGGTATCGTGGTCCCGCGCCGTATAAGGCTTTATAGGTTAATACCAACACTTTGAATCTGGCCAGGTAGCATATTGGAAGCCAGTGCAGGCGAGCCAGAACAGGTGTTATATGCTCAGACCGCTTAGTTCTTGTTAGCAGTCTGGCCGCCGTATTTTGCACTAGCTGTAGCTTCCGAACCGTCTTCAGAGGTAGCCCTACGTAGAGCGCGTTGCAGTAGTCCAAACGTGAGGTTACCAGAGCATGAACCACTGATGTAAGGTCCTCCTTACTCAGATAGGGACGTAGCTGGGCTACCAACCGAAGTTGGTAAAACGCATTCCGTGCCACCGAGGCTACATGGGCCTCGAGTGATAGGGAAGAGTCTAAAACGACTCCCAAACTACGAACCTGATCCTTTACGGGGAGTGTAACCCCGTCCAGGACAGGGTATGTATCCACCATCTGACCAGAGAAACCATCCACCAGCAGCATCTCAGTCTTATCCGGATTGAGTCTCAGTTTGTTAGTTCTCATCCAGTCCATTGTCGCGTCCAGACAACGGTTCAGCACATCGACCGCCTCACCTGAAGAAGATGAAAAGGAGAAGTAGAGCTGCGTGTCATCAGCGTACTGATGACAACGCACTCCAAAACTCCGGATGACTGCACCCAACGGCTTCATATAGATATTAAAGAGCATGGGAGACAAGACCGAACCCTGCGGGACCCCATATTGGAGAACCCACGGGGTCGAGCAATGTTCCCCAAGTATTATCTTCTGGAGACGGCCCGCCAAGTAGGAGCGGAACCACTGCCAAGCAGTGCCTCCAACACCCAACTCCGCAAGTCTCTCCAGAAGGATACCATGGTCGATGGTATCAAAAGCCGCTGAGAGATCAAGGAGAATCAACAGAGTTACACTCCCTCTGTCTCTCTCCCGATATAGGTCATCACATAGGGCGACCAAGGCCGTCTCAGTGCCAAAACCAGGTCTGAAACCCGACTGAAATGGATCTAGATAATCCTTATATACCAGGAGCTTTCCCTGTCCTGGTTACCTACCCCTAGCAAATCCCAGTTTCTGTTATGTCCCTAGTTTTGCCTTTTGTGGATGCTGTTTGAAATGCTGGTAGTGTGAGTTACTGGAGTTGTCATTTTCAAGGTCCAGCTTTTTCCTTTTGGGTTTCCCACAGTCAAATCTCAGAGCAAGGTTCAGATTCATCTTGTACCTCCCTAGCCACTGCCAGCTCCAGCTTTTTGGACAGGGAGGCCCTTGGAAAGATGCTGTTAGTGAGCCCTTCCTAAATGGGGCCACTTCCTCATAGCCACTGCCCCCCATTGCGGCCTGACTTGGCCTCTTCTTCTTTTGAGCTGAGTGTGTATAGCTGCCAAAATCTAGAAGGTAAAATGAGTGGAGGCTTTTGCTTCTCCTCCTTGCTCCTATCACTGCTGGCTTGCTCAGTTAGTTAATTGAAGTTAAGAATTATTTCCTGGAACAAAAAAGCCTGAAGTAATTAACAACAAAAAATTAAAATTCAGTAATAAAACACATAAATATATTAAAAACACAATCAGAGTAAAAACAATCAATCATTAGTACTGCCCAAATACCAAGGAGGAAAAAACATCTTTGCCTGGTGCAGAAAGGATAAGAAAGTTGGTTCCAGGTTGGCCTTCTTGTGGAGAACATTCCATGCATAGGGAACTACTACTGAAAAGGTCTGTTCTCTCAAAGAGGTGACCTGAATAGGCAATGGCAGCAAGGAAGAGCAGAAGCCAGGCTAGGGGACTCAAGGGGTCTGAGGGTGAGACTTGGCAAGCATCTGGTGACGGCAGCTCCATCTCTAGTGCACATCCATGTACAAACATACACACAAATACAAAGATTCCATGATGCAGTGCACAGCCTGCCATTTTACACGCTGCATATGCAGAGGTAAATTTTGAACTGTGATAGCATAATATCAGACAGTTGTGTTTTTTAAATATATCTTTAGTCAAAGGAACAAACACATCCTCTTGATTTTTAAAAATCAGTGGATGAGAGGCTACTGCAGAATAAATGAAGATAGGATAGCACAGACAAAGTAAAATCTTCAGCAATTCATATTACTCAAGAGAGTAGAGAAGAAGAGTGTTTCAAGTGTGACACTATTTTCATCTGGGAAATGCTGGAGGGTATGACTGTTTATTTTAACTTGGTAGCACTTTGGTGTAGTTGCTATACTCTGGAGAAGAAATCAGCCACAAAGATGGGATGTAGATGGGAATCAGGTGGGACGAATAGCAAGTGCACCGGGCCTCTGGCTCATTTTCTTTTCTTTTACTTGCTAGGAGTGGTGATCTCGTGTACTAGGAAAGACTTGCCAAGAATGCCAAGATGTAACAAATGAATCAAAATAGCTTGTTTATGTAAAACATTTTTATTTAGCCCTCACTGGCTTTTTAATCATGGCTGTTCAATAAATAATTACTTGTTTAATTGCTCTTGTACACTTTAGGCAACATAAACCATCTTGACTTTCTACAATCCTATTTTGAGATGGAAAACCAAAGGGCACCAACCACCAAGCTGTAGCTTTTATATGACTTCTGGGACCTGTGTGGGATTGGGTGCCTCTTTGTGCACTTGATACAGAGTTAGGTTGTGGTCTTGTTGCTCCTCATTCAAATGATTAAACCCCACTGTTAATAGGTCTGTTACCATCCTGACAGTTACAACTTAATTCCTACCTGCTTCTCTTAATTCCTCAGCTGATTTTGGAGATTATGACCAATATGAATCACAGGAGTTTCTACAGAGATTTGCCTTGTTTCCTGTGGTAAGTATGGTCTGATTTTTCTTCTCTCCCCAGTATTTTTGGAAATTACTGGAAAAAAGAAACTGAAGTGAACAAATTGTGCCTGGCAGCTGTTGATATTGTTGTGTTGTCTTTTAAACAAACAAACATGTTTTAATTTTTCCTGGATTGTAAGTCGCTTTAGAGAATTGCCTCAAAAGCTTTATAAATCAAAATAGTTTTAATATGCACTCTTCAAAAGGAGTACCATTTATTACTAAATTTGTTTCTCCCTATCCAAAAAGGTGTTATTTAGATATATTTCTTGTTTCAAAGACTTCTTACTGAGTTAATATCAGAATAAAAAACTAGAAGTTAAAATATCCAACAACCTTCTGACATCATGCTCCACTCACGTGAGATAAATCTGGTGCTAAAATCTTGCCCAAACAAGGCATGCTATCCACCCCTACATTCAGTTTAGGGAGTTGTGAGTTTACATACGAGAAAGGCTCATGTTTTCTATTCCATCTCTTAAGGGTTGGTTGCAAGATGAAAAGATCATGGAAGAAGCAACCCAGAAAGTGGCCTTACTACATCAGAAGTACAGGTAACTGTACTGAAATTGTGACATTGTGGTGTGTCAGTACTGTAAAGTGGGGACTTGCTCATGTATGGGCTAGTGCAGACATAACCCTGGTTCTGTGCTAATCATGGTTAGCAAATGAGGAAATAGCTTTAGTAACACACACTCCTTTCCCTTCAACCATGGTTTAAGCAGCTGGTGAGCACCAACATGAACACCAGTTTAAGCTAAAAATGATTTAGCTTAATGCGCTCTATATGGGGCTGCCCTTGAGGCTTGTCCAGAAGCTGCAGCTGGTGCAAAATGAGGCACTGCGACTGCTCACTGGGGCAGGGTATCACCAACCTGTCACCCCACTGCTGAAAGATTTGCACTGGCTGCCTATTAGCTATTGGGCCAAGTTCAAGGTTCTGGTTTTGGTGTACAAAGCCCTATGCAGCTTATGACCAGGATACCTGAATGCTACTCTTACCCCTTATATACCCAGTCTATCACTGAGCTCTGCAGGTGAGAGTCTCCTGCAGATACCATCTTATCAGGAAGTCTGTTCCAAACAACATAGGAAGTGGACCTTTAGTGTTGTGACACCTACCCTTTGGAATTCCCTCCCCTTAAATATTAGACAGGCACTATCTCTGTTATCTTTTTGGCACCTACTGAAGACCTTCCTCTTTCAACAAGCCTTTTAAGTAGAGACCTTATCCCAGACTGTGTCTGTGTTGGAATTGCTAGTTTAGATTTTTTCAAGCTTTTTTTTTTTAAAAAAAATACGTTTTTAAAGATGCCTTGTCTTAATATGTTTTAGGGTCTTTTGTTTTTAAGATGTTTTAGAGTATTTTCAGTGTTTTTGTTTGCCACCCTGGGCTGCTTCTACCAGAAAGGGTGGAATATAAATGTAATAAATAAACAAATAAATAAATAAAGTTCCCATGATCAGAAAGCCACTTTAAAAAGTGATATCAGATACTGATTTAATGGAAACCCTGTTTTGCCTTATCCAACATTGTTGTAATTGCTGACAAACTGTGGTTAAGGGGAGGGGAAAAAAACTTGTTGCAGATATGGAGCACATATTCCTGAGGCCGGCTTTTGATGTGCTATTGCTAACTACAGTTTGCAAAGATCCAGCATTATATCTGCATTGGTCCCATGCCAGAAGGCTGCAACAAATCTTTTTGGTACTTGGAGCTTAATCATTAGAGATAAATGAACGAGAGAGAAATAGTGAAACGAAATGGGAACTCTGTTGCTTAGAATCCTTTGTTTTCTAGGTATGATTCTACAGGTGCTTGTGATACTCACACAGCCACACTCCCCACAGCAGTCATATTCACACCTACTATGGTTGATTTTTTTCACATTTTTGCAGCAACAAAATATTACACCAAGTGTATTTTTGCATTGGAGAAGATACCAAAAAAGTGGAATCTTAACATGGTTAAAGAACCAGCTTATCCTGCCTCAAGAAGCCTGTTAGTAAATTTAATTTACTTTTTTGTTTTTGAAGAGGCCTCACACCACCTGATGCAGAAATGTTATATATGCAAGAAGTTGAGAGAATGGAAGGATATGGTGAAGAGAGCTATCCTGCAAAGGTAAAGCTACGTTTCTTCTATGGATTGACCATTTGTGCCATGCCAAATGCACAACTATGGTTATAAATATCTATCTCTTTTTAAAAATATTTTTCAAAGATATGGCTAGCATTTGGCTTGTCAGTCCTGAGATATCAGAATATTTCTGCTGAAATGTCAACAGAATGCTCAGATGTCAAACCAGAAAAAGGATTGGGGTCTCTATTCAGCATGCAGAATTGTGCACTTAAAATATTCCAGTTTCCTTGTTTGAAAACAGATTAGGTTGACAGGGACATTGTTTGATTCTTTTTTTGGGGGGGGGGAAATGGACTGCCTTCAAGTCGATTCCGACTTATGGGCAACCGTACGAATAGGGTTTTCATGGTAAGCGATATTCAGAGGGGGTTTACCATTGCCTTCCTCTGAGGCTGAGAGGCAGTGACTGGCCCAAGGTCATCCAGTAAGCTTCATGGCTGTGTGGGGATTTGAACCCTGGTCTCCCAGGTCGTAGTCCAACACCTTAACCACACCACCATACTGGCTGTCTTTGATTCTTTTATAATGTATTTTATATTGCATTTTATGCAGAAAGGTGGGATTTTTAAAACACACAATACACATGCACAAATTTAGTTTGCATTGTTGGCACAAATTTAGAACACAAATATAGGGGGCTGTGGACAAAGTATGGGATGTATGTTGAATTGAGACTATTGACGGTGGCTCCACATTATCGGAACTTGTTGCCAGCTGACTTTCAGATACCCCAACTCCACACTTTTAGAAAGGAATTGAAGACTCATCTGCTTCAGATGGCATATGAATGAGTTGCATCTTTTTTGGTATAAGCTCTCTTTAGCAGATTAATTTGTGGGGTCTGTGTCCTTAACTTTGGGCTGGATGTGTTTTATTATTGCTGAGATTATTAATGCTGAGGATTGTTTTGTTGTTGCTTGTAAAGTTGCATTTTTGTCTTATTTTATTTATTTTATTTAATTAAGCTTATATACCGCCCGACTAGCAAGAGCTCTCTGTTATTGCTCCTGTTATTATTTAAAACACTTCTGAGCAATCTGCAGCCTAAGGACCACATGTAGTCTTTTGCCTAATTTCAGGGAGGTTGGGGAGCCTGGAAGGAGAGTGGGAGGAGAAAAGTAGAAACAGATGGAGGGATAGAAGGAGAAGAGGGGAAAGTCCTCTGCAAACAATCACTTAAGCCCTCTGGCAAGAGCAATCTGTCCCTCCCTCAGCAGCCTGCTGGGTGTGGAAGAAGAGAGAGAGAGAAGGGGGCATCCCCACGCAATATTAGATCTGACCGGCTACTGGCCCCCTATTGTTCTCATATGGCCTCTGACAGATTACTCCTGAGGGAATGTGGTCCTTGGCAGAAAAAAGGTTTCCCATTCTTGATGTTAAGATCTTCACATCATTTTAGAAGGAAACAATTATTGAGTCCTGCAAGCCTCTAAAGGAGGAACATTCACAGTGTAGTGCCAGAACAGGAAATACCTCTGCCCCTTTAGATATGAACCTAACCCCCCAAGGGTAGTAGCAGCCTGAGCAGCATTTCCCCAGAAAAAACTAAGAGCTCTTGGAGCATCACATTAGGGCTGAACTGAAAGAGAGGGCAATTTTCATTACGACATTTGTCAGTGTTGAAAGCCCACACCCTTTGGCTGAGCAATTTCTGGTGTATTGATGTGAAAAAGAACACTTCACTTATCCAGGAAGTGTTACCCCCAATAATGTCATCAGATTAATCTGTTGTCCCTGATGGCTAGGATCACCCACGTGACCAGTCTAGGAAACATTGGCTTCACAATGAGATCACTTTCTCCCAATGATGGTGCCCAATCTAGACCCAAATGCCTCTGCATTCTGTCGCAGCAGCTGTCTGTGCCAGAAGTCTTGGTTTCTCCCAGTTTCTAAAAAGTCTTTCAGTTAAAAAAAAAAAAAAGCAAATATAACATGTGCTTTCAGATTTACAGTCACAATCTCAAAAGGCTACAGATAAAACAGTGAACTTGCAAATTCTTGGGATGAAATAGCAATTGATGCCTTAGGTGGGAAACCTGTGGCCCTCCTGATGTTGCTGGACTACAACTCCCATTATTCCTAACCATGGCCATGCTGGCTGGCACTGATGGAGTCCAACAATATCTGGAAAGTCATGGGTTCCCCACCTCTGCTTTAGAGGACACAGTTCTGCATTCCATAGCATCATTTTAGTAGCATGAATTTATAGGCCTGCTCCTTATTTTAATGCAACAATGTGAAAAATAAGTTATTGTCACAAGCAAAAACATCAGTACATAATTTCTGTACTATAATTTAAATATATCTTGCAGCAATTGAATAGTTATTCTCTTGGTGGCAAAAAAAAATCTCGAAAGTGTTTTCATTATTTCTGATTGTGATCCAGGACAGCCAAGGAAGTGACATATTCATTGGAGCTTGTCTCGATGGCATCTTTGTGAAGCACAAAAATGGCCGGCCTCCTGTCATCTTTAGGTGAGCTCTTTTTCTGAAAACAGGTATTTTCAAATAAATGTTTTTTCTTGCATGCATCCCCAAGAACCTGCAACAGTTACTGCTGAGGCAAGAATTTATGTTATCTCATGAAGATACACCAGAGTATAAATCAAGAGGAATGGAATATAGCTATGTACAAAATGTGAGGCTGCTGTCATACTGTTGACTTTAGCAGGGCCGGTCATAGTGTTAGGCAGATTGAGGCAGCTGCCTCGGGGGGTAGATGGGGGGGATAGGGCAGTAGCCCCCCATTTTCCCCAAGATCCCTGAACTAGTCTGCTGCCCATGGGTAGATGACATTGTCCCAGCTGAAGCTATATTCTACTACTTACCAATCCAACTGGATACTATATGTTGAATGTCCTTGTGCTCAGGAAGAAAAATGCAATGGGCCAACCCTAGGCTTCAGATCTATGCTACCAGCGTGTGTTATCTTCATGTGATGATTATTATTTTAACTCTCAGGTGTCTAATCATCTGGTACATTCAAAGCTTGTGACTCTTTTTGCAGATACAAGTGCGTCCACAAGCAACCAACCAAATCATTAGACCCCTGAAATAGAAACGTGCAAAGCAGCTAAAAATTTCTGCAGCTATGTAGGAAAAAGTATGGCAAATTCATATCCCTTCTCTTATGCCTGGAATTAAAGGGCAGTGCTTTCTGAGGCCTCTAGAGTTTGTCTCTCTCACACACACTGTTCTCTTCCTACCCCTGTATAGGTGGCATGACATTGCTAACATGTCTCACAACAAGTCCTTTTTCGCGTTAGAGTTGGCAAATAAAGAAGAGACTATCCAGTTCCAAACTGTAAGTGAGTGAGCTTTTACTTATATGCATTTTAAATAAATGTATGTCATAAGAAACCAGACATTTACACTGTGTGTGTGTGTGTAATTTTATATCTGGCAGGTGGACCATTCATTATATTTGTTCCTTGACTTTTGGTTGAATCCATGGTGCCCTTCCATTCACAGAGGAGTTTTTGACTTAGTGGAGAATTCTGCTAATGGAAGGCGATGGGAGATGGGTTTTTTTACACATTTCCCCTTCACACCCTGAAAATCTGCTCCAGGGGGTTGGGGAACCCAGTGTAGGAGGTGGTGTGGAGAGGGGTTGCAGGGGGAAGGCAATAATCACTTCCCCTTCTGTTAGCAAATGCACCTGTAAGACCAAAGACTGTTTTACAAATGTTAAGGCTGTTTCTGTATGTCAAAGGGTGCTGTTGGATACAACCTGCTATCTTCAAATTAGATGAGCAACATATTTGTGACCCTGTAGGGTCAGGAAGAATGTTCTTCACATATTCTAAAGCAGCCTTCACCAGCCTGGGACCCTTCAGATGATTTAGACTACAATGTCCATCAGCACCAACCAGCACTCTGATAGGGCATTTTGTACTTGGATATTTAATTTATGTACGTGGATTCACATTGTTGCAGATATGGAGGCTTTTTTTTGTCTTTGTCATGACGAGCACAACCAGGACATGAAGGTCTAATAGGATAAAACATGGATGGACAACCTGAAATACGGCAGGAGTTTATGGCACCCTTAGCCAGGAGCAGGAGATACTGCACAGTCACATCTGCCTCAAGTGCTCTATTACTGCCTTAATTAGTTGATCAGCTTTGCATGCAAAGGTTTCCGGGTTCACTCCCCAGAATCTCCCAGTAGGACTGGGAGAGACTTCATATCTGAAACCCTGGAGAGCTACTGCGAGACACTATAGACCCTACTGAGCCGGATGGGCCAATGGTCTCCCTCAGTGTAAGGCAGCTTCTTGATTTTCTGCGCCTACTTCCTGGTTTGAAGGATAAAGGGAAAACCATCCCAATGCATAACATGACTGCATTGGTACTATATTGAACATCATGAGATGCACAATATTCATGCTTTGAATTTGGCTTGGCCTCATTACTGTATTTTATACTGTTTGAAGATCCATTGTGACCTAATGGCTACAGTGTTGGACTGGGACTGGGCAGATTCCTGTTCATCCATCCAGTCACTCTCCCTCAGCCTCATCTATTTCACAGGGTTGTTGAGAGGATAAAACATTGAGGGGGGGTCAGGGGGAAGAGCTACGTATGTCACCCTGAGCTGCATAAAGGAAGGGTAGAATAAGCATTTAATATATTGAACATAACTTATTGATCATTTAGTCATGTAACTACTTGTCAATTGGGAGAAAAGCTCATGCACTGTAACTTTAGTGCACTATAATAACCATACATGGGCCCAGTTCAATTTATCAACTCAGGAGAGGCTGTCTGAGGAACATGATCATGCCAGATGTCTGTCTATCAGTGTTTGCATGTCTGAGTAAATCCAGCATATGTAGGCCCACTCTGTTCAACCAGTATATGCTGTATGTGAATCAGCTATATAATTTAGGCTTGTCAACTTGGATTTCATAATTTCCGGTGCTATATAAAGATGATGTCTATATGTCTATGATTAGTGGGCCCAGAGACAGGCATGCATGCCCAGTGGGCAGGATGGCTGAGTGGGATTCTGTTCCCCTGTAGCGTACATAAATTTTACCCAGTGAGAAAATAAGCCAATCAGGCTATTAATTTGGTCCTGAGAATTTTCTCAGTAGGACTATGATTTAAAATACATGCATCTCACCACCAGCTTTGTCTTACATTTCTTTTGTTTCACAGGAAGACATGGAAACAGCAAAATATGTTTGGAGGATGTGTGTGGCCAGGCACAAATTTTATAGACTAAATAAATGTAGCCTGTAAGTACAACAGTCTTTTAGTGAGTGTCTCTCCATATTAACTTTAAATTTGTATTCTGTAATTTACTGCTTGAGCCCTTATCCAAGTAAATAACTTTCTTTTTGAGTGTGTATTTCTGAGGCTGGAACTTATTTATCTCAGAAAGAATTTCTAATGTTCAAATAGGAGCCCTATCTGAGGCCATAGAAGTCTTGTTGGTGCTGAATCCAAGAATAATGGCTTCAATCAAAAGTACCATGAAGCTTAAGGAACTCAATTTCTGTGAATTCCAGTCAGAACTGACCTATCCACACCTCACAGACCAGTGTGTGGATAAGAATAGGAATTCAAAGAGTAGGAATAAATGGACAGTTCTCCCAATGGAAGGCTGTAGAAAGCAGAGCTCTCCCCCCCCCAAGAATCAGTATTGGAATCTGTGCTTTCTAACTTGTTCATAAATGATCAAGCGTTAGGGGTGAGCAATGAGGTGGCCAAGTTTGCTGATGATACTAAATTGTTCAGAGTTGTTAAAACAGAAAGGGATTGCGAAGACCTCCAAAAGGACCACTCTAAACTGAGTGAATGGGTGGTAAAATGGCAAACACAGTGCAGTGTAAACAAGTGCAAGGCATATTGGAGCAAAAAAAATCTTAATTTCACATATAAACTCATGGGGTCTGAACTGACAGTGACCGACCAGCAATGAGACCTGGTCGGTCCTGGTAGTGGATAGCTAGATGCAGATGTTGACCAATTGTGCAGCAGCTGTGAAAAAGGCAAATTCCATGCTAGGGATCATTAGGAAAGGTATTGAAATAAAACTGCAGATATCATAATACTGTTATATAATCTGTGGGTGTGGCTGCATTTGGAATACTGTGTACAGTTCTGGTTGTCCCGCTTCAAAAAGGATATTGTAGGGCTGGAAAAGGTTCAGAAAAGGGCAACCAAAATGATCAAGGGATAAAGTGACTCCCCTATGAGGAAAGGTTGCAGCATTTGGAGTTTTTTAGTTTAGAGAAAAGCTAAGAAAGAGGTGACATGGCATGTATAAAATTATGCGTGGCATGGAGAAAGTGGATAGAGAAAAGCTTTTCTCCCCCTCTCATAATACTAGAACTGGTGGGCAACCAATGAAGCTGAATGTTGGAAAATTCAGGACAGACAACAGAAAATACTTCTTCACATAGTGCATATTTAAACTGTGGAATTTGCTCCCACAAGAGGCAGTGATGGCCACCAACTTGGATGGCTTTAAAAGAGGATTAGATAAATTCATGGAGAAAATGGCTATTAGTCATGATGGCTGTGCTCTGCCTCCGTAGGCAGAGGCAGTATGCTTCCAAATACCAGTTGCTGGAAACTGCAGGAGGGGCCAATGCTCTTTACCCTGTTGTCCTGCTTATCAGTGTCCCATGGGCAACTGGCTGGCCACTGTGAGAACAGGATGTTGGACTAGATGGGCCGTTGGCCTGATCCAGCAAGCTCTTCTTATATTCTTATGAATACAATTATCCTTCACAATTTCTCAACTAGCAACTGTCTTCTTGCAGTGCAACACTACAGTGCATTGTATCTGCAGCTGATTCCAATATAAGAGTGAAGAAAGAAAATACAGGCTGTCGTGTATAAACTCTAGTCTAGTGGACCATTAAAGAGTCTTGCAGAAGCGCTTGTGCAAATGGAGAAACTCCTCTGGATCGGGTCACTTTCTCTCACATCTTTCACTAAGCTGGAAATAGTTGTTCCATGAGTGGATGAAGCTTCCTGCTAGCAGAGGGGCATCTTGGGTCAAACCCACTGAAATCATCCATTGAGGACATTGCAGATGAGGTTCCAAAAAATTTTTAGATTTCTGAATATACATTGAGATAGAATGGGTGAAAGGGGAGGAAAATATACTGGGCTCCTGCTGGGAGGAAGAGCGGGATATAAATCAAATAATAAATAAATAAAATCATTGTATTGGCCATAGATGAAGTGACTCTGAATGCCTTAGCATAGTCTATAATTTCACATCATCAGAGACATATTTTCAATAGTTCACATCCAAAATCACAAGGACCCAGTTCTGGAGTTGAAAGGAAGCAGAAATCTTCATGTCAATTCATTCCTCAGGCACTGAGGCAACTATAGTGCATTTGGATAAAGTACAATGTTATCTGGGATTGCCCTTGATTACTATTCAGAGGCTGAAAGTAACAGCCTCCCTTCTCGTGGGGAGTGGTCTACTGGAATCATCTTTTTCTAGACTGAGGTTGGCAAAGGAGAGATAAATTAATCATTTCCAATAGATTGGCATAGACTTTTTACTCTAAATTATTCAATATTTGGCCTCTCCTTTTCCTAAAATTAGGCTGTTAAAATTCCTGATCTATAGTACAGGCTCCAATCCCATATACTCTTACCTGGGAGCAAATCCCATTGAACTCAGTGGTACTTGCTTCTGAGTATTGCGTTGCACTGTGTAGGCAGTATGCTTCTGAATATTAGCTGCTGGAAACTGCAGGAGGGAAATCTGTTGTTGCGCTCAAGTCTTGCTTGTGGGCTTCCCATAGGCATCTGGTTGGCCACTGTGAGAACAGGTTGCTGGACTAGATGGGCCATTAGCCTGATTCAGTAGGCTCTTCTTATGATCACTGTAAAGATTTGTACCAGTATATGCAAGTCATCTGAGGGTATTACTAACAAGGTGCAGGAGGTAATTGGTGTCACTCTACTGGGCCACCATTTTATATCTGGCTCCACCTAACTAGCTACAATTTTTCATCTGACTCTGGTTAGTGGCACTTGGGCTTCTTCTAAAAAACAAAGTAGATCCCATAAGCCTGAACTGTGCCCACACCTGATGTAGGCTGAGCTTCTCTTTATATCGCACTGCAGTATCTATGGCCATCTTAACAGCTTCAGTAGTATTCTCTATGCTTCAGATAGACATTGGGGACCTTAAAATGTATTCTTAGAGCTAGCCATACAGCACTTTTAGACATTTACTAGCTCTTTTAACAAGAATGATCTCCTTACATGAATGCATGGAGGGAACTCACAATACCATAGCAGCAATTTTATGAATGGTGTGCGATTTTGAAAATGAAATTATTCATCACAGAAGCTGCTATTTGTGATATTGTGCAAATTTCACATGTTAGACTCATACAAGTAGACTATTCAACTGACATAGCAAGTAAGCAACTAATTATAATGCAAGCCATTCAACTGACATAGTACTTAAACAACTAATTATAATTTATACATTGGCCTACAGCTCTGAACTCTAGAACATACCCCTCCCCCCGTGGGAAGTCCATCAAAACTATTGCTTGATGTTTTTATTTACATGCGTTTTTAGTGGCTGGGAGAAAAGTATGGGACTACTTTAGTTGCTTTATATTTTAATTTACTTTTACCAGTCTGCTAAACTGGTAAGTTAACTATTTGCTATGCTTTGATCTGCATTTGTTCAAACTGTGGCATCTCTTCTTTATACATTTCTGCTTGATTGCTATGCTGTATGATAAGAAAGTCCAATGCTAAGTTGGATTTAGTGCAGAGGTGGCAAACCTACGACCTTCCAGATGTTGTTGAGCTCCCAACTTCCATCAGTCCAGCCAGTACAGCCAATTACCAGGGAAGATGGGAGTTGTAGTCCAACAATATCTGGCGGGCCATAGGTTCCCTCTTTGGTTTAGTGTCAGATCAGCTCCCACTGGACAAAGGTACACATATTAGAGGTTACCAAAATGACTGACACTAGCTTGGTTCTCTTTCCAGAAATATAACTAGGTACGAAGGTGTTCCATTTACATTCACATTTCCCACAGGAATTTCTGTGTGTTGGGGGAATGGTGCAGATGATGGAACTGCAGGAAAGTTGGAAGAACTACAGTAGATGGTCTGAAGAGGGTTGGCAGAAGAGGCCAAGAATAAAAAATGTTGTCATCAGGGAGAGGTTCAGTGCTACGTTTGGAGAGTACAATGCTTGTTACAGTGCTGTCATGTTGGTGCTCGGTGTCTGCCCCTCATATCTTCCACAATTTAAATAAGCAAGCTACTTTGTTAAATTATCCTGGAGCAGTTTCAAGCAATTATTCTAGTTTTCATCATTTTACCAGAACACTTTTATGTGAACATAAGAACTTTGGTTGATGGGGGGTCTAAAAAGATAACAAATAATAATTACGTTATTATTGTGAACATGGTCCATTTATTATTGCTTTGTAATAGTCTGGTATAATAAATGTAAAAAATTGAAAACATTGACAAAGTCCTTTAAAAAAACACTCACAACCACATAAATTAGTCTCCTCCCTTATATTGGACTTATTCATGAGATGGGGGTGGGGAACCATGATAGATTTTAGCAAAGTTGTGTCTGTCTCATTGGATACCATTTTATTTCCCTAACTGTGAGGACTAGAAATTTATTTTTGTAAAATAATAGCAGAGAATCTTTGACCCCATAACTCAAACCTGCTGGCCCAGAACACGTTATTTGAGAAATCATTTGTTTTCCATCCCTGTTGTAGACTAACAGAATCTTTTTTCTATAAATGCAAGTTTGTCTTTTTATTTTGTGATATAGGAAGGGCTGGGTGATCATGATGGTGATGTCTGTGTGGAGGGGGAGAGAGAGAGAGAGAGAGAACCCTTCAGGATCCCACTCAAAGATCTCTTGAAATGTCTTATCTGTTGATAACCAACATCCTTTGTTTTAAATGTGCTATTTCATTGTCTACATTTTGTCTGCATGTACCTTGTCTTTAGAGACTCCCCAGTCTCTCCGCCTGAGGAAGGCTCTCAGAAATCTTTCCTCATTCTTTCCTTTCCACGCTTTCCAATCCTTTCTCGTCCTTCTCTGCCCAAAGGGTGAGCCAGAAAATATTCTCTTTCTTTCCTGCTGCATTCTTTGCATGCAGCTTAGTTGTATTTGTACTGCTCCCATGTTTGCTTGTGGCAGGGTCGGCCATACCCTGATGAGATACGATGCAATACGGTCATGCCTTTGGGCATCATATTGCAGTGGGGGCACCAATTTTCCTGCTTCTGTCTCCCTTCATATAGCATAAAACACGTGAGCGAGCGAGGTGAAGAGTCACTTTGGCTTTGGTTTCAGGACAAACATGTCTCAGGCTGGCATTGGCTTGTGCTATTAGAAACTGAACATGCCAGTCCAGATAGAATGATTCATGAAGGTGCACAATTTCAAGATTAGAAAAAGACCACAACATTGTTAACGAAGTGATAATGTGCATCATAGAACCAATTTATACAAAGATGTGAGGTAAGCAAACAGCAGCTCCTTGTGCAAGGTTCCACATACTTTTAAAGCAGTATCATGCCATTTAAACAGTCATGGCTTCCCCCAGAGCATCCTGGACATGGTAGTTTGTTAAAGGTGCTCAGAGTTGTTTGGAGGTTCCCCTATTCCCCTCAGAGAGCTTCATTTCCCAGAGTTCTCTGGAAAGAGGGATTGACTGTTAAGCCAATCTGGAAATTGTAGCTGTGTGAGGTTTTAATCTTTAAACACCTGCTGAAAACCTTTCTGTCTGCCAGGCTTATGCAGGCAATTAAGAAGATGCCATCTTGCAGTAGATAACCTTTGTTTTTACTGTATTTTTAATGTTTTTTACTGTATGGTTTTTATTTGTTGTAAACCACTTTATTATTTATTAGTATTTATTCATTTTATTATTTATTTATATCCCGCCCTTCCTCCCAGTAGGAACCCAGGGCTGCAATGAGTTTTTTAAATAAAGCAGTGATATACAAATATTTTATAAATAAATAAAGGAAGGGTCCCCTAATAACTCTCAACATTCTTAACAAACTACAGTTCCTACAGTTCCTTATCCGGGGCGGCTCAGGATTTCATGGTCTCCATGACAACCATGGGACTGTCCCAATATGCCATTGGCCCAACACATGTAGCAGGGCATACTCTAGATTTGGTTTTTGCAACTGGACATGGAGTTGGTGATCTGAATGTGGGGGGCCTTGCATCAGTCCCTCTGTCATGGACAGATCACTGCTTGCTGAAGTTTAGACTTACAGTGGCTTTTCCCCTCTGCAAGGGTGGGGGACCTATTAAGTTGGTCCGCCCCCAGAGACTAATGGATCCGGATGCTTTCCAAAGGGCTCTGGGGAGTTTTCCAGCTGATAGGGCTGGCGCTCCTGTTGAAACCCTGGTTGAGCTGTGGAATACAGAAATGACCCGGGCGGTTGACATGATTGCTCCTGAGCGCCTTCTCCTGTGTAGAGCTTGTACGGCTCCATGGTATACCCCAGAGTTGAGAGCGATGAAACAATATCAGAGACGGCTTGAGTGCAGATGGAGACGAACTCCTGGTGGATGCAATTACACACTGATAAGTGCCTATGGTAAGCTGTATTTAGGGGCAGTAAGGGCAGCAAAAAAACAATATTTTGCTGCCACTATCAAATCATCAATCTGCCGCCAGCGGAGCTCTTCAGAATTGTCCGGGGGCTATTACACTTTGGCCCCAGGGACATGGTAGAACCATCTGAGGCCCGCTGTAATGAATTTGCTAGGCACTTCCAGGATAAAATCTTTTGCATCCGCCAGGACTTAGATTTCAGTGTTATAGCAGGTGAATCAAGCGAGGTATCCAGAGCACAGCCTTGTCCTGATTTCTTGGATGAGTTTCAGTTGGTGCAGCTTGAGGACGTTGACAAGGTGCTTGGACAGGTTCGTGCAACCACTTCTGTGCTGGATCCTTGCCCTTCTTGGCTAATAAAAGCTAGCAGGGATGGAACAGCTGGCTGGGCCAGGGAGGTGTTTAATGCCTCTCTGCAAGAGGGAGTGGTCCCTGGCTGCCTGAAAGAGGCGGTAGTGAGACCACTCCTGAAGAAACCCTCCCTGGACCCAGAAAATCTTAATAACTATAGGCTGGTAGCAAATGTTCCATTCCTGGGCAAGGTCCTGGAACGAGTGGTTGCGGGCCAGCTCCAGACACTCTTGGATGAGACTGATTATCTGGATCCATTTCAGTCGGGTTTCAGGCCTGGTTTTGGCGCAGAAACAGCCTGGTCGCCCTGTATGATGACCTTTGTCGGGAGAGAGACGGGGAGTGTGACTCTGTTGATTCTCCTTGATCTCTCAGCGGCTTTCGATACCATCGACCATGGTATCCTTCTGGGAAGACTGGCTGAGTTGGGAGTGGGAGGGACTGCATTGCAGTGGTTCCGCTCCTACTTGGCAGGTCGCCTCCAGAAGGTGGTGCTTGGGGAACATTGCTCAGCACCCTGGACTCTCCAGTATGGGGTTCCACAGGGGTCAGTTCTGTCCCCCATGCTGTTCAACATCTACATGAAACCGTTGGGTGCAGTCATCCGGAGCTTTGGAGTGTGTTGCCATCAGTATGCTGATGACACGCAGCTCTGTTTCTCCTTTTCATCCTCTTCAGGTGAGGCTGTCAATGTGCTGAACCGGTGCCTGGCTGCTGCAATGGACTGGACGAGGGCTAATAAACTGAGGCTCAATCCAGACAAGACTGAGATGCTGTTAGTGGGTGGTTCTTCTGACTGGATGGTGGATGTCCAACCTGTCCTGGATGGGGTTGCACTCCCCCTGAAGGAGCAGGTTCATAGCTTGGGGGTTCTCCTAGAACTATCTCTGTCACTTGAGGCTCAGGTAGCCTTGGTGGCACAGAGTGCCTTCTACCAACTTCGGTTGGTGGCCCAACTATGTCCCTATCTGGACAGGGATAACCTGGCTTCAGTTGTCCATGCTGTGATAACCTCTAAATTAGATTACTGCAATGCACTCTATGTGGGGCTGCCTTTGAAGACGGTTCAGAAACTGCAGCTTGTGGAAAATGCAGCGGCCAGATTGGTAACAGGGACTAGACGGTCCGAACATATAAAACCGATTCTGGCCTGCTTGCACTGGTTGCCTTTATGTTTCCGAGCTCGATTCAAGGTGCTGGTTTTGACCTATAAAGCCTTACATGGCTTGGGACCACAATACCTGATGGAACGCCTCTCCCGATACGAACCCACGCATACACTGCGTTCAAGTTCAAAGGCCTGGGTGCCTACTCGGAGGGAAGCTGGGAGTGTGTCAACAAGGGAGAGGGCCTTCTCAGTGGTGGCCCCCAAATTATGGAATGATCTCATTGACAAGGTGTGCCTGGCGCCAACACTGTCATCTGTTCGGTGCCAGGTCAAGACTTTCCTCTTCTCCCAGGCATTTTAGAATGTGTTTTATATTGTTTTAAATTTTTAAATTGTGTTTTAAATTGTTCTTTAAAAGATGTATTTTAAATTGTATTTGTTTTTAGTTACTGTAAACCGCCCAGAGGGCTTCGGCTATGGGGCAGTATACAAGTATAATAAATAAATAAATAAAAATGATACTTTGGGGGAAACCATGACTGTTTAAAGTGGTATGATATTGTTTTAAAGGTATACTGCAGATAGGGCCTAATTTAACATTCCCTTAACTCAGGGGTGGCTAAGCTATGGCCCTCCAAACATGGCGGGACTACAACTCCCATCATCCTCAACCATTGGCCATGCTGGCTGCAATTTGAGTGTCTGAGTCCAACAACATCTGGAGGGCCATGGGTTCCCTACTGCTGCCTTGAAGCACTTGCTGCCTATTTTGTATGCAATGTTTGCATGCTGGCCCAGTTTCTTTCTGTGACACAGGATACAGTGGGGCTGGATTGGGGTGCAAGTTAAGAACCCTTTCCATAAGATGCTAGACTGTACGGAACCCGACAGAGGTTGGTGCTTTTCATGCATTCTCTGTTTTGTATACATTGGCCCTTAATTATATTGGCCCTTGAGGTTGGTCTGGAAGCTGCAGCTGGTGCAAAATGTGGTGGTGAGACTGCTTACTGGGGCAGGGTATTGCCAACATGTCACCCCGCTGTTGAATGAATTGCACTGGCTACCTATTAGTTACCAGGCTAAGTTCAAGGTGCTGGTGTTGGCATACAAAGCCCTATACAGCTTGGACCAAGATACCTGAAAGACCATCTTGCCTGTTATATACCCTGTCTATCACTGCGGTCTGCAGGTGAGGGCCTCCTGCAGATACCATCTTATCAGGAGGTCCGTTCCACAAAACATAGCAAGCGGACCTTTAGTGTAGTGGCACCTACCCTTCAGAATTCCCTGTCCTTAAATATTAGACAGGTGCCATCTCTGTTACCTTTTTGGCGCCTACTGAAGATCTTCCTCTTTCAACAAGCCTTTTAAGTAGAAACCTTATCCCAGTCTGCATCTGTGTTGGAATTGCTTTTTAATGTGTTTTTAAAGCTTTTTTAAAAATATATGTTTTTAAAGCTTTTTTAAAAAAATGTTTTTAAAGATATTTCACTTCAATATGTTTTTAAGGATGTTTGGTTGGAATATATTTTAAAGTCTGTTTTTATGATGTTTTAAAGTGTTTTTAGTGCTTCTGTTTGCTGCCCTGGGCTCCTACTGGGAGGAAGGGAGGGATATAAATCTAATTAATAAATAATTAAAGCAGCATTTCGGGGGGTGGAGAGAGAGTAAACATTTGGAAGCAGACGACAGCTTTAGAGCTTGTCAGTTATATTCCTGAGTTTCCTCCAGCTTATAGTCTCTCCCATACTACAATGTGATACATGTGCCCTACAAGGCAGGCAGGGCTTATTACTGGAAGTGGGTACATGCCAATTCAAACAAGTATAGCCCTGCCCACTTTTACCATCATGCTCTACCTGCTGAGAGATAAAATTATATGTAGCAGTGTCATTTGAACTAAAGGAGAAATCCTTCTCCTTCAGCCCCCCGTACCCCCATTCTACACTATTGCTCTCCAGATTTGGACTAAAACTGGCTCAGCTGGAGCTGATGGGAGTTGCAATCCAAAATACCTGGTGAGCAACAGACTGGCAAAGGATGATCTATGCAACTATGAGGGGAAAAGGGCCAGTTGTTGACTTAAGGATTCGCAAACTATGAATAGATGTATCCTTGTGGTGGTGAAATTTAGCCAGGCAATTGTGAATACATCCGCAGCATGAGCAGCAACGCTTGAGGGACTCTACAGATTGCTAAGCAAAATGCTATTGTCTCATTTTTGCCACGTTCCAACATATTTCTGGAAATCCAAATTGTTCTCCCTTTGAGCTCCTGATGTGAATACAACAAGCAAGGTGAACATTAGCGTCATAGTCTCCTGGTGGAGAAAGGTAGTCACAGCATTTTCGCTATATTCTTTTTCTTGGTGTCCTCTCTTTTCAGAGCTTGGAGCACTCTAAATTTTATCCCCAAGTTGGCAAGCCTATATAACTAGGAAGAAGGTCCCTTTGAACACAGTGAGACTTATACAATACAAATGTATAGAACTGCACTGTCAATGACATTATTGAAGAACCTGTTTTTATCGTGTCACTTTGCTTTGCAGACAAGCCCAGGCGGTGACAGTGAATCCAGTTAGAAGGCGATCATCCTCCAGGATGTCTCTGGTAAGGTCTTTAGCTCTGAGCTGTTCCTTATTCTTTGTGGGGGGGTTTAATGTTAATTTTTAATGAGGAGAAGGTTGTCCATAAATGAAGTGCTGTTGATATAAGAAGCTAGAAAAAGCTAGAAAGGGCAGATTTCCTATAATCAGCTTTTTACAGTTTGTCAGTTGGGCTACAGTGCAGAATTTTAATCTTTTTACCACTTAATACAGGAATAGTTCAGTGGCTTCTGTGAATCAAGAGACAAGGGTTGGTCTCATAACCATGCCTAGCTTCATCTAGGGCAGGCAATCCACCTACCCTTCCTCCAAAGAATATTGAAAATAAGTTTGTGTTACCACACATTGGTCCATGAAGACCCAGGTTGCAAGTCTCAGTAGAAAGGATGTTTGTTTTGCAGATTCCTGGTGATTTTAACAATGAGAGAATGCACCTGTCTTCCCAACAGCTTGGAATTGGTCTAATAAACTGCCCCTTTAAAAAATGGGGGGTGGGTGGGAATGGCTTAGTTTTGCCCTTATTCCTTTCTTCGAACAGTGGTTGCAGTAGTGAGCTCATTCGAAATAAATAAGCACAAGTTAAGTGAAGTTATTGTGAAAAAACCAGCTGGAACGTGAATTCTGAACCCCATGAATGCCAAATTTTGCAACAGTAGCTTATGTTCTACAAATTAAGCAGAATGCACACCACTTAATTATGTAGTGCCACGCCATTTCATTTGTATACATTTATACAGCACTTTTAATGTGCCGAAGTACTTTACAAGTTTTGACTCAGTTCTTCTGACCCTACAGGATTGTTCAATATCCCCATTTTACAAGGAAAGACTGGAATAACAAAGAGAGGCTTGTCCAAAACCACCTCTTAAGTTCATGAAATAGCAGAGATTTGAACTTAGGTCCTTCCTTATAAACAAGGCTGGGGTGGCCAACCGGCAGAATTTACATTCAATTCTGCTGCAGTGTAGAAGGACTGGGGCAGAGGTTTAAAAGGCATTCAGTAGACAAGCTCTTGAGTTGACAACAGTGATATTTTTGTGGATCAGGAGAAGCAAATGAGTAAGATCTGCAAATTTTACTCCCTGTAGTACCTTCAGGTGTTACCCATTAGAGTTGTTGAGCGGTAAATGTGATAGCAAATCTTTGAAATAAAAATATTTGTTAATATTTGAATAGCCCATCAAAATTAAGGTTAAAATCCAAACACTTCACTTTATTTGTCCACTCAGCTGCAGCACATGCCAAAAACCCAACCTTTGAGTTTAATGGCATTGCAAAGCCATAAAGAGGCCTTATTGCTGCCTCCTACTGACTACAGTGTATTTGCACCTCAGTTATAATCATTAATAGAGCCTTGTATCTCAAAAATTTCCATAAAGTTTTTAACACTGAACCCCAAAGATTTTTTTGTCCCAAAGGAGAGCCCCAAAGACAAATATGCAATGTCCAAGTCATTGAGTTTATGAAGGAGAGGCTCAAACAATCCCATACTACACAATAGGCTTTTTATTCTGCCTCACAAACTTCACAAAGTTCAGCATGAATCCTCTCAGCCTTGAACAAATTATTCTGAAGACCAGTGTCCTGTTATAAAACCCTAAAGGGACTGTTTCATCTACCCTCACAGCTTGGGATGGACAAAAGAATACCACCCCACCCATGAGACTTTTCCCACAGTCTTTGCTAGTCATTCACCAGTTTGGGCTTAACCCAGTTTTTTAACTCCCAGGGAGGACAATGGCAATGTCTTTATGTCCCATTGCTTCCTTATCAGCCTGATCTGTCATCCCATTGCTAACAGTTCTCACAGGGACTAGAATTTATTTATTTAACAAAATGTATATGGGAATGGACTGCCTTCAAGTCGATCCCGACTTATGGCGACCCTACAAATAGAGTTTTCATGGTAAACAATATTCAGAGGTGGTTTACCACTGCCTTCCTCTGAGGCTGAGAGGCAGTGACTGGCCCACGGTCACCCATTGAGATTCATGGCTGTGTGGGGATTCGAACCCTGGTCTACCAGGTCATAGTCCACCATTTACTAAAACAAAAGACCTCTAAGTGATTTGCAGTGCCAGTTAACTGCAATTATGAATTCAGGAGCCATATCTCATTCACCAAACTGCATACCTCTATTCTGAATAACCAGTAACCTTGACAAAGAATCAGTTAGGAGGACAGTGATTATTACTATTGTTATTCCTCCTTCTGGGTCAATCCCTATTATAAGGCTCCTCCCCTAGCTGATTTTTCTAGGGAGGAAGCTGGCCACACCCTCTTCCTTACATCACTTTGTTACTCAGCAGCTAGCTAGTCCCTTTGTCAAAGTATAAGGCTAGTTTTCCTATGCTGTGCTGACAGTGTTGGATAATCCAGGTTTTGCACAACTGAGTGAGTAATTCCTTCATAATTGTCTTGAGTTGGCTGCTAAATGTTTTTTGGTTTAATGTAGATACTGCTAATTAGATGATTAACAGGTGTTGTAGCTTGTGTCCTATTAACTTAAAGAGATGTATTTTTGGTTACACTTCATTGTGCATACCCGGCAAAATACAGGTATCCTGATTCAGCAGTTTTCTTACAGATGTGGGAGGTTTGATAAATATATGCCCCCTGCATCCCAGGCATCCTATTGGCTTCTAATAAGTCAGTCAGTCACAATGCATCTTCCTTTTGCATACAGATATCCGCCTCCACTGAAATGTGTGAGGGAGCAAACTTTTGCAAAAGCGCTGTATGCATATTGAAGTGCATAAAGGTGTTTGAACTGGGGCAAAGCTTTTAAGTTCTAATATCATAATCTGGTGTAGATCTCTACTTTCTTCTGTAATATCTTTTTTTTTTAGCAGCCCAAACCACAGCCCTATATGATGCCGCCACCATCTCAGCTGCACTACAATGGACACTACGCAGAACAGTATACATCTTCCCAAGGTAAAGGTTCAACATGCTCGGGAAACTTCAGTATTTTACTCTGCCAATATATTATATAAGGGGATTTGGGGGAAAAATAAATTATCTAGTTGGAAGTACTAGAGAAGAGTGAGAGCCCATTATGTTGTTAGGTTACTAATGCTGTTGCTCTCATTGTAGCTAGTGCTGGGATGGTAGAATGTGGCCTGGTTTGCAGTAACACTGAGCCATGGTTTATTAACTGTGGCTTATTAAACTGTGGCTTGTTTTATTCCCTGAACCCTGCCCAGTGGTCTAACTATGGTTTGTTCATTACTAGCAAACCACAATTTGTTGTCATGATTTGTTGGTTTAAGAATCTTGATTTGTTTTTACTACGGCTTGGAGTTGTGTGTTGACTTGGCAGGTGTGTATGTGTTTGTCACCTGTAGGAGCATAGAATGTTGCCTTATATTAGGTCATCCTATTTGTATATCTATCCTAGCACTTTCTGTTTTGACTGGTGGGAATTCTCCAAAATCTTAGGCCAAGGTCTTTCCTATCACTTGCTACCTGATCCTTAAAACTAGAGATGCTAGAAATTAAACCTGGGACTTTGGGAAATTGAATTTCCTGGAAATTGGGAAATTCTGAACTTGGGACATATTGAAAGGTGGAGGACTTACTGTACTCTTCCATGAGTTATGTTCCCTCTCCAGTATAAGTTAGTCTGAGCTTTTAAGTAGAAGACAAAATATAGGAGCTTAATGAATTGTGCAGCTGTCCTTCCCCTGCACCCATTTTTATACCAAGTTGTGACTGCAAGCATACCCTCTCTAAGAAGGAGAGAGAACTCACAGAATGTAAGAAGAAAAGATCACTGGAGAACCTCCACCTAACTTCAACATAATATGAAATAGGGTGAGCACTGAGCACAAGACTTGTTTTGGGCCCCAATTTGTTGCTTCAGGAACCAGCTCACCTCAGTTGCAAGTGCTTCATGGGCTGCCCAATTTGATCTGGGCTTTGTTCAAGTCCAATTCATTTCTCTTCTTTCCCCCTTCCCCCTTCATTGTCGGGATACTAAAAAAAAAGCTATAACCTTTTTCTTTTGACAGAAGTGGATGGAATTTGCAAGTATACTAGCCCCTTCAGAGTGGATAAAACCTGCACAAATAGACCCAAGACTTTATGCTTGACACTTGTAAAAGTTTGTTTATCTTTTTAAAAAGGAAAATCTAACTTTTTATTTTTTGGGCAGATGATTTTTGCAGGCAAGGCTGCTCCTTCTAAGGGCATGAATCCCTCAGAAGTACAGCAGTGTTTTTTTTCCAATGGTAGCTGTTAAATTGTGGGGATGATGAAACAGGAAATGCTTATCTCCCTTATTATTTTGTACTTAGTTGGTCTAAATACTGCAGAAATGAGAGAGGTGCCCTGGGTACAAAAAACCTGTCAGATTGAACACAAACACTTGTAGAGGCTTTTGTGCTAGTGGGTTGGAAAAAACTAAAAGGGATTTGCCTTCACCATAAAATAGTTTCCTCTGATTAAAAACTAGACCTGACAGTTGTGAAGGAGCTCCCTGCTTCTGCCATTTCCCTTAAGCTGGAGACATACTTTTTGATTTTGCAAAGCTGCTCTCTTTCCCCCTTCCCCACACCTTAGCTTTTTCCTTATATGGTAAGTTTAGAGAAATAGTTTGTCCTTGCAGTAGACGTTTGTCTGCAGCATTTTTATGACATCTAGATCACCAAGGCTCCATGAAGCACTTCAGGGGTCCCTGCTTCAACTCATGCAGCCTTGTACAGATCCCAAATCCCTCGAAAGTATCCTTGGAATTCATTCAGATCAGATGCGTACCCTTAATATGAAACATATAGCAAATGCTTCATGGTAACTGATGTTAACAATTGTGTTTACAAACTCACTCTGGGACATTTTTCTTGAAGCTTTTTAAGGTTTTATGGTAGAACACATAGATTTGCATGCATAAGATGCTACTTTATATTTCCATGTTTAAGAACCTTGGATAGTTGATCTGGGAAAGAACTTGATTGGCTTAAGACTTTTGAAACTTGTGTCTCAAAATAGACAGTCTTGAGCTTGATGGTTTGATTTGGTGTTAGTTCCATGTATCCATACCTTTCAGTAACTATAAACTATAAAAAGTTAGCTATTCAGCACATTTTAGTTGTTGACAATGAAGCTGTCAGATTTATTTGCTGATACCCAATGCCATGGTATCTGCACCTTTAAAGCGCTATTTTACCACTTTAACAGTCATGCTGAGAATTATTAGGAGACCCCTATTCCCCTCGCAGAATTACAATTCCCAGCAGTTTAACAATCAATCCCTCTTCCCTGGGAATTGTAGTTCTGTGAGGGGAATAGGGTTTCCTAACAACTCTCAGCATCCTTAAACTACAGTTCCCAAGATTCTCTGGGAGAAGCCATGAATGTTACAAGTGGTATAATAGTGCTTTAAATGTATGGTGTGGATGTGGCCCAAGAGGCACTATTCTGTTAACTGATTAAACAAAAAACAAAAAAAGTGACTTGTGGAAGACTGACACATTGATAACAGCTGTTACCTGCCCCTTTTTCAGTTTCTGTGGGTAGCTATAAATGGATGCGAATTCATGTATTTCAGATAATCTGTATGGGAATAACCAGAATGGCTATTACTGCCACTCTCAGACCAGCCTGGACAGAGCACCACATGACTACAATGGTAGAATCCGCAATGGCAGCGTCTACAGTGCTCACAGCACAAACTCATTGAATAACCCACAGCACTACCTGCAGCCGTCGCCCATGTCCTCCAACCCAAGCATTACTGGCAGTGATGTCCTCAGATCTGATTGTGTCCCGTCACATCGGCACAGTGCCCTTATACCACCTTCTTATCGGCCTACCCCAGATTATGAGACTGTAATGAAGCAGCTTAACCGGGGAACGATCCATTCAGACAAGCAGAGTCATTCCATGAGGAACCTTAACATTGGCAATTCATATGCCTACAGTAGGCCCGATGCCATGGTGTACAGTCAGCCTGAAATCCGAGAACATGCTAATTTCACCTCCCCTCACTCTAGCCACTACCCATTTAACCTGAATTACAGTTTCCATAGCCAGTCCCCCTACCCCTATCCTGTTGAAAGGCGCCTGGTGGTTGGAGCAGTGAGTGTTCCTGAGCTGACAAATGTTCAATTGCAGGCCCAAGATTACCCTGCACCAAACATCATGAAGACTCAAGTGTATCGCCCTCCTCCTCCTTATCCTTACCCGAGACCTGCTAACAGCACCCCAGACCTTTCCCGGCACCTCTACATCAGCAGCAGCAACCCGGATCTCATCACCAGACGGGTCCATCACTCAGTCCAGACGTTTCAGGAGGACAGTTTGCCAGTTGCACATTCCCTCCAGGAAGTGAGTGAGCCCTTGACTTCGGCCCGGCATGCTCAGTTGCAGAAGAGAAACAGTATTGAAATAGCTGGCTTGGCCCACAGCTTTGAGGCCATGAGGATTAAAGAGAGGACCATGTCAGCATCGGCCGCAGATGTGGCCCCTCCAAAGGTTGTCCCTGCTGGCTCGCAGCCCACTGTTTTCTTGGAGAGAACAAAACAAGAGGGAAATGAGGAACAAGAAGAAAACGTGAAATACGGGCATAAGAAGTCTCTTTCAGATGCTACCATGCTGATTCATAGCAGTGAGGAAGAGGAAGAATTTGAAGATGAAAACAAGACTAATGCAACCATCTCTCCATTCATCAATGGGAAATCCCAGCTTCCTTCTGTCATGGGATGCTATCCTCCTGAATCGTTATTGAACTATCCTTACAGTTCTGTCCCTTCACCCCCTGGTCCTTTGCACATACATGAACCCAAGTTATATATTACAGAGACTGAGAAGAGGGTAAAAGATGCTAGTCCTGCCCACATCATGGCTGACACTCAGGTGCAGAGAAGAGCTGATGTGCTGTTGACTCCATCAGTGTCCGAGTCTGACTTGACAATATCTGCAAGATACAGGGTGCGAAAGGATTCTGTAAAAAAGAGGCCTGTGTCTGAATTGCTGTCGGGGAAAAAGAATATAGTAGAAGGGCTACCTCCTTTAGGGGTAAGTTTTCCCAGTCACACATGACACTGCACACACATACAATCCGTGTGTAAGAAGATATACCTGTTGATTTATACAGCTGAACTCCTGAATGCACTGACTGTATACAATCCATGTGAATAACTGTATGAGTGTACAGTACAGCTGTTTATGTACACAGGTACATAGATTGTACACTTGTTGAATATAACATGATTAAAAGCCAAAATAATATATCATACATAAAGCAAAACAAAAATGAAATAAAACAATTACTACCACCACCCTACAGCCACAGTAAGCTTTGGAAGCACACTGATCCTAGCTGCAAAAGCAAATAAAATAAAATCCTCACCCACCCTCCAGCAGATAAAACACAAACATAAACCCATCTCCTCCCAACCCCAAGGTCAGCTATATTCTCCCTGGAATTTTCCACCCCTCCCCCATCCAGGAGTCTTGGCCTCAAAGCCAGCTGTCACAATCAGTGGGGGAGTGGGTCTTCTTCCAGGGATGGGCGGACAGCTCTCCCAACAGGAAGGGCAACAACGAATGCAGAGCGGTTGTAGATGGCAAGATGGCTCTGTAGATGTTCAACCTGTTGCACCTCTCCTGTTGCTGCTTTGGGGGGGGGGGTTGTAAGGTGTGAAACTGCTAGAGTAATTTCAGAGTCTTTGTTGAAGCCAACTACAGTAGGGCCCCGCTTATACGGCGGGTTAGGGACCAGGCCCCCACCATAAAGCGGAACCCATTGACTATAATGGGTCGTGTTGCGCGAAAATTCTGCAAAAGCACAAAATTGGCTTTAAAATGGGGATTTTCCCCTAATTGAAAGCCGCCGCATCAGAGGAACGCTGGAAAACGGAATGCCGTAAAGCGGGGCCCTACTGTACCATGGGTGTTTTTTATTGAAAGGCTGTTTAAAAATAATTTAATCATTTTATATTTAATAAATTACATTTAATTTAATTTTTATAACTTACTGTATGGCTTAATTACATTTTTATACCTGAGTAGCACCAGTAAATGTTCTTGAGTGGCATATTCCCTCCTGCTTCAGCTAATACACACAAACACTCTCCAGGCTTTTTCTTTTGTGTCTTTTCCTTTGACTTCTGCTCAGAATCCTCTCCTCCCACTTGCCTTACCTTGCCAAATTAATTCTTTCACCATCAGAGATGTTCCCCCTTGGCGTGGCTTGTTGTTTCTTTTCTTGATGTTTCATTAACCTTTTCACATGTTGAAGGCAAGGACAGTCTTAGTAGCTGCTGTCTTGCTAAAGCAACTATTGCCAACTTGGTGGTACCTGCCAGATGTTTTAGACTACAACACCCATCACCCCAACTGGCTGGGGCTGATGGGAGCTATAGTCCAAAACTCCTGGAGGACACCTCTAGGTTGCAAAGGCTGAGTTAAGGCTACAGATCCTATACAGTAATGACTTACATGGGTGTCAGTACTAGTGGGCTCAATAGTGTTTGCTTATGAGTAGGCATGTATAGGTTTGCACTGTAAGGCTTTATACAGATGGAATAGATTAGGAAAAACTGCTACTGCTGCCAATTGTGCTTAAAGCAATTAATCCAACACTCACAAAAGAGCTGATCCTAGGACATCCATACGCCTAGGATTTATGTATTCCTATTCAACTTCTTTCCTTTAAGAAGTTTCAATCAAACCTGAAAAATGGGTCCTGAGATGTGACAGACTTGGGCTAAAGTGCTATGGATTTTGTCTTTCTAGATGACTCTCACTAGATAAAAGTTTTGCTTTTATGCTTAATGATACAAGGGAATACCTTGTATCCTTTCACTGGGATTCTATAGAATGCATGAGATAGTCATTTGCCTTGTTCACATGGAGGGCTTAAGCCAAAAATCCTTGCTTTTAATAAACTTGGAGATGCATGAGCTGTGGGTGGGTTCCTTTGCAGTTACTTCACTCTTGCATGAGCAGCTGAGCAAGCTAGAATTCAGCACAACCATAACTTCCCATTAGATTCGAGCTGGGAAATAATGGTTAATGGCTTCCAAATAAACTAGGAGATTAAATCATCTTCAGATAATGGCTTTGTATTCTGGCTTGTTTAGAAGTTGTTAATCTGTACAATTTCTGTTTCCTGTTAGAGGTCACCTGCAAACTTACATGTTCAGCTGGCACAAACCTAAGGAGCTGGATAGTCTAACCATTTTGCTAGTGTGCCCTGGGTTTTGAAAGGCTGAGTATTCTAGGGTGGGGAATGTTATTTGCCTGCCAATAAAAATGTTCAAATTTCTAGCAGCTAAATGTTGAACGGTATTTGACAGGTTGTATTTAATAATAATAATAATAATAATAATAATAGTTTATTTGTATGCTGCCTTTCCATAACAATTTATGCACAAGGCGGCTCACAGCATGAACAGAAAAAAAAATTACACAGCTCACATCAGAAATTAAACTTTTACCCGAACAGAAGTTCCTAAACAACACCCCACAGTCAAGATGGTCTCTGGCATCTTCAGGTAATGATACCTTTTATAGCTGCAGTCAGTCAAGGCCCCACCCTTCCAGGCCAGGTGGAAAGAGGCCAGCAAGCAGGGAGAGAGTCTTACAGCCAAGATGGTCTCTACTTAGGGCTGTGTGTGTGTTCTTGGAGTCCACAGGAGTACAGGAAATCAGCAGAATGTGGTATTGGTTGCAGGGCTTGAGTGCTTTGGAAACCTTTTTCCCAGAAACAATAAATTCTGCCAAATAGTAAAAACTTTTGAGTTTATTGTGCAAAATGAGAGGGGAAATTCTGCTTTCCCTGTAAGTGGAAAGAATGTTGCTTTGCTTCTGCAGTCTCTGGAAGGTTATGCTAGCCAGAGGAGCTGAGGGCTGGCAGTCCTTCCCTTTTCTAGATGAGCCCCCTACTCTACCCACTCCCCAACCCAGCAATTTGGTTTGAACCAGGTTTTTATTGCAGTGCATTGTAAGGTTGTCTTATTCCAGCAGGTCATGAAAAAGAACAGAGCTGAAGCCAAAAAAATGGGACCTTTGAAGTTAGCTGCTTTAAATGGACTGACATTATCTCGGCTGCCACTGCCAGATGAGGGGAAGGATGAACCTGCCAGAGCAACAAACGATGAACGGGTTGGTTTGATGTTTTTATGGAGCCACACGTTCAAAAAGTTTTCATAGTTTTCACAGCTGCATGATCTGGGTTGCTATAAGTGAAAGTTTTATCTGGGTAAAGGTATCAGAATGTGGTTTATTTCTGTGTCGGGCATGTGAGAAAAGTGCCAAACACTGCTGCTTTTGTGTTCTTTTCTTGGTGCAGAACTGTGTGTTTTATCTTGTACTTCTGTTGTGAATTGCCTAGGGAGCCCCTATAAAGCAGAAAGGTGGTATATATCTACCCATGTATTAATATTTAGTTGGGAACTGTGTTCCCCTACCTTCAGAGGCAAAGTGGGTGGCCACAAAGAGCAGAGCCTTTTCTGTGATGCCACCCAGACTTTGAAATGTCACCTTTGGCTTTATTCATCAAGGTGCCTACATCAATTTTAAGAGTTCAGTTAAGAGCTTCTGTGTTACCTTAGGCCTTGCTGATGCATTTCATTTCATGTGGTTGCTTGTGGATTCTTACTGGTTTTTTCCTATTTGCATAATTTTTTTAATGGTTTTGCTGTATGTTGTAAGGCTTGTCTCATGTAGAAGGGCAAGATAAGAATGCTTCAAGTATTCAAATAATTAAATAATAATTTACTAATAGACAAAAAACCTTGTGGTTTAAGAATGTACCTATAGCCCACAGATATTTGTATCCAACTTTAAAAAGCAGGAAAATTGGGCAGCTATAGTGAATGCACCAGGGGAGCAGGAGACCTGACCTCTCTGAGATATTCTACTGCCCTACAAATTGGTCAAAATGCAAACACAATTTGGGTTGGTCTTTGACAGTCCAATCCACTTCCTGTATAGCTTGGAAGAATTTGGTAACATGTGCCTCTGAGCATATGGTGAGTGGTGGCAATACCTGCCATCTCCAAAGATGGAAAATTATATTTTTGTATGTTTGTTGGTGTTCTTACTTTGCTTCTTTCCTGTGTTACTAATGTTTCTACAGAGAATCTAAACGAGAACATTTTATTTCCCTCATTATTCATCCTAGAAATCTGTGTCAAATTTATTTTTATTAGTTTCAAAGCCTTTTTATTGGTCAATGTCATATGATGGTGAAGGCAGCCTTTTGTGTTTCAAACTGGAGGTTATGCTCTGTTTCTATTTTGGGTGCATTAACAGTTGAATCAGAAACTGCAGTTTGATGTAAACTCAGACTGATTAAAATATGCTGCTACTTTAGCAATGACTTTAGCTGTTGGAAAAAAGAGGATGCATGTTTTCAGCCTGCTGTGTTTAAACCACTTCATTTAAGGCAAGGTGGCCACGGTCAATTAAAAACATAGAGCATACCTAGAATTTTGCTAGAATATATTTCACCTACCACTGTTTTATCTTGTGCAAATTGAGACACTCCTGAGGTCCACTGGAGACTATTCTGCAGAAGTCAGTGCCATTATTCCACAATTATGTTTGGAGTTTTTTTAGTGTAAATCTTGCAAAGTGTTGCTGTACTTCACATATTCACAGAAATAGAAACAAAATAAAATGATTTCCTATAGGAAACTTCACGAAAATTGCAAAGTAGATCAGACATATTTAAAGTGACCATCTGAACTATATCAACTGTCTTAATAATGTTGCTTCCTCCCTGCTAAAACAAGATCAGCACAGCACATGTCTTCTTTCTATTATTTGGGCTGATTGCAGGTGTTGCCATCACTCACCATATGCTCAGAGGCACGTTACCAAATTCTTCCAAGCTACACAGCAAGTGGATTGGACTGTGAAAGACTAACCCAAATTGTGTTTGCATTTTGACAAATTTCCCTGCTTTTTAAAGTTGGATAGAGATATCTGTGGGCTATAGGTACATTCTTAAACCATAAGGTTTTTTGCCTATTAGTGAATTTCCCTGCTTTTTAATCTAGCAGGTAAGAAATGTGATCCTTTCTGAGAATGGATTGATCATTTGCATGCTAATTGAGTTCAGTGGGATTTACTCCCCTGCAATCATGCTTAGGATAGGTGAAACTGACCACAGGGGATGGGGGGGGAGGAGGAAAAGGAGGAGGGAGGGGAGGAAAAGCAGAGGGGAGGACTGGGATGGGAGCAGGTAGGAGGGGGAGGGGGAGTGGAGGAGAAGGACAGGTTTGATAATTTGCATGTTTATTGAGTCCAGTGCGATTTATTCCTGTGCAATCATGCTTAGGGATAGGTAAAACTGACTGGAGGGGAGGGAGGGAGGGCTGGAGTGGGAAGGGGAGGAGGAAGAAGGAAGAGGGGGAGGAGGAAGGGAGAGGAGAGGGGAAGGAGGAGAAAAGCAGGTCTGATCATTTGCATGCTTATTGAGTTCAATGGGATTTACTCCTATGCAATCATGGTTAGGGTAGGAAAAACTGACCAAGGGGGAGGGGGAATGGGAAGAAGCGTATTGGAGGGGGGCAGAGGAAGAGGGAGGGGAGGGGAGATTTGATAATTTGCATGTTTATAGAGTTCAATGGTATTTACTTCTGTGCAATCATGCTTAAGATAGGTAAAACTGACCATGGGGAGGAGGAAGAGGAGGGGGAAAGGGAAGGGGAAGGAGGGGATTGGAAGGGGATGGGGATGGGGAGGGAGGGGCAAAGGAAGGGGGAGGGAAGGGGCAAGAGAGAGGGGATAGGAGGGAGAAGGGAGGGTGGGCTTGATCTAGGTTGCCAGGATTAGGGCCTGAGAATGATTCTGTATCTTTAAGAGAAGAGAAAATTCAGCCAAGTACAGGTGTTCTTTCAACACTGTAATGGGAAAAACCACAAGGTGAAATTCTACCTTCCCCCTGCACAACTTTTAAAGATACAGAAGACCTCTTGGAGGCTGGGCCTGGCAACCCTAATTTGATCATTTGCATACTATTTGAGTTCAGTGGGATTTATTTCTGTGCAATCATGTTTGAAAATGGAAATGGACTGTCTTCAAGTCGACCGAACTTATGGCGACCCTTTGAATAGGGTTTTCATGGTAAATGGTATTCAGAGGTGGTTTTACCATTGCCTTCCTTCCTCTGAGGCTGAGAGGCAGTGACTGGCCCAAGGTCACCCAGTGAGCTTCATGGCTGTGTGGCGATTTGAACCCTGGTCTCCCAGGTCCTAGTCCCACACTGACCTGGGGGGAGGGGGAGGGGAGGAGATTGGGTGGATGGGCACTGGGCAGAAGGGGGAACCCTTTCCAAAAGGAAAACATTGTGAACAGTATCATTGCTTTTCAGCGTTTCTCCCACCTTTTTATTCTACAGCAGGCACATGTAGCCTCCCATCCAAATTTGAACCAAAGCTGTCCCTGGCCACATCCACACCAGGCCTTTATTTTACTTTGGACAGTCATGGCTTCTCTCAAAGAATCCTGGGAAGTGTAGTTAGTGAAGAGTGCTGAGAGTTGCTAGGAGACACCCTGTTCCCCTCACAGACCTTCAATCAGAGTGGCTGACTGTTAAACCAGTCTGGCCACTGGAGCCCTGTCAGTGGAATAGGAGTCTCCTCTCAGCACCCTTCACAAACTACACTTCGCAGGATTCTCTGAGGGAAGCCCTAACTGTCTCATGTGAAATCAAAGTCTGGTGTGGGTGTGGCCCCTTGATTAGCCAAGCCCAGCAGCTGTGAGGCTTTTAGAACACTGACAGTTGGTTTTTACTGAGTATGCCCAACGTTATAATTGGGTTCCAGCCAAAAGTTTGCTTAAATTAATTAAAAATCAGCCAGGCAATTTTTTAACTTTTAAACTGCAGAGGATGAAGGTCAGAGTATAGGACAAGGTCAGTATTAGGATTACAGGTACTCTGTGAACATGGCTGATTTTTAATGAATTTCAACAGATTATGAGAACTCTCAGAGAAAAAAGTCCAAAAGGGCTCTGGGGTGTTTTTTTCTTTCTCTTTTTAGACTTTGAACTCTGTATTCTCTCTGACTGTTTTGTGTATCACCATGAAAATTTACAGGGTTGTTAAGCAAGCGTTTCTGAGTTCAGGACTATAGGTTTTGTAAGGTTTTGTTTTGAAATCAGCTTATGGGAAGCATCAGAATGGCACGGGGGTATTTTCAATTTAACATTGCAGAATGTGAAAAATCCACGCTGGCTATAGTATACAGCCACTCTCGTGGCTGTATAATTTAATAAACAGAATGTTTGCAAATCCTTGGATCCAGACCCAGTCTTCTGTGAGCAGAAGTGCTCTTCCATTCACAGAAGGGTCTCTGATTCGGAGGAGGCTGGAAGGGGGGAGGGATGTGATTTTCATCTATTCTCCCTTTATTTTGCAGCCCATGGTGCCACCTCATTCTTGGGGCTCCTCCAACCCTCCAGAGCACTTTTTTCATGGCTGTAAGGGGAACAGGAAATTGGTAAAAATCACCTCCCCCACTTCTGCCATTAGGAGCATGCCACATACCGCATTCTGCTTATGGGATTGCTGGATCAAATCTATATATATCTCTGGAATCCACTACCATCTGGGGGCTTTTGGGCTCCATCATTACAGGCCTTGAGGAAAACCTTGAAGACCTATTTGTTCTCTCTAGTTTTCTCTTGAGCTGTTGTTTTATTGGATGTCTGATGGCTTAGAACTGTATTTTTCTTTTGAATGTTAATATTTGTGAGTGAGACTGTAATAAAACAACTGTTACCATTTTTAAAAAATCAATTGTTTTTTTAAAAAATAACTTTCTATAATCCACCTTGAGAGCATCCTTTAAAGGTAGCCTAAAGGTATTTTAAATAAATAAAATAGAATACAGATACACACAAGCACTCACTTTTGTTGAAAAAACCAAAATGTTGTGTACTTCTGTTTTCTGTTTCTAGTGTAAAGGTTTGGAACAATGTTTAGAACAAGGGATGGTGTTTACGGAATACGAACGGATTCAGAAGAAAAGGCTTGTAGATGGTGACTGTTCAATAGCCCGTCTTCCAGAAAATGCAGAAAGGAACAGGTTTCAGGATGTTCTTCCTTACGATGACACCCGAGTAGAGCTGGTCCCCACTAAAGAAAATAATACTGGTTATATCAATGCATCCCACGTTAAGGTGAGGTTAGAAATAATGAGATGATTTCTCCTACCTATCCTCTTGTAAATCTCTTTTAAAATAATAAAAAAGATTAAAAATGCTGTGAAGAATTGTGCTACAGGTGGCACAGAGGAGCATGAGTACAGGAGAATGTGTGTGCCCAACATGCCATTTATTCATCATTTATTTTCTGTAAGACTAGAAAGGAAACATGGTATACACGCCTTGCATTTTCAGATCCTTTTTACTTGTACCTCAGAGCATTTCATAAGAAAGTGGATCAGAGTATTTTGTTTCTTCTCAGTAGGGATTATCTTGGAAGTTGCTCTTTTCAGAGCCCTAGTTTTGAATGGTCTTAACTTGAGAGCATAACAATGAAATGGCTTCCATGTGTGAAGTATGAATGAATCTTTATTGTTCAGAGCCATAGGCCGCCACTATCAAGTACATTTAAAAGGAAAATACAAAAAACATATTAAAATACAAATCATATTACAGTAAAACGCAGTTCAACAACATAGAGTAGAAAAATATAAATACATTTCCAGTAAAATTTCCACTCCTGAGCGGTAAATACCCTGGCCCGCCTCAGGTCTTAGTGTATAGATGCTACGGTCAGGATAACACTGGGGCACCCACCAGGTGATTTTGGTATCTAAGTCTTACTTTACCTGCATGCAGCTAGAGCAAATTTTGCCACCTGAGTGGTTACAAATACGTCATTGCCTGCTAGAAGAACGCATAGCTGCTCCAGGGGAGGTCTATTTGACAAGGGGCAAAGGATGCAGGAAAGAAATTTCAACCTTGGAGACTTATGTAAGGGGCAGCTCAGTAAGTGATATATAATATCCTCAACTTCACCAGATTGACAGATACAAAGTCTTTGTTGGATTGGAATGTTAGCAAACCTCCCATCCAGTAAAACAGAGGGCATAGTCTGAAGTCGTAAAGCTGTGAATGATTTTCTCAGGGGTGCCGCTGTTAGGAATGTAAAATATTGCTCCATGCCAAATGTTGTTTTATATAGTGGGAACCAAATAGAATATGACGTTTGGGTAATTGAATAAAGTTCCCACCGTTTAGAATAGAGATGGATTCTTTCTTTGAACAGCTGTTTAACTCTAACAGAAGAGAAGGTAGGTAAGACTTCCGTATTAATCCCATCAGCAAGCAGAGTAGATTTAACCAACTTTGCCAAGCAGCTTTGGGTTGGAGTTTGTAGTTGTTCCAGAAAGCATTTCTTTGGCAGGCGCAAAGGCAAGGGACGCATGAGCACAGGATTCTATAGAACAGAGCCCCGTCCATGTGTGAACTAAACCAAGGTTCATAGTGTGAACTTATCAAGGGCTGAGGCCCAACCCATTAGGCGGAGCAAGGCAGCTGCCTCAGGAAGCTGATTCTGGATATCCTGAAAGGGCAGCAATTCTAGTTATTTAATTTAGTGTTGTATTTTCACTGATAGGGAGAGGTACTTGTGGGATTTGTCTGCCTCAGGTGCCAAAAACAAAACAAAGTATGCCAGCCTTGCATACTACGTGGGCATTTGACTTGGGGACTGTGACGCCCTTCCCTGGCTCTCCCTGTCAGGTTCCTACCTGCGCGTGGCTACTGCCTGTCACTAGGCACCACCAGGGACTCCACCAGTCCGGACTGTCCTTTTTTATTGTTTCTCTCCCCGCTCTAGCACAGATCTCAACAGATCCCCCTGCTAGGCAACCACCAGTCACGTCCTAATACTAGTATTCCCAGAGAGTACGCCACTGGATGTCTGGTGCCTTCTCTCTCCTGTAGCAAGACGACTCCCAGCGCCAGGTCCGACGCATCTGTAGCCACGATGAATGGTTTCTCATAGTCTGGTGCTATTAATATGGGTCCTTGGCACAAGGCTTGCTTCAGTAGATCAAAAGCCTTCTGACATTCATCCGTCCATACCACACGCTCAGAACACTTCTTCTTTGTTAATTCATGCAAGGGGGTTGCTATTTCCCCAAAATTTCTCACAAACTTCCTATAAAATCCAGCCACACCCAGAAATGCCCTTACTTGTTTTTTGGTTAAGGGGATCGGCCACGCTTGTATTGCCTCCACCTTGCTCCATAAGGGGGTGATTTTCCCACTCCCCACCTTATGTCCTAAATAGATTACTTCCTTTAGTCCAAACTGGCATTTCTTAGCTTTTATTGTGAGGCCTGCTTTTCTTAAGGCCTCCAATACTGTTGTCATGTGTTGGACATGCTCAGGCACCGACTTGCTAAAAATGGCCACGTCATCGATATAGGCCACTGCAAAATCTGACATGCCTCGCAACACAGTATTGATTAGCCTCTGAAATGAACTTGGTGAGTTCCTTAGTCCCATGGGTAAGGTCACAAACTCATATAACCCATCTGGTGTACTGAAGGCAGTTTTGGCTCTGGATTGCTCGTCTAGTTCCATTTGCCAAAATCCTTTACAGAGATCTAGTGTAGAGATAATGGTTGCTGCCCCCAATAACTCTAACATTGCGTCTACCCTAGGCATAGGGTACGCATCTGGGACAGTAATTTTATTGATTAGACGATAATCAATGCAAAACCTTGTTGTTCCATCTTTTTTCGGAACCAGGACAATACTTGAGGCCCAGGGACTGATGGATTCCCTGATCACTCCTAATTCCAGCATCTCTTCCACCTCCTTTTTGATCTCATTCAAAACTTTCCCATTCACACGGTACGGAACAGATCTGATTGGGTCATGATCTCCAGTATCAATGGAATGTATAACTATGCTGGTTCGGCCAGGTTTGTTGCTAAAGAGATTCCTATAGGTTTTCAAAACTCTCAGAATCTCTTCTTTTACTTCCTCCTTCACCTCCTCTGACCATTCCACTTGATCTACCCCTCCTTTGTCTTTGCTTTCCTGTACCAAATCTGGAAGTTCAGGCCCACTTCCCTCAGGGAATAAGGTAACTTGCAACACCTGTGCATCCCTGGTATGGTAAGGCTTCAACATATTTACATGAACCACTTTGCTTTTGTTTAATTGGTCTGTGGTGATTACATACGTCACTGTGTCAAGCCTTTCTCTGATGGTATGGTCCTTCCCAGTTAGCCTGTAATTTGTCATGTTTCCTGGGTATGAACGCCATAACCATATCTCCCACATTATACACACGTTCCCTGGCTGTTCTGTCATACCAGTAACTTTGCTTCTCCTGTGCTTGACTCAAATTCTTTTTCACCACCTCCATCATTGATGTTAATTTATTGCGGAATTCCAATACAAAATCTACTACAGATGTTTTGTACTCTCCCAGGGTTCCTTCCCATGAATTTTTTAATAGTTCCAAAGGTCCCCTCACTTTTCTAGTGAACATGAGTTCAAAGGGTGAGAAGCCTGTTGACTCTTGAGGGACTTCTCTATATGCAAATAAGAAGCATCCCAAACGTTCATCCCAGTCTTGTGGGTGATCTTGAACATAGCTTCTGATCATGCCCTTCAAAACGCCATTGAATCCCTCTGTTAACCCATTAGTGGCGGGATGGTAAGTAGTGGTCTTTAGATGTTTTAGACCACAACATTTCCACATACATTGCATCACTTCTCCCATGAATACACTGCCTTGATCCGTCAGCACTTCATGAGGGAAACCCAGCCTCATAAAGATTTTTAATAAAGCCTCTGCCACTACAGGGGCTTCTACAGATCTTAGTGCTTCTGCGTCTGGGTACCTGGTGGCAAAATCCACCACCACCACTAGATCTTTCTTGCCATGCCTTGTGGGTTTGGAAAAAGGGCCCACCAAATCTATTCCCACTCTATAAAAGGGTTGTCCAATTATAGGAAGGGGCTTTAAGGGTGCCTTCGTCTTTACTCCACTTTTTCCCACCTTTTGGCATATTCCACAAGATAGACAATGTTGTTTTACATCTTTGCAGATGTTTGGCCAATAATAGTATGCAGCCAATCTCCTCTTGGTCTTTTTTATTCCCAGATGTCCTGCACCTGGGACATCGTGGGCTACCTCTAGCAATCTGGTTCTGTATTTGCTAGGTACTATCAATTGCTTCACTGGTTCACATTCATCCTTTCTCTCAGCGGGCATCCACAGTCTATATAAAATCCCATTCTCACACACAACTTGATTCCTCAGTTTGTCAGTGAAAGGAATCTGTTGGGTCAAAGCTTGTTCCTTTATCTGCTTCAAACTTATATCTTTATGCAGCTCTTCCCTGAATTGCTCTGCTTCTTTCTTATCAGCAACCACTTGATACAGTTTGTCTCCTTCAGCAGGCCTGCTAGTGGTTGCTATGGTGACCTGAGGCTGGTTAACAGATTCCACCCTGTTTGTTTCAGCCCCCCTTAATATGGCTTCTTTTTCTCTGCCAATTTGCTGTCTGATCACTACATATATCTTTCCTTGGGCTCCCATTACATCTCTTCCCAGTATTACTGGTTCTTGTTGCTGGGCATTAATGCCTACTTGGTATCGGCCCTCTCGGCCTCTCCAAGTCATTTCCACCACGGCCACAGGCAAACTTTCTGGTTGACCCCTCACTCCTTGGATAGTCACAGTTTCCTGAGGTAATATTACCTCAGATTTTATTAAATCTGGCCTCAGTAATGTCTGAGCGGCACCAGTATCAAGCAATGCCCAATAATTTGCCCCTTGTACACTCACTTCCTCTCTCAGACTTGAATCAAGGTCTGTTACTTCTGTCCAGTTTATCTGGCAGAACTGAACCTTTTTCGCTGTTTCTAAAGCCTTGGGCTCTGTTTTCACTGCCCTTGTCTGAGCAGGATTACTAATGGGGTTGGCAACCTCACATTGAAAACGTAGGTGCCCCGGTCTACCACATTTGTAGCATAATTTCTCCTCACTTTTAGGGTACACAGATCCACTCTGGGGTGTCCTGTGCCCTTCAGATTTTACTGGAGGACTCACTCGCTGTGGTACCACATCCCTTCTGCCAGCATTATATGGTCTGGGTTTAAAATCTCTTGATGTTTTCCCCACCCAGCCAGTTCTGTTGGAGGCGAAGTGATCCGCCATCTCTGCGGCCTCCTGCACCGATGTAGGGGAACAGTCTTTGACCAGGAGCCTTATTTCTGGTGGTAACTGATGGTATAATTGATCCAATATCATGAGGTTTTTCACCTCCTCCACAGACTGAGCTTTTGCACTTGTCAGCCATTTCCCAAATATGTCCATCAGTTTTGCCCCCAGCTCCACGAAAGACCTCCCTGTCTGTATCTGGCAGTTTCTGAAAAGCTTTCTAAAATAATCAGGCCCCAGTCTGAATCTTTTAAACACTGCTTCTTTGAATTCAGCATAGGTGACGGGCCTGTCTGAGGGGAAATATTGGTATACCTCAGCAAATTCCCCTTTAATCAGGTTTGATAAATACTGCATGTATTTATCTTCAGGTAGCCCCCACAACTGAGCTGCTTTTTCAAAGGTTGTGAGATAAATTTGAGGATCTTGACCAGGCTCATAGACAGCAAAGTCCTTTGGAGTAATTTTTATTTTTGCTCCATCTCTGTCTTTCCTTGTCTCCTCAGAGTGAAATTTCTCTCTATCCAATTTTAATTTTTTGCCTGTAATTCCGCATCCACTCTCATTCTCTCAGTTTCCATCCTCAATCTCTCAGTTTCCATCTTCAACTTCTCAGCTTCCAACTCCCTCTGCTTGTCTTTTTCCTCAGCCTCCCATCTTAACTTCTCTCTCAAGTACTCTATATAAGCAGGATTGCTTAAATATCCTTCTGGGGTCTCTTCCCTGACAGGTTGTTTTTGCTGGGCAGTTGCAAATCCTATAAGTGCTACCCTCAATTCATCTACCCCTTTACCCTCGTGAGGTAAATTGAATGTTATGCACTTCTCCACCAGCTCCTCTCTTTTCATTTTTATGTATTCAGCCATGGGGTTTGAGTTCACTCACTCTTTGCCACACACTCTTTGCCAGTCACTCTCACAAGAAATCTTGTTTTGTTATTTCTGTTTGCTACACCACTGGTAGGGATTCTCTAGTATTCGTATCTCACTGCTACAGCCAACACCTGTGACGTATTCTCCTGTGTTTGTATCCCACCGCTACTGCCACCACATGTGAGGCGTCCTTCCCTGGCTCTCCCTGTCAGGTTACTACCTGCGCGTGGCTACTGCCTGTCACTAGGCACCACCAGGGACTCCACCAGTCCGGACTGTCCTTTTTTATTGTTTCTCTCCCCGCTGTAGCACAGATCTCAACAGATCCCCCTGCTAGGCAACCACCAGTCACGTCCTAATACTAGTATTCCCAGAGACTCTGAATACTGGTATTGTTATTCTCTTCACCGCTGCCACCATTTGTTACAGTTCCCCTTCAGCCTTGGTCATTACCTTACCCTCCCTTCTGGTCTGTGAAACCCCAGCCAAGGATCAGGCCTTTGGTAAACCAAATTAAGTATTTATTAAAGATAACAAAGCTAACAAGATTAACAAGATTTCTTCTTAAGGCACATAAGCATATGGTTTTACTCAATACTAATCCGAACTCCACTCCCCTCCTTCTCCACTCTCTCCTGGCAAACAACTCTCTCAAACCCCACCAAGCAACCCACTCTTTCTCTTCTTCCCCCCAGATTCCACTCTCACTCTTCCTTTTATACGTTCAGCCATTTTAAACACTCAGCCAATCATCTAGCATTCTACTGCCCATTTACTCCCCCTCCTCTTTCACTCCACTTACCATGTATCTTCTAAACAACCAACACTTACCATATATACATTAATATAGGAACATCACAGGGATACCATTTGCTGTTCCACCTCAGGCAGTAAAATGTCTTGAGCTGGTTCTGCTTATCAGCAAGCCTCCCTTTACTCTGAAGTGGTCTGAGGCATGTTATGGCAGTGCCTGAGGCCTATGGCTCTGCCAAGCATCTTTGGAGCTTTCTAATTGCCATGGAGGTGATGACAGTCAAGGAAGAGGCTTGTACCCATGTTCTGCCCATCATCATCATATGCTGGATGGTATGACTTGTCTGCTTTTGAGATTAAATGAACAAAAACATGCAGGAGGGGAAACATACAGGTTGATTTTTGTTGACTTATTTTTACCTCTCCATTTTTTTAATCACAGAGGGTGATATCCAGTGTTTGTGATACTAATGAGTAGATCCATTGAAATTAATACTTGTTACTTAGATCCATTGATTTCAGTGGGTTTACTCTGAGTATGGAAGAAGGTCGGATATCTCCCAGAATGTTGCTGTGTCCGTTGATTTATAAAAGTATTTCTATACTGCCATATCATATAAAATCAGGGCAGTTTGCAATGTTTAAAACATAAAACCGTTAAAAATATAAATAGAAATACAGATAATAATTAAGGTGACTGGCTAATAAAAATAAAAAGTTAGACAGCTGCATAGACCTGTTGGCATAAAAGGGTTTTCAAGAGACACTTGCAAGTAAAAAGTGAGGGTGCCTGCCGAATCTCTGCTAGGAGAATGTTCCACTGCATGGGACTGGTGACACTAAATACCCACTTCTAATTGAGGCCAGTTAGGCCTCTGTAATCTGGGGGACAATTCAAGTCTTGTAATTTACTCAGTACCTGCAACTTTTTCCTTCTTTGTTTCTTAGGTCTATGTTGGGGGCATGGAGTGGGATTACATTGCTACCCAAGGTCCTTTGCAGAATACATGCCAAGATTTCTGGCAGATGGTGTGGGAGCAAGGGATTGCCATTATTACCATGGTGACAGCAGAAGAGGTGGGTACTTTGTTTGCTGGGGAAAGAACTAGCTGGGAAGCAGCTGTCTTCAAGGCTCTGTTTCCGACTGGTATTTCTGTACGCAAGGCAATAAACATGGTGCAGCTTCTGTTTCTGCTGAAGGGCAGTGTTCACTTTTCGTTGACTAAGCTTAATGGCAGCCCATGTGGTATAATGGCTAAGTTGTTGGATTATGACCTGAGAGACCAGAGTTTGAATCCCCACTCAGCAATGAAGCTCATTCAGTGACCTTGGGTCAATCACCAACTCTCAGCCTATCCTACCTCACAGGATTGTTGTGAAGATAAAATGGGGAGGGGAGAACCATGTACATCACCTTGAGCTCCTTGGAGGAAAAGGTGGTATAGAAATGAAATGAATAAATACATTATAAACTATGTTTTCAGGAGGGTGGCCGAGAGAAAAGTTTCCGATACTGGCCACGGCTTGGCTCAAGGCACAACACAGTGACGTATGGGAGATTCAAAATTACCACCCGCTTCCGGACAGACTCTGGCTGTTACGCAACAACAGGTTTGAAGATCAAGCACCTCCTCACAGGGCAAGAGAGAACTGTTTGGCACCTTCAGTACACAGACTGGCCAGAGCATGGCTGCCCAGAAGACATCAAAGGATTTCTGTGTAAGTGGTTTGTTTTGTTCAGCAGCTCTGGACAAACAGCAGCTCTGGACAAACAGCTCTATTTGGAAGCTTGTAGTTGTTGGCTGATTGTATTTATGAATCACTGTTCCTCAAGCAGAGTCAAAGGATGATGTACAACAAAGGGTAATAGCAACGTTACATTAGTGATGAAAACAAATGCAAAACTAAAAATATACATGAAGTAACAGTAATTAAAAATACAGGCCCACATTTTACTGTTCAGGGCAACATTGCCATGTCAACCTGAAAATGCCTGGGTAAACGGAAATGCCTTTAGCTGGCATCTGGATCCCAACAACGAAGGGGACAGATGCAACTTCAGGCAGAGATCATTCCAGAGTTGAAGGCCCACTATGGAGAAGATCCTTCTACATATCCTCTCAATACAAATCTTCGTGTGGACCATGAGCAAGGACCTCCCTTTCAATCTTAAGGATTGAGTTGGCTAGTATGGGAGTTGAGGTACTCTTGCAGATACTTGGCCCCCGAGTCATTTAGGGTTTTATAACTCATTAGCAACATGATGCTAATGAGTCTGGTAGTTTACAGTAGTGTACAGGGAGCCAGTGCGGTGCTTTTAGGAGTGGTGTTGCATTCTCCCATCTTGCTGCCCAAGTAACCTGGCAGCTTCATTCTGCAATAGCTGCAGCTTTCAAGCCATTTTCAAGGGTAGCCCGCATAAAGCACATTGCATTGATTCAGAAATGAGGTCACTAGATCACAGTCAATTGCTTTCAATTGGGAAACTGTGTATGTGCAGCATAGATAAATATATATATATATACTCACACACACACACATGTAATGCAATGTATGTTGAGAAATACTATGAAATGTTTATTCTAATTGGACCACCAGGTGCTTCTGAAAAGCCCGTAAGGACCTCCTGCTCTGGCCCAACCCATTTTACTAGAATGTGTATCTTGACAGGTCCCAACTGAGATACTGCAGAGTTTGGCAGATAGAACGTTTACTGTTCATACCATAAGCAGCGCATGGAGGCCCTCCTTCACTGATTCCCACCAGGAGCTAGTAGTATTACTTTATTTTTCTGTTTCGAATTTATTACAACCTTCAAATGGAAGGCTAGGTACTGGGAGTGGCTCGCCCGGTGGGGCAGAGTCACAGCAATAGCATTCTGGTAGCAATGTCACTGTTGTTTACCATGAGAGGGTGTGGTGAGGCAGGGGCTGTTTGGGTGCACTGGCAGGAGCTTCAGGTTGGTTCTGCCAGTGCGCTGCATAACTCCAACTTCACTAGCACCTCATCCGCTCCCAGTAAGCAACAGCACTGCTGTGGCTGGTAGGCTATTGCTGCAGCTCCACTCCAGCGGATGACCCACTCTTGCATGTGATTAACTTACTGACATGGTACTCAACATGATTGCTCGGAAGTAAAACCACGTTGTGTTCAGTGAGGCTTGCTATCAGATGAGTGTACATAATAAAGCTGCAACACAGCTGGAAGGAAGTCCCATTGAACACAGTATGCCTTACTTCTGAGTGGCTATGCATAAGTTGCACCGCATGCTACTTTCAGTCAGTTGGCGGCTGTTTATGGACTTGGTTGCAGCGATGTTTAGTTTAAATAATTTCTCCTTTCCATTGGATCTGACAGCATATCTGGAAGAGATACAATCAGTCCGGCGCCATACAAACAGCACAGCAGATTCTACAGCCCCCAACCCTCCCCTGCTGGTGCATTGCAGTGCTGGTGCAGGAAGAACTGGAGTGGTCATCTTATCGGAGATCATGATTGCCTGCTTGGAACACAATGAGGTTACTTCTTGATCTTTTAAAATGGTGGCAGATGTGTTGCCTTTTAATGTTGGAGCATTTGCTCGGGCAGTCCACACAGCAGGAGTGGGGAACCTATGGCCCTCTAGATGTTGCTGGACTGCAACTCTCTGACCATTGGCCTTGCTGGCAGGTCCTGATGTGGAGTCCAATTATATCTGTAGGGCCACATGTTCCTCACACCTGCCATGGAGTAACTCATCAAGCGTCTCATCCTCCCAGATCACCTAGTAGAAACCTAGAGGAAGACATTAGAACATAAAAAAGAGCTTGCTGGATCAGACCACACCCCTGTCTATTGCAGCATCCTCATTCTCTCAGATGCCTATGGGAAGCCCACAAGCAGGATATGAGTGCAATAGCCCTTCCCCATTTGTGCTCAGCTGGACAGGCATTGGAATGTGCATGTCTGGATATTGGATTTGAATTCAGTACTTGGCATGTAAGTATGCAGGGATTGCCTTGCTGGGCCAGGCCAAAGTCCATGAACAGTATTCTGCCTCCAAATGGGTATCACTAAATGCCTCTTATCAGCTCATAGACAGGCTGTCATGACATTACTTTCCTCCCTTGTCCATTCTCACCCTCTATTCTGCCTCTATACCTGCATATAAAGTTGCCATTGACAGACATTTCCTCCACAAATTCATTTCTAGCATAGTGGCCATTGTTGCATCTTAAGGCAAATAATACAGTGTTGGTTAGATAACAGACTTACTGACTGCAAAGCCACTTTAATTATTTTTCTTGGAAGGTGGGGCATAAAAGGTACAGATGAATGCATAAGGCTACACAGTCTATGGCAATGGACCCTACCTTGGTAGCTACAGAGTATTTCACTGTCTGTATCACTGCCACTGAAAGTTGTTAACTCACTGGGTTTGGGGTCTTGTAGGGCAACATAAGAAGAGCCTGCTGGATCAGGCCAGTGGCCCATCTAGTCCGGCATCCTGTTCTCACAGGGGCCAACCAGATGCCTATAGGAAGCCCACAAGCAGGACTTGAGCTCAACAGCATTCTTCCCTCCTGTGGTTTCCAGCAACTGGTAATGGTTCCAGGCAACTGTAAAGATAACCTAGCTAGGCACCCCTTGTGGTGAGCCCCCTTCTCACCACCTTCAGCTTACTTGTCTAGAGTAAGCATATAGTGTTGAGGAGCTCCTGCTGATTCTCTAGACTGCCCTAGCCCTCTTAATGGCAGTGTGGGCTGGGCCCAGGATTGGACATGTGAGAGATAGTGGCAACACTGTTTGCTTGCCTGTCCACTCAGGTCAGTAAGCAAATGAGAGGTGATAGCAATGAGTAGCACTAGGGAGTGGTGGTTGGCAATGTACCCTCAAAGCTGCTGGAGCCTTGGTAGTTGCCCAAAGATGCCAAATTTATAGATATGGATTTTTCCCCTGTTTCTCTCTGGCAGTGGAATAGTGAAGCCCAGGAATCTTTCTGTGAAGTGTTGCATTCTTTGAGATGGCACCTTAAACAGAGTGATCTGGTAAAGATCAAAGAGAAGGCGTATTAATGATAGTCATCCCAGTTCTAGCAATCTAGAAATGATTATGCTTCTGCCAAAGGTTTGAAAGTCTGGGCTTTTCACTGCCTTGCTTTCTTTACAGTCTGTCCTCAACATGCATTGCATTGTACAATGAAATAGAATTCTTTTGAGAACTCAAATCTATGAAACTCATGGAAGGAAAGATTTTTGCACCCACCTCTTACCCTCTAAAACCATGTGGGATGCCAGTAGGAACAAGGGGTGGGGAACATTATTTCTGTGAACTTTAACTTGTCTTAGGATCCCTATTTTTGGCACTTCCCCCCCATTTCCCACACCCCATCAGTCAAGAGGGTCCCTGACCATATAGAAAGGTGTTTGGGGGGATGCAGCAGGGGCATGGAGGGGGCAGGAAACTTTCCTATCACTAAGTTCCTTAACTTATCCTAAGCTACTGTCTGTAAATGTGTCTGTCCACCTGGGGCAAAAACATGCAGGCATAATCTTTTTCTTTTTTGATCTTTTTTCTAGGCACTGGATATCCCAAGAATGTTAGATATGTTAAGACAGCAAAGGATGATGATGGTACAGACTCTGTGCCAATACACGTTTGTCTATGGAGTTCTCATTCAGTTCCTTAAGAGTTCAAGGCTTATCTAAACTCCCAACTCCACTTTTAAGTCTGCAAGAGTTTACAAAAGCAGCATTTTGCTTTCCTCCAGGGCAACCTTTCTAGCTCGGTTTAAAGATTCTGAGTGCAAATCCAGTGATGTCATCATTTTTTAAAGAGCAAGACTTTGAGTGGATGGGCTTCTTTCTTTATGTGCAGTTGTATCTGGAACAAGAAAGGAATGAGTGTGGGTTTTTTTAAAAAAAAGATAGATATATATGTGTATTGGTATGCAGTGCTTTTCATGTACTTCTGAGGCTGTGTTACTGTAGGCAAAACAAGTGCCGATCCTGCCAAGGCAGAACTGTAGCACACTGAAAATCATTGGTGGCTAATTTTTAATTCCATTTAAAAAAAAAGAACACTTTTAGAGTAAAGAGGAAAAACCCTAAAACTATATCTGTCTGTACTTATCAATACATTGTGTGGGAAATACGTGCCCTATAAATAGAGGGTGGTAACCAAGACATATTCAGAGTAAACCCATTGAAATCAGTCCATCATTTCAGTGGATCTTCTCTAGGTATGTATGATTTAGTTGGCTACTACCCAGAAGTTACAAATGGCATCACTGTTCTTTGAATTTTGTATTTAAATCAGTGCTAATATATCTTTAAAACACTCATGAATTGTACAGATTTGGAACCAGCATCTACACGAAAGTGTTAAAAGATGGCACTTAAAGCTATTACTTTTGTACTTAACTTTTTCTTTTGTACTTTTCTAAAAACTACAAACAGCACAATATTTCAGGATAGTATGTATGCAGGCAGACAGAAGGGGATTGGTTTAATATTTTTAGAGAGTAGAGAGGAGGAAATGGGAAGTGATGATGGCTTGCACAGTTTGAGATGTCTTAAAATGAGCAAGAGCAGTGTCTATGTAGAAAACACATTACTTAAAAAAAAAAAAAAGCTAGGAGAAATGGTTACATCTGGCACTTTTTTAACTCCCCAGAGCTAAGAAAGGAGAATGTTGCTTATACTTTCAAGCCAAAAGGAAAAAAGGTATTACCTTATGTTGTGTTATGTAGCTCTCAGAAGATTCAAAAGTTATGAATGAAGTGTATCCTCAGTATTATTCATTTATTTAGAAGACTGTTTGATTCTACTGGTAGGTAGATGCAGGTGAAAAATAAGCACTTTCTTGGCTCTTTTATCTAGGGAAACGTTTATGCTGTATGTTTAACTGATTAGCATACCATTACTAAAGGTTTTTCTTTCTTTTTTTAAGAAAAGCTTTTTAAAATGGACTGAGTGAGAGTTGACAATTTTTAAGTAGGGCATTGCACATTGATAACTAAGGAACCTGTATGTGAGAGAGGGTTATTGGTTTAAATGTTTTCGCAGATAGGCTGCAGTGTTACTCGTATTGTTTTATGTTCTCCTATCAAGATAATCAAAAAGTATCTTCAGTTCAAAGAGTCTATGGTAACCTATTTCCTTTCCCTCCTGAGTGACCTCCCTAAAAGCCATCCCTCCAGTGGGGTTGAAATGAGATTAGAAAGCAACATAAATTTTGATAGGTCTACTCCACTTCTCTGTGAGCACTTGGTGGACCAGAAATGGTAAAAGTTCTTACTGAAGGGTAAAGGCCTCTGGAAGGCATAGACATCAACAGCAAAAAATAATGGGTTTTCCATAATTGCATAAAATGACGTCAAAGACTTATGGAGAGGTGGTCATTCTCTCCATAGGCATTTACACCATACACTTATCTTTATGGTAGTTGTGAATACCACAAGGTAAATAAGTTGTCTCAAAGCACCTCTGGCTGTTTTTGGGATTGTTGTACACTATTTAGTCAGTAATCAAATTGCTCTATGCTTAAGGTACATCCCTCTAGCTAATCTTTTTCTTCTGTTTGATGTTGATCATGTCTATCCTTGAGTCGTACAATCCACAGTCAGATGAGGTTGAACTACTGTCCAAAGAGGTTTATGATGTGCCTTGAAGAGTCTGATTAGGCCTCAAGAACAGTGGGCAGAAGATTTGGTCAGCTTTTGATATCAGTGATGCTAATTTACACTGTGCAGACTCAGTTACCTTTGCCATCTCTCTGTTTAAAATCAGGCTGGGTGATCCAGTTTTCCTGCCATTTTTAGTTGTTACCATCAATGGCAGCTTCTGCAAGTTTTGAGTTCTGATGTTTTGGCTAAGTTCCATGATTTGGCATTTTATTCATAGACCCTGAAAACATGACATTTTTCACGAGAGCTTTTCCTCAAGCTGGGTCTTGTATGTCAACATTGAAAGTTGGGAGGGGTATAGGCAGGGGAAGGCTTGGAGGCAATACAGAGGAATTTGGAACCGTTCTGCAGGCACAATATGGCAATCAGAAGAACAATCTTCCTACAATGTTCATGTCTACCTTTTTGCAACATGCAGAATACTTGAACATGTAGTCGTAGCCTATAGAGTACGGATGGCTAACCATTTGCCCTCCAGATGTTGGACTGCAGCTTCCATCATCTTTGACCATAGGCCATGCTGGCTGGGGCTGTTGAGAGTTGAAATCCAACAACGTCTAGAGACCCAAAGGTTGGTCACCCTTCTATAAAGAATTGTTTTTAGTATCTTGCTTTAAGATTCTGTTTCAATTCTCTCTTGGTTGTATCAGATGGTTGTTCCCTAAGAGATAGTTCAGTTGCACCAGTTTCTGTGTAATGAATGAGGCTTTGTTCATATATTAGCCCTACCTGACCAGCACAAAGAAAGGGAGAATGGGAATTTGCCTTTGGCATCCCCACTTTGAGTTAAGCACTTAATACATCCTTGAACTGGCTTGAAGTAAGAGGACTAGAAAATGCTCAGACAGAGCACTTAATTCCTAATTCTGCCTGCTAAAATCGTGTTTATTCATATTCAAGGAAACATGGATTGTGCATTTTCCCCCCACCCACACAGAGGTAATTCATTAAATTCAGTTAGTCCTTCTCTTTGAATGCATTGCCCAATTCCTGCCTCCAATTAGCATGAACTGTGCTTGGTATAACAGAGTGCTGTCCCACTAAGCATATCCACAGTTATGTGCATCTTGCTAAAGTATTGCCATATGACTGATGGGCATAGTGTTTGCAAGCAATGTGATTTGACCTGATCTTTGGGCGGGGGGGGGGTTCTTAAAGCTAAGCTCTAAGATCAGACTTATAAGCTATCAAGCAAGCTTCTTAGGAGGTCTATTTCAGTGCAGTGAAAAGAGTAGTTCTGAAACCTCTTACGATGAAACACTGCATTGTTGGATCTAAACACAACCCAGAGAACTATAGATCTGACTCCTTACTCACCAAGGCCCAGGTCTCTTTTCCCCGCTCCCACCTCACCCCCTAGCAAACAGCAATTGCTTTGGTTGCATGATAAGTTGATATTGAAAATGGAGGAAAGTTCTAAAGTGGCTTGTGATGCCAAAGTAGGGGATGTGGGGTGTGTGTTGAATATGTCCAAGACTTGGGGAAGCAAGGAAGGGAGGTTTCTAAATGTGTTTCTTACTACGTTTCCTTGGCTCTTTTGCGTCTCTGTGCAGTCGCACATTTTGGGATTGATAGAAATGCAAGCTATAATGTAGGATGTTCTAGCACAAGCAAAGAGCCTTCTTGCCGCATATGGACAGGGGGTTGGTTCCCACTCATTTCTTCCCCAGTTATCCTGAATTGGCCCTTTTGGGGTACAGCACAACTAGTCTCAGTTTTCTTGAAGCTGCATTTTGTATTTCAGAAATGCTAGTAAAGAGGGGTAGGGTTTTTTTGTCAAAATGTATGTTGACATGATGCTGCCTTGTGAAGTGAAAAATGTGCCACAATCCCCCCCCCTCCTGAAGACCTGTTGTGCTAAATAAGATGGAATTTGGTCCTATTAATACAGATTAAGCAAGATACAGACATGTGAAGAGAGAGTGTATGTGTGTGTTTAGAGATCTGCAGCTGTTTTAGTTTCCTTAAAACTTTCTTGAAGCACAGGTTAAAAAGAAAAGATGCCTAAGTATATAAAAGGAAGTTGCAATGTGTCATTTTATTTCACCGGAATATCCTAAAAAATGTTGAGGATATTTGAAATGACCTAAATGGAACTTCCAGAAAGGTTCTGAAAAGAAAATGACCAGTTAGGTAATGTAGCCCATTCTCTGACTAACGGTAAGATATCTGTTATCAAAGCAGGTCTGTGGTGTTCCTTTCCTGAATTGCTCTTGGACCCAAAATGACTACTGATTTCAGTGCTAGCTTAGTATAATTAGGATGTGTTGCCACTACTGCGGTGTGGGAATTGCCTCCCAATATCGAGTTCTCTGCTGCTCCTATTATGTTTCTATGGAGAGACTAAATGCCTGAGGCAAATGATGTTGTTCATTTCCCACACCACTTTCATCCTTGCATGGAAAGGAACCACGTAATGTGCATAATCTCCATCATGGATGGGGAGCCTTTGGCCCTCCAGCTATTGCCAGACTCCCAATTCGCATCAGTTCCAGCCAGCATGGCCAATGGTCAAGGAGGATGAGAGTTGCAGTCTAGCAACATCTTGAAGGACACAGCTAAAGACATGCCTAATTTGCATGATCCCACCACACTAGAGAGACTGGACCACAAGGAAGTCGTTTCTATGCAATTCTGGTAATGTGTGACTCTGGAACTGGATGCTTTTCAGGGGGGCTGAACTTGCAAGGTTTTCTGAGATTCTGAAACTTCAAAATCTTTTTCGCCTTCATCGGGTGCTCAACAACTTTCAGAATTAACTCTATGCAAGTGAAATATACTGGATCTTGTGCTTTATTTTCTCCTTTTTGTGCCAGTATACAGGGATTTATTCAGCACTTTGCTTCAACAGTAGCACATGTCTCCAACTCAAGTATTATTTTTTTGGGGGGGGTCCAGTGTGTGCTCTGCTTTGTGTGTGTCTCTCTCTCAATCAGTACTGTAAAAATGTATAATTTCTTCAGCTTTAAACCTTGTACAATTGAAATGGGTTTGTAAAACAATGTACAAATTGTATTTGATAGACAGAAATGCTTGTTTTACTTTAATATGTAATATATGTGAAATGAATTATATAATAGTCTATTTTTGCCATGGAAATAAATATTTGAAGCGCTTATGTACTTGTTGTTTCACTGCTGTAAGAAATGTTTTAGAGCAAAACTTTTAACTGGACCAGACAGTTTCTACCCAAAAGATGATGCCAGAAATGTATTTAATAGTATTGGTGGTTATTGCACTTATTGCCACTGTATTCTGTTTTAGACTGAGCGGCAATCCAGTGAGGCAGCCAAGAATTCAAAAGGGACTCTCATACAGTTCGCAACAGGAGCTGCACTCTAATGTGCAACTCTGGAAAAGGTTCAGAAAAGGGCAACCAAAATGACCAAGGGGATGGAACAACTCCTCTATGAGGTTGCAGCATTTAGGTCTTGATGGAGAATTTTCTCCTATGGGATCTTTTGCTGGAGGTCCTTGAAGAAATTTGAATACACAGGCTTGAAGCAAAAAGGTAGGCCTTTATTCTTTACAAGCATATGCAGGGTCAGTCTCCCTGAGACATCCAGGAGAGAGTCCAGTGAGGCACAGTCTGCATAGATCTTTTATACAGTACTAAATACACATGTGACATTAGTTTACCAATCCTACAAGTTCCTTCCCACATAACGTAGCAATTCTTCCCTCCTGCGATATTTCCAACCAATCAGATAATTTTCTTAAAATGAGTATATATATATATTCATAATTTGCAACCACCTCCCATCCCATTGTCCTGCTGTCTTCTTTGACTAATGTCAATCTGTCCCCTTGACTAATATTTCCAATATTCCACTGTCTTCTTGACCGATGTTACCACTATTCTTCTGTCTCACATTACTAATGGTTTTAGGCCAGTTGAGGCCAGTTTGTACAATACACTTCATTCTACTTATTGTGAGGGGCCTTCATGCATACTTTCATGGCTCCTGATCGGCCAAGCTGACCCAGGGACATCTGAGAACATTACAAAACATTCCTTAAGCAATACCATGATGCCAGGTTGAGATTGGTTAACTTAGGGTGTCCATGAGCATTATAGTTTTATTAGCCTGCTATAAGGCTCCTTATTCCTTATATTTTCTCAGAAATTCCATTCTTTACTTATAAAATACATAGCTTATGAGGGAGGAGTATATTTAGACACTGGGCTACAGCTGGAGACCACCCAGCCTAGGGAAGACATGGGCTGATTCTGACCACCCAGCCTCAGAGGAATAGACAAAGCAAGCCACCTCAAAATACTTATTTACCATGAGTACCCACTTAGAAAGTTGTATCCTATTTATCAAAAGTGAAAAAACATCTATTCTAAAGCTCGAAGTTCCTCTCGTTCCTACTTTGGAAGAGTTACAAAATTTCTGCTAGGCAGTGTTCTCGTTCTACAAAATCAAGAATATAATATATGTCTTTGTTATCTATTTCACTAAAGTCAGTTTCTCAGGATAAAACAGTTAAAACTATATCAGTCATGGATGATAGGCTTCCCTTGTTTAGAACGATACGGCCATAAATCAAAGTTAATCATACACACAGGCCTACTTGCTTCAGTCTCATGGGTTGGGAAGTGCAAGCTGAATTTGCTTCCCTATGATCCCAAGGCCTGTGGCCTTCTTTGCATAATTCTTTAGCTCCATTTGATTTTATTATGTAAACCCATACCTTCTAATATAATAACCTATGTTTATATGTGTGAATATATAAAAATTATCCACTAGTCTCTTTATTTTAGAGAAAAGGCGAGAAACAGGTGACATGATAGTGAGATAGTGTATAAAATTCTGCATGGCATGGAAAAAGTGGCTAAAGAAGTTTTCTAGAACTCATGGACATTCAATGAAGCTGAATGAAGATTCAGGACATATAAAAGGCAGTGATAGTGACAAACTTGGATTGCTATAAAAGATTAGACAAATTCATGGAGGATAAGCTTATCACTGGCTACGAGCCATGATGACTATGCTGGGCCTCCATAGTTGGAGGTGGTATGTTTCCAAATATCAGTTATTGCAAACTGCAAACATGCATGCGTGCTATCAGCCAAGATGGCGGCAGAGGCTTCAGCCCCTTCAGGAAACCTCGGCTGCCATCTTAATTGATGGCAAATCTGCGCACCGCAGAAAACAACGGAAAGGTAGGTAAAGCAGGGGGATGGTGGTCTGCGGATGCTTCTGCAAATCGCGGAAGGAGAGTGGAGGGTCTCCTGTAGCTCCAGGGGCCCTCGGGCCAGTGCCCCACGTGGCCGCCCTTTAGAACCAGCCCTGCTCAGGACTCCTTGAGTGTTTGTCAGGCTGCAATGTGTCCTCGAACTCATAATGCTTCTTACATCCCTGGATGGAGAAGGGGTGTGTGTAGAAACTAGTCTACTCTGCAAAGGTAAAATTTACACTCATTGCTCCACCTCTGGCCCTGCCCGCCACTGGCATGTGATTTCAGCAGGTGGCCTCTTGCCCCCACTCCCCTTTGTCCATTTGCTCCTCACCTGAGTACAACCTAGCTATTTTGTTTTTAACAACCTCTAATAGCAAAAGAAAGAAAGAACGCTATTTCTTGATCGCCATCCTCATATATATTCACCCTTTACCATTCTAAAATGCTCCTGAAGAAAGATCATCTCCTCTCTTAGCCACTATTATTTGTGAGTACAGTGTTTTAAAGAGTGAGTACCCATGTACTACTTACAGTCATGTTGACTAACATAAGGATGTACTTACTATCAAAGTGGCTAATAGTCAGAGCTTGGAAAAGATTTTGAAGTACAACTCCCATCAGCCCCAGCAAGCATGGCCACTGGATTGGGCTGATGGGAGTTATAGTTCAAAAAAGTAACTTTTCCAAGCTCTGCTAATAGTGTAAGGATGGTTGTTATTCTGAGACAAAAAATCTTGAATAAGGAGAGCTGTGCAGGTCACATGAGTGGAGTTTGGGGCATCAATTGCCATAGATTTTTCAGAAACTAAATTGCTATTATTCATAAAACAAGCTATACTTCTTCAAAACAGTCTTTACCACCCTGATTCCCTCCAACAGATGGCTGTGCTGGCTGGTACTGATGGGAGCATTAGGCCAAAACCTGGAGAAGGAGCACTAGGTTGGTGAAGTCTGCTTTAAACAGAGGCAGTCATGTCACACACTTAAGCCATTTACCCCAAAGTAGTGCTTTAAAGGGAGTGATGAACCCACTGCCTCTGGAATGCACCCCTTTACCTTTCCCCGTATATTTATTTATTTTTGTAATTGTAGGGTGGCATCCAACTTAGTGCCACATAATGGTCACATCAGAACAATTGTGCAATGGAACCTTCTCCCCTCTCCTCTCTCTGTGCCCCTCCTTTTTGCTGCAGAATTTACACAGAAGTAGATATATATGTAGTCCTTCCAGGTCATTGTCACCTGCACAGTAGTAAACAATGTCTTCAAATTTCAGCCACTGACCATTAACAGTCTTCTTTCTGTAAGCAATACAAGTGTCAGATCATGTAAATATACCAAAAAAATTATTGGGTTTTGCCATTTGCCCCAGCCAAGGTAAGGTTTGGGGGTTAAAAAGAAGTCCTGATCCAGGAAAGCAGACCTAATACTACAACATACACATGACATAGCCATGAAGCTCACTGGGTGACCTTGGGCCAGTCACTGCCTCTCAGCCTCATGAAAACCCTATTCATAGGGTCCCCATAAGTCAGAATCGACTTGAAGGCAGTAATTTACATTTTTTTTACACATGGATTTGTTTTGGTACATTAATTCCAAAAATGGTCTGTATACATTTTCTTATCATTTATATTGTGTGAAGTAAAAAAAAATTCTCCCATGGGGCAAATATCTTCAGGAGTAATACTTGTTTGTGACTTGAATTAGGTAAAAGGTCTAGGTCAGAATTCCTCAGCCTGGTGCCCTCCAGTCGTTGTGGCCTACAACCTAGCTGGAATGGCTGTACTGGTTGGCAGTTGTAGTCAAAAACTCCTGGAGGGTACCAGATTGGGGGAGGCTGATAAGGCAGAAAAGGTTCACCTCTTCTTGACAGTTCCTCCCCTTCCTCCTCCCTGATATTTGCTAGTAACTTAAAAAAAACTTGTTAGAACCAGAATTCAGACATCATGCTTCCCACTTAGTTCAGCCCTTAGTGGTAGTGGTAAAAATACATATCCCCAAACTCACTCTTGGAACACCCAAACCCACCCCACTTAGTTCCATTTTGGACTAATCACATCTCCAAATTATTTACATGATGGGCAGACACCCAAATTTAAACTAAACATCTGTCATCCTAGACATAGCAACCTGGGATTATTTACAGTGCTGCATATTTCCAGGCCTAGCCTTAAGGTATCTGCACTTAATGAACAAAGCATCTGGGAAAAACGTCAGAAGACTTGCTGAGCAGCTTGCTGATGACTGCTATTATTATTTTTGTATTACCCAGCCAAGACATTGTTATTAGGAATTGTAAAGTTGGTGCCATTTTTTCCTATTTAAATTTGGAGAGCCAAAATTCTCCTGGGAACACAGCTATGCTCACCTGTCCAGTAAACACTAGAGTGAAGTTCTCAAAAGGAAAGCATTTGTCAAGACCAGGTAATGTGTATTAACTATCTGATGGAGCCACAAATACCATGTTTTAATGAATTACTTCATTTACATCTATTTACAGAAATCTATGTATCATTGAACACTAAAGTCAGGATCATTCAGACCATGGTATTCCCGATCTCTATGTATGGATGTGAAAGTTGGACAGTGAAAAAAGAGGATAAGAGAAAAATCAACTCATTTGAAATGTGGTGTTGGAGGAGAGCTTTGCGCATACCACGGACCGCGAAAAAGACAAATAATTGGGTGTTAGAACAAATTAAACCAGAGCTATCACTAGAAGTTAAAATGATGAAACCGAGGGTATCATACTTCGGACACATAATGAGAAGACATGATTCACTAGAAAAGCCAATAATGCTTGGAAAAACAGAAGGGAGTAGAAAAAGAGGAAGGCCAAACAAGAGATGGATTGATTCCATACAGGAAGCCACAGACCTGAACTTACAAGATCTGAACAGGCTGATTCATGACAGATGCTATTGGAAGTCGCTGATTCATAGGGTCACTGTAAGTCGTAATCGACTTGATGTCACATAACAACAACAACAACTGAAATTATGACTTCCTGTATTTATTAGTCAGTGTATGACCACAGGATTATGTTAGTATGGGGTGTGGGGAGAACATGCATTCAAACTTGCATATCCAGCTATATGTTCCAGTCTCCAGGCCTTGAAGCTTTGACAACGGCAAGGCCTCCTCTCACCAGAAGGCCTCTCTATTTCAAACACAACTGATCCACACTTGCGTTAGCATGTAAAATTCAGCAGAGCCACTCCCAAAGGTGAGATTTGATGGACTATAATACAGAATAAATTTCTTTCAGATAACAACCAAAGTCCTCTTCTCCCTGGATGATAGTCCATCAGGTGAACAGGGAACAGCTGCAGCACTAGCGGGACTGAAGACCTGGGAGTATCTGAGCATCTGGGTGCTTGCTGCTTGCTCCTCTGGGTTGCTGTCTTTTGAGACAGCTGAAGCCCCTGGTAAGAGCAAGGACTTGGTTCCCCTTCCTGACCCTGGCTCCAGAGAGAGGCTGCAGTTATCTTGCAGTCTCTTGCATCAGCTCCTGGCTGGTCAGGAGGCATAAAAGCCTGGCTGTCCTTGGGCAGCAGGACTGCTGCCGCCAGGGTCACCACCAAAGGGCGGAGTCCTGAGGGTAAGGGCCCTACCCTCTTCTATTTCTTTCTTTCCTTCTTTCTTTCCCTAACTAATCTAGAGGAGCTTGGTAGTGGGGAGGGTGTATGGCTCATGTATAGTTCCTGCACTGGGTGAGAGCCTGTGCAGTGAACTGAATGATAGGAGAAAGTTGCCAGATGCCTTCAGAGTGAGAGTCTGTAACTGGCAGAAGGCTGGCCCTCCCTGAGTGTGAGAGAGAGGGAGAGGAGATGTGCCCTGTGTGAAAAATATTGAGTGGGTCTGACTGTTCCCAATTGTCACAGAGGCCTGCTGGGATAATTGGCTCAGGTAGGTTTTGTTGGTGGGCTCTTGTTGGGTCCATATCAAGGGTTTAGGAGGAGACATGGGTGATGCCACCCCAATTTCAGTGATCACGGGTAGAGGGAAATAAAGCCATGGGGATGTGGTGAATTACCATAGAAGACGAGGGCAAGGCTATCTGCGCCTTGTTCCTTGCTGCCACTCCTCTCAGGGATGGGTTCCTCATTGCTCATCTGTTGTGGCCTGTGTGTGTTGTTGTTTAACGCCAGATCTGTACACAATACCACTCTCATCCATGATTTGATCATGGATAAAGGTGCCGATTTGGTGTGCATTAGTGTCAGGCCAAGGAGAAAGGAAACTAGGGTTGCTGCTGGTGTACCGTCCACCCTGCTGCCTGGCAGCTTCTCTAACTGAGCTGAGAAGCCATCTTGGCTGTGGTATTGGAGGAGCCCAGAACAATAGTGCTGGGTGATTTCAATGTCCATGCTGAGGCTGCCTCTAGTGTGCTGGCTTGGGATTTCATGGCCTCCATGATGACCATGGGGCTGTCTCAAGTTGTCACCGGACCGACACATAGGGTAGGGCACACCCTTGACTTGGTTTTTGCTCCAGATGGAGGAAGAGGTGGAGATAGAGGGAGGGATGTCACCCCATTGTCATGGTCAGACCACTTCCTGGTGAAGATTAGACTTATGGCTCCGATCCTTCCCTGCAGGGGTGGTGGACAGATTAAAATGGTCTGCCCCTGGAGACTAAGGGAATCCACTGGATTCCTGAATGCCCTGGGAGTTCCCAGTAGGTACAGCAGGTGACCCTGTGAAAGCCCTTGTCATGCTGTGGAACAACGAGGCGTGTCAGGCTCTTGACATGGTTGCCCCCGAGCGCCCTCTCTGGCAGTGTGCATCTTGGTACACTAGTGAGCTAAGGGCAATGAAACAGGCTGGACGAAGGCTAGAGGGCAAGTGGCAAAAGATGTGCTGTGAGGTTGATCAGGCACAAGTAAAACATGCCTACTATGTGGCGGTGAGGGCAGCAAAGAAGGCCCACTTCTCTGTCTCCATTGCATCCTCAAGTAGTCATCCAGTGGAGCTTTTCCATATTGTTAGGGGTCTGTTGACATCAGGAAATGGAGTTTTAGACCCTTCAGAGGCCCACTGTGAATTATTTGCAAGGCACTTTGAGGGTAAAGTTGCTCGCCTCTGTAGCAGTCTTGATGCCCCATCTACATCTACTGTAGTTCCAAGTGCGGTGTCCAGTGCAACCTCTGCTGCAACTTCTTGGGAACGGTTTCAGATGATGCAGCCTGATGACGTAGACAAGGTGCTTGTGATGATGAGGCCAGCAACGTGTCCTCTCAACCCTTGCCCTTCTTGGCTTATTAAAGCTTGCAGAGAGGGTTTCACCAAGTGGATCTGGGGTGTGGTCAATGCATCATTGAAGGATGGAGTGGTTCAAACCACCCTGAAAGTGGTGGTGATCTGACCACTCCTGAAAAAGCCCACCCTGGACCCATTAGCCTGTGACAATTACCAACCGGTTGCAAATACCCCCTTCTTTGAGAAGGTGATTAAGAGGGTTGTGGCACAGCAATTGCATGTACTCTTGGATGAAAGAGATTATATTGACCCATTCCAGTCTGGGTTCAGGCCTGGTTGGCACTGAATCGGCCTTGGTTGCCCTGATGGATGACCTTTATCGGGAGAAGGACAGGGGGAGTGTGACCCTGTTATTCTTACTTGATCTTTCAGCAGCTTTTGATACCATTGACCATGGTATCCTTCTGGGCCAACTTGGTGAGATGGGAATCGGAGGCACTGTTTTACAGTGGTTCTGATCCTGACTCCAAGGTCGTTTTCAGAGAAGAGCATTGGGTGATTATCTTTCGGCCCCCTGGCAGTTGTACTTTGAGGTGCCGCAGGGTACCACCTTGTCCCCCATGCTGTTTAACATCTATATGAAGCCCTTGGGAGCGGTCCTCAGGAGATTTGGGGCAAGGTGTCTGCAGTATGCTGATAATACCCAGCTCTATTTCTCTGTAACATCTGAATCGGAAGAGGCCATGCAAGCCTGGACTGCTGCCTGGACTCTGTGACGGGCTGGATGAGGGCCAATAAACTGAGCCTGAATCCTAGCAAGATGGAGGCACTTTGGGTTGGTGGTTCCCGAGTTCAGATAATTGGTCCGTTGCCTGCTTTGGATAGGGTCGTACTCCCTTTGAAAGAGCAGGTTCGTAGTCTGGGGTTGCTCCTGGATCCATCTTTGTCACTAGAGGTCCAGGTGACCTCTGTGGCTAGGAGTGCCTTTTACCAGCTTTGGCTGGTAAGACAGCTGCAGCTGTTTCTGGACTGGGATTGGTGCCCCCCAACAGTTTAACTTTCTTTTAAGAACACCAAGCAATGAAACTGTGCCAAGTAGACTTGTAGATGTGTTTCATGGAAGGCCAATGGGAGGTTAAGATGGTGCCAATCACATCCTATGAGAGACCAGTCTTCTTCAGATAGCGCCATTCAATTGCCAAGCTGTCAGCCTCAGCCATACTGGGTCTGGATTGTTCACTGTTCCCTGAGACATTCAGCCAAACCAGACAAGGATGCAGAAGAGGGCCTTGAGACAACATGGTTAGGTGCACTGGAAGATGGCACGCTAGAGTAATTGTAAATTACTTTTTTCCAACAATCATGGCCAACATGGCCAGAATGGAATGATAACACCACTATAGTGTGTTCTCACCATATCTTTCCCACCACCTATGACAGTAGAGGCATTGGTGGAAAGGTGGACAGGAGAACTATGTTGAATGCAGAGCAGAGGTCTACAATGGTGCCTACCTAGAGAGTGTTAGGCTACAGTAACTGTATAAAATCTAACCTTTTAACAGGGACATGGACCCTGACCAATATTATACTACTTTGCTAAGAACAAAGCATTGCATGGAAAACATTCAAATTACTGTTAAACGAGTAAACCATTTGCACTGATGAGACAGTTAGAGATTAAAGTGCACTGCCTACGTATGGAGGTTTGAATTAAATAGAAGAGAGTTGGCAGAAAACTCTGAAAGTTGAACTTGATGAATCCTTGAATGAAGGGAATGTTTCAGTAGAAATTGCCTTCAAAAGCCAATCAGAATTCCCTGTGGAGCTTCTGGCAGAAGGAGAAAGACAATACACTTCCATGGAAATCTCAAAAGCTAGGGACTTCCCTTGCTTGATAGCCTTTACTATTGTCTTAAAGCTTCCATGCAGTTACATGGCAGTGATGGCCATCAACTTGGATGGCTTTAAAAGAGAATTAGACAAATTCAGGGAGGATATCAGTGGCTACTAGACATGATTATGCTCTGACTCCATAAACGGAGGTAGTATGCTTCCGAATACCAATTACTGGAAACAGCAGGAGAGGAGAGTGGTGTTGGGCTCAGGTCCAGCTTGTGGGCTTTCCATAGGCATCTGACTGGACACTATGAGAACAAGACATTGGAATAGATAGGCTAGTGGCCTGAGCCGGCAGGCTCTTTTTATGTTCCTATGTTCTTATGTACATACTTAAACAATGAGGAAAAGGAAATAAATACCCCAAAACATTTTCTGTCTAAGTACCTGTGCAACAACCAGAATGCTGAGGTAATATATCCGCTCAAATAAATTCCCAATAACATTTTTTGTCTAAGTACCTGTACAACAACCAAAATATTGGGATAAACGTATCTGTTTAATATCATTAATGAACACCAGAGAATTTAGGCAACCCAACCCTCTGAATGCTTCAAAAGCAGCCAGAGAAGGAGGCTGCTCTAGCTAAGTGAAACTTTGCAAATCTCCAGGCAATCACAGAATATTGCCATGTTATGAGAACCTGCAGAGTGTCAGCAATCTTAAACTTAAGCTGTAGTTTAAATGAACAGAAAGGAGTAACAGAAGGCCTAGAAGCCTTCCTTCCATTTAATTAGGGAATATAGAAAAAAGCATCTACGTGTCTTTCAAATCTATTGACAACACCTTCAAAACCATCCAGAGGGACTACCTGTCACAGAAAGGAATAAAGTCAAATTAGCTTACATTTAAAGCATACATTTCTTTTGCTACTGTGCTACCTAGATGTAGGTTGAGAAGCAGAATATCATCTCAGTACAATTCTACCAATGTGTGTAAACCATGGCCGACTTACAGAAATTGTCCTAAGAAGTCCCAGAGGCAGGGCGCCAGGCATGCTGGGGCCCCAGCACACGCATGCACACTCTACCTACCTACCTTTCCCTTGGTGAATGCTGCCCTCGCATGCCTGCCATCAACCATGATGGTGGTCAAAGCTTCCCTAAGAGGCTGATGCCTCCGCCGCCAACTTGGTTGATGGCACACGTGCGTGCTACACGTGCACATCCCTGCCATCAACCAAGATGGCGGCAGGGGCACCAGCCCCTTAGGGAAACCTCAGCCGCCATCTTGATTGATGACAAACTTGCACCCGCAGCACGACCAGCATTTACATCAAGGGAGAGGTATGTGGGGCATGCAGGCAAGCGTTGTGGGCCTGCATGGCAGTGGGTGGGTGTGCCTGGGAGCTCTCTCTTGTGATCCACAGCAGTGTCATCCTTGTGGAAGGGAGTGTTACCCACCTACCCTAAGGAAGGGCCCTCAGCCAGGGCCCCACCTGGCCACCCTCTGGCACCAGCCCCGCCCAGAGGTTAATTTGTTTTAACTATGTTCATATCGAATTTTAAACCATTGTAAGCCGACCAAGGATCTGCTGGTGAAGGGTGGGTATTAAATGAACCGCTACCACATTCCAGGAGTTCCTTTAGCTAAGAAACTAAAACCCTGGTAAAAAGAACAGCAGCTATGCCATTGGAAGAGAAAAGGCTGAAGCATCATCAAACTTGAAAATACAAACTCATCCTAATTTTATTTTATTTTATTTATGTTTACCCAGCAGGATAACTATAAGGTCATCCACTAAGGGACTCTTCAAACTCCTCAAGAATTCATAATATTAATCTAATTATTTACTCATTCAGTTATTAACGACTGCAGCTGTTCAGAAGGCCTAAGTGGTCCAGAGTTTTTCCACTTCTACTTCATGTTTCCCAGGAGGGTGATAGACTCTTTTTGGGGAGAAGACTGAGCCAAAGTAGGAATTGAGCACTTCTGCCTTTTCTTTGTCATCTGTTATCATTTTGCCATCCTCATTAAGTAGCTGTGCCACCATTTCTTTTCTCTGTCTTTTACTATGGACATACCTAAAGAAAGATTTTTTGTTGCTTTTAGCATCCCTCGCTAGCCTCAGCTCATTCTCAGCTTTAGCCTTCCTGACTCCATCCCTGCAATTCCGTGATACCTGCCTGTAACTCTTCCTTTGTGGCCTGGCCTTCTTTCCACTTCCTGTATGTGTCCTTTTTTGTTTTCAGGTCATCTCTAAGCTTTTTGTGAAGCCACATTGGCTTCTTCTGCTGTTTCCCCACTTTTTTCTTATTGGAATTGCTTGCCATTGCACTTTTAGAATTTCCTTTAGAAACTCCCACCCATCTTGGACTCCTTTTCTCATTAGGGTGGCTTGCCATGGAACCGCACGTACAATTGTTCTGAGTTTATTAAAATCAGCTTTCCTGAAGTCCAGGGTGCACATATAGCTACTCTCACCTTTTGCTTCTCTTAAAATCAATAATTCAAGTATGGTGTGGTCACTTTCTCCCAGAGTACCTGTAACTGCCACTTCATCCACCAGTACCCTTTTTATTCAGCTAAGGAACGCAGGTACAGGGAATTAATGATAGCCATCAAGGCAGTCTACGACACAAGACACTCATTAGCACATGCTACCAACTGCCTGCTCTGCAAGGGCATATCCCACTCTGACCTGACTAGCTTCTGCAGTAGAGGAGGAACAGAAATACCCCTCGCCAAAAGTTGTTTCAATAACAGCCAACACCCTGTGCAGTAGAAGAGGTGGGCTTTGCACCTGGGGCATTGAGATCTAGGACTGCCATGGCCTTACAAAACGTGTAGCCAATGTTCTACCTGAAAAGCAATCTATTAAAGCCTATTTCTGTTTCTTTCTACTTTCAGAACCAACACTCCAAACCACATCAGACTCCAGCTGATCTAATGCTGTACTGAACCAAAGGGCTGCCCTGATAATGAAGGGACAGGCTGCCCAGAATGGGACATAATGGAAACGCCCACGTTATAGTAGACTGGAGTAATAGCTTTCTGCCCTTTGAGAGGCTGACTCCTGCTGCTGATTTTTAATAGTAGAGACTGGGAATCCAGTAAACTCTTAACTACAAGATGAAACTGAAGAAATTGGCTCCATATAATTGCTGTTGTGTACATCTTCTGACAATAGCTCCACTGCATGCCTGTCAGATTGCTCAAGGCGGAAAAGAGAAAGCAGCTCTAGTCTTTCTGTGTGCTTGATCAGGGCTTTCCCCATAAACCATGCCTTTTGATGCACAGACATCAAAATAATAGAATTCTTCCTCACAGCCCAAAGGAGAATCAAACAGCTCAATAACAGTGTGCCTTCCCAGTTGGTCATTGTAATGTTCCTCCCACTGGCATCACTTGTCAGGCTCCCACCCGTGGCTCCCACCGGGGAGAAACGTAGTTTTTATTTTTCTTTAGCTCACACTAGCACAGATCTCACAAGATCCCGCTGCTAGGCAGCACCACCAGTCACTCCCTGTAAACAATACTGCTAGAGACTTCGCCTTAGTCTCCCTATGGCTTGTTACTTTGTGTCTGGGTGCCCTTACTGTCCACAACCCCCCTGTATCTTTGTCTATAAAGCATATAGCCCTGGGTTGCCCTGGATACTTGATGATACACTATCTCTTCACCGCTGCCAACATTTCATACTGTTTCCCGCCAGCCTTGGTAATTACCCTGCCCTCCCTTGTGGTCTGTGAATCCCCCCAGCCAAGGATCAGGTTTTTGGTAAACCAATGAAAGTATTTATTTGATAACACCAGGAAATAACAAGATTACTTTAGGAATGTTCAGCAAGCGTATGGTTTCATTTAGTGTCACTCTTTATGTTTCCAGTCTTATATATTCTGCCTAAATACCAGCCAAATATAATCCAACCCACAACCAACTCCAATCCACACTCCACAACCAACCACCCACAACTCCCCCACAAAACAGAACCAACTGTCATCCTCTCATACCTTCAGCCATTCAAACGCTCAGCCAATCATCATACAGCATTCTCCAGCATCCTAACCCATGTACTCCTCCCTCTAACTCAATCCACTTACCATATATACCTTAATAAACCTGCACTTACCATATTTACAGTCATAAAAATACAGGGGCATCGCAGTCATCATCCAAAAAAGGCTGTGGCACACGGCCTGTTACTTGGAGAGTGAAGGGTGTGTGTGTCTGAGCAGCTGAAGACCAAAACAGAGGCCACCTTTTTCTTTGCCACAGTAACACTCGGGTTCAAAATGGTGGCCATTTTCTTTTTGGGATGTTCTGTGACTGAGGGGAGAGAAGCAGATGTATGCTTAGTCTTTTTAAGCGCCTTCCATGAGGCTGGCCTCCCTTCTGCCTCTTCCATTGGGACCAGCTCAGTCAAGGGTAAGTGCTGTTGTAAAAAAAAAAAAAAGGAGCTATGCAGGCAGAGCCTGAGCCCATTGCTGCAAAAGACTGGTTTGGAGATCCAGCAGTCTGAGCTCTAACCACTGAAGAGGTGGCGGCTGCCATTTTGCTCAACTCATGCATACATGCTGCAGTGGAGTACAGAGGAGATTGAAAATGAAGGGAAAAAACCCCAAGCACAGCACCAAACAGCAGGCTCTAATTCAGCCCAACATAACCACTCCTGCCCCAAACAACCCAAGCAGGGGACAGGGAAGGAGGAAGAAAGTTCACAGTAGAGAGAAAATGGAACAGTTTAAAAAAACACAAGCAGGTGATGAGAAGACCCTGAAGGCTGAAGTAAAACTAACCCCCCACCACCCAAGGGTGGGAGGAGAGAAGACAGAGAAAATAGAGAGGCTGTGGAGAAAAACAGAAGGGAAAAATTCAGAAAACTCGTCAAAATCAAGGTAACACAAAGGAAGTTACACAAAAGCCAGAAAGAAAGACTGAGGAAAAAGGATGATTGGAGCTAAGGAAAAAAGCAACTGCCTGGACAACAAGGCAGGAAATGAACTGAGGGTTCATGTGACCGAAGCAACCTACTCCCCTCAGAAATTAACTGCAATTCCTGCCAGTGGACACCTGGTGGCACACAAAACCCACTTGATGGAGAAGCCCCACCTATTTGTTCAATGCACATGTTCTGTGACTATGAAGCCCTCGCTGCTGGATGGTGGCAACTTTCTGCTAGAGCTGGAGTACTTTGTGAATGGCTGCAGTAAAACACATTTCCTGGCCCCTGACTAGAGCCTGGATCAATCTACAAGTATATTCACCATCCTGAGTTAGTGGTATTGTTTATGCCCTGATTATACATGCAGCAGTGGGCTGTCCCGTTGCTGCCTGAAAGGATCTGTCCCACCAGACAGATGGATAACACTGTCATAATACTGATCACCTGCTGCTGGGTGGTGGAAAGGAATGCCTGGAATCAGCCCCTCTCATCAGCTGATGCATGTTTTAAAAACTGACAGTATCACTCATTTGTTTGGGCACTGCAGTCACTAATAAATTTATTTATTTATTTATTACATTTATACACCGCCTTTCTGTTCATGATAGAAACCCAAGGTGGCTTACATATGGTTCCCAGGTGGTCTCTCATCCAGGCACTAACCAGACCTGACCCTGCTTAGCTTTAGCAGGGTGCTGGCCTCATGTGCCTTCAGACCATTGCCTGGGACCTGTGGCAACCCTGGTACAGAAAGCTCTATGTATGCAGTGGATTGCATACAACCATAAGGAATTACTGGGGTCAGGGCACGTGTTAAGAAAAGACTAAATTGTGCAGGCACATTAATTCAAAGACTCTGTATTTCACTATTGCAAATGTTGTACCCATTTATTATAAATAAATCTTATAAATAAATCACACCTGCCTCTAAAATATAGATATATAAAAGCTCTACAGAGTTTTCAGCAGCTAATATCACTGCGTTACATTGCATGTCTTTTGCCCACTGCAGTGTATGTTAGTACTCAGTTCACGAAAGCCTGATTCATAATATTTGGACCCCCTTTTAGATGAGGCTGCAAGTGCCTCCAAAAGAAGATTTTTTTTAAAAAAAAGGATGATTTGGTAGCATTTTATTTTAATTTGCAAAGTTCAGATCTCTGCACTGCTGGCTGGGTGTGCTGCCTGGCTTGGTGTTTTGCTGCTAGTTGTTTGCTCCTGTGCATTGTCCGTGGAGATGGGAAGGGCTTCTTCCAAGCTGTCTTTGAGCTCATCGACTTCCCTCAAAGATTCACTCGTTTCAAAGTCAGCATCGCATGTGGTTGAATTGAGTGTTGGCGGCAATGTACATGAGGTATCTGCAGTTTCATCAGTCACCATGGAGGAGGAAAATTCATTGTTGCCCTCCACCTTCTCAAATTTATCCCTGCGTACACAGGGTACAGCTGGCTCATTTGTGATTAAATCCAGTGCTTTTAAAAACTCCTCACTTTTTGCCAGCTTGTTTTGTCTTTGAGCGTTGCTGGGAAGTTGGAAGTGCTCAGTTGGTTCAGACCCCAGCAGATCAAACATGTCAGATCTTCCCACAGACTTTTCCTCTTTGCTGCAGCCCAGGTCTACTTTCAGAATCTCCAGCAGGTGGCGCATTTTGGTCTAAGATATAAAGGAGGAAATAAAGACCAGAGTTGGTAAAAGCAATTTGAGACTTACTTTAAAAAAAAAAAAATCTGTGATGGTGTTGTTTTTTAACTGTCTGAAAGCTAATCAACTTGACTGTTTTCAAAAATTAGCTCAGAGAACCAGGTAACAGGAACTGAAACCAAGGAACCGCTTTTTACCTGTTATAATGTATAATGAACAGTTCAATGCAAATTCTTAAATAGGTCTATATTGCATGTATGTATGAAGTGAGGAATTGTGTGTGTGAGAGAGTGGGGGAGTGAAGGGGGGAGGGAATGTATCTACTACACAGAAAAACATTTACAGGAGCAAGTACTCATTGCAGTCAGTAGCTGCATATGCATGTTATGTTGAGCCATAAAGTACAGTTTTGTTAGTAAGTCATGCTTGTTCACATATGCCCCAAGTGCTCCTATTTTGCTGGAGAAGGTAAACCACAGACCTTACCTGGGGATCATGGTTTGTTTTGCCACTCACTAGCCAGCCTTAAGCCATGGCTCGTTGTTGGCTGAGGAATAATGGTTTGCTAGGGCAAAACAAACCATGATCTCAGGTTTGGACACCATTCTAAGGTATCCTCTTTCTGGTTTGTTTCCCTGCTCATTCAAAGGGAGGAGCAAACTGGGAGCACTCAGTACACAGTATAGCTTGCTAAACAGCAGCATATGGCTTAGCATTATGTGCAAATGTGGCCACAGGTCTCCCTGGGGCTTTTCAAATGGCCTTTTACACATAGGACATACCTCATCCAGATGGTTCTTATTTTGTTCTATGTGACGCTCAAACAACCTTTCCAAAGCCCTTTAAAAAAATGAAATGTTTGGAAATGTTTAAGTCATTTTTCAGAAAGAAACAATCTAAAAACTCCTAAGTGTTGAAATTCCAACATTTATATATGTTTTCTGGGGAAAAGCAGAAAAAGTTAGATTCTCTTATTTGTTCTTTACCACAGATACTTTATTTTTTGGCTTATAAAATAAAACATTAAAAGAGCAATGAAATATTGCATATAATTCCCAATTAAAGAAACACCATTAATCAAAGGTTAATCAAGTTATTCACATAGTTAATAATTAAAAACACCACTAAATGTCTACGGTAAAAAAGCAAGGGGTTGTATGTAGTTATGTCCCTTTGCTAATGGAATGCATTTTGATTCAGCAGAGGCTTTAGTGACTGGAGGCAAGTTTTATTGATTCTCACTTTTCTCTGCAGCCCTGCATCTGCTCCAGAGGGCAGGGGGATCCTTTGGAATAGTGTGGGAGGTTGTGCTGGATACTTCTTGTCTAGCTGTTTGTTTTTTTAAAAAACCCTCATGTTTGTTAGAAACCTGACCAGGTCTCTTCAGCTCCCAGCTACTTATAACACTGTGCACGCCATCACTGAAAGAAGTTAAAATTCAAGAAAAAGAATAAATATATCCAACCTGTTGGAAAATAATCCGAGCTTGAGAATCTCATCTGTTATGTCCTGGATGAAATTTAAATACAGAAGCTCTTCTTCTCTGCAGAGAACAGAAAATCTGCTTTCAGTCTTCAAAGTAGCAGATTATATAGATATAAAGCTAGCTATTAATAAATCTAGGCAAGAGATCACAAGAAATTTGTTAAGCATCACGGTAAGTGCAGGTAGACAGCTAGTAACCTTCTTATGACAGAACAGAACTCAATATGGTCTCTTTCCTACCAGTTTTTATCACCTCTATCAACCAGTAATGGCTGCTAGAGAGCTATGCTGGCCTAGCTCCATGTGCATGGCAAGGAAGGGGGCTCCTGGTGCTGTTGTGCATTTGCCCTTGGCACCACCTACAGCAGCCCTGACCCAGTATGGAAGATATGTGCACAGAAGTGGCTCCAATGTGGAATTTTCTCACTGGGCTGGCAACAGTGGGATACAAATGGGACTGACTGGCCCTGACCTGTGCCAGGGCCTTTTCAGTGGTGGATCCCGTTTGTGGAATAGTGAGGTTTATCTCTCTCCCTCTTTATTGACTTTCAAGAGGAATTTAAAACCATTCCTGTTTACCCAGACATTTGATGGCCGAAGGACACTGTTCCTGGCAACCTCTGGTTGAGAGAATGTTTTTAACTGTTTCTGGAATGTGTTTTTGGTAATATTTTCATCACTGGTGTGCCTGCTGCCCTGGGCTCCTTCAGGAGGAAGGGTAGGATATAAATAAAGTAAAACATAAAATCTGCATTGCAGTTCGCATGCACACTACACAATATACATTGTGGCACATTTTAATCACAATACTGATAAAAATGTAGATAATCACCCAGTCTCAGGTTGCACACATACTGTATTATCATCATCATTATTATTGCCCACCCTTCACAAACAGGTCCAAGGGTGGGTTGCAACTGTCTAAAACTCAGTAGTAAAAGCAATTAAAATAAATTTCATTCACAAGAATAGGATAGGGTGGGTCCTGAAAACATGTATCTCATGTGCCAAAGGCCAGGGTGAAGAGGTATGTTTTTAGCATTTGCCAAAAACTACAGTGAAGGTGCCAGGTGTACTTCTGTGTGTGCGCCTATATCTGGGGCCTTAAGGCTTAAACAATCTTTTTCCTTAAATGGTTTTTTCTTACTATTTTACTGTTAACATACTAAACATTATTTCTACCCCCCCCTTTAAAAAAAAGTTTTTAATGAAACAAGACAAAACATTTCAATCAACAGGAATATAATTTAATTGCTTGGATGTCTAAATAGCAGCAAGCAAGCAGATGCAAACTAACATAGAGGGTACACAAACACTTAATGGAAGCAATCAGCCATCAGCATGCAAATCTGTTAATGTGTGCAGCTAAATTTCCTTCCATAAAAACAAATGACGTCTCTAAAGAAGTTGCTTGAGTAAAGGGTGTTGAGCATCACAAACACCTTGAATAGCTCTGGCACATGCCCCTTTGCATCCAACATTAATCGCATGGATTTTGGAAATTGCATAGATTTCCAGCTACTTAGCATTCTGATCAGAATTTATGCTAGTGCTTACAATACTAGAGGGATTTGTTGCATTCCAGCAGTATCTTCTAGGTATACTAGAATGCTTTCCAATTTTGCATCTTCCAGCTCAGGTGAGTTTGGGAATGATTTTCCTATCTACAGAACAGGCTTGAAAGACAAAAAAAAACACACACAAATAGTCTCCCCCAAATCGGTGGCTACGCTGGCCTAGGACAGCCCTCTTTCCATTTTCCTGACTCAGCCCAAAACACTGAGGGGTGGGGAGGGGAGGGAGATAATCAGGCAATCTACATCAGGGGTGTCCACACTGTGGTCCATGAGCTTCATTCAGGTGCTCCCTGGCATGTCCGCATTAAACATTCATACTGATTCTTACGGTAATTCTATTTTTATTGCGTCTTTTATTTCTTATATAGTATTTCACTGTATTACAATTTGAATTCTGTGGAATGCAAAATGTAATACAATACAATCTAAGAAATAAAAGAAGCATTAAAAATACAATTAAGAATCACACAGCATCTAGCAGAGGGCATTATAACTGCTACAGTAGGCAGAAAAATCATTAAGTGGTCCACCAAGACCATCAGCAATGCTCAAGTGGTCCATGGAGGAAAAGTTTTTTGGGAACTACTGATCTATATTACAGTTCCGATTCTATTCCAGAGTTTCAACCTTTGGTCCTCAGATGTTGCTGGACTACAACCCCCATCAATCCTAGGCCAGTGGTCGGAATTGATGGGAACTGTAGTCCAACAACATCTAGGGGCCCAAAGTCGAACAAGGCTGCTTTAGCCCATGGTGGCATTCCTCCCCTTGTGGCAAAAGGGTGGGCATACCTCCTCCCCACAACGGAGCAGGGGATGCTGTATGAGCTGGGCGCTCCACACCAAAGTTTAATCATGCTACGGCCCTCATTGTTCAAATTCTCTCCCTCAAAGAAAGAGAGGTGTGTCTGTCTGTCTGTGACAATGAGTTGTTGGCATATTGGGCTGCCTGTAGGGGATGGGGGATAAACCTGATTCAGGTCACATTTGAAGCTGAATCTGTCAAATTTGCACTTTACAAAACAATATGAGAACTGAAGCATAGCCATCCTTCAACATTTGTACTTATCCGAATTTTGTGATGCCGTTTTCCAGGCAAACTATGAATATGCATATATTAGAGGGAAGTGTGCATTAAAATCAATGCATTAGTTATAACATACAAAACTGCATTATACTAGGAGAAATTGCTTGCAAAATGTGTACATTAGTCAAAACTCCATACAAAAATGTGTTTATTGGAATAAATTTGCACTAATATTCTGAAGAATTTTCTTGAGGATTTTTTTTTTTAAAAAAAAGGAAATTGCTACAGAAATGTGAACTGAATTTAAGACTGGAAAAATGAGAAATGGAGAGAACCAAAACTGACAGATTGTTCCACCCTTAGCTGCCCATTGGCTTCCACCCCTAGTATCTGTTGACACAGCTTATATGCAGGCATTGGAGTATTCTTACATGGCACCTTATGGGTTTGGGTTTTTGTGGGGGGAGGGGTTGTCTCACAGAATATGATATGTCTCTGTGCCCTAAAAGCATAGGAGGAAAGAAAGTAAGTAGGGCTCTCTTTTTTTGAGCAAAAGTAGACACTGTTTAAACCTATTGACTAGATACGGCAGCCACGGTTTACAGTGTCTCGTGTCTGACCTTTTCATACTAGGCTCTCTATGCTATGTGCATCACAGAGGCATCAAAGGTGAAGGGCAGAAAAGGAAAGAAGGAGCACCTGGAAGAAAGGAATGATCTGTTAATGGGAGGCTTGGGTCATATAACTGCCTTGTGATGGGTATAAAGCACGGATGGAGAACCTGCAGCCCTCCAGATATTGCTGGACTACAGCTCCCATCACCCGTCAGCACTGGCCTTGCTGCCTAGGGCTCATGGGAGTTGGAGTCTGACAACAGCTGGAGGGCCACAGGCTCCCCATCCCTGGCACAAAGGGATGGATCGGTTTGATAATAGTTACTGTCTATTTCTATGCCGCTTTTTGGGCAAAATTCAAGTTCAAAAAGATAGACAACTTACAAAGATGTAAGGCAACAAAATCTTAGCATTTCAGACAAGGCATTAAATGCCAAATACATTCATGCCCCTGGGAGGAAGGGCGGGATATAAATTAATTTAATAAATCAATCAATAGGCAAAGGGGAATCCCTGCAGAGGTATCAGAGAGAGCAGAAGAAGTAAATCCGTAGGGAGCAGCCCTCATTACAAGGATCCCCAGCAGAGGCGAGACAGATGAAAAGCCTGGCTCCCTTGATGGGCCCAGCAGGGTCTCCCCCCTGCAGCAATGCCCCCCAGGCAGCATGTGGTTGGACAGCTCCCTCACTTATTGTTTCACCTTTATTATTAACCATTTTGAATGGGTCTGAGGTTTTGTAAAGTTGACATAAAAAACATTACTTACTCAGCCTGGATTCTTCTCATTGTTGGGGACTGCGCAGAACATGGAGAAGTCACCCTAAGCCATAAGAAAAGGGGGGATGGACAGCAGAAATCAGACACTGAGAGCAGTTCAATACTACACTCTTATCATGGTTTCATACAAGGGCTATGCTCACTATCACCTCTCTGTGTAGACTAAATGGCTGGAGGGGGTTAAATGTGTAGGCTCATCTTTTCAGATGCTGAGCTGAATACAAAGATATCAGGGGTGGGACTGGGAGACACAGTCCCCCTCCAACACATTTAGTTTATGCCTGGAGAAGAACATGTGTAAAAGGCTATAGTCTGTCATTGCTCCCCCAAATAATCCCAGGAACTAGCCTCCTCCCAGCAGAATTACATTTCCCAGAATTCCTTGTGAAGAAGGAATAACTATTAGCCTGGTTTCACTATATAATGTACACATGTACTGAAAGGAAGGCTAGGCAACATTCTAGAGACCATCTGTTAAAGAAAATACTCAGGGATTTCTTGTCTCATAACCCAAGAAATGCCACTTCTGATGGGCCTTAAGAACATAAGAACATAAGAAGAGCCTGCTGGATCAGGCCAGTGGCCCATCTAGTCCAGCATCCTGTTCTCACAGTGGCCAACCAGGTGCCTGGGGGAAGCCCGCAAGCAGGACCCGAGTGCAAGAACACTCTCCCCTCCTGAGGCTTCCGGCAACTGGTTTTCAGAAGCATGCTGCCTCTGACTAGAGTGGCAGAGCATTAAATTTAGATTGAAGGTCATTTAGATTGAAGACAGTTTGGCATACAGAATTTATCGAAGAAATAGCCTTTGGTGTGTCCTACATAATAATGCCACCATGATAATAACAGAAGGTAGTTTGAAAAATCACTTCTGACAATGCTACTTTTCAACTCAGAAAAGTACATTGACTTTTATAAGCTTTTAAATTTACAGTATCTCGATTTCTAATGGGAAATGCTTCTTAAGTAGGTCTTTGATTCAGTGATTTTACAGCTTGCCTATCATACAGCTCTTATGCTGCAGAATATGCCACCCACTAAATCTATTTTATTCCAGTGTTTTTGTCCTCGATGCAGACAGAACGTGCACTGACTGCACAAATGCCTGCTGCACCTTCCATATGGCAAGGTGTTTTTATTTTTTCTGCTTCTTTGGCTCAGCACAGGTGAATCATCAGTAATGTGAGCAGGTTTGAGTTTGGCTGGAAACCCAAGAGGTTTATCAGGAAAAAAATAAAAACATAACAGGTTGTGCCTTACAAAGTTTGTGGAAGGCCTTCACTTCCACCCTCTCTTCTCCCCCTGTATGCCACTAGAATCTGTTCTGGGGATTCCACCAACCCTCTGGAGCAGATTGGGGGAGCATGGAGGGCAAGGAGAGGGAGGGGAAGTGTTGTTGCATGAGAGGAAGTCCTTGTGTGAATGGGAGTAGACCCACTGAAATTAATGGACATGACTAACTTAGGTCCATTAATTGTAATGGGTCTACTCTGAACAGAACTCAGTTGGATACAACCCAATGTTCAGTGAGGTGGGGGTCAGGGGAGGGACAGGACTACAAGGGATCTAAACTATGCCAGGCAGAAGCCACTAAGAAGATCTGCAACTTTCTTTGAAGAAGGAATCTTGAGGTTTTTTAACTGCATATTTGAAGCCACAGCCAGATCAGTGTTGTAACACAGCAAAGGAACAGATTAGTTCAATACATTCAAGAGGAGGAGGTATGCAGGGACTAGCTAATCTGGCAGGTCAGATCTGTTCTCATTAGACCCATAATGTTGACTCTCTTTGGTGATATGAGGAGCAAGACATATGAGAAGGAACACAGGCCATATGAGAAGGGTTTATGGTCTAGCAGCCCCCTGGCATTGCTGCTAGACCAGAATGCTTAGGAATCTCTAACAGAATTCTCAGTACCCTCACCAAACGACAGTTCCCAAGATTATTGGGGGGGGGGACAATAACAGTAGATTGTAGCCTTTTATACGTGTTCACTTTTTAAATATAACTGGAGATTATTCAGCACACAAACCCCATTTAAACCTCTTCTGAATTTCACACACATTAATATCCATAATATTCTCATTCTATCCCTAAGCCCGGTCTTGCCCATTATTAAACATAGGGGCATCAAGTATTTGGGCCATACCGGAATGATCTTGAACCTCCTTTCCATCTTTTGTAAACAACTACGTACCAGGAATATTCACTGGTGTACCATTTGGTACCCCAAAGTTATTCCTAATAACCATTACATTTATTGCATTCTCATCATTTACTATTAAAGAGAGATGCTGTTGCTGTAAAAAAATGACCCCCCTTTAAACAGGCTTACCACCTTACTAGTTTTGCTACTGATTTTTTTCCTGAAAGAAAATGTACATTTTTCTGCTCAGACAGCACATGACAGCCTTAATCTCCAAAAAGACCACCTTTCTGGATTTCACAGGTATGGTAATGAGCCCACTATCAGCAGCAAGGCAAACTGGAGAGAGAGAAGAGCATGAGTATTTCCCCCAGCCCCAAATGTAATGTACCTTGGTGAGGAGAACTGGGAAACAGACTTCATTTCATCAGCCTTATTATCTGCATTGTCTTCCACCTGCAACACAGAAAAGCATCTGTATTATTGGTGCAGAAGAAATGAAAGCAGGAATAAGAAGAGCTGTTGGGGAAGGAACTGTGTTCTGTTAACGACATGCAGCACGATCCTGTCCCCCTCCACGTGCATGTGGTCTGCTACCATACTAGGAGTCATGCAACATGCCTAGACATTTCTGGTGTGGGAAAGGAGCATCTGATTTGCAAGCAGAAGGTCCCAGATTCAATCTTTGTCATCTCTAGGTAGGGCTGGAAAAAAACCCTGCCTGAAACTCTGGAGACCTGCTGCCAGTCAGTGTAGACAATACTAAACTAGATGGGTCAATGGTCTGGCAGATTCATATAATAACATGAGGCCTTCCAGCACCTCTCATACAGTTTATGCAGAAGCATTTTCCTCCTTCACGCCTCCAGTACACAAGCTACTCCCGCAAGAGGCACGTGTATGCTCTGTGCCAGAGCCTGGAGATGACACAAACCTATAGATAACTGCACGTGAAGTACATGAAGCCCTTATATTATTGGGAAGGATCAGGTACTTTTCATTGCGCCATTACAGTGGAAGCGGGCCTGGCTGAGGGAATGTAGTAGTGGCCTTGGGAGAAGAAGCCAATGGGGATGACTCCTCATGCCTATGGCTTTGTGGAGGGATGGATGCAAGGGATTATTCTCATGGCAATTTGAGAATAATTTCAGACTGCCAAGGACAGGGATAGAGAACCTGAGATTCTCCAGATGCTGTGGGACCCTAACTCCCATCAGTCCCAGGCAGCATGGCAAGTTATCAGGGATGATGGGAATTGTAGTCCAGCAACATCTAGAGAGCTACAGGTTCCCCATTCCTGACTTATGAGAATGTTGTCATTTGCTGAAAACCATGTTAGAATTTTCTATGAACAGGGTTACTGCATGGCTTGTAGTCATGATTTGTGTACAAAAGCACACACATGAAACATTATGGGAGATAAAAGTTTAAAAATCTGCCCTGACCAACTGCTGGCTCCCTGGTGCATTTACATTATCATACATCTCATTGAAACATGTGTTTCTCTCCCTCACATGCTATGATTTATGAATGTGGGAGAGATGCCCATGTTTAAAACACCCTGTGTGGAAAATTCCACAGTTAAGACAAATATTCTGAATGATTGTTTTTAATTTTTATAAACATTTTACTGGAATATCTTATGCTACTTGCCTTGCAACGCCCCTTTGGGCATAAGCACAGAAAAGCCTACAATAAGTAACACAAGTGCATTCATGCTCTTTCAAGTCTGCAAAGGTATTTTAAAAAAACAACCCCGAGACATTTTTTTAAAAAATGAGAAAGTGTACAAATAAGGACAGCAGTCTGTCACATGCTTATTCCTGTCACTTCCAAAATCAGGAGTTGTTCCTAGATATGTTTATAGTAAGGAATAAGCATTAATTGAGTTTAACACCACATGGGCTAAAATAATGATGCATTCCAATGTTACTACCACCAGGAAGGTTATGATATAAAATGGCTTATTGACTGAAATACAAATAAACATTTCCCTTGAATTACCTCCTTTATGATCTTTTGAAAGTCAGACGTATCTTTTTTTTCTGAACGTTCAGACTCCACTTGAAAACTACAAAATTTAATAAGAATTTTTAAACATATCTTGAAGTTAACTGTCAACTACACTACTTTTTGCACTTACATGTCAGAGAATGTTAACACCAGCTTTCAGAAAACCTAATGGAAATTTTAATTCTTTTAGATACCTGGGACAATCTCAGCTATGCAATTGCTTGCATGGTGAAGACAAACCTCACTCATAATCACTGCGGTGGGTGAGAAATTCAAATGAGTGCTAATCCATTTTAGCATAGCAGGCAATTGCAATATAGATTTGAAAGCCAGATGATATTAACAGCGGCTCTTGCTCAGCTAGGGAGCCTCCAGAGTTAGGAGGTCTTCATATGGGGCCTAAACCTTTTAAGGGGGGTTGTGGCAGTAACTGTCCCACAATAATCTTGCGTGACATTAAATGCAATGAATTTTCCTCAACCTACCATGTAATTTATTTTTATTTATTTATTTGATTTATTAGTCGCCCATCTGGCTGGCTGTCCAGCCACTCTGGGCGACGTACACAATAAAAACATATAATTATATTAGAACATTAAAAATCTCAACAACAATAATAAAACCTAATGCACCCCAAAAGCCTGTCCGAAGAGCCAGGTCCTATGAAAGGCAGTCTGATATTCACAGCACTGACAGCATTCAACAACCCCTCAGATTGGCACAAATTCATTAGATTTGGAGAATATGTGTATGTATCAGGGAAGAGAGCATCCACCTTATATCACGTGCATTTCTCAATAATAGCATCAATTCCCTACAGCCCTGCTGCTGCCTATCTTCCATTAATTTTAGCAGAAATGAAAAAAGTTGAAATACATGGAGGATGTGTATAGTAGTGCTTTAGAAATTTGTTACTGTTTGATGCAACACCATCAATGTATGTGGCACTTTACACCATAAGAAAACACACACACACGCACAATAACTGATTACTGCCCAATGAGCTTATTCCATTATGTTCCATCATGCAGCCAAAAGTCCTTGCGCTGACAGAATGAGTTTGTTGAATAGCGCATTTAGGTCCCACTGATTTCAAAGGGAACTAAGTGTAACTAACTTAGTCTGGATCCAACTCTGTATAAAGAAGTGCACTTGTACTTATGTGCTGGAGTAGGCCTGATTCCTAGGATCCTTCAAAGCATTCCCATGATCATATCACCTTGAAAAACATAGGTGGAAGGATCATAGGAAATTACCCACTATGCAAACAGATGTGCACATGGATACTGGGTGCAAACATTAAAATCGTGGGTGGCAGGGACACATGCAGGTCAAGTGCCCCACCAGATGTATACGTTTCCATAGCCGATATCAGATATGAACTAGCAGTTAGATGCAGCATTCGCCATGAGAAAATTTGCAATATGACTGAGCACAACCTGTTTAAGAAGGTTTTTCACCTGCTTATGTCGGTCTGTGTTTCTGCTTCCACCTGCTTGGCAATATCCCTCATTTTCCGTTTTGCCGGCATATAATATCTGTATTGCGAGAGGAAGGATTTGGCATCTGATTTTAAAGTGCGTGGAGTGAATGGTTGCTGGCCATTGGTAAAATGTTCAGAGTGCTTGTCAAGCAGATCCCCACTGCATACTTTAGATTCAGTGTTCAGGGCCTTGTGGGCATGTTTGTTTGCAATGCTATCGGAAGAAGAACTGCAGGAAATTTTGGAGTGCGGTCTTTGCAGACTTGAAGTACTGATGCTTGAGCTTGGGCCTGAGATGCTGGAGGCTTTCTGAGCATCTTTCCTGGCAGGATTTTCAGCATTAGGAAGGACTGTGCTTTGCCTCTCTGGAGTTGCTTGGGGGCCCAACGCATACTTTTGTTCACTTGGCACAAAGGAAGGTAGCCCCACATTGCCTTCTGCTTCTAAAGTATCCTAGCGGGATAAACACACAAAACACACAAAACACACAAAAAGTAAGGCGGTGGCTGCTTCATTTCATCAAAATGTACAGTTTTTAAGTACTAGGCAAATAAAGCATGTGGAAAAATAAATAAATGGTGTGTCCCAGACAGCTGGTAAAAGTGAACATTCTGTGTCTGGTTGATAAGACTGAAGCAATTAAATAAAGAATATAGACTCTCTCTGTAACTGTGTCCAAACCACAGAGGCCTATTCAGCCCCTCAATACCAGCCAAAGGAACAAAGAATGCAGAATCTGAATCAGACCCTTGGCCCATCTAGCTCAATATTGTCTACACTGACTTGCAATGGATCGTCAGGGTTTGTAGACAGTATTCTTTCCTAACTGGAGATGCCAGGGATTGAATCTGGGATCCTGTGCATGCAAAGCAGATGCTCTACCACTGAGCTATGGCCATTTCCACAGGATTTCCATCCTACAATAAAAGCTTTCCTGTTAACGCAGGCTTTTAATCCGCCCGTCCCTCCTGATTTGGCCTTACTTCTGCACAATTATTGGTCTTAGTTGTCCTCCTCCTTTGGGAGGAAGGATGGAATATAAACTGAAGTAACAGTAACAGCAATAGTAATAATAGCTGGTGGTTATTTTACCCTCTCCTTTTCCCAGTTTTGCCACATATTTTATCGCACTGTTATTGTTCACTGTGTATTTATTCTTTGTTAACCCTCTTGTGTATGGTTTGTGGAAAGGTGGGTTAGATTTGAATAATAAACAAAAAAATGGGCAGCTTAGTATCATCCCTCTAGATTGCCATTGTTGTGAGGCTCCCAGAGAATAAACTGTTTTGGCTAAAATGTGTCTAGTGGCCTCAAAAATATCTCTCTGGTCTTGGCACCTATGGCTTTCAAGAACCTGATTAAGTGCTCCTTATGAAAGCAGTCGGTTCCAAGACAAGAGAGATATGTTTGAGGCCATAAAACACAATAACAAGGTAGGGGACGCTACCCTACAATAAAACCCCACAGTGCTGCACACATATGACTATTGCATATACTAATATTAACAATTAACAATTAATTGTGGGTTAATTATCTAAGCAAATCACATTATAGATGTTAATACATCTGTAAACTGAATGCCTGAATAAACATCAGGCAGATTACTAACTTCCTTTCATCATTTTTCACAGATTTCTTAGGACTCTTATTAGTTGGTAGTCTGATGTCCTATATGCCCTTTTATTACAGAAGACCTTTGGGTGCAAAGCACATCAGTGTCTCATGTACCACAGCAGTGGTTCCCAGCCTGGGGGCCATGACCCCCAAGGGGGCCGCACAGTAATCCAGAGGAGGCCAAGAACAGTAAAGAAATGAATTATTATTATTATTTTTAAAAGTCTTCTCTCCCTGGATGCTGGATGCTCCCCACTGCCGTTGCAGATGACACCTCTTCCTTGCTCCAAATGAGAGGGGAGGACTTTGCTGAAGCACCAGAGTGTCTTTCAGGCATGCCGAGGGCAGGCATCTGCCTATACTACATATGGCAGATGCCAAAGGAGGCTGAGGGAGGTGCTACCAGGAAGAAGGGATTACTATCCCATCTCCCAATTCCTCGCACTGCCATTGCTGACGATGCCCTTACTCAGAATGAGAGGAGATGGCTTTCTGTGAAGCAAAAAGAAGCAAGGCTGCAAGGAAAGGCTACCATTCCCTCTTCCTTCCTGGCAGCCAGCCTGCCTGCCTTTCTTGACTCCTGCTTTGCTGCCACCTCCTTTTAAAAATTATTATTTGCGAGGCTGCCCAGACTTTCGCCTTCGGCCCAGACACAGCCAAGGAGCAGTGAGGAAGCTCAGGATTTTCTGAGGCTAGGTGTGGGTGCCAGTGTCCCCCCTTTCTTCCACCTACATTCTGTCTCCCGTCTCTCTCCAAGATGCTGCAGTTTATTTGATTTGATTTATTTATTATTTGATTTATATCCCGCCCTGCCTCCCAGCAGGAGCCCAGAGCCCAAGTTTAGGGTTTCCCTCCTTCCATGTGCCTAAATGCATGCACACCTGCAGATGCTTGCAGGAGGGGCAGGTGTGTTTGTGTGTGCACTGACCTGTCTTCTGCTCCACTCTCATTCCCCAACTGCATGCTAACCAAGAAATTAGTTCTGATTATCATCCCAAGGCCTAAAAGCACTAATTCCCCTCCTTAATCTATCCATCCTTTTGCCTTCACAATCTAGCATCCCCACCACTACCACACTGCTTCTTCTTGATGATGATGATGATGATTTTTAAAAAGCTCAGCAGGTTAGCCAAGGCTGATGTCCACATACTGCAGCTGAAATGTATTTATTTATTTATTGCATTTATATCCCACCTTTCCTCCAAGTTGCTCATGGTGGTATACGTGGTTCCCCCCCTTCCGTTTTATCTTTACACCAACCCTGTGAGATAGGTCAGGCTGAGAGACTGTGTCTGGTCCAAGGTCACCCAGTGGACTTTATGGTTGGGTGGGGATTTGAACCTGGATCTTAGTCCAACACTGTAACCCACCAGTGCTGGGAGACAGGACTGTACATCTTCAGACTGGGGAAGGAGGGGGATATCAATTTGATTGGACCTTTGCATCAAGAAAAGAAAGCAACACCTCCCTGTCTGCAGGGAGCTTTTTATGAAAAGGGATATTTGGAGATGTGATTTTTGCCACACACCATTCTTTTCAATTAACAGAGACTGAAATGACAATTAGTGTGGGGGCCCCATGACATGTTTTGAGCTTACAAAGGGGGTCCCATACTCATAAAGACTGGGAACCACTGTTCCACAGATCAAAGAATCTGGCATGCCTCAGTGGTCACAGACGCTTTATTCAATCCTCAAAGGTGTGTGTGAAATCCCAGAGCCAGAATTTGGTTTCCCAAAGCAGAAGACTTGTGTGGAAAATCCATCTACCTATTTGAATTTCATCTATATTTGTTTTTGCAGGGTTATAGCATCATGAATTCTTTATTTAAAACAGAGTCAAGCAACTTCTGCATTATTGGGGTCTACCCTATTCTTTAGTCAGTGGCCACATTTGGATGCAATGCTAAACCACAAACCGTGGTTAAGCAAATTAGTTTGTACACAAGCTGCATGCAGATGCATCCATCTCAAGCAATCTTGCTTTGCTCCTCCCTTCCTCCAGTAGTGGCTCAGTTAGTGTTACATCTGAACTAGTGCTTCTATCTTGTTTTTGGCTTATGGACCCCAAAGGAGGCCAGATAAAATCATTTTGGAGGGTGCTTCTGGCCCCTGGGCTGCCAGTAAGCCATCCCCGATTTAAATGGAAGCTCCTAAATATTTCTGTTTATGTATGTGCTTTGCTCACAGTCACTCTCTCACATGGAGTTTGCAGTCTTAATGCTGCATAAACAGTTAAACACGCCAGTTTTGCTTTTGAATATGTGTGAAAAAGTTTATATATCACACCTGTCCAAGAGGGATTGGTGCTAAAAGGCTAAAACACTGTGGGAATGAAAATGACTTTGGGCAACAATGTTGACATTTCTTAAGACTACCTAATGCTCATTAATGCAAGCATCATTCAGCAAAAGCGTGGTAGATTTAAGAACACTTGGAAGTGTTCAGAACCACAATACTAAACCTTGAAACTAATTGTTTTTAATTTTGACAGCAAGTCTAATTCATGGACCTGTTTCTTGACTACAACATGTCAAAGTGGTGATACACAGTGGCTGCCACTACACAAGCATGGGAGCAACACTGTGAATTCACTGGTAAACTTGTGCTTCACACAATGGCTTCAGCATTTACTTTTTTCAATTCTAGTAGGACAGTGTATGGATTGTACAAACAGCAGGTTGTGTGCATTGGCTCCACTTGCTGCAAAGCAATGCATTAGGAATGACTTTGACTGGATCTTGAAAGCAATAGTCCCAAGAATCCTTTTTCTATTCTTTTATCTAGTCTCTAGCAATAGGAAGATACAGTGTTTTCTGTATACAAAATACATTGCATCAGCTGATAATAACTCATGTGCCAACAGTGCACTAGGTGTACATAATGTTGAGTCCCTGGCATGCCTCTTATGATCTATTTTATACCACACATATACATAGGAAGCTGCCCTATACCAAGTCAGATCATTGGTCCATTTGGTTCAGTATTGTCTACATCGACCGACAGCGGCTTTCCAGAGTTTCAGACAGTCTTTCCCAGCCCTACCTAGAGATGCCGGGACTTGAACCTGGCCCTTCCACGAGCAAATCAGATGCTCTACCTCGGAGCTACGGCTCCATTAATGTGATACCTTAATTAATGCAAACCTTAATCATTAAAAACAAAAACAGAACCTTTCAGAAAATATAAACACTTCCACATATTTTTCACGTAACGTTTTATCTAGTCTTTTTCTTGTGTTAAAGTAACATTTTTCTGAATACAGTGTGCTTGTTGTTGTTGTTGTTGCTATGTGCCTTCAAGTCGATTTTGACTTATGGTGACCCTATGAATCAGTGACCTCCAATAGCATCTGTCATGAACCGCCGTGTTCAGATCTTGTAAGTTCAGGTCTGTGGCTTCCTTTACGGAATTAATCCATATCTTGTTTCACCTTCCTCTTTTTCTACTCTTTTCCCCAGCATTATTGTCTTCTAGTGAATCATGTCTTCTCGTTATGTGTCCAAAGTAAGATAACCTCAGTTTCATCATTTTAGCTTCTAGTGATAGCTCTGGTTTAATTTGTTCTAACACCCAATTATTTGTCTTTTCTGGGGTGCATGGTATCCGCAAAGCTCTCCTCCAACACCACATTTCAAATGAGTTGATTTTTCTCTTACCTGTCTCTAGGATGCAGACCTTAATGTGGTAAGGGGGTTTGAGAGTGTTGAAGAAGCTGAGTGAAATGCCGTCAGAAGTCTAGACCAAGAGGTTAGAATCCTAGCAGGGTCACCCAAGGTGGAATGGTCAAAGTTGAGACACCAGACTAAGATGCATCTAGACTCAGAGGAAGGCAATGATAAACCATCTCTGAATACCTCTTATCATGGAAAGCCTATGAACAGAGCCCTTATAATGACTCCTTCCAAATTTAGTGAACAAATGGACTATTCTAGTGAGAACTACCTGAAATGCATGTGTAGTGATGAGGGAACAACATTAATATGGTGAAAATCAACTATTCTTTGGAGGTGTGTTCCACATGAGACAACTTAATTTCACAACTACAGCACAATTAGATACTGAACTGCTAATGTATGGCAACAAGGACAGACATGCTCATTATAGTAGTATGATGATGCATTGTAAGAATATAAAATAGATGCAGCTATAGTTTAATAGTTTAGAAAGAGGTAAGACTATGGACGTTTCACAGATGTGTTCTAATAACAGTAAGAAAACAGGTAGCAAATCCATTTCCAGAGAGGTAACTGTGTTAATCCCTTGCAGAAAAAACAGCAAAGAGTCTCACGGTTTTTTGAAGACTAACACATTTATTATAGCATGAGCTTTTGTGGACTTTGGTCATAATAAATTTATTATGAACACAACAACTAGACAAGTTGTCATTTCCTAACCTTTACTGGATCTCATTTTTTAAAAGGAGCAATACTTAAGAGATGGGTGCTGAAGACAGAAAAGAGGTATTTGGAATCTGCCCCCGAAGCATACCACTGTATAATTTCATAATAGGGCTGGGATTGCTCTAGTAAGAACCCAGACCTCACTAGTATAGTATGTGTCCCCTTTACTGTCTTCCTTCAACTCCATTTTCTTCTGCTTCTGGTCTTCAGCTACTTTTCATTTAATGAAATAACAAAGATAGCCTCAAAGGCATACCATCAAAATACAGATACTGCAGTTTTCTAGTGTACTGAGACTTTAGCTAATTTCATCTGAAAAAGCTAATTTGCAATGCCTTTGAAAGTTGCAATTCATTGTTCACTGTCTCTTAAGGATAGCCTGCTTGGTCAGAATATGATCACATTTTCCTGTGATTTGACACATTTCTGGAAATGAGCTCAGATGATATATTTCAAAAAAGAAAACACAAAGAAGCCACGAAGTAGGAGAAAACAAGGGGAATGTGAAAATAACCCATAAAAAGAAGAATGAGGCTGCAACAGAAATGTGCACCTATGGTGACACTAGGTGGCATAAGGGAAACAATGGGCTAGCGAACTTGCAGGGAAAAGTTGGATAAAGCTTCATAACCCTTTTCCGGTCTACAAACTCTCCTCTGAAAATTCCTCCTGCCATTTTCAATTGATTTTTTTCTCTCCAGCTGGCTTCAAAACCCGAAGAGTGGCTGAGGGGAAAACACGCTGGTGTGGGGGGACAGGTGTGAGGAGAGGTATGGAATCTGTGGCAAGGTGGTTCAGTGGTTAAGGTGATGGACTGCTAATCCATGGTGCTCTGCACATGTGGGTTCGAATCCCATCCTTGTCAGACGTTTTGAGAGCCAGTGTGGCAAAGTGGTTAGAGCATTAGACTATGATCTGGGAGACCATGGTTGAAAGCCCCACTTGGCCATGAAGCTCACTAGGTGACCTTGGGCCAGTTACTGCCTCTCAGCCTAACCTACCTCACAAGGCTGTTGTAAGGATAAAATGGAAAAGGGAAGAAGCATGTACACTGCCTTGTGCTCCTTGGAGGAAAGGAAGGATATAAATGCAATAATAAAAACTATAATGAAACAAAATTTTCAGGGAAGAATCGGCAGGCAAAGGAGGACTTGTGCACCCTTCCTTCCTACTAGCCAACCTTCCTACAGCCTATTCTCTCATGTAAGTGTCCCCCCTCCAAATTCCCATGCTGTTGGAACAGATTTTTGAACATTCAACAAGATAAGAGTCTCATTCAGCTGTTACTTGTGAGTAAATCCCATTAAACCCAATAGACTAGGAGGTGGAGGACCTTTGGCCCTCATATGTTGCAGAACTACAACTCCCATCATCATTTAGCAACATGTGGAGGGCCAATGTTTCCCCACACCTGGGCTAGAGTGTACAAGATTGATATATTTTATAAAGCAAACATCTAAAACAGAGGTGTTGGTTGGTAAGAAAAATGATAAAGAATAATGCAAGGGTTCCCAGCATGGTGCCCTCCAGATGTAGTTGGGACTACTCCATCTCCCATCATCCCTGCCAACTGGCCATTATGGCTAGGGCTGATAAGAACTAGCGATGGGCTCCATTTCTGCAATAATTGGATTTACCATTGGATTAATTATTATTTCTGATATTTTCTGTTGGAGAGAATTTTGAAGTAGCAACTCTCTGCGCCTGGTTTCTGATTCATTCTTCTTGTTTTCTGATTTGTTTTTTAAAATTCACTTAGTATTGACTTGAAGGCAGTACATTTACATTTTGAAATCATTGACAGTGTGGGTGATACTTTTACTGATCTACTTTCTATGTGAACTCTTCAAATGCGTATTCCCTTTCACTGATGTCAATGATTGTAACTGACAGACAGAAAGTAGCAGGGGGAAGGAGGTGTTGATTGTAAGCAGCAGGGGGGAAGATTATCTGCCTTAATCAGCTCTGCAATGTACTTGAAAAGGAATGTAAACAGGCAATAATTATAGAGTTCAGAATAAAGATCGATACCAGTGGAGACTTGTGAATAAATAGTGATTATAATATTGACAATTCTGTGCAAAGCCAAAAAACCAAAACCAACAAATAGATCAGAAAAATGAAAAGATATTGGAGGAAAAAGGAAACAGATTGTTAATGATCAGCAGGGGCCACACTTAAAAATGGAACGTAAAAAGGAGAGGATTCCATCCCTAATAACAAAAGAAGAGTTTGCTGGATCAGGCCAGTGGCCCATCTTATCCAGCATCATGTTCTCACAGTGGCCACCCAGATGCCCATGGGAAGCCCACATGCAAGGCCTGAGTGCAACAGCCCTCTCCTTTCCTGCAGTTTCCAGCAACTGGTATTCAGAAGCATATTGATGGGAACTGGAGTCCAACAACATCTGGAGGACATCACATTGGCTACCCCTGGAATAATAGATACATTACATGGGGGTGAGGGATGCAAAGAGTTTTGTAATGGGAAAACACCTCCTCAGTATAGCTGGAAACTCTAGATACTGGTCCAGAGTAAGAAATAATAATGGGAATGATGGCAAAAAAGAACTGCCTTGATGCATGATACAGAATGAGGATGCTCAGAGCTAAAGAAAAGGTCTGCATCAAAAGATATGCATTTTTAGAGGAGAAGCTTTTGGCCAGCTGATGAGAAGAACAGTTACACTATTCTTGTTCCTGTCATCTCATGCCTACAATTAGAGCATAAATTACACAACTAAGATTCAGAGATTATCTCAGAATAGATATTCTGTGATAACAACCTATGTTCCTTCCTCCCCACTCCAAATGAATTCCTGGGTGTTTTTACCACACACTCTTACTTGCTAACTTGAATTACTCACAAGTTGCTGTGCTTGTCTAGGAATCAAAACTTCAACCACCTGCGCCAACAATCCTGCACCATTTTACATTTTCATGTATGCCAGGTCTCAGGATGAAAGAAAGATTTCATCACAAAAATCAGCTTAATCACCCATCATTCACATCTAACACACTCTTGACTATGTACTCTTATAAAGGACTTTTAAATGAATCCTTCTGCATTATAGTTTGGCCTGTTCAGCGTGAATATCAAAAAACATCTGGTTATTTTTCAGAGAAATAGAAGATCTGGTTAAAATAAAATTTCAAAAAATACAGAATTGTCTTCCTCATTTTGTTATTACTGTGGGTTATTATTATTAACACAATAAAATATACAACAAATGTATGATAAAATACAACAGAACAATCACCAATCAAGTAACAAAAATGTAAGGCAGCAAAATCCCATCACAGGGGCAAGAATAAAAAAGAGTATTCCCAAGCAAAAGGATTAAGAAGTGCTCCTTAGCAGCTTTCTAACCTTGAGTTAGTTGATTTTCACAAATGCATCTGGAGAACAGAGCACTGCTCATTGGAAAGGCACTAGGAAAGTTGGGTTGTAGATAAAACTAGGAAGTCAGCACTCCTAAATGCTTTGACTGACTTTGAAACAGAGAAAGTCATTGAAGACTTACAGAAAAAACATGAATTTGAACAGGTGACAGACATACCCTCTTCCTAGGGGACTCTTCCTATGGCTTCTATTCCATACCGAAGTATGAAACCAGAAGAAAGATACTCATAAAACAGCTAACCTTCAACAAAGCACACAGATCCCAATGAATGGTTGAGGTACTATTGAATAACCCTGACAGCACAAAACAAACCACAAAGCTTCCTAGCGTTGCCTCTTTACCCAGCCACCCTGACCCAGTCTTCAAAAAATACTGCAGTCTGCACAAATAGGATATGCTTTATTGAACAGAAGAATTCTGAAACACTTGCTTAACCTGATGAGTTGCAGCACGTCAAGGACACAGCTGCTTCCCCCCCCCCCCCAGTGCTTTAAGAATTCCTACAAAATGTGAGAAGAGTCAAAACATTGATTTGGGGATATTTCGAAGTGTACAATACACCAGTTGCTATTTTGTAACACAACATTTTGACTCAAAATAGTTAGCTGGATCAGACTTAACACTAAACCACAGTGTAGCGTTCTGTGAATGAGTCACAGCAGGCCTGAGGTTTCTGTGTTCCCTTCTCCTTCAGTGTAGCCATAAGGACTTTGGAAGTTTTCACTTCTGTTTTAGATATCGCAGCTTGCTATGTCACCTTAACTTGGAGAAACTGTGCTTAATCGTAACTATGGTTAGAAGAAAAACCAACTTCGACCACAGTTTATAAAGCTGACTTGTTTCTAGCAATTATACTTAAAAGTAACCACAGTTTAGGGTTTCAATGACATGTTACTATTGTAATGTAACTGCAATTTAGCATGTCATTTGATCTCATAAATCCTTATGCAGCTCAGGACCCCAATACCTCAATGTCTGCCTCTCCCCCACATGAACCGACATGGACCCTGCTATTGTCATCCCACGGGCATCTGGTTGACCACTGTGAGAACAGGCTGCTGGACTAGATGGGCCACTAGCCTAATCCAGCAGGCTCTTATGTTCTTATGAGGTCCTTCGTGAGCCCCCTCCATGAGCAGTTCAGAGGGTAGCAACACAAGAATGGGCCCTTTCAGTGGTGGTCCCCTGCTTGTGGAATGCTCTCCCTAAGGAGGCAAGCCTGGCGCCAGGCAAAGACCTTCCTCTTTATCCAGTCTTTTGGCCCTTAATTTGAAGGGTTTGAATCCTCTTTTAGTAGGGCAGGATCTGTAAGGTCTGTCTTTTATCTGTATACATGTGTTTTTATGCTTTTGTGGTTGTTTTAACTGGTTTCAATGTAAGATGCTTTGGGTTATTTTTGTGAAGAAAGTGACTAACAAATAAAACAAATAGTAATACTCATATAATAGCCCTAAACTGTGGATTACTCTTAACCCACAGTTTAGGGTTTGAAAAACATGCTAACCTGTTCTTAATCCAAAACTGAAGCAAATATCACTGATCTCCTCCTTGTAGCCATGCCAGAGGAGAGGGAAGGAGACATCTCATTAGGTTTGCTGAGGCTCATTCTCATAATGCTAAACCAGGGATGGAGAACCTATCACGGTTCAGATGTTGTTGGGCTCCAACTCCCACCAGTCCCATCCAGCATAGTCAATAATCAGGGTTGATGGAATCTGTAGTCCATCTGGAGGATTACAGGTTCCCCACCCCTATGGTAACCCATCAGAACACAGCAAATGTATTTAAAATGCCCAAATTGGCAAAGACTTTCAGAGATTTGTCAAGCTTTAAGGTTTATTACTACAATTTTATCAGACAACAAAATTAGTTATTGATGAGACTTTCCATTTAAATGAAGATTTTCCATACAAGTCAGACAACTTATGTTCAAGAATGCGATAAACTCTGCTTTAGAACAGATTTTAATGTTTCCGATAACAATGAGAAAACATTGACAAGTTTGTTACATTATTAGTTTGATATCTTGTAATGCAGATATTCATTCTACCACATCATATTTACGATATCTTGAATTATAGAGGAGAAATCAAGCAATGCACCTTTCCAATTTAGAAGATACTTCATTTTCTCATTCATGTGGGAGACTATTGCCAAAAAAAAAGAAGTTGCTGATATATGTGGGCAGAGAGATTCTGAACAGAACTACTGGAATCAGGTGTAGCCTTGTGTCTATACAGGCATAAAGTGGGATTCTAGATGCAACTGCAGTGCTAAATACTAACATTAAAGCTAATAAATGCAAAGTCATGGAGACATGGAAGATTAGGAGACAATGAGATGCTAGGGCTCATCACCATTCATGAGAACAGAATGGAAATGAATACCACTTGAAAAAAGAACAAGAAAATAGAAAGTCAGGAGGATTATCAATGCTAAGATAAGCGAATTTGTTTGGACACTGATTTCATCAGTTATCTAGGAAAGTGAATTTATCTATCAGTCTCTGAATAAGAGATGAACATTATACCTAGATGGAACACAAACCTCAGACATTTCCATTTATCCAACACTGGCTGTTCATAATACCGCAAGGTGCTTAGGCAGTACAGATTCATACAGTATAACTATTTAATGACATTTCATTCTGTTGTTTCAATATTAAGATTCATTATAATTCACTTTCCTGACCCCAGCAGCTGAGAAATTGTTAACAGCACTATTTAGAAGATCAATGCCAGCTAGTATTTAATCTCTTACCTGATTAAAGGTGTATAAATGTATTTATTTTATATATTATGCTCTGTAGCATAAATGTATTTATTTTATATATTTATAGGTTGCCGTATAACAAAAAAGCAGCTTACAATGACGGAGGGGTACTAGTGCGGTGGCTTCCAGATGTTGTTGGGCTACAACAATCATCATCGTGGACCATTGGCCATGTAGGCGATGGCTGATGAGATTTGCAGTTCAACAGTATCTGGAGAGCACCAGGTGTTGCGGGGCTCTGTTCTGGGCCCAGTAAACCAGCTTTTATCAATGACTTAGATGAAGTGGGGGAGGCAATCCTTAGGAAATGCAGATGACACAAAGTGGGAGGGATAGCAAACACCTCAGAAGATGGGAATACAATTCAAAATTACGTTAATTACATAGAAAAGTGGGCTGACACTAACAAAATGAATTTCCACAGTCACCATGGCACCGTTAAACACCTACTTGGCACCTGCTAATTTAAAAAATTGAGGCTTATGTTTGTTTGGAGATATTCCCCTTTCTGGAGTGGGGATAGCTTGTTTTTTTGGTCTGTGCTTTATTTGTTTGGGGTGAATGTAGGTGCTTTGTCTTTTTTGGGGGCGTGGAGGGGTTCTGAGCACTGCCAGTTTTTCTTCTGAAAAATGGGTATGTTGTGGTACTCACAACTGTTTCTTATACTTCCATAGGTAAGTGTTTCAAGTCCCAATAAGGCTGGGGACCCCTGTCTTAAAGCAACTTACAGAGAGAAAAGTCCAATATGCAACACAAAATTATTAAAAACAATACAAGCAACAGGGTGGCCAGACCTTAGCCCACCTTTCTCTCTTTTGTTTTGAAACCAAGGCAGTGAACAAATCTCTAGTCCTTTACCTCAGGCAGCAAAATGTCTTGGGCCAGCCTTGCTGGGCCCAGATTGTTTAAGGCTTTAAATGCATAACCAGCACTTTGGGCTCAGACACAAATTGGAAGTCAGTGAAGATAATACTGTAGAAATATTTCCCATTTTTTTGCTGCAGTCTAAACTCTGGCAGTTGTGTTCTTGACCACTTGAAGTTTCCGATCATCATCACCACCACCACCATTATTATTATGATTTATATCCCACCTTTCCTCCCCAAAGAAGCTCAGGATGGCAAACAACAAATGATAAAAAATCTTAAAAACAATTCCAGTACAGATGCAGACTGGGATAAATGTCTCTACCTAAAAGGCTTGTTGCAAGAGGAAGATCTTCCGTAGGCCCTGAAAAGACGGTGCTTGTCTAATATTTAAGGAGAGAATATTCCAAAGGGTAGGTGCCACAACACCAGAGGAATTTACATCTCCTTGATGAATAAAATATTTTTGCTTGGTACCTAAAGGATAAGAGCCTTTGAGGGGCAACTGCTCCACTGGATGGCAGTTTCAAACAGGATTGAATTCTTGTAGATGAGTGACATCTCTGTGCTCTATTTTACTGAAGACTGGGAAGGTGTGAAACAGAGATGGGAAACCTGTGGCCCTCCAGACAATGTTGGACTTCATCTCCCATCAGCCCCAACCAGTATGGCTAAATGATAAGGAATGATGTGACTTGTAGTCTGCCAAATGTCAGATTTAGGCACTGGAATTTAGCACTGGGAAAATTATGATTTATTTGTTAAATTTATACCCTGCCATTCTTCCAGGAGCTCAGATTCTTGACCTTATGACTTTTGACCTAAACACATTCAAATGGTGGTGTGTATGTGTGTGAAGCAAGATTCCAGTTTTTATTTTTACAAAATGTCTACAGTCACCATGAAATTATTTTATGAGTCAGATGTCCCCATCTAGGCAGTAATTAGTAGGTTTGAGAGAGATGTAATTCATGTGACCACAGCCTTTATATTTGAATAGAAACAAGAAAATCAAGAAAAAGAAATTATATCGCAGACTGAAATCCTAAGCATACTTAGAAGTAAATCTCAGTTAAATGAGAGTCAAAGATGAAACAGATGAATAGAAGCTCTGCTTGATACATTTGATGCAGGGATGTATCGTTGGGAGGGCTAGTTCTGCTTGCCAGTCCCTGGATGCTGCTGTAGTTAGAACAGAATAAGCCACTCCCCATGCTGTTGGGTCTATATAGTAGGGATGGGCTACGCTGCCTAGTTCCGATCTACTTGTATTCTGATAGTCTATCATTTGATCCCAATCCGCCCTTCTTTGTTCCTACTTGCTTTGGCACTTGCTGATTCGATCTGCTGTGTTTGTGGTTTTGTGGGGGGGGGGAAGTGTAATTTTTACATTATGCCTATGTAAATGATCTACATATATTTTTTCCTATTTATCACATCTATACACTGTTACAAATGCATCAACTTAGAGGAAATTACAAAGATAATTACGTAAAATCGGGGCGTAAAAAATCCATGCTAATTACAGCCATGGCCTGCTGCAAAAAATCTATGCTGATTATAGCCATAGCCCACCGCAAGAAATCAGTGTCAGTCCGAAAAGATAGCTTTCTGTCAGAATCTGGTACTAAGTCCGATTTAGCGGATATTCTCCCCCATCCCTACTATAGAGGTCTGGGATTGATAGTTTGATCCCAATCATGTTTGCTCAGAAGAAAACAAATAGCATGAAGTATTGGTTCCCCTCTATTCGGCACTGGTTAGGCCTCATCTTGAGTACTGCACCCAGTTTCTGGACACCACACTTCGAGAAGGATGCAGACAAACTGGAACGGGTTCAGAGGAGGGCAACAAGGATGATTAGGGGACTGGAAACAAAGCCCTATGAGAAGAGACTGAAAGATCTGGGTATGTTTAGCCTGGAGAAGAGAAGACTGAGGGGAGATACGATAGCACTCTTCAAGTACATTGAAAGGTTGCCACACAGAGGAGGGCTGGGATCTCTTCTCGATCGTCCCTGAGTGCAGGACACGGAATAATGGGCTCAAGTTGCAGGAAGCCAGATTTTGACTGAACATCAGGAAAAACTTCCTAACTGTTCGAGCCATACGACAATGGAACCAATTACCCAGAGAGGTAGTGGGCTATCCGACATTGGAGGCAGCTGGACAGCCATCTGTTGGGAATGCTTTGATTTGGATTCCTGCATTGAGCAGGGGGTTGGACTTGATGGCCTTATAGGTCCTCTTACAGCTGAATGTAAGTTAGCAAAAGGTCCTTGAGGGTGGAAGGCATCTTCCACACACACACCCTGCCCAAACAGGGAGGGAGAGAGGGAGAAAGGAGGAGAGGGAGAGGGGGGAGAGGGAGAGACCTGCCCGCATCCACAAATATGCTGTACTTTGCAACGGAGACTATTATCAGTAGACTACTATTGGCCCACATCATTTTATGAGCACAAACTCTTGGGTCAGCTGCAACCCTAGCACAGTGAAATGACACCAAATGTGTTCCTGCATTGGAGGACAAATAGGTTTGTGCCCACTAGCAACACTTCCCCACTCCCTGCACGTTTTATTTACATGAGGAAGGGCCCTAAATAGACACCAGTTACAAAGTTCCTCCATGTGAGTGGGGTGGAGAAATCTACAGCAGGCTGAGGGCATGGCATGAGGTCAGTTATTCTACATGCTACAAGAAAGAGATTCAACACAGGGATGCCATTTTCCGCAACATTCAGAGGCAGTCCAGTAACTCACACCCCAGTATGTACTTGCCTCAGAGCAAGGCATATGCCAACAAGGAAGGACTTGTCTCCATTATAGGCTGAGCGACTCCCAGCTGTTCAGTCTCACTCCCTTACCCCAGTGGATTTTGGTGGGAGCTGCTGCCTTGTTTGAAAGCAGGGACCAATGAAGGATGAGGGCAGGAAATGTTGCCTGAGTAATCCTAACTCCATACGGCAACCAAGGAATTTCAGTTCCCGTACTAGACCTGGGTGCAATTTTATTTTGAGAATATTTTATAAGCTACTCTGGGAGCTGTTAAATTGGACTGAAGTATTCTAGATAAATAAATTTAAAATGCCACATCCTACTTTGTTCTATCTCATTAGTAGAAAGTGCATTTATTTTTAAATTCTCACAAATGTTTTATAAGACACCTGCATTATGACAAACCCCACATTAGCACTGTCAAACCAGTAGTTTTAGTAAGTGTTGCAGAGGATTTCAGGGCTTTAAAAGTATCTTCATCCAAGGCCTAAGAAAAATGTGACAGCATCCTTGATGGAAGAAAATAAGGGCGACTAAAAGATGGAATCTCACATCTTTAATCTGACATCTCTCCCTTTTTCTTCAGAAAAACGACAAAAAACAAAGAGAAAAAATAACTGTGCATATTGTATCTCCAGCACCAACAGTCATGAATGATACTGCAAAGCTTGATTATTTTCCAGAAATCTAATGTCATCGTTCACATTGTCAGCTACCAAAGAGTCATGCAAGAATCAACCAGCTAACGACCAGCATTATGCAGCAGCTGGATGCAAAATACACGCCTGTGCATCTTTTAAACTGAAAATGAATCCCGTCAATTGTTTCTCCCTCTCTCACAGCTATGAAAATAATGTTATTCTTCCAACTGTTTGGCTTAGAAAAGCTTTTCCTCCTAGCTAGCATAATTCTAACCAGTGCTAGTCAAGATGTGTAGCTATGATACTGCAGTCTACAAGAGCAATTACTGTCTCAAAGATTGTACATCTAAATAGATACAATCTCATATCTATCATATCTACGTTTTCATAAATATAGTTACAAATTTTCATTTATAATCTTATTGAAAATCACTTATGTGTATTTAACTTTGGCTTCATTGTGCCCTAGCTGTTCTTTGGAACATAAGAAGTTGCCTATCTAGTGCAGTATTATCTACTTTGATTGGTGGTGGCTCTCCAGAGTTTCAGGCAAAGGTTGAGGCTAATTTGACACTGGTTAGACCTCATCATAAAAGGCTAATTCAGCACTGGTTACGCTTCATCTTCAGTATTGCATCCAGTTCTGGACACTACACTTTATGAAGGATGCAGAGAAACTGGAACAGGTTCAGAGGAGGAAAACAAGGATGACCAGGGGACTGGAAACAAAGCCCTATGAGTAGAGACTGAAGGAACTGGACATGTTTAGCCTGGAGAAGAGAAGACTGAAGGACTTGAAGTACTTGAAAGGTTGCCACATAGAGGAGGGCCAGGATTTCTTCTTGATCATCCCAGAGTACAAGATATGGAATAATGGGCTCAAGTTACAGGAAGCCAGATTTTAAATGAACATCAGGAAAAACTTCCTAACTGTTAGAATGTAAGACAATGGAACCAATTACCTACGGAGGTGGTGGGCTCTCCAATACTGGAGGCATTCAAGAGGCAGTTGGACAGCCACCGGTCGGGTATGCTTTAATTTGGATTCCTGCATTGAGCAGGGGGTTGGCTTTACAGGCCCCTTCATACTGTAAGATTCTGTGATTCTTTCTCCTCACCTGTTACCTGATAACTAGAGATGTCAGGGATTGATCCAGGAACCTTCTGCATGCAAAGCATGTACTCTGCTACATGCACCTCTGGCCCTTCCCATTGGCTTACAGCAGGGCTGGGGAGTCCATGGCCCTTCAGATGTTGCTGGATTATCTATCTATTTATTTATTATTTGATTTATATCCCACCCTTCCTCCCAGCAGGAGCCCAGGGTGGCAAACAAAAGCACTAAAAACTTTAAAACATCATAAAAACAAGCTTTAAAATACATTAAACAAAACATCTTTAAAAAGTTTCTTAAAAAAGCTTTCAAAACATCTTCTAAGATTAAAAACATTTTTAAAAGGTTTAAAAACATATTAAAAAGCAATTCCAACACAGACGCAGACTGGAATAGGTCTCAACTTAAAAGGCTTGTTAAAAGAGGAAGATCTTCAATAAGCGCCGAAAAGATAACAGAGATGGCGCCTGCCTAACATTTAAGGGGAGGGAATTCCACAAGGTAGGTGCCACCACACTAAAGGTCTGTTTCCTATGTTGTGCAGAATGGACTTAGTGATAAGATGGTATCTGCAGGAGGCCCTCACCTGCAGAGCGCAGTGATCGGCTGGGTATATAAGGGATAAGACGGTGTTTCAGGTATCCTGGTCCCAAGCTGTATAGGGCTTTGTACACCAAAACGTGAACCTTGAATTTGGCCCAGTAGCAAATGGGCAGCCAGTGCAATTCATTCAGCGGCAGGGTGAATACCCTGCCCTAGTGAGCAGTCTCGCCACTGCATTTTGCACCAGCTGCAACTTCTAGACCAATCTCAAGGGCAGCCCCACACACAGTGCATCACAGTAATCCAGCCTGGAGGTTACCAGTGCGTGGACAACAGTGGTCAGGCTATCCCGGTCCAGAAATGGCCGCAGCTGTCTTATAGAGAGGCTGGGAGGATGGTTACCAGAACCAGGGCCTTCTCAGTGGTGGCCCCTGAATTGTGGAATAGTCTTCCCGTTGAGGTGCGCTTGGCGCCGACATTGCTATCTTTTCGGCGCCAAGTTAAAACCTTTCTCTTTGCTCAGGCATTTTAGTTTAATATGTTCAATTTGGTTTTAGATTCGTAGATTTTTATATGTTTTTGTACCGATTTATGTGATTTTATTGTATATACTTTCTGTTGTACACTGCCCAGAGAGCTATGCTAGTGGGGCGGTATAAAAATTTAACAAATAATAATAATAAATAATAATCAGCCAAAGCTGGTAAAAGGCACTCCTAGCCACGGAGGTCACCTGGGCCTCTAGCTACAAAGATGGATCCAGGAGCATCCCCAGACTACGAACCTGCTCTTTCAGAGGGAGTACGACCCCATCCAAAGCAGGCAACGGACCAATTATCTAAACTCGGGGACCACCAACCCACAGTGCCACTGTCTTGCTAGGATTCAGACTCAGTTTACTGGCCCTCATCCAGCCCACCACCGAGTTCAGGCAGCAGTCCAGGACTTGCACGGCCTCTCCTGATTCAGATGTTACGGAGAAATAGAGCTGGGTATTGTCAGCATAGTGCTGACACCTCACCCCAAATCTTCTGATGACCGCTCCCAAGGGCTTCATATAGATGTTAAACAGCATGGGGGACAAGACGGTACCCTGCGGCACCTCAAAGCACAACTGCCAGTGCCTTCAGTACCCATCTCACCAAGTCGGCCCAGAAGGATACCATGGTAAATGGTATCAAAAGCCGCTGAGAGATCAAGTAAGAATAACAGGGTCACACTCCCCCTGTCCTTCTCCCAATAAAGGTCATCCATCAGGGTGACCAAGGCCGATTCAGTGCCATAACCAGGCTTGAACCCAGGCTGAAACAGGTCATGATAATCTGTTTCATCCAACAGTACTTGCAATTGCTGTGCCACAACCCTCTTAATCACCTTCCCTAAGAAGAGTGTATTTGAGACTGGTCAGTAGTTGTCACAAATCAATGGTTCCAGGGTGGGCTTTTTCAGGAGCAGCCAGATCACCGCTTCTTTCAAGGCAGCTGGAACCACGCCCTCCCACAATGATGCATTGACTACACCCTGGATCTACTCAGTCAAACCCCCTCAGCAAGCTTTAATAAGCCAAGATGGGCAAGGGTCGACAGGACACATTGCTGGCCGCATCAACGCAAGCACCTTGTCTACGTCATCAGGTCACATAAACTGAAACTGTTCCCAAGAAGTTGGAGCAGAAATTGCACTGGACACCTCATTGGGGACTACAGTAGATGTGGATGGGGCATCACGACTGCTATGGAGGCAAGCAACTTTACCCTGTAAGTGCCTTGCAAACAATTCAGGGTGGACCTCCAAAGGTCTAAGACTCCATTTCCTGGAGCTGATGTCAACAGACCCCTGACAATATGGAAAAGCTCCACCAGACGGCTACTTGAGGATGCGATGGAGGCAGAGAAGTCAGCCTTCTTTGTAGCCCTGATTGCCACACAGTAGGCATGGTTATGGTGCTTTACTTGTGCCCGACCAGCCTCACAGCACATCTTTCGCCACTTGCACTCTAGCCGTCGTCCATCCTGTTTCATTGCCCTTAGCTCACTGGTGTACCAAGGTGCAAACTAGGCTCCACAATGCCAGAGAGGGCACTCAGGGGCCACTGTGTCAAGAGCCTGACGCACCTCGCTGTTCCACAGCGTGACAAGGGCTTCAACAGGGTCACCTGCTCTATCTACTGGGAACTCCCCCAGGGCATTCAGGAATCCAATGGATTCCATTAGTCTCTGGGGGCGGACCATCTTAATATGTCCACCACCCCTGCAGGGAAGGATCAGAGCCATAAGTCTGAACTTCACCAGGAAGTGATCTGATCATGACAATGGGGTGACATCCACCCCCCTATCTCCAGACCACCCCTTCCTCCATCTGGAGCAAAAACCAAGTTGAGGGTCTCACTGCCCTACGCGTCGGGCCAGTGACAACTTGAGACAGCCCCACGGTCGTCATGGAGGCCATGAAGTCCCGAGACGGAACACTAGAGGCAGCCTCAGCATGGACATTGAAATCATCCAGGACTATTGTTCTGGGCTCCTCCAACACCACAGCCGATGTTGTGGTGTAAATTTGTATATTTGTTAAGCAGAGAATAACAGCGGTCTGAAATGCGTGTGTGCCAGTATGTTCGTTTACCTAAGAAAGCAGGCTTTTACCCTGCCTTGAGATCACTGAGACTTAAGACTTAGTAAAATAAGAAAAGCTACTTTATTTATAGAAATACATTGTAGATAGAAAGGCATACCTAGTTCTAACTAACTAACTAAGTTGGAGGCGCAATGCCCAGGCTTGGGAGTTGTCCCCATGGCTAGGAGAGAGCAGAGACAAAGGTGTCTCCTCTCTCTCAGACAGTTGGAGAAGAGAAGAGAGGAAAGGGTGGAAGGAGGAGGGGCAGGTAAGCTTCCCTGAAGACGTATCAGTCTAACAGCCGGAAGGAAGTCAGTCAGAGCATCACAGGTAAAGGTAATCAAGCCTATCCATCTGGAGGAACCTAACTCTATCTCCCTTCTGGAACATAAACAAAAGAACAAAACAGGAGTCGCTCTTGCCCCACTTCCAACAGCCGAGACGGCCTCTGCCAGCTCAGTCAGAGAAGCTGCTGGGCAGCAGGATGGATGGTACACCAGCAGCAACTGTAGTTTACTGTCTCCTCGGCCCGACACCAGGTGCAGGCCCTCACAGCCAGCTCCAAGACAGAGTGATTTCTTGGTGACAGAGATGGAAGTTTTGTAGACCACAGCAACTCCTCCCCCTGTCCCAATTGGATTACAGTTCCAATCATCCGCAGACTATAGATCATGCTGGCCGGGTCTGATCAGAAATGGAGTCCAACAACATCTGAAGTGCAACATACTCCCCATCCCTGGAGTAACATCATATTGCAGCTTTTACGCCCCTCATTGCACCTTCCCTCACCTTCTGCCCTAACCTGTGTGCAGTTTCTGCTGGGCATGTGCATTCCTATGCCCTGATTGACCAAGACCCAAATTTGTATGGGGGCTGGCTTCTATACATATGTCCCTAACTAGAGAAGGAAACATGTGCAAGTCAAACAAAAGAAAGTACTTCTTTACACATAGTTAAACTATAGAATTTGCTTTCACTAGAGGTAGTGATGGCAACCAAATTGATCACACACCAAAACAAGATCTGCTGATAATCATGGGGGACTGGAATGCAAAAGGAGGGAACAGAGAAGAACTAGGAACTGTGGAGAAATGGGGCTTAGGAGATAGAAATGAAGCAGGAGAAAGACTTATGGAATTCTGTTAAGACAATAATTTGTTTCTTGCAAACATATTTTTTGAACAACCAAAAAGATGACTACACGTGGATATCACCAAATGGTCAATATAGAAATCAAATTGATTATATAATTGGTAGCAGAAGATGGAGAAGTTCCATACTTTCTGCGAGAACAAGACTGCTACAGATCATGAACTGGTAATATCGAGAATCAGAGTAAAGTTAAAGAAGACCAACAAAGCAATCATAATGCCAAAATACAATGTAAATAACATCCCAAAAGAATATAAGATCAAATAAGGAACAGATTTGAGGCTTCAAACTTAGTTGACAGAGAACAGGAAGAACTATGGAGTGAAGTCAGAGACGTTATCAGGGAGCAATGCAAAAAAAAACCAATACCTCTAGTTAAAAAGAGAGACAGAGACCTCAATGGATAACTAAATAAACTCTTAAAATGGTTAAAGAGAGAAGGAAAGCAAAAGCAAAAGGAGATAGAAACATGGTTAGAACCATATATGCAACTGTACACCAACTAGTATGTAGGGACAAAGAGAACTATTACAATAGTTATTGTACAGAAATAGAAGAGGACAACAAAAAGGGTAGAACAAGAGCCCTGTTCCAAAAGATTAGAGAAATGAAAGGGAAATTTAAACCAAGAGTAAGGATGTTGAATAATCAACAGGGGAACACACTGACTGACCGAGATGAAATAAAAGGAAGATGGAAGCAATACATTGAAGAACTCTATAAAAGAGATGCCAGGATGACAGATTCATTCATGAAGGAACCGTATGATGAAGAAACAGAAATTTTAAAATGTGAAGTGAAAGCTGCTCTTAAAATACTTCGAAGAAACAAATCACCAAGAACAGATGGCATACCAATAGAGTTGCTAGAAGCTAATGAGACTGAATATGTCCAAATTTTGACAAAAAATTGTCAGCAAATACGGAAAACTAAACAATGGCCCACAGACTGGAAGTGTTCCACATACTTCCCAATTCCAAAGAAAGGGGATCCCAGGGAATGTAGTAATTATTGAACTATTGCCTTACTTAATATCCCATGCAAGTAAAGTAATGCTCAAGATTCTACAACAAAGGCTCTTACCATATATGGAGGGAGAAGTGCTAGACGTCTAAACTGGATTTAGAAGGGGAAGAGTCACCAGAGATCATATTGTAAACATATGTTGGATAATGGAACAGACCAAGGAATTTCCAAAGAAAATCACCCTGTGCTTTATAGATTACAGCAAAGCCTTTGACTGTGTAGATCATGAAAAACTATGGAATGCTTGAAAAGAAATGGGGGTGCCACAGCATCTGATTGTCCTGATGCACAACCTATACTCTGGACAAGAGACTATGGTAAGGACAGAATATGGAGAAACCGATTGGTTTCCCATCGGAAAGGGTGTGAGACAGAGGTGTATTTTATCACCCTACTTTAATCTATACGCAGAACATATCATACAGAAAGCGGGATTGGACCAAGATGAAGGAGGTATGAAAACTGGAGGGAGAAATATCAATAATTTAAGATATGCAGACGATACCATACTCCTAGCAGAAACCAGTAATGATTTGAAAAGAATGCTGATGAAAGTTAAAGAGGAAAGCACAAAAGCAGGACTATAGCTGAACGTCAAGAAGACTAAAGTAATGGCAACAGAAGATTTATGTAGCTTTAAAGTTGACAAGGAGGACATTGAACTTGTCAAGGATTATCAATACTTTGGCACAGTTATTAACTCAAATGGAGACAATAGTCCAGAAATCAGAAGAAGGCTAGGACTGGGGAGGGCAGCTATGAGAGAACTAGAAAAGGTCCTCAAATGGAAAGATGTATCACAGAACACTAAAGTCAGGATCATTCAGACCATGATATTCTTGATCTCTATGTATGGATGTGAAAGTTGGACAGTGAAAAAAGCGGATAAGAGAAAAATCAACTCATTTGAAATGTGGTATTGGAGGAGAGCTTTGCGTATACCATGGACCGCGAAAAAGACAAATAACTGGGTGTTACAGCAAATCAAACCAAAACTATCACTAGAAGCTTAGATGATGAAACTGAGGTTATCATACTTTGGACACATAATGAAAAGACAGGATTCACTAGAAAATACAATAATGCTGGGAAAAACAGGAGTAGGTGTTTGATCTCCAATGTCAGAGGCAATATGCCTCTGAATGCTAGTTGCTAGGAATCACAAGGTGGGGGAGTCCTGCTTGTGGGCTTCCCATAGGCATTGATTGGCTATTGTGAGAACAGAATGCTGGACCAGATGAGCCTTTGGCCTGATCCAACAGGACCCTTCTTATGTTGAAACCGGTGTTGCATCTTTATTTCCTGAGGGTGAAAAGCCCTATCCAGGAGGAATACTGCACACACCAGGAGTCAAACAACAGCAACAACTATAATAAATTTATATCCTGCCCTTCCTTTCAGTAGGAGCCCAGGACAGCAAATTGTTGGCCAAATTATGTAAACTGCTTAGATGTTTTGATGATAAAGGGGTATATAAATGCAATTAAATAAGTAAATTAATACATCACTTAGCAGTGCAGAAGGAAGGGTGAGGAGTGGCTGTATCTTGCCTTCTCCACTCCTGTAAAGATGATTAATTTTGTTACTGACAGTCCTGAGTGGACATGTGTGTATGCTAATGGTGTTGCCAGCATTCAAGGCACTCACATAGCCAAATACTCCTCCTGGAACGCTCAAGACAAGGCACCATCTTGTCAACAGTCTGTGGATCATGCAAACCACTGTCTCCCCTTCTCCCTGCCCCTAACCAAAGAAACCTTTGAGAAGTTGAAGGGAAAGGCAGAGGTGGCAGGTGATCCCAGACAAGCATCCTTTCCAACTGGGACTAGAAGCCCAGTATCGAATCAAAAACTCTTGGAGCTTCTTCAAGTGAGTATATTCACTTGAAATAAATGGTGCTTAATTCTTCAGCACTTGGGTACATTACAGAAGCATTACTACTGTATATTTTAAGTCTTCACTTGCCCCCAAATGACAGGTTTGAAATGAAAGCACGTCTACTAATAAGGACAACGTCTGGTGGTTGTAACTCGTCCACATAGCAAGTTGCTGTGCTATTAATCAGCTAAAAACACACACTGAAAACAACTGGAAAGAACCCTTGGCTGACAGCAGAGGAATCAAAAGCTTTTTAAAAAAATTGTAATTATACCTACTTTTCTATATGTGGCTGACAGTGGTCTTCTACTCTCCCTGGAAATAGATCGGGACACATTTGTAGGTGAAATCATCTCCTTCTCACATCTTTCTACTTCTTTCTTGAGTTTCTCTCTTCGCTGCTGGTCTGAAACTTATATGGGGGGAAAATTAACCAAAGTTAAAAATAGTGGGATTTTTATGAAGACTCTCTCTCTCTCTTTTTGTAAATAAATTGCAGGGCTATTATGAGTTGTGATAGACTGAGAAAATAAAAATGTGTACATTGCCCAATTTAATTCTATCACATAAGTATTAGTATCACCCATCTAGCACTACTAAAACATAAATAGTTAAGTGCAACAGCTAATGGCTACAAACAGGTATTCCCGTCTGCATGGGAAGCCATATATGGCTAGTTCAACAGGTCTCAGATAAGCATTGAAATGCACACAGGAATTTTCATCGAGATGTTGATTTGCTTCAGCATTCTTGCTAGGTCAAGGTGGCTATTGTTAAAAAACAAACAAGCTGAATCATAACAATAATAATTATGAAATCACAGTTCTAACTGATTTAGAATCATTCTCATTCTGATTCTTTTTTTTTTAAGTGCTTCAATTGTGTTTACTGCATTATGTAAGGACACTTATCCCTGCTGGTAAATGTGAACCAGTACTGCATATTTTAAGCAGCTGAAGAATTTTTTTTTGCCAAATCAAAGAAAAATAATCAAAGGCCAACCAAATAGGATTTATTAGCCAAAACCTGGGACTAATGTGTAGTTAGGTAAATTGTTACAAACATCTGCATGTACACCTCAGAACCAGAGATCTGGATCTGGCGGAAGGGGTGGGGGCAACTTATCCCTTCCCTCTGGAATCCCTTGCACCCTCAGAAAATATGTCTGGGAACATTGGAGGGCCTGCCACAACAGCAGGGAGGGGGTGCTCCAGTGACCAAAAGGAGCATCAGCATATAAATCACCTCCTCTCCCCTTCTGCCAACAGGATCCCTCCACTGAATCAAACACTTTCTGTGGATAGAAGGAGTCATTCCATTGTGGACAGCTAAATTTGGACCCAACTCATAATAAATAAATTATCAAGTGCCGGCTCTGAGCAACTTTTTATCAATGCATGCTGATAGCTGCTTCCCCATCTCCTTTTTAGATGTTTTGTATGTATTTTACAATATTATTTGTTTTTATATGTTGCTTGTTAAGATGAATCAAATATAAGTTCGTCTCAGCTGTGGTGTTGGAGGAGCCCAGAACAATAGTGCTGGGTAACTTCAATGTCCATGCTGAGGCTGCTCTAGTGTTTTGGCTTGGGACTTCATGGCCTCCATGATGACCGTGGGGTTGTCTCAAGTTGTCACTGGCCCGACGCATAGGGCAGTGAGACCCTCGACTTGGTTTTTGCTCCAGATGGAGGAAGGGGTGGTCTGGAGATAGGGGGGTGGATGTCACCCCATTGTCATGATCAGATCACTTCCTGGTGAAGTTCAGACTTATGGCTCTGATCCTTCCCTGCAGGGGTGGTGGACATATTAAGATGGTCCGCCCCCAGAGACTAATGGAATCCACTGGATTCCTGAATGCCCTGGGGGAGTTCCCAGTAGATAGAGCAGGTGACCCTGTTGAAGCCCTTGTCACACTGTGGAACAGCGAGGCGCGTTGGGCTCTTGACATGGTTGCCCCCGAGCACCCTCTCTGGCATTGTGGAGCCCGGTCTGCACCTTGGTACACCAGTGAGCTAAGGGCAATGAAACAGGATGGATGACAGCTAGAGTATAAGTAGCAAAACATGTGCTGTGAGGCTGATCGGGCACAAGTAAAACATCATAACCGTGCCTACTGTGTGGTGGTGAGGGCGGTGAATAAGGCCGACTTCTCTGCCTCCATCGCATCCTCAAGTAGCTGTTCGGTGGAGCTTTTCCGTATTGTCAGGGGTCTGTTGACATCAACTCCAGGAAATGCAGTTTTAGACCCTTCGGAAGCCCACTGTGAATTGTTTGCAAGGCACTGACAGGGTAAAGTTGCTCGCCTCTGTAGCAGTCTTGATGCCCCATCCACATCTACTGTAGTCTCCAATGAGGAGTCCAGCGCAAAGTCTGCTGCAACTTCTTGGGAACGGTTTCAGTTGATGCAGCCTGATGACGTGGACAAGGTGCTTGCGATGATGCAGCCAGCAGTGTGTCATCTTGACCCTTGTCCTTCTTGGCTTTCTAAAGCTTGCTGAGGGGGTTTGATTGAGTGGATCCAGGGTGTGGTCAACGCATCACTGCGGGAGAGAGTGGTTCCGGGCGCCTTGAAGGAGGTGGTGATCAAGGTTCTAGTTTTAGTGTACAAAGCCCTATACAGCTCGGGACCAGGATACCTGAAAGACCGTCTTACCCCTTATATACCCAGCCGATCACTGTGTTCTGCAGGCGAGGGCCTCCTGCAGATACCATCTTATCAGGAGGTTCGTTCTGTACAATATAGGAAACGGACCTTTAGTGTGGCAGCACCTACCCTGTGGAATTCCCTCCCCTTAAATATTATGCAGGCTATCTTTTCGGCGTCTTTTGAAGACTTTCCTCTTCCAACAAGCCTTTTAAGTTGAGACCTATCCCAGTATGCGTCGGTGTTCGAATTGCTTTTAGTATGTCTTTTAATATCTTTAACCCTTTTTTAAAAAGATGTTTTTAAAATGTTTTTTTTAAAAATGTTTTTAACGTCGTTTGGTTTTAATGTATTTTAAGGTCTTTTTATGATGTTTTAAAGTGTGTTTAGTGTTTCTGTTTGGCGCCCTGGGCTCCTGCTGGAGGGAAGGGCAGGGTATAAATAAAAAAATAAAAAAATAAAAAAAGTTTGTTTAAGATTATGAAAAATATAATAAATAAATTTTAATATAGATTAAACCTGGCATGTTAATCCAAGACAATGTCCAATCTTTTATATATTATTTTCACTCATATAATTTGTTTAAAATGTAATAGTAACCAAGGACACATAGTATACAACACTCTTTAAATCATAATTGATTTTTTGTATAGAATTCATGACATTATGAAATTATATTTTTTTATGTTTACACATATAGATGAAACATTTTAATTTCTTTTGTAATGATCTATGCAATGTTTGTTTTTTAAAAAACTAGAATGTCAGCATTTATGATTTTAAGCTTTTTAAAAACAACTTCCAATATGCTAGAATCTGTAAAACAGAAAATTGATTAATAGCCACAGTCAAGACTGGTTAAGAGAAATATGGGATAATGCACTGCCAATTGAGCTAACTTTTTCCTAGAAGGTATTCAAGAAAATCAGATTTGTTGAAGTGTTCTTTGTTAATTTTTGTAATAACAAATTTCAAGACATAATCAAGCCTTATATTTTTCTATGATGTAATATTAATTTCTTCATTACAGTTATTGTATTAATTTGTGGTTTTCATTAGATCTTATTTTTATTTGTAAATATATCTATTTCTTTTTGTGTGCCATTTCTTCTTTTTTCTTGCAATATGTTTTTTTTAAAAAGAAATGTGCTTTCCCAGGATGCCTCAGTAGTTCTGAGGTTACTGCTGAAATCCATAAACTGGTGTTTTTTTTGTAACTCTAGGTCTATCTTTGATGCCTGATATGTTTCTTCCATAATGATCATACACAAGAAGAGTTGCATCCAGCTAAGTCAGACTCAGAGTAGACCCATGAAAATCAAAGGACTTAAGTTAGTCATGATTGTTTTTATTTTTATAATATATATCCTTCATATATTCTGCTGGCAGTGAAAGATATTTGGGTTTATATGAAAGAAGTATATGAAAGATACTGCATGCACGCTTGACCATCTCTTCTACAGCATAACATGTGAAGCAATTGTATATAAGTTATCCCTTGATTCTGAACAAGGAAAGTGCTGAAGAAAATGGAAAAGTAATACTCAGGGGGAAAAAACCTGACTCTACCTTTTAAAGGTGAAAGTGCCACAACCACTCTTTTTAATTTTAAAAAATCAAATCAATGAACAATTTGACACCAGTCCATACTGTTGCACCCTTGCTTTGCCACCCACACTGGTAGGAGCAATTCCTTACCTATTAAGTAATCCAATAAAAATAAACTGTTGCTTCCTTCCTAGACTACTAGAATACTAAGCTGAACTCCATTTTTTTTTTGTAGTTAACAGCAATGAGATGAGGAATATGTACTTGACAATGTCCTCTATGTGTCATACAGATGCTGAAGCCACACCTCTTCACCCTGGCCTTTAACAGCTGCAAAATCTACCTGGAAGTTGTTAATTAATGTATGACTGTTTTGCGTTGGCGGTTTTATTTGGTTTTTAAATTATATTATTTATGTTGTTGTAACCCAACCTGGGACCTTATGATGAAGAGAAGGCAAGAAATCAAATCAATAAATATCAACTGGGCTTCATTAAGAACAAACATTAACATATTAAAAATACAGGTTGACAGAGAAAGGTATCTTTCATAAGCATAATCAGTTTCAGTCAAATGTATCCAAGATTTTTCCTCTAAATTATTAACACATTTCAACCTTGAGATAAAAGTCTACTATTCATTATTTCTGAAAAATAAGAACATTTTCCTGTAAAACGAATGCAAGTGCCGAAACACTCTATAAGGAGTCGTTCATTGTGACATAAAGTTTACAAATTCAATGAAGCTACACTTCTGTGAATCATCACTATGAATGACACAATAGACATCTGTTAATTAAAATGCTAGTAACCTTTTTCACCATCTCTTATGGATGCATTTACAGGCAGATTCACTGGGTTGTATCCAACAAAGTCTTGCTCAGAGTAAACCCAGTGAAATCAATGAACCTAAGTTAGACATGTCTGTTAACTTCAATGGATCTACTGTGAGTGGGACTAGCATTGAATACCACCCATTATCTTGTTCTTAAATTTTATATGACTGCGTATGGAAGAAAATGCAACGTGTCTAGAATTTGTGATGAATCAACATATTTTAAAGTTATGGGCTGGTTCACATGGCGATTTAACATGAGATGGGTTCTACTTGCATCCATGTTTAATTTGCCGCGATTATATTATATAGGAGGCAAAGGGAAGGCGTTCCAGTGCTTTCAGCTTTTAATCTGCAGCAAATAAATTCAAGTTTAATCCAAAAAGGGAAGGAAAAACCATCTGTGCTTCGTATCTCTAGGCGCTTGTAGACGCATAGCTTCGATGCTTTTGCGAGTCCACGCCCACTCCCTCCTTCTCCCTTTGTTATGTTATTTACTGCTGGCTCCCACTCTGCAAGCTGCTGCAAATGGTGCTTTTTTCCCCCTTTCCCCCCTAACCTGTACAAAAAAGCATAACATTGTTCAAACAAATATTTGTATTTCTGCTGGATTCTGAAAATACAAACAATCAAACTTGAGGATTTTTTCCTTTTTTAATGAAACTTACTCTGGAACAAACTGAGCATGCTCAGTTGCCAAGGTAACCAGAGGAAGTGATAGTTTGACCTTAGAGAGCGTGGTCATTAGGAAGCTGTGTGATTGACTCTTTTCCTTCAGTATGAACGGAAAACAGCAATTTTCTAGGAAGTGTAATCTTTAAACTTCCATCACAATGGAAAAAGCTTCGTCTTTAAAACAGAGTTCTACTCCATTCCTTTCTGGAGGGACGAACTCAGAAGGTGGTGCTGGGGGACTCCTGTTCGACTCCTTGGCCGTTGACCTATGGGGTCCCACAGGGTTCAGTTTTGTCCCCCATGTTGTTTAACATCTATATGAAACCGCTGGGAGAGGTTGTCCGTGGGTTTGGGGTTCGGTGCCATCAGTATGCGGATGACACCCAACTCTATTTCTCCTTTCCACCTAAAGCCAAGGAAGCTGTCCTGGTCCTGAACCAGTGCCTGGCATCAGTGATGGACTGGATGAGGGCGAACAAACTGAAATTAAATCCAGACAAGACAGAGGTGCTCCTGGTCAGTCGAAGGGCAGATCAGGGAATAGGGATTCAGCCTGTGCTGGATGGGGTTACACTGCCCCTGAAGACACAGGTTCGCAGTTTGGGTGTGCTCCTGGACTCAGCTCTGAACTTGGAGGCCCAGGTCTCGGCCGTGGCCAGGAGTGCCTTTGCCCATTTAAGACTAGTGCGCCAGCTGCGCCCGTTCCTGGAAATGCCTGATTTGACTATGGTGATGCATGCCTTAGTTACATCCCGTTTAGACTACTGTAACGCGCTCTACGTGGGGCTGCCTTTGAAGACTGTTTGGAAACTTAAACTGGTACAAAGAGCTGCAGCCAGAGTATTAACAGGGGCTGGTTACAGGGACCATACAACTCCCTTGTTACAACAGCTCCACTGGCTGCCAGTTTGTTTCCGGTCACAATTCAAAGTGCTGGTTTTGACCTTTAAAGCCCTATACGGCCCAGGTCCAGGCTATTTGTCAGACCGTATCTCCCTATATGAGCCTGCCCAGGCCCTGAGATCTTCAGGAGAGGCCCTTCTCTCAGTCCCAACACCCTCACAAGTACGATTGGTGGGGACGCGAGATAGGGCCTTTTCGGTGGCTGCTCCTAGGTTCTGGAACTCCCTTCCTAGGGAGGCACGAATGGCCCCCTCCTTGCCATCCTTCCGTCGGCAAGTAAAGACTTTTTTATTCCGACAGGCCTTTGGGATAGGTGTTTAGAATTGGGCTTTACAAGGCTTGTTTTATTGTTTTACATTATTATCTGTATTATTTTAAATTGTTTTTAGATTTTTAAGTGCCTTTTACGGTTTTAAGGTTGTGCACAGTTTAATTGTATTTTAATTGTATGTTTTTCTATGTTTTTAATTACATGTAGTTTTATTTGTAAGCCGCCTTGAGTTCCAGTTTGGAAAAAGGGCGGGGTAAAAATAAAGTTTCATTCATTCATACTCCAGTGTGAATGAGCCCTAAGGCTCAAATCCACAGAAAGTTAGTAACTTGACAGTTGTATTGAAATTAATGGGTTGAAATTAGTTACAATGAAGTTGTCCTATTGATTTCAATGAAAATTAAACATAACAAGGTTTCTCTAGGTTTCTGCTAATGTATTTTATACTTGGAACAATATCGAATCTACTTCAGGTGTGTTTCCTAGAGTGCCTGTTGGAATCACGCATGCACACTAAATGTCCCCCATAAACAATCAAAGAGAAAAGTAAGAAGTGAAACTTCAGAGCAGGCTTAAAGAATTAATATATGTCAATCTGACATTTTCTTATGTATTAAAGTATATAAAAGACAAATAAAACAAGAACTATTTCTTCAAACTCATATTTAGTTAAGAACAGAAAAGAAGCCCTTTCTTGCCCAGCATTCTGTTCCCACAGCGGCCAACCAGATGCCTTATGGAAGGCCACAAAAGCCCTCTCCCACTCATGTCCCCAGTAACAGGTATTCAGAATCATACTGCTTCTGACCCTGGAGGTAACACATAACCATATGATTAGCCACTGATATCCTTCTCCACCATGAATTTACCTTTGTTGTTATGTGCCTTCAAGTCAATCACGATTTATGGCGACCCTATGAATCAGTGACCTCCAACAGCATCTGTCATGAACCACCCTGTTCAGATCTTATAAGTTCAAGTCTGTGGCTTCCTTTATGGAATCAACCCATATCTTGTTTGGTCTTCCTCTTTTTCTACTCACTTCTGTTTTCCCCAGAATTTACCTTAATCACCTTTTAAAAGCTATCCAGGTTAAGCTGATATTTACAGACAATGAGCATGACACATCACAAGGTCTCTTATGCAGATTTCATGATAAGGAACAGCAACAGGTGTACAAAAACACAGGTTCTTCTGAAGGATTTGCACAGGAAGGTTTCCTATTGGAAACTTTCCTACTGTGGAAGTTGTTGAGGTTGCTGTAGTACAAAGTATAGATTTAACTGGTGCGGTTTATTAAAATCTGTCTATCAAATACACAGCACTACCATTTAAAAATTTTAAGGTTTCTATGTGCAACTTACATGCAGAACTAACCTAATGCTTAAAAAAAATCTCTTAATTTTCTTTCAAGAAACCCATTTCTTTCAGGAAACTCGTCTGGGGCCAACATCAGTGGTAGAGCATCTGCCTTGCATCCAAAGGTCCCTGTTTCAATCCCTGGCATCTTCAGGTATGGCTGGGAAAGACCCCTGCCTGAAACCCTAAGAACTGCTGCCAGTCCTTATAGACAATACTGAGCTAGATGGACCAATGGTTCAACTCAGTATAAGGCAGCTTCCTATATGCCTGTGTTTGACCTGTGGATGAGAAGATGGCTTCAGCTGTCATGTAGCAGTCCAAGATGATGTATGCATACATCTCCTAATTACAATAAATGCACAGAAATAGCTACAATGAATCTGTAGCTTGAAAACAGATACAATGCAATTACAGGAGGAATATCCTTTCTGATTTGACAAGATGAGCTTTTTCTCCTTTGACTGATACAGTTTTGGCATGCAGCAAGCTAATAATGTTTTCAGATAATTACTCTAAGAGTTGCATGTGCTTCAACTATAAATTTATATTCCTCTATTGTGTTCTCACAGGAAATGCTGGAGACACACAGGCAGCATGTCTAATAATGGTAATTTCAGATCAGCCAACACTTGACATGACATTTTCTGTCACATATTGGCTATAAGTCGAATGAATGAATGAATGAATGAATGAGCAAGCAAAGCAGGCAAGCTCTGAAGAAAGATGATAGGTTTCCCATCAGAGTCTGGCAGACAGGCATTAAGAGAAAGGGAATAAAATATTCAGCTCTTTTCTGTGTTAATGGAGCATTTTAACAGTAATGAAGCCATCTGAGTTGGATTTGCTCACCCTCAAAGTCTAACCTAAATCCTTATTTGGGATTTGGAGAGAATGTTCCCCCAAGCTAAATTAGGCAGAAACCTGGAAGGATTTATGGGTTGTGTCTGGTATAAGTCCAACTCAAACAGACCCATTGAAATTAATGGACATAACTAACTTAATTTCAGTGGGACTACTCTGAGTATAAAGTAATTAGATACAACACTTTGTTTCTCTGTGTAGCTTGGCTTGGTCACTGGCATGATTACTTCTGCCTCCTTTCTGCATTTCATACAATACTATTATAATTATTATTTTGCACAATAATTGCCCAGTTTGTATATGATACCCAGACATTAAATCCAGGAAACTCTTATGTTGAGAAGGTGGAAAGAACTCACATTTCCAAAGCATTTTTGTCCCTGAGAAAATGAGATTCATGCTTTCTCCAGAGTCTATAGAATATAGTCGCATGGGTGCCAAGGACAATTATTAGCTAGTTTTTGTGACATCACCAATTGTTATGGTCAACATCCCAGCACCATTTTGTGAACTTAAAAACTTTGTTTAAATCAGGCATGAGGGACCTGTGGCCCTCCAGATGGTGCTGGACTCCAACTCCAATAATCCCGAGTCAGCATGTTCAATGGTCATGGATGATGGGAATTGTAGTCTCAAATAACTGAAGGGCCACAGGTTTCCCCCTTCTAGTTTAAAGCTTGACCTCCAATCTCATACTATCCAAGATGTCACAGATGACATGAGCAGGTGGGACTAGGGGTGGAATCTGGCAACCCAGCAGTGTGACCTGCTGGACAATGGTGTGACCAACACAATCCATACTCAAGTATGCCTTAAGTATAAAGGAAGAGTTAGAGGTGCATGCAAGCAGATGCTTCCATATGGTAAAAGTAGTTAGGCAAGCTACAGACTATATGGCAACAATTAAGTAACAACAGAATGCCTCTAAGCAAACACAGTGTGCTTTCCCTTCACTAAGGTTCCGTAATCTGATCCGTACTCCTCATCATGGGAACAGGGGAGCCAGGCTCCAGGGAACCAGATGAGCCTGAGGCTTCCTCCAAATCTGGAGCTAAAGAGGGAAAGGAATCAATCCCAGCCCCAAAGTTTGGCTGATGTCTGGGATTGGCCTTGGCTCTGCACTTGAGCCATAAATAAGCCTTCCCCTCCCATTTTCCTACTTTCTGGTTTTGGCCTGGGCTGTGTAGACAGATCTATGAATTTCTCTGTAGTTGGTCCAGCTTTGTAAGGCAGGGTTTGAACCAGACAGCTGTTGACCCCACCCAACTACAGCATTAGAAGTGGAGAAAAACTGGGAGCCAAAAGTAAAAAGTGGCTCTTAATGAGTGTCACAAAATGATGAAAAATGCATTGTGGTGGGTTTCTCCTTGTGATCTGCAGGTCAGAAATGGCACTAGATCTTCCAATAAAGAACTGTGAAATGGAGGACAATTATTACTAAAAAAAAATGCCTTCAGAAAAGTTTTTAGAAGTTGAATGCCTCAGGAGTAATACTTACGCTTTATGCTGTTTAACCTGCTTTTTGGTACTGAACAGTCTACAGCAGCTGAAAACAAACAACACAATTAAAGTGAATGAACCAACATTTTCTTTGAAGATTTTCAATCGTCTTTGCTTAACATTGCTTAACATCAACTTATTGGTAGGACATATTCTCACCAAAGCTACTAAAAAGCAAAACTTTCTGACTGAAACATAATAGCCAATCTAAATTTTAAATATATTTCTTTTCTAACCAGCAATTTTCTTTTAATGAATTCAATTAGATGTTAAAGAATGACATAAAAACCTTGTGATTGGCCTTTACAGGAGACAGGCATTGTAATAAAGATTCCCTGTAAAGTGTAAACAGTGTTATACTTGTGCATCTATGAACTCCATTATAGAACAGTGTGATTTGTATCTGTAGCTCTGGAGATATAGTGTTCCCCAACATGATATCACTTAATCGGCATATTCTAATGGTGTATCTATTCAAGCCAGCACTCAGATACATATAATGCATCTAGTTTCCAGTACAGCTAATCCTACGAATCAGCTCTATTTGAAAGGAAGATGTACTGTTACAGTCTATTTATCAAGCAAGATACTAAAATAAGGATCAGAGTCATAATTAGACATTTTTTGGTACTCAAAGCAGCATTTAAAATTTGCACCCATTCTCCTCCCAGTTAGGAGTTGTTGTAACCGCAATGATGTAAAGACCTGGTAGGCTTAAGCCCGCTGATTTCAAGACCAGGGTGTGGCCTGACTGGGCACAGGAATATAGGAAGCTGCCTTATACTGAGTCAAAGCAGTGTCTATGCTGATGGCTGCCTCTCCCAGCATGACCTGGAGATGCCAGGAATTGAACCTGGGACCTTCTGCATGCAAAGCAGATGCTCTACCATTGAGCTATGGACCTCCTTCAACCCCCTTGCTGAAGCATAGCAGCAGGGCTGGCTCCAGGCATGCGGGGGCCTTTGGGCATCAGCTTGCCCTGGCCCCCCAATGGGTGGGTGGGTGTGCACATGCATATGCGCCCCCACCCCCTGTGCCCCCCATGCCCTCCCCACATCCACCCCCCACCCCCCCACAGCTCCCTTACCTGTCTGGGCATTAGCATTGCCCTTAATGAAGGTCTGTTTTAGCATTGCCCTTAATGAAGATGGCGGCCGTGGCTTCCCTAAGGGGAATGAAGCCTCTGCTGCCATCTTTGTTGATGGCACATGTGCGTGCTACTCGCACACATCTCTGCCATCAACTAAGATGGCAGCAGCGGCTTCAGTACCTTAGGTAAGCTGCGGCCGCCATCTTCATTAAGGGCAATGCTAAAAAGCCGGCTGACAGGTAAGTGGGGGCGTGGGGGGTGCGGATTGCATGGGGGGGTGGAGGGCCCCTCAGGGGCTCCTGTAGCTCCAGGGCCCTCGGGCCAGTGCCCAACCTGGCCGCCCTTTAGAACCAGCCCTGCATAGCAGGTTTGGATCTGGTCAGTGTCTGGATGGGAAATGACATGAGAGACAGTGTGGTGTAGTGGTTAGAGTACTGGACTAGAACCTGGCAGACCAAATCCCCACTCCACCATGAAGCTTGCTGGGTGACCTTGGGCCAGTCAGCGTCTCTCAGCCTAACCTAACTCACAGGGTTATTATGAAGATAAAATGGAGAGGGAGGAGAACCATGTACACCACCTTGAGCTCCTTGGAGGAAAGACGGGGTATACAGAAACCAAATAAAACTCTGTCATGTAGGGATGTGATTTGCCCCACGCCAAACTGATCTGAGTGAGGTGGGGCAGATTGAAGGCAGGGGTGCAAATCCCATCCCTAAGTCTATGCCACCTTGAGTTACAATTACAGACTTGTAGAGTTGGAAGGGTCATCTAGTCCAACCCCTTGCTCAATGCAATGATACAACTTTAGCATCCCTGACAAATAGCTGCTTAAATACTTCTAGTAAAAGAGAGCCCATCACCTCCCAGGAGAATCATGGTAGAAAAAAGGTGGGATATAAATGTACTAAGTAAATAATCAGTAGTAGTCTGTGTGGTGGGGTGATGGTGTGAAGCTGCCCTCCGGACACTGTTGTCCCTGCAGGTTACTTGGATGGGGAAGGGGCGGGGCAGGACAGCAGCAGGTTCAGGACTGCAGGGGCACACCATTGGAGCCAATTGGGTGCTCTCACTGTTACGCCCTCACAGCCCCAACCTTGCCATCACCCCACCCCAATCCCATGCAAGTAAGCTGCACTGATGCAGCTCTGTGGGACCAATCCACTACACAGGCCACAATTCCAAAAATATACTTTTCTGTGGTAGATTGCGGTTGTTTAATCAGAAGCTGATTTCCCTCGTCATCTGTTTCTGTGAGCCAAAAGGAGAATTCTGTTGGGGACGGGAGTGCTGAGAGGAGGCAAAAGGATTTGCAGAGCAGCTGAGAGACACAAACATGGTTCATATCGCCATGATTTAGAACTAGGGGTTACGTTGTGGTCTCTCAAGAACACTTTCCTTCTTCCCTTCTGCCCACAAATGCCCCTTCCCCCTTATGGAGCGATCTGTAGTGCAGCATCGCATCTGTACCAATGTTGCTTGTAACCATGGTAACAAGGATGAGAAGTGGGTTTGCAGATTCTGGTTAACCTCGTGGTTAATGTGGTAGCATTATTCAAATGTAAGACTGCACCATGGGTGGCTCTGGAAAGGGAAGGAAGAGGCCCCCATCTGCACTATACATTTAAAACAGCATCATAACACTTTAAACAGTCATAGCTTCCCCCAGTGAATCCTGGGAACTGTAGTTTGTTAAGGGTGCTGAGAGTTGTCAGGAGACCCCTGTTCCCCTCACAGAGCTACAATTCCCAGTGTGGTTTAACAATCAATCCCTTTTCCCAGGGAATTCTAGGGGCATTTGTGGGCACTTTCATAACAATCTTTTTACTTGCATTGCCCAGAACCTTCAGAAGGCTGTAAGATGGAGGAAGACTGTTCGTGACATAAATACGTGTACTGGTGGAGGCAAAAATACTATGTTGAGCTGTCAGGTCCAACAACATCAGGTTAGTTAGAATGATAAATTAAATCACTCTGGGTTTAATTTGAGCCGGGGCTTTCCAGAGGTTGAGGCCGAGAACCTCAGTTTTGGAAAATTATGATGATGAAGATGATTAGCAGTAGGAGAAATAACCACCAAGATGATATCTGACCCCGTGCAGAGTCTTCACCAGTGAGTAACCCCAGCCTTTCTCAGTCACCTGGCTCCATCAGCAGTTGAAACAGTGAGGCCTCCTATGTCAACAACAGCTGGGATGAACTGCTCTTTGGTTCTTTCCTTGCCAGAATTGTCTCTATCAGCAGTCATTCCTTTTGGCGGCTTCAGAGGGACAGGTAAGTTACCAAGTCTCATTTTCTGGGCTCAGCAGAGAGCAACTGTCATTTGGCTCACTCCCAGTCAGAAATGCCTCCATCAGCAGAGAGCGAGATAAGACAGAATACTCTTCCCATCAGCTTGGTTAGGTCCAACTGCCACCTGGTTCCTCCCTTCCCAGAACTGTCTCGTTCTGTTCCGTTAAATAATTTCATTATGTATCGCCATGAAAGGTGCTTTGAGCTTGCCTATTTTCCTCTTCCCTCCCAAACCTTTTTTCTTTTTGTCCCCTTTTATCTTAAACTATATGCCACCTTGGATACTGTGATAGAAAGGTGGTATCGAAACATAATATGCAAATAAGTAAATAGTGTGGCATCCCAAAAGCCTCAGCAATGGGAATGGTCTACTAGCACAGAAAGAACCAAGTGAGAGGAAAAACAGACCAAGGCCGGGGGATCAGAGGGTGAAAATGATATATCTCTGTGGCAACTCCAGGAGAGAGTCTCATACTATTACACTGTGCTATGACTAGGGATGAGGGAGGAATTGGATTCAGTTTGTATTTGAAGATGGATCTACCTAATTTGCATTTCTGAAACAATATGAGAACCAAAACACTGCCACCTGCTGAAATTCGCACTTATCTGAATTTTGCAGTGCAGTTCTCCAAACTGTGTTTACAAAAATGCATATATTTGGGGCAAGTGTGCGTAAGAATGAATATATTAGAGAAAATGACATACAAAAATGCATTATATGAGGAGAAACTGCTTGCAAAAATATGTACATCAGTCAAAAGTGCATATAAAAATGTGTTTATTAGGGGGAAATGGCACTAAAATGCTGAAAGATTTTCATGAGGATTTTTAAAACAAATTTGCAAATTGCTGCAGAAAAGTGGAGAACTGAATTTAAGATTGAAAAAATGAGAAACCAAGACAACTGAAATTCACACATGTTTCCATCCCTAGCTATGATCATTAGGCAACATTTTCATTCTTTGTTTCCCTTCTCCCTGTTTCTCCCCCATCTGGTGCACCGTCTTCTTGTCCTCTCCATCTATTGCTATTTGGAGTATCACCTCAGAAATATGATTTACCTAAACAAGAGAACTTCCCCTTCCATGCACAATTACAGAGATAAATGACCCGCTACATAGAACGCAAATGAGATATGCTAATTTAATGTGTCTAATTTGCATGTTCATAACTTATGTTGACTTCTGCACCTTTTATAATTCTCATCAGCAACTGCTTTCCTTGCAGGGTTACTTTGAGATATAAATGAGGGGTAGTGAGCCAGTGTCTCAATCCTGCCCCTCCCCCTGAAAACATCTTCTGTTTACACAGGTACACTTTTCTCCACGTCTATTTTGCTTCTAATTTGGCAAGTGGGAGGTAGGAGTGGGAGGTATGGCAGGTGTGAGGCATGAATATGTCTGCTGGCATTCCTTACAGAGTTGGATTTTGTCAGGGAACTCCAGGTGCTGACCCTTACTTTACAGCTCCTGCATTGGTCTTCTCTATTTTGAATAGTATTCAATGCTTACATTAAAAAGGGATCCAAGAGGGTCCTGGAAATTACAGGCCAGTTAGTTTAATGTCTGTCCTGGAAAAAGTAGTAGAAAGGATTATTAAAGATAAATTAACCAAGCATATAGAAGAACAAGCCTTGCTAAAGCAGAGCCAGCATGGCTTCTGAAAGGGAAAGTCCTGTCTCACTAACCTATTAAATTCTTTGAGGGTGTCAATAAGCAGACAGAAAGAGGTGAGCCAGTGGACATAGTGTACTTAGACTTTCAAAAAGCTTTTAACAAGGTACCTCACCAAAGACTCATGAGTAAGCTTATCAGTCACAGAATAAGAGGAGAGGCCCTCATGTGGATCAGGAATTGGTTAAGTAGCAGGAAACAGAGAGTAAGAATAGACAGTTCTCCCGATGAAGGGCTGCAGAAAGTAGAGTCCCCCTAAAGTTAGGGGTGAGCAGTGAGGTGGCCAAATTTGCTGATGATACTAAATTGTTCAGGGTTGTTAAAACAAAAAGGCTTGTGAAGAGCTCCAAAAGGACCTCTCCAAACTGAGTGAATGGCTGGTAAAATATCAAATGCAATTCAATGTAAAAAAATGTAAAGTTATGCATAGTGGAGCAAAAAATCTTAATTTCACGTATACACATGTTAGCTCGGTGAAGATGTTGACCCAGTGGGTGGCAGCTGGGAAAAAAGCAAATTCCATTCTAGGGATCAGTAGGAAAGATTTTGAAAACAAAACTGTCAATATCCTAATGTCGTTCTATAAATCCATGATGCAGTCGCTGTATACACTTCTGGTCGCCTCTCCTCAAAAAGGATATTGTAGAGTTGGAAAAGGTTCAGAAAACTGCAACCAGAATGATCAAGGGAATGGAGCAACTCCCCTATGAGGAAAGGTTGCAGCACTGGCGACTTTTTAGTTTAGAAAAAAAGTGAGTCAGAGGTGACATGATAGAAGTGTACAAAATTATGCATGGTATGGAGAAAATGGATAGAGAAAAGTTTTTCTTCCTCTCTCATCTCATAACACTAGAACTTGTAGACATTCAATGAAGCTGAATATTGAAAGATTCAGAACAGACAAAAGAAAGTACTTTTTCATGCAGTATATAGTTAAAACTGGAATTTGCTTTTTACTACAATCAGAGAAAAAGAATGCTATTGCTAAAATATATCAAATCCTCTCCTCATTAAGTATGCAACAATTACATTCAACATATAAAAAGAAATGGAGCAGAGATTTAGAGAAAATTATCAATATCGGAAGAAGAGTGGATTCAGTTGTTTAAGAATATCCCAACCACATTATCAAATAGTAATTTGAAAGAGAATTTTTTTAAAGCAGTTTATCAATGGTACTTAACACCACATAGATTAAGCAAAATATTTAATCAAAATATGTACTGTTGGAGATGTAGAAGTAACACGGATTTTATACATCTTTTTTGGAGCTGTGTTAAAATAAAACCTTTTTGGAACAAAATTTTAGATATAATACAGAATATTACAGGTCAAACGTTATCCAGAAATCCTAAAACAATTCTTTTGTGCTTATTTCATGAAGAAATTATTAATGTAGATTTTCAATTAGTAGCTACTTTGCTCAGTGGCAAAAATATGTATCGTGCAAAAATGGAAGAATAACAAACCCCCAACATTGATGGATTGGTTGAAAAAAACTTAGAAGACAGCATTAATGATAAAAATGACTTATAACAGAAATGCGATGAATTATAACCATCAAAATAAATTTGTAGAGAAATGGGCTTTATTTATACAATTCTGGAATGATAAAGTGATAGATGAAATAGCTCCATTTAATTTATTTACCTCAATATAGGAAACTGTTGTATTATATTATTACGTTTAAATATGAAGGGGTAAGAAGTTAACCTTAATAATTACCTAATTACTTTTTTTCATTTCATATTTTGTTTTTGCTGTTGTTGTTGCTTTATTTTGTAAGGCTTCTGAGTAATTGAATTGGAACATTTTGCACTTTTACTTTATCTTGAATAAATTTAAAAACAAACAAACTGGAATTTGCTACCACAAGAGGTAGCGATGGACACCAACTGGGATGGCTTTAGAAGAGGATTAGACAAATTCATGGAGGATAAGGCTATCAATGGCTACTAGCCATGATGAATGTACTCTTCCACCATAGTTAGAGGCAGTATGCTTCTGAAAGCCAGTTTCTGGAAGACATGGGGGGCAGGGGCACTCCTGCACTTAGGGCCTGCTTCCAGGCTTTCCATAGGTATCTGGTTGGCCACTGTGAGAACAGGATGCTGGATTAGATGGGCCACTGGCCTGATCCAGCAGACTCTTCTTATGCTCTTAGGCCTGCTCATATTTTGCAAAGTGCATAAACAGCACTCTCTTTGCAGACTGCCAGTCTAATGCTGTGCTGGGCTCCTTCCTCCTTCTGGGAGGAAGGATGGGATATAAGTTTAATAAATAAACAAATAAATAAATAGAATAATGTTTACATAGAGGAGGAAGGATTCAGGGCATGTCACCACTGCCATGGTGCTGGGCAAATAGAAATTGCCCACATCTTTACGCCCTTCCTGCACGCCCTCTCTTCAGGACAAACAGCTGTGGCTGTTTACTGCTTCCACACCTCCATGCCTAAACTGCTTCCTTTGGAACAGCTGCAGTCAGTACAGGAAAACCAGCAGCACTGCCCTTCCTGGTAATGGTTCTTTTTTATTTATTTTCTGAACATCCAATCACACATGTAGCTCACAAAGCCTAGAAAGTTTATTTTTAAAAAATAATAATAATGAAAAGTTTAGTTTTACAATATGACATGAAGACAATAGTACCACTTTACAGTAGGTTCTAGATAGACAATGTTTATGTTTATAGGATAAGAAGTTAGGAATTAATTCTGTGCAATGAAGTACACAAATGGAGGAGAACTTCAACAAAATGATTTATTTCACAATGATGCTCATTGAACTCTACAATTGTATTCATATACTTGGTAGGTGTGTGGTAACTTGTTCTATTTGGATGTAGGAAAACTGGGTTCAGATTCATACCAAAGGTGAATTAATTGGACAGGTTTGGGTTCCTAGCTTGCATTCTCAGTTTTCAAAACAGCAACAACATTAACCTATATCATGGGGTCCGTAGTGAGGATACATGGTTTAAAGACTGTAAAATATCTGGCCCAATCAAGTGTGTTTTTATGGAATTATTTTTAACACAATTTATTAAGATACTATTTAGCACCATCTGTTAAGATTAAGATACATTGTACTTTAAATCAAGCATTTGCAATTATGGTTGACATTTAAAAAATAGAAAACTGATACAATTGTTTGGCATAGATCTCATTTAATAACACCATGAAGATGTTCTGCTAAATTTGTAAAACAGACTATATGTAGCAGGATGATTAAAAAGCTATTATATGTAATGTATGTGGAAAACAAATGGATTTGGATACTAGTTTGATTTGATGGCTGAGGCTGCAATCCTAAACACACAGTGCAAGGCTATATATGTCTACTCAAGAGTAACCCCATTGAGTTTAGTGGAACTAACTTCCAAATAAGTGTGTATAGGATGTCACCTCGAGGGTAAGCCTCATTGCACCGAATGGGTCTTTATTTCTTCAGAGTAAACATGCACACGATTGCACTGCAGAACAAGGAACTTGAACAGAATTACTATAAATCTGAAAATATACAAGACAGACTTGAGAAGAATCGCATCTTTAAAAGGTATTAAAGATTAACATCAGAATGGTGATCTTCTGACAGAGGAGAAACCCAACTAAGTAAGATCAATAACAGAGCAATCCAAACCCATTTTGCACTGGTCCCTCTCTGTCCAGCCCTGCCGACCTCCCACTAACCTGCCTGTGGTCTTCATCTTTCTGCCTTCCAAATGCATGGGCAGAAGTGTGGCCTGTAGGATCTCCTGCAGCTGCCGCCAGGGGAATGCCTTGAAACAGGGCATTTCGAGGGTGGGGAGGGGTGAGCCAGCTTTGCTACGCACTAGGCTCAATCACTGCACCAGCTCCAGGCTGGTACAGTGATCTGGCTGCCCCATCTCGCACCCTGGCTGCTATGTGCAGCAGGCTGTAGACGTGGCAGTGGCTCCACTACTTCATACATCCCTGCTAGGTAGTAGCCAACTTTAAAACTGACCCCTAAATATCTGCAAGCAGAAGAATGCAGATCATAGTTGGAGGTTGTATTTTGCTGAAAACAAGGCATTTGAAATTAAAGACCTTTTTTTAAAAAAAAGAGAGCCAGTGTGGCGTAGTGGCTAGAGTGTTGGACTATGACTTGGGAGACCAGAGTTCGAATCCCCAGACAGCCATGAAGCTCACTGGGGGACCTTGGGCCAGTCACTGCCTCCCAGCCTCAGGGGAAGGCAATGGTAAACCACCACTGAATACCACTTACCATGAAAACCCTATTCATGGGGTCACCCATAAGTTGGGATCGACTTGAAGGCAGTCCATTTCCATTAAAAAAAAAAAAAAAGTTGTTGACTATGCAGCTGAAACGGCTACAAGACTTAGGCTGCAGTCTTATACCCATTTACTGGGCAGCAAGCCCCCTTGAACTCTATAGGACATACTTCTGAGTAGACATGCATAGTATTACACTGCTATTTTCATCTTGTTCCTCCTTATGCGAGTGAGAACTGAAACCTTTTTATAAAATATTAAGAAGAGTTCTTTTTTAAAAATAGTAAACCATATACTATGATTTTATAGAGGGCAAAAGGGTGATGAGGCAATGCAATGGAAAGAGAAAAAAGGATAATTAATGCTCACATGTTTGTGCCAAATATTAATTAGGATATAGAACTGTCTTTGGAGAATGACTATCTGTTCACCGATCCAATAAACAGCAAATGATGTAGCTTAACGATATAAAATCTTTAGAGTGACGTATTAGCACAGGCTGCATTCAGTCTAGTGCATTATTTATATAATTTTCAGCGAGAAAATAATATCTCTTCAAAATGCACCTATACTAGAACTTCTGGTTACATTTAGTGTTTCAAATGCTGGCAAGGACTGGTGTTGGCGTTTTTCTTTTAATTCTAAGTGCCAATTAAATGTCAGTGATTATTTTTAAAAAGTTACAGATTAAAGTAAAAATGCATTCCTAAATGCATTCAATTCAAGGCGAGGTAGATAATATATTTATGCTTACCTTTAGCTGAAAGGATTTTATTGTAATGGACAGCCATATGATCCCAGATCAGGTACTGGTTACTTAGTCTGCGGGAGGAGTCGTCAATGCAGAAAGCTACAAAATGAAAGCACATTTGAGCATTGTTATGAATGGTGCCAGTAGTCTTCACCTGCAACTGCAGAAACAAAAGAAACAAGAAACACTGAGATGGAAAGGGGGTATTGAAATCCCCCATCTGAGAGAACAGAGTCTACCAGGAAGTTGTTTTGCACAAGCCCATGAGGAATGATAATCAGGATGATCAGAATGAGTGGTAATGTGCTGATGCAACACCCATTTATTTAAATATATGGGTATCTGTAACAAAATGTTGCAGTGTAGAGTGGCCATCCAAGTGTTCTCTCACAGTCCTCCATTCCATCCCCCCTCCCAGTTTTCCGTTTTCCCACCAACAGTCAGATATTATTCTGTGATTACTGAGCATGCCCAGTCCTCATTGGGCTGTTTTGGTGGTAGTTTGCCACCTTACATTTCCCCCCTAAATATTTTTTCTACTTCTGTACACCTTGGGGTTCCCTCAAGCCTGCCAATATCCTCTCTCTTGCGTGTGGATGGTGCTGTTTCAACTACATGGATTGGCAGTTGATAACTTAGTTCACTATTAATATATATGAGGGTTCGCACAGGAGAACGTCCTAGATGACACTATGCCTAAGGAACCAGAGTGCCCATCTAGCTATCTCCTCATTGTTTCAACTTTGGTTATTCCACGGAAACATCTTCATAAGCAGGGTGAACTTCTACAGGATTTGGTGAGGCCATCAACATTTATCTTTTTTATTATTATTAATTTAAAATGTTTATATTATGGAACATCCAAGGCTGCTTACATCACCAATTTAACTACTACTGAAATTCAAGAACAACAACAACAACACAAAAAGCATATACAGACAAGCACAGGACACAAATAATCAACAGAGTTAGGCAGAGTCAAATGAAATCACTTTGCTCCAAAATGGCCCTCTGTGGCCCTCCAGACATTATTGGACTCCATCAGTCCCAGTTACCATGGCCAATGGTGAGGGATGACTGGGAGCTGTAGTTCAACAACATATGGAAGGCCACAGATTCCTCACCTGTGTTCAAACAGAATGGGCAGACATGTGGCAGGAGGCAGCCCTGCTGGTATTCTGCTCCTAAGCAGAAAAACCTTCCCAATATTGATGGGGTATTCCATAAAATGCTTGTTTTATAACAGAGGAGGTTATCTTGTAAGTCTTATCTAAGCTGGGAAAGTCTGGGAACATCACATGCTGTAGCATGAGAGGCAGCTGTGGCATGAATTGGGAATCTTGATGGGGGGAGACAGAAAGCTCTATGCTAAAGCAGTATCTTAAAAATCTCATTCAGCTAACATCTCTGTTTTAATTAACAGTGTGTTTAAATAAAGCTGTTTTAGGGCTCTGAACATAATGAGCCTTAATTAGCCAAACTCTTCAAAGCATGTATTTCTTACTCTGTGCTTAAACAGATTTAGTTTAATCAGGGTGACACTCCTCTAAGCGTTCTTAACGTTTTGTCTCATGAGACAGAACTAGTTACTATGACCTCAGTTTCCAAGCAGTAAGTGGACTTCTACAGGACAATCAGTCCTCTTTCACTGTCCATGATGGAACCAGAAATATACCTGCTCAAATGCCATCAAGCATGTTGGATTCCATCCCTGCAGTTTCCACCCGTTTTCTGAACCTTACATTTTCTTGATATGCTAACCCAGAAAGGTCCCATGGCAGATGGTAGGAGGGCACTTCAAATTCAAATAGTTTAAGTCGGCATATTGAAAAAAACTAAGCAGAATAAAATTAATACTTACATCAGAATGCAAGTCTTCAGTTATTAAGCCATGAACAAGCAAAGCACTTATTACAGAGCCATTTCAGTGAGGCTCCTGAGATGTAAGGTCTACCTTTTAACAGTCAAAGCAGCAAAACATATCCCTGCATATGAAACTAGGAAGAGATCCTCAAAACAGCTACTCCAGAATAGCCCCATTATGAAGTCAACATGACTACTTTGAAGCAAGTAGTTTGAGGACTGCAGCCTGAAAGTCCTGACAGCAGATTTCATGCCAATCAGGACTGAAAGCGCTGATTAACTAACTGGTGAGGCAATTAACAAATTATACATAAAACAAATATGTAGATTCTAATCTGGTTTAAATCAGTGCCATCTCTTGAGAAAGTGTTCAGTATAAAATGGTCAAAAGTTTTTGTGGCCTCCTAAGCCTCCTCCTTTTTTTAATGTTAAAATTCTTTTAATCCCCCCCCCCCGCTCCTATAGGTATCCCACTGTGATAGACATGGGTCAATGTGGCCCTCTGCCCTAAAAAGATTTAAAAAATGGAAAATGGACTGCCTTCAAGTCGATCCCAACTTATGGGCAACCCTATGAATAGAGTTTTCATGGTAAGCGGCAATCAGAGGGGGTTTACCATTGCCTTCCTCTGAGGCTGAGAGGCAGTGACTGGCCCAAGGTCACCCAGTGAGCTTCATGGCCGTGTGGGGATTCGAACCCTGTTCTCGCAGGTCATAATCCAACACCTTAACCACTATACCACACAGGCTCTCATAAAAACGTTAACCACTCCTGAAATCATTCATTTAAGATATGTGTTTTCAAAGATGTTTAGTTAAGCTTTGATATCCTTGCACTGAATAACATTATTCAGCTTCTGTTTATTTCAAAGATGAAGCAAAAAGAACTTCCCCTTTCTCCTCTCCACCCCAAAGCCTCCAATATCTGCTCCACATAATGTTGTATTTCACTCATTATTATTAAGAAAGCAGCCAGAACAATCCAAACTATTGGAAGCCAGTATAATTTATACTGGGGTAAATTATGCTGGTGTAACTTACTCCAATTCCAAACTCCATTCAGGCTACTGCCAGCTGAGCCAGCCTAAGTCTGGCAGAGGGAAAACAAATCTTTAAAAGAGAGTTTGACTTACACCACCTTTTTTGCCAGTGTAAGTTCCACTGGGTTGCTAGATCACGTGACTGAGCTGAACAGAGTTTGGAGTAGGGCTAAGTCTACCCCTGCCCCATCCCTGCCCCATCCCTGCCCCATCCCTGCCCCATCCCTGCCCCAGCACTCCTCCAGAACATCCCTTTTTCAGGACTTGGTTGAGCCCCAGGCTCAACTGAGCTGGCTGAACCTTAGTTAAGCTGGGATGAAGGACTTATGTTGGTGTGTCTCCATCTGAGCTGGGATGAGGCAAATCAGCTGGTGCAGTCCTGGCTGAGCCCAGGGTCTACCAGAGATCTACCTATTCCAAACTGTGTTCATCCCAGCGGATCTTGAGTTTGGGTTGCTCCCAGGGTCTTAGCACTTGAAGTATATGAGGGGTTACTAACCTACAGCATGCATACATTCCCCAAGAAGATTTTGTGCCCCCCATGAACCCACAAAATCTGTCTTCTTAAAATTTTAACATTTAATGCAAACGTTTTAAAAGTCCACACAATGAACATTCTATACAAAGCTATTTTTTTAAAAAACATTGCTGTTTACCATGTTATGCAAATGACTTACCATTACTTTTAGTACTTAAAAGTCCTTTGAATGGGCTTGCTGGTCCATACCTAGGAATAGCTTGGTATTCCATCACTGAAAAAGAAATAAAGAAATGGGGGGGGGGGAATTCAGCTTTCAGCAAACAGAATAAAAAGTTCATACAAAAATTACATTTATCATGATTGTGAAAAGCATGAGTTTGTAGGAAAATCATAAAATTACAAGAGATGAACTTAATGTTATATTAACAGAACAAAATGTCATTAATAGTAGTAAATCACTGATTAAATCCATTCATTCTACATTAAAATTGTACATTAAAATAAGGCATAAGCACTTGTTTCAATATGCTTAGGTGGGCTTAGTTCTGCATAAGATTGGACTGTACGTGGAAGAAAATGAAGCCTTAATTTTCTCCCTTTCATCCTGAAATGAATGCCCATTGCCTACTCATCTTACCATCCTAGCAAAATACAACATCCCAGTAATATAAGATCTGCCTTGAGGAAAAGCACATGGATTTCCCATGCCACAAGTGAGTTAACTGCACTTTTCCCCCATCAAAAACATGAAGGTGTCTGGAAAGGTCTGATGACACCCAAATCCTGAGCAGACTATACTAGGTCCAATATGAACAAGTCTTGGGCTTGCTTGCTTCCCCCTGGCATTACATACTCTGAATTCTGGTTTCACATTACATCCAAATTGGATAAACCCTGGTTTGTAGCAACTATAGTTTTCCTGGTTTAGCAGTATGACCAAACTACGGTTTGTGGAAAAATCAAGTGTGAGAGAGGACACAAGACAAGGGAGAGGGAGCATATGAATCCAAACCACATTTTGGAATTAGCAGCTGGAAGAGGTGTGCAAAAGCCAGAGAAAGAATGGTAAGTGCCATCCTCCTAGGAAACTCACCAATCCAAACTTGGACCTGGGTGTATGCAGTGCAGCTCAGATTGAGGGCTGAATGGGACACAGCTTTGGGCAGCCTGAGGAAGCTCCATCAACCTTGGTGCCTGCCCATAAAAGCAAGCCTAGAGTGAGAGACTAAGGGAGCAATCTAACTTGAGTTTACAGCAGGCCGGGGGGAGTTGAATGTGGCAGATCCCTGGCTGAGCTAGCAGGCTCTCAGGACTGGGGCTGAACCAGCACGAAGGGCTTCACCAGCACCCTGCCAGCTCAGCTGGGGATCTGCCAGCCCAGTAGATGGAGAGCCAGCAGAAGCTTGTGGTAGCCCAAAAATGGGGCGTTCCAGGGGCTTGGCAGGGGAGGAGCCATGGGAGGGGACTTATGAGGCATCCCAAGTCTCCCTTGGAGTGCTTCCATGGGTCCTGATCCATATGGGAATTCCACTGGCAAAAAAGTCACCAGAGGAAAACAACTGAATTGCGGGTTAGTGATGATTGCTTAAGCCCCGGTAGTGCTATTTGTGAGTGCCAGCTCTTCCCTTTCGGCTCCCGCACGCAGCATTCAGCCAGGCTGGCAGCTCCCAAATGGGGAGTGGATGCGGCAGAACTTTCTACCGACTCCTCCTCCTCCACCAGCCCCCTCTCCACTGGCTTCCCATCATTTGGACTGCTATGTACTGTTGGCCACCCTGGGCTCCTATTGGGAGGAAAAGCAGGATATACTGTAAATCAAACAACAACAACAACAATAATAAAAAGATGTAAGATGGTGTCAGCAGGTTGCAGGAAACTTCTTGACTGTGAGATTATGAGGGTACGTGACTGTTTGCATCCTGGCTGACTAGCTGAATGGTTGGCGACCTGGCTGAGAGCTGTTGAGTTGGGAGCTCTATCAGTAGAAGGAACTGATATCAATATACAGTCACTAGTAATTTGTTTTAATGGTTTTATTGTGTATTTTTGCAACATTTGTTGTTTTAGTTTGCTTAGACATATTTTTATATGTAACAAAAGCAGTATAAAATGGTCTAAATAAATAAAATCCACACAAGCTATGTGGATTATGTAGTAGCTACAATAAAATCATGAGAACAGAGCAACAGCTAAAAATGCACAGGTTTAATAATGAAAACAATGAACAGGACTTGCACCACCTTGTTGCAGTGTATCCCCACTCCTGAAACTTCACAAAGCAGGCTTTACAAGGTAAATGCCAAAGTATAATCAGTAAATTTTAAACCATTTAAAAATAACTGAATTTCCTAAAATGCCAGCAATTACCCAGCATGATATATCAGAGCCAAACCACAACCCAATTTCCACAGCACAGTTTATGAGTAACCACTAAAAGCTACAATAAAAAGATGGATCTTTTAGACCCATTTACGAATATTGAGGGATGGGGCCTGCCTGATCATTGCATTGAATTCCACAACTGTGGGGTCACAGCTGAGAGTACCCTGTTCTGGATGCTTTCTGAACACTATTCTACATTCCATCTCAGTTCTCATTGGGCTGTTTGGAGACAGTCATCTGCAGTTTTTGTATTATACAGCTACAAGAGTGGCTGTATGCTATAGCCAGCATGGATTTTTCACATTCTGCAATGTTAAATTGAAAATACACCCCATGCCATTCAAATGCTTCCCATAAGCTCATTTGACAACAAAATCTTACAATACTTATAGTCCTGAACTCAGAAATGCTTACTTAACAACCCTCTAAATTTTCATGGTGATACACAAAAGAGTAAGAGAGAATTGAGAGTTCAAAGTGTAGAAAAAGAAAGAGAAAAAGCAGACTCCTTTTGGACTTTTTCTGTCAGAGTTCTCATAATTTGTTGAAATTAATTAAAAATCAGCCATGTTCACAGAATACCTGTAATCCTATTACTGACCTTGCCCCATACTCTGACCTTCATCTTCTGCAGTTTAAAAATGCCTGGCTGATTTTTAATTAATTTAAGAAATTTAGGATTGCAGTTAATGATAAGCCCAGGCATGCTTAGTAAGAAACAACTGTCAGTGTTCTAAAAGCCAGACTCACAGCTGCTGGGCTTGCCTAATCAGGGGGCCACACCCACACCAGAATTTGATTTCACGTGAGATAGTCATGGGTTCCCCCAAAGAATCCTGGGAAGTGTAGTTTGTGAAGGGTGCTGACAGGAGACTCCTATTCCCCTGACAGAGCTCCAGTGGCCAGAGTGTTTTAACAGTCAGCTGCTCTGATTAAAGCTCTGTGAGGGGAACAAGGTGTCTCCTAGCAACTCTCAGTACCGTTCACTAACTACACTTCCCAGGATTCTTTGGGAGAAGCCATAACTGTCTAAAGTGGAATAATAAAAAGGATTTGAAATTAATAAAAATAAATTTGTATTTCTAGGATATATAATGAGAGAAATATAATTGTGTAGGTTAGATTCTCTGTAGAAACAGTTGTAACACAGAAAAGAAGCAATGTAAGAAGAACACCAACAAACATACACAAATGTAATTCCCCATCTTTGGAGATGGCAGGTGTTGCCACCACTCACCATATGCTCAGAGGCAAATGTTAGCAAATTCTTCCAAGCTACACAGAAAGTGGATTGGACTGTGAAAGACCAACCCAAATTGTGTTTACATTTTGACAAATTTGTAGGGCAGTACAATATCTCAGAGGGGAGGTCAGGTCTCCTGCTTCCCTGGTGCATTCACTATAGCTGCCCAATTTCCGTGCTGTTTAAAGTTTGACAGAAATATCTGTTGGCTATAGATACGTTCTTAAACTGCAAGGCTTTTTGCCTATTAATGAATGTGTGTTTAAAAATATATATTTTATACTTCTGCAAACCATGGGGTTCCCTTATGCATGCTGATAGCTGCTTCTTGTTTCTTAGTGGTTGTTGCTTTGACTCCAATCCTGGCAGCACTCAACTTGAATTTGCTGTTTAGAAGGAATGATTAAAATCTCAAGCAAACTCTTTTTTTTCTGGGTGAAGAAGGCTAATACTATTTGAGTATTTAAATAGAAAGTTGGACAGTGAAAAAAGTGGATAAGAGAAAAATCAACTCATTTGAAATGTGGTGTTGGAGAAGAGCTTTGCAGATACCATGGACTGCGAAAAAGACAAACTGGGTGTTAGAACAAATTAAATCAGAACTATCACTAGTTATCACTAGTTAGAAGCTAAAGTGATGAAACTGAGGTTATCATACTTTGGACACATCATGAGAAGACATGATTCATTAGAAAAGATAATAATGCTGGGAAAAACAGAAGGGAGTAGAAAAAGAGGAAGGCCAAACGAGAGATGGATTGACTCCATAAAGGAAGCCACAGACCTGAACTTACAAGACCTGAACAGGGTGGTTCATGACAGATGCTCTTGGAGGTCACTGATTCATAGGGTCACCATAAGTCATAGTCTACTTGGAGGCACATAACAACAACAACAATTTAAATAGATTCTGTAGTGAAATGTGTCTTTAAGTTAGAAGCACAGCAAAGAAAGGGTTAACTTTCTCTAGAGGGTATTACACACTGTAGGGGAAGTTAGACTGATTTAGATAGTGGAGTTGTGGTGCTGGGTGAGGCCTCTAGCACAGAACAAGCTCAGATGTTTTACTGTTTAAGAATTATTAAATAAAGAAGCTCTGTTTTTATCTTCGGTCTCATCCTGATCAATATAACATGGTGTCAGAAGTTAAGAAATCCTCATGGTGTCTCCAGAGTAGCAGAGCTCCTGAGACAACTGAAAAAATAAACAAATGAAAGCAATGGCAAAGTTTTCCCCACCAGAGGCCTTTGATTTCACCAGGCCTGCAGCATGGCCAGATTGGAAGCAAAGGTTTTCCAGATACCGCATTGCTACAAAACTGAATAAAGAGAAGGAAGAAATTCAGGTATGATCCTTGATTTATGCCATGGGCCAGCAAGCAGACCAGGTATTTAAAGTATTTGAGTTTACTGCTGCAGAGGACCAGGATGACTATCTCCTAGTCCTGGGGAAATTTGATGAATATTTTGTGCCAAAGAAAAATCTCATTCATGAGAGGGCATGCTTTCACCAGAGACATCAGAAGCCAGAGGAATCTGCAGAGGCCTACATAGGATGGCTGCATGAGAAAGCTGATGAATGTGCTTGTGGAGACACCAAGAGTGAAATGCTCAGAGACCATTTGGTAGTGGGAATTTTGGATAGTGACCTGTCCCAGGAGCTGCAGATGAAATCCAATCTCACTTTGGAGAGGGCTGTGGAGCTTATAAGAAACTCAGAGCTTATAAAAGGCCAGGTCCAAGACCAGGGTGCTTTAAAAGGGCTGCAAGAAATAGCCAAGAAACAGAAATGGAAACCCCAAACTTCAAAATACTAGAAACAAATATACAGCCAAACATCTAATGCTCAAATAAAAGCCCCTAGATGCACAAGATGTGGGAAAGGGCATATACAAAGAGCAGTCTGTCCTGCAAAGGCTGCAGAATGCTACAAATGTAAGAAGATAGGTCGCTTTGCTGCCGTGTGCTGCACTAGAATGGTGAGTGAAACTGTGGAGCAGCAGAAAAGTCAAGAACAATTTTTGCTGGGTCCAGTCCCACGGGTGGAAAATCCCACAGATCTTTGGGAAGTATCACTACAAATCAGTGGGCTCTCAATAAAGTTTAAAATATACACTGGTGCAGATGTCAGCATAATTTCTGAGTCTGTTTGCAAGTCTTTTTCTAACCTGCCTGGTCTCCAGCAAACAACAGCAGTTTTAACTGGTCCTGGAGGACAGAAACTAAATTGCATGGGATACTTCATAGCACGAACCTGCTATAGAGACGATGACTATGACTTTAAGGTCTATGTGATCTGTGCAAAGACTAATAACCTCCTAAGCTGAGATGTTGCAACTATGATGGGGTTGGTGAAACGTTTAGATGAGCTTTCCACAGAAATTCCTGACACAGTTGGAACTTTGAAGACACCGCCAGTACAGATAAGGCTCAAAGAAGGGGCTGTACCTTATGCTATTCACACTGCCAGAACAATATCAGTTCCACTGCTACCCAAACTAAAGGCAGAACTGGATAGAATGGTTCACTGTGGAGTCATAGAACCTATCACAGAACCTACTGATTGGTGTGCGCCAATGGTTCCAGTACCAAAAAAGGATGGAACAGTATGCATGGATCTAAAACAACTAAATAAAGCTGTCAAGCGGAAAAAGTACATTCTTCCTACTATGGATGATATCCTGCCACAGTTAGCTGGTGCCTGCATATTTTCATTGCTTGATGCTGCAAGTGGATTCTGGAAGATCTGCCTAGCTGCCGACTGCTAAATTGACTACATTCATCACTCCGTTTGGGAGATACTTCTTCAAGAGATTGCCATTTGGAATTTCAAATGCACCTGAGCTGTTTCAGAGAGAAATGTCGGAGCTGTTACACTTGGAAGGCGTTTCAGTGTTCATGGATGATGTGTTGGTTTATGGTGCTACAATGGCAAAACATTATGAAAGATTGGCCAAAGTCTTAGCAACAGTAAAGGCAGCAGGGTTAAGACTCAAGAACAGCAAATGCATCTTACACCAGAAATACCTTACATATCTTGGACACTGCATAAATGTGCATGTGTGAGTCCAGATCCTAAGAAAGTAGAAGCCATTTCCACAATCAAACCTCCAGATTCCATCACAGAACTGAAAATATTTTTGGGCATGGTACATTATTTAGGACGCTTCCTGCCAAATTTGGCAGAGAAACTACACCCATTAAAGACACTTTTGAAAGCAGACGGTGTCATGAATCCCCGCCGTCAAGGCACTAGGATCATGCGTCAGACCCAATTCCCACCCTTAGGGGCAATTGATCTGGAACCAAAATACACCAATTCACCCCTGCCAAGGCTGTGTGTCCAACGCCAACCCTGCAAGGTAGAATAGTAGGCTGCCACCACCCCTTTTACTGGTACCACTCAGAGTCAGGGGATCTCTGAGCCCAGACACTAGGTAAACCAAGGTCCAAAAAGACAAGAGCCAAACTTACACTCCTTGTCAGGAAACCTCTGGTAAAACCCACAAAGTAGAATTAAGCTTTTAACTTCTTTTTCCCTCTTTGGTAGTTGCATGACTGAGAATGGTCAAGGTGCTGAATCCAGAACCACCCCTTCTCTCAATGAACACACCAGGTTAAATAGAAGTAGCTTTATTAAAATAGATAAGTGCACATCAATATATGTAGCAGCAAGTAAACTTTTAAGACCATACACCCAAACAGGGATTTAGGTACATACAAGAGAGTTCATACACACAACAGGAAAATAACAACCTTTTCTAACCTAATACTTACACATGAGGTAGATGGTTGAAGTGGCATCCCTCCTAAGAGAGAATGATGTTAACCACAAAGCAACGGAACCAGGCATAGGTTACCTCCCATAGGCAACACCATGGAACCATAAAAGGTAGAAAGCTATGGAACTCTGTAACCGAGGCAGCAGAGAACAAAGGGTACGGGTCCCCAGCCCTATACTTAAGGGAAAGAATCCTAACGGTCCAGGATTCAGGAACCAATCAGAAAATGTCTGATGTAACCCCTTCTAGATGTTTCTCACTCTTTCGCACCTTCCAGGCCCCCCTCCCAACCGGTGTTTCACTGTACAGGCCAAGAATGACCTTGGGTGCCAGGCACTTGTTAATCAGCATAGATAGCCAGGTGTTCCTTGTTTAGGCTTCTTCTTAACCGTCCTCAGCTGGAAACCGAAACCTAAGTGGGATTCTATCAGAGGCCTGTCTTTCTTAACATTTAGACTCCCAGAGTTCTTTGCTTGAACCAAGATGTTCCCTTTATGGATTTTAATAACTCATGAACATATACAGGTTCATGACAGACAGTGCATGGTGCTGGGGTCCAAGCCAAGAAAAGGCCTTCCACAGAAAAAAAAAACTTTTAACAGAGGCTCCAGTACTTGCTTACTATGAAGTCAACTGGCAGACTGTAGGGAGTGCTAATGCCAGCAGTTATGGCCTGGGAGGAGTACTACTCCAAAATCATGATGGAGAGTTGAAACCAGTGGCCTATTGCTCAAGAACACTAACAGAAGCTGAGTCCCGATGCACTCAGATAGAAAAGGAATGTCTAGCTGCTGTTTGGGCTTGTGAAAAATTCTCAAAATACCTCTATGGGCTAGAATCATTTACACTCTGTACAGACCATAAATACTTGGTACCACTGTTAATTGCAAAGACCTGGATCGAGTACCAATATGATGCCAGCGACTCCTTTTATACATGATGAGGTACAATCCTCGAGCAGAATACAGACAAGGCAAGACTCTTGTTGTAGCAGGCACACTGTCAAGAAATCCACTGGAAACTCCAGACCCTGAAACAACCCAGTTAGTTGAAGAAATCAAAGTCTATGTAAATCTTCTATAAGCTTCTAAACAAATATCTACCACACTGCTTCAACACATTCAAGCAGCTACCAGCATTGACCCAGACCTTTCAACGGTGCTGAAATTTGTCAGAACTGGTTGGCCATTGTACATGTCTGAAGTGACAACTAACCTTAAACCTTTCTTTTCAGAAAAGGGAAGACTTACAGAGTTGGAAGGAGCAGTCCTATTTGGTGATAGAATTGTCATTCCTTCTACAGTGCAACAGGAAATGTTGGAAAAACTCCATGAAGGTCATCAAGGAATCACAGTGCAGCATCGCCTAAGAATGTGCAAGAATGACTGTTTAGTGGCCACGAATAGGGCAAGACCTCAAGGCAATAATAGCAAACTGTTGAGTTTTGCCAGACAAATAAACCTTCACAACGGAAGGAAGCACTCATTACCAGATAGACTATGGAAGAGAGTGGGAGCAGACATCTGTGAGTTACAAGGACAAAAGTACTTAGTCGCAATAGACTATTTCTCCAGATACATAGAGATTGCATAAATGCCTGATTCAACAAGCTCTATCGTTATCAGTTGTCTGAAGAATATCTTTGCCAGATGGGGATGCTCAGATGAACTAGTAAGAGATAATGGACCACAATTTCCAGGGAAAGAGTTTACTTTGTTCACAAAGAAATATGACTTTTGTCACATTACAGCCAGTCCCCATTACTCACAAGCCAATGGGGAAGCAGAGAGAGCAGGATAAACAGCTAAGCGAATCTTATGTCAGGAAGATCCCTTCCTAGCACTGCTAAGCTACAGAGCAACACCTATCAATACAACGAAGTGCAGTCCTGCACAACTGTTAATGGGAAGACAATTAAGAACACCAATTCCAACCTTAGAAGCAAATTTGTATCCTAAGTGGCCTGATTTGAGAAAAGTCTGTATCACAGACAACATAGCTAAAATAAACTACAAATATTACTACAACAGACATTATGGAGTGAAGACACTTCCAAAATTACAACCTGGTTCACAAGTAAGACTGAAACTGGACAACCAGAAAGGATGGTCTGAACTAGCAACAGTCCAGAGCCAAAGTCAAACTCCAAGATCTTATGTTGTCACTACCAACAATGGAACATTGCAAAGGAACAGGAGACATTTACAGTTGGTTCCCAAACCACAACCAATTTCAGAACAAAGTGAGAATTCAGAGGCAGAAATACCATAAGAGCACAATTCATTGCCAGAACAATCTCAAAAGACTGAGAACAAAGAACTGACAAATTCTTGAGAGCAAGCATCACCTGCCAAAGACAGCCTATATCTTGAGAATCTGAAGAGAGTGACATCCACAGGAAGAGTACTTCAAAAACCAGAATGTTATAGAGGCTAAATGTTATTCTACACAATGTTTGCTGACAGAAAAACACACACAAAATAAGTTAGAACTCAAAGAAAGGGAAAGGATGTGAAATGTATCTTTAAGTTAAATGCACAGCAAAAAAAGAGTTAACTTTCTCTAGAGGGTATTACACACTCTAGGGGGAGTTAGACTAATTTAGTTAGTGGAGTTAGTTAGTCAGTGTTGTGGTGCTGGGTGAGGCCTAGCACAGAACAAGCTCAGATGTTTTACTGTTTAAGAATTATTAAATAAAGAAGCTCTATTTTATCCTCGGTCTCATACTGATCAATATAACAGATACTGCCACTGTTAAACTTTGTCAGCCAGAATGGCTTTCCTTTTAAAGCTCACTTTGTGTTAAAATAATATTTCCACACAGTCTGTTTGATATCTTCATAAGTACAAAAGGTGAAATATTCCATTATGTGAGCTCTTTCACATGCTTTTACTCTTCTCAAAATGTATGCAGATTCCATTTGCATAAACAAAGCCAAAAACAAAAGGCCTAGCAAAAGCTTCCATCTATTTCCTAGGAAGTTTCAATGGAGGCTTTAACAAATTACTGCACACATTAGCCTTCTCCATTAGACTACGTATTAGAAAGGCTGGCATTGAAAAATTATTATTTCTATTAGTGAATGAATTGCTCCACACACTGTAACAAGTATTAGTCTTCAGCTGAATTCTAGTATGGTAGAATTAAGTATACACTTTTGAGGACCTGAAGCACACAGCCTTCAGATAAACATGTAAATGGGTTGCCCTTTGGAAAACTTAGCACTTCAGAATTCTCATTTGTGCCTTTAGTCAGCAATGGTAATTCTAGATGCCATTCTAGAATCTTTTCTGCGTATTTTTTTTCTACACGCACAAAAAAACCCACATTTCAGCTTTTTGTGAAATATTTTTCCTCCACAATATTCACACAGGTAGTAGGGATTACATGTACCCCATCAGAAAACGTGTCATGGATTCTATAGCAAAAAGGACAAAGTATTGCCTCGCACAATTTTTTTTTTACTCAGCTGTAATAAAGTACAAAATATATGCATGTCATGTTACATATGAAGTATAAAATTACCTCTCTCTTATCCCTCTACACCCAGCTTTGCCACATTAAAAATTAAAGATATTTTCTTTGCAACCTGGGCATTTAGTGTGGTTGGGGCTGCTACTCTGGGGTCAATAATGTAAATGAAATGTCTTTTGCGAAGAAAAAGTGTTTCCAAGTTATTAGACATACCTGAAACATGCAAGATAGAGAGTGCAGATCCCCACAAGTGCAAAAGGAATAGAGGGAAGGGGAATTAATGGGTATAGCATGAATCACAAGGTCCAATTGATAGCACAAATAACAGATTTCAAGTATGTTGTGCTAAAATGATGTAACTTTTAACCTGTGGAGTACTGCCTTGCCCTCATATGATTTCATGGTAAATTACATATAAGATGCTATTTTGATGAACTCTAAGATTTAAGCCACCAAACATTTTTTTAAATCATGTGTAATGGCTGGTTTCCATGTATTTCTTACATATCATGAAGTCTAATTTGTTGATTGCACTCTGTTCAACATAACAATATTAATGTCTTCAAAAAAAACTCTTGTTGGATTTGCAGTCTATGTATAATTAATCATGGACTGTTAAAGCTGGAATACTATGGGAGGAAAGTCGGTTTAATTATGTAGGGTATCAGTTTCTGCCACACGTCCTGTGGATTTTTTTTATAGTCTATTAAACGGATAAAGGCTGTTAATGCATTTCTCATGGAGGATTGCATGTTCTCTCATTCCTCTAAAGCAACAAACTGACATATAGCATAAAATACAAAGTAAGCCATTTGCAACAGAGTTCTAAAAACTAATTCAGTTATCATTGTCCTGTTCTTTACTATTATTGCATTTGAATGAAATGCTAAAATATGTGAACTTTCAAAAACATTCACAAATTTTATTTCTTGCTTGAGTAAGAAGGGTGTTTTTTTTTAATCCAGACCATGAGCTGGGCCTTCTTTTCTGTCTCTCTTCCTGCCACAAACTGGACCACAACCAACAGTGTCCAAAACAAGAGTGCCCATAATTGACTAGGGGAGGGATTGCAAATGACACAGGAAGTGGCAGGTGGGATCTCCCTTGGGGTGGGATAAGTGGTCCCCTCCCTTCTCATCAACAGGTGGTAGTACTGCTTTTGAACAGCTTCATTGTGGCCAACCCTAGCAGGGCTGGCTGTGCCCTGCTTGGGTGGGTGGGAGGCCCAGGGCCAGCACTGTGTCAATGGCCCTGGAGACTGACACCAGCATTGCTTACCTGCTCCAGGGAATTCCCAGAGTGCATTTGGGCAGTGCTCATCTTTACTCATTTGCAGCTGAGACATCCTTAGCTCACCAGCTAGCCCCACCCATTTCTTGGGATGCTGTTACTCAACACTTGCATTGGCTGCCTGTATGTTTCCGAGCTCAATTCAAGGTGTTGGTTTTGACCTATAAAGCCTTACATGGATTGGGACCACAATGGAACGCCTCTCCCGATACGAACCCACCCATACACTACGTTGAAGATCAAAAGCCCTCCTCCGGGTGCCTACTCCAAGGGAAGCTTGGAGGGTGGCAACAAGGGAGAAGGCCTTCTCAGTGGTGGCCCCCAAATTATGGAATGATCTCCCTGACGAGGTGCACCTGGCACCAACACTGTTATCTTTTCGGCGCCAGGTCAAGACTTTCCTCTTCTCCCAGGCATTGTAGCATGTGTTTTAAATTGTTCTTATATTGTTTTAAATTTTAAAATTGTGTTTTAAATTGTTTTTAAAATATGTGTTTTAAATTGTATATTTGTTTTAATGTTTTTGATTGTTGTAAACCGCCCAGAGAGCTTCGGCTATGGGGCGGTATACAAATGCAATAAATAAATAAATAAATAAACACATCTGTTTCACTCTGGCTACTGTATCAGGGCTGTCCTTGGCAGGTGGGCAAGACAGTGGCTCAGCAGGTCCCTTTACAGCACTCCTTTTGCTCCGGCTGAACAGTCTGCCTGCCTCCCTTCACTTCCCACAGCACCAAAAGACCATGGAGCACCAGTTGCACCAACACATACTTCTTCTGATGCTCTCCACTTCCTGTCCCTTGGGCAAACAACTTTCTTGCCTCCCTGCAGAGCCCAAGGGACCCTGTTGGCAACAGCAGAGACAGCACCAACACACATTTTCTCCAGTGCTCTCCACTTCCTGTCCCTCGTGCAACAAGCACTTGCACAGTGCATGCTCCTGCTGCCAATTAGGGGAGTCACATAGAATTAGGCTGTGGGGCACATGCCAGGAGAGTCCAGGGAGCCACACAAAATTAGGCCACAGGCTGCTTGTGGCCCACAAGTCACAGTCTCTTCAGCAGTGAAGAGGATCCCATATCTTAAATCATTTAAATCCTTCTTCCAAATAGCTCAAAATGTCTATAAATGTGGTTATTAAATTTTCATCCTCACAGTAGCCCTCAAAGTTAGGTTCATAGGTGACATACCCAACACCGTCCCAGTGAACTTCAGAGCTAAAAGGGATCTAAATGCAGGTCTACCTGGCACATTGCCAACACAGTCCCCACAATAACACATTTGTTAATCATGTATGGACAACAGTGACTATTCTCAGTTCATTATTTTGTAGGGTAGTTGGACTTGCTGAGTTTCAAACTACCTTCTCTTAATGTATACATATTCTATGCAGTCATACAAATCCCAAGCTGTTGGGTTGTTTTTTATAAAAAAAACTCTCCGATAGTATGTTGAGTCTCCATGCTAAGCTGGGGTTTGGGGAGGGAATCAGTTTAAACACCTAGAAAAGTCCATCAAGCAGCAGCATAATCTCTAGTTGAAACACCGAATTAGAGTCTTAGGCTGCAATGCAATATTTATTTATTATTTATTTATTTAAAATATTGCTATCCCGTCCCTCTACCCTATAACAGGGCACTTAGGGCAGCTTACAATAAAATCGAACACATACATAATAAAATACACACTTAAATACACACTTATCTGGGAGTAAGTTCCATTGAACCCAATGGAGCTGTGTAGACATGTATTGGATTTCAGCCTTAGAGTTGTATTCAGCTAAATCCTACTTAGAGCAGACTCACTGAAATTAATGAACCAAAGTTAATCCTATCTCTTAACTTCAGTGGGTCTACTCTGAGTAGGACGAGTACTGAATGCCATCAACTTTTAAGTACTTGGCAAGTTAGAATCACAGCGCTGGCAGAGACAGCAAAGTTAATCTAGCAGCCTATTTCCCTGGAGATGGTTTTATTAGCTTCAATTAAACGAATTTGCAAAAGGTCATGGAGTGCACACTTGTTCTTCAGCACAGGCAAGTGCTCTGTTGAACAAGGGGTGGAATTAATGATGCAACTGGGCAGTCTGACTCTCAGAGGGCTAAATTAGTGCAAGCTTTGGTGGCACACAGTCTAGGAGGATCTGAATGAAAGTCAACACAGAGGTTACTTCTCAATTCTGCCACTCTTGGTCCATTGGAAGACCACTGTGGTAACATTTTCTAAAACAGAGATTATGGTCCTGAGTCCTTACAGCACTGGGTTCTGATAGCTCAGAAGGCTTCAGGTGGCCTGAGCAGGTGGGAGGCAGGTATAGAGTTGATAGCACCAGCAAGGAGACAAGGAGCCAAAGCCAAGACTGCACTCCACAAGACTTAGGGCAGAAGACTGCTGGACTGAACAAGCTGTAGAATAGAGCAGGAAGCAAGTAAGGAAAATGGACTGCGGAGAAGGAAGTGGGTGAAAGAACAGCCTAAAAAGTTCATTGGGCCAACCTAGTGCCCTCCCCATACTATACCAAACTTCCTCAGATTGATAATGACTTGAATGCCTGGATGGAGGATAAAGAGGGTGGGTGGATGTAGAAACCAGCCTGTTGTACAAAGGTAAAATTGACATTCATTGCTCCACCCATTTTTGCCTCTGGCCCCACCCACCACTGGTATGTGCCCCCCATACGGTTGCTCATAAGGAAATGCGGCTCTTGGGCTGAAAAATATTCCCTGCCCCCAGTGTAGAAATGGACCAATGGTCTGACTTAGTAGAAGGCAGCTTCCTATGTATATTCCCTTAGATGCCTGTTAAAGACATCCTGATTTAGGGTGGCAACAGGATTTTCTTTTCTGCTCTGCTCTGCTCTGTTCTGAGAGGCTGTGGCTTGGGAATATGTAATAGTATGAGTGTTTTTAATAGCCGTTTATTGTTGTTTTCTTACTGTGGGTCTTTGTGAGCAAGACATTATTGAAAAGATAGTCAATACATTTAAACACTAATTAAACATTTTCAAGGTTTTTCTTTTATAATTATATAACATACATGGCTCCTTTTCAAACAGCATAAACATCCCAGTAAGCAACCTATAAGTAAATTATGTTTATTTGCCAGAAGTAAAATTGCATTTGTGTCACTGATTAACAATAAGGCTGCTATTTTATTACAGTTTCAACCTTTGGCGACCAGGGGCACTAGGAGATAAAGAGCCCAGTGCAGACCACCAGCTTTGAATAACAAAGCTGTTTTGGAGCAATTATATTGATGGCCAGATATAAATAACACTGGTCTGTCAATAATGCAACTTGCTTCAGTGAAGTAAATGTTTCTGCTTCTTTCTGTGGTGAACTATTTTGATTCCTGCATATGTTTAACTGGTGCTAGGGAAGGGGAAAATTAACTGACGCTTGTTTCTAAGGTTGGAATACTTAGATATATTCCGAGTCAAGATATCATGCACTGCCCTCACCACAGTGGCTTTCAAACTTTGTACCAAACAGCTCTGGAAACTTAAAAAGGGATTCCTCAGTGAAAAGATATATAATGGCAGACAAATGTCCTTGTAAGGCAAATTACCTACCCACTTTGTGTAGCTACAGAAGGGCAATGAGTGAATTCTAGATCACACTTAAGTGGGGCAACAGGGCTGGCCAGTTTTGATTCTGAGTCATGTGAACCAGCCCTAGTCCTTTCATTCAGGTTAGTGTTCATTCTTACTTAAGATCTGCCTTAGGAACCTGTCTCTGGTTAAATCACACAGGATATTGTTCTGAAGTTTACAATTTATGGAAGCAGTTTTCCAAACTTCCTGCCCTTGGGAAAGTCTTTACACACTGATGTATCTGCAGCGGAACCCTGTGTTCAGCCAAAGTTTCTGGGACTTAGCTATTGGAGCTGGGGAAAATATCACTGTGTTCTGGGCAGCGTCTTGAACTCATAAGAGAATTATCAAGGACCTACTTATCCAGTTGGTCAGCAATTGTATGTATTCGATTTTTTTGGAATTTCAGATGCTCAGTGATTTACTGTGCAGGCTGAAATGGCACAAGAAAACAAAAGAGCATAAGGTCAGGCTTCCTTGCCAAACAGAAGCTTAGGTGTGCATAAACAAACTGACAGCATAATCTTATATGTGTCTACTCAGAAGTAATCCTATTCAATTCAGCGGACCATTCTCCAAGGTTCATGTGTATAAGATTGCAGTCTAAAAGTATTCTGTCCTGGAAGGGTGGAGATTTTATTTTGTTAAGTGTGTACATGATGACAAGTTTCATCTCCATAGAACATCTGTGTAATAGAGGCTCTGGAATCCTGACACTTTGGAGCAGTGCATGGTGGGAAACTCTCAATTCCCAAGGCTTCCCTACACCATTGGAGCAGGCTGGTGCATTCTGGAACTTTTCACAACCGTGGGTTCCCCATTCTGGAATGCCCATAGAACTGACCATGCATGGGAAAGCAAAGACGCAGAGGATCGCTTTATGTTATGCGTGGTTAGGGACAACGAAGAAGCTGCTCCCTCTATGCCTTGGGAGATGTTGTAATCTACAAGCCGGGAGACAGCCATGGGGGCGGGGAGACTGGAGGGGCTCTCGCCCCCGTTGGATTGTGGGGCATACGTCTGTGCATATATTGCACACAGGCTGACGATACGGATTTCGATAGCGCTGGCTATAGATAGCCTCGTGGGAGTGGCAGATGAAGGGCGCTGGGATTGGTCAATGCAGGATTATCAGTCACGCCGACTGGGGTGGGTGCAAATTCACTGACAGGCCCTGAAAGAAACCGGGAGAGGAGGGAGGCAGGGAGGTGTAAAGATCCCCAGCCTCTTCCTCCAACCAACCTGTGAAGCTTTGGTACTTCGCGATGGAGAGGCTCGTGCAGGCGCCTCCTTTCCTCCTAGCCCGGGGCCAGCCGGCGGACCTCCCCTCCCCCGGCCCCAACTTGTCCCCTCCACCCCACCGTCTCTACCTGGGCTCCTCCTCCTCCTGCCGTCGCCGCCGCCGCCCTCCATCCTCACTCCCATGCTCTTGACCTGGCCCCGCCGGCTCCTTCTCTGCCAGCGAGCCACAAGCGGCCCGCACCGGCGCTTTCCGTCCGTCCGTCCCCCTGCCCGCCCTTCTTCCCTTGTCTCTCTCCGGGCGGGCAAGGGGCGGGCCTGGCAGCCGGCAAGGTTGCTATGGACACCATCGCTCGCTTCGCGGCGGCCACCGCTGGGAGCATTGCGTCCTGGGACCGGGGAAGGCAAGGAAGGGGCGGGGGAAGGTGGACGGAGACCTACGCGGATCTTGCGCGGGAGTTAAAACCCACCGACGGAGTAGGTCTTACTCCCTGGTGAAGGTGGGCAGAATTGCCCCCGGAGAGGGTGAAAATTTGGGGAAGGGACAGCGGCGCAAACTTTTCTCAGAAGTCAGGCCCACCGTTGTCCAAAGGCGCGTAATTCCTAGAGTAAGTATATTTGTGATGGTAGCCTTAGGCTGCATCCTGTGCACCCTTACCGGTGAGTAAGCCCCGTTGAACACAACGGGGCTTGTTTCCAAATAAACGTGCATAAGGCTGTGCTGTGCAGGAAGGGCCCTAGTTCAGTGGCAGAGCATCTCCTTTGTATGCGGAAGGTCCCGGGTTTATTCCCCAACAATTTGAGGTATTGGGAATCTTGGAGAGCCGCTGCCAGTCAGTGTAGACAGTACTGAACTAGATGGGCCAAGAATCTGGGTCAATATAAGGCACCTTCCTATGCAATCCTATGCACATTTACCTGGGAGTGAGCCCTCTTGGTTCCGAGTAAACAGAATTGCTCTGAGGGGAGGACAATGTCAGTTCAGACAAATTGTGACCCCTCTTCTGTGATAAAAACACACTGGGTTGTATTCAACTAGGGCCTACTCAGAGCACACCCACTGAAATTATACAACCTAAATTAGTTATGTCAATTAACTTTAGTGGGTCTACTCTAAGGGGGACTAGTATGGAATACAAATTTAATTTTTGCTTGTACAGTCTTTCTGGAAGTTGTGAGGTCATGGAGTGGGAGGAATTCAAGCCCCCTTTACATATTATCTGAAACAGTGTGGTTGCTCTGGATTACTTATACATCCCTGGCTAGCAGCTAGTTTTTGTCTGGAATACTGCTTGGAGGAGGCAGTGAGAGGTGGTAGGCCAGGACCCTGAAAATCTTCTGTGACTTGCTGGAAAAGTGACCAGCACCATCAAATGACACTCTTGGCCTGTGGTGTTGCTAACTGGTGTGGGTGTTTGAGGCAGCCAGATTTGGTCCGCATGTTTATGTGGTTAGGGGTCACAGTTGTATAGCATTCTGGCAATTCTTGTTCCATGTCACTGTTGGAGTATATGCCCTGACAATGTGTGTGCAGGATTACCTGGAGCAATGTGGGAGCAGCCGCAGAGGAGGCCTCCAACCATGTCACTGTAAGACTGCAATCCCCTGACCTCATTCACCTGGGAATAAGCTTCAGTTCAATACTTCTGAGTAGGCATGCATAGGTTAGCAGCATAAGTGGGCTGTGTGAGTGACTTGCTCGACCCAAATTATACAGTTACCTTCTGTAGAGGATTTTTTTTATTGTTTTATTTATATCCCGCCCTTCCTCCCAGCAGGAGCCCAGGGCGGCAAACAGAAATGCTAAAAAAAATCATTAAAAGACCTTAAAATACATTAAAACAAAATAACGTTAAAAACATTTTTTTAAAAAGCTTTAAAAATATATATATTTTTAAAAAGGTTAAAAACATATTATTAAAGAAAAGATATTAAAAGCAATTCTGACACAGACCCAGACTGGGATAGGTCTCAACTTAAAAGGCTTGTTGAAAGAGGAAAGTCTTCAAAAGGCGCTGAAAAGATAGCAGAGATGGCGCCTGCCTAATATTTAAGGGGAGGGAATTCCACAGGGTAGGTGCCGCCACACTAAAGGTCCATTTCCTATATTGTGCAGAACGAACCTCCTGATAAGATGGTATTTGTAGGAGGCCCTCACCTGCAGAGCGCAGTGATCAACTGGGTATATAAGGGGTAAGACCGTCTTTCAGGTATCCTGGTCCTGAGCTGTATAGGGCTTTGTACACCAAAACAAGCACCTTGATCTTGGCCCGGTAGGAAATGGGCAGCCAGTGCAATTCTTTCAGCAGTGGGGTGATGTTGGCGATACCCTAGCCCAGTGAGCAGTCTTGCCACTGCATTTTGCAGGATAGGGCTTCCAAAGTTTTAATTCCAGCATGTAAAGCTTTTCTTACCCCTGAAACACCTTGGCATGTCAAGATGACCCTTCTGATTCCAGGGGTGTTCTGAATCCCTAAAAGTAACCACCATTTGTTTGCTTAATACATTTATATCCTACCTTTCTTCCATCACACAACCATGGAATTCCCCGTTGGTCCTCCCATCCAAGCGCCAACCAGACTCATGCCTTCTTATCTTTTATCTTATTATTATATGTGTATCCCACCTTTCCTTTAGGGAGGTCAGTGTGGTGTACAAACATGATTCTCCCCTCTCAATTTTATCCTCCCAACAAACCTGTGAGGTAGGTTAGGCTCAGAGACGGGGACTGACCCAAAGTCACCCAGTGAGCTTCATAGCCAAGCAGGGATTTGAACTCTGGTCTCCTGGGTCCCAGTCCAACACTCTAACCACTACACCACACTGGCTCTAAGTGCATCATGTGCTCTATGAGCACCCTCTTCGGACTTACATCCCAACACTACTTTTTTTTTGTCTGAATTGGCTTTCAAACAGAAATAGAATCTACTTTTATTCATTTCTGACTCCCAAGCTCAGTCACAGCTCTGTTAGTAGTTATTTCCTGTTAGGAGTTTAGGTTGGTATGAAATAATCTAGAATAGCTTCATCCAAACGATACACAAGGTCTAAAGAAATGTTAAGCCCTCTCAATGCTAGTAATGCTACTAAAAAAACTTATGATTTCTTATTAGAATCACAGGAAAGAACACCTATCTTTTATCTACTTCCTAAAATTCATAAAGGCACTTTTCCAGTTCCTGGCAGACCCATCATTTCAGGATGTGGTTTTATCCTAGAACCTTTATCTGAATATGTAGATTATTTTTCAAAACCATTTATACCATCAATAGGATCATATATTAAAGATTCTGGGGATTTTTTGTCCCATTTAAATAACATCAACACTTTGGAACATCATTCTTTTTTTGTTACAATGGACGTCACATCACTTTATACTAACATCCCACAGGATGAGGCGTTACATATTATTGAAACTACTTTAAATAACAGAGAAAATCCTTTTCTACCACCGACAAACTTTATTTGTAACTTAGCAGAAATTGCTTTGACCAAAAACTTCTTCAGTTTTCAATCTAACTTATATTGGCAGATATCTGGGACAGCTATGGGATGCAAGTTTGCCCCAGAATTGGCAAACCTTTATATGGATTACTTTGAAAATATGTATATTCTCACACCAAAAAAATTATTTTCAAATACATTTCGGCTTATAAAAGATATTTGGATGATATTTTTTTCATTTGGAAAGGGGATGAAGTCGATTTACATAAGTTCCATATATATGTCAATTCCCAACATCCATCTATTAAATTTGAAATTAATTATAGTAAGTCTCATTAATTTTTTGGATATCTCACTCAAAAAAGAGAACAATAAACATAACCTCTGTTTTCACAAAACCTACTGATGCTAATTCATACCTTCTTTATGATAGCCTTCATCCAAAATACATTAAGAGTAATTTACCTTTCTCTCTTATGATAAGAATTCGAAGGAATTGTAGTGATTTGAAGGATTTTGATGTTCAGGCCAACTCTCTTATACAACAATTACAACAGAGGGGTTATCCAAAGAAAATTTTAAAAAAGGCTAAGTATAGAGCTAAAATTAAGGATAGAAAGGATTTACTACCAACTAATACTAGTGTGGAAAAAATAAAGAAGAAAAAAGAGACAACAAATTATTTATACCATTAACCTATGATGGTTTTAATGGGAAGATACAGAATATCATCTTAAAACATTGGCATTTATTGGAAAACATACCTAAGTGTAGGGAAAAACCCAGATTTGTCTTTAAACGTGCACCAAATTTACAGGACCTTTTGGTACATTCAAATACTCAGGTGACACCCAGGACCACCACTTCCTTCCTTATATCTAATCCACCAGCAGGAAACTTTCCATGTGGTAATTGCAGTGTGTGTAATAATAACAATAAGACTAAACATTTCTTCAATATGTCCAATAATACAGTTCGAGGACGTGGACAAGGTGCTTGGACAGGTTCGTGCGACCACTTCGGTACTGGATCCTTGCCCCTCTTGGCTAATTAAAACTAGCAAGGAAGGAACAGTTGGCTGGGCCAAGGAAGTGATTAATGCCTCTTTATGAGAGGGAGTGGTCCCTGGCTGTCTGAAAGAGGCGGCAGTGAGACCACTCCTGAAAAAACCTTCCTTGGACCCAGAGGATTTCAGCAGCTACAGACCAGTAGCCAATGTTCCGTTCCTGGGCAAGATCCTGGAACGTGTGGTTGCTGACCAGCTCCAGGCGCTATTGGATGAAACCGATTATCTAGATCCATGTCAATCGGGGTTCAGGCCTGGTTTTGGCACTGAGACTGCCCTGGTCGCCCTGTTTGATTACCTATGTCCGGAGAGAGACAGAGGGAGTGTAACTCTGTTGATTCTCCTTGACCTCTCAGCGGCTTTTGATACCATCAACCATGGTATCCTTCTGGAGAGGCTTGCGGAGTTGGGAGTTGGAGGCACTGCTTGGCAGTGGTTCCGCTCCTACTTAGTGGGTCGCCTCCAGAAGATAGTGCTTGGGAACATTGCTCGACACCGTGGGTCCTCCAATGTGGGGTCCCGCAGGGTTCGGTTCTGTCTCCCATGCTTTTTAACATTTATATGAAGCCGCTGGGGGCGGTCATCAGGAGTTTTGGAGTGCGTTGTCATCAGTATGCTGATGACACGCAGCTCTACTTCTCCTTTACATCTTCTTCAGGTGAGGCAGTTGATGTGCTGAACCGTTGCCTGGCTGCGACAATGGACTGGATGAGAACTAACAAACTGAGACTCAATCCTGACAAGACTGAGATGCTGTTGGTGGATGGTTTCTCTGATCGGATGGTGGATATATACCCTGTCCTGGACGGGGTTACACTCCCCCTAAAGGAACAGGTGCGTAGTCTGGGAGTCATCTTAGACTCTTCCCTCACACTTGAGGCTCATGTAGCCTCGGTGGCCCGGAATGCGTTCTACCAACTTCAGTTGGTAGCCCAGCTACGTCCCTATCTGAGTAAGGAGGACCTCACATCAGTGTACATGCTATGGTAACCTCGCGTCTGAACTACTGCAATGCGCTTTACGTAGGGCTACCTTTGAAGACGATTCGGAAGCTACAGCTAGTGCAAAATGCGGCGGCCAGACTGCTAACAAGAACTAAGCGGTCTGAGCATATAACACCTGTGCTAGCCCGTTTGCACTGGCTTCCAATATGCTTCCGGGCCAGATTCAAAGTGTTGGTACTTACCTATAAAGCGTATACGGCACGGGACCACGATATCTGTCGGAACGCCTCTCCCGATATGAACCGGCCCGTACACTACGGTCTACTACGAAGGCCCTCCTCCGGGTTCCGACTCATAGGGAAGCCCGGAGAGTGGTGACAAGATCTAGGGCCTTCTCAGTGGTGGCCCCCGAACTATGGAATGGTCTCCCCGAGGAGGTGCGCATGGCGCCGACACTATCATCTTTTCGGCGCCAGGTTAAAACCTTTCTCTTCTCTGAGGCATTTTAATTCCTGTTAATTCTAAATTATTATATTTTGATTTTAGACTGTACAGTTTTTTGTACAGTTTTGTATTGTGATATACTGTATTGTGTTATTTTTATTGTATTTTTAATGTTCACCGCCCAGAGAGCTGTTGCTAGTCGGGCGGTATATAAGCTTAATAAAATAAATAAATAAATAAATAATAGGAAATTTCAGGTTAGAGAATTTTTTAATTGCAATACACAAGGGGTTATTTATGGTATCACATGTCCTTGTAACCTTTCTTATGTAGGAAAGACTACTAGGAAAATCAGGATCAGGATATGTGAACATAAAAGTTGTATCAGAAATTCGAGACGTAATGCCCCTCTAGTTAATCATTTTATTAATCAGGGTCATACTGAATCCGATTTAAAGTTTTGGATTATAGAAAAAGGTAAAGGAATAGGTAAAAATTTCAACAATTTTCTGCTAAGAAGGGAGTTATTTTGGATTTATACTTTAAAAACCATAAGCCCATACGGTCTCAATGAAGAAATTAGCTGGCTACCCATTCTATAATTTCAATTTATTTCATCTCATTTATTTTCTTTTTCATATAAGACGATTGCACTTCCATAACATAGCTTCTAAGCAGAAATATAATTGATGTATGCATTGCTCTTAGCACTTGTTTGGTTTCTTTAAAAATTTAGTATGCAGTATTAAGAACATAAGAACATAAGAAAAGCCTGCTGGATCAGGCCAGTGGCCCATCTAGTCCAGCATCCTGTTCTCACAGTGGCCAACCAGGTGCCTGGGGGAAGCCCGCAAGCATGGCCCGGGTGCAAGAACACTCTCCCCTCCTGAGGCTTCCGGCAACTGGTTTTCAGAAGCATGCTGCCTCTGACTAGGGTGGCACAGCACAGCCATCATGGCTAGTAGCCATTGATAGCCCTGTCCTCCATGAATTTGTCTAATCTTCTTTTAAAGCCATCCAAGCTGGTGGCCATTACTGCATCTTGTGGGAGCAAATTCCATAGTTTAACTATGCGCTGAGTAAAGAAGTACTTCCTTTTGTCTGTCCTGAATCTTCCAACATTCAGCTTCTTTGAATGTCCACGAGTTCTAGTATTATGAGAGAGGGAGAAGAACTTTTCTCTATCCACTTTCTCAATGCCATGCATAATTTTATACACTTCTATCATGTCTCCTCTGACCCGCCTTTTCTCTAAACTAAAAAGCCCCAAATGCTGCAACCTTTCCTCGTAAGGGAGTCGCTCCATCCCCTTGATCATTCTGGTTGCCCTCTTCTGAACCTTTTCCAACTCTATAATATCCTTTTTGAGATGAAGCAACCAGAACTGTACACAGTATTCCAAATGCGGCCGCACCATAGATTTATACAACAGCATTATGATATCGGCTGTTTTATTTTCAATACCTTTCCTAATTATCGCTAGCATGGAATTTGCCTTTTTCACAGCTGCCGCACACTGGGTCAACATTTTCATCGTGCTGTCCACTACAACCCCGAGGTCTCTCTCCTGGTCGGTCACCGCCAGTTCAGACCCCATGAGCGTATATGTGAAATTAAGTTTTTTTGCTCCAATATGCATAATTTTACACTTGTTTATATTGAATTGCATTTGCCATTTTTCCGCCCATTCACTCAGTTTGGAGAGGTCTTTTTGGAGCTCTTCGCAATCCCTTTTTGTTTTAACAACCCTGAACAATTTAGTGTCGTCAGCAAACTTGGCCACTTCACTGCTCAGTCCTAATTCTAGGTCATTAATGAACAAGTTGAAAAGTACAGGTCCCAATACCGATCCTTGAGGGACTCCACTTTCTACAGCCCTCCATTGGGAGAACTGTCCGTTTATTCCTACTCTCTGCTTTCTGCTTCTTAACCAATTCCTTATCCACAAGAGGACCTCTCCTCTTATTCCATGACTGCTAAGCTTCCTCAGAAGCCTTTGGTGAGGTACCTTGTCAAACGCTTTTTGAAAGTCTAAGTACACTATGTCCACTGGATCACCTCTATCTATATGCTTGTTGACACTCTCAAAGAATTCTAATAGATTACTGAGACAGGACTCATTGTTATATCTCTTTAAGAAAATCCACACAGATGTATTGGTGCTCAGTAATTAACCAGAACATCACAGCCTTTTGGCCTCAATCTGTATAAAAAGAGCATCAAAAACAGAGTTTAAAAAAACCTGTGGACAAGGATAATGCATTATAAGCATTGATTGCAATGTAAGTTTTTTTAAAAAATAACTCTTTTCTCTTTTATGTATAAAAATTTTGTGATATATTCTTCTTGTATTAATTCTCTTACTCATTCATGTGTACATTTTTATATCCTATAGAATTCATTGGATACTGTATTCAATTCATATTGAGAGCCGTTTTTATAGTATGTATATTTTACATTATATTCTTTCTATCAAATATTTTCTTATATTAAGGCATAAATTACATTGTGCTGTATACTCTCTCTATCTTTAAGGCCATTGAAAAAGACACTGTGTGTCAAAACGCGTCTGGCTGGACCTTCTTGAAAATATCCTTACAGCATTAGAAATTGATTATTCTATTATTTCTGTTCCACACAAGAAGACAATATTCATATTTATATATTGTTCTTGTTATATACTTTTGTAAAAAACTTTTCATGACTTCAGCAATATTTTGTTATATTGATATATTTTTGAATTGGCTTTCAAACAGAAATAGAATCTACTTTTATTCATTTCTGACTCCCAAGCTCAGTCACAGCTCTGTTAGTAGTTATTTCCTGTTAGGAGTTTAGGTTGGTATGAAATAATCTAGAATAGCTTCATCCAAACGATACACAAGGTCTAAAGAAATGTTAAGCCCTCTCAATGCTAGTAAAATAACGTGCAAAACAGGTCTTGTGTCTGGAGAATTTCGAATTAACCAAAAGATCAACACAGCCATGTTTCTTATTCAATTCTATATGAAACACTACATAGCAAACCAGCCAACTCAGGTGTTTATTTAAAGAGCAATGCCCTGGAAATTAGAAAGAAAATAGGGAATTCTGTGCTGAAAAACTGGTTACACTTCAGCTGAAAGAGCTATCTGTCTGCCAACAGAGTCTTCTGTAAGTAGAACCATTTATAACTTTGCTTCAGCTGCATGCTAGCAGTAATCGGGATATTCACAGGGAGACCAAAATGCTTATTTACAAAGCCATTGTACTACCGACCTTACTGTACGCCTGTGAAACATGGACCATCTATAAACGCCACTCCCAACTTCTTGAAAGATTCCACCAACGCTGCCTCCAGAAAATTCTGCAAATTACTTGGGAAGATAGGCGGACTAATGTTAGCGTATTGGAAGAAGCAAAGACCACCAGTGTTGAAACAATGATCCTCCAACATCAACTTCGCTGGACCGGCCATGTTGTTCGAATGCATGATCACCATCTTCCAAAGCAGCTACTTTACTCCCAACTTAAGGATGGAAAACGGAATATCAGTGGACAGCAAAAGAGGTTTAAAGATGTTCTCAAAGCGAATCTAAAAAAATGTAGCATAAGCATTGAGAACTGGGAAACCTTGGCCCATGAGCGTCCCAATTGGAGGTCGGCCATTATCAAAGGTGCTATGGACTTTGAAGAAGCACGAGTACAGGGTGAAAGGAACAAACAAGCTAAGCGGAAGGCACATCAAGCAAATCCTCATCATGACCGTCTTCTATCTGGAAACCTATGTCCTCACTGTGGGAGGCTGTGTGGATCCAGAATTGGCCTCCACAGTCACTTACGGACCCACCATTAAAGACCTTATCTTGGAAGACAATCTTACTCGGCCACAAGTGATCGCCAATGAATGAATGAGCATCACTAATGTGTCAGTTGCATAATTTTCACAATGCTTTGAAGAGTTTACAGATGGCAACACATTCCAGGAATAATTCTTTGTAATATATGGCTGTCTTTTAAATGTTCATGTTTACATTTGAGCATATTACTACAAATCTAATTTTAAGAATTATATTTTATTAAATAATATATGGACGTGTGGATTGTAAACACTTCAGTGAGCTTAGGGACACCCGCTCTTTGTAGAATCATTTCCATGAATCGTGTCCGTAGATGAACCAAAAACTGGATCCCATTGACCATGTTGCTTGGAATTCTCTAACATCCTATGGTCAATTCTTTACATGTTTTTGTATTTACATGTGTGTACCCAAATACAATGCACAGGCATGCATTTTTGTGTGTGTGCTGTCCTTTTAAAATGTACGGGAGTGTGGCCCAATTGTTTACTAACCACTGCTTGTGTATATTAGAGAAGCACCAAATTATGAACATGCAAAATTTTCATTTGAATGGACATACATGTATTTTCTACTTGTGTATGAACAACTCTGTACAAACAGGACAGCAAGAGTCCATGCATTCTCAGTAAAGGAAGTGGAGCATATGTCTGGTATGTTCAGGAAACACATGGTATTAATAAATTCAGAAACGTCCATGTAGACAACAGTTGCTGTTCTGGCTCCTGGGGACAAGAAATCTAATCCAAAAAGATAAAGTAAATTGCACAAGATTCAGGAAGCCCTGTTTATATTAAAATCGCAGAGAACCGTTCCAAGTTGCTATATATAGGTATAGGTATAAGCCTCCAGTGCTCACAATAAAAGAATGGATCATTAAAATCTAGTATTTTGTTCAAATATCCAAGCTTAAAGGATTTGTAAGATTAGAAGAAGTAGACCGTACAGGAAAAACTTGTAAAGACATGATGTCCTTTTATTGATTTTTTGGATTCAGAAATGCAGCATAACTACAAATGCATATAAAATACTTCCAGCATTGTAAATACGTTCTGTTGTTAACTCCGTTGCTTTGAAACATGTAGTAAAAATCTGCATTCTTTACTGAATACCCACTTATAAGTAATTTTGCATAATGATGTAATCTACAGAAAGAGCTGCACTGGTTACTAATTTGCTACCAGGCCAGGTTCAAGGTACTTATGTTAATTCAGAAAGCCCTAAACAACTTGGGTCCAAAGTACCTTAAGGACCACGTGACTCCCTACGTTCCATCTCGATCACTGAGATCTTCTGATGGGGCACTTTGGTGGTTCCCTACACCCCTGAGGTTTGGTTGGCCTCCACTAGGGACCAAGCCTTTAGTGTGGCAGGTCCTACTCTGTGGAACTTCCTCCTGAAAGAGGTTTGGCAGGAACCATTCCACTTTTCTTTCAGGCATCTCTTGAAAACTGAACTTTTTAGATAGGCCTTTTAAACATGATTCCCCCCTCCCACCAATTCAGTATTTATTGATACTTTTCTTATTGTTTTTAATGATGTTTTTTATTGGTTTTAAAATTTTATTGGGTTTCTGTATGTTGTAAGCCATCTTGATGTAATTCTATGAAATGTGCAGCTTATAGATAGTTTAATTAATAAATAAATAAAACTTGAATATTCAGTATTTAATTTAAATGCAACTTGAGCCTTTTACATAAAAAGTTGCCTTTCTGTCAGTTCTTCTCTTCAGCCTTTGCAAAGTTGGTGCACTATCCCAAAGGATCAGATAGTTCAATGCAATAATTAATACATTTCCATTGTTCTTTCTGTACAACCTGTGGTTGGGTAAAAAAAAACATATTACTGACATGGAGGATATTACTGTGCCAGATTGCCTACAACAACTCACTGTTTTACCTTTTTGTACTACAAATGTTCATTTTTCTTGATGAACAGTACTGTGGAATTCTAACATCTGTAACGCAGTGCATATTTAAGGTTCTGGCTGGTCCAATGACAGACACTGTCTTGTCATTTTGTCTGTTTCTGATTCAGGTCTTCCTGTGCTTGTGGAGATGTAGCAAAAACAACACCTGTGCACGTGAGGCATGTAGCAGTAGATTTACAGGTAACACCAATATTTACAGGTGCATAAAAGATCTTTAGGGGAAAAAACTAAGGGGAGTGAACCCCAAAACATTCCCATCAGGACTCAATGGCATGGAACACTGACTGAGAGAAAAAGAAAACCAAGCAACTGAGGGTGAGAATGGAACAGAGTGGGTGGAAAGGGAGGATGGAGGAAGAATTACACAGACAAAAAGGGGTAGGAAGAGCCAGCAGATTGTCTGGATATGTCATGTCATGCTTTGCACTGAGCAGCTGATTTAGAATATCCTCAGAGATGGATGAAAGCTGCCCATAGACACCAAGGGAGATACCAAAGAATTTCATGTAGCCTGATTAGGCACCCTCCTCACAATAACCCCAAATGGGGATAATACCCCAGTGACGACTGAGCATGTGAATGATGATGGTGGTAAACAGAAAATGAGGATGGAGGGGGAATGGAGTGGCTGGGGCCTTGAATGGAAGCATGCCACACTGCAACATTGTGTTGCAGGGGCCCCTCTTGTTAGTTCTGTAACTGTGATAACAGTTTTGACATATTTCATAACTGACCCCTAAGATTGCATCCTGTTTTATGTGTATGAATTCCCTGAATTCCTGTCTTATTTATTTTTATATGCTTTTATACTACTTTTCCCCCAGTTTGATGTTATTGTTCATTAATAATAATGATTTATTAGACGTTACTTGCTTGTTACCAGAAGGTCTCCAAACGACTTACAATATATATTTGTTTTAATGATACTGTTTTATATTGTACACTGCTTAGAGATTTTTGAAAACATGAAGCCATTTATAATTGCTTTTAAATAAATAATTAAAAAGAAATATTCCCATTGAAATTTACCAGCAATACTTTTCAGAAATCTTAGAAAGCAATGGAGCTGATCAGCACAACTCAACTTCTTCCTCTTCCTCCTCCTCCTCCTCCTCCTCCTCATAATAATAATAATAATAATAATAGCATTTATAGTCCACCACTCAAGGTGGCATACATGGATCTCCACCTCCTCATTTAAACTGTATTCCCTTATCTACCAGTGGTTGTATGTCAGTGGTGGGTGGGACCAGAGGCAAAAGGGGCAGAGCAATGGATATGAATTATTACATTTATATCCCACCTATCCTCCAAACTTGTTCCAACTTGATCCATCATGCTTTTCATGCTTTCCCCCCCAAAGTTGGCAGTTTCATTCACAGAATGCATTTTTTTAAAGGAGGGAAAAAGTCCTCCCACTGAGCAAACTAAAACATTTCAAGAGCATCACAGCTATCCCCTTGTTACCAGGCAACGTATCACTGTTGCTTAAAGAATGTAGCAATTTCCATTGCTTTTCTCTCTTGTCAGTAGCCACCGTTTATTAGAAATGTCCTTGTTTCAGAATTCTGGCCCACTTGTGCCAATTCATTTCTATGCTTTTCACAAGTTTGCCATTGGCTTAAATTGTCTCTTTGCTTTTTACACAACACCTTTCAATGTCAGTTTCCAACGTAATGCATGCATGGAATTGCTATTGGATTAATCTGTGTGAGTGCATTGCACACATGTAAAAAAAATTAGTTGGATGTGTTATTCATACAGCTTGTTCAGAGATGAGCCTGTGAACTCAATCATTTTAGAAATCCAACCTTGACTACCAGGATTATCTTCGCACAAATGACATGAATGATGCATCCTAACAATATGTTTGTGGATACAACCAACCATACAAATAATACCAAAAGTCAGGGATACAAAGATGTTACATATGAACTGGTTTACATCTTCCTTTTTCTAAAGACATTCATATATAGAAGAACATTTATTTGGAATATTTTGACACCATATGTTCTTATTTCTTGGAATGTTTAAGCAGGATTAAAAAGGCATAATTCCATAATGTAAAATGTTATTTACTTATTTACAACATTTGTATACTGTTCCATAACATAAAGTTCTCTGATGGGATTACAGTAAATGACTAAATTTTTTTTTAAACTACAACTAGGGGCTTTGCTCCTGCACGCTCTGCATGCCAACCCCCCGAGACTCCCAAACACACATGCACGCACGCATACAAACACAGACTACCAAAACGCACACGCGCGTGCACACACACACAGAGGGACTCCCAACCCTGACTCCCAAATACATATGTGCACGCACGCATGCACATACACAGAGCCAGGTGCTCCCAAACATGCACATGTGTGTGTGTGCACACACAGAGGGACTCCCCACCCCCCACCCCAGGGACTCCCAAATGTAAACACACCCACACGAAGGACTTCCAAATCCATACACAGGGACTCCCAAACACACAGAACTCCCCAAAGGCCCTTCCAGGCAACTCCCAAAACATTCCCCCACCCACAGGCAACTCCCAAAATGTCCCCTAAGTTTAGGACACTTACTGGCCTCCCACCTGGCCTGGTTGTCTCCTGCATTGTTGTTGCTGCTGCCTGCTCACCTGCCTACCTACCCGCTTGCTTGCTCCTGACACTTGGTTGCCTGCCCGATGCTGGCTCACCTGCTCAGTCACTCGCCCCAATGCCTGCTCACCACCCGCTCACCTCCCCAATGGTCACTCACTCATCTGCCTGCCATCCTTGGTTCCCTCACTCCCTTGTCTCCATTGCCTGTTGTCCTGCCGCCATGCCATGCCCCCATGTGTGATAGCGTGACAGTGTGACAGCTTACCAAAATATAGTAAGAAATAAAACATTAAAAGATAAAACCAAAAGTTACATAGATTCAGCAAAAAATAAAAAATCACAGTACCCCTCTCAAACTTAAAACACAGATTTAAAAATGGAGAGGCCTAAACCAGTGGTTCCCAAACTGGTCCACGGACCACCAGTGGTTTGTGAGCCTCATTCATGTAGTCCACGGCATGTCTGTAAAAATACAATTAAGAATCATACAGTACCTAACACAGTACATTACAATTGCTACAACAGGCAGAAAAATCACTAAGTGGTCCACCAAGGCCTTCAGCAATTTTCAAGTGGTTCTGTGGGAGGAAAAGGTTTAGGGACTACTGGTTTAGATTGGTTAAACAAAAAGGTCCTCACCTGGCACAGAAAAGACCACAAAGATGGTGCCATGTGAGCCTCCCTGGAAAAACTGTTACACAACTGGGCTGCCAATACTGAAAAGGCCTCCCTGCTGGTTGCCCACGTCCCTTCATTTGATGGGGGGCACTTAGGGTAGGGCATCTGAAGAAGGTCCTAAAGTTTGGGGTAGATCCATATGGAAAAGCAAAATCTGGTGGCTGGTGTGTAACAAGATCCACTTCTGGATTTCTCCCTAAAATGTACCCTTTTCTGTTCATCCACTTTCTCCTATAAACTTTTCAGAGTGGAATTAAGGACATGACAAACTGCAGCATTACTTTACTGCTGCTAAGAGCTGTTTTATTCTCGCCGTTTCAGTTTGAAATGCCAGGCATTAAAGAACATAGACACTAATTAGCACCGTTAACTGGAAGAGTCAAGAAGTTGAGAATCTGACTTTAGTCATCCAAGCCATATATTCTGAGTCTTTATTTCTGCTGCCAGGTGACACCAGCCTAGTGTGCCATATGCAAATGCTCCTTTGTGATAATTAACGATCAAGAAAATACATATTCCCAAATTATGGTTATATGTGTTAAATGGCAAACTAAAATAGCAAAAGTAATGGTTCAGCTTAGTGTGTGTGTGTGTGTGTTTGTGACACTAAAACTAACTGATCTATAGCTAGATTTTTAGTCACATATACTCTGAAGTAGAAATTAGCCCACTGGCTCCAATGGAACTTATTCCCAAAGGAGCGGATTGCGGTCTTATGGCATATGCTTTTGGGAATTGTCAGAGACATGGAGCTGGCAGTTGGCAGGGGTGTGTGTGTGTGTATACACACACACACACCTGCCAGCTGCCTATATATATGTGTGGGGTGTGTATATATATGTGTGTGTGTGACGTGATGGGGAATTGCGAGGCCCAAAATGCATGGATCTTGCTAGATGTTTCAAGAGATTCTGAAAGATTAGCTCTTCAAAATCTCCAGTTTGTGAGACAGCTGTTGAGAAAACTTCTGTATGGATGCCCCTTCTGCTTGAACCTGACACACACATGGTCTAATTACCAGGGCACTCTTTGCTGCAGATTCAGGTCATGGGACCTAGGGAAATACGTGGTGCAATGCACCATGTGGGCAGGTGACATGCTGAAGCCCCTTGTGGTACAGCTATAAACTTATCTAACTTGGCCAAGCATTGCATGGATGTGGCTCAGGGATAGGGCAGGTTAAGAGAGATAGGAAGGAATTACTCTAACAAAAGGATCTTATGCTAGGAAACTCCAACCTTAAGTCTCTTTAGGAGGGAGATGCTGGTTCTGTAACTGGGCTTTTAACTCTCGGAAACCTTTTGCTGAACATCTGCCAAATGAAGAGGTGGAACTGTGTGACAAAATGATCTCCTAGGCATAAATCCTTGCTGGACCCACAGGTATTTGGAATTTTTCTATATTTTGTCCAGGGTGGCGGGGAAAGGTTACAGTTTCTAGAGAAGCACATGTGTGTGGAAAGATAGATTTGCACAGGGTTGGGGATCCTCAGACCTGCAGCCAAATGCAGTCCCCTAGGCCTCTCTCTCTGGCCCTCAGAACTCTCCGCAGGCCACACCCCCTGTGCCCAGGTCATTCCCCCCCCTGGGCTCTGATTGGCATCCAAATTAGTTTTGCCTGGCCGGAATGTGTCCTTGAACTCTGATAATACCTCTTCCTTGTCTCAGTGGAGGGTTGAGATGGATGTTTGAGTGTGTCTGGCCCTGCCCATCACTAGCATATGGACCTTGGAAGGTTGCCCAGAAATGAATGTGGCCCTTGGGTTGAAAAAGGTTCCCCACCCGATTTGCAGGTGTAGAAGAGCATGGATGCAGGGTGACGGTTGATACTTTTGCTAAGTGAAGGATTTTCATCCCTTGACTTTCCTGGGCTTTCACTGCATTTATTTATAGCAAGCATCATCACTGCAATTTCAGAATTTTCTCTAATGTCATGTGGGCTAGAAACCCTGCTTTGTGATCTTATAAGGAAGGTCAAACTGTCTGTTCTGAAGCCATTGAATGTCATATTCTGTGGCATGTTCTGTAGTAGGTGGCATGGTTGTGGCATGATTGATCTCTAAAGGCCCCTATTGTAACTGGAAAGCATTTCGCTGCTATAGTTCGAGGATCATTGATGACTTAAAAGTTCAGTGAGCATAAAAGAAATAAGGGTCCTCAGACTATGAAGTAATATGTGATTTACTGAATGTTGGGCTGACAGCACTATTATAGATCAGACAATCTGATGTTCTGGAATGTCAATATATAGCAAGGCTATTATGAGCTAGAAAAAAATTGTGACTCAGTTCCCATGGTAGCATCCACAGCTGTAAAGCTGCTATAGACAGTGACACTGTTATGAGCTTGATGTTTGCAACAGCTGGATTTCCTCCTCCTATTCATGAATAAGAAACAAATGGCAACAACGGGAGGCCAGCTGTCTCCCACTGCTTACCCCCTGATTAATGATTAGGATGGTAGAGACAAAAATAGATCACAGTGTAAGATGCATGTTTCCTAGTGTCTAAACTAAGACCTTGTTTTTCCAAACAGCAGATGAAATGGTAAACCTGTTTCTGACCGGTACCACTTTGGACTACAGGTGGGGACTCATCTGACTGAATTTTTCCCCACCCCCATACTCAAATTACACACACACACCTGCATATATCAGAAGGAAAGGGCCATAGATCAATGGTGGAGTACATGCTTTGCAAGTAAAAGTTTCCAAGACAAAGTGCAATTTTACATGAGTCTACTTGGAACTGAAATGTCCCATTGAGTCAGGACACTTACAGCACAATTCTACACATATCTACTCAATGGGGTTTAATCTCAATTCCATTGATTAAACCCAGTGGGGTTTATTCCCAACCCAAGTAACCTTGTCTAGGATTTCAGCATTAGTGGTTTCTCTAAGTAGGAAGGGCCGGTTTTCAGCATCCCCTTAGGACAGGGTTGGGGGACCTGAAGCCCTCCAGAAGTTGATGAACTACAGATCCCATCAGCCCCAGCAAGCATGAGTGTCCCAGTTGGAGGTTGGCCATTATCAAAGGTGCTATGGACTTTGAAGAAGCACAAGTACAGGGCGAAAAGGACAAACAAGCTAAGTGGAAGGCACATCAAGCAAATCCTCATCATGACCATCTTCTATCTGGAAACGTATGTCCTCACTGTGGGAGGCCGTGTGGATCCAGAATTGGCCTCCACAGTCACTTACGGACCCACTGTTAAAGACCTTACCCTGGAAGACAATCTTACTTGGCCACGAGTGATCGCCAATGAATGAATGAAAATGAATGGATTAGAGTTGTAGTTCAGTAATATCTGGCTGCTTCCTAAGAATACCTGCCTTGAACTCTGTTTTGGTGTACAATATTCTTGGCCAGTAAATGCTGCCCTGACAATTCTATTATTGGTTTCCACAGTGGAGCTTGTTATTTTTGTGTGCAGATCCTGAGTTTAAAATGAGATTGGGGTGGTCACATTTTAAACTGGGAGGGAGTAGGGGAAATCTGTGGCCCTTCATATGTTGTTGAACTAAAAATCCTACCATCCCTGACTATTGGCCATGCTGGTATTGACAACAGACCAGGCAGAGAAGAAATTTGGAGAAATGTGACACTGGATGGCATCAGCTGTCAACAGGTTTAGGAAAATGCCCTATAAGTCACATAATTGTGTTTGGGAAGAAGGGATACTGGACAATTTGGCCCATTAAAGATGTTGTTGTTGCTTTGTAACTCAAGAGGCTTGCAGCAAATGTTTACCTCTTCTTCTTAACAGTCATGGAACATTGGTTGGATTTACAGGAAGCAGATTCCCCATTTGCTAATGCTGATAGCTGGACAACAGCACAAAAGCTGTTGGCACAATAGGTATAGAAAAACAGCACCAATGATATTTTGAAAGTTATATGATGCTGCTCCTATGACAAGTGGAGCCATATAAGGTGAAAGGATTTATTTTGAGCAATGGGCAGACATGTATTTATACAATTTAATATTTAGTAGTAAATGTTATGTTTTGCTACTTTGTTATGACTTCTGGTCAAACAAGTCATGTACCTATGCACTTGTATGATATTAGGAACAGGAACTGAAAGGACAATTGCAATGCTGTGCCTCTCCTTGATGTTTACACTCAGGGCCGGCGCCAGAGGGTAACAAGTTTGGGCCCTGGCCGAAGGCCTCTGGATCCCCTAAAGGGCCCCTCCTTAGGGTGGGTGGGTAGCACTCCCTTCAGCGATCTGCGGCAGCATGGCTCCCAACCCTGCTGCGGATTGTGAGAGGAAGCTCCCAGGCACCCCTCCGCTGCCATGCAGGCCCGCAATGCCTGCCTGCATGCTCCACCTACCTCTCCCTTGATGTAAATGCTGCTGGCGCTGCTGGCGCAAACCTGCCATCAACCAAGGTGGCGGCTGAGGTTTCCCTAAGGGGCTAATGCCCCTGCCACCATCTTGGTTAAGGGCAGGAATGCACGTGTATAGCACGTACGTGTGCCATCAACCAAGATGGCAGTGGAAGCATCAGCCCTTTAGGGAAGCCTCAACCGCCATCTTGGTTGATGGCAGGAATGCGCTCACAGAGCGGGCAGCATTCACCAAGGGAAAGGTAGGTAGGTGGAGCGTGCAGGCTTGCATGCGTGTGCCGGGGCAGGCTGGTGCCCAAGGGCCCCAGCATGCCTGGCACTGGCCATGCTTACACTGACAGAGATGTCTAGCTTAATCAAAGGTTATTATATTACATCAATTCCACTGAGCTCAAAGCAGTTATATGGGCAAATGAAACTGGCTTTAGATCTTTAATTATTAACGAAGAATTTTAACGAAGTCTACTAAGGTAATACTCTCCCAGCAGAATATAATTTATAAGGACTAATTTTTTTCCAGAGGAAATGCTATTTCATGAAAATCAGTTCTTGCTGAAGGCTTTATCAATTAAGCAACTCAAAAATGGAAGCATCCGACTTCATTCATCACTCCTAAATGGTTTCACCAGGCTGCTCCTAATGTAAAATGACAGAAAATTCTCCACACTATGTTCCAGGTAAGTATGGCTATCTTACACCATTAAAATAATATGTTATAACTAACGAACACTGATTTTATTATTAAAGCAAATACAATTTTCTGTACTTGTACTTACCTGCTATGGAGTGTAGATTCAGGAATCTGGTGTAAAGTTTTGTTAACTCAGAGTCTTTTATTTATTTATTTTTAAATGTAATTCCTGTTCTAATCCCAGGTTCCTAGCCATCATGTGTGTAAAAAAACCCAAGAAGCCACCATGAAGGTAACATCTTCTGAAATCTCAGGACCCAACTGGGGTTTCCAAATGCTTCCAGTAGAAAGGGTGCATGATGAATTCTAGTATCCTAAACATTCCTTCATCCAGTTAGGAACAGCAAAGAAACATAGGAAGCTGCCTTATACTGGTTATCTAGCTCAGTATTGTCTACACTAACTGGCAGTGGCTCTCCAGGGTTTGAGGCAGGAATCTTTCCCAGCCCTACCCTGAGATGCCAGGAATTGAACCTGGGATCTTCTGCATACAAGGCGGATGCTCTACCACAGAGCTACTGCCCTTCCTCTTCCCCTAGTTCCTAATTCCTGTCACCCTGCTCCTATTTCATCCTCACTCATTAATCCCCCTTTTTGCTGTCCTCTACCATCTCAGTCTTCAGAAAAATATGTGACTTTATGCACATCTGCATCATTTTTAATAACATCTGATTATGGCTGCACCCTACATAGATCTGTTCTCGCCAGGTGCATCATGGTGAGGTTGGCTCTGCGTTGATCATGTTATTAAATATTTTTGAGATCATGTTACCATAAAGTCCACTTGCAAACTGTGCTTTGCTACACCTTTCCCAACTGTATACAGCAAGATAATTGTAAAATGCCTTGAATGATGTGCTGCTGTTCCTGGCTGCAACACGCACACCAGAGCCTGACAGCTGATTTAGTTTGCAGCGACAGCTTGGACACGAGTGACAAAGTGCTGCCTCTCTTTGTACATTCCACAGAAGCAACTGCTATCCCATTATGGTCTCACCAGAAAGTTAAAGTTAATAAGATGGCAAATATCACCAGTACTGCTTTTGTCATAGGTGCCAGGTTTTATATTTCGGGGGCAGCTTAATATACTTAGTGCTGTGTTTTCTCTCTCCTGTCTGGCAGCATGAGAGAAGCACACAAATCTAGCTAGCTAGCTAGCTTTCCAATTTTCTGTGTGTGAAACTTGTGAAGAATCCAATGCCAGGATACATTTGCTATGTGTCTGGAAATGTAAAAATGCAAAGTAGGTCCTGAGATATATCTTGTTATCTGTTTACCTATCCATCCTATTTATCAGTTGCCCAACAATAATTGTTCTCTGGGTTATGCAGAAAAAATGATAAAGATGATTTAAAATCATAAAATCTACATAAATCTAATTCTCTGTAGCATCACTAACACTAAAAACAATGGGTGATATTTGCTGTTGATCCTATTCAGAGTAGATCCATTTAGGTTAATGGGCATGGGTAACTTAGGCTCATTAATTTCAATGGGTCTACTCTTAATTGAATACAGCCCTATAATTTTAAGTCCCAAGCAGTCTAAAGATCATGACCAGTAATAATTAGTACAAAGCCTCCTGCAGATACCATTCATTCTGCACAACACAGGAAACAGACCTTTAGTGTTGTGGCACTGACACTTTGAAATTTCCTCCTCTTAAACATTAGACAGGCGCCATTTCTGTTATGCTTTTGACATCTGTTGAAGCCCTTCCTCTTTCAACAAGCCTTTTAAGTAGAGGCCTTAACCTAGTCTGTGCTAGAATTGCTTTTTAAGATGTTTTAGAAGTTGTTTTTTTAAAGATGTTTTAAAGATATTTTTATGTCTTTTATTTTTAAGATGTTTTAAAGTGCTTTTAGTGTTTTTGTTTCTCATCCTGGGCTCCTCAGAGGAAGAGCAAGATATAAATGTAATGAAATAAATAAAGCCTACCAAAGTGATAGAGAACCTGTGGCTTTCCAGATGTTGCTGAACTACAACTCCAATCATCCCTGATCATTAGCCATGATGACTGGGCCTGGTGGGAGCTGGAGCCCAGCAACATCTGAAGTGCCGCAGGCTCCTCACCTCTGGCCTAACATTTTCCACAGAGTTAAAACCACCACAGCATAATAGCAGAGAATAAAAACATTGAGTTTGAAGGACTGTTGAAGTAAAAAGGTCTTGGCCTGGTGCTGAAAGGACATTAAAATGTGTGCTAGGTGAACCTCTCTGAGGAGGGCATTCTATAACTGAGGGACCACTGCTGAGAAGGCCCTTCCTCTTGTGGTCATCCACTGTATGTCAAAGACTTTAGGAGAAGGAGCTCTGATGTTCCCTGGGCTCTGCTGGTACATATGGAAAGATGGATCTATAGTAATGGACATTCTGATCATGGGGTTAAAAAGGTAAAAAGCACAGGTCCCAATACCAATCCTTGGGAACTCCATTTTCTATATCCCTCTGTTGGGAGAACTGTCCATTTATTCCTACTCTCTGCTTCCTATTACTTAACCGTTATGTGATCCACAAGAGGAACCCTCCTCTTATTCCATGACTGCTAAGCTTCCTCAGAAGTCTTTGGTCAGGTACCTTGTTGAAAGCTTTTTGAAATGTCAGCTGGATCACCTATATGCTTGTTGACCCTCTCAAAGAATTCTAATAGGTCAGTGAGGACTTATTCTAATAGGTCAGTCAGGACTTACCCTTGCAGAAGCCATGCTGGTTCTGCTTCAGCAGAAATTCTCAATTAAATTTTAGAGACTGTCACCACTGTGGTTATTACAGACAAGATTCAGAATATTATTACTGATATTATTATTACACAGCCATGAGAGTGACTGTATACTATAGCCAGCATGGATTTTTCGCATTCCGCAATGTTAAATTGAAAATACCCCCCATGCCATTCTGATGCTTCCCATAAGCTCATTTCAAAACAAAACTCAGAAATGCTTGCTTAACAACCCTCTAAATTTTCATGGCGATGCACAAAACAGTCAGAGAGATTGAGAGTTCAAAATGTAAAAAGAGGGGGGGGGGAACAGATCCGTTTGACTTTTTTCTGTCAGTGTTCTCATAATTGCTGGAATTAATTAAAAATCAGCCATGTTCAGAGAGTACCTGTAATCCTATTACTTTCCTTACCCCATACTCTGACCTTCATCTTCTGCAGTTTAAAAGTTAAAAAATGCCTAGCTGATTTTTCATTAATTTAAGAAATTTAACATTGAATATTATAGTGCCAGGCATGCTCAGTAAGAACCAACTGTCAGTGTTCTAAAACCCAGACTCCCAGCTGCTTGGCTTGCCTAATCAGGGGGCCACGCCCACGCCAGACCTTTATTTCACTTTAGACAGTCATGGCTTCCCCCAAAGAGGGAAGTGTAGTTTGTGAAGGGTGCTGAGAGGAGACTCCTATTCCCCTGACAGAGCTCCAGTGGTCAGAGTGGTTTAACAGTCAGCCGCTCTGATTAAAGCTCTGTGAGGGGAACAAGGCGTCTCCTAGCAACTCTCAGCACCCTTCACTAACTACACTTCCCAGGATTCTTTGAGAGAAGCCATAACTGTCCAAAGTGAAATAAAGGTCTGGTGTGGAGGTGGCTAGTGACAGCTTTGGTTTAAATTTTGGTGGGAGACTACAAGAGCCTGCTGTTAAATAAAAAGGTGGGGGAAATGCTGAAAAACAATGATATTGTTCACAATGTTTTCTTTTGGAAAGGCGCTTCCCCACTGCCCAATGCCCACCCAATCTGAGATACTGTAGATGTTACCAAATTCTTTAAACTACACAGGAAGTGCATTGGACTGTGAAAAATCAACCCAAATTGTGTTTGCATTTTTACACAGTTGGAGAGCACTACAGTATCTCAGAGAGGAGATCAGATCTCCTGCTCCCCTGGTGCATTCACTATAGCTGCCCAATTTCTCTGCTTTCTAAAGTTTGATAGAAATATCTGTTGGCTATAGGTACTTTCTTAAACCACAAGATTTTTTATGCCTATTAGTGAATATTATCACTGTTAATATGAAATTGCTTGTTCCTGTTATTTTGGATACAGGAATCTGAGCAAAGGAGAACTATGCATATAGCTGTCCAAGGTCCTGAAATACATCCCACTATACTGGTTGTCATTTCAATTTATCTGCATTGGATTTCTTTCATAATGCTCATGGAATTAATGGACTGGAAGCAAAAGCTGAAACATTGAGTTGGGAGCTACCTCAATCTACTAAGGTGTTTTGAAATTTGTAGGTGATTGGGGTGAATTTTTAAAAGAAAGAATATGAATGGAACAACTTTTGCACTTCTAAATATCATTAGCCTTTGCTTTTCCAGGGACAGCTAACATCTATAGAATATCTGCAGAATAGGCTTTGTGTTCAAATTCCAGCAGCTCATAGTACATAGCTGAAACCTGTTAATGTCAGTATAGACAAATTCATATATTGTGTCATGCAATATTCTTGTAAATTGCATTAATAAGAAATAATGTAATATGGTGACCTACAAAGTTGGATATAGTAAACAAGCTGCCTTTTATATTGCCGTTGCAGTTTAATGCTTGCCACGGAGTGAGCTCTAGGGAAGAGAACATTGTCTCTGCATAACATCACACTCTTCTGTCTCTTGTCATTATCTGGTCAAAGTGAAGCATGTGTTCACAGCTGGTCTAATACTCATTTGAAATGTGGTGCTGGAGGAGAGCTTTATGCATACCATCGACTGTGAAAAAGACCAATAATGGGGTGTTAGAACAAATTAAACCAGAATTATCACTAGAAGCTAAAATGATGAAACTGAGGTTATCATACTTTGGACACATCATGAGAAGACACGATTCACTAGAAAAGACAATAATGCTGGGAAAAACAGAAGGGAGTAGAAAAAGAGGAAGGCCAAACAAGAGATGGATTGATTCCATAAAGGAAGCCACAGACCTGAACTTACAAGATCTGAGCAGGGTGGTTCATGACAGATGCTGTTGGAAGTCGCTGGTTCATAGGGTCGCCACAAGTTGTAATCGACTTGAAGGCACATAACAATTAGGGCATATTGGAATATTCAGGCTATAAGTTAAACAGAGGCTTCCATTTCAGTTCTGAGAGTGCTGTGGAATCTGCCTCATAAGAAAACACTCCTATTAAACACACACTAACAAAACAAACTCTACTTGGAGTAGAGATACTATATACTGTACTTGTTGAATGTTTCCTTCATTATGCTCTGTTCCAGGGGCTAGTGGCTTCATATCAGTAGGGCAGCAGAATCCACTCTGGGATTTAGTTCAGACTTTGAAGGAGCTCCTTGGATAGCTCCTTGAAGGTTCAGACTAAAACCTGGAGCAGATTCCACTGCTCCACTGATACTGAGCCACCACTGCCAGGGATGGAGAACTTCATGTCTGGGGACTGAACGTCTCTCTCTGGTCTTTGTATCTGGCCCTTGGAACTCTCCCCAGGCAAGAACCTTCACTGGTACCCTGAGGGTTGTATCCGATGCTAGTCCTACTCAAAGTAGACCCACTGAAGTTAATTAGCATTGCTAACTTATGTTCATTAATTTCAGTGGGCCTACTCTGAGTAGAAATAGCACTGGATGCAATGCTGAGTGCTTTTGCCTGGCTGGAATGAGTCTTTAAACTGTGATCATATCTGTTGCTTGCCTGGATGGAAGGCAGGGAGGGTGAGTGCATAGACTACTAGCATAGTAAGTGGTAGGAGCAAGTAGACTACTATTGAAAGGTGAAATTGGCATTTCTTGCTCTGCCCACTTTTGCCTCTGGCCCCTTCTGCTACTGGCACATGGCCCTTGTAAGGCAGCCCAGAAGGGTCTGGAAAAGTCTCTCCCCCCCCCCATTCTGTTGTAAGGAAAACAGGGTAGTCATGAACGTAGGTAGAAGTCGAGGGGAAAACAAATCTCAACATAACTCTGTTGTTAGAGGACTATCTAATGTGATTTAGATTTAGAAACATCAGAAGCTGCCTTGTGCTGACCATTGGTCCATCAAGCTCAGTAGTGTCTACACTGACTGGCAGCAGCTCTCCAGGGTTTCAGGGAGGAGTCTCTCCCAGCCCTACCTGGAGATGCCGGGGATTGAACCTGGGACCTTTTACATGCAAAGCTTGTGCTCTACCATTGAACCACGGTCCTTCCCCTCTATGGTCACATTTCAAATATCTTTTCTTCAAGTGTTTGTCAAGATGTGAATGCCTCTTGAAGAGACAGTTAGGGATGGGATGCAAGGAAGGATCTAATGGAGCAAGGTAGGTTTGAAGTAATCTGTGTCTTAAAAGGAAAAAAAACTGCAAAGGTGGAAGAAACATTCTTTATTTTCCCACTTCACTTTTAGCATTCACAATTATATTCTTCAGTACTAGCCGGGCCACAGGTGATCTCAACCCTAAAAAGTAATCAATAGCCATATCCAATGTGTGTATCACTGATCTCTTTTTTGATGCAGATTTTATTAAAATAATGTAATAACCAATTTTATCATTGTAATAAAATTTGTTTCAACATATTGTGCTACCTTTGTTTTTTTGGGGTGTGTGGTTTTAGATGTATACGTTACAGTCTCCATTGCCCCCTCAGCCCATGCCCCTCAGTTGCCTGTCTCCATGATTCCTAGCAGGTAGTCTACGTCTGTGTGACATGGATCAGCGGGCAAAAAGCATGCTATTTGTAGAATAGCTAAACCAAAGGGATTACCCAAAGGCAAGGGTCAGTGGGTGTACAGAAGATAAACACAACACAAATACGCCGAAATGAATATGATGAGAGCTCCAAAATTCTGAACCTGTTATATTAATAGCCCCAATTATTGCAAGTCCAGGTCTGGTTAAAATAATTATTGCTGCCCCAAATACATATCCATGTTCTGTTTCCTCAAGCCAGGTAGGATGACAATTAGGCCTCAGACTATGGATGCTCAGTTAGACACAGCCAGGCAGGGCCAGCCCAGAGTGAAGGACAAGAAGGCAGACCATTCCATGTACAGAAGCCAACTGGACTGGCAAATGGATCTTTCTGCAATACTGGCAATGGGATAGTGTCCTCCACCGTGCCTGAGAGCAGTAGGCTAGTTATGGGGGTGCAGGACAGGCATAAGAACGTAAGAGCCTGCTGGATCAGGGTAATGGTTCATCTAATCCAGCATCTTGTTCTCACAGTGGTCAACCAAATGCTCATGGGAAGTCTAAAAATAGGATCTGAGCGCAACAGCACTCTCCTTCCCCCTGTGATTCTTAGTAGCTGGTGTTTAGAGGCATGTTGCCTCCGACAGTGGAGGTGAAACCTAGCCAGGTCACATAGCTCACATGGCTCTGTCCTCCAAAAGAGGGGAACACCCAAGGGGCTCAAGAGGAACAGCCAGGGGCCATCACCTCACTGTGCTTAATGGATCTGCCTGGCATCCAGACCTCTTCCAACCTTTTAGTTTCTTTGGGACCAGGGCTGTGGAGTTGGTACACCAAACCTTCGACTCTGACTCTTCTATTTTTCTACTGTCCAACTCTGACTCCACCCAAAATTGCTTCCGACTCTGACTCCGCGACTCCAACTCCAAAGCCGTTTGGGACAGCTAAACTGCTGTTGCAGAGTCCTCCTCTTTCTATTCTCCAAATACTCTTCAAGCCTGACATTTCCTTCTTTGATACTTTGCCTGCCTCTGAACTCAAAGCTCTCCTCAGGCAACTACAGCTCCTCCTCCCTGGCAAAAAGGGATTGTCCTTTCAGAGGAGAACATTGTCACTGATCCACCTGTGTGCTACTTGTACAACTATATCATCACTACATATAAAGTTGGGTTTCTGCCAACATGGAGTATATGTTGTTGCTGCATACAATTTTAAGGAGTGCTACTGAGCTTCTTGGTTTGGTGGTTAGTGTTGGACTACAACCTGGGAGACCAGGGTTCGAATCCCCACATAGCCATGAAGCTCACTGGGTGACCTTGGGCCAGTCATTGCCTCTCAGCCACAGAGGAAGGCAATGGTAAACCACCTCTGAATACCACTTACCATGAAAACCCTATTCATAGGGTTACCCATAAGTCGGAATCAACTTGAAGGCAGTCCATTTCATTCACTGAGCTTCTTACTTTTGGGATGTGCATGTGTGGCTCTGACATGCTTTGGTATTGCTGTCAGGTCCTCTTTTTCTTTGGATGGGTTCAATACACAGTAATAAAGTGAAATATTCCTCTATTTAGATACGCAGTCACCCAGAACTCCTTGCAATTTCCCTTGTGTTTTTCCCCTAGACGATATACGACTATTTGTTCTTTCAAAACATTTTTTGTCTGTTATGAAATGGTGCAATTATTCTCACCCTTATTAATAGCCCATCTGAAGATTTTTTTAAAATCTGGGTGGGAGGGGAAATTCCACTACTTCACTACCATAACTGTGGTTCCTTGTGTTGTCTTAAAGGGGGTTTCTAAAGTCCCCCCCTTTTAGGTAGGGGCTTGTCAGGCAACACGTAAAGATATTTGGGAGGGAGGCTGCCAAGTCTGTGTGCACAAAGGGCAGAGCCTGGGAATTAAGGGTACATCAGCAGTTGAAGTCCAATTGGGTAGAGATGGAGCCTAATGAACATAAGAAGAGCCTTGCTGGATCAGGTCAAAGGCCCATCTAATCCAGTATCTGGTTCTCACAGTGGCCAACCAGATGCCTATGGCAAGCCTACACAGACTTGAGTGCAGCAGGGCTCTCCCCAGTTGTGACTCCCAGCAACTGGTGTTGAGAGGCACACTGCTTCTGACAGTGGAGGTAGAATGTAGCCATCCTGGCTAGTAGCCATTGATATCCTTCTTCTCCAGGAATTTGTCTCCACTAATGGAGCTTAGTGGAGGTAGGAGATGGTAACTGACAAGTCACGGAGGATCCTGGGTGTGCCAGCTGTCTCAGGGTTGAAACAAGTGGAGATGGGGACAATAAGGCAAATGGCAAAGCTTCTTAAGCCAAGCACCCAAACTGCCCTGAAACTTTGCACGGACAAATGAAAAGCTGCAATCCTTTACATGGGAGTAATCCTCACTGAACCACAGCACTATCAGAACTGAAAGAGAAGCCTATATTTAGTTCTGTATGGACATGAATAGAATCGTGCTGTGAGCCCTGAGAGCTGGTAGTTCTAAGAGGATGGCTCAGGAGTCTCCTGATGCAAGTGTGGAATATTGCCATGTACACCTTTAGATCCAAAAGAGTGCTGGAATATTATTTATTTACACACATTCCAACCTGAACTTAGTATGAAGGGGTTCAAGGCATCAGCAGTCCAATATCTCGCTTTTCCATCAGGGTTACAGGAGGCACCCTAAAGCCATGGTGCAGGAGCCAGCCTCTCTGCCTGCTTCCATTTCCCAGCCTTTCCTCAAACTCAACTCAAAACTCAAGCCTCTCCTTGGCCTCAGGAAGGAGGAGGCTCTCCTGAAGAGTTTCAATAGCAATAGGATCTCCTTGGCCCAGTTAATGGGCACTTAATAGGCCCATTAACTCACCTGGCCACTCTATTAGTCTAACAAAGGGAACTCATCTGACCAGCAGAGCAGGTTTCTCACCCCCAGGTGCAGGGTTCCAAATCAGAGGCTGGAAAGGGACTCATAGAAATCATCCATCTCAACCCCAAACCCATCAAACATAGACAGTTATAATGTCTCTCCTCCTTAATCTTCTTTTCTCCTAGCTAAATTCATATTGGTTTAAATTGTTACAGTCTCCTGAACAGAATCTTAGGAGCTGTAATATGGTGATTATTATGCAATCTCTAACAGACACCCCGCCCCCAGTTCCCAGGGTATCATCGGGAATGCCACATAAACAAGTCTCCAGTGCAGCTCTGTCATTCACAGAAATGTCAGCAGTCTGACAATTGCAACGAAAAATCCACCTTTAAACCTACTGTCTGTTAATCAATATAATACCAATTGATCAATTGGTGCTCTGGGTATAATTTGAGTCCCTCAGTCAAAAACAGAAATGACAGATACAAAGCAGAACTTGAATTATTTCTCTGTAGGACATTGTTATATTTCAAAAGTAACACCACCACATAATGAAACCTAGCAGTAGAAGTAATTCAGCAAGATTTGAAGATAGCATTTATCAGCTACACTGCAGTTATGTGACACTAGGTAGATTTAACATGCAAAGTTAACATTACTGGCTTGTCGCAAGCTGTTTAAGCCATTTGGCTGACTGTCAAGACAACCTTTTTGGGCACTCTTGACAGTGACTGTTTATGAATGATGAATCGTACGCAGTCCCATTAATATGGGAGACAAAACTCTTGACACTTAGAAAATTAGTCTAGAAAATACTGTAGACACCACTGCAGCCACAGCTCTGAGGTCATTGTTTAAATACCAATATAAAATCAAGGTCTGGACAACTCATGAGATTAGCAATGATCTAATGTGATGATATGAATAACAACGTCCCTGACATTTTTTTATTTATTTTATAAGATTTCTTATCTACCCTTCACTATAGGGTCCCAGGGCACTTATAAAAACAAATAAAACTGTCACACTTATAAAACATGCGAAACGGTTCCAAATGGAACAGGACATTTCCAACTCCCAGAAATGTGACCAGATGAGATAAGAGTGGTCAGGATCGTACTCGACTCTAGGAGAAATACAAGGCATTTTTGATAACAGCACATCTTTTAACAATGACACTAAAGAGCCCATAGGGTGATATCCAACGTAAGTCAGAGTAGAACTGCTGGAGAGTTGAAGTTACTTAGGTATATTAATTCCAGTGAGTCTACTCTGAGTATGACTTAGTTGGATATCATGATTTTTAAGAACTATGCTAACATCTTTTTTAAAAAAATCATTTAAATACATAAAAAATATCATAGCAGTGGGCCAACCAAGAATGCAGTCCTCAGGCTGGAAAAAGTTTCCATGCCCCTGGTGTAGACTGTAGAGCATATTGACCAATGGCCTGATACAGTACAAGGCAGTTTCTGATGATTCCATTTGGGTTCCCCAGGTCTATAAGGCTGACTTGCCTTGATGATTGTACTGTACTAAAAAAGCATCCGTGAAGCATCTAGGACTGCTTTTCACTGAAACCAAGACTGCTCTACTACTCAAACAGCAACGTTGTCAGGAGGGAGAGGGCTCCCTCCCCCCAGAAAAACACTTTCCACAAGCACTGAAAAAGATGATTTCACAGGATATCATTCAGGGGCCCTTTGATATACAGAGAAGGCCTGGGTTTGGAATGAAACTCCCTCCTCAATTTGGGTTTAGTAAAAGATAGGCTTGAATAATCCAAGCTTTCCCAATTACAATCAGAGTTACTGTAACATGACTGTAAAGCGCATTCTAATCTCATTCTGTCTTCTTCCATTCAGGGTTGCTGAACGTGTGTGCCTTGGAATTCCAAAGCCTCTTCAGACTTCAATGGGATTTTCTTCTATTCAGAGGAAATCAAGTCTTTGTCCTGGTCCCATAACAGCAACAATCATGTTAAATCCAAGTCTGACAGAAAACGCTCATTATCATTCCTGCCATGTCTGCTGCCCGGCAACTCCTTTTCCCACTGTATTGACACCAACTGAGCTCCACAGGGGTGCCAAAATGAGGGAGAAAAAAGGAATGCAAACTGACAAAACTTTCCACAAACTTGTTATATGCTTCTCTCCACAATTTAGCTGTCATTCACAGAGTCTCTCTTCCTCGCACAAATCAAAATAATGTCAAATGAAATGACCACGTTCCCCCCCCCCTCCTGTTGGCTTAGCAATGTATAAAGTTTGGGATGCTTCCAGAGGCTCCTGGACAAGATGTACTGGCTGTTCTTTGGAATGCTTTGGAGAAAACATAGTGGGTTGTTTCCATTGCTGCTGTTCTGCTTTGGCAAGGGACTTCAGCTTGTACGATACGACTCTCTCTTTCTCTTCTTCCCCCTGCAGGCCCTCCCCCATGAACTTTCAAGTCCTGTTCATGAGCAGAATTCTGCTCAGGGAGAGGGGAAGTGTCAGGCTGGGAAACAACTGGCTGGTCAGGCTGACTCCCCACAGGGGTACCTGGAGCTGCTGGGGTTGAACTGTCAAAGTCCAGGGCTGGGGCTCCTTCTGAGTTCAACTCCCTGCTCGACCTTTCAATGGCTCGAACATCCGACTCTCAGTCCTCCCCTGCATCATTCTTGTCAGTCCACTTCCATCCAGCAAGGCTCACAATAAATATCATCTACCTGTTAATCTGATTTTATTGTGGAATGATGTAGCTGACGAGGTGCACCTGGCGCCAACACTGTTATCTTTTTGGCGCCAGGTCAAGACTTTCCTTTTCTCCCAGGCATTTTAGCATGTGCTTTAAATTGTTTTAAATTGATTTTAAAAGATGTGAATTGTTTTAAATTGATTTTAAAAGATGTGTTTTTAAATTTGTATATTTGTTTTTAATGTTTTTAGTTATTGTAAACCTCCCAGAGAGCTTCGGCTATGGGGCGGTATATAAATACAATAAATAAATAAATAAACTGAAGTGTCAGACAGCACCTCCATCAAATTCACTTAGACTGTCTTAGGCAAGGCTTTGTCTGATCTTCTTTTGGTGTAATAAACCAAGATATGCATGAACCTATTACCTGCATGTCCCTTCCCTTCTCGGCATGCCATAAAGTCTTCAATTACTGTCACAACTTGAACCAGAAAACGATAGTTACCAGGTGCAGAAGCCACAATCTCAAACAAACTTCAAACTGTGGTTTAAGATCCTGGCTTATTCTGAACTAGCAACTGTTTCCCAGTTTGGATGCAATGAGAAACTATAGTTGGCTGAACATTTCTTGGGTTAATTACAGCACGCTAAGAAGGAGGAAGGAAGGGGTCCATGCACAGACACAAGGCTCATTCTTATCTTAAGCCAATAAGATTGTTGGAATACAGTCTGTCTCAGCCTCATTCCTCACATCTGCATTATGGGAACACTAATACTAATCAACTTTAGTGATTTAGTGATTACTAAGATAATTTATTTATGCCATTTCTAGACTGCTTGTAGATCAAAGGCCAAAGGCCTCTGGGTGATATATAATATCAATTTTAAAAATCAATAAAATGCACAAATATAATCCAATCAATGAAACAATCTCAACACAACTATCCTAAAACACAGCCTGAACATAAGACATTAAGGGAGAGGCTGTAGCTCAGTGGTAGGGGATCTGCTTTGCATGCTGAAGGTCCAGGGTTCAATCACCCACACCTCCAGTTAGGGTTGGGAGAGAATTCTGTCTGAAACTCTGGAGATCCACTGCCAGTCAGTGTGTAGACAATATTGACCTACATGGACCAATGGTCTGACTCAGTATAAGACAACTTCTTATGTTCCTATTACACTACCAAAATAGCATAAAACAGACCAGTATAAAATGCCACTGTTTGGTTATTAAACATTTATCATGATAACCACAATAACGAAGTCTTCCCCTTAGACTACACTACTAGATAAGGGTCATGGCAAACATAAACCATGATTTTGCACACCACCGACATTCATTACGTGAACTGTTCATGATGAACAATTCAGATGATCAATTTGCCATCGACACGGTGCAACCTGGGCATCAAAAAGGCTACTGCTTATGCATAGCTGTTTATGCAGAGGGTGGTGATGCAAAGGGACAGGGCCCATTTTCATGATCGCCTTCTGGACCCACTTCAGTGTGTATAATTGATTCCCCCCCTTCTGACTACACAGGCTACATGGACTGGGTGGGGTGAACCAGATCTTGAGGCAGGACTGATCAGGCAGGTGTGTACGGCAAAGCAGCATTCCATATGCTTTGAACACCCAAGTGATTTGAGCTTGTGGCCCCTGATTCATGTGCATATTCAGCATGTGGAGGGGAAACATACGCATACAGAGTCTAAAAGCAACACCCAAATCACTGACAGGGCTAAGCAGCCACACTACTAGTCCCAAGTCTCAAAGGAGCTCAAGATTGTCTCGTTTTTCTGTCTGGATGAATGTAGTCAAGTTTACAAGGCTGTTATGAATCTGCCATCTCCAGAATCACCCGATCCTCCCTAGAGGGGATCTTCTGGTGCTAACCTGTCTTTGGTCAACACTGGTGTGGGAGGAAGGCAGCAGAATTAGCAAACAACAACTGCAGCAAATTCTCTCTCTCTGTGAGCAATAAAGAATCCAGTGTACCTAGGCTGAGGGAAGTTTCCTTTCAGCATACAGAAAAATCTGATGGAAAAAGACATTTTGTTTTTTTAAAAAAAATTGTGGGACATTTGTAAGTAAAAAAGCAAGCTGGTACCTGCCTACTTTCCAGCTAGCTCATTTACTTATTAACTGAAAGATCTCCATACTGCTTTGCATTTGCAGAAAGAAATACTGTACCAAAGTGTTATGTTCTCCATAAGTGTTCCTGCATTGACAGTCTCTCCAAAATGTAGAAAGTCTACCATGCAGAAATGGGGAACCTGTGGCGCTCCTGATATTGCTGGATTCCTGTCAGCCCCAGCCAGCATGGCCAATGGTCAGTGCTGACAAAAGTTGTAGTCCAGTAACATCTGGAAGGCCACAAATCCCCCGCCTCTGAACTGCGTTGCAATGCATGTTTCTTTTTCTTTCACCCATTCATGCCCTGCCAAGCATGCCCCGCCTAGATGCTGCTTACCTCAGGATGAATTTGCACCAGCAGCATAACTAATTAAACTGCCATTGCTCAGTGGCCAGCCTTGCACTGGTCACGGTGCACTTTTGAAAACATAAAACTTGCTCTGACCACCTTTAATGTAATGGCATGGTTTTTGTTTCAGAAAGGGAAATTCTTCATATACCCACGTTGGGGAAATAATGGGACGCAGAAAGTATGGAGAACACAGAGAATGCCATCCTATCCACATTCATATGGACATAAGCTCCATTAAATAGAGTGGTGCCCAACGGCACTGATAGGATGGAAGGCAGGGAGACCGAGCCAATGCCAGGCAGAGCCACCGCCTGATTGTAGGTAAAAAGGCAAGCAGGTGGAGGCTGCCTGAGGCCAGGCAGTGCCCTATTCGCCTTAATGGAACAGCCTCCACGTGGTACTCACTTCCGGATAAGTATATGCAGGGGCTGGGCAGTGAAAGAATTCCAGAGGACCTCGCGGATTTCAGCACGTCTGCTCTTGTGTCCCCCCCCCCCGCCACGCGACAAACTTTGGAACAGCACTGCCTAAGAACATTTGTATTCCTATTTGTCTATCCCTATTGTACCTACCCTGATTGGCAGCGGCTCTCCAGGGTTTCAAGGCAGGAGTCCTTCCCAGCCTTACCTGTAGACGCCGGGGATCGGACCTGGGACTTTTTGCATGCAAAGCCGGAGCTACGGCCTTTGGCATGGGCTTTCTGCGCCAACTGGGTAAATCTTTGGCGCGATACCTGGATACCCGCCTGGGCCTGTCGCTAGACCCCTCGTGGCGCTTGCTAAACCTTCTCCCGCCGCCGTTCGCCGCCCCCCCATATATTTCACGCCACCCCCTCTTTTCTTTGCAGGGCCTCCCTCTGCAGCTCGTGTTTTGCGTGTCCTCCTCCTAACCATGTGCTGCCGCCTCCGCCGCTCCTACTAGCCAGCCGAGCGCGCCGCCGCTGCAAAACTCCACCTAACGACACTGCAATGCAATCTCCTCCTCCAGGCGAGGAACGGAGCCAGTCAGTAGCCAGCCGCACCAGCGCCCCCACCCCATCCGTGCAACCTGAGCTCAACCCCCCTTCCTCCTCTCCCTGCCCAAGCGAGTCGATCGCTGTCTCTCTCCCACCAACCCACCCTCCTTCTTTTGGAGCACCCCGCTCCTCTTCCGAGCCAAGGTTGCCCCCACTGAAGTTTGAGATCCGGGGCTCGAAGGCGAGCTGGAGAGAGGCTATTGAATCGCCTCCTCCGTCTAAGCGCGCGCCTCCCGCTGCTCCTTGCTGCCGCCGCATTCAGATGGGATGATCTCCCCCGCCCTCCCCCAAGCCATGCGGCTGCAGCTCCAGCCGACAAACGGGTGACTGTCCCTCCTGTCGGTCTTCTGTTCTCTCCCGGGGTCGTTTTCCTTTCGCAAGTCAAGCGCTGATCTTGAGCTGGGCTCGCCCTGAGCGACTGCTGAGTGGGCTGCTGGTGGTGGTTGGTGGAATCGAGATGGGTTGGTTGAAAGCCTTCTCCAGATGCATTAGCAGTGCGGGAGCAGCAGCAGCCTGGCTGCTGGCAGGCAAGCGAGACTTGACTGACTGAGTGACTGGCTGGCTAGATTCCCTGGCAGCTTTCGAACTGCATCTGGCTGGACGATGCGTTCACGTGTGCGCCAACCCAGTGTGTAATGCTGCAGTGGGCAACTCAGCAGCACTCAAGGAGCGTCTGCAAAAAGAAAGAAAGAAAGCCAAGGACAGGAGAGGACCAGCCTACTGCTCCTATAAAGCTAGGCAGCGCCTTGGAACTGACGTCCTCCTTTCTCCAGCAGGCTATTTGCCCCCGCTTCGCAAATTGTGCCAAAGCTCACTTGAGTGGCTTCCATCCAGGGCTGCTCCCTTTGCCACTTGAGCTCCACTACTAAGCCCCCTTCCGTGTTTTCTGGTGTATCAGTCTTTGCCTGGCAACCACCAGTTCTTTCCCATCCACACACACGCTCACTCGCTCCGAGGGCGCAGATTCCCCCCCCAGCTGAAATTAATTTGTTTGGCTGTAGCACCCAGGCAGAAAAAGGTTAGGAATTCATTTAAGCTTTCCCCCCTCCTTGTGCAAAGGAAGCGATGAAATTTCCAATCGAGACTCCAAGGAAACAGGTGAACTGGGATCCTCAAGGTGGGTGTTCGTTCTTCACTTTTTAATCTTTTTAAAAATTATTCCTCCAGCCTAAGGATTGGGAGAAAGAAGAGGCTTTGGCTCCGATTTGGACTGGGGGCTTTGTTTTTGACCATCCTCGCTCCCTGCTGACTCCTGTCTTGGAAGATGGTCAACCTTACTAAGATCTTTGGGGAGTGCAAGGTGGGTGGTGGGTGGTGGACAAACTTGTCCAACTGAAAACAACTAGAACAACTAAATATGATGTTGCTTCTCTCTCCTTCTCTCTCTCCTGCCCCCTTTTCAATTTTCATTCCCCTCTACACTGTTTTAGGCTCCTGGATGTTAACTTGTCTTGGGAGGATATGTCCTGGGGATTCTGTTACTTTGTTGTAAGATTCCTTTGTTGCTTCTGATGATCATTGTCTGCAGTAACCAGGGCGGTGGATACAGATAGTAAGTATCCACTGTCCACTCTGGTGCCCTCAGTGTCCAATGCCTCTTGGCAGCTAGGCGGGTGGGATGACAAGCTACTGCGGTAAGACTCCTATTGGGATGGCAGTCACAAAGGCATGGTGAATAACAAAGGTTAAGGATACCTTCTGCTGTTGGGTCTTCACCCTAATAACAACTGAGTTAGCCCTCCAGCCTTAGTGGTTGGGTAGAATCACTCTGTGCTTAAGCGGAGGCTGTGTTGTGAGAAGACTGTTGTGGATGAGTGCATGGGACACAAGGCTGTTCTACGTGTCACTGCTGTGGTGTTCTGTACAACAGTCCGAGTTGTTTAAAACATGCGCATGCAGACATGCGTGCACACAAACACTTCCAGCAAGCTGTAGCCTGTGTGCATTGTGAAATAAATGCCAAATAGCATCATTTTGGTTTAGCATTCTTCTTGCGAGTGTGGCAGAGATTTGTCTTGGCAGATGAGCAAGGATCAGAATAGGGTTTGGTGCAGGTTGAAAGCATGTGTCCCTAGGCTTAAATAGTAAAATACTAACAGCATTGTGCTGATGATGCATGTCAGATTTATATGTTTTCTAAATGACTTGGTTTGGCTCCTTTTGTCCCCCACTCACCTCACTCTTTGTTTACCCTGTTAGTGCTCTAAAATGGGCATGTACTGGCAAAAAGGTCCAAATCACTGGTGACTTCATGCATGACAATACAGTTAATAGCATGAAAACTGAATTGTGAAAATATCCCAAATTTTATCAAGGATATGTGTAAAGGAAGTGCACTTACCTCTGCCTTTCATAGTGATTTATTGCCATGTATGAAAACTATGTTGATTCTGAAATCTTTATCGTGTAACAACTAGGAGAATGGCTATCATGCGATTCCTTTTTTTAAAAAAATGTTGTTTCTTCCAGTGTTAGAATAAATAAATTGGGTGCTGCATCCCTAAACATTCATGATTACCGTGGTGATATTGGGCAGTGATGTTTCTATGTGTGGCTGAAGCCAGATATGTAATCAGCGGTGAAGGGCATGGTTCTTCAGTCCCAACAGGTGGTTGGCTCCAGTTCACCAACTGCACTGAGATGTTCAAATCTTCAAGTGGCTGATGACCAGCCAGTTCAAATGATGCAAGTCGTTTCTCAAGGGTGGTGTGTTACCTTGCACATTCCCACATTTGTGCTGATATCACATATTAAGTTAGCTGTGTGGCAAACACTAGAACTGTAACTTCCTTAGGTGCATTTTAAACACTACAGCAGGCCAGTGTGGCTTAGTGGTTAAAGTGTTGGACTACGACCTGGGAGACCACGGTTTGAATCCCCACACAGCCATGAAGCTCGCTGGGTGACCTTGGGCCAGTCACTACCTCTCAGCCTCAGAGGAAGGCAATGGTAAACTACCTCTGAAAAGCGCTTAGCATGAAAACCCTATTCATAGGGTCGCTATAAGTCAGAATCGACTTGAAGGCAATCCATTTCCATTTCAGTGGCACAGGAGTCATTTTTCTGTAGGTTTAGCCAAAAGTGCTGCTGTAAGATTGAAAGGTCGGGTGCCCCCCGGGCAGAGCCAGTGCACAGGCCCACATCACCTGACAGTCACCCTTAATCCCAGCCGTGTCTGCTAGAGTGCACCTGCAATGAAGTTGCAGGGAGTTTAAAGGGGTGGTTCTCTAACTTGGAACCATGCATGGTGTGAGGGCAGAAGATAACAGCACCTTTCTGAAGCTAACCAGGTCTGGGTACGGTTAGTGCCTGTATGGGAGACTACACGGGAGCCCTTTGTCTGCCCTCTGGAATTCCATGGCAGAAGAATGGTGGGACATAAAATATTAGAGTTTTTATTTTTATAATTAGTAAATAGTAGTAGTGAAGAATAAATATTATTATAATACAGTATTTTATTCACATATACCATTACTCTTGAGAGCTAATGTGGCATAGAGATTAGAGTGTCAAATTAAGGCTAAGGAGATCCAGGTTTAACTCCCCACTTGGACTTTAATGGGTGACCTGGGGCCAGTCACTCTCTCTCAACTTTACCTACCTCACATGGTTGTTGCAAGGATAAAATGGGGGGCACCATTTATTAATGATTGATTGATTGATTGATTAAATTAATATCCCTCTCTTCTTCCCAAAGGAGCCCAACCTATGCTTCCTTAAGCTCCTTGGAGGAAACAGAGGGTATACATATAATAAATAAAATAAAATAAAATAAAATAAAATGGCCTTGAATTACATCCTCTGCCTTCTCTAATGGGGATCGCTATGATTGCAAACATGCACCAATTCAGTTTGAAAGTTCCAAGCTGCCACTGGTATCCTATTCTCCCCCTCCTATGAGAATTCTCCAGGGAGCACCCCTCCTCCCCATACTGTGGGCCTGGCAGATTCTGGGGCCATGCGATCTCTTAAACACATGAGTTTGGCTTGAATTCATTATTGGAGGAGCTGCTGTCAAAATTTTCTGGGTGGCTTGATTTCAACATGCTTAATTCCCTCTTCTAACAAACACGTTGGTCCTAACTTGAATTAAAGCAATGCAGAAGACCGATTTATCTAGCTATTACATATTTGAATTACCTTTGACGGACCCAAGGCAATGTACAAAGACTTGATTCCAGAGTTCCTGTGAGTGGAACTCTGCTCATGAGATACTCTCAAAGGAAAGCGGGGAGGGGGAGGAGAAGCAGTTTCCACCAGTTCTTCCTTTCTCTTGCAGCCATCTATGCCTACTGAAAAGCTGCTATGGAAGGTTGGGTGACCCTCTGGAGCAGTGTGGGAGGTGTCACAGGAAACTGCAGGGGAAGGGGGAACTGGATGAAATTTCCACTCCCTTCTTCCTCCAGAAGTGGAAGACTTTGCTGGATCTCGGTCCCTTCTCTCAACAGAAGTGATTGCCTGGATTCAACTCATAGAGCTAGCTGGTTAGCTAAATAAATAAAGGGAGGAATGCCTGAATTACTAAATTGCCCGGTGACTTTTTCACAATATATTTGAATGCCATGTATTGGTCATATAGCAGAGCCAGGAGCCACATGATGTCATTTGCTTAATACCATTCAAAGAACCTGGTGTTGTGGATCTGTTATTATAAGGGCAATATTGTCCTGCCTAAACTCAAAGAACTCAGACTGAGACATGGCTGTGTTTTTTTTCTTCTACTGTAGTAAGAGACAGCTTCAGTTCAGTGTGCTTCATGAATCTACCTATGGCTTACTCAGAACTCGGCATCTCGCTAGGACTAACTAGGCTCAACTTTACGGCACTAAGATGTTGACTCAGCAACTGCTCCCCCCTTTGACTCAGCTTAAGTAAGGTGGGGTGGGCACCCTGCTTGCGTGTGCCAACTGTCACTATTGGGAGCCTGCGTACAGGCGAAGACTCCGCCTTAACTGTGTTTAATTTCCCACTGCCTCCGACTCCTGGTGCAAGGCGAAGGCGGAGCTCCCATTTCCATCCCGTCTTCCCCCTCCAAGGGGGGAGGGCTGCCTGCAGGTGATGCGGGCTCAGGGAGAGGGGAAGTGTCAGGCTGGGAAACAACTGGCTGGTCAGGCTGACTCCCCACAGGGGTACCTGGAGCTGCTGGGGTTGAACTGTCAAAGTCCAGGGCTGGGGCTCCTTCTGAGTTCAACTCCCTGCTTGACCCTTCAATGGCTCTAACATCCAACTCTCAGTCCTCCCCTGCATCATTCTTGTCAGTCCACTTCCATCCAGCAGGGCACACAATAAATATCATCTACCTGTTAATCTGATTTTATTAAATTGTGAACCACTATGAGAATCATTATGGCTGAAAAGTGGTATAGAAATATGGTGAATAAATAAATTATATAGTAAAAGGTAGCTGATGGTTTCACTTGGTACCATAACTGCACAATTACCAACATATGTACTTAGAATCTCAAACTTCACAAATCACTTAAATGTGGGAGATTGGATGAGTATTTGAAAGCAAGAATACCAAGACTGACACTGATCGCAGAGTAAGAGGTTTGGCAGGTTTCTTGTTTGTTTGTTTATGTGCATTTTGGTGTTTATGGTTATAAACTGAGGGGTACTAATCATTATCTGAAGTATGGGGGCAATGTTAAACATAATTACCATCTGCTAAGTGATTTGATGTCCCCAAATGGATGGAACTCTGAAAGTTAATTGCAGTGTGTTTATGATCCAGTGCTAAAACAATTAAATGGGATGAACAACTTCAAATGTTGCTGGTTCCCTGGACTGCCACTACAGTACATTACTTTTCTGAATGTATGTGTTGTTAAATGTCTCTAAGGGACATGTCCTTGTGACTTGCAAATAGCCAGATGTGTGTCTGACTCCCAGGATGGATTCTGATGATCATAGTTATTAATGAGATGAATGGATGCTTGATCGAAGTTTTTCTTCCACAAAGATTTCCTAACAGATATTTTGATCTCTTATGTTTGGTAGCTGTCAGTTCACCAAAAGCTCCCACATGATGGAATTATCACTTTTAAATTAGTTGTTAACAGACTGTACCGAGACACTAAGGGTCATATTCAACATAGCGCTAAGCAAACAGTTCCATCAACACAAGGATTTCTCCTTGTGCAATGGAATGTTATCTCCATCTTCTCCCTTGGCACACTCCCTAAATCTGGTTCCCCAAACCCTCCAAAGCAGATCTGGGGATCACACAGGGTGCCCATGGGGGGAAGAGAAGGGGGAAAGTGCCATTGCGCTAGTGCGGCTATTGTGCCAACAAAATTGTTTAGTTGAATGGTGCCCAGATTCAACAGTGCCCATGGAAGGATTAAAGACAAGTTCAAAGTTTTTTCCTGCTTTCTTCACTCAAGTGTGAACAATGTAATATGTCAATTAGGGCACTTATAAAACTTAGCTAAGGCAACTTCTGCTTAGTTCCCTGTTGAAAGTACACTCTGTGGCAAACCCATGTTTGCCTCTGTATAATATGACCCTCAAGAGCACCACGTTGAGATCAGCAGAGGGGACCCTTTTGGTAGCTATGTCACCCTCAAAGGTTCGGGGAGGGGTGGCCCAGGAGAAGGCATTCTCTGTGGCAGCCTCTAAGCTGTGGAATTCCCTCCCCACCAAGTTGCGTCTGGCAACTTCATTGTACAACTTTCGGTGAATGCTGAAAATGCACCTCTTTACTCTGGCCTTCAATACCTGAGATGTATCTTTTTAGGACTCACCCAATTTTCTGTGATGTTGTTTTTAACTGTTTTAACTATGTGTTTTAAAATTGTTGTAACTGGCCCTGGGACCTCTGGGTGAAGGGTGGTAGTGGTGGTGGTAGTAGTAGTAGTAGTAGTAGTAGTAATTGCAGATGTGTCCAGTTTACATGATTGGAATCAGTTGGAGTATAAGATGACAAGGTAATGGGGGGAAACTAGATAGACTGGCAGAGATGCTGCAGAATCATTAGCAAACTTGATGGGACTAATCTTAAGGTGCTTATCGGTGGCTCATCATTTTGAACTTTTGTAGTGTTATGGTTGTATAGCCTGAGAGCGCAAGCTCTCCACAGTTGCCAAGGTAACACTACTAATTTGGGCCTGTCTGTTTGGGAGAATGTGTGCACGCTCCTCAGCCTTAAAAGAGAATTTTGGAGGGAAAATTGGAGGGAGAAACATCAATAATTTAAGATATGCAGATGATACCATACTCTTAGCAGAAACCAGTAATGATTTGAAACGAATGCTGATGAAAGTTAAAGAGGAAAACACAAAAGCAGGACTACAGCTGAACGTCAAAAAGACTAAAGTAATGACGGACTTCCGGGAAGGGTGACTTAGCCTGTGCCTGCTTTTGAGACGGGCTCCTGCCTCAAAAGAAGCTTATTCAGATATATCAGTCAGTTTTTTCTTTTTTTTTGACTGATTAAACTTCTCCCGGGTAGGGAGAAACGAAGAGATTAACCTCAAAGCCTATTTTTGTTGGGACGACCAGATCTCATTAATTTATGGGACGAGGTCCAGCCGACGAAGGTGGGACGGATTTTCAACAGCAAGCTCTATCTGTTAAAGCGAACGTTCATCTTATCTTCTAAGAGAGAACGCATTAACAGGCAAGCACCCTTCTTTCTATATTTTTCTTTTACTTGACTTAAATTGTTGCTGTTTAAAAGAGATTTGCCAGATTGATCGGTTTTTGACATCTCACTGGGGAGCCGTAACTTCTCTCTGCTACGCACTAATTAATAGCTTATCTCTGTTTTTGTTGCAAAAAGCTGTCCTGGATTTGCATTCTAAAGATACACACAGAAGAGGGATTTCTATTCCAGATTTTTATTTTGAAAAATATTATACTGTTTTGAGACTACTCTCTTTTTGGTCTATTTTATTTTGACGAATCTGTTTCTTGACGATTGCCATTAATTGTTTCGATCCTGGGAACTGCATTTTGTTTACTTAACTATTGGAGAGATAAGGCTGTCTGCTCTGTTTATACTGTGATGTCATCAAGTCTGGAATATTAACCCAATTGTTGCTGAAATAAGAAGTGGTTTTCCTATATTTTTCTTTTAAAATGGCAATTAAGAAAGTGGCTGAGAATCTGGAAATAACTATGTTTCAGAAAATAATGGATGAGATTGAGATAACGAAAATTGAATTGAGTAAAATGAAGCAGGAGATTAAAGATATAAGGGTCCCTGTGAGAGAGGTGACCCTGGAAGGGGTCCCTGTGAGAGAGGAGACCCCGGAGATTGGAACAGGGGTCCCTGTGAGAGAGGAGACCCTGGAGACTGGAATAGGGGTCCCTGTGAGAGAGGAGATCCCGGAGATTGGAACAAACGTGGAACAGGAACAAGATTTGGAGTCTATGGACTTTAGAAATAAAATCTATTGTTTGGAACTCAATGTTATCTCTGAAGAAATTAATGAAGATTCTAGAGATAAAGTTATCAATGGCATGGATTATCTTCTGGACTGGAATGATGTGATGGAGCCCAATATAGAGAAAATCTATGGAATTAACTGCAGCCATGTGACAATGGAAAAACTTTTAAGAGATGACCCAGTGTATTTTGAAAAAAAGAACAGAGATATGATTTTACAGCAGTATTTCAGCAACCTATTCAGAATGGATGGCAAGAAAATATTTGGGATAGAGGTAATTCCCATCAGACTCTTACTATATGACTATGGCTTTGACAGCAAGATTATTATGGAATACTGATAATGGAAGATTGGATATTGAAATTACTGGACTTAACAAGACTACTGAAGATGGAAGATGGAAAATGGAACTAATAGAGATAATAGAACAATGGCTACTGAAATTACTGAACCTAACAGATTCTGATGTGATGGATTAATTGAAATGTTTATTTTGACTATGGTAATGACAATAAGATTATCATAATTAGTAATGAGATGGATTAATCGATATGCTTATCTGGAAAAAAAAAATTGATAGATATATTTCTTAAAGAATTGAAATCTCTCTTTGACTTTTTGTGGAAAGAATAAAGTAATGTTTATGAGATTTGATGATTAAGTAAGATAACTACTGGAGGAAAGTGATTTTATAATATGACTTAAGAGACAGGATTGCTATATATTATAGACTTATAACTGATTTGATCTTTGACAAATGGGAAGTCAATATTTTACTCTTTATTTTTTATTTTTGTTTTTTTTTTTTTTCTTCTTTTTTTCTTTTTGTTTAACTATTTTTGATTTTGTTTTTTGTCTTTGAATGTTTTATGATTTTGTCTTGTATGTTTTACGAAAATTTGAATAAAAATTATTGAAAAAAAAAAAAAAGACTAAAGTAATGACAACAGAAGATTTATGTAACTTTAAAGTTGACAATGAGGACATTGAACTTGTCAAGGATTATCAATACCTCGGCACATTCATTAACCAAAATGGAGACAATAGTCAAGAAATCAGAAGAAGGCTAGGACTGGGGAGGGCAGCTGTGAGAGAACTAGAAAAGGTCCTCAAATGCAAAGATGTATCACTGAACACCAAAGTCAGGATCATTCAGGCCATGGTATTCCCGATCTCTATGTATGGATGTGAAAGTTGGACAGTGAAAAAAGCGGATAAAAATCAACTCATTTGAAATGTGGTGTTGGAGGAGAGCTTTGCACATACCATGGACTGCGAAAAAGACCAATAATTGGGTGTTAGAACAAATTAAACCAGAACTGTCACTAGAAGCTAAAATGATGAAACACGTTATTATCATACTTTAGTGAATCATGTCTTCTCATGATGTGTCCAGAGAAGACCATAATGCTAGGAAAAACAGAAGGGAGTAGAAAGAGTAAGGCCAAACAAGAGATGGATTGATTCCATAAAGGAAGCCATAGACCTGAACTTACAAGATCTGAACAGGGTGGTCCATGACAGATGCTTTTGGAGGTCACTGATTCATAGGGTCACCATAAGTCGTAATCGACCTGAAGGCACATAACAACAACAACAAGAAAGCATTTGCCTTTTTTGCAGCCACATCACTCTATTGGTTCATATTCAACTTGTGATCAACAAGTTTTTGCATGTAGTATTGCTGAGCCAATTATCTCCCATCTTATAATGCATTTGCTTTCTTTTTCCTAGGTGTAGACCTTTGCACTTATCCCTGTTATATTTCATTCTGTTGTTTTCAGCCCAATGCTCCAGCCTATCAAGATCACTTTGAATTTTGTTTGTGTCTCCCGGGTTATTAGCTGTCCCTCCCAATTTTGTATCATCTGCACCTCTGATAACCATTCCCTGCACCTCCTCATCCAAGTCATTAATAAAAATGTTGAAGAGCACTGGGTCCAGGACTGAGCCCTGTGGTATCCCGCTTGTTACCTGCCCCCAGTTTGAGAAGGAATTATAGATAAACACTTTTTGAGTATGATTCTGTAGCTAACTGTGGATCCACTAGGGATGTGCTAGAATTCCACTCAATTTAGATTTGGTACCATATTTTATGTTAATTCACTTATTCCCAATCTCTGAGGATCTAATTTTAACATAGCAAATTTCTGTGGCTATTTTTGAAAACTGACTTTAAAAAATTTTCTTCTTTAAAATATAGATTGTAGGAATGATAATTTATCAATAGTTCCTTTTAAAACAGTGATATTTCCTTCAATATTGATATTAATATCAATATTTTTTCTAAGTGAAAAAAAGGTATCAGTAAAAGCAGCGGCTAGCAGGTACAGAATTTATTCGAATCACTGCCAACCTGTTAGGTTGATGGAATGCTTTCAAACTGGCAACTGATCCCATCCCTAAGCTCCACCTGATAGTTTTTCCATCCAGCCCACATTTAGCTAGCTTGCTGTTCAGAATATCATGGGACACTTTGTGAAAAGCTTTGCTGAAGTCGAGATATATGATGTCTGCAGCATTCCCACAGTCTACCAGGGGGGCTACCTGATTAAAAAATGAGATAAGTTTAGCCTGGCAGGATTTGTTCTTGACAAATCCATGTTGGCGTCTAGTAATCACTGCCTTGTTTTCAAGGTGCTTGCAGACTGAAATTTTTATAATCTGCTCCAGAATTTTCCCAGTTATTCATGTTAGGCTGACCTGTAATTCCCAGGTTCCTCCTTTTTGCCCCTTATGAAGATGGGGACAACATTAGCCCTCCTCCAGTCATCTGACACTTCACCTATCCTCCACAATTTCACAAAGATAATCAACAGTTGTTCCGAGAGTTCTTTAGCCAGTTCCTTCAATGCTCTAGGATGCAGTTCATTGGGTCCTGGAGATTTGAACTAGATCAAAGTAATTAGGTATTCCTTGACCACTTGTCTATCAATCTCAAGCTGCAATCCTGTTCCTTCAACTTGTACTTCATATTTGCCAGGAGGGTCATAGACCCTCTTTTGGAAGAAGACTGAGCCAAAGTAGGAACTGAGCACTTGTGCCTTTTCTTTGTCATCTGTTATTATTTTGCCATTCTCATTGAGTAGCTGAACCACCATTTCTTTTCTCTGTCTTTTACTATGGATGTACCTGAAGAAAGGTTTTTTGTTGCTTTTGGCATCCCTCACTAACCTCAGCTCATTCTCAGCTTTAGCTTTCCTTATGCTATCCCTACAATTCCATGCTTCCTGTCTGAAAGCACATCAGGAAAGATTACTAAGGTCTGGACAAGGGTTTGCCATCATGCATAGTTTTTTTAAAAACATAAGTGTTGGTTAAAACAAAGAGTTAGAAATTTGACTGAGCCACAGCTTGATTATAACAAAAGAGATACAAAGTTGGGGTGGGGGAGGAATCATAGGTGATATTGAGGTTAGGTGACAGGGAAAGACTCTAGGGAACTGTTGGTGGTTAAACTGAGTTAATCTTGGGCTGCTGTTTAAATGATAAATATCACACTTTATACTGCTGCCACATGAGGATGAGAGAGATCTATTCATTGATTTATGAATAGTCCCTGAACAGTGTCTCGGATCCACACAGTGCCACCTCTAAGCACTTTTGTATCTCTGCTGTAGAAGAGGGAAAAAGTGAGAAATCACATGCTGTTGGATAGGCCTTGTTTTACTATGAATTAGAAGATACTCCCGTGCATACTTATTTCTATTTACCAATGTTCAGAAAGTGCTGCAGTGACAAACTGCACTGCTGCACAATGGTAACAGTCGTCGTTCTTGTACAGTATAATGTTGTTGTTCTTAATTTATTTTTACAACAGCTATGACTAAACCTTAGCCAAGCCCCTATTCAAATGACATGGGCCTCATTGTGAACAACAGTACTCCATCTGGTAGGTCTTCAGTATTACCACTACCATTTCAGCTTGTCACAATTGGGCCACTATATGGGCAGTTTTTCCCAGACAATGTCAGGGCCACCTGGAAGGTTAGATGCTTCCACTTTAACTTCCTCCAATATTCATAGTACCTACTCTGTAGTTCAAGGAGCTTATATTACAACAAAGTCAAATACCAAGTCATGAGCATTTGTTGCTGTGGCAGTAGAAGATATTAATTCTTCTCCAAATTACACCCTAACACTTCATAAATAACTTAGGGGAATAAAACGTTAATCACATGACAGAATATATACACTTTGCAAATTGGCCAAATGGCTACCAAAGAATTCATACTGAAATGAAAGGGACTGCCTTCAAGTTGATTCCGACTTATGGCAACCCTATTAATAGGGTTTTCATGGTAAGTGGTATTCGGAGGGGGTTTACCATTGCCTCCCTCTCAGGCTGAGAGGCAGTGACTGGCCCAAGGTCACCCAGTGAGCTTCATGGCTGTGTGGGGATTTGAACCCTGGTCTCCCAGGTCGTAGTCCACCACCTTAACCACTACACCACACTGGCTAGATCAAGCAAAAATCTACACCTTTTGTTAGGAATTTGTTTATGGAAGGTCACACTGAGGAAAGTATGAAAGGTGCACAACCAGGCCTTTTTACAACCCCACATTCCAAAGTGAGCTGCCATCTAAGCCAGGGACGAGGAACCAGATGCTGTTGGACTACAAAGCCCATCACTTCCAACTGGTGGGATCAGGATTGATCAAGTTGTAGCCCAACTACGCTTGGAAGGCTTCAAGTGCCCCATATGTTGCCACAGCTGCTATGGAACACTTCCCTTCAAACAATCAATCTTCCTTCCTCCCTTCCTTCTGTATTCAAGAGAATTTTATTCTGCCACTGGGGTTCTTAACCTGTGGTCCATGGACCCCTGGGTGTGTGTCCATGAATGGGCTTCAGGAGGTCCATTAACTGCATGCAACAAAACAAAACAATTTCCAATGCAATAAAATAAATTGTATTTATTTATGGAGGTCCTTGGTTTTAATCAGATTCTCAAAGGGGACTGTGACCCCACCTCTTGCTTGGGGAAGGGCTGTAGCTCAGTGGTAGGGCATCAGCTTTGCATGCAGAAGGTCCAGGGTTCAATCCTGGTATCCCCAGTTAGGGCTGAGAGTAGGGTTGCCATATTGCCCGGTTAGCCGGATTTTACCCAGATTCTTTGCATGCCACCTGGTGCCCGTTTAGCCCCTTAGGTGGCCCAGATTCTCAGCTTTAATTAAAAAAAAAACATTAAGTTTCTAGGTGGTCCGGTTCTCGAGATATACATAAAAATGTCAGCCGCCCCCGACTGTTAAATCTTTCTTTAAACAGTACTGTATAGCACTTTGTAGCTTTAACCCCGCCCGTTCAGGATTGCAGCCAATCAGTGAAGACAGGGTTGCATTTGGTTGACCTGAGGCAGTGTCTAGAAAACCTCATTGCAATGCCAGAAAATGGTGGTTTCCCCCCGTTTATCTGAAAATCTCATAAATTGGGTAAGTGTATACATTTCAGGTTTTTTTCCTCTTGTGTGCAGGAGTCAGATCCTGGGCAGTGTTTTGAAAACCTTCCCAATACTTGCTTTTGTAAAAGCAATGCTAATCCCATATGCCCAGAGTAAATCCCATTGAATTCAATAGGACTTACTTTTGAGTAGACATGGTTATGAATGTGCTGAAAATCAATGGGACTTTGGAGTGAATGTAAAAAAGAATTGTGTTTGTGTTCTAACTCTTTCTGTTCCCCCCTTCAGTCCTATTTTAAAGCAAGTAGGCAGGGCTTACTTAGGTATTACAGTTTTTATTCTGTAGGAAACTAATACTGAATTTTTAAAAAACTAATACTGATTTTTCTGCAATGACCAACTGGTTTGACAATAAACTATTATATGGGCTGTATGTATTTATACATCTGCAGTGTGTGCGTGTGCGTGTATGGAGTGTTTCCAACAACCCTGTGAGGTAGGGTTGGAAACCAAGGCAGCTCACAACAAGAAATTAAGCCATTTAATATCCAATAACCATAAAAACAAGTATAAACAGTTGCAAAACAATGTGAACAATGTCGTTTAGATAGTTTGGTAGACAGTGCTGGGGAGGAGTCAGTGGTCGTGGTGCACGTTGGCACCAACGACATGGGGAAATGCAGCCGTGAGGTCCTGGAAGCAAAATTTAGGTTGCTAGGTAGGATGCTGAAAGCCAGGACCTCCAAGGTGGCTTTCTCTGAAATGCTACCGGTTCCACGCGCAGGACCAGACAGACAGGCCCAGCTTCGCAGTCTCAATGTGTGGATGAGACGATGGTGTCGGGTGGAAGGGTTTGGATTTGTTAGGCACTGGGGAACATTTTGGGACAAGCCGGGCCTGTACAAAAGGGACGGGTTCCACTTGAACCAGAATGGAACCAGACTGCTGGCACTTAAAATTAAAAAGGTGGCAGAGCAGCTTTTAAACTGACTGAGGGGGGAAACCCGACAGGAGCTGAGAAAGATCCGGTTCGGAATAAACCTCCCCCCTGGGATAAAAACCAAAGAAATGATGAAATTTTAAAAGGGGTAGGCCTAGAAGTAGGCATTGTGAGAGCAGGGGCACAGGATATCAATTCAGAAGAGCAAAATTACCACAGGCCAAACCACAAGTGCCAAAGACACTTGAAGAGAGACACTGCTTACAAGTGCCTGTACGCTAATGCTAGGAGCCTCCGAACCAAGATGGGAGAACTGGAGTGCTTGGTCTTAGAGGAGAGCATTGATATAGTGAGCATAACGGAGACCTGGTGGAATGGAGAAAACCAGTGGGATACGGTTATCCCTGGATATAAACTATATCGGAAGGACAGGGAAGGACGTATTGGTGGCGGAGTTGCTCTATACATGAAAGAAGGCATTGAATCCAGCAAGCTCGAAACCCCAAAAGAGGTGGACTCCTCCACAGAATCGTTGTGGGTGGTGATACCATGCCCCAGGAGGGACTTAATACTGGGAACAATCTATCGTCCCCCTGATCAAAATGCTCAGGGAGACCTTGAGATGGGATATGAAATTGAGGAAGCATCCAAACTAGGAAATGTGGTAGTAATGGGTGATTTCAACTACCCGGACATAGACTGGCCGCATATGTGTTCCAGTCATGACAAAGAAGCAAAGTTTCTAGATATTCTAAATGACTGTTCCCTAGACCAGTTGGTCATGGAACCGACCAGAGGGATGGCAACCCTGGACTTAATCCTCAGTGGGGACCGGGACCTGGTGCGAGATGTAAGTGTTGTTGAACCGATTGGGAGCAGTGACCACAGTGCTATTAAATTAAACATACATGTAACTGGCCAATTGCCAAGAAAATCCAACACGGTCACATTTGACTTCAAAAGAGGAAACTTCACAAAAATGAGGGGATTGGTAAAAAGAAAGCTGAAAAACAAAGTCCAGAGGGTCACATCACTCGAAAATGCTTGGAAGTTGTTTAAAAACACTATATTAGAAGCTCAACTGGAGTGCATACCGCAGATCAGAAAAGGTACCGCCAGGGCCAAGAAGATGCCAGCATGGTTAACGAGCAAAGTCAAGGAAGCTCTTAGAGGCAAAAAGTCTTCCTTCAGAAAATGGAAGTCTTGTCCGAATGAAGAAAATAAACAAGAACACAAACTCTGGCAAAAGAAATGCAAGAAGACAATAAGGGATGCTAAAAAAGAATTTGAGGAGCACATTGCTAAGAACATAAAAACCAACAACAAAAAGTTCTATAAATACATTCAAAGCAGGAGACCATCTAGGGAGACAATTGGACCCTTGGATGATAAGGGAGTCAAAGGTGTACTAAAGAACGATAAGGAGATTGCAGAGAAGCTAAATGAATTCTTTGCATCTGTCTTCACAGTGGAAGATATAGGGCAGATGCCTGAACCTGAACTAACATTTGCAGGAAGGGATTCTGAGGAACTGAGACAAATAGTGGTAACGAGAGAGGAAGTTCTAGGCTTAATGGACAATATAAAAACTGACAAATCACCGGGCCCGGATGGCATCCACCCGAGAGTTCTCAAAGAACTCAAAGGTGAAATTGCTGATCTGCTAACTAAAATATGTAACTTGTCCCTCGGGTCCTCCTCCGTGCCTGAGGACTGGAAAGTGGCAAATGTAACGCCAATCTTCAAAAAGGGATCCAGAGGGGATCCCGGAAATTACAGGCCAGTTAGCTTAACTTCTGTCCCTGGAAAACTGGTAGAAAGTATTATTAAAGCTAGATTAACTAAGCACATAGAAGAACAAGCCTTGCTGAAGCAGAGCCAGCATGGCTTCTGCAAGGGAAAGTCCTGTCTCAGTAACCTATTAGAATTCTTTGAGAGTGTCAACAAGCATATAGATAGAGGTGATCCAGTGGACATAGTGTACTTAGACTTTCAAAAAGTGTTTGACAAGGTACCTCACCAAAGACTTCTGAGGAAGCTTAGCAGTCATGGAATAAGAGGAGAGGTCCTCTTGTGGATAAGGATAAGGATAAGCTGAATGTTGGAAGATTCAGGACAGACAAAAGGAAGTACTTCTTTACTCAGCGCATAGTTAAACTATGGAATTTGCTCCCACAAGATGCAGTAATGGCCACCAGCTTGGATGGCTTTAAAAGAAGATTAGACAAATTCATGGAGGACAGGGCTATCAGTGGCTACTAGCCATGATGGCTGTGCTCTGCCACCCTAGTCAGAGGCAGCATGCTTCTGAAAACCAGTTGCCAGAAACCTCAGGAGGGGAAAGTGTTCTTGCACTCGGGTCCTGCTTGCGGGCTTCCCCCAGGCACCTGGTTGGCCACTGTGAGAACAGGATGCTGGACTAGATAGGCCACTGGCCTGATCCAGCAGGCTCTTCTTATGTTCTTATGTTCTTAAAGTGGCATGATTTGGAATTTTGGATTGTGTGCATGAAGTTGCTTATCACTTGAGGTTGCATTTCTGTCCCTGTTTGAGTAAGCCCCACTGAATACACTGAGACTTGCTTCTGAATAAATAAACCTAGGATTGCACTATAAATATCTTTACAGTTTGTGTAAATAATAAATATATTTGATAGTCATGCTTATATAAATATTTCTTCATTTATCCTATTTTTGGTTTTTGGTTAGGAATCCTGACTGGTTGTGAGATGCTTAGTTTTCTGCCTTACTCATAGGAATCTTGTTGTGGTTGGTATGGTGTTGCATTGAAGAAATCATGGTACAAAATGGCCTGAATCAGTATAAGGCAGATTCCTTGGTTCCTAAAAGTGGGAAGAGACTCAAGGGCCACAGTGAATCCAACATTTATTTATGTATTTTTATTTGCAACGTTTATATACCGCTTTATTGTAAAAAATCTCAAAGTGGTTTACAGAAAGAATTAAAACAATAAAATTATTGGCAAAAGCGTTAAGGACAGATACTTAAAAACATTCAAAATAATAAAACCAACAATGAGTTAAAAACAGATTTAAAAACACAATAGCTTCCACATGCCTGGAGAGGCTTGCCTCAAGAAAACTGATTTTAGCAGGTGCTGAAAAGAGGCATCTGCCTAATGTCAATAGGCAAGGAGTTCCAAAGCGTAAGTGCTGCCACTTTACAGGACTAATTTCTTACAAGAGCAGAACAAGTACTGTACTATGTGGCACCCATAACATGGAAAGCACAGCTTGAACTTGGCCTGGTAGCAAATCAGCAACCAATGCAGATTTCAGAGCAGAGGTATTATGTGCTGATAGGATCTCACTCATGTCAGCAATTGTGCTGCAGCATTCTGCATTAACTGCAGTCCCCAAGTCCGGTTGTGCTGCATGGGGATTTCTGTGACCTTGGCTGACTGGCTGCTAGGATTTTTTTAGTTTTGGTTTTTGGTTATGAATCCTGACTGGTTGTGGGATGCTGAGTTTTCTGCCTTACTCATAGGAATCTTGTTGTGGTTGGTATGGTATTACATTTAGGAAAGTGTTACTGCTTTTTGTGTTGTTTTTTTCCTATTTGCATTTCACTTATCTTTAACCTCACTCCATTACAGCCATAGAAGCAACAGCAGCATATGCAAGGTAATTAACTCCCATTAGTGATAAGAGCAAGAATTTATAATTATTATTTTAATTAAAACAAGAGGCTTATGAGTACTTTGAAGAGGACCAGATATTCATTTTCTTTCTGAACCCAGGACTGGGTCTTTCATGATGCCCGGTGGGGGGGGGGCAGGAGAGTAGTCGATAAGACAGACATCCTGGCATTGGTAATCTAATTAGGAAGGTATGTGTGGGGTTGTTGCACACTTCCAGGCCCAGTTCCATTTTGAGTATGGAGGTGGAAACTGTGTAGATGTGGTTGATAAAGGCAGAAGAAATTTTGAGTTAAGCAAAGCTCTGCTTTTATGAAACCTAAGAAACATACAGATACTTTGAATGTCTGAGCGCCTGCACCAGTGGAATACTGGAGGAACTTGTAAAACTTGCTGCAACAGTATTTAGAACTGAGCATGTGGTGTGAAAGACTCCTTTTCCTAACATTTTGGCTTCTTGTTTTTCTCCACCCACCACATCTCTGAAATATATCGTATATGTAATGGTTAACCATACTAAAAAATGTAAATAAGTTTATTTCGGTCAATGACCAGCAAAGGTTAACCATACTGCTGCCCAGACTTACTTTATGTTTGTTGCTATTTTGTGTTTTTATTATGTTTTTATATTGATTGTGTATTTTTATTGTTTTTATTATATTTGTAAGCTGTGCTGAGCTCTGTTTTTAACAGCAGAAGGGCAGGATATAAATCCTCTTAATCAATCAATCAATATTCCATAGTGTTGGAAACTAGAGTCTAGGCATTTAATGTTGCTTTAAAAAAAAGATTTCTCACATCTTTCCCCAGTTTTTGGTGGTAATTCCTAGGCACAAAAACAAAACAACTGGACAATCCAAATATTAATATGCAAATAATTTGCATAGTATGCAAATAATATGCAAATAATTTACATAATATGCAAATTAGCCTGCCCGGATTTGTGGAACTGGAATATGGCAACCCTAGCTGAGAGGGACCCCCTTCTCTGAAACCCTGGAGAGCCATTGCCAGTGAGTGATTATAGTACTGAGCTAGATGGACCAATGGCCTAACTCCATTTAAAATAGCTTCCTATATTCATAATTGGGGTAAGGAATTAATCTTTGGGGTGTGAGCTGGAATGTACAATTGTCTATTATGTTTAAATGTCAAAGCATATGTGCATATGCTTGCGCAGGTGGGTGTGGTGTTTTGACACAGGATTTGCCTTCCATATGTCTGTGAAGATACTTACAAATCTTTAGCCCTGAAAGATGAGATGTAAAAGAGCTTTCTAATTAATCTAATTTGCCTTTTGCAGTATGTCATTTCATTGTCAGAATTTTACATGTAACTGCAGAGTGCTCTGTGTGTGGCCCAGAAGGTGTAGCTTGTGCAGAATACCGAGGCTCGACTGCTCACTTGGGGCAAAATATCACCATCATGTTATGCCACTGTTGAAAGAATTGTGCCAGTTAGCTACCAGACTAAATTCAAGGTGCTGGTGTACAAAGCTCTGTACAGCTTGGGACCAGGATACCTTAAAAAATCCCTTATTTACCTAATCAATCACTGCAGTCAGCATGAGAGGGCATCCTGCAGATACCATCTTATCAGGGGGTCCATTCCACATGATGTCAGAATCGGGCCTTTAGAGTGGTAGCAACTACCGTTTGGAACTCTGTCCTGTTACATATCAAACCAGTGCTGTCTCTATTGTCTTTTTGGCGCCTGTTGAAGACTTTCCTCTTTCAACAAGCCTTCTAAGTGGAGATATTTTTCCCAGCTGGTATCTGTGTTAGATTTGAAATTGTTTTAATATATGTAATTGCTTTAACTGCTTTTATCTAGGTAACGGCTTTTAATTGTTTTTATGTATGCTATTGATTTATTAATTAAATTTTTTATAAGCCACACTTTTCATAGAAGTACATCAAGGTGGCCTACAACATAGAAAGACACAATAAAATTTAAAAACCAATAAAAACATAATTAAAAACAATGATAAAATAATAAATGGTTTTATATGTTTTCATTGTATTGTGAAATCGCTTTGAGATGCTTCATAGGCAACATTTCATAAATGAAATAAGTATTAATAAATAATAACAGACAGCTGGGCTTTGGGTGAAGCTTCTTGCCAAGGTTCATGTGTTATTCACTGTCCTTTAGGGGAGCAGTAAGCAAATGAAGCTCACTGGGTGACCTTGGGCCAGTCACTGCCTCTTGGCCTCAGAGGAAGAAAATGGTAAACCACCTCTGAATACTGCTTACCATGAATAGGGTCACCATAAGTCCGGATCGACTTGGAGGCAGTCATTTCCATTTTAAGCAAAGTAACTGAAATCTGTCTTGGTGCAAAAAGGATAGTGAACTGACCCCATGAGTTTGCCGACTTCATAGTCACTGGACCAGACATGGCCCCCCTCCCCTTCTGTTCATTTCCTGCCGAACGTACAGAAGTGTCCCTAAGAAATGGGGGTGGGGGGTGGGTGAATCTGATAAAAATGCTTTGTTGTGGTGAAGCAACAATTAGTACTACTATAGCAACACAGTCCCATAGGACCTGCTTGCTGTTTAATGCAACAGGTATAAAACACTGAGTTGCTGGAGCCGCAGAGTTTATATCTCTGAACAACTGACTCAGCCGTTCTCCTTCCTAGGAAGATAAATAGAAAACTATGCAGTTTGTTATAAAGAGATCTCTGGAACAAGACCTTAAAAAAAGTGGGTATGCTTTATTTTCCTATGTACTTCTTGAAGACTCATGTAAGTGAGGAAATTTAATTTAATTATATTCCCCATTGGGAGGGGGTTTAAATCTGTGTTTCAAACAGAGCATACAAGAAGGATTCAGTTACACTATAAATACAGTATAGATGAAAGTATAAAAATTATTATTTTTAAAAAAGGTTTGACATTCATGTGCTTGATGTTTAGGTCAGCAGAGTCAACAAATCAATGTTTGTGAATGATTTCATTCCAATTGCAGTGACTGGCATCCCCCATCTAGGAAGGGCGGGAACGGCATAAACAGGCAGCTGCACAAAAGGTGGTGTCCATGAAATCTAAGCCACATGGAGGCTGCTCTGTGTGGTGAGATGTTCATGTGTACTCAAGCGCGCTGCAGATGTGCCAGATTCATTGTGCCATGGCAAACCGTGTTCTTTGTAGGTATGCTCAGTATGTGGAATAGTGCCTCCTTTGTTTAGAATTCAAGATATTGAAGGTTAGTGTGATTGAAATGGTTGTGAACTGGCAGAACTGATATAGTGGGGGGAAAGGAGTGGGAAATGGTGTGGTGATAGGTCCACAGAAAAAGGTAGAATGACCAATCTTAATCATTATTCTAGTGCACCCAATTTATAATGAAGAACAAAAGCTAGTTTACTAGTACTAGTCCAGTTTCATGGGAATAGTGTGGTTGAAGATCTACCTCAAAGGAAAGGTACAAAGGAGGAGGCTGTGTACAGACAATACATTTAAAGTCTCCCTCCAAGAATCCTGGGAACTGTAGTTTACCTCTTACAGCTACAGTTCTCAGCACCCTTAACAAACTACAGCTCCCAGGATTCTTGGAGGGAAGTCATGTGCTTAAAAGCACTTTAACATATGACTGCCAACAGGTGGCATGGCAAACTACAGCATGATGACAGAGTTCTAAGACCTGCTGAGCTAACAGGGGAGAAAGGAGTCTTGGCAACCTGGGGTGGGGTGGGGAGAAAAGAGCCTTGGTGACCTGGGGGGGGGTGAAAGGAGCCTTGGCGACCGAATTGGGGATAGGAGAAAGGAATCTGGGCAACCTGGAGGGAGGGGAGAGAAAGGAGGCTTGGTGACATGTAGGGGGGAAGAGAGAAAGAACGTTTGGCCAGGTCTAAGGGGAGGGGGAGTTTAGCAAGGGCTGGGGCAGTAGGGGGGTTGGTGAGGGGTGGTCAAGATGGTGTTCCTTTGCAGCTCCAGCATTGGAGCGAGGCGAAGTGGAGGGATCATAAAGTACTTTGGGCAAGCTCTAAGGCAGCCTTTCCCAACCAGTGTGCCTCCAGATGTTGTTGCACCACAACTCCCATCAGCCTCAGCCAGCATTGCCAATGGTCAGGAAGATGGGAGTTGTGGTGCAACAAGATCTGGAGGCACACTGGTTGGGAAAGGCTGCTCTAAGGGTAGGGCTTGGGACCAGGATACCTGAAAGATTGTCTTACCCCTTATATATCCAGTCGATCACTGCACTCTGCAGGTAAGGGCATCCTGCAGATACCATCTTATCAGGAGGTTTGTTCCCCACAACATAGGAAGCAGACCTTTAGTGTGGCAGCACCTACCCCATGGAATTTCCTTCCCTTAAATATTAGACAGGCGCTATCTCTGTTATTTTTTTGGTGCCTACTGAAGACTTTCTTCTTTCAACAAGCCTTTTAAGTAGAGACTTTATCCAAGTCTGTGTCTGTGTTGGAATTGCTTTTTAAGATGTTCTAAAAGCTGGTTTTTTTTAAAAAAATAAATGTTTTATTTAAATATGTTTTATTTATTTATTATTATTATTATTATTTATTTTATTCGATTTATTAGTCGCCCATCTGGCTGGAAACCCAGCCACTCTGAGCGACATACAAAATAAAGGCATATAAACGTCAAACATAAAAGTATATAAACATCAAAAAACAAGCAATAAAACTAATCAACAAAGTAGAAGCTATCCCCCAACCCACACAGCCCAACCCAAAGATCAGAAAGTCCTCCTAAAGAAGCTGCGTTTGAAGGCTGGAGGGTGGGGCAAGGCAGGTGGAAGCAGCCTCCCCTGATGGCAACAGAGTCTCTCTCCCCCTGTTTTTAGCATTTTTGTTTGCTGCCCTGGGCTCCTTCTGGGAGGAAGGGTGGGATATAAATTTAATAAATAAATAAAATATAAAATAGGTTTGCTTTTCTCTGATGAATCATTGAATGCCTGCATGGTGTCAGCACACGTGTCAAAGTAGAGAATGCATTTTCACACACAGCTGTAAATGCACCAAAAGTGAGTCTTACAGCATGATGCTGCTGATGCTGATAATATGATAATAATTGTGTAATGCTTTCACAGTGTGAAAGGTGCTTTATATCATCACCTATTGGATTGTTCACATGAACTTGAACTGCAAAACTAATGCATTGATAAGGAGAGAGATCCACACACGGAACAGCCACATATTATATGCAGAACCAATTATGGGAAGTTTTCTGCCTTGGGTTCCTTCTGGGAGGAAGGGTGGGATATAAATTTAATAAATAAAGTTTAACTAGTTCCAGTTAAAAGTTAGCTATTTCTTTACCTTTTAAACTAGTTAATTCCCATGACTGTGCAGAACCAATATATGTAGTTTATACTCTATTCTATTAATTCTGTTTTACTACTTTTCAGAAAAAAAGGAACAAACCACAGGATCATTCCATATTCTCCAGTATGCCACCAGTGCAAGTGCAACACATACAACAATCTTCTTCTGTGGAAAGACTCTGTAAGGTGGAATTTGAGGCTGTGTTAAGCCTCAACTGCGTCACAACTGTGAATTCAGTTCCCCTGAGGCAGCTGCCTTACAGACTGGTCTCCTCTGCCATACTAGGAAAGCAATTAATAGAACTTTCACTTTTAAAATTAAATTAATACCTGTAAACATCATTTTTCATACAGAAATACTTGACAGCATGTCTCATAGAAACTATATGTCTCTCTGAAATACAGGTGCTAAAGTTAACTGTACAAGAACACAGTCTCTGTTCTGCAGAAAGGCCCTGGGCCAGTCAGCTAATAACTGCTTCCGATGACTCTACTAACAAATCTTACATACCCTATTTTAGTAATGCATGAGAAATAAGGTGAATTATTTATAATGATCACTTGCACAGTTGGATGGAGGTCTAAAAGTGTTGCAAGTAAGACTCTATCCACATTACACTCTTCAAAACCATTTTGAAATGGAACCAGCTTGAGAGGATTGAAAGGATGTATTTTTCAACTTCTTTAACAAACTAGGGAGGAAATGCCTCCCCCCGACTCATATGCACACACAATATTCCAGCTCCCTATTACTTGAGCTAAGGTAGTGAGGTCTCATTAGGCTTCCTGGGCCTTGAAGAGCCAGCTCACTCACCTCTCTGCCTTTTCTCAGGTCCTGCGCTGAGTTTAACATTACAGGGGAGGGAGAGATGCTCTTCTCCGCCTTTCCTTCCTCCAGTTGCAAACCCTTAGGTTTGCCAACTCCCTCTCCCATCCATCTGTCAAGATTTGTGTTTACTTCATTCACATTCATATTTGCCATGTTTGCATTCCTTTGGTAACTTTACCCTGCCCTCTCTTTGGATGCCTAAACTATATTTCTAAAAGCTTACCTGTCATTTTAAGTTCCTGCAATGTTAGAAACTTGGGGACTGGAGGAAAATTTCATTGGGGGGGCAATGCCCTCTTTCCCCCCACCTCCATCACTACACCCCTGACTTAAGTGAAGCATCAGTTGCTTCAGGTGTCTTGTAAAGACATATCTTTTTGTCCAGGCTTCCCTGACCCGCAAGATTGGCCCCTGAATTCCAGGTGTTTGTCTGTTTTTATAATTCTGTTTTACTAGTTGTCATGTTGTATTTCTGTTTTTATTATGCTATTTTAATGCTTTTATGTTGTGTATTGCATAGATACTTTTAAATATTAAGCAGTTTAGAACTGCTTATAAACAAACAACAACAACACATCCTGTACACATTTTAAAGTTGGGAGGGAGAGGAAGGAAGGGTGCAAAGTACATGGAAGTACTTAAACAAGGCTGCTTGGATATTGAATGTTGTGCTTTACTAGTTATAGAGTAGATGGGCACATGGAATTGGTCTCAAGAAGCTTGTTTAATTATTCTTTGTAATGGATGTGCAGAAGCATATTCTTTGTAATGGATGTGCAGACTTTTATTCCTCATGTTGCTGTGTACCTGTTGGCACAGCCACTTGTTCTTTTTGTGTGTGCAAAATTAATCTCTTTCTTTGGGCCTTATTTTTGTCATTCTATCTGAACATGACAAAGCATTTCAGAATCTGATCACCATGTAGAGAACAATACAGTGCCTTGCAAAAGTAATCAGACCCCTGACCAATGCTCTCATATTACTGAATTACAAATGGTACATTGTAATTTCAATCTGTATGATATTTTATTTTGAAACACTGAAACTCAAAAACAATTATTGTAAGATGATACTGGTTTTATGTTGGGAAATGTTTGTAAGAGACATAAAAAACTGAAACACGTTGCTTGCATAAGTATTTAGTTCCTGTGCTGTGGAAGTTCCCAGTTTATACAGATAAAAGAAATTGCCCTGTCGAGGACACAGTTACCTTACCATTGGCCTCCACCTGTGAACCATTAAAGTTGCTGTCACATTGTCAGGATAAAAACCCCACTGTTGAAGGATCATTGGTCAGGCTGTGGAGCTGAAGGAAAATGAAGACCAAAGAGAAGTGAGAGACAATGTAATACAAATGCATAGATTAGGGAAAGGGTACAAAATAATATCCAAGTGTTTGGATATCCCAGTGACCACTGTTGGATCAACAATCAGGAAGGGGAAGCTGCATCTGGTCAGGGGTCTGATTACTTTTGCAAGGCACTGTATATGGATCACTTGCATGGAAGAGGAAATAGTTATGTGAACGGTAGTAACCCTCAAAGTCACCAATACTATTTTATTTTTTTGTTTATTAAAATTTATATTCCACTTGACTGTAAAAAAACCCTCTAAGCGGTTTACAAAGGACATTAAAATTATCGATAAAACAGTTTAAAACAAGTAATTAAAACATCTTTTAAACAAATTAGAAACAGTAACAGGTAAAACAAATTATAACACATCAGCATCTATGCATCTCAATAGGCTTGCCCAAACAAAAAGTTTTTAAGCAGGCACAGAAAAGAATACAATGAAGGCGCCTGCCTGATGTCAACAGGCAGGGAGTTCCAAAGAGTTTGTGCTGCCACAAACAATTTCTTACAAGTGTGGAACAGGAATTAAGTGGCATTTGTAACAGTGCCTGTTCTGCAGATCAAAGTGCTCAGGTGAGTACAAATACTAAAGGTTTGTAACTAGATTAAGCAGATATAAAGGAGCCAGGTCGAAAGATGCTAGTTGGTAGTTAAACTGGCATTATTCCATTAAGCAAGTAATGGACCACTTGGTGTTTTCACTTATTTCCAACCAATGTCAGATGCTACCAAAGCTAGTTCATGTCTGTTGCCATAAACAGTTCACATGATGATTATTCACACTGTACATAAATCTGCAAAATGATCTCCACCCACCCTCTTCAATAGAGGCTGTTTCAGCTGGAAACTCCCAATGTTTCTCCAGAAGCTGGCAGAAATATTGAAAAACTTATTTTCAAAGTAGCAAAGAAAGACTTGGCTTTGACAGTTTAGATGGTTTAAAGATATCATGTCCTGTTCTTGGGTTTCCCATACTAGGCTTCTAATTGGCTAGTGCTGGAAACAAGATGCTAGAATAGATGGACCTTTGATTTGATCCAGCAGGGCTGTCCTTATGGTGTTAAGAATAATATAATGAAAGATGACAACAAATAAGATTTGGAAGGAGCAAAGTATGAAGGCAAGCAAACAAAAATCCAAATTGCCCATCAATCTTGCCCAGACTCTGTTCAGCAGCTTATAGATGCTGAGTGGACCACAGACGGGATTAGGGTCCAAACTACAACTAGCATTAAATGAACAGACTGCAGATATGGGGCATGTGTGTATGAGTAAGAAAGAGGGGGGAACAGAAAGATCCCCCCCCCAAATCAGGGCAGAGCTGGGAGTCTTGATCGGGATCTGCAGTCCTGATCTAGATCAGACCTCACCCCCCTCAGCAGCAACTGCTATTTAAAACTAATGTTAAATCTTGGGGAAATGGAAATGGACTGCCTTCAAGTTGATCCCAACTTATGGCTTTTCATGGTAAACAGTATTCAGAGGTGGCTTACCATTGCCTTCCTCTGAGGCTGAGAGGCAGTGACTTCATGGCTGTGTGGGGATTTGAACCCTGGTCTCCCAGGTCATAGACCAACACTCTAACTACTACGCCACACTGGCTCTCAATGTTAAATGTTACAGTGCATAAAACATAACCTATCATTGGCCCTTAGCCATTTGTGGAAGGAGGTGTGCTGCAAAGAGAAGTCAGAGGCATAAGAACCTCTTGTAAGGCTAATGAGCATCACTTCCCCAAGGTTGAAATGACCCCTCTCAAAAAACACACATACCACATTTTAGGCCTTCACTGAGTGCTCTCCAGGGTACTGCATTTCTTTTTCAGACTAGGAGAACTTGCCAGCTGAGGAAGGAGCTGCAGTGTAAGGGAAGGGAGAAAGAGTAGCATTTCATGCCTGTGATTTTATCTCAGCTTGGAGACATTGGACAGCAATTTGTGCGGTGCTGTAAAGTTAGCCTTGGGGCTACTTCACTGCTCTCATTACTGAAGAGCATTCTGGTGGTACTTGTAACATTGCCACCCTAGAGCTCTCTGACCTTGGCTGCAGTAGGGATAAAGGAAAGCTGGGACTGTCTTTTGTAGCTCAACCTTACACTTGTGCCTGTGTCTGATTCATGGAAGAACTTTAATGTGAGTTATATTAGGGCCAGTTTATTCACCACAGATGCTGTCTGAAGGCCGTAGCATCGAAATTGGCACTTGTCAACTAGGCCAGCCTTCCTTAACCTAGTGGCCTTCAGATGTTGTTGGATTATAACTCCCATCAGCCCCAACCAGCATGGCCAATTGTTAGGGCTTATCTCGGCCATAGTTAAAGAAAGTGTAGAGTCCATCAATCTTTCTCCCCTGAGGTGTTTTTAAACATGTTTGGTTTTAATGTGTTTTAAAGGCTTTTGTTTTTAAGATGTTTTAAAGAGCATTTGTTTGCCGCCCTGGGCTCCTTCTAGGAGGAAGGGCATTGTATAAATTTAATAAATAAATAAAATAAAGACTACAGTGTTGACTAATGACACACTCCAGTAGAGACAGTTTGTAATCATTGTGAAAACTGATCTGGGTAGGGAAAGGGTTATAAAAAAAGACCCCATCTCTACTGTACATTTAAAGCACTATCATGGCACTTTAAATGGTCTTGGCTTTCCCCAAAGACTCCTGGGAACTGTAGTTTGTTAAGGGTGCTGAGAGTTGTTACGATAACCCTCTCAGACCTACAATTCCCAGATTTCCTTGGAAAAAAGGAGTTGGCTAGTAAACCACTGAGAACTATAGCTCTGTGAGGGGAATAGAGGTCTCATAACAACTCTCCACACCTTTAGTAAATTAGTTCCCAGGATTCTTTGGGGGAAGTCATGGCTGTTTAAAGTGGTATAATACTATTTTCAGTGCATAGTACAGATGAGACCATAGAGTGGGTAAGATATGGACTGTTCTCTTGCATCTAAAATAACTGACTAACTATTAGATGGTGATTTTATAGGCCCCTTATCCCAGTGGCACGGGAGCCATCAACAGTAAAGGCCCTGCTGAAAGTCCACACAGCTTGGAAAACTATTTATTTATTTTCTTTCATTTATATCCCATTTATATATCATGGGACACAAGGTGGTGTACATGGGTTCCCAGATGGCTTCCCATCCTGCCACTGATCAGTAAAGTGGCTTGACTGCATCATGAGTGCTCTCTGTTGTGGTTCTCAGTCATGCTGCCCCCTATCATGCATCCATCTGGCTATTGAATACTAAGTCTGTAATCTTTCCAAAAGAAATGTAGGGACTTTCTCTTTAGACAGGTATTTGATAGTATTCCTAGAACTGAGTTTGCAGGAATCTGTAATGCTCTAGTTTTTTTTGGACTATAAGAAGACTTGCTAGATTTTTTAAAATAAATTTTATTGTTAGCACTGTGTTATTAAGTGAGTTGTGATGACACGTTGTGACTATATATTTTATGTAGAGCATACAAGTCCAATGAGTTGATCAGCCCATCAATCAGTGATAAATCTTTCATGGACGATGATGTAATTGGATATGGTGATAATCAATAGGTAGCCCTCTAAAAGGACTATAAACAAATTGATGCAGGTTAAGCACATCAGTGGCTGTTACCCTCTTATGTCAAACATGCTGTTTGATGCTCAGGTGGCCCCTAAATCATGAATCATTTCTACTTGTGATCCAACCCTATGTTTGACTGTGTTGTGTGACCTCCCTGCTTTCTTTCATTGCTTGGACTACTGTTTTCTCCAAAAGCAATGAACAAAGCAGCTACAAAATTAGGGGCTTTAAAAATGTACTCTTTATACTGAATTCCAAATTAATTAGGAGTTGCTTTGGTCCAAGAGCTATTAATTGCTTGGGTTTCAATTATAGCTGATTAAATAGAACAATGTCAGTTTCCCCAAAACTAACAGGAATCATGTTATTAGACACTGGCTGGTAATATATGACAATTGCCACTTCAGAATTATTGTAATGCAATAGCTTTAGTAAATAAAACCCCAAAACTGCTAGGATGACAAGCTTAATTCCCACGTGGAATGTGGCATCATGACATCTCCTGAGCCCAACAAGAAGTCTCCCAGAGAAGTCTGGGAAGTCCACAAGCAGGACACCAGTGCAATAGCATTCTCCTACTGTTGTTCCCCAAGAACTAATCTTCAGAGGCATGCTGTCTCTGATCCTGGTAGTAGCATATAGTCATCATGACCGGTAGTTATTGATAGCCTTATCTTCCATGGATTTGTCTAACCCTCTTTTGTCCCGAATCTCCTACCATTCAGCTTCATTGGATGATTCTTGGTTCTAGTATTATCAAAGAGAGGGAAAAAACTCCTATTGTTGATATTCTGCACACCATGCATCATTTTCTGTACTTCTGTCATGTCCTCTCCTACTCGCCTTTTCCTTCCTCAACTAAAAAGCCCCAGACATTGTAACCTTTCCCCAAAGGAGAATTGCTCTAGCCACCTCATCATTTTGGTTGCCCTTTTCTGCATTCTCTCTCTGTGTGTAATTCTGGGGTGATATCTCCCATGTGGGAGAGACGAAAGCTGTAGGGCCTTACAGGTTCTTGGGGAATGACCAGGCAGCCACAGAGTACATGATGACCAGCGGCTTCCTTACCTTGTTTCCTTTGAAATCACCTGAGCAACCTCTTTCTCGTGAATGCGCTGGGTTGAGGGTTCTTGTATATTCCCCTATATCTACACAGACAATTTATAGGACAAACGTTGTGGTCACCTGAGCTTCCATGGTTTTTGCCAGCAGTTAGGTCTGTCTAGGTGAACTATGGTTGGAGGTCCCACCAAAGACCATACTAAGGTTTAGGGATAATTCAGGAGAAATAATGGGAGTTTAACAGTGGATTATCTTTATAAATCATATAATATTTATTATTTATACATTCATTTCATACATACAAATACACATGTATCTGGCTTCAGCCAGTAAACCAGAATCACATAGGTCAGAGTCAAAGTCCTGACTAGTTATAAGCTCATAATGGAGCTCTCAGCTCTTATATATTATACCTCAGTATTATATATTAGGCTTGTACCTCAGTATACATTGCAGTATACAGTTAATATGCCTTAAAGTATAAGGTTCTATTAATTTATACAGTTTATACCTTAAAGTATAAGGTTCTATTAATTTATACAGTATACAAATTACATTGCAATATTTATGAAACTATATTGCAAGGCATCAGCATCATGCAAGTTACATTTCCCTGTTAATACATTTCAATACATTTATATCTCTTATCCATAAAGGAATTCATCCTCCGTTAGCATCAGCAGCATGGCATAGCAGTAGTGTGTCTTCAGTTCAGTCTCTAGCAGCGAGCTAGGCAGCAATTGTTGGACCAGTCAGAAGAGCTGCTCACGAATGCAGGAACTCCTCTCCCTTTTATAAGGATGTTATCTCCTTATCGGCTGCTGCCTCTCCATGCCGCCTGCCAGAGGCCGCAAATGGGACGTACTAACCTTCTAATTAGTCAGTTCAACTAGATTCAGGTGTTGTCCAAACCATGTAAGGTGGCTGCAGCTGGTAACTGTGTCATTATCAGTACACTGGCTGACTGCCCAGAACTAGACAAAGGAGGTGGGAGCAAAATATTGTTTCCCCTTTTGAACTGGGCTGCTACTGGGAGGAAGGGCGGGATATAAATAAAATAATAAATAAATTAATAAATAAAATAAACTTTACAAGGCTTGACTGAAAGCTATGTGGAGGTCTACATTCCTGGATGTATAATATTCTATACATGAGTAAAACATACATTATAAAGACTCTTAAATGGGAAATGTACATACATTGAACATGGGTGCAGCCCGTAACACCTTGGGTTCCTGGTATTCAGTCTACAGCATGGATGATGAATCTGTGGACTGCCAGGTGATGTTTGACTCCAGCTCCCATCAGCCCCAGCCATCATCGCCCATGGCAAGGGATGGTGGGAGCTGTAGTCCCATAACTCTCTGGGAGCTGGTTTGTGATTTCTGAAAATCTAATGGGTTGTATTCAACTAAGTCCTATTCAGAATAAACCCACTGGAAATTAATGAACCTAAGTTAGTAATGTATACTAACTTCAGTGGGTCTACTCTGAGTGGGGCTAGCATGGACTACCACCCAGTAATTCTGGATCTGGGTTATTTATTTATTTTCTGCATGATAAAAAGCTCTCTGGGAGACTTAAAATAAATGTTAAAACCATCACATATACAAATGGGTTGGACACGATGGCCTTATAGGCCCCTTCCAACTCTACAATTCTATGATTGTATGAAATAAAAGTATAAAACCAGGGGTGCTATCCATTGTTATGCAAGTGGACTTCTACTCATCCAGCGGGACTTCCCCTTCCTTGCTGCTGCCTGCAGCCCCCCCCCAGTCTGCTCTGAGGACCTTGAAACCCCCCTCCCAGCACATTAGGGGGGCTGCTAGGGTGAGGCGGTGAAGAGGAAGCCCCACTGCACAAAGAGAAGCCAGTTCTGCTGGCAGACAGACAGAACTGGATGTCACTCATAAAGCCTGATTTTAACATCTCAATTTCTAATAGGAGAAAATAAAAAGATCTTCACCTAACACCAAAAAGAGTATAAAGTAGGCCCCAATCAAATCTCTCTGGGAAGGGTTTTCCATAGGATGCCACCACTGGAAAGGTCCTCTCCTTGGTACCCACCACACTTTCTTTGGCAGGGATAGCTGGAGAAGGACATACGAAGATCTTAATGTAGTTTTTAACTGGTAACCCTACTCAGAGTAGACCCACTGACATTACTATACACGACTAACAGATTTATTAATATCCATGAGTCTACTCTGAGTAGAATTTAACCCTTAATGCCTTGATAGGTACATGTGGGAGGAAGCAACCATTCAGGTTATGTGGTCCCAAGCTATATAAGACAGGGCTGGGAAATGTCAGGTCTGTGGGCCAAATGCAGCTCAACATTTATTTGGCCCCCATGACTCTGCCCAGGTCTCATGCCTTACCAGTCCTGCTCTGTGCCCACCTCAAGTGCTTTTGCATGCCAGGAATGCATCCTTGAACTGCGATCATGCTTCCTGCTTGCTTGGATAGTAGTTGGAGAGATGTGTGTATGTGGGGTATATATGTAGAAAGCTTTGGCTTTGTATGGGTGGAATATATCCTACTGAACAGAGGTAACAGTCACATGCAACACTGGTCTGTGGCCCTGTCCACCAGTGGCATTTGGCCCTCGGAAGGTTGATCATGAGCAAATGTGGCCCTTGAGCTCAGGAAGGCTCCCCAGCCTTGATTTAAGACCTTACAGGTTAATATCAGCACTTTGAGTTGTACAGAAGCTAAGAGGAACTCTGTGTGAGTAGGGCAGGCACCCAGAAAGCTGAAGGCTAGAGCGTGGGTGGGATTGTTTTTGAAGTTGCTTCAAAGTGAACACAATTCCACTGTTGCCTCTCAAAAATGCACGATTTCTCCCTATTAATGATCAGCAACATTTGACATTAATTGTAGATGCTGCCTTTATTCTGGACTGCTCACCTCTGCTTCCATTCCTCCCCCCTCCCCAAATTCATTGATGCCAACAGCAGCATTTGCTGCAGCTTGCTAAAATATTGCTGAAGTCAGCAGCTCTAACACTGCATTTAAGGCAGCTCACTTTAGGGAAACAGATGCAGCTGTTCTGTTATATTTTCTCCTATAAAGTCTCTTCAGTGTTGTGCAACTTACTATAATGGCAATCTTGCCACTGTGAAAGATAAAGCCTTCCTCCCACCTTGCTGTTGCTCAGTCTGCAACGTAGTTATGCAAAGCCGGGAGTTTTTTTCTGGGGACTTGTTCTGTCTCCAGTAGTCAAGGTTCAGCCTGATAAGTGTGAAGTAATCATAAAAATTATGTCTTTGATTCTTTATCAAGTACTTTTATCTCATCAATAAATAACCAATAAAACTCCTAAATATCCAGAATGAGGGGGGATAATTTACAGGAAAGAGGCTGTAATTAGAACATCTTTGGCACAGGGCCGTTATGCACTTGCCAAAACATTTAAGAGCTGAATTGATTTTGGGTGTAGGTGTGGGGAACGTTTGGCTCTCCAGATGTTGTTGAACTACTCTCAGCCCCAGCAAGCATGGCCAATGGCCAAGAATGATGAACATAAGAAGAGCTTGCTGGATCAGGCCAGTGGCCCATCTAGTCCAGCATCCTGTTCTCACAGTGGCTAACTAGATGACTGTAGGAAACTTGCAAGCAGGACCTGAACACAAGAGCACTCCCCCCCTGTGGTTTCCAGTAATTGGTATTCAGAAGCTTACTGCCTCTATTTGTGGAGGCAGAGTATTGTCGCTAGTAGCATTTGATAGCTAACCATTGTGGCTAGTAGCCTTTGACAGTTATCCTCCATGAATTTGTCTAATCCTATTTTAAAGCCATCCAAGTTGGTGGCCGTCACTATCTCCTCTGGGCGTGAGTTCCATAGCTTAACTATGCGCTGCATAAAGAAGTACTTTCTTTTATCTGTCCTGAATCTTCCAGCATTCAGCTTCATTAGATGTCCATGTTTTCTAGTGTTATGAAGAGTTGTAACACAACGATTATTAACAGTTGTGATGGGAGCTGTAATTCAACAACATCTGGAGGGCCAAAGGTTTCCCACATCTGATTTAGTGACTAAGGCTGCAAAACTAACCCCACTTACCTTGGAGGAAGGCCCATTGAATTTAATAGGACAAGTGGTCAAGGTGTTGGACTATGACCTGGGAGACCAGGGTTTGAATCCCCACATTACCATAAAGCTCACTGGGTGACCTTGGGCCAGTCACTGCCTCTCAGCCTCATGAAAACCCTATTCATAGAGTCGCCATAAGTCGGGATCAACTTGAAGGCAGTACATTTACATTTTACTTTTGAGTGAAGATGGCTAGGATTGAATGTTATTTATTTATTATTTAATTTATATCCCACCCTTCCCAGTAGGAGCCCAGGCCGGAAAAATGTTGATTTAGTCAGTCTTTTAATTTTCTGTTGGCTCACTAGCTTAATCTCCCAATTGAATAAATGACAGTTCTTTGACTTCTAGAATTCTTTGGTGGACCACTCTCCTGGTTTGGTGAGCCATTCTACTTTTTCTTCTTATAACAGTAAGGTCCAGTTCAGATGTTCTAAAACCTTATTGGATTCTCCATTCTAGCAGGCACTATTGTTCCAACATCAATGTTCCATTCTTGGGCAAGGTCCTGGAACGAGTGGTTGTGGACCAGCTCCAGACACTCTTGGATGAGACCGATTATCTGGATCCATTTCAATCGTGTTTCAGGCCCGGTTTCGGCACAGAGACAGCCTTGGTCGCCCTGTACGATGACCTTTGTCGGGAGAAAGACAGGGGGAGTGTAACTCTGTTGATTCTTCTTGATTTATCTGCGGCCTTTGATACCATCGACCATGGTATCCTTCTGGGGAGACTCGCTGATCTGGGAGTTGGAGGTACTGCTTGGCAGTGGTTCTGCTCCAACTTGGTGGGTCGGCTCCAGAAGGTAGTGCATGGGGAGTATTGCTCGGCACCCTGGGCTCTCCAGTATGGAGTTCCGCAGGGGTCAGTTCTATCCCCCATGCTTTTTAACATCTACATGAAGCCACTGGGTGTGGTCATCAGGAGTTTTGGAGTGCGCTGTCATCAGTATGCTGATGACACGCAGCTCTACTTCTCCTTTTCGTCCTTTTCAGGTGAGGCTGTCAATGTGCTGAACCGGTGCCTGATCGCGACAATGGACTGGATGAGAGCTAACAAACTGAGGCTCAATCCAGACAAGACTGAAATGCTGTTAGTGGGTAGTTCTTCCGACCAGATGGTGGATGTTCATCCTGTTCTGGATGGGGTTGCACTCCCCCTGAAGGAGCAGGTTCGTAGTTTAGGTGTTCTTTTAGAACCGTCCTTGTCACTTGAGGCTCAGGTAGCCTCGGTGGCACGGAACGCTTTCTACCAACTTCGGTTGGTGGCCCAGCTACGTCCCTGTCTGGATAGAGACAATCTCGCTTCAGTTGTTCATGCTCTGGTAACCTCTAAATTAGATTACTGTAATGCGCTCTACGTGGGGCTGCCTTTGAAGACGGTTCGGAAACTGCAGCTCGTGCAAAATGCAGCGGCCAGATTGTTATCTGGGACCAGGCGGTCCGAACATATAACACCGATTCTGGCCCGCTTGCACTGGCTACCTATATGTCTCCGGGCCTGATTCAAGGTGCTGGTTTTAACCTATAAAGCCTTACACGGCCTGGGACCACGATACCTGATGGAACGTCTCTCCCAATACGAACCTACCCGTACACTTCGCTCAATATCGAAGGCCCTCCTCCGGGTGCCTACTCAGAGGGAAGCCCGGAGGATGGTAACAAGAAAAAAGGGCTTTCTCAGTGGTGGCCCCCGAATTATGGAACAATCTCCCTGTGGAGGTACGCCTGGTGCCAACATTATTATCTTTTTGACGCCAGGTAAAAACATTCCTTTTCTCCCAGGCATTTTAATAATTTTAATTTTTAACAATATTTTAACATCTCAATTTATTTTTAGCATTTTAGTATGCTAGTATATTTGTATTTTAGTGTGTTTAAATTGTTCTATAAGTGGTTTTAATTGTATTTTGATGTCTTGCTTGTTGTGAACCGCCCAGAGAGCTTCGGCTATGGGGCAGTATAGAAATTTAATAAATAAATAAATAAAATAAATGTAGGAGTACACAGTGGGCAATAAATGTGCTGCTGGGCTCACGTGAATTTCCACAGGAAAGTAGCATCTGTCAGCATGGTCATGGCTGTTGCAGCATTAACTTCCTCTTTGCGCCTGGGTCTATAAAGGATACTCTGCATAGCCTTGGCCAACTTGGGGTCCTCTAGATGTTTTGGACTATAATTCCCATTGATCCCAGCCAGCATGTCTGGTGCAGCAAAGGCTGACATAGAGCATAAACTGGGCCAGAAATCTGCAAAGTAATAGGCTATATTCAAGCAAGCAGTGTCCTCCAGTGGGTTTTCAGTGGGCATTCACAGAACTCACACCAGCTTGTTCCAGAATTAATAAGATAAATTGATTAATCTGATCTTTGCAACCCCTAAGTTTAGGTTCCTTGTGAGAAGTTCTTGGCTCTAGAGAAGCCAACAGTAAATTTATAGTTTATAGTTAACTGCTTTCATTTTTGGACTGTCAGAACTGAGCCATAGACAGCTGTGAAGCTAGAGTCAGAAGCTGAGAGTCAAGTTAGCGGGGCAGAGCCAGAAAGCAAGCCAAGAGTCACACCAAGCCACAGCCAGGAACTCCTGTGATTCTGCAGGTAAAGTACCAGCTTGCACAAGATGTCTCTATAGCCCTTCTTAATTAGAAGTTGTGGCCAGCCTGAATGGACAGAGTCATTCCAGTACCTGGAAGCTCCTTACGGTCTAGACCATAGTGGGTAACCCTGCAGATGTTGCTGGATTACAATTCCTATAATCTGTGGACATTGGCCATGCTGGCTGGGGCTGATGGAAGTTAGAGTCCAACAATATCTGCAGGGCCACAGGTTAGCCACCCCTTGTCTAGAGAGATGCTCCTCCAACTGTACCTCTCATAGCTCACTCCACAGGGCAGTTATGCAGAGAATCAGGGGCTCTTGGTAGTTCTAGCTGTTGAGTAAGGGCAGGGATACCCAATGTGGTGCCCTCCAGGTGTTATTGGACTACAGCTGCCATCCCCCCGACCATTGATCATACTGGCTGAGGCTGATGACAGTTGTTATCCAGCAACATCTGGAGAGCACCTTGTTGGCTACCTCTGGGCATGGAGATGGCCAGTTTGCATGGCTGTTCTGCTGATGATGAACATACTTGCTGAATGGTATACTGCAACTACAGATCACACTTATGGAAGCTGCTGCTCAAGTAGTGTGAGGCAGGGTTTTTTTTATAATGTGCAACATAATACATACTGAGCAAGAATAGTGCATTGCCATGCATGTTGTCATCTTGCTCCCAGTTCATTCAGGAGTCAGTAATTAGTCCTCCTTGACTGAAAGTAAAGGTTTCAATAGATTAGTATGTTTTGGTGTTTATTATGATAGCCAGGCACCTTTTTCTTCTCAATCAACACTTGAGCATTTCAAAGAACAGTATTCATGGATAAATTTTGTATGTCTCATCTGCTGAGTTGGACAAAAGCAGCAGGCAGAGTGTGGGTTACTATAACAGTTCTGCACTGACGCATACTTGTAAACTTGTAACAAAGGACGTTTGGAAAAGAATTCAGTGTTAGATTAGAAGCTGTTCTTATAGAAGGTTTGATTTGGAGTTCACTTCTCCTTCAAATTAAATTAGCTGTATAAAAGGATAACAGAAATTGAATTAGAGCAATTCGAGCATTTAGACCATCTGGTCTCGTTCCAGAAGGATCACTGTATGACACTTCTCATGCATTTTTCCTCGATGATACATTGCCAGTTATGTTTTAGTACCCAATATTAATAATATAGCTGTTGACTTGTCCAAGGTACATGGTATTTAAATATAAACTTTTATATTCCTATGTAATCATCTTAGCCCATTGTCCAGTAATAAATGACTCACAAATATTGGAAAGGAAGGTTGTGAGATTTACTGTTCAATCTTCTTCATATCTGCTGCTTAGAGGTAAGTTCCATAGTATTCAGTGGGACCAGGCATGTGTACAAAGCCTTCATTGGTTAAACCATGAGATTCATCATCTAAAGTTTCAGTTGATTGATTAGTGGGAGCAATGGGTAGAACTGAAAGTTAAGGGCACACTTATTTCTTTTTTTATTTTTTGAGTTATTTTGGTTCTGGTGTAGTACTGTATTAGAGAATACAAAAAGAAAATATGAAATGCAGTGTCTGGTATTCGGTATGTGAACATCCCTTCCTTTTGGATGTAGGGTGTGGTTCACCTTCCATGCATCCCCTGCTTAATTAAATGGCTTTACATTTACAGTGCCTTGCAAAAGTAATCAGACCCCTGACCAATGCTGTCTTATTACTGAATTACAAAAAGTACATTCTGTATGATACTTTATTTTGAAACACTGAAACTCAAAATCAATTATTGTAAGGTGACATTGGTTTTATGTTAGGAAATGTTTGTGAGAAACATAAAAAACTGAAACATGTTGCTTGCATAAGTATTCAACTCCTGTGCTGTGGAAGCTCCAAGTTTACACAGATGAAAGAAATTGGTGTAACTTAAGATGCTCTCAGACCATTCACTGAGTCCAGAATTTAGTGGTGCTGGCTTTGCAGTTTCAATGGCAATGCTTTTAGTACCACTGAGTGGCTCTGTGTGTGATATTTATTTTAAAATATGATTTTTTTTTTTACTGCATTATTTTACATACTTTATTATCTATCACCTTGGATGGCTTTGTGCTGACAGCAGATTCGTAAATATTCAAACTCAAATGAGCTAAACTTATGGTGGAGCAAATGCTGACATTTAAGGCAGCTTGTTAATGCCTTCTGAGTGTTTCCATGCTGTGCCTTCTGCAAACAAACAGGATCTTACCTTTCCCCAATGGCATTGCCTCATTGGGAAAAGGACTATGTCACAACACTGGCATGTCCCCTATGAGGCATGTGCCAATTTAATGTGTGTGTTGCATAAACTCAGATTTGTCATTGCCTTTAATGAGAGAGATGAAAACCTCTTTTGTGATAAGTTAACAAACAGATACAAGAAAATATGTCATACTGGGAAAAGCAGACTCTGAAGAGGCCTTTTGAAGAAGTCACGCAGTCTAGACAGATGATGTTTCTTTCAGAGTTGGGATGCTTTGAAAGCAGGAGCACTACTTGTGGGAGCCCTTTTCAGAAGGCCTAATGCAGGGGTGGGGAAGTGGATCCAGCCGGTGGATGTGGGAAAGGCCGTAGCTCATCTGCTTTGCCTGCAAAAAGTCCCAGGTTCAATCCTTGGCATCTCCAGGTAGGGCTGGGAGAGAACCCTGCCAGAAATCCCAGAGAGCTGCTGCCAGTCAGTGTGGACAATACACTGCTAGATGGACTAATGGTCTGACTCGGTATACGGCAACTTCCTATGCTTCCTATGTAAACACTGGGGGCAGTCATGTTTTTTTTCCCCTGTACAATTCCTCCTGAGAATGATGGGACCTCATCGAGTCTCGTCACTCCCAGGGGGACTTGCTGTGTGGGCCTTCAGGACACTGTGTGGCAGGAAGGAGTCTCATGCGGTTGTCGCTTCAGGCTGAATTGCCTATTTTTAAAAGTCTAAAATAAATATCTTTTAGCATAGTGGTTCCCAAACCTTTTCTCCCACAGATTGATTGAAAATTGCTGATGGTCTTGGCAGACCACTTAATGATTTTCTGTCTGCTTTAGCAGCTGTGCTGTGCTGTGCTAGGTGCTGTCTGATTTTTTAATTGGATTTTTATGGCTTCTTTTATTTCTTATGTGGTGTTTTATTGTATTTCAATTTGCATTCCATCGAATAAAATACAATTAAATCCTATTAAAAATCAGTATGAGTGCCATGGACTACCCGAATGAAGCTCGTGGACCACTGGTGGTCCATGTTTGGGAACCTCTCTTTTAGAGGAATGGAGGCAGTGCTGTAGCCCTAGGACCACCTCATAAATACTTTTAAAAAACCCTTTCTGTTTCCGTGTGGATATTTAAAATCTGCATGGAAACAGGACAGAATAGACATACTCCCTTCCCCATGCAGAGCTGGCATGGGCCAGACTTTAATGGTTCTCTCCATCCCTGCTACCATGGGCAATGGCCTTGCTGGCTGGGGCTGATGGGAGTTGGAATCCAACAACTTCTGGAAGGCCATAGGTTTCTCCGACCTTCCCTTGGACACTAGATTTGTGGGGGAAAACCCACATGTATACACTAAGGCATTAGCCCTGCTCACATCACACTGCATGTACATGTGTGGCAGTAAGGTCAGGATTGCTCTGCCTGGCTCTGTCCTGAACTCCCCAGATATCACCAGAACTTCTGAAAAGAATCCTTGTGTGTGCAAGCTGTACATTTATAGTCTCTGCACATGATTTGTGCCCTGCAAAAATGCAAGGTATGCATCATGTGGAAAGTGCTTGCATGGTAACGTGTAGAGATCAGGGGTTGGGTCAGTGAGTGTGATCCTGAACACCCCTTCCCCAAGCATTCATTTTATGTACCATGTCACCTGACTAAGGCTGTTGTATGTGGGAGTAAAGTTGATGATGATCTCCCCCAATATTCATTCAGTTTATATATTTGCTGGTGCTGGTAGCTAAATTGTGTCTAAAATTCTTAAATGCTAATGTGGTAGATTGCTGTCATGATCAAGTTATATGATGGATTATTAAATGTATTGATATTTTCAGTCATATTTCAGAGTTTAGTGACCATTTTGAATTGACTGTATTTTGTATTGTTTATTGTTTATTGAAAAGTATTTATGATCCACCTCTCTTCCTGGTTAGAAAGTTGGTGATATATTTATGGTTTCATTAATAAAATGTGATTGGTTGGAAAGACATGTTACAGGTTTGGGCAGGGGAGCCAATGTGGTGCCCTCCAGATGTTGTTAGACTATCTCCCATCATCCCTGACCAAACAGACTGAGGTTGATGGAAGTTGTAGTCCAACAGCATCTGGAGGGGACCACATTGGCTATTGCTGGGCTAGGGCATCTATCATACATTGTTTGTTACTACAGTTCACGGAAACACATAAATAGGAGTCGCTCTGTAAAGAAGACAGAACTGTATATAAATAAATAGAGTAGCAGACTCCACTGCTTCTTTTTTAAGATGGGAAGCAAAAATACAAAAATAATCCCTTCACTTACTGGGAGGAACTAAGGCAGGTTCTCTGAAAGGGGATGTCACACTTCAGGGAATTCTAATATGCTGTTCATTTTTATCATCCAACATGTACACATCAAACTTCTACTTCTGACACTACTTCTCTCATAATCTTGAACTGATAGGATCAATTTGGAGATTGTAACATTTGTGAATTATCACACACAGTTACTAATAACTCCTCAGTCCCTACGTACTGATGTGAATGATTACACCAGTGGGCTTTCTTGATGCAGTCCATCTTCCATTGAAGTGAGTGGCAGAACTCCTGTTCATTGGGAGAACTGTATTGCACCCTTAATCCCTGTTGCATGACCCTACATACACCTGTGTATGCTGTCTCTTTTCTTTTTGAGAAACAGGACAACAGGCATAGGTGATACTACCAGAGTACTAAGCTTTATACACCTAAAATGAGCTATTGTTTAGCTCCTCCACTGACAGACTGAGAGGAGATGATGGCGAGAGCAATTGTAATTTATGCAGAAGCCTTTTGTATAAGTCATCTCAGCAATTCTTATAACACCCTGCAAGGTAGGCCAGTAGTATAGTCTCTGTTTTAGTTTGCAAGGATTGGGGCTGAGAGACTAGTTACTTGTCTAAGGCCACAAAGTGAGTTTATGACAGATACTTAGCTAGTCCACAGCTTTCTCTTTCAACTAGTAAACTGCAGGGGTGGAACAGAAGAAGCTTAGGAAGTTTTGGCCTCAGATCACAGACTCTTCCTCCCTGATATTAACAATTTGATCCTGCTGACACTTTGCATCATTGTCCTGCTAAATATTAATGAGTGAATTATCTCATAATCTGTGTGAAAGACAATGTAAATCATGGTATCTACCCCTCCAGTCCCTCCTCAGCCAGGCTGACTGCAGTTTCCTAGAGGGTGGGATTTTGATGTGGAAACTGTGTGAGGAGAAAGGGTTACATTTCCCCCACAGAATGTCACTTCTCTGGTTTTAAAAGGTTGCCTGTAGAATGGTCCTTATTTCATCCCTCTATAGGTGCTATGTAGCTTGCTAATGCTTAGCTGTTTATGTTATCATCAACACACCTTTGTAAATGATCCCTGCACTAGTTGTACACACAATCTTATACTTGTCTACTCAGAAGTAAGTCCCATTTAGTTCAATGGGGTAAGTGTGCATAGAAGGTGTGCAAAGCCTTATGCTTTATCAGCATGGTCACAGTCTGCATTTCCCCCCCATTTCGTTATGCTCTGAGCTTGCTCCTTTTATTCTTTCCCCATCCCCACAGGCATATCTTTATCTGCCAACTTGGAATAACACTTTGAACATCTGATGAAGTGGACCCTAGTCCACAAAAACATATGCCATTGTGTTCAGTTCTGAGTGGTAGCTTCAGCAGTTCTGACCCAAGCTAAGAGTTCAGGTTTGGGCAAACAGAGCAAAGTGAGGTAAAGTAGGGCAAAGTCTAGATTACTGTTCTTCAACCTTGGGTCCCCAGATGTTGTTGGACTACAGCTCCCATCATCCTTGGCTATTGGTTAAACTGGTTGGGGTTGATGGGAGTTGTAGTCGAACAACATCTGGGGACCCAAGGTTGAAGAACAGTGGGTCTAGATTCTAGCACAGGACTAGGCAGCTCCATGTAGAGCCAAGGGCAGAGACCTCATGAGAGCAGAGCAAGAATGTTGCTTCAGAAGCAGTCAGTCCCAGACTGAGCCTTGCATAGGAGCTGCAGGTCTATCTATGCACCTAGTTCCACCTTTTGTGAAAGGAGCCTCTTCGTTTAAAGGGGTCATGCCTGCTTTAGCAGTTGTCAGCCCTGAGAGTGGGGGAGACTGTGGTTCTACTAGTGCTTCTAAGCTGGATTCCTTGGAGTCAGAGGAGGGCAATGTAACCTCCTCAGGCCAGAAAAGTACTGGCACAATGGGCTCCCCTTGTTCAAGTGCTCATGGGTTAGTAGTCACATCTGGGGCAGGCCTTGAGGGCAATTCCCTCTCTCATTCTGAATCCTCAGCCTTATCACCTGAAGATGGACAGTTCGACTTCAGTGTCATGATACAGTATCCATGTGTTAGTGTTTAAGTTGCCACAAGAATCTTTGGGTTGCTTTTTTTCTTTTTCTTTTTGCTGCAGCAGAGTAACATGGCTACCATGCTAGACACTACTATAATATGATGTACATCAGTTTTGTTTAGGCTTGCCAGGTTCAGGGCCTGAGACTGATCCTGTATCTTTAGGAGAAGAGAAAGTCAGCCAAGTGCAGGTGTTCTTGCAACTCTGTAATGGGAAAAACCACAAGGTGGAATTCTCCCTTCCCCCTGCACAACTTTTAAAGATACAGAAGATGCCATGCTTGTGGGCTTCAAAGAAGCATCTGCCTGACCAGTGTTCAAAGAAGAATGCTGGACTAGATCAGGCCTGCAACGCTCCACATGTTGTTGGACTCCAGCTGCTATCAGTTCCAACCGCAATGACCAGTGGCGAGGGATGATGGGAGTTGTAGTCCAGCAACACCTGGACTTCCCTATGCCTGGCTTAGATAAGTAGAGGCGATCACTCATGGCCGAGTACGATTGTTTTCCAAGATAAGGTCTTTAACAGTGGGTCCGTCAGTGACTGTGGAGGCCAATTCTGGATCCACACAGCCTCCCACAGTGAGGACATAGGTTTCCAGATGGATTTGCTTGAAAGACGCCTGTGCGTGAATTTGTTTTATGTTTGTTTGTGATCAACACACAATCTTGACAGAAAAAGGCTTTGATCCAATGGCAAAGGATACCACGACAATTGGAAGTCTTTTATCTGCTGCAGCCTTCATCCGCCTTCACAGCCGTTGTAACGTACACATTGTTATCATCCGCCTGTTCTGTCATTGAGGACTTTCTTGGATCATTCTTTGTCTGGTTCCTCTCCCTTGACCTTACTGCCATGGGTGACCCTGCTGGGAGTACATGACTCCCGACGGCATCGCTCACATGGTTCATTGGAACACGCAAGCCCACTCACCACTACAAGGTGACGATCCAGCGAAGGGTGGCTTAGATAAACCATTAGTCTCACTGAGCATGGCTGTTAAATTCTTGTCACATGAAACTAGATCCATTTTCTTGATATGGCTGCTATTTTCCTGCCCATCAGTGCCCTCTGCTCTTGATTTTCAAGGACAATCAGTGAAAACATAACCTGTATTCCTTCTTTGCAAGATATGCTTATCAGTGTATACTGAGAGTCAAATGGAGCTATTGTGGAAATGCACAAGACTTGCTAGTTCTTTGGTTTTTCCATAAAAGCTGAGATTGTGTATGCCTCTGCATGTGTGTCAGGTGAACAGAAAGGTCTGGGAGTGCTTGATGACAAGATCTGGTGTTGTAAGAAAATAAAAAGCCAAGCCTTCTTAAATTAATGAAGTTATGCGATTCTTGCCAAGCTGTATTTGTAACAAAGCAATTAGAGGGCAAAACTGTAGGAACATTGTACTAGAGACGGTCACATTAGATAACTAAAATGGACTCTTTCAGCCATTCAATCAATGGAGAAGTGGCACCAGGACTGACCCTACCATTAGGCAAAGTGAAGTGGCTACCTCAGGCACCTGATTTTGGTTGTTGTGAAAGTTTAGCAAGTTATTAGTTCTATAATGTATTATTACTATATATTTTTCTTCCCGGGGTGGAGAGAGGTGCTTGTGGGATTTTCTGTCTCAGGTGCCAAAATAGTTTTGGATATTAACTTTGTGGGGGAGGGAGGTGCCATTTGCTCCTCCACTTCAGGCAGCTAAATATTTTGGGCCAGTCCCGGTTATAATATTTATTTATTTATGTATTCATTCATTCATTCTAAAAAAATCTTATACGCTGCTTTTCATTTACAAATCACAAAAGTGGTTCACAATTTGCATAAAAGCTATTAAAATCAATAAAGAATTTCAGCAATTATATTCGCTGGAACAAAAACAAGATCTCACTGGGTGGTATCCAGCATGTCCACTAGCGCAAGGATTTCTGCTTGCACTATGGAAGTTCCCCTCCCTCTCCTCTCCCAAAATCTGCTCCAGAGGGTTGGGGGAACACCTAGAACAGATATGGAAGGCACTCGGGGAGGAGAGGGAGGGACAATTCCACTGCGTAGCCAAAAGTCCTTGTGCTAGTGGAAGTCCTTCACTGGATGCTGCCAAATATCAGCAGTTGGGAAACACCTGGGTAAGCAGAAAGGTCTTTCACTGTCTGTGCAAGGATCCAGTTGTTGGTGCTTGCCTGATCTCCATAAGGAGCTCATTCCACAAAATGGGTACCACACCAGAAAAGGCCCTCCTCTGAATCGCGGCCAGCTGAACTTCGGTAGTCTGTGGTATGGTCAGGACGCCCCCTGCATTTCTGTGCAAGGTCTGTAAATGCTGTTTTTCATCTGTCATGTTTATTAAAGGTAAGGACTATAACTGTAAAAGAAAATCAAGAGCAGAGGTTTAACATGCCAATTTGGTTTTTTTGTTTTAGTGACTGTTCCGGCAGCTGTCCCCTCGCCTTGTGAGCCTGAGGCCAACAAGAACAAGGCGCACCAGCCAGGGCCACGGCTCTCTATTTCCTCCCCCCGGACAACTGTGATCGCCAGCATGGAAGCCCCATCGCAGGGTTTGCAGACGGTCATGAAGTGGAAAACAGTGGTGGCCATCTTCTTTGTGGTTGTGGCCTACCTGGTCACGGGGGGACTTGTGTTCCGTGCCCTGGAGCAGCCCGAAGAAAGCAGGCAGAAGAACAGAACAGCCAATGATAAGGCAGATTTCCTTCTGGAGAACAAATGTGTATCCCAACAGGAGTTGGAGGAATTGATTAAGGTGAGAAAACTATGAGGGATGCGTTGAGGAAACTGCTTCTAATGACACTGCAGCCCTGATCGGAGGTTATGGGGAATAATGATTCCCCACTATGTGAACAAACCATGGCAAGCCTCAGGCTTGGGTTCTTCCTCTTCCCCTCATCTTATCTTTTTTGGCCATGGGAAGGCGATGCAAAGCAACTGCGTTTGATTTTAAACAAAGTGCAGTTTTGTATGATGTCTGAAAACCGTGGCTTGTTTAAATTATGGCTAATTGCAATAAACCATGAGTCAAAGTGTGATTTTGCATGCCAACATGATCTGAAAGCGTCTTTTCACTCAACTTTGGGAGCAGTTTTTTTGGTGACCTGAGGGGCTACAGTGGCAAGGGGACCCCTTGGATCCGATCTACCATTCCTTAAGATGTAAGTTGGGGGGGGGGAGAGAAAAGATCTGAAGATATGCTTCCATTCAGAATGTTTCTAAGTTCAGGCAAAAGTAGTTCTGGCATGAACCATCCACAAACCCTGGTTGCACTATTGTAATGCAACAGAGATATATGGCTTCTTGAGATTTTAGGACAGGGGTAGAGAACTTATTTTTCAGCCCGAGAGCGCCAGTTCCTTGTGGCCAGCTTTCTGGGAGCTGCATGCCATTGGTGGGTGGAGCCAAAAACAAAAGTGGGTGTGGCCAGAGCTGGCAGTGGCCAGGGCCACCCCCCCACAGAGCCTACACGCACACATTCATATACGTATGTGCACACATGCATAGATACAAATACACATACACCTGGGTGGTATTTAGTGCTAGTCCTTCTCAGAGTAGACCTATTGAAGTTGAGATGTGACTAACTTTGGTACACATGTATGTAAATACATACATAGGCAGACTCATGCATTCCCTTGCACACACATGAATGCAGATTCTCCCTCCTCCCCCCCCAGCTTAACCTTCCCTTTGCAGGCGCAACCTCCACAAAGATCACCCCTCCACCACACAGTGATTATGGTTTACACAGCCTTGTGTTGATGCCCATAGAAGGCTTTGTTTGAAGCCTAATTGTGGCTCAGGGGGCTGTTTTCGGTGGGGTGGTCTACCACACAAGGAGGCAGAATTACCCTTTCCCCAGTGGTGGAGGATGGCCATGCGGAATGGTGGGGTGGAAGGCATGGAGAACCACCGTAGGTGGAACCAATCACAGCCAGCCAGCTAATACTAGGTTTCTCCCCATCCTCCTCCCGGCTGAGTTTGGCAAAGGGAACGCTGAGATGAAGGACGAGGAAGAAGCTGACAGGCAGTGCCACTCCCTGGACTGGTTGTAAGTTGGAAGGCAGGCATGTGGGGGCTGGCTCAGGGCAGAATGAGGTTGGTGGGCAGTTTCCCCTTAATGAACCAGCCTCCTCTGCCTTTCCATCTCCAGCTTCAAAACCCTCTTCTAGTGCTATCAGTAGAAGGCTATGTTCAAGCCTAAAGGTCACATGGGGGCAAGGAGGGGAAGGCCCCCATGGGCTGTATCTGGGGCACAGAGCGGTGGCTCCCTGATCTTGTTTAAGGATCACATGGGATGGAAAGGAGAAACGCAAGAACATCCAATTTTGACTCTGTTTTTATTGATACAGTCTTAGCCTATTTATTTATTTATTTATTTGATTTATACAGTATCCCGCCCTTCCTCCCAGCAAGAGCCCAGGGTGGTAAACAGAAGCGCTAAAAACACATCAAAACATCACAAAAACAGACCCTAAAATACACCAAAACAAAACAACTTTAAAAACATTTCTAAAAAAAGCTTAAAAAATTCTTTTTAAAAGGGTTAAAAAACATTGTTTTTTAAAAAAAAATATTAAAAAGCAATTCCAACACAGACGCAGACTGGGATAGGTCTCAACTTAAAAGGCTTGTTGAAAAAGGAAAGTCTTCAAAAGGTGCTGAAAAGATAATAGAGATGACTCCTGCCTAATATTTAAGGGGAGGGAATTCCACAGGGTAGGCGCCACCACACTAAAGGTCCATTTCTTATATTGTGCGGAACGGACCTCTTGATAAGATGGTATCTGCAGGAGGCCCTCACCTGCAGAGTGCAGTGATCGACTGGGTATATAAGGGGTAAGACGGTCCTGTATAGGGCTTTGTACACCAAAACTAGAACCTTGAACGAGGCCTGGTAGCAAATAGGCAGCCAGTACAATTTTTCAGTAGCGGGTGACATGTTGGCCATACCCTGCCCCAGTGTGCAGTCTCACCACCGCATTTTGCACCAGCTGCAGCTTCCAGACCAACCTCAAGGGCAGCCCCACATAGAGCACATTACAGTAATCCAACCTGGAGGTTACCAGCGCATGCACAACAGTGGTCAGGCTATTCTGGTCCAGAAACGGCCGCAGCTGTCTTACCTGCCGAATCTGGTAAAAGGCACTCCTAGCCACGAAGGTCACCTGGGCCTCTAGCTATGGACTGCATTCAAAGCAGGCAACTTACCAATTATACAAACTTGGGAACCACCAACCCTCAGTGCCTCCATCTTGCTAGGATTCAGGCTCAGTTTATTGGCCCTCATCCAGCCCACCACCAAGTTCAGGCAGCGGTCGATGGCTTGCACGGCCTCTCCCAATTGATATGTTACAGAGAAATAGAGCTGGAAATCATCAGGATACTGCTGACACCTCACCCCTGATCTCGTGATGACCACTCCCAAGGGCTTCATATAGATGTTAAAAAGCACGGGGGGCAAGATGGTACCCTGCGGCATCCTGCAGCACAACCGCCAGGGGGCCGAAAGACAATCACCCAATGCTATTCTCTGAGAGCGACCTTGGAGATAGGATCGGAACCACTGTAAAACAGTGCCTCCAATACCCATCTCACCAAGTCGGCCCAGAAGGATACCATGGTCAATGGTATCAAAAGCTGCTGAGGGATCAAGTAAGAATAACAGGGTCGCACTCCCCCTGTCCTTCTCCTGATAAAGGTCATCCATCAGTGTGACCAAGGCCGATTCAGTCCCATAACCAGGCCTGAACCCAGACTGGGATGGGTCAAGATAATCTGTTTCATCTAAGAGTACATGCAATTGCTGCGCCACAACCCTCTTAATCACCTTCCCTAAAAAGGGGGTATTTGCAACCGGTCGGTTGTTGTCACAAACCAATGGTTCCAGGGTGGGCTTTTTCAGGATCACCGCCTTTCAAAGCAGCATTACAATTAACTACCCGCAGTTAATGAAAAAGCGCTAACCATAAAAGCCAGTATGGTAGGAAAGCTGGAGCAAGTTGTTGGAGACAGCAGCCAAGCAGCTGATTAGCTTAGCATCAATGGCCAGATTCACCTGGCTGAGGAAGAGTATAGCAGACATGGGAAGCATACAGATTGAAGCGTAGCACTCATGAATTGTGAAGTCATACTTAAAACCAATAAACCCGTTGGCAGTATGTGCTGGCTTTCTTGCAAGCAAACAGGTTTGAAGCCAAAATGAATAGGAAATGGGTTAATAGGATGGCCAAATACTAATATAAATCCTATGCAAAAGTGAAATTCTACCACATAAGCTTCAGAGCGAGCTGAACTTTCCATCAACCTTGTATGTAACTTTATTCGTGAAGTTTCAGAAATGCAAGCGTTTCTTGGCTCTGAAGTCAGCCTTTAAGGTGACTTCAAATAGGGATTAAGAAGTCCACACAGACCAACTGATGATAATATGTGGAGGTTCCCAGCTCAATATCTCAATCTGAATTCAACACATGGGGTAGTGATCACAAACTGTTATCATTTGACAGCTGTGTGCTGGCCTGCGTGAAATGTATTTCATCTTGCCGCAGTTCCCAGTTGATAGATGACTTTATTTCCAGAGCCTTTCTTTGTCAGACTAAGCAGGGGTCCAGAGTATACACAGACCTGATTCTCTTCTGTGCCTTTTAATGGATTTTCTTTCCTGTTAGTGCCTCAATGGTGCATGGGGAAGAGGGGGTACAGAAAGCTGCCCTGTAGTTGTTCGTGCTGTTTGTGTTCTGTGGGTAAACAAAAGACTTGGTAGTGGTGTTTTTAATCTGGCACTTTCATTCATTCTAAGATTGCTTCAAAAACATCAAGGAATTGGCTGCAGCAACCGCTCATTAGGCTAGTCCAGTTGTATGAAAGAGCAGTTCTTGATAGTGTGCTTGATGAAAACAAGGGCTTGTTAATTAAAAAGCAGTGTTGAATTTTTAGTTGAATTTCAAAGAAGAAAGCCTATTCACGTATTCACTGGCCACATTCCCATATTACTGAAAGCCATAAATCATGGTTTACTATGCATTAGCAAATTGTGTCCAGTTCACTCTTCCCTGCGAGCTCATGAACCATGATCCCTAGCTTAGCATTTCATCCAAACCAGAAATCATGGTTTGTTTTACTGAAACAAGCCATGTTTGGTAAGCAAAGAACAAACCCTGGTTTATTATCATGGTTTGTTTGGAGCAAAACATAATCTCTGGTTAGGACTTAATGCTGACCCACAGATTGTAATTTGTTTCTTCCTAGCACTAGTAGGGAAGAATTGGGATTAGTGAAGAGGGCACACTTCACCCATGCACAGTGAGCCATGGTTTATGGCGTACAGGTATATGCTGATATGGCCACTGGATCAAATATCCTGTGAGTGCAATAGATTTGAAGAAAATGAATTGCAACTGAGGCTTGTAGTTGGCATGTAATAGTATGTCACAGTTTACATATAATGGCATTTAGTATCTGATAGCATTTGGTATATGACATACGATGGTGTTTAGTACATGATTAATATTAATCAAGACATTCCAGTGTCTAAAGTGCTTACATTTCAAAGACAGAGGTAAAATTCCACGTTCAGATTTTGAATGGTGAAATAGGAAATTGGGAGGGGGGGATTTTGAATATTTGTCAGTGTTCACTTCAGTGCTAAACTGAATGAACACACCAAAATACTCCAAAGCCTGGACAAAAGTGGCCAGTTGGCAATTTTGCAATGACATCATAGTCTAATGGTCTCCTTTGCAAAAGTAAAAGCAGAAATGAACGTTCAGTGGATGGGCTCTTTTCAGTAAGAATGGACAGAACTGCTGCAGTTTGCAGCACTGGCTTCTGGCAAAGAGCAGAATAATTTCCCCCCCCACCCTTACCAAACTCTGGAATGGATTGGAATGGAATGGAAGGTTAACAAGGCATCATCACTCTGGAAACCTCTGTATGTGTGCCTGAGTTGCACTATACTTTGTCATTGCAGCTCAAGCTGAGATACTCTGTTTACTAGAATCAGGTTACATTGATAGATTGTTATTATTGTGAGGTCATCCAATGAGTGAGTGGTATTCTGAATCCCAGTTTGTGGAAACCACAGGAGGAGAGAGTGCTGTTGTGCCCAGGTCCTGCTTGCGGGCTTTCTATAGGCATCTGGTTGGTCGCTGTGAGAATAGGACACTGGACTAATGCGCAACTGGCCTGATACAGGAGGCTCTTCTGGTGTTCTTCTGAGCTTCATGGCTGAGCAGAGACATAAACACAGATCGCTCTGGTCCAAGTGTAACAGTCTGTACAGAAGCCATTACATTATAGCTTGTTGGAACTAGAACAACAAAGGCTTGTGGTACTATTGATTTGTCATTATAGGCATTTTTGCATGGCAGCTCATGCCACAAGGCTCTTTGCTATTATAATTAAAGGAAGGAACAGATCAGTGGCTGATAGTGATGCGATTGAGAAGGGAGCATTGAATGGCAGTAGAGGAGTAGGTACAATCAGCTGGGATGGTGCAAGAGACTTTCTTAAATATGTGGATTTTGACCTCCTACGCAAACGTTGGTGAAGAAACAAAGATTTTGCATCATAGCTTATGTTGACTGGTGCTGATGTGGGGTGGTTGGGCTGCTAGAAGTCTTCCCTCACTGATATGTTTTCTTGGATATATTCAGAATGCAAATGTTTCCATTTGTAGCTCATGCCATTAGTGCAGGTTTCCTGATGAGGTGCAATGCATCATGAAAATGTGTTAGGTGGCTTTGTGATCTCTGAGTATTACAAGGCAAGAAATGTGCACAATGCAAGGGTTAATTCCTCCAGTGATAGGTAAGTCAGATACTTATTTTTCCAAGCAACGGAATTTTCCCCAAGGACTATATTACATGTCTTCCCCCCCCCCTGCATTCACAAATTCCAATCTCGTTGCATATTTCTTGTGGTTCTCTCTCAGCATTGTTTTGGTAGGCATGAGAAACCCCAATTTCATGTCCCACATAGCATTTATTAATTTTAATTAATTTATTTATTTGATTTACATCCTGCCCTTCCTCCTAGCAGGAGCCCAGGGCGGCAAACAAAAGCACTGAAAACAGTTTTATGAAGTTTTAAAACTTCATAAAAACAGAGTTTAAAATACATTAAAACAAAACAACTTTAAAAACATTTTAAAAAAGCTTTCAAGAATCTTTTTTAAAAAAGGTTAAAAATGGTTGTTGTTTTTAAAAAAAGGTTTAAAAACATATTAAAAAACCATTCCATCACAGACGCAGACTGGGATAAGGTCTCAACTTAAAAGGCTTGTTGAAAGAGGAAAGTCTTCAATAGGCGCCAAAAAGATAACAGAGATGGCACTTATCTAATATTTAAGGGTAGGGAATTCCACGGGGTAGGTGCCGCCACACTAAAGGTTCATTTCCTGTGTTGTGCAGAACAGACCTCCTGATAAGACTGTATCTGCAGGAGGCCCTCACCTGCAGACTGCAGTGATCGACTGGGTATATAAGGCATAAGACGGTCTTTCAGGTATCCTGGTCCAAGCTGTATAGGGCTTTGTACACCTAGACTAGAACCTTGATCTTGGCCTGGTAGCAAATGGGCAGCCAGTGCAATTCTTTCAGTAGCGGAGTGACATGTTGACGATACCCTGCCCCAGTGTGCAGTCTTGCCGCCGCATTATTATTATTGTTGTTATTGTTGTTGTTGTTATATAGCCCAGGGTGGCACTTTGCACCATCTGATGCTTCTGGACCAATATTTTATTTATTTATTTATTTATTTATTTATATACCGCCCCATAGCTGAAGCTCTCTGGGCGGTTTACAGTATTAATAATTAATACTTTATATCCCGCTTTTAAAAAAAGCACATATGAAATACCATTCCATAGCAGCAACAATGCCTTTCCCAGCCTTTTGTTGGGGGTGAATTTATGCCCCTCCCCTTAGAGGAGGAAGCCTTGCAAAAGTCTCCCTCTTGAAGAGAGGGGATGAGTATTCCCCATGTGGCCTCTTGTGGCCAGTAGACTTGGGCGAGCTGATCTCCTATAAAATGAGGCCCCACCCCCCAAGCACTTCCTGTTCATCTCTTTTCAGCATCCCACCCTTCCACCTTTGGCCTTTGCTAGTCACCATGTGGGGCTGAGTAGGATTTTCTTTGGGTGCTTTCTGATTGGTCTTTGGGGCATCCTTTTTCCCCCTACTCTACACTGCTCTCCATTCATTTGGCTTCTGGTGGGTTGGGTTTAATCTGGCTGTTGCCTGTTGGCATGTAGTGTGGGCCCATAAGTGGATTTTATCACGGTCAATCCCCCGAGGCATGGTGGGTAAAGGTACATCATCAACCTCCTCCTTTTGTTGACCAGCCTTGGGGCAGCTTGGTTTTGTGCTCTTAGGAGCTAGTGTATGCCACCTGCTGCATGCTGAACAGTTGGGATGGCTGGCATAGATCAGGTCACACACCCACAACCTCCCTTTAGGGGACGATGCTATTTGCCTATCATCAAGCCTGCATGAGAGATAGAGTTCCTCTGGGGTGGTTTGGCTCTCAGATGCAGACAGGAGATTTCCTGCCTGCCTGTACAGATTATACCTGCCTGCACTTATTTGGTTTGATTGATGCAAGTTGTGCAAGCTTTTCTTTGTTATATTAATAAATATAACCTTTTAGCAAATGCTTGATTTGTCAAGTCTTCATTCTGGGTGTGGGGCGAAGCAAAACAGATTACCCTTACCACTAGCACTACAAAATAGCTAGTTAAAATATAAAAGCAAAGCCAGTTCCATCAAGTTTTATCCAAATTCCTAAAGGACTAAAACATAAGTGCACAACTTTCCACCCTGTGGCCACAACCTCTTTTTCTGTGCTCCCTGATGCCTCTTGAAGCTGCCCCATTTATGCTTCCCCCTCTTTCTGTGCAGCTTCAGAACAATTGAAAGGAGCAGTATATTTAAGGATTGAAGGATCTGTCATTTTTGATTCTCTGTTTCTTATCTTTCCAACTTAAATTCAGTTCTCCACATTTCTGCGGTAACTTATTTCTTTTTTAAAAAATCCTCATGAAAATTCTTCAGCGTTTTAGGGCAATTTCTGTGAATAGACACATTTTCATATGCAGCTTTGACTGTGATTAATTTCTCCTAATATAATTCACTCTTGTATGTTATTTTCACTAATATATTGGTTTTTCTGCACTCCCCCCAATATATGCATGTTTGTAAACATTGTCTGGTTGGAGGACTGCATTGCAAAATTTGGATGTGTGAATGGCTGTGTTTTGGTTCTCATATTGTTTCAGAAAGTGCAGATTTGATAAATTCAGCTTTAAATGCAAACTGAATCAAATTTCTCAGCCATCCCTAAGTATATTATCTGATAAAAATAAATCAATGGGTTCCTCCCCCGGCCCACTTATGCTATGGGAGGAATAAAGCAATAGCCACCTGCAGGTTCGTGGTGAAGCGTTAGCTATGGTTTACCATGATGTATGAATGCAGCCAGGGCAAAAGTGGAGAGTGTGAACAAGCACTTCATCCTTGATGTTCACCTGGTGGGTTGTGACCCAAAACTGTGTGACACCTTAACGTAAGGTGAGTCACACCAGTTGCACCACCACTATTTTTGAGAAAGAGAGGAAATGAGAGAAAAAGAGAGAGAGGAAGGGAAGGTAGTGAGGAAGAGAAAGTTAGATACAGGTATAGAAAGAAGATTGGGGGAAAGGTAAGTTCCAGACTGAAAAGGCCAAAGATTATTGTCCTGACCCTTCACACGAATGTCAAAGGCTCTTTTCTTCTGAGTGTAACTTGTTTTTTCTCCTCTGTTTGTCATACATTTTTGCAGCCTGCGCTGGATGTAGTTACTCTGCTTTTGCCTGGCATGGAGCATTTTGTCCTTTTTGTGTCCTACCGTTAACCTCAGTGAGATAATGAATGATCACTGAGCTAATGAATGGGTAGGCTTTCTCACTGTATGAGCCAGGTATTCTCAGCGAGCTTTGGCTCAGGGGAATTCACTCTTGTCCTTAGGCATTTTGTTGGCTGAAACGGGAATCGTTTCTGAAAAGTAAATTAAATAGGTTTAGCTGCTTATCGTATCAAATGGCTTACGGCCAAGCAAGCACACAGTATTGGAATGGATTTTTGTCAGTAAAGGAAATTTTCTGTTTGATTTTTGTGTAGGTGCTGAAAAATGGGTAAATATATCTCACAGATACACCTATCTTAAACGTAAGTGCCCCCAAAGCTTTGATTGTAAGTAAAAGCAGGTGGCGGGTGAAAAGATGGAATGGCATTTTTGGGAGTGGTATTGCAAAAAGTGTAAAAGCACCTTGCTATCATACTTCCATGTGCATTTTTAAAAAGGATGCTTCCCTACAGCTGGCACATCATCTTACTGCATTGCACCAAGTGCTGACCTGCCGGGGGGGGGGGAGTGTGTTTAGAATAATAGGGAACCAGTAGAGCATTTGCCTTGAGCAAAGCTGCCCTAGATGCATTCAAAGCTACACCTAGGCAAGAACAGTGCTTATCAAGCTGAAACTTACTTATAGTGTTCTTTTGGTTACTTGGCTCATGATCCTCACAATAGCAGTATCTGATAACTTTTAATCAACAAATGAATGCTTCAGTGGAACAGACCCAATGTGTGGCAGGAAAGATTTAGTCAGTGGAGGGTGAATGGGGCACTGCCCCACCACCACCCAGTCTGCTCTCAGCCAGCCCTCACTTGCCTGCCTTCTTTCTTACAACCAGTTTAGGGTCTGGCACTGGCTGGCAGCTTCCTCGTCCTTAGTTCCATTGGTCACTTCCAGACGCCCTGTTCGTTGAGCATTCATTCTGATTTGTTTGTGGGGAGGTTACATGATGTTGTATCAAGCATTATCCCACACTTTCCATCATGTTCCTTATTGCAAGAAATCTGATGTTGTGGGAGCAGGTTTATTGCACAGGGGCTCTAAATCAGCTTTAATTGTGCAACCTGAATTTGCTGGTTGTGATTGAGTCCCACCCAAAACTAATGACAGTCTGGAAGTGCCCTGAGTTGCTCATGTAGAACTTAGCAGGAAGGAGAATTGGGACAAAACTAGAATTAGTTTGTTCTGCCAGTCACTGCTTCTAGCTCCCCCTACTGTTGGCCTCCCTGCCTTCCGTACTACTCGTCTCAATGGGCACCAGCCACCACTGATTTTAGTACAGGTCATTTTGGCCCATTGCTGACAAGCATCTCACCAAGTGATAAGATTTTGCCACCACAGATTTGCTTGGTCATCTGTATTGACAAAAGCATGGTCAGGTTTTTTTTCCTGCTACAGATTCTAATGTGTGGTAATGGGTAGGGTCTTAGGAAGTGGTAAGTGTCAGCAGATTAGCACATTGCATGCACATGCCTGCCATACTGAATGATGGCGAGCATGCACGTGCATGTGCTGACACAATGCCACAGGAAGTTATGTGGCTAGCCTGCACTGCTGACTGTGGGGCCTGTTGCTTGGGAGCATTGGGTCATAGGGTGCAAGCTCCACAACCTGCTGCTAGTGCAGATCGCAAAGCAGGAGCTACACCTGCCCAGCCCCAGCAGCAGGGGGCCCTCTCAGCAGCAGGGGCCCTTAGCCAGTGCCCAGTCTGGCCCCCTGCTGGCTCTAAACATGTACACCAGGATTTACCAAGCTAGTGCCCTCCAGGTGTTTTGGATCTCTCATATCAGCCCTGATGGAAGTGATAGTCCAAAGCATCTGGAGGGCACTAAGTTGGTGAAGGCTGTGCTACGCCTACAGTAACCCCCTTTTCTATTCTACTATTACAGCTGCAGCTATCCTGTCCTCTTTTACATCTGGCCCACCATAGTGAGAACATAGTAAACCATCTACTTCCGTAATATTGTTGTTGTTGTTACAGTTTATATCCTGCCCCTCCTTCAGGGTGGCAAAGAACAAGATAGTGAGAAAACACTCCCTAGTAATAGAACTAATTGTTATGAGAGTTACTTGAATAAAGCATATGGAGTTCAGAGAGAAAAAACCCTGATAATATTACTGAGTAAATTGAACAGGAATAGGTATAACTAGAGGAGAAACAAACAGAGAGTTGTGTCTTTCTTAAGTCAGGCCTGCTACTTAGCAGGAAGATATTTAAAAACTAAACATACAGGGGAAATTTCCCTCAGAACTTTACACCCAGTCAGAGCACATGTTAGCTCTGCAAAGACCATGCCATTCTGACTGGTAGCTAGGCAACACCTTCAACACCCCCTCTTGGTTAACTAGCTAACTGTAAACAGAATTAACCCTTAGGTTACTAACTGAATGATCCCTTCTGTTGTACTTCCAACACAAATCATTTTCTAGGGATGGAGCGACAGACATCACAATAAGACAAAGCCAACCACAGCCATCTGTGCTGCTGCACTTCACCCCTTCTATTTATTATAGAATGGAAATATTTATATACTGCCACTCAGTCTTGAAAGGAGTCTCCATGGCAGATTACAATGATGCTAACCTCATTGTGTGTCTCAAGGCATGGTCTGAAGGTACACAAGGCCACCACCTTGCTGAAGTTCAGCAGGTCTGGGTATGGTCAGTGCCTGGGAGGATGACTGCTTGGGAACCACATATTGGGTCCCATGATGGGAGGGTGAGATGGGATATAAATATATTTTAAAAAATATTATTATTTGATTTATATTGCTCCCTTCCTCCCAGCAGGAGCCCAGGGTGGCAAATAAAAGCACTAAAAACATTAAAACATCATAAAAACAAACTCTACAACACATTAAAACAAAACATCTTCAAAATGTTACTTTAAAAAAGCTATGAAAACATCTTCTAAGATTAAAAACATTTTAAAAAGAAAGTTTAAGAACATATGAAAAAGCAATTCCAACACAGATGCAGACATTAAAAAGCCAGAATAATAACAAATATAAATAGATGCATAAATGCACGATTAAAAATAACTTAAAACCTGGCAAAATATAAAAAAAGTCTTAACTGCCCACATAAGACTTCAGAGAAGGGTCCATGCTAAGATCCCTTAGGAGGGAGTTCCACAGTCAAGACACTACCACTGAAAAGGCTCTGTATAGCATCCCCACCAGCAGCACAAAGGTCCAGTAAATCCTTTCCCCCATACTGGTATCTCCTTCAGATTGTAGCCTCATTGGCTACCAAAAAAAATAAGGAAAGCTTGTAAAAAGAATATTGGAACAGCACATAATGTATAGTTACATAGTGAAGCAAAACAATAGGCAGAGTCCAAGATAGAGACCTGAGGCAGTGAGATCAGCTCTTAAGATTCAGTAGCTAGGCTGGCTGGGAACATTGTCACAGGTCAGCATAGTTGAGCATCTTCCAAAAGCCCCCTCAACTAGCTGCAGAGAGGAGATAGACTCACTGATGGAAGGGGGCTTATGGAGTTTCCTGCCCCAGGGACCTCCAAAACGCAGAACTGGCATTGCATTGGGCAGAAGAATAGGCACATCCGAGCCTAAGAAAATGCATCTTAGAGAACATGCTGAGGTTGAGCCTAACACATATTGGGTAAGGGAGCATTTAGGAACTGGAATGAAGGCTAGGAATCAAAGTCAGGGAAAACTAAGAAAGCTGAAATAGTGAAAAGAGTCCATGATTTCCTAGAGCTCTATCAACTGCTTGTTTTGGCTGCCTGCCTAGAAGTTGCCAGTATCTGAAGTTTATAGGCTATGTCTGGTTGCTTGGGTCACAAGCTCTGTAAGCCTACGTTACCATGAGTGCAAAGTTTGTTAAGAAAGGTAGCTGGGATGGTGTGATTTTCAAATACTAAGGAACTTCCCAGGCTTGTGGGTCACTTGCTACTTACAATCCATGGGAAGTGGCATATATTTTCAAGGGCTGATAGTCAACAGGATAAGATCACAAAAGTAGGTAATCTTCAACTTCAAGACAACTGCTCTTTACTAGCAATCACGGAAGAGCTACTGCTGAAGAAGACATAATGGACAGATTGCAGTGGATAATAATGCCCAATTCATGGCCCATATGTTGTGTACAGAAGCACCCTTCCCTTCTATTTAATCAAGAAGCTTTCTCCTCATCTCTTGATTGTGGATGAAAACGTAGAAATTATGATACCAGTGAATTCCACTACAAAAGAACCCAAATAGATTCTGCTTTTCAAAGTACCTGTACTGTAATACACTGAAGGATTTTGTGGTGCTGATGAAGCCTCTGGCAGTGGTTGGCTGAAGGATATGGATCATGCCTTTTATCACCTCCCCATTAAAATAAATTAATTTATAACTAATCTGAGTAGGATGAATCTGAGAGAATGTAGCCCTTGGGTTGAGAAAGGTTCCATATTTAACAGCAAGCACACTTTAGTCCACCTGGCTCTCACGCTTTTTCCATCTGCATTGTTTTTGAGGAAGAAAAAATGCTTTAATTGAGTTAATCCTTAGAGACAGAAATAAAACTGCTCTGAATTTGTGAAGGGAAAAAATGCAGTCAGAAACTGTGGTACATTTGTCATAAGGGAGAAGCCGCAAGCTGCCTGTAGTGCATGTCTGTAATTCCTACAGATGCTTTGCACCTTTGGCTGGGCAAACATGTTAGGCTGTGTGGCCACAGATGTGGTTCTAGCACACCATGCTGCCTCTGGAAAGGAGAGGACAACTGATCCTCTGGCATAAGTGACACCAGTTTAGGTCACAGCGTGTCATGACCCATCTGTCACCCCTAGCTGTCAATTGGGCTAATTGATGCTCTTCTGGGTAAATAAATAGAATGCTCTCTGCACTCCTAGATTTTGCTGTATAACAAACGAATTCCCCCCCCCCCGATACAGGTGGGAACATAGGAGATATACATCTAACCTTCTCCTTCCCTGTTAATTTCTTTCCCTCCCATCTTTTCCTTTCTCTTGTTTAATTACTTAGATTTTAGGGTAATTAACTATTCAGAGATAATTAAAGGATCCAAAGGATTAGCATTTGGGAACAGGATACTTAGGAACATAGGAAGCTGCCTTATATTGAGTCAGACCATTGGTCCCCCTAACTGAGTGGCATCTACACTGACTGGCAGTGAATGTCCAGGGTTTCTCCTAGCCCTGCCCAAAGATGCGGGGGATTGAACCTGGGACCATCTGCATGCAAAGCAGATGCTCTACCACTGAGCTACGCCCCTTCCCTGATACTGGACTTCCCCGATATAAGCCACCCTGACCACTGAGACCTTTTTTTTTGAGGCTCTCCTCATCCTATTAGAGTTGTGCTTGGGTGGGATGGAGGGGAAGTCCTTCTCTGTCACTGTACCTAGACTTTGGGAGGCCCTGCCAAGGGATACCCATCTTGTTCTCTCTCTGATGATCTTCTGACAATTGTGCTGGGACAATTGCCAGACTGTTGCCTTTCATCTTCCTGAAGCTTGAACTGGAGTGCATGAGCTGCTGCCTGTTCTTACTTTTATCACTGATGTGGGTGTTTTATTGTTGTTGTCTTTAGTGGGCTGCTTAGATTGCAAGCCACCTTGAGCATTTATGGTATTTGTACTTTTAAGAAATAAATACTAGGGTTAGCAGGTCAGACCTGTGTTCCTCATTCACATCCCACCTCACTCGTGGGAAGCCATCATTCTCTCAGCCTCAGTATCAAAACTGGCAAAGGGCTTTTCTACATAACTATTCCACTCAATCTCTCACATTCAAATTACTTGCCATTTTTTGGGGGGTGAGCCAGCTGTGTGCCTAACCAGGCCACAATATCCTAGCATACTAATGGCAAGGGTAGACAATGTGATACCCTCCAGATGTTGTGGGCCACAGTTCCCATCAGCATCAGCTAACATGGTTGTAACATACCATAATAAGTCAGATATTATTTTGCAAAATGAATCTGAAGATTTTGTGAGTGTATTTGTGTAATATTACTATTTTGTATGAATGAAGATGGATGAGTGATTTTTTGTTTTGTTTTTTGAATGAATGTAAGCTCTGTACAAGATTACCAAACAGGAACGTTTGCTGATGGCTATCTTAAATAAACCGGGCTTAAAATATCACTATGAGATGGTGAAACAACATCCACTGGGAAAAGAATGTCCCATTTTAGGACTGTTGTGCCCATTATCTAGAGGCAGCTGTTAGCCTAGAGGCACCTGACAGGGTCCTGAAGATCATGCAAAGGCCTTGCAATCTGAGGAAGGCATGTGAGGAGCACATCAGTTTTGCAGTCCAGAGAATGTCTGCAATCATTGCACAAACATCATTGCAATGTTGCACAAAAGATAGTATAAAAATACTGGGGACAGACTAATTTTGGAGCAAAGACCTCTGCAGCTCTTGTGTTCACTATGAAGACTCCATCAGCACCCCCTTTATATGTCTGTGTGTGCTACCAGACTGGCCATCTAGTTAGACACAGCAACTGTCTTTGCTAACTGTATCCCTGCACAGCATGCGTGAATGTGTTGTATGACTGAGATCTTTTGAATAAATGAATTCCTAAATCATTTTGGAAACTGATGAAAATGCCTTGGTTTCTGTCCTTTCCCACTCTGATCCTGGGTTGCATTCATGGCATGGTCAACGGTCAGAGATGGTGGGAATTGTATTCCACAGTCTCTGGAGGGAGCTACTTGGGCTACCCCTTCTATATGCAAATGGGAAGTTCAACACAGTAAGCACATTAAAACATGGTAGGACACACACTGAATGCTTACACAGGCAGGTGCTTTACCCATGGCCTTCACCATGTTTGGTTTGACCCTTTCTTCCCCATCTGCAATAATAATATGCATTTACTATATTGGGATTTCTAAGGGCTATTGAGATAATGTGTATGAAGTGTTCAGAATGCTATATAACTGTTTTGTGGTGATATAAATGGTTTGTGGTGATGGTGATGATTACATATAAATGAGATGAAGACATTATTGCACTTTCCGAGTGTGTCTGTTCATATTTCTGTGCTGCCCAATTTCTCAGTGCTGTTTGGATAGCAAGTTAAGAGGGGCTGTGGCTCAGTGGCTGAATACATGTTTTGCATGCAGAGGGTCTCAGGTTGAATCCTTGGCATCCCCAGTTAAAAAGATCAGGTAGCAGGTGAATGGGAAATACCTCTGCCTGGAGACCTGCTGCCAGTCAAAGCAGTTTGTGTTGCGGTAGGTGGACAATAAATCTGACCTGATACAAACAGCTTCCTAGTTCCTAAATTTCTATTGAGGCCTGTCTCCAGCTGTGCTATCTTTAACCATAAAGTATTCTTCTGGCTAATTTTACTATAAATTTCTTTACAGCGGCTCATTAATGCTACCAATGCAGGAGTCAATCCTGTTGGAGATCCTTCTAACAGCAGCAGCCACTGGGACCTCGGAAGTGCCTTTTTCTTTGCTGGAACCGTCATCACGACGATAGGTATATATTTACATAGTATTTAAGGTGGATGCACAGATGGAAAATATCAGTTTCAGTGTATGGATGTTGTAATAAATTGACTTGGGGTGTTGGCATAGGCCAGGGCCCCCCAGAGGGTCCACTTTGGCCTGTGAGGCCATTTTCTCCAAACCATGCCCGCCCACCCACCATGGGCAGGAGGACAGGGTTTAATCCTGCCTTGGCTGTGCAATCCTGTTCCCAGTAGGGAACAAGATCGCACGCCAAAGTAGCAGGATTTAATTCCTCTATCAGTTGAGCAGGGATTAAAGCCCTGTGCAAAAGCACTTTTGAAGCAGCTCTTACACACAAGCTATTTTAAAGATGCTTTTGCAAAGGCTTTAAGACAGCTCCTGCACTCCTGTCTTAAAACCTTTTCTAAGTCTCCCTGCATTTCCCTTTTCGTGCTCTGATATTGGGGACTTAAAGGGGGAACAGGAGACTTGGAAAACTCTTTTTCAGGTTTCCCCCGTTCCTTTAAGTCCCTGATCATGGAGAGTTAAAAGGAAAGTGTGGGGAGACTTGGAACATCAGGAACAAGGTAGGGAATTTGATAATGTCATGATGGCTGCTGACATCATTCAGTTTAGAGTGAGGGTCATGCTTCCTGGATAGAACACCTTAGAAGAAATCAGAGCAATAGTTGGAGTGGGGGACACTTTCTGGCACTGCTGAAAATATTTACGAAAACCAGTATGTGGTTTCAGCAAAGCCCTAAGTCATAACTAGTAGTGCCAATTCTGTTTATATATTTCATTTATATCCTTCCGTTCTTCTTAAAATGGTGCACTTTACTGCAGAGCCAGAAGTGCCTCCCCACCCATGCAGCCTCATTTACTTTCTGCATTTTCAGGAGTGGGCTGATGGAATTCTTAAATATATTAAGTCAGTAGTAGAGGACTCTCTCTCTCTCTCTTTAAATAATTTTTTCCCCTGACATTTGAAAGCAACAGCAGTGCTCCTCACTCTGAGTCTATCCAGTGGCATTTTGTCCTACTGTGCCTCTCTTGAAGGATGCTATGCCATGATCTAGTACTCTTGCATGTGCAGGGTTGAGGAAAAATGTTAGAACTAATCCATTTTAGGTGTGTGAGTGTGTGTGTGAGTGTGTGTGTGTGTGTGTAAGAGAGAGAGATCTGACTTATACTGTGTGTATGACAGATCTAACCTGAAGAGCACATATTTTGTTTCTCAGTATGAATAATTCACTCTTGGTCTGATCTTTGTGCATGGGTGCATGTTTCCATTGTGAAAGTGCAGTTTTATTGCCAGGCTACAAACCACTGAAATGAAATGGGTTTTAATGGAGTAGGCAGTAAAATTATTTGAACTTTTGTGGTGCCAGTATGATAACTATACTTCTCATTTTTCACTTGTTTAGTGAAAAGGGGGGGGAAAGCCCAACACAGCAGATAATGAAGCAATAAGGTCTATCTAAGTGGCAATACACTGATTTCAGTGATTCTCCATTGGATTAAATTGTCTGCAGCTATGGATAGCTAGAATGTTTAAAAAAACTAGAAAACATTATAATGTATTACGTGGCAGGAAACCTTAGGCCCGCAAGCCTAATTAGGCTTTCCATTTGGCTAGAGAGGCCATTTTGATGCCTACCTACACTTGATGTCATATATGATGTCAGATGTGGGGTGGGTAAAGGCCTGGCTCAGCTGAAAGGGGGTTTGCAGGCACCACCCATCAATTGATCAGCATCATCTTCCAAGCCCTATGTAAAATGCTGTGCATAGACCTTTGCAAGTCCTGATGATCAGCTGATCATCGGGTCTTGCAGAGCCCTTGCAAAATGCTACACAATATAGCACTTTGCAGTACGCAACAATCAGCTGATTTTCAGGTTTTGGGAAGCCCTTGGTAAAGCATTACACAAGATAGGTCTTGTGAAGCCCCTTGCAAAGTGCTCGCAATCAAGTTTTAATGTTGTTTAAAATCCTTAAGAAGGAACATTTACAACAAACTAAAATTCCCCAATGAATAAATTTTTCTGGATTGCAATGTAGGTGTAACCCACAAAACATCCCTACATTAAATGGGAGAAGTGGGTGGGTTCAGTCTTTTCTGACAGTGTGATTCCCATCCATAGTTGCAGTAAAAACAACAACAGCAAGGATCAAAATTAAATATATATTGAAGAAAAAAATAGTTCTCATATATTATCAGAACAGATAAATAATAATACTCTTAATACTATAACAATATGGCTGCTATTGCTTCATAGCAGTAAAGAAATTACAATTTCAGCAAGCACAGGCATGCTGTATTTATCACTCTTTTAACAATACTGGAAACAACAACTGAAGCATGGGTTACATAGGCACCAAGTGAACCTCTTTAGGGAGGGCATTCCATAGCTGGAGAACTATTGCTAAGAAAGTCCTTTTAGTTGTCAAATAATGCTCTCTAATAAAGGAAGCAATGGAAAAGGCCCTGGGCTTTTAAAAAGTAAATTACAAGTATTGAGAGCTATTTGCATTAGAAAACACCACCCATCTAATGCAGTTCCCTCCTCACTGCAAATAGTGTGTGTGTGTGTGTGTGTGGGCTGATCCAGAGGAGGACTACAGTGGGATGCAGAGGATTAAAGGCCCAGCCGCCGATCAAAATGCTCACAAAGTCATTTATGCAATTCATGAAATTATTGATGGTGTTAATGGCATTATGTATAGTTTGGCCTTAACTCTAAACAAGAGTTTAGAAATAAAATGCTTCTCTATGTCATCAGTGCAAAACTCCATAAGTTATCTGTGAGACAACTGTTCAGTACATGATATTAAAACTTGCAGTTGTCTCTGTCATAGCTATGCGGGTGTTGCTTTAATCTGAAAGAGAGGGGATGTTTTCTGGAAAAAAACTTGCTAAAGTCCATGAATAAGGCATGAAAGTAAGCCTCCTTTTTAAAAAATTGAGCTGTAAGATAGGCTAAAAAAGTTGAATCTTTTCTACGTATTCACATAAACAGGGCAGTGGGGAAAAATGATAAGACATAGAAATGTCATTAGGTGTAACATATGATAAAGAACTGAACTCCACCCTGAAAATGAGATTAGCCTGTTGAGTCATCCTCCTATCAGGAACCAATTTTCAGAGTCAGCATGCAGTAGCAGCAGATGCATGAAAAAGCAGGACTTTTCTCTGGCTTTCCTTTAGAGAGCTGATGTATCCTGCCATGCTGACAAAAAAGGGTTTCAGATTAATCAAATGCCAAGTTTTATTAGGAACTCAGCTCTGTGAAAAAATGGTGGAAACTGTGGGGTATGTAGGTTTTAAGGGTAATTAAATTCTGAGCTGCTGTGAATCCCATTAAAATTGAGGACCAGGCAGTGGCCTACTATCCAAGAGTACTTTTTATAGTGAAGAGTGCAATTTATAGGTGTGTTCACACAACCTTGCTCCTGTGGCTCTATTCTGGCAGTCGTTCCATCTGATTGCACCAGATCCTGAGTGGAGCCACCAATCAGAACTCCACCTTTGGCTCAATTGAGGAAAAGTTTGTTCTGTGTACCAGTCAGAATTGCTGGCTGGAAGGGCTCCAGGCTCTTGCTTGAAACAGAACCCACATTCACTGGCAGATAGATGCTACCCTTGCACGTTTGCCAGCTCTGGATGACTGTGCTTGAAGCAGCAGAAAGGGACCCTGCCTCTTAAAACAGAGCACACCCACCCACCCCAGGCAGGCAGGAACTGAAGCAGATCTGCCAGTGCCAGGACCGTGCACTGAGGTTAGAGGCTGGAGTCATCCTAGTCAGCAATGGGAGAAGGACCATAGCTCGGCGGCAGTGCATCTGCTTTGCATGCAGAAGGTCCCTTGTTCAGTCCCTGGCATCTTCTGTTAAGGCTGGGAACAGAAGCGGCTTATCGGGTGGGGCGGAGCCACTACACTAGTTTCCTGACAGGTATGTTGCTGTTACATACTGAGAGGAAGAGGGGCACGGAAGAGAGGAGGTCAGCTTGGTGCAGGTATACCGGGAAGAGTGCTGGCTTACCTCTGCTGGTGCATTTGCACCATGCAAACCTTCCTGTTGCTTTGTCCCCCTTTCCTTGCAGGGAAGCGACAGCAACCCCCCTGCTAGGAAGCTAGCATAGTGGCTCTGCTCCAGCTGGCAAACTGCTTGTGGCTGGGAATATATCCTCTTTGAAACCCTAGAGAGCTGCTGCCAGTCATTGTCGACGGCGCTCAGCTAGATGAACCAGCGGTCTGACTCAGTCTAAGGCAGCTTCCTATGTTCCTAATTCCTGGCAACCTTGAAGCTATTTAGTCATGAAGATACTCAGCTGCTTTCAAATGTTTTTTAAATCTTCATATAGTTTTGTTGTTTGCTGTCTGGGTTCCTTTGGAAAGAAGGGCAGGATGAATGTGTTTGGGACAGGATGTTTTCTTCTGGGTGCTCTGCGGCTGCTTTTGTGGACACAGATGCAACATATCCCAGAAGAGCAGTAGAAGATTCTGTGGCAAGGAGAGATAACCCAGAGCTCGGAAGATTCCTTTTAAAAAGTAATAAGTTACAGTTACAATTACATGGCCCAAAAACGTAGTAATTACCATTACAATTACAATTGCTCTGAAAGTAACTGATTACTTGACTTTTTCTCAAAAGTAATCAATGCAATTACATTTCAGTTACTTTTTTTAAAAAAATGCTTACAAGGTGCTGGCCTTGGCTGCTGCACATCTAAGTAGCCTAAAACAACATTAAAAATAAACACACACATACAGAGGTAGTAGAATAATTCTTTTTATCCATAAGATAGCAGTGGTGGTCTCTCCGCTGGTAAGAGAGGTGGGGAGGGAGGTAGAGGCCACTACTCAGATCTTTGTACATCAAACCAAGTGCAACGCCTCCCCCCCCCGCCAACAAGCATAATCTCTCTCACTTAACCACCTCCTGGACCCTGCCCTGCCCCCAACTAAGGGACACTCACCCAAGCAAACATTTTCCCCTGAGATGCAAAAAAGTGAAAATACTGCAAATGCAGCACAGTAGCCAGAGAGGGTGTCAGAGGCCACTTTGTGTGACTGACACACACACACACACACACACACACACACACACACACACACACCACACACACACACCACACACACACACCACACACACACACCACACACACACACCACACACACACACCACACACACACACCACACACACACACCACACACACACACACACACACACACACACACACACACACACACACACACACACACACACACACACACACACACACACACACACACAGAAGCCCAGTTTGAGGCACATGATTTTCGTCCACAAATTAGAAGAGCAGAAGACTTCCCCTGCTTCCTCCCTGCCAAGTAATGCCCAAACGTAATGCTGAAAACATTATAATTACTCCACAAAAGTAATAAAATTATTCCTAGTTCTATTACAATCAAAGTGTAAAGGAATTACCCACTCATTCCTCAAAAAAGTAATGAATTAGAAATAATTTGTTCCTTGTAATTAATTCCTTCCAAGCTCTGCTTATTAGAACATAAGTCCCACTGAGCACAGCAGGAATTACTTTTTTTTAGTAGGGCTGGGCTAATGTGTCCATTTTTGTTTCTCTCAGCATCTCATTTTTCCAATGTGAGTTCAGTTCTCTTTATTTCCACATCAATTTGCCATTCTTCTTCTTTAAAAAAACTGTAAAAATTCATAAGCATTTTAGTTCAAATTTCTCCTAATAGACGAACATATGCATTTTTGCAAAACATATTTCCCTAATATTTTTATTGTTCCCAACACAATGTATATTTCAATGTTATTTTTGCTAATTTATGTATTTGTACACACACTTTCCCCAAATACATGCGTTTTTATACATAATATGTAGATGAAGAGCTGCACTGCAAAATTTGGAGAAGTGTGTATTTCAAAGGATGTCCTGCTTTTGGTGTGCGTATTGTTTCAGAAACTGCAAATTTGGTTCACCTTTAAATGTGAACTGAATCAAATTTCTCTCCCATCCCTACTTCTGAGTAAGCATGCATAGGATTGCACTTTCACAAGTAAAAACCTCCTGCCCAAATTAATCTTGACTTTGTGTGTTTTTGCTGTACTGTTGGTAGCATAGGTCATCCCTGGTGGCCTGTTATCTTGCTCCCGGACAATGTAAAGTAAGCTAGTATTCTTTCAGAAGGATAACCTGCTGCTAGAGACAGGGGAGTGTGTAAGATGCAGGCAGATAATCAGGTTAAAGAAAGATGAAAAAAATGTCAAATAATGGCAGAGATTTCCAATGCCGTGAGGTGGAGGTTTCATAATATGACAGGAACCGATTTCTTTCACAGTAAATTAAAAAAACAACCTTAAAAACCTGTTTATAATAAGCCTTTCCATATATTACTTGGTTTTTATTTTGTTTTACTATTTTTTTTTTAATTATAGTAGGTTGTTCTGATGAACACAAATGCACCAGAAGGGCATGTTGTAAATATTTGAATGAATGAGTTTGTGAAAGAAGGAATAAAAACCAGCAACAGTGTTCCCCTGCTTGAGTTTTACCAATGGAGGAGAGCTCAGCTTCTCATTAAAAAAAAAACTTTGACAAGTTCACAAGTGGCATTGGAAGAGGAGAATGATCATGCTTCTTACCAGTGACCTCACAGATATTGTTAGATCATCCTTCACCAATTTGGCGACCTCTGGATGTTCTGCCTGGATTATAACCCCCATCAACATGCTGGCTGGGGCTGATGGGAGTTGTAGTTCAAAGGCTACAACATTTGCAGAATACTTTTGAAATACAGAGTGAGCCATGAGGTGGTAAGCTATAGTCTCTCATGGCTTCAAAGCAAGTGGGGGCAAGAGAGCAGGGGCGGGGGTGGTAGGACGTGAGGGAGTGTGCGAGCAGGGGCAAGATTGTGGGGGTGGGGTGTTAGGACGAGTGAGGGAGTGAGCAAGTGAGCAGGGGGTGGGGGCATTAGGATGAGTGAGGGAGTGAGCGAGCAGGGGGGCTGAGCGAGCAGGAGCAAGAGAGCGGGGGGTGGGTGTGCCTGAGGACGAGCAAGGGAGTGTGCAAGCAGGGGTGGCCAAGCAAGCAGGGGCAAGAGAGTGGGGGTGGTAGAACGAGTGAGGGAGTGTGTGAGAGGGGGTGGCTGAGCGAGCAAGGACAAGAGAGCAGGGGTGGGGTGGTAGGACAAGTGAGGGAGTGTGTGAGAGGGGGCAAGAGAGCAAGGGTGGGGGCGGTAGGACGAGTGAGGGAGTGTGCGAGAGGGGGTGGCCGAGCAAGGAGGGACAAGAGAGTAGGGGTGGGGTGGTAGGACGAGTGAGGGAGTGAGCGAGCAGGGGGTAGGGCCAGTGTGCTCGCAGGCAGGCAGTGGGGAGAGGGTGAGTGACATCCGGAGTGAGTCCAGAGATCACCCCTGAAAGCCAGAAAGGTCTGGTAACCCTAACACACACACACACAGAGCTGCTCACCTCCATTCTGCTGCTGCCACCTCCTCCTTCATCCTTGCCCTCAGGCTTTCGCCCTCCACTCCTTCTTTCTCCACCACCGTCCATTCTTGAAACAATTTTTTCTCTCTCTCTCCACTCCACACCATCTGGCTCTCCACTTCCTCCCTCGTGGCTTCCTAACACAGAGCACAAGGGAAGAGCAATGCTGCGCAGAAGCCCAGTATGAGGCACATATCTTTCATCCACCAGTCACAACAGCAGAAGACTTCCCCTGCATTCCCCCCCAAATAACATATAAAAGTAACTCTGGAAATGTTACAGTTGCAGCTGAAAAGTAATGAAATTACCACTTGTTCTGTTACAAGCAAAATGTAACAAAGTTACCCATTTGTTAATCAAAAAATTAATAAATTACAAGTAACTCATGATTTGTAACAAGTTACTTCCAAGCTCTGAGATAACCTTGCCCTTCTAACTCTCAGAAAGTCTTTACACTACTTGCTTTATCTGCCAAAAGATGGGCCCAAAAGAGGCCCAAGATGATTTCCTTCCAAAAGGAGCCCAGGGTGTCAAACAAGAGACAAAACACTAAAAACTTCTTAAAACATCTTAAAAACAAAACATTTTAAAAAAGCAATTCCAACACAGATGCAGACTGGGATAAGGTCTCCACTTAAAAGGCTTGTTGAGAGAGGAAAAGATAACAGAGATGGTGTCTGTCTAATATTTAAGGGGAGGGAATTCCAAAGGGTAGATGCCACAACACTAAAGGTCCACTTCCTATGTTGTGCAGAATGGACCTCCTGATAAGATGGTATCTCCAGAAGGCCTTCACCTACAGAGCACAGTGATCGACTAGGCATATAAGGGGTAAGACACTTTCAGCCAATTTCACAGCAGGTGCAATCCATATACCACTGAAATCAGTGTGGTAAAGCTCCTGTTGATTGAGATGGACCTGGATTACAGCTGCTATGTAAAAGTTGTGACATGCAGGGCAAAAATATGGCGAAGGCTGGATTAGCTATAGAGCCCAGGGTTCTGTATTAGGTTTGCCAGGTTCAGGGCCTGAGGCTGATCCTGTATCTTTAGGAGAAGAGAAAGTCAGCCAAGTGCAGGTATTCTTGTAACACTGTAATGGGAAAAACCACAAGGTGGAATTCTCCCTTCCCCCCCTGCACAACTTTTAAAGATACAGAAGACCTCCTAGAGGCCGGGCCTGGCAACCAAGAGGTCTTCTGTAGCTTTAAAAGTTGTGCAGGGGGAAGGGAGAATTCCACCTTGTGGTTTTTCCCGTCACAGTGTTACAAGAACACCTGCACTTGGCTGACTTTCTCTTCTCCTAAAGATACAGGATCAGTCTCAGGCCCTGAGCCTGGCAACCCTACTCTGTATTGCTCCATTACCTTGGGTTGTTTCCAGATCAAAGCGGTTTGCAAGTGTTAGAACTGCAGGGTCACATGCCCAACACCTGCAGTATGTACAAGGCCTACCAGTTACCATGCTGCTTTTTGCTGTCCAAATGAACTGGAAAGATCTAAGCAACCATCATGCAAAGCCAGCCTTAGGCCCCCTCTGCTCTGTAGTTTGTTAGGGGTGCTGAGAGTTGTTGAGAGACCCCTATTCCCTTCACAGAGCTATAGTTCCCAGATAGGTTTAACAATCAATCCCTTTCCCCAGAGAACTCTGGTAATTGTAGCTCACTGAGGAGAAAAGGGGTCTCCTAACAACTCTCAGCACCCTTCACAAACTCTAGTTGCCAGGATGCTTTAGGAAAAACCATGACTGCATAAAGTGGTATGATGCTGCTTTAAATGTATAGTGCAGATGGGGTCTTAGTTGCACCACCCTCCTGTGGTAGAAGTCACCTCTTCCAAAAGGTATCTGTTGTCCCACTTCTTCTTTGATAGAGTGGAGGAGCAGCCATCTGAAAAAACCCTGGGAGTCTCTTCTAGGGTAATTGTTCTTTTCCTGTTCATTTAACCAGAGCGTTCTTTAGATGTGGGTTAAGTAAAGGGGCATCTCAGGATGTTGACAGTTAAACCAATCACAAAATGCTGGATTACCACACACTTCAGTGTCATTGAGGTAGGGATAATGCACTTTGGACAAAGTGCTAATGTCTGTTAAAAGGGCTTCAGTGGAAGTGCAGTGCAATGAGGAAGGGAAAGGAACCATAATAAGGTTCCTTCTATCTGTGCAAATGTTCTGCTGCATATATCTGTTTGCAGAAAATCATTTCTGGGTATTGCCACTAGATTTGCCCACAACTGGTCCATGTAAAAAAATTGTGTTGAACTCTGTATATTCTTCAATCAGCTGCCATCATGGTGAGGAGTAGGCAGGTGAGCATTGCTCAAACGTGTCTCAGGGACTTTCCACACATTAAATATCTTGGTGCAGACCTGAGGTTTTTTTAAGGGTACAACTAAAAATGTGTAGTGTGAATATGATAAACCTGTGTTTGAGAACCAGGTTAGCTGCAACTCCCTGTTGAGTGTGCACTTGGGGACTACTGGGGTTGTTTCTGTGTAATATCATTTCACTTTTACCTTATGGGTTAACAGCACTGTGTCCACCCTGTGGTGTTTCCATAGCATTAACCATTGTGGGGAGTTGCTAATGTGCTAGAATAATCTCCACATGACTCATCAACCTCAGATGCCAGTATTTGTCTGCCAAGAACTCATCTCCATTTCTCAGTGTTACTTTGTCAGTCAGGACTCATCCACCACTCCTTTTGTATTTGTTCAGCCTTTGATCTGATTTTCATACATTGTACATGTTTCACATGTTTGAAAAAGCTTCTCAATCAAGTTTCAACCACCACCACCACAACAAAAATTGGGATTCACATAAAGTTGAACACGTCATCTGATATACGTAATAATGGAAGTTGGACCTTCCAGGCTGTATAAATTAAGGCAAGGTGAATACAAAACAATAGCAATGATGCAGTAGTAATAGTAATGCTTATTCTCTGTTTCTAGGACCACAAAGCAAGTGAGATGCTAAAAACTCAATGGGATGTATCCAATTGAAACACTGCACATGCAGAACTACTTCTGCGAGCACAACAGAGCTTCCTGCTTGGCTGCATTCAGATAGTACTTTATTCTGTTTCTTGTTTTCCTAATGCTTCCTTACCTGTTAATGTTTGTGTTTTATATGATCTTTCACATGACATAAAAGCCACTTCTGGAAATCTAGTGGAATCAAGTGGAAATTTAGTGCTCATTTCTGTGGTAACTGCTTCCAGAAAAAATCAGTTTGTAACCTCATTAACCTGGAAAATCACAGGAGTTTGACATTTTATTATTCTCACAGTTTTCTTGGGATCACTCCACTGCTGCTCATGTAATGAAATTTGGGGCAGCATTCCAACATACAGAAGTGTGCATGTACATAAAGAGAGTGTGTGTATGTGTGGAGGTGACATGTCTGATGACATCCGCTATTGTGTTGCTCCGCACCACAGGTGTGAATGAAATTTAGCGTGATACAGTGGTATATTGATGGAAAAAACCAACCAACCACAGTTCCATAATGCAACAGATGCTGTAGTGTGAGAAACATTAGAAACCAGGACTGAAGCGCTAGCGCTGTAATCAGGAAATATAGCACAATCAGCCCCACATCTGAATGCAGCCTTTGTTTCTTCCTCCTATATACTTCATACACCACCCCCAAATGTGATCCCCTAGAGCATATTTGGGGGTGCAAAGGAGGGTGGAAGAGAGGGAGAGGAAGTTCCATTGCATATGTAGAAGTTGTTCCAAGCATACAGTGATGTGGTTGGATGCAGCCCTAGATGTTCTATGTGGACCTGAGGATGTTTGGGGCATTAGAAAAAAGAAGGCAGTTCTTCCTCTTTCTGTGTATACCTTCCTTGTTGTTCAGCATCTGTCCTTCCTTCCTTTCCTCAATAAATCTTCAGATAATGATCATGATGTTTTGTTTTGTTTTTGCTCTCTCTACAGGGTATGGAAACATTGCTCCAAGCACAGAAGGTGGAAAGATTTTCTGTATTTTGTATGCTATCTTTGGGATTCCACTCTTTGGCTTTCTGCTTGCCGGCATTGGCGACCAGCTCGGAACCATCTTTGGGAAGGGCATCGCACGAGTGGAAAAGGTTTTTCGAGTAAGATTGAAATGGCTTAATCTGTTTTTAGTCTTGAACCCTAATGGCAGGGCATAGACACTCCTGGAAGATTTTGCATGGTAAGGCACTGTGATATTAGAATTATCTCTTACTTCATAAATATGCCTTCAAAGTGTGGGAAAATGTGTTATTTATACCTCTGTGGGTGTACATAGGAGTGATAATGGAGATGGATGAATTGGTCCATGGCAAGCCACCCTAATGAGAAAAGAAGTCGAAGATGGGTGGGAGTTTCTAAAAAAGGAAATTCTAAAAGTGCAATGGCAAGCAATTCCAACAAGGAAAAAAGGGGGGAAACAGCAGAAGCAGCCAATGTGGCTTCACAAAAAGCTTAGACATGACCTGAAAACAAAAAAGGACACATACAGGAAGTGGAAAGAAGGCCAGGCCACAAAGGAAGAGTACAGGCAGGTATCACAGAATTGCAGGGATGGGGTCAGGAAGGCTAAAGCTGAGAATGAGCTGAGGCTAGCGAGGGATGCTGAAAGCAACAAAAAAGCTTTCTTCAGGTATGTCCATAGTAAAAGACAGAGAAAAGAAATGGTGGCACAGCTACTCAATGAGGATGGCAAAATGATAACAGATGACAAAGAAAAGGCAGAAGTGTTCAATTCCTACTTTGGCTCAGTCTTCTCCCAAAAAAGGGTCTATGACCCTCCCAGGAAACATGAAGTAGGAGGGTCAGGATTGGACCTTGAGATTGATAGACAAATGGTCAGGGGATGCCTAATCACTTTGAATGAGTTGAAATGGGCAGGGCCCGATAAACTGCATCCTAGAGTATTGAAGGAACTGGCTGAAGAACTCTCAGAACTGCTCTCTATTGTCTTTGCGAAATCATGGAGGACTGGTGAAGTGCTGGATGACTGGAGGAGAGCTAGTGTTGTCCCTATCTTCAAAAAGGGCAAGAAGGAGGAACCGGGGAACTACAGACCAGTCAGCCTAACATCAATCCCTGGAAAAATTCTGGAGCAGATTATAAAGCAGTCAATCTGTAAGCACCTTGAAAGCAATGCAGTGATTACTAGGAGCCAACATGGATTTATGAAGAACAAATCCTGCCAAATTAATCTCATCTCATTTTTTGATCAGGTAAACTCCCTTGTAGACTGTGGGAATGCTGTGGTCATAATATATCTCAACTTCAGCAAAGCTTTTGACAAAGTGCCCCATGATATTCTGATTAGCAAGCTAAATGTGGGCTGAATGGAACAACTATTAGATGGATCCACAGTTGGCTCCAGAATCATACTCAAAGAGTGCTTATCAATGGTTCCTTCTCAAACTGGGCGAAAGTAACGAGTGTGTTACCACAGGGCTCAGTCCTGGGCCCAGTGCTCTTTAACATTTTTATTAACGACTTGGATGAGGAGGTACAAAGCATGCTTCTCAAATTTGAAGATGATACAAAATTGGGGGGCATAGGTAATACCATGGAAGACAGAAACAAAATTCAAAGGGACCTTGATAGGCTGGAGCATTGGGCTGAAAACAACAGAATGAAATTCAACAGGGATAAATGCAAAGTTCTACACTTAGGAAAAAGAAACCAAATGCACAGTTATAAGATGGGGGATACTTGGCTCAGTAGTACGACATGTGAGAAGGATCTTGGAATTGTCGTTGATCACAAGGTGAATATGAGCCAACAGTGTGATGTGGCTGCAAAAAAGGCAAATGCTATATTAGGCTGCATTAACAGAAGTATAGTTTCCAAATCGCGTGAAGTACTAGTTCTCCTCTATTCAGCACTGGTTAGGCCTCATCTTGAATACTACATCCAGTTCTGGTCTCCGCACTTCAAGAAAGATGCAGACAAACTGGAATGGGTTCAGAGGAGGGCAACAAAGATGATCAGGGGACTGGAAACAAAGCCCTATGAGGAGAGACTGAAAGAACTGGGCATGTTTCGCCTGGAGAAGAGAAGACTGAGGGGAGATATGATAGCACTCTTCAAGTACATGAAAGGTTGTCACATAGAGGAGGGCCGGGATCTCTTCTTGATTGTCCCAGAGTGCAGGACACAGAATAATGGGCTCAAGTTGCAGGAAGCCAGATTTCAACTGGACATCAGGAAAAACTTCCTAACTGTTAGAGCCATAGAATGGCTCTGTGTTAGAGCCATACAATGGTTAGACAATGGAACCAATTACCTAGAGAGGTAGTGGGCTCTCCGACACTGGAGGCATTCAAGAGGCAGCTGGACAGCCATCTGTCGGGAATGCTTTGATTTGGATTCCTGCATTGAGCAGGGGGTTGGACTCGATAACCTTGTAGGCCCCTTCCAACTCTACTATTCTATGGTGTGCTTGAAACTAGGAAGAATATAGCTATTGTGGTCATATCTGAGAGCTGGTGGCCTTGTGAAAATTACTGGATAGAAAACCCTTATAAAATAGATCCCTTGGTGTAAAAGCTATATAAAGGTCTAATACTTGTGGTATGTATGTATGCATATATGTGAGTATATAAGTAGAGCACTGAATATAGTGAATCTAAGCAAGGAGGGAAAATCATGCACAGATTCATTCTTGATAGAAATATAAGACCCAAACAATGACATACTATCATTCCCCTTATTAAAAAATTAATTGTTGTTGGCTTACAAACCATGGTTTACTTTAACTATGGCTTGGCTTTACATGAAAACCCAGCACCCTTCCCTGATGGGTTGTTTGGCCACCCCACCCCAGAAGCTCACCAAGCTACAAAGGCATGAGGCAAGAGCAAGTGGGAAAGAAACAAAACTTTGGAGAAACAAGCCATGGTTTGTTCAATTGTCTAGGATATAATTCGTGGTTTTCGAGGCAGATTTTTTTTTTAAAAAAAGTCTGTTTTCAAAAATAGCAGCAGAAATTCACTATATTAAAATCCAATTCTCAGCAACTGAGAATAAGCAAATTAATGGGAAATTTGGTACTAAATCCAAATAGGGCAGAATTCTAGCTCATCCCTAGTGAGGAGTGATCACTACTTTAGTTTGCATGATCTTTCTTATGCAACCCAAGTTTGACTTTCAGGGTTCACAAAATATCTGTGACCACAGGATATCAGCACCTCAGTATGCTGCCAGGGTCCACCTCTTCCAGATATCTCTGCCAAAATCCAAGGCAGTCTGCTTTTCAGTCTGCCCAGCTATCTCTATAGATAATTTATAAATGCTTTTAAAAACAACAATACTTTGAGATCTACAGATGAGTTCACTTCCTACTTCTTCCTTTGGAATATCTCGCAAATGCCATAGGGCTGTCTCCGGAACCATCTGCAAATTAATATTAATCATATTTTCTGTTAGGACATTTTTCTAAGAAATTTACATATAGAAAGAAAAAAGAAGAAAAAGAAAAGGAAAATAGCTTTGTTACGTTGTTTTCCTAAACTCTGTATGTGTATGTGTGTTTTAATGTATTGATATAGACCTAGTTCACATAAACAGCAGATGAGGTTGTAAAAATATTCCTTGCCTGTACCCATTTGGACAGCAGGTGCTTCACCATGAAAAAATATTCCCTGTACATGCAAAATAGCAACAGCATTGTAAGGGGCAAAGGCTAGGCTAGAATTCTTTCTGAGTCCTGGTTTCTGTGTTCAGGGAGATTTTTATTTGGAGGAGTATTTAGTCATGCAACCCATTAACATACTGTCTGAAGCAGGAACAGGGAATAGTTTAAGCACTTCACCTTTTTGAGTTTGTATGAATCGGAAAGTCAAGTGAAGTTGAGGCAGGATTTTCTCTCTCTCTCTCTCTCTCTCTCTCTTGTTACTGCCTATTCTCTACATGACACTCCCTGAGACTGCAAGGGCATAAGGGCAGGGCAGGAACCCCCAGACTTAATGTGGCAGCCAGATATCATCTGGCCCTCTGGGTTTCCTTCTGACCATCACTGGTTCAGCTGGAGCAGCTGAGAGGGAAATGGCCTTCAGTGTTCTATAAAGTGTGTCATTGCATCTCTTTCCTCTGCAAGATCTGCTGTGAAAATATCAACACAGAGGGGGAACTGTCCCAGAAGATGACTTGTGTTCGTTGAAATATACGAAAAGGACTCTATGTATTTTGGAACTGCATATGTGCAGTTTGGGTCATGGAACTACATTCTGAATTTTAGGACTTTAAATAGTTGTATGGCAGGTCTTGCAGTTCAGCTGTGAATTGGCCTTATTTACATTCTTCTGCTCGGACAAGTGGATCCTTTTTGCCTTTTGCACAGTCAGGACAGATAAAAAGTGCTGGAGAGTTTTTTAAATTACAAACTTTGTTTAAAAAGGGTATAGAAGTTGAAATGGAAGGCAAGGATTAAATATATGTCTGTTTCTGTGGGAAATAGCTTTGTGTGTATTTGTGATTGTGTGTGTCTCTATCTATATTAAGGGTGTATGACTGTGTGTGGATCTGTCCCCACCCATTGCTGGAATGCGCTCCCTTAACAGTTTTCCACCAGGGTAACACGGCCCTGTTCCCTACCCTTGGCCCAAGGACACTAGTTCATTATGCCTGAAGTGATTCTCCAGGTCAGATACTGGGATGTACTATACCGAACACTGGTTTGTGATAGAGGACCCATGAGGCGAGCAAAGCTGTAGGTTCCATGAAGCTGATCTTGACTGAGACTTGAAGATTCTCCCCTAACTAAAAGCTCTGAGTATGTAGAAATTGCTTTCATGCTACTGGTGGCTTATAGTCTTTTCTTTCCAATGTTTTCTGTTGACCCAAAGGGAAATTTGTGTGCTAAAGAGTTTTTCTTCCATTCATTCTAGTATCCTCAGCTACACATCTCATGCACAAAGTCTGTCTGTCTGTCTCTCTCTCTCTCTCTCTCTCACACACACACACACCCCGCAACAATATAAAAATGCATTCTAGTTTACATGTACTATAACTTTTTCCATTACTATGCAGTGACACAAACCTTGTTCTAACTGTGCTAGGAGGTGATGCGTGCGTGTGGGAAGAGATGTTCTTTCTCTGTGTTTGTGTGTCTGGAAAGCCTATGGGATGTGCGCCACAATTTGGAACTTTTCCCAACCAATTTCTTTTTTGAGCCAGTTGGTTGCTCACTGCAGTAACACTGCTGTTAACTGTTCTTCTCTTACCGTCTTCTGTGTGATACTCTGGAGCATATCTGAAAAAGAAGGGTAATTTCACCCACAAGGAATAAGACTACAAGTCCAGTTTAGCTGCCTGACATGACCTGTGCATGCCTAAAATGGCTAAATTTGGTTACACTACATTTTGTGAACACCTTAGAAAGTTCTTGCTTGCAGTTTTCAGTACAATTTAAAGAATAATTTAACCTCTGATGACCAGGTGATGTTCAGATTTAGACCACATTCACAGCATATATTTTTTCCACTGTTATTCCACTTTAAACAGTAATGACTTCACCCAAAGAATCCTGTGAAGTGTAGTCTGTGGAGGGTGCTGAGAGTTGTTGAAAATGGAAATGGACTGCCTTCAATTCGATCCCGACTTATGACGACCCTACAAATAGGGTTTTCATGGTAAGCTGTATTCAGAGGGGGTTTACCATTGCCTCCCTCTGAGGCTAGTCCTCTCCAGCTGGCTAGGGCCTGCTCAGCTTGCCACTGCTGAACAAGCCAGCCCTTTCCTTGTCTGCAGCTGCCAGTTGGGGGGCAACTGGGCTCCTTGGGACTATGCAGCTTGCCCATGGCTGCACAGGTGGCAGGGCACGTAACCCCTGAGCCACTCACTGTGGGGTGATCTTTAGCTGGCCCTTGACACCCAGGAGACTTGAGCGGGGATTTGAACTCACAGACTCTGGACTCCCAGCCAGGCTGTCCTCCCCACTGTGCTATACCACCAGCCTACTGAGAGTTGTTAGGAGACCCTTATTCCCCTCATAGAGCTACAGTTCTTAAGAGCTTCCTGCGAAGAGAGGTTGATGGTTGAACCAATCTGACAGTTATAGCTGTGTGAGGAGAACAAGTCTCCTAACAACTCTCAGCATCCTTCCAAAGTACACTTCTCAGGATTCTTTGGGTGAAGCCATGACTGTTTAAAATGGTATAATAGTGGAATAAATGTATGGTGCAAATGCAGCCATATTCTGCTCTCATGTTGTTGACTGCAAGCATTTTGATGTACGAAGTTTAAATGATCTTTGAGTCTCTTTTGTTCCATTTATGGGAATGTTAATCTGGAATATAAAGTGGAAGAGAGGTATTTGTATTTTTAAATGAGAATTCTGTCTGACATAGGCTTTATGTGTTATTACAAACTAACTGAAACAAATGCTGCTTTAATCCTCATGTGTTAAAATGTTCAGAGGTTTTTTGTTTGTTACTGTTGTTGTTGACAGAAAACCTGGCTACAGGCCAAAATCAAAGTAAAGCTAATTTTGACATTACTATGTGGTGAGTATAAATAGCCCTCAAAGCAGTGCTTTGTTTGACTGCCCTGTATGAGTGTGTTAATTCCCTCTTAATTGCCTGAGTTTTGTTTACCAAAATGATCAGTTCAGATTTCAAAGGATAGGTACAGGTCGGAGACAGAAAGATGGTTCTGATGATCATATTTCGGTTTATTAAGCTAAGATGTACACAAAACGTTTGCACAAACAAACATGGAAACCCTTCACTACTTCCTTTGTGTGACCCTCTAATTAACCATAGGTTTCCTGTTTCATCCAAACAGGAATGAATCACACTTGTTGAACCAAGATACCCTTAAGCCTTTTGCCCACACATGCAGCCCTGTGCATGAACTGCAGTTAAGTCATTAAGCATCTAATTAACCATGGTTTCCTGTTTCATCCAAACTGGGAAACTATGGTTACCAGCTTTGGAACAAGGCAGGATATTAAACCAATTTCAAATCAATTTCAAATTGTGGATTAATATTCTGTAAAAAAGGAAACAGTGCTAATGTACATCACGGAGTGCACATAAGGACAAAAAAAGAGGCAGGAAATCTGGGAACTGTAAAATTACACATACAGTTTTCAGTCAGGAATTCGGGCTGCTGGCAATCAGTGATGGTATGGAGTGTGGCCAGTCAGAACCACAACCTGCTGATTGAGGGTTAACTAATTTTTAGCAACATGGACATGTCTTTGACTGCAGTTTTTTGTGCTTGCTCTTCTAAAATATTAACTATAGCCGGAACAAGTTGCAAGCTGTTGTGTTTCCAGCTCTTAAGAATTGACTACCATAGCTTTAAAAAGGTAGGGAGGTGCTGTTTCAAAGACATACAGGTGGCTTTTTTAAAAAAAAAATCAGTGTGACGTGGGGATTTAACTGCATGGCTCCCTACTATCTTTGATGTTTACACGCGCCACTTTAAGTCCCAGTGCACTCACTGCAGTGGCCCTATGAGTCCAAACCAATTATTCCCATCGCACAGAGCTGAGAAACAACCAAGTGCTGAAAGCATGCCTATGAGTTTACTGCACTGCTTGTGTTATCTGGGCTGCTCTGTGTGAAAATAACAGCTTGAAATGGAAGCTACCTCTCAGGTTAGAAGTAAAGACCAATTCATGTTTTCCAGACTACAGAGGAACTTGCTATCAAAATCATAGTCTAAGCTGGACCAATGATCATTATTCCCCTTTTCATTGCCTGTATTTTGCACAAATCACAATGGTGAGTAGAAACAATAGAATGCTGAAAAAGCATACTAGTAGAACCAGATTTTTTTTTTTAAAAAAAATGGCTAACATTATTGCATGTGAAGTGAGAAAGACTTCATTTATATTTTGCACCATGCTTGTTTTTTATCAAGATCAATACACACATTTCACTGCTGGTTCTCTACTCTAAATCACCACTTTCCAAAGCTGCTTTTCCTTAAATGAAGCAGCCATCAGGAATTTAAAACATGTATTTGTGTGTATTATTGGTTTGGCACTGAGTGATTTTCACTTGATGTGAAAAAAAGAGTTATAAAACACAAGACAGATACAGTCTTGCAGTTACAGTATTCTATTCTTTTCTAAATATAGAACTGCAGGAGACTGCCCATTTTTAGCATGTATATATGTGCGCAATAATTGGAATGCTGTAATTGTTTCATTTAGTCTATGACTCACTTGATGTTGTTTGTGCCAGAAACCGAAATGAAAAGCTGCAGTCCATTACCCTAGAAGATTTTTGCATCCCATACTGTGTTGGAGTCTCTAGGAGAAAAACAAAAAGGGGCTGAGAGGTTACTTTTGTAGAGAATGCAAACCATCAATCATAAATATTTGGATTTGGCAACTGTATTCCATAGTACTTTGAAAGCATGATCAATTTTATGGAATAACATTTACTTCATATTTTAATGCATATGCTGCATTATGCATTTCTTTAGGTGAGCAGAAACAACAGCACTCAGCAGGGGGCAAAATAAATCTTGAGCAGTTGCATACCTGTCAGAAATAAGCTCCTTGTCAAGCTGAGACTCCTTTTTGCATTTTTTATTATTCATGTTTTTATCAGGTTGGTTGTGCAGACAGTGACTTGCCTCCAAAATGTAGAACTGATTTTTGGGGACTGTTTAGAAGAGGGGCAGGCAGAAGGTTGTTCTATTGGTAAGTGATTTGCAGTAGATTAGCCAGGGCTTCCCACTCACAAGGTTTTAACAAAAAGCTTCCCCTCCTGAGTTAGGCTGCTGAACTCAAGAAAACTTAGTAGGAAACGGGTAGATTTGCATGTAAAGAGATTTGTGTGCAAGCTTCAGTTCTGGTACTGAATGAATTTCCTGGGTTGAGCATGTGCTCTGAGGCACCTTATTTTGCAATTCCTCATCTGCCTTCCTGAGCCGCTATTTTGCATCTGGCTGCATTTCATGCATTTCAAGGTGCCAGTGAGAAGCAAACTAGATTCCACATACCCAAAGTGTGCCAACCCCTGGTTAAGAAATCATACATTGAGAAAAGAAAGTTTGGTTTATTTTTTGAGCAAATGCACTTATGACCAACGTCTGTATTTTTAACGTGAAGGGGGGCACTATGTTCCTTCAGACATTTAATCTGGTGTCCAAATTTCTCACACAATTCAGGCTGAATAATAAAGATGGCACCTCATAGTTGTAAGAGCTGCATAGGTGTGGATCTCATAGACTTGGAAAATTAAACCTTTGATTGAGTGGGCTCCAGAATAATGTCCCCTCAAGAAGCAGACTGGCCATGATCTTTTGCCTTTTAAGAATACCCATGAGCCTGCAATGTAGCATGCACATAGAGAATGAGTGAACATATGCTTTTACTGGTCCTCGATTAAAATTTGGTAAAGTCAATGGGAAGCAGATGTCATAGTTTTGGGGGTCAGTGTCTATCTCTAACACTATCCTTGCACATAAAGTATTTATTTATTTATAAAAATATTTGTATACCGCTATTTTCTTAAAAATATCAAAGCAGTTTACAACATGATTAAAACAACAATCATAATACATACATATATATATTATGAGCATTTCAGAGACCTGGGCCGATGACACTGAAGCCTCGATTTCGTGTTGATGTTAAATGATCCTTGCCAACTTGGGGGACAACCAGAGCCCCTCCTGCAAAGGATCTCAGTGATCGAGCTGGGATATAAGGGTTCAGGCAGTCCCTAAGATACCATGGACCTAAGTTGTTTAGGGCTTTGTAAATGGGCAGCCAGTGCAGATGTCTTAAAAGTGTTGTCACATGTTGTCAGCCATATCCTCCCATCAGCAATCTGGCCACCGCATTGTGCACCAGCTGGAGCTTCCAAACCAGGGCCAAGAGCAACCCCACATAGAGCACACTGCAGTAAACCAGCCTCAAGGTTACCAACACATGGACTACAGAGGTCAGGCTATCCCAGTCCAGGAATGGACGTAGGTGATGAAACAGGCAAAGCTGATAAAAGGCACTCCTAGTCACAGAGGATAGTTGGGCCTCTAGTGACAAAGATGAATCCAGGAGTACCCCAAGGCTATGGACCTGGTCCTTCAGAGGGAGCACAACCCCATCCAGAACAAGTAACCTGCCTATCTCCTGGATATAAGAACCACCTCCCCAAAGAGCCTGCATCTTCCCAGGATTCAAGCACAGTTTAGTGGCTCTCATCCAGTCCACTACAGCATTCAGACATCGATCCAGAGCATTCACAGCCTCTCCTGATTCAGATGTTATGGAGAAATAGAGCTGCTTGTCATCAGCATATTGATGACACCTTGCCCCAAAACTCCTAATGACTTCTCCCAATGGCGTCATATAGATGTTGAATAGCACTGGGGAGAGAATAGTACCCTGTGGAACCTCATAGCACAATTGCCAGGGGGCCGAGGATCACTCACCCAGTGTTACTCTCTGGATGGAACCCTGAAGGTAAGAGCGGAACCGACTTTGCTATAATACAGTAATACACTGCTGTAATACAGTGCCTCCAGTACCTATCCCACTGAGTTGGTCCAGGAGGATACCATGGTCAATGGTATCAAATGCCACTGAGAGATCGAGAAGAAGTAACAGGGTTGCACTGCCCCATGTGTCTCATGATAAAAGTCATCCACAGGGTGACCAAGGCTGATTCTTTTCCAAAACCAGGTCTGAATCCAGATTGTGATGGATCTAGATAATCAGTCTCATCCAGGAATGTCTTACCATAGAAGATGAGGGCAAGGCTATCTGCACCTTGCTCCTTGCTGCCACTCCTCTCATGGATGGGTTCCTCATTGCTCATCTGCTGTGCCCACTGGCCTGTGTGTGTTGTTGCTTAACACCAGATCGGTACATAATAAGACCACTCTCATCCATGATTTGATTGTGGATGAAGGTGCCGATTTGGTGTGCATTACCGAGACCTGGGTGGGTGAGCTGGGAGGAGTTGATCCGACACAGCTTTGGTGCAACACCAGCACAGACTGCAGGGATTGGGGGGGGGGGAGAGGAGTTGCTGTGGTCTACAGAACTTCCATCTCTGTCACCAGGAAACCACTCTGTCTTGGAGCTGGCTGTGAGGGCCTGTGCCTGGTGTCGGGCCAAGGAGACAGTAAACTAGGATTGCTGCTGGTGTACTGTCCACCCTGTTGCCCTGCAGCTTCTCTGACCGAACCAGCGGAGGCCATCTTGGCTGTGGTGTTGGAGGAGCCCAGAATGATAGTCCTGGGTGATTTCAATGTTCATGCTGAGACTGCCTCTAGTGTTCCGGCTCGGGACTTCATGGCCTCCATGATGACCATGGGGCTGTCTCAAGTTGTCACTGGCTCGACACATAGGGCACGGCACACCCTTGACTTGGTTTTTGCTCCAGATGGAGGATGGGGTGGTCTGGAGATGGGGGATGTCACCCGATTGTCATATTCAGACCACTTCCTGGTGAAGTTTAGACTTATGGCTCCGATCCTTCCTTGCAAGGGGGGTGGACAGATTAAGATGGTCCGCCCCCAGAGACTAATGGAATCCACTGGATTCCTGAATGCCTCTGGGGAGTTCTCAGAGGATAGAGCAGGTACCCTGTTGAAGCCCTTGTCATGCTATGGAACAGCGAGGCGCGTCAGGCTCTTGATATGGTTGCCCCTGAGCGCCCTCTCTGGCATTGTGGAGCCCTGTTTGCCCTTGGTACACCAGTGAGCTAAGGGCAATGAAACAGGCTGGACGACGGCTAGAGCACAAGTGGCGAAAGACATGCTGTGAGGCTGATCAGGCACGAGTAAAACATTATAACCGTGCCTACTGTGTGGCGGTGAGGGCAGTGAAGAAGGCCCACTTCTATGCCTCCATTGCATCCTCAGGTAGTCATCCAATGGAGCTTTTCCGTATTGTCAGGGTTCTGTTGACATCAGCTCCAGGAAATGGAATTTTAGACCCTTTGGAGGCCCACTCTGAATTGTTTGCAAGGCACTTTGAGGGTAAAGTTGCTCGCCTCCATAGCAGTCTTGATGCCCCCTCCACATCTACTGTAGTCCCCAATGAGGTGTCCAGTGCAACGTCTGCTGCAACTCCTTGGGAACGGTTTCAGTTGTTGTGGCCTGATGACGTAGACAGGGTGCTTGCATTGATGCAGCCAGCAATGTGTCCTCTCAACCCTTCCCCTTCTTGGCCTATTAAAGCTTGCCAAGGGGGTTTGACCGAGTGGATCCAGGGTGTGGTCAACACATCATTGCGGGAGGGAGTGGTTCCAGCTGCCTTGAAAGAGGCGGTGATCTGACCACTCCTGAAAAAGCCCACCCTGGAACCATTGGCTTGTGACAACTACTGACCGGTTGCAAATACTCCCTTTTTAGGGAAGGTGATTGAGAGGGTTGAGGCACAGCAATTGCAAGTACTCTTGGATGAAACAGATAATCTTGACCCATCCCAGTCTGGGTTCAGGCCTGGTTAGGGCACTGAATCAGCCTTGGTCACCCTGATGGATGACCTTTATCGGGAGAAGGACAGGGGGAATGCGACCCTGTTATTCTTATTTGATCTCTCAGCAGTTTTTAATACCATTGACCATGGAATCCTTCTGGGCCGACTTGGTGAGATGGGTATTGGAGGCACTCTTTTACAGTCGTTCCAATCCTATCTCCAAAATCGCTCTCAGAGAATAGCATTGGGTCTTTTGGCCCCCTGGCAGTTGTGCTGTGGGGTGCCACAGGGTACCATATTGTCCCTTATGCTGTTTAACATCTATATGAAGCCCTTGGGAGCGGTCATCAGGAGATTTGGGGTGAGGTGTCAGAAGTATGCTGATGATTCCCAGCTCTATTTCTCCATAACATCTGAATCGGGAGAGTCCGTGCAAGCCCTTGACCACTGCCTGGACTCAGTTGTGGGCTGGATGAGGGCCGATAAACTGAGTCTGAATCCTAGCAAGACGGAGGCACTGCAGGTTGGTGGTTCCCGAGTTCCCTCTGAAAGAGCAGGTCCGTAGTCTGGGCGTGCTCCTGGATCCATCTTTGTCGGTAGAGGTCCAGGTGATCTCTGTGGCTAGGAGTGCCTATTTTACCAGATTTGGCTGGTAAGACAGCTGCAGCCGTTTCTGGACCAGGATAGCCTGACCACTGTTGTTGACGCATTGGTAACCTCCAGGTTGGATTACTGTAATGCACTCTATGTAGGGCTGCCCTTGAGGTTGGTCCGGAAGTTGCAGCTGGTGCCAAATGCGGCAGTGAGACTACTCACTGGGCCAGGGTATCACCAACACGTCACCCCACTGCTGAAAGAATTGCACTGGCTGCCCATTTGCTACCAGGCCAAGTTCAAGGTTCTAGTTTTGGTGTACAAAGACCTATACAGCTTGGGACCAGGATACCTGAAAGACTTATCCCTTATACGTCCAGTCAGTCACTGCGCTCTGCAGGTAAGGGCCTCCTGCAGATACCTTCTTATCAGGAAGTCTGTTCTGCATCGACTGCAGCTCCTCAGTATACCAAGGAGCAAAGCAGGCTCCATGGCATCAGAGAGGGCCCTCAGGAGTGATTGTGTCAATGGCCCTACGAGTCTCACCATTCCACACTGAGACTAGGGCCTCAACAGGATCGCCTGCTCTGTTCACTGGAATATCCCCCAGAGTTTTCAGGAATCTATCAGATTCCATCAGTCTCTGGAGGTGGACCATCCCACCTGGTCCCCCACCCCTGCAGGGGAGAATTGCTTTTGCAAGATCAAAACCAGGAAGTGGTTTGATCATGACAATGGAGTGATAGACATCCCACCAATTTCCAGACCACCACGCTCCCCAAATGGAGCAAAGACTAGATTGAGCATATGCCCTGCTCTATGTGTTCGACCAATGACCATTTGAGACAGGCGCATAGTTGCCATGGAGGCCATAAACTCCCAAGCTGGACCTGAGGCAGCCTCAGCATGGATGTTGAAGTCACCGTAGACCACTGTTCTGGGTTCTTCCAACACTACTCCTGATCAGTCAGGGAGGCTGTTAAGCAGCAGGGTGGGCAGTACACCAACAACATCCCTAATCTGTTTCTTTGCCCCAACATCAGATGCAGGCCCTCCAGCCCTGCTCCAAGAGAGAGAAGTTTCCCAATGATAGACAGTGAACCCCTATGGACTACAGCAATACCTTCCCCCTGCCCCTCAAGTCTGGGCTGATGTCGGAACGTGTACCCAGGTGGGCAGATCTGAGTCAGATCTGGGCCGCCCAGTCCCCCATCCAGGTCTCAATGTTACATGCCAGGTTGGCCCATTCATCCATGATCAGATCGTGGATCAGCATGGTTTTATTACGGACCGACCTGGAGTTCAACAGTAGAAAAACCAGACTGCTGGGGTCAGTGGTAGAGCATCCATTAGTATCAAGTGTAGGGGAGACCCCAGAGAGGGATATCAGGCACAAGCACCTAGCATCACCCCTCCGACGTCTCCTACTACTATGCTTACCCCTGCCCTCAATCACTGAGATAGATTGCACAACAGTCCCCTCCCTCCAAGACACATCATATATTTAGAAACACTCTGCTAGAATTTTTTTTAAAAAATAAATAAATATACGAGGCTATGCAGACATCACTACATGATTAGACCACAATACGGTCCACCCTAAATATACCCACCCTCCAACAAAAGGAACAAAACAAATAAGCAGGCATTCCACCCCATCCCTCACATGGGGCAAACAGAATGATTTCTCTACCCCTGTCTCCCACCCAGGGGTTATGAACTCTCTGGGATGTGCCAGTCTCTCACATTGGGCACCCCAAAAAGCAAAAGACCAATTATGTATCATGCAGTTCAGTCTCTCACACACCCCAGTTGCATGTTACATACAATAAAAAGAATAAAATATCCACAGGTGGGAGAAAAAGCAAAACAAAACAGGAAACAAAAATGGGGTGGTACCCTCACTCTCATTCCAACCCCAAAGGGATGATCCTAGAGGCCCACTGCATGGGACAAGGCTCTGCTATATAGCTCTGCTGCTGATAACAGTCTTCAAATCCTGTTCTCAGCTGCTGGGCTGTGTGGCCTGATGCCAAGAGTCTTGCCAGATGATGGAAAGCAACTGGTAACCTCCAGGCTGGATTACTGTAATATGCTCTATGTGGGACTGCCCTTGAGGTTGGTCCGGAAGCTGCAGCTGGTGCAAAATGTGGTGGCGAGACTGCTCACTGGGGCAGGGTATTGCCAACATGTCAGTCCACTACTGAAAGAACTGCACTGGCTGCCCATTTGCTACCAGGCCAAGTTCAAGGTTTGGGACCAGGATACCCGAAAGACCATCTTACCCCTTATATGCCCAGTCAATCACTGCGCTCTGCAGGTGAGGGGCTCCTGCAGATACCATCTTATCAGGAGGTTCGTTGTGCACAATATAGGAAACGGACCTTTAGTGTGGCAGCACCTACCCTGTGGAATTCCCTCCCTTTGAATATTAGGCAGGCGCCATCTCTGCTATCTTTTCGGCGCCTTTTGAAGACTTTCCTCTTTTAACAAGCCTTTTAAGTTGAGACCTATCCCAGTCTGCGCCTGTGTTAGAATTGCTTAATATGTTTTTCAAGTTGCTTTTTTAAAAATGTTTTTAACGCTGTTTAGTTTTAATGTATTTTAAGATCTGTTTTTATGGTGTTTTAATGTCTTTTTATCGCATTGTTTGCCGCCCTGGGCTCCTGCTGGGAAGAAGGGCGGGATACAAATTAAATAATAAATAAATAAATAAATAAAACTGCAGGCAGGTAAAAGGCTAGCAGGAGGATATGGGGGCAGATGTAGTTGCCTGGAGGTGTTTAAGGCCTCTCCTCTCTCTCTTTCCATCCTGTTCACCTTTACTGCACACACTGCAAACTCTTGGCGTCCTGGACTCGCCGCGTGGGATGAGGCTCTGCTATATAGCTCTGCTGCTGATAGCAGTAAAAGCAACAGCAGCTGCAGTGTCCTCAAATCCTGTTGTTCTCAGCTGCTGGGCTGTGTGGCCTGATTGTAAGAGGCTTGCCAGATGATGGATGGCAATTGTATTGCGTTAGAGTATCATTCAGTACTGGGCTGTTTTAGCATTAACACCCAGAGTGGGATCTACATAGCATTCACTGGTGATTGGAGGTCAAATGGGCATCTACCACCTATCAGATTCACATCAAACTCCATTAATCACACAAGATCCCTGCACAAGACATTGAAATGAACAGAGGTTCAGAACAAACCATGTTCAGTTTTTTGTGTCCAGAGTTGTTATATAAAATGCAATGTAACATTTCACTTGAAAAAATGAGGACCAGGACCAGATGCTCAGATGTTTTATATGCAGCTATAAGTGCTCTTCAGGTGTTATTTTAAAGTGTTACACTTGAGGAAGGGCAATGGGAATGATCATGCTACCACTGCCTCTCCCCTTTGCCATTTCAGTCACCTTCCATCTCATGCAAGGTGACAGTTGAAGCAGGGAGACTTTTCTGTCCATTGAGGCTCCCTGGACATTTTCGGAGCCCACATAATTAAGGTCCTAAAATGCGCATGAAACTAGGGATGTGCCTCAACCATAAGATTTGGACCCTGACTTGGTGCTTCAGTGCAGTTTGGCCTGAAGTGCTGTGGAAGCTGTCCAGTTCAGGTCTGAATCCCAATTTGGAAAGGATGCTTTCTCCATTTTACTATTATAGGGATTTTTTAAAAGGCTGTAATTTGTTTTCCTTTTAACAGAAGTAGATGAAAGTTTCAGGGATAGTACCCCCTCCTGCATGAATAACATCTGCCAAATTGCAGACAATTAAGCCCAGGAGTTTTTTAATGGACACCTTTAAAAGTTGATATGTATTTTTAAAAGAACCATCTATTGCTTTTTTAGGCAGTAGTGGGTGAAGTGGATTTGTAACCATTTTAGTTTTTTTTTCCTGAGGGGAATATTACTACCAAATTTCAGAAGGATAGCTACAGTGAGTTTCCCACAAGGGAAGTCTTTACAGTTTTGGGATCGTTAAAAACATTTCACGTCATCTCTCCTATTGTTTTATGGGCAATTTATATGAAAATAGCATACATGAGAGAGGTGCATTTAGATAATATACCTGCCAAATTACAGATAAATAGGTCTGGGGAGTTTGTGCTTGGAGCCTTTAAAGTTGACTGGGGGTGGTGGAGAATTAAAAAGGATCCACTCCTTCCCTCTCCTCACCCAGTGGTTTTGTGGGAAACAAATGGCATACATTATGGAAATTGTATACATTGTAGAGCTGCCCCAAGGAAATTAAGTTGAAGCACAGGGACTAGGGTGTTATGATGAATGCAAAAACAGCTTCAGGTTTCTGCTCAGTTAGCACTAAAACTGAATGCGAAACTGATTCAACAGAAGTGGATATGTGGGCATGTGGCACAGAGATAGAAGGACAGGAATGACCAGCATTTTCCAACCAAGCAGCACTAGCAGTCCTGGGGCGTAGCACAGAACTAGTGAATACATTACCTCAGAATCCCTTCCCGAAAGCGTTAGATTGGAGGGCCCTGGTAAAACAATTCCCTCTGATTAGAAGCTATCTCCCTCTCCCCACCCTGACATTTTTCTTATATGGCAAGCTTGGGGAGGAATGTTTCAATTTTTGCAGTCGGCACATTTTTAAAAAATGTGAATTTCCCCAAATCACTTCAGAGGCCACCACTTTGGTTTGGGGTGCTTTGGAAATATCCCACTTGGCTTGGAGAAGCCCCAAAGCGGCCTGCTGTGGTTCTTGTTTGGGGATTTGCCTGATTTGCAGCCTCCTTTCACAAATGGAAAGACAACTGAAATGGTGACAGGGGATTTTGTGGAATTATTGCACTTGTCCCCGCTGCCCCCCATTTGTTAATTAACACTTTAAAGGAAAGCCTGAAGAGGACTGTAGATACTGATGTATCTTGTGCCATGGATTTGATGGGCAGCTTTTTTTTTGTTGTGTTGTATTTCTCCTGTTCATTTGCTATGATTTCTTTGAAGCTAGAGACAGAGTAGATGTATGATCAGGAAAATTACAGAGGGAATAATAACTTGAAGTGTTAGAAGCAAAATTGTGTTGCTGAGACCTATGGGATTATTATTTTTCCCCTCCTGCTGCCAGGCTATTTACTGTGACGTTTCACATTCAGGTGACCTTTTTCAGAACCAAGGAAATGCAGTTTCAGCTTATTCAGTCCGGAGCAATGGGGATGTCTGTTGGCTGGTAGGATTGATAACTGTCCAACTCACAGCTGGCATTTCCATAGAGAATGTGGTAGAGAGAGTTTTCTGCAACCTTATTTCCTTTCTTGGTCCTCTAATCTGAAATGAGATCACGGCTCAGCATAGAAGCATATTCCTGGTTTGAAAAATTAATCTGAAAACGTGAGGGGGACTGGCATAATTCTCATTGAGGTGGTATGTTTTTTTGTTTCACATTTCATTTATACCCTGCCTTTCTTCTGTGGAATTCAAGGCAGTGCATGGAGTTCCCATCCAGGCACTGACCAGACTGAGACCTGCTTAGGTTCAGCAAGGCGATGGCCTCACATGCCTTCAGACCATAACCTGTGGCAAATCATTAGAAAATCAGCTCACCTGGCTGAATGTTCCTTCAACCCCCCTCCCCCAATACCTTTACATAGAAAATAAAATATCAGTGAAAAGGAGTCTAGCTGAGTGCTCTACCTCACACGATAATTTTCTGTGTGTAGGATATTTCTTTGGAGCATCATGATGCATTATGTGATCCATCACCTGTGGAGTCAAGTGGTATTTCCAAGGCACTGTTTTATCACCTCAGTGAGAGCCAGGCCGCAGTCCAGCCAATGTTAGGCATCTTGATGTCCCACTGATTTCAATGAGAAAATTGAGAATATATGCTAAATCTCTCCATTAACATTGGGTATAATGTAATATTTCCTTCCACTCTATAGTAGTTCAGTATAACCTGCCTAGAGCTAATGTAGAAGTGTGTGTGTGTGTGTGTGTGTGTGTGTGTGTGTGTGTGTGTGTGTGTGTGTACATACACACACCATCAGTGCATTGACTCCGGCCTGGCCATCCTGTAATTTATTTATTTAGGATTTTTCTGTGTCATCCTTCAGTAAAAACTCCTAGTGCAGCATACAGAAATCAAGCAAACAATAAATATACAAACTTCTACAAGATAAACTAAAACAGCAGAAACAAGGACTAAAAACAAACCATAGAATTCAGCAGAACAGATAATCCTAATCAACCAACGTACAGTGGGTACTAAAATGCCAGGGGAAATAAAAAGGCCTTTGTGTGGTGCCATAATGACTTCAAGGTTGGTGCCAAGCAAGCCTTCATGGGGAAAGCATTCCACAGATAGGAGTATCATAGCAGTAGGAGTAGGGGACACATTAGTGAAAATTTTGTCCCAGAAATCCTAGTTATAGTATTGTCAAATAGTGTCATAATCCCAGTTATAGTAAGCAGTCCTGAAAGAAAGAGAACTTTGGCCCAGACTAAGGGCATCTTACACTATAACTTCTCTGGCCAGAGCTTTCCACTCTTCTATCTTAACAGGTTGGCTCTGTGCTTGTAACACACAGTTAAAAATAGTTTATTTGCATTTATTTTGAAAGATGTTACCCTGCTGTCTAGCCAATAAAGGGTTTAAGAGGCTCACAAAACACTTTTCTGAAACACACACACACACAACCACATTCCACTGGGTTGCAGAATCTACAACACCATAAGCTGGCCTGCAATAGAAAACAGTCAGTCTTCTTCCAGAATGAGTTTTTCTGGCTTCAAAAAGATCAAACAAAATCTATGGATAGTATTCGGTGCTAGTCCTACTCAGGGTGGACCCATTGAAGTTAATAGATCCGACTAATGTTTATTCAATGGGCTTACCCTGAGTAGGACTTAGCTAAATGCAACCCTATGGTCTGCCCACCTTGAATACATCAGCAAGAGACCCAAACCTGGATTGCATTTCCATTAAATAGACTGGTGGTTGAGCATTTGATGTTTCCAAGCAACAATTCATTTTCTTTCGGTTTCAGGAAACAGTGTGTTATCAATCACAATTAAGTTTATTCCATATCATTTTCCTTTGCAGAAGAAGCAAGTGAGTCAAACAAAGATCCGGGTGATCTCCACAATCCTCTTCATCCTGGCCGGTTGTGTCGTCTTTGTCACTATTCCTGCCGTCTGTTTCAAATATATTGAAGAGTGGTCAGCCTTGGACTCCTTTTACTTTGTGGTTGTCACTCTGACCACAGTTGGCTTTGGCGATTTTGTGGCAGGTAAGACATTTGATTAAGTAAATTGGGACCACAATACGTGATGGAACACCTCTCCCAACACGAACCCACCCATACACTATGCTCAACATCCAAGGCGCTCCTCCGGGTGCCTACTGTGAGGGAAGCTGGGAGGCTGGCAACAAGAGAGAGGGCCTTCTCAGTGGTGGTCCCCAAATTATGGAATGATCTCTCTCACGAGGTGCGCCTGACGCCAACACTGTTATCTTTTCGGCACAGGTCAAGACTTTCCTCTTCTCCCAGGCATTTTAGCATGTGTTTTAAAACTGTTTTTTAAAAAATGTGTTTTTAAATTTGTGTATTTGTTTTTAATGTTTTTAATTGTTGTAAACCGCCCAGAGAGCTTCAGCTATGGGGCGGTATACAAATATAATAAATAATAATAATAATACCTGGGGGAAGTGGAGAGACTTACCCTGTTAAATGCTACACTAATGATACTGGGAAATAGAACTACTTTGCAGAATTTGTGGGTGGGGGATTTCTGCAAATGTGACTGTAACATCATCCACCTAAGGGCAATAAGTGCTTGAATGCAGACTTCCACTGTCATAACCTCAACTGACTGAGGAGCTGTGTTTGCAAATGGTTGCTGTACATGGGTGTCAGGCCTTCGCCAAGTCCCAAGACAGGCTGCAGATGGAGTCCAATTCTGGTACTCATGGGCTGGAGTTGGGAGTTCAGATAATGGATCAAGCAAACAAGAATCCAGGGCCAGAGGCAAATGATGTATTTATTATTACCATTTATTTCCTTCCCTTCACTCAAAGGTCCCAGGGCAGGTTACAACAATTTTAAAATATGACATTAAAAACAATATAAAAACAACCTAAAATTTCAAAATAGGGTGCGTCTTAAAAATACATGCCTTAGATGTCAAAATGATGTCAAGATGACCTTTTGATTAGCAAACTAGTCAAATGTGGACTACATGGAAATACTGTCAGGTGGATTCACAACTGGTTGGAAAACCGTACTCAAAGAGTGGTCGTCGGTGGCTCTGCTTCGGACTGGAAGGAGGTCTCGAGTGGAGTGCCACAGGGTTCTGTCCTGGGGCCAATACTCTTCAACATTTTTATCAATGACTTAGATGATGGGGTGGAGGGAAGCCTTATGAAGTTTGTGGATGATACGAAACTGGGAGGGATAGCTAACACAATGGAAGACAGGAATAAAATCCAAAGGGACCTGGATAGACTAGAAAATTGGGCTGAAATTAATAAAATGACATTCAATAAAGACAAATGCAGGATTCTGCATTTAGGCCACAAAAACAAAATGCACGGGTACAGGATGGGAAATACCCGGCTTAGCAGTAGTGCGTGTGAGAAGGACCTTGGAATTGTAGTGGATCGCAAGCTGAACATGACCCAGCAGTGTGATGCTGCGGCAAAAAAGGCAAACGCGGTTTTGGGCTGCATAAACAGAGCTATAGTTTCCAGGTCGAGGGAAGTAATAGTCCCACTATATTCTGCATTGGTCAGGCCTCATCTGGAATACTGCGTTCAGTTCTGGGCACCTCATTTTAAGAAAGATATAGACAAGTTGGAGTGGGTTCAGAAGAGGGCGACGAGGATGATAGCCGGTATGGAGAACAACGGTATGAAGAAACAGACTGAGGCTAAACCCTGACAAGACTGAGGTGCTACTGGTGGGAGACAAGGCAAGGTTAGGTGATATAGACCTGGTATTCAATGGGGTAAGATTGCCCCTAAAAGACCAGGTTCGCAGCCTTGGGGTCATTCTTGACTCCCAGCTGTCCAGGGAGGCTCAAATTTCTGCAGTGAGCCGGGCAGCTTGGTATCAATTACATCTTATACGAAGGCTGCGACCTTACCTTCCTGTTCATCTGCTCCCATCGGTGGTACATGCCTTGGTCTCCTCTCGCTTGGATTACTGTAATGCGCTCTACGTGGGGTTACCCTTGAAAACGGTCCGGAAACTGCAACTAATACAGAATGCGGCGGCACGTTTAATTAAGAACAGCCATCGCTATGATCACATCACCCCAGTGTTGGTAGATCTACACTGGCTGCCAGTTGCTTACCGGGCCCAATTCAAGGTGTTGGTGATGACCTTTAAATCCCTATACGGTCTCGGCCCAGCTTATCTGAAGGACCGCCTCCAGTATCACCAATTATGCCGCCAAACAAGATCAGCCACACAGGGCCTTCTCTCAGTTCCATCAGCTAAATCAGCTCGGCTGGTGAGGACTAGAGAGAGGGCATTTTCGGTGGCGGACCCCACTCTCTGGAACTCCCTCCCGTTCGATCTTCGTCATGCCCCTTCCCTGAATGTTTTCTGCCGGGCCTTAAAGACCTGGCTCTTCAGGCAGGCCTATGGGATTTCTGTGGCGAGTTAGTTTTGCTGCTGCTGTTAATTATAGTTCTTGGTTTTAACCTATTAATTATTGTGTTTAATTATTGTTATATTGTGTTTTATTAATGGATTGTACATCACCTAGAGTGGCCGTTTTTTGGCCAGATAGGCGACTCAGAAATAAAATTTTATTATTTATTTATTTAAGTCTTATGAGGAAAGGTTGAAGGAACTTGGCATGTTCAGTCTGGTGAAGAGAAGGCTGAGGGGTGACATGATTGCACTCTTTAAGTACCTGAAGGGCTGTCACATAGAGGAGGGTACAGATTTGTTCTCTGCTGCCCCAGAGGGTAGGACTAGGTCTAATGGTTTTAAGTTGCAGGAGCGTAGATTCAGATTGGATATTAGAAGGAACTTCTTGACAGTAAGGGCAGTTCGGCAATGGAACCGACTGCCTAGGGAGGTGGTGGGATCCCCTTCACTGGATGTCTTCAAGCAGAGGCTGGACAGCTATCTGCGGGAGATGCTCTAGCTGTGGATTTCCTGCTGTGAGCAGGGGGTTGGACTCGATGGCCTACAAGGCCCCTTCCCACTCTATGATTCTATGATTCTAAAAGCCTTAGGAACTACCAAAGAGGATTCCCTGCCCCAGCCCCCCTCCCCAAATTTCCAAGGGTGGCGGAACTACCAAAAAGGCCCCCTCTGCTGATCTCCATATCCGAGAGAGTCAGTAGTGAAGGAGGCGCTCTTTCAGATCTTTGGGACCTAAGTCATTTAGGGCTTGTGTGAGCACCTTGAATTGGGTGACCAATGTAGTCATGAACTGGCAACCATAACTACACTGCAAGGCAGAGCATCTGCACTGTTACTCAGTGCAAAAATCAGAGGAATCGATCCTGGAACAATAGTTATGTAGAGGGGGCCCCATTGGTTTCTCAGCTACCTGGTCTGGCCAAGTTGATCAGCTGCAGTTCCCTTTCTGGCCATTATAAAGGTGGTGGTGGGGAACAGAAAGCATCAGGACAACCTCCTTAGTCTGCAAGCTACCTCATTAACCAAAAACAAGGTGGCTACCCCAGCCACTGATTCAAATCTCCCAAAGCCCCTTACAGCAACCCTCTTTCCTGATCCAATAGCTAGGGCTGTAGAAACAGAGCCAGTTTCAGAAAGCCTAAATCCCACCACTTAGCTGTTCAGGAGGAGGGAGAGGGACTGGATTAAGTCTCCCCATGCTCATTCTATCCTACAAAACAGCTGATTGGTAGGATTTTAGCATTTTAAAAGGATTGTGCATGCTCTGTGAGCCTTCTGTTTGATTGGACCCTAGAGGGGAAAGGGAATAATTTCTTAATTGGTTAGTTTATTTTATCCTGGAGTAGGGAAAGAGGTGCAGATGTTAGTGGGGGAAGGGAGGAATAAATCTGGAGAGAAAAGGGAACTTTGCAAAAAATAGACATTCTGCTGAAGAAATGAGTGAACAACCACAATTTCACCAAGTTATTTTACTAAATAGCTCTGTGTGAGAGAGAGAGAGAGAGACAGAGAGAGAGATCTGATTTCCTACTGGAAATCTACAGCAGTTAAATCATGCTTAACAATGAATGCAGCTTTTCTATTTCACACATTTTTTCTAATAAAAACAAGAGATATATTTTAGAAATACCCGAATTCAAAAGTGGAAGACCATAAGTATAAAAAATTAATCTGTCCAAGAAGCCATTCTATGGTATTAGCAAAAGAACTATATATATATATATATATATATATATATATAGTATATATATTATATATTTCCAAGCAATTGGCAACAGCTTTTTAAGAGCCAGCTTGCAGAATTAGGTTTTCTATCCTTAATATGATTTTTGGCGCCGAATCCATCCCATTATAGAAACCTGACATTAGAAGTGAAAGACTAATGAGGTGTGTAGTGCAGATGTTATGTCCTTGCTGGGATGAGAACACTACAATACTGAGTCATAAATATCTGTTCCTGTCAATTACCAATAAGCAAATGTACTCTTTTGGGATAGAGGTCATTTTATTCCTCTGTGGCTATGATGAAGGGAAAGATGCTTTGAATCCAGGTTTACTATAGAATGTCTTAAGCACAATGTGCTTTATATCAGTTGGTATGGGGAGGCTACAATAGGACAGCTACCTGTCCTTATTTGTGGCCTTATTTGTGGCCTTCCTGCAGGCATTTTGTTGGCCACTATTTGCAACAGAATACTGGACAAAATGAACATTTGATCTGCTCCAGACGAGCTCCTCTTGAGATCTTACTGTCTTTGGTTACAATCGCCAGTCATTGTCAGTCATTGCTAGTATACAAACAGCAGTGCTCAAAATGGTCATGAATAGAGGATGTACAGCAACAATAAATGGGAAATGGCTCTTTTTATCTGGTTTTCTTCCAACATTGCAGGCCTCACTTGTATGAATATTATCAGGGGTTAACAAATGTCTTCAAATGAGGATAAAGCCCTGCATGAAGGGGAAAAGATGCAGGCAATTTATCCTTTCATAGAATCACAGGAGTTGGAAGACTATTGAGTCCAACCTCCTGCTCAATGCAGGAATCAAGTTAAAGCACACCCTACAGCTGGCTATCCAGCTGCCTCTTGAATGCCTCCAGTGTTGGAGAGCCCTACTTTCACTTTCTATGAAATTCCAATAAATTCTGGGTAGATTAGGGTGCAATCCTATATTCCAGGTGTTGGCAACATGGTGACCGTGGGTACAATGGCACCCTTCCGATTTTTCCTTGGTACCCACAAAGCTTATGAGCTCTCCTTCTCACAGCCCCCTTGGTCATGAGGTGGTGAAGAAGGTTAGTTTTTTCTCCCTTGGAAACCGAAGAGCTGGAGGAGAAAGCTGGAATAGTGATGCCCTTTCCCACTTCCTCTTTCAGCTCTATTTTACCCAGATCCCTCGGAAAAATTAAATGTATGTGCATGCAGTTTTTCTCTTTCTGTCTCTCGGGAGGAAGGACAAAGTGACAAGAGGGTGTGGTGCCTGTGGCACTCACACAAAAATCCAAATATGCCCACAGAGCTAAAAAGGTTGGTGACCCCTACTATACATCTGGATTGCATCCTTAGATTGTATGGTCCTTACAGTCAGGGTCTGCCTTTTGCTTGTGTTACTATATAACGCTAAAGGAAGGAGAAGAGTAGTAACAGTAGTGGTAGTGGATTCAATGCCTCTTTGGATTCAATGCCATTCGAATTAACTTGACAATGTTTAGAAAACCAGGGAAAGTGAATCTGCAATCCTGAGCATACTTCTCAAAATGGCAAGGTTCCACTAACTCAAGTGAAGCTTCCTGCCCAGTAAATTTGTATAGAATTGAGTTTATCTGTGTTTTCCCAGAAGGTTGACATAGCCAGTCTCTATGGTTTAATCTTCCTCTGAGATTTATGAATGGAATAGATTGTGGGATTAATAGGGATGGAATCAGTCATGACTCTTAGGACATTGGATGCATCCAGAGCAGCCATTAACAATCAATAACATGTTGATAAATGCCATCACATCGAAACGTTCTTCCTGCTGGCAGCTTTCTTTAGAAGATCCTTAAAGGGTGAAGTTATTGTGCGCTAATGGCAATTGCCATCCATGAACACGTCAGTTGTTTGAACCTTCCTATTGCTTGATACTGACAGCCTGCCATGATAGTTTCCCTTTGATCTTGCAAAAACATGTTTGTAAAATACAAATGACACACCACCACAGAGGTGCATAAATCAGTGAACATTTATTGATTTACACCAAAACTGAGTCCTTTTTGTGCATTAATCTGGGGAAATAATTGTACTGCTGATACATTGAGGTGGCACTGGCTGATGGACAAAGGAAACAGCACAGGCTGGGGGCAAGTAGCAGCACTTTCATTATGCTTCCTGCTTACTCCGTTCCTCGGATCGCCTTTATCAGCTTTATGGTATTTTCCCACTGGGACAGGTGTGATCAGAATAACCTCACTGCATCGTAGCAATGAGAGCACAACCACTTGTCCTTTCTTTCTTACTCTGAAAGCCATAAAGTGAGAGCAACGTGTAGTGTATGTTGAGAGAGAAACAATATTTGGGTCCCTGCCAACAACTGTACGCTTTGGTTTTTATATGAGTCTTCAATCATTGTAAGCACGCTCGTGAACAGGCTGGGTAGAATGCACTTTAACGGCTTCATTGGAATGTATCAGATTGCTAACAGCCTGTAAAAGTGCAAATGCTCAGGGGGTAGGAGAGGGAAGACTGAACTAAAGCATGGTGTGGGGAAAAGACAGACAGACAGACAGACGATAGATGATAGACAGATAGATCCTGAGTTCCTTCTGCACCCACATCTAAATAAATGCTCTTGAACAGTGGTGCAGCCAGCGCAGAAGCCCAGGCTCCTGCTCAGCAGAATGAGCAAGATGGCCCTCAAATGCAGGATTTTGAAGAAAGTAAGGTAATACATATTTCCTTATTAAGCCAGTTTGGGTGGGGAGGGCTCCATAAGACCATTTAGTCCAGAGTTTAACATTATCTAAATGCACCACTAATATAGAGTGGGTCTTTCTCAATCAATCATTTGGCTACATGGAAAAGAGGGAAATTTAGAGTTCAGTCCTATATACATTTACCTCAGTTGGAACTTCTGAAAGGACATGTATAAAATTTCAGGTAAGCATTGTGAATTAATCGCACTTAAAATCTATTCTGGGAAATAGCAAAAACATTTCAATCTCAGAACTTGGATTCAACATTTACATTCCAGAACGTTAAGGTATGAAGAAAAAGGACCCTGCACGATCATCTCCTATATGTTCTGCAAGATGGTTGCTTCTGTAATTCGTTGGAGTTCTGCTTTTTGTTTCTTTTTAAAAACAAATTTTCACTTTGTTTTTCTGCTACAGCACAATGCTCTAATGAAAAACAAAATTAAAAAGAGGAAATAAGTAATTAAAGGGCCAGTTTCAGTTACCAACTTGCACCTGCTTTATTTGCTGTTTCAATTCCTGCTGGCTGCTGAGGCTGAAGTTCTTATCGGCTGATTTTAAAGGACAGATTTAGTGCTGCTATTTTAATGCCATTGGCATGGAGGAAATTATTTCAGGAAATGAGTAAGAAAATGAAGCCTCATTTTCAGAAATACTATTGATTGAGAAAAGGAACCACTGCCATAACAAATGGAGAGATTATGCCAATGGAAGGCTTTGATCCTAAGCAAAAGATTCAGAACTTAATTGGGCTTATTTCTGAATAAGAGTATTTCGGATCTTATTGTAAGTCTGCAATCCTACAGAATGGCAAAGATCTCCTTTAACCTTGACAGGAGAATATAAGTTTATCAAGCAGTGAGCTGCACACTATGATGAGCTATCATTTTGTAAATGGCCATCTGCAATGTTTGAAAAAAAAGTGGGCTGAAGACTTAACAGTGATGAAACATGATTGTACTCTTTGATATTTCTGCATCTAAGTAATTCCTGAGTGCAAGCCAAACACTATTTGTTTTTGTCTGGCTTTTTCACCACAGGAGGAAATGCTGAAATTCCTTACCGGGAGTGGTACAAGCCCTTAGTATGGTTCTGGATCCTTGTGGGTCTTGCATATTTTGCTGCTGTCCTCAGTATGATCGGAGACTGGTTACGAGTTCTTTCAAAGAAGACTAAAGAGGAGGTAACTACAGGCAAACCTCAGGGGGTACTTTTTCAGTTAGCATTGGCTTTGATTTGCCTTTATTTGTTTGTTAAATCTGTTTTAGAAGATTTATATCCTGCCTTTCATTCTTCAAAAATGTGCTCAGAACAGCTCATATCAAATTTAAAAACAAAATACTGGATTTTTTTATTGTGGTTCCCGGGTGGTCATCCATCCACGCAATGACCAGATCCAGACCTTCTTAGCATCAGCTCAGTGATAGCCTTGTGTGCCTTCAGGCCATACCCTGTGATGATATATACAATAATGGAAATGGAAATGGACTGCCTTCAAGTCGATTCTGACTTATGGCAACCCTATGAATATGGTTTTCATGGGAAGAGGTATTCAGAGGAGGTTTACCATTGCTTTCCTCTGAGGCTGAGAGGCAGTGACTGGCCCAAGGTCATCCAGTTATCTTCATGGCTGTGTGGGGATTCAAACCCTGGTTTCCCAGGTCGTAGTCCAACACCTTATCAACTACACCACACTGGCTCTCACACAATATCTTAACAGAAGCATCAATAAAACAATCACAGCAGATAGAATCCATTAAAACAACCAGATTATCTGCACTACAAATTTCTCAGCAGGGAAATTGCAAGTCTATTTAATAATAGCAAGACAGTGGAGGACAAGTAGAGAGGGAGCCAACTGGGCCTCCCTGGGAAGAGAATTTCAGTGTGGTCTCAGAGAAGTCTCTCATATGTGTCTCAACCAGCCTTCCCTCAGCCATAGATGGGGGACAGAAAAGAACTGCCCCATCACTTCTATTTAACTTTCTTTTAGTATTCGTTCTGGTGGCACTTCATAGAGCTGCTGTATTGATCATATAGGATGAAAGAAAAGGAACCATAAACTGATTGAATCTGAAAGCACTTTGATGATCAAAGCTAACATCATGGGGAAAACAGAAGGGTGTGTGCACATTTATTAATACTATGCAGTGATCTCCTGGTTTCAAAGAAATCTACCCCGTGCAAAAAACGAAACAAAACAAAAAACAACCCAGCTCTTTGTGATGAATCTCAATTTGTAATTTAAGGTTGGCACTGTACATCAAAATAGCATGTTTAGTATTAAGCTGTAATTGCATGTCATAGCTTTGCAACAACTGGTCTCAAAGGGAGCTCTTACAATTGTAATAGCTTGTTTGAAAGAGACATTTGGCCAGTGTTGTTTCCCATGTGGCTCTAAATGCATTACTTTAAATGGTATGAATGCAATATAATAGGAAGTGGGCAAGAGCCATTTGGAAATCAAGTGAATAATCTATCCAGTGTAGCTCCCCCCCCCATTTGATCTAAATTTGTGGGTGTCCCATTTGATCTAAATTTGTGGGTGTCTCTTGATTTCCTCATCTCTTTTTTTTTATTTTTGCAATTCCATAGGTTGGTGAAATAAAAGCCCATGCAGCTGAATGGAAAGCCAACGTGACTGCAGAGTTCAGGGAAACACGGCGGCGGCTGAGTGTGGAGATCCATGACAAGCTCCAGAGGGCAGCCACCATTCGGAGCATGGAGCGCAGGCGCCTGGGGCTGGACCAGAGAGCTCACTCACTGGATATGCTCTCTCCAGAGAAACGTTGTGTCTTTGCTGCCTTGGACAGTGGCCACTTCAAGGCTTCATCTCAGGAAAGCATCAACAACAGGCCTAACAACCTGCGCCTTAAAGGGTCCGAGCAGCTGAGCAAGCATGGGCAGGGGGCGTCCGAGGACAACATCATCAACAAGTTTGGCTCTTCATCCAAGCTGACCAAGAGGAAAAACAAAGACCTGAAAAAGAGCATCCCGGAAGATGTACGCAAAATATATGAGACCTTCCGGAGCTACTCCTTGGATGAGGAGAAGAAAGAGGAAGATTCAGAGAAAGTGTGTCACTCAGAGCATTCCAGTACTGCCGCCCTCACCAATTGTATTGAGCAGCACTTGGACCTAGAGAATGGTATGATCCCCAGTGAAACCAAAGAAAGGGAACATGAAAACAAATCATTACTTGAAGACAGAAATTAAATGTAACAAAACAAAACACTGACTCTAATGAACCAATGTTTGTCTTTTATATATGTACAAGATATATATAGAAAGATAGATATATGTATCAAGACATGTGCCTTATACAGACTCCTAATTCAGTCTGAATTCCATAACATCCTAGAATATTTCACTGTGCCATAATGATGGAAGTTTGCTCTGCCAAAAGAAATCGTGAATATGACACTGGAAAATGGCATCTGAAGGTGGAATATTGACAATGTCAGCCTACATATGCTAACCATGGGGGAACTTCAAAGTGCTTTGGTGATACAGCTGGAAAGGTGAACACCACGGTGGGAGTGTGTGGGAGCAAAGACAGACCATTTTGGGAAGTGAGGAAAGAAGGCCTCTGTTTATCTTTTCAGTGGATCACAAGTTCATTGCTTCTCTCACTGCTGAATTTGTTTTATTTTATCAAAAGGCAAAATAATGGGGTGAACACTCAAGTTTAAAATAAGGCAGTGCTTATGATTTGGCATCGGATGCAAATACAATTGTTCTCCCATTTTGTATTTTATATATATACACACACACACACACACACAAATGGATGAATTAGCTTTCAGTAATCCAAAATTAATAAATAAATGCCCATGCACAAGGAAGTCATCTGGACACTGCTGAAACATTGATGAAAATACACCAGGATATTTTTTGTTCCAGAAACAAACAGAAAACGCACAAAAGCAACACACTGTGAATGTGTTCGTAACAAATTAAAAATTTAGAAGAGGGGGAAAGTGGTGGTGGTGGTGGTTCTCCTTGCCCTTGGAAGAAATTCCTGTTACAAACTAATCGTATGCTGGAGAAACATCACCATTTCAGAATTTGCATTGTTTAAGGGAGGCAAAATGTCATAACCTTGTGCTTGGTTCAGTAAGCAGTGAGCCACTTGTTTTAAAATGCTCACATCCACACTTTGTATCACTGAAGGAGCTTCAGTTGTAATGCTGTAATACTATGAAGACAGAAGGCAAAGCCTTTGCATGATGTCAACCATTTTGCTATTCTCTGTAGCAGAATTTGATTTAACAACAAAAACAAAGTAGACATGAGTCATACAATGTGAGGGCAAGGGGCGGGGCAACTTTCAAATCTCAGGGCTCTGTGTCCCTATTGGTGGTTTGGGTTTAGGTGAGAGAGACAGACAACTTTCCAAAATTCCATGAGGACAATGAAGAAGGAGATCATCAAAAATGTGATCAAACCTTTTAAGTGCTTATAGCTTTAAGTGCCATTAATAACATCATATTGTGCAACTGTTAATCACATACTTTGCTGACTGTTCCTGTTTCTTCCCACTCACTTTAGTTTTCCTTCCTACTGTCCTCTGAACCTAAGCAAAATCTTTTTGTTTCACAACAAACGACAAGACCCCCCCACACACGTTTTCTATTTATTGTCCTATCTTTGATGAGCAGATATGGAAAGCACAAATAGCTTCAGACTTCAAAATGAATGTTAAAGGAAGTGAATGTGAGGAAATTAATTAATGGGGATTATAACCAAGGCTGGGATCTTGTGTGTGTTTGCATGCATGAGAGAAAGAGGGAGATGCATCGAAAGGAAAGTTTGGTTGGAATTATAAGTGTAAGCTCACATGTCATGTAAGAATCCTTTGGATCTTGTTCAAAGACTAAAGTCCCTAAAGACTGTAGCCCATTTATGGATGGTTTTAAAACTCTATATTGCAACACTATACATTTCCCTTCTTCCATACAATCCACCCGAACATAATTTATGGAGACAATGCACCCAGGAATAGTTTCTATAATCACACCTTGAAATTCTGGAGAAAACACCATTTCCCCCCCCCCCAAGTCTGCAATGTGATCGATTTGGGCTTTTGGACACCCCCAACCATAAACTGGGTTCTGGAGCACTCCAAAAGGAAGAGGAGCCAAGGCTGGTGTAGTTAGGTAGTTTTTGGTGGTTGGAACCCATGTTAGATATTTTAGCACCCTCCCAACCACAGGGCTGATGCTGCTGAAGTAAAAACCCTGTGATTGGTAACCAAAAAATAACAGTTGGATAAAGTTCTGCTTGTGGAAGAGTCACAGGAGAGGGGCTGAGGAAGATGCAGAAAAGGGTATCCCAAACAGTTTTCTCTTTCTATGCCCTTGCCTACTGCCACCAGGTAGTTTTTCATCGTTATTCCCATGCAAATACATAGAGTGGCGGCGGCGGGGGGGGGCTGGATTCAGTAATATACTAGGAAATCCCTGTTGTTATGATGGACAAGATATGTGTATATGTGCAATTATAAGGCATTAGGGTTTTCTGCTAACCTGTTCCCCACTCCTAGTATTTTCAGTGTTGAGTGGAAAGTAGGGTTTGCCTCTTCTCAGCTATATCCCATGATTGCAGCTTGTTTACTTTGTTCTGCAGAACTCAGTGGTAGCCACTAGGGACTAAGCCCGGCCCTGTCTGCAACCCCCTCCCCTTCTTTCACACTGGATTGTGACAGAACGTTGGGAATTGGCTTACTGAGAGAGAGAATGCAAGTAAGAAATTGGTTACTTATGGTGTAGTGGGGAGAGTGCTGCTGTGCTCCTGTCCTACTTGTAGGCTTCCCATTGGCATCTGATTAGCCACTGTGAGAACAGCAGAGCTCTTCTTGCATTATTATGTAGGGGTGATCATAATAATGCAGTAATCAGCTATAAAAGCATGAGGCCCCTTTTATCAGCTGGTCACCCTATTTTTAGGCAGCTTATGAAAATATCTCTTGCCATCTGCCACCATGTAGCAATATTTGTTGGTTCTCCAGCTTCTTGTTCCTCGTAAAAATACATTTGGCAGTAAGACAGGTGTCTCACAAAATTAGTTGTAAATGCTGAACCCATTCAGATGGCCACACTATCCCAGGGTGAACTCTTACCCCCTGGTTGCTTGATTATCTGTGTATCATCTTACCCAGTGGTAAGGATGGTTTCGACACATATTAGTTATATAGGTGTGGTTTGTTGTTGTTATGTGCCTCCAAGTCGATCACGACTTATGGCGACCCTATGAATCAGCGACCTCCAAGAGCATCTGTCATGAACCACCCTGCTCAGATCTTGTAAGTTCAGATCTGTGGCTTCCTTTATGGAATCAATCCATCTTTTGTTTGGCCTTCCTCTTTTTCCACTCCCTTCTGTTTTTCCCAGCATTATTGTCTTTTCTAGTGAATCATGTCTTCTCATTATGTGTCCAAAGTATGATAACCTTAGTTTCATCATTTTAGCTTCAAGTGATAGTTCTGGTTTAATTTGATCTAACACCCAATTATTTGTCTTTTTCGCAGTCCATGGTATGCGCAAAGCTCTCCTCCAGCACCACATTTCAAATGAGTTGATTTTTCTCTTATCCGCCTTTTTCACTATCCAACTTTATCCATACATAGAGATCGGGAATACCATGGTCTGAATGATCCTGACTTTGGTGTTCAGTGATACATCTTTGCATTTGAGGATCTTTTCTAGTTCTCTCACAGCTGCCCTACCCAGTTCTAGCCTTCTTCTGATTTCCTGACTATTGTCTCCATTTTGGTTAATGACTGTGCCGAGGTATTGATAATCCTTGACAAGTTCAATGTCCTCATTAACTGTAAAGTTACATAAATCTTCTGTTGTCATTGCTTTAGTCTTCTTGACGTTCAGCTGTAGTCCTGCTTTTGTGCTTTCCTCTTTAACTTTCATCAGCATTCGTTTCAAATCATTACTGGTTTCTGCTAGTAGTATGGTATCGTCTGCATATCTTAAATTATTGATGTTTCTCCCTCCAATTTTCACACCTCCTTCATCTTGGTCCAATCCCGCTTTCCGTATATGTTCTGCGTACAGATTAAACAAATAGGGTGATAAAATACACCCCTGTCTCACACCCTTTCCGATGGGGAACCAATCGGTTTCTCCATATTCTGTCCTTACAGTAGCCTCTTGTGCAGAGTATAGGTTGAGCATCAGGACAATCAGATGCTGTGGCACCCCCATTTCTTTTAAAGCATTCCATAGTTTTTCATGATCTGCACAGTCAAAGGCTTTGCTGTAGTCTATAAAGCACAGGGTGATTTTCTTCTGAAATTCCTTGCTCTGTTCCATTATCCAACGTGTGTTTGCGATATGATCTCTGGTGCCTCTTCCCTTTCTAAATCCAGCTTGGACGTCTGGCATTTCTCGTTCCATGTATGGTAAGAGCTTTTGTTGTAGAATCTTGAGCATTACTTTACTTGCATGGGATATTAAGGCAATAGTTCGGTAATTACTGCATTCCCTGGGATCCCCTTTCTTTGGAAGTGGGATATATATTGAACGCTTCCAGTCTGTGGGCCATTGTTTAGTTTTCCATATTTCTTGACAAATTCTTGTCAAAATTTGGACAGATTCAGTCTCAGTAGCTAGTAAAAACTCTATTGGTATGCCGTCTATTCCTGGTGATTTGTTTCTTCCAAGGCGGCATGGTCAGAGCTGAGACACCAGACTAAGATGCATAGGTGTGGTAGAATGTGTAATACTGGCTCGGGGTGGGGAAGTGTGGCCCTCCATAAAAATTAGCGCTAGGCTGTATACAACAGGCTGAAATGTAAGAAGCTTCCTTATATAGAGCCAGACCATTGGTCCCTTTAGCTCAGCAGTGTCTATGCTGTTTGGCAGCAGTTGTCCAGGGTTTCAGACAGGGTTCCTTCCCAGCCCTACCCAGAGATGCTGGGTGTTGACTCTGGGACTTTCTGCTCTGCCACTGAGCTATGGCCCTTCCCTAACAGCCATACACTTTGCAGGGCTGGATATCATAGATGTGGTTCTTGGGTCAGAACAAGTTGGGCATCTTTTCTTTTTAGGGAAATATACTGGAAAACAGATTAGCCCCAACATGAATTTAACAGTGGTGATGTTTCTTGGATGGTAGAAAGGTAGTTGAGAAATAGACTCATATTTTTTTATTTAACAAAAGTTATATACTGCTTGATTGTAAACAAAACAACAAACCTCTAAGCAGTTTACAAAAAAAATTAAAATCAATAAAACAGTTAAAAAACAGTAATTAACATTTTAAAAGCAATTAAACAGCAACAGACATCAGTATCTTTGTGTCCGGATAGGGTTGCCTGAACAAAATCTTTTTAAGTATAGCTGATCATTTTCATTCACTGTGGCAGTCAGCTGCTTCAAAATGAAGCAAAGATGTCCCATCCCTTCCTTATAGCTGTTACTTCACCAATTTAGATACCTGTTCTCCCAAGCCTTTGGTACAGGGGTGGGGAACTCAGGCCGAGGGGCCAAATGTGCCCCCCAGGGCTCTCTTTTTGGCCCTCAGGACTCTCCTCAGCCCATGCCTATTCCCAGGCCACACACCCCTCTCCAATGGTCACGTCACACCCATCACAGGCCTTGATCTGCACCCTCCTTGAGTGCTTTTGCCTGCTGCAATGTGTTCTTGTGCTAATGCCTCTTGCCTGAATGCAGGATGGAGAGATGGTGTGCGTGTGTGGAAATGTTTGATTTTGTGTGGTTAGAATATAAGCTACTGTAAAGTGGTAAGGGTTGCTCTGTCCAATTTTGCCTCTGGTCCCGCCCACCACTGACATGGAGCTGCCAGGAAGGTTGCTCACAATGAAATGCAGCCCTCAGTCTGAAAAGCTTTCCCTGTCTCTGTTGTAGCCAGCAAGCAGTTTTTAAAAGCCAGCCTCGTTGGCTCTGTTCACTGATTTCTTTTTGCTCAAGATGCAGAAGTGGACCCTTTAACTTCGCCCTCCCAGTGCGAATGGCAGCACAAAGTGCCGGCAATGCCACCAGCTTATGCTTATCAGCATGGTACAGGTAGCAAAGTCTTTCCCCCCTCTTCTCCAGTTTGGCCCACAGCACCAGGGTGGTGTTGCTCTGGGTTCAAATCCATCCTCTGCCATGATGGCCCCAGGAATGCCATTCTCCCTCAATTTGCAGGGTTCTTTTGAGGATAAAATGAGATGACCACGTGTGTAGCATCCTGATCTCCTTGGAGGTGCAGCAGATAACTGAAATGGCAACAGTGGCTCAACTTGCCAGTAACTAAAATGGTTACAGCTGCTCTGCCTACATTTCTCCATAGGAACCTCAGTGATTCATGTTTGTAGTGTCCGCCTGCATCTCAGAAAAGTCTGAGAATATCTCAATTGCTGCTGAACATTTTTCTGTACGGCTGGGAAGTGGGTGGAATCCAGACTGAGACCATGGAATATAGGAAGGCTTCTTTTTTTCAGCCCTCCCCTGACCATGCCATGGTCCTGATAACCCCCCCCCCCAAGTTATTTGCCATGGGAGAAAAGGTGTCATTGGGATTCCCTTCCTACAGCAAAAAGCAGATTGGGGAGGGGGGATCATTGAAATCATTGGCATCTGGTTGGCTACTATGAGAACAGGATACTAGATTAGATGGGCCACTGGCCAGATCCAGCAGGATCTTCTTATGTTCCTATGACCATGGGGAGCCTTTTGCATCCCACAGTACCAATCCTGATTCCCCTTGTGGCTATTTTTTAAATAAAAAAATAGAGATACATTAAATGTGATCACACATTTAATGTGTACTTTGGTCTTGTGCTTCAGGAGAAAGTGATTGAAATGTGCAACAAAAGGAGTTGCTTGGGAAATGCAAAGTCCTTGAGGATCCAGAGCTAGAGCAGGGGCTGCCAGTTCCTTACCTATGTCTTATGTTGACATTTTCTTAAATTATGCCCTGGAATCAGCAGGTCTGCATTTACTTCTGGTCTGGGATGCGATTGATTCGGTGACAAAAATTGATGCTGGATAAATGCATAGATTAAAAGCTTTGAGTGACCTTTATCATAAAGATCCAATTCAAAAACTGGGGGGGGAGAGCCAGAAAAACAACACTCCCAACCTTGCAATCTATGGATTTGTTGAACCAAGACAGCCGTGAAAATTCACACAGTTGCCCTTCACTTCATGTTCAGATACTGGGAATTACATTCTCTGTGATAACCTTGTGAGGGGAATAGTGGCTAGACATGAGAGAGCTCTATTCGCACAAATCTGATGTTTTAAAGGCCTGATCCTTCAAACTTTCATTCTTTGAATATCATATATGCAAAATGTTTTACAAAAAAAACCCCCTACTTGTAAATGCCAACCATTAAATGTTACTTCGCTACTGGCTTTTTCTTTGAAGGCAGAATTTCCCAGTGTGTACTGGGGCGTGCTAGTGCTGCTGGGAGAGATCTGCTAGCAAGTGGCAGGAAATGAATGAATGAATGAATGAATGAATTGGTGAGCCAAAATGCCCATCTTCAGAGATGTCCAATGTGTCTAGCTCTAGCCTTGCTATCTTTTAGCCTCCACTGGGAGGTGGATACTTTTTCTTCTCTGCATTGGGTATAACTGGATAATCCAATCATTCTAGAAGCAGAGAGGCAATAAAATGGATCTGCTCCCAGAGGAAACTGCCACTTCTTTCTGAGGGGGAGAGGGAATGAACAGCCATTACCTGTTTACATGTATTTGTTTGTGGATGAGAATCCAAATTAAAATGGCCCACTGAGTCAAATTTATTGATTGCATTTCCATTAGTGCTGATGAGCTGAATGTTCTCATATGAAAACTTCTGCCTCAGATTGTTTTTTTTTTGGGGGGGGAAGGCAGGGAAAGAGAACCCCTGTCAAATTTAGCATCAAGGTGACAATATTGGAGTTGGGGAACTCATCATTTGCCCCGGGGAATCCTACTGGTGGCTGCCAGCTGGTGGTTGCCATTTTTTAATTCCCCAAAGCCCCCAAGGATTGACCCGAGATGATTATGTAGCATTGCTCCTGCAGGTTTGGGGGAGAAAAAATGGTTGGCATCAAAGAAGTGCCAGAGGCAGGCAGAGTTTCCAATCCACCCTGAATTTTGGTCCTCCTGAAAATTGGTAAAAATGCCCACTCCTATCACTGCCAACAAATAGGAATAATTACAGCTCAGCCCTATATATATTCCACCTTGCTGCATGATGGAATTCAGACAGTATGCATCGGGTTCTCTTGGGATCTCCCATCCAGGCACTGACCGGACCTAAATCTGCTTAGCCTGAGCAAGATGGCTGTCTCATGTGTCTTCAGACCCTACTTTGGTCCAGGGCCTGACATGAAAAGTAACCCCCCACCCAAAGCTGTCTGAAATGCAAACAGCTGTTGAACTTACAGGTGCTATGAAGCCTGAGTCTACAACATGCTTCGTTAGAAGCAACTCCTCCTGAATTCAAATGGCAAGTAAGGTACATAGGATTTCAACTTTTAAGATCTGTTTAGGGGAAACTCTGGTGAAGACAGCATTTGTTTAGGGAGGCTAGCAAGCTGGCTTCTCTTCATGGCAGTCTGCACGTTACAATTGGCCCCTTTCTACACTAAAAGGAGTAATCAGTTTGAGAATCTGGAAGGTACATCTTAGAAATACACTGAACATGAGATTCATCAACTTCACACTTATAAATGGTGCTGACGGTGCAGTTTGATGTCTCACATGAATGAAGGAAGTGGCTGAACGTAACGACTGACCAAAATACCTATTTAACTTTTTCAATGGAAGCAGTTTACAGTTTCAGCTCCAAGGGATCAATGGATGATGAGATAGGATATACACACAATATTAGCACTTGGTTCAGGGGCAGGGAACCTCAGACCAAGGGCCATATGCAGCCCTCTCCATCTGGCCCTCAGAATCCTTTCCCAGGCCTCACTGGCCCCATTTTGCACCCTGAGTGTTTTTGTCTGACTGGAATGTGTCCTTGAACTCTGCTAATGCCTCTTGCTTCAGGGATGGGTGGGTGTGTTTAGAAACTACCCAACTGTGCAAAGGTAGAATTTACATTCATTGCTCTGCCCACTTTTGTCTATGGCTCTGCTTACCACTGGCTTGTGGCCCTCAGACGTTTGCCCAGAAAGGAATGTGGCCCTCAGGCTGAAAAAGGTTCCCCACCCTGCCTTAGTTGAAGGAACTGGCCTTTTTCCCCCATGTTATAAATCGCTATTTAGCCATTTTATATCCTGCATTCCAGGTTTTCAAAGTGCTTCATGTATGCCATCTCAGAGCCAAACTCAAAATGGCATGCAGCTGCTGCAGAAAGTGGCAGCTGCACATAGCACTTCCCTACTCCACCATAATGTCTAGTAGAACTTCTTTATGTTGTAATGTCACAATGTCCTGCGTTTTCCTTCCTGCTCTCTCTCCACATATTTGGTTGCTGATAGGAGAGGCCAGAGTAATGCAGAACATTGTGATATCAGAACAAAGTTAAGTTCTACTAGACATTATGAGGGGTGGGGGTGGGGGATATACATGTCTGCCATTTTTGGCGACAGTCCTGTCTTTAGAGCCACATCTAATTTGGCCTCCACAAACCATTCTCTCAAAATTGGCAAGAAGAATTTGGGAATTTCTTTCATGATTATAAAATAAATCATTCGCACGGTCTTTTCTGAAACCAAAGGCATGATGGTGAAGTATAGGATTGGACCATGTTTCAATAAACCACAGGCTTTGTGTAATAGTATACCAAATGTGCTGGGGAAACTGTGGCTCTCCAGCTGATGATGGACTACAACTCCCATAATTCCTAGTTATTGGCCATGCTGACTGAGGCTGATGGGAGTTGAAGTCCAACAATATCTGGACGGCCACAGGTTCCCTGCCCCTGCTTTAAGGGTCAGCTAGCCTCATAGGATAGAGCAACAGAGATTTATTTTGAAAACATCTCTGAAGGGTGGCGTTTACATAAAAGGCTATGTGCACATAGGTTTGGGGAAAAATGAATTTGAATCAATGGGACTACAAATATTTGTATTATGCTTTCCCACCAATTCTCTTTCACTTGTTATTTCCTGTTCATTTATCTATATTTATTGTCAGTAGTTAAAAAGGTATTACCATTTCCTTTTCTCCAGTGCAAACAACATCTGATTTCTTTGTGGATCTTTGAGTAAATTGCTAATTGATATTTGCAGATATGCCACTGTATAAATGACAAAAATAACCACAGTCTTTCAGATGGATTCCACAACATAAGCTATTCACATTAGATGGCATAATCACAAATGCAAATAAATGTGGAAACAAATCAAGAGTAAGCTATTAGTGCATGTTTAGACGGAAGTAACTCTTATGTGTGTCCAGTAGGCATGACTTCTTAGTAAGTGTGTTTCAGGTTGCAGCCTCGGACGTTAATCCTATACACACCTACCTGGGAGTAAGTTTCATTTGAACACAGTGGGACTTCTGGGTGGTCATGCATTGGATTCCTCTGTTAGACTGAAAGCTTTTCTTGGGAGCAATTCCTATTGAATTTAATGGGGCTTACTTTTTTGCATAAACAAGGTTAAGGTCAAGCACTCTGTGTCTCTCTGTTCAGTTTATGTTGAAGTCATTTGTCTTTTTCTCTCTCCTAACTGTTGTTACTGTGAGTAGACATTAAAACATGTTAGTGAAAACTACTATTTTTATTCACAGCAGATCATGAACAATTATTTGGTCATCAGTGCAACAGAGAGAGGTTGCATGATCACACTGTGATGAACAAGTCACAATAACCATATGGTATGATGGTGAACTGTACTTGTAAAGTTCTCAGAACTGCATGCAGTTTTTTAAAAATATGGTGGAAGTCTTTTTTTCATCCTCCCTCCCTTCCCTGCTTGAACCTATAGCAGGTAATGCTAATTGTAAAGTCCTGTACCCCATTGCTTATATCTCTGTGCTGCCACATGTTGGCTTGCAACTTCGTCTCATCTGAGCATTCTTGGCATGAAATAATGATGTTGCTTACAAGATATTTGGGCAACACACACTGTGGGGAAAGCACAGGCAGGCCTTCATTGACTTCCTTGTGTGCATAGGATAGGATTTTTGCATCCAGAGCATAACTCTGGTGCTCCCGTCTCTCTCTGACCTTAAGAGAAAGTAAATGGTGCCTAAGAAGATATGCAATTCATACTACCAGCCTTCAGGGTATCCTTTCTCCTATAGAAGTTTTTTTTCCCCCAAGTCTAAATGCAATGAGGACGGGACAGGAAGCTGCAGGCCAGATGGGGAGGTCCCAGGGCCACATACAACCTGTGGGCCATTGGTTCTCTACCCCTGCCTTAAAAACTTCTAGGTTAATGTCCAACAACTTCCAAGATCATAGAGAAAATATTCCTGTCCCACTCTACCAAGAGAGATCTGGACAGAAAAGTGGTCTTTGACATCATAATGCCCACCTAAGCCCTACAGCATTGACTAAATGCATCTGCTGATACAAATGGGAATGCGCATCCACATTTGGATGCCACCATGTATTATGCATGACTTATTCCACTTGGGTTGGGGCCATTCATTTCAGTGTGAAAAGTGGAGAGGAACAGCTTCAAGGCTGAAACTTTCTCAGAGCTGGTTTGGACTTATTTGAAAACAAAGGATTTTGCTAGTGTGATGTTTGTGACTTGGATAGGTGTTGGAATTTCTCAAAAACCAAAAGGCTGTGAATGGAAAGTCTGTTTTTGCTGAATGAAACAGGATTTGAAATGAGGACTGTGGTTGGGTGAGGCTTCCTCAAAGCACAGCAGTGTGTATGTGTGGGGAATATTTCCAATCTAGATCCCCCTAAAAACTGTTAATTATAACAGCTCAGTCCTCTTGCAGAAAAGCTTTATATTCCTCCTCTCCCTATTTTGTCTTGCTGGTTTCCATATGATTTCATGGTGCTTTAGTATGGTGTTTTTAGAACACAAGGATTCTCTACTCAATATGATTAGCTGGGTACCAAGCCAAATATACTTGTTACCATAAGTTATGCTGCTACTGTTTCTTTTGTTTTAAATAATGTAATGTTTTTTGAAGATGGGTAAAACTGCAACAAAGACCTTCTGGAGGATTACAACCATTTTTCCTGTTTCTTCTTTTAAATCTTTTGCAGCTGAGCTTTTATCTTTTGCATGTGGTGTGCAATCAACATCTTTAGCATGTTGTCGCTAAATATTTATTTTCCTGTATCCTCATGTGTTTTGAGATCTAGTGTTGTGGAGAGAATGCCAAACCAGAGAGATTCCAGTTCAAGTCTCTGATCAGTCACCATCTCTCGGGGCCAAACTGTACGTCATGTTAGATGCATCCCGCTGTAGCTGAATGAATCTTTTAAAATCTATGGATTATAGCTGCAGGGGCCCATTATCAGGACTGGTGCATGTAGGGAGGGAGGATTTAACCCCTTTGCTCCTGGTCTTCAGTCTCAATTAAAATCACCTCCCACCACCAAGAGTCCCATTCCAAGCAATGGCCACAGCAATGTGAGCATTCAGATTCAAGGGGGAGGGGGGTTTTCAGCAAGAGTTCAGGATCAAGTTATGCAAAGTCAGGAGAGGCTAAGAAGAGCAGGGTCCTTTCTTTAGCATGTTCAGGTATGCAGAAAGGACCCTGGACAGCATTCTGCAGCACTCAAGTCAGAGATCTAATGGAGCAAGACTCAAATGTTGTTTCAGAATGGGTAATCCCTAGAATGAACCTTAAACAGAACTGCAGCTCCATCTGAATGGGTAGTTCCATCTCCAGTTAAAGTGGCCTTCAACAGTCATTGAGTGCAAGGGAGATATGGTTTTGCTGGGGATTCTGGGCTGAAGTCTTTGGAATCAGAGGAATCTACTCAGGCCGGAAAGGAGGACATTTACAGCTGGCTCCAAGGGAAATTTCCTCTTAAAGAAATATAGGAAAGAACATAGGAAGTTGCTTTATACTGAGTCGGACTATTGGTCCATCTAGCTCAGTTCTGTTTACAGTAACACTTCAGTCTGATACTTCCCCCAAATCCACAGCCTCATCTCTTGACGATGGGAAGTCAGATCCTGGGTTTTGACACCAAGATGCTATTTGGCATAGGAAGGAGGGTTTTTTTTGTCTTTGTCAGGATTGTAGCATGGGAAGAAAGGGTTAAGCCCTTCCTGTGCACCATGGTCCATCACGTGTAGTTTGACCCTCAGCCTAATCTACATCACAAGATATTGGGGAAAACTAATTGATGTTGCCCAGATCTTGTAGGAAGGGTGGGATGTAAATACAACTGTAATCTTGCAATGAAAGGGGTGCACACATCACTTAAGTACACACATTACAGAAAATTTCTAAAAAGAGTGCTGTAGGAGCTCTCTTTGAAGTCACAACCCTCTGAAATGATTTGGATCTGCTTGTAGTTACTCAGTGGTGACTCATATTCTTTCACATTGTATAGCACCATATGTGTGTACCTCAAGCCAAGGCTCTCAGTAGGCGGGTGCCAGTCATTGCCTTGCCTCTTTTGCCATCAGGGCTGTGTTTCTACTAGGGCTGGCACCAGAGATGGGCATTTTTGGGCATCTGCTGAGGCCTATGACTACTGGGGTGCCCACTTCCAGCTCTTGGAGCTTGGTGGCTCTGCAGCTCACTTCCTTCATGCTGTTGCCTCTTGTCCACCTGCCTTCTCCAAGCAAGGAAGCAGTGAGAGCAGAAAGCAGAATCTCTATACATCATGTGTATGCGCTCTCTCTCCCCCACCTGCTCCCATTAGGACATGATGTCTTTTGCATCCAGAGGGAAGTGAATGGGCAGCAGCAACAGCATGAGGGCAGGGGGGTCAACCTACTGAGACATCTTGCCCAAGGACCCTCTTCAAAAAAACCTGGTTTATCTATCTATTTAGTTTTCTCCCAAAGGCTATTGAGTGGACCATTTATCATGATATGACCCTGGTCTGAACCAGCCAATTTACCACTCTAAGGAGCTCTGCTGAGAATGCAATAGAGGCCTTGCCGCCATCACTACCAGAGCTTGAAAAAGTAACTTTTCCAAGCTCTGATCACTACCGTATGGTGGATGTGGATGTGTGCTGGTGCCTTTATTTGGTTAGTTTCATGCTGTGATGTGCACCACCTGTGCATTAGGTATCATCCAGCCCACATCATCACCCAGAGATCTTTGCAAAAACAAGGAGCCTCCCAGGCTCCAGCCCTGTGGCTGGAGACGGCAATCATATTGATCATATCGCTTAGGAGTGACAGTATTGATGGCCCTCTCCATTTTGGGGAACTGTTTAGAGGATTTTACATTGAAGCAGTATATAAATTTTGATAAATAAATGAATAAAATAAATTTCACCATTCCACAGTGAAACTAGGGCCTCCACAAGAGCATCAGCCATGCTATCTGGAAAATCTCCCAGAGCATTCAGAAATCCATCAGATTGTACTGGTCTCTGGGGGTGGACCGACCTAACTGACTCCCCCATCCCTGCTGAGTCAATCACAGCCACACCAGGGAGTGATCCACCCATAACAATGGGGTAAATCACCCCACTCCCACCAGATCTTTCACAATCCCCTCTGCAGCAAATACCAGATCTTGGGTATGACCTGCAGTATGTCAGATGTACAATGCATTGAGACAGCCCCATGGTTGTCACGGCAGCTATGATATCCTAAGTTGACCCACACAAGGTGGAATTGACATGGATAGTGAAGTGCCCTGGGGTTCTTCAACACCACACGAGAAACTATGTGGTTGGGTAGCTGGAGGTACACGAAGAAGATCCCTGCCCTGTCTCTGCAGCCCAACACCAAGTAGCAAACCCTTGCATCAAGGTCCCAGGTGGATCGGTTTTCTGGTGAGAATGATGGAACTTTATGGATGACACCCCTCCAACGTCAATTGGCTCTGCACCAAATACTCAGGTGGGCAAACCTAGGTAAGGGCAGGGGTCTCTGGTTTGCCTACCCAGCTCTTGGTAATATGCACTAGGTCAGTGGCTGAGCTAGTGTGCATGACCAAAACCTAGATGGGTGAGCTGCGGGGCCCTGTCCTTGCCCTGTTGGGGATCCATGATCAAATGAGAGTTGTTTTTATTGCAGACTGAGCTAGCATTAAGTAACAGTACCACTAGATAGAAAGGCAAATTGTTGTGAACCACCCAGAGAGCTTCGGCTATGGGGTAGTATACAAATTATTTATTTATTTATTATTCGATTTATATCCTGCCCTTCCTCCCAGCAGGAGCCCAGGGCGCCAAACAGAAACGCTAAAAACACTCTAAAACATCATAAAAAGACCTTAAAATACATTAAAACAAAATGCAATAAACAAATAAATAAGCCAGGTCAGCACGGCTACCCAGACCCTAAATAGAGGGTTGGCTGATCAGGGGTAGCAGAATCAAGAGTCAGCCCCCGTACTTCTCCCTCCCCAAGACCCTGGCAATAGGACAAGTCTCCTGAACTTCCTCCATTTGTCTCTTCTGACCCAGGCACGTGATGCTTTTGTTATTGGTGGTTTCCTCCACCGGTAAGGCAGCTCCTCAATCCCACCACAGGAGAATGCAAGTTCTTCCCATCCCTCTCAGTGTGAGAGAAAATGGTAGTTATCCCAATAAGCAGGAGCACACTGTGCTCAGACTGCAAGGAGTGCAACTACCTGTGTAAGGTGTAAATTATTGCCATCCTGGGCTCCTTCTGGGAGGAAAGGTGGGAAATAAATGTAATACATACATAAAGGGATTCAGCCACCTGTACACAGCACCAGCCTTCACTCCAAACCACCTCCCCATCTCTCACCTGGGGAACCTTTCCACCTCTCACTCAGAACCCAAATGCAATTCCTGTCTCCCACGCTAGTCCACCTCTGTTCTCTCTCATTAAGGCTGTCTGCCACATGCACATGCCAGCGGTTCATGCCCATGCCACCATTTGCACTCCCCAAAGGGGTGACCCATGCCTTGCTTCCCTAACTCAGGTAGCTGACAATTGCTGGGAACTGAGGCCAGGTGTTTCCACTCAGTCACGCCATACTCACCTTCACTCCTCCAATCCAGCTGTTTCTCTTTAGGCTGCAACAGTTGCTTATCGGGAGCAAAGGGGATAGTTTTTGTTTGCTGCTGCCTCTCCTCTGCTCCTAACAGGTCTGGTGTCTCCTCCTGCTGCTGCATTTTCTGTTGGACATGTTGGGATGAATCACCACAGCTTGTATTGAGAGGCTGGTGGGTTTGCATGGGGATGGGTAGATAGCGAAGGGAACCTCCATGCTTCCTAGACTGTTCTTCTGACCTAACCTGTGCTGAACTTCCTTCTGGTGCTAAACTGATACTTTTAGGGCTGCTGACCTCATTTCCTGCTCCTACCCTCTTCGTTGTGCCAGCTTGGGAAAGGAGAAGTTTTTCCTTTTGTTTCTCTCTCTTACAGAGATGAAAGAGCAAGTATGACTCTTTGCATCTCCAACTTTAGTTAGCTAGAACAAGGATTTTTCCTATCCAGTATGCATTTCCTTTAATAAATGCCAGCTTTATTGTTTTCTTAAAACCAGACTCAGTGTGATTATATCCAGAGTAAAGTGTGCTCCTTCAACAGGGATCCTGTTACACAGTTCAGCTTCTGCCAGTATGCTCCAGTGCTAATAGTTTCCACTATGTTTTGCAGTCTGAGATCTGTTCTTCGAACACACCACTCAGACTACAGTACCAGCCCTGCCACATGGCTCAAGTCAGCTGACCTCAAGGACCAATCCATGTCTACCAGTCCCTTTAAAGTCCCAGAATCAGAGCTTGTTCCTTAGTCTCCGCAATCTGCCTCACTGGAGACGATTCATCTATCTTAACCATATTATCCCTTCCCCTACAACTGCTACCTTTGGAACTCAACTTCCTGACCGCTGGATTATTCCATTCATTCCCACCCATTGAGGCCTGGGAAATCTATAGCTCCTCCCCCTGATGAGGGCCCAGCTAGCATGGTTGATAGGGTTGTTGGGAGTTGGCATCCAGCAGAATCTGGAGGGCCTCAGGCTCCTTATCCCTGCTCTACTTGCTGCTTCTCAATTTTATCTGAAGTCTCTGTTTATGGAGCTTGATACTTGACTATCTTGGATCATGTTCTTCACCCATGGCCCCTTAGGGATGGCAGCTGCCCAGACCCTGAAACCTAATTTCCTGGGTCCTGCACTCCGCAGAACCCCAACTCACACATTACATGGCAGGTTCGGGGGCTATTTTATTCATGTTACAGCGCTTTTGCATCCAGTCCTCCTCTGAGGGAACTCAGGCCAGCCTTCATTTCATAGACCCACGAGGGAACATGAAGCTCACAGGTAGCAACTTGTCCATGGCCACCTAGTGAGCAGCATGGTGGAGTAGGGATTTGAGTCCAAGACTCCACAATCCAAAGCCAACATTTTATCTACTCCATCATACCAGTTCTTCGGGATCCAACTCATGTTACATACAGGGCCTTGGAGCTGCTGCATCATCCAGGGCTGTGTAGGAAGAGTTTACTGCTGTAGCCACAAAGCTTATTTTAGAAAGGGACTTCAGTTCTAACAAGCTCTGGCTTGATGGATGCCCTGATACCCACGTGTGTGGAAAGAGCTTGCCTTCTTTGTGCATTTGTTATCATGTTTGTCCATTTCTTTGCACTGAAACTGAATAGCTGGTTAATGAGCAGGACCTGAGCACCCGAGCACTCTCCCCTTCTGCAGTTTCCAGAAGCATACTGCCTCCGACCATGGAGGCTGACCATAGCCATCACGGTTAGCAGCCACTGATAGCCGTATCATCCATGAATTTGTCTAACCCTCTTTTTAAAGCCATCCAAGTTGGTGGTCATCACTGCCTCTTGTGGGAGTGAGTCTTGTAGTTTAACTATGTGCTGTGTGAGGAAATACTTCCTTTTGTCTGTCCTGAATCTTCCAGCATTCAGCTTTGTTGGATGTTGATGGGTTCTAGTGTTATGAGAGAGAGAGAAAGAAAAACTTTTCTCTATCCACTTTCGCCATGCCATGCATAATTTTATACACTTCTATCATGTGACTTCTTACTTGCCTTTTCTCTGAACAAAAAAGCCCCCAATTGTTGCAACCTTTCCTCACAGGAGAATCACTGAATCTCCTTAATCATTCTGGTTACCTGTTTTGAGGTGAAGACACCAGAACCATACACAGTATTCCAAATGTAGTTGCACCAAAGATTTGTATGGTATGATGATATCAGCAGTTCTATTTTCAATACCTTTCCTAATGATCCCTAGCATGGAATTTGCCTTTTTCATAGCTGCCACACACTGGGTAGACATCTTCATTGAGCTATGCACTATGATCCCAAAGTCTTGTTCTGTTCAGTCACTGCCAGTTCAGGCCCCATGAGTGTAATTGGACTTAAAAGTTATTAACTTTGGTTGAATAATGTCTTGATTCTTCCACTTCTACCAACCAGCCTATTGGGCCTTATTTTGTGTGTGTGTGCATGTGTGTGCGTGTGTATTTGGGAGTGGGATATTTGTTTTGCACTAGTGGGCCATATGGAACCCATACTCATGCATTCATCTATCATGCTATGATGTACCAAGTTTTATTTTTTTAAAAAAGCTTTACCAAGTGCTTTGTGAATTCAATCACATTTCCAACTTGTGTTGAACTCATTCACAAAGCTGAATCTTTGTGATCATCATCGCAAAGCAACTTCAAAAGGTCATCTTGTGGTAGAGGAAAACAAGCAAATCCACCCTGTCCTCCTTCACAGCATTTCGAGGAGTGATGTTGGTTAAACAGTGATCCACCACAGTTTCCTATTGCTTCCATAAGGTCTTGATCAACACAATCCATCTTTTGTGGGCAGAGGCAGAGAGGAACAGTAGCCATCAATAATGCAGCAGATTTCATGCATGGGTTTTAACAAGATCTGATTTGCTACTCCAAGCAGACATCAATATTCTCCCTCTCTTTAGCTGATACTGCTGAAGGAAGTTTATTCTGGAAAATTAATGACCATCCTTCCACCACTGCCTTTTCATGGTGCTTATTTAACTTCTCTAACCAGATGATCTCATTGAGCAAGAATACACTAATAATAGCTTATTGGTGATGTCTAGTCTATTTGGCATTGTTGTGTATATGTTTTAAACTGATTCTATCAGAAAATATTATCAGATGCCTTTGGGGAGTCAGACCAATGGTCTAGCTGGCTCGGTACTGCCTATTCTGAATGACAGTAGCTCTCTTGGGTCTCAAGCAGAAGTCTTTCTTGGGCTTTCTATCTGAGTTTGTTTCAATGAGGCATATTTGATGTAGAATCTGTTGCACATGTAGATTTATTTTTTATTTATTTTTAGATAAACAGAGAACAAACATGCAGTCTCCTGTCCACAGTCTTGCAGGAAGGGCTGTGTTATGTACTTTCTCGCTGCAAATTTGTCCTGGACATGCTAAGTCATGTGTTGGAATACAACTCCCATCATGCCTGAGCATTGGCCATGCTGTCTGGAGCTGATGGGATTTGTAGTCCAAAACAACCAGATCACAATTAAGGTGTACAACTGTATATTTTTCATAATATTTTGAATGAAATATTATGGTCTGAAGGCACATGTGGCCAGCTCCCTACTGAAGCTAAGCAGGGTCAGGTCTGGTCAATGCCTGGATGGGAGACTGCCTGGGAACCATATGTAAGCCACCTTGGGTTTCAATCATGAAAAGAAAGGCAGGGTAGAAATGTAATAAATAATAAATAAATAAATAAATAATGAACTGAATTATACCCATATTTACAGGTGAAATATGACGTCTGAATAGTTTAAGCAATTGTACTCATTTTGGGATACAACATAGGCAACACTGCATCAAGGTCAAAAATTGTTATGAAAATTACACCAAGTACTAAAATTTTTTATTGGCCCTTGCCGCTTGGAAAAGAGCCTAAAGGGAACATTACTGTAACTTGGTTAAAACTCCATATTTAATGGCTAATTTGTAAATATCTGTATATACTGATCAGTGTGATGCTGTTTTAAATGTGTCTGTTGTCTGATTAAAAAAAACAACAGCTCACATGCAGAATTTATCCTTTTTTTATCTCAATGAAAGAATATTCAAAATTTGTAAAAATAAGAACATAAGAAGAGCCTACTGGATCAGGCCAGTGACCCATTTAGTCCAGCATCCTGTTCTCACAGTGATCACCCAGATGCCTATGGGAAGTCCACAAGCAGGACCGGAGTGCAAGAGCACTCTCCCCTGCTGCAGTTTCCTGCTTCAGGTTTTCAGATGCATACTGCCTCTAGCTGTGATGGTAGAGCACAGCCATCATGGCTAGTAGTAGCTGGTAGCCTCTTGTGGAAGTGATTGCCATAGTTTAACTATGCACTGTGTGAAGAAGTATTTTCTTTTGTCTGTCCTGAATCTTCCAACATTCAGTTTCATTGAATGTCTGTGAGTTCTAGTGTTATGGGAGAGGGAGAAAAACTTTTCTCTATCCACTTTCTCCATGCCAGGTGTACTTTTATACACTTCTATCATGTTGCCTCTAACTCACCTTTTCTCTACTAAAATGATGTGCTTTCCCCCATTATTTCTTCATTTAAAAACTCTCGGTTGAAGTCAACTAAGCCCTGCACAGAGCAGACCCACTGAAATTAATGAACCTAAGTTAATCATGTCTAGATGAGTGTAGTAGGACAAGCACTGAATACCACCCTCATACTAGCAAAGAAAACCTTTCCCAATTTTTCTCCTCTTGGGATGAGTGGATGTCAAGGGAGTTTCCTTCACTAGCGCCGCCAGTCCTCAAGGAACAGTGTGGGAATGCTCATGAGATCTGCCATGGCACATGGTTCATCCCCTTCAAACATTCACAGGAACATAGGAAGCTGCTTTATAACGAGTCATACCATTGGTCCACCTAGCTCAGTATTGTCTAAAGTGGGGTAGGGAAGCTGTGGCCGATGGACCCATCTCAGTCCTCCACAGGGTCCATGTTGGCCCATGAGATCATTTCCCCTGAGCCACACTCACTTCTCCATCAGCTGATGTCACTTGTGACATCAGCTGATGGCTGGGAGGGTGGGGTTAAACCCTGCTTTGCCTGTGAGCACCTGTTCCCAGCAGGGAACAGGAGTCTGCAGCCAAGGCAGTGGACTTAACCCCCCCACTTGCCAGCTGATGAGTGAGGGTTTCATCCTGTCAGTTCAGCAGGATTCCATACAAACCCATTCCTGAAGGTCCTCCCTTTCTGTTTTAGCAGGGCTTTCAATGCAAACCCCTTCCTGATTCAGGAAGAATCCCCTGCATTGGAATCCCCTGCTATAACAAAGGAAAAACCCTTTGTTTTATCAGCATCTTGCAAGGTACTTTGAAGTCCTGATGTCATTGTGATGTCAGTATCGACAGGTGGGCATCCTCACCCACCAGTCAGATTTGTCCTGTGAAGCCAATCCTGATGATCCATGGAGTCAAAAATGTTCCTCTCGCTTGGTCTACTACACTGACTGGCTCAGCCATGTCAGCCAGTTAATGTAAGGATTAGCTCCCAGTGGCAACCTTGGAAATATAGTTTATCTATTAGCATAATGACCAGAATTTCTTATCAGTTTAGGGGCAAATTTTGGTAGCAGTATAAGAGGCTTTACTAGGGGAAAAGATTCAGTAGTGTCAGGCCTCCTTTTGGAGCAATCATATGAGGGCGGAAGACTCTGCGATGGAGAAATGGTCAAATGCAAAGCTGATGCTCATGGCAGTAGGGAGGAAGGTAACTTTTTGCCTTTTTTATTGCAGTTGCTTGCTGCTCTGTCCTCCCTCCACCTTTTGGGGGGGACTTTCCCTCTCACTGGTGCTAATGGGAGAAGAAATGTTGGAAGATTCAGGACAGACAAAAGGAAGTACTTCTTTACTCAGCGCATAGTTAAACTATGAAATTTGCTCCCACAAGATGCAGTAATGGCCACCAGCTTGGACGGCTTTAAAAGAAGATTAGACAAATTCATGGAGGACAGGGCTATCAATGGCTACTAGCTATGATGGCTGTGCTCTGCCACCCTAGTCAGAGGCAGCATGCTTCTGAAAACCAGTTGCCGGAAGCCTCAGGAGGGGAGAGTGCTCTTGCACTCGGGTCCTGCTTGCGGGCTTCCCCCAGGCACCTGGTTGGCCACTGTGAGAACAGGATGCTGGACTAGATGGGCCACTGGCCTGATCCAGCAGGCTCTTCTTATGTTCTTAAATCAATATATCAATCCCAGAGCAGGTACAATTGTTTTCCCATTCTGAGGATGTTCCAGTGAAGGAGGGGACTTATGATCTAGCACAGCCTTCCCCAACCTTTGGGTCCCCAGATGTTGCTGGACTACAGTTCCCATAATTCTTGACCATTGGCCATGCTGCCTGGGGCTGATGGGAGTAGTAGTCCAGCAACATCTGAGAACCCAAAGGTTAGGAAGGCTGATCTAACAGTTCCAATGTCTGCCTTGATCCAACCCAATGCTCTCAATGGAACACCTCCTATTTGCCCTTTCTCCTATGGGAGTACTAATGATCTTTCTACCTCTGCTATGGGGAGGACCTCCCTTTCCAAGGCTGATCCTCCATCTTGACCATGTCCTATGGCTACCATATCCTGTGGCCTCTGGGATGCATTTCTAGGGACATGGGATTGTGCTTTACATTGTTAAAAAAGTGAAGTTTTAAGAGCATTTATCTTTATGCTTTTCTATTAGTTTTAAGTCACATAATGACTATAGCAATATTAATTAACAAAGGATAGTTTTGAAACCAATGGTTGACTTTGGCACACACACACACACACACATACACAGAATGGGTGTGCAGCAGATTCACATGATGCCCACATCATGAGCAGAAGGGTGGTGCATCATAGGGATTCTGGGCTTGCCTAAGGTTAAGCAGGATCTATACAAGGTGGCTTGAACTGAAGCAGAGAACTCATGAAGCATTTCATGACCCCTTGGTTATTCAGACATAAAAAATGCTACAGACAAGTTTCTGCTGAAAGTGAAACTAATGTCTTGTAGCTTACCATAATAAGAAAACTAATATCTGTTAGCTTCCTACAAGAAGGAAAACTCCATGGTGGGGTGGGGTGGAGGGAAGGAATAGCAAACATTGGGGGAGGGGGAGATTGGGGGGAGTTTCATTTTGGTTGATTGGTCAAACTGATAATCATAAGGAATTACTTTACCAGGACTCTTCAGTACTAATGATTTGCAGGATGGAATTTGAATTAAACTTCAGTACCACCTAGGGCACCTATAATTTTTTTGTGCCCAATACCCATGAACAAAAATTTACACAGAGAAAAACTGAATCCCTTTTATGAATCTCTCCCTCCCCACTCAAATCAACTTTGAAGACTTCTAGCCCCCAAAACATAGACCTATTTGGCAGATATCTTAGCTAGGGATACCTCTCTCACATCTGCTATTTTCCTACCAAGTGCTCACAAAACACTAGGTGAGATAAAGTGATTCCTTTTTTTATCCCCCCAAACTGTAAAGGCTTTCCTAGTAAGAAGACCACTGTAGATATCCTTCTAGAATATAACAGAACACATCCCTCAGGAAGGACAAATATACTTGCAAATTTCATCCATTTTTGCAAAAAATTAAAAATCACAATCACAACACATTTTACACACAATCACAACACATTTTTAAGTGCAATCCCCCCAACCGCCCCCCAAACTGGACATATTTGCCTATAATCCATTCTGGAGGGCTACTATGACTACAGATTTCACTATTTCTGTCAAAAGGGGAAAATGTTAGAGCTGTTTTTAATTGTCCAGTAGTGAATGATGAGGTGAAAGACTTGCCCTTGGACCTTTAGCTAAATTGGTCACCCCCCCCCAAGCACTTTGGACCAAGGCAGATTATTTTTTAGAAGTGCCAAATCAAGGTCCAAACCAAATCTTCTGGTTGGTGCACACCCCTAATAAGTACAGAGGCTCACATATTGAAGATAATATATATTCCAGGAGAAGAATTAAAACCTTCCTGTTTTAATAGTTTTTAATTGTGTGGTTTTATGATTTTACTGAATTTAGAATGTTTGGGATTGTCTTCTCCTTCTGCCTTGACATTTTTTCTAGAAGGCACTCATTACTTTATATTTTGCTGTTCTTATTGTTTTTCGGTAACTTGCCACTTTTTGTACGCTGCTTTGGACATTTTAAATAGAAAAGCAGTTTGTAAATGTTGTAACTAAAGTAACAAACAAATAATGTAGTTATTAATTACTCCCATTCCAAGCATCATTTTCACCCCATACCTGTGCTGAAACTAAGTAGAAGATCCCAGTTAATCTGTGCAGACTTTTCTAAGCAAATTTCCTAGCAGGTTTTAACCATCACAGAACTTTCCTTCCTTTGAAAGTTTGAGCCAATTCAGTCATCATCATCATCATCATCATCAAATAGTTTATTGCATTACAGCCTTAGGTCATGCCCATCCTTATAAAGCTTCTGTGCATTTTCCCTGACAGATTTATAGACCCTTTGATTTATGTTCCCAGACCCCAGCATGTTCCATTATTAGCCTCTATGAAACAACAAATAAAAGGGGACTTTGAAAGAAGGAACCTTTCTCCTGTTCCTTCAGAATTTATGGCTGCACTAAATCAGAAGCTTTCTTGTTAAAAGTGAAGGGGTGAATTCTTTACATCAGCCTTACATGCTTCCCCAACAATCATTCTACAAACGCAGTTAAAAAAAGCAACATCCATGGGTTTTGTACCATGGCACCCAACCTCCACGCACCTTTAATATGATTGCTGTGCCCTCAGATTACATTGTGCTGTAGTTATTTCTTGGGTTTGAAATTGAGCCTAACATTGACAGTGCAGAACTGATCAGGGGGGCCGTAAATCAGACACTTTTAGCTGGCCCTTCTGTATGATGATTAATCACTCTGCAGAAGCAAAAGCAAAAGTCTCCACATGACAATCTTTTATTTTGAGCTATTTAATGTTCTTCCCATTTTTAAAAACACTAGTTGCCACTATAGATCCACAAATGAGAATCCCTTTGAAAATTTAATATTGAAAGCATCACAATTTTGGTGCAGAAATGGTGTTGTTCTCCACTCATAAATGAATATTTTTTCATCCACAGGACAGACTGACTTGATGCATGATGTTTGAAGTAGGGAGTACAATTTGTTCACATGACTGAAAACTGAATCTAGCCAAACATTTAGTTCAATGTGTATTACATCATGTGTGTCCAGATTGGTTTTTGGCCTATGATGAGTGACATTATGTGAATCTAGAGTAATGGTGGAAATTTCAAATAAATCACTCTGAAGATGAAGAATTAAAAATTTATATGAAAATAGTAGAGGCAGTGAAGAACTGGGACTTCAAGGTGACTTCTCTAGATAAAAAATAGTTGGCCATTTCAAAGATGGCCTCAGAATATGGAGTATATGAGTAGCTGGGCATGGAAAGTGCATCTCGTGTGCCCTCCCTTCTCCACGGCAAATAAAAGCTTTCATACAGTGATGGGGGCCTGAAGCCCTGCAGATGCTGCTGGAATACAACTTCAATCAGCTGCACCCCACATGGCCAATTGTCAGGGGTGACAGGAGCTGTAGTTCAAAAACATCTGGAGGATCATAATTTCCACATTCCTTCTTTAATATAAACCATAGCTTATGTGTGACCCATCCCTAAATTTCCTGAGGAAAATAAACATTCTGAATTGAAGAAGCTCTAAAGGGGAAACACTGACTATGAATCTGATAGATCACATGCCTCAGTGTGGACAATAGAAGCAGCCATAGAGTCATTCATTCCATTCCACATGCCAAGGTGTACAGAGCCTTTGCTTCAATGAGAGCTTTTTTCCTGTGCAAACTGCAGGTGCAGAGTCCCAATCCGGATTAAGACCATACCTGGGGTATGTGTGTGAGGAAGAAGGGTTAGTGATTCCTTTCTTCCCATGCTTTGGATTCAGATCCCCATGTGTCAAATAACCAAAAACGAATAAAGGCACAAATACATAGCTAAACACATTGTGCTAATGGAAAAACTCACCCCAAAACTTCAGATACTGAAAGGAAAAAAACACAGTTGCATGCCTTCACAACAGACTGGTACACCTTTATTGTTCATCCCAATATGTTGACTAACAACAGAAAAATTATGGAAGCATATACAAGAATTTGCACTGTGTGACTATACACAAGGGCTACTATATCTGAGACTCCCCAATGCTACATCCTCACCTTTGGAAAAATCAACCTGACATGCCAAAATACAGGTTATATCATGCTGTAAGTTTTGGTATGCAAAATTCACACATATTGTTTTGTTACATATTCTGAACATTCAAATAAAGAATATTATAAAAACAAAAAGCAAATACACAGCTTAGCATAACATCTGGTAACATCTACCTTGACCCTAAAACCGACAGAAGGGAAAATACTAATGAAAGGTGGATACAAATATTCCTTCTTTCCCTTCCTTCCTTTCTTGAAAAACTGAATCCAGAATCAGTCAGAACCCATTTCATGGAATTACTGACCCAGTTTGCATTTAACACTGAGCCAGCTGTGGCTTAGCACAAACAACCATGTGCTGGTTCCTGGAATGAAGATTGCGGCCACTGTGCTCCTCCCCCAATCCTGCTACAGCCCCTCTTCCCAGAGTTAAACCGTGGCTTAGCTTAGCATTGTGTTCGAACTCAGGTTCATGGTTTGTCTTACTCCAGATGCGTTGTAATCAAGGTTTGCTCTTGGGTTACAGCTTGTGATTTTTCTGGAGCAAACAAACCATGAGCAAGGGTTCAGACAGAATGCTAAGCTAAACCATGGCTTGGCCCTGGGTAGTATGGCAGCAGCAGGACTGGGAGAGGAGCACAGTCGGGGCACTCTCTTTGCTCTGGAAACCTGCATGTTTGCTTGTTCATGCTAAGTGATGGTTTGGCTTAGCACTGTGTGTTAACTGGGCCCATGAGTGGAGCCAGACTGAGCAATCGGAGTCTAACAGACAATTTGTGGAACAAAGAAGAATTAGGAATTGTGGGGAAATGGGGCTTAGGAGACAGAAATGAGGCAGGAGAAAGACTTATTGAATTCTGTGAAGCTAATAATTTGTTTCTTGCAAACACATTTTTTGAGCAACCGAAAAGACGACTGTACGCGTGGACATCACCAAATGGTCAATATAGGAATCAAATTGATTATATAATTGGTAGCAGAAGATGGAAAAGTTCCATACTTTCTACAAAAACAAGACCAGGAGCAGATTGTGGTACAGATCATGAACTGGTCGTATCGAAAATCAGAGTAAAACTAAAGAAGAACAAAGCAATCATAATGCCAAACTAATATTTAAATAACATCCCAGAAGAATACAAAAATCAAATAAGGAACAGGTTTGAGGTTTTAAACTTAGTTGAAAGAGAACCAGAAGAACTGTGGAGTGAAGTCAGAGACATGATCAGGGAAGAATGCAAAAAGACAATACCTCTAGTTAAAAAGAGAGAAAGACCCCAATGGATGACTGATGAAACTCTTAAAATGGTTAAAGAGGGAAGGAAAGCAAAAGGAGATAGAAACATGGTTAGAACCCTAAATGTAACAATACAGTGACTAGTACGTAGGGACAAAGAGAACTATTAATAATAATAATAATAATAATAATAATAATAATAATAATAATATTTTATTTTTGAGTCGCCTATCTGTCCGAGTTAACGGACACTCTAGGCGACGTACAACAATGTAAAATACAGTATACATATCAAAACAAACATAATCAGTCAAGCTTCAGTAAAAACCATAAACTAATCCACCCCAATCTTATAGGTCTGCCTGAATAGCCAGGTCTTTAAGGCATGGCAGAAACCTATCAGGGAGGGGGCATGTCGCAGGTCAAAAGGAAGGGAATTCCAGAGGGTGGGGGCCACAATCGAGAATGCCCTCTCTCTGGTCCGCACCAGCCTAGCTGTTTTAACCAGTGGGACCGAGAGAAGGTCTTGTGAGGCTGATCTCGTCAGGCGGCATAATTGGTGATTCTGGAGGCGGTCCTTCAGATAAACTGGTCCGAAACCATATAGGGTTTTAAAGGTCAACACCAACACCTTGAATTGGGCCCGGTAGACAACTGGTAGCCAGTGAAGATCTATTAACACTGGGGTGATATGATCACGGCGACGGCTGTGCATAATCAAGCGCGCCGCCGCATTCTGTACCAGCTGTAGCTTCCGGACCGTTTTCAAGGGTAACCCCACGTAGAGCGCATTACAGTAGTCTAAGCGAGAGGAGACCAGGGCATGTATCACTTGTGGGAGCAGATGAAGAGGAAGGTAGGGTCGCAGCCTCTGTATCAGATGTAATTGATACCAAGCTGCCCGGCTCACTGCCAAGACCTGAGCCTCCATGGACAGCTGGGAGTCAAGGATGACCCCAAGGCTGCGGACCTGGTCCTTCAGGGGTAATCTCACTCCATTTAGCACCAGGTCTGTTATTCCCAACCTACTTTTGTCTCCCATGAGCAACACCTCGGTCTTGTCGGGGTTTAGCTTCAGCCTGTTCTCACCCATCCATCCACTTACGGACTCCAGGCACTTGGACATGGTATCCACAGCCAACTCTGGTGAGGACTTAAATGAGAGGTAGAGCTGAGTGTCATCCGCATATTGGTGACACTGCAACCCAAAACTCCTGATGATGGCCCCCAGCGGTTTCACATAGATGTTGAATAGCATGGGAGAGAGGATAGAACCCTGTGGCACTCCACAATTAAGAGGCCAAGGGTCTGAAACCTCATCCCACAATGCCACCCGTTGGTGCCTATCTGAGAGATAGGAATGGAACCACTGTAAAACAGTGCCTCCTATTCCTAATCCCTCTAGGCTATTTAAAACGATACCATGGTCGACGGTATCGAAAGCCGCTGAGAGATCCAGGAGGACGAGGAAGGTATATTCTCCCCTATCCAATGCCCTCCTCATATCATCCACCAGAGCGACCAAGGCTGTTTCAGTTCCATGACCAGTCCTGAAGCCCGATTGGAATGGATCTAAGTAATCCGCTTCATCCAAGTGTGTCTGTAGTTGTTTGGCCACCACTCGCTCAATCACCTTGCCCAAAAATGGTAAATTGGAGACTGGACGAAAGTTGTTCAACTCTTGGGGATCCAAGGAGAGTTTTTTTAAGATGGGCGTTATCACTGCCTCCTTGAGGGCTGATGGCATTGCACCCTCTTTCAAGGATGCATTTACCACTGCCTTGATCCCTCCGCTCAGTCTCTCTTTGCAGCTCATGATGAGCCACGACGGGCAAGGATCAAACAGACAGGTGGTTGGCTTCACAGTACTGAGCACCTTGTCCACTTCCTCAGCGGGAAGAGGCTGAAACCGATCCCACCAGACCGGAATGCAACTGGCCGACTCTGGCCCACTGCCTGTATCCACGGCGAACGGAATCATGCTCTTCAGGCGATCGATTTTATCGGCAAAGTGTTTAGCAAAAATATCACAGGAGATTTTAGAATGCTCCATGGGTTCCTGAGCAACTGGACCGACCAGGCTTCGGACCACTTGGAACAACCTCCTGGGACAACACTTTGCCGACGCAATAGAGGCAGCAAAGAATTCCCTCTTTGCTGCCTTTGTTGCCACCTGGTAGGCAGCTATTGCTGCTCTAACCAGTGTTCGGTCATCTTTGGTGCGAGATTTCCGCCACCGGCGCTCAAGTCGTCTCACCTCCTGTCTCAGACCCCGCAACCGTGGTGTATACCAGGGTGCTGTCTGAGCTCTATTCAGGGGGAGAGGACGTTTCGGAGCCACCCGGTCTACTGCCCTAGTGGTCTCCCCATTCCATTCCATCACCAGGGTTTCGACCGGGCGTCCTTCAGTCAGCTCCAAATCACCCAGCGTGTTCAGGAATCCCTTAGGCTCCATCAGGCGTCTGGGGCGGACCATCCTAATGGGTCCTTGTCCCCTGTGGAGGGTGTGTGGCATCGAGAGGTCTATATTCACCAGATAGTGATCTGACCATGACACGGGGGAGAAGAAACATCCCCCATTTTCAGAACACTTCCCTCCCCTCCCGAGACAAACACAAGGTCAATAGCATGACCGGCTACATGGGTGGGCCCTGTCTTACTAAGGTGCAGATCCCAAGAAGTCATGGTTTCAATGAAATCCCGAGGAGCTCCCGTGAGGGTAGTCTCGGCATGCACATTGAAGTCCCCCACAACCAATAGGTTGGGGGAAAGCAACCGCATGCCCGAGACCACCCCAAGCACCTCAGCCAGGGAGTCTGATGTGCAGCGGGGTGGGCAGTACACAAGCAGAATCCCTAAACTGCCCTTTGGACCCAACCTCCAGTACATGCAATCAACAAACTTGGTCTCGTGGAGAGGGGGTCTGGTGAAGTTCAAAGATCCCTGATAGATGACTGCCACTCCCCCTCCCCGCCTACCAATCCTCGGCTGCTGTGCGTATTGGAAACCGGCTGGACACATGGCCTCAAGTATAGGAGCCGAGGCCTCATCCAGACAGGTTTCCGTAATACACACCAGGTCTGCGTTCTCATCCAAGATCATATCATGGATGATCGATGTTTTCTGCATCACAGACCTGCCATTGCACAACAGCAGTCGAAGATTGGAAGGAGTCCTGCATCCCCCAGTTATCTTCTGGTTGTGGACAAGCCTGGAACAGGGGATGGATATTATGCATATATCCCTCGTTCCCCTAAACTGGCATGGCCTGCCACCCGCGCCTCTCCAGGATCTGCCACCTAGCCTTTTTATATCATGGCTCCCCACCCTCCCCACAGTATCCCCCTCTGATCTACACATGCCCCCCTCCCTGTTCGCCAATCAGGCAGGCCTCGCCCCTAGTAAATATAGTAAATTGCCAATGTCTCTCTAGCCCACGAAGTGGGGCTGTCTCATCTGCAGCCGGTGGGCCCCTTGTCTCCCACTGTTCCTGGGCCTCCACGACAGTGACCACTTCCAGTCCTTGCTACTCTCCCCGTGCACTTTGTCGCAGCCAAGTGTCTCGTTGTCTTCCTCCACTCCTCCCCTCTCGAGGCCTACTCCTCTAGCGCGGCAGATAAAATACACGCCGCGCCATGCCTCCGATGGCACGGGCCGATGGAGGGTGTGCCAGGCCGTGCCGCCGATGTCACAGACCAGTAGAGGGCACGTCGCGCCGCGTCGCCAATACCGTGGGCCGATGAAGGGCGCCTTGCACCACGTCGCCAACACCGCAGGCCAATGGAGGGCGTGCCACGCCAAAGCCACCGGCGCCGCGGGCCAATGGAAGATGCATCACACCACATCGCCGATACCACGGGCCGATGGAAGACCGATGGGAGGCGCGCCGCACCGCGCCACTGATGCCACAGCCTCACTCTCCCTCACCACTGACCAGGAAGCCGGAAGAAGAACCGGGCCCGCCACCTCACCCCCGCCGCCAGCCACTCTCCTGGCCCAAACAAAAAGCTGCCCAGGCCGCCAAGACAGCGCCGCTCCCCCAGCAGGCAACCAAGCGGCGGGAAGCACAGGCTGCAGCGGCGGCAGAAAAATGCCGGCAGGCCCCCTCCAGGAAAGCACCGGAGGAGAAACCCCCACAGGGCCAACGACCGCCCGTCCCACCACGTCCCCCCCGTCTCCCCCGCCAGCGACGGCTGCAACTGGGGGTGAGTAGGCCACGCTCGATCCTCGGCTTCGATTTTCAGCGGTGTTCTTATTGCCAGTGCCTCGCCATCGCTATCACCATCATGAGAATTTACAGGGAGGCAAGAGAGGGTGGGTGACCAATTAGATTCAAATAGGGGCACTCGCATACCTAAGTCCCATATGAGCCCCAAGAAATGTTAAAGATGGGAAAAGGATATTAAAAATAAGATGTTAAAATAAGACAAGCGGCGGAGCTCTAGCCACAACAACCTCCTATGCCACCATCTTAGTAGTAGGGTTATTACAACAGTTATTGTATAGAAATAGAAGAGGACAACAAAAAGGGAAGAACAAGAGCCCTATTCCGAAAGGTTAGAGAAATTAAAGGGAAATTTAAACCAAGAGTAGGGATGTTGAATAATCAACAGGGAAACACACTGACTGACCGAGATGAAATAAAAGGAAGATGGAAGCAATACACTGAAGAACTCTATAAAAGAGATGCCACGATGACAGGTTCATTCATGGAGGAACCGTATGATGAAGAACCAGAAATTTTAGAATGTGAGGTGAAAGCTGCTCTTAAAATACTTGGAAGAAACAAATCACCAGTAACAGATGGCATACCAATAGAGTTGCTACAAGCTACTGTGACTGAATCTGTCCAAATTTTGACAAAAATCTGTCAAGAAATATGGAAAACTAAACAATGGCCCACAGACTGGAAGCGTTCAATATAGATAACAATTCCAAAGAAAGGGGATCCCAGGGAATGCAGTAATTATCAAACTATTGCCTTAATATCCCATGCAAGTAAAGTAATGCTCAAGATTCTGCAACAAAGGCTCTTATGATATATGGAGCAAGAAATGCCAGATGTCCAAGCTGGTTTTAGAAAGGGAAGAGGCACCAGAGATCATATCACAAACATATGTTGGATAATGGAACAGACCAAGGAATTTCAGAAGAAACTCACCCTGTGCTTTATAGATCACAGCAAAACCTTTGACTGTGTAGATCATGAAAAACTCTGGAATGCTTTAAAAGAAATGGGGGTGCCACAGCATCTGATTGTCCTGATGCGCAGCCTATACTCTGGACAAGAGGCTACTGTAAAGACAGAATATGGAGAAACCGACTGGTTCCCCATCGGAAAGGGTGTGATGGATATATTTTATCGCCCTATTTGTTTAATCTATATGTAGAACATATCATACGAAAAGCGGGATTGGGCCAAGATGAAGGAGGAGTGAAAATTGGAGGGAGAAATATCAATAATTCAAGATATGCAGACAATACCATACTACTAGCAGAAACCAGTAACGATTTGAAATGAATGCTGATGAAAGTTAAAGAGGAAAGCACAAAGGCAGGACTACAGCTGATCATCAAAAAGACTAAAGTAATGACAACAGAAGATTTGTATAACTTTACAGTTGACAATGAGGACATTGAATTTGTCAAGGATTATCAGTACCTTGGCACAGTCATTAACCAAAATGGAGACAATAGTCAAGAAATCAGAAGGTGGCTAGGACTGGGGAGGGCCTCAAATGCAAAGATGTATCACTGAACACTAAAGTCAGGATAATTCAGGTATTCCCGATCTATGTATGGATGTGAAAGTTGGACAGTGAAAAATGCGGACAAGAGAAAAATCCACTCATTTGAAATGTGGTGTTGGAGGAGAGCTTTGTGCATACCATGGACCACGAAAAAGAGAAATAATTGGGTGTTAGAACAAGTTAAACCAGAACTGTCACTAGAAGGAGGTTATCATACTTTGGAGACATAATGAGAAGACATGATTCACTAGAAAAGACAATAATGCTGGGAAAAACAGAAGGGAGTAGAAAAAGATGAAGACCAAACAAGAAATGGACTAATTCCATAAAGGAAGCCACAGACCTGAACTTACAAGATCTGAACAGGGTGGTTCACGACAGATGCTATTGGAGGTTGCTGATTCATAGGGTTGCCATAAGTTGTAATCGACTTGAAGGCACATAACAACAAAACCACTGAGCAATGTCTTTGCTCCCAAGTGACTATGACAGAGCAATCATAGTAAGGAGAAACTGACCTTCTTTTAAAGCATGAAAGCAGTTGGAGATAAATTAACCATTGCATTGAACACAAAAATCGTTATAATAAAAACTACACGTTCTCAAGCGAGTAAACTTCCTCACATAAACTCATTATTCTCCTAGCAATTACACTGGCTCTCCTTGATTCTTCTCCTTCCAGGCATCCAGAACATCAAGGGGCTGGCTGCTCCCTCTGGGTGAAAAGGAAGAGGCAGAAAACTTCCTTAGGGAAAGGAGATGTAACAGCCAAGTTTTTCCTGTCTGCCAGGCTTCCTGCTTTCCCCCCTTGCTGCTAGGTGAAAATGCTTAGGAGCCGGAGTCATTTGGGAAATGTTAAATGGATTTTTTTCTCTTTGACTGAAAAGGAGGCTTAGTGTAATTGCATTTGTAATAATGTGTGATATCTTCTGATGAGAAAATGCTCTTAACTATAGACCTTTCTAAGAAGGAAGAGCAGAATCACCTCTTTTTTTGTGCAGGTAGCCATGAATAAACTGCAATAATGGTGCATTTATTATTATTATTTATAAGATTTATATCCTGCCCTTCCTCCCAGTGGGAGCCCAGGGCAGCAATTACTTATCATTTCTGCAGCACTTTAAATCCCCAATTCTTGTGATACAATAGCGATGTGGAAAAGTGTATCTGTTTGGGCACCATTCTATGTGGGAAACTACGTGTAAATTGGCTTCTCATGTGGTTAGATGAATTTCAGCCACACCATTGTTAATCTTCTTTTTCTGGGGGTATAATAATAATAATATTTCTATCCCATCTTTCCTCCAAGAAGCTCAAGGTGGCTTATAAACATGGTTCTTCCCCTCTGATTTTATCCTCACAACAACCCTGTAAGGTAAGTCAGGCTGAGAGGCAGTGACTGGCCCAATGTTACCCAGAGAGTTTCATGGCTGAGTGGGGATTTGAACTCTGGTCTCACAGATCTCAGTCCAACACTCTAACCACTACATCACACTGGCTTTCACTGGCAATTGAAACTGTAGGAGAAGAGGCTTCACAGGATAAGTACCCAGACACATTTGACTATTTAAATATTACAACTTATCTTGTGTGGAGTCCACTGAAAAGGTCTTCTTCTTTGTGGTGATGCACATGGGGAATGTAACATTTACAAGCTCATTAACTTGTAACTAGACACAAATGCATGCAATGCCTGTGCACCAGACAAAGGCCCCAGTCATGACCCCAGAGTACAGCAGTAATCAATACACAGAGATAGAGACTGCAGAGTCTCCAACTTAGGGGCCAGAACTGACTGAGGGCTCTGAACCTGCAGTTGGAGATCAAGAGACCACTGAGCTTGAGGCTATCAGATAGAAGGTCATCAAACTTTCTAGAGCAGAGTTCAAGAAACTTTGGCCCTCCAGATGTTGCTGAACTACAACTCCCATCAGCCCCAGAAAACATGGCCAATGGCCAAGGATGACGGGGCTTGTAAGCTTTTTTTGTAGAAAGAAATTCCTTTGCAGCATCTTGAGATTTCATGTCTCCACTTTTGGAGAGAGTTGTAGTTCAGCAACATCTGGAGGACCAAAGGTTCCCCACAACTACCACAGAGCCAGAACCAGGTCCAGGATCCTCATAGGTACCTTGCCCTAGACTATGAAATATAGGAGAAGTGCCAAACTTTTGGTCAGATCATTGTCCTTTTAAGCATCTTCACAAGGGGGCAGATTCTGCAAGAGATAACCTGAGGGCAGATGCTTTAAAAAGGCTTGGTTTGTTTTTGACCTTTGTTCTGGAAAATTCCTCACTCAGTATTCTCACTGGTTCTGCAATTCCTCGACTGCCTTACTGGGGAGCGGGCACCAGGCCAGGCCAGACCAGAACAAGACAGGACAGGTCCACTGGGAATATGCTACTTTGAGATGTGGACACTGTGCATTTGGAACAATTTTTAAATGACCAATTCTCTTGAACAGCACATTAGCAACCTGTGGTGAGGTAAGGAACATTCCAATCAGCTGCAGAGGCCCAACACTGAGCAGTGATCAGGGCACTGGCAAGTTGTTGGGTCTAGTGGCATGCACTGCAGAAGAACTAGGAAGGCACAGTCTCTGACACCTTTCACTTTCATCCAGAGTCATCAGAGGAAGCAATAACTCCAGGAGCCACTACCCTGAGCCTCAGTGACTACTCTCTCTCCACTCTCTGCCTGGAGACTTTCACTGGGGTAAGTTCTGGTGGCTTAAGTTCAGCTGGCATAGTCCAGCTGAGCTGCGTTGAGCTTACACCGGTGTATCCAGAGCTGAACTGTGATGAGGGCATTACGCTGGCATAGCCCTGGCTCAGCCAGGATAGTCCAAGATCCACTTATTCCAAACGTGCTCATCCCGGTGGATTCTGGGTTTGCATTGTGCTGTTAGTGAACTTATGGTTGTGGTGAGATTGGAGCTGGTGACCATTTTCAAGCGCATATACATTTATTTCTGAGTAGGAGGAAGGAAATGGGCATATTGTTCCCTCTATTGCCGTCATTTATTTAGCCAAAATGACACCACCCATGCACAAGAGGGAGATATCAGAAGGCTTGGGAGAACCCCAAGGTTTGCAGATGAATACATTGGGGGGGGACCTAAAGGTGGGGGAGAGGAACTCAAAAAATAGTCCAGTGAGGACTTTGTGTGTTCAATGGCCATAGAATGTTGGGGTTTTTGGGGGGGGGGAGAAGGACATATGGCATGGAGTAGAATATAATCCTCAACAGCAGGACCCCAAACAGCAACATTTTGTTGCAGGTCCTCTTTGTGATCCTTAATGAGAAAATGGAACCCAGGTCTTATGATCTAGCTCTTTAGCACACCAGCTCTTGACATGTGATTAAAGAGAGGGTAGCTGCCTGGACAATAATATGTATGTTACAATCATCATGCTTCCTCAGGCAAACAAACTCAGGCACCATATATCTTCCCAGTACTACATTCATGGCATGTACAAATTGAAAAATAGCAAGGTCCTGCTGTTTGCAATACATGGCAATTACCTCAGGCAGGGAAAGAGCAGAGTGTTCTGGATTGCCGCCATAATTTGAGACCATAAACAGATCCATCACTACAGTGTGTTCGAGGATACTTAGAGTTTGGACAACATTTTTCTTTTTGCCTGAAGAGCTATTAAAACAAAATTACAATGACATGTCATAGTCAACAGGAAACTTTTTTTTAAAAAATAAAATGATATTCTATGAATAGAATAAGCTGAGATTCAAGGTACAATATTTGCAAATCGAAAAGGCGTAGAGTGTCAAGGCTAGATATTTATTACCTGCAGTATAATAATAATAATAATAATAATAATAAAAACTACTGTAAAAAGGATTGAATAAAGAGAAACACGCACACACCAGAAGCAGTTTGCACTTGGAGTGTTGTTAGCACCTGTTGAGGCCAAATCCTCCTTAGCATCTTCTTTGTATTATTGTTGTTGCTGTTGCTGTTGCTGTTGTTTGCTTGTTACCTGAAGGTCTCTAAGTGACTTATAACATACTAAAAACATAAATATCTAACTATGTAATATTTTTGTAAGCTGTCACGCATGAGGCAGGGGGCAGGGGGAGGATGGTAGGCAAGTGGGGGAAGGGAGTAAGGGAAGCAAGGATGGTGAGTGGGTGAGTAGAGCAAGTGAGCGCAGGGCAGTGAGCAAACACGGGTGGGTGAGAGTGGGGGACAGGAAAGTGAGTAGCAATGGCAACATGGGAGGCCAGTATGTGGTTGAGTTGGGGCAATGGCAGTCTGGGCAGGTGGGAGGCCAGTAAGCTGCCTAAATGGGGTTGCAGTGAGTGCCTGGGAGCCATTTGGGGAGTTGTCTGAAAGTGCAGGGGGCATTTGGGGAGTTGCCTGCGGGTGTGGGGGGCATTTGGGGAGTTGCCTGGGAGAGTGTGTGTGTGTTTGGGAATGTGTGTGTGCCTGTGTATGTGTTTGGGAATGCCTGGTGTATGCGTGTATTTGGGAGCCTGGCGTGTGTATGTGTTTGGGGTGCCTGGTGTGTGTGTGTGTGTTTGGGAGTCCCAGGGGGGTTGGGAGTCCCTGTGTGTGTATGAGTGTTTGGGAGTCTGTGTGTGTGTGTGTGAGAGAGAGAGAGTCCTAGGGGGGTTGGGAGTCCCAGGGGAGTTGGGAGTCCCTGTGTGTATATGTGTGTATGTGTGTGTGTGTTTGGTAGTCCCTGTGGTGGTGGGGTTGGCATGTAAAGCACACAGGGGCAAAGCCTCTAGTAAATACATAACACCATAAAACTATAAAAATGAATGAACAATCCCCATAACTTCTACAGGAAGCTTGGCAGCACATTAATAACAATGACAACATCATAGCAGCCTATCAAATGCCTGGGGGAAAAAAAAGATAAATCTTTAACTGGTGCCAAAAAGATGTCAACGAAAACCAGGTAGACTGTACTGGGGAGAGCATTCCACAAACATATTTCCTCCATTTCTCTCCTCTTTGTAACAACTGCATAACGTAGACTAGATAGATGTTACCTTTTTAAAAACACAAACATGGGATCATGGATTTATTTTGGAAAATACAGCACAGATTGACTCCAGTAAATATGGGATAAATAGCTCTGATCATATATGATACAGTGGAGGATGGTATTCTAGGCCAAAGCCCCATATGCTCTCTGCTGTGCACATTGAGCTCCTGTTTGGTTGCATTTCAGAACTTCCCACTCCTTTGAAGTGACTGGGGAAGTCCTTGCTGCTCAGGGAGCTCTATATACACTGTGAAGCGATCTTGATCCACGTGAAATCATTGAATCATGGCAATGAAGTGGCAATGAACTTTCCTCATAATAGGAGGAAAGTTGAATCTAGAGCTGAATGTAGAAAGTGGCCTGTGTGTGTACGTATGTGTGTGTGTGTGATGGAATTTGGTTCTTCTCAAGAGGTTTTTAAAGAAAATTTTTGAAGAAAAAGATAAGCAACTGGCAGATATGTTTTAAGATTAGGAGCTCCTGTTCTTCATAAACTAACACTATGTAGCTTCCAGTTCTGCACACAAAAATGAAAAAAACAACCCTGATGGATCAAATCCAAAGGCCAATCTAGTCCAGTGTTTATTTATTTATTATTTGATTTATATACCGCCCTTCCTCCCAGCAGGAGTGTTCTGTTTCCACAGTGCTATAGGAAACCCACAAACAGAGCATGAGTACAATAGCCCTCTCCCACTTATGCCCCTCAGAAACTGGTATTACTGGTATACTGCCTGTGTTCCTGGAGGTAATATAGCCATCATGACTTGTTGCCATTGATTATCCTCCATAAATCTGCCTACCCCGTACCCACTTTAAAGCTATCCCAGTTGCCTTTGGGTTTCCAGAAATCAATCAGGTCAATCAGTGAATTAATAGTTTTGTATACTGCTTTCTCAAAAAGTCCATAAAGGGTTTGGCTTCAGTTGCCCTCCTCAGTTCTGCAACATGTCCCACAGCTGTTTATCCTCTTTGCAATTATTTTACTCCCTGAGGGGAGTGGAGAAGAAAAACAGCTTTGTGAGCTGCCACTATCCAGCTCCTGGTACTGGCCTCTTCCTCCCCCAACTGTCCCCACAGAGCCTTCTGTAGAATCAGCCCCGAGGGGGAGCGGAAGCAAGCAGTTACAGCTTCTTCTAAATGAAAAGTTGTCTTTTCCATTTTATTTTAACTCCTATCATTTTATTTATTTAAATAAAGACGTGCCTCCCTGGGAAGGGAATTTCATGAATGGGGGGCCACAACTAGGAAGGCCTGTTCTCCGGTCATCACTTTCCACACCTCCCTTGGAGGTAGGGTTGCCAGGTCAGAAGCATCCCAAACCCTGAGATTTTGGGGGCGGGCCTGAGTGATGTCATGGGGCAGGTCCAAGTGATGTCATGGGCAGGTCCAAGTGACATCATGGGGCGGGTCCAAGTGATGTCATTAAGCATGATACATTAAGCATTAACCACAGTTGCTTGGCGCATACAATTCATACAAAAACATTTATCTGATTGGAAATTAAGATAGAAATCTTAGCTAAAAGATGGAGCCTGGGTTGGGAACATTTAATCTAGCCAATTAGCTTCTGGCAAAAAGGGCTCTCAGGCCAGGCCAGTCACCAGAAGGCCATTGTAGGAAGAAATGAGCCTAGTGTTGTGGAGATTAGATGGGAGCACTCAGGAATAAAGATGGATGCCCTTGAAGAGCTGCAATTCTAAACACACTTACTAAGGGACTAAGCCCCATAGAACTCAATAGTACTCAGTAGATATGGTTTAGATTGTGTTGTTGGTAAAGCTTGACAGGGGATCCTCTGCAAAGATATCCATATCCAAGTAGGGTTGGCAACCCCCTGCCTGGAATCAAGGCCAGCTCCAGTCATGCTGTCAGGCCCAGGTTGGGACTCAGGAACCAGGCTTGTGGTTGAAAGCAATTCAGTTTTTATTAAGGTAATATCCAAACATAGACTGCGCCTTCTCATGAAGCAACACAAAGTTACAGGTCCTGCAACGTGGAAGAAAGTTGACAGAGCAAGGGACCGCTTTCCCGCCTGTCCCTTAAGAGGGGGGCAAACGGGCGCGAAGCCTTTCGCTCCTCCTTACCAGACCCTCAGTCACCACCCTCCTGCCCCCCTTCCTTTCCTGTCTTTTCAACTGTCTTTGCGTACGTGGCGACGGGGGAAGCACGGGCCCCTCCTCTTCTGAAGTCTCCGACTCTGGTATGGGGGGAAGAGGGGGGTCAAGTTTCAAACTGTCTTGCAATCTCTCGCCGCTTTTCTCTGGCTCAGGAGGCAGCGTGGGAACTTCGAGGGAAGACTCCAGTTCTGTGAGACCGTCAAGGTCTCCGTTGCTATGCAACGCTATCTCTGGAATTTCCTCTCCTTCTCCAGTCTGCTCTAACGAACTGGGCCCCTCCTCCTCCGTTTCTGAATCCTCATACCCCCAACCTGGCACCTGGACGTCTGACCCCCTGACATCATCCCCTCTCCCATGCTGTGCCCCCCCTCCCGACTGGCTTGGGGCGATGGGGAAACCGTCGGTGAAAAAGTTTTACCAAATCTGGAGCGTGCACATCAGTTTCAGCTTCCCAAGATCTGTCTGCCGGCCCATAGCCCTTCCAGTGAATCAAATACTGCAATTTGTTATGCCTCATTCGGGATTCCAGGATTTCTTCCACTTCAAACCCAGTTTGCTCATTCACTATTAACGGAGCCCCTGAAGGCTCCTCTGGCCGCAATTCGCTGGGGGGGGGCTGCTTTTGTTAGCAAGGATCGATGAAACACAGGGTGTATTTTAAACGTGTCTGGTAGCTTTAGTCGATAAGCCATGGGATTAATTTGAGCCTCTATTTCAAAGGGCCCCACCCTTTTGTCCTGTAATTTCCTACATTTGCCCGGCATCTGAAGGAAACGAGTGGACAGCCATACCTGATCTCCTGGTTGAAGGGGGGGGGGCTCCCTCCTGTGCAGATCAGCAGCTCACTTGTATTCCGTCTTGGCTTCGTTTAGCTGCTGTTTCAATGTCTGTTGAACGGCCTGTAACTCCTTCAGATAGTCTTCTGCGGCCGGCACCAGCACCCCTTCTGAGCTGCTTGGGAAGGCTTTAGGATGAAATCCATAATTAGCGAAGAACGGGGTTTGCTTAGTGCTGGAGTGCAAGGAGTTGTTATAGGCAAACTCTGCAAAGTGCAAATATGACACCCAGTCAGTCTGTTGATAGGACACATAACAACGTAAATATCTTTCCAAAACAGCGTTCAGGCATTCCGTCTGACCGTCCGTCTGGGGATGATGAGCTGAAGAGAGTTTTAGCTCCGTCTGCAACTGAGTTCCTCGATCCGAGATTACACTGTTTGGCAATCCATGCAACCGGTAGATTTCCCTGATGAATAACTTGGCTGTTTCCTTTGCCTCTAAGGCCCCTGAACAAGGGAGAAAATGCGCCATTTTGGTGAGTAAATAGACCACTACCAGGATGGCTGTCATTCCTTGTGACTTTGGTAGATCAGTTATAAAATCCATGGAAAGGTCCTTCCAGGGTTCGTTTGGGACAGGTAGCGGTTGTAACAGCCCGGCTGGCTTTCCTGTTTGTGTTTTCGCCCGCACACAGACAGAACAGGATTTTACATAGTTCTCAATGTCTCGATGCATTTTAGGCCACCAAAAGTCCTTGGCCACGTTCTGAATGGTTTTATAAATACCAAAGTGCCCCGCGGTGATGGAGTCATGGCACTGACGTAGGACTCTGAGTCTTAATTCTCCTTCTGGCACATACCTGGCTGCCTTGAACCATAACAGCCCATCTCGCCAGTGGAAACTTACTTCTGGATCTTGATCTTGTCCCGCCTCCTGAATATATTGTTGCAGGTCTGCATCTGCCTGTTGTGCCCTTTTGAGTTCTTCTTCCCATGAAGGCTGACATGATCCCAACGTTAATTTCTCCGGCGGGATCACATATTGAGGCTGGTCATCGTATTCACTTCCTTGGAATTGTGGCTGTCTGGATAAGGCGTCTGCTCTCTGGTTTTTAGCTTGAGCATGATAAGTAATCTTGAAGTTGAACCTAGTGAAGAACTGGGACCACCTTATCTGTCTCTGGTTCAGCTTCCTGGCTGTTTGCAGGCTTTCCAGGTTCTTGTGGTCGGAGCGCACTTCAATCTGATGAGAGGCCCCCTCCAAGTATTGTCTCCAGTTCTCAAAAGAATCCTTGATGGCTAGTAGTTCCTTCTCTCAAACTGTATAGTTCTTCTCTGCAGGCTTTAACTTTCTAGAGAAGTACGCGCAGGGGTGCAGCTCCTTCCCTTCTTGGTCTAATTGTAGAAGGACTCCCCCGATGGCAAAATCCAAAGCATCGGCTTCCACGACGAAGGGGCGGGTTGGATCGGCGAAGCGCAGAATGGGCTCAGTAGCAAATCTTCTTTTCAGCTCCTCAGAGGCGTTTGTGGGGTTCTCTGTCCATTGGAATTTCTTCTTTCCCCTTAAACAGGGGCTGTTAATTTGGAAAACCCTGGAATGAACTTTCTGTAGTAATTGGCAAACCCTAGAAAACGTTGTACATCCTTTTTGGTGACAGGTTGACCCCAGTCCAGTATACAACTCACTTTCCCTGGGTCCATCTCCACTCCCCCCGCTGAGATTCGATACCCAAGGAAGTCCAGAGACTTGAGGTCAAATCCACATTTCTCTAGCTTAGCATACAGATGATTTTCTCTCAGTCTCCTCAACACAGTTTTTACGTGCTGGTCATGGTCTTCTTGATTCTTTGAGAACACTAGGATATCATCCAAGTAACAAATTACATACGTGTCCAACAGGTCTCTAAACACGTCGTTCATGAACTTTTGAAACATGCCTGGACTCCCCAAAAGTCCAAACGGCATGACCAAATATTCAAACTGACCGTAAGAAGTCAGAAATCCTGTTTTCCATTCATGTCCCTCCTTCATCCTGACCAGATTGTACGCTCCTCTTAAATCCAACTTCGTGAAGATTTTTGCTGAGTGCAGGCGGTCTAGTAGCTCTGAAATCAAGGGCAGTGGGTAACTGTTAGGGATGGTGATCTGATTCAATGCACGGTAGTCATTACAAGGTCTGAGCTCCCCCCTTCTTCTGCACAAACAACAGGGGCGCTCCAGCAGGGGACTGTGAGGGACATATGAATCCTCGCTTCAGGTTCTTTTCCAGAAATTCCTTCAGGGCCTCCCTCTCAATCTCTGTGAGAGAGTAAATTCTCCCCGATGGGATGCTGGCTCCTGGCACGAGATCAATCGCACAGTCGTAAGGGCGGTGGGGGGGTAGAGTCTCTGCCTCTTTTTCATCAAATACATCTTTGAATTCCTCATACTTTGAAGGAAGGGTCACTTGCTCGCTCTCTTGTACTGCCCCTGCTAAGGTGTTCTTGATTGCTTCGGGTTGACAGTTCTCCTTACAATACTGAGAGGTGAACCACACCACCGCCTCCTTCCAACTTATTTTTGGTTCGTGCTTGGCTAGCCAGGGCATTCCCAGAATCACCTCAAAATTCGAGAGATCTGACACGTACAGCGAAATGAGCTCCTCATGCCCAGCAAATTTGAAGTTTCAATTCCTCCGTGGCGTGTGTCACCCCTCCTGACTTCAGGGGTCTCCCATCGATGGTCTCCACAGATAGGGGAGCATCCAGTTTCCACCTAGAAATTTCATAACGCTTGGCTAACTTTGCATCCATAAAATTCGTGGAGGCCCCACTGTCAATTAATGCAGTAGAGTTAAACATCACTCCTTGGGAAGTTGTAATCCGAATAGGTAGAACCAACACTCCTTTGGAGGGGGGTTGGATCATTGGAGGGCCTTTATACAACGCTGCCCCCAGTCCACCTGCCTGCACTTGGACTGGGTGTTCTAGTTTCCCGACGGCTCTGCCTTCCCCCCTTTCAGTCCACAATCTCTGGCCACATGGCCCGGTTTCGAACAATAAAAGCATAAACGTTCTCGGTGTCGTCTCTCTTTTTCTTCTTCTGACAGTCTCAGCCTAGCCCCTCCCTGTCCCTCTGGTGCATTACCTGCCGTTCCTGAAGTGGGAAGGACCTTGCTGCGGGATGCCGAGGCTGAATATCTCGGGACCTCCTGTTTCTTTTCCAGGCGCCTTCCTTCCAGCCTGTGATCGATCTGTAAACATAGCCGGATTAGCCCTGGCAGGTCAGTGGGGGGGGGGAGGTCCTGGCCAGCTCATCCAGGATCTCAGCATTTAGTCCACTCCGGTACATAAACATCAAGGCTGCCTCATTATAACCAGTTTCCTGGGACAAAATTTTAAAAGCATTAGTGTACTCGGAAACAGTTCCTTTGACTTGTTTCAGTGCGCCTAGCTGCCGCGCTACTGTTTCAGCTCGTTGCGGGTCTTGAAACATCTCGGTCATTTCTTGTATAAATCCTCTGTATCTTCCTAGGAGGGTATCCTTTCTCACCAGGTACGGGGTCACCCATTTTGCAGCTTCTCCCTCCAGGAGGCTGATCACGAAGGCCACTTTAGCTTCCATCACTCGGAAATTCTGCATTCCTGACATCCAAGTATAACTCACATTGAGCCACAAAAGTTGCCAACTGATCACTTTGCCCCGCATACTTTGGGGGTAATCCAATGGGAACCTTCACCGCCGCGGCTGGAGGGGCTGCCCACATCCGATCGACCGTGGCTTGCAAGGCCTGATTATCCGTCTTCAGCGCCTTGACTGCTGCCAGCAAGGTTTGAACATCCGTCTGCAGATCAGCCACATTAGTCCTCAAAAGTCTCACTTCTTCCATCTCAGAAGTGGGATTTGTTCCACCTGCCGCTCCCTTTGACATCTTGTCACGGTCAAGTGAAGAGAGCGTAGAGGGTGAATTAGGTGGCTCTGTCAAGCTGTCAGGCCCAGGTTGGGACTCAGGAACCAGGCTTGTGGTTGAAAGCAATTCAGTTTTTATTAAGGTAATATCCAAACATAGACTGCGCCTTCTCATGAAGCAACACAAAGTTACAGGTCCTGCGACGTGGAAGAAAGTTGACAGAGCAAGGGACCGCTTTCCCGCCTGTCCCTTAAGAGGGGGGCAAACGGGCGCGAAGCCTTTCGCTCCTCCTTACCGGACCCTCGGTCACCACCCTCCTGCCCCCTTCCTTTCCTGTCTTTTCAACTGTCTTTGCGTACGTGGCGACGGGGGAAGCACGGGCCCCTCCTCTTCTGAAGTCTCCGACTCTGGTATGGGGGGAAGAGGGGGGTCAAGTTTCAAACTGTCTTGCAATCTCTCGCCGCTTTTCTCTGGCTCGGGAGGCAGCATGGGAACTTCGAGGGAAGACTCCAGTTCTGTGAGACCGTCAAGGTCTCCGTTGCTATGCAATGCTATCTCTGGAATTTCCTCTCCTTCTCCAGTCTGCTCTAACGAACTGGGCCCCTCCTCCTCCGTTTCTGAATCCTCATACCCCCAACCTGGCACCTGGACGTCTGACCCCCTGACACATGCTGGGGCCCTTGGGCATCAGCTTGCCTTGGGCCCCGGCGCGTGTGCGCGTTCACGTTTGTGCGGCCCACCCCCACCTACCTCTCTCCTGTCTTTTACTATTGCCATTAACCAAGATGGCGGCCGCAGTTTCCCTAAGGGGATGAAGCCCCCGCCGCCATCTTTGTTGATGGCACGCATGCGTGCTACGCACATGTATCTCTGCCATCAACTAAGACGGCAGCAAGTTTCAGTACTTTAGAGAAACTGCGGCCGCCATCTTCATTAAGGGCAATACTAAAAGTCAGGAGACAGGTAAGTAGGAGGTGTGGGGGGGCACGGATTGCCGCTCATCGCGGAAGGGGAGCAGAGGGGCCACTGAAGGCCCCCCTGGTAACCTGTAGCTCCAGGGGCCCTCGGGCCAGTGCCCCACCTGGTCGTCCTTTAGAACCGGCCCTGCCTGGAATGCCCTGCCCCTACCTTTTAACATCCAAATTTCTTTACAGAATTGACCCTTCACTTCAGAAGGAGGTCTGAGTAATGAATAAGAAGATTCTGTACCCTTTTCTGTCTCCCCTGTGGGCTGCTACAAACTCACTTTATCAGCCAACCCAATTCCAGTGAATATAACTGACAGAGAAAGCACACATGATTTGGTCTACCTTCATAGTAAGTAGCTTAGGAACAACAATTGCAGCCATGCTGCCCAGTATGTGAATTCTCCTTTACCACCACTGGACAAGAAACAAACAACAATGTGAATCATCAGTGGGTTTAAGAAGGTTGAGCGGAGCACATGGAACCACTGTTGCTGCTTCTATGGATGAAAGGGAGTGAGGATAAAGGGAAATGAAATGCAAACAGAAAAAGAACACAAGACAGTGATTATTTCTTAAATGCAATACCATACCAACCACAACAAGATTCCTATGAGTAAGACAGAAAAATAAGCATTTCACAATCAGTCAGGATTCCTAACCAAAAATAAGATAAATGAAGAAATACTTGTATAAGCATGACTATCAAATATATTTATTATTTACACAACCTGTAAAGATATTATAGTGCAATCCTACGTTTATTTATTCAGAAGCAAGTCCCAATGTATTCAGTGGGGCTTACTCAAACAGGGACAGAACTGCAACCTCAAGTGATAAGCAACTTCATTCACACAACCCAAAATTCCGAATCATGCCACTTTACACTGTTTTGCAACTGTTTATACTTGTTTTTATGGTTATTGGATTTTAAAGGGATTTATTTCATATTGTGAGCTGCCTTGGTTTCCAGACTGCAACCCTACCTCACAGGGTTGTTGGAAAGATTGCCATATATACACACACATTGGAGATATAAAAATACATACACCCCATATAATAGTTTATTGTCAAAACCAGTTGATCATTGCAGAACATTAAAAAAATAAAATCAGTATTAGTTTTCAACATAAACAGTGATACCTAAGTAAGCCCCGCCTAATTGCTTTAAAAATAGGATTGGAGGGGCAGAGAAAGATTTACAACACAAACACAATTCTTTCCTATGTTCACTCAAAAATCCCATCAATTTACAGCACAATCCTAACCATGTGTACTCAAAAGGAAGTCCTATTGGATTCAATGGGGTTTACTCTGGGTATGTTTACTCTGGAAAATCAAGTACTAGATTATTGTTGTTATTGTTATTATTATTATTATTATTATTGCATTTATATACTGCGCTATAGCCGAAGCTCTCTGGGCAGTTTACAACCATTAAAAACAAGTATACAAATTTAAACCATTAAAACCCATAAAAACAGATAATCAAGTTAAAAACATGTGTTATTCAAATGCTGATAAAATGCCTGGGAGAAGAGAAAAGAGGATTAAAGCTTCAATTTGGGAAGTTTCTTCAAACTTCAAAATTTAAATCTGTCTGACTCCTACACACAGGAGAGAAAAAGACTGAAACCTTACTTATTCAATCTGTGAGATGTTCAGAAAAGCAGGAAAAAGCACGTTTCTGAGCCTTGGGCCAGTCACTGCCTCTCAGCCTCAGAGGGAGGCAATGGTAAACCCTCTCTGAATACCTCTTACCATGAAAACGCTGATCATAGGGTCGCCATAAGTCAGAAACTACTTGAAGGCAGACAATTCAATTTGACTCTGCATTTTGTCTTTATCATTCCTTGTCAATCACAACCCTGATTTCTTATTGGTTAAAAACCTGGAAGGGCAGGGATTAGAGCAGAACTTAGAACAACCAAGAAGTTGTGGGGGGCGGCTGACGTTTTGGTGTGTATCTCTGGAACCAGACCACCTAGAAACTTAATTTTTTTAAAATGAAAGCTGAAAGTCCGGAGATTGAGGTGAGTCAGCCAGAGAGCCGGAGGGGAACCCCAGAAACCAGAATCTCGGCTGAAAAATGGAGATGGAGGGGGTACATGAAGAAGGGCCTCAGATGCTCTACGCAGGCTCCAGGTTAGTTCATATTATTATTATTTATTAAATTTATAACCTGCCATTCTTCCCAAAGGATCCCAGGGTGGCAAACATTATCAACAAAGCAATTAAACAAGAAAAACAAAAGCATTAAAATTATTGATATTTCTCTATCCAATATTTCTCCCTCCAGTTTTCACACCTCCTCCATCTTGGTCTATTCCCACTTTCCACATGATATGTTCTGCATATAGATTAAACAAATAGGGTGATAAAATACACCCCTGTCTCACACCCTTTCTGATTGGGAACCAATTGGTTTCTCTGTATTCTGTCCTTACAGTAGCCTCTTGTTCAGAGTATAGGTTGTGCATCAGGACAATCAGATGCTGTGGCACCCCCATTTCTTTTAAAGCATTCCAGAGTTTTTCATGATCTACACAATGAAAGGCTTTGCTGTAATCTAGGGTGATTTCCTTCTGAAATTCCTTGGTCCACTCCTTTATCCAATGTATGTTTGCCATATGATCTCTGGTGCCTCTTCCCCTTCTCAATCTAGCTTGCACGTCTGGCAATTCTCGTTCCATATATGGTAAGAGCTTTCGTTGTAGAATCTTGAGCATTACTTTACTTGCATAGGATATTAAGGCAATAGTTCGATAATTACTGCATTCCGTGGTATCACCTTTCTTTGGAATTGGGATGTATATTGAACGCTTCCAGTCTGTGGGCCATTGTTTAGTTTTCCATATTTGTTGACATATTTTTGTCAAAGTTTGGACAGATTCAGTCTCAGTAGCTTGTAACAACTCTATTGGTATGCCATCTGTTCCTGGTGATTTGTTTCTTCCAAGTATTTTAAGAGCAACGTTCACCTTACATTCTAAAATGTCTGATTCTTCATCATACGGTTCCTCCATGAATGAATCTGTCATCCTGGCATCTCTTTTATAGAGTTCTTCAGTGTATTGCTTCCATCTTCCTTTTACTTCACCTTGGTCAGTCAGTGTGTTCCACTGTTGATTATTCAACATCCCTACTCTTGGTTTAAATTTCCCTTTCATTTCTCTGATCTTTTGGAACAGCTTTTTGTTCTACCCTTTTTGTTGTCCTCTTCTATTTCTGTACAATAACTATTACAGGGGCATCACTACCGGGGTGCGGAGGGTGCGGATCGCACCCGGGTGACACCATGAGGGGGGTGACACCCAGAGCCACCCCACCCCACGCTGTTGCCCGGCAAAGGAGCCGAGAAGAGCTCCGGGTCAGCTTCGGAGCAGCCAACTCCTCCTCAGAGGTGGGTGGGCGGGCGAGACCGAAAGCAGGCGCCCTGGAGCGCGTGGTGAGTGCGTGCACGCATGCGTGCACGCACACAGGGCCAACCACCCCTGTCCATGCACCTGGGAGGTTGCGTGCCGGAGGTCCGTACCCCCTTGCACTCCTGCTAGTGACGCCACTGAACTATTGTAATAGTTCTGTTTGTCCCTACTTACTAGTTGCTGTATTGTTGCATTTAGGGTTCTGTGTTTCTATCTCCTTTTGCTTTTGCTTTCTTTATCTCATTAACCATTTTAAGAGTTTCTTCAGTCATCTACTGAAGTCTTTCTCTCTTTTTAACCAGAGCTTGGAAAAGTAACTTTTTTGAACTACAACTCCCATCAGCCCCAGCCATGCTGGCTGGAGCTGATGGGAGTTGTAGTTCAAAAAAGTAACTTTTCCAAGCTCTGTTTTTAACTAGAGACATTGTCTTTTTGCATTCTCCTCTGATAATGTCTCTGACTTCACTCCATAGTTCTTCTGGTTCTCTGTCAACTAATTTAAAGCCTCAAATATGTTTATTTGATCTTTATATTCTTTTGGGATGTTATTTAAATTGTATTCTGGCATTATGCTTGCTTTGTGGTTCTTCTTTAGCTTTACTCTGATTTTTGATATTACTAGTTCATGATCTGTACCGAAGTCTGCTCCTGGGGAGGGAATTCCAAATGGTAGATTCCACTACACTAAATGTCCATCTCCTGTGTTGTGTGGAACAGACTTCCTGATAAGATGGTATCTGCAGGAGGCCCTCACCTGCAAAGCACGACTGGGTATATAAGGGGTAAGATGGTCTTTCAGGTATTCCTGTCCCAAGCTGTATAGGGCTTTGTACACCAAAACTAGAACCTTGAACTTAGCCCAGTATCCAATAGATAGGCAGTGCAATTCTTTAAGCAGCAAGGTGACAAGTTGGCCATACCCTGCCCCAGTGAGCAGTCTTGCCACCACATTTTGCACCAGTTGCAGCTTCCAGACCAATCTCAAGTGTAGCCCTACATAGAGTGCATTACAGTAATACAGCCTTGAGGTTACCAGTGCATGGACAACAATGGTCAGGCTATCCTGGTCCAGAAACGGATGCAGCTGTCTTACCAGCCGAAGGTGGTAAAAGGCACTCCTAGCCACTGAGGTCACCTGGGCCTCTAAGCAATAAAGATGGATCTAGTCCCCAGACTACGGACCTGCTTTTTCAGAGGGAGTATGACCCCATCCAAAGCAAGCAACTGACCAAATAACCGAACCCGGGAACCACCAACCCACAGCATCTCTGTCTTGCTAGGTCAGTTTATTGGTCCTCATCCAGACCACCACTGACTCCAGGCACCAGTCCAGAGTTTGCATGGCCTCTCCTGATTCAGATGTTAAAGAAATAGACCTGGGTATCGTAGGTGCCCCAAATCTTCTGATGACTACTCCTAAGGGCTTCCTATAGAGGTTAAACAGCATGGGGGACAATATGGTACCCTGCGGTGCCCCACAGCACAACTGCCAGGGGCCTGAATGACAATAACACAATGCTATTCTCTGAAAACAATCCTGGAGATGGGATCAGAACCACTGTAAAACAATGCCTCCAATACCCATCTCACCAAGTCAGGCCAGGTCATCCTCTTGTCAAGCTTTAATAACTCAAGAAGGGCAAGGGTCGAGATGACACGTTGCTGGCTGCATTGTTGCAAGCACCTTGTGCATATCATCAGGCTGCATCAGCTGAAACCATTCCCAAGAAGTTGCAGCAGACATTGCACTGGACACCTCACTGGCGACTACAGCAGATGTGGATGTGGCATCAGGATTGCTACGGAGGCGAGCAACTTTACCCTCATAGCACCTTGCAAACAATTCACAGTGGGCCTCTGAAGGGTCTAAAACTCAATTTCCTGGAGTTGGTGTCAACAGACCCCTGACAATATGGAAAAGCTCCGCAGAATTGCTACTTAAGGATGTGATGGTGACAGAGAAGTCGGCCTTCTTCGCCGCCCTCATCGCTGCAGAGTAGGCATGATCATGATGTTTTACTTGTGCCCAATCAGCCTCACAGCACATCTTTCGCCACTTGCGCTCTAGCTGTCATCCTGCCTGTTTCATTGCCCTTAGCTCATTGGTGTACCAAAGTGCAAACTAGGCTCCACAATGCTGGAGAGGGTGCTCGGGGGCAACCGTGTCAAGAACCCAATGTACGTCGCTGTTCCACAGCATGACAAGGGCTTCAGCAGGGTCACCTGCTCTATATACTGGGAACTCCCCCAGGGCATTCAGGAATCCAGTGGATTCCATTAGTCTCCAGGGGCAGACCATCTTAATCTGTCCACCATCCCTGCAGGGGAGAATGAGAGCCATAAGTCTAAACTTCACCAGGAAGTGGTCTGACCATGACAATGGGGTGACATCTACTCCCCTATCTCCAGACAACCCCCTTCCTCTATCTGGAGCAAAAAACAAGTTGAGGGTGTGCCCTGCCCTATGCATCGGGCCAGTGACAACTGGAAACAGCCCCACGGTCGTTATGGAGGCCATGAAGTACTGAGTCAGAACACTAGAGGCAGCCTCAGCATGGACATTGAAATCACCCAGGACTATCATTCTGGGTTCTCCAATACCACAGCCAAGACAGCCTCCGCCAACTCAGTCAGAGAAGCTGCCGGGCAGCAGGGTGGACGGTACACCAGCAGCAACCCTAGTTTCCTGTCTCCTTGGCCCGACACCAGGTGCAGGCCCTTACACCCAGCTCCAAAACAGAATGGCTTCCTGGTGACAGAGACAGAAGTTCTGTAGTCCACAGCAACTCCTCCCCCCCGTAGCCTGTGCTGGTGTTGCACCAAGTATCCAGGTGGGCAAAGCTTCATCTGATGAATTCCTCCCAGCTCACCCACCTGGGTCTCATTAAATAAACATTATTTAGTGTTTTAAATAATGTTAAAAACATTATTTCATCAGTGATCTTTGGGTTGCCAGGAACAGTCCCTTCAGCCGTCCAACAGTTATGTAAGCTTATTGTTGTAAAAATCTTAAGTTAGCCATGCCTGATGACAAGCTGTATATACTCTACATGAAACAAATAATAATAAAAAATTGTGGTCTGGTTTTATTAGGAGCATAGGGCAGAACACAGATGACTCTTTCCAAAAGTACAAGGATTTCTGCTTGAGTGATGGAACTTCCCCCTTCCTGTCCCGGTGCATGCTCTGCCCTCTCCCCAAATCTTACCTGGAGGGTTGGGAGAACCCCCCTGAACAAATTTGGGAGGGCACTGGGGAGAAGAGGGGGGAAGTTCCATTGTGCAAGCCTTGTGCTGATGGAAAGAATTAGTCAAACACCAATGCTGCCCTGGGCTCCTACTGGGAGGAAGGGCGGGATATCAACCAACCAATCAAACAAACCACCACCACTCATAGGAATTTGGGAAGAGGGATTGATTGTTAAACCACCCTGAGAATTCCCTGTAAAGGGAATAGGGCATGTCCTAACAACTCTCAGCACCATTAACAAATGACAGTTCCCAGAATACTTTGGGAGAAGCCAGGACTGTTTAAAGTGGTATTATACCGCATTAAATGTATAGTGCAGATGACATCTAAGAGTTTCATGCTCCTACCAGTGGGCTAGTTCTGTAACATTCGCATCCATCAGCTTGGAGACTCATTGTCAAGAAAATGTTAGCCGTGGCCAGATGCTGTTAATTTACATCCATTCTAACCAAATACCTGGCTTCATGGGGAGAAATCTTTTTAAGAAATTAAGGCATGTCAGTAGGACAATTGGTCTCTATACCTATCTCTGTTTAGTACATTAATAATAACCAAGGAACAGGATATTTACTAGGGATTAATGTTCCTTTGGGTCATCAAGGAGTCTGAGCTGATCATTAATCCCCAGGAAATGCCCTGTGTCTGCATCATTACTTAAATAACAAACTGTACTGTATATTAAATTTAAATTAGATTTGGCAGTCCACTGGAAACTGCCCTTGCTAACATCATAGATGGACGTCTTGTTGTCAAATTTAGAAGTCACAGGAAGCTACCTTATATCGTGTTAGGCCAGTGATTCCCAAACTTTCCCACCCCCCATGGACCACTTGCTGAGGGACTTGGTGGACCACTTAATGATCTTTCTGCCTGTTGTAGCAATTGTAATGTGCTGGGCTATATGATTTTTAATTCCCTTTTCATTGCTTCTTTTATTTCTTACATATTGCATTTTCTTGTATTACAACTTGGATTCCATCGTATTCAAATTCAAGATAAGAAATAAAAGAATAGAAAATGCAATTAAAAATCAATATGAATAGTTAATGCAGTGGATGTCCTGTCTTCAATCACAAATCCACAGACATGCCGAGGACCACCTGACTGAAGCTTTCAGATCACTAGTGATCCATGGACCCTCTGCTAGACTATTTGACCCAGTTAGTCCTGTACACTGGCTGTTGTCAGCTCTCTGGGGCCTCAGACAGGTTTTTTTCACACCAACTGCTACTAATGCCAGGGTTGAATCTCGGACCTTCAGCAGGTGCTGTCATATCAAGCTGAGGTCATAAATCCGTCCTGCCCATTTGGCTTAGTGTGATCAAATGCCCTGAATGAAAATATCCTATCCAGGAACAAAGGCCCATGCAGATGTGGCCTCAAGGAGGAAAATCAGGGGTATCTTTTTATTTTCTTAATTTTAAAAAATGTTATAGGGCCCATATGCACTATACATTTACAGCACTATCAGACCACTTTAAACATGGCTTCCCCCAAAGAATCCTGGGAACTGTAGGGTGTAAGCAGTGCTGAGAGGAGACCCCTATTATTCCCCTCAAAGAGCTATAATTCCCAGAGTGGTTTAATGGTTGATCTCTCTTCCCAGGGAACTTTGAAAATTGTACCTCTATGAGGGGAATAGGGGGTCTCCTAATAACTCCCAGCACCCTTCACAAAACTAGTTCCAAGTGTTCTTTGGGGGAAGCTGTGACTATTTAAGGTGATGTGATACTGCTTTAAATGTACAGGGTAGATGGGGCCATCATGATTCTTGAAGGAGAATGCTGAAAAGCTCAGATTCCGCCAGGTTACATTTGATTAAAACCCATCCTTATATGAGTCTAATAAATGCACATATTTCCTTCATGTCCATATGTTCCATATGTCCATGTTTATGGACAGATCAGTAATAATTTATTTTTATTTATTTTATTTTATTAAATTTCTATACTGCCCCATAGCCGAAGCTCTCTGGGCGGTGCACAACAGTCAATACAATAAAATAAAATACAATAGGTCACATATAAACAAATTTAAAAACTTTTTTAAAACTTTAAAATTATAAAATACCCAGAATAATCAAGACAGTTTTCAACACATACTAAAAAGCTAAAATGCCTGGGAAAAGAGGAAAGTTTTAACCTGGCGCCGAAACGATAGTAATGTTGGCGCCAGGCGTACCTCATCAGGGAGATTGTTCCATAATTCGGGGGCCACCACTGAGAAGGCCCTTTTCCTTGTTGTCACCCTCCGAGCTTCCCTATGGGTAGGTACCCGGAGGAGGGTCTTTGATGTAGAGCGTAGTGTACGGGTGGGTTCATATCAAGGGTATTGTAGTCCTGCGCCATAAGTGGTTTGTAGCAAGAATAAAGAACAGATTGATTCATAACCCTTACATATCACTTTTGAAATTAACATGGAGAGCAACCACAAACTAAAAAGTGAGTTATAAAAAGTATATTGGAAATGTTTGAACTCATGGCCTTTGACTAATGCTTAGACTTGTGTGCAAGTGTGTGATCCTGGATGAAATCTCTGTCTTTTGGGAAATTTAATTTTTTCTTCTTCTAACAGAGAGCTAGGATCAATAGATATGCCAGAAATCGTTGTCCTAAATGTATGTAGCTAGGTGGCAATTTTCTGGGAGGGCAAATTAGTCCAAGTACTAGAATTCTTGGATGGTCATGTTTAACTGTTTACATATGATGCGAGGCATGCAAAATGCAAGGCTGGCCCAAAGCATTTTGCTGCCTGGGGCGAAGGACAAAATGGCATCCCTCCCATTCCATGAACTGGCTCTTACTTCAACAACTGCACTTTCCACTGTAAATGATACTATCTTAAGCAGGCCATGTGGCATCTCTAGCCCTGTCCACTGAAAATGAGGTTCTTAAATTGCCCCAGCCGGTGAGAAAGTAGTGACCAAACAAGTAAAAATCTGTATGGAAAAGTTTATTTTAAAGACATCGGAAGACCGGTAAACACACTGGAGTCTGTAAAAGATATGAGTGTAGTGATACCAAAGGGCTGTAGGTAGAACATCTGCCTTACATGGAGAAGGTCCCAGGTTCAATCCCCAGCATCTCCAGGTTTGGCTAGGAGAAACTCCCTGCCTAAAACCCTGGAGAGCCATTGCCAGTCAATACAGACAATACTGAGCTAGATGGACCAATGGTCAGACACTATGTACGGCAGCTTCCTATGTTCAGAGTTACTGATGACCTATACATGAATAAATCTTGGGGAAAGGAGAAATAAGGAACTGTATATGTAAATAATGATTATATGGAAAAACAAATATGCAACAACTTATAAACTTTTCTCAGAAGAATAGTATGCACAACAAACATGAGCTACAATTTAAATATTGCTGAATCCTATATTGGCCCATGTAAACTCCACCAGCCCTGCAATTAAAGTTTACTACATTATCCTAGCTGTCCCAACTACATGGGCCTTTAGCTTGAGAGAAGAGCATAGTTACCAGGAATAAAATAATCAGAGCTGTACAAATTAAACAGCTGGAAAACTCGGCACAGAAAAATGTGACTCAGTGTAAAATTATAACAAGCAGTAAAAATGAAATCTAAAAGCAAAGTTTTCCTCTCTGTGCATTCCAGAGAAGAGATAAATTACAGCACAAAAAGACATCAGAAAAAGTTGCTTGTGTAGAAAGAAATGCAATGAGATGGAGTCTCAGGAAGGCAAGTAGGATAGACAAGGTGACAGGGAGGTAGGCACTATGCAAACACACCAGTGGAGCCAATATGGTGCTCCTGGCAGTGCATCTGCACAATGCCAACCTCCCTGCCACCTTCCCACTCACTGTAATCAGCAGTGACTCCACTGCTGGGAGCTCAGCCAAGTACCGCTGTTCCACCCCACTGTCCACTATTGGTTTGTGGGGGCCGATCTAGAACTTCTTCTTGCTTTTCTTCCTTCAAATTTTCCTTCCATCATTCATTAAGTATACAAAATGCTTGTGTTGCATCTTTGCCTCTTTTTTACAGTTTGCCAGCATTATTCATTTCCAAAATAGGGTGATAACTCGTTCATCATAAGAGTTTTTAAGAAAAGGATGATCTCACTGACAATGAGAAAAAGATCTAGCAAAAAGTCACCAGTCTTACAAGCATAAGCACTGAAAATAAAATCTTCCAGCAACCATTACTGACCTTGGAATGACCATTTATCCCAAGGGTGGCCAACAGGGGCAGCCAACATCCAGATGTTGTTGGACTTTAACACCCATTAGACACAGCCAGAATGGTCAGTGGTCAGGACTGATCAGGGATGATGAGAATTGTAGTCCAACAATATCTGGAGGCCCCCATGTGGGCTCCTCTTGACTTATGCTCAGATGCCTCCCCTCTGGTTTTTCATCATGAATAGGAAGAAAGATGGAGTGTCATGCTGGTATGAGCCATCACTGCTATTGATCATTAGTGTTGTGATGTGTTTCCTAAGCTATTTCAGTCCAAAGCCTTAATCAGAAAAAAGGGAGTACCCAAAGCAAGACAGGTTGCAGCTGTGAAGATGGTTGGTTTTTAAAAGGCCTTTTTTTGCTCATGCCATCCACTCTCCCACCCCGTTTCCTAGCACAATAATTCCAACGACTGCTCAATGTACAATCAATTGTCTATGACTGATAGTTGGTGGTCCTGCAGTTTCTCAGCCTCAATGTCTGTCCTAAATTTCTGCTATTCTTCTGGCACGATTATTCCTCAATAATGATGCCGTTTTCTCTGCAGCACTTTAATGGAGTGTCATGCTGATATAGACAGGTTATCAGATAATGAATAGCCTGATGAGGAAGCAGGCACAGGGAAGTGGGGATCTTTTCTGGATTCTGGCTTTGAGTTAAAAGGCTCCTATATGTAATCAATAGATTATACTTTTAAAGTGACAGCAGAGAGAATACGAGGCTTCTTGTCTCATAAATTGTAGAAACAGGTTTTTAAAAGCTTTTTAAAATTCAACTAAGTCCTACTCAAAGTAGACTCCTGGAAATTAATGAACGTATGTTAGTCATGTTCATTAATTTTAGTGGGTCTACTCTGAGTAGAACTAGCATTAAATGCCACCCTAATTTTCCATTGGGGCTGTCAAAAAAAGTAAAACTTTTGTTGTTGTTGCTATGTTAATAAAATTAACCAAGCTGATTAAATATAAATATGCATATAATCAAAATCTCAATCTCAACTGATTTGTTTTTGAGATATCAACAGAAAGGTAAGATACAATAAATAATGGCTACCATTCCTTGTTAGAAAGGAATCCTGAGTATTATCTTTTTTATTCCATACTTCAGTAATTGCAAGAGAGCCAAAATAGCTGCCAAAAATAAAAGTGTTCCTGAATTCATAGTCTCAATATCTGCTACCTGACCACCGTACCCTGGCTCCAGACCTCAGATAAGGCATAGTCTGATCATTGTTCCTCACATCCAAATAGTTTATGGGAAGGGCCATAGCTCAGTAGTAGAGCATCTGCTTTGCATGCAGAAGGTCCCCAGTTCAATCCCTGGGACCTCCAGGAATGACCCCTCTCTAAAACTCTGGATAGCTGCTTCTAGCCAGGGTAGACAATACTGACCTAGATGTATCAGTGGCCTGACTCAGTACAAGATAGCTTCCTATAGTCCTGTCAATTTAGAAAGCTCTAAGAAGGGATGTCCCCTCAAAGTGTCCAGTCTTTGAGGTCAATGAAATGTTCTTGCCTTTGTGAGGTCTTCATTTTGATGCTTTGTGCTTGTTTGGGTGAGGATAAACAGGGATGTTTGAGTGTGTGTAGACACTAGCCTCCTGTACAAAGATAAATTTAACATTCAGTACTCTGCCCATTTTTTGCTTCTGGTCCTGGCTGCTAGTTGCATGTGGCCCTCAGACAGTTGCCTAGAAGGCAATGCAGCCCCCAAGCTGAGAAAGATTCCTGCCCTCAGATGCTCACAGCTCCTCCCATACACTCTACCAAGGCTCCATCTCACCAGCCTCATTCTTTCATCCTGCAAGGATAGGGTAAACTCACCTCTTTCCCATGATGGCTTGGAAGGGGATAGTGCTGTTCCTGTGTCACCACAGCTCATTAGAAATACGCCCTTCATGTCTTCCGTATCTAGCTGTGTTTGCATTAGCTATGTTTGCATTAGGATCGGAGGACAGGGAGATGCAAAGGCTGACAGGGTGCATGAGGAAACTGTACTCCAAGTCCTTACATACTAACATCTGATGCTGCTCTCAGTGAGCCAGCTGAAAGAGACTCACAACTTGACCCATGACCCATGATTTATGGCACTGCAAATTCTCTAAAGCCCACACGATTTTAGCAGTTTACAGCAAAGAAACACCACACTGTTTGATCTGCAATAACCGCAGTCAAATTCATAACTAAATATCATAAATATCTGTTTGGGATTAATATTATGCATTGACTTCCCCGTCCATCTTTATTAAATTGCAGTATTATCCCAAGTACAGTCAATCCACCTCCCAAGTTGTCTTGTGGAGGTAAAACACAATTCCACATGGATGACACTGATGAGCTAATACTCTGCTATGTGGCTGCAGATGCGTTTGTTAGTCCTTGCTTTGAATATGTGCATAGTGCTTCACCGATGCTCTCTTCTCAGCTGTTTAAATAATCTTCACTTGTCTTCAGATGTGACATCTTTTCCCACTGAAAATGTTAATGGGTGTCATAGGACTGATACATCTGTTCAAACTGTTAAGAGAAAGCCCATATTATGCAGGAAATGTTTTTGGAGTGGATGTATGACCAAAATAGAGTTCTATACGTGGGTGTGATTAATATAAAATGAAAGCTAATTGCATGGTTAAAATTTCATTATGGATATTTTGTGCTGTTGGCATATGAGAACAATGTGTCTCTGGTTCTAATGTTCTGGAAACTATTTTTTGCTATAAAGCAACTCAGAATTGTCCATGGTACCTCGGCCATACTAGCTTTAAACTACATAAGGAGATTCAATCTGCAAAGAAGCACATTAATTGTGGGTTTACTTATCTTAAATTTATCCCTTTTCTCTGTTTCTCACAGACAGTTTTGCACACAGATCAGATAGTAATCTAAGAAAGATCACTTGAGTATCTGAAGACAAATGCTCAATACCATTTTTCCAAAATTTTCAAATAAGAGTTCTTGTACTTTACAGTTCTGTGAAGCTGACAGTGAAAAAGATTCTGGTAATCAATGACAACTTAAGAACCCATGAATAGCACTTCTGTACAAAAACCTCTAAAAGCTTAAAAGAACCAGTGCCTTTAAACACACTATACCTAGATCCAGGCAATGATGCAACCATAGTACAATCAATGAAAATGTATTGATTTTCATGAATTAATCCTAAGGCACATCATCTAATACACATTAAACATATATATTCTGTGACAGGCACATTAATCTGCTCCTGTATCTTCCTGTTATTTTGACAGAGGTGCAAGTACCAACAATGCACACATGAACTGCCTGAAGCTAATCAGGATCTGAGTCCCTGCAGTTTGTTGTCAAAGCTCTGCAAATGATTATTCAGTGGCAACATTCAGTTGTACATGAGATCAGAATGAGCATTTGTTCTGAAAATTTAATGTCCTCACTACGCAACTTGAACTGGAAATGCGGGAGAGGTAGAAACCAAAGATTTCTTTTATTCAACATATTTGTGGTGCATTGTCCTGTTACGAAACTACCCATACATTAAGATATTATTTCTTCATATATATATATATATATACTGAACACTAAAGTCAGGATCATTCAGACCATGGTATTCCGAATCTCTATGTATGGATGTGAAAGTTGGACAGTGAAAAAAGCGGATAAGAGAAAACTCATTTGAAATGTGGTGTTGGAGGAGAGCTTTGCGCGTACCATGGACTGCGAAAAAGAAAATAATTGGGTGTTAGAACAAATTAAACCAGAACTGTCACTAGAAACTAAAATGATGAAACTGAGGTTATCATACTTTGAACACATCATGAGAAGACAAGATTCACTAGAAAATGCTGGGATAAACAGAAGGGAGCAGAAAAAAAGGAAGACCAAACAAGAAATGGATTGATTTAATAAAGGAAACCACAGACCTGAACTTACAAGATCTAAACAGGGTGGTTCATGACAGATGCTCTTGGAGGTCACTGATTCATAGGGTCACCATAAGTCATAATCGACTTGAAGGCACATAACAACAAATATCTATATATATCTCACACTTACAAAAGGGGGAGCGACGGTGACCTTTAGGGGTTGGGGAGAGCTCTGATGACCTGTAAGGGAGGAACAAACTTTGGTGCCACATGGGGGAGCTCTGGCAACCTGTGGGGGGGAAGATCTGGTGACCTGTGGGGGAAGCTTGAGTAGTCTGTGAGGTGAGCGGTGAGCTCTGGCAACACATGGGAGGGCAGGGGGAGCTCCAGTGACCTGTGGGGGGAGTTTGGGTAACCCATGGGGGAGGGGTAGCTCTGGTGACCCATGAGGGGAGGGAGCAGGCTCTGGAGGCCTGAGGGGGCAGGGGATGGGCTCCAGTGACCCACAGGTGGAAGGGGATGGCTCTAGCTCCCTGCAGGGGGAAGGGGGAGCTTTGGTGATGGTAGGTGGGGTTGGTGAGCAAAGCAAGAAGGGATGGCAGCCCCTATTATTTCATATATTTATATACCACAATATTGAAGACAGTTTAAGCAGTTTACAATATAACAAATATAATATGAATATATAACAAGCAATGAAACCAAGAAACTACAATGCAATGCAATACTAAACACACAATACAATTCAGTAAAACAATAACATCCCCAAAACAAAAACATAGCAGCACATTTTAAAAAATCTTTAGAATCAGGTGTTTATAATCATCTTTAGAGTTAGAATCTTTAGCCTCTCTCTTGCCAAGGCACATCCTGACTCACAAAATGTAGTACTCACTTCACCAACATTTACACATCACACCCAAATTCTGTTATTACATCTACACAAATCAGATAATACTTACTGCTCATTCAGTATCAGTCATTCCATTCTACTTCCATACCTCACCTATATTTATCAGAACACACAAACACAGCATCCACTCAATTATTCCAATATTTCCTACTCATTCACCAACTAGTGTCACACATCACTCTTTCCACTCAACAATGGCAACAACGCATATGTAGAGGCCCTGATCCATATGTTGCTAGCTTCAGAAGACAGAGCCCTTATTTTTGCTTCAGACTACAGGACTAGAATTAATGGGTACAAATGGAAAGGAAGCAGATTTCAGCTGTACACCAGGAGAAATTTCCTAATGGTATGAGTTGTTTGAAATGGTACAGACTGCTGTGGGACAGTGGAGGCTGGTGGCTGTCATATCAGTGGAGCAATGAATCTGCTCTGGATTTTAGTCTGAACTTTTGAGGAGTTGTCCAAGGTGCTGAACTGATTTTGGGAATAGGTGTCAACACCTTGGACAGCTCCTTGGAAGCTCAGACTAGAACCTGAAGCAGATTTACTGCTCCACTGACATCTCCACTGCTTGGGGAGGTTGTGGGCTCTCTTTTCCTAAGTGACCACCTCCTAGGTATGCTGTAGTTGCATCCTGCATTGTTGAGCCTGCATTGAACAGAGTGTTAGACTAGGGGATCTCCAAGCCCTCTAATTCTAAAATTCCATGTGTGGTATCCAGTGAAGTAGTTCTGTCAGCACAAGGATTTCTGTTTGTAGATGAAATTTCCTTTCCCTTTCCTTTCTCCATATTCCCTGCTTCCTCCCCAGATCTGCTCCAGAGGGTTAGGGGAACACCCAGAACAGATGTAGAGGATGCATGAGAGGCACACAGGGAGAGGAGGGGGGAGCTAAAACCCCCTGCGCTAACAGAACTACTTCATTGGATATCACCCTGTGATTCTATGGGATCAGGGGTGTAGTCATCTCGCATTGGGGGGGTCATAGACCCCTTACTCTTTTGGGACCAGGGTCCCAGCAGGATCCTATGTCTCCAGCATCCTATGGACCAATCAGCATGAAAGGGGAGCATGTTAGCCACTGAGAAGAGTCTTAGGGAAGCTATCATTATATTCTTCTGGCTGAATCTCAAAAAGACGCACTGTACCCTCATCCTGCATTTATCACTCAACACAACTCCACGAGAAGAGACTGCAGCTCAGTTTATTGTATACACTTAGAAGGTTGTATAATCTTAGACAGGGGTGTGGCTGTGAGGGGGCATGGCATGATTATCATGAAGTGACCCTGCACTTCTGAATTTGCCACTACGCTACTGCATGGGACCCAAAGTTTGGAGCTCCCAGACTTGCTACACTTGACAGGCACTGCATCAAGAAGCTTTCCATACCAATTAAAAACATTTATGTTCTCTCAAGCCTGTACATTATGATTTGAAACATGCAATTTAGTGTTATGTTTCCCAGGCAAATGAAAATACCTCTCTTCATGTAACTATTTGGGTGAGAACAATGGGCCGCTTTAGGTTTAAGTGCACAGCTGCAGTCTTTAACAGCTGGACCATTTTCAATAGTTTGATTTTATGTATGCTTTATGCTGTCTTGTACACTATCCTGATATTCTTTTGGAGGCAGAGCAGTTTAGAAAAACGGATGATAATAAGTAAATAAATAAATGTATGTCTCAGGCCTTGATGTAGCCTTGGAAATGGGTCACACACTCGGTCACCAAGAATGGCTGATTCTAATAATTATAGGAGAAATAAGAGAACACAGTGTGACTATGAATTATGGGGAACCTATGGTATGAGGTATGGGAAACCTGGGGTCCTCCAGATGTTGTTGGGCTATGTTAACTGAGGCTGATGGGAGTGGGAGTCCACAAGCATCTGGAGGACCACAGTTCCCCATCCTTGCTTTAGTGCAGGGATGGGGAACCTTTTTCAACCCAAGGGCCACATTTCCTTCTGGACAATCTTCCAGGGCCCACATGCCAGTGGTAGGCAGGGCCAGAAGGAAGCACAATATAAAAAGGCAGAGCAATGCAATAGATAGAGCAACAAATGTGAATTTTACCTTTGTACAGTAGGCTAGTTTCTTCACACTCATACTTTTGTCTTTATTCTCCATTCAAGCAAGCAAGTAGCAGCATCAGAGTTCAAGGGCACAGTCCAGCCATGCACAAACACTCAAAGAGGATGCAAAGGATAGTTGGTGAGAGGATGTGGCTCAGGAGGACATAGAGAGGCCTATGGGGCTGCATTGGCCCAGGCCTGAGGTTCCCCATCCCTGCTTTAGCTAATGTGTCAGTAATGGCATCAGAAACTAAGCATCCCATTAGCATGAGGGGAAGGGCTATAGCTCCCTAGCAGAGCATCTGTGATATATGCAGAAGGTCCCACGTTCAATTCCCGGCATCTCCAGGTAGGGCAGTGACTGATTCCTGCCTGAAAATCCTGGACAGCACTGCCAGTTGGTGTAGACAGTGCTGAGCTAGATGGACCAATAGTTTGACTTGGTATAAGGCAGCTTCCAATGTTCCTATGTTCCTAAGCATAAGCTGGGACTCTACAGCAGAAAGGGGGACATGGTGATCTAATACTTATTGGAGGAATTAACATGATAAGTGATGTTCCTGATGAAAATGAGTTATCTGTCATGCTGGAATTCACTGATCCATGCGGCAAACTCTAATTATGGGTGGATGGAAATGGCCTCTTTGTAACTATTTCTACATTCTATTTTGGGATCCCACTTTAACACAGAGTCTTTATTTTTGCTTGTGATGTTCTGCATTTCCATTGCATTGCAATATCTCAGCCCTGCCAGTTGGCATTTGATTCTATTTTTAATTACAAATCTCTCTATGACTGACACACCCATCTGTCCATGTTGTTACTGCTGCAATGGCACATACAAAGGATATCTTTGTGTGTGTTTTTCTCACCAATTTTTTAATTAACACTTTTTTTCTGGCAGGCATTATGGATTCGTTCTTTGCAAGAAGTGTTTTATTGTCATGAATGCTTGACCTTCTTGTTAAATCTGCATGTCAGATTAGCATTAGTGACTTTCACTATACAAGCAATAGAACTTACCTTATATAGAGTCAGACTATTGGTCTGTCTAGCCTCGTACTGTCAACTCTGACTGGCAGAAGCTCCCCAGTGCCTTAGGTAAGGGTCTTCCCCAGCCCAACTACATGAAATCCTTTCAACTGGAGGGTGAACCTGGGATCCTCTGCATGTAAATATGTGGTCTACCATTGTGCCATGAGAAAGATATATGACCATCACCATGACTTTGCAGAGTACAAGAGCAGAGTTCCCTGCCTCAAGCTGCTTACAATCCAAAATTTCAGACAGAGGGAAGAACAGAGGAAGAGGAAGCAAATGGAGATGGCCACCAACTTGGATGGCTTTCAAAGAGGATTAGACAAATTCATAGAAGATAAGGCTATCAGTGACTGCTAGCCATGATGGGTATGCTCCCCTTCAACTATGCTCTCCCTCCACAGTCAGAGTCAGTAGGAAGGAAGGAAGGAAGGAAGGAAGGAAGGAAGGAAGGAAGGAAGGAAGGAAGGAAGAGAAGTGGCCTCCTGAGTATACAAGGTAGCCAGGGAGAAAGTGCAGTGCCTTTGGCGACAGCAGGAGGCCTTCAGACGCTGGAAGTTGACAGAGCTGGAGGAGTGATGATCAGGGGCAGGGATGTATTGGGATATTGAGACAGAGAGATAAGGGGAACCAATGATGGAAGACTTTGAACTTAAGAGTGTAGCAAATGGCATTGTAAAAAGCAGTCTTGTCCAACTGAAAATCAAGCAACCACATTGCATATTGTGCAAGGACCCTCTCTCAGCACAATAGAACTTTTGAGTGGTATAATTAACAATGAAAGCAGATAATAAGTATCTCTTGTGTTACAAATATAGCAAAACCAAGAAGAGGTAATGAGCGGGTTGCTTAATTTTTTTTAACCTTTTGCTGTTTATGAATTACTTGGAACAGACGGAAATATCTGTGATTTAATTATGCTGTTTGACTTTCTCAAGGGAATAATTTTTGATCTCCCAAATCAATCTAATTATGAAGATTAGAGTAAATATGTAACACCTGCTGTGCCAGTTTCCTCACATGAAAGGTGGTTTTGGATTAGCTACAATGTGTAATAAACTAGCCCTCAGTGATTCACGGCTAATTCATTTCAAAGTAGTGTTTATTGGTATAGCTTGTAAAATGCTGTCTCCACACACATCACACTTTTCTATCAGAGAGTGTCATTTAAAATTTGCAGCAGAGACACACTGAATCCTATCTTAGCTTATTCCCACCCCACCCCACTTCCCAGCACACAGACATTTACAAGAGCAAAGCTTCCACTTTAAAATATTTGGACATGATGTATAAATGCGTCTGTATTTTTTTCATTTAAAGTTGCAGATTTGTTTTCCCCTCCATCTTTTGTTTACTTTTTACAGGACAGATGGTAAGGGAGGGGCTCAATTCATTTTTTTTATTTATTACATTTCTGTCCCCTCATCTTTCCTCTAAGGAGCTCAAGGTGGCATACATGGTTCTCCCCCTCCTTATTTTACCCCCCTAATAACTCTAGAAAATAAGTTAAGTGGAGAGATGGGGACTGGCCCAAGGCCACCCAGTGAGCTTTACAGCTGAGTTAGGATTTGAACCCTGGTCTCTTAAGACCTAGTCTAGTACCCTAACCACAATGCCACCAAACCTTTGTGTGCTGTACCTTATTTTGCATAGATGAAATAAAAAATTGGGCAAAGTAGTATTGTATTATTAAATAGTTGTCACCATAAAACAGAATGAAAACAGAATGAAAACAACTATCCATCACATAACATATGACATCATGTGTGAAGATGGAAAGTTTGCATAATATCCACAGTCTGTTGTGTGCATGTATATCTAGACGTACCAACTTCATAATAATTTCTTAAGACAAAAACTTGATAAAAAGTCAACTTAGCAAAAGACCATACGCGTTTCAACCTATATCAGGTCTTCTTGGTCACTGCTGAAAAATTTGTGCTACATAATAATGGGCTCCTTTTAGGTCCTAATTGTAGTTATTATAACCTGTGATATGTTGTCTAAATATCTGTCTTAATCTTGAAAATCAGGGCTAGTCAGTAAATGTGTTCACTCATTTTTTAACAGCCTTTCTAATTCAATCATGTTGTTATATACCACCCAATTGAATTAAAATGTAATCAGTCATAAAAATTCTTAAGATCATGAGGTAATGGCTGAAAGATAGTCATAATCAGTCCACTCATAACTCAGCAAGGATTTCAACCCCCTTCTCCCAGGCCTAGTTTTACAAGAACTCATAATAGACAGAAAGCAAATGGTTAATCTTTTTCCCTAGTTTACTGTGATGAGTTCAAGTTATACCAGAAATACATCTGATCTAAAGAACCTAATGCTATACTCAGGATCAAATGACTTCCTGAAGGGAAAGATGAGCTTTCTTTGTCCACTGCTAAAAATTAAAAGCATTCAAAGAAGTAAATGTAGTTGCCATGGTAACCGATGTTCATTTCCAACTATGATTGGTGAAGCTGACTTTAAAAAAAAAAAGTCTCTAAAATGAGAAAATGGGTTTGTATCAAAGCAACCAGGAACAGACTGATATTCTCAAAAGTATTCAAATGATGGCTAGTTTTTGCAAATTCTTCCCGAGATATGCATTTCTGCCCTCATCCACTTCCTTTTACAACTTTTCTTTAAAACGAAATGATATCATTTCAGAGACAAAGGTATAGGAAAAAAAACCATCTTGACTCCTAAAATGAAAAGCAAAAGCACTGCTAATTCACAGATTTTTAAGTGTACATCTAACATGCATTTAGTCTGCATCACTTGATAATGCAAATTATTACCTCAGAACTGTTATGATGTTGGCAGACTCTAGGCAGTGTTAACTAAATGGTTGCACAAGTGGAGTGACTTCCACTTGGGCCATAGGACTTCTCCCCCCTCCTCCCCTGATGTCACCCCCAAATCTGCTCTGGAGAGTTGGGGGAAACCCCAGAACACATTTAGGGGGTGTGGCGAAGGAGGAGTGGGGGAGAATGTTTCATTGGAACATTCACCTTAGCACTATGTTGAATACAACCCTTTGTGGCACAGAATAGCAAGGATTTACAGAACCTATACCAGTCAGGATACACTCATGACAAACATGCTTTCCTGGATTGACATGGGTGGCCTATCCTTCTCATGCCACCTTTCCATTATGGCAGCCTTCCCAAGCCTGGTGCCCTCCAGATGTTTTGGACTACAACTCCCATCAGAGCCAGTCAGAGTCGCCAATGTCATTGGTCCGGGATGATGGAGTTGTAGTCTGAAACATTTGAAGGGCACCAGTTTAGAGAAGGCTGTATTATGGGGATGACTTGCTAGTGCACTCTTCTGAACACAATATTGGTGCCAGGCACTTGAGTATATTTGCATTGCCTTCCTGAATGAGCCTTTAACAGTTATAAGTGATCTTATAATAAGCTGCTCTGAGAACACTCTGCTCTTTTGATTTCAGACCTTGGTAAGCCAACAAAGTAAAGGCCATCTGTCCTGCTCAGTTTTTGCTGAGTGCTTGTTTGTCGAAGAAACCTGACAGCCTACCAAAAACAATAAATGACCTGAACATTGGGCAAGTTTATATTATTACTGCAACCATAGAATTAGACACATGCTGCATGTCGGACTAGAAAGATAAAGTGGCTGACTACTAGAGAGAAGGTATTTTCCATGATATCATTCCATGTATGAACTGCCCCCCCATTTCTATTTTCTAGGCCCCCATTTTGCTGGCTTTCAGATGCCAGGTAAATGTTACCTAAACATTTAATATTAATCTTGTCTATGCTTTTCTCCAGTCTCCCACCCCATTATCTAATGATTGTAATATTTTTAAATAAATAAATAAATATAAATAAATGTGGATGGATTTTAATTGTGGTAAGATGCTTTGGGAAACAACTGTGGCTGAAAAATGGGTAAATAAAATAGAGGGTGATATCCAACTAGGTCATACTCAACATAGATCCATTGAAATGAATGGGCTTACTCAAACATAAATATAAACGCACCAAAAATATAGAATACTAACCAGCAAAGAACACAACATACACTTACTAATTAAGGTTTTGGATTTTTTTTAAAATAGCAATAAGGTAATTTATAGAAGTAGTGAATATTTGTGTTAAACTGCTTTCATTTTCAAGTCTCTGCCCATCTTCATCATATTTGCAAAACTGATTTTGTGTACATTTGCATATTCAGCAAAGGCGCTTGTGTCTTTTGACTTTTCTCCAGTTTCCTGATTTTCCATATGACCACATGTTGGATAAGCCCCATTCCTTAAGAAGCATGATGCTCAGCCTGTGAGAGATTGGTAGTTTAATGCTGAGAACATGATCTCAATTTATTGTCTGGGCCTTTTCCTCATTTTATCCTCTAGCTCTCTGTTCATGATGCTCATAGATAAGATGAGTTCTGCTGAGAAGCAGATGCTATGTAAATATTTGAAGGAGATGAAATAAAACTGTCTACAAAAAATAATCCAGAGTACAAACTAAAGTGGCAGATGGCCTGTGCCCAATGCAAGAATATTTGCCTTGGTCAATATGTTCTTTACTAAGCTAGCAAAGAAATATTTTGAGCTATTTCCTTTTTTGAAAGTAGTGATGTCATATCCATTTCAAGTGCACAAAGGGCAAAATGAAATCAGCTTTTCAAACACATGAATAATATCTGCCACTTTATTTTTGGAGGGGGAAAAAATTCCCAAATTTGACTTTGCATCCTTTGGGAGCTTGAACAAAAGTGGTGACCTTGAATAACATGTTTAATCCTCTGACTTTGATTTTTCAGTATTTACATAACTACCACTTTAGCTGTTCAACCATTTTGTCTAGCTGAATATTAAAATAGAAACATCAAAGGTACAAATGGATTAAACGCTTGAACTATAAAAGTTAATTTTCCATTTTTCAAATTTTAAAGTCCGTTTTAAACCCCCCCCCATGAGTATGCTTCTAGATATTACAGTCTCCCTACTACCTGCCCATGATGGGTTTCAATATTATTCTGTGAGTTGTGATCATAGGATCAGTTTCCTTTGGAAAATATATAACTGGAGACTTAAATGGTGTTGTATATCATCTGGAACTGAAGCACAACCTTCCTGGAGTGGTCTATTGACTGTAACAATAAAATTCATTCATTCATTCACAACCTTCCTTCAAAATTCAGACCTATCCAAATTTTCTGATGCAGTTCTCCAACCAAAGAATGTTTACAAAAATGCACATATTAGTGTGCATAAAAATGAATATATTAGTGAAAATAACATACAAATATGCATTATATTATGAGAAACTGCTTGCAAAAATGTGTACATTAGTCAAAACTGCATACAAAAATGGGTTTATTAAGAGAAAACCACAATAAAATGCTCAAGAGGATTTTTTTTAAAAAAACCACAAATTGCTGCAGAAAAGTGGAGAAGTTTTAAGAGTGAAAACATGAGAATCAGAGACAACTGAAATTGACATATCCTTCTATCCTCAGGTGAAAACCTTTCTGTTAAGAACATAAGAACATAAGAAGAGCCTGCTGGATCAGGCCAGTGGCCCATCTAGTCCAGCATCCTGTTCTCACAGTGGCCAACCAGGTGCCTGGGGGAAGCCCGCAAGCAGGACCCGAGTGCAAGAACACTCTCCCCTCCTGAGGCTTCCGGCAACTGGTTTTCAGAAGCATGCTGCCTCTGACTAGGGTGGCAGAGCACAGCCATCATGGCTAGTAGCCATTGATAGCCCTGTCCTCCATGAATTTGTCTAATCTTCTTTTAAAGCCATCCAAGCTGGTGGCCATTACTGCATCTTGTGGGAGCAAATTCCATAGTTTAACTATGCGCTGAGTAAAGAAGTACTTCCTTTTGTCTGTCCTGAATCTTCCAACATTCAGCTTCTTGGAATGTCCACGAGTTCTAGTATTATGAGAGAGGGAGAAGAACCTTTCTCTATCCACTCTCTCAATGCCATGCATAATTTTATACACTTCTATCATGTCTCCTCTGACCCGCCTTTTCTCTAAACTAAAAAGCCCCAAATGCTGCAACCTTTCCTCGTAAGGGAGTCGCTCCATCCCCTTGATCATTCTGGTTGCCCTCTTCTGAACCTTTTCCAACTCTATAATATCCTTTTTGAGATGAGGCGACCAGAACTGCACACAGTATTCCAAATGCGGCCGCACCATAGATTTATACAATGGCATTATGATATCGGCTGTTTTATTTTCAATACCTTTCCTAATTATTGCTAGCATGGAATTTGCCTTTTTCACAGCTGCCGCACACTGGGTCGACATTTTCATCGTGCTGTCCACTACAACCCCGAGGTCTCTCTCCTGGTCGGTCACTGCCAGTTCAGACCCCATGAGCGTATATGTGAAATTCAGATTTTTTGCTCCAATATGCATAATTTTACACTTGTTTATATTGAATTGCATTTGCCATTTTTCCGCCCATTCACTCAGTTTGGAGAGGTCTTTTTGGAGCTCTTCGCAATCCCTTTTTGTTTTAACAACCCTGAACAATTTAGTGTCATCAGCAAACTTGGCCACTTCACTGCTCACTCCTAATTCTAGGTCATTAATGAACAAGTTGAAAAGTACAGGTCCCAATACCGATCCCTGAGGGACTCCACTTTCTACAGCCCTCCATTGGGAGAACTGTCCGTTTATTCCTACTCTCTGCTTTCTGCTTCTTAACCAATTCCTTATCCACAAGAGGACCTCTCCTCTTATTCCATGACTGCTAAGCTTCCTCAGAAGCCTTTGGTGAGGTACCTTGTCAAACGCTTTTTGAAAGTCTAAGTACACTATGTCCACTGGATCACCTCTATCTATATGCTTGTTGACACTCTCAAAGAATTCTAATAGGTTACTGAGACAGGACTTTCCCTTGCAGAAGCCATGCTGGCTCTGCTTCAGCAAGGCTTGTTCTTCTATGTGCTTAGTTAATCTAGCTTTAATAATACTTTCTACCAGTTTTCCAGGGACAGAAGTTAAGCTAACTGGCCTGTAATTTCCGGGATCCCCTCTGGATCCCTTTTTGAAGATTGGCGTTACATTTGCCACTTTCCAGTCCTCAGGCACAGAGGAGGACCCGAGGGACAAGTTACATATTTTAGTTAGCAGATCAGCAATTTCACCTTTGAGTTCTTTGAGAACTCTCGGGTGGATGCCATCCGGGCCCGGTGATTTGTCAGTTTTTATATTGTCCATTAAGCTTAGAACTTCCTCTCTCGTTACCACTATTTGTCTCAGTTCCTCAGAATCCCTTCCTGCAAATGTTAGTTCAGGTTCAGGGATCTGCCCTATATCTTCCACTGTGAAGACAGATGCAAAGAATTCATTTAGCTTCTCTGCAATCTCCTTATCGTTCTTTAGTACACCTTTGACTCCCTTATCATCCAAGGGTCCAATTGTCTCCCTAGATGGTCTCCTGCTTTGAATGTATTTATAGAATTTTTTGTTGTTGGTTTTTATGTTTTTAGCAATGTGCTCCTCAAATTCTTTTTTAGCATCCCTTATTGTCTTCTTGCATTTCTTTTGCCAGAGTTTGTGTTCTTTTTTATTTTCTTCATTCGGACAAGACTTCCATTTTCTGAAGGAAGACTTTTTGCCTCTAAGGGCTTCCTTGACTTTGCTCGTTAACCATGCTGGCATCTTCTTGGCCCTGGCGGTACCTTTTCTGATCTGCGGTATGCACTCCAGTTGAGCTTCTAATATAGTGTTTTTAAACAACTTCCAAGCATTTTCGAGTGATGTGACCCTCTGGACTTTGTTTTTCAGCTTTCTTTTTACCAATCCCCTCATTTTTGTGAAGTTTCCTCTTTTGAAGTCAAATGTGACCGTGTTGGATTTTCTTGGCAATTGGCCAGTTACATGTATGTTTAATTTAATAGCACTGTGGTCACTGCTCCCAATCGGTTCAACAACACTTACATCTTGCACCAGGTCCCGGTCCCCACTGAGGATTAAGTCCAGGGTTGCCGTCCCTCTGGTCGGTTCCATGACAAACTGATCTAGGGAATAGTCATTTAGAATATCTAGAAACTTTGCTTCTTTGTCATGACTGGAACACATATGCAGCCAGTCTATGTCTGGGTAGTTGAAGTCACCCATTACTACCACATTTCCTAGTTTGGATGCTTCCTCAATTTCATATCTCATCTCAAGGTCTCCCTGAGCATTTTGATCAGGGGGACGATAGATCGTTCCCAGTATTAAGTCCCTCCTGGGGCACGGTATCACCACCCACAACGATTCTGTGGAGGAGTCTGCCTCTTTTGGGGTTTCGAGCTTGCTGGATTCAATGCCTTCTTTCACGTATAGAGCGACTCCGCCACCAATACGTCCTTCCCTGTTCACCTAGACCATTTAACTAATACATATTGTGGGCCTCTCCATTTTTTAAACATGGGTGTTTATCTTCAGAGATGTGGGGACTTGTATTTGGGTTGCTTGATTTTATAGTTTCATGTACTTATTTATTGTAAACCAGAGCACTTTATGTTGTGGGATGGCATGCAAATACTTTAAAACAAACACAAATAAGGGAAGCCTGCAAGCAGGACGAACTTCCCCACCAATCAGAATCCAGATTCACACACTTAGGCAGTGCATAAGAAGCAGGGTTTGTGCCAAAGGCTTCATGGAAAAGGTGAGTTTTGAGGAGGATTTTGAAGGAAGTAAGAGAGGTGGCCTCACACAGGTGTTCTGAGAGGCAGCTCCAAGCATACGGGCAACAAAAGAGCAACGGTTGAGTCTCCTGAAGGAACAGGAGATCTCCAGACAGCTGAGGGTGGTGGAACTGGAACAGCAAAGGTCATGGGTAGGGAAGTGTTGGAGATAGGCTACTTCACTGTCTCGGACAGCCCCGGTATCTAGGTGTTTCTGCCAGGGATTGTATGGAGCAATTTGAAAGCAAATATTAATTTTGGTTTATCTCTCATTTTGTCCCTCTGTTGTCAACACAGATTCTAACATAGTTCAAATCTCACTTTCTCTTTGCAAGAAATCAGCCAGACAACCAGATCAACAGTGTCCCATCCAAAGTTGGCCAGGGAGTGGTTAGAATCTGGTTTTCTTACATAACATGCTAGTTTACAACACAGTGGAAGAAACTTGTTTTTCAAAAGCAGCTTAAAAGCTTGTTACATTGTTATGTGATGTCCTTCCTTTTTCTTGCCTGCATTTTCAGTTCTATTTCAAAATGAAATTTGAAGAAGACTGCTAAACCCTAAAGCTGGTATGGGCAATCTTTGGCCCTCCAGAGGTTGCTGAAGAACAGCTCCCATCATCCCTGGACATTGCCCATGCTTGTGGGGGAGGAGAGCTGAGGAGAGCTGTAGTTCAGCAAGATCTGGAGGGCCAAAGGTTCCCCACACCTGCCATACAGTTTTCTCAAAATCTCAAGGCGCAATCTATCATTGTTACAAAATAATTAAACTAGTGGTAAAAGATCACAAGGAGAATGTAGTGTAAGCGCTGGATGACCCATCCCAGTCTGGGTTCAGGCCTGGTTATGGGACTGAATCGGCCTTGGTTGCCCTGATGGATGACCTTTATTGGGAGAAGGACAGGGGGAGTGTGACCCTGTTGCTCTTACTTGATCTCTCAGTGGCTTTTGATACCATTGACCATGGTATCCTTCTGGACTGACTTGGTGAGCTGGGTATCGGACGCACTGTTTTACAGTGGTTCTGATCCCATCTCCAGGGTTTCTCTCAGAGAATAGCATTGGGTGATTGTCTTTCGGCCCCCTGGCAGTTGTGCTGTGGGGTGGCACAGCATACCATCTTGTCCCCAATGCTGTTTAACATCTATAGTCATCAGGAGCTTTGGGGCAAGGTGTCAGCAGTACACTGATGATACCCAGCTCTATTTCTCTGTAACATCTGAATCGGGAGAGGCCATGCAAGCCCTGGACTGCTGCCTGGACTCGGTGGTGGGCTGGATGAGGGCCAATAAACTGGGTCTGAATCCTAGCAAGATGGAGGCACTGTGGGTTGGTAGTTCCTGAGTTCAGTTTGGTCAGTTGCCTGCTTTGGAGGGGTTGTACTCCCTCTGAAAAAGCAGGTCTGTAGTCTGGGGGTGCTCCTGGATGCATCTTTGTCACTAGAGACCCAGGTGACCTCAATGGCTAGGAGTGCCTTTTACCAGTTTTGCCTGGTAAAACAGATGCGGCTGTTTCTGGACCGGGATAGGCTGACCACTGTTGTCCACACACTGGTATCCTCCAGGCTGGATTACTGTAATGCACTCTATGTGGGGCTGCCCTTGAGGTTGGTCTGGAAGCTGCAGCTGGTGCAAAATGTGGCAGTTAGACTGCTCACTGGAGTAGGGTATCACCAACATGTCACCCGCTGCTGAAAGAATTGCACGGGCTGCCCGTTTGCTACTGGGCCAAATTCAAGGTTCACGTTTTGGTGTACAAAGCCCTATACAGCTTGGGACCAGGATACCTGAAAGATCGTCTTATCCTTTATATACCCAGTCGATCATTGCGCTCTGCAGGTGAGGGCCTCCTGCAAATACCATCTTATCAGGAGGTCCATTCTGCACAACATAGGAAACGGACCTTTAGTGTGGCGGCACCTACCCTTTGGAACTCCCTACCCTTAAATATTAGACAGGTGCCATCTCTGTTATCTTTTTGGTGCCCATTGAAGACCTTCCTCTTTCAACAAGCCTTTTAAGTTGAGACCTTATCCCAGTCTGCGTCTGTGTTGGAATAGCTTTTTAATATGCTTTTAATCCTTGGTGGGTTTTTTTAAAAAAAAGTGTTTAACCTTTTAAAAAAAAATCTTGAGAGCTTTTTAAAAAAATGTTTTTAAATTGCTTTTTTAAAAATGTGCTTTTAAATTTGTATATTTGTTTTTAATGTTTTTAATTGGTGTAAACTGCCCAGAGAGCTTTGGCTATGGGGCGGTATACAAATGCAATAAATAAATAAATAAAAAGTTGTTTTGTTTTAATGTATTTTAATGTCTGTTTTTATGATGTTTTAAAGTGTTTTTAGTGCTTTTGTTTGCCACCCTGGGCTCCTGCTGGGTGGAAGGGTGGGGTATAAATCAAATTATTATTGTTGTTGTTGTTGTTGTTATACCCCACCTTATGGTGAAAAGCCCCTCAAGGCGGCTTACAAGAAAAACACAATATAGGAATATATCAGTAAAACAATACAATTTACAAAATTAAATAACAAATAACATTATTAAAAAAAACAGCTATTACAACTTCCAGTAAAAATACAACATGGTGCAGTTGCCTGGAGCGGCCAGAACATCTCAATACCTTCAAATGTCTTCTGGTTGGCCTTTGGTGTGACCCAGCAGAGGTGTGCAAATAAACTGGCGTTTCCGATGTCGATGTAGGAACACTGGAGTTCTTACACATCCCATTTAAACCTGCCACATCCTGCGAGGAGGGGCCCGTCTTCAAGCTTCTCTTCTTGACGTCACAGTTTGGCTTCTGGCGGGTGTCTGCTGGCTGGTCTCCCCCTTTCCTTTCCTGCTCTTTGTAAATATAAATAAATAAGCGTTCTAACCTTGAAGATGATGTGTTCTAGAAAGGTAGAGACAGCAGAAAGGGAAGAGAACATGATACGCAAACAAGACAATAAAGTTTAAAGTATGCACATGACTTATTAATTGCATTTTTGTTTAACCTGAAGGTCTCCAGGTCTCTGAAAGATTCTCCCATGGAGAGTTGTACAAACAACCTGGCCAAGTTTATATAGTGGAGCATAGCAGAATGGAATGGTGTTGATGAATTTCTGTGGAATTTGCAGTCCTACCATTGGGCAGAGTGGCAGATGTTGGAGAGCTCTACCATCAGGTGGCAGATACTGGAGGGTGGGGAACCAGCAGCAAGATGTTCAATGACTGAGTTGTATGTGCCTGCCACTTGGTATGCTCTGTACCCCTCCCCTAAGATAGTTTTCTGTGATCAAGACAGTGGAAGATGCTGTGCTGTTGGCTATGTTGAAGTCTGGTTGATTTCTGTACATGGAGTGGGGGAACACCACCATGTTAATCTGATACTTCAGAGAGAGTGGATCCCATCTATTTTGTTCCATTGCTGGCAACATTTCAGTGATATTCTCCCAGTCCCTGCTCTGGACTTGTTGACCTCTCCATTCCTTTTACGCCAGTCTTAATCCAGTCTCCCCATGACTTCGAGAGAGCTGCAAGATTCTCTGCCCTGAGTGTGTCAAATCTCTTTAATCTTCTGCTTCCCAAACTCTTCCAACTATCCATCATCCAGCCTTCTAAAGCCTTCTGCTTTAGCCTCCTTCTCTTGCCCCTCCTTGTTCCATGGCAGAACTAGAATGACAGCAACAGGTAAACAGAATTACTTTCAGACATGTAACTCTAGCTCGGTTATACAAAATAAAACTAACAAAAATCTTGAAGCATACAAGGCTTCTCCAGATGACCTGATTATTGAGCATTCATTCTGATTTGGTTGCACAAAGCTTATGTGTAGGTTACACAGTACTATCTCTTAAGTGAGCAATTGTTCTGATTTGCTTGCAGGGAGGTTATACGGCAAATGAGCATTCAACCTCATTTGCTTGTGTGGAGGTCCCCATCAATAATTCATTTATCCCATACTTGTTGGTGTATTTCTCTGTTACCTTCCTAAGTGCAAAAAGTCAATATTTAAAAGAGTGATTTTGTTGTACCAGAACACACTTTAATTTTACAAACGTTTATTTGCACAAATGTACATGATTCAATGGAAATGGACTGCCTTCAAGTCGATCCCGACTTATGGCTACCCTATGAATAGGGTTTTCATGGTAAGCGGTATTCAGAGGTGGTTTATCGTTGCCTCCGGCTGAGTCTAGTCTTCCCCAGCTGGCTAGGGCCCGCTCAGCTTGCCACAGCTGCACAAACCAGCCCCTTCCTTGTCTGCAACTGCCAGCTGGGGGGCAACTGGGCTCCTTGGGGCTATGCAGCTTGCCCATGACTGCACAGGTGGCAGGGCACGTAACCCCTGAGCCACTCACTGTGGGGATAATCTTTAGCTGGCCCTTGACTCCCAGGAGACACGAGCGGGGATTTGAACTCACAGACTCTGGCCTCCCAGCCAGGCTCTCCTCCCCACTCTGCTATACCAGCTGTTACATGATTGAATGCATCCTGCAAAATACTGACAATTTAGAGGTGACAACAGAGACTAAAAGTACATGGCAAAGAACAACCTGATCTCTTTCCATGGTCTCATTATATCTTGGAAAAGTCACCAAGGGAACCAGCCCTGGAATTTGCTCTGTTTGAAGCATGCGTCCACTTTCCTCATTTGCTCTGTCTTTACCTGAGGGTTGCTTCCTGGACAAGTGCACCCATCTGAGTAGCTTTGCCTTCAGACCTCCACTGGAAGGATTGCTGCATGAGGTCACAATCTGCATAAGGCTGTGTACACACACCATACATTTAAAGTACATTTAAAACACATTGCTTCTCTGAAAGAATCCTGGTAACTGTACTTTACTCCCCAGCAGAGCTACAATTCCCAGGATCCTTAACAAAGTACAGTTTCCAGGATTCCTTGGGAATGTGCTTTAAATGTATGGTGTGTACTCAGATAGACTTCCATGAGAACTAGAAGCTTGCTGTGTTTTTTTTTTTAGAAGAAAACAAAAGCTAAGCCTCTTGGATCCCAGAGCATTTCTTTTTTTCAGAGACAGTGGTGCAAGTGAGCCATTCACCCTGTCACCAGCATTGAGTTTCAGCTAACATAGGCTGAGAGTATAAATTTCTAAATTTATCAATGCCCTGCAGACTTCTCCGATACATATTTATGATTATCAAGAATTTAGAAGGCATAACAATTATATTAGACGTAACAGTCCCCAATATTAATTTTATTCCATTTACTAGGGGCTACTGCTCTGTTTGCTTCACTTGCCAACCCTGCCTACAGTCACTAAAGCTTCCCTCTCCCCCATGGGTCACCAAAGCTGCCTTCTTCCCCCCATGCATGGCCAAAGCTCCCCCACCCCCTGTCGGTTGCCAGAGCTCCCCCTTACCTCCACAGGGGTAATCAGAGCTCCCCCTTTCCTCCCCCCACAGGGGTTGCCAGAGATCCCCCTTCTGCCCCCCACAGTTCACTGAAGCTTCCCCCTCCCCCATAACTCACCAAAGCTCCCACTTTTGTAAGTGTGATGCTTGCAAATACACACATATATGAAGATATTCTGCCTTTTCTCCAAGGAGCTCAAGGAGGTGTGTGTAGTTCTCTGTCTCCATTTTATCTTCACAACAGCCTAGTGAGGTAGATTGAGCTGAGAGATAGTGTCTAGCCCAAGGTCACCTAGTAACCTTTATGACTGAGACAGAGGGAATTTGAATCCTGGATCTTCCCACTCCTAGCCTGATATGCTAACTACCATACCATGCTGGGTCTCAGTACAGTGTTGGGGAAGGGCCATAGCTCAGTGGTTGAGCATCTGCTTTTAGTATAGAAGTCCCAGGTTCAATCCCTGGCATGACCCTTATCTGAAACCCTGGAAAGCTGGGCCAGTCATTGTGGACAATACTGAGCTGGAACTTGGATGGACCAACAGCTTCTCATGTCCTGAAGGAGTGAGTTTACCAAATGTAAACAAGAGATTTATTACAGCATTCAATTTTTTTTAAAAAAACCACCACAACAAGCAAAGTATGATTATTTGCCTCTGTTCTCCCCCTTCACACGTCTAGTCTCTGAAACCAACCCCATTTTAAAGCCCAAGTAGACAGAGAGGAGAAAAAGCAGCACTATTCTTCAGTGGCAAATTACCAGCAAAAGGCTTTCTAGATGTCATGAAAAACTTTCAGACAATATTTGAATAAATGAATGAAAGGATGGGTAATAGGAAATAAATATTTTTACTGCCTGGGAAAAAGTAATCTAGTTAACACATATCTTTTTTTAAGAAAACAGAAAACACATGACTGTAAATGATTTGCGGCTGTTGCCTCTGGCACTAGAGCAGCAAGAGGGAGCCTGCCTTGTTTGATTGTAGGATGGTTCCCATTACTGGATTGTGTTTTTCTGCCTACACATCATTTTTATGGATCTTACTCTACTGCCTGCTGGGATGAATAATTTCATTTAGTTTCTAGTTTTAGCATCAAGTTGTCTGCAATTTGTTGCCTCACAGTTTACCTCATAAAATTGTTCAGTCTTTTTGTGTGTGAGAGAAATGGGGGGGGGCACATGCTGAGTGGAAAAAAATCTTACTATTGTACATTCTGCCAAAGACATATCCTTGATGCTGAGACGGCTGAGAATTTCTGTGTTTCAGTTTGTAGTTCTAAGAGGTAAGATATCAGAGTATTTCTATGGAATCTTAAAAAATGGATACAAGTTCATTGGTAGGCCCTTCTCTGGGTCGCTTCTGTGAAGATGATGAACATTTTGTGGAATACCTTCTCTAGTGAGGTCTGCCTGGTGCCTTCGTTGACAACTTTTCAGAACCAGGTAAAACCTTACCCTTTTCCCCAGGCTTTGGATGGGCTATGCTGACATTGTTTTGTTGTTAGTGTGCTGCCAAAGCTTTGTGTTGCTGTTAGGGAGAGTTTTGTGTGTGTATGTGTGTGTGTGTGTGTGTGTGTGTTTGCTTTAAAATGAATTGCATGTGGTTTTGTGTGAATGTATCTGTATTATAATGTATTTTTACTTATGCTTATATTTTAAAATATGTTATAAGTTGCTTGGAGACCTTTTTGTGTAACAAGTGACTAAAAAGTTTAGTCTTCATCACTTAGCTTTAGTCAAGTTTAAGTAATAATAATAATAATAATAAATTTGTGTGAATACGACATATTATAATGTATTTTTACTTACACTTATATTTTTAAATATGCTATAAGTGGTTTGGAGACCTTTTTGTTTAACAAGTGACTAACAAGTTTAAACAACAGCAACAGGATGCCTCTCACATATTGGGTGAGAGTGGGCAACAACTACAAGAGAAAGGAATTTCCCCCTTGCCTGACTGCTGCTGCTGGTGTTGGGCAGTAGAACTGACAGAATTGCTGTAGGAGGGAGAAAGGGAGGTCTGGGAAACTGCCTCATGCTAGGCCTCATACCGCATACGAGACTCATACCTCATACCAGGCCTCATACCAGACTCCATGGCAGGGTCTCAGGAAGACGTCTTTCTCATGATCTCCCACATGGTCCTTTTACTAATTTAGAGCCAATACTGAGTAGATGGGGAAAATGACACCTTGGGGTGACAAGGTAGCCATTTGGTTACATTAGCCAAGCCATAAACTCATTTAATATGATTTCAAGGTGTTAGATTCCTGCTTCATCTTCCCCACATGCTCTGGAAGCATTTGCGTGGGGGCAACTATAAGTGTGAATCAGCCCATAGGCTGGGGCTGGGAGGGAGCATTATGGAATTAGGCAGCAGTGCTGTAAAATGGATTTTAGGAGTCATAGTGGACAATTAACAGAACATTTATCAATACTATACCATTTTTGGTTGTATCTTAAGAAGTATCAAAGGCAAGACCCTCTACCAGGCCCTCCATATGTTGCTGAACTGCAGCTCCCATCATCCATGGCTATTGACCGGGCTTCCTGGGGCTGATGGGAGTTATAGTTCAACAATCCCTGCCCTGTACTTTAGTGCTGGGCCAAAGCTCAGTGGCAGAGCATAGATTTTGTCTGTATAACATCCCAGGTTCAATACCCAGAATATTCAGTTATAATATGCACAGGTAGTAATGTGGTAAGGATCTTTAGCTGGACACATATCCATCCATGTGATATAATGCGGCTATATTTGACACACTGGTAAAGCATTATTTGATGCATTATGTTCAGCCCTATGGAACAAAGTAATAACATACTTAATAGTATCGGAATGGCAAGACCATACATTTTCCCCATGGTTGTATGACTTATTGCTTTGAAATATTGCAGTGGGAGAGAGACTCGGTGATAATATTTCATAGCCGAAGTTATATTAGAACACACCAGAGGGCTCTACAATGTCTTTTTAGGGACCAAAAAGCTGCTTTTCATGAAACATATCAAGTGGTAGTCCATGACATGAAGAACACTTCTTGGCTGTTTTAGTGATCAATTAGGCTATGTAAGAAAGGGTGCAGTCTCAGGCAGCAACTACAATGATTCACCAGAAAGATGGCTAAAGAGCCTATAATGAAGATAATGTGTTACTGTGAAATTGTTTATGGTACCAAAGACTGAAACACACAGGCTACAATTCTCATTTCACTTACTACAGATTAAGTCTTTGGAAGTTAGGGAAGATACGACTTTACTAAATTATTTCTCTAGTGTCTCAAAAAAGATATTTGAGATTTGTCATTATAGATCTCTTCTATAGTTAATTGATCCATTTTACATTTCACCTCAACGCTTATATTTACAGTGGGGTCTCCTTTAGACAGAGGCCTTGTTCTGTCTGTGATATTTAATTGCCGTGATTGGTAAACTGCAATGATTTCCTGTATTACCCTTTACATATTTCTTTAATGCTCCACTGCGCATTTGCTTTAAGTGCTCCTGCTTCTTCTGGGGACATATGGTGGCATGGAACTCTCCTGCTTGTTGGGCAACTTTAGTCTAGTTCTCTAGATACTGAGCTATATGCCACTGCAAGCTCATTGCAAGTTGGTGGTGCCAGAACCAAAAGTGGGTAGAGTTTGCAACATTGCAGGGTTGGACACACATATGATGTGGAGGAAGAGGAACTGATGCTCCAAAGAGCAGTCCAGACAGCAAAAGTGGTCCAGCAACATGTGGAGGACTGCATGAAATTAGGATGGAGGCTCCATGTTCCTCACAACTTATTTAGTATCTTTATATCCTTTAAACATGGAATTCAGTGCAGCATACAAAGAGCTTCTACATGGTCTACCATGCAAGCGCTGAGCAGCCCCAGCTCCTTTCAGCATGATGGCTGCATCATTGACTTCAGACCATGCCCTGGGTCCAGTGCTTGCATTTTCCATATGCACAGTTCCACATATAAAACCTACTTAAACTAGCACATGCCTAATATAAAACTTACCTAAAATAGCATATCAACGCCCACAAATGTATTCCAAAACTAAGAGATGTTCTTAGCAGCCCTAATGAAAATGCCACAAAGCACATTATATTATTCTAGATTCAAAACAACAAAGATATGAATAATGGACGTTCGATAGTCTGTTGACTGTAATAAAAAATTGATTTGATTTGAATAATGGACATCAATTCCAACTCGAAGAGAGGGCATTGGAACAGGGAGCAATATTATTAATATGCAAATTTCACCTTTCAATAACTAGATCCCCTCTATTCAGCACTGGTTAGGCCTTATCTTGAATACTGCATCCAGTTCTGGTCTCCACACTTCAAGTAGGATGCAGACAAACTGGAACAGGTTCAGAGGAGGGCAACAAGGATGATCAGGGGACTAGAAACAAAGCCCTATGAGGAGAGACTGAAAGAACTGGGCATGTTTAGCCTGGAGAAGAGTGAGGGGAGATATGATAGCACTCTACATGTACATGAAAGGTTGTCACACAGAGGAGGGCCGGGATCTCTTCTCGATCATCCCAGAGTGCAGGACACGAAATAATGGGCTCAAGTTGCAGGAAGCCAGATTTCAATTGGACATCAGGAAAAACTTCGTAACTGTTAGAGCCATATGACAATGGAACCAATTACCTAGAGAGGTAGTGGGCTCTCCGACACTGGAGGCATTCAAGAGGCAGCTGGACAGCTATCTGTCAGGAATGCTTTGATTTGGATTCCTGCATTGAGCAGGGGATTGGACTTGATGGCCTTATAGGCCCCTTCCAACTCTACTATTCTATGATTCTAAGATTCAATATGTACAGTATTTTATTTATTTATTGCATTTATATACTGCCCCATAGTCAAAGCTCTCTGGGCAGTTTACAGCAATTAAAACATTAAAAACAAATATATAAATTTAAAAAACACATTTTTAAAAAGCAATAAAAAGCAGTATGTGCTGCCCAACTACCAAGGGTTTCTACACAGCTTACAATGAAAGTTTAAAAAAAACCCTGCAAAGATAAAACATAACATCTAGTATAGCATAAAACCAGAAGCAGAAGGTAATACCTATAGCTGTGCAAAAAAATTAACTGCTCTAAAAAATTCAAAAGGTCTATAAATAAATAAAAGATTTTTAAAAGCCAGGGAAATAAAACGGGGTTATTTATTTAAATCATATTATGTGCTGTTCGATTAGTTGTACTTTTGAACTAAAAATTCCCTTAGTTCAACACTGGGGGCAATGCAGCTCTCAAGTCAAAAAAAGTTGGCCATTCCTGCTTCAGTGGTTACAGAACTTAAATAGTAGTGCTGGTAACAAGAATTCATATCTGAAACTTGATCCTGTACTCTAAATGTCTTTGGAGGACACCAACCATTTTTTTACTCTTTGATAGTTCATTCCAGCCTCCCCTGAAATTTTCAGAGAGTAGCTACGTTAGTAAAAACAACAGTCTTGTAGCCCCTTAAATAGTAACAAATTTATGGTGGCATAAGCTTTGTGGACTGGAGACCATTGTATCTAATGAAGTGGATTCTAGTCCATGAAAGCTAATGTCAACAAGCTAATATGGCTACCTCTCCAGAAGTTGAAGTTCCTCACACGGACAATGCTCATTTGGTTGAAACTCAGGACTGGTGTTACCATTGAGGAACCCTTGAACATTTTATTGGGAAATTTCCCAACCCCCATGATAGCTTCAAGCTCAGAGACAGAATGGCACAAGGGACACTGCTGCCTCCAAGCACTTCCTCTCTGAATCAATTGTGGGTGCACTTTATGGAGCCTAATTTTGCCCTTGCATCATGGTCATTTCTGAGAAGAGTGAACTTGGCCTCCCTTAGCCTTCATATTGACTGGTCATTTGGGTGGAGAGGGATTAATTAATTAATTAATTAATTAATTAATTATACTTGTATACCGCCCCATAGCCAAAGCTCTCTGGGCGGTTTACAGTAACTAAAAACAAATACAATTTAAAATACATCTTTTAAAAAAACAATTTAAAACACAATTAAAAAATTTAAAACAATATAAAAATTATTATTATTCATTAAATTTATTAGTTACCTAAAAGATCTCCAAGCAACTTACATAACATAAACATCAATATATATATAAATATGTTTTATTTTCATATAAATATTAACATTTTATTACAACATACCAAAAAACAGGCCCCATGACAGCCACAGGAAGCTTTGGCAGCACACTAGGGATGGAAAGATCTGTCAATTTCGGTTCTCTCCTTCTCATTTTTTCAATCTTAAATTCAGTTCTCCACATTTCTGCAGCAATTTCCTTTTAAAAAAGCTCATGAAACTTCTCCAGCTTTTTAGTGCAATTTTCTCCAAATAAACACATTTTTGTAAGCAGTTTTGACTACTGTATGCATTTTTGCAAGCCATTTCTCATCATATAATGGATGTTGTGTGTTCTTTTCACTCATACATTCATTTTTATGCACACTTTCTCCTAACACATGCATTTTTGTAAACATTGGTTGGCAAACTGAATAACAAAAATCAAATGTGCGAATTTTGAAGGATGGCTATTTTTCTGTTCCCACATGGTTTTGGAAAGTGCAAATTTGATAGATTCAGCTTAAAAGGAGGACTGAACTAAAACTCTCGCCCATCCCTACAGCATACTAACAATAAAACAGAATCAATTTAGTCCATCAAAGGCTTGAAGAAAAAAAGGTAAGTCTTTGCATGGCCCTGAAAATATGCCAGTGAAGGTGGCAGGCAGACCTCACTGAGGAGAGTATCCCACAGATGGGAAGCCACAACTTAAAAGGCCCTCTCCCTCAACATTACCCACCAAATCTTCCTCACAGGATGGACCCAGAGAAGGGCCTCAGATGAAGGCAGGGGTTCTTAACTTTTTGTGTGCCATGGACCCCTTTGGCAGTCTGGTGAAGCCTATGGACCCCTTCTCAGAATGATGTTTTTAAATGCATAAAATAAAACACATAGGATTACAAAGGAAACCAATTATATTGAAATACAATTATCAAAATATTTTAAAAATTGTGATACAGATATAGTAATATATGTGCTTCTTCATTAATGCATTAAATAACAAGACAATACATTTAAAATATAGGCAAGTTAAAGTTAAAGTTAATTTTTTAAAGACATAGTGTGAAGGCTGTTGTTGCTTAGCTTGAATAAGAACATTAAACTGTGGGGTGGTCTTTGACAAGGCAACACACATGTCATGTTGGACATCCAGTCGATTTCAATTTTTTGTTTTGATTGTTACAAGTGTTGAAAATCCCAATTTGCAAAGATATATTGTTGCAAATGGAATTAAAGCTTCCATAGCTCACGTTGCAAGGCAAGGATAGGCTTCTCTCAAACAACACCAGAATTCTCCAAGGCTTTTTGAGTTAAACTCCAATTGTAGTAACTTTCTTGTCCTAAGATCAATGAGTTCAACTTTGGCTAGGTCAACATCTTCGATACTGTTTATAAGCAGAAAGAAAAGGATTGTGGATCCATGATTCAACTTTAATGCCATCTCTATAGAAATAACTTTTGAAAGAGTTCTGAAGTGTTTCCAGGTGTTTGCAGTTTTCTCTTTTCAAATAAATTGACAGAGAATTTTGTATCTCAACTCCATCTTGGTAAAGCACTTCCTCCAGCATTTGAAAGTTTGCAAGGATGTCGGCCTCTACTCTCTTCTTCCATATCAGCAGCTTAGCCAAGAAAGCTTGTAATTTTTCAGTAGCACCCATAATGGTGACTTCAGGACCTTGAATTGAAAGATTTATCTTGTTCATATGGTTAAAAATATCTGCCAGGTAAGCCAACCCATGGATAAAATCCTTTCTCTCAAAGTGTTCCAAGTGTTTTCTTTCAGAAAAGGTTAAACTTCTGCCCTTAGTTCGAACAAGCGCTTCAAGACTTGTCCTCTTGAAAGCCAGCGAACTTCTGTGTGGTAGAGAAGCACTTCATATTCTGCTCCAATTTCTTGACAAAATCTTTTAAAAATGTGATGATTCAGAGACCTGGTTCTGATAAAGTTGATGACTTTTATGGCTGTTGACAAAACTTCTTTCAGGGTTGTTGGAAGAGTCTTTGTTGCCAATGCATGTTTGTGTAAAAAGCAATGAGTGACAACGACGTGAGGAGTGTCCATTGTCACTACAGTAGCAAAACCAGATGTATTACCAAGCATCACAGGAGCTCCATCTGTGCAAAGAGTATGAAGCTTTTCTATCCAGTCAAAGTTTTGTTTGGCAAAAAAAACCTTTTTACTATATCCAAAATGTCAATGGCCTTTGCAGTTTCCAAAAGGGACAAAATAAGAATTCTTCTTTGATGGCATCAGCATGCACATAGCGAACAAAAACAAGGAGCTGGCAACATTGAGAGATGTCTATAGTTTCATCCAGTTGCATACTGAAAGGGAATGGCAAGGTTGCCAATTCCTCGATGACCTGCTGCAAAATGTTAAAAGAAATACACTTGTAGCCCGTGCACCTATCCATGTTACAAAAGGCCACGCCTCCTAACAGAAAGTCACGAATTCTCATTTGAACTGTTCATTTTTGCAAAACTTTAACAAACAATAAAAACGACTCACCTCCTTCCACGTATTGATCATCAAACAACTATTGATAGGGAATACTGGAAAGCAATGTAGATGTCTGGGTCACCAATGTGAGAACACGTGACTTCACCATTTGGTGGCTGAATGACTACTAGGCACAGAGTTGCCCAATAGTTGGCCAGCTACATCGCATGAGCGTCTGTATACAGGAAGATTGCGATCACGTGCGGTCTAGCAGAGGGTCTAATAACTACTGTAATTTCAAAGTAGTGGTCAGCGTAAACAATATTTTTAGATATCTGCAACAACTGTAATGTGATATGAAAATATTTGTGATTTCTATTGGTGACAAAGTAACAGGTACTGCTAATACTACTGTGGTTTGTTGCCTACATTCGTAATTGAAGGAAATGCTAAATTTCAGTTAGAGGTTAGTGAAAATGAAGATGTAATTTTTTTCCCATCCAAGTTCACGGACCCCCTGAAATATATCCACGGACCCCGGGGGTCCATGGACCGCAGGTTAAGAACCCCTGATCTAAGGATTCAGGTAGGGCCTCTTTGGAAGAAGAGTTCCAGAAGCTATTGGGGACCTGAGACATAAAGAGCTTCAAAGGTCAAAACCAGCATTTTGAATTGGTCTTGGAAGGTTACAGGCAGCCAGTGTACAGGCAGCCAGGATCTGATGCTCCTTTTATTGGTTGAGGGAAGTGGAAACAGCTTGCTTCCTATGGCCAATGCAATAAACTCTCCCATCCCTACCAGAGCTTATACCTGTCCCCATCTTATATTGATGGGGATATTATCCAGTGGCGAAGGCAATGTATGTAAGAGCTGGTTTTGTGAGGGAGGGACAGATGGACAGTCTCTTCCAAAATCCACAATGACTGCATATCTCAACACCTTCCCCAGCAAGGACCCACTCCAGCCACCTCCCTCCTATTGCCATCTGGGTTTCTAGTCTATCTGCTCCCCTGTGAACCCAGTTTAAGGACTGCTAAGCAATCAGCTGTACTCCTAATAGATGCAATTTAAGACCACTTCATTTTGAATGTCCTTGCAAAGTATATCCCAGTGGCAAATCTTGATGAATGCCTTCCCCCACCTTCCTTCCTTGCATACATAGATCAGTAATTTATACCTTAGTTGAACCTGAGAAGAACATATGGTCTACTTAATCAATTAGTATTGACTCCCCCTCACTGGTCTGCAGTTGTACACACTACTGAATTACTTATCAGGGACAAAAATAGAACTCATCAATAGAAGGCCACTAGGGTTATCAACTTGTTTTGCTGATCACTTCCAGAAACACAAATCTTTTCTTCAGGCTCTGTGGCTTCGAGGTCCTAACTACCATCACATCCCAAGGTAAGGGTCACCATAACTACTCAGCCTGAACTCGCTGTAAATGTGCAAGTAATGTTAATTAGAAGAAGGTAACTAAATAAAGCAGAATATATTCTTATAAATTCATATTAAACCATTAAAAAGACATAAAATGTCTTTGTATAATGTATACTCCAACAATTTACACTACACTGCATCTATTGGTATCATGTTATTCCTAACAAAGATCCCATAATCTTTCTATTCAGTTTTTGTTGTTTTAAAAATAGTTTTGACGAGTTGGTTTATTTGCAAGAGTTTGTTTTTAACTTGATATAGATACATATTAAATTACTGGAGTGTATTTATTCAAAGAAATTTGATAAACTTTTTAAAAGTTTAACATGGGTTTATAGAATATATTTCACTCTATTTTATTTTATGCTATCTGCTTTCTTATGCTTTTTCTTTTTGCTTCAGCTCAGTGGCAGAAAATCTGCTTTGCGTGAGGAAGGTGCCAGGCACTTCCACGAAGAGCTGGGAAAGACTCCTGCCTGAAACCCTGGAGGGTTGCTACCAGTCAGTGAAGACACAACTGAACTAGGCAGGTTGTTCATCTGACTCAGTATAAGGCACCTTCCTCCTGTGTTCTTTATTTATGTTATTTGCACAGGTACAGTGCCCTTGATGACACTTTGGGCTCACAATAAATGCTGTTTTGTAGCCCCTTCAGCTTCTTCCCCTCCTTTTTTTTGGCCTAATAGTGGTGCTACCCCAGTTCTGTAGTTGGTTGGTCAGCTGCTGTGCCCCGCACTGCTGACCCCTGGAGCAGTAGTGGACAGTGTGCTGCTTACCTGGCCTCCTGACCACTGAGTCCCTGCTGCTTACTGGGAAGGAGAGGGGGAGGGGCGAGGCAGTGGAGAGGTGTGGTGCAAATGCACCAGCAGGAATGCCAGATTGCACCAACCTCCCGGCCACGTCACCCCTCCCACTCTCCTTCCTGGGAAGAGGCTGACAGGAGGTCAGGCGCACAGAGGCTCCTGGAGTTTCTTGGCTCTGCCCTTTCTCCCAACTACTGCCTCTTCTTTACCTGCCTCTCTGAACATGCAAGCAGCGATAAGAATGAGAAGATGCAGCATCTTCCTCCACTGGTGCAAATGTTCATAGGGCTTGTTTGGACAAAAGTTTGTCCAATCACTCCCCTACATGTGCAGGGCAGTGGGAGGGAGAGCACCTTACTTCTTCATCCACTTGGCATGTCTGCCTTACTTCCAACACTGGCCACATTCACACCATACATTTATTCCTCTATTATTTCACTTTATACAGTCATGGCTTCCTCCAAAGAATCCTGGGAAGTGTAGTTTTTGAAGGGTGTTAAGAGTTGTTAGGAGACTCCTATTCTCCTTATAGAGCCACAATTCCCAGAGTTCTCTGGGAAGAGGGGCTGACTGTTAAACTACTCTGGCAATTGCAGCTCAGTGAGGAGAATAGGAGTCTCCTGACAACTCTCAGTACCCTTCAAAGACTACAGTTCCCAGGATTCTTAATGTGGAATAATAGTGGAATAAATGAATGGTGTGAATGCGGCCACTGTCTATTTGTCTGGGGCATATATGTTTTGAGTGGTGGAACCTAGGTGCATGCAGTCCAGTGCATGTAGGCCCATTTCACATGGCTGATTTCCGTAAAACCCAGTCGATCCACTGCATGATCTTAGTCTCCACTCACTGAACTGCAAACTTGAAGGTTGCATTGGAACATTACACTCCCACATGAATGGCTTGGTTAAGCTGCAGGTGGGGCAGGTGTGCTATGTAGGAGCAATTAGACAAAGTATCGTCTTACTGGGCCCTTGCCCATACTCTGATTTATTTATTATTATTTATTCCAAGCACATTTTTCTCTTGGAAATAAGTTTGGAATAAATAACAATTATCTTTCCCTTAAAAATATAGGGACCCTGCTGGAACCCTGCTCCTAAAAAAAATAAAGGGTCTAAGACCCCCTGAGCTCCCAGACGACTACACCCCTGACTGCAACCTCTTCTGTTGGCTACAATAGAATGCAGCTTTCAAGACTAATTTCAATGGGAGGTGCAGTGGGGGAGGGGCCCCTGTGGGTGGCAGGGAAGGCCTCTGTACAGATGGTTTAGTTAGGAACATAAGGAAGTGGCATCATATATGTATGGTATTGGCAGCAAGAATTTTGTTTGCACACACAAAAAAAGAGACCAGCAACAATACCAACTGTTAATGAATGGAGAGAGAAAATGTGGGAGATTGCCTGAATGGTCAAGTTAATTCGTAATTCATTCATTAGATTTAAAGAAAAAAACACACAAGGTATACCTGCAACAAATTGGCAGCCATTTTTTAAATATTCAGTTGGTTTTTACCTCCTCTTAAAACACACATATTCAATTAGCTCTATCATTTTCCCAGGCTTAGGAATTCTGTACACACTTATCTCGGATTAAGGCCCAGTAAAGTCTATGGTGCTTACTTCTGAGTAGACATTGATAGGATTGCACAGATAGCCATTCCCTCATTGTTAGAAAACTGAAAATCTTATTCACACAATTTTCTTGCAATTATTATGTGGCTCCAGTTTATAAATTCTATACTAGCTGTCAGTTGATACCAGTTTATTTATTTGTGGTATATTCCATCCTATACCTGGACTAAGTTTGACTAACAGCAGTTGTGGATTGTAGATGTAGGTCAATGTCCCTAAAGTAGGGTGTGGGGAACGTGTTGTCCTGGCTTCCACCAACAGATTCACACTCGGGACTGTCGACTCAGTTATTGTTGAGCTCCTTCTGGCAGGAAGGGTGGGATATAAATTAATTAAATAAATAAATTTGCCAATGGCTTTAATGCACAAGTTAGCACATGACTGGAACATAGATCAGATTACAGTTCACACTTGGTTAAGTTTACAGCAAGGCTAGTCAAGTCCTTTATTTACAGTCATAGACCCATGTTTGAAAACAGTACAGGAATGGATATAGAGGGAGGGGGAAAAAAAAGACAGTGCAAACAGCAAGAATTAAGAACATGTAAGAGAAATACGTTTCTGTTGGGCCGCGTGGACAAATTTAGCAACTTGGAGAGTGATTTCTTTATCAGAACCAGATAGCAAGTAAACAATGATAGCTTCAGATGATTTAGAAGATGTTTTTAGCAATAAGTCATTAAGATACTTAAAGCGAATCTGAGAATACAAGGGACATGAAAAAAAGCTGTGTTGGAGGGTTTCAATACCAGCACCACAGGGACAAACACGCTGCTCATAGGGGACCCCCCTGAACCTCCCTTCCAAAAGCGCAGAATATAAGGAGTTGAACCTAGCTTTAGAGAATGCTAGGCAGAATTTGGGAATTGTAAGCGAATCTAGATAAGAACTAAGTTTTTCGGGGAGAAGGTTTAATTTCAAGTGCAGTGGGGAACATATTTTAGAAGCCTTTGAGATTGAGGTTTGATAGTCAATATCCTTAATTCGTGCACGTGTTATGGCTAAAGCATTGCTTGGGGAGTGGGTAGTAAGTATTTCTTTGAGAGGCCCATTTGCAATAGTTTCATTTCCAATTTATTGTTCCATTTAGATGACCAGTTATAATTCCAGAACAGGGATAGAAGGCCAGGTGTATTTTTGGTTGATATTTTAATCCAATAGTTTACAGTCGCCAACCAAGCTTGGCATTCCATTGAAATGATCCCACATTCCAATCTAAGCGCCGCCGAGGGCGCGCATCTAGGGACACCTACCAAGCGCCGTAAGAACAAAGAGAGGACTGCTTCAACTGTGCGGTCCAAGCAGTGAATCCAAATTGGCGCTCCATATAGAATTTGAGGGATGATTTTATTTTTAAATATCTGGATGGCTGCCGGAATGAATTTTCCCCCTTTGTAGTAGAAATAACGGGTCAGAGTGTTTAGGGAATTCTTGATTCTCCTTAACATCGTTCTTATATGAAAAGACCAATTCACTGAAGAGTGAAAGGAGATGCCAAGGTATTTATAGTGGGCTACTTGTTCAATTGGATGATTGTTGACTATCCAAACTGGGGTGGTTATTCGCTTGGAGAACACTAGAATTTTGGTTTTATCAAAGTTTATCGCTAGATGGTTCTTTGTGCAATAGGACATAAATGCCCTTAGTGTACGTTTTAGGCCAACCTTCGATAATGAGAGGATCACAGCATCATCCGCATATAGTAGCAGAGGGCATCTCTCTTCCGCAATCTTGGGGGTATGGAAATCATGAGAAAGGCAGTGTTCGTTCAAGTCGTTTAAAAATAAATTAAAAAGAAGGGGGCAAGAACACAGCCCTGTCTCACCCCTGTGGACGTAGGGATAGAGTTGGTTAGTCCGCCCTCATTTCCACAACGAACACGCAGGGTAGTCTGTTGGTGCAGGTGGTACATCAAAAATAAAAGTCTTTTATCTATAGAGGTTTTGGATAGTTTAGACCACAACATATCCCGAGGGATCAAGTCAAATGCAGCCTTTAGATCAATAAAGGCGATATGTAAACCATTGCCCCTTGGCTTGCTATACTTTTCTGCGAGATGTTGTAGAATAAGGCAGTGATCTAAAACGGATGAACCTTTTCTGAATCCTGCCTGTTCCTTACCGAGTATATTTTGATCGTCCATCCAATTCTGGAGCTTTACTTTCAGGTAAGACGCGTATAGTTTGGCTATTACTGATAGAAGACTAATGGGGCGATAGTTAGAGGGATCCTCTCTATCCCCCTTTTTAAAAATAGGGATGACTATTGCTTCTCGCCAAGATGATGGAAAGAGGCCCGTTTCATTAAATTTGGTAAAAATTTTTGCAAGGAGCGGGGCCCACCAGTCTGGGAAATTTTTTAGAAGTTCAGGGAGGATATTGTCTGACCCAGGCGCTTTACCTGTTTTCAGCCCAACGATCAAAGTCCTGATTTCAATTGGACTCACAGGCAGCCAGGGCGTGAGCGAGGAAGGCTCAGATGGTAGGAATGCGGTTGCGGCCTTAGAGCAGTCATTGTTATAAAGGGTCATAAAGTAATCTTCCCAAATGTGGGGAGAGATGTTACAAATAACTGGTCGCGAAGGTCTAAAAGCGTTAGAGATTATCGACCAGAATTTTTTTGTTTTTGGTTCTGGATGCTCGAATGAGTTTATTCCACTCCTGTTTATCTGCTAGGTTCTTTTTAATAGCTAAAGTTGCCTTATATCTTCTTTTAATTAGGTAGTACAGTGGGGGGAGATGGTCCAGTTGTTGTTGGCGATATTGAAGATAAACATTCAATAGCTGGCATTTAAGCAGTAAACAGTCATTATCAAACCATTTGGGGCCCCTATTCCTATGTGCCTTATGGGCAGCCAATACTGAATTCATTATATTATTAAACATATAAATTAGAGAAGCGTATACATTAAGGAGCGGATCTGAGGAATCTAAGTTCATTAAATGGCTCCTGGTGACCAAAGCTTTTGGAGTTAGCAGAAAGACTTCTATGCTAGAGGCTAGTGAGGTAGTCCAAGTAAATCTCTTGTATTGAGAATTTGGAAGGTTTACTGAAGGGTTAAAATTGGAAGTTAAACGAAATCTCTCAGAGATACGGCATGAGAGACAGAGGGGCAGGTGATCACTGTTTAATTTATTACCAATAGCAAATTTTTCCATACAGCAAGGCACCATTTGGCATGGCTACACAAGCTAAGCCATTCTTGCAACACATGACATGCCCCCTTTTGAAGGATGGGGAGGAGGCAACTATTTCTGTGGGACTGGGCAAGCCTATGGGTACTCCTACAAGTAGGCTGGTTGACAGGCTCAGTCTGTTTGTGCCTGCACAGCCTCCTGTGCATTTCTGGTGATGGAGGTGGGGATGACTCAGCCAGGTCATCCCCTGGCTCCACTTCCAATGTTCTCCCCTGTGCTGGAGGTGGGTCAGCAACAAGAGGTTGGCCCCAGAGGTGGAACAACTGCTGAGGGTGAGGTAAGGAGAAGGATTGACAACTCCTTCTTCCATATTGACCGATATCTTGGGGGAGGGGCTGTCAACAGGAAAACCATCTGGCCTCTCCCCGGCATCCTCATCCATCACTCCCAGACCACTGGGCCCCTCCCTGGATCCCAAAGATCCTCCTTCTAAGATCAGTCCTGCCAAGAGTTCTCCACAGGGCTCATGACTCCTGTGGTTCTACAGATGTTGGACTCCATCTCCACTCATCCCGGACCATTGGCTGGGCTCGCCAGGCCACAGGTTCCCTATGCCTGCCTTAATGGGTTCTCCAAAATACAGAGAATGTAAGTGAAGGAGGAGCGCATGGGTGAGACACAGGGAAAAAACACAGGGCAGTATCCAACTAACTTATTCCATCAGCGGAAGGATTTATGCTTGCACAACAGAACTACCCCCTCTCCTTTCCCCACTCACCCCCTAAATCTGTTCTAGGGGTTCCCAGAACCCTCCAGAGCAGTTTTTGGGAGACTGTGGGGCATGCATGGGGAGAGGAGAGGGGGTGAATTCTGTTGTGCAAGGATAAATTCTTGCAGGGATGGAATAAGCAGGTTGGATACCACCCACAGAATTTTAAAATACTGATAAACAAATATGAGGGATAATTAGGGGAGGAGAGGGCACCTGAAGGAGCCAATCCTGGCTGATCCATTATCACATGGCTGCCTGCAAATATTCTGAAGGGGAAAGCTGCAAATTATACAAACCTGCTACATTATTTATACTAGAAGTGATACAACTGTACATTGTGCTTGGATATCAGAATCCAAGTAGAACATGCATTGCCAGAAGGATGGGATGGAATGCTATATAGAGTTTTTCCTCAACTCACATGCTGTGTTTATGGGGGGGGGAATAAGCCCCAGTGCTTCTCCCAGCATATACATTAGAGACATGAACCACATCCATGTGCTTCAGTAAAGACTGAAGATGCTGTCTCATATATTGAGCTACTTTTCTCCCCTCCCTTCTCATCTCTTTGCCTTATGTTATCCAAGTGGGCACTAAATCAGATTTAAGAATCTTTCTCAGCAAGGCTGGATCCTTCTACATTGCAGATGATTGTAAGATATAGACAGTGGAACTAATCACAGATACCAGAAGCCATTTTTTCTGCTATGAGAGCACTGCAAGAAGCCATACCACCACTTCACACCTCCTGTAGAGCACGTTATTGACCTTTCAGGCAAAATGGATAGGCTGGAAGGCTAAGCTTTGCTGGCATAAGAGGAAAAATGGGATTACAAGGGAACAATTGAATTTCTGCTTGATATGACTAGAAATCAATCTGAAGTAGAGATGGGACTGGGCTGAAGAAATAGGGATTCAGTCATTTTATTTAAAGTTCAATTTTTAAAAGAGAAAGAGGGAGATTCAGTGATAGGACACAACTGATGGAAAATGAATGGGTTAGATTTTATATTCCTAGTGGTTTTGAGATTAATATCTGTCCTCTAGTACTCAAAGTAAAATAGCCACAGGAATCAAGAATGCCTTATTCATACATGGAGAATAGTGATAAACCATATACCACACATGAATGAGGGAAGAGAGCACCAAAGTTATAACAAGGAAAAGGGGAGGGGAGGATTATTTATTTTATTTAAAATATTTATAACCTTTTCATCAGTACAGGCATCAGGGCGGGGTACAGAAAATAAAATAAAGACAGCCAATCAAAAAAACACAAACTAAACAGCAGTGCACACTAAATTATACCATCAAACAAAGAAGGCAGCTAAAAAACAACAGGTTTCACAAAACATAAATCAGTTGTTACTGTAAGACGGGGCACCACCATAGAAAAGGCTCTATCCCTTGCCACAACACTGAAAGCTTTTCTCAGCTGTGGAATATAACTGTGGAATATAACTGTGGAATATGGAGAGGAAGCTGCACTGAAGAACTCAAGGCTGGTATAGGGTAAGAGGTGACATACTTTATAAGATGGTTAGGACTCCATGTACTGAGCTTTACTGCCTCTGATGCCTTTACTGCCAGGCATGCATAACTTATGGTGGAATCTGAGGAATCTGACAATTGTTGGAGACAGTATGTTGTTAGATTACTTAGACAGATTTCAGCCTGATCTGGAATAGCAATTCTTATACTTTTTACAACCCAAAAATATTTTACTTATTTTAAAGAATTGTCCATAATTCAAGAGAATTGTGTACTGATCCATAAATGCAGCAACAGAACATATTACTGCAGATTATATCAAGTAGATTCCTAACCACTATTTAGGGTTGGTCTCTTTCCCATCTCCATACTTCATTTGGCTGTGCCTTGTGCAGAGGAACTAAGAGGAGACTTTTCCCATAATACTATCTCCAAATCAGAAAGCACTGACCCTGCCTAATTTCTGTGTCTTCTATTAAAGGCAAGATGTAGTCAAGGCCACATGGTTGGCTTTAAATTTATGGAGGATAAGGCTATCCATGGCCTGATCCAGCATGGCTCTTCTTATGTTCTTAATTAATCCTCAGGTTCTAATCGAGTATGCTAGCCATTGGTTCTTATTATCAACATCTCAGCAAAAAAAACATGTGAAGCAAGAATTGATCTCCAACTTCCAGTATTTTTCTCCTTGACGTTCACTCTACTGAGGCATGGCAGAAATGTATCCATTAGTATGACAGATGTGTTTATGCAGAAAAATCTCTTCCTTGCTATGTTTCCATTAGACCTAATTGCCCTTATTTACATGTGCTGCACATGTGCAAGTAGTGGAAGGTAATTGATCTTCATTCATTTTCAGGCATTACCATTCATTTTTAACGTTTCCCTAGAGACAGCACTCTCACAGTGATGGATTCATTCACAAAATAATCATGAGATACTGGAGGTGAAATCATGTTGTGCTTTTCAAAAAACAATGCATTTTTTTCACTCCCATTAAAAAAGTTGGATGAAAATGGCTTCTCTGATAAGCAGTTTAGGTCTTGTTTGCACACATTTGTATGACATTTGACTTTCCAATATAGGCTTGTAATTTTACTAACCAACACAGGTAAGGATGAAACACAATAACACAAGGTTCAGCATTTCTTGGAAGAATGACTGTAGAATTTGAAATGTGGTGTAGGCTCCAGTCCTAGAATAACTTCAATGGGCTTCACATTCACCCATGTCCTTATTAATGTCTTTATTATTTATTCCATTTATATCTTGTCCTCCCTCCTGAAGAAGCCCAGGGTGGCATTTGCAGCACATAGTGGCAAATACCTGTGTATATTTAGGACAGAAGCTTCATGCTCGGTCAGAATTTGGCTCCAGGTGTTCAGCCTGCAAAAGTTTAGCAGGTTAAGGTTACCTGATCCAGATCCTGAGAGAGCTGTTTTGCCTTTAAAAGTTGCATGGAGAATAGAATTACACCAAGTATGGCTGGAGCTGGTCCAAGTTGTTTTACTACTTGAAGCGGGACAGCAAATGCATCCTCTCCCAACAAGTGAACATACATAGTGACCAAGGCTGGCCATGTTATTTTGGCACTTGAGTTAAAAAGAAAAAGTCGACAGGCCCCTCTCCCTGCAAGTAAATATATTATAAAAAATAAAAATATCAATTTGCGGGTTTTGTGTTTCTTGAGGCAGTCATCTCACTCTGCCTAATGGTAGGGCTGGCCCCTTCTAACAGTACCACATTGTAATTTTGCTATATAGATAGGATTGTATCTATGATCCCTTGCACTTAAGGCAATCAGATTTAAAAGAGGGTTGGGGGAGGGGTTCTTGTTCTTTTAAGAGTTGAATGGAAAAGGGTTCTTTCAGGGGGGATTTCTTTTTCGGGGGGGGTGAATCGCATGCTAACCAAATGTGTGAGCATTGAGTGGAGCCAAATATTAGTGCATTGCGCTGACCATGAACTGAACACATTCAGTTCAATCTGTGAGTGAGGTGCCTATGCCTACACATGCACAGATACATACACATAAGGGTTCCTGATTGTGGAAGCCTTTACATGTGTACAACATATGGGCTTTCACATGGACATTGAATGTGAACAGCCAAACTTGTATTTTTCAGGGAACATAGCTGGGGGGGGGCGATGTTAAGGGTGTGGCTAGCTGGTGTGTTCTATTGATATATTTATGGATCATGTGCTTAGTGAACTCCTGGGCATCTCTCAGCCCAGCATGAATAGCTGTACCTATAAAATTGTCCTTGGCTAGATATGTCTTAAGAGGCAGATCCACCTTTACAACTAGCCTCTGCGCTTATACTGGGGTTGTTAGTCAAAAGTCATTCATTTGCAGTGGTGCAACAGGAAAATCTCTGAGGTGGCATCCATGAACAGACTTTGATGCCCTGGGCTCTTGTTGCCGCCCTGGGCTCCTGTTGGGAGGAAGGGCGGGATATAAATCAATCCATCAATCAATCAATCCATCCATCGATCAATCAATCAATAAAGCAGTAAGTTTATGTCTCTCAGTTTCCTTCCTTTCAATAGCAGGGGGAACAAGAGGGGTGTGTAAGGGCTTATCTCTCCCCTATTGTGCTGCTGTTGAAATAGGCCTGCTCACCAAAACTTGTTCCAAGTTTCCTAAGCTACCTGAACCCAACCCAAAATGTTAGTTGTTTTTCACCAGTTTTGAACTTTTATACCAAAGCTTCTCATCCCAGTATTATCTAATTGTCTTTCAGCAACCAGCCAAAATCAGATCTTGACTTTTTTTGACAGAGAAGGTGGGAGGGTTTTGAAAAGTGGCCCAGCAACACAGTAGGATTTGCAGTCTGCATCTCTGTAGACAGAGATACTATGAGGCAAAATGAGGGAACTGCCTCAGGTAGGAGACTGTGATGAACAGTGGCGACATTCCCCCAGCGTTTCCTCCTGAGACCCGTGGACATTCCCCTTTTGTGCGGTGGAGGATATAATTCCACTGCCAGTGTTGAAGATTTAACTGCCAGTCCAGTTGGCTTCCATAGGTGAAATAGGGGAGGAGGAGCACTATCATTAAGCAAATTATCTCTGAAATTGTTGCCAGACCCTGTGGACGATCAATCCACTGTCCAGAGAGCAGGAATCTTAAATAATGTTGTGTTATTATTTAATTCTAAGGTTAGTAATTTTGCAATGCTAGTTTCATTCATTCTTACACAACCACACAAGGCGTAGCCAGCCCCTTAAGTCCTTTTTGATCAGAGAGGGAAATCTTTTGCATTGTATTGTGCCATCTGAACTTGTCCTGTTGGTTTTGTTGTTCTTCAACCCAAGGTCTCGTTAGTGTATTATCCTATATTTTTCTATTCTGTTAGCAAAAACAAACAAAACAAACAAGCAAGCAAAACAGTTCCCAGGCAGGCTTGCTTTTCAGGTGTATTGCCAGTTATCTTATCCACATTCCATCTTTTCTGGTAACAGGTTTCCTTAAAGGATGCAATGCCATTGTTCTTCTGTTCCCTTGATAGCATTTGGTAATATGGACTTCCGGGAAGGGTGACTTAGCCTGTGCCTGCTTTTGAGACGGGCTCCTGCCTCAAAAGAAGCTTATTCAGATATATCAGTCAGTTTTTTCTTTTTTTTTTGACTGATTAAACTTCTCCCGGGTAGGGAGAAACGAAGAGATTAACCTCAAAGCCTATTTTTGTTGGGACGACCAGATCTCATTAATTTATGGGACGAGGTCCAGCCGACGAAGGTGGGACGGATTTTCAACAGCAAGCTCTATCTGGAAAAGCGAACGTTCATCTTATCTTCTAAGAGAGAACGCACTAACAGGCAAGCACCCTTCTTTCTATATTTTTCTTTTACTTGACTTAAATTGTTGCTGTTTAAAAGAGATTTGCCAGATTGATCGGTTTTTGACATCTCACTGGGGAGCCGTAACTTCTCTCTGCTACGTACTAATTAATAGCTTATCTCTGTTTTTGTTGCAAAAAGCTGTCCTGGATTTGCATTCTAAAGATATACACAGAAGAGGGATTTCTATTCCAGATTTTTATTTTGAAAAATATTATACTGTTTTGAGACTACTCTCTTTTTGGTCTATTTTATTTTGACGAATCTGTTTCTTGACGATTGCCATTAATTGTTTCGATCCTGGGAACTGCATTTTGTTTACTTAACTATTGGAGAGATAAGGCTGTCTGCTCTGTTTATACTGTGATGTCACCAAGTTTGGAGTATTAACCCAATTGTTGCTGAAATAAGAAGTGGTTTTTCTATATTTTTCTTTTAAAATGGCAATTAAGAAAGTGGCTGAAAATCTGGAAATAACTATGTTTCAGAAAATAATGGATGAGATTGAGATAATGAAAATTGAATTGAGTAAAATGAAGCAGGAGATTAAAGATATAAGGGTCCCTGTGAGAGAGGTGACCCTGGAAGGGGTCCCTGTGAGAGAGGAGACCCCGGAGATTGGAACAGGGGTCCCTGTGAGAGAGGTGACCCTGGAGACTGGAATAGGGGTCCCTGTGAGAGAGGAGATCCCGGAGATTGGAACCAACGTGGAACAGGAACAAGATTTGGAGTCTATGGACTTTAGAAATAAAATCTATTGTTTGGAACTCAATGTTATCTCTGAAGAAATGAATGAAGATTCTAGAGATAAAGTTATCAATGGCATGGATAATCTTCTGGACTGGAATGATGTGATGGAGCCCAATATAGAGAAAATCTATGGAATTAACTGCAGCCATGTGACAATGGAAAAACTTTTAAGAGATGACCCAGTGTATTTTGAAAAAAAGAACAGAGATATGATTTTACAGCAGTATTTCAGCAACTTATTCAGAATGGATGGCAAGAAAATATTTGGGATAGAGGTAATCCCCATCAGACTCTTACTATATGACTATGGCTTTGACAGCAAGATTATTATGGAATACTGATAATGGAAGATTGGATATTGAAATTACTGGACTTAACAAGACTACTGAAGATGGAAGATGGAAAATGGAACTAATAGAGATAATAGAACAATGGCTACTGAAATTATTGAACCTAACAGATTCTGATGTGATGGATTAATTGAAATGTTTATTTTGACTATGGTTATGACAATAAGATTATCATAATTAGTAATGAGATGGATTAATCGATATGCTTATCTGGAAAAAAAAATTGATAGATATATTTCTTAAAGAATTGAAACCTCTCTTTGACTTTTTGTGGAAAGAATAAAGTAATGTTTATGAGATTTGATGATTAAGTAAGATAACTACTGGAGGAAAGTGATTTTATAATATGACTTAAGAGACAGGATTGTTATATATTATAGACTTATAACTGATTTGATCTTTGACAAATGGGAAGTCAATATTTTACTCTTTATTTTTTATTTTTGTTTTTTTTTTCTTTTTTTCTTTTTGTTTAACTATTTTTGATTTTGTTTTTTGTCTTTGAATGTTTTATGATTTTGTCTTGTATGTTTTATGAAAATCTGAATAAAAATTATTGAAAAAAAAAAAGATAGCATTTGGTAATATAAAGACTTTTAAACTCCTTCCTTCAGCCTTATTAAATAAAAAAATGCATGTTCACCTACCCACATCTGCTTCATTACATTATTCCATATCATAACCAGGAATGTAGCAAGACAATTTTCATTGGGCGGGCAAAAATTGGGTGCGGGGGGAAGTGGAAGGGTTGGGCCATTGCTCACTACGAAAGAGGTTTCTGTGGAAAAAGACAACGACAAAAACAAAGCCCAATTTTTGCATTTTAATTAGGAACTATTACTTGTGAAATTTACAAAAAAGCAAATCAATTTAAAATACAGTATTTTCCACATGCAAAATAGTTGTGTAACCTAACTAACAGTGACTAGGAAGTAAATTCATATTGTGCAAATCATCCTACCATAATGATCTGAACTGTTAAAGTCTAACGTGCTGTGATTTCTCTGCAGGGGAACTGTTCATTTGAAATTCTTTCAAATACTTTCCTTTCAGAAGCCAAGATTGCTAAGTTTGCTTTTCTCTGATGAAGCATTGAACATCTGCATGGTGTCAGCCCATGTGTCAAAGCTGAGAATGAATTTTCACATACAGCAGTAGATGCACCAAAGGTGAGTTCTGCAGCATACAAAGTGTACATGCATGGAAAAGCTTCCTTGTACAAGTACAATGTTTTAGTGAGCTGTGCGTTCAGTTCTCCTGTAGCAGCAGCTTCTTGGAACTAACTACCCTGGTCTCCTTTGCCATGCCAGGAAAGCAATTAAGAGGTTTCACTTTAAAAATTGAATTAATACCTATAAACATCACTTTTCATAAAAAATGCTTGACAGCACATATGAGCATGTTTATGATGATCATTTACACAGGTGGGTGGAGGTCTAAAACAGTTGCAACTAAGGCTCTAGGTTCGTTATACTCTTAAAAAGCATTCTGAAATGAAACCAGCTTGAAAGGACTGAAAGGGTATATTTTTCAACTTTTAAAAACAAACTAGGGAAGAAATGCCCCCCAGACATGCTGCACACACACACACAATATTCCAGCTCCCCATTGCCTGGTCTAGATTAGTAAGGTCTCATTAGGCTTTCTAGGCCTTGGAAAGCCAGCTCACTCACCTCTCTGCTTCTTCTCAGGTCCTGCCTTGGACTAGGTTAAGCTGCTGCACAGCCTGGGCCCAAACACCTAGGCACACCCACCAGATGCACTAATAACACCCACCACCGACAGAGGCTGGCTGAGCACTGCAATGCATCACAATACTGTCCTTCCTGCCTTTCCTTCCTCCAGCTGCAAACCCTTAGGCTTGCCAACTCCCCCAACCATCAAGGTTTGTGTTCATTCACACTTTTAACTCTTATATTTGCCGTGTTCACATTCCCTTGGTAACTTTGCCCTGCCCCTCTCTTTGGATACCTAAACTGTATTTCTAAAAGCTCAACTGAAGTTTTAAGTTACTGCAATACTAGAAATTTGGTGACTGAAGGAAAATTTCAATTACGGGGGCAGAATTATCATTTGGGGGGCAATGCCCTCATTTGCCCTCCCCACTGTTGCTACATCCTTGATCATAACCATAATGCTAGCTTGTCTTTCACCTCAGACAGCAACATGACTTGAACTGTCCCTCTCTGTAGACAATCAAATCTATCCCATTTCCCCCCTCATCTTCCACGTGAAATATATCAGTAAGAACATAAGAACATAAGAAGAGCCTGCTGGATCAGGCCAGTGGCCCATCTAGTCCAGCATCCTGTTCTCACAGTGGCCAACCAGGTGCCTGGGGGAAGCCCGCAAGCAGGACCCGAGTGCAAGAACACTCTCCCCTCCTGAGGCTTCCGGCAACTGGTTTTCAGAAGCATGCTGCCTCTGACTAGGGTGGCAGAGCACAGCCATCATGGCTAGTAGCCATTGATAGCCCTGTCCTCCATGAATTTGTCTAATCTTTTTTTAAAGCCGTCCAAGCTGGTGGCCATTACTGCATCTTGTGGGAGCAAATTCCATAGTTTAACTATGCGCTGAGTAAAGAAGTACTTCCTTTTGTCTGTCCTGAATCTTCCAACATTCAGCTTCTTGGAATGTCCACGAGTTCTAGTATTATGAGAGAGGGAGAAGAACTTTTCTCTATCCACTTTCTCAATGCCATGCATAATTTTATACACTTCTATCATGTCTCCTCTGACCCGCCTTTTCTCTAAACTAAAAAGCCCCAAATGCTGCAACCTTTCCTCGTAAGGGAGTCGCTCCATCCCCTTGATCATTCTGGTTGCCCTCTTCTGAACCTTTTCCAACTCTATAATATCCTTTTTGAGATGAGGCGACCAGAACTGTACACAGTATTCCAAATGCGGCCGCACCATAGATTTATACAATGGCATTATGATATCGGCTGTTTTATTTTCAATACCTTTCCTAATTATCGCTAGCATGGAATTTGCCTTTTTCACAGCTGCCGCACACTGGGTCGACATTTTCATCGTGCTGTCCACTACAACCCCGAGGTCTCTCTCCTGGTCGGTCACCGCCAGTTCAGACCCCATGAGCGTATATGTGAAATTAAGATTTTTTGCTCCAATATGCATAATTTTACACTTGTTTATATTGAATTGCATTTGCCATTTTTCTGCCCATTCACTCAGTTTGGAGAGGTCTTTTTGGAGCTCTTCGCAATCCCTTTTTGTTTTAACAACCCTGAACAATTTAGTGTCATCAGCAAACTTGGCCACTTCACTGCTCACTCCTAATTCTAGGTCATTAATGAACAAGTTGAAAAGTACAGGTCCCAATACCGATCCTTGAGGGACTCCACTTTCTACAGCCCTCCATTGGGAGAACTGTCCGTTTATTCCTACTCTCTGCTTTCTGCTTCTTAACCAATTTCTTATCCACAAGAGGACCTCTCCTCTTATTCCATGACTGCTAAGCTTCCTCAGAAGCCTTTGGTGAGGTACCTTGTCAAACGCTTTTTGAAAGTCTAAGTACACTATGTCCACTGGATCACCTCTATCTATATGCTTGTTGACACTCTCAAAGAATTCTAATAGGTTACTGAGACAGGACTTTCCCTTGCAGAAGCCATGCTGGCTCTGCTTCAGCAAGGCTTGTTCTTCTATGTGCTTAGTTAATCTAGCTTTAATAATACTTTCTACCAGTTTTCCAGGGACAGAAGTTAAGCGTACTACTTCTGATGTGTATCTGAAAACTCAGAGGTCTGATTTGACTCCAGCAGATTAACATATATATGAATAGATAGGATCAACTCATTTGTATATAGAATTTTAATTATTATACAGCCACGAGAGTGGCTGTATACTATAGTCAGCGGGGATTTTTCACATTCCGCAATGTTAAATGGAAAATATCCCCCATGTCATTCTGAGGCTTCCCATAAGCTCATTTCAAAACAAAACCTTACAAAACTTATAGTTCTGAACTAGAAACGCTTGCTTAACAACCCTGACAATTTTCATGGCAATACACAAAACAGTCAGAGAGAATCGAGAGTTCAAAGTGTAAAAAGAGAGAAAAAAACTCAGAGCCCTTTTGGACTTTTTTCTGCGAGTTCTTTTTTTTTTTATCATTAATTTTTATTCAAATTTTCAAAAACAAAACAAAACAAACAAAACAAATTAATAACTATTACAATAAAAACTATTGACTTCCGATTTGTCGTAGATTAGCTATAAGTCTATAATATATAACAAACCTGTCTCTTAATAAAATTATACAATCACCTTCCTCCAGTGGTTATCTTAATTGGTATCAAATCTCATTAACATCATTTTATTCTTTCCACAAAAAGTCAGAGAAGTTTCTAATCCTTGAGATATATATCCATCAATTTTTCTCCAAATAGACATGTCAATTAATCCATCTCTTCAGGTCTACTAAGTCCAGTAATTTCAATAGCTCTTCTCCCATTCTCCCATTATCAGTATTGATTTCATCTTCCATCTTTGCACACCCAATAATCTTGGTCTTGCTGCCATAGTCATATAATAAGAGTCTGATAGGGATTTCTTTCATCACAGATATTTTCTTGCCATCAATTCTGAATGTATTACTGAAATGTTGTTGTAAAGTTGTATCTCTGTTCCTCTTTTTTACAAAATGCACTAACACATCTCTTGAGAGTTTTTCCATTGTCATATATCTGGAATTTATTCTATAAACTTTCTCTATTTCAAGTTCCATCAAATCCTTCCAATCCAGGAATTTTTTCGAGTCGTTGATATCTTTATCTCTAATCTCTTCACCAATTCCTTCAGGGGCAGCGCTGAATTCCAAACAGTAATATTTGTCTTTAGGATCCATCACAACCATAAAATCCAAATCTTTTTCCAGGTCCATATTTGATAAATCTATTCCAATCTCCAGGGCTTGAACCTTCCCTTTGATCTTTCTTTCATCTTCTTTTTCTTGTCCAGTTATAGAATCCTGAATTTCTTTCAACTCCTGTCTCATTTTGCCAAATCCAATTTTCATCTCTTGTCTGTTCTGTCCCAGCTCTTGTTTCGTTAGCTTAATCTCATTCATTATTTTCTGAAACATATTTAGAGAGAGAACCCCTTCCTGAACATCCAGGGTCTCAGCCACCTTCTTGATTGTCATTCTTAAAACCAAAAGAACAAAACCCCTTCAATTCCAATATAGTCACTATTCTCAAGCAAAGAACAGTTTATTTCTTTTTCCAGTCACAAATGAGTTAATCTTCCAAGCCAGATGACATCACCCTCTAGACAGCACGAACTGCCTTATCTCTTATATGTCCAAAACAAATTTAGTTCACAGCGTCCAAATGATTAGTGGCATAAGGAATAAGCAGATTCGCCAAAAAAAAAAAGTAGACCAGAAAAAATAGTCCCAGACATATAATACTCAAATATCAGATAAATTAAATTTTCTCTTCAAATCAGATGCCTCTCATCCGTTTATATCTTTAAAATGCTCAATTCCGTGCCAGCTTTTTGCAATAAAAAACAAAGATAGGCTATTTCGATTTTCTTCCTCCTTAATTCCGTATGTAAAAGAGAAAGTTATAACTCACCCAGGGCTTCTTTGTTGCTGACTCTTTGACAAATCTCTTTTGCAGTAACGATAACAAAATGATGATAATAGACAGGAGGATGCTTGCCTGTTAATTTCCATTTTTCTTTGAAGAAAAAAAAAGTCTCGCTTAATCAGTTAGAGCCTGTTTGTAATCCCTGGCTCCGTCCGACGCTGTTGGCTACCTTCCTTCATAGGTGATTCCAATGAATTCCAGTCCAACAAACACCACGGAACTTCTGTGGGTAATCTCTAAGTTTCTCCCTTGCCTGGGAGAAAAATTTCCCAATCAAAAAAACTCTTCTGACTGGTTTTAAAACTGAAAAAGCTTCCTCTGAGACGAGAGCTCGTCTAGAGGCAAGCACAGGCGGAGCGATCCTCCTGGGAAGTCCCTTCTGCGAGTTCTCATAATCTGTTGAAATTCATTAAAAATCAGCCATGTTCACAGAGTACCTGTAATCCGAATACTGACCTTGCCCCATACTCTGACCTTCATCTACTGCAGTTTAAAAGTTAAAAAAATACCTGGTTGATTTTTAATTAATTTAAGAAATTTTGGCTGGAAGCCTATTATAACGCAGGGCATGCTCAGTAAGGGCCAACTGTCAGTGTTCTAAAAGCCTCACAGCTGCTGGGCTTGGCTAATCAGAGGGCCACACCCACACCAGACTTGATTTCACTTGAGACAGTCATGGCTTCCCTCAAAGAATCCTGGGAAGTGTAGTTTGTGAAGGGTGCTGAGAGGAGACTCCTATTCCCCTGAGATAATGGTTTAACAGTCAGCCACTCTGATTAAAGGTCTGTGAGAGAAACAGGGCGTCTCCTAGCAACTCTCAGTACCCTTCACTAACTACACTTCTCAGGATTCTTTGAGAGAAGCCATGATCGGCTTTGAGCCATGGCTTTGAGAGAAGCCATGATAAATTGTTTTAAATTGTTTTTAAAAGATGTGTTTTTAAATTTGTATATTTGTTTTTAATGTTTTTAGTTATTGTAAACCGCCCAGAGAGCTTCAGCTATGAGGCGGTATATAAATACACTAAATAAATAGATAAATAAATAATGATTGTCCAAAGTGTAATAGAGGCCTGGTGTGGATGTGGCCAGGGACAGCTTTGTTTTAAATTTGAGTGGGAGGTAGGGTTGCCAGGTTCAGGGCCTGAGACTGATCCTGTATCTTTAGGAGAAGAGAAAGTCAGCCAAGTGCCGGTGTTCTTGCAACATTGTAATGGGAAAAACCACAAGGTAGAATTGTCCCTTCCTCCTGCCCGACTGTGAAAGATACAGAAGACGTCTTGGTTGGCAGGCCCAGCCTGGTCAGTTTTACCTATCCTAATCATGATTGCATAGGAGTATATCCGATTCAACTCAATAATCATACAAATGATCAGACCTGCCTTTTCCCTCCTTCCCCTTTCATCTCTCTTTCTCCTCCCCTCTTCCTTCTTCCGCCTCCCCTGCCCACTCCATCCCTCCATCCCTCCCCCCCAGTCAGTTTTACCTATCCTAAGCATGATTGCACAGGAGTAAATCCCACTGAACTCAATAAACATGCAAATGACCACATCTGTCCTTCTTCTCCCCTCCCCCTCCTGCCTGCTCCCCTCCCAGTCCTCCCCTCTGCCTTTACCCCCTCCCTGCCCCCCTCCTCCCTTCCCCATCCCCTGTGGTCAGTTTCACCTATCCTAAGCATGATTGCCCGGTGTGTGTGTGTAAATCCCACTTAACTCAATAAGCATGCAAATGATCAATCCATTCTCAGCAAACTTGCACAGGATCCCATTTCTTACCTTCTGGATTAAAAAGCAGGGAAATTCACTAATAGGCAAAAAACCTTGCAGTTTAAGAATGTACCTATAGCCCACAGATATTTCTACCAAACTTTGAAAAGCAGGGAAATTGGGCAGCTACAGTGAATGCACCAGGGGAGCAGGAGACCTGACCTCCTCTCTGAGATATTGGACTGCCCTACAAAGTTGTCAAAATGCAAACACAATTTGGGTTGGTCTTTCACAGTCCAATCCACTTGTTGTGTAGCTTGGAAGAATTTGGTAACATGTGCCTCTGAGCATATGGTGAGTGGTGGCAACACCTGTAATCAGCCCAAATAATAGAAAGAAGATATGTGCTGTGGTGATCTTTTTTTACCCGGGAGAAAGCAACATTATTAAGACAGTTGATATAGTTCAGATGGTCACTTTAAATATGTCTGATCTACTTTGCAATTTTAGTGAAGTTTTCTATAGGAAATCATTTTCTTTTGCTTTTGTTTCTATGAATATGTGAAGTACAGCAACACTTTGCAAGATTTACACTAAAAAAACTCCAAACATAATTGTGGAATAATGGCACTGACTTCTGCAAAATAGTCTCCAGTGGACCTCAGAAGTGTCTCAGTTTGCACAAGATAAAACAGTGGGAGGTGAAATATATTCTAGCAAAATTCTATGTGTGCTCTATCTTTTTAATTGATCGTGAACTGTGACGCCCTTCCCTGGCTCTCCCTGTCAGGTTCCTACCTGCTCGTGGCTACTGCCTGTCACTAGGCACCACCAGGGACTCCACCAGTCCGGACTGTCCTTTTTTATGGTTTTTCTCTCCGCTCTAGCACAGACCTCACCAGATCCCCCTGCTAGGCAGCACCACCAGTCACGTCCTATAACCAGTAGTCCCAGAGACTCTGCCTGAGTCTCTCTATCAGGTTACCTCTGTAACTGTGTGCTTAAGCTGTCCCCAATCCCTTTGATCTTTATATAAAAAGCATACAACTCTGGGTTGCTCTGGATACTTGTGGTGTTATATTCTTCCCTTTACCGCTGCCACCAATTGTTACAGTTTCCCTTCAGCCTTGGTAAGTACCTTGCCCTCCCCTCTGGTCTGTATATTCCCCAGCCAAGGATCAGGCCTCCGGTAAACCAAAATAGTGTTTATTAAATATTAGAAATAACAAGATTACTTTATAAAGGCACATAAGCATATGGTTTCATCTATTCCTGTGGTACTTGTCTTAGTATTAATCCGAACTCCACACTTTCCTCACATCCACCAACTCTCCACACAATCTCCTCTCAAAAACCCCACCAAACACCTCTCAAACAACCCACCAACGTCCACCCAGATTCAACTGTCATCCTTCCATTTATACTCTCAGCCATTCAAACACTCAGCCAATCATCCAGCATTCTACTGTTCATTTACTCCCCCCTCCACTTACCACATATCTTCTATACAAACAGTACTTACCATATATACATTAATACAGGAACATCACATTCCCCCCCCCCTTAAAAATAACGGCTGAGTATTATTCCTGCTCTAGGATTTATACATCGCGTTACCAATATAACAAGTCTCTATGGGGAAATGTCTTTTTTGTTCCTTCGTCTGGGTCACGTCACTGCAGTCCCGGCCACCTGCCTTGAAAGTCCATCGGCCAATACATTGTCCTTGCCTTTGATGAACTGGAAGTCCACTTGATAGTCTTGTAGGGCCTAGGACCACCTCTGCAGCATAGTGTTATGGTTTTTCATAGTCTGTAACCATAACAAGGCCCGATGATCCGTCGTCACCGTAAATCTTCATCCCCACACGTATGGGCGCAACTTGTTCAGTCCCCACACGACCGCTAGGCACTCCTTTTGGACCAACGAATAGTTTTTCTCCCTCGGCGTCAGCTTGCGACTCAGATATGCCACTGGATGTCTGGTGCCTTCTCTCTCCTGCAGCAAGACGACTCCCAGCGCGAGGTCCGACGCATCTGTAGCCACGATGAATGGTTGCTCATAGTCTGGTGCTATTAATATAGGTCCTTGGCACAAGGCTTGCTTCAGTAGATCAAAAGCCTTCTGACATTCATCCGTCCATACCACACGCTCAGAACACTTTTTCTTTGTCAACTCATGCAAGGGGGTTGCTATTTCCCCCAAATCTTTCACAAACTTTCTATAAAAACCAGCCACACCTAGAAATGCCTTAACTTGTTTTTTAGTTAAGGGAATAGGCCACACTTGTATTGCCTCCACCTTGCTCCATAAGGGGGTGATTTTTCCCACTCCCCACCTTATGTCCTAAATAGATTACTTCACTCACAACTTTCCCATTCACACGGTACGGCATAGATCTGATCGGGGCATGATTTCCAGTATCAATGGAATGTTTGGCTATACTGGTTCGGCCAGGTTTATTGCTAAAGAGATTCCCATAGTTTTTCAAAACTCTCAGAATCTCTTCTTTTACTTCCTCCTTCACCTCCTCTGACCATTCCAATTGATCTACCCCTCCTTTGTCTTTGCTTTCCTGTACCAAATCCGCAAGTTCAGGCCCACTTCCCTCAGGGAATAAGGTAACTTGCAACACCTTTGCATCCCTGGTATGGTAAGGCTTTAACATATTTACATGAACCACTTTGTTTTTGTTTAATTGGTCTGTGGTAATTACATACGTCACTGTGTCAAGCTTTTCTCTTATGGTATATGGTCCCTCCCAGTTAGCCTGTAATTTATCATCTTTCCTGGGTATGAATGCCATAACCATATCTCCCACATCATACACACGTTCCCTGGCTGTTCTGTCATACCAGTAACTTTGCTTCTCCTGAGCTTGACTCAAATTCTTTTGTACAGCTTCCATCATCGATGTTAATTTGCTGCAGAAGTCTAATACAAAATCAACTACAGATGTTTTTTACTCTCCCAGGGTTCCTTCCCATGAATTTTTTAACAGTTCCAAAGGTCCCCTCACTTTTCTAGTGAACATCAGTTCAAAGGGTGAGAAGCCTGTTGACTCCTGAGGGACTTCTCTGTACGCGAATAAGAAGCACCCCAAACGTTCATCCCAGTCTTGTGGGTGATCTTGAACATAACTTCTTATCATGCCCTTCAGAACCCCCTTAAATCTCTCAGTCAATCCGTTAGTGGCTGGATGGTAAGTGGTGGTCTTTAGATGTTTTAGACCACAACACTTCCACATACATTGCATCACTTCTCCCATGAATACACTGCCTTGATCCGTCAGCACTTCATGAGGGAAACCCAGCCTCATAAAGGTTTTTAACAAAGCCTCTGCCACTACAGGGGCTTCTACGGATCTTAATGCTTCCGCGTCTGGGTACCTGGTGGCAAAATCCACCACCACCAATAGATATTTCTTGCCATGCCTTGTGGGTTTGGAAAAAGGGCCCACCAAATCTACTCCCACTCTATAAAAGGGTTGTCCAATTATAGGAAGGGGCTTTAAGGGTGCCTTAGTCTTTACTCCACTTTTTCCCACCTTTTGGCATATACCACAAGATAGACAATGTTGTTTTACATCTTTAGAGATATTTGACCAATAATAGTGTGCAGCCAATCTCCTCTTGGTCGTTTTTATTCCCAGATGTCCTGCACATGGGACATCGTGGGCTACCTCTAGCAATCTGGTTCTGTATTTGCTAGGTACTATCAATTGGTTCACTGGTTCGCATTCATCCTTTCTCTCAGCAGGCATCCACAGTCTATATAAAATCCCATTCTCACACACAATTTGATTCCTCAGCTTGTCAGTAAAGGGAATCTTTTGTGTCAGGGCTTGGTCCTTTATTTGTTTCAAACTTGTATCCTTATTCAGTTCTTCCCTGAACTGCTCTGTCTTTTCTTGACTAGAGACCATTTGATACAAGTTGTTTCTTTCAGCAGGCCTTCCAGGGGTTGCTATGGTGACCGTAGGCTCGAAAACAGATTCCACCCTGTTTTCTTCAGCCTGTGTTAACATGGCTTCTGCTTCTTTGCCAAGTTGCTGTCTGGTCACCACATATATTTTCCCTTGTGCCCCCATTACATCTCTTCCCAGTATCACTGGTTCTTGTTGTTGGGCATTAATACCTACTTTATATTTTCCCTCTTGGCCTCTCCACTCCATTTTCACTAGGGCCATGGGTAAGCTTTCTGGTTGTCTGTGACGCCCTTCCCTGGCTCTCCCTGTCAGGTTCCTACCTGCTCGTGGTTACTGCCTGTCTCTAGGCACCACCAGGAACTCCACCAGTCCGGACTGTCCTTTCTTATGGTTTCTCTCCCCGCTCTAGCACAGATCTCAACAGATCCCCCTGCTAGGCAGCACCACCAGTCACGTCCTATAACCAGTAGTCCCAGAGACTCTGCCTGAGTCTCTCTATCTGGTTACCTCTGTGACTGAGTGCTAAAGCTGTCCCAATCCCTTTGATTTACTCAGACTGCTTATAATTCTGGTTTGCTCTGAATACTTGTGGTGCTATATTCTTCCCTTCACCCGCTGCCAACATTTGTCCTTCAGCCTTGGTATTTACCTCACCCTCCCTTCTGGTCTGTGAAACCCCAGCCAAGGATCAGGCCTTTGGTAAACCAAATTAAGTATTTATTAAATAACACAGATAACAAGCTAACAAGATTTCTTCATAAGGCACATAAGCATATGGTTTTATCTAATACTAATCTGAACTCCACCCCCCTCCTTCTCCATGCTCTCCTGACAAACCACTCTCTTAAACCCACCAAACAACCCACTCTTTCTCTTCTCCCCCCCCAGATTCCACTGTCACTCTTCCTTTTATACTGTCAGCCATTTTAAACATTCAGCCAATCATCCAGCATTCTACTGCCCATTCACTCCCCCTCCTCTTTCACTCCACTTACCATGTATCTTCTAAACAATCAACACTTACCATATATACATTAATATAGGAACATCACATTGTCCCCTCACTCCTTGGATAGTCACAGTTTCCTGAGGTAATATTTCCTCAGATTTTATTAAATCTGGCCTCAGTAACGTCTGAGCGGCACCAGTATCAAGCAATGCCCAATAATTTGCCCCTTGAACACACACTTCTTCTCTTAGACTCGAATCCAAGTCTTTTACTTCTGTCCAGTTTATCTGGCAGAACTGAACCTTTTTCGTTGTTAGATCTTTTGGTTCTGTTTTTACTGCTCTTGCCTGAGCAGGATTACTAATGGGGTTGGCAACCTCACATTGAAAACGTAGGTGCCCCGGTCTACCACATTTATAGCATAATTTCTCCTCCATTTTAGGGCACACAGATCCACTCTGGGGTGTCCTGTGCCCTTCAGATTTTACTGGAGGACTCACTCGCTGTGGCACCACATCCTTTTTGCCGCCATTATATGGTCTGGGTTTAAACTCTCTTGATGTTTTCCCCACCCAGCCAGTTCTATTGGAGGCAAAGTGATCCGCCATCTCTGCGGCCTCCTGCACAGATGTAGGGGAACGGTCTTTGACAAGGAGCCTTATTTCTGGTGGTAACTGATGGAATAATTGATCCAGTATCAGGAGGCTTTTCACCTCTTCCACTGACTGAGCTTTGGCACTACTCATCCACTTTCCAAATATATCCATCAACTTTGCTCCCAGTTCAACAAAAGACCTCCCTGCTTGGATCTGACAGTTTTGGAATAACTTTCTAAAATGGTCAGGTCCCAGTCTGAATCTTTTGTATACTGCCTCTTTAAACTCGGCATGTGTGACGGGCTTGTCTGAGGGGAAATATTGGTATACCTCAGCCAATTCCCCTTTGATCAGGTTTGATAAATATTGCATATATTTATCCTCTGGTAGCCCCCACAATTGAGCTGCCTTTTCAAAAGTGCTGAGGTAAATCTGTGGATTTTGTCCAGGCTCAAACACTGCAAAGTCTTTTGGTGTAACCTTTATCTTTGTTTCATTTCTGTCCTTTCTTGTTTCATCAGAATGAAACTTCTCTCTTTCAAATTTTAACTTTTCCACCTGTATCTCCGCATCCAATGTTCGTTGCTTCTCCCTCTCCTCAAACCCCATTCTCATTCTCTCAATTTCCAACTCCCTCTGCTTTTCCTTCTCTTCCGTTTCAAAGACCCCCTGCTTGTCTTTTTCCTCAGCCTCCCATCTTAACTTCTCTCTCAAATACTCTATATAAGCGGGATTGCTTGAGTATCCTTCTGGGGTCTCTTCCCTGACAGGTTGTTTTTGCTGGGCAGTTGTAAATCCTATAAGTGCTACCCTCAATTCATCTACCCCTTTACCCTCGTGAGGTAAATTGAATGTTATGCACTTCTTCACCAGCTCCTCTCTTTTCATCTTTATGTATTCAGCCATGCTGTTGGAGTTCACTCACTCTTTGCCACACACTCTTTGCCAGTCACTCTCACAAGTAATCTTTATTTGTTATTTCTGTTTGCCACACCACTGTTTAGGGACTCTCTATTTCGTATCTGGACTCTCTTTTGTTCGTATCCCACCGCTACAGCCAACTCCTGTGTTTGGGACTCTCTTTTGTTCGTATCCCACCGCTACTGCCACCACTTGTGACGCCCTTCCCTGGCTCTCCCTGTCAGGTTCCTACCTGCTCGTGGCTAATGCCTGTCACTAGGCACCACCAGGGACTCCACCAGTCCGGACTGTCCTTTTTTATGGTTTCTCTCTCCGCTCTAGCACAGACCTCACCAGATCCCCCTGCTAGGCAGCACCACCAGTCACGTCCTATAACCAGTATTCCCAGAGACTCTGCCTGAGTCTCTCTATCAGGTTACCTCTGTAACTGTGTGCTTAAGCTGTCCCCAATCCCTTTGATCTTTATATAAAAAGCATACAACTCTGGGTTGCTCTGGATACTTGTGGTGTTATATTCTTCCCTTCACCGCTGCCACCAATTGTTATAGTTTCCCTTCAGCCTTGGTAAGTACCTTGCCCTCCCCTCTGGTCTGTATATTCCCCAGCCAAGGATCAGGCCTCCGGTAAACCAAAATAGTATTTATTAAATATTAGAAATAACAAGATTACTTTATAAAGGCACATAAGCATATGGTTTCATCTATTCCTGTGGTACTTGTCTTAGTATTAATCCGAACTCCACACTTTCCTCACATCCACTAACTCTCCACACAATCTCATCTCAAAACCCCCACCAAACACCTCTCTTTTTTTTATAATAATTTTTATTGTTCAAATTTTCATAAAGCAAACACAACAAAATCAAACAACAAAAACAATACAACAGCAATAAAAAAAAGAACTTGACTTCTGATTTGTTACAGATCAGCTATAAGTATATAATATATATCGAACCTGTCCCCTAAAACATACAAAATTCACTTTTTTCCATAGTCTATCTTAGTTAATCATCAAATCCCATTATCATCATTTCATTTTTTTCTTTCAACAAAAAGTCCAAAAGAGGCTTCCATTCCTTAAGAAATATATCTGTCGTTTTTTCTCTGAGAAGGCATGTCAGTTTGTCCATCTCTACTAAGTCCATTAATTTCAATAGCCATTCTTCCATTGTTGGTATTGATTCCATTTTCCACTTTTGTGCATATAATAATCTTGCTGCCGTAATCATATATAATATTATTCTTCCATATTTCTTTTCCTTTTGTTTGTCCATAAAACCCAATAAAAAAAATTCTGGCTTTGACTGAATATTTATCTTTAAGATTTTTTGCATCATCCTACCTATCTGTGCCCAAAATAATTTTGCCTGTTTACACGACCACCACATATGATAAAAAGATCCTTCTTGTTGTTTACATTTCCAACATACATTAGAAACATTACTATACATTTTTGACAACTTTTCTGGAGTCATGTACCAACGATACATCATTTTATAAAAATTTTCTTTAAGATTATAACATAATGTAAATTTCAAACCTTTTTTCCACATATTTTCCCATTGATCCATTTGTATTTTATAACCAAAATTTTTTGCCCACTTGACCATACACTCTTTTACTTGTCCTTCTTCCATGTCCATTTTCAATAAAAATTTATACATTTTTGCAATTATACATTCATCATTTGTACACAAACCTATTTCAAAATCAGATTTATTTATTTCAAACCCATACATTTTCTTATCCATTTTGTATCTTTCTAACAATTGTAAATAGGCAAACCATTGAGAACTATATCCTTCCTTTATTAATTGTTCTCTCTCTTTCATTATATATTCTCCATGCACATTTTCTAATAGTTCTTGATAAGTTAACCATTTCTCTTTTCCAGCCATTTCTCTTCTATAAAATGCTTCTTGACTTGAAACACATAGTGGTATTTTCGAAAAAAACTTTGTTTTGTATTTATTCCATATTTTCAACAAAGGACATCTTATAAAATGATTATTAAAATCCACATTAACTTTTACTTTATCATACCATAGATATCCATGCCATCCCCACTTCAGGTTGTGACCCTCCAAATCCAATAATCTTTTGTTCCTCAATACAATCCATTCCTTTATCCAGACTAAGCAACAAGCAGCAAAATAAAGTCTCGAATTAGGTAATCCCAGTCCTCCTCTTTCTTTGGCATCTTGTAATAATTTAAATTTAATTCTTGGTTTTTTCCCCTGCCAAACAAATTTAGAAATATCTTTTTGCCATTGTTTAAAAGGTAAATCAGAGGATTTTACAGGTATTGTTTGAAATAGAAACATCATTCTCGGCAATACATTCATTTTTATTACAGATATTCTACCCATTAATGACAACTGTAATTTATCCCATCTTGACAAATCTTTCTTAATCTCTGTCCATAATTTTTCATAATTATTATGAAACAACTTTGAATTTTTATTAGTCATAATAATACCTAAATATTTCACCTTTTCTTCTATTTTAAAATCTGTCTTCTCCATTAACTCTTTTTGATCCCTTAAAGATAAATTTTTCACCAACATATTTGTTTTTTGGTTGTTAATCTTAAATCCTGCTAATGGTCTAAATTCTTTTAACTTATCCATCAATACTTTGATTCCTTCCAAGGGGTTTTCTAATATAATTATCAAGTCGTCAGCAAATGCTCTCAGTTTATATTCCTCTTTTTTTATCTTTATTCCCAAAATTATTTTGTCATGCCTTATGTCTCTAAGCAGCACTTCTAGAACCAAAATAAATAAAAGAGGGGACAGTGGACATCCCTGTCTTGTACCCTTTTGTATTTCACATGAGTCCGTTAAATCCCCATTGACAATTATCTGTGCCTTCTGTGATGTATAAATCGATCTGATCCATTTTATAAAATTATCTCCAAAGTCCATTTGCTCTAGAACCTTAAACATAAATTTCCAATTCAAATTATCAAATGCTTTGTCAGCATCCAAGAAAATCAAAGCTGCTTGTATGTCATTTCGTTGTTCTAGATATTCCAACACATTCAAAACATTCCTGACGTTATCACGTAATTGTCTTTTAGGTAAAAACCCCGCTTGATCTTCCTGAATAAATTGTTGCAATATTATTTTCATTCTTTCAGCCAAAATCATTGTAAAAAATTTGTAGTCATTATTCAATAAAGATATTGGCCGATAATTTTTTGTTTTGGTTAGATCCTGCTCCTCTTTAGGTATTAATGTTATATTGGCATTTTTCCAACTATCCGGTATCTTCCCCTCTTGCAAAATAGAATTCATTGTATACTGTAAAGGTAATAAGAGTTCCTCCTCCAAACATTTGTAATACATTGCTGATAGTCCATCCGGTCCTGGCGCCTTTCCTAATTTAATTTTACTTATAGCCTCAGATATTTCTCTTGACGTAATAGGACCATTAATAGCTTGTCTCTGAAAATCTGTAATTTTAGGCAAATTCTGTTTAGATATATACTCTTCTATTTTTTCAGAGGGAATTTCCTGACACTTGTACAAAGTTGAATAATATTGATGAAAAACCCTTTGGATTTTTACATTGTCTGTCAACATCTCATCTCCTTCTTGTATCTTTAAAATAAGATTTTTTTGTCGTTCTTTTCTTAATTTATATGCTAGCAACTTCCCCGGTTTATTTGCAAATTCAAAAGTCCTTTGTTTGGCAAAGTTTAATTTCCTTTCAATTTCTCTAACTGTCAACATTGACACTTGTTTCTGTAACATTTTAATTTGATTTACAGTAGAAGCTTTAGTTGGATTCTTTTTCAATTCTTCCTCTTTTTGTTTTATTTCTTCCAAGATTAATTGCATTTTCTGTTGTTTCTTTTTTTAAATTCAGAATTACATTTAATAAAATATCCCTTCATAAATGCTTTACTTGTATCCCAAACAATATTTTCATCTGTTCCTTTATGTAAATTGTGTTCAAAAAACTCTTTTAATTTCTTCTTACATTCCTGCACTATTTTATCATTCTGTAATATAGATTCATTTAGTCTCCATCTAAATCCAAGATTTTTTTTTTTTAAAGTCAATATCACTGGATTGTGATCCGAAAAAGTTTTTGGTAATACATCCATCTTGGAAATGTCTTTCACTAAATTTTTAGACATCCAAATCATATCAATCCTCGAAAATGTTTTGTGTCTTTCTGAAAAGTAAGTAAATTCCTTTGCATTGTCATTTATATATCTCCAAGCATCCACCAATTCTAAATTTTCCATCAATTCGAAGCAGATCTTTGGCAATTTGCCCTGTGTCTCTTTAATATTTTTCTCAGAAAGTCTATCTATCAAAAACCCCACCAAACACCTCTCAAACAACCCACCAACGTCCACTCAGATTCAACTGTCATCCTTCCATTTATACTCTCAGCCATTCAAACACTCAGCCAATCATCCAGCATTCTACTGCTCATTTACTCCCCCCTCCTCTTTCACTCCACTTACCACATATCTTCTATACAAACAGTACTTACCATATATACATTAATACAGGAACGTCACATGAACACCTTGCCTTAAATAAAGTGGTTTAAACATAGCAGGCTGAAAACATGCATCCTCTTTCTTCCAACAGCTAGAGTCATTGCTAAAGTAGCAGCATATTGTAATCAGTCTGATTTTACATTAAACTGCAGTTTCAGGTCCAACTGTTAATGCACCCAAAACAGAAATAGACCATAACCTCCAGTTTGAAACAAAAAAGGCTATCTTCACCATCATATGACATTGACCAATAAAAAGGCTTTGAAATTAATAAAAATAAATTTGACACAGATTTCTAGGATGAATAATGAGGGAAATAAAATTTTCTAGTTTAGATTCTCTGTAGAAACATTAGTAACACAGGAAAGAAGCAAAGTAAGAAGAACACCAACAAACATACAAAAATATAATTCTCCATCTTTGGAGATGGCAGGTGTTGCCACCACTCACCATATGATCAGAGGCACATGTTACCAAATTCTTCCAAGCTACACAGCAAGTGGATTGGACTGTGAAAGACCAACCCAAATTGGGTTTGCATTTTGACAACTTTGTAGGGCAGTCCAATATCTCAGAGAGGAGTTCAGATCTCCTGCTCCCCTGGTGCATTCACCATAGCTGCCCAATTTCCCTGCTTTTTAAAGTTTGGTAGAAATATCTGTGGGCTATAGGTACATTCTTAAACTGCAAGGTTTTTTGCCTATTAGTGAATAAATATTATAAACATTGGGAAACAAGTACTGATTTTTAATTTTAAAAATGTACTTTTGCTAGCGCAGCCTCTGCCAACCTTATGCCCCTGAAGTATTTTGGACTACAACTCCCATCAAACCCAGCCAGCACGGCTGCAGTCCAAATCATCTAGAGGGCACCAGGTTGGCGAAGGCTGTGTTAGTGGCATCAGGTCTTCACTGTAGTTCTTTTGGCTTAGTCTAAGCCAGATCCCTATGTTCCGAAGGCGCTGCTGCAACTGTTTTGGCCCAAGTTGTTCAAATTAATGCCAACAACTTGAATTGGTCCTGGTAGCTTCCAGACAGCCAGTGTACTGCTTTATTTATTATTTTATTTCTTTTAACTTAACACATTTACAGATCGCTTCATGGCCTAAAGCCACTGAAGCAATGTACTCAATCAAAACAGAATATAACAGAATAACACGTTCTAAGAATCATTTCAGCAAACTCCAAAAACAATAAAACTCAAGACTGCATGCTTAGTAGACAGAATTTGGGGACACCTCTGTGCTTGTTTACTGTGATGTAACTTCCTTGACCAGGTGGTATTTCCCCCCTTCCCTACCTTTTCTTTTTTAAGAGTTGTTCTCTTTTTCTGTATTCTCCATTAAGCCACAGGAGAGAGAAGCCTCCATGGGTTTCTCTTCCAGATGATCTCAGTCATGGATTAAAATCTACTACCTATTTCTGTTCTCCCCAACCTAGAGCCTATGTCTCCTGAACATTTTAATACCTTTTACCACAGAAGACTGTCTCTGATACTTTTATTCAGCTAGTCTATATGAGGGGAAGGTGGACAAGTTAATTCTCATTCCATTTTGTTAAAAATACTCTACTAAGAGAACTACTAAACTGTTTCTATCTCATTTAAACCCAATAAAAACCATCTTTACAAATTCTAAAAACAAGAAAACAATTTATTCAGATACTCTTTTGTTCCATATATGACTGAGTCACCCCTCAGGGTGTCTTCAACAGGTGCCTAAATGTCTTGCCACTAGGTGCCTGCCTAATTTCAGCTGGTAATTGATTCCAGAGACCTAGAGCTACAACACTAAAAACCTGGTTTCTTCTGATACAGCTAAGTGCACTAAGTGCAGCTATATTCTTCACTACCTGCAGCTTCCAGACCATTGTTGAGTGCAGAGTTTGGAAAAGTTACTTTTTTGAACTACCACTCCCATCAGCCCCAGCCAGCATGGCCACTGGACTGGGCTGATGGGAGTTGTAGTTCAAAAAAGTAACTTTTCCAAGCTCTGGTCATGTAGTGTGCATTGCAGTAATCTAGTTGTGAGGTTATGAGGACATGGATTAGTGAAGCCAAGCTATCCTGATCCATGAATGACCATTGTTGGTGAACCACCCAAAGCTGAAAGTAGCTTATGCCAGCTGAATCTCCAGTGACAGCATGGGATCAAGTACTCCCAAACTACATACCTGACCCTTCAAATAGCTCAGTATATGCAATCCAAATGTCCAAACAGGTATCCAAGTGAAGATGGTGGCTGTGGTGCTCCCATTTCCCCCCCCCCGGCTACAAGGCTGCCTTAATGCCATTGCTACATTTGAACACACTTATTATATAAACACCAACTTCACCCCTCCTAGGATTTTTATGGGAAATTGTCTTTTTAATTTGTGACATGACAGACAATGACAACTACCATTTAAAGAATGATCGCTTGTTTTAAGAATGGGGTAATCTAAGAAAAGGAACCTCTGAAAAATTCAGTGAAGAAGGTAGGGCTAGTGCACAGCAAGAGCCTCATGCTTCTACTGGGAGAAAGGGTGGGATATAAATGTAATAAATAATAATAGTAGGAGCCCCCCCAAATTCTGCTCACTCAAGATGTTCCCTGACTGAGGGTGGATTTTTCGTTATCAAAATCACCTTATAATTACTTAAGTGATCCTGAAAAAACAGCCTGTATAGTAACATGACCCTTAAGGACTTAAATATTATAACTTTGTATTATGGATAGGGTTGCCAGGTTCAGTCCCTGAGACTGATCCTGTATCTTTAGGAGAAGAGCAAGTCAGCCAAGTGCAGGTGTTCTTGCAACTCCGTAATAGGAAAAACCACAAGGTGGAATTCTTCCTTCCCCCTGCACAACTTTTAAAGATACAGAAGACCTCTTGGTTGCCAGGCCCGGCCTTCATGATGTCTTTTGTATCTTTAAAAGTTGTGCAAGGGGAAGGGAGAATTCCACCTTGTGGTTTTTCCCACTACAGTGTTGCAAGAACACCTGCACTTGACTGACTTTCTTTTCTCCTAAAGATACAGAATCAGTCTCAGGGACTGAACCTTGCAACCCTAATTATGGACTAGAGGTAGACTCCACTCCTTGGACTTTCCTTTGCTCTGCTTTCCAGTTTCAGTTTCAGTTGCGTTCTCTACCCAGTCAGCAATAAAGAAGCATATTTGTTTGTCTGCAGTAAGAAGAGTTTCTTTATTCTGCATTTATAACTGAGCATTGTACTCAGTGTGAAATAAAGAGAAAATGTAAAGTGATCTGAAAAAATGGCTACCCTAAGCTACCCTTACACCTTTTAAGCACTCACTATGCTCACAAAGTGGCTATTTTTTCTTCTTTTTCTTAAGTACTTGATAGCAAAGGATGAAAACACCCTTAGAGGAATCAAAGTATTGCTGTGTACACTACAGTTGGCTAGTGGCTGGCTAGCCTCCTAGGCTATAACTCAGGCCTAATTTCTGGTTTTCCCAGTATGTGCATCTCAGCATGAGGCCTTTTCAGAGTTTCTAGACAGAAAAAAATTAACCCAGCAACCAGTTAAACAATACAATTGCTTTCCACAATTAGTTTCCAATAGCTTAGTTAGTCCTTTATAAAGCAGCCAGTTAAAAAGGTTTCCCTTGATTGTCCAACAGGAAGGAAAATCTAAAGATGAGGAACAAAACTAGAAGGAGGAACTCTCAAAGAGGAGTTAACAAACACCCCCCAAAGTATTAATTGCCCTTCCCTAAACTTGCAGTATGGACTTGTTCATATTTGGGTGGAATCTAAAACTGAGATACCTCATGCAGCATCAAAGCCATCAGCATCAGAAGCTCACTGTCATTACCGAAGTAGGTCAGTTCATGAAGAATCAGAACACAGGAACACATCACAGGTGAAAGAGGATTGTAGCTAATGACAAAGTCATGCTTTTGAGTTTGGTATTCCTGGGGATCTCTCAAAACAGGGTGAAACAATTAAAAAGATTAAACATCGTTCATGTAAGTTAACACACTCTGTGGATGGAGAAGGAATGAGGGAGAAGGTCACTGCCTTTCCCTTCCCTGGTCTGGCCCTCATGTCCTCTCCACCGGGGGTGGTGGTGGCTGATGCTGTGCACCTCCCCCCACCAGTTATGGTCTTTAGGCCATTGCTTAATGGTGGGTATTTATCTTTCTAGGCTTGAAGTGTAAGTTTCTTAGCAACCATAAGGGCTCACAAAATCTATTTTTGTTATCCTACCCTTAATCCCCATACTGTAGGAATATAAAAGTACATAAACATCTGCAAATATCAAGGATTTCACCAATATGAAATTGATATGGACAACAATGTCAGGTCAGAAATAAAATATCACTGGATATGTCCACATCATATACCTCAGCAAAGGTGTGTGTTTTTTGTACCTGGACTAACAATGAGGGGGACCACTTGGTGCTCTGATTCAAGTAGCAAAGCATCTTTGGCTAGCCTTGTTCTGGATAGTTGCAGCCAGTCAGTGTAGACCAGGAGTTGTGAGTGTGGTGTCCTTGGCACCCACAAAGTCTCTAAGCACAGTCCCCACTCACTGCCCCCTTGAGCATCTTCTCCCTTACAAACACTCTTTCCCACTTCCTTTTTCAGTAATATGTGTTTTTTATCGTTCAGATTAATTCTGCTGGATCTGATTTTTACCCAGAGCCCTTGGAAAAGGAAAGTTTGTGTGCCTGGGTTACCGTAAGCTGCAGCTAGTGCAAAATGCAGTGGTGCGACTGGTCACTGGGGCAGGATATCGCCAACATGTTAGCCTGCTCCTTAAAAAATTGCACTGTCTGCCCATCAGCTGCCGGGCCAAGTTAAAGGTGCTGTTTGGTGTACAAAGCCCTATAGAGCTTGAGACCAGGATACATGAAAGACCGTCTTACCCCTTATATACCCAGTTGATCACTGCACTCTGAAGATGAGGGCCTCCTGCAGATACCATCTTATCAAGAGGTCTGTTACACACAACATAAGAAGCGGACCTTTAGTGTTGTGACACTTTGGAATTCGCTCCCCTTAAATATTAACTTAAACGGTTAACTTTTCAGAGCCTACTGAAGACCTTCCTCTTTCAACAAGCATTTTAAGTAGAGACCTTATCACAGTCTGCATCTGTGATTATGTCGGAATTGCTTTTTAAGACGTTTTTAAAAATGTTTTTTAAAAGATGCTTTTAAGATGTTTTATTTTTAAAATGTTTTTAAGATGTTTTGTTTTTGAGATGTTTATAATTCTTTGTTCTTTTTTTGCTGCCCTGGGCTCCTTCTGGGAGGAAGGGCCGGACAGAAGTTTAATTAATTAATTAATAAGCACACTTTCTTTCTTTCTGTTTCTTTGGGGTAGGGGGAGGTCATTCCGTGGAGAGGGGAAGAGAAGTGACTAGAGGGGTTGGTGCCCACGGCATTTGCTTAATCCAAAATCCAAATGTGCCCATGGGCCATTAAAGGTTGTCAACAAGTGTAGACAGTTCTGATTTAGATGATCTGAATCTGTAGAAGACTGCTTCCTATGACCCTCTAGGAAAGGGGCCCTCCACCTACAGCATAGGGTAGGGACTCCCCTCGCTGGATTGTCACCTTGTAGTGGTGAGTGGGCTTGAGTGTTCCAATGAACCCTGTGAGTGATGCCGTCGGAAGTCATTTACTCCCAGCAGGGTCACCCATGGCGGTAAGGTCAAGGGAGAGGAACCAGACAAAGAACAATCCAAGAAAGTCCTCAACGGCAGAACAGGCGGAGGATAACAATGTGTACGTTACAACGGCTGTGAAGTCAGATGAAGGCTGCAGCAGATAAAAGACTTCCAATCGTCATGGTATCCATGCCATTGGATCAAAGCCTTTTTCTGTCAAGATTGCGTGTTGTTGTGCACTGATCCCCCCACATAAAACAAACAAAGCACAAGCTCTTCCAACCAAACCAAACCAAACCAAACCAAAAGTCCCATTGTGATCAGCAAATGGCAACGGGGGCAGGACTGTGAAATCCGGAAGCCCCTAGTCATGGACCGGCACATGGGTGGTGGATACAGACTCAGTCGTCCTGGCTCAAGGACCGAGGCAGTTGAGTAGTTTGGCAGTTATATCCATGACTGAGCAGTCCTATTCAGGATCCACTCTGCTCACCCTGTAAGGGGAGGGGGCTAGAAAAGGTGCCCTAAACATTGTCTGCCTCATCTCTCTCCCTGACTGGATCTCTGGCATCTCCTGGATTATGTAATTGTCCGTGCCAGAGATCGTCGTGATATACTCCTCACCAGGAATACATCAAACATCAAAAAACCCAAAGTGCTTCATCAGCAAGTGTGAACCAGTCCCTCTGTAGCGCCATCAATCCAGCTTAATGGTGCGATGCTGGAGAATGTCGATCACTTTTCCTATCTTGGCAGCCATCTCTCTGTAAAAGCTGACATCGATAATGAAATTCAGCATCGTCTGAGCTCTGCGAGTGCCACATTCTCCCGAATGAAGCGTAGAGTGTTCAAGGATTGGGACATTCGCAGGGAGACCAAAATGCTTATTTACAAAGCCATTGTACTACCGACCTTACTGTATGCCTGTGATGGACCATCTGTAAAGGCCACTCCCAACTTCTTGAAAGATTCCACCAATGCTGCCTCCAGAAATTCTGCAAATTACTTGGGAAGATAAGCAGACTAATGTTAGCATATTGGAAGAAGCAAAGACCACCAGTGTTGAAACAATGATCCTCCAACATCAACTTTGCTGGACTGGCCATGTTGTTTGAATGCCTGATCACCGTCTTCTAAAGCAGCTACTTTACTCCCAACTTTAGGATGGAAAACGGAATATTGGTGGACAGCAAAAGAGGTTTAGAGATGTTCTCAAAGCTAATATAAAAAAATGTAACGTGAGCATTGAGAACTGGGAAGTCTTGGCCCATGAGCGTCCCAATTGGAGGTCAGCCATTATCAAAGGTGCTATGGACTTTGAAGAAGCACGAGTACAGGGTGAAAGGGTCAAACGAGCTAAGCGGAAGGGACGTCAAGCAAATCCTCATCATGACCATCTTCCATCTGGAAACCTATGTCCTCACTGTGGGAGGCTGTGTGGATCCAGAATTGGCCTCCACAGTCACTTACAGACCCACTGTTAAAGACCTTACCCTGGAAGACAATCTTACTTGGCCATGAGTGATCATCAATGAATGAATGAATGAATGAGGGTCGGGACATGGTGCCCTCTGTGTGTGGACAGGTGGTTCCCAACCTTTTTCTCCGATGGACCACCTGAAAATTGCTGAGGCTCTTGGAAGACCACTTAATGATTTTTCTGCCTGTTATACCATTTGTAATGTGGTGTGCTAGATGATGTATGATATGTAATTGTATTTGTATTACTTCTTTGATTTCTTTTGATTCATTTTATCATACGCAATGCGCATTCCACAAGAAATAAAAGAAGCAGTACAAATACAATTAAAAATCAATATGATATTTAATGCAGGCATGAATGGACCACCTGAATGAAGCTCATAGACCACAGTTTGGGAGCCTCTGTTGTGGACTAAAATGCCCATCACCACATTGGCTACCCTGATTTAAATCAATAGATACATTTTTCTACATCCCTGCAAACCTTATCATGCAAGGTTCTCCTCTTTGTTTAATTCCCCTTGTGTAGCTTTAAAGTCTTAGGCTGCAACCATATGTACACTACACAAGAGTAAGCTCTACTGAATAGGACTTACTTCTGAGTAGACAAGCATGGGATTGTGCTGTTGATGTACCATTTTCTGATATTCCAGTTCTGTAAGTGTTTCTAACTGACTAGAACCATCTTAACATAGTCATACATTGAGAAGGCCTTTCAGAGTATGATTCCTCTAATGATGGTGTAATTATGAGGCTTGACAAGAAAGACAATTTACACCACCAACAAGCCAAAAAACCTGCCTAGGCATCTGCTTAATATTCACTGCCATGCCTTTGAGGAAGAAAATAAAATCTTGTGACCACTCAGCCTAGCAATGCAAGTCCAATTAATGTTATACTGAATAAATTAAAGCATCTTTTTTGTTTACTATGGGGAAACTGCCATAGTGCTACAAAAGGTATTAATTTTATGTGTTTGCAATTAGCCTCCATACTTCCAACAAGCATGACCCCCACAAATATGGGACCTTCAAAGAATCACTTTGATCTGAGGCTTAGCTAAGACTATGTTTAAGTTAAAAATTGAAATACATACTTATCCATTCAAGTGGTGCTGCTTTCCTCTGTGTGGAAATGCAGAAGAGAATTTGCAGTCCTAGGCACTGAAGACATTGGGCGCGTGGCTGTAATGCAATGGGACAATTTATACAAATGCACTCTTTCCTGGGAATAAACCCGATTAAAAACAATAGAGCTTACTTTTGAGTAGACATGCTAAGGGCTGTGTATACACCATACATTTAAGCACATGACTTTTTCCAAAGAATTCTGGGAACTGTGGTTTGTTAAGGGTGAACTATAATTCCCTGGATTCTTTAGGAGAAGTCATGTTCTTTAAATGATTGATGTTTATGAAGCCTCACACTGCACTGTTAGGTGAGTATCTCTGAATGTTGTCACATTCACACCATACGTTTAAAACACATGGCTTCCCCCAAAGAATCCTGGGAACTGCAGTGTACCCTTCACAGTTCTACAGTTCCCAAGATTCTTTGGGGGAAGGACAATTAGCTTAGTGGCAAAACAATTGCTTTGCATGCAGATGATCCCAGGTTCAGTCTCTGGCATTTCCAGCAGGGCTTGCTGGGAGAGACTCCTTGTCTGAAACTCTGGAGAGCCACTGCCAATCAGTGAGTAGACTATGCTGAGCTAACTAACCAAGAGTCTGACACAGTAGAAGGCAGCTTTCCATGTTCATATGTTTCTAACCCATGTGCTGTAAAAGCTGCTCTTAAAATACTTGGAAGAAACAAATCACCAGGAACAGATGGCATACCAATAGAGTTGCTACAAGCTACTGAAACTGAATCTGTCCAAATTTTGACAAAAAATTGTCTACAAATATGGAAAACTAAACAATGGCCCACAGACTGGAAGCATTCAATATATATCCCAATTCCAAAGAAAGGGGATCCCATAGAATGCAGTAATTATCGAACTATTGCCTTAATATCCCATGCAAGTAAAGTAATGCTCAAGATTCCAAAACAAAGGCTCTTACGATATATGGAGCAAGAAATGCCAGACGTCCAAGCTGGATTTAGAAAGGGAAGAGGCACCAGAGATCATATCGCAAACATACATTGGATAATGGAACGGAGGAAGGAATTTCAGAAGAAAATCACCCTGTGCTTTATAGATTACAGCAAAGCCTTTGACTGTGTAGATCATGAAAAACTATGGAATGCTTGAAAAGAAATGCGGGTGCCACAGCATCTGATTGTCCTGATTTGCAACCTATACTCTGCACAAGAGGCTATTGTAAGGACAGAATATGGAGAAACCGACTGGTTCCCCATCGGAAAGGGTTTGAGACAGGGGTGTATTTTATTACCCTATCTATTTAATGTATACTCAGAACATATTATATGGAAAGCAGGACTGGACGAAGATGAAGGAGGTGTGAAAATTGGAAGGAGAAATATCAATAATTAAAGTAATGCAGATGATACCATACTCAGGATCATTCAGACCATGGTATTCCCGATTTCTATGTATGGATGTGAAAGCTGGACAGCAAAAAAAGCGGATAAGAGAAAAATCAACTCGTTTGAAATGTGGTGTTGGAGGAGAGCTTTGTGCATACCATGTACTGTGAAAAAGACAAATAATTGAGTGTTAGAACAAATTAAACCAGAACTGTCACTAGAAGCTAAAATGATGAAACTGAGATTATCATACTTTGGACACATAATGAGAAGACCTGATTCATTAGAAAAGACAATAATGCTGGGAAAAACAAAAGGAAGTAGAAAAAGAGGAAGACCAAACAAGAGATGGATTGATTCCATAAAGGAAGCCACAGACCTGAGCTTACAAGATCTGAACAGGGTGGTTCATGACAGATGCTCTTGGAGGTCACTGATTCATAGGGTCTCCATAAGTCGTAATCAATTCCATTAATTATATAACTTTTGGCCATAATGGATAGCAAAATGAATGAGGTAGGTTTTACCAGAAGCTGGACTGCAGTGGAATGGAAACAGCACTGATTGCAATGAACACAGGATGGGACAGAAATTGCTGCCTCCTTTCATCCCTATTCTACACACACAGGCTGGTTCACATACATGGGCACTCAGGGCTTTTTTAGTGACAATAGTCACTGGTATGGAACACCAGCTCCTCTCCTTTTTTTGCTGCCCATGCCATCCATTTAGTGCTGGCATCCACTGTACTTTTATCCAGATATGAGTACTGGCACCCCATTTTTTTTACCCAAAAAGCACTGGGACACTTCACATGCTGGCCAAACAGCCAGCCAACAGGGGGCATCATCAGCCCATACAGCTGCAGGCAACATGTTCTCAAGCTCTTCCCTAAAATGAATGAGACTTTAAGGCAGGAATTGCTTTCTAGCTGGTAGTGAAGAGATATTTCTCTGCCTCCCTGGGGAGTATTTTCTATGTCTCACTTTACTACATGGAACTGCACTGCCCTCTAGTGAAAAGGACAGCTCAAACCAACCATTCAACTCATTTTGTTAAGCTATATTGTACAATAAGGAATGCAGGAAAGAGCCATTGTGGGAATAGGTCACATAATAGGCGGCACCTTCCAATTATTGTGGCTAGTGGCATTAAAATATTTATTCAAAATGAATCTCCATGCTGGTTGGACTTGATGGGAATGATAATCCAAAACATCTGGAGGGTGCTATGTGTAGCTCTCCAGGGCTTCAGACAGGGCTCCCCCCTAGACCTACCACCTGGAGATGCTTTTTGAACCTACAGCCTTTTGCATACAAAACATCTGATCTACCACTGGCCAAATCATCCCTGAAGTTGCTATTAGCCCCAGCTTGTGGAGTGAGGGAATTTAAGGAAACATCACAGGGAAAGGGTGAAATCTTACTCCCTTCTTCTGCAGCCATGATCCAAATTACCTCTTGGATGCTGTTAGTTAAAAGAAAAGATGTTGGGACATCAGATGACAAATCTTCCACGTCATGCCTAGCTTGGCCCTAAGATGTCAGATGCTTAGTTTGACCATATTCAGCACTTTCCCACCAACCAGCAATCCTGCTAATGGTGAAAGGGGAAGTATGTCCCTTCCTTTATGCTTAGCAACATTTACAGTGCAAACCTATGCATGTTTCCAGATGCTGAGGAAAGGGGAAGCTGAGCATAGTCAGACATAGGGAGGGATGAACCTGTCAATAGGACCCACCCTATTCCTGTGATCGTAATCTGTTTTAATTGTTTTTAACAGTGTATTTTAAACTATTGTAATCTGCCTGGGACCTGCTGGTGAAGGAGAGATGATGATGATGATAATAGTAATGGTTTCTTTCAGTTTCTTATTTTTCCAATCTTAAATTTGGTTCTCCACATTTCTGTATCAGCATTTTAGTCAAATTTCTCCTGATAAACACATTTTTGCAAGCAATTTCCCCTAATATAATGCATTTTTGTATGTGATTTTCAGTAACACGTGCATTTTTATCCACACTTTCCCCCAATATACACATTTGTGTACACATTATTTTGTTGGAGAACTGCATTACAAAATTTAGAGAAGTGCAAATTTCAAAAGAATAACTGTGTTTCAGTTCACTTATTCTCTCAGGAAGTGTGAATTAGGGAGTTTCCTCTTAGAATGAGAACTAATCCAAATACTTCCATCATCCCCAGCCAGATATGCGCCCTGGTTTTCAGCAAGCTTAAAGAAATACTGAGTGGGATCCCTCAGATGGAAAGGCTCAGGATGAAGGGGGTTTGAAATGGGTGGAAGTTTCTTAAAAGCAAGATGCTGATGGGACATTCACAAACTGTTCCAGTGAATAAGAAAAATGGGAGGCACCTAAACAAACCAGGGTGACTGTACAAGGCACTTTCTGATGGGTGGGGCAAGGCAGTGAAGGCAAAGGGCCTCTGGGGTGGCTCACCACCCCTGCAGAGCTATCAACTTGGAACACACCTGTCATGGCTGCCCAGCAGTGGCTGTGTAGTGGGGAAATGCCGCATTTCTGACACCAGCATCGCTACAGCTTACTTGGGTGTGGCTGGGGCAGGGTAGTGGTGAGGTTTGGGTGTGTGGATTCACTCGCAAAGCCAATCCATGCATCCCAACCTTGCAACCACTCTGCCCTGACCCAGCCGCAGTAAGCTGTAGTGACGCCAGTGTTGGGAGGGCAGCTCTGCCCCACCAGACTAGCCACTGCTATTGTAGCTACTTCATCTCACCCTGCCCCATCTCTGTCCCGACAAGTACAGCACTTCCACCACTGGAAGGATGCCACTACCTACATCCTCCCCTTACAAGCCACTGCTGGACCTCATCTGGAGGCCTATGTCCAGTTCTATGCACTGCTGTTTAAGGACATCAATAAACGGGAACATGTCCAGAGCAGTGTGTGCATGGCACAGATAGTGAGAGGCCTGGAAATCAAGTGGTATGATTAAAGGTTAAGGGAGCTGAATATATTTAGCCTGGAGAAGAGACTATTAAGGGTACTGCAGGCTTAAAACACAGTGAGGCTGTTTTTTCTCACTGTGTCGCAATTCGATACTGCAAATTCTGGTACATTATTGCGCTTAGATGCGTTTTCACAAGCCCGTTTGTCCTCTGTTTCCCCAGACCTCCACCACCCCAACTCCTCTTGGTGATGCTGATGCTTTCATCCCTCTCATTCCACTCGCCTGGAAATCATTCCCTTTCCTTCGGGTTTACTACACTTACTCTATTTGTGAAGCCCCACTTCCCCTCACTACTTCCATTAAACCTAACTACACCCAGCCTATGGCAGCATCTTTAGGAACTGCTGCCTTTGCACATTGCCATTGAGAAGAAATAGTAAATAAGCTGTTTCTGGTGTGCTGAAGGCTCTTGTAAAATAGCTTTTGGTTATTGCATGTGCTCCTTGATTTCCTACACTGCAAGATTAGCGCAAATGCAGACAATAATATCATTGAGTTAGTGATGTCTCGCACTTCCATTAAGCTTAACTGCACCTAGCTGTTACAGCAGCCTTTCTAGGAATCCCTGACTCTGCCATCTGTACCTTCCTGCTTAACTCCCCTCCCTGCTGATGCTAGTGATTTAGGACCACCTCCAGCAAAGCAGTCCCATTGTATACACCTTGGATGTGCAATCCTTGACCAATCAAATAGTTTTAAGTTGGAGTGAAGCTGGCATCAAAACACAACATTTCCTAGTGTTTGGAGAAGAAAGGGACATATCATGGCTATCATTATGTAAACCCAGATCACAAAACAGTGGTGGAGATGCACTGGAGCCAGAAAAACTGCAAGTGTGTACATAGCCTAAAAGATCTTAACTGAAGGACTGTCACATAGATGATGAAGCAAGTTTGTTTTCTATTGCTCCAGAAGATAGGATCTGAATTAACAAGTTCAAAATAGAAGGGGATTATGTCTAAATGTTAGGAAGAACTTCATAACAATATGAGCTATTCAACCATGGAACAAACTGCCCCAGAAAATGGTGGACTCTCTTTCATTAGACATTTTAAAGCAGAGGCTGGATGGCCACATATCGGGGTGCTGTAGCAGGGCATTCCCAGCACTGGAAGAAAGTTGGACTAGATGACCCTGGAGGTCCCTACCAACTTTACAATTTTATATCTAACTCAGAAGAAAACTCCATTCAGATCAGTGGGGCTCACTCCTATATAAGTGGTAGACTGCATCCTTTGAGCATTCAAAATGTCATGCAGATAATCTCAGTAATCCATGCAATACCCTCTCTCACTCATCTTAGTTACCAACTGTTACACCAGTTCTTCAGTGAGCAGCAGTGAGCCACAGCAATTTGAATCTCCTATAGATTTCTATTGTTATATCTGGTTGACACAGATTTCATAATATTTTGCATACAGAACAAAGAATAGGGTGCCTCATAAATTCCCTATATAGCTGCAGGCTACACTAAAATTAGTTGCCACATCCTTGATAGTATCAGGCTACTGTTTTTCTATTTCCTGCATTGTATGTTCCTATAGCAACATGTGAGCTAAGATGACACAATTCACCCTGACTTAAAACCAAATACAATTGGTGGGGGAAAATAACACCAAAATGCATCTAGATAAAATGCACATGAAATTATGTGTTGTATATCTGTGATCCCTGATGCTGTTTCTGAAATAAAACAAGGCAATTAGTTTTTGAGACAAAGGGCTCATTCACATGGGAGTTTAATGTGGATTTGAAGCTGCTTATGCCTCGGGGTTGTGGGTTGTTTTTTGTTTTTGTTTCTTTTGGTTGTCTACATGACATTCTCACCATTCACGGCCAGCCTGCACTTTTCCCCATTCAGTGTGGAGTTTCCTGATCTGGGGATAATTCAATAAAGGAAGTAAATCCAATATAAAGCCACATGTTACCCAACTGTGGATGCACTGAAGCAGTGTGGGGCTGTGTATTTTTGCATGCATGGTGACATTTTGCAGGGAGCCATCCATTGCCACACCCCTATTCCCATTTTGTTCCTACCGGCCCAAAGGAAAGGATGGGCCTTATCAGGAGGAGCTGCAGGCTGAGACGTGCTGCTGCAGGGATGAGACTGCTGGGACCATCAAGGGGCAAGCATTTCCATCTGCCTTGCCCCACCCCTCTGACTGGGCCTTATCAGGAAGAGCTGCAGACTGAGACATGCTGCTGCAGGGATGGGACTGTGCTGGGACCATCAAGGGGAATGCTTTTCCACCTGCTTTGCCCCCCACCCCTGCTCTTAGTGACATTTTTCTGGGGACTGCCCTTTACCAGGAAGATTAATGCTTTTGGTTTGCTGCTCCTGTTTTTTTTAGAGATGTTAGGACTTTGTTAGTTTGATTTTTTTTTGTTGTAAATTGTATTGTTTTTATTTGGCATTTTGTATTTGTATTTTTGTGTGTAAGCCGCCTTGGGGGCCTATTTGGCCGAAAGGCGGCCTAGAAATAAAACGTAACATAACATAACATCTTGAGTACTGCATCTAGTTCTGGACACCACACTTTAAGAAGGATGCAGGTCAACTGGAACAAGTTTAGAGGAGGGCAACAAGGATGATCAGGAAACAAAGCCCTATGAGGAGAGACTGAAAGAACTGGGCATGTTTAGCCTGGAAAAGAGAAGACTGAGGAGAGATATGATAGCACTCTTCAAGTACTTGAAAGATTGTCACACAGAGGAGGGCCGGGATCTCTTCTCGATCATCCCAAAGTGCAGGACACGAAACAATGTTCTCAAGTTATAGGTAGCCAGATTTCGACTGAACATCAGGAAAAACTTCCTGTTAGAATGGTACAACAAGGGAACCAATGACCTAGGGAGGTGGTGGGCTCTCCAACACTGCAGCATTCAAGAGGCAGCTGGACAGCCACCTGATGGGTATACTTTAATTTGGATTCCTGCATTGAGCAGGGGGTTGACCTCAAAGGCCTTATATGCTGTTTTCAACTCTACAATTCTATGATTCTATTATCTTCCTGGCTTACAGAAATGATCGATTTTATTTATTTATTCTATTTCTATGTTGCCTTTTGGCCAAAAGGCCCTCAAGGCGGCTCACAAAAGAAAAAAATAAACACAAATATAAAATACACTTTTCAGTTGCTCAATCGGCAAGATCCCAAGACAAAGCAGGGCCTCCCCTTTTTGTTTTGGAAATAGAAGTGGAAACCTGCCTGGCTGTTCTTTGTCCTTGCAAGGTGCTCTTTGGCAGGATGTGAGTGGGGCCAGGCACCACCCACAGACACACACACTATGCTGCTGCTGCTGCTGCTAAGTTTAGAATAATGGTTGATTCTTTAGTCTGAACCAGCCTCTGGCTCGAGAGGATATAATTTTTTTGGAAAGACCTTCTCACTATGGTCATGATGCACCCTCAATGTGGGCAAAGTGCCATGTCCACATTTGGCATTCGGTGGGTCCACCTCTGCCCCTCACTACTCTCATTGCTGCCCATTCACTTGTTCTAGCACTTCTATGCACAATCTGCACCAGAGGAGGAGGGCAGGGCAAGCGGAGGCTCCTCCTCCTTCAGCTTTCCCTCATCACCGCTTGAATGCTCAAGAGAGGGCAGGTAAACAGGAGCAGCTGCAAGAAGGAGCAACAGGGCCATAGTTCAGTGGCAGAGTATCTGTTCTGCATGTAGAAGGTGCTAGGTTCAATCCCTGGTTTTTCCAGGTAGGACTGGGAATGTTCCTGGCTGAAACCCTGGAGTCCCATTGCTAGTCAGTGTAGACAACACTGACCTAGATGGACAAAGGGTCTAACTCAATATAAGGCAGCTTCCTATGTTCCTGTGTAACAGCAGAGCCAGGAAGCTCTGGGGGTCAGCACTGGGGGCCCTCCCAGGTTGTGGGCCTTAGCAAATGCCCAGTGATGCCAATTCTTGTAGGAAAGCACTGGTTTGTTTGTTTATTTTATTTAGAAAAGTTCTTTTATACACTGCCCTATCACAAAATATCAGGGTGGTGCACAGCAATATAAAACATTTAAAAACCACTAAAAGCAGTACAGAACAATCATTAAAATTACTGGCTACTCAAGAACATTTTAAACAACTATATAGGCTGGCTGACATAAAAAAAAGTCTGGTCAACTTCTGTGCATAGAATAGGAGGGGGCACTATCTTGTCCTTTGCTGAAGCAGCAAAATGTCTTTGGCTGTGCTTGTCCCTGACCATTGGCTACACTGCCAGGGGATGATGGGAGTTGGGGTCCAACAGCATCTGAAGTGCCACAGGTTTCCCACCCTTGTATCTCTGGTCTAGGAATGTAAGAATACAGCACTTTCCATTCCAACCTGTCTTCATCATAGTTACCACTGTTTCCGTTCTGCTACAGTTCGGTTTCTGCCAAATACTATGTTGCTTCACTGTCCGTTATTTAATTTAATTGATGCAATTATTTATGTAATTTATGTACATTACAAATTTAGTGCAATTAATGATGAATTATTTCCACACCATTCTTTTCAACGTAAAGGAAAGTCAAGACAATGTAAAAAAAAAGTCATTCATTACATATTTGTTGCAGGCTTTAAAAAAAACCAAGCATCTGTGAGTGAAAACTGATAGTATTCACTGGATTGGTTTCTGTTCCGGACTTGGGACAAAAACATGAACAGCAGAAATTTCTGTTTCTGTCAGAATTCTCCAACATCTTTACTCTGGTCTATAGGAATGATGTTGATTCTGGAACCTTCATGGCTCTATCCTGTGAACTACCGGATATGAAAACATTTTGTGAGGGTTGTGCATCCATTTGGCTTACTGATAAGCTACACTTGAGCATGTTCCAGATATCTGTTCTTCCAGTTTCAGTCACAAAGCAATAGAGGATTGGGTCAGCTATACAGTTTAAACTTGTCAATGCAGTTGTAATTCTGTAAGGCGTAAACATCTTGTTGGCAGCATCACAGTCACATGGCTCAATGATACTGCGAATTATTAGAACAACATGATATGGAGTGAAGCACAAAAAGAAAGTGACGACAATGCTCAGCAATAAGTGGTTGATTTTCTTCTTGTCACTATCTTGGGTTGCTTGATTATGCTTCACAGCTCGGTATATTTTCAGGTAGCAGAACACCATGATGGCCAAAGGGATTGCATATCCCACACACACACGGTAAATGTTCAACTGAGCTTGCCATTTTTCTAGAGGGTATGTATCATAACAGAAAGTATGGTTTGTGTGGTTTGCAGCTTCAGTACGTTCTTTAAATATTTCAGACTTATATAAAATCTGAGAGTTCGACACGATTTCAAAGACCCAAACAAAGATAGAGGTAAGCAAGGCAAATCTTCTGGTACGCAAATAATGGAACCTCAATGGGTGAACTACGGCAAAGTATCTGTCAATGGAAATGCAGGTGAGAAATCCTGAGCTGGTGTAATAATTCAGGTACTTAAGGAAAACACACAACGTGCAAAGTTCATTAGGAAGTGTCCAGTTGTCCATATTCTGAGCATAAAAAATCCAGAGAGGCAGGGTCAAAGTATATAGCAGGTCAGCTAAAGATAAATTTAGAAGATAGATGCCCAATTCATTTTTTTTCTTTATTTGACAGCAATATATGTAAAGAGCTGCAGAGTTGGCAGGAATACTGAGAATAATCAAAATGCTGTAGAGCCCAGGAAACAGTTGTTCATCTAGTACATGATTTATATTACATGAGGCATTCCATGGTGATTCATTACAAGTCATTGTTTCCAATGAAACTGGCTGGCAGGGATAGGATACCAAAGATTATGAGTTCTTCTTGCTTCCAAGTCCAGTTTCGTGTCACAGGAGAGCAGATAATAGGTTCATATGGTCCAAATTATTACCCTTCATCAAAATGCAAGTTCATTCTTTTTTATTTGTTTGCTTGCTGCAAGGGAAAAAAGATCCAATTAGATGGGTTATCCAAATGTTGTTTACGTCGGGCTGAGGGGAGTTAGATATGGCGGACCCCCAGCTAAGCCACCTGCCCTGGGCTAAGCTGGCATAAGTCCATCATCCTGGCTCAGTTGTGGCTAAGTCAGGACCCGGCTGACCCAGCCAGAGGTTCTCCGGAGCACAGCCTGGCAGAAGGGGAGTTGGCAGAAGGCCTGACAAAGGGGCATTCTGGGGACGTGTTGGGGACAGGCTGAGAGGGGACTTACACATTATCCAAGTCCCATTCAACTCCCTCCCATGGCCTTCTGTCCCAGTAGCCGGTACTCCAGGGAAAGGGGTGGCAGAAGAAAACATGTATTTTGTTCCCGTCAGCTGTGCCCTGCAAACACTCCCCTCTAAGAGGCCACCAAGCAACAGCTGGATGTGGCGGCCCCTTCTGCCAGCTCCACCTCTGCTGCCTTTGCTCCTGTTGGCCTCCTGCAAGGTGAGGTATGCTCTGGCCATTACTCTGATAAAGAAAATTGTCACCGAACCTCAAAGCAAACATAGTAAAGTGATGGAGTTTATTAAAGAACTACATTTGTCATTAAGAACATAAGAAGAGCCTGCTGGATCAGGCCAGTGGCCCATCTAGTCCAGCATCCTGTTCTCACAGTGGCCAACCAGGTGCCTGGGGGAAGCCTGCAAGCAGGACCTGAGCGCAAGAACACTCTCCCCTCCTGAGGCTTCCGGCAACTGGTTTTCAGAAGCATACTGCCTCTGACTAGGGTGGCAGAGCACAGCCATCATGGCTAGTAGCCATTGATAGCCCTGTCCTCCATGAATTGGTCTAATCTTCTTTTAAAGCCATCCAAGCTGGTGGCCATTACTGCATCTTGTGGGAGCAAATTCCATAGTTTAACTATGCGCTGAGTAAAGAAATACTTCCTTTTGTCTGTCCTGAATCTTCCAACATCCAGCTTCTTTGAATGTCCACGAGTTCTAGTATTATGAGAGAGGGAGAAGAACTTTTCTCTATCCACTTTCTCAATGCCATGCATAATTTTATACACTTCTATCATGTCTCCCCTGACCCGCCTTTTCTCTAAACTAAAAAGCCCCAAATGCTGCAACCTTTCCTCATAAGGGAGTCTCTGAACCTTTTCCAACTCTATAATATCCTTTTTGAGATGAGGTGACCAGAACTGTACATAGTATTCCAAATGCCGTCGCACCATAGATTTATACAACGGCATTATGATATCAGCTGTTTTATTTTCAATACCTTTCCTAATTATCGCTAGCATGGAATTTGCCTTTTTCACAGCTGCCGCACACTGGGTCGACATTTTCATCGTGCTGTCCACTACAACCCCGAGGTCTCTCTCCTGGTCGGTCACCGCCAGTTCAGACCCCATGAGCGTATATGTGAAATTAAGATTTTTTGCTCCAATATGCATAATTTTACACTTGTTTATATTGAATTGCATTTGCCATTTTTTCGCCCATTCACTCAGTTTGGAGAGGTCTTTTTGGAGCTCTTCGCAATCCCTTTTTGTTTTAACAACCCTGAACAATTTAGTGTCGTCAGCAAACTTGGCCACTTCACTGCTCACTCCTAATTCTAGGTCATTAATGAACAAGTTGAAAAGTACAGGTCCCAATACCGATCCTTGAGGGACTCCACTTTCTACAGCCCTCCATTGGGAGAACTGTCCGTTTATTCCTACTCTCTGCTTTCTGCTTCTTAACCAATTCCTTATCCACAAGAGGTCCTCTCCTCTTATTCCATGACTGCTAAGCTTCTTCAGAAGTCTTTGGTGAGGTACCTTGTCAAAAGCTTTTTGAAAGTCTAAGTACACATTCTGGGTGACGTCAGCTCCTCTCTTTCTCTTTCAAACTTCTGAAAGGAAGGAAAGCTGAACTATAAAAGACTAGCTAGAGGGAAAGTGTCTAGTTTTGAATAGTCTCCAAGGGAGAAAATAATCTATCACAGATTAGAACAGCTGCAAAGAAGTCCAAAGGGATGCCAACATGGTTAAATCTCAGTATGGCTTGCTGAAATAAAGAAAATAAAAAACCATAAACCATGGCAAACTCTGATAGGGTATGTAAAGAAAGAATGTGTGTAGCAAATTGCAGAAAGCAGGGACGCAAACATTTATTTAAATGTATTATGAGCAGGGCAATGAGACAGTAGGACAGTTACACAACAAACATATGAAAATATCTGAAGGACAGGGAGATTGCAGATTAGGCAGATGAATTCTTTGCATCAGTCTTTACTGTGGAAGATGTTGGAGAGATACCCAGGCCATAAAGATAACAGAGGATGATTGGAGCTAATAAAATTGCATACTAAAGGAAATGTAACTCAGTGATAAGAGCATATATTTCGCATGCAGAATGTCCTAGATTCAACCTCTGGCATCTCCAGGGCTGAAAATGTCCCTCATCTAAAACCATGGAGAGCCACCACCCATTAGGATATACAATACTAAACTAAATGGGCCAATGGTTTAACTCGATATAAAGCAGTTTCTTATACAACAAGTCTGACATTCATTTAAAAGTTCTTAATGAATTCAGATGTGAAATTGCTAGACTTTTAACAAAGATACACTTATTAGGAGTTTTAAAAAACATTTCCAGATCATGACACAATGGACTGGTTTGCACGTCATGCTAAGCAAAACCATAGCTTAGTACAAACATGTGAGTGTGCATCCTCCGGGAGAGGAAACAATGGCAGCTTTGCTCCTCCCCAGTCAATCTGCTGCTGTGCTATGCTGAATGAAGCCATGGTTTGGCTTGGTATGTTGTCAGAACCTGAGCTCATAGTTTAGATCTGGACAAACCATGACTCATAGGAATGGGCGGGGGAATCGATTCAATTTGCATTTACAGACAAACCTACCTACTGTAATTCACACTTTTCAAATCAACACATGAGCCAAAACACAGCCATCCTTTAAAATTTGCATTTTTCTGAATTTTGCAATGCAGTTCTCCAGACAAGTAATGTGTGTGTGTATGTATAGGCATACAAAAATGCATATATTTGTGAAACCAGCATGCAGAAATGCATAATATAATGGAAAACTATTTTGCAAAAATGTGTATATTAGGCAAAATGGCATACAAAATGGCATAGGAGAAATTTGCTCTACAATGTGCTGAATTTTCATGAGAACTTTTTTTTTTTAAATTGTAAACTTGTGGAAATGTGTAGAACTGCACTTAAGAGTGGAAAAATGAGAAGCTGAACATGACAGATTCCCCTATTCCTAGTCTGCAATAGGGATGGGGGAGAAATTAAATTTAGTTCGTGTTTAAAGCCAAATTAATCAAATTCATGATTTCTGAAACAATGTGAGAACTGAAACATAGCAATCCTTTGAAATTTGTACTTATCTGAATTTTATGATGCAGTTCTCCAACCGAGCCCTAATTACAAAATTACATACACTACAGGAAAGTGTGCACAAAAAATAACATACAAAATGCATTATATTAGGAGAAATTGCTTGCAAAAATGTGTACGTTAGTCAAAGCTGCATACAAAATTGCACTTATTAGGAGAAATTCACATTAAAATGCTAAAGAATTTTCATGAGGATTTTTTTAAAAAAACCCCACTAATTGCTGCAGAAATATGGAGAACTGAATTTAATGGAATTTAATGGAAATATGAGAAACTGAGAGAAGCAAAATTGACAGATCTTTCCATTCCTAGTCTGGAGAGAGTTAAACTATGAGCTCAGGTTTGAACCATATGACCGAGCTCATTGCACCACAGTACCAGAATGACAGCAGAGGTATTGGGATCCTGAGCTGCATACGATTTTATAGGTCAAAACCAGTGTTCTGACAGTAGCCAACCAGATACCTATGGGAAGGCCCCAAGCAGGACCTGAGCACAACAGTACTCTCCCCACGTAATTCCCAGCAACAGGTATTCAGGGGCATTCTGCCTCTGACAGTGGAGGTAGAACATAGCTATCATGGTTAGTGGCTGTTGATAGCCATTTATCCTCCATGAACTTATCTAATCCTCTTTGAAAGCCATTTAAGTTGGTAGCCATGACAGCTTATTATAGATGCAACTCACAAGACATTCAGCAACATTTCCTATCTAGTCAAGCCCAGTGGCACCATGTGCCACTGGTCCTGAAAGCGCAGCACCAGCTGACAGTAAGCTACTGGGCCCAATTCAAGTTAGAACTAGGATATTAAACCTCTAAATGGCTTGGGACCTTTGCCACCTTGGGCTCCTTTGGGAGGAAGGTGGGATATAAATTCAATAAATTATAATCATAAATAATAAGTGATCCCTCTCTCTCTCTCACTGTCTCTCTCTCTATGAATGCACAGGTATTTGCATCCACGTGTCTGCATTTTCACGTATGTGGGTCCATTTTCTACTCAGAGATGTCACTTCTAGAGACCAGAGGGAGGACTGCAACCTGAAGACCTCATATGTATGTGTGTGTGTGTGAGAGAGAGAGAGAGAAGGGGGGAAAGATCTGTCAGTTTTGGTTCTCAGTTTCTTATTTTTCCAATCTTAAATTCAGTTTTCTCCACATTTTTTGCAGCAATTTGTGATTTTTTTTAAAAAAAATCCTCATGAAGATTCTTCAGGATTTTAGTGTGAATTTCTCCTAATAAACACAGTTTGAAGGAGGTTTTGACTAATATACACATTTTGCAAGCAATTTGTCATCATATAATGTTCGGTATTATAAAAATACCAGAGAGAAATAGGAACTAATTTGGTTGGTCCTATTTCTTAGCAGAGATGTAAAAACACAAGCAGTAGAGTGAGAATGTAACCAGCCCCACCTTTCTCTATATAAATAACAACAGACACAATCTTCTTAGGTAAAAGATAAAAAACATTTACTCATGACCTTCTCATATGTTAGAAACATAGGCTGTAGCTTAGATGAAAGAAAATAAAAGTCTCAGTCCATTTTTGGTGTTTGGTATTAATGCTCAGCAGAGAACATCATTTGCCATGCGGCCTCTCTCTATGGTAGATAGATCAGCAATGGAGAATATTCAAAAAATCCTCTAGGACAAAGGAAGGAGGAAACCAGGTAACTAACCCCACCCATAACATCATGGTGAACAGGTACATGGCATATTTCCCAAATATCCCCCCCCAAGTGAACGTGCAACATTTGCCTATTCCAACATATAATGCATTTTGTAGGTTATTTTCACTTATATATCCTGTCATGGCCCCTTTGGAGAACTCCTCGGAGGAAGAGGCAGTGGCACCGGACCCAGAAGAAGGAACAAGTGGAGTCCCTTACGACGCAACTCCAGCTCTTCCCCAGCTGGAGAATGTCCAGGTCCCGGCTGAAGCCTTTCAAGCAGATTCAGGGGATTAACAGGAGGCTCCCCTCCCCGCTGCAGAGCGAAGACGCCAGCGAGTATGGCAGCAATGGAGGAGGAGGCCGAGCTGTTTAAGAACAAGCAGCTCTGAGGAGGTGGGAGACTTATCACCTGCACCTGCCTAGGAAGTGGGGTTTAAAAGGCAGTTTGTGACTGCAGCAGACTGCTGACTACAATGTCGGTCGTGGCCTCGGTGTGAGACCCAGCTTCTAAACCCAGAACCTTGGACTGAACCCTTGGCTTCCTGAACCCAGCTCTCCCTCCTTGACGAACACGGTTGGATCCTGCTTCTGGTACGTTTGTTCAGAGACGTTCCTTTCCCCGCCGGCTCCTGTTATCTGCCTACCCTTGGCAGATTTATGACCCAGCTAACTGCCAGCTAATTAGTTATGGCCCAGCTATCAGCCCTCCATTTTTATGCACATTTTTCTCTTATGCATTTTTGTAAACATTGGTTGGTGAACTGCACTGCAAAATATGAATAAGTGTAAATTTTGAAGGATGGCTGTGTTTCAGTTCTCATATTGTTTTGGAACATGTGAATTTGATAGATTCAGGAGTATACATGCATTTGCAGACACACTAATGACAAAGGCATTTTCCAAAAGAGAAAATAAGGACCGGTGGTTTTTTTGTTTTTGTTTTTTTTACCGGGGACAGATTCTAGAAAATGGGGATAGTTACAACATGTAGTCACAATCTTTTACAAAGCTGTTCTTGAAAGAGTATTCTTTTTAATTAACCAATCTATTGGATGCTAGCTGCTCTCCATTGTGTCCCAAAACAGTTTAATACAGGGACTCACCAATTTATTTTTATTTTATTTTATTTAATTAAGCTTATATACCGCCCGACTAGCAACAGCTCTCTGGGCGGTGAACATTAAAAATACAATAAAAATAACACAAAACTGTACACAAAACTGTACTGTCTAAAATCAAAATATAATAATTTACAATTAACAGGAATTAAAATGCCTCAGAGAAGAGAAAGGTTTTAACCTGGCGCCGAAAAGATGATAGTGTCGGCGCCAGGCGCACCTCCTCGGGGAGACCATTCCATAGTTCGGGGGCCACCACTGAGAAGGCCCTAGATCTTGTCACCACTCTCCGGGCTTCCCTATGAGTCGGAACCCGGAGGAGGGCCTTCGTAGTAGACCGTAGTGTACGGGCCGGTTCATATTGGGAGAGGCGTTCCGACAGATATCGTGGTCCCGCGCCGTATAAGGCTTTATAGGTAAGTACCAACACTTTGAATCTGGCCCGGAAGCATATTGGAAGCCAGTGCAAACGGGCTAGCACAGATGTTATATGCTCAGACCGCTTAGTTCTTGTTAGCAGTCTGGCTGCCGCATTTTGCACTAGCTGTAGCTTCCGAATCGTCTTCAAAGGTAGCCCTACGTAAAGCGCATTGCAGTAGTCCAGACGCGAGGTTACCATAGCATGTACCACTGATGAGAGGTCCTCCTTACTCAGATAGGGACGTAGCTGGGCTACCAACCGAAGTTGGTAGAACGCATTCCAGGCCACCGAGGCTACATGAGCCTCAAGTGTGAGGGAAGAGTCTAAGATGACTCCCAGACTACGCACCTGTTCCTTTAGGGGGAGTGTAACCCCATCCAGGACAGGGTATATATCCACCATCCGATCAGAGAAACCATCCACCAACAGCATCTCAGTCTTGTCAGGATTGAGTCTCAGTTTGTTAGTTCCCATCCAGTCCATTGTCGCAGCCAGGCAACGGTTCATCACGTCGACTGCCTCACCTGAAGAAGATGTAAAGGAGAAGTAGAGCTGCGTGTCATCAGCATACTGATGACAACGCACTCCAAAACTCCTGATGACCGCCCCCAGCGGCTTCATATAAATGTTAAAAAGCATGGGAGACAGAACCGAACCCTGCGGGACCCCACATTGGAGAACCCACGGTGTCGAGCAATGTTCCCCAAGCACTATCTTCTGGAGACAACCCGCTAAGTAGGAGCGGAACCACTGCCAAGCAGTGCCTCCAACTCCCAATTCCGCAAGCCTCTCCAGAAGGATACCATGGTCAATGGTATCAAAAGCCGCTGAGAGGTCTCTCTCCCGACATAGGTCATCAAACAGGGCGACCAAGGCCGTCTCAGTGCCAAAACCAGGCCTGAACCCCGATTGAAATGGATCTAGATAATCGGTTTCATCCAATAGCGCCTGGAGCTGGTCAGCAACCACACGTTCCAGGATCTTGCCCAGGAACAGAACATTGGCTACTGGTCTGTAGCTGCTGACATCCTCTGGGTCCAAGGAAGGTTTTTTCAGGAGTGGTCTCACTGCCGCCTCTTTCAGACAGCCAGGGACCACTCCCTCTCGTAAAGAGGCATTAATCACTTCCTTGGCCCAGCCAACTGTTCCTTCCTTGCTAGTTTTAATTAGCCAAGAGGGGCAAGGATCCAGTACCGAAGTGGTCGCACGAACCTGTCCAAGCACCTTGTCCACGTCCTCGAGCTGAACCAACTGAAACTCATCCAACAAAACATGACAAGACTGTGCTCTGGACACCTCAGTAGGATTAACTGCTATTAAATAGGAGTCTAAGTCCCGGCGGATGCCACTAACTAACCCATATCAACAGCCCAGAAAAGAGTCCAGTTAGCACATTCACTAATGTTGACTCTCACTCCTGGCAGCTGGCCAGTCTATCCATACCGCACTCCACAGCTGGGTCCCAGACCACCAATTATAGATTACCAATCTGTTTGTTTGTATGTTGTTTTTAAAAATCACTATTCCAGACAAGGCAATGTAAAAAATGACATTTTTTAAAAAAACACTATCCAGTTTGTAATAGTCTTGTGTCATTAGCTGTCAAGAGGGAACCTCTTGTGTCACTTTTTGGCCAATTATATCAGACAAGTCAGCCTTTAGACATAGCATGAAGCCTGTACTTCTCGTTAAAAACCCTCGGGAGGCTATATTTAGTACCAATACAAGAGATTTCTCTGTCAGTACCTTCTAAGCACTAGGACTTACCTCGCATGCCTTGTGATCCTGCTCTGCTATTTTTTCTCCTTTAGACACTTCACCTTCAGAAGACAATGTGCTCTGATTAGAACCTATTCTCATAAAGGGACAGGAAATTGCAGCAGAATTCTATTCTGAGGAAATAAAAAAAAAGAGGAAACCACTTCACAAATACCAGTGGTGATGGGAGGAAACTTCTCTGCCGCCTGGGCTATCTGGAGCTTACATCTTTTCACTTTAATACCAATTTTACAAGGAAAGAGGCCAGATGTTTCAATGAGTCTTCGTCCATCAAAGATGCCACTAAAAATATTGTAGGTTTCACTTGCACAGGTTAGGCTCTACAATGGAAGTACTGTTTTCATCTTTGAAGAAAAAAATATAGGTTTGTCCCTATCCATGATGATTAAAAATAAAAACCCCAAACCACCTACATTTGCCACTGATCAGGCTTGTCTTGTCAATATGTTCACTCAGACTTTCAACCAACCTTTTTCTCAGAAAGGATTATTGCATAGCTGGTTGACAAATGAACACAATATAACACAAAATTAAAATCAGTGGGTTCAACCATATCTAATTTTGTGTTGTGACTGTGGCTTTTACCTTTGTGATGACTGCTGAGTAAGAGGAATGTATTTTTTCCCAAAACAGAAAAAGAAAAAATAGAACATCCTAATAATTTGTTGCTTTGCATGAGACTGTCTCATTTCTGTTTAACAGAAGCTAGCACAATTTCACTGAACACTGCATATTACATGAAAGCAGAAGCCACTGCTTGCTGTCTTTTCCATGCATCTAAATTTGGAACTGAGATATGAAACTCTGAACTTCAGAGTGGGTTATCAAAAAGGTTTATCAATGGTTGTTAGTCTAGTGAGACCTGCAACAAAATGTTGCAACTTGGAGGGTTCCCAGAACATTCAATCCTTTTTCCAGTTTTTATTTTCTTCCAGCAGTCTGTAATATTTGCAAGAGTTGAAATGAACTCTAAACACTGTTTAGAAGGAACAAACTTTATTCAACAGTGTGTTGCTGCAGAACCCAGAGCTCTACTTTCGTTTTCCTACTGGTCCCACCCCCAACTGGTTCCCCACACAACTGCTTCTAATTCACTTGAGTTCCTACTCACATTACATCTCCCTTTTTTTAAAAAAAGAAAAAGATAGAAACTACTGTCTGTATCGAATTGGTTTTCTGATCACTTTGCCTCTTGATGTAGTAACAGGTAACTCAGAGTCCAAAATCTTCTCTGGTATATCACCGGCACTTTGTGCTACAGCTGTTCCACTTTTGTTGTCTTGAGACTCTGATAGGTCTACCTCTGATGGAGGTGCAGTTGCAGTCTCAGTAGTCTCATCCATGTTTGGTTCACAACTTGGAGTGCTTTGAAGATCTCTTCTGTTCCTTTGCTAGACAGCTAAATCATCAGTCTGAACCAAATACGATCTTGGAGTCATGTTTTGTCCAGTCACTCTCACTGGTTTCCACACTCCATCTTGCCGAACATTAACAGAATCACCAACCTGCAAAGGTGGTAAAGGCTTTGAACCTTTGTCAAAGTAAAGCTTCTGTTTTTCTTGTCTTCTCTTCAGATGTGTCTGTATGTCACCTTTTACCTGCTGAGGTAGTAACAATGGTGCTGAGGTAGGCAACCTGGTTCTTAAACGTCTCCCCATTAAAAGTTGTGCAGGTGAGGCTGTATCTACTGTAGGCGTATTTCTGTAATCCAATAAACTAAGATAAGGATCTGTGTTATTCAGACTAGATTTCTTAAGAATCCTCTTTACTGTTTGGATCGCTCTTTCTGCCATTCCATTTGATTGAGGAAATAATGGACTGGATGTTGTGTGAACAAAGTCCCAATCTTTGGCACACATTTTAAAGTCTCTAGAGCAAAATTGAGGGCCATTATTACTGACAGCCTCTTCAGGTATACCATGTCTTGCAAATATAGGAGTGTAAAATTACTGACCTACTTGTAGTGTCCTCAAGCAAACATATTTCCACATATTTTGAATAATAATCAACCAAAAGTAGATAGTCCTTTCTCTGAAATTCAAACAAGTCCATTCCTAGCTTCTGCCAAGGTCTTATTGGAATTTCATGAGGTAACATTGGTTCTTTTTGGTTTTTATGTCTTAGTGCCACAGGAACCTTCCGAGGTGCATGAATTACAGGTGAAACCTGTGGGTTGATTTTGATGGTGTATTTCTCTGGTAAGCAACCTAAGCCTTCAAGTACATCTTTGTATTCAACTGCAACATCCCATTGATCTACTGGAGCTCTTTTCATTAAATTAACTCTTTGCACCAAATTTAAATTAGTCACAGCCTGGAGACCGAGTACAGCTTGTGCATCAAAGTCTACTATGTGAAATTCCAACTCAGCTCTTCGATCTTTATATTTGCAATCCAGGTTACATTTACCAGACACATGTAGTCTTTCTCCAGAGTAGGTTATTAATCTGGTATTTGAATGCTGAAGTGGTTCAGCTTGCAAGGCTTTGTATGTTTTTAAAGACATTGCATTAGCTTGTGCTCCTGTGTCAATCTTAAAGGTCACATACTTGTGATCATTTATGAGAAGATCCACACACCATTCATCTTCCAGAGCTGTAGAATTCAATGTGCCAATGAAGAAATCATGAGCATTTTTAGCTGTATCTGCTACTGAGAACATTTCTCTGCGTTGAAGTTTTCTATCTCTTGTTTTACACATTTTAGTAAAATGATTAAGTTTGCCACATCTTCTGCATTCCTTCCCATATGCAGGACAAGCATTTATGTAATGATGACTGATACCACACTTGTAGCAGGCCTTTGCTGCTTCTACAGGCCTCTGTGGCATTTCCTTTTCTTGGGGGCTGGTAGTAGTGCCAAGGCTCTGTTTGCTCTGACGCTGCCTTACTTTTGGCTTTTCAAAGGTACTTTTGCCCTGTAAGGCATCCATTTGTTTTTCTGTTGCCCCAAAATCTTTCATCTGTTTTGCAGCCACTTCTTCTGCCCTGCATATATTCACTGCACACTCAAGGGTTAAATCACTCTCTCTCAGTAACTTGGCTTTCATTCTGTCTGTCTGAATGCCACACGCTATGCGATCCTTAATAAGAGAATCATACAGCTCCCCAAATTCACAGGTCTGAGCCAAAAGCTTCAACTCAGTCACATATTGGTCTATACTTTCTCTTTCACTCTGTATTCTAGTGAAGAACCTGCGCCTTTCATAAGTAACATTTCTTCTGGGCACACAATAAGCTTCAAATGTATTCATCAAAACTTGAATTTTATATTTATCTGCATCATCATCAAACTGGAAAGTATTAAATACCTCTCTTGCTTCTTCACCTGCCACATGCAGAAATAATGCTGACTGGAGTCTCTTATCTTTCTTATCTGCTCCACTTGCAATGCAGTACAATTCAAACCCTTGCTTCCATCTTCTCCAGTTCTCTGCTGCATTTCCTTCAAACACCAACTTTCCTGGAGGCTTCAACTGGTCCATTTTTCACTGCCTTATGTTTTTAGGTAGTCTTCTGACACCATGTAATATTTGCAAGAGTTGACTGTTTAGAAAGAACAAACTTTATTCAACAGTGTGTTGCTGCAGAACCAAGAGCTCTACTCTCATTTTCCTACTGGTCCCACCCCCAACTGATTCCCCATACAACTGCTTCTAATTCACTTGAGTTCCTACTCACGTTACACAGTCAGTCAGCATTTCATGGCCACTAAGCATGCTCACTCTTCATATGGTCTATTTTGGTTTCCCTTCTTAGAGATTTTCTAAGGGTTGTACTTCTGCAAACATTGGAGATCTTCTAAGCCTGCTGACACCTCTCTTTAGTGATGATAATGCTGTTTTGTCTCTGGTCCCATCCACACCTTACATTTCACCACATACAAATCACCACTGGATACTACATCAACAACCCCAGCCCAATAAAAGGAATTCCTTGTGTGGTTTGCTTTATGATGTTTGCACATGTTATCTCATAAGAGGAGCCCTGCTGGATCAGACCAAAGGCCTATCTAGTCCAGCACTGTGTTCTCACAACAGCCAATTAGGTGCCTACAGGGAGGGCACCAGAAGGAAGGGTGGGATATAAATTAAAAAAACAAACAAATAAACAAACAGGACATGAATACAGTTGCCCTTTCCCACTGTTGCACCCAAGTGCCTGATATCAAGAGGCATGGTGTTCCTGATCCTGGAGGTAGTATACAGTCCATTATTAATAATAACCATTTACAGCCTTATCTTCCATGAATTTATCTAATCCCCTTTCAAAGCCAAAGGTGGCTATTATACAAGAAGCTACAAAGCATGACTCCCAATTTCAAGAAGTGGCAGTGTTTATAAAAAATGGATGGCCTCAGTATTTGAAGGATGTTCCCAGTGCTGCAAAATCTTTTTGGCATATTAAAGACTCTTTGCGCTATCATAATGGCATTATTTACTTGGGAAACAAAGTAGTTATCCCTGCTTCTCAGAGGCAAGGTATTCTTTCACAGCTTCATGTATCTTACCAAGGTATTTACAGAACTAGAGCTAAGGCAGCATCTGTGATGTATTGGCCTGGCATGTGCAATGATATTGAAAAAGAGATTGGAAATTGTCTGGTGTGTGCTCGTTATGCTCCATGTAATCAAAAAGAGCCACTTAAGCCGCATGAAATTCCTAAGTTACCATGGCAGAAAGTGGGTGTGGATATTTTTGAATATAAATCTTCTCCTTTCCTTCTTGTAGTAGATTATTTTTCAAAGTATCCAGAAGTGTTAAGTTTATCTGACAAGACGGCCAAGAATGTGATTGTTAAACTGAAAACTAGTTTTGTTCATCACAGAATTCCGAGCATGGTTGTGAGTGATAACATGCCTTTTTCTAGTAGAGAGTTTCAGCAGTTTGCTTATGAGTGGGGATTTGAACAGTGTTTTAGCAGTCCGGGATATCCACAGTCTAATGGAATGGTGGAAAGAGCTATTCAGTCAATTAAACAACTTATTAGGAAAACAGAGGATTCAGGTGTAGATACACATTTGGCATTACTGGAATATCGTAATACCCCAGTTACAGGAATGTCATATTCGCCTGCTCAAATGTTAATGGGCAGAATGCTTAGGAGTACGCTTCCAATAACGGATACCCACTGGTGTGCACAGAGATCTGCAAGAAATACAAAATAAGCAAAAATATTTTTATGATCGTACAGCGAAACCACTAAAGGATTTACACAAAGGTGATTCAGTATTTATTCAGTCTAATGAAGGCTGGCTTCCTGCTACAGTTATGGAAAAGTGTACACAGCCACGCTCATATCAAGTAGTAGTATCAAATGGTCAGCAGTATCGTTGCAATAGGTGCCATTTGAGGTTTCAACAACAACCACCTGACACTTGTAATAAGATAGATGATGTAAGGCAAAATGAGTCTGGAGGGCAAATAGATCAGTTCTGTGATGATACTGTTGCTGTAAATGATGATATAATAAATAAAGAAGTCAGTGTTTCTCATTTTGAAAATAAACCTGATGTATATGTAACATCTAGAGGTAGTAGGACTATTAGTCCTCCATTGAAATATAAAGATTATGTGTGTTAATATTATTGTTATTGTTACAGAAGAGATGTGCTGTAATATCTCTGTATTTGGTTTATTGTTGCTGTATTGGTTTATTTCTTTTATTTCTTTTATTGTTTTATTGTTACAGAACAGAGATGTGCTGTAATATCTCTTTAAGGTCTTGGAATGGTCAGTTAGGAGCAGTTGGAGTTCAGTTGAGATGGGTGAAGCACAGCATAAGCATATGTAAAGACTGTGCCCTCTGGAATGGTGATTAAAGTATACAATTCTTATTGATAAAGAAACAAGATGTGTTTATTGTGAAATACAACACATTATACCCACTGAGGCAAAATAAGGCAACTTCCAAAATTCTATGTGATAGGCAACATATAATTTTTACATGGAAGCCACTTTTGTTTAGGAAACGCATCTGCCTAGCAATCTCAGCTTGTATATAATGTAACGTATTTAAAATGAGTGCATCAGAGGAACTGGACAAACCATTTGCTTCCTGGTCCAAAATATGTTTACTTTGTAAGTATATCCCATATACTTCCTAGTAAGCGCATATGGGTTTGCAATTGTGCAACCCAAACCTATGAATTTTTATCTGGACGCAAGCCTCACTTTGTACAATGGGGTTAACTTCCAAATAAGTTTGCAAAGGATTGGTGTCTAAAGTAGCTGGATTCCCTGAAAAAGACAAGCAAGGTACATCTCATAAATTTAAATGCACTAAATGGTGCAATTCAATGCATATTTACTTGGAAATAAATTCCACTGTGTTCAATGAGCCTTACTCAGGTAAGTGTTCACAGGATTGCACCCTAAGTATCATCAACTATGCAGAGGAGCAGGCTGTTAGGCTCTTGGACAAGCTCTCTATAAAAGGAGAAAATAATATGTTTAAGGTAGCTTCCTAATAGATTACAGGGTAAAGCTGGATCTTATACAAGAGCTAAGTACTTCAGCAGTCTTAAACAAAACACAGGAAACAACGGCAGCATTCCATCACTTAGGCTTCTCTGGCTCATCCTTGATCATTTGCAAGATACTGGATCAGAAGCAATTATCTATTCAGTTATGACACAAAGTCAATGTATGACTTCAGGCAAACTCATCGACCTGATTGCATCAGTAAAAACGGAAGCCTGGATTGTACATTAATTAACACCTTTGTCTAATAAAATAAAATGTCTAATAGGCATAAAGAACAACATTTCACCAGATACGTATGTTACAGCAAGGAGGATAACCTCTATCTGGACAAAGTATCTGATACTGGAAGAGAGATTACAGTAGGGCCCCACTCATATGGCAGGTTACGTTCTGGACCCCCGCTGTAAAGCAAAAACCGCTGTAAAGCGGAACTCATTGAACAGAATGGCGCACGATGCCCGAAAACCATTGTAAAAGCGGAACAAGCCCCGTATGAGTGGGGCTCTAGTCTAATAATGTCTAATTGAGACTGCTGTTTTAGCGAAGTGCTGTAAAGCGAAGCGCTGTAAAGGGCCCCCCTACTGTATAGAGTTTCAGACAGGATTCCCTTCCAACTGGAGATGATGGGGATTGAACCTTGGACCTTCCATATGCAAAGCAGATGCTCTACCACTGAGCTGAAGCCCTTCCCCAATTTCTTCCAATTTTCACTGATATATGCATTTTTATTCACACTTTACCTTGGCTAAATTACCTTGCAAAATTTGGAGAAATGTGAATTTCAAAGGATGTCTGTGTTTTGGTTCACATATTGTTTCAGAAAATGCAAATTAAGTAGATTTGCTTTTAAAATCATCATCATAGCAAACTGAATCAAAATTCTCCCCCATTACTACTGCACATGCACGGGGGTGAGGGTGGCTGCTTATGTATTGTGAAAAAGGAGGAAGAGAGGCACAGATTTGCATAAAATGGGTGAGGGGAGCACAATCTTTCCCTTCCCTTGACCACTGTGGGAGTGGAGGAGAGATATGTTGATTGGCATATAATCCTTGTTGTATTGTTATAAACCTTGTATTGTTTACTGTATGATTCATGACTGTGCGTAATCCCAAGTATTTACACTACATATTTAGCAGCTGAGTGAGACTTAGCTGACTGTACACATCTGTAATTTAAAATAATAAGTTGTGGGTTGGTCAAAGGTTCCTTTTCCTCAAGTTACCCCATGCCATCACTTCTCTAAAATTACTTTTCCAGGATGACAAATATAACCCTTAGGCTCCAACATTCAACAGATGGAATGCACTTTAATTAACAGAAGCATTGCATAAGGAGTCACCAGCATTTTTAGGCCCCTGGGCACATTTGGATGTTTGAGAGAGTGCTTGGGGTGCCATTCCCTCTGGTCACTTCTCTCCACTGGATCAGCCACCCCCGCAAAAAAAAAACAGAGCACACAAACACTTCACTTTTCCAAGGGATCAAGTTGGACAGAACACCACTTCCTCCTTCAGCTCTAAGTACTTTTAAAGGCAGAAAAAGGTAACAAAACAAGGGGGCAATAGAGGTGGTTCAGAGGTGTTGCAGATGACAGAGGAACACCTCAGTGGCACCACTACACTCATAAACACCACATTGGTGACCCCTGATTAAGCCTACACACCATAAAACATTTCCCATTTGAAAGTAGGATGCTCTTGTATACTTGTATCACCTGTTTTCATACTGAGGATGACCCTTATTATTTATTTAAGGCATTTATATACCGCTTTTGAGGCGGACCTCACAAAATGGTTTATATAAGATTATTACAACAATAAGTAATGATTTTTTTGAAGTTACAATAAAATGGAAAAGACAGCTTGTTTAAGAAAAATCTGTTACTGCTTTTTCTCCTCCGCTGTCAGGTCAAGATGGTTCTACTGCAGATGGCCTTGTGGTGACAGTTGGGGGGGTAGTGAGGGGCCACTTATGGCAGCTGGATGATGACAGTTCCTCAGCTTCTTCTCCTCCTCAAACACTTGTTCTACTACTTGAGGCTTTTTTGCATCTGCTTTTGGTATAGCACAGTGGGGAGGAGAGCCTGGCTGGGAGTCCAGAGTTTGTGAGTTCAAATCCCCATTCGTGTCTTCTGGGTGTCAAGGACCAGCTAAAGATCACCCCCACAAGTGAGTGGCTCAGGGGTTACATCCCCTGCCACCTGTGGGCAAGCTGCATAGTCCCAAGGAGCCCAGTTGCACCCCAGCTGGCAGTTGTGGACAAGGAAGGGGCTGGCTTGTGGAGCTGCAGCAAACTGAGCAGGCCCTAGCCAGCTGGGCAGGACTACCCTCAGAGGCAGGCAATGGTAAACCCCCTCTGAATACCCCTTACCATGAAATCCCTATTCATAGAGTTGCCATAAGTCAGGATCTACTTGAAGGCAGTCCATTTCCATTCTTTAAGCAAAATACTCTCCCATTGCTCAGCAATTTTCTTTCTAGGAGGTCTAGACTTTTTTTTAGAAGTAAAAGCTCAGTGTCTGTGCTACCTGCTGGGGGCACCACTGAAGGCATTCACAGGTGCTATGGTTACAATTTCCAGAGTTCCTTGGGAAGAGGGATTGATTAAAAAAAGGGAAAGAGAATTGTAGTTTTTTGAGAGGAATAGGGATCTTCTAACAACTGATAGCACCGTTAATAAACTACAGTTCCTAGGGTTCTTTGGGGGAAGCCATGTCTGTTTAAAGTGGAATTGTACTGCTCTGAATTTATAGTGAAGATGGGGCCTAGGACCACGTTTACTCCGGTTGAAATCGCACAGACCATGAAGCTCAGGTGAGACCAGCCATCCTCTTTTAGCCCAACTGTACCTCAAGGGTTGTTGGGAGGATAAAATTGAGGCGGTGGAGTGCACTTGCGGGAGGCTTCCTGGAGGAAGGGCGAGCTCTACATGATAAATATGTTTTGGCAGCCTCGGGCTGCATTACGCCACATCCCATTGCACCCTCTCCTTGTGGCAGCAACATTTCTGACAGGACTCATAAAAAACCCACACAGAAACAACCAAAGTAAAACCCAGCAGAAAGGCGCCTTGGGAGTCCCCGTCACGTGACGCCGACCAAAATGACGCGACTTTTACGTCATCGGAGGAAAAAAGGTTTTCAACTGAATTATTCCCCTCTCAAAAGCCACCCACTTCCACTTCATTTGTATTTTGTTTTATCTCGTCAGGTGATCGCATGTCACGTGATCACGCAGGGTAGGCCGGAGGCGCTCCGTTGGCGAGAGGCTAGCCTCGCTCCGTTCCATTCTTCCGCAGCTCACCGGCGTGCAAAGATGTGGCTGTGGAGCTTAGCGGTATTGGGCTGCAGCTTGGCTTTCCCCGCCGCCGCATGGAGGAGCGGCAGTTACTGGCTGGATGATGCGATCGGGCTGGCCCGGGAGTTCGATGGCATCGGGGCCGTCAGCGGCGGCGGGGTGAGTGAGCTGCGGCGGCGACCACTGGGGCAGGTTGGGAGGCACTGAGGAAGGCGCTTTGTAGTGAGTCAGACCGTTGATCTCGCTAGCTCGGCGTTGTTTCTATGCATTGGCAGAAGCTGTCCAGGGTTTCGAGTTGAAATCGCTTCAAACCTTACCTGGAGATGCTGGGGATTGAACCAGGGAGGATCTTTGGCGTGTAAAGGCGTGTGCTGTAGGGCTGTGCCTCTAATGAAGTCAGCCTGGCAGTGGCCGCTTGGGGTCTCGCACAGGGGTCTTGTCTAGCCCACCTTCCCAAGAGTTGGAGGTGGGAGGGATTGAAACTTTTGACTGTTACACTCGGGTCCTGCTGGTGGGATCCCCAGAGGCATCTGGTTAGCCGCTGAGGGAACAGAATGCTGGACGAGATTGGACTTTGGTCTGACCCAGCTGGGCTTTTCTTATGAACGCTTGCATGCAAAGTGTGTGGTCTGCCGCTCCAGTTAGACATCTCAGAGGGGTGTGCATATTCATTCATTCATTCTCTATGCATATGAATCTCAATGGATTTATTATTTTATAAATATCCTCAAGAGCTTGTCTCTCTATGTTGTATTGCATTTAGACTTCACTGTAGAGAGAATCTGCTGGCACCTTAAAGACTAACGAATATATCTTGGCACAAGCTTTTGTAGCCTGGGATCCATCAGATGCCGGTGGGTCTGATAAGGGTTCATAGCAATCTTACTGGCCAGATTCAGGCCTGCTTAGCTTCAGCAAGGTTGTGATGGCATGTGTCTAGTTGGATCATGTCCTGCCTGATAGAAGTGATGGTGATAGTAAATGAAAAAAAAAAACACTCACTTTTCCTCGTGTAGACCTTTTGCAACTTTAATGTCATGCCAGTCAGAAGTTCAGCAGGTGAAGCTTCCCACCAAAACATTTGCATGTTGAATTTCTGCTTGTCTGATAGCTGTTGAAGTCAGATGAGCCCTGACAGGTGAAATGTGGGAGCTTGGGTGTGTGTGTGAAAAAGAGCAGGAATAGGGAATGTGGGGTCCTTCAGATGATGTTAAGACTACATACCCCTTCTTTCCTGACCGTTGGCTGTGCGGCTTGCAGCTGATGGGAGTTGGAGTCCAACAATGTCTGGAGAGCCTCATCCCAGAGATAGGTCCTGAGAGGCCTGAGGCAGTAGTGGTGAGATGGCTGCAGGTATGACAGTATTTCTGGTGGCTTACAGTGGTAGACAAGCAGGAATCCATAGTAATTTTCCTGTGAAGAGTTAAGCTGGAGAATATAGCAGGTGAAGAAAAAATGTGGTGGTAGGTAGATGTGAGAAAAATAGGGAATTTGCTGAGCAAGAAATTTATTTTAACATTTATTTACAACAAATGTTTTATTTAAGACACTTAATTGATTTATTTATCTATTTATTGGGCTGCCTATTCGGTCTGTAACACAACATATAGAAAGCAATGCATCAGAACCAAACTACCATACAACATCAGAGAATGCTATAAAACAGTAAAATCCAACAATAGAATTGTCAATGACAATAATGGTCCAGCGTAAGAACACTAAAATGTGTATAAAATATTTTTAAACTGATTTGAAGCCATAACATCCATATCTGTCTAGGAGGCGGTAGTTGAAACAAATGGATCTTTGAAGCCTGCTTGGAAGCTTGAATTGGTGAGGCCATACATGTCTCAGCTGAGATGGAATCTCACATTTGACATAAAGTTGAATGGGGCCCTGGGAGAGAGGATGTTATGAGAAAAATAAGAGTATGGTAATGGTGGAAGTGAGAGGAAGTGGAAATGTAAGTGGGGTTAACATGGTTATTTGATCATAGATACTTCGATCAGCTGTTGCAAAACATCATTTGTTCAACATTTTACAGTATAAATATGTATGAATGATAATTCTAAATCTGCTTTGCTTTCCCCCCCTTTTCTAGGCTACTTCCCGGCTTCTGGTGAATTACCTGGAACCATATCGCTCTCAGATTTTAGATTATCTTTTTAAGGTAAATGTGACCTTGCTGTTCCTGGAACTGTTGACCTAGGGTGGTATCCTTGAATCAACCAATCCTTGGTTGTTTTCTATTTATTTAAGAAATTTCTAGCCCACTCTTGTTAGCGATCTCAGGGTGAGTTACAATATAAAACATAATACAAATACAGCTGAACTAGAGCAGGGAACAATGCAACATTAAAATACCATCAATAAATTATCTATTAAAACAAGAATTAATACAAATGCTATTAGTGGTTCCCAGATGTTTTTCTCATAGACCACTTAAAAACTGATGAGGGTTTTGGCAGACCACTTAATGATTTTTCTGCCTGTTGCCATGTGGTGTGCTAGCTGCTGTATGATTTTAATGGAATTTTACTGTTTTTATTTCTTAAAATAAAATTCAATAAAAGAAATAGTAAAAATCAGTGTGAATCTTTCAAGTGATGGATGTGCTGCTTCCCATCTTCAACCACAGATCCACAGTCACACTGCAGACTACCCAAATGAAGGTCGTGGACCACAGATAGTCTGCGTACCACAGTTTGTGAACCCCTGTTATGGGTAGTTCTATTTGACTAACTTTCTTAATGTCCCACAAATGATTGAGCAAATAAATTTTAAGAGGCATCGGAAAGAAAGTAAAGCAGATATCAGCCATCATTCAGAGGGAGGGTGTTGCATTTTTGCCATTGTGTATGTTTAATGTTTGATTTATATGGCTGGCAAGTAAGATCTAACAATTTGAGCTAGGTATTTTTTCTTATTCCTGGCTCTTCTCTCCCCCCTCCCCCCCAATCGGTTCTTACCTACTTGCTCATTGGAATCGGAAAGATTATTTAAATGGTTTGTGAAAGCTTGTAGGCTGCTTAACTGTATAAAATGCTGTAAGTGCATAGCCCTTGAACTAAGCCTCAAAGTCTTGCTCTGTAAAACTGATATACAGCTTTTATTTCCTCAATAATGTTGACTAAAGGCTGTGGTTCAGAATAAAATGTAATAAATGTGTTTAAAGAAATAACTTGGGTATTGTGTATTGAGAGACAGTGTGGTGTAATGAAGATTGCTGGGTGACCTTGGACCAGTCCCTGCCTCTCAGTTTAATCGACTTCACAGGGTTGTTGTGAGGAACAAATGGGGAGAGAAGACCACGTGTACACCACTTTGAGCTACTTGGAGGAAAGGTGGGATAAAAATGTAAATAAGAAAGAAATATTTGGGCAGTGGTGCATGCAGCAGAGCAGGAATGGGTGGGGAGCACAACACTGGGACTTCTGTGAGAGCAGGACTACTGACATCATCTGCCAGAGCACCAGGGAAATTGTTGGTTCTTCCTTGCTCTAGCAAGTGAATGAGGTGATGATGAGGTTTTCAAGTTTTACTACTGTTTGTGACAAAACAGAATATATGAGGAATATATTAAGCTTTTTATTACTTTTCAGGCAAAATGTAAGGAGCTAGTTTTAACACCTATTATTATTATTTCACTTGATTACTCACCTTTCCTCATAAGGTCCCAGAACAGGTTACAACAGTTTAAAATGCAATATTAAAGACAGTTTAAAACAAATTACTTTCACAAGAATAGGGTGGGTCCATATCTGTATATCAGATGGCAAGGGCCAGGGTAAAGAGATATGGTAGAAACTGCATAATGAAGGCACCAGATTTATTAAATATTTATTAAATTTATATCCTACCCTTCCTCCCAGAAGGAGCCCAGGGCAGCAAACAAAAACACTAAAAGCACTTTAAAACATCTTAAAAACAAGACTCTAAAACATATTAAAACAAAACATTTTAAAAACATCTTTAAATAACAGCCATCATTCAGAGGGAAGATGTTGAATTTAAAAACATCTTATAAAGCAATTCCAGTACAGATGCAGAGTCGGATAAGGTCTCTACTTAAAAGGCTTGTCGAAAGAGGAAGGTCTTCAATAGGCACAGAAAAGATAACAGAGATGGTGCCTGTCTAATATTTAAGGGAATTCCAAAAGCACTAAACGTTCACTTCCTGTGTTCTGTGGAGCAGACCTTCTGATAAGATGGTATCTGCAGGAGGCCCTCAACTGCAGAGCCCAGTGATCGACTAGGTATATCAGTGGTAAGACTATCTTTCCGGTATCCTAGTCCCAAGCTGTATAGGACTTTGTACACCAAACCAGAACTTCAAACTTCACCTGGTAGCTAATGGGCAGCCAGTGCAATTCTTTCAGCAGCAGGTTAACACGTTGGCGATACCCTGCCCTGGTGAGTAGTTGTGCTGCTGCATTTTGCACCAGCTGTAGCTTCCATACCAACATGTGAAGAGGAGATTCCACAGTTTAGGAGCTGCTACAGAGAATGCCCTCTCCTTGGCTGCTGTCCCCCCCCCCAAAAAAAAGCCTCTGAAAGTGGTGGAACTACAAAGAAGGCTGCTGGTGAACTTAACACCCAAGAGGGTCTGTAGGGAAGGAGGCAGTCTTTCAGATAGTAGCTTTGTGCCTGCACATCTCAAGAGACTTCATTTTCTCTTTCAATGCATCATGACTTTAAAATCAACAGAGTACTTACTTGTTGAGTACTGCCAGGACAATATTCTGTCCATGCATCAGGTTCAAATACCAAATAATTTAAAGAGGTGTATCTGATGACTAGTCCACCACTGTGAAATTGCTTTCCCTCAAGTTCTTTGAAGCAGTAGCCCAAGTGTTTCTTGAACCATTGTTCTTCAAGATTTCAATTCTGGGCTGGATTTAATTGCCAAGGGGAAACCTTAATTGGATATTGTGTTTGTTGGCTTCTTTAATATTACTTCTTTATCATAATTATCATTAGTTTATACTCCACTTTTCAACACAATACAGGTTTCAGCTGCAATCTTATACCCACTTACCAAGGAGTAAAACCCATTGAATTCAGTGTAACCTTCTTCTGAATGCACTAGACCCATTTGTGCATTACAAAGCAAACCATGATTAGTAAGCCAAGAACAAACCTTGGTCTACTGTTGTGGTTTGTTTGGAGAGAAACAAACCATAAGCGGTGGTTTACATGTCATGGTATGCGCAAGTCTTGGGGTTTGTTTCTCTCAACTTCTGTGGTAGTTGGGGTGCAGAGTAAATCAGCAGTAAGCAGCACTGCTTGTTCATGGGAAACCATGGTTTATGGTTTACTATGACATGTGAATGCAGTTCTTTAAGGAGTGGGATGCAAATGGGAACAATTGGAAAACTGAAAAATAAAGCTATTTATTGGAAGAGGAAGAATAATTATATATATATTTTTTACCTATGATCACAATTTCATTGTTGATGACTTTCAATGAAATATACTGCTGTGGATAATAAAAATTTTTTTTAAAGTTTTTGGGATTACCGTTCTGTGGGAATTTAGAAAGCAATAAATACTGACTTTGCAGAGGAAATTCCACCATAATACACAAAATTTTGTAGAACATGACTTTATTTTTATTTTTATTTTAAAAAAGGAGGCGATATGATAAATCAGAGATGAAATTAACTTTCCACTTCTGGTGAGGAGCGATGTAATGATCTTCCAATGGCTCAAGACAGTGCTGTGGGGTTCCTTCTAGTCTGGAGAAAGAGCAGTGTGGTCCTATCAGAGTTGCATGGCCTGTTTTCTCTTTCCACTTAATGGCTGTGCATGCAATGTGTACAGCTAGTATATCGCCATGGTGTTCTTTCCCTTACTGAGATAATCCCTGGGATACAACAGCACCTGTCCTTCTGGTCCTTGACTCAGCAATATTATTGTGGCTCTTTTGGATTAAGGAAAAAAGCACGTAATTGCAACTGCAGCCGTGTGTGCAAAGCTGGGAGAAAACAGTCATGGAAAGAGCCATGGGTCTCCTTTTTGCAGGCACTGAAGAGGGAGGGGAAGAGATGGGTGAAAGGAGAGGGCTAATAGGCTTCGTTCCAAGATGTTTTGTAAAGATGTCAGTGTTGCTGGGCAGCTAGTTCCCTTAATACTGCAGAACTTGTCTTCTGAGGGATAGGACTGGTGTCTTGGCTGCCAATGTCTCAAAGGCTCTGAAGCCTGATTTATTATGTGCAGCACATGCGCAAAGAGCACATATTTTTGGGAATATTATGTACAAAGACAGCCATGATTTCTAATCAAAGAAGTAACAGCAGTTCATTGTAGCAGGTGAAAACCCTATGTTGCATGCATAACAGGAATGCTAACACTGCTTTCTCTTTCTTTTCTTTTTAAAGCCAAATTTTGGTGCTGCTTTGCATATCCTCAAAGTAGAGATTGGCGGAGATGCGCAGTCCACAGGTATGAGCTGACTGAGGAATGAGATTTAACACAAAAGCCTTGTAGCAATTCCATAATTAGTGGTTTCTTAGTTTTAATCTCATCTCAGCTTTGCATGACATACCAGTTTTTCTCCTTTGCTAGGTTCAGGAAAACTAACTTTGTTATAGATGGAAAAAATAGCAGCATGCTAAACAGTGGCACTTTCTGTGTGGGATTTAGTGGATGCAGACTGCTGGGGTTCTCAGGTTCTTCCTTTGAACAAATATTCTAATTGCTTTGGAGTTGAAAAAGTAGGGAAACCTATTTGGTTAATGCCAAATCAAATATCAGACAGGCTTACTACCTGCTAATGTTATAGCAGGACTGGATAATCCTGATCTGGAAGGCAGATCAGCCCTCCCACTAAGCAAATCCCCCCCCCCCAACTGTACTGATTTGGTCAGCAGTGGTATAGTAGATGCATTTCTGGGGTAGACAGAGGTTTAAACCTCTCCAACCAGCCAAATGCCCTGATAGGGATGTAAACCACCCCTCTCTGGCATTGGATCAATTATTTGATAAGCAGTGAGGGGGTGATACCCCCCCTTTTTTCCTAGTGGGATTCATATTAAATTGAAGAATATCTCCTGAGGAATACTATAAACATATTTACTTTGCTGTAAATCCCACTGATTTCATTAGGGCTTATTTCCAAGCAAGCCTAGCAAGGGCCACAGTCGCATGAAATGAGTAGGTGGGAGCATAAGCTTAATTTGCTTTCACCTAAGCAGATGAGCAACTTCCCCCCCCCCCGGGTTATATTGTTATACATTATAATGTAGTCTGGAATTGGGTGTGTGGCATGCAGCTGATTGCTTGCTGAATGGGATGCAGCTGTGGGCAGCCTGAGGCTGCTCCATCACACAGAAGTGCCTGCCCTAGACCAGGTGTGGGGAACCTTTAGCCCTCCAGATGAGCAAGCATGGCCAATGCCAGGGACGATGGGAGTTGTTGTTCAGCTGCATCTGGAGGGCCAAAGGTTCCCATACTTGCCCTAGTATGAGAGACCAGGGTGAGGTCATCATGTTCAAGGGACCTTCATTGTGAGACATTTTGGAGTGACTTGTGAGTTTTTTGGGCCCTGGGTGAAAGCCAGGAGGCTGAGGAGTCTTCACTGGGGAGAAGAGGTTACCATTGGTACTCAATTAATGTGCTGATAACAGTATATATTAATTTTGTATTGATGGTTTTATTGTAGGTTGTTGTAATATTTATATTTTTTAATTTGCTGTATTTTTTGCTTGAGTTTATATATTAAGGAGTACAGAAATGGTCGTAATAACAAATAATAGTGTTTATTATATTTATACCATTTGAATGTAAAGACCTCTAAGTGGTTTACAAAAAACATTACAGTTATCAATAAAACAGTTAAAAACAAGTAATTAAAACATTTAAAATAATTAAAACAGCTACTAACTACAAAAAAAACAGATCAGTGTCTATGTGTCTGGATAGGCTTGCCTAAACAATAAAAGTTTTAAATGGGTTCTTAAAGGAATATAGCAAAGGCACCTGCCTGATGTGAATAGGCAGGGAGTTCCATAGTGTAGGTGCTGCCACACTAAAAGAATGATTTTTTACAAGTGCGGCACGAGTATTATGTGGCACCAGTAACAGTGCCTGTTCTGCAGAGCAAAGTGGTTAAGTGGGCACCCAAGGGGTAAGGCAGTCCTTTTAAAGAAAATGTTGCAGCTCTTCTTCCATGTTAGATGAAGTTGGACATAAATCTTAAGCAGAGAATAATTTGCATGGTAAATAAGGCAAGCATGTCCTGAAACAGCAAAACATGAAGTACTGCATGTGCTAGACGCCACAGCTGATCTGCATTTAGAACATTAACAGTAATTAACATTGTTCCCTTATTAGTATTTCAGTATAGAGTCATGTGTAGGTGGATGTTAAAAGAAAATTTATTTATTTATTTATTATATTTCTATACCGCCCAATAGCCGAAGGGCGGTTTACAGCATAAAAACATCCAGTATACAATTAAAAACATATATCAAACACATTGAAACAATATAACAAAATAACTAAACATAGTTAAACACATGGACACGACAGACACAATCCTAAAATGTTAAGTATAAAAACGTATTAAATCAGTTAAAATATTAAGCTGTTTAAGCTGTTAATGTTAAAATTACTAAAATTAAGATTGTGAGTGATAGATGTAGGTGTTAAAAGTAGATATTAAAATGTTAAAACTTGTAATACCAATTGGACTTCATAAAAAAATGGCTGTTATCAGGGCCGGCTCCAGGAATGCCAGGGCCCTTGGGCATCAGCTTGCCTTGGGCCCCGGCATGTGTGCATGTTTGCATTTGTGCACGTGCGCAGCCTCCCCACCTACCTGTCTGCTGTCTTTTACCATTGCCGTTAACAGAGATGGCGGCCGTGGTTTCCCTAAGGGGATGAAGCCTCCGTCGCCATCTTTGTTTATGGCACACATGCATGCTACGCGCACGTATCTCTGCCATCAACTGAGATGGTGGCAGGGGCTTCAGTACCTTAGGGAAACCGCGGCCGCCATCGTTAAGGGCAACAGTAAAAGACAGCAGACAGGTAAGTGGGGAGATGTGGGGGGGTGCGGATCACGGAAGGGGAGCAGAGGGGCAGCTGAGGGGCCCCTTGTAGCTCCAGGGGCCATCGGGCCAGTGCCCAACCTGGCCGCCCTTTAGAACCGGCCCTGGCTGTTATGATTTCTGGAGAACCCACCATCACTGAACCACGCCATCACTTGGCAATAGAATCTGGCATCATTTAAGCACCACATTTCATCTGTGGTTTGGATCTTAGTATTTTTGTGTGTGTGATTATGTTTCATTATCTCTAGCTCCAGGAGCTTGTGATTATGTTCAGCAAATAAGCTCTGGAATGACCTGACTTAAAGCATAGCTTTCCGCTCAGTAAGCTCATGCAACTTGTGATTACCGGACAGGCATCCGTTTGTTTGTAGAAGATGAAGGTTATATATAAAGATACTGACGTCTAATTATCTGCCCTTGATATTAACGAGGGTGCTAAAATTGGTGTAACAATAGTGTTGCATATTCAGTTTCATTTTACTCGTGTGGTTCTTATATCTGTTCTGAGAAATGTGTTGGATGCTGTAGCAAAAGATGTTTAGTAATTGACTGAGTTACAGAGAGAACTTTGTTTTGCTTTCATAGATGGGACTGAACCATCCCACATGCATTATGAAGATGATGAAAATTATTTCCGGGGCTATGAATGGTGGTTGATGAAGGAAGCTAAAAAGAGGAACCCTAATATTAAATTGATTGGTAAGGACTGCAGACTTGTGGTGTTCCAGCATGGTTACCCTGTAATTTGAAAATACCTTTGTGATTCATTTTTAATGACAGTCTGTTCCAATTTACAGTGCAACGTGTAGTTTGTGTTAAATAATACAGTTTGGAGAGTGTGTGAAAGGCCTGGTTGGCACAATATGGTAGGCCAAACTATGGCTTACCAGGACTGTGTGAATGTGTGGGCTCCTGCAGAGGAGCTTGCAGATGCTTTGCTGTTCCCTGTTCCTTTTTACACCTAAGCCATGCTGACATGCCAATATTTGTATTCGCATGTCATCTGAACCTGAGCTCCTCACTAACTACCAGCTGTTGCCAAGAACAAATCATAGTTTGGTTTCCTGTGTCATGTGAACCCGGCCAAAGATAGGAGAAAGAAAAGCAAGCCAGTGTAGTGGTTAGAGTATTGGACTAGGACTTGAGAGACCAGGTTTCAAATCCCCACTCAACCATGAAACTTGTTGGGTGACCTTGGACCAGTCACAGTCTCTTAGCTTAACCTACCTTGCAGGGTTGTTACGGGGATAAAATGGATTGGGATGAGAACCATGTATGCCCATTTGCGTTCCTTGAAGGAAAGATGGGATAGAAATGTAATAATAAATAAAATAAGGTATCTTTGTTGTTGTCACTGGTTATATGGGAATGAGTCTATGGACAGAGAGAGCATTTTTGGCCTGTCAAGTTTGATTAATTCATTTTTTTTGAAGTATTGAATATAATGCTTAAATAATAAAACTTTGGCTTCTCACAAAATATGTCCCCTGTTAAAAATTAGATTCCAGCCATTACAGAGTAGTAATGATTAATACACATGTAAATGATTTTGTGGTACAAATTCCCATTCCCCCTCCCCCCGTTTTCCCCTTTTTCTGATATAAACCCTCTTAAAACTGTCTGAATAAATCCTCTTAAATCTGAAACTGGAGATTTAGGTGTATATAGTGATTGCCGCCCTGGGCTCCTGCTGGGAGGAAGGGCAGGATATAAAATAAATGAATGAATGAATATAGTATACCGTAAAACAATACAGCCTCCTGTCCTTGTGAAGAACAATATTATGCCTTTTTAATAAAAACCTCTTACTTTGCTCCATGCTTTGATTCCAAAATTGCCATTGCAATCAACAAGGAAACTTTATTGAAGAAACTAAGTTGGTTTGTCATAATACCGTATGCAGGAACTTGTAAAGATAAAACTTCTGGAAAATGAAATTGTGGCATTATCTGGGGATTGAATTGGAACCTTGGGGGCAAGCAGTATATTATATAGTCTCTTGTAGGGGTTTCCAAAAGAGAATTAAGATAACTGGGAAGGGCTCACAAGAAATGTGACTGGATGCCTAGAACTATAGTTTACCACTTTGGATAACCCTTTTTTTCACAGTGTCACAGATTCTCCCCAATGGTAGAATTAAGCAACTCAAGATTTCCCATACATTGTACTACCTTCCTCATTCAGAATTGCTGGTTGCAACGACCTGTTGTCTTGCCTTCCTGTTTTTGCATTTCTTTGCCCACACAATCAACTTGTCATTTCCTGATTGCTTTCCTTGTGCTTCCTACTCTGTAGATGTTCCAGGGCAAAGATGGTAGTCCTGAGGATGTGCACAATTGGAGACTGAAGAAAGGGGCAGTGCTGTTCAGCTGGTGATACTTGTATCACCCGATATACTGTGAGATACCACTGGGTGAAAAGCACTGTTTGTCTTCCCCCCCAAAAGGCATTTTAGGAGTGGTTGGTGGCAATGCCACTTTTGAATGGGAGCCAAGCTACTGCCATCTTAATTTACCCAAAACGTAGTGCCCAACCTACAGATAAATGAGGTGGGTGCCCACCATGGATGGAAACTGAGCTTTGCTCCCATTCAAAACCGGCACTGCCACCTGCCCACTGCTAAAATGGGCATCCAGGGGCTTACAGTGCAGCTGGGTCAGGCCAGTGAGCCCCTGGGGCTCTTGGCCAGTGCCCAACCTTGCCAACTGCTGGTGCTGGGCCTGAGAAGAGTGTCCCTTTGTGAACAGAAGGGTTCCTGTTTGTGAAAGGGACTGAGATCCAGTGGAATCTTCTGCTAGAGGAAAGTTGGAGGGAGGGCATTTTTTGCTGATCCTCTCTTTCCCCCTATAGCTCCCCCCCACCTGCCACCCTTTTCCAGGGAATCATTTTTTCTGGAGCTGCATTCCAAAAACAGTTACTGATAAAAACATTTCTTTCATCCAGTGATCTCTGGATTGCCAGGAACAGTCTTTCAGCTGTTAAATGCCTTAGGAATGTTTTCAAATTACTACTAAAAGTCAATGAAGGAAAAAGATGCACCTCATCGGGGAGGGCATTCCACAATTGGGAGCCATCATTGAAAAGGTCCTATCACTGGTCAATGCTAGCTGCACAGCCCCTCTTGGTGGCATCACCTACAAGGTCTCACATGCTGATTGTGGGGTCCTAGAAGATCTATACAGCTGAAGGTGCTCTTGGGTCCCAGTTCATCTATGGTTTTATATGCTAGAACTAACACCTTGAATTGGGCACCTTAAATTAGCTCACTGGCAACCAGCGCAGAGCTTTCAGGTCTGGTTATGTATGGTCCCATTAGGCTGCCTTACTAGCCTAGAAGTTGCATGCTGCACAAGCTGCAGCCTCTGGAGCATCTTCAAGGGCAGCCCCACACACAGTACATTACAGTAGTCAAGATGGGAAGTCACCAGAGCATGGACAGCTGAGATTAGGCTATCCCGGTCCGAGAACAACTGTAGCTGGTGATTCAGCCTAAGCAGGGCATAAGCAGCACTAGCCACAGAAGCCTCTTGGGACTCTAGTGACAAGTTGGAATCCAGGAGTACTCCCAGAGTACAGACCTGTTCCTTCCCTCCCTGAACACACCTAATTCCTGGACATGGGAACCACTTAGTATTGCTACTTTTCCGTGCACATTATGTAGTGCACATTTATTTAACAGACATAGTTTTGTCTAGTAGTGTGCATCTTGTATATTAAGCTTGTTCTTTAAATTTTTTGCTTGTTTTTTGTCTTTACAGGGCTGCCCTGGGCTTTTCCAGGATGGATTGGGAGGGGTAAGAACTGGCCCTATGATTATCCGGATGTCACTGCTTATTATATCGTCTCCTGGATTATAGGCGCCAAAAGATTTCATGGTTTGGACATTGACTACATTGGGGTTAGTGAAGGAAGTTTTCTTTAAATTCTTTTGAACACAATTCATGTTAGAGAAGTCTCAAAGTTATCCAACACAAGCATGCGTCTCCTATTTCCCTTGTTTTATGCATTATATCCATGGAGTGAGGTGCTCATCAAACATTGCTCAGAGCTTTTTAAAAAAAGTAGTAATAACAAGACATCAAATATTAGCATGACTACTTAGAACTCTTTTAAGCAGTTTATAAAACGTTTAAGTAATAAAATGAAGTAAAAATGCACTATTTAGACTGATTTCAGATGAACTTCTGAGCTCCATTAAGATGCATTCTATGTGGGGCTTCTCTTTCAGTTGGTCTGAAAACTACAGTTAGTGTAGAATGTTGCAACATGATTGCTGACAAGGGTAAGATCCTATCAGCATATTACTCTTCAGGGATTGCACTGGCTGCTGAATTGTTACCAGGCCAAGTTCAGGGTTTTACTATTAGTATATAAAGCTCTTAATAGCTAGGGATCAGTATACTTGAAGGATTATCTTGCCCCATGCATGCTTATTTGACCATGCTGATCTGCAAAACCTGTACTCTTGCAAGTGCCATATACTCTTCTTTCAGCATTTGCTAGGAGTTGATCACTGGCAGCGCCTGTGCTTTGAAACTCCCTGTCTATTAATGTTAGGCAGGCACCCTCACTATACTTTTTAGATGCCTTTTTTATTTCAGCAAGTCCATCCAGGCACACAATTTAGCTATGCATAATTCTTTTTAACATTTGCTGATTTTGTATGTTGATACAGTAATTGTCTTATGTACACTACTTAAAAGTTTTTTATTAAGCTATTTATACATTTTTCAAAAGAAATAAGCATTCTCGGCTTATATGCAAATGATCAAAATAAATAAAAATGGGACACAGAGGCTATTCTCGATGTCTGTGGCGCTGTATCTCTTTAAGGGTCATATTTGGATTGTTGATCATGTAGAGATGTGTACAATTTTAGGAAAATGCAATAGGTAGAACTGTGTTTCCTTCATACCTGGGAAACCCTCATTCTTCAGACAGACAAACTATATAATTTGATTGCAGTATTGTGGGGTGGGGGCTAACCCTTTTGTTTCTAAACATGCACTGGGTGGGCTTAGGTATCAAAGTCCTCTTCAGAGCAATTAAGGAAAAGGGACATCCAGCATCAGTCCTTTTATTTATTTATTTATTTAATTACATTTCTAGACCGCCCTATAGCAGAAAGCTCTCAGGGCGGTGTACAACAAATAAAATCACAATTAAAATATGAGCAAGTGTGGAAAAAATATATATATATAGTACAATTATAAAACATTAATAAAATTGCCATTGAGATTTAAATTAAGATCATATTAAGTTTAAAATGTTAAATTAAAATATTTAAAAATTTACAAAATTTAAAAAGCCTGGGCGAAAAGGTAAGTTTTTACCTGGCGCCGAAAAGATAACAGAGAAGGCGCCAGGCGTATCTCGTCTGGGAGGGCATTCCATAGTTCGGGGGCCACCACCGAGAAGGCCCTAGATCTAGTTGTTGATCTCCGGGCCTCTTTATGGGTTGGAACCCAGAGAAGGGCCTTCGACGTCGAGCGTAGTGAACGGGTAGGTACATAACGAGAGAGGCGCTCCATCAGGTATTGCGGTCTGATGCCGTTTAGGGCTTTATAGGTAAGAACCAACACTTTGAATCTGGCCCGGAAACATATCGGTAGCCAGTGCAGCTGCGCCAGGACAGGTGTTATATGGTCAAATTTCTTTGTCCCAGTGAGAACTCTGGCCGCAGCATTTTGCACTAGCTGAAGTTTCCGAACCGTCTTCATAGGTAGCCCCACGTAGAGTGCATTACAGTAGTCCAATCTAGAGGTTACCATAGCATGGATAACTGAGGCAAGATGCTCCTTGCTCAAATAGGGTCGTAGTTGGGCTACCAGCCGGAGCTGGTAGAATGCATTCCGTGCCACCGAGGCTACCTGAGCCTCAAGTGACAGGAGCGGATCTAATAAGACCCCCAAACTACGTACCTGTTCCTTTAGGGGGAGTGTAACCCCATCTAGGACAGGTCGAACGTCAACCATCTGGGCAGAGGGTCCTCCCACCAACAGCATCTCAGTCTTGTTAGGATTGAGTTTCAGTTTATTAGCTCTCATCCAGCCCATTATCGCGGCCAGGCAGCGGTCTAGTACATCAACAGCCTCACCTGAGGAAGATGAAAAGGAGTAGTAGAGCTGCGTATCATCAGCATATTGCTGGAAACGCACTCCAAAACTCCTGATGACCTCACCCAGCGGCTTCATATAGATATTAAAAAGCATGGGGAACAGAACTGAACCCTGCGGGACCCCATATTGGAGTACCCAGGGACTCGAGTAATGTTCCCCCAGCATCACCTTCTGGAGACGATTCCCGAGATAGGAGCAGAGCCACCGCCAAGCAGTGCCTCCCACTCCTAAATCAGGCAATGTTTTTGAACAGATTGCTTATATTAGTAAATCAAATGCAAAATTGCAGAATTAAAAACAGTGATACAAACCATCAGCATTAAAATGTAAAAAAAAAGACGTCAGGCTAAAATGTTTAACATTATTAACATGCTCTAGTGCAACTGTTGAAAAGTTTAGAAGCTAGCAGTGATAAAAACATTGTTTCCCAACTATTTTTTAAAAGGGCAAGGAGGGAACACAATGGATCATTACTGGGTGTCTAAGCCAGAAGTGGGCAGACTCCAGGTTTATAGGATCTACTTGTTTTTTTTATATTAGAACCCCAAGATCTACCAACCAGAGCCTGGCACAAAAGACATACATTTTCCCCCATGCATATTCTTTTCCTTAACTGTAACACCTGAAGAAGGTTTTAAAATTAAATAATCCTGAGCCTAGGCATTTGTGTTTACTCCCAGAATTGAAGTGATTTCACAGTCCTCCCCTTCTCCTCTCTCACTTATACACAGTCCTAGTTACTGTTCTTCCCTCTCTTTCTTTCCTAATTTCAGTAGCATTAATTTAGTTGGAAACCATTTTGTTGAACAGTTGGTGTCATGAACCTGTAATGGTCATGAGTTATTAAAAATCTAATAACAATACTTTGGCTCCCGTAAGGGACTCTGGGAGATGGTTATAGTTAGAAAAGACAAGCCTTTGCCAATTTGCAAATTTGAGTTTCACTTCCCAGCTGAAGACGGTTAGAAGAAGCCTTAACAAGCTGCACCTGTTTATCTTTGCTGATTAGCAAGTGCCTGGTACGCAAGGTCATCCTTGGCCTGTACAGTTGGAAAACACAGTTGGGAGGGGGACCTGAAGGCGCGAAAATGTGAGAAACATCGAGAAGAAAGTTACATCAGCCCATTCCTGATTGGTCAATTAATCTTGGACCGTTAGGATCCTTTTCCCTTAAGTATAGGGTTAGAGACCCATAGCCTTTGTTCTCTGTTCTCTGCCTATGCTGACTGGCACCAGAGTTCCAAACCTTTCTGCCTTATGGTTCCAGGGGTTGCTTATGGGAAGGCAACCTACGTCTGGTTCCATTGCTTTATGTTGAACATCCATCTCTCTTAGGAGAGGTGCCACGCAACCAACTACCTCCTGTGTAAGTAGTTAGGTAAGCTAGTTTGTTATTTTCTTGTTGTGTATGAATTCTCTTGTAAGAACCTAAACCCCGGTTGGGTGAATGGTCTTAAAGGATTACTTGCTGCTATATGATATGTGCACTTATAATTTTTAATAAAAGCTACTTCTATTTAACCTGGTGTGTTCATTTGAGAGAAGGGGTGGTTCTGAATTCAGTACTTTGACCCATCTCAGTCACTCACTACCAAAGAGGGTTAAGAAGTTAAAGGCTTGGATTTTAAGTGTTAACCAGAGGTGCCTGGCAAGGAGTGTAACTGTGACTCTTGCCTTTTAGGACCTTGGTTTTATATATCTTCTGGGCTCAGAGATCCCCTGGCTCTGAGTGGACCAGTATACAGGGGTGGTGGCAGCCTACCTTCTACCTTGCAGGGTTGTTGTGAGCGTACACAGCCTTGGCAAGGGTGAAGTAATAGCTTTTTGGTTCCAGTCTCATTTCCCTAAGGGTGGGGGTCTGAGTCTGACGCATAAACCCGGTACCTTGAGGGTCTGGGGGGCATGACAGTTGGTAGTCACAAACTCTTGCTGATCTACTTTTAATCACCCAGACTTCTAGCTGAATACTGGTAGATCCCTATCTTTCTTCTGCCCAGCCACCACCAAGAAGTCCCCGTCCCTCTTTCTTGCACACCTTGACATCCTTGGACCAGGACAGAGGGCAGGGTTTCCAGTGCCGATCTTTAAGGCTGGGCAGGCTCTTCTGCAGTGTATCAGGTTTGTGCAGAGGCTTCATAAGCACTAGCAGTCAAACCTTAACCAGCTTTACCTGTAGTGCCTTTTGCTCATCATTGGCCATTCAAGCTCCAACTCTGGTTGCAAGCTTGGGGTGTGTCAGGAGCTGGATTTGGGTGTGTCTTCCCATACTTTTGTAGCAATTCTAAAATGTTGTCTATGTCTGTGTTTTCTTAATTTTTTTAAGATCTGGAATGAACGGTCCTTTAACAGCAAATATATCAAGGTAAGTCAAACTGATTGGCATCTGCTTATTTAATAAAACATTATTAATGTGTATAACACAGAACTAAAGCTTTTAACAGAGTGGCAATGTCAGCTTGGTTTGCTGCAGCTAAACTATTGACTAGGAGTTGCATGGCTTTATGTGTATTAAAATGCTTGTATTTGTAGACCCATACTGATTGATTGTGGCATGCTTTTTGTCTTAGAAACCTTTCCATCCATTTTTATCAGTGTTTTGTGTAATTAAATGGCAATTTAAGTTAAAATAAAATGAGACACAACTTTGTGATAATATGTTTACATATTGATTTGGGTCAGAGGTTGCCCTCCAGTTGTTGTTGTTGGACTAGAGCTCCTCTTATCTCACCTATGATGTCTGGGGCCGATGGGAGTTGAAGTCGAAATTACATGGAGAGCTGCAAATTCCCCATCCCTGATTTAGATGTTTCTTAAAACTCATATCCAGAGATGGCTACATTTTATCCTTGTTTTGTGTTTCCCTCTCCTCTTCTTGCAGTAAGTATGGGGAGTATATTGGTCTGAGATGTCTTGGCCCTAATTACTCTGAAAGTAACGCTCAGTTAAACCATAATGATTCCTACCAGATACACAGTCTGCTCTCTTGTGAGGTATTTATCGTAAAACTGTCTGATAAACAACATGAAAGATCTGATTTTATTTTAAGGCTAATAACAATTCTATAAATGAAAAATCAGACCAATAATTGAAGCAGACTGATCCTATGTCTTACTCAGAAGTAAGTCCCACCAAGTTCAGTATGACTTGCTTCCAGGTAAACGGGCATAGGACTTCTGCCTTGAAAGAATAGTTAAGTCAAGACATTCTGAAGATCAGTCCCATCTCCTGAAGAAAGGGATAAGCATACTCATTATCTGGATTTTTCTTTTCCCAGAAAGCTTCCTAAATCAGTTTTGATTGATAAAGATGCATAATCCAAACATGCCTAATTTAAAATGGGGATTTGTGTTATTGGAGTACAGCAGTCTTCCCCAAGCTGGTGCTCTCCAAATGCTTTGGATTACAACTCCCATCATCCCTGATAGCTGGCCATGCTTACTGGGACTGATGGTAGTTGTAGTCCAAAACATCTGAAGGAAACCAGGTTGGGAAATAGTGAACTAGAGGTTCTCTGGATTCTTAGTGTTGGTTTAATTCTTCAGATGAGTAATTCTGGCTGTGTTTGGATGATATTATCTTTGCTTAATAAGCTGAGAGTTGAACAAGCCTTTTGCCCATGCACATGGCCTCTTTTTCTCCTCCCTTTGAAGTATGTGCAAACAAGCCAGGAATTCTTCATAGTTTCCCATTACATCTGAACTGGGAAACTGTAGTTACCATGTTTGAAACCAGCCAACTCTGGTTTGAACCTTCTACTTGCCGCACTATTGGACACCATGCATAGTGTTCGTTGACTAAGAATACCTTGCTGTGCATGGCTACTTTAAATGAGCCCTATTTGTTAAAATGTGAAATGCTACTACTGCTGTTTGTAAGGCAATGGGATGTATAAAACTGCATTTTGTGTGGGTCTCTGATAGCAAGGGGATGCAGTGAAAGCTATAGGTGGCTGAATGTGCACATGCCCTTCCCTTCAATCCGGTGAGAGGTTTATGTAATTTGAAGTGTGCTAGGAAAGCTGGTTTTTAAAATTTTTAATCTACTGAGATGACTCTTAAGCTAACTTGTGTCACTGCCACAGATTTACTTTTTGTGAACCATCCTCCAGTTCTGTGAAATAAGGCTTGACAAAGCACAAATGGGGCACTAGTAAACTTAAGAACTAATTGATGTGTCCTAGTTCTTTTGAATAGGGAACCTGTGGCCCTCCAGATTTTGTTGGACTATAACTCCTACCATTCATGACCATTGGCTATGCTACCTGGGACTGATGGGTGTTGGAGTTCAACAGCATCTGGAGCGTCAAAGGTTGCCCATCCTCGCTTTATATCCAACATAATGTCTTACCCCACAATCCTGTGTCTGTTCAGAAATTTGTCTCATTGATGTCAATGGAGCTTATTCCCTGGGAATTATATAGGATTGCAGCCTTAGCTGTATTTTCTTGTGGTTATTAAAAAGTCTTCGTGTGCTGTTATCACCTTATCCTCTTTTTTCCAAAAGTTTATGGGATGAACTTTATATTCAGGTATGGTCAGTTGTTATGGTATTTGTTTGCTTTGTTAAATTTGGGGAAATGGGCATAACTCATACAAAGTCTTACCTGAAAATATTTCTTAACAATGATCCTTTTCTATATGTGTAGTGTAGCTTATGTTATATGAATGACTTCTGATTGCATAGAATGAGAGATTGCAAGATTAACTGTAAAAAAATAGTTTTTTAAAGTGAATTTTATATTGGGTTCTGTATTAAAGCAAGGTGTTTAATAATTACTATTGTTTCATGTTGTAAGTTTTAGAGCAGAGGTGGGGAATGGGATCTGGTCAGTAGTCCAAATCATCTTCCGACCAACCCCCATGGACTAAATTTGACAGGTGGGTGGGGCTGCTTGCCTCTTAATCATCTGATGTCGCAGTGATGTCAGGAGCCTCTCTTGCCTGCACTATTTGAAATCAAACAGTGCAGCCAAATTCAGTCCACAAAGTGGGTTTCAAAATCCTATGCAAGACCTAACAATCAGCTGGTGGTCTGGTCCTGTAAAGCCCATTGCAAAGCATTGCACAAGACCCCATTGCCTCTTTGTGGAAAGGTCTGCAAAGGGCTTTGCAGGCACTGCCAATCAACCAAGCAGCAGTGCCTGCAGACCTCTTTAGGCCGAATAGGTCTTTACCTCCCCAATACCTGATGTCATATATGCCATAAGGTGTAGGGCAGATGGGCGTGACTTGGCCTAAAAGGCCTTGTAGCCAAATGGAGAGGCCTGGTCGGTTCCCCACCCCAGTTTTAGAAACTGGCTGCAAAGTAAATTTAGGATGAAGTTCTCATTATTCATCCCTGAATACTTTTTAATGATCAGCAAGGACAGCTGCCAAGTTTTTTCAAATATTCGGTGTTCCTACTTTTCTGTCATTTAAAATTCAATTATTTTATTTTAGGGTTCTTCCGTGATTTAAACTGGGTGATTACATGACTTAATGTCATTAGGAAGGATGTTCATGTGCAGCTATGCCCAAAGTTCAAGTCTTAAAATAAGAGCTGTTGTGACTCTGACCTGGCTGGTAATGTAGGAAGCTGCCTTGAGTCAGACCATTGGCCCATCAAATGCAGTATTGTTGACACTGACTAGCAGCCACTCTCCAGAGTTTTAGGCAAGGATCTTTTCCCCAGCCCTACGTGGAAACACAGAGTTTTGAACCTGGGACCTTTTGCATGCATCTGGAGACCCCTTGGCTTAAAACCATTAGTTGTTTAAGGAACAAACGTTTGTACACTTTCCCTGCCTGGGTGCAGTAGTGACTTGCCACAGACGAGCAGAAGAATGAACATTTGTTCTTTTCCAAATGTATGGGGATTAGCGATGAACAATTGGTGGCTAGCGAATGTCATCCTGGAAACCCTCAAAAGCATTCTCAAGTCACATGTTGCAGTGCTGAGAGCTCTGTTTGTTTTTAACAAGTTTTGGTATTAAGAACTGGTAATACATGGATATCTGGGGGGGAAGTCCTTGGGGAAGTGGGAGTCTTGAACAATTTGAAGCAGTAGTTATCTGGATGCTGAATGTAATCATACTTCAGTCTTTATTGAAATTTTTAGAGCTCTCTCTCTCTCTCTTGCCCACTCCCTGGCCTACTCACTGGCAATAGGTTTAACAGTACAATCCTATGCATGCCTACTCAGAGGTACATCCCACTGAACTGACCCAGGTAAATGTGTGTAGGATTCCATTTGATATTTTACATGGAAACTAGCTTGACTTGCCCTCACACTTTAATTGGTTCTGTTAAGATAATGTCATGTTCTCCCCATTTATGAAAGTTGTTCTTCAAGTAATATTATCTGTTACCAAGGTGCTTCGCAAAACTATGGACAGAGTGGGTATACAGAACGTTGGAATCATTGCTGCGGATGGAGAGTGGGACATTGCAAATGAAATGCTAGTTGATCCCTATCTTAATGACGTGATTGAGATAGTAGGGTAAGTGTGGCAGCATAGGGGAATGGTGATCTCTTAGTGTCTTTATTCAAAGTTCCATATTAACTGAAGGAAGTCTAGATTCACGCTTGGCCATTCTACGTTTCATACTTTGAAATGAAATCCTTACTGCCTGGGGCTATACTATCCATTTTTGCCACTTTTTTAAGGACAGTTTTGTCTCCTATAGACCGGTCTAGACCTTAAGATCAGCTTTGGTGGCCTTGCTACAGTATCTGTGCTATTTTCTCGGACCTGTATGAGTGAGCCTTTTCGGTGGTGGTAATGTGGCTTTGGAATGCCATTGGGCTTTCTTTCTGGGCTTTCTTTGCAGTTAGCTGAAAACCTGTCTTTCAACGGGCTTTTAATGTTTTGTTAATGCTGCCAGTTTTTGTATCTTTTTTAGATTGGTTGCTTTTTGCTTTATTTGTGGAGGTGCTTTTAATGTGCATATTTACCTTTTAGTGTGTGCATGTGTCTGCGTTGTATATTTCCTAGCTGTGACGCTGTTCTGAGTGCTCAGTGGGCAGAAGAGCAGGGTATAAATTACTTACTCACTGATTGATAGGGTCGCTGTAAGTCATAATTGACTTGAAGGCACGTAACAACATAACAACAACAAATGGCAATCTAAACTCAAGTTGCCTTTTGTGCATGGAAACGCTTCTTTTAAAAAGCCTATACTGAACAGGATTACCCAAAGCATCTGCATATGTTCTATAATTTTGTCCTTGGATCTGTGGTATTTGCTAGATTTGTAAAATAAGCTTGTGAAGTGCCATCATTCCGTGTACTGATGTTCAGGAATGAGCATAGCTATGTAGCCAAAATGACAATAGCCCCACACAAGAAGCAGGTATCAGCAGGCTTGGAGAGGGGAACCCTGAAAATTGCAGAAGTAAGGTGAGGAAGTAATCCTGCCAAACAGCCCAATGCAAATTGAGAATGCTTGATGACCATAGAATACCATCTGACTTTTGGGAGAAGAAAATGGAAAACTATACTGCAATATTTTGTTGCAGATTCCTTAGTCAAAATTTAAAGCCATGTTCATAACTCTTAGGAGGGAATGTAAAAATAAACATTTCTTATTTCTTTATCAATTAGGATCAAGATATACAAGTTACTGAATGACTATTCTCTTCTGAAGTGCTCATGCTGCAATTTTAAGCATACTCACAAGGGGGCAAACACCATTGAACTATGTGAGACTTGTTTCTCAGTAGACTTACACAGGACTGGGTTTTAATAGAAATCTTTTGTGAAAGCTAATGAAACACTACCTTTTTCCAATTTTAGCATAAAAAGGAATGTGATGTTAATTAGGGCATATTTTTTAATTCTTTGAAAGAGGCCAGATCCTCCTAATGGTGTCCCCAAACTTTGTTTTTGACTTTCTGCCTTTGAAAGTCATGTGGAAACATATAGGTGGGTCACCTGATGCAGAAGTAAGGGTGTATGTACGTTCATGTTGACTTAACAATTCCACTATTAGACATTAATGTCCTTCTTTTGAAGCCTAGAGTTTGGAAAAGTTACTTTTTTTTTAACTACAACTCCCATCAGCCCAATCCAGTGGCCATGCTGGCTGGGGCTGATGGGAGTTGTAGTTTTAAAAAGTAACTTTTCCAGGCTCTGTAATCTGGCATCTTTGTGCTTTGCAGAGCCTGTAAACTTGGCCATTCCATCATTGGCTCATATAGTACCCGTTCTGCAGAATTGTCTAATGATAGTTAATTGTCCCAGCTGACTAATTGCTGACTAATTTAAAAGCAATTCAGTCAGTAGTTACAATTGACCCAATTATGGATTCAGCCAACAGGATTGATAATCCAGTGAACCGTGTTAACACATCCCCAGAAGAAATGCACAAACTTTTTTAGATTTCGAAAGCTTTATTTATCAAATAATAAGCTAAAATAAAACAGGAAAAAACAAAGTCAGGTGTGAGTTTGCATATAACATTAGTCATATCCCTTTGCACAAACTTAATTATTCATTGGATAAGTTTCCAAGTGAGTAAGTTTTCATATTAAAAAAAGGTTTAGCCATACATCATAGATAAATCTTCCAAGAGCAACTCAATAGTTTATACTTGGGTGTGGTCAGTAGCAGACAGCGTGGTAGGGACCTCCATCTGGCTGAGAGGGGTTTAATAGTCAGTCCCTCTTCCCAGAGAATTCTGGGAATTGTAGCTCTGTGAGGGGAATAGGGTGTCCTAACAAATCTCAGCACCCTTAACAAGCTACCGTTCCTAGGATTCTTTGGGAAAGCCATGACTGTTTGAAGTCCTCTTCTCCCAGGCATTTTAGCACGTGTTTTTAAATTGGTCTTTTTAAAAAGTGTTTTTAAATTTGTACATTTGTATATTTGTTTTTAATGTTTTTTAATTGTTGTAAACTGCCCAGAGAGCTTCGGCTATGGGGCGGCATACAAATGTAATAAATAAATAAATAATAACAATAATAACTGTATAGTAGTGGAATAAATGTTTGGTGTGAATGTGGCCTTAGTCTAATGCTAAGTCTTCCTAACATTGTTATTGAACAAGTTATGTATTAAAGCTCATTCATGGTAGATAAACTAATTTTATAACAATTTCTGACCATTTTTTAAAAAAATGACAAGCCTGCTTGATAGGATTAATTAGATGCTGATACCAGGGTTATAAAATGCTTCAGGTTTTAGTGTCTCACCTGTAGTTTCACTGCTAGAGCAGCCTCTCTCCCAAACTGGGAAGTAACAGGCTTAAGCAGTAGTGGACTGAGGTTCGGTTCCATAGTGTCAGTTCAGGAGATCAGCTAGTCTCGTGGTTGCCTCTCTGCCTGAGGTTAGTCATTTCCAGCATGAAACTTGTGGGGTGGGGTGCAGTGGATATAGAATTGGCCCCATATAGCCAGGAAACATAGATGGGGGAGTTTTCTGCCCCATTCCCTTTCCCCTGCTCGTCTTCTCCCTACCCCATAACCTTGCTTGCCTGCAAAAAAAGAACTTTTCCTTGGGAGGTGGAAAATGGAAGTGTGTTGGCCTGCTCAGTTGCAGCACTCATTGGCAACAACTAGGTCACCGTACCAGTGAGATGCAGAGAAAGAACATGACTGTGCACCACTCCAGTTCTGAAAGGTTGGGGGCGGGGCTCATATTCCTGCCCTCCCTCCTAGTGCCAAGCTTAAAGTTCAAAGTAGCAGGACATTTTCTTTTGACCATGTGCTGCATTTCAGAAAAGTTGTGTGAGGCCAGACATAAGATTCTGCCCCTCAGGGAAGTGGGGTCCTGGCAACAACAAATTTATAGTTGCCTGATAAGGCCAGCCAAAATCTATTGGCTCCTGCTAAAGCCAGGTTTGCTGTTGAATCCTTTGTTTCAGACCATATACACATCTTAAAAGTTGGTTCCATTTACACCAAATGCTTTGGACATCTTTTGGGTACCTTCCAAATATGCACTAATATTAGTTTTGCAGAAAGTTAGCCATTTTTGTTGTAGGGTGTAGATAACTAAAGATGTCTCCAACTGTTATCTTGGTATACTAGTTAAGGTGCTTTTTATCTTGAAGGCTGTGACCCTTCGTTTCAATTCTTTTTTGTTTTTAAAGCTGCTAATCTTCTGAAAGAAGACTCCTTGTCTTTGCTGCAACAGATGAACATGGCTACTTTACCACTGTCAGTTCTCTCTCTTTGTTTCCCTTGCATGTGTTGACTGCATGTCCTGTGTAGCAAATGTTGTGCCGTCCGGATGTGGTTGGATTCCCAACTCCCATCAGCCCCAACCAGCATAGCCGATGGTCAGGATCGATGGGAGTCATAGTCTAGCATTGTCTGGAAGGCAGCATCTTGGCTGCCTCTGTTGAATATGGCGGTCCCTTGCAAGCTTTGTCAAAGAGTGATGTCCTTCAGTCTGCTTAAATCAGTTAAGTCTGTTTTGGCCCATGTCCTTTCCTTGTCCGAAGTCTTTGTCACTTTTTACCGTTTGTGCAGATGTCTTACACAGGGATGGGGAATTGGAGATTAAACCTTGACACAGCATAATAAAGCTGTAGCTCATGCCCTCTCTCTCACTGGAGAAGCACAAGCTTGCTGATTCTTCTCGAAACTCAGATTAAAGTAACATTGGTGCTAACATTTTAGAAGTGGCTAATATCCCATATCAGGACTCTGGTGTAGACAGATGGCTGACTTTGTTGCTTTTGTCTGTCAAGTGTAGGTGAATGAAAACAGGGTCCTCACTCCTGTCTCCCAAGATCTGATCTGAGAGCAGACTTTTAATTCCTGTGTAATACCTACCCTTCAGCAGAACAAATCACATAACTTGCTTGCTCTGTACTAAAAGAAGCACAGCGGCCTTGCTTTTTGGAAATGGGGATGGAGTGGAATATTGCTATTCATCGTTTTATTTCCCAAGCTTTTAAGATACACTTTGGATAAACAAGAGCTGCAGCGGGTGAGGATCATAGCCAGCGATAACCTCTGGGAGCCCATTTCCTTTCTCATGCGGCTTGACTCTGAGCTCCATGAAGTGGTCGATATTATTGGGTAGGGCATCTCTTCAAAACTACTTCTTTCCCTATAATTCCTTATGAAAACTTCCGGAAAGGTTGCACTTTCTGGAATATTAGTGTAGCAGTTAGAAAATTTTGGCCACGTGCCTCTCCTATACACCAGAGATAGCAAATGTGGTGTCTTCCAGATGTTGTTGGACTACTCTTCCCATTAACCCCAGCCAGTTTGGCAGTGGTCAGGGATCATGGGAGCAGTAGTCTCCTATAATATCTGGAGGGCACCATGCTGGCTACCCCTGCTATACACATTGACCTTGGAGTGAGACCAATGGAATTCCATAGGACTGACTTCTGATTAGACATGTGTAGGAGGAGGATTCACTTTTGGTAGAGTGAGATGTTTGCTTGATCAGCCTAACCCACGCATGGGGTAGGAGAGGCTCTTCAATGAGTACATACAGTTGGCCTTTTGTGTCTTTTTGAAACTTTGTGTAGGGATGATAGTCCCATTTCCCTATGAGGAGGTTGCCTAAAGCTTGTTCTCTGTAAAGTTAAGATCTGACTCTGTGTATGTCTTAAGTGGGAGTGGTATAAGCTAAACCGATAATATGACTGTCAGACTCTGTTTCTGGCTTTTAGAAGATACCAAGTTGTTGACAGATAAGCTGCATCGTCTGAGTTTCAAAAGCAACTTGGCGTGTACAACAGCAGGGTTGCTGTTTTGAGAAACAACAATCTAGAGTCCTGTTGTGTGACCCAATGGTTTATTCAGGTCTTTGACTTAGGCTTAGAAATAATAAATTGAGAGTTAGCAGAGTGGTTAGGGCATGAGCTTATGATGCAGGACGTCTCCACCTTAAATGTCCCCTCTCCTGTGAATCCACAAGGAAGCCGTATGGGAAGCAGAGAGTGTGGTATGTCAGCAGCACTGTGAAGATGATGATACTGATTTACTTTGGAAGGTTGTTCCAAAGATTAATTAGAGGAAGTGAAGCACTTTTGAGTGTTCAGATGCTATGTAGATGCTAAGCATTGAACTTTTTTTCTTTTCAAATGTTGGGATATAAAGGGAAGTCATTTATAAATCCCTGACACTTCCAGGTTCAGTATTCTGGGACAGGGGCTACCTGTGTTGTTGTGTTCAAACAGATGATGTAAATCAGCCTTCCCCAGATTGGTGTCCTGCAGAAGTTTTGGACTACAGCTTCCATCATCCCTATTGGCCATGCTGGCTGATGCAGATGGGAGCTAAGTTCAAATTTTTTGAGCTTTTCTAAAGTTTAAACTTACTGTAATCACATGTATTTTGAGTGCTTGCTTGAAGTCAAAATGCACACTGTCCTTTTTTATTTTTGCAATATCCAGGGCTCACTATCCAGGGACAGAAACAGTGCTTGGTGCCTTGTTAACCCACAAGAAACTCTGGTCTTCAGAAGACTACAGCACTTTCAACTCTGAAGTGGGTGCAGGTTGCTGGGCTCGAATTCTGAACCAGAATTTCGTGAATGGGAACATGACAGCGTACGTCTTGCCATTCATAGAGTTATAGATGTCTCTCTGTGTGCATGTGTATCATTAGTCCTGTGAGATGCAAAGTATAATAAAGCCTTGTTTAATTTTCTGTAATTGGAAGTGGTGGTTGCCAGTTAGTATTTCTAGCTAATGAAAACCAACTTGTATTTCTTGACAGCTTGTTACCTTTATCCAAACAAAAGTAGACGTAAGCAATAGGATATTATTGCCCAGGGCCACTATGAGAGAACTAGAAAAGGTCCTCAAATGCAAAGATGTATCACTGAACACTAAAGTCAGGATCATTCAGACCATGGTATTCCTGATCTCAATGTATGGATGTGAAAGTTGGACAGTGAAAAAAGCAGACGAGAAAAATCAACTCATTTGAAATGTGGTGTTGGAGGAGAGCTTTGCGCTTACCATGGACTGCGAAAAAGACAAATAATTGGGTGTTAGAACAAATTAAACCAGAAGCTAAAACGATGAAACTGAGGTTCTCATACTTTGGGCACATAATGAGAAGACATGATTCACTAGAAAAGACAATAATGCTTGGAAAAACAGAAGGAAGTAGAAAAAGAGGAAGGCCAAATAAGAGATGGATTGATTCCATAAAGGAAGCCACAGACCTGAACTTAAAGATCTGAACAGGGTGGTCCACAACAGATGCTCTTGGAGGTCACTGAATCATGGGGTCGCCATAAGTCATAATCGACTTGAAGGCACATAACAACAACAAATGTCTTAATTTCCCTCCTCAGATGCTAAGAAATACCATGTTGCATAGGAAGCTGAGTCAGGCTATTGTCTGTCTAGCTGAGTATTGTCAGCACTGACTGGCAGCGGCTCTCCAGGGTTTCAGATGGGGGACATTCCCAGCCTTCCCTGGAGACACGAGGCATTGAACCTGGGACCTTCTCCATGCAAAGCAGATGCTCTGCCGCTGAGCTGCAGCCCTTCTGCAGCCAGTTGCTCCCCAAGTGCTCTGTATACGTCTCACGGGCCTGTGCCTCAAGTCCTTGAAGTACTCAGCAATGCCTCTGCTGACTGGCAGCAGCCCTCCAGGCCCTGTAGGGCAGGGATGGGGAACCTGTAACCCTCTCGATAATTGTTGGACTCCAGCTCCCATCAGATGCACCCAGCATGGCCAGGAGTCAGCGATGATGGGAGTTGTAGTCCTACAACATCTGGAAGGCCACAGGTTCCCCAGTCCTACTTTCGGGTTTCAGATAGGAGTTTTTCCTTGCTGTATGTGGAGATGCCAGGAAATGGACACAGGATCTACACACCAAGCAGATGCTCTGCCGCTGAGCTGTAGTCCTTCGCCATAGATGAATATGTGCCCCATGTAATGATTAATCAAACCATGGCATGCTTGACCATTTCTTTGCATGAATGTGTGTATATTAACTTCTGTCTATTCTACCCTAGCACTATTGCTTGGAATTTGGTGGCTAGTTATTACGAAGACTTACCTTTTGGCCGGTGTGGTTTAATGACAGCTCAGGAACCATGGAGTGGACACTACACTGTGAATTCTCCCATATGGATAACAGGTAAATTTTTTAGATAGAGCTTTTTGAAATTAGGCATAAGTTTTTAGATTGTGGCTCTCCCTAGTTATTAAGGCTGCAGCCCTATACATACTTAGGACCCATCTGCGCTATACATTTAACACAGTATTATACCACTTTAAACAGTCATGGCTTTCCCCAAAGAATCCTGGGAACGGTAATTTGTTAAAGGTGCTGAGAGTTGTTTGGCGACCCTAGTTCCCTCCCAGACCTACAAATTCCCAGAGTTGCCTGGAAAGAGGGATTGATTGTTAGCTCTGTGAGAATTGTAGCTCTGTGAGAGGAGTAGGACTCACAACTATCAGCACCCTTAGACTACAGTTTCCAGGATTCTTTAGGGAAAACCATGACTGTTTAAAGTGGTATAAAACTGCTTTCAGTGTATAGTGCAGATGGGGCCCTATTTGGGAATAAAATCCATTTAACTTTATAGTGCTTATTTTTGAGTAGACATGCATAGGACTACGCTGTAATGCATTTTTAATTGCTGCTCTGATGAATATTTTGTAGCCTATTAGACATGCTTTGTTCTAGGAATGTTCTCTCAGTTAATTTGCCAAGAGTTGGAAGAGAGGCTGTGTAGCGTTTGATGGGAAGTAATTTGTTGCAGTTTGCATACAGACCTTTGTGCATGATCAATTTGGCCCACATAGAACAGCTGCTGATAAAAACTAGCCACATTTTCCCATGGAAAAGTCTTGCTATTTAAAAAGGTAAAACGTGTTTGCCCTCTCAAGGCTGGGAAAGTGGGTTCCCTTCTTTCCCCATTTGCTAGTTTCTGGCTGAACCAGTTTTCAGTATGAAATAACACACACATGCACGCACGCACAGTACTAACCGGGCAGGCTTAACCATGTCTACTCAGAAGTAGTCTCTGTTGAATTCAGTGGGGCTTTCTCCAGTAGGACTGCAACCTAATTCACTGTTTAAATTTTAGTAAGATTGTATGGCTTTCTGGGAGGAAAAACCCTGTGTGTAAACACTCTGTGTGTGCACAAGGCCATCACATAGTGTTTGCTGCCTGAGGTGCAGCAGTTGTTAGAAGATCTTTATTGCCCTCGTAGAGCTCCGTTTTCTAGTGTGGTTTCACAATCAATCCCTTTTCCCAGGGAACTCTGGAAAAGGTGACTCTGTGAGGGGAACAACTCTCAACATCCTTAACTTACTGCAGTTCCCAGGATTTTTTTTGTGAAATCCATGACTGAAGTGGTATAATAGTGCTTTAAATGTATATTGTGGATGTGACCTGAGAGAAACTGGTTTGTCTGTCCTCTCTACTGCAATGCCTTCTGGTTGGTTAGAAAGAGCGGTGCACCAGTGGTTGTATCTTCTCACCGCTGAAGTCAGCGGCGGGGGGAGTTTTTCAGTCCAAGGGTCAAACTTCCTTCTGGGCAACTTTCTGAAAGCCACATCCCAGTGGTGGGTGGAGTCGGAGGCAAAAGTAGATGGAACAACAAATGTAAATGTTACTTTTGTACAATAGGCTAGTTTCTACACACGCACATTTCTGTCTTCCGTCCAGGAAAAAAAGAGGTCCAATTTGGTGCAGCACAAATTTGTTCCTTCTAAAGCTTAAATCCAAATAGATAAATGTTTACCCTACTAACTTGGCCAAGAGCACCTTGATGTACAGGATTTTTCTTTAGCTAAGAATATGGGTGTCTTTTCATTGTTCCTGAAAATGTGATTATTATAATAGCATATGAAGCCTTTAATTATGCCTATTATTATTACTTAGATTTATTACCAGTCCTTCACCATAAGGCCCCAGGGTAGGTACATACAGTGCCTTGCAAAAGTAGTTGGTCTCCTGACCAATGCTCTCATATTACTGAATTACAAATAGTATTTTGCAATTTCATTCTGTATGACATTTTATTTTGAAACAGTGAAACTCAAAATCAGTTATTGTAAGGTGACATTGGTTTTATGTTGGGAAATGTTTGTAAGAAACATAAAAAACTGAAACATGTTGCTAGCACAAGTGTTCAACCCCTGTGCTGTGGAAGCTCCCAGTTTACACAGATGAAAGAAATTGCCCTATCGAGAACACAGTTACCTTACCATCAGCCTCCACCCGTGAACCATTGAAGCTGCTGTCACATGGTCAGGATAAAAACCCCACTGTTGAAGGATCATCGGTCACGCTCTGGAGCTGAAGGAAAATGAAGACCAAAGAGCATTCTACAGAAGTGAGAGATAATGTAATACAAATGCATAGATTAGGGAAAGGGTACAAAATAATATCCAAATGTTTGGATATCCCAGTGAGCAGTTGGACCAATAATCAGGAAGTGGAAGCTGCATCACACCACTCAGGCACTGCCAAGAAAAGGCTGTCCCTCAAAACTCAGCACTTGAACAAGGAGGAGACTTGTGAGAGAAGCCACAGAGAGGCCAACAATCACTTTGAAGGAGCTACAGAGTTCAGTGGCTGGGAGTGGAGTAGTGGTGCACCAGTCAACCACATCAAGAGCTCTGCAGAACACTGGCCTGTATGGGAGGGTTGCAAGAAAGAAGCCATTACTCAAAAAGTACCATCTGAAAGCATGACTGGAGTTTGCCAAAAAGCATGAGCGAGTGCCCCAGCTGTGATGTAGGAAAAAGTTTTGTTGTCAGATGAGACTAGGATAGAGCTTTTTGGCCAAACCTCCGCTATGTGTGGTGCAAACCTAACACTGCCCATGCCTCAAGACACACTACCCCTACAGTGAAGTATGCCGCTCTGGACTCCTACTAGGAGGAAGGGCGGGATATAAAAAAATATGATGGTGGCAGCATTGTGCTGTGGGAATGCTAATCATCAGCAGGGACTGGGCATCTTGTTAAAATTGAAGGAAGAATGGATGGAGCAAAAAACAGGGAAATACTGCATGAGAACCTGCTTCAGTCCCCTAAAAAACTGAAGCTTGGGAGGAAATTCACTTTTCAGCAGGATAGTGATCCCAAGCACAAGGCCAAAGCAACATTGGAGTGGCTCAAGAACAAAAAGGTGAATGTCCTACGATGGCCCAGTCAAAGTCCTGATCTCAATCCCATTGAGAATCTGTGGTGCTCTTTGGGGACTTCCGGGAAGGGTGACTTAGCCTGTGCCTGCTTTTGAGACGGGCTCCTGCCTCAAAAGAAGCTTATTCAGATATATCAGTCAGTTTTTTCTTTTTTTTTTGACTGATTAAACTTCTCCCAGGTAGGGAGAAACGAAGAGATTAACCTCAAAGCCTATTTTTGTTGGGACGACCAGATCTCATTAATTTATGGGACGAGGTCCAGCCGACGAAGGTGGGACGGATTTTCAACAGCAAGCTCTATCTGTTAAAGCGAACGTTCATCTTATCTTCTAAGAGAGAACGCACTAACAGGCAAGCACCCTTCTTTCTATATTTTTCTTTTACTTGACTTAAATTGTTGCTGTTTAAAAGAGATTTGCCAGATTGATCAGTTTTTGACATCTCACTGGGGAGCCATAACTTCTCTCTGCTACGCACTAATTAATAGCTTATCTCTGTTTTTGTTGCAAAAAGCTGTCCTGGATTTGCATTCTAAAGATATACACAGAAGAGGGATTTCTATTCCAGATTTTTATTTTGAAAAATATTATACTGTTTTGAGACTACTCTCTTTTTGGTCTATTTTATTTTGACGAATCTGTTTCTTGACGATTGCCATTAATTGTTTCGATCCTGGGAACTGCATTTTGTTTACTTAACTATTGGAGAGATAAGGCTGTCTGCTCTGTTTATACTGTGATGTCACCAAGTTTGGAGTATTAACCCAATTGTTGCTGAAATAAGAAGTGGTTTTCCTATATTTTTCTTTTAAAATGGCAATTAAGAAAGTGGCTGAAAATCTGGAAATAACTATGTTTCAGAAAATAATGGATGAGATTGAGATAACGAAAATTGAATTGAGTAAAATGAAGCAGGAGATTAAAGATATAAGGGTCCCTGTGAGAGAGGTGACCCTGGAAGGGGTCCCTGTGAGAGAGGAGACCCCGGAGATTGGAACAGGGGTCCCTGTGAGAGAGGAGACCCTGGAGACTGGAATAGGGGTCCCTGTGAGAGAGGAGATCCCGGAGATTGGAACCAACGTGGAACAGGAACAAGATTTGGAGTCTATGGACTTTAGAAATAAAATCTATTGTTTGGAACTCAATGTTATCTCTGAAGAAATGAATGAAGATTCTAGAGATAAAGTTATCAATGGCATGGATAATCTTCTGGACTGGAATGATGTGATGGAGCCCAATATAGAGAAAATCTATGGAATTAACTGCAGCCATGTGACAATGGAAAAACTTTTAAGAGATGACCCAGTGTATTTTGAAAAAAAGAACAGAGATATGATTTTACAGCAGTATTTCAGCAACCTATTCAGAATGGATGGCAAGAAAATATTTGGGATAGAGGTAATTCCCATCAGACTCTTACTATATGACTATGGCTTTGACAGCAAGATTATTATGGAATACTGATAATGGAAGATTGGATATTGAAATTACTGGACTTAACAAGACTACTGAAGATGGAAGATGGAAAATGGAACTAATAGAGATAATAGAACAATGGCTACTGAAATTATTGAACCTAACAGATTCTGATGTGATGGATTAATTGAAATGTTTATTTTGACTATGGTTATGACAATAAGATTATCATAATTAGTAATGAGATGGATTAATCGATATGCTTATCTGGAAAAAAAAATTGATAGATATATTTCTTAAAGAATTGAAACCTCTCTTTGACTTTTTGTGGAAAGAATAAAGTAATGTTTATGAGATTTGATGATTAAGTAAGATAACTACTGGAGGAAAGTGATTTTATAATATGACTTAAGAGACAGGATTGTTATATATTATAGACTTATAACTGATTTGATCTTTGACAAATGGGAAGTCAATATTTTACTCTTTATTTTTTATTTTTGTTTTTTTTTTCTTTTTTTCTTTTTGTTTAACTATTTTTGATTTTGTTTTTTGTCTTTGAATGTTTTATGATTTTGTCTTGTATGTTTTATGAAAATCTGAATAAAAATTATTGAAAAAAAAAAAAAAAAGAGAATCTGTGGTGCTCTTTGAAAATTGTGGACCACAAGTGACGTCCAACCAACCTGAACGACCTGGCACGAATCTGCCAAGAAGAGTGGGCCAAAATCCCTCTGACACTGTGTGCAAACCTGGTACGTATCTCCCTGAAAAGACTTAAAGCTGTTATTGTAGTGAAAGGTGTCTCTACCAAATATTAATGTGTGGGGGTTGAATATATATGCAAGCAACATGTTTTTTATGTTTCTTACAAACATTTCCCAACAAAAAACCAATGCCACCTTACAGTAATTGAGTTTGAGTTTCATTGCTTCAAAATAAAATATTGCACAGAACGAAATTACAATGTACTATTTGTAATTCAGTAATATGAGAGCATTGGTCAGGAGTCTGACTACTTTTGCAAGGCACTGTAACAAGAACGCAATGTGATTTAAAACCAAATAAAAACCACACATACAGCTAAAATCATATTAAGAATAAGATAGTTAAAAAATGGTAGAGAGCCAGTGTTGTGTAGTGGTTAGAGTGTTGGACCCGGAAGACCTGGGTTCAAATCCTCACTTAGCCATGGGTGACCTTGGGCCAGTCTCAGCCTAACCTACCTCATATAGCTGCTTGTTTTGGCAAGGGAGAAGGACCATGTAAGCTGCCTTGAGCTCCTTGGAGGAAAAGTGGGATAGAAATGTAATAAACAAATAAATAAAACCTTCATGTAGCTCTGATGCTTAACTTAGGAGAATTCCTCTATGAACACATAGGAGCGGTTTGACTATAAAGTTGGATTTGTTGTAAAGTTAACTGCTTTGAGGCAATGGAATTGTCAGTCAGAAGCTGTTTTTTTTAATGAAAAAAATTCCTCTGCTTTTTCTGTTCTGATGCAGCACATACAACCCAGTTCACACAACCAGGCTGGCACTACCTGCAAGTAGATGGGCATCTGGAAGCAGGTGGCAGCTATGTGGCTCTCACTGATGGGCAAGGAAATCTTACTATTATCATTGAAACCATGGTAATGTTTTCTTAATGCACTTTGTCAACATGTACCTAACCCAGAATTATTATTTATTACGTATTGAATTTCCATCCTGCTCTTTCTCCCAAAAGGAGCCCAGGGTGACAAACAAGGGGCAAAATTCTAAAAACATCTTAAAGCATCTTTAAAATTTTTTAAAAAGGAATTCCAACACAGATGCAGATGGGATAAGGTCTCTACTTAAAAGGGATATGGTCTCTACTTAAAAGGCTTGTTGAAAGAGGAAGGTCTTCAGTAGGCGCCCAAAAGATAACAGAGATGGCGCCTGTCTAATATTTAACGAGAGGGAATTCCAAAGAGTAGATGCCACAGCACAAAAGGTCTGCTTCTTATGTTGTGTGCAACAGATCTCCTGATAAGATGGTATCTGCAGGAGGCCCTCACCTGCAGAGTGCAGTGATCAACCGGGTATATAAGGGGTAAGACTGTCTTTTAGGTATCCCGTCCCAAGCTCTGTAGGACTTTGAACACCAAAACAAGCACCTTGAACTTGGCCCAGCAGCTAATGGGCAGCCAGTGCAATTATTTTAGCAGCGGGGTAACATGTTGGCAATGTCCTGCCCCAGTGAGCAGTTGTGCGGCTTCATGTTTTGCTGCAGCTTCTGGACCAACCTCAAGGGCAGCCCCACATAGAATGTATTACAGTAATCCAGCCTGGATGTTACCAGTGAATGGACAATAGTGGTCAAGCTATCCTGACCTAGAAACGGCTACAGCTGTCCTACCAGCCAAAACTTGGTAAAGGGCACTTCTAGCCACAGATCGCCTGGGCTTCTAGCGATAAAGATGGATCCAGGAGAACCCGCAGACTACGAACCAGTTCTCTCAGAGGGAGTATAACCCCATCCAAAGCAGGCAACTGGCCCATTATCCAAACTCGGGAATCACCAACCCACAGTGCCTCCATCTTGCTATGATTCAGACTCAGTTTATTGGCTCTCATCCAGCCCACCATCAAATCTAGGCCCTGGTCCAGGGCTTTAATTCAGATGTTACAAAGAAAAAACTGTGTGTACAATAGCGCAAGCACTTCAAAAGATATGCTTTACTTAATTATTTTGCAGTCAATTTACTGCAAAGGGCAACATTTTAAAAATCACCTGTGCTTTAAGCTGGTCTACTATAGTCATTAAGATGGAGCTGCGATTGTGAAGGGCCGTCTTCAAATCTCACCTCTGCTATGAATCCAAAACTTGGCTTTAGATAAGTTGCTTTCTGCTAGTGCAAGTGTGGGAACCTTTGGCCCTCCAGATTGTGCTAAACTACTATGCCCATCATCCCTGGCCATTGGCCATGTTTTCTGGAGCTGATGGGAGTTGCAGTTCAGCACCATCTGGTGAGCCAAAGGTTCCCTACACCTGTCAGTCTCAGCCCCCACACCTGCATTATGGGGCTAATTTTTAGTGACTTTCTTTGCAGGACTGTGGAAAGTCAGTGGCAGGGAACCTGTGCCCCCCTTCCCACATTCACATGATGTTGAACTCCAGCTCCCATCATCCCTGGTGATGCTTCATGATGACTGTGGCTGATAGGAGCTGTAGTTCAAGAACATCTGGAGGGCATGCTTATTTCTTCCATCCCTCTTGTAAGGATTACTTGAACAACATACGTGAAGTATTTTGAACACTATGGAGTGTCATATCCATGTGAAGTATTGTTATTATAGCACCATTTATGTCCTTGGCGCTCAACAAGGAATGCAAAGATCACATAACACAGGGCTCAGTGAAAGTTTCTTTTTCTGCAGCTTTGATGGGTTTGTTGTTGTATTGTTGATAGTATGATCTTGATCACAATGCATGACCTCTAGTCCATGAGCTGCTTTGGACTGTATTCTGTTATCAGTAGCACAAAGTTGGGCTCTTGGATATTAGTTGCAGATAATGTGTTGTCTTGAAGTGAGATGGTGGTTGATGTGAATTTCTTGCTGTTTGTTTTCAGACTCATGGCCACTCTGAGTGCATCAGGCCACCGCTAAGTCCCTTCTCTGTGTCACCCCAGAAAGCAACTTTCCACCTCAAAGGGTCGTTTGTAAGTAAATGGCATAAACTTCATTTGTTGTCTGTCGCTTCTGTGTACTGTTACTAATGTCCAGCATTTGCACGCTTGGAAAAATGAGGAAAACAGAACCTTGGAGTAATCTGTTTTGTGTGTATAATAACCATATCGATTAGTTTTTTGAAGTGTCTGTGTACCTAGGCACCATAAGGAACACAGGAAGCTGCCTCATACTGAGTCAGACCATCGGTCCATCTAGCTCAGTATTGTCTACACTGATTGGCAGCGGCTCTCCAGGGTTTCAGGCAAGGGGACGTTTCCAGCACTACCTGGAGATGCCAGGGATTGAACCTTCTGAATGCAAGACAGATGCTCTGCTGCTGAGCTATAACCTTTCCCCTGTATAAATTGTCTCACCCATTATATACCCAGCCAATCACTGCTCTCTGCAGATACTACCTCATCAGGAGGTCCTTTCTGTATGATGTAGGAATTGGATTTCTAATGTGGTGGCATCTACCCTCCCAGTACAGATCAGACAGGCGCCGACTGTATTGTCTTTTTGATGCCAGTTGAAGACCTTTGAGATGTTTCACAGCAAGCAATTCATAAATGGAAGTAAATAAATAAAATATAGTTAATGTAGGGGCAGATTTTTTTGCCCCTAGAGACCTAGTCTAAATATTCTTACTGAGTATCCACATACAGTAGATGAATAAACTAATATTATAAAATTAGGCATTAGATCTGTTATGTATGTTCATTATGGCCAACCCATTATCTTTCTGTGGGACTTATTTCTGTCAGGAGGTAGATTTCCATTTAGTTCAGGGATGGAGAACCTGTTTGACTCAAGCTCCAGTGAACCTCACCTAACATGGCCAGTGATCTGGGTGATGAGAGTTATGGTTGAACAACATTTGGAGGTCCACAGGTTCCTCATCCCTGATTTAATTCCAAGTGAATTGAATTGTGGGCTAATTTTCCCCTCCCCTCTCCAAACTTCAGCTGCTGCTTCCTCCCTTGACACTTGTGCTGACCTATTGGGTCGAGCACCCCCTACACTTCCCAAGTTACAATTTCATGTAATGGGATCCTGTTTGGCCCATTTACATTACAGTTTATAATGCAGACTGGTCAGCCAAATATTTGCAGAGCATAGGACTGCACAACAGCACTTTTCCTCTGTGTGTACCTTCAGCACGTTGTGAGATGATTGGGTGTGTTGATTAGGTAAGAGACGATCACTCCACAAAGTCCTAATATGGTTTATTCAGTTAACAGAGCCTGGGCCACAGCTCCCATTTTGGCTCATCCAAAGCTAGTTTTTGGCTGTGTGCCGTTTAACTTAACATGGTCTTGCTCTAGTTTTCCTGATTGTACACACTGGGGCATCAGTGCTGAGACATACAGATACAGAACTAATTAAGTACTCTTTGTTCTGTTCCTTTGGGTCCCTGTTATACACGAAATTATTACTGGATATTGCATAGTGGCTTAGTTTCTACGAAAATGATGATCTGTAATTATTTTTGGAAGGGATAAGCTGGTGGTAGTTGACATTCTTAATAGATAATAAATCCTCACAATATTTATAAGAAACTTATGAAAGGTTTCCCTCCCACACCCAGAGCAAGCTGAAAGAACTTCAGATGTGGTATTCTAAGCTTGAATTTACATCTCCCAACTCCACATTGTTCCAGTTTCTTGGACCTAAAAAAGTAAGTGTGCCTTAATTTACCGGGCAAACATTGTGAACTTCCATTGCATGCTGCACGTTAGAGAGTGTGGGAAGCATTAAGGCCCCATTTTCACTATATATTATACAGTCTCAAGAGTGGCTGTATACTATATTCAGCATGGATTTTTTGCTTCTGCAGTGTTAAATTGAAAATGCCCCCCATGCCATTCTGATGCTTCCCATAAGCTCATTTCAAAACAAAACCTTAAAAAACTTATAATCCTGAACTCAGAAACGCTTGCTTAACAACCCTCTAAATTTTCATGGCAATACACACAACAGTCAGAGAGAATAAGGAGTTCAAAGTGTAAAAAGGGAGAGAGAAAAACCAGACCCCTTTTGGACTTTTTTCTGTCAGAGTTCACATAATCTGTTGAAATTAATTAAAAATCAACCATGTTCACAGAGTATCTGTAAAACTATTACTTACCTTGCTCCATACTCTGACCTTCATCTTCTGCAGTTTAAAAATAAAAAAAGTCTGGCTGATTTGTAATTAATTTAAGAAATTTTGGTTTGAACTCAATGATAATATTGGGCATGCTCAGTAAGAACCAATTGTCAGTGTTCTAAAAGCCAGACTCCCAGCTGATTGGCTTGCCTAAGCAGGGGGCCACACCCACACCAGACTTTAATTTCATGTGAGCAGTCATGGGTTCCCCCAGAGAATCCTGGGAAGGGTAGTTCGTGAAGGGTGCCCAGAGGAGACTCCTATTCCCCTGACAGAGCTCCAGTGGCCAGAGTGGTTTAGCTCTGATTGAAGCTCTGTGAGGGGAACAGGGCATCTCCTAGCAACTCTCAGCACCCTTCACTAACTACACTTCCCAGGATTCTTTGAGAGAAGCCATGACTGTCCAAAGTGAAATAAAGGCCTGGTGTGGATGTGGCCAGGGACAGCTTTGGTTTAAATTTGTGTGGGAGGCTACTTTGCCTGCTGTAAGATAAAAAGGAAGGGGGAACCCTGAAAAAGAATGCTATTGTTCACAATGTTTTCCTTTTGGAAAGGAAAGGGGCATCCCCTCTGCCCAGTGCCCACCCACCCAATCTCCTTTCCCCTCCCCTTTCTGCCCTCCTCCTTCTCCTCCGCCCCTCCTCCAGGTCAGTTTCACCTATCCTAAGCATGATTGCAGGGGAATAAATTCCACTGAACTCAGTATTTAAATTTAAGTCGGTTTCCAGATTGGTTTAACCATCAACCCCTTTTCCCAGGGACCTCTGCAGCTCTCTAAGGGGAACAGGGGTCTTCTAACAACTCATAACAGCACCCATAACAGACTCCAGTTCCCAGGCTTCTTTGGGGGAAGCCATGACTGTTTAAAGTGGTATGATACTATTTTAAATGTATAGTGCAGATGGGGCATAAATGTGTACAGATAAAAAGAGTTTTGGGTTCCTGGGTGTTACTTTCTAAAGTGGTGTTTTTATATAGTAAAAGGAAAAAGAGGAAGCCACTCTGTTTAATGGGTAGTATGAGATGCATCCATAGGTGAAGTGTGAACATTTCAGTCATGTCATCACAGAGGAGAAGGAATGCTTATGGTTTAGGGGCTTTACTGTTAAATATGTAGCATACAGTGTTATCAACTTTTTAAAAAGAATTAATACTAAGGCCATCCCCATGAAAATCCTCCCCAACAATGTGGCAATTACTCTTTTGAAAAAGGATGCCGTGGTGCCTCACACTTTCTTTCAATGTGTGTTGCCTGAACCTCCTCTCAATGCTTGATGAGTGGCAGCTGTATGTGTGAACTCATTCCACTGAAAAGGCCATGTGACCACTTTTATCTGTGTGACTGTAATGGCCCCTTCACATATGGAAGCCATCACTAGTTGATGAAGTCATTGAATGTTGACATGGCTTTAACTAGTTATTGTAAGCTTTCCTGAAGGGGGCATATTTTATTTATTCAGAAACTATTAACCGCTTGCTCAAAAGAATTCTCCAAGTCTAATTATATACAAAAATCCTTAAATACGTGCTGAGCAAATGCTGCAATCTTTAGCAACAAAAATCCCTGTTGCTTTTCTCTAGTCACATAGACAAAAGTTGTCCAATGAGCCCCCAATATGATCAGGTGCTGCCAAATGCTGCTTCTGTTTGCTGGATAAACTCACTGATGTCCCAGGCCTGGAATGTAATGCCTTGGTATACTTGCCTGGAATGACCTGTATTTTTACACTAAAATATCATGTTTAGGGGTGTAGCTAAAGCTTAGTGAGCCTGGTAAAATATTGGTCTGAAGCAGGAATCTTTGTCTACCTTTCCATGATGTGCACCCGCAGTGAAAGATTGCTCTGTTACCTGCCTCTAATGAATCACTTGCTCATCCTTCATACAGGTTTACGAAGGGGTGTTGACACTAAATCTGGGTCTGGATGAGGTCTATACTTTGACAACCCTGAGAACAGGCCAAAAGAAGCCTTTCCCAGATCCTCCTCCATCCCAGCCTTTTCCTTCCGTTTACAAGGACAATTTTGATATCCGTAAGTCTGTATTTGAAGTAAAGTCCTTCTTTGCACCGCACATAGTTAAGCTGTGGAATTCGCTCCCTCAGGAGGCAGTGACAGCCATCGACTTGGATGGCTATAAAAGAGGATTAGACAAATTCATGGAGGATAATGGCTGCTAGCCATGATGGCTGTGCTCTGCCGCCATAGTCCGAGGCAGTATGCTTCTGAAAACCAGTTTCTGGAAGCTGCAGGAAGGGAGAGTGCTCTTGCACTCAGGTCCTACTTATGGGCTTCCTGTGGGCATCTGGTTGGCTGCTGTGAGAACAGGATGTCGGACTAGATGGACCACTGGCCTGATCCGGCAGGCTCTTTTTATGACTTCTGATCCCATAAGGCAGGGTGTGGAACCTCAGGCCTGAGAGCCGGAGGCAACCCCTGCCCCACCCTCTCTATCTGGATCTTGGAACTGTCCCCAAGCCATGCCCCTCCCTGTCCCTGTTTTGCACTCTTGAGTATTTTTGCCTGGCTGGAATGTGTCCCTGAACTCTGATAATTCTTCTTATTTGTCTGGGTGGAGGATAGAAACTAGCTTACTTTATAAAGGTAAAATTTACATTGATTGCTCCACACATTTTTGCCTCTGGCCCCACCCATGTGGCCCTTGGAAAGTTGCACAGAAGGGAATGTGGCCCTTGGGCTGAAAAAAAACTTCCTCACGAAGTCACAAACTTCCATATGTGTTGAGATTTGCATCCACCAGAGCCACCTGCAAACTGAGAATGAGGATCGTCAATGGGCTTTAGTTAATATTTCCCAAGGCATTTTCTAGTGTCCCTTTCAACTTGATGACGATAATGAAACACTCACTTGAGACAGTCTGCTGCCGAATTGAGGGATTGTGGAATACCACTTCTGCAGCAGGTGTGTAAGTACACTTCTGCCTCCCTGGATGATATGCTGCTGTGGAGCTGAGAGAAATTGCATTTTCCATGGAGTGCAAGGGAGTGATATCATGAGCTCTGTTTCTCCAAACAGGCAACCCACCTTTTAGTGAGGCACCATACTTTACCGATCAAACCGGGGTGTTTGAGTACTATGTGAATACATCCGATCCAGGGGAGCATGTCTTTACCCTCCGACAGGTGGTGACTCAGAGACCTGTAACCTGGGTTGCTGATGCAGAGAACGCTATCAGCGTTATTGGCAGCTATAAATGGTATGTAATTAAGTGCAGTGTGATCCACTGAATTTTCAGTTTGGTGCAAAGTTGCAATGGAATCGGGTATTTGCGATGATCTAGTTAATGACAGTATGCCTTTCAACATCCCTGAATGCAAAAGGGCATCCTTCACCAATGAACTGCAAGCTTTCTTTTTGCTTGCAATGTTTTCGTGGTTTGCATACCAGGTGCTGCATGGTGACGTATTTAAAGTGATCCAAGACTGCCATCTGCTGTCTTCATCTTAACATAACTGTGTAAAAAAGTTGATGAAATCAAGATGTTGGAGAAAGTGAAATGTATAAACATACATGATGTAACTGAAAAGAAAGTTGCCTTAGGCTGTGTTTTTTGGAAATGGCCGTCTTACAGGAAAGGGAATGAATTACAGCTTTTGACTGAAAATGTTAATTGGTACTGCTTTATCTCTTGGGTATTGGATCTCTGCACATAAACCTGCTGTAGCTGCTCATCATCTGTTTCTACAATTTAATTTTTTATCAATTTTGAATTTTGCTGTGTAGTAAAAACATTGGGTTGTGTCCATCAAAGTCATTGTGCAAGCGGAACAGCTGCCAGTCGCACAACAGAACTTAGCTTCCGTTTCCTCTCCCTGTGTGCCCCCACCCCATATCTGCTCTGGGGCTTCCCCCAATCCTATAGAGCAGATTTGGGAAGTGGAGGTTCCATTGTGCGAGTGGAAGTTATTCCACTAGCTCAATGACTTCATTGAATGCATTTCTAGGGTGGCTTACAGATAAAACAATAAAATAAAATAGGTTAAGGTTGCTTCTTCCCCCCCCCCCTGGCTTCTGTTACTTGCCCTGCAGAAAAGCTTTGCTTCTCCTGTGCATGGAAAGATTATATCAAGTGGGCAATTAGCTCCACCTAATGGTTGAAGGCAAAAGAGTACTGCTGACGTTTTATTGTAGATCCGTGCCTGGTCTGCGCCTGCTCCGTGCTCAGTTTTCTCTTTTGCCTTCACTGAAAGTGGTTGGACCCTCTCTGTCTCCATTGGTTCAGGCTTGTATTGTTTGTTTGTTTGAGTTTTCGTGTGTCATTTTATTCTTGTTCTTTCCCTCCGTGTGTTTTATTCCTCTCCCTTCTAAAAAAAGTTAAAAAAACCAAAAAACAGTTCCTTGTGTCTTTCCCTGGAAGCCACTCTCCGTGGCGAAGAGCAACTAGCCCCTCCCCATGGCTCCTGGGGCCGTTGGCCTCTTCAGGCTCCCTCTCCAGCCGTATTCGCTGCCGTTTCTCCTTGGAGAGCTAGCAACAGCGTCGGCAGCTTTAGCTTGGAGACGGCTTCCCTGGGGCTCAGCATCCAAGCCGGCACCTAGATTTTTTGCGCGCCTTTTGTGAGCGGCTTTCGTTTTCCCTGCTCTATAGCAGTGGGGGGAGCAGATGCACAAACGCAGTGGGGAAGACGGCTGCAGACGCTGCTGGTTTTTAATGCTTCGCCCAGCCTTTTACCAAGACAGCGCAGTTAGTCACCGCCAGCGAGAGTCTTTCCTTCATTAACCCTATAAGTCCCACAGTGTGTGCCTGCGATGGGGAAAGCCACCCACAAGACTAAACACCTCTCAAAGGGGTTGAAACAGCTCCCCCGTGTGCCTGCAAAAGGCACAGCATCAGAACTCCTTCCCACACTGGGATCAAGGCAGTAGCATTCTTCGGGGGATCATGCAGATATGGCGGTGGCCCGCCCCTCTACCATCAGGCACGAGGTGGCTGAAGCTCAGGTTCTGGCGGGCAGGGTTGCTACGGAAGGCAGGTTGCCTGTCCCATATAAGGGAACCTGTGGAGACAATCAAGGTCTTGTCCAACATACTAGGGATCAGAGGGACCTGGAACCCCTGTCTGATGAGGAAGGCAGCCAGTCTCACCCTTCCTTGGGCACTATTTTTTCTACCACCTCCTCTCCCGAGGCCTTTACAGGGTTTTTGGAGGAGCCAATCCCTGTCCAGCAGATCCAAGATGCTGAAGGGCACAGGCTCCACTCATCTCACATTCAGGCTCGCCCTATACAGTTACACCTATCAGCACATTCAATTCAACAACTGAAGGAGCAGCTTAGGGATGCCCTCTTAATGGATCTGGCTAGAGATTTGTCTTCTCAAGCTACATCGGGCCCACAGCCCCCACGGAACCCACCCACAGATCACTTGAGGGCAAATCCACGCCCTTCCCCCAGCCGCACATCTCCAGATCCCTATGTGGCATCTCAAGGCAGGCACCTTCAGCCCCCAGAGCAGGAGCTTATAGACACAACACGGCTTGATTGTCTTGGATGAAGAGGAATGGAATGGGGAGTCGGAATCTGAGATTTTATCTACTAGGATATTTCAAGAGCCTCATTTCCTTCCTCTGCTATGCAAGACGATGGAAGCCCTTACCCTCACCTCTGCAGAGGATTCTCCTACTCCATCCACCTCGAGAGTCTCAGCGGTATGTCCAGATCCAAAACCTAGGTCTAGAGTGTTGAAGCTTCCTTCTCTTCTCCCGAAGGTGCTCAAATCAGAATTCGACATTCCTTTGCAATTCAAAAAATCGGTTTCCTTAGCCAACAAATATTATACGCTGGAACAACCGATCATGGATCAGCTGAAGGTCCCACTCATAGACGTGCCTGTAGTCAATCTGCTAAACCCATCATTGAATCCAAAAGACTCAGATGCGCACCTTAAGGATACCACTGAGCGCAAGATGGACCAGGGGCTTAGAAGGGTGCACGAGGCTAGTGCGCTATCAATCAGGGCAGCAGCAGCCTCCTCGGTGTTTGCTCGAGCCTCCCTTCTTTGGTTGGAAGATCTGCTGGATGGCCCACAGCCAGATGCAGCCCAGGTGCGCAAATCTCTGCTGAAAGTCTCTCAAGCAGTTACCTTCCTGGCAGATGCGTCTATGGATGCCATGCAGTTTGCAGCAAGGTAACTGACGGCAGGGATCTTCACGCGAAGAACCCTTTGGCTTCGACATTGGGAGGCAGACCTGGCAGCTCGTTTGAATCTTGCCTCAGAACCCTACGTAGGAGGCAAATTATTTGGGGACACTGCCCTCGCTAATGTCTTGGAAACTAAGGAAAAGAAAAAGTCCATGCCATCCACCAGAAAAAGGGATGACGGAAGAACCTTTTGTCGCTCATTCCATCCTCATCATGTGTCGCAGTCCTTTTGGGGCTCACGTCCCTTTGGAAGACAGCCGTCCCTTCTGGAACAGACAGTGCAGCCAGCTTAAGTCCCAGCAACACCTTCCGGGTCGATCGGGCTTTGCATCCCAGTCACGTGGAAACGGGTCAGTTCTGACGCCTCCGCCTCGCCGGTGGGAGGCCGTCTCCAACATTTTGCTCACTGATGGAAGGACTTATCCTCCGATCAGTGGGTCCTATGCACCCTTTGATACGGCCTTCGCCTAGAATTTTCTTCCATCCCCCCGGCGAGATTCATTCCATCCCCTCTATCAGCGAATCCACACAAGAGGGGCAAAGTTTTACAGTCAGTTTCACATCTCCTACGCATGGCAGCCATCGAGAAGGTCCCACCAGGAGAGAGATTCCTGGGAAATTACTCTCTGTTCTTCACCGTCGAGAAAAAAGACAGTTCATCCAGGCCGGTGCTAGACCTCAAGGGTCTAAATTGCTTCATAAAATACTGCAAGTTTCGTATGGACACCTTACTTTGGATCAAAGAAGCACTGAGGCTAGGGGACTTCCTCTCTTCTATCTACCTGAAGGAGGCCTACCTTCACATACCAATCTTTTCCCCTCACAGAAGGTACCTTCGCTTCGCGGTGGGACAAGCCCATTATCAATTCAGGGCTATGCCCTTTGGCCTGTCGTCTGCTCCCAGGGCATTCACGAAGATCGTGGTTGCCCTGGTGGCATACCTCAGGACACTGGGGATTCATATTTTTCCTTATCTGGACGATTTTCTGATCCGCTCACCATCGTTGCACAAGGCATGGGAGGACCTCCATGTCACCCTGACCTGTCTAAAGGACCATGGTTTCCTGATCAACGAGGCCAAGAGCCATCTCTTTCCGTCCAGACGCATTACACATTTGGGAGCGACTATAGACTCACAACACGTTGTCCCAAGAAAGGATCAGCAAGATTCGCAAAGTAGCATTGGATGTCCTATTCTCCCCCTCAACGGACCTGATGGAGTTGGCAGCACTTCTGGGTTTGATGGTATCCACCTTCCAAACGACACCATGGGCACATCATCATTCCCACACACTTCAGTGGGCGCTGCTGCCCTTCCAAAATGACATAGCGTCCAGACACCACCGCAGGGTAACTCTGTCGCCACAGGTTTGACAGTCGCTGTTCTGGTGGACCCATGCGCCCAACCTGGAGCAAGGCGTCCCTTTCCAGGATCCACTGCACACCCTGATAACATCGGATGCCAGCCTATCAGGATGGGGAGCCATATGCGATGGGCAGATGATTCAGGGCATGTGGTTGTCTCAGGAATCCACACTGCTGATCAACCTGCTCAAACTACGTGCAGTTCGTCTGGCCCTCAGACACTTCGTGAGCACCAGACGGTTAGGGGCGGTGCTTATCAGAACAGACGACGTGTCAGCCAAATCTTATTTAAACCGTCAGGGGGGCACACGCTCCCTCCATCTTCAGAAGGAAGCCTTTCTCCTCTTCCAGTGGGCGAAGAACAATGTCGACTCAATAGCGGCAGAATATCTCAAGGGGGAGGACAACAGCCAAGCCGACTGGCTCAGTTGGGAGAAGCTGATTCAAGGAGAATGGAGACTTCACCCAGAGGCCTTTCATCAGATAGTGGAATGTTTTGGCCACATTCAGGTAGACCTGTTTGCCACCAGTCACAATCGGCAGGTGAAGAGGTTCTTCTCCCGGTATGCGACACCAGGCACGGAGGGAATAGATGCGTTAATTTCCCGATGGCCTCCAGGCAGACTATATGCCTTTTCTCCAATTCCAGTTATCCCCAGGGTGATCAAAAAACTTCGTGCCGAGAGGTCAGCAGTTCTGTTGGTGGCTCCATGGTGGTCAAGGAGACCTTGGTTTCCAGACCTCCTCGACCTGTTGGTGTAACCACCATGGAAAATTCCAGCAAGAAGGGACCTGCTATCTCAGGGACAGCTCCGCCACCCAGACCCAGAGTTGTTGGCGCTTCATGTATGGAACTTGAACGGAAGAGACTCTTGAAAAAAGGCATCTCTCCCCAAGTATTGGAAACCATGATGGCTTCTAGACGCCCATCCACACTCAGAATATATGAAAGCACATGGAAGACCTTCTCATCCTGGTCAAGGAAGAAAGGAATTCTTCCTCGGAAAGCGGGGGTCAACGAGATCCTGTCTTTTCTGCAAGACGGCTTAACTTTGGGTCTCAGACCTAACACCCTGAGGCGCCAAGTTTCAGCCTTATCGGCAATTCTCTCCAGATCCCCGGATAATCCAATCGGGTCTCACCCTTTCATCAAACATTTCCTCAGGGGAGCAACAATAACAGCGCCACCTACGGTGCATCGCTACCCAACTTGGGACCTACATAAAGTTTTGTCAGCCCTTCAAAGACCTCCATTTGAACCTCTGAGTCAAGGTTCCCTCCGTCTTCTGTTCTTTAAGGTCTTGTTTCTGGTGGCCATTACTTCGGCCCGTAGAGTGTCTGAATTGAATGCCCTGTCTGTCCATAAGAATTTTTGTGTATTTCATAAGGATAGAGTAGTCCTACGTACTGTGCCTTCCTTTCGTCCCAAAGTGTTGTCTACCTTCCATTGCTAGCAAGAGCTGGTATTGCCATCCTTCTGTCCGAATCCTGTCCACCCTTTAGAGAAAGCCTGGCACTCTCTTGACGTGAGAAGTTTATATTTCCAAGTTTATATTTCCAAGACAAAGCCAATTTGGAAAACAGATAATTTGTTTGTCTCCTTTCACCCAACATCCCTGGGGAATAAGGTGACCACGTCTATGCTAGCCAGGTGGATCAAGGCGTGCATATCATTGGCATATGCCTCTCTAAGATTAGCCCGTCCTACCGGAATAGTAGCTCACTCGACCAGGGCAGTGGCCACATCAGCGGCCTTTTCCCATAATGCCCCCTAGCGGAGATTTGTAGGGCAGCCACTTGGTCCACTCCCAATACTTTCATTAAACATTATAAAATAGACTCCTATGCTTCAGCTGAGGCAGCCTTCGGGAGGAGGGTGCTACAGCACGTCCTCACAGATCAATAGTAGCTTCAGCCCAGCAGTATCCCACCCTACATGGGTCAGCTTTGGTATGTCCCACCTGGTATCATCTTTCCATGCACAGGAGAAGAGACATTTGGTCTTACCGTGAAATCGGTCTTCTCTGTGCATGTCAAATATGATATCAGGGCCGCTCCCTATGAGGGCTGGGCTGCCTTTTCAAACACTATTAGACCTTGAGCAGAGAGTGTATGAGTACTGTTGTCTTGTCTTCTTTGTGGTGTTTATTGGTCTTATTCGGATGGGCTTGTCATTGAAAACTGAGCATGGAGCAGGCACAGACCAGGAACAGATCTACAATAAAATGTCAGCAGTACTCTTTTGCCTTCAACCACTAGGTGGAGCTAATTACCCACCTGATATCATCTTTGACATGCACAGAGAAGACCGATTTCACAGTAAGACCAAATGTCTCTTCTGCTCCCATAGACGTATGCTAGGTGAGAAAAGAACCATAGTGGTGGGTTATGTCTTCTGGCAGGGTTGGCACATGTAGCTGGGCTAGTCTGGTAATGTGGAGAAATGGACAATTGGGTTATGCCATGGGGCTGCCTGCTCAGGCAAGGTTGTTGTTCAACTTAGACAAGCTGCAAGTTTTGCCCCTGTAGCTCTTGGGAGATGTTTCCAATGTTTAATCTATAATATGATCTGCTTTGTCTTGGCTGAAAGCTACACTTAGATGGAACATACTATGATTTGGGAACTCGGATATAGAATGTCTCCCAGTGAAGCGTTGTAATATTTAGGATGTAGTATATCATTCTTTTTTTTAAAAAAAGAAAAGAACTTTAAGAAATGTTTGAGATCTCTAATATGGCTTGGGATACCAAGGAGAAGACAGCTATGCAGATCAGACATTGATAATTTTCAGTATCTAGCTAGATAGGAGCTACTGTCTTAGGCCCTGAATAGGCATTAGTATGTGTTACTCAATGATTATTAGTCTGTTCTGTACTTGCTTATTTTGCTGAGAAAAAGCAATCAGGATGAAAGGGGAGCAGTCTGGATCAGGACCGTGGCATGCCAATGGACAGGTTTGATCCTTTCTCGCTGTGCCATTTTCTCCTACCCTCACCTTCAAAGGAGGAAATGGAACCTTTGGGAGCAAATAACAGCTTTTCAAGAGGGGAGTTGGAAAATGATGTGGTGAGGAAAGGTCAGTCCCCATTGTGCCATGGTGCTGATCCAGATTCCCCTCCAGCTGCAATTTCTGAACACAAAACAAGTCCAGGAAGAGATTAATATGTCATATATACAGGTCCTTAGTCAGAGATGTTTACACTTAGAAAGATTTTGAATGACTAATGTCAGAACTGTGACACTTTCCCTCCTTCTCCAGTAATGAGAACAACTTTTGTCTTTTTTTCAGGGTAAACCTAACAATAACCTGCGACATTTATATAGAATCAAATAATGGAGGTGCATTTGTTGCAGGAAGAGTGAACAAAGGTGGGATATATATTAGAGGTGCCAAAGGTGTTTTCTTCTGGGTATTTCCTGATGGTACATACCGAGTCACAGGTGATCTCCGTGAGTATCTTTTCAAATAGGTTTTGCATGTCTAATTTTTTTTTTTTTTTTTTTTCAATAATTTTTATTCAGATTTTCATAAAACATACAAAACAAAATCATAAAACATTCAAAGACAAAAAACAAAATCAAAAATAGTTAAACAAAAAAAAAAAAAAAGAAAAAAAAAACAAAAAAAAAAATAAAGAGTAAAATATTGACTTCCCATTTGTCAAAGATCAAATCAGTTATAAGTCTATAATATATAACAATCCTGTCTCTTAAGTCATATTATAAAATCACTTTCCTCCAGTAGTTATCTTACTTAATCATCAAATCTCATAAACATTACTTTATTCTTTCCACAAAAAGTCAAAGAGAGGTTTCAATTCTTTAAGAAATATATCTATCAATTTTTTTTTCCAGATAAGCATATCGATTAATCCATCTCATTACTAATTATGATAATCTTATTGTCATAACCATAGTCAAAATAAACATTTCAATTAATCCATCACATCAGAATCTGTTAGGTTCAGTAATTTCAGTAGCCATTGTTCTATTATCTCTATTAGTTCCATTTTCCATCTTCCATCTTCAGTAGTCTTGTTAAGTCCAGTAATTTCAATATCCAATCTTCCATTATCAGTATTCCATAATAATCTTGCTGTCAAAGCCATAGTCATATAGTAAGAGTCTGATGGGAATTACCTCTATCCCAAATATTTTCTTGCCATCCATTCTGAATAGGTTGCTGAAATACTGCTGTAAAATCATATCTCTGTTCTTTTTTTCAAAATACACTGGGTCATCTCTTAAAAGTTTTTCCATTGTCACATGGCTGCAGTTAATTCCATAGATTTTCTCTATATTGGGCTCCATCACATCATTCCAGTCCAGAAGATTATCCATGCCATTGATAACTTTATCTCTAGAATCTTCATTAATTTCTTCAGAGATAACATTGAGTTCCAAACAATAGATTTTATTTCTAAAGTCCATAGACTCCAAATCTTGTTCCTGTTCCACGTTGGTTCCAATCTCCGGGATCTCCTCTCTCACAGGGACCCCTATTCCAGTCTCCAGGGTCTCCTCTCTCACAGGGACCCCTGTTCCAATCTCCGGGGTCTCCTCTCTCACAGGGACCCCTTCCAGGGTCACCTCTCTCACAGGGACCCTTATATCTTTAATCTCCTGCTTCATTTTACTCAATTCAATTTTCGTTATCTCAATCTCATCCATTATTTTCTGAAACATAGTTATTTCCAGATTTTCAGCCACTTTCTTAATTGCCATTTTAAAAGAAAAATATAGGAAAACCACTTCTTATTTCAGCAACAATTGGGTTAATACTCCAAACTTGGTGACATCACAGTATAAACAGAGCAGACAGCCTTATCTCTCCAATAGTTAAGTAAACAAAATGCAGTTCCCAGGATCGAAACAATTAATGGCAATCGTCAAGAAACAGATTCGTCAAAATAAAATAGACCAAAAAGAGAGTAGTCTCAAAACAGTATAATATTTTTCAAAATAAAAATCTGGAATAGAAATCCCTCTTCTGTGTATATCTTTAGAATGCAAATCCAGGACAGCTTTTTGCAACAAAAACAGAGATAAGCTATTAATTAGTGCGTAGCAGAGAGAAGTTATGGCTCCCCAGTGAGATGTCAAAAACCGATCAATCTGGCAAATCTCTTTTAAACAGCAACAATTTAAGTCAAGTAAAAGAAAAATATAGAAAGAAGGGTGCTTGCCTGTTAGTGCGTTCTCTCTTAGAAGATAAGATGAACGTTCGCTTTAACAGATAGAGCTTGCTGTTGAAAATCCGTCCCACCTTCGTCGGCTGGACCTCGTCCCATAAATTAATGAGATCTGGTCGTCCCAACAAAAATAGGCTTTGAGGTTAATCTCTTCGTTTCTCCCTACCCGGGAGAAGTTTAATCAGTCAAAAAAAAAAGAAAAAACTGACTGATATATCTGAATAAGCTTCTTTTGAGGCAGGAGCCCGTCTCAAAAGCAGGCACAGGCTAAGTCACCCTTCCCGGAAGTCACATGTCTAATTTTGGTAGTTGCAGTTGGCAGCTTATCCTGCAGTGATGCAGAGTGGTACTTGAGGCTTGGACTGCAAATCCGTTATGCAATATTTTTATTATGTTGCATCATAAATCACATGATTTCTTCTCTTTTTTTCCTGTTTGATATCAAGCCAAGATTATTTTTGTTAGCTTATCAGATAGTAATTATAACTGGCACGGGGCAATCAGTGCTAAAAACTTTTAACCCCCAGCTGTTCTGGATGGTTCTTATTTGCATTGTTAAGTGCTCAAGTGTCAAAGGAATTGCTTTAAAATATTTTGTTTTGTTTAAAAAGCATTTCTAAACCATTTAATATATACGTGTGTGTGTGTGTGTATATATATCCCTAAGTAGTATCCAAAAAAGAACATAAACAGCATTACAAAAACGGATAAAAACAGGAATTCAGAAATAACAGGGTTTGACAAATCATGGGTGGCATTATCCTGATAGTTTTTAAAGCACTCCGATATGAAATTACTGATCTTCTAACGAAAGTGTTTTTATTTATTTAAAAGCATTTCTAATTCTCATCATATTTTAAAATCTCTTAAGTGCTGTACCGCAATGCATCATAAACGCAATTAAATGGTACCATAAAAACAGAGATACAAAAATAACAATAGTATGATGAAAACAGGTAAACAGAAATTCCGTAATAAGAGGTTCAGCCTTATGAGTTGGGTAAGGCCTGGGCAAAAGTATCTGTCTTTACAAGACACCTGAAGCAATTGATGGATGATCCTTCAGGTATGGTAGAGGGAAAGCCATTCCTCAGTGCAGAGGTGGTGGCAGAAAATGGCCAATTTCGGGTCACCACCCTGTAATATTCTATAGGGTGCAGTGCCACGTGTAACACATCAAGACACCTTTTGCTTGGTCAAAAGATGCACTTGTATTCTATGGCTTACAAGGCCATACCTTAAGTATCATTAGTTTGCATGTGTACTTGCAAAGGCAATACTTAATTTAGCTAATAATTCCTCTGTCTAACTGCTGGGTAAAGGATTGAACAACATTGTGAGCCTCATTCCAATATGTATGCATAACAAAGACTGTTTTTTCAATGAAAGGATCGTCCACATGTCCATGTTCCCTAATGCTTACTTAATTAGTCAGTTTTTCCCATGGTGTTGATAGCCATTCATTGATGGAAGGAAGGTTAATCCCTCCCTTATTAAACATCAGTCCATATGAACTGCTGTTTAAAGTAATGGGGAATCATTTCTCTATCTTCAGAAAGAACATTATATTTAACATAACAGGACAGAATAACGACTGAGCCCAAAAGTAAATCATACGTAGTTAGGCTTTCCATCCTTTTATTTGCAATATAGTTCCAACAGCGTATAGTTTTTAGGGCATGTCCAAAATAAAGAAAATGTTCTAAAGTATAATTTTTTTGTGCAGTTGGTAAAGATGTGCTGATGAAAGGGCTGTCTGGTGTGCGGGCGAAAACGTGGCATACCCTCACTCTGATTCTAACGGTAAGCACTGAAGCTGGAGTATAAAATAAGATTAATTTTGACTGATAGCAAGAGATGACATTTAAACTCTAAGAGTTCTAAAATAGCTATAATCCTCAGGAACTCCCTGTGAGAAGCACTACCCTCATAAATATGGATAACCTGAGTCAAAAGGGACAACTCTGTTGAGATGACTTGTCTGCAGTAACAAGTGGAGCCTACAATGAAATGTTGCAGGGTGAAGTGCCTTGGTTCAGGGTTTCAGCCAACCATGCATTATTTTGGGTTACTCCATTCCATGGCCACTGAGCAGCAGTATTGTCCACATTGGGCTGTTTTGCCCCACCCCGCTAGGATTTCTGTACTACTGCAGGTCTTAAGAGTTTCTTCTGCTAGTATCACCATCTTGTATGTAGATGGCGCTGTTTTTGCTACTTAAGGATCCACGCTTGGAGAACCTGCTTGCAGTCAGTATATAGGATTCTGTTGCAGCAAAAAACAGTGGTCTTACGGCACCTTAAAGCCTAACAAATTTGTTATGGCATATTCTTTTGTGGAATACAGCCCACTTCATCAGATACATGAAGTAGTTGGCTAATATCTGTACATCCTGTGAATGGCCATAAGCAGGACCTGAGAGCAACAACAATCTCGCCACAGGCATTCAAGAGGCAGCTGGACAGCCATCTGTCGGGAATGTTTTGATTTGGATTCCTGCATTGAGCAAGGGGTTGGACTTGACTGCATTGAGCAGGGGGTTGGACATATAGCCCACTTCCAACCCTACTATTATGATTCCCAACAGCTGTTATTCCCTCTGACAATGGAGGTAGAACACAGCCACCATTAGTCTAATCCTCTTCTAAAGTCATCCAAGCTGGTGGCCATCACTACTTCTGGGAGTGAATTCCACAGCTTAACTAAAACTGAGTGAGCAGGGAGAAAAGCATTTGGATGTCTTGTACTAAAACTCACTTTAAACTCGGGTGCCTGATTGCTTTGCAGTCCTCATGCTTGACGAGTCAGTCTAGTGAAATTCACATCAGACCCTGCACATTAATGTTTTCCCCTCACTTTTGACAGGGCTCCAGTGCCTCTGGCATGTTAAATGGCTATCCTCTCTGGGAGAACGTCACCACATCTGATCCTGGAAATGGATGGGCAGCTATTGGGACGCACACTTTTGAATTTATACAATTTGACAACTTTCATATTCAGGCCAGCTGAGACAAGTCAGTTCTTGACTCCTTTGAACTAGAGCCAGTTTTAAACTTGATTTTGTTTGTTTTGTAAATGACGTTGGCAGGGAATTTTTGTTTCATTTGCCTATAGCTTTTATTAATGAATTCAGCTTTCTTGTAAAGTGTCAGTGTGTTTGTCCTCCTAACTAGGATTTTATTTCCTGGCAGAAAGCATTCCTTCCAGAAACTCTTCCTCTGTTTTTTATTTTACAAACTGTAAATGGAACTGGAAGGCACTCCTTGTAATTTAATTGGTGGGGACTTTAACCTTTTAGCATTATTTTAATAAATGTGCCACAGAGACCTCAGAAAACTGCTGTTTTCAACACTTTCAGAAGCTATGAAGTCCATTCCTTTCACTAAGATTCATCTTAGAATCAGATAACATGCCTGGTGTGTCTGACTATTATGGAGCACTGTAATTTAAAAGATATCTTGCCTCTCTTGTCTTTTATCCGAGGTGATGGAATAAAGGACTCAATGGATTTAAATACCTTCTTCCAGGAAATGAGAGGTTGCACTCCTAGACTTCTAAAGTCTTAATTCTTCTGTTTTTAATGTAAAACTGGCTGATGGCTGGCTTACTTACGAAGTGCCTTATTTAACTACCTCTGCTGCTAGCAGCAGTATAGCAAACATGCTGGTAGTGCCTGTCATGGTTCTAAGGTTTGATGGCCCTGCAACTTCTATTGCCTCTTTAGCTTCTCTTTTAAGCTTATCTGCTTCTCCAGGTAAACGGACGAGGAAAATAATCTCTAAAAGTGACACTGATGAAGAATCACGGAAACACATTTTCCCCTAGATTCCAATTCACACACAGTCACTTTTAAGAATAATCAAGGTTATTATTATTATTTATTATTTATTACATTTATACCCTGCCTTTCTTTTCATGTTAGAAACCCAAGGTGGCTTACATAGAGTTCCCAGGCGGTCTCCCATCCAGGCACTGACCAGACCTGACCCTGCTTAGCTTCAGCAGGCTGCTGGCCTCAAGTGCCTTCAGACATGTGCCTTCAGGTTGCCAGGTTTGCAGCTAGGCTTGGTTGACACCATTTGTTTGAACCACAATCTCCATATTGGTCAAGTTATACGTTTACCCCAGAAGGAGGAAATAGTTCATACAAGCAGGATCTCCATACAAAACTGGTTTTGACTTCAGTGGTGGCCCCCTGCATTCCCAGTGAAATCCAAGGTGAACTGACCTGAAAGTACGGAATGGTTGTATTGGCTGCTGATCTATGGTGGACAAACTTCAGACTTGCAGGATATAATAGACCAGCAACCTTTGGCCTTCCAGATGTTGCTGAACTACAATTCCCATTAGCCCTAGCCATCATGGCCCATGGCCAGGGATTATAGGAGTTGTAGTTCTGCAATATTTAGAGGGCCAGTGTTCCTCACACCTGTACTAGAACCATGAGTTCCACCAACTTGAACAGTTGTGTGAAACCTTTGGTCCTCCAGATGTTGCTGGGACTGATGGGAATTGTAATTTTGCAACATCTGGAAGCCAAAGGTTCCCTACACCAGAACTAGAGCTTGGCACAAGATAATGGAAGTGTTGGTGGAACCTAATAAATAGTGGCTCAAAAGACAGAGCCAATTAGTCATTGCGCATGACTCTGGTAACCTGCATCTGTGAGTCCAAATCCATATCACAAATAAAGGATGCTAACACAAAACTCTAAAACCAGGCCAACACAGCTTCAGAAAGACTTGATCAATCAGTTAATACTCACATTTTACAGTTGGGAAGCACTGAAGCTGAAAGATTAGCAATTAGCACAAGAAAGGCAGGACATTTTTTTTTTTAAAAAAGACATTAGTTTTTCTTGCTGGTCTACTGCAGACCTCACCCAGCGAACTACTAGTAGATCATGATCTACCTTCTTCATGACCTTTACTCCATTTATCTGGGAGTAAGGCCCATTGAAATCGATGGGACTTGCATCTGGGTAGGCATGGTTAGGATTGTGCTGAAGGTTAAAAATACTTAAGTTTGGCTAACCAGCTACCATATAGACATCCACGTTTTGAGGTTCTGTCCCATCTGTGAGTTTGGATGTTTATGGAGCATCAAAATCAAGCAGGCTCTTTTTAAAGGAAAATATATTTTTCTGCTCCTCTTGACCCATAGACCACAAATAGTGTCTTGCATATTAAAGCCCTATGTTTTAGCAATAAAATAAAGGGGAGCCCTTATGAAGGTTAAGGTGTGTTATCAAAATAGGGTGCATTATGCTAGTACTGATGATGATCAAACCTGCTCTTCAGACCACATTTTTTTAAAAAAGATTAGTTTATATAGCATTTCCTCCCTGACAGCTTTGGTGATAGGCACTGTGGACATAAGGATATGACTGGCTGATGCATTTTTTCCAAAGATTTTTCTTTCCTTTTTGCACTAGGGCAGATGGTTCTATTTTCGCATTGTGTACTAAATGAAGTATAATCAAGAGTTCAGTTTCTTGTTAATTAATGAAACAGTAGACTTAAAGTGGCTGGACTGTGAGTATGCTCAACAGGTTAATGTTTGCTGAATGTTTGACTTTTTCCTGATTCTTAACAAGCCTGCTTTGATATGTCAATGAAAAGCTGATGTACATGACTGACTACCACAAACCCTAATTGTTCAAACTGAAAAATAAATGCTGCTTTAAAACCTTAATCTGTGCACAATACTTTTTTTTAAAAAAAATGTCACTTTTTCTGAGAGATTGGAGGTGAAGTTCCCTCTCTTGACAGTATGGGTTATATTCAGCTAAGTCCTACTTGGGGAAGATCCACTGAAATGAATGAACCTAAGTTAGTCATGCATATTCACTTAAATGAGTCTGAGTAGGGCAGCATTGAATACTTATGTAAAGTGCAAACCATTACAAAGGTGCATTTTCACAGTCTGCTTGACCAATTGCAGTATATACACTTGTAAGAGGATGTGTGTGGCCTACATTTTATAATGCCATGTAATAAATTGTATGTAGGCAAAAAACAATGATATTTGTAAAAACCAAAAATTATTTGGAAATACATTGAAGAGTATCAGTTCCTGTCCACGGGGGGGGGGTTGTTATGTGCCTTCAAGTTGACTATGACTTATGGCGATCCTATGAATCAGCGATCTCCAACAGCATCTGTTGTGAACCACCCTGTTCAGATCTTGTAAGTTCAGGTCTGTGGCTTCCTTTATGGAATCAATCCATCTCTTGTTTGGCCTTCCTCTTTTTCTACTTCCTTCTGTTTTTTCAAGCATTATTATCTTTTCTAATGAATCATGTCTTCTCATGATGTGTCCAAAGTATGATAACCTCAGTTTTATCATTTTAGCTTCTAATGGTAGTTCTGGTTTAATTCATTCTAACACCCAATTATTTGTCTTTTTCACAGTCCATGGTAAGTGCAAACCTCTCCTCCAACACCACATTTCAAATGAGTTGATTTTTCTCTTATCCACTTTTTTCACTGTCCAGCTTTCACATCCATACATAGAGATCGGGAATACCATGGTCTGAATGATCCTGACTTTAATGTTCAGTGATACAGTAGGGCCCCAGTCATATGGTGGGTTACGTTCCGGACCCCCACCGAAAAGCGAAAACCTCTGAAAAGCAGAACTCATTGAATAGAATGGTGTGTGATGCCCGAAAACCACTGTAAAAGTGGAACAAGCAGCGTATGAGTGGGGCTTTAGTCTAATTGTGCTTAAATGAGACCATTGCATTAGCGAAGCGTCGTAAAGCAAAGCACCATAAAGCGGGACCCTGCTGTACATCTTTGAATTTGAGGACCGTTTCTAGTTCTCTCACAGCTGTCCCCCCCCCCCCCCCCGTCCTAGCCTTCTTCTGGTTTCTTGACTATTGTCTCCATTTTGGTTAATGACTGTGCCAAGGTGTTGATAATCCTTGACAAGTTCAATGTCCTCATTGTCAACTTTAAAGTTACATAAATCTTCTGTTGTCATTACTTTAGGGTGCATCCTAGAGAGGGCCACAAGGGGGAGCAATATCCAAATCTGTGGAGTCCCAGTTCTAGGCCTCCGAACAGTCTTAAACTTTACACAAATTTCTTACTTATTTTTATTTATTCAGATAATTGATATACTGCTTAGCATTTGTGGCAAAATCTCTTAAGTGGTTTACACACACATCACAAAATACACAAATAGAAATCAAGATGATGACAACTAGAGTAGAATATTACAAATAGAAATCAAAATACAATTGGTATGTTATAAGAATTTCATAATTTAAAATAACAGCAGGTGCACAGGGTAAAAGTGCCTATCCTTGATCCTGTATTTGCTCTGTGTAGGGTAAATCACTGTAGCAGATAAAGTTAAGGGACCTCTGGGTGACCTCCATTCAAATTAGAACTGAGCTAATCTCAGCCAGCTCCTTTTTTTTTTTTTTGCCATATGTGGGTGAAATAGAGCTTCCCCCAAATATTGAGGGGGCAAGAAAAAAATTTCCCCAAAGCTGTTAGGGTGTGCGTACTTCTGGTTACCTTCCTTCACCTTGTGTGGTGGCTTTTTTCTTTAAAGCCACATGCTGCTCACAGCCATGTGGGTGACAGGAAGGTGTGGAAAGTGCCTTGCAAGGTGATTCTCTTTCTCCATGTTATCCTTACATATAACCCTGTGATGCAGGCCCAACGCTCCAACCACTCTCCCCCACTGGCTTGCACCCTGAGTCCCTTTGAGACAGGATGAGAGACAGAGTAACAAAATGAATTAATACTGTGTTCTGTTGCAGTTGGTCGTGGAGGCTACCCCCTCACTTGAATTTCATAGCAATCAAATTGTAATACAATTAAATACAATATAAGAAGTAAAAGAAGCAAGAAAAATGCAATTGGTGATAATATTTAATGCGGTACATGTCCCCTGTCTTGAACCGCAAATCCACAGACACGCCGTGGACCACTGGTGCTCTACACACCATTGTTTGGGAATTCCTGCACTAGCCTAACCATCCACTGCTCCTAAATCTTGACTTGCATTCCAGGTACAGCAGTGCAATTAGGGGGCTCAACTGAAAACATGCAAGGCGAGTGTTTGGTCACACTGCAAAGTCCCATCCCAACTTGCATGCTAGTCACACCGATTGGCAGCTGTATGAATGGGCTCTGTCCTCGTACGTACCGATGTGCACGTGTCTTCATATGAGGATGGATCCTTGATTGGCTCAGGAAACTTCCCATCATTGCCATCACTTCAGGCGAAGGAGGTCTTCACAAATAACTTTTTTACATGGTTGCCCACTGTATGAATGGCTAGGGTGTGGCTTGTGTTTCAGCAGCCACAGCAGAAATATGAATTTTGACCCTATTCCCTCCTCCACCAGGGGATGGGGTTTTTGGTTTGAACACCTATTATTTAATGTTGCAAACAATGACTCACAAACTATTTCCCTGTGCTGAAGGTCTGAGTTAAACCCATGCCTAAACTTTTTATTTTTTATAAAAGTACATTGTTTGTAGTGAGTTTTGGGAAATGACTCTACATATACTATATGTACATATACTGTATATACTATACTAACATCTCCCATTATCCCTGACCTTTGGGCAGGCTCACTCAAGCTTCTGGGACTTACGAGTCCAAGAATGTCTGGAGAGCGACAGGTTTCCCCACACCTGGTTAATTATTTGATCAGCTGTTGGATAAAGGAACTGATTAATTACTATAACTAAACCTGCTGCCTCTGGGATTTGAGTAAAACAGATGTGCAATACACAGCTCAGAGATTCCCCTGCCTAAAAATGTCACTTCCTCAGTGGCAGGTATGCAACAGTAGGGGTGTAGCCATCCAGGGTCTTGGGGGGGAGCTTAGAACCCTGACTTTTTTGGGAGCAGGGTCCCGGCACGGTCCCTCCAGCATCCTACAAATTAGCATGAAAGAAGAGTGTTAGCCACTGAGAAGAGTCTTCTAACATGCTTCCTTGTGGTTTCCTGCTAATAGGGGCCAATCAGAATGAAAGGAGGTGAGGTAGCCACTGAGAAGACTCTTTTCAGTAACCAATGCTCTCCCCTTTCATGTTTATTGGCTGTTAGAGATGTCTGTTATTATGGGAGAAGGCATTAACAAGGATCTCATTCTTAACCCAGCAGTGCAAAAAAAGGGGGGGGGGACAGGGCATGGCTGTGACTATCGTAAAGGGACCCTGCACTTCTGAATTTGCCACTACACTACTGCACAACAGATTTCAGCATGGGACTAAACTCACCAGTCTATTGCCTATCTAGCCTGACTGAGAATTTAAGACCAAAGTAGGCATGGGAGACAAGATGGGCATCTCCTATTGAAGGGGAAGGGGAAGACATGGCCCTCCAGATGTTGGACTCCAGTTAGCATGGCCAAGGATCACAGATGATGGGAGCGACTAGCCTTGGTGGCCATGTTCTACTTCCACTGTCGGAGGCAGTCTCCCTCTGAATACCAGTTGGGGTTTACAGGTGGAAAAAAGTGCTGTTGTGCTCAGGTTCTGCTTGTGGGCTTCCCATGGGCATCTGATTGGACACTCTTGACAACAGAGTGATGGTTGAGATGGACCTTTGGACTGATCTAGCAGGGATGCTCTTATGAGTGGGAGTCTTAACAACAGCTGGGGGGTTACAAGCTACCCATCTGTATCCAAATGGTTTTTGCTTTTACTTCACTGCAGCGTGATAGAGCCCTCTTCATCTGTTTGGGGCAGCGGAAGAGGGAGTGGGGAGGAAAGGGCTGAACTTTTTATCTGCAGACCCTAATTACATAGGGGCAGGAGCCATGTGCCTCGTGCATCACACCTACAGTGGCCCTGAAGCTCCACAGTCAGGGTCAAACATCTCCCTATTCCTGAGAAATTTTCCTTTGGGAAACCCCCTTTCTCGCGCTAGCCCCAGCCGACTGCCAAAGCATACCCACGTCATGTCTCTGAAGGTCAATCAGCCCCTATTGTGTGATTTTAAATGACCATGTTGCCAATTGTATTGGATATGTTGTGGTTCCTCAACCTTATATTGCACTGAGCAGCTGCCCATGCGAAAAGCTTTTGGATACAAAATAGAAAATAGCCATCTTGTAGGTTTCTGGTAATGTTCTACCACGCAGTAAATCTGTGGACCTGAGGGTAGCTCTCGCATTTCACTGCACGCAGAGCCTGCATCCTGAGGATGTATGCGAACCAATCCAACTATTAATAGGGCTACCTCTCTCGAAAGAATCAAGTGCGCTGAGGTATCAATCACCGAGTTCTTCTTTATCCCCTTGCATATCTGGCTTCTGTGTATTCGCTCTGCTTTTCTACCATTGCAATCTTTCACAAGCTCCTAGCACAGCGTGTCTAGCTGAGCTCGGTCCAGAAAGGGTGCTGCATTTTGTTTTTCATTACAAAGATGGATTGCAGCAATTCTCTGCTGTCCAGCCTCCCTGATGAGGTCTTTCAGCATCCACAGATGCTCCTGCGGCAGGGTACTTAGTCTTATTAGGTCCTCTCAAAAGCAAACTACTTTCAAGAACTTCTCTGGCCTCATGGGAAGCAGCTTGTCTTTTAAGCGACGGATTTCATTTAATGTCACAAATTAACTTGGCGTGTCTATGCTGGATAGATTTCCTTTTAACCCATATTGTTGCTGTGGTGAACAAGCTATTCGTTAATGGTGAGCGTCCAGGTTGGTGGGTATTCCGTGCCAAGAAAACCCAGCATTGAGCTATTAAAGGCAAATTATGTACAGTACACATTTCATTTACAAGAGGAACCCTTGCTAGGCAGGCACAGAGTGCGATCCAGCCAAATGGAAACACTTTTGAATCTTGCTGGTTGCAATGGAGCCAGTCAAAGCATTTGCTTGCGCTTGATGTGATTAACTCTCTAAGATGGAAAGTGGTTGGACCTAAAATGGCTTATCTTTGGCTGGATTGTGTCCACAGTTTTTAGCTGTTTTACACTGAAATATAGGACAGTTCTGCACCAAGGAAGCAAGTTCTACATTAAAATAAAATAAAATATTCTCATATGCAATGCAATGCAATATATGCACATAACCTTGTTTTCCCTGAAATTGCATTGCATACTCTGTTCAACCCAGAAATAATGCATGGACAAGCCCTCTCGATTGGCCTGGCTAGGACCTACTGCCATTTTGGCTCCTCCCCTCCCAGAACTGTTTCCTGCAGTAACCATCCCACCTGTCTATTATATAACTTCATTGTGTAAGAGCAGCTCTATTCAGGCATGCAAGCTCTACCTCCAGTGTCTCTGTGTGTCAGAAGAGGGATTCTAAGTGCATTTGGGTGAATACGCTTGGAATCTTCCCTATAAGGGGGAACCTGATAACTTTGTGCTGAATGCGGGAAGGCCTGCTGTAAAGCCAGCACATGTGGGCATGTTGGGGGCGGGCTTTGTGTGCATGCCTCACATCCTCCACATTTTAATCCCACCTATGTTCACTCTGAATAGATGCATAGGGCTGGAATGATAGCATTGGTACCTGTAATTGTTTCTTTTACCTCTGTGCTTTCTGCTCCTTTTATTATTATGTCATTCTTTTAAACTAAGTCATCTTGAGTGGTTAACTAGAAAGGCAGTATATCAAGTCTTCCCCAATCCAGTTTCTTCCAGATGTTTTGAACTATAGTTCCCATCAGGCCCAGACAGCATGGCCAATGGTCAGGAATGATGGGAGCTATAGTCCAACCAAGTCTGGAAGGCATTCCCAAAATGATCTTAATTCACTTTCAGATTGCCTGGCAATTACAGGAACTACTTTCAGGTGTTGTTCAGAAATTTTTGAACTAATGCGTGTGAACTTTTGTTCACCAAATTATGTTCATTTCAAGCACCGATCAATACATAGTGAACGTGGTTATGCTGAATGTGGTTGCATCTTGATTCCACCTCACTGATAAGGAGAAATAAACACAAGAGAATTATGGGGATCTCACTTTACGATGACATTTCCCTATACAAATTGCTCATATAACCACACCCTGAATCTTTTCTGGGAATTTAAAAGCAAATGAGCTGGTATAGTGCAGAAGTAAGTGTGTTTGGTGGGCTGAGATGGGGAAAAGTGAGATGCAAATCCTACTCTGCCATGAAATTCACTGGGTGGTCGTGGGCAAGTCCCCTATTGAAGGCACCTATTGAAGACCTTCCTCTTTCAACAAGCCTTTTCAGTAGAGACCTTATCCCAGTCTGTGTCTGTGCTAGAATTGCTTTTTAAATCTTTTTTTAAAAAATACGTTTTTAAACCTTTTTTAAAGATGTTTTTAAAGCCTTTTTTTCTTAAATGTTTTTAAAGATGTTTTGTTTTAATCTATTTTAATGTCTGTTTTTATGATGTTTTAAAGTATTTTTAGTGCTTTTGTTTGCCACCCTGGGCTCCTACTGGGAGGAAGGGCAGGATATGAATCAAAGAATAAATAAATAAATAAAAGCAGAGCTCTGATACACAGGCCTGACCCCCTGTAATGTAGATTTCTTGTGCAACAAACCCCTCTATCCATCAGAACAAGCTGCTTTTTCATTTGCCTTTTGACATATTGCTTCCTCAATATGAAATAATTCTGAGCTTGCTTCCCTTCCCTTCAGAGAGCTGCTCTCTCTCTCAGCTACGGAGAGCTAAAGTGAGACAAGATGGCTGCCCTCTGGTACCACACACTTTCTTACAGGAAGGCAAGCTTTTCATTTGTTTGATTCATTCCTTTCAAAATTACTTTCAAGGGAGCTATTCTGAATGAAGGTCCAAATAGCCAAAGCGATGTTGAAGTGACTGTGCTTTATTACACTACAAAGTCCTGTGTCGTACTAAATTTATAGCTATATCATTCGCATTCATGTAACTTATATCACACTACTTGGCTGGTCTTTGCAAGTTATTGCTCGCTGATGGGAGAAGAGAAATTCTAACCACTGAAGCACCACTCTAGCCTCTTATGTGTGCTTGTTTGTATGTACGTGTGTGCACACACATCCATGTATATGTATACACATATATGAGGCAGAGGAACAAGATTTATGGAAGCTTCTACACCAGGATAGAGCACTACAGTTAGTGGTGTAGTGAAGGGGAAATGCAGAAGAGTGCAGCCCTGGGACTTTTTTTAGCACAAGAGTGATGATGTCATCTTCTGTGAGTGTCAGGGTAACTGACAGACCATCCTTGGTCTACCAAGCAAACAAGGTGATAATGAGATGTTTACTATAGCTTGTAACAGATTAGCATAGAGGAAGTCCAAGAATGAGGGAAAGAATCAAGCAGAGGCTGGATACTTCTTCATGCAAGCAGCTTTAATGGTGACATTTCTTTGCAAGATTGTTGGCATCTCCAGTTAAAAGCTAGAGGTTGCACCAGCTGGCTGAAGCTCTTTTGTGGAAGGTACTGTGCTTTACAGTTTGAACTTTGACAGTCAGATGTTAGTGGCACTTATTCCCAGATATGCATTGGATTGCAGTCATGTCACCCTGCTGATCAGGGATGTGAACCCAGGTCTTCTCAGCCCAATTCCAACAGGCTAAGCACTACACCACCTTTGCCTCCTCACTATTCTATGACTTAATTGATCCTAATACATTGGGTATTAGGCTATGTACTGCTGTTCTTTATATGTGTGTCTTTATTATTATATCTATATACAGAATCAACGAAACTTGTTGCTTATAATGGCTGTCCTTATAAGCTGAAATAATCTCCCAATAAGAAAAGGCAGGCAGAGGTGCAATAAGAGAAATTGTGACACATCTCAACATTTTTTGGTTACCTGATTTCAGAATACTGAGAGCAATTCAGAACTAGGAATATGCAAGGATTTTTTTTTTGTCTCATTCACCTATGCACTTTCCTTATCAAAACTTCCACTTCTGTTGTTGCTGGTTCATCAGAATACCATTCGTATTGTCATGAATGTGGCTGATTTTCATCATTCCCATTGGTTTTTGTCTCCAGTGGGAAACCCAGATAGTCTTCTGCTGCCTATAACTGGTGTTTTCCATTCAATCAGGATGCACTGTTTCTTGAAGGGACCACAACCCTATTCATGCATTACTTATGTATAAGGCATAAGTGTATACAGTGCACTTTTATCCCTTCCCTCAGTGTTGCATCTTTCCCCCAACAATAACACGTTGTGCATGGTTGTGTAACAAAAAGTCCAATACGTGATCTCCTACTAATGAATAGGGACTCCGTGTGATTCAGAACACTTGTACGATCAGGTCTCTTGATCGCCTGGAACTTTTACTCATGATCAAGAACTTGCATGTTGGGCTTCCTTTTCACACAACCATGCACAACACAAATGTGATGTCAGGTGGGGCTAAAAACACAGCACTGCTCCTCACTCTAATGTTCTACTCATGAATAACATAAAAAGGACTCAAACCTGCCAGATATCGGAGTGACAGGGTGCCCATTTTATGGGTAATTTTAAAAGTAGCATAGGCACAAATACAAGTGGTATTTGACTGCTATTTAAAGTCTGTTATTAGATACCCAATCTGAAATGATTTGTTTCCATGTGGTGTAGTGGTTAAGGTGTTGGACTACGGCCTGGGAGCTGGGAGACCAGGGTTTGAATCCCCACATAGCAATGAAGCTCACTGGGTGACCTTGGGCCAGTCACTGCCTCTCAGCCTCATGAAAACCCTATTCATAGGGCCGCCATAAGTAGGAATCGACTTGAAGGCAGTACACATGAGGAAGAATGAATGGGCCCCATTCTTTTCATTTGTCCTCATTCAGAATCTAGTTAATGGCTGGCAGGCATATGTAGGGAAGATTCCTACACATGTGGAATGTGGAAAATTAAGGTTCATGACATTTCTTAATTATCTGTTCCTAGAGATGAAAGAGGCATCCATGAGTTTTTAAACACAGAACTTCTTCAGTTATGTAGAAAGAGGTGTGTGTCTGTGTGTTTGTTCAAGGCTGGCCCAAGACATTTTGCTGCCTGAGGTGGAGCAGCAAATGTCCCCCCCACCATTACAATGCATACGACCCAAGGTTATTTTGGCATCTGCGGCAGAAAAGGCCATAGCTCTGTGGTAGAGCATCTGCTTTGCATGCAGAAGATCCTAGCTAGATCCAGTCCTCAGCATCCCCAGGCAGGGGTGGCAGCAACCCGTCTGAAATCCAGGAGTGCCACTGCCAATCTGTACAGATAATACTGAACTATTGGTCTGACTCGGACCTCACCACACTATACATTTAAAGCATGATGACATCATTTTAACAGTCATATCTTTCCCTAAAGAATCCTGAGAACTGTAGGTTGTAAAACGTGCTGAGAGTTGTTAGGAGACCCGTATTCCCCTCACAGAGCTACAGTTCCCAGAGTTCCCTGGGAAGAGGGAGTGATTGTTAAGTTGTTGATGAAAGTTAAAGAGGAAAGCACAAAAGCAGGACTACAGCTGAACATCAAAAATTATTGTAAACTACCCAGAGAGCTTCGGCTATGGGGCGGTATACAAATGCAATAAACAAACAAACAAACAAATAAAAGACTAAAGTAATGACAACAGAAGATTTATGTAACTTTAAAGTTGACAATGAGGACATTGAACTTGTCAAGATTTTTCAATACCTCGGCACAGTCATTAACCAAAATGGAGACAATAGTCAAGAAATCAGAAAAAGGCTAGGACTGGGGGGGGGGCAGCTGTGAGAGAACTAGAAAAGGTCCTCAAATGCAAAGATGTATCACTGAACACTAAAGTCAGGATCATTCAGACCATGGTATTCCCGATCTCTGTGTATGGGTGTGAAAGTTGGACAGTGAAAAAAGTGGATAAGAGAAAAATCAACTCATTTGAAATGTGGGGTTGGAGGAGAGCTTTGCGGATGCCATGGACTGCGAAAAAGGCAAATAATTGGGTGTCAGAACAAATTAAACCAGAACTGTCATTAGAAACTAAAATGATGAAACTGAGGTTATTATACTTTGGACACATAATGAGAAGACGTGATTCACTAGAAAATACAATAATGCTGGGAAAAACAGAAGAGAGCGTAAAAAGAGGAAGGCCAAATAAGAGATGGACTGATTCCATAAAGGAAGCCACAAACCTGAACTTACAAGATCTGAACAGGGTGGTTCACGACAGATGCTGTTGGAGGTCGCTGATTCATAGGGTCACTCTAAGTCATAATCGACTTGAAGGCACATAACAATAACAACAACTTTGAGCACCCTTAACAAACTACAGTTCCCGGGATTCTTTGGGGGAAAGCTATGGTTATTTAAAGTGGCATCATAAGTGCTTTAAATGTATCACACAGATGTGGCATCAGTATAAGGCAGCTTCCTATGTCCCTAACAGTCCACAATGTCTCTACCCTCCGCTGGCAATGAAAACACAATAATGATAAAGTAAATAACTAACAATTTCATGACACCCCAAATCAGCTGCCTAAGACAGCTGCCTCTGTTACATAGGAACATGGGAAGCTGCCTCACACTGAATCAGTCTATTGTAGCTCATCACTGTTTACACTGGCAGGTAGGTAGCAGCTCTCCAGGGTTTCAGGGAGGAGTCTCTCCCAGCCCTACCCAGGGATGCCGGGGATTGAACCTGGGACCTTGTGTTACCATTGAGCTATGGCCCTTCCCTTCAGTTGTGTGTGTATGTGGCCTTTAGTTAGAGAAAGAAAGAAAGAAAGAAAGAAAGAAAGAAAGAAAAAACACCTTCACACTATCTTTGACTGAAGGAATGGTTATAGATCATTTATGTAACAGAGGCAGTTAAATGTCTCTTATGTGACAATATATGAGCAAAGAATCTACCGACACACACGCACAAAAGGACCTCTTCTGACACACTGATGTAAGTGGCCTTTTTATGGCGGTCAATGAACTCAGGCCATATAATAGATGATTTACTGCACCACCTCGCTAGGGCTGCCCTCTTTCCATCTGAAACACTTCTGGGCCTCAGCTGTGAACAGATAAGCTGATATGATTCCAGTTCATTCAGTGTGGCTGACACTGTCTTTGAAAAGAGCACTGTGCCAAGGCTGTCAACAGGCCTAGCTCAGTCTATAAGAAAAAACAAAAACAAAAAACGCCCTCCAACTTTATTATAGCAAGCCTGATCTGTACTTTTAAAAAATCTATAGAGATATCACAAAGACCGGTCTCCAAAATGAAAAAATAGATGGTTGGCATGAACCTTATGATCTCATTTCTTTTCCCCAAAAAAACTTGTTGACAAGTCTACATAGAAGAACAAGTAGCCCCTAGATGGCAGTGTTACTACGGCTAAGAAAGCTTGTCACATCTTTTCAAGCTTTTTCTGCCTTCCTCTCAGGCATGGGAAAGCAATTTTATTGATGGCTGCTTTGAGATTTTTTTCCCCCCAGTAGCCTTTTTTCAGTAATCTAGAATTGTGGACCTAAAACCCAGTCTGAAATGCTAGACTGGAAGAAGGTGGCCTGGTGATAACTGAAGGCCAGGGGTGGGGAACCCTTGGGCCTCCACATATTGCTGAACTACAACTCCCATATGCCCCTGCAGGCATGGCCAATGGCAAGGGAAAATGGGAGTTGTAGTTCAGCAACATCTGGAGGGTTAAAGGTTCCCCATACCTGCTATAGGCCAGGAGTCTGTTGGGATTTCCTGGTGCTACATGAGTGGGTGGATGGAAGGAGAGGGCACAATACTATCTCTTTGCTTGGGATGGAAAGATTTGTCAATTTCAGATCTCTCATTTTTTCCATTCTTAAATTCCATTCTTCACATTTCTGCAGAATTTGTGATTTTTTAAAATAAAATCCTCATGACAATTCTTCAACATTTTAGTGCAAATTTCTCCTAATAAATCTATTTTTTTGTATGCAGTTTTGACTAATGTACACATTTTTGCAAGCATTTTCTCCTAACGCATTTAGGGTTTGTGTGAATTTCAAAAGATGCTGTGTTTCAATTTTCACATTGTTTTGGAAAGTGTGAATTTGATAGATTCTGCTTCAAATGTGAAGGGAATCAAATTTCTCCCCCATCCCTACATTGCCGCATAGCTTATCATCTGGATGTTGTTGGACTGCCACTCATTTGGAATGGTGGGCAAGGTGATCCAGCAGCATCTGGAGGGCCTCAGGTTCCCCATTTCTGATTCAAAGGTTGTGCTTTATCTGTGGTCTCTGTTGCTGTTATATTTTTAACAAGTTTTATTGTTGTATTTTAATGTGTTTTATTGTTTTATATGATATTGTGATTTTAAAATGTTGTAATCCGCCTTGAGTAGTGCATAGCCACTAGAAAAGTGGGATAGAAATTTCTGTATTATTAAATTGTCATCCACGTAGTTGCCCCAGGATTAGTTCCTTGAAAATCCATAACAAATGTCTACACTAAGTAGGGATGGGCTTACTTGTCAGTTTCAGTTTGTCATTTTTCCCATCTTCAGTTCTCTGTATTTACACACTAGCTTGCAATTTTGGGAAAAAGTCCTCATGAAAATTCATCAAAATGTGAATACAAATTTCTCCTAATATACATGTCTATGCAATTTTCCTCTAATACACACTGTTTTGCAGACCAATTTTCTCTCATATAATGCATTTTTATATCATCATCATCATCATCATCATATCATCATCTTTATTTATATCCCACCCTTTTTCCAAACTGGAACTTAAGGCGGCTTCCAGATAAAAAGTACACATAATTAAGAACATACAAAAATCTGCATTAAAATATAATTAAACTATTGAAACATTAAAACCATTTAACAACATTTAAAATACTGCAAACTCAGTTTAAATAGCCATGCAGATAAAACAATGACAGTACAGCACCCACTTCAAGCCCTGTCCTTAACACCTTCAGGTCCCAAAGCCTGTAGGAAGAGAAAAGTCTTTACCTGCCTACGGAAGGACAGCACAGAGGAGGCCATTCTTACCTCCCTAGGAAGGGAGTTCCACAACCTAGGGGCACCACTGAAAAGGTCCTGTCTCGCATCCCCACCAGTCTAGCTTGTAAAGGTGTTGGGACTGAGAGAAGGACCTCGCCTGAAGATCTCAGGGCCCGGACAGGTTCATATGTAATTTTTATTAGTACAGTAATACCTCAGTTAACAAATCCTCTAGGAACAAAGTTCCTTTTAACAAATGCTTTTTAAAAGATGAAACTGACTAGATTTGCTTTGCTATGGATAGACTTTCAAGCTTATGCCTTTGCTCTAAGGTGAAACTGACTAGCCTGTGTTGGCTTTGCTATGGATAAACTTTCAAGCCTATGCCTTTCCTTTAAGGTGAAACTGACAAGCACCTGTGTTTGCTTTGCTATGTATAAACTGATATGCCTGTACCTTTAACAGCTGGTATAGCACAGTGGGGAGGAGAGCCTGGTTGGGAGTCCAGAGTCTGTGAGTTCAAATCCCTGCTCATGTCTCCTGGGTGTCAAGGGCCAGCTAAAGATCACCCCCACAGTGAGTGATTCAGGGGTTACGCTGCCTGTGCAGCTGTGGGCAAGCTGAGCAGGCCCTAGCCAGCTGGGGAGGACTAGCCTCAGAGGGAGGCAATGGCAAACCCCCTCTGAATCATGAAAACCATAGGGTAGCCATAAGTCGAGATCAACTTGAATGCAGTCCATTTCCATTCCCCCCCCCTTTGCTTTAAGGTGAAACTAATCAGCCTGTGCCTTTTCTTTGCTTTGGATAAACTGATAAGCCTGTGTGTTTGCTTTGCTCTGAAGAGCTCTTGCTTTCTCCCAGGGCTGGAGAGGGAAGGATCCAATATTTATTTATTTATTTATTCATACATACATACATACATACATACCCCGCCCTTCCTCCCAGCAGGAGCCCAGGGTGGCAATATGATTCAGAGGAGGAGAAGGAGGGGAGGGGAACGAGGGGGAGGGGGAGGGGGGAGGGGGAGGGGGTGCCAGGTAGGCACCCTTTAAAGTCACTGTTGAAGCTGCCCCCACCCTCTATCCCTATTCTTTCCATGTTATTCCTACCTCTGGTACCAAAGTTTCTGTTAAAGAAGTAATGTCCAGAAAAGCATCTACTTTGTTAACTGAGGTATTACTGTATATACATTTTTCTACACATTACTTGGCTGGAGAACTGCACTGCAATTTGGAGAAGTGCAAGTTTCGAAGAATGGCGGTGTTTCAGTTTGCATGTTTTTTCAGCAACTGCAAATTAGACAGGTTCATCTTTAAATACAATTGAATCGGATTTGTCTTCCATCTTCACTCACAAGCCTGGATGGAGAGCTGATGGCCACACGCTGATGGCCACGTGAGAGGCTTATTGCCTGTAACTCCCTCCCATTGCTTTCCAAGTGCATGGAACATGGCTAGCTAATGAGTTGTTCCATGATAATCTGGAAGGGCCATTGCTCAGTAGCACAGTACATGATTTGCATGCAGAAGGTTCCAGGTTCAATCCCCCAGCTTCTTCAGGTAGGGCTGGGAAAAGCTCTTCTCTGAAGCCTTCAGAGCTACCGACAGTCAGTGTAGACAATACTGAGTAAGGGACACTAATGGCCTTAGTCAATATAAGATGGCTTACTATGTTCACTCCACCATGACTTTGAGGAAGGATGATAGTTATGTGGTATAACATGTGATTTGAATGCAAATCTCCAGGTAGGATTGGGAAAGATTCCCTTCTGAAACTCTGAAGAAGCAATGATAATCAAGGTAAACAATACTGAGCTAGATGGACTAATGGTCTGAATCCATATATGGCAGCTTCCTTTACTTTGCTAAACTTTGCATGGGCTGAAGTCATGTTTGTGGGATCCATACACTTAAATGACCCCCACACACACAAACACACACACAAATACAAATCTATATCCAAACTATTACAGATCAGGGATTCTAAGAGCCCAGGTGGACATCTTTAAGAAGTTGCTATTGTTTTACAATTAGCAGAGCTTGGAAAAGTTACTGTTTTGAACTACAACTCCCATCAGCCCAATCCAGTGGCCATGCCTGCTGGGGCTGATGGGAGCTGTAGTTCAAAAAAGTAACTTTTCCAAGCTCTGACAATTAGACATCAGAAACCCTTGCTGATCTACTGCAAATCATTCAGCACCCTGCCAGTAGATCCTGATCTCCCTTCTGCCCACCTCTTTTCTAAACTACATAGATGAAAAAGGAGTAACTCAAAGATTGTACTAGCACTATGTAGTACAGAAAAACAGGAAACAGATACTTCCACAGTTAACTTCTACCCCTATAATAGGGATAGTGTTGTGAGCTGTCCTCAGGTATTTAGAATTTCCCACTAAGCATTCTTATGCATAAAATATTATATGTCAGTGTATGAAGATCCTATGATTTTAATAAGCAGTGGGAGCCTGCTAAGGTTGTTTAGTAATGCAAGCTCCATAATGAAAAGGTTTTCCCTCTTCCTTCCTTCTCCTTTCAATGTGGTACCCTCCAGATGGTGTTGGACTCCATCTCCCATCAGCCTCAGCCAGCATGGCCAATAGTCAGGGATGATTGCCCAGTCAGGGAATTGTAGCCCACCAACTTCTGGAGGGCACCATCCATGTTGGTTCTGCAATGAAAATACTGCTAAGGACTGATATACGTCATGATCTCCCAGATTAACTCACAGGGTAGACAACTGATTTTTTTGTTGATTAAATACCTGGCTTTTAATTGATTAATGCATTTGCCTGTTTTCCATGGCTGGTATCAAAGTTCAGCATCCTTGGGCAGCTGCTGAGGCCTCTGGAGCCAAGAAAAGCTCTTGGCCATCCCCTGACCAGCTGTTCTTTCTAGCAATTTCTTTTTCACTCACATGCTCGTGGTGGTGGTGGTAGAAGGGGAAACCCATGAAAAGTATCTTGCCTTAACTCGGAGCCAACTCTCATTTTAAACAAACCTCAGCATAGGTCCCTATATTTAGGTATTAAAGGGAATATAAAATAAATGTCCATTCATTATTAGAAGGAAAGACTAATATTTTTAAATATCCATTACAGCAACATACCAGAACAAAAAAGAAAAAAGTATCAAAATCTAAACAAATGTACTCGATTCACAGCTCCACTGATTCCAGCCTGCCCTCAGTGACTGACAATGACTCTTACTGATTAATCAATGAAAGCTTTAGTTGATTAATCTAAATTAAGCTAATGAATGCTTGCAGTCCTAATTATTCACTCTTTGTCCATTTTCACTAATACAGGTAATAGCAATGTCACCCATTGCATTCCTGTGAGCCCTGCAAGGTCTGCCTTCGGGTTATAACACATTGTAATTAATGGATCGAAAATAGTCTTGCTGATTATTTTTGATAGGTCTACTCTGTGTAGGTCTAACACTAGCAACAACTCATAGCCTAGATTTTTAGGCCCAGTCTAGATAATAAGGTTGAAAAGTTGATGGTGTGGACTATACTATTTCAGCTACAGATAAGGACACCAGTTTTTAACATTCACCCAGGTAAAAACTCTCTGAAGGTAGAGAGTTACTCATTTTCCATTTCTAGGGGTATTTGTTTAATGTAGGAGGAGCATTTTTAAAAAGTGCAGTCTAAAATGGTACAGTCTATTGCACCACCTCAGTCCCACAACGTTCTGCTGCATGTATGTACCAGGTTTTTATATGTTGTCAAGAGATTGTGCAGAAGAGCCCCATTTGTCTTGCTGTGGTTGTTGACTCAAGGCAGAGGCCATCCAGATGTTTGGTTAAACAAAACCTGTGTTTTTCAGGGCCAAAGCTGCAGTGAGCCTTTGGGTTAGTTCACACGTAAGGCAACTTGCCTTATGTTACCTGAGGAGTGCAGGTGAGTTACATTTTTGATGTGAACCAAGTCTCCACCCTCATGGTGGCAACAACTTGGGGAAAAAATGGAGAAGCAAACTGGCCAGAGGTCTGCTGGATTCAACCAGAGGCCTATTTTGAACAGCATCATCTGCCCCACAGGATGCCTGTGGGAAGCCCATAAGCAGTACATGACTGCAAGTTGCTGTCCTTTCATGATACGCAAAATCAGCTGTCTGAGGCTCATACTGCCTAATGGTAGGATCTGTCCTGATGTTGTGGAATCAATAACCAGGATGTAGAGGATTCTGGGTAGCTGAAAAGATTGGTTCTGCCTGTGTCTGGAAAATGTAAAAACTGCTGTGTGTAGGAAAACTAATAGACCAGATGGCTCAGCAAATATATCTTGGTGTTCTCTTGTGTTGTCCTTGAAGTACATTCTTATGGCAGTATAACCAGCTTCAAAGTGTAACACCTTTTAGCTAGCAAGTACTCCCTAACAACATCCCCACTACTCCCTAACATCATGTCCTAGCAATTTATAGATAATCAGAATGCTTTGAACTAAGGAATGTTTTATGTATTACACATGCTCTAAATGTTAGTTTCATCTGCTGAAGTCTTTGTTCTTTGAAAAACTATAAAGGCCTGCGCCATTTTGTAGAGAGTCAGAGTCAGTGCAGTTTTCTGCTGGATCTCCAGCATTGTATGAATAAACTTGGGATCGGCTTCAGTTCAAATTTGTCTCCAAGTGAATTCTTCCACAACATGAGGGGATATGATCTGTAATGGGATATGATCATTCACATGTACAAGTCACCATTTGATGCTACATTCATGAACGAAATAAATTCCTTATGTAGTTTGCTTTGTGATGATTGCACGTATATCTCATAAGAACCTAAAAAAAGTTCTGCTGAATCAGACCAAAGTCCTATCTAGTTCGCAGAGCTCGGAAAAGTTACTTTTTTGGACTACAACTCCCATCAGCCCCAGCCTGGCTGGGGCTGATGGGAGTTGTAGTTCAAAAAAGTAACTTTTCCAAGCTCTGCTAGTTCGGCATCCTATTCTCAGGGTGGACAACCAGAGGAGCCCACAAGCAAGATATGAGCATAATAGCCCTTTTTCACTGTTCCCTGGTGATGCATTCAGAGTCATGGTGTCTTTTTGATATATAGCCTGTACCTAATTGCTTAACTGGTACTTGATTCTGTCCAGTGGCCCTGTGGTGGAAATAAGGCAGATCTATGTTGCTCAGGGTCAAAGTGGGTAATCTGGTAACTTCCTTGATCTTCATGGTCTCCTCCTGGGGAATAAATATACTTCGTTTCACATGCTCATGGGGTATGAGTTGTGAATTCCTTTCAGTACTTTTGATAAAACTCTAGAGGCATAAGTTCAGGGATTAGATTCTATTTTAGGTAGGCTTTCTTTAAAAATAATCCATGAACAAAACAAAGTAAAAGGCAAGATTCATATGTAAAGACCTGCTAATTTTGTGGCAACTTTCGACTGAAGGAAGTTCAAGGATTTTTAAAATTTGTTTTGTTGTTGTTCCAGCTGTCATGAGATGTTATGTGTTACATTATGAGGCTGAAGCACAAAAGAATATCAGATCTGGAAACAGACAAAAGAAGTTGGGTTGGGCTGAAAAGGAAGAGATGGCATTGTTTAATCACTTCAGAGAGATTCAGATGTCTGAAAAACCTACTTTGAAAGCTTCAAAATGAAATTTTGCTTAGTCTAAAAGAAACCAGAATAAACATTTTATTTTGCTTGTCTTTGTTCAAGTTTTTTATCCCAACAAAAGAATAATAAAACAATTATTATGTTTAGCCTTCAATTTAAAATGTGAATGCACAAATAGTGTTCTCATCTGTACCAGAACTGAATTATCAGAAACAATTCTTGTGTTTATTCCTTAATTTGTTTTGGTTGGTAGACTTTTTTTTTAAATGCTAAGGCCATTGTGAGAAATCCATTTTAAAAAAGCCCATTCTTCCACTCCCCAACTAGTGAAACTTGCAATAGATTCAATATTCTGTGTTGATGGAGAGCCAGATTCCATGTAACCAATTACGAAGAAGATGAAGATAATGTCTCCCTTTAAAACTAGAAAAAATAAACATCTATGTCCAAGTTTGTTTTTTTAAAAAGAGTTTACTGAATTTCTGCTGTATATTATTTTAATAACAAAATATTTCACCTATTTTATGTCTGTGCTGTGCTGGAAAAATCTTGCACATTACTTTTTCCTACCATTCTGTCCAAGCCCACATGAGAAAGAAGAAAAAGTTCACTTTGTCGATAAGAAACAAAGTTTTAAAATAAAGGAAGGCATATGTGGGCTAAGCAAGGGGAGGTGCCCTCACAGTAAGACGGGGGTTGGGTACCTGTGGCTCTCTAGCTGTTGGATTCTAACTCTCATCAGCATGACCAGGAGTGAGAGGAGCTGTAATCCAACAATATCTGAGGGCCACAGGTTCCCCATCTCTGCTATTAGTAAATCAATTGGTCACTCAAGATGATGCTTCTCTTATTCAGAATTTCAGTGGTAAACTAGAAGCAAGAGAAATGTCCCAAGAAAAGATGGACATTTTCAGGACTGGGTCAATGTATTTTGCTTCTCTTGCATTCCTGCAAGTGTGTCGCAAAATTTCCTGAAGATAACAGAGGATTCTGGGGAACACTCTCCATTTGCATGGGGAGCAGGTTATGCAAGATCACCACCGGCACTGCCAAGAAGCTAGCCTACTTCATCAACTGTCTCCTGGAAGGATTATAGCACACAGGGAGGGAGGCTTAACCCTTCCTTTCCCCACTGCAATCATGAAAAACATCACCCCCATGCAAGAGCATCTGCAGAAATATTGGGGGAGGGTTCAGGGTTAATTAATTGTTATTTGAGGTCATTGGCAACCCATCCACCCACCACTGCATTTAGAATTTGGGGGGAAAGCACCCCCTTGCCCCGCTGAACACACCCTTGCCCCCATGCAGCAAATATAAATACATAAAAAATATAAAGATCTCACCAGCACCAGTAGGACATTGTTTTAAAAAAACTATTATTTACTGCAGGCAGAGGAAACATTTTGCAGGATTACAGCAGGGGAGGGGAGGGTTAAGCCTCCCCTCTCTGCACCATGTGATCCTGATTGTTCCCCCCTCCATGCTGGCTTTCCATTAAAAAAAATGGTGTCACCTCAAGTGACACATTTAACGGAACATAGAGTTAGTCCCCTGCTCTTTTAATCAAACCCTGAAAGTGTACATAGCAACCAATTAATAGTTCCATTTTACAGATAGGGAACATTGAAACCCATGGAAGAGAACTCAAATACATGCAGAGCAGATGTCTTATGTCTTATTCCAATATTAGAATAATAATAAATTGTATCAATGGCAAAAAGAGTTCATGATGATGATGATGCGCCTGAGTAGTAGTAGCTCAAGGGAACAACAAATGCAAATAGGCACGCAAAAGTGCAAAAGAGTTGAAAGTATTTGTTTTTTGTGAATATTTTTGCACTGCATGAAAATTTGGAACACTATTAAGAACTTTCTGATCTTGAGGAAGTTTTAAGTTTATATATTTACTGAATTATAAAGCTCCCCCCAATGGCTTGTTTGTTTTCCTGAAACATATGCTCATTTTTTAAATATCCTGCTTTTTATTCCTTGATACCCTGTCAGCTTGGGTAAATTCCCCATCACCACTTTCATTCCTATTTTTTCTTCTTATTTTCTCTCATTGATTATAAAGATTCTTTGGGAAGCATGCTGGATCACCATTCATCGTCATCATCATCACAAAAGTTCTTTAACTTTTTGTTACTTTTTGGGTTTGAGTGCAAAACAGCAGCAAAGCAAAAAAAGTGCCATTAAGCTGGAAGCACTGAAATATGATCATTAAATCTTGATAGGGATTTTCCGTTTGCATTCCAAGACCAATTGCTTACCGGAACAGCTTAGGTGAAAGAAGAATATACAATAAGGTGAACCAGAGATCCCAAGGCATCTTAGGGGCCTGTAGAGAAGAATGCTTGTTTAGAAGCATTTTTGAAGCCAGTGAAAAACTGCTTTCTCTTTGAAAGCAAGATAACACCAGGATACCACTCCTGATTATAGCGGGTTATTTTTTTCTTCTGTGCAGTCAGCATCATTAGGCAGCTTGGCAGTGTGTGTTTGTGAGGTTTTGAGGCCATCTGAGATGCACTGGGTGAATTATTTAGTGGAGGAATTTACCTAAGGAAGAACTGTAGTAATTGAGAGAACTCACACCCTACAGCCTTTCACTGATGAAAATAGGAACAGTTGTGTACTAGTAATACCTCCATTCTCCCACTGATTGCTTCCTGAGCTCTCCCATCCCACCCACCTTATGAGGTTCTTCTCATTGCTCCATCCATTTTATCATCATAGCAACCCTGTGAGGAAGGTTAGGCTGAGAGAGAGTGACTGGCCCAAGGGTTTTTTTTACAATCAAGTGGTATATCAGTTTTGATCAATAAATACAAAAATACACCTTGAATTTCAGGGCTGAGTGGGGATCTAAGCACTATGCCACACTGACTTTTTTCTTTGCCTATTCTTTGAAGATACTATTTGAACACTTTATTTCCATATTATTTAGACTAATAATAATATAACTGAAGGTTTTACTTTATATGTTATGGCTTGGATTTTTGTTGGTGACTATTGCCGTTTTTGCACTGTGCTTTTAAAATTATTTTATTTTAAAAATGAGTTTTATCTTTTAATGCTTATTCTTGATTAAACTGTATATTTGCTATTAATATAAACTGCCTTGGGAAGGTAGGTCTTGAAAGGTGGGTAGAAAATATTTGAAATAATAATACTAATACAGCATATTGCTTTACACTGAAATAGCTGGTTTCACACTCGTGTCTAAAACAATGTGTGTTAGTTAATAGATTTTTTTTAAGAATGTAAGAATGGCTATGCTTAACCCCAGTGCTTTTTTGGTAAAAAATGAGGTGCCAGTACTCATATCTTGATAAATATAACATGGGTGCATACAATGGCTGCCATGGACAGCAAAAAAAAAAAAAGAGAGAGGTGCCCATACCAGTGAGTCCCCCTTTAGGATGCACATCTTAACGTGCTGAGGGAGTTTGAGAGTGTTGAAGAAGCTAAGAGCAATACCGTCAGGAGTCTAGACCAAGAGGCTAAACTCCTAACGGGGCACCCAAGGTGGAATGGTCAAAGCTGAGGCACCAAACTAAGGTGCATCCAAACTCAGAGGACGGCAATGGTAAACCAACTCTGAATGGTAAATCACCTCTGAATTACCACGAAAATCCTATGAAGAGAGTATCCAAAATGCAACACGAGATAGTGCTGGAAGATGAGACCCCCAAGTCAGAAGGCTGAGCTACTGGGGAAGAACAAAGGACAAGTATGAGTAGCACTGTGACTAATGACACACTGGGTCAAAGCCGAAAGGAAGCCCAGAGGCTGATGTGCACAGATGCGAAAGGAGAGTCCGGAGTTGTACAACGCACACAATAGGAACATGGAATGTGAGAAGCATGAACCAGGGAAAGTTAGAAATTGTCAGGCAAGCAATGGAACATATCAGCATTACAATACTTGGCATGAGTGAATTAAAATGGACGGGAATGGGACATTTTCAATCAGACTACAAAATATTTTAAGCAGGAAATGAGAAATTAAGAAGAAATGAGGTTGCTTTAATAGTGAGAAGTGATGTAGCAAAAGCAATCAGGAGCTATAATGCAAGGTCTGAGTGAGTGATATCAATGAGATTAAACGGGAAACCTATTAACATAACCATCATCCAAGTCTATGCTCCAACAGCAAATGCAGAAGAGAAGGAATTGGAGAGATTTTACACAGAAGTACAGGAAGAAATTGATCACACACCAAAACAAGATGTGCTGATAATCATGGGGGACTGGAATGCAAAAGTAGGGAACAGAGAAGAACTAGGAATTGTGGGGAAATTGGGCTTAGGAGACAAAAATGAAGCAGGAGAATGGCGTTCCTGTTAAGGGGCGTGTTTTGCCACAACCCCAAATAGAGAGGAGACTCGGGAAGGTTCTCGAAATCTAGAACTGTGTCACGTGGGTTTGATCCTCCAATTAGGAAGGGGTTTGAGCAGCAGTTATAAGGCTGCTCCGTCCCCCAAGCATTTGCCTTTTTTGCCTTGCGGCACTTACTGTTGGTTCCCGCTTCCAGTGGCTCCTTCAGCGTCCGTGTGGTGATCGTTTATACTGCTTATGCCTCCTTTATTGTTCTTCGTTGTTTGTTTTCCTTCTGTGGTCTTCCCATCCCATTGTTTGTTTGCTAGTCCGATTCCCGCCGATCAGCTGGGCTGTGGGAGTCTGCCCACGTGCTAGGGGGTTGTCCGCCGGCTTGCCGGCTGTGTGCTTTGCCATTAAGTTTACTGGGGCTTGATATCGTTTGTTGGGATCCTTCTGTGCAGCTTGGCTTCCTAGGAGGGGGCTGGGGGTGGCGAAGTTCCCTGTGCTTGCTCTTATCCCTCGGGTTTGTTACAGTTAGTTTCTTTTCCGTTTGAAACGCTCCTGCCCCCCCAATAAAATTTTCTTATTTGCCTTATTAGCATTGTTAGTGATTTGTGGTTTGTGTGTTCTCTTGGTTTAAGTTCTAAATTGATTATTTGGTTTCTTAATTGTGGATAGCAGTTGCATTAATTGATTAAGGAGTTATTAATTTATTCTTTGTATATTTGCAGGTTTGGTAATTTGATTTCTTTTAATTGTTCCAGTTTATTCATATTTCCCCCCCTTATAATACCCCCCTCTTCAATATATATAAACAAACAAACAAACAAACAAACAAACAAACAAATAAATAAATAATAACAATTTAATTTAAAGGGATAAAAATTTTAATTATATATTGTTTCTTTCTTTTTTGGTGGTGGTTATTGTGGTTTCCTCTTCGCTATTCTTATTGTGCATATATATCTTTGTTTGGAGTTATATCGCACTGTTTAGTAATTTCTGGTTGTTGAGTTTTGTTATAGTTCAATTTTCTCAAGTGTTGTTTCTTCTGTTATTTTCTTCCTCGCTGAGTAGAGTTTCAATATGCCACCCAGGAAGGTTCAGCAGAAAAAAGGTGTTTGGGTGGTGAAGCAGGCTTCCAAGCGCCCTCCACCTCAGCAGCACCAGTCTTCTGATGAGGATGAAGACATGGGCACCGTGCGAGCCTTGGTGGTTAGGGCAGAAGCTCTTGAGAGGGAGCGCAGGCAGCCGGTGGATGTTGAGGCGGGACCAAGTTCCGCCCCTTCAGGTAAGAAATCTTCTCGCTTGGCAGCTAAGAAGCCTAAGTCGCGTATTCTCGCTGATTTAGTTTCTAGGATCAGAGTTCTGGAAGCCGCAACACCTGCTGAGGAGCCTACGGTTCTGCTGCCTTCAGCTGGCTCTTCGGCTGGTACATCTTCAATGTCTGCGTCCATGCTCCCAGTTCCGGCGGCAGGGACACTTCAAGGGCAGCCTTCCTTTCCTTCCACTGGTATCTCGCCCATTCCTGCTGAGGCTTCCAGGTTTGTCGTCCCACCTGTGGTTGCCTCTCCTGCTGTTTATACAGGTGAGCACAATGCACCACATCATGCTCACAACACGCTGGCACAGGCTCATGGTCTTCAATCTCAAGCCCCTTCAGTGGCTGGAGCACTGCTGGAAGGTGGTATTACGCAGCCTCTGGTTTTTATGGGTGGAGTGCTTGTTCCGCAGCAGCCTCAGCTTCCGTGGCCTGCGGTGGCGGTGACACCATGGCAGCCGCCTGCTTCTTCTTTAAGCCAATCTCCTAATTTGTTGCCCCTTCCTCAGGGAGTATATCCGCAAGGTGATACCTCCCTTCCTTTGGGTGACCATTTATTACTGACTACGAAGGAGAAAATTTGGTGGGGAGAGTATATTGATTTGTTTACTCTCCTCTTCCATGAAAACGAGGTGAAATCTAAGGAAGGTCAAGAGGTTAGGGAGCGTGAGGCAGCCACTAAAAAGAGGGCTGACCGCATATGGCCCAATTGGCTCAATGCCTACACTATTCATATGGGTGTTATGTCTCAAGCTTATCCGTCCAGGGCCTTGTCGATGATAAAATACCAGGATATTATGCATCGTGCCTTTCGTGAATTCTCTGGGACCGCTTGGTTGCAGTATGATGAGAATTTCAGACAAAGGGCCGCTTTGGATCCCACCCTTCGTTGGGATGTAGAGCATGCTGGCCTGTGGCTGCGTTCTATGACCCCTGCTAGGCCCACTTTGGGTGATAGGGCTGATAGCGGGCATCTTTTGGCATGCGCGCAGACTTCCGCCTCTGGCTCCGGCCAAGGCAGGCACTGGGTTCAACCCCAGCAAGTCTGTTGGGCCTTCAACAGCGCTGGCAGATGTTTCAGGCACCCCTGTCGGTTCCGCCATGTCTGTGGGCTGTGTGGTGGCACCCACCCCAGTTCCTCTTGCCAGCGTGCACGTCAGGCTCGCCAGAGTGCGGGGGAGCAGCACCATCCCAAGCGAGGTTCTGGCAATAGCGGCAGTACATCGCAAGGCCAGTAGCCCTATTAAGTTGATTCCGCTTGCCGGTTTGTTGGTAGGTTACCCAGATAGACGAGCAGCAAAATTTTTGTCGCAGGGTTTTTCTGAAGGTTTTTGCATCCCTTTTGAGGGTCCCAGGGTTGCTTCTTCCTCTGCCAATCAGCCCTCCCTTAGCTCTATGGCATCGGTGGTTTTGGCCAAACTCAATAAAGAGATTGCTGCCGACCGCATTTCAGGCCCCTTTGCCTTTCCTCCATTGGAGAATTTGCGTATTTCTCCTTTGGGTGTGGTCCCTAAGAAACAGCCTGGGGAATATCGCCTCATCCATAATTGATCATTTCCAAAGGGTGCATCTGTTAACGATGGCATTTCTCGTCAGTATGCATCTGTCAGATATACATCTTTTGATGAGGCTGTTAGGGTAGTCCGCAGGGCTGGTAGGGGTGTGTTAATGGCGAAGTGTGATATTAAATCTGCTTTTTGCCTCTTACCAGTACACCCCGACGATGTTGATTTGCTAGGTTTTACCTTTCAGGGCCAATTTTATGTTGACAGGGCAATGCCTATGGGCTGTTCTGTGTCTTGTGCTGCTTTTGAAACTTTTAGCACTTTCCTCGAGTGGGCATTGCGAAGGAGGGCCTCTTCTTCCTTCTCCGCCCATTATCTCGATGATTTTTTGTTTGTAGGGCCAGCAGGATCTTTGCATTGCCGCTATTTGATGCAATCATTTGAAGCTTTAACCACTGAGTTGGGCATCCCTTTAGCTCCTGAGAAATCAGAGGGCCCGTCCACTTCCCTTACTTTTTTAGGGATTCATTTGGATACTGTTGCTCAGTCTTCCTGTCTGCCTCAGGACAAGTTGCTTGCCTTGCGGCAACGACTTAACACAGCACTTCTATTGAGGAAGGTTACAGGAGCTCGTAGGCCATTTAGTTTTCGCTTCTAAGGTCATCTCCCCAGGCCGTGCGTTCCTCAGGCGTCTATGTGACGCGATGAAGGGAGTTCGCTCTCGTTTCCATTTTATAAGGATTTCATCTGGAATGAGAGCGGATTTGCGCATGTGGCTTGCCTTTTTGGAGGATTTTAATGGTCTCTCCTTTTGGCGTGAGCAATTGCTTTTAGAGGCAGAGTTCCAGGTACATTCTGATGCTGCTGGTGGCTTAGGCTTTGGGGTAATTTTTAGATCCCAATGGTGCGCTGAGAGGTGGCCTGCCTGGTGGTGTGCCTCGGGCATTACGTCTGATTTGACATTTTTAGAATTTTTTCCGATTGTGGTAGCCGTTCATATATGGCTGTTGGCATTTCAGAATTGCACCGTACGTTTTTGGTGTGATAATCAGGCCACAGTGTGTGTTATTAATGCTCAGACGTCTAAATCTCCTCGCCCTGTGCGATTGGTGTGTGCCTTTGTCTTGCAACGTTTGCATTTTAATGTCCTATTCATTGCTCAACATGTTCCAGGTTTACAGAACTGTGTTGCTGATGCTCTTTCCCGCTTACAGATGGCGCGTTTTCGAGAGCTTGCACCTGGAGCAGCCCAGCACCCGGTTCCGGTCCCACCTTTCCTGTGGCGCCTTGGCAATTAGCAGTTGGGGCTGTTATTGCTTCTGCCCTTGCTCCCAGTACTCAAAAAGCGTATCAGCATTCTGTTGCGCAGTTTCAAGCTTTCCGTATCAGTGCTGTTCTGCCTTTAGTTTGGCCTGTTCCTGTATCCCATTTATTGCAGTTTATGCTGCACTTGAAAGGGCGAAACAATTCTGTTTCTACTATCGCTGGACACCTCTCTGCGCTGGCCTTAATTTCCAAGGCACAGGGACTGCAGGATCATTCTGTAGATTTTAGGGTCAGAAAGGTCCTTGAGGGTTGGTCGCGTTCCACTCCCAGGCCCGCTGGCCGGAGGAGGCCAATCACGCCCGATGTCCTCCTTCAGATCCTGGCATTATTTCGTTCTTTATGCTCATCCCAGTATGAGTTGCACCTTTTCGCCGCAGTAACTTTGACGATGTTCTATGGTGCTTTCCACCCTAGTGAAGTATTAGTTCCTTCTAAGCGCGATGTGTCCTATCGGGCCTTATGCTCTGGCAATTGCACGTTAGGTGCTGATTTTGTTAGGCTTTCTTTAAGAGTCTCTAAGACTGATCAGAGAGGCCATGGTGCCGTTATTTCGTTACGTAATTGCCAGGTTTCTGAATTATGCCCTGTGGCAGCGATGCGTCAATTCCTGTCTATAAGGCCGTTAGGCCAGCGTTATCTCTTCATACATGCGGATGGCTCTGCCCTGACTCAATTTCAATTTTGGGCCGTTGTTCGGCGGGCCTTGTTGGCCAGTGGCTGCGATCCAGGAGTCTATGGGCTTCATTCTTTTCGAATTGGGGCGGCCACGGCCGCAGCCCTCATGGGCATGAGCATTAGCGATATACAGGCAATTGGTAGGTGGCGTTCTTCTGCTTTCAAGTTGTATGTTAGGTATTGATTTCAGGTATTGTTCCTTTTGTTTTCTTCAGGTGTGTTACGCCTTCCAGTTCCTGCATGGATCATCCTATGTGGGCATTCCATCCTGTTTTGGGCACACTGGAGGGCCTCTTCGACGGTTTCTGGCACGCAGCTGCAGCTTTCCACTTGGGCTACAATCAGCTGGGAGGCTCAGAGGGGCATGTTGTGGGACGCGTTTATGCCCTCTATTTGCCGAATTATGTCTTCGGCTAAGCGGCCTCATGATCCATTTAGGGGAAAATGATTTGGTGCGGTGGCCCGATATGGACTTGCTGCTCAAGGTCACTCGTGACCTAAAGTGGCTCATTCATTCTTACCCTGATCTCATATTAGTGTGGTCTGACATGCTTGAGAGACGGGTATGGCGGGGTGCTATTCACCCCAATAGGATTGATAGGTCCAGGAAATGGGTCAACAGAAAGATCAGGGATTTGATTTTATCCCTGGGTGGGGCTTTTATTCCTCATGGGAGGATTAAGTTCAACTTTTCTCACCTGTTTCGAGATGATGGAGTTCATCTTTCGAACCAGGGTTGTGATTTGTTTTTGGAAGATCTTAGGTGGGGTATTCTGGGTTTGTTTTCCTCTTTGGGTGGAGGGAACCAAGCTTCAGCTGATTCCCTCTTGTGGCATGGAATTCGGGCACGTGAGGTATAGTGTGGTTAAACTGAGGCGGTTAAGGCATTTTGGTAAAGGGCACTCCTTAGGGAACCATCAGGGCTTAATGCCTGGTGGGGATCTGGGGAGTGTCCTCGTGGTGACCGGCTTGCGCATCATGGTGAACGCCTGTACGGTGGGGCCATGCTGCGGCGGTTGGAACCACACATCTGCCTCCAATAGCAAGGAGGGTGAATTTCTCCCCCATCCTTGACTATGGAGTTACAGTATTAGGAGAATGATTTACCTTTGGAAGGGGAGGGAGTATTCCCTCATAGATAGGTATAGCCTCACCTGCCCGAAGTAATTTAGATTGGAATAATTGGCTGAGCGTAATTGGATTTAGATTGTTATATTTAATAAATATAACATTATACCATATCTGTGTCATGAGTCTTCTTTGGTGGGGTGGCAAAGACTTATTGAATTCTGTGAAGCCAATAATTGGTTTCTTGCAAATACATTTTTTGAACAACTGAAAAGACGACTATACACATGGACATCACCAAATGGTCAATATAGGAATCAAATTGATTATATAATTGGAAGCACAAGATGGAGAAGTTCCATACTTTCTGTGAAAACAAGACCAGGAGCAGACTGCGGTACAGATCATGAACTGGTCATATCGAAAATCAGAGTAAAGCTAAAGAAGACCAACGAAGCAAGCATAATGCCAAAATACAATTTAAACAACATCCCAGAAGCATATAAAGGTCAAATAAGAAACAGATTTGAGGCGTTAAACTTAGTTGATAGAGAACCAGAAGAACTCTGGAGTGAAGTCAGAGACATGATCAGGGAAGAATGCAAAAAGACAATACCTCTAGTTAAAAAGAGAGAAAGACTTCAATGGATGACTGAAGAAACTCTTAAAATGGTTCAAGAGAGAAGGAAAGCAAAAGCAAGAGGAGAGAGAAACACGGTCAGAACCCTAAATGCAACAATACAGTGACTAGTATGTAGGGACAAAGAGAACTATTACAATAGTTATTGTATAGAAATAGAAGAGGACAACAAACAGGAACAGATGGCATACCAATAGAGTTGCTACAAGCTACTGAGTCTGAATCTGTCCAAATTTTGACAAAAATTTGTCAAGAAATATGGAAAACTAAACAATGGCCCGCAGACTGGAAGCGTTCAATATATATCCCAATTCCAAAGAAAGGGGATCCCAGGGAATGCAGTAATTATCGAACTATTGCCTTAATATCCCATGCAAGTAAAGTAATGCTCAAGATTCTGCAACAAAGGCTCTTACCATATATGGAGCGAGAAATGCCAGACGTCCAAGCTGGATTTAGAAAGGGAAGAGGCACCAGAGATCATATCACAAACATAAGTTAGATAATGGAACAGAGCAAGGAATTTCAGAAGAAACTCATCCTGTGCTTTATAGATTACAGCAAAGCCTTTGACTGTGTAGATCATGAAAAACTATGGAATGCTTTAAAAGAAATGGGGGTGCCACAGCATCTGATTGTTCTGATGCACAACCTATACACTGGACAAGAGGACAGAATATGGAGAAACCGATTGGTTCCCAATCAGAAAGGGTGTGAGACAGGGGTGTATTTTATCACCCTATTTGTTTAATCTAAACGCAGAACATATACAAAAAGTGGGATTGGACCAAGATGAAGGAGGTGTGAAAACTGGAGGGAGAAATATCAACAATTTAAGATATGCTGACGACACCATACTCCTAGCAGAAACCAATAATGATCTGAAACGAATGCTGATGAAAGTTAAAAAGCACAAAAGCAGGACTGTAGCTGGACATCCTAAAGTAATGACAATAGAAGATTTATGTAACTTTACAGTTGACAATGAGAACATTGAACTTGTCAAGGATTATCAATACCTTGGCGCAGTCATTACCCAAAATGGAGACAATAGTCAAGAAATCAGAAGAAGGCTAGGACTGGGGAGGGCAGCTATGAGAGAACTAGAAAAGATCCTCAAATGCAAAGATGTATCACTGAACACTAAAGTCAGGACCATTCAGACCATGGTATTCCTGATCTCTATTGGAGATAGAGAGATAGATAGATAGTTGGACAGTGAAAAAAGTGGATAAATGAAAAATCAACTCATTTGAAATGTGGTGTTGGAGGAGAGTTTTGCGGATACCATGTACTGTGAAAAAGACAAATAATTGGGTGTCAGAACAAATTAAACCAGAACTATCACTAGAAGCTAATATGATGAAACTGAGGTTATCATACTTTGGACACATCACGAGAAGACATGATTCACTAGAAAAGACAATAATGCTGGGGAAAACAGAAGGGAGTAGAAAAAGAGGAAGACCAAACAAGAGATGGATTGATTCCATAAAGGAAGCCACAGACCTGAACTTACAAAATCTGATCAGGGTGGTTCATGACAGATGCTACTGGAGGTTGCTGATTCAAAGGGTGGCCATAAGTCGTAATCGACTTGAAGGCACATAACAATACCAATGAGTACAGCCACACAGAAAAAGCCTTGCTTAAACCCCAAATAGATTTGCTTGTATGTATTAAAGAATAGTTAGAGAACATTGGAAGATGCCTTATACTAAGTCAGATCATTGGTCTATCTTGCTCGGTGTTGCCTACACTGACTTGTAGTGGCTCTCCAAGGTTTCAGGCAAGAGTCTGTCTCAGCCCTACCTGGAGATGCCAGAACTTTCTGCATGCAAAGCAGATGCACTTCCACTGAGCTATGGCACTTCAAAAACTTTACGAAGTGTTTTTGGAAGGGCCGTAGTTCAATGGTAGAACATTGCAAGATTGCAAAAATGGTTGCTGTTCAAAAACATTTAGCAATGTTTACTGTCTATCGTGAGCTGGGTGGAAGGGAAGTCACTTGGCACAGTTCTACTTCCTGTACACATGTTGCTGTTTTTCTTACCTGTGAATATAACACTTGAATAGGGCTGAAGTTCCCACAAATGTATCAAAGCAATCTATTTAGCATGTATTGAATCTGCATTCAGAAACCCCCCTCAAGCAGCATGCTAAAAGTCGCTGTGCGCTGAGCCCTGCATGTGCTGCTGTCCTGGGTACTGTCACATCACCAGAGGCTATTGGTCAGCATGAAGAACTGCTGTATCTCCAGTCACAAAAGATTGGACCCTATGGTTAATGCCATTTAGGACAGGATTTAAGTCATCTTTGACTCTGAAGCCTGTTTGAATCATCTTCAGATCAGAAAACTCCTTCTGCATATATCCTATTAGGATCTCATAGGGTTTGCATTTTAGTTTGCATCCCCAGTCCCCTGTGTCGTGTACAACATCAGGGAACAACTTTGGAATTGGAAAAAACAGCAAAAAGTGAGTATGTGACTGTTGCATGAAAGGACCCAATAGTGTGACTAAACATGGCAGTAAGTGATAACTAAGAGCTGTAACCAGTTTCATATTTTCCAAAGTGTCTCTATTTACTACAGGCAGTCCATAGTTTTGATTATCTCTTCCTGGCAAAAGCCTGTCTTTATTTTGTCCAGAGCTCCTCTTATTGTTTTGTTGGATCCAACAATACTTTTGTTGTGTCTTGTGGAATAATTTCAGGTATTGGCACCTTTGGATGTGGACAAAGTATTTGGCACTGTCCTTCAGCATCCCACATGCCTGGTTGATCTTTGTTCATCTCAGCTTGTGAGGCTGTGTCAAGGAAGGCTGCCAAATTCCATTCTGACCATTACTGCTATGGATGAGCCAAAAGTTCTTTTAAGATTTTTTCCAGCAAAAATGTTGGAGGTTCAGGGGAGCCCCATTTTTGTTTGTGGTTGCCACTTTCTGTTTTGTAGTGATGGCAACGGTACTTTCAGATGTCCTGGCGGCTAGCTGGTACCATTTCCCCCCCCAGCAGTCCCTGCATCATCATCTAACATCACCAAGACACATCTCAGAGTGAGGACAATGCTTTCTACCCTCACTCACTAGGGCAGGAGTGGCTAACCTTTTGAAGGGCTGTTAGGAGGAAAGATGAGAAAGAAAAGATGCGAGGAAGCAGCAGAGTGATGATGATGAAGAGAGAGACACGGGACACAGAACTATGGAACAGTCTCCCCGAGGAAGTACGCCTGGTGCCGACTCTGCTCTCCTTCCGGCGCCAGGTCAAAACCTTCCTATTCTCTGAAGCATTTTAAGTTACACTGATTTACTTTTAAAAATGTTTATTGTATTGGATTGTTGATTGTATTTTAGTATTATTTTGTTATTCATTGTATTTTTATGCTATTTTATGTTCACCGCCCAGAGAGCTATTGCTAGTCGGGCGGTATATAAATTTAATAAATAAATAAATAAAATATAATGGGCTCAAGTTGCAGGAAGCCAGATTTCGACTGAACATCAGGAAAAACTTCCTAACTGTTAGGGCCATACAACAATGGAACCAATTACCTAGAGATGTAGTGGGCTCTCCGACACTGGAGGCATTCAAGAGGCAGCTGGACAGCCATCTGTCAGGAATGCTTTGATTTGGATTCCTACATTGAGCAGGGGGCTGGACTTGATGGCCTTATAGGCCCCTTCCACTATTATATGATTCTATGAGACTTGATGAAGAAGGAAAAGAACAGAAGGAAGCAGATAAATGAGAGAACAGAAAGGAAAGCAAACTCTGATTAGCTGAAAGCCCAGAGACGGAAACAGCTCCCTCAGTAGTAGCAATTAATTGACATCATTGACTCATTTATTCAAGAACATTGCTGTTGCCAAGTGATCAATAGTGGTTTGTGGTTGGCTTGTTCTTGGGTGTTTTAATTGTTCACTAATAGTAGTCTTTGACCCAAGAGTGATTGGAGTCTGCCCGTCCTCATCCTAACTATAGAATACAGAAGCATATACACTTGAGAGTATCAAGACGTATCAATAAAAGAGCTACAAGCAGATTTCCACTCACCCAGTGGGACTTACATCAATAGGCTGATGGATCTTCCGGAATGGGAAACAGAAGTGGTGGTGGTGATGTTCCACAGGTAGTTTGGGTGGGACCCTCCTCTTGCACAAGCTGAAATGCCTTCTTTTCTGCAAGGGGATCTCTGGATCCCCCCCAGTGAATTCTTTGCCCTTTGTTTTATTACAAGAATACGGAAATAGTGGTGTTGCAAGAATAGGGAAATAGAAAAAAAACCCACCTTATTATTAGTGGCAATATTTGTGATCATCATTACCACTTGCGGGTGAGTTCATATATTATTGCAATCCCCCTTTGGTTAAGAGAAAATGGAAAGAATGTTTTAGTGCTGTGTTTTGCACCTCAACAAATTAGTGAAATAAACCATCTCTAGAGTGTTTTGAACTGGCCTTGAAAATACTTTATTAAAAGCGATATATCAAGTACTGTGATGGAAATGATTTAATTGCATCAGACCAAGACGTCTTTTTCCTCCTTTGAAATGTCTCCCCTTACAGTAATGACTTGGAAACAAAGAATTGGATTTAATAGTTTGCAGCAATTTAATCTAGCACAAAAATATTGTGAGCGAGTTTACTGAAATGAGCTTTTGTTTATCATTATGCAAGACTACTTTTTATGGGTTTTACAGTAAAGAGGGTTTTAACTCATTTGATGCAACAACTCTCTTTCCTTCCACCCTTGATCCAGTTATGTTTATAAATATTTGTTCAAGCAAGAAAGCATCTACAAGCTTATTAAAGTGGCAACTTATTCATTGGCCATAATGCCATATACAAAATGTTAGTAAAGATGTAAAACATTCATAAGAATGGCTGTAAGCTTTAATACAATGTGGGCCAATGAAAACAGCAACATTTAAAAGGCAATAAGAATTCTGCAGATAGTTAAAATGGCCCAATTTACAACTTTGATATATCTGCTAAAATAATGGTGCTCATTCATTTTACATTTCTTGCGATTCTCACTGAAAACAAAAATCCAACTATTCACCACCTCAGAGACTGTATCTTCTACAGTTACATATTTAAGATTTAGGCTTACAGTAACTGGCTTGTTTTAACATAGTAAAATAAGATAGATTTTTGCTAAGTGTACTATGATTATGCACAATTTCTATAGCATTCCCCCACCACATGCAAAATACTTCAACCCTAATTATATCATTGATCATTACCACACTCAAGTTCACTAATAATGTTCCCATTTTACAGATCAGGAACTGAGAATGCCCAGGGTACTCCAGAGTTATCAGGTGAAGCAGGGAATTGTGCCCAATTAACGTTATCCAAGGCCAATGTTATATCCACATAACACAATCTCTCAGTAATGAAGACCTCAGTATGTTCTAAATTCACAGAAGTTCAATTTTTAATTCTGTTTTCTGTCCTTGATCACCAGGTTTCTGTGTTGGCTCATTTCAATAATGATGACGTTTCATTTCAATGTTTAGTCTAAATCCCCCTTGTAATTTAAGCATGTTGGTTGTGGACCTGCCCAACAACAGGACAAATAAAAACAAATTTGTTGCATTATTAGACATAGGGGAGAAATTCAATTCAATTTACATTTAAAAGCTAATTTACTGAAGTCATCAAAATACAGCCATCCTTTGACATTCTCACTCCTCTGAATTTTGGAATGCAGTTCTCCAGCGAAGTAATGTATGCAAAAATGCATATACTAGGATAAATCCTGCATAAAAATGTGCATTTTAGTGAAAGTAACATACAAAAATGCATTATATTAGGAAAATTGCTTTGCAAGAAGGTGTATATTAGGCAAACGTTATTAAAATGTCTATATTAGGAGAAATTCTCACTAAAATGCTGACAAATTTTCATGAGGACTTTTATTTTTTTAAAAATCACAAACTGTTGTGGAAATGTGGAGAACTGTTGGTCAGTGAAGCATGCTGTGAGACTCACAGACAGGGTTTTTAGCAAAGAGAGTGAAACCTGAAGCAGAAGGGTTAAGCTGTGAGAACAGAGCGCCAGGTTTGCCAAGGTCAGTAGCTGGCTGGGAAGCCTGATAAGGTGGGATGCTTGGAAAAACTCAGTGTGGGGGAAACGTCGTCTGTGAAGAGAACTGTGTCTAATGTCTTTGCCTAGTAAAGACTCTTACAAGAAACTTGCCTGGCCTGGCTTATTCCTGTTCTATGCGACTCTTGGATTCCATCCTTGTATGATCTATACACGCACACGCCAGCAAGAACTGAACTTAAAATTGAAAGAATGAGAAACTCAGGGCTCATCCAAATGGAGCGGGATAATCCATGTTTTTCATATCCAGTTTGCCATCTGACAGTCCTCACTGTCTTTCCACCCCGCTTTTTTCCGATTTAAAAAATACATGTTTTTTGCGCCCGCACATGCAGTGGGAAGATCCATACTTCCTTTTCGCTTTTTCCAAGCCCCGCCTATAAAACCACCCCCATCAGCCCCCCCTTTCAACGCACAATATTGCGTATGCGCTTGAACGTTAGAGCGCAAAAGTTTGAATTTCCCTGTGGCTGTAAAGGAGTTCCTTGCTGCTTGCTACTTACAGGTCTCTGTGGCTCAATCAGTTAGCGCCTTTGGCTGTTAACCGAAAGGTTGGCGGTTCGAGCCCACACAAGGACAATTCATGTTTTCTTCTGTTATTGCCCATCACAATTATAACTCATTTTATCTGGGTTAGAACCAATCCGGGAGCAGGAGAAGGGATGTGAAGGGACAAAACTGCTGGTTCCCTTCTTTTGCCTGCCTTCCAAAAGCAGCTCCTTGAGGAGGGCCCCCCAAAGGGCACAGGGAAACTCCCAAGAACCTCCCATCAGCTGTAAAGTCCGCCGTATTGCGTCCTAGCTCCTGAAGGCATAGCGGATTATTCCCGATTTTAAAAGGCAAATCGCATTTTTTGTGGTATTGCCGGGAGCGGATTTAACCTGTAAAAAAGCGCAAAAGCACGCAATGTCATATGCAGTACTGCCCCTAGGCACCGGGAAGCGGGGCTATTGCCCCTGGCCACGTGCTTTGGGGGGCCCCCATGCTTGGTAATCTGCTGCATATCACACACATCTCACAGCGAAGCCGTCCGTGTTGCCACACCCCATTCCCTATGCAGCTCCGCCATGACAGGCGCTCCCAACTGCAACGAGCCAATCTCTCCTCCTCCTAATTCCCCACCTGCATGAACAAGTGACCACAGAGCTCCACGCAACCTAGCCTGCTACCTCCCTCCTCCCTTCTTCTTTCGCCTGGTTTCAAGGCCAAATGTGGGGAAAGTGGCGTGCGCCCTCTCAATCGCCCTGATAGTTTCCTAAGGCACAGCAGAGAGAAGGAGGAGCTCGCTAGGGAACAAGTTAGGCCGAGTGTGCAAGCAGGAAGGCAGTTGAGAAAAGGGGAAGGCGGGTGCTGAGCTGAGGGGTTGCTGCTGAGCTATTCCAGGCTGAGGAAAGTCGGGGAAGCCGAGCCGCGCAACACGGGGCTAAATTAGCACATAATGGAGGTGGACGGGCGCCAAACGAGCATGGCCTATGAGGAGTCCGGCTCCATGTAGCTTCTCCTGGCATGCTGTCTGACTCAGCTTCATACCACCAACGTGTGGTACACGAGGAAAGACATTGAGGTTTTCTTCCCTAGCAGGCGTGTCGTCGCTGGAGAGGGCAGAGAGGCAAGGAAGAGGGTTGGCGACTAGTCGCCAGAATTGTTGGAGTCTCCTGGCTAGTTGCCAGAAGGATCTGCAGCCAACGGGGGAAATGTTTTTGTTGCCATCGCCCTAATATATATAGGGGTCATTTGAAACACAACTGTACTCTTCAGAAGAAACACTCTAGAGATGTCCAATTTAAGACCATTTTTGAAAAGCTGCTAACCCTCGAATAATAATGGCACTTAAGATATGCTTAGGGGCACTGTTTTCTAAGGGTTTGCGTGTGTGTTCTATATCTGTTTTTCTTTAGAAATGAAAGGTGCTTTGCTCTTAATCTCTTTCTGTGCACACTTTTATTCTGGTGGTAGAAATGCACTCAGCTTAAAGTTCCAGCACTGTCTGCTCCACAGCTACTTGCAAAAGTTGAAGCCGTCTGGTGCAAGACAAGTAATAGACTATAGAGTTATATTTATTTATTAAATTTATATCCTGCCCTTCCTTCCAAAGGAGCTCTGGGCAGCAAATACACCCCTGAGAAAGCAATATATAATTAAAACAAAATAAAAACATATTAAAAACCTCTGAAAACAATCACATAAGAGCTGAATGGGATATAACATTGCAATGTTTAAACCTGATTTCTAAGGTTCATGATTAATTTCCAAATCTCACTATCGTTTTAAGAATTTTATTGACAATTCCTGTTACCACTGCATCAGCAGAGCAAAGTTTCTCTAAACTGAAATTATTGAACAATTATTTAAGAACTACGATGTCTCAAGAAAGGTTGTCTAATTTGACTTTATTATCAATAGAACATAAATTGTGTGAAAATCTAGATTTTGACAAGTTGATTAATGATTTTGCAGAAGTAAAAACAAGGAAAATAATTTTTTGAGAATAAATATATAGTTTCTTATATTTGTATTATTTTAATTTTAATCCGAACGTAATTGCCCGTCAACCAAGCAGCCAGACATTTACAGAAATGATTAAATTCTGTCATCCTCGATATTTAAAACAATGGTTCTGCACAAAGTGTTTTCAATTGTTTAGTCAGGAAGATAAAGATGGGAAAATATGCCTAGAAATAGACTGCCATATCTAGCAGATATCGACAAAGGGAAGACAGATGTTGAGAGACCAGTGGAGAAATGGATATGGAACAGGTTGACTAGAGGCCTATTCCCTGAAGTGAAGGTAATCATATTTGTATTTAATAGGTTGTTAGCCTCATATGTAAATTAAATATTATAATTACATATATTCGTAAATAAAAACTCTCTCTCTCTCTCTATAAATATATATATAATAAAGAGAGAGAAAGAATGTGTGTGGGGGACAACTATGCTTTTGCCCCGGGCCCCGCACGTGCTAAGGGCAGGCCTGGTCATATGGATGACCGAAAAATAATGAAAACACAAAGCGATCGTGTATCACACTTTGCAGTCGTCTGGATGAGCCCTCAGAGTAACCAAAACTGACAGATTTGTCCATCTCTATCATCTATGTGACAACCATTCAAATATAAATTATCTCTTCTCCAAGCTAAACATACCAAACTCCTTCAACCTTTCTGCATAGGACTTGATCTCCAGGAGCTTCACTCCCCTGTTGTCCTCTTCTGGACATGTTATAGTTCACAATATCCTTCCTAAACTGCTGTGCTCAGAACTTGACATGGGGTTCCAGGTGAGGTTTCACCAAAGCAAAATAGACAGGTACAGTTTCTTGTAATCAGGACACTATACTTCTGTGGATGCAGTCTAGAATTGCACAAGCCTTTTTTTAGCAACTGTAGATTGCTGACTCATATTTGGTTTGTAGCCTACTAAAATCTAGATCATTTTCACATTCACTGCTGTCAAGCTGGGCATCACCCATCCTGTATTTGTCCATCTTTTGCGCATCCCCCCCATCTAAATGTGGAAAATTACAATTATCTTGGTTGATAAATTCACATTTATCTCTTACCTCATGACAAGTAGCTCTGTTGAAATCATTTTCTTAGTTTTAGCTTAGTTCTCCATCCTGTCAAGGTCATCTTTCTGTCTTCTAAGGCTACGATCCAACCCCCCATTACGCCAGGTTGTGGGGGGGTTTCGATTGAATGGAGGCATCGATTCGCTTGCTTCTTCCTCTCAGCTGGCACCACAGTAACCCTTGTCCCACTTTGCCAGCATAAACCTTCCCCTTTTGCCCACCAAACATGTGGACGGACAGAAGGCCCACCAGTGATATCCCAGTGGAAGATCCTGAAATGGAGCATTCCGAATGTGGATTGAGGCTGAGCCAGCCTGGGATACCCTGGATCTCGAGCTGCTGTCACAGTCGGCATGCTAACATCAAGCCTTTCTTGTCAACGAACAATTAGGGGTGCACTTTAAGGTGCTGAAATATTAATTGGCAGCTTCATCTCTACCTTTGCAGCCACATCTCCATATGTGATGTCATATATGAAGGGAAGTGTGAGCCAGGTGACTATGGTTTGGAGAAAACAGCCTTATGGGCCAAATTGGAACCCACATTGGGCTTAATTTGGTCCATTTGCCAGAGGTTCCCAACCCCTGGCACAGAAAGATAGGATCTCTGCCCCCATAGCTGGATGCAGCATGCTTCTGAATATCAGTTGCTGGAGACCCAGGAGGGGAAAGTGCTCTTGTACTCCAATCCTTCTTGTTGGCTTCCCATAGGCATCTGGCTGGCCAAAGTAAGAACAGGATGCTGAACTACATGGGCCGTTGGCTTGACCCAGCAGATTGATGGAGCGTCCTTAGAAGCTCATGCTGACTACCTCCAGATTGCCAGATCTCAGGCAGACACAGCAACAGAAATGTGTCTTCAGGCATTCATTTCAAAGCACATTGGAGGATTCTAACTAGATTCTGGGCTTTTTGAAGGAGTGGCTAGCAATACAGAAGTCTGGTGCTGAACCTTTTCTTCATTCATTCATGTTAATTACAATGCCGGGACAAAGAGCAGTCAAGGGGACCCCTATATATTTATTTTTATTTTATTTTATTTTATTTTATTTTATTTACGTTATTTATATACCACTTAATTACCAAAGTTTCCAAGCAGAGTACATAAAAATTATGAAAACATACAGTGGATACAATAAATTCAACTTAATTATAAAAACAGAAAAATGCCTTAAAATGCCTGCTGGGAAAAAAAAGTTCTTTGTCAGACACAGCTGCTGCCACCCATTCTACCTAGCCTGATTGTTTCTTCAGGAGGCAGCTAGGATCAGCACAAATGTGCTCTCGCACACTTGTATGCTGATTTAAAAAAAAGTCAGTACCATTATCTCTTTCCTCGTTATGAAGAGGTGCAAACTTTAGCAGATAAAGAATTTAGAATCCAATGCCAAGCTGTCATGTGTAACTTTGAGAACAAAATAAAACGCCCACTATCTTGTCAAAATCAGAATTGTTTTTCTATTTTTTAAAATTATTAAACCTTTTAGACCACCATTCATCCTGAAGGGTTCCAGTGCGGTGTGCAAAAAAGATCCCTTCTTCACAGAAGAGAAGTGTGGAAAATGGGATGCTGAATTGGATTCTTCATTTGACAAGAATTCTGATTTTCAAAAATTAGGCTTTTTTAATGGCTGTGGTGGGATACTGAATTCTCCATTTGCAAGGTATACACTCCTTTGGAAAGATGTTATTTGTTGTTGTTGTTATATGCCTTCAAGTGGCCATTTTATTTTGCTCTATGCTTTGTAATAACTGCTTGTCTGCAAATCGTTTATAGGTGAGCTGTTGTTCTCATACACTTGCAGTAAAATGAAATGCCATACCATTTTTTGAAAGCAATTCACTCTCTGGAAAGGGGCATATGCTTCAGCATACGCCCCACTATAGTGATATAATATCGTGGTCTGTTTTGATAAGTTTGCATCACCCATTAACTCTTGAAAATCAAATACTTCTCTTTCCAAAGGACAACAGATTTTGTCAAACAGATCACGGGGATTTTTTTTAAGTAACAGTGAGACACAAGAAAAATAAATTTCACCCCTTGAGTCTAGGAGTCTTTCATATACTGTGAGCCTCAATAAATCTAACTTTCTTCCTGTTCAAATTCACATTGCTTCTCTTCTCTTTTCTCTCTCTTTTTCTCTCCCTAATTCAGCATCCCTCTCCCATTTGCATAATTTTGTCCCATATTCTTGTGTTCATTGTTTTGTATGTCCCAGCAGGGAGGGGCAAAGAAGACACCAGGCTCTGCTCCAGCCGGACTTTACCCACTTCCCCCAAGGCAGTGGGTGGTCAAAGGCCCTGTGGGAAGGATCCTGATGAATTGTTGTATGTTAACATTGTGATTCTATTACTACATCTTCCTTACTTGAAAGTCACCTTGAAAGGATTTGTGTCCTAAAAGGTAGCAGCCAGTAGGGCAGGGAGGGTTGGGCTGCACTGCAGACCAAAGCTACATGTCACTGCTGGTTACAAAGAGCGAAAGGGGGAAAGGCGGTTCCATCACTGCACCTGCTCTGGGCTGAGCTCTCTGCTGACTTGCCTCTTCTCCTCTCCCTCTCGGCAACTGGCAGTGACAAGTGACAGTGAAAAGGCAGGTCAAAAATGCAGCCTCACCTGCACTGTCTCACCGGCCACAGTGGAGTGGGAGGAGGGAGATCTAAATGTTTGTCCCATATTCTTGTCTTTCAGGACAGCCATGTTCAGTTCTGGATTGGCCTATCATGCCACCAACACACTGTTTTATACTAAGCAGTGTGGCTCCTTATACACACGGAAAGAAGAAAAATACTTTTTTCCATTGTGAGAGAATACTGTACTAGTTACAACTTAAACTATACTGCACCATTGATGCCAATGCATTGCATCATTTACTGGGCTCTGGAATAATATTGCTTACTGCATCTAAAGCGCCTTCTGTCTGGACAGCTCCAAGCCCCGTACTCATTTTAATTAACTGAACCTACAAGATGGAAAAGTATTCTTGCCAGCATGGGATATTAAAAATTTTTTCCTACAGAAATATTAACAGGAAGGAAGCTATATGTTACTTCCAGTCGCACAAGAAAATGAAAGTTAAAGGGCAAACCTGTGGCAGAGCTAACCACATGGCATCAGTGCTTTGTGATGGGGGCAAAATGAGGTACTTGCCAGGGCTACAAATTTTATTCTTCCTCTCCAACCAGGGGCAACTCACATATGTCTAGATCATGTTTCTGTCTTGGAAACAGAAAGACGCTTAAGAGGTAACGAAGAAATATCACCCAGAATTGCATCTCCCTGGAAGTAAAAATACAACAACACATGAAATAGCTAATCATTTGCTCTCTTTTCATGATGTTCAAAACCAGTTGTCTAAGGCAGCCGCCTTACTCTGCCTAATGGGAGAAACGGCTCAAGGTGCCACAATAAAAGCCTTTTCTGTGAACAGACTATGAGCAGTCCATAGTGGCCGGTGGGGTGGCACAAGTGGAGCGGCTTTCCGACACCATGGATTGCTGCTGCAGACCAACAAGTGGAGGGGTGAGGCATGGTGCAGTGTGTGGTGGCAGGAGCATCCGATGGGCTCCACCAACACACTGCGCCAAGCTCCTTGTGCCTCAGTCCTCCTCTCCATCTGCAGCAGTGAACTGTGGTGCTGAAAAGCTGGGGAAGCAACAGAGCCTCAGCAGCAATGCCTCACTGGTCGCTACTGCAGTTGGATCTTTTCCCATGAATAAGTGATAGTTGAACTTCTTCCCTGGATTTCAAATAGCAGTGGTGCTATAAAGGAGCTATGTACAGCTTGAATAACCATAGTGCCCAGAAGCCAATAGGCACTCTCTCTTAAATGGCAATCCCCTAAACATTTACTCAAGAGTAAGCCCTGATAAACTCTGTGCTGTTTTGTTGTTTGCCACCCTGGGCTTCTTTGGGGGGAAGGGCAGGATAGAAATGTAACAAATAATACTAATGCGAATGATTTTATGGGACCTTATGGACGCAGCATTTATTCAGGGTTCGAACAAGGAGACTCCATTAATAGAAGAGGCTTCCTGCTTGAGAATTTTGTTCCCAAACTTGAGGAGACCTGAAAAAGTGAAGTCAGTTAAGTGCTGCTTCTACAGCTGATTCCAGTGCACTTCCACACAAGAAGCAAATATGGGATACAGAGAGGTGTTTGGATGCACACTCCATCTAGGGCCACCCTAGTTATGCTTGGCTCATTGCACATGGCTTTGGCTTGCACTGGCTTCTTTTCGCATGTTCAAGTGCTTTGCTATCCAAAAACTTGCATAAATCTCAGGGTGGATTTCTGGCAGATCTTGTGAATGTGTTTCACAACAATGGTCAAAGCCATTGTTTCAGAAGAGTTGCTCCATTTAGGGGAATGTGTAGGAGAGAACTGCGGGGGTGTCAGCTGCCTTTAATGCTAGTCTCTTCTTCAGCATGCAGACTTCAGCATGCAGACTCCCATCACCCCAGCAGATGGGGAGAAATGCCTTCAGGAGAGTGGCGGTGCGTAGATGAACCAAAGTACCAGAATGGAGCCCTAGGGATGGAACACCAACAACTGAAGAGGGAAATAGGTCAAGTAATATACAACCTTTAAATTACTTTAGAGATGTAAGGTGCTGAAGCCTGCTCATTAACCAGAGTTGTAAAATGGCACGTTTGCTGTGTCATTATTCTTTCATGCATTAGCCTGACAGCTTTCTAAAAGGTTTATCAGAACTTGCTCTAACTCATTGGAAGTCCCACTGCCTCTCTAACTGGAAGATTTTCTTCATGTGCCCAGAATGTCAAATCCTTGCTTCATACATTACCTTTTCTCAATACAAACACAGGCCACATTCACACCAGACATTTATTCCAGTATTGTACCACTTGAAACAGTCGTGGCTTCCCCCAAAGAATCCTGCGAAGTGCAGTTTGTGAAGGGTGCTGGGAGTTGTTAGGAGACCCCTGTTCTCTTTACAGACCTACAATTCCCAGAATCCTCTTGGCAGAGAAACTGACTGTTAAATCATTTGGGGAACTGTAGCTCTGTGAGGAGAATAGGGGTCTCTTTACAACTTTCAGCACCCTTCACAAACTACCTTTCCCAGGATTCTTTGGGGGAAGCCATGACTGTTTAAAGTGCAGTAATAGTGAAATAAATGTATGGTGTGAATGTGGCCACAGTCTTGATGCAGAAAAAACACATATCTACATCTAGGCCAGCCTTTCCCAACCAGTGTGCCTCCAGATGTTGTTGGACCACAACTCCCATCAGCCTCAGCCAGCATAGCCAATGGTCAGGAAAGATGGAGTTGTAGTCCAACAACATCTGGAGGCACACTGGTTGGGAAAGGCTGATCTAGGCTCACCTCTATCTTAGGCAATGGCCTTTTAAAAACATCCATTATTTATTTACAGTGCAATCCTATATGTGTGTCTACTCAGGTGTAGGCCCCACTGAGTCCAACTGGGCTTACAACCAGTTATTTGCATATGTGATTGCAACTCAACTTATTATTATATCCTTTAATGGGTGAAGAGGGCACAGTATGAGTTTATTGCCTGAGGTGCCAAAATATCTTTGAGCTGACCTTGCATATGCTGCTGTGTATGAAATGCAGCACTAGGAATTGGCAGGCAAGGAATATGCATGGCTGTAGTCTCACTCTGGTGAATCACATTTCCTGGCTAGCACAGGATCCTGTGGGTTTTCCAGCTTCCTGGATATCAGAGCTTTTAACATTTAAAAAAGAAAACAAAAATAGATTTAGCTTTCATAGAATCCTTGTGGGTAGTTTTACTAGAGCTGCTGAAAAAGTCCTGAAACAATGGGCTCATAATTTTCACAGCTTGTAATACTTATTATCGTTGGACGCCCCTTACCCTGAAACTTGTACTCCGTTTTTAATGGGTCTCCTGTTCTTGTCCCTCAGTAGTTAGCACTGCTTAGACCAGGATGGTGAGGCTGTAATCTACAGCTGGTCCATGCTTAGAACTTGATTTCTTTAACCCCTTACTGGATTGCAGAGAGAAACATGTTCTTTCCTGATGAATTTTACTCCAATCTTAGTGTCACAATCGTTGAGGGATGCTGATGGTTTCCCTATCACAATCCAAGTCCTACTGCCTCCACCAAATGGGGCATAAGAAGATTAAGGTGAGATGAGTGGAAGATGTGCATTGCCGGCTCAAGGGTGGCACCTATGCTCCGTGTGATTAATGGTCTGCCACCACCAATGTTGCTGGAGCTGTTGATGCCTTCTCCTTCTTCACATTCTAGCAGCCAATCAGGGTAGGGGTGGGACAGTAGCAGGATAGGATGGAATACACAGTAATTGGTAGGATTATATTTTCATTCTAGCCCCTTTCACATGTCATTCCACATGAAGGGGTTCCAATCAATTAAAGAATGCTTAGGCCATGCTGCTGGCTTTGCCCTGGACATTGCTGCTGCTCCTTGGGCTGAGTGGGCTTCAACCCCGACATCCACGTGTTACACAAGGGTTAGGTTCGATGCCCTGGTGGAAGCTCCAATCTCACACCAGCTGGAGACCAAGTATGGATTCAACACCTTTTATCGTTTACCACAAGCTTTTGCAAAAGGAGACGTTCCTTAGGGCTCAAGCCTCCAAAGAGAGTCCGCAGCAGTTACATTCAGACAGCCTTTTATCTGCTTCAACTTGCTCCCCCTCCCATCACAGTAACTTTCCATCGGTCCCATCAACATACATTGGGCCACCGCCCTTTGGCTGCTTGCCAGTGCATCTCTGCACTCTGCACCTGTTCTCTCCATCCACCGACGTACTTTGCCTACGTGCACATCCTGTCTCTATACATCCTGTGTTCATACATCCTGTTCATACATCGTGTGTGGGGGCGAGAGTCTACTGCAAGCTTTAGAAGCAATTTTGAAACTTTCCATTTCCTTGTTCTTTATGCTAAAAGCAAGCCTTATTCTTTGGGCCAAAAGCAAGCTTTAACCATTGGGCTCAACATATATGCCATAGTATTTTACTGTTTCCAGTACTGGTTCCATCACACACGCATTGAGAGAAGGTCTGAAACAGAAGCTGGCTGTACAGAGGGAGGCTCCTTGATGTGACTGGACGTTCCAACGGCTTCAAAAAGCATTTACTGTAAATGAAGAGCCTGCAGTTATATAAAACTGAACTCCTTATTTATTCAAAACAAACACACTTCCTCATGCCTTGCTTCTCTCCTGCCCTAATTCCTTGCTCCAGTGCCTTGAGCCACTTCCTGGTTGAGGGTGTGTTACCTCAATTTATGTGCTTCCTCTGTGTCATTCACTTTCTCTTCCTGTCTGATTTTCCAACTCTCTCAGGTAGTTCTGCATATTGTTACACCAACTGCACAGGACACCTGCTCAACAGCATCTCAGGTCAGCCAGCTTCTCGGTCCACAAAGTGGTTTAATGAGGAGGCAGACCAACAGTGCACTAGCATGTGCACCCCTGCCCCAACCTGGATGCCCTGCAACCTGCCAGCCACTGTCCTTGAGTGGATGGTTTGGACCATACAGAAGGCTCACCGTGTAAGCTCCAAAGCTTGGAAGATTACTTTTAAAAAGTAATAAATTACAGTTACAGTTACAGGGCCCAAAAAAGTAGTAATTACCGTTACAATTACAATTGCTCTGAAAGTAACTGATTACTTTACTTTTCCTCCAAAGTAATCACTACAATTACATTTCTGTTACTTTTAAAAAAAACCTACAAGGTGTTGGCCTTGGCTGCTGCACATCTAAGTAGCCTAAAACAACATTAAAAATAAACAAACACATACAGAGGTAGTAGAATAATTATTTTTATTCATAAGATAGCAATGGTGGTCTCTCCACTGGTAAGGGTGGTGGGGAGGAAGGCTGAGGCCACAACTCAGATCTATGCACGTCAAACCAAGTGCAACCCCCCCACTCAGCCAGCCAGCATAATCTCTCTCACTTAACCACCTCCCAGACCCTGCCCTGCCACCAACTCAGGGACACTCACTCAAGCAAACATTTTCCCCTGAGATGCAAAAAAGTTAAAATACTGCAAATGTAGCACAGTAGCCAGAGAGGGTGGTGGAGGCCACTTTGTGTGCCAAGTGCAAACACAGTATTCTCATTCTCATTCTCTCTCTCTCTCTCTCTCTCTCTCTCGGCACATGATTTTCATCCACAAATCAGAGGAGAGTAATGCCCAAAAGTAACTCTGGAAACATTACACTTACAGCTCAAAAGTAATGAAGTTACTACTCATTCTATTACCAGCAAAATGTAATGAAGATACCCACTCGTTACTCAAAAAAGTAATAAATTACAAGTAACCAGTTATTTGTAACTAGTTACTTCCAAGCTCTGATAAGCTCTCTTCAATAGGACCTACACACCTGCTCAGTAACTGCCAGGCGGGGATAAGGCTGATTCTCTAAGTCTTGTAAATTGCCATGATGGTAATTCAGAAGTAGTTCTCATGTCTGGTGGCAACAAGTAGCCAGATGGGGCAGGACCTCATGAGGGCCCACAGCACCTTTGGGACACTAGCCGCTGCTGACTGTAAGCTTCCTTTTTTAAATAAAAGTACGCTGGTCTCAGTCCTGATCTTGGTTTCCCACCCACCCGTTGACAAGCAAAACCTGCGGGCAAGACCATATTTCAGTGTTTTCAGCCAATGAGCAAAGCCAAAGCTATAACTGATGAGTTGTTTTGCACAAGCCTTTAAGACTACATTTCTAACTGCAGGAGAAGGGATAATATTTATTCTGGTAGATTAGTTTTGATATGTGCATTTTCTGTTTACCTAAGTTGTATGTCTCTCAGGTTCTACCTCTGACAGTTCAATTCTGCATATGTGTCTACCTAGAGGTAAGCCCCAGTCAGTTCAATGGGACTTACTCCCAGGTAAGTATTATTATGGGTTTGGGGGTTGAGATAGATAATTTCTGTGAGTTCCCTTCCAGCCTCTGATTTGGAACCCTGCACCTGGAGGTGGGCTCTGCAGCTGAGAAACCTGCTCCGCTGGCCAGATGAGTCTCCTTTGTTAATTGAATAGAGTGGCCAGGTGGGCTAATGAGTCTGTCAAGTGCCCATTAACTGGCCTCCTGTCAGACTGATGGAAAAACAAGATCTACTGGGCTGCTGATGCTTTGAACCCCTCCATCAAGTTGGAATGTGTGTAAATAAACAAACCATATTTCATAAATATACCATAGACTCTGCTAACCTTCTTTCCAAGGAAACCCTGGGCAAGCACAGGGACCCCTGGAGATCTCTCACCGCTTGGAGATTGTGGTGGCATGCAACAGTATGTACAAGATTAAGTTACCTAAGTTATACTGTGGACAAAAAAATTAAAAAGGCAACTGGTGAATACTAAAGTTTGTATTTTTATTTGATGATAGGGGGTTGCCATATTGATAAAAATGTGTTTAAATTGAAAGGGGTGGGGCCAAGAGGAAGGAGTATAGCTTGAGAAAGAAAGGGCAGGGCCAAGGGCCCCACTGATACCCTGTGCCCAAGGGACCCTAGAAACCTGGAGCCAGCCCTGCATCTCCAGGTAGAGCTTGGAAAGGCCTCTATCTGAAACCCTGGAGACTTGCTTCCAGTCAGTGTACTGTAGACAATACTGGGGTCAAATGGTCTGACTCAGACACTATAAGGCAACTTTCTGAAAGGGTTGCAAAACTAATTATTATATGCAAACTCTATTATATTAGGAGTTATATTCAGCAAAGGTAGTCTGCAAGCTCTACTTTTTGGTATTGTCTGTGCGATCAAGGGATTTTATTTGTTTCCCACGTACAAGTATATTTTTAGCAGTGTTTGGCAATGCCAACCTTACCATGAGCCAAGATGAGCCTCTTTGTTCAGGCAGTGGATTGGGACATGCAGCTGATCATCTGCCCTCTGCCACTACTGTCAGACCTCGGGCCTGTCCACCCCTGCCATCTGCTATCCTTAGCCTGTATATCCCCTCGCCATCCGCCATGGAGTGCCAATAGTGGCTGCTGCCTAAGATTCTAGCAGCATCACTGCGGCTTTGCCACAGGAACAAATAATGTTTAGCTTCAAACCGTCTTTGCCACTGTAGCAAAGTGACCAGTGGCACTCACACAGGATGCCATCTCACCAGGGTGCCCATGGCTTACTCTGAGGAAAAGCTGTCCTCAGAACAAGGCATTGTGATTGAAGCGGCTCCAGAGAGCACCTGCAGACATTGTTTTGGCAGACATTGTTTAAAGACAAACAGTAGGAACTTTACTGTTCCCATTTTTCAACTTTACTGTTCCTACTTAAATTTAAACAGCATTTGCTTCTGGAAAATGGCCATGGTGCAGGCACTCTCCTCTGCCACCTCACTCGGAATGTAGGATCCTTCCTTGGAGTGAGGCACTGTGGAGTGAAATGGCCCAAGAGCACATAGGAGCGCCCATGCTGCTGCTACTGAACTGGTGACTTTAAAAAAAACACACACACACCATCACCACCAGCAGGCAGAGGAGGAAGAAAAGGAGCAGGGCAGCGTACTGGGGAAGGAGGCAATGTTAGTTGTACCATCACAGGCAACATAATGTTTTGCATTTGCCCTGGGATTTATGGATTGCATTTTTTCATTCTCATATCTATACAGGTTGAGCCAGAGCTTTCTTGTGCATATATTGAACAACACATACTATACAGCATGACACTTAAAATGTCAAGCCCAATCAACAATGGGATAGAAAAATAATTTTAACCCATTTAATGCATTTGCTGTCTATATAGCAAAAAATGAACAATATGCAGATTTAAATATACCTTCATGTACAGATTTTACATAAACCAAGAAACCAATCCAGTTCATATGTTTGGCTTTTAATTCTGAAATTTATTAGTTCTTGATATCCATTGCAGATACAAGCTCAGTGTTAAGTGTTCCGTTTTTATTCTCGCTGAAAACACCGTAAATCTTAATGTTGTGTTTTGAACATTAAGAGGCAAAGTAGTAGCTGTAGGGGGGGAAAAGTATTCAAAACATTAAATTAGCAACGGTGTAATAACATTTTCAAGCTGTTCATCAGAATTTATTCTGAGTTAGAGAGAGTAATTGTCTCAAGCAATTCTTAAAGGGGCCTTTCAATAGAATCATATTCTGGTATTAAAAGACCTTTCTGATCTTCCCACCCACCCATTTTGAGATGTTCAGAACTGTGAAAATATTTTCCCACTTTAACTATATTGCCAGTTAAGAATGTATTCTGCTGTTTTCACTCCATTACTATTTATACTCTGTTTGTTTATAGCTCCCTAAAAACCCATTTTAATAAGGTCAGATTTGCAATTTAAATTAACTTTAATATTTCTTGCAAACTCCAGAACAGTTTGTTTATGGAATGGTATTATAGACTATACTGGAAATTTATAGGGTTTTATATTTTTTTAAAAAAAATTGTTTTATTTTCCAAATGATTTATGCTATGAAATAAATAACTGTGGTGCTTTTTTTTTCTTTTGTAAAAAGAATCAAACTCGGAACACTGAAAAAAAATCTGTAATAAACAGTATTTGAGTTGACAAAATTCATAGTGAGCCATCCCTTTATACAAACTGAGCTTTTCTCATTTGGACGTGGCCTGCATTTAAAATAAAATAGATGACTCATCAGAATAAATCAGCAAATGTTTTGTGTGAACAAATTTCTGCTTGTTGATAGCATTATGACTATTTTCTGTACTTTCTTTTGTTCTTGTGAACAGATGTTCAAAGATGTAATCTGATCTGTTGAGATCATAGGCCATTTTTACTGTTTAATTCAGTGGGAGACAGATTGCTTATCAAATCTTTTGACAGCATTATAGTCGTTTGGGGTCACTGGGGATTGTAGACCCCTTACTCTTTTGGAAACAGGATCCTAGCCAGTTCCCTATGTACAAACCAATCATTATGAAAAGGGAGGGTGTTAGCCACCGAGAAGACTCCTTGTCCTTTTGTGCTGATTGGAGCCAAAGTGAAAGGAAGTTAGTCAGCTACTGAGAAGACTGTTCTCAGTAGCTAACACACCACCTCCCCTTTCTTGCAAAAGCAAAAGTTTATTCCATGTGAGATGTAATCATGTGAATGAGGTTAGGTTCTTTACGGTGCTGTGTCTACAGTAAATGTGCCAAAATGTATAGGGAGAAAACACAATTCCCCCCACTTAGTCTCTGTCCTGCCCCATGTTGTGCGGGGAAGGTCTGCGTAAGGATTCTAGCTGATTTTTCTTGAACACCTTGTATTCAAGCAGAATGCCCTGCATGATCAGAGACTCTGCTTTATCAGAGTCACTGATCATGCGGAGAGTTCTACTTGTGTTCAAGTGAATGCAAATAGAATCCCATTGTAGACATTCCCTATGCAAGAGGGGGGATCCGGGACTGAGTGTGGTGTGTGGGTGTAGTGGGAGTACCACAATGATTTTGGGGTGGGTGGTGTGTTCGTGCCCCTGTCCCCCTATACAATTAGGCATTCACATTCAGGCAGACAAATGCTTGAACGCACCTAATGCCCTTGATATAAACTATTCTTTAGAACAGTATCAGGCATCTCTCTTCAAAGAGCCTTCCCATTTTCTCTGCAGTAGCAGAGAGATACCCCTCTGTAATTTACAACAGTAAAGAAGTTCCAGGGTTGGGTGTTAAATCAAGGAATGGCAGGACAATTCTACTAATGAAAATGAGTTGCTGAGAGAATATTGTAATTGGAGCCTTCATGTCAATAATGTACTTCTGTGATTCATGTTTACCTGATATTTCTGATGACTCCAATTGAAAATCCCTGCTATATAATTGAACCATAAGTTGTTAACATATTGCTGAGGCCTATGTACACGCCCCACAGTTAATGGGAGTAAGCCCCAATCATATTTTGAAAGAGCACTTAAATGGATTTGTAATATATGGTCACACAGGCTAAGCTGATTAATGTGAACATCCAATTTGGCCTGATCTTCACTTATTTTTACAGTACAGCATAATGATAGGATCATAAGGAACCATACTGGAGAAGATCTATTGGGTTTTGCTGTATTTTGGCAATGCCTCTGCTACCCAGTCCTATCTCTGGGTCATAATATGCTTAATATTTCCTCAAGTTTAGTTTTAGAAGATGCTGAAAATGGCAATACCCCCCCCTGTCAGTTTGTCTGTAAATGTAAGCTTGTATCTGATGGTTGTGCAAACGGAAGACTTCTGATGTAACTGATCTGCATCCTATACTCCATTAAAACTGTCTCCAGTGGGTCAGGGGCTCCTGAACAGGATGGTGGTGGTGGTGGTGGTGGTGGTGGTATGTGTCACACAAGAATGCTGTTCAAGAAATGATGATGATGATGGACTGCCTTCAAGTCAATTACGACTTATGGCAACTCTATGAATAGGGTTTTCATGGTAAGCTGTATTCAGAGGTGGTTTACCATTGCCTTCCTCTGAGGCTGAGAGGCAGTGACTGGCCCAAGGTCACCCAGTGAGCTTCATGGCTGTGCGGGGATTTGAACCCTGGTCTCCCAGGTTGTAGTCCAACACCTTAACCACTACACCAAGAATCACCCAAAAGTGAGGGCTGGGATCTTGCTCCAGAGCAGTGGATCTGTGGTAGTTAAGCTCCTTGGACAGCTCCTTGAAAGTTCAGACTAAAACCTGGAGCAGATTCCACAGACATGGAGCAACCAGATGCCACTGCTTCAGAGGAAGCTCTGCTGGAGCAAAATCTCTCCAACCAACCACTGTTTAAGGATTGACCCTCTGGAGAATTTTTTTGGAGCGAGTAAAGGAGGCTGCAGAGAGAGAGAGAAAGGGAAGAAAATGTTCAGTTGTGTGAGCTGCTTCCATTCATGCACACGTTGCATACAGCCTTAATATCAATATTATTTTATTTTTTAAACAACTCTCTCTCTTCCTTAAGTTAAGGATGGGTAACAGCTGTTCAAAAAACATGAACATATAAAATACATTTTATACTGTGTTTTTTTTAATGTCAGCAGTGAGATCCAGTGCATGTCTACTCATAATAGAGTTCCACTGAGTTCAATCAGATTTCCTCCAAGATAGGTTTGAACAACACAGTTGTGACTGGGAATGGGAGAGAAATTTGATTAAAGGCAAGCCAGCCTAATTTGCACTTTCTGAAACACAGCTAATATGCACTTTTGTTTAATAGTAATGTATGTTCACAGTTTTTATTAAAAGGACATTTTTTGTGGCCATGTTAGTGGAATTTCATAAGCATGTTCCCCTTACATTCTTAGCACGAACCTCTTATAAGAGAAAGGTAAGTGTGCATGTGGGTGTTGAATGGAATGTTGGGATGAGTGAGAGTGAGCGTCAGACCAAGAGAGTCAGTTGGAAAATGACAGAATGTGGCTGTGAGAGGGACAGAACAGTTTGTTCTAGCATTATGGGAGACGGACTCATAATCACGTGTAGTTTGGAAATACACATGCCTGGTTTGTGCAAGATGCTATGGTCAGTGTTGACCATGCACACTCTTGAAGTCCAGTCTTGGATCCTACCATTCAAACAGGCCAGAGGTGAGGAAATTAGTATCGAAAGTCTAGATTAATATCCAAAGCAATCTGAGATATGTTAGCTTTCTAGGGCTGACATATGACTGATGGTAAGCTTACATATGCACACATCTGTTCATCTCAGTTAATTCACACCTGGGATATTGTTTCTCTCCATCTTGACTTCCTGTTACTTTTTTATCCACCACTCCTCCTAAATTAGGTACAGGGAATCTATCTTATCTGAGACTTGGTTTTGAATATATCACTGCCAGTGCAGCTGAAATATGAAATTCATCTGAAGCAATTTTTTTTGCTGTTTGGCAACTTCTTTACCCTTTTGTTGCACCAACAGATATCTTGCCACCACTTCCCCACCATCCCATCTCTGCTCCACTGTCTCAAATTTGCCTTGTGGATTGACAGTGAAGGGAATGGCCATGTCATCTTGCTGATGAACTTCCTGATTGGTCCATGTCAGAAATAACATTTTCAACTAAGTGGGCATAATATGCACCCATTTCCATGTACCTTTATATCTGGGAATGGGCTGGAGTCCTTATATTATATTTTCTTTCACTTCTTGATGCTACTGACACACCTCCAGGTTTACTAAGACTGAACATGACTTTTTGTAGCTTTTGCAGGACAGCTGTTCCAGAAGTCATGGAGTTGCATCAAGTGGTGGTTTTGCACTAGCAGAAAGTGCTTCCACCTATGTGGGGCGGGGTATCCAGTCCCCCTACCTACTGCTCTCCTACATGCCATGTCTCATCCTGTCCTAGAGGGTCCTCCAACCCTCAGGGGCCACTTTGATCTGCAATGGGTATGGCAGAGGGGTATGTAGTTAGTAGGGTAGATTGATTTTTTAAAAGTCTAGGGTCACATCTTGCACAAGTGGACATGTTTTCCACTGGTGCAAAGCATCAATTGGATACAATGCAAGGGACATAATAGCACGACTCTGCTCAGTGCTGCTAATGCCAGATTTGGAGCAGACTAGAGTATTATTCTGGGCAAGAAGTTACGTTGACAAAATGAGAAGGATTTAGTGGAGAAAAGAATTAGAAAAGATCTGGTGGTTGTCTTCAGCTAAGTCCTACCCAGAGGTGTCCCGTTAAAATTAATGAACCAAAGTTAGTCATGTCGGTTAACTTCAGTGGGTCTACTCTGAGCAGAACTAGCATTGAATACCACCCTAGGAGACAAAATTTTATGATGAAAGACTATGGGAATACTCATCCGCATACAGAATAATTAAAAATGTTGCTGGCTCATTAAGGCAAAGAAGAAACATCTGTGCCGCTGTTATAGAGTTATCCTGTGTTAAGCAGGGTGGTGCGGCAGTTGCACATGTCCACCTCTCCCTTATGTCCTGAAATGGCAACTTGTTAGAACATGCAGGCACTATAGCACTGTGTTTAAACGTTACAGCACTTTGGTGGCTCTCCATGAAGAGTGTATAGCACAGATGCAATTTGCCCCATAGTCCATCCTATTGCAACTCACCCCTAGTGGCCAATTGTATGGTTTTCCTAGATGACTCATCTGTGTAGTAGCCAAAGCTAATGTGAGACTTCACTTTATACTTATTTATTTATTACAGTGCTTAACCACTAACCATGTAGCAGACAGAACCCTGGTGTTTCTGGAGAGTGCGAACCCATCTGTATTTGAATAGGATTTGGCTTACTCCCTTTAATAACATTTAGGTGTATTTGTTTACCTGAACTGGTCCTGCTCAATGGATCGCCATCTGTTCAGACAACAGAGCCTTGTTGATAACCTATTGCTTTACCATGATGGCATTGTTTGCTTCATAACCTGGCAGGGACTTTGGGTGGAATCCTAAAACTGTAATTTTTTGTGCATAGATGTGCTATGTTGATCGCCATGGACACTGGCAGTATTAATCCAGATTTATGCCAGTGAGCATATGGCTTGTCCATTTAAAGGATACTATGGTGCGTACAAGAGGCCATTTTTGGAGGGTGATATTCCCCCCCCCGCATGTCTGTGTAGACAGAGCATTAAATCTTACCTTTTCTAGTTGCTTGGTCCCCATAGGCTAGCATGATACCTAATTATCTCCAAAATGATTGATGTTCACTTATGCAGGTGGAATGTGTGTTGTGATTTTCCATTCTTCCATTTATCTCCCTTTTACAGCTGATTGTTGCTTTGCGCATGGGATCGTGATAAGCTTTTCTAAAGGAAATATTTGGATAAATAAAAATTATAATCAGAACTGCATGGTAGAAAAGCTTTTTGTTTGCTTCTCTGCCTCCCTCCCTCTGACTCTCCCCCACTCTTTAACATACAGATGGATTGGTTTCTATTGGCTAATCTGCCAATTCTTTTTGGTAAGAAGATGAGATGAGTGGGTCCTTCAGAGAGTCTTTGATGCAGAGAGTCTTGGATGCTCTGTCAGGTGGTGATGGGAATTACACACAATAGTTTAAAAGTTAAAGAGACAGATGTGAGGTGGGAGGCAGCTTTTCCTTATAGTCTTTTGTCTATAGTAAACGGGCAATGCATTATAAAATGGTATACATGTTTGCCAGTTATACTGTCATATAGAAATATACCTGATAGTAAACCATACAAGGATTTCTCCTTAATTCCCTCCTTATTGCTATAATATTCAGTCCAGATTTTCAGAATGGCTAGACAGCTATCATCTACCATTCTTCTAAAAAAGGGTGGAAAAGCACAACAAAGTAAACTGTGTTTTCCTGACCTGACCCCAACGGTGCTCCATTTTCCTTCCCACTCAATATACTAGCTGCTAGTTTTTGTAGGCTTCCTTTAAGAACTTTGACCCACCTGCCTGTAACTCTCTAGCTGGGGAGTCACCAGAACTAAATCTCAGTTAAGTTGACCACAATGTAGGTGCTTTGAATTGGTCATCATGTTTACTATAATTTGGCTGTCATTAAAAATAATACACATGACTTTATGTTCAGTTAAGTTGACCACAATGTAGGTGTTTTGAATTGGTCATCATGTTTACTATAATTTGGCTGTCATTAAAAATAATACACATGACTTTATGTTCTGTTGCACAAAGAAAGGTGAGGCAGGTGATGAAGATAGTTAATCTACAATAAAAAATCCTCTACTGGGCTTTAACTAGCAGGGCCCAGGTAAGGCTGGAGGAGCACTCTTGCATTCCTCTGTCCTTTTTCCGTTTGTTAAAAGCTATTTCCCTCCCATTGAAAATAATGGGAGGAAAATTTTTATTCATTTATTTATTATTTGATTTATAACCCACCCTTCCTCCCAGCAGGAGCCTAGGGCGGCAAACAAAAGCACTAAAAACACTTTAAAATCATAAAAACAAACTTTAAAATACATTAAAACACTTTGAAAACATTATTTTAAAAGCTTTCAAGTCATCTTAAAAAAACAAGGTTAAAAACATATTGTTTTTTTTAAAAAAGATTTAAAAACATATTAAAAAGCAATTCCAACACAGACGCAGACTGGGATAAGTCTAGCAGGAAAGCTTCAGGGGACACTGTAAACAAGGCTAAATTCCAGTCGGAGAGAAGGGGGAAAAGGAAACTCCACCGACACATACAGGGAGAGAGTCAGCTCAGTCCTTGCTAAAAAGGGCAGCTTCAGCCTTCCTGAAACACAACCACAAGCTCTGTTTCCCTAGGTTAAAGAAAGGTCAGGCTGTTCTAGGTGGGAAAACAACAAACACAAAAGACTTGCCTGGAAGGTGCAGCCCCTTGATTAGATTAAAAGCAGCCAAAAGCTTAAACAGCCCCGCCCCTCGCTCAGGAAGGAAGGAAGCCTGAGAGAATACTAAAGAGTTAAGCCCCAGCTGATAGCCATCAGCCTCAAGTAACACATCATTGGCTGGCAGCAGTAGCTGGGAGGAACCAGCCACACATATAAAGTCAGAGCACCCTAGTGAGAGAGTCTGCTCCACGAGCTAGAGGGAGCCCCAGCTGATGAAGCGTCAAGGCGAGTTAAGCAGCAGAGCAAGTTCGGCAGCAGGGCAAGTTCGGCAGCAGGGCGAGGAGGCCAGGGACCTCCACTCTGCCCGTCTGTTCCCTGACCTCAACTAAACCGCAGTCTCCAACCCATTGACGTAATAAACTTCAAACAAAACTATGCAGGTAAGAAGCCAGCAGGGGTGTGGGGGCTTTCCAGTGTTTTGCACCGCCTGCAGCATGTACGACTATCTGCCTGTTGGACAGAAGTCGTGGGTGTGCTCTCGGTGCAATGAGCTCCTGGCTCTCCGGGAACGACTTCATTTCCTTGAGGCCAAGGTGGCGGACTTGGAAAAGCTGAGAGAGGCAGAGAGGTGTGTGGAGGAGGCCTTCAGGGACGTTATAGCTGTGTCCCACTCCAACGATGATAGCTCTCCTGCTATCATGGAGAATGATGGTCTCGGGGAAGGAGAGCATCCAGCTGAGGAAGAGGGAAACGATCCCTTAGAAGGGACCCATTCCTTGGGGGATGAGCAGCTATCCTCTCGTGCCGAGGATATATCTCCAGGGGGTGGAGGGATCCTTGTAGTGGGTGATTCGATCATTAGGAACATAGACAGTGGGGTGTGTGATGGGCGTGTAGACCGCAAGGTGTTTTGCCTGCCTGGTGCGAAGGTTGCGGATATCGCCCATCGTTTAGATAGTTTGGTAGACAGTGCTGGGAAGGAGTCAGTGGTCGTGGTGCACGTTGGCACCAACGACATGGGGAAATGCAGCCGTGAGGTCCTGGAAGCAAAATTTAGGTTGCTAGGTAGGATGCTGAAAGCCAGGACCTCCAAGGTGGCTTTCTCTGAAATGCTACCAGTTCCACGCGCAGGACCAGCCAGACAGGCCCAGCTTCGCAGTCTCAATGCGTGGATGAGACGATGGTGTCGGGTGGAAGGGTTCGGATTTGTTAGGCACTGGGGAACATTTTGGGACAAGCCGGGCCTGTACAAAAGGGACGGGCTCCACTTGAACCAGAATGGAACCAGACTGCTGGCACTTAAAATTAAAAAGGTAGCAGAGCAGCTTTTAAACTGACTGAGGGGGGAAACCTGACAGGAGCTGAGAAAGGTCCGGTTCGGAATAAACCTCCCCCCGGGATAAAAACCAAAGAAATGATGAAATTTTAAAAGGGGTAGGCCTAGAAGTAGGCATTGTGAGAGCAGGGGCACAGGATATCAATTCAGAAGAGCAAAATTACCACAGGCCTAACCACAAGTGCCAAAGACACTTGAAGAGAGACACTGCTTACAAGTGCCTGTACGCTAATGCTAGGAGCCTCCGAACCAAGATGGGAGAACTGGAGTGCTTGGTCTTAGAGAAGAGCATTGATATAGTGAGCATAACCGAGACCTGGTGGAATGGAGAAAACCAGTGGGATACGGTTATCCCTGGATATAAACTATATCGGAAGGACAGGGAAGGACGTATTGGTGGCGGAGTCGCTCTATACGTGAAAGAAGGCATTGAATCCAGCAAGCTGGAAACCCCAAAAGAGGCAGACTCCTCCACAGAATCGTTGTGGGTGGTGATACCGTGCCCCAGGAGGGACTTAATACTGGGAACGATCTATCGTCCCCCTGATTAAAATGCTCAGGGAGACCTTGAGATGAGATATGAAATTGAGGAAGCATCCAAACTAGGAAATGTGGTAGTAATGGGTGACTTCAACTACCCGGACATAGACTGGCTGCACATGTGTTCCAGTCATGACAAAGAAGCAAAGTTTCTAGATATTCTAAATGACTATTCCCTAGATCAGTTGGTCATGGAACCGACCAGAGGGACGGCAACCCTGGACTTAATCCTCAGTGGGGACCGGGACCTGGTGCGAGATGTAAGTGTTGTTGAACCGATTGGGAGCAGTGACCACAGTGCTATTAAATTAAACATACATGTAACTGGCCAATTGCCAAGAAAATCCAACACGGTCACATTTGACTTCAAAAGAGGAAACTTCACAAAAATGAGGGGATTGGTAAAAAGAAAGCTGAAAAACAAAGTCCAGAGGGTCACATCACTCGAAAATGCTTGGAAGTTGTTTAAAAACACTATATTAGAAGCTCAACTGGAGTGCATACCGCAGATCAGAAAAGGTACCGCCAGGGCCAAGAAGATGCCAGCATGGTTAACGAGCAAAGTCAAGGAAGCTCTTAGAGGCAAAAAGTCTTCCTTCAGAAAATGGAAGTCTTGTCCGAATGAAGAAAATAAAAAAGAACACAAACTCTGGCAAAAGAAATGCAAGAAGACAATAAGGGATGCTAAAAAAGAATTTGAGGAGCACATTGCTAAGAACATAAAAACCAACAACAAAAAATTCTATAAATACATTCAAAGCAGGAGACCATCTAGGGAGACAATTGGACCCTTGGATGATAAGGGAGTCAAAGGTGTACTAAAGAACGATAAGGAGATTGCAGAGAAGCTAAATGAATTCTTTGCATCTGTCTTCACAGTGGAAGATATAGGGCAGATCCCTGAACCTGAACTAACATTTGCAGGAAGGGATTCTGAGGAACTGAGACAAATAGTGGTAATGAGAGAGGAAGTTCTAGGCTTAATGGACAATATAAAAACTGACAAATCACCGGGCCCGGATGGCATCCACCCGAGAGTTCTCAAAGAACTCAAAGGTGAAATTGCTGATGTGCTAACTAAAATATGTAACTTGTCCCTCGGGTCCTCCTCCGTGCCTGAGGACTGGAAAGTGGCAAATGTAACGCCAATCTTCAAAAAGGGATCCAGAGGGGATCCCGGAAATTACAGGCCAGTTAGCTTAACTTCTGTCCCTGGAAAACTGGTAGAAAGTATTATTAAAGCTAGATTAACTAAGCACATAGAAGGACAAGCCTTGCTGAAGCAGAGCCAGCATGGCTTCTGCAAGGGAAAGTCCTGTCTCAGTAACCTATTAGAATTCTTTGAGAGTGTCAACAAGCATATAGATAGAGGTGATCCAGTGGACATAGTGTACTTAGACTTTCAAAAAGCGTTTGACAAGGTACCTCACCAAAGGCTTCTGAGGAAGCTTAGCAGTCATGGAATAAGAGGAGAGGTCCTCTTGTGGATAAGGAATTGGTTAAGAAGCAGAAAGCAGAGAGTAGGAATAAACGGACAGTTCTCCCAATGGAGGGCTGTAGAAAGTGGAGTCCCTCAAGGATCGGTATTGGGACCTGTACTTTTCAACTTGTTCATTAATGACCTAGAATTAGGAGTGAGCAGTGAGGTGGCCAAGTTTGCTGACGACACTAAATTGTTCAGGGTTGTTAAAACAAAAAGGGATTGCGAAGAGCTCCAAAAAGACCTCTCCAAACTGAGTGAATGGGCGGAAAAATGGCAAATGCAATTCAATATAAACAAGTGTAAAATTATGCATATTGGAGCAAAAAATCTTAATTTCACATATACGCTCATGGGGACTGAACTGGCGGTGACCGACCAGGAGAGAGACCTCGGGGTTGTAGTGGACAGCGCGATGAAAATGTCGACCCAGTGTGCGGCAGCTGTGAAAAAGGCAAATTCCATGCTAGCAATAATTAGGAAAGGTATTGAAAATAAAAGAGCCGATATCATCATGCCGTTGTATAAATCTATGGTGCGGCCGCATTTGGAATACTGTGTACAGTTCTGGTCGCCTCATCTCAAAAAGGATATTCTAGAGTTGGAAAAGGTTCAGAAGAGGGCAACCAGAATGATCAAGGGGATGGAGCGACTCCCTTACGAGGAAAGGTTGCAGCATTTGGGGCTTTTTAGTTTAGAGAAAAGGCGGGTCAGAGGAGACATGATAGAAGTGTATAAAATTATGCATGGCATTGAGAAAGTGGATAGAGAAAAGTTCTTCTCCCTCTCTCATAATACTAGAACTCGTGGACATTCAAAGAAGCTGAATGTTGGAAGATTCAGGACAGACAAAAGGAAGTACTTCTTTACTCAGCGCATAGTTAAACTATGGAATTTGCTCCCACAAGATGCAGTAATGGCCACCAGCTTGGATGGCTTTAAAAGAAGATTAGACAAATTCATGGAGGACAGGGCTATCAATGGCTACCAGCCATGATGGCTGTGCTCTGCCACCCTAGTCAGAGGCAGCATGTTTCTGAAAACCAGTTGCCGGAAGCCTCAGGAGGGGAGAGTGTTCTTGCACTCGGGTCCTGCTTGCGGGCTTCCCCCAGGCACCTGGTTGGCCACTGTGAGAACAGGATGCTGGACTAGATGGGCCACTGGCCTGATCCAGCAGGCTCTTCTTATGTTCTTATGTTCTTAAGGTCTCAACTTAAATGGATTGTTGAAAGAGGAAGGTTTTCAATAAGTGCTGAAAAGATAACAGAGATGGCGCCTGTCTAATGTATAAGGGGAGGGAATGCCACAGGGTAGATTCCTTCACACTAAAAGTCTGTTTCCTATGTTGGGCGGAACAGACCTCCTGATAAGATGGTATCTGCAGGAGGCCCTCACCTACTGAGCACAGTGATCGACTGGGTATATAAGGGATAAGACGATCTTTCAGGTATCCTGGTCCCAAGCTGTATAGGGTTTTGTACACCAAGACTAGAACCTTGAACTTGGCACAGTAGCAAATGGGCACCCCGTGCAATTCTTTCAGCAGCGGAGTGACATGTTGGTGATACCCTGCCCCAGTGAGCAGTCTCGCTGCCTCATTTTGCACCAGCTGCAGCTTCCAGACAAAACTCAAGGGCAGCCCAACATAGAGCTCATTACAGTAATCGAGCCTAGAGGTTACTAGTGTGTGGACAACAATGGTCAGGCTATCCTGCTCCAGAAATTTCCGCAGCTGTCTTACCAGCCGAAGCTGGTAAAAGGCCGTCCTAGCCACTGAGGTCACCTGGGCCTGTAGTGACAAAGATGGATGCAGCACCGCCCCAGACTACAAACCTGCTCTTTCAGAGGGAGCACGACCCTATCCAAAGCAGGTAACTGACCAATTATCTGACCTCAGGAACCACCAACCCACAGTGCCTCCGTCTTGCTAGGATTCAGGCTCAGTTTATTGGCCCTCATCCGGCCCACCACTGAATCCAGACAGTGGTCCAGGGCTTGCACGGCCTTACAGAGAAATAGAGCTGGGTATCATCAGCATATTGCTGACACCTTGCCCCAAATCTCCTGATGACCATTCCCAAGGGCTTCATATAGATGTTAAACAGCGTGGGGGACAAGATGGTACCTTGCAGCACAACTGCCAGGGGGCCAAAAGACAGTCACCCAATGCTATTCTCTGAAAAAGACCTTGGAGATAGGATCGGAACCACTCTAAAACCGTGCCTCCAATACCCATCTCACCAAGTTGGCCCAGAAGGATACCATGGTCAATGGTATCAAAAGCCGCCGAGAGATCAAGTAAGAGTAACAGGATTGCACTCCCCTTGTCCTTCTCTCGATAAAGGTCATCTATCAGGGCAACCAAGGCCGATTCAGTCCAGCTTGAACCTAGACTGGAATGGGTCAATATAATCTGTTTCATCCAAGAGTACTTGCAATTGCTGCGCCACAACCCTCTCAATCACCTTCCCTAACAAGTATGTATTTGCGACCGGTTGGTAATTGTCACAGACCAATGGTTCCAGGGTGGGTTCTTTCAGGAGTGGTCGGATCACCGCCTCTTTCAGGGTGGCTGGAACCACTGCCTCCTGCAATGATGTGTTGATCGCACTCTGGATCCACTTGGTCAATCCCCCTTGGCAAGCATTAATAAGCCAAGAAGGGAAAGGGTTGTGAGGACACTTTGCTGGCCACAACATCGCAAGCACCTTGTCTAAGTCATCAGGCTGCATCAACTGAAACCGTTCCCAAGAAGTTGCAGCAGATGTTGCACTGGACACCTCATTGGGGACTACAGTAGATGTGGATGGGGCATCAAGACTGCTACGGAGGTGAGCAACTTTATCCCCAAAGTGCCTTGCAAACAATTCACAGTGGGCCTCTGAAGGGTCTAAAACTCTATTTCCTGGAGTTGATGTCAACAGACCCCTGAAAATATGGAAAAGCTGCACTGGATGGCTACTTGAGGATGCGATGGAGGCAGAGAAGTGAACCTTCCTTGCCGCCCTCACCACCACACAGTAGGCATGGTTATAATGTTTTGCTTGTGTCTGATCAGTCTCATGGCACATCTTTGCTCTAGCCATCATCCAGCCTGTATAATTGCCCTTAACTCACTAGTGAACCAAGGTGCAAACCGGACTCCACAATGACGGAGAGGGCGCTCAGGGGCAACCATTTCAGGAGCCCGATGCACCTCACTGTTCCACACCGTGACAAGGGCTTCAACAGGGTCACCTGCTCTATCTAGTGGGAACTCCCCCAGGGCATTCAGGAATCCTGTGGATTCCATTAGTCTCTGGGGGTGGACCATCTTAATCTGTCCACCACAAAAAATAAAATAAAATAAAAGCAATTGAGGCAAATCAGCTCCTAGGTTGGCATAATTCAATCCATGGATTGGGAGCAGGTTGAGGGACTGGGAAGGTGTTGGATCCTTTCACCTAGTCCTGGCCTGGCACAACCCCAATCCACCCGACATGACTTCTTTTGGCCCTACCAACATCAGAGTTCTGACATCTATAGGGCTGCGAAAGGTGCTGTGCTATGGCATCTGAAGGTGGCCTTCCCTGGGTGTGAATCATGGAAGTGCATGTCTAGGCAGGTCTTGTGTACTTTTAACTCTTCATAACCCATTGGTTTAAGGGATGATGGACTGACTATATCACATTTTTGTTAGTAGGCTGTTGTTCTTACATCATGTGCTTGGGAGGAGATCTTTGGGAAGGGAGGGTGATGCTGTCCTAATTCTAGTGATCATGGGTAGGAGGAAACATGGCCCAACAAGGTGATAGGCCATCATGAAAGATGAGGGTGAGGCTATTTACACCTTGTCATCGCTTCCACCCCTCCCATTTATTTATTTATTTATTGTACTTATATACCGCCCCATAGCCGAAGCTCTCTGGGTGGTTTACAGTAACTAAAAACATTAAAACAAATATACAAATTTAAAAACACATCTTTTAAAAACAATTTAAAACACAATTTAAAATTTAAAACAATTTAAAACACATGCTAACATACCTGGGAGAAGAGGAAAGTCTTGACCTGGCATCGAAAAGATAACAGTGTTGGCGCCAGGCGCACCTTGTCACATAAATCATTCAATAATTTGGGGGCCACCACTGAGAAGGCCCTCTCCCTTGTTGCCAGACTCTCAGCTTCCCTTGGAGTAGGCACCCAGAGGAGGGCCTTTGATCTTGAACGTACTGTATGGGTGGGTTTGTATCGGGAGAGATGTTCCATCAGGTATTGTGGTCCCAACCCGTGTAAGGCTTTATAGGTCAAAACCAGCACTTTGAATCGAGCTTGGAAACCTATAGGCAGCCAATGCAAGTGGGCCAGAATCGGTTTTATATGTTCAGACTGTCTGGTCCCTGTTACCAATCTGGACGCTGCATTTTGCACAAGCTGCAGTTTCCAAACTGTCTTCAAAGGCAGCCCCACGTAGAGTGCATTGCAGTAATCTAATTTGGAGGTTACCAGAGCATGGACAACTGAAGCCAGGTTATCCCTGTCCAGATAGGGACATAGTTGGGCCACCAACCAAAGTTGGTAGAAGGCACTCAATGCCACCGAGGCTACCTGAGCCTCAAGTGACAGAGATGATTCTAGGAGAACCCCCAAGCTATGAACCTGCTCCTTCAGGGGGAGTGCAACCCCATCTAGAACAGGTTGGACATCCACCATTCAGTCAGAAGAAACACCCACTAGCAGCATCTCAGTCTTGTCTGGATTGAGCCTCAGTTTATTAGCCCTCATCCAGTCCATTGTCGCAGCCAGGCACTGGTTCAGCACATTGATAGCCTCACCTGAAGAAGATGAAAAGGAGAAATAGAGCTGCGTGTCATCAGCATACTGATGGCAATGCACTCCAAAGCTCCGGATGACCATACCCAACGGTTTCATGTAGATGTTGAACAGCATGGGGGACAGAACTGACCCCTGTGGAACCCCATACTGTATAGTCCAGAGTGCTGAGCAATGTTCCCCAAGCACCACCTTCTGGAGGCGACCTGCCAAGTAGGAGCGGAACCACTGCAATGCAGTACCTCCCACTCCCAACTCAGCCAGTCTTCCCAGAAGGATACCATGGTCGATGGTATCGAAAACCACTGAGAGATCAAGGAGAATCAACAGAGTCACACTCCCCCTGTCTCTCTCCCGACAAAGGTCATCATACAGGGCGACCGAGTGCCAAAACCAGGCCTGAAACCTGACTGAAATGGATCCAGATAATCGGTCTCATCCAAGAGTGTCTGGAGCTGGCCTGTAACCACTCATTCAAGGACCTTGCCCAGGAATGGAACATTTGCTACCGGCCTATAGTTATTAAGATTTTCTGGGTCCAGGGAGGGCCTCTTCAGGAGTGGTCTCACTACCGCCTCTTTCAGGCAGCCAGGGACCACCCCCTCTCACAGAGAGGCATTAATCACTTCCCTGGCCCAGCCGGCTGTTCCATCCCTCCTAGCTTTTATTAGCCAAGAAGAGCAAGGATCCAGCACAGAAGTGGTTGCACGAACCTGTCCAAGCACCTTGTCAACACCCTCAAGCTGCACCAACTGAAACTCATCCAAGAAATCGGGACAAGGCTGTGCTCTGGATACCTTGCTGGATGCCTTGCTTAGCTTAGTTCCTGGTTGCTTGTGCACTGTGCCCACCAGCTTCTGCATTCCGTTGCTTAATGCCAGATCAGTAAATAAGAAGACCTCACATCCATGATTTGATCTGTTCTCTGTTATCTTTTCTGATTTGCCAGTATCATGACTGCTAAAGACATCTCTCTTTCAGCAAGTCTTCTAAATCTTTATCCCAAATGGCATCTGCATTGGATTTGAATTAATGTGCTGTTGTTGTTTTAAACTGTTTTAATAGTTATAATTGGTTTTTTAATTGTTTTTATATGTGCAATAATACATATGTAGCTGTTTTATGTATGTTTTTATTATTTTGTACATCACTTTAGGATGCCTCATTGGAAGTGATTAATAAATAAAATTCATCATCATTATATCTGTGGGATCTGACATCAGTTCTCCCTCTCTGAAACTGGAGGTCTCTCTCCACCTTTGGAGAGGAGATTTGAGACCCATAGGTTTGCACACCCCCATTTTTAAAACCATACTAGTGTCTGCATTAATTCTACAGCTGCTAGCTTCTATCTACGTTTGTCATGGAGTTTCACCACAACCAATATGATAGCCAACTGCTGACAGCCAGATTCAATTTCACATATGATTGCCCATGATTTGATCACTGCAACATTATGTGATTACTTGTATATGTGAATGGACTATCACAGATAGAACTTGGAGTTTGTTTTCATCAAGCAGAGAAATCATATTCATAAAATAGAGAAATCATGTACAACTATGCATCTGTAAGCAGATGTATGTATCTAGCATTAATGAAAAGTGTGTTTGTAGGTCTAAAATCCAGATTTACCTCTCAGCACAGATACCTGGACTGTTGGGGTCAACCAATAATCAGCAAGAGTGCAGACATCAGTTTAAACACTTAGAAGTTACAGCCCACTCTTTGGGGATGCTTCTAGACTGTTACTGTTTTGCAGGTGGGGTTCAATCACAATACTGGCAAATTCAGGTTGTGTAATGGATTTTCAACTCTTGTGTAACAAACTCGCTTGAAAAAAATGAAAAGCTGAGCTAGGTCATATCTGTACCATACATTCACATTGCTATTATACCACTTTAACAGTCATGGCTTCCCCCAAAGAATCCTGGGAAGTGTAGTTTCTTAAGGATGCTGAAAGTTGTCAGGAGATCCCTATTCCTCTGCTAGAGCTACAATTCTCAGAGTTCCTTGAGAAGAGGGATTGATTGTTAAATCACTTTGTGAACTGTAGCTCTCTGTAAGGGGAATAGGAGTCTCCTAACAACTTTCAGTACCCATAACAAACCGCAGTTCCTAGGATTCTTTGGAGGAAGCCATGGCTAACAGTAGTATCATAATGCTTTAAATGTATAGTGTGTAAGTGGCCCTAAGGAAAGGGACAGGAAAATGCATGGTAAACTGGAGGATCACAATAGCTTGACGTGATGCATAAAACGTCTGAGGCAACGAATTAGAATGAAAGCTCAGTAAATAGCAGATGTCATATAACCTTTGTGAAAACAAATCAAAATAAATATTCAATAAACAGGTTGTCTGGAAGAGCACCGAATCCTAATTGGCTGTATACTGCTTCAGCCTCAAAGGGAGGGCTATACATAAGTCATCTGAAGGAGCCCTATTTATCAAGCAGCCATCCAGATTTGCTTGCACAAAGCTTTTGCAGAGGCTAGATTGCATCTGGTCTTTACTGAGCACTCATTCTGATTTGTTTGTGGGGAGGTTATACAACAATAACCATTCATCTTGCATTCATCGCTATTTGCTTGTGTGGCATTTATACATCTTCCTGCTGATCATTAGGGATGGAAGGATCCATCAATTTCAATTCTCTCAATTTCTCATTTTTCCAATCTTAAATTCAATTCTCCATATTTCTGCAGCAGTTTGCAATTTTTTTAAAAAAATCCTGTAAACCGGGAGTGGGAAAATGTGGTCTTCCAGATATCACTGAACTGCAACTCCCATCAGCGCCTGCAAGCATGGCCAATGGCCAGGGATAATGGGAGTTGTAGTTCACCAACATCTGAAGGGTCAACGTTTCCTCACACCTGCTGCAGGGACTTCCTGGTGTTATGTGAGTGGTCAGTTTGGTCTATGACTGTAAATAAAACCAATCAATCTATGTGAGTGGGTAGATGGATGGAGGGGGCACAATGCCATTTCTTTGCTTGCCGCTAGGGATGGAAGGGTCTGTCAATTTCAGATCTCTCAGCTTCTCATTTTTCCATTCTTAAATTCAGTTCTCCACATTTCTGCAGCAATTTGTGATTTCTTTTTGTTTTAAAAAATCCTCATGAAAATTATTTAGCATTTTAGTGCGGATTTCTTCTAATAAACATATTTTTGCATATAGTTTTGACTAATGTACACATTTTTGCAAACATTTTCTCCTAAAGCATATTTTACATTATTTTCATGAATATATTTATTTGTATGCACACTTTCCCCTAACGTGCACATTTTTGTAAATATTGGTTGGCTGGAGAACTGCATCACAACATTCAGATAAGTTGAAATTTTAAAGGATGGCTGTTTTGGTTCTCATATTGTTTTGGAAAGTATGAATTTGATATACGGTATTCAGCTTTAAAAGCAGCCTGAATTGAATTTCTTCCTCATCTCTACTAATCCTTCATTCATTACACACATTTCAGTGCATTTTCCTGTCTCCTCCTTAACCACAAAAAAGGCGATTTCTTTTTTAAAGTCGATTTGTTGTGCAAGGGCAACAGGGCACTTTATTCAACTTTAATTGCCAAAACCTAAATGGAAAATATGGACAATTGTACTCTGAGATCTCTTCAGGGATCCCTTCTAGTCTGTTGCTATTTTTTGACTGCGATTCCATCATAATACTGGCAAATTCAGGTTATGCAATCAAAGTTGGTTTGGTGCTCTTGCCTACCCACTTAAAAATAAAAATAATGGCTGCTTTTAGCTTTAAGAACCTGCCATAATTTCCATTTTTTTGTTTTTGTTTTGGTTGTAGGCCTAGAGTTTTAATTTCATGTTCTAAATGAAAACATGACAAGATAATAATCAGTAAATTACATTTTCTGAAGATTATAATCCAGCAATCACAATGCACTCCAAATATTTAAGGTGCAGTTTCCTATCCAGTGAGAGTTGCTAGATTTATATAGGGAAGGCTTTTAGCTTCATTTAGTGAAATAAACAATTATCTAATTTGTTTCATAAGAGTTTCTTCCTTTTAAATCTTTAACTGTTCTGGGAGCCCTTTAGCTTGAAGAGTAGAGTAAGAAATGCCCTAAACAAATAAACAAGGACTACTGAACGTGACAAATGGAAAGTTTGGCTCTTTGGGGGTTTGTAATATGCCTCAGATTTAGGGTTGCCAGGTTCCGGGCCTGAGACTGATCCTGTATCTTTAGGAGAAGAGAAAGTCAGCTAAGTGCAGGTGTTTTTGCAACAGTGTAATGGGAAAAACCACAAGGTGGAATTCTGCCTTCCCCCTGCACAACTTTTAAAGATACAGAAGACCTCTTGGTTGCCGGTCTTCTGTATCTTTAAAAGTTGTGCAGCAGGCAGGGAGAATTCCACCTTGTGGTTTTTCCCATTACACTGTTGCAAGAACACCTGCACTTGGCTGACTTTCTCTTCTTCTAAAGATACAGGATCAGTCTCAGGCCCTGAACCTGGAAACCCTACTCATATCTGACCCATTGCTTTGGTTACACAGATGTAGGGGTTGTTGATTGGATGTCTTGTCAGGGATGGGGAACCTGTGACCTCCCATTCCAATGTTGTTGGATTCTAACTCCCATCAACCCCAGCCAGCATGGCCAACGGTCAGGGATATTGCAAATTTTAGTTCAACAAATTCTGGAGGGCATCAGGTTTCACACCTTTGTCTTACATGAAACATGCATGAAGTCCCCAAGGATATTATTTATTTATTGTATTACATTTTATATTCCACCTGTCCTCCAAGGAGCTCTATCTAGCATACATAGCTCTCTCCCTCCCCATTTTACTTTCACAACTGGGTTTCACTAGGTTTAATCCCAGTCTGTATCTGTATTGGATTTGAAATAGTTTTTATCTATGGAATTGTTTTGAAATGTGTTTATAAGTGGAATTGTTTTGAATTTCTTTTATTGTTGATGTTTTTAATGTGAAATTGCTTCGAGATACTGTAAGGGAAGTGATTCATAAATGGAATCAAATTAACAAACAAATAAATAATAGGCTGAGAGACGGTGAACTGGCCTAAGGTCACCTGACGAGCTTTATGACTGAGTGGGGATTTGAACCCTGATCTGCCAGGTTGTAGGCTGACACTCTAACCACTGTACCACATTGGCTTTTGATTTTCTAATAGCAATAGGTAGAGGAGCATTAAATGGAAAACGTTCATGCTACTAAACCATTTTATCATGTAACTATAACATGTGTAATAAATAAAAGAACCCAGCCTGATACAGATGATGTGCCTTCTCCCCTTTGCACCACCATTGGTGCCATGGAGGCAAGAATGGTAAACAGTTTCCAACCTCATCTCCCACTCCTGAACTGCTATTAAGTCATAGAATGTTGTGGGGAGAAACTTCAGATGAACCTCAAGGACAGAATGAGCTGACAATCTATCTGGAGCTGGTAGAAAGGGATGCCAAGAGGCAAGTAACGGTGAATTTCATATATGTCCTCTGTTTTCTTCCTTTTTTAATTGAATAATTAAAAATCCCTACATAAACTCATGTGATAGCCTCATATTTACAGCAAAGCTTGAGGCATTGAAAAACACCCAATAAATTAAGTTATTGAGACAAACAGGGATGGCAAAAAGGAAATTCAATTCCATTAAAACATTAGAGATAACACAGAGTGTTTTCAATGCTTTTCTCTTTGTTATATTTTCCTCTTTATTTATGCAAACCCCCCTCAAGACATCCTCCTTATCATGCTATTTTCCCCCTCCAGGAGATAGTAACTTCTTCTTTTTTTAGTTTGCATAAAGTCTCTGTGGTCCTTTTGTGAAAATTTTGTAGTGAGGATATATCTCCTTAATTGATAAACAGCTTTGTATTTGGTGATTTTTGTAATCCCATGGCTATTTATCTTTTGAATGATTGCAGTGTTTGCAATTGTGTTAAAGGATTAATAAAAAATAAACTGGGAACAGGCAAGTTACACAGCAAAGATAAAAACATTATAAAATGACTATTTACTTTTTGAGGATAGGATTATGTTTAGGAATTAATCTTCAATTAAATTTATGAATCTTATTTATAGCCATTATTTTCCCCTATATGCTGACAGGGCATCAGTTACTGCTAACAGGATCTATGGTATTGTTGTAATAAATATGATTGGAAAAATCCCCCTATTTCCCCCCAGCATTAGCCAGTTTAAGTATGTATTTAGCTTGGCCATAAGAAATCCATGCATTATATATACGATAGTAAAATAATCACTGTGAATACTGATGACCTTAACTGGTTCACAAGCTGGCAGTAAACAACAAAAGCAGGAGCGACAACAGGGAGACTTTTGTTTGTATCAGGTTGTAGTTACCTGTACTGTGTCCTCCTTATTTTAAATATGTATTGTATTGTTGTAGAATAACAGGTACTGTATAAACCAAACTACACATCAACAAAACAAATTGTAGAATATTACATTATAGGCTGATGTACAATAATAAAATCATATAGCAAAACTTTAGCAGTAGTGTTGTTAACCACATATTCTGTAGCGTGTCTGTCATGTGCCAGACTCTGCCCAAGAGACACATGCATTTAACATGGGGTTAAAAAATGCCAAATCTCTTTCCTTTGGTGTTGGCCCTTCAGGGTTGCTGTGAGGGTGCCACCCATTTTAATTTTATATTTTTGAATGACATTATCAAGTTGGAGAAATTGAGGAGATTGGATAGCAACTGGAATTGTGTGTGTGTGTGTGCGCTTTCTGGTTTGCCTGCAATGTTTTTGAGTTAAAGTTGCTTAATAAAACTCAAAGTGGCAGACTGAACTGGTATATAGTAAGGCCCTACCTGGATGGGAGACAGAGAGGGTTGGGGTTGTGTTGCTCTTTCTATAATACTGTATTGCCCTAGATAGAGGTGGATGAATAAGCTTGTTGTAGGTTGTGCTTAAAGCTACCAGGGACTCTCTGTGCATGTGTGGATTGTATATGCAACATTTGTTTTGTTGAGTCATATAGTGATGTTAATATGTGGAATTATTGTTGTTTGTGTTTTATTTTTATTTGTAATGCTTTCATTTTTTTAATGTTTAAGAGAATATTTTGTTTTCCTGTTAATTATGCAGCTTGAAATGTGGATCATTATTGTGTTTATATGTGATTCTCATTTGTAATGTTTTAATTTTGATATTTTGTATTGATCTATTTGATTATTTAAGTTGTGAAGAGATTCCTTTTGGAAGTGTGAAGCAGGATAGAAATGATTAAAATAAAGTACAGAAAAATAAATATTTACAAATATCAAGAAAAGAAACCATACTTCCTCAAAATGCTCCCTATTTATCACTCGTACCCCGACTATCATGCTGCATTAACTGCCCTGGAAGAGGAAGATCCCAAATTGTATCAGTCCACTCTTTAATGCAAAATCTATACCAGATTTCTAGTGCTTAGCTGCATCCATGCAGGCAGCTACCAGCAACAAATTTACCAGATCCTTGAGAATTACATGAGGACTAATTTCCCCAGACATCCACAACAAAGCCAAGGGCACCTTAAGAACTATCAGCTGATTTTCATTTTTTTTCTCCACCAGTACAAGGTATATACAGTATTTCTTAAAAACAGTCTATGATCTAAGGATAAGGACAGGTGAATCTCTCAATTTTAGTTTATCTCAGTTTCTCGTTTTTGAAACCTTAAGTTCGGATTTCCACATCAGTTTGTGCATTTTCTTTTAAGTTCTCATGAAAATTCACCAGCATTGTAGTACAAATTTATCCTAATATATACCCACTTTTGTATGTAATTTTGCCTAATGCACAAATGTTTGTATAACAGTTTCCCTAATATAATGCATTTTTGTATATGCATATTTTGTATATGCACATTTTACCTTTGTATATGTATATTTGTATGCATTACTTAACTGGAGAACTGCATTGCAAAATTTAGAGAAATGCATATTTTGAAGGATGGCTGTGTTTCGCTTTGCGTATTATTTGTGAAAGTTTGGATTTGGTACGCCCGCCTTTCAATGTGAGCTGAATCAAATTCCTTCTCCATTCCTATCCAAGGAAGAGAATAAGAGCCTGCTGTGAAGATTTAACACCCAGGAGACAGGGCTGGCTCCAGAGAGTGGCATGCTGCTTGTTGTTGTTCTTCTTCTTATTTAGATTTATTAATTACTTGATACTCAAAGGTCCACAAACAACTTACACAATGTTAAAGCAAAAAAGAACACAACACTATAAAAACTTAACAATAAGCAAAAACATAACAATAGCAATACAACCCCCCCATGCAGACCCAGGAAGGTTTGGCAGCATATTAAAATAAAACATAATCTATCAAATGCCTGGAAAGGTATGTCTTTACCTGGCACTGAAAAGATGTTAATGAAGGCACCAGACAGACCTCACTAGGTCTGTATTCCACAAATCTGTATTCCACAGATAGGGAGCCACAACTGAAAAGGCCCTCTCCGTTGTCACCACCCTCTGAGCCTCCCTCAGAGAGGGAAACCTGAGAAACAGTTCAGAGGAAGATCTAAAGGTCCAGGTAGGTTCATATTGGGAGAAGCATTCTTGAAGATATTGGGGTCTTCAGCCATAAAGAGCTTTATAGGTCAAAACCAACACTTTGAATTGAGCTCAGAAGCATACTGGCAGCCAGTGCAATTGGAACAGGATAGGTGTTATATTTCTGTTCACCTTGAACTCGTCATCAATCGGGCAGCTGTATTCTGCATTATCTGAAACTTCTGAACCATTTTCAAAGCAGCCCCACATAAAGTACATTGCAATAATCCAGTCTTGAGATTACCAGAGCACAGATTACTGTAGCCAGGTTATCCCTGTCCAGAAAGGGTTGCAGTCAGGCCACCAGCCTAAGCTGATGGAAGGCACTCCATGCCACTGAGGCCACCTGTGTCTCAAGTGACAGCAGTGGATCCAGGAGAACTCCCAAACTATGAACCTGCTTCTTCAGAGGGAGTGTGACCCCATCTGGGACAGGCGACTCACCACTTAACCAGTCAGAAGAACCACCCATCGACAGCATCTCAGTCTTGTCTGGATTAAGCCTCAGTTTATTGGCTCTTATCCAGTCCATTATTGCAATCAAGCACTGGTTCAGCACATCCACTGCCTCACCTGCAGGAGATGAAAATGAGAACTAGAGCTGTGTATCATCAGCATACTGATAATACACTCCAAGATTCCATATGACCGCATTCAGCAGTTTCATGTAGATGTTAAACAGAGCCAACCCCTACAGGACCCCACACTGGAGAGTCCACGGAGGTGAGCAAAGCTCCCCAAGAACGACCTTCTGGAGGCAGCCACACAAGTAAGAATGGAACCACCGCAATGTGGTGGCTCTAATACCCGACTTGGACAGTCACCCCAGAAGGATACCATGGTTGATGGTATTGAAAGGCGCTGAAAGATCAAGGAGGATCAACAGAGTCACATTCCTCCAACTCTTTCCCAGCACAGGTCATTGTACTGAGTGATCAAGGCAGTTTCTGTACTAAACACAGGCTTGAATCCTGATTGAAATGGATCTAGAAAATCTGTCTCCTCCAAGAGTACCTGGATCAGACTCACAACCATCCTCTCAAGAACCTTGCCCAGAAAGGGGAAATTTGCTACCGGTCTAAAATGATTAGGATCTTCCAGGTCCAGGGAAGGCTTCTTCAGGAGTGGTCTTACTACTGCAGGCAGCCTAGGACCACTCCTTTTTGGAGAGAAGCATTAATGATCTCCCTGGCCCATTCAGCTGTCCCCTTCCTGGCAGATTTATCAGCCATGAAGGGCAGCCCCTCCCAAGACCAGCAGAGGGCCCACTACTATAACACTGCTACTATTCTCCTGATGACTTTCTCATGCCATTTGTAGTCTCTTCAGGAGGTAATCTTGCCTGGGCTTCTCCCTTTTTATGGAATATTATTATTGTTAAATATATATATTTAAATTGTCATAGAAAAATATATTGCTTTTTGTTGGTTTGATCTTGAACATATGCAAGAGAAGGGTTTGTACCCTGTGGCCCTACCATGAACCTTGCAGCAATCTCTTTGTTCCTCTTTCATATTAAAGAGCCCAAATGCCCCCCCTGGCTTAAATACGGAAAGACTTGGATTTGGGTGTGTGTGTCTAATATTTATTTTTAAATTCCACTCTGCAAGTTTCAGAGTAACAGGCCACAACCCATCCTTCTGGTCTAGAGAACCACTCACTAACAGTGTCTTGGTCTTGTCTGAATTAGGTTTCAGTTTATTGGCTGTCATCCAGTCCATTACCAAGGCAAGATACCGATCTAGCACATCCACTGCCACACTTGCAGATGTAAAGGAGAAATAGTGCTGTGTGTCATTAGCATATTGCTGACAGCATATTCCAAAACTCTGGATGCCCCCACTCAGTGGTTTCATGTAATAACACGAGGGATAGAATCAAACCCTGTGGAACCTGGCTTTGAAGGTTCCACTGGGCTGAACAGCATTCCCCAGCATTCCTCTGAAGACGACCATCCAAGCAGGACTGGAACCACTGCAAAATAGTACTGCCCACCTCCAACCCAGACAGCCGGTCCAGAAGAACACTATGGTTGATGGTACTGAAAGCCGCTGAGAGATCAAGGAGAATTAACAGGAACATGTTCCCCCATCTCTCTTCCGACATAGGTTATCATACAGGGCGACCAAGGTAGTTTCTGTGCCAAAACTAGGCCTAAACCCCAGTTGAAATGGATCTAGAAAATCGGTTTCATTCAAGAGAACCTTATATGCAGAAGGTCCCTGGCAATTCCCAGAGTGGTTCAACAATCAGTCCCTCCTCCCAGAGAGCTAATAACTCTCAGTACCCTTGACAAACTTCAGTTCCCAAGATTCTTTGTGGGAAGCCATGACTATTAAAGTCACATCATATTGCTTTAAATGTATAGTGTCTATGTGGCCTGAGAACCACAGCATAGTGCAGTAAAGCCTTTATGTGATGCATGAGTAATAATTTCTAGTGGTCTTTCAGAACTGTCTTTAAAACCACTCATTCTGGCGCTGTTCCTTCAGTCTCCCCCTGCCTTTGCCAAAGCAACTCTTGTTTTTCATGGAAGTGATAAAAAATCCACTAGATGTTTTCAATCTAAGCCACCTTTTTAAAAAATAAAATAAATTCAAAGCAAAACTCAATGTCTCTTCCCCCCTTTTGCCCGCAAGAAGCATTTGTCAAGAAGGCAGCAGGAGCCCACTTCATACCAGTGAACCTTTTGTTTGCAGACTTGCTCTTTTCGCTCTGTATGGTGGCCACCTGTGAACTCTCACCTGAGTCGGAGATTGATTGACAACCATTGGAGAGGCGGGAGGGAAACATCCACAGACCTAAATAGCACATAGGAATAAAAAAGCTGTCCAGCAAGCACTACTGTTGGGTAATATGTGTTTTTGTAAGGAGTTCTAAGCAAGTCTTCATTAAAATGCAGAATATATATTTGGGCAGAATGTCCACTAACATTAGGCTGCCAAGCTGAATATAGCTTAAAGGGCCAGACCAAGGCATTATTATGTTCTTAACAACAGCCTGCTGGGTCAAGTCAGTGGCCCATCTAGTCCAACAGCCTCATCTTACAGTGGCCAGTCAGATGCTTCTGGGAAGCCCACAAGCAGGACCAGAGTGCAAGAGCACTCTCCCCTCCTGCGGTTTCCAGCCACTGGTATGCAGAAGCAGAATGCCTTGAGAAGTGGGTAGAAGTGGGTGGAGGTAAAACAATCAGTGTTAGTAGCCATTGCTAATTATATCCTCCAAGAATTTGTCTGATTCTTTTTTAAAGCCATCTAAGCTGATGACCATCACTGCCTGAGGTGAAGGATGACATGGTGCCCCCCTGCCTGCCTATTTGAAACTGACCAGTGGAACTTGGAATTGAATCTTACTTCAACACTGGTGAAGGGATAGTGTCCACCACCACACCTGAGGGCAGCAGGCTAGCATAGTTGTTGCAGTGTAGGCCGCAAGATGCACACAGCTTGGTTCTCAAGCTCCTTGCCACCATTCCGTGCCCTCTCCCAGCATCTGCAGCCTCAGTCGACCACTTCACTCTCCCTAATGGTAGGGGAGCAGATCTGGAAGTCCACCATGCAGGGTAGAATTCAATGTAGCCCTAAGCCTCTTGTTTCATCAGTGCAAGGATCTCACCTTGTGCAACAGAATGTTCTCTCCCCCTCACCGTGCACCCCTAAATCTGTTCTTGGGGTTCTCCCAACCTACTGTAGCAGATTTAGGGAGAGTGTGGGGTGTGCGTGGAGGGAGGAGGAAAAAGTCCCATTGCCAAATGGAAAATCTTGCAGTGATGGAATGCAATAGTTGAATACTGCCCACAGAGCCGAATAGGAGCAAAATAAGCATCCAGTTTTGCTACCATCCTGGCAGGCCACAATACAAGGCCGCAAGACTGTTTGGTGTGGTGAGTCACAGCGTGTACAGGCCTGAATCGGGATTGATTATAATATTTAAATAGTCATATACCTTATGGGAGAAGAGAGTTAAAATGTTCCAGATGTGTGAGGGCCATGAAAGCTAGCAGACATAAGTAATTATGTCTCCTTGCATCTAGATAATATTCAACTGAGATATACCCAATTGTATATTCACTAATAGGCAAAAGCCTTGCGGTTTAAGAATGTACCTATAGCCCACAGCTATTTCTATCAAACTTTAAAAAGCAGGGAAATTGGGCAGCTATAGTGAATGCACCAGGGGAGCAGGAGACCTGAACTCCTCTCTGAGATATTGTACTGCCCTACAAATTGGTCAAAATGCAAACACCATTGGGTTGGCCTTTCACAGTCCAATCCACTTCCTGTGTAGCTTGGAAGAATTTGGTAACATGCCTCTGAGCATATGGTGAGTGGTGGCAACACCTGCAATCAGCCCAAAGAATAGAAAGAAGACATGTGCTGTGCTGATCTTGTTTAAGCAGGGAGGAAGCAACATTATTAAGAACATAAGAACATAAGAAGAGCCTGCTGGATCAGGCCAGTGGCCCATCTAGTCCAGCATCCTGTTCTCACAGTGGCCAACCAGGTGCCTGGGGGAAGCCCGCAAGCAGGACCCGAGTGCAAGAACACTCTCCCCTCCTGAGGCTTCCGGCAACTGGTTTTCAGAAGCATGCTGCCTCTGACTAGGGTGGCAGAGCACAGCCATCATGGCTAGTAGCCATTGATAGCCCTGTCTTCCATGAATTTGTCTAATCTTCTTTTAAAGCCATCCGCTGGTGGCCATTACTGGCTGTTTTGGAATTACTATATTTGTTTTTACTTTGTGATAGTGCAATTGAATTAGTTTGGCGAGCAAGGTCGCTTTTATGTTGTAAAAGTAAATAACAGTAAATAAAAAACAGTAAATAACAGTTGGGGAACATGGGACATATATTTTGTCTGGCCTCCCATTTGATTTGGGAGGAAGAGGAAACTAAAAATCCCATGCCCCCCAGCAGAAATGATGCTGTCAAGCTGCCCTGGGCTCCTGCTGGAAGGAAGGAAGGGGTATAAATAAAATAATTAATAAAATAAATAAATAAATAAATAAATAAAAGGAGAGCCCTTTCCACTGCCAGGTAACCCTTCTGCTTCTCAATGTGTTTTCTTTTTGGGGGTGGGGTCTGGGAGGTTTAGGGAGAACTAGCAAGGAAGGCTGGCTGGCAGAGCGGGAGGGAGTGATTGGGAGGACTGGCTGCTAGTGATGGGGCAAATAATCTTTTGAGCTAGACTCAGATTTGGAGGAATCCAAGCTCACCTTGAAATGGAATGAAGCTTTTCCTATTTTGAGCCCTCCCAGTTCTCAATGTATCACCAGCACTACTTTAAAGATAGGCATTTTGTTCCCATGAAATTAAAGGAATTGGATAAAAATTATTTCAGTCAGAGTCTTGAAATGCATATTTACATGGTTTCAATTTCCAGAGGGGTAGCCAAGCTAATCTGTTGCAGCATCAACAACAAAGAGTCTTTAAAGTGCCACGAGACTCTTTGTTGTTTAGATTTACACAGGTCTCTCTTTGCTAGCTATCACAGACTTCCATAAATGCATGAGGCTTGCTCATAACCAGCAACTGATGAGTCCCATTTAACATATTTTATTTATATCATGCCATCTGACTAGTTTACAACAAAAAAACAAAAAAACATTAAATGCAAAAGCTGAATCACAATTAAAAAAAATAACATCAATAAAATTACATTTCAACTGCAAAACAGCTAAAATCAAGAGCTACCTATTCAAACCAGCCCCACTTCTGTGCAAGGAACAGTCTCAGGACACCACAGACCTTACGGTAAGTGCTGAAGGAGAGTCTCTGTGCCAGTGCTAGAGAAGAAGAAATTCATTCAGTTTGCATGTTTATGAGACTACCTAATTTACCTTTCCTGAATGAGTAAGCAAACTGAAAGAAAGCTATCCTTCAAAATTTGCACGTCTTTGAATTTTGTGATGCAGTTCTGCATCCAAAAAGCATGTACAAAAAGGCACATATTGTTTATTTATTCATTTATTTAATTTATATCCTGCCCTTCCTCCCAGCAGGAGCCCAGGGCAGCAAACAAAAGCACCTTAAAACGTGTTAAAAACAGACTTTAAAATATATTAAAACAAAACATCTTGAAAAACATTTTTTTTAAAAAAAGCTTTCAAAACTTTTTTTTAAAATAAAAGGTTTAAAAACATCTATTTTGAAAAAAGAAGGTATAAAAACATATTAAAAAGCAATTCCAACACAGACACAGACTGGGATAAGGTTTCAAATTAAAAGGATTGTTTAAAGAGGAAAGTCTTCAGTAGGCATCAAAAAGATAACAGATCTAATATTTAAGGGGAGGGAATTCCAAAGGGTAGGTGCCACTACACTAAAGGTCTGTTTCCTATGTTGGGCCTCCTGATAAGATGGTATCTGCAGGAGGCCCTCACCTGTAGAGTGCAGTGATCGACTGGGTATATAAGAGATAAGATTATCTTTCAGGTATCCTAGTCCCAAACTGTACAGCGCTTTGTACACCAAAACTAGAACCTTGAACTTAGCCCAGCAGCTAATAGGTAGCCAGTGTGATTCTTTCGGCAGTGGGGTGAAATGTTGGTGATACCCTGCGCCAGTCTCGCCACCGCATTTTGCACCAGCTGCATCTTCCGGACCAACCTCAAGGGTAGCCCCATATAGAGCTCATTACAATAATCCAGCCTGGAGGTTACCTGTGCATAGACAACAGTGGTCAAGCTATCCCGGCCCAGAAACGGCCACAGTTGTCTTACCAGATGAAGCTGGTAAAAGGCACTCCTAGCCACTGAGGTCACATGGGCCTCTAGCAACAAAGATGGACCCAGGAGCACCCCCAGACTACGGACCTGCTCTTTCAGAGGGAGTACGACCCTATCCAAAGCAGAAGTCAGGAACCACCAAACCACAGCGTCTCTGTCTTGCTAGGCTTCATACTCAGTTTATTAGCTCTCATCCAGCCCACCACCACCACCAGCCCACCATATATTAATGAAAATAGCGTCTAAAACTGCATCGCATTAGGGAACATTGCTTGCAAAAATGTGTATATTAGGAAAAATTGCATACAAAAATGCAATGTTAGTAGAGATTTTCATGAGAAATCTTAAAAGAAACATTTGCAAACTGATGCAGAAATAGAATGAGCCTAACTTAAGGTTGGAAAAATCAGAAACTGAGAGGAACTGAAACTGACCAATTCAACAATCCCTAGAAGCAGTGATTGCTTCAATGCTGAAAACTTAGCCAAGCGGAGCACATTTTTACTTTTTGATTTTCTAGTAGATGGAGAGTTGACATGCTAATAGTGAGGCTTTTTATGTGCATATGCTATATTTTATCCCACATATACTTCATTGTTATGAAAAAAAGTGTTGGTGTCCACGCAAATTTGATTTACATTCCCAATGGACCTTGCTACAAATTGACCTATTCCTAATGGAACTAGAGATTGTGATGTGCACAATATAAATATTGGCTACTACAACATGACCTTGATATAACCTTCCTTGGGTACTCTATCTAAAAAAGAAGAGAAAGGCATCAGCCAAACACATGCATTAGCTTCTATTCCTTCTTTAGACTAAGGCTCCACTTTTCCTTAAACTTGTGACAATATTATTAGTATAAGTGGCTGCTGTTAAAATGACAACTGGACATTCTTCTACAGAAGACAGTATTTCAAATAAATCACTATACTGCTATTTTTTTTTTAAAAAAAATATAGGCCCATATTGGAGTCGCAGGGTAAAGCATCATGTTTGATGAATGAGCTATTTTATTGGTGATGCAAATAATATGCAGTGCCATAAGACCCATATGTTGTGGATTAGAGACGAATTAACTGTACCTGGATGCCAAGTGGAACATTTAAAGTATCCTTCTGGAAAAAGATATCACTTCTGTTTTTTAAAAAAATATTACACGCTGGCATTGCCTGTATTTATGCTTTTGATAAATTATATGCCATGTTTACTTAGCCTGGTATCCAATCAAAACTGATTCACCCTCGCCCAATTTTTATTCTTTATTTATTGCTGTTTATACTGTATTATTGATACCATCCATCTAACCCCATTCCCTTTTTCTGACTCTATCGTCTCTTGGCTGTCTATAAGAACAGAGCAATGTACATGGGTATTGCCTTGCACCCATCCCTCATGTCAGGGGGGTGGGGAACCTCAGGCCTGGAGGCCAAATGCAGCCCCCCAGGCCTCTTTATCTAGCTCCCAGAACTCTCCCCAGGGCACATCCCTCACTGGCCCTGCTTGACACCCCAAGGGTTTTTGCCTGGCTGGCATGTGCCCTTGAGCTCTGATAATGTCTCTTACTTGTTTGCAGGCATGGGTGGGTGAGGGTGTGTACAAACTAGATTTACTAATGTAAAATTTACATTGATTGCTCCATCCACTACTGGCATGTGGCCCTCAGGAGGTTGCCCAGAAGGGAATGTGGCCTCAAGCTGAAAAAGGATCCCCACCCCTTACTTCTAGCAGTTGTTTTATGCCTTCCAATGAAGTCCTCTCTTGGCATTGCCACTAGTATTCCTGCCACAATGCAGCTCCTCTGTGTTCCCACAGAGCTGAATTTGCCCCAACCACCTGGAAGGAGAATATGGCAAGACTTGACTCTCATGAGAGGTTGGGCTCAGGTTGATATCTGGCTATTTAATCAGGCGTATTTCTGAGCGTATTTATTAGCTAGCACTGCACCCTGCCCTTCCATCCTTTAAAACTGTAGGGGATTAGCCAACTTTTTAAAGGTGTCCTTTGAATGGCTGTAAAATGTAGTTTTTTGCCTACTCCATACTGCACATCAAATGGGAAGGGGGGTATGCTTAATTGGCTTATTATTGTCACAACTGGCATGTAGTGTATTTAGCTGAGCTTCCATGGTAAGCCCTCAAGGGCACCAACTCCCTGGGATGTTCACCCAATCTAAGCTTTCTTTCCAGCTGTCAAGAGAGGGTCCTCCTCTAGGATGCACATCTTAATGTGGTGAGGGAGTTTGAGAGTATCAAAGAAGCTGAGAACAATGCCGTCAGGAGTGTAGATCGAGAGGCTAGACTCCTAGCAGGGTCACCCAAGGCAGAATGGTCAAAGCTGAGACACCAGACTAAGATGCATCTAGACTCAGAGGAAGGCAATGGTAAACCACTTCTGAATACCTCTTACCACAAAAACCCTATGAACAGAGTATCCAAAATGCAACACGAGATAGTGCTGGAAGATAAGACCCCCAGGGCAGAAGGCACTCAACGAGCTACTGGGGAAGAACAACGGACAAGTACGAGTAGTGCTGTGACTAATGATGCAGCTGGGTCAAGGCCAAAAAGAAGCCCAGAGGCTGATGTGCACAGATGCGAAAGGAGAGTCCGGAGTTGTACAAAGCACACAATAGGAACATGGAATGTGAGAAGCATAAACCAGGGAAAGTTAGAAATTCTCAAGCAAGAAATGGAACGTATCAACATTACAATACTTGGCATGAGTGAATTAAAATGGATGGGAATGGGACATTTTCAATCAGGCAATTACAAAATATTTTATGCAGAAAATGAGAAATTAAGGAACAGGGTTGCTCTAATAGTGAGAAGTGATGTAGCAAAAGCAATTAGGAGCTATAACGCAAGGTCTGAACGAGTGATATCAATGAGATTAAATAGGAAACCTACTAACATAACCATCATCCAAGTCTATGCTCCAACGGCAAACACAGAAGAAGACAAATTGGAGAGATTTTATGCAGAAGTACAGGAAGAAATTGATCACACACCAAAACAGGATGCTCTGATAATCATGGGGGCTGGAATGCAAAAGTGGGGAAAAACCAGACATTGTGGGAAAATGGGGCTTAGGAGATATAAATGAAGCAGGAGATAGATTTATATGAATTCTGTGAAGCCAATGATTTGTTTCTTGCAAACACACTTTTCAAGCAACTGAAAAGATAACTCTGCACCAGATGGTCAATATAGGAATCAAATCGATTGTATAATTGGAAGCAGAAAATGGAGAAGTTCCATCATTTTTGCAAAAGCAAGACCAGAAGCAGACTGTGGTACAGATCATGAACTGGTAATATCAAAAATCAGAGTAAAACTAAAGAAGAAGAACAAAACAATCATAATGCCAAAATACAATTTAAATAACATTCCAGAAGAATTAAAAGATCAAATAAGGAACAGATTTGAGGCTTTAAACCTAGCTGATAGAGAACCAGAAGAACTATGGAATGAAGTCAGAGACATTATCAGGGAAGAATGCAAAAAGACAATACCTCCAATTAAAAAGAAAGACCTCAATGGATGACTGAAGAAACTCTTAAATGGTTAAAGAGAGAAGGAAAGCAAAAGCAAAAGGAGACAGAAACATGGTTAGAACCCTAAACGCAATAATACAGTGACTAGTACATAGGGATGAGAGCCAGTGTGGCATAGTGGTTAAGAATGTTTGACTGCGACCTGGGAGACCAGGGTTCGAATCCCCACACAGCCATGAAGCTCACTGGTGTGACCTTGGGCCAGTCACTGCCTCTTAGCCTCAGAGGAAGGCAATGGTAAACCCCCTCTGAATACCGCTTACCATGAAAACCCTATTCATAGGGTCGCCATAAGTCGGGATCGACTTGAAGGCAGTATATCAGTACATAGGGACAAAGAGACTACTACAATAATTATTGGACAGAAATAGAGGAGGATAATAAAAATAGTAGAACAAGAGCCCTATTCCAAAAGATTGGAGAAATCAAAGGGAAATTCAAAGCAAGAGTAGGGATGCTGAATAATCAACAGGGAAACACACTGACTGACTGAGATAAAATAAAAGGAAGATGGAAGCAATACACTGAAGAATTATATAAAAGAGATGCAAGGATGACAGATGCATTCATGGAGGAACTGTATGATGAAGAACCAGAAATTTTAGAATGTGAGGTGAAAGCTGCACTTAAAATACTTGGAAGAAACAAATCACCAGGAATAGATGGTATACCAAAAGAGTTGCTACAAGTTACTGAGACAGAACCTGTCCAAATTGTGACAAAAATTTGTCAACAAATATGGAAAATAAAACAATGGCCCACAGACTAGAAGCATTCAATATACATCCCAATTCCAAAGAAAGGGGACCCCAGGGAATGCATCATTTAAGAACATAAGAACATAAGAAGAGCCTGCTGGATCAGGCCAGTGGCCCATCTAGTCCAGCATCCTGTTCTCACAGTGGCCAACCAGGTGCCTGGGGGAAGCCCGCAAGCAGGACCCAAGTGCAAGAACACTCTCCCCCCCTGAGGCTTCCGGCAACTGGTTTTCAGAAGCATGCTGCCTCTGACTAGGGTGGCAGAGCACAGCCATCACGGCTAGTAGCCATTGATAGCCCTGTCCTCCATGAATTTGTCTAATCTTCTTTTAAAGTCAACCAAGCTGGTGGCCATTACTGCATCTTGTGGGAGCAAATTCCATAGTTTAACTATGCGTTGAGTAAAGAAGTACTTCCTTTTGTCTGTCCTGAATCTTCCAACATTCAGCTTCTTGGAATGTCCACGAGTTCTAGTATTATGAGAGAGGGAGAAGAACTTTTCTCTATCCATTTTCTCAATGCCATGCATAATTTTATACACTTCTATCATGTCTCCTCTGACCCGCCTTTTCTCTAAACTAAAAAGCCCCAAATGCTGCAACCTTTCCTCGTAAGGGAGTCGCTCCATCCCCTTGATCATTCTGGTTGCCCTCTTCTGAACCTTTTCCAACTCTATAATATCCTATAATATCCACACCATAGATTTATACAACGACATTATGATATCGCCTGTTTTATTTTCAATAACTTTCCTAATTATCGCTAGCATGGAATTTGCCTTTTTCACAGCTGCCGCACACTGGGTCGACATTTTCATCGTGCTGTCCACTACAACCCCGAGGTCTCTCTCCTGGTCAGTCACCGCCAGTTCAGATCCCATGAGCGTATATGTGAATTATGTATATTATCTAACTATTGCCTTAATATCGCATGCAAGTAAAGTAATGCTCAAGATTCTACAACAAAGGCTCTTACCATATATGGAGCAAGAAATGTTACATGTCCAAGCTGGATTTAGAAAGGGAAGAGGCACCAGAGATCATATCGCAAACATACGTTGGATAATGGAATGGAGCAAGGAATTTCAGAAGATTTATAATTACAGCAAAGCCTTAGATTGTGTAGATCATGAAAAACTATGGAATGCTTTAAAAGAAATGGGGGTGCCACAGCATCTTATTGTCCTGATGCGCAACCTATACTGTGGACAAGAGGCTACTGTAAAGACAGAATATGGAGAAACAACTGGTTCCCCATTGGAAAGGGTGTGAGACAGGAGTGTATTTTATAATCCTATTTGTTTAATCTATAAGCAGAACATATCATACGGAAAGGGGGATTGGACCAAGATGAAGGAGGTGTGAAAACTGGAGGGAGAAATATCAATAATTTAAGATATGCAGATGATACCATACTCCTAGTAGAAACCAGTAATGATCTGAAACGAATGCTGATGAAAGTTAAAAAGTACAAAAGTGGGACTGTAGCTGGACATCAAGAAGACTAAAGTAATCACAACAGAAGATTTATGTAACTTTAAAGTTGACAATGAGAACATTGAACTTGTCAAGGATTATCAATACCTTGGCACAGTCATTAACCAAAATGGAGACAATAGTCAAGAAATCAGAAGAAGGCTAGGACTGGGGAGGGCAGCTGTGAGAGAACTAGAAAAGGTCCTCCAATGCAAAGATGTATCACTGAACACTAAAGTCAGGATCATTCAGACCATGGTATTCCCGATCTCTATGTATGGATGTGAAAGTTGGACAGTGAAAAAAGTGGATAAGAGAAAAATCAACTCATTTGAAATGTGGTGTTTGAGGAGAGTTTTGCGGATACCATGTACCGTGAAAAAGACAAATAATTGGGTGTTAGAACAAATTAAACCAGAACTATCACTAGAAGCTAAAATGATGAAACTGAGGTTATCATACTTTGGACACATCGCGAGAAGACATGATTCACTAGAAAAGACAATAATGCTGGGGAAAACAGAAGGGAGTAGAAAAAGAGGAAGACCAAACAAGAGATGGATTGATTCCATAAAGGAAACCACAGACCTGAACTTACAAGATTTTATCAGGGTAGTCCATGACAGATGCTACTGGAGGTCGCTGATTCAAAGGGTAGCCATAAGTCGTAATTGACTTGAAGGCACATAACATACACACAGAGAGGGTGCCCAGACTTTAGATACTGGGAGGAGTATCCCTATGAATGCTCAACAGCAAAGAAGGTGATATGCCTCTTGGATTCAAGGCCAGTGGACAAAGAAAGACACTGATCAGTTAACTATGTAATCTAGTGCCACCTAAGTGAAATGTGGGATCTTCTTTCACCAAGTTAAGATCTGTGCACATTTGTTAGTTATACAATTGCCTCACAGATTGTTGATATGAATAAAGATGTGCCCTTAAATCCCAATTCTGACTCATGTCATGTGTTCATTCTGGGGTGTGGAAGCACTACTGTCTTCTCCTATGTGGTCAGTCCACAGCTGTGGAACCCATCACACCCCTGTCAACAGTTCGGGGATTCACTATGCCCCAGACCCAAAGCCCTTTACCCATCGCAGATAATGGCCATGCATATTTTTATCTGTATAAACCAGTTCAAGGGTTGTAGGAGGGAAGATAAAAGGGATTCATTTACCATCATATTCAGTGGGGATCACTCCATAATTCCATAGTATAATTATTTTGTAAAACTGTCCCATTTGATACAGTGTGGCTAGAAAACTAGCAATTTTCATGGCATGGTAACTTGTGATCATACATATGGGTGCAATTTCAGAAGACCTTTTTGCTATTTTTTTAAAAAAAACCCGAGGGGAATAATCATCTCAACAATGGCTGTGTGAGTTACCACTGGGTATCATTCCTCAAGCTAGCTGCTCCATTGTTTCAGACTCTGGACAGCTCTGCCATACCTGTATGAAATTAATTACATCTAGATCAATTAACTCTGCAGAAAACTGCCTTGACAAGCCCATATTCTGGGCTCTTATTTTGAGATTGATGCATTCAGTGGAGAAACATGAATTATGTCTGACCTAGAAAGTGGAACTGTCTCCTTGGAATGTCACTCCTGGTTTCTTTGAGGAGACTTTTACAGAAGCAACCCAGTGAGTTTTGCTATCTATCAAGATCAATTTGTGCCAACTTAAAAACTCTCCCCCACCATATATATATATCATTTATAGGTTGCAGAGTGTTCATGTTGAAAGAACAGACACTGACAATTGGAAATGACTATGCAAATTCACCCAGGATCCAATTAAAATACATAGTTTTGAGGAAGCAATTAAAACACACATACCACCCCTTAGTGATTGCTGAAGAAGCGATACCTACAAAACTGCACATTATGCTATCAAAAGCTCATTACACATCCAATCTGTCTTTGTGTCAGTGTTGAGTGTTGTGCCACAGGCATCTTGTAAATTCACATTTATAAAATACTAATTTATAACAGCTGCAGAGCAATAGCACGATTATTTCTTTCTTTTCCTTCACTTTCTATTCTTACCTGTTTTTCTCTTTTTCCCCTTTCCTGTTTTCTTTCTTGCTTGCTTGCTTTCTTGCTTGCTTGCATTCATCCCAAGCAACTGAAGATTTTGATGAATTTGAGTTCCCACCTATCCATGACTGATGACCCATCATTTGCCACTGATGGAGAAATGTGAACATATTAAAGAAGCATTCCTGTTACCACTTTCTTATGCCATTTCCTTCACCTGACTGTATGTCTGCATCTCTAGCTCCATTGTTAGAAGAGGGTCCCAATGAGCCTGCCTCAATGGCCCCAGTGGGTGGTATTTAACTAACACGTCCTATCAGCACAAGGATTTCTGCTTGTGCAATGAGACTTTCCTCCTCTCCTCCCAGTGTGTGTGCCCTGAGCGCTCCCCAAATCTGCTCCAGAGGGTTAGGGGAACCCTTAGAACAGATTTAGGGCATGGGAAGGGAAAGGAAAGTGGGAAAACATTCCATTGCACAATCCATGCACAGATGCAATCCTTGCACTGATGGAACATTCATATTTGGATACAGCACAATATGCCTGCCCATACAGGGCATTCAGGGGTTGGGACAGGGCAGGGCTGGCAGAGGACCTATTAGATCCTGTATGAACTTTGCTGCTGTCACATGATAGCAACAGGCCCAATCTGGGTCTCTTCACTGTGCTAGCTGTTTTTCCCTGGCCTCCCTTCTGCCCTGGGTTACATGAGGCTGTAGATTCAGTGCTGGGTCCTCTTCTCCACCAAGCTCTGCTACTGCTGGCTAGATGTCAGGATTACACCCTTAGTAGTGATGGAATCAGTTGTGCCCTCAATCCATTGTTTGGATCCTTAATCATAGCAGAGAAGCTTTGGACATTTGAAGGAAGCTACAGGAGATGAATTATGAATGATTTCTAGCTCTTGTATAAAGTAGGCATTTCTTTTCCCAGTGCAGGGTTCAAGCATTACCCCTTTCCCTCCCATCAGATGAGAGAGAAGCCTCAGAGATGATTCACAGGTCATATTTCTCTTACTGCATATTTTGAATATCCAAAAAAGCTCCAATTTGCTGCATCTCTGAAGACTGAGCCATTAAGTTTGCCAGTTGAAAATGCATCACATCTTGAATTTCCAAGAGCAAATGCTCACACAAATAGCTTGAAAACAGGCAGCAGACCAAGCATGTTATAGCAAAACATCAGCAATTTATGTTAGCAAATCACTTGAAAAAATAAAATACAATCTGCTCAAGGCTGGGAAGAGACAAAAGCTATTGAATAAATAATGTTTTGAATTATTTTCCAGACAACATTATCTTCCTACCATACAAAGACACAGAACCCTGCTTCACTGTACACATGACCACATTTGTTAATTTGGGAGTTAATTTGAGGACTGTGGTTACTGAACCAGTAGGAAGAATGTTCTGTGCCTACCCAAATGCCACCTGTGCACTTAAAGGTTACTTAAAAGGAGCAGTTGGTTTCAGGATTTATTTATTTATTTATTTATTTTATTTCATTTTTAAACCGCCCATAGCGAATAGCTCTCTGGGCGGTGTACAAAAGATTAAAAGTACAGAAATACAAAATATCACAATAAATAAACTGAAACAAAGAGATTTAAAATTGTAACATTAAACGCTTTAAAATGCCTGGGAGCATAGCCAGGTCTTAACCTGGCGCCGAAAAGATAGAAGCGTCGGCGCCAGGCGTATTTCTTCGGGGAGGCTATTCCACAATTCGGGGGCCACTACAGAAAAGGCCCTAGATCGAGTAACTGTCCTCCGGGCTTCCCGATGGGTTGGTACCCGGAGGAGGGCCTTAGACGCTGAGCGAAGTGACCGGGTCGGTTCATAGCGGGAGAGGCGTTCCACAAGATACTGCGGTCCCACGCCGTGTAAGGCTTTATAGGTCAAAACCAGCACCTTGAATCTGGCTCGGAAGCAAATAGGTAGCCAGTGCAAACAGGCCAGAACAGGTGTTATATGCGCTGACCGGCTGGTCCTCGTCAGCAGTCTGGCTGCTGCGTTTTGCACTAGCTGAAGCTTCCAAACTGTCTTCAAGGGCAGCCCTACGTAGAGCGCATTACAGTAATCCAACCTAGAAGTTACCAGAGCATGAACAACTGAGGCGAGGTCATCCCTGTCCAGATAGGGGCGTAGCTGGGCTACCAACCGAAGGTGGTAGAATGCATTCCTTGCCACCGTGGCCACTTGCGCCTCCAGAGACAAGGAAGGATCGAAAAGAACCCCAAGACTACGAACCTGTTCCTTCAAGGGGAGTGTAACCCCATCTAGAACAGGGTAAGCATCCACCATCTGGGCAGGGAAGGCATTCACCAACAGTGTCTCAGTCTTGTCTGGATTGAGTCTCAGTTTATTAGCTCTCATCCAGTCCATTATCGCGGTCAGGCAGTGATTCAGCACATCCACAGACTCACCTGTAGAAGATGAAAAGGAGAAATAGAGCTGCGTGTCATCAGCGTACTGGTGGCAACGCACTCCAAAACTCCTGATGACGGCACCCAGAGGCTGCATGTAGATGTTAAAAAGCATGGGGGACAAAACCGACCCCTGAGGGACTCCACAATGGAGAGTCCAAGGAGTCGAGCAATGTTCCCCAAGTACTACCTTCTGGTGACGATCCGTCAAGTAGGAGCGGAACCACTGCCAAGCAGTGCCTCCAACTCCCAACTCCGCGAGTCTCCCCAGAAGGATACCATGGTCGATGGTATCAAACGCCGCTGAGAGATCAAGGAGAATCAACAGAGTCACACTCCCTCTGTCCCTCTCCCGACAAAGGTCATCATACAGGGTGACCAAGGCTGTTTCAGTGCCAAAACCAGGCCTAAAACCGGATTGAAACGGATCCAGATTTGTCTTTTACAGTCTGCTGATTGCGCCTCATAATCCACTACCTGACTTTTATGCCTGTTTCTATACTAAGCATTTGCTTCAGTGGGTTTTCACACTCCCGCACACCCTTTTATGTCCATATTGCAAATGCCTCTATTTTTGCTTTAAACATGTCAAAACTCCCTTTATTGCCTCCTTCAATCATTCCTTCTCACAAACATCTTGTCCTTTGCAAATGATGGCTGATTTATGCTGCTCCTACCTTTCTGTCGCAGCTCATTTTGTGGCTCACTTTAATCACACCTTTCCTACTGTGCGTGCAGAAACACTTCAGCATTCAGATAAATGTGTTTTTTTAACGCATGCTACATTTGCAAAGATCAGACTCCTGAAATATCTACGATTAAGGATCATCCTGCGTTTGGGGAAACAAGGAGTTTGAGGTGTGTGTGAAACAGACATAAGAAACTTGTGCCGGGATTTTCCCAGTGTGTATCAGGGCCCCTCCAGACAGGGTTTTTATTGTGGGTTTAGCTTGCAATGTGTTCTTGACACAATAACAGTGCATTAGTAGTGGATTTAGTCTGCTTTTGTTTATCCTGCAATGGCTCCCCAATGCTACCACATTATTGCTGTTGGGAGCAACTATAGTGTAACAAAAGTGGGACAAAAATAAACCAGAACATTTGTGTTATAAAAAGGTATGGGATTTAGAAATGAAGCAGTGTGAGTGCCCCAAAACTTCTACAGCTCCAAACTCTGTTGAAAGTGGGATCATATATGATTATCCCAATAACATCATGAGCACAAATCTTAATGAATGCACAATAAAAAGAATGTCCAGAGGCACCCTCTGTGAGGCCAGTAGACAGAACGTTAGAATGGACAATCAACAATTACTCTGCTGGAAACTGCTCCATTTCAGTCGGGTTTCAGGCCTGGTTTTGGCACAGAAACAGCCTTGGTCGCCCTGTATGATGACCTTTGTCGGGAGAGAGACAGGGGGAGTGTGACTCTGTTGATTCTCCTTGATCTCTCAGTGGCTTTCAATACCATCGAACATGGTATCCTTCTGGGAAGACTGGCTGAGTTGGGAGTGGGAGGTACTGCATTGCAGTGGTTCTACTCCTACTTGGCAGGTCGCCTCCAGAAGGTGGTGCTTGGGGAACATTGCTCGGCACCCTGGACTCTCCAGTATGGGGTTCCGCAGGGGTCAGTTCTGTCCCCTATGCTGTTCAACATCTACATGAAACCGTTGGGTGTGGTCATCTGGAGCTTTGGAGTGCGTTGCCATCAGTATGCTGATGACACGCAGCTCTATTTCTCCTTTTCATCCTCTTCAGGTGAGGCTGTCAATGTGCTGAACCGGTGCCTGGCTGTGACAATGGACTGGATGAGGGCTAATAAACTGAGGCTCAATCCAGACAAGACTGAGATGCTGCTAGTGGGTGGTTCTTCTGACCGGATGGTGGATGTCCAACCTGTTCTGGATGGGGTTGCACTCCCCCTGAAGGAGCAGGTTCATAGCTTGGGGGTTCTCCTAGAATCATCTCTGTCACTTGAGGCTCAGGTAGCCTCGGTGGCACGGGGTGCCTTCTACCAACTTCGGTTGGTGGCCCAACTACGTCCCTATCTGGACAGGGATAACCTGGCTTCTGTTTTCCATGCTCTGGTAACCTCCAAATTAGATTACTGCAATGCACGCTACGTGGGGCTGACTTTGAAGATGGTTTGGAAACTGCAGCTTGTGCAAAATTCAGCGTCCAGATTGGTAACAGGGACCAGACAGTCCGAACATATAAAACCAATTCTGGCCCACTTGCATTGGCTGCCTGTATGTTTCCGAGCTCAATTCAAGGTGCTGGTTTTGACCTATAAAGCCTTACATGGGTTGGGACCACAATACCTGATGGAACGCCTCTCCCGACACGAACCCACCCGTACACTACGTTCAAGCTCGGAGGGTGGCAACAAGGGAGAGGGCCTTCTCAGTGGTGGCCTCCAAATTATGGAATGATCTCCCTGATGAGGTATGCCTCGCGCCAACACTGTTATCTTTTCGGTGCCAGGTCAAGACTTTCCTCTTCTCCAGGCATTTTAGCATGTGTTTTAAATTGTTTTAAATTTTGAATTGTGTTCAAATTGTTTTTAAAATTGTTTTAAATTGTTTTTAAAATATGTGTTTTAAATTGTATATTTGTTTTAATGTTTTTGATTGCTGTAAACCGCCCAGAGAGCTTTGCCTATGGGGTGGTATACAAGTGCAATAAATAAATAAAATAAAGAAGCAGAAATAATAGTGAAGAACTCCCTCCCTCTGTGTTAAAAAAGATGTGAAGGGGGTTCCAGGGCCATGCAGGCTAGCCCCTCGGCCAACACACCTGGTAGAGATGCTCTCAACCCACCACATATTTGTCTGATTTGTGAAGAGACTGTCTACATGCATACTGATGTGTACACATATAGCTCCTCCATGAGAGAAGGGAGCCAGTCAGCATCACATGGAGGAGCTCTACATTTGTACATTGTACATTGGCCTGCATTCACCAGATGAAAGTGGATGGTGGATTGTAATGGCTGCTGTGCACATTGGGGGGGTAGGGATAATAATAATAATCATAATAATAATAATCATAATAATAATAATAGATTTTGAAAGTAGCAGAAATGCCTACATTAATGGAGTATATACTTCTAAGTGATTGTAAACAGAAAACAGAAAAATTGACTAAGAACTGTCTTCCATTTATCTCTTTTGCTAAGTATTTCAAAATTAATAAGTTTAAATAATTCTTGTTTGTTATGATGTATTCCTTTTATATATTTTATATATTGATAAAATTTTATGTATTGATAAAATTACATATTTCTCTTTCAATGTGAAATTGTCATCTAAAAGTGCAATTCTGTGCATATCTGCCTGGAAATAAGCCTCATTGGGTCTTTAATTCTCATTTAAATCAGTGGGACCACTTAATCTCGACTACTTTGTCCCACTGATTTGAATGGGACCTTAGATCAACTAATTTAGGCTGCTAACTCCACTTACCTGGGAATGAGCCCCATTGAATTCAATGAGGATTACTTCTGAGTAGACTTGGTTAGGATTGCAACCATTGCAGCCCATTAAAATGTCTACTTTTCTCATTTTTATTCTTATTTGTAGGCTTGGGATTGAGTAGCTCATGTGCTTGCATAACTGGTTTGCTTTTTATGAAAAGAATGATTACTTTGAAACAAATTATTCTGTTACAAAGTACAGAAAGAATGGATTGAGTGGTTTGTTGTGATCCAAAGAACAGAGGAAGTCTGTTTTTCAAAAACTGCTATCCATTCTGACAATGTTCTCAGAATATGTACCAATTTCACAATTAACTCAAGTGAAATACATTTTAAATGATACAGTGGGAGTCAGGTCTTCAGCTTGTGTGAATTGGTATTGACTCATACCAAAAGCTGGATTGGACCAAGATAAAGGAGCTGTGAAAAGTGGAGGGAGAAATATTAATAATTTAAGATATGCAGACGATACCATACTACTAGCAGAAACCAGTAATGTTTTGAAACGAATGCTGATGAAAGTTAAAGAGGAAAGCCCAAAAGCAGGACTACAGCTGAACATCAAGAAGACTAAAGTAATGACAACAGAAGATTTATGTAACTTTAAAGCTGACGAGGACATTGAACTTGTCAAGGATTAGCAATACCTTATCACAGTCATTAACCAAAATGGAGACAATAGTCAAGAAATCAGAAGAAGGCTAGGACCGGGGAGGGCAGCTATGAGAGAACTAGAAAAGATCCTCAAATGCAAAGAGATATCACATGGTATTCCCGATCTCTATGTATGGATGTGAAAGTTGGACAGTGAAAAGAGCAGATAAGAGTAAAATCAACTCATTTGAAATGTGGTGTTAGAGGAGAGCTTTGTGGATACCATGGACCGTGAAAAAGACAAATAATTGGGTATTATAACAAATATGGCACAGTGGGAAGGAGAGCCTGGCTGGGAGTCCAGAATGTGTGAGTTCAAATCCCTGCCCATGTCTCCTGGGTGTCAAGGGCCAGCTAAAGATCACCCCCAAAGTGAGTGGCTCAGGGGTTACGTGCCCTGCCACCTGTGCAGCCGTGGGCAAGCTGCATAGTCCCAAGGAGCCCAGTTGCCCCCCAGCTGGCAGTTGCGGACAAGGAAGGGGCTGGCTTGTGCAGCTGTGGCAAGCTGAGCAGGCTTTAGCCAGCTGGGGAGGACTAGCCTCAGAAGGAGGCAACGATAAACCCCCTCTGAATACCGCTTACCATGAAAACCCTATTCATAGGGTCGCCATAAGTCGGGATCGACTTGAAGGCAGTCCATTTTTTCATAACAAATTAAACCAGAACTATCACTAGAAGCTAAAATGATGAAACTGAGGTTATCATACTTTGGACACATAATGAGAAGACAGGATTCACTAGAACAATAATGCTGGGAAAAACAGAAGGGAGTAGAAAAAGAAGAAGGCCAAACAAGAGATCAATTGATTCCATAAAGGAAACCACAGACCTGAACTTACAAGATCTGAAAAAGGTGGTTTATAACAGATGCTATTGGAAGTCACAGATTCATAGGGTTGCCATAAGTCGTACTCAACTTGAATGCACTTAACAACAACAACAAACAGGTTGTGCTGGAGAAGAAATTCGATTTTGTTTGACCTTAAAGAGAAACAATCTCATTAACAAACCGAAACACAGCTATCCTTTGAAAGTTGCATTTCTCCAAATGTGGTGATGCAGTTCTTCAACCAAATCATATGTACTAACATGCATATATTAGGGGAAAGTGTGCATTAAAAAGCATTTATTAGTGAAACTATCCTATAAAATATATTATAGCAATGGCTTTCTGAGTGGGAAGGAGGTTCATCTTCCTGACTTAAGTGATACCTGACTTAAATATCTCATTGACAATTACAAAATACTCTTGTTGAATTTGGTAATTAAATATGTATGTTCAATGTATTTTAAATTTATTTTAATAAAATTATTCTAATTGTTAATGGGCATTTTATATGAAGACAGTGATTCCGACATCCAGTATTTAATTCTGGAGATGCTGAGGGCTGAACCTTGGACACTGCCACAGAGCTATCACCCTTCGTAGATGACATAGCTTAATAAGAACCAAAATAGATTGGTGGGAGATGCAACAGGTCTTGGGGTTCTCCTACCAGTGGATGCCTACCACACTTCTTAGTCCTTCACAGTGGTTGCGACCATTTCTTATCTCAGCCATGAAAGGCAGCAGGAGCTTGGTTGCTTCATGTCAGAAATGTGTCCGTTATAGAGTTTGTTGGTTTTATAGGTACTTCCTTGGTTTCAAATGCCCCCACTAGATGTGTTAGAAATCTGGTGCATAATCACTCCTCTTTTGAGTTTGTTACAGGGTGATGTCATGACCCAAAGCCACCTTCTTGTGACAGCCCCTTTTTGAATCTAATTGCCTAGTTCTAGCTGGTTGAATATTTGAACATCCCAGCTGCTGTGACAAATATTCTCAAGACATGCTGGCATTCCACATACATTAGCAATGCATGATTATGTTAGAAGAGATTGACAGTCTCTCTTTTGTCTCTGTATAAAAAGGCTGCTGAAAAATGTTTCACCGAATGAAACCTTAATGGCAAAGTGCCTTGAAATAGCACCACCTTGCATGCCTGCCATATGTTTGAGAAATAAATAATCTTCCTCCCACCTATAAGTTCCCGTCAAAGCACACTTCAACATTGCTGCAAGGGAAAGTTTATCTTTTTTTTAACAGCATCAATCTTTGCTCTGTCTCCCATCCTTTCTGCCACGATGACCTTGGCCCTTCCCAGTTGGGAAATGTTTCATGTGTACATGCTTGTTGTAATTTCCTCTGTATTTCTGACTGCCATCTTATTTATCCTTTGCTAACCAATCAAGAAGTGTGGCAAAATGATGCTTTCCAATCCAACCTTTGATGGAATGTTTGACTGCATTGTAAATCAGAGCTGGGATTTAAGCAGAGAGGCTATAGAGAGAGAAGACAGCTGATAAAGAGATTCAAAATGGTGTTTTGTGCCCACTGCATCCCTGAGCCATGAGATTTCAGGGCAGCCCCTTCGTAGAGCAGGCAAAGAGAGCACTGGGGTTTATTGTAGTGGCTTGGTGGAAATTTGTTGATTAACAGATTGGGAAGGAAAAGAGGATGCAGGATGTGACAGAACCAGAGCCAATTCACATGTGATGTTTTTAATTAAGTTCAAAAATTACAGTATATCCAAATTCAAATGCCAAAAAAAGGGGTTTGTATGTGTGTGTATGCCTGTCAGTATTGAAAGGTGCATTTAAATTTGTGGGAGGAATTGCCAATCAGGAAAGAATCAAACTAATAAGGAAAGCCCTGCTGGATCAGACCAAAAACCTGTCTAGTCCAAAAGTGGCCAACTAGATGCTTATGGAAAGTTCACAAGGAGGACATAAATGCAATAGGCCTCTTCTTCAACCCTATGTGCTGTGCGAAGTTCTGTCATCTATCTGGCTGTGTGAAGTTCTTTCATCTGTCCTGAATCTTCCAACATTCAGCTTCATTGGATGGCCCTGAGTCTTAGTATTATGAGGGAGGGCAATTGTGGAGATAAGGGCCTGTGTAGAGTAATGGCTAGAATGAGAGACTTGGAACAAGAGGCCTGGATTCAAATCCCCTGAAGCCCAGTGAGTGACCTAGTCACTGATCTCAGCCTTATAACAAGTTAGTTCATTTAGCTCAGAAATGTCTACACAGACTAGCAGTGGCTATCTAAGGTTACAGACAGGAGTCGGTCGTAGCTCTGCTTGGAGAGGTCAAGGATTGAACCTTAGACTTTTTGCATGCAAAGCGCACACATTACCACTGAGCTACTAGCTCTTCCGCTACATGTGATGTAAGGTGAAACAGGAGAGGAGAGAGAAGCATGTACACCACTCTAAGTTCCTTGGAGGAAATTTGGGGTAAAAATATAGAAAAAATAATAGATAAAGGTGAAGCTTTAAGAGACTGACAAATTTAATTGCTGTAAACCGCCCAGAAAGCTTCGGCTATGGGGTGGTATATAAATGCAATAAATAAATAAATAAATGCTCTGCCCTTTGAAATTTCCATTTTTGCTAAAGTAGCTCCCTAGTCTTGGCGGAAAAGATCAGAGCTGGCCCATGACATTTTGTCAAAAGACAAGATGATGTCACTTCTACGTTCAAAATTCTTCCTCAACACTGGTGACAGGACAATTTCCCCCACCATACACCAAGGGTAGCAGAAGAGTTTATGGGGGCTGGGGTGCAGGCTAGGCTATGTGGCACACATAATTTTGTTCTTAAGCATCTTGCTGTCACTGACTACTGTCCTAGCACATGCTACCCAAGGCAGCCACCTCACTTTGCCTAATGGTAGGGTCAGCCCTGGCAAAGATTAAAGTACTGATGAAATCCCTGTTGGTTGCTCAAATGATTCACTGATCCAAATGAAACAAGCTGAGTTTATGTTCCTCAAAGGCTCTTCCAGGTTTGTGACACAGCTTGATGCAAATTCAGCCAAATGGTGCACATGTTTTGACTATTACTATTCCTCATCAACAAAACAGGTTGTCTTCCCTTATCATGCCCCTGGTAGTTTTCTTTTGCCTTTATACCCTAAAACAATATAGGAATAGGAAGACAAATAGGGGAATCAAAGCATCCTGTACTATTCAGATCATTATTTCTGCCTGCAAGCGTGGCATTTCTAGGTATATATCCATCCACATACATTTTACTTGGCCCAGACGAACAGAGCTGTGTTGGATCGCTGTGAAGTCACAAATGCATGCATTTCACTGTCAACAACCTGCTTCTTCATCGTAATCCAATGTTCATTCAAATTAGGGAACTGCAACTGTTTTCTGTGGGAGAGAGAGTGAATCTTACAGCTTCTTACTGGTTGATTTATAGCTACACGACAATATTGGGAACATTAAATTTTAATAACACTGCTGTCACTTTAATCACAAGGCTCATGCTGAGCTGCTCAGAAATTACTTCATTTTTAAAAGGACATTTATGGCACTGTATAGTATATAATTCCTTGCTTTCAAGAAACTCGTTTATTTGCCTGGAGAGAAATCAGAACTTTTGTTTTGGATGTTTTGTATTGTGGCATTTCACCCCAATCTCCGAGTGAGAGATTTCCAGGGGTCCCTGAGCTTGCCCCCGGGTTTAGTTTCCTTGGAAGGAAGGTCAGAGGAGACTGTGGTGTCTTTATGAAATATGGTTTATTTTATTTACACACATTCCAACCTCAGCTTAAGATAGAGAGGTTCAAACCATCAGCAGTCCAATAGATCTTGCATTTTCTAGCAGTCTTACAGGAGGCATCCAAAAGCCATGGTGCAGACAGCCAGCCTTACTGTGTGTCTCTAGTTCCCAGCCTTTTCTCAGACTCACCTAAAAACATGAGCCTCTCCTTGGCCTCAGGAAGGGGGGGGGAGCTCTCCTGAAGAGTTTCAGTAACAATAGGATCTCCCTGGCTCATTCACCAGTTAATGGGCACTTGATAGACCCATTAACTCACCAGGCCACTCTACTAGACTAACAAAGGGGATTTGTCTGGCCAGCAGAGCAGGTTTCTCACCTCCAGGCGCAGGGTTCCAAATCAGAGGCTAGAAGGGGACTCATAGAAATCATCTTTCTCAACCCCAGACCCATAACAGTATGTTACTCTCATCAAGCAGTGCAGCCAATGTATGGATGTATGAAGCTGACTTATACTGTTTGTTCATCTGTCTAAGCCAGTATTGTCTACTTTGAGTGGCAGCAACTCTCTTAGAGCTCAAGCAGAGTGGGATGTTGGACCAGATGACCTCCAAGGTCCCTTCTAACTCTAAAATTCCATGATTCTATGCAAGGCAAGCAGGATCAAGCTGGACAGTAGCATCCCTGATGGCCTTTAAAAGCACGAGAGAGCTGCTCTGCTACAAGTTGCATCTGACATGTTCCAGTCATGACAAAGAAGCAAAGTTTCTAGATATTCTAAATGACTATTCCCTAGACCAGTTGGTCATGGAACCGACCAGAGGGATGGCAACCCTGGACTTAATCCTCAGTGGGGACCGGGACCTGGTGCGAGATGTAAGTGTTGTTGAACCGATTGGGAGCAGTGACCACAGTGCTATTAAATTAAACATACATGTAACTGGCCAATTGCCAAGAAAATCCAACACGGTCACATTTGACTTCAAAAGAGGAAACTTCACAAAAATGAGGGGATTGGTAAAAAGAAAGCTGAAAAACAAAGTCCAGAGGGTCACATCACTCAAAAATGCTTGGAAGTTGTTTAAAAACACTCTATTAGAAGCTCAACTGGAGTGCATACCGCAGATCAGAAAAGGTACCGCCAGGGCCAAGAAGATGCTAGCATGGTTAACGAGCAAAGTCAAGGAAACTCTTAGAGGCAAAAAGTCTTCCTTCAGAAAATGGAAGTCTTGTCCGAATGAAGAAAATAAAAAAGAACACAAACTCTGGCAAAAGAAATGCAAGAAGACAATAAGGGATGCTAAAAAAGAATTTGAGGAGCACATTGGTAAGAACATAAAAACCAACAACAAAAAATTCTATAAATACATTCAAAGCAGGAGACCATCTAGGGAGGCGATTGGACCCTTGGATGATAAGGGAGTCAAAGGTGTACTAAATAACGATAAGGAGATTGCAGAGAAGCTAAATGAATTCTTTGCGTCTGTCTTCACAGTGGAAGATATAGGGCAGATCCCTGAACCTGAACTAACATTTGCAGGAAGGGATTCTGAGGAACTGAGACAAATAGTGGTAACGAGAGAGGAAGTTCTAGGCTTAATGGACAATATAAAACTGACAAATCACCGGGCCCGGATGGCATCCACCCGAGAGTTCTCAAAGAACTCAAATGTGAAATTGCTGATCTGCTAACTAAAATATGTAACTTGTCCCTCGGGTCCTCCTCCGTGCCTGAGGACTGGAAAGTGGCAAATGTAACACCAATATTCAAAAAGGGATCCAGAGGGGATCCCGGAAATTCCAGGCCAGTTAGTTTAACTTCTGTCCCTGGAAAACTGGTAGAAAGTATGATTAAAGCTAGATTAACTAAGCACATAGAAGAACAAGCCTTGCTGAAGCAGAGCCAGCATGGCTTCTGCAAGGGAAAGTCCTGTCTCAGTAACCTACTAGAATTCTTTGAGAGTGTCAACAAGCATATAGATAGAGGTGATCCAGTGGACATAGTGTACTTAGACTTTCAAAAAGCATTTGACAAGGTACCTCACCAAAGACTTCTGAGGAAGCTTAGCAGTCATGGAATAAGAGGAGAGGTCCTCTTGTGGTTAAGGAATTGGTTAAGAAGCAGAAAGCAGAGAGTAGGAATAAACGGACAGTTCTCCCAATGGAGGGCTGTAGAAAGTGGAGTCCCTCAAGGATCGGTATTGGGACCTGTACTTTTCAACTTGTTCATTAATGACCTAGAATTAGGAGTGAGCAGTGAAGTGGCCAAGTTTGCTGACGACACTAAAATGTTCAGGGTTGTTAAAACAAAAAGGGATTGCGAAGAGCTCCAAAAAGACCTCTCCAAACTGAGTGAATGGGCGGAAAAATGGCAAATGCAATTCAATATAAACAAGTGTAAAATTATGCATATTGGAGCAAAAAATCTGAATTTCACATATACGCTCATGGGGTCTGAACTGGCAGTGACCGACCAGGAGAGAGACCTCGGGGTTGTAGTGGACAGCACGATGAAAATGTCGACCCAGTGTGCGGCAGCTGTGAAAAAGGCAAATTCCATGCTAGCAATAATTAGGAAAGGTATTGAAAATAAAAGAGCCGATATCATCATGCCGTTGTATAAATCTATGGTGCGGCCGCATTTGGAATACTGTGTACAGTTCTGGTCGCCTCATCTCAAAAAGGATATTCTAGAGTTGGAAAAGGTTCAGAAGAGGGCAACCAGAATGATCAAGGGGATGGAGCGACTCCCATACGAGGAAAGGTTGCAGCATTTGGGGCTTTTTAGTTTAGAGAAAAGGTGGGTCAGAGGAGACATGATAGAAGTGTATAAAATTATGCATGGCATTGAGAAAGTGGATAGAGAAAAGTTCTTCTCCCTCTCTCATAATACTAGAACTCGTGGACATTCCAAGAAGCTGAATGTTGGAAGATTTAGGACAGACAAAAGGAAGTACTTCTTTACTCAGCGCATAGTTAAACGATGGAATTTGCTCCCACAAGATGCAGTAATGGCCACCAGCTTGGACGGCTTTAAAAGAAGATTAGACAAATTCATGGAGGACAGGGCTATCAATGGCTACTAGCCGTGATGGCTGTGCTGTGCCACCCTAGTCAGAGGCAGCATGCTTCTGAAAACCAGTTGCCGGAAGCCTCAGGAGGGGAGAGTGTTCTTGCACTCGGGTCCTGCTTGCGGGCTTCCCCCAGGCACCTGGTTGGCCACTGTGAGAACAGGATGCTGGACTAGATGGGCCACTGGCCTGATCCAGCAGGCTCTTCTTATGTTCTTATGTTCTAAGTTGTAGTCGACTTCAGGATGAGCCACAGGAACGACAGGATCCCTGGCCTCTTTTGCTTCCTTGTCACCTCAAAATAGCTCTTGAATGGCACTCTTGCACTGAGTAATGGCTTTCCTGTGATGTCTGCTGCTCCTTCAATGCAGGTGAATGACCTGGTTGTCATTGCCCCAGGAATCCTTGGGGGCAGACCCAAGGAGAATATGGATATTGTAGAGTTGGAAAAGGTTCAGAAAAGGGCAACCAGAATGGTCAGGGGGATGGAGAGGCTCTCCTATGAGGAAAGTTTGCAGCATTTGGGGCTTTTTAGTTTAGAGAAAAGGTGAGTAAGAGGTTGTGACATGATGGAAGTATATAAAATTAAGCATGGCATGGAGAAAGTGGATAGAGAAAAGTTTTTATCCCTCTCATATGACATTAGAACTTGTGGACATCCAATGAAGCTACATGTTGGAAGGTTCAGGAAAAACAAAAGAAAGTACTTTTTCACACAGCACATAGTTAAAATAGGGAATTCGCTCCCACAAGAGGCAGTGATGGCCACTGTGATGAAATCTGTAGCTGCTGCATCCCAATCTAGGCAGGATACAAATAGGCCCAAATGGTTGTCATTTGTGATTTGTACAAATACATTGCACAGCCCTACCTGAAACCCACACCTAGGTCCCTCTGCAAGGTGTAGACGGCGCCTTAACATACTTTCTGCCTGGAGCCCTGGGACCATTGACCTCCCCACTAGCTTGGGCCATCAGCTATCTGTGATTGGTGGTGGGCATCTCCATGGACCAAAATGCTGCCTACTAGCAATCAAACTAGAGGACAGAAGTCTTTTCACACTAGCATTGGAAGCACTGATCCTATGTTCTGCATTCCTGGTAGGAGAGCAGAAGACTAGACTCGTAGTTTTTTAGGAGTGTCAAATGTTCTCTGACAACAGCCCTCTTCAGACATTCGTAAGAATGCAGGAGAGCTCAAACTTGTCAGGAGGCAGTTTCTGCCCCTACACTCTTAATTGTAGATGGGAGTACCGATTGCTATTGCTGATAGTGCTTATTGCTATTGGTTTTTTTATTTCCCTTGTGACACTTAAAAAATAAATTAAAAACAACACTGTGCCCCCACCCCATTTTTCCCACGCATACTGCCCCTCTCCTCTCCTCAGTTTAGTGCATTGAGCAGGGAGGTGGACAGGGAGATTCTAACCGCATTCAGTTGGGAATTCTGATTGTCCTGATGGTCAGGAGAGGAGGGGATGTGCCCTCGTTTTTTCTTGTGAATGGCTCAAGAGTGCTACATTGCTTGAATGATGAGGAAAAGTTATGGGAGCCCTTCATGAAATGCATGGAAGAGTAGCCAAGATTGCCATTGGGCAAGGTGAAGGGGACAGGCCCCTCTGGCCTCTGTGTAACTCAAGCATAGTGCATGGGTGGATGTGGAAGTAGATAGACAACCTGAACAAACAAAATAAATAAATCAAATAATAAATAAAAATTAAATAAACCCATACAAAGCTGGGGAAACTAGACCACCCTCCTCAGGCAGGCACACTGACACGGACAGGCATGGTGGAGAGATGCAGGAAGCAGGGCAATAGAGATACAGACAGCAGGCCAAATCATGGGCCTTCCCATAGGCTACAAAGACATCACCTAATGAGACCATCACAAAAGAATAGGACAGGTGCAGCAGGCAGGGAGGGACAGCAGGTGGGGAGAGGTAGCCTGTGGACCTGGTCACGTTAGTGCCACATACTAATGGGGCAGGGGCAGTGATGAGGTTGGGGTGGTTTGGGTGCAGTGGTGGGAGCACGAGATTAGCTTTGCCAAGGTGCCTGAACCGCACTGACCTCATCGCCACCCTGCCCCACCTCCTTGCTGTCCCAGTGCATGGCAGTGATGCTACTGCTGGGAGGCCAGGTCCATGGTGCCACTCCTCCCTGCCTGTTGTTCTTGAGAGAGGAGTGTCTGCCCTGGAATCCGTGTAATTTTCAGCATTGTTGTGATTGTTGAAATGTACCAATTGATGATGCCTTCATGTGAAAATGTACTTTTTTGGGTAGCATGAAAATATCTCTTTCAAAGTTAATATTCCAAAAACATCAACCCTCAAAGAAAATAGCTTGCTGACTACTGCCTTCCTAGTCACTCTCTTTATATACTAACAGTGCATTTCTCTAAGTATGTACTCAGAAATGGATGTGTTTTTAATAATGTATTTTATCTTGTAGTGACATGTCCTGAGACCTACTGGTGAAGGGCAGGCAATAATAATAATAATAATAATAATAATAATAATAATAATAATAATAATAATAATAATAATAATAATAATAATAATAATAATAATAATAATAATAATGTCCCTTTGAGTCCTGGGAAATGCAGAGGATGTATCATACCGATTTCATTCTGCTAAATGCTGGGAACATGTGATTCAATTAATTCAAGCAAACGTTGGTGCTCTTAACTCAGATCCTCTAGAAGTACACACATGGAGTTAATACTTGTGAGTCTATTGCTCGCTGGATTTTTTAAAAATGGGCTTTGCTCCTATTCTTATTGGAGAAAATAGACTTTTATTGATTTCCTCCAACATGAATGAAAGTTGTTTCTGAGAGCTTTCACTGTGATCTTGCAAAAAAAAAAATGAGGTGAGGGGTTCTCACACCTTGATTCTGATTCATTGTCCAACTGCAAGTATATAGGCTAACACAGAGTGGATATTTTAAGTAGCATAAAAGTGGAACTTAAAACTGCCATTCCCACATTTGGTGAGTTGTCTGGCTTCAGAGCTGTTTTATGAGAGGATGGTTGAATACAGATCAATGTACAGGCAATAAAGTACCATATATCACTCCTGTAGAAGTCCAGTGCATGCAGAAAAAGTTTTTATTTATTATTTTTTTATTTATTATTTTATTTATATCCTGCCTTTCCAGCAGGAGCCCAGGGCGGCAAACAAAAGCACTAAAAACACTTTAAAACATCATAAAAACAGACTTTAAAATATATTAAAACAAAACATCTTTAAAAAACATTTTTTAAAAAAGTTTTAAAAACATAGTTTTTTTTAAAAAAAGGTTTAAAAACATATTAAAAAGCAATTCCAACACAGATGCAGACTAGGATAAGTTCTCAACTTAAAAGGCTTGTTGAAAGAGGAAGGTCTTCAGCAGGTGCTGAAAAGATAACAGAGATGGCACCTGTCTAATATTTAAGGGGAGGGAATTCCAAAGGGTAGGTGCTGCCACACTAAAGGTCTGTTTCCTATGTTGTACAGAACAGACCTCCTGAGAAGATGGTATCTGCCGGAGGCCCTCACTTGCAGAGCACAGTCATCAACTGGGTATATAAGGGATAAGACGGTCTTTCAGGTATCCTGATTTCAAGCTGTATAGGACTTTGTACACCAAAACTAGGACCTTGAACTTGGTCTGGTAGCAAATGAGCAGCCAGTGCAATTTTTTCAGTAGTGGAGTGACGTGTTGTCAATGCCCTGCCCCAGTGAGCAGTCTTACAAGCCTCATTTTGCACCAGCTGCAGCTTCCGGACCAACCTCATAGAATAGTAGAATTGGAATGGTGTTTCAGGTATCCTGGTCCCAAGCTGTATATGGCTTTGTACACCAAAACTAGAACCTTGAACTTAGCTGTTACAAAGGGACCTTGAACTTCCTCATGAGCAGAGCTCTCTAGAAATGCAAGTTCCCCTATCAAGCAAGAGCAGTAGGATCTTTTGCTGGAGTCACCCGCACGTCACCCCCAGAGCATGTATAAATTTACCCTTAACCCAATGACACACACTGAAAGTAAAATAAAGAGTGGTTTTAATTAAGAGAAGAAACAAGGAAAAATATTGCAGTTTACAATTGCAGTTAACAATGAGCAGCTTTCTAACTATTATTCATTCATTCAGCAACACTGGATAGACTAAAGCAAAGAGGCTAACCCTATAAACACTTTCACATTAAGCTCACCCACACACAAAGAAAAAAAGGAAAGAAAAAGGCCCAGATAGTTGCATATACCTTTCCTGGAGTTGCTGCAAGCCTAAAGCTGAGAGAGAGAGACTTTCGTATCTAGCCCAATGAGCAAAAGCTCTGCCCTTTGTAACCAGCGCCAGATTTGAAAGTTCTCACCCAAATCCATAGCTCTGAAATTATCCCAAAGATGCTAGCATGCGTTGATAAGAAAAGCAGTTGTTGGAGCCCTCCAGAAGAGGAACTGCCCCCCCCTTCTCACTCCTCATGTTTTATATCTTTTCCTAACTAAACTGACCCCAAAGTAAACCCAATGTAAATGTCTCCAGGAGGATGTGGACGTGATAAATAAGAACAATGAAAGAATTTAGGATAGTTCTGTCAGGGAATGTGTTGTTTTTCCAGAAACCATTCCTTGAGGGATTCCCAGATAACGACTGCAATCCTGTCTCCTCCAAAGGCTTAGAAATGCACAACACCTCCCAGTTTGAAAGGAGCTATCCTGTCTCCTCCTGAAGGCCTAGATTATCATAAACATTTCCTTTGTTTGAAAGGAGCGCCTATTCTTACTGGGTGACAAATCTCAAATTTCCATAGGAGTCAGGAAGTCTATACCTTCAGGTTTGTAAGATATGTACTCAGGTCACAGAGGGGCTGTCTCCCAGGAATCCTTGCCTTTGCCGGCTTTCCAAACTCTGGTTCACTGAGATGAATCAAAGATTAAAAATTCCCAATATTTGATTCCTCATAACATAGCCCAGTATCTAATATGTAAGCAGTGCAATTCTTTCCGCAGCGGGGTGACATGCTGGTGATACCCTGCCCCAGTGAGCAGTCTTGCTGCCACATTTTGCACCAGCTGCACCTTCCAGACCAACCTCAAGGGCAACCCCACATAGAGCGCATTACAGTAATCCAGCCTGGAGGTTACCAATGTGTGGACAACAGTGGTCAGGCTATCCTGGTCCAGAAATAGCTGCAGCTGTTTTACTATGCAAAGCTGGTAAAAAGCACTCCTAGCCACTGAGGTCACCTGGGCCTCTAACAACAAAGATGGATCCAGGAGCACCCCCAGACTACCAACCTGCTCTTTCAGAAGGAATACAACCCCATCTAAAGCAGGCAACTGACCAATTATCTGAACTCGGGAACCACCAACCCACAGTGCCTCCGTGTTGCTAGGATTCAGACTCAGCTTATTGGCCCTCATCCAGCCCACCACCCAGTCCAGGCAGTGGTCCAGGGCTTGCATGGCCTCTCCTAATTCAGATGTTACAGAGAAACAGAGCTGGGTATCTTCAGCATACTGCTGACACCTCTCCCCAAATCTCCTGATGACCACTCCCAAGGGCATCATATAGATGTTAAACAGCATTAGGGACAAGATGGTACAACTGCCAGGGGCTGAAAGACAATCATCCAATGCTATTCTCTTGAAATGACCTTGGAGATAGGATCAGAACCACTCTAAAAGAAGGATACCATGGCCCAGAAGGATACCATGGTCAATGGTATAATAACCCGCCGAGAGATCAAGTAAGAATAACAGGGTCGCACTCCCCCTGTCCTTCTCCCAATAAAGGTCATCCATCAGGGCATCCAAGGCTAATTCAGTCCCATAACCAGGCCTGAACACAGATTGGAAAGGGTCAAGATAATATTTCATCCAGGAGTACTTGCGATTGCTGAGCTACAACCCTCTCAATCACCTTCCCTCAGAAGGGGGTATTTGCAACTGGTTGGTAATTGTTGCAAACCAATGGGTCCAGGGTGGGCTTTTTCAGGAGTGGTTGGATCACTGCCCCTTTTAGGTTGGCTGGAACCACTCCCTCCTGCAACAATGCATTAACCACACCCTAGATCCACTCGGTCAACCCCCCTCAGCAAGCTTTAATAAGCCAAGAAGGGCCAGGGTCAAGAGAAGATATTGCAGGCTGCATCATCACAAGTACCTTGTCTATGTCATAAGGCTGCATCAACTGAAACCGTTCCCAAGACGTTGCAGTAGATGTTGCACTGGACATGTCACTAGGGGCTACAGTCAATGTGGGTGGGGCATCAAGATTGCAAGCAACTTTACCATCAAAATAACATTGCCCTCAAAGTGCCTTGCAAACAATTCACAGTGGACTTCCGAAGGGTCTAAAACTTCATTTCCTGGAGTTGCTGTCAACAGACCCCTGACAATACAGAAAACCTCCTCTTGGAGGTTGCTGATTCATAGGGTCGCCATAAGTCGTGGTCGTCTTGAAAGCACAAAACAACAAAAACAAATATACTCGTAGGAATGGACAAAAAATCCTCTCTATTTCAAAAGCATTTTGCCATGTGGCAAAACACTAAAGAGAGACACTGTGGTTCAGTGGTTAGACTAGGACCTGGGAGACCAATCCCAACTCAGCTATGAAGCTTGCTGGGTGACCTTGGGACAATCATAGTCTCTCAGCCTAATATACCTCATAGGATTGTTGTGAGGATATAACGGAGAGGGAGGAGAACCATGTCCACCACTTGAGCTCCTTGGAGGAAAGGTGGGATAGAAATGTAATAAATAAATATTCTGCTGTTGTTGAAACCCAAGCCCCACAAAACTCGCTTGTCTGCACGGAACTTGTACACTTCGTCAGATCCCAGCTTAACACTTTATCCTCGCAACGCAGTGGCTCTGTTATATGTAAGATCCTCTGCCTGCCATGCCCCTAGTCATATGGATATTTCCTATCATTATATCCAACAGTACCTCTAGTGCAGACCTGTGTCCATATGTTAAGTTGTGGCCAGGTTTCCTGGACATCTGAAATTGGGAGACTATGTATGATGTCAGATAAAGACCCCCCCCATACCTTTGCACTGTGTCTCATTGCCAAAGATCAAGTGCATTTGTATAGTGCTGGAGGAAAGATGGGACAGTAGCATGTTATCTGGTGTGGAGATGTGAGCCTGCTATGGAGCTCTTTATGAACACACAAAGAAATCTCTGTATCATTCTGGTTGTCTTTTGGGGAGTGCATTCATTTTAAATAGGAATGAAAAGGGAAACAAATGAGCTCCATTTGTTTCATTCAATTTTAGCTATCAAAACAATGAAGTAGGACTTACAATACAATGTTGCACTGTTTGTATCTTCCCTCTTAAAAGGAACACTCTTGTTCAGGGTCCAGCCAGCCATTCCTTCCAACCAGGGCATTTCACTCTTCCCTAAATCTTTGTGTTCCGTTTTTTTCTTTTTGAGCTGTTCTTCTACATCCCATGATGCTGAGCATGCTCATTCCTCATTAGGCTGTTTTTTGAGTGAGGTGTTGGCAGGCTGGCTCCGAGTCTATAAACCTGAGAAACACTCTACCCAAACATAGCCTATAGGATTTTTAAACTGGTTTCAGTTTGGTTCACTTTGTGAAGAGACTGCTTGAGACTCAATGGAAAAAGTAGCTGAAAGAGTTAAGATTGTCATCTCAACAGAGAGGATGTTGCCAGTCATATGCACTGGACATGGCCTTTGGCAATCAATGTAATCCCAAAAGCAATTGCCCATTGTTCAAATCTCATCAAGCTAGCTAAAAAGTGAATGGCACCACCTGTCTTCACACACACACACAAAGTCAATTGCCCTGACCATACGACTCATAATAGGTATGGAAATTAAGGAAGGGCACCTGCCTGATCCAATCAATTCTGCATTCTCCTTTGAGGCTTTTGTCCAGAAAGGTATAAAAACTGGACTCCTAGAGCCATCTTCTGGTTCTGGGTGCTGAGCTCTGGGTCCTGCTTGGCCAGTCCCACTATGAAATCACCAGTTCCACTCTGCTGAATATCACTGTACCTGCAATCGCTTGTTGAATCACTTCGCCAGCGAGAACCCAGGAGTCTGACTCTCCCCTGCTTTTCTTTCACTATCTCTAGGGCCCTGCCTGCTGAAACTGAGGTCCCCGTTTGCTGAAGGCCCCGCTGCTTTCCCATAGACCTTTACTAGCCAAAGCAGAGATCTAAGAAGCTATTTCAGGGCCTGCTTGTTGTATTTGCTTTTTCCCTGCTTGACCCAGGAGTTTCAATGTGCTCCAGTTGTACCTCCAGATTGCCCACCAGGGCTGGGAAAGGTATGTCTTGTGCTGTATCCTGTCTTATTTTCCCTACAAATTGTAGCCTCCACATCTGCACCCTCTGCCTATCTTTGACTGTGTGTATGACTGTGTTTCAGAAGCCATGTTCTAGTCCTCCCTGCCCAGCTATGCATGACTGAGGCCTAGTCTGCAAAGCGAGCCCTGAGAGAGAGAGATGGGGGGGCAGGCTAGTGTGTCTTCCTCAGCTGTGCTGAACTCAGTGTCCCACCTCTTATGCTTTTTGTGCTTGCTCCTTCATGTGTGTATCTGTTGACTGTATATGTGAGTTTGGTTGTTGTTAGGTTTCTTTAGTTAATTCCTTCACACATATTGTTATTGAGCAATCCTCACTGATGTCAGTAGACATGTATTGGTACCAGGCTATTGCCCACTGAAGTGTTAAATGTATATGTTTTGATTCAGTGTGTGTATGCTCAACAAATATCCCCATGTTTAAGACTTGTGTGAGTGTCACTTACCGGGTAAATCTGCCAAGATGCACTATTGCCAATGTCTAAAGATCCTAATTCAAGACTCCTAACACGTGTGAATCTGAAACACATGTCTACAGAGGAGTCTTGCTAACAGGGGTTCTGCCTTTAGGTTCTTTTTAAAAAGAGGTTTTGAATTTCTGCAAATCTCCAGCTTTCTCTGAGCATCCCTTTTGTTTCTCGTTAGTCCCATTTTGGCTATAAATCCTGTTGGCAATTACCACATGAGTTTGCAATAAGAAGAAGAGGTCAGCAATCAAACAGATGATGTCTAAGTGAAAGTATTTGCTTCTAATTTCTTACTTGTTTTACTTGGAACCTTTCTGGAACAGCTTATGGTCTGTGGAGGAATTCACTTGGTGACAAATATGAGCTGAAGCAGATTCCAAGTTTATTCAAAGCATACAGCACTGGAGAGCCAAGCAGAGAACTGCAGCTGACTCTGACTCTTCTCATAATGATGCAGGCCTTTATAGTTTTTCAAAGAACAAAGGCTTCAGCAGATGAAATTCTCACATTTCGAGCATGCATAATACATATGCAATTCTTTTAATTCAAAGCATTCTGATTATCTATAAATTGCTAGGACAGGTTGTTAGGGAGTACTGGGCCATGTTGTTAAGGGAGTACTTGCTAACTAGAGTTGTAACACTTTGAAGCTGATTATACATTTGTAAAAAATGTGCTTCAGGGGCATACAAGAAAACAAAAGACATGTTTGCTCATCCATTTGGTCTATCAGTTGTTTTCCCATGCTCAGCAGTTTCTTACACTTTCCAGACACAGGCAGAACCAATATTTCCAGATACCCAGAATCCTCTACATCCTGGTTATTATACTTCTACAGGTCACATAAAATTTACAGGGAAAGAGTGCATGAGAGAACCTACAATACAGTTGTGTTTAGGGTTGCCAGGTCAGAAGCGTCCCAAACCCTGAGGTTTCAGGGGCAGGCTCTACTGATGTCATTAAGCATGATACATTAAGCATCAACCACAGTTGCTTGGAGCTCAAACAAACAAAAATCTCTGATTTGAAATTAAGATAGACATTTTAGCTAAATGAGGGTGTTCCCAGTGCCAGCTGAAGTGACGGGAACATTCCTTCTCATCTGCTTAGGGAGTCTGGGTAGGAAACATTTAATCTAACCTATTTGCTTCTGGTAAGAAGGGTTTAAGTGCCTTCAGGCCAGGACAGTCACCAGAAGGCCATTGTAGGAAGAAGGGAGCCTAGTGTTGTGGAGATGTTAGATGGGAGCACTCAGGAGTAAAGATGGATGCCCCTGAAGGCTGCAATTCTAAGCACACTTACTAAGGGACTAAGCTCCATAGAACTCAATAGGACTTCCTTCTCAGTATATATGGTTTGGATTGTGTTGTTGGTAAAGCTTGACTGGGGATCCTCTGCAAAGATATCCATATCCAAGTAGGGTTGGCAACCCCCTGCCTGGAATGCCCTGCCTGCATTTTAAGGTGGTCGCTCCAAACTTCTTTACAGACCCTTCACTGCAGAGACAGGTTTGAGAAATGAGTAAGTGTTAAGAAGATTCTCTACCCTTTCCTGCCTATCCTGTGGGCTGCTATAAACTCACTTTGAAAGCCAACCCAATTCCAATGAGTAACAATGGACAGAGATAAAATACACATGGTTTGGTCTACCTTCACAGGCAGTAGCTTGGGAACAACAGCAGTTGAGACCACACTTCCCAGTATGTGAACTCTTTTACCACAATTGGGCAAGAAACAAACCATCATGCAAGCAACAAGGTGCATCATCAGTGGGTTTAAAGGGGGTTAACTGAGCACATGGAACCAACAGTGTTGCTTCTATGGATGTAAGGGAGTGAGGTCAGAGGTAAATGAAATGCAAATAAAAAAGAAAAACAAAAGACAGTGATGATTTCCTGAACACAATACCATACCAACCACAACAAGATTCCTGTGAGCAATCCAGAAAACCCAGAATCCCACAACCAGTCAGGTTTCCTAACCAAACCTAAAAAAATCCTGGCAACTAGTCACAGAAATCCCCATGCAGCACAACCTGATCTGGGGGCTGCAGTAAGTGTAGAATGATTTGGCACGATTGGTGACATGAGTGAGGCCCTTTCAGCACACAATGTCTCTGTTCTGAAATCTGTACTGGTTGCCAATTTGCTACCAGGCCAAGTTCAAGGTGTGCTTTCCATGTTACTGGTGCCACATAGTACTTGTTCTGCTCTTGTAAGAAATCGCTTCTTTACAGTGGAAACACCTACACTTTGGAACTCTCTGCTCAATGAGAATAGACAGATGACTTCATTGTACTCACTTTGGCACCTGCTAAAAACGTTTTTGTTTAGGCAAGCCTACCCAGGCATATAGAAGCTCTTATGTTTTTAATCTGTTTTTAACTCATTGTTGGTTTATTATTTTGAATGTCTTTAAATACCTGTCTTTAACTGTGTTTACCAATAATTTTATTGTTTTAATTCCTTCTGTAAACCACTATAAGGGTTTTTTTTTTTTTGCAATACAGTAGTATATAAATGTTGTAAATAAAATACATAAATAAATTTCGGGGTCACTTGGATCTCTTTCCACTTTTAGGAACAAAAGAATCTGCCTTATACCAACTCAGGCCATTTGGTACCATGTAGCTCAGTACAGATGACATTGACTAGCATTGGCTTTCCAGGATTCCAGGCAATAGTCTTTTCCAGAGATTGGATTTTGGACTTTTGCATCCAAAGCATGTGCCCTACCACTGAACTATAGCCCTTCCCCTATTTAAAAAAGTATCTTTTAAATTTGTTCTTTTCAATTCACTAATGAATGCATAGCATACCCAGGACAGATCCACACCATTCATTTAAAGCACATTCAACACACATTTGAAGCATATGAATCCCACCACAGAATCATGGGAACTGTAGTTTGTTAAGGCTGATGGGAACCATAACTGTGAGGAGGAAACTACACTTCCCAGGATTCCTTGGAGGAAGTCATGCACTTTAAATCTGAGTTGAGTGTTTTAAATGTATTGTGTGGATCTACTTGATGAAATTTGCCTGCATGTAAACCATTTTAATTAATTTTAATGGAAATCAGCTACAAAGTTTACTGAATGATCATGGGATACTCACCATCTCTCAGCCTAATCTGCCCCTCAGAGTGAAAACAACAAAGGGGGACCATAACCACCACAAGGAAGAAGGGCACACTTATTTATTTATTTATTTTATTTATTTATTATTTGATTTATATTCCACCCTTCATCCCAGCAGGAGGAACTTTAATGCACACTTAAAATGTAGAGGAAATAATAATGTACAACCATAGTGTGAAATCATATATTTATCGGGCCATAGTATGAAGAAATATTTATATAAGCATGACTGGCAAAGATGTTTATTATTTACACAACCTGTAAAGATATTTATAGTGTAATTCTATGCATGTTTAATCAGAAGCAATTCCCAATGTTTTCAATGGGCCTTACTCAAACAGGGAAGCACACACGGGACTGCAACCTCAAGTGATAAGGAACTTCACTCACCCAACCCAAAATTCAAAATCATGCCACTTGAAGCTGTTTTGCAACTGTGTTCATAGCCATAAAGTTGTTTGTTTTATGGTTATTGGATTTTAAATGGATTTAGTTCTTGTTGTGAGCTGCCTTGGTTTCCAATTGGCAATCCTACCTCACAGGCTTGTTAGAAAGACTCCATATTCACACACACTGGAGATGTAAAATACATACACCCCATATAATAGTTCATTGTCAAAACCAGTTGGTCATTGTAGAACATTTTTAAGAATTAAAATCAGTATTAGTTTCCTACCAAATAAAAGCAGTGACACCTAAGTAAGTCCTGCGTAATTGCTTTAAAAAAAGGGTTGGAGAGGGAGAGAAAGATTTACAACACAAATGCAATCCGTTGCTATGTTCACTCAAAATCCCCATTCATTTACAGCACAATCCTAATCATGTCTACTTAAAAGTAAGTCCTATTGAATTCAATGAGGTTTACTTCTGGTATATGGGATTAGCATTGCAGTTTTACTCACAGAAAAGTGAGCATAGGATTAAAGCTTCATATTGGAAAGGTTGTCAAAAGAGGCTATGAATTAGACATCAGAACTACCCTCTTCAACAGCTCAGGAAAATTTAAACTTGTTTAACTCCTAATTAGAAAAGTATAACACATTGTAATGGCATCACAAGCTGCATGTACACTTCTTTTAAATTTCTGTTCAAAAATTATTTGAAAGATAAAATGTATAATATTTTTGCAAGTAATTTAAAAAACCCTGCATGTACACTTTTATTATAATCATACCTGAAATTGTTTATAGTAAACAATTGCCTACAAAGATCCTGGTGTGATTTCTTTGTTCTATATCTCCTGCACACAGAGAGAAAGGGACTTTTACTGTTGCTGAAAACTATAAACTTAACCAATTTATGAGATTTGCAGAGAAGCAGAAAAAGACAACAGTTTTCTAGCCTTAATCAGTTCTAGCTATTGCTTGGAGGTCAACAAATCTCTTGTCAATCATAACTCTGACTTCACATATTGGCTACAAAACTGAAAGGGTGGGGTTAGAGCAGGCAGCTATGAGTGCATTTAACAGAAGTTGCGGGGGAGCTAGCACTTTGAACCAGACCACCTAGAAACTTATTTTTTTTAAATGAAAGCTGAGTGTCCAGAGATTGGGGTGACTAACCCGGACATCCAGAGAGGACCCCAAAATCCAGTGTCCCCAGGCAAAAATTGACCTGGCAACCCTGGTTGTGTTCGTGTGCCTTTTAAAATTGTCTGTAAGATGGGGACGCTTTGGCAAGTCTGACTCTTTAAGTGGGATAGAAAACATAGAACTTACAAGCAGGACATGAATATCTCAGTCCCCTGTTGAAATCAACTGGGAGCCAATAGTATGCGTGTCTTTTAAATTGCTAATAAAATGGAGAGTCTTTGCTGTATGTGCCTGAAATTTGGCATGTCTGATCCCTTTGACGGGGTAGTAGGGTGCTGATTTTATTTATTTAAATATTTATTTAAATATTTATAGATTGCACTTTCATGAAAATACAGCAAGGTGGTATACAGCATCCAAAATAACAATAAAATAAAAACGTGTAAAACCAACAGGAAAAACATAGATAAATACTGGATAGTAAAAAGAAATCCACTCTGCAAAGGGCTGTCTAAACAGAGTAGTTTTTAGGAGATGTCTAAAAGAAGGCAGAAATGATTCCTGCTGTACCTTTACTGGTAGGAAGTTCCACAAGGAAGTTGCCCCACCGAATACTAGCAAGGGCTGACAAAACCTCAGGTGTGTGGAAAACCAGAAGAAATGCCCCATCAGAGGATCTCAGAGGCTGAGGCGGAACATAAGGAATCAGATGGTCTTTAAGACACTCTGGGCCCAAGTTATTTAGGGCTTATTAAACCAATCCATGAACCTTGAACAAGATTGAAAAACACCGAAGTTTCAGACAGATGAAGACTGACTAAGCCTCCCATTAAAATCAATGAGAGAAATTAATGAATGAGAGATACAGAAATGAACCAGCTGGTTCTGAATAAGTAACAAAATGAATGCCATTCTAGCAAATGAGTAACAAAATGAATGAAACATTTGATCATAAAAATGAATGGAATAATTAAATGAAAAACATTTCATGAGGATTCCTACTGATATCCAGGAAACCCAACTGAAAACAAAGGTAAATTGTGATATAGCTGTAGAGCCAAACTCAGAAAGGCTCTTGTGGCTTATCTGTTTACACTGTAAAAGTGTCAAAAACAGACTTCGCTGCTCCGTTGTCCTTTATAATAACATAATGTGTTTCACAAGTTAGATGAAAATGCCCCCTCCCTTTCAGCTTCAATGTAGCTTGTGGGAATGAAAATGCCTTCCCAATTTCAAGTGAAGCTTGAGAAGTGAGAAGCTGGATGAGATCCCCTCCTGTGTGTTAAATCTGATTCCACAGGAAGGTCACAAATTCTTGTCCTGTTTTTCAGAAACACCTGCTAGATGAGTTTCCAAATTAATAGCTCAGGGTTTTTGGTTTTTTTGCAGTGGTTGACACCTCCCTCATTTCTTACAAGCTAGATGCTGGACCAGCTGACTTTTGAAGCTTTTGAAATAATCCATCTGTCATACTGGATATTGATCTTTGTATGCTGTAAGAAGGTTGCCAGCACAAAACATTATTTCAGTTATTAGCCCCAAGCTACACCAACCTGCCACTTTTTGTTGTATGTGTTATTGTAAAATTTTGAAGGTTGATGGACAAGCTATTCGATTATGATTAATTACTTTTATGTATTTCCTTTCCACTGAAAAGCAGAACACATAATGACAGGGAACACTAATCAATTGCTAGATAGTTCTAAAACTGTACAAACAGTATCTCACCCTTTCAGCATTATGACTGGTGAAGTATGTGGAAAGCCAGAAAGGAGGCAGAAGGTCTCAAAGACTTTAGGTCCCTAACATGTTGACAGCCAACACTTCAGACAGATGGCATCCAACTTTTTGCAAAATGAAAATAGGGACACACTTTTACCTGTCTTATTTTTATGCCAAGGACCACTGCCAAGGCCTCCCCTCCCCTCCCCTTCCAGCATCATTTCACATTGTTAAAGAGCTGAAAGGGTCTTTGGTGGTGATCTAGTCCAGCCTGCAGATAAATACAGGATCTGCAATGCAGGATGCAACTGTAGCATTCCTGAGAAATCACCATCCAGCCTCTGCTTAAATACCTCTAGTGAAGGCAGTGTCAGCTGGTGGCTCCATGTCAGCAGGGCAGTGGAAAGCACCTTGGCTAGCTCCTTGAAAGTTGACTAAAACCTAGAGCAGATTCCACTGCTCCACTGACATGGAGCCACCAGCCTCCACTGAGTGAAGGAGAGCCACTGCTTTTAGCTAGTCCTCATAGAACCCTTGCTGTATGCACCATCCTGGTTGCTATCCAGCTAGTTATCACTCATATTAAAATGTGGTGCCCAGAACTGGACACAGTACTAAAGGTGTAGTCTGAAAAGTGTAGAACAGAGTAGAACTGTCACTTCTTATGTTCTGGACATTATGAAAAAGGCAGTCCTTCACTGATTAAAAAGTCACTGTAGACTAGTGGTTTCTCATCCTCATCCTTATCATCCTCCTCCTCATCATTATTATTATTATCCCGCCTTTTGGCCAAAAGTCCCTCAAGGTGGCTTACAAAAAATAAACACAAATATAGAAATACATATCAATAAAAACAATAAATTTTACAAAAATTAAATAACAAGGTAATAATTAACATTATTAAAAAGCAACAATTACAACTTCCAATGAAAATACAATAACAAATCACACTTTCCTAATAAATTCCAAACAATTAGACAATGACTACTAGTTCTTACATCAATATGTTGACATCTAACCCTAATACCACTAAAGTATTGCATCTGCAAGTCCTAATACAGGAAAAGGAGCAGGAGCAGTCCCACTTTTTGCCAGCATAGACGATGTCCATGGTAAGCAGTACTTCAACTTGATCACAGAGATGAAACATCTTTCCCCACAGATCACTTGAAAATCGCTGAAGGTCTTGGTGGACCACTTATAGAGCAATCCAACTCTGGGGAAGCCAGCATAAGAGGTGCTGCAGCAAGAGAAGCTGGTGTATAATTCTTTCACATCCAATTACCGTTCAGGAGCCTCTGGGTTGACTGAATAATGGCTCGGCCAGGAGCTACATGCGGGGACCAAAAAGTAAAAGCCCGCTCTCCTAAATATGCCTACTGGGCAATAAGCCCTCTTCATTATATTTATAGTTTTGTATTTATTTTCTTAGACCATCCTTTTTCCTGGTCTAACTTTTGCCTGAATTGGGACCTGCAGGAGTGCTCTGAACACAAGTTGGATGTGACCTAAGTCCCCTCACTTCAGACCCTCCCCTGACATGCCCCTGAAACACCGCTTTTCAAGGACTTCTGTCGATCGCAGCTGAGCTGGCTGAGCCCTGGCTGAGCTGGGCTGGGCCAGCTGAGCCAGGCTGAGGGACTTATGCCTGCATCGCATCCAATACCCCTCAACCTGGTATATATGCAAGTTAGATTGCACCCTTAATTATTTAAGTGGCAGACCACTTAATTTTTCTGCATGTTGTGGCAATTCTAATGCACTTTGGTAGATGCTGTATGAGTTTTTTAAATTGTATTTTTATTGCTCATACATATACTTTATTTATACTTTATTTCTTATTCTGTATTACAATTTGAATTCCATAAAATATAAATTGTAAGCCTTCTTCATAAACACCACACAGACCACCTGAATGAAGGACCACAGTTTGGAAACAATTGATTGGAAACAGTTTGGAAACTGGTGTCGACAGTACTTAGCTAGATGGACCCGTGGTCTGACTTGGTATAAGGCAGCTTCCTATGTTCTTATGTTCACGGTGCTGGTACTGGTGTACAAAGCCCTATACAGCTTGGATATAGGATGCCTAAAATATAGTCTCATCTCTTGTATACCCAACTGATCACTGTGCTCTGCTAGAGATGGTATCTTCCAGATACCATCTGATCAGAAGTTCCATTCTGCATGATGTCAGAACTGGGTCTTTAGCATGGTTGGAACTTCCTCCCATTACATATCAGACAAGCATAATCTGTTGTCTTTTCAGTACCTCTTGAACACTTTCCTCTTCCAACAAGCCTTCTAAGTGGAGAATCTGCTTTAAGGCTGATTCCTATGGGAGAATTCCTTGAAGATTTTAAAAATGCAGATGTACTGGGTTGTTCCATAGACACACTGTTCTTCACATAAAGAGGAGAGGGGGTAACATTTCTAAGCCCCCCTCTCTCTAGCATGTAACCTTTTTTTAGCCCTCTGTATGTTGAAGGGCAACAATCTGCAGCGGTGAGTCTGTTCTACATGAGGATGCTCCTCATGTGTTTGAGATCCCTCATTATGCAGGGTTCTAAAATGTACGGGGGCCTTCTTTGATATAGGAGGTTATCTGCTGCTGAAGTTAAATCTCCAACTTGTGGAGGGCTGCTTTGCATGCAGAAGGTCCCAGATTCATGCAGAATGTGTCTCCAGATGGGCCTGGAGATGACAGAGATTCTGCTGCCAGACAGTGTAGATGGACCAATGGTCTAACTCAGTGTATGTATGTATGTATGTATGTATTTTATTTATTTATTTATTTATTTATTTATTTATTTTATTCAATTTCTATACCGCCCACAGCCAACGGCTCTCTGGGCGGTGTACAACATAAATATAAAAATACAGTAATATAATAAAATCACATAGTAAATACAAACATACCACAAAAATTCCCCAGAGCTAAAAACATATTACACAATTTAAATTTAGAATACCAGAATGTGCTAAATATGCTAAAATATGTTAAAATGCCTAGGAAAAGAGGAAGATTTTAACCTGGCACCGAAAGGATAACAAAGTAGGCGCCAGACGCACCTCGTCAGAAACACTATTCCATAATTCGGGGGCCACCACTGAGAAGGCCCTAGTTCTTGTCATCCTCCAGGCCTCTTTATGAGTCGGTACCCGGCGGAGGGCCTTCGATGTTGCACGTAGTGTACGGGTAGGTTCATATCGGGAGAGGCGTTCCACCAGGTATTGCGGACCCACGCCGTGTAAGGCTTTATAGGTCAAAACCAACACTTTGAATCTTGCCCGGAAACGTATAGGCAACCAGTGCAAACGGGCCAGAACAGGTGTTATATGTTCTGATCGTTTGGTCCTTGTCAACAGTCGAGCCGCTGCGTTTTGCACTAGTTGCAGTTTCCGAACCGTCTTCAAAGGCAGCCCCACGTAAAGCGCATTGCAGTAGTCCAATCTTGAGGTTACCAGAGCATGGATAACTGAGGCGAGGTCGTCACTGCCCAGCTAGGGACGTAGCTGGGCTACCAACCGAAGTTGGTAGAATGCACTTCGTGCCACCGAGGCTACCTGGGCCTCAAGTGACAACGAAGGATCTAAAAGAACTCCCAGACTACGAACCTGCTCCTTCAGGGGGAGTGTAACCCCGTCCAGAACAGGTTGAGTATCCACCATCTGATCAGAGAAGCCACTCACTAACAGCATCTCAGTCTTGTCAGGATTGAGTCTCAGTTTATTAGCTCTCATCCAGTCCATTATCGCGGCCAGGCAACGGTTTAGTACATTGACAGCCTCACCTGAAGAAGATGAAAAGGAGAAGTAGAGCTGCGTGTCATCAGCATACTGATGACTACGCACTCCAAAACTCCTGATGACCGCCCCCAGTGGCTTCATGTAGATGTTAAAAAGCATGGGGGACAGAACTGACCCCTGCGGGACCCCATACTGGAGAACCCATGGAATCGAGCAATGTTCCCCAAGCACTACCTTCTGGAGCCGACCCACCAAGTAGGAGCGAAGCCACTGCCAAGCGGTACCTCCAACTCCCAACTCCATAAGTCTCTCCAGAAGGATACCATGGTCGATGGTATCAAAAGCCGCTGAGAGATCAAGGAGAATCAACAGAGTTACACTCCCCCTGTCCCTCTCCCGACATAGGTCATCATACAGGGTGACCAAGGCTGTCTCTGTACCAAAACCAGGCCTGAAACCGGATTGAAATGGATCTAGATAATCGGTTTCATCCAAGAGTGTTTTGAGCTCGCTAGCAACCACCCGCTCTAAGACCTTGCCCAGGAATGAAATGTATGTATGTATGTATGTATTTATTTATTATTTCATTAAATTTATATCCTGCCCTTCCTCCTAGAGGGAGCCCAGGGTGGCAAACAAAAGCACTAAACACACTCTAAAATATCTTAGAAACAAAAGACTTTAAAACATATTGAAACAAAACATCTTTAAAAACATTGTTTTTAAACAGCTTTAAAAACATCTAAAAAAGCAATTCTAGCACAAACAGAGACTGGGATAAGGTCTCTGCTTAAAAGGCTTGTTGAAAGAGGAAGGTCTTCAGTAAGCACCAAAAAGATAACAGAGATGGCACCTGTCTAGTATTTAAGGGGAGGGAATTCTGAAGGGTAGGTGTCACAACACTAAAGGTCCACTTCCTATGTTGTTACTGACCTCCTGATAAGATGGTATCTGCAGGAGGCCCTCGCCTGCAGAGCACAGTGATTGACTGGGTATATAAGGAGTAAGACTATCTTTCAGGTATCCTGGTCACAAGCTGTATAGGGCTTTGTACACCAAAACCAAAACCTTAAACTTCCTATGTTCCTATTGTAACAGAGGGGGCATGACTTGGCCTCATGCCGCTGCTTCTCTCCCTCATGTGATGAAGATCGTGCTTGCAAACAGAATAACCAAACAGAGCTAGAGCCTTTCTGTTTGACCACTCAATCACCCAGGGTGCAACATGAAGAAAAAGGCTCCTTAGTGGACTATTGAAGCTTCTGTATTTAATCACAAGAATCTAATTCAGACCATTCATTTGGTAAATACCAGAGACTTCACTTGACTAATGGCAACATGATGAGCCTGATTTACTTAGACTCCTCGGTTAATTCATCCAAATGTCTTCACAAATGGGTATAATCAAGCAATCAATTATCCACTGGCTTTTAATATAGATTGCTATGTCTATTTATTTTTTCCTCCCTGTGTTAGCATTTCAGGATGCTGCCATAAAGATCAGAAAATTATATCCATATTTACAGTGATATAGATATATTAGAAGGAAAAAAGACTAAATTCATGGGTGGTTCAAATAAATGCCAAGGGCTGGCAGATAGAATGAAAATATTCAATTTATTCAATCATTAAAGCTTAATGATGTGTATAAGTAATAATGTTAATTCATATTTTTATTTTTTAAAAGCTGACTATAGGATTATCCACAACAGCTGGAGACAATGAGTGCTGCAAGTTACAAGGCAGAGAGCCCTGTGATGGAATGAGAGCTGCTGTAGTATTGTGCCAAGAGATTGCATTGCAAATTGGAAAGTTTCTAGTTCGAACCTTGCCTCTGCATTGAGCTCACTTAATGGTCTTTGACAAGCCATTGTCTCTCAGCCTTAGCTTGGCCCCCGCCTGCAATCTTGGAACAATAACAATATTGGCCTATTTTACAGGGCTTCTGTAAAGATTACAAGATTTATTCACTAACTTTTAGCATTGCTTCCTGGGTTCCAGCACTGAGTGTTAATTTAGTCTGCATACACACGTCCATTGAAACCACATTATTTCCCCCAGAAAATCCTGGGGAGTGTTGTTTACCTCTCACAGAGCTACCATTCCCAGCAACTTTAATAAACTACAGTTCCCAGGATTCTTTGGGGGAAATAATGTGCTTTAAACATATGGTGTGTATGCAGCCCTAAACATTCTACCCCAACACAGAAGCTGCTCTGAAGCCCTTTTCTGTGTCAGTCCTCCATGCAGCAGGAGTAACATTGAAAAGCTCCCTTCTCCATATGTTTCCACAGTCATTACATACCAGTGCCTCACATGAACACCTAAAACTGCCTTAATCTGAACCACATCATTGACCCATCCAGCTCTACCTTCTCCAACCAGTGGTCCTCCTAATGTTCAATGGAGACTGGTGTCTCCGATGTCACTGGGGAAGTGAATCCACTCCAGATTTTAGCCTGAACATTCAAGAAGCTGTCCAAGGTGCTGAACATATTTTGGGAATAGGTTTATTTCCTTATTAGATTTATATCCCACCCTTCCTCCCAGTAGGAGCCCACAGCGGCAAACAAAAGCACTAAAAAGACTTTCAAACATAATAAAAACAGACATTAAAATATATTAGAACAAAATGTCTTTAAAAACATTTTTGCAAAAAAGAAAAAAATGAAAAAGAAAAAAGAAATTCAATAGGTTTTGGCATCTTGAACAGCTCCTTGAAAGTTCATACTAAAATCTGAAGCAGATTCACTGCCCCACTAACATCAGAGCCATCAGTCTCCACTGCTAATGTTGTTGATCTACAATTCACATCAACTCTGAGCCAGTGTGACCGATGATGAGAGTAGTTGTCCAACAACATCAAGAGGTTGCCAGGTTGGGGAAAATGCTGTCCACACTGACTGACTGACAGCAGCTCTTCAAGGTCTAACATAGAGGTCTTTTCTAGTGCTGACACCTGAGAGTCTTTTGAAACTTGAAATGTCAGGAATTGAAGCTTGAACCTTCTGCTTCCAAAACACGTCTGCTGAGCTGTGGCCCCTCCTTTATAGCACAGCATCAGTGCAAAAATGCAGCCACTTGCGCAATTTGTTTTTAATACTTCTGGCATTATTTGTTTGTTTGTTTTGTTAATGACATTTACATACCACACCATAACAACAACTTATCTGTGCAGTTTACAATCAATGCAGAATAAGACATAAAACAGTAAAACAGAAAATTAGCATAACTGCAGCAAGAAAACAAAACTCAGCACAACTCCAAAGTTTAAAACCCAGATTTTAAAATGGATTGTTCCAGATTGCATTAATTGTTTAAAAGGCCTGGTAAACAGAAAGGTCTTTGCTGGGTGCCCAAAAGATCACAAGGAGGGTGTCAGGTAAAGCTCTCTGGGAAGCCTGTTCTGTAATTGGGGTGCCACTACTGAAAAGACCCTCCACCTCATGTTGTCCTGCCTCACCATTCAGAGGGGGCACTCTGACATGACCTTCAACAAAGATCTTAAACCTTATATAGGTACATTCCACTGTATTAAAGAGAACTGCATGTAAGACATGGATTCCTGATCCTATTGTAGTGTTAGATCCTTAGGTATCCTAACTGCATTACCCGTCATCAGTGCTTCGAACGAACTAGTACGGTTGAACAAAGTTCACTGAATCAGTTCAAACATCACTGAGCCGCATCTGAAAGTACTTCCCATAATTGCTGGGTAATGTGAACATGAATAAAAGTTCTTTTTTGGGTAGAATTTTGGACAAGTTCTAGTTCATCTTCAAGTTCATTCTCTTACGTGTGTGTGTGTATTTTTAATTCCTTGGAGTCTCTGGGCCTTTAAGCTTATATTTGTTGGGAATAATAAACAATTCACATTGTTGGTGTGTTTTGATGTTTTCTTAGTATATTTTATTCCTCAGCACAGCACCTTGTAACATTCTGAATGCTGAAAATGTTTTAATGAGGATGCACTTGAACTGGAGTGTGAACTGACATGAACTGAACTGGTTTGTTTTTCCAAATTATGGAATGATCTTTCTGACCAGGTGCACCTGGCGCCAACACTGTTATCTTTTCGGCGCTAGGGCAAGACTTTCCTCTTCTCCCAGGCATTTTAGCATGTGTTTTTAAATTGTTTTTAATTTTTTTAAAATTGTGTTTTTAAATTGTTTTTTGTGTGGTGTAGTGGTTAAGGTGTTGGGAGACCAGGGTTCGAATCTCCACATAGCCATAAAGCTCACTGGGTGACCTTGGGCCAGTCACTGCCTCTCAGCCTCATGAAAACCCTATTCATAGGGTTGCCATAAGTCGGAATTGACTTGAAGGCAGTACACACACACACAAAATTTGTATATTTGTTTTTATTGTTTTTAATTGCTGTAAACCGCCCAGAGAGCTTCGGCTATGGGGCGGTATATAAATGTAATAAATAAATAAGTAAAGGGGCAAACGTGAATGAGAATTAGCTCCTTTTTGGACATGCTGAGCTTGAACTTTAACTAGTTCCATTAAAAAAACAACACTTTCCCAGCCCTGCCCATCAGGATGGAGAATCTGTACAGCAGTTTTGTATTGGCCAAGGCAGAGTGGCTGTAACCTTTGCAGTCAAGTGTGGAAAGTTTCCATCTCTCTGCGGACAGGGGGTGGAGATGGAAAGAAGTGTGTTGTCTAATTTTCTCTCCCATCCACTCTGCTCCTGAGAACAGCATGTGTTTTCCCCTCAGATTGATTTATCTGTAAAGAAAATAGAGCTTTATTATTCCAATTTTTACAAGTTTTGAGTTCATGTCATTGTTTGAGCTGAAATCTTTACCATCTCTGCTTGTTGTGTTTACTCAGCATGAATATTGGGTACACACTGTAATTCAGTTTAGCCTTATCAGACATGCAGTCCCCTGGTAACAATGGAGGGATATCTTAATTATTAATAACATTATGAGGATGGCAGCCTGCCCGCAGAAGCCGAGTTTGCATATTTGTGGAGTGTGTCGGGTGTTATTATTTGTCCTTTGCTAGTTAGAATTTAGCTGACAAAGGAATGGAGTGAACAGGGAAGCAAAATTCATGGCATAGTTGCAGGAGTCCTGGTCCTGGGCCGTCAATATCACCTGCTCCAAAGGTGATACTGAAGAAGTTAGAAGGTCAATGCCTGCCTCTCTCCAGCAAAATAAAATTTAAAAAATTAAAAATATATGCAGACTACATAATGTAGTATGCTCATCATGAGAATCATTATTTTGCAAACTTTGTTGCAAATTTTAGTACATTGTTCAGTAAATTAACACATTTTTAGTCACCTAATCTGAGATCTGGGGTTTTCCTTGTGTTTTTATTTTTTTAGGTGAACCTTTCCAGTCCCTGACATCATATTCTGAGGCCCTTCTGTGTGTGTCACCTCTGAGGCAGGCCTATCTCTCCCCAAGGAGGCCCACCTTGCACCAGCCCTGTCATCATTTCAGCACCAGGGAGAGACGTTTTGGTTTTCCCTGGGCATTTGGGCACTGCCCATGTTGTGCAATCATATGGTTAAATCACTTTTTAATAAGTTGATTTGATTTTAATTCTTACTTAAGTTGGAAATTGCTCTGGGGCTTTTTTTGTGTGAGAAGCAATTTATAAATTTAATAAACCTAACATAGTTATTGCATAGTTATAACATTAGGATTTAGTTGATATTGTTCTCACTAAATCAGGGCTAGGAACTTGTGTCCCTCTAGATGTTGCTGGTCTCAACTCCTATAATCTCCAGCTAGCATGGCCAATGGTCAGGGTTCATGGGAGTCATAGTCAAGCAACATCTAGAGGGTCACAGGTCCCTCTCCCCTGCACTAGACCAAACTGACCAGCAGTCCCAGAAGCAGACACCTTTCTGGAAGACATATCTATTAATGGCTATAACTAAATGGAATCTCCATGTTCAAAGCCAGGATACTTGTAAATATCAGATTATGGTGATATATAATAAAGAGAGGCAGCCACCTTCAGGCCATGCTTGTGAACTTCCCAGAGGCATCTCATTGGTCATGTTAGGACACCAAATGCTAGACTAGATGGAGTTTGTCTGATACACAAGTAGGGATGGTGGAAAAATCTGATTCAGTCTGCATTGTAAAGGGAAAGTACCCAATCCACACTTTCTGAAACATGCAGACTGAAACACAGCTGTCTTTCATAGAATCACAGAATAGTAGAGGTGGAAGGGGCCTATAAGGCCTTCGAGTCTAACCCCCTGCTCAATGCAGGAATCCAAATTAAAGTATAAAAATTTGCACGTCTCCGAAGGAGTTACTCATATTTCTGTTAGTGGCAGTGAGGCTGTCCATTGCTCCATCATGGAAAGCCTTGCACAATTTAACCTTGGATTTATGGTATACAAACACTTGGCTGTTTGACCATTGCAGAAAAGATAACTCATGAGATAAAGGGTGGTATTCAACCAAATCCTTGCACTTGCAGAATGACTTGAACGAGTGCATGGAGATATCCTCTCACTCCTATATCCACATGTATCCTACACCATCTCCAAATCTGCTACAGAGGGTTGGGGAAAACAGAACAGATCTATGGGACATGTGGCAGGGGAGGGTAAGAAAGTTCCATTGTGCAAGGAGAAATCCTGGAACGTTCGACTTAGTGCTACATTGAATACAACCCAAAAATTGCCTACAGCATTGTCCCCTTCTACTTTGCCCCCCCCATCCTCCCATTACTCTGCAGTGTAATGGCTTTGTGCTTTGTTGTTGCACCACATCTTGCAATGGTAACTATTGCTGATGCAGGAGCCTTATCTTGGTTTGCTGTGCCAGCTGTAGATCCTTTGTCACCTCATAGTACCAGCTGAGCATTGTGTCTATTCATTACAATTCTGTCCCACCTCTCCTCCCAAAGGAGTCCAGGGTGGCAAACATCACAATGATTCTCGCAGCCCAATCAATACTGTTATTTGCAAGCAAAGCAGCTCCACGGTTCATAGGGAGTTTGTTCCCCACCACCACCACTTTTGCCTTAGGGGTCTAAAATCTCTTCCTGGAGGTGTGTTGAGTCTGTAGTAGAGAGGTCACATGACCTACCCTTTTTGTTTACTTCCTTCCAGTTTGCAGCTTCTGGAATCTGTAGGCTAGGATGGGATGTCTTGTGTCATCACAGCTGTAAATCAGCCTACTAACATGGTTTGACAAAAATTGGAGCCATGCTACTCCTGCATATAGCTTCTGCACACCATGCAAAAAGCAGGATCCTCTACATGGAAAAGTACACATATGTAAAGTCTGCAATTGCACAGGGACTATGTTCTGAAGTTTATTTGTTTGTTTTATTATTACATTTATAATCCACCTTTCCCCTAAGGAGCTCAAGATGGTGTACACAGTTCCCCCCCCTCTCCATTTTATCCTCACAACAACCTTGAGAGGTAGATTTGGCTGAGAGTCAATCTGGCCAAAGGTCACCCAGCGAGCTTTGTGGCTGAGTGGGGATTTGAACCCTGGTCTCCCAGGTCCTAGCCCAGCACTCTAGCCACTACATCACACTGGCTCTCTACTTTCTACTGAATGCGTGGAGGTCAGAGGTGGGATCTCCCCCTGTGATCTTGTATCTCCCTACATGTGTTGAGTGTATCCATACTGATTGTCTGAAAAGGGCTAGAGAAAGCACAAGGCCAGGGAGGGAGAAAATCTAATGGGATCTTCAAGATGGCCAGATGCTTGGTCTATTGGCAGCTTCATTTGGTGAATATGCCATTCTACAGTGGCTGATGAGGCAAGAAGGCACTGGAGCCGAATGTTGCCAATGTACTGAGTGAGTTGAAGAAGACAATCGGGGGAGAACCTTTCTCAGGTTCAACAAAACCATTATTTGTTTTTGTTAGTCTTCATTTCCCAATTGGAATTTCGCACCATTTGTCAAGGTTGGCTTGAAGTTCCTCTTAATAACACAAACTTGTACCTCAGCACAATCCTGCCTGACTAATTCATCTCTGCTGGGGTGGGATAGCCGCCTCTAGAGATGAGAGAAGAGCCCAGCTGCTTTCACTCATTTCACTGGATTTCTTTGCCAAAAGAGCATTTCTGAGAGACACTGCGATGTGATAAGTGATCTGCAACCTGAAGCATGCGGTATCATTATTGTTATTTTTTAAAGAAAAAAGAAAAACTGAAATATCACCAGAAGCATATTCTGCCTTGATACAACTGGTATCATGCTGCTCGAACTGATAAAAGGCTCCCTTTCAAACAAGTATTAGTACAGGAAAGAAAAGAGACTCTGCGAAGGAAGCAGAACAGCATGTCAGTAGAAATAATGCACAAGGACATTTCAAGCACAAGGCTCAGTAGCTGCACAACAAAACAAGGTTGTTTTGCATCACCCGTTCACAGCAACGAGAACAAATGACAAGCTTTCATTTCCGACTAAGATTCTGTTGCTTTGAGATTCGCATGGACCTGGACTCCCCGCGGGCTGCTTTGCACTTCATATGACAGACAAACTTGCTATTTGTCCATTGCATGACTCCTAAGAAACCCTCCATCATGTCTGAGAGGGGACTTCTAGGTATACATGCTAAGAGAGATGTGCCACTAAGCTGCATCCAATCCATTGCATATGCCCATGCATTTATAGACATGTGTTTTCCTAAAAAAAATTACAGTGTTTGTGGGAAAGATACATTAATGGACAAGCACCAATACTTGTCTGCAGCATAACATATGAATCAGCACACAGATTAGCACATAAAGAAAAGCCCTGCAGAAAAGCAAACTCCTTTTACCCTGTAAAGCATGCAAAGAGAAGTGCTTTACATCAGGGCTGTGGAGTCGGAGTCGGGAGCAATTTTGGGTGGAGAGTCGGAGTTGGTAGAAATGTACCGACTCTGACTCCAACTTCGATTCCGACTCCGACTCCTTCATAAATGGCAAATGTATATTAACTAGTAATAACAAATTTACTGTAGTAACATGGTAGCACAAGGCATTTCATCACCACCACGTGATTCCAGAGCTTGGAAAAGTTACTTTTTAAAACTACAACTCCCATCAGCTCCAGGGATTGGGCTCGTGGGAGTTGTAGTTCAAAAAAGTAACTTTTCCAAGCTCTGGATTCACGTGGTGGTGATGAAATGCCTTGTGCTACCATTTTACTACAGTAAATTTGTTATTACTAGTTAATATACATTTGCCATTTATGAAGGAGTCGGAGTCGGACAGTAGAAAAATAGAGGAGTCGGAGCTGAAGGTCTGGCGTACCGATTCCACAGCCCTGCTTTACATTATCAATGGCTACTAGCCACGACAGCTATGTTCTGCCTCCACTCAGTGGTGGCTGGTGGCTCCAGGTCAGTGAGGCAGTGGAATCTGCTCTGGGTTTTAGCCTGAATCAGCTCCTTGAAAGTTTGGACTAAAACCCAGAGTGGATTCCACTGCCCCACTGACATGGAGCCACCAGCTGCTACTGTCTTCACTGCTGGGGGTGGTATGCCTCTGAATGCCAGTAGCTGGGAATCGCAAGTGGGTAAAGTGCAATTGTACTCAGGCCCTGCTTGTGGGTGTCCCATAGGTATCTGGTTGGCCACTGTGAGAACAGGATGGTGGACTAGATGATTCACTGGCCCAATTCATCAGGGTTCTTATTATAATCTCTCTAGGAATAGCCTTATGAGAGCCAGTGTGGTGTAGTGGTTAAGGTGTTGGACTACGACCTGGGAGATCAGGGTTCGAATCCCCACATAGCCATGAACCTCACTGGGTGACCTTGGGCCAGTCACTGCCTCTCAGTCTCATGAAAACCCTATTCATAGGGTCGCCATAAGTCGGAATCAACCTGAAGGCAGTACATTGCTTGCAGGAATAGCCTTGCAACCACCTCCATCAAGGCAGCTGGGACTCCCTCCTCTTGCAATGGCATTTATTAACCTTACCCAGTGTCCCTGTCCTTCAAAGAGGCACACAGAATAATACTTTTTTTTAAAAAAATCAGATGGTATGACCTTAGTAAACAGTTGAATCAGCAATATGTTGATTCTCATGGTTGCCGTGAATGACAATAGGCATCCTTTTAGGGTAACAAAAAAGGAGAGCAGATTGTCTTTCTTTTTGAATAAGGACAGAAGTGTATAAAATGAGCAGCTGGTTTGCAGAGCCCCCAAAAGGAGTGAGAATGAACAGTGCACATGCTTGCTGACAGTCTTTTTTTGTGTCTTTCCATGAAGCCCTTGGCAGGACTCATCCATTAGGCTACAATGGGTGTAGCCGAAACAATCCATTTTCTGACTCCGAAAAGACTGGGAATATCAATGGCTTTCATACATCTCAGTGCTCATCCTCTGTGTTTTGAAGATAAAGTAGCTGCCTGGCATTTGCTCAGGGGAAGAAATAAGATGAAACACATTTCAAATTTACAATTTTGACACTTCTTTTATCCGCTTAGCACACACATCCTTTCCAATAAGGACATAATCAAGGTATTTTACTGTCAATCCCCCCCCCAAAACCCCCCAAACTAGAACAAAGGAAGAGTAGAGTAGTATAAATGAACGCAACTTCTAATGGAAAACCCCACACACAGCTCTGACAACAATGATTGCCTTGTTACTCAGCTGCTCTTCCTGAGACTGGCATTAATAAAAGGAGATGGATGACTTTTGCAATTACGATTGGAAATATAATTAACAGTAGTGGTTAACTAAGGGCTAATTGGTTAATAATTGTAAAAAGAAGGCTGAGATTCTTCCTGAGGTTCCTGGATATTATGGGGCAAGACTGTGGCTGGCCAGTTATGATATTAAAAGATCAGAAAGACATACGGAATACTTTCCTGACATAGCTTTATTCAGGCTTAGCAATGCACACACACACATACTTATTATGTTATTTGTTATTGATGTATTTAATATACTTTCCTGCTTTTCATGTACACATCAGAAGGCAGTGTCCAAATGAATTACAATAAAATAACAATGAAGTAAAATAAAACAAAATAGCAGGTGGAAGGCCAAGGTGGGTATAATCAGTGAGAACAATTAGCTGCTATTAGTGGTCAGCAAAGGCCTGGCAGAATAAATGAGTTTTTTGCAAGCGTTGAAATACCACAAGTATGGGTGCTTGCACAAGGAAGGTGATTCCACAGAGAGGGCATCACAGCTGAGAAGGCCCTTCCTCGGGTCCCGTTCACATGAGCATTCATGAGGCTCAGTGGTAGAGCACCTGTTTTGCATACAGAAGATCCCAGATTCAATCCCCTTATCTTCAGGTAGCTCTGGGAGAGACTTCTGCCTGACACCGTGGGGAACCGCTGCCAGTCAGTATAGACAATACTGAACTAGATGGACCACAGGTCTGACTCAGAATAAGGCAGCTTCCCACTTACACTCACAACCAGGAAAGTGTAGCAAAGGAAAGAACACAAAAAAACCTGTTGAGGCTTGCTTGTCAAAGTGTAGAAAGATGAATTGCTGTTGTTTTAAAGTATTATTATTACTAACAACAACAACAACAAATTATATTCCACCCATCTTCATAGAAGGAGCCCAGGGCAGCAAAGAAAAACACCAAAAACACTCTAAAAATCATAAAAACAAAAGACTTTAAAACATTTTAAAACAAAGCATCTTTAAAATGTACTAAAATAAAGTATCTTTAAAAACATCCTTAAAAAAGCTTTAAAATGTCTAAAATGGTAATTCCAACACAGACGCAGATTGGGGTAAGGTCTCTACTTAAAAGGCTTGTTGAAAGAGGAAGGTTTTCAGTAGGCACCACAAAGATAACAGAGATGGCGCCTGTCTAATATTGAAGGGGAGGGAATTCCCAAAGGGTGGTGCCACAACACTAAAGGCCCACTTCCTATGTTGTGTGGAATGGACTTCCTGATAAGATGGTATCTGCAGGAGGCCCTCACCTGCAAAGTGCAGTGATCGACTGGGTATATAAGAGATAAGATGATCTTTCAGGTATCCTGGTCCTAAGCTGCATAGGGCTTTGCACACCAAAACCAGAAACTTGAACTTGTCCTGGTAGCTAATGGACAACCAGTGCAATTCTTTCAGCAGCAGAACAACATGTTCACAATACCCTGACGCAGTGAGCAGTCACACCACCACATTTTGCACCAGCTGCAGCTTCTGGACCAACCTCAAGAGCAGCGCCACATAGAGCACATTTCAGTAATCCAGCCTGGAGGTTACCAGTGCATGGACAACAGTGGTCAGGCTATCCAGTCCAGAAATGGCCACAGCTGTTTTTCCAGCTGCAGCTGGTAAAAGGCATTCTAGCCACTGAGGTCACCTGGGCCTCTAGTGACAAAGGCGGATCCTGGAGCACCCCCAGACTAAGAACCTGCTCTTTCAGAGGGAGTACAATCCTTCCAAACTAGGCAATTGATCAATTATCAACTCGGGAACCACCAATCCACAGCGCCTCTGTCTTGCTAGGATTCAGACTCAGTTTATTGGCTCTCATCTAGCCCATCACCAAGTCCAGGCACAGGTCCAGGGCTTGCATGCTCTCTCCTGATTCAGATGTTACAGAGAACTAGACTTCCGGGAAGGGTGACTTAGCCTGTGCCTGCTTTTGAGACGGGCTCCTGCCTCAAAAGAAGCTTATTCAGATATATCAGTCAGTTTTTTCTTTTTTTTTTGACTGATTAAACTTCTCCCGGGTAGGGAGAAACGAAGAGATTAACCTCAAAGCCTATTTTTGTTGGGATGACCAGATCTCATTAATTTATGGGACGAGGTCCAGCCGACGAAGGTGGGACGGATTTTCAACAGCAAGCTCTATCTGTTAAAGCGAACGTTCATCTTATCTTCTAAGAGAGAACGCACTAACAGGCAAGCACCCTTCTTTCTATATTTTTCTTTTACTTGACTTAAATTGTTGCTGTTTAAAAGAGATTTGCCAGATTGATCGGTTTTTGACATCTCACTGGGGAGCCGTAACTTCTCTCTGCTACGCACTAATTAATAGCTTATCTCTGTTTTTGTTGCAAAAAGCTGTCCTGGATTTGCATTCTAAAGATATACACAGAAGAGGGATTTCTATTCCAGATTTTTATTTTGAAAAATATTATACTGTTTTGAGACTACTCTCTTTTTGGTCTATTTTATTTTGACGAATCTGTTTCTTGACGATTGCCATTAATTGTTTCGATCCTGGGAACTGCATTTTGTTTACTTAACTATTGGAGAGATAAGGCTGTCTGCTCTGTTTATACTGTGATGTCACCAAGTTTGGAGTATTAACCCAATTGTTGCTGAAATAAGAAGTGGTTTTCCTATATTTTTTTTTTAAAATGGCAATTAAGAAAGTGGCTGAGAATCTGGAAATAACTATGTTTCAGAAAATAATGGATGAGATTGAGATAATGAAAATTGAATTGAGTAAAATGAAGCAGGAGATTAAAGATATAAGGGTCCCTGTGAGAGAGGTGACCCTGGAAGGGGTCCCTGTGAGAGGGGAGACCCCGGAGATTGGAACAGGGGTCCCTGTGAGAGAGGAGACCCTGGAGACTGGAATAGGGGTCCCTGTGAGAGAGGAGATCCCGGAGATTGGAACAAACGTGGAACAGGAACAAGATTTGGAGTCTATGGACTTTAGAAATAAAATCTATTGTTTGGAACTCAATGTTATCTCTGAAGAAATTAATGAAGATTCTAGAGATAAAGTTATCAATGGCATGGACTATCTTCTGGACTGGAATGATGTGATGGAGCCCAATATAGAGAAAATCTATGGAATTAACTGCAGCCATGTGACAATGGAAAAACTTTTAAGAGATGACCCAGTGTATTTTGAAAAAAAGAACAGAGATATGATTTTACAGCAGTATTTCAGCAACCTATTCAGAATGGATGGCAAGAAAATATTTGGGATAGAGGTAATTCCCATCAGACTCTTACTATATGACTATGGCTTTGACAGCAAGATTATTATGGAATACTGATAATGGAAGATTGGATATTGAAATTACTGGACTTAACAAGACTACTGAAGATGGAAGATGGAAAATGGAATTACTAGAGATAATAGAACAATGGCTACTGAAATTACTGAACCTAACAGATTCTGATGTGATGGATTAATTGAAATGTTTATTTTGACTATGGTTATGACAATAAGATTATCATAATTAGTAATGAGATGGATTAATCGATATGCTTATCTGGAAAAAAAAAATTGATAGATATATTTCTTAAAGAATTGAAACCTCTCTTTGACTTTTTGTGGAAAGAATAAAGTAATGTTTATGAGATTTGATGATTAAGTAAGATAACTACTGGAGGAAAGTGATTTTATAATATGACTTAAGAGACAGGATTGTTATATATTATAGACTTATAACTGATTTGATCTTTGACAAATGGGAAGTCAATATTTTACTCTTTATTTTTTATTTTTGTTTTTTTTCTCTTTTTTTCTTTTTGTTTAACTATTTTTGATTTTGTTTTTTGTCTTTGAATGTTTTATGATTTTGTCTTGTATGTTTTATGAAAATCTGAATAAAAATTATTGAAAAAAAAAAAAAAAAAAAGATGTTACAGAGAACTAGAGCTGGGTATCATCAGTGTACTGCTGACACCTCTCCCCAAATCTCCTGATGACCGCTCCCAAGGGCTTCATATAGATGTTAAACAGCATGGGGGACAAGATGATACCGTGCAGCACTCCACTGCACAATTACCAGGGGGCCAAAAGATAATCACCCAATGCTATTCTCTGAAAATAACCCCGGAAGTAGGATCAGAACAACTGTAAAACAGTGCCTATGATACCCATCTCACCAAGTCAGTTCAGAAGGATACCACAGTCAATGGTATCAAAAATTGCAACCCCCTGTCCTCCTGATAAAGGTCATCCATCAGGATGACCAAGGCTGGTTCGGTTCCATAACTAGGCCTGAACCCAGATTGAAATGGGGCAAGATAATCTGTTTCATCCAGGAGTGCTTGCAATTGCTGTGCCACAACCCTCTCAATCATCTTCCCTAAAAAGGGGGTATTTGCGACCAGGCAGTAGTTGTCACTAACCAATGGGTTCAGGGTGGGCTTTTTCAGGAGTGGCTAGATCACCGCTTTTTTCAGGGTGTCTGGAACCACTCTCTCACTCAAAGCCACAGAGGAGTCAGTCGAGATCTGAATCAGGGTTTCTATTTGCTGTTAACAAACCTAAGTGGAACTAATAAGGTCAGATTGTGTGATCATGGGTTTTTCCGCCCAACTTATTTTTCTTTACTCTTCTTGGGAGTTCTGCACCTTTGTGAAACAAAAGGTGGCAAACGGATATTTTCATGTCTTGCTATGTTATAAATACTTATCAAAGTCTCTGGAGCAGACATGAGAAATGTAATAACCAATATTTTAAAAGCAAATTGCAAATTTTAGTGTACAGCAACACTGCATACATATATATTGCAAATATTCAGAGTGACTACTTTGAAGTGATTCATTAAGGTAAAAAAGAGTCATCCTTGTCAGCCGAAGCTGAGTAGGATAAATTACCTGGAAACAGCTTATTATCACTTTTCTTAGCACTTGTAGAATTACACTTGACATTTATTTCTAATAACTGATAACGCAATAGGGTGGAGAATATTCAGGTCTACCGTAAAGTAGCAAACACCTATGCCTAATTATAATTTCCAATTTTCTCACACCTTTAATTCAAGGATTTAATAACCTTTAATAAAGTGTTATAACACCTTGTGGCAGGGGGTGGGAGCTTGTTCACAACCCTGGATGTCCTGGAACACAGGAAATCTGGAGGACTTCAGCTAATTTGCACATTTTAAATTCCATGTTAAAAGAAATTGCATAAAATTTACATAAGCCGAAAGAGCACCAGGCTGCAGCAAATGGAAACTCTACATCCCTGACTATCTTTGTGTAGTTCTGAAGTTGCATGGCTCTTCTTCATATGTTCTGAAAATGGTAATTGATGGGAGACCTCATTTTGCACATATTTTGATTCTACAAAGGAAACATGCCAAGAAATTTTGAGGCCTCTAAAGAGAAAGATAACCATGCAATCTATATGAGGTGGTCTTCTCCTGCTCAAACACTCTTAGACTTCCAGGTAGCCTCCAGATTGGTCATTCTTCACAGTTTGTGCTGGCCAGAAGTAGAGATGGATGAACCTGCCCATTTCAGATTCTCCCACATTCTCATTTTTCCATACTTAAATTCAGTTCCCCATATTTCTGCAGCAATTCTTATTATGATTAAAATTCCTCATGAAAATACAAAAGTATTTTAGTGCAAATTTCTCCTGATACACACATTTTTGTATGTAGTTTTGACTAATATGCGAATGTTTGCAAGCAATTTTCCCAAAAAGGACGCACTTTTGTATGTTATGTTCACTAATAGATGCATTTCAATGCACACTTTCCCCTAATAGACGCATGTTTATACATATTATTTGGATGGAGAACTGCATCACAAAATTCAGAGAACTGCAAATTCTGAAGGAGACACATGTTTCACTGTGCACGTTGGTTCAGGAAGTGTGAATTAGGTCATTTCTCATTAAAACATGACGAAAAGCCAATTGTTTTCCCCATTGCTAACTACTGCTACTTGAAAGGTCTCTTTCACAAAACCTATTGATAAAAATGGAGATTGTAGAAGCACGTGTATGCTCTTGCACAGTTTCCATTGATTTCAGTGGGGTTTACAAAGACTGGGACCATTGCTAGAATGGCAAAAGCATAATAAAATAATCTCTTTGCCTAAAACTTCTAGAATTCTATTTTGGGGTTTAAACTTTAGATATAGTGTCCACACCCAATTTATGGGTTTTTTTAAAAAATGATGTGTATCCCGCTTTCCCACCAAACAGCAGAACACCAAAATACGAAGCAAACTGCAAAATAACAGATATAAACAGATAAGTACAACATCAATAAAATTGATAAGATCTTTTAAATATGTTTTTATTGTTTTATCACTTGTTGTTTGCCACCAGGGCTCCTTTTTGGATGATGATGATGATGATGATGATGATAGAAACTGACAAAAACAGAAAAGATTTACAGTGGCAATAATAACAGTCAGGTTAAGACCCTAAAGGCCTTTCTGAATAAAAACATTTTTGCTTACAACCTTTGATATGTTTTCCATATTAAAGAATCTATGTCCTGACAATCAGACAACTTCCCCTAGTGCGCAAGGAGAAGGATTTTTAAAATTCATGTTCATTAATTTCATTTCCTATTCATTCCAAATGCATCCATTTAATTTTTCATTCCTAATTAGCTTACTTAATTCTAGATCCATGGAGTTCAATCAGAGGACCAGCTGTTCTTCTCTTGCTAGAAAGTTCTGTGTCTGTCATCCAAATGGCATGATATTTTCAGACATTATACTATCCCTCCCAGGCTACATAGTTGCCAAATTTCAGCTAGCTAGGACAAAGCATCTCAATTTTATAGACCCCAAGTTATATCTGTCAATTTTATTGCTCGCTCTCTCCTCCCTTTCTGTGAACAGTCCATGTAGTTCTAGCCTATGCAAAACAATGTCTCCAGTGCAGAGCAACTAGAAATAAATAGCAAAGTTATAACAAAAACAACAAAATACTGGAAGGAAGGGCAGGATATAAATCTAATAATAGATATATAAAACAAGTAAATCATTTCATATTTAATTTGTTTTTATTAATTTTTACCACAAATACAGGGACCTGTATACTGAGTCAGATGAGTGGTCCACCTAGTGCAGTATTGTCTACTCTGATGTATTTCCCCCCCTAGCTCTGCTACCCAAGGTTCTCTTTAGAGATGCAAGGGCTGAACCATCCTTATGAAAAATATACAGTCCACCAGTGGTGGACAGGATGTTCCCATTGCTGAAGTTCTCCTTCCTGAGCTCTCAAATGGTTGCCATTGATATTCAAGAAAAAGCATAGGAAATGCCTTGGGAAATGATATTTTTTCTCCACTGCAACAACCCTGCATTCTCTTCAGAAAGCCAGCAACATACATTGCACAGCTTGTGAGAGCTTTCATAAGTTGTGTGCCCCCACAAAGGCTAATATAGCTTCTCATCCCACCGAGATGTCCACATGTAATGTGTTTAGCTCTCTTGTTCCAAAATCGCATTTCTTTCTAAAGAAGCATGAGATGTCACAACATTGCTACCTTGCTTTTAAGGCACCCTGCTGTTGCATTTTCAGACTCTTGGGTAGTCATGAGAGCTATAGTGCACAGGACTAGAAGCCATGAGGGCTGAAAGCACCTCCCAGCTCTTCAGGGCCTGCCAAGTTCTTCTGAAGACTTTATCTCCTGCTCTGCAATCTATGGATTTGGCTTGAAGAAGGTATATGAATTTGCGTGATTTCTTTAACTTTTTTTAAAATGTAGAATTTGGATGATTTTCCTCGTTTGAAAACTCTAGTAGAATTACCATACTGATTCATTAATATGTGACTTCATATATAGGCTCCAGAGTTGGAGACGCTTGAATGGAAGGCAGGTTTCCACCTTTGGCAAATGACATAAGAACACAAAAATGGGCCTGTGGATGAGAGTGAAGGCCCATCTAGTAGAGCATCCTGTTCTCACAGTGGCCAGCCAGGTTCCTATAAGAAAGCAACAAGCAGGACATGAACACAACAACACTTTTCCCACCCGTGCCCTCCACAACTGGTATTCAGAGACATACTACCTCTGATATTGGAGGTAATATATAGCCTATCATCCATTCATGGAGAAATAACTCCACGAATTTGTCTAAACACTTTTTAAAGCCATTCATGTTGGTGGCCATTCCTACATTCTATGGCAGCAGTTCCATAGTTTAACTGCATGCAGTATGAAAGAGTACTTCTTTTTGTCTGTCATGAATCTTCCAACATTCAGCTTCATCAGATGACCCCAGATGACACTATTTCAGATTAGTTTAATATCTCCTTTGTTACGACTGTTTATAGTATATCCTGAACTGCTGTGCTGCCATAACTCCTCTTATATTCTCGTAGTTGGATATCAGCAGAAGATTAGATGGAGAGGATCTAGCGGTGTTCAACTAATGTCTTGCCATTTTTTCATTCCTTCCCCATCACTCACAATGTTCACCAACAGCAGTTGGTACAATGAAAAAGAGTGCATCTTTAATCCAAACAAGATAGAAACTCTTTTCAGGGCTTCTGTGATGGACAGAGAAGTACAGTATTGTTATAATGACAAGAGTCTGGACTCAGTTGCTTCTTGTTCTGTTAATTAATATTATAGTGTAAGCTAATTAGATTGTGGAGGGGCTGCAATTAGTGGTTGTGATCAACACCAACATGACAACACAAGCAAATCTTTGTGATATGCTACATTATAGTGCAGTGGCATCACTAGGGGGGTGCAGGGGGTGCGGACCGCACCGGGTGACACCATCCGAGGGGGTGACACCCAGAGACGCCCCACCCCTAGGCACCGGGAAGCAGGGCAGGTGCAGGGACTCGGAAGCAGCAGCAGCAATGATGAAGGGCGCACCAGAGAGGGGGGAGAGAGAGAGAGATAAGCGACCCCCTGCCCCCAGCCAATAAGCCACGAGGGCCCACCCCCAGAGGAGAGGCAGTCTGCGGGGCCAATCAGCTGCGCCCTCCCATTTTACCTTTGGCCTCCCTTCCCTCCGCCTGTGAGGCCGGCATCCACACCCCCTCCAGGTTGCCTGGTGAAGCCTGAGGCCTGGCTGGGGCCTGCTCACGCACGGCTTCAAGGCCGGAGACCTCGTCTTCGCCAAGATGAAGGGATACCCGCACTGGCCCACCCGGGTAGGTCTGTGTGAGAGAGATTAAAAGAGTGGGTGGGCAGGGAGGGAGGGAGAAAGAGCGCTCCTTGTCACCTGGCAACCATGCCCCTCCCTCCCTGCCTCCCTTCTGCACTGGGTGACACCAACCCTAGTGATGCCACTGTTGAAGTGAACTCCTATTGGAAACATTTGCTTTCTTCATAGTATATGTCAATGGCTTGGACACAAATATTGCATTAAACTCTGGTTGTGCTGGAGTATGTATGTAGCAAATTGTTTTCATTGCATAGTCTTCTGTTCACACACATACACACAAAAAGCTGGCTCTTAAGAGACAGGGCTCCTTCCAGAGCAGGTGTGGGGGAACCTTTGGCCCTACAGATATTGCTGAACTACAACTCCCATCATCCCTGGCAATTGACCATGCTTACTGGGGCTGATGGGACAACTCCCATAGTTCAGCAACAACTGGAGGTTTGCCACACCTGTTCCAGAGCAACCTTTGAGAAGGCGATTGCTGAAGGAAGGGAATAGGCAACCCCTCTCTCTGTGAGTGGCCCTGCCTTCTGCTCCCATTGTGTGATCATACATAGTTGGCATAATAAGCTATATAACATTCTCACTAGGATATTCAAGAGATTAGCTTGATTGCCTATTCAGAATAGGCCCTATCACCATGGTTAAGAAATAGTTATTCACAGATCAGACCAGCTAGTACATATCGTGTATTTTGCTTTCGCCTTGGTGGAACTATTTGCTTCCTGAAAGAAGTTTTGGTCTGGCCCACTTTGAGATCTTCTTCTGCTCCTCAGGTGGAAGTACAGAATAATCTGGGTGATGCAGAATGGAGCCATAACTCCATGGCAGACCTCTTGCTTTTTATGCTTAAGACACTGGTTTTCAACTGCTGGGTCACGACCCCAGATTGGGTTATAATCTGATCTGAGTCACCCAGCAGTGCCAAGGCTATTTTTTGGAGAGAGAAGATGAAAATAGTAGAGGCAAAGAAAGAAAGTGATGGAAAAGGAGTGACAGAGATAAAGAAAGGGAGGAAAGAAGGAGAAACAGAGAGAAGGAATGAAAGATGGAAGGATGGACATATAAAAGGGTTTAAGGTAGGCCCATTATTGTAAATTGGGGCTAAAGGAGGATCCTGGACCTGAAAAGTTTGAAGGCTCCTGGTGATTCCAAGTTCAGCCTCTTAACATCTCCAGGAAGGACCTTGATTATGAGAGCACAGGAAGATATCTGCCTGACCGAGCTGGCCCAAGACATTTTGCTGCCTGAGGCAAAGGACGATAGCTTTCCTGTTCTGTGACAGCTCAAGGCTCATGGGGAAAATCTGGCACTGTCCTGTCAAGAGTCTGAGTCAGAGCTTCAAGGCAAGGACCCACAGCAGACATCAGAGTGTTCTTGCACTCGGGTCCTGCTTGCGGGCTTCCCCCAGGCACCTGGTTGGCCACTGTGAGAACAGGATGCTGGACTAGATGGGCCACTGGCCTGATCCAGCAGGCTCTTCTTATGTTCTTATGTTCTTATCCATGATGCCCAGAATACCTGCAGAAAGTTGGCACATTCCAAGGTCCTGCTGAGGTAGCTAAACAAGTTGTTCTGTATGCCAACGTGTAGATCCAGCTGAAGGCTTATACATGTTGACTGCACCCATAGTGTAGTAAGCCCTTCTCCCCAGGGGACTCACCCTGTTTTGCAGCCTTTAGCTCTAATAAAGGCTGGTAAGATGGGGTTCCTTGGAAGACTCCTGCTTTGAATCAGAGAAGAATGGCAGGGCCCTCTGGCTGGGAGGGTCCTGAAGAAGGTTCTGGAAGTCCTTCCCCCAAGGATGGAGCCAGAGCCTCATTCTCTTCTGTCACACAGTGCACAGTCCTCAGTTCATGACAATGGCACTCCTTTGTTCCATTTGAAGCTTGTGGAGTGGTGTTGAATCTTACTTCAACAATAGTGATGGGGCAGTATCTACCACCATCCCTGCTGCCTAAATCCTTGTAGGATTGTTGCCAATACTGTTATGGATGCACTATTTGTCTAGAACAATATAAGGCAGCTCTTTAGATATTCCAGTGATGAGTATAATGTACCATACTTCAGTGTAGGCCATATACTGAGATGATCTTCCCATATTAGACCTCTAGGATTAAAGGAAAAACTTTGTTTGGGGCATGTGTATTTTAACATTCCTCCACCAGCTGTGCGTTGATGCCACAACTGACCTATTTCCTAGCTTATTTATTTGGAAAGCTAAGCTGAAATGCACTACTGAGCTTTTCATCAAGGTCCCTTCATTTGTTTTGTCATTTCTCCACTCTGAACTCTGGGTCCAAAAATACTCTTTGAAGAAAAAGGGTCTGATCACCTTCCCAAGAGGTCATTTTGTTCATTAGTGGCTAAAAGCAGATGAAATGTTTCTTTTTCTATTCTGACATGTTCCTTTGTCTGAACAGCTTAGCTGTGCCATGTTCTGTCTTCCGGAAAGGCTGATGGAGAGATAAAAAGTTCATGCAGGTAAAAAAAAAAAGCCAGAATACCTACAGTGCTTGCACGCTGGCATATGGAGAGGGTAGCTTAGCTCTCAGCCTCTGTATCAACTCTCTCCCAGGCCATATGAACCGCCCAGCCTACATTTAATTAACATTTAAAAATCTCTTGGAAGATGAAAAGCCCTCCGTAGGTGCTAAGTGAAATGATTATTATTACTATTTGCTACAGGTGTGTGCCGCATGAACAGCTGGAAGGAGGAGACTGTGACTGTGAAGGAGGCGATGACAGGCCCCTGACCGAAATGCATTTACCCAAAATGTACTTGTACATCTGTTAAATATTCAGCCCACATTTCCTGGCTCATGCTTAAAAAAAATGTTTAGGCAGGAAAGCACCTTCCAACAGAATAATCTGGCCTAATCAGACTCCAGTAAAGATTTTATCTTCGCTTTCTGTGATGATGGATATATATATATATATATATATATATATATATATATATATATATATATAGTTTTTACATACCTGTATGTAGTTTTTAATTGAACCATACATTTTATCATACATTTGTTTGTACACTGCATGGAAAGCTTTTTTGATCCAGCAGTTCATGAGTCTTCTAAATAAAAATAAACAGAGGCTCGATGGGTGCTGAGGCTTGCAGAGGGCTGTGGCAGATGGGAGGGGCACCCAGATGCACAGCCCGGCAACTCAGAAGTATGAGGGTGGATTATGAGTGCCAACAGAGCCACAATGCCTCGTGGTTGGTGGCACAGGCAAAGGGGGTCCCAAGCAGGGGAAGAAGAGAGAAGCGACACAGGAAGATAGATAAACAGGACAGCAAGAGAAAGGATGAGTGAGAGAGAAGCAGAGTGAGCAAGCAAGAAGGGGAGAGAGATAGACAAGAAGAGTTGGAGTGGATGGGAGAATGCAAGGGGAGGGTATGTATGACTGGATGTTAGCAAAGGCACTTAAATTACACAGAATCCAGACAGAAAAGTCCTGATGATAGTTTACTGAGCAAACTGAACAAAATAATGTATAATTTGAGGAAAGAGGAACAGAGAGCTTTTGTCTTTCAGTTCAGGTCTTGTACATAGCAGGGAGACATACAACCAAACATACAGAGGAAAACTCCCTCAGAGCTACATAGCCAGTCAGAGTTCATGCTACCTTGCTGAAGATCATGCCACTCAGCCTGGTTGGTAAGCAACATCTTCATCCATCTCCCTCATGGCTAGGTGGATTTAATGCTAACAGAGTTAACCCTTAAATTATAGATGCAATGACCCTATTTGCTGTTGCACTGCCAACAGTGGAAGATGGGATATGAATGGTAGAGAGAGTGAATACAAGAGAGAGTTCTTGTGACCAAACCTCCATAGAAATTCATGTGGCTAATATAATGTGTGAACTAGACATACACTAGACATACATTTTGGAGGTGGTATGCTTCCAAATACCAGTTGCTGGAAACTGCAGCGGGGGAGAGTGCTCTTGTGCTCAGGCCCTGCATGTGGGCTTCCCCCAGGCACCTGGTTGGCCACTGTGAGAAAAGGATGCTGGACTAGATGGGCCACTGGCCTGATCCAGCAGGCTCTTCTTATGTTCTTATATACAGAGCTCCTGCTGCCATTCTGCTTCCAGCCATTTCTGTGACCACAGTGGCTTAAAGAACACAACTCTTCATTACAAGGGTTGATTCTGAGAGTTCATCACTAATGAAACAGCTTATTTTTTGTGTTCTGAAGTTAAGTATAAACAGCTGGGTTTATTAATATGGAATTACAAAAGTGCAATTATTGAATTACATTAAATATATACTATGTTAAAAATGCTAGCCATTAATATTCATAGATTCCACTAGTACATCATTTAGTGCTAGTGCGTAAATCCAGCCTGCAGTTATGGATTGGAATGTACTGACTTTGGCAGTACAGAGTGGAATGATTCTTGCAGCAGAAGGGTACCGATTAGAGCAAATAGCGTGCCTCATGTCCAACTCCAGTGTGATGGACACCTTGAGGGGCCATTCATCAATGTATTATGCAATGACTGGAGGCTGAGGGAAATGGCTTTGCCATAGACATATGGCAGCATTCAAGCAAGCAAGTGCGGCTGGGTGAAACAATAATTACATCTGAAAGACTGAGGGGACAATCCAAACCCAAGATCCGTCAGGAGGAGCGAGTTAGGATCTGGCAGATCTGTGGTTCAGCTAGTTGAACCCCAGCTGTGCCAGGGCTGTTCTGACATAAGTCCCCAGCTGGCTCAGCTGGAGATATGCCAGCATAAATTCCTCATCCCAGCTCAGCTGGGGCTTGGCTGAAACCAGTTTAGCCGAGACCGGCATAAATCTTACCAAAACAATGACCAAAAAAAGAGGCATAGCATGGGCAGGTTGAGGAGATTTAAACCAAATCCAAACCTCGTTCAGCTCAGTCACATGACTTGGCAACCTAGCAGAACTTACACCAGCAAAAAGGGTGGCTCTCTGTATCAGGCTCAGGCCGGCTCAACCAGCAGAAGCTTTGCTGCTGACAGAGTTTGGAATAAGGGTAATTAGGCAATGGTAAACCACCCTTGAATACCGCTTACCATGAAAGCCCTATTCGTAGGGTCGCCATAAGTTGGAATCGACTTGAAGGCAGTCCATTTCCATTTTCACACAGCTTTAATTTAAGCTGGCATAGGTTTCACAAGCTTCCTATATTTAGGATTGCTTTGTAACACTGTAAAGGGGCCTAGCTTTAAACAGCGCTAAAAGCATGGATTAGAAACTCTCTCTTAACCAACAACTATTGGACTGCAGAAGAAGTCACCTAACATATCTGAAAAGGGCCCAACGACACTTCTGAGGAAATGTAAGAGTATATAGCCCCAAGAAAGATAGCTCCTTTGCACATGGTTAATGCTGCTCAGGGGCCATTAATAGACTTCTGAATTGAATGAGTTTCATTGTTATATTTCCATACTGAATAAAACTTCCTTTCTAATGACCACTCTGCACTGAAATAGCACTTCACAGAAAAGGCTCAAGGTGATGCTGAGATGTTAAGTGCCTTCACCTCTCTAACATTGGTAAGCTGTCTTCAGTCATCTGCTTCTATAGTGGGTCTGGCATTAAACCAGAAGTGGTAGAAGCAGCAGCCAGGATTTTCTTTTCTTCCCGGAGGTTGCCTGAATTTGTCACAGTGAAGGTTGGTTGGGAAGAGCAGCTGTTGACTGCCCAGTTTAGTCCTTTGTGTGATGCTGAGCATACAAGACAGGTGGGATTGTGAGTGTCTTTGGGCATGTTCACAACTGGGGTTGGCTGTGCCCATCTGACTCTTTTCAGAACCCCTAGCAGGATTATGAGCCACTTCTCTCCCCACTTCCATTGCAGAGCTCAGTGAAACCATTTGGATCTCCACTGGAAAAGGATCAGGAAACACATTTCCCATCCAAATGCTTCCCAAACATCTCTTCTTCTGGAATCTTTTATATTCCAGAAATCCTGGCTCCACTGTCAAATGTATCCAGTAGAATCCAGTAGCTCAGCCTTTGCTAACCTAGTGCCCTCTGGACGTTTTTAACTTCAGCTCCCATCTGTCATAGCCCAGCATGGTCATGTTATAGCAGAGGATGGCAGGATGGATACTGGAATGGAGAGGGTGAGAGGTGAGGTCAGTGTGGTGCAAACACCAGCAGAACCAATCCAGTGCTTCTACCAATGCATTTGCCCCTGACTGACCTCACTTCTGCTTTGCCCTTCCTCTTCTCCATCCTAGTATGCAGCAACGATGCAGCCAGAGGGAGGTCAGGCGAACAGCACAGCCCCACTGTGCCAGCCACTACTGCTGCACTGGCTGGGGCTGATGGGAGTTGTAGTCCAAATCATCTTGAAGGCAGCACACTGGGAAAAACTGCAGTAGGATATGCTGCTTTCTAGAGCTCTAGGAGCTTCTGCCATGTAGCAGGACTTGATATGCATGATAGAACATTATTGAAATAAGCCCTCCATCTGTTATGGTGCACTTCTGCTATGGACAGAACTACCGCTATACCACTGAATCCTGACTGTAGCCACTAACATCTCCACCAATGTTGTATTCTTGATCATTGTTGCCTAGCTACACTTACCATAAGCATCCTAACTGCCAACCCTGGGTTTCAGTTTTTAGGAACGTTTCAATTGCCAAGAAGATGGTGGGACCCAAATCAGTTTGGGAGGATCTGCAGTGAAGAAACCAGTCCATGTCATACTAATTTGACTGCACTGGTTTCATGAAGTTGCTTGATCTGCAGACAGTTGCCCCATGTTTATTGAATTGGAAGAGGATATATATATATATAGAAAGAAAGCAAAGACCACAGGGCATCAAGGGATGAGGAGCAGAATGGATGGCTAGCATGTGATACTTAAAAAGCTCCTTTCCCCTTGCCAGATGCTTCAGAGTTTCCTCACCCAAATCTCACAGGACTGCCTCAGACTTGATGACTAACACTGCAGAGTCCCAGAAAGAGTTTAATGTGTTCCTTTCTATGGACTTGCTCATGGAGATTTATAGTGTACATGTTAGAGGTTGCCGAATGGAAGATTCTTCAGCACAGCTAGTGCAGAGGAGCTACAGTAAATGCTTTTATAATAAAGAAAAGAGCAGGATCATGTTTAATTAGGGACAACCACAGTTTAAATAGCATGAAGCCACACAACACTGGAAATAGGAACATGACAATCAAATAGTGTACTCTCTTCAGGCAGCTTTACAATTGAAATGCCACCAAAATAAAAGCCAGAGCAACTTTACTTTGTTGATTTTCTTTAAAACAGTGGTTCCCAACGTTTCCCCCACAGACCACTTGAACATTGCTGAGGGTCTTGGCAAACCACTTAACGAATTTTTCTGCCTGTTGCAGAAATTGTAATGCAATGTGCTTGATGCTGTAGGATTTTTAGTTGTATTTTTACAGGCACACCATGGACCACCTAAATGAAGCAAACAGACCACCAGTGGTCCACGGAGCACATTTTGGGTACCCCTACTGTAACAGTAATAACAATTATTTATTAATTTATATAGTGCTTAATGCCAAAACAGACTTCTAAGTGGTTTACAAAGTATAGAAACCAGTTCCACTAACATTAAAATAAATATATCCATAATTAAAATAGGCAGTAAAACTATCCCATTAAAACTACACTTCAATTAAAGCAGGCGACTCAGGTCCAGAGATCAAGGGAATGCCTGTGTAAACAGATGAGTCTTCAAAAGCCAGTAAAATAAATAATTAACCAGAAGCTTTTTAGAAAACTCTTTGCCCAAGGCAAATAAAAATAAACAACAGTTAAAGGCATACTATTGTAAATTCATTTCATAGCTAAAAGTAGAGAACATTAAAGCATTGTAAAGCCAAAATGCCACTCTAAAACAAAAAGCCTTACTCTGACAGCTAAAAAAAACCCCTCAGTGATGAGGGGTTCAGGAATGCATCTCTGGGAAGGGAATTCCACAGAGTAAGTGCCTTGACAAAGTTTTTTCTATTCCTGGCTACCTTGTGATTCTCAAGATGTAGCTAGACTCCACCTGCCTTTATGCCTTCCTACTGGCCATTCTGACTGTGGCTGATGGAAGCTGGAGCCCGTCAGCATCTGGAGGTCCAAATCTAAATAGTTCACGTGTCTGACTCTGAAGAGAGGCATATGATTCAGCGGAGGTCATGCTGATGATGAAACTTTGTCCCAAACCTGATATAGATGCATCAGCAGCCATTGATATTGCTGTGGTGTCTTCCCAGGCTAGGCACCAGCAGGCGATCATGTTAGGCAATGGCCAAGGGCCCCATGGCCCAGAAGGGTCCCTCTGCAGGCTGGGAGGGTGAAACTTCTACTTCACAATCTGCACCAGCATTGGATCTCATGACCCCGCAACCTGACACTGCACAGGTCACGGAATGGGAGCTCCATCCTCCCATGAAACACCATTCCATGTAGGCAGCACAGATGTAAATAGGCCCATCTGCCCTACCTACCTCCTGTGTCACTGCATCAGTGCACTAGTGTGCTGCACACACATGCCTGCCATCACTCAAGATGGCAGTGGGAGTGTCCCTAAGGAGTTGACACTCCCACTGCCATCTTTGGTGGTAGCAGGCATGCACGAACAGTGCACTAGCACACTGATGCGGCAATTCAGCAAGTAGCTAGGAAGGGCAGGCCTATTTAAGCCTAAACCACCTGCATCGGGAGTGGGTGTTGGGGAGCATGAAAGGTGGGCCTGGGGCAGTCTGGTGCCTAAGAGCCCAGTCATGCCTAGTGCTGGCCCTGTGTCTGCCCTTGCTCCAACACAGCTGTGAATGGCTGTGTTTTGGATCTCATAAGAACATAAGAACATAAGAAGAGCCTGCTGGATCAGGCCAGTGGCCCATCTAGTCCAGCATCCTGTTCTCACAGTGGCCAACCAGGTGCCTGGGGAAAGCCCGCAAGCAGGACCCGAGTGCAAGAACACTCTCCCCTCCTGAGGCTTCCGGCAACTGGTTTTCAGAAGCATGCTGCCTCTGACTAGGGTGGCACAGCACAGCCATCATGGCTAGTAGCCATTGATAGCCCTGTCCTCCATGAATTTGTCTAATCTTCTTTTAAAGCCATCCAAGCTGGTGGCCATTACTGCATCTTGTGGGAGCAAATTCCATCGTTTAACTATGCGCTGAGTAAAGAAGTACTTCCTTTTGTCTGTCCTGAATCTTCCAACATTCAGCTTCTTTGAATGTCCACGAGTTCTAGTATTATGAGAGAGGGAGAAGAACTTTTCTCTATCCACTTTCTCAATGCCATGCATAATTTTATACATTTCTATCATGTCTCCTCTGACCCGCCTTTTCTCTAAACTAAAAAGCCCCAAATGCTGCAACCTTTCCTCGTAAGGGAGTCACTCCATCCCCTTGATCATTCTGGTTGCCCTCTTCTGAACCTTTTCCAACTCTATAATATCCTTTTTGAGATGAGGCGACCAGAACTGTACACAGTATTCCAAATGCGGCCGCACCATAGATTTATACAATGGCATTATGATATCGACTGTTTTATTTTCAATACCTTTCCTAATTATCGCTAGCATGGAATTTGCCTTTTTCACAGCTGCTGCACACTGGGTCGACATTTTCATCGTGCTGTCCACTACAACCCCGAGGTCTCTCTCCTGGTCGGTCACCGCCAGTTCAGACCCCATGAGCGTATATGTGAAATTAAGATTTTTTGCTCCAATATGCATAATTTTACACTTGTTTATATTGAATTGCATTTGCCATTTTTCTGCCCATTCACTCAGTTTGGAGAGGTCTTTTTGGAGCTCTTCGCAATCCCTTTTTGTTTTAACAACCCTGAACAATTTAGTGTCGTCAGCAAACTTGGCCACTTCACTGCTCACTCCTAATTCTAGGTCATTAATGAACAAGTTGAAAAGTACAGGTCCCAATACCGATCCTTGAGGGACTCCACTTTCTACAGCCCTCCATTGGGAGAACTGTCCGTTTATTCCTACTCTCTGCTTTCTGCTTCTTAACCAATTTCTTATCCACAAGAGGACCTCTCCTCTTATTCCATGACTGCTAAGCTTCCTCAGAAGCCTTTGGTGAGGTACCTTGTCAAACGCTTTTTGAAAGTCTAAGTACACTATGTCCACTGGATCACCTCTATCTATATGCTTGTTGACACTCTCAAAGAATTCTAGTAGGTTACTGAGACAGGACTTTCCCTTGCAGAAGCCATGCTGGCTCTGCTTCAGCAAGGCTTGTTCTTCTATGTGCTTAGTTAATCTAGCTTTAATTATACTTTCTACCAGTTTTCCAGGGACAGAAGTTAAGCTAACTGGCCTGTAATTTCCGGGATCCCCTCTGGATCCCTTTTTGAAGATTGGCGTTACATTTGCCACTTTCCAGTCCTCAGGCACGGAGGAGGACCCAAGGGACAAGTTACATATTTTAGTTAGCAGATCAGCAATTTCTCTTTGAGAACTCTCGGGTGGATGCCATCCGGGCCCGGTGATTTGTCAGTTTTTATATTGTCCATTAAGCTTAGAACTTCCTCTCTCGTTACCACTATTTGTCTCAGTTCCTCAGAATCCCTTCCTGCAAATGTTAGTTCAGGTTCAGGGATCTGCCCTATATCTTCCACTGTGAAGACAGATGCAAAGAATTCATTTAGCTTCTCTTGTCTCAGAAAGTGTGAATTTGATAGATTTAGCTTTAAATTCAAAGTGTATTGAATTTCTCCTCCATCCCTAGCTGTGACATGCAAGAATCCTCATGTGATCTGCTGGAGTTACTGGTGGTCCTTTACACAGCCTCCAAAAGGCCCATAAGATCATCATCAAGAAATCAAGATTGTCTACTGAAAGGCCACAACTGCAGCATACATTTAATGCTCTATTATACCACTTAAACAGTCATGGGTTCCCCCAAAGAATCCTGGGAACTGTAGTTTGTTAAGGACTCCTGTTCCCCTCCGTTTCTGGATTTAACAATAAATCCTTCTTTCCAAGAATTGGTAACTCTGAGAAAAAAGAGAAGAAAAAGCTGGAGATCTAAATCTTCAGGCCAAAGGGTGTGTAATGCTCACTTGTGTAATTTTTTTCTCTGTGATCTTTTCTTATTGATCTTTTACAAAACTGAGTCATGGAGGCTGCAATCTGCAGCACAAGACTGGTACAGGAAGAGGTGCTTCTGAACCCCTTTTCTTCTGGAGCACCTTCTGCTATAAAGTGCCCCCCTTTCCCTTGGAGAAAGTTATAATGTATATATCATCTCTCCAATTTAGGAGGACATTTTCATGAAACACCACTGGAGGCAAAAGAGTGAAACATCACTGGAAGGAAAGAGTTAAGAAGTCTCTTCACCCTCCCTCCCCAGTGCCTGTCTTCTGTTGCAGCTTGCAGTTTCTTTGGCTGCATTTTGTAAAAGACAAATATGTTGGAGGGGGGAACAACCTACAGTCGACTGAGCATCACGTGTAGTTTGGCCCTTAGGAGGTAGATGATTGATGGGTAGGGTTGTGGCTGCTGCCCCAAAGGAACTCTCTTGCCTTTAATAACTGATTGGCAGGGCACAACACCCTGCTTCAGGTCAGAAGTTAGCAGTCCTACTGATGTGGGGATGTGCTATGAATATTAAGGATTCCAAATGTTGTGGAGAAAGTGAATAGGAAACTATTGTTAACATTCTCTTCCAAAATAATAGAACTAGCGGACACCTGATGAGTCTTAGTTTTGTAGCCATGAATAAATTGCCTCTTGAAATTCTCCATCTTAGTTGTAAATAGAAAATTCCGCTGGGGGACATTTTGCTGAATTTCTGCAGGGGAGTAGAAATTCTCTGTCAGTTTCTCAGCAGTGAGGCTCACAATTAGCAGTAGGACTTCTTTCTTTCCTTGTTGCAAAAGCAGCAGCAAATGTATTGGCAGTTTCACCATCATTTTTTAGCCCCCACAATGCCCCTGGCTGAGCATCATTCTGGGGCATTGTGGGAGGAAAATGGCAACCTCCACAAAAAACCAAACACCTGTTTGGAGAAAATTCTTCAAATTGGCTTCTTTTTTCTAAGGTGAGAAAAAAAAAAGAAATACCAGAAGTTTCCTCGGAAAAATGTCTTCTGAGAAATATTCGCTCAGCTCTAGTTTATACATTGTGCAGAACCAAGTTGGAAAAAGTAGCTTTTCCTCTTGGATACATTCAGGGTAGCAGTTGTATTGTGTGGTGCTACAGGGTACCATTCCAATGCTTTTTAACATCTATATGAAACTGTTCATTAGGAGATCTGGGATGAACTGTCACTAGTACACTGATGATACCCAGATCTGTTTCTTTCTAACACCTGAATGAGGAGAGGCCTTGCAAGCCCTAGACTAGTGCATGGACTCAGTGGTGGGCTGGATGAGGGCCAACAAACTGAGTCTCTATAGCTGCAAGATGGTGGGACTGTGGTTGACCAGTTTCTGATTCCAGATAATTGGTCAATTGCCTGTTTTGGATGGGGTTGAATTCCTCTTGAAAGAGTAGGCTCATAGCCAGGTTAGAGCTAGAAAGATCTGCCAATTTCAGTTCTCTCCATTCTCATTTTTCCAATCTTCAATTCAATGCTCCACATTTCTGCAGCAATTTTCCATTTTTTAATATTAAAAAATCCTCATGAAAATTCTCCAGCATTTTAACGCTAATTTCTCCTAATAAACATATTTTTGTAGGTAGCTTTGACTAATGTACACATTTTTGCAAACCATTTCTCATCATATAATGCATTTTACATGTTATTTTCACTCATATATTTATTTTTATGCACCCTTTCCCCTCATATATGCATTTTTGTAATCATTGTTTGGTTGGCGAACTGCATCACAAATTTAAATAAGTGCAAATTTAAAAGAATGGCTGTGATTCAGTTCTCATACTGCTTAGGAAATTTGTGAATTTGATAGATTTGGCTTGAAGTGCAAACTGGATCAAAATACTTGTCCATCCGTAGTCTGGAGGTACTTCTGTATCCATTTCTGCTACTAGAAGCCCAGGTGACCTCAGTGGCTAGATGTGCCTTTTATCAGCTTTGGCTGGTAGGACAGGTATGCCCATTTCTGGGCTGGGACAGCCTGACTGCAGTTGTCTATATGCTGGCAATGTCCAGGTTGAACTACTGCAAGGTACTTCATGTAGAGCTGCCCCTGAGGTTGGCCTGAAACCTGCAAAATGCAATGGTTCATATGCTTATTGGGACAGAATATCAGCATTAAGTTATATCACAGCTGAAAGAATTGCACTAGTTGACAATTAGCTGCTGGACTAAGTTCAAGGTAGTATACAAAGCCTTATATAGCTTGGGACCAGGATACCTAAAAGATCCTTTCACCCTTTATGTATTCAGTTGATCACTGGGCTTTACAGGTGAGGGCTTCCTGTAGATACCATCTCATCAGGAGGTCTGTTTCATATGATATAGTAATCAGACCTTTAGTCTGGTGGCATCTGCCCCTTGGAGCTACCTCCTATTACATATAAGACAGAAGCCATCTCTCTTATCTTTTTTAATTGAAAGATTTAGCATTTTATTACAGGCAAGGCACTTAAACAGATAAAAGCCACTACTGAGTGCAGTTGTTATCTTACATCTCCTTTCTGTTGTCTGGGAGCCCCAGATAAGAACAATGGAGAGATCCCAGTTGGCCGTCCACTTACACAGCACCGCACCAATGGTCTGTGTTGAAGCTCCCTGAGGATCCTTATTTATACCCAAAAGAGCCCCTGGACCTGGGTGCAGGTTTGCACCTGTGACTTTACTAGCGATACCTGTGGGGATGTTGTTTTAATTTGGGTCTCACGCTTCTCCCTTTGTTTATCCATTCTGTTGGTCAGTGTCCTTGCTTTGTAGCAGCCTGATTCATTGCAGCTGCCTTTCAAGGTCAAGTTCCTAGTGTTTAGCACTGTGTGTGAAAACATCCTTCTTAATGATCTGTTGGCATCCACTATCTATTTTTGCCAGAGCTTGGAAAAGTTACTTTTTTGAACTACAACTCCCATCAGCCCTAGGCAACATGGCCACTGGATTAGGCTGATGGAAGCTGTAGTTCAAAAAAGTAACTTTTCCAAGCTCTGATTTTTGCCAATTAAGAGCTTCTCTTACATAATCTGTGTTAAATAAACAAAATTTCTCAGACTTATGCACTATTGCATTCTACATAGACCGGGTGAGAAAGCATTCCAAGGCCCACCTGGCTGGGATGCAGGGGCGTGGGACAAGAGCATGGGACAGGGGAATTGAGCATGCCACACTAAGCCTCCCTGTACATCAAGATGTCTTGTGAAAATATGTTCCCATACACCAGGATGATAATAATCCTGCCCTATCATATGGTGGTTGCAAAGATTAGGAAGCTCTTGTATGTTAAATGTTTTGAGGTTATTCGTAATGATGTTAGATCCCAATGTCTTGTACCACAGGGACTGCATCTCCTTGAGACCCAGCCTTACATTTGGTTCATATTAACATCAAAGTGATGAAAGTCAATATCCACTCTTATGTCATATTTCCTGTTGGCAGCTAAGCCTGAGTTAGCTAAAAAGTGAATTCCTCCTGCCCTCCCTCACTTCTCCATGGGCTGGCGAAGTGTGGGATGCTCTCAATGCTGAGAAGATTACGCACCTAATTAAATGTAGTGTGGGCAGAGCTAAGCCAGAGACCCCCTTGCTAACCCTGAACCAATTCACTGAATATGCCAAATGTCTTGATAGGCAACCCCCACCCCAATATGTATATCAAAGCCATATAATTCCAGCCCCTTACTTAGCTTTGTGGCTTACTTTCATTATCAAATGCCTTACTATCCTGGTTCTGTGGCTACTTACCCTTGTGTGTATGTTTCCTCTTTATTTTATGCCTGTGTCTGAGACGGTGGGCTCAGCTAGTACCTGCCTCCACTCTGCACCACAGGAATACACAGAGGTAGGTGAACGTAGCTGGTTGCTTGCACTCCCCTGCTCCCTGCAGCTATATAAGCAGTGGAGGGAGTTGGCGGTAAGGATGGTGATAGCGAGAAGAGACTTCTCTCTATCTAATTTCTCTATACCATGCATAATGTTATACACCTCTGCCATCTCACAAGCTTATTATTTCTTTGTTACTTCCCACATCTATGTTTTTCTGTGGTTCTTGGTGTTTTTTTTTTTAAATGTTAACCATCCCTAACATTTTACAAATCACATTTAAAATCCTTCAAAGGACTTTGGTTTGGTTGTCTCAGTAACTCTTTACACCAATCCTGTAAGGCAAGGATGGGGAATCTGTGGCCCTCCAGCTTTCATCAGCCCCAGCCAGCATTGCCAATGGACTCAGGGGTGATGGGAATTGTAGCCTGGCAATATCTGGAGAGTCACAGGTTCCCCACTCCTCATCTAAGTGAAGCCATTGAGTGAGGTCATGCTGATGATACCCAGCTCTGTTTCTTTTTCTTTGGATTTAGATGAAATCACATAGTTCTGAACTGATGCATGGGATCAATAATATTCTGGATGAGTGCCTATAAACTGAACCTCAGTCCAGGCAAGATGGAGGCATTATTGGTAGGTGGCTCAACATTGGAAGATAGTGTCTGACCCAATCTCTGTGGAGTTGTTCTCCGCACACACAAAAAATCAGGTTCCCTACATAGCCCTGCTGGTATTGTTATGGTACCTTACAGACATTTTTATCCTTTATTTCTTTAATTGGAGTAGGAATGTGACTCTGTTTTTAAAAAATGAAAGTATAAGAAGGTCACTGAATATCTCATTTTGAAAAAGGAAGAGGCATGGGTCTGATTATCACCCCCCTCCCTTTGTGCTAGCTTGCCTTAAAAAGTAGCATCAGAAGATGGCAGTAGAGAGTCCTGTGTAATATTTATCTAGAGGAAACAAATGCCTCATCTAAAAGAAAACGGGGCAAAAGTCCTTTGTAAGAACATATTGATTACATTCCTAAAAGATAAACTCAGGGAACGGAAGAGCGAACTCTTCACTTCATCTTTTTAAAACATGGAATCGATGTAGAAGTTCTAAAGGGGGAGGGGGAGGCACCTGTAACAAATACACATTCAGCACCCACTCCCATATGTCTTCATGATAAGAGGCAGAAAGGTAAGGCAGACACTGTGTAAGATTGCAGACCCAAGGCCTGCATATGTAGACTTGCTGCAATGTGCATACCTCATTGTCTGTGGAGACTTGGTGGTAAAAGAAAGACAGGAGGTGGGGGGATTAGGCATGTATATTAGACTAAGCAGGCATGAGAGATTCAGACAAACATAAGATAGATCTATGATATGCATGGGCAAATCTTGGTTTCTCTCTCAGTTTCTCATTTTTCCAATCTTAAATTCAGTTCTCTCTCTCCATTTCCACATCACTTTGCAAATTTTCTGTTAAAATGTCCTCATGAAAACTCACCAGCAAATTTCTTCTAATACACACATTTTGCCTCATACATACATTTTTGCAAAGCAATGTTCCCCAAACAGAATGCATTTTTGTGTATTGTTTTTACTAATATATGCATTTCTATACACACTTTACTCTAATGTATGCATTTTTCTGCTTGGCTGGAGAACTGCCCTGAAAACTTTGGAGAAGCGCAAATTTCAAAGGAGGGCTATGAGAAAGTCACCCTGTTGAGCCCCTGCTCTCCCACGAGGGCTTGGGAGAGGGAAGACATGAGCTTCAGACTCCCCAGCTGCCAGGAGGCGCGGAAGACGCAGGAGTGGTGGAGTCTCTACAAGACCTTGGGAGGGAGTGTGAGGCTGAGTTTGGGTCAATTCCCACGGAAGGTGCAATATCTGAAGAAGAGAGAGCGCCACCCCCAGCTAGATCAGAGGAGCCGTCGGAGGTTGCCTCTGAGCGTGCGTTAACTCCCTCTTAACTCCCTCGTTAACTCCCTCTTGAGTGGCTTGAGGGAGCCTCCAAGTGCGTCTCCGCCCCTGACCTAGAGCCTGTTGCTAAGGAGCCGGTTCTTTCGGATGAGCCGCTGGAGGCACGCCCCCCCGTCACCCCGCTCGCAATGCCATGAGAAACAGACAGGACAGAGGTCGGACTTGTGCAGGAGTCAGAGATTATGATCAAAGACTTTCCCTACTTAAGACTGCAGCTTTCCGGTTTAAGCTGCTGAGTCGACTTCCTTCACACGTTGCAGAGCATGTCTAGAGTGTAGTTAGGAAATTCTAGTGAGCTAGCATAGAGATTCTTATGAAGCGCACTGCTTTTGATGTATCCATTACTTTAATAAAACAAGAGTTAATTGCACCTGTGTCTCAGCCTCGTGGATCCCGCTCTGAACGGGACACACCCTAGCCTGCAAATGAATTTTCATGAGGACTTAAAAAAAAATTGCAGATTGATGTGGAAATGTGGAGAACTGGATTTAAGATTGGAAAAATAACAAACTGAAACAGACAGATTGCTTATCGCTCGCTCAGGCTGATGGGAACTGGAATCCAACAACATCTGGAGAGCTTCACATTGGCTACAAGAGTATAGATCTGAATTCTCTTCCAGAATGGCCCAGAAATGAGGGAAAAAACCCACAACAGCAGTATAACCCACTCTTATTTTATCTGTTCACCTCTAATTTCTATAGTCATATTCTCCTCCCCCATCTCCCAGAAGAATTTCTGACGCCTCCTTTCTGGCCTGCTTCTGAACACTCCTTGTCTGATGAATAATGTAAGGTTAAAGGAGACACTGAGTAGTGGAGTAAAAAGTTTTACAGCCAAATATTGTTTCTTTTGGTGAATATTGCTTTCTACTAACACTTCACCCTGGGGAGGAAGTTGTAGCCCAGCAAATTCTTAATTGTGCAAGTGTAGGTCAGAACATTCACAGCTATTTCGTGAACCAGTGAGCAAGAGTTGCTCATTGCTGCAGTCTCTGGTCTAGAAAATATGCCAGTGTTTCTTTTGTCTGAGAGAGAGGAAGTTATTTCTACTGAAATCTACCTTACCCTTGTAGGCATCTGGCATCTTGTATCTTGTATCTTGACAAGGTTCAGAATAAGGGTATGGAGGGTGTGTTTTTGTTTTGTTTTGCTGGAAAGCTAGGTTACAACAGACGCTGAATGGTGGTGAAAATTAGAGTTAAAGGAGAAATTCAATTCAGTTCACATTTAAAGGCAAACTTATCTAACTTGCACTTCCTGAAATGAAACGCTAACCGAAACACAGCTATCCTTCAAAATTGGCCCTTTGAATTTCTCAGTGCCATTTTCCAGCCAATTAATGTGTACAAAAATGCTTGTATGCATATATTAGTGAAAATAACATACAACATGCATCACATTAGGGAACATTTCTTTTGAAAAGGTGTTTATTGGGCAAAATTACATACAAAAATGTGTATATTAGGAGAAATTTGCATAGAAATGCTGATGAATTTTCATGAGGACCTTTTAAAAAAAAGAAATACAGTGCAAACTGTTGTGAAAATGTAGAGAACTGAACTTAAAACTGGAAAAAATGAGAAACAGAGAGAAATCAAAATTAACAGATTTGTCCATCCTTAGTGGAGGAATATTGAGAACCAAGGGGGAAACGGACAGTGTTTGCAGTTTCAGCCAACCCAGAAATTTCTCACAGACATTGAAGTGTCAATGCACCTCCCCGAAATAAGCTTCTTTTCATACTAGTAGACTTCTCAGTTATGTCTTGTGAACGCAGAGGGACGCTCACACACTGGTCTGGGAACCAAGTACTTTGAGCAACTGTTATTTTTAGCCTGCAGATGAGCAGACCTGATAGCTGTCTTTGAATATCTGAAAGGGCTATCACATATAAGATGGAGCAGAATTGTTACTCTTTGTGGAGCTGACTTGTTCTTTAATAGCTTTAAAAGAGGATTACACAAAATCATGAAGGACAAAACTGTCAGTGGCAACTAGTATGTTTCATGTGGCCTTCAGCCTGCCCCCCTAAAAATCTAAATATTGCGTCTTCATTTTCTCTTCTGCTGTATAGGGTTGCCAGGCTCAGGTCCTGAGACTGATCCTGTATTTTTAGGAGAAGAGAAAATCAGCCAAGTGTAGATGTTCTTGCAACACTGTAATGGGAAAAATCACAAGGTGGAATTCTCCCTTCTTCCTGCACAACTTTTAGAGATACAGAAGACCTCTTGGAGGCCGGGCCTCACCTCCAAGAGGTCTTTTGTAACTTTAAAAGTTGGGCAGGGGGAAGGGAGAATTCCACCTTGTGGTTTTTCACATTACAGTGTTGCAAAAACACCTGCACTTGGCTGACTTTCTCTTCTCCTAAAGATACAGGATCAGTCTCAGGCCCTGAACCTGGCAACCTTAATCTGGACTCGAGGCCTACTTACTCAAATGGATTTCTAAGATTGCTTTAATATATATGGCTTAAAATACCTTTAGAGCCTTTGGTCTGACCCTTGCAGACCCTTGCAGAAGAGAAGAAGGCATTTGAAACGCTAGTGAGCATTCTAGCCAATGTTAAGAGATATATTCTCTATACTAACTTGATTAAAGAAAGAACCATGTCTGAGAAAGCCTGTAATAGAGATGGGAAGTACTTTGATTCAGTTTGCATTTAAAAGCAAACCTACCAAATCTGCACTTTCTGAAACAATGTGAACGGAAACAGAGCCATCTTTTGAAATTTGCACTTTTCTGAATTTTGCCATGCAGTTCTCCAACCAAATAATGTTTACAAAAATATACTTGGATAAAGTGTGCATAAAAAATGCATATATCTGTGAAAATATTTATTTATATTTATTACTTATTTAATAGCTTGACATCCCGCCCTTCCTCCTAATAGGATCCCAGGGTGGCAAAATAGCATGCAAAAACACATTATGTTAGGGGAAATGTGTATATTAGGCAAAACCGCATACAGAAATGTGCATATTAGGAGAAATTTGCACTAACATGGTGATAAATTTCCATGAGGACTTTAAAAAAATGAAACACAAACTGTTGTGGAAATATGGAAAACTGACCTTAACACTGGAAAAATGAGAAACAGAGAGAAGCCAAAATATACACATTTTCCAATTCTTAATAAAAATATTTTAAAAATTGTCAGGGAAACCTATGGGGAAGAAATTTATTTATTTAGATGATTTATAAACTGCTTGATCAAAGAGCTCTCTAAGCAGTGTTCAAATAGCATTGCAAATAAAACCCAGCTAAAATCTGCAAACCAACTGAAACCAAATGAACATAGAAGTATCATTAAAAACAAAAATATAAATCAATAATTTTTTTGAAATTATAGGTAACTATTATATGACTGGGTAGGCTTGTTGAAACAAAAAAAAAGTTTTCAGCAGGCTCTGAAACAATGTAGTGAAAGTGCCTGCTTGCTATGTGGATGCATGGAGCCACAAGCCCCTCCAGGATGGTGAGGACAATCATTTGGGGTGGGGGAGGGAGAAAATAGCAACCTGTATGTAACATGGCCAAAAACAGTGGGCAGTGCCAAGGAGAACATAAGAAGAGCCCTGCTGGATCAGGCCAAAGGCCTACCTAGTCCAGCACTCTGTTCTCATGGTGGCCAAACAGATGCACATGGAAAGGCTGCAAGCAGAACCTGAGTACAACAGCACTCTCCCCACCTGTGATTCCCAGCGATTGGTATTCAAAGTCATGCTGCTTCTGACAGTGGCGGTAGAACATAACCATCATGGCTAGCATCATTTTTCAAGATGAAGGGATGGAGCTCCTAGGCATGCACGGTGGCACAGGCCGCCATAAGGGCTGGGGCCCTGGACAGAGGGTTGTCATTCAGGAACCAAAGTGAAAATATGGTGGAAAATGCAATGGGAACAAAACCTTCAAGTTGGAGTCCAGAGGGCAATGGGCCATGTAATGTCCAGTGAGCTTGCTATATCATACAGGCAATTCTGGAGCTTCTCTCGTATACGTGTTACAGTTCTTCCTAATTCTATATTTCTTCTAAATACTCTAGGCTGCTGTTGGACTATCAAGAAAAATAATAATAGCTAGCTGGAATACATTCACATTTTATTTCTTTTCAGACATTAAAAAAAATTGTAGCAAAGCAGTCTGGGGTATATCCTCCAGTTGCGTCCCTCCTCTGATCCAATGGAGGCTTCTGTGAATGGAAAGTGCGGGAGGGGATTTTTACTGATTCCCCAGTCCTTTTGCAGTCCCCTACTGTTGGCATGAGGCCTAGTAGTTTTCCATCAAGTCTGAAAGTTTTGAAAGTTAAGAGGAGTTATGTCTTTGCCCAGTCTGGGAACGGACAGTGAAGGCCGTTGTTATGGTAACCATCAAGATATAGACTGGGAAAGTTCTAACAGAGTCTGTGAGTTGTGTCCTTCTGTATCATGCCTCTGACCTGAGAGGCTGTCTTACTTTTGCTTTTGAAGAGAAATGTACTGTAGAGCTAGAGGGGGGGGGAAACTGCTGGAAAAGCCTTAATGTCTTAATAAAGACTCTTAACATGCTCTATTGCTCTGAAGAAGTTTCTTGCTCAACTTAACTCCATCGTAATGTATGCTGTTTCACGCAACAACGCACACACGCCAACAGGAGTTATGGGCCCAGATCCACAGCACATTACACGGGAGTAAGTTGCTGGTCTGAACGGCAGACGGAGTTCCAGAGAGGGCAGCTTGATTGATTGAACCAGACGGAAGTGAGCAACATGGCTGTAAACCTGTCTGGGGAAGGCTTGCCGATGGAACGGCTTAATGAAAAGAATTATGGCAGCTGGAAGCCGAGGATGCGGGCTTTGCTGATAACAGAGGATTTATGGGACATTATAGATGAACCACCCCCGGCGGTATTGACCGCGGCCTGGAAGCGCAGAGACCAGAGGGCGCAGGCGTTTATAATCTTGGCTCTATCGGATTCTCAACTGATGTGTGTGAGAGATGAGCCGTCCGCAAAACAGATGTGGGACGCGTTGCAGGATTTGTCCCAGGAATGGCAGCGGAGGCAGGAGGCACAGAGAGCTGAGCTGATGGAAGCTGTCAGGAGGCAAGAGGTGAAAAATGCCGTGCCGAAGGATTATAAACAGGAGCAGCAACAGAGGCTGAAGGCTTGTTTTGTTTGCGGAGATCGACGGCATCTACAGCGGGAATGTCCAGTCAAGCGCAACTCCAGGGATGGAGGCTTGAAGAAAGGCAGTGTGAACTTTGTTTGTAAACAGAAGTCTCAAGATTTACGACCTATTAATTGGCTTCTTGACAGTGGGGCAAGCCATATATTAATTAAAGACAGACGTTTGTTTTACACTTCAGAAAATGTGCAAGATTTTGTGCACCTTGCTGATGGATCACGGAAATCTGTGGAAGCTAAAGGTCTGGTGAAGTTTGACAAGCTTGGAATAATGTCAGAATGTTTGTTTGTTCCGGAATTGGCTCATAATATTTTATCAGTGAGCAAACTGGTGAGTTGTAATTATTCAATTTTGTTCCACAAAGACCAATGTTATATAATGAGGGGAGATCAAGTGTGTTTGCAGGGAAGCCTTAATGATTCACAGTATGTAATAAAGAGCAGTCAAGCAGGGTGTGCTGTGTTAAATGCTGAGGCACAGGTACATCAGGGCTGCGTCCATGAATGGCATCAAAGGCTGGGGCATGCAAACCTTGACACGATAAAGAAAACCCCTTTGCACAGTGAAAACATGCGTTTAAAGGATTGTGGACAGTTAATGGATTGTGATGCATGTAATAAAGCTAAAATGACTATTGCACCAATAAACCGGGAGGCTGAGAGAACCACAACAGCTCCCTACCAGCTAGTTCATGTTGATTTATCAGGGCCAATAAATGCTTCACGAGGAGGTGCGAAATTCTTCATGGTACTGGTAGATGATTTTTCAAGATTTTGTCATGTTTTTCTGTTAAAGCATAAAAGTGAAGCTGAGCAGAAGCTGAAACTGTTCATTAAGAGAATCGGAACTCAACACGGCGTCACGGTGGGGGCTATACACTCAGGCCAGGGAGAAGAATTCATGGGTAAAGCATTGCATGAAGTGCTGGCAAGTAAGAAAATAGCACTTAAACCTTCCACCGGGGTTGCAGAGAACAAAAATAGGGTGCTTGAGGAAGCAATGAGAGCCATGCTGATGGATTGCAGTTTAGGGAATTCCTTCTGGGCAGAAGCAATTCTTAATGTGAATTACATTCACAATAGGGTATTACACAGTGCTATTGGAATGTCTCCTTATGAGAAACTTACTGGCAGAAAGCCTAAAATAGAACACATTCAAAAATTCGGGGCAAGGTGCTGGATCCACATTCCACAGGGAAAAAGGAGGGGCAAGCTTGCGCCCAGAGCACAGCAAGGTTTTGTTTTGGGATTTCAGAATGCATATTTCAGAGTTTGGTGTCCAGAAACACAGCAGTTAATTCTGAGCAGAAGCATTAAAGTCTCAGAAAAGCCTTGGGATCAAAGGCAGACAGTCATACTTACAGGAACAGATGACACACAAACACGAACATAATCACAGACATTTAAGCCAGATCTTGACATTAAAGTGGAAGGTACACAAATTCCTCTCAGAGATGCTTTGAATGAGCTCATTTGTGGGAAACGCAGTAGAAATAAGAAACGAAAAGCTGAGGAAATGGAAGATCCTGGGCACGCGGTGCCAAGCACAAGCACAAATGGGGGGACAGAGAGAGCCGAAGCCCTGGTTCCTTTAAGACGCTCTACAAGAGCAAATTTAGGCAAACCGCCTGACAGATTTACCGTGGGATTAATAACAAGTCCTGGAATGAATAAAGTTGTAGATATGGATGCTGAGACACTTTATTTGACATGTGTTCAACCAAAGTTTGAGTGAATAAAGTTTTGAACTGTACTGAGATGTAATTTTGAACTGTACTGAGATGTAATTTTGAACTGTACTGAACTGCAAATGTATGATGTAATGTACTGAAATGTATTGCAAGAGGTATTGTAGAAATGTATTACTGTATGACTATGTATTGTGGAGATGTATTGTTGAGATTTCTTTGTAATTGACAGACATGATGAGAAAAAGGGGGGCTTGTTGGCATGAGGCCTAGTAGTTTTCCATCAAGTCTGAAAGTTTTGAAAGTTAAGAGGAGTTATGTCTTTGCCCAGTCTGGGAACGGACAGTGAAGGCCGTTGTTATGGTAACCATCAAGATATAGACTGGGAAAGTTCTAACAGAGTCTGTGAGTTGTGTCCTTCTGTATCATGCCTCTGACCTGAGAGGCTGTCTTACTTTTGCTTTTGAAGAGAAATGTACTGTAGAGCTAGAGGGGGGGGGGAACTGCTGGAAAAGCCTTAATGTCTTAATAAAGACTCTTAACATGCTCTATTGCTCTGAAGAAGTTTCTTGCTCAACTTAACTCCATCGTAATGTATGCTGTTTCACGCAACAACGCACACACGCCAACACCTACACCCCACTCCCAAAGTTCCAGGGGGTTGGGAGACCCTTTGGGACAACATGGGAGGTGCTGCAGGGGTCTGAAGGGAAAAAAAAGGGATTTTGCAAAAATCACTTCCCTCTTCTTTCCACTTATGGAAGCCTCTGCTGGATCTTTGTTTAACAGATATAATCTTGTTGCAATCAGCAGAGACTGGTACATTAGGGGAAATGGGAAATGGCTCGGCCAAGCTCAGTCTGGCCTCCACCAGTTTCCACCTGCCCACCTCTTTACTTCCAACCAGTCTAGGCGGTGACACTGTCTGTCGGCCTTGCCCTCCTTAGTCTCAGTGTTGTGTTTGTAGAATGCAGTAGGGAGGAGGAAGACAAACCCAGAATTCGCTAACTCTGTCTCTCATTGGCTCTGGCTCCATCTGTCATTGGTTCCGGCTCTACCTACTGTTGGTCTTGTTGCCTTTCACCCTTCCAGTCCCAGTGGGCACCAGCCTCCACTGAACTTGCAGTCAAGGGGCATATATTGGTTAAGACATTTGGTTGTGAATCTGCATACATCTGGTTCATTAAAGGAGCCAGCATTTGGGCACAAAATGCTGATGGAAGCCATACTGTGAGTTTACGAAGGCTTGTTTATCATGTTCAGTAAATGAAAACTTACATCTAATTGGATTTTAGAGCCTCAGATGCAAGGGGTAGCAAAAATAGCACACTACAGCTGTAAATGTCTTCAGTCTGTAAAGTTGAATCTCAGAGGTTCCATCAATACACTGTACCACCTCTCTCCAGTTTTTAATGATTAGTGTCAGCTCTGCTGAAGATGTAATTGCTAATTCTGAAAGACACTTTCCTCCCTCCCACACCTCTTTTTTTAACCTAGCAACTTTAGCCTGTCACTAGCATAGAAGCTCCCCCATTTGATTTGCCTGTTCAATGCCTTTCAGAGATATTTTGCTCATTTTTTTCAACAATAAATGGCAAAGATTTGTTCTGAAAGACTTTGAAAGTAGTGGGCTGCCCATTGATGATGAGCCATAAATCACATGTGATCTATGATAAGGATGGTGTACAGGTTACTTTTCCCTGGTGCTTTCTTGTGGTGAGATTCTTCTACCTAGCTGGTAGAAACAACATGAGACATCTGTCTACTACACTGGGAATGTGCAGGCGCCTTCTGTTTTAACTTTTAAACGCCTGCTGAAAACCTTTCTATTCTGCCAGGCTTATGCAGGCAATTAAGAAGATATTTTTTCGCAATGGTTGACCTTTGCTTTATTGTATTTTTAATGTTTTAATTGCATGATTGTTGCTTTTTTTTAGCTTGTTGTAAACTGCTTTGATGTTTTTAATAAAATAGCAATATTCAAATATATGTATAAATAAATAAATAAGTAATGTTCCCAACCCTTCCAGCCACCACCAATGATTTTCATTAGTTGTTTATTTATGACGTTTGCATGGTGCCCCACAACATGATGTTCTCTGGACAGCTTACAATACTCTGCTCTTTTGTTTTGCCTCAGGGTTGATATGTATTGTATTTCTTTTTTAAATTATAGCAATTATTTCTACATTTGCATCTATACGTATATATTAGCATATGCAAATATTATGCAAGTCTGTGTCTTCTTTTGTCACCCGTTTTTTGGTGAGGCATGAGCAGCTACCCTATACTCTCCTCCTCAGTCCTTGATATGTGTGCAGCACATTTAAAGGGAATGAAGAGGGATGTTTTGGCATGCAGAGGCAGGTGCTGGTGGCTTGGCCTCTTTTTCTTCCTAAACACATAGGCTGAGTGCACACCATACACTGAAAGCACATTGAAAACACATTATCCCCCCCCTCCCCAAGATTCCTGGGAAATGTAGTTTGTTAAAGGTGCTGGGAATTATAGCTTTGTAGGTGGTAACTACAGTTCCCAGGATTCTTTGCAGAAAATAATGTGCTTTCAGTGTAGGTGTGCACACAGCCTAGGGATGGAAGGATCTGTCAATTTTGGTTCACTCAGTTTCTCATTTTTCCAATCTTAAATTCAGTTTGGCAGCAATTTATAATTTTTTTAAAAAAACAACAACATCCCCATGAAAATTCTTCAGGGTTTTTCTTCAAATTTTTCCAAATAAACACATTTTTGTAAGTAGTTTTCCCTAATGTACTCATTTTTGTAAGCAATTTCTCCTAATATAATGCATTTTTGTATGTTAATTTCACTGCCATATTCATTTTTGTGCAGACTTTTCCTTAATATATGCATTTCTGTAATGATTATTTGGTTGGAGAACTTCATAGGAAAATTTGGATATGTGTAAATTTTGACGGACGGCTGGGTTTCAGTTCTCATATTGTTTCAGAAAGTGCAAATTTGACAGATTTGGCTGTGAAGGAGAACAAAATCGAATTTCTCCCCCATCCCTAACACAGCCATCACTTTCCAGTCCTGAAGGCAGCTCATCCATTTGTGTGGAACTAGTGACAAAAAAGTTGCTAAGTAACTCCAGAGAGTTGATAAAGCCTTATGTTAGCCCTGTTCTAGAGGCTTTTCCTAACCCCTAGCCCACCACAGTGAAAGTAGGAACTGCAACTACCCAAGGGGTAAACAGAGGAAAACCCACCTTCTCACATCCAGAGGTTTTACCTTTCTGGCTTTGAATTCCTGGGGTTCAACTCCCAGTTATCCTGCTAGTTCTTAAAGAGGGAAGGGAAGGAAGGAAGGAAAGCAGGCCACAGCCTATTCAACACAGGCCCTTTGCGATTTCCAACCCCACTGAGAAGATAGGCAGAACACTTAACATTCGTCTGGCAAATGGAGAAGAAATATAAAATGGTGACTGTTTTTTTTAAATGATTTCCACCCCAACCTCATAATGCTTTAATTTCAGCAAACTGTATCACAGTATCCATGAAAGGCATTAAATTGTTAGCATGACAGGCCAGATGCAAAGCAGGCACAGCACGGACAATGAGAACTTGAACCTCTTTGCATCACCTTACCGCAAATGTGGAGGTCCATTGTAAAAAAGGAACCACAATAAAACCCACATGGAGAGGTGTTAGCTGAGGATGCCAGTCAAATCCCAATGACTTTCCATGATTATTTTTGGCTACCCTTAACATCCCCTATGTTGTTGTAGCTGGATAACTTATTCATTGCTTTCTGTCCCAAATTACCACGTAGACAGCTTTCCCTGCCCCAAGAGATATTTTAGGCAGAAGAAAAAAGGATTTGGGTCTGTCTGTCTGTCTGTCTGAATGGTGGTGGAGATGTGGCTCTGGAGACGTAAGTTTTCTTTTAGTAAGCATCCCCAGGACAAAACAAAAGAGAGAGGTTGATATTTCCAGAAATTCAGCCAGAAAGAGAACGTGAACGTGTGTGTGCATATAAGAGCCCTCCTGGATCAGAGCAAAGATCCACCTAGTCCAGCATAATGCTTCCTCCATTAGGAACATAGAAAGCTTCCTTACACTGAGTCAGATCATTGGTCCACATAACTCAGCGTTGTCTACTCTGACTGGTAGCAGCTCTCCAGGGTTTCAGGAAGGAGTTTTTCCCAGCCATACCTGAAAACAGCATGGATTAAACTCAGGACCTTTTATTTATTTATTTATTGTATTTATATACTGCCCCATAGCCAAAGCTCTCTGGGCGGTTTACAGCAACCAAAAACATTAAAAACAAACATACAAATTTAAAACACATCTTTTAAAAACAATTTAAAAACACATGCTAAAATGCCTGGGAGAAGAGGAAAGTCTTGACCTGGTGCCAAAAAGATAACAGTGATGGCGCCAGGCGCACCTTGTCACTAAAATCATTCCATAATTTGGGGGCCACCACTGAGAAGGCCCTCTTCCCTTGTTGCCACCCTCCAAGCTTCCCTCGGAGTAGGCACCCGGAGGAGGGCCTTAGATGTTGAGCGTAGTGTATGGGTGGGTTCGTATTGGGAGAGGCGTTCCATCAGGTATTGTGGTCCCAAGCCGTGTAAGGCTTTATAGGTTAAAACCAGCACTTTGAATCAAGCTCGGAAACATACAGGCAGCCAATACAAGCAGGCCAGAATTGGTTTTATATGTTCGGACCGTCTGGTCCCTGTTACCAATCTGGTCGCTGCATTTTGCACAAGCTGCAGTTTCCGAACCATCTTCAAAGGCAGCCCCACGTACAGTGCATTGCAGTAATCTAACTTGGAGGTTACCAGAGCATAGACAACTGGAGCCAGGTTATCCCTGTCCAGATAGGGGCGTAGGTGGGCCACCAACCAAAGTTGGTAGAAGGCACTCTGTGCCACAGAGGCTACCTGAGCCTCAAGTGACAGAGATGATTCTAGGAGAACCCCCAAGCTATGAACCTGCTCCTTCAGGGGGAGTGCAATCCCATCCAGGACAGGTTGGACATCCACCATCCAGTCAGAAGAACCACCCACTAGCAGCATCTCAGTCTTGTCTGGATTTAGCCTCAGTTTATTAGCCCTCATCCAGTCCATTGTCGCAGCCAGGCACCAGTTCAGCACATTGACAGCCTCACCTAAAGAAGATGAAAAGGAGAAATAGAGCTGCGTGTCATCAGCATACTGATGGCAACGCACTCCAAAGCTCCAGATGACCGCACCCAACGGTTTCATGTAGATATTGAACAGCATGGGGGACAGAACTGACCCCTGCGGAACCCCATACTGGAGAGTCCAGGGTGCCGAGCAATGTTTCCCAAGCACTACCTTCTGGAGCCAACCCGCCAAGTAGGAGCGGAACCACTGCCTTGCAGTCCCTCCCACTCCCAACTTAGCCAGTTGTTCCAGAAGGATACCATGGTCGATGGTATTGAAAGCCACTGAGAGATCAAGGAGAATCAACAGAGTCACACTCCCCTTGTCTCTCTCCTGACAGAGGTCATCATACAGGGTGACCAAGGCTGTTTCCGTGCCAAAACCAGGCCTGAAACCCGACTGAGATGGTTCCAGATAATCGGTCTCATCCAAGAGTGTCTGGAGCTGGCCTGCCACCACTTGTTCAAGGACCTTGCCTAGGAATGGAACATTTGCCACTGGCCCATAATTATTAAGATTTTCTGAGTCCAGGGAGGGTCTCTTCAGGAATGGTCTCACTACCAACTCTTTCAGGCAGCCAGGGACTACCCCGTCTCGCAGAGAGGCATTAATCACTTCCCTGGCCCAGCCGGCTGTTCCATCCCTCCTAGCTTTTATTAGCCAAGAAGGGCAAGGATCCAGCACAGAAGTGGTTGCATGAACCTGTCCAAGCACCTTGTCAACGTCCTCAAGCTGCATCAACTGAAACTCATCCAAGAAATCGGGACAAGGCTGTGCTCTGGATACCTCGCTTGATTCACCTGCTATAACACTGGAGTCTAAGTCCTGGTGGATGCTAAAGATTTTATCCTGGAAGTGCCTAGCAAATTCATTACAGCGGGCCTCAGATGGATCTACCATGTCCTTGGGGCCAGAGTGTAATAGTCCCTTGTGTCCCCTTCGAACCTTTAATCTTGAATCTGAAGTTGGGATATGCAAGCAAGAAACCTGTTCTACTGGTCAGGCTAGTTTCCTTTGTTAAGCTAGCCTGTGAGTTAATGGTCGAATGGTCAACCTGCATATTCAAAGGGAGCTATTGGAATTCTTTCAGGTGAGGGGCCCTCCTCCCTCCATCCTGGAGCCAAGGAGAGGCTCAAGTTTTTAGTCTAGTCTGGAGAAGCTGGGAATTAGGGGCAAGCAGAGAGGCCTGCTTCCTGCATGATGGCTTCAGGATGCCTCCGATAAGCCTGATGGGAAAGCAAGATCTATTGGACTGCTAATTCTTTGAACCTCTCCATCTTAAGCTCAGGTTGGAATGTGTGTAAATAAAAAACTATTTCCTAAAAGACATCACAATCTCCTCTGGTCTTCTTTCCAAGGCAATGAAACCCTTGGTAAGTGTAGGAATTCCCAGAAGTATCACACTGCTTGGAGATTGGGCTGGAGTGCAACAATATTGTCAACACCAGGGGTGAGGAACCTTTGGCTGTCCAGATCCTGCTGCACTACAACCAGAGCTTGGAAGTAACTAGTTACAAGTAATGAATTACTTGTAATTCATTACCTTTTTGAGTAACGAGTGGGCAATTCCTTTACATTTGATTGTAATAGAACCAGGAGTAATTTTACTACTTTTGTGGAGTAATTGTAATGTTTCCAAAATTACTTTTGGGCATTACTTGGGGGGGAGCAGGGGAAGTCTTCTGCTCCTCTGATTTGTGGATGAAAATCATGTACCTCAAACTGGGCTTCTGTGGTGTCGCTCTTTCCTTATGCTCTGTGGATGGGTAGGAGGTGACGAGGGAGGAAGTGGAGAGTGAGACAGGGTGGAGTGAAGAAAACAATTATTTTAAAAAATGGATAGTGGTGCGGAAGAGTGGAGTGGAGGGAAAAAGGATCCGGAGGTCAAGAACATAGATAAGGGAGGAGAAGGAGGCATCAGCAGAATGGAGATAAAGAACTGTGGAGGTGAAAGATGACAATGTGTGTGTGTATGTGTGTGTGTGTGTGTGTGTGTGTGTGTGTTTGTACTTGACACACAAAGTGGCCTCCACCACCCTGTCTGGCTACTGTGCTGCATTTGCAGTATTTTAACTTTTTTGCATCTCAGGGGAAAATGTTTGCTTGAGTGAGTGTCCCTTAGTTGGTGGCAGGGCAGGGTCTGGGAGGTGGTTAAGTGAGAGAGATGATGATGGCTGGCTCAGTGGAGGGGGGGTTGCACTTGGTTTGGCGTGCAAAGATCTGAGTAGTGGCCTCAGCCTCCCTCCCCACCACCCTTACCAGCGGAGAGACCACCATTGCTATCTTATGAATAAAAATAATTATTCTACTACCTCTGTATGTGTTTATTTTTAATGTCGTTTTAGGTTACTTAGATGTGCAGCAGCCAAGGCCAGCACCTTGTAGGCGTTTTTTTAAAGTAACTGAAATGTAATTGCAGTGATTACTTTGGAGGAAAAGTAAAGTAATCAGTTATTTTCAGAGCAGTTGTAATTGTAACGGTAATTACTACTTTTTTGGGTCATGTAACTGTAACTGTAATTTATTACTTTTTAAAAGTAATCTTCCAAGCTCTGACTACAACTCCCATCAACCCCAACAAGTAAGGCCAATAGTCAGGGATGATGAGAGTTGTAATTCAGCAACATTTGGAGAGCCAAAGATTCCCCCACATCCGGGCTTCACTGACTGATAGTGGTTCTCCAGGGTTTCAAGCAAAGGACATTCAGATCACTGCCTGGAGATGCCAGGGATTGAACCTGGACCTTCTGCATGCAAAGTGGGTGGTCTATCACTGAGCTACCTTCCCTTGAGGAACGGCCATCCTCTCTTTCTTTGGAGAACATTTTATTATCTGGATAGAGAATTGTGCCTGGTACATTTCTTTATTTCTATCTAGTCATCAGACCATCACAAAGCAAAAGTTTAATAGTACATAAGGTAATGTCATAGACAATGGAAGTTAACTCAGAGTCAAATAAACTACAACATAAATAAACTTAAGATGCTGAATTTCCCTGGCATGCCCCCTTTAAAAGGACAAATGGATCCTCTTTAAACAAATATTAAAATGAAATAAAAGGGGATGGAATAAATAAATATAGGCATATCTGAGTAAAATTATGTTAAATCTAATGACTGAATGCATAAAACAAAATTCTGAATCTCCCTGATAAGATATATTATCTCTTAAGAATTTTCTCTTCCCATTAGTTGCTCCAGATAGGAAATGTGCACCCAGTACATAAATTATAGACTCATGGTTAGAGCTCTCTGCAGCTCTCCCTAAATTTGTCCCCAAGTATTTCTCTCTGAATGTATTGTTGTTGTTGTTGTTCTGTGCCTTCAAGTAGATTATGACTTATGGCGACCCTATGAATCAGCGACCTCCAAGAGCATCTGTCATGAACCACCCTGTTCAGATCTTGTAAGTTCTGGTCTGTGGCTTCCTTTATGGAATCAATCCATCTCTTGTTTGGCCTTCCTCTTTTTCTACTCCCTTCTGTAATATATGTATTATATAAAGCTGCCCTGAGTGCCCTATTAGCTGCCCTGAGTGCCCTATTACAGGGTAGAAGGGCGGGATAGAAATATTTTAAATAAATAAAATGAAATAGATAAAGGTCAATATATAATAATATGTACAAGGTCTTCAACCCAGTTTAAACCAGAAGGACTTTCAGAATATGGCATGTTTCTGAACCTTTCTTCTATGCCACAGCTGGGGAATAAATGCATTTTGCACACAAATCGGCTGCCTCGCCCATGAAGAGACCCTGTAATTAAGATGCTACATTGTAGCAGTAACAAAGCATTATGTACATCAAGACAGAGTCAAGCAGAATTTGACTGGGCCAGCAAGGGCCAAATACAATCATTTTGAGGGATAGGTTGGGTCCATTCCTGCCGTAGAACAAAGTCTAAAGCCACCTCTTGTCTCACTGCTTCTCATCCCACCTGTGCACAGGCTTGCTGAATGACTCTAAATGGTGCTGCCTCTGAGCATTGCAGCTTCTTTGGCAAGATGCCCCATTGGGTCCCCTCTACCTCCCTGCTATCACTCATTAACTCTGCCTCTCGGCCCAATTCCAGACAAGGTAAATGAGTAAGCCGTAGGCACAGTGGAGGTTAGTCCATTAGGGCAAATGGAGCGCTGCCCCACCAACCTCAGTCCGCCCTTAGCCAGCCCTCACCTGCCTGCCTTCTTACTTACAACCAGTGCAGGGGCGCAGCACTGTCTGTCACCTTCCTCCTCCTTAATCTCAGTGCTGCCCCCTAGAACAGCAGGGAGAAAGATGAGGACAAAACTATAATTAGTTGGCTCAGCCTGTCATTGCTTCCGTCCCTGTCTACTGTTGGTCTCCCTGTCTTCCGCCCTCCCTGTCCCAATGGGGCGCCAACCACCACTGAGCAGGCAGGAAGAGCTGTTCTGTTGCTCCCAACGCTCACTTGTCCAGAGGGACAGAATAGGTAAGGAGGCAAAAAGAATGGAAGGAGACCAGGGAGTTCTAGTGATCCATTGTGGGGGCTCTGCTGAGGTGTAGGCCTCGACAGTCACCCCATGATGCCAACCCCTGACACACGCCTTGCCTCTAAAAATGAAAAGGATACTACAACTCAGTACAAATCTTTACAGGAATATGAGATTACTGATTTGTATTGGAGCAGGAATGAGATTAGTCTGGGAAAGCATCAAACAGAATATAGATCTAGACTGAAAAATAGATTCTGGCAAAGCCACACTTTGCTACAGTCCAAGGTTCAAAATTTCCTGCATAGGAAGTATGGAAGATTAGATTGAATAGAAATTGCCAAGGCTTCATGCTTCATGTTCCTAATGTTGTCAACAGAGAGAACCTGACCAGCGTATTAGGTATGCACTGTCCATTTAGGGAAACTAATCACTCTGCTGTTTGTTCTCTTGCTTTTGCAAGAAACAGTTCTGTACTTCATAGTGTTTGCTGAGGATACATGAGTGATGAGATAAAGGTGCTTCATGCCATTTGTCCTGTTCATGTGAATGCCACTGTGACTGATTTAAAAAGAAAAAACGAAAATTGTTTCTCTTGAGGATTAGATTACCATTTGCTTGAATTCTTTGATATGCTCTTCACTGAATGTGATGAACAGGAAGGTCTCCTCCTGAGTAGAAGCAAGATACAGTCTGTAATATTTAAAAAAGAAAAATGATTTGTGTCTCATATGAGCTGCATTGGGTCAGACAGATTATGCTCAGGCTGACATTTAGAGAAAAGCAGGATGATTGTGGTCTGTTGCTGTGATATGCACAGGGAACAGAAATATGTAGGGATGGCCCAAGATTTCAATGTACTTTTCCACACACAGGTCCTACACCCCCACAGCAAGGGTTTTATCTAGGAAATGTTTAAGTTTCCTGAAGCCTATACACAGAATCATAGAATAGTAGAGTTGGAAGGGGCCTATAAGGCCATCAAGTCCAACCCCCTGCTCAATACATGTTTTACCTAGTTGGATTGGATTCTTATAAATCAAATGGCACTGCTTCATGGATCAGAAATATATCTTGTTCATTGTGTTAACTTGGGGAATTTTCTGTCTTTTTAAATTGTGGACTTTGCTTTCAGATTAATATGAAATTTGCCTACAGAAGTTGGGCATTATCTTAAATGGCTTTTAAAATAGACTATATGTACATATTTATTTTCTAGGGGTAGAGATATCAGAGAATTCTGATGGAAACGAAATGGTAGCAAAAATGGCAGATGTTTGCTTATTTGTCCAGAATGGAAATCAATCAAGAAAATATGATCGGTGTTCACTGTTGTTGTTGCTTTCATTCCACAAGCAATACAGTATTGATTATGCCCCCCATTTGCATTATGTGTCCTTTGCATAGGAATGGATGTGGTAGAATGACAGTGTAATTTACGTAATTTATATAATTAATTATGTAAATTACATTATTTCACTACAGCGGACAGTGAGATGAATAATGCAGCTTTTGCCAGCAGCTGAACTGCAGCTGAATGGAAACAGTGCTGCATGTGACAAATACAGGGCAGAAGGGGAAATGATGTTTTACTGAGGAGAGGGTAATAAATTATCCACCTTTTGCTCTAGCTTCAGTGGCACTAAATAAAGTGCATAGTCTCACTGCCATTTAACAGATAGGGGTGCTACAGAGACAGGAATAAGAGTTTCAAGCTGCTGCAATATTTCCCAAGCGCTCCTAGCAGAGCAAAGCAGACTGCTCCTTTCCCTTTCCAGAGTGCTCTGAATTGCTTGTTGGTGGTGTCCCACTCTTGCTCGGTCAGTGAGCTAGACTGGGGCAGGTCCCTCAATAGAACCCACAGCAGGCTTAGGTCCACACACAATACTACCAAACTTTAGTAAGGGGAATCCAGAAAACAAGGTTGAGGTAAAAGTGATGTCAGGCACAAGAGATCTAATTTGAGGCAAACCATAACCAGGGGTCAGCAACTGAGGTAAGGCAGGGTAAGGCAAAAGAGTCAGGTTCAAAAGTACGGAATGACATGCATTGTTCCAGCAACAGAAGCCTGATATAGCCTGACCTCCCAGATCACACACAACAAAAGCTGCAGATGCTTGAGTCTGCTCTAAGAGCCCTTTCTTTTGAGGAGTGTCCCTACTGTCAAGGAGCCCTTTACTCTAGAGTCACGGGATGACATTGGGCTCTCAGGCATGCACTCTGCCATTGGCCAGCTGCCTGATCTTGGAACGGGCGGTGCTAATGCTCTTGAAGTGTGTATGACTCACCTCTCCCCCTCTGGCTTCACTGAGTGCTTGTCTGAAAGTCCTTCTAGTCTAGGGTGTCCCTTGGAGGTAGGCCTGGAGGGTCTTTAGTGCTGCCTTTGTGGAGTTCTGCCTACTAATCCAGGTCTTCATTCATCAGGAGATCTGGGTCCTCATTAGAGGATTAATTGTCAGAGTATGGGTCATGGTAGCTGTGAAGAGAGGCACCATCACTGATGCCACAGATTTTGCTGTGAGTAAATTAGGTCAGGGGCCATGGGCAACTAGAAAAGTGTTGGTGGGCTGCTTTACAGGCTAATGTAATTAAAGACAAGCAACACTGTGTTATTCAGGAGTTACATTAATCTCCTGTGCATTTCATAATCATTCCACCCCTTTCCCTCTAGAATGAGGATAAATTACAATCAAGTTTTGTAGGGAGTTGGGACAGATTACAGGTTCTCTCCTGTGTTTTTCAATAGCTTCTGTAACAACAATCTTTATTTACAGTCGACCAACCACAGATACAAAAACTTGGTATTAAATATTAAAAGATAAAAAGATAAAATGCTTGAAATCAGAAGCTATTGCAAACAAAAAACAGTCCAGTTGAGTTAGTTACCATTTACAATCTTACAGGGTCTGATTGAGATGGCCAGGTTCAGAAATTTTGCCACCTGCACGGTTATTGCCTTATCAGAACCCTCAAGTAGAGTGATCAGAAGAGACTCAAGGGGGCGGCCTGGAAAATCCACCATCTGCTCAGTGGTGTAATGATACAAAAAGGAAAAAAAATGCAACACCCAGATCACAGAACATAGAAAATTATTAGTTCAGATTTACATAATTGTTCTGAATCACTATACTAGTTCTAGTCCCCTCTTCTTGGTTTTGCTAAAATTTGCTGACTTCGCATTCAAGATGATTTCCTTTAACTTTTGAAATACGGCTTTCAGGAGTTGCGTTTTTTTTTTTTTTTTTGTAGATATTTCCCAGAAGTTCACCACATCACAATGAAGTTATCTAGATATACAAAGCAGTATGTCCTTTGAAAATCTGTCGACATAATATTCAGGAGCCTCTGAAAAATATCTGATGTATTACACAGCAAAGAGTATTCTGAATTCAAAGAGCCTTTTCTTTGTGCAGAAGGCAATCCTAGCTTTACCCTAAAGTGCAATCCTACTTGCTGGCACTCACTCTCTAGATCAAGTGGGCTTTTGAAAAAAGTTGGCAGAAGTGATTGATCTGGAATAAAAGGGTAATTTTATGAGCTTTAACGAATATATGATGTACACACAGTCCTGCCAGTAAGTATATGTTACTAGGGGTTCTGCTCCTGCTTGTGTTGCTCTCCAGCCCTGCCTACAACTTCCCCTCCAACAACCGCCCCATCCTTCTACCCTTAAACCTTGCCAAACCCCTCAGACTAACTAATTAAACCAGGAGTGAGGAACTTTTTTTGCTCCCACCCTGTGGGCCAACTTTGACAGGTAGGTGGGGCAACCCACATGTCAGTCACATGACATAATTGTGATGTCACATGATTGACAAGGGTTGTTACACTCACTTGTCAAAGTTGGCCCACAGGGGGAAGCAAAAAAGGTTCCTCACCCCTAGTCTAATAAGTTAGCCTGGGGGAGGTTAGACCTGGCTAAGCCTCCCTCCTTTTCCCCCTCCCTTTAGACCTGGCTAAGACTCCCTCTCTTCCTCCTCTCTTTAGACCTGGCTGAGCCTTCTTCCCACTCACCCCAACACTAAACAGGATTGCCCTCCCACCCCTTATCAATTTAGCACTGGGTTTGGGTGTGAGAGAGAGATCCCTGCAGGGACCTCCCTTGCATACCCAAACCAAGGATTGCCCTGCCTTCACATCAGATGTTTTTCTCCACTAAATCTTCTGACCCCCCACTTTTCTCCTACCTCTCTCATTTTCTCTCCTCTGCTAAACCTTCCCTTGTTTCACTCTTGCCTGTCTCCATTTTTCTCCTGTTCTTCACGTGCTTGCATCGCTCTTCTACGTGCCTGGCCTGCCATTGTCATCCTGTAGTTCACAGGGCCACCTTCTGTGCCCAAACAAATTGTAGTATGATGCTTGTAAAAATATTATATAATTAGATAACATGTTCTGTTCTGCCTAGATATTGGAAATAATGTAAGTTCCCAAACTACACTGCTATAACACACTCTATGTAGGTCTGCCTTGAAAGAAATTCAACGTCTCTCAGCAGAGCTGTTGGAATGGCCATTTTCCTTCCCTCCCTCTGCTGCAGCCTGATGGAATCAACTAATGGAATCAGCCTGTTTTTGATTATTAACCTGCTGCTGCTCAGTCTGTTTTATTGTATTATTATATTGCTTTTATTTTGATGCATGCTTGTTTTTAATTTTCCTGCTGTTAGCCATTTTGGTCTCTGTTGTGGGAGACAAAAGGGGATAACCATGGTTAAGAACAACAACTTGCACTGACATGATCATTCTTGCACAACGTGAGCCCATGGACTGCACCATTCAAGACTTCAAAGGAAAATAACCCGGAACATAATGAAGGTACGTATTCTGTTCAATATTCCAGTAATCCCAAAAGAGATTTGTCTATGCCTTTTCCCCCTTATAAAGCCCATTAGACTGGATCCAATGTACCACTACCACTAATCATATCAAAATGTTGTCATTACTAGGTTTGGTATACAACAGTAGGAGCTAAATTAGCTAAACATATTGGAAAGATTTAACGTAAAATATGTTGGTTAGCAACCTTTTGAGCCAATTAAGAATTCATTCAATAGACAGTCTCTGTATGAAGAAAGTCAGCTAATTAGCAGAGTAATTGGCACACACTATGGAAGCCGTTACCCATCTTTGCAGAGAGCTCCATGGGAACTTTAATGAGCACAAATGACCATGACCTCAGTGTTGTGGCTCATTGAAAGACAGAACTCCAAGTGTTTCAAGGATGGCAACTTGCATTCTAATAGATCCATTCTTGGAGGTTACTCGCACATTACATTTTACCCTCTATTTTCTATACCACACACTGTGTTTACCTTTGTGGAGGTGTAAGATTGCCTCTAGACCGTTGCTCAGGTAAGTCAAATTTCCCATGCATTTCAACAGCCAGATTTTTTTCATCCAAATTTTTACAGGGAAGGGCTGTAGCTCAGTGGTACAGCATCAGCCTTGCATGCAAAAGGTCCTAAGTTCAATCCCCGGCATCTCCAGGTAGGGCTGGGAGAGGATCTTGCCTGAAACCCTGGAGAGCCGCTGCCAGTCAGAGCAGCCAATGCTGAACCAGATAAACCAGTGGCCTGACTCAGCAGAAGGCAGCTTCCTCTGTTCCTTTGTTTGTCAACTCAGTCTATCACAGGGACTTCATACCTCTCTTATACTGAGCCATGTGAACTTCTCTCAGAGCTTGGAAAAGTTACTTTTTTGAACTACAACTCCCATCAGCCCAATCCAGTGGCCATGCTGGCTGGGTCTGATGGGAGTTGTAGTTCAAAAAAGTAACTTTTCCAAGCTCTGACTTCTCTCCAGGCAATGAATGATTCAATTTCAAAAGGTGACGAAAAAGTAGAAAAACAGGTGTTTCCAGTCCAAGCAAAACTGAAACTGTGTGTATATTTGACTGAGCTCTACTGTATTGTTAAAACACAGTGGTTCCTAATCTGGTGACCTCTGGATGTTTTGGATTCCAGCTCCTTTCAAAATTTAGCCAGCATGGACAGTGGTCACGTATGATGGGAGTTACAGGGCTTTTTTTCTTTTTAAGTGCTTTCAGTGTAACTTGAGTTAATACATGCTTTCCTGAGGTCAGCAAGCCAGTTCTGACCATCCTGAAACTGGGGTCAATGAAAGGGCTGTATCACAGAGGTCACCAAAATAGGCCCTTATGCTCTGATCTACCGAGATGAACCTAAGAATAAAACCTCAAAATATATGCACCCCTTTACAGTGGTAAACTACAGTTCCCAGGATTCTTGTCAGGAAAAAAAATGTGTTTTCAATGTATGATGTGTGTGCAGTCTAGGGATGGAAGTTTCTGTCATTTTAGTTCTCTCAGTTTCTAATTTTTACAATCTTAAATTCAGTTTCAGTTAAACGCAGTTAAATGCAGCAATTTGCATTCCTCGTGAAAATTCTTCAACATTTTCATGTGAATTTGTCCTAATAAACACATTTTGCATGCAGTTTTGATTTATATTCAGCTTTGCAAGCAATATATCCTAATATAATGCATTTTGTATTATTTTTCACCAATGGCGTTCCTGTAAGGGGCGTATTTTGCCTCCACCCTAATTAGGGAAGACGCGGGAAGGTTCTCGAAATTAAGGCAGGGCGCCACGTGAGATCGCTCATCCAATAGTTAAGGGCGCAGGAGCAGCAGTTATAAAGCTGCTCCTTCCCCCATGCGCATGCCTTTTTTGCCTTGCGGCATCTGCGATTTGTCCTCGCTTACCGTGGCTCCGTTGGCGTGTTGAGTGATCGTTCTCAATACTCTCCCTTCTAATACCGGGTTCCCACTCCCACCCTATCCCACCCTGCTCTTGTTTTATTACCTTTAGTTTGCTTTCCGATTCCCACTCATCGGTTGGGTGGTGGGCGTCCGCCCACGCGCCCAGCGGCTCCTTGCCGGTTCGCCGGCTGTTTATTTTATTATTGTGTGTTTGCAGTCTTCGAAGCCTTTGCTTCTCCCCGCTGCTCAGCTGGGCTTCGGGCGTCCACTCACGCGCTCGGTGGCAGCTTGCCGGCTCGTCTGCTGTTTATTTCCTTATTGTGCCCCGTTTGTGGTTTAAAGCCGTTGCCCTCTTGTTGTGTCTTTAAAGTTTTCTTTTGAGGGTTGGAGTTAGTGGGTTCCCTGTTCCTTTTGTACTTCTGGAATTTATTGTCGTTAATTGTGCCCTTGCATTTGGTATCGTTAATCACCCGCTGCCTACACCCCCCCCTCTTCCTTGGGCGTAATTTCAGTTTGTTATTTGATTTGGTTCTGTCTGTTAAAACCCACCCCACCCCACCCCACCCCACCAATACTATCACCCTCCCCCCTCCCCCTCCTTTATTGCATAATCATAGTTTGCTAGTTGTTTCAGTTTTGGCTGTTTGTTATTTATTTCATTCATAGATAGATTTTTACGTGGAATAAATTTAGTTCCTGTTTATTGTACTTTAATTGATAAGGTGTTATATTTATTATATAAGTATAAAACGGTTGGTTGATTTTTAAATTTAATTGATCGGATACAACCCCCCCCTACCCTTCCCATTTTCTCACCCCCCTTTTTTATATTATATAGATATAGATATAGATAGATATATATATAAACAATAAATAAAATAAATATATAAAGAACTAAATATAGTTATTGCTGGTTATAGTTCCATAGTTGTTATATTCTGGGTGCTTATTATTACTAGAAATTTTATAGTAGTTGCTTATTCAAATTGAGATTGATTCTGACTTAATTTGCTAATTGTTGTTTATTGTTGTTTATTTTTCTGTGAACATGCCGCCCAAGAAGGTTCAGCAAAAAAGAGGGATTCGGGTGGTGAAGCAAGCTGCCAAGCACCCTCCATTGCAGCAGATTCCATCTTCCGACGAAGAGGAGGATATGGGGACTATCCGTGCTTTGGTGGCCAGGGTAGAGGCATTGGAAAAGGAATGCAGGCAGCCAATGGATGTAGAGGCGGGCCCTAGTTCCGCCCCTGCAGGTAAGAAATCTGCTCGTTTGGCGGCCAGAGTGCCTAAATCTAGTATTCTTGCTGATTTGGTTTCCAGGATTGGAGTTCTAGAAGCTGCTGCACCCATTGAGGAGCCGGTAGTTGCTGCGCCTTCAGCTGGTTTGCCTGCGGTTACAGCTGCCATTTCTTCTCCCGCGGTTCCAGTCCTACCTGCAGTTGACTCCCTTCAAGCACAACTGCCGTCTCCGCCACCAGTGACCACGGCTATGCCTGCTGGAGCTTCGGGGTTAGTGGCACCCCCCAGTGGTTGCCTCTCCAGCTGCTTATGCAGGTGAGCAATTCGCAAATTCACAAGCTATGAACACACAGGTTCAGGATTCCAGTGCTCCTCTTCGGGACCCTACAACTGCGGGTTCTCAGTTGTCTGGTGCTACTACCCACCCGGTAGTGTTTATGGGTGGTGTGTTGGTTCCACAGCAACCCCAGTTACCTTGGCCGACGGCTGCCGTGACTCCTTGGAAGCCGCCTGCGGCTTCCCATGCTCACCCTCCTGCTTATTTGCCTCTCCCTCAGGGAGTTTATCCACATGGTGATACCTCCCTTCCGCTGGGTGACCATTTACTGTTAGCTACTAAAGAAAAAATTTGGCGTGGAGAGTATATTGACCTGTTCACTCTCCTGTTTCGTGAAAATGAGATATAGCCCAAGGAAGGTCAGGATTTAAGGGAGCGTGAGGCAGCCATGAAAAGGAAGGTGGATCGGGTTTGGCCTAATTGGTTGAGCGCCTATACTATCTATATGGGCGTTATGACTCAAGCTTACCCGTCTAGGGCTTTGTCCATGATCAAATATCAGGACATTGTTCATCGGGCCTTCTGTGAATTTTCTGGGACCGCTTGGTTGCGTTACGATGAAAATTTTAGGCAGAGGGCGGCGTTGGACCCCACCCTTCGCTGGGATATCGAGCACACGGGCCTATGGCTCCACTCTATGACTCCTGCCAGGCCCACTACAGGTGATAGAGCTGATAGTGGACACATATTAGCACGCGCGCAGACTTCCGCCTCTGGATCTGGCCAAGGCGGGTGGTGGGTTCAATCCCAGCATGTCTGCTGGACATTTAATAGCACGGGCCGTTGCCTTAGAAGGTCCTGTAAGTTCAGACACGTCTGTGGTTCATGTGGAGGCAACCACCCCAGCTCATCCTGCCAGCGAGCGCGTACAGCTCGCCAGAGTACAGGGGAACATCAACAGCCCAAACGAGGGTCTGGCAATAGCGGCGGTACATCGCAAGGCCAGTAGCCCGATCAAGTTAATTCCTTTGGCTGGGTTGTTGAGGTTTTACCCCAATAGGCAAGCCGCTAGTTTTTTGCTTCATGGTTTTAGGGATGGCTTCCGTATTCCATTTGAGGGTCCTAGGATTGCTACTTCCTCAGCAAATCCGCCCTCTCTTAGCAGCATGGCTTCGGTAGTGTTAGCAAAACTCAGTAAGGAGATAATTGTGGACCGGATATCTGGTCCATTTTCTGTTCCTCCCTTAAAAAATGTGAGGATCTCTCCTATTGGTATTATTCCCAAGAAACAGCCTGGGGAATATCGTTTAATCCATAATTTGTCATTCCCAAAAGGCGCCTCTGTTAACGATGGGATTTCTCAGTTATATGCATCAGTCAGATATACGTCCTTTGACGAGGCAGTGAGAGTAGTTCGCAAGGCCGGTAGGGGCGCTTTAATGGCTAAGTGTGACATAAAATCCGCTTTTCGCCTCCTACCAGTTCATCCTGAGGACGTGGATTTGCTGGGTTTTAAATTTCAAGGTCAGTTTTATGTAGATAGGGCTATGCCAATGGGATGTTCTGTGTCATGCGCTGCTTTTGAAGCATTCAGCACATTCCTTGAATGGGCATTGCGGAGGAAAGCCTCCTCTTCCTTCTCAGCTCATTATCAATGATTTTTTGTTTATTGGGCCAGCTGGGTCTTCACATTGCCTCTATTTGATGCAATCCTTTGCAGATTTAACTAAAGAATTGGGGATACCTTTAGCTCCAGAAAAGTCTGAGGGTCCTACTACTTCTCTTATTTTTTTAGGGATCCAGTTAGATACTGTGGCTCAGTCTTCCAGTTTGCCACAAGAAAAGTTGCTTGCCCTTCGGCAACGGCTTCGCAGGGTTCTAGGATTAAAGAAGATTACATTGGCTCAGTTGCAGGAAATTGTGGGTCATTTAGTATTTGCATCAAAGGTTATTTCACCTGGTCGTGCATTCCTTAGGCGTCTTTGTGACGCCATGAAGGGAGTTCGCTCTCGCTTCCATCTTGTCAGAATTACTTCGGGGATGAGATCTGATCTATATATGTGGTTTGAGTTTCTTTTTTTTTTTACAATAATTTTTTTATTCAAATTTTCATAAAACATAGAAAACAAAATCATAAAACATTCAAAGACAAAAAACAAAACAAAACAAAAATGATTAAACAATAAAATAAAATAAAATAAAATGTTGACTTCCCATTTGTCACATATCAAATCAGTTATAGGTCTACAATATATAACAATCCTGTCTCTTAAATCATATTATAAAATCACTTTCCTCCAGTAGTTATCTTAATTAATCATCAAATCTCATAAACATTACTTTATTCTTTCCACAAAAAGTCAAAGAGAGGTTTCAATTCTTTAAGAAATATATCTATCAATTTTTCTCCAAATAAACATGTCAATTAATCCATCTCGTTAATAATTATAATAATCTTATTGTCATAACCATAGTCCAAATAAACATTTCGATTAATCCATCTCATCAGAATCTGTTAGGTCCAATAATTTCAATAACCATTATTCCATTATCCCTATTAGTTTCATCCTCCATCTTCAATAGTCCTGTTAAGTCCAGTAATTTCAGTGTCCAATCTTCCATTATCAGTATTCCATAATAATCTTGCTGTTGTAGCCATAGTCATACAATAAGAGTCTGATGGGAATTTCCTCTATCCCAAATATTTTCTTGCCATCCATTCTGAATAAGTTGCTGAAATACTGTTGTAAAGTCATATCTGTGTTCTTCTTTTTTACAAAATGCACTGGCTCATCTCTTAAGAGTTTTTCCATTGTCACATGGCTGCAGTTAATTCCATAGATTTTCTCTATATCAAGCTCCATCACATCATTCCAGTCCAGAAGATTATCCAAGCCATTGATAACTTTATCTCTAATATCTTCATTAATTTCTTCAGAGATAACGTTAAATTCCAAACAGTAGATTTTATTTCTAAAATCCATAAACTCCAGATCTTTTTCCAATTCCACATTTGTTCCAATCTCCAGGGCTTGTATCTTCCCTTTATTTTTTCTTTTCTCATCTCTGATCTCATTCTCCTCTCTCACAGGGTCCCCTATTTCTTTAAGCTCCTGCGTCATTTTGCTCAGTTCAATTTTCAGCTCCTTACTACCCTGTCGCAGGGTTTGTTTCGTTATCTCAATCTCATCCATTATTTTCTGAAACATAATTACTTCCAGATTCTCAGCCACTTTCTTGATTGCCATTTTTAAAACCACGAAAACAAAGCAAAACAAAAATAAAGAAGAACCACTTCTTATTTCAGCAACAATTGGGTTAATATTCCAGGCTTGATGACATCACAGTATAAACAGAGCAACCTGCCTTATCTCTCTTGTGCAAGAATGCAAAACAAATTTAGTTCCCAGCATCAAAACAGTTAGTGGCGTCGTGAAGAAGCAGATTCGTCAAAATAAAATAGACCAAAAAAAGAATAGTCCCAGACAATATAATATTCCTCGGAATAGAAATCAGGAATAGAAATCCCTCTTCTGTTTATTATCTTTAGAATGCACTTCCAGGACAGCTTTTTGCGACAGAAACAGAGATAAGCTGTTAATTTCGTGAATAACAGAGAAGAGCTATATCTCACCCAGAAGTTGTCCAAAGCCGATCAATCTGACAAATCTCCTTTTGCTGCAACAATTTAAACCAAGTAAAAAAAATAATAGAAAGAAGGGTGCTTGCCTGTTAGTCCGTTCTCTCTTTGAAGAAAAGATAAACGTATCGCTTAAGCAGATAGAGCTTGTTAGAAAGTCCGTCCGGCATTGTTGGCTGGACCTTATCTCATAAATTAATGAAATCCAGTCCTCCCAACAAAAACAGGCTTTGAGGTTGATCTCTATGTTTCTCCCTGCCCGGGAGAAATTTCATCAGTCAAAAAAAAAAAAGTTCTGACTGATTTATATCTGAATAAGCTTCTTTTGAGGCGGGAGCCCGTCCCAAAAGCAGGCACAAGCGAAGTCACCCTTCCCGGAAGTCATATGTGGTTTGAGTTTCTGAGGGAATTTAACGGCCTCTCTTTTTGGCGTGAGGAATTATTATTGGAAGCTGAATTACAGGTGCATTCTGATGCTGCTGGAGGCCATGGCTTCGGAGTAATTTTTAGATCCCAGTGGTGCGCTGCAAGATGGCCTCCCAAGTGGCAGGCCTCTGGGATTACTTCTGATTTGACATTTTTGGATTTTTTTCCAATAGTGGTGGCAGTTTATATCTGGCCGTTGGTATTTCAAAATCACACAGTGTGTTTCTGGTGTGACAATTTGTCCACTGTCAGCGTTATCAATGCTCAGACTTCCAAGTCTCCTCGCGTTATGCGCTTGGTGCGAGCCTTTGTCTTGCAATGCTTGCGTTTTAATATTTTATTCATAGCTAGACATGTTCCAGGTTTACAGAATTGCGTTGCTGATGCTCTTTCCCGCTTACAGATGGCGCGCTTTCGGGAGCTTGCACCTGGAGCGGCACTGGATCCAGTCCCAGTCCCACCATTCCTGTGGAACCTTGGCAATTAGAAGTTGGGGCCGCTATTGCAGCCGCCCTTGCTCCCAGTACTCAAAAAGCGTATGAGCGTTCTTTTGCGAAGTTCCAGCATTTTCGCACCATTTCTGAATTGCCTATGGCGTGGCCTATTCCTGCTTCGCACTTATTGCAATTTATGATATTTTTAAAAGGGCACAATAATTCTGTTTCTACTATCGCTGGGCACCTTTCAGCGCTGGCCTTTATCTCTAAGGCGCGGGGACTGCTGGATCATTCTGTAGATTTTAGGGTCAGAAAGGTCCTTGAGGGTTGGTCGCGTTCCGCTCCCAGGCCCGCTGACCGGAGGAGGCCAATCACGCCCGATGTCCTCCTCCAGATCCTGGCATTGTTTCATTGTTTATGCTCATCTCAGTATGAGTCGCACCTGTTCGCCGCAGTAACTCTGACGATGTTCTATGGTGCTTTTCGCCCTAGCGAAGTTTTGGTCCCCTCTAAGCACGATATAGCCTATAGAGCCTTATGCTTTTGCGATTGCACACTAGGTGCCGATATTGTGAGGTTTTCCCTACGAGTCTCTAAGACTGATCAAAAGGGCCGTGGCAGTATTGTGTCTCTGTGCACTTGCCAGGTCCCTGAATTGTGCCCTGTCTCTGCAATGCGGCAATTCTTGTCTATTCGGCCAGCGGGCCAGCGTTATCTGTTCATACATGCGGATGGTACAGCCTTGACTCAATTTCAATTTTGGGCCGTTGTTCGGCGGGCCTTGTTGGCCAGTGGTCGCGATGCGGGAGTCTATGGGCTGCATTCATTTCGGATTGGTGCGGCTACGGCTGCGGCCCTCGGGAGCTTGAGTGTTAGCGATATCCAAGCGATTGGCAGGTGGCGCTCCGATGCATTTAAGTCTTATGTCAGGTTTTAATTATAATGCATTGTGTTTTTGTTTCCGTTAGGTTTGTTGAGCCTCCCAGTTCCAGTGAGGATCGTCTTGTGTGGCCACTCAATCTTATTTTGGGTGCACCGGCGTGCCTCTTCATCGATTCCTGGAACACAGCTGCAGCTTTCGGCCGTAGCTATAGTTCAATGGGAAGCCCGTAGGGGCATGCTATGGGATGCGCTGTTGCCATCAGTTTGCCGGATTATGTCTTCGGCGGATCGGCCTCATGTCTTGTTGATTCATTTGGGGGAAAATGACTTGGTGCAGCGTCCAGGGATGGACCTGCTTCTCAAGGTCATTCGTGATCTCACGTGGCTTAGTTGTTCATTTCCCACCCTCCTATTGGTGTGGTCGGATATGCTAGCTAGGAGGGTGTGGAGGGGTGCTTTTCATCCTAACAGGATCGACAGATCCAGGAAATGGGTGAATAGGAAAGTCAGGGCTCTGGTCTTATCTCTTGGAGGGGCATACATTCCTCATGATAGGATCAGGTTCCATACCCCACAATTGTTTCGTGATGATGGGGTTCATCTTTCAGAGCAGGGGTGTGATTTCTTTTTAGAGGATTTGATGTTGGGATTAAGGGGTTTGTTAATTTCTTTGGGTTGAGTGGACCAAGCTTCAGGTGATCCCCTCTTGTGGCATAGAATTCGGGCAGGTGAGGTATTCGGGGGTTAAATTGAGGTGATTAAGGCAGTCTGGAAAAGGGGCACACCCTAAGGAACCATCAGGGCTTCATGTCTGGTGGGGATCTGGGTAGTGTCCTTGTGGGACCGGCTTGCGCATCATGGTGAACGCCTATATGGCGGGGCCATGGTGTGGAGGTTGGAACCACATAACTGGCTCTAAGAGCAAGGAGGGAGGAATTCACCCAAGTCCTTGACTCTGGAGTTACAGATTGAGGAGAATTGTTGCCTTTAGAAGGTGAGGGTGTAATCCCTCATAGTTAGGCTTAGCCTCACCTGCCCGAAGTATTTTGATATGAATAATTGGCTGTATTCCATTTGATTTAGTATGTTATATTTAATAAATATAACATTATTCCAGTTTTGTGTCACGAGTCTTCCTTGGTGTGGGGGCAATATATGCATTTTTATGCACACTTTCCCCTGTTATTGTTATGTGCCTTCAAGTCGATTACAACTTATGGCAACCCTATGAATTAGCGACCTCCAAGAGCATCTGTCATGAACCACCCTGTTCAAATCTTGTAAGTTCAGGTCTGTGGCTTCCTTTATGGAATCAATCCATCCCTTGCTTGGTCTTCCTCTTTTTCTACTCCCTTCTGTTTTCCCCAGCATTATTGTCTTTTCTAGTGAATCATGTCTTCTCATGATGTGTCCAAAGTATGATAACCTCAGTTTCATCATTTTAGCTTCTAGTGACAGTTCTGGTTTAATTTGTTCTAACACTTAATTATTTGTCTTTTTTGCAGTCCATGGAATGCGCAAAGCTCTCCTGCAACACCATATTTTAAATGAGTTGATTTTTCTGTTCTCCGTTTTTTTCACTATCCAAGTTTCACATCCGTACATAGAGATCGGGAATACCATGGTCTGTATGATCTTGACTTTAGTGTTCAGGGATACATCTTTCCATTTGAGGACCTTTTCTAGTTCTCTCCCCAGTCCTAGCCTTCTTCTGATTTCTTGATTATTGTCTCCATTTTGGTTCATGACTGTGCCGAGATAAATCCTTGACAAGTTCAATGTCCTCATTGTCAACTGTAAAGTTACATAAATCTTCTGTTGTCATTACTTTAGTCTTTTTGACGTTCAGCTGTAGTCCTGCTTTTGTGCTTTCCTCTTTAACTTTCATCAGCATTCATTTCAAATCATTATTGGTTTCTGCTAGTAGTATGGTATCATCTGCATATCTTAAATTAGTGATATTTCTCCCTCCAGTTTTCACACCTCCTTCATCTTGCTCCAATCCCGCTTTCCGTATGATGTGTTCTGCGTATAGATTAAATAAATAGGGTGATAAAATGCATCCCTATCTCACACCCTTTCCGATGGGGAACCAATCATTTTTTCCATATTCTGTCCTTACAGTAGCCTCTTTTCCAGAGAATAGGCTGCGCTCAGGACAATCAGATGCTGTGGCACCCCCATTTCTTTTAAAGCATTCCATAGTTTTTCATGATGTACATAGTCAAAGGCTTTGTTTTAATCTATAAAGCACTGCATGATTTTCTTCTGAAATTCCTTGGTCTGTTCCATTATCCAACGTATGTTTGCAATATGATCTCTGGTGCCTCTTCCCTTTCAAAATCCATCTTGGATGTCTGGCATTTCTCGCTCCATATATGGTAAGAGCCTTTGTTGTTCAGCATTACTTTACTTGCGTGGGATATTAAGGCAATAGTTCGATAATTACTGCATTCCCTGGGATCCCCTTTCTTTGGAATTGGGATATATATTGAACACTTCCAGTCTGTGGGCCATTGTTTAGTTTTCCATATTTCTTGACAAATTTTTATCGACATTTGAACAGTTTCAGTCTCAGTAGCTTGTAGCAACTCTATTGGTATGCCATCTGTTCCTGGTGATTTGTTTCTTCCAAGTATTTTAAGAGCAGCTTTACCTCACATTCTAAAATTTCTGGTTCTTCATATGGTTCCTCGATGAATGAATTTGTCATCCTCGCATCTTTTTATAGAGTTCTTCAGTGTATTGCTTCCATCTTCCTTTTATTTCATCTAGGTCAGTCAGTGTGTTTCCTTGCTGATTATTCTACATCCCTACTCTTGGTTTAAATTTCCCTTTCATTTCTCTGATCTTTTGGAATAGGGCTCTTGTTCTTCCTTTTTCGTTGTCCTCTTCTATTTCTATACAATAACTATTGTAACAGTTCTCTTTGTCCCTACGTACTAGTCGCTGTATTGTTGCACTTAGGGTTCTGATTGTGTTTCTATCTCCTTTTGCTTTCCTTCTGTCTTTAACCATTTCATGAGTTTCTTCAGTCATCCATTGAGGTCTTTCTTTTTAACTAGTGGTATTGTCTTTTTGCATTCTTCCCAGATCATGTCTCTGACTTCACTCCATAGTTCTTCTGGTTCTCTGTCAACTAAGTTTAAAGCCTCAAACCTGTTCCTTATTTGATCTTTATATTCTTCTGGGATGTTATTTAAATTGTATTTTGGCATTATGATTACTTTGTTGTTCTTCTTTTGCTTTACTCTGATTCTTGTTACAACCAGTTCATGATCTGTACCACAGTCTGATCCTGGTCTTGTTTTCGCAGAAAGTATGGAACTTTTCCATCTTCTGCTACCAATTATATAATCAATTTGATTCCTATATTGACCATTTGATGTCCATGTGTACAGTCATCTTTTTGGTTGCTCAAAAAATGTGTTTGCAAGAAACAAATTATTAGCTTCACAGAATTCTATAAGTCTTTATCCTGCTTCATTTCTGTCTCCTAAGTCCAATTTCCCACAATTCCTAGTTCTTCTCTGTTCCCTACTTTTGCATTCCAGTCCCCCATGATTATCATCACATCTTGTTTTGGTGTGTGATTAATTTCCTCCTGTACGTCTGTGTAAAATCTCTCCAATTCCTCTTCTGTGTTTGTCGTTGGAGCATAGACTTGGATGATGGTTATGTTAATAGTTTCCCATTTAATCTCATTGATATCACTTGCTCAGACCTTGCGTTATAGCTCCTAATTGCTTCTGCTACATCACTTCTCTCTCCCATTTCTTCTTAATTTCTCATTTCCTGCATAAAATATTTTGTAGTTGCCTGACTGAAAATGTCCCATTCCTGTCCATTTTAATTCACTCACGCCAAGTATTGTAAAGTTGATAGGTTCCATTTGTTGCTTGACAATGTCTAACTTTCCCTGGTTCGTGCTTCTCACTTTCCATGTTCCTATTGTGTGCTTTGTACAACTCCGGACTCTCCTTTCGCATCTGTGCATATCAGCCTCTGGGCTTCCTTTCGGCTTTGACCCAGCTGCATCATTAGTCACAGCGCTACTTGTATTTGTCTGTTGTTCTTCCCCAGTAGCTCATGTATGCTTGGGTGAAGGGTGTGTTTGGTGTCCCTGACAGTTTATCCAGTTTGCACATGTGCCTCCAGGTCAAAAGAGGTTGTCAACCCCTGCTTTAGGAAATAGGGCATGGGTGAAATGAAGGTCGACCAAGGGTTGCAAAATGCACGTTACAGAGGAAGAATTAAACAAAGGTCAAACACAGAGTTACAAACAATTTGCTATTTAACCTTTTGCATCAGGACACAAGTAAATTCTATGGACGTTATGGAGGGGAATGGCTGTCATTCTCTATGGCAGCCACATGTTTAGTGATAAGTTCAGTGTTGTCCTTATTTGGCTCCCAAACCTCTTAGAGTTTGGAAACTTTTACTCATGTTCAATCTAAAGCCATTTCTGTTTTGTTTAAATTAGTGCTGAGCAAAAATTTGTTCCTCAAATTTATCGCTGTAGAGCCTCAGTTTTGAGCCAAAAAAGTTCTGGACAGAACTTTTGGCTCAAACTTAGTTTATAATCTTGTATGGCAACACATGAAATTCCCAGCTTGGCACCATTTTTGAATTTGCGGTTAGAAAAAGACATTTGGCTCTTTTGTTTGGTAATTGTCTGAGAAGAATTCCTGGGCAAAGGCTACAAAGCAACAAGGATGGCATATCCATAGGAGCTGCTTAATTTGATTGAATTGACCTTTCCTGTAGTGTGTATTTAATACAAATGTTAAAAGGTGAAACTGGTGAGGGAATAAAGGGGGAGAATTGAAGGGATGAGAGGCTAATAGAGATTTGGTCAATGATGATACCATTTGTTCTGATTTACTGGAAAGCAGGAAAGGTGATGTTTGAAAGGGAGCCTTTTTTCTTCTGAACAATTCATTCCTGCATCTTAATAGGGAATAACATGTTGATTTGGCTAGCTGTCCTGCCCTCAGTCTGCAGCAATTGCTACTCAGCTGAGGATATTCTTTCTAAATACCAGAAAGAAAACACAAATGAGAGCCCTAGAAGTGTGCTAAACAGCATGCCTTCTCTGAGCACCCTATCACCATTTTCCTTTACAACATTATGACTGCAAGGTTTTCCAGCTTTAATTATATGCTGCTAACTACTGAGTTCAAAGAACTTTACAAGGCCAGAATGGTTAGGCACATGTTGGAGATAATTGCAAAAAATAATAATTTCAGATCTACTTATGCCAAGAAGCCTAAGTACAAAGGCCAGAATCTTTCTTTGTGGGAACAAAACCCTCAGTGCCATTCCAATAGGGCGAAATGAAACACACCAAAGGCTGACTACAGAATGCACTATTAAGTATGGTGTTTTTAAAAAATGAGTGCTTACCTTGTGGCAAAGCAGGGCTAAATTATCACATGGGATTCCAATGATCCTAGGCATTTCTTTGCAGTAGTTGTTTAGATATCTATTTAATCTGCAGGCAACCTTGTGGTTTGAAGGCCTGGATGTTTTCACTTGAGAGGATAAAGAAATAACACATTGCCCAACATGTCCATTCCTCCCCATCCTAAGCAGCGTTTTAGGGTCCAGCCATTTCTCTCATGATGTTCCTAGTGCCTCTCTCTCAAAATGCTACCTGGTGCCAACTTTGTCATCCTTTTGGAGACAGGCAAGTAAGTTTTTGTTTTCCTGAGCGTTTGAGCAGCTCCAAAGATATGATTTGTATTGTTAATGTATTAAAATATGTTTATGTAATTTTTATCATGGCAATATTTACTTGGCTGATTTGTGGTTTTTTTAGTAGATATATATATATGCATTTAGTAACCGAAGCACATGTGGTGCCCTCTTCTTTCTTCAAATCCCTCTATTACCCACCTTTTTCCATACAGCCTTGGTCTTAACTGAGATGAATGGCAGTTTTCCTTAGAAAGCGTGCATGTGATTGTGTCTAAAGTCTTTGGGAGGGACTGAAGGTAGAGCTTGACACTGATTTTATGTCTTCTATGTTAAATTTTACATTTGTAGTCCCTTTAGTACCAATCCCTATATATATGTATATATGTGTGCATATATTGTATTTTATGTATTTTAATTTATTTTAATGTTTTTGTGATTTTACTGCTTACAATTTTATTATGTACATGTCTGGTTTTATTTTTGTAAGCCACCCTGAGTGCCCTATTATAGGGTAGAAGGGCGGGATAGAAATAATTTAAATAAATAAATAAATAATGCTGCAATTCAAGGTACAATTACCTGGGAGTGAAATCCCATTGAAGTAAATGGGACTTACTTCTGAATAGACAGAAGTTTATGAGCTGTGTGTTACTTGTAGGAATGTCAGAGAACTTTAATGGAAATGGAATCTGGAGTGGAAATTGCTGATGTTTGCTTATTTACCCCATGTCTGGAATGGAAATCAATCCAGTGAATATGAAAGGTATTTGCCATTGTTGTTGCTTTCAGTTCACAAATGATATGCAGTTGATTATGGTTTCCCCCCCTATTTACATTGTGTCTCATTTCCATAGAAATGAATGCAGTGGAATAAAGTAAGGGCAACATAATTTAAGTATTTAATTACACAAGTTCTGTAATTTTGCCACAGCAGACAGTGAGACAAACAACATAATTTTAGGCAGAAGATGCACTGCAGTAGAATGGAAACAGTGCTGCATGTGACAAATATAGGGCAGAACAGAAAACAATGCCTTCTGACATACCTAGTTACTTGTCAGGATGCTATCCCCACCCCCCTACCCCGTCTTGAGAAAAAACAGACCCCTCATGAATGTATTCCTTCTTACCGCAAAATTCCACTCTACTTCTCCAGTCTCATTGCATTATGCTTGGAATATGATCAACACACAAACTTAATAGTCTGAAAAACTTCCTGCTCTTTGCACTGACCTTTTATGTCTATGAAGGGCACATGATAAGCCCTTTAACCTACTGCCAAGCTGAGATTCAGCCTATTCCTGTGCTGGTTCCACTCTAATTAGAAGTGGATTTATATGTAAACCACAAGCCTGATCTCCTTTTTATGAATTCTGAAGATGCTGGCTTCATTATTTATGCCATGCAGCAAAACTAGACCATGACAGATGAGTTTCTGAGCATTTGCTGATCATTCATCTACAAAACATAATAGTTTGATTCTCTCACTTAGGGCTATTTACCGAACCAGAAGTTGATGAATTAGAAGCACCAGCACTCAGCAAAATCTCTCTGAAGCTTCCCTTCAAACCGAATAGCCTCAAAGAAAGCTGCAATAACATGGTGTAATGGGAGATCAGCAGTCCCACCACTCCTCTTCTTTTTTGAAAGAAAGATATTAATTCTTTAGCCCCAATAGCAGAATGGTAATATTATGACAGCAGACACATAGTCTTATATCCGGGGGACAAGAGAATCTTCTGGTTTAATTCATGAGGACTTTTGATCATGCAAATCAGGCGAATTCAGATAGAAAGGAGCAGTCAATGCTTTTGACAGGTATGTGCAAACTTTAATACGTGCTAATCTACTTTAGGCAGAGGGAAGCACAGAACTGTGTGCTTCTGACTCATAGACCATTGGTCCATTTAGCTCAGCATTGTCTACAATGACTGGCAGTAACTCTCCAGCATTTGAGATAGGGAGACTCTCCCAGACCTACCTGGATTGAATCTGGGACCTTCTACATGCAAAACAGATGCTTTCCTGAGTATATTTACTGAGCTACGGCCCTCCCCCCTCCAAAAATCAGAAGCAACAGAAAGGAGAAAGGGAGGGAGAAAACCAAATATATTTCAGGTGGTGGGAGAAAGTCTTCAAAAAGTTCTCCCTGGTGGGGGCTTTCCATGATAAATTGAGGTAGTGGCTTTTTGGAAGGGTGTATGTGCAGGGTTGTAGTCATCCAGAGTCTTGGGGGGTCTTAGACCCTTTACGTTTTGGGGAGCAGGGTCGCAGTGTCTTCAGCATTCTGTGAGACAATCAGCATGAAAGGGGAGTGTGTTAGCCACTGAGAAGAATCTTCTATCAAGCTTCCTTGTCCTTTTATGCTGATTGGAGCCAATCAGAGTGAAAGGAGGTGAATCAGCCATTGAGAAGACTCTTTCCAGTAGCTGACACTCTCCCCTTTCATGCTTATTGGCTCCTAGGGATATCTGTTGTTGTGGGAGAAGGTGTTAACAAGGATCTTATTTTCAACCCAGCAGCAAAATAAGGGTGTGTGTGGCTGTGAGTAACATGTACTTCTGAATTTGCCTCTGTACTACTGGAAGGGGCCCTGCACTTCTGAATTTGCCACTACACTACTGCATATGTGTCTTTTTTCTTTAATTACTCTGCTGTTGTTTGTAGTGATGGAGCTTCAATTAATGGTCTAGAACTGCCTTGCCCAATCTGGAGCCCTACAGATATTTTGGAATACAACTCCCATCATTTCTGATCATTGACCATACTTGCTGAGGCTGATGGGGGCTGGAGTCCTACAATCTCTACAATCTCTATGCTCTATACTCCCCTATGATGTTACATAATTTGGGTTGGGCTACTACTTTTTTGCAATGGAACAATAATGTGAGGGGGGAAAAAAGGAATAACAATGTGTTCTGACATAGCATAATTCACACAGAGGCATTGCAAAGGAGAGCAGTTTCAGTTCTGTCACTGTAAGTGATGATGGGACAGTTAGTTAAAGAAAGAACCCACCAGAAATTCCTCTGCTGCTATTGCTTATAATGGTAAGCCCCTACCAAGGTGATTTTAAAATAATTTCTCCTGCCCCTGAGCACCAGTAGTGCTGCCCCAGTTTTGCATGATGCAAATTAATTGTAATTGGACTGCCTTCAAGTCGATTCCGACTTATGGTGACCCTAGAATAGGGTTTTCATGGTAAGTAGTATTCAGAGGGGGGTTACATGAAAGTAGGGTAGCAGGCATTAAACAGTACATATGAATGGGTGAACCGGGGATGCTCACAAAAGCTCAAGCCTTTTTCAAGTGCCCAGTTTAAGCACTCAGACAAGGCTTGCAGGTGCTCAAAGCAGCCTCTGTTGACAGCTGCCCTTTACCCTGCCTGAACAACTTCCCTTGAGGCCAGGGGAAAGTAGCAGACTGGCCCCATCATGGTGAAACAGTCCCTTTCTCTAGGTTACATTCATACCATACATTTAAAGCACATTTAAATTGCATAGGTTCCTCCAAGGAATCCTTGGAACTGTAGTTTAGCCTTCACAGAGCTGCAATTCCCAGCACAACAAACCATAGTTTCCAGGATTTTTTTGGGAGAAGCCATGTGCCTTCAATGTGCTTTAAATGTATGGTGTGGATGTAAAAACATGCTCTTCTGAGGTCTTCAGAGTAGCTGTTTTTCTTCCCTTTCCAAGTTAAGTATCTGGACCTTGAGTCAGGGGGAAAGGGTAGTGATAGTGGTGGGCACTTGCCAGTTCAAGGTGAGTGAATCTGCTCACAAGCATTCAAAAAGGTCTTTGTACATCCTCTATTATCGGAGGATATATGCTTCTGAACATTAATTACTGGGAAGCACAAGTGGGGACAGTGCTGTTGTGCTCAGGGTTTGCTTGTGGCCTTCCCACAGGCATATAGATGGCCACAGTGCGAACAGGATGCTGGACTAGATGGACCTTTCTTATGTTTTTATGGGTGCTCACAACTTTCCTAATGTGAACTAGCACATATATCCCTGTGATTGCCATGGCTGAAAATCAACCACACTTTTTCAGAGTTGCAGGAGTCACTGCTGGTTGTAAATTTGTACAGCCCAGATCACACTTGTGTTCCTCATGAATTTGCAGGGTCACAGTTATCTGGCGGTAAGAGAAGTTCAGTTTGTGAACTAGCCCTACTAGAAAATGTGTGTCCTTCTTTTCAAAGTTTTGGCAGACAGTAGATCAATCCAGAGGATAACCATTGGTTTTTATTGTAACTCATTTGTGCAGGGTAAATAGACTCTTGGCTGATGTAAACTGATACCAGTCTAAAAAGCTCATATGCCCCTCCTAATGATCTCACCTATGTTTATATACTGTAATATGGACAACATTTGGCTGTTTTCATTTCAGTGTGCGCCTTTCAGGGGATAAGCACCAAGCTTCAGTGCTTAAGAGCTGCAATCTCTTAGTAATATAACATAAATAAGCAGCTTTGAGATGAACCTTTTATTCCTGCCAACCACCTTAAGTCCAGGTTTCCACAGCATTGTTATCACTTCAGCTGGGAAGGTTTAATCCTTAAAAGAAATTTCTTTACTGTGTGTTGCTCACTGAACATCAGTACAGAGAGACCTTGAAAGGATTTTTTGGGAGAGGAGAGAACCTCCTAGATGAGAGCAAAAAAAGGCAATTTGTTTTCAGAATCAACCACCATCATGAGAACTGGCTAACTGGAGCCATTCACATTGGATGAACTCTGGGAAGATGGGCTACGAAGAAAAAAAATTGACCTGTCATGGAAGAAGATAAAGTTATATAAGCATAGACATTTATCTATTGGAAATCAAGACAGAAATCTTAGCTGAAAGATAGAGCCTGGGTAGGAAACATTTAATCTAGCCCACTTGATTCTGGCAAGAAGGATTTAAGTGCCCTCAGGCCAGCCCAGTCACCAGAAGGCCATTGTAGGAAGAAAGGGCCCTAGTATTGTGGAGATGTTAGATAGGAGCACTCAGGAGTAAAGATAGATGCCCATGAAGGCTGCAATTCTAAACACACTTACTAAACCCCATAGAACTCAACAGGACTTACTTCTGAGTAGTTATGGTTTGGATTGTGCTGTTGGTGAAGCTTGACTAGGGATCCTCTGCAAGGATATCCATATCCAAGCAGGGTTGGCAATCCCCTGCGTGCAATGCCCTTCCCATACCTTTCAACATGGCTGCTCCAAACTTCTTTACAGATTTGACCCTTCACTTCCAAAAGAGGTCTGAGAAACTAATAAGAGTAAGACGATTGTCTACCCTTTTCTGTCTACCTTATGGGCTACTATAAACTCACTTTATCAGCCAATACAATTCCAGTGAATAATAACTGACAGAGAGAAAACACACATGGTTTGATCTACTATCACAGGCAGCAATTTGGGAACAACAACAATTGCAGCCACACTTCCCAGTATGTGAATTCTCTTTTACCACTATTGGGCAAGAAGCAAACCATCATGCAAACAACAAGGTGCATCATCAATGGGTTTAATGGGGTTGAGCTGAGCGCATGGAACCACTGTTGTTACTTCTATGGATGTAAGGGAGTGAGGTTAAAGTTAACTGAAATGCAAACAGAAAAATAAAAATAAAAGACATTGATGATTTCCTAAATGCAATACCATACTAACCACAACAAGATTCCTATGAGTAACGCAGACAACTTAGCATCCCACAACCAGTCAGGATTCCTCACCAAAAACCATAACTAAAAATTCCTGGCAGCCAGTCAGCCAAGGTCACAGAAATCGCCATGCAGCACAACCTGACCCAGGGGCTGAAGTTAGTGCAGCATGCTGTGGCACGATTGTTGACATGAGTGAGACCCTGGCTGCATTCACACTGTACATTTATTCCACTATTATTCCACTTTAGACAGTCATGACTTCCCCCAGAGAATGCTGGGAAATGTAGTTTGTGAAGGGTGCTGAGAGTTGTTAGGAGCCTCCTAATCCCCTCACAGAGCTACAATTCCCAGAGTCCCTAGGGAAGATGGATTGATTGGTAAACCACTTAGGGAATTGTAGCTCTCTGAGGAAAACAGGAGCCTCCTAACAACTCTCAGTCCTCTTCACAAACCACACTTCCCAGGATCCTTTGAGGAAGCCATGAATATTTAAAGTGGAATAATAGTGGAATAAATGTCTGGTGTGAATGTGGCCCGTATCAGCACATAATACCTCTGCTCCAAAATCTGCACTGGTTGCCGATTTGCTCTAGGCCAAGTTTAAGGTATGTTTTCCATGTTATGGGTGCCACATAGTACTTGTTCTGCTTTTGTAAGAAATCAGTCCTTCAGTATGGCAACATCTACGCTTTGGAACCCCCTGCCTGTTGACATTAGGCAGACACCTTCATTGTACTCTTTTCAGCACCTGCTAAAAACATTCTTATTTAGGCAAGCCTATCTAGGCATGTAGAAGCTATTGTATTTTTTATCTGTTTTTAACTCATTGTTGGTTTTATTATTTTGAATGTCTTTAAATGCCTGTCTTTAACTGGTTTTGCCAATAACTATATTGTTTTAATTCCTTCTGTAAACCCCTTTTAGGTTTTTTACAATAAAGTGGTATATAAATGTTGTAAATAAAATACACACATAAAATTTGGAGTCACTGTGGCCATTGGGTCTCTTTCTACTTTTAGGAACAAAGGAATCTACCTTATACCAGCTCAGGTCATTTAATACCATCTAGCTCAGTACTGATGACATGGACTACCATTGGCTCTCTAGGATTCCAGATATAGTAGGGCCCCACTTTATGGCGCTTCGCTTTACGGTGCTTCGCTAATGTGGCGGTCTCAGTTAGACACAATTAGACTAAAGCTCCACTCATACGGCGCTTGTTCCACTTTTATGGCGGTTTTCGGGTGTTGCGCACCATTCTATTCAATGAGTTCCGCTTTTCAGCGGTTTTCGCTTTTCAGCAGGTGTCCGGAACATAACCTGCCGTATGAGTGGGGCCCTACTGTAATAGTCTTTTTTCAGAAATTGAATTTTGGACCTTTGCATGCAAAGCATATGCCCTCCCACTGAGCTACAGCCCTTCCCCTGTTTAAAAAAGTATCTCTTGAAATTGTTCTTTTCAATTCACTAATGAATGCATATGATACCTAGGGCAGATCCACACCATTCATTTAAAGCACATTCAACACACATTTGAAGGGCATGAATCCCACCACAGAATCATGGGAACTGTAGTTTTTTAAGGGTGTTGGGAACTATAACTGTGAGGGGGAAACGACACTTCCCAGGATTCTTTAGGGGAAGTCGTGCTTTAAATGAAGAAATTTTTATATAAGCATGATTGTCAAAGATGTTTATTATTTACACAACTTGTAAAGATATTTGTAGTGCAATCCTATGTTTGTTTACTCAGAAGCAAATCCTAATGTATTCAATGGGGCTTACTCAAACAGGGAAGCGTGCACAGAACTGCAGCCTCAAGTGATAAGGAACACTCAACCAACCCAAAATTAAATATCATTCCACTTTAAGCTGTTTTGCAACTGTTCATACTTTTTATGGTTATTGGATTTTAAAGGGATTTATTTCTTGTTGTAAGCTGCTTTGGTTTCCAATCAGCAATCTTACCTCACAGAGTTGTTGGGAAGACTCCATATACACATACACACTGGAGATGTAAAAATACATACACCCCATATAATAGTTTATTGTCAAAACCAGGTGGTCATTGCAGAACTGTTTTCTTAAAAAAATAAAATAAAATCAGTATTAGTTTCCTAAATAATAAAAGCAGTGATTATACAGCCACGAGAGTGGCTATATACTATAGCCAGTGTGGATTTTTCACATTCCGCAATGTTAAATTGAAAATACCCCCCATGCCATTCTGATGCTTCCCATAAACTCATTTCAAAACAAAACCTTACAAAACCTAGTGCCCTGAACTCAGAAATGCTTGCATAACAACCCTCTCAATTTTCATGGCGATACACAAAACAGTCAGAGAGAATAGAGAGTTCAAAGTCTAAAGAGAGAAAAAAAACCCCAGAGCCAAACCCTGAGAGTTCTCATAAACTGTTGAAATTCATTAAAAATCAGCCATGTTCACAGAGGAACTGTAATCCTGTTACTGACCTTGCCCCGCACTCTGACCTTCATCTTCAGCAGTTTAAAAATTTTAAAAAATGCCTGGCTAATTTTTAATTAATTTAATAAATTTTGCATTGAACTGAATGATAATGTCAGGCATACTCAGTAAGAACCAACTGGCAGTGTTCTAAAAGCCAGACTTACAGCTGCTGGGCTTGCCTAATCAGGGGGCCACACCCATACCAGACTTTGATTTCACATGAGACAGTCATGCCTTCCCTCAGAGAATCCTGGGAAGTGTAGTTTGTGAAGGGTGCTAAGAGGAGACTGCTGCTCTCCTGACAGAGGTCCAGTGGCCAGAGTGGTTTAACAGTCAGCCGCTCTGACTGAAGCTCTGTGAGGGGAACAGGGCATCTCCTAGAAACTCTCAGCTCCTTTCACTAACTACAATTCCCAGGATTCTTTGGGAGAAGCTGTGACTGCCTAAAGTGAAATAAAGGGCTGGTGTGGATGTGGCCAGGAACAGCTTTGGTTTAAATTTGGGTGGGAGGCTACATATGCCTGCTGTAGAATAAAAAGGTGGGGAAAAGGCTGAAAAGCAATGATACTGTTCACAATGTTTTCCTTTTGGAAAGGAAAGGGGCTTCCCCTCTGCCCAGTGCCCACCCATCCAATCTCCTCCCCTGCCCCTTCTCCTACCCTCCCTGCCCCTCCCCCAGGTCAATGTTGGACTACGACCTGGTAGACCAGGGTTGGAATCCCCACACAGCCATGAAGCTCACTGGGTGACCTTGGGCCATTTATTGCCTCTCAGCCTCAGAGGAAGGCAATGGTAAAACTACCTCTGAATACCGTTTACCATGAAAACCATATTCATAGGGTCGCCATAAGTTGCGATCGACTTGAAGGCAGTCCATTTCCATTTTGACATGATTTCAGAGAAATAAATCCCAATGGACTTCCGGGAAGGGTGACTTAGCCTGTGCCTGCTTTTGAGACGGGCTCCTGCCTCAAAAGAAGCTTATTCAGATATATCAGTCAGTTTTTTCTTTTTTTTTTGACTGATTAAACTTCTCCCGGGTAGGGAGAAACGAAGAGATTAACCTCAAAGCCTATTTTTGTTGGGACGACCAGATCTCATTAATTTATGGGACGAGGTCCAGCCGACGAAGGTGGGACGGATTTTCAACAGCAAGCTCTATCTGTTAAAGCGAACGTTCATCTTATCTTCTAAGAGAGAACGCACTAACAGGCAAGCACCCTTCTTTCTATATTTTTCTTTTACTTGACTTAAATTGTTGCTGTTTAAAAGAGATTTGCCAGATTGATCGGTTTTTGACATCTCACTGGGGAGCCGTAACTTCTCTCTGCTACGCACTAATTAATAGCTTATCTCTGTTTTTGTTGCAAAAAGCTGTCCTGGATTTGCATTCTAAAGATACACACAGAAGAGGGATTTCTATTCCAGATTTTTATTTTGAAAAATATTATACTGTTTTGAGACCACTCTCTTTTTGGTCTATTTTATTTTGACGAATCTGTTTCTTGACGATTGCCATTAATTGTTTCGATCCTGGGAACTGCATTTTGTTTACTTAACTATTGGAGAGATAAGGCTGTCTGCTCTGTTTATACTGTGATGTCACCAAGTTTGGAGTATTAACCCAATTGTTGCTGAAATAAGAAGTGGTTTTCCTATATTTTTCTTTTAAAATGGCAATTAAGAAAGTGGCTGAGAATCTGGAAATAACTATGTTTCAGAAAATAATGGATGAGATTGAGATAACGAAAATTGAATTGAGTAAAATGAAGCAGGAGATTAAAGATATAAGGGTCCCTGTGAGAGAGGTGACCCTGGAAGGGGTCCCTGTGAGAGAGGAGACCCCGGAGATTGGAACAGGGGTCCCTGTGAGAGAGGAGACCCTGGAGACTGGAATAGGGGTCCCTGTGAGAGAGGAGATCCCGGAGATTGGAACAAACGTGGAACAGGAACAAGATTTGGAGTCTATGGACTTTAGAAATAAAATCTATTGTTTGGAACTCAATGTTATCTCTGAAGAAATTAATGAAGATTCTAGAGATAAAGTTATCAATGGCATGGATTATCTTCTGGACTGGAATGATGTGATGGAGCCCAATATAGAGAAAATCTATGGAATTAACTGCAGCCATGTGACAATGGAAAAACTTTTAAGAGATGACCCAGTGTATTTTGAAAAAAAGAACAGAGACATGATTTTACAGCAGTATTTCAGCAACCTATTCAGAATGGATGGCAAGAAAATATTTGGGATAGAGGTAATTCCCATCAGACTCTTACTATATGACTATGGCTTTGACAGCAAGATTATTATGGAATACTGATAATGGAAGATTGGATATTGAAATTACTGGACTTAACAAGACTACTGAAGATGGAAGATGGAAAATGGAACTAATAGAGATAATAGAACAATGGCTACTGAAATTACTGAACCTAACAGATTCTGATGTGATGGATTAATTGAAATGTTTATTTTGACTATGGTTATGACAATAAGATTATCATAATTAGTAATGAGATGGATTAATCGATATGCTTATCTGGAAAAAAAAATTGATAGATATATTTCTTAAAGAATTGAAACCTCTCTTTGACTTTTTGTGGAAAGAATAAAGTAATGTTTATGAGATTTGATGATTAAGTAAGATAACTACTGGAGGAAAGTGATTTTATAATATGACTTAAGAGACAGGATTGCTATATATTATAGACTTATAACTGATTTGATCTTTGACAAATGGGAAGTCAATATTTTACTCTTTATTTTTTATTTTTGTTTTTTTTTTCTTTTTCTTTTTGTTTAACTATTTTTGATTTTGTTTTTTTTTGTCTTTGAATGTTTTATGATTTTGTCTTGTATGTTTTATGAAAATCTGAATAAAAATTATCAAAAAAAAAAAAAAGAAATAAATCCCAATGAACTCAAAAAATATGCAACTGATCAAACCCACCCTCCCTTCTCCTCCCTCCCGCTCCCCCTCCAATCTCCTCCTTCCCCCTCCCCATGGTCAGTTTTACCTATCTTAAGCATGATTGCACGGAAGTAAATACCACTGAACTCAATAAGCATGCAATTGATCAAACCTGCCCTCCCCTGCCCCTTCCTTTGCCCCCTACAATCCCCCTTCCTCTCCCCTCCCTTTCTCCTTCCCGCTCCTCCGCCATGGTCATTTTTACCTATCCTAACCATGATTACATAGGAGTAAATCCCATTGAAATTAATAAGCATGTAAATGATCAGACCTTGTATCCTTCCCCTCTCCTCTCCCTTCCTCCTCCACTCCCCTCTTCCTTCTTCTCCTTCCCTGCCCACTCCAGCTGTCCTTCTCTCCCCCCTGGTCAGTTTTACCTATCCTAAGCATGAGGGCACGGTAGTAAATCCCACTGAACTCAATAAACATGCAAATGATCAAACCTGTCCTTCTCCTCTCCCCCTCCTGCCTGCTCCCATCCCCCTTCTCCCCTCTGCCCTGCCTCCCCTCCCTCCTCCTCCTCCCCTCCAATGCCCTGTGGTCAGTTTCACCTATCCTAAGCATGATCGCAGGGGAGTAAATCCCACAGTAGTCAATAAGCATGCAAATGATCAATCCATTCTCCGCAAGCTTGCACAGGACACCTCCCGGATTAAAAAGCAGAGAAATTCACTAACAGGCAAAAAAACTTGCAGTTTAAGAATGTACCTATGTTGTTGTTGTTATGTGCCTCCAAGTCAATCACGACTTATGGCGACCCTATGAATGAGTGACCTCCAAGAGCATCTGTCATGAACCACCCTGTTTGGATCTTGTAAGTTCAGGTCTGTGACTTCCTTTATAGAATCAATCCATCTCTTGTTTGGCCTTCCTCTTTTTCTACTCTCTTCTGTTTTTCCCAGCATTATTATCTTTTCTAATGAATCATGTCTTCTCATTATGTGTCCAAAGTACCTATAGCCAACAAATATTTCTATTAAGTTTAAAAAGCAGGAAAATTGGGCAGCTATAGTGGATGCACCAGGGGAGCAGGAGACCTGACCTCCTTTCTGAGATATTGGACTGCCCTACAAATTTGTCAAAATGCAAACACCATTTGGGTTGGTCTTTCACAGTCCAATCCACGTTCTGTGTAGCTTGGAAGAATTTGATAATGTGAGCCCGCATTTTGGACAGGGAAGGCTGAACAAGCTGTCATCTTTAGTCCCTTGAAAATCAGTTTCACGTGGAATGGTTGCCAACATGTTTTTTTCTTTCCCTGTTGATAATGCAAAGCAAGAAGACAAGCAAATAGGGGTGTCAGTCAATCAGATTTTACTTGGTATAGCCATATGTCATAACAAAGTTGCAAATAAAGATAATATTAATACAGAGTGGCTGTGGCAGTTCCTGACAAAATTGAACAAATGATGTGAAAATCCAATTTAAACATCAACAGGTTGATCGAAATAACAGTCAACAATATTGGTTTCAACAAAATGATTGTGTTCCTGTATAATGGCTGTATTGGCATTTTTTTAAAACAAGAGAATGTATGAATAATTGTTTACTTTGTTTTTATTGTTTCTATAGTGATCTAATATACCATTTAGGGTAGCTTTTTTATATAAAAAAATAGAAAATTAATTGAATGAATGACTAAATAAATCCATATTTTTTAAAAAAATATCAGACATGTTTTGCCCAAATGGAGAACAGTCATCTTATATGTCACCTGCTTATTCTTATTTGTGAGCCGATAATCAAATAGGGATGTGCTACTGACTGTCTAGACAGCTGACTTGTGTCCTGTAAATGAAAATACATTGACGACTCAATTCTTAGGAATGGTCTGAGTTAGCGGCCTTTTCTTTCTTCCAGGACAGTGAGGAGAGGAAAGGACATGCTCAAGGTAAACGGCATCAAATTGATGACCTGCAAACTGCTTCCTTCCTGTTTCATTAGTCACTTGCTGTGATTCATCTGCAGAGCCCTATAATTAAGCTGATACCCAACTGCAAGAGAAGAGGTGGGGGTTTCAAGAAGCTTTCACACTGGATAAGACACATCTAGAAGTGCAAATAAAACAAGGCCAGCTGCATAGTGTGGTATGCTTGGCTTATATACAGTTGTGCCAAGGGAACCATCTCATGTCACATACAAATGGAAGGGGGAGAAAAACCGCTCCAAAAATGGAGACTGGATTGTGTGAAGGTTTCCTGCTATTTTTCATAAAATGCTTTTTGTCTCCCTGAAGCCTTAATCGGTTATTTCATTTTAGCGGCTTAGCTCCTGCAAAGTAATGCTTCACATTAAGACTCCTGATTATGCATTTAGGCAGAAGATTGTGATTTAAGCTCGTATAAGATAGTGAATAATATAATTAACCAGGATTAAGAATTCAAGTGCATAGGTTGTAGAGTGGCTTCCTGGTTTTGGACAAGTAGGAAATCATTCTGAGAAAATGGTGAGATTCTGCTTGTATGAAATAGCTGAGTGATAGGCATGGGTTTGTTGTAACCATGTTGAACGATATGAACATACAAAGTCAACTTATCCTAAGTCAGACCATTGCTCTATTTTGGTTTACCAAATTAACATGTGCTAGTTCATCGCCATCTATTATTTCTAGGGTGCTTAACATGTACTACACATTTTATGATAAAAGTACACAACAATCCCCCTCCACAGGACTGTAGTCCTATGACAAGATTATCTAAATCAGAGTTGCCTGGTCTCCAGTTTTCACCTGGAGACTCTGGATTTTTAGGGTCCTCTCTGGGTGTCCAGGTGAGTCACCTTAATCTCCAGACTCTAATTAAGTTTCTAGGTGGTCTGGTTCAAGAGATATACACTAAAGCGTTAACTGCTCCCCTGCAACTTCTGTAAAATGAGTTCGTAGCTGGCTGCTCTAACAACACCCTTTCATGTTCATAGCCAATAAGGGAAATCGGTTGTGATTGACAAGGCAGTACCTAGACTCCATTGCAAGGTCAGAAAACTGTTTTTTCTTCCTGATTATCTAAAAATCTCATAAATTGAGTAAGTATATCGATTTCAGTCTTTTATTCTCTTGTGTGCAGGAGTCAAATAAGTTTAAATTTTCCTGTGCTGTTGAAGAGGGCAGTGTTTTGAAAACCTTCTCAATATGAAGCTTTAATCCTATACTCACTTTTCTAGGAGTAAAGCTGCAGTGCTAATCAATCCCACATACCCTGAGTAAACCCCACTGAATTCAACAGGACTTACTTTTGAATAGACATGGTTAGGACTGTACTGTAAATTAATGGGATTTTTGCGTGAACACAGCAAAGAATTGCATTTGTGTTGCAAATCTTTCTCTCACTCTCCAATCCTATTTTTTTTTTTTCAATAATTTTATTCAGATTTTCATAAAACATACAAGACAAAATCATAAAACATTCAAAGACAAAAAACAAAATCAAAAATAGTTAAACAAAAAGAAAAAAAAGAAAAAAAAACAAAAATAAAAAGTAAAGAGTAAAATATTGACTTCCCATTTGTCAAAGATCAAATCAGTTATAAGTCTATAATATATAACAATCCTGTCTCTTAAGTCATATTATAAGATCACTTTCCTCCAGTAGTTATCTTACTTAATCATCAAATCTCATAAACATTACTTTATTCTTTCCACAAAAAGTCAAAGAGAGGTTTCAATTCTTTAAGAAATATATCTATCAATTTTTTTTCCAGATAAGCATATCGATTAATCCATCTCATTACTAATTATGATAATCTTATTGTCATAACCATAGTCAAAATAAACATTTCAATTAATCCATCACATCAGAATCTGTTAGGTTCAGTAATTTCAGTAGCCATTGTTCTATTATCCCTATTAGTTCCATTTTCCATCTTCCATCTTCAGTAGTCTTGTTAAGTCCAGTAATTTCAGTATCCAATCTTCCATTATCAGTATTCCATAATAATCTTGCTGTCAAAGCCATAGTCATATAGTAAGAGTCTAATGGGAATTACCTCTATCCCAAATATTTTCTTGCCATCCATTCTGAATAGGTTGCTGAAATACAGCTGTAAAATCATATCTCTGTTCTTTTTTTCAAAATACACTGGGTCATCTCTTGAAAGTTTTTCCATTGTCACATGGCTGCAGTTAATTCCATAGATTTTCTCTATATTGGGCTCCATCACATCATTCCAGTCCAGAAGATTATCCATGCCATTAATAACTTTATCTCTAGAATCTTCATTAATTTCTTCAGAGATAACATTGAGTTCCAAACAATAGATTTTATTTCTAAAGTCCATAGACTCCAAATCTTGTTCCTGTTCCACGTTTGTTCCAATCTCCGGGATCTCCTCTCTCACAGGGACCCCTGTTCCAGTCTCCAGGGTCTCCTCTCTCACAGGGACCCCTGTTCCAGTCTCCAGGGTCTCCTCTCTCACAAGGACCCCTATGTCTTTAATCTCCTGTGTCTCCAAACAATAGATTTTGTTTCTAAAGTCCATAGACTCCAAATCTTTTTCCTGTTCCACGTTTGTTCCAATCTCCGGGGTCTCCTCTCTCACAGGGACCCCTTCCAGGGTCACCTCTCTCACAGGGACCCCTATATCTTTAATCTCCTGCTTCATTTTACTCAATTCAACTTTCAGCTCCTTACAACCCTGTCGCAGGTTTTGTTTCGTTATCTCAATCTCATCCATTATTTTCTGAAACATAGTTATTTCCAGCTTCTCAGCCACTTTCTTAATTGCCATTTTAAAAGAAAAATATAGGAAAACCACTTCTTATTTCAGCAACAATTGGGTTAATACTCCAAACTTGGTGACATCACAGTATAAACAGAGCAGACAGCCTTATCTCTCCATAGTTAAGTAAACAAAATGCAGTTCCCAGGATCGAAACAATTAATGGCAGTCGTCAAGAAACAGATTCGTCAAAATAAAATAGACCAAAAAGAGAGTAGTCTCAGACAGTATAATATTCTTCAAAATAAAAATCTGGAATAGAAATCCCTCTTCTGTGTATATCTTTAGAATGCAAATCCAGGACAGCTTTTTGCAACAAAAACAGAGATAAGCTATTAATTAGTGCGTAGCAGAGAGAAGTTATGGCTCCCCAGTGAGATGTCAAAAACCGATCAATCTGGCAAATCTCTTTTAAACAGCAACAATTTAAGTCAAGTAAAAGAAAAATATAGAAAGAAGGGTGCTTGCCTGTTAGTGCGTTCTCTCTTAGAAGATAAGATGAACGTTCGCTTTAACAGATAGAGCTTGCTGTTGAAAATCCGTCCCACCTTCGTCGGCTGGACCTCGTCCCATAAATTAATGAGATCTGGTCGTCCCAACAAAAATAGGCTTTGAGGTTAATCTCTTCGTTTCTCCCTACCCGGGAGAAGTTTAATCAGTCAAAAAAAAAAGAAAAAACTGACTGATATATCTGAATAAGCTTCTTTTGAGGCAGGAGCCCGTCTCAAAAGCAGGCACAGGCTAAGTCACCCTTCCCGGAAGTCACTCTCCAATCCTATTTTTAAAGCAATTAGGCAGGGCTTACTTAAGTATCACTACTTTTATTTTGTAGGAAACTAATACTGATTTTTAAAAAAATGTTCTGCAATGACCAACTGGTTTTGACAATAAACTATTATATGGGGTGTATGTATTTTTTACATCTCCAGCGTGTGTGTGTGTTTGTGTGTGTGTGTGTGTGTGTGTGTATGTATGGAGTCTTTTCAACAACCCCGTGAGGTAGGGTTGCCTACTGGAAACCAAGGCAGCTCACAATAAGAAATAAATCCCTTTAAAATCCAATAACCATGAAAACAAGTATAGACAGTTGCAAAACAGCTTAAAGAGGCATGATTCTGAATTTTGGGTTGGGTGAGTGATGTTTCTTATCATTTGAGGTTGGAATCCTATGCACGCTTCCCTGTTTGAGTACGCCCCACTGAATACATTGGGAATTGCTTCTGATCACACTATAAATATCTTTACAGGTTGTGTAAATAGTAAACATCTTTGACAGTCATGCTTATATAAATATTTCTTCATATTATGTCCTGATAAGTATCTGATTTCACACCATGGCTGTACATTATTTCCTCTACATTTTAAGTGTGCCCTTCTTCCTTGGGGTGGTCATGGTTCCCCTCTGTTGTTTCCATCCTAAGGGGCAGATTAGGCTGAGGGATGGCGAGTAGCCCATGGTCACCCAGTAAACTTATAGCTCATTTCCATTAAAAAAAATTAATTTAAACGATTTAAATGCAGGCAAAGTTTATTAAGAAGATCCACACAATACATTTAAAGCACATCCAACTTTCATTTAAAGCACATGACTCCCCCTAAAGAATCCTGGGAGGTGCAGTATCCCCCTCACAGTTATAGTTCCCACCACTCACAACAAACGACAGTTCCCATGATTCTGTGGTGGGATTCATGTGCTTCAAATGCGTGTTGAATGTGCTTTAAATGAATGGTGTGGATCTTCCCTAGGTATGCTGTGCATTCATTAGGTAATTGAAAAGAACATATTTTAAAGATACTTTTTTAAACAGGGGAAGGGTTGTAGCTCAGTAGTAGGGCATATGCTTTCCATGCAAAGGTCCAAAATTCAAACTCCGGAAAAGACTATTGCCTGAAATCCTGGAGAGCCAATGGTAGTCCATGTCATCAGTACTGAGCTAGTTGGCACCAAATGGCATGGAAAGAGACTCAAGGGCCACAGTGACTCTAAAATTAATTTAAGTATCTTATTTACAACATTTATATGCCAATTTATTGTAAGATATATCTAAGGAGTTTATAGAAGGAATTAAAACAATAAAATTATTGGCAAAAACAGTTAAAGACAGGTATTTAAAGACATTCAAAATAATAAAACCAACAATGAGTTAAAAACAGATAAAAACACAATAGCTTCTACATGCCTTGGTAGGCTAAACAAACACGTTTTTTGAAAGTGCTGAAAAGAGTACAATGAAGGTATTTGTCTAATGGCAGTAGGCAGGAAATTCCAAAGTGTAGGTGGTGCCACACTAAAGGACTGATTTCTTACAAGAGCAGAACAAGTACTATGTGGTAGCAAATCAGCAACCAGTGCAGATTTCAGAGCAGACGTATTATGTGCTGATAAGGTCTCACTCATATCAGCAATCATGCTACAGCATTCTGCACTGACTGCAGCCCCTGGGTCAGGTTGTGCTGCATGCGATTTCTGTGACCTTGGCTAACTGGCTGCCAGTTTTTTTTACTTTTGGTTTTTGGTTAGGAATTCTGACTGGTTGCGGGATGCTGAGTTTTCTGCCTTACTCACAGGAATCTTGTTGTGGTAGGTATGGTTCCATCCACTCTGCTCAACCCCCTTAAACCCACTGATGATGCAGCTTGTCATTTGCATGACGGTTTGTTTCTTGCCCAATAGTGGTAGAAGAGAATTCACATACTAGGCATCGTGGCTGAAATTGTTGTTGTTCCCAAGCTGCCTATAAGTGTAAGACAAACCATGTGTGTTTTCTCTCTGTCAATTATTATTCACTGGAATTGGATTGGCTGTCAAAGTCAGTTTATAGCAGCCCACAAGGTAGACAGAAAAGAGCAAAGAATCCAGGTTGGTGCCACCCTGTAGCTCTTTTCCCCTCTTTCCCACCATCTTTTAGCCCACTCCGTGTGTCTCCATCTTCTCCCGAAGGCTGCTGTCCAGACTGTTTCTGGTTCGTGCATCACGTACAATGGCTCTACGAAGGGGCCTGAAAAGGAGGCTGATTGCTGTTGCTGCATGCACACCAAAAGCAAGCAGCCCTGTTCTTTTTCAGGCATCACTGCATGAGAGAGAAGTCCTTGCATCCAATGTCTGCAAATAGCAGGTTTATTCCCCCCCCCACATCCATGGTCTGCAAGAGGGACTTCTCTTGCAAGCAGCAATGCCTGTAAAATGCAGACTTCTCTCTCTGCCCCCACCCTCCACTGATGGGGAAGAGAGATGATGTTTGACAATTCTAAAGAGCAGAGCATAGGGCTGGCAATACCCCTTGTGCTGTAGTTCTTAATTTCATGCAAGGGATTTTGACAGGTAGGCGAGGCAACCCACCTGTCAATCATTTGATGCCATAACAATGTCATGTGAATGACACGTGGGTTGTCCCACAGAGTGGAGCCAGATAACAATCTGGCCCCTGGAACCGAAAAGGTTTCCTAAACCTGCCCCATTTGGGGGGTGGGGGTGGCAAAGGTGATCCCTGTAGACTCAGTATTACTGGTCTCACAGCACACATGGAAAGCAGTGCAGGTTCAGTCCCTCACATCTCTAGGCAGGACTGGGAAAGACTCCTGGCTGAGACTGTAGAGTATTGGCCCTCCAGGCTTGCCATACCAGGAACTGCTGAGTCAGCCCCAGGCTGTGGCAGTTGCAGTTCCAGGCCTGCCATACAAGCAGCACTATGCTGTGGGCCTTGTTCTGTGTATATGATTAGTTGTAGTAAAGTTCTAGTTGTTGTTTAGATCCTCTGTGTGTGATACTTTTCAGAGACCGTCATCATCATCATCATCACTTAACTTCTATACTGCTTAATGCCAAAACAGGCTCTAAAGCTTATTTACAAGGATAAGAACCAATTACACAAACATTCAAATATGAACATCCATAATCCGTAATTAAAACACACAATAAAACAATCCCAGTAAAAACATTATATAAACATCCATAATTAAAATATGCAATAAAACAATCCAATTAAAACAACACAGATTGGCTTCTTGTATTTCAGAAGGGAGATTATCTCATAACACTGGCACTACCAGTAAAAAGGCCCACAGGCCTAACTGCATTGTGTAGACAATCCTGAGCTAGATGGACCAATGGTGTGACTCAGTATATGGCAACTTCCTGTGTTCCATGATGTTTTAGTTAAGCGCCTAATGATTACCTACTTGTCAAGTCCAGATACCTACCCAGAAACGGATCTCACAGGCTAAATGTGCCGGCCATTCAAATACCAAGGAGCAGAGACAAGCCCTTTTCAGTCAGCAACAACAGGAGGGTCACCCCAGGAGAATGGTGGGCTTGCTAGAAGTTTCATTTCCTCATTTACTGCATTTCCATCTTGGGACACAAACTATTTGGAGAACAATTTTTTTTTTATTGATTTAGCTTCCTTTGCATTCTGTTGGCTGAACTGCAATCTTTTACTATACTGGGATCAATTTCTTTGCAAAGGTAGAGATACTGGAGACCTGTGATGCTTTGTAATAACAATTCATCTACACATGTATAAGCTGAGTCTGAGGCAGGGAGCAGATCAGCTAGGCTTCATTTAGCTTTACTCCTCCAAAAGAAACAGCAAATCCTTGCAGCAGCCAAAGGCTGTTAATCATCCACACCAAGTGTGAGGCTGTCTGGAAAGTAACCTCGAAAGATTGGGCTACAGAGCCTACAGCAGAATATTCATTAAACAAAATTGTTTAAAGTTGTTTGCTGTCATTTTCATACTAAAGCATGCTATGTTTCAGCAATGGCTCTGTTCTTGTTAACTGATAGGGAATCCACCATCTCTTAGCTCCCCCTTGATAGGGGACATAAACTGGAAAGGGAATGAATTATTTTATCTACTACAAGAGCTCACTGGGGTTAAGTCAGCTCTAAGTCAGTAAGTATAGTAAGTCAACTGTACTACAGCCTGCTGACTGGAGCACCAGGAAGGCTGAATGAGGAGGTCCTAGCAGCTCAGGCCACATCCACATCAGACAGTTAAAGCACTATTATCATGGCTTCTCCCCAAGAATCCTGGGAACTATAGCTTGGTAAGAGTGTTGAGAGGAGACACCTGTTTTTAGGAGATACACATTCCCCTCACAAACCTACAATTCCCAGAGTTCCCTGGGAAGAGGGAATGATTGTTAAACCAGTATGGGAATTGTAGCTCTGTGAGGGGGAAAGGGGTCTCCTAACAACTCCCAGCATCCTCAACAAACTGCGGTTCCCAGGATTTTTTTTTGGGGGGGGATGGAGTCAGAGTTATGAAACTGGTATAACAGTGCTTTAAATGTATAGTGTGGATCTGGCTTCAGTCTTCTCCAGGTTCCCACCTCCAATGGTTATCACTGGTGTACTCCCCACCCCCGGCAGCTGCCATTTCCCTACAGTATGCCTTTTGGAATGACTCTATTCAAGGGGCGGCCCGTCCATATAGGTGAAACAGGCAGTTGCCTAGGGTGCCAGGTTAAGGAGGGGGAGGCTCCAAATTTGAGGGGGGAAATGAAAATTAAAAAATACGCAAATAAAATAATGGAGATGTCATTGTTTCAATTCTATGTAGCGCTAACGAGATCACTGTCAGTACAAACATTTCTGCTTGCCTGATGGAGTGATCTCCCTCTCCCCTGCACATGCAATGTGGGGTCGATGGGCAAATGCAAAGGGAGGAAAGGGGGGCAAAGCCATATTCTGGTAGCAAGAAGCCTTACAATGGTTCCTGCTAGTGAAACGGTTATTGGAATCTGTCATTATTCCATTTCCCAAGCATGTACAGAAGGAATATGAATTATAATAAAGTAGTCCATAAAGAAAATGTTACTGTGTTAACCAGGGGCTTTTAAGGGGTGGACACAGAGGGCAATTGCCCCAGGTCTCACATATAAGGGGGGACTCACACAGGGAGGGGGCCACATGAACACTGGCTTGCTGCTTTGTTGCCAACTCTTTTCTTTCAGAATCCTATTAGCTTGAGCACCATAAATCTAATGGGGAAAAAAATCACAAGACAAACTTTACTGGTGGAAGTGTCCTTTTGCCATGAAAACATGAGCAAGATGATTGCAGCCACAGGCAGGGCTGATATTAGCAACACAGCCCAACCATAGTCAGACTTTTAAAAAATATATTATATTTACATCTCACCTTTTTTCCTCCAAGGAACCCAAGGCAGCTTACACTATCCTCCTCCTCCTCTCCATTTTATCCCCAAAACAACCTGTGAGATAGGTTAGACTGAGAGTCAGTGATTGGCACAAAGTCACCGAGTGAGCTTCATGACTGAGCAGGGACTAGAACCTGGATTTCCCCAGTCCAGCATTCTAACCATTACACCACACTGACCCCACATACACTACAGTTACTGTACTTATCTTTAGGCCTTCTGTGAAATGAATGTTTTGTTTGCACAAGTATAGATTGGGATTGTTCACTCCCTCATGGCAGCCATTTTGTGATTGGCCCTGTCCTGCCTATGGCAGTCCTTTTGTAGCAGTGTCCACAATGTCAAGACAGCTTAAGAAAAATTCCACTCCTGAAGAAGTAATGAAGTTTGTGAAAATAAACTTGTTACAAACGCCCCAATATATTGATATATTGATAGGCTCAGATCCGCTCCCAAGTGCCAGATCCCAATTCACTTGAAAACGACGAAACAAGCAAGTTGGAACAAAGCCAAATTTATTTGTACATTTGCGCAAATGGAGAAGCGACAACAAGGCCGGTTCTGCCCAAACTGGACGCAGCCAGCCTCTTTATAGACTCTGATATGATAATCACATATGCATCATCAAGCATCATTCTAATACATGCCCATTTCCCCGAAATCAGCCCATTTACAAGAAATCCTGCCCTTTAAGTTTCATTTCTCTTACTTCCTCTGCTCAGCACATTCCTGCTTTCCATATATGGTGTTGTTTTTCTCTTTCAAGACTTCCTGTTCAGGGTGTTGTCAGTAAGGGCCAGTGCCATCTTATTCTCTTTAAGCCATTTAAGCATGCTTACAAAAGCCAAAAGCATATATTATTCTTTCTAATATATTTTATTTTGACTATTTCCCACAATTCCCCCCTCAAGAAGCTTTGTAACATCCTATTACACAGCTTCTTTCTGTCTTTCATCCTCCGTTTCTTGTACTAGCTGTTGATACATTATTTTGCCATACATTTGCATACTACTCTTTGCTGCAGCAGCTTCTGCGATGCTCTGAACACCATTCATTATAAGGGGTAATAAGCAAGGTAATATCATACATCCTAACAACATCATTGCGATGACTATAATCATGCTTTTCATTCCACCAAACCAATTAAACCAGGAACTCCAGTTTCCCAGATCAATACCTTTCCAAGTCTGTACTGGTACATGCGCTAATTTTGTCATTTCATTCGCTAGTCCTTTTACTGTATTCCCATGGTCATCAATATTCAAGCAACATTCAGTCAGGTTTAGAAGCTTACAAACTCCTCCTTCTTTTGCCAAAAGATAATCTAAGGCCAGGTGATTCTGGAGTATCCCTTCTCTCATTTGAGTGGATTGATCCGCAAGCAATGTTAAAGCTTGTGCAGATTGATTAGTTATTATTTCCACTACCGCTTGTAAGCGAATTAAGCGATTCAGAATATATATTGGGCCACGATAACCAGCACTACCATCGTGTGCCCATGAAGCAGCATCATAATGTTTAATTATTCGTTCCGGCGGCCAAGTATCGCCCCAATCATTTCCTTGACCCTTTGCAATGTTTACATCCAATGCTCTTCTATCCCGTTTCTGATCAAAGACAGGGATGAGTGGTTTAACTCCCCCCTCTTTTATCATGTACATTGGCTGTATAATTCCAACATAACAAACACCAGTCCAGTTCAGAGGAAGAACTGCATATGCCTTTTGACCACAAATCCAATAATGTCCCTTTAACGCTGGCATGGAGACATTATGTAAAATTGGAGATATTTTATCATAAGGGATGTAGTATGTATCACGTGGACCAAGAGGACCCGTAATGTATGATGTACTATTTCCTTGTTTCAAACTACACTTCCACAGATATGGCTCAGCCTTATAAACACAAAAAGTGTCATCTTCAGTTTGATTCCAAGTAGCCCAATAATTTTGGAATCCATGGACAATGGTACCATTCAGGTGATTCCATAGCCAAGTATGACTTTTAATAACTATGGGTTTTGTATAGTTCATCATCAGGCACATCATCAATTCCATGTTGATTCCTTGGCATTTATACCCACACATGTTGGTGTCCGTTGCTCCAGGAGTGCACTGGCACCATGAACCATTTTTAAATTGTACATGTGTACTATTCCATTGGGGAGCATATTTAGTACAATTTGTGATTGAACAATTGGCAATGAGACAATATTCGTGCCATCCCATTGTCCAATTACAATTGCTAGTTCCAACGTACTTGCCTCTTGAAATGTTCTGGTGGATACAATACCTGCCCAGACTTGAACTATACAGGTCCCATTCATGAGGTTCTTCCCAGGTGCTTAAATTAACGTGCACCTCGCTTATATTACTTAAGAGCCAACGGGGAGCAAGGGGAAACCCTATCCATGGCCACTTTGGAAATCCTTTTGGACTCCCACAAATCCAACAGTCAGTGAGGTTGAATCCTTTGGCTACCTCTTGGGCGAGTTTAACAAACACATTTTCCCTTTCCTCCTGGAATGAGCGCCTTTTACAACTGCGTATCCCCGTACTTGGTGCGGGAGAAGAGGTTGGGAAGTATTCACATACCAAAAACAGAGAAGTAAGACACAAAATAGTACCGAACACAGGCTTAAAGCCAAAGGAGTTGATACTTGCAAAGACTTTTCCCATTTTGGCATGAGATCCCGTTATCCTGGTATTTCTATTCCCCCAAGATCCACTCGGGTGGGAAAAATGGACGGAGAAATCTCAAATGGGCCTCAGTAACAAAATGCCACTTCCTCCTCTGTGATCTACCCCATGGTTTCATATACCCCACAGTGACTGTAACCATTGGACGACAATCATGAGGGATCTCATATACTTTAGCAGTCAATGGCCTTGGTAGGGGAGGTATCGACCCACCCATACACGCCGCCGATGTGTGAGATTTGTCTTTAGGACCAGGTAATAGCACTGTCTAGGGTCCTTATGTGAATTAGCAATTAGCGGAACGCGGGGCAAGATAACAGTTACTGTAATACGTCCCCAAGACTCCCCTCTCCAATCGCCAGGAAACACTTCTGGTGGCAACGTCAGAGGGGACCCTCCCATTTAATTTTATTGTTTCTTCAACTTGAGCTTCAGGCCGAGACCTGGCACGGTCTCCGACAGCCACTTTGCTTCAGGTGTCTGATCCACCACCCCACCAGGTGGAGGGTCCTTGGCTACCCTCTTCTCTGGTTCCTCGACGTCTATGGGCAATGACACTTTCTTCAACCGGGAAACGTGTGTCCACTTTTCACTTCCGAAAAGCTTTACTGCTGCTTCCGTCATGAGGGCAATCTGTCGTGGTGGTCCCCACAAAGGTTGGAGTGGCTCCTTCTTCCACTGCTTAACTCGGACCCAATCACCCGGACGATAGTCGTGAATTGCCAAGGTTAACGGAAGCCTCTGGAACTCTCTGATATGGCTGTGGAAAGAAAGCAAAACATCCTGCAAGGCAACTACATATTCCCTTAATTGTTTTGACCCAATATCCCCATGAACTTGATGGATCCCTGTCCGGGGCCGAGGTTCAATGGGTGGGCATCCGAAAAGGGATTCAAAGGGTGTCAATTTAGTCTTTCCTCTTGGTGTATTCCTCATTATCGTAAGGGCCAATGGCAGGGCTTGGACCCAATTCAAAGAAGTCTCATGACAGATCTTTGTCAACAATGTCTTTACTGTTTTATTCGCTCTTTCAACTTGGCCTGATGACTGCGGCCGCCAAGGAGTATGCAGCTTCCATTCAAAGCCCAGGGCTGAACTCACATTCTTTATTATCTGGCTAACAAAATGTGGTCCTTGGTCTGACTCAAAAGTCTCTGGCAAAGAGTATCTAGGAAAGATTTCCTTCAACAAACACTTAGCCACTGTCGCTGCTGTTGCGTTTCGTGTCGGAAATGCCTCTGGCCACCCAGTGAATTAATCTATAATCACTAACAGATACTTATACCCCTGCTTTCGGGGTAATTCCGCAAAATCAATTTGTACCCTTTGAAATGGATAATAGGCCCAAGGCCTTCCTCCCATGGGGGCGGGTGGCTTAGGCGCTGGGTTTATAGCTGCACACGTTGGGCAGTTGACAACCGCTCGACGAGTTTCTTCGTAAAGTCCGGGAGCTACAATCTGTCGGATCAGCAGATCCCCCATAGCATTTCCTCCCAAATGAGTCTGTTGGTGCATATCTTGCACCATCTGACGAAGAATGGCTCGCGGCACGATGATTTGCCCTGTCTGTAACTGCCACCATCCTGTCGGTTGAAGAGTTGCCCCTTGCGTCTGGGCAAGCTGTAATTCCTTTTGTGAATATATTGGCGGTCCTTTAGGTATATTGAGTACCGCAGCAATCATCTGTCCATGTGGAGTGCCCTGCAAAGCTGCTTCCTTTGCCATTTGGTCAGCGTGTTGATTAGCTTTCCACCATTCTGGGTTTTTCTCTCTTCCGTGGGCCAGGACGTGAACAATGGCAACCCTTTTTGGCATCTGTATAACATCCAAAAATTGATTTATAAGCTCTTGATGTTCAATTCATTGTCCTCCACTCTTCATAAATCCTTTCTTTCCAAATCATTGCAAAAGCATGAGCAGTTTGGAACACATACTTAGAATCAGTATATATGGTTCCTATTTGTCCTTTCAGCAATTGGAGCGCTGTTATAGCTGCCATCAATTCTGCCATTTGTGCCGAATATCCCGAGGGTAGTTGTACACTGTGATGTTCCTATATTAATGTATATATGGTAAGTGTTGTTGTTTTAGAAGATACATGGTAAGTGGAGTGAAAGAGGAGGGGGAGTGAATGGGCAGTAGAATGCGAGATGATTGGCTGAGTGTTTAAAATGGCTGAATGTATAAAAGGAAGAGTGAGAGTGGAATCGGGGGGGAGAAGAGAAAGAGTGGATTGCTTGGTGGGGTTTGAGAGAGTTGTTTGCCAGGAGAGAGTGGAGAAGGAGGGAGGTGGAGTTCGGATTAGTATTGAGTAAAACCATATGCTTATGTGCCTTAAGAAGAAATCTTGTTAATCTTGTTAGCTTTGTTATCTGTAATAAATACTTAATTTGGTTTACCAAAGGCCTGATCCTTGGCTGGGGTTTCACAGACCAGAAGGGAGGGTAAGGTAATGACCAAGGCTGAAGGGGAACTGTAACAAATGGTGGCAGCGGTGAAGAAAATAACAATACCAGTATTCAGAGTCTCTGGGAATACTAGTATTGGGACGTTACTGGTGGTTGCCTAGCAGGGGGATCTGTTGAGATCTGTGCTAGAGCGGATAGGTAAACCATAAGAGAGTGCGGTCTGGACTGGTGGAGTCCCTGGTGGTGCCTAGAGACAGGCAGTAACCACGAGCAGGTAGGAACCTGACAGGGAGAGCCAGGGAAGGATGCATCACATACACTTTTTATAACTTCCAGGTTTTCACAAACAGCATACCCGGCCTTCCTCTTTCCATCAATCACTCGGGAACTTCCATTGACAAATATCTGTCTACCCTCTATAGGCTGGTTGGTAAGGTCCGTTCGAGGACGGAGGTGAGTTTCCAATGTTGTAATGCAATCGTGTTGCAACTCCCCTGGTTCTGGTAGTAATGTTGCAGGATTAAGAATATTACAGGTCTTCAAAGTCAGGTCTGGTCTTGCCAACAGTTGCTGTTCATATTGAGTCTGGCGACTGGGGCTCAATACCTTGGAGGCCGTTCCTCCCAAGATTCGTCGAAGGTCATGTGGACCATATACCTTCACTGGGGCCCCCATCATGATCTTCTCTGCTTTCTTCAATATTATCGATGTAGCTGCCACTATCCTCAAGCACGCAGGCCAACCCTGGGCCACAGGGTCCAATTTGGAGTAGTAGTATCCAACTGGGACATGATCTGGTCCCATTCTTTGTGTCAATACTCCCATCGCCATTCCTTTTTGCTCTGAGACATACAGTCTATAGGGCTTCATTCCATCTGGAAGGGTGAGTGCCGGGGCTTGCTGCAGAGCTCTCTTTATCTTCCAAAAGGAATTCTCACATTCTTTAGTCCAATGCCAAGGAGAATCCTTTTTCAACAACTCATATAATGGTGTAACATATTCACTGTATCCCGGTATCCACTGCCTGCAAAACCCTGTTAGGCCTAGGAAGGATCTTAAAGATTTCATGTCTGTGGGGGCTGGAACTGCACAAATAGCCATCTTCCGCTCAGGGGAGAGAGTCCAACCTCTCTCGGATACCAAATACCCCAAATACTTCACTTCTGGCAGACACCATTGGACCTTTTCCTTTGAGACTCTATAGCCACATTCGTATAGGTAATTTAGCAGTTGTTCTCCTTCCTTGGCACATATTTTTTCATCTGGACTACACAAAAGAAGGTCATCCACATAAACAAGGAGAGTAGAGAATGGCTCCTTCGCATACCATCCCGTCAGGTCTTGCTGAAGGGCTTTAGTAAATTCACTTGGCGAGCTGATGAATCCTTGGGGCAACACGGACCACGTCAGCTGATTTGCCCTGGGTACTTCTGGATCATCCCATTGAAAGGCAAAGAGATCTTGGCTATCTTCATGTAGAGGAATGGAAAAGAAAGCATCCTTCAGATCCAACACCGTAAAGACTACGGCAACAGCTGGCACATGGGTTAAGAGGGTATGAGGATTGGGTACTACAGGCACATCTTCCAATACCTTTTCATTGATTATTCGCAAGTCCTGCACAAGTCTGTACTGACCTGGACGTCCTTCCTTTGGTACCCCAAACACTGGAGTATTATGGGGACTCGTGGTCTGGTGTAGCCATCCATATTTGAGAAATAACATGATCATTTGATCAAGACTCTGCCGAACCTCCATCCGAAGGGGAAATTGTCTCACTGGAGTGGGTGCCATCCCTGGTTTCAATTTCACTTGTACTGGGGTAGCATTCTTGGCCCTTGCAGGATTGTCCTTGCGGGCCCATACATCCGGATGCACTGAGGACAAATGAGGAAGTTCCAGTCTTGTCACTACTTCAGGAATATTGGCTAGGAGCATTTGAAAGGCACATTCATTTCGCTTGGGTACAGAAACATGTAGCTGATCCCCATGAAATTCAATCCGGACCTGTAATTTACTTAGAAGGTCTCGGCCAAAAATAGGAAGAGGACAATGATCGGATATCAAAAACTGGTGCTTCAAATATTTAATGCCATTTTCTCCTTGAATTCCAATCGTCGTAGGGGCTGAAAGGGGTAAAACTTGCTTCTTGCCTTCGATTCCCATAACAGTTGCAGTATGAGAACTGAGGAGTAGGTTTTGACAGGAACTGGCCCGAGGTAACATAGAGAAAGAGGCTCCGGTGTCTACCAGTCCAACTAAAGTTTGTCCATTCATCTCCAATTTCAATTTTGGTTCCTCTTTTGGGCCCCCCTCATATCCTGTCCACCTTCATTCCGAATCCTCTTCTTGTTCCATTCTGGCAATTCTGACATATGGGGGGCTTGGATCAGAGGGGTGGACGGTCCGGGGTTCTTTTTTTTTTTTTTCAATAATTTTTATTCAGATTTTCATAAAACATACAAGACAAAATCATAAAACATTCAAAGACAAAAAACAAAATCAAAAATAGTTAAACAAAAAGAAAAAAAGAAAAGAAGAAAAATAAAAAAATAAAAAATAAAGAGTAAAATATTGACTTCCCATTTGTCAAAGATCAAATCAGTTATAAGTCTATAATATATAGCAATCCTGTCTCTTAAGTCATATTATAAAATCACTTTCCTCCAGTAGTTATCTTACTTAATCATCAAATCTCATAAACATTACTTTATTCTTTCCACAAAAAGTCAAAGAGAGGTTTCAATTCTTTAAGAAATATATCTATCAATTTTTTTTTTCCAGATAAGCATATCGATTAATCCATCTCATTACTAATTATGATAATCTTATTGTCATAACCATAGTCAAAATAAACATTTCAATTAATCCATCACATCAGAATCTGTTAGGTTCAGTAATTTCAGTAGCCATTGTTCTATTATCTCTATTAGTTCCATTTTCCATCTTCCATCTTCAGTAGTCTTGTTAAGTCCAGTAATTTCAATATCCAATCTTCCATTATCAGTATTCCATAATAATCTTGCTGTCAAAGCCATAGTCATATAATAAGAGTCTGATGGGAATTACCTCTATCCCAAATATTTTCTTGCCATCCATTCTGAATAAGTTGCTGAAATACTGCTGTAAAATCATATCTCTGTTCTTTTTTTCAAAATACACTGGGTCATCTCTTAAAAGTTTTTCCATTGTCACATGGCTGCAGTTAATTCCATAGATTTTCTCTATATTGGGCTCCATCACATCATTCCAGTCCAGAAGATAATCCATGCCATTGATAACTTTATCTCTAGAATCTTCATTAATTTCTTCAGAGATAACATTGAGTTCCAAACAATAGATTTTATTTCTAAAGTCCATAGACTCCAAATCTTGTTCCTGTTCCACGTTTGTTCCAATCTCCGGGATCTCCTCTCTCACAGGGACCCCTATTCCAGTCTCCAGGGTCTCCTCTCTCACAGGGGACGGTCCGGGGTTCTTGACCTTCCTTCCCTCTTGATCGACAGTCCCTAGCCCAATGGCCTCTCTTTAAACATTTGGCACACTGATCTTGCGCTAGGCGGGGTGGGCGACGTTGCTGCGGAGGCCGATCTGGAGTTGGCTTCCGGGGCGGGCCCCTTTGGTACTCCCCCCTCTGTGGCCCTATGCCTTCAGCTATCGCTGCTGCCATCATACTATACTGCTTCTTCATCATTTTACTCTCCTCTCGTTTCCCCGCTTCATCTCTATTCACGTACACCTTGTACGCAATTTCCACAATCTGTCCTAGTCCCATGCCCATCACTCCTTCCACCTTCTGCAGTTTCTTTCTTATATCATTACAACTTTGACCTATAAACAGAGTAATTAAAAGCCTTTGATTGTCCGGTGCCTCAGGATCCAGAGATGTAAATCGCCTCATTGTAGTTGTTAGGCGATCCAAAAATGTCGACGGGGCCTCATCTTTTTCCTGTTGTACCTGATATAATTTTGCCATGTTCATTGGCTTCGGTATGGCGTGGCGGATGCCATAAAGTATTAATCTCTTATAATTAGTTAATTCAGGGTGGGCCACACCAGGAGTCTGAGCCCATCTCGGGGCTACTGAGGGCAAAACAACATCCGGGGCTAGATTAGCTGCATTTGCCCCTGCTCGCTGGTCCCTCAGAGCCTCTGCTCTTGCTTGGGAAAGAACTAAATTTTTCTCTTCCTGGGTTAAAAGTGTATTTAATAGTGTCTGTATATCTGCCCAGGTCGGATGATGATTAGCGATAATCGAATCCCAAAGCTGGTAATGTTTGTCGGGATCTTCCCTTAAGCCCGGTAACTGATTCTTCCAATTAAACAGATCGGAGGTGGAAAATGGGCTATGGACAAATGCAATCTGTCCTTGTGCACTCAAAACTTCCCTCATTGGCCCCATAAAAGAAATATCGGGCAGGGAATTTGATCGGGCTCCCAAACTCTGTCCCATATCTCCTGCTGGTGAAGGGGTGGAAGTAAGTTGTTTTCCATTACGTAATGTCATCGTTCCCTCTCGTGAGAGGTCCTGTTGGCGAATCTCCTCTAACATGTCCCAGCGGGCTCGGGCCGTGGCCTCAGGGAGGGCATTACTTGAATGTCCTATCATTTTGGCATATGTTTCAATGAGAGCCTGGGTCGCCAGGTCTTTCTGTTGTTGTGCCTTTGCAAGTTCCTCTAGAGTCTGATTCAAATCATGATAGGATGGTGCCGGTCCGGACCCCCCTCCACTTCCCTGGGGAGGTGGCTGTGCATATGGTGGAGGCGCTGGAGGTGCAGTAGGGGGCACCGCAACAACTTGAGCCATGGGTAAAGGAGGGTCTGGAGGCACCGCCGGAGGAACTATCATAACTGCCGAAGGTTCCTCGTTTTCTGACTGGGGTAGGACAGAGGGCTTTCCATCCCATTTCTCATTTTTAATTTGACATTGAGCCAGAGCCATTTCCAGCGCACATTCTTCGGGAGGGTCCCTACTAACAGCCTGCCAGCCTTCAGCATACCACCACGAGTCTGCAGTCTCGGGCAGTGTGTCATAAGGTCTGGAGACTAAGATATTAATTTTCCCTTGGTTGAACGTCCCCGCAGGAGGCCATCCAATGCCTAATTCCACCCACTCTATCATACAAAATTGCTTTAACTGGTCTTTGGTTGGGCTGGGCCCTCCCACAGATGCTACTGAAATTTCAAACCGTAGGAAGTTTCCCAGTACACATTCCAAAGGAGTGGACTTCAGACTTCCTTTCATGCTTCCCAATTTCTTCTTTCCCGCCCCTTTTCCTGCCTGTTTCGAAGCACCCTGTCCCATCTTTAGTAATCCCTTTGGTTATCTGGGTGTGTGTGTCTGAGACAAACACAAGGTGAACAGGTGGCGTCCTATCGTCCCTTCTCCTGTCTTGTTTCGAACCCCAGACCTACAGGTGACACACAACAGTAGTCCCTTTCCTATCTGAGACGAACAGAAGACGTACAGGTGACGCACAACAATCGCTTCCCTTGTTTCGCTGCCCTTCTCCTCGCGGAGGTAGGGAAACGCGCTACTCGAGGTCCGCACTCGCTTTGAGGCCAGGCCTCGTCTCAAACTCACACCACACACGCACTTTCACTCCATTTTCTTCAGCCCTCTGGGCAACTTACCCATGAAATCTCAGTGGCACAAGAATTCTTGTTTTCTTGTCTGTATCTTGTTTCGTTTTCTAGGGAGAGGTCGTGGTGACACCTAGGCACGCCGCACAGTGTGGCGCAACCCCAGGACGGACAAACAGGGTCCGGAGCGCGCTCTTCCCAATGGTACGCCTCACAGGCGGAGTGCCCAGGGCACGAAAAGACCTGTCCTGCCGCGGTCGCCAGAAATTGTTACAAGTGCCCCAATATATTGATATATTGATAGGCTCAGATCCGCTCCCAAGTGCCAGATCCCAATTCACTTGAAAACGACGAAACAAGCAAGTTGGAACAAAGCCAAATTTATTTGTACATTTGCACAAATGGAGAAGCGACAACAAGGCCGGTTCTGCCCAAACTGGATGCAGCCAGCCTCTTTATAGACTCTGATATGATAATCACATATGCATCATCAAGCATCATTCTAATACATGCCCATTTCCCCGAAATCAGCCCATTTACAAGAAATCCTGCCCCTTAAGTTTCATTTCTCTTACTTCCTCTGCTCAGCACATTCCTGCTTTCCATATATGGTGTTGTTTTTCTCTTTCAAGACTTCCTGTTCAGGGTGTTGTCAGTAAAGGCCAGCGCCATCTTATTCTCTTTAAGCCATTTAAGCATGCTTACAAAAGCCAAAAGCATATATTATTCTTTCTAATATATTTTATTTTGACTATTTCCCACAAACTCAGAGACTGTTTTCCAAACATTTTCGTAGCTCTATGGATTCTTTTAACTTAGCCAGTTTCCATAGCTAGTGGGGAACGTAGTTTCTCAAAGTTAAGATTGATATAAAAAAAGTCAGCATTCAACAATGGTGCAAGAGAGACTGCTTGGACTTGCCACAATGTCAACAGTATATGAAATTGCTGGAAAAGTGGATCTAAAATAACTAGTGACTGAATTTTCAAAATTTAAAGCAAGGAATGTAATGTTTTAAGAGCACAGAGCATTTTTGCTTCAGAGTATTTTGTAATTACAGGTTAAAGCTCATTGAACAGGTTTCTTCGTTCTTTAAAAATTGGATGTGATGGTAATGGCAGTTAAAGCAGGATAGCATAATGGATGCTTTTGGATTTGTAATAATAAAATTATAATTAACATTTTAATGCATTTTTATTTGAAATCTGACTGATCATCTAGCTGTTGTGTACAAATCTATTCTGAAAATTTCATGTCTATTTTATCTTATCTCAGAAACATTGGTTGAACAGACAGATGGACAGACAAACTGAATAAGCCTCTGTTTAAATAAATATGCTAAAACAAATTAAATGAAATATAGGGGCAAAAAGGATCCCAGATTACCAAAACCCTCAGCCTAGATCTGTCCTTGGGATTTGGGGGTAGGGGGTGCTGATTTCATGATTCGCTTAGGGCCCCAGTTGCTGGCAGCTAGTCTAAGACCACCCCTGATTATGTCATGGATCACCAACCTTTCTAGGCCAGTGGGTAAATTTGAAATTTTGAGAAAGTGCTATCGGCACCAGACACAAAATGGGTGCCATGGAAGCATGGTGTAGCATAAAATGGCTGCTGTTGGGGCATGGAATAAAACAAAGTGGCTGACACATCTCAAACAGAAGAAAAAGAGACAGGACCACAAAATGGTGTGGACATTCTCCACTCCCCAAGGCAGCCCTACACCAGCAACTTCATCAGCAACTGCTGCAATTGCACCCAGAGAGAAGCTCTTTGCCCCTCTCCTCTGTTTAGAACAGAAAGGGCGATGGTGCCCAATCCTGGCATCCAATGAAATGCAGGCAAGTTTAAGGGAGGGGGTGTTCAATGTAGGAAAGGCCAAGCCCGCGTAAACAAGAACTGAACAGGAAGAGCAAACAGTGTGCCGTGAATTTTTGAGGAAATATTTACTGAGATCTTTCGCGGGCACCATAGGAGGTACCGGCAGGCACACTGATGCCTGTGGTGGCCATGGTTAACAACGCCTCCTGCATTATGTCATGATGTAGCACCATTGTAGGACATTACAGATAATTAAACATGGTAGCCAGCCACAGCAAGTAGTGGAGGTGGGGGAGTGCTAGTGAATTTTATGTCTACCCTGAATGTTCACCATCCTCCTGAAAGGCACTGGAGGTTTCAAAAACACACAACATTCCTTTTTTTCTGCAGACCACTGCCAATTAGCCCAGCACTAGTGCATACTGCACTGGGTGATGTTACGATCCATTCAACCATTGCTGTGCTATCATTGGTAGGGTTGCCAGGTTCAGGGCCTGAGACTGATCCTGTATCTTTAGGAGAAGAGCAAGTCAGCCAAGTGCAGGTGTTCTTGCAACCCTATAATGGGGAAAACCACAAGGTGGAATTCTCCCTTCCCCCTGAACAACTTTTAAAGATACAGAAGACCTCTTGGTTGCTAGGCCCGGCCTCCAAGAGGTCTTCTGTATCTTTAAAAGTTGTGCAGGGGGAAGGGAAAATTCCACCTTGTGGTTTTTCTCATTACAGTGTTGCAAGAACACCTGCACTTAGCTGACTTGCTCTTCTCCTAAAGATACAGGATCAGTCTCAGGCCCTGAACCTGGCAACTCTAGGTGTCGTCTAACCTACAATGTCATGATTGGGGGGTTGTGCCAGACTTGGCCAGGATACTCTGGAAGTGTCTATTAGTGGCAATATGTTAGCTTATGTTTCTGAAACAATTATGCTGTTGACTCTGCTGCTGGGTGTTAATACGACTGTGATGATGTTACCCTGCCATTAGCCTGGCATTAGCCATGGTGTCAGACCTGCTGCTGTAGCAGGACTACAGCATCAGCCTTCACCATTTTGTCCCTTTATTTTGGATCCCTAAATATAAACTCCTTTTGTTTCTCCATTTTTCCCCATGCAATATTATTTTCTGTACATATGCATTAGATTAATGTATATCATCCTTTTTAGAATTTTTGCTGGATAAAATAGTTCATATGGGCATCCCCCCCCTTTTCCTTTAAGAAAACTAAAAAATACTCCATAGGAGATTATAACCATGTGAAGTGATACCTGCCTGATTACATTCTCAAAAGCAGGGGAAACTCTCCTGTCATCAGGTACAAGGAAGGCCAAAGCCTTTTCTTGATTATATTATTTGCCTTTCAAGCCTTTTCCAATTTTGTATATGCCAACAGTAACTTAATCTTTGCAAACAATCAATAAAATCGATTTGGTTAATGGTCTCCATGAACAATGGCGTCAGCTAGTTGATAAGTAATCTTTGTCTAGGAGGCTGAGGGCAACTCGTGACCTGTAACGCTGAACATGCTGAAACACCAGCCAGAAGGACTATAAGTGGAGATATCTATTAGAATATATATATAGAGAGAGAGAGGGAGAGAGAGAGAAATTGCACATTTCAGCAAGGAAATATCAACAAGAGAAGAGCATTTACATGAACAGGAATCACTCTGTGGAAAAAGTAGTTTTAAATGCCATCAGCAATGGAAATGCATACTATACCTAGCTTATTATACAGTTATTCCTGGATTTATACTTTAGAGCCTGTGTCTCTCCAGATGCTGTTGGACTCCAACTCCCATCAGCCCCCAGCAAGCCAATGGCCAGGGTCAACAGGAATCCAGCAAAATCTGGAGGGCTACAGGTATATTTTCTGTCTTGCTTGTGGACTTCCCATAGACATCTGTTTGGCCACTATGAGAACAGAATGCTAGTTTAGATTGCCCTTTGGTCTGATCCAGTTCTTAAGCTACATCCAAACATGTGGGAAACCAGCAAAGATGAGGATGAGGCTAAAGGCATGGTTGCGCAGCCCCTTTGTATTTGGATTGCTCCTTCATGTGAGTAATGCCTGAATAAGGCTTGGGGATGTGCTCTACCTAAAGGTAGGTGGGCAATCTGCATTGGGCAAGGTTGTACTCCTTCTGAAGACTCAGGCTCACATGAGCTTAGAGGGTGCTCATCCTAATAGCATTGCACCTGGTTGTGCAGGTGGTCAGGGCTGGCTCCAGGAATGCGGGGGCTCTTGGGCATTAGCCTGCCCCGGGCCCCTCTGCTTCCCTTCCACGATCCCGCAGATCACGAGCTTCCGAGCCGCCCGCCATCCCCAGCTCTTCACCTACCTTTCTCTGCTGTTCGCGCAGGGTTGCCATCAATAAAGATGGCGGCTGAGGTTTCCATAAGGGACTGAAGCCTTTGTTGCCATCTTGGTTGATGGGGCTCCTAGAGCTGCAGGGCCCTCGGGCCAGTGCCCAACCTGGCTGCCCTTTGGAACCGGCCCTGCAGGTGGTACATTTTTACCAGTTATGTTGGTTTTCTGGCTCTGCTTTTTGCTTGAGAGAAATGACCTAGCCACAATGATTCATGCGGCAAATGTGGCTGTTAGGATGCTATCTGGAGCAGCCAATTAGGAACCTGTGGATGCCAAACTGATAACCTCAAGAAATGTAGTTGTTTCCAAGGCCCATTTTACATTACAAAATCTTGACCTTTAAAGCCCTAAATCATAAATGGCTAACCTTTTGTGGACAAAGAGCTGCATTCATCTTTGGCCAACCCTCTAAGGGTCTCATGTGCCTATTTCAGGTATGGCAAAAAGTGGGTATAACTCCAACACACACACACACACATGATGCACTCACATACATGACCCACATCCCCTTTCGTCAAGTGATCAGTGGTGAAGGAGCAGTTTGCAGGGGAGGCGGGCAGTGTTCATCCCCATCAAGGCACTCAATCGATGCCCATTGCCATATCTACTTATTTTTTTATTTTTGCTGCCAGTGCCAAAGTTGATTTTCTCTTGAGGGGGTGGGATTTGCTTGAGGGCCTAGTTCAGGCTATTAGGCTAGAGGCTAGTCTTCCCTGCTCTAAATGGCCTGGGATCAAAATATTATCTTGACGAGGGTTGCGCCCTGGCTTTGGCTGAAGCCCAAATCTTGAACCAAATCGGAGCAATTTTGGGGGATTCAGGCTTTAACCCAGTCAGGTGCAGACAGACCCAAATTGCCTCAGGTTGAGTGGGCCTCTCAGAGTGATCCGGGATTGTCAGGGGTCAGGGCATCAGGTGGGAAGAAAGAGCTTAGGCTGTGCATGCCTGTTCCCAGCAGGTGGATATACACACACATAGTCATGCTGTGCAGGATTCAGGGGGAGCTGTGCACAACCTTAATGATAACCATCTGGTCCCATATCTGGATGTTAAATTCTTCAGAGGTTCTACCATCTGAAGTATAGAAATGAGTATATAAACGATAAGCTGCTGCTTAGTTTTTGAAATTATAGTTAGGCTGCTTTTATGAAATTGTTGTTTGGTTATTGTTTTAAATGATATTTGTATTGCTTACATTCTTGGAAGCCATTTTGTGAAGGCTCGCCCTGAGAAGCAGGAAATAAATATGTAAACAAACACACAGTGAGTGTACCAACTGAGGTAAATAAATAGACACTTATGTGGCAGGTTGATTCCTCTGTGCAGCTTCTCAGATGAGCAAAGGAACCAGACCTCAGACACAATGTACAAGATACAGTTTTTTTGAAAGCTTGTGTATATAGAAAATTAATTTGCAGGGCCCCTAAAAGTTGTGGTGATTAAAGATTCATCATTATATAGTACACATCTAGTAACACCCACAATGCGGTTATCAATACCGAAATGCTAATCCCTTTCAGACTTGGATATAATTATGAAGTATACTGCTATTCCAATATGGATCATGGGACTGCCTAGGGTCCCATAACAGTAGAGCAATGCCAAACCTGCACTCAAGCTCCACTTGATGGGTTGCTTCTATTATGAGTCTGTACTTTCTACAGTTATTTTGTTTTACGATAACATTACTTTCAAGGCAGAATGTGTTTTTGTTAAGTCAACACTCCCTATAACAGTAAAGTGTGAGTGTCCCTAATGGGCCCAGGAGGAAGGAAGAAAGGTTCCCTGCACACTAGGGTTGCCAGGTCTCTGGTTTTCACCTGGAGACTCCGGAGTTTTGAGGTCCTCTCCAGGTCTCTGGAGGAGTCACTTTAATCTCTGGACTCTCAGCTTTTATTTTTAACCCCCCCTAAGTTTCAAAGTCGTCTTCTTCAAGAGATATACATCAAACTTTTGGTCACCCCCACAACTTCTGTTAAATGAGCTTGTAGCTGGCTGCTCTAACCCCGCCCTTTCAGGCTTATAGCCAATAAGTGAAGTCAGGGTTGTGATTGACAAGGCAGGAGCTAGACCCCCCACTGCAAAGCCAGAAAATTGTTGTTTTTTCTTGCTTATCTGAAAATCTCACATATTGAGTAAGTATATAGCTTTCAGTCTTTTTCTGTCTTGTGTGCAGGAGTCAAACAAGTTTAAATTTTCCTGGGCTGTTGGACAATCATGCTTGTATAAGTATTTCTTCATACTATGCCCTGATAAGTATCTGATTTCACAAGATGGTTCTACAGTATTACTTCCTCTACATTTTAAGTGTGCCCTTCTTCCTTGGGGTGGTCATGGTTCCCCTCTGTTGTTTTCATCCTGAGGGGCAGATTAGGCTGAGAGATGGTGAGTAGCCCATGGTCACCCAGTAAACTTTATAGCTCATATCCATTTAAAAAAATTAACTAAAATGATTTACATGCAGCCAACATTTATGAAGTAGGTTCACACGATACATTTAAAGCACATCCAACTGCATTTAAAGTGCATTACTTTCCCTAAAGAATCCTGAGAGGTGAAGTTTCCCTCTCACAGTTATGGGTCCCACCACCCTTCACGAACTACAGTTCCCATGATTCTGTGGTGGGATTCATGTGCTTCAGTTGTGTGTTGAATGTGCTTTAAATGAATGATGTGGATCTGCCTTAGGTATGCTGTGCATTCATTAGTGAATTGAAAAGAACAATTTCAAGAGATGCTTTTTTTAAACAGGAAGGGTTGTAGCTCAGTGGTAGGACATATGTTTTGCATGCAAAAGTCCAAAATTCAATTTCCAGAAAAGACTATTTGTATTTAAAACAATACAAAACAATCACTGAAATAATTGGCTACTCAAAAACATTTTTAAACAGTTGCACAGGCCTGTTGGCACCAAAAAGTCTTCAAGAGATTCCTAAAAGTCAAAAGCAAGGGTGCCCACCAAACCTCTGTGTGGAAGAGTGTTCCACAGCATGGGACCAGCAACAATAAATGCCCAACTTCTAGTTGAGGCCAGTTGGGTCTCGGTAATATGTGGGACAACTGTGCTCCTCTGGATGATCTTGGTGACTGGGCTGGGGTATAAGGGCTCAGGCAGTCTTTATATGTTGTTCAGGGCTTTGTATATCAACACAAGAACCTTGAACCTGGCCCAATAGCATATGGGCAGCCAGAGAGGTGTCACATGCTGCTGGCTGTCTGCCCCCATCTGCAGTATAGCCAACGCATTCTGCACCAGCTGGAGCTTCTGGACCAGTCCCAAAGGCAACCCCACATATAGTGCATGGTAGTAGGCCAGTCTCAAGATTACCAATGCACGGACTACAGTGACCAAGTTAACCTGATCCAGATAAGGCGGTAGCTGATGTACTAGATGCTGCTGATAAATGGCACTCCTAGCTACCGAGGTCACTTGGGCCTCTAATGACAAAGATGCATTCAGGAGTACCTCCAAACTGCATACCTACTGCTTTAGAGGGAGTGCAATCCCATCCAGAACAACTAGCCTATTTTCCAGATATGGGAACCACCTACCTATACAGCCTCTGTCTTCCTAGGATTCATGCTCAGTTTTGTGGCCTTCATCTAGTCCACCACTGCATTAATACACTGGCCCACAGTTTGCACAGCCTCCCCTGATTCAAAAAAGGCACAGTGGTGACAGGTTAATAATTGGAATAAACTTACGGATCCAATGAAGGTTTTTTTAAAAACTGATCACACTACCACCCTCCTTTAAGGTGGTCAGGACCACACCTTCACATAGCAACCTTGGATTCATTCATCCTGTCAAACTAACCCCTGGATTCATTAACCCATATCTAACCCCCAAAGCAAGCTTTAAGTACTCACAGTGGGCAAGGGTCAAGAGAGCATGTTGTCAGTAGGGATGTAAGGAGCCAGTGATACCCATCCTGTTGTTTATCACAGTCATCACTACTTCTGTTCTGCTACAGTTCAGCTTTCATGAAAATCTACATTATTCATCTCGCTATCTGCAAACAGAATATTTTAAGATTCTCAGAGCATATCCAAAAATTCAGCAGAAGATGTGGTATAGTGCTCCAGATTGTGCACTGTGCACAATGCACCATTATATATAACAGGGATGTCAAAGCTGTGGCCCTCTGGATGTTGTTCGACTCCAACTCTCATTAGCCTCAGTCAACATGGTCAATGGTCAGGGATGATGGGAGCTGTAGTCCAGCAACATCTAGAAACTTCCTTTTTCTGTTGTTGCTTTTTTTGAAATAGAAGTGAAAACAGCAGTGTCAGAACACCTGATAAATACATTAGATGCCATGCTTGAGGCCAAAATCACCAATCTGTGCAACAGTTACAACCATGAAATAAAGCAGCATCCCAACCCACAAGTCAACCTCTGCCTTAGTATCAATCTGAAGGTGTTGCTGTTTGTCTGTCTATCAAAAACTTTTTAGCATGTTTATTTGTGATGACAACAGAGGCCTCAAGTGCTCATTTCTCTCTCCCCTACCCCAGACCCCCAGTATATTTTGTACAAATCATTTCAGGAAATCTCTGGGGGTGATTTCATCCTTCAAGGCTTCAGGTTCATAGAATCATAGAGTTGGAAGGGGCCTTGTAGGCCATCGAGTCCAACCCCCAGCACACAGCAGGAAATCCACAGCTAGAGCATCGACCGCAGATAGCTGTCCAGCCTCTGCTTGAAGACATCCAGCGAAGGGGATCCCACCACCTCCCTAGGCAGTCGATTCCATTGCTAACTGCCCTTACTGTCAAGAAGTTCCTTCTAATGTCCAATCTGAATCTACGCTCCTGCAACTTAAAACCATTAGACCTAGTCCTACCCTCTGGGGCAGCAGTGAACAGGCTAGAAGATAGGAGTGGATGCACTCTAGATTAGCAGCTACCCTTTGAATCTTTATCTGGGTCTTTTGAGTTTGACTCATCATCACTTTCCTAAAGGTTTTTGAGTGGCATCCATTGCATCAACTCCCAGTCCCAAATCAATCAATGTCACCTGCCAAGTCTCATTTTATATTCAGTAAATGGGAGAATCTTTTGATTGCTGGCATCGTGTTTGCAATTTTTGATACACATTCAGTTCAAAATCTGTTTTTCTTTAAATTCTACCAGCAATGTGACTAAAATCAGAGGTGGGTGATTTGTAAGTGATGGATAGATTAAGGAAATTTCTTTTATATAATAAAATATAATATGGAATTATTCTGCAAATTCTCTTGCTCACTTATCTTTATCATGATAAATTATTTCATACCTAATTACAAACAGACAGACTGAATCATTTTGTTCATCGAGAGTTGCTTGACATGGTGGATATACTGCCTTGTTTTATAAACCTTTTAACATTCAGCCCATAAATATGCCACAGCTAAGGAGTACTGCATCTTTAAGTATATTAAATGCAGTCTTGTGTAACCAAACATAATAGGATTTTTAAATGAATTATAATTGAAGTACTTAACAAACAACTTTTAAAACTTTCAACATGTGTAAAAGCCCTTTGAAACTGACCAATTCAAATTAAATCTAGATATATAAACTTCTTATTCGGCAGCATGGTCACAAAATTATATTATCAGATGCTTTTAAATTCATGGGGAAAGGAGTGGTGATGGTTTAATTGCTTTTTATTTTTTAAAATCACCTGTACAGTGGATTTCAAAGTGCAGAGAGAGAGAGAGATGAGACAACCATGGATAACCACATTCTGCTTAAATAAATGTCACAGTGACATTGCTTCAACAGCTTTAGAGCTTAATATACGTATGCTTACATTTCACATACAACAGAGAATCTTGGATCCAGAGAAATTATAACCAGGATCTTGTGGCTTGTTATTCTCAAACAGCAACCCCTTATGGCAGACCACTGTGAACCAGATGGGAGTTTGTAAAAGTTTTAATTTTCTGGCAGAGGCTGCTTGTTGTTCAAAGAAGAACAGTTAAGTAATCCCACAAGCTCTTGGACCCACCTAAAGTAGTTTGTTGGATTATGGCCCATCATTTTTGTTCCATGCTGCATTATAATGTTGTATATTTAAGACCAAAATAAGTACATGTTTGTTTGCTGGCCCTTGGAGTTTTTAAAGAGAAAATAAATCTGCTTATAAAAATGGCACAGTCAATGTGGGAGAATTTACTGTGGAGCAGTGGTGGACTTTTATAGCTCCAAGTTGTGGAACAACATCCATGAGCAGACCATCTCAGGACTGTTACTGAACTGTAAAGGATGGGTGACAACAGTGATAATAACAAATCCTTCCTCAATATCTTCATTAGTCAGGTGCTGTAAGAAAGGCTAGCAGGTAGTGTTTGTACTGCAGTCACGACCATGGGGCTGCCCATTAGCTACTGGTCTAAGTTCAAAGTTGTGGTTTTGGTGTACAAAGCCCTAAACAGTTTGGGACCAGGATACCTGAAAGATCATCTTACCCAGCCCATCACTGTACACTGAACTGAGGCGGAAGATGGCTACGGGCGAGGGAGCTATGGTCGACGGAGCTCTTCTACTGATGGCTTTTACGGAGTAATTCTTCCCCCCACTGGAAGCTGCAATGTTTGGGAGTGTATGGGAAAGATGGGGGAGCCCCCCTCCCTTCTTTCCATACTTTCTATACTGCCTCCCTTGTTATTTGACCTGAATTGGACACTAGCTACCGGCATGTCCCAGAGTCTTTACCTACATCAGCCGCTGCCGCCTCTCACGGTGGAGAGCGCCGAGGCGGGCTGGATGCAGAGGCAGGAGGGAGCCGGAGACTGGCGGGTTGGGTGTTGCGGCCTGACCTTGGAAGACGCCGTTGCGGTGATAATCTTTCGGCTTCTGAGGAGTGGGAGGCGCCCCTGCGGCGGCTGTCGTTTTGCCATGTGGCCTCTGTTTGTTTTGCCTGTTATCAGTCGCGTTTACACCCCGGCTCCTCTACCTTGGCTTCCTTGAGAACTGCCCTGTTGGTTTGATTTCGAGGGGCCTGTTGTCCCGCCCCTCTCTTTCTTGGAGTTGCTGGATGTTAAGATCAGGGGAGGATGTTGCTTTACATCTTGCAAATGAACTATTGCCACACTGGTTCGATGCTTACACCAGGAACCTCCATCGGTAGTTACACCTCTGGACTATACAGGAGAGAAGCCCTATTATTATTGGAATTTGTTGCTTTTACGTTATTGTTAGTTTTTATTGTTAGTCTCTTAATGTTTTAATGTTTACATGTTCTGCTTTGTACATCGCTTAGAGTGGCTGACAATTCAGCCAGATAAGCGACTGATAAGTCGAATAAATAAATAAATAAATACTCTACAGGTAAGAGCTCCCTGCAGATACCATATTATCAGGAGGTCTCTTCTGCACAACATAGGAAGTGGACCTTTATTGTTGTGGCACCTACCCTTTGGAATCCCCTCCCCTTAAATATTAGACAGGCTGTTATCTTGTTATCTTGTATCTGTTATCTTTTTGGTGCCTGCTGAAGACCTTCCTCTTTCAACAAGCCTTTTACACAGAAACCTTATCCCAGTCTGTGTCTGTGTTGGAACTTTTGTTTAAGATGTTTTTAAAGCTTTTTTATGTTTTGTTTTAATATATTTTAAAGTCTGATTTTATTATATTTTAGAGTGTTTTCAGTGTTGCTGTTTGCCATCCTGGGCTCCTACTGGGAGGATGGGTGGGATATAAATTTAAAAATAATTAAATTTCTAGTTAATTTTGGAGTAGCAGCAATCAACACAGAAATTATGATAGGGTTCATGGTGCTCATGTGTGGGTATCCTATCCTTAGCTGCACTGAATCAATCTGGATGACACTAGGCTTGCAACTTATATATGCTCTGACTGAACACAATATTAAACTAATGAGCAGAGGGCAGGATTGGAGATGGTCAGTATCCCCTACCCCCCACACACACATGCACAATGTAGGGTTGCCAGGTTTCTGGCCTGAGACTGATCCTGTATCTTTAGGAGAAGAGAAAGTCAGCTAAGTGCAGGTGTTCTTGCAACTCTGTAATGGGAAAAACCGCAAGGAGAAATTCTCCTTTCACCCTGCACAACTTTTAAAGATACAGAAGACCTCTTGGTTGCCAGGCCCGGCCTCCAAGAGGTCTTCTGTATGTTTTAAAACCTTGTGGTTTTTCCCATTACAGAGTTGCAAGAACACCTGCACTTAGCTGACTTTCTCTTCTCCTAAAGATACAGGATCAGTCTCAGGCCATGAACCTGGCAACCCTAGCCCAATGGGTATGAGTTCACAGGTAATCTGAAAAAAACTAATAGGAAAAACACTAGGGAAGTTATCATGGGTGAAACCTCTCTGAGTAGCTGGCATTCTGAGGAGTTTGGTCTTGAGCTAGGTGGAAGGTTAAAACTCACTTTGGTTAATTGGTCTAACCTGATAAGTGGTTGAGAAGATGTCAGTGTCAGACATTGCCTCTCATCAGATGAGCCTTTTGGGCAGCTGCCGTGGCCAAAGACAATGATGTAGTTAGGATTGGGCCTCAGGGCTAAAGTCCAGGGGTCCACACAGACCCCTCCCCCAATTAACACGCAGAGAGTAGCTGATGATGGTGGCAGCAGCAAACAGGCCCTGAATTAACACCTGACTTGTTTGTTTGTTTTTTTACTTTTCATTTTATAGTCAAGGGGTAGCCACCTGGGCGTATACATGGTTACAGATGCTCATTTTATTTATTTTTACTTTTAAAATATATTCTTCAAAATTTTGAATTTTCATCAAAAAAGAAAAGGAGAAATAAGAGACAGATGAAATTCTCATGTGTTTCACCGTTGTTTTAAGCTGTTACTGCAGCCAGTACTGTTATCCTGGTGATACAACTGATCCTCATTTTTATTTAGTGGTAAAAAGTCTACTCACTTGCAATAATACAGTCACAAAAACAGAACAGCTGCAGAATATTTGCAGTGGGAATTTAAAGAGTCACCCTCTTGGGGAATCTGTTCTGTGAAGCACCACAGCATGTTAATCCAATTAATGGTCTCTTTGCATCACCTTGGCCTAGTTATAGCCTGAGAATAGGGAAGGAATATATTCTGCCCAAGTGCAATTTGGTTTTGCTCTTTATGAGCTTCTTAGAAGGTTTCTGGAATATGTACAACCTGATTAAAATGATGTATCTATGGATGTGCGATTCAGGTTGGGCTGCCATGAGAAAATCCAGGCCTGCTTTTGTCTTTATGATGTTGATGTGATGCTAAATTCTTTCGTTCTGGGCAAGGCATAAAGAAAACTTGAGCTGCCTAGTACTTGGTGCCTATTGGCCATTTGCCTGGCTCTTTCCATTGCAGACACAGAAGAAAGATCACACACTAGACTGAAGCGTTGGGTTTCATCTGCCTGGCCTCATGCAGATTTGATAGATTTCATGATTAACCATTGTCCATTGGTGTCTTTTTCTCAACCAACCTGAGCCCTCTTTTGGTGTTCCGCTCACCATATCTGCCCGAGCAGGATAACAGGGGTGGACACACTAAGCTCCAACTCCCATTGGCTTCCAAATCATGGAGGGCAAAGGTCTGAAGCTTGTAACCTCCTTTTCTCATTGAGGTTCTCTGTGCAATTCAGAACCCCAATTATGTAGGGTTCCAAACCACTTGAGAGCCTCCTCACTTCTCATCTTTGCCCTCCATGCATTGGAGGGTGATGGGGATGGTGACAGGGAGACAGAGTTTAGTATGCTTATCCCTACTCTTTCTGCTCATTTGTAGGCTTTACATCTGAGCAGAATACCCACAAAGGGCTTTGATGATTACTTTCTTTGCGTTATGTTTGTATTTATTTTTTAAAACATATGCCCCACTTTTCACCTGTATCTCAAAGTGGCTTACAAAGAAAAATAAACAAAACATGCAATATTCAAAATGTAAAGCGTTGATGGAAATGGAAGCATCAGAAAACAAGAACATTGGAACAGTGTTCATGGTGCAAAAACCTCCTGAGATAAAACCATTTTGATCCGATGTCTGAAACTTTGCAGGGATGGTGCAGCATTGCACACTGTTTGATGCTGAAAATGACTTCTACTGAGGAGGAGGAGAAACTCTTCAGTATTCCCCAATGAAACTCAATCTCATGAGTTTCTATATTCTCTAATACACTGATCAGGGAGGTGCTTTGATCAAATCATGATCCTACAGTTCTGTCTGCAGCAGGTTCATGTAGGGTATTGTTAGAACTGCAGCTGGGAACTGCATCTTGCAACAATGTATCATCAGTTTCTGGACTGTCCCACCTATGTTGGCCATTGGGCCCTGGCCAGGAATTTTCTTGGCTGGGCTGGGCCTTTGCATGAGCAACATGCCTTCTTGGTAGTGATCAGCAGTGTAGTGGCAAATTCAGAAGAATTCCTTCATGTTAGTCACAGCTACACCCCCTCCCCCTTTTTTTTGCTGCTGAGTCGAGAACAAGATCCTTGTTAATGCCTTCTCCTACAACAACAGACATCCCTAGGAGCTAATAAGCATGAAAGGGGAGAGTGTTAGGTACGGAGAAGCTTTTTCTCAATGGCTGACTCACCTTCTGTCACTCTGATTGTCTCCAATCAGCAAGCAAGGACAAAGAAGCATGGTAGAAGACTAATACACTCCCCTTTCATGTTGATTGGCTCACAGGATGGTGGAGACATAGAGACCCTGCTGGGACTCTGCTCCCAAAAAAGTAAAGGGTCTAAGACCGCAGATGACTACACCCCTGGTGGTGATGCATTTCTGTATCCTTTTCATGGATGTTCATCCTTCCACTCCTGGCTCACTTCTGAAACTTATGGCTTAGCCTTGACATGGTGAAACCATAGTATGGCTAATTGTGAATACCCCCATATGCTGTACTTCTTACCCTGGTCTGAGGATACCACAGTTTGCTGTGACACCTGAATCAAGGAAAACTATAGTTTGTGCAAGCCATTGTTTACATCCAAACTAGAATTGGAAAATGAATTCAAAACCTTGGTTTTTGGTACTGGTTTGGAGGAAAAATATAGTTTGTACAAGCCATTATTTGCTTGATATTGGTATCACAACAAAACTGTGGTTTGCGCAGATTAGGAAAGAAGGGGATTTGGGCATGCAATGACAAGAAAGAGGGGGAAAGAAACAACACGAGCCTGGCTTTGTTCACAATAACCAAACCACGGCTTGGGTGTTATAGTACAGCAGGGTCCTGCTTTTCGGTGGCCTGCTTTTCGGCGTTACACTAATACATAGGCTTCCAATTAGAGTAAGACCCCACTCATACGGTGCTTGTTCCACTTTTACAGTGTTTTTCGGGTGTTGGGTGCCATTTTATTGACGGAGTTCTGCTTTTCGACGGATTTCGCTTTTAGGCAGGGGTCTGGAACGTAACCCACCGTATGAGTGGGGCCCTACTGTACATCTTTATCAGGCTGCTATCTGGGAATTAATTTAAATAAATGCTATGAGTATTCCATAAATTTGTGATCTATGCACAACAAATCTGAGAATTCCAAGAATTACAGCTTTCTATCTCTCTTTAAAGCACGTTTCTAGTCTTGTAGTTATGCATGGGCAAAGTTTTGGGAATTTCAAAAAAGTTGGGTGGGGAGCGTAGATGCATGAATATATTTTCCAGCGGTCACATATTGGGACATCAGTGTTCATCTCTCATGATTAGCAGAAATTTAATAAATTGTGTAATAAGCAATACAGGTTACTGAACTGGACTTGAAGATTTTTGGTCAACTTGGTACAGAATTCTGATTCTTGTTGACATAGATGACACAGCCCTGATTATTATGACCTACTTTAAACAGTTGTTACAAGCGTGAATACATGTGGCCCTTAGTGCTGGATATAGAAGGAAAAGACCAATGTACATCTGCATCCCCTTTCCCCACAAGAGCGTATCGCAACAAAAATAAATGTGCTAGCACATTTTAGGTGCAATATTCAAAAAGAAAGAAAAACCCTGCTGTGTGTATAAATCAGCTCTACTGAGTCATGGCTGTAAACACTGCAAACAGTTTAGCTGTTTGTAGCCCACCCTACAAGAACCCCCCCCAACCAGCTTACACGATACAAGTTAAAAATGCTATATAATATATGAGAAGAAAAATAATAAAAATGTATACAATAAAACAGAGCAACAGAATCTAACAATAGCAGATAAGGAAGGAGCACAAAAACTCTCAGCTGACAAAATAACTTGGGAGTGTAAAACATGTAGGCTACATAAAGATAGAGAACTTGCCAACTCAACTGCTTTCCTAGGGTGTAAATTATGGGGCTATGCAGGATAAGGCTATATATAGCTACCAGCCATGGCAGCTATGTACTACTTCCACTGTCGGAGGCAGTATGGCTCTGAATATCAGTTGCTGGGAAGCAGAAGTGAGGAAAGTGTTGTTGCCCTCGGATCCGGCTTGTGGGCTTCCCATAAGCATCTGGTTGGCCACCATGAAAACAGGAAACTGGATGGGCCTTTGGCCTGATCCAGCAGAGGTCTTTTTTTAAATGTTCTTATCCCATGTAAAATAAAAGATGAGACTGGTAGGAATGTCTGCATCCCTAGACCTTTGACCTGCCAAGGAAATATTAGATTTGGAAAAAAGGAGGCCAACACCTCTTTTTCCCTCTAAGCTTGACCCATTCCCATCCAAAGAACTAGCCTGAAAGTGAATTCTAAGAGCCTTTGGCAAGTTTAATGTGGCCTGTGACCCTTGTATTGCAAACTGGTACTGTAACAAAGTTTGCTTATTCAACAGTGCCATAGAAATGATTCAGTAACAGAGTATTATCATTTGTGTCGGAAGACTGGAAATAAACAGGCAAGACACCAAGGTGTGGATTTAAACTAGGGCCAGTTTTTTTAAAATACAAAAGATCTTATAAGCTGCATATGGGAAAACCAAAGTGCAGGAAATACAGACTATTAGGCTCCTATGCCTGTCATCATCGGGTAAGCTTTCCCTGCAGGGAGGAAAGGTGGCTTTAATTCCATGCCTCCCCCCATGCCACACCCCATCAGGCAAGAAGGGAGGCCTTACTGGATCATTCTCCCTTGTAGACCCACAACTCCAAGTGAATGACGCAGGCTAGCCTCAAAAGTGATTCATACCCTGCATGACAGCCCTGTGTTCAAGTCCATAGAAATGCTTCAGTGACAAAGTATTATCACTTGTTATAAAAGGCAAGCTGGAAAAGGCTTGAGGGGATTCTGCTGATCTTGCCATTCTAAATTCAATAGTGCCAACTTCAGGAAGTAGTTTCTTTGTTAATCATTGACCTGGAAGTGATTAACAGATTGGTCACACTAATTGAGAGTAATGAGGCATATGCCCTCAGATTCCTTGCTCCATTGAAGGCATCTGGCGCTCTGCTGACCTCTCTCCCAAGAGTGCCCCCCCACACCTTCTGCCTCATCTATGCATGCATTATGCCTTTATGGCAAGGAGAATGAAGGCTATGTTCTCACTAGAAGGTCCTCAGAAAATCGGAAATAGGAACCTGTCTTGTACCAAGCCATACCAGTAATCAATTAGCTCAGTGTTGTCTATACTGATTGGCAGTGGTTCTTTTGAAACAGAGGAAACAGCCCTACCTGGAGATAGTGGGGACTGAACATGGTCCGTGGACGGATCCGGGCGGATCCAGAACTGAGCGACTTATCTACAAGCCCCGGGCAGAGCCTTTTCCTGGCCTTCCTGGCCTGCACCTTGGCGTCCACCGCTACCGGCTTTAGCTGTGTGTCCCCGGCCCGAGTAGAGCCAGCGCGCTCCTCCTGGGATTTAGGGAGACCTGGCGCACCACGATACTTCCACAGCTCCGTTTCGTCCGAAGGCTCCTCAGTGGGTTCCGACCTATTGCACAGCAAATTTCTCTCCTCTCTGCACTTGGACACCAGCTCAACGGTGGGTGGGCACTCCGGAAAAACGCAATGGTATAACTACACGACCCAGAACCAGTTTCCACCCATCTTTCTGGAGGAGCTGAAGTCTGACACCGAGAGCTCGCTGGAGGATCATTCCTTATTGCGAAGGCAGCAGCAGCAACAATCAGAGAACAGGCACAGTTTAGGGGAGCAGCAGCAGAACTCTCAACAGGAAACGCCCTTTTCAGGGGCACGAGATTCCCCACTGGAGGTACACACGGAGTCAGAAGTGTGGAGTTCAGACAGCCTATTTTTGGGGCAAAGCACCTCAACAGTCTGAAACCATAACCACCACACTACATACAGCCACAAAGGGAGAATGAAGGACAGGGGAAAACCCTAAAAGTCAACAAACCCAACTACCAAACTGTCCATGTCTTGGTTTACTGACAGTTCTTATTGTATTCTTCTTGTTCACCGCCCAGAGAGCTAATGCTAGTGGGGCGGTATAAAAATTTAACAAAATAAAATAAATAAATAAATAAACATGGGACCTTCTGCATGCCAGACAGATTCTCTCCCACTGAGCTATGGCCCTTCTTGAACTGTTTGGGTCTGCTTGATTGCCCCATGCTAAGCCTGCACAATTTGTGGCCCATCAATCCAAATGCAGCCCATGACCAAATGAGGGACGGATGGATCAGTCTATTGTCAGTCCACATCAGTTTCATATGTGGCAATTCATAAGTCTATTCTGTTCCTTTCTGCATCATTCTGCGATTTGTAACTGCATAAAAGTTCACATTTTGATAGGCAACAATAAAATATGCATTTTGTACACCTTTTATGCTAAAATATGCATTTTGTATATATTTTGAAACAATGTTTGATCAGAAACAGGTATCATAACATTCAGAGAAGTGTGAAAACCAAAGGACAACTGCATTCCAATCCTTCTATTAGTCTCTGAAGTACAAATCAGGCCAGTTCACTTAAAAATGCAGAGCGAACAAAAATCTTAAGCATCCTTGCCAAAAGCCGCATATTTCAGCCTTCCAGATACGTGGCAAAGCCTCTGGTTTTGCAGTCCCAGAAAGGGAGCCTCACAAAAAGGCGATTTACTGAGTCCTGAGTGGGCCATCATACATGGCTATGAGACTAGGTTCAGTCTAGCAGATCAGAAGTGGTGCAGGTCTCCCTTGTGCTGTTTCTGTAGCCACTACATGAAGTGGCAGATTTTATAGTCTGCGGAGGCCTTGTATACCAACTCCTTTGGACCCCTATTTGTTCACTTTAATGGGGGGGGAGGAGAAATAAAGGGTAGAAGCAATGCAACAAACTAAAAGACTAGAATTCAACAATGGGAATTCATGTGGTCACATTTCAAAGATATCCCCTCAGTCAACAATGTATTCTAATAACACAGGGGGCCGTCAGCTGTATGGATCCTACCTGATTTTAATATTTTTAGAGCTTGTGTTTAATTTTGTTTTTATCTTATACACCACTCTGGTGGCTTTATGCTGTGAAGCAGTATATAAATTTGTTTATTAATAATAACAATACTTCTGTGCATGCTGCACATGCTATAAATTTGCCTCTGACTACATGCCAAGGCAAGGGTTTTCACTTCTTTTCATCATTGATTTATGACTCACCTTTCCTTCTAAAAGGAAGCCTAAAAAGCAGCTAACACGATCATCCCCAAACAAATACAATAATATGGAAAGATAATGATAATGCTACAATAACATATAAAGAGATGTTCAGATCCATCCCTAAGAAGAAATCCTCAATTAACAAATAATGCAAAATTCATAACAGTAAATCAATTCACTAATAGGCAAAAAACCCTTGAGGTTTAAGAACTTACCTATAGCCCACAAATATTTCTATCAAACTTTAAAAAGCAGGGAAATTGGGCAGCTATAGTGAATGCACCACGGGAGCAGGAGACTTGGCCTGCTCTCTGAGATACTGTACTGCTCTACAAATTTGTAAAAATGTGAACACAATTTGGGTTGTCCAATCCACTTCCTGTGTAACTTGGAAGAATTTGGTAATATGTGCCTCTGAGCATATGATGAGTGGTGGCAACACCTGCCATCAGCCCAAATAACAGAAACAAGATGTGTGCTGTGCTGATCTTGTTTTAGCAGGGAGGAAGCAACAATATTAAGACAGTTGATATAGTTCAGATAGTCACTTTAAATATGTTTGATTTACTTTGCAATTTTAATGAAGTTTCCTATGGTAAATTATTTTCTTTTCCTTCTGTTTCTGTGAATATGTGAAGTACAGCAACACTTTGCATAATTTACACTTTAAAAACTCCAAAAACAATTGTGGAATAGTGCCACTGACTATTCTTGTAATATTGTTTATGGCAACTATGGTTCTGGAATTCCATTTCCAAGTTAAAATTTACCTTTTTTCCCAGGACCTTTGGGGGAAATTAATTGAGTGGTTCAAGCTGTAGATTTTATTCTGTGCGGCTGTTGCTTTTACTGTTTGATGATAAATTGTTTTTATTATTGTGTGTTCTAAGATGAAGGGCAAGCACTACAGCCTCATTGACTCACCAGGCTTGATGGTCCAGACAGGTCTGCTTAAAAGTCAGGTGATTCCTACAGGTGTACTGAGAGGAAAGCAGGTAGGGGTGGGGGGTGAGAAGAGATGACACAAGTTGCTCATCCATTTCTATTGCCAAACTGATTGAACTGTGATGACCCTGTCCAACACCCCCCCTATCCCAGCTGGACACAGAAGGTGAAATAATTCAGCCAGTTTACTGGCAAGTAAATCTCCTCAATGCATTACCAGATTCAGTTCAGCTCATTGTGTATATTTTAGTTGGGTCACCAGCTCTTTTCTGAAACAGAAGCGCCTATGCACTGAACAGACATGACATACAGATGTTGAACTGGTACATCTTGCATGATTGTGGCACCTTCATGCTGGAGAAAGTTGGGCCTGTTGAATTTATCCATGATAGGCAGCTGTTCACAGCACATGAGCCAGTTTCAGAAAAAAAGAAAGCCGACAACCCTTGCTCTTATGCTTGGGGAAGTAGAGTATGAAGAGGTAAGGAGGATGGCAAGACAGCCAGCCTCTTGGGTGGATCGCTTCCTGCCTGCTTCTCACCCAGAGGCTCAACTATTTCTGCCCATTTCCAGATTTACTGCTTTGCAGATCAGGCTGTTCTTGTGTTTCCTGGTCTAATCCAAAACTCTGTCTGATCACATGATGATTTCAGACAGTCACAAAGAATAAATGGAGGAGAAAAAACTCAGAATGTACCGATTACTTCTTAGCCTCAGGAAAGAAACATTTCTCTGTGCTAATTTCTTTTTTAATGGATTAGATATAAAACCGTAACCTGGTAGGCTACCAGGAAAATGTTTACACGTTTGGAATCTTTATTTCAGATTCCCCAAATTTTGGGCTTATGCTGAGAACTCCAGTGGAGGGAGGAGGAGGCCACTCAGGGGCCCTTCTTGTGCTCTCTTAGCAGCCTGACAACTAGGGATAATTTGCACATTCTCTCAGTTTCTTGTTTTTCTAATCCTCAATTCAGTCCTCCACATTTCTGCGGCAATTTGTGATTTTTTTTTTAATCCTCATGAAAATTTGTCAGCATTTTAGCCAGAGCTTGGAAAAGTTACTGTTTTGAACTACAACTCCCATCAGCCCAATCCAGTGGCCATGCTGGCTGGGGCTGATGGGAGTTGTAGTTTAAAAAAGTAACTTTTCCAAGCTCTGATTTTAGTGCAAATTTCTCCTAGTATAACAGTTTTTGTAGCAAGTTTAAACTAATAAAACACATTTTGCAAGCAGTTATCTGGAATGTAAGGATTTCCCCAAAAAACATTTTCCTCCACAGACCACTTGAAAATTGTTGAGGGTCATTGTATTACAATTTGAATTCCGTTGTGTGACAATTTGAATTCTATGGACTACAGTTTGGGAACCCCTGCTCTAGAAACATAATAATGTCATTCATCACATATTCTCCAAAATTCACAACTGATGTGAAAGCTGCCAACTTACCCAAGATTTTATTTTATTTATTTATTTATTTATTTATTATTTGATTTATAGCCCGCCCTTCTTCCCAGAAGGAGCCCAGGGCGGCATCCAAGATGCAGACTGGATTTTTTTTTTGACACAAATTGGTCATTCACTCTTTCATTCCAGGAAAGAACACAGCTTCCATAGTTCTTAATTTATGCTTGCTATGATTGTACTATGGCTGTGCACCAGATTCAGCTGAGTTTCCCCACTACTTGAAGAGACTTGGGCATCAGATGAGTTGGGTTCAGCCAACTACGGGTAGGGTTAGATGTCCCAGAACAATCTGTGGCTGTCAGGGGGTGGGGCATCAGGCAAGAAGGAGAGCCGGGCAGGGCAGGGAAACCCCAGAAAAAGGCCAGGACTTCCAGGAGAAGCTTCCTGCCTGTCTGACGCCTCCCCCTCTTGGCGACTGAGCAAGCTGCGGGTGATCCTCTGAGAGTGGCTTTCCTAAAGGAAAACATCTCCCATGGAGGATCAATTCCTTCATTCAACAACTGTTCAAGGTGCTGGTAATGCTCTGCTGTTTGCAGAGCATCACCAGTGCAGGATCGACCCCTGTTCCACAGCTGTTCAGTAGAGGGGTCGATTCTGCAGGGTGCTGTGATGCCTCTGGTGAGGCATTGATGCTGGGGGGGGGTATTGCAGCACCCTGCAGAACTGACCCCATCTCAGTTGGGAGGTGTCCCCTTCCTCTAAGCAAATTAAGGGTTTAGAATCCTAATTAAACATTAGCCCTGCCCTGGAACTTATTTGAGACCAGATCTGGGGTGGGGCTGAGGGTGGTACCCTGGTCAACCCAGGGTGGCTCCCTGATCAGAGCCATAGATGGATGGGGGGGCTGTGTACAATCCTAGATTGTACCCCTTTGTACTGTTGCCCTTTTAAATATGTTTGTTCATTGCTGTTTGTTTGATATATAGGGACCCTTATTGCATATTGTACTGTATATGTAGAGAAATATTGTCAGACTGGACCTCAGTATGAACATACCAGTTCATGCTTTACTTCTCCCACACAGCTGCAACATTGAGGGCCACTTTGTGGGTGGGTTTTTTTTAACATGAGAACAGCACATAATTTGATTGATTGATTGAGTTTATTTGTTGTTCCATATGTCAGTCAAAGGAGGGACTTCTGCTTTCAAGCTGAACCTGCTCAGTATTCTTGAAGATTGCTATGACTTTAGTGAGGGTTTGTTTACTTGGCAGCCAGGTGTGTACTAAAATAGTGAGCAAAACAAACAAAAAGCAAGTGCATTCAAACATAAAACCAGAATAATAAAAAAATGTGGCAGTCACTCAACTGACTGATAAAATCCAACAGAAATTGTAAAGCAAATGTTGGGAACATTTGGATCTCTAGATGTTGCTGAACTGCAACCCCCATGAGCCATGGCAAGTGTGGCCAATGGCCAGGGATGATGGGAGTTGTCTTCCAACAACATCTGGAGAACCGAAGGTTCCTCACACCTGTTGTAAATGGCAAGGTGTTTTCTGGAATCCTAGCATGCTTATCTGGCTGCCATCTGCCTATATTATTATTATTATTACTTCCCATGAAATGTCTCAAAGTGTTTTCACAATACAATAAAAACACTTTTTAAAAATAATGATCAGAAGATGCACCTCTTTACTTTGGCCTTTGAAACCTGAGATACGTGTTTTCAGGACCCACCCTATTCCAGTGACTGTAATTTGTTTTTAACATTGAATCTAAATTGTTCTAATCAACCCTGGGATATGCTAGTGAAGGGTGGGTAATAAATAAATTTAATCATCATCATCATGTAAAAGCACCTTAAACATTACATAAATAAAAAGAATGTCAAATCCAATACAGATACATTGCCCACAGTGCCCCAGAACAATATTAGAATGAGGGTATTGTGTGAAATGAAAAGGGTGTCTAGATCCAACTGCTCAGCACTGACCAGAGTCCTGGGGCAGAAAAAAAAACATGAGGGGGTTGAGCAGGGGGTGGGCTCTGGCAGCAGTGGGCTCTGAAGAATGAGTAGACAAGGTGACCAAGAAACACCACCGCTCTACAAACTGGTTGGCTGGGAAGATTAACTCATCATACTTGGAGTTTTTTTTATAATAATAATAATAAAATTTTATTTATGAGTCACCTATCTGGCCGAATGAATGGCCACTCTAAGCGACGTACATAACACAGTAAAATACAATATAAAAACAATGAGAACCACAATCAATAATTAATCTAAACACCACCCTTCCAGTTAATAACAGCATTAAAAGCTAATCTACCCCGAAGATCCCGTAGGCCTGCCTGAACAGCCAGGTCTTCAAGGCCCGGCGGAAACCTATCAGGGAGGGGGCATGGCGAAGATCGAAAGGAAGGGAATTCCAGAGGGTGGGGGCCACAATCGAAAATGCCCTCTCTCTGGTCCGCACCAGCCTAGCTATTTTAACTGGTGGGACTGAGAGGAGGTCTTGTATGGCTGATCTCGTCAGGCGGCATAATTGGTGACGCTGGAGGCGCTCCTTCAGATAAACTGGACCAAAACCATATAGGGCTTTAAAGGTCAACACCAACACCTTGAATTGGGCCCGGTAAACAACTGGCAGCCAGTGTAGATCTACCAACACTGGAGTAATATGATCACGGCGATGGCTGTTCTTAATCAAACGCGCCGCTGCATTCTGTATCAGCTGTAATTTCCGGACCGTTTTCAAGGGTAACCCCACATAGAGCGCATTACAGTAGTCTAAGCGGGAGGAGACCAGGGCATGTATCACCCGTGGGATCAGATGGATAGGAAGGTAGGGTTGCAGCCTCCGTATTAGATGTAATTGATACCAAGCTGCCTGGCTCACTGCCGAAATCTGAGCCTCCATGGACAGCTGGGAGTCAAGAATGACCCCAAGGCTGCGGACCTGGTCTTTCAGGGGTAATCTCACCCCATTGAACACCAGGTCTATATCTCCTAACCTTCTTTTGTCTCCCACGAGTAACTCCTCGGTCTTATCGGGGTTTAATTTCAGCCTATTCCCTCCCATCCATCCACTTACGGCTTCCAGGCACTTGGACACGGTGTTCACAGCCAACTCTGGTGAGGATTTAAACGAGAGATAGAGCTGGGTGTCATCCGCATATTGATGACACTGCAGCCCAAATCTCCTGATGATGGCCCCCAGTGGCTTTACATAGATGTTGAATAGCATGGGGGAGAGGATAGAACCCTGTGGGACTTCACAATTAAGAGGCCAAGGGTCTGAAACCTCATCCCCCAATGCCACCCGTTGATGCCTGTCTGAGAGATAGGAACGGAGCCAGCATAAAACAGTGCCCCCTATTCCTAATCCCTCCAGGCGATCTAAAAGGATACCATGGTCAACGGTATCGAAAGCCGCTGAGAGGTCCAGGAGGACGAGGAAGGTATATTCTCCCCTATCCAACGCCCTCCTCATATCATCCACCAGAGCGACCAAGGCTGTTTCAGTTCCATGTCCAGTCCTGAAGCCCGATTGGAATGGATCGAGATAATCTGCTTCATCCAAGTGTGTCTGTAACTGTTTGGCCACCACTCGCTCAATCACCTTGCCCAAGAATGGTAAGTTAGAGACTGGACAGAAGTTATTCAACTCTTGGGGATCCAAGGATGACTTTTTCAAGATAGGCTTTATTACTGCCACCTTGAGGGCTGCTGGCATTGCACCCTCTTCCAAGGATGCATTTACTACTGCCTGGATCCCTTCGCTCAGCTTCTCTTTGCAGCTCATAATGAGCCACGAAGGGCAAGGGTCAAACAGACAGGTGGTTGGCTTCACAGAAGAGAGCACCTTGTCCACTTCCTCAGAGGGAAGAGGCTGAAACCGATCCCACCGTTTAACCGGACTGCAACTGGCCGACTCTGGCTCACTTCCTGTATCCACGGCGTACGGAGTCATGCTCTTCAGGTGCTCGATTTTATCGGCAAAGTGTTTAGCAAATGTGTCACAGGAGGCTTTAGAATGTTCCATGGGTTCCTGAGCAACTGGACCGACCAGGCTTCGGACCACGTGGAACAACCTCCTGGGGCAGCACTCTGCGGACGCAATAGAGGCAGCAAAGAATTCCCTCTTTGTTGCCTTTGTTGCCACCTGGTAGGCAGCTATTGCTGCTCTAACCAGTGTCCGATCGTCTTCAGAGAGAGATTTCCGCCACCGGCGCTCTAGTCGTCTCACCTCCTGTCTCAGACCCCGCAGCCGTGGTGTATACCAGGGTGCTATCTGAGTTCTATTCAGGGGGAGAGGACGTTTCAGAGCCACCTGGTCTACTGCCCTAGTGATCTTCCTATTCCACTCCATCACCAGGGTTTCGACTGGGCGTCCTTCAGCAAGCTCCAAATCTCCCAGCGCATTCAGGAATCCTTTAGGATCCATCAGGCGTCTGGGACGGACCATCCGAATAGGTCCTTGTCCCCTGCGGAGGGTGTGTGGCATTACGGGGTCCATAGTCACCAGGTAGTGATCTGACCATGACACGGGGTTGGAAACGACAGTCCCCATTTCCAGATCATTTCCCTCCCCTCCCGAGACAAACACAAGGTCTCCAATCTCCGCTACAAATCACTCCTCTTCAGCTGGTAGGTCGGAGCAGTAGATGGAAATTCCTGTGTAGCGGGGGCGATGTTTTTGTTTCTGCTTCCAAGAACTTTACTGAAGCTGCCAGGAACAGCTGTATGAGTCACTGACATTATCAATGTCTCGAAGACATCTATATGCCCACACTACTGTTCGAAAGCCATCAGTTCAGCAACTACTTAGAGGGATGTTTTCAAAGAAGGAAACAACTGGGGAAAATTGCTGGTAGCAATTTGATCACTAGGGACATAGATAGCTGGGTTTGAGATGGACATGCATACTACATGGTAACTTGCCTGCCTGGTGTGAAGGTTGTAAATGTCACACACATGTAGATAACCTAGTAGATAATGCTAGGGTGGAGTCAGTGGTCAATGGAGAAATGTATTTGTACAGTCCTGGAAGCAAGCTTTAGGTTGCTAGGTAGGAGATTCAAGGCAGCTTTCTCTGAGATGCTATCTAGTCCACACTCAGGGCCAGCTACACAAGTTGAACTGAGGAACTCTCAATGCATGGATGAGATGGTGGTCTCTGAAGGAGGAATTTGGATTTGTTAGACACTGGGGAACATTTTGGGACAAGCTAAGACTGTACAAAACAGGCGGACTTCAAGTGAACCAGGGTGGACCAGACTGTTGGTGCTTACAGTCAAAAAGCTGAAGCAGCTTTTAAACTTATGACTGGAGGAAAGCTGGCAAGTGCTGAGGAGCATCTGGTTTGGGGAAGATCATCCCTAACCTTGGTCTGCCCTTTGCTAGCTCCCACCTGCCTGCCTGCCTCCTTACAACCAGTCCCAGGGGATGACACTGCCCATCAGCTTCCTCCTCCTTCCTTAGTCTCTGTGTTGCGCTTGTAGAACTCAACAGGGAAGAGGATGGGGACAAAATTAAAATTAGTTGTCTCTGCCTGTCATTGGCTTTGGCTCCACCTACAGTTTGGGATTCCCTGCCTTCCCCCCACCAGTCCCAATGGACATCAGCCACCACTGCAGGCAGTCTGGAGTGCTTGGTTTTAAAGGAGAGCATATAATGGGCATGTTGAAAACCTGGTGGAATGGAGGGAACTAGTGGGAAACAGTTATCTGTCAATACAAACTTTGCAGCTGTGATAGGGAACCTGTGGCCTTCCATATATTTCTAGACTAAATTCCAGAAAGATCATTTGTGACGATTGGCTGTGTTGGCTGGGGTTGATGGAAGCTGAAATCTGATGGCATCTGGAGAACCACAGGTTCCCTATCCAACTGTAGAGGTCCCAAATCATGGAAGATATTGGAGACAAGATGCCATGAATACCAGGTTTAGATATCACTATACAAATTTTCCTTTAAGGCAGTTCATAACTTTTTATTATTTTTTCTGCATGGTATGACCTCATTATCTTATGCTAAATAGTGTAGGACTGATTCCTAATTTTGAAAATGCATTTGCTTTTTACTGCTGTAGGCCTCAGGCAAAATAATATTTCATAAGAGGGAGAAAAATATTTAATAATGATACTCAAGATTACTAACAAATAATGCTAGCCATGTAAAAATGTGCCTTAAGCAATTCTGTTTTTTTTTTAAATAATGAATTGTTCAACTTTCTAATTTAAACTCACTCCCCCCACTCGATCAATCATCTGTGGCATTGTATGGGAAGGAAGTGTTAGGGCCCTGGAGGAAGGCAGCAGTCTCCAAATCCCACTGACAGTGAAATAGTTATTGACATTTTGTCCCTGTCTAGCAATAAAATCTAAACCAAGGAAGCAGTTACAATCTTGTTTGCAAACTAGCCCTTGTGAAAAGAGCTATCAGTTCTATAAAACCAAAGTCTCATGAACAACTGTCAGTCAAACACAAAACACAGCAGTTCAGCTGAGTGTAAATCATCGAGAGATCAATGACAAGTACAGTTTCCATTGATCACTCCTGGGAGTCGATGGCATTCATGTGGAAGAGACTAGTAAAGCCTCCTTCTTTGCAGGCAGGGAACCAATTTATTGGCATTTAACTATCCACCAGGAGAAGTGGCTATTTTAATAGTGGTTTTATTTTGTTGACGGAACTTTCCCTTGGCTGTTCGAAGTTAACCATGCTTTGATTAGAGATCGTAAAGGTTTAAACTGACTTTAAAACTTTGACATTTCTTCAGGGTAGCCATTACAAATAAATTGGAGATGCAACTATCTTTCTCCCTTTGCGCTTTTGGGAGGTAAACACAGGTAATGCATGGAGCATGGTGTGTACAGTATAATATCCACGAACAACAGCTGTGCTTATCACTAGGGGTACAGGTTAATGTTACTGATTTTTAACATACCTGAGACTTTTCCTGTTGTATTATCTAAGAACAAGAGGAAGCTATACCTGCTTCTTAATTTCTGTGTAGTCCTTTTTAGGCGTCCATTTCCAAACAAGTGCAGGGCCAGAAGGAACAAGAGAAGGAGATAGATCCACCCCTTCAATGCTGCTGTTGTCTGGAGGAATGTAAAGCTGTGTGTTCCTGCTCAACAACATGCTAGTAGCCATGTTGTTTAGATTCTAACTCAACTGTTGGAGGTAGTATGCCTCTGAATGCTAGTTGTTGACAATCGCAAGTGGGGAAAGTGCTGCTGTGCTCAGGTCCTGACTTCCCATAGACACCTGGTTGGCCACTGTGAAACAGGATGCTGGACTAGATGGGCCATTGGCCTTATCCAACAGGGTTCTTTGGGAGGCTGTACACAGCCCTCCCTATCCACCCCATGGCCCCAGTCTGCCCTGTCCTGAAGATGGGACCACCCACCCTGCCCCGGATCATCATCATAATCAATCATCATCATCGTTTTTGGTTTGTTTGTAAGCTGCCTTTCCATAATAACCTATGACATTCCCCATTACAAAACAAAATTCAAATAGGCAAACAATAAGTTAAAGAAAACATCTTATTAAGAAATATTAAGAAACTTATTAAGAAATAAATTGAAACAATACCCTTATAATTCATAATTTTAATTCGTAATGGCCCAAACAAAAGCCCCTAAGCAACACCTCACAGTCAAGATAGCCTCTGACATCTCCACGAAGTAGCAGCTGCAGTCAGTCAGGGTCTTGCCTTCCCAGGCCAGGTGGAACGAGGCCAGCAAGCAGGGAGGGGGTCTTTCAGGACTTACACTTGAGGTGATCTCTGGCAAGGTCAAGTCTCTCGCCGAACGCATCCTCAAACTTATTTGAAGGGCAGGGCTAAGGGTTTTTTAACATTAAAAAAATAAGGTCTGGGTGGGGAGACACTCTGTCTTGTTCTCCCTCCCCCTGCCCCACTGAGAGCAGGCAGTACAACCAGCACTTTACAGGATGTAATCGTTCGGTTTACCAGTGAGTAGGAAGATTCCATCTTGCACGTTGCCAGTTGCTGGTCCTTCATGAGCAGCTTCTTTGCATGCAGGGGAGCCACACACACACAAGCAGTGACTGGCACCACACAGAATGAATCCTCCTGCTTATCAGCTGATCAGCAAGAGGATTCCTACTGCGGGGTGCTGCTCCAAATCACTAAGAGGATTTGGTGCACAGAGCTTGGGGAGGCCTGGTGAGGAGGAGAGGTTGGACGAGAAAGGCACCTACCTTCTCCCATGAAGAGGTGCCTCCTTTTCCAAGTTTCTCTTCCTTCCTGAGCACGCCTGCCTGTTATTTCTGTCCTACACTTAGGGTTGCCATATTCCAATTCCAGAAATGTGGGCAGGTTAATTTGTACGTTATGCAAATTATGCAGATTAAGCGTATTAATGGTTTCATTGTCCAGTTGTTTTGTTTGTGTGCCTAATAATTACCATCCAAAACTGGGGGGAGGATGTGAAGAATCTTTTTTTTTTTTAACTTACATTTTCAGCCTTAAATGCCTACTCTAGTTTCCAACACTTTAGAATATGTATCTATTTATTTATTTAGAGGATTGATATCCTGCCCTTAGGGCAGCTTTGTTATTGTTGTTATGTGCCTTCAAGTCGATTACGACTTATGGCGACCCTATGAATCAGTGACCTCCAACAGCATCTGTCATGAACCACCCTGCTCAGATCTTGTAAGTTCAGGTCGGTGGCTTCTAGTGATAGTTCTGGTTTAATTTGTTCCAACACCCAATTATTTGTCTTTTTCGCAGTCCATGGTATGCACAAAGCTCTCCTCCAATACCACACTTCAAATGAGTTGATTTTTCTCTTATCCGCTTTTTTCGCTGTCCAACTTTCACATCCATACATAGAGATGGGAAATACCATGGTCTGAATGATCCTGACTTTAGTGTTCAGTGATATATCTTTGCATTTGAGAACCTTTTCTAGTTCTCTCATAGTTGCCCTCCCCAGTCCTAGCCTTCTTCTGATTTCTTGACTATTGTCTCCATTTTGGTTAATGACTGTGCCAAAGTATTGATAATCCTTGACAAGTTCAATGTCCTCATTGTCAACTTTAAAGTTACATAAATCTTCTGTTGTCATTACTTTAGTCTTCTTGATGTTCACCTGTAGTCCTGCTTTTGTGCTTTCCTCTTTAACTTTCATCAGCATTCTTTTCAAATCATTACTGGTTTCTGCTAGTAGTATGGTATCGTCTGCATATCTTAAATTATTGATATTTCTCCCTCCAATTTTCAAACCTCCTTCATCTTGGTCCAATCCCACTTTAAAAGAAAAGCTTACAAAAACAATAAAAATACACAATCAATCAATTAAAAGCAATACTGTGACTGAGCGATTGTCTTAGCAATAATTAGGAAATGTGAAATGAATGCTACAACTTGAAATACAGATAGAAATCAGGATTTTAATATTATCAGTTCAGTCAATAATCTTAGCTAATTAGCTTCAAAGCAAGCAGTGCTGTCAGAATCCTTTCTAACACCAGACTGTACTTCTGCACAAGTTTGAAGGACCTGAAGACACCCAAGCTTATGTTGGGCAGTTAACCGAAGATCAGCAAGTAAATAGGAACGATGTGTTTATCTTTAGAGTATTTAATATGCCACTAGAAAGAACAGAATCTTGTTGTGCAGCAAGGTTTGCCTGAACTTCAGAGTATTTTGAGCATACAATGTGTATGGAGTCCTGCCAAAATCAGTAGTAGTAATAAAAATATTTATATATTGCTATTCAACAAAAAGTTCCTAGAGTGCTTTACATAGCAAAATATATAATGTTTGAAATTTGGCTGTATAAAAAAAGATAGCTATGAACCAATCATTTTCATTTCAAATTTTAAATTAAGGAAATTCTATCCAGTCCTTGCAAAAACAAGAATTGGGCTTTGAATATGTGAAATAGTAATAAAGAAAATGGATCTTCTAAATACGTGTTGAGTGCATTCTACAACACTAAATTCTAAGCTTGCCTTTATTAATTTGGCATTAGGGATAAGGGATTTCAGCCACTGCCAGGGGGCAGACATGTAGCACCAAGAGCAAAACATGCCGCATACTAAGCAAATAACTTTTCCCAAGCTGGTGAGCGTGGGGTGGATTGTTCCACTCCTATTGGTCCTAAGGGGGGGGGAGGAAGGTTGCATCCCCCACTACACTGAATATATGTAGAGTATGTGTGTGTGTGTATACATACTGTACATACACATACACACACATATCCATCCATCCCTGGGGAGGAAATGAAGTAGGGTGATCTTTGGTGGGGAGATGCCTGCCAGTCATTTTGAAGAAGGATATGTATATATATAAAAAATACTTTTTAACCTTTTCTGAATTGTTGAACAGAGGTTCTTCCAGAAAACAGGATGAGAAAGGCTGCATTCCAACACAACTCTACTTGGAAGTAAGCAGCAATTAACAGGGTGGGGGCAAGGCTGAAAAATGCAAATACTAATACCTCAGCCTTTTCTACAGAGAGGTTTGCTTTTGTATCTTGTATTTGTTCAGGGGGCATTTGGTGGATTCGAACCCCTTTATTTCATCCTCCATGATGGCAGGCAGACCCTCCCATTGCATTCACCACTTAAGACACATATCCTGAGACATAGAGGCAATTGAGATGAAGGCTGCTTCTCCTTGCTGACACAACCAGAAAGTCTATGGATAAGGGGTGGAGCTGCATGTGTTGGTCAAATGAACATGTGGAGTTTTATAAACTGCTAGATTCTGCATATGCAGCAGTCAGGCAAACTAAAATTCTTGATTTTCCCAGGACAGCTGTGGTATCCCTCATTGGCTAAGAACAATGGAAGGTGGGAATAAGCTGATTTCTCACAAAATGGGCAAAAAAGTGCCTCCACATTTTGCCTTGTATCTCTGGATCTACAAGGCCTAGGGCCTCACTTTTTTAAAAAAAATGAAAGGTGGGAATTTGGGCCATCTAATGGGCTAAGCGGGTACTGGGTAGCATGGCTAGAATCCAAGTAAATCCCAGTTAACTGGGTAATATGGCAACCCTACCTACACCCTGCTCCAGATAGACCCGAATCACTTGGGCCACCTTACTCGACCCATAGAGATCTGGGGCTCTCTCAGCCTGACTCAGCCAAAGCCCAAATGCCTCTGAAGAGGCCCAATTTGGCTCAACCAAGTATGGAGCACAGTCCTAGTTCTTTTATGTTCTTGTGTATGATTGAACTCAAATATTACAGACACTCCTTATGTTTCTAAGCATGACTCCCTGCAAAGAAAACCAAGGCAATGCAAGGAGCTTCTCATTCCTCAAGGAACTGGGAAGCACATAAGAAATAGAGATTTATCAAGTCTGAATCCCTATTCTGCCATAAAGCTCACTGGTGACTCTGGGCCAGTCAATCTCTCCCAGCCTAACCTACTTCGCAGCTGTGATGATTTTTTTGGAAGTTAAGATCTGGAAGAACTGTATTCTCCCTTGAATTCCTTGGAGGAAAAGTGGGGTATAAATGTAATAATAAACCACTACATATTTCTCTATATAGCGTGTGCATGTCCATGCCCACTCATGAGTTTGTATTGATCTGAGGGACATTGTTTGTTACTTGGGCTATGTAAGGCATTCTCGAATTGGTTCAGGGCTTGATTTGATTATCCTGATCATACCCTGATCCAACCTGGGCCAGTTGTGGCCTGACCAAACCTGAGTCTGATCCTGGCCCGGAACTGAAATGGGTGCCCTGCACAATCCTAAATTGTTTATTTGACATTTTAAACCCTCATTAAAATGTGGCTGGTGGCAAGGAGGGTGGGGAGAAGGAAACATACAGGCAGAGACCCTCGCCTGACTCCTCTCCTTTCCCTCTTCCTTGCTGTTCAACTGCATGCCCCAGATTATTTTAGGTGGACTTGACCCAGGCTAATCCAGGGCTGCCTTGACCCAGTCCAGACAAATCCCAGATTGGCCCAAATTAGCCCAGTTCGGTTCAGGATCTGGGATTAATGCAGACTGGATGCACAGCTGTACTTATTGCATGAGCGGATGAGCAGGGTGGCACTCAGTGGTTCATTCAGGGCAGGACTTTAAGATGGAGGTCCTGGGCCCCCACTCAGCAGAATGGACAAGAGGGCCCCCACACTCAGCATCCCTGACAGCACATTTTGATGTAAGTCAAGTGATACATGTCAGCATCTAAAGAGTGGTGGAGGAACATAAGACTATTACATGCAGAGTCTTAAATTATCTTAACTCTGCCTTTGTTTGCATTTATTAAACCTTGCTACCAAACCATGGCAGAAGAAGCTGAAAATAAACATTCTAAGCTAGAGAGGATTTTGACATTCTTTTCAGTGCACAGAGACCATATACACCAGATAAATGTAACATGAATGACTTTTAATGGGATTACCCTCCCAGTGCCTCTACTGAGATTCTGACTCACCCGTTCCAGAAGTAGAGGTCTGATGGAGTCCCAGTTTTCTATTAGAAAAAGGGTTTATGCAGATATTTTCACACACTATTCGGCACCCCTTATCTCTCTGTGGCTGCTTCACGCAAGACAACTTACAGAAACACAACTCAGCTTTCATTTCCCACTACATCCCTTAATCCTGCTGAATTCTATTGTGCTTATCACTTCATCAGAAAACCTGAGAGGCTGATTGGGCTGGCAAAATTGTATTTACGATCTTCTCAAGGAAGCATCTCTCCATATATGAATAATAAATCAGCAGGCAAACCTTGTCAGTTTTTACGAAAATGAGAAATTTGTGAGGCATTTAATGTGATCTTAATAGACCAGGCTTTGCTTTTTGTGAAGTGCACTCACTGTGACTCTTCCCAAAAGGCTAGACCTGAATCTTTATTTTATTTTATTTTCATTTTTGTCCTGGTTCATCGAAATCGATTGTGACTCTCAAAGAGCATAAATACTGGAACATACCAGTTTTCACTGCACTATGACAGTGGTTTAAGCTGTCTTTGCTTTGTGGCTGCCTTCACTCCACCTGTAGGTCACCTCAGTGGTGGTGGGGAATGCCCATGCCCAGCTATGGCCATTCCTGGACTGGGATAGCTTAGCCTCAGTTAACCACATTCTAATAACCTCACACTTGGGTTACTCCAGCCTTTCTCAACTAGTGGGCCACTAGATGTTGTTGGACCACAACTCCCATCAGCCTCAGCCAGCATTGCCAATGGCCAGGAAAGATGGGGATTGTGGTCCAACAAGATCTGGTGGTCCACTAGTTGGGAAAGGCTGGGTTACTCCATTGCATTCTAGGTGAGGCTGCCCTTGAAGATGGTCCTTAAGCAGCAGCTGGTTTACTGATCCTTAAAATGCTCCACTGGTTGCCTATAAGCTACGAGGGTGAATATGTCAATTTTGGTTTCTCAAAGCTTATCATTTTTCCAACCTTAAGTTCAGTTCTCCACATTTCTACATCAGTTTACAAGGTTTATTGTTTTTAAGTCTTCATGATAATTTGGCAGCAGTGCAAAGTTGTCCTAATATACACATTTTTGTACACCACTTTGCCTAATACACACATATTTGTATGCAATTTCCGCTAATATACACATTTTTTGCAAAGCAAGTTTCCCTAGAATCATGGGCAGAGTCCATTGGTAGCAGAAAAGATTGTGATAGTGGAATGAAACTTTCCTCTCCACTGCAGCCTCCGGAGTGCCCTCAAAACTGAGTTGAGGGTTGAGGGACCCTCCAGAGAAGATTTAGGGAACACACGGGGGGAGGAAGGAGAGGAAGCAGAAGGGATTGTCGCCCCAGCAGAACTCTGCTTTGGATACAACCCAATGCATTTTTGTATGTTAGTTTCACTAATATATGAATTTATATGCACATTTCCCCCTAGTATAAGCATTTTGGCACACATCTCTTGCCTGGAGAACTGCATTGCAAAATTCAGATAATTGTGAGCTTTGAGGGATGTCTGTGTTTTGATTCACATATGGTTTCGAAAGTGCAAATTTAGATACATTTGCTTTTAAATGTGAACTGAAATGAATTTCTCTCCCCCCCCCATCCCTACCTTCAGCTCCTTGCAGGAAAGGTGAAATAGAAATGTAATGATAAATAGAGAAGGAAGGAAGCCAGCAAGCGGATGGACAGGGCATCAGGAAGAGGGGAAGTGGGGGGAGAGACCACAGCAGCAGGAGAGGAAAATGGTTGGTGTGATGTGCTCCCTCCTCCAGAGGGCACCTTGACCAGAGCCCCCTTCAACCTGGCAGTACTCCCTTGATCACCTCTGCTTTAAGATACATCCAGGAATTAAATGTAAAGTCTACATTTAACAAAAGAAGACATTTCATATATTTTATTCCTTCTTGATCCACTGGGAACAGGCATAATACTGTTGGCACTTAAAGCTGCAAGGAAAGGCCATTGCCTTGTAAATGTTTTTTAAACGTTACTTTCTGATTTTGATTGACTTTTACTTTTCACACAATCATTTTCATCTTTCCGGTGACAATTTAAAAAAAAACCAAAAACTTTTCACTGCTCAATTCATTTCCAGAAAAGTAGGCATAACACTTGCAATTTGCATTGTAATTACTTATGAAAAAAAATCTAATTCATTTTGTTACCATAACTCATTTGTCAGACATAATTAAAATGACCTCAGGTAGGAGGTTAAAGCAGCTCAGTCAGTTTGAATAGAATGAAATCAAAACTTTTCAAGATAGAAACTACTTAATAAATTATTGTTCACGGGCAATACATGTCCATTATTGCTGTTTTCCCATAAATAAGAAAGGAGAGAATGATGCAGAATATTTCTTACCTGAATGATGGTAGTGATGATGATAAGGATGATGATACTGATGATGAAAGAGATTCAGTGAACTGTTGTCTTGGCTGCAAACACATCCTGGGTGTAATTGCATTAGAACTGCACAAGGGGTGCAATGGCACAATTGCATTAGAATTGCACTGAATTTGATTCAGTGGCTGTAGTTCTGGGAAGGGAGAGTAGGAAAAATGATTGCACATTTTTGTTCCCATTTTCCTGAATGGTGTGACCTCTCTTCCCTCACATTGCTTTTAAAGTTTTTAAAAACTTCCCTAAACATTAAGTGATGTGCAGAACACATCCAATCTGCAAGAGTGAGCTCACACTTCACAACCAAGTTGGGTCTTTATGCATTCAAGAGGGTGGTTGGCAAGTTTAAATACACAAATGGCTCAATAGGTAAAGCAGAGCCACTATGCTAATTTCCTGGCAGGTGGGTCATTGTTGGTTACTGGGGGGGGGTGAGGCAGCAGGGAGACTGACATGGTGTAAATGCACTGGCAGGAGTGCTGCTTGCACCAAGCTGACCTCCCTGTTGCCTTGCCCCTAGCCCTCTCCTTCCTGGTAATCAACAGTGTTCTACCTGCTGGGAACCTAGCTTAGTTGCTCCACCCCACACAGCAAGCTGCTTTTGCCTCTCTCCCATTGGTGAAAGGTGACTGCATTGAAATCTATGTGCCTCCTCACATGCATGAGTATGGGTGTGGCCTGCTGTTGTGGTTAAGAATCACAGTAATACATTTAAGAAGAAGGTATTCATTTATGACAAGCAAAATGGCCTTCATAATGATGGGTGGAAAGTGTGCACAGGGAAGGTTTTCATTTCACAGGTACTGCTGATGTGTCACAATGTATATCCTGTGCAATCTGCACACTAAGATCTGGCACAACTCCAGCGGGTGGCCAGGTCGGGCCCTGGCTGAGGGCCCCTGATGCCCAGAAGGGCCCCCCAAAGGGCCCCTCCTTAGGCTGGGAGGCTGGAGCTTCTGCTCCATGATCTGCACCAGTGTGGGGTTGCAGGACCTAGCACTCCAATGCTGCCGTGGATCGCAGAGCAGGAGCTCCCAGGCAACACCCCCATAAGGCAGTGTGGGCTTAAATAAGCCCACCCACCTCACCTACCTCCTGCACTGCTATGTCACCACATTAGTACACTGCATGCACATGTCTGCCATCACCCATGATGGCTGCAGGGGCATCCCTAAGGATTGATACCCTCTCACCAACTTGGGTGATGGCAGCCGGGCATGCACGCGCAGTGTGCTGATGTGGGAGGTAGGTAGGGTGGGCGGGCCTATTGAAGTCCCATGCCACCTGCATTGGGAGGGGGTGTTGGGATCATGCTGGCCCTGACAAAGATATATTGTTATGGTCACCCCACTTCTGCTCACCACACTTTGCAGAGTGGTGCAGTGCTTGCCTGGGCCTTTGGAAAGAGGTTATTGGAGGCTTATGATGTTTTATAATATTTGAGTTTCTTTACAAATATACAGGTTGTGCATAGAAGACAAGGCTTAATATTCCAACAGACAGCTAAAGACCATTGGTCCCACATCAGATCTCCAGAGTGAGAGGCAGCCAGCAACCTCAAAGTGCTAGAAGTTGGCAAAGCCTAAACTGAGCTCTCTGTCTCTGGGTTTCACTTTGTCTCTGGCTCATGCTTCACAACTACAGTCTACAGTATTGTTTTTCCTCATACACAAAACACCTAGGTTACATCGAGAGCTTGGAAAAGTTACTTTTTTGAACTACAACTCCCATCAGCCCAATCCAGTGGCCATGCTGGCTGGGGCTGATGGGAGTTGTAGTTCAAAAAAGTAACTTTTCCAAGCTCTGGACATCTTCCATTTGCCCTGTTTAGAGCACTTAAGGCCACTCTAATAACAAATAATCAGCTAGCAACCTCCCTAAGAAGAGGAAGGTGTGACCAGAACTGATTGGTAGGTTTTACCAACCTTAAGCAGTTCTTCTGGCCCCAGTTCGCCTATTCTGTGAAAACCAGTGAGATATAGTGGCTTGAATGTTAGGGTAGATAGGTCTCAGGAAATGCAGGTTCAAATCCTCACTCAGCCATCAAGCCTACTAGGTAAACTTTGGCCAGTCATGATTAACTTATATCCCTTTGGTTTCAATGGGCCTTCTCCAAGTGTGCCTACATCTGGGTCCAACTCATTATTATTATTAGTTGGATCCAGATGTAGGCATACTTAGCCCCATTGAAATAATTCTTGTTTGATTTAGTATAACTAATTTGAGCCATATAAAAACAGCCTTTTGGATCAGGTCAATGGCTCACCTTGTCCAGCATCCTGTTGTCACAGTGGCCAATCAGATAAATATAGGAAACCCGAAAGGAAGATCTGAGTGCAACAGCAATCTCCCCTCTTGTGATTCCCAGCAAGTGGCATTCAGAGGCATATTGCTTTTGCCATCACTGTGGAGCAATCAGTGACCTGCATACAAGGAAACAAGAGAGCTTTTCCAAGTGGTGAATGGGCTATTGTCATCTGGCCAAGAGCGTTGCTTTGACAAAGCTCTGACAACTTTGCAAGGCACGTTAGGGACAAAAAAATCTCAGATTTGGACAGATTTGGATGCCACAGTTAGAGCAAGGCCAAAGGAGGCATCCAGAGCACTGTCTGTTCCATCTGTGCTGGATCAGTTTAAATTAGTGCAGCCTGCGGATGTGGACAAAAGGCTTGAAGAAGTGCAGGAGACCACCTGCCCCTTTGACCCTTGCCCATCTTGGCTTCTTAGAGCTAGCTGTAGGGTGTTGACTGGGTGGGTCCAGAGAGTGATTAATGCTTCATTGGAGGTGGGAAGAGATACCATCTCCCTTAAAGGATGTGGTGGGGTGGCCCCTCATTAAGATGACCTCCCTGGACCCAGAAGTGTTAAACAACTATCGCCCAGTGGCAAATATCCCCTTTTTGGGCAAGGTGCTCAAGAAGGTGGTGGTGATCCACCTTTAAGCATGCTTACAGGAACCTGATTACTCAGATCCATTCCAGTTGGGCTCAGCCCTGGCCATGGCACTGAAACCCCCTTGGTCACCCTGGTTGATGACATCTGGCGGGAGAAAGATAGGGGGAGTGTGACCCTACTCATTCTACTTATTCTCTTGGCAACTTTTGATACAGTTGACTACAGTATCCTTCTGGAACTTCTCAGGGAGGTGGGAGGTAGGGGCACTGCGTTTCAGTGGTTCAGCTCATATCTTTTTGAGAGCTAGAAAAAGGCACTCCTAGCCACTGATGTCACCTGAGCATCCAGTGACAATGGAGTTCCCATTTGAAAAAAAGGAGTTGCAGTAAGTTATTGTCTGCACCATAGGAGCTGTCCTGTGGTGCTCCACAAGGTTCTATCTTGTCCCCCATGTTATTTAACATCTATATGAAGCCACTGGGAGCTGTCATCAGGAGATTTAGAGGGAGGTGTCATTAATGTGCAGGTGACACCCAAGTCTATCCCTCTGTTCCATCTGAGTCAGGAGAGGTGGTTGAGGTGATGGACCAGTGCTTGGAGGCAGTGATGGGCTGGATGTGGGCCAATAAACTTGAAGATGAATCCTGAAAAAACAGAGGTGTTATGTGGCCAGAGGTCTCATGTCTGGAAGTTGGGGAAACAGCCTGTTCTGGATGGGGTGGCACTCTCCTGGAAGGAGCATGTCCACAGCTTTGGGGTGCTCCTCAATCCAACATTGTCACTGGAGGCTCAGGTGGCCTCAGTGGCTAGGAGTGCCTTTTCCTAGCTCTGTCTATGTTGAGCCGCAACTCCCCCAGGAGCAGCAGGGAGAGGAGTCGGTCGAGCCCCAGCCTCCCCAGATATATCTGGGAGAGGAGCCAGAGGTGGATGAGGTTTTCGAGGGCATTGAGGCAGGGGATGAAGTTGACAGGCCGCCAGTTCCCACAGACAGTCCTCCCGACAATGCAGAACTTGTTCCACCTACAAGCACCCCAACTGAGCTGTTGGGGAACGACCTCGAGGGTGCGCCACCTCCACCTCCCCAGGACTCCCCACCTGGCACTTCAAATGCTTCCCCACCAGTGGGTTCCCCACCCCCTGAAGTCGAGCTGGCACCTAGCGAACCTGCCCTGTCAGATGAGCAGGCGGAGGCTCGCCCCCCCTTGCCCTGTGCGAGACTCCGTGAGAAGCAGGTCAGTCAGAAGGTGAAACTTCGAAGGAGTCAGAGATTATGGGTAAAGACCTTTCCTATTTAAGGTGGTGCCCCCCTGATTTGGGTGCTGAGTCAACTTACTCCACACACTGCAGAGCATGCTTAGGTAGGGACAGTAGTGAGTAGACAGGTCTATGAAGCGCACTGCTTTTGATGTAACCGTTACTCTAATAAAACAAGAATTAATTTCAGTGTCGTCTCCATCTCTCTCTCGGACTCTGGGCAGGACAGTCTAGTTTGCCAGCTTTGGCCCCATTTGGACAGGGATGACTTGGTCATAGTACTCTGGTAACGTCCATATTGAATTATTGCAATATGCTGTGTGTGGGCTGCCTTCACAGACAACTCAAAAACTTCAACTGGTTCCAAATGCCGTGGCCAGATTACTGGCTGGGGTTCCCTTTAGAACTCGTATAACCCCGGTTCTAAAACATCTGCATTGGTTGCCATTTCATTTCTGGTTCTAAATCAAGGTGCTCACACTTGTTTAAAGCCCTGAATGAGCAGAGGGGGCCCTTTTGGTAGTTCCATCACCCTCAGAAGCTCAGGTGGTGGTGGCCTGGGAGAGGGCATTCTCTGTGACAGCCCCAAAGTTGTAGAATTTCCTCCCCACAGAAGTGCGTCTGGCAATTTCACTGTACAGTTTTAGGTGAATGCTGGAGACACACCTCTTTACCCTGGTCTTTGTCACCTGAGACAAATATTTTTAGGACCCACCCCATATGAAGTTGAGATTTTACGTTGTTTTAATTGTTTTTAATGATGTTGTTTAAAACTCTTGTAACCCACCCTAAGACCTCTAGGTGAAGGGAGGGTAACAACAACAACAACAATTTGTGCCTGCAAAAGCTTTAGGGTGGACATGCTGCTTCATTTCCCATTGCTGCTTGTCCTGTAGATTTCTGCTGAAATCCTGTAACTTTTCATACCACAGGCCAATTTTGTTGCAAGAGTGGCCCTCCAGACAGCAATAATTTGGTAACATTGGGAAAGCATAGCAGAACAATTAATAAGAGTGCAAGAATGTGTGGGCGGTCCAGTATAAATTCACCACTAGTGCATTATTCTTTTGACAACATGTTGCAGAATATACCTGCATCATCATCATCATCATTATCATCATCATCATCATCATCATCATCATCATCAATTTAAAAAACCAGACTGGAAGGAGGGCTAGAGATGCATAAATCTGTCTCACCATTGTTTCTGAACATAAGAAGAGCCCTGCCGGATCAGAATAAAGACCATATAGTCCAGCTCACAGGTGGAATCCAATGTAGTGCTAAGTCTCTCGTGTTGTTGGCGCAAGGATTTCTGCTTGCCCAGTGGAATGTTCTTCCTTTCACTTCCCTCCGCAGCCCCCTAACTCTGTTCCAACCCTCTGGAGCAGATTTGGGGAGGACGAGGGATGAGCAAAGAGGGCAGAGAAGTCCCCTTGCACAAGCAGAAATCTTTGCACTGATAGGATGCTGTAGTTGAATACTCCCACAGTGGCCAACCAGATGCCTCTGGGAAGCCCCAAAGCAGGACATGAGCATGATGAAAGAAAGTACTTCTTCGCACAGCACATACTTACACTATGGATTTGGCTCCTGCAGAGGCAGCAATGGCCCCCAATTTGGATGGTTCTAAAAGAGGATTAGGCAGATTCATGGAGGATAAGGCCATCAATGGCTACTAGGGCGTATGGCTATGCTCTCAATACCAGATGCTGGAAACAGCAGGAGGAGAGAGTGCTGCTGTGCTCAGGTTGTGCTTGCAGGCTTCCCATAAGCATCTGGTTGGCCACTGTGAGCACGGGATGCTGGACTAGATGGGCCATTGTCCTGATCCATCAGGTTCTCCTTTTGTTCTTATGCTCCTATAGTACTCCCTGCTCATCAACTGGTATTCAGAGGCATCTCGCTTTTGATACTGGAGGGCGATCATTTCAGAGTACAGGATTTGGAATAATGGGCTCAAGTTACAGGAAGGCAGATTTCGACTGTACATCAGGAAAAACTTCCTAACTGTTACAGTGGTACGACAATGGAACCAATTCCCTAGGGAGGCGGTGGGCTGTCTAAGACTGGAGGCATTCAAGAGGCATCTGGACAGCCACCTGTCAGGTATGCTTTAAGTTGGATTCCTGCATTGAGCAGGGGTTGGACACAATGGCCTTATATGCCCCTTCCAACTCTACTATTAGATGATTCTACCATAGCCACCACAAGTACTAGCCGTTGATCATCATATCCTCCATGAATTTGGCTAAACCAATATCCGTGATGGCTCTCTCCTACCACCTTCAACTCTTGAATCATAAACTATTGTGTCTCTAATGAGAGAGTATGTCTGGAAACCAGCAGGGGATCTTTAGCAAGAGAGCTAATAAAACAGCTATTAAACTTTTCCCAGTGCTGCACTGAGAAATCATTTGTCCTAATTTCCAAGTTCACGTGTGAAGACACCATTTTCAAATATTGATTCTAATCTCCTGGAATGTGGAAACAATTCCTCATTTTTGTATGCATTTGCATGGTAGGTTTGGGGGACGTGGGAGAGGGGGAATAAATGCTCCGAGTATGCTGAGTTAGCATTGAGTGCATTGCAAAAATAAAAGGGGATCAATAAACATAAGCACCCAAAGGAAAGAGATTCCCTCCCCACCTCTCTGTGCCTCTCCAAAGTGATTTGTTCGGAAGCTGCCTGCTCCCTGGCAGCTTTCCTTCAAGCTCACAGTGGGTGTTTCGTCTTAGCAGCTCCACCAGCCCTTTCATTTTCCTCCCCTTGCTGTACTTGCGTTTTGCTTTGTCATCACTTCAGTGTCACTCATTAGCATGGGCATTCTCTCAACTGGCACATTAGTGCCTGAAAAAGAAATGCCATCCTGAATGCAGATAACTCTCTGACAGGACAGGGAGGGGGTAACTAAAAAAAAGGGGGGAGGGATTCTTCTTCTTTCTGTCTCCCTCAATCCTTCCTTCTCAGCGGGTGAGAGAAATTGCACCATCACTCCATTTCATTGCTTATTAGATTGTCGGAGCTTCTGTGCATTATTTATATGTCCCTTTTTTGCCAGCAGGTAAAGACCATCCAGGTTTCTTCAGCTCCTTGACATGAATTCTATGTAGAAGCCGAATTTCATGGAACCATTTTTATGGTCATTTTGCAAGGTCTGTGTTCAGGAATGCCATCTTGCTTTTTTGCATGCTTTCTTTTGGTGTCGGCTAGGGATGGAGAGAGCCAGTGTGGTGTAGTGGTTAAGGTGTTGGACTGTGACCTGGGAGACCAGGATTCAAATCCCCACACAGCCATGAAGCTCACTGGTGTGACCTTGGGCCAGTCACTGCCTCTCAGCCTCAGAGGGAGGCAATGGCACAAACCCCTCTGAATACCGCTTACCATGAGAACCCTACTCATAGGGTCACCAATAGGCAGAATTGACTTGAAGGCAGTCCGTATCCACAGGGATGGAAAGATCTGTCTGTTTTGGTTCTCTCAGTTTCTCACTTTTCCAATGTGAAATTCTGTTCTCTACATTTCTAGTGATCTCCAAGTTTTTTTAAAAAAAGAATCTTCATGAAAATTCTCAACCATTTTAGTGCAATTTTCTCCAAACAAACACATTTTTGTAGGCAGTTTTGACAAAGGCACACATTTTTGCAAGCCATTTAATGCCTTTTTGCATGTTATTTTCACTCATGTATTCATTTTTATGCACACTCCCCTAATATATGCATTTTTTGTGAATGTTGTTTAGTTGGCGAACTGCATCCCAAAATTCTAATAAATGCGAATTTCAAAGGATGGCTGTGTTTCAGTTCTCATATTGTTTTGGAGATTGTGAATTTGATAAATTCTGCTTGAAATGTGAACTGAATCAAAATTCTCACCCATATCTAGTGTCAGCCCTATTAAGAGTGTAATGCGAGGGGCACTGAATGTGTGCCATGAGCTGATCCTTTTTCCTGAAACTATTGAATGTAGCACTGAGTAAGTCATTCTGTTGGGTCAAGGATTTCTGCTTGTGCAACAGAACCTCCCCCCTCTCCTACCCCTGCACCCTCTAAATCTGTTCTAGGGGTTCCCCCAATCCTCTGGAGCAGATGTGGGGAGGGTGCTGGGGAGGAGGGGGGAAATGTCATTGTACTACTAGTAATCCTTGTGCTGACAGAATGGGTTAATTGAATACTATCCTAAATCTTTCTTTGTTTGGCTGGTTCAGCTTAGGCTGCAATATTAACATCACATACCTGGGAGTAAGCACCTTTGAATTCAGTAGGACTTACTAATGAGTAGACGTGGTTGCAGTTAGAGTGGCAGCCTGTCATTTTTCTGTAAGCCATCAAGTAACTACTGGAGAGAGGGTCTTTTCTGTAGTGGCACCCAGCCTTTACATGGAGGCTCACCTGACACCATCTTTGTAGTCTTTTCGGCACAGATGGAGAGCTTTCTGTTCACCCAGGCCTTACCATACATAGTCTGGGCCTCTCCGTTTTAAAATCTGTGTTTTAACTTTGTGGGATACAGTGAGTTTTGTTTATGTTGTATTTGTTGCATGCCTAAGAGAAAGACACGTTGGCACCAGGGGTGTCTTCCAATGGATGGTACAGATGTATATATGCAAGCTATATCTGCTTCCCCATTGGAATGAGTAGTTTCAACAAGAAGGTATGAGGTACAGTGAAAATGATGAAGATGGAAAGATGTTAGTGAAGGTACCAGATGAGCCTCACTAGGGACAATGTTTTGTAAATGGGGAGCCACATCTGAAAAGGGCCTCTCCCTTGTCATCATCTTTCGAGCCTTCCTCAAAGAAGGAATCTAGATAAGTGCTTCAGATGAAGGTCTAAGTAGGAATGAGTGAGAAATGTCATTCCATAAACATTTAAAGACAAACCTACCTAATTCACACTATGCAAACTGATACAGAGTCATCCTTCAAAATTTGCACATTTTAAAGTTTTGCAATGTAGTTCTCTAGTCAAGTTATTTGTACAAAACTGCACATATTAGGGTTAAATGTGCATATAAATGCATATTACTGAAAATAACATACAAAATGCATTGTATTAGGCAAAGTTGATTTGCAAAACATGGTATATTAGGAAAAACCACATACAAATATGTATATATTAGAAGAAATACATGCTAAAATGCTAATTAATTTACAAACCGATGTAGACATGTGGAGAATTAAACTTAAGCTTTGAAAAACAAGAAAATGAGATAAACCAGAACGGACAGATTTGCCCATCCCTAGTTGTTAATAAATTATCTGACCCCATGATCCCACACATGCCTACTCTGATGTAAAATCCATGCCTAGCTGATGGGGAGGTTTGATTATGGTGTGAGCATTGGTAGTGGTACAGCTGATTATCTGATATTTTACATTTTTTATATGTAACTTATTGAAGTTTTTTGCCTGTCTTTATTCTAAGTCAACTTGAGGCTCTGGTATGAGGCAATGAATAAATCAAACTGGTGGTGGTGGTGGTGGTGGTGATGATATGATTTATATGAAGCAGAAATTTTAAATACAGCCATTTGGTGCCTTCTTGCTGCTGAGATATTTATACAGGCACCTTCCAGCATCAGTATTGCTGTCACATACTGGCAGGTTTAAGGCAGCAGCGAGATCAGAGCTTCGCAGAACACTGGTGGAGCCAATCGGGTGTTCTCACCAGAGTGTCTGCACAGCCCTGACCTCACTGCCACCTGGCCCCTCCCCTTCTTTTTCCAGTATGCAGCAGTGACATTGCTGCCAAGAGGCTATCATTGCAGCTCCACCCCACAGGGCAAACTGCTTTGTAGTAACGGATGTATGTGTAAATATAGATATTTATTTATTTATTTATTTATTTATGTAAATAAATTATATATCTATAATCTATATCTATATATATCTATATATACACACACATATGATACACATAAATATATACAGTATATACATATGATAGGATAATACTATAAATTGTGATATCCCAACGTATAAAATACGTATTTTGTACGTCGCCCAGAGTGGCTGGATAGCCAGCCAGATGGGCGACTAAGAAATTCAATAAATAAATAAACAAACTGTGGTGTCTTTTCTGATGTGCGAATTTATGTGTGTATTTACAGTACTGTTTATTTGTATGTTTGTAAAAGATGATGATGATGTTCAGTGGGACTTACTCTCAGTTACAGAATCGCAGCCAAACAGTGCAATATGGTGCATGCTTACTGAGAAGTAACTCTTACTGAGTTCAACGGGGCTTACTCCTAGCTGAGTACATATAGGAGTCTACGCTAAATCTACTCACAGTTTAGCAAGTGGCAGAGAAATAAATTCCTCTCAAGAGAGCCCTGAAAATGGGAGCAGCCAAGAATAAAATGGCACACTCAAAAGACATGGAAACAAGTCTATGAAGTAAATTATATTGGAGCACTTGTGTAAAATAGGTCTCTTGAAAGTTCTATTAAGTGTTTTATCTGCTTCTTTCTGTACTGTTGATGATAACTCACTGCCAGAATTTATTTTTCTAGCATACACAGACTCTGAATTATAATATCAGAAATATCCTCAGTCCAAAGTTTCCATTTGCATTTTCCAACAGGGGATGGACAGGCGGATAATGTTTTTTGCAATAGCAAGTGCCATAAATGGAGTGAAATAAGGAAACACCGGCACCTTGCAAATGCAAGATTGAATATTGTTCCCACAGGTGTTTTTTTGTAGCCTGCTGCAATGTCTCAATAAAAAAGATGTAGAAGAAGAAGAGCATAGGACACCATTTTAAATCGAGCCAGCATCCGAGGTAACCAGCAGCCAGGTCCATCTAGTTCAGCAGCCCTATGCTTTGGGGGAGTTCAAAGCAGGGGATGCACTGCAGGCAACCACCTGTCTTGCTATTCGCCTCCTCACTCCAAGCAAAAAGATATTCAGAGACATCCAGACTCTCAATCCAGAAATGTTACTTTAGAGAATCACTGTTGATTAGGGATGGATGAATTTGTTAGTGTAGGTTCTTCTCAGGGTATCATTTTTATAATCTTTATGTTCAGTTTGCCACATTTTGGCACCAGTTTGCTTTAAAAAAAAAATCCTTGTGAAAATTCATCAGCATTTTGAGTGTGTATTTTTCCTAATATGCACATTTTGGTATGCAATCCCCTATAATGTAACTCATTTATTTTTCCCTTAATACAGTGCCATTTTTTTAAAAAAATATGTACATGAACGTATGGCTTTTTATGCAGTTTTCCCTAATATATGCCTATTTGTACACATTTTGGGGGGTTGGAGAATGGCATAGTGAAATTTAAAAGTATATCTGCATTTTGGTTCACTTCTTGTTTCAGGAAATGCAAATTAGATAGGTTCACAATGTGAATCAAATCAGATTTATTCTCCATCCCCACTATTGATAGGATTAACCTCTGTACATGTGTCTAATCTCTTTTTAAAGCCATCTAAGCTAGTGGCCATTAGTACATCTACTACCATGTTAATTATGTGAAGAACTATCATTTGTCTGTTTAGCCACATTGCCTTTTAGCTTGCATGAATTGATCACTATTTACACTTGCCTGTGTATCTTGCCTGTCTTGCTAAGGCCTGTGACAACGTTTTACTCTTCAGTAGCCTTAACATTCAGCTTTCATGTCTTGGATGACATACAGAAACACAAACTGACATTTGCTTGCCAAGTTCTAAACCCAGCACCGAATCCATTAATGTCTCTTCTGCCATTTTCCTCTATGACTTCAGCCCGTAATGTCAAAGAAAGTATCGGCTAGAGTTCCATTGCTTCTTGTGAATGTAATACTTTACGGGTCATTTGAAAAAGTATCTGTGCAAAGCAAAGTTTTACAGCAGAGGCTGACTGTAGCATCCTTGGATGGCATCTGGCAGATTGTGATACAGAGCAAATCAGGCTGGAGACAGAGATTCCCCAGAGTGTTTATGCAAAGGAGCTCAGCATAAGCAATAGCAACTTGAAGTGCTAGAAGGGCCTGACTTTTAAGTTGTGTTCCTGGAAGGGAGTTTGGAAAGTAGATACTGATGTTTTCAATCAGCGTTTTTTCTGACTCCATTTACTATCAAAAGTTTATGTATTAGAGACTCCAGCAAGGATAATGAGTGGTTTGCATTTGAAGAATGACTGGTGTAGTGAAAGGAGGGGAAAGACGCTGGGCATTGCAAAGGTGGTGATTCATCCTGTGAGCTTAAAGATCACTTCAGTCAGTCAGGAAGAGCCTTGAGTTTCACCATTTTAAATGGGCAAACTATGCATTAATGGAGAGTTGTATCCCACTAAGTTCTATTCAGAGTAGATTCATTTGGGGGGTATTCAACTAAAGAATAGCCCTAGTGCAAGGATTAGTGCTATCCCAACAGGATTCCCCCACCTCCCCCATGCATGTCCTACACTGTTCCCAAATGTGCTACAGAGGGTTGGGGGCACCCTCAAAACAGTTTTAGGGGGTTGCGGGGGAGGAGAAGGAGAAAAGGTCTGCTGCACAAGCAGAAATCCTTGAGCTGATGGAGCGAGTGACTTAGCTCTCTGTTGAATACAGCCCATTGAAATTAATGGACACGACAAACTTAGGCCCATTAATTGCAATGGTTTTGCTCTGAGTAGAATTTAGCTGGATTCAATTGCTATTAGGGATGGGGGCAAAAAGCGGTTGGCAAGGTGGCACTTACCTAGGGTTGCCATATTCCAGTTCCACAAATCCGGGCAGGTTAATTTGCTTATTATGCAAATTATTTGCATATTATTTGCATATTATGCAAATATTTGCATATTAATATTTGGATTGTCCAGTTGTTTTGTTTTTGTGCCTAGGAATTACCACCAAAAACTGGGGAAAGATGTGAGAAATCTTTTTTTTTAAGCAACATTTTCAGCCTTAAATGCCTAGACTCTAGTTTCCAACACTATGGAATATTTATTGATTGATTAAGAGAATTTATATCCTGCCCTTTTGCTGTTAAAAACAGAGCTCAGCACAGCTTACAAATATAATAAAAACAATAAAAATACACAATCAATATAAAAACATAATAAAAACACAAAATAGCAACAAACATAAAGTAAGTCAGGGCAGCAGCACGGTTAACCATAACATATACAATATATTTCAGAGATGTGGTGAGTGGAGAAAAACAAGCCAAAATGTTAGGAAAAGGAATCTTTCACACCACATGCTCAGTTCTAAATACTGTTGCAGCTAGTTTTACAAGTTCCTCCAGTATTCCACTGGTGCAGGCACTCAGACATTCAAAGTATCTGTATGTTTCTTAGGTTTTATAAAAGCAGAGCTTTGCTTAACTCAAAATTTCTCAACCACATCTACACAAGTTCCACCTCCATACTCAAAATGAAACTGGGCCTGGAAGTGTGCAACAACCCCACACATACCTTGCTAATTAGATTATCAATGCCAGGATGTCTGTCTTATCGACTACTCTCCTGCTCCTCATGAAAGACCCAGTCCTGGGCTCAGAAAGAAAATAAATATCTGGTCCTCTTCAAAGTATTGATAAGCCTCTTGTTTTAATTGAAATAATAATTATAAATTCTTGTTCTTATCACTAATGGGAGTTAATTATCTTGCATATGCTGCTGTTGCTTCTATGGCTGTAACGGAGTGAGGTTAAAGATAAGTGAAATGCAAACAGGAAAAAAAAACACAGAAGGCAGTAACACTTTCCTAAATGTAATACCATACCAACCACAACAAGATTCCTATGAGTAAGGCAAAAAACTAAGCATCTCACAACCAGTCAGGATTCCTAACCAAAAACCAAAAATATGATAAATGAAGAAATATGTATAAAAGCATGACTATCAAATATATTTATTATTTACACAAACTGTAAAGATATTTATAGTGCAATCCTAAGTTTATTTATTCAGAAGCAAGTCCCAGCGTATTCAGTGGGGCTTACTCAAACAGGGACAGAACTGCAACCTCAAGTGATAAGCAACTTCATTCACACAACCCAAAATTCCGAATCATGCCACTTTACGCTGTTTTGCAACTGTTTATACTTGTTTTATGGTCATTGGGTTTTAAATGGCTTTATTTCTTGTTGGGAGCTGCATTGGTTTCCAACCCTACCTCACAGGGGTGTTGGAAAGACTCCATACACGCTCACGCACACACAGATGTATAAATACATACAGCCCATATAATAGTTTATTGTCAAACCAGTTGGTCATTGCAGAAAAATCAGTATTAGTTTTAAAAAAATCAGTATTACTTTCCTACAGAATAAAAACTGTAATACCTAAGTAAGCCCTGCGTACTTGCTTTAAAATTGGACTGGAAACAGAAAGAGTTAGAACACAAACATAATTCTTTTTTACATTCACTCCAAAGTCCCATTGATTTTCAGCACATTCATAACATGTCTACTCAAAGTAAGTCCTATTGAATTAAATGGGATTTACTTTGGGCATATGGGATTAGCATTGCTTTTACAAAAAGCAAGTATTGGGAAGGTTTTCAAAACACTGCCCAAGCTCTGACTCCTGCACACAAGAGGGAAAAAAACTGAAATGTATATACTTACCCAATTTATGAGATTTTCAGATAAACGGTGTGTGTGTGTGAAACCACCATTTTGTTTTCTAGACACTGCCTGAGGTCAATGAAACTGAAACACAATCCCTGATTGGCTGCAATGCTGAACGGGCGGGGTTAAAGCTACAAAGTGCTATAGTACACTACTGTTTAAAGAAAGATTTAACAGTTGAGGGGGGTGGCTGACATTTTTATGTATATCTCGAGAACCGGACCACCTAGAAACTTTTTTTTTTAAAATTAAAGCTGAGAATCCGGGCCACGTAAGGAGCTAGCCGGGCGCTGGGTGGCATGCATAGAATCCGGGTAAAACCCGGCTATCTGGGCAATATGGCAACCCTACACTTACCTGACTTCCCAGAGTAGCTTATCAACAGGGGTAAGGTGGTGGCAAGGTTGGCAGAATGCAAAAACACCAGTGGATCCAATCTGGTCCTCTCACTGGTAGTTTGCACCAGTGGATTGAATCCGGGACCTTCTGAATGCGAAGCATGTGGTCTACCACTTCATTAGACTGAAAGTAGAGGGGAAAGGGGATTTTCAGTGAGTTTCTTTTTTTAATATCACCATTTATGCAGATACATAATGAAACAGACTGAAGGAGGAACAAATATGGAAGGAAAATGGAATGGAATTGCACTAAACTCTCCATCTCTGCTTTCAATAAACCCTTTTTATCTCCTAGGAGGCCATTTTGAGCAGCGAAGTGGGAGAGGCAAGGGGATGTTTTACCCTTTTGTAGCTGGGTGATTTTGAACTACAAATTGATTCCCCTTCCTCACACAGGGTTCTAAATGTGCATTCTCAAGTTTTAACATATGTCTGGAACACCATATGCGGAGAAACATATATGTGGGCAGGGTGATTTGGAATGGGCAAATGGGTAGTGGGGACTGGAGAAATGAGTAAACATCCCCTCACCCTGCCACATTTGATTTTGGATGAGATTTTGGAAACAAATATGCTGCATAGATAGAATATGAACCCTACATTTAAGATCTGAACTGGAGGTGAGTTTTGGGGGCTCACCTCAGTTTTAATGAGCTTTAATGAGTTCCCAAGCCTAATTTGGGTGAAATTCACTGATACCCCAAGCTGAAATGGCCCATTCAGGGTCCATAGATCAGTGGCAGAACACATGTTCTGCATTCAGAAGGTGCCAAATTCCATTCCTTCCATCTCCAGTTAAAAGTTGCAGGTAGCACCTCTGCCTAAAACCCTGGAGAACTGCTGCCAGACAATGCCTGGAGATGCCATGGTTTGAACTTGGGACCTTCTGCATGCAAAGCAGATGCTCCACTACTCAGCTGCACCTGCTTCCCTAAAGAAAGGTTATCTCAATCAATGTCTCTCTGTCTGAGGATTCTATGTCAAGGGTGCACTGCCAACAACATAAGGAGAGCTCTGCTGGGTCAAACCAAAGGCCTACTTACTCCAGCATCCTGTTTCCAGCAGCGGCCAACCAGATGCCAATGGGAAGCCAACAAGCAAGATGTGATTGCAATAGCAGTCTCCTGCACATGTTCTCTAGGAGTAATAGCGAGTGACTGCCTTATCCTCCATGAAGTTGTCTGATATTCTTTTAAAGCTGTCCAAATTTGTGGCCATGACTACATCTTTTGGTAGTGAATCCCACAGTTTAACTATGTACTAAGGGGAGATGTATCTCCTTTGGTTTGTCCTAAACCTTTCAGCATCCATCTCCATTGGATGATGCTGGGCTTCTAGTCAGAGCATTCAAACAGGAACTAGTTTTAGCTCAAGTTCAACATGTCCCAAAAGGAACTAATTCCAGGTCATGTTCATCCTTTTACAAAAACTAAGTAGTTTGGTTCACATTCAGTTCACAGTTCAATTAAAGTTCATCCAAATGATCCTGTACAGTTTTAGTCGAATGCTGAAGATGCCCCTCTTTACTCTGGCCTTTGACACCTGAGACATGTATTTTTAGGACCCATCCTATTTTCTAATTTTAGTTTTTTTAAAAATTGTTTTTAATGTCATATTTTTAAGTTGTTGTGGGCCTTTGCGTGAAGGGTGGATAATAAATGATGACGATGATAGTAATAAGTACATGTAAGAGAATGAACTTCAAAGTTAAAAGTTCTACCCCTAAATAAACTTAATTCAAATTCACTTCACACAATTATGGAAACTACTTTCAGTTGTAAATCAGAGATTCTTAAACTAATACAGTGAACTTTGTTAAACTGAACTAGTTCATTCCAAGCACTGGTTCTACTGTTGTGAGAAACAAAGAAAATCCACACTGCGCATAATATAAAGGCTCTCTTATATTGGCGGGGTTTTTTAAATCCCTTTCCTTGTGATTTCTAACACAGAGTTTGCCTTTTTCACAATAAAGGAAAGCCCAACATTATGACTGGGTTGCAAGGAACAAGAGTTGGGAGGAAGGGAGCCCAAGCTAAAAGGTATCATTTTCCTCTATGTAACAGTAATTCCTAATGCTCATTGGGACATTACCTAAGTGGAGTGTGAGCTGAAATGTGTGTGTGTGTGTTGAAACCTTTCTACGATGTGCAGAGCACTGTCCTTTGAGTAAGTTATTAGGACTGGGACTGTGAAAAGCAGTGAAAGTATTTGCCTGCCAGAGTCAGCCCAGAGAGTACTGCCCTCATTCTGAATTTGCTTCCTGACATTGTCATGTAGCCAGATCTGATTGGGTATGTGGAGGGATAATGGCACCGCATTTTCTGTATGATCCCCAATTGGCTATGAATTTGATCCTACCCCATTAGGGAAAATGCAGCTTGAAAAATGGCATCAGCTAGCTGCTGACTGGGCAACAAACAGCCCTCAAATATTTCTTGAGTAAAGGGACCAAGGCAATTTTTTGAGGAAACATCCCTCGCCCCCCAAAACACAAGGTTAAATTCAATGTAGTGCTAAGGTGAACATTCCATCAGCCCAAGAATTTCTCGTTGCGCAATGGAACATTCTCCCCCTCTCCCCTTACGCACAGGGCCGGCTCTAAAGGGCGGCAAGGTTGGGCCCTGGCTGAGGGCCCAATGGCCCAGAGGGGCACCTGAAGGGCCCCACTTTAGGGTGGGGGAGTAGCGCTGCCCTTCCACGATCCACGGCAGAATTGCTGCCGCAGATAGCATCGCCCATCCGTTCTCTCGCTCCGCCTACCTTTCCTGTGTTTTGTGGCTGTGTGTGCAGCGCTGCCCTTAACCAAGATGGCACCCGAGGTTTCCCTAAGAGGCTGAAGCATCCACCACCATCTTGGTTGATGGCAGCCCTCCATGTGCATAGCATGCATGCATGCCATCAACCAAAATGTCAGTAGAGGCTTCAGCCCCTTAGGGAAACCTTGGCCGCCATCTTAGTTAAGAGCAGCATTGTGCGCTCAGCCACAAAACACAAGATAGAAAGATAGGCTGAGCAAGGAACAGGCGGGCAGCCATCCACGGCAGCATGGCTGCCCCGGCATGCCTGGAGCTGCCTGGAGCTGGCCCTGCTTACGCACCTCCTAGATCTGTTCTTGTGGTTCCCCCAGCCCTCTGAAGTTGATTTGGGGATGGTGCAAAGCATGCATAGGGGGGAGAAGAGGGGAAAGTCCCATTGCACTAGTGGTAATTCTTGTGCTCGCACAATTATTTAGTTGAATACCATACACACTGTTCACCCTGACAGTGTTTGATAGCTGCATGTCTTACTGTATTGTCTCTGATAACTCCTTTGGATTATTTGCATACATTTGCTGATATTTGAACATGCAAATTCTGCCCTGGACCATAAAAATGTGTTGACTCTGACAGGGCTGGTTCTAAAGGGCGGTCAGGTGGGGCACTGGCCCGACGGCCCCTGGCGCTACAGGGAGCCCCTCAGCCGCCCCTCTGCTCCCCTTCCGCAATCCACGCTCCCCCACGCCCCCCACCTACCTGTCTGCCGTCTTTTACCATTTCCCTTAATGAAGATGGCGGCCGCGGTTTCCCTAAGGTACTGAAGCGCATGCTGCCATCTTAGTTGATGTCAGAGATGCGCATGCATAGCACGCACGTGTGCCATCAGCAAAGATGGCGGTGGAGGCGTCATCCCCTTAGGGAAACTACGGCCGCCATCTTCGGTAAGGGCAATGGTAAAAGACAGCAGACAGGTAGGTGGGGGGCCATGTGTGCGTGCATGCGTGCACATGTGCGCACGCACGCACACACACTGGGGCCCAGGGCAAGCTGATGCCCAAGGGCCCCGGCATTCCTGGAGCTGGCCCTGGACTCTGAATAGAATCACAAGACAGGATTGCATATAAAGAATGTGTGGAAAGCAGTTCTAAAACTGTTTGCAAAAATGAGCAAGTATATTAAATTGTTCCTTCATTCATCTCACTTGTTCTCTTCCCTGAACCTTGTCTAGGTTACATGACCGTGAGAACGGGAGTGGTGGAGGAGGGGGGGGCTGTTTCTAAATATTACTGTTTAAAGCTGCTTCAGAGCCAGAAGCATAGGCGACTTTGTATGTTACAGTGTGCATATGTGTCCACTTATGTGTGAACCAGCCTTGCTCAACCTAGTGTCCCGCAGATGTTTCAGACAACAGTTCCCATCAGTTCCAGCCAGCATGGCCAATGGTCAGGGACGGTGGGAGTCACAGTCCAAAACATGGAGGAATGCCAGGTTGGAGAAGCCTAGGTATATTTGCACCCAGGAGCCTTGATGAGCTGTGGCTTCCTGTTGTGGTTACACTCATCTTCATCCACTGAAATAGATATATATTATTCCCACTTGGAATGTGATTGAATATACTCAGTTCATAATGTATAGTGCAGAACATAGATCCTGAGGGTCGGGGAGGAGGATAGAATGTGGAAAATGGGGAAAGAGGGAGGGAGAACAAGCACGGCAACATTGGCAGCTGCTTATGTTAAACTTAGAAATGAGTAATAACTAACTGTCACAGCAGAAAGTTAAGGAAAGCTTACTTTATTGTACAACAATGGACTACTTTGCATAAGAAAACATTTTAGTGTGGGTGTACATGAAAAATGAATTGATAAGAGAGCCAACTCCTTTAGGGAAAAAAAGTCCCCCTTTTTTTTTTTCCAAAGAAGCACATCAGCCATCTGTCTATTTATGCTTTGACATCAAGGGGATCATTTCACCTAATTTTTGGAAGGCTGTAGAACTGGAATCTGTCATGCCTATGCTCTATGCTGTCCTTGTCAACTCTTAGGGGTCACTGCATGTTATATGCAAACATGTGCAGCTATAGGGCAGTGGGCTTCTTTTGAAAGCAAACACAATTGAAAGTCAGTTGGGGTGGATGGGTTTGGAAACAGCAGGTGCAGAAAAGATTTGGTACCTGCATGCTTTCTTCTCTGTAGCTCATAGCAGCTCTGAGGGGGTTGTACTGGGACTGTGGTGTGCAACAGAAAGGGTTAAACCCCCTTTTGGCTCCAGGACAAACTGAGTGATCCTGCAGATGCTTTTTGTAGCAGGAGCATGGCTGTAAACCACCCAGAGAGCTTCAGCTATGGGGCGGTATATAAATGTAATAAATAAATAAATAAAAAGATGTTGGAACTGAAGATAAATTCACACATCTCCATCCTCACATCTAGTTTTGTTCCTAGATTATCAGGAAGCTAATCTCTGTGCCTGATGCTACATCCCAAGGTTGTGCAGAATATACAAATGCCCTGGTTTGGCATTGCCATATATAGAGATACATTTACTAGCATGAAGGCAACACACTCTCGCATTTTGCTATATTCCTATCTTGAACACCTTGACAGAAAAAAATAAAAAGATTTTATCTTTAACCCATGTGCCTCCACCCTGATATTGTAAAAATGAAAAGAGCAGCCCATCCTTTTTTCATTTTGAGTAAGAATAATTTGCTTAAAGAATAAATTCCTTGAAGCCCATGGACAAATGGATAATTAGAGCTTTTGCAACCAATTGGATTAAATGCAGATTTGGAAGGCTTGTGGGAAATTTAAATCAAGTTACCTTTATCTTTTAAAATCCATCCAATCTCTAATTAGATACAGGGTATAGAACCTCAAACAATAACTTTTTGTGTGCAGAAATGATTGCTTCAATGCCATTTTTGTGGAGTTGCTGTGTTTCTCCACAGTTATGAGACTAACAGGGCAACTCTGTGCATGTTTCCTCAGAAACCCACACTGTGACTGCATTCAGACATGAGATTTTTTGTGTTACTTTTACTGATTGGACTGGTAGTTTTTCTGTCCCAATTTCTAACATTCCTTTCACACTGCACTACCTATTGCCATGTGGAACTGTGGCTTTTTGACCAATATACTGTCATGTCACACTAAATTTTGTTCACACCAGTGGGTGTGGTGTGACACAACAATAAATGTCACTGGACATGTTGCTACTCCCCCACCCTTTCCACACACATGAACTTCTGTTCCTCCGGGATTCCCCATGAAAACGGCAGGAAAGAACTGTATGTCACTTTATTCCCTCAATTTTCTAATTAATGGGGTTGCAAAAGGATTTCTGGAAGCAACACAGAAATGAGTGCTTAACTTCCACTATATTCCCCTAGATTTCCAGAAGTAGCTTTTTCGTCATGTGAAAGAATGACTAAAATGAGGAAATTATCAGGTAAGGAAGAATAAACTGTTGTCTGAATGCTGTCTGTGTTCAGTGGGGTTTAGATGTGGCCACAGAATGACACTGTTAGGTTACAATGCACTAACTAGGGAATAAGTCCTATAGAAAACAGTGGGACTTACTTTTGAGTTAATATCCGTATGTTTGTACTATTCACCAGCAAGTCTATGCACACTTACTTTGAAATGATAACTCAGGGATAGGAACATCTGAGTCTAAGGATTGCTCTGCACTGGTAACACTGTATAGACACCAAATGCACATCAAATACTTTCCTTAAGAGCTTATGAAATTCTAATATTAAAATCTCATTATCGGTCTGATATGAGATTTTGCTAGTCTTAATGGACTTTACTTTGTTTCACCACAACCCTGAACTTGTAAGAAGATTTTTTTAAAGCTTCCAGAATGTGCCAGACTGCTCCCAATAAGTCAAGTAGACCAACTCAGTATTTGTGTGTGTGTGTGTGTGTGTTTGGCCAATGGAAAGGATGCAATTTCTTGGACTGGCTGTTTTATACGCTGTCGATATTTTAGGAAGTCTTCTGGGGAAGGACTGCAGCTGAGTGGCTGAGTATTTGCTTTGCATGCAAATGGCCTGTTTTACTCCTCAGCATCTCCAGGTCAGCATGGAAAAACCCTCTCTCAGAAACCCTGGAGAACTTCTGCCAGTCAATACTGATCAGGAATGGGAATCTGTGGCCCTCCAGATATTGTTGGCAATAGTGTACAGTAGTGGCAAATCCAGAAGTGCAGGGCCCCTTCATGATAGTCACAGCCACGCTCTCTCCCATCCTTCTTTATTTTTATTTTTTTTGCTGCGGGGTTGAGGTTAATACCTTCTCCAACAACACCACACATCCCTAGGAGCCAATTATCATGAGATGGGAGTGTGTTAGGTATTCAGGAGAGTCTTCTCAGTGGCTGACATCTCCTTTCACTCTGCTTGGCTCCAATCAGCAGGAAAGGACAAGGAAGCATGTTAGAAAACTCTTCTCAGTGGCCAACACACTCCCCTTTCATGCTCATTGGAAGCCGGAGACATAGCGACCCTGCTAAGACCCTGCTCTTAAAAAAGTAACGGGTCTAGGACCCCTGAGACCCGAGGTGACTACACCCCTGATTGGTGGATTCCAAATCTCAGCATGGGCGTTGGCTAGGAATGATGGGAACTGTAGTCCAACAACTCTTGAGGGTTACAGGTTCTAGTGTAGATAATACTGAGCAAGATGAACCAATGGGATGACTTTGCCTAAGGCAATTCCCATGTTCCTGACCCACTGAGTTCCACAAGGGCCTTTACCTAATCTGAACAATTATGATTTTTTTTAAAAAAGATTGAATAAACTGTGATCAGTTCATGCAGTTCTGGCAGGTTCAAGGTTTGAAAATTTTCAGATATGTAAGAAGATTTGTTCCCCACACAGCCATGAAGCTCGCTGGGTGACCTTGGGCCAGTCATTGCCTCTCAGCCTCAGAGGAAGGCAATGGTAAACCACCTCTGAATACTGCTTACCATGAAAACCATATTCATAGGGTTGCCATAAGTCGGAATCGACTTGAAGGCAGTCCATTTAGATTTTAGAAGAAGATTTGTAGTAAGCATATTTAGTGGCAATATTTTTTGAGACTACCCTCCAATTAGAAGGCTGGTACTGTCGGACCTGGGAACCAAACATTCAGTCCTTGTTGCTTGGATGAGGTGTGTGTGTGAATTACATGCCATCTTTTTAAAAAAAGAAAAGCATCCCCGCACACAGAGAACTAGCTTTTCAGGGAAATTCTAGGCATACAGAAAGCTAGCATGTCAGGAAAATGCTAGGACAATTTCCCTAATGTGGACAACTTTTGTATGTGTGAAGGGAGCATTCAAAACTGTGACTCCCCATCTGCACTCTGAACTGCTATAGTCTAGCAAGAGCCACAATACTCCTTATCTTGCAGCTCAGCTTTAGAAATCACAATCCTGAGATAATCTCTGTGTGATGACAATGTAAACCAGTCCTCACTGCTCCTGCTGCTATTTAGTATAGCCATGGGGGGATGGTGAATTACCATAGAAGACTAGGGCAATGCTATCTATGCCTTGTTCCTCCCTCCCACTCCTCTCATGGATGGGTTCCTCGTTGTGCATCTGCTGTGCCCACTGGCCTGTGTGTGTTCTTAATGCCAGATCAGTACACAATAAGACCGTACTCATCCATGATTTGATCGTGGATGAAGGTGCCGATTTGGTGTGCATTACCGAGGCCTGGGTGGGTGAGCTGGGAGGACTTGATATGACCCAGCTTTGCCCAACTGGATACTGGGTACCACACCAGCACAGGCTGCAGGGACAGTGTGGGGAGGAGTTGCTGTGGTCTACAGAACTTCCATCTCTGTTACAAGGAAACCACTCTTTCTTAGAACTGGCTGTGAGGGCCTGCACCTGGTGTCAGGCCAAGGAGACAGTAAACTAGGGTTGCTGCTGGTGCACCATCCACCCTACTGCCCAGCAGCTTCTCTGACTGAGCTAGTGGAGGCCAATTTGACTGTGGTATTGGAGGAGCCTAAAACGATAGTCCTAGGTGATTTCAATGTCCATGCTGAGGCTGCCTCTAGTGTTCTGGCTCGGGACTGTGGAGCCCAGTTTTCACCTTGGTACACCAGTGATCTAAGGACAATGAAACAGGCTTGATGACAGCTACAGCGCAAGTGGCAAAAGACGTGCTGTGAGGCTGATTGGGCATGGGTGAAACAGCATAACCATGCCTGCTATGTAGCAGTGAGGGCGGTGAACAAGACCCACTTCTCTGCCTCCATCGCATCCTCAAGTAGCTGTCCAGTGGAGTTTTTGCATATTGTCAAGGGTCCGTTGACATCAACTCCAGGAAATGGTGACTTAGACCCTTCGGAGGCCAACTGTGAATTGTCTGCAAGGCACTTTGAGGGTAAAGTTGCTCACCTCTGCTCACCTTGATGCCCCATCTACATCTACTGTAGTCTCCAATGAGGTGTCCAGTGCAACGTCTGCTGCAACTTCTTGGGAATGGTTTCAGTTGATGCGCCTCATGACGTAGACAAGGTGCTTGCAATGATGCACCAGCAACGTGTCCTCTCGACCCTTGCCCTTCTTGGCTTATTAAAGCTTGCTGAGGGGGTTTGACAGAGTGGATCCAGGGTGTGGTCAATGCATCATTGTGGGAGGGAGTGGTTCCAGCTGCCTTGAAAGAGGTGGTGATCCGACCGCTCCTGAAAAAGCCCACCCTGGACCCATTGGTCTGCGACAATTATCGACCGGTTGCAAATACCCCCTTTTTAGGGAAGGTGATTGAGAGGGTTGTGGCGCAGCAATTGCAAGTACTCTTGGATGAACTGATTATCTTGATCCATTCCAGTCTGGGTTCAGGCCTGGTTATGGGAATGAATTGGCCTTAGTCACCTTTATCAGGAGAAGGACAGGGGGAGTGCGACCCTGTTACTCTTACTTGATCTCTCATTGGCTTTTCATACCATTGACCATGGTATCCTTCTGGGCTGACTTGGTGAGATGGGTATTGGAGGCACTGTTTTACAGTGGTTCTGATCCTAGCTCCAAGGTCATTTTCAGAGAATAGCATTCGGTGATTGTCTTTTGGCTCCCTGGCAGTTGGGTGCCGCAGGGTACCATCTTGTCCCCCATGCTGTTTAACATTTATATGAAGCCCTTGGGAGCAGTCATCAGGACATTTGGGGCGACCTGACAGCAGTATGCTGATGATACCCAGCTCTTTTTCTCTGTAACATCTGAATCGGGAGAGGCTGTGTAAGCCCTGGACTGTTGCCTGGACTCTGTGATGGGCTGGATGAGGGCCAATAAACTAAATCTGAATCCTAGCAAGACGGAGCCACTGTGAGTTGGTGGTTCCCGAGTTCGGATAATTGGTCAGTTGCGTGCTTTGGATGGGGTCGTACTCCCTCTGAAAGAGCAGGTTCGTAGTCTGGGGGTGCTCCTGGAGCCATCTTTGTTGCTAGAGGCCCAGGTGACCTCAGTGGCTAGGAGTGCCTTTTACCAGCTTCAGCTGGTAAGACAGCTGCGACTGTTTCTGGACCGGGATGGCCTGTCCACGCACTGGTAGCCTCCAGGCTGGATTACTGTAATGCACACTATGTGAGGCTGCCCTTGAAGTTAGTCCGGAAGCTGCAGCTGGTGCAAAATGCGGCGGCGACACTACTCACTGGGGCAGAGTATTGCCAACATATCACCCCACTGCTGAAAGAATTGCACTGGCTGCCCATTTGCTACCGGGGCAAGCCCTATACAACCCTATACAGCTTGGGACCAGGATACCTGAAAGACCGTCTTATTTATTTATTTATTTGTTTATTGCACTTGTATACCGCCCCATATCCGAAGCTCTCTGGGCGGTTTACAGCAGTCTTACCCCTTATATACCCAGTCGATCACTGCACTCTGCAGGTGAGGGCCTCTTGCAGATACCATCTTATCAGGAGGTCCATTCTGCACAACATAGGAAACAGACCTTTAGTGTGGAGGCACCTACCCTGTGGAATTCCCTCCCCTTAGATATTAGGCAGGCACCATCTCTGTTATCTTTTCGGCACCTATTGAAGACCTTCCTCTTTCAACAAGACTTTTAAGGTGAGACCTTATCCCAGTCTGTGTTTGTGTTGGAATTGCTTTTTAATATGTGTTTAAACTTTTTTTAAGAAACAATATATTTTAAAACTTTTTTTAGAAAAAAGGTCTTCAAAGCTTTTAAAAAATGTTTTGAAAGTTGTTTTGTTTTAATGTATTTTAATGTCTGTTTTTATGATGTTTTAAAGTGTTTTTAGTGCTTTTGTTTGCCGCCCTGGGCTCCTGCTGGGAGGAAGCGCAAGATATAAATCAAATAAATAAATAAATAGATTTATTCATTTGTGTGTTCCTTTAAAATGTTTATAACCTGCTTTTTTATGTGCCTAACTCTGCTCACAGGCATGAAAAAGCAATCACTTATTTTTTCAGTCGTAACCATTTCAAACACTAAATCAGACTAAACAAGCAGACAAACACCCCAGCCTAGCAATGCCATTAAGGGCCAAACTAGGGGGATTTCCTCCCAAAGCAAACACCAGCTTCAGAAGAGGGATTTTCCTATGATTCCATTATTATCAGCAAACCTCTCCCCCCCTTTTAAAAAAATCTGCATGCTAAATGCAAAGACACATTTAATCTCTTGCCTAGTTTGGCTCTAAACGGCATCTGTAAGTTAACGACTCAGACCACTCTCGCCACAAAGCCTTGGAGAAAGAATATTGGAAGTCGTCTTGTACTGATTCAGACCCTTGGTCCCTCTAGCCCAGTATTATCTACACTGACTGGCAGCAGTGCTGCCAGGTTTCAGACAGGGATCTCTCCCTGCTCTACCTGGAGATGCTAGGGATGGAACCTGAGACCCTTCTGCATGCAAAGCAGATGTTCTACCATTGAGCTATGCCCCTTCTATTAAGTGAGCCTTACATTCCCAGTCCTCCTAAAAGCCGGGGCAAGGAGAACCTTAAAAAGATGAACGTGCCCTAGGAGATCTTTTGGGAACCTTTCATGTATCAGAATTGCTCCACAATTTCACCTGCCATGAATTTCAAGATAAATGTGCAGGCTTCCACCTACACGAGACATTTGTAGAAATTTTGAGGGGTATTAAAAGAATTTGGGTATGATGAGTAAAATTTCCCATGGGAGTCAGGCTGCGAGGTTGCACATCTCAGTGACAAAGTGCTTTTAATAACTGTTTTTGTAATGCTGCTACAGGCCAACATCAGGGATATGTAAATTTTATATTGGTACAATGACAGCAATCAGGAAGCCACTCAAACCACTTTTTTGTTTGTTTGCCTCCACTACCTGCATTACGTTGGAGCTCGATGAACTGCTGTTAGTGTTTATGTAACCATATGTCTTGTTCATCGTTTTAAATTAATGCTGGTTCATGCTGAAAATTCATAATGCATTGCTCTCCTCAACATAGGGAAAAATCTGGAGCAGAAATTTAATTTGTGTCAAATATAAAATGGATTTGCTAACTTCTGCTGCTTTAAACTCCCGAGACACTGAATCACATGCTCTGATCAGAAATGAACATTTCTGCTGTAAAAAGGTCTTGATGTGCAGGGAAGGAAGCTTTGCTGCACACAGAACTGTCCTCCTTGGCAGCCAGAACACAGCAGTTTGTGTGAGTTATTAAAGCCGTTCATCAAAACGTTGTGCCTCACGCTACAGAGTCGAGCATGTGCAATGTTCCTCCTATGGAAGAACTAAATTTAGATTCATGAGCTAGAGCTATAATAAGTCCATTCCAAAGTCTCAAGGACAAAAGAGGGGCTTGCAGGGGTTTTGTTGAAGGATGAGAATGAATAAACTGTGCCTGAACCTTGGAAAGTCAGAGGCTTTTTGGGTAGGTGATTCCATGTCTAGAAGATAGGCAGGTTACCTGCTCTGGATAGGGTCATGCTCCCTTTGGTTCATGGCTTAGGGAGTTCTCCTGGATTCATCTTTGTCACGAGCACCAAATATTCTCTGTGGCTAGGAGTGCCTTTTACCACCTTTGTCTGGTTCATCAGCTATGGCTGTTGCTGCACAGGGATAGCCTGACTACTGTCAGTCCATGTGTTGGTAATCTCGAGGCGTGTTGGTAATCTCGAGGCTGGATTGCTGCAATGTGCTCTATGTGGGCCTGCCGTTGGCCCTGGTTCTGAAGCTTCAGATGGTGCAAAATGTGGTGGCCAGACTACTGATGGGGGCACATGGCTGACAACATGTGACACCACTCTTAAAACATCTGTACTGGCTGCCCATCCACAATGAGTCAGGTTCAAGGTCCTTGTATTAATTTACAAAGCTATCAACAACTTAGGTCCAGAGTATCCTAAGGACCACCTGAACGATTATATACCAGCTTAATTACTGCAGGAACAGCTTTCGTCATCTCTCAAGTTAGCGAGGTTCATTTAACATCTACATGAAATCGAGCCCTCAGTGTCATTGGCCCAGTTCTCTGGAATGCTCTGCCAACAGAGATTCAGCAAGTGCCTTCTGTTTTAACTGTTGAACTCCTGCAGAAACCCTTTCTGTTCTGCCAGGCTTATGTAGGCAATTAAGAAGATGTCTTTTTGCAATAGTTGACCTTTGTTTTTACTGTATATTTAATGGATTTATTGTACAGGTTGTTTTACTTGTTGTAAATCACTTTGATGTTTCTAAATGAAACAGCGGTATACAAATACATTTATAAATAAAAATAAAATAAATTAATTAATAGGTTTACATTTTCTTATCAAAAGCTGACCTTATGATGTGATGGGACCTTACATCAAAACAGTAGGCAAACTATAGTCATCTCCACTCATTCAAAAGAGTGCATGAGGACCTAACATGGGTAGGGGATGTGCCCACTGCCCCCCACCGCTAAGGTCAACATGCATACCAGCTCCACCTCTCCTGTGTTGACTTTTGTGTGTTGAGTGCAAAGGTCTGAAGGGAGATTCTAACACTGTTCAAATGAACCTGTTCAGAATCCTCTCAACAACTGGAAACCCTAGTAGTCAGGGCTCCCAGTTGAACATAAGAACATAAGAAGAGCCTGCTGGATCAGGCCAGTGGCCCATCTAGTCCAGCATCCTGTTCTCACAGTGGCCAACCAGGTGCCTGGGGGAAGCCCGCAAGCAGGACCCGAGTGCAAGAACACTCTCCCCTCCTGAGGCTTCTGGCAACTGGTTTTCAGAAGCATGCTGCCTCTGACTAGGGTGGCAGAGCACAGCCATCATGGCTAGTAGCCATTGATAGCCCTGTCCTCCATGAATTTGTCTAATCTTCTTTTAAAGCCATCCAAGCTGGTGGCCATTACTGCATCTTGTGGGAGCAAATTCCATAGTTTAACTATGCGCTGAGTAAAGAAGTACTTCCTTTTGTCTGTCCTGAATCTTCCAACATTCAGCTTCTTTGAATGTCCACAAGTTCTAGTATTATGAGAGAGGGAGAAGAACTTTTCTCTATCCACTTTCTCAATGCCATGCATAATTTTATACACTTCTATCATGTCTCCTCTGACCCGCCTTTTCTCTAAACTAAAAAGCCCCAAATGCTGCAACCTTTCCTCGTAAGGGAGTCGCTCCATCCCCTTGATCATTCTGGTTGCCCTCTTCTGAACCTTTTCCAACTCTAGAATATCCTTTTTGAGAGGAGGCGACCAGAACTGTACACAGTATTCCAAATGCGGCCGCATCATAGATTTATACAACGGCATTATGATATCGGCTGTTTTATTTTCAATACCTTTCCTAATTATTGCTAGCATGGAATTTGCCTTTTTCACAGCTGCCGCACACTGGGTCGACATTTTCATCGTGCTGTCCACTACAACCCCGAGGTCTCTCTCCTGGTCGGTCACCGCCAGTTCAGACCCCATGAGCGTATATGTGAAATTCAGATTTTTTGCTCCAATATGCATAATTTTACACTTGTTTATATTGAATTGCATTTGCCATTTTTCCGCCCATTCACTCAGTTTGGAGAGGTCTTTTTGGAGCTCTTCGCAATCCCTTTTTGTTTTAACAACCCTGAACAATTTAGTGTCGTCAGCAAACTTGGCCACTTCACTGCTCACTCCTAATTCTAGGTCATTAATGAACAAGTTGAAAAGTACAGGTCCCAATACCGATCCTTGAGGGACTCCACTTTCTACAGCCCTCCATTGGGAGAACTGTCCGTTTATTCCTACTCTCTGCTTTCTGCTTCTTAACCAATTCCTTATCCACAAGAGGATCTCTCCTCTTATTCCATGACTGCTAAGCTTCCTCAGAAGCCTTTGGTGAGGTACCTTGTCAAGGTGAAGGGAAGATTTTAACCGCATTCTGCAGAATGCGGTTAGAATCCCTGGCAGAGTCAAGAAAGAACTGGATAGGCCCAGCTTGCATACAGATGTTGAAAGGTGCATGGCACTCCCTCAGTACCTAACTGATTTGAGCCGTGGTGCACTCTTTGAGTGCCTGAAGAGAGCTTATGTTTGAAATCTATGCTCTTGGAGTTCTGAGAGGGACAGAGTTCCAGGTCACATCCACACCATTCATTTAAAGCACTATCATACCACTTTATCAGTCATGGAGGATCCTGGGAACTGTAGTTTATTAAGGGTGCTTATAATTCTCCATGACTGTTAAAGTTAATTATGCTTTAAATTATGTTGTAAATGTATGTTGTGGATGTCAGCCCAGCCTTGGATGTAAGCAGTTCTTGGACACTGGGTGAAAGGGAAATATTTAACAGCACAATCCAATGCATGCCCACTATATCTCTTATTTGCACTAAGACCAGGGCCTTTAATGTTGTGGCACCTGCTCTTTGGAATGCACTCCCATTGAACACCAAGCAGGCACCTACAGAATTAACATTTAGATGCCTGCTTAAAACTCACCTGTTCATCAAGGCTTTCCCTGAGTGGTGGTCCAACTGTGCTGATGCATTAGTTTGACCTACTGATTTGTCATTTATTTTGTAATTATCGTACTGAAGTATTATTTCTGTTATTATTTACATTTCTTTCCTGCCCTTCTTCCCAAAGTTGCCCAGGGTAGCAAACCAGCAGTAAAATACTATTACTACTACTATTACTACTACTACTACTAAATTTTAAATTAAAATATGAACACATTTTTTTAAAAAAAACAAAAAAACAAAAAGATCTAAACACAGTTTTTAAAATGGTCACATAACCTCACAGGTAATAATTTTTAAGGTTGCCAAGAACAGTTAGGTGAACAGGAATCTTTTAAACTTCTTTCTGAATGTTAATAATGAAGGAGAAACATGCACCTCAGCAGGAAGGGCGCTCCACAGATGGGAAACTGTTACTGAGAAGACCCTGCCATACAATTATTGAACAGGAGAGTTGGAAGGGATCAATAAGGCCATCAAGTCCAATCCCCTGATCAGTGAGAAATCCAAGTTAAAGTTACTTGACAGATGGCTGTCCAGCTGCATTTTGAATACCTCTAGTGTTGGAGAGCCCACCATGAGTCAATGCCAACTGGGCAGCATTCAGCAGCAGCACCGCTAACAGGGCATGTCTTGCCAAATGTAGGGTTGATCCTGGTGGAGGCATTATCTTAGGTGCTTGTGTTCCAAGATGTTTAGGACTTCATACACTAATACTAGCGTCTTGAATTGGACTCACTGGCAGCACTTTCAGAACCGATGCACACGCTCCCTTGGACTGCCTTAGGCACCAACATACCCACTGTATTCTGCACTAGCTGCAGCTTCTGGACCACCTTCAAGTCCAGATCATCTTCAAGGCCAAAGCTGGTGAACCATCTTAAGATGTGCATATGCACCCTTGGCCAGAGAAGCCACTTGGGACTAGTGACAGATGGGGTGCAGGAGTACTCCCAGACTATATACCCATTTCTTCAGGGGGAGTGCAACCCCTCTCAGAACACATCATCCACCTAATTCCATGAGAGCCACCCAACCACAGCAACTCCATCCCATCAGTATTCAGCCTCAGTTTATTGGCCCCCATCCAGCCCATCACTGCTTGCATCCACTGACCTACCACCTGTACAGCCTCTCTAGATTCAGGTGGAATATAGAGAGAATTGAGTGTCATCAGCATACTGATGACACTGTGCTCCAAATCCCTGAATGATAGTTCCCAATGGTTTCATATAAATGCTGAATAGCATAGTAGGCAGAATGGACCCTTCTGGGACCCAAAAGCCATGAGGCCAAGCATCAGTCCTCTAGTACTGCATTCTGGTAATGCTCTACAGATAGGAGTGGAACCACCACAATAAAGTGTCTCCAACTCCCACCCCCATGAGTTGCTCCAGGAGGCCATAATGGTCAATGGTGTCAAAAGCCACTGAGAGATCAAGCAGAACCAACAGGGCTACACTCTCTCTCAATAGATGTCAACAATCAGAGGGACCAAAGCTGTTTTGCAGCTAAAACTGAGCCTGAAACCAGACTGAACTGGCTCCGTTATTGTTGATTTCATGTTATTCACTGCCATTAGATTTTTCTTAGTGTTCTTGGTGTGGAATTTTTTTGTCAATTAATAAAATATAATCAGTGTCTCCTCAGATGTAAGCTACATGTGAGTGTATACAGAGGCCACATCCACACCAGACATTTATTCCACATTAAACAGTTATGGCTTTCCCCAAAGAATCCTGGGAAGCGTTGTTTGTGAAGGGTTCTGAGAGTTGTTAGGAGACTGTTATTCTCCTTACAGAACTCCAGTTACCAAAATTCTCTGGAAGGAGGAGCTAACTGTTAAACCACTCTGGCTATTAGAGCTTTGTCAGGGGAATAGGTGTCTCCTAATAACACACAGCACCTTTCCCAAACTACATTTCCTAGGATTTGATGGGGGAAGCCATAACTGTTTAAAGTGGAATAAATGTCTGGTGTGGATGCAGCCAGAGTTGCAGCCCAAAGAACAGAATAATTTTATTTATTTATTTATAACATTTGTATGCCTCTCCATAAAATAAAGTTCTCTGGACAGCTTACAATATAGCTGAAAGACTTGTTCAGTCCCCGTGTGTGAGTAATGAACTTAAGCACCACAGAGCCAACTAGAAAAAACTGCATAGCCCCTCCCCCTGCCTGTCCAATCTATAGAAGTATACTAAAAATGTTGCCAAGAAAAATCTATGTAGTTGCTGGGATAACCCATAGAAACCAAGCTTGATGCTTGAAGCTTGATGCTGCCTACACCAAAAAAGGGCAAAAAAATTTGGCATCACTATGAAAAAGTCATATCCACCGCATCCTGTAAATGAAGCTTCTGTTCATAACCCTGCTGCTCAGGTCATCTCTGAGGGAATCTGAGGGCATGGCAAAGGTGACAGAGCAAGACAGCCCTGGAGTGGAGTGGAAGCAAACTTTGGGCAAGAAACTCTGACTTTAAAGCAGGCCTGAATGTTTCTGTTAAGGACAGAAATTCTCTCTCCTTCTCTGCCTGTACTCTCAAATGTGGGAAAGGATGACAAAGTTGGGAATGTAGCATCTCTGTGTTAGAGGGCTGGTAGAGTTCATGTGGGCCAGTCTTGGGTTCAGCAATGGTTAAGTTGTTATTAATTTCAATGGTGGCCCCATATCAATCGGGCAGTGGAATCCACTCTGTATTTTAGCCTGAACTTCCAGGGAGGTTCTTTTCTTCCTTCCTTTGCAGCCTGGCTTTGTTCCAAAGCAAAAAAAGTTCTTTTGTAGCCTGGTTTGAACTCAAGTGTGGCTGGAAAGGAAGATCTGTGCAGCTGATCCCAGGGTCAGTTGGCATATATTGCAACCTCGTTTTCTGCAGGGATCAGTTGCAGACGGGGCTCCCACTTGGAAACTCCAGAGTGTAGCCCATCCCAGCTGGGGTTGCAGGCAATGCCAATCAGTTGATCAGCACTAATTGTAACCCATGGTTTAGACTGGGATTGGTTGCGCTCAGAAGCTCCATTCGGGAATTCCTGAGTGGAACCAGTCCCAGCAGGGCTTGCACTTGCCGTCAGATTTAAAAGGCACTGAATACAAGGACAAGGAACAATCAGGAGCACAATTTAAGGTTCCCGATTGTTCCATTTCAACTGCATCTTTACCTGCCCCACATCTGATGCCACTTGTGAGTCAGATGTGGGGCAGGTGGCCATGGTCTGGGGAAAACAGAACCTCTGCTGGTCTAATTTGACTCACTGCATGGAGGTTCCCCTTGACTACTATAATCCTTGCATGTAATAGCAATGTAATAACAAGATGTCTGAATACAGATTGTTTCACATTTTATTTCCTAGGTAAACACTGTATCCTAATCCCTCCCAAATACATTGTTCTTTATATTTTCCTTCCCCCAAGATATTTATGCACCATGTGCCTTTGATCTTCTTTGTGGATTATGCTCACATTTTCCATAAACTGAAATGCATCCTTCGAACCAATTTCAGTCTTTGGTCATTGCAAATTAAGGACCTCAGTTTCAAACCCTAAAATGTCATTTGCCTTTTTTTTGCTTTTGGGCTTTCCATAGGCATCTGGTTGGCCACTGTGAGAACAGGATGCTGGACTAGATGGGTCACTGGCCTGAACCAGCAGGCTCTTCTTATGTTCTTACATTCTTAACAAGTGCTGTCCTCAGATTTACATAATGATTCATTATAACCTCCATATTAGGTTTTTCTCACTGGTGCTGGTGTTATGCCAGTATCGCCTACCAGGTCAATATCTCCAACAAGATGGCACCAGCTGTGAGATCTTGGCATGGAAAGCCTTGAACCTGGTGCTATATAATTGCCAGTCACAGCCAGAACTGGAGCTCATTGGATGCGATTGTTAGTTTCCGTAACTTTTTTTTCCTAATCAGTAAATACTGTAAGGTTGAAGATTGGCCGCCTTTTGCCTATCTCTGGGCTGTAAAATTTAATTCATTGCTGTTTGTAAATCTTCAGATAGATGACACTATAGAAGGAAGGATATTAATTACTTCAATTAATAAAACAAGAATTAAATGCAGGCTTGCATTTTTAATTACATTGTTTCCTGTTGCCTGAACTCAGTCATCTTAAACTTGTGAAAGCACCTATTTCTTTCAATAGGTGCATGTCTTTCGTTGCTCACTTTCTCATTTTTCATGCAGCGCTATTTATTTTCATATTGAAATCTAAGTTTTCTTTCATTTTGATGGTGCTGAAAACAGCCATATTGCTGTGTGCATAAATTAAGGTAGATGAACATTAATGATGTCAACCCACAGCTGTTCCTAACTTAAATAATTATCACTCCCTCATTATGATCAAGATTCTAAATGGCCAAACTATTCAATTAGGAATTCACAATACTTCCTCTGGTTATATCTATTATCATTGAAATTAGTTGTTATCTGATAAAATACCTGGATAAATCGTAATCTGCAAAACTGCAATGGAGCTGGATGATTTATGAGATGCAGCCATGTTTGAAAGCACTTGGGGAGCTCTGTAACTTTGCAAACTTATTATGTTTTAAAGTCCTGAAATTAATGCTACATTAATTACTGATGCTCTGAATTCAACCACATATGTTGCTATTAACGTTACCAATTATCACAAAATAAACATCTCTTTATAAAAACACATGATGCTTCATCTTAATATTCTTGATTGTGATCTTCCTCCTTCACAGCTGTTGCTTGTTCTGTTTTGGTGCTCTCTTTTTTGTTATAAAGAGCCACCTGTTACAATCAACATTTGGATTGCTTGTATTTTGCACGCAAAATTATCTAAAGCTATATAAATGAGTAAGCAAATAATCTAAACAATTTGCTTAATTTTCATTGTGGGACTTTTTTCATGGATTTAGCTTCATTACATGACCTTTAGTGTTGTGGCACCTATGCTTTGGAATTCCCAACCCTTAAAATTAGACAGGTGCCACCTTTGTTGTCTTTTCGGCACCTACTGAAGACTTTCCTCTTTCAATAAGCCTTTTAAGTAGATACCTTTATCCCATTCTGCATCTGTAATGGAATTGTTTTTAAGATGGTTTGTTTTTAAGATGATTCAGTAGAAAAGACAATAATGGTGGGAAAAACAGAAGGGAGTAGAAAAAGAGGAAGACCAAACAAAAGATGGATTGCCTCCATAAAGGAAGCCACACACCTGAACTTATAAAATCTGAACACAGGGTGGTTTATAACAGATGCTATTGGAGGTTGCTGACTCATAGGTCAACATAAGTCATAATAGACTTGAAGGCACATAACAACAAGATGTTTTGATCATTTGTTGTTTCCTGCCCTGGCCTCCTCCTGGGAGGAAGGGTGGGATAGACATGTAACATATAAATAAATAAATATAACTTTTGCTTTTAAAGACTGTCCCATTTTTCACTGATGTGGGAAACCCGTTTCTGAGATATAACATTGAAGACTTCAGGTGTGGGCTCTCGCCCTTGCACATAGAAGATAATGTCTCCCTAGATTCTGATGCATAGTGCCTTCTCCCTAATATCTATTTTCATAGTGACTGCCTCACTGAGAATTGGGCCACAGTCTTTCTTATCTGCAATGTAGCAAGAATGTTGTAGCCAAACTTAGCAGCAATGCTAAAATGTGCATCCTTGATTTTCACACTAGTCACTAGCCATTGGTTTAGATAAATTGTCAAACTAACTGGCAATCAATTTGAAGAATCTGTTTTGAATATTTTGTGCAGTGAATGATCACCTAGAATCAAACAATGGTCTAAGCTATTATTAAAGGCACTAGTTGTTCTTTCCAGGAATAATGGCTGAGATAGAGACGTGTTCGTCTGACACAGCTTTCAACAAATTCCATCCTGTCTAGAAGAAGATAATTTTTAGCTAGTTCTAGCTTTAATATTTGGCATCATCTGTATAGTAAAGAGTTGACAGATATTGCTGACATGTAGTGGAAAAAAGCACACTCCCTAACCATGGCTACTCAGAAGTAAATTCTATTGAATTCAATGGGACTTCTCTTAGGTAACTGGAGTTAGATTACAGCCAAAATTGCTAGCAAACATTATTATTATTATTATTAATAATAATAATAATAATAATAATAATAATAAATTTTAACAAAAATGTTATATATACATGTTACATAAAGAAGTCTCAAAGCGACTTAACAAGATAAAATACAAACAGATAAAAACAATTAAATCAAACATTGATACCAGTCTGTCCATTCCCTTAAATAGTTAATATTAAATAATTCCAGAATCAAACCAATAATTTTATATGAAGGGTAATAAAGCTACTGAAATTCATAATTATTTCTTCTATATTTCAAATCTGGTCTGTATGTAATCCCTGTAAGTATAATTAGCCCTCATTCACTGACATTGTAATATGTTACATGCACATAATTCAATCTAAAATGTATTACATCTCTTTCTTTCTTTTTTGTACCTCAACAGCCATCCTCCAATGAACAGGTGTTGCTGCTTCTGCTTCTGCTGCTTATTCCTTCCCAGCCACCTGCTTCCACCTGTGGCTCCATTTTGATTCATTCAGGTTGGAAACAAAAGCAGTATGACAAAGGGCAATCAAGTTGCATTTATTTATTTGTTTATTAAATTTATATCCCACCCTTCCTCCCACAGGGAACCCAGGGCGGCAAACAAAAACACTAAAAGCACTCTAAAACATCTTAAAAACAAAAGACTTTAAAATATATTAAAATAAAACAGATTTAAAAACAGATTAAAATAAAACATCTTTAAAAACATCTTGAGAAAAACATCTTTAAAAACAACTTAAAAAGCAATTCCAACACAGATGCAGACTGGGATAAGGTCTCTACTTAAAAGGCTTGTTGAAAGAGGAAGGTCTTCAGTAGGTGCCAAAAAAATACAGATGGTGCCTGTCTAATATTTAAAGGTAGGGAATTCCAAAGTGTTGGTGCTACAACATTAAAGGTCTGCTTCCTATGTTGTGCGGAATGGAAGTCTGGGTAAGAATCATAGAATCATAGAGTTGGAAGGGGCCTTGTAGGCCATCGAGTCCAACCCCCTGCTCACAGCAGGAAATCCACAGCTAGAGCATCTCCTGCAGATAGCTGTCCAGCCTCTGCTTGAAGACATCCAGTGAAGGGGATCCCACCACCTCCCTAGGCAGTCGGTTCCATTGCCGAACTGCCCTTACTGTCAAGAAGTTCCTTCTAATGTCCAATCTGAATCTACGCTCCTGCAACTTAAAACCATTAGACCTAGTCCTACCCTCTGGGGCAGCAGTGAACAAATCTGTACCCTCCTCTATGTGACAGCCCTTCAGGTACTTAAAGAGTGCAATCATGTCACCCCTCAGCCTTCTCTTCACCAGACTGAACATGCCAAGTTCCTTCAACCTTTCCTCATAAGACTTATTCTCCATACCGGCTATCATCCTCGTCGCCCTCGTAAGATGGTGTCTGTAGGAGGCCTTCACCTGCAGAGTGCAGTGATCAGCTGTGTTTATAAGAGGTAAGACAATCTTTCAGGTATCCTGGTCCCAAGTTGCATAGGGCTTTGTACAACCAAACCAGAACCTTGAACTTGTCCTGGTAGCTAATGGGCAGCTAATGGACACATGTAATATATATCGGGGTGGAAAAAGGATGTCACACTAAGGATGCCACATTTCCAAAATGCACTTTGGTGATGTGCATGCACTAACTTTCAGACTTTTTTTTGGAAAACTCTGAATATGGGCCAGCTTTCATCCAGGTTTGTAATGCTTCCCAGTTCTGAATTGCAATGGGGTCAGATCACTGGTCTAGGCATTCTATTCAGCATCCTCTATCAGTCCCCATGGACTCATTGCTTTGCCTTAAAACTATTGTACTGAAAGTTGCCTTTCACTGTGATTTTCTCTATATACCAGTATCACATAGAGAGGACAACTGCTTCCTGTCTAGATAGCAGAGCAGAAGAGACCTCTAGGATGTCATATTTTAACATTTTTATTAAATACGATTTCTCTTGGTTGGAATGCATATATTGGGAAATGTATATATTGGGAAATTTGCATATATTGGGAAATGTACTCTTGTACATATATGCCACAATCCAACACAGAGTAAGGTGTGTTTAAATCCAGTGAAATCAATGGGCTGAAGTATATCCTATGTTACTTTTGTAAGTAATCATTGTAAGCCATCATTAAGTATACCCTATGTCACATTGTAAGTGGTGGGGAACCTCCAGCTAACATGCTCAATTAGGCCTGCCAGGGTTCTGAGTTTGGTCCACAAAGCTATTTTAGGCACACCACACCCACCTGTCAGTCAGAGTCACTTGCTGTCATATGATGTCAGATACAGGGATTTGTTATCCCTTATCTAAGCAGTGAGATCAGCCTCTGCCTGTTCTTCGATGACTGTCATAGATAGCGTTGCCAGGTCAGAAGCATCCCAAAACCTGAGATTTCAGGGGTGGGACCTAGAGAGGTCACAGAGTAGGCCCCGAAGCCAGCTACATCCCATGGGGGGTGGTGAGGAGGAACTTTCTCATCCTTGCCCCCCACCCGATCACATGCTCTGAAGCCGGGGGTGCATCAACAGGCCTAAATCTCTCTGGAGAAGAAGGATTTGTGCCCATTGTCACACGCTCAGCTCAGAACTGGCTGAATTTGATGGGGAGGGCAAGGAGGAAGTTCCTCTTCTTCCCCCACACATCAAAAGCAGTTGGCTCTGAAGCCAGGGGGCATGTCAACAGGCCTAAATCTCCCCAGGGAAGAGAGATTTGGGCCTGTTGTTGAGCCCCTGGCCTACAATCTGGCAGCATTCGATGGCGGGAAGTGAGAAGGAAGTTCCTTTTCACCACCACCCACATCGAAAGCATTTGGCTCCGAAACCAGGGAGTGCTTCAATGTCCAAAATCTCCCTGGGGAAGGAAGATTTGGGCCTGCTGTTGTGCCCTCACTGACTAGAAACTGGAGATTGGAGTGCCTTCCTCGGAGATCTGGAGAGGACCCCAAAAGCCCAGAGTCTCTTCTGGCAATGCTAGTAGAGCAGGTAGCATTTCTCTTGGCTCTAGTCAGTGCTGTGGTATCCCAGCACTAAAATTGGAGATGAGCCTCTCCCTGTTCCCATGGCTCAAATGTTGAATCACTCGATATCATATGACATCAGGTGATTGACAGATGGGCAGCCCTTCCCACCTGTCAAAATGAGCCATGGAAGGTGGGCCAGATCTGAAATCAGATCCTATTCCTCACTACAGCAATAGATTATATATACAATACAGAAGTATGGCACAGCCTCCTGAATACGCCTTAAAGAATTATCTGTGGTTGGGCTATCAGCCTTTCTTCTTGTCAATTGTATCAAGATCTATAGAATTACTAGAGACATTTAAAATTAGTCTCAATAAAGAATTATAAGTTATGATAGTATCTACCTAGGACAAATCATAGATCTAACAGAAACTGGGCCAACTGAATTAAATATGTCTTTCCGCCTCATCTTTCAGTGGATGAGATTCTCTGATTCAATCCCTTTTACACCAACGAATTTAATAAGGAATTGTTATTATATGCTATTGCAAGTATCAAGTCTGGTCTTTTAATTTGGGCCTAATAAGTCACTTCTGTTACATTATTAAATACAAATTGGTTGCTAGGAGAGTTCACAGTAGGATGCATGGAAAACCTGGTTGTTATGTGATTAGCTCCAAAATTACAGCCCAGCAAAATGTATAGGTAATAGTGTTACTCTGCATGCTTAACTGTAATCATTAACCACAGCAAATTAATCAGGTATTAATTAGCTAAGATAATATGTTACTCTAATCTAAGTACATTAATTGACATCTGATTCCAGCCTGTTAGATGTCAATTAAATTGCCCCACATAGCTGGCACAACAAGAATCAATTAATACACAAGTGGGCTCTGAATTAATGTGCTGGTGGCAGATGGTATCTCTCTACATCACCTGTGCAGTTATCACCTTTAAAAATAGTGATTTTCAAAATGATGCCTCTCTGGCATATTATAATCTGGATAATGTAGGACAAGCTTTTAGGTACTGGATAGGAATAAACTGGTCTTCATTAGCTGAGGGTCAGCTGAACTGGATGAAATTCTGTTCTCCATTGGGTCAGTGCAGTTTTCCATTATTTTCTATGGGTTCCATCTATGGATGGAAGGATCTGTCAATATTGATAATCTCAGTTTCCCCGTTTTAAATACAGATCTCCACATTTCTGAAGCAATTTTCAATTTTAAAAAAAATCTCAGGAAAATTCTTCAGCATTTTAGTGTGAATTTATCTTAATGAACACATTTTTGTATGCAGTTTTGACTAATAAACACATTTTGGCTAGCAATTTCTCTTAATATAATACATTTTGTATGTTATTTTTCACTAGTATATTCATTTTAATGTATATGCATTTTTGTAAACATTGTTTGGTTGATGAACGGCATCACAAAACTGGATACTTAGAAATTTTGAAGGATGGCTGAATTTTAGTTCTCGTATTGTTTCAGAAAGTGCAAATGTGATAGATTTGGCTTTCAATGCAAACTGAATCAAATTTCTCCCCCATTCCTAGTTGCATCCAATGGTGGTACTAAATAAGCAGAAGCACTAAAATGCCAATAAATGTTCATGAGTACTTTAAAAAAAAATCAGTGATGCAGAAATATGAAGAACTGAATTTAAGATTGGAAAGAATGAGAAATTAAAAGAAACCAAAACTAACAGATTTTTCCATTCCTACGCCTTAGCCCTTGACTGCAAAACAGAGAAGATAGGCTAACTAGAACCAGAGTGATGTAGTTGATAAGAGTGCTGGACTAAGACTAGGGAGATCTAGGTTCAAATCCATGTCTTAGCCATACAGCTCAGTAGGAAGATTTGGGCATGCCACTCTTTCTCAATCAGTTGTTTAGTTCCCCCATTCACTCTAGAACATATCTAATTCTCCCTCTCTGTAATGTGTAGTACAATTTACCCATGTCATAACATTGTGCATTTCCCTATTCAATAGCATAGTCTAGGGGAATGTCATAATACCTGGACATGGGGAAGTTGTATACATTATGGAGTGGATATAACTAGACATATAGCAGCATTGTGCATAATCAGACCTGTCTCTCAGAGTTATAGATAAAGCCATATCTTTAGAGGAAAACTGTGATACATATGAATGAATGGAGAAATGCAATCTTTTGACTTGAACATTTTTGAGAGCACCAGAAAACTCTGAGGTGAGGATCAGCAATTTTAAACTCTATCATTTGAAATGTGTTGCTGGAGGAGAGCTTTGTGCATACCATGGACTGCGAAAAAGACAAATAATTGGGTGTTAGAACAAATTAAACCAGAACTGTCACTAGAAGCTAAACTGATGAAACTGAGGTTATCATACTTTGGACACATCATGAGAAGACAGGATTCACTAGAAAATACAATAATGCTGGGAAAAACAGGAGAGAGTAGAAAAAGAGGAAGGCCAAACAAGAGATGGATTGATTCCACAAAGGAAGCCACAGACCTGAACTTACAAAATCTGAACAGGGTGGTTCATGACAGATGCTCTTGGAGGTCGTTGATTCATAGGGTTGCCATAAGTCGTAATTGACTTGAAGGCACATAACAACAACAAAATCCTGAAATTATAGAAGGAAGGGTGCCCCTATTTTTGTGATGTCCTCCTTAGATACTGTTATGGGGGGGATGATTTTCCTATAATTGGAGGAGTCCAGATGTGGGCATGAGGATTTCATTCAAGGCTTCCTCACCTCCCCCACTCTCATAATTTGTGCCCTGTTTTAGCATTTCTTGAGGTTACACTCGTGCAGGAGGTTATAAATGATTTAGACAGCTTGATCTAACCAGAGCAATTGTGGCTGCAGGAATAGGAGCTATGCAAGTGTTGGCTTGTGATATCGTAACTCTCACAGCACCCTAAGAGTTCCAAGCAAAGTAGAGCCTTCCAAGATTGCTTCTAGTTACTAAAACCTTTTGTTCACCTCCTTACCATGATGACAGCTGGTTTGCTGCTTTATTTTTCATTCATAGGTGGGTATGTCCTTTGGTAAATGCTGCCTCAACCAAACTGACCCCATGCAAGGGGCTGCAATCTGCATCACTGGCAGACATAGCACCTTGAATTGTGGTATTGTGCCAGTGTACGAACCTTTGTGCTTAAAAGCAGCTCATGTGTGCCACAGACACACAAGAAAGTTATGCCAGTTTTTCATGCAGCAAATGCGTGAAACCTAAGAACATAAGAACATAAGAAGAGCCTGCTGGATCAGGCCAGTGGCCCATCTAGTCCAGCATCCTGTTCTCACAGTGGCCAACCAGGTGCCTGGGGGAAGCCCGCAAGCAGGACCCGAGTGCAAGAACACTCTCCCCTCCTGAGGCTTCCGGCAACTGGTTTTCAGCAGCATGCTGCCTCTGACTAGGGTGGCAGAGCACAGCCATCATGGCTAGTAGCCATTGATAGCCCTGTCCTCCATGAATTTGTCTAATCTTCTTTTAAAGCCATCCAAGCTGGTGGCCATTACTGCATCTTGTGGGAGCAAATTCCATCGTTTAACTGTGCGCTGAGTAAAGAAGTACTTCCTTTTGTCTGTCCTGAATCTTCCAACATTCAGCTTCTTTGAATGTCCACGAGTTCTAGTATTATGAGAGAGGGAGAAGAACTTTTCTCTATCCACTTTCTCAATGCCATGCATAATTTTATACACTTCTATCATGTCTCCTCTGACCCGCCTTTTCTCTAAACTAAAAAGCCCCAAATGCTGCAACCTTTCCTCGTAAGGGAGTCGCTCCATCCCCTTGATCATTCTGGTTGCCCTCTTCTGAACCTTTTCCAACTCTATAATATCCTTTTTGAGAGGAGGCGACCAGAACTGTACACAGTATTCCAAATGCGGCCGCACCATAGATTTATACAACGGCATGATGATATCGGCTGTTTTATTTTCAATACCTTTCCTAATTATCGCTAGCATGGAATTTGCCTTTTTCACAGCTGCCGCACACTGGGTCGACATTTTCATCGTGCTGTCCACTACAACCCCGAGGTCTCTCTCCTGGTCGGTCACCGCCAGTTCAGACCCCATGAGCATATATGTGAAATTCAGATTTTTTGCTCCAATATGCATAATTTTACACTTGTTTATATTGAATTGCATTTGCCATTTTTCCGCCCATTCACTCAGTTTGGAGAGGTCTTTTTGGAGCTCTTCACAATCCCTTTTTGTTTTAACAACCCTGAACAATTTAGTGTCGTCAGCAAACTTGGCCACTTCACTGCTCACTCCTAATTCTAGGTCATTAATGAACAAGTTGAAAAGTACAGGTCCCAATACCGATCCTTGAGGGACTCCACTTTCTACAGCCCTCCATTGGGAGAACTGTCAATTTATTCCTACTCTCTGCTTTCTGCTTCTTAACCAATTCCTTATCCACAAGAGGACCTCTCCTCTTATTCCATGACTGCTAAGCTTCCTCAGAAGCCTTTGGTGAGGTACCTTGTCAAACGCTTTTTGAAAGTCTAAGTACACTATGTCCACTGGATCACCTCTATCTATATGCTTGTTGACACTCTCAAAGAATTCTAATAGGTTACTGATACAGGACTTTCCCTTGCAGAAGCCATGCTGGCTCTGCTTCAGCAAGGCTTGCTCTTCTATGTGCTTAGTTAATCTAGCTTTAATAATACTTTCTACCAGTTTTCCAGGGACAGAAGTTAAGCTAACTGGCCTGTAATTTCCGGGATCCCCTCTGGATCCCTTTTTGAAGATTGGCGTTACATTTGCCACTTTCCAGTCCTCAGGCACGGAGGAGGACCCGAGGGACAAGTTACATATTTTAGTTAGCAGATCAGCAATTTCACATTTGAGTTCTTTGAGAACTCTCGGTTGGATGCCATCTGGGCCCGGTGATTTGTCAGTTTTTATATTGTCCATTAAGCTTAAAACTTCCTCTCTCGTTACCACTATTTGTCTCAGTTCCTCAGAATCCCTTCCTGCAAATGTTAGTTCAGGTTCAGGGATCTGCCCTATATCTTCCACTGTGAAGACAGATGCAAAGAATTCATTTAGCTTCTCTGCAATCTCCTTATCGTTCTTTAGTACACCTTTGACTCCCTTATCATCCAAGGGTCCAATTGTCTCCCTAGATGGTCTCCTGCTTTGAATGTATTGATAGAATTTTTTGTTGTTGGTTTTTATGTTCTTAGCAATGTGCTCCTCAAAATCTTTTTTAGCATCCGTTATTGTCTTCTTGCATTTCTTTTGCCAGAGTTTATGTTCTTTTTTATTTTCTTCATTCGGACAAGACTTCCATTTTCTGAAGGAAGACTTTTTGCCTCTAAGAGCTTCCTTGACTTTGCTCGTTAACCATGCTGGCATCTTCTTGGCCCTGGCGGTACCTTTTCTGATCTGCGGTATGCACTCCAGTTGAGCTTCTAATAGAGTGTTTTTAAACAACTTCCAAGCATTTTCGAGTGATGTGACCCTCTGGACTTTGTTTTTCAGCTTTCTTTTTACCAATCCCCTCATTTTTGTGAAGTTTCCTCTTTTGAAGTCAAATGTGACCGTGTTGGATTTTCTTGGCAATTGGCCAGTTACATGTATGTTTAATTTAATAGCACTGTGGTCACTGCTCCCAATCGGTTCAACAACACTTACATCTCGCACCAGGTCCCGGTCCCCACTGAGGATTAAGTCCAGGGTTGCCGTCCCTCTGGTCGGTTCCATGACCAACTGATCTAGGGAATAGTCATTTAGAATATCTAGAAACTTTGCTTCTTTGTCATGACTGGAACACATATGCAGCCAGTCTATGTCCGGGTAGTTGAAGTCACCCATTACTACCACATTACCTAGTTTGGATGCTTCCTCAATTTCATATCTCATCTCAAGGTCTCCCTGAGCATTTTAATCAGGGGGACGATAGATCGTTCCCAGTATTAAGTCCCTCCTGGGGCACGGTATCACCACCCACAACGATTCTGTGGAGGAGTCTGCCTCTTTTGGGGTTTCGAGCTTGCTGGATTTAATGCCTTCTTTCACGTATAGAGCGACTCCGCCACCAATACGTCCTTCCCTGTCCTTCTGATATAGTTTATATCCAGGGATAACCGTATCCCACTGGTTTTCTCCATTCCACCAGGTCTCGGTTATGCTCACTGTATCAATGCTCTTCTCTAAGACCAAGCACTCCAGTTCTCCCATCTTGGTTCGGAGGCTCCTAGCATTAGCGTACAGGCACTTGTAAGCAGTGTCTCTCTTCAAGTGTCTTTGGCACTTGTGGTTAGGCCTGTGGTAATTTTGCTCTTCTGAATTTATATCCTGTGCCCCTGCTCTCACAATGCCTACTTCTAGGCCTACCCCTTTTAAAATGTCATCATTTCTTTGGTTTTTATCCCAGGGGGGAGGTTTATTCCGAACCGGACCTTTCTCAGCTCCTGTCGGGTTTCCCCCCTCAGTCAGTTTAAAAGCTGCTCTGCTACCTTTTTAATTTTAAGTGCCAGCAGTCTGGTTCCATTCTGGTTCAAGTGGAGCCCGTCCCTTTTGTACAGGCCCGGCTTGTCCCAAAATGTTCCCCAGTGCCTGAACAACTGCTGCACGTCTCTCCACATCTGCATGCATGTTTCAGTTAGTTGCAAACCAGCCACAGATGTGTGGACAGATGTGTGTAAGCACATATCATTTCTATTCAATTGTGGAGCTATTCCAACTATGCACTTTTGGGGATATAGCAGTGCATAGGATCAGGCCATTAGTCCGACTGAAATCAAAGGAAAAAGTCAGCATCGGCAATAATGCTCCAGCTGAACTAGTTTGTGCTGCACAACTAGAAGAATATAAAGTCTGTGTTTTTTTAATGAAACAGCACAAGAGAAATGAAGGATTGCATCTTTCTGACTGCGCCTGCATATTGCACATTATAAGAGAAATGAAGGTTTCATAAAATGTAATGAACTCAACATTGATTTTTTTTGTTTAAATGAAAAATTGTAACTTGTCATCTGAATGAATTTTTTTAAACACTGGCTTTCTGCTTTCATACCTATTCTAAATCTCCATTAATGTCATTGGCAGCACTTTCAGAGCTCCTAAATGAAGTCAAGCATACCCAATCCACTTTACGACTGACCTTTCAATTTTTTGCCATGGAAACAAGAATCCTCCTTTGATAAAAGGGCATCAAACTTCAAAGAACATGTGCAGGTTTAGATTTTCATGATGAAATGAAAGCATTCAAGCTCTTAATTTCTTTTTCCAATACGGAAAAATATTGTCCAAGTCAAATGCAAAAATTAAGAACATCTTGCTTTGAAAGGGGCCATTTTTATTTATTCTTTAGAAGAATGAGAGTTGTTTCATCATAACAAGCCAAAACATTACATGTAAAAGTGATGGAAGGCTTTCCCTTGAATAACACATCTACCACACTTTCACACATCAGACCTTTGAGGTCGTATCCCACACTGCATGAGCAGAGTTCCTCTCATGCCACAGGACTTCCATTTCCTCTCCTCCCTCTGCATGCCCCCCAAATCTGCTCTAGTGGGTCCTCCAAGCCTCCAGAGCTGATTTTAAGGGCATGGGGGCCTGTAGGGGACAAGAAAGCGAAAGGAAGTTCAATTTGTGCATGGAAGTCTGTTGCATGAGTGAAGCTGCAACTCTGGATTCAGCCCTTGGTCTTAAGCTGATCCAGTTTACAGAATTCTGTAAAGAGTAAAATGATTTTTAAAAATAAAAATTGGGAGAAAAGAGCTGAAACCAAGGTCAGTGGAATTCATTTTTGGCATGGTTGAAGCATTGGATTTGGCCAATAGCATCTCCAGTTCTGGAACTGCAGATATCGGGATGGGAAGACATCTTCAGAAGGTTATGGCGAACTTGGTTTGTTAAAATGGACAGCACAAATATTCATGGACCATTGGGTTGGGCTGAGTATAAAGTGGTTCTTCATCAAGTCTGCTGTAGCAAAATCCAAAGCAAATAAAGTCAGTGTATCTAACCTTCCAGTTAGCTTCCTGCAGGTGCTTGTTATTCCAGATTCAAGAAAATCCCTGGTGCGTCATCCTCTTGGATTACCACACTTTTAATCCATGCTTATTAAATTAAACAATTTTCCATGTATTGTACTAGTGTTTTTATAATGACTGCACAATATGATTTACATCAGCTAATCAAGGAGATTATATTTCATTTAATCACATTAAAACTGAAAAGCAGACTAGATAAAAATTTGGATAGTTCACAAGTCCTAGGATCATAAAGTGTTATTCAAGGAAATGCAATCATGCCTGCATCTCTTTGAAGTCAATGAGATTTAAGCAAACAATTAGACACTATTCAGCTTAAAGTTAGTGGTGGCTGGGTCAGATTAAAGCATTAGAACAGGGATGGGGAACCAGTTGTCCTCCAGATATTGCTGGACTACAGCTACCATAATCCTTGGCCATTGGCCAAGCTGGCTGGAGTTCATGGGAGTTGGAGTCCAATAATAGCTGGAGGGCTAGAGGTTCCCCATCCCTGTGTTACAACAATGTATCTTGAACTGTGTTTCTCTCAAACAGTGGGTTATATGCAGTTTTAAGGAGGTCTCCTAAGACTTGGCTATCCAGGGTTAATAAGAAAAAAAAGGGGGGGGGAGAACCCCAGAATGTCAAAAGAGGGAAATTCCAAATTATGTAGATTTTTTTGATTTCTATAAAAGAGAATAAATTTCTTTCAAATCAAATACCCAACGCGTTTCAGCCCTACACAAGGGCTTTCATCAGGGGATTTAAGTTGTTAAAGTGCTTTATTCAATAGAGTTTTCTGTCTCACTTTTGCTATGAATGGCATCAATGTCTTTATGATTATTTTCAATTTATCCAGGGTTAAGCCATTTTAAATATATGTGTGTTACCTTCAAGTTCAGAATAACTTATGCCAAGGATAGCCAATTTAGTGCCCTCCCAGATTTTGTCAGATTTCAACTTCCATAAGACACAGCAGACATAACTAATAGGCAGGGAAGAAGTTGTTGTTCAACATGTGGAGGGCACTACATTGGCTATTCCTGGTTTATACAAAGTTCCCAGTTAGTCTTCCATTTAGGTATACTTAGCTTAGCAATGGCTCAGGGTTGTATTCAGCTAAGTCATACTAAGTGTAGACCCAATGAAATGAGTGAACCTAAATTAGTTACATCTATTAACTTCAGTGGGTCTATTCTGAGTAGGGTTAGCATCAAATACCACCCTCAAAGATTACCATGACAGGTGAAACAGCAGCTCCTTTCCCTAGCAACTTCTGATAACCAAAATCTTCCATCTACAGATCTTAGGCTTCTATCCTAACTTCGTTCCCATAGACACACATGCACACATGCTGCCAGGGCTTTACAGAACATCAGGGCCACTGACACATCTGTAGCCCTGACAATCATGGCAGCTAGAATGGAAGGTGGGAGGGGCAGTAAGATCAGTGGAGACTGGTAGCTCAGATGTCAGTGGTGCAGTGAATCCATTTTCAACATCTTGGAAGTTCCCTGAAAGTTCAGACTAAAACCCAGACCACATTCACTGTCCCACTGACATTGGAGCCACCAGTCTCCACCGAGTAAGATTGCTACAGCTGCCTGGAGCTGGTGCAGCAACAGGGAGCAGATCAGACTCATGCCGTCACACCATGGTAGTGACACTGGCTTGGGATCCATGGGATCCATGGCCAGCTTGGTCCCACCCCCTCTCTGTTCTTGACACACCCCATTTCATGGTTTTTTTTAGTGGCTCTGGCCAAAAGGAATTCTTCTAACAGGCTGCCTGCTTACCTGCCCATTAGGTGGCTGGCAGGAGGCCAGTTTAGCTGGAAGAGCTGAGCGGAGGGATATCTGCCCTCATTCCATCATCACCACTAGCACAACATGGTGGTGGTTTTGGGGGTTCGATTGCTCTGCCAGAATCTGAGTTGAAAAATAAATAAATAAATAAATAAATGACACCAACTGTGAATGAAATATTCATCATAAGTCAAGTATATGTAGAGTTAGGATATTCAGATAACAGAGAGAGCTGGCAACAAGCTAGTTACTTTGTGTGACTTTCATTTGCAAAACTTTATGTTTCTAGGCCATCATCTATATTTATATCAAGCCTCATCCCCCTCTGGCAATGCAAACTTCATTGAGGCTCAGTGCAAGTCGAAGAGAAAGGTACAGAGGTGCTTCACATAACAGCAGCTGTCAGATTTACTGAGGAGTTTCCTAATAAAATTAAACCTGCCAGTTTTTCTTGTTGTCTCCTTTGGGTGTCTGAATGAAAAGATTTTATTGCTGCTGAAAAGAAGATTCATGTTTTTTTTCCCCCTTCAACAATGAGTTCATGATCCCTCAAGAGAGTTTGCTGAGTCAGTCTCTCTTTAGAGCCCTTTGTGGTATCCACTTGTTACAAAAATCATTTGGTGTTCAAGATGAAGACATGAGATAGTGATTGGAACTGAATGAAATGGCCTGATGCTTTACCAAATATTCTAAAAACACAATTATGCTTTAGTTAATTTTCTGTTGACATCTATAATTAATAACAATAGTTGTGATTTAGCAAGCACCTAAAAAGAAATTAGGCTCTGGAAAAATATAAAAACAACTGGATCCCACTCACAGATTTACAACTGAAAACTTAAGAAAACAGGGTAGGGAAGTGTGGAGATGGTTGATCTGCCATGAGAACATGGTCATCCTGTTAGCTTAGATTGCATTATGGTTTTTTATATACTGCTTTTTGGTCCCAAGGCCCCCAGAGTGGAAAACAGCATATTAATACAATAAATCAACAGGTTCAGAGGAGGGCAATGAGGATGATTAAGGGACTGGAAACAAAGCCCTATGAGGAGAGACTGAAAGAACTGGGCAACTCTTTACCCTGACCTTTGATACCTCAGACATGTATTTTTTTAGGATCCACCCTATTTTGGGATTATAAATTGTTTTTAAATTGTTTTTAATGTCATATTTTAAAATAGTTGTAGTCCGCCCTGGGACCTTTGGATGAAGGGCAGGTAATAAATGATGATGATGATGATATGTTGTTTAGCCTTGACAAGAGAAGACTAAAGGGATATAGTACTCTTGAACTACAAGGTTGCCACACAGAGGAGGACCAGGATCTCTTCTCAATCATCCCAGAGTGCAGGACATGGAATAATGGGTTCAAGTTACAGGAAGCCAGATTTTGGCTGAACATCAGGAAAAACTTCCCAACTATTAGAGCAGTACGACAATGGAACCAATGACCTAGGGAGATGGTGGGCTCTCCAACACTGGAGGCATTCAGGAGGAGCTGGTCAGCCACCTATTGGGTATGCTTTAAGCTGGATTCCTGCATCAAGCAGGGGGTTGGGCTTGATGGCCTTATAGGCCCCTTCCAGCTCCAAGATTCTATGATTCTATGAAGCGCATTTAGGAGGAGCTGGGCAGCTATCTGTTGGGTATACTTTAAGTCGGATTCCTGCATTGAGCAGGGGATTGGACTCGATGGCCTTAAAATCTGAATAAAATAAAACAGAAACATTAGCAAATATCCACCAATCACTAGCCAAGATGGCAATATTCTACCTCCATTGTCACAGGCAGTATGCATCTGAATACCAGTTGCTGGGAATCACAAGTAGGAAGAGTACTGCTGCACTGAGGTTCTGCTTGTCATGTTCTGATGGGCACCTGGTTGGCTACTGTGAGAACAGGATGCTGAACTAGATGGGCCTTTGGCCTAATCCAACAGGCTCTTCTTATGTTCACACATCAGAGCTGCATTCGTGCTCTCATCACAGATGCAGTTCTCCAGCATTCCACCTCTCACTTGGAAATCAGGTAATTTGCATTGCCATCCCCTGGCTGCTCCAGTCTCTCAACTAGAAAGAAACCCATCCATACCCAATCACCCATGGGTGATTGCCCTCATCACACCCCAAAGAGGTGACACCCCAACTTAAGTTTGCCATTACTTCTCAGTTTACCTTAGCTCCAGGCAGCAGTAATGTATACAGAGATGTCTACTGTAATACACAAACAGGCACTGGCATGAGCAAATTTATTGGGGGAGGGAGAGTTTTGAGAGATGGGTCATGACACATCCAACGCATACAAAGACAGAGATGGCCCACTGGCATCTTTCATAAAACCTAAAGGTGGAAATAAAAGATGAAAAGTATATCTAGTCTGCTTCTGTGAGGACCATCAGAGACAGGAGTGGCTTGCTATGTGGGGCAGAGCCACAGCAATAGCCTCCTGGCAGAGGCATAGCTGTTACTTATGAGAAGGGGCAAGGCAGTGGTGTGGTTGGTGGCTGTCCTGCTAGTGTACCCACATAGCCTTGACCTCACTGTTGTCTTGCCTCTTCCCCTCACAGTGAGAGGCAGCAATGTCATTGCTGGAAGGCAATTTCTGTGGCTCTGCCACACTGGGTAAGCCTCGCTAGAGAATTCATGTCTGTGTGCATGGAGAAGCTTGTAATATAAGGTAGTTTGCTGTGTAATGGGGAAGGTAGAATATTGTGCCAGGTACATTGGATTTTTAAAAAGGATAGACATTTTGTCTTTAGGCCTTCCTCCACAGGAAGTTACAGAAGCCTGTCTGTCACCTGGTAGCAGGCTCCACCCCACCATAGAGGCAAAATATGCAACCACCAGGGCTGCTAAAATTCCAGAGACATCTGCTTTACATATGCAAAACTCTTGGAGAGTTTTCTAGTGCATGCTCGTGAATAAAAGAGGGATTATATTCTATTTTGGGGCCCAGGAAACCAGGTATGGTATTTAGTTCTTGTTAACTAACGTGGATCACTAATGTGGAACACAATCATATGAAAGTTATGCTTCTAAAATGGAAAATAAGAAAATAGCATCCAGATCAGCTCCTGATCACTGAATGTGTCATTATGCTTTTCAGCATACAATAGGACACGGGGGAAGAAGTGCTTTTAATTTGCCAAGGACAGTTAGAAAAAAACAACAGACCTTTGGCCACCTCTATTTTAGGTTTCACTTCAGATATATATATCTGTATATATGGTGAGGGGGTTTGGGAATGTTGAAGAAGCTGAGAGTAATGCCATCAGGAGTCTAGACCAAGAGGCTAGACTCCTAGTAGGGGCACCCAAGGCGAATAGGCAAAAATCCTTATGGTTTAAGAATGTACCTGTAGCCAACAGATATTTCTATCAAACTTAAAAAGCAGGGAAATTGGGCAGCTATAGTGAATGCACCAGGGAAGCAGGAGACCCGGCTTCCTCTCTGAGATATTGTATTGCCTTACAAATTTGTCAAAATGCAAACACAATTTGGGTTGGTCTTTCACAGTCCAATCCACTTCCTGTGTAGCTTGGAAGAATTTGGTAACATGAAGAAGATGAAGGTCAGAGTATGGGACAAGGTCAGTAATAGGATTACAAGTACTCTGTGAACATAGATGATTTTTAATTAATTTCAACAAATTATGAGAATTCTGACAGAAAAAAAGTCCAAAAGGAGTCTGGTTTTTCTCTCTCTCTTTTTACAGTTCACACTCTTGATTCTCTCTGTTTTGTGTACTGCCATTGAAATTTAAAAGGTTGTTAAAAAAGTGTGTCTGAGTTCAGGACTATATGTTTTGTAATGTTTTGTTTTAAAATGAGCTTATGGGAAGCATCAGAATGGCATGAGGGGGATTTTTCAATTTAATATTCCAGAATGCAAAAAATCCATGCGGGCTGTAGTATACAGCCACTCTTGTGGCTGTATAATAAAAAGACTGAGAAAGCTTGGCATTCCATAAACCAACCTTAATTTGGGCCTACCCATAATGTTAAAGTGATAGAAAATGCAAATAGGGGGACTTCCGGGAAGGGTGACTTAGCCTGTGCCTGCTTTTGAGATGGGCTCCTGCCTCAAAAGAAGCTTATTCAGATATATCAGTCAGTTTTTTTTTTTTTTTTGACTGATTAAACTTCTCCCGGGTAGGGAGAAACGAAGAGATTAACCTCAAAGCCTATTTTTGTTGGGACGACCAGATCTCATTAATTTATGGGACGAGGTCCAGCCGACGAAGGTGGGACGGATTTTCAACAACAAGCTCTATCTGATAAAGCGAACGTTCATCTTATCTTCTAAGAGAGAACGCACTAACAGGCAAGCACCCTTCTTTCTATATTTTTCTTTTACTTGACTTAAATTGTTGCTGTTTAAAAGAGATTTGCCAGATTGATCGGTTTTTGACATCTCACTGGGGAGCCATAACTTCTCTCTGCTACTCACTAATTAATAGCTTATCTCTGTTTTTGTTGCAAAAAGCTGTCCTGGATTTGCATTCTAAAGATATACACAGAAGAGGGATTTCTATTCCAGATTTTTATTTTGAAGAATATTATATTGTCTGAGACTACTCTCTTTTTGGTCTATTTTATTTTGACGAATCTGTTTCCTGACGACCGCCATTAATTGTTTCGATCCTGGGAACTGCATTTTGTTTACTTAAGCATGGAGAGATAAGGCTGTCTGCTCTGTTTATACTGTGATGTCACCAAGTTTGGAGTATTAACCCAATTGTTGCTGAAATAAGAAGTGGTTTTCCTATATTTTTCTTTTAAAATGGCAATTAAGAAAGTGGCTGAGAATCTGGAAATAACTATGTTTCAGAAAATAATGGATGAGATTGAGATAACGAAACAAAACCTGCGACAGGGTTGTAAGGAGCTGAAAATTGAATTGAGTAAAATGAAGCAGGAGATTAAAGATATAGGGGTCCCTGTGAGAGAGGTGACCCTGGAAGGGGTCCCTGTGAGAGAGGAGACCCCGGAGATTGGAACAAACGTGGAACAGGAAAAAGATTTGGAGTCTATGGACTTTAGAAACAAAATCTATTGTTTGGAGACACAGGAGATTAAAGACATAGGGGTCCTTGTGAGAGAGGAGACCCTGGAGACTGGAACAGGGGTCCCTGTGAGAGAGGAGACCCTGGAGACTGGAACAGGGGTCCCTGTGAGAGAGGAGATCCCGGAGATTGGAACAAACGTGGAACAGGAACAAGATTTGGAGTCTATGGACTTTAGAAATAAAATCTATTGTTTGGAACTCAATGTTATCTCTGAAGAAATTAATGAAGATTCTAGAGATAAAGTTATCAATGGCATGGATAATCTTCTGGACTGGAATGATGTGATGGAGCCCAATATAGAGAAAATCTATGGAATTAATTGCAGCCATGTGACAATGGAAAAACTTTCAAGAGATGACCCAGTGTATTTTGAAAAAAAGAACAGAGATATGATTTTACAGCAGTATTTCAGCAACCTATTCAGAATGGATGGCAAGAAAATATTTGGGATAGAGGTAATTCCCATCAGACTCTTACTATATGACTATGGCTTTGACAGCATGATTATTATGGAATACTGATAATGGAAGATTGGATACTGAAATTACTGGACTTAACAAGACTACTGAAGATGGAAGATGGAAAATGGAACTAATAGGGATAATAGAACAATGGCTACTGAAATTACTGAACCTAACAGATTCTGATGTGATGGATTAATTGAAATGTTTATTTTGACTATGGTTATGACAATAAGATTATCATAATTAGTAATGAGATGGATTAATCGATATGCTTATCTGGAAAAAAAAATTGATAGATATATTTCTTAAAGAATTGAAACCTCTCTTTGACTTTTTGTGGAAAGAATAAAGTAATGTTTATGAGATTTGATGATTAAGTAAGATAACTACTGGAGGAAAGTGATTTTATAATATGACTTAAGAGACAGGATTGTTATATATTATAGACTTATAACTGATTTGATCTTTGACAAATGGGAAGTCAATATTTTACTCTTTATTTTTTATTTTTGTTTTTTTTTTCTTTTTTTCTTTTTGTTTAACTATTTTTGATTTTGTTTTTTGTCTTTGAATGTTTTATGATTTCGTCTTGTATGTTTTATGAAAATCTGAATAAAAATTATTGAAAAAAAAAAAAAAGAAAATGCAAATAGGTAGGCATTCTCCTCATACAAGGCTTCTACTGAAATAGTCCATCCCAAGGGTTCTCAAACCTTTTCTCCTCATGGACTACTTGAAAATTGCTGAGGATCTTGGTGGGCCACTTAATGATTTTTCTGCCTGTTGTAGCAGGTGTAATTCCATAGAATTCAAACTGTAATATATTAAAATACAATATACAAAATAAAAGATGTAATAAAACTACAATTCAAAATCAATATAAATATTCAATGTGATAGATATGCCATCTCCCATCTTCAACCACAAATACACAGCCATGCTGCAGACCACTTCAATGACACTTGTGGAGCACTGGATTGGGATGGCTGGTCTACCTGAAGAATACAGAAACCCGTATATTCCTTAGCAAATGTATTGGACTAATATTACTGCATCTTTCCATGAGCCCCCATTTAATGTTTTGTATGTATCTTTTAAGCCTGGAGAAGTCTTCAGGCTGAAACAGACAGGCTCTGATTTGTAACTAGATAACTGGGAAAGGCCAATTATTTTTCCAGAGTACAAAGTGACAAAAGTCACAATTTTATACAGTAGCAAATCAATTATGTTCTCAGTGCTCTTGAAGATACCATAGGTTCCAGACAAACTCCTCTTTGTGTTCTTAAAAATATATATTTTTGCTCCTGACCTTTTGCTTGCCAAATGCGCGCTGCACATGAGAGGGAAAAAAGTGGTCATGGCACGTTCCCTAGTCACAGCCATCTTCCTGCTTACATTTTTCAGTGTATTTACTTCATGCCTCCTTTCAGGAACCGTATCTGTGGATGGTACAGTAAACAATACATTATAAAGTGAATGCCTACAAGAGATTTTGGATGGCAATGAAGAAATGGCACCAGTTGGTGATAGGGATGGAAAAATCTGTCAATTTTGTTTCTCTCAGTTTCTCATTTTTTGAATCTTAAATTCAGTTCACATTTCTGCAGCAATTTCCTTTTTTTAAAAAAAATCCTGAAAATTCTCCAGGATTTTAGTGCTAATTTCTCATAATAAACATTTTTAGAGGCAGTTTTGACTAATGTATATATTTTGCATGTTGTTTTCACTCATATATTCATGGTTATGCTCACTTTCCCCTAATATATGCATTTTTGTAAACATTGGTTGGTGAACTGCATTGCAAAATTCAAATAAGTGTGAATTTCGAAGGATGGCATTGTTTCGGTTCTCACATTATTTCAGAAAGTGCAAATTGAGAGATACAGCTTGAAATGTGAACTGAATTGACATTCTGACCCTAGTCAATGATGTGCAGTCATGTCTACACCTGGCTGGTGGAGCTTCTTGTAACATAAGAAAGGGAACTTGCATGTGGGTTGGTGGTGCCCTCCAAGTATTGTGGAAGTACAACTCCCAACACCCCTGGCCACTGACCATGCTGGCTGGGACTGTTGGGAGTTGGAATTCAGCAACACCTGGAGGACGCCACGTTGATTACTCCTGAATAAAATTATCAGGACTTTGGAGCATCTTTCCTAGGAGGAAACACTAAAGTGTTTTGGCGGGTTTGAAGAGTAAGGAGGACATGGCAGAAGTTTATAAATATTAATAATGTGGTGGACAAAGTGGGCAGAGAGAAGTTTTTCTCTTTCTCTCATAATTTGCCGTCCTGGGCTCCTGCTGAGAGGAAGGGCGGGATATAAATCAAATAACAACAAACAAACAAATAAATAATGGTAGAACTTAGGATCTTTCAATGGAACTGATTGCCAACTGATTCAGGGCAGACAAAAGGAAATACTACTTTGCACAACGCATAATTTGTGGAATTTCCTGCTAGCAGCTGTGGTAATGGCTACTACGTGGTTGGTTTTGAAAAGGAATGCACAGAGAATGAGTCTTTCAATGCCTATTAATTATGATGATGGAGATATGAAACCTCCAAGTTCAGAGGCAACTACCAGTTGCAGGGGAGCAAAAACTGGAGAGTGTTATTGTCTTCATGTTCAGCTTGTGGGTTTCCTAGAGACATCTGCTTGTCAATTGTGGGAAGCTGGATGCTGGACTAGATCAACCTTGGGTAGCCAGATGTCGGTGAACTGCAACTTCCATTATCTCTGACCATTGGCTAAGATGGCTGGGAATGATGGCAGTTGTAGTCCAACAACATCTGGGGACTCAAGATTGAAGAGCTCTGAACTGGAAGGAACTTTGATCTGATATAGCAAGGCTTTTCTTATATTCTTGTGGCTGAGTCTGCACCTACAGTCAGCTGAAAGTGGAATTCAGGTAAGATGTTGGGTAAACAATAGAGTAGCAAATCATATTATCAGTGAAAATAAATCATTTTTGCCACTTCACATAAACTCTCAGACAGCGCAATCTTATACTCTAATTCAGGGGCTGTCAATGTGGTGCACTCCAGATGTTGGTGGACTCAAATTCCCATAATTCCTGATCACGGAACATGCTGCCTGGGGCCAATGGGAGCTAGAGTCCAGCAACATCTAGAGTAGGAATGGAATGATCTGTCAATTTTGGTTATCTTAGTTTCTCAATTTTCTCATCTTAAATTAGGTTCTCCACATTTCTGCAGTTATTTGTGATTTAAAAAAAAATAAAATTCCTTCAGCATTTTGCATGCATTTTTGTGTGTAATTTTTCACCAGTATATTCACTTTGTGCACACTTTCCCCCAATATATGCATTTTTGTAAACATTGGTTGGAGAACTGTAAACATTCTTTGGTTGAATCACAAAATTCAGATCAGTGCAAATTTTGAAGGAAGGCTGTTTTGCTTTGCATATTGTTTTGGAAAGTGCAAATTTGATAAATTAACTTTAAATGCTTGTTGTTATTATGTGCCTTCAAGTCAACTACAACTCATGGCGACTGTACGAATCAGCGACCTCCAAATGCATCTGTCGCGAACCAGCCCATTCAGATCTTGTAAATTCATGACTGTGGCTTCCTTTATGGAATTAATCCATCTCTTGTTTGGTCTTCCTCTTTTTATACTCCAGTTTTCCCCAGCATTATTGTATTTTCTAGTGAATCCTGTCTTCTCATGATGTGTCCAAAGTATGATAACCTCAGTTTCATCATTTTAGCTTCTAGTGACAGTTCTGGTTTAATTTGTTCTAACACCCAACTATTTGTCTTTTTCACAGTCCATGGTATGCGCAAAGCTCTCCTCCAATACCACATTTCAAGAGTTGATTTTTCTCCTATCCGTTTTTTTTCACTGTCCAACTTTCACATCCATACATAGAGATCGGAAATACCATGGTCTGAATGATCCTGACTTTAGTGTTCAGTGATACGTCTTTGCATTTGAGTACCTTATCTAGTTCTCTCATAGCTGCCCTCTCCAGTCGTAGCGTTCTTCTGATTTCTTGACTATTGTCTTTAAATGCTAACTGAATCTAATTTCTCCCCCATCCCTCATCTGGAGGGCACCACATTGACTACCCCTGCTTTAATTATACTGGCCCTGAAGACTGCATCTTCAAAGAGACATGCCCCGAACTAAGGTTTGATTATATAGGCTACTTGTCATCATTAATCAGTGCTAAGAGAAAGGCTGCTGTTATTGTTATGTGCATAATAGAGGGATCTCTCCCAGGCACAAAATCCCCCTGAGAAGGAAGGGTCATGACTCAGTGGTAAAGCATCTGCTTTGCATGCAAAAGGTCCCAGGTTCAATCCCCGGCATGGGACAGCCCCAATCTGAAATCCTGGAGCCCCACTGCCAATCAATGTAGACAATAGTGTGCTAGGTGGATCAATGGCTTGATTCAGTATAAGGCAGCATCTTATGTTTCTATGTTCTACTGAAAATGTTATGTGTGTGTATACACACGCACACATCGGGTATAGTGGAGGATAAAGTCAGTGAACAAGCTGAGATATGAAGCTAATGAAAATACAGCTTGTGTCCAAATGGGAAAGTATCTATGGGTGGATTGACAACCATTTACTATGGTTACTTAAAACAGTATGCATGTAAACCATTTGGTAAACTGCTGGTCTTTTAATAACCTGCCAAGTGATGAGGAGACTCACCACGCATCAAGTGCAGACGTGCTGTGAAAAAATCATCCGTACCTCTTGAACAAGTCTGTGTTGCCTTGTTTTGATGAGGAGCAATAGATCTTTGTTTGAGCCCAAATACTGTTTGCAAAACGCCTGCCTACACCAGGCAGTGCTGATTCTGTAGTCCTCAAGTTGTTATTAGATTCCCAACTTCTCATCGGCCCCAAGAGCTAATGGTCAGGGATAACGACACCTGCAGACCAGCAACATCTGGAGGGCCACAGGTAATCCACACTGTATCTACATTAAGAAATAATGCCACTCTGTTTCACCTTAAATCCTACCTTTGTAGGAAGAAAAAAGAATACTTGAAATGGACCCTATGACTACATCAGGTGATTTGAAGAATAGTCTGCCTTGTTGTTCTTAGCTGGGTGCCCTTAGCTCATGTCAAGCCCAATGCTAGTGGGTGGCCTGGTCAGGCACTGGCTGAGAGCCCCTGGGGCCCCTCCATAGGCTGGGAAGTTAGAGCTCCTGCTCTGTGATCCATGCCAGGGTGGGGTCAGGGCCCAGCGACCTGATGCTGCAGTGGATCATGGAGTGAGAGGTCTACCTTCCCAGGAAACATACCCCAAACAGATGGCATGGGCTTAAATAGGCCCACCTGCCCCACCTACCTCCCACATCACCAAGTGAGTGTGTTAGTACACTGTGCACACATGCCTGCCATCATTCAAGATGGCATCAGGGGTGTTGCTAAGGAGTTGATGCCCCTGCCACCATCTTGGGTGATGGCAGGTGTATGCACGAAGTGCATTAGCTCACAGATGCAGTGATGCAGGAGGTATGTGGGGCAGGTGGGCCTATTTAAGCTCACACTGCCTGCATTGTGAGGGAGTGTTGGGGAGCATGGCAATGTGGGTCCAAGCAATCTGGTGCCCAAGGGCCCAGTCATGTCTGGTATCTGCCCTGCCTCACATTATCAGGGCTGGTGACAGTCATGACTGGGTCCACGGGCACCAGTCTGCCCTGGGCCTGTGGTGCCATAGCACAACAGCCCCCTACAGGTGGTATGGGGCTAATAAGCCCACCCATGTGCCTCACCTACCTCTCATGTGTGAATGACCTGCACATATAGCACACATGCCTATCATCAACCAAGATGGCAGCAGGGGTGGCACCCCCTAAGGGAAGCCCCCACTACCATCTTGGGTGATGGGAAGCATGCACGCACAGCACCCATGACATTTACACTGTTGGGAGAGGTAAGTGGGGCATGTGGGTGGGCTTATTGAAGCCCACACAGTCTATATTGGGAAGATGCCTGGGAGCTCCCTCTCTGCAATCCACGGCAGGGTTGGGTTACAGGAATGGGAGTGCCACCCTCCCACCCTAAAGAGGGCCCCTTCAGGGGCCCCTCTGGGCTGCAGGGGCCCTCAGCCAGGGCCCAATCTGGCCACCCTCTAGCGCCGGCCCTACCCTTTATCTTTCCATGCATAACTAGAAAAAAAATGCAATCCAAATTTTTTTTCTTTCTCCCTGCTTAGGGCAACAGCATTTAGATCCTTTTCTTTATTTCACCATTTACTATAGACTGACAGAGCACATAGAAGATCTAAATTCAGAAACTAAACAAAAGCATGTGGATCCCACTCCCCAGTGTGTTTCTAACTAAACATCAGCAAATGGTTATTAGTTAATAAGAATGTATTTTCAACTGTTTTATGATCTTCTAAGCATTTTTCCTGTTACATATTTATTTGCTTGATGCATTTCAACAGTATTTCCTAAATCAGAGACCCTTCTCACAGCACGTTTTAATGGTCTAGATAATTTTCAGAGGAAAGTTAATTAAAGACCACATTTTCTGGTTGCTATCCATCAAGTACAGGAGCCGACAGCTTATTTAGCAATGATGGCTACATCAGAAATATTTCATGAGCCTGAGGACTGCAGAAAATTTGCATATTTACATGCATGTAATTAATGCAATTTGCATAACATTCAGCTGTAGCAAAAAAAATTGATTATCACAAGATATTTTATATTAAAAAGTCTAATGCAGGGATGGCAAACCTCAGACTTGGGGATCAAATGCAGCTCCTCTGTCTGGCCCTTGCAACTATTCCTAGGCTATGCCCCCTCACTGTCCCTGCTTTGCACCCCAAGTGTTTTTGCCTGGCTGGAATGCGTCCTTGAATTCTGACAATGTCTCTTTCCTGTATGAACTGAGGCTACAGAAGGCTATGCAAGTGTGTAGAAATTAGCTTGCTGCACAAAAGTAATTTACATTCATTGCTCCACCCACTTCTGGCATGTGGCCCTCAGAAGATTGCCCAGAAGAGCATGCAGCTCTCAAGCTGAAAAAGGTTCCCTGCTTCTTGGGAACTCTTAAACGCTTACATGTTTTGAATGATCACTTCCTTGGGTGGAATGATGCATGGAATTGCCATTGCTCTGTGTCTTTCCCACCTCTTCCTGGGTATAAGATGTGTGTTTCTCTACTGCCAACTGCCAACACCAACAGCCACTGAAGTGAGAAGGTTAGGAAACGGCATGGTGTCCCCTCATACATGTGTATTACACAACACATTGGGTTGAGTCTCTAGACCACATGAGTTGCACCAAGATCTTGATAAAATCAGGATAATTTAAGGTAGTCACTTCGAGCTTTCTTTGAATCTAGGAAAAATGGACAAAAACACATGGAACTACAGTTTCTGTAGGGTGCTGGGGTTTGTTAGGAGGCCTCTTTTTCCCTCACAGACCTACAATTCCCAGAGTTCCCTTGGCATAGGAATTAGGGTTGCCAGGTCCATGGCATGAGACTGATCCTGTATCTTTAGGACAGCGTTTCCCAACTAGTGGGCCACCAGATGTTGTTGGACCACAATTCCCATCTTTCCTGACCATTGGCAATGCTGGCTGAGGCTTATGGGAGTTGTGGTACAACAACATCTGGTGGCCCACTAGTTGGGAAAGGCTGCTTTAGGAGAAGAGAAGGTCAGCCAAGTGCAGGTGCTCTTGCAACTCTGTAATGGGAAAAACCACAAGGTGGAATTCCCCCCTCCACAACTTTTAAAGATACAGAAGACCTCTTGGAGGCCGGGCCTGGCAACCAAGAGGTCTTCTGTATCTTTAAAAGTTGTGGAGGGAGGAGGGAGAATTCCACCTTGTGGTTTTTCCCATTACAGAGTTGCAAGAACACCTGCACTTGGCTGACTTTCTCTTTTCCTAAGGATACAGAATCAGTCTCAGGCCAAGAACCTGGCAACCCTAAATTTGTCAATCCACTCTTAGCATTGTAGCTCTATGAGGGGAAGAAGGGTCTTCTAGCAGCTCTCAGCAACCTTAACAAACTATATTTCCCATCATTCTTTGAGGGAAGCCATGACGGTTAAAGTGATATCAGGGTGCTTTAAATATATAGTGCAGATGTGGTCTAAAAGTACTCCTCCAATCAATCCTAGTGATTGAGCTGCTATATAAGGGCTCAGGAGGTGCTTAAGGTAGCATGCCCCTGTCAGCTGTTCATTGGTTTCCTTAAAGTGGTCTTACTATGTTTGAATAAATCACTGTGGATTTTTTTTAAAGGAAAAAGGGTCACACCCACCCTATATATTTAAAGGATTCTTATGCCACTTTACAGTTATGGCTTCACTCCCCGTCAAAAAAAGCCTGGGAACCGTGGTTTGTCAACAGTGTTGTTAGGAGACCCCTCACAGAACCACAATTCCCAGTATCCTGAACAAACTACAGTTCCCAGGATTCTTTTTTGGGTGGGGAAGCTATCACTGTTAAAATAAGAGCACTTGAAATGTATAATGTGGATGTGACCAAGGAAGGACTTCCCTTTAAAAACAAAAGCTGGAGGCACACCAATTCCAGGCATTCACCCAGCCAGCCTCCTTAGCTTGCCATGATTCAAGTACAGCTCAGGTAAAGCATCATGAAGTAAGTTCACCTACGGGGCTTTTACAGATCAAGAAACACAACCAGCGAGTGAGGCTGCAGGGAGTAGAGAAATGTCTAATGGAACATACAGACCTTGCAGCAATAAAGTAAGCTCAATCCTTCACTCACTGACATTCTAAGGTGCCCTTAGAAACAGGCAGAAAAAATGTATTCTAACTACAGTTGTGACTTTGGGTGCTTCCAGACTGTTGCTATTTTGCAGGATGAAGTACTCATCTTGAGTACTACGTCCAATTCTGGACACCAAACTTTCAGAAGGATGCAGACAAACTGGAACGGGTTCAGAGGAGGGCAACAACAATGATCAAGGGACTGGAAAAAAAGCCCTATGAGGAGAGACTGAGCATGTTTAGCCTTGAGAAGAGAAGTCTATGGGAGATACGATCGCATCCTTCAAGTACTTGAAAGGTTGTCACACAGAGGAGGGCCAGGATCTCTTCTCAATCATCCCAGAGTGCAGGACATGGAATAATGGGCTCAAGTTGCAGGAAGCCAAATTTCAGCTGAACATCAGAAAAAACTTCCTATCTGTTAGAGCAGTACGACAATGGAACCAATTACCTAGTGATGGGTGGGCTCTCCAGTGCAGGAGTCATTCAGGAGTTGGACAGCCACCTATCGGGTATGCTTTAAGTTGGATTCCTGCATCAAGCAGGGGGTTGGACTTGATGGTCTTATAGGCCTCTTCCAGCTCCAAGATTCTATGAAGCACATACTGGAAATTTAGGTTGCACATTAAAGTGGATTAAATGGCTCTGTCACCCCAGTGCAACAAATCCACTTTTTAAAAAAATTGTCTTGTCCAGTTAAGAAAGTGGCAAGGAAATGCACTGAAAAGTGTGGGGTGAATTAATGATGAAAGGGAAGTAGGAATGGGGGAAAGTTCAATTCAATTCACATTTAAAGCTGAACCTATCAAATCTGCACTTTCTGAAACAAGTGAACTGAAACACAACTGTCAAAATTCACACTTATCTGAATTTTGCAATGCAGTCCTCCAATCAAACAATGTTTACAAAAACATATAGATTGGGAGAAAGTGTGCATAAAAATTAAGCATGAGTGAAAATAACATACAAAAATGTATTAGGAAAAATTGCTTGAAAAAATGTGTAGATGAGTCAGAACTCCATACAAAAATGGCTTTTAGGAAAAACTTGCACTAAAGTGCTGAAGAATTTTCATGAGGATTTTTATTTCAATTGCAAATTGCTGGATGTAAGAGTGCAAAAATGAGAAACCAAGAGAACCAAAATTTCCAGATCCTTCCAACTCCAAATTGGAAAGTCATTTAAACACCCCACAAGCAAATCAGGATGCTATATAAGCACCCTGCCAACAGATCAGAATGAATGCAGATCAGAAGATCAGATATGGTCTAACCTCCACTTAAGCTTTTTACAAGCAAATTAGGTTGGATGCCCAACAAACAAATTATCTGGAGGCATCCTTCATCACTCTTCCAGTTTTTGAATTGTGCTTTTCCTACATTAGGACTCTATAATCAGAATATTAAATTGTTCCAGGAAATGTATCGGAAGCCAATGTATTCCTTGCCACCTTCAGGGAATGGGGGAGGGGGAAAATAGGGCAAAAATCAGAATCCTCTCAAGAAATCTATTAACCAAAGCTAGGAATGTAACAATTCTAGGTGCTGCTGTTGCATTTTCAAGATGCCTCGGCTTTAATTAAATATGAAGTAGCATTTTACTTCTGCCAGCAAAAACATGCAATGTACTTTACAGCAAATTTTAACGTAATGTTAATGCTGTCCCGGTTGCTTGCTGACTTTGGAGCTGCCTAATGATATATGATGGCTTGCCACACAGTAGCTCCATTGACTGCACCAAGTACAACAGAATTATTGCTTTGCAAATCATCAAATAGATCTTGCGGCTGCATGGACGTTTATTCTGCTTGCTATGGTACAATGCATTTGAAGCTGAAATCCTGTAATATGCGATCACTCTGTAGCTACATGATAGACTGCCACTGAGCCTAACCATGACTATGTGAGGCCCTGGGATATGCATGAAAAGAAAAATCCCACTGGAAAATTTTGCTAGCATTATCATAATTCTTTAAGTTTCCGTTAGATTTCCTCAGATGGTTTGCCTGAGAAAGATTAACCAAATTAACAGTTTTATGTCATTTTGTTCTAGGTGAAATCTGGTGAACATCTGGAAATGTGCAGAATCACTTCCCCCCGCACCCCTACCCAATTTTATAAAAACACTTCAGACACTTTATAAAAACATATTTTTTTAATAAAAACACTGTAATTGAAATGCTGCAGAGGAGCCGGCAAAGTCACTTCAAACTGCATTTTAGGCAAAATGTCACTGGCAACATATCCCTCAAACTGGCACAGAGCTTGGGACTTTGTTGCCTCTACATGTTACTACTGGGATATTGGGAAAGGGATGTTTTAAAATGGAGATCATATAATTTCCTGCTCTGGGTCCTGGTTATTTTAAAACTCCTTGTTCTATGATAGGGATGGGGGAGAAATTTGATTCAGTTTGCGTTTAAAGATGAACGTACGTAAGTCACACTTTCTGAAACAATATACAAACTGAAACACTGCCATCCTTTGAAATTTGCACTTCCCCAAATTTTGCAGTGCAGTTCTCCAGCCAAGGAATGTGAACGTAAAAGTGCATATACTAGGGTAAAGTGTGCACAAAAATGCATATATTAAGTAAAAATAATACACAAAAATGCATCATGTTAGGGAAAATTGCTTTTCCAAAATGTGTATTAGGCAAAATTGCATACTAAAATCGTATGTTAGGAGAAATTTGCACTAAAAATTGCAAACTGCTGTGGAAATGTAGAAAACTGAACTTAAGAAAAATGAGAAATGGGGAGAAACCAAAACTGACAAATTTGCCAATCCCTACTCTAAGACAGCCATTGTTAACCGGATGCCCTAGATCAGCCTTTCCCAAGCAGTGTGCCTCCAGATGTTGTTGGACCACAATTCCCATCTTTCCTGACCATTGGCAATGCTAGCTGAGGCTGATGGGAGTTGTGGTCCAGCAACATCTGGAGGCACACTGGTTGGGAAAGGCTGACCTAGATGCTTCAGACTACAACTCCCACTAGCCCCAGGCCGTGCTCAGGGAAAGAAGATGAGAGTTGTAGTCCAAAACATCTGGAGGGCAGCAGATTGGTGAAGGCTCATCCAAATCAAATCTTTTTTCTTCTCAGTCAATGGTTTGTCACACATTCTGAGGACAGGATACTGGAGTATGTGAAGCACAGAGGTGAACTGTTGCATGTTGTTTTTGAGTATATTCCTATGTGATAAAACACAGGAAGTTGCTATGCTTAGGGAATAAGTAGGGAAGTGCTCAGTGGTCTTTCACCCTTTTTACTAGATCTGAGAACAAATATTCACAAGTAAATGTTTAGCTGAAACCCTGAATACTTTACATGCATCAGCAGCTCTTGATCATTTTGATTCTGGCAAGCTTTATATATCAGCTCTCATGACAGCTGTCAAATACCATTGCATATTATTTATAAAATACTGTCAGATTGTTTTTTTAAAAAAGATACTATTACATGCCAACTATCAACATCACTCAAATATACCAAAGGGATAGCCACCTTCATCTGTTGTGGAAGAAACTACAAACAGCCTGGTAGCATTTGAAAGGCTTATAAATTTATCGTGCCACACAAGCTTTTGGGGGCAGAAAGCCACTCTGCCTGGTGTGTTAAATGTTTAATATTGTAGGCCAACCTTCAAAAACAAATAAATAGGAAAGTTTCAGAGTAGACAATGGATTGAAAAATATAAGAAATTGCCACTCTGGGCTCCTACTGGGAGGAAGGGAGGGATATAAACAAATTAATAAATCAAAATGGAAAACCAATGATAGGTGAAGGGATGGAGGCTTCAGGAAAAATACAAAGCAAAGAGAGAACAAAAGCAAGATGGAATTAAGGAGAGATAGGGGCTGAATCTCATATATTAATTTGAACTAACAGCTAGTTCTTTAGCTGCAACACTATCAAATACGAAATATTACTGTATGTAAACTATCAAATAGGGTCAAATATTACTGTCAAATATCTAAAGTTGAACTCCAGTATTATTAGGTGTCCAGAATAGCTCTCAAACATTTGTGGAGAATATCAAGCAAGTATGTGAGAACTTGAGGAATACCTGGTTAATATTCAGCTTTACAAACTTGAAAAGATAATTTTGAGGATATTTGGGAACAATATACTCAATATTCAGCCTGAGCTTTTACAGTAATCCATGCTAAAAGAAAAAGCCAGCAGCTTTCATTCCATTATTCCTGATGGTATTGACTGTCCTAATTTCTGAAGGTCAGTTAATATTGGATTCCTCTGCCACATTGCTTGACTGAGTTGTACAATATCAGATGCAGAAAAACTAGTTTTTTAAAAATAATAATGGCATTGGTTTGATTCAATAAGTTGGCCTAACTGTTTTCCTTCCCCTCCCATGTTTTCAAATGACATGGGGAAAGAAAAGTAATGCCCCATAGTTCTCCTTTAGTATAGCAGAAGTAGTAAGAGGCTTACATGGCAGCCCAGCTAGCTCTGCAAGCAGAAGGGGAACCCCAGGTAACGAAGCATCAAGGTGAACAGGCAGGCAGCTGAGCCAAGCCCTTATTATTATTAAGTTAATTTAGATACTGATTCATACTTCAAAGAAGTATCTAAGCAGTTTGCAACAATGTAAAACATACCACCAGCAGCGGATAGTGTGGTGGAGATGGTGAGCTGACCTTACCTCCATTCAGCTGAGTAGCTACAACATACTGGGATGGAGAGGAGGAGGGTGTGGCGGCAGCACCAGAGGTGCGGTTGGCAGAGTGCAAATGCATCACTGGATTGGCTCCACTGGCACATTTGCAATGCACCAACCTCGCTGCCCCTTGCCCTTTCCATCTTAGTATGCTACAGCGACTCAGCTGGATGGAGGTCAGGGAAGCGATGCAGCCCCATCACACTGGCTGCAGCATTGATGGGGAATTTTGTAGTTCGTTGGACTAGGGGTCTTTGAGTAAAATTGAAGAACACAGGCTTGCAGCAGAAAGGTAGCCTTTACTGGATGACAAGCGTACTCTTGGCTAGTCTTCCTCTGAGTGAGTGGAGAACTGCCACATGGCACTTGTTACCAGGGGTTTTTATACATTTCAGGACAAAGACTTCAGCATCTACCAATCAGGAGGTTATACATCAGTATGACATAGGCATTACAGTATTGCATAGGCATTGCATAGGTACTGTACTTTCTGCATCATGTTCTGGTGAATTTGGCAATGTTCAGTACTTCACATAAAAGTACATTTTCACTGTGAGCTAAGCATTCCAGCTAATACAATCCTTCCTACGTCTTGGAGAGCACAAGGATGTTCAGTGTTATTTAACAGTGTTCAAGCTGTTCCAACAAACCAGCACTGTCAGGGAAGACAGCTCCAAGAAGAAAAGGGTTCTGGCTGGCTACTAAACTTATTAAATGTTAAACTAAACTATTAAAATGTTATAAACCTTTATAAGCCTTTATAGCTTTATAAAAGAATATATTTTGCTTATTGTTTGTATATAAAGAATTTCCCCAACAGCAGCACAGAACAATTAGATAAGATCTTCTTAAACATCAATGAAAACTTAAAACGACTAACATTAATTACTACTGGCAGACCAAAAGGTAGCAGAGACAACCCATCTCACCTGCAGAATATACAGCTATGCATTTATGGGTAGCAGCAGCCATCTCACCTCTGCCACTATCTCCACAACTTAAGCTAGGGCAAAATTACATACAGCGCTCCTTGCTTTCTCAAAGGAGCACCTACAATCATTCCACATTCATAATACCTTAAAAACAGAAAACCTGTGTGACACTAAGGTAGATGCCTACTATTTACTTAATTGTTTAAATCCTCAACTGAAACAAGGGCAGAACAAAGGCATTACAAGCTAGGATCTAAATCTCAGGGGGCTAATCCAGAAGACATTTACAGCTCAGGATCTGCATGCTAAAAGAGATAATTTGTAAAAACTTACCGTTCTTGCAGTTCTGCTTTAGCAAGGAAGCCCGATTGGGTGTATTAAACCTGAACCAGGAACATAAAGCTGCAATCCAATACACACTTACCTGGGAGTAAGTCCCATTGAATCCAATGGAACTTACTTCTGAGTAGACATATATTATGTATTGGATTGCAGCCTTACCTGGTTTACCTGGGCAGAAGCCCCATTGAATTAAATAGAACTTATTTCTGAGTAGACATGGTTAGAATGGCACTGGAAATCCTTTTTAGGAAAGGTGGTAAAATTAATCTACATTGATAAAGGCCACAGCATACTAACTAGAGTGAAAAAAGAAGCTTATAAAAAGTGTAGACTTTCCATTCAAGGCATCAAGCTCAGTTTAGATTTTAAGTGCAATGTATAATCTAAAGTGTAAGTGTAGGGTTGGCAGGCTCAGGGCCTGAGAATGATTCTGTATCTTTAAGAGAAGAGAAAATTCAGCCAAGTGCAGGTTTTCTTGCAACACTGTAATGGGGAAAACCACAAGGTGAAATTCTCCCTTCCCCCTGCACAACTTTTAAAGATATCTACGCATTTTTAATAGTGTGTGAGAAGGCTAAGGCTAGTCCTTCTCACTCTCTTGATCTTTCCCACAACTTTTCAAGTAAACAGTTCCAATAAATGCAATAAAATAAATATAGTTATGGATGTAGAAACCAGCCAGGGAGTTATTATATTCATATGCAGTGCCAGCAACATGGCTTCTGTTGTTATGGGTAGGTGGATAGAGATAATCTTTCCAAGTTATCTTCTTTCAAGAAATATTATCTAGTTCAGAGTTCAAAACCACCCACTCATTACACCATCATCTCATCCATTCCTTATTGCTGTAAGAGGACTTTGCCAGAGGTTTTTATTCATAAAGATGCCAAATCTTTTATGGAATTGTAGAATGAAAATCTGCTAAGTTTCCAGAAATATTTTTTTGTTTGAAGTATCACCTTTAAAGGTAGACTTCAACTTGGTGAAAAGTTTAGCCTTGGAGCTAAGTTTTTCTGCAAAGTTTATAGACTTCTTTTTTAGCATTTGCTTTGGAACCGTACTTTTCTAAACAGTTTAAGCCAGAGCACAAGTCCTACATATTCAATATTGCTAGTTCCAAAGGCTTGAACAATTTGACCTGTGAGAGGAAGGAAAGAGAAAGATTATATGAAAGTATTTTAAAAGTCTCACAACATTCCAGAAACTTTTGGAACTACCATAAACTGGTTCATTATTATTATTCTTCATTTATATCCTGCCTTTCCCCCAGAACTGGGACATAAAGCAGCTTACAAAAACTAAAAAATATAGTTAAAAACATATAAATAAAACATACAGAAGTTATAATGAAGATGTAATTAAAATAACTATAAAATTAAAACTGTTTAAAACATAGCAAGAAAAAACAAAATACAAATCAGTAAAAACAGCACCCTATTTAATAGCCCTTGCAGTCAGTTCCCAAAAGCCTGTTGGAACAGAAAAGTCTTCACCTGGGGATGGAAGGACAGCAAGGAAGAAGCCAGTCTAACCTCCCTGGGAAGGGAGTTCCAGAGTTGTTGAGCTTTTCCAGTTTCTGTCTTGCTCCTTGATCTCTGTAACAAGAAAGTTATTTTTTTCCAGTTCCACAAACAACTCTTGCATATCGTACATTTTATATTGTGCACATAGACATGTCCAGTTCCCTAAAGTAAGCAGCACATAAACAGATGCATATAACACACATAACTGTCTAAAAATAGTTTTAGCTGCAGAAATGTAATACCACACAGGGCTTGACTCTTTTATAGGTCCAACACATGTATTTAATATATAATTTTGCATATAGTTAGTCAGCTTTTTTTAAAAAAAGAAAAAACAACCTGACAGTGCAAGAGCAGCTCTGATATAAGTAGGCACTCAATGCAAGAGGTGGTCAGAACCACCAAATTCCATGTATTAATCCATTTAAAATCCATTCATCTTCCATTCCTAGCCCTGAGTGTGACCTGGCAGAGCATCCGTTTGCACAATGGCTGTAGAGCAACAGGCAAGAACACCACAGATGCTTTTCTGAGAATGAGTGTTCATTGGTCTGGTCAGGTCTCAGTACAATTTTGTAATCACAAGACAGTCAGAGTCTATTTCTTGGCCCTGTGGCTATTTTATTCCAAGAATAGCCACTGACCCTGGCACAAATATTCCCTACATTCATGGCCAAATTACAGGCAGCTGTCAATGGTATCCCAGGACTTGGGAGCCATGATGCTCCCAGGTTAGAACAGGAAAAAGCAGGAGTCAAGAGGCAAGGAACATGAAGAACCACCCCCAAATGGCATGAAATATTTTGCTGCCTGAAGAGGAGCCCAAACAGAACTGACAGTTTCGCTACATCATTGAGACTCCAATCCCTGTCTTCCTGAATCTACCTGAGCGTGCTTGTCTGATGAGGCTATCAACAGCAGTCATCAAACGTAGGCAGAGGATAGAGGAGACCCAACTCAAGAATTCTTGACTCTTGGGAGGTATCAGAAATTTGGGAGTCAGACTTCAGACAGCAGAATAATCTTTATAATATATGCTATTTATTCATATCTTGCACACTACAACTAATAAAATGCATTCTATGTGGCCTTAGCCTGCAGAAACAGAAAATAGGAATACATATCAGCAAGAAAGAAGTTACTGGAAATTAATTTCACATCAAAATGTCAGACTCTGAAGTAGGGTTGCCAGATCTCTGGTTTTTGCCCAGAGACTCTGGATTTTGGAGGTGCTCTCTGGGTCTCCAGGTAAGTCACCTTAATCTCCAGACTCTCAGCATTCTTTTTTTTTTTAAATAGTTTTTAGGTGATCTGGGTCATGAGATATACACCAAAATGTCAGCCCCCCCACTTCAGTTAAATGAGCTCGTAGCTGGCTGCTCTAATCCCGCCCTTTCAGGTTTGTAGCCAATAAGTAAAGTTAGGATTGTGACTGACAAGGCAGTAACTACAGCCCTTTGCAAGTCAGAAAACGTTTTTGTTTCTGCTTTTCTGAAACTCATAAATTGAGTAAGTATATAGGTTTCTGTCTTTTTCTCTCTTGTGTGCAGGAGTCAAACAAGTTTAAATTTTCCTGGGATGTTGAAGAGGGCACTGTTTTGAAAACCTTCCCAATATGAAGCTTTAATCCAGTAGTTACTTTTCTGGGAGTAAAGCTGCAATACTAATCCCACATACCCAGAGTAAACCCCATTGAATTCAACAGGACTTACTTTTGAGTAGACATGGTTAGGATTGTGCTGTAAATTGATGGGTGAACATAGTAAAGAACTTGATGGGTGAACATGAGTGAACATAGTAAAGAATTGTGTATGTGTTGTAAATCTTTCTTCTACTCCTCCCCAATCCTATTTTTAAAGCAATTAGGCAGAGCTTACTTAGGTATCACTGCTTTTATTTTGTAGGAAACATACTGATTTTATTATTAAATGTTCTGCAGTTACCAACTGGTTTTGACAATAAACTAATATATGGTTTGTATGTAGTTTTACATCCCCAGTGTGTGCATGTATATGGAATCTTTCCAACAACCCTGAGAGGTAGGGTTGCAGTCTGGAAACCAAGGCAGCTCACAATAAGAAATAGATCCCTTTAAAATCCAATGAGTATAAACAGTTGCAAAAGAGCTTAAAGTGACATGATTCTGAATTTTGGGTTGTGTGAGTGAAGTTCCGCAGCACTTGAAGTTGCAGTTTTGTGCATGCTTCCCTGTCTGAGTAAGCCCCACTGAATACATTGGGACTTGCTTCTGAACAAACAAACATAGGATTGCACAGTGAATATCTTTACAGGTTGCATGAATAATAAACATATTTGATGGTCATGCTTATATGAATATTTCTTCATACTATGTCCTGATAAGTATCTGATTTCACAAGATGGTTCTACAGTATTACTTCCTCTACATTTTAAGTGTGCCCTTCTTCCTTGGGGTGGTCATGGTTCTCCTCTGTTGTTTTCCTCCTGAGAGGCTGAGAGATGGTGAGTAGCCCATGGTCACCCAGTAAACTTTATAGCTCATTTCCATTTTAAAAAATTAATTAAAATGATTTACATGCAGGCAAAGTTTATTAAGTAGATCCACACAATAAGTTTAAAGCACATCCAACTTGTATTTAAAGCACATGACTTCCCCTAAAGAATCCTGGGAAATGTAGTTTCCCCCTCACAGCTATTGTTCCCACCACCATTAACAAACTACAGTTCCCAGGATCCTGTAGTGTGATTCATGTGCTTCAAATGGGTGTTGAATGTGCTTTAAATAAATGGTGTGATTCTGTCCTAGGTATGACATGCATTCAAGAGTGAATTGAAAAGAACAATTTTAAAAGATACTTTTTTAAAACAGGGGAAGGGTTGTAGCTCATTGGTAGGGCATATGCTTTGCTTGCAAAGGCCCATAATTCAATTTCTGGAAAAGACTATTGCATGGAATCCTGGAGAGCCAATGCTAGTCCATGTCATCAGTACTGAGCTAGATGGTACCAAATGGCCTGAATAGGTATAAGGCAGGTTCCTTTGTTCCGAAAAATGGAAAGAGACCGAAGGGCCACATTGACTCCAAAATTTATTCATGTATTCTAATTACAAAATTTATATACCACTTTATTGTAAAAAATCTGAAAGCAGTTTACAGAAAGAATTAAAACAATAAAATTATTGGCAAAAACAGTTAAAGACAGGTAAAACCAACAATGAGTTAAAAATAGATAAAACATAATAGCTTCTACATGCCTGGATAGGCTTCCCTAAACAAAAATGTTTTTAACAATTGTCAAAAAGAATATAATGAAGGCACCTATTAATGTCAATAGGCAGGGAGTTCCAAAGTGTTGGTGCTGCCACACTAAAGGACTGATTTGTTACAAGAGCAGAATATGTACTATGTGGCACCAGTAACATGGAAAGCACACCTTGAACTTGCCCTTGTAGCAAATCAGCAACCAGTGCAGATTTCAGAGCAGAGGTATTATGTGCTGATAGGGTCTCACTCATGTCAGTGATTGTGCCATAGCATTCTTCACAAACTGCAGCCCCCAGGTCATGTTGTGCTGCATGAGAGTTTCTGTGACCTTGCCTGACCTAGCTGCCAGGATATTTTTAGTTTTGGTTTTTGGTGAGAAATCCTAACTGGTTGTGGGATGCTGAGTTTTCTGCCTTACTCATTAGAACCTTGTTATCATAGAGTCATAGAATAGTAGAGTTGGAAGGGGCCTGCAAGGCCATCGAGTCCAACCCCCTGCTCAATGCAGGAATCCAAATCAAAGCATTCCCGACAGATGGCTGTCCAGCTGCCTCTTGAATGCCTCCAGTGTCGGAGAGCCCACTACCTGTCTAGGTAATTGGTTCCATTGTCGTATGGCTCTAACAGTTAGGAAGGTTTTCCTGCTGCCCAGTCGAAATCTGTCTTCCTGCAACTTGAGCCCATTATTCCGTGTCCTGCACTCTGGGACGATTGAGAAGAGATCCCGGCCCTCCTCTATGTGACAACCTTTCATGTACTTGAAGAGTGCTATCATATCTCCCCTCAGTCTTCTCTTCTCTAGGCTAAACATGCCCAGTTCTTTCAGTCTCTCCTCATAGGGCTTTGTTTCCAGTCCCCTGATCATCTTTGTTGCCCTCCTCTGAACCTGTTCCAGTTTGTCTGCATCCTTCTTGAAGTGCAGAGACCAGAACTGGACGCAGTATTCAAGATGAGGCCTAACCAGTGCTGAATAGAGGGGAACTAGTACTTCACGCGATTTGGAAACTATACTTCTGTTAATGCAGCCTAATATAGCATTTGCCTTTTTTGCAGCCACATCACAAAAAAGGTTGGTATGATATTGCATTTAGGAAATCATCACTGTCTTTTGTTTTATTTTTTCTATTTGCATTTAATTTTTATCCTCACTCCCTTTCATCCATAGAAGCAACAAAAGTGGTTCAATGTGCTCAGCTCAACTCCCTTAAACCCACTGATGATGCACCTTGTTGTTTCCATGATTGTTTGTTTCTTGCCCAATAGTGGTAAAAGAGAATTCACATGCTGGGAAGTGTGGCTGCAATAGTTGTTGTTCCCAAGCTGCTGTCTGTGAAGGTAGACCAAACCATGTGTGTTTTCACTCTGTCAATTATTATTCACTGGAATTGGGTTGGCTGTCACAGTGAGTTTATAGCAGCCCACAGGGGAGACAGAAACGCGTAGGGAATCTTCTTACTCATTTCTCACATCTCCTTCTAAAGTGAAGGGTCAAATCTGTAAAGAAGTTTGGAGCAGCCATGTTGAAAGATAGGGGCAGGGCACTGCAGCCAGGGGGTTGCCTACCCTGCTTGGATATGGATATTGTTGCAGAGGATCCCTAGTCCAGCTTTACCAACAGCACAATCCAAACCATGTCTACTCAGAAGTCCTATTGAGTTCTATGGGGCTTGGTAAGTGTGTTTAGAATTGCTGCCTTCAGAGGCATTCATCTTTACTTCTGAGTGCTCCTATCTAACATCTCCACAACATTAGGCCCCTTTCTTCCTATGGTGGCCTTCTGGTGACTGGGCTGGTGTGAGGACACTTAAACCCAGTGGTTCTCAACCTTTTTTGCTCCATTCCCCCCTTTCACCATTGTTCACAATATAATTCCCCCCTTCCCAAGGTAGTCTCTCATAGCGTGTTGACGTTTCGCGAGTGACGGTGGTGTTTCTCGTGAGAGAAAAATTTCTTAGTTTATATTATAACAGAATTTCTTGGAGCACTTTCTGGTCTTTAAATAATAATTTAATTTTGCAAATGAAAATAATGCTGCATGTTCAAGAATCGATTTTAATCTGTGACTTTCAATAAACTTTATTGAATGTCGCAGATTAAATTAAAAACAAACTACAATTTTACAGATTGTACATAATCTACAGTACATCACACTTTGCTGAATAGTGGTCCCAATTCCCCCCCTGGAACCCTAAAATTCCCCCCCAGGGGGGAATTCCCCCCTTGTTGAGAACCCATGCTTAAACCCTTCTTGCGAGAAGCAAGTAGGCTAGATTAAATGTTCCCTACCCAGACTATCTTTTAACTAAGATTTATATCTTAATTTCCAATCAGAGAAATGTTTTTGTTTGAATTGTATGCTCCAAACAACTATGGTTGACCCCCTGTGAAATCACTTGGGCATGCCCCATGACATCACTCAGGCACACCCGTATGACATCACTAGGGGCCACCCCCAAAATCTCAGGGCTTGGGATGCTTCTGACCTGGCAACCCTACTTTGAAGGCACATCTTAGTTAAAATAGGTTACAACAGATGAAAGACTTAGTTAAACTCCAAATCAAATTACAGAGCCCAAGAGCCCAAGTTACTAAGTACATGGAAATACATGTCATAATACATCACCCATCAGATGTCATGGATGGAATAGATGGAATGGTTCTCCTGAATTCTCTTTGACCCTCATTCCAGTTGGAATGGAGGGTAATGAGTGCTGTAAAAGCTTAGCTTTTATGTACTTTTGTATCAAAGAAGGAGTGTATTTCGATGGTCTTACCAGCTACTGTCTGTCTGTTGCTCTTCACCATGCCTTCTCTATGACTAGTATCAACAACTAGTTGACCTTACTGTCTGCAAGTGTTAGCCACACCGTATAAGGAGCTTCCTTGTTGATATAGTCAGAGTGTTGACTGACTGCCCAGATTTCCTTATCGCTTCGTACTATGCCTCAGAACAAAACATTGCTTTATTCAGCAGGGGCAGCAAGAAGCTCATTTTTAAAAGGAGAACTTTTTGCTCTTTGCAACTTATGCATCAATAAGCTAAGCAAATATAAGCAAATGGAAGCTATTTCAGCAATATTTTATACATATTTTAAGCCAACATTTGGGCTGGACCATGACAGTCCCAAATAATGGGCTGTTTATAGCCCTCCTTGCAGTAGCAGTTTGGTGGGGCTGCACCGCTCACAGGACCTCTTGTCCAGCTGCATGACTGCAGCTGGGACAGAGAAAGGCACAGTGGGGCAAGGTGCAAATGCACTATCAGGAACACTGGATTGGCTTCACTGGCACATTTGCACCGTGTTAGCCTTGCTGCCACTGTGCCCCTCCCCCTCACAGAGTCAGCAGGCTGCAGTGACTCAGCTGGACAGAGGCCAGGTAGGTGGCACAGCCCCACCATGCTGTCCGCTGCTGCCTCCCTGTCCAGCAATTCAGAGCCTGAGAATACTTCACTGCCAGGAAGATGTTCCAGGCTGTCTTATTATAACTCTTCACCAACGGCAGCCCCATATAGAACGGAAATGTCCTAGTTCTAGCCCTGGAAGATCCCGGCGACCACTCCTAATTAATATATAACCAATGGGGAGGAGTTTCTAGCAGTAATCAGTTTGGATTTTCAGTTGCTTTTTTTTTGCCTTGGTGAATCTTGCACTCCACTTGTATACATCAGTTTAAGAGGTTGCGCAGCAAATAACAAGGATCACATATGAACTGGCAAGCATGATCTATCTCTGTCCCAGGAGAGAGATGGGGGGCTGTTAGAGATCTGGAGAGAGTGCTAGTTCATTCTGTCCTCACAGATATTATGGCCAGCAATTTAAAAAATGCAAATCCATGCACAAATACATATTCAGCTGAGAATATCATTGTGCCTGTTCTAAGAAGCACAGGCAAAATCAGCGATCCATTAATGAGAAAGTTTCATCCTCTCTGCATTTAGTTCAACCCAGAGCATAATGGCAACCTGGTTGACCGATATGGACAATTGTTCATTTTCATCTTGCAGGGGAAGCTTATTCCCATACTGTATTCCACATGGTTGTCCATTGGCTTTATTATGGAAATAATATTGGACCAGTCCCATCCAATTGTTTACACTGTCTAGAACAGGAAAAACGAGGGTGTGCCAGGAACCTAGCAAGCCACCATTCACAACTTGTAGGCTGCACTTAGCTTGTTGGTTCACCAATTGTGCGGACCAGATGTATACTGGCTCCTGATCCAGAATGGTATATAGCATGCAAAGAGCTTCTCCTGTTCAGCTGGAATAGGAAATGCTCTTCTCCTGGTGTTTCCTTTCAGATATGAGAATGGGAAGCCCCACATTTGTTGAGGATGGGGTGGCCAAGGACTACAAGTATTGTCAAGCTTGAAGATGTTAGTTTTGCTGCAATTCACAACCATGTCTCCAAAAATGAGGATAATGCTACTTGTAAAACCCTACTCTGAGGTATTGGCAGCCTGTAATAATAATGGCTGCAAAGTGCTGAGAGGGTGAGGGAAGCCACACTATAAATCATTACAAGAAACTGAGATTATTGGCAGACCCTCCCTATGCAGAGCTCACTCTGTTGCCTCAGCTTTTAGAGTGAAATTGCATTTGCAGAGCTGATGTGCCAGTCTGTTTGGTATTTTGTGACAAAGAAAGCATTTATGAAGCTTTTTATTAAATCTATAATAAATTGACTTTCCATACATATACAATATTTCTTGGGGAATTAGTATCATTTAAGAGCTAATTATAGAAAGTGGAGACTGCACATTTCTCAGCCCACTGCCTTTCATTTGCTGAACAACACGAACCAGTATTTGTATAATCAGCACGCCAAAAAGATTATGAATAGCATTGGTGGAAAAGGCATGAAATGTCAAAGTGTTTCAATATGAGACTTGCAAATCCAGCCTGATTGCTATGTGGGCAGTTTCTTTGAATATTGACATTCCAAGGTCAAGTTCAGTGGATCTCAGTCTCCTTCTGAGAACCTACATTATCACTATGGGATGAGGCTGCAGTTCAGTGGTGGAAGATTTGAAGGGGGCCCACAGTAATGTGGCCACTTCCTCCAGTTGTGGGCCCTGGTGGGTTTGCCTGCTGGCAGGAAACAGCAGCTGTGCTCTGAACTGCACTTGGTGGCTGGGTTTAGCCACCATTTCAATTTCCCACAATGCCTCAGAGTGATGATTTGTCAGAGGCATTGTGGGAAATTAAAATGGCAGCTAACTGAGCTACCTGAGGCCAGTGGTATCACTAGTAGGGAGACTAACAGTAGGTGGAGCTGATGACAGAGGTAGAGTCAACTAATTCTAGTTTTGCCCATATCTTCCTCCCTGCTGAGTTCTACGAGGGCAGCTATACTGAGACTAAAAAGGAGAAAATTGACAGTTAATGCCACCCATTGAACCAGTTGCAAGTAAGAAGGCAGGCGGGGGGGGGTGGAGTCCCAGGGCAGACTGAGGTTGGTGGGGCAGCACCCCTTTCACCCTAATGGACTAGCCACCATAGTCTGGGGCTGCTCAGAGTAACAGACTAGGAAAAAAACTGCAAAGGGCATGCATGGCAGACCTCCTAGAGTTGATGAGGCCCTGACAACTGCCCAAGGTTGCTGGGAACTGATGTTAGTCCTGAGTATTAGAAGTTGCACTCTCTTTGGTCCCAGGTTTACTTCCTACCATTTCCTAGCAAAGCAGAACTTGGCAGTATATTGGAAAGAAAGGCACAGCACATTCTTAAGTCACACTTTTCTGACTTAGAGGGCTGGTTCATACAGAGTTTTAGCACACGTCTGGTGCTACTCACAGCCCCTTTTAATTTGCATGGTTCACATGACGTGACTGGCAATCAGCAGCTAAAATGCAGTTTTCCCCTTTAAATCCATAGTAAAAATATGCTGTTTTAATCCAAAAAGGGAAGGTAAATACATCTCCAGTTTGTATCTCTAGGGGCTTGTAGACGCTTTACTCCGATGCTTCCCTCTCCATGCCCACTCCCTCCTCCTCCCTTTGTTCATGTCATTTCCTGTTTGGCTGCTGGCTCCAGTTCTGCAAGTCTGCTGCAAACAGTGCTTTATTTTTCTTTCCCCCCGATCTGTGCACAAAGGCATAACTGTTCAAGCAAATATTTGCATTCCAGCTGGATTGTAGCAGTGAAAACACAAATAATTGCACTTCGGTGGGGGGGGAGAGTATGAAACTCTGGAACAAACTGAGCATGCTTGGTTGCCAAGGTAACCAGAGGTAGTGAATTCTTGACCTTAAGAGGGCGTGGTCATTATGAAGCTGTGTGATTAATCCTTTCCCTTCAATGTGAATGAAAAGCCCCGGGTTTGCAGCTGGCTTTGAGCCCTCTTTGTGGACTGTGCAAACAGAAAATGGAGGTAAAAGCAGCTTTTTTAATACAATGTTTTGTTCCCATGTGGATAAGCCCATAGTCAGAGAGTTCCCTTATTATTGAAGCACTTGCACTCCTGATAGAAGCATACAGGCAGGGACACTTGGCAGTTCAAATAAAGCTCAGGAGGCTTTATTCAACACAGTTCATCACAGGGGAATACAGTTCACACTGTTAAACTTTCTGAATCTGTGACCATTTTTATTGGGTTGGTTGGAAATTTGGCATTTTTGTAGACCTCATCAGGTAGATCATGTATGCCAAGTTTCAAGTTATTAGCTCAACATATGCCATTTCTATAAGCTATAAAAATGGGAGGTGGATCCTTGTTTTTTTAATCACATTCACAGTAAGAGCACTCCTGTGCTCCTATAATATACTAAAATGATAAAAATCCAAGTCAAAGCTCAGTTTGGGACCCTGGAGAAATTTTTGCTGCTCAGAGTAAATGGCAACAGGTTAGATGGAAAAGAGAGAAAGCATAAATGCAGGAACAAGAGGAGAGGAAAACTCTAGCCTCTGATCAGTACTTTATTCTATGCAAAGGTGTCCTGAGACCTCTTGCTCCAACAGTATGGCTCCGTACCTGTCTCTTATGCAGTTTCCCTTGTTCCAGAGGGCAGGTCTAGAATTTATGGTGGAAACTGCAAGGAAGCAGATTTGGGCTAAACATTAGGAGAAGAATCCCTAATGGTAAGACCTGTTCAGGAGTGGCACAGATGGCCTTGTGGACTCTCTTTTGCTTGATTATGTAAATAGAAGCTGCCTTCAACCACATCAGAGAACTGGTCCATCTCACTCAGTAGTGTCTCGCTAACTGACAATGGGACTCCAGGGTTTCAGACAATGGTCTTTCCCATCCCAATCTGGGGGTGCCAAGGATTAAACGAGGACCTTCTGCATACAAAGCATGTGTGCTACTTCTGACCTATGGTCTGTCCCCACAGCAGTCTTCTTTGGATCAATCTGAGCAGTGGTACACAAAGCTTAGATCCTGCCTGATATCCCCTGGTTCAGTAGTTCAAGACCTTCCATCACGGCAACTCCTTATAAGATGACAAGCAGCAAAATGACATTAACATTTTGAGGAGCTTCTAGAGATGGCCACAGGTATTGCAGAACTCATGGTGTTATGCCATATCAGTCAATGTTTTTTGTGTGTGCATGAAGTCTTGATTCATTATTCCAAAAATAAATTGATAGCAGGATCTTTAACTTGTAATAGGGTTGATTTGTGGTCTGCAGGCCACATTTACAGTTACCTATCCCTTCCCTCTAAGTCCACAAAACTTTGGAATGAAATTTTGATTTACAATTTATTTTCCAGACTCCACTTTATAGCATGAAATGATAAATCCACTGCAAGCTTGTATGTGTGTGTGTGTGTGGTGGGCTGCTGACAATGGTATTTTAAAGAAGGTTTTAACTAGAGCACCGAACACTTTTATGTGTTACAACATACGGCATCTTTCTCCTTTGCTGCTACAAGATGTTTCATTGATCCGTAAAGATATTTCTTTTGCTGCATTCTTAACTGTCTACTTTTATGCAAAGACTTCATTGTTGGGCATCCTCTTTATTGATGCTAAGAAGACTTGCAAGCAATTTGCGCTCCCTTAATGGCTCTGCTGGGGACAATTTGCATGCTTGCAGAGGTATGTATCAAGGCAGTAATACTGAATATAGATATAAGATATCATCCAATGCTTACAGCTGAGCATTCTTTTGGAAAATGGATGCTCTTGTCTCTATCATGCTATGTACTTGAACTAGGTGAGTCATGATTACAGCTGATCTTATACTGAATACCACATATGTTGCCTGTAGTCTATACAAACTAGGCCAAATTAATGAATGAATTATCTGAAAAGTGTAAGGGAGAGCTATACCTGAATAGCAGGAAGGACATATTTTAATGTTTCCTTTTGCAAATAGATACAGGGCTCTTGATCTGGATCAGGATCCAGGTGTGGAGGTATGGGGCTTTAACACTTTGCCCCCTGGTCCCAATCCAAGTTCTGTTTGCACAGGGGAAAGCTCAAGCTTACTTCAGTGGGAGATTCCCTCTATGCAAATAAAAGGTATGAGGAGGCCCTGGAAGAAAAATCCTGAGCAACCATGTGATTAATATTAACATGCCATTTTTGGCCCTTAGAGAGATACTTCCATTGACCCCAAAGCTACTGTTTAAATGCATGAGATGGCTGATCTGACTTCAAATAAGAAGTATCGTTGTATGTAGATCTTATATTGCAAGCCACAACACAACTCTAATCCTATATGATTGGGAGCCATCCTATGCAATAGCCATTAAAAACCTCACATTGTTGAGAGACTTTGGTCTGTAACCTCTGTAGGCACATCATTAAGCCTAGTCAAACTGTCCCGGTGTAGTTGCTGAAAAATGTGAGAAAGCAGAAGGATAGGATCATGCATTGGTAGCCAATGTGGTGCTCTCTGGTTTTGTTGGACTTCCTCCCAGTTTCTCTTTCGTTGGCCATGGCACTGATGGGGGCTGTAGTTCAACGACATCTGGAGAGCACCATGCTGTCTACCCCTGTGTAGTCAAAGGCAACAAGTGGCCACCTCTCTATGCAATACAGGTGCCATACAGTGAACGTTTAAGAGAATTCCATGTTCTGGGTTCCTGAATCCACTCTAATGCTCTCTTTTCAAAGGAAAGAACATTGGGTCATCCCTTGTAATCTTTATACTGCCTAGAAATTCCTATTCGGAGTCTCTGTCATTCTTCAAGTGAAGGTGAAAGCTTGTGAGAGGATGAGAGCAAATAGCAGAATCACATGGTACAACTTAACATCTGCACATGGAACACTACTTGGAGAGAAAGGAGGCTATATAAGAATCTTCTTAATATGGTAAGTAATCATTGGGCAAAGAGATTTGGGGACAATACCACTCTGAAGTGGGACAGTACATCTGCAGCTACGCTGTGTGTGATTTACTGATCATATAGCTTGGCTCTTAGAAAAGGAAACACCATTAAGAGAGACAAGTATGATTGTATAAGACCTGTTCCTATTCATGTGAAAGCACACAGTGCCAATTATGGAAAAATCTGGAGGACATATGCACAGAATTCTGTCTTGGGAAAAGGTTGTAAACTTGAAGATCTTTTGGTCCTTTCAGACTTACAATTTTATGAATAGCTAGCACCCAGAACAAATGAATTCTAGTTCACCCAGCTAAATTAATTATTACTTTTATTATCACCACACATATGGTATATATGGGGCCTTATTATACAGCCACGAGAGTGGCTGTATACTATAGCCAGCATGGATTTTTTGCATTCAGCAATGTTAAATTGAAAATACCGCCACATGCCATTCTGATGCTTCCCATAAGCTCATTTCAAAACAAAACCTTACAAAACCTATAGTCCTGAACTCAGAATCACTTGCTTAACAACCCTCTAAATTTTTATGGCAATACACAAAGCAGTCAGAGAGAATCGAGAGTTAGTGTACAGAGTTAGGTATAGCTGTCAGAGTGTTGGACTAGGACCTGGGAGACCAGGGTTCAAATCCCACTCTGCCATGAAGCTTGCTGGGTGACCTTGGGCCAGTCACAGTCTCTCAGCCTAACGTACCTCACAGGGCTGTTGTGAGGATAAAATGGAGAGGGAGGAGAACCATATGCACCACCCTGAACTCCTTTGATAAAGGGTGGGATATAAATGTAATTAATTAATTAATTGAGACAGACAGAGAGACCCAGGCCCCTGCTGGACTTTTTTCTCTCAGTGGTCTCATAATTTGTTGAAATTGATTAAACATCAGCCATGTTCACAGAGTACCTGTAATCCCATTACTGACTTTGCCTCATACTCCGACCTTCATCTTCTGCAGTTTAAAAGTTAAAAACAATGCCTGGCTGTTTTTTAATAAATTTAAGAAATTTTGCATTGGACTCAATGATAAGGCCGAGCATGCTCAGTAAGAACCAACTGTCAGTGTTCTAAAAGCCAGACTCACAGCTGCTGGGCTTGCCTAATCAGGCGGGCACACCCACACCAAATTTTTGTTTCACTTTAGACAGTCATGGCTTTCCCCAAAGAATCCTGGGAAGTGTAGTTTGTGAAGGGTGCTGAGAGGAGACTCCTATTTCCCTGACAGAGCTCCAGTGGCCAGAGTGGTTTAACAATCAGCTGCTCTGATTGAAGCTGAGTGAGGGGAACAGGACATCAACTAACAACTCTCGGTGCCCTTCACTAACTACACTTCCCAGGATTCTTTGGGAGGAGTCATGACTGTCTAAAGTGAAATAAAGGTCTGGTGTGGATGTGGCCAGGGATAGCTTTGGTTTAAATTTGGGTGGGAGGCTACATGTGCCTGCTGTAGAATAAAAAGGTGGGGGAAACCCTGAAAAAGAATGATGCTGTTCACAATGTTTTCCTTTTGGAAAGGAAAGGGGCTTCCCCTCTGCCCAATGCCCACCCACCCAATCTCCTCCCCCCTTCCTCTCTCCCTTTCCTGTCTTCCTCCTCCCATCCCTCCTTCCCTCTTCCCCTCTCCCTGTATTTCCCCCAGGTCAGTTTCACCTATCCTAAGCACGATTGCACAGGAGTAAATTCTACTGACCTCAAAAAGCATGCAGATTATCAAACCTGCCCTCCTCCCTCCCTCCCATCACCTCCCTTTTGCCCTTTCCCTCCCCCTCCCCTTCCAATCCCTTCCCTCCCCCTCCTCCTTCCACTCCCCTCTCCCCTCCCTCCTTCCCTCTCCCCTGCCCTCCCCCTCCCCTCCCCCTCCCCCCATGGTCAGTTTTACCTATCCTAACCATAATTGCATGGGAGTAAATCCCATTGAACTCAATATGCATGCAAATGATCAGAACTGCCTTTCCCCTCCTTCCCCTCTCCTCTCCCTTTCTCCTCTCTTCTTTCTCCCCTCTGCTCTTCCTTCTTCCTCCTCCCCTGCCCACTCCAGCCCTCCCTACCTCCTCCTTCTCCTTCCCCCCCATGGTCAGTTTTACATGTGCTAAGCATGCCTGCACTGGAGTAAATCCCACTGAACTCAATAAACATGCAAATGATCAAACCTGCCCTTCTCCCTGCTGCCCTTCTTCCCCTCCCCCTCTGCCCTTTCTCCCCTCCCTACTCCTCCCCTACCCCTGCCCTTCCTCCTCCTCCCCTCACCATCCCCTGTGGTTAGTTTCACCTACCCTAAACATAATTGCAGGGGAGTAAATCCCATTGAACTCAGTAAGCATGCAAATGATTAATCCATTCTCAGCAAACTTGCACAGGATCCCATTTCTTATCTCCCGGATTAAAAAGCAGAGACATTTACTAATAGGCAAAAAACCATTGCAGTTTAAGAACGTACCTGAGACAAACCCAAATTGTGTTTGCATATTTGCACATTTGTTGGGCAGTGCGATATCTCAGAGAGGAGGTCAGGTCTCCTGCTCCCCTGGTGCATTCACTATAGCTGCCCAATTTCCCTGCATTTTAAAGTTTGATAGAAATATCTGTTGGGTATAGATACGTTCTTAAACCGCAACTTTTTTTTCTATTAGTGAATAGAGTTACATAGCCAGCTCTTTGTCCAAAGCAGTTTAAAATTTAGTGGGGAAATTACACACAGAGAGATCAAGGCAGTGAGAGAAGAATATAAGTACATAAGTAATGGTGCCTCTAAGTGGGGATTTAGTATTGCAAATGTGTAATTCAGATATGGCAAATTTGGCATTATCAACTTTTTTTTAAAAAAATGTTGGATTTTCCTTCGAAAGGTTAAATCCAGATCAAATGGGGGAAAAATACAGTCTGGCATTTTGGTGCTAATGATGTCATGCACAAGAAGCACTAATCCCCACAATACACAGTCATCTGGAAGCACCCTAAGCACACTGAAAGCTTTGTTACAACTGGAAGTACAGATTAAGCCAGAGGCCATGTAGCAAAATAATTGTTTTTGAGGAGGGAACTGAAGAAAGTGTGTGGGCACCATGTACAAGTTCAATAAGGGAGCTACACACACAGGTGAAACGGGAGAATAGACAAGAAATCTTTTGATGGGTGAGTTTGTTGGAGCTGGAGGACTGCTCCACGAGCTAGAGGGAGCCCCAGCTGACGAAGCGTCAAGGCCCTAGCTGACAAAGCGTCAAGGCGAGTTAAGCAGCAGAGCGAAAAGAGGGTAAGTAGCTCCCATTTATTCCATTATTTAATTGAAGTAAAACAGCTCAGAGCAATAACTCATAAGGGCAGCCCAAGGTCACCCTGAGCTAGGAGCCAAATCCTGAAAGAACCTATATCTTAGGAGACAGATCCTAGGAGAAGGAAGCGTATAGAAAGCTAGTTTTCAACACCACCCTAGCAGGAAAGCTGCAGGGGACACTGTAAACAAGGCTAAATTCCAGTCGGAGAGAAGGGGGAAAAGGAAACTCCACCAATACATACAGGGAGAGAGTCAGCTCAGTCCTTGCTAAAAAGGGCAGCTTCAGCCTTCCTGAAACACAACCACAAGCTCTGTTTCCCTAGGTTAAAGAAAGGTCAGGCTGTTCTAGGTGGGAAAACAACAAACACAAAAGACTTGCCTGGAAGGCGCAGCCCCTTGCTGAGATTAAAAGCAGCCAAAAGCTTAAACAGCCCCGCCCCTCGCTCAGGAAGGAAGGAAGCCTGAGAGAATACTAAAGAGTTAAGGCCCAGCTGATAGCCATCAGCCTCAAGTAACACATCATTGGCTGGCAGCAGTAGCTGGGATGACCAGCCACACATATAAAGTCAGAGCACCCTAGCGAGGGAGCCTGCTCCATGAGCTAGAGGGAGACCTAGCTGACGAAGCAGCAGAGCGAGTTAAGCAGCAGAGCGAGTTAAGCAGCAGAGCGAGTTAAGCAGCAGGGCGAGTTAAGCAGCAGGGCGAGTTAAGCAGCAGGGCGAGTTAAGCAGCAGGGCGAGTTAAGCAGCAGGGCGAGTTAGGCAGCAGGGCGAGTTAGGCAGCAGGGCGAGTTAGGCAGCAGGGCGAGTTAGGCAGCAGGGCGAGTTAGGCAGCAGGGCGAGTTAGGCAGCAGGGCGAGTTAGGCAGCAGGGCGAGTTAGGCAGCAGGGCGAGTTAGGCAGCAGGGCGAGTTAGGCAGCAGGGCGAGTTAGGCAGCAGGGCGAGTTAGGCAGCAGGGCGAGTTAGGCAGCAGGGCGAGTTAGGCAGCAGGGCGAGTTAGGCAGCAGGGCGAGTTAGGCAGCAGGGCGAGTTCGGCAGCAGGGCGAGGAGGCCAGGGCCCCCCACTCTGCCCGTCTCTTCCCTGACCTCAAGTAAACCGCAGTCTCCAACCCATTGACGTAATAAACCTTAAACAAAACTATGCAGGTAAGAAGCCAGCAGGGGTGTGGGGGCTTTCCAGTGTTTTGCACCGCCTGCAGCATGTACGACTATCTGCCTGTTGGGCAGAAGTCGTGGGTGTGCTCTCGGTGCAATGAGCTCCTGGCTCTCCGGGAACGACTTCATTTCCTTGAGGCCAAGGTGGCGGACCTGGAAAAGCTGAGAGAGGCAGAGAGGTGTGTGGAGGAGGCCTTCAGGGACGTTATAGCTGTGTCCCACTCCAACGATGATAGCTCTCCTGCTATCATGGACAACGATGGTCTCGGGGAAGGAGAGCATCCAGCTGAGGAAGAGGGAAATGATCCCTTAGAAGGGACCCATTCCTTGGGGGATGAGCAGCTATCCTCTCGTGCCGAGGATATATCTCCAGGGGCTGGAGGGATCCTTGTAGTGGGTGATTCGATCATTAGGAACATAGACAGTGGGGTGTGTGATGGGCGTGTAGACCGCAAGGCGTTTTGCCTGCCTGGTGCGAAGGTTGCGGATATCGCCCGTCGTTTAGACAGTTTGGTAGACAGTGCTGGGAAGGAGTCAGTGGTCGTGGTGCACGTTGGCACCAACGACATGGGGAAATGCAGCCGTGAGGTCCTGGAAGCAAAATTTAGGTTGCTAGGTAGGATGCTGACAGCCAGGACCTCCAAGGTGGCTTTCTCTGAAATGCTACCGGTTCCACGCGCAGGACCAGCCAGACAGGCCCAGCTTCGCAGTCTCAATGCGTGGATGAGATGATGGTGTCGGATGGAAGGGTTTGGATTTGTTAGGCACTGGGGAACATTTTGGGACAAGCCGGGCCTGTACCAAAGGGACGGGCTCCCCTTGAACCAGAATGGAACCAGACTGCTGGCACTTAAAATTAAAAAGGTGGCAGAGCAGCTTTTAAACTGACTGAGGGGGAAAACCCGACAGGAGCTGAGAAAGGTCCGGTTCGGAATAAACCTCCCCCCTGGGATAAAAACCAAAGAAATGATGAAATTTTAAAAGGGGTAGGCCTAGAAGTAGGCATTGTGAGAGCAGGGGCACAGGATATAAATTCAGAAGAGCAAAATTACCACAGGCCTAACCACAAGTGCCAAAGACACTTGAAGAGAGACACTGCTTACAAGTGCCTGTACGCTAATGCTAGGAGCCTGCGAACCAAGATGGGAGAACTGGAGTGCTTGGTCTTAGAGGAGAGCATTGATATAGTGAGCATAACGGAGACCTGGTGGAATGGAGAAAACCAGTGGCATACAGTTATCCCTGGATATAAACTATATCGGAAGGACAGGGAAGGACGTATTGGTGGCGGAGTCGCTCTATACGTGAAAGAAGGCATTGAATCCAGCAAGCTCAAAACCCCCAAAGAGGCAGACTCCTCCACAGAATCGTTGTGGGTGGTGATACCATGCCCCAGGAGGGACTTAATACTGGGAACGATCTATCGTCCCCCTGATTAAAATGCTCAGGGAGACCTTGAGATGAGATATGAAATTGAGGAAGCATCCAAACTAGGAAATGTGGTAGTAATGGGTGACTTCAACTACCCGGACATAGACTGGCTGCATATGTGTTCCAGTCATGACAAAGAAGCAAAGTTTCTAGATATTCTAAATGACTATTCCCTAGACCAGTTGGTCATGGAACCGACCAGAGGGACGGCAACCCTGGACTTAATCCTCAGTGGGGACCGGACCTGGTGCGAGATGTAAGTGTTGTTGAACCGATTGGGAGCAGTGACCACAGTGCTATTAAATTAAACATACATGTAACTGGCCAATTGCCAAGAAAATCCAACACGGTCACATTTGACTTCAAAAGAGGAAACTTCACAAAAATGAGGGGATTGGTAAAAAGAAAGCTGAAAAACAAAGTCCAGAGGGTCACATCACTCGAAAATGCTTGGAAGTTGTTTAAAAACACTATATTAGAATCTCAACTGGAGTGCATACCGCAGATCAGAAAAGGTACCGCCAGGGCCAAGAAGATGCCAGCATGGTTAACGAGCAAAGTCAAGGAAGCTCTTAGAGGCAAAAAGTCTTCCTTCAAAAAATGGAAGTCTTGTCCAAATGAAGAAAATAAAAAAGAACACAAACTCTGGCAAAAGAAATGCAAGAAGACAATAAGGGATGCTAAAAAAGACTTTGAGGAGCACATTGCTAAGAACATAAAAACCAACAACAAAAAATTCTATAAATACATTCAAAGCAGGAGACCATCTAGGGAGACAATTGGACCCTTGGATGAGAAGGGAGTCAAAGGTGTACTAAAGAACGATAAGGAGATTGCAGAGAAGCTAAATGAATTCTTTGCATCTGTCTTCACAGTGGAAGATATAGGGCAGATCCCTGAACCTGAACTAACATTTGCAGGAAGGGATTCTGAGGAACTGAGACAAATAGTGGTAACGAGAGAGGAAGTTCTAAGCTTAATGGACAATATAAAAACTGACAAATCACCGGGCCCGGATGGCATCCACCCGAGAGTTCTCAAAGAACTCAAATGTGAAATTGCTGATCTGCTAACTAAAATATGTAACTTGTCCCTTGGGTCCTCCTCCGTGCCTGAGGACTGGAAAGTGGCAAATGTAACGCCAATCTTCAAAAAGGGATCCAGAGGGGATCCCGGAAATTACAGGCCAGTTAGCTTAACTTCTGCCCCTGGAAAACTGGTAGAAAGTATGATTAAAGCTAGATTAACTAAGCACATAGAAGAACAAGCCTTGCTGAAGCAGAGCCAGCATGGCTTCTGCAAGGGAGTCCTGTCTCAGTAACCTATTAGAATTCTTTGAGAGTGTCAACAAGCATATAGATAGAGGTGATCCAGTGGACATAGTGTACTTAGACTTTCAAAAAGCGTTTGACAAGGTACCTCACCAAAGGCTTCTGAGGAAGCTTAGCAGTCATGGAATAAGAGAAGAGGTCCTGTTGTGGATAAGAAATTGGTTAAGAAGCAGCAAGCAGAGAGTAGGAATAAACGGACAGTTCTCCCAATGGAGGGCTGTAGAAAGTGGAGTCCCTCAAGGATCGGTATTGGGACCTGTACTTTTCAACTTGTTCATTAATGACCTAGAATTAGGAGTGAGCAGTGAAGTGGCCAAGTTTGCCGACAACACTAAATTGTTCAGGGTTGTTAAAACAAAAAGGGATTGCGAAGAGCTCCAAAAAGACCTCTCCAAACTGAGTGAATGGGCAGAAAAATGGCAAATGCAATTCAATATAAACAAGTGTAAAATTATGCATATTGGCGCAAAAAATCTGAATTTCACATATACGCTCATGGGGTCTGAACTGGAGGTGACCGACCAGGAGAGAGACCTCGGGGTTGTAGTGGACAGCCCGATGAAAATGTCGACCCAGTGTGCGGCAGCTGTGAAAAAGGCAAATTCCATGCTAGCGATAATTAGGAAAGGTATTGAAAATAAAACAGCCGATATCATAATGCCATTGTATAAATCTATGGTGCGGCCGCATTTGGAATACTGTGTACAGTTCTGGTCGCCTCATCTCAAAAAGGATATTATAGAGTTGGAAAAGGTTCAGAAGAGGGCAACCAGAATGATCAAGGGGATGGAGTGACTCCCTTACGAGGAAAGGTTGCAGCATTTGGGGCTTTTTAGTTTAGAGAAAAGGCGGGTCAGAGGTGACATGATAGAAGTGTATAAAATTATGCATGGCATTGAGAAAGTGGATAGAGAAAAGTTCTTCTCCCTCTCTCATAATACTAGAACTCGTGGACATTCAAAGAAGCTGAATGTTGGAAGATTCAGGACAGACAAAAGGAAGTACTTCTTTACTCAGCGCATAGTTAAACTATGGAATTTGCTCCCACAAGATGCAGTAATGGCCACCCGCTTGGACGGCTTTAAAAGAAGATTAGACAAATTCATGGAGGACAGGGCTATCAATGGCTACTAGCCATGATGGCTGTGGTCTGCCACCCTAGTCAGAGGCAGCATGCTTCTGAAAACCAGTTGCCGGAAGCCTCAGGAGGGGAGAGTGCTCTTGCACTCGGGTCCTGCTTGCGGGCTTCCCCCAGGCACCTGGTTGGCCACTGTGAGAACAGGATGCTGGACTAGATGGGCCACTGGCCTGATCCATCAGGCTCTTCTTATGTTCTTATGACTGGAGGAGACGGGTAGGAATATAACAAGAAGCAAGGTGTGAAAGCCACGGAGGGGCAAGGCCATGGACAGGATGGGGCATGACTATATATGGTCACTCTTGACTAGGGATGGGTGAACCTGTTAATTTTGGATTCCCTAAATTTCTCATTTTTCCAGTTGTAAGTTCAGTTCACATTTCCACATTGGTTTGTGATTATTTAAATAACAAAAAATCCTCATGAAAATTCATCAGTATTTTAGTGCTAATTTTCCTAATATACAAAGGTTTTCCGTAACATACACTGTTTTGCAGAACAATTTCCCCTAACATGCTTTTTTGTATGTTATTTTCACTTATGTATGCATTCTAATGCATATTATGGCTGTAGAACTCCACCGCAAAATTTGGAGAATTTGCACCTTTTGATAGATGGCTGCATTTTGGTCCTTGTATTGTTTTGGAAAGTGTGAATTAGGTAGGTTCATGTTTCAATGCCAACTGAATCAAATCCCCTCCCCCCCACTCTTGACTGAACCAAGTACATGGCTTCCATGGAACAGCAATGTGAACCAGAGTGCTGTGTATCCATGCAGTTCCTATGTATAGTGCATTGATCTAGACATTCTCTTTAGTCCAGGATAGTTGGGGAGGTCATCCACCAATCTACAGTTGTCACCTTTAATAAGCAGAAGTTATTGTGAATCCATTATGCAGTGGAGGCTGGTCCATTGGGATCTAGTGGGGCACTTCCCCACCAATCTCAGTCTGCCCTTAGCCAATCCCTGACTCCCTGCCTTCTTACCTACAAGCAGTCTAGCGGGTGGTACAGCCTGTGAGCTTCCTCCTTCTTGGTTTCAGTGTTGTCCTTGTAAATCTCAGCAGGGAGGAGAATGGAGACAAACCTAGAATGAGTTGGCTCTGCCTCTCATTGGCTCTGGCACCAGCTACTGTTGGCCTCTCTGCCTTCTGCTCCACCAATGGACATCAGCCACCACTGCATTTATGAAAACCTACATTCTGGCTATTTATGACCCCCCCCCCGGGTCTTTCTAGGCATATTCTTGATCTGAGAGATAATTTAGCTACACTATCCTTTAATTCAGCCTTTCCCAACCTTTAGGTCCCCAGATGTTGTTGGACTACAGTTCCCATCATTCTTGACCTTTTGCCATGGTGGCTGGGGCTGATGGGAGTTGTAGTCCAACAACATGTGGAGACCCAAAGGTTGGGAAAGGCTGTTCTAATGGAGAGCAGCAGAGGTTTCTGCTACTGAAGAATCCGCAGATGTAGCCTGTAATAAGTATAGCACACAATACAGTTCTATTTATGTTCTTTTCTTACAAATGTCCTTGTCTACTATTGCTGACTAGGAAGACTGCTAGCTCACATTCAGCACCCCCCTCATGTGCATGACAATTGTGCCTCTAGGAACAAGGATATTTAAGGTTGTGTAATGTCTGAGAAGCATTTTGCTCATCTCACAAACCCATCAGGCCTGTAGGAGCATGTCCTTTAAGAGGTTCTGTGGGTATCCAACGGGTATGCTTGCAAACCAATTGGGTTTTTCATCCTTTTCTTCTGCAGCACACATTAAAGGAGAATAACTGACGGAAGGGAGTGAATCCCCATACCTTGCTTCTCCTCTCTCTCAGCAAATGACCACATTTACAGAACTTGGGGAAAGGGAGGGGAGTTCAGTGGTTGGCTGCCCAGAGGCTGATTAATACTTCAAAGAGCGTCTTTTTCCTGCTAAGGAAAAATAGGCTGGATTACAAGTAGGGATGGATTTATCCATTAAAGTCTGGTCCATCCTAGTTCTGTGTGGTGATGAGTCCATCCCAACCTATTTCCAGGTGGAACACCACTAATGGGACACTCCCTCTTCCTCTGTACCCCTGCAGCTCCCTGTAATTTCTAGAAATCTGCTCTGAAGGGTTGAGGAATGCCTCTGGGACAGTGTGGTGGTAGTGTATGAGTTTACAAGAAGAGGGAAATGTCAGAAATTACTTCCCCCAAGTGATGTACATCAGGTGTAGGGAACCTTTGGCCCTCCAGATGTTGCTGAACTACAATTCCCACCATCCCTAACCAATGACCATGTTTGCTAGGGCTGATGGGAGTTGTAGGTCAGCAACATCTAGAGGGCCAAAGGTTCCCCACATGTTATATACATATGTGTAAACCAGATCTCTGTGCCCTGACCTGTTCAGTTCCAGATGTGCAAGTGAACTCCTGGACTAACACAATTGCTTTTTGCAGTTCTACCACTCTCATTTCTCAGTCTCCAATTACTTCCAGTTATGAAACCAAAATAACAATTGCTCTCTTCATAATGTTTAACTTCATCCAAAAACTTTTCCTGAAGCTAAATGCAGAATTTAATCAACAGTGTGTGGGGGGGGATTAATTTTTCCACCTTCAGTAACTGGCACTAAAAACATGTACCTTTTATTGGAGGCAATCAGAGCAAATATCTATCTATATATTTAAAAAATAAAAGTGGCCAGACTCCTTTTACAATGCCATCTGTCATGATAATTTGCTTGCTATCTCATTAATTTTGTTCTCAGCTTATGCTCCCTGCATTTCGTGGATGCAAATGGTAGGTGAAACATATGGTGGCCTTTCATTTTCCTCCTCCTGGTGATGGGTGTTCTGAACTCCTGACTAATTAATCAACATAAACAATCATCTCTTTCTTAAACTATAGGCAAAAATGTATGCCTGCTATGGATTTGTGCCTGCTTGATGTCTCGTCATCTAACCTGATTTTGATAACCATACAAGAAATTTTCCAGGTTCGATCCCTGGCATCTCCAGGTAATCTGAAATCTGGAGAGCTACCTCCAGTCAGTGTAGACAATACTGAGATAGCTGGACCAATGGTCTGATTCGGTATAAAGCTACTTGCCATAACTAACTGTGATACCCAACCCAAAGCAATCAGGAAACAAGGAGCTACAGTATCTTTTACCACACTGATCTCTCCTAGAAATGAAAGACAAATTATCGCTGTGTATGATGCACTTCTGTTGAAAACAGAGAACAGCCTACCAGCACTGGATAGATGGGGAAGTGTGTCTTGTGAACAGACTATTTTTGAAACAATGTTTGTCTTTTCTTAATTATTTAAAGCAGGGGTAGCCAACATGGTGCCCTCCTGATGTTGTTGGACACAAATTCTCATCCCCCTCCCCAGCATGACCAAGGATGATGGGAGCCGTAGACCAACATCTGGAAGACAACATGTTGGCTAACCCTTATTGAAAGGATTGGCAGGTGGCCCTTTTCGTAATGCTGTAGAGAGCCAAAACCCCATTATATATTCCAGTGTTCTTGAATTTGAATTGGCTTCTTCCTGGGCTCTAATTATCCATGAAATTCTGTCCTTTCTTCCTATCTCCTAATCAAGTAGACCCAGTCTAAACAGAGTACTTTTGTCTATGTGAAATCCAAACATTGGATGACACCTAGAACCTTGTAGGTGTCCTGCTGTGCCATGAGGCAAGGCTCAACCAGGGTATACGGCAAGGTGAAATTCAGGCTGGACACAGGACTCTGGCATTGCTCCAGCAGGGATCAAGCTGAACCTGAACCCTTATATAGGAATAATAGCAGGTGCAACCTTATTGTTAGCACTACCTATGCTGCTTGATGCTGCTTGATGTAAAGTTGCCCACTGCCCACCTTTCTCCAGTGATTACTATTTTTTAAATTATTTATTAGATTTATATCCCATCCTTCTTCCCAGTAGGAGCCCAGGGCAGCAAACAAAAGCACTGAAAAAACTCTAAAACATCTAAAACTTTAAAAGCTCTAAAACATCAGAACAACAAACTTTAAAATATATTAAAAACAAAACTTCCTTAAAAACATATTTAAACAAAATGTCTTTAAAAAAATCTTTCTTTTTTTTTTAAAAAAAAGCTTTAAAAACATATTAAAAAGCAATTCCAACAAAGATGCACACTGGGATAAGATCTCTGCTTAAAAGGCTTGTTGAAAGAGGAAGGTCTTCAGTAGGTGCCGAAAAGATAACAGAGATGGTGCCTGTCTAATATTTAAGGGGAGGGAATTCCAAGGGGTAGGTAGGTAGTGACCTATGTTGTACAGAACGGACCTCCTGATGAGATGGTACCTGAAGGAGTGCCCTCACCTGCAGAGAACAGTGATCAACTGGGTATATAAGGGATAAGATGGTTTTTCAGGTATCCTGATCCCAAGGTGCATAGGGCTTTGTACACCAAAACCAGAACCTTGAACTTAGCCGGGTAGCTAATAGGTAGCCAGTGCAATTCTTTCAGCAGCGGGGTGACATGTTGGTGATACATTGCCCCAGTGAGCATTCACGCCACTGCATTTTGCACCAGCTGCAGCTTCCAGACCGACCTCAAGGGCAGCCCCACATAGAGCACATTACAGTAAAACAGCCTGGAGGTTACCAGTGTGTGGACAACAGTGGTCAGCCTATTCCGGTCCAGAAACAGCCACAGCTGTCTTATCAGCTGAAGCTGGTAAAAGGCACTCCTAGCCACTGAGGTCACCTGGGCCTCTAGTGACAAAGATGGATTGAGGAGCATCCCCAGACTACAGACCTGCTCTTTCAGAGGGAGTGTCTCTTTCTTGCTAGGATTCAGACTCAGTTTGTTGGCCTTAATCCAGCCCACAACCAATTTCAGGCAAAGGTCCAGGGCTTGCATGGCCTCCCCCAATTCAGATGTTACAGAGAAATAGAGCTGGGTATCATTAGCATACTGCTGACATCTCACCCCAAATCTCCTGATGACTGCTCCCAAGGGCTTCATATAGATGCTAAACAGCATGGAGGACAATATGGTATCCTGCAGCACCCCACAGCACAAATGCTGGGGGCTGAAAGACAATCATCCAATGCTATTCTTTGAAAATGACCCTGGAGATAGGATCAGAACTGTAAAATAGTGCCTCCGATATCCACCTCACCAAGTCAGCTCAGGAGGATTCATGTTATGTTACTGCTGGTTGTTTATGATTTTGTCTTATTCCTCTCCCCCCTAGGCATCAGTACTGATGAAGGGCAGAATCTATATCTATATCTGGTTGTGCACCACCCAAAGTGTGAGACTTCCAGGGGTTCCTGCACTTGCCCAGGGTTTGGTTTCCTTGCAAAGAAGGTCAGCAGAGACTATGGCGTCTTATAGGATATATGGTTTTTATTTACACACGTTCCAAACTGAGCTTAAGATGGAGGGGTTCTCAGCATTAGCAATCCATCAGATCTTGCTCCCCATTGCCCATAGCTTTGGGGGTACAGAGAGCAAGCCAGCCTCTCAGTCTGTCTCCAGTTCCCATCCTTTCCTCAGTCAAGAAAAATAAGCAAAGCCTCTTCTTGGCTCCAGGAAGGGGGGGGGGCTTCAGCCAGGTGATGGGGGGAGGAGGCCTCTCCCACAAAAAGTTCCAGTAGCTCTCTTTGGATATGCAGATTGACTGTTCAATAAGTCCATTAACTCACAGGCTAGGTTAACAAAGGAAACTAGCCTGACCAGAAGAGCAGATTTCTTGCTTGCATATCCGAACTTCAGATACAACTTTGGAGGGGACACAAAGAAATCCGTCTCATCCTTCAATCCCATAACAATAAAATAGATTATACAGTAGGGCCCCGCTTTACAGCGCTTTGTTTTACAGCGTTCTGCTAATACAGCAGTTGTGAATTGTAGAAAGGCCCCGCTTTACAGCGCTTGTTCCGCTTTTACGGCGGTTTTTTGCCACCGGGCACCATTTTGGTCAATGTAAGTCAATGGGATCCGCTTTACAGTGGTTTTCGCTTTACAGCGGGGGTCCAGAACGTAACCCGCTGTATGAGCGGGGCCCTACTGTAGATAGATAGATATGCTTATGTATATAGCACAATAAATAAAGTACCTAGGCAGAGAACATAACACATCCATAAAAACAGCAAAAAAACCTTAATAAACATCTGGACAGTGATATGCAATAGCTGATAGCTGAACTATACATCAGAAAAGACATGTGTATGCAGAAAGGTGTAAGTCAGCCTTTCCCAACTAGTGGGCCACCAGATGTTGTTTGACCAAAATTCCCATCTTTCCTGACCATTGGCAATGCTGGCTGAGGCTGACGGGAGTTGTGATCCAACAACATCTGGTGGCCCAGTAGTTGGAAAAGGCTGGTCTAAGTAGTCTTTTGAAGCAAAGTACCTTTGGTGCTTGCTTAATATTAGTGGGTAAGGAGTTCCACTCTAAATGCACTATTTCTTTATGGGGCACCCTTAAAAGTGTCTCTCCAGCTGAACATAAAGACTGGGCAGGTATATATGGGGCAAGGTAAGTTAAGTAAGTTGGTGATAAGCTATTCAGGATTTAATATACTAGCAAAGCCTGAACTGAATTGGGCCAATTCGGCAGGTGGGGGGATCACGAGTTGGGTTGCGACAGCCCCAGATTGCATCTGGTTGAGTGGCCCAGAGCAATCTGGGATTGTCAGAGGGAAGGGCATCAAGGAGGACGGAGGGGTAGGCATAGGGCAGGGAAAAGGAGAAAAACTGCAAAAAGATAAGAGAGTAAGAGGGACCTACCTGACTGACTGTGTCTTCCTTGGAGAAGGTAGGAATTCTCACCTGGCCTGCTTCCGATCCAGCCTCTCCTCCTTCCCACGTGATGCCCCATCCCCTGAAGCAGCACCGCACAGGATAGGATCTGCTAAGCAGAGGATTCAGTTTTGCGGGGTGCCCAGGTGCTAATTATTCATGAGAGGCTTCCCTGCAGAAAAGGCACTTGCAAATGAGCAGCCCGGTGCAGAATGGAATCTTCCAATTTCCAGCTGGGAAACAATCCTGTGTGGTACAGTTTGCTGCTCATTTGCAAAGAGTTTCCCTGCAGGGAAGGCACTCATGAATGAGCAGCACCTCACAGAATTGAAGCCTCCTATTCTTGGTTGGTAGAGAGGGGAAAGGCGATGCAGCATTCCCTCCCCCAACCATATGTTTAATTAGGGTTTTAAAACCCTAATTAAACGTTAGTCCCCTCCCTGAATTTATCTGGGGCGGGTGGCACCTGGTCATTATGGGGTGGGTCTGCCTGAATCTGGGGCCTGGATTGGAGTCCCGGGGAGAATCGAGGAATCTGCACTCATCCCTAATGTATATATCATAGATAAATAAAATTAAAATAACAATAGTATATTCTTATTCTTTACACAATCATTATTGTAGTCCCAAAAGGTTCCAATTATCCTAAAAGTTCAGATAAGAGGAAATAACTAAGTACCTTAGAATGACAGCCTGATAAAAGCGCATTTCATTCCACTAAATCAACGAGGCCAAGTTGGCCTTTGTCTGAATATATTAAAACAAAGAGTAATAAAGCAAGCAACACATCTGAAGTAGAAGATTAGCTTTGTGGCTTGCGTTAATCTGTCTATATATGTGTGTGTGTGTGTGTGTCCATTGTCTAACACTGAACTAATTTTGATAGCAGAGTAATGAGTTTCACATATATTTATATATACATACATACACCCACACAGTTCTCTCCCTTTCAACATTTCAGCAACTCACATCAGCCATTCAGTCCCCAGATGAAAGGCTAAGATACCAAATTCAAATAAAGGCCGGGAAGGAGAACTAAGGAGAATAATGATGTGTTAGATACTGTACATGGTATATCTAGGCCATTAACAACTAAATAGTACGTAAACAAATCAATAACAGAAGCCTATATAAAGCATTAAAAAGGCAAAACATTATTTTTAAAAGAAAGCTCTTTCATTGTGTAACAGGAATGGTGGTCCATTATTAGCTCCGGGGAGCTGTCAATGGGCTTTTATTACCTTTTGTTTAAGTTGTCTTCCTTGTGCTAATGATACAAGCCAGTCTCGTGGTCTTTCGCCTCCATTATTTATTTCTTTATTATTTGATTTATATCCCGCCCTTCCTCAGGAGTCCAGGGCAGGAAACAAAAGCACTAAAAACACTTTAAAACATCATAAAAACATTAAAAAAAAAAAAGCTTTCAAAACATTTTTTAAGAAAAAAGGTTAAAAACGTTTTTTTTTTTTTTTAGATTATGCAGCCAAGGGTCTTTTTAGTCAAGGGGCTGGATAAGCATCTGTATGTGTGCAGTGGTGTCTGGTGTCCATTGGGACTGGTGGGGTGGAAGGCAGGCGGTGGAGCAAGAACCAATGATGGGCTGAACCGACTGATTCTAGCTATTTCTCCCTCCTCTCCCTGCTAAACACTGAGACTGAGGAGAAGGAAGCTGACAGCCAGGGCCACCCCCTGAACTGGTTATAAGTAAGAAGGCAGGCAGGTGTGGACTGGCTGAGGGCAGACTGAGGTTGGTGGAGCAGCGCCCCAGTATCCCCAATGGACCACTCTCCACTGTACTGTATGTGCTGACATCGTGTCACTTCATAATTGTCTGTACCCACTACGTTTTGCTGCTGCTGCTGCATTCGTGAACATTAGGGATGCTTCAGGAATCTGATCTTTCTGAATTATTATTGTTGTTGTTGTTGTTGTTGTTTATTTCTACCCCGCCTTTTGGCCAAAAGGCCCTCAAGGCGGCTTACAAAAAAACACAAATATAAAAATACATCAATATAAAAATACATCAATAAGAACAATACAATTTACAATAGGCAAAACATAAATAAATAAATGTGGGTGAGAAGAAGGATGGGCACAGGAGAAGTCCAAAGGAATGGATCTTGAGGGGAAAGACCTGGAGGGGAGATCCTTTCTCCATGACGACCATGGAAAATATCACAAAGCTGAGGGCATCTAGGGGACAAGCTTTTTGCAGCTTCAGTCCAGATCCAAGAGTGTATCTAAATGGTTTCATGACTCCCTCCAGAAAGGGGTTTATATCAAGGAAACCCCAGATCCTCCACTTCAGATCTGGAGGAAAAGCTGCAGGACTCTGAAACTTCTCCTTTGCCAGAGACCTCTGTAAGAAGCTCCCAATCACTGGCTGGTTTCTGATGCTTCTCCTCCATCTCCTGGATGGTGCTTTCGAGAGAGGAGAGTTCTTTGGAGACTCTGGGCAGGTGCTCATCCCTTTTCCTTGCAATCTCCTTCATCACCTCTTCCATCTGGTCCAGTAGATTATGTGATCCGCTCCTGCTGGACGGCTTGGAATTTCTTGAATGTTCCAACACAGTTCAAGGCTCAAAAACTCTCACAATTTTAACAAATTAGAAAAGCCAGCAAAACAAAAATGCAATTTATTTATTTTATTTATTACTTTATTTATTATTTAATTTGTATCCCGCCCTTCCTCCTAGCAGGAGCCCAGGGTGGCAAACAAAGCACTAAAAACACCTTCAAACATCATAAAAACAGATCTTAAAATACATTAAAACAAAACAGCATTAAAAACATTTTTAAAAAAACAAGTTTAAAAAAGGGTTAAAATATTATTAAAAACAATACAATGACCATATTCTGAGAGAAAAGACATGTAGAGAAAGTATGTTTTAAAATATGGATTTAAGTGACATTTTTCAAGCAAATTCAAAATTAAATAAATCACAGGTTAATGCTGAAGTGGGATGGGACTTTATGAACACATGCAAAAGTAACACACACTTGAAACAGACTAATGTGTTCATCACTGCTTAAAATACTGCACTCTCTCTTCCACTTTCATCTGAAGGAGAATCTTAATTGGAAGACTGTGGACTGATTCACAAATGATAGATATTTTATTATTACGGTCAGAAACCAGAATGCAATACAGTACACACATATATACACATGCCCATACACACAGTTTAAAAGCAAATCTCACCTCTGCATCGGTTGTTGGTTTGACAAAGTTTTTCGGTATTTGATGGCCGCAGCACAAAAACTCGCAACCTTAGATAAGACTAGAGATTTTTTATCAGCTAAAAGATATTTAACATAAAAAGCGGCATCTCTGCCTGGAATTTTCTGTAAAATGGGGGCAATATTTAAGCGTTGGAGGTCGCTATAATAAGAGCACTCTAATAAAACATGGCCCACAGACTCTATTACACTGCGTTGCAGGGGCAGACACACTCTGGAAATGGAATTTTTTTATATCTGCCCTCTAAAAGTTCCGATGGTAAAACATTATGCTTAGCCAGCGTGACCTCTTTCCTGTGTCTGGGGTTGTGGAGTGAAGCCAAATACTGCGCAAGGGTAAAAGCCTCTGTGTGAGGATTAAAACTAGGATTAGAACCGACAAGAGACAAATGATTTTGCAATTCGACATCCAGTATTCGCTGCATGATGGCCGCCCTCGCTTGGGGGAAACCTATCGAAATAACAGAGGAAGAAAAGGCTAAACTTGAACATTTAGTAAGCAGAGTTTTCTTCCATTTAGACTGGAAGATGCCAGATAGTACAAGGGGGGCCAGACCAACTGGGAAAAACATCAATTTTAACCAGTACTTAATCTTGGCCATCCATATGTGAGTCTCAGTCGGGGGGAGCCCAACTTCGAGGCATAATATGGTATTGGGGACAGAAGGAGGGGTGTCCAATATATTCCTTAGGAACTTAGTTTGAATGGTTTCAAAGGAAGTGCATTTGCAATAGGCACTTATCTGGGCACCATATAACAGTTGGGAAATAATTTTGGCGGTGAAAACCTGCAACACAGATGGCACATGTTGCCCACCTTTGGTATAAAAAAAGGAGAGTAGCGCCTTTGTGCACCTCTGGGTATTAGCAATGGCATTTTTTGCCTGCAGACGCCATGCTCCAGATCATGAATGTAAGGTTATCCCACCTATATGATGACACTTGTTCTATTGGGTTTCCATTTAGTTGCCATCGATATTTCACCCTCTTCCTGGTAAACACTACAACCTTTGATTTGTTATGGTTGATAACCAGCTGTTCTTTTTCACAATAGCTAGCGAGGGCTCTGAGCAGGCGATGCAGACCAGTGCTTGTAAGGGACAAAAGTACTGCGTTGTCTGCGTAGAGGAAGATAGATAAGGGCCTATTTGACAAAGCAGGATGATGCGAAGGGACCAGCGCCAGACTCTTAATCAGGGAGTTAATGTAAAGGTTAAACAATGTGGGTGCTAAGATACAGCCCTGCTTGACTCCCTTAAAAGTGGCAATGGGCTTAGACAGATTGCCAGCGTTGTTGCATCTTACACAGACTTGGGTGTGCTTATATAAGCAGCGTATGAGTGCTAACAGACATCTATCAATGTTAGTAGACTCAAGTTTTATCCACAGCCTGTCCCTTGGTATAAGATCAAATGCTGACTTGAAGTCTATAAAAGCTGCATAAAGCCCCCCCCCCTGGTTTGGATGTGTATTTTTCCACAAGATGCTGTAGAACAAGGCCGTGATCGTAGAGCGATTCGCTCTGAATCTGGCTTGTTTCTCTTCCAAGATATTTTCCTGTTCCAGCCAGCTTTGTAATTTTATAAGTAAATGGCTCGCATAAAGCTTGCTGATGGTGTTCAGCAAACTTATGGGTCTATAGTTGGTGGGATCTGAACGGCTGACTTTTTTAAAAATTGGTATGATAATGGCAAGTCCTCAGGGATACAGGCAGTTTGATCAATGCTCGTAAATAGAGCTGCCAGGACTGGAGCCCACCACTCTGGGTTGGATTTAAATACTTCAGGGGGGATGTTATCTGACCCTGGAGCTTTACCCAACTTCAATCTTGCGATTAAGGAGGTAAGTTCCTTAACGGAGACCAGGGGCCAGTTAGGGAAATCATTTATGGGGTTCATTAACTGATATGCCCTGTTTTGATCACTTGAATAAATGTTATGGAAGTACAGCTCCCAAGAGTTCACAGGTATATAATAATTCACGTTAGTGGATGTATTTGGCCAACCCCTGGCCACTAGCTTCCAAAAGGCGGACGAGTCCTTGGTCTTTAAGGCAACAATCAGGGCCCACCAGTGCTGAGCCTGTGCTAATCTTTTTTCCCTCTTAATTAGAATTTTATAACTTTTCATCAGATCTAGGCATTCAGGTGGCAGTATGGGAAGATCTTTAGTTCTGTAAACCCTGTATTTCTTAATTAGCAGTTTTTAAAAATCAATACACTCCTGATCAAACCATGGTTTGGAATGGTGATGGCAAGTAGGTGGCCATGCCGAGGGCTTGGGGGTCAGACAGTGTTGTACCTCCGTAGTCAATTCTTGGAAGGCAGCAAGCATAGCCTCTCCGGGGGTCGCTGTTTGCAGGATTTCCCGGTGTCGGAGACAGCTGGCTGAGTATAGTATCCCTTTTAGGTCCTCTCCAGCTTGGTCGACCATCTAATGCGGGAGGCTCTTATTTCTGGTTCTACTATCAGGGTTTGTGGCTGCTCAGCATAGATGTTATGAGTGCTGCAGCATAACGACAAAGTGAGGGGGAGATGGTCACTCTCAGAGCGGTTGTCAACAGTACAGATGGATACGGCATTTAGCAGATCGTAGGAAACTATAAAAAAATCAATTAAGGAAGCTGCTAGACCGGAGAAGTAAGTGTATTCGCCACTTCTGTCACCATCCACAGACCCATTTGCTATAACAAGATTCAGTCTATGTACCATTTGGGCCAGGCAGAAGCCAGCATAGTTGAACCCTAGATCTTTAGATCGACGAACTGGTAAGTTATGGGCCTCGTCAGGAACAGGTGGAATTTCATGGAAGTGGTCATATAAAGCCTCATCATTAGGACCTAATCTGGCGTTAAAGTCACCTGCAATCAACACCACTGCTTCCGGATATAGCGTTGTCATCTTAACTATGTAGTCCTCTAGTTCTTGGCAAGTGGTTTTCACTGACTTTTTTTGTCGAACCGGGGGGAGGTACACATTTATCAGAAGCAGGCAGGCCCAGTTAAACTTAAGGACTAGTGACATGGCTAGCCCAGGCAGAGAATTTGGTCTGGTGATGTTGATTCTGAGATTTGTAGCAATCATCACACTCAGGCCACCTTTGGGGTGGCCACCCTTATCGCTTGGAGTTGCCATCAGCGAGTAGGCAGTGAAGCCATTCAATTCAAGATCCCCTGTAGCCCAAGTCTCCTGAAGAAAAATAATATCATGCTTTCTGACATAGTCCCGAAGGGAAGGATCCGCAGCTTTGGACTTCCATCCTGAGATGTTCCAAGATAAAAATAGCAGCCGAGATGGAGGATAATTCATTTTTAGTCAAAGCATAGCAAGTTGACCGCCTGGGTTTTGTTGAAGGGCTGCTGTTTTTTGAGAATATAGAGCGCTGGTTACTGGGGGCAGTTCCGTCGGCAAAAGATCTATTGCCTCTAGAATTGGGTCCATCCGACTAACATTTGACACTAGCTCCTGCGTAGAGTTGGAAGGGAGGCCCCTATAGGCAAGTGCCTTTTGCGGGGAGCCCTCTTCATTTTTATCTAGATGTCTCATTTCTGTCCAGGTGGAAGTTAAGCTTGTTGCAGCTGTTACACTAGGTGGAATAGATCTCTGATGGTTCCTAGTGAATACTGATTCAGCATTTGGTGCTGTTAGATTAATTTCTGCTGTGGTTGTCGGAAAGGCGTTTGTATTGCTTACAGAAGGTCTTTGGCTTAGTGCCCCAGGCAGCTTAGGGATGGCATCAAGGGTACTAATAGGGTCCACTGGTGTTCGATATTCTTTCAAGGAGCAGTTGTCGGTCATGGAGTTCGATGATCTATTTAGTAAATGTGTTAACAGTCTCTGTAGTCTTGAGACAATGTCAGCTTGGGCTGGTGATGGAAGGACATCGAAAGCATCGAGTAGTCTCATTTCTTAATCGTTAAACGGATCTTTCCTGCCAACACTCCCAAAACTATGGTCGAGGCCATGGTCAAGGGCCTCTGACTCAGGGTGGGGGGCACGTGGCTGGGACCGCAAAGGGAGGGGAGAGTCAGGCTCAGATTCCAGCTCAAGTAGATTTTTTCCTGGCGCATGGTCAAATTTTGCCGGAGGCCCTTTAGTTGATATAAAAGGGCAACTAATTAGACCCTACGGGGGTGCTTTGTTTTCAAAGATTCTTGTTGTTATGCGAGTTGATTGGAAAGCAGTTTTATTTTTAAATAACAGACTGGCTTTTTCAGATGAATTAAAAGACACTACAGCTCGAGCAGTGACTTGATTAAAGTAGAGGTATTTCACATTGAGTATATCTTCGATAGAAAAAAAGCCTGGTAAGGTGCTTTCCAAAATTCCCAAGAGATGGGCTTTACGTTCACTCTGTGCGATGAGACCCAAAGGTTTTGGGTAGTTGGATAGCACAAGCTTTTGGTGATTGAGAACTAAGCATCATTTCGCCTCAGTTACTGACCTCTGGGTTGGTTTGGCATCCAGGAATATGAGTGACCACGGGTCTTGATGGTCTAGGGACTGATGCAGCAAAGAAGTGGTGGTTAGTGGAGGCAGGGGGGGAGGTTGCTGCTTTACAAGTGGGGACGATGTTGTCACCCTCCATACGTTCAGACTGTGTTGGCGTTTTTAGTTTCTGGGTGCTCTTCCGATTAGAAGTGACCTCTAGGAGTTTGAAAAGTTTAGCGAAGTTCATTTTTCTACTGCGCTGGATCTTTGGGTGCTTGATGTTCTTGGTCTTTTTGATAGTATTACACCATCTGTGTGACACTGAAGTCTACTTAAATATAGATATTGCTTGGTTTGGGAATTGTAGCATCCCTCTGACAATTAATTTGCTTGTGTGATAATCTGCTGACAAGTTAATTTATTTGTGTGTGTGTAAAGAGAAATGCTAATCTGCTGACTGGTATTGTTTGTATAAAGCTGTGTTTGCAAAATAGCTATAGCTGGGAAAATCAGGTCTTGTTGCAATATGCAGCTGTTTGTAGGAAAAGGTATCAGATATAAGTGAAACATCCAAGGTTAAAATGAGCAAAACAAGTTGTGAATAACAACTCCAAATATGGGGAAGGTACCAGTGGGCATGGATTACAGTGATGTATGGAAAATGAAAGTGATGTAGTTATGATGATAATGATGCTAATGTAATTAACATAACAAAGCTGATAAAAAGGCCAGCAATGCATAGTTTTGCCAGAACTGGCCTGGCCTCTTCTCCATGTGCACGTGTTAGCAATAAAGATACTCCTTCTCCATCATTGTTTCGTCGTTTCTGAGACTCTATTGGGTGAGTACTGGGAGCGGACTCAAGCCACTAGGACCCCTCAAAGGGGCTAGGGCGTTTTGTTTGCAACATCTGTTCCTAGGGGGTTTCTTAGGCAGTTTAGCACTTTGCCATTTGGGCCTATCCAGACACGTGGTTTGCGCGGAATTTGTGGTCTGAATTCCCAGTGAGACACTTTCGAGCTGAGGGGTGGGCTTACTGTGAGCCTCTACCAATATGGTTAAGAGCTTGTTAGACTTGGTCAGAAAGGCCTTGATGTGGTCTATATCCTTGGCTAACATATAAAGCCAGGACTCAATTGGGAAATTATCGACCATTTTTGATGAATTCTCCTCTTCTAACGAGATGGGAGGACTGCGTGGGTTCGTGTTGAATTGTAAATCATTACAAATTGGATGGGCTGAAGGTTTTAAAGTCTCAGCTTTTGACTCCGATGGATATTTATCTACCAGTGGGGCAGATTTCCCTTTCAAAACCAGATTCTCTGCCACCGCTAGTTCCCAGGCAAGATTAGGTGAGGAGAGGGCAAGAGAATCCGTTTGTAAAGCCCCTTTGAGGTCCAATGACCAATCCAGAGGAGTGTTTACCTGGGGTGGGTTGTCTTCCCCATGCGCTATGGGGTTGCTGGAATAGCTTGCCTCAGCCCTCTTATCATCCTCTGTACCCTTAGAATGCTCCAGTTGCTCTTCAGGGGAGAAAAAATGTGTAATTTTTGCCTGCTTTGATCTTTTGCTAAGAGGAATAGACTCCGAGAGGGCTATACCCAGGTTTTTGTTATCCTTTCTGGTATGGACCATAATTCAGTAATTTCTCTTTAAGTGGATTGAAGTAAGGTGAGGTAATACGATGCAGCAACTAAAATACTGTGGACTGTTTCACACATGCATTTATATTAACTTCCTTTTTTCCTGTACTTGATTACTGTACTTTGTTGACTGGCAGCTGAATGATTCAACTGCCTCCACTGAAAAGCACTGTCCAGGAGGTGATATAAAAGTTCTAATTATAAAGTTATTTTCATGATTGCCCATCCACACATTTATGTCATCGCTGGATGCTGCCATGATCTTGAGCCATCCACAGGTGTGAACTAGACCTTGATGACTGGCAATTTTGTAGTCATCAAGTGTTAAACAGTCATATATGAACCAGCATTAATTTTTTGTGGGATGTTGAAACTCCATTTTAATTCATCCTTCACTCACACAGTAAATGACAATTGTCCAGATTCTGTTCTATCTCTTTGGATGACATTTCAGGTATCTCACATTTCATTGATGTATATAAGAAGAGGAACTCTCCCTTCTGAATAGGGGTGTGCAAAACATTTGGATGAATCCTGAATCAAGAATTGAAGCAGGGCCATTTTGGGACAGATTTAGGGCTCATTTGAGCCAAAGCAGGATCTCTCCAATGCACCCAGTATCAAAGTGAGGAACTTTGGAACATGTCAGGACATTTCAGAGATTTGAATGTGTTTTTTAAAAAAAAAAAAAACAACCCTGCAGAAATTGAAGCAGGGTGCTTTCCGAAACACCAAATTGGGACCCAAACTGAATATTTTGGTTGGTGTATGATCCTACGTCAGAGCCTTATTAATTGGAATCAATTAACCAATGCCCGGGGGGTGGGGTTCTCCCTTGCTAGATTTTTTTCAAGCAAAGACTGGACAGCTATCTGTTGGGGATGCTGTAGCTCTGGATTTCCTACATCATGCAGGGAGTTGAGCTACATGGCCTACAAGACTCCTTCCATGGTCTGTAAGACTTCTTCCAGTTCTATGATTCTGTGATTCTTGTGATGCAGGGGCTGATGGTCAGAGCATTTAGTCCTGCTTGGTCATTATCTTCCCCCACCCCCACATACCAACTTTGACAGATGGGGGGGATCACCCACCTATCAATCTCATGATATCATTATGGCATCAGATGATTGACAGGTGGGTGGTCCTGCCCATCTGTTGAAGTTGGCTTGCTGTGTCGGGGGGGGGGAGATGACGATCTAGGTACTGAGCCAAAAATGTTCTCCACCGCTGTTCTAATGACCTAAATTTCTTTGGCCATGGACAACTGAAGAAGTTCTTTTCACCCACCCACTGCCTTCATCAGTCCACTAAGGACAACTGGAAGAGGCTCTGCTTTATATCCTATGTTGAGATCAGAGCAGGGCCTTCTCTGTGGCTGTGCTGGTGTTGTTGAACTCCGTACCTAGGGGAAACCACCTGGCCTCTTCCTTCTCTTATTTTCAGTAGGAAATGAAGATCTTGCTGCTTCTGGGTTAAGGAAAGAAGTTCTTATAAAAACATACTGTGATTATTTTGCTCTCTGTGTTTTAAATCCTACCTGCTCTGTGGCTCCTATGGGGGGGGAACTCACCCATCCCCAACCCTGCCTAGGATTCACTCCCAAATACGTTTGTGGGCAGGGCTACTGTTTAAGCTCCAGTGAAAAAATCATATGGTTCTTTAAAATGAGATGAAAACAGGCTTCATGAGAGATTCTTCATATAAATCAGAGAGATTCCTCATATATGTAACTCTGAAAGTTCTCTCATATAAACCAGAGGATAACTGATATATTTTTATAATGACATGATATGGAAGATCTTCATTGTCTTCTGAGATGAGCCATATGGTTTATACATGCTTAGCATAAATTTTGAGGTTGTTGCTGCTGTTTTACTTGACAGTTCACAAAAACGACATTGTTGCTTACTTTGCCTCACTGCTGTAGTGGAAGGGGCATATTTATATGGAAACGTAAAGCAACATACGGATAAATACATGCTAGTATGTAAAGAGCCCTTGATAGCTGCAGCACAGGCACCAGAATTCATTCGAATTAAGTGCTATCCAGCAACATGGCAGTCTTTCAGCATATGGTTCCATACTGTGCAGTATTTCACTTCAATAGTAGGCATGTCAAAGCCGACAGCACTAAGTGAAGTGCTGCTCGATGCTACTGAAAGATGTAAAACCTTGACTTCTAAACCTGTTGTTCAAATATATAAATGACAACAGCAAATGGCCTGGCCTTTGCCTTTTGTAAATTAGCGAAGCTACATTGGCAACCTGTTGATGCTCCAGTATGTAATGCATTAGCAATTTTCACTTGTAAAAAAGAATATACAATCTCTCTCTCTCTCTCTCTCTCTCTCTCTCTCTCTCTCTCACACACACACACACACACACACACACACACACACACACACACACACACACTCACACTCACACTCACACACACACTCACACACACACTCACACACACACTCACACACACACAGAGAGAGAGAGAGAGAGAGAGAGAGAGAGAGAGTGTTTGTCAATATGTGTCCGGTGTCGTTTATTTCACTGGGCAGCAGATGATGCAGGTAGACCTTTTTCCTTCCTGACTCTACAATTTCCATCTTTTCGCTTAATTCTATGTTTGGTTTGATGGTGCTGTATATAAATTTTGAAGAGCTTCACTGCTAAAGTTATTTCTGCTGCCACCTGCAAGCTGTTGGCATTGATGGAACTACAGCTGGTGTTGATGGCTTCTAAGAGAATGCTTGTTTACTGCCTGACTGGCTGTTTGCTATTTGTGTTTTCAGCCCTTCTAACATTTTTCTTCTTTCAGGATGATCATAAACAGAGATTGCTGTGAACAGAAGCCAATCAACCTTGGTCTTGTTTGAAATCTGCAGCAAGAGCTACAAGCTGCCTATGGTCAGCACTGTGTGATATGTATGATGGCCAGGTGCAAAGGCAGAAAAGGTCCATCTAGCTTCCCTAGTCGTGTGGATGAGGGAATATTAGCAGATATCATTTGTTATGGTGGAGAAGTTGGGAGAAAGACTGACTGATTTTGCTCATGGCTTGCATTGGGTTAGGTCCCTCATGGATGGTTGGAAGGAGCCTCATGAATACTCAGTGGCCAAAAGATGCATGTGCCTCCAAGACAGTTCTGCAAAGGTCTTCAGTGGAGAGAGACAGAGCAGCATCAAGGTTGTAATGTTTCATTTTAGGATGCATCTATTGGTTTTTAGGTCTGGATGATTTCTTGTATAGTACTTTTTTAAAAAAATCATAATTAAGGGAGCTGTCCAAACTCCCCTCTAGCCTGGTGGGACTTTACAGAACAGTGGGGCTAACAGTGCCTCCACTCTGTCTGTGTCTGTGTAACTATAGGCGTCAGATCAGCCCTGATGCTATCACATGATGAAAGTGGGGGTTGGTGGCCCCATGCCAGTGGTGCAATGGAATCTGCTCTGGGTTTTAGTTCAGAACCTTTGGCAGAGTGGATTGCACTGCTCCACTGACATGGAGCCACCAATCCACCACTGTAGTGGGGCCATCTCAGCCCTGCCACCCCCTGAAAAGCCCCATTGAGCTGCGGGGCTCTGTGCCTGCAGAAACATCACTCCACAGGTGGTGGTTGAAAGGAGGCCTACAGAGGTCAGCAGGGCTGGTACATGGACATCTCTGTCCAATCCAATACCCCCCCCGCCTGGCACAAAGGAAGTTTTGATTCTGTGTAACTCAAGACTTTTGAAATCTGTTTTAACTTGAAATCTGCTATAATCTGTATAACAACACAGGAAAATGATCATTGCATTCACTGATAATAAATTTTAGCAATTACCTCTTCCGAATGAGAGAACTTTCAGATAGTTCCATCAGAAATACTATTGCCATTATGTTTTGCTATGATACTAATACATTATTTTATTGGGCCCAACTACTGATCTCCCATTGGTAATGAAAGGCTTGTTCTGGATAATGAAGGAATTTAAGGATGCCTTTGGACTCTGGTCAATGATATTGACTATTTAATTGTTATTATTTCAGATGATCTATGACTTAACAGCTCCAGAACTGAATATTAACATGGAAGAGCTGCAAAAGCTGTGCACCTAGACTTTGAATTTTCTACCCAAATGCATTCTATATTAGAGGTACCACTGAATTGTTATCCACAATGAATTTGAAGCTAATTTGATGGTCATTCCTCAAGTTAAAATCCCATAGAAAGACAAAATTCATTCAATAAATAGTAAAAATTATAATTTAAAAAATTATGGGTGGTATTCAATGTTAGTCCAAGGCCCACTGAAGTTAATAGACAGGACTAACATAGGTTCATTAATTTCGATAGGTCTACTCTGAGTAGGACTTAGTTGACTACAACCCTGTGTTTACACCCCACTCAAGGTGGTATACATGGTTCTTCCCCTCCTCATTTTATCCCAACAACCCTGTGTCATAGGTTAGGCTGAGAGATGGTGACTGGCCCAAGGTCACCAATGAGCTTCATGGCTGATTAGAGATTTGAATTCTGGTCTTCCAACTCCTAGTTCAACACTCTAACCCAGCCTTTCCCAAGCAGTGTGCCTCCAGATGTTGTTGGACCACAACTCCCATGAGCCTCAGCCAGCATTGCCAATGGTCAGGAAGGTGGGAGTTGTGGTCCAACAACATCTAGAGGCACACTGCTTGGAAAAGGCTGCTCTAACCACTACACCACACTGATGTATTATCACCAATATTTATTACATATTTATTTATTATTCACTAATAGGCAAAAACCTTGCGGTTTAAGAACATACCTATAGTTTGCAGATATTTCTATCAAACTTTAAAAAGCAGGGAAATTGGGCAGCTATATCAATGCACCAGGGGAGCAGGAGACCTGATCTCCTCTTTGAGATATTGTACTGCCCTACACATTTGTCAAAATGCAAACACAATTTGGGTTGGTCTTTCACAGTCCAATCCACTTCCTGTGTAGCTTGGAAGAATTTGGTAACATGTGCTTCTGAGCATATGGTGAATGGTGGCAACACCTGCCATATCCAAAAATGGAGAATTACATTTTTGTATGTTTGTTGGAGTTCTTGTTACTTTGTTTCTTTTCTGTATTACTACTGTTTCTACAGAGGATCTAACCTAGAAAATTATATTTCTCTCATTATTCATCATAGAAATCTGTGTCAAATTTATTTTTATTAATTTCAAAGCCTTTTTGTTGGTTGATGTCCTATGATGGTGAAGATAGCCTTTTTTGTTTCAAACTGGAGGTTATGCTCTATTTCTATTTTTGCACATTAACAGTTGAATCCGAAATTGCAGTTTGATGTAGAATCAGACAGATTACAATATGTTGCTACTTAAGCAATGACTCTAGCTGTTGGAAAAAACAAACTTGGCCTGCCCAAGATGCATGTTTCCAGCCTGCTATGCTTAAACTACTCCACTTAAGGAAAGGTGGGCATGGTCAATTAAAAACATAGAGCACACCTAGAATTTTGCTAGAATATATTTCACCTCCTGCTGTTTTATCTTGTGCAAACTGAGACACTCCTCATGTCCATTGGAGACTATTCTGCAGAATAGTCAGTGCCATTATTCCACAGTTGTTTTTGGAGCTATTTTGTAGTGCTGCAAAGTGTTGCTGTACTTCACATATTTCCAGAAACAGAAGCAAAAGAGAATGATTTCCTATAGGAAAGTTCACTAAAATTGCAAAGTAAATCAAACATATTTAAAGTGATTATCTGAATGATATCAACTGTTTTAATATACTTGCTTCCTCCCTGCTAAAACAAGATCAGCACAGCACATGTCTTATTGCCACCACTCACCATATGCTCAGAGGCACGTTACCAAATTCTTCCAAGCTACATAGGAAGTGGATTGGACTATGAAAGACCAACCCAAATTGTGTTTGCATTTTTACAAATGTGTAGGGGAGTACAGTAGATAGAAATGTCTGTTGGTTTTTTGCCTGTTAGTGAATGTCCCTGCTTTTTGGTCCAAGAGGTAAGAAATGGGATCCTGTGCAAGTTTGCTGAGAATAGGTTGATCATTTGCATGTTTATTGAGTTCGGTGGGATTTACTCCCCTGCAATCAAGCTTAGGATAGGTGAAACTGACCACAGGGGATGGGGGGGAGGACGAGGGTAGGTTTGATCATTTGCATGTTTATTGATTTCACTGGGATTTACTCCTGTGCAATCATGCTGGGAATAGGTAAAACTGACCATGGGGAGGGAGGGCTGGAGTGGGCAGAGGAGGAGGAAGAAGGAAGAGGGGAAGGGAGGGGAGGAGGAAGGGAGAGGAGAGGGAGAGGAGAGGGGGAGGAGGGGAAACACAGGTTTGATCATTTGCATGCTTATTGAATTCAATGGATTTACTCCTGTGCAATCATGCTTGAAGATGAAATGGAGTGCCGTCAAGTTGATTCTGACTTATGGTGACCCTATGAATAAGGTTTTCATGGTAAGCGGTATTCAGAGGTGGTTTGCCATTGCCTTCCTCTGAGGCTGAGAGGAAGTGACTGGCCCAAGGCCACCCAGTGAGCTTCATGGCTGTGCGGGGATTTGAACCCTGGTGTCCCAGGTCGTAGTCCTAGTTTAGGTAAAACTAACCATGGTGAAGGAGGAGGGGGAAGGAGCGGATTGAAAGGGGAGGAGGGAGGGGGAGGTGAAGGAAGGGAGAGGGAAGGGGCAAGAGGAAGGGGATAGGAGGGCAGAGCAGGGGAGGGCAGGTTTGATCATTTGCATGCTTTTCGACTTCAGTGGGATTTACTCCTATGCAATCATGCTTAGGATAGGTGAAACTGACCTGAGGGAGGGGTGGGGGGAGGAGGGCAGGAAGGAGGAGGGGAGGAGTTTGGGTAGGTGGGCACTGGGCAGAGGGGCAGCCCCTTTCCTTTCCAAAGGGGAAACATTGTGAACAATATCACTCTTTTTCAGTGTTTCCCCCACCTTTTTATCTACAGCGGGCACATGTAGCCTCCCACCCATATTTAAAACAAAGCTGTCCCTGGCCACATCCACACTAGACTGTTATTTCACTTTAGACAGTCATGGCTTCTCCCAAAAAATCCTGGGAAGTGTACTTAATGAAGGGTGCTGAGAGTTGCTAGGAAATGCCCTATTCCCCTCACAGAGCTCAATCAGAGCGGCTGACTGTTAAACCGCTCTGGCCACTGGAGTTCTGTCAGGGGAAGAGGAGTCTCCTCTTAGCACCCTTCACAAACTACACTTCCCAGGATTCTCTGGCAGAAGCCATGACTGTCTCATGTGAAATCAAAGTTTGGTGTGGGTGTGGCCCCCTGATTAAGCCCAGTAGTTGGGAGTCTGGCTTTTAGAACACTGACAGTTGGTTCTTACTGAGCATGCCCGACATTATCATTCAGTTCAATGTAAAATTTCTTAAATTAATTAAAAATCAGCCAGACATTTTTTTTTAACTTTTTAAACTGCAGAAGATGAAGGTCAGAGTATGGGGTAAGGTCAGTAATAGTATTACAGGTTCCCTGAACATGGCTGGTTTTAAATTAATTTCAACAGATTATGAGAACTCTGACAGAAAAAAGGCCAAAAGGGGTCTGGTCCCCCCCCCTTTTTAGACTTTGAACTCTCAATTCTCTCTGACTGTTTTGTATATCGCCATGAAAATTGAGAGGGTTGTTAAGGAAGCGTTTGGGAATTCAGGACTATAAGTTTTGTCAGGTTTTGTTTTGAAATGAGCTTATGGGAAACATCAGAATGGCATGGGGGTATTTTCAATTTAACATTGTGGAATGCAAAAAATCCATGCTGACTATAGTCATGGCTATATCATCAATTTATTTGCATTAGTCATTAAATGCCTGCTTTCCATTTTTTAAAAAACAACAACAACCGAGGTTAATGAAATCCAGGGGCTTAGACTGATTCAGGTAAATATAGCAATGCTAAGATGGCTGTGTGGCATTTGTCCCCAAAATCAATCAATATAATTCTATCAATTCAAAAGCCACCGCTCAGTACTAGGACTCTCAAGGAGTTGTAACATTTTAAAACAAATACTATAAAAACAAATATTTCATCTTAAAAAATAAAACCATGGTTACATATATTTATTCATTTGCTTTAGAGATGTATAAGCTGCTTTATAGCCATATTCTCAGGGCAGTTTACAACAAAATATAAAATAAATTTTTAAACATTCATTAAAAATATGTAAGAGCAGCATAAAAAGCCCCTAGCCTTTCTACAATGCATTTAAAACAGGAGCAGATTTAAAGGCCTGTTCCAATAGAAGGGTCTTCAGCCAATGACAAAATTTCACCAAGCCAGGTTCCAGGTGAGCCAATCTAGGGATGGCAATCCATAGCTGGGTTGGCACCCACTGCAAAGGCTCATTCTGCAGTATCCAGCCACCACATTTCACCTGGAGGGGACAGTAGAGAAGGACCTCAGAAGAAGATCTTAAGAGACAACATCCGTTAATTCCAGTAAAGCTGTAAAGCAAACATTTTAAAACCAGCTGTAAAACATACCAAAATGACTGGCCAAATAATGTCTCTGCCTGATGCTGAAAGGATATCAGAGCTGTTGCCAGGTGAGTTTCTTTGCGAAGAGCGTCCAATATTTGAGGAACCACACGTGAGATGTCCCTCCCCAGCTCAACTTCAGATAGTTGGGGGGGCAACGTTTGGAGGATCCTTGGATGCAGAAATTGTTTTGGCAAGTTTACGGGGGGGGATAGTCCTTCAATTAGCCATTGTATTTTATACATTTTATACAATGGTTTATTTGTATTTTATAGTTAGAAACGTAATTCAGAAAATAGAATACAGGAGACAAAGTAATCTAAAAGTACATTACAGAAGAAAGAAGAGATTGCATGGTTGGACCTTGTCAAAGAATTATTTTAGTACATAATACCTAAACCCCATCATTCAATAAATTGATATGCCAAATTTTGTTCTTTTGATCTTCCATAATGTGTAAGCGTATCCATTAAAGTGATAGGTCCAAAGTACAGTAAGTTCTTACATTGTCAATATCTAAAGTATTGTTTGTACCTAAAACTAATTTGCAAAATTAATCTCAATATCAGTTAAGACCTTCTAATAAGAGCACTTGGAAAAGTATGAGATTTGCGACTTCCGGGAAGGATGACTTCGCCTGTGCCTGCTTTTTGAGATGAGCTCTCATCTCAGAAGAAGCTTTTTCACTTCTAAAATCAGTCAGAACGCTCTTTTTGACTGGTAAAGATTTTCTCCCAGGCAGGGAGAAACGTAGAGATTAACCACAAAGCCTGTTTTTGTTGGGAGGACTGGATTTCATAATTAATTTATGAGAGAAGGTTCAGCCAGCAATCCCGGACGGACATTCCAACAAGCTCTAACTGATTTAGCGACACGTTTATCTTTTCTACAAAGAAAAACGGACTTTAACAGGCAAGCATCCTTCTTTCTATTTTTTCTTCACTTGGTTTAAATTGTTACAGCAAAAAGAGATTTGTCAATGAATCAGCTATAAAGAATTTCTGGTGAGTTATAACTCTTCTCTTCTATTTACGAAATTAAGGAGGAAAGAAATTGAAAAAGCTTATCTGTGTTTTTATTGCAAAAAGCTGGCCTGGAAGTGCATTCTAAAGGTACTAACGGAAGAGGGATTTCTATTTCGAGGAGGGAAAAAAAACAAATAAATTTGATTTATGATCTTTGGAGTATTATATGTCCGGGACTATTTTCTTTTTGGTCTATTTCATTTTGACGAATCTGCTTGTTCACGACACCACTAACTGTTTTGATGCTGGGAACTAAACTTGTTTTGTATTCCTGAACATATAAGAGATAAGGCAGGCTGTACAGTTTACACTCTGATGTAAGCCTGGAATATTAACCCAATTGTGGCTGAAATAATTTTTGTTTTCGTGGTTTAAAGAATGGCAACCAGGAAAGTGACTGAGACCATGGAAGAAATTATGTTTCAGAAAATAATGGATGAGATTGTGATAATGAAACAAACCCTGAGACAGGGTAGACAGGAGATGAAAATTGAACTTAGCAAAATGACGCAGGAGCTTAAAGAAATAGGGGATTCTGTGAGAGAGGAGATTGTTGAGATTAGAGATGAGAAAAGAAAAATTAAAGGGAAGATACAAGCCTTGGAGATTGGAACAAATGTGGAACTGGAAAAAGATCTGGAGTTTACGGATATTAGAAATAAAGTTTACTGTTTGGAACTCAACGTTGTCTCTGAAGAAATTAATGAAGATATTAGTGATAAAGTTATCAATGTCTTGGATAGCTTTCTGGACTGGAATGATGTGATGGAGCTTGACATAGAAAAAATCTATGGAATTAACTACAGATATGTGACAATGGAAAAATTCTCAAGAGATGAGCCAGTGCATTTTGTAAAAAAGAAGAACAGAGATATGACTTTACAACAATATTTCAGCAACATATTCAGAATTGATGGCAAGGAAATATTTCTGATAAAGGAAATCCCCATCAGACTCTTATTATATGACTATGGCTATGATAGCAAGATTATCATGGGATACTGATAATGGAAGAATGGATACTGAAACTACTGGACTTAACAGGACTATTGAAGATGGAAGATGGAATTAATATTGATAATGGAAGAATGGCTATTGAAATTATTGGACTTAACAGATTTGATGAGATGGATTAATCGATATGTTTATTTGGACTATGACTATGACAACAAGATTATTATGGGATACTGATAATGGAAGAATGGCTACTGAAATTACTGGACAACAGGATTATTGAAGATGGAAGATGGAATTAATATTGATAATGGAAGAATGGCTATTGAAATTATTGGACCTAACAGATTTGAATGAGATGGATTAATCGACATGTTTATTTGGAGAAAAATTGAAAGATATCTCTCTCAAGGAATTGAAACCTCTCTTTGACTTTTTGTGGAAAGAATAAAGTAATGTTTATGAGATTTGATGATTAATTAAGATAACTACTGGAGGAAAGTGATTTTATAATATAATTTAAGAGACAGGATTGTTATATATTGTAGACCTATAACTGATCTGCGACAAATCGGAAGTCAACATTTTATTTTATTGTTTAATTATTTTTGTTTTGTTTTGTTTTGTTTTTTGTCTTTGAAAAATTTGAATAAAAATTAATGATAAAAAAAGAAAAGTATGAGATTTGCATTTACATATAAATCCAACATAGCGCAATAGGGTGCTTGCTCATGCAACTGGCCTTCTCCTTCCTCTCCTCCACCTGCAGCCTCCCTCACACCTTCAAAATATGCTCTGGAAGCTTGGGGACCCTCTGGAGCATGTTTGGGTGGCACATGGGGGGCTGCAAGAGGGAGAAAACAGAGGTGTTGTGCAAGCAGATTTCCCTTGAGCAAGCAGATGCACACCATTGGATGTTATGCAGATATTTGAATGGAATAATAATCTGCTCAAAGATGATCTGGGCAAAAGTATTCTGCAACAAAAATATTGTTACATTGTGCTGAGCTTTTTCACTAGCATTTTATAAAAGCATGTGCAGACATATCATCAATGGCTCAAGCTGTCTGGCAATGCCCCCCTGAGAGTGCCTGTGGAGCAACAGCAGAGTTTGCAACTCATGCAGAGCTGCCATTTGTACAGGCGGGGGCTGTACACGTGGCTGCTTGGATTTGCAGCAATTATTTTTTGAACTGCTCAGATCACACATGATCACTCCTGTTGCTTTTCAGCCCCCCACCTGAAAGTGTTGGTTTATACAAATGGCGCTCCCCTGTAAGCAGTTTGTGGCAGTGAGCTCAGCTATGGCCACACACATTCCCCATGGGTCCATTAGCTGATGCCAACTAGCCCTCCAAAAATATTATGCTTTCAAAAGCTTTATTTCAAAGCTAATTAGGCAAGAGTCTAGAAAACTTACACTTTGTAAACAATGGTCGAACATGAAAAATAATGATGTATTCTGAACTAATTTGAATTAAATCAAGTTTGTTTCCTGCCTTGACACCCTTTAAACCTTCTTCTAGTCACGGAACTATGAATGTATTGCTAAGGATGGATGAAACTGTCAATTTCAGTTTCTCTCAGTTTCCCCAAATTCAGCTCTGCATATTTCTGCAGCAATTTGTGGTTTTGTTTTAAATCCTTAGAAAATTTGGCAAAAATAGTGTGACTTTCTCCTAATAAACACATTTTGTTCGCAGTTGTTACTAATACATATATTTTTGCAAGCAATATTTGCTAACGTATTGCATTTTAACATTCTCACTAATATATGCATTTTGCACACTTTACCCAAATAAATGCATTCCTCTGCACATTGTTTCATTAGAGAACTGCATCGCAGAATGTGGAGAAGTGCAAATTTGGAAGGATAGCTATGTTTCCATTCACATATTGGTTCGAGAAGCATGAATTAGGTAGTTTCTTATTAAAATGCAAACAAAATATAATTTCTCCCTTGTTATTTTGTTGCTACTTCTGGTTTGGAGGCATGAACGACTCTCTGTTTCCTCCCTTCCCTGGTACAGTGAGAGCTGGGAAATATAAAAAGACTATGGCAGCTTTATTGTTCATAAGGAAATAATAGTCCTCCAAAATTAATTAATTATATTTCCTTACATGAATATGCCACCTTTCACTATGGGACCCAAAGCAGCATGTACGTGCTTCTCAGAAGATTACTCATCCAGGCACTAACCACACCGAGGCTTGCTTAGCTTCAGCAAGGTGGTCACCTCATGTGTCATCAACGTGGTGGCCTCATGTACCTGGGGCAATACAAAAAGCTTGTTTGCTATTTTGTGAGATTTTGATTAGTCCTAATAAACTACAGATCTTGGAAATACAGATTTCTCAGCACTCATGACAACCCTCGACCAGTAACCAACCTGGCCACTCGCTGGTGCTGGGCTTAGTGGCTGGGTGGGAGCAGGAGGTGATATGGAGGTCAACAGGTGCATTCTTGGAACATTAAGAACATAAGAACATAAGAAGAGCCTGCTGGATCAGGCCAGTGGCCCATCCAGTCCAGCATCCTGTTCTCACAGTGGCCAACCAGGTGTCTGGGGGAAGCCCGCAAGCAGGACCCGAGTGCAAGAACACTCTCCCCTCCTGAGGCTTCCGGCAACTGGTTTTCAGAAGCATGCTGCCTCTGACTAGGGTGGCAGAGCACAGCCATCACGGCTAGTAGCCATTGATAGCCCTGTCCTCCATGAATTTGTCTAATCTTCTTTTAAAGCCATCCAAGCTGGTGGCCATTACTGCATCTTGTGGGAGCAAATTCCATCGTTTAACTATGCGCTGAGTAAAGAAGTACTTCCTTTTGTCTGTCCTGAATCTTCCAACATTCAGCTTCTTTGAATGTCCACGAGTTCTAGTATTATGAGAGAGGGAGAAGAACTTTTCTCTATCCACTTTCTCAATGCCATGCATAATTTTATACACTTCTATCATGTCTCCTCTGACCCGCCTTTTCTCTAAACTAAAAAGCCCCAAATGCTGCAACCTTTCCTCGTAAGGGAGTCACTCCATCCCTTTGATCATTCTGGTTGCCCTCTTCTGAACCTTTTCCAACTCTATAATATCCTTTTTGAGATGAGGCGACCAGAACTGTACACAGTATTCCAAATGCGGCTGCACCATAGATTTATACAACGGCATTATGATATCGGCTGTTTTATTTTCAATACCTTTCCTAATTATCGCTAGCATGGAATTTGCCTTTTTCACAGCTGCCGCACACTGGGTCGACATTTTCATCATGCTGTCCACTACAACCCCGAGGTCTCTCTCCTGGTCGGTCACCGCCAGTTCAGACCCCATGAGCGTATATGTGAAATTAAGATTTTTTGCTCCAATATGCATAATTTTACACTTGTTTATATTGAATTGCATTTGCCATTTTTCTGCCCATTCACTCAGTTTGGAGAAGTCTTTTTGGAGCTCTTCACAATCCCTTTTTGTTTTAACAACCCTGAACAATTTAGTGTCGTCAGCAAACTTGGCCACTTCACTGCTCATTCCTAATTCTAGGTCATTAATGAACAAGTTGAAAAGTACAGGTCCCAATACCGATCCTTGAGGGACTCCACTTTCTACAGCCCTCCATTGGGAGAACTGTCTATTTATTCCTACTCTCTGCTTTCTGCTTCTTAACCAATTCCTTATCCACAAGAGGACCTCTCCTCTTATTCCATGACTGCTAAGCTTCCTCAGAAGTCTTCGGTGAGGTACCTTGTCAAACGCTTTTTGAAAGTCTAAGTACACTATGTCCACTGGATCACCTCTATCTGTATGCTTGTTGACACTCTCAAAGAATTCTAATAGGTTACTGAGACAGGACTTTCCCTTGCAGAAGCCATGCTGGCTCTGCTTCAGCAAGGCTTGTTCTTCTATGTGCTTAGTTAATCTAGCTTTAATAATACTTTCTACCAGTTTTCCAGGGACAGAAGTTAAGCTAACTGGCCTGTAATTTCCGGGATCCCCTCTGGATCCCTTTTTGAAGATTGGTGTTACATTTGCCACTTTCCAGTCCTCAGGCACAGAGGAGGACCCGAGGGAGAAGTTACATATTTTAGTTAGCAGATCAGCAATTTCACATTTCAGTTCTTTGAGAACTCTCAGGTGGATGCCATCCGGGCCCGGTGATTTGTCAGTTTTTATATTGTCCATTAAGCTTAGAACTTCCTCTCTCGTTACCACTATTTGTCTCAGTTCCTCAGAATCCCTTCCTGCAAATGTTAGTTCAGGTTCAGGGATCTGCCCTATATCTGCCACTGTGAAGACAGATGCAAAGAATTCATTTAGCTTCTCTGCAATCTCCTTATCGTTCTTTAGTATACCTTTGACTCCCTTATCATCCAAGGGTCCAATCGCCTTCCTAGATGGTCTCCCTAGATGGTCTCCCTAGATGGTCTCCTGCTTTGAATGTATTTATAGAATTTTTTGTTGATTGAAGCATTGAAAGGAAGCTTGTGGATGCTACGGATGGACTGGACCTGGTTTAACTCAAAATAGCTCAGAATAAGCCATAGCATTTTCCTATTCACAAAATAGCTCTGCTTATCGCAGCCTAACTTGAGGAAGCAGCTTGCCCATTGCTACTTCAGTTATAGTTATGGACTTCAAACCAAAGGCAATCTCATAACAACAGCATAACATATCTGGACAATTTTTTAAAAAGGTGTCCAAATAAAGTTCAATTTCAACAAAAGGTGATTCCAAAGAAAGGAAGATATAACACAATGAGAAAGAAGCACTTCACAAAGTTGTCAGCTTAGAGCAGATGGTCATTGTGACACACTACAACAATTGACATTACATGATGAGTTTTTCCACTGTAACAGCAAGCAATTCTGTCTTATAGGTTGCATATTTATGTCTGCTAGTAAGAAGCAAAGCATACCAATGTCTGGAAAACCTGTGAAACTATCTATAAAGCCTGTCAGATCTCTCTCTGCCTCTCTGTATCATACAGAGGACCTCATAGAACAGGCGTAGCCAGTGGGGCACCTCCAGATATTGGGAGCTATAACTCCTATAATTCCTGACCACTGGCCTCACTGGCTGGGGATGATAGGAATTGGACTCCAACGACAACTGGAGGACTATTGGATTATTGGGCCACAATTATATTTTTGCCCTATTTAGAAATTCTCTTCCATGTGTAGGGATGAAAGAGTGGAGAGGGAGGAGAATCATGCCTCCTGATCTTGCCATGATGTTGTTCCCACTCTTGACATCTGCATGATCCGTGGATGCCAGTAAAGGAGAACTTGTGTTTAGTGGAATGTGTGCAGTTGTTCCTTGTGATTGCATCCCTCTATCCTGTGGTGCCTGGTTGCATTCAGTTGAGAGAAGTTGACAGCAGATTTCTGTGCTTAATGTGTGGATGCTGGGAGCAGACCCAGAGGGCATCCTGTGAGGGGACGGGTGTTCTTATTGATAAAAGCATAATGCTGAAAGGACCTTCTCCCCAAGCAGAAATGAATAAGAATAACATCATTTTCTTGAGGGAATGTTTGGACTTCACCTTCTCGCTGAGAAAGGACTCTCCACTGGAGAGCTAGAACATCCACTATCTCTGCCACTGCATCCCCCTTCTCTTGCCCTTGTGAGGTACTTGGAAGGGCAAGAAAAGTGGGAGAGCACCAGAGACATCAGTAGACAGCCACATTGATGAGAGGAGCAGATGACTGTCCACAAAGGGCTCTGCTTGCCTTTGAAATGCACAAGTGCATTCAAATAGGAGCACTCAAATTTTCAAGTGCCCCTTTTTGAATGCTTGGGACATCCTTACCCAGTACTTTCCCATCACTTTCTGGGATCCTACATTTTGTACATTACATAGTACTTACGGACATAAGAGGCCTATTGGAACAGGCCACAGTCCAGCATCCTGTTCTCACAGTGGCCAACTAGATGCTCCTGAGAAGCCTGCTAGCAGGTCCTGAGGGCAACAGTTCGTTCTCTCACACATAATCATTGCAATAACAAAAAGCAGGAGATATCTACACGTCTGTAGACATTACCTCTGGTCTGACTGCTTGAATGTTATTCAGGCAAACTAAAAACTCACTGTCACTGTCCTATTCAGATTACTTGTGGAGTGAAAGGCATTCTGTCATAGAGGACTGATCCCATTATCAAAGTGCCATTAATTAAAGTACAATTTTCCAGCCAAAAGTTGTACCTTTCAAGTCACTGCTATATCATAACAGGGAACAGGACATGTGAACATTCCTCCAACTAAGCATCACTTTTAAATTTGAATGAATTGTTTATGACGCGCTGGCGTCATCTCTGGTAGTCCCTGTCGCCGCTGGGCTGGGTCCTTCGTTGTCGTCGTCGCCGCTTCTGCTGTTGCCGTCGTTGTGCTCCGCGTTGCCGTTTCTGCGGGCTTTCCTTCCCCTGCTGCGGCTGGTCTGGCTGGGACGCGTTGGGGGCTCTTGTTGTTGCTGCGGCTGATTGCGGGGGGTGCGGCTGGCTGCTGGACGGCCTGCTTCTCTCTCCGTTGCCAGGGCTGTGCCCACTGTGGCTGTCCCTGCTCTGTGCCTGACCTGTGGTTGTGGGATGCGGCTTGGGCCGCCGCCGCAATTTACACTTCAAACTGGGGCTTTTGCCCTTACCATCATTATCATGTACCTGGCGGCGTTTGGTGAGAAGAAGGAAGATTTCATCTACTTACATAGTGCTGGACGATGTTGGCTTAGCAGGTTGAATTGTATGGTGTGATTACAATTAAGTGTATGTTGTATGTAGGGTGTAAGTTGTGTATTGTATGTTGTATGTCATATGTTATGTGTTGTATGTTTGTTCTATATATATGTTGTTGTATGTATGTTGTTTGTATATTGTTTTCAAGAAGTGACTGGCAGCCCCCGGGATGTAAGGGGTGGGTTTTTATTTTTATTTGTTTATTGTTTAAGATAGGCCTGTCCAGCAGGCAAATAGGGATAGGGGCATGTGTAAACCAAGGAGGGATGGAACAGAGAAGGAGGGGGGCCAAGCTATACCAAGTTTGGGTGGCAGGTGCCAGATTGATGCTGGGGCAGACCATGTCAATTTAGAGGAACACGGGATAGATGCGTAATACCCATCCCATGTTCCAGGTCTGCCCAAAACCAGAAGTTAACTGGGGGAAGCAGGATTCCTACCGACCTTCGATTGCTGATGTGTAATGCCAGGTCTGTGACACAAAAAACATCTATCATCCATGACATGATATTGGATGAGTGCGCAGACCTGGTGTGTATCACGGAGACCTGGCTGGACGAGGCCTCAGCTCCCATCCTTAAGGCCATGTGTCCGCCAGGTTTCTATTATGCACAGCAACCGAGGGTAGGTAAGTGGGGAGGGGGAGTGGCAGTCATCTACCGGGAGTCCTTGATTTTCACCAGGCCTCCGCTCCCAAGGACCAAGGTTGTTGATTGCATGTACTGGAGGTTGGGCCCGAAGGGCAGTTTGGGGATCTCGGATGTACGAGCATTGACCCCAGAGCTTTTAGTACTGGGGGATTTCAACGTGCACGCTGAGGCCACTCTCATTGGAGCCCCTCGGGATTTCCTGGAAACCATGGCTTCCTGGGAACTGTACCTTAATAACACTGAGCCCACCCATGTAGCCGGTCATGCTCTCGACCTTGTATTTGTCCTGGGAGCGGTAGGAAGTGTTCTGAAGTTGGGAGCTATTTCTTTTACCCCCGTGTCATGGTCAGATCACTATCTGGTGAATTTTGACGTCTCGATGCCACACTCCCTCCGCAGGGGTAAAGGACCTATTAGAATGGTCCGCCCCAGGCGCCTGATGGATCCAGAGGGATTCCTGACTGCGCTGGGGGAATTGGAACCTGCTGAAGGTCGCCCGGTCGAAACCCTGGTGATGGAGTGGAATGAGGGAATCACCAGGGCATTAGACCGGGTGGCTCCGAAACGTCCTCTCCCCCTGAATAGGACTCAGACGGCTCCGTGGTATACACCCCGGTTGCGTAGTCTGAGGCAGGAGGTGAGACGACTAGAGTGCCGGTGGCGGAAATCCCGTTCTGAAGATGCTCGGACACAGGTTAGAGCAGCAATAGCTGCCTACCAGGTGGCAATAAGGGCAACAAAGAAGGATTTCTTTGCTGCCTCTATTGCATCCGCAGAGTGCTGTCCCAGGAAGCTGTTCCAAGTGGTCCAAAGCCTGGTCAGTCCAGCTGCTCAGGAACCCTTGGAACACTCTAAGGCTTCCTGTGACAAATTGGCAAAGCACTTTGCTGATAAAGTCGAACACCTGAAGAACTCGATTCCGTATGCTGTGTATGCAGTGGAGGATCCAGAGTTGACCAATTGCAGTCCAGTTCAGTGGGATCGGTTCCAGCCTCTTCCTTCTGAGGATGTGGACAAGGTGCTTTCAACGGTAAAGCCTACCACCTGTCTGATTGATCCTTGCCCATCATGGTTTCTTATGAAATGTAGGGAGAAATTAGGCGAAGGGATCAGGGCGGTGGTAAATGCATCCTTGAAGGAGGGTGCATTGCCACCAGCCCTCAAGGAGGCAATTATAAAACCTATTTTAAAAAAGGCCTCCTTGGATCCCCAAGTCTTGAACAACTTTCGCCCCGTTTCAAATTTGCCATTTTTGGGGAAGATCATTGAGCGAGTGGTAGCTGGCCAGTTGTCAGCACACTTGGATGAAACGGATTATTTGGATCCATACCAATCGGGTTTCAGGACTGGACATGGTACTGAAACAGCCTTGGTCGCTCTGGTGGATGATATGAGGAGGGCATTAGATAGGGGAGAATCCACCTTTCTTGTCCTCCTGGATCTCTCGGCGGCTTTTGATACCGTCGACCACGGTATCTTGTTAGGTCGCCTGGAAGGATTGGGAATAGGAGGCACTGTTTTGCAGTGGTTCCGTTCCTTTCTCTCTGACAGGCATCAACAGGTAGCATTGGGGGATGAGGTTTCAGACCCTTGGCCCCTCACATGTGGAGTGCCACAGGGCTCTATCCTGTCTCCCATGCTATTTAACATCTATGTAAAACCGCTGGGAGCTATCATCAGGAGTTTTGGGCTGCGATGTCACCAATATGCTGATGACACGCAGCTCTATCTCTCCTTTAAATCTTCACCAGAGATGGCTGTGGAGACCTTGTCCAAGTGCCTGGAATCTGTGAGTGGGTGGATGGGAAGGAACAAACTGAAGCTTAATCCTGATAAGACCAAGGTGCTACTTGTGGGTGACAGGGGAGGTTGGGTGCTGTTGACCTACAGTTTAATGGGGTAAGTTTACCCCTGAAAGATCAGGTCCGCAGCTTCGGGGTGGTTCTTGATTCCAGGCTGTCCATGGAGGCTCAGATTTCGGCAGTGAGCCGGGCAGCTTGGTACCAGTTACATCTCATACGGAGGCTGCAACCCTACCTCCCTATTCATCAGCTCCCACTGGTGGTACACGCCCTGGTCACCTCTCGATTAGACTACTGCAATGCGCTCTATGTGGGGTTACCCTTGAAAACGGTCCGGAAACTACAACTGGTGCAGAATGCGGCGGCTCGGTTGCTTACAAACAGCCGCCGCCGTGATCACATCACACCACTATTATTTCACCTACATTGGCTTCCAGTTGTTTTCCGGGCCCAATTCAAGGTGTTGGTATTAACCTTTAAATCCCTATACGGTCTCGGCCCAGTTTACCTGAAGGAGCGCCTCCAGTACCACAAATTAAGCCGCCCAACTAGATCAGCCACACAGGGCCTTCTCTCAGTCCCACCAACGAAAACAGCTAGGTTGGTAGGGACTAGAGAGAGGGCATTTTCAGTGGTGGCCCCCACTCTCTGGAACTCCCTCCCATTCAATCTTCGCCATGCCCCTTCCCTGGATACATTCCGCCGGGCCTTAAAAACTTGGCTCTTTGGACAGGCCTTTAGGATTTCCGGGGAGGGCTAACTTTTTTGGGATACTTATTATCTATTGATTGCCCTAACTGATCTCATGCTGCTGTGATTAATGACTTCATTGTATTTTATCTGCATTGTATTGTATTTTACTGAATTTTAGTTTGTACGTCGCCTGGAGTGGCTTCGGCCAGATAGGCGACACAAAAATTAAATTTTATTATTATTATTATTATTATTATTATTATTATTATTATTATTATTATTATTTTATATAACTACCCAGGTTAAAACAAGAAATATGTTGCCATTTGTAAGGGAGGGGGATATAATTTTCCTTAGGGGAAAAAGAATAACCCTCGCAACCGAAATTTAACTACACACGGAAGATAGCCTGGAGAAATGAGTCTTATCACCCATGAAATTCAGGAATGCCTTTGCTGTTGATTGAGAAGGCAGAGTTAGCATTATATCAAGATGCACCTGCCATGTGTTTCTCTCTTGGAATGTCTGCCTATAATGTTTGTTCTGCTTCACAGTCTGTTACAAACACACCAGGAAGATGCCTGTACTGTTTGTTTGGGAAGGCAATGAGGGGTGGAAGCTTTTCAATTACATTATTCTCAGTGAAATTAAAACAATGCATGAGGTTTAAGGGGGAAAGGAAGAAAGTGAGACAAAGAAAGCTACTCAGCAGAGAGTCGAATGAGATCACGGTCAGTGATATGCGTGAGAGGAGTAACTAAGGTCAGCAGCATCCACATCTTTATGGTTCCCAGGATAACTTCTGCAGGTATAAGAAATCACTGCCCCATTACCCTGGCAAGCCCCCAAATGTGACTAATTTCATTACAGTTAGCTAAACTTCCTACCACTATGTTAATTGGCTACGGTAGCCTCCTTTGCTTCTTAAATTAGATGCTTTTACATGGGTTCGGTGATCCACTGGACAGATGGCAGGAGGGAGGTCAGAATGGCATTTGTATTATGAGGAGACAATGCAGCACAGCACTATAACTCAAGAAAATCTAGCATTTGTTCCAGGTAGGGAACAATTCTTTGTAAACAGCCAGAAAAAGCACCGAAATGAATGGAAGGTCACAAATGTCATATCCTAGCAAAGTTTCTGTCATTTGCACTCTGGTCACCAAAAGGATAGGCCCAAGTAAGGGTTGGTTGGTTTGTTAAATGTATAAACCAGTTTCTTGAACAAAGGCTGGCATTAGAATAAAAATAGCAACACAATTAGGGATGGGGGAGAAGTTCAGTTTGGTCTACCTTTAATGCAATCCTATGCACCTCCTAAAATAATACTTGAACCAAAATGCAGCCATCCTTCAAAATCTGCACTTCTCTGAATGTCATAATACAGTTCTCTAACCAAATAATGTGCATAACAATGTGTATATTTAGAATAAAACATGCATAAAATACAGATATTAATTAAATGCATTATGTTAGGAGAAATGGCTTGCCAAAATGTCTGAATCAGGCAAAATTTCATGCAAAAATGTTATTAGGAGAAACGCACACTAAAATGCTGATGAATTTTTATGAGGATTTTTTCTTTTAAAAAGGTGCAAATTGATGTGGAAGTATGGAGAACTGAACTTAAGTCTGGAAAAATGAGACACAGAGAGAAACTGGCAGATTTGTCCATCTCTAAATACAATAAAACAGATTTTGCCAACCTGACACCCTCCAGATGGTTTGGACTACAATTCCCATCTGTGCCAGGTTGCTGAAGGCTGCCTTAAAATAATGAAAACACATATCTATAAAACAGAAAAAAGGAGCAGACAAGATCCTAGAATGCAGCAATAAAATAGCCACAGTAGCTTAAACGATCTCCCAAAAGCTTGGGAGAATAAAATGTGTTCCACTCAACATAGGTGCCAGATGAGTTGCCCAAGAAAGAACATTCCAGATGGAGCGTCACAACAGGAAAAAACTCTACAATCACCACCTGCCTTGCCCGGAGGAGAGGTTCAGCTGAAGATCGCAGTGACAGGGTAAAATGTTACAGGAGAAGATGGACAAACATGTACCTGGAACCTAAAGGTGTTAACTCCTCCTTGAGGGCCCTTCGTTCTAGTCTTGTTCCTGAACTTTAGATTTTCCTTCCTGTTGGACAATCAAGGATTGCTATATAAAGGACTAACTGATTGGAAACTAATTGTGGAAAGCAAGTGGAATTTTCTTTTTACTGGTTGCTGAGTTGATTTTTCTGCCTCAAAACCCTGAAAAGGCCTAATTCTGAGCTGTACATATTGGGAAAATCAGAAATTACCCCTGATATAAAGCCTAGGTAGCAGCCAGCCAACTAACTATAGTGTGCACAGCAGTGTTTCTATTCATCTAAGGCTGGTTTCATCCTTTGCCATCTCGTACTCAAGAAAAAGAATGGCCACTATGATTGTGAGTACGATGAGTGCTTTAAAAGAGTAAAGGCTAACTTTGGGTAGATATTTTTTAAGATCACATTAAGTCCAGGCAGCGGTCTAGGGCTTGCACAGCCTCTCCCGATTCAGATGTTACAGAGAAATAGAGATAGGTATCATCAGCTTACTGCTGACACTTTGCCCCAAATCTCCTGATGACCACTCCCAAGGGCATCATATAGATGTTAAACAGCATGGGAGAACAAGATGGTACCCTGCGGCAACCCACAGCACAACTGCCAGGGGGCCAAAAGATAATCACCCAATGCTGTTCTCTGAAAATGACCCTGTAGATAGGATTGGACGGACTGTAAAAGAGTGCATCCAATACCCATCTCACCAAGTCATCCCAAAGGATTCTATGGTCAATGGTATCAAAAGCCGCCAAGAGATTGAGTAAGAATAACACGGTTGCACTCTCCCTGTCCTTCTCCCAATAAAGGTCTTCCATCAGGGTGTCTGACCCATTCAGTCCCATAACCAGGCCTAACACCATAACCCTCTCAATCACCTTCCCTAAGAAGGGGGTATTTGCAACCGGCCGGTAGTTGTTGCAAACCAATGGGTCCAGGTTGGACTTTCTCAGGAGTAGTCGGATCACCACCTCTTTCATGATGGTTGGAACCACTCCCTCCCGCAATGATGCATTGACACACCCTGGATCCTGTTGGTTAACCCCCTCGGCAAGTTTTAATAAGCCAAGAAGGGCAAGAGTCAAGAGGACACGTTGCTGGCTGCATCATTGCAAGCACCTTGTCTACGTCATTAGACCACATCAACTGAAACCGTTCCCAAGAAGTTGCAGCAGATGTTGCACTGGACACCGCACTTGGGACTACAGTAGATGTGGATGGGGCATCAAGATTGCTACGGAGATGAGCAACTTTAACCTCAAAGTGCCTTGCAAACAATTCATAGTGGGCCTCTGAAGGATCTAAAACTCCATTTCCTGGAGTTGATGTCAACAGACCCCTGACAATATAGTAAAGCTCTTCAGGATGCAATGATGGCAGAGAAGTGGGCCTTCTTCGCCGCCCTCACTGCTGCACAGTGGCCATGGTTATGATGTTTTACTTGTGCCCGATCAGCCTCACAGCATGTCTTTCACCTCTTGAGTTCTAGCCATCATCCAGCCTGTTTCATTGCCCTTAGTTCACTGGTGTACGAAGGTGCAAACTGGGCTCCACAATGCTGGAGAGGGTGCTCGGGGGCTACTGTGTCAAGAGCCCGATGCACATTGCTGTTCCACAGCGTGACAAAGGCTTCATCATGGTCAGCAGCTTTATCTATTGGGAAGTCCCCCAGGGCATTCAGGAATCCTGTGAATTCTGTTAGTCTTGGGGGGTGGACCACCTTAATCTGACCACCACCCCTGCAGGGGAGGATTGGAGCCGTAAGTCTAAACCTCACCAGGAAGTGGTCTGACCATGACAATGGGGTTACATCAATCTCCTTATCTCCAAACCATTCCTTCCTCCATCTGGAGCAAAAACCAAGTTGAGGGTGTGCCCTGCCCTATGCATCAGTCTAATGACAGCTTGAGACATCCTCATGCTCATCATGGAGGCCATGAAGTCCCAAGCTGGAACACTAGAGGTAGCCTCAGCATGGACATTGAAATCACCCAGCATTATTGTTCTGGGTTCCTCCAACAGCACAGCTGAGATGGCCTTTGCTAGCTCAGTCAGAGAAGCTGCCGGACAGGAGGATGGATGGTATACCAGCAGCAACCCTAGTTTACTGTCTCCTTGGCCAAACAGCAGGTGCCTCATAGCCAGCTCCAAAACAGAGTGGTTTCCTGGTGACAAAGATGGAAGTTCTGTAGACCACAGCAACTCTTCCCTCCCCCCATTCCTGCAGCCTGTGCTGGTGTTGCACCAAGTATCCAGGTGGGCAAAGCTGGGTCAGATCAACTCCTCCTAGCTCACCCACCCAGGTCTCAGTAATGCACACCAAATCAACACCTTCATCCATGATCAAATCACAGATGAGTGTGGTCTTATTGTGTACCGATCTGGCATTGAACAATACACACAGGCCAGTGGGTACAGCAGATGAGCAACAAGAAACCCATTCATGAGAGGAGTGGGAGCGAGGAACAAGGCATAAATAGCCTTGTCCTGATCTTCTATGGTAGTTCACCACCTCCCCATGGCTATACCTCCCTCTACCCATGATCACTGAAATTGGGGTGGTATCACCCATGCTCCTCCTTACTAAGACTCCTCCTAAACACCTGATGTGGACCCAACAAGAGCCCACCAACAAAACTTATTTGAGCCAGTTATCTCAATAGGCCTCTGCAAGAATTGGGAACAGTCAGACACACTCAATATTTTTCACACAGGGCCCATCTATTCCCCCTCCTGTCTCACACCCAGGGAGGGCCAGCCTTCTGCAAATTGCAGACTCTCACTCTGAAGGCATCTGGCGACTTTCTCCTGTTGTTCAGTTCACTGCACAGGCTCTCACCCTGCGCAGGAACTAGACATGCTCCATATACCCTTCCCACTACCAATCTCCTCTAGATTGATTTTTTTAAAAAATAGGAGGGGGTAGGGCCCTAACCCTCAGGATTCCCTAAGGGTCTCTCCAAATGACAACCCCTTTTGGTGGCAACCCCTCCAGTGGCAGACCTGCCACCCAAGGGCAGCCAGGCTTTTATGCCCCCTGACCGAAGCCAGGAACTGATGCAAGATACTGCAAGATTAACTGCAATCTCTCTATGAAGCCCGGGTCAAGCAGGGTGTCCCAGTCCTTGCAGCACTTACCATATAATTCCGCCATTTGTAGCTCTCCCTTTCCAAATCAGACAATAATGGATTAATATTGGTTATGAAACTGTCAGAGAAATCACTGCCAGCTCTTCTCTGGCACAGAGAAAGAAAAGAAAATGAAAACTGAGCAATAGTCGAGAGAGATCAACAGTACCAACTTCTGGATGGGAACAGGCTGTCTGTGTCTTTCTGGAAGTGATCTGGTGTCTTTAACAGCCCAGAGTTGGCGGATTCAGACTGAGGCGAGGTGATGTTTTTCCCTCTTTTTATTAAGGTTACGGTTACATCCAAAGTGGTGCGCTTTATACACCTGACTACTCTGACTCACTACTTTTCCTAACTATCCTAACTAAGCAGTCTCTGCAGTATTTGGGAAAAGTTGACTCAGCACTTGTGCCTCGGATGACACTGGCTTAAGTAGGGAAAGTTTTCGCACGTAAATGGCAGCGCCACCTGAGTTTCACCTTTTGAAAGTCTCTCTTCTCGCACCTCCTCGCACAGGGTGAGGGGGTGAGTCTCAAATGACACATCAGTAAGGGGGGCTTCACTAGGTGACAGTGTGGGCCCTGGAAGCTGGACGCTGATTGGCTGGGAAGCGCTCGAAGTGTCCGGCGGGGATTCCTGCGCAGGCATGGAGGGCACGACCGGGGAATATCTTCCCAACTTCTCAGACATCAGACTTGCAGAAGGGGCAGGAACTGCATCCACGGACGTGCTGGGTGTGGGAGTCTGGGATCTGTTAGAACCCTCTCCGATATTCTCCCTTCCCCCAACTTCCCAAGGGATCTCGTCCTCATCTGACTCTTCTTCCCGATCTAGCTCTCCCTCAGTCTGGGGCACAACAGTCATGGGAAGGCAACCTGCTTTCAGTAACAAGATCATGTACTATTCACATAGGCTACTGACACTCAAAATGAGAGCAGAACGTTTGGGAGTTTCAAGTTTGCTTATACACAGCGCAGTATCACAAATGTTTTATATAATGTATTTTAATTTTAGAGTTATAATTAAAACAGTTAGAGGAGAGCTTGAACTGCACCATGACAACAGCCTGTACTTCTGAGGGAGGCTGTTTTCATAATATGAGAACAACTGTTCTAAAGGGATGCTGCTTGTATGAATGGTGCCTGCTGAAGTCTCAGAAACCAAAGGAAGTTCAATTGATAAAAGGGTTGGTATTCAGTGTCCTAGACAAGTGGTTAGGAATTAGGACTACTGGTCCTCTGGATTTGGCCTGTGAGGCAGTATTTTTGTGAACCATGTGATATCAGGCACAGGAAAGTTCAGGTATGGCTGTAAAGGGAGAATCCAGTAGCAGCTGCTGGCTCCATATCAGTGAGGATTGAAACTTTCAAACTTGCTGAAGCACCTTGGAGAGCTCCTTGAAAGTTCAGACTAAAATCCAGAGCAGATTCCACTGCCCCACTAACTTGGAGCCACCAGCTGCCACTGTAAGAATCAGGTGTGCACTCTAAGGCTTGGATTGCACTTCTGATTCATGTATGGCAAAAGAAAAAAGGCGTCAACACACTCCCAATTCTTCCTTTGAGCCATGACTTGAATTTGACACCTGTTAATTCAAGGTTCTTCCTTGGCAGCTGTTGCTTGAATTAAAAAACACAACCAATTCAAACTGTGGCTACAAAGGAAGAAATGGCAGTCCACTTAAAGTGCATTTCCAGTTCTTCTTTCGCAGCCATGGCTTGAAGTTTCCTGCGCCTGATATGAAATGCCTGACATCATATGGTGGGCCTGATGTCATATGTCAGATGACTGACAGAGGGGTGACCATGACCACCTGTCAAAATGACCAGTGGATGATTGGTTACTTTTGGATCCAGCCCTCCAGCCCAAAGTGGTTCCCCACCTCTGCCCTAAATTGTCCCATGGCTATGTTGCTGTAACCTTACCCCACTCTATGGCTATAAGGTTACCTAACCTTGAGGATTTGAATTTCATTTTAGTCAGACTGCATTGAAGTTTGTGACACTGCACACTCTGCTGTTCTCAAAATCCAGCTGCTACCATGCGAGCTGGGAAGATGAAATGAGAGAGTTTGCTATGAAAGACTGAAAATATCACAAGAATACAGATAGTTTGGAAAAGTAACTATATTGTGTGAATCTGGATGTGATTAGAATGCTTGTCAGTATAAGAATAATTACAGTGAAAATGCCTTAGTCCTTGACTGAAGTGCAGCAGAGTAATTGAAAATATTACAAATATTTTCAAAGCATGATTTGAGAATGTCAGAGCTATAAGATTTGCTTCAAATCTTGTTTGTTTTCTTTTTAATTAATATTAGTGGCAGGTCTAAACTATTACACTCGAAGTCAGTGCAAAAAGGTGAATAAATATCCCATCCCTAGTTTAACCAGAAGAAGGCCTAGAGTTTTAGGTAAATAATACACCATGGGATATTCATTTAACTTTTACATATGCTTCCAACTTGATGTTTTAATTGAATATTAGTTTTCTTTCTTTTATAGCTTCTGGGGTTCTCGCAGGCCCTTTGTACCTTGTCTTTAATATAAAGAATAAATATATTTACAGATAGGAAAATGGAGTGGTGTGTTGAAGGCTCAGCAATTAAAGGAAGGAAATAATCTTGCAAACGGTGTAAAATTGCGTTGCAAATGACTGAGACATGGTAACAAATAAAGAAGGAACCCCACAGTGCCATTTATTCACTTTTCAGTGGAGAATTGCACTTTAAAACATTTAAGATGATTGGAGTGACACTCATTTCAATGGACCACTAATTATAATCATGACAATTATCCTGCAGAATTGCATTATTATAGCGAACTATTGTAATAGGATTGTGACATATACTAAAGTGTACAACAGCTGACATTAGGGAAAGCTTTCAAACAGATATCTCACATGAAGAGATACAGATTTCAAACTGTGGCATGCATTTAATGGCAAAAAGACGGTCTTTATGATAGGCCCTTCACAATGCCTTCCATTTTCTGCTTGACTTCTTTTATCAAAGGTCAGATACCTAAGGCTGCAACTCTGAAATCATTTCCTCCATGGTAGCCCTGCTGATTTCCAGAGCAAGTCATGGGCTGAACAATCTTAGACAATGCATATACTAAGTGTACCTGGAGGAAAGATATGCTGCTGCTACTACAGCAGTGTGTAATGAGCCAGCCCAAATATTGGCTTAAAATGTTTATAAAATATTGCCGAAATAGCTTCCATTTACTTCCAACCACTTTAGCCTATAGCTTATTGATGCATAAGTTACAAAAGAGTGAAAGAGTAAAAAAGGTTCGTTTTAAAAATGGGCGTTGCCCTCCCCTCCGAATAAAGCAATGTTATACTATGAGGCACAGTACAGTGATAAGGAAGTCTAGGCAGTCAGGCAACACTCTGGCTGTAAGGAAGCCCCTTATATGGTAATGTTAAGCAAACTAGTTGTTGATAAGGACTTGGAGAAGGTGACATGAGGAGGTGCAGTGGAAAGGCGGCAATTGATAAGGCTATGGAAACATGCCCCCACTTTGATACAAAGTGTAAAAGACCAGGTTTTACAGCACTCATTACCCTCCACTCTGCATGGAGTGAAGGTTGAAGAGAATGCAGGAGAACTGTTCTGTCTATTCCATCCATGACATCTGATGGGTGATGTAGCATGACATGTATTTCCATGTACAGTACGGCCCCACTCATACAGCGGGTTAGGTTCCAGACCCCCGCCGAAAAGTGAAAATCATCGCAAAGTGGATCAAACGCAGCGTCAGGCAGGGGCCGCATGGAGGGGGTCTGAAACCTAACCCACCATATGAGTGGGCTGCAGCCAGGCTGTCAGAAGTGGCGATGAAGTCTGTTGGGTGTGGGTTTTTTTGGTGCGGTTTGCCTGTTTGGCTCTTCAGCCAGCTGAGGGGAGTAGCCGTACCACCAGTAGCAGCCTCCATCCCCCTCCCCCACCCTCACCTCTTCCCTGCACATGTGGCAGCCTCCCTTACCCTCCACCTTCACCTGGATAGTCTGTGTCATGGTGGCATCGGGGGCCTCCTCCCTCTCCTCCTCCCCAGTGCCTGTGGTGGGCCTCTTCGAGTACGAGGGCTGCAAGATGGGGAGGGGGACCTATGGGCACATCTACAAGGCAGGTTCTGGTGCCTCCTGGTGCCGCCCCACCTCCTGGCGCTGGCCTCGGCATTGGCTGCGCTGGGCAGCTCACTTCTTCAGCCCGGCCCGCTTCACCCTCACTGCAGGCCGGAGAGAGAGGGGGGAGGGAGGCTGGCGCTGCTTCTTTCTCCTCCCCTCCTCCTCCTGCCAGCTTGGGGTGTCCTGGTCCAGGGCTGAGGCAGAGAGCGCTGCCGCAGCTGGCACCAAGAAGCTTCCCCGCCTCCCACTCTTCCCAGCAAGCCTGACCGCCATATTAGCAGAACTCTGAGAAGCAGGATGCCAAGAAGCGGGGCCCTACTGTACTTTATAACTTTGGCTTTATAATATAACTTAGAGTTAACTCAGTCTTTCATCTATTGTAACCTATTTTAACTAAGATGTGCCTTCAATACTTTGATGTGAAATGGATAACCAGCAACTTCTTTCTTGCTGATATGTATTCTTATTTTTGGGTTTTGCAGTGTTGGCTAAGGCCACCTAAAATACATTTTATTAGTGTGCAATATATGAATAAATAGCATATATTATAAAGATTATACTGCTATCTGAAGTCTGACTCCCAAATAGAAAATTTCTGGTACCTCCCAAGACTCAAGAATCCTTGAGTGGGGTCTCCTCTATCCTCCGCCTACGTTGATGACTCTTGTTGATAACCTGTGACATATAAAGACGCTAAGTAGACACGGAGGAAAGAAGAAAGCAAGGACCATCGACCCTCTGCATTCACAAGAAGGGGGCCGGTCTTGCCGGTATCAAGTGCAATGACTGTTATATCTCCACTGTGGTAGCTTTTAGTTCTGACCCCACCTATGTTTGCTTCAGGCTTTGCAGACTTTTGGGTCTGCCCCCATCAGGTGTAGGTCTGCTCTAATTTTGAGGGTCCAAGGGTACTGAAGACCGGGCCTAGAGAGCTGTAGAATTGAAGAAAGCTTTGTTTCACAACTGTGGCTCATAAGCAACCTGACTATCTGTTTCCTGTTGCAAGGAGGGCAGGTGTTTTTCTCAGCCTGGACCTCTAGATTCTGAAATGAGAGAGAAAACAGTTCAGTGATTGTGATGATGACTAGGCCTTGGCTTATGCCAGAATAGACCATAGCGTGAAGAAGACATGAAGTTGAATACTTTCAATGGCTGTGGGCCAAGAGCGTACCCTGATAAGACTCTAGTATCACTTCAGTTTCCCCAAGAAAAAGGGAAGCTGTTCCTGGACCCTAATGTGATGTGATGAAGATTTTTCTCCTGACACAGCATTTACTAATAAAGAACCTAATTCTAGGCATGAGCAAAAGGGTAATTTAAAGAACCAATCAGAAAAGGGTTTGGGGATGTTGGAGAGCTTCATCTCTTTTTCACAAAGGCACCTCCCATGCCTCTTTGTGCTGTAACGTAGACCCCATCTGCACTAAATATTTAGAACAGTACTATATCACTTTGAACAGTCATGGCTTCCCCCAAAGAATTCTGGGAACTGTATAGTTTGTTAAGGATACTGAGAGTTGTTACCCCTATTGCCCTCACATAGCTGCAATTCCAAATGGTTTAATAACAAATCCTTCTTCCTCTTCTGGAAATTTTAGCTCTGTGAGGGGTCTCCTAACAACTCTTAGCACCCTTAACAAACTACAGTTCCCAGGATACTTCAGGGGAATCTATGGCTTTTTAAAGTGGTACTATACTGCTTTAAATGTATAGTGCAGATGGGCCTTATTTCTTGTCTGAAAAACCAAGCAACCCTTATTTTAGGTTTGCTGCTGTTTTCTTGTGTCCATTGGGTTTTTAATTGTGCATGGACTGTTCTAGTTGCATTTCTGTTGTTGTTTTATGTTATTTTTATTTTATATTTATTATAAACCTCTTTGAAACCACTGCCTTGTAGAGAGTCAGACCACTGCTTGATCTATCTTAATACTGTCTACACTGACTGGCAGAAGCTAAGATATAGCTCTTCTCCTAAAATAAGTTGTGGTGGGAGCAGCACACTGTGCTTCCACCAAGTTTCACCTCAAGTAAAATTTCAAAGCAAACTTGCAAGTCTTGCTGAGGAGAAAACACTGAGGATGTTTTTTGTTGGGTAATGGTGGGGAAGGAGTTTCAATGAAACAAAATTGGCTTAAATGGGTGAGGGTGAAGGGTCAATAGCACATCCTGATTTGCCTCCACATGGGGTCCTGATGTGCTAGAATATGTGCTACAATAAAAATATGCATCCTCTTGGCAGCATGCACTGAAAACAGATAAACAGCACAATCCTGTGTTTGCATGATTGGAAATAAATTCCATAGTGTTCAAAGGAGATTAATTCCAAGAAAGTGTGCATAGGACTGAAGCCTCAGTGCTTTCCAAGATATATCACATTGCTTTGCAGTGCTATGGTTTGCTATTGCCAAGTCCACCAATCCCTTTGGTCCTGTGAATGTTTCTTGGGAGGGAAAGAAAGAAACTAATTTATATTTTTAAAAGGTATTTATTGGCTACACATAAACCCGAGGCATTCTGCTAATAATTGCAGGCCTCAATCAGTTGCTTTCTTTTTCATTTCATCTTTAACAACAACAAAAAAAGCCCATTTCACTTCACCTTTAAACACTTCAGAAAATTGCACATAATTACAACGATTACCAGTGTATTAGGGGCTTTTTTTATACCTCATACAGAAGTATGTGTCAACCTTTTGATATTTTTGAATCTAAGAATAATTTAAAGGTTTTTTTATCCTAGATGGGGTGCATTAAAGAAAAATTATTATAAAGTTACTTTGGAGACTTAAAATCAAATTGGAGGTTATGCATAGTTTCGGACAATAGCCAGTGGCCGTAATTTGAATGACATAATCAGTTTTGTTCTGATTTATTTCCTCCAATTTGGTCATAAGCATTTGATAATAAACTCTAGACACGCAATAGATGAAAGGCTGGGCAACCTGATTCAATCTTTTTTCATTAGTAGAACATTTTGAAAGTCGTATATATATATCGTGTAATATGGGTGTATCTTGTTTTGGCTGCATCTGAGTGGATTCTGGAATATGGCCATTCCGGCTGCATACACACTGTACATTTAAAGCACCTCCTCCCCAAGAATCCTGGGAACTGTAGTTTACACTTCCCAGCACCCTTAACAAAAGTTCCCAGGATTCTTTGGGGGGATTTGCTTTAAATGTATTGTGTGTATGCACCCGTCATCTCATATTTTGCACGCATATGAACGAATCCCAAAATTACCACACTTCTAGCTTTTGGTGATGCAGATACTGAAAGAATGAGAGTAATTCAAAATTGAACATGCCCATGAAGTTAACGTCATGAGGAGGCGGCAGGGTTGTGGGAATTCCCCTTATGTCCCCTCCATAAGTTGGAGAGTGACTGCTTGAGTGGCGATCTACTTGTGTAGCATCCCCCTATGTGTCTTTTTGACCTCTGAAAAACCAGGGTTATACGATGCAAGAGTAGTTTGGGCTCCCCACTGCAGGCAGTCGCCTTTGAATTCATGGAGGCCTATGGGGATCATGATGGAATGGGGCACTCCTCCACAGAACGTTAATTGTGTGAGAACAGAATGCCTGAAGTGAGCATATGTCTCACTAGTTTCAGTGGGTGAATTAAAACCTACAGTCAACCTAAAAGGATACTGTCCAGATGCATTTTTACTTCCTTACCTACTGTTTGTGAGATTTATGTCTTAATGAGATATTTTGATGGTACATAAGGGTCCAATCGGTTAAGTGACATACAGGCCAAAATTCTACCTGTAATACATTTACACATGTGGTTGCACACCTTCCTGTTAACCATGAACCATGGCGGACTCCAAGAGAATAGCGGAAGGATTTCTTTATTAAACAGTCGATAAACAGGACAACCTCTGAGATCAGCTTATGTAGAACTGAATAGGTGGCTGAGCATACATCCCACATACTGAGTCATAGGAGGAGGAATGGTTGCAGTCAAACTCCTCTTAATCCTTTACACACCATATACCACAGTCCCAAGAAGACAATATAAAAGCAGAACTGAACATAGAATACTGGAATTATACCGCAGTGAGAGTGGCTGTATACTATAACCAATATGGATTTTTTTGCATTCCACAACGTTACATTGAAAATACTCCACATGCCATTCTGCTGCTTCCCATAAGCACATTTCAAAACAAAGCCATATAAAACTTATAGTCCTGAACTCAGAAATGCTTGCTTAACAACTCTCTGAGTTTTCATGGTGATACACAAAACGCTCAGAGAGAATCAAGAATTCAAAGTGTAAAACAAGAGGAAAAAAATCCAGACTCCTGTTGGACTTTTTTCTGTCAATGATCTCATAATTTGTTGAAATTAATTAAAAATCAGCCATGTTCGCAAAGTAAGTGTAATCCCATTACTGATCTTGCCCCATGCCCTGACCTTCATCTTGTGTAGTTTAAAAGGTAAAAAAAAAATGCCTGGCTGATTTTTAATTAATTTAAGAAATTTAACATTGAAATCTATTATCCAGTGGCCAGAGGGGTTTAACAGTCAGACCCTCTTCTGGGGATTGTAGCTCTGTGAGGGGAATAGGACGTCTCTTAGCAACTCTCAATACCATTCAAAAACTAAACTTCCCAGGATTCTCTGGGGGAAGCCATGACTAAAGTGAAATAAACGTCTAGTGTGGATGTGGCCAGGGACAGCTTTGGTTTAAATTTGGGTGGGAGACTATATGTTCCTGCTGTAGAATAAAAAGGTGAGGGAAAGTCTGAAAAACAATGATGCTGTTCACAATGTTTTCCTTTTGGAAAGGAAAGGGGCTTTCCCCCTGCTCACCCAATCTCCTCACCTCCCCTTCTTTCCCCCTCCTTCCTCCTCCCTGCCTCTCCCGCAAGTCAACCTATCGTAAGCACGATTGTACAGGAGTAAATCCCACTGAACTCAAAAACCATGGAAATGATCAATCCTGTTTTTCCCTCCTTCTCCTCCCTCCTATCCTCTCCCTTTTGCCCCTTCCCTCCCACTTCCTTCATCCCTCCCTCCTCTCCCTTCCTCCTTCCCTCTCCTATCCCCTCCCCACTCCTGCTCCATGGTCAGTTTTACCTACTAAGTTGACAGCTATCCCTGTCTGTGTCAGAATTGCTTAATATGTTTTTAATAATGTTTTTAACCCTTTTAAAAAGTTTTTTTAAATGCTTTTAACGCTGTCTTGTCTTAATGTATTTTAAGATTTGTTTTTATGATGTTTTAAAGTATTTTTAGTGCCTTGTTTGCCGCCCTGGGCTCCTGCTGGGAGGAAGGGCGGGATACAAATTAGATAAATAAATAATATTCTAAGCATGATTGCACGGGAGTAAATCCCACTGAACTCAATAAACATGCAAATAATCAGACCTGTCCTTCCCCTCTCCCCTCTCCTCTCCTTCCCTCTCTCTCCTTCTCCACACCTTCCCCTCTCCTCTCCCTTCTTCCTCCCTTCTTCCTCCTTCCTTCTCCCCTGTCCACTCCAGCCCTCTGTCCCTCCTCCTCCCCCATGGTCAGTTTCACCTATCCTAAGCATGAATGCAGGGAAGTAAATCCCACTGAACTCAATAAGCATGCAAATGGTCAAACCTGCCCTCCTCCTCTCCTTCCCCTCCTTCTTGCTTCCCTCCCACTGCATAGGATTCCATTTCTTACCTCCTGGATCAAAAAGGAGAGAAATTCACTAATAGACAAAAAAACCCTTGTAGTTTTAGAATGTGCCCATAGCCAACAGATATTTCTATCAAACTTTTAAAAGCAGGGAAATTGGGCAGCTATAGTGACTTCATCAGGGGAGCAGGAGAACTGACCTCCTCTTTGAGATATTGTACTGCCCTGAAAAAAATGAAAATGGAATGCCTTCAAGTTGATTCCGACTTATGGCAACCCTATGAATGGGTTTTCATGGTAAGTGGTGTTCTGAGGTGCTTTACCATTGCCCTACAAATGTGTAAAAATGCAAACAATTTGGGTTGGTCTTTCACAGTCCAATCCACTTCCTATATAGCTTGGAAAAATTTGGTAACGTGTCTCTGAGCATATGGTGAGTGGTGGCAACACCACCACTCAGTCCACGTCAACCCACATAACAGAATCAAGACATGTGCTGTACTGATCTTGTTTTAGTAGGGAGGAAGCAACATTATTAAGACAGTTGATATCAGTCATATAGTGGCAAATTCAGAAATGCAGGGTCCCTTCTTGATAGTCACAGCCACACACCCTCCCCTTTTTTTCTTTTGCAGCTGGGTTGAGAATGAGATCCTTGTTAATGCCTTCCCCACAACAACAGATGTCCCTAGGAGCCAATCAGCATGCAAGCGAAGACTGTTAGCTACTGAAAAGAGTCTTCTCAGTGGCTGACTTATCTCCTTTCTCTCTGATTGCCTGCAATCACCAGGAAAGGACAAGGATGCAAGTTAGAAACTCTTTTCAGTGTCTAATATATTCCCCTTTCATGCTGATTGCCTTGTAAGACTCTGGAGATATTGGGACCTTGCTGGGACCCTGCTCCCAAAAAATTAAAGGGTCAAAGTGTCGTGCTGCGGAATGTTTGCGTTGGCCGGCCCAAGGTACCCAGTCTTGGCTCAGTTATCCAGAGAACAAACAGGCTCAGACAGTTGAAAGTTTTAAGAGTCTTTACTGACACAAGACTATGCACTACACGTAAATCCAGCTCCTTCTGACTTCTACCACAACCCCCACACTGTGCTTTCGGTTTCCCCAGCATTATATACACAAACCGTGCCCTCGCTAGCAACATCTGCTATTTCGGCCTTGGCACTTCTCTGTTGCTGGTTTAACCCTATATTATTTATTTATTTATTTTATTTCATTTATAGACCGCCCATAGCTAGTAGCTCTCTGGGCGGTGTACAAAACGGATTAAAATACAAAATTACAATAAAATCAATAACAAATATCAACACAATTTAAAACTAAAAGCATTAAACCTAAAACATTAACATTAAAATGCCTGGGAGCATAGCCAGGTCTTGACCTGGTGCCTAAACGAAAGTACCGTAGGCGCCAGGCGTATCTCTTCAGGTAAGCTGTTCCACAATTCGGGGGCCACTACAGAAAAGGCCCTAGATCTAGTAGCAATCCTCTGGGCGTCCTGATGCAATGGTACCCGGAGGAGGGCCTTAGATACTGAACGAAGTGAACGGGTAGGTTCATAGCGGGAGAGGCGTTCCACAAGGTATTGTGGTCCCACACCGTGTAAGGCTTTATAGGTCAAAACCAGCACCTTGAATCTGGCTTGGAAACAAATAGGTAGCCAGTGCAAACGGGCCAGGACAGGTGTTATATGTGCGGACCGATTGGTCCTCATCAGTAGCCTGGCTGCCGCATTTTGCACTAGCTGAAGTTTCCGAACTGTCTTCAAGGGCAGCCCTACGTAGAGTGCATTACAGTAATCCAATCTAGAGGTTACCAGAGCGTGAACAACTGAAGCGAGATCGTCACTGTCCAGATAGGGGCGTAGTTGGGCTACTAAACGAAGATGGTAAAATGCATTCCGTGCCACCGAGGCCACTTGAGCCTCAAGCGACAAGGAAGGGTCAAAAACGACCCCCAAACTACGAACCTGTTCCTTCAAGGGGAGTGTAACCCCATCTAGAACAGGATGAACATCCACCGTCTGGGCAGGGAAAGAGCTCACCAACAGTGTCTCAGTCTTGTCTGGATTGAGTTTCAGTTTATTAGCTCTCATCCAGTCCATTATCACGGTCAGGCAACGGTTCAGCACATCAACAGCCTCACCTGAAGAAGGTGAAAAGGAGAAATAGAGCTGCGTGTCATCAGCGTACTGATGGCAACGCACTCCAAAACTCCTGATGACCACTCCCAGAGGCTGCATGTAGATGTTAAAGAGCATGGGGGACAGAACCGACCCCTGAGGGACTCCACAATGGAGAGTCCAGGGTGTCGAGCAATTTTCCCCAAGCACTACCTTCTGGCGATGATCCACTAAGTAGGAGCAGAACCACTGCCAAGCAGTGCCCCCAACTCCCAACTCCACAAGCCTCCCCAGAAGGATACCATGGTCGATGGTATCAAACGCTGCTGAGAGATCAAGGAGAATCAACAGAGTCACACTCCCCCTGTCCCTCTCCCGACAGAGGTCATCATACAGGGCGACCAAGGCTGTTTCAGTGCCAAAACCGGACCTAAAACCAGATTGAAATGGATCCAGATAATCGGTTTCAACCAAAAGCGCCTGGAGCTGGCCGGCGACCACCCGCTCCAAAACCTTGCCTAAAAAAGGGACGTTCGCCACCGGTCTGTAGTTGTTCAAAACATCTGGGTCCAAAGAAGGTTTCTTTAACAGAGGTCTCACTACTGCCTCCTTGAGACTGCCAGGGACTACTCCCTCTCTCAAGGAGGCATTTATCACCTCTTTGGCCCAGCCGGTGGTGTCAGCCCTGCCAGCCTTCACCAGCCAAGATGGGCAGGGGTCCAGAGCAGACGTGGTCGTCCGCACCATTCCAAGCACCTTGTCCACTTCCTTGAGCTGCACCAACTGAAATTCATCCAATAATAAAGGACAAGACCGCGTTCTAGACACCTCAATGGATTCATCTGTCATAACATCAGAGTCTAAGTCCCGACGGATGCATGCAATCTTGTCCTGGAAGTGCTCCGCAAATTCGTTGCAGCGGGCTTCTATAACAGCTGTTTCTTCACTGTCTTTGTGGAAAAACACATTTCATTATTCTCCTGAGTGGTCAACACAAAGACGCCCCCCCTCGAGAGCCTTGATTACTACACCCCAGGTTGATATAGTTCAGATAGTCACTTGAAATATGTTTGATTTACTTTGCAATTTTAGTGAAGTTTCCTATAGTACAGTGGTTCCCAACCTTTATGAGTACGGGACCCCCTTTATAAGCTGAATTTTTTTTGTGACCCCCTCCCCCCAGGGAGGCAGGCTGGCTGCCAGGAAGGAAGGGGGAAAGCAGCCTTTCTTTGCAGGCTTGCTTCTTTTTGCTTCACAAAAAGCCCTCTCCTCTCATTCTAAGTAAGGGTGTTGTCAGTAGTGGCAGTGCAAGGAGACTGGAATCAGTGATAGTAATCCCCTCTTCTTCCTGGTAGCCCCACCCTCAGCCTCCTTTGGCATCTGCTATGTATTTTATAGGCAGATGCCTGCCCTTAGTGCGCCTGAAAGACGCTCTGGCACTTCAGCAAAAGGCCTCCCCTCTCATTTGGAGCAAGGGGGAGATGTCATCTGCAGTGGCAGTGGAAAGCAGACATTGTCGAGGGAGTGAAGACTTTTTCAAAAAAATTAATAAATGATTCATTTCTTTACTGTTCATGGCCCCCTCTGGATTACTTCGTGGCCCCCCTGGGGGTCCCAGCCCCCAGGTTGGGAACCACTGCTATAGTAATTCATTTTCTTTTGCTTCTGTTTCTGGAAACATGTGAAGTGCAGCAATACTTTGTAAAATTTGCATGAAAAAAACCTCCAAAAACAATTGTGGAATAATGGCACTGACTGTTCTGCTGAATAGTCTCCAGCGGACATGAGGAGTGTCTCAGTTTGCACAAGATAAAACAGTGGGAAGTGAAGTATATTCCAGCAAAATTCTAGGTGTGCTCTATGTTTTTAATTGACCATGCCCACCTTTCCTTAAGTGAAGTAGTTTAAGCATAGCAGGCTGAAAGCGTGCATCTTGAGCAGGCCACGTTTGTTTTTTCCAACAACTAGAGTCATTGCTTAAGTAGCAACATATTGTAATCAGTCTGATTTTACACCAAACTGTTAATGCACCCAAAATAGAAATAGAGCATAACCTCCAGTTTGAAACACAAAAGGCTGTCTTCACCATCATATGACATTGACCAATAAAAAGGCTTTGAAATTAACTGTTGGCAACAACAAATTTGATCTATTGCACTTATGGAGAAACTCACCAAACAAATATGGGCCCTAAACAGACAACAACAAAATAAGGACTTTATTGAATACTGGTATGCTTTTATTTCTCGTGTGAATAAGAATAAGCAGTTTGCATCCACCGACCACACATGGCAACCTTTGCCACATATTCTTGGCTAACTGTATATTTGGTACTCTGGACCATGTGGGGTCATTTTGTCTCTGTTATTTTTATTGTTTTTAATCTGTAAAACAAAATTAAATTAAAATACTTATTTCTATAGCTCCCATAAAGAAGTGGGTGTTTTTAAATAACTTTCACCAAGTCTCAATCCAAAACAAAGGTAGCAGAAGTGTTGAAAAGCTTTCCTGGCCCTTATATTACTTGGAAATCCCAAGATCTCAAACATATACGAAGCCACCTCAAAGTTGGGTCTGATTTTTAAAAAAATTCAAAAGTGTCACACCTTATTTAATTTATTTCTACCCCACTTTTTAAAAAAAATCCAAAGTGGCTTACATTAAAACAAAATATAACAGTAACATGCAATATAAAATGTATATAAAAAATTAAAAGCATGCAGCAGCATTAAACATCAGGAAATCACACACACCATTCATTAAAAACAGCAGACTCCGGCCATAAAATTCCTCCTGAAGTAAAAATGTCTTGAATCTTACTCAAAGACACGAAGAGATGAAGCCTGTTGAATGTTCTTTACAGACTTGCTGTCTATTTTAAATGTTTTTATTTTAAAAAACAAAAACAAAAATGGATACTTCACAAACCAGGGCAACTATCACCATATGATTTCCAGCAGCAGATACTGATTTTTTTGTGTGGTGTCAGAAATTCTCCTTTTAAACTCTCAAGCGAGCATCATTACTTGGGTTTGCTCCAACTAGGGCTGGGGGAGAAATTTGATTCAGTTTACATTTAAAGGTGAATTTACCTAATTTGCACTTTCTGAAATGACAAGTGAACCAAAATAGAGCCACCCTACCAAAATGCATTTCTCTCAGTTTTGCGATGGACTTCTCCAGCCAAATAATGTGTGCAAAAATGCATCTACTGGGGTAATGTGTGCATAGAAATGGAGAGATTAGTAAAATGCCTATTAGGGAAAAATGCTTACAAAAACTAGGAGAAATGTGCACTAAAATGCTGGTGGGGTTTTATGAGGCATTCTTTTAAAAATAAAATAAAATTGCAAACTGATGTGGAAATGTGGAGACTAGAAAAAATGAGCAAATGAGAGAAACCATCCCTAGCTCCAATTCATCATTCCACACTTGCAATGAGGTACTGATGTAGTCAGGGCTGGGGGACTTGTGGCCTCCAGATGCTGTTGGCCTCCAGCTCCAGCCAGCATGGCCAGTGGTCAGGGATGCTGACAGCTGGAATCCAGCAACATCCGGAGGGCCCTGGGTTCCCCAACCCTGTTCCATGCAGAGCTTGGAAAAGTTACTTTTTTTGAACTACAACTCCCATCAGCCCCAGCCAGCATGGCCACTGGATTGGGCTGATGGGAGTTGTAGTTCAAAAAAGTAACTTTTCCAAGCTCTGGTTCCATGTAATTCTACAGACTGCAGTAAAACCTGGATTTGGATGAAATTTTATTTCTTACTGATACATCCGGAGGAAGGGGAAGGAAACACTTGTCTCCTTTGCCAGCATTTCCTATTTTACCCCTTTCTGTTCTGACATATGTTCATTGTGATTAATGTTAAACAGGCACCTTTCCTGTCCCTAGCCCATTTCTGACAAGCACAAGCAATCAGGATGAGCCTTCCTGCGAGGCATCAATTTTCTTATCTACTGCTGATCCAGAAATGCCCATGTTTTGTTATTATTATTATTTTGGACATTTCTTGCAGGCACAGAAGCAAACCGGAAATACAAAGTGTAGCATCTAAAAAAATAGGAACTAACAAGAAAAGAAACCACCACCAAGCCACAACACAAAGATGCGAGTTCAGCAATTGTGTTGTGCTTTATTTTGTACAGATGGAATTGAAGAGTGACTTTAGCTACTAAAACCAGTGCTGGTTGCAGATACTTTTTTGGTGGGTGTTTGGCTCAGATGCTCCCAGTGCTCTGACTGTGTGCCAGGACTAAGGATGGGTGAGAGTTTTGATTCAGTTTGCATTTCAAGCCGAATCTATCAAATTTGCACTCTCTGAGACAATACGATAACTGAAACACAGCCATCCTTTGAAATGCGCACTTATTCAAATGTTGCAGTGCAGTTTGCCAACCAAGTAATGCTTACAAAAATTCATATATTAGGGGAAAGTGTGCATAAAACAACATGCCAGAATGGATTATATGATAAGAAATTACTTGCAGAAATGTGTACATTAATTAATCAACACTGCCTACACAAATGTGTTTACTAGGAGACATTTGCGCTAAAACGCTGGAGAATTTTCATGAGGGTTCTTTTTAATATTCACAAATTGCTGCAGAAATGTGGAGAACTGAGTTTAAGATTGGACAAATGAGAAACTGGGAGAACCAAAATTGACAGATCTTTCCATCCTCCTTCCCAGCGTTGCATCTCCCTAGTCATTTGCCTACCCCTCTAAGGTCAGCCCATGCCATCTTCCAAAGAGATAGGCATGCAGGTTGATTGCTCCCTTTCCTTGTTCCCTACACTGCTTGCCTGCATGGAGAATAAAGGTGAGCAGACAGCAGCAGCGTGAAGGAGGGTCAGTAAGGGCAGAAGCCCTCAGGCCACTAGGTCTCCTACTGGGGTTGCAGGACTCGGCAGTGTTGAGAGATGTTGGAGAATTCCAACCAAAATGGAACTGGAACTGGAAATTGCTTATGTTTGCTTATTCATCCCATGTCTGGAAAAGAAATCAATTGCTTTCAGTTGTTGCTTTCAGTCCACAAACAATATGTAATTGATTACATTCCCCCCTTTACACTGTGTTTCCTTTGAAATCAATGGGATAGAATAACATAATAACATTAGCATAATTACAATATTTATGTAATTAATGAAACTAATTATGCAAATTATTAAGTTATATAATTTCACCACAGTGGGCAGTGAGATGATAATGTTGTTGGAAGATGAACTGCAGCAGAATGGAAACAGTGCTGAATGTGATAAATACAGGGTGGAATGGAAAACAATGTCTTCTCACATCCCTACTGATAATCCTGACCCCTGACCCCCTGTCCCATTTCTTAGGACAGACACAGATCACAGCAGTCTGCTCTATTCTTGCAAAGGCTCCACCATTTGGCTTGCACTGGCTGATACCAGTGTAACATAGATTGCCTCTCTTAAATGATTTTTTTCTAGGCTGATTATTACTTCATCTAGACAAGGTGTATAGAATCTGTGGCCCTCCAGATGTTATAATAATAATAATAATAATAATAATAATAATAATAATAATAATAATAATAATAATAATAATAATAATAATAATAATAATATCCTGCCCTTCCTCCCAGTAGGAGCCCAGTGCGGCAAACAAAACCATTAAAATACTCTAAAATATAATAAAAACAGACATTAAAATATATTAAAAACATATTTAAAAATATATAAAAGAAAACATCTTTAAAAACATATTTTTTAAAAAAGTTTTAAAAACATATTTAAAAGCAATTCCAACACAGTCGCAGACTGGAATATTGTCTCTACTTAAAAGGCTTGCTGAAAGAGGAAGGTGTTCAGTAGGACCCAAAAAGATAGCCTATCTAATATTTAAGGCAAGGGAATTCCAAAGGGTAGGTGCCACTACACTAAAGGTCCACTTATGAAATTTATATCCCACCCTTCCTCCTAGATGTTGCTGGACTACAACTCCCATTATCCCAAGCCATTGGCCATGATGGCTGGGACTGATGGGATTTGGCCCCCAACAACATCTGGAGAGCCACAGCTTCCCTGCTTCTGCTATAGACCTACACACTCACCTCACTGGGGATGTAAGTATATAGAATTAGACAAAAATCTCTTTTTTAAACAGAAATGCAGCATCCAGGACCATTCAACCATCTTCTTTGATGTGTGCAGGTGTTTTGTTTAACACAGGACAGCCTTTCCCAACCAGTGTGCCTCCAGATGTTGTTGGACCACAATTCCCATCTTTCCTGACTATTGGCAATGCTGGCTGAGGCTGATGGGAGTTGTGGTCCAACAACATCTGGAGGCACACTGGTTGGGAAAGGCTGACATAGGAGCACGGGAATCAAATTACTGGTCCATCCAGCTCACTGTTGTCTATTCTGATGGGGAACAGCTTCCAGGATGTTAGGCAGGGAACATTCCCAGACCTACCTGGACAATAGCAAGGATTGAAACTGGGACCTTCTACATGCAAGGCAGATGCTTTACCACTGAGCTATGGTCCTTCTAATGTTTAAGATACATGCACAAAATTCCCCATATGCATACTGTTCTACAAAAGGCCTATTCAGGCCTTCATTCGTAAATTAACACACAAGATAGGAAGAGCATGCACGAGTGTGCTCAACTATTGTCCCTATCACCATCTGCTGGTTCAAGGTGGGCTGACAACTCTGTTTATATTAGGGAAGCCTGCTCTACACACGGAGGCTCCCACACATTTTGGGTCCCTGGTTTTATCAGGTTCCAAAACATGCAGTGGGGTGTGTGTGGAGCTGAGGCACTCATGCATGTTCTTAGCCCATACCTTACTTTAATCTGCTGTCTCCCAAACCCTTTTAAACAATATGAATTGAATGTTTAAGCATGGCAGCATATTTATTTTTTAAGAAGTGGGACATTTCTTTCTTTTCTTTCTTTCTTTAACTAAGTTGTTATTTAAAAGTACTACAAACAATTCTCGACAATTGATCACATTGCTGAACCCTGCCATAGGCACTTATGCAATTTTGTTTCAAAACCCAAAGATTTAAAATTTTCAAATATTACCAAGAATTCAGTTAAATGTAATCCATACAAAGCATCTTGACTTACAAATATTATTTGTTTAAACTATTTATACACCAGTGAACCTCACAAAGCAGTTGTTGTAAACATATAACAATAAGCAGCCATTAAAACTATATCATAAACAGCGAAGACTCATAGCAAGGTGGCCCTTAGGTAACCTTGTGGTGGCTTTTGGGAAGTAGGCAGGCAGTCTTCTGAGGAAAAAAAAGTCAACATCTTCCTGGAAAATATGTAGGCAACTTGACAATAGGATAGAGTGGGTCATAATACCACCATACCATCGCTACCTGTCACTAAGCACCACAGTTTCAACAAGCTACTCATTCTCTTTTGGTTTTGTGAGGTTATAGTACTTATTGTAGGCAGCTGATGCCCGTTACCATCTGAAACAGATTGTGTGGATCACTGTGATCACCGAAAAGAATGGAGAGAACAGGAATACAGGGGAAAAAAACATGTCAGCTTGACCCTGTTCTCTCTGCTTCTCAGAGTTTTCTGCAGGTACATTAATCAAAAGCCAACTGTTGGTGAGGAGCACGTCTGTGGACTGTAGTTTTTTGCAGTTTCATTAGTTATTTAGAATAGTGCTAATGGATTTAGCCAGACGTGCTAAAAATTAAGAGTGGTGCTAACAGAGTTGGGATGATGATGATAATGGCGATGATGATGATGATGATGATAAGCAGCAGAGCAAAGTGACTGACATAATCCAGATTACATGAATGCATGAAGCTGCTTTATACTGTTCAGACCATTGGTTCATGCCTACTTCAAATGGCCTTTCAGGCTCTCAGAAGAGTTCTTCCTAGCTCTGCTGCTTGAGAGTGAGTCCTGAGCTAACACTCTCAAATGAGAACTTCAGAGTTAAAGGTTGGGAATGCCGCAATGGTTATGGTCTTCTTCCACTATTGAAGGCACTATATCCCTGAATACATGTTTCTGGGAAGCAAATGTGGGAGAGTCCTGTTGTGCTGAGGTCCTGCATGCTGGTTTCCCATAGGCATCTGTTTGGCCACTGTGGGAACAGAATGCTAGACCTGATCCAACAAGGTTCTTCTTATGCTTTTATGATGCAAAGTTTGGATCCTCAGAAAATGTAGGCAATTTCTGGGGAGCAAGAATTCTTTAAAACATTTTTGTGGGGGGGGTCATCATTTGTGGGGGCAAAGGCAGTAGAGACTTCCTTGGTGGCTACTAGTTGGAGGCTTCTGTCCCCCCCCCACCTGGTTTCCCAGATAGAGGCTGTGGGCACACTAGTCTTTTTAAAAGTAGCTAGAATAGTTTTTCTGGCTGTGTTTTGAAGTGACACTGTCCTCTGCTGGCCACACCTTCCTTCCCTACTGCTGCCTTCAGACCTTTCAGGACTGCCCACAGCCTGTATAGGCCAAGCAAGGACCCCGCTCCCAAAAAGGTACTAGTCATCCCCTAGCGAAGCCCACATTGCTTTAGGATGGGAGGAATGGCATGGAAGAAGGTTGTCTTTGGGGTGGCTTATAGACTCTGATTCCAGCCTTTCTCTGATTGGGTTTTCTAACTCACATGGCTCCCCGTGCCCCCTTCAGGAGTGAATCAAAAGGAAGGGAGGGGGTGGAGGCAAATACAACTTTCTCCTAGGAGTAGGAATGACACTGTCATATTTCCACTTACCACTTTAGAGAAATTTCATAACCTCCCCCCATATTTAAACTAGGCTACATGAATTCAGATAAGCAGGCAGTATAAGATCTCCCATGAAGAAAGCATACCTGTTTAACATTTACCGTGGGTTCTAACAGGTGTTATACTGTCAAAAAATATTTAAGGAGGGGGAAAAAACAATTGAGCGAGAGGTTACAGCATGAATCAAACAGAGTGGATGCATCTGCTGGAATCAAAATGACCTCAACTCATTTTTCCTTTGAAATTTCTAGGAGATAATAGGCAACAATCCAATCATGAAGCAAAGGTACTAAACAGGCTGTTTAGGCAGCAAGAATTTATAAGGCTCATTTAAACTAAGGGAAAAGATGCATTAGACATTCAAGGCAAGGCTTCTGAGATCACAAAATCCGTCTCTTTCCCTCTAATATACATGGCCGTCTGAGTGCCTTTCGTGCCCATGTCTGCCTGTCTTAGACTTTCTCTCTCTTTGTGCCTCTCCCACACTTGGCTTAGGAAAGAATGCATGCATGTGTGGGTGTGAGAAAGGGAGACACGGGAAGCTGTGTGCCCCTGGTTTTTGTACTGCACATGCGTGTATAAAGAAAGAGTGAGGAAGGGGGCTGATGCTGCGGTTTCTAATGCAGGGAACAAAAAAGCAGTAGGCTCTCTTTCCCTCCACCCACTCACATTTTTTTTTAAAAAAATATATTTACCTTTCATTGCTTCGGTGCCTTTCTAACAATAGATTCCCATTTCAAACCTGAATCCAGGCTGCTGCGTGCCTGTCGAAATAGGGAGGGAGGCGGGGGTGGTAAGGAAAGTGGTCATACTATTTACTTGATTTTAGAAACATAGGAAGCTGCCATAGCGAGTCAGACCCATTGGTCCATGTAGATCAGTGTTGTCTATACTGACTGGCAGTGGCTCTCCAGGGTGTCAGGCATGGTTCTCTCCTAGCCCTGCCTGGAGATGCCAGGGATTGAACCTGGGACCTTCTGCATGCAAGGCAGATACTATTCCTCTGAGCTATGGCCCGTACCAATTTTACTCCTTGGAAAAAAACCCTTTTTCTTCAACATCCCCTCCCCTGTAGCCTTTCTCATCTCTCTCTTGTGCATCCCTTCCAGTCCATATGTCCAAAATACCTCCCCTTTGTCCTTCTGTTTGTTCTGCAAATGGGGCTGGTATACATCTCCCCCTCCCCAGCAAGTCTGGTGTAGATTTCTTTTTCTCTGTGCTTCCAAGAACTTCCCTCCCTCCCTCCCTCCCTCCATTCCTCCTCTCACTCCAAAATTTCCCCCTCCACCTCTTCCTCTCTTCTGCAAGTCTGGCATGCAAGTATCTTATTCCAGTGCTATATTCAGCTTAAGATAAGAATTTGGGCTCTGTAGCTTAAGATAAGCTTTGCTAGAGGTTGGCCCCGTTGAAAATGAATTAAAATTTAGAATTTACAAGCAGAATAAGTTTATAAGTCTGGTGTTCTGATAATACCTAAGAATAGTGATTGCACTTGGTGCTTGACTGTATTATTTTGATTAAAGTAGCCCGGCACTACTTGTGATCGACTAAGACAAATGCAAACCAGCAGCCAAACACTGAGGCAGACCACATGCTGGACAACCTCTGCTTGCTTATTTTTTTTTCTTCAGGCTTAGGAAGGAAACAAAATCAAGAGTCCTAGTAGGCTGCAAAAAATACATGGCTAATGGTCTTTGTTTGCCTGTGCAGATATATATAAAAACAAGGGTTGTCCAGGCCTTTATTTGAAAGGCTGTCTGCAGTAGTATAGTGGCAAATTCAGAAGTGCAGGGTCCCTTCATGTTAATCACAGCCATCCCCCCTCCCCAGTAGAGTGGAGCTGAGAATGAGATGCCTAGGAATCAATAAGCATGAAAGAGGAGAGTGTTAGCTACTGAGAAGTGTCTTCTCAGTGTTTGACTCACTTCTTTTCATTGGCTTCTAACCACAGGAAAGGACAAGGAAGCATGTTAGAAGACACTCTTCAATGGCTAACACACTCCCCTTACATGCTGATTGGCTTGTAGGATGCTAGAGACATAGGGGCCCTGCTGTGACCCTGTTTCCAAAAAAGTAAGACCCCCTAAGACACTGCATGACTACACCCCTGGGTGTCTGATCCAAGACCAGTTTGGAGGTGAAATAACCCCAAGAAGCTTTGAAGTGCATCAACAGTTAGCATCTGGACAGCAGACTCAGCAGGCACAAAGGTCAACTAGGCTGCTTCACAATGCATTTTATTCTATTAATCTGACGATTTCTTACCTTGCAATTTGTGCATTTTATTTGATTTTATCAAATTTGCAGATGATATAAAATTGGGAGGGATAGTTAATGGCCTGGAAGACAGAAACAAAATTTAAAGTGATCTTGATAGGCTGGAGCATTGGGCTGAAGACAACAGAATGAAATTTAACAAGCATAAGTGCAAAGTTCTATACCTAGGAAAAAGAAACCAAATGTACAGATATAAGATGGGGGATACTTGGCTCAGCAATACTATATGTGAGGAGGTGAGTATGAGCAACAGTGAGACGTGGCTACAAAAAAGGCAAACGCTGTTTTAGGCTGCATTAACAGAAGTAGCATTTCCAGATCACATAAAGTACTATTTCCCCTCTATTTGACCCTGGTTAGGCCTCATCTTGAGCACTGCATCCAGTTCTAGACACCACATTTTAAGAAGGATGCAGACAAACTGGAACACTTTCAGAGAATGGCAGCAAGGATGATCAGGGGACTAGAAACAAAGCCCAATGAGGACAGACTGAAAGAACTGGGCATGTCTAACATTGAGAAGAGAAGACTGAGGGAAGATATGATCGCACTCTTCAAGTACTTGAAAGGTTGCCACACAGAGGAGGGCCAGGATCTCTTCGTTATCATCCCAGAGTGCAAGGCATGGAATAATGGGCTCAAGTTACAGGAAGCCAGATTTCGATTGAACATAAGGAAAACTGCCTAGCTGTCTGAGCGGTACGACAATGGAACCAATTACCTAGGGAGGTGGTGGGCTCTTCAACGCTGGAGGCCTTCAAGAGGCAGCTGGACAGCCACTTGTTGGGTATGCTTTAAGTTGGATTCCTGCACTGAGCAGGAGGGTGGATTTAATGGCCTTATAGACCCCTTCAAAATCTTCCATTCTATGATCCTATGATCTTTTACATGGCATAAAAGCTACTTCCAGAAATCTAGTGGAATCTAGTGGAAGTTTAGCACTCATTTCCATGATAAAAATTCCCAGAAATAATCCATTTGCAAGCTTAGGAACACCCAGAAAATCATGGGAGTTTTGCACTAGCTGCAGCCACTCATGTGACAGGCATTCAAGCATGCAATGTATTCCTACCCTCTAGGCATGCATATTGTACCAGCTAGTCCAGCGTAGGCACGGGTAGCAGCTTCCCCTTCCTCCATTTCTGCCTCTGCCTCCTCAGGTAGATCAATAAGTTTTGGACGGCTGTTTTTAAAATAACAATCAAAGCCTGAAGATACAGCTGTATGAGGTTTAATAAAACTATAAACTCCATTGTTTTAGAAGCTCAACTGCACTCTGTAGCTGAGGAACTACAGGTATGTGGGCATAAGGGATGAAGTTAGCTGCCTAGTACTGATCCACTTGTATTCCAACAGTCCATCATTCAGTTGTGATCCACCCTTTTTTTGTTCCCAATTGCTTTGGTACTGTGGGCTTTTTTGGTGATTCAATCCACGGTTTTATTTATTTATTTTTTGGGGTGGCAAAAAAATTCATAATTTTTAACATAAATGCTTATGTAAGTGATCACGGTGTTCCACGTGTTTCCCCCCTATTTACATATCAATGAGGTGAGGAAGATAATCGCCTCTGTGTCTGTCTCTTGCCTCTAGCTGACTAATGTGCTGCTTAGTGATTCCCCTTTCTTTCGCTATTCACTATTCTTGAATTAGTTTGTCAGCAGCCTTGCAGCAGCATCACCCCACCATTATATTCTCTCGCTCTCGCTCGCTCGCTCTCGCTCTCGCTCACACACACACACACACACACACAATTTAGCACACACAGAGAGAGAGAGAGAGAGACCTTGATAAGCTGAGGACAGCAGCAATGAAAGTGGGGCGGGGATGGGGTGGGTAACATGGGTCAGTCTGTCTCATCATCACCATGTTTCCTGCGCAAGAGGATGGAGATTCAGAATGCTCTGAGCTGTCTTGTTTGAAAAACATGAAATTGCAGGATGATTTGACAATTAACATTAATGACATATATAGGCTAGGGCAGGCCAGACAGCCAATATTTTTTGCATTGTATGGCGGATAATACAATTTTTTTCATAATATAAAATGGACCAATGGCAATTGTTATCATATCTACACTGTTACGAATGCAGGAACTCTGAGGAAATTACAAACATCATTACGTAAAATAGGAGGGGAAATGTGAAAAAAATCCTGTGCTGATTGCAGCTGCAGCTGCAAAATCCCTGCCGATTACACCTGCGACTGGCCACAAGAAATCGCTGCCGGTCCTAAAAGATAGCGGACTGTTGAATTCAGTCAGAATTTGGTACTAAGTCCAATTTAGCAGATATTCTGCCCCATCCCTAGAGGGCATACACCAGCAGAAATGAAGGGGGGGAAGCCCTCTCTCTCTGCAGTGAATTATGAGGGAACTACAGTCTGCATGTGTATAATGGGTGAGGGACGAAAACAAGTTGTAAACTGCCCAGAGAGCTTTGGCTGTGAGGCGGTATATAAATGCAATAAATAATAATAGATAATTATAATAATAACAAGACATTCATTGCATTAGTGTGAAAGACATTTGGGCGAAATGCCAATATACTGGCCAAAAAAGTTGCAGTCCCTTAATACAGCAGGTACTGCAATGTGATAGGAATTTTAGAAATCAGGACAATAGCAAAACTGACACAATAAGTCCCATGTGTGAAAGCAGCCCTAGGCACAGTCTTCCCCACTATGGTATTATGGTACTGAATTACAAATTTAAATCTATACATATACATTAGCATACGCAAATTTTATGCAAGTCTGTGCCACCTTTTTTTGGTGATGCATATCCTCTTTTCCGTGAAGTCTTCCTAAAAAAATAACCCTGCCTCCCCTTCCCTCCCCTTCTTCTGTTTTCTCTGTATTCGGTTTTTTATTGTAAAATTACAAGCACCTCAGGGCAGGGACCTGTCCTCCTGTAGTACTATACAAAGTACTATACACGGTCATGAAGACTTATTATTATTAAACAAGGAACATCTAGCAACTCTCACACTGACCTCTTATTTTCAACTGTGCAGGGCTGAGATGATTTTTCAAATGCAATCAAATATCACAATTTATTTGGATTTACGTGCACATTTGGAATTAGGAATCAATCTTTTCTGGGAATAAAAAATAATAGTCTAGAAAGAGGGCTCCTGTTTATGTGTAGGGTAGGTTGTCAGGGAGAAAAATATTTTATATATTGTCAACATTTTTGGATCAACATTTGATATTCATTAATTCACTATTTTTATAACTTGTGACTCATTGATTTTAATACATTTATCACTTCCACAGAAGAATACTTCTGTGAAGTAGAAACTCATGTTTAAACAGTTTGTTTAGCTGTTTAATGGATTGATCAAGGAATCAAACTAATTGAATTTGAACTTTGACTTTGTTTGAAATCAAAGTAACTAACAATCATAACATGAATTTCTTGTATATATTCACTAATAGGCAAAAAACCTTGCGGTTTAAGAACATACCTACAGCCAACAGATATTTCTATCAAACTTTAAAAAGCAGAGAAATTGGGCAGCTATAGTAGGTAGGAGACCTGACCTCCTCTCTGAGATATTGTACTGCCCTACAAATTTGTCAAAATGCAAACACAATTTGGGTTGGTCTTTCACAATCCAATCCACTTCCTGTGTAGTTTGGAAGAATTTGGTAACATGTGCCTCTGAGCATATGGTGAGTGGTGGCAACACCAGCCATGTCCAAAGATGGAGAATTACATTTTTGTATGTTTGTTGGTGTTCTTCTTACTTTCTTTTCTGTGTTACTAGTGTTTCTACAGAGAATCTAAACTAGAAAATTATTATACAGCCACAAGAGTGGCTGTATACTATAGTCAGCATGGACTTTTCACATTCTGCAATGTTACCCCCCCCCCATGATGGGAAGCATCAGAATAGCATGGGGGGTATTTTCAATTTAACATTGCAGAATGCAAAAAATCCATGCTGACTATAGTATTCTTGTGGCTGTATAATTCCCAGACTGTTAAATGTGTCCAAAGACTTGTTCATGGAGGTAGTAGTGTTTCATCAGCACTTCTTCCTCTTCCTCTGCTGCTGTATTTTGCTATAAAGAACCCAGGATATGTATATGTCATAATAGGTCAATACAAGAGACTAGCATTGTAATGGCATTTGGATGGGGCTTGGGGAAGAGTACCCTGGATAAGAAGCATAGCTCAAAAGGCATCTGGGAGCAGAGACAGGGACACTCTTTTGAGATCCAGCCCAGCAGTTTGGGGCATGGAATTGAACTGAACCTAAATGCACATCAGTTCCAGAGAATTTTCAGTGAATTAGAACTGAACCCAAACCTCAGAACTCTTGCTTGCCTTGAACTTCAACTACACCCTTAAACCCAAATCTGGTAAGCAGATTCAAAACCAGATTTAATAAAGGTTAAATCACAACTTATATTAACCTTTCTTTTCTTTTCTTTTCTTTTCTTTAAATGTGCTTAGAACTGGTTGCTGTCTTCAGAAATTGCAGCTGTGAGAAAGCCTGGTCCAGACTGGGACCACAGCATGACCCTCATGAGGAGGGCAGAAGAAGGGCAACATCTGATACTAGTGCCAAGATCAACTGAAGGCAATATATAATTTAGGGGCAGGAGGCCAAAAAGATACTCTGCAACCCACAGATCACTGACGATCCACATCCCCTTGCTTATTTAAATTCAGTTGCCAATTTGCTGAACGGCTTGTTCCATTATCAACTTGAATATGCCCTTTCCCATAGCAGCCAATTGATGCACTGCGTGCCAATGAAGTGAACTCTTCCTTGCTGAGACAAATTGAGAAGATGAGCATTCTAAATATTCCTGCCAACACACATGCAAAAATAATTTTTACTAATCTGGTAAAGAAAACATTGAACAGTTAAACTATAAACAAATTAAATGCATTACATTCTCTGCTATGGTTCTAAAATCATCTGAGCTTGAAATTAAGATTGGCAATCCATGAATGCATTTGGCAAAGGAATATTAACTATTAATTGTTCAATTTTCCAATAACCAATCAGAAGCTGGCATTGTTAATAACTCTCTTTGCACATTCTCTAAAAGGTGTGTTGCGCAGCTGCTCAGAAAGTTTTTCTAAATTTGAATGGAGTTTTCAAATATACACTCTTCACTGCCTGCTCTTGCTTTGACTTCTTTGTCTTCTTTCAAATTCACCATTCAACCCTGATGCAGCAGTGGGCTGCATGAGGGCCAATAAGCTGAAGATGAATCCCAACAAGATGGAAGTCCTGTGGCTGGATGTTTCTCTGTTCTGGACAAGGTTGCACTCCTCCCACCGCAAAATGCAGGCGCATAATCTGGGGGTGCTCTTTGATCCAGCTTTGTCACTGGAGGCACAAGTGGTCTTTTACAAGCTTTGGCTATGAGCATTGCTGGACAGAGATAGCCTTGACACTGTGTCTCAGGCATTGGCAAACTCAAGACTGGGCAACAGTAATGAACTCTATGTGTGGCTGCCCTTAAGGATGGTTCAGAAGTTGCAGCTAGGGCAGAATATGGTGGTTAGGTTGCTGGGTGGAACATCTTGCTGGATACATATTATACCACTCTTAAAAGAGCTCTACTAGTTTCCAATATGGTACCAGGCCAGGTTTCAGGTTTCAGTTTTGCCTTATAAAACCCTAAATAACTCGGGACTGAGCTGTCTGAGGGAGTGCCTTCTCCATATTGACCTGCCTGATCACTAGGATCATCTGGTGAGGCCCTGATGCTGTGCCACAATGTACAGAGACACATTTGACAGCAAGTAACAGGATGGCCTTTTCAGACATGGTGCCTTCTTTTTGGAACCACTTCCCCTCTGAATTAAGGCAGGCACCAGCATTGATGGTGTTTCAGTATCTGCTACAAAAGTGATTTATTCTTGCAAGCCTTTGCTGAACATTGATACCAGTTGACCATAATAATGGCAGAGCAATCCAAACCCCTGATCCACCATGCTGGAGGGGGTTTGGAAGGGTTGGAGGTGTCCACCCAGCCCTGTCCAGTGCAAATATTCTGACTTAGTATAAGGCAGTACTCCCAAGGAAACTTTCCTGTAATTTGATGTCCATAACTTGCAAATGCATGAGAAAGCAGGGAGCACAAAACACTATTATCAGTGGCTGGGATATGTTTTTGTGTTATATGCCCTGGCTCCTATGGATCAGAAAGGTCCACAGGATTCCATGCAAAGGACAAGTGGAGATCCAGCTCATTTGCCCACCACCTAAGCCACCTTTTCCTGTGGAGGCCCCACACCTCTGGAACGCCTTACCTGTTGACATCCAGAAGTCTACAGCAATTGCTTTGGAAAGCTGTGAAAACCTCTCTGTTTCAGGTGACTTAGGATCATAGAAAGCTATCTGATACTGAGTCAGACCATTGGTCTATCTAGCTCAGAATTGTCTACATTGACTGGGAGTGTTCTCCAGGGTTTCAAGCAAGGGACATTCACATCTCTATCTGGAGATGCCAGGGGTTGAACCTGAGGCCTCGTGCTTCAAAACAGATACTCTACCACTGATCTGTATGTATTAGGTAGACAACATTGTTCAGCTTTTGCTGCTGAATTTTCTGATCTGTATTATTTGAATTTGGGGTTGTGGGGAAGAGTCTATTCTATTACAGTTGATGTACTCTTACTTGAGTTGTTAAGTTGTCTTGGAGGGATTTTTATTTGGATAGGTGGCATATAATTCTTTTTAAAATATCAGTGCATACATATTCACCATACCTGTTGACTAGAATCAGGAATGGGATGGATAAAGGTGAATTAAAAACAACAACTAGATAAAGGCACTTAAAAAGCTAAATGAGAGGGGCATAGTAAGTCCTACACATATTTACTCCTAAGCTCCACTGTGTTCACATGTTCAACTGGAGCCAGCTCTATTCCAAGTATCTTCCATCTGAGTGATAAAGCTCATGTATACAAGGGATGCTGCTCCCACCCTTTAGTGGGGACAAACCTATCACATACACCTTTTTGAGAGAAGACTTGAGTTGGTCTCTCCCAGAGGGAGAGGGCATTGGGGATCCCATGGGATAGAGTGCCAAGGCAGAAACCAGGCTGCGATTTAAGCCTGCTCTGCCTCCTCTACTTCCTTTCTCCACCCTCCCTCCTTCGACAGTCTGGGCTTTTTACTAGTTGCCCTTTTCCAGGAGCTGGGGAGGATTTTTTGGGGGGGGGGAGGGAGCCCCTTATTGGCCTTTGGGACTCCTCTTCTTTGCCTACTCCACTGTGCAGGGTTCTTTGATTTATTATTGATGTCTGCACTTATTTGGTCTGTTTGGCATTCAGTGGGGGTAAGTAAGAGAATTTAAGCACTTAATTGACAGGCACTCTGAGACATCACTGGGTTCAGGGCATTCTTGACTGACCCTCCACAGCCTTTGTCTTGGGGGGTGTCCTTGGGGCTGCCCTTTAGGCCTGGCACACATACTTTGGTGAACACTGGACAGCAGGGCCCGGATGCGCACATTGGGTCCACATACCCAAGGCTCACTTAGCAGGGAGGAAGACTTTTCTCCCAATACTTGGCTGGGGAGCTCCAGAATTCAGTTGTTTACATGCCCAGGGGAGTGGAGGGAGGCTTCCCTCATAGACGTTAATTCAAACCCACAGGTCCTTACTTGCATCATTTGGCAGATCTTCCATTGTTATATTTGAATAAATATGACCTTTCCACCTTTACTTTCTCACACAAGTCTTCTTCCAGAGTGTATTAGCAATAAGAACATATGAACATAAGAAGAGCCTGCTGGATCAGGCCAGCTGCCCATTCATTCCAGCATCCTGTTCTCACAGTGGCCAACCAGGTGCCCGGGGGAAGCCCGCAAGCAGGACCCGAGTGCAAGAACACTCTCCCCTCCTGAGGCTTCCGGCAACTGGTTTTCAGAAGCATGCTGCCTCTGACTAGGGTGGCAGAGCACAGCCATCATGGCTAGTAGCCATTGATAGCCCTGTCCTCCATGAATTTGTCTAATCTTCTTTTAAAGCCATCCAAGCTGGTGGCCATTACTGCATCTTGTGGGAGCAAATTCCATAGTTTAACTATGTGCTGAGTAAAGAAGTACTTCCTTTTGTCTGTCCTGAATCTTCCAACATTCAGCTTCTTTGAATGTCCACGAGTTCTAGTATTATGAGAGAGGGAGAAGAACTTTTCTCTATCCACTTTCTCAATGCCATGCATAATTTTATACACTTCTATCATGTCTCCTCTGACCCGCCTTTTCTCTAAACTAAAAAGCCCCAAATGCTGCAACCTTTCCTCGTAAGGGAGTCGCTCCATCCCCTTGATCATTCTGGTTGCCCTCTTCTGAACCTTTTCCAACTCTATAATATCCTTTTTGAGATGAGGCGACCAGAACTGTACACAGTATTCCAAATGCGACCGCACCATAGATTTATACAATGGCATTATGATATCAGCTGTTTTATTTTCAATACCTTTCCTAATTATCGCTAGCATGGAATTTGTCTTTTTCACAGCTGCCGCACACTGGGTCGACATTTTCATCATGCTGTCCACTACAACCCCGAGGTCTCTCTCCTGGTCGGTCACTGCCAGTTCAGACCCCATGAGCGTATATGTGAAATTCAGATTTTTTGCTCCAATATGCATAATTTTACACTTGTTTATATTGAATTGCATTTGCCATTTTTCCGCCCATTCACTCAGTTTGGAGAGGTCTTTTTGGAGCTCTTCACAATCCCTTTTTGTTTTAACAACCCTGAACAATTTAGTGTCATCAGCAAACTTGGCCACTTCACTGCTCACTCCTAATTCTAGGTCATTAATGAACAAGTTGAAAAGTACAGGTCCCAATACAGATCCTTGCAGGACTCCACTTTCTACAGCCCTCCTTTCCCCTTCACAATATATTGCCTGTGGTGGAATTACCTGCGGGGTTTTTTCCCTTTTTCTTTTTTTGAAAGAGTTCCAATAATGCCCTTCTTTCAGTCTGGCAAAATTGTTCAGAGTACTGAAGGAGACCTGCAGTTGCATATGGACATACTTGATATTTCACTCTATTTGATATCACATATTTGGTAATTAATGATATTTGCTATTTGACAGGTAATGCTATTTGATACTGATGTATTAGTAGTAGTAGTATTTAATAGTCCACGTATAATCTACAAGTTGCTATTTTTGTCATTTATATTTGCCATTTCAGATATTCATTATATAGTAATCAGAGCCGAGTATCTGAAGGTGGTAGTCTATATTTGATTTTAATATTTAAAATAAACATTGGCTTGATGTAGTCATACATCCCAGGTAATTCTTTGCCTTCTGTGGAGCTTCATTTTTATCTGTGATTGACAAACGTATCACACTGAGATGCATATATTTTACTTTTTCTTTAACTGGATGGTGAACCCTACTATGATTTTTGAGGTGGGCAATCCTGCTAAATTTCACTGGTTCTAGAAATCTTGTTGGCTTGTAAATAAGCATGAACAGAAAAAGATGTGAATGGAAAACATGCCTTGTCAGATGCAAAAGAATCATGTTGTTCAGCCTTTGTCAACCTGGTGCCCTTAGCCCCAGCCAGTGTCTGGGACTGACAGGAATTGTAGTCTAAAATGTATGGAGGACAAAAGGTTGGTGAAGACTAAAATTGCTTTTAATTTGGATTCTCATGTACCTCTTTGACCAATACTGTGTCAAAAATATTGTTCACTGGAGAACTCTATTATTGGCATGTTTGCCATAAGATACAATGAGGTATAATACAGCCATGAGAGTGGCTGTATACTATAGCCAGCGTGGATTTTTCACATTCTGCAATGTTAAACTGAAAATACCCCCAATGCCATTCTGATGCTTCCCATAAGCTCATTTCAAACCTTACAAAACTTATAGTCCTGAACTCAGAGATGCTTGCTTAACAACCCTCTCTATTTTCATGGTGATACACAAAACAGAGAGAATAGAGAGTTCAAAGTCTAAAGAGAGAGAGAGAAAAAATACCAGACCCCTCTTGGACTTCTTTCTGTCAGAGTTCTCATAATCTGTTGAAATTCACAGAGGACCTATAATCCTATTACTGACCTTGCTCCATACACTGACCTTCATCTTCTGCAGTTTAAAAGTTTTAAAAATGTCTGACTGATTTTTAATTAATTTAATACATTTTGCATTGAACTGAATGATTGTGACAGGCATGCTCAGTAAGAACCAACTGTCAGAGTTCTAAAAGCCAGACTCACAGCTGCTGGGCTTGCCTAATCAGGGGCCACACCAACACCAGACTTTGATTTCAGTGACACAGTCATGGCTTCCCTCAGAGAATCCTGGGAAGTGTAGTTTGTGAAGGGTGCTGAGAGGAGACTCCTATTCAACTCCAGTGGCCAGACTGGTTTAATAGTCAGCCACTCTGATTGAAGGTCTATGTCAGCTCTACACTGCATCAGCAGTGTCAGGGGGGGGCTGGAAATTCCTGGGTCTTTGGCAGGGAAGGAAAGTCCTTAGCCAGCAGTCGGGTTGTAAATCTGCCAGGCCTATCCAAAGCGTACTTGCTGAGTCAGAAGTCCAGAAGCGAGGTAAGTGGAGGTCCGGGATCAATTGCCAAGGAGGTCAGTCAAAGAGATGCTGCAGGGAAACTAGGTCTACACAAAGCCACGCCTGACGTTGCAGTCAGCAACAAGCTGCAGCCAAGGTGTGCCTTATAAAGAGCAGGATGGACAGCAGGTGTGAGCCCTCAGCGTTTGGGCCTTAAGTGGACAGGCCTGCCTCTCTTCTGCCTGACCTTCTGCTGTCTACGTTCTGTAGGTGAGGGGGGAGTATCCTGTTCACTGGCTGTGTCTGGCTGCAGGGCCTCTGCTGTCCCTGGGGTGCTCTGCAGCTGAGGGGCAGAAGGAGCTGGATTCTCAGGAGGCTCCTCCGTGTCTCCTGCTGCTCCTGGGTCTGCTGCTGTTACTCCCGAGTCGTCCTCATCTGAGGAGTCCTCTGACGGGGCCATGACAGTCTATGAGGGGAACATGATGTATGTCAGCACCCTTCACTAACTATACTTCCCAGGATTCTCTGAGAGAAGCCATGACTGTGCAAAGTCAAATAAAGGCCTGGTGTGGATGTGGCCAGTGACAGCTTTGGTTTAAATTTGTGTGGGAGGCTACATGTGCCTGTTGTAGAATAAAAAGGTGGGAGAAACGCTGAAAAGCAATGATACTATTGACAGTGTTTTCCTTTTGAAAAGGAAAGGGGCTTCCCCTCTGCTCAGTGCCCACCTACCCAATCTCCTACCCTCCCTGCCCCTCCCCCATGTCACTGTTGGACTACCAGTGTTCAAATCCCCACACAGCCATGAAGCTGTCTGGGTGACCTTGGGCCAGTTACTGCCTCTCAGCCTCAGAGGAAAGCAATGTAAAACCACCTCGGAGTACTGTTTACCATGAAAACCCTATTCATAGGGTCAACATAAGTTGGGATTGACTTGAAGGCAGTCCATTTCCATTTTCAAACATGATTGCACAGAAATAAATCCCATTGAACTCAAAAAGCATGCAACTGATCAAACCCACTCTCCCTTCCCCTCCCTCTTGTCCCTTCCCTTCCCCTTCCTTTGTCCCTCCTCCCCATCCCCATCCCCTTCAAATCCCCTCCTTCCCCTTCCTCCTCCTCCCCCTCCCATTCCTCCTCCCCAAGGTCATTTTTACCTATCTTAAGCATGATTGCATGGGAGTAAATACTATTGAACTCTATAAGCATGAAAATGATCAAACCTCCCCTCCCCTGCCCCTTCCTTTGCCCACTCCAATCCACTCCTTACCCCTCTCCATCTGCTGCTCTCCCACGGTCAGTTTTACCTATCCTAACCATGATTGCATAGGAGTAAATCCCACAGAACTCAGTAAGCATGCAAATGATCAGACCTGCCTTTCCCCTCCTTTCCCTCCTCTCCCTTCCTCCTGCCCTCCCCTTTTCCTTCTTCCTCCTCCCTTGCCCACTCCAGCCCTCCCTCCCCCCCGGTCAGTTTTACCTATCCTAAGCATGATTGCACAAGAGTAAATGTCACTGAACTCAATAAACATGCAAATGATCAAACCTGTCCTTCTCCTCCCCTCTCCCTCCTGCCTGCTCCCCTCCCCCTTCTCCCCTCTGCCCTGCCTCCTCTCCCTCCTCCTCCCCTCCCCATCCCCTGTGGACAGTTTCACCTGTCCTAAGCATGCAGGGGAGTAAATCCCACTGAACTCAATGTGCATGCAAATGATCGATCCATTTTCAGCAAAGTTGCACAGGAACCCATTTCTTACTTCCTGGATTAAAAAGCAGAGAAATTCACTAATAGGCAAAAAACCTTGCAGTTTAAGAACGTTCCTATAGCCCACAGATATTTCTATCAAACTTTAAAAAGCAGGGAAATTGGGCAGCTATACTGAACGCATCAGGGGAGCAGGAGACCTGACCTCCACTTTGAGATATTGGACTGCCCTACAAATTTGTCAAAATGCAAACACAATTTGGGTTGGTCTTTCACAGTTCAATCCACTTCCTGTGTAGCTTGGAAGAATTTGGTAATGTGCCTCTGAGCATATGGTGAGTGGTGGCAACACCTGCAATCAGCCCAAATAATAGAAAGAAGGCACGTGCTGTGCTCATCTTGTTTTAGCAGGGAGGAAGCAACATTATTAATTCAGTTGATATAGCTCAGATGGTCACTTTAAATATATCTGATTTACTTTGCAATTTTAGTGAAGTTTCCTATAAGAAATCATTTTCTTTTGTTTCTATTTCTGTGAATATATGAAGTACAGTAACACTTTGCAAAATTTACACTAAGAAAACTCCAAAAATAATTGTGGAATAATGGCACTGACTATTTTGCAGAATAGTCTCCAGTGGACATCAGGAGTGTCTCAGTTTGCACAAGATAAAACTGGGAGGTGAAATATATTCTAGCAAAATTCTAGGTGTGCTCTATGTTTTTAATTGACCGTGCCCACCTTGCCTTAAATGAAGTGGTTTAAACATAGCAGGCTGAAAACATGCATCCTCTTTTTTCCAACAGCTAGAGTCATTGCTTAAGTAGCAACATAGTGTAATCAGTCTGATTTTACATCAAACTGAAGTTTCAGATTCCACTGTTAATGCACCCAAAATAGAAATAGAACATAACCTCCAATTTGAAACACAAAAGGCTGTCTTCACCATCATATGAGATTGACCAATAAGAAGGCTAAATTAATAAAAATAAAATTGACACAGATTTCTAGATGAATAAAGAATTTTGATCATTCTGCCTCCCGTTGCCAAGAACTAGCCACATATTTTAGTACTAAGGTTGCCCAGATTCGTTCTGATCTTGACACTAATAACGTTGTAATAGATGCTATGCCCTCTACTACTGTTACTGTTTGCTCTTCCATTTTAGACTCATTTCAGCTTGTCCATCCTGCTGATATAGATAATCTTTTGGAAGGGATGAGACCCACCACGTGCTTACTGGATCCGTGTCTCTCCTGGATTATAAAACAGTCCAGAAAGGGACTTGCAAACTGGATCAGTGAGGTGATCAACGCTTCCCTTCAGCAAGGCCACCTTCCAGGAAGCCTAAAGGAAGCAATCGTTATTCCCTTATTAAAAAAGCCTTCCTTGAACCCGTCCTGCTTAGACAGTTTTCATCCTGTGTCCAACTTACCTTTTTTAAGTAAAATTATTGAGAAAGTGGTGGCCTCTCAGCTCCAGAGTTTTCTGGAGCTGACAAATTACTATGACTCATCTCAGTCTGGCTTTAGGCCGGGTCATGGAACTGAGACCGTATTGGTGGCCTTAGTGGATGACCTCCGGAGAGAGTTAGATGGGGGAAAGTTTCTCTGTTGGTCCTTCTTGATCTTTCGGCAGCGTTTGACACGATCGACCATGATATTCTCTTGGGCCGCCTCTCCGAGATGGGCTTACGAGGCACTGTTTTTCAGTGGCTCCGCTCTTTCTTGGAGGGCAGATCACAGAGAGTACTATTTGGGGATTTTAGCTCTAATCCCTGGCCGTTGTCATGCGGAGTACCACAGGGCTCGGTGCTTTCACTGATGCTGTTTAATATTTACATGAAGCTGCTGGGAGAGGTTATCCGGAGGTTTGGAATTCGATTTCATCAATATGCTGATGACACCCAGCTTTATTTTTCCTTCCCTCCGGATACGAGAGATGCTATCCTCCCTTTAAATAACTGTCTAACAGCAGTTAAGACCTGGATGACGCAGAACAAGCTGAAATTGAACCCAGATAAAGCAGAGGTGCTGATGGTTGGGAACCGAACCAAGTTGGAAATAGGGAATGTACCGTTATTAGACGGAGTTTCACTCCCTTTAAAGACCCAGGTTCGTAGTCTGGGTGTCCTTCTGGATTTGGCCTTGACTTTGGAGGCCCATGTCTTAGCAACTTCCAGAAGTGCCTTTGCCCGCCTAAAAGTGGTTCGCCAATTGCGCCCTTTCCTGGAACTCTCTGACCTAACCACGGTTACTCATGCCTTGGTTACGTCTAAGTTAGACTACTGTAACTCGCTTTATACTGAACTTCCCCTTAAAATACTTCATCAACTGAAGCTAGTCCAAAGAGCAGCTGCCAGGATGCTAATAGTAGCAGGCTGGCGAGTCCAACCTACCCCGCTCCTAAAACAACTGCACTGGCTTCCAATTCCTTATCGAGTTCAGTTTAAAATTCTAGTCTTAACGTTTAGAGCTTTATCTAGTTCAGGCCCTAGTTATCTTTCAAATCGTCTTTCGTTTTATGAGCCTGCTCGTCCTTTAAGATCTTCATTAGACCCCGGCCTTAATATTCCCTCTTTTTCCCAAATTCATCGGACTGGCATTAGGAATAAATTGTTTTCGGTGGTAGCACCAACTCTTTGGAATTCTCTTCCGCAGGAAATTCGTTCTTCGCCCTCTCTAATTAGTTTTCGTCGCCAAGTTAAGACCTTTTTATTTCGGTTAGCTTTTGAATTGTAGCGAATCCTACCGACCTTCGACTGCTGTTATGTAATGCCAGGTCTGTGGCTCAGAAAACCTCGCTCATCCATGATATGATCTTGGATGGGCGCGCAGACCTGGCATGTATTACGGAGACTTGGCTGGACGAAGCCTCTGCTCCAATTCTTGAGGCCATGTGTCCGCCAGGTTTCCGTTATGCACAGCAGCCAAGGGTGGGAAGGCGGGGAGGGGGTGTGGCAGTCATCTATCGAGAGTCCTTGGTTTTTGCCAGACCTCCCCTCCATAGGACTCAAATTGTTGATTGCATGTACTGGAGGTTGGGCCCGAAGGGCAGTTTAGGGATCTTGCTGGTGTACCGCCCACCCCGCTGCACGGCAGATTCCCTGGCCGAGGTGCTAGAGGTGGTCTCGGCTGTACGGGCATTGTCCCCAGAGCTGGTAGTGCTGGGTGACTTTAACGTGCATGCCGAGGCCGCTCTCATAGGAGCCCTTCGGGATTTCCTGGAAACCATGGCTTCCTGGGAACTGTACCTAAGTAATACTGGGCCCACCCATGTAGCCGGTCATGCTCTCGACCTAGTATTTGTCCTGGGAGAGGAGAGAAGTGGTCTGAAGTTGGGAGTGATTCATGCCTCTCCTGTGTCATGGTCAGACCACTACCTGGTAAATATGGACTTCTCGTTGCCATGCCCCCTCCGCAGGGGTGAAGGACCTACTAAAATGGTCCGCCCCAGACGCCTGATGGATCCGGATGGATTCCTGACTGCGCTTGGGGAATTGGAACCTGCTGAAGGTCGCCCGGTCGAAACCCTGGTGAAGGAGTGGAATGTGGGGATCACCAGGGCATTAGACCAGGTGGCTCCGAAACGTCCTCTCCCCCTGAATAGAACTCAGCTAGCTCCATGGTATACACCGCGGTTGCGTAGCTTGAGACAGGAGGTGAGACGACTAGAGCGCTGGTGGCGGAAATCCCGCTCCGAAGATGTCCGGACACAGGTTAGAGCAGCAGTAGCTGCCTACCAAGTGGCAATAAAGGTAGGAAAGAAGGCTTTCTTTGCTGCCTCTATTGCGTCTGCGGAGTGTTGTCCCAGGAGGCTGTTCCAGGTGGTCCGAAGCCTGGTTGGTCCAGTTGCTCAGGAACCCTTGGAACAGTCAAAGGCCTCCTGTGACCTATTAGCAAAACACTTCACTGATAAAATTGAACACTTACGGAGCTCGATCCCGCGCGCCGTGGACACAGTCGATGAACCAGAGTTGGCCAGTTGCAAGCCGGTAAATTGGGATCGGTTTCGGCTTCTCCCTTCTGAGGAAGTGGACAAGGTGCTTTCATCTGTGAAGCCAACCACTTGTCTTACTGATCCTTGCCCTTCGTGGCTCCTTGTGAGCTGCAGAGAGAAATTGGGCGAGGGGATCAAAGCGGTGGTAAACGCATCCTTGAAAGAGGGTGTGATGCCATCAGCCTTCAAGGAGGCAATTGTAAAGCCCATCTTAAAGAAGCCCTCCTTGGATCCCCAAGTGTTAGATAACTTCCGCCCAATTTCGAATCTACCATTTCTGGGCAAGGTCATTGAGCGAGTGGTGGCCAACCAGTTGTCAGCACACTTGGATGAAACGGATTATTTGGATCCATACCAGTCGGGTTTCAGGACTGGTCACGGAACTGAAACAGCCTTGGTCGCTCTGGTTGATGTTTTGAGGAGGGCATTAGATAGGGGAGAATCCACCTTTCTTGTCCTCCTCGATCTCTCAGCGGCTTTTGATACTGTCGACCACAGTATCCTTCTGCTTCGCCTGGAGGGATTGGGAATTGGAGGCACTGTATTACAGTGGTTCCATTCCTTTCTCTCCGACAGGTACCAACAGGTAGCGTTGGGGGAGGAGGTATCAGACCCTTGGCCTCTCAATTGTGGTGTGCCACAGGGCTCTATCCTCTCTCCCATGCTATTTAACATCTATATGAAGCCGCTGGGAGCAATCATCAGGAGATTTGGGCTGCAGTGTCATCAATATGCGGATGACACTCAGCGCTATCTCTCATTTAAATCTTCACCAGAGTTGGCTGTGGAGACCTTGTCCAACTGCCTGGAATCCGTGAGTGGATGGATGGGAAGGAACAAGCTGAAGTTGAACCCTGATAAAACCGAGGTACTACTTGTGGGGGACAAGAGAAGGTTGGGTGACATTGACCTGAAGTTCAATGGGGTGAGTTTACCACTAAAGGACCAGGTCCGCAGCCTTGGGGTTGTGCTTGATTCCAGGCTGTCCATGGAGGCTCAGATTTCGGCAGTGAGCCGGGCAGCCTGGTACCAACTACACCTCATACGAAGGCTGCAACACTACCTTCCTGTTCATCAGCTCCCACTGGTGGTACACGCCCTGATCACCTCTCATTTGGACTACTGTAATGCGCTCTACGTGGGGTTACCCTTGAAAACGGTCCGGAAATTACAACTGATACAAAATGCGGCGGCTCGACTACTTACGAATAGTCGCCGCCGAGATCACATCACACCAGTGTTGTTCGACCTACACTGGCTTCCAGTTGTTTTCCGAGCCCAATTCAAGGTGTTGGTATTGACCTTTAAATCCCTATACGGTTTCTGCCCAGTTTATCTCACGGAGCGCCTTCAACACCACCAATTATGCCGCCCGACAAGATCGGCCACACAGGGCCTTCTCTCAATCCCGCCAACAAAAACAGCCAGATTGGCGGGTAAAAGAGAGAGGGCATTCTCAGTGGCGGCCCCCACTCTTTGGAACTCCCTCCCACAAGATCTCCGGCATGCCTCTTCCCTAAATGTATTTCGGAAAGCCTTAAAGACCTGGCTTTTTCAGCAGGCCTTCGGGGTATCCGGGGAGGGTTAATCGATATAATTGTAATGCCTCCTACCCAGTTTTAATATTGTTGTTGTAGATCTATTGTTTTTATTGTATTACTGTATTTTATTAATTGTATTTTAATAATTTTGTAAGTCGCCTAGAGTGGCCATTGGCCAGATAGGCGACGAAGAAATTAAATTTATTATTATTATTATTATTATTGTAGCGTGAGAGATAATTTATATTTTTTATATATTGTATATTGTACGATGTGTTTGCACTATGTTATTGTTTTTGGCCGCTTAGAATTCTTTGGAACTGAAGCGAGATATAAACTTTTTAAATAAATAAAATAAATAAATAATGAGGGAAATAAAATTTCTAGATTAGATTCCCTGTAGAAACATTAGTAAAGTAAGAAGAACACCACCAAACATACAAAAATATAATTCTCCATCTTTGGAGATGGCAGGTGTTGCCACCACTCATCATATGATGTAGGACTAGACATGGCTTAATCCAGCTGGCTCTTCCTATGTTCTTAATGCGTTTATTTATTTCACTACATTTATATCCAGCCTTTCTTTGGTCCTGGAACCCAAGGCAGCCAGCATCCATGTGGTTTCCATGAGGTCACCTATGCAGGCTCTGACCAGAGACTAGGGATGGATGGATGCGTCAGTTTCAGTTCTCTTGGTTTCTCCTTTTTCCAATCTTAAATTCAGTTCTCCACATTTCTGCAGCAATTTGCATTTTTTTCAAAAAATCCTCATGAAAATTCTCCAGTATTTTAGTTTGAATTTCTCCTAATAAACACATTTTAGAAGGCAGTTTTGACTAATATGCACAGTTTTGCAAGTCATTTCTCATTATATAATGCATTTTTGCATGTTTTGACTAACATACACATTTTTGCAAATCATTTCTCATATAATGCATTTTTGCATGTTATTTTCACTCATATATTCATTTTAAAGCACACTTTCAGCTAATATATGCGTTTTTGTAAATATTGTTTGGTTGGAGGACGGCACTGCAAAATTTGGGTAAGTGTGAATTTTGAAGGATAGCTGTGTTTCGATTCTCAAATGTGCCTTCAGACCATACCCTGAGATGTGTTATAGCTATGCTTGCTGTCTCAGTGGATTACTGCCTCAGTGGATTCCAGAGGTTAACACACTCTGAGTGAGGAGACATGATTTAGTGGCAGAGAGTGATCCAGAACTCAGCTAAAACTTTGTTGAAAGCCATTCAAACATTTTGAATGTTATTGAAATGGAGGAAGAAAAACTGCTTTCCAACCTCAATCTTTCTATTAAATTGGCACTCAGAGTCTTTTGATGAATGTTGGCTTTCTTCACAAATTGGCTTTAATGGGACAATGGCAGGGATAAAACACCATGCAAAATGTCTGTCTTTCCCCACCATCCCTCCAGCATTATTAACACCTCTGTCCCAAAAGTACTACAGGTAGGATGGCCGCAAAAGGGTAGGTTAAAATCAAGCTAAGTAACCACTTAAAATCCCAACGGTTTGTGTGCTGAGTGACGCGAGGCACTTGCCATTCATACCTGGCTTTGTTTTCCTCTCTGCAGTTCCACTTTGAGCTTGTAGTGGCTGCAAACAGCATTCCAATTAAGGCAAACCTGTCAGGGCTCCTGTGCAGCCAAATGAGCACACGAGTGCTCAGAAGATGGTGATGATTATCCTAATGAATTTGAGCGAGGCTGCAAGGTTAAAACTCTGCGGCTTCGTCTGCATCACACAGCCTCAAAGCGGCGAGGTGATGCAACTGTATTTCTCTGTGGTGACATTTCTCTTGTTCTGATTCTGTTCTCATTACGGTTTATGTTTTGATGTTAAAGTACATTTTTTGGGGGGGCAGGGAAACTACTGTAAACAAGCTGGTGCTGTTCTGATTTTAAGCCCTACCTCCCGTGAGGGAAACACTTGCATGTTGAAAAGAAACTTTTGACAATAAATGCTTCCAGGTTCAGAAGGCTAGAAAAACACATATATAAGTGATCATCAATTTTACTGCCCTGCCATAACCTAGTGATATAATGAAGGCTGCAATCTAGTGCATTCATTATATGGTTAGAAGGCCCCTTCAGCAGAGTAGGCTTGAGCTGCACACTAACGATGGATATATAAGCCAGACAAATCTAAAGTTGTTCATACTATGCACCAAGAAAATCCAAATTCTCCACTCGGTATGGCTTTAGGATTGCTGCCACAGCTGCCCCATCAGTTACCTGGGCCAACATAGCCAGTCCAAGATGAACTGTTCCTCCAACTCATTCAAACATGGTGGGCAAGTGGTTTGCCTTACATAGTTGCCATAGCAGCCTCATCAACTGCACTAAAGCTGGCCCAAGATGAACACAATAGGCATGTTCTACCTCTGCTGTCAGAGGCAGTATGCTTCTGAAAGCCAATTGCTGAGAATCACATGTGAGGAGAGTGCTGTTGTGCTCAGGTCCTGCTTTCAGGCTTCCCAGAGGCATCTGGTTGGGCACTGTGAGAACAGGATGCTGGACTAGATGGGCCATTGGTCTGATCCACTAGGACTTTTCTTCATGTTCTTAATCCACTCACCACTGCTACCAGGTCTCTCATAAGCTGACTGAAGATAGTGACCCCTCTGTTGCCTCTTCCTGTTCTAATCACCCCATTTCAGCTTGTATGCTTGCATGCGCAATGATCCCACTTGTGTGAAACCCACAACAAAAATGAATTAATAAATCAATTGGGAAGGGAGGAAAGGATCAGCAAGAAAAATGTCTCCTTCATTAAAAAGAAAAAAGAAACTTTGTCAGGCAACTGAACCCCCACCCACCTCCAACCAGATACACACATATAGCTGGGCCAATCAAACACTGGTTGGGTTATATTGACATACCCTAATGTAAAGAAGAAATGTGTTTATAGGCATTGTATTCAATCAGTCAAAAACATAACAATAATGCAATAAAAATCCACAGTGGGTGGAATCCAACATAGCATTAAGTGAACATTCGATCAGTGCAAAGATTTCTTCTTGCACAATGGAACATTTCCCCCTCTCCTCCTGCACGCCCCCAATCTACTATAGGGTTCCCCCATGACCCCCAACCCTCTGGAGCACATTTGGGAAGGGCATGGGGGGAGGAGAGAGGAGGAAAGTCCTATTGCACAAGTGGAATCCTTGTAGCGATGGGATGCGGTAGCTGAATACCACCTCAACTACCTTAAAAATTCAACCCAACATCAAAACCAAATTCAATACCAACAGAATAAAAGACAATACAAATCACATGATTTAAAAACCACCAGAAAGTACAGCTGAAAGCACTAACCATACACCAGGGATGAAAATAGGAATATCTCAAAAGGCCCAGGAGAACAGAAAAAGCCTAAAAGAAGATCAGTGTGAGTGCCAAGCAGGTAGGGGATGAAGGAGAAACTTGGTTCAGCTTGCATTTTAACATGAACTTATGTACTTCACTGTTCCTGAAACACAACATGAGCCAAAATGCAGGTATTATTACTGTCATAATCAGTTAGTTGCCTCTTACCCAATGGTCTCTAGGCAACTTACAACACATTTAAAACATACAATATAAAACAGATTTAAAAACATACAATATAACAACTTAATACTCAAACAGGAATAACTAAAAAGCAATAGCTACGACACCATACCTCAAGGGCCAAAGGGCTGAGTGAAAAGGAAGGTTTTTGCCTGGTGCCTTAAAATGGATAAGGCTGGGGGGGCACCACTAAAAGGGTCTGTTCTCATGTTGCCATCCTCCAAGCCTTCCATGGTAGAGGGGGCACACAAAGAAGGGCTCTGATGATGAATGCAGGGTCCAGATTGGTTCATATGGGGAGAGGTGGTCCTTGAGATACTGAGGTCCTGAGCTGCATAAGCCAGAACCAGCTATCCTTCAGAATGTGTAGTTCTCCAAATTTCACAATGCAATTCTCTCCAACTCCCCCATGTGTACAAAAATGTGTATATTAGGAGGAAGTATATAGAGAAATGCATATATTCTTGAAAATTATATATAAAAATGCACTGTGGGAGGGAAAATGGCTTGCCAAAATGTCTATATTAGGAAAAAATGCATTAAAATATTATGCTAGGAAAAAGGCACACTAAAATGCTGATGAATTTTCATGAAGACTTTTAAAAGCATCATAAGCTAATGTGGAAAACTGAACTGAACTTAAGATTGAAAAAATGAGAAACTGAAATTGACAGACCCACCCATTCCTAGTGCTAGGTGAGCTTCCCAAGGGAGAGCATCCCACAGCTGCTGCTGGTGGGGCCACATTATTATATCTCCAGATATGTTGCACAAACAAGGTGCAGCAACCAAACTGTAGGAGAGGTGGGTCCATTAGGGCAAGTGGGGCTGTGGCCCACTAACCTCAGTCTGCCTGCAGCCAGCTGCCTGCCTTCTTTCTTGCAACCAGTCCAGGGAGTGGCACTGCCTGTCAACTTCCTTCTCCTTAGTCTCAGTTTTGCCCTTGTGGAACTCAGCAGGGAGGAGGATGGGGGCAAAATTAGACTTAGCTGTCTCTACCTGTCATTGGTTCTGGCTTTACCTACTGTTGGCCCCTTTGCCTTCCGCCCTACCAGTTCCAATGGACACCAACCACCACTGGCAGTGGGCCTTTAAATCAACTCTTCAGTGAAATCCAATTTGTGTCATCATTAATACTTTTAAATAAATCAATATAAAAATATTTTCGATGCCTGCTAAAAACCTTTTTATTTAGACAAGCTGACCTAGATGTACAAACATTTTTTTAAAAAAACACCGTTGATTTATATTTTGTTCCATAAAAAAATTAACAACAAAGAGCAATGATGACATGCATTTAATATGTAATTTTATTTTATAATATATATATTTTAACTGCTGATTTTATTTATATTTTGAATATTTTGTAGGTTAACTTTTATAGATTGACTTTTATCAATAATTTGAATGTATATTTTATTGTAAACCGCTTAAAGGTTTTTACAATTAAATGGTATACAAATTCTGTATTCTATTAAATTATATTATTGACAGGCAGCTGTGAGTCAAGAAACTGCCTAAGGAGACCAGAGAACATAGATTCCTGAACTGAAGATCTTTGGCTCAAATAGACTTTGGATAAGATACATCTTGTACAATTTTATTTGCATGGGAAGCATAAAGGAAATACTAAGAGTGGCCTCCTTCCCCAACATATGTTACAAAATGCATGGGGTGAATTTTTGCAAATATTGCAAGTTTTGCTGCCTGTTTTTATACAACTCTTTGCCAGATTTTACAGCCGCCACTTCCCCACTATAAAAAATAAAAGTAAGAAAGCATGATGCACACAAAGCTATTTAACACAAATTAAATAAAACAGACGAGTGGTTGACATCCAACATTTAACTCACAGGTTTCCAAGACAGGGCTTGTTTCCAATCCAGTGGACTTTTTACTGATTTCCTCCCTCTTTATCACCTTTACCTGCTCACTTTAGTATCACATCTTTCAACGCGATGGAGCATTTACGACCAGAGAAGACATCTGCAGTCCTGGGCCCCCTTATGTGTTTGTTTGTGCAAAGTTGTTAAGATATCCTTTGAAAACGCTATCACATTCTTTGCATGACATTTGAAATTGTGTTTCGTAGAAGCCTAAGTGACTGGGAGTGAAAGGGGTGGGAAAGGTTTTCGTTTTAAACTCCCACATGCTGCAAAGCATGCTCCCCTTGAAAAAATTCGGGAGGGGGGAAACTATTCACCGATCGAGACACCGTTTATTCCTCCAAAACTTGGAAAACATATTGTTTTGTTTATTTCCAAATCCATCTGGAAATTTGCCTTCACTAGGAATGCAGTGGGGTATAAGTTCCTCCCTCCCCCAAAACTCAGCTTCATAGCTGAGTTCTGAATCCATGGAACTGCATTTTACTGGAATCCTTCTGCCTGGGACATGCCCACAGTAAAACCGAGGAACTAGCCATGAGCATGCTGTGAGGCTTCTTTGTCACCAGTGAAGTTGTGGCATGGCACGTATTAGGAAGAGGAAGCTGCCTTATGCCAAGTCCTGTCTAGCTCATTATTATCAACAATAACTGACATCGGTTCTCCAGGGTTTCAGCAGGAGTCTTTCCCAGCTCTACCTGGAGATATCAGAGGTTGAACCTGTGGCCTTGTCAATGGCAAGCAGATGCTCTTCCTCTGAGCTATGGTATATTTGGATGGGAAAAGGAAGAGGCCAGCAGTAGTGGCAGGGAGGGCAGATCAGGATTTTTATGGGGAAAGTAAGATACATGAAAGTATATGCTTACTCCACCCCCCTCCATTCTGAAATTTAGGGGCATTGCTAAATGTGATAATAAAAGGGCCCCTATACTTTATTAATTTATTTATACAAGTATTTATATACCGCCCTCTCACAAAACATCAGGGCAGGGTACAGCAACATTGAAAAAATCTTTTAGAACAATACAGAACAATCGTTAAAACCACTGGTTAGTCAAGAAAACGTTAAACAACTGCATAGGCTTGTCTGCTAATGGTTGATTACAGTATTGTATTGTTGGCTAAGTACAGTTATGGTTAATTACAGTATTAACCATGACAAAAAAATCACTATCTACTACAGTGCTAAGCATTATTAATCCCATCAGCATCAATGACATTAAATTCATGTAACCTGCAATCCCATGACTCCTGGCTGGGAGTCTCATGGGCCATAGGATGCATCGGAGCTCCCTCTCCGCCAGCAGAGAGAAAGTTCTGTCCTCAGAGATGGCAATCCTATGTTGGATTCGCCCTCCCAACTGCCACAACTTCTGTAGTGCTTCTGCAACAACTTCTGCAACAACCTTTGACACTGGAGCTGTTCAGGGCCAAATAACATTTGTGCCAAAGGCATTTGGAGGTTGGTTTGGGGTGGCTGGCAGGGTGATTCTGCAGAGTCAGCCTCCCAACAGCTGCATCACATGTGCTTACCGGGATGGTGCAGGGTCAGGGCAGTGGGGAGGTTGGGACAGCACAGGCACAATGTCACGAGTGCCGGATTGGCTTTTCTATGCTGATCTGATATTGCTGTTGCCCTACCTCAACCTGGTAAGTGTCATAGGCCCCTCAGAGAACTTGTGGCAAAGTGAGCAGCAGCAGCAAGAGGACTGGGATCCTGGGGAGGACCTAGTGGGCTTCAGAGGGAGGGGGCTGAGACTAAGGAGAACTTAAGTAGTCTGGTCAGTGACAGCCCTGCCCCAGAGGTGCCTGTTGCTGCTGAAGAGATAGAACCAGCCATGGAGCCGGCCTCCACTGTGCCTCCTGCCCCCACTTACTCGTCGAAGCTGCCTCCGTCACAGCTTCCAGAGGAGAGGGAGTTGGTAGCATGGGCAGAGGAGGAGGCTGCAGAGAACTTGCCTGACCTGTCTCCACTCTTGTCACCAAGGACACTCCAGAGGATGCACAGGTGTGAACAGATTGAACCATCTCCCTGGCTCCTGATCATTTGCTTGCCTAGTCCCAATCCGGGAGATACCATAGTTCCCACGCAATTAGAGAGCCCACCCTGAGTCTACTTGAGTGGGCTGAGGGGACATGTTGAGTTGCTGCAACATCTTTTGCTTGAGTAGCCTTGCCTAGCCATGCCTTGTGTAGTCACAGAGACTTTTGTAATCTGTAAACTGTTCTATGAGTTTGCATCAAACATAACAGAGAAAAACACACCAGTGTGTCTGAATCTAATGGGGCTGGCCAGGACAGTAAGTGGCAGAGACAGCATTATTGGGAGGCCAGCTTTGTGGTGCTGCCCCACCCCTCATATTTGGGGTGAACCTGGGGAAGGCACAGATCCTAGGAATCCACAACCTTCCAAGTCCCTTAACATACTCCCCTCTCTCAAACAATCCTATTCATTCATCCTTCAGTTCATAACTAGCCAACCTGTTTGGTTTTCTGCCCTTTCCCATTCTTTGCAATCCAACACGGTCCCTTCAGTTCTTAGGCAGTTAGTCAGGCACTGTCACTTCTTTCTGTCTCTCTCTCATTGTCCCCAATGTTGGCCATAGCATTTTACTAGTTATAGCTGTTTTGAAAAATATTTTTTTCTGAGAAACAGAAAAAAAACCTGGATCAACCAGTCTGAAATTTGGCAGGGTTAATTTCCTTGGGGGTGGTAATATACTGTATCTGCAGGTCTCATGTGAAATGTTGTAGCTATTTTGTTTCCCAATGCAAACCAATGGTTTTCTGAATATCGCTTTGAATTCAGGGTCTGAGGCAAGGGCCGCTGAAGCAAATTGGGCCCCAATCCAAACCACTGATGCAGACCCTGAAGCAAAGTGAGGGGAGAGGCTCACACAGCCCTATTTAAATACTGAGGGAAAATACACATTTTGAGAGAAAATACGTATTTAAATATCTGCATTACAAAATATGCCTTTAAAATATGTTTATAAATACATGCTTTTAAACATGAATTTTGTGGATTTTTTAAAATGTAGATTAATGTGGACATGGAAGGGAATTCTGGGGAGAAAGCATGCTAAAGTGGCATGGATCAGAAACAGGCAGGTTTGCCCATTCCTTAATTCCCTTAATTCCTACTTACTTCATTTCTCCAATACATTGACTCGCACTTTATGCGTACTCTCCTACTTATCTTTTATTTCAGCTACTTCTTCATAGGTTTCACTTCTGAAGTGAAATCCTTTTTTTTTTGTAATGCTGCCTCTTTAAACCCATTTCCAGCCTTGCCACCTGAGCCACGTCGAACAATAACCATGTTATCTCTCTCCTAAAGATCCTTGAAAAACTATTATTTCCAAGGATCTTAAGTCTTGTTATAGAGAGGAAATTGCCTTTTCCATTTTTTATTAATGTACATTGTAGTGTGTGATTTTGATTCCCAAAAAAGAAAAAGTGCTGCTTAACTCAGACTCAGAGAGAACAATAGCAATAAAGAAGAAGCCCTTGCTATAACAGAAACAATAAAAACGTTCATCTGTTTGTTCGCTCCTTTAATCAAGAGGAGCCCCCATTGGCTTCAAGATGTTTTGAGGCAAAATTAAAGATAATAAAATATTTTAGTATATGAATAGAGGCTAAAAGAAGATTGGAAGTTTAATGGAAGCCTAAAAACTGATTTATGACATAAGTGAGATTCCTACTTGATTGGATGAAGGTGCGTGAGTGGAGGCCCTTCTGTTTAGATTAAGGAGGAAATTCTGCTTACTGATTCTCCTCAGGGCCAGTGTCAAAACCCAGCAGCCTCAGGCAGCTGCTGGGGCCCAGGGAGCTTGGTAGGGTCCACGAATGCTGAAGCCAGCAGCTGTTATTTATTGATTTATTATTTGATTTATATCCTGCCCTTCCAGCAGGAGCCCAGGGCGGCAAACAAAAGCACTAAAAACCCTTTAAAACATCATAAAAACAGACTTTAAAATACAGTTTAAACAAAACAACTTTAAAAACATTTTTAAAAAGCTTTGAGGACATCTTAAAAAATGTTAAAAAAACATATTGGTTTTTTTTAAAAAAAATTAAAAACATATTACAAAGCAATTCCAACACAGAAGCAGACTGGGATAAGGTCTCAACTTAAAAGGCCTGTTGAAAGAGGAAAGTCTTCAGTAGGTGCCGAAAAGATAACAGATGGCGCTTGTCTAATATTTAAGGGGAGGGAGTTCCACAGGCCCTCCCACCTTCTTAATTCTTTGCTCTTGGACCTATCCCTGTAGCAGCTGGGAAGCCACCGACCATGTGACATTTCCATTATGACTTGGAGTGCCTGACATAGCAAGGCTACACTGGGCCTTCCTGGGCTTTGTGGGGAATTTCACATGGCAGGCGGCTTTCCTTCCAGATCCAGTCATTGTACTGATGGAGTCACCCACCACCATCACCACCACTGGCAACTCATACTGTATGCTAGTTCAGATCCGCAGCTCATCTTTCTTATTCTCCCCTAGCTTCAGCCCTCAGCATTACATTGAATGTCCTTCCAGAAGGTCCACCAAGACTCAGGAACAGTTTTTCAAATATTGAGAGAGACTGCAGTGAGAAGGGGAATGTGGGAAAGCCCCCTTGCACAAGTGGAATGCCATGTAGGATACCTTCAACACAACTCATATCGGGCAGCCCAGGGGAGGTGGCTGAAATGAGCCAAACTAGTTTCTTCTGCTAAACATGCTAAACACATGGCAACTACATGCTTAGCCCCTCCATCCAGGAAGATTGACACTGTCAGAGTTTGGTATATATTGCAGCGGAGTGCAGAAATGAGCAGTTTTACACGTGTACATCTGAATCCCCCCATGCCTGTGCACCCCACATAAGACTCAAACATATCTCAAGTGCATAGTGGAACTTATTGCACGAATCTAACCCACCCACGTTGGTCTAAATGTATATGTCATGAGTCCTGTGGAATGTCTGTGGAGTGATGATGAAGAGGAGGAGACTGGGATTTCGGGGAGGGCCCTAGTCTCTCACAGTCAGAGGGCATTGAAGCCAAAGGCCACTGTTCCGTTGACACTGACAGCTCCTCTCTCATAGTTCCAGTTCCAGCTGAGGAGACATTGCCCAATCAAGAGACTACCCTTTCATCTCCCTTTCACCCGCCTTCCCTGTCCACTCCACCACCGCCACACACATCTCCTCAAGGAGGAGGACCTCGTAAACATACCTCCGCTGCCCTTGCCTTGGACCCGGAGGCAACTGCACTGGCAGGCTCAAAACGTCCTATAGTCCCATTAAGGAGGAGAGTTTGCATATGTGCACAGTCCCATTCAGTGACACCTTGCTCATGCAAGTAGATGAACCTGTCCACTCTTATGTAAGGGTTGTAGGGGTGTGTGTCTAATTGCTGCAATGTCTTTGCTATGTGTAGTCGTGCCTAGTTATGATGAGTAGAGCTGTAGTGTCATGTGTAAACTAAGCTGATCTATGAAATGTTCTGAACTGAAATTTTCTTTTAAACCTATTAAAGAAAAGCATACCGTCATGGTCGAGTCTTAGTTCAGCAGCCTAGAGCAGGACAGTATATACTTTATCCTTAATACCCCAATAAAAACACACAGAGAAAGATATGAACAAAAGATTGGTTTATTTTGGTTTATTGTAAGGGAAAAGAAAAAAATAGCACCAAATTTACTGTTTAAACAACCGGCAGCATTCTAGATAATAAAACCACACACTAGATCTAGGAGAGTATAGAGGTGCCTTACACACACTCATACCTAAGACAGTGAGCACAGAGAAAGAGAAAGGAAAAGGGATAGTTGAAGAAGATCAGGGCACAAGGTCAGGATAAAGAGTTGTATGCCTGGCGAGAGTAAACTCTCCCCTTCTAGATATCACCAAGTAGCCAGGCACAAAGTCTCACCCTTTCCTCGTCCCAGTGTCCCATGCTGCATATTAGATTATCCTGGGGAGCAATGTGATATAAGGAGGTTTGTTGCAGCCAGACTGTGCTGATTTGATCCTGGCAAAACCTCCAGTTTAAATGTGTTTTGGGGTTTCATTGGATTACATGGAATTGGGGAGCGGAGTGTATATGTGAAAGGAAGGATCATCAAAGGATTCCTTTGGAATGTAGATCTTGAAGTCTGTTTCTACTAGATGAATCCAGAGCTAAGCTTATTGTGTCCGGTGTGGTATGTGATATAAATCCCTGTTTTCAGGAAAACCCTCCGTGGCGCAGAGTGGTAAGTGGCGGGGAAGGAACTGGCAATCCCACCCCATATATATGGTCTGCCCAGTAAATGTCTCAAGACGTCACCCTAAGAGTCGGAAACGACTCGCACTATAAGTGCGGGGACACCTTTACCTTTAGTTCTTACCCTACTGATTCCAGGGGTGTCATAAATTCTACCAGGACGGCACCATTGCTCTGTCTGAAGGAATTGTCCCCTGGCACTGTTTATTTTTAGAGTTCTTAGCATATTAATTTAAGTCAGGAAATCTGTTCTGACAGGTCAAAAGCTAACAGAAGGGGCTGTTTCCCAGAGTTCACTGCAGCTTAGCTACTCCATTAATATGAACCAAAGAATAGGGAACCTCAAAATATGCCTGTCTCCTTTACAGTAGTCTGGTGATTGAAAGAATAAAGAAATGCAAGGTTTACTATTATTTGGAGATAATGTTACTCTCACTACAGGCATATATATGGCAATTAGAGAGTCATGAGGCTAGCACTTGGTCTCTCACACACAATCTATCTAACAAGGTGAAGGAGGAAGGAAGGAAAGCCTGAGAAAAGCAATTCACATATCAACAAGTGGTTGCTAAACAGGGAATCAGCAAAGGATGAATATGTTGCTTCTCTGTCTATCACCCATTACTGATGCAGGTTACTTGTTACAGGTATTGGTGCTTTACTACCAACATTCACAACCTAATGTTTTTTTAAAAAATAAAAATGCACCAGTCATAGGTTTCTTATAAATTCAGGCCATTTTCTGCTTTTGTCTTAAGTTCAGCCTTTTCCCCTCATACATCATCCCTGTAAGTTTGAAACTCTCCTTTTCATTGCTCCGTCTAGCTTTCTTCACTTTCTCTTTACTTAATTCAATAATAAGATGTTCCTCTGGCATTTGGAAAAACGCAGCCCACTAGTCCATATGACTTTGCTTTTCTTCTCCAAGTGTTTTATTACCTATCTCTGCAATAACCCTGTCTACACTTTCTGTGAACACTTCTAGGTGATTTCTTTGAAAAGTAATCCCTTCTGAGTTTAAATATCAGGGATTTCTGAGAGGTTATAGTCCGTTGCAGCCCATATATCTCCTCAGGTCTCAAATTACAATTATAGCACAGAAAGTGACTATGTGAAAATTACATCTTACACATGTCTCTTTCCTGTGTCTCTTTGAGTTCTCTTCAATGTTAAAAATAACTGCTCATTAGCACTGACAGATTCTGAAACTGCTGTACAGCCAAGATGTCTTGTGTTAACAGTTGTGTGATGAAAACACACCATCCTTTTCCCAGGGCCTAATACAGAGAATTGCAAAGGGGGATAGAAGAGAGCTACTATGAAAGAACCTTAAAAAAAGTTAGGTTTGTGATACTAAGAGGTGATTGGCACATGTAACCAATTTAAATAAATAGGAGCACTGTGTAAAGCGGATTAGAAAATATCATCCATCAAGTAGTGGAGAATGGTAGATGCATCACTGTGAAGAAGCCTAATTTGCATATTGGGTGGGACTGCAACATGTGCTTAATTGTAACTTTTATGTTAACCAACAAACTGGTGTTTGAGACTCTTCCTCCCCAGCCACCCTCAATAAGTAAAAGCCTGTGTCGGCCTGAGCAAAGGTGGCACTGGAAGCAGGTTGTAATTGTCTGGGGTCTTAGACCCCTTACCTTTTGGGGGAGTAGGGTTCCTATGTCTCCAGTGTCCTACAAGTCAATGAGCATGAAAAGGAAGTGTGTTAGCCACTGAGAAGAATCTTCTAACATGCTTCCTTGTCCTTTCCTGCTGATTGGAGCCAATCAGAATGAAAGGAGGTGAGTCAGCCACTGAGAAGACTCTTCTCAGGAGCTCCCTTTTCATGCTGATTGGCTACTAGGGATGTCATTGTGGGAAAAGGACTGCGTGGGAAGGTCTGAGGAGTGGGGAGATGGCAACGGAGAGCAAGCAAGTGAGGTGGAGTGGTGTGACTACCATGAAGGAACCCTGCACTTCTGCATTTGCCACTACACTACTGCACAGAGTGCAGCTCTGGTCAAGAAAGAAGATGGGCAGAGCAACTAAATATTCTTTGTACTGAGTGAGGACTTGGTTGGGCAAAGGTAGTCCCCCTCTGGCCACGACCAATGGAGTGATGCAACTGTCACTCTTTCAGTATGAAGCTTCCTTTTTTGCCCACTGAAAGGCCAGGTAGAAGTGTCATCAGCAGAATCTCCATGGAATTCCAAGGCCAGTGGAATGCCCCAGTTCAGAGCCTTCTGGAGTGGGGATGGGTTGAACTGGCCTAGGATCAATTGAATCTCAAGGTAGTTCCACTGCTGTTGTGTGATGGCATCATGCTGAAATCTGCTGCCCTTCCATCTTCTTCCCTGGTCACCATGTGCAGCAGATATGCAGATGTGACAGTGGCCCTACCACTCTGTAAAGCCCTGGGAGTCAGCCACCAGGATTTCAATTGTCCTCTAAGACTGAGAACCCTCTCAGTGGGGTGAAGAATAAAAAGCTGATTAGTTGCTGTTAGGCCTAGTTGTAACTAGGCTTTACAAGAGCTAGTCGATCTCCAATTCCTGTTGGCTGAAATCACTAATAAGTGGGCTCAACCCTTGATGGCTGAAAAACCACTACTAGGAGAGGAGGTCTGTGAGCACACAAGCAGCTGTGCTCTTGTTTGCATTTCCTGTTGGCAGAAGCTGCAGAGACCAAAAGGAACCTGCTGGTAGGAATACAAATTTGCTGCTGCCATCTGTTGGCTGAAGTATTTGCAACACACCGAAATTTGCTGTTGCCACCTGCTGGAACAGGTTATGCTGCAACACTTTCAAATTTTTGCATCTTTGGGGAATATACAAAGGATCCCACTTCACGGACTGCATTCTTGAAGTAATAGTTTTGAACTTACAATATTTTGTGTCACTGGACTCCTGTTGATACAACTCTTGTTTGTTAACATGAATCAATTCTATTATTTGGCCATATCTCAGGTGTGTGAGTGTGTGGAGGAACATTGCTGCTCAGACCTCCAAACTGTGGTGCAGGGTGGGGGCTCAAGCCAGAACAGAATATAAAGAAGAAGAAGTAACCCTAAACACTGAAGCCAGCCTTACATTTGTGAGGACTTGCCCAGGATCTTATTTGCATTGCAGGAGTAGGCCTGTGCAGCATACCCTCACATCACAAATTGTTTGGTTATGTCAAGTACTTCATAGGCCCGATCTGCACTATACATTAAAAGCAGTATCATACCAGATGATCAAAGCAGTAAGGCAAGTGACAATACAAAAAGGCCAAGCCATATAGTGGGTAGCTTACTTCAATGCTTTTTATCGCTTGAGGCCGTTTACTTGTATATACTAGTCGTTTCTTGCTGTGTTGGTTTTCCTCAGCTGAGCTGTAAAATGGGACCAATGTCTTCTAAATGGATACATGTAACTTAGTGGAGATACATGTGTGTGTGTGTGTTACTTTTTGTCATGCATATAGTGCACATGACAAACACATATGCACTATGTTGCATGTGTTCCATTTAGAAAACATTTTATTGCTGCTGTATATTGAGGTGCAACAATAAATTACTAGCCTATGTGAGCCCATCACACACAATTCTCAAGGAGAAATAACAGTAAGGGGATGATGCACAACCCCCTCCAGGTATTGATGTATGCATGGAGAGGATCATGGAGATCCTAGTCCCACCTACTGGGTCCATTATGCACCACCACCATGTTCCGTTGATAAATGACTGTTTGATGTGTAAGTATGGAGTGCTCGTACACTCCAGGAGGTTTCCATGTGTCTATCGGTACATTTGGACACCTCTTTTCAATGAACACCAAAAGGACATTTTTAGAGGAAGGGTAGGTAATGGTAATGGCAGTGGATATAACTCAGTAGAAGAGCATCTGCTTTGTATGAAAGAAGGGTCTCCTGTTTGATTCCTAGCTGCTCCAGGTAGGGAATGGAAGGACTTCTGCCTGAATCTCTGGGGCTGCTGCCAGACAGTGTCATCCATACTGAGCTAGATTGACCAATGGTCTGACTTGTTATAAGGCATCTTCGTATGTTTCCTATGTTTCTAGCCCATGTGGCCTCATAGGCCACTCTGTACATTCATTCAGTACATGGAGGCGGTCATGTGAACTCCACTTTAATCAACACAGACAATATTGCTAAATGACCTACTGGTAAGCTTTATGCTCACTTTCTGAAATATGCCTCCCTGGGTTCCCTTTGGAAGGAATGTATTATTATTATTATTATTATTATTATTATTATTAATAATAATAATAATAATAATAATAATAATAATAATAATAATAATAATTAATAATACATATGAGAATCGCTAATTTTTGAAGTGTTGCATTGCAGTGATATAACTTCTGTGATATATTATGGTTATGCATCGTTAATTGTTATTGTAGACTGCTTGGTTCTTGTGAACTGCTTTGAGCACAGATGTATTTGGAAAAACTAAGATATATATAATTGACAATGACAATTCATTTTTAAAACTAGAAGTTAGGGTGACCTTGACTGTCCTTCCCCATGGTCCCCTGCCCCTCCAAATCACCTGGTCAAATTTCACAGACTGACTAATATCATTTTCCATTCATATTTCACATTTGTAAGAGGAAGGATATTTACTTGTGCAACAGCCTCATCAGATTTGGCTGCGAAAATGGTAACTTTCATTGATTTGAGTGCAGAAAGGTAGTGGCAAATTCAGAAGTGCAGGGTCACCTCATTATAGTCACAGCCTTAGCCCCTCCCCCATTTTTTCTTTGGTTGCTGGGTTGAGAATGAGATCATTGTTAATGTCTTCTCCAGAGCTTGGAAAAGTTACTTTTTTGAACTACAACTCCCATCAGCCCAATCCAGTGGCCATGCTGGCTGGGGCTGTTGGGAGTTGTAGTTCAAAAAAGTAACATTTCCAAGCTCTGGTCTTCTCCCACAACAACAGACATCCCTAGGGGCCAATCAACATGAAAGGGGAGAGGTTAGCTACTGAAAAGGTCTTTTCAGTGGCTGACTCACATCCTTTCACTCTGATTGGCTCCAATCAGCAGGAAAGGACAAGGAAGCATGTTAGAAGACTCTTCTCAGTGACCAATAGACTTCCCTTTTATGCTGATTGGCTTGTAGGATACTGGAGACATAGGAACCCTGCTGGGACCCTGCTCCCAAAAATGTAAGGGGTCTAAGACCCCCCCCCCCAAGACCCTGGATGGCTACATTTCTGTTTGAATGTTTACAAAGAAAAAAACATGCCATGTGTTACAGTGCCGTGAAAAAGTATTTGCCCCCTGTCTGATTTTCTGCATTGTTGCATATTTTTGGCACTGAATGTTGTCAGATCTTGAACCAAAAGGTTCCCTTTTCTCTAATATTAGGTTTTGGTTCAAGATCTGACAACATTCCGTGCCAAAAACATGCAACAATGCAGAAAATCAGACAGGGGGCAAATACTTTTTTATGGCACTGCATATGGCAAGTTTCTACCCGGGCATAACGTCTGCCTCTCCCTGGCAAAGGAGGATTTATACAGAATGGAAGCACAACCTCACCCTGTGCTATTGTACAGTAAATGGCATTGCCATAATCACCCCTGCACTCTTCATCAGCATTGGATGGCTTGCTCCTCAGCAACAGCTGTTTTATTATTGTCTTTAATGTCCATAAAGCAGGAAATATTGCATAATGCAGAGGAAACATTCTGACAGTTCTGGCTGCTGGCAAGCATGGCAGTTTTATAGCACAGTTTGCCTTCTGAGGAATTTCTTGACTAACAGGTGCGGCATTATACACATCAACAATTCACCGCCTAAGTAGAACAATAATGTGGCACGCGTCACAACGCAATAACTGACATAAGGAAATGAACTCGCTAAAGAAGCAGAATGGATTGTCACTTCACTGGCTATGAATGCTGTATGAGCTGCTGACGCTGTCACAAAGGTTTGGAGTTTTACAGTCTGTTACGATGGCTGGTTTGTCTTGACAAGGAGCTTCACACAGGAAAGAGTGGTAACATCTAAACAATAGGACTCAGGTTAGACAAGGGGTGGGGAACTGTTGTCAGCCTGAGGGCCACATTTCCTTGTGGGCAACTTTCCAGGGGCCACATGCCAATGGTGGGTTGTAGACAGAGCTTGGAAAAGTTCCTTTTTTGAACTACAACTCCCATCAGCCCAATCCAGCGGCTATGCTGGCTGGGGCTGATGGGAGTTGTAGTTCAAAAAAGGAATTTTTCCAAGCTCTGGTTGCAGGGGCAGAGGCAAAACTAGGTGGAACAATAGATACGATTCTTACCTTTGTGCAGTAGACTACATCAGAGGCAGCTGATGGCTCCATGTCAGTGGGGCAGTGGAATCTGCTCTGGGTTTTAGTCCAGACTTTCAAGGAGCTGTCCCAGGTGCTTTAGCACACTACACCCAAACCCCATTCAGTAGCTGGATTATTGTCAGTTAAGCCAGCCCAAGCCCGTCAGAAGGAAAACAAACGTTTAAAACAGAATTTGACTTACACCACCCTTTTTGCTGGTCTAAGTTCCCCCGGGCTGCCAGGTCATTTGACTAAGATGAACAGAGTTAGGATCCAGGGTAATTCTGCCCTGCCCAGTCCTGCCACACCATGCCCCTGCCACACCCCTATTTTAGGACTTAATGCCAGCCCAGTTGAGCCAGGATGACGGACTTATATTGGTTGAACCAGAGATCTGCCAGATCCTAATTTGCTCATTCCGGCAGATCTTGGGTTTGGATTGTTCCCATCGTCTCTGCTAGGTGATACTGACAGGGGATTCTGGGAGAAAGAAGCAATGACAGCTTCCCACTTTTGAAAATGTATAAGTCCAGCTGTTAACCAGATCTTTTCCATGCCTTAAGTGAAACACAGTTTCCTGGTTAAGCAGAGAACAGAAGTAAAAAGAAATTTGACTGTTCTGAAGAAACTGAAAGCTTGCTCGCCAAGATTTTGTGACATTTTTGTTGGTCCTAATAAAGGTATTGACCAGCTGTGAATCTGAAATACAGACATGGGTAATTGTGTAAGCCCCAGTGAATGGCATCCCATCTGTTCCAGAACTGTGGGCCTACTAGTCTCCATCTCACTTGCTTCCCTTGACATAATGCATCTGTAGAGGGGTAATGAAAAGGAACTTGACTCATACACATTTGTTAATTGTGGCATTTGTTCATTTTTTTCATTCATTCCAAAATGAATACATGCACACCCCTGTTATGAGTATGATGCTGGTCTGATGAGCTTCAGGACATGTCACAAGTGATTGACAGCAGCCCTATCTCCCTGCCACAAAATTCCTGATTTATTGCACCTAGGGCTGTGCAAGGCACCCCTGATTTAACCCAGACCCCAGTTTGGACCTGGTTTGGGCCTGATCTAGGTCCCAAACTGAACTGGGACCTTGTACAGCCCTAATTAAACCCAAATTAAACATGTGATCAGTAGTGAGGAGAAGGAAGCAAGCAGGCAAAGACTCTCACCTGAAGTGTCTCTTTCTCCCCTCCCTCAACCACACTTTTAGTCAGGGTTGTAAACATGTGGTTGGCAGTGTGTGGGGGCAGGGAGAAGTGGGTGAGGTGAGCAAGAATCTGTGCCTGCATCATTTCTTCTTCCTCCCTTCTTCCACCTAGGGTTGCCAGGTGTCTGGTTTTCACCCAGAGACTCTGGATTTTGGGGGTCCTCTCTGGGTCTCCAGGTGAGTCTCCTTAATCTCTGGACTCCCAGCTTTCATTTTTTTAAAAAATTAAGTTTCTAGGTGGTCTGGTTCATGAGATATACACCAAAACATTAGCTGTCCCTGCAACTTTTCTTAAACCAGCTCATAGCAGGCTTCTCTAACCCCACACTTTCAGGTTTGTAGCCAATGTGTGAAGTCAAGTTTGTGATTTGTTTGACCTCCAGGCACTGCCTAGACCCTGCACTGCCAGAAAATGGTTGTTTTTTCCTTTTTATCTGAAAGTCTCATAAATTGAGTAAGTATCTAGCTTTCAGTTTGTTTTTTCTCTCTTGTGTGCAGGAGTCAAACAAGTTTAAATTTTCCTGGGCTGTTGAAGAGGGGCAGTGTTTTGAAAATCTTCCCAATATGAAGCTTTAATCCAGTAGTTGCTTTTCTGGGAGTAAAGCTGCAGTGTTAATCCCACATACCCAGAGTAAACCCCACTGAATTCAATAGGACTTACGTTTGAGTAGACATGGTTAGGATTGTGCTGTAAATTAATGGGACTTTTGAGTGAACATAGTAAAGAATCGTGTTTGTGTTGTAAATCTTTCTCTCCCCTCCAATCCTATTTTTAAAAGCAATTAGGCAGGGCTTACTTAGGTATCACACTTTTTATTATGTAGGAAACTAATGCTGATGTCTTTAAAACGTTCTGCAATGACCAACTGGTTTGACAATAAACTATTATATGGGGTGTATGTCTTTTTACATCTGCAGTGTGTGTGTGTGTGTGTGTGTGTATGGAGTCTTTCCAACAACCCTGTGAGGTAGGGTTGGTGATTGGAAACCAAGGCAGCTTACAAGAAGAAATAAATCCCTTTAAAATAAGATAACCATAAAAACAAGTATAAACAGTTGAAAAACAGGTTAAAGTAGCATGATTCTGAATTTTGGGTTGGGTGAATGAAGTTTCTTATCGCTTGAGGTTGCAGTTCTCTGCACACTTCCCTGTTTGAGTAAGCCCCATTAAATGCATTGGGACTTGCTTCTGAGTAAACAAACATAGGATTGCACTATAAATATATTTACAGGTTGTGTAAATAATAAACTTCTTTGATAGTCATGCTTATATACATATTTCTTCATACTGTGTCCCAATAAGTATTTGATTTCGCAGTATGGTTGCAGATTATTATTTTCTCTATATTTTAAGTGTGCCCTTCTTCCTTGGGGTGGTCTTCATTCCCCTCTGTTGTTTTCATCCTGAGGGGCAGATAGGCTGAGATATGGTGAGTAGCCCATGTTCACCCACTATACTTTATAGCTCATTTCCATTTTGAAAAATTAATTAAAACAATTTACATGCAGGCAAAGTTTATTAAATAGATCCACACAATACGTTTAAAGCACATCCGATGCACATTTAAAGCTCATGACTTCACCTAAAGAATCCTGGGAAGTGTAGTTTCCCCCTCACAATTATAGTTCTCACCACCCTTAACAAACTACAGTTCCCATGATTCTGTTGTGGGATTCATGTGCTTTCAATGTGTGTTGAATGTGCTTTCAATGAATGGTGTGGATCTGCCCTAGGTATGATGTGCATTCATTAGTGAATTGAAAAGAAAATTTTTAAATGATAATTTTTTTAAGAGGGGAAGGGCATATGCTTTGCATGCAAAAGTCCAAAATTCAATTTCTGGAAAAGACTATTGCCTGGATCCTAGAAAGCCAATGCTAGTCTATGTGATCTGTACTGAGCTAGATGGTACCAAATGCCACACTAAGAGACTGATTTGTTACAAGAGCAGAACAAGTACTATGTAGAACCCATAACATGGAAAGCACACCTTGAACTTGGCCTGGTAGCAAATTGGCAACCAGCACAGTTTTCAGAGCAGAGGTCTTATGTGAATATCTTTGCAGAAGATCCCTAGTCAAGCTTTACCAACAGCACAATCCAAACTATATCTACTGAGAAGTAAGTCCTGTTGAGTTCTATGGGGCTTAGCCCCTTAGTAAGTGTGTTTGGAATTGCAGCCTTCAGGGGCATCCATCATTACTCCAGAGTGCTCCCGTCTAACATCTCTATAACACTAGACTCCTTGCTTCCTACAGTGGCCTTCTGGTGACTGGCCTGGCCTGAGGGTACTTAAACCAGCAAGTAGCGCATCCCTGCCATCAACCAAGATGGCGGTGGAGGCATCAGGCCCTTAGGGAAACCTTGGCCGCCATCTTGGTTGATGGCATACTTGAGCATGCAGCACGATGGCCCCCAGCATGCCTGGCGCTGCTCTGGCGACCAGCATTTACTTCATGAGGTAGGTGGAGCATGTTGCAGGTGGCCGTCACGGGGCTGTACAGCAATGGGGGGGATGCCTCAGAACCCCCTCCCTTGATCTGTGCTGTGGATTGTGGAAGCCACTGCTACCCACCCACCCTAAGGAGGGGCCTTTCAGGAAGACGTAGGTAGGACAGGTGTGTGTGTGTGCCTGGGCCTGGGGCAGGCTGGTGCGCAAAGGCCCCTGCATCCCTGGCACCTACTAAAACATTGGCAAAAACACAGGATCCTGAATGCATTTCTAATGGGCTGAAAGAGGAGAGGAATCATAAACATATAGAACATTAGGCACAGCCCTTTAGTTCTTGGCTTCAAGTTGCAATCATGCAACACGGTCTCATGATGAAGCTTTGAAGATGCATGAATAGTTATAGAGGATTTGTTCCTACTAATTTAATTTTTATCCATACGTTCGCTTCAGAGCACTGAGTGTGTCTGAGTCTCTGGCTACATCTACATATCTTAATCTTTTCAAACCAGCTGCATTATCAGAAGGGCTTCAGGATTATTTCAAGTCATTAATATTTTGTTTCCATTTCACATCTGAAATTTTGAATCTTTTCTCACGATGTATGCCTTGGAACATACAGATGCATTACCCATGCTTGAGCCACCTAAGATATTCCCAAATAGGCAGTTTTACAATGCCCCATTACTACTTTACTACTTATTATTTTGTTTTATGTGTGGGAATAGACAAACTTTATGCAAAAAAGAAAATGTGTTTAGCTTTAGGGAAATTCATAAAATGTGTAGAATATGCACTGAATGCTAAATTACAGAGAGGCTGAAAGTCTGGTGTCTCAGAAAAAAGGCAGCCCTTTTTTTAACAGTCCCTCTCCTCTCCATTTCAAATGTGAAGATTGTAAACTTTGCTTGGATAGATGGCAAGACAGATTAGTTATACATCCTAATTATAAGTAGAAGAGTTAAAGATTATCATTAACATGCTTAAGAGATCTCCTCCTATCTACTATTCTTGCCACAGTCTCCGAATCTGAGTGCAGTTGGAGTACTCTAGTCTTAACAATACCATCTGTGCACTGACGTCAACCAGCAATGACACATAGAAAAATGTTCTTTGTAGATGCTCTGCAGCTCAGGATCTCCCCATTACTCACAGAGGCATGTTTTGGCAGTATTGTAAGATCATACCCATGCTGTTTCTTTTTTCTGGTTTTATGAATGTAATTTCTTGTTTTAGTGATCTTTGGGAACATAGGAAGCTGCTTTATACCGAATCAGACCATAGCTCCATCTAGCTCAGTATCGGCGACATTGTCTGACAGCAGCTCTCCAGAGTTTCAGGCAGGAAGTCTTTTGCCAGGCCCTCCCTGGAGATGCTGGGGATTTCACCTGAGACCCTTTTGTATGCAAAGCAGATACGCTACCACTGAGCTATGGCCCTTCTCCAGTCTTTATGGTTTGTATTGCAAGCTGCCCCAATACCTTTAATTAAACATCCAAACAAAAAAGGTCATTTAGCAAGTATCACCCGTAAACATCAATTGCAGGGGAGCAGTGATGGCTTTTGAGAGTGAGAGTTAAGATGACAGGTGGCAGAGAACGCAGTGATTGACTGGGTATATATAGGATAAGACAGTCTTTCAAGTATCCTGGTCCCAAGCTATATAGGGCTTTGTACACCAAAACCAGAACCTTGAACTTGGCCCAATAGCTAATAGGTAGCCAGTGCAATTCCTGCAGCAGCAGTGTGACATGTTGGCAATACTCTGCCCCAGTGAGCAGTCATGCTGCAGCATTTTGCACCAGCTGCAGCTTCCAGTCCAACCTCAAGGAAAAGCCAATGCTCTGTCACTCTGCTATAGTCAGAAGTGGCTTGCTGGATGAGACCTTACGGATGTTCATATTCCTTTAAGTTATATTCTTGTTGTTTGGGGATTAATGGCAGGACAACCAAAATGGACTTTACAAGTCCTTATGGGTGCTAAGAGATTTATACCTTGGAGCCTGGAAGGATAAATACCCACCATCTAATGGTCTAGAAACCTTAGCACCCTTGCTCTATTTGAATGTACTTTTTATAAACACCAACTTTGCCGGGATACCTATTCGGTCATTTGGATGGCATATATCGATTTCTATAACTAATATATAGTAATATGTTATTATATACAGTATGCATAACATAACATATAACTAAGATTGATGCTTATTGTATTGTTAATGTGAGCTGATGGTTGGTGCTGTTTTTTCACTACCACTAAACTAGAGTCGGAATTGGCTCAGCAGATGGGGCAGAGCCGCAGTGTTAGCTTCCTGGCCAGGTGGGTTGCTGTTGCTTCCTGGGAAGGAGAGTGGGAGGGACAAAGCAGTGGTATGGTGCAAACACACTGGCAGAAGCACCAGATGGTACCACACTGACTTCCCCACCATTTTGCCCCCTCCCTCCTGGTAAGCAACAGTGGTTCACCTGCTGGGAAGTTAGCACAGCAGTCCTGTCCTGCCCATCAAACTGCATCTGACTACAGTTCAGCAAGTTAATGAACTTATATTTGAATGGTAAATGAACTTCTTTTTACATTTCCTTGTATATCTATTGTTGATCCATTTGAATCTTCAAGGTGGGCAGCCTAAAAAGTAAATCTGTTGGTTGAACTTTTGGCAGATTTGTTTGGTGAAGTGCAAGGTTCTAGTTTTGGTGTACAAAACCCTATACAGCTTGGGACCAGGATACCTGAAAGGCCGTCTTATACCTTATATACCTAGTCAATCACTGCTTTCTGCAGGTGAGGGCCTCCTGGAGTTACCATCTTATTAGGAGGTCCGTTCTACACAACATAGGAAATGGACCTTTAGTGTGGCGGTACCTACCAGGTGGAACTCCCTACCCTTAAATATTAGACAGGCACCATCTCTGTTATCTTTTCAGCAATAAAGCTCATCCATCAGGGCGACCAAGGCTGATTCAGTCCCATAGCCAGACCTGAATCCAGACTGGGATGGGTCAAGGTAATCTGTTTCATCCAAGAGTACTTGCAATTGCTGCGCCACAACCCGCTCAATCACCTCCCTTAAAAAGGGGGTATTTGTAACCGGTTGGTAGTTGTCACAAACCAATGGATCCAGGGTGGGCTTTTTCAGGAGTGGTCAGATCACCGCCTCTTTCAAGGTGGCTGGAACCTTCCTCCCACAACAGTGCGTTGACCTCACCCTGGATCCACTCAGTCAAACCCCCTCAGCAAGCTTTAATAAGCCAAGAAGGGCAAGGGTCGAGAGGACATGTTGCTGGCTACATCATCGCAAGCACCTTGTCTATGTCATCAGGCTGCATCAACTGAAACCATTCTCAAGGAGTTGCAGCAGACGTTGCACTGGACACCTCATTGGGGATTACTGTAGATGTGGATGGGGCATCAAGACTGCTATGGAGGCGAGCAACTTTACCCTCAAAGTGCCTTGCAAACAATTCACAGTGGGCCTCCGAAGGGTCTAAACCTCCATTTCCTGGAGTTGATGTCAACAGACCTCTGACAATGTGGAAAAGCTCCACTGTATGGCTACTTGAGGATGCGATGGAGGCAGAGAAGAGGGCCTTCTTTGGTGCCCTCACCTCCACACAGTAGGCACAGTTATGATGTTTTATTTGTGCCCGATCAGCCTCACAGCACATCTTTCGCCATTTGCGCTCTAGCCGTAGTCCTGCCTGTTTCATTGCCCTTAGCTTACTGGTATACCAAGGTGCAAACCAGGCTCCACAATGCCGGAGAGGGCGCTTGGGGGCAACCGTGTCAAGAACACAACGCGCCTCGCTGTTTCACAGTGTGACAAGGGCTTCAGTAGGGTCACTTGCTCTGTCCACTCGGAACTCCCCCAGGGCATTCAGGAATCCTGTGGATTCCATTAGGAATGTTAAAATGTTAGGAATGTTAAAAATGGTTGGAATGTTAACATGTTAGGAATGTTAAAAATGTTTTAAAAGATGTTTTGTTTTAATATGTTTTTATGGTTGTTTTTTTAATATTAGAGTCTGTTTTTATGATGTTTTAAAGTGTTTTTAGTGCTTTTGTTGGCCACCCTGGGCTCCTACTGGGAGAAAGGGTGGAATATAAATCAAATAAATAAATAAATAAATAAATAAATAAATAAATAAATAAATAAATAAATAAATAAATGTCTTGTCCAGCCTCCATAAGTTGAATGTAGTTTGTTCCAGTATTCAGGATACCATCACAGGCGACCAAATTCCAATTACTGAAAGATCCATGCGTATAAGGATGCAACTGGGTTTTAATTAAGAGGGATGTTTGACCCATGCTGGAGGATTACTACTGGTGAAGGTATTTTCTTGACTCCCACCCAGCTCAGGAATGGATTGAGGTAGAAAATCCACTGATGGAAATGAAGTTTCAGTAGTTACATGGGAGTTTTGGTCCTCAATCACTTTTTCGATTGTTCACCCTAATGTGAGTCCCTGAACATTTCATGCATGTCTTTTTCTTCATAGTCACAATGCAACATGGAGCACCATAAACTAACTGGTGAAGAAACTGTGTGGGTCTTGGTGCATAGCATCACATGATCCAGTGAAATTACAGAGGATGCTATGATGCAAAGGGCTGAACATATGAAAATTAAAAATATGAATTCATTGTAAGACTGTATCAATGTCAAGCTTGATGCAAAAGTAAGATTTCATTGGTTCAAAAGCAGTTGAATAGGATGTGGGACTTCCTTGTGAAGGAAATAATTGCTTCAGAAGCAGAAGAATTAATAGAAAAACCTTGAACAGATTAATTCTTGGAAACATGCTTTCCACTCCTATAATTTACTGAAAGTCACTGCTATTGCTGCTGCTACTCTTGGACTGCCTGCAGAGGTTAGGTATTGGGGGCATTGTATTGCAGTGGTTCCATTCCTTCCTCTCTGGGAGGTACCAAAGAGTAGCACTGGAGGAGGAGGTTTCAGATCCCTGGCCCCTCACTTGTGGGGTGCCACAGGGATCTATCCTTTCTCCAATGCTATTTAACATCTATATAAAGCCGCTGGGAGCAATCATCAGGAGATTTGGGCTGCAATGTCATCAGTATGCGGATGACACGCAGCTCTATCTCTCATTTAAAGCTTCACCAAGGTTGGCTGTGGAAACCCTGTTCAAATGTCTGGAGTCGGTGAGTGGCTGGATGGGAAGGAATAAGCTGAAGCTGAATCCTGACAAAACCGAGGTGCTGTTTGTGGGAGACAAGGGAAGGCTGGGAGATATAGACCTGGTGCTTAACGGGGTATGACTGTCCCTGAAAGACCAGGTTCGTAGCCTGGGGGTCATTCTTGACTCCCAGCTGTCCATGGAGGCTCAAGTTTCGGCTGTGAGCTGAGCAGCTCTGTATCAACTCTATCTGATACAGAGGCTACGCCCCTACCTTCCCAATCATCTGCTCCCACCGGTGGTACATGCCCTGATCACCACTCGCCTAGACTACTGTAATGCGCTCTATGTGGGGTTACCCTTGAAAACGGTTCGGAAATTACAGCTGGTACAAAATGCAGCGGCGCGTCTGATTACAGGTGGCCGCCGTAGAGTTCACATCACTCCTGTGTTGAAGGAGCTGCATTGGCTACCGGTTGTGTACCGAGCCCAATTCAAGGTGTTGGTCCTAACCTTTAAAACCCTATACGGTTGTGGCCCAGCTTATCTGAAGGAGCGCCTCCAGCATCGACAGGGATGCCGCTCAACAAGATCAGCCTCAGAAGACCTTCTCTGGATCCCACCAGTCAAAACAGCTAGACTGGTGAGGACTCGAGAGAGGGCCTTCTCAATTGTGGCCCCCACCCTATGGAATTCTCTCCCAAGTGATTTACGCCATGCCCCGTCTATAATGAGCTTCCGCCGGACCCTGAAGACCTGGTTTTTTAGGCAGGCTTTTGGAACGGACTAGTTTTACTGTGTTTAAATTTTTAACTGTTTTATATACTGTTTTAATCTGTACGTCGCCCAGAGTGGCTGGTCTACCAGCCAGATGGGCGACTAACAAATCTCATAATAAATAATAAATAAATAAATAAAATACTATTATCACTGGGTTTTTTTTGGAGGGGGGGTGTAAAAATGAGGTGCAAATACACACATCTTGATAAAAGTGCTGTGGATGCTAGCACAAAATGGTTGCCATGAGTAACAATAAAAGAGGTGATGGTACTGACTATTACTACTATGCTATCACAATGTGTGGTGCTTTACAGAGTACAAGGGGGCAGCTCCTTACCTGAGGAGTTAATAATCTGAAACTTGACACAGGAAGGAAGGGGAGACAATGGTAAAACAGGGAAAGTTTATGCAACTGTTTCAGTTACTCTTAGGCTTGGTTACAAGGTTTGTTTGTTTATTTATTTATTTATAAGCTTATTTGTATACCACAATATCATTAAAAATACCAATAATGGTTTACAACAACCACACATGCATACATTAAAAACCATGTACACATTTAAAACCAGAGATCATCAACTGACTACTACAGAAAGGTGTTTTCTTAACTGCCCGGATAAGCATGGCAACATAGAAGAGTTTGCAGAACAGCATAGGAAGTGGGGCGCTGCATAATAGGCTTCATGGAAAAGGCGGCTTTGGGGAGGGGTTTGGAGGAAGTGAAAGAGGTAGCGACGCATATTGTAGCAGAAAAGCTTCCTTACATGTCACATAGCAACATTGATGGTCATATGCAACAAGAGGGACCTGAGGGACAGAACAGTGTTTGACAGCACTGATCTTTAATGAGTTCCTGGTCCAGGTGGCTGTAGCCAGCCAATGGAATGAGTGTCACATAGCCAGGAAGATGCCCAGGGGCTGACAAACAAAGCCAGCAAGGGTGGCAACAGCCATATGTGTGCATGTGTTGGCTACCACAGTGTCAGCTAGTACCAGTTGCTGGTCGATGGGTGAAATAATACGCAGACAACAGCAGCTATGGTTGAATAAAGGGCCACTTTATTAAATTATAAACAAGAACGTTTAAAGCGACCTGCAGAGGTGTAACCTAAGTGCAGGAACTAACTATAGGCAAGCAGCTTGCCCTACAGCTCTTGGGCGACCAGCCCCTGCTGGGGCCAAGGGCAAGCCCCCTTTTGCTTACCCCTTGCCCTGGCCACACCTTGTAGGTGAGTAGGGAGGCCTTCCCACGTCACCACCCCCCGGGGCCGTAGAACCCTCAGGTGGATGAGGTAAGTTGGCCCCAAAAGCAGCCCATATCCTGCCCTCGGGCCGTAAAACCCTGAGAGACAGGCCTCCGGAACCACCAATCACCTTGAAAGGTGCCTAAGGGGGCCACCTAGCTGTCATTACCTATTTCCCCTCCTGCACTTTACCGCCACAAAAAGGGGACAAATCTCTATTTAGTCCCCTTTTCCCCACTGCGTAGAAGAACTTCCAGCAGACTCCTCTGCAGGTCTTGCAAAAATATGTCGTTCCCTGTGTCCGACAGGTGAATGCCATCGGCCCTATAGAGTTCAACCCTAGAATGCTGTATAAGCGGATGCGGAATGGGCAACCCACCATCCCCAAGAAGAGCCAACCGAATCTGTCGGTTGACCCTCTTACGTGCCCAGTCTATCCTCCTGGGGTCCCAAACTCCATGCCATTCCCTGCGTGGCAGTATGTCTGACCAAAGCAGACAAACTGAAGGCCAACGCTGCCTTATAACGCGCATGTCGCTACATGCTTGAAGAGTAAGGGCCCTGCCCTTAAGTAAACCCAGGTCATTACCTCCCAGGTGAATTACCAAAATGTGCGGAACGTCACGCACTAACCCTTGCTGGAACAGGGTGGGTAGGAGCCCATCCCAGCGCATCCCTCGCTGGCCAAGCCACTGTACAGTAGCTTGTTGACTGAGCCCCAGCTGCGGGCCCATTCGAGACGACGCGGCCCTGCGGCCCGCCCAGAAAATCATGCTGTGGCCGCAGATTAGGATGCGCATCCGCTCCGTCCCCCTCCGGCAACCTGCCAAAACAAGGCAACACCATTAGGCTTCCATATTACCATGCCCAGTCATGGGGCGGACATAACTCCTGTAGGCCCCCGAAGCCCACCTTCCAATAGCTTGCAGCCTGGCTCGTGGAAAACCCAGCCCCGCTGCTGTGGAAGCCGCTCCAATTCTAAAAGAGTGGGTCCTGAAACCTGATGGGTCTATTCCCAATCTGTGTAGGGCCTTCTTCGTAAGTGCCCAAAATTGATATTTAGTGAGGGGATCACCATTCCTGTGAACGAATAAATATCCAGTCACTGCTCCTCTAGCTGTCATAAACATTTGCAGGGCCATCACTGGGCAAATGTGTGGCAAGGGGGAGGGAGCTAAAATAACAGTCCGTCCCCTACCCCTTTGGTCGGTCTTAGACCTACGTAACGTAAGGTAAGCGCTGCTGTCTTTCATATTGATATCTGACATTAAGAGGGCGCATTGTGACTGGTCCATCTTAGACCCAGCCACTACTTCTCCAATCCGAAAAGCCCCCAAAAATAATGTAAGGGACACTGCTTGAAATAGCTGTATTTCATAGGTGGAAGAACATACAGCTGACCATTGGCTCATGAGTTTCTCCAGAAGTGCTGGAGACATAGGGTGATGGTGATCAGGGGCAGCTGGATGCTCCCTAGCCCACCCAGCCAACATGCGCTGGACCCTAAAATCCATGGAATGATCCGAGAAACCTTGTGCCTTAGCTAGAAAGGAAAGTCCAGCTAGCTTACATTGTAAGGCTCGGACAGACAAGCCCTGCCTCTTGCCATCCACCAGAAATTCCAGCAGCTGACTCACCGGAATGGGCCACTGGGGCGTATATCCCTTGTTGGCCCAAAAGTCTTCAATTGCCCTACCTGCTCTCTGGTAACTGGCGAGCGTGCTGGGAGCAACAGATAGGCTTATGGCCCTCTCCGACTCCGGTCTCCAATCTCCCAGATTGTAGGGGGCACGGCATCCGGCTGAGCGCTGGCCAGCTGACAGAAACGGTCCATCTGGTTCCGTGACAGAGCATCAGCAACACTATTGTCAATGCCAGGAACATGCCGTGCCCGAAAGAGAACATTAAAACACAGGCACTGGAGAACAAAAGCCCGGACTAGGCCCATAACCCTGGCGTTCCTGGATGTAAGAGAGTTGATAACATGTACTGTGGCCTCGTTGTCGCACCAAAAATGGACAGTAGAGTTCTGCAGCCTCTCTGCCCATAAATGCACCGCCAGTACAATGGGAAAGAATTCAAGAAAGGTCAGGTCCCTGTCCAGTCCCTCTTGAACCCAACCTTGAGGCCATTGTCCCTTACACCAGGAAGACCCAAATATTACTCCGAAACCATAAGACCCCTATGCATCCGAACAAACTTGCATCTCTGCTTCCAGGAGCCGTTCGTGTCTCCAAAAAGAGATCCCATTGTAGTCCTGCAAAAAGGAGGACCAAACTGCTAGGTCGGCGCGCAGGGCAGCCGTAACCCTGAATCTATGGCAGGGTTTTGAAAGCCCTATCATAGCATCATAGACGCGTCTCAAAAAGGCCCATCCGGGTGCGACAACCCTGCAAGCAAAGTTCAGGTGTCCTGCTAGTTCCTGGAGTGTAGAAAGGAAAACTTTTTTAGCCCCAACTACCTCCCAGATCTTGACGCGCAAAAGATTAATTTTAGCCCTGGGAAGCCGGCAGCACATGGCTACCGTGTCAATTTCAATACCTAAAAATGTCAAGACCTGGGTAGGTCCCTCCGTCTTCTCTAAGGCCAAAGGCACACCAAGTTCCCCAGCCAACTCACTAAATTGGGACATTAAGTGCTGACATTCCCCCGTGTTTGCCCTACCCGCAAATAGGAAGTCATCCAGATAATGCACCACCGTGTGTAAGCCCCCCCATCTCCTGACAGCCCATTCCAGGAAAGAGCTAAAGCGCTCGAAAACAGCGCAAGAAATTGAGCATCCCATGGGTAGGGCCCTATCAATATAGAAATGGCCTGAAAAGGTGAAGCCCAGTAGCTCAAAATCCGCTGGGTGAACTGGCAGGAGACGGAAGGCGGACTTGATATCACACTTCCCCATAAAAGCCTCTTTACCACAGGAGCGCACCATGCGCACTGCCGTGTCCAGGGACGTGTAGTGGACAGAACACAAATCATCTGGAATGAAATCATTAACTGACATCCCTTGCGGGTAGGACAAATGGTGAATGAGCCTAAATTCCCCGGCTGCCTTTTTGGGCACGATGCCCAAGGGAGACACCCTAAGGTTAGAGAAAGGGGGAGACTGGAATGGGCCGAGAACTCGCCCAGCCTGCACTTCTTTATCAATTTTCTGCTGCACTAAGCCCTCCTTTCCCACGGTGGAGCGGAGGTTGCGAGATCTAAAAGCCAAACGTGGGCCGGTGTAGGGAATTCGGAAGCCTAATGAAAAACCATTGAACAAAAAACGTGCGACCCCTTGGTTCGGGTAACTGTCCAAGAGGTGTCTTAAAATGTTTAATTTAACTGGGGAGGGGCCCTTTTCCTTGATTACCTCCTGTAGGGGTCTGTTTCCGGCCTCCCCCGCCCCAAAAGGGTCTGCTCCTGGGGCAATTTGCACTTGAGTGTGTCATCCCACATATGGAGCATTCGTGATGAAAACAGCATGGGTTCCGGGTGCAGGATCCACGGGAATTAAATTCCCAGCAAAACAGCCGTTGTTGAACCCCTTGCCCCGCATTACCGCGGGGCAGGGGAGCCGATTGTTTGCTAAGTAAATGCCCGCTATCTGCTCTGTCCCCAGTCATGGCGCGCGCTGCTGCCATGAATTGCAGCCACAGCTCGGGCTCCTTCTTGTCCCAGGGGAGTGTTTTATTACAGGCCACCCGCATACGGAAGGCCTCGTCGTAGGATAACCAAGCCAGGCCAGAAAACTCAATATAGGCCCTATAAATAATATCTAGGTATTTCATCAACAGGGGCCCCCGCAATGGCTGTTTTTCCATGACTACCCCTGCGTAAATCATATAGGCCGGCAACCAATTATGCCAAGTCCGTTCAACCCTTTTACGTTTAGGCCTCTCTGGCTCCATATCTCCATCCCTATCCTTATCTTTCTTGGGCTGTTCCCTGTAAAGAAGTGTGAACAAATCCACGTACTCCCCACGCCAAATCCTTTCCTTAGTTGCAGGAAGGAGGTGAAATCCCAAGGAGACAGATGCCTCCCCAAAAGGAATGGCCCCTGCAGCAACTGAACTAAAGGGGTCTGAAGCAGCTGCAGCCTCCACAGCAGTGGTCTGTGGCTCCACTGTGGAATTAGCAGGATGTGTCATTGCCATGTCAGGGGGGGGCAGCCTGAGAGACTGAATCCCCTCCAGCATGCTGCCAAACTTGTTGGCAAGCCATTTGTAGAGGAGGTGGTCTGTCTCCCCGGGTAGTAGGAATTCCCTGTCTGCCTTGTGATGGAGCATGGACCGGAGAGGAGGATTGTCCGCCCTGTACTGAGGCCCACAGCCCCCAAGGCAGCCAGCTCCACCCCGGCCACCCCATTGATTGCATAGGTGTAGGTGCATCTGCAATTGTGGGTGCAGGTGACTCACCTGTCCCACTTCTTGGCCTGGGAACCTCTGTATCTCCGCCATCCTCGGCCCGGGACTGTGAGTCAGTGGGGACTTGTGCTGCTGTAGCTGGTTCAGATGATGCCAGTTGGGGGGGAGAAGCCTCTAGCCCCCCAACTGCTGCTGGAGCCGAACTGGGTCCTGCCTCTAGCGCATCCAATCTGGCTAGGATTAATGCAACAAATTAGCACCGTTATTCGCTTGCTGACCATATGTGTGCCTACCCCGTGCCTTGGCCCTTCTGGGTCTGGACATGGCTGCAGTACCTGCAGCCGTCCCTTCTATTGAGGGTAACTCTCCCCCTTCTGCCTGAATGTGACCCTGCCCTGGTGGACCAGCTCTCTGCTTCTCTAGCACGTCTAGCCGTGCTAGAATGGCTGCCCAAGGCTGCGCCTCATCTTCTTCCGAAGACATTGCCACTGGGGGGGGCGCTTGGGTGGAAGCCTGCTGGCCTTCCCCTTCCCTTTGGGACCCCCTATACCTTTCTTGGGGGGCATGATATGCCTCAATAGAATGACTCAACCCACTGCAGGGGAATTAACAATCCCTTTAGAAATATGTTATTATTAAACAATTTAGTGTTAGCAAGCGGTCTTCCTGACAAACTTGGCTTGCTGGAGTGCTTGTGTGACTATAATGAGGGGGGGCAGGCAGGCACCGTGTCAGGCTGCGCTGGTTAGGCCAGGCTGCCTGCCTCAGGGCCAGAGCTGGCAGCACTCAAAGCTTCTAAGGCCTGTTGTGCCAGCTCTACCACTAGGCCTGTGAAGAAGAGCTTCTAAGGCCTCGGCACTCGCGTGCTGTGTGGCTGTGGGAGAAAGACGGGCTCCAAAAGCCCTTGCACAGCCTAAGTGGCTGCAATCCGGGCCCAATCCCGCCTTCCCGCTATCTCCTCTAGCTGAATCAGGCCTACTGAGGCCCCAACAGACCGCACTCGGCACCTCCAAAATGGCACTGGCCACGCGGCCGAAGAAAATGGCCGCCGCAACAAACTAAAACTGTCCCTCGTCGATCCGTCCTCTCCTGTCGTCGCAAGCCAAGAGGAAGTCGGATGGGGCTGAGTGGGCTTAAATAGCCCCTTAGCTCCGCCCCCCGTGCGGAACGTTGCGCGTCATCCCAATGCGATGCGCGACATTCCCTTCTTCAAAATGGCTACTGCGGCTTCACCCTCGGCCGCAATTGTGCTCCCACTCCCCAGAGCTTCGTGCAGGTAAGCGAAGCTGCATATTTTTCCATCTCCCTGCCAGACGGGAGGCATTTCTCACTTTGTGTCTCTGGTAAGACAGAATGGAGAACAAGTGATACTGTGTAAGGGAGACACACATATTTTGGGGGTTCCCTATTCTTTGGTTCATATTAATGGAGTAAGGCATTCTGGGAAACAACCACTTTGATGAACTTTGGGCTTGTTTGTGACTTGGAAGGGTCAGAACAGACTCCCTGACTAAACTGATAATTTAAGAATTTTGAACTTCACAGTGCTAAGAGATAATCCCCTCAAGCAGAACAAATGGTGCCATTCTGGTAGAATTTATAATGCCTTCCGGATTTCACAAGTTTAGTCCCCCCCCCCAAAAAAACCAGGAATTTACATCACATACTACACTGGAGTCAGTGAGCTTATCTCTAGATCTATCAGGTAAACCAAACCCCCAAACCTACATTTCAAAGGAATCCTTTGATACTTATTTTTCGTGTACACATTCCCCTCCCCAATTCCAATGAGACCCCAAAACACATTTAAACTGGAGGTTTTGCCAGGGTCAAATCAACACATGGCTCCAATGAGCCTCCTGACAACACATTGCACTCTAGGAGCACACAGCACAGGACACTGGGCAAGGAAAAGGTGATGTGCTTAGTTATTTCATGATATTAAGAATGGTGGGAGAGCCTAATTTTCAGAAAACATGTGATTATTTTATCCCAATTTTGCACCCTAATCTCTTCAGGAAAGGTATATTCTCCAACTATCCCTTTTTCTTTTTTTCCCTCTGGTGTCAGTCTGTGTGCTCATTATCTTGGGTTTGAGTGTATCCAAGACATCTCAGTGTATCCAAGACATCTCTATACTTGTAGGTCTAGTGTGCGATTGTATTAGCTAGAATGTTGTCCAGTCCAACTGTAAATTTGATGCTATTTTCTTTCTTTTCCTTATAATAAACCAATCTTTGTGCATATATTTCTGTGTGTGTCTTATTGAGGTATTAAGGATAAGGTATATACATTTAGAGCAACATACTGATTTTTAAGACTCCTGTAAAAGGTTCCCCTCTTGGGATACATTCAAGCCTCATGTGGGGAGGACATGAATAGGGGTTCTGATGTGCATGTGTAACAACGGGGCATTCTTAAAGTGACAAAGTGACAAAGGTGGCCATAGGTCAACATATCCATGAAAACCACTGAAATATCATTTTATGTCTTTGTCCTGACCAAGCAACCCTCAACTAAATTTGACAAAAATTATAGTTAGGGTCTTGATGCAAAGAACCGTAGGTTTCAACTCACCATTTCTTTTTGGTACTGGGAAGATGATGATATGAAGCTGTTTTCCTTGCACTCTAGTTGGTTTTCTTTCCTTTAGTTGTTACAGAACTGAGATTTCTGTAAAATTGAAAATGGACTAAAATAGAAAGAACCAGCCTAGAACTACTTAAGTCTCCTCAATACAACAAGTTAGCTACAATTGACTTAAATCAATCTAGTTGATTCCCCATTGATTTCAATGGGACTGACCTACTTTTCTTTGGATTAATGTCAAAGAGTGATTTTATTTTAAGAAGAATGCAGAATTTTCATTGCTGTACTCATAGAAGAAATATAGAGTAATTTCTGGATAGGGGTGCAGTGGACCTGACGAAAGGCATATGGATTTTGGCAAATCTGCCTGTTGGGATCCGGGATGTTGCTGTCCACTGCAGCATAATTAGCTTGGCTGAATGTAAACATGGTACTGGCAGAAATAGGTTTATGGCAGCCTGATGCAATCCCAGAACTCTCCTAAGTCACAATTCCAACAGATGTATGTGTGTGCATGTATGTGGGATGGGGAGATGAAATGGTGGAGGGTTGAGAGTCACAGGCCAGCATTAGCAGGATGGCAGGAGAGTTGTCATATGAGAGTGACCACAACAAAGTCACAGTGCATCCCAGAAGGAGAGTGCCAGCCACGATGTGGTAACTGGAACATCTCTTGCCCTGGGCACACCAGTAAGAAAGCCAATCAGAGATTGGAGAATGGAGCCATGCACCCACCCACCCACCCACCCACCCAAACAAACAAACAAACAAACAAACAAACAAACAAACAAACAAACAAACAAACAAACAAACAAACAAACAAACAAACAATTACATAGATTCATGAATTAGTGAAAGGAGCTCAGCCCAAGCAAGGTCAACCCTATTTGAGCTTGAGGATACTGGAAGCACTCAGATATTCCTTACTTATTTCAAACTAGGCTGGGGCAGTTCCCCCTGTCCTCAGGAAAGCAAGTATGCCACATTACTTATAATTCCAGCCCACTTTGGGTGGAATAACTTCATCCCCAAGTTGTATGCCAACCCACATCAGATTTCCCTATTGGTGTACTTACTCCTTATGCAGCTAGCTTCAGGAAGAGTGCAGGGACCACCCATTGAACTAATTGAGTTGATCTTCTTCCTCATCTCCGTCTTCATCCAAGTTGGATGTTTCTACTGAGATTTAGTAGTGCCAGCATCTTCCATGCTTCTTGCATTAACAAAAGCAATCCACCATCAACTGCTCCATGGGAAGGATCCCAGGGGAGACAGGCAGGTAAAGATTACCTTAGGGCCTGCCCCACCTGAACCTTCTCCTTACCATCCACAACCGCTGAGTGATCTGTCATAAACCATCATGTGGGAAGAATCCTGATGTGTTTTGATGTGTTAATATTTTATCGTATTTTTTAAATATGCAGTTGAATATTACTTATAAGCCACCTTAGTAGGATTTATATAATTAAAGATCAAATGTAAATAATTTTAATAATAATAAATAAAATAAGTTCCACTTTAATGAATGTTAGTGGTAACCTTCCTGGTTGCTATACAATGTTTTCATCTTCAAATGTTCTGGGGAGCAGAAGCATTAAAGAACTCTGATTTTAAAGTCTAAATAAACTAAGTATATAAGACAAACAAGTTTGCTACGAAATCATATGCCTTGGAGGTACGTGAGCCAATTACTTTTATTTATTCTCTGGTCACATGGATCCTGTAAACTTTGCATATGATATAAAATATTAAAGTGGGCTCTGCTTGACTACTAATGCCCATTAATTCTTTGTTAATGTAACTTTTTATCCCCTCCTTTGCTTTTATTATAATGAAGAGTGATTGCATGTTTTAAAGCAACCACTGTAAATCACAACCTGTTTATGGTTCTGCAGTGAACTTTGTTAATTAATATTCTGCTGTTTTTCAGTTCAATTAAAGAAAGATGGATGTGTGTGTGTGTAATATATATATACATATTAAAAAAATTTAAGAAGAATTTTAAAACGCTTGCTTTGCTCTAGAGCAGCATCAGCCAAATTCTTCAGTCTGAAGAGAGGGGAAGAGGCAGGCTTTTCCAACCAAACCATTCAAGGGCCAGAGCAATCCCCTATCCACAATATCATGATCCATTGGCTGGGAGCAATCATCATACCTGATTATGGCAGAGGCCTCCGGGAAACCTGTCATTTCTTGATGGGAGGAGTGTGTGCTGTGGACTACAGTGGAGGTGCCTGAAACAGAAGGAAAGATGGAGCCCTTGAACTACATAGGAAAGAACCATTGCTCCATGTTAGAGCACATGTTTTCCATTCAGAAGCTCCTAGCTTCAAATTCTGGCATCTTTGATTAAATGGTCATCTAGCAGCTGATGGACATTACCTTTGCCAGAGGCCTTCAGGAGCCACTGCCAGTCATAGTAGACAATGAGTTAGGTGGACTAATGGTCTGACTCAGTATAAGGAAACTCCATACATTCAGTAAAGGGTAGGAATAAATGGACAGTTCACCCCATGGAGGGGCATAGGAAGTACAGTCCACCAAGGATAAGTGTTGGGAGTTCTACTTTTTTTGTTCATAAATTACTGGGAGTTAGGGGTAATCCCTGAGCCAAGAGGATACCAAATATTCAGGGATGTTAAAGCAAAAAGGGATTGCAAGGAGCTCCAAAAGGTTCTCTCCAAACTGGACAAATGGGCATTAAAATGGCAAATGTGATACAACATAAGCAAGTGTAAAGTGATTCACAACAGGGCAAAATTTTGAACTTCATGTATATGGATGCCTGATCAGGAACATGACCTGGGTGTCATAGTGGATAGCATGATGAAGTTGTTAACCCAGTATGTGGCAGCTGTGAAAAAGGTGAGTGCCATGTTAGGGATCATTAGGAACGGGATTGTAAAGAAAACTGCCAATATCATAATGCTGTTATATAAATCTAAGGTGCAAACACACTTGATTGCCTCACCTCTGGTCGCCTCATGACCACCTTGATTCCCATGAGGCTGGCAGTTTGCAACAGTGCCACTGCCACTGTGGTTGCTGTGACAGCCACAGATACCCCACCCAAGGAAAAGTGTCTGTTTATGTGATCTCAGCCAAACAACAAATTTAATGTTGGTCTTGTTTGATCCTTAGGCAAAGATATGGAAGACAGGCAAAAATTCTCATGAATTGACCCTTGTTTTCATAGAGCATTCCTATTCAGCCTTAGCTACAATTTCAGATTTAGCCACAGAATAACACAGTGTTTGCTAAACTAACTGTGGGTTTTTATGCATCAATGATGGCAAGCATCAGTGTAAGACAGACGTCCTTTGGGAGAAAGGTATCTGATCATCAAGTAAAATGCGACTTTTGCAAGACTTTAGTAATATGGTGAACCTCCAGGGAGCTTTTATAGATTTTTTTTTGTCATTTCATGATCTTCATTGGCTTTTACTGAGTATCTGTCCCTAGAAACAAATGCAAACAGGGTCCATTCATCTACTTGAAGCTTACAGAAGCTAATTTCTGAAAGTGCATTTCACTCATAAAAGCCCAAATGATCCTTCCATATGTACTGAGGGATGCAGCGAAATGATGCTGCAACTGCAGAATGGAGGCTGCAACCTACTGTAGGAAATGAGGATGAAAATGGGAGAAGTGTTCTGCCATTGCTGGCCAAACATTGTTTAGGGTGTATTGTGTGTGAGGTTCATTCAAGAGGTAAAAGCCATAATACTGACCCTTCCTTTGACAGTGAATGCTTCATGTCAATATTAAGAATAAATTATGAGATTGTTAGCAACTTGAGGTCCCTGGACCAAATCTTCCCATAGCAGGTGGTGCTGCCTAACCCTCCAACTGCATACAGAAATGATCACATTTCAGTTACATTTCCATGGGTATAATGCAGGGTTTTTGTTGTGTTCACCTTACTTTCAAAGTGACTGAAGGACTTTGAGGATGTCCTTTCTTTCATTTTATGAACCATCTCTCTGGTTGTCTGTATTCCTGAAAATCCAGTGGCAGCCTGGGCTGGACTTTCTTGTAAGTATAAGAAGTTGGGGAGACTGCCTAATACGTTCTGGGAAACTGTTCACTGAACACTTTTCAGTGCTCAGTAATCTTCTCCCCCCCCCCCCATGTAAACCGCATAGAAGTCTTTACATTCGAGAGGAATATAATTTTTTTTAAATAAATAAATAAATGATGTATTGAGATTTTTTAAAAAGATAAAAGGAAGGACATCCCTTAAAAACAAAATCAGAGATATCAGTTGCTTGGTAGTTTGTCTTCCTGGCTTCCCCCACTTCAGCTAAAACCCAAGAGAAGATGTCATGAGGTTACTCCTCCCATGGAGTATATTCCCATGGAGTATATTCTCATCTATAAAAAGGCTGTAAGATATGACCCTAATAATTATTGCCCCGTAAGTCTCCTCTCTATTACTGGGAAAATGTATGCTTCTTATCTTGCAAAAATGTCAAAAGATTGCATCAAATCTTCTAATATCATTGGTGCAGAACAGATTGGCTTCAAGGAAGGTTCTTCTACACTTGATCATTGTTTGACCCTCTCCCATATTGCCGGAAAATATACCAACTTGCTGGCAGGAATTTTTTTTGTGGCTTTTATTGGTCTCAAGTCAGTATTTGACTCTATTTGTATGGAGGAAATTAAAGTTCTATCTATTGAGCCTTGATTGCTGTATTGAATAAGATATTTATTTATTTATTTATTTATTTATACGCCGCCCCATAGCCAAAGCTCTCTGGGCGGTTTGCAGTAACTAAAAACATTAAAAACAAATACACAAATTTAAAACACGTCTTCTAGAAACAATTTAAAACACAATTTTAAAAATTTAAAACAATTTAAAAACACATGCTAAAATGCCTGGGAGAAGAGGAAAGTCTTGACCTGGCACCAAAAAGATAACAGCGATGGCGGCAGGAGCACCTCATCAAGAAAATCATTCCATAATTTGGGGGCTACCACTGAGAAGGCCCTCTCCCTTGTTGCCACCCTCCGAGCTTCCCTCCGAGTAGGCACCCGGAGGAGGGCCTTAGATGTTGAGCGTAGTGTACGGGTAGGTTCGTATCGGAAGAGGCGTTCCATAACACAACAGCTCAAATTAGATGTGGCTGTGATGGCCATCTCACGAATGCTATTCATTCCTTCAGGGGGATTAAACAAGGTTTTGTGCTAGCCCCTTTGTTATTCAATATTTATCTTGCTTACTTATCACAGGCATTGTGCCTAATAGACTCCCATCTGCCTAAGCTGGCCTTGGTAAAGATTCCTAGTCTCCTGTATGCAGATGATATGGCATTATTGTCCCAGACCATATTAGGCCTAAAGAGAGCAATGGCTGGCTTTGGAGACTATTGTCTAAAGTCTTGACTTTTCTAAGAAATGAACCAGATTTAGCTGGAAAATAGATGGACATGTAATTGAACAGATTCTTACAAGTGCCTGGGTATCCATTTTCATAGATCTAGTAAATGGGTAGCACACAGAAAGACTGTAATTGCAAGAGCCAAATATTGCTCAAAACCAATTTTACATTTCTTTTTCACTAAGGGTGGTAGATTTGTTCCTGTGACAGTGGAGATTTTAAAGGCTAAACTAATTTCACAACTCCTCTATGGAGTTGCAGTGTGGGTCACAGATCTGCATCCCTCCACTGAAAGGGTTCAGTCTTCATTTCTGTGATCTGGTCTAGGTGCCCCAAAATGTGTAGCTGGCTTGGTTCTCAATCTGGACGTGAGCCTATGCACACTAACAAGCCTGGCTTGAGCCATGCTCTATGATATTGGATCTGATTGCTATTCAGGAAAGCTTCATATGTCCATCTGACACTGAAGGACTCATATATCTCTCTATGGAAAAAAACCTCTGTCAAAATATCTCCTCACTTGGCCTTTCTATTGCAGAGCTGTAAAGGCTTAACAGCTTGCACGCTAAATTTTTGGTCAAGCAGAGAATTCTGGATATTGACAGACAGAGTATGATAGCCCTGTCAAATCACTCCTGCTCCCCTATAGCTCTAGGACTAAATGTTTTCCCTAGCAAAGAATGTGCCCTTTATTTCAGCAAACTGTGCCAAAGTGTAGGAGAGCATTTTTTCCTGGCTAAGGTTAATGCCATGTTATGTTATGTTATGTTACGTTTTATTTCTAGGCCACCTTTCGGCCAAATAGGCCCCCAAGGCGGCTTACACACAAATAAAAATACAAATACAAAATGCAAATAAAAACAATACAATTTACAAAAAAAAAAAATCAAACTAACAAAGTCCTAACATCTCTAAAAAAACAGGAGCAGCAAACCAAAAGCATTAATCTTCCTGGTAAAGGGCAGTCCCCAGAAAAATGTCACTAAGAGCAGGGGTGGGGGGCAAAGCAGGTGGAAAAGTATTCCCCTTGATGGTCCCAGCACAGTCTCACCCCAGCAGCAGCCATACCCTCTGTGATGATGGAAGTATGCTTCCAAGGCACATCTCACCATCAGAGACTGTGTCTATGTGGGTCTGATGCTATGGAGTCTATAGTACACATGCTTTTGTATTATTATAATTTCTAGAAGGGTGTGAAGGGCAGGCTGCTGCATCCCATTTTGGAATGATTTCCTGGTCAAGCTGATGGAGTTCTTTTGAAACTCTAGCCGAGGTGCTGGGGGTGGTCTCGGATGTACGGGTGCAGTCCCCAAACCTTTTGGTACTGGGGGACTTCAACGTGCATTCGGAGGCCAGTCTCATTGGAGCACCTTGGGACTTCTTGGAAACCATGGCTTCCTGGGAGTTGCACCTTATTTCAATGGGTGCCACCCATGTAGCCGGTCATGCACTCGACCTTGTGTTTGTCACGGGAGAAGAGGGGAGTGGTCTGAAAATTGGGGATACATCCATCATCCCCTTGTCATGGTCAGATCACTACCTGGTGAGGATGGACCTTTCATTGCCGCAAACCCTCTGTGGGGTTGAAGGACCCATTAAGATGGTCCGCCCCAGGCGTCTGATGGATCCTGATGGATTCCTGAATGCGCTTGGGGATACTTTGGAGCAAGCACACAGCCACTCGGCTGAAGCCCTGGTGGAGGGCTGGAATGCAGCGATCACCGGGGCACTAAACCGAGTGGCTCCAAAACGCCCTCTCCCCCTGAATAGAACTCAGACGGCACCGTGGTTTACCCCACGGTTATGAACTCTGAGGCGGGAGGTGAGACGGCTAGAGCGTCGGTGGTGAAAGTCTCGCTCTGAGGACGATCGAACACTGGTTAGAGCTGCTGCTGCAGCCTATCATGTGGCAATAAAGGCAACAAAAAAGGATTTTTATGCTGCCTCTATTGCATCTGCAGAGTGCTGTCCCAGGAGACTATTCCAAGTGGTCCGGAGCCTGGTTGGTCCAGTTGCTCCGGAAGCGATGGAACATGATAAGGTCTCCTGTGACGAGTTTGCTAAACACTTTGCGGATAAAATCGATCGTATTAAAAGCGATATTCCATACACTGTGGATACAGGGAGTGAGCCAGAGGTGATCAGTGTTGCGTCGGTGGCGTGGGATTGGTTCCAGCTTCTTCCTTCTGATGAAGTAGACAAGGTGCTTTCAACTCTAAAGCCGACCACCTGCCTACTTGACCCTTGCCCTTCGTGGCTCATTATGAGCTGCAAAGATAGACTGGGAGAGAGGATCAAGCTGATGGTAAATGCATCGCTTGAAGAGGGAGTAATGCCATCAGCGCTCAAGGAGGCGACAATAAAACCAATCTTAAAAAAGCCTTCCTTGAACCCTCAAGATTTGAACAACTTTCGCCCAGTCTCAAATGTGCCATTCTTAGGCAAGGCTAAACAGCTGCAAGCACACTTGGAAGAAGCGGATTATCTGGATCTATTTCAGTCGGGCTTCAGACCAGGACATGGGACTGAAACAGCCTTGGTCGCCTTGGTAGATGATATGAGAAGGGCATGGGATAGAGGCGAATGCACCTTCCTTGTCCTCCTCGATCTCTCAGCGGCTTTTGATACCGTTGACCACGCTATCCTCTTGGACCGCCTGCAGAGGTTAGGTATTGGGGGCACTGTATTGCAGTGGTTCCATTCCTTCCTCTCTGGGAGATACCAAAGAGTAGCACTGGAGGAGGAGGTTTCAGATCCCTGGCCCCTCACTTGTGGGGTGCCACAGGGTTCTATCCTTTCTCCAATGCTTTTTAACATCTATATAAAGCCGCTGGGAGCAATCATCAGGAGATTTGGGCTGTAGTGTCATCAGTATGCGGATGACACGCAGCTCTATCTCTCATTTAAAGCTTCACCAAGGTTGGCTGTGGAAACCTTGTCTAAGTGTCTGGAGTCGGTGAGTGGCTGGATGGGAAGGAATAAGCTGAAGCTGAATCCTGACAAAACCGAAGTGCTGTTTGTGGGAGACAAGGGAAGGCTGGGAGATATAGACCTGGTGCTTAACGGGGTACGACTGCCCCTGAAAGACCAGGTCCGTAGCCTGGGGGTCATCCATGGAGGCTCAAGTTTCGGCTGTGAGCCGGGCAGCTCTGTATCAACTTCATTTGATACGGAGGCTACGCCCCTACCTTCCCAATCATCTGCTCCCACCGGTGGTGTATGCCCTGATCACCACTCGCCTAGACTACTGTAATGCGCTCTATGTGGGGTTACCCTTGAAAACGGTTCGGAAGTTACAGCTGGTACAGAATGCAGCAGCACGTCTGATTGCAGGCAGCCACCATAGAGATCACATCACTCCTGTGCTGAAGGAGTTGCATTGGTTACCGGTTGTGTACCGAGCCCAATTCAAGGTGTTGGTCTTAACCTTTAAAATCCTATACGGTTGTGGCCCAGCTTATCTGAAGGAGCACCTCCAGCATCGACAGGGATGCCGCTCAACAAGATCAGCCTCAGAAGACCTTCTCTGGATCCCACCAGTCAAAACAGCTAGACTGGTGAGGACTTGAGAGAGGGTCTTCTCAATAATAGCCCCCACCCTATGGAATTTTCTCCCAAATGATCTACGCCATGCCCCGTCTATAATGAGCTTCCGCCGGACTCTGAAGACCTGGTTTTTTAGGCAGGCTTTTGGGACGGATTAGTTTTACTGTTTTTTAAAATTTTAACTGTTTATGTTTTATCTTGTACGTCGCCCAGAGTGGCTGGACAACCAGCCAGATGGGCGACTAACAAATTTAACAATAAAATAAAATAAATAAAATAAAACTGTAACAGTCCCTATGTCATTTTAAATGTTCACATTTTTAAGCATTGTTATTGACACTGGGGCTAAAATGCTTGCCTATTAGTAGTTTATAGAGCATTTTGTTTGTTCAATTTTTTGTAGAGGTGGGGGAAAATATCTGCTAAATCACACTTAGTACTGGATTTTGACTGCATCCAACAGTCCGCTGTCTGTTCGGACCAACACTGATTTCTCAGGGTGGGCCACGGCTATAATCGGCATGGCTTCCCCCCCAAATCTCCCCCAATTTTAAGTAATTATCATCTTAATTACAATCGCTATTATCCATTAACTTCCATGGATTTACATAAGCATTTATGTTAAAAATTATGAATTTTTTTTGCCACCAAAACCAAAACAAAACACACAACGGATCGAATTGGCAAGTGCAAAAGCAAGTGGGAACAAAAAAAAAGGTGGATCGGGATTGAACGATGGACTATCGGAATAAAAGCAGATTGGAACTAGGCAGTCAACCCCATCCCTAACTATTTGTAATTGTTGTTGGATCAATCAACACATTCAATGAGATCAGGAAGCACAAGCAGCCAGGGAGGCTGCAGAGTGCTAAAGAAACATTTGATGTAAAGAAAACACGCAGGCTATCCTTGGTCATCTCACCATAATAAGGTATCCTCAGTCCTGCACCCACCAAAATTCTAAAGAGATGCTGAAGTGCCCTGTGAATGAGGCATAAGAATCTAAGAAGAGCCTGCTGGATCAGGCCAGTGGCCAACCTAGTCCAGCATCCTGTTCTCACAGTAACCAACCTAGGGGAAGCCCACAAGAAAGAACTCAGTGCAAGAGCACTCTCCCTTCCTGTGATTTCCAGCAATTGGTATCCAGAAGCATGCTGATTCTGATCATGGAGGCAGAGCATAGCCATCATGGCTAGCAGCCATTGAGACAGAGGAATGGAAGCCTTTTTCTTAGGGGAGAAAACTTTCAAGAAATTGGAGGGCAGGAATCAGCACGGCACTACGTCTCATAGTAGTTTGGACTAAAAGTTGCTAACTCTACTCTTTTTACTACAAACTCAGAATTAAGACTAGGGAAAGCGAAAAAAAGAATCTGACAAAGAAAAGCATTTTCTGCCTTAGGGCTTGCACTCATTGTCTCTTTGAAATGATTTCAGGAAGGTGCCTCCCTTGCTCTGCAGATTTTATTCTTTCCTTCTTCATTCCCAAATGCCCCAAAGCATCATTTCTCTAGCATTCCCAGTGTGATACACTCCTTCAAATTCTCTTTCATCCTTTACTCATCCAGACGAATACAATATTATTTCAACTGACTGATATGGGTACATTTTTCAATATTGCACATCACAAAAGTTAACAGAACTTACTTACATGGATAAAATATTGAAGATTTTGGGATGGATATTCTCTGTAAGCTCTGTGACACAAAGAGATGGATTTAATTCCCCCCCCGACACACTGATCCCAAACAGTTTTTTTTTTAACCCAGGAGTACTTATTTCTCCTTGAGCATGCTTAGGATTGCAGGGTTCCTCAATTAGTTGTTAATATGTTACCCTCCCTTACTAGCCAAACAATCTCCTTCCAATTGCCATTATTTCCATTGCCTTAGAGATAATCTAAGACACTTTGAGGATGAAATCGCCCACCTCCATATAGACCTGAGTGTCACCATTGATATAATGCTTACTGAGGTCTAGGGATATAAAGAGGCAGTGATTTTCATTCCATTCTAGCTATGTCACAATCAGCACTGTTTCTGTTCCTCTACAATTCGACCGTCACTAAAACTACATTATTCATCTGACTATCCGCTGTGGCAGAATAGTAATTACATAATTAATTTCAATGCAGTTCAATGGAAGGGAAACATCAAAAGCAATGCAGAAAATAACATAATTATATATAAGATGTTTGCAGGCTAAAAACAAAACAATGATAGGGAATTACAGCTTGCATTTGCTTGTGTAATTTCTATTCCTGATGTTGGCTGAACATGCAAATTGCACAAATTTCCACTCCCATTTCAATTTTTGACAAAATTCTCCAACATCCCCAATGAGGGATGATTTTGTCTGATTTTGTGGGATCAGTTTTAGTTGTTGGTGCCTAGGGATATAAACAAGACAAGAAGCTGAGCAGCCTTCTACTTGCTCTCTTCATCTGTACCCATCCTGATTGGTTCATGCAAGCTGTGGAGGGCTGACTGGATCCAGGGCATAGTGAATGCTTTGTTGCATGATGGGATGGTCCCTGTTGCCTTGAAGGTGTGAGCACTCCTGAAAAAAAATTGGCTGGTCATTCCATAACCAGCAAATTGTCGCTTAGTAAGTGGGCTCCTGCTGGGAGGAAGGACGGGATATAAATCAAATAATAAATAAATAAAAATAAATAAGAACACAGAAGGAGCCTTCTCGGTGATAGCACCCACCCTTTGGAATGCCCTCCCTTGAGTAATTTGTCAGGCAAAAGCAGTAATGACTGTTAAATGCTTCTTAACAACATATATGTTTACCCAAGCTTCCCTGGACTCTTGACTCTTTTTAAAAATTCTTGTATATGTTCTGTACACTGCTTAGTTTTATTTGTGATACACAGTTTTGCTTTTAATTTAGTTTTTTTAAATCTAGTTTTTAAGGAAATCTTATTGAATGTTGTGTGTATTTTTGTTTTTATGTAAACTACTTAGAGATTTTTCCTATATTTTATCTAAACCACTTAAAGACTTTTAGTATATTAAGCAGTATAAATATATTAAACCAAATCATTGCTGGCATGGAGACCATCAACTGACAGCATCAGAGAGGCCAAAGCCAGCCATCATGTTTTCTGTCAGACTAACAGATGAATAATATTTAACTTTTTAATCTTATTACATTTCTATCCTGCCCTTCCTCCAGGCAGCACAAGGTCATGCACTTGGTTCTTTCCCCCAGCCCCAATTATATCCTCACATTATATCCTGTGAGGTAGCTTGGACTGAGAGTGTGTGACTGGCCCAAGGTCACCCAGTGAAGCCCCATCTGTACTATCTATTTAAAGCACTGTGATAACCCTTTAAACAGTCACAGTTTCCCACTAAGAATCCTGGGAACTGCAGTTGGTGAAGGGTGCTGATAGTTAGCAGGGCCAGATTAAGCTGAGAAGGGCCCCTAGGCTGATTGGTGTTTGGGGTCCCTTTCTCCCTACCTTTCCGCTTTTTTTCATGCAGGTTTGCCATCAATCAAGAGGGCGGCCGAGGTTTCCCTAAGGGGCTGAAGCCTCTGCCGCCTTCTTGGTTGATGGCAGCAATGCACGCGTGTAGCACGCATGCGTGCCATCAACCAAGATGGCGGCAGAGGCTTCAGCCCCTTAGGGAAACCTCAGCCGCCCTCTTGATTGATGGCAAACTGCAAAAAACAGCGGAGAAAAAGTAAGTGAAGTGGGGGGATGGCGGGCGGTTCAGAAGCTCTTGTCCCGCAATAATTTTTTTTAGCTTATGCACGGGCCCCCAAGAGCTCCGGGCCCCTAGGCTCCAGCCTACTAAGCCTAATGGATAATCCGGCCCTGGTTGTTAGGAGACCTGTATTCTGCCCACAGAGCTACAATTCTCAGAGTGCTTTAGCAGTCAATCCCATTTCCCAGGAAACCCAAAGAATTGTAGCTGGGTACACATTGATTCTCCTCCTCTGCAAAGAAATGGAAACAATGCATCTCATACCTGAAAGTAATAAAGCCATGTGGAGATGTACCAAGTCTACACAACTAGATTAACCCAGTGTAACCTCTTTCTAAATATTGTGTTATCTAACAAAGCAACCCTAGTTGCTAATGTGAATGGGCTTCAATGGAGAAACTTCAGTCACCATTGCTAAACTACAGCTCCTAGGATTCTTCCCAGGATTCCCAGGAGATGGGCACTATGGAAAGAAAAACAGGTAGAAAAGATTGGTAGAGAAGAGAGCAGAAAAAGGTATAGCCCCAACCACTGTTGGTTCTGACCCTGCCCACTTTTGACTCCAGTCCTTTCCACAGCTAGCATGCGGCCCACCAACAGATTACCCCTTAGGGGATGGGGGTCCTCATCATTAAAAATAAAAAAGCACACCTCTGCCTTAAGGGAAGCCATGATCATGAGCCCACTTTAGTGGCTCTGATTCTACATGAAGCATCAGTAGCTATATAAAGGTAATCAAAATAGATTATATTTGCTAGTATCAAGGCACCAGCATGAGAATATATAGGATTTTCCCCCTGTTATAAACATTGTTCATGGCTTGGCTGCTCAAACAAGTATTACTCTTTTGCTCTCAGGCCAGTAAGAGCATTCTCATAAGGTCAAACCCACTGCAAATGGAAATCTTTATCCTGGAGCTCTGAAACAAGGTGTTTCATTTCTTTGTATTTTCAACTTCTCGTTTTATTTTTCCCCACAGCCCTCTCTGCTCTTTATTAGAAGGCCTCACACTGTTGGTGTTATTATCCTGGCTGAAGACCACAAAGTCGCCACAGGCGCCCTGTTCTTCCCGAACCCTGCTGTGTGGTTGTTTAGTTGTGAATACAAGTTCAGTAAGTTGCCCTTTCCTTTAGCTAGATGATTTCTCCATGAGGGCAAGTATTCTGGTAATAACTTAACCTCTTTTTCCTTTAGAAACATCTTGGAATGGAAAGCTCTTTTGTGTCTTGGCCTTAAAACATAATGGATACTCTTACTCACGGGCTTTCTCTCTCTCCCATCTCCATCCCAGACTATGCATTCTTTGAAGCAAGGCACACGCACGCATAAAAACGTCCCCAAAACAGATTGTATCACAGAATACTAGCAGTCATAAGAGAGATCTTTAGAGGACATAAAGTGGAAGAATGTCAGCAACAGTAAAGATAGTGCTGTTGTTAGTGTATCTCTTTCTTGGGTCCTATGGGGCTCGTTGAAACGAATACTGCAAACACAATTACAATGTTTGTTTTATATATATATATATATATTTAAACAATAACTGAAAGGAACATAACACCATGTATGCCAACAGAATATATCATATATCTTCTTAACATAATAATCTACAAAGTCCAATGCATTCAGCAAGACATAAATGAAGAAGTTGCTTGCAGAAAGTCCAGTAGAGAAAATTCGGAAATTTCCAAATTGCAAACTAATTCAAGGTGACAAGGGCCTAGTCCTTACTCCCTGGCATTAACAGCTCCTTTTCTCTTCAGCTTCCTCACGGTTTGTACTCAACTCCTTAATACAATCCTTCCATAAGGTTTCTCCACCCGCTGGACCAAACCAATATAACCCATAGGGGTTACATTAGCACAAACCTACTTGTTTCAAGTAAGACGGAACCACATTTCAGTAGCTCATGAGGACTGTTTTGTACTTGCTTATAATGGGACTCTGGTCTCAAAGCTGCTAGTTTTATTATGGCAGACCTTTATCAACGAATCAGCTATGTAGACTGGCATATCACAGTGGTTATGACACCACGATACTTGAGGAATTCTGGAAACCAAATACTTGGGAGGAGGATAAATCTGCTCCCCTCCTCCAAAATAGAGTTTTCAGAAATGCCACTTGTTAAATGGGCAGAGCTCTGGGCTGCCAATGTATGAATGAGATGGTGATACTGGAGGGAAGCATTTCAATTTGCTAGACACAAGGGAGCCTTGCAGATGTTGTTAGACAAGGGGAGATGGGTGGGATGTACATAACAGATAGGGGACAGACGTGGTCTGGAAGCTCCAGTTGGTGTAGAATGCAGTGGCTAGATAGCTGATGGGAGCAGACAGTCGATGGGATGTGATACCTCTGCTAACACATCTCCAGTAGCTGCCCATATGCTACCAGGGCAGGTTCAAGGTTCTTGTATTGATATACAAAGCATCCTTGCTTTTGACTTTCAGGCATCTCTTGAAGATGTTTTCTGCCGACAGGCCTATGCAGCTGTTTAATCCTCCCCCCCATGTTTTTATGTTGTTAATCATCCTGATGTTTTGGGAAGGGGTAATATAAAAATACGTTTATAAATGAAAATAAATCTAAATTTGAACCATGATAGAACCAAACTGCTGACCTTTAATTTATGAAAATAGCCTTTCTTCATGTGTTACTCATGTGAAGAGTTTCTCATGTGATGAAGAGAGTAGACCACACTCCTGGCCCTTCTTTCAAATATTAACTCTCAGCTCACCAACTGCACTAATTACGTTTTCTTCACCACAAAGAACAAATCACAAAAACTTAATATCATATGGGATATTATACACAGTAAAGGTATTGGTGAACTCACTTCAGTAAAAGTAAAATATCCAATTAGTGTGCTTAATTTCATACTTGGGACAAGGGCCAGAGAACAAAAACCTTTTCGTGTCTGTTTTTCTATGTTTTACACAGTCCTGTAGCTAGGGTGAGGCAAATGTGTGCACCACATGCCCCTTGAGGTGTGCTTCACACACACACACACACACACACCAGATTTTTGGGGGCAAATTGTCCTTTTAATTTGTGACATGACAGACAATGACAGCCTCCATTTAAAGAATGACAGTTTGTTTTAGGAACAGCAATTTAATAATAGCACCCTCTGAAAAATCCAGTGAATGAGGCAGAGCAAGTGCACAAAAGCCTAATCTAAAAGAGCCCCCAAAGGTCTGCTCATTCAAGACTTTCCCTGACTGCCAGTGGATTTTTCATGATCACAGTCACACTGTAATTAAGTGATTCTGGGGAAAAGCAGCTTGTATAGTAACATGATGCTTGAAGTGTTGAATAGTACAGTAATACCCCAGTTAACGAATCCTCCAGGAACAAAGCTCCTTTTAATAAAGGCTTTTTTAAAGGTGAAACTGACCAGCTTGTATCTTTGCTTTGCATTAAAGAGATCTCTTGCTTTCTGGGGAAGGAAGGATCCAATATTATCCAGAGTAGAAGGAGGGGAGGGGGAAGGAGGGGGAGGGGTGGGTGCTGGGTAGACAACCTTTAAAGCCCCTGTTGAAGCTGTCCCCATCATCTATGAGCAGGTGTAGGAACCTATCTCTGTTCTTTCCATGTTATCCCTACCTCTGGTATCAACCTTTCTGTTAAAGAAGTAATGTCCAGGAATGCATCTAGTTTGTTAACTAAGTTATTACGGTATGGTCTTATGGGCCAGAATTAGATTCCACCCCTTGGACTTTCCTTTGCTCTGCTTTTCAGTTTCAGTTTCAGATGCAGTTGTGTTGTCTGCCCAGCCATCAATAAAGACGTATGTTGTTTGTCTGCGGTAAGAAGTAAGAGTTCATTTATTCTGCAGTTATGAGGGTGAGCAGAACAGGATTATATGCTTATTGTTAGAGGATGAAATAAAGAGATAACTTAAAGTTATCTGAAAAAAATATATTCCCTAAGTTACCCTTTACTCATTTAAAGCACTCACTATACTCACAATCATAGTGGCTATTTCTTCTTTTTCTTGAGTACTTCTTGACAAAGGATGAAAATAGCCTAGAGGAATAGAAACATTGGTCTGCATGCTACAGTTAACTGACTAGCTGGCCATCTAGGCTGTAACTCAGGCTTAATTTCTGATTTTCCCAACGTGTGCAGCTCAGCATGAGACATTTTCATGGTTTCTGGGAAGAAAAATAAACCCAGCAACCATTAAAAAAAATCAAATTGCTTTCCAAAATTGCTTAGCTAGTGTTTTATATAGAAGCCAGTTAAAGAGTTTTCCCTTTATCGTCAAACAGGAAGGAAAATATAAAGGTCAGGAACAAAACTAGAAGGAGGAACACTCAACGTAAAATTACCAAACACATTCTAAAGTATTTTCTTTCTGACCTTGCTTAAACTTGTAATATGGACAAGTTTGTTTTTGAGGTGGAATCTAAAAGTGACAAACCGAATGCTGCATCAAAGCCGAGCTCAGGAGATCATTGTCATTACCATAGTAGAATCATAGAATAGTAGAGTTGGAAGGGGCCTATAAGGCCATCAAGTCCAACCCCTGCTCAATGCAGGAATCCAAATCAAAGCATTCCTGACAGATGGCTGTCCAGCTGCCTCTTGAATGCCTCCAGTGTCGGAGAGCCCACTACCTCCCTAGATAATTGATTCCATTGTCGTAAGGCTCTAACAGTTAGGAAGTTTTTCCTGGTGTCCAGTCGAAATCTGGCTTCCTGCAACTTGAGCCCATTATTCCCTGTCCTGCACTTTGGGATGATCAAGAAGAGATCCCGGCCCTCCTCTATGTGACAACCTTTCATGTACTTGAAGAGTGCTATCATCTCTCCCCTCAGTCTTCTCTTCTCCAGGCTAAATATGCCCAGTTCTTTCAGTCTCTCCTCATAGGGCTTTGTTTCCAGTCCCCCGATCATCCTTGTTGCCCTTGTCTGAACCTGTTCCAGTTTGTCTGCATCCTTCTTGAAGTGCGGTGACCAGAACTGGATGCAATATTCCAGATGCGGCCTAACCAGTGCTGAGTAGAGGGGAACTAATACTTCACGCAATTTGGAAACTATACTTCTGTTAATGCAGCCTCATATAGCACTTGCCTTTTTTGCAGCCACATTACACTGTTGGCTCATATTCATCTTGTGTTCAACGACAATTCCAAGATCCTTCTCACATTGCTGAGCGAAGTATCCCCCATCTTATAACTGTGTGTTTGGTTTCTTTTTCCGTAACTGCCACTTCATCCACCAAATCATCTCTATTGGTTAGAATCAAGTCCAGGACAGCTGATCCTCTGGTTGCTTTCTCCACTTTCTGTATGAGAAAGTTATCTCCAACACAAGTGAGAAATTTCTTGGAGGGGCCGTGTTTGGCAGAATTTGTCTCCCAACAGATATCGGGTTAATTGAAATCCCCCATTACTACTACATCATGCCTCCTCAAAACATTGGCTTTTCAAACGTTACATTCTTGTCTTCTCCTTGATTGGGTGGTTGGTAATTGACTCCAAGCACCACATTCCTTTTATTACTTGCCCCATTAATTTTAATTCAGATACTCTCGATGGAACTACCAAGCTCATCTTCCTGTATTTCTGTGCAGGGATATATATTTTTAACATATAGTGCGCCTCCACCTCCCTTTTTATTCCTTCTGTTCTTTTTGAACAAGTTATATCCTTCAATTGCTGTATTCCAGTCATGGGAGTCATCCCACCAGGTTTCAGTTATACCTATCAAGTTGTAATTGCCCTCCTATATTAAGTGTTTAAGTTCATCCTGCTTGTTTCCCATGCTCTGTGCATTAGTATACAGGCCTCGAAGACCATGTGATTTATGGCTTGGCTTCCTTACTACATTTTTCTGAGGACTGTCACTGGTTCCTATTATAGCCGATCTCTCTGTTCCCGTTACTGTGCACAAGCCTTCATCAGTCGTTACCACCAAGTTTACGTCTCCCTCCCCCTTAGGATTCAGTTTAAAGCCCTCCTGATGAACTTCTCCATGCTGTGGCCAAACACATTCTTCCCAGTCCTTGTGAGATGCATCCCATCACTTGCCAGCAATCCATCTTCCAGGAGGCATAGCCCATGGTCCCAGAATCCAAATCTCTCACGTCGGCACCACTTTTGTAGCCATTCATTCACACAGAGTATTTTTCTTTTTCCTTTCTACTCCTCTTCTAAGTACTGGAAGGATGGATGAAAAAACTATCTGGGCCCCAAAGTCCTTGAGTTTCCTTCCCAGAGCTTCAAAGTCTGATGTGATTCTTCATAGCTCCGTTTGGCAGTATCATTTGTTCCCACATGGAAGAGGAGAAAGGGATACCTGTCAGTGGGCTTGATGAGTGATGGAAACCCTTCTGTCACATCTCTAATCCATCCTCCTGGTTGACAGCATACCTGGTGAGTCCACGGATCTTCTCTGCATACTAGGGTTTCGATCCCACACAGTAGGGTGTATCCCACTACTAGTACTCTTCTCTTCTTGTTGTTGTGGGGTGAGGTTTCATTGGCCCTGCTTGATTGAGCTTCAGCCTCTTGCTCGTTGTTTCACAGGGTTTCCTGTAATTCTTCAACCAGAGGCTGTTCTCCAGTCTCATTCTTGAGTGGTTGAAAGCTGTTCCATAGTTCCACTGGTGAAGGCTGTCTTCTAGCTTTTCTGCTCCTAACTGTCACCCTTTCCCACGGAGTTTCTTCCACTTCGCTGTTCCACTCCAAAGCAGTCTCCTCTTCTGCTACCACATGCTGTTGCTCTTCCACCTCCACTTCTCTTTGCTGCTGTTGTCCCAGCATTCTGTCTAAGAACTCTTCATCTTCTGTTATAGTCCTCAGTGTGGCCACCCGCCGTTCCAGGCCTCTCACTTTTTCTTCCAACAGTGCCACGAACTTGCACTTGTTGCACGTGTATGCCATGTTGTTCTCAGGCAAGAAAACAAACATGGCACACACCTTGCAGGTCAAAACCACTGGAGTATCATTCCCATTTATACTGTCTTCTATCTTTTGTTTCTTTCTAACTACATGTTTTGGAGTGGCCTGTTTTTTTTCCTGTCCTGCTACAAGGTAAACTTGAGAGTCCTGGTGCGCTGTACAAGGAGAATTAGTAATTTGGTTTTTGTGTGCGTGTTTTTTTTTTTTTTTTTTAGGGACCTCCCTTTGACCTCCCCTGTGGAACTCCTTTGTCAAACTCCTTTGTCAAACTCCTTTGTCAAACTCCTTTGTCAAACTCCTTTGTCAAACTCCTTTGTCAAACTCCTGTTTGCTCTCCCTGTTTGCTCTCCCTGTTTGCTCTCCCTGTTTGCTCTCCCTGTTTGCTCTCCCTGTTTGCTCTCCCTGTTCGCTCACTCTGTTTGCTCACTCTCTGAAAGCTGGCTTGCTTATATGTCCTCACCTGTAGACCAACTGAGACAGCTCCCTCTGCTCTGCTCTGTTAGGAGTCAGGAAACAGAATGAAGGTCCCAGCACACACAGCTGCTGCTTGTTTCCCTCAGCAGTTCTCAGGCCACACCCTTAAGCCAATAGCTAAGCCACACCCCTTCCAATCAAGCTGCTATGGAGCCCTTCAGAGCACATGGCTTCAGAGCCCTCTTGCCTTTTTCCTTTCCTCACTACAGCTCCTTTGTCAAACTCCTGTTTGCCCTCCCTGTTTGCTCACTCCGTTTGCTCGCTCTCTGAAAGCTGGCTTGCTTATATATCCTCACCTGTAGGCCAACTGAGACAGCTACCTCTTGCTCTGCTCTGCTCGTAGTTCAGTTCATGAAGAATCACAACACAGGGACTGACAACAGGTGAAAGAGGGATATAGCTATAGGCAAAGTCAAGCTTTTGAGTCTGGTATTCCTGGGAATCTCTTAAAAAAGGATGAGACAATTCAACAGATTAAACTTCATGCATACCCGAAGAACAGTGAGTAATTTCCCACATGAATGATTCCAGAAATATGAATGGATAGATTATTCTTCATTGGCTCAGGCGGCTTTCTGCTATGCTCATTGAAATTTCCATTTCCCCTTGTTTATTGTATCCTTAACATCCTTTCTCTTATGAAACACAAAAATATGCCAGTCATTTAATTCCTGGTGTTCATACTAAATTTTCTCTTAACTTGACCTTTAATTATCTCATTATGTAAGGTAACTCACTTTCTGGATGGAGGAGGAATGATGAGGAAGGTCACTGCCTTTCTCTTCTCCTGGCCTGGCCCTTATATTCTCTCCACCATAGAATGGGGAGGGGGATTGGCTTCTGCTGTACACCCTCCCCAAATACCCCACCTAGAAATGTGGCTGCCCCACCTAACAGGGAAGGCTGGCTATAGGGCTGTTCTTACATCAGGGATGGGGAAATTGTAGCCCTCCATATCTTCTTGGACTGTAACTCTCATCAGCCCTAGCTAGCAGGGATGATAGGAGTTGTATTCAGGTAACATCTGAGAGCTACATTCCTATCTTACACCCAACAGTGGATTTGATACACAACCACCTCTGCTGATTATACATTCCAGATGAAAGGGTGGTCCCTTACCTGTATGTCACTTGCAAAGAGTCCCCAGAACAAATGATACAAACATTTTTTTTGCCTTTGTGGATTTATCCCACCTCCCGCTCTCCTAAGGTATATATAGTATATAGTGGTTAAAATGGAAGACCGTTGTCCAAATCCCCAATCAGCGATGAAGCTGACTGGGTGACCTTAGAGCAGTCACCACCTCACAGCCTAATCAAACTCACAGGGTTGTCATGAGGATAAAATGGGAAGGGGAAGTACCATGAATTCCATCTTAGAATAGCAGGATAGAAATGTAATAATAAATAAATAAATGTGTATAACTGCTCCTTGACTATGATATAACATGAGGTGCAAATATAAATAATAATTTACTCTGGACTTATGTCAGAAGTTACAACATGGAGGTTGCACTTCAGATGGTGCTGTGAAGATTCCACAGTGTGAAAGAAGCACACCTACTTTGATTTACTGAGATCCATATGTACTGTCATGCAGCTTTTCTGCGTCACAATGACTTTTTTTGTTCTCTGTCACAGAATCATGGAAAAGAGGGATTTCCTATGGAATTCCTATGATGGAGTCACAATTAACCTATGTACGTGTGTGTGTAAACTGTTTGCAGTTCCTTTATTTTGTCTTTTCAGAAGTTTACAGCAAGTCATCATCTCCAACAAACTGTGCTGGACTACCACATTATTAATTGTTTGGATACAGACAGCAATTAAATATAATTAGCTGGCTGATTATTATTTGCTAGTAGATTTTTGCTAAGAATGCATATGCTGCTTTGGGGAGTTACTTTCTATTTCCTGCACCACTGATCTGATGCTGTTTAGAGAGAGCTCTTTTTTCCCTATTTACTGCTCCAGTGATCTGGGGCAGGAAGAAAGTAAGTGTATGAAAATATGCATGCACTCGCCTGTGAATAACTCTATCACAGAGTGTGAAAGGCTGAAGCTTCAAATTGGCTTTGTTGCCAAGCAAAGATGCACAAACACCAAAGTGCTCATTAGGGGGGTACATGAAAGGAAGGTCATGAATGGGAGAGGGGGGAAAAGATGCAAATATTTTCATTGCCGGGATGCCTGCAGATATCAATCAGAGAGATTTTAGAAAATATATTACTTTGTTCTTCATTTGTTTTGTTGGACATATTTGGACAAGTAAATGTCCAAAATAGTTGGGTGGTTTATATATTGATGCTCTCCAAAGTCTTGTATTGAACTGACCTGTTGATGGGGTTTTGTCTTTCTAAACTAACCAGTTGGTCCTGTGGAAGGCAGACTCTCCAATCATTTGATTGTGCTCCAAAGGACATTTCCTAATTTAGAGAGCATGTCAACACTGCACAGTTAAAGCACTGTGATACCACTTTAAATAGTCATGACTTCCCCCAAAGAATCCTGGGAACTGTAGTTTGTTAAGGACACTGAGAGACCACTTTTCCCCTCACAAACCTACAGTTCCCAGAGTTCCAACAGGAAAAGGGAATGATTGTTACATTACTCTGGCCACGATGATTAAGAACATAAGAACATAAGAAGAGCCTGCTGGATCAGGCCAGTGGCCCATCTAGTCCAGCATCCTGTTCTCACAGTGGCCAACCAGGTGCCTGGGGGAAGCCCGCAAGCAGGACCCGAGTGCAAGAACACTCTCCCCTCCTGAGGCTTCCGGCAACTGGTTTTCAGAAGCATGCTGCCTCTGACTAGGGTGGCACAGCACAGCCATCATGGCTAGTAGCCATTGATAGCCCTGTCCTCCATGAATTTGTCTAATCTTCTTTTAAAGCCGTCCAAGCTGGTGGCCATTACTGCATCTTGTGGGAGCAAATTCCATAGTTCAACTATGCGCTGAGTAAAGAAATACTTCCTTTTGTCTGTCCTGAATCTTCCAACATTCAGCTTCTTTGAATGTCCACGAGTTCTAGTATTATGAGAGAGGGAGAAGAACTTTTCTCTATCCACTTTCTCAATGCCATGCATAATTTTATACACTTCTATCATGTCTCCTCTGACCCGCCTTTTCTCTAAACTAAAAAGCCCCAAATGCTGCAACCTTTCCTCGTAAGGGAGTCACTCCATCCCCTTGATCATTCTGGTTGCCCTCTTCTGAACCTTTTCCAACTCTATAATATCCTTTTTGAGATGAGGCGACCAGAACTGTACACAGTATTCCAAATGCGTCCGCACCATAGATTTATACAACGGCATGATGATATCGGCTGTTTTATTTTCAATACCTTTCCTAATTATCGCTAGCATGGAATTTGCCTTTTTCACAGCTGCCGCACACCGGGTCGACATTTTCATCGTGCTGTCCACTACAACCCCGAGGTCTCTCTCCTGGTCGATCACCGCCAGTTCAGACCCCATGAGCGTATATGTGAAATTCAGATTTTTTGCTCCAATATGCATAATTTTACACTTGTTTATATTGAATTGCATTTGCCATTTTTCTGCCCATTCACTCAGTTTGGAGAGGTCTTTTTGGAGCTCTTCGCAATCCCTTTTTGTTTTAACAACCCTGAACAATTTAGTGTCATCAGCAAACTTGGCCACTTCACTGCTCATTCCTAATTCTAGGTCATTAATGAACAAGTTGAAAAGTACAGGTCCCAATACCGATCCTTGAGGGACTCCACTTTCTAAAGCCCTCCATTGGGAGAACTGTCCGTTTATTCCTACTCTCTGCTTTCTGCTTCTTAACCAATTTCTTATCCACAAGAGGACCTCTCCTCTTATTCCATGACTGCTAAGCTTCCTCAGAAGCCTTTGGTGAGGTACCTTGTCAAACGCTTTTTGAAAGTCTAAGTACACTATGTCCACTGGATCACCTCTATCTATATGCTTGTTGACACTCTCAAAGAATTCTAATAGGTTACTGAGACAGGACTTTCCCTTGCAGAAGCCATGCTGGCTCTGCTTCAGCAAGGCTTGTTCTTCTATGTGCTTAGTTAATCTAGCTTTAATCATACTTTCTACCAGTTTTCCAGGGACAGAAGTTAAGCTAACTGGCCTGTAATTTCCGGGATCCCCTCTGGATCCCTTTTTGAAGATTGGCGTTACATTTGCCACTTTCCAGTCCTCAGGCACGGAGGAGGACCCAAGGGACAAGTTACATATTTTAGTTAGCAGATCAGCAATTTCACCTTTGAGTTCTTTGAGAACTCTCGGGTGGATGCCATCCGGGCCCGGTGATTTGTCAGTTTTTATATTGTCCATTAAGCTTAGAACTTCCTCTCTCGTTACCACTATTTGTCTCAGTTCCTCAGAATCCCTTCCTGCAAATGTTAGTTCAGGTTCAGGGATCTGCCCTATATCTTCCACTGTGAAGACAGATGCAAAGAATTCATTTAGCTTCTCTGCAATCTCCTTATCGTTCTTTAGGACACCTTTGACTCCCTTATCATCCAAGGGTCCAATTGTCTCCCTAGATGGTCTCCTGCTTTGAATGTATTTATAGAATTTTTTGTTGTTGGTTTTTATGTTCTTAGCAATGTGCTCCTCAAAGTCTTTTTTAGCATTCCTTATTGTCTTCTTGCATTTCTTTTGCCAGAGTTTGTGTTCTTTTTTATTTTCTTCATTCGGACAAGACTTCCATTTTCTGAAGGAAGACTTTTTGCCTCTTAGAGCTTCCTTGACTTTGCTCGTTAACCATGCTGGCATCTTCTTGGCCCTGGCGGTACCTTATCTGATCTGCGGTATGCACTCCAGTTGAGCTTCTAATAGAGTGTTTTTAAACAACTTCCAAGCATTTTCGAGTGATGTGACCCTCTGGACTTTGTTTTTCAGCTTTCTTTTTACCAATCCCCTCATTTTTGTGAAGTTTCCTCTTTTGAAGTCAAATGTGACCGTGTTGGATTTTCTTGGCAATTGGCCAGTTACATGTATGTTTAATTTAATAGCACTGTGGTCACTGCTCCCAATCGGTTCAGCAACACTTACATCATGCACCAGGTCCCGGTCCCCACTGAGGATTAAGTCCAGGGTTGCCGTCCCTCTGGTCAGTTCCATGACCAACTGGTCTAGGGAATAGTCATTTAGAATATCTAGAAACTTTGCTTCTTTGTCATGACTGGAACACATATGCAGCCAGTCTATGTCCGGGTAGTTGAAGTCACCCATTACTACCACTATTACTACCACTATTAAAGTGGTATCATAGTGCTTAAATGAATAGTTCAAATCTTTCAACAAGCCTTCTAAGTTGAGACCTATCCCAGTCTGCGTCTGTGTTAGAATTGCTTTTAATGTTTTCTTTAATAATATGTTTTAACCCTTTTTAAAAGATGTTCTTAAAGCCTTTTTAAAAGTGTTTAAAAGCCTTTTTAAAAATGTTTTTAACCTTGTTTTATTTTAGTGTATTTTAATGTATTTTTATGATGTTTTGGAGTGTTTTTAGCGTTTCTGTTTGCTGCCCTGGGCTCCTGCTGGGAGGAAGGGCGGGATATAAATAAATAAATGAATAAATAAACGTGGCCTCTAGAGTTCCTTTAAATTCTTCTGGACTTTGCTGAAGTGTTACAGGACAAAGCTGCAGCCAAGAAGGTACAGTGAACCTATTGGAAGGGTGGCAGGATTTGGAGTAGAAGCTGAACCAGGGAGAAGAAGATGGAGCACCAGAATGTTGCCTTCTAATAATACCTAACATTTGCATTGTGCTTTCAAGTGTTCAAAACTCTTCACGTGCATTATCTAGTTGTAACCCTTAACAGCATCCCTGTAAGGTAAATCACTTTTATTATCCTCCCATGTTGCAGATGAGGGCACTGTGGCTGAAAGACAGTAGTTTTCCTAGAGCCAAATGGTGAGTTCATGTCAGAGGTGGGATTTGATCTAGGGACTTTTTGAGGCATAGTTCAATCTCTTAGCCGCTGCAAGATTGGGAAGCTGGGTTTCTTCCTCCTTTATTATCGAGCAGGAGAGATGGGGGAAATATTTTAAAATATTTTCAGTGATGACTATCTCATTGGAAGAAAAAGCCCAGTGGAAGGGGAAAGCCTGGTAGATTTTTGTTGTTGTTATGTGCCTTTAAGTCGATTACAACTTATGGTGACCCTATGAATCAGCAACCTCCAATACCATCTGTTGTGATCCACCCTGTTCAGATCTTGTAAGTTCAGGTCTGTGGCTTCCTTGATGGAATCAATCCATCTTTTGTTTGGCCTTCCTCTTTTTCTATTCCTTTCTGTTTTTCCCAGCATTGTTGTCTTTTCTAGTGAATAATGTCTTCTCATGATGTGTCTAAAGTATGATTCACTAATAGGCAAAAAACCTTGTGGTTTAAGAACATACCTATAGCTAAGAGATATTTCTATCAAACTTTAAAAAGCAGGGAAATTGCACAGCTATAGTGAATGTACCAGGGTAGCAGGAGACCTGACCTCCTCTCTGAGATATTGGACTGCCCTACAAATTTGTCAAAATGCAAACACAATTTGGGTTGGTCTTTCACAGTCCAATCCACTTGCTATGTAGCTTGGAAGAATTTGGTAACATGTGCCTCTGAGCATATGGTGAGTGGTGGCAACACCTGCAACCAGCCCAAATAATAGAAAGAAGATATGTGCTGTGCTGATCTTGTTTTAGCAGGGAGGAAGCAACATTATTAATTCAGTTGATATAGCTCAGATGGTCACTTTAAATATGTCTGATTTACCTTGCAATTTTAGCGAAGTTTCCTATAATAAATCATTCTCTTGCTTTTGTTTCTGTGAATATGTGAAGTACAGCAACACTTTGCAACACACAAAGGGGAAGAAGGGGATTGGGATGGGGAGGAAGGGGGAGGGAAGGGGCAAGAGGGAGGGGATAGGAAGGAGGAGAAGGGAGGGTGAGTTTGATCATTGGTATACTTTTTGAGTTCAATGGCATTTATTGCTGTGCAATCATGTTTGAAAGTGGAAATGGACTGCGTTCAAGTCGATCCTGACTTATGGCGACCCTATGAATAGGGTTTTCATGGTAAATGGTGTTCAGAGGGGATTTACTATTGCCTTCCTCTGAGGCTGAGAGGCAGTGACTGGCCCAGTGAGCTTCATGGCTGTGTGGGGATTCGAACCCTGGTCTCTCAGGTCCTAGTCCAACACTGACCCGGGGGAGGGGCAGGGAGGGGAGGAGATTGGGTGGGTGAGCACTGGGCAGAGGGGAAGCCCCTTTCCTTTCCAAAAGGAAAACATTGTGAACAATATCATTGCTTTTCAGTGTTTCCCCCAACTTTTTATTCCACAGCAGGCACATGTAGCCTTCCATTCAAATTTAAACCAAAGCTATCCCTGGCCACAGCCACACCAGGCTTTTGTTTCTCTTTAGACAGTCATGGCTTCTCTCAAAGAATCCTGGGAAGTGTAGTTAGTGAAGGGTGCTAAGAGGAGACTGCTGCTCTCCTAACAGAGGTCCAGTGGCCAGAGTGGTTTAGTGGACAGTAAGGTGGAAGATGATCTGCTGTGGAATGGAAACACTGCTACATGTGATGAATACAGGGTGTGTGTGTGTGTGTGTGTGTGTGTGTGTGTGTGCCTGCTCTCACCTTTCATGGTTTTACTTGCCCCCCCCAAATCTATTTCTGTGAATACCTACACAAGCACATAATTGCTGAGCAGATAGCTTCCCTGCCATGGACACAGGCTGCTCACCTCAGCAAGGTGACTATACATTCAGAAAGCATGCTGGTTGTGGTGTTCTCTCTGCCATCTTCCAGTGCTGAAAATTAAGGGGTTGTGAATGTCCTCACCCCATCACCACACAGCAGCCGCATGACAGTTTCACCAGCAAATTGCCTCACCCTGGCAACCACTATTAAAATGTATGTGAATTGGTTAATGCAGCACAGCCAAGTGACAGGTAATTGTTCTTAAGTTTGTTTGTTTTAAAAAATAGCCAATTAGAACATGCTGATAAATTCTCCATGCAGTCCATCCATTTGTATGTGTAGAACCATTTGACATCACTGAAGATGCTGCTCATTCTGTTTTGTGGGGTCTTTTTTGAAAAGAAAAGAAAATCATCTAAGGTAAGATTTCATCCAATGACAATGCAGCTAACAACTGCATACAATTTTCTAGAGTAAAGCTTCGTTTACATTACATATTCTTTGTTCTGTTTTTTTGCAGTATATTTATTAGCAACATTCTCTTTAGTCACAACCCGTTCAACACTGCATTGCTGTCTTTTTGGGGGGGTGATGGTGGGATATGTTGTAAATATGTTGCGTTTCTGATGTCCTTGAGATTGATTATACTATTAAATTCTCTCTCACTCTCTCTCCCCCTAGATATGCTGTAAGGACAGTACATACTCATACTTAGCACTAAGAAAGCATTTTGCTTCTAAGGCCAGCTCTGAATATTGTTAGCAGCTATGGGCCCTCACTAGTTAGACATGCTTCACATATATTGCTCCAGTAATCATTGCAATGACCCTTTGAGGTAGGCCAGTAATATTTCTTTCATATTTCTGATGACCAGCAGGTGAGGGTGAGAACTAAGCCAGTAGTTTGTTTACTCATCAGTACTGAAAAGGCTTAACCTGTGTGAAAAATTGCAGTTTCTGCTTCTATTTTTATTTTATTACATTTTATATCTCATCGTTATCCCATCATGGAATCCAAGGGTGGCATACATGTGGTTCACAGATGGTCATTCGTCAAGGCTGTCATCAGCGGATCATTGGTGTTTGCAGAGAGCACTGCATGGCACTTTGAACCCCCAATGATCAGCTGATTGTCAGAGCTCAAAATGCCGTGAAGGACTCTACGCACGTTCCAATGATAAACTGATTGTTGGGGCTTCAAAGTGCCATGCACAATGTTCTTGCACCCATCACGCAAATGAAAATGTGTTATCTGACATCATTGTGATGTAAGGTGATTGACAGATGTCAGCTGAATCTTGTCTTCCATCCCTCCACATATAAATACCTTGTACTCGACAGCACAATAGCCCATTTTTGCTACAGTGCTGCTGCTTTTCACTGATTTGGATTTTGCATGGGTCAGTCAGAGCCCACCTGTTTGATGAATGATGGAGCATCCTCTTTATACAGCTCCCACAGTGCTGTGTATTTAAGGCTGGCTGAAGACACTTTGCTGCCTGAGGCAAAGGGCAAGATGGTGCTTCCTCCCATTCTGCAGACGCAAGCTGACAGAGTGGCTGTTGAATCTTACTTCACCATGGATGATGGGACAGCATCTTTCACTGCACCTGAAAGCAGATGACTAGCAGAAGGCAGGCAATGTGGCACACACACTCTGTCCTCCAACTTGCTGCCATTCCCTGCCCTGCTGTATGTCTGCCTGAGGTAGATGCCTCACTTTACTTAATAGTAGGGCTGGCTCTGTGTGTGCTGTGCTGTGACTCACTCACCTACAACAGCTGCATCTGGTTTAAAGAGGATGTTTCAACAGAATGCATAAAAGCACACTCAGATTTCCATGCTCAAGGGATCATCACATAAATCATAGGAGTTACAGCAGAAAGAACATAACCTTTTCCCAACTGTCTAGCAAGCAGACTCTGAATGCATTATCATTCATTTGTTATTTTTCTCCTGGTAGTTACTTCCTTCTTTCAATATTAGCCTTGGGACATATGTTCATACCTTATAATTCAGAAAGCCCTTTCAGACTCTGGACGTGAGAGGGGCAGCTAGCACATAGTACACCAGGGAATTAATTAAATGAGAGTTTGGCTATCAGAATTGGACACATTTTGCTAGACATATTTGTAAGATTAACTTGGCAGAACAGCTGTGAGTTTCCCCCACGCACACACCTCAAACTACAAATAAGTTTAAAAAACAAATGAAGGATGCTCTCATAAACTGTTTTAGACTCAAAGCTGTGAACAAATCTGATTCAACAGCAGACTGGTAGAGCAATCCTAAGGGGTCAAGGAGGAATGAAATAAAGGATCAATGCCCACATCCCAAGCCCTGGTGGCTCATACCAGTCTGGGCAGAATGCAGAGGGGTAGCAGGTTATTTTCTTATTTGTTACACCACCCCCAGGCTGGTGTAGCTGATGTGCCTGAAGACTGGACCTCTCAGGTGATACCTCCCCCCGACACCCCATGAAATTGCCTGTTTTGGAGCAGTTTTCTACCTGCTAAGATAAAGCTGGGGCCTCTGCCATGGTGGCGAGCCCAGCCATTGCAGAGGCAACTTTGTGCCATCCTACTGCTCCCAAGGAATCAACATTGGGTGGTGTGTGCGCGCGCGTGTATGTGTGTGTGGAGACAGGATTGTGCTCTTAGTCCATGTTAAGATTTTACCAGATCTAATTACTATTAGGGATGGGTGAGAATTTCAATTCAGTTCGCATTTCAAGCAGAATTTATCAAATTTGCAATCTCCAAAACAATATGAGAACTGAAACACAGCCATCCTTTGAAATTCACATTTATTAGAATTTTGGGATGCAGGTCGCCAACTAAATAACATTTACAAAAATGCATATATTAGGGGAAACTGTGCATAAAAATGAATACATGAGTGAAAATAACACGCAAAAAGGCATGAAGTGATGAGAAATGACTTGCAAAACTGTGTCCCTTTGTCAAAACTGCCTACAAAAAGGTGTTTGTAGAAATTTGCACTAAAATGGTGGAGAATTTTCTTGAGGATTTTTTTAAAAAAATCCACCGATCGCTGTAGAAATGTAGAGAACTGAATTTAAGATTGGAAAAATGAGACACTGAGAGAACCGAAACAGACAGCATTTCTATGGTCCTTTAGCACGTTTGCTCCATTTGTCACTAGAACTCGTGAATGTTCAGTGAAGCTCAATGTTGGAAGATTCAGGACAGACAAAAAAAGTACTTCTTGCCGTGCATAGTTAAACTTATGGAATTTGCTCCCACAAGAGGCAGTGATGGCCACCAACTTGGATGGCTTTAAAAGAAGATCAGATAAATTCATGGAGGATAAAGCTATCAATGGCTACTAGCCATGATGGCTGTGCTCTACCACCATAGTCAGAGGCAGTATGCTTCTGAAAACCAGTTGCCGGAAGCTGCAGGAGGGGAGAGTGCTCTCGTGCTCAGGTCCTGCTTGTGGGCTTCTCACAGGCATCTGGATGGCCACTGTGAGAACAAGGATGCTGGACTAGATGGGCCACTGGCTTGATCAAATAGGCTCTTACGTTCTTATGTCACATTCGTGCCCTAAGACTGGCCACATTATTCCCATTTTATAGATGGGGAAGGGCAGCTGGAAGATCTTCCAGTGAATTCATCACCATACCAGGCCCAGGAAATTCTGCTGGCATCTCTGCATAGAAGTGAAACATTAGTCATTTTTTCTGAAACACATATGCACCTCAATGCTCTATGCCTTCCAGTGTAATTTCCCAAATACGCCATTTTCACACAAAGCAATATAATGGGAGAAAACAGCACTAAGGCCTATACTAAACTACTCTGTGTCCCTCAGGGACTTGGCTTCTGCATATGGTAAGTAGCTCCTGCACATTCCCAAACCTAATAGGCTGGTTTTTAATTCACTGAGCAACATCATTTTCAGCATTACAGAACGTCAAAGCCCCTTAAAAGATCCAGAGCAGGGGCTGTTGCCTGAAAACATGACTGACATATGTGGCTGGCCAGATGCATCAGTATTTTTCTTCTCATTTCCACTGGTAATAGGCAAAGTCATAAAAATACATAATGGTTAGAATTCACTTTAGGGAGGTTTCCAGACAGCAAAACACCACATACTTACGAACACACATCTGCCAGTTTATTTAAGTTCATGATGCTGAAATGTGCACAGGGAGCTTGTGTGAAAAGTGGAGGAGAAAATGTCAAGATAAACCTTATATTCCTCATTTTATGTTGCTCACATCATCTCCGCTGGCCTATATAAGTTTCATGACTGAGAATCAGACTTGTAAAGTGGGGCTGGCATGTGGGAAAGCCATGTTTAGATCCCTGCTCAGCTATGGAAGATACTGGGCAGCCTTGAGTAAGTCACTAGATGGCATCAGATGAAATGCAGAAGCAGGTATGGAATGAAATGGGCAGGGACAGGAAGTATAACTCATTATGGGAGGCATAGGCTTGTATCCAAGGATGCACTAAATAACTTGTTCACCTATGTGTGCCCCATGCCCTCTCCAAATCTGCTCTGGAGGATTGGGGGAAAACCCAGAGAAGATTTAGAGGCACACAGGGAGAAACAAGGGGGGAGGTTCCATTCTGCAAGCACAAATCCTTGCACAGTGGAACAAATTATTTAGCACTACATTGGATACAAGCCTATGCCTCCTCGTTTCATACTTCTGGGTCAAATGCAAAGGTAGAGAGATGCATGCATATATCCCCTATGGTGTGATGTGCATTCTCTCTTGTGTGCACAGTAGACATGTCTTGCTCTGGGTGATATAGACATCACTCCCACTTCATGTGTGATCTGGAAGTATGAGGGAAGAAGCTCCTTCCCACTGCTGCTTCTACATCATACATGAAGCCACCTTTTTTAGCCTTCTCTGTCTTATAGAGTTGTTGTGAAGATAAAATGTTGCTATGAGATCCTTTGAGAAAACGTGGGGGAATATATGTAACAAATAAATAAAAATAGGACTTTGGGGAGCTATATAATTTCTAAACCAACCATGGACACATACATGGATATATAAGAAGATGAAGCCACTGGGTAGGCTTTGGAAGACTGCTGTGCCAAAATTCATCCTCCAGTTTCCTGAAAGCTTTCTTCCCCTCCATTACTCTGCCTCAATTGCAGGGTGCTTAAGGTTTTCTTTAGAATTTTGGAGGCTGCAGGTAGGCATGTCAGAAAATTCTGACAAAAACAGAAATGTGAGCAGAAATGGCTGAAGTTTGGTTATTTCTCCCAAGCCCAGAATGGAAAAAAATCCAGCAGATATTATTGGTATTCACTGTTGTTGCTTGCAGTCTGCAAACAATATGGAATTGATTACACACACACACTCCTTTGCATTGCATTGCCACCCTGGGCTCCTTTAGGGAGGAAGGGTGGGATATAAATTTAAAAGATAAAATGGTAAGTAAATTCCTTTGCATTGAAATGAATGGGGTGGAATAACATAAAGACAACGTAATTTATGTAATTAATTAATTATGTAAGTTATCCAGTTTCACCACAGTGGACAGCAGGACAAATAACATAGTTTTGTGTGGAAGACAAACTGCAGTGGAAAAGGAACAGTGCTGCATGCAGCAGATACAGGGTGTGGTGAAAAATGATGCCTTCTTACATCCCTACTGCAAGGTTGAGCTTACCTTATTGTTGCAAGGTGATTGTGGGTGGTATGTGTGTTTTTTCTGTTCATTAAACATTTTTTCAGCACTCAGAAGCCTCCTTGATTGCCTGCAGTTCCTGACCAGAAATAGCCCAAGAGGAGAAGTTGCACTATGATAGCTTCTCTTGAGCTTCAGTTGAAGCACAGGAAGTTTGGGAGGTTAGCTATCAAATGCCTGAGATTTGTGCACTCACTGGCTTTGCTTTTAAGGAAAGAACTTCCTTTTATCTTATAAGTTTCACAAAAAGTCAAATTTCTAAGAGATTTGAAATGCAGTTTTGGAACTCTTCATTGTGTAAAACCTACAATGAGAAGAAGTGGGAAAGCACAATGCAACTCAGAGCAGAAACTTCTGCAATTCAATGGTTGTTAACTTGGAACCCCAGCAGAACAGAGACACTCATTATCTTCAGCCTTATATGAGCATATGAAATGAAACACTGTATAATATGTCTAACAACTGAACATCAGAAATGAAAATGTATGTAAAGAAAAATGCATACTTTTTGAGTATGAGGGACAGGGTTGCAACCTATTCTGGATGGGGTTGCACTCCCCTTGAAGGAGCAGGCCCGCAGTTTGGGAGTCCTCCTGGATCCTGCCCTGCTGCTTGAATATCAGGTGGCTGCGGTAGCCAGGAGTGCTTTTGGCCAACTCAAACTGGTCTACCAGCTGCGTCCATTCCTGGAGGCAGTCGACTTGGCCACAGTGACACATGCATTGGTGACATTGAGGCTTGATTACTGTAACGCACTCTATGTGGGGCTGCCTTTGAAAATGGTTTGGAAATTGCAGTTGGTTCAAAATGCAACAGCCAGAATGTTAACTGGAGCACGGCACAGGGAGCATATCACCCCTGTGCTTTATCGACTCCACTGGCTCCCAAATTATTTCTGGGCCCAATTCAAAGTGCTGGTTCTGACCTTTAAAGCCCTAAATGGCCTTGGACCAATATACCTGAGGGACCGCTTACGCCCATATATACCTGCCCAGGATTTAAGATCATCTACCTCTGGTCTCTCTGTGTGCCTGGAATAAAACTGGTGGATAGTGTTGTTAAAGATAAAATAACCAAAAGGCCCTCTCCATACTGAGTGAATGGGCGCTAAAATGGTAAATGAAATTCAGTGTAAATGTATACATAAATTTATGTATATGTATAAATACATATACACTCATGGGGTCTGAACTGGTGGTGACTCACCAGGAATGAGACCTTGGAGTCATAGTGGATAGCTTGAGGAAATGTCAACCCTGAGTGCAGCACCTGTGAAAAAGACAAACTCCATGCTAGGATCATTAGGAAAGGTACTGAAAATAAAACTGCCAATATCATAATGCTGTTACACAAATCTATGGTGTGGCCACATTTGGAATACTGTGTACAGTTCTGGATGCCTCATCTCAAGAAGGAAATTGTAGAGCTGGAAAAGCTTCAGAGAAGGGCAACCAAGATGATCAAGGTGGTGGAGTGACTCCCCTATGAAGAAAAGTTAGTTAAGAGAAAAGGAGAGTCAGAGGTAACATGGTAGAAGTGTATAAAATTATGCATGGCATGGAGAAAGTGGAAAGAGAAAAACTTTTCTTCCTCTCTCATAACACTAGAACTCATGGACATTCAATGAAGCTGAATGTTGGAAGATGCAGGACAGACAAAAGAAAGTACTTCTTTACACAGTGCATAGTTAAACTATGGAATTCGCTCCCACAAGAGGCAGTGATGGCCACCAACTTGGATGGCTTTAAAAGAGTATTAGACATATTCATTAGGAAGAAGGCTATCAATGGCTCTCAGCCATTATGTTTATGCTCTGCCTTCATAGCTGGAGGCAGGGTGCTTCTGAATTAGGGATGGGAGAGAATATTCGCTAAATTAGATTTATTACTAGAATTTGACATAATCCAACAATCCACATTGTTTTTGGACTGTCATTGATTTCTTGCAGCAGGTTGCAGCTGTCATTGGCACACTTTTGAAAATAAATAAATAAATAAACTCCCCTCCAAATTTTACGTTATTGTTTTCATAAGCTTTCGTCTAAGCTGATGCATTCGTAACTTCTGTCTAGGTGATAACAATCACCATTAACAATAAAAAGTGCTGCAAAACAACAAGAATAGCAAAAGGGGGGCAGTCCTTGTTAAGCAGCACTGCAGTTAGCCTGAAGCAAGAGACAGAAATTAATGGGCAATTAGCTGCTGAATTATGTTTAAATAGAAAGAAAATAGATGGAACAAGTTCTTACAGCATAAGCATTTTCATTAGAATTCCGTTAGCAATTTTGGAATTTTTTTGCTAGAAAAAAACTTTGAAGCAGCAATTGCGAAAACAATCAGGAACAAACAAACAAAAATGGCAGATCAGTACTGAAAGCCAGACAGCTGGAATTCAAATGAATAGGAACCAGCTACCAAGCTCCATCCCTATTCTGAATTCCAGTTGCTGGAAACGCAGGAGGGGAGACTGCTGTTGTGCTCAGATCCTACTTTCAGGCTTCTGATGGACATCTGGTTGGCCACTGTGACAACAGGATGTTGGACTTGCTGCCTCTATTGCATCAGCAGAGTGCTGTCCCAGGAGGTTGTTCCAGGTGGTCCGAAGCCTGGTCGGTCCAGTTGCTCAGGAACCCTTGGAACAGTCGAAGGCCTCCTGTGACAAATTGGCAAAGCACTTTGCTGATAAAATCGAGCACCTGAGGAGCTCGATTCCGTGCGCCGTGGATACAGTGAGTGAGCTAGAGTTGGCCAGTTGCAAACCGGTCAATTGGGAGCGATTTCGGCCTCTTCCATCTGAGGATGTGGACAAGGTGCTCTCATCTGTAAGGCCTACCACTTGTCTACTTGATCCTTGCCCGTCGTGGCTCCTTATGAGCTGCAAAGAGAGATTGGGCGAGGGGATCAAGGCAATGGTTAATACATCCTTGCAAGAGGGTGTTATGCCACTAGCCCTCAAGGAGGCTATTATAAAACCCATCTTAAAGAAGTCCTCCTTGGATCCCCAAATTTTAAACAACTTTCGCCCAATTTCGAATTTACCATTCTTGGGCAAGGTCATTGAGCGAGTGGTGGCAAATCAGTTGCAGACACACTTGGATGAAACGGATTATCTAGATCCATACCAATCGGGTTTCAGGACTGGACATGGAACTGAAACAGCCTTGGTCGCTCTGGTAGATGATATGAGGAGGGCATTGGATAGGGGAGAATTCACCTTCCTTGTCCTCCTGGATCTCTCAGCGGCTTTTGATACCGTTGACCACGGTATCCTTTTAGATCGCCTGGAGAGTTTGGGATTGGGAGGCACGGTTTTACGGTGGTTCCATTCCTTTCTCTCCGATAGGTGTCAACAGGTAGCATTGGGTGATGAGGTTTCAGACCCTTGGCCTCTCAATTGTGGTGTGCCACAGGGTTCTATCCTCTCTCCCATGCTATTTAACATCTATGTAAAGCCGCTGGGAGCGATCATCAGGAGATTTGGGCTGCAGTGCCACCAATATGCGGATGACACTCAGCTCTATCTCTCATTTAAATCTTCACCGGAGAGGGCTGTGGAGACCGTATCCAAGTGCCTGGAATCCGTGAGTGGATGGATGGGTAGGAACAGGCTGAAACTGAACCCTGATAAGACCGAGGTACTACTTGTGGGAGACAAGGGAGGGTTGGGAGATGTTGACCTGGTGTTTGGCGGGGTGAGGTTGCCCCTACAGGACCAGGTCCGCAGCCTCGGGGTCATTCTTGATTCCAAGCTGTCCATGGAGGCTCAGATTTCGGCAGTGAGCCGGGCAGCTTGGTATCAATTACATCTTATACGTAGGCTGCAACCCTACCTCCCTGTTCAACAGCTCCCACTTGTGGTACATGCCCTGGTCACCTCTCGATTGGACTACTGTAATGCGCTCTACGTGGGGTTATCCTTGAAAACGACCCGGAAATTGCAACTTATACAGAATGCAGCGGCGCGCTTACTTACCAACAGCCGCCGCCGTGATCACATTACGCCGGTGTTATTTGATCTACACTGGCTGCCGGTTGTTTTCTGGGCCCGATTCAAGGTGTTGGTATTAACCTTTAAAACCCTGTACAGTTTCGGCCCAGTTTACCTGAAAGAGCGCCTCCACCGCCACCAATTATGCCGCCCGACCAGATCAGCCACGCAAGGCCTTCTCTCAATCCCACCAACCAAAACAGCTAGGTTGGTGGGTACTAGGGAGAGGGCTTTTTCTGTGGTGGCCCCCACTCTCTGGAACTCCCTCCCATTTGATCTTCGACACACCCCTTCCCTGGATGTATTCTGCAAGGCCCTGAAGACGTGGCTATTTCAACAGGCCTTTGAGATCCTTGGGATGGGTTAATCTCCATGATTTTGTCATCTATTATATGCTGCAAATGTAAATATTTTATAAATGTATTGATGACTGTCCAGAATTTTATTTATTGAGACTAATGTGACTGCATTTGATATTATTGTATTTTATCTCATTTTAATGTACGTCGCCTAGAGTGGCTATCTGCCAGATAGGCGACACACAAATTAAATATTATTATTATTATTATTATTATTATTATTATTATTATTATTATTATTATTATTATTATTATTATTATTATTAGATAGGCCACTGGCCTGATCCAGTAGGCTCTTCTTATGTTCTTATGGATTTTCTGGAAGCTCATGCACTCAGGAAACCTACAGATGGCAGGCCATTGGAGAGATGATTTGTAGAATGAAAAAAAGGACACACAAACACCAATTGATCATCTTGAGTAAGGTAAGCACAACAAAAATGCATCCTATGCATGATAATTTCACTAAAAACCCCCCTACCTTTAAATAATTTCAAATGCAATTTCTTCTTATTAATTGAAGAAATTAATAACCTGGGAGAACTTTTTTGGCACGGCACTCATCTGGAATGAGTCAACAAATTAAGAATGGTTATTTTTCTGATTATTTTGTTGATTTCCTGTGCCTTTCTGGACCAGATCTGAGAGGGCTGTTCATGAAATCGGAAGCTGGAAATTTGCATATGCTGTTGCACATGTTTCAACTTAGGTCATTGACTTAAAGTATTCATAATAATCTTAGACTTCCTTCCTCTTCATCTGTTGTAATAGAATATTTGTGTGCTTAGCATTTTGAGAATTAAAACTCTTGGGGGGATTTTAGCGGGGGCTGATCTTAAATATCAAAGGCACCAAGGGCAGATGTCTTAGTTATTGGGTCCTTGCACAGCTCATTAATGCAGCCAGAAGAGGTTCCCTTATCAACTGTGGTGTTTTGTTTTTAGCCATGAAATTCTCCATTCAACAATTTTCACTTGGAAAAAGACGCAGTCTTGTATTTAAGTATCTACCTTGTCAATTTCATAGTAGACAAGCTCTGAACAGCTGCTTCATGAGCAATGGAGTAGGGCACAAAACTAAATAAAGAGTAATGTAACTGGGTAGTTCTTGAAGAACCATAGCAGGTGAGAAGAAACATGATGAAGCAACCTTGCTGAAGGCCTTGGTCTGGTTAGTTCTTGAATAGGAAGCTACCTAGGATCAAGATGCAGGCCCCTTGCATCTCTCTTGGAGGAAAAGTGGAATCTACATGCAATTGACACTGCAACAATAAAACATATTGACTTGAAAGAAACTCCCACTGAGTTTAATGGGGCTTAATCCCAGGAAATTTGGTTATAGGATTGCAGCCTAAAAATGCATAGTGTATCATTTATTTTCACATTTGTTTATGTACTTATTTTAGATGTGTAGCTTGTTCCGCCTTCCATATATGTTAGATAGTAAAAGAAAAACCAGAAGACTTCCTTAAGCATTCAACAAATGGTTCTAAAATAGATTGTAGTCTACAGGTTGTGACCCATGGTGTAGCTGGTAGTTGCAATGATTCCTTCCAGGGAGAGAGAGGGTCAGCAAGCTTCCAGCAGTGATTGTTCCTTTTGGCAATTGGCTCGCAGAGCCAGAGTGACTTTATTCTTTCTTTATTTTTTATCACTTTTTTTCTTTAAAGAAGCTCTGCTTCCCAGCTAGCAAGGGTGCCTGGAGTGGTTTAAAATATCCATAAAATAGATTTATATTGATATATATTTATAAAAGCAATAAAAATGTAAAACAACACCAGATAAGACAATAGCATGAGAACACAGAAAAGTACAATAACTGACATTAATACTGACTAAATGGCAAAAAGGCATTCCCAGAAATGGTTTTTGGCCTCCAACAAAGGGTGTGGGAGGTGGAGGGAGCCAGCTATTCTAAGATGAAACCCATTTCTGCAACTTCTTAGGCCAGCCTTTGCCAACCTGGTGCCCTCCAGATGTTTTGGATTACAACTCCCGTTGGTCTCAGCCTGCATAATCATGCTTTTTTTGGAGGGAGGGGAGGATAGCGCCCTTCCTGACCAGCTGGTAAATTTCACCCAGTGCTAGAAATCCTGTGGGGTTGTAAATGAGCATGTTCAGAAAAAGGAAAAGAATGAAAAACTTGCCCTGTTATCGGACAGTGGCAGATGTAACTAAATCACATTGCTCAGCCTTTGCCAACCTGGTGCCCTCTAAATCTTGTGGACTACAACTCCCATCAGCCACAGTCTACAAATTCTATTCCATTCCATTAATCTGTAGGGTAAAAGAAAGCATGAAGATCCACATCTAAATACATAATTTAAAAATATTCTTTAATGTATTTTCTAACATAATGTGTGTCATGCCCGCCCGACCCTCAGGGTCCCGGGAACATGCATCAGGCTCAGACCCCCACCCTTAGGGAAATGAGACTGGAACCGAAAAGCTCTTACTTCACCCTTGCCAAGGCTGTGTACGCTCACAACAACCCTGCAAGGTAGAAGGTAGGCTGCCACCACCCCTGTATACTGGTCCACTCAGAGCCAGGGGATCTCTGAGCCCAGAAGGTATATAAAACCAAGGTCCTAAAAGGCAAGAGTCACAGTTACACTCCTTGCCAGGCACCTCTGGTTTAACACTTAAAATCCAAGCTTTTAACTTCTTAACCCTCTTTGGTAGTGAGTGACTGAGGTTGGGTCAAAACACTGAATTTAGAACCACCCCTTCTCTCAAATGAACACACCAGGTTAAATAGAAGTAGCTTTATTAAAATATATAAGTGCACATATCATATAGCAGCAAGTAATCCTTTAAGACCATTCACCCAACAGGGGTTTAGGTACTTACAAGAGAATTCATACACACAACAAGAAAATAATAAACTAGCTCACCTAACTACTTACATACGAGGTAGTTGGTTGCGTGGCACCTCTCCTAAGAGAGATGGATGTTCAACATAAAGCAATGGAACCAGACATAGGTTGCCTTCCCATAAGCAACCCCAGGAACCATAAGGCAGAAAAGGTTTGGAACTCTGGTGCCAGTCAGCATAGGCAGAGAACAGAGAACAAAGGCTGTGGGTCCCTAGCCCTATACTTAAGGGAAAAAGATCCTAACGGTCCAAGATTAATTGACCAATCAGGAATTGACTGATGTAACTTTCTTCTCGATGTTTCTCACATTTTCGCGCCTTCAGGCCCCCCTCCCAACGGTGTTTTCCAACTGCATAGGCCAAGGATGACCTTGGGTGCCAGGCACTGGCTAATCAACAAAGATAAACAGGTGCAGCTTGTTAAGGCTTCTTCTAACCGTCTTCAGCTGGGAAAATGAAACTTAACTTTGCAAATTGGCAAGGCCTGTCCTTTCTGACTATAACCATCTCCCAGAGTCCCTTACTGGAACCAAAGTGTTGTCATCAGATTTCTAATAACTCATGACCATTACAGGTTCATGACACGCCCCTTTTTGGGAAGATGATGTCAGAACTCTGAATAGTTCTGCGTCATCGCCACAGCAACCAGGAATAAGGGAACAATCAAAAAAAAAAAAAATTCCATCAACATTACAATACAACATATAAAAAGAGAAGAAAAAACAATTTAATACATTTTAAGCAAGTGAGCTACTTCTTGTCTTATGCCTTCTAATTAAGTTCAAAGTTACAACATAACAAACAATAAAGGAGAAAAAAAAAAAAAAAAATAAGGGACCCCTAAAACACCCAAAAAAAAAAAACTTTATTATCAAAAAAAAAAATAATAAAAAAAAATAGAATAAAAAATGGGGTGATCCAAAACTGGTCCAAGTTCAAAAAAGGTCATAAGCCGTAAAATCTTTAAAAAGTCCATAAAACATGTTAAAAGCGTAAAAGAGTAAAACAAGGTCTAAAAACGGTCCAGAGGTCATCAGAGCCGGGAAATCAGTCAGTGGAATAGGCATGAATCAAATATCAATCAACTGGAACAGATAGGCGAGATAGAGCATCAGCTACTATATTATCACGCCCCTTTATGAACTGAATTGTAAAATCAAAATCTTGGAGGGCCAAACTCCAACGTAACAATTTTTGGTTGGAGTTTTTCATCCTGTTCAACCAACACAAAGGAGAATGGTCTGTCTGCAATTGAAAATGACGTCCCCATAGGTACGGGCGTAACTTATCAAGAGCCCAAACCAAAGCAAGACACTCCTTTTCAATGGTAGCCAAATTGCGCTCTCTTGGAAGCAATTTCTTACTAATGTATGCAATAGGGTGCAATTCTCCAGCAGCATCTTCCTGGAGCAAAGCAGCTCCAAGCCCAAAGTTAGAGGCATCCGTCTGAACTACAAAGGGGCTTGAAAAATCAGGAGCTTTCAAAACAGGATAGTTTATCAACATCGTCTTTAAAGCATCAAAAGCACTTTGACATTTATCAGTCCAAATGACACGCATTGGCATAGTCTTTTTGCACAGTTCAGTTAGAGGGGTAGCAACACTACTAAAATGTGGAGCAAATTTTCTGTAATAGCCGGCTAACCCCAAGAAAGATTGAACCTGTTTCTTGGTCTTAGGGACAGGCCAATTTTGAATAGCTTCGATCTTAGCCTCTAGGGGTTTGACACAATCCTGCCCCACCCTGTGTCCCAAATACACAACTTCTCCCAGACCAAATTGACATTTCTGCGCTTTGATGGTTAGTCCAGCGGCCTGCAGTCGCTGTAAAACAATTCTCAAATGGTTCAAATGCGACTTCCAGTCAGGGCTAAAGATGGCCAGATCGTCCAGATACGCACAAGAAAATTCACCTAGGCCATTAATCACAGAATTAATAAGCCTCATGAACGTGGCTGGGGCATTTCGAAGTCCGAATGGGAGAACCTTGAACTGAAACAAGCCCATATGCGTGACAAAAGCAGATTTCACAGCAGCGTCCCCATCTAGAGGCACTTGCCAATATCCCTTAGTTAAATCCAGTGTAGTGATGTATTTTGCTGCTCCCAGTCTTTCTATTAAATGGTCCATCCTAGGCAAAGGATACGGATCCACTTGGGAAATCTGGTTCAGCTTCCTGTAATCCACACAGAAACGCACTTCATTAGCTTCCCGTTTAGCCACTAGCACAATAGGGGAGGACCAGGGACTAGTAGAGGGTTCAATAACTCCCATTTCCAGCATAGCTTGGATTTCCCTCTCTACCACTTCTGCATTTCGTCCTATAACTCTGTACGGAGAAGCTTGCATAGGGGGATGATCCCCGGTGTTAATGGAATGAATAGCCAAGTCAGTTCTTCCAGGCTTACTGGAAAACATAGGTTTAAAGTCCATCAGGATTTGAACTAATTGCCTTCGTTGCTCCTGAGTCAAACCTTCGGGCAGGGTAATTTCAGTTATCCCCCCTGCTTGTTGACTCTCTGTAACCAAATCCAAAGAATCCTCTGCAAATTCACACGCCTTGGTACAGGCCATAATTAAATGTCTATTAGGAGGCTCAGATTCCTCCGCTGGTAATAAACCAGCCGAGTTAACTTCTGTTTTGCTTTTACAACCTTGAAGGCTTTCCTTCCTTTTTAGAACAGTCTTAGTTCCTTGAGAGCCAACAGGCGGCACTTTACATTCCATCAGCCCCCCTCCCCTGGGCTGCAAAAGCGAACTTTCTTTCTGTGGCTTAGGCAAGCACACAGCCCGTTCCTTTAAAGCCTTAGCTTCTCTCCCACTACCTTTCCAGGTGTCTAACAAAACTTGAGACTTAGCAAGAGCATCCCTCTCCGCCCTACGTTCAGTCTCTTTATGGTGCAGGAAGAGCAGGTCTGTTCCTATCAAAACGTCCCACAAACTGTTGGTTGAATGAACTAGAACTCTATGGCGCCCAGTCCAATTCTTGTATGAAAGCACTAGCTCGGCCACACGAGCTTGCACAGCCCTGGGTCCATAAGCCGTGACAGTCACTTGTAAGTCAGGGACATATTGCTCTGGTTTCACCAAGTGTTCAGCAACACTGGAGAGCTCTGCGCCCGAATCTACCCGTCCCATGACCTGAATACAGTTAACATATATGGGTTCTGAAAACTGCGTTTGAACCCATTCCTTGCATTCCGATGAAAGAGGTTCTGGACAGTCCCTCCCTTGCAGCAAACCATCCTTTTCTTCTCCCTCTTGGCCCCCGGATATATTTTGTACAACACTCACCGACAGGGCCTTAACAACTGGTCCACGAGGGGTCTCAGGACGGTCTTGTGAATTTGGGGCAGAAAATACAAAATCCGATTCTGCTCCTTCATTCTCCTCGGCTGACGACCATGAAGAAAGTTCAGGAGGTTCCGCTCCAGGGGACGTTAAGTCTCTCACGCGTGCAACTGGAGCAACCTTTGGGTTCTTCCTTCCAGCAGGATTGGGCTTAGACAAGGTTTTAGAACAGGAATTAGCCTTATGACCAATTTGCCCACATTTAAAGCAGATTATTTCTCCACGGGGCTTCTCTTGCAATGCAGCCTCGGGCCGGGCGGAAGGCACTTTGAAGTAGCCAGCAGGCCCCCCTTTCTCTTCCTTCGCCGGTTGCCCTGGTTTCTGCATACCTGCGGTCTCTCGCCTCAGCGGTTTCACAGGAACGTACTCCGGTCTCCGAAACAAAGTATACTTTTCTTCAGCTCTGTTTTTAAACATACGATCTGCTAGCATGCCTGCTTCAGTCAGAGAACGGGGCTGCTGGTCTCTGACCAGAGCCATCAAATCTCGAGGGAGGCGTCTGTAAAACAGTTCTTTTGCAAACAGATCTAAAACCTCCTCTCGGGTTACAGCCTCGGCTGTGTCAGCCCAACGTTCCACATTTCTGCCCATCCGTGCAGCAAAGGCTGAGAAGCTTTCCCGAGACTTCTTCTGGTCTGTTTCCAAATGCCGAAAACAATCCTCTGAAGTTAGCGCAAAGTGAGACTTGGCTACAGCATAAAAGTAGTCAAAATCATCGGCATACTCCAGTGGCAAGGAGTTCAACAGTTCTCTCAACTCGCCTTCAGCATTAATGCGTAAAGCACTCATCCAGTACTTTTTAGGCACACCTTGATCTCTACAAGAGTGAGCAAAAACTTGGAAGAAGGTAAAAATGTCATCTGTCTCACGAAAAGTCGGAAAGGATTTTTTATGGAGGTCTGGTCTTCCTCCTCGCGGTTGTTGCATCTCACGAGCAAAGCTTTCCCTACTCCGGCGATCTTCCTCCATAGCCTTGAACTGCAGGGACAACAGCTTCATTTGCTTAGCCAGGTAGCGCTGCATGCTCCTAGGCAGCTCTTCCTCATCCAAATCTGATTCCTCCTCATCTTCGCTATCCTCAGTTTGCTTAGACACGAACTCCTTGTCATCCACAGAAGGCTGAGGTATAAACGACAGAGCAGCAGCGCCTTCTTCCAGCTGAACAAGCTGACTAGGCAACGCAGTGTCTGCCAGGAGCACATCCTCGGCTCCATTCTTTTGAGATCTGGTTTTTATCTTTTGCGACATTCTGCACTAACCTTACTACCCAAAGTAACAAACAATTGTGTCAGAAGTCTCTTTAAAATTTACAACTTGCTGCAATGCACTTATCTCACACAGCGTGTTCACTTAAGAGCAGGAATGGCTTCGATCCTCACCACTGCCAGCCATGTCATGCCCGCCCGACCCTCAGGGTCCCGGGAACATGCATCAGGCTCAGACCCCCACCCTTAGGGAAATGAGACTGGAACCGAAAAGCTCTTACTTCACCCTTGCCAAGGCTGTGTACGCTCACAACAACCCTGCAAGGTAGAAGGTAGGCTGCCACCACCCCTGTATACTGGTCCACTCAGAGCCAGGGGATCTCTGAGCCCAGAAGGTATATAAAACCAAGGTCCTAAAAGGCAAGAGTCACAGTTACACTCCTTGCCAGGCACCTCTGGTTTAACACTTAAAATCCAAGCTTTTAACTTCTTAACCCTCTTTGGTAGTGAGTGACTGAGGTTGGGTCAAAACACTGAATTTAGAACCACCCCTTCTCTCAAATGAACACACCAGGTTAAATAGAAGTAGCTTTATTAAAATATATAAGTGCACATATCATATAGCAGCAAGTAATCCTTTAAGACCATTCACCCAACAGGGGTTTAGGTACTTACAAGAGAATTCATACACACAACAAGAAAATAATAAACTAGCTCACCTAACTACTTACATACGAGGTAGTTGGTTGCGTGGCACCTCTCCTAAGAGAGATGGATGTTCAACATAAAGCAATGGAACCAGACATAGGTTGCCTTCCCATAAGCAACCCCAGGAACCATAAGGCAGAAAAGGTTTGGAACTCTGGTGCCAGTCAGCATAGGCAGAGAACAGAGAACAAAGGCTGTGGGTCCCTAGCCCTATACTTAAGGGAAAAAGATCCTAACGGTCCAAGATTAATTGACCAATCAGGAATTGACTGATGTAACTTTCTTCTCGATGTTTCTCACATTTTCGCGCCTTCAGGCCCCCCTCCCAACGGTGTTTTCCAACTGCATAGGCCAAGGATGACCTTGGGTGCCAGGCACTGGCTAATCAACAAAGATAAACAGGTGCAGCTTGTTAAGGCTTCTTCTAACCGTCTTCAGCTGGGAAAATGAAACTTAACTTTGCAAATTGGCAAGGCCTGTCCTTTCTGACTATAACCATCTCCCAGAGTCCCTTACTGGAACCAAAGTGTTGTCATCAGATTTCTAATAACTCATGACCATTACAGGTTCATGACAATGTGTATTCTAAATATAGTGGGTAATATTTTGTTGTAGTTCTACTCAGAGTAGACCCACTGACGTTAATGGACACAACTAAATTAAATTCATTAATTTTAGTGGGTCTACTCTGAACAGAAATTAGTAAAATGCAACCCATTTTCACCCCAACCATACATTTCTAATTTGTATTAAATAAATAAATAAATATCCCACCCTTCCTCTCAGAAGGAGCTGAGGGTGGCAAACAAATAACTAAAAACACTCTAAAACATCTTAAAAACAGGCTTTAAAATATATTTAAACAAAACATCTTAAAAACATTAAAACATCTTTTAACAAATGCTTTTATTTTTTTTTTTAAAAAAAGCTTTAAAAATGTCTGAAAAAGCAATTCCAAAACAGATGCAGACAGGGATAAGATCTCTATTTAAAAGCATTGTTGAAAGAGAAAGGTCTTCAGTAGACACCAAAAAGATAACAGAGATGGCGCCTGTCTGAAATTTAAGAGGAAGGAATTCCAATGGGTAGGTGCCACAAAACTAAAGGTCCCCTTCTTAAGCTGTGTGGAATGGACTTCCTGATAAGATGGTATCTGCAGGAGGCCCTCACCTGCAGAGCATAGTGGATATATAAGGGGTAAGACAATCTTTCAGGTATCCTGGTCCCAAGCTGTATAGGGCTTTGTACACCAAAACAAGCACCTTGAACTTAGCCTGGTAGCTAATAGGTAGCCGGTGCAATTCTTTCAGCAGCGGGATGACAGGAGGGTGATATCCTGCCTCAGTGAGCAATCATGCCACCACATTTTGCACCAGCTGCAACTTCCGGACCAACCTAAGTGTAGCCCTACATAGAGCTCATTAAAGTAATTCAGCTATCCTGGTCCAGAAGTGGCCACAGCTGTCTTACCAGCTGTCGGAAGGCAGAGCTGGGGTCCCAATCCCGGGGAGCTGGATCCCGGAGAGTTGGGAGAAGAGTATTCGGATGGATGGCAGAGGGAAGGGGGAGGAACTTCCCCCCTTTGGAGCGAAGATGAAACAGAGGAACTGCCAGTGATAAGGTCGCTTAGCAACGGGGAGCCTGAGCCCTCCCTGGACATTCTCACGCCTCCCACTCTTTCAGGCTCAGAGCAAGAGGGGAAAGAGGGAGGGCTGCTCACAGCCGAAAAGCGGGGAGGCAGTTTACCATCAGCTCCTCCCCTATCCCCCATCCTGGAATCGGAAACTTCAGAAGAGGAGGGGGTGATGCTTCCCCCCTCACCGCGCACACGCAGACAGCTGAAAAGACAGGAGAGAAGGGGGGAAGGCGGGCAGTACCTGAGGGGCAGTTAAGGAGGAGTGAAAGATTGCGCGCCCGTTTGGCCCCTTCTTAAAGAACAGGCGGGAAGAAGTCCCTTGCTCTGTCAACTTTCTCCCAATGCCACAGGACCTGTATCCCTGTATTGCTTCATGAGAAAATGCAGTCTTTGTTTGGACATTACCCTAATAAAACACGAATTAACTACAGCTGTTGGTCTGGTTCCTGAGTCACATCCTGGGCCTGACAGCTTGACAGAGCCACCTAAATCACCCTCAACGCTCTCTTCACTTGACTGGGACAAGATGTCAAAGGGAGCAGTGGGGGGGACGAACCCCACTTCTGAGACGGAAGAAGTGGAACTCTTGAGGACTAAGGTAGCTGATTTGCAGACGGATGTTCAAGCCCTGCTAGCAGCAGTCAAGGCGCTGAAGACGGATAATCAAACCTTGAAGGCCACGATAGACCAGATGCGAACAGCCCCTCCAGCTGCCGTAGTAAAGGTTCCCATTGGATTGCCCCCAAAATATGTGGGACAAAGTGATCAGTTGACAACCTTCGTGGCTCAATGTGAGTTATATCTGGATGTCAGGCACACGGAATTTCCAGACGATGGGGCTAAAGTAGCTTTCGTGATTAGCCTCCTGGAGGGAGAAGCTGCAAAATGGGTGACTCCGTATCTCGTGAGAAAGGATACTGTCTTAGGAAGGTACAGAGGATTTATACAGGAGATGACCGAGATGTTTCAAGACCCGCAAAGGGCTGAAACAGTAGCGCGGCAACTAGGCGCTCTGAAGCAAGCTAAAGGGACTGTTTCCGAGTACACTAACACTTTTAAAATTCTGTCCCAGGAAACTGGTTACAATGATGCCGCCCTGATGTTTATGTACCAGAGTGGATTAAATGCTGAAATCCTGGATGAGTTGGCCAGGACCTCCCCCCCCCCGCTGACCTACCAGGGCTCATCCGGCTATGCCTACAGATAGATCACCGGATGGAAGGAAGGCGCCTGGAAAGGAAGCAGGAGGTCCCGAGATACTCAGCCTCGGCATCCCACAACAAGACCCTTCCCACTGCAGGGATGGCAGGTAATGCAACTGAGGGACAGGGAGGGGCTAGGCCAAGACTGTCGGAAGAAGAAAAGGAAAGATGACGCTGGGAACATTTATGCTTTTATTGTTCAAAGCCGGGCCATGTGGCCAGAGACTGTGGACTGAAAGGGGGGAAAGCCGAGCCGTCGGGAAACTAGAACACCCAGTCCACGTGCAGGCAGGTGGACTGGGGGCAGCGTTGTATAAAGGCCCCCCAATGATCCAACCTCCCTCAAAGGGGGTGTTGGTCTTGCCTATTCAGATTACAACTTCCAGAGGAGTGGTGTTTAATTCCACTGCCTTAATTGACAGTGGAGCCTCCACAAATTTTATTGATGCAAAGTTAGTCAAGCGTCATGGAATTTCCCGGTGGAAACTGGACGCTCCCCTAGCTGTGGAGACTATCGATGGGAGACCCCTGAAGTCAGGAAGGGTGACACAAGCCACGGAGGAAGTGAAACTTCAAATCCCTGGGCACGAAGAGTTCATTTCGCTATACGTGTCAGATCTCTCGAACTTTGAGGTGATTCTGGGAATGCCCTGGCTAGCAAAGCATGAACCCAAAATAAGTTGGAAGGAGGAGGTGGTGTGGTTCACCTCACAGTATTGCCAGGAGAACTGTCAACCTGAAGGAATCAAGAACACCTTAGCGGGGGCAGTGCAAGAGATTGAGCAAGTGACCCTGCCGCCAAAGTATGAAGAATTCAAAGATGTGTTTGATGAAAAAGAGGCAGAGACTTTACCCCCCCCCACCGCCCTTATGACTGTGCGATTGACCTAGTGCCAGGAGCCAGCATCCCATCAGGGAGAATCTACTCCCTCACAGAGAATGAGAGGGAGGCCCTGAAGGAATTCCTGGATAAAAACCTGAGGCGAGGATTCATACGCCCCTCACAATCCCCTGCTGGAGTGCCATTATTGTTTGTGAAAAAGAAGGGGGGGAACTCAGACCGTGTAACGACTATTGCGCATTGAACCAGATCACCATCCCCAACAGCTACCCGCTGCCCCTGATCTCAGAGTTGCTGGACCAACTGCGCTCTGCAAAAATCTTCACGAAGTTGGATTTGAGAGGAGCGTACAATCTGATCAGAATGAAGGAGGGAGATGAATGGAAAACAGGATTCTTGACCGCTTACGGACAGTATGAATACCTGGTCATGCCGTTCGGGCTTTGTGGAAGTTCAGGAATTTTTCAAAAATTCATGAACGACGTGTTTAGAGACTTGTTGGACACGTATGTAATCTGTTACTTAGATGATATCCTGGTGTTCTCAAAGAACCAGGAAGACCACGACCAGCATGTGAAGACGGTGTTGAAGAGACTGAGAGAAAATCACCTGTATGCTAAATTAGAGAAATGTGGATTTGACCTCAAGTCTCTAGACTTCCTTGGATATCGAATCTCAGCGGAAGGCGTGGAGATGGACCCAGGGAAAGTAAGCTGCATATTGGACTGGGGCCAACCTGTCACCAAAATGGATGTACAACGGTTTTTGGGGTTTGCCAATTATTACAGAAAGTTCATTCCAGGGTTTTCCAAATTAACAGCTCCTCTGACTGACTGTTTAAGGGGGAAGAAGAAGTTTCAATGGACAGAGAACGCCACCGAGGCCTTTGAGGAGCTGAAGAGAAGGTTTGCTACTGAGCCCATTCTGCGCTTTGCTGATCCGAACCGCCCTTTCGTAGTGGAAGCAGATGCTTCAGATTTTGCCATCGGGGGGGTCCTGCTACAATTAGACCAAGAAGGGAAGGAGCTGCACCCCTGTGCGTACTTCTCTCGGAAGTTAAAGCCTGCAGAGAAGAACTACACAGTTTGGGAGAAGGAGCTGCTGGCCATCAAGGACTCTTTTGAAAACTGGAGACAATACCTAGAGGGGACCTCTCATCGAATTGAAGTGCGCTCCGACCACAAGAATCTTGAAAGCCTCCAAACAGCCAGAAAGCTGAACCAGAGACAGATAAGATGGTCCCAGTTCTTCACTAGGTTTAACTTCCAGATTACTTACCATGCCCCAAGCCAAAAACCAGAGAGCGGATGCCTTATCCAGACAGGCACAATACAAAGAAAGTGAATCCGAGGACCAGCCTCAGTACGTAATCCCGCCAGAGAAATTAACGTTGGGAGTATGCCAGCCTTCATGGGAAGAGGAACTCAAAAAGGCACAACAAGAAGATGCAGACATGCTAAAATATCAGCAGGAGACGGGACAAGGTCAAGACTCAGAAGTAACCTTTCACTGGAGAAATGGACTGTTATGGTTCAAAACCGCCAGATATGTGCCAGAAGGGGAATTAAGGCTCAGAATCCTATGCCAGTGTCATGATTCCATCACAGCGGGACACTTTGGGATTTACAAGACCATTCAGAACGTGGCCAAGGACTTCTGGTGGCGTCGGGATATTGAGAGTTATGTAAAGTCCTCCTCTGTCTGTCTGCGGACAAAAACACCAACAGGGACACCAGCAGGACTGTTACAACCGTTGCCTGTCCCACACGAACCCTGGAAGGACCTCTCCATGGATTTTATAACTGATCTACCCAAGTCCCAAGGAATGACAGCCATCTTAGTAGTGGTGGATCTACTTACCAAAATGGCACACTTTCTTCCTTGTGCAGGGGCCTTAGAGGCTAAAGAAACGGCCAAGTTATTCATAAAAGAAGTCTACCGGCTGCATGGATTGCCAAACAGCGTAGTCTCAGACCGAGGAACTCAGTTCACAGCCAAATTTTGGAGAGCAATGTGGAAACAGTTGCAGACAGAATTAAAACTCTCCTCCGCCCATCACCCCCAGACAGATGGGCAGACGGAACGCTTGAACGCCGTTTTGGAAAGATAATTACGAAGTTATGTGTCCTATCAACAGACTGACTGGGTATCATATTTGCATTTTGCAGAGTTCGCCTACAACAATTCTCTGCACTCCAGCACTCAACAAACCCCGTTCTTCGCTAATTATGGATTCCATCCTAAAGTCTTTCCAAGCAGCTCAGAAGGAATGCTGGTACCGGCAGCTGAGAACTTCCTTAAGGAATTGCAAGCGGCGCAACAGACACTGAAACAGCAGTTAAACGAAGCCAAAACGGAGTACAAGCAAGTTGCTGACCTGCACAGGAAGGAGGGCCCCCCCCTTCAACCGGGAGACCAGGTATGGCTGTCCACCCGCTTCCTCCAGATGCCGGGCAAATGTAGAAAATTACAAGACAAGAGGGTGGGTCCTTTCGAAATAGAAACTCAAATCAATCCCAGGCGTACCGACTGAAGCTGCCTGACACGTTTAAAATACATCCTGTGTTCCATCGATCCCTCTTAACGAAAGCCGCCCCTCCCAGTGAGTTACGGCCGGAGGAACCTCCCGGAGCTCCACTCCTGGTAAATGAGCAGCTTGAGTTTGAAGTTGAGGAGATCTTAGATTCCAGGATCAGACGCCACAAGCTGCAGTACTTGATTCACTGGAAAGGCTATGCGGCGGCTGACAGATCATGGGAAGATGCAGCTGATGTGCATGCTCCAGAATTGGTAAAACTTTTCCATCAACGTTTTCCCCACCGTCCCAAGCCAGACAAGGGGAGGTGGGCACAGCCTGGGAGGGGGGATGGTGTCGGAAGGCAGAGCTGGGGTCCCAATCCCGGGGAGCTGGATCCCGGAGAGTTGGGAGAAGAGTATTCGGATGGATGGCAGAGGGAAGGGGGAGAAACTTCCCCCCTTTGGAGCGAAGATGAAACAGAGGAACTGCCAGTGATAAGGTCGCTTAGCAACGGGGAGCCTGAGCCCTCCCTGGACATTCTCATGCCTCCCCCTCTTTCAGGCTCAGAGCAAGAGGGGAAAGAGGGAGGGCTGCTCACAGCTGAAAAGCGGGGAGGCAGTTTACCATCAGCCCCTCCCCTATCCCCCATCCTGGAATCGGAAACTTCAGAAGAGGAGGGGGTGATGCTTCCCCCCTCACCGCGCACACGCAGACAGCTGAAAAGACAGGAGAGAAGGGGGGAAGGCGGGCAGTACCTGAGGGGCAGTTAAGGAGAAGCGAAAGATTGCGCGCCCGTTTGGCCCCTTCTTAAAGAACAGGCGGGAAGAAGTCCCTTGCTCTGTCAACTTTCTCCCAATGCCGCAGGACCTGTATCCCTGTATTGCTTCATGAGAAAATGCAGTCTTTGTTTGGACATTACCCTAATAAAACACGAATTAACTACAGCCGTTGGTCTGGTTCCTGAGTCACATCCTGGGCCTGACACCAGCCAATGCTGGTAAAAGGCACTACTGGCCAATGAGGTCACCTGGGCCCCTAGTGACAAAGATGGATCCAGGAGCACGCCCTGACTAAAGACCTGCTCTTTCAGAGGGAGTATGACCCCATCCAAAGCAGGCAACTGACCAATTATCAGAAGTCTGGAACCACCAACCCACAGTGCCTCCGACTTGCTAGGATTCAGACTCAGTTTACTGGCCCTCATCCAGGCCACCATCTATTCCAGGTACTGGTCCAGGGCTTGAACAGCCTTTCCCAATTCAAATGTTATAGCGAAATAGAGCTGGATATCATCAATGTACTGCTGACACCTTGCCCCAAATCTCCTGATGATTGCTCCCAAGGGCTTCATATAGATGTTAAACAGTATTGGGACAAGATGGCAAGCATTAAAAAGCCAAGAAGGATAAAGGTCAAGAGGACATATTGCTGGTCGCATTGTCACAAGCACCTTGCCGATGTCATCAGACCGCATCAACTGAAACTGATCCCAAGAAGTTGCAGCAGACTTTGCACTGGACACCTCACCAGAGACTACAGTAGATGTGGATGGGGCATCAATATTGCTATGGAGGTGAGCAACTTTACCCTCAAACTGCCTTGCAAACAATTCACAATGGGCCTCCAAAGGGTCAAAAACTCAATTTCCTGGAGTTGATGTCAACAGACATTTGACAATACAAAAAAGCTCAATTGGATGGTACTTGAAAATGCGATGGAGGCAGAGAAGTGGACCTTCTTTGCCACCCTCACCACCACACAGTAGGCACAGTTATAATGTTTTACTTGTGCCTGATCAGCTTCAAAGCATGCCTTTTGCCACTTGCACTGTTTCATTGCCCTTGGTTCACTGGTGTACCAAGGTGCAAACTGGGCTCCACAATGCTGGAGAGGGTGCTCAGGGGCAACCATGTTAAGAGCCCAACACATCTTGTTATTTCACAGCTTGACAAGGGCTTCACCAGGGTTACCTGCTCTATCTATTGGGAACTCCCCCAGGGCATCGAGGAATCCAGTAGATTCCATTAATCTTCAGGGGCGCACCATATTAATCTGTCCACCCCCCCTACAGGAGAGGATTGGAGCAGTAAGTCTAAACTTCACCAGGAAGTTCACCCACCCATCTCCACCCACCCCTTCCTCCATGTCGAGCAGAAACCAAGTTGAGGGTGTGCCCTGTCTTATGTGTCAGACTGGTGACAACTTGAGACAGCCCCATGGTTATCATGAAGACCAAGAAGTCCCAAGCCAGAACACTAGAGGCAACCTCAGTATGGACATTGAAATCACCCATAACTATCATTCTGGGCTCTTCCAATACTACAGCCGAGACAGCCGTTGCCAGCTTGGTCAGAGAAGCTGTTGGGCAACAGGGTGGATGGTACACCAACAGCAACCCTAGTTTACTGTCTCCTTGGCCCGACACCAGGTGCAGACCCTCAAACCCAGCTCCAAGGCAGAGTTTATGTATCTCAAACATATATTTTTAAAAGGAACTGCCTTGTATCAAGATGTGTGAGATCAAAAGGATTACATTTTGATTTTGCTTATTAGTCCGGGAAGTGTGCATGATGTTGTATAGGAAGTCAAAAATTTTTTAAAAAATCCTTGAGCATCCATACTAGATCATATACTTTATATGCAGAAGGTCCCAGGGGCAGTCCTTGGCATTTCCAGCTAAAATGATCAGTTAGCTGGTGCTGGGGAAAAAGAAATTTTTTTTGCTGAGCCCTTAAAAAGCTGCTCCCAGTCAGAGTAAACTATTGTGGGCTGGATGTGCAAATAGTCCAACCTAGTGTAAGGCAGTTTCCTCTGTAAATAGCAATGGCCCAGGGAACCTTGGGGTCATGTGTTATCAGCCTTCTTATTTCAGGGACTTGCCTGATGAGGGAACCGTATCAGTTTTCTTCAGAAGTCCTGTGCATTGTAAAATATTATAGATTGTTCATTATGGATACTGGAGGATATCCTAGCGTGTGCTGTTGGTTCTCATGGACTTTGAACCAGACCTACCAGGTTTCTTGGTTGCCCAAGCAGAGTGAATTTATCACAGCTACCGACAGGATCACAGCCTCTTACAGTTGCGGTGAGGATAAAGAAAACAACGATTATAAAGTGCACCCTAGAGAATGATGTGCTCCTAGAATAGAGACTGTAAGATGCACCCCAGAAAACAAGAGTGCACCCAGCAGAGTGATGAGTTGTGATGGGCAAACTTTCTTTCATTAAAACTTGCAGGTCCATCCCGATCTTTTTATTAAAGAAGTCTTGCTAAACTTGCAAGGAGACTCCAGGATTTCCAGAACACAGTTTGAAAATCAGCTGAGTTTAGATGTTTATTTTCATGCTTGTTGGCTGTCCTGAATGTTGGATGGGCAGAATATAAATTAAAGTAAATACATAAATATCCCAAGGAGCCTAGCTGAAATAAGATAGCTTATTTAGGTACTTTAATCCAAAAGGCAAATATGAAATACAAAATAACATTCTACTCAATTGTCAGAGATCCTCTAATGTTAGCTAAAGCCATGCCTAATCAGCTCAACCCATTCCACTGGAAGCCATTTGAAGGAGAGTTCTTGGAAAGATGGTCAGGCTAAACCATGAAATACTTATGATATGTTTTCATGATTATTTGCTTTCTGCTGTGTCTTAAATCCATGATATTTGCATACCAGGAAAATCTGTTTGGGATGGCACATCTCCTTGTTTCATTTAGCTGCCTGCTGATCAATGGTGCCTGTAAGTTTCTACAGCGTGTACTGATTTACTGCTCCTTGTCATGAGTTAAGTGGAATCTCAGGTGTACAGCCTTGACTGAGGTTCTAGGAGCAAACACGATGTGCACAACTTACAAATAGACTGTTTTCTATATCATACAAGCGAAGCCTTGCAACAAAACGCTTCTCTTTTGAGGTTCCAGCTACCCTGTTTCATTCTGCTTCCCTCAGTTTCTGTTTTTGCCTCCAAGCAATTGGCCTCTCTTATATGTTTCAGTTAACACCCACCTGATGTTACTGCATGGCTTAATCATGGGCCATGAGTCACTTCATATTAATAGTGTACTGGGTAGGGTTATTTCCAAATCAATATGTGACCCCAAACACAGCCATCCTTTGAAATTCACACTTCGCTGAATTTTGCAATGCAGTTCCTCATTCAAGGAATGTGTACAAAATGCATACAGTAGGGAAAAGTGTGCATAAAAATGCATATATTAGTGAGAATAACATACCAAAATGCATTATATTAGGGGACATTGCTTTGCAAATATGTATATTAGAAGAAATTTGTGCTAAAATGCTGATTTTTAAAAAAAAATGGCAAACTGATCAGGAAATGTGGAGAACTGAACTTATGACTGGAAAAAAGAGAAACTGAGAGAAACCAAAACTGATAGATTTGCCTATCCCTAGTAATGGGTGGCTTTAGATTTAGGTGGAAAATTCAGTTTCAAGCTCTGCAAAGGATGCATGGCATGCTTGTTAAGCAAGGTGATCTCTCTCATACTGTTTCTGACCTGTAAATGGGAGATACAGAGTACAGTACAGTGATGCAACTCCATGTGTCTGTGCAAGTAAGACTCTCTAATTGTTGTCTACAGAGCTGCAACTTTCACAGTCCCCTCAGGACCACAATCCCTTATAGACATCATAAGGGTCAACAGAGACACAAAATATGGCAGGTAAATTATAAAGAAGTGAAGACTTGAAAAAATGTCAGTGTTTCATGAATCAGTAGCTCCAGAGAAAGTTGGTGCTCACTCTGATCATGGTTTCTGTGGAGTTGGCTTTTGGCTTTCAGAGGAGAGCAGGTTCTGTCAAACAGGCATAGCACAATTATCCATCAAGCTTGGTGCCCTGTCTGAAACACGATTCATACCCGATGGAACTCAGACAATAGCCAGTCCTTAACTGTATACATTTCATTGCATTGTTTTGTGCAAGAGACATAACTGATTTTCAGTAGTTGACTCTTTATTTTCTCCCCATTATTTATTCTAAGAAGGGACAATTAGGGCTGGCGCCAGGCATAACTGGGGCCTTGGGCACCAGCCTGCCCCAGGCCTGTAATGCAATACCCCAACCCCCCAGACATGTGGTGTGGGGCTAATAAGTCTGCCTGTGTATCCCACCTATCTCTCCTGCCCTGTGAATGATGTGCACACTGTGCGTGCATGCCTGCCATCAACCAAGATAGCAGTGAGGGCATCAGCCCCTTAGGGAAGCCTCCACTGCCATCTTGATTGATGCAGGCATGTGTGCACATCATTCACAGGGACAGGAGAGGTAGGTGGGGTGTACCATGCATGTAGGCCTATTGAAGCCTGCGCTGATTGTATTGGGGGGGGTGGCTGAGAGATCCTTCTCTGCAATCTGTGGCAGGGTCAGGAGCCGATGCTGCCAGAGATTGTGGAATGGGAGTGCTACCCTTCTACCCTAAGGAAGGACCCCACAGCGGTAGCTCTGGGCTGCAGGGGCCCTCAGCCAGGACCCAACCTGTCTGCCCTCTGGCACCGGCCTTGTGTACAATGAACATACTAGCCCATGCCAGGCCCTCAGCAAAAAGTAATCAGGGTTAATAAAATATTAAAACATCACAACAGGATACCAGATATTGGGGGTGGGAGTTGGGTTTATTGTTCAGATTTTAGTTGGGGAAAACTATACAATGAAGCAATATATGTACATTTCATTATGTGACTATTATGTTGTATATTTGTAATGGGGAAAAATCAAAACAAAAGTTTTTTTGTGTTTTTTTAAAAAAAATAAAAATAGAAACCATCATCCGGCTTAGCCAACAAGCAACAGCATTCTCAAAGTCCATCCATCTTCTTGCGTTCCAAATTTTAGTGACAGGGTTGCTAACTGCGACTGGTAAGGTGGAAGACAGGGAGCCCAACAGTAGGTGGAGTCAGTGCCAATGGCAGGCAGAGCCAACTAATTCTATTTTTGTCTCCATTTTCCTTCCTGCTAAGTACTTCAATGGCAACACTGAAACTAAAGAGGAAGCAGCTGACAGCCAATGCCACCCTTTGATCTAGCTGTGAGAGGGCAAGCAGGTGGGGGCTGGCAAAGAGTAGACTGAGGCTGGAGGGTCATACGCACTAATGGACAAGCCTTCTCCTTTAACAACCCATTAAGCAATGTGGTCCCACATTGGTTACCTTTATAGGCTGGCCTTTCCACATGCCTTTTGCTCTGTAGCATCTAGAATATTTATTTTATTTATTTATGTATTTATTGCTTTTGTATACTGCCCCATAGCCAAAGCTCTTTGGGCAGTTTACAACAATTAAAAACATTAAAAACAAATATACAAATTTAAAAACACTTAAAAAGCTATTTAAAAACACATGCTAAAATATCTTGGAGAAGAGGAAAGTCTTGACCTGGTGTTGAAAAGATAATAGTGTTGCTGCCAGGCGCACTTCGTCAGGGAGATAATTCCATAATTTGGGGGCCACCACTGAGAAGGCCCTCTCCCTTGTTGCCAGACTTCCAGCTTCCTTCTGAGTAGGCACCCGGAGGAGGGCCTTAGATGTTGAGTGTAGTTTATGGGTGGGTTCATGTCGGGAGAGGCGGTCCATCAGGTATTGTGGTCCTAAGCTATGTAAGGCTTTATAAGTTAAAACCAGCACCTTGAATCAAGCTCGGAAACATACAGGCAGCCAATGCAAGCAGGTCAGAATCAGTTTTATATGTTCAAACTGTCTGGTCCCTGTTACCAATCTGGCCGCTGCATTTTGCACAAGCTGCAGTTTCTGAACCGTCTTCAAAAGCAGCCCAACATAGAGTGCACTGCAGTAATCTACCTTGGAGGTTACCAGAGCATGGACAACTGAAGCCAGGTTATCCCTGTCCAGATAGGGACGTAGCTGGGCCACCAACCGAAGTTGGTAGAAGGCACTACATGCCACTGAGGCTACCTGAGCCTCAAGTGACAGAGGGTTCTAGGAGAACCCCCAGGCTACGAACCTGCTCCTTCAGGGGAAGTGCAACCCCATCCAGGACAGGTTGGACATCCACCATCCGGTCAGAAGAACCACCCACTAGCAGCATCTCAGTCTTATCTGGATTGAGCCTCAGTTTATTAGCCCTCATCCAGTCCATTGTCGCAGCCAAGCACCGGTTCAGCACATTGACAGCCTCACCTGAAGAGGATGAAAAGGAGAAATAGAGCTGCGTGTCATCAGCATACTGATGGCAACGCACTCCAAAGCTCCAGATGACCACACCCAATGGTTTCATGTAGATGTTGAACAGCATGGGGGACAGAACTGACCCCTGTGGAACTCCATACTGCGGAACCCCATACTGCGGAACCCCATACTGCGGAACCCCATACTGCGGAACCCCATACTGCGGAACCCCATACTGTATAGTCCAGAGTGCTGAGCAATGTTTCCCAAGCACCACCTTCTGGAGCCGACCCGCCAAGTAGGAGCGGAACCACCGCCATGCAGTACCTCCTACTCCCAACTCAGCCAGTCTTCCCAGAAGGATACCATGGTCGATGGTATCGAAAGCCACTGAGAGATCAAGGAGAATCAACAGAGTCACACTCCCCCTGTCTCTCTCCTGATAGAAGTCATCATACAAGGTGACCAAGGTTGTTTCCGTGCCAAAACCAGGCCTGAAACCCGACTGAAATGGATCCAGATAATCGGTCTCATCCAAGAGTGTCTGGAGCTGGCCTGCCACCACTTATTCAAAGACCTTGCCCAGGAATGGAACATTTGTTACCGGCCTATAGTTATTAAGGTTTCTGGGTCCAGGGAGAGTCTCTTCAGGAGTGGTCTCACTACCGCCTCTTTCAGGCAGCCAGGGTCCACTCCCTCATGCAGACAGCATTAAGCACTTCCCTGGCCCGGCCGGCTGTTCTATCCCTGCTAGCTTTTATTAGCCAAGAAGGGCAAGGATACAGCACAGAAGTGGTTGCACGATCCTGTCCATGCACCTTGTCAAAGTCCTCAAGCTGTACCAACTGAAACGCATCCAAGAAATCGGGACAAGACTGTGCTCTGGATACCCCGCTTGATTCACCTGCTGTAACAATGGAGTCCTGGTGGATGCTAAAGATTTTATCCTGGAAGTGCCTAGCAAATTCATTACAGCAGGCCTCAGATGGTTCTACCATGTCCTTGGGGCCAGTGTGTAATAGCCCCTGGACAATTCTGAAGAGCTCTGCTGGGCAGCAGATTGATGATTTGATAGTGGCAGCAAGTTATTATTTTTTTGCCGCCCTCACTGCCCCTAAATACAGCTTACCATAGGCACTTACCAGTGTGTAAATGCATCCACCAGGAGTTCGTCTCCATCTGCACTCAAGCCGTCTCCTATATTGTTTCATCACTCTCAGCTCTGAGGTATACCATGGAGCCATATGAGCTCTACATAGGAGAGGGCGCTGAGGAGCAATCATGTTAACCACCTGGGTCATTTCTGTATTCCACAGCTCAACCAGGGTTTCGACAGCAGCACCAGCCCTATCAGCCAGAAAACTCCCCAGAGCCCTTTGGAATCCATCCAGATCCGTTAGTCTCTGGGGGCGGACCAACTTAATAGGTCCCCCACCCTTGCAGAGGGGAAAAGCTGCTGTAAGTCTAAACTTCAGCAGGCAGTGATCTGTCCATGACAGAGGGACTGATGCAAGGCCCCCCACATTCAGATCACCAACTCCATGTCCAGTTGCAAAAACCAAGTCTAGAGTATGCCCTGCTACATGTGTTGGGCCAATGGCATATTGGGACAGTCCCATGGTTGTCATGGAGACCATGAAATCCTGAGCTGCCCCGGATAAGGTGGTCTCGGCATGGATATTGACATCGCCCAGAACCAACAGTCTGGAGGATCTCAACAGTACTCCCGAGACCACCTCCGTCAGCTCAGCTAGGGAGTCTGTTGGGCAGTGGGGTGGGAGGTACACCAACAGAATCTCGTCTGTCCCGCTGACCCAACACAAGGTTCAAACACTCCAGACCAGTAGTCACATGGACAGGGTGCTTACAGAGGGAGATAGAGCTCCTATAGACCACAGCAATCCCCCTCCCTGACCCTCAGGTCTACCCTGATGCTGAACCAGGTACCCTGGTGGACATAGCTGGGAGAGACTGACTTCTCCTTGCTCACCCACCCACATCTTGGTTATACATGGCAGATTGGCTGTCTCATCCACAATTAAATCATGAATGAGGGAGATCTTATTATGCACCGATCTGGCATTTAGGAGCAGCATCCGGAGGTCTGAGAGCCGGCTGATAGGGCAACAACCAACAAACCTGCGGGTGTGGGGAGGACCGGAACAAGGCACAGTAGTTTACTGCCTTAACTGGCAAGTCCTCCTCACAACGCCATACCTCCCTCTACCCGTTACTACACTAATTGGGCCCCCCAATATGAATCCTTGGTTTCAGCTCTGTGGTGGGGTCTGTCATTTGTTGTGTTGTGGCCTGACGCCAGATCCCACGGACAAGGCAGCAAGGCATGTCAGGAGTTGCAGGGCCCCAAATAGCTCTGAATAAGCAACTTGCTCTGACAAATGTTGAGAGAGGCTGACCATTCTTTTCCCCCCAGACTACCTCTCTCAGACTGACCCCTGGTGGCTAAGCCAATGTGCCAATTTATTTATTTATTGTATTTATATACCGCCTCATAGCCGAAGCTCTCTGGGCCTTTTACAATAACATAATAATGTCTCAGTTGGACTCCAAATAACAAGGTAGTACAGCAAGGATTATTTTAAACTAGTTAACAGTCAGGTCTGCAACACAGATAAATTGAAACCCTTGGATTTAAGTCAAGTGGCACACTGCTCAGAGAATAGCATTGGGTGATGTCTTTCGGCCCCCTGGTAGTTGTGCTGTGGGGTGCTGTAGGGTGATATATTGTCCCCAATACTGTTTATGAAGCTCTTGGGAGCAGTCATCAGGATATTTGGGACAAGGTGTCAGCAGTACGCTGACGATGCCCAGCTCTATTTCACTGTAACATCTGACAGCAAAATGTGGTGGTATGACCAGGGTCACTGAGAGCGGGTTCGGGCCCCGGTGAAAACTTTTTTCAGGCCCCCCAGCAAAGGTGGACCAGCTAAAAATCTTTACACTTTAATCTTTTATATCATTATTTTCTTTGAAATTCACCAATTTTACAATGGATGTCAAAAACAATAGACAAATAATGATACTACAGAGAAAGACAAAAAACACATGTGACATAGTCGGGCCCCGGGGCCCCTTCCAGACCACCGGGCCTTAGTGATTTGTACTGGCTCCCTCCCTGTCAGCCCTGGGCATGACTGCTCCCTAGGACAGGGTACTGCCAACATGTTATTCCATTGCTGAAAGATTTGCACTGGCTGCCCATTAGCTGCCAGATACTTGAAAGATCGTCTTTCCCCTTATATACCCAGTGTCACTAAACTCTGAAGGTGAGGGTCTCCAGCAGGTACTATCTTATCAGGAGGTCAGCTCTGCACAACATAGGAAGTGGACCTTTAGTGTTGTGGCACTGACACTTTTGAATTTCCTCCCCTTCAATATTAGACAGGCGCCATCTCTGTTATCTTTTTAGTGTCTATTAAAGACCTTCCTCTTTCAATGAGCCTTTTAAGTAGAGACCTTATCCCAATCTGTATCTGTGCTGGAGCTGCTTTTTAAGATGTTTTAAAAGATGTTTTTAAGATATTTTGTTTTCATATGTTTTTGTTTTTTAAAGATATTTTAAAGTGCTTTCTGAGATTTTGTTTGCTTGGGGTCCTACTGGGAAGAAGGGCGGTATATACTGTAAATTAAGCAAACAAACAGGCTACAAGGAAATAAGTTCAGTGAGTTTTCCATGCAGGATCACTTATCAAAAATCAACAACAGCAAAACTCTGGTAAGTTCATGCAAGTGCCATATGAGTGGACTTGTGTAGAGGAGGAGGAAGAGGTAGAAAAAAATCCACACAGAAGATTGCATGTATAGACCTTCCATCTTCAATCCATTTGAGTGAAGCCTTTGCACATGTGGGAACATCAAAGGCACATGGATGCTCCTGTAAAAGAATGAGATAATGACGTTAGTGGAGTCAAACTGGCTAAATTCGAGCATATCTGCTTAATTGGATTGTGGACTGAGCTTCCTAGGGACTGACTATCAATATATGATCAGAATATAATGATAACATTTTTTGTAATATCCATTTACAGTATATTTTAATGTGAAATAACCATATTGGGATTTCATTAGTATGCAGACGGCCATGAGAAGCATATGGAAATACATCTTACAGAAGATTAGCATGCAATAAATTTTACAAAAGGCATAAAAAAATGTCTAGGATGAATGATCTCTTCGAGAGTAATGTGCACTAAAATTGTAGGAGTGGTATTCGCTCATTAATTGTATGAAGCTATTAACTGCATAAAAATCATTCTTTTCTGCACGTTCATTTGTCATATAAAATCATTATCTCCTTCATAAACTTGTTAGAAATGTGAAATGATTTTTTTAAAGAATAAAATAATATCATTAGTTACAGAGTGTAACATTATGAAACTAGTAGGCATGTAACTTCATCATTTTTGCAGAAGAATATGTCGGTTATGCAAAATCACTTCTGTTGATAAATAACATTTTAAGTAGCTTTATTGTCCAATAGTCAGGCTGTTCGCTATTCATTTTCAATAGCATTTATTATGGCTCAGACATTTATTATTGATATAAAAAATAAAAAGTTTTAAAATGAAGTAGAACAAATATTAGTTTCTTGTCTAGCTGATAAAGGACACCCCTAGTTCCCATTAAGAGTGGAATTCAGAATTCAAATTGTGGCACCTGTTTTTTTTTTAACCTGTCTTGTCACCCTTTTGTTGTCATTGCTTCAAGTATCTTCGCTAAAATTCTTCCTGCTGGCACTTTGCATATATTTTCAGCAGGTAACATTCTTGGAGAATCATAGTTACAAAAGTGTACTTTGCCCAAGGTTCAAATCCCCACACAGCCATGAAGCTCACTGGGTGATCTTGGGCCAGTCAGTGTCTCTCAGCCTCAGATGAAGGCAATGGTAAAACCACCTCTGAATACCACTTACTATGAAAACCCTAATCATAGGGTCGCCGTAAGCTGGAATCGACTTGAAGGCAGTCCATTTCCACTTTCACTTTGCCCATATTTTCAGAAGTTCTTTATGCAGAGAGATATACATGGAAGTCTTACATATGCAAAGGTTTTCCATTCACTTTGTAAAAACATTATAAGAGCCCCACTGGATCTCAAGAAATGTGGTATCCAACAAACATCCTGTTAGCACAAGGACTTCTGCTTGCACAACAGATCTTCCCCTCCATCTCTTTTCCCTGTGCCCCACCCCAAAGGTTGAGGGAAACCCCAGAATACATTTGCGGGGGGTGCACAGGAGGAGAAGGAGGGGAAGTTCTGTTGTGCAATTGGATATTGTTGCACTAATGCAACAACTTTGTTAGATATAACCCATAGTTGCCAAATAAATGCCTATGGCAGAGGTTTGTTGTTGTTGTTATGTGCCTTCAAGTCGATTATGACTTATGGTGACCCTATGAATCAGTGACCTCCAAAAGCATGTTTCATGATCCACCCTGTTCAGATCTTGTAAGTTCGGGTCTGTGGCTTCCTTTATGGAATCAATCCATCTCTTGTTTGGCCTTCCTCTTTTTCTACTCCCTTCTGTTTTTCCCAGCATTATTGTCTTCTCTAGTGAATCATGTCTTCTCATTCTGTGTCCAAAGTATGATAACCTCAGTTTCATCATTTTAGCTTCTAGTGACAGTTCTGGTTTGATTTGTTCCAACACCCAATTATTTGTCTTTTTCGCAGTCCATGGTATGCGCAAAGCTCTCCTCCAACACCACATTTCAAAGGAGTTGATTTTTCTCTTATCCACTTTTTTCACTGTCCAACTTTCACATCCATACATAGAGATCAGAAGTACCATGGTCTGAATGATCCTGACTTTAGTGTTCAGTGATACATCTTTGCATATGAGGACCTTCACTAGTTCTCCCATAGCGGCCCTCCCCAGTCCTAGCCTTCTGATTTCTTGACTATTGTCTCCATTTTGGTTAATGACTGTGTCGAGGTATTGATAATCCCTGACAAGTTCAATGTCCTCATTGTCAACTGTAAAGTTACATAAATCTTCTGTTGTCATTACTTTAGTCTTTTTGACATTCAGCTGTAGTCCTGCTTTTGTGCTTTCCTCTTTAGCTTTCATCAGCATTTGTTTCAAATCATTACTGGTTTCTGCTAGTAGTATGGTATCGTCTGCATATCTTAAATTATTGATATTTCTCCCTCCAATTTTCACACCTCCTTCATCTTGGTCCAGTCCTGCTTTCCGTATGATATGTTCTGTGTAGAAATTAAACAAATAGGGTGATAAAATACACCCCGTCTCACACCCTTTCCTATTGGGAACCAATTAGTTTCTCCATATTCTGTCCCTACAGTAGCCTCTTGTCCAGAGCATAGGTTGCGCATCAGGACAATCAGATGCTGTGGCACCCCCATTGCTTTTAAAGCATTCCATCGTTTTTCATGATCTGCACAGTCAAAGGCTTTGCTGTAATCTATAAAGCACAGGGTGATTTTCTTCTGAAATTCCTTGATCTGTTCCATTATCCAACGTATGTTTGCAATATGACCTCTGGTGCCTCTTCCCTTTCTAAATCCAGCTTGGACATCTGGCATTTCTCGCTCCATATATGGTAAGAGCCTTTGTTGTAGAATCTTGAGCATTACTTTGCTTGCATGGGATATTAAGGCAATAGTTCGATAATTACTGCATTCCCTGGGATCCCCTTTCTTTGGAATTGGGATGTATATGGAACGCTTCCAGTCTGTGGGCCATTGTTTAGTTTTCTATATTTCTTGACAGATTTTAGTCAAAATTTGGGCAGATTCAGTCTCAGTAGCTTGTAGCAGCAATATTGGTATGCCATCTGTTCCTGGTGATTTGTTTCTTCCAAGTATTTTAAGAGCAGCTTTTACCTCACATTCTAAAATTTCTGGTTCTTCATCATACGGTTCCTCCATGAATGAATCTGTTATCCTGGCATCTCTTTTATAGAGTTCTTCAGTTTATTGCTTCCATCTTCCTTTTATTTCATCTCGGTCAGTCAATGTGTTCCCCTGTTAGATTAAAAGCAGCCAAAAGCTTAAACAGCCCCGCCCCTCGCTCAGGAAGGAAGGAAGCCTGAGAGAATACTAAAGTGTTAAGCCTCAGCTGATAGCCATCAGCCTCAAGTAACACATCATTGGCTGGCAGCAGTAGCTGGGATGACCAGCCACACATATAAAGTCAGAGCACCCTAGCGACGGAGCCTGCTCCACGAGCTAGAGGGAGCCTCAGCTGACAAAGCGTCAAGGCGAGTTAAGCAGCAGAGCGAGTTCAGCAGCAGGGCGAGGAGGCCAGGGCCCCCCACTCTGCCTGTCTGTTCCCTGACCTCAACTAAACCGCAGTCTCCAACCCATTGACGTAATAAACCTTAAACAAAACTATGCAGGTAAGAAGCCAGCAGGGGTGTGGGGGCTTTCCAGTGTTTTGCACTGCCTGCAGCTTGTACGACTATCTGCCTGTTGGACAGAAGTCGTGGGTGTGCTCTCGGTGCAATGAGCTCCTGGCTCTCCGGGAACGACTTCATTTCCTTGAGGCCAAGGTGGCGGACCTGGAAAAGCTGAGAGAGGCAGAGAGGTGTGTGGAGGAGGCCTTCAGGGACGTTATAGCTGTGTCCCACTCCAACGATGATAGCTCTCCTGCTATCATGGAGAACGATGGTCTCGGGGAAGGAGAGCATCCAGCTGAGGAAGAGGGAAACGATCCCTTAGAAGGGACCCATTCCTTGGGGGATGAGCAGCTGTCCTCTCGTGCCGAGGATATATCTCCAGGGGGTGGAGGGATCCTTGTAGTGGGTGATTCGATCATTAGGAACATAGACAGTGGGGGGTGTGATGGGCGTGTAGACCGCAAGGTGTTTTGCCTGCCTGGTGCGAAGGTTGCGGATATCGCCCGTCGTTTAGATAGTTTGGTAGACAGTGCTGGGAAGAAGTCAGTGGTCGTGGTGCACGTTGGCACCAATGACATGGCGAAATGCAGCCGTGAGGTCCTGGAAGCAAAATTTAGGTTGCTAGGTAGGATGCTGAAAGCCAGGACCCCCAAGGTGGCTTTCTCTGAAATGCTACCGGTTCCACGCGCAGGACCAGCCAGACAGGCCCAGCTTCGCAGTCTCAATGCGTGGATGAGACGATGGTGTCGGGTGGAAGGGTTCGGATTTCTTAGGCACTGGGGAACATTTTGGGACAAGCCGGGCCTGTACAAAAGGGACGGGCTCCACTTGAACCAGAATGGAACCAGTCTGCTGGCACTTAAAATTAAAAAGGTAGCAGAGCAGCTTTTAAACTGACTGAGGGGGGAAACCCGACAGGAGCTGAGAAAGGTCCGGTTCGGAATAAACCTTCCCCCTGGGATAAAAACCAAAGAAATGATGAAATTTTAAAAGGGGTAGGCCTAGAAGTAGGCATTGTGAGAGCAGGGGCACAGGATATAAATTCAGAAGAGCAAAATTACCACAGGCCTAACCACAAGTGCCAAAGACACTTGAAGAGAGACACTGCTTACAAGTGCCTGTACGCTAATGCTAGGAGCCTCCGAACCAAGATGGGAGAACTGGAGTGCTTGGTCTTAGAGAAGAGCATTGATATAGTGAGCATAACCGAGACCTGGTGGAATGGAGAAAACCAGTGGGATACGGTTATCCCTGGATATAAACTATATCGGAAGGACAGGGAAGTATTGGTGGCGGAGTCGCTCTATACGTGAAAGAAGGCATTGAATCCAGCAAGCTCGAAACCCCAAAAGAGGCAGACTCCTCCACAGAATCGTTGTGGGTGGTGATACCGTGCCCCAGGAGGGACTTAATACTGGGAACGATCTATCGTCCCCCTGATCAAAATGCTCAGGGAGACCTTGAGATGAGATATGAAATTGAGGAAGCATCCAAACTAGGAAATGTGGTAGTAATGGGTGACTTCAACTACCCGGACATAGGCTGGCTGCATATGTGTTCCAGTCATGACAAAGAAGCAAAGTTTCTAGATATTCTAAATGACTATTCCATAGATCAGTTGGTCATGGAACCGACCAGAGGGACGGCAACCCTGAACTTAATCCTCAGTGGGGACCGGGACCTGGTGCGAGATGTAAGTGTTGTTGAACCGATTGGGAGCAGTGACCACAGTGTTATTAAATTAAACATACATGTAACTGGCCAATTGCCAAGAAAATCCAACACGGTCACATTTGACTTCAAAAGAGGAAACTTCACAAAAATGAGGGGATTGGTAAAAAGAAAGCTGAAAAACAAAGTCCAGAGGGTCACATCACTCGAAAATGCTTGGAAGTTGTTTAAAAACACTATATTAGAAGTTCAACTGGAGTGCATACCGCAGATCAGAAAAGGTACCGCCAGGGCCAAGAAGATGCCAGCATGGTTAACGAGCAAAGTCAAGGAAGCTCTTAGAGGCAAAAAGTCTTCCTTCAGAAAATGGAAGTCTTGTCCGCATGAAGAAAATAAAAAAGAACACAAACTCTGGCAAAAGAAATGCAAGAAGACAATAAGGGATGCTAAAAAAGACTTTGAGGAGCACATTGCTAAGAACATAAAAACCAACAACAAAAAATTCTATAAATACATTCAAAGCAGGAGACCATCTAGGGAGACAATTGGACCCTTGGATGATAAGGGAGTCAAAGGTGTACTAAAGAACGATAAGGAGATTGCAGAGAAGCTAAATGAATTCTTTGCATCTGTCTTCACAGTGGAAGATATAGGGCAGATCCCTGAACCTGAACTAACATTTGCAGGAAGGGATTCTGAGGAACTAAGACAAATAGTGGTAACGAGAGAGGAAGTTCTAAGCTTAATGGACAATATAAAAACTGACAAATCACTGGGCCCGGATGGCATCCACCCGAGAGTTCTCAAAGAACTCAAAGGTGAAATTGCTGATCTGCTAACTAAAATATGTAACTTGTCCCTTGGGTCCTCCTCCGTGCCTGAGGACTGGAAAGTGGCAAATGTAACACCAATCTTCAAAAAGCGATCCAGAGGGGATCCCGGAAATTACAGGCCAGTTAGCTTAACTTCTGTCCCTGGAAAACTGGTAGAAAGTATTATTAAAGCTAGATTAACCAAGCACATAGAAGAACAAGCCTTGCTGAAGCAGAGCCAGCATGGCATCTGCAAGGGAAAGTCCTGTCTCAGTAACCTATTAGAATTCTTTGAGAGTGTCAACAAGCATATAGATAGAGGTGATCCAGTGGACATAGTGTACTTAGACTTTCAAAAAGCGTTTGACAAGGTACCTCACCAAAGGCTTCTGAGGAAGCTTAGCAGTCATGGAATAAGAGGAGAGGTCCTCTTGTGGATAAGGAATTGGTTAAGAAGCAGAAAGCAGAGAGTAGGAATAAACGGACAGTTCTCCCAATGGAGGGCTGTAGAAAGTGGAGTCCCTCAAGGATCGGTATTGGGACCTGTACTTTTCAACTTGTTCATTAATGACCTAGAATTAGGAATGAGCAGTGAAGTGGCCAAGTTTGCTGATGACACTAAATTATTCAGGGTTGTTAATACAAAAAGGGATTGCGAAGAGCTCCAAAAAGACCTCTCCAAACTGAGTGAATGGGCGGAAAAATGGCAAATGCAATTCAATATAAACAAGTGTAAAATTATGCATATTGGAGCAAAAAATCTTCATTTCACATATACGCTCATGGGGTCTGAACTGGCGGTGATCGACCAGGAGAGAGACCTCGGGGTTGTAGTGGACAGCACGATGAAAATGTCGACCCAGTGTGCGGCAGCTGTGAAAAAGGCAAATTCCATGCTAGCGATAATTAGGAAAGGTATTGAAAATAAAACAGCCGATATCATCATGCCGTTGTATAAATCTATGGTGCGGCCGCATTTGGAATACTGTGTACAGTTCTGGTCGCCTCATCTCAAAAAGGATATTCTAGAGATGGAAAAGGTTCAGAAGAGGGCAACCAGAATGATCAAGGGGATGGAGCGACTCCCTTATGAGGAAAGGTTGCAGCATTTGGGGCTTTTTAGTTTAGAGAAAAGGCGGGTCAGAGGAGACACGATAGAAGTGTATAAAATTATGCATGGCATTGAGAAAGTGGATAGAGAAAAGTTCTTCTCCCTCTCTCATAATACTAGAACTCGTGGACATTCAAAGAAGCTGAATGTTGGAAGATTCAGGACAGACAAAAGGAAGTACTTCTTTACTCAGCGCATAGTTAAACTATGGAATTTGCTCCCACAAGATGCAGTAATGGCCACCAGCTTGGATGGCTTTAAAAGAAGATTAGACAAATTCATGGAGGACAGGGCTATCAATGGCTACTAGCCATGATGGCTGTGCTCTGCCACCCTAGTCAGAGGCAGCATGCTTCTGAAAACCAGTTGCCGGAAGCCTCAGGAGGGGAGAGTGTTCTTGCACTCGGGTCCTGCTTGCGGGCTTCCCCCAGGCACCTGGTTGGCCACTGTGAGAACAGGATGCTGGACTAGATGGGCCACTGGCCTGATCCAGCAGGCTCTTCTTATGTTCTTATGTTGATTATTCAACATCCCTACTCTTGGTTTAAATTTCCCTTTCATTTCTCTAATCTTTTGGAATAGGGCTCTTGTTCTTCCCTTGTTGTTGTCCTCTTCTATTTCTATAGAATAACTATTGTAATAGTTCTCTTTGTCCCTACGTACTTGTCGCTGTATTGTTGCATTTAGGGTTCTGACCGTGTTTCTATTTCCTTTTGCTTTCCTTCTCTCTTTAACCATTTTAAGAGTTTCTTACATCATCCATTGAGGTCTTTCTCTCTTTTTAACAAGAAGTATTGTCTTTTTGCATTCTTCCCTGATAATGTCTCTGACTTCAGTCCATAGTTCTTCTGGTTCTCTGTCAACTAAGTTGAAAGCCTCAAACCTGTTCCTTATTTGATCTTTATATCCTTCTGGGATGTTATTTAAATTGTATTTTGGCATTATGATTGCTTTGTTAGTCTTATTTAGCTTTACTCTGATTTTTAATATGACAAGTTCATGATCTGTACCACAGTCTGCTCCTGGTCTTGTTTTCGCAGAAAGTATGGAACATCTCCATCTTCTGCTACCGATTATATAATCAATTTGATTCCTATATTGACCATCTGGTGATGTCCACATGTACAGTCGTCTTTTTGGTTGCTCAAAAAATGTGTTGGCAAGAAACAAATCATTGGCTTCACAGAATTCAATAAGTCTTTCTCCTGCTTCATTTCTGTCTCCTAAGCCCCATATCCCCACAATTCCTAGTTTTTCTCTGTTCCCTGCTTTTGCATTCCAGTCCCCCATGATTATCAGCACATCTTGTTTGGGTGTGTAATCAATTTCCTCCTGTACTTCTGCGTAAAATCTCTCAAATTCCTCTTCTTCTGCATTTGCCATTGGAGCATAGACTTGGATGATGGTTATGCTGATAGGTTTCCCGTTTAATCTCATTGATATCACTCGCTCAGACCTTGCGTTGTAGCTCCTAATTACTTTTGCTACATCACTTCTCACTATTAAAGCAACCCCATTTCTTCTTAATTTCTCATTTCCTGCATAAAATATTTTGTAGTTGCCCGATTAAAAATGTCCAATTCCTGTCCATTTTAATTCACTCACGCTAAGTATTGTAATGTTGATACATTCCATTTCTTGCTTGACAATTTCTAACTTTCCCTGGTTCATGCTTCTCACATTCCATGTTCCTATTGTGTGCGTCATACAATTCCGGACTCTCCTTTCAGATCTGTGCGCATCAGCCTCTGGGCTTCCTTTCGGCTTTGACCCAGCTGCGTCATTAGTCACAGCGCTACTTGTCCTTTGTTCTTCCCCAGTAGCTGGGTGAGTGCCTTCTGACCTGGAGGGTCTCATCTTCCAGCATTACCTTGTGTTGCATTTTGGATACTCTGTTCATAGGGTTTTCATGGTAAGAGATATTCAGAGGTGGTTTACCATTGCCTTCCTCTGAGTTTGGATGCATCTTAGTCTGGTGTCTCAGCTTTGACCATTCCAGTGTGGGTGCCCCTGCTTGGAGTCTAGCCTCTTGGTCGAGACTCCTGACGGCATTGCTCTTAGCTTCTTCAACACTCTCAAACCCCCTCACCATGTTAAGGTAGTTCTCCTTTTTGGCCCAAAGGTCACTTTTACCCTTGGCTATCCCTCTGGGAACTGCAAGGGTGTAACCACCTACAAACTCTCATGCACACTCTGATGTGTGCACTCATGGAACACACACTACCTTTGATACCAGAAGTAATGTAGTCATGACTAGCAATAATTGATAACCTTATCACCACTGAATTTTATCTGATCTCCTTTTAAAGCCCTCCAAGCACCAGGTTTGGAAGAGGGGGACTTTTACAGAAACACGTTTGCTATTGAGGGCAGCACTAATCATGTAATGCCAAGAGGGTGTAGCTCATGGGTAGAGTCGATTCTTTACATGTATAAGTTAGGGATGGGTAAGTCAGTCACTCTCCAGTCCCTGTCACCTGTCATGGGCCCCAAGGAGAATCTCTAGCAAGGCTGGGAGAATGGAGAAAGGTTATCTACATTGAGGAGGACATTGCCAGCACTGATGAAGGAAATAAGGGAATGACAGAGGATGTGTCTCCAGAAGCCTCAAAGCTGGCTGCTGGAGTTAGTGAGGAAGGCTCAGACAGCCTTTCTTTGTCTCAGCCAGCTGGTGAGGACTCTCTGCAGGAACCAAAGGCAAGTGTAATTGCCAAAGAGATAAGTGCTAACAAACACACTGGGACATCTCAGGCAAAGGAAAATGAAAGCAACTCAGCAGAGTCAGAAACTGGCATGTCTCCAAGGTCACAGTGGATCAAGAAAAGACAGTTACAAATAGCTCAGTTTAATCCACCACCACCCATAGTAGCCCTCGCCTTGCAGTTCATACTGAAAAGATCCTGAAATAATAGTGTTCTGTGTTCTCCCTATTTTTGAATTATAAGAATTAGCACTGCTTGTATTTGCTGTTGTGACAACTCGACTGCTGTTGCTTCCAACGTCTAGTATGCATGTTCCTGTTTGAATCCTGGTTTAGGCGTAGTACGAGATGCTAGATTCCTGTTCTGTTTTCTGAAATAAAGCTTTATGCAGAAAAACCCGGTCTGCGAGTCCAGACTCTGCTTTTCTGGTTGGGAGCCAGGACATCACCTTCCATCTGATCATGAACCATGAAAAATGCAGGTCTTGAAATACAAATGCTGAGTCTTTGTACATATATTTGTATGCATGTAGGATCCTGTTCAGACTTAAGCTGAACTGAATTTTTCTCCTGATTTTTTTTTCACTTTTGCAAGGGGAATTCTGAACCTTTCAGTGTTCTGAATTTTTTTAATGGGGAGTTTGTCTTACTATTCCAATAGGTGCTTTTTTTAAATAAAAAAACCCATTGTTTTAACTTTGCAACTCTATATATATTGCCACCACTCCTCTGGATTTCCAAGAAAAGCTGGCCCTGCTCTAGTGCAGACCTTCTGGTGAATGCATGGAGGATGGGGAAGAAAGCAGGAACTTAGGAATCTGCCATATATCAGGTGTGCCAGTTGATCCATTTAGCTCAGTACTGTCTGCACAGAGTGGCTCTCTAGGGTTTCAGAAAAGGGATATTCCCAGACCTACTTGGAGATGCAATCTGTAAGCACCTTGAAAACAACACTGTGATTACTAGAAGCCAACATGGATTTGTCAACAACAGATACTGCCAGATTAATCTTATCTCATTTTTGATTGGGTAACATCCCTGGTAAACGGTGGGAATTCTGTGGACATCATATATCTCGACTTCAGCAAAGCTTATGTCAAAGCACCCCATGATACTCTGATTAGCAAGCTAGCCAAATGTGGGCTGGATGGAACAACTATCAGGTGGATCCACAGTTGGCTCCAGAATCGTACTCAAAGAGTGCTTATCAATGGTTCTTTCTAAAACTGGGGGGAGGTAACGAGAGAAGTACCACATGGCTAGGTCCTAGGCCCAGTGCTCTTCAACATTTGTGTTAATGACTTCGATGAGGAGGTGCAGGGAATGCTCATCAAATTTGCAGATGATACAAAATTGGGAGGGATAGGTAATACCCTGGAAAACAGAAACAAAATTCAAAGTGATCTTGGTAGGCTGGAGCATTGGGCTGAAAACAACAGAATGAAATTTAATAGGGATAAGTGTAAAGTTCTACACCTAGGACAAAGAAACCAAATGCACAGTTATAAGATGGGGGATACTTGGCTCAGCAATACTACATGTATACTGGAGCCTGCTCCACGAGCTAGAGGGAGCCCCAGATAACAAAGCATCAAGGCGAGTTAAGCAGCAGAGCGAGTTCGGCAGCAGGGCGAGGAGGCCAGGGCCCCCCACTCTGCCCGTCTGTTCCCTGACCTCAACTAAACCGCAGTCTCCAACCCATTGACGTAATAAACCTTAAACAAAACTATGCAGGTAAGAAGCCAGCAGGGGTGTGCAGGGCTCTCCTGCAGCATGTACGACTATCTGCCTGTTGGACAGAAGTTGTAGGTATGCTCTCGGTGCAATGAGCTCCTGGCTCTCCGGGAACAACTTCATTTCCTTGAGGCCAAGGTGGCGGACCTGGAAAAGCTGAGAGAGGCAGAGAGGTGTGTGGAGGAGGCCTTCAGGGACGTTATAGCTGTGTCCCACTCCAACGATGATAGCTCTCCTGCTATCATGGAGAACGATGGTCTCGGGGAAGGAGAGCATCCAGCTGAGGAAGAGGGAAACGATCCCTTAGAAGGGACCCATTCCTTGGGGGATGAGCAGCTATCCTCTCGTGCCGAGGATATATCTCCAGGGGGTGGAGGGATCCTTGTAGTGGGTGATTCGATCATTAGGAACATAGACAGTGGGGGGTGTGATGGGCGTGTAGACCGCAAGGTGTTTTGCCTGCCTGGTGCGAAGGTTGCGGATATCGCCCGTCGTTTAGATAGTTTGGTAGACAGTGCTGGGAAGGAGTCAGTGGTCGTGGTGCACGTTGGCACCAATGACATGGGGAAATGCAGCCGTGAGGTCCTGGAAGCAAAATTTAGGTTGCTAGGTAGGATGCTGAATGCCAGGACCTCCAAGGTGGCTTTCTCTGAAATGCTACCGGTTCCACGCGCAGGACCAGCCAGACAGGCCCAGCTTCGCAGTCTCAATGCGTGGATGAGACGATGGTGTCGGGTGGAAGGGTTTGGATTTGTTAGGCACTGGGGAACTTTTTGGGACAAGCCGGGCCTGTACAAAAGGGACGGGCTCCACTTGAACCAGAATGGAACCAGACTGCTGGCACTTAAAATTAAAAAGGTGGCAGAGCAGCTTTTAAACTGACTGAGGGGGGAAACCCGACAGGAGCTGAGAAAGGTCCGGTTCGGAAAAAACCTCCCCCCTGGGATAAAAACCAAAGAAATGATGAAATTTTAAAAGGGGTAGGCCTAGAAGTAGGCATTGTGAGAGCAGGGGCACAGGATATCAATTCAGAAGAGCAAAATTACCACAGGCCTAACCACAAGTGCCAAAGACACTTGAAGAGAGACACTGCTTACAAGTGCCTGTACGCTAATGCTAGGAGCCTGCGAACCAAGATGAGAAAACTGGAGTGCCTGGTCTTAGAGGAGAGCATTGATATAGTGAGCATAACCGAAACCTGGTGGAATGGAGAAAACCAGTGGGATACGGTTATCCCTGGATATAAACTATATCGGAAGGACAGGGAAGGACGTATTGGTGGCGGAGTCGCTCTATACGTGAAAGAAGGCATTGAATCCAGCAAGCTCGAAACCCCAAAAGAGGCAGACTCCTCCACAGAATCGTTGTGGGTGGTGATACCATGCCCCAGGAGGGACTTAATACTGGGAACCATCTATCGTCCCCCTGATCAAAATGCTCAGGGAGACCTGGAGATGAGATATGAAATTAAGGAAGCATCCAAACTAGGAAATGTGGTAGTAATGGGTGACTTCAACTACCCGGACATAGACTGGCTGCATATGTGTTCCAGTCATGACAAAGAAGCAAAGTTTCTAGATATTCTAAATGACTATGCCCTAGACCAGTTGGTCATGGAACCGACCAGAGGGACGGCAACCCTGGACTTAATCCTCAGTGGGGACCGGGACCTGGTGCGAGATGTAAGTGTTGTTGAACCGATTGGGAGCAGTGACCACAGTGCTATTAAATTAAACATACATGTAACTGGCCAATTGCCAAGAAAATCCAACACGGTCACATTTGACTTCAAAAGAGGAAACTTCACAAAAATGAGGGGATTGGTAAAAAGAAAGCTGAAAAACAAAGTCCAGAGGGTCACATCACTCGAAAATGCTTGGAAGTTGTTTAAAAACACTCTATTAGAAGCTCAACTGGAGTGCATACCGCAGACCAGAAAAGGTACCGCCAGGGCCAAGAAGATGCCAGCATGGTTAACGAGCAAGGTCAAGGAAGCTCTTAGAGGCAAAAAGTCTTCCTTCAAAAAATGGAAGTCTTGTCCGCATGAAGAAAATAAAAAAGAACACAAACTCTGGCAAAAGAAATGCAAGAAGACAATAAGGGATGCTAAAAAAGACTTTGAGGAGCACATTGCTAAGAACATAAAAACCAACAACAAAAAATTCTATAAATACATTCAAAGCAGGAGACCATCTAGGGAGACAATTGGACCCTTGGATGATAAGGGAGTCAAAGGTGTACTAAAGAACGATAAGGAGATTGCAGAGAAGCTAAATGAATTCTTTGCATCTGTCTTCACAGTGGAAGATATAGGGCAGATCCCTGAACCTGAACTAACATTTGCAGGAAGGGATTCTGAGGAACTGAGACAAATAGTGGTAACGAGAGAGGAAGTTCTAAGCTTAATGGACAATATAAAAACTGACAAATCACCAGGCCCGGATGGCATCCACCCGAGAGTTCTCAAAGAACTCAAATGTGAAATTGCTGATCTGCTAACTAAAATATGTAACTTGTCCCTTGGGTCCTCCTCCGTGCTTGAGGACTGGAAAGTGGCAAATGTAACACCAATCTTCAAAAAGGGATCCAGAGGGGATCCCGGAAATTACAGGCCAGTTAGTTTAACTTCTGTCCCTGGAAAACTGGTAGAAAGTATTATTAAAGCTAGATTAACCAAGCACATAGAAGAACAAGCCTTGCTGAAGCAGAGCCAGCATGGCTTCTGCAAGGGAAAGTCCTGTCTCAGTAACCTATTAGAATTCTTTGAGAGTGTCAACAAGCATATAGATAGAGGTGATCCAGTGGACATAGTGTACTTAGACTTTCAAAAAGCATTTGACAAGGTACCTCACCAAAGGCTTCTGAGGAAGCTTAGCAGTCATGGAATAAGAGGAGAGGTCCTCTTGTGGATAAGGAATTGGTTAAGAAACAGAAAGCAGAGAGTAGGAATAAACGGACAGTTCTCCCAATGGAGGGCTGTAGAAAGTGGAGTCCCTCAAGGATCGGTATTGGGACCTGTACTTTTCAACTTGTTCATTAATGACCTAGAATTAGGAGTGAGCAGTGAAGTGGCCAAGTTTGCTGATGACACTAAATTGTTCAGGGTTGTTAAAACAAAAAGGGATTGCGAAGAGCTCCAAAAAGACCTCTCCAAACTGAGTGAATGGGCGGAAAAATGGCAAATGCAATTCAATATAAACAAGTGTAAAATTATGCATATTGGAGCAAAAAATCTTCATTTCACATATACGCTCATGGGGTCTGAACTGGCGGTGACCGATCAGGAGAGAGACCTCAGGGTTGTAGTGGACAGCAAGATGAAAATGTCGACCCAGTGTGCGGCAGCTGTGAAAAAGGCAAATTCCATGCTAGCGATAATTAGGAAAGGTATTGAAAATAAAACAGCCGATATCATAATGCCATTGTATAAATCTATGGTGCGGCCGCATTTGGAATACTGTGTCCAGTTCTGGTCGCCTCATCTCAAAAAGGATATTCTAGAGTTGGAAAAGGTTCAGAAGAGGGCAACCAGAATGATCAAGGGGATGGAGCGACTCCCTTACGAGGAAAGGTTGCAGCATTTGGGGCTTTTTAGTTTAGAGAAAAGGCGGGTCAGAGGAGACATGATAGAAGTGTATAAAATTATGCATGGCATTGAGAAAGTGGATAGAGAAAAGTTCTTCTCCCTCTCTCATAATACTAGAACTCGTGGACATTCAAAGAAGCTGAATGTTGGAAGATTCAGGACAGACAAAAGGAAGTACTTCTTTACTCAGCGCATAGTTAAACTATGGAATTTGCTCCCACAAGATGCAGTAATGGCCACCAGCTTGGATGGCTTTAAAAGAAGATTAGACAAATTCATGGAGGACAGGGCTATCAATGGCTACTAGCCATGATGGCTGTGCTCTGCCACCCTAGTCAGAGGCAGCATGCTTCTGAAAACCAGTTGCCGGAAGCCTCAGGAGGGGAGAGTGTTCTTGCACTCGGGTCCTGCTTGCGGGCTTCCCCCAGGCACCTGGTTGGCCACTGTGAGAACAGGATGCTGGACTAGATGGGCCACTGGCCTGATCCAGCAGGCTCTTCTTATGTTCTTATGTTCTTATGTTCTTATGTGAAAAGGATCTTGGGATTGTTGTTGATCACAAGCTGTATATGAGCAAACAGTTCAATGTGGCTGCAAAAATGTAAATGCTATTTTAGACAGCATGAACAGAAGTATAGTTTGCAAATTGTGTGAAGTATTGGTTCCCCTGTATTTAGCACTGGTTAGGCCTCATCTTGAGTACTGTGTCCAGTTCTGGACACTGCACTTTACAAAGGATGCAGACAAACTGGAACAGTTTCAGAGGAAGGCAATGAGGATGATCAAGGGAGTGGAAACAAAGTCCTATGAGGAGAGACTGAAAGAAATGGGTATGTTTAGCCTTGAGAGGAGAAGACTGAGGGGAGATTTGATAGCGCTGTTCAGCTACTTGAGGAGGGCCAGGATCTCTTCTTGATCATTCCAGAGTGTAGGACATGGAATAATGGACTCAAGTTACTGGAAGCCAGATTTCAGCTGAACATCAGGAAAAACGTCCTAGCTGTCAGAGTGGTACAACAACGGAACAAATTACATAGGGAGGTGGTGGGCTCTCCAAAACTGGAGACCTTCAAGAGGCAGCTGGACAGCTTCTTGTCAGGTATGCTTTAAATTGGATTTCTACATTGAGCAGGGGTTGGACTCCATGGCCTGATAGCAATGTGTCTCAACAGACCCAGGTATTGCATGTATATATTGTTGTGTGCCACACCGATTCTGAGCAGTGAGAGATCTCCAGGGGTCCCTGTGCTTGCCCCACAGTTTGGTTTCCTTGGAAAGAAGGTCAGTGGAGTCTATGGTGTCTTTATGAAATATAGTTTATTTTCACACATTCACAGCCTGAGCATAAGATAGAGTTCAATGCATCCACAGTTCAATATATCTTGCTTTTCTATCAGGCTTACAGGAGGCATCCTAAAGCCATGGTGCTGGCAGCCAGCCTCTCTGTGTCTCTCCGGTTCCCAGTTTCTCCAGACTAGCTAAAAGCAGAAGCCTCTCTTTGACCCCAGGAGGGGGAGGGCTCTCCTGAAGAGTTTCAATAACAATAAGATCTCCCTGGCCTATTTGCCAGTTAATGGGCACTTGACAAACCCATTAGCCCACCTGGCCACTCTATTAGATTAACAAAGGAGAGTCATCTGACCAGTAGAGCAGGTTTCTTAGCTACACAGCCCACCTCCAGGTGCAGGGTTCCAAATCAGAAGCTGGAAGGGGACTCATAGAAATCATCTATCTCAACCCCCAAACCATAACACTCTTTACCTTTTCTCTTTGCATAAATGTGCAGCCTTTCGGTTCTTTACAAATCTCTGGCAAGTCATCCAAACAGGTGAAATGGCTCTCCTATGCAGAGGAGGCTGAGCAATGGTTTTTCAGTGTCTCCTGTCACAGCAGACAACAGAGAAATCAATACGTCTTGCCCAAGTTATTAAAAAGTGCTGCAATTGCCTAGATCATTATGTAGCAAACCGATACCATATTTCCCACAGAGGCATGTACTAGAGAACAACACGGTACCTCATTTCAAGTGACTGCCAAGCCTTTCAATTCATTTCCTTAGCGTGGCTTGTGTATAAGTGTGCAATGGACCTGCTATTGATATATCTGGATGAGAACTCTTCAAGCTGTCTGTAGAGTATTTTATATATAGAGTGAGTGAGTGAGAGAGATGGATGGATGGATGGTTCTCCTTGGCCTGTGTTTACACCCTAAAATGGATTATAAAAACATCTATGAAGTTGGATATTGTATGTCTGTATCTGAAAGTACAGAACTTGATCTTTTTAAAAATATTGCAGAATGGTGTGGTGGGAAATAAGGAGTCAACATTTTTTTTTGATGAACAGTATAACAATGGGGCGTATGCAATGCTGCAGCTCCACTGGTGCAGTGGACTTCTGTGCATGCAACAAAGCTTCTATTCATCTCCTGTCCCCTTCAGTCCCCCATGTGCCCTCAAAATCAGGTCCAGGGGGTTGAGGAACCTTCCAGAGCAGATTGGGGAGGCACGAGAAGGGAGGAGAAGAAACAGAAGTCGCATTGGATACAACACTTCATTATTCTGAAGCAAGTCTCATTGATTTCAATTACACTTACTTCCACAAGTCAGTAGGCTTAGGATTGCAACAGAGGATGTTATTTTCCTTTAATGAATGAACACAAAATAAACAGCAGCAGCACTTGGTCTACTTATATATGCAGTTGAGCACATCTTGCTTACTGTTCTGTTCCCCAGCCTCCCGAGCTATGTTAGTGTAGGTGTACAAATACTTTGCTTGTGTCCGTTTACCATTGCCAGAGCTTGCCGGGTGCCAACCCTTGCAGTTCACTGCTACATCATGGAATTATGTTCTCCCCTCTTTTGCTTTCCTATTAGGATAGGCAGATCAATCTATTTTGGTTCAAGTCAGTTTCACATGTATTAATTCACAATGTGTCAGCTGCTTTGGGAACCTTTTTAGCTGAAGAGTGGGGTAAAAATGCTTTAGGAAAATTAAATTAAAAACAAGCCCATTCCAGCCCATTTCTGGAAACATTGACCTGTGGTTATTTTTTTTTAAGAAAAATCTGCAGGAAAATTCGTTTTCACAAAATTGCATATTTAAATACATACTTTATCTCAACATATGCTTTGACAAATGTATTGCATCTTACATGTATTGCATCCTAGAATACACATTTGCCACCCTGGGTTCATTCTGGGAGGAAGAGTGGGATAGAAATTGAATTAATAAATAAAATATTTGTTTTATTACAGATGTTTACATTTTATATTCCCAGTTTGATGGGATTGCTTTATTGTATATTTTTTATTGTATGTAGCTGATTTTTATACTTTGTAAACTGCTTAGAAGCCTATTTTGGCATTAAGAGGTAAATACTGTAAGGAAAAATAATAATAAATACTACCAATAATTTGGTACATTTTCTGAGCTGAGCACTGTATTGCAAAATTCAGAAAAGTGCAAAACTATTCATTGCCCCCACACCAAGGAAGACACGTGACACCAGACTGGAATAATGTTATATTTATTAAATATAACATACTAACCCAATTAAAATACAGCCAATTATTCATATCAAAATACTTCGGGCAGGTGAGGCTAAACCTATCTATGAGGGATTACACCCTCACCTTCAAAACACATCAATTCTTCTGAGTCTGTAACTCCAGAGACAAGGACATGGGTGAATTCCTCCCTCCTTGCTCTTAGAGCCAGTTATGTGGTTCCAACCTCCACACCATGGCCCCACCGTACAGGCGTTCACCATGATGCGCAAGCCGGTCCCACCAGCACACTACCCAGATCCCCACCAGACATGAAGCCGTGATGGTTCCCTAGGAAGTGCCCCTTTTTCAGAATGCCTTAATCACCTCAATTCAACCCTCTAATATCTCACCTGCCCAAATTCTATGCCACAAGAGGGGATCAGCTGAAGCTTGGTCCCCTCAGCCCAAAGAAATTAACAAACCCCTTAATCCCAACATCAGATCCTCTAAAAAGAAATCACACCCTTGTTCTGAAAGATGAACCCCATCATCACGAAACAAATGTGGGGCATAGAACCTGATCCTATCATGAGGAATATATGCCCCACCAAGAGATAAGACCAGAGCCCTGACTTTCCTATTCACCCATTTCCTGGATCTATCGATCCTGTTAGGATGAAAAGCACCCCTCCACACCCTCCTAGCTAGCATATCCGACCACACCAATAGGAGGGTGGGAAATGAACAAATAAGCCACGTGAGATCATGAGTGACCTTACGAAGGAGGTCCATCCCTGGACGCTGCACCAAGTCATTTTCCCCCAAATGAATCAACAATACATGAGGCCGATCCGCTGAAGACATAAGTCGGCAAACTGATGGCAACAGCGCATCCCATAGCATGCCCCTACGGGCTTCCCATCGAACTGTAGCTATGGCCGAGAGCTGCAGCTGTGTTCCAGGTATTGACGAAGAGGCACGCCGGTGCGCCCAAAACAAGATTGAATGGCCACACAGAACGATCTTCACAGGAACTGGGAGGCTCAACAAACCTAATGGAAACAAAAACACAATGCATCATAATTAAAACCTGACATAAGACTTAAATGCATCGGAACGCCACCTTCCAATCGCTTGGATATCGCTAACGCTCATGCCCCCGAGGGCCGCGGCCATAGCCGCACCAATCCGAAATGAATGCAGCCCATAGACTCATGCAACGCGACCACTGGCCAACAAGGCCTGCCGAACAACGGCCCAGGATTGAAATTGAGTCAGGGCAGAACCATCCACATGTATGAACAGATAACGCTGGCCCACTGGCCGTATAGACAAGAATTGCCGCATTGCAGACACAGGGCATAATTCAGGGACCCGGCAAGTGCTCAAAGACACAATACTGCCACGGACCTTCAGATCAGTCTTAGAGACTCGTAGGGAAAACCTTACTATATCGGCACCTAGCGTGCAATCGCTAAAGCATAAGGCTCTGTAGGCAACATCGCGCTTAGAGGGGACCAATACTTCACTAGGGCGAAAAGCATAGAACATCATCAGAGTTACTGCGGCGAACAGGTGCGACTCATACTGAGATGAGCATAAACAATGAAACAATGCCAGGATCTGGAGGAGGACATCGGGCGTGATTGGCCTCCTCCGGTCAGCGGGCCTGGGAGCGGAACGCGACCAACCCTCAAGGACCTTTCTGACCCTAAAATCTACAGAATGATCCGGCAGTCCCTGCGCCTTACAGATAAAGGCCAGCGCTGAAAGGTGCCCAGCGATAGTGGAAACAGAATTGTTGTGCCCTTTTAAATATATCATAAACTGCAATAAGTGCAAAACAGGAATAGGCCACGCCATAGGCAATGCAGAAATGGTGCGAAAATGCTGGAACTTCGCAAAAGAACCCTCATACGCTTTTTGAGTACTGGGAGCAAGGGCGGCTGCAATAGCGGCCCCGACTTCTAATTGCCCAGGTTCCACAGGAATGGTGGGACTGGGACTGGATCCAGTTCCGCTCCAGGTGCAAGCTCCTGAAAGTGTGCCATCTGTAAGTGGGAAAGAGCATCAGCAACGCAATTCTGTAAACCTGGAACATGCCTGGCTACGAATAAAATATTAAAACGCAAGCATTGCAAGACAAAGGCTCGCACCAAGCGCATAACGCGAGGCGACTTGGAAGTCTGAGCATTGATTACGCTAACTGTGGACAAATTGTCACACCAGAAACGCACTTTATGATTTCGAAATACTAGTGGCCAGATATAAACCGCTACAAGTATTGGAAAAAATTCCAAAAATGTCAAATCAGAAGTGATCCGGGATACTTACCACGTGGCAGGCCATCTTGCAACACACCACTGGGATCTAAAAATTACCCCGAAGCCGAGGCCTCCCGCAGCATCTGAATGCACCTGTAATTCAGCTTCCAATAATAATTCCTCCCACCAGAAAGAGAGGCCGTTAAATTCCATCAAAAACTGAAGCCACATATTTAAATCAGCTCTCATCCCAGCAGTAATTCTGACAAAGTGGCAGCGAGATCGAACACCCTTCATGGCGTCACAAAGACGCCTGAGGAATGCACGACCAGGTGAAATAACTTTTGATGCAAATACTAAGTGACCCACAATTTCCTGCAACTGAGCCAATGTAATCTTTTAAATCCTAGAACCACGCAAAGCCGTTGCCGAAGGGCAATCAACTTTTCTTGTGGCAAACTCGAAGACTGAGCCACAGTATCCAACTGGATCCCTAAAAAGGTTAAAGAAGTAGTAGGACCCTCAGACTTTTCTGGAGCTAAAGGAACCCCCAATTCTTTCGTTAAAGCTGCAAAAGATTGCATCAGATGGAGGCAATGTGAAGACCCAGCTGGCCCAATAAACAAAAAATCGTCCAGATAATGAGCAGAGACGGATGAAGAGGCTTTCCTCCTCAATGCCCATTCAAGAAATGTGCTGAATGCTTCAAAAGCAGCACATGACACGGAACAACCCATTGGCATAGCCCTATCTACATAAAACTGACCCCGAAATTTAAAACCAAGCAAATCCACATCCTCGAGGTGAACAGGTAGGAGGCGAAAAGCGGATTTTATGTCCCACTTAGCCATTAAAGCGCCCCTACCGGCTTTGCGAACTACTCTCACTGCCTCATCAAAAGACGTATATCTAACTGATGTGTAGGATTGAGAAATCCCATCATTAACAGAGGCGCCTTTTGGGAATGACAAATTATGGATTAAACGATATTCCCCAGGCTGCTTCTTGGGAATAATACCTATAGGAGATATCCTCAAATTTTTTAAGGGTGGAAAAGAGAAAGGGCCAGATATCCGGTCAGCAATTAGTTCCTTATTAATTTTTGCTAACACCACCGAAGCCATGTTGCTAAGAGAGGGCTGATTTGATGAGGAAGTAGCTATCCTGGGACCCTCAAATGGAATACGGAAGCCTTCCTTGAAACCATGAAGCAAAAAACTAGCAGCTTGCCTATTGGGGTAAAACTTCAACCACCCTTCCAAAGGAATTAACTTGATCGGGCTACTGGCCTTGCGACGTACTGCCGCTGTTGCCAGACCCTCGTTTGGGCTGTTGCTGTTCCCCTGTACCCTGTCGAGCTGTACGCGCTTGCTGGCACGATGAGCTGGGGTGGTTGCCCCCACATGAACCACAGACGTGTCTGAACTTACATGGCCGTCGGAGGCAACGGCCTATACTGTTAAATGTCCAGCAGACATGCTGGGATTGAACCCACCGCCCGCCTTGGCCTGAGCCGAAGGTGGAAGTTTGCGCACGTGCTAATATATGTCCACTATCAGCTCTGTCTCCTAAAGTGGGCCTGGCGGGAGTCATAGAGCGGAGCCACAGGCCCGTGTGCTCGATATCCCAATGAAGGGTGGGGTCCAACACCGCTCTCTGCCTAAAATTTGCATCGTAACGCAACCAAGCGGTTCCAGAAAACTCACGGAAGGCCCGATGAACAATGTCCTGATATTTAATCATGGACAAAGCTCTAGATGGGTAAGCCTGAGTCATAACGCCCATATAGATAGTATAGGCGCTCAACCAATTAGGCCACACGTGATCAACCTTCCTTTTCACGGCCGCCTCACGCTCCTTAAGTTCCTGACCTTCCTTGGGCTTCATCTCATTTTCACGAAACAAAAGAGTGAACAGGTCAATATATTCCCCACACCAAATTTTTTCTTTTGTAGCTAACAGTAAATGGTCACCCAGGGGAAGGGAGTTATCACCATGTGGATAAACTCCCTGTGGGAGAGGCAAATATGCAGGAGATTGCGCAGAAGAAGCCACAGGCGGCTGCCAAGGAGTCACAGCAGCCGTCGGCCAAGGTAATTGGGGTTGCTGTGGAACCAACACACCACCCATAAACACTAACGGGTGAGTAGTATTACTAGAGAACTGAGAAGCCGCCGTTGGAGTGTCACGAGGAGGAGCAATAGAATCCTGAACCTGTGTGTGAAGAGCTTGTGACTGTGCGATTTGCTCACCTGCATAAGCAGCCGGAGAGGCAACCACTGGGGGTGCGACAAACCCCGAAGCTCCCGCAGGCAGAGCCATGGCCGCCGGTGGCGAAAACGGCAGTGGCGCTTGAAAAGGCCCAACAGCAGGTATGACTAGAACCGCAGGAGAAGAGATGGTATCTGGAACTGCAGGCAAAGCAGCTGGCGACCCAGCTGCTAAGGGCTCTTCAATGGGTACTGCAGCTTCAAGAACACCAATCCTGCTGGAGCGGTACTTGTACCCGCATCAGCGTCAAGCGGCTGCCTGCGTTCCTTTTCCAGCGCCTCAACTCTAGCTACCAACGCACGGATGGTCCCCAAATCCTCCTCATCATCAGAAGACGTGTCCTGCTGAATTGGCGGGCGCTTTGTAGTCTGCTTCACAACATGCACCCCTTTTTTCTGCTGAGCTTTCTTGGGTGGCATATTTGTAAAGACCAAATAACAACAATTATACAACTTACCAAATGCAAGTGTGACCTAATTATGAATTTACCAACTCTTTTTTTTAAACAGTGCACGTACAGTGCAATATAACTACAATCCACCAATTAACTTAACCTATTATTATTATTACACGTATTAATTATTATTTATTTATTTTTATTTTCAGGTAAGTATTATTTATTTTATTATTTATTTATTTATTTAATTACGCTTTTAAACCACCCTATAGCAACGAGCTCTCAGGGCGGTGTACAGCAAAATAAAACCACATTTAAAAAATGAACAAGTGTGGATTAAAACATACAGTATAAAACATATTAAAAAACAAAATTAAAATACGAATAAAATAAAAATACAATTACAGTTAAGTTTAAAATAAAATTAAATTTAAGTTTAAAAGTTTAAAATGCCTGGGCGAAGAGGTAGGTTTTTACCTGGTGCCGAAAAGATAACAAAGAAGGCGCCAGGCGTATCTCATCTGGGAGGGCATTCCATAATTCGGGGGCCACCACTGAAAAGGCCCTAGATCTAATTGTTGTTCTCCGGGCCTCCCTATGAGTTGGGACCCGGAGAAGGGCCTTAGATGTCGAGCGCAGTGAACGGGTAGGTACATAGCGAGAGAGGTGTTCCATCAGATATTGCGGTCCGATGCCGTTAAGGGCTTTATAGGTAAGAACCAACACTTTGAATCTGGCCCGGAAACATATAGGTAGCCAGTGCAGTTGGGCCAGAATAGGTGTTATATGGTCGAATTTCTTCGTCCCAGTAAGGACTCTGGCCGCAGCATTCTGCACTAGCTGAAGTTTCCGAATCGTCTTCAAAGGTAACCCTACGTAGAGTGCATTACAGTAATCCAATCTAGAGGTTACCAGAGCGTGAATAACTGAGGCGAGGTTCTCCCTGTCCAGATAGGGTCGTAGTTGGGCTACCAGCCGAAGCTGGTAGAACGCATTCCGTGCCACCAAGGCTACCTGAGCCTCAAGTGACAGGAGCAGATCTAATAAGACCCCCAAACTACGGACCTGCTCCTTTAGGGGGAGTGTAACCCCATCCAGAGCAGGTCTGACATCAACCACCTGGGCAGAGTACCCCCCCACCAACAGCATCTCAGTCTTGTCAGGATTGAGTTTCAGTTTATTAGCTCTCATCCAGTCCATTATCGCGGCCAGGCAGCAGTTCAGTACATTGACAGCCTCACCTGAGGAAGATGAAAAGGAGAAGTAGAGTTGCGTATCATCAGCATATTGCTGAAAACGCACTCCAAAACTCCTGATGACCTCACCCAGCGGCTTCATATAGATATTAAAGAGCATGGGGGACAGAACTGAACCCTGCGGGACCCCATATTGGAGTACCCAGGGACTCGAGTAATGCTCCCCAAGCATCACCTTCTGGAGGCGATTCCCAAGATAGGAGTGCAGTCACTGCCAAGCAGTGCCTCCAATTCCCAAGTCCGTGAGTCGCCCCAGAAGGATATCATGGTCGATGGTATCAAAAGCCGCCGAGAGATCAAGGAGAACCATCAGAGTTACACTCCCTCTGTCTTTCTCCCGACAGAGGTCATCATACAGGGCGACCAAGGCCGTTTCTGTACCAAACCCCGGCCGAAAGCCCGATTGAAATGGGTCCAGATAATCAGTTTCATCCAAGAGAGCCTGGAGTTGGTGAGTGACCACGCGCTCTAGAACCTTGCCCAGAAATGGAACATTTGCTACCGGTCTGTAGTTGTTAAAATTATCAGGGTCCAAGGAGGGCTTTTTTAGGAGCGGTCTCACCACTGCCTGTTTCAGGCAGAGTGGGACCACTCCCTCTCGTAAAGAGGCATTAATCACCTCCTTGGCCCAACCGGCTGTTCCATTCCTGCTAGCTTTTATTAGCCATGAGGGGCAAGGATCCAGAGCAGAAGTGTCGCCCGCACCTGTCCGAGCACCTTGTCCACATCCTCGAGCTGTACCAACTGAAACTCATCCAATAAAACTGGACAAGACTGTGTTCTGGACACCTCATTAGATTCAACTGCTACAATATTGGAGTCAAGGTCCTGGCGGATGTTAGTGATCTTATCTTGGAAGTGCCTCGCAAACTCATTACAGCGGGCTATCGATGGTTGTATTGCATCCGGAGGACCAGAGTGTAGAAGTCCCCGGACAACTTTATAAAGTTCCGCTGGGCGGTTACAAGATGACTGAATAGAGGCAGCAAAGTACTGCTTCTTTGCTGCCCTCACCGCCTTCACATAACGTTTGGTAGAGGCCTTCACAAGAGCATAATTACAGCCGTCGGGAGTTCGCCTCCATTTGCACTCAAGCCGTCTCCTTTCTTGCTTCATCACTCTTAGCTCCGAGGTAAACCAAGGAGCCAATTGAGCTCTGCAACGGAGAGGGCGCACCGGGGTGATTGTGTCAACTGCCTGGGTCATTTCTGTATTCCACAGAGTGACCAGGGTTTCGACAGAATCGTCAGTTTTATCAGCCGGAAAATTCCCTAGAGCCCTTTGAAATCCCTCAGGATTCATTAGTCTCCAGGGACGGACCATCTTAATCGGTCCTCCACCCTTGCAGAGGGGAGAAGACAATGTGAGTCTAAATCTCAATAGGCGGTGATCTGTCCATGACAAAGGAATAGATGTAAAATTCCTCACTCCCAGATCACCATCCCCTAACCCAGTGGCAAAAATCAAGTCTAGAGTATGTCCTGACACATGCGTAGGGCCAGTAACAAATTGAGACAGCCCCATGGCTGTCATGGAGGTCATGAAGTCCTGAGCCGCTCCAGACAAAGCGGCCTCGGCATGGATGTTGAGATCCCCCAATACCAGAAGCTTGGGGGATCGCAACACCAAATCCGAGACCACCTCCGTCAGCTCAGTTAGGGAAGCTGTTGGGCAGCAGGGTGGACGGTACACCAACAGTATTCCCAGTCTGTCTCGCTGACCCAATGCAATGTGCAGACACTCCAGGCCGTTAGCCACCTGGATAGGGTGCCTAACGAGAGGAATGGAACTTTTATAGACCACAGCGATTCCCCCTCCCCGACCCTCGGATCTACCCAGATGCTGGACCGAATATCCAGGTGGGCACAACTGGGAGAGATTAATACCTCCCAGATCGCTCACCCAGGTTTCGGTAATACATGCCAGATCGGCCGCCTCATCCATAATTAAATCATGGATGAGGGAGGTTTTATTATTTACCGATCTGGCATTAAGAAGCAGCAACTGGAGATCCGAGGGTTGGCTGATAAGACTACCAGCAATCCTGTGGGTGTGAGGAGGACCGGAACACGGCACAGCCACCAGTTGTCTGGGTCGAGTTCCCCTTAACTGGCATGTCTTCCTCACAGCGCCATACCTCCCATTACCCGTCACTGCACTGATTGGGGCCCCCTCTGGTCCTCCCTCCCAGCACACTATCCTCTCGCCAAGGCACATAATAAAAATAAAATAAATAACAAAGCTCATATTTTATACACAATCACACACTCATTCAAACTGGAATTAAGGGGGGGTGGAGGATTTAAGGGGAAGGGAAGTGGGGGGTGTTTGATAAAGGGTATTTATTAAACTCAATAAAATGAACAAACAACTTTCAAATGAGTTTTAACTAACAATATACCTTAAGAATAAATTACCTAAGCTATAATTATGAATTATGCTATAAATATAATTAAGTAACTGCACAAGAAATCCAGAGGATCAACACACCACTTTAAACGCCCAGAAAATGAATAAGGGGGGGGGGGTTAAAGGAAAAATAAGGGAAGGGAAACAAAAAGGGTGGTGGAAGCTATGAATTAAAGGGTATTAATATACCAAAACTGCCTTCAAATTATAACTGAATATAATACAATAGCAAATAAATAAAAAAATGTATATAAGCAATTGAAATATATATTTATCTAAGAACCAAAGATCACTGAAACTAACTAACAAAGCACCCAAACACAAGCAACTTTAACAATTTAAAAACAAACCGGAAGAAAAAAGGGGGGGCAGAACAAACGGAATCAAAATTTATATATATAACCAAGGGAATATAACAACCAGGAACATCACCACCCACAAACACTGTAAGTAAAAAACAAGCTGGGCTTTTCACGAGCAACAAACACTGTAAAGCGCAGGCAATACAAGGGAAAACGGCCGGCGAGCCGGCGAGAAGCCAGCGGGCGCGTGGGCGGAGGCCCGCAGCCCAGCTGATCGTCGGAGCTCAAAACAACAACAGGGAATGATAAAGAGCAACGGGAAAGGGAGGAAAGAGCAGAGAAAGGTAAACGAGGTATTTAGCAAGGCAACGATCACCAACGGAACGCTGAAAGAGCCCCTGCAAGCTCGAACCAGCAGTAAGTGCCGCGAGGCAAAAAGGCAAGCGCATGTGGGAAGGAGCAGCTTTATATCTGCTGCTCCAACGCCCCTTTAGATTGGATAAGCGATCTCACGTGGCACCCTAGCGTAATTTCGAGAACCTTCCCGCGTCTTCCATAATTAGGGTGGAGGCAAATCACGCCCCTTACAGGAACGGCATTATTAAAATCTGAAGGATAGGTATGTTTTGACCAGTACGTTAGTCCAATAGGGGCAAATCAGTCAGTTCATCAGAATTCATAGAAATTGAATGCCTCAAGCATCTCTTCCTTTACCAGTTTTTTTGTTACAGATTCTCCTCATCCCTAATTCTCCTAATCTTTTGACTCATGGATGGCAATTGGTAGGGGTTTCCTGTGGCTGATCGATACAATCCAGAGCACACCACCAGCAGGGTGCAAATGCACCCAGAAAGATATCAGCGGAGCAAATGGTTCACAGCTGTTAGAGCAAAGCACCCAAGCAAGCAACACAATAGAGATGATGCAAACTCTCTTCTAGCTAGTATGATCTGGAAGAGTAGGTGAAGGAGATCACTTTCTAATGCAAAGTCAGTCAAACCCTGAACACAAACAGACTGACAAAAATGGGAGGTTGCCTGATTAGCCCTTTTTTGAAAAAGGGGGGGGGAAGCCACCCAAGCTATAGATGGGTACAAACTTTAATTGGGACCAGGTAAAATGTCTCACGATACTGAGCAAGTTTTGAGTTCTGCGGAATTTTTCTTCTGGCTTGATGTTAAGCCAAACAAAGGGAGGGGAGAGAAAATGAGCCTGGTGTCGAAGCCATAAAGCAGGGATGGGGAAGCTTCCTTGAGGCCAAGGGCCGCATTCCCTGCTGGGCAACCTTTCAGGGGCCATATGGTAGTTAAAAGTGGAGGTTGACGCCTGATGCTAGGGATGGGTGAGAAATTTGATTCAGTTCACTTTTGAAGCCAAGTCTATCAAATTCACACTTTCTGGAACAACATAACAACCGAAACACAGCCACCTTTTGAAATTCGCACTTATTTGAATTTTGCAGTGCAGTTCACCAACCAATGTTTACAAAAATGCTTATGCTAGGGGAAAGTGCATAAAAATGAACATATGAGTGAAAATAACATACATAAAACCCCCATATCTGTGATGAGAAATTGTTTGCATAAATGTGTAGATTAGTCAAAACTGCTTCAAATATGTGTTTATTAGGAGAAATTTGCACTAAAATGCTGCAGAATGTTTTTTAAAAAATTGCAAATTGCTTCAAAAATGTGGAGAACTGTATTTAAGATTGGAAAAAAATAGAAACTGAGATAACCGACATTGACAGATCTTTGCATCATTACCTGATGCACACTTACTTGGAGGTAAGGCAGATTGAACTTAGTGGGTTTTGCTTCAGAGCAGGCATGCATAGGGTAGGACTACATGGTTTTCTAAATGAGATGTTGGTGCAGTTCTATCACCCAACGTCTCACCCCTAACTGTAGCAGCCTTTAATGTCTCATAAGAGAAAAAACAGAGGGCCAAATAGAGGTCATATGGGAGCTAGACATATATTCCCCCATGTATCTCCCAAATGTGACAGGGGGAATGAGATTTGTACCCCCTGGCCCCACACCTCAAGCTGATGCACTCACTGCATATACCTATTCAGTGTGGTGGCCATTCATACAGTGTTAAAGAGAAAGGGGCGCTACCTATGTACCTATATACATGTGTAGTGTGTAGGGCTCTTCCCAGGCCAATGATGATTCACTGGAACAAAGAGCCCTGGGTGCATGCATCTATAAATATAAGGTATACTATGATATGAGATATACTACATACCTGGACAGCATCTCCAGGTATAAATGTCCCATGGATACATGCAAATTTGTCCCTGGGAGGGACAGGAGTGAGGGAAGGGCGAGTGGTGTCACATGATAATGCTCACAGAATAGGGAGGAAACCTTTAAAAATTAGTGTCCCCAGCACCACCAATTCAAAGCAGAAGCCCTGTTCAGCTCTTCCATATGCCATGAGGAATTAGCCAAGGGATGGGTAATCTGTGGCCCTGCAAATATTTCTGGGCCATTGGCCATGTTGGCTGGGCCTGAAAGGAGATGAAGTTCAACTACATCTAGAAAGCCACAGGTCCTCCACACCTGGATTAGCCTGGATTTTGGGTCATTGTCTATATTAGCTTAAGGGCCTATAAGGCCATCAAGTCCATGTGTCAATGAAGAAATTCAGCCTAATGCATATCGGACAGGTAGCTGTCCAGCTGCCTCGTGAATGCCTCCAGTGTTGGAGAGCCCACCACCTCTCTAGGTAATTGGTTCCATTGTCATACCACTCTGTTAGGAATTTTTCCTGATGTTCAGTCGAAATCTGGCTTCCTGTAACTTGAGCCCATTATTCCTGCACTCTGGGACGATCATGAAGAGATCTTGGCCCTCCTCTGCATGACAACCTTTCAAGAACTTGAAGAATGTCATCATATCTCCCCTCAGTCTTCTCTTCTCAAGGCTGTTTATTCTATTTAGTCTACTATGTCTGTTAAGATTTTTTCTTGTACTTAATATACAGCCAGATTGTAGCTCTTAAATCAACAAGTCTGGGCTTAATCATAAACATGAATCATAATCATAAACATGAAGAGACTGGGAAGAATAGCTTGTTAGGTTTCTCTGGGTGTCCCATAATAAACTTAGGTGAGATCTGAGACAGAGATCTATGAGAACGGAAAGGTGACTGTGAGAAATACAGTATCTATGACAATGTCTGAGAACTGTCTGTGAGAAAAGTCTGTGGGAACGGAAAGGTGATGCAATTTCAGTTCAGATTATCTAGATGAGAGACTATAAAAGAGAGATCACGAATGCAGTTTTTATCAATCCTCATGAACTGGTCATATATGCTGCTGCCATTTGTCTAATTGCTGAGTCTTATTCTGAGGCTTATCTGAGCCCCCATGGGTGAGATTTAAACTGTCATTCTTTTCTGTCTGTTTTAAGATCTCAAGAGTGTATAAGAATATATTATATTACTTAATAACCTTCAGTTTTGTGTTGTATTATTAATTCTGATTTATTAATTTACTGACTTTGACCAGACTATGTATACTCATATAGAAATGTGTAGTCAATAAAATGTATAACCTCCTTCAGCTGTGGAACTCCATTCTTTTTCACCCTGATTTATCCCTTGTCCTGAGATAAATCTCTGGTGGGAGCTTCCTCTATAAGTCTGCCTGTTTAGTTTTACTGCTGGGGCAATGGCATGAGCCTAGGCAAACTGCAGTTGCTACATACAAGGACTCTAAACAGCTTTGGGCTTAAGGGAAAAGTGAAGAACCCTGTGTGTGGGCATGTAAGAGGTAGTTCAAAGTATTTCAGTGCTCTTGATCTCTGGTGGCGTTGTTCTATCTACAGTTGTTCTGCTTGGCTACAGTTTTGAATATGAGAACATGAGAACAGCCTGCGGGATCAGGCCAATGGCATATCTAGTCCAGCATCTTGGAAGAAAAACTTTTCTCTGTCTGCTTTCTCCATGTCATACATAACTTTATACACTTCTATCATGTCACCTCTTACTCACTTTTTCTCTAAACTAAAGAGTCCCAAATGCTCCAACCTTTCCTCATTGGGGAGTTGCTTCATCCCCCTGATGGTTTTGGTTGCCCTTTTCTGAAACTTTTCCAATTCTACGATACGTTCTTTGAGATAAGGTGACCAGAACTGCACACGGTATTCCAAATGTTGTAGCACCATAGATTTGTATAACAGCATTATGATATTGGCAGTTTTATTTTCAATTTCTGTCCTAATAATCCCAAGCATGGAGTTGGCCTGTTTCACTGCTGTCACACACTGGGTTGACATCTTCATTGAGCTATCTGCTATGATCCCAAGGTCTCATTCCTGGTCAGTGACTGCCAGTGAGTGTATATGTGAAATTAAGATTTTTTGCCAAAAAATGCATCACTTACATGGAATTGCATTTGCCATTTTACCGCCAAGTCATTGAGTTTGGAGAGGTCCTTTTGGAGCTCTTCGCAATCCCTTCTTGTTTTAACATTCCTGAACAATTTACTATCATCAGCAAACTTGGCCATTTCAGTGACCACCCCTAACTCTAAAACATTTAAGGACAAGTTTAAAAGCAAAGGTCCCATTACCGATATTTGGGGGACTCTACTTTCTACATTCCCCCTTTAGAAAAACTGCCCATTTATTCCTGTTATCTGCTTCCTGTTTCCTAGCCAGTTTCTGATTTACAAGAGGACCTCTTCTCTTATTCTATGAGTGTGAAGGATACTCAGGAGTCTTTGGTGAGGTACCTTGTTGAAAGCTTTTTGAAAGTCCAAGTACACCAGGTTAGCATCTACCTATATGTTGATACTCACAAAGAACTCTAATAGGTTAGTGAGATAGGACTTATCCTTGCAGAAAACATGCTGGTTCTGCTTCAGCAGTTTGATGTTGTAAGAGGCCCCTTCAGAAAGCCACAAGGATTGATGAGAAATATGGATCTGGCCATTGACTGAACTAGTTCTTTGAATCAGGCTGGAGCTGTTCATTTAAGAGGGAGATTGCTAGGGGTGTGGCTTCCTAGCTCTCACTTTAAGTTGTAGGGTCGCACACTATTTGGATCGATGTATTTATGGACCATAAGTTACTGTTCATTCCAGATCCTTTTAATTAATAGAGAAGTGGCCCTCTGTTAACTTCATAACTGTATCCTGTTGTCATTCTGGAGTGTTCAGGCATTGTATTGCACCTCACCTTTCAGTTGTTAAAAGGAGATCACCTAAGCTTATGGCAAGACACACACCAGAGAAAGTGCTGAAGGGTGGCACCAATGTGACCATGATTGGAAGCAAGGAAAACATCTTTTTAAACCACCTCAGTCTCAACAGCAAGAAATTATGTTTCTGCATAAACAATTATTTCCTGAAAATATGTACCATTAAACAAACAAAGACAGACAGGATAACATCATTTTATAGAAGCACCAAACATTTACTTCCTGTTTTTAGCTGAACAAATGGAAGTAGTTTCTTGGCGCTTATCAGAAACTGCCTCTCTGTAGGTAAGAGCACGAAGCATTCTGTGTGAAAACAACAATAAAGTCATTGTATTGCACCAAATCATTTCAAAGAGACCTGCAAAGTCTTGTTTAGCTTCTTTGGGACAGGAAGGATGTGTAATGGTTCTCTCCCCTCCATGAAAAGTCACTTATCTTCTGCTTATGAATTTCTCAGGATAACAACAGTAGAAAAATATTTTCCCATCAGGAGTTCCTCTCCATTTATGCAATCTGTTGTTGTTTGATCCTGATGCCAGACTTGGTACTGAGCTCAAAGAGGAAAAAGTCCTTAAATTGTTAGCCCCCACTCTGCTTCTCTCTGCCTGCCTGCCTGCCTGCCTCTCTCTCTCTCTCTCTCTCTCTCTCTGTGTATGTGGGAAACTGCAAAATCTGAGTTCTAAATTATGCAAGAGGACTCCACCAGTAGAGGAGGCATTCACTTTCAGACTTTGCCCTTTATAAGAGTGTAACAGCATACTGGATCAAGCCAATGACCCATCTAGTCCAGCAACCTGTTCTCAGGAACAGGTTCCTCTATAGGAAACCCACAAACAGGACCTAAGCACAAGACCACTCTCTCCTCTCGCCGTTTCCAGCAACTGGTATTCAGAAACATACTGCCTCTGACCATGGAAGTAGGACATACCCATCATGGCTTGTAGCTGTTGATAGCCTTATTTTCCACAAACATTTAAAGCCATCCTATTTGATAGCTGTCGCTGCCTCCTCTGAGAGCAAATTTCAGTTTAACTAGGTGCGGTGTGTCTTTCTTTTGTTTGTCCTGAACCTTTCCACATTCAGCTTCATTGGTTGTCCATGAGTTCTAGTGTTATGAGAGAGGGAGAAAAAATTTCCTATCAATTTTCTCCACACCATACATAATTTTGTACACGTTTATCATGTCACATCATGCTCACCTTTTCTTTAAACTAAAGAGCCCCAAATGCTGCAACTTTTCTTCACAGGGGATTTGCTCCATCCCCTTGATCATCTTCATTGCCATTGTCTGAGATTAAATGTTGTCTCTGGTGGAGGCTGACAGATTCAATGGCTTATCCAAACATTTAAAGCACTCTATTTCCCTCAAAGGATCCTGGCAACTGTAGCTTCTTAAGGGCCCCATTAATAAACTACAGTTCTCAGTTTTCTTTGGGGGAAATAATGTGCTTTAAATGTGCCTTAAATGCATAGCATGGATATGTCCAATGTTATGTTGTGGCCCTCAGCTGTTGCTGTGAACAAGGGGATGGCTATCGCCTGAGAAGGTGACATTTAAGTCTAAGAGATGGTAGAAGTCCTCTGTATTTTTATAAGATAGGGGAATCAAAAGGGTGGGGAAAGGTCAGGCACTGATCAGTCAAGGAGTGAACATTCAATTTCCACTCATTTGTCTTTTATTAGACCAATGAACAATCAGTATAGAAGGGTGTAGCTTTTGATTGGATTCAGGGCGGGATTTGGTTTCTGACTGGAAGGTATCAATGTCCAAAACAGTGTCAACAAGATAGAGAGAAGAATTCAGAGAGGTGAAACAGCTAAGAAAAGCCAGAAGGGACAGCAGTGTGCCACTATACAGAGCCTGCCAGCAGGGACTACTTATCAGAAAGAGGACAACAGAGAGTTGAAATCATAAAGCCAGAAACCAAAAGGAAGAGGGAACTTTTTAAGCAGTCCTGTAAGAGAGCTAAAGCCAATTATATGAGAGGTAAGAAGTTGACCTTGAGAAGTAGTATCCTCAAGGGAGCTGTAACTGGTAAACTTCAGTGCCAGCTCCTTATCAATATGAACCTGACTAGAAGGAAGGCTTCTGAACAAAAACCTCTGAGTGAATCTGTGAGTTTTAACTGGGGAGGTATTAGTATAAGGGAATTTGAATTTTGTATTGCATAGGGAGGTGACCTAGTTCTAGGTGAGATAACCATAATCTTCCTTAAGGTTATAGTAATAATTAAACAGGCACTGTAGAAAACCTATTTGGACAATGGACAATGTGTTATTATTTCTCATAAAGAAGTTTAAAATATATTTTATTATATTTGATTCAGTTTTAATAACATATCTTGGCCTATTTCATGCTTAAAGTTTATCCCAGCTAATAATCAAAGGGGAATATATATGATTTTACTAGAAATGGTTGGTGGCAGCAGAAGATAAGAGATGAGTTTAAGTTTGAGCTGAATGTCCTTGCAGGTTTTCTGGGAGAGTGGGGAGGGGCAAAAGCCATTGAGAAACCTCACACTTTCAAAGTGGGGTGGAAGAATGTCTCTGAAAATGACTCTACATGGACCACCTTGTAATAGTAAGTTTAATAAGCAACAATCCCAAAAGTCAAATTACATTCTCCCCACCATTACTTAATGTCACCAAATTTTCCCCTTTCTCCTTTGTTGGAAACAAAGATCTGATGGAGCTGCTGGGGCGGACCTTTGCATAGCACTAGTTAAGATAAGCAAGTGCATTCACCTTGTAAGATGGAATAGGGGTGGTTTGCAAAAAGTGTGTTTCCCACACTCCTGCATGAAACCCTGTAGAAAATACTGAGGTGGATGGATTAATGCTGAACCACCACCACACATTTTGCGAGGAAGCATTCATCTGCTGGAAAACAGGGACAGTTCTTTCAGGAGCAGTGAACTGGACTGACATTTTTGGTGGGGGAAAGAGTTTGGATTTTCTTATATGTGGTGCCCAAGACCATCCCTTTTTTTTTTAAGCCTCACAAATAAATTTCATGAAATTCACCTGCCCCCATCTTTGGGAGCTTTCTGTTTTTGCCCAGCTGCCCCAAAATGATTTTTAAGAATTTGGCTGAAGATGGTTCAGCAGAAAGATCATATCTCCCTATATGAGCCTGCCCTGAGATCCTCAGGAGAGGCCCTTCTCTCAATACCTACGTCCTCACAAGTACAACTAGTGGGGATGCGAGATAGGGCCTTTTCGGTGGCTGCCCCGAGGCTTTGGAACTCCCTTCCTAGCGAAGCAAGAATGGCCCCCTCCTTGCAGTCCTTCCATCAGCAAGCAAAGACTTTTTTATTTCAACAAGCCTTTGGAACTGAAAGCTGTTAAGGACAGGTCTTGAAGGGTGCTGCATTGCTGTTGCCTAATTGTATTATTTTAAATTGAGTTTGAATTATTTTAACTGTATGTATGAATGGTTTTAATACTGTAAATTGTTTAATTGGATTTTAATCTAGACTTTTGTATATTTTTAATTATATGTGTGCTTTTATTTGGAAGCCGCCGTGAGTTCCAGTTTGGGAAAAGGGCAGGGTAAAAATAATGATAATAAATAAATAAATAAAACCAGTGGTCTGACTTGCTATATTTTTGGATGGGATTTTAAAAATAAACATCTGAAGAGAAGAGCCCTGCGGGATCAGGCCAAAGGTCCTCATCATGGTCCAACATTATGTCTTCATAGTAGCCAACCTGATACCTAAGGGAAACCTGCATGCAGGACCTGAGTGCAAAAGCGCTCTCCTCACTTGCGATTCTGGCCTATTCAGAGGTAGTCTGCCACAGACAGTGGAGGGAGAGTACAGCATAAGTAGAAAATAAGCCCCACTTCGTTCAGTGCAACTTTCTCCGTAGTAAGTGTGTTTAGGAAGGCAGCCTTAGTATTTTAAATGTAATTTACTCCATCTGCTTTGAAGTTATCATCCAAGTTCTCTCTTCTTTGGAAGAACTTCAGTAAAAAATAAATGTCTCTGTAATGCTTGTACGGCTCAATGCCCCAGTGTCATATCTATGCATACTGTGGAAGCAGTGATAAACAAGATACATTTTTATTACTCTGAATGTTCTACATATTAATAAGATGTTTGGTAAGCTAGAACAGAACTCAGCAACAAGACTATCCTTGAAGACACCCCAGACAGGCTGCTAGGATTACTTGTTGGATTTCTAAAGCATCAATCACTTCTGACAAAAGTAGGTACATAGTGAAATGTTGTGGCATTCCTGGTATTATACTGGTTTTAATAGTCTAAGGTTTTCCACACAATACAATGTCAGCAACTCTTCAGTTATTCGTATCTACTGGAGTGGGTTGTGATACTAAACATTCTTAACAACCTTGCTTCATTCAAAATTCTTTGGTAGAAACTGATGGATTTTGATTTGTTCGGTCTTCAACAGATTTTGTAGGCAGTTTCACCTGCTGTTTAAAAATGTCAAACAAATGAAGCAGGAAATGAAGATGTGGGTCAGGAACCATGGATGAAAACCAGAACCCAGACATTCAGTCCATTCAGCCCTTGGCCATGGGAACAGGCTTCCAGTTTACAGAAAGGGCAATCAAAACAGTATCCTCCAGAAGTTGCTGGACTCCAGCTCCAGCCAATGGTCAGGGATGGGATTTGCAGTCCAACAATGTCTGGAGACGACTCCTGATCTAAAATATAGGGTGGTGTCCAATGAAGAAGTTGCACTAATGCAGGTGTGGGGAACCTTCGGCCCTCCAGATGTTGCTAAATTACAACTCCCATCATCCCGAGCAAGCAACAGCAATAGCTAGGGATGACGGGAGTTATAGTTCAGCAACATCTGAAGGGCCAAAGGTTCTCCACTCCTGCACTCACACAAGGACTTTTGGTGGTGCAATAGAACTTTCCCTCCCTTTCCTCTCCCCACAGTTCCCTTAATCTGTTCTAGGTTTTTCTCCAGCCCTTCAGAGAAGATTTTGGGAAGGTCCAGGGGGTATGCGGGGAGACAAGAAGTAGGAGAATTCTGTTGCACAAGCAAAAATTCTTACATTACCAGAAGTACTTTTTTGAATGTCACCATTTGCAAAATGGCTATGATGGTTTGCCTATGCATGCTCGCTACTTGATGGGTGCCACAGTAGAATGAACATCACAGACAGAATTTTCATATCATCACAAATTAGTAACAGGAACATTAGTAACAGGAAATTAGGAACAGATGGCATACCAATACAGTTGCTACAATAGAGTTGCTACAAATTACTGAGACTGAATCTCTCCAAATTTTGATAAAAATTTGTCAAGAAATATAGAAAACAATGGCCCACAGACTGGAAGCATTCAATATACATACTAATTCCAAAGAAAGGGGATCCCAGGGAATGCAGTAATTATCGAACTATTGCCTTAATATCCCATGCAAGCAAAGTAATGCTCAAGATTCTACAACAAAGGCTCTTACCATATATGGAGCAAGAAATGCCAAATGTTCAAGCTGGATTTAGAAAAGGAAGAGGTACCAGAGATCATATCACAAACATACATTGGATAATGGAAAAGATCAAGGGATTTCAGAAGAAAATCACCCTGTGCTTTATAGATTGCAGCAAAGCCTTTGATTGTGTAGATCATGAAAAACTATGAAATGCTTTAAAAGCAATGGGGGTGTCACAGCATCTGATTGTCCTGATGAGCAAGCTATACTCTGGGCAAGAGGCTACTGTAAGGACAGAATACGGAGAAACCGATTGGTTTCCATTCGGAAAGGGTGTGAGATGGGGTGTATTTTATCACCCTATTTGTTTAACCTATATGCAGAACATATCATACAGAAAGTGGGATTGGACGAAGATGGAGGTGTGAAAATTGGAGGGAGAAATATCAATAATTTAAGATATGCAGACGATACCATACTACTAGCAGAAACCAGTAAGGATTTGAAACGAATGCTGATGTAAGTTAAAGAGGAAAGCACAAAAGCAGGACTACAGCTGAACATCAAAAAGACTAAAGTAATGACAACAGAAGATTTATGTAAGTTTACAGCTGACAATGAGGACATTGAACTCGTCAAGGATTATCAATACCTCAGCACAGTCATTAACCAAAATGGAGACAATAGTCAAGAAATCAGAAGAAGGTTAGGACTGGGGAGGGCAGCTATGAAAGAACTAGAAAAGGTCCTCAAATGCAAAGATGTATCACTGAACACTAAAGTCAGGATCATTCAGACCATGGTATTCCTGATATCTATGTATGGATGTGAAAGTTGGACAGTGAAAAAAGCGGATAAGAGAAAAATCAACTCATTTGAAATGTGGTGTTGGAGGAGAGCTTTGAGAATACCATGGACAGCGAAAAAGACAAATAACTGAGTGTTAGAACAAATTAAACCAGAACTATCATTAGAAGCTAAAATGATGAAACTGAAGTTATCATCCTTTGGACATATAATGAGACAACATAATTCACTAGAACAGACAATAATGCTGGGAAAAACAGAAGGGAGCAGAAAAAAAGGAAGGCCAAACAAGAGATGGATTGATTCCATAAAGGAAGCCACAGACCAGAACTTACAAGATCTGAACAGGGTGGTTTATAACAGATGCTATTGGAGGTCACTGATTCATAGGGTCGCCATAAGTCGTAATTGACTTGAAGGCACATAACAACAACAATAATAAAGGCAATATAATTCTGAAGATAGGAAGCATGTGTGTATAGGAAAGGTATGGAGAGCAATGCCAGCACATCAAAGGGAAAGCACATGAAAATGTAAGGAGTGTGTCAAAGTAGCACTGGTACAAACCCACCATTCAGAAGACTCCTAATGAGTGAGCCTGGTTCACTTTGACCCTTTACCTTCCTGATGAACAAAATTAGCCCAGCTGCTGAAGCAAAAAAGAAAACCAAAAAGAAATAGAACCACCCACATGCAACTCTTTCCTGCAGCAGAGGACAAAGGCACTCTGACACTAAATCATGTTGCTCTCCTTTAAATTGCTCATTTTTACATAACAATCCCACATACATCAAGCTACTTAGGGTCAGTGTGCTAACTCCATTAATGTATGCAGCACTTCAGCCAGTGTCAAATGCGAACATTTAAGGACTGATTTTAATTCAATTACAATTCTTGTGAGGGGAGGGAAGTCTGTGTGTCCTTTGAAGGTCAAACTGGCTAAACAGAATATGTACATTTTTTAAAAAAATGGTGTGTGTGTAGCAAGTCTTAGCTATATTTCTTTCCAAACTAGTCTTGGAAAGTATTAACTCATTTACAAAGATGGCATGATTTTAAATTTTACCTGCACACAAAAAAATTGATATGTGTCACCCTTTTAGATGAGGATCAGTCCAATACACTCTCCAGAGTTGTCGGTTAGATTCCTCATGCCTCCCTTTTTAGGTCCCATATGGCCACCTGAAGAGCAGCAGGTGATAGTTTGTAGTAAATATTACAAATAGGACCCACATCAGCATCTGAGGTGGCATGGACATGTCAGGGCCTTCCAGATCTGACACTGGTCACCACAACATTCTATCTTTCTATTTTTTTTTTTAAGAAAAACATTCTACAGTCCGGAGAAAACCAGCAAGGCATGTACATTGTTACAGATGCACGTTTTATTATTTTCCCTGAATATCATTTTCTACGACAAAATGGTGGTTATTATCAAATAGATGCATTTAGCATCAGGGCAGCAGAAGCAAACTCCATTTTATTCCTGTAGTTATCACAGTGCTATGATTTATCTGAGTTTGGAACGGGGAACTGCACATGCTCAGAACATTTTTTTTTAAATCAGGGTCAGTAAAATGTTGGTTTTGTAGTTGTTGTTGGTTTTTTGCTCTAAGATACAAGGAATACAGAAGCAATTGCAAAGCACAGAATAGCTGTGGAGGGCAGAGAAAAAGAAGGCAAATGTTATTTGTAGGGATGGAACGAATTCAGCCCAAATCGGACTTGAGACTTTTTAAAAAATCCATCCATCTGTTCTCTTTGCTGACTGATTCTGAAGGCATCAGATTTCCACTTTATTTTCTGACACCAGAATTCCCCCCCCCCAAAATCAAATATCATTAAAGGTTTAGTGCTACAGAGATTAACAGGGAATCCTAGAGCATCTCACTCACATTACAGAGATGCTCTAGGATTCCTTGTTAAACGCTAGTATCAATCCTCCTTCCTCCTTACAAAAAATCTAAAAGGAGGAAGGGAGAAGTCACAAGGGAAGCTGCATGGGCCCCTCTGTAGCTTTCTCCGGGGAGAATAAGGGAATCTGGATCACCCGTGGGGGGGGATCAACCTCCCCATTCCAGGCTACAGCATCCTTAGTGCTTTCCAGCACCACAGAAGTGACTGCGGGGAATTGGAGGTTTGGGAGAGCCTGCACCACCACAGGGAGCCTAGCAGAGCCAGCAGTAAGCTCCGAACAGGAGTAGGAGGCCAGGCCTGGCCACCAAGAGGTCTTCTGTATCTTTAAAAGTTGTGCAGAGGGAAGGGAGAATTCCACCTTGTGGTTTTTCCCATTACAGCATTGCAAGACCACCTGCACTTGGCTGACTTTCTCTTCTCCTAAAGATACAGGATCAGTCTCAGGCCCTGAGCCTGGCAACCATAAACAGGAGGGAGGAGAAGGCCTGGGGTTCCTACTCTCAATTTTGCTCACAAGCTCACAACACATACTTCTGGTTCCTGGTTCCATATTGAACCAGAACAAAGTAGAGGTTTGTGGAAAACAGCAAGATAATATGGAATTGCATTGTGAGTGGATCGGTCCCAGCTAGCAAATCCCGACACTAGTTGTGTGCTTCACAAGTGAAGTAATAGACATGGCTATCTAAAGAGGTTCAACCCCTCTCCATAAGACCATTAAGTCTAGCGTCTAAAATTCCATAGGTTCCTACACTGATGTGAGAAACTCTTCCCTGTGGTGTCTTCCTCAAACCAGAGACATGGTGGCTTCCCACAAAAGCATCACCGTCCTAGTGACAAACATGAAGAGTAAAAGCTGCAGTACTGTAACACTTACTTGGGAATATGGATACAGGAGAAAGGCGATCCTGGTCCCCTCCCCCAGCTTCGCTGTTGGAGGGGGGGATCGCTTTTTGCACCCAGCCCAGCCTTGATGGGGCATGACCCTTGGTGCGGGTGCAGATGGTTAGTCTGCCTCAGAGCTTGGAAAAGTTACTTTTTTAAACTACAACTCCCATCAGTCCCAGCCAGCATGGCCACTGGATTGGGCTGATGGGAGTTGTAGTTCAAAAAAAGTAACTTTTCCAAGCTCTGGTCTGCCTGGGGCTGCGCACGTTGCCTGTTCTTAACCCATATGCTTGTGTCTGCCTCATCCTTTTGGGTGGGTCTGGGTGCAATGGCGATCCTGGTCCCCTCCCCCAGCTTCGCTGTTGGAGGGAGGAGATCGCTTTTTGCACCCAGCCTAGCCTTGATGAGGCATGACCCCTGGTGCTGGGTGCAGATGGTTAGTCTGCCTGGGGCCGTGCGCAAAGCCACCTGGTTGGTTGGCTTTCATGCCTTTTCCTCTCTCCCGCTGATTGTGGAATTTGGTGGCACCCACCCATTGGTCTTTAGTGTGGGCTTTGCTGGTTGCCACTAGGGGGCCTCACAGGAATTTTTTCCTTCCAGACATCCTTTTGATGTCCTTTTGACAGGGAAGTTGTTTTGTGTCACGCTGGGGATCAATGATGGGTTGGAGTGATTTAAAATAGGTTTGGCAGGTTCAGTGAAGGATTAGGGAAAAAGGGGGTAAGTGGAAATAATTTGGTGAGAACCTTGAGGAACCTTCTAGAAGGTGAAAGGGGGCTTCCTCAGACCTATCCATCAAAGCCTCAAGGCCAGATGCTGGGGACAGGAGCCCTCCTTGAGGACTGCCCAGATCACAAACTCAATGCCTCAAGGCTGGAGTTGGGGGTGAGATGGACATGATTCCCTAGGCACAGATAATGCGCTGGCAATGAAAGGCCAGGAGTAGCGAGTTCACTACTTTGCAGCCTAGAGCCAAGGTTACTCTCTCAAAAATCTGAGCTGCTGGAATTAAGTTCTGTAGCACTCAGATTTATAGGGGCCCGCACTGATCTTTTAAAATTATCCAGGCCCCCTCCACAGATCTCAATCTCAAGGATTGACTTAATCCAGTTTTCATTTTCTATCATTTGCTTTAATTGGTCTAATGTGGTTTAATTAGTTAATTGGCATTAATAAATGTTGCCCATTCTTAACCCATATGCTTGTGTCTGCCTCATCATTTTGGGGGGGACTGGGTGCAAATTTAAAGGTGCATCTAACTAATTTGCACTTTCTGAAACATTATGCAAACCAAAACACAGCAATCCTTCAACATTCACATTTTTCCAAATTTTGCAATGCAGTTCTCCAACCAAGTATTACATACAAAAATGCATTTACTAAGGTAAAATGTGCATAAAAATGCATACCAGTGAAAATAACACATAAAAATGTATTATATACTGGGGAAAACACAGTGCAAAAATTAGGGAAAATTGCATACAATAAGGTGTATAGGAGGAGAAATTGACACTAAAATGCTGATGAATTTTCATGAGTCCTTTGTTTTTAAATGGCATTTTTTTGTGGAAATGTGGTGAACTTAAGATTGGAGAAACCAAGAGAAACTAAAATTGACAGATTTGCCCATCCCTTCTTGGGAGTAACTCAGACTGAACTCAGTGGAGCTTACATCTGAATACAGATGCACAGCGGCATCACTAGTGGGGTGCGGGGTGTGTGGACTGCACCCAGGTGACACCATGAGGCGGGTGACACCCAGAGCCGCCCCATTGTGGGGCAGGGCACCCATGCCGCTGCCTGGCAAAGGAGCCGAGAAGCGCTCCGGGTCTTCCTTGGAGCAGCCAACTCCTCCTCAGCGGCAAGCAGGCGGGCGGGTGAGACCAGGAGCAGCGTTGGTGGGGTGAGGGAGGCGTTCCGGCATTCCCAGGCCTGCTTCTCCGGCTGGGTGCCCCTCCGGCACGCACCCTCCCAGGGGCATGGACAGGGCTGGCTGGCCTCACGTGCACACGCATGCTCAACACAAGATTTGGGGGCTCACCAAGGGCCCCCCAGCACCCGGTCCTATGCGTGCCCGAAGCAGGTGCCCGCTCACTGGTGGTGAAGCCGGGATGGGCCTTTCACCGTCAGCCTGGAGTGCGTGGGCAGTATCTCGTGCTGAGTGTGTGTGTGCATGCACACACATGAGGCCAGCCACCCCCATCCGTGCCCCTGGGAGGGCACGCACCAGAGGTCCACACCCCCCTGCACTCCCGCTAGTGACGTTGTTGCAGATGCATAGGATTGCAGTGCATTTTCTCCCAGGAGCTTCCACTGCATCAAAATAGCTGGTTTCTACTTTGTAGCTAAATGTAGAGAATGTGTGTTAAAGCCTGACGTGAAATAAAATAGAAGCAACTGAAGACAGAAATGTTGATATTGACTTGCCCCTTTCTCATCCAACTGACCTGCTTTCATTTAAAAAACATTTCTAATTCTTTGCACTTGTTTGCCTTTGTTTTTTTCTGAATTAGCTTACTATTAAATTTTCTCTCTGCTCATGATGACTTCAGTTATCACAAATAAAATCTTTCCCTCCACTTCCCCCCAACAATGAATATTTAAATGAAATGAATTTTTATTTGTCATAAGATTGGATCTCAGCTTGTCATAAACATGTGTAGACCATTCTGAAATGTACTGACTAAATATAATCACTGTGGCATGACATTAAAAAAGAAAACAGTAAACCCGTGGTAATACAGTACAATAAATAAATCTTAAGGACAGGTTATAAAATGAAACTTGGTTAATTAGAATGGTTTTGTTCGCTGTTCTCTGAGTGAAAGCTTTTGAATATCCTGAAGGCTTTGCTAATGCCGCAGCCTCTGCTTCTCTGAGGAATTTATACTCATGCAGGCAGAAATTCATAAGATGAATAAAGAGTCATACCACTAAGCATGAGCCAGCACCAAAACAGAGAAAGCAAATGACATACCCACTGTTACTTCATTGCCTTTTAGAGCAAGGTCAGAGAGAGGAAATACAGCTAGTACCCCACAGTTATGGTGATGAATGGATACAACGTTCAAGTACAAAAACGATGAAGCTTTCCATCATTCATCAAGCATGGCCATCCCATCCAGGCATAAACATGTTTACACAGACATGTGGGGCTGATCTTGGTCCGTAAACCTTCCAAACTGGGGCCACATTCACACCATTCCATTATTGTTCCACTTTAAACAGTCATGGCTTCCCCTAAGAATCCTGGGAAGTGTAGTTTGTGAAGGGTGCTGAAAGTTGTTAGGAAACCATTATTTCTCTCACAGAGCTCCAACTCCCAAAATTCTCTGGGAAAAGGAGCTGGGTTAAATCACTCTGGCCATTGGAGCTCTGTCAGGAGAACAGGAGTCTCCTAATAACACTCAGCACCTTTCACAAATTACACTTCCCAGGATTCTTTGGGGAAGCCATGACTATTTACAGTGAAATAATAGTGGAATAAATGTATTGTGTGAGTATGGCCTTGACCACAGATGTCAGAGAAGGGTTGAGTGATGTGGAGAAAAGGGAGACAGAATGTTTCTCTCTTGGCCTAGAAACTTTTACTACCAAAAGGGATGCCAAAGTAGGCAGCATGTTGAGGGGTGGACAGTGATGTGATGGACCCTTCCCTTGATCAGTTAAAGAAAAAAGGGAGGGGTGTAGTTTAGAGGCAGAGCATCTCTTGCATACAGAAGGTTCAATCCCCAGGATCTCCAGGTTAGGTATAGGCCATCTACACACTTATAGAGACATGTTAACTATTACATTGTAGTCACTTGTTTAAGATAACTTCTTTTCCATGGATAACACATTTTAATCAGTAATTTCAACCTGTAAGTTTAATGCCTGTATTTAATTTTTTCTTGTTGTATTATTATAATCTTATTGTTTAATTGGGGTGGTGGTTCAAGCAGAAAGTTTATAATTTAGAAATATTTCTTTAGTATTAAGAAGTTTATTTATTTATTTATTTATTGTATTTATATACTGCCCCATAGCCGAAGCTGAGGGCTTTCCTTAAAGTTATATGACTCAGGTAGTTCCAAAGGCCTAGAGTTTGTTGCACAAGCTTGTCTTAGAATAAAGTTGTTTCAAGCCATCCTCAGTCCACAGATGGGGAGCATGTGGCCCTCCAGATGTTGCTGGATTTTAGTCCCCATCAGCCCCAGCCAGCATGACCAGTAATCAGGGATGGTTGAGAATTGTAGTCCAGCAACATATGGAAAGCCACAGGTTCTCCATCCCTGCTCTAGTCTGCCTATGGACCCAGAACCTTTACACCTGGAGAACCACCAGTAGTCAGTGTAGACAATGTTGAGTTAAACCAATGATCTGGCTTAGTGTAAGACAACTTTCCATGTTTCTGTATCCCAAAGAAAGGAAGGAAGACAGCTTCAGATGAGGAGAAAATAACAGGCTGAAGGGGTGCTGTTGTCCCTGATTATCAAAACCCATAAATGATCTGATTATTCTTAAATTGGCACTACCATAGATTTTACCATGGAGGTTTCAAGGTCAGTGTTTAGATTAATTCAGTTTAATCCAGAGCTTGAAAAAGTTACTTTTTTGAACTACAACTCCCATCAGCCCAATCCAGTAGCCATGCTGGCTGGGGCTGATGGGAGTTGTAGTTCAAAAAAGTAACTTTTCCAAGCTCTGGTTTAATCTATATGCTACTTTTCCACAGTGGGCCATGTCCAAAGTGCTTCACAATAGACAACAAATATCAAAACACCATAAACAATCATTATGAAATGTAACATATATGGGGGGGATGGGGATCTCTGTTTTTTTGCTGGTCTCCTCTGAGGTCAGTGAGTCTATTGTGGAGGCATCCATTCAGACTCTCCTTTTGTTTCCATGTTAGGTCACTGTACCTCATTATCATGTGGAGAAAAAAGTGAACTAAAAATGTCATCCAGGGCTGACTTTTCCATCCCGCAACATGAAGCCATCAATTTGGCTGTTGGATTCTACAAAGGGGACATTTTATTGTCTCCAGTCTCTATTTCTGTGATTAAAAAAAAAAGAGTGAAAAGGGCAGTGTCATCTTGACTTTTCACTATAGGTGGTAAAATGTTTCATGCTAATTCTGAAAGTGTTATTTGTGGAACTCATTTCTGGAGGAAGTCATGCAAGCCCCATTGCTGATCTCTTTTAAACAGATTAAAATTTGAGGTTAGCAGTTTGGTTGGAAGAGTTGGGCTATCTGTCCAATGTTGGTTTTAGCTTAGTCTGCGTATTTGCCTCTGTGTAATCTGATTCAATAGTTTTATTGCTGTATTTCAGTTTTTGTTATTGATGTATTTTAGTGATTGTAAACCACTTTGCGAGATGATTGAAAAGTGGTATATGTGCCTTTTAAATAAATAAAAGAAATAAGTAACACAGTGTGACGATGCATATTTCAAGATTATGAGCCAGACTGTGTTTTTGCATGTGTGATTTATTTGGGGACAATACTTGTCACAAAAATCCCAAGCATTCTAAAGACAGGTCTAAGACAGAAGATAATTTTAATTGCCTAGTAACTTAGGCAGCTGTCTTATGCTGAGTCAATTGGTCCATTCAGTAGATGTAGAAGGTTCTCTATAACTACTCACAATGACTCTGCAGTATTTCAGATGGGAATGTTCCCAGCCCTACCTAGAGATGCTGGGGACTGTACCTGGGATCTTCTGCATGCAAAGCAGATGCTCTTCCTCAGATGAAGAGTGTATCAATTAAGAATTCAGATCCTGGGAAATATGTTTAAGAAAGCATCAACCCAAAATGAATTGAGCCTGTTTTAAATTAATGCAAACATGTGAAAGTAATGCACTTGTGTGCCATGGTCTTTATTTTAAAACATTTACATACAGCCCTTCATCCCACTAGATTTCAAAATAAGATCATTCAAGACCAAAACAAGCAATCCAATAATACATCTCAATGAAAGGAAAAGCAGCAAATAAAAATGTAAAAGCAGAATTTGGCTAACAAGATAAACATGCCTAGGAAAAGAAAAAAATGTTTTTGTCTGTTGCCTAAAGGATAGCAATGCTGGTGCCAAGTGAACCTCTTTGGAGAGGACATTCTGTATCTGGGGCACCACTGCAGAAAAATCCCTCTGCCTTGCTGTTGCTCCACTTACCTCGCACAGGAAAGGTACATGAAGGAAGCCTTCTGCAGATTATTTTTAAGTAGAGGCAGATTGATATGGGAGTAAGCATTCAGTCAGGTACTTTAAAGAATTAACACTTAGGAATTAGAATAACAAGGTTGGTGAGATGTTGTGAGTGTGAAGGGTCCCAGAGACAGACGCTTCCAAAATGGCCTTAGTTAAGCTACAGCTGTTTCCTTGAAACTTGCCTAATTGCAGCTGACGACTCACTTTCAAGTGAAATTACCTCAAGTGGTTTCTATGGAGGATAGAGTATTTTTCGTGGACAAATGCCACTTCACTGCAAGAAAATAAACAGGACACTTAGCACATCACTTTTCATATTCTAATTCCAAGGGTACCACTTGTAACAGGAAGATGTTGACGGTATGCATTCCTCTCCCTGATTATAAGCCACATGCTGTTTCTCTTCAGGGAGTGTTACTTAGCCTTGTGATAGTTTAAAGGTGCCCTTTCAAAGAAAAGTAATTTTGGAAGGCTCTGGGTTAAGACAAAGGTCAAGCAGTCCAAACTTGTTTAGTATATATTCCATTAAAAACATTACACACATATCCTAGGGATGGAAAGATCTGCCAGTTTCAGTTCTCTCTGTTACTCATTTTTCCTACGTTAAATGTATTTAACTACATTTAACTCTACATTTTTGCAGCAATCTGCACATATGTTTTTAAAAAAACCCTCATGAAAATTCTGCACCATTTTAGGGCGAATTTCTCCAAATAAATACATTTTTGTAAGCGGTTTTGACAAAAGTACATATTTTTGCAAGTCATTTCTCATCACATCATGCCTTTTTGCATGTTATTTTCACTCATGCATTCATTTTTATGCACACTTTCCCCTAACACATGCATTTTTGTAAATATTATTTAGTTGGCGAACTGCATCCCAAAATTAAAATAAATGCAAATTTTGAAGGATGGCTGTGTTTCGGTTCTCATGTTGTTTCGGAAAGTGCAAATTTGATACATTCTGCTTGAAATGCAAACTGGATTGAAATTCTCATCTATCCCTAGCATAGCCCATTGTGGCTATATCTTGCCCTCTATTTCTAACAGCTACTAGCTGCTTGAAATGGACACCGATGCTCTATGCAGAGAAAATGGGATCAAGAATGCCCCTGGGATTCTGGACGCAAAAGGACATGATGCTATCCCTTTCTTACCAGGGATTTTGTACAAAAATAAGATGGTTGCTCTGTGGATTGATTGGGGGCAGTCATAGGGTTTTTTTCCATGTAGTAAGTCCATGTGAAGGAAGGGGCGTCATCATATCCTGTCACTTCCAGAGCCCCAAGGACATTTTGGGTCCCATCTTCACCACATATTACAGCAACAGTGAACTTTCTAGTCACTTCAAGGTGGTAGTACTTGTTAAATATTTAAAAAAGAAGAGGAGGCAGAAAGCCAGCCAGCCATCAGACCATGGGCTTATTTATCTATGCAAAGATCGGGGTCTACCACTGAATCATGAGTCCTCCCCTTAAGGTGTTGATTTTTTATCCATCCCCTTAATGCTTTGATTTTTGACTGCTTACATTTATTCTTAAGATTCACTTCCAGGCCTGTTATACATGGTAATCATTGCCCAGATGTCAGCCAAGCACGGATGCTTATTTCTCCCTGACATTTAATTATACTTGTCAAGTTATCCTGTGTGCCTCATACAGCCCATGATGGCAACCTAAGTAAAATGGTAGTGGTGGTGGCAGAGTAGGGAATAGGGCACTAGGAATGATGCAGGATGCATCAACTAGAGGGTGAAAGCACTGGTTTAAGGATAAGAACATAAAAAGAGCCCTGCTGGATCAGGCCAATGGCCTGTCTAGTCCAGCATCCTGTTCTCACAGTGGCCAACCAGATGCCTATGGGAAGCCTGCAAGCAAGACCTGAGCTCAACAGCACTCTCACAGGTTTGGAATTTGAAAAACAAGTGTGATTCAAACCTTTGGAAAATTAGCACTGTGTAGCTCCAACAATCAAGCAGATTTTCCTTTTGAAATGAATTCTTCCTCTTGCAGAGTACAGATTTTCTCCAAAGGGAGCAAGATTATCAGAATCACAGTGCATACAGTTTTTTGGGGGTGGGGGTTTATGTCAATGTACTCCTGAAGTTGCAACAATGCTAGTAGACACGATGGGCATTGCTGCTTTCAGGGTATCTGTTTGTTTCTGCACTTCCATTATCAGATTTGTAAGGTATTCATCTGGATACTTCCAATCAAGTAACTAATGAGCCTTCCCCCCAACTCACCCTCCAATCCTGCTCTTCTGACCTGCTTTCCCTGATTTAACTTGATGACTATCACTTCATATTGGCTTTCCAGACATTAAATTAAACACTTCACCCTGTTTTTTGGTACACATAGGTGCTTCTGTTCACCATCTGTACATTCATTAATCAACATTTCAACTAAGAACACATCACTCTGACATTCATCTGCTATGGTCTCTTAGCAACAGAACCTCTCCAGACAACTTAATGAGAAGGACCGCAGCACAGGTGAGTGATGCTTAGTACAGGTGTATCTCCTGTACTCTGTTTACTGCACAAAGAGGTACAAAGCAGAAAAGCCCTGCTACAGACTTCAGTCTAGTGGAGTCTAGTGATCAACTTTGATCAACTTTTTACTAGATGTCTGAGATCCACAGCTGGAGCCAAATGGTCACATACTTACATGGAGAATTAAAGAAGGGTAAAGAACTCCTCTGAGCTTAAGCTCAGGCCCAGAATTTACCCCTCCCCCAATTTTCTTCAGCAGCTACAACATGCATAATTTTATAAACTCTTTCATGTCCCTCCTCACTTGCCTTTTTTCTAAAAATTCCCAAATAAATAAAAATTCTTCTTGCCGGGAAGAAGGGTGGGATATAAATCAAATACTAAATAAATAAATAAATATTGTAACTTTTCCTCACAGGAGAGCTGGTCCAGTGCCAAAATCATTTTGGTTGCCCTTTTCTGCACCTTTTCCAGATATACAAGACTAAATTATTCTTGGCACTTGAGAGCCATAGATTAGGGTGAGTGCAGGACAGGCTGCATGGCACATGCATAGAGCTCTAACCACTTACCTCTCAGCATCTGTCACCAGAGGCAGCTGCCTTATTTAAACCAAATTTCAGGGGTCCCTTTGCACCTTGTGCTGATAATGGGTCCCAGCCCCCAATCACCTGGGAAGGACAACAAATGGTAGCACAGCTATTTTGGGCTGATGAGGTACCCTTCTAAACTCTTGGGGCCCTTGGTCATTGCCTAACTTGACCAACTGCTGGCACCAGGCTGGGACTCACTCTGCCTTATGGTAGAGCTGGTTCTGTTGTTTGAGTACATTAAGCCATGAACCATATGGAACAAATCTACACTGTGGTTCCTCCCAGAGCTTGAAAGATTACTTTTAAAAAGAAATAAATTATCAGTACTGTTACATGGCCCCAAAAGGAATAAATTACCATTACCATTACAATTGTTCTGAACGGAATTGATTACCGTTTCTCAAAAGTAATCACTACAATTACACTTAAGTTACTTAAAAAAAACACTATAGTGCCTACAAGGTGCTGGCCTTGGCTGCTGCACACTAAGATGCCTAAAACAACATTAAAAATAAACACACACACACAGAGGTAGTAGAATAATTCTTTTTATCCAAAGCCACTACTCAGATCTTTGCACATCAAACCAAGTGCAACACCCCCCCACACACACACTCTCAGTCAGCAAGCATAATCTCTCTCATTCAACCACCTCCTGGACACTGCCCTACCATCAACTATGGGACACCCACCCAAGCAAACATTTTTCCCTGAGATGCAAAATGCAAATGCAGCAAAGTAGGCAGGGAGGGCAGTGGAGGCCACTTTGCATGCCAAGTGCAAACACAGTATTCACACACACACTGTCATCTTTCACCTCCACAGTTCTTTATCTCTATTCTGCTGCTGCCTCTTTCTCCTCCTTTATCCATGTTCCTGCCCTCCGGCTCCTTTCTCTGCACTCCATTCTTCTCCACCACCATCCATTTTTAAACCAATTATTTTCTCCACTCTTCCCCTGCCTCACTTTCCACTAGGGTTGCCAGGTTCAATCCCTGAGACTGATCCTGTATCTTTAGGAGAAGAGAAAGTCAGCCAAGTGCAGGTGTTCTTGCAACTCTGTAATGGGAAAAACCACAAGGTGTAATTCTCCCTTCTCCCTGCACAACTTTTAAAGATACAGAAGACCTTTTGGTTGCCAGGCCTAGCCTCCAAGAGGTCTTCTGTATCTTTAAAAGTTGTGCAGGGGGAAGGGAGAATTCCACCTTGTGGTTTTTCCCATTACAATGTTGCAAGAACACCTGCACTTGGCTGACTTTCTTTTCTCCTAAAGACACAGGATCAGTCTCAGGCCATGAACCTGGCAACCCTACTTTCCACCTCCTCCCTCGTCGCCTCCCACCCACCCACCCACCGAGCATGAAGGAAGAGTGATGCTGCACAGAAGCCCGGCACATGATTTTCATTCACAAATCAAAGGAGCAGAAAACTTCCTCTGCTCCCCTCCCCAAGTAATGCCCCAAAGTAATGCTGGAAAAGTTACAACTCCACAAAAGTAATAAAATTACTCCTAGTTCTATTACCATCAACATGTAAAGGAATTACCCACTCATTCCTCAAAAAAGTAATAAATTACAAGTAATTCATTTTTTGTAAGTAATTACTTCCAAACTCTGATTCCTCCAACGTGATCCCGGCCTTCCTTCATCACCTTCACAGACCCGGAAGCAGTCACATTGCTTCACATTTGTGAAGTTATATGTGAGAAGGGGCCCTAAGTCTTCAGAAACTAGGCTTCCAGTTTCACTGACATTCCAGATCACAATCATAACTAAAGAAAAACAAGGCTCTCACAGTTACAATGTAGCATTTAAGAAATCCATCTTTTCCCTAAAAGACTTTTAAAAGTGCATTTGTCTTATTTGTTTTATTTAAGGATGCAGGGATGAATCAATGCTCCCATCACAGAGAAATGGCCTTTTAAATGCTGGGCATTTGTCAGATGTTCCTAATGCTGATGATGTCATGAAAAGAGAGATTGTTTAACTACAGGAGATCATTAGGAATTCTCAGCACTTAAAAAACTATTTCTCTTCAACCCCCGGCCACAATTTAGCAAAATATCTTTAAAACAGGTCTGCGTGAATGGATTGTTGAGAGATTGGTCATAAGAAAGTGGAAATTGCCTGGATTAAGGTTCTGCAAACTGCTGGCAAAAGAGAAACAACTCCCCAATACACACAGTTTTCTTTTCTCCAAGCTCCTTTTCAATGGCCTTTTACTTTTGGCACTTCATCTGATAGCACTCTTGATCTGATGTGGGGATGTATATTCACTTAGGTAGTATCTGTCAGGCCAATATATCATTTGTGTAGCAAACCTTTGCCTCAAATGCCATGATATGCATTAGCAAATCATTGCCATTCAAAATATTTCTTCCCAACCTGATATGGAGACAGGAGCAGCAACAGTGCAGTGACATACACCCCCAAAGTCAGGATCTTGGTATATATTCTTTTTAGACTAGAGAAGATGCTGACTATTTTGGCTATGATTTAATATAGCCTCCCACATCACTCACTGTGATCCCTGAGATTGATCAAGACAGTCTTGTTAAGATCTTCCTAAATTTATCATTCAAGTATCAAATGAGAACTGCGAAGATAGATTCCTCTCAACTGTAGAATACCCATAGTTTGGAGACTTGGCACAGCCAGATTTTGATAATTTTACAGAAGTAGTACAAGACTTGATTTTAACAACAACAGCATTAATGTAGAGCATGGGGAAGCCAATGTGGTGCCCTCCAGATGTCTTGGACTACATCTCCCATCATCCTCGGCTATGCTAGCTGAGGCTGATTGTAATCCAAAACATTTGGAGGGTACCACATTGGCTACCCCTGACGGAGAGCTTTCAATGTTCAAAATGCTTCACATATGGCTGAGCCAAAATACCCCTCCCCCATTTTATTAGTCATTCATTGCTGGTAGAATTGAGGGAGGCATTTCAGCAACTTGTGGGAAAGGGGCCCTTTCCAGCGGCAGCCATCATCTTTGTCTCAACATTTGGGAGCCATAGTTTCCCCTCATATGTCTCCTTTGGATGAGGCTACATCTTTCTAAGGGAAACTGGGCAGTGCAACAAAAATCCTGCCCCTGAAGACCTACCAGGTGATCTATCTTCTGAGAAACAGTTGGCAGAAAGAAGGTGAGTTAGGTAGGTGGTTGTGAGAAAAGCACCTTTCTCTCACATATCCAGTTTTCGCCACCATACTTAAAGATATAGACAAGTTGGAATAAGTTCAAAGGATGGTAATGAAAATGGTTAGCAACATGGAAAACAACTATGAGGAACTATGAGGTTGCAGGAACTCAATATGCTTGACTTGGAAAAGAGAAGACTGAAGAGGGACTTCAAATGCCTGTAGGACTATCAACTAGGACAGTGACAAATACTTGTTCTCTGCCTTCCCAGAAGACAGAGCTAAATGTAATGAGCTTGAGTTACAAAAGGACAGGTTTTTGGTTGACAATGGAACCAATTACCTAGAGGGGGCAAGGGCTTTCCCTCACTGGAGGTCTTCAAGTTATCCAAAACGGCTTGGGGGGGGAATTCAATTCAGTTCACATTTAAAGGCAAACCACCTAATTCACAATTTCTGAAACAATACAACAACCGAAACACAGCCATTCCACAAAATTCAAATTCTCAGAATTTTGAAATGCAGCTCTCTGGCCAAGTACTGTGTACAAAAATGCATATGCTAAGGGAAAGTATGCCTTAAAATGCATATATAAGTTAAAACAGCATAAAAATGCATTATATTGGGGAACTTGCTTTGCAAATACGTGTGTACAAAATGTGCATATTAGAAGAGATTTGGACTACAGTGCTGGTGAGGGCCTTTTTATAGAAAAAAAATCACTAACTGATAGGTAAATGTGGACAACTAAATTTAAGAACGGAAAAATTAGAAATTGAGATAAACCACAATTGACACATTTGTCTGTACCTACTGATCAGCTAGCTTTTGGGGATGCTAGATCTGGAATAATTGCATCAACCAGGTAGTTGGACTAGATGGGCTACAAGGCCCTTTCAAACTCCATGACTTGATATTATTAATCCTTAAAACAGTCTCTGAACTAGGCCTGTAAATAAGCCAGTATTATTATTTCCATTTTGCAGATGGGTTGCTGAGTCTGAGAGAAAGTGGCTTGCCTAAGGCCATGGAGAAGCTGAGATGAGATTGAAATGGTGACCCCCCTGGATCACAGCACATTCTGTTTAAGTTAGCTTTTTCTATTTTTCATTCCATTTCGTTTAGCTCTTGGTTATGCCATTTAGTTATTTTTTTTGTTTAAGTTATGCTACTTTTGTCTACAAATGCACACATTAATTCATTCATTCTTCAAACTTCTACGGTACTCTTTCATAGAAATGCAAACACAGCACTACACAAGCATAAAAACAATCAGCAATCAAATAAAAATTGCAGCAACAAAATGTTATGCTAAAAATCACTATGCGCTTTCACAATAGCAACTGCCACCAAAACAACAAACTGAGCAATGCAAACAGACTAAGGTAGCAGCCACAGATTTTAAGTTCTAGCCTTCTTGAAGCAACAACATGTTTTCACAGGCCATTTAAAACTATTTGGTTTTTTAAAAAATAACCTAAAAAGCTCTGGAGGCAGCTTACAACAACAAAGAAAATACAGATACCAATCATATAAAGTATTGCAGTTGAAACAGTAATAAAATCAATGGAAAGCAAAGTTATCAAAAGAAAACCAACTAAATGACATGCTGGAAGGCCTGGCAAATAAAAAGATATTCACCTGGTGCTGGAAAGACATCAGAATTGGAAAGGGCATTCCACAACTGGGATGCCACAATTGAAAAGGTCCGATCTTTTGTCACCACCCTCCTAACTTCAGAAAATGGTGGTGTTATAGTCTAGAAAGTTGGAAACTTCAGGGGTCCATAACGAGGGTATTTAGGGAACTCTAGTTTGACATGAGTGGAGTTAGTAACCCCCCCTTAGTAAGATTTGTAAGAGAGTGCCATTGTCTGGAACAATGGTCACAAAACTACACAGCATCCTGTGCTCCCCAAAAGAACAGGGAATGGACACCGATTGTCTGAAGTGCATGGTAAATGAGTTTTTAAGATCAAGGCAAATGTGAGCTTTACTCCCATCTATTCGTGTCAATGGTGTACAATTTGAATAATAAAAGTTTCTAGGTTTTCATATATTACATTCAAGAGAGGTCTCCAGAAAGGTGAAGAGTTTGAGATACATGAGAAGTTTAAATGTGATCTAGATAGTTAAGTGTGATCTATTCTGTTTAAATGGTAAAGGAGTTATATAAGATTTTAGTTTAAATATTTTAGAGGGAAGATCAGAGATTGTGGGTGCTTATAAATAAAGCATAAGGAAGAGCCCTCCGTTAATTAAAAGAGATTGTGGGGACCATAGAACATTTAATAAAAAACCAACAGAAGAGAAATAATAACTGTCTCTGTACCATTGGAAGATTGCAAAGAATTTCCTGTTCTTGTCCCTAGCTGAAATGAATGGTAGGGGCTATAAAATGCCAAAACTAAAGATAATATAAGGTATAGTTTAGAAAAAATCATTGATATGAAGTTTATATAGGTATAGCTTATAAGTAATCATAATCAGAGAATAGATGTAGCATCAGATAAGACTTTAATAATGAAGGTCACTTTGGGGTAGCAATGATTGACAGTAGGGTCAGAAAAAGCCCCTCCTCTCCTGAAAAGGAGAAATGAGAGAAGGTCAAAACCACAGGATTCACCACAAAAAAAGGGAACATTGGTTGCGGGGGTAGGAGGCTCATAAGGTTGTATTCAACTAACTTTTACTCATAGCAGACCCATTGAAATTAATGGACCTAAATTAGTCATGGCCATTAATTTCAATGCATCTACTCTGAGTATACAAGAACATAAGAAGAATCTGCCAAATCAGGCAAACGGCCCATCTAGTCCAGCATCCTGTTCTCACAGTAGCCAATCAGATGCCAATATGAAGCCCACAAGCAGGACGTAAGTGCAACAGCACTCTCCCCTTCTGTGGATCCCAGGCAACTGGTATTCAAAAGCACACTGCCTCTGGCAGGAGAGGTAGAATCTAGCCATCATGGTTAGTAGCCACTGATAGCCTTATCCTCCATGATATGTCTAAAAGTCAGTTGAATACAACCACAGAAAGTCCTCAGCTGACAAATTTAACTATGGGGTAAGATAATGTGGGAGGAAGCAGTCTGTGAGAGATCTGCCCTCTTTGTAATTTTTCCTGAGCATGTCCATGTATTTAGACTGGCACAGGCTGAACCATTATAATGACAACCCCTTGCTTCCCAGAACAGCTGTCAATTCAGGGAAAGAGAAAAAAATCTCAAATTTCTATATGATAATTTGACACACAGATATGTTTATAGAGTACAAATTTGTGACTCAAAGCTGATTTATATATTTCCTTACTGTTTATTTAACTTCTATACCAGTTTATATTTCAACAGAAATCTGTAAGCAGTTAACATATCTCAACAAAAATCAATTAAATATATATATATAATATTCTATATTCAATACTACTGCTACTACTTCCATTAATAAAAAATAAATTCCACATTCTAAGTAACAGAATTAAGCAACAATAAATATCACAAATCAATATAAATAAGTACATAAAATAAATAAAAATCACAAACGTAATTGTGTACTAAGCATCAAAATACAGCATCAAAATGCAGCATAATTGCAATATATACCTAGAAAGAACATTAGAATCAGGAATTCAGGAACTGTGCTGTCATACCCAGTCACTCAGTGATCACACTTTGCACCCAACACATCACTGTGTGAACTCAATTCTCACTTCAATAAAACATGCAAACATTCAACAGCTAACAGTCAATTGAAGAAAGATAAATTTTCTGAACAAGAATTATCCAAAAACAGGAGAAAAACAAACATTCATTTCTACCCCATCTCTAACCTGGGGTGATACAAGCACCCTCTCCTCACCTCTCATGTAGGGAGATTAATCCCTTCCCCACCAACAGACTCCCACCCTTTCGGTACTTAGATGCAGCCACCAACACACTTGATGTTCACCACCTCACAGGAAGCAAGTCAATCAAATAAATAATTTCTGTCAAGAACAAAAACACCTCAGAACAACAAATAAAAAGGACAAATCCTGACAAGACTAATCTACACAAATTTGGTGAAAAACTAGTTATATTCTTATACTGAGACAGGTTATCCTGACTTTCAGTGCCCTGTTGGTGGTGGTGCTACTGGGTACTGCCTGTGACAGGGTCTTCTGAGTGTTGGTTCCTCATTTGTGGAGTGCCTCTTGGTGAGGTGCATCTGTCTCTCTCATTATTTACTTTCAGGAGGGATTTAAAACTCCTGTTTACCCAGGCATTTCATGGCTTAATAATGCCAGTCCTGGTAACCTTGACATTATTAGCTGTGAGGGTATGGGGATTTAAAAAACATGTTTTTAATGTTTTACATATGCATTTATCTTATTTTTAATTGTATTGTTGTACCACTTTGGTATTTGCTGCCCTGAGCTCTTTTTGGAGGAAAAGCAGGATAGAAATTTAATAATTTAATAATAATCATAATCATTGGCTGATGAGATCGTATTATTATCTGGTTTGATGGTGCCCATCACTATACAAAGCATGTGCTTTCAAAACAGTATTCTGTACTCGGACTGCTGGGACTAGTTAGAAGGTAATAAAGCCCAATCCCTCTCCCAGGTGAAGAATCCTCCACAAATGTCGTTCCTTTTAGGGACGGATTTGCCGCCGCCATTATTAAAGGGAGGACTCGTGAATGCTCGCGATACAAACATTTTAGAGCCACGTGAGATCGTTCACCCAATCAGGAAGGGTGTTGGAGCAGCATATAAAAGGCTGCTTCTTCTTCCCGCTCTTGCCTTTTTCGCCTCGCGGCATATGCGGTTGGTTGGTGCTTCCCGTGGCTCCGTCGGCGTATTGGTTTGATTGTTCTCTTTCTCCTAAGTTATATTCGATCGTTGTAATCCTCAATCTCTTACCCGATTTGAATTTCCCTCCCCGCTGAACAGCTGGGCGGCGGGCGACCGCTCGCACGCCTAGCGGCTTTTTTCTTTTTTTTTCCGTTCGTTCCCCCCCCCCTCTTCAGTTCGTACAGCTTCAGTTTTCTTAATTTCTTTGGTCCAAATTTTGGAGTATAGTTGGTGGAGTAGTCGTTCCTGTGTTAATTTAGAAGTTAATTCCCCGTTCTTGCCTGAGTTTCGTTTTTGTCCTCGTCTAACCCCTTTTAATTCCGTTTCTCTCTGTGTAATCGCTGTATATAGCATTTTGATCGTTGATCTTTTAATTTATTGGAGCCTCGTTATTGAATTTAATAGTTTTATTTCTCATAATTCAATTTTGTGTGTAGTGCTAGTTATTCTGCAGTTGTTGCTTTTTAACTATAATTAGCTTATTGAAATTTAACACCCCCCCTTCCTTTTCCTTATCCCCCCACCACATAGTTTATAGTATAGTATTAATTTTATTATTCATTATCAAATAATAAATAATAACTAATTATATAATCACTTAATAATAATAATACAATAAATAAAATATATATAAATAAATTTAATTAGCATAAAATTAAAATAATTTTAATTTTCGATTTTCTATTATAATTGGCAATTGTGTTAGTTGGTTAAATTGCAGAACTTGTTCATATTTGGTGGTATATATACACTTTGTTAATTGTGTATTTGTTTATCCTGGTCTTTTGACCATGCCTCCCAAGAAGGTGCAACAGAAGAAAGGGGTTCGGGTGCTGAAGCAGGCCACCAAGCGCCCTTCCTCAATGCAGCATCAATCTTCTGACGAGGAGGAGGATTTGGGGACCATCCGTGCCTTGGTGGCTAGAGTTGAAGCGCTTGAAAGGGAATGCAGGCAGACTCAGGACGTTGATGCGGGTCCGAGTTCCGGACCTGTAGGTAAGAAATCTGCTAGGTTAGCTTCCAAAATGACTAAATCTCGTCTTCTCGCTGACTTGGTTTCTAGAGTTGGTGTGCTTGAAGATGCTACGCCCATGGAGGGGTCTTCGGTGCATACTCCTCCAGTTGGTTTGCCTGCTGTTCCGCCCACGAATCTTACCTTGCCTGAACTTGAGCGTCGGGATGTACAGATGCCTGTCCATTCAACACCCGCCACGTTCACTCCCGGGTCTCCAGGGTTCACCATGCCGCCAGTCGTTGCTTCTCCTACAACTTATACAGGTGGGCAACAATTACACCCTCACGCTACACAAGCACACGCCTTTAGTCCCCTTCTTCAGGATAACTCTGCTGATGGTTCCCCGGTGTTGGGTGATTCTACGCACCCTGCTGTTTTTATGGGGGGGTGTTGGTGCCTCAGCACCCACAGCTCCCTTGGCCTGCTGCTGCAGTATCTCCTTGGCAGCCTTCTGCCAATTCTTCCTCTCTGGCACCCGCTTACTTGCCCCTTCCTCAAGGGATTTATCCACAGGATGACACATCTCTTCCTTTAGGAGACCATTTATTGTTAGGAACTAAGGAAAAAATTTGGCGTGGAGAGTACATCGATTTGTTTTCTCTCCTGTTTCGTGAAAACGAAACAAAACCTAAGGATGGTCAGGAGGTTAAGGAGCGTGAGGCCGCCATTAAGCGGAGGGTCGATCGCATTTGGCCTAACTGGTTGAATGCCTACACAATTTATATGGGGGTTATGACTCAGGCATATCCATCTAGAGCTTTGTCCATGATAAAGTATCAGGACATTGTTCATCGTGCTTTCCGTGAATTCTCTGGCACCGCTTGGTGACGAGAATTTCAGGCAGAGGGCGGCATTAGATCCCACCCTCCGTTGGGATGTTGAGCATGCCGGTCTTTGGCTGCGATCTATGACCCCCGCCAGGCCCACCTTGGGCGATAGAGCTGATAGTGGGCATTTGTTAGCACGAGCGCAGACTGCCGCCTTTGGTTCCAACCAAGGCGGGCACTGGGTTCAATCCCAGCAAGTCTGCTGGGCATTCAACAGCACTGGCAGATGCCTCAGACGTCCTTGTAGGTTCAGACACGCCTGTGCAATGTGTGGGGGCAACCACCCTAGTTCCTCCTGTCAGCGTGCACGTACGGCTTGCCAGGGTACAGGGGAGCATCACCAGCCCAAACGTGGTTCTGGCAACAGCGGCGGTACGTCGCAAGGCCAGTAGCCTGGTCAAGCTGGCTCCTTTGGCTAAGCTGTTAGAGTTTTACCCTGATAGACAGGCTGCTAGTTTTATACTGCAAGGGTTTACTGATGGTTTTCGTATTCCCTTTGAGGGTCCATGGATTGCTACATCAGTAGTCAATCAGCCCTCTCTTAGCCATTTAGCGTCTGTTGTGTTAGCTAAGCTTAATAAGGAGATAAGTGCCGATCGTATTTCCGGCCCTTTTCCTTGTCCTCCTTTGAGAAATTTGAGGATTTCCCCGTTAGGTATTGTGCCTAAGAAGCAGGTTGGCGAATACCGGCTTATTCATAACTTATCTTACCCGAAAGGTGCCTCTGTTAATGATGGCATTTCACCGTTACACGCGTCAGTTAAGTATACCTCTTTTGATGAGGCAGTGAGAGTAGTTAGGAGGGCAGGCAGGGGTGCCTTAATGGCGAAGTGTGATATAAAATCCGCTTTTCACCTCCTGCCTGTACATCCTGATGATGTAGATTTATTGGGTTTTAAATTTCAGGGCCAGTTTTACGTAGATAGGGCCATGCCAATGGGTTGTTCTGTGTCTTGTGCTGCTTTTGAAGCATTCAGCACATTTTTGGAATGGGCACTGCGGAGGAAAGCTTCCTCCTCCTTCTCTGCTCATTACCTTGATGATTTCTTATTTGTTGGGCCGGCTGGGACTTCTCACTGCCTCTATTTAATGCAATCCTTCACCTCTTTAACTGAGGAATTGGGAGTTCCACTCGCTCCTGAGAAGTCTGAGGGCCCTGCTACTTCCCTTATTTTCTTAGGGATCCAACTGGATACGGTAGCGCAGTCATCACGTTTGCCGTTGGATAAATTGGTTGCACTGCGACAACTGCTTCGATCAGTGCTTGTATTAAAGAAACTTACACTGGGTCAATTGCAGGAGCTGGTAGGACATTTAGTTTTTGCTTCCAAAGTTATTTCCCCTGGTCGTGCATTTCTCAGGCGGCTATGTGACGCCATGAAGGGTGTTCGCTCCCGTTTTCATTTTCTGCATATTACAGCAGGAATGAGAGCGGATTTGCACATGTGGCTTGAATTCCTGACAGAATTCAACGGCCTTTCCTTTTGGAGACAGGAATTGTTATTTGAAGCTGAATTGCAGGTGCATTCTGATGCCGCTGGGGGAACTGGTTTTGGAGTGATATTTAGATCACAGTGGTGCGCTGAGCGATGGCCTGCCTCTTGGCTGGCCAATGGAATTCTGATTTGACATTCCTGGAATTTTTTCCTATAGTAGTAGCTGTACACATTTGGCCTTTGTCATTTCAGAATTGCACAGTGCGCTTCTGGTGTGATAATTGGTCCACGGTTTGCGTTATCAATGCACAAACTTCTAAGTCTCCCCGTGTTATGCGCTTAGTGCGGGCTTTTGTCTTGCAATGTTTGCGCTTTAATATTTTATTCCTTGCCAGGCATGTTCCAGGTTTACTAAATTCCGTTGCTGATGCCCTTTCCCGCTTACAGATGGCGCACTTTCGGGAGCTTGCACCTGGAGCGGCACTAGATCCTGTGCCAGTCCCACCTTTCCTGTGGAACCTTGGCAACTAGAAGTTGGGGTTGCGATTGCAGCTGCTCTGGCTCCCAGTACTCGAAATGCGTACGAGCGTTCATTTGCTAAGTTCCAGACTTTCCGCATCAGCAAGGAGATGCCTTTGGCGTGGCCTATTCCTGTGGATCATCTATTGCAGTTTATGATAACTTTAAAAGGGCAAAACAATGCTGTTTCTACTATCGCCGGTCACCTTTCCGCACTTGCCTTTATCTCTAAGGCACGGGGGCTGCCGGATCATTCTGTAGATTTTAGGGTCAGAAAGGTCCTTGAGGGTTGGTCGCGTTCCACTCCCAGGTCCACTGACCGGAGGAGGCCAATCACGCCCGATGTTCTCCTCCAGATCCTGGCGTTGTTTAATTCATTATGCTCATCTCGGTATGAGTCGCACCTGTTCGCCGCAGTAACTCTGACGATGTTTTAGGGTGCTTTTCGCCCTAGTGCAGTATTGGCCCCCTCCAAGCGTGATGTGACCTATCGTGCCTTATGCATAGGCGATTGCACATTAGGTGCCGATATAGTGAGGCTTTCCCTGCGGGTCTCTAAGACCGATCAGAAAGGCCGTGGCACTATTGTGTTTTTACGCAGTTGCCAGGTCTCTGAATTGTGCCCTGTGGCTGCAATGCGACAATTTCTGTCTCTCCGGCCAGCGGGCCAATGTTATCTTTTCATTCATGCTGATGGTTCTGCCCTGACTCAATTTCAATTTTGGGCCGTTGTTCGGCGGGCCTTGTTGGCCAGTGGTCATGAAGCTGGAGTCTATGGGCTGCATTCTTTCCGGATTGGTGCAGCTACGGCCACAGCCCTCGTGGGCATGAGCGTTAGCGATATACAGGCGATTGGAAGATGGCGTTCCGATGCATTCAAATCTTATGTCAGGCCTTAATAATAAGGTTTTGTTTTTGTTTCCCTAGGTTTGCTAAGCATCCCTATTCCCGTGAGGATCGCCTTGTGTGGCCACTCAATTTTGTTTTGGGCTCATCGGAGGGCTTCTTCGTCTGCTCCTGGGACCCAGCTGCAGCTTTCTGCTACCGCTACAGTTCACTGGGTAGCCCGGAGGGGCATGTTATGGGACGCGTTTTTGCCTTCTGTGTGCCGTATTATGTCTTCTATGGATCAGCCACATATATTATTAATCCATTTAGGGCAAAATGATTTGGTGCAGAGTCCTGGTGTGGACCTGCTTCTTAAGGTTACTCGCGATCTCACGTGGCTTCTTAATTCCTATCCACGCCTTATAATTGTGTGGTCTGATATGCTTGTTAGAAGGGTGTGGAGGGGTGCTATTCATCCCAACAGGATCGATAGATCCCGGAACTGGGTGAATAGGAAGATCAGGGCTCTTGTCCTGTCGCTTGGGGGGGCATTCATTCCCCACGACAGGATTAGGTTCCATGCCCCACATTTGTTTCGTGGGAATGGTGTTCATCTTTCGGACCAGGGGTGTGATTTATTTTTAGAGGATATTATGAAGGTTTTAAGGGTTTTGTTGTCTTCGTTGGGTGGAGTGGACCAAGCTTGAGCTGATCCCCTCCTGTGGCATAGAATTCGGTCAGGTTATAGTGGGGGGTTATATATTTAGGTGGTTAAGGCATCACAAAAGGAGTACTTCCCAGGGAACCATCAGGGTTCATTTCTGGTGGGGATCTGGGTGGTGTCCTTATGGGACCGGCTTGCGCATCATGGTGAACGCCTGTACGGCGGGGCCATGGTGTGGAGGTTGGAACCACGCGCATGGCTCCAAGAGCAAGGAGTGAGGATTTTACACACGTCCTTCACTCTGGAGTTATGCAATAATTAGAATTAATGCCTTTTGAAGGTGGGAGGGTAGTCCCACATAGTTAGGATTAACCTCACCTGCCCGAAGTAATTATATTTGAATGATTGGCTGTCTTGCTTTGGATTTAGTATGTTATATTTAATAAATATAACATTATTCCAATCTTGTGTCACGAGTCTTCCTTGTGTGGTGGCAAACAGCTCCTTTCCCATATGTTATCCAAACGGCAGTGTACTATTCCTAGCAAATGCAATATCTGGTATTATTCACGTTTCCAAATACCAATGCCCTGAGAATGGGTTTACATTCCAGATACATAAGCAGATTCCATTGTTGAAAAGAAATGGCATGGCCAGAATCTGTCTAAAAATTCACTCGGGAAGATTTGGAATAGTGGCCAGATTTCAGATTCTTGCTAAGTGCCGTGGCATCTTTATCTATCCTGTCTTCACAAAGAATTCTGGACTCACAACAAATCACCCACTCAAAATTTTAAAAATGTCACTTTGCTAACTGGTTATGAAAGAGAATGAAGGCTGGGAATATAATGAACTTTTTTTAAAAGAAACTTAGCTTAAATCCTCAACAAACATCTTTGGTTTTCTTTACGATTCGCAACAATCCAATTTTGAAAAACATGTTTTCCAGGAAGATAGAAAAGAATCATGTATCTCTCACACTAATTATCACTTCAGAACTGACACCATGCAGCAAATGTTTGTTTTAAAAAAGTAGATTTGTTCTTTTGTTTCAGGCTAACTAGTGAGTTATTTATGAAACTCTATGCAAGGTTTACAGGCACTACATTCTACAGAACGGACTCCGCTTTGCTCTTAGAACCTTCCAAAAACATGCTTGGTTGCCACATTATAGCCTTTCCATCACCTCGTAGGGCTCCACTTTGTATTGCAACAGGATTTTTTTTTATTTCTTACTGGGAAAATCTCCTCTGTTGAGAGATAGTGTTCTGTCATGGATAAAGCACTATGTGAAAGCAGGTGGGTAGTGATCTGAATCTTTATGCGCTGCCTAACAATTCCTTTTCACTCCCACCTCTCAAGTAGCCCAATGCTCTCTCGCTCTCTCACACACACACCGGCCAAGCTGTTGTGTTTGCCCCACCCCTAGACAACTGACAATTCTTTGAAGGGATGCTTTAAAACTAGGTGGCTAAGACTCTCCAGCTGTTGCTGGACTACAGCTCCCATCAACCTTAGCCATTGGTCATGCTGGTTGGAGCTATTGGGAGCTAGAAGTTCAACAACATCCAGATAACCCCACAGATAAGCCACCCCTGCTTTGGAAATTGTGAATTCTGAGTGGAAAAGCTCTGATCTCTACTTCCCTTCCCCCTTCCAACTGGCTTGCAAAATGGAATTTTATGGTCCACTGATTTTTACACTTTTCCACATGCAGTAACACAGTTCTTGACTCTCTTACATGTATAAAAAATACAATACCCCATGCAAATATAAAACATGTACGTTTCAATCTTGCAAATGCATAAAACATTTTTTAAAAAACAAACATGTGCACCATACCAATGTTGGCATATAGAGAAGCATGCATGCCATACATCTAAAACGCACAATATTCATTATGCTGAATCAAATATATAATATGTATTTTGAGGGTTTTTTTTTTAAAAAAAATCTGACAACATCAGAAGACAACGGGTTCTACAAACAAGGAAATGAATCAGAAAAGGAAAGCTGATTCCTTCATCCTTATCTCCATGTCAGGAAAAGCTTCACCTACTATATGTGCAATGTCAGGCTGCTGTTAAAGGCGCAGGAGAAGGGCCAATAAAATAATCTTAATAAAAGATGGGGGATCAGCTTCACATTTTACAGGGGTTGAAATGTAAATAAAAAGCCAGGTCTAAGAATGTTCATATTTAATTAAGGCTACACATAATTAAGTGTGGCAATCTGGTGATAAAACCTTTAAGTAATGAGTCATAAAGAGATAAAAATGGAGCATGTGTTTAATCAGTCTGTAGCTCTTCAGAGAAACTGGCACAGCTCAGGTGCTAATGAGACATCTGTTGCTTAGGTCACTAGAGAAAGTAGGCAACACATTTATGGGAGGGGAAAATGTGGGTAAGTTAGACAAAACAGATGCACTCACCAAGATGTGTAGCCTTCGTCTTAACATTTGGGATTAGCAATGCTCATCCAAGGAACGTCCCTTTATTTACTTGCATGGTAGTCTAGATATGAAGCTAATTGCGAGTTTGGGCTATTCTCTTCCATCAATTGAGTTGACCACAGACATGAATTGAAAATCTCCCCAGCTAGGCTTTCCTGTTTTTTTGGATTCTGGAAACCAGAACAGGAGCCGAGCATAATCATGATGGCAGGGACTAACTGTATTTTTTTTTTAATTTGGCCAAAACAGTTGCTGAATGAAGGCACGTTGTCCAGAGAATAACTCCAAGGAAATGGGCTACAAAGCAACTCATCCCGACCAACACAAAACTAAGATAAAAAGGGGAGAAATCTGTTGATCTATTGCACTTTTTTTCTCCAGTGGCAATACCTTTTGGAAGGAAAACTCAAGCCAGTTCAAACATCACAAGTATATAATGAATGCTCTTCTTGAAAGATAAATAATTTGAGCCAAGGCCAAAGTAGCACGTTAAGACAGTGTTACCGGCAATGTTACTAGTAGCCCTCTTGTCAGTGAATGCATAGAGTCGAAGGTTATTGCTTTCTCTCTTACTCATGTCTATATAGAGTCCTTGTATGTCGAACATTAGGTCTCCTAAGGTCACAGATGATCAACAGCAGTCATCTAGTGTAGGCGGAGAATACAGCAGACCCCATTCAAAAAATTCTTCAGTCTTGGGAGGTACCAGAAAATTTCTACTTGGGAGTCAGACTTCAGACAGCAGAACAGTCTTTGTAATACATGCTATTTATTTATATCTTGCACAGTACAACTAATAAAATGCATTCTAGGTGGCCTTAGACATCATTGCAGGAACAAAATAAACAGAAATGCATATCAGCATGAAAGAAGTTGCTGGATATCCATTTAACATCAAAGTATAAAACTCTGAAGGCACATGTTAGTTAAAACAAATTACAATAGTTGGCCTGAGTTAAACACTAAGTCATATCACAGAGCCAAAGTACAAAGTACTTAGGTATACATTTCATGATATACCACCCATCAGATGTCATGGATGGAACAGATGGATGGTTCTCTCCTGTTTTCTTCGACCCCCTGCTCTATCAGAGCTGAGGGCCCTCAGTGCTATAAAACCTGGTCTTTTATACTCTTTTTTATCTAAGGACAGGTATGTTCCCATGGTCTTATCTGCTTTTTGTTATCTCTCATCCAGAGCTTGGAAGTAATTCGTTACAAGTAATGAATTACTTGTAATTCATTACTTTTTTGAGGAACGAGTGGGTAATTCCTTTACATTTTGATTGTAATAGAACTAGGAGTAATTGTATTACTGTCATGGAGTAATTGTAATGTTTCCAGCATTACTTTGGTGCATTACTGGGGGGGGGGTAGGAAGCAAGGGAAGTCTTCTGCTCCTCTGATTTGTGGATGAAAATCATGTGCCTCAAACTGGGCTTCTGTGCAGCGTCGCTCTTCCCTCGTGCTTTGTGGGTGGGTAGGAGGCTACGAGGGAGGAGGTCGAGAGTGAGACGGGGTGGAGTGGAGAAAACAATTGTTTTAAAAAATGGATGGTGGTGGTGAAGAATGGAGTGGAGGGAAAAAGGAGCCAGAGGGCAAGAACATGGATACAGGAGGAGAAGAAGACAGCAGCAGAATGGAGATAAAGAACTGTGGAGGTGAAAGATGAAAACGTGTGGGAGGGTGGGTGGGTGTTTGCACTTGGCACACAAAGTGGCCTCCACCATCCTCTCTGGCTACTGTGCTGCATTTGTAGTATTTTAACTTTTTTGCTTCTCAGGGGAAAATGTTTCAATAAATCTTAAGTAACTTCTAAGCATATGTAAATGATTTGAGCACATCATATGCATATTTTAAGCCATTATTTGGGCTTTCCCATTACAACAGTGTTTTTCAGTCCCAAGTGGCAGAGCCCAGCCTCTGTTGAATTCATAAATCTCATCTCTTTAGGTCAAGGGTGGGGAACCTGTGGCCCTCCAGATGTCATTGGGCTCCATCTCTATTCATCCCTGACCATTGGTCATGCTGGCTGGGGCTGATGGGAGTTGGAGTCCAACCACATCTGGAGCGCAACAGTTTCCCCACCCTTCCTTTGGATTTTGGAAAGTAACATCTCTAGAGTGAGGGGTATCCAGACTGAAACCATGGTACTGAGGAGACATGGTATCAACCTATCATCCCATTGTTTTCCAAATGAAAATCACTCCTCCCAGATGTTAGTCAACACTTACTGGGAAAAGCAGATGTATTAATGTTGCTTACATGCAACTATTCCCTAGTGGGGCATATAGCACCTTGGAGAGTGAGGCAGATTTTCATTGGGAAAATGTCATGGGGGAAAGGGGTATCCCCTTCCTCAAGTACCATAAGAAGACCCCTGTTGGATCAGGTCAAAGACCCATCTAGCCTAGCGTTCTATTCTCACAATGGCCAATCAGATGCCTGTGGGAAGGCTGCAAGCAGGACCTGAGTGCAGGGCCGGCACCAGATATGCCGGGGCCCTTGGGCACCAGCTTGCCTTGGCCTGTGGCACGCATGTGTGCATACACACATACATGCATGCGCACGCCCAGGGCCAGCCCCAGACACACTGGAGCCCTTGGGCAAAAGCCTGCCCCAGGCCCCAGCGCTCCCTTTCCACAATTCGCGCACGGCAAGAGCTTCAGGATTCCACCATTCCCTTGCTTAACTTACCTTGTTCTGTGGTTGCGCACACAGCGGTGCCCTTAAGAAAGATGGTGGCTGAGGTTTCCCTAAGGAGCTGAAGCCTCTGCTGCCATCTTGGTTCATGGCAGGGATGTGAGCGCTCAGCATGCATGCGTGCCATCAGCCAAGATGGCAGCAGAGGCTTCAGCCCCTTAGGAAAACCTCAGCCGCCATCTTTCTTAAGGGCACTGCTGCGTGCGCAACCGCAGAACAAGGTAATTTAAGCAAGGGCCTGGCGGAGCCCTGACGCCCTCGCCGTTCAATCTGCGGCAGCGATCCTGCCACGAATTGCAGAAGGGGAGCAGAGGGGCCCCTCAGGGGCTTCTGTAGCCTCAGGGGCCCTTGGGCCAGTGCCCCACCTGGCCGCCCCTTGGAACCGGCCCTGCCTGAGTGCAACTGTTGGGATTCCAGGTAACTGGTATTCAGAGGCATTCCTGCCTCCAACAGTGGAGCATTGCCAATGTGGCTGGTAACTACTGATAGCTGGCTGAGCTCAGATGGAGGTGGTAGGTGAGGCAGTGCCCCATTCACCATAATGGACTTGTCTCCATTGCTCTGAACAAGTGAGCAGTGTCAGGAGCAAGGAAAAGCAGAAGCAGCAGTCTCCTCTCTTCTTGCCCTCTTCCTCTGGATGGCTGAGTGGATTGGGCCCAGAGGGAGAGGGCATTATGCCAGCAATGAGAAAGACATGGGCCCACTTAGGGAGGGCAGTGGGTATCTTGTCTGAGGCCCTCCCAAAACCTAGAGTGCCTTCTTTGGAGGAAAGTGTTTGGGGCTTTTTAGTTCTGCCATCTTCTTCGAGGGCCCACTGCAGTCTGGTGCTGGACCTGAACAGACACACACACACGATAATGAAAATGCACAAGGCATAAGAGGAGATGGGGGGTTGAGTTCAGCACAACTGAAGAAGGCATATTTGCCTGCCCTTTCTGTCTCTGGGCTCACCTTGCAGACTAGACCTCAGTAATGCGCAGCTGGGCAGGAAGGACCTGAGGGTGACTTCTGATATATACTCTCTCTCTCTCTCTTACACAAACACACACACACACACACACACCACACACACTCAAAGATAGGAAGAGGAAGCAGAGGTAAAGGCTACCATTTGTAGGGAAGGAACCTCCAGAAATCAGGACAGAGAGGAAGATATACCTTTCTCAGCTCTAGAGGGCAACCTGAAGAAGCAGAACTGGGGTGCCTTGAAACTCCTGGGTCAGGTAGGAAAACTGCAAAGGCAGCAGGCAGGCCCTGAGAATGGCTTCATGGATCTCTGCTTTAGCTTGCAAAGATCCAGGGGAAAGCAGGAAAAGTAGTGGAGCCCTGAAAAGGACTTTTGGAGCAGCCACAGCAAGCGGGGACCTCTGTTTCAGCAGGTGGGGGGGTCTAGAAATAGCAAAGGAAAAGCAGGGGAGTCAGACCCCTGGGTTCTGGCTGGGTAAATGAGTCAGCAAGTGGCTTCAGGCAGAGTGATATTCAGCAGAGTGGAAATGGATGAACAGAATCCAGAACAGTGATTCAGCAGGTGATTTCATAGTGGAACTGGGCAACCAGAATTCAGAAAATGGCTCTAGGAGTCCAGTTTTCATAACTTTCTGAACAAAACCCTCAAAGGAGAATCTAATATTGATTGGAAAAGGGAGACATTATTCCTCAATTTCCATACCTATTATGAGTCATATGGTCAGGGTGATGGGCTTTTCTTTTGTGGAGACAGGTGGTGGTATTCACTCTTCAGCTAGCTAGATAAGATACAGATATGAACAATGGGCTCCTTTCCTGAGGGCCAAACTATTATTATTATTTTTGGCTCACACTGATTGGATTGTCAAAGGTCACGGCCTGGGCATATGAATGGCAATATTCTCTTAGTTGAGATGGCAAGCTTAACTCTTTTGACTACTCTTTTCATCAGGTCTCAAGCAGCCTTTTTGCAAAATGAACCAAACTGAAGCCATTTAAAAAATCTTATAGGCAGTATTGGGGTGGAGTGTCTCCCAGGTTTATGAGCTAGTAGCCAGCCTGCCAACAATACTTAACCAAAGCACTATGCCACTGGATACCTATGCCACTGGGAAACAACAATGAGAAAAGGCTGTTGCTTTTACGCCCTGCTTGTAAGCTTCCTAGAGGCATCTGGTTGGCCACTACAGGGAACAGGATGCTGGTTTAAATAGCTCTTTGCTCCAAATCAGCAGGGCTCTTATACTCTGTAGGGGAAATTTGTGGAAGACTATTGTATCAAGGAGACAGGATGACATGTGACAATTGTTCCTTCGTGCCTGACTCTCAGGCCCTTTAAGAGATTGCAAGCTTTTGGTTTAATTCTTTGTTTTTTTTAAAAAGTAGCCATCTGCTTGGGATGGTACAACCTTGGAATCTGGGAGGATCTTGTATTTATCTATATTGGCCATTTGCCACTCGCTACCTTGTCTTAGAGAGGTAGAAATAATTAATAAACAATGCTAAGACCAGAAACATGGCCATCACCACATGTGTGATTGATGAGACTGTTGTTGAGAATCAGCATGTAGCAAGTGAAGCCTTTAGGTATATAAGTCCCTAAGATTTTGCTTAAAGTGAATTTCAACACAGACCTTAGACTGGTGAGGTGCTGCATACCAGCCATCAATTGGGATCTTTCCATTGTTGTGTGCTTGGAGTTCCTAATAACTGAACAGACAAAGTAAGCTCAGTAGATCTTGCTGTCTTGCGTTCTTTTGCCTGCTACTTAATAAAATATTTCACTTCCACCTGCCTGTGTGTTTATTGCCTCTGAATCCACAAAGAACCCTTCCTTCTTAGCAAGACATGTTCTTAAGCAAAGTAGTAGGAGGACATAAACAAAGTGTTGGGCCCTTTGGATAATTAGTGCCCAGGCTGTTTCATTACTTAGTCACTATTTATTATATTGAAGGTCATTCATGAAATTAGAATTAAACACTCACATACAGTTGGGCAAGAATGGGTAAGCCAAATGTGCATTTAGCTTATCCAGTGAGTTGCTCGATTTGTGTGTAATTAAGAAGTCACTATCACAATAATGGACAGTTAGGTAGCTTACAATACAATTTCTTCTGTGGCTTTTAATTATGCTGTTGAATCATGGCAGGTACTTTTCTTAATCTTCCTGAGTTCATGTCAAACATTCCTTCTTGCTCTATTTTATTTTTTTTATTAATGGACTGTAAATGAAAAGCATTGTTAGCAATGTAGCGCTGATATGATTAAGCTTCCTTTCTTCCAGACATTTGTTTCACAAATCTTAAGTGCACAAATCAACTAACGTTTTGACTATGTTATGCTGAAGCCTGAGGATGAAGATTTGATTTATAATTGAAATTGGCATTTGAATGGGTATCCTTTCTCTGAACTGTGAAAGACAATCATCTTTCTTAATGATCATTACACTAAGGAATAGTTAACACGCCATCCTTCCCCATCTCCCTAGCAAATTTATTAGATTCATTTCCATTTCCTTTTTAACCATACCAATGTGACATTATATATTTATACAAAATGGTTGTAGTGCATTGTGCTAATTTGAAAGCTCTTTCTTCCATTAGATTTTCTCTAATGAAGCTTATTATACTCAGGAAGAAATGCTGCCCTCTTTTTTTTTTCCAGTGTCAGAATATTTTGCAGAAAACTATTTTTTGATCAAGGTTCTGTAGTGTGCTAAAAGCTTGCTCTTGTTAGAGCTGTTCCCATACTAACCTGCCTCCTAATCAGTGATGCCCTGCTCCACCTCTATCAGAGGTGATGCATGTTCTAACAAGAAAAAAAGATGCTGCAAATGTGAAATGCTTTTCCAAGGCAGGGGCATCACTACGGCAGTGCAGCGGGTGCGGACCATACCGGGTGTCACCACGAGATGGGGGTGACACCACGAGCCGCCCCCCCGCCCTAGGCACTGCCGCCGGGAAGCAGCAGGCGCGGCCAAGGAGGAGAGAGAGAGAGAGGAGCGAGCGCGGCGACTGCCCTCTTCACTCAGCACCCGCCCTGCCTCTTCACAGGCTGGCAGAATGGTGCGATCTCTCTCCCTCTCTGCAGTTCCAGCAGCCTGAGGCCGGGCATGTTGCAAAGCAACCCAGAAAATCCCTCCTGGCTTTAGGCTGTGTGCAGCTGCTGCTGCTGCTGCTGCTGAGGGCTGGTTGGCTGGGCACCGGCCTCTTGGCGGGCCAGCCAACAAGCCAGCCAGCACTCAGCCGCCCACATGGGGCCAGGCGGTGGAGAGGCGGGAGTGACGGAGTGACGCAGTTCTCTCCTTCCCCAGCGCAATCGCTGGCCAGGTGGCCCTACTTGGCCCTGCTGGAAGGAAGGAGGTGGGGGGGCGATGGGAAGCATGAGATGCGCTGGCCTTGGGCACTACTGGTTAGGGACAGCCCCGAGCAAGCAGCTGGCCAGCTCGGGTAAGTCATGATTCCCCAAGGCTGCTGCTTTCCTACTCTCACTTTCCCTGGTGGGGAGCCCCGTTGAGCTCCGCGGGGGCTTACTTTTAGTGGAGGGGTGCGTAGCAGCCCTACTCAGAGTAGAGGCATTGAAATAAATGGTTTGAAAAGAGCCCAGGGCGGCAAGCGCGTTAGCAATAAAGCACTGGGTTGTGTTTTATTTAGCCAATTCACTTCTACTCAAAGTAGGGCCATTGAACTGAATGGATCAAGTCATGCCCCATATTTTCAATGGGTCTACTGCTCAGGCTGCAAACCTAGGTACACTTACGTGGGAGCAGTGCTGGAAATTTTGGAGGGGGAGTGCCATAATGGAATCTCAAAGCCCTTCCCCCCCCATTTTAGCCAAACCCTTCTTCCAAACAAGATTCTAAACATGCTTTTAGTTGTTTCAATTGTTTTAAATGTTTTATTTTGTTTTTAATTGTATTGGGTGGTATTCAGTGCTAGTCTTTACTCAGTGCAGACCCATTGAAGTTAATGGACATGACTAAGGCTGCAATCCAGTACACACTTGTTGTTGTTGTTATGTGCCTTCAAGTCGATTACGACTTATGGCAACCCTATGAATCAGCTACCTCCAAGAGCATCTGTCATGAACCACCCTGTTCAGATCTTGTAAGTTCGGGTCTGTGGCTTCCTTTATGGAATCAATCCATCTCTTGCTTGGCCTTCCTCTTTTTCTACTCCCTGCTGTTTTCCCAGCATTATTGTCTTTTCCAGTAAATCATGGCTTCTCATTATGCGTCCAAAGTATGATAACCTCAGTTTCATCATTTTAGCTTCTAGTGACAGTTCTGGTTTAATTTGTTCTAACACCCAATTATTTGTCTTTTTTGCAGTCCATGGTATGCGCAATGCTGTCCTCCAGCACCACATTTCAAATGAGTTGATTTTTCTCTTATCCACACTTATATAGGAGTAAGTCCCATTGAACCTAATGGATCTTACTTCTGAGTAGACATATATTGGATTGCACTGTAACTTAGGACCATTAATTTCAGTGGGCCTCCTCTGAGTAGGACTGAGTTGAATACCACCCATAGAAGGCTGCCTTATGTCATCTGGTCCATCTAGCTTAGGATTGTCTACACTGACTGGCAGCGGCTCTCCATGGTTTCAGACCGGAGTCCTTCCCAGCCCTACCAGTTACATGAGGTTCAGGTTGCGTTATCAGTGTCCAGGAAAGCTCTAAACCTTTCTAAAGTCTTCCTAGGAAGGGAGCAATTAAAGGACAAAATAAGCCTGGCTCTTTCACCTCTATAAAAATTACACAACAGTAAAAGTTCCTAAATCTGCACTACTGCAGGGTGTGTGTGTGGAACCATGATTCTCATATGGAATGCCATTAACTCCCAAAATAACTGAGGGGACGACACTGAAGTTCCACTGGAGGCTGATTCATTAATTAGGGCAAGTAGGGCACCACCCCACCAAGCTAAGTCTGCCCTCAGCCAACCCCCATCTGCCAGTCTGGCCTGCCTACCTCCTTACTTACAACCAGTCTAGGGGCGGCCCCGCTTGCCATATTCCTTCTGCTCCCTAATCTCAGTGGTGAATTTTCACTTTAACCACATGAAACTATGTATAAATGTAAATACATTTAGGCTGTGTGTATGATATTGTAATTTAAAGGTGTAATTTTAATTTTGCTAGTTGTTTGTGTCACTACTATTGCTATTACATTCAGTGATATATGAGAGTTACGATTTACGAGTAACATTAGTACAAAAAACATTACTAAGGATTCTGTATGGTCTGGTACGGGAGGAGGTCCATGGGGGTGACACCATGAGTTACCACACTGGGTGACACCAACCCTAGTGACGCCACTGTTCCTAAGGTGGTTTGCCTCATACCAACTCTCCTATCTTTTAGACACGTATCAGGAAGGGCTGGATCTGTGTGCAGCTCCCCCTTTGAATTGCAAGTGGCAGCAACTTTATAAAGTACCTTCAGGCCCTGGACTGACTCAACCCACCCAGGTTAGCCATTGGATATTCCCAGAGAGTATCAGTGGATTTCCAGTTCCAGTTGAGTTTTGCATGTATGTGTCTGAGTTTCTCTCTCTCTCTCTCTCTCTCTCTCTCTGTGTGTGTGTGTGTGTGTGCGCGCGCGCGCACGCATGTGTGAGAAAGTGTTTTATATGGCTATCCATCAGTAAGCATTTCCCTGGATGTTTTACAAAAAAATCTCCTTGAGCTCTATTGTATTCTTTTATTCTTGGTTATCCTGCCTTCTGATCTGATTTCTGATTCCACCTTCCTCTGACTACTGGATGGTAGGAATAGGTGAGAAATTTGATTCAGTTCACATTTAAAGCTGAATCTATCAAATGTGCACTCTCCGAAAACAATATGAGAACCAAAGCACAGCCATCCTTTGAAATCTGCATTTACCCAAATTTTGCGATGCAGTTCTCCAACCCAGCAGTGTTTACAAAAATGTATATATTAGCAGAAAGGGTATATAAAAACAGAGTAAAGTAAAATACAAACATGCATTATATAAGGATATTGCTGCAAAAATGGGTACATTAGTCAAAACTGCATACAAAAATGAATTTATTGGGAGAAATTAGCACTAAAATGCTGAAGAAGTTTTTTGAGGATTTTTTAAAAAGCAAATTGCTGCAGAAATATGGAAAACTAAATTTAAGATTGGAAAAATGAGAAATTGAGAGAATCAAAATTGAGAAATCTTTCCATCCCTACTGGCTGTTTTCATGTCTCCTAGTTCCTGGCTCACTTCAGGTTGCTGCCCACAGCCCAACTCTGACAGCACCAGGGAAGATCATTTTTATTCAACCAAACATTTTAAATATAGAGAATGAGGTTATTTATTTATTTATTACATTTATATACCATCCCATAGCCGAAGCTCTCTGAGTGGTTTACAGCAATTAAAAACATTAAAAACAAATATACAAATTTTAAAAAACAAAAATAGTTTAAAAACACAATTTAAAAAAATATAGGAACTCATTAAATAAATAAACATATAATGTTTATATTCACTGTGACTTGATCTCCTCCCTCCCCAAAGTGAACTCTTTTGGGTGTTGTGAACTTACAGGGAAAGAGCAAAAAGTGATACAAAAGCTGATTTCTCTGTATTGCTAGCCTAAGAACACACAAGTCTTTATCCCCAATATGTCTGTGCTATCCATTTTATGAAGGGAGGAGGAGGAGGAGCTGAGCCAGCCTGGGATCCATTGAATCCTGAGCTGGTCACACTACTATCACGTGATGCACTGTGTACAATCTGGGCCTAATAACGATTGTCCCACCCCTCCAATTTCCACTCTGGGCACAGCAGGGATGTAGATGTAGTGGTGGCCCTGCTGCCCTGTACAACCCTGCAAGAAGGCATCTGGAGTTTCAATTTCCCCCAAGTTTGGAGTATTCATTCACTTTTCTCCAACTAGTGTGGACATGAGACAAGGAACAGATAGAGTAAAATGTATGGATAGACCTCTTTTTAAATAAATTAAATTGAATATTTATGTTATGCTGCCTTGTGGTCTGGATTAGAGGAAGAGTGAGATATATTAAAAAAATTACAGTACAATAAAGAAGTGAAGACTAAAACCATCATAACTTAATAGATAAGTATAAAAATTTTAAAAGCCACATAATTATAACATCCAGTAACAGCTGTGTTAACCCACATAACCACCATGTAAAAACAGCTGTCATGATCCAAATGCCTGGAAAAACAGAAAAATCTCCAGTTTATGCATAATAATATTGTCCAGAAGCCTGCCAGGGGGGAAGACAGCAGAAAGTTGGAAGTAAATCCCCAAGATTTGAAGGAGGACAGGGTGGAAAATGTAGAGGAAGATGCCTCGGAAGAAAGTGGGGTAGAGGCTAGAGAAGTGATGCTGCTGATAGATGTCTCCGCTCCATGTGAGCCTGCTGTTAAAGAAGTAATGAAGGAGAAAAAGAAGGCCTTTGAGAAAGGTGAACTAGTTGCTGGAGAACAGCTGGTAATGGATCTCTTTGCCCTGTGTGTGCCAGCTGTGGAAGAGAAAGTGCAGGAGGAAAAGTTGGAGGCGTGTGTGCGAGAGGAGCTCCCAGAGCCTGGAGAAATGGCTGTGCAAGAAAAAGTGCAGGAGGAGAAGCCTGAGGTGGGAGTGCAAGTCCAAGAGGAGCTCCCAGCACCTGGAGAGATGGGTGAGATAAAATCCCCAAGTGATTATGGTCTTATAGGGTGGAATGCTGCTTCTATGATGGCTGCAGTCCCTGAGCAAATTCCAGCAGTGAGAGGCACCCAGCACCCTGTGAGTTTGGGGGGCAAGAGACACTGGGAGGTTTACCTGCCTCTGTTTGGGCCCATGTTTCACACTGGAGATTGTGAGGGAGAACAGAGAAGATTTCTTTCTGCCAACCTGGGTGGGCTAGGCCAGCTAGTCCTGAAGAAGATGCCCCCAGATAAAGACTTGTGGCAGGACCTTGATTTGGAGTTTGGGGCAGGAGATGAAGTGGACTGGCTTAAAGAGCAGAGAGTGGGAGGAAAATGGCTTCAGTCTGCCGTGTGCTGATGAGGAAACAATCTATTCCTGGAGATGAGTCCCAAGACCCTGCAGGCAGCAGCAGGGATCAGCTTGGACTGGGAACTCCATGAAGCCCCAAGACAAAGGGCCATGTAGGCAACCGCATGGTCTGGGGGTGGGGGTTGTGCTTATGGGACTGTGTACTGATTTGCTGTAGGAATTCTTCTGATGGTTTTAGTATTGCCTGTTGAAATGCTGTGGCTTTGTGCCTTTTGCATGCTTGTGGGGATATGAGCTGTTTAATGATTTTTTAGGAATTATGTTGATAGGTTTTTGCAATCAGGTTTTATTGTTAAGATTTACTATTCTGTGACTGTTGAATTGTGGGTGTATGTACAACTGTTTGGGGGAGCAAGGGGAAAAGGTGCATGCATGTTTGAGGGTTGCTGTGCTGCAGTGGCACACAGCAGGACAAAGGAGCTCCAGTACTGGGGGCTCCAAGAAAGAAGAGGAAGCCTAAAGGGAGAGCAGTTATTTGAACACTTGCTGTGAAGGAATTTATTGTTTTTGTACTTGTGTGGAAATGAGAGTGTAATGTGACTATGCTTTTAATGATGTATATTTCAATGTCTTACTAACCTGTACCTGTTATTGCTTTGTCGGAAAAGCTGTTATTCTGTTGTTTGTTTGCAGGTCTGGGACAGACCTTTTCAGGGAAGGGGGTAGTGTTGTGAATTTGGGGGTTGGAATGGACGATCCCTGTGAGTCCCCTTCCAGCCTCTGATTTGGAATCCTGTGCCTTGAGGCTGGCTCTGCTGGCCAGATGAATTTCTTTTGTTAAGCTAATAGCATGGCCAGGTTGCTAATGGGTCTTTCAGGTGCCCAGCAACTGGTGAATAAGCCAGGAAGATCCTTTTGTCATTTAAACTCTGCAGGAGAGCCTTCCCCCCTCCCTCCTGGTGGCTAGCAGAGGTTTGTGCTTTGAGCGATTTGAGGGTTGTCTAGAGAAAGGCTGGGAACTGGATGCAGGCATAGAGGCTATCTGTCTGCATGATGGCTTTAGGATGCCTCCTGTAACACTGATAGAAAAGCTGGATATTGGACTGCTGATGCCTTGAACCCCTCCATCTGAAGCTCAGGTTGGAATGTGTGTAAATAAATAAACCATATTTCATAAAGACACCACAATATCTGCTGACCTTCTTCCCAAAGGAAACCAAACCCTGGATGAGTGCAGGGACCCCTGAAATCTCACCGCTTGGAGATTGGGGAGGCGCGCAACAATATCAACCGTGGGTGCTGCTGTTTTACACACCAATAGTTTAGTCCAGAACAGGCAAAATATAAGAAGACACACAGAATGAATTTAAACATTATTCCCTTCTAGTTCTGTGCCTCAAAAGCATTGTTGTTCCCCTCCCCCTGCCCAATTTCCCCCATTTATTTCAACGTTGCTGGTAGTAAGCTTTCCCAGTTTACTGCTGCTGCTTAGGCATAACATGTAGCTGTGTAGGCACATAATCTGTAGATTGATTTCACCTTCCTGGAGTGATCCCAGCCAATCAGGGATCACATAGTGAGTGAGAATCATAATGTCGCTGAAGGCAAATTAAGCCAATATATGCTGATGGTAATTCTTCATGGACACATTAGTGATCGGAAGCACATGGCCTATTCTCTAAGACAGCAAAAAAGACATGTTTGTATTAAAATGAGAGGAGTGAGGGATCATGCCATGGCAGCAAAACCTAATTGTACACAGACTCTCTCTCTCTCCTTCTCCTTCTTCTTCTCAACCTTCACAGTAAGGATTCAAGAAGGGGTGGGGAGGAATATCCAACTTGGTACTACTGACAGGTCCTTCCTACTTCCTGGTATCTCTCAAGCGCTTCTCTCAGTCTTGACAGCCTTTCTTTGTAGGCCAGAGACTGAGAACTAGCTACCTCCAGATGTTCTTGGACTATAATTCCCATCATCACTGACAATTGGCCATTCTCCTTGAGGCTGATGAGAGTCCAACAGTATTGGAGGGCCACAGTTTCCCCATCACTGTTGCAGGCAAACATTTTATTTCTCCTTCACACTATCACCCAAAAGGGGGAATATTTTCTCATTAGCACGAGGTTAAATATATAACCATTTGTGTGTAAGCATAGATCCATTTGGGACAGAATATTTCCATGGGCAGGCAGAAGCACATATAAGGATGTATTTGATGTCTGAAATATTTCCGAACTGGCCCTGTGTAAAAAAGGATTGAATAGGGACATAGGAAGCTGCCCTATACTGAGTCAGACCATTGATCCATCTGGCTCAGTATTGTCTACACTGACTGGCAGTGGCTTTCTGGGGTTTCAGTCAGGAAATCTTTCCCAGTCCTACCTGGAGTTGCCACGAATTGCAAAGGCCTGACTCACCATGAAAAATTTGAGAATTAACATGTTTACAAAATTCTGTTATTTATATCCCCCTCTCCACCCGTTTGATACCCATATATTCAGATACATTAACTGAACTTTATTTAACTGCCCAAACAAAAGCTGACATGTTGAATTATCTGTCTGTATTATACAGCCATGAGACTGACTGCATGCTATAGCCAGCATGGATTTTTCGCATTCCGCAATGTTAAATTGAAAATACCCCCCATGCCATTCTGATGCTTCCCATAAGATCATTTCAAAACAAAACCTTACAGACCTTATAGTCTTGAACTCAGAGACAGTTGCTTAATAACCCTGTAAAGTTTCATGGTGATACAAAAAACAGTCAGAGAGAATAGAGAGCTGAAAGTCTAAAAAGAGAGATAAAAACTCAGACCCCTTTTGGACTTTTTTTCTGTCAGAATTCTCATAATATGTTGAAATTCATTAAAAATCAGTCATGTTCACATAGTACCTGTAATCCTGTTACTGACTTTGCCCCATACTCTGACCTTCATCTTCTGCAGTTTAAAAGTTAAACAAATGCCTGGCTAATTTTTAATTAATTTAAGAAATTTGGGCTGGGACCCAATGATAGCACGGAGCATGCTCAGTAAGAACCAACTGTCAGTGTTCTAAAAGCCAGACTCACAGCTGCTTGTCTTGGCTAATCAGGAGGTCACACCCACACCAGACTTTTATTTCACTTGAGATAGTCATGGCTTCCCCCAGAGAATCCTGGAAAGTGTAGTTTGTGAAGGATGCTGAGAGGAGACTTGTATTCCACTGACAGAATGGTTTAAGAGTCAGCCACTCTGACTGAAGCTCTGTGAGGGAAACAGGGCCTCTCCTGGCAACTCTCAGCACCCTTAACTAACTACAATTCCCAGGATTCTTTGGGAGAGGCCATGACTGCCTAAAGTGAAATAAATGTCTGGTGTGGATGTGGCCAGGGATAGCTTTGGTTTAAATTTGGGTGGGAGGCTACATGTGCCTGCTGTAGAATAAAAAGGTGGGGAAAATGCTGAAAAGCAATGATGCTGTTCACAATGTTTTCCTTTTGGAAAGGAAAGGGGCTTCCCCTCTGCCCAGTGCCCACCCATCCAATCTCCTCCCCCCTCCTCTCCTCCCCATTCATAAGAACATAAGAAGAGCCTGCTGGATCAGGCCAGTGGCCCATCTAGTCCAGCATCCTGTTCTCACAGTGGCCAACCAGGTGCCTGGGGGAAGCCCACAAGCAGGACCCGAGTGCAAGAACACTCTCCCCTCCTGAGGCTTCCAGCAACTGGTTTTCAGAAGCATGCTGCCTCTGACTAGGGTGGCACAGCACAGCCATCACGGCTAGTAGCCATTGATAGCCCTGTCCTCCATGAATTGGTCTAATCTTCTTTTAAAGCCGTCCAAGCTGGTGGCCATTACTGCATCTTGTGGGAGCAAATTCCATAGTTTAACTATGCGCTGAGTAAAGAAGTACTTCCTTTTGTCTGTCCTGAATCTTCCAACATTCAGCTTCTTTGAATGTCCACGAGTTCTAGTATTATGAGAGAGGGAGAAGAACTTTTCTCTATCCACTTTCTCAATGCCATGCATAATTTTATACACTTCTATCATGTCTCCTCTGACCCGCCTTTTCTCTAAACTAAAAAGCCCCAAATGCTGCAACCTTTCCTCGTAAGGGAGTCGCTCCATCCCCTTGATCATTCTGGTTGCCCTCTTCTGAACCTTTTCCAACTCTATAATATCCTTTTTGAGATGAGGCGACCAGAACTGTACACAGTATTCCAAATGCGGCCGCACCATAGATTTATACAACGGCATGATGATATCGGCTGTTTTATTTTCAATACCTTTCCTAATTATCGCTAGCATGGAATTTGCCTTTTTCACAGCTGCCGCACACTGGGTCGACATTTTCATCGTGCTGTCCACTACAACCCCGAAGTCTCTCTCCTGGTCGGTCACCGCCAGTTCAGACCCCATGAGCGTATATGTGAAATTCAGATTTTTTGCTCCAATATGCATAATTTTACACTTGTTTATATTGAATTGCATTTGCCATTTTTCCGCCCATTCACTCAGTTTGGAGAGATCTTTTTGGAGCTCTTCGCAATCCCTTTTTGTTTTAACAACCCTGAACAATTTAGTGTCGTCAGCAAACTTGGCCACTTCATTGCTCACTCCTAATTCTAGGTCATTAATGAACAAGTTGAAAAGTACAGGTCCCAATACCGATCCTTGAGGGACTCCACTTTCTACAGCCCTCCATTGGGAGAACTGTCCGTTTATTCCTACTCTCTGCTTTCTGCTTCTTAACCAATCCCTTATCCACAAGAGGACCTCTCCTCTTATTCCATGACTGCTAAGCTTCCTCAGAAGTCTTTGGTGAGGTACCTTGTCAAACGTTTTTTGAAAGTCTAAGTACACTATGTCCACTGAATCACCTCTATCTATATGCTTGTTGACACTCTCAAAGAATTCTAGTAGGTTACTGAGACAGGACTTTTCCTTGCAGAAGCCATGCTGGCTCTGCTTCAGCAAGGCTTGTTCTTCTATGTGCTTAGTTAATCTGGCTTTAATAATACTTTCTACCAGTTTCCCAGGGACAGAGGTTAAGCTAACTGGCCTGTAATTTCCGGGATCCCCTCTGGATTCCTGCCCTCCTCGTCTCCATGGTCAGTTTTACCTATCTTAAGCATGATTGCACAGGAGTAATTACCACTGATCTCAATAAGCATGCATATGATCAAACCTGCCCTCCCCTCCCCTCCCCCTCCCTTTGCCCCTCCCCCTCCAATCCTCTCCTTCCCCTTCCCCTCCTTCTGCTCCCCTCTCCATTCCCTTTCTCCTTCCCTCTCCTCTCCCCTCCCCCTCCTCCACCCCATGGTCAGTTTTACCTATCCTAACCATGATTGCATAGGAGTAAATCCCATTGAATTCAATAAACATGCAAATGATCAGACCTGCCTTTTCCCCCTTTCCTCTCCCTTCCTCCTCCCCTCCTCTGTTCCTTCTTCCTCCTCCTCTGCCCACTCCAACTCTCCCTCCCTGGTCAGTTTTACCTATCCTAAGCAAGATTGCATTGATTGAGTAAATCCCACTGAGCTTAATAAACATTTAAATGATCAAACCTGTCCTTCCCCTCCCCTCCCCTTCTTCCTGCTCCCATCCCCCTCTTCCCCTCTGCCCTCCCTCCTCCACCTCCTCTCCTCTCCTCTCCCTCCTCCGCCTCCTCTCCTGCCCATCCCCTGTGGTCAGTTTCACCTATCCTAAGCATGATTGCAGGGGAGTAAATCCCACTGAACACAATAAGCATGCAAATGATCAATCCATTCTCAGCAAACTTGGACAGGATCCCATTTCTTACCTCCTGGATTAAAAAGCAGAGGAATTCACTAATAGGCAAAAAACCTTGCAGTTTAAGACTGTACTTATAGCCAACAGATATTTGTATCAAACTTTAAAAAGTAGGGAAACTGGACAGCTATAGTGAATGCACCAGGGGAGCAGGAGACCTGACCTCCTCTCTGAGATATTGTACTGCCCTACAAATTAGTCAAAATGCAAACACAATTTGGGTTGGTTTTCACAGTCCAATCCATTTTCTGTGTAGCTTGGCAGAATTTAGTAATATGTGCCGGCTCCGAGCATATGGTGAGTGGTGGCAACACCTGCAATCAGCCCAAATAATAGAAGGAAGACATGTGCTGATCTTGTTTCAGCAAGGAGAAAGCAACATTATTAAGACAGTTGATATAGTCCAGGTGGTCACTTTAATTATGTCTGATTTCCTTTGCAATTTTAGTGAAGTGTCCTATAGGAAATCATTTTCTTTTGTTTCTATTTTTGTGAATATGTGAGGTACAGCAATGCCTTGAAAAATTTACACTAAAAATACTCCAAAAATAATTGTGGAATAATGGCACTGACTATTTTGCAGAATAGTCTCCAGTGGACATCAGGAGTGTCTCAGTTTGCATAAGATAAAACAGTGGGAGGTGAAATATATTCTAGCAAAATGCTAGGTGTGCTCCATGTTTTTAATTGACCATGCCCACTTTGCCTTAAATGAAGTGATTCAAACATAGCAGGCTGAAAACATGCATCTTGGGTAGGCTAAGTTTGTTTTTTCCAACATCTAGAGTCATTGCTTAAGGAGCAACATAGTGTAATCAGTCTGATTTTACATCAAACTGCAGTTTCAGATTCAACTGTTAATGCACCCAAAATAGAAATAGAACATAACCTCCAATTTGAAACACAAAAGGCTGCCTTCACCATCATATGACATTCACAAATAAAAAGGCTTTGAAATTAATAACAATAAATTTGACACAGGTTTCTAGGATGAATAATGAGGGAAATAACATTTTCTAGATTAGATTCTCTATAGAAACAATAGTTACACAGGAAAGAAGCAAAGTAAGAACACCAACAAACATACAAAAATGTAATTCTCCATCTTTGGAGATGGCAGCTACGCAGTAGTCAATTGGACTGTGAAAGACCAACCCAAATTGTGTTTGCATTTTGACCAATTTATAGGACAGTACAATATCTTGGAGAGGAAGTGAGGTCTCCTGCTCCCTTGGTGCATTCACTATAGCTGCCCAATTTCCCTGCTTTTTAAAGTTTGTTAGAAATATCTGTTGGCTATAGGTATGTTCTTAAACTGCAAGTTCTTTTGCCTACTAGTGAATACATATAAGGCTCACAGGTTCTGAAGGGTTCCATAATTTCTGTACTTGGTCAGTTTTTTTTTTTTAAATCAACTTTTCTGCAATTGTAACATACATATTTTACAAACACACATACATATTGAAAGCTCTGGAGAGGTTACTTCATATTTCAAATTCAAGTTGTTGTGTGTGGTTACTCATGTCAAAAACAGTCTAATCGAATGGCATCTGAAGTTTTCCACAGTTTACTTGAGAACAGAATATTGAGTCATCCATCAGCTTTCAAGGCAATGTGTAAAAACTGTATAAATGATAAATCCTTAGGGAGGTTTGCCTTACACTTTGGAAAGAAAGGAGCTTGATCAGAAATGATTAGATTTATTTCAAACTGATTGTTAAGAAAACAAACAAAAAACTTTTTTATCTACCCATTTTCCCATTCAGGAGGTGAGCAAGTTGCTTGCTCTCTAACATTTCTCTCAGTAATATACGCTTATGAAAAACACATGCATTTATGGGCATTTTTACTTGGGCAATTAGAGATTTGGAAGCACCAAACAGTATTAATAATGTTCAATCCAAAATGCCAGCACAAACCTAAGAGCTTGCTGGATCAGGCCAGTGGTACATCAAGTCCAGCATCCTATTCTCACAGTGTCCAACCAGATGCTTATAGGAAAGCCTGCAAGCAGGACCTGAGTGCAAGAGCACTCTCCCTTCCTGTGGTTTCAAACACAAGGTATTCAGAAGTATAATGCCTAGGGTTGCCAGGTTCATGGCCTGAGACTGATCCTGTATCTTTAGGAAAAGGGAAGGTCAGCCAAGTGCAGGTTTTCTTGGAACAATGTAATGGGAAAAAACACAAGGTGAAATTTTCCCTTCCCCCTGCACAACTTTTAAAGATACAGAAGACTTCTTGGTTGCCAGGCCCAGCTTCAAGAGGTCTTCTGTATCTTTAAAAGTTGTGCAGGGGGAAGGGAGAATTTCACCTTGTGGTTTTTCCCATTACAGTGTTGCAAGAACACCTGCACTTGGCTGAATTTTCTCTTCTCTTAAAGGTACAGAATCATTCACAGGCCGTGAGCCTGGCAACCCTAGTCTGAACATCAAGGCTGTTGTTAAAAGCACAGCTACAGAGGTCAGTTGAATGTTGACAACCCTAACTAAATCTGATGCCTTAAGCCTGTAGGGAAAAAAAGATAGGAACCCTACTGAACAAATGGAGAGGAAATCAGGATTACGTCCAATAGCTCTGCCCTAATCTCCAGTTTTTTCCTTGGACTGCCTTCAAGTCGATCCCGACTTATGGTGACCCTATGAATAGGGTTTTCATGGTAAGCGGCATTCAGAGATGGTTTACCATTGCCTTCCTCTGAGGCTAGTCCTCTCCAGCTGGCTAGGGCCTGCTCAGCTTGCCACAGCTGCACAAGCCAGCCCTTTCCTTGTCTGCAGCTGCCAGTTGGGGGGCACCTGGGCTCCTCGGGACTATGCAGCTTGCCCACAGCTGCAGAGGTGGTAGGGCACGTAACCCCTGAGCCACTCAGCTGGCCCTTGACACCCAGGAGACACGGGCAGGGATTTGAACTCACAGACTCTGGACCAGAGCTTGGAAAAGTTACTTTTTTAAACTACAACTCCCATCAGCCCCAGATAGCATGGCCACTGGAGTGGGCTGATGGGAGTTGTAGTCCAAAAAAGTAACTTTTCCAAGCTCTGCGACTCCCAGCCAAGCTCTCCTCCCCACTGTGCTATACCAGCTATTCTAATATATTCACCCAAATCTCCAAACAAATCCTATGCCTTTTACAAGTTTCCCAATCAGGCATGCAGAGTCTATGTGGGTAAGTTCTATTCAGAAGTCCAGCTGAATGCACGGAGATCAGCATGGAGCCAGCAGGAGCAATTCTTCCATTGTATGTGGATATGTGATATGAATACACATATCTGTCTTTGTTAAGGTAGCCAGATTTCATCCTGGAGATCAGGACATATTCAGGAGAGACAAAAAGAAAGTACCTCTTCACACAGCACATAGTTAAACCTTGGAATTCACTATTACAAGATGTTATGACGGACACCAACGCAAATGACTCTGGAAGAAGATTAGACAAATTCATGGCAGATAAGGCTAGCGATGGCTACTAGTCATTATGGTAATACAGTATATTACCTGCAGGATTGGAGCTAGTATGCCTCTGAACATCAGAACACTGGGAGAGGGCTATTGTGTTCATGTTCTGCTAGTGGGTTTTCCATAAGTTTCTGGTTGGCCACTGTGAGAACAGGATGCTGGATTAGAGAGGCCTTTGGTCAGATCTGTGTTATGTTATTCAGTTCCTTGATGGAGTGAGAGATGAAGATATTTCCTTGGTCCCGTGATATGTCCTTCTCTCCTGTCTGTTGTGCAGTATACCTAGAATCCTGCTCATTACAACAGGAAAGGAGGAGAGCTGACAGCATGATCAGCAAGGGATTGATGGTAAGGAAAGTATGGCTCCCTTCTGTAGTTCTGCAATGGGAACTGTAGAGACACAGTGCATATCTTGAGGTTGCAATCTGGTGAACCTAGTCTTTATCACAGAGCTTGGAAAAGTTACTTTTTTAAAAACTACAACTCCCATCAGCCCCAGCCAGCATGTCCACTGGATTGGGCTGCTGGGAGTTGTAGTTCAAAAAAAGTAATTTTTCCAAGCTCTGCCTTATCACCAGGTTGGGGAAATTCCACTAATCCTTTCTAAATGGAGATAATGACTTGGCAAAACATATATCACCCTTTAATTAGTACCTTTTGTTGCAGGATGCTTCACACAGGCCAGCCTAATGGCAGATGGAACTAGCAGGCATGATTTAAATCAATGCAGACTATTTGATCCTTTATTTCTTAAGTGGGAGCAGTGCTTAGTTAGCTTTTCCTGTCCTCATTTCCTAGAACATTATGAGAAAGAAGTAAATGATTTGTTACTCCATAGGGATGAATGCATTTTCACTATTCCTTTCTTTTATCACTTCATGGGTTTGCTCTGCTTTGCATACCACTCCTCCTGAATTTTAGTTTAATCTGGATAATTGCTCAAATTAATTCCAGAGGTTGCCACAACATTCATTTCCTTCTGTTTATTTGCATTTGTCACTCTCTTCTTTTATTGATGTACACATGAACACTGTTTAAAACACTGCAAAAATAGAATCTTGGCACAATCATACATAGGGGTGCATCAAGATTCTTTTTGTGTGGTGTTTTAATTTAGATTACTGGAACTCTTTCTGTGTGGAACTGCCTTTGAAGACAGTTTGGAAACTGCAGCTGGTGCAGAATTCAGTAGCCAGACTGCTCACTGGGACAAGACTGTTTGAGGACATAACACCAATTCTGGCACAACTGCATTGGTTACCAATTAGCTTCCGGGCTCAATTCCAAGTGCTGATTTGGACCTATAAAGCCTTACACAGCTCAGAACCCAATACCTCAAGGACTGCCTCTCCCTACATGTACTAACCCGTACCCTGCCCTTCTTTCTGTGTCCCCACCGAAGGAAGTGCAGAGAAAGTGGCAACATAAGAACGGGCCTTCTCCTTAGTGGCTCCCCATTTGTGGAACACTCTCCCCAGGGAAGTATGCCTGACACCATCTTTATCCATCTTTAGGTGCCAAGCAAAAACATTTCTCCCAGGCATTTGCTTCTTAACTTTGGAAGGCTTTGGGGGGGCTTTTGTTGTGTAGCCTTCCTAAGAAGGGTTGCTTCACTGCCTTATATATATATATGTTTTATTTTTATTAACTGCATGTTGCTTTGAGTTCACATATTTGTGTGGAAAAGCAACTAATAAATTTAATAAATAAATAAAATAATGTGCACATGCACTTATACATATTGATAAAATGCCATGCAGAACCTTGCATCACATCAAGATTTTTTTCAGTGCATGCCTGTGTGTAGGTAATGTAGAGTGGGTGGTGTTGAAACATGAGGAAACTGAAATCTACAGAAAACTGTGCATGGGAAACACCCTTTGGAACATTTGGAACTAAAACAGAACAATGGAAGACACCTAATGAACCAGATAACAATTTAGAGCAGCCTTCTCCAACCTAGTGCCTTCCAGGTGTTGTTGGACTACAACTCTCATCAACCTCAGGCAGCATGACCAATGGTTATGGAAGATGGGAGATGTAGTTCAAGACGTCTGGAGGGCACCAGCTTTGGGAAGGCTGGCTTCAAGCCTTGTCTTGCTTGTTTGCTTTCTTTTCCCCTTTTGTCAGCTAAGTCTTTCTTCTGCGGCTTTTGACCTATATTTTGTAAAGGTGTTCCCTGAGGCTTCTTCAAAATATGGAAGGGAGGTCTGAAAGTAGCAAGATGCATTAAGAATGGGTTTCTTTGTGTGAAGTCCATATTTTGCACACTGCATTCAAAACTGAGTTGTCCCCACTCTGCATAGTCTGCTGGTAGAGTGTGGAGTCTGGATGATTACGGCTGATGGCATTGCACCAGCAAATGTGATGTCAAGATTGTACCTAACTAAAAAAAATTTTTAAACACCAGGTTGGTATCAGAGGTGAACACTGAGAGAAAAACAGGATTCATCCCTTGCCATAACCATGGAAAGCCTGAGACTGAAAACTAGCACTTAAAAAAAAATCTAATGCAAGAAGTGGAATCACATTTTACCTTCATCATTTTCTTTGTTGCTTAATGGCCAGTACAACATTAACAAATGAGAACAGAAATCCAGGCATGTGAGCTGGAACTGTTTTAAAGCCCCATTTGGCTGGACTCAATTCTCCATTACCCCAACTACCACATTAATTGTACTCATTATTGCAGACCACATGATAGCTAATCTGTTTGCTTTAATTTGGCAGAATGGTCCTAAATTTCATCAAGAAAACCAGCTGTGTTCTCATTAAACTTTGCACAAGTAGAGACAGATGTAAATTTTCATTTTAAATTCATTCATCCATTGCAACAGTATGCTGGTAAATAGACATATTTCCCCATCATCACTCGAAAGATCCATGGCTGATAGTTGTATCACAAGCAGACAGCAGCTTTACTAGAGAAGATGGCTCTAGGGCAAGCAGTCTGAGATAACTCATGCAATTAACCAGATCGTGTAAGACAAAAGGAGATAAAATACTTACTTCATTAGGGAAGGGAGAACCCTAGATTTAAATCCTTAATTTTACCGAGATGAGAGTAGGGAAAAACAAAACAAAACTGAAAACAGGCCATTACTATCTGACTTAGGGGCAGCGCATTGTTAATAAGCAATTTAGGGAGCTGCCCTAACCTGAGTTAGACCATAGGCCCATCTAGTTCAGTACTGTCTACATCCAAGGTAGGCAACCTGCTGCCCTCCAGATATTGTTCAACTACAACTCTCATCAGCCCCAGCCAGAATGGTCAATAGTAAGGCAAGATGGGAGTTGTAATCCACAACACCTGGAAGGGACCATATTGTCTACCCCTGGTCTAAGTTGTTGTTATTAGTAATAATACATTTATTTTTATTTATCACCCCTGCTGCAGGGGACCATCAAGAGGCAAGTTTGTTTACCTGCTTTGCCCCCTCCCCCCTGCTCTGGGGACTGTCCTTTACCAGGAAGACGAATGCTTTTGGTTTTTAGCTGTTGTTGCTTTTTAGAAATGCTAGGATTTTGTTGGCTTGCAGTTTTGTAAATTGTATTGTTTTTATTTGTCTTTTGTATTTGTGTTTTTCTATTTGGCTAAGGAGACCTAGAAATAAACCATAACATAACAAAAATTTATTACCCTCCCTTCACCAGAAGGTCCCAGGGCATGTCACAAAAATATAAAATACACCATTAAAACAGTTTAAAACAAATTACATTCACAGCTAGAGAGGGTCTTAAAAATCTCTCTCTCAAGTGTTGAAGGCCAGGGTAAAGAGGTGCGTCTTCAGCAGACAATGAATGCTGGTGCCAGACACACCTGTGAGGAGGGAATTCCACAACTTAAGGGCTGCCGCAAAGAAGGATTTTACTTGGTCCACCCCCTCTCTGAACTTCTGAGGACAGTGAAACAACTAAGAGGGCCCCTTCTACCAATTTCAGCACCCAAGAGGGTCTGTAGGGAATAGGGTTGCCAGGTTCAGGGCCTGAGACTGATCCTGTATCTTTAGGAGAAGAGAACGTCAGCCAAGTGCAGGTGTTCTTGCAACACTGTCATGGGAAAAACCACAAGGTGGAATTCTCCCTCCACCCTGCACAACTTTTAAAGATACAGAAGACCCCTTGGAGGCCGTTCCTGGCAACCAAGAGGTCTTCTGTGTCTTTAAAAGTTGTGCAGGGAGAATTCCACCTTGTGGTTTTTCCCATTACAGTGTTGCAAGAACACCTGCACTTGGCTGACTTTCTCTTCTCCTAAAGATACAGGATCAGCCTCAGGCCCTGAACCTGGCAACTCTAGTAGGGAAGGAGGCAGTCTTTCAGATATTTGGGTCTAAATTGTTAGGGTTTTAAACACTAGCATGAGCACCTTAAATCGGGTCCTGAAACAACCTGGTAACCAATGCAGCTGTTTTAATACAGGAGATATATGATAACTAAATGGAACCACAGCAGTAGTGTAGTGGCAAATTCACAAGTGCAGGGTCCCTTCATGTTAACCACAGCCATGCCTCCTCCCAGCTTTTTTTTGCTGCGGGGTTGAGAATGAAATCCTTGTTAATGCCTAGGAACCAATAAGCATGAAAGAGGAGAGAGTTAGCACTGAGAAGAGTGTTCTCAGTGGCTGACTCACCACCTTTCACACTTATTGGCTCCGATCAGCAGGAAAGGAAAATGAAAAATGTTAGAAGACTCTTCTCAGTGGCTCATACACTCTTTCATGCTGATTGACTTGTAGGATGCTGGAGACATAGGGATGCTGCTCCCCAAAAGGTAAAGGGTCTAAGACTCCCCGAGACCCCGCACGACTACACCCCTGAAGCCCAGCCAGTAATCTGGGTGCTACATTTTGGACCACCTGGAGTTTCTGAGTCATATAATCATAGAATAGGATACTTGGAAGGAGCCTATAAAGTCAATGAGTCCAATTCGCTGTTCAGTGCAGGAACTGACATTAAAGCATATCCGACAGGTGGCTATCCAGCTGTCTCTTGAACACCTCCAATATTGGAGACCCCACCATCTCCCTAGGTCATTGATTGCATTGTCATACTTCTGCAACAGTTAGTCATCTTCAAGGGCAGCCCCATGTAGAGTACATTGTGATAATCCAGTCTGGATGTTACCACAGTATGAAGTACAGTGGTCAAGTCATCACTATCCAAAAGGAGCTGTAGCTGGTGAACCAGCCAGAACTGGAAAAAGGCACTCCTAGCCACTGAGGCCAACAGAGCCTCCAGTGTTGAGGTTGAATCCAGGAGCACCCACAAGTTACTGGCTTGACCCTTTTAGGGGAATACAACCCTGTCCAGGACAGGCCATCTCCCCACCTCCCTGATGTGAGAACACTTCTGGCATTGACTGATAGCAGCTCTCCAGGGTTTCACAAACCTACTTGAAGATTCTGGAGATTGAACCTGAGATCATTTGAATGTAAAACAGATGCTCTTCGAGCAAGCTACAGCCCTTCCCTCTACTATGATAGCTGCTCACATCTTAAGCCTGAACAACCCCCCATCCATCAGTCAAAGTAAACCTAACTGGGAACATCTCCATGCTGCAAATACCATGTTTTATACAGGTTTTAATAACTTCTACTGCCTTCTTTGGACAAAATCAGAGCTTGGAAAAGTTACTTTTTTGAACTGCAACTCCCATCAGCCCAGCCAGCATGGCCACTGGATTGGGCTGATGGGAGTTGTAGTTCAAAAAAGTAACTTTTCCAAGCTCTGGACAAAATATATGAATTATACAGCCACAAGAGTGGCTGTATGCTATAGCCAGCATGGATTTTTCACATTCTGCAATGTTAAATTGAAAAGACCCCATGCCATTCTTGTAATATTTGCAAGAGCTGAAATGAATCACAAATACTCGTTAGAAGGAACAAACTTTACTTCACAGTGTGTTGCTGCATAACCCCCAACTGATTCCCCCATACAATTACTTCTAATTCACTTAAGTTCCTACTCACATTACATCTCCCTTTTTTATTTTTAAGAAAAAGATAGAAACTACTGTCTATATCGAATTGGTTGTCTGATCACTTTGCCTCTTGATGTAGTAACAGGTAACTCAGAGTCCAAAATCTTTTCTGGTATATCACTGGCACTTTGTGCTACAGCTGTTCCACTTTTGTTGTCTTGAGACTCTGATAGGTCTACCTCTGATGGAGGTGCAGTTGCAGTCTCAGTAGTCTCATCCATGTTTGGTTCACAACTTGGAGTGCTTTGAAGATCTCTTCTGTTCCTTCGGTAGACAGCTAAATCATCAGTCTGAACCAAATACGATCTTGGAGTCATGTTTTGTCCAGTCACTCTCACTGGTTTCCACACTCCATCTTGCCGAACATTAACAGAATCACCAACCTGCAAAGGTGGTAAAGGCTTTGAACTTTTGTCAAAGTAAAGCTTCTGTTTTTCTTGCCTTCTCTTCAGATGTGTCTGTATGTCACCTTTTACCTGCTGAGGTAGTAACAATGGTGCTGAGGTAGGCAACCTGGTTCTTAAACGTCTCCCCATTAAAAGTTGTGCAGGTGAGGCTGTATCTACTGTAGGCGTATTTCTGTAATCCAATAAACTAAGATAAGGATCTGTGTTATTCAGACTAGATTTCTTAAGAATCCTCTTTACTGTTTGGATCGCTCTTTCTGCCATTCCATTTGATTGAGGAAATAGTGGACTGGATGTTGTGTGAACAAAGTCCCAATCTTTGGCAAACATTTTAAAGTCTCTAGAGCAAAACTGAGGGCCATGATCACTGACAACCTCTTCAGGTATACCATGTCTTGCAAATATAGATTTGCAGTGTAATATTACTAATCTACTTGTAGTGTCTTCAAGCAAACATATTTCCACATATTTTGAATAATAATCAACCAGAAGTAGATAGTCCTTTCTTTCAAATTCAAACAAGTCTATTCCTAGCTTCTGCCAAGGTCTTCTTGGAATTTCATGAGGTAACATTGGTTCTTTTTGGTTTTTATTTCTGAAGGTGTGACATGTGGTACATGACAGTACCAATTCTTCAATTTGGGCACACATACCTGGCCAATATACAGCTTCTCATGCCTGCTTTTTACATAATTCAACACCCAGATGACTCTCATGTATAATATTCAATATCTCTTTCCTCAAAACTTGTGGTACTACGATTCTGTCACTTTTAAAAATGAGTCCATCATGAACACTTAATTCCTCTCTGTAATTCCAATAAACACATATACACTCTGGAACTTCTACTATTCTATCTGGCCACCCCTGCAAAATTGCATTTTTCAGGATTTGCAAAATTGCATTTTTCAGGATTTGCAAAATGTTATCATTTTCAGTAGCCACCTGAAATTCTTTCAGTTTTGATTCGGAGATTGGTAAATAAGATAACATGAGGTTAACAGCAACCTCAACTTCTTCAGAACTTATTCCTTCACCCTGTTCAAGATATGCCCTGGACAGGGTATCAGCAATGATTAATTCTTTGCCTGGTCTATAGTGCACTTGTAATTGATATTTCTGCAGTGTTAACTGCCATCTTTGGATTCTTGGAGGTGCATTATGCAAAGGTTTTCTGAAAATTGCCTCCAATGGTTTGTGGTCCGTTTCCACAGTCACTTTTTTGCCATAGAGAAATTGATGGAATCTTGTGCATCCAAACACTATTGCCAACATTTCCTTTTCTATTTAAGCATAGTTGTGTTGGGCCGCAGTCATTGCTTTAGAAGCATATGCAACAGGTGCACCTCTTTGCAACAGCATCCACTGACAGAGTTACAGGTTCTTTCACATTATAATATTCAAAACAGGAGTTTTTGTTAATAGTTCTTTCAACTGTGTGAATGCTGTTTCATGAACTGACATCCAGCAAAATTCAACATCTTGGGCCAACAGCTGTCTTAAAGGGGTTGTTACTGTTGCCAAATTTGGGATAAACTTTGCTAGGTAAGTCACCATTCCGAGAAATCTATGAAGATCAGCTTTGTTACTTGGGCTGGGCATCTCAGTGATGGCCTCTATTTTAGATGAATCAGGTTTTAGTCCTTCTTTGGTTAAGATGTGTGCTAGATATTTTATTTCAGTCATGGCAAATTTGCATTTCACTTTGTTCAATTTCAGATTCCTCTCTCGGCACCTGTCCAGAACTCTCTTCAGTCTCTCATTTTGTTCCTGTTTGGTCTTCCCCCACACCAGGATATAATCTATGTAGCATGTGACCCCATCAACACCCTCAAATGTCTGTTGGATCATCCTCTGATAGACCTCAGGAGCTGAAGAGATACCAGATGGCATTCTTGTAAATCGGTACCTGCCAAAAGGTGTATTAAATGTACATAGCCTGGAACTGTTGTCATCTAGCTGAATTTGCCAGAATCCACTACTGGCGTCAAGAACAGTAAACAATTCTGCTTCTGCTAGCTTACTGGTAATTTTTTCTACAGTAGGCAATTGAAAATGTTCTCTTAAAATTGCTTTGTTCATATCTCTTGGATCTAAACATATTCTTATCTGGTCCCGGCCAGGCTTGTCTACAACCACAATTGAATTCACCCACTCTGTAGGTTCTTTTACCTTAACTATGACTTTTAATTGCTCCATACGAGTCAGTTCCTTTTGGACTTTATCCCTTAGTGCCACTGGAACCTTCCGAGGTGCATGAATTACAGGTGAAACCTGTGGGTTGATTTTGATGGCGTATTTCTCTGGTAAGCAACCTAAGCCTTCAAATACATCTTTGTATTCAACTGCAACATCCCATTGATCTACTGGAGCTCTTTTCATTAAATTAACTCTTTGCACCAAATTTAAATTAGTCACAGCCCGGAGACCGAGTACAGCTTGTGCATCAAAGTCTACTATGTGAAATTCCAACTCAGCTCTTTGATCTTTATATTTGCAATCCAGGTTACATTTACCAGACACATGTAGTCTTTCTCCAGAGTAGGTTATTAATCTGGCATTGAATGCTGAAGTGGTTCAGCTTGCAAGGCTTTGTATGTTTTTAAAGACATTGCATTAGCCTGTCCTCCTGTGTCAATCTTAAATGCCACATACTTGTGATCATTTATGAGAAGATCTACACACCATCTTCCAGAGCTGTAGAATTCAATGTGCCAATGAAGAAATCATGAGCATTTTTAGTTGTATCTGCTACTGAGAACATTTTTCTGCGTTGAAGTTTTCTATCTCTAGTTTTACACATTTTAGCAAAATGATTAAGTTTGCCACATCTTCTGCATTCCTTCCCATATGCAGGACAAGCATTTATGTCATGATGACTGATACCACACTTGTAGCAGGCCTTTGCTGCTACTACAGGCCTCTGTGGCATTTCCTTTTCTTGGGGGCTGGTAGTAGTGCCAGGGCTCCATTTGCTCTGAGGCTGTCTTACTTTTGGCTTTTCAAAGGTACTTTTGCCCTGTAAGGCATCCATTTGTTTTTCTGTTGCCCCAAAATCTGTCATCTGTTTTGCAGTCACTTCTTCTGCCCTGCATATATTCACTGCACACTCAAGGATTAAATCACTCTCTCTCAGTAACTTGGCTCTCATTCTGTCTGTCTGAATGCCACACGCTATGCGATCCTTAATAAGAGAATCACACAGCCCCCCAAATTCACAGGTCTGAGCCAAAAGCTTCAAATCAGTCACATATTGGTCTATACTTTCTCCTTCACTCTGTATTCTAGTGAAGAACCTGTGCATTTCATAAGTAACATTTCTTCTGGGCGCACAATATGCTTCAAATTTATTCATCAAACCTTGAATTTTATTTTTATCTGCATCATCATCAAACTGGAAAGTATTAAATACCTCTCTTGCTTCTTCACCTGCCACATGCAGAAATAATGCTGACTGGAGTCTCTCATTTTTTTTATCTGCTCCACTTGCAGTGCAGTACAATTCAAACCCTTGCTTCCATCTTCTCCAGTTCTCTGCTGCATTTCCTTCAAACACCAACATTCCTGGAGGCTTTAGCTGGTCCATTTTTCACTGCCTTATGTTTTTAGGTAGTCTTCTGACACCATGTAATATTTGCAAGAGTTGAAATGAATCACAAATACTGGTTAGAAGGAACAAACTTTACTTCACAGTGTGTTGCTGCATAACCAAAGACTCTACTTTTGTTTTCCTACTGGTCCCACCACCAACTGATTCCCCCGTACAATTACTTCTAATTCACTTGAGTTCCTGCTCACATTACAATTCTGATGCTCCCCATAAGCTCATTTCAAAACAAAACTTTACAAACCTTATAGTCCTGAACTCAGAAACACTTGCTTAACAACCCTGTAACTTTTCATGGTGATACACAAAACAGTCAGAGAGAATCTAGAGTTCAAATTGTAAAACAAGAGAAAAAAACCAGACCTCTGTTTGGACTTTTTACAGTCAGTGGTCTCATAATTTGTTGAAATTAATTAAAAACCAGCCATGTTCAGAGTACCTGTAATCCTTTTACTGATCTTGTCCCATACTCCGACCTTCATCTTCTGCAGTTTAAAAGTTAAAAAAATACCTGGCTGATTTTTAATTAATTTAAGAAATTTTACATTGGAGTCAATGATAACCATGGGCATGCTCAGTAAGAACCAATTGTCAGTGTCCTAAAAGTCAGACTCACAGCTGCTTGGCTTGGCTAATCAGGGGGCCACACCCACACCAGACCTTTATTTCACTTTAGACAGTTATGACTTCTCCCAAAGAATCCTGGGAAGTGTTGTTTGTGAAGGGTGCTAAGAGGAGACTTCTATTCCTCTGACAGCTCCAGTGACCAGAGTGGTTTAACAGCTGCTCTTCTGGGGATTGTGGTTCTGTGAGGGGAATAGGGCCCTCCTACCAACTCTCAGCACCGTTCACAAACTACATTTCCCAGGATTCTTTGGGGGTAAGTCATGACTGTCTAAAGTGAAATAAAGGCCGGGTGTTGAGATGGCCAGGAACAGTTTTGGTTTAAATTTGAGTGGGAGACTACATGTGCCTGCTGTAGAATAAAAAGGTGGGGGAAACCCTGAAAAACAATGTCCCAATGTTTTCCTTTTGGAAAGGAAAGGGCTTTTCCTCTGCCCAGTCCCCACCCACCCAATCTCCTCCCCCTCTCCCTCTCCTCCCCTTCTCTCCCCTTTCCCTCTTCTCCCTGCCATTCCCCAGGTCAGTTTCATCTTTCCTAACCCCTTTATAGACAGTTCTGTACTGTACTGTCTTTCTGGAAAACTCTACACACATACTTCACAGCAGCCTACAGCTCCCACCTTTTCCATAAAGACATACATTTGCACTAACAATACATGTTTGATACATTGCTTTACAGAGTTACAATCATTTCAGACAATTCTGGTTTCACACAATCTAGATACAGCGTTTCCTCATCATATATTTCTGTGTATTTATTTGCTTCTTTACTACTGATTGTGCCAATCCGAAACCTTTCCGGTGGTTTCCCCAGGTTAGCTCTTTCAGAGCATCTCAATGTTACAGTTTCTTCTATGTTTTCCCTATCCACTCCAGTTACAGGTTGTTCTTCTTCTTGTTTTATCTCCTGCTCTAAGTCATGTTCTGTGGATGCATTGTGTGAACTATTTAGATCAATATATGTACTTTGAACCCAATCTTGCTCTTGTATCTTGATGCTTCTACTCAGCACCACCTTTTTCTGACTTTGTACCCAAACACGGTAATATGCGTTCTGGAATCCGATCACATTTCCCTTCTGTGCTCTTTCAGCAAGTTTCCCATGTCTCTTCCCTTTGGGTATGTGCACCCAGCACCTTGCCCCAAACCTTGCAATGTGTTGGAGTCTCAGTTTCCTCCCTGTGAGCTTTTCATATGGTGTCATGTTAAGTGCTCTATGGAATAGCCTGTTTTGAATGTAAGCAGCATACAACATACATTTTCCCCAAAACGCGTTTGATAACTCCGAGTCCCTCAACATGGCTCTTGTTGCATCCTGAAGTGTCCTATTTTTCCTCTCTGCAATTCCGTTTTGAAATGGTGAAAATGGTGCAGTAAAATTCTGTTCTATGCCTTTCTTTGATAAGTACTGTTGTAGGGACTTTCCAGTAAATTATCCCCCTTGATCAGAGCGTATTCTTTGTATAGTCACACCATGTTGCACTTCAATCTTTGTCACAAATTGCTTCAGTTTCCCCCCTGCTTCATCTTTAGTCTTAAGAAGATATATGGTGCTATACCTAGTATAGTCATCCACAATCACCAGAAAATACTTGGCACCCCCTTGTGAACTTTGAAACGGTCCGGCCAAATCAACATGAATCATCTGGTATGGTGCGTTTGTGTTACACTCTGCCTCTGCATATGGGAGCAACTGTGGCTTTGGTTTGATTACACACATCACATTCTATATATTTGTCACACTCCTTCAGTGTTACATCCACACTATTACTGGGAGTTTTCATGATTGTACCAAAACTAGCGTGTCCTAGGTTTCTGTGCCATAGATGAACGCAGCTGTCATGAGGCTTTCTGTTAGCACTCGTAGCAGCACAACCTGCGTGTTTGAATTGAATGTAAAACAGTGAATCCTTCAGAAACCCCTGCATACAGATTTTGTCTCCTTTCTGTATCTCACACATCCCTTGTTTAAATGTTACAGTATATCCCATTGCATTCAGTTTCTTTACAGACATTATATTACATTCGAAACCTGGTACATACAATACATCTGTCATAGTTGTATTTAATACACTGAGTTTTACTGTACCTCTTCCCAACACCTCTCTGTGTGTGCCATCCGCCAGCACAACATCCTCTTTCACGGGAAGTGAAGTTCTGAACAAAGTTTTGTCCTTTATTAAGCTATGGGTGGCTCCACAATCAACAACCCATACATCACTGTCTCTTTTCTCACAGCTTTTCGGTTTACTAGTCCCAGCACTCACCAGCTGCACACTTGTCGGCTTCCAGCCTCGTCCTCTATGCTTCGCTTCACAGTCTCTTTGTAGATGTGTTTTCGAACCACAATAATAACAAGCTTTTAGTCCAAACGACCTTGCTTCTGTGTCTTTGAAGTTTGTCTTCCTGCTTTCTCTTTTCTCCGTTTTCTCCCGTCCTTCGGCTTCTTTTCTTCTTTCCCATTCCTGGAGAAGCTTGCCTGAGACGTACTCTGTAGTCAAGCCTGTGTCTTGCATAGCTTCTAATGCACTGACTAACGGATCCCAAGACGAATCCAATGAAGATAGGATTATATACACTCTCTGCAACTGTGTGTGCTCTACATTCCGCTCCTGCAGCTCTGCAAACAGTCTTTGTAATTCCAGCAAATGCTCAGACATTGTCCTGTCCTCAGCCAGCTTCATCTGATAAAGTTTACGCGCTAGATATATTTTGCTACTGGCTGTCTGTCTCACATGAACTTCGTTCAAAGCAGTCCACATAAGTTTCGCTGTTGGCCGTTCTTTCACATGTAATAATTGAGAGTCTTCTAAAGCCAATATAATAAATGCTCTTGCTTTTTCATCCATGTGAATCCACGCTTGCTGCGGAGCTCCTGGTGGGTCTTCTTTGATTACCTGCCATAAGTCTTCTTTTGTCAGGAAAGCCTGCATTCTAAGTCTCCAGCTAGAATAATTATGTTCAGTGAGCCTCTCCAGAGGCATTCCGGCTGAAAGTGAAACTGCCATCTTCGCAGAATACTTCTCCCTCGCCTTTCTCGATCAAGCACTCAGCCACGTTACCACTTCTCCCAAGCTCCTGGCTCGCTTGCTTCTTTGCTGAACTGGTTGCCCCTTCTCTGGGCTTCTCTTGTCTCACTCAGGGTTTGAATGCTGCCTATTCTGGGCCGTATTGTGGGCCCATAACCCCTGTTGTAGCGGTGATTTCAAGCGTATGCCCAGTGACTGGTTGTACCCGGTTGTAGCTAGCAGCAGTGTACCCAAGATAGATAGATGCAGACAATTATAGGTTTAAGAGTCTTTACTGACTTTAAGGTACAGACATAAATGCATTCCTGGCTTCTCCTAACTTCTAACAACATTCCCCACACTCTGTGCTTTCGCTTTCAAGGATATGTAGCTTTCACTGCCCTTCACCAGCCGCATCTGCTGTAAGCTGACCTTGGCAGTCCTGAACACAGATTAACCCCTTTATAGACAGTTCTGTACTGTACTGTCTTTCTGGAAAACTCTACACACATACTTCACAGCAGCCTACATAGATCTCCATATTATGTCAGAAACAAGCCACTGGCTGAATTGTGTATGTCAACTGACTATTTTATTAACAATGAAATTCATTACTCCCTTAGTCAGTACTGTCTGCACCACTGGTCTTAGATGGCCTGATCTAAGGTAGGTCACACCAGCACTACTACCAAAGAAAATTAAGAAGTGGGTCCAATGCATGATTGGGCTAAAGACTGGTACTGGGCCTAAAAAGGTTGAAGACTACTTGTCTACACTGACTGGCAGTGCCTCTACAGGATTTCAGATGAGAGGCTTTTCCAGGCCTTCCTGGATATGTTTAGGAATTGGGACCTCTTGTATGTGAAGGATGTGCTCTGCCAATGAGCTATGGCCAACTAAATTTAGTATTGTGAACCCCTTCTGGGGGAGGGGCATATTGAAGGCACCTTGATCAATATGTTCCAGGGGGATTAGGCCCAAACCTGAGTCCCAGTTACCACCACTACAATCAACTGGAGGGTAGTAAATTTGACTTTATTGAAGCTTTTAGCCCTTACCGCAGACTCTCACACCCTTCTCTCTGGCACCACGAGGCTCAATCCCCACACCCAGAGTCAAAAGAACAATAAGTCCTTTGCAGTGCCTTCTATCTGTACTTGCCCTGTCTGGGTTTCTCGCTAGTGAGAACCACTGTAGAAGCTTTGAGTTCTACCTGTTTTCAGGGTCTTTGGCAGGGTAGATCTAGACACCGCTGCCCTTCTAAATCCAGTGGCCCCTTTCTCAGGGCTATGGGGCTTGCCCAGGTATAGGTCCAGAGGTCTTATGGCCATCCCATTTGGAGGATCCTTTATGGTTACTCCCAGTGGGATACTCCCTCAATATTCTTGCCCCAGAGGATTTGGGTAGTCAGGGAAGCCTCTTCTCCAAGCTTCCTGTGTCTGCCAGTTGGCAGAGGCAAACATTTCAGGAGACCATAGCGATAGCAACTCCTCAGATCTCAGCTCCTTCTAAAAACAAAAACAAAAACCCAAACCAAAAACCTCTCCCCCTTGACTGCTAGCTCTGGGCCATTTATGCTCAACAGCTCCAGGAGACCTTCATTACTCGCTGCCCCACCCATCTGCTGGCTTGGTTGATGAGAGGCTGTCCTGATCCCTGCAGATGTGGACTGGGGCCTTCGTAAAGGAGCTATGCTGGTGAAAGCCCTTTGGCAATCCCCTGTGGACCTTCACACTTATTTTAAATGTGTGGTTATTTTGTGTGTGTGTCTTTGTTCTATACATTGCCCTTCACTTCTCCTAAAGTCTCTGTCTATCATAACACTTCACCAAGAACAACAACAGTAAGAAGTGAACAGAAAATAGAATGCATTGCTTCGTTTATTTATTTATTGCATTTATATACCATTTATGTTTAAATAAAACTCTAAGCAGGGTACAACATAAGTCAAAACATCTTAAAACAACAGATACAAACCCCCACAATTGATAAAATACAATTAACTGAGCAAAACATCCTCTTTAGTATTAACATATAATATCAGGGCTGGCGCCAGAGGGCGGCCAGGTCAGGCACTGACCAAAGGGCCCCTCCTTAGCACTCCTGGTCCTCGATTCATGGCAGAGTCGGCTCCTGACCCTGCCACGGATCGTAGAGCTGGAGCTCCCAGGCACCCCCTTCAACCATGCAGGCCCGCAACACCCACCGACCTACCTCTCCTGTTGTGGTGAATACTGGCCATGCTGTGTGTGCATGCCTTCCATCAACCAAGATGGCTGCTGAGGCTTCCCTAAGGGGCTGATGCCCCTGCTGCTATCTTGGTTGATGGTAGGCAGCAGGGCCGGTTGTAAAGGGCGGCCAGTGGGACACTGACCCTAGGGCCCCTGGATCTGCCCCTCCGCTCCCCTTCTGCAATTTGCTGCAACAGCCGCAGATCGCAGGGCAGGAGCTTCCACCTGGCCACCATTCCCTCGCCCCACCTACCTGTCTCCTGCCTTTTAGCATTGCCCTTAATGAAGAAGGCGGCCGAGGTTTCCCTAAGGTGCTGAAGCCCCTGCCACCATCTTGGTTGATGGCAGAGATGCGAACACATAGCATGAACACGTGCCATCAACCAAGATGGTGGCAGAGGCTTCATCCCCTTAGGGAAACCATGTCCGCCATCTTGGTTAATGGCAATGTTAAAAGACAGGTGACAGGTAGGTGGGGCAAGGGAATGGTGGGCAGGCAGAAGCTCCTGCCCTGTGATCCGCAGCTGTTGCAGCAGATCGCAGAAGGGGAGCAGAGGGGCCCCTTAGGGCCCCTGTAGCTCCAGGGAAGAGGAAGTGGAGACAGGTAGGTGCAAACATGTGCACATGCCGTGGGCCAGGGCAAGCTGATGCCCAAGGGCCTCGGCATGCCTGGGACTGGCCCTGGTAGGCAGGCATGTGCAGCACAGCCAGCATTTACCACAGCGGAAGAGGTAGGTGCAGGCAGGCACCATGGGCCCAGGGCAGGCTGGTGCCCAAGCGCCTAGTCATGCCTGAGGCTAGCCCTGTATAGTATAAACATTACATATAAAATTAAGTACAGAAAATTCAAGAAAAAAATAATAACATAGTCGACTAAACATTATATCCCCTAGCCTTCAAGAAAAATAAAATAAAAATCAATTTTAAAAAACAAGCTTACTTTTAAATATTGTAGATTAAACAAAATCAGCTCATTTCTTAATCACAATGTAATAAAGCAAAACAATTTAAACAGCCAGCCCCCTTTATAACAGAATTTCATCTAACTACAGTTGAAAATAGATATTTACTTTACGCAAACACACCCTTACAAGACCAACACACTGATGTTCAAACATATCAACGTTCTAAACCAATACACTGAAGCTTACTATTTTAGTATTTGAGCCCAAATTAATAGTGAAAATTTATGAATGTGGAGTTCACACCTTTTAGAGTTCTGCATGACAGTGTGTTGGAAGTCATTTGGTTTACCCAAGTTTGTAAATATCTCCACTGTGTCACTTTCAGAATTAAATGGCCAATAGTTTTCACTTTTTTCTTTTCTTTAAGACTCCCTGATGGAGAATTCATAAGAAGGCAGATACAGATAGCCATTCTGGCTTCACCTCTATGATCCAGGGGGACTGAAAATCTTAATGTGGTGGGTAGCCAGGATTAATTTTCCCTCATTACCAAGGTGTTAGTTTGCACTGCGTTTATGAGGTGTTGATTTCAACCCCATTAATGAGGTGTTAATTTGTATTTCATTAATGAGGTACAAATTACAAGGGATTTGGCATCAATTATCTCCCCATGAACACACTTCAGCTGCGAATGCATGGTAGATCTGTTGCTCAAACCTAAACCACAAATATGACCTAATACTCAGCACACCCTCTCTTTAGCACACTAAACAGCTCTGTGTTATTATTTCAGTTTATACTTATATATTCAGACCAGCCAGTTATTTTTGTTTGCTTGCTTTGTTTTCCCCACAACAATCAGCCTCAAGAACCTATTTATAGAAAGGGAAGTATATGATTTACATCTATCCAGCTTTCCTTGGAAACGCTACTGGCGTTAACAGGAGCATAAACAATCCTTAAGTTTAAAGTAATCACTTCCACTTTTTTCTCCCACTTATATTTACTTTGATTGAAAATAGCTCTATTCACATTTGCCTTATTTTATATAAAGCATAGCAATATTGCTGCTAGCTCCAATTACCATGTGGTAGGTCACAATGAATTTTGCTTCTTGCTTTGCGGGGATTACCAAAGAGATCATGATATGTTGAATGAGTCATCACATGCTAACTTGCTTTTGCATGGTGATGGATGTGGGCAGTTTCAAGATATCAAGTGATCAGTTCATTTACCATGTGAATAATGCATGGTGTGTAAATTACAAACTGTTGGAAGTCATTTGCAATGTATCAACTGCTATGGTCATGAAGCCAGCTAGCACAACCTTGCATTTATCATTTTTAATATTTGAGGGAGTGATTGATTATTACATTCTGGGTATGTTTCAGGGGTTACCAACATTTTTGAACAAGAAGACACATTTCAAATGGTGAGAGAGTACTGGGGGCACCAGTCACAAAATGGCTGCCATGGGGGGCATGGCAGAACACAAAATTAGAAAGTAGTCATGGTGAAGCTTTCCCCATGATTGTATTTCCATACTATAAAAGATTTGACCTGTTGAATTTCTGCCTGGTATGAAGCATAGAAAGGCACAAGAACCAAAGCCTAGGCTGCCATCCTGTACCACTTCCTTGGAGGTAAGCCCCATTAAGCACAATGAGGTTTACTTCTAAGTAGACAAGTATACCATTGCACTATAAGTTGACTATACAGGCAATTCTTAACAAGCCCCTGGTCTTTAGCTCCTGCAAAGCAGAAGACATGCATAAGCTACTTTGCAAAATTTTCACATTTACCTTTTTTTGGGGGGGGGGATGGACTTTGGGGGGAAGTGCACTAAAAGGGAGGGGAAACAGAGAAATAGGTGTGCTACAGCATCTGATTGTCCTGATGCGCAACCTATACTCTGGACAAGAGGCTACTGTAAGGACAGAATATGGAGAAACTGATTGGTTCCCATCAGAAAGGGTGTGAGACAGGGGTTTATTTTATCACCCTATTTGTTTAATCTATAAGCAGAGCATATCATATGGAAAGCGGGATTGGACCAAGATGAAGGAGGTGTGAAAATTGGAGGGAGGAATATCAATAATTTAAGATATGCAGACGATACCATACTACTAGCAGAAACTAGTAACGATTTGAAATGAATGCTGATGAAAGTTAAAGAGCACAAAAGTTAAAGAGCACAAAAGCAGGACTACAGCTGAACGTCAAAAAGACTAAAGTAATGACAACAGAAGATTTATGTAACTTACAGTTGACAATGAGGACATTGAACTTGTCAAGGATTATCAATACCTCAGCACAGTCATTACCCAAAATGGAGACAATAGTCAAGAAATCAGAAGAAGGCTAGAACTGGGAAGGGCAGCTGTGAGAGAACTAGAAAAGGTCCTCAAATGCAAAGATGTACCACTGAACACTAAAGTCCAGATCATTCAGACCATGGTATTCCCGATCTCTATGTATGGATGTGAAAGGTAGACAGTTAAAAAAGCAGATAAGAGAAAGATGAACTCATTTGAAATGTGGTGTTGGAGGAGAGTTTTGCGCATACCATGGACCACGAAAAAGACAAACAATCAGGTGTTAGAACAAATTAAACCAGCACTACCATTAGAAGCTAAAATGATGAAATTGAGGTTATTATACTTTGGACACATCATGAGAAGACATGATTCACTAGAGAAGACAATAATGCTGGGGAAAACAGAAGGGAGTAGAAAAAGAGGAAGGCCAAACAAGAGATGGATTGATTCCATAAAGGAAGCCACAGACCTGAACTTACAAGATCTGAACAGGGTGGTTGATGTCAGATGCTGTTGGAGATTGCTGATTCATAGGGTCACCATAAGTCACAAGGGATTTCTATTGCCAGGTCTCTAAACAACTCACTGATCAATCACTCATTTAACTGACTCATTTCACAGAAATCTCTTAGTAGGGTACCTGCACATTATGCTCCAAAACTTTTTTCTAGGAGGGCTAGAGAGTTATTTTTCTTTTAGTGAAAGCTCAGAGTCTGGGGCACCTGGCAGGTGTGCTACTAAAGGCCTTTATGGACAGCATGGCTCCAATGGGAGATGGATTGGCAACCCCTGGTTTAGATGGTGCTACATTCTGGGCTTGTTCCTAATGTGAAAATCAGAATAGTGTTCCAGCACTTCTGCTCCCCCTAGTTCAGATATTTAAGTAATAAAGTTCCCCTTCTCCATCATGGAGAGCCCACCCAAGTGGGAACAACAGATGATAAAGACCATGGTGATCATTATAATGCTTTTAGAGCTTTCAAGCTTTCAGAGTGCTTCACATGCATTATCTAGCCAGCTGTAATCCTTACAACTCTACAAGTCAGTATTCCTTTTATTGCCTAATTCCATATCACTTTATGGAAATTATGTGCCAAAGGGGATATGTGCCCACTCAGTTGCTTTGAACTGCAGACCTGGCACTTTTACAACAGATCATTTGTTCTCCACTTGCAAAGAATCGATCCTTCGGTGTGGCAGCACCTACTCTTTGGAACTCCCTGCATGCTGATATTCAGCAGGTGCCTTGCTGTATTGTTTTCAGCTTTTTTGTGTATGTAAGCCTACCCAGACATGTCATTTTGTTGTGTATATTTATTTTAAAATGTATTTTATTCTATTTTTATACAGTTTACTTGCTTTTAAGGTTTGATTTTCCTTATGAATATATTGATTTTATTGTTTTATTCTTATGAATATTTTATATAGTTGTTTGTAAACCACTTTGAGGTCTTTGTTGATTAAGCAGTATATAAAATTTGTTAAAATAAATAAATAAATTGCAAACAGAGGTTTGGAAACTGAGGCTGACAGAGAATAACCTTGCCTAAGGCCACCCTGTGAGTTCATGGCAGAGGTGAGATTGCCATCTATACAACTCTCCTGTGCTGAATATGTGAGTGTTTCAAGAGGAAATGTCCTTCCAATACACTTTTTGTGCTTCCAGTTGAGTATCCCATAGCATCTATCTATGAATATGAAAAGCTGCTCAGACCTTAAGTTGTATGAAACAGCACCTCCATGTGTAGAATAGAATCTGTAGCTGGCATGTTTAGTGCAATTGTACATATTCATACAACTGGTGCCTCCATGTGATCTTGGCCTACAAGCCTACCAGCAGACACAATGTTTGAAGATTACATGAATGTCAATAAGTGTCTTAGCTGAGTTTTAGTCAATAGAAATTAAATGAGAAATGGTAGCTTTGAAGACTCCATATTAACTCTAGTGTGAGCAAATATGTGGAAGAAAATACGTTGGGGGAGGGCCATAGCTCAGTGGTAGAGAATCTGCTTTGCATGCAGAAGGTCCCAGGTTCAATCCCTGGCATCTCTAGGTAGGTCTGGAACCCAATCTAGAACCCCAAAGAACCAACTGCCAGTCACTGTAGACAATACTAAGCTAGATGGACCAATGGTCTGACTCAGTATAAGGCAGCTTCCTGTGTTCCTATATCTTACACTTGGATACTGTACTTTGCAGCAATCCTCCTTCAGCTTGAAGCAAGCCTCACTGAACTTAGCAAAATTTATGTCTGAGCATGCATAGGACCAGCTGCGTATTTGTTTGAAAAAGTTGTTCAAGGGCATGATTTGAAGGAACATGACACAGCAACCTCACTGAACCAAAGAATGCCTGAGTCTGAATCATATATCTATGCTGCCTTGAGGTCTGTGGAAGAAGAGTGGGATATAAATATAATAGGTAAACCAAATCTCAGCTCCATCTTCTCCTTCCACCCCTACCTTCTGAGTTGGAGTGGTCAGATCATGTTAAAAACTTTAGTTGATACATACTTTGTTCAGAGCTTGGAAGATTACTTTTTAAAAGCAATACATTACAATTTACATGAGCCCAAAAAGTAATAAATTACCATTACAATTGCAATTTCTCTGAAAGTAACTGATAACTTTACCGTTACTCAAAAATAATCACTACAATTTCACTTAAGTTACTTTTTTTTAAAAAAATGGAGTGCCTACAAGGTGCTGGCCTTGGCTGCCACACATCTAAGTAGCCTACAACAATGTTAAAAACACACACACACACACAGAGGGTAGTAAAATAATGTTTTTATCGATAGGATTAACAGAACGGCATAACAGAATCTCACATCCACCCCCCCACCCCTCACCCCAGCAATGGCGATACCCCACCACATGTATACTTTTTCAAAATCAATTTGTGCACTTGAAATGCTGCTTTTACAATACATTTCTGTTATGTCTCATTGTTGCTCAAAGAGCACGTCAGACAAGGGATGTCTTTTTAAAGTAATTATGTTGCCACCAGTACTAAACAGGCTGCAAAAAAATACCTCAGCACCCCTTTTATCAATATGGCAATCTCCTAAAAATGTAAATGTACTGTCTTCAAGTCAACCCTATCATCAAAGAAAAATGCAAACTTTAGTACTTTACTAGTTGCCTTTGTAATTTTTTTGGTCAACAGTATAACTTAGAGGTAACTTAACCCTGTACATAATTCCCTGGGAGTAAATCCCATTGAATTCATTGGGTAAACACGTATGCACGATTGAACTGTCAGAGGTAGAACTTAAGAGATATAATGCAGGTAAAGAGAAAATGCACATATCAAAAGTAATCCACCAGAATAAATGTTTTCCCTTCTCCTGCAATTAAAAATGTAGTCTTGCATAGCATATAGTGAAACTATGGAATTTGCTACCACAAGAAGCAGTGATAGGCACCATCTTGGATGGCTTTAAAAGAGGATTAGACAAATTCATGGAGGATAAAGCTATCAGTGGCACCCAGCAATGATGGCTGTGTTCTGCTTCCACTGTCAGAGACAGTATGCTTCTGAATATCAGTCGCTGGAAATACAAGTGAGGAGAATGCTGCTCATGCACGCAGGTCCTGCTTGCGGGCTTCCCTTTAGGGCATCTGATTGGCTGCTGTGAGGAGGATGCCGGACTAGATGGGCCACTGGTTGGATCCAGCAGGCTCTTCTTATGCTCTTGTATGTACTGCAACAAACAACAAAAGTTACTTGTGGGGTCTTACAGACCATGGGCAGCCAACGTGGTACCCTCCAGATGTTGAAGGACTACAATTTCCATCATCCCTGATAATTGGTTATATTGTCTGACACTGATGAGAATTGTAGTCCAACAACATCTGGAGGGCACTATGTTGATGACCCAATTACATTAATACAACTCCCTTCCCACTTACCCACCTATTTCAAACATGTCCAGAAAAGTATGTCTCTTAAATTCTATGTCTGACAGCGTGTTCCTTTCAGAGATAAAAATTAATCTGCAATCCTATATACGTATCCATTTAACTCAATGAGGCTTAATTCAGAGTAGACATATATAGGACTGGACTCCACCAGAATACATTTCAGCATTCCAGGGGCTATACTTTATTAATGCTGTACCAACTACAACTACCAACTGCTGCTTATGTACATATATTGTCTCATCCTAAGCCACCTCACAAGGTTGTTGCAAAGATAAATGGGGGAAGGGAATGGCAATCAGTGGTCATGGCGTTCACCAATCAAAAGTAAATCTGGGGAGGGGGGCACACACAAGTAATAAGATGTCTGACAGACAGAATGTTAACAGGTGAAGCTTTCCCTATAATTGTATTTCCATAGTACCAAAAGGCTTAGTCCGTTTAATTTCTACCTGCACCATAGCTGTTAAAGGCACAAGAGTATGATCTCCTGCAATGCCAACCCTAACCCATGCAAAGAACTCAAGTTAACATAAACAACCACAGAATTTGGGAATTTTTTTAAATAAAAAGAACATCTGTAACTGTATGAAATATGATATTCTCAGGCAAAAAGAAGTTATGAGACAGTAGACATAAAAAGCACACACAAAGCCTTGACAAACAGCAACGAAAATACTCTGAGCATGAGCATTTTCACATTTTGAATTTTTACTCATCATTGTTTTTGCTTATTTACTGCCTTGGGCCAGTCCCTAAATCTCAGCCCATCCTATCTCACATGCCTGTTGTGAAGGTACTAGGGTTGCCAGGTTCTTGGCCTGAGACTGATGCTGTATCTTTAGGAGAAGAGCAAGTCAGCCAAGTGCAGGTGTTCTTGCAACCCTGTAATGAGAAAAACCACAAGGTTGAATTCTCCCTTCCCCTGCACAACTTTTAAAGATACTGAAGACCTCTTGGAGGCTGGGCCTGGCAACCAAGAGGTCTTCTGTATCTTTAAAAGTTGTGCAGCTACAACCATTCCTTGGCTGGGAGAGCTTGACCACATTAGTTCAAGCACTGGGGACTGCAGGATGGGATTACTGCAATGCACTCCAGCTTCCCTTGCTCTCGCCTGTAAACTGCAGTCAGTGCAGAATGCTGTAGCACAGTTGCGGACAAGAGTGAGATGCTGTTGGCATACAACACCTCTGCTTAGGCACTGATTGCCAATTTGTTACCAGGCCAATTTCAAGGTGTTACGATTGGTATTTAAAGCCCTAATAGCTTGGGACCAGTTTACTTGCACTGTCTTACCCCATATATGCCCACTTGACCACTTTGATTTGTAGAACTGGCACTGTTACAAGTGCCACATGTTACTCGTTCTGCACTTGTAAGAAATTGTCCTTTTAGTGTGTCAAGACCTACACTTTGGAACCCTAACCCTATTGACATCAGGCAAGCACCTTCTCTATATTCTTTTTGGTGCCTGCTTAAAACATTTCTGTTTAGGCAAGCCTACCCAGACACGTATGTGTTGATATGTTTTCATCTTCTTAGGTTACCGCTGTTTTAATTTTTAAAAAAAATTTAATTGCTTGTTTTTAATTGTTTGTATTGATAATTTTAATGTATCTTGTAAATCACTTAGAGGTTTCTTACAATCAAGTGATATGTAAATGTTGTTAAATGAAATAAATAAATACCACGTCAGTCAAATAATATGACTTGATCAAACAAACATTTATCATTGCCCTATTTAAGTTATCAATGTTTCTCCCCAAATGTTAAAAAATCTTCTATTCCTCTCATGAATAAAATATTATACCACCATCTTGCCCTCTTTGCACTTCAGGTAGTATTAGTTTAAACACCCTTGCAATTTCTAAGGAAATCTCACTAGAAATTGAACTCCATGCTATTTGCTTCAAAGTAAATGTACTTAAGATCAGGGTAGTAGGCTTTCAATAGCCAAAGCGTAACAGAACACAAGGGACCATATTTCTTCAGGTAACATGTTATCATTTTCTATTTATATTTGGATATAAAGGTAGCAGAAAATAATATCTATTTGTATTTCAGTGCATAAATGTTTCAGCTGTCCTCAAATAACAGCAACAGGTCCTATGGACATAGTAATGACCCAAATTGCAATAATCACAATTTGATCTCTGTTTTTCTGTCTGCAAGATATAGCTCACCAGATACTGAAAAAGTTACCTTTCTCTCAGCTGACTCGATCAGCTTACATTGATTGATTTTTGTGGCCCTTTCTGACTCTGTAAGTTCAAATTTACACAATTTCCTCTCTGATAGCAGGGCTATCCTTACATGTCCCTGGTTGCTACAGTATTAGAACACTTGCAAAGGTCTGTCTCTCTTCTTATTAAATCACTGTATTAGGGATGGAAAGATCTGTATGTTTCAGTTCTCTCAGTTTCTCATCTTTCCAATGTTAAATTAAAATGTTCTCTATATGTCTGCAGAAATCTGTGGATTTTTAAAAACAATTCTCATGAAAATTCACCATTTCCACAAATAAACACATTTTTGTAGGCAGTTGTGAAAAAGGTACACATTTTTGCAAGCCATTTCTCATCATTTCATGTCTTTTTGCATGGTATTTTCACTCATGTATTCATTTTATGCACACTTACCCCCAATATATGCATTTTTGTAAATGTTGATTAATTGGGAAACTGCAGCCCAAAATTCTAATAAATGCAAATTTCAAAGGATGGCAGTGTTTCAGTTCTCATAGTGTTTCAGAAATTGAAAATTTCATAAAATCTGCTTGAAATGCGAACTGGATCGAAATTCTCACCCATCCCTAATTACAGGATATGATCTTTGAAAGAAGTGGAAGTCAGCTGCCAATTAATACCAAGCAGAATATTTGATGTGAACAGTCACATATTTGCAAACGAAAAGTGAGTTGTTCTATTTTGTAATAGTGGTGCACGTTCAATTTGGGTGAATTACTTTTTTTTAATGTCAGTTGTAAACCCTTGGATTTGTGAAATTAAGTCTTTTTCCCCTTTTGTGTTTAGAACCCTTGAGGCTCTATAACAGCACCATGAATCAGAAACACTGTGGAAGTGACTGGTGTGGACAATGTCACTGCCACAAGAAGATCGGATGAGAGATATAATGACAGACAGTGTGCAGAAGTGAATGTGTGATGGCTGGCCTTCAGGGGATGACTTTCTGAAGCAATCTAATCATTACTTATATGAGAAGTTTTGCCAGAATGTGTTGCGTATGAAACTTTAGGGGGACAATTCTATGTGGAAAGGCTCTTGGCTGATCAGCAATACCTCTCCCTGGATGTATCACATTTACATGATGGGTGGGGGGAAGAGCACATCTGCCCTCCTCATCCTAGAATGTCCATGAGAGTGGTGGCAGCCTAAACCATAGCAACAAGTGGAAAGTCTTGCTCTGTTGAACAGCCAAGGACAGAAGTACAAGGTGCCTGTCTTTTTTTTTAGGCCTGGCCAGAGCTTTTTTGTGGCAATACTCACTAGTACAGAGTACTGACACCTCTTTTTTCCCCCTCATGGCAGTTTTATCAAGATCTGAGTACCAGAATCTCATTTTTTTTATCCCATAAGCACTGGGCTTGGCCAGTCTGGAAGCTTTATACCACTGCTCCTTAGTAGCTGCAGGGATCTATATTACAGACAGCTGTTTCCTTCTGTGCTTGAGCTGAAAGTCTTTAAAAAATGATCTTTTTAAATGCTTTTATTAAACAGCAAAGTAGGGTAAAGTATAGAATTTTATTCACAAAAAGAGAAAATACATGTAATTTAACAACATTAAAAATAATACAGTGCATTTCCTCCATACACTTTTATAAGATTTAATTTCATTCCAGTATGAAGTCATGTAGCAAAAGCAATTAGGAGCTATAACGCAAGGTCTGAGCGAGTGATATCAATGAAATTTAATGGGAAACCTTTTAACATAACCACCATCCAAGTCTACGCTCCAACGGCAAATGCAGAAAAAGAGGAATTGGAGAGATTTTATGCAGAAATACAGGAAGAAATTGATCACACACTAAAACAAGATGTGCTGATAATCATGGGGGACTGGAATACAAAAGTAGGAAACAGAAGAACTAGGAATTGTGGGGAAATGGATCTTAGGAGATAGAGATGAAGCAGGTGAAAGACTTATTGAATTCTGTGAAGCCAATGATTTGTTTCTTGCCAACACATTTTTTGAACAACCAAAAAGATGACTGTACACATGGACATCACCAGATGGTCAATATAGGAATCAAATTGATTATATAATTGGAAACAGAAGATGGAGAAGTTCCATACTTTCTGCAGAAACAAAACCAGGAGCAGACTGCGGTACAGATCATGAACTGATCGTATCGAAAATCAGAATAAAGCTAAAGAACAACAACAAAGCAATCATAATGTCAATATACAATTTAAATAACATCCCAGAAGAATATAAAGATCAAATAAGGAACAGATCTGAGGCGTTAAACTTAGTTGACAGAGAACCAGAAGAACTATGAAGTCAGAGATGTTATCAGGGAACAATGCAAAAAGAGAGAAAAACCTCAATGGATGACTGAAAAAACTCTTAAAATGGTTAAAGAGAGAAAGAAAGCAACAGCAAAAGGAGATAGAAACACGGTTAGAACCCTAAATGCAACAATACAGCAAATAGAATTGTCGTTGATCACAAGCTGAATATGAGCCAACAGCGTGATGTGGCTGCAAAAAAGGCAAATTCTATATTAGGCTGCATTAACAGAAGTATAGTTTCCAAATCGCGTGAAGTACTAGTTCCCCTCTATTTGGCACTGGTTAGGCCTCATCTTGAATACTGCGTCCAGTTCTGGTCTCTGCACTTCAAGAAGGATGCAGACAAACTGGAACGGGTTCAGAGGAGGGCAACAAAGGTGATGAGGGGACTGGAAACAAAGCCCTATGAGGAGAGACTGAAAGAACTGGGCATGTTTAGCCTGGAGAAGAGAAGCTGAGGGGAGATATGATAGCACTCTTCAAATACATGAAAGGTTGTCACATAGAGGAAGGCCAGGATCTCTTCTCAATCGTCCCAGAGTGCAGGACACGGAATGGGCTCAAGTTACAGGAAGCCAGATTTCGACTGGACATCGGGAAAAACTTCCTAACTGTTAGAGCCATACAACAATGGAACCAATTACCTAGAGAGGTGGCAAACTCTCCAACACTGGAGGCCTTCAAGAGGCAGCTGGACAGCCACATGTTGGGTATACTTTAATTTGGATTCCTCCATTGAGCAGGGGGTTGGACTCGATGGCCTTGTAGGCCCCTTCCAACTCTACTATTCTATTCTACTATTCTATGATTCTATGATTCTAGTACATAGGGACAAAGAGAACTATTACAATAGTTATTGTATAGAAATAGAAGAGGACAACAAAAGCTCTATTCCAAAAGATTAGAGAAATGAAAGAGAAATTTAAACCAAGAGTAGGGATATTGAATAATCAACAGGAGAACACACTGACTGACCGAGATGAAATAAAAGGAAGGTGCAAGCAATACACTGAAGAATTCTATAATAGAGATGTAAGGATGACAGATTCATTAATGGAGGAACCGTACGATGAAGAACCAGAAAGTTTAGAATGTGAGGTGATACTTGGAAGAAACAAATCACCAGGAACAGATGGCATACTAACAGAATTACTACAAGCTACTGAAACTGAATCTGTCCAAATTTTGACAAAAAATTGTCAACAAATATGGAAAACAGTGGCCAACAGACTGGAAGAGTTCAATATACATCCCAATTCCAAAGAAAGGGGATCCCAGGGAATGCAGTAATTATCAAACTATTGCCTTAATATCCCATGCAAGTAAAGTAATGCTCAAATTTCTACAACAAAGGCTCTTACCATATATGGAGCAAGGAATGCCAAATGTCCAAGCTGGATTTGGAAATCCAAGAGAGCAAACAAAGTGGTCCGATAGAGACCATTTGGGTAAAAATAAATGGAGAAACAAATAAAACCGACATGGTAGTAGGTGTCTACTACAGACCCCCTGGCCAAGAAGAGGTGGTAGACGAGGCCTTTCTCAAACAAATCTCTGAAATCTCAAGGAGGCAAGAAGTAGTAGTGATGGGGGACTTCAACTACCTGGATATCTGCTGGGAGACAAACTCTGCGAAGCACAAAGCCTCCAACAAATTCCTGATGGGCCTTGCTGATAATTTCCTCTTTCAAAAAGTAGAAGAAGGAACAAGGGGATCGGCAATCCTGGACCTGATCTTAACTAACACGGACAAATTGGTCACGGGAATTAAAGCGGTCGGTACCTTGGGGGAAAGTGACCACGTAATGCTGGAATTCGTAATTCTGGGGAAAGCCAAAGAAGAATATAGTCAAATATGGACCTTGGATTTCAGGAAAGCCGATTTTAGCAAGCTCAGGGAAATGATGGGTAGGATCCCGTGGCTAGATAGATTAAAGAAAAAAGGAGCCCAAGAAGCATGGGAGTTCATGAAGAACGTATTACAAAAAGCGCAATCGCAAACAATTCCGAAGAGGAAGAAAAACGGAAGACATCGGAAAAAGCCAGTGTGGCTACACGGAAGACTGGTGGAGGAGATAAAAATAAAAAAGAGCATGTATAAAGAATGGAAGGAAGGACACATCACCAAGGAAGAGTACCGACGAGCGGCTCAGGCTTGCAGGAATAGCGTAAGGAAAGCTAAAACCCAGAATGAGCTGAGGCTGGCGAGGGAAGCGAGGAACAACAAAAAGGGGTTTTTCAGATATGTTCAAAGCAAGAGAAAGACCAAGGAAACGGTGGGACTGCTGCTCAGTGAGGATGGCAAAATGTTGACAGATAACAAAGAAAAGGCAGAACTGCTCAACGCCTATTTTGCCTCCGTTTTCTCCCAAAAAGGGAACAGTGTGCAACCTTGCATCGGTAGCAATCTCAGTTCAAGATTGATAAGGAGATAGTCAGGAAATACCTAGTTAACCTAAATGAGTTCAAATCTCCAGGGCCTGATGAACTGCATCCCAGAGTATTGAAGGAACTTGCTGATGTACTCTCAGAACCTCTTGCCATCATCTTTGAGAAATCCTGGAGAACGGGAGAGGTGCCGGAGGATTGGAGACGGGCAAACGTCATCCCACTCTTTAAAAAGGGTAAAAAAGAAGATCCAGGGAATTACAGGCCGGTCAGTCTGACTTCAATACCGGGAAATATATTAGAACAGCTAATAAAAGAGTCCATTGGCAACTATCTAGATGACAATGCTGTGATTAGTAGGAGCCACCATGGGTTTGTCAAGAAAAAATCCTGTCAAACTAATCTCATCTCTTTTTTTGATCGGGTCACTAGTTTAGTAGATGGTGGAAATGCTGTAGATGTCATCTATCTAGATTTCAGCAAAGCGTTTGACAAAGTCCCCCACAACCTTTTGATTAGCAAACTGGTCAAATGCAGACTAGATGGAAATACTGTCAGGTGGATTCACAACTGGTTGGAAAACCGTACTCAAAGAGTGGTCGTCGGTGGCTCTGCTTTGGACTGGAAGGAGGTTTCGAGTGGAGTGCCACAGGGTTCTGTCCTGGGGCCGATACTCTTCAACATTTTTATCAATGACTTAGATGATGGGGTGGAGGGAAGCCTTATGAAGTTTGTGGATGATACAAAACTGGGAGGGATAGCTAACACAATGGAAGACAGGAATATAATCCAAAGGGACCTGGATAGACTAGAAAATTGGGCTGAAATTAATAAAATGACATTCAATAAAGACAAATGCAAGATTCTGCATTTAGACCACAGAAACAAAATGCATGGGTACAGGATGGGAAATACCCGGCTTAGCAGTAGTGCATGTGAGAAGGACCTTGGAATTGTAGTGGATCGCAAGTTGAACATGACCCAGCAGTGTGATGCTGCAGCAAAAAAGGCAAACGTGGTTTTGGGCTGCATAAACAGAGCTATAGTTTCCAGGTCGAGGGAAGTAATAGTCCCACTATATTCTGCATTAGTCAGGCCTCATCTGGAATACTGCGTTCAGTTCTGGGCGCCTCATTTTAAGAAAGATATAGACAAGTTGGAGCAGGTTCAGAAGAGGGCGACGAGAATGATCGCCGGTATGGAGAACAAGTCTTATGAGGAAAGGTTGAAGGAACTTGGCATGTTCAGTCTGGTGAAGAGAAGGCTGAGGGGTGACATGATTGTACTCTTTAAGTACCTGAAGGGCTGTCACATAGAGGAGGGTACAGATTTGTTCTCTGCTGCCCCAGAGGGTAGGACTAGATCTAATGGTTTTAAGTTGCAGGAGCGTAGATTCAGATTGGACATTAGAAGGAACTTCTTGACAGTAAGGGCAGTTCGACAATGGAACCGACTGCTTAGGGAGGTGGTGGGATCCCCTTCGCTGGATGTCTTCAAGCAGAGGCTGGACAGCTATCTGTGGGAGATGCTCTAGCTGTGGATTTCCTGCTGTGAGCAGGGGGTTGGACTCAATGGCCTACAAGGCCCCTTCCAACTCTATGATTCTATGATTTAGAAAGGGAAGAGGCACCAGAGATTATATCGCAAATATACATTGGATAATGGAACGGAGCAAGGAATTTCAGAAGGAAATCAACCTGTGGTTTATGGACTACAGCAAAGCCTTTGACTGTGTAGATCATGAAAAACTATGGAATGCTTTAAAAGCAATGAGGGTGCCACAGCATCTGATTGTCCTGATGCACAACCTATACTCTGGACAAGAGTCTACCATAAAGACAGAATATGGAAAAACCAATTGGTTCCCAATTGGAAAGGGTGTGAGACAGGGTATATTTTATCACCCTATTCATATGGAAAGTGGGATTGGATCAAGATGATGGAGGTGTGAAAACTGGAGGGAGAAATATCAATAATTTAAGATATGCAGACGATACCATACTACTAGCAGAAACCAGTAAGGATTTATTTATTTATTTATTTATTATTTCAATTTATATACCGCCCTTAGCGAAATAGCTCTCAGGGTGGTGAACAAACAAAATAAAATACAATATATCATAATAAAAATACAAAAACATATACAAACAAACAACGAAAAGCACAGCAAAAACAAAATAAATACTACAAAAATTAAAATACAGATTAAAAGATTAAAAAAGTTAAGAAGATTAAAATGCCTGGGAGCATAAAAAGGTCTTTACCTGGCGCCGAAAAGATGGAAGTGTAGGCGCCAGGCGTACCTCTTCGGGGAGGCTGTTCCACAACTCAGGGGCCACCACAGAAAAGGCCCTAGATCTCGTAACCACCCTCCAGGCTTCCCGATGGGTTGGTACCCGGAGGAGGGCCTTAGATTCTGAACGAAGTGAACGGGTAGGTTCATAGCGAGAGAGGCGTTCCACATTTGAAACAAATGCTGATGAAAGTGAAAGAGGAAAGCACAAAAGGAGGATTACTGCTCTACGTCAAGAAGACTAAAGCAATAACTATGTTTCAGAGAATAATGAATGAGATTGAGATAACGAAAATTGAATTGAGTAAAATGAAGCAGGAGATTAAAGATATAAGGGTCCCTGTGAGAGAGGTGACCCTGGAAGGGGTCCCTGTGAGAGAGGAGACCCCGGAGATTGGAATAGGGGTCCCTGTGAGAGAGGAGACCCTGGAGACTGGAATAGGGGTCCCTGTGAGAGAGGAGATCCCGGAGAATGGAACAAACGTGGAACAGGAACAAGATTTGGAGTCTATGGACTTTAGAAATAAAATCTATTGTTTGGAACTCAATGTTATCTCTGAAGAAATTAATGAAGATTCTAGAGATAAAGTTATCAATGGCATGGATTATCTTCTGGACTGGAATGATGTGATGGAGCCCAATATAGAGAAAATCTATGGAATTAACTGCAGCCATGTGACAATGGAAAAACTTTTAAGAGATGACCCAGTGTATTTTGAAAAAAAGAACAGAGATATGATTTTACAGCAGTATTTCAGCAACTTATTCAGAATGGATGGCAAGAAAATATTTGGGATAGAGGTAATTCCCATCAGACTCTTATTATATGACTATGGCTTTGACAGCAAGATTATTATGGAATACTGATAATGGAAGATTGGATATTGAAATTACTGGACTTAACAAGACTACTGAAGATGGAAGATGGAAAATGGAACTAATAGAGATAATAGAACAATGGCTACTGAAATTACTGAACCTAACAGATTCTGATGTGATGGATTAATTGAAATGTTTATTTTGACTATGGTTATGACAATAAGATTATCATAATTAGTAATGAGATGGATTAATCGATATGCTTATCTGGAAAAAAAAAATTGATAGATATATTTCTTAAAGAATTGAAACCTCTCTTTGACTTTTTGTGGAAAGAATAAAGTAATGTTTATGAGATTTGATGATTAAGTAAGATAACTACTGGAGGAAAGTGATTTTATAATATGACTTAAGAGACAGGATTGCTATATATTATAGACTTATAACTGATTTGATCTTTGACAAATGGGAAGTCAATATTTTACTCTTTATTTTTTATTTTTGTTTTTTTTTTTCTTTTCTTTTTTTCTTTTTGTTTAACTATTTTTGATTTTGTTTTTTGTCTTTGAATGTTTTATGATTTTGTCTTGTATGTTTTATGAAAATCTGAATAAAAATTATTGAAAAAAAAAAAAAGAAGACTAAAGCAATAACAGAAGATTTATGTAACTTTAACATTGACAACAAGGACATTGAACTTGTCAAGGATTATCAATACCTCGGCACAGTCATTGGAGACAATAGTCAAGAAATCAGAAGAAGGCTAGGGCTGGGGAGGGCAGCTATGACAGAACTAAAAAAGGTCCTCAAATGCAAAGATGTATAACTGAACACTAAAGTCAGGATCATTCAGACCATGGTATTCCTGATCTCTATGTATGGATATGAAAGTTGGACAGTGAAAAAAGCGGGTAAGAGAAAAATCAACTCATTTGAAATGTGGTGTTGGAGAAGAGCATTGCGGATACCAAGGACTGCGAAAAAGACAAATAAGTGGGTGTTAGAACAAATTAAACCAGAACTGTCACTAGAAGCTAAACTGATGAAACTGAGGTTATCATACTTTGGACACATCATGAGAAGGCATGATTCACTAGAAAAGACAATCATGCTGGGAAAAACAGAAGGGAGTAGAAAAAGAGGAAGGCCAAACAAGAGATGGATTGATTCCATAAAGGAAGCCACACACCTGAACTTACAAGATCTGAACAGGGTGGTTCATGACAGATGCTCTTGGAGGTCACTGATTCATAGGGTCACCATATGTCGTAATCAACTTGAAGGCATATAACAACAATGTTACAAAAGACCTACAGGTATCTAACATTTCTGGGTTGTCTATTGTCTCAGAGTCTTTACTTTAATCCCAGATAAGATAGCTGGAACAGCACATGAATACAGTGGCCAGGTGCAAAGGAGGACGGAACACTGGCATCTTTTACCATTAGGGAAAAGAGTAACTTTTCCCCCCTCAGTACACCAAGCTGTATCTGCTGAAATTTTTGATAGCAATTAAAAGTAGAGGAGCCCTGGAGGGAGGGATGAATTTGTCGATTTGGGTTTTTCTCAATTTCTGAACGAAATTTTTTTTTTATTCAAATTTTTCAAAAGACAAACAAAACAAAGTCAAACAACAAAAACACAACAATACAACAAAAGAAAAAAAATAGTTGACTTCCGATTTGTCGCAGATCAGCTATAAGTATATAATATATATCAAACCTGTCCCTTAATATATACATACAGGATCACTTTTCTCCATAGGTTATCTTAATTAATCGTCAAATCCCAATATCATCATTTTGTTTTGATCTTTCAACAAAAAGTCTAAGAGAGGCTTCCATTCCTTAAGAAATGTGTCTGTCAATTTTTCTCTAAGTAAGCATGTCAATTTATCCATCTCTACTAAGTCCATTAATTTCAATAGCCATTCTTCAGTTGTTGGTGTTGATTCCATTTTCCACTTTTGTGCATTAATAATCTTGCTGCCGTAATCATATATAATATTATTCTTCCATATTTCTTTTCTATTTGTTTATCCATAAAACCCAATAAAAAAATTCAGGGTTTGACTGAATATTTATCTTTAGATTTTTTTGCATCATCCTACCTATCTGTGCCCAAAATGATTTTGCCTTTTTACACAACCACCACATATGATAAAATGATCTTTCTTGTTGTTTACATTTCCAACAAACATTAGAAACATTACTATACATTTTTGACAACTTTTCTGGAGTCATGTACCAACGATACATCATTTTATAGAAATTTTCTTTAAGATTATAGCATAATGTAAATCTCAAGCCTTTTTTCCACATATTTTCCCATTGATCGATTTGTATGTTATAACCAAAAAATTTTGCCCACTTTACCATACACTCTTTTACTTGTTTTTCTTCCATATCCATTTTCAGCAAGAGTTTATACATTTTTGCAATTATATTTTCATCATTTGTACACAAACCTATTTCAAAATCAGATTTACTTATTTCAAACCCATACATTTTCTTATCCATTTTATATCTTTCTAACAATTGTAAATAGGCAAACCATTGAGAACTATATCCTTCCTTTATCAGTTGTTCTCTCTCTTTCATTATATATTCTCCATGTACATTTTCTAATAGTTCTTGATAAGTTAACCATTTCTCTTTTCTAGCCATTTCTCTTCTATAAAAAGCTTCTTGACTTGAGACACATAATGGTATTTTCGAATAGAACCTTGGTTTATATCTATTCCATATTTTCAACAGAGGACGTCTTATAAAGTGATTATTAAAGTCTACATTTACTTTTACTTTGTCATACCATAGATATCCATGCCATCCCCACTTTAGGTTATGGCCCTCCAAATCCAATAGTCTTTTATTCCTCAATAAAATCCATTCCTTTATCCAGACTAAACAACAGGCAGCAAAATAAAGTCTCAGATTTGGTAATCCCAGACCTCCTCTTTCTTTGGCGTCTTGTAGTAATTTAAATTTAACTCTTGGTTTTTTTCCTTGCCATACAAATTTAGAGATATCTTTTTGCCATTGTTTAAAAGGTAAGTCAGAGGATATTACAGGTATTGTTTGAAACAGAAACATCATTCTCGGTAATACATTCATTTTTATCACAGCTATTCTACCCATTAATGACAATTGTAGTTTATCCCATCTTAGCAGATCTTTCTTAATCTCTGTCCATAATTTTTCATAATTATTATGAAACAACTTTGAATTTTTATTTGTCATAATAATACCTAAATATTTCAACTTTTTCTCTATTGTAAAATCTGTCTTGTCCATTAACTCTTTCTGTTCCCTTAAAGATAAATTTTTCACCAACATCTTTGTTTTTTGATTGTTGATCTTGAATCCTGCTAATGGTCCAAATTCTTTTAATTTGTCCATCAATGCATTAATTCCTTCCAAAGGGTTTTCTAATACAATTATCAAATCATCAGCAAATGCTCTCAGTTTATATTCTTCTTTTTTTATCTTTAGTCCCGAAATCCTTTTACCTTGCCTTATATCTCTAAGCAGCACTTCTAAGACCAGAATAAATAGAGGGGGAGATAATGGACATCCCTGTCTTGTACCCTTTTGTATTTCACATGAATCCGTTAAATCTCCGTTAACAATTATCTGAGCCTTCTGAGATGTATAAATCGATCTAATCCATTTTATAAAATTGTCTCCAAAATCCATTTGCTCCAAAACCTGAAACATAAATTTCCAATTCAAATTATCAAATGCTTTCTCAGCATCTAAGAAAATCAAAGCTGCTTGTTTATCATTTCGTTGTTCTAAATATTCCAACACATTCAAAACATTCCTGACATTGTCACGTAATTGTCTTTTAGGTAAAAACCCCAATTGATCTTCCTGGATAAATTGTTGCAATATTATTTTCATTCTTTCTGCCAAAATCATTGTAAAAATTTTATAGTCATTATTCAATAGAGATATCGGCCGATAATTTTTTGTTTTAGTTAAATCTTGCTCCTCTTTAGGTATTAATGTTATGTTAGCATTTTTCCAACTATCCGGTATCTTCCCCTCTTGCAAAATAGAATTCATTGTATACTGTAAAGGTAGCAAGAGTTCTTCCTCCAAACATTTATAGTACACTGCTGATAACCCATCTGGTCCTGGCGCCTTTCCTGATTTAATTTTGCTTATAGCTTCAGATACCTCTCCTGATGTGATAGGACCATTAATAACTTGTCTCTGAAAATCTGTAATTTTAGGCAAATTCTGTTTAGATATATACTCTTCTATTTTTTCAGATGGGATTTCCTGACACTTGTACAATGTTGAATAACATTGATGAAAAACCTTTTTGATTTTTACATTATCTGTCAGCATCTCATCTCCTTCTTGTATCTTTAAAATAAGATTTTTTTGACGTTCTTTTCTTAATTTATATGCTAACCATTCCCCCGGTTTATTTGCAAATTCAAAAGACCTTTGTTTAGCAAAATTTAGTTTCCTTTCCATTTCTCTAACTGTCAGCATTGATACTTGATTCTGTAACATTTTAATTTGATTTACAATAGAAACTTTAGTTGGATTCTTTTTCAATTCTTCCTCTTTTTGTTTTATTTCTTCCAAAATTAATTGCATTTTCTGTTTCTTTTTTTTTAATTCAGAGTTCCATTTAATAAAATATCCCCTCATAAATGCCTTACTTGTATCCCAGACAATATTTTCATTTGTTCCTTTATGTAAATTATGTTCAAAAAACTCTTTTAATTTCTTCTTACATTCTTGTAGTACTTTATCATTCTGTAATAAGGATTCATTTAGTCTCCATCTAAATCCAAGATTTTTTTTTTTGAAAGTTAATATCACAGGATTGTGGTCCGAAAAAGTTTTTGGTAATATATCCATTTTAAAAATGTCTTTCACTAGGTTTTTAGACATCCAAATCACATCAATCCTCGAGAATGTTTTATGTCTTTCTGAAAAATAAGTAAATTCCTTTGCGTTATCATTTATATATCTCCAGGTATCCACCAATTCTAAATTTTCCATCAATTCAAAGCAAATCTTAAGTAGTTTACCCTGTGTCTCTTTAATATTTTTTTCAGAAAGTCTATCAATTTTTGGTGAGATTACCCCATTCCAATCACCCATGACACACCAATGATCATATGAAAACTCTGACAATTTTTCCATAAGTCCTGTGTAAAACCTTGTTTTATCTTCATTGGGGGCATAAATACCCACTATCAAAATTTTTATACCCTGTAAAGTAATTTCAACTCCCACAAATCTATCACTATCATCCAGTAATATCAATTTAGGAAGCAATTGTGGGTTAATGTAAAGAACAACACCATTTTTTTTTTAATCCAGCCGAAATAAATTCTTCGCCCAAATTTTTACAAATCAAATATTTGGAATCTTTCTTCTTAATATGAGTTTCTTGTAAACAAATTATATCCAATTTTAATTTTTTCAAATAATGAAACACTTTCTTTCTCTTCTGCGCCGTGTTGGCTCCATTTATATTCCAAGTTAGATATTTGTAATCCATCTTTAATTGTGTATTTTAAAATGTACCTGATGCTCCCTTTAATCCATCATCTTCCTTTCCCTCCTCTGCATGTTCCTGTTGACTTTGTTTCCCAGGAATTATATCCATATCTTTGAGTTTATCTTCTTCCATGTCTTTTGAAGCTTTTCTCAAGAAATCCCTTGCTTTTTGAACAGTATTCAATCAATATTTCTGTTGTCTGAATGTAAAAATCACTCCTTCTGGAACATCCCATCTAAATTGAATTTTGCATTGCTTAAGTTTTTCTGTAAAGAAAGCATATTCTTTTCTCTTACGTAAAAGTCTAATAGGAATTTCCTTCATCACCAGTATTTCCTTGCCATCAATTTTAAAGGTATTGTTGAAGTGTTGTTGTAATACCATATCTCTGGTCCTCTTTTTTATAAAGTGAACAAGCACATCTCTTGGAATTTTTTTCATTGTTGCATATCTGGAATTAATTCTATAAACTTTATCTATTTCAAATTCCATCCGATCTTCATTCCAATCTAAAAAATTTACTAAGGCATTAACAATTTTATCTCTGATATCTTCACCTGTTTCCTCAGGGATTGCACGGAATCTCAAACAATGTTCTTTATTTCTCAATTCAGTCACAGCCATATAGTCCAATTTTTTTTCTAATTCCAGATTTAATATATCTGTTCTATTCTCCAAGATTTGTACCTTTTCTTTAGTATTTTTTACATCCTCTATTATTTGCCCAATTGTCCCTTTAATCTCATCCACTTGTATTTTAATATGATCTTTTATATCTTTCAATTCCATTTTCATTTCTTGTTTTAGATCACTAATCCCTTCCATTATTTTTTGAAACATATCTTGGGATACAGCCCCTTCCTGTGGATCAATTGAACCTCTTCGCTCCTGAGCCTTAGCTGCTTTTCTGGTTGTCATTCTCAAAAAAAGCCTTTAATTTCTGATATTAACCACTGTTCCCAAACCTAGAGGCAGTCTATTTCTTTCTTTTTTTTCCTCCACCAACAAAAGAGTTAATATTCCAGGCCTGTTATTATGGTCCGGCCAGCACAGTTCTTATCTACGTCCAGGAATGCAAAACAATTCTGGTTCACAACACCAAGCAATTAGTAACATACACGAACAGCAGATTCACCCAAAAAGAAGTAATCCAAGGAAAAAAATAGTCCCAAATATATTTCCATCAAATAATCAAGTTGTCTCTCATCCGTTTTAATCTTTATAATTCCAAATTCAGGCCAGCTTTTTGTCATAAAAAAAAATATAAGTTGTTTACATTTTCTTTCTTCCTTAATTTTATTTAAACGAGAAAAAGTATGACTCACCCAGGTTTCTCAATTGCTGATTCGTAAACAAATCCCTTTTACTGTAGTAATTTAAGCCAAATGATAAGATTTAGACAGCAGGAGGCTCGCTGGTTATAGAACGTTTTTAAGAAGAAGAAAAAACGTCTCGCTTTTTTTCAGTACAGCTTGTTGGAAGTCCTGACTTTGTCTTCAGCCAATCGGTATGCCTTCTTATCTCAGGGAATTCCTGATCAATTCCAGCCGCCGACAGCTCAACGAAGTCCTGTGAATAATCTGTTCAGTTCACCTTTGCCTTGGAGAACATTTAAGCCAGTCAAAGTTTCCTCTTGACTGATTTTTAATCTGAAAAAAGCTTCCTCTGAGACAGAGATCTCTCAGAGACGGCCACCAGCTGAGCACTCACTTCCGGGAAGTCAGTTTTTCTCAATTTCTCATGTTTTCTGTTTTAAGATCCAGTTTGCCACATTTTCATATCAATCTGAATTTTTTTTTTAAAAGGCGTGAACATTCATCAGTATTTTAATGCACATTTCTTCAAATATATGCATTTTGTATGCAATTCTCCCTAAGACACATCTTTTTGCATGCAGTTTCTCGCAATGTATGCATTTTTGTATACATTACTATGTTCGAGAATTGAATTGAAGGATTGCTGCATTTAGTCTTTCAAGAAGTGCAAATTCTTCCCCATCCCTATAACCCTGGTTTTCTGCATTTGGTTACTCTATTGTGGATGCTAAACATTTAAAGCTCTAGCCTGGATCAAATGATGTTTTCTCTTTTTTTGCGAAGTGGTGTAACCCTGCTCTTTGGAACTATCTGGGATTTTTTTTAAAACATTTACAGAAAATGAGTGGGATGATTTTACCTCCATGTGAAAAGAAGCTGGATGGTATCCCACCACATCCCACCTCATTTTGAGCATGGGGCTAGATGCTGGTAAGGGTGGAACCCTACACCATACCTAGATTCAGAAAACACTTGACGGATATGCAAAGAAACGAACATCAAGCTTCATCATTTAGCTCACAAGTAAAACTAAACCTGAGGAGCATCAGCAGCTAATTCCTGATTCCATGGGCCTGCAAAAGAACTATCCAACCACATACACTGTTGCAGAAATTCTCTATACCTTATACTGACAGATCTGGGAAGGCCTCACTACAATTATGTTTAGTAAGCACGCTTGGATTTGGCAGGTGATATAATAAATGTAAGTAAGAAGAACAAACATGTTTAAATATTTAGCTGTGGATGTCAAAACCAGGTATACACACTGGAGGAGTGATGCCAAAAGGATTTTCTAGGCCCAGCACATTCTTTGTTTTTATCTCCCCCTTTTTTATCACTGGTTGGATACAAATATATGGAATGTATTACACTGTGAGTGTTGTTGCTGTTGCAGGGAGGGGGATTTTTGGAATGCTACAGGAGTCAGAAGTCTCCACACAATGCAGGGAGAACTAGAAGCAGAGCAAAGAGAATTGCCTGCAATTGCAATTTCTAGCTGCATTCCCCCAAGCAAGGTTCAGAAATGAACTCCAGGGTTCATGCCTACCTCCAATGAGAGATTAGGTTTTAAAGTACCTAAATGTCCTGTCCAGAGCCCGACACAGGAGACGGAGGTGAGACTGGCAATAATTCTTGCTTTATTAGAGCCACTGTTACATCAAAAGCAATGAGTTTCATAGATCTAACTAGGGTGGCTCACTACTGATACTAACTACGAATTCTCTGCGGCATGTGGAGTAAGTTGACTCAGCACTTCAATTGGGGGGTGCTGCTTTAAGTTGGGAAAGTCTTTGCCTGTAATCTCAGATTCCTGCGTGGTTCCACCCTCTGACTGTCCTGCTTCTCACGTTGTCTTGTGTGGGATGAGGGGGGTGAGCCTCCGACTGCTCATCGGACAGTAAAGGCTTGCTAGGTGCCAGCTCAACTTCAGGAGGTGGGGAGCAAGTTGGCAGGGAAATGTCTGAAGGTCCAGGTGGGGAGTCCTGGGGGGTGGAGTTGGCACGAGAGAGAGATCGCTCCCCAATGGCTCTGGTGGAGCACTTCAGGTGGCAAGGCGCCTTCAGATGGAGTAGGGCCTAGGTCACCCGGGGGATTGTCCAGAGAAACTGGAGGGCTGCTAGTGCTCCACCCTCTCTCAAAGCTCTCAAAACTCTTGTCCTCCTCTGCCCACTCTCCCTGATGGGCTTGGGAGAGCTGGGGCTCAACATCATCCCCCCGTCCATGCACCATTCCCCTTCACCCCCTGGGCTTGAGCTTGTCTGCGTAGGCATCATGGAATTCCCTCACCAAGTCTGGCACATGAACGTCATCCGCTGCTTCCCAAGAGCGTTCTGATGGATTGTAGCCCTTCCAGTGAATTAAATACTGGAGTTTTCCCCGGCGCTTCCACAAGTCCAAAATCCATTCCACTTTGTATTCCTCCTGGCCATCCACGTTGAGAAGAGGTAACGTGCCCTCTGGCACTCTGTGAGGATCTGGGGGGTGTTCTGGTGTCAGCAAGGAGCGATGAAACACAGGGTGTACCTTGAAGGTGGAAAGCAGTTTCAGATGGAAGGTCACTGGGTTGATTTGTGCCTCTACTTCAAAGGGTCCCACCCTGCGTTCCTCTAACTTTTGACAATGTCCATGTGTGGGCAAGTAATGCATGGATAGCCACACTCTGTTCCCCACTCAGATCAGAGCCCCCTCCTGACGATATTGATCCGTAAACCTCTTGTAGTCCTCCTTTGCCTGCTCTAGTTGCTCCTTCAAAAGCCTGAAGTTCTTGCACAAAGTCCTCTGCTGCTGGGATGGCTGGATTGACTCCTGGGGTGGCAAATGCCTAGATTAGCAAAGAACGGGGTTTGTTGCATGGTCACATGTGTAGTCAGCTTCAGGAGGCGGGGAGCAAGTTGGTGGGAAAACATTTGAAGGTCCAGGTGGGGAGTCCTGGGGGGGTAGAGTTGGTGCACGTGTGAGATCACTCCCCAACGGCTCTGGCGGAGCACTTGCAGGTGGCAAGGCACCTTCAGGTGGAGCGGGGTCTAGGTCATTGGGGGATTGTCCAGAGAAACTGGAGGGCTGCTAGCGCTCCCTCAAAGCTCTCAAAAGTCTTGTCCTCCTCTGCCCACTCTCTCTGATGTACTTGGGATAGCTGGGGCTCAACACTAAATTATTCAGAGAGGCAGTGGTTAGAGTCTCAGGCTGGGACGTGGGAGACCAGGGTTCCAATCCCCACTTGGCTATGAAACTTACTGGGTGACTTTGGGCCAGTCACCATCTCACATCTTAACCTAACCCACAGGGATGTTGTGAGGATAAAATTCAGAGGGGGAGAACCATGTTTGTACAACACCATGAGCTCATTGGAAGAAAGGTGAGATATACATTGTTTATTTATTTATTATTTGATTTATATCCCACCCTTCGTCCCAGCAGGATCCAAGGGTGGCAAACAAAAGCACTAAAAACACTTTAAAACATCATAAACACAGACCTTAAAATACATTAAAACAAAACAATGTTAAAAAACATTTTTGTTGTTATTCTCTGCCTCCAGTCAAAAGCTTGAGTGTCCCCCTGCCTATCCCCACCAGCCTTTGCTTTCCTCAAAGGCCCTTGCAACCAGTTCCTCACTCACTCTCCAACTAATTCTAGGTTTTTCCCCATCTTCCCTGCTGAGTTCAAAGGGCAACAACAAGACTGAGGAAGAAGAATCTGACAGACAGTGCCACCTCCTGGACTGATAAGCCCTTGGGGGCTGCCAAGGTTGCTGGGGCAGTGCCCCACTTGCCCTAGTGGGCCAGCCTTCAGTGAGAGGAGGTGGGAAGTGCAGGCACTGCCAGATCTGCCATCATGTTTACAGCAGCAAAACAACAGTTAACAAGCAAGGAAGTGGGTGGTGGTGGAGGAGAAAGGGTGCAGGCTACAGCCATGCAGGAGCAGGACCATACAGGAGCTGAGTGGATTGGCAGCAAGTAGATGGGTGTGGGTCAGCAAGGCAAGTGAGTAGTTCAAATTCACAGGCTGGGGCAACTTCCTCATTTTGCTGCATGGTAGTGCCAGCCCCTGGATAAAGCACCTCTTCATTTGGGAATCAACAGCTGCTTTCTTTCATGGAGAGCATGTTATACTTGAAATGTGTTGGGCACATTAAGCAATTGGAGTGAAAATAAACCATGCAGTTTTCTTCAGAACCTCTTGAGGTTCACCTTGCTGTTCTTGTCATTGTGTGTTGCTGTTTATCCATTTATATTCTGCCCTGCACAAAAGCTTGGGGCGCTGCAGTAAAATTAGAAAACAACTGTGCACACAATTCCATTAAAATAGATAAAAACACTCCCCATATAAAAAACCTAAATGTAAAAATCCTAAACTAACAGCAAAATATGTCCCAGCCTTATGTGTGTGTGTGTGCGTGGGGGGGGGATGCAATGTTTCCAGAACATATTCCTCTTCAGGTTTTGAATGTTCTATGTCAAATTCCCTTCCCCATTTGGGGGGGGGAGGGATTTGTCCCCCATGACACTGAGGATTTCTGCTCCTCTTGGGTGGGAAAAGAATCCCACAAACCTTTTATGGGAGAGTGGGAGGGTATAGTTTACCTTAAAAAGTGTTTAAAATACTTTCATACCTCCTTTCATAAAATATCTCAAGGCGATTTACAATCTCTGTTATCTTTTCGGCACCTACTGAAGACCTTCCTCTTTCAACAAGCCTTTTAAGTTGAGACCTTATCACAGTCCGCGTTTGTGCAGGAATTGCTTTTTAATAGGTTTTTAAATCTTTTTTTTAAAAAAGATGTTTTTAAAGCTTTTAAAAAAATGTTTTTAAAGATGTTGTTTTAATATATTTTAAAGTCTGTTTTTATGAGGGTTTAAAGTGTTTTTAGTGCTTTTATTTGCCTCCCTGGGCTCCTACTAGGAGGAAGGGTGGGATACTAACCAAATAATAAATAAAAAATAGCAACAAAGTTGGGCTAACCTCAACAAGCTGGTATTAATGGTGAGCAAAAGCCTGGGAGAAGTATTGAGCCGCCACTGAAAACCAAGAACAAGAAAAATGAGGTAGCGAGGAGGTCCCCTGCTGCTCTGAAGCTTTTAAGAAAGCCTTTCATGACTGCCCAGAGCAAACACATCACTCCCCTGGGTATTCTGGCCTGCCTCCAGCAGAGAACCCAGCAGGATCAGGAGGTTCCAGTGCACCTCAAACAGTTATTTCCAATCTCTGACAACTCTCCAGCAACAATTCTAATTGGTTAGTCACCATTCTCTGGTATACAGGGGCAGCAAAACATTGCAGGATCTACCCTGGTGTGCTTATGTTACCTGAACCTGTGGCTTAGAGGACTGAAAGAAGAAGAAAAAAACTAGCATCAAAGACAGCAGTCCTTGCTCTGACTTGGATCTTATTTCAAGTGCAACATTTATTTCTTGGTTTAGTTTTTGAACTTTGAAAAATGCATTCAGTCTGCATGCAAGTCAATGAAGCATGAGGCGTCTGCATGCAACTGAGCGGTGAATTTGGCCTGAGAGGAGGTCTGAGGGGCCAATGTCAACAGAGGGCTTTCATAAGCTACTCTCTCCAACCTCCAGTAGGGGTATAACTGTAAACTACACAGCAGCATTGTTGTATACCACTCTCTCAGCCCAGCCTTCATCATGAAGATAAAAGCAGTAGATAACTCCGAATCGTTGCTGTACACTATTCTCTTGTTGTTAGCTAACATCTCTAACAACACTCCGTCTGTTTGTTGTAAGCCACATAGAGCCTGACCTGTAGCATTCAGTGTGAACTACACTGCAGGGCTGTCATAAGTCACTCTCTTCCAGCCACAGCCCCTTCCAGCTTGCAATAGTAAGACAATGAACTGCATTTGCTTTGGCATTTGCATTAGCAGCAAAGCTATTTCTTTGAATATTTCACACTAAATAAGAACTGAGTTTAAAAGATCAGGGACTCTTCTCTTGGCTGCTGCCTTATGCAGGGTACAGAGGGCACTACTGAAGCTAAATATATCCAATTGCTAAAGATTACTGAGTGGTTTCAATTGCTTTTGAATGTACCTACTCAGTGCATATAAAAACAGTGTCATGTGCCTTCAGACCATACCATGGGACCTTGCTAATATAACAAGAAGAATGATGCTTTCCCTTTCTTTCTCTCTTATACACATACAGACCCCTGTACCCATGAACACAATTCACTTTCAAGCTACTGCACAGGATGAAAGAGAGTCTCTAGAGATGAGCCTAAGCAGCATCTCAAGATCATATTCGGGGTGTGGGGTGTGTGGAGGAAAAGGCAGCAGTGATGACCTGCATGCATCAGAAATGTAAGTGCGATCATCACTAATACCACCAATACCTTCTTCCTAAAGGCATCTTCTTCATGAATAATCAATGAGGGAGTTGTGAATAAGCAGATGGAGTATAGCTGATGCGTTCCCTCTGGGCAGACATAACACAGTTAGCAGTTATGTATAACAAGGATCACATAATACCAGACTTCTGTGGCTACATGGGCCTACCACTGTAAGAAAGCAAATCGTGCTGAGGATACATGGATCAAAGGTTGGAGGGAAGAGGGGTGGATTCAGAAATGTGGAGAAATGCCAATCCCCAAGCCAGCAAATCTGATGCGAGCATGCAACAGTTTTAGAAAATTCACAGCTTTGCAAGAGTGCTATAGAAATAATATATGGATGCTTACTGTGAGCCAGGGAGCACCAGGAGCCAGTTTTCATTCTGTAGCCTGAGCCTTGGAACTTGTGAAGGACAGGCTTGCCTTTTCTAACTTCTGAGCCACCGCTAGTAATGTCATCAAAGCCATTTCTTGGTTCCAGATATGCTTCATTTCAATCTGTGGCAAGTATTATGGCCCTGTGGAACCTTCTTTAATCCCTGCCTTCCACCTTTAATCCCTGCCTTCCACCTACCTTCTCATATGGAATGGACTGTAGCTCAGTGGTAGAACACATGCTTTGCACGCAAAAAGTCTGAAGTTCAATCCTCTGGCATCTTCAGGTAGCGCTGGTGAAAGACTCTGGTCTGAAACCCTGGAAAGCCACTGTCTGTCAGTGCTGACAATACTGAATTAGATGATCCAATGGTCTGACCATGGCTGGGCCTAGGATTAGGCAGAGAGAGGTGACCACCTCAGTGGCAGATGCTGGGACCATGGTGGCAACTAGGGTTGCCAGGTCAGCATCCCAAACCCTGAGATTTCAGGGGCATGCCCTAGTGATGTCATAGGGGATGGGCCCTAGTGATGTTATTAAGCATGATACATTAAGCATCAACCACAGTGGCTTGGAGCATACCACTCAAACAAAAAAAATATTTCTGATTGGAAATTAAGATAGGAATCTTAGCTAAATGACAGTGTTTCCAGGTCCAGTTGAAGTGATGGGATCATTCCTTCTCACTTGCTTAGAGAGCATGGGTAAGCAACATTTAATCTAGCCTACTTGCTTCTGGCAAAAAGTATTTAAGTGCCCTCTGGACAGGCCAGTCACCAGAAAGCCGTTGTAGGAAGAAGGGAGCCTACTGTTGTGGAGATGTTAGATGGGAGTACTCAGGAGTAAAGATGGATGCCCCTGAAGGTTGCAATTCTAAACATGCTGTTACGAAGGGACCTTGAACTTCCTCATGAGCAGAGCTCACTAGAAATCCAAATTCCCCAAAATAGAGCAGCAGGATCTTTTGCTGGAGTTACCCGCACGTCACCCCCAGAACATGTATAATTTTACCCTTAACCCAATAACACATACACTGAAAGTAAAATAAAGAGTGGTTTTATTAAGAGAAGGAACAAGGAAAAATATTGCAGTTTACAATTGCAGTTAACAATGAGTAGTTTTCTAACTATTATTCATTCATTCATTCAGCAACACTGGATAGACTAAAGCAAAGAGACTAGCCCTATAAACACTTTCACATTAAGCTCACCCACACAGAAAGAAAGAAAAAAGGAAAGAAAAAGGCCCAGATAGTTGCATATTCCTTTCCTGGAGAGTTGCTGCAAGCCTAAAGCTGAGAGAGAGAGACTTTCGTATCTAGCCCAATGAGCAAAAGCTCCACCCTTTGTAACCAGCGCCAGATTTGAAAGTTCTCACCCAAATCCATAGCTCTGAAATTGTCCCAAAGATGCTAGCGTGTGTTGATAAGAAAAGCAGTTGTTGCAGCCCCCCAGAACTGCCTTCCCCTTCTCACTCCACATGTTTTATACCTTTTCCTAACTAAACTGACCCCAAATTAAACCCAAAGTAAATGTCTCCAGGAGGATGTGGACCCACTCATTTCCTGATAAGTTCCCAGATAATAGGTGTGATCTCCTGCTGTAGATTCCTGATGATTCCTCAAGGTTAAGATTATCATAATCCTTGTGTAAAACAGTTTCTTTGTTTGACAGGAGTTTATCCTGTCTTCTCCAAAGGCTTAGAAATGCACACCTCCTAGTTTGAAAGGAGCTATTCTGTTTCCTCCTGATGGCCTAGATTATCATAAACATTTCCTTTGTTTGAAATTCTTACTGGGTGACAAATCCCAAATTTCCATGAGTCAGGAAGTCTATACCTTCAGGCATTGCAAGATATGTACTCAGAGGTCACAGAGGGGCTGTTTCCCAGGAATCTTTGCTGTTGCAGGCCTTTCCAAACTTTGGTTCACTGAGATGAATCAAAGATTAAAAATTACAAATATTTGATACCTCATAACACATACTAAGGGACTAAACTCCATAGAACTCACTTATGAGTAGATATTGTTAGGATTGTGCAGTTAGAAAGGCTTGACTAGGGATCCTCTGCAACAATATCCATATCAAAGAAGGATTGCCAACCCCCTGCCTGGAATGCCCTACCTGCCTTTTAATGTGGCTGATCCAAACTTCTTTACACCCTTCACTACAGAGAGAGGTTTGAGAAATGAGTAAGATTTAAGAAGCTTCTCTACTCTTTCCTGCCTACTCTGTGAGCCGCTATAGACTCATTTTGACAGGTAACCCAATTCCAATGAGTAATAATTGACAGAGAGAAAACACACGTGGTTTGGTCTATTGAAGCCACACTTCCCAGTATGTGAATTCTCTTTTACCTCTATTGGGCAAGAAACAAACCATCATGCAAATAACAAGGCACATCATCAGTGGGTTTAAGGGGGTTGAGCTGACCACATGGAACCACTCTTGTTGCATCTATGGATATATTATTATTATTTACATTTGTATACCGCCCCATAGCTGAAGCTCTCTGGGTGGTTTACAATAATCAGGAAGTAAGGTCAGAGGTGAAATGCAAATAGAAAATCAAAAGACAGTGATGATTTCCTAAATGCAGTACCATACGAACCACAACAAAATTCCTATGAGTAAGACAGAAAACTCAGCATCCCACAACCAGTCAGGGTTCCTAACCAAAATTTTAAAAATCCTGGCAGCCAGTCAGCCATGGTCACAGAAATCCCCATGCAGCACAACCTGACCGGGGGCTGCAGTTAGAGCAGAACGCTGCGGCATGATTGCTGACATGAGTGAGACACTATCAGCACATAAGACCTCTGCTCTGAAGTCTGCACTAGTTGCCAATTTGCTACCAGGCCAAGTTCAAGGTGTGCTTTCCATGTTATGGGTACCACATAGTACTTCTTCTGCTCTTGTAAGAAATTGATCCTTTAGTGCGTCCAGGCCTGCCCTTAGCATGTGCGGGGCCTGGGGCAAAAGCATAGTTGGGGGCCCCCACATTCTTTCTCTCTCTCTATATATATATATTTAGAGAGAGAGAGATTTTATTTATGAATATATGTAATTATAATATTTACGTATGAGGCTAACAACCTATTAAATACAGATATGATTACCTTCACTTCAGGGAATAGGCCTCTAGTCAACCTGTTCCATATCCATTTCTTATTCATTCTTGCCTTCGTCCAAGGCTACTGTGAAGGTTTTAGTGTTTAACTTGTGAAAGTTGTGTGTGCGAGTGTGTCGACAGGGGGGTTCGTTTGGTTTTGTGTCCAGTTTCCCCCCCTTCTTCCTTCACCTTGCATTTTCCATTTTCCTTACAGTTTACTGTTTAACTTCTGTTGCTGTGAGAGCGTGTGTTGTGACTGGGGGGTTCGTTTGGTTTTGCTTCCAGTTGTTTTCCCCTCCTTTTTTCCCTTTGAATTTTCTTTTGAGATAGTTTTGGGCTGGTTGGGGCAGTTGTTAAATTCCCCCCTCCCTTTGTTCCTGTTCTTTTTTGTCCCGCTTTAGTTTTGGGGATTGCGGGGCTGTTTGTGCTGCCTCTGCTCCTTGGTTTTCCTCCCTATTCATTTTGCCCTGGGGGGACAGCGGCAGTGACTTGCTCCTTTTCTGAGCCATTACTTCGCCCACCAACTGAGGCTTTGTTCTTCACATGACTATCTCTCCTTGTGGCTTGCTACTGCGGCCGCCAGGAGCATGCTGCAGCGAGCCGTTTCTTCGCTGCAGCAGAAGGAAGTCTGCTGCGGCAATGACTTTGATCTTCGCGGAGGCGGCTCTCTTCCCCCGCAGCTTGCTGTTGCAGCTGCCAAGCACAGGGGCCCCCAAAGCGTGGGGCAGGGGGCAACTGCCCCGCTTCCCGGTGCCTAGGGGCGGCTCTGAGTGCATCAGTACCTATGCTTTGGAACTCCCTGCCTATTTACATTAGGCAGGAACCTTCATTGTATTCTCTTTGGCACCTGCTAAAAACATTTTTGTTTAGGCAAGCCTACCCAGGCATGTAGAAGCTATTGTGTTTTTTTATCTGTTTTTAACTCATTGCTCATTTTATTATTTTGAATGTTTTTAAAGACCTGTCTGTTTTTGACAATAATTTTATTGTTTTAATTCCTTCTATAAACTGCTTTGAGGCTTTTTTACAATACAGTGATGTATAAATGTAAATAAAATACATAAATAAATTTTGGAGTCACTGTGGCTCTTGGGTCTCATTTTCAGGACATTTGGTACAATCTAGCTCAGTACTGATGACACGGACTATCATTGGCTCTCCAGGATTCCAAGCAATATTCTCTTCCAGAGATTGGATGTTGGACCTTTGCATGCAAAGTATGTGCCCTACCACGGCGCTACAGCCCTGCTTAACAAAGTATCTTTAAAAATTCTTTGCAATTCACTAATGAATGCACAGCATACTAGGGCAGATCCACACCATGCATTTAAAGTACATTCAACATATGCTTCCTCCTGCTGGGAGGAAGGGCGGGATATAAATCAAATAATAAATAAATACATAAATAAATACATAAAATACATAAAATGAACATACATTTGAAGCACATGAATCCCATCACAGAATCCTGGAAACTGTAGTTTGTTAAGGATAGTGGAAACGATAACTGTGGGGGGAAAACTATACTTCCCATGATTCTTTAGGGGAAGTCATGCACTTTAAATGTGAGTTGGATGTGCTTTAAAAGCATTGTGTGGATCTGCATTACTTCATAAACTGCCTGCAGATAAAACATTTTAATTAAGTTTTAAAATGGAAATAAGCTACAAAGTTTACTGGGTGACTATGGTCTATGCACCATCTCTCAGCCTAATCTGCCCCTCGGAGTGAAAACAACAGAGGGGGGCCATGACCACCCCAAAGAAGAATGTCACACTTAAAATGTAGAGGGAATAATAATTTGTAAATAATAATTTACAACCATAGTGTGAAATCAGATACAGATCGAGACATGTGTGTAATGTGCCTTCAAGTCAATTACGACTTATGGTGGCCCTATGAATCAGCAACCTCCAATATCATCTGTCATGAACCACCCTGTTCGGATCTTGTAAGTTCAGGTCTGTGGCTTCCTTTATGGAATCAATCCATCTCTTGTTTGGCCTTCCTCTTTTTCTACTCCCTTCTGTTTTTCCCCAGCATTATTGTCTTTTCTAGTGAATCTTCTCATTATGTGTCCAAAGTATGATAACCTCAGTTTCATCATTTTAGCTTGTAATGATAGATCAGGTTTAATTTGTTCTAACACCCACTTATTTGTCTTTTTCACTGTCCATGGTATCTGCAAAGCTCTCCTCTGACACCACATTTCAAATGAGCTGATTTTCCTCATCCACTTTTTTCACTATTCAACTTTCACATTCATACATACAGATGTTATATTATGTTATGTTACAGTTTATTTCCATGCCGCATTTTGGCCAAAAAAGACCCTCAAGGCGGCTCACAAAAAATAAACACAAATAAAAAATACACATCAGAAAAGAACAATACAGTTTACAAAAATGTAAATAAAAAATATTAACATTGTTAAAAAAAAGCAACAGCAACATCTTTCAATAACAATACAATAACAATCAGCACATTCCTAACGTTTTGACGATGTCTATCAGTGATAGACAGATATATCAGTGATACATCTTTGCATTTGAGGACCTTTTCTAGTTCTGGCTGCTTTAAACACTTCCTCCACTTCCTCTTCAGGAACACCTGCAATCAGCCCAAATAACAGAAACAAGACATGTGCTGTACTGATCTTATTTTAGCAGGGAGGAAACAACATTATTAAGACAACTGATATTGTTTAGATAGCCGCTTTAAATATGTTTGATTTACTTTGCCATTTTAGTGATGTTTCTTATAATAAATCATTTTCTTTTGCTTCTTTTTCTGTGAATATGTGAAGTGCAGCAACACTTTACTAAATTTACACTAAAAAAACTCCAAAAACTATTGTGGAATAATGGCACTGACTATTCTGCAGAACAGTCTCCAGTGGACATGAAGGGTGTCTCCATTTGCACAAGATACAACAGTGGGAGGTGAAATATATTCTAGCAAAATTCTAGGTGTGCTCTAAGTTTTTTTTAATTAACCATGCCCACCTTTTCTTAAGTGGCGTGATTTAAGCATAGCAGGTAAACACATGCATCTTGAGCAGGCTAAGTTTGTTTTTTCCAACAGCTAGAGTCATTGCTGAAGTAGCAACATATTGTAATCAGTCTGATTTTACATCAAACTGCAGTTTCAGATTCAACTGTTAATGGACCCAAAATTGAAATAGAACATAACCTCCAAGTTGAAACACAAAAGGCTGTCTTTACCATCATATGACATTGACCAATAAAAAGGCTTTGAAATTAATAAAAATAAATTTGACACAGATTTCTAGGATGAATAATGAGGGAAATATAATTTTCTATGCTAGATTCTCTGTAGAAACAGTAGTAACACAGGAAAGAAGCAAAGTAAGAAGAGCACCAACAAACATACAAAAATGTAATTCTCCATCTTTGGAGATGGCAGATGTTGCCACCACTCACCATATGCTCAGAGGCACACATAACTAAATTCTTCCAAGCTACACAGGAAGTGGATTGGACTATGAAAGCCCAACCCAAATTTTGTTTGCATTTTACAAATTTGTCAGGCAATACAATATCTCAGAGAGGAGGTCAGGTCTCCTGCTGCCCTGGTGCCTTCAATATAGCTGCCCAATTCCTCTGCTTTTTAAAGTTTGAGAGAAATATTTGTGAGCTGTAGGTACGTTCTTAAACCACAAGGGTTTTTTGCCAATTAGTGAATACCTTATCCCAGTCTGCATCTGTGCTGGAATTGTTTTTTAAGATTTTTTAAAAGCTTTTTTAAAAGATGTTTTTAAACATTTGTTTTAATATGTTTTAATATGTTTGGTTGTAACATATTTTAAAGTCTATTTTTAAGATGTTTTAGAGCATTTTCAGTGTTTTTGTTCGCCGCCCTGGGCTCCTGTTGGTGGGAAGGGAGAAATAATAATAATAATAATAATAACAACAATAACAACAACAACAACAACAATAATAATAATAATAATAATAATAACAACAACAACTACAACAACAGTGTGTTAAATGTTATCTTTGGGACAACAATATACTGTCCACAAGCTTGTGGCATCAGTGACATAATCATCCAGAACAATGAATAGCTGAGATGTGTTTGAAAAATGCAGAGATTAAACCAATAGACAAGGGTAACAAAATGCAGTCTATAAAAGCATCCTCTGAGCTGGTTAATAATTAATGTGTTTGTTATCATACGTGCTGTTATATATTGGAGAGAATGCTACCTGGGAGATAATGCAACAGTAAGGGCAATCTGAATGTTTTCAGCAGATACTTTAAATACTACCTGACATGTCCCTGTTTACTAGAAATCGATGCGGGTTGCTGCAGTGATCCTTTTCATTTTCAAATTATCAGACTGCCACCACTCCCCCTGCATTTTCTAATTAAACTGTGCATATTTTACCAATGACAGAAGCACTGCTTGATCCCCTATTGAATATTTTTTCATTGGCTCAAGCAATAACTATACATCAAGTGGGGTTTTTCCCCCTCTCCTACTTTGTGTGGACCAGAGCAGTCACTTGATTTATGCCACTTTATGTTATGAAAGCAAAGCTAGTATGCTACTTGTACATCACAAAAGGAAACAACACTGCTTTATGGCCTTTCTGAAGCTAGAATATTTTAACATCTGTTAATTAGAGATCACAAACAGCGTTGGGGACCATTGCAAGAGAGTGCAATGAGGATCAGAAACGCATCATCCTCTCTTCTGCACAGACCATTGCTTTTACCTAGCCCATTAAAATTCTGTCTTTTAATAGATTGAACTAATCCTCTATATAAAAGAGGAAATTAGACTGTTGGTTTAATCACTAGTGCTTTCATCTTAGCTTTTCCTTGGCAATACAAGGGTAGCTTATGACCCATTTCATTAAAGAATTACATACCATTTGCATGGATACCACACAGGAAATGTACCATTCAAAGAAGTTGCAAAGGAAGCAGTTTGCCATTTACTTCTGGTTAATCACAGTCTTCATAATATATATAAAAACTAGCATAGTTATGGAAAGGCCTGTTACCAGGAACCTGGGATACCATGGGAAGGTTATTTCACACAAGCTGGGTACAAATGTATGTCTGCAGCCCCATCTGTTCTCATATGATTTGTACCTGAATGCACAGCAAAAAGCAAACTCTATATCTGATATCATGGCCTGTTCATTTTTGAGGGCTTTAGCACAAAATTATAGTTCTTCCTTCCGTTTTTTCCACAAATACTGTATGCTTGCCTACAATGGCATCTTACAAACCAACTCTCCACTGATAATATTGGTTTCTTTTTAAAAAATAGTTAAAATAGTGTACCTCCCATCCATTTGCTGATCCCCTGTGATGCACATCTAGTTAACTTGACCTTACAGGACCAAGGGAGTTTCTTTTTACCTAACTTTTTTCTCTAGAAAAAATGTGTGGGATGTGTGAAGGCTGCCTGATCTGCAGCCCATCCTCCGGGCATTGGTGGTGTCACTGCTTGCCAGAATGAGGTGAGGTGACAATGTGGTCAGTGGAGTTCTGGGCTGGTGGCACTGGCATCCTTCAAGTGGGACACTGACACTGTTAACCCGGAGCTCCTCTGATCTTTCTGCCACCTCACCTCACCCCATGCCCAATTTGGTGTGTGACATTTCCCCCCCCCTCCCATACACATGCTTCTGATCTCCAAGATCTGGAACCAGCATTGCCTATTGAAAACAGAAGGATATAAAGATGTTACATTTGCCTGGATCATTCCCCATTTTTTTTCTTTTAAGATATGAGTTGATAATTGTCCCAGCATCTGTGCTTGGAGGTTTTGTGTCCTTTAGAATTTTGTTTCCCATATAGCCAGATATCTTGATCAAGTTTCAGAAACATGGTGGTGGTGATGTTGGATGTCCGACTTTACAAGATATTCTAATAAGATGTCATTGGAATCTTACATAGCAGTTCTGTTGTTATATAGCCATACTGTTGTTGATCATAAGCTGAATGTGATGTGGCTGCAAAAAAGGCAAATGCTATTTTAGGCAGTATTAACAGAAGTATAGTTTCCAAATTGCATGAAGTGCTAGTTCCCCTCTATTCAGCACTCATTAGGCCTCATCTTAAGTACTGTGTCCAGTTCTGGACACCACACTTTTAGAAGGATGCAGACAAACTGGAACAGGTTCAGAGGAGGGCAACAAGGATGATCAGGAGACTGGGGAGATATGATAGCACTCTTCAAGTACTTGAAAAGTTGTCATGCAGAGGAGGGCCACGATCGCTTCTTGATGACCCCAGAATGCAGGACATGCAACAATGGGCTCAAGTTACAGGAAGCCAGATTTCGACTGAACATCAGGGAAAACTTCCTAACAGAGTGGTACAACAATGTAACCAATTACCTAAGGAGGTGGTGGTCTCTCCCACATTGGAGACATTCAAGAGGCAACTGGACATCCACATCGGGTATGCTTTAATTTGGATTCCTGCACTGAGTAGGAGGTTGGACTTGATAACCTTTTAGCCCCCTTCCAACTCTACTATACTATGTTTTTTATGATTCTATGACATCCACTGCTTTTCCTGGTGTGGCAAATATAATTTCTTCAGACTTCTTTTTCACCACCCCCTTTAATTAATCGTTTGGTTTGTGCCTCCATTTGCAGTCTGACTTAATGGAACTCAAGTTTTAGTGTTCACCTATGAAAGTATCTTAGGCAGATGTATAATTCTATGCCTAAATCTAATAGGATGCTTTAAAACATGCCTAACACTTCACATTGAATAGCGTTTAGGTAATCTATTTCCTGTATAAACTGGATTGTCGAATTAACTGTTGGTTATAAAATATCACATTATGTGAGAAGTAGAATATACATGTGAGTCAGGGGCATATCACAATATCCATATTATTGTTGTTGGGTTTTTAAGAAATAATGTATCTGTCAAGGTCTCCATTCTTCATTAATTCTCACAAACACCCTTTGGACTCACCTGTGTTTGATGCTGAATGTAATTTTACTTGCTGCCATCTAACAAATGTAATCAAAGAACAAGAATGTGCCAAGGTCCAGACTCCGTCCTTGAAAAAGTAGACACTGCCATCAATAGACATGCTTAATGGTTGACTTTAAATGCTGGGTGTTTTTCAAAGGTTCAGTTGGCAGGTAAAGTATTAGATTTATGAGACAGCCGTTGAGTGTCTTGGAGAGAAGCTTATTCCACTGCCAAAGCAGAATAGGTCAGACAAAATATTCTAGATGCTTTATGAATTATCCCGAGATGGAACAGATGTGGCATTGTCCACATGGAATAAAAAGCAGCAATCAATCCAGTAGCCAGTGAGTGAAAAATGGCCCCTGAGTCCTTTATGGAATTAAAGGCAACCCAAGAGAACTAGTCCATTTTTTATTTCTATTATTCTACATTTATTATTTATTTACTGCCTTACACTAAGACTTAAAGCAGAAGAGAAATCAGAACATAAGAAGATCCCTGGCTAGATCAGGCCAAAGACCCATCTAGTCCAGCATCCTGTAACTCACAGTGACCAAAGGGTTGCCTATGGGAAGCCCACAAGTAGGACCTAAGTACAACAGCATTATCCCACCGGTGATTCCCAGAAACTAATATACAGAGCCATGTGGAGGTAGAACATAGTCAGTGTAGTCATTGATAGCCTTATTTTCCATGAATTTGTCTAAATCCCTTTAAAAACCATCCATGTTGGCCATCACTGCCTCTTGTGGAAGAGAATTCTATAGTTCAACTGTGCGCTGAGTGAAGTATTTTCTTTTGTCTGTCCTGAATCTTCCACTGTTTAGCTTCATTGGATGGCCCTGAGATCTAGTATTATGTACTGTATCCACTTTCTCCACACTATGCATAACAATACTAGATATATAAAATTACATAAATATTATGAAAAACAAGATTAACAGTGATCGTACGCCGACTCCCAAAACAATAACAAGGGAAGCACCCCCACCTCCTAGCAACATTAAAAAGATCACCATGTCAACTGAAATACTAATCACATGGCAACCTCCCCCCAAAAGGCTTTCAAATGTATTTATTTATTTACCTATTTGTCAAATTTCTAGACCTCCCTTCAGCTGAAGCACCCAGGGCAGTGTATAATTTGTGATAAAATACAGAGTAAGATATCAACCATAAAACCATATAACTGTAGCTATATGAAAGCAATCAGCAGCAGCATAACACATGAAAGCACAACAACAAATTATCATCAAGACCTGATGGAGTTACTGTCATGGATGCAACTTGGGTTCAGAGGAGGAAATCACAGAGTCCAATGCAGTGGTACCATTAATGTTTTGTTGAGTTCATCTGTTCAATAGGGGTGGGGAAGAAATTTGATTCTGTTTGCATTTCAAGCTGAATCTATAAAATTCACACTTTCTGAAACAATATGCAAACTGAAACACAGCCATCCTTCAACATTTGCATTTATTTGAATGTTACAATGCAGTTTTCCAACCAATGTTTACAGAAATGCCTATCTTAGGGGAAAGTGTGCATAAAAATAAATATATGAGTGAAAACGCTATACTAAAATGCATTATATGATGAGGTATTGCTTGCAAAAATGTGTACATTAGTCAAAACTGCCTACAAAAATGTGTTTATTAGGAGAAATTTGCACTAAAATGCTGGAGAATTTTCATGAGGATTTTTTTAAAAAAATCTTAAATTGCTGCACAAATGTGGACAACTGAATTTAAGATTGGAAAAATGAGAAACAGAGAAAAACAAAATTGACAAATCTTTCCATCCCTCCTATGCAAGCACTCTCAGTCATAGAACACATTCTCACATGTTCTACAGGGATATAGTTAGTTATCAAAGACAGTTGCTCTGTATAACTTGATGGTCGGTCTAGTAGCACAGAGGAATGGTGAAGCGGGATGAGGATGGAAGCTTCACACTGCTCCTTGGGGTGCCACAGAGGTTTTCTGCCTTAAAATAGTTCTTTCCCCAGTGTTCAGGATTTGTCTTTTGATAACATGTCACAATCTGTTCTCCCATTTCACAGTTTGACAGTTTAAGTCTTGTTTATTTAAGATAGCCATCAGTAATCATTCCTCTTTGGTAATCTTTGCAGAGAGCTCACATTCATTCCAAATATCTATTTGTCATTCTCTATCATTCATTTCATAATTGATTATATTAAAAACAGCCATAAAGCTTTCCGAAGATACTTGAATATATTCACAAAATCTTCAGAGATTCATTTTGCAAAATCACAGGTGCATGATGCAAATGCCAAAGAGAAGAGAGACGTCCTTGCCTAGCAGACTCCAAAAAGATGCTTAATATTTGGCACCAGGTGAGTCTTCTTAGAATTCACAAACACTAGTGTATAATCTCTCCATAACCGAAATTCAAATATTTTATTGACCTTCTTAAGTAAAAAGAGTCGCTGTATCTAAAGAGCCAATGATAATTAGAAACTAGCGATTTGAAGTCTGGCCAACTTTTCCTTTGAAATTTCAGGTTTTCTTAGAAGGATCATTTTCTTGCCTGTGGGAGAAAACCACAGAGTTAGTTCTGGCCTGCCTATATGGTTTCTGTATCCTAACAAGTCTGGAACAGCATCAGAAGAAAGTACCAGGAAGTGGCTCTGATCTGATGCTGCTGAAGTACAGTGTGGATTGAAAAAAGGAAAAGTAACACAAAAGGTTTAAGTGTTAGAAAGCATCCAAATTGATTTTTTATTTTTTGGTTTGCCCAGTGTTCACGGTTTTGTGTGATTTCATAGATTGATTTTCTACCTGCTTCCTTAAATAATCAGCAATTCCACTTAGATGTTTTCTTTCAGAATAAAGAGTCATATCTCTTCTGTTAAAACTCTTTTTCATTTGGGAAAAAACCCCACAATGATGGCTTCTGTAAACTTTAGACAGTAGTCAGATATAATTGTAATTCAATTGAATGTTTCACACTTTTTTTAAAAAAAATTGAGAGGCTATTAATGCATTACTATTGTTTTGCCATAACATCAATAGATTTTTTATTTATTGTATAACCTGCCTAGGCAGAATTAGGCAACAATCAATCATATTTTCCAGATTGTTTGTAACTGTCCCAGGAAGGCGTTAAGTTTGTAGTAAGTCCCTTCATTCAGTGGCACTGTCACCTCAGACATCTTGCAAGGGCTGATAAGTCTTCAGAAAAAAGTGTTTCTCCCTCTTGCAATAACAGTAGAACTCATGAACATCCAATGAATCTGAATGTTGAAGGATTTAGGAGAGACAAAAGAAAGTACTTCTTCACACAGTGCATAGTTAAACTATGGAATTCACTCCCATAAGAGGCAGTGATGGCCACCAACTTGGATGGCTATAAAAGAGGATTAGACAAATTCATGGAGGATAATGGCTACTAGCCATGATGGCTGTGCTCTGCCACCGTATTCAGAGGCAATATGCTTCTGAAAACCAGTTGCTGGAAGCCGCAGGAGGGGAGACTGCTCTTGCACTCAGATCCTCCTTGTGGGCTTCCCATGAGCATCTGGTTGGCCACTTTGAGAACAGGATGCTGGACTAGATGGGCCACTGGCCTGACCCAGCAGGCTTTTCTTATGTTCTTATGTTCAGCAGACATGGTGAACCTCTGGCAGCCCAGGGCTCCCTATTTGGCCTGCGAGATCATTTTGGCCAAGCCACACTCTCCTGCCATAATCTAACATCATCTATGATGCCACGTGTGGGAAAGTAAAAAACTTGTCTCATCCAAAAAGGGTTTTGCAGGGACTGCCCATCACGGGGGCCTGCAAACCCCTGTGCAAAGCACTGCATAAGGTTGCACTTTGGAAGGGGCTTAGAAAGACCAGATGATTGCTAAGTCCCTTTTAAAGTGCTGTGCAAGATAGCTCTTTGAAAGGACTTCTCAAGACTCTTCAGACTCATTTTTGAAGGTCTCTGGGCATTCAGTTGTCTGTTGCCTATGACATAGGAAGCTGGCTTATACTGTGTCATACCCATCGGTCCATCTAGCTCAATATTGTCTCTACACTGACTGGCAGTGGCGTGCCAAGGTTTCAGTCAGAGAACTCTCCCAGCCCTACCTGAGATGCCAGGAATTGAACCAGGGACCTTTTGCATGCAAGGCAGATGCTCAGCCACAGGTAGTTGGGGACCATGCATATATATCCCCAAATCCCTCCTCAGGTCTCTTTGCCTAGCCATATGCGGCAAGATGAGACTTATATATCTTCCACAATAAGAGATCAACTTTATTAGGCATAGATTACTAACAAGTCCCAGAACTATGGGAGTACACAGAAGTTACACAGCACAAAGCCGTTGGTACCTTCGGTTTCACATTCCATTCCATTAGCAGGGGTAATATATTTTCTTAATTTTCTTCAGTCATATTTAAAACAATTAACGTATTAATACATGCCTAAGAGAAGAGAGCATGACACTCTGTTCAGTGTCTGGAAAGCCTCTAACCCTTTGTATGATATTTTATATTCCTTTAGGAATATTGTACAAAGGACAAATTATAGTACCCTTCCAAAGGTGAAAGACTAGATTTAGATGGATTTAAAAAGCACTTACCAAAAACTCTCAGTGAATGAAATGGCTCCAGAGATCCAAACCTACCTAATGTCTGACTATTACAGCTTGAGGGCGAATAAAGAGAAAACCTGTAGCTATATCCTCTGAAATTGGCTACATTATCAGAAATCTTTGCATCTGGCTGCATGTGCATGCACATAAAACTAGACTATTGCCTGAAGACACATGCTGCAGTCATCTCAATGAAGCTAAGGAGCTTTGGATCTAATCAGCGCCTGGATGGGAAACTGCCTGGGGACCTTGAGTTCCATGGTGAAGGAAGGTGGGATATAAATGTTCTAAATGAAATAAGACTATATGAAGACCCTGCTGGATCAGACCAGCATCCAGCATCCTGTTCTCACAGTGGCCAACCAGATGCCCATGGAAGCCCACAAGCAAGACCTGAGCACCACACTGCTTTCCTCATCTTCTCCCTGTCCACTTTCTCCATTTGCACATCTCTATCATGTCCCCCCCCGACTCACCTGTTTTGTAAACTCATAATGGTAATGGGCATTTTCATCCAGGCTTGCAGAAGGATGACGACAGCCCACCTTTCTGCCGAAGGGTATGATGGCTTTATCGGGTATCTGCAACAGGGCCTTTTCAGTCTTTTGGGTGTCAAGTGTGGTGAGGGTAGCCAAACTTAGGCTGACTCCCTCTTATCGCAGGGAGTGCGGGCAGGGAAAAGAGGTAATCCCCCAGTCTGCTGGGGAGCACTGCTGGGGCCTCGGGAGATCCATTCCTCTGAATGCTGGACTATGGGGATGGGATGGGATGTGGGAATGCACCTCCCAGGTGGGCAGGCGAAGAAAGGCTCAGATCAGTTTAACTTTCTGTTATGATGCCTGGAGCTGGGGTGATGTCACCCATGGTAAGAACACATGGCATAGTACCACTGCCTCCATCCCTTCTAGCTTTAAGATGCCCACATTTGCCCTTGTTATGTGTCAGTTGCAGATCCTTGATAAGTAACACATCTTCATTCTGGGTTTGGGAGCAAAGCTGCCACTGTGAATGCAACCCAATATACTGTGTGTATGTGCAGAATCACATTTAATACTTCAAGCCAGAGAAGAACATCTTGGGGAAATGGCCGGACAATTTTAAAAAAGCAAACCAGGCAGTAATTATAAACTTTGGTGACAGCACTATTTTGGATGGCATATTCCTGACCATTGTCTTTTGCAATGTTGTGCTGTTGTATCTAATTGCATAGAACACCTTAGAATCAGCCATAAGGAAGTTTTGGAGTCACTTTGCCTGAAGAAATACACAGACTGTTAGGAATAAACCTTTCCAAAAAAAGAACAGAAAAAAATCTACTCTCTGCTGCAGATTAAATGAGGTCACAAAGTTGATTCATCTGAATAGAGAACAATGTGTCATTGTCCACTTCATTTACAAATGTGAGTGGAGAAACATGAATTGGACATGGCATAATAATATTATTTATGAAAGATTATAGCCTGTCCAGGGAGGTCCAGGGCTTTCATACTGCACTCTGCAGCTAATGACTTTCCTCATAATCAGAAGCATGCTTGTATTAATGTCACTACATTACTTTGTGCCCTGGTCAGTTTCATTCTGTATGGACAGAATTAGGTGTTAAGGGGTGCCCACCAGCCACAAAATTCAACTTGTATCTGTCACTGCAACTTTGGGAAGCAGCCTGATCTGTTTCAGAGCTCCCTTGTGTCTTTCCAATTTGACTCTATTCGGGACCAAAATAGATCTGTGAAAAACAAAGCTCTGGTTTCTAGTCAACTAAGTCCTACTCTGAGTAGACCCACTGAAATTAATAAACCTAAGATAGCCATGTCTATTAACTTCAATGGGTCTACTCTGCTTAGGACTAACATGGAATACCACCCTGTTTTCCCCATTCGCTATAATGCGGAATTTAAAAATAGCTATAGTGTTTTGTTTGTTTTTCTTTCCACAGAACTGAATGAAATTTGAAGGCACTTTTACCCCTTCTAAGGGATGAAGCTGCCAGATTTTGATAGCTGCAGTGATTCTCTTGCAAGGGCAAGCTGTAGGTTGGGTACAGTTGGAATCACAGGGGAAGGGTGGAGGAGGAAAAAAGGCAATGGTTCACAAGGAAACACTGGGTTGTGGGGTAATGACACCCTCTCAGCCAGGGCCCTGTTATCCCAAGGGCCATTGGTGAGGGTGTACTTCTGCCCTCCCCCTGGATTTTGGGGGACACAGCCTCTTCTCCCTGGGAGAGACAGATCCCTCCATTGACTTGCCTGGAGAACAGGGTGGTGGAGGAGAAAACACTGTATAGATCCACGTGAAAAACAAACACCATTTTAAAGCCATCCCTCCCATCACTATGATTGGCATGCCCTGGGAAAATCATGCACTGTGATTAAAACCTAGACCTGTCAGTGAGAATGAAATATCCCACCGCCACCACTCCCCACTTGAGCCCAGGGCAGCTTGGCTTCACTTTAAAAAAAACACAGCAGTTTTGCAGTACCTGAGTCCACAGAGAGGCTCAGGACTTCAGGCAGTCTGACCTGAGACACTTTGTTAACAACTTGGTCCAACCCAGGCATGCAAAAACCTCACCTGAATCACCTTATTTGGGAAGTACACCCCGACCAAATACTGTGGATACAAAACAGAAGATAAGCTCCATCAGGAGCCTTTAAGCCAAGATTGTTGCCACTGACTTTGAAAAATGAGCAGTGACATTTATTAATATTTGTCTTACATACATTTCTCTATCCTCACCCCCCCCCCAAATTTAATGTATGTTTGTATAGATGGGCATTTTTGACCTGCAGAGTGATGTCATAAGATGTCATTTAGCAGTTGGGAACAAAACCTGGTCACCCTGTATGATGACCTCTGTCGGGAGAGAGACAGGGGGAGTGTGACTCTGTTGATTCTCCTTGATCTCTCAGCGGCTTTCGATACCATCGACCATAGTACCCTTCTGGGAAGACTGGCTGAATTGGGAGTGGGAGGAACTGCATGGTGGTGGTTCCGCTCCTACTTGGCGGGTCGGCTCCAGAAGGTGGTGCTTGGGGAACATTGCTCAGCACCCTGGACTCTCCAATATGGGGTTCTGCAGGGGTCAGTTCTGTCCCCCATGCTGTTCAACATCTACATGAAACCATTGGGTGCAGTCATCTGGAGCTTTGGAGTGCATTGCCATCAGTATGCTGATGACACGCAGCTCTATTTCTCCTTTTCATCTTCTTCAGGTGAGGCTGTCAATGTGCTGAACCAGTGTCTGGCTGCAACAATGGACTGGATGAGGGCTAATAAACTGAGGCTCAATCCAGACAAGACTGAGATGCTGCTAGTGGGTGGTTCTTCTGACTGGATGGTGGATGTCCAACCTGTTCTGGATGGGGTCACACTCTCTCTGAAGGAGCAGGTTCATAGCTTGGGGGTTCTCCTAGAATCATCTCTGTCACTTGAGGCTCAGGTAGCCTCAGTGGCACAGAGTGCCTTGTACCAACTTCGGTTGGTGGCCCAGCTACGTCCCTATCTGGACAGGGATAACCTGGCTTCAGTTGTCCATGCTCTGGTAACCTCCAAGTTAGATTACTGCAATGCACTCTACGTGGGGCTGCCTTTGAAGACGGGTCAAAAACTGCAGCTTGTGCAAAATGCAGCAGCCAGACTGGTAACAGGGACCAGACGGTTCAAACATATAAAACTGATTCTGGCCCGCGTGCATTGGCTGCCTGTATGTTTCCGAGCTCGATTCACGGTGCTGGTTTTAACCTATAAAGCCTTACACAGCTTAGGACCACAATACCTGACCACAAAACGCCTCTCCCGACACAAACCCACTACACTACACTCAACATCTAAGGCTCTCCTCCGGGTGCCTACTTGGAGGGAAGCTGGGAGTCTGGCAACAAGGGAGACGGCCTTCTCAGTGGTGGCCCCCAAATTATGGAATGATCTTGCTGACGGGGTGTGCCTGGCGCCAACACTGTTATCTTTTCAGCGCCAGATGAAGACTTTCCTCTTCTCCCAGGCATTTTAGCATGTGTTTTTAAATTATTTTTATTTTTTAAATTGTTTTTAAATTGTTTTTGTGTTTTAAAATGTGTATATTTGTTTTTAATGTTTTCAATTGCTGTAAACCACCCAGAGAGCTTCGGCTATGGGGCGGTATATAAGTGCAAAAATAAATAAATAAATAAATAAACTAAACACAACACGCAAGCATGATGCTGAGCTGAATGCTATCCAGGAAATATTTTTGGTACAAACTAAAGGAGAGGCTTTCAAAATATCCCTTGACTCCCCCACCCCCTGCAAAAAAAGTAGCCTTTTTGCGCTTCTTTGCTGCTGCTGACAGAGCTCCTGTTTTGGCAGTGCCGTCAGTCTGAATTATCTTTGTTTGCCCTCTGTAGAATTCAACTCCCATCAACCTCAGCCAGCATAGCTGGAGACACCAGGTTGAAGAACATGGAACTGGAGTGTAGCAAAATCAAGAGGCCATTCTGCTCCTAAGCCTTTCTCCCATTTTCAAGCTTCTAGAAGAGTCACAAGCTGGAGTGACAAATTAGCTCATCACTACATTGCAACTTACTCCTTACTTCTTCTGAGATGCCCCTTAAGGCATCTTACCAGGAGATTACACACACACGGAAGAGAGCATAAGTAAAACTCAATGTGTATTGTGCAGCTTTGGAGAGCTTCTGCAGGAATTCATGAAGAGTTTGTTTGCTTTGGTTCAGTTGTTGGTTGTCAGATAAATATTTCATTTATTTCTGTGAAGAATATCAGTTAACAGCTTGTTAGGGAGAAAATACATATTAAAGGAATCATTCTTCCATTCAAGGAGAAAACGAAGGTTCTTCCTCAGACTACACTCTGATTTAGAATGGAGCACTCTGAATGTTGGTGTTCCTTTTTGATTTCTTTCACTGCAAGTTTGTAGTCACAACTGCTTCTTAATAACCAAGTTCATGGCTAGTCCAAGGTCTTTTATGAACCCTCTTGAGGTGGAGTAGTACATGGGGGCAAGCAGCACAGGCTGAAATAGTAGCCTCAGGCAGGTCACATCTACACCATACATTAAAACCACATTTAGTGAACATTTAAGAACATAAGAACAGCTGGATCAGGCCAATTCCCCATCTAGTCCAGCGTCCTGTCCTCACAGTGGCCAACCAGTTGCCCATGAGAAATCCACAAGCAGGACCTATGTGCAAAGAGCACTCTCCCCTCCTGTGGTTTCCAGCAATTTGGAAGCATACTTCCTTTGCCTATGGAGGCAGAACATAGCTAGCATGGCTAGTAGCCACTGATAGCCTTTTCCTCCATGAATTTGTCTGAAATCCATCCAGTTGGTAGCCATTACTGCCTCTTGTGGGAATGAAATCCATTGTTTTATTATGCACTGCATGAAGAAGTATTTTCTTTGGTCTGTCCTGAGTCTTCCAACATTCAGCTTCATTGGATGTCCACAAGTTCTACTTAAAGCACATGATTTCCCCCCAGAGAATCCTGGAAACTGTAGTTTATTAAGAGTACTGGGAATTGTAGCTTTGTGAGGGCTAAACTTTGTGAGGGGTGAACTACAGTTCCCAGCATACTTCGGTGGAAGCCAAGTGCTTTAAATGTATAGTGTGGAATGGATCGATCCTTAGTGTGAATCCCCTCTAGATGCATGGCTGGTCCTATATCTTTGTATTCCCTTAAAATTAACAACAATAATAATTACTGTTATTATTATTTACTCCACTCTTCAATTCAAATGACTACTCAAAGCAGATTACTAAAGAAGCAGAAATTCAATATACAATATTAAAACCACAACTGCTATAGGTGGCATTCCATGCTAGTCCTGCGTAGAGTAGACCCATTGAAGTTAATAGACATGATGAACTTAGGTTCATTAATTTCAGTGGATCTACTCTGAGTAGAACTTAGCTGAATACAAACCCAAGCTTTGTTTTTCACAGATATAATTTGATCCCTAATAAAGAGTCAAATTGGAAAGACACAAAGGAGCTCTGAAACGGATTGGGCTGCTTTCCAAAGCTGCAGTTACAGATACAAGTTGTATTTCGTGGCTGGTGGGCACCCCCTAATACCTAATTGAAAGTAGCATTTGTTAACAGCAGCAGCAAAACCAGTATTAAAATCAGCAGTGCATCACTCTACCTTAGGAGTAGCCAACATAGTACACTCCAGATATAGTGGGACTGTAGGTCCCAACAGTCCCAGGCAACATGGCCAATGGTCAGGGCGTATGGGAATGTTGTCCAATGGGAATGGAAATCAGTGGGCCATAAAAGTGCTTACATTTGGCTGGATTGTGGCCAATATGCAAGTCTTTAAAGGAATGGTGCCCTGCCATGTAATGTCTGTTCTTTGGGAAACCTTTCATTGAGCTAATAATTAGATTAAAATTACATTACCAAAGCCAGTTTTTACCTATTAATATACAATTTTTTCTGCTTGAAATCCATCAGTTCCAGAACACAGATCTTATATACTTTTGCAACAGTAAAATTAAAGACATGGAAAATTGCTGCAACTTCTTACTATGTGAAAGACTGCTATAATTTACCAAAGAGACAGCTTTGCAATCCATTTACAGCAAGCTACATGGCTAATGGATTATTTTTTCAGAAACTGGTGACCAAGAGAAAGATACAACTCCCTTCCTTCCATTTTATGTGTCAAGGGAAACAATGAGGAAATTTATTATATAGTAGCTAAATTTATTTTGACTTTTGTATCCATACACACCACTTACTTGAAACTTTGTATGTTGTGAAACAAAATCACATCATTTTCCAGAGATCATGCTTTAAAGCTCTTCATAGCATCAAGGGGATATTTCATAGAGCTATTAATGACTAAACAAAAGAGTGCTAGTGATTTTATCACACATACTGCTGGATGTTCTTGCATATATTCCATTTAAGGCTTAAGCTTTATTTATTGAAACATGTCTAGTCCTAAATTATGTGACAATCTGGAAACAACCATATCACCTTGCTTCTGTGTGGCATAATATTTATTTATTTATTTATTGCATTTGTATCCCTCTTTCCTCCAAGGAGCTCAAGGGGGTGCAAAAACATGGTTCTCCCCCCTCTCCATTTTATCCTCACAACAACCCTGTGAGGTAGGTTAGATTGATAGATTATGACTGGCCCAAGGTCACCCAGCAAGCTTCATGGCAGGGCGGGTATTTGAACCTTGGTCTTCCAGGTCCTAGTCTGACACTCTAACTACTATACCAAACAAACAAGCAACCTTTTCAAATTGTATCTAACGTAGCATTCCTCCATGGAGATTGTTCTTTATGTGACTTGTGTCAGGAAAAATGCAAAAGTAAATTTGGGTCCTGCCTGCAGGCTTCCCATATGCACATGGTTGGTCACTATGAGAACAGGATGCTGGACTAGCTGAGCTTTTGTCCTGATCCAGCAGGGCTTTTCTTATTGTTGTTTTATGGGCACAGTTTCTTCTTGGATAAGAACAGTCCATCAAGAGAAAACAGAATGGCATCAAAACCTTTCTTCTAGGCTAGCATAATATATGACCAGAGCTTGGAAAAGTTACTTTTTTGGACTAATACTCCCATCAGCCCCAGCCAGCATGGCCACTGGATTGGGCTGATGGGAGTTGTAGTTCAAAAAAGTAACTTTTCCAAGCTCTGCTAGCCCTGTACACTGGATTGTCAGAGGCTTGGGAACTCTCCCATTTCTGCAGTTCCAGGCAGACAGCAAATACTGGAAATTTACTAAGCCCCTAGCAGCCTGCCATACATGGTGGGTGGGCTGCATGTAGCTTGTTGAGCAAGACTACTATCGCCATGGGGGGGGATACAGATGATCAACTTTCCACATGGAAAATGGAGGGAGGGGAAGCTTACCTATTTCTTAAGCATGTATCACGAAAGGTAACCTTATCTGATTTCTAATTATTCCATCCTTGCTGTTGGTGTCCTGAAATCTCTGTCAACAATGCCGGAAAAGTGGGGAAGGCAAGACATTCCTCAAAACAGAGATGTGGACTCTTTGCCTGAATACAGGTTCCATCATCCCTGACTGTTGGCCATGCTTAGTGAGGCTGATGGAGTCTAAACAACATCCGGAGGGCCATGGTTTTCCCATCCCTGCCTTAAACAAACGAGTCATGAAATTCTGTAGCTTGAGAAAATACTTTCCCTACTCCATATCCCCAACCATGTATTGATACAAATTACCATCCAACCTGGTAGGAAATATGGGGAAACTGTGCTACTTGGCAAAAATCCCAGCCTTTTAGCATGTATTAGAAAGTGTCACAGAAGGGGGTGAAGAAAACACACCGCATCAAGCAACCATGTGGTAGAAGTTGGCTGTCTGTATCAACTTGTCCTCTGTGCACATGCAGGGAAGTTTGATCCATGTCAAAAGACTGCGTGGGAAGGTCCATCTCACCATACAGCAGGATACAGGTTTTCGTCCCTGTCTGTATGGGCAAGAACCAGAAGAGCCAAGAGTGAGAGAACAATGGGAAAGCCTAGAGTTCTGAGGCAACATCACCGTGATCCTGAGGAGGTGGGCCCACTGCAAGCTGAGGAATGCTAGCTGAGCACCAGAATGCTGGATAAAAGTAGGAACTGTAATTTAGAAATGAGATCAAGAGAAGAAGCCTGCAAAGAGAGAATAGGGATGGAGCACCAAAGAAAACCTAGAAAGACCATGAGATATAGAGCAAGGTGAGGGAGTGTTATCCATTTTCAGAATTGGAGCAATGCCATGGAAATCATTATTAAAATGTTTCACTTCAATCTCATTTGTTACTTAGATGTAAGTCTTTTCTTTCAATTTGAGTAGTTTTCATCTCTGTCCTGAGGCCACCTGCCTTTTTGGAAAAGAAAACATATTTGGTCTCATGCAGGTGGACAGATATTGTTTTTAAATTGATTCGTTCAGGATGAGGATTCACCAATACACTACGAGAAGAGTAGGTTTCATTTGAGAATGACCTACTGAGCTCTCAGTGAGCTTAATGTGATTGTGGCTTTTCGGCTCCTTAGACCACACTATCACTTACCTAAGATGTAGTTTCTCCAAAAGAAATGTGAGAGATGGGAGACAGTGAAATGGGTTTCTTTTTTCCATTGCCTCCACTCATTTATATAGATTTATATGTCAGGAGGAAAGTCCACAGGTAGCTCCAAAATAATCACCCTATCCAAGAAACAGCAGGGCTTGCAGATATCCTTCATCAAAGTTTCCTTCCACATACATGAGAGCATCCAGGGAAAACTCATGGAGACCATCACCTACCATTTCTCCTGGTTAGCTTCTCAGATGGAATCTTACATATGTAGTATGAAAGGAACAGGGCAAGGCAAGAGGAACATTAAGGTCTAGGATGGAAGGAACGGTCAAATTCAGTTCTCTCTATTTCTCATTTTTCCAATCTCAAATTTGGTTAATTTCAAAGGGTGGCTGTGTTTTGGTTCTCATGCTTTTTCATATAGTGCAAATTTGATAGAGTTGGCTTTAAAGATGAACTGAATTTCTCTCCCATCTGTAGTTGAAGGGGATGGATTATGGGATAAAGGGTGAGCATGGTGACATTGGAGCTGTTGATATTTAGTGAATTTCTCTACAACATTGGAAAGTCCTCAAAAGATAAGTTATGTATGTATTGGGGTGATAGAAATGGGGATCTGATGGTGTATATATAGTTTTTAAAAATCAATAAAATGTGAATAAAAAAATAAACTCCTGACTCATTTACCATGATTTTTTTTAAAAAAACAAAGACTTTGTCCAGAATATCTGTAGGCAAGGGAGGATTTCAGCATCATCAGAACCTTTAACTGACACAAGTCCTTGGTTTTTGCAGTCCCCCTTGAGTGCCTGTTTTGCCTTCCCTCTTAATAAGTTTGGGAAAGGGATAACCATCACCAACTTGGATGGCTTTAAAAGGGATTAGACAAATCCATGGAAAATAAGGCTATCAATCGCTACAAGTCACAATGGCTATATTACCTCTAGAATCAGAGGCCACATGTCTCTGAATAACAGCTGGTAGGGATCGTAAGCAGGAGAGTTCTGCCTTCATGTCTGGCTTGTGGGCTTCCTGTAGGCATCTAGCTGGCCACTGTGAGAACAGGATGCTGGACTAGATGAGCCTTTGGCCTGATCCAGCAGGGCTCTTCTTATGTTCTTATGAGAGGAGATCAGATGTGAGGGCTGGTAATAGTAGACAGGCTTCAGACAATCCTTGGGAAAGACCCAAACATTTCCTAAGAATTCTCCTGACAGCCATACAGAATTCTGAATCAAGATGGGTGAGTTTTACCCATCAGTAACTTCTATAAGAAGTGCCTCTCAATTTGGGATGAGCAGCACCAAGGTATGGCATAGGAGCACATGTGTGTGTGACAGAAAGGAAGCACAATACATCATGATTGGAGCATGGACTTCACTCATAACTCATTGTGGAACCTTGATGTATACACTTGAAAATGAAAAACAGCTTGAAACATAAAAACACCGAGGTAACTACTTGCATCTTGTTCCTTCAAGAAGTTTCCATCTTTTAAATGAAAATTCCCTCTTTTCCTCCTGACAAATTTTCCTTGCTCTATGGATGATTAGCTATAATATACATGAAAAAGCACTTTAAAAGTTAAACCTTCAAATCTAGTTCATATAAATATAACTGAAAGAAGGAAGCTAGTTGAGTTTTTTTTAAAAAAAACCAGCTATTATTTGTTATGGGCAAGACCATCAAGGGAAAAGCGCAAGTTTCTCTCCCTTATTATCATCAGCTGATGCCTGTATAATTGAACTAGGCAGGCTGCTTGGGCTGGGAATGGGAATTTCTAGCTTAGACTTAAATCATCCAGATGGATCAGCTCCTTGCAGCACAGTGCAAGCCTTTCTAATGTCCAAACTTTGCTTTATATGCATGAGTCTAGTTTTAAAAGGAAATTGGATGTGCATTTAGCAGGTAAGGAATTTAGCATAAACAACTACTGAAAAACATCTGTGTATTATAATAAAACTTTGCATTTAGCTCATTTCTAAGTTCTCAGAATGCTTTAATAGTATGAGTTCTGTGCTACAGGTCTATGAGGTAGGCAGTATTATAGAGCTCACATTCTTGGCCACTATATCCTACACAAATAATCTAGGAGCCCTTTCCCATGGGTGACAATTTCTTATGAACATCATGAGTGTTTAAAGTGGAATAATAGTGGAATAAATGTATGGTGTGATGGAGGAGAAAATGGATTAATTTCCCATTTAAAGCTGAATTTATCACATTTTCACTTTCTGAAACAATATGAGAACCAAAATACAGCCACCTTTTGAAATTCACACTTATCTGAATCTTGTGATGTGGTTCTCCATCCAAGTAAAGTGTACAAAAATGCATATATTAGAGAAAAGTGTGCATAAAAATGCATATGTTAGTGCAGATAATATATAAAATGTGTTATATTGAGAGAAATTGCTTGCAAAATGTTTACTTTAGTCAAAACTGTGTACAAAATATGTTTGTTAGGAGAAATTCACATTAAAATGTTGAAATTCATGAGGACTTTTTAAAAAAAAACTGCGAATTGCTGCAGAAATGCAAAGAACTGAATATAAGACTGGAAAAATGAGACAGTGAGGAAGAACCAAAATTGTCGATTCTTCCATCCCTACCCCCACCATATAGTCCATACAGGGTTGCCAGGCTCAGAGCCTGAGACTGATCCTGTATCTTTAGGAGAAGAGAAAGTCAGCCAAGTGCAGGTGTTCTTGCAACACTGTAATGGGAAAAACCACAAGGTGGAATTCTCCCTTCCCCCTGCACAACTTTTAAAGATACAGAAGACCTCTTGGAGGCTGGGCCTGGCAACCAAGAGATCTTCTGTGTCTTTAAAAGTTGTGGAGGGAGAAGGGAGAATTCCACCTTGTGGTTTTTCCCATTACAGTGTTGCAAGAACACCTGCACTTGGCTGACTTTCTCTTCTCCTAAAGATACAGGATCAGTCTCAGGCCCTGAACCTGGCAACCCTAAGTCCATATATGTTTCAGGCTCCTCTGTATCATCTATTTGTTTTTTTAAAAAAATCAGCCCCACGAGGCCAAGCCAAATGAACAATATCACATGCTGCTGTTCCATGTGTATGTTATCTACCATGTCCCAGTTCCTAAGTTTAATTTCTAGACTCCAGTAGCCTAACATAGCAAAGTGTCCACTTCATATACCCACTCTAATTTTCAAATGATATTTGGTTATTTGTGGTCTCCTCATGTACTATTTGAGAGTTCTGGCTGTGGAGAACTACACAGGAATTATTTTAAGTTGGTCTCATATTTTATCCATCCATCTATCCTGTGTGAGAAAAAGAAAGGGAGGAGGGAGAGGAAGAATGTTAAAAATATTAATAAGTGAATATGGTTGCCATGGGAACTCATTGTCTCAGGTGCTCTGTTCCCATACAACCATTAACCTCCTAGCTCATATTTATTATTCAAAGGAAATAATGGATGGGAGGAGGAAGGGTTTTTTATCGTCACTAAGAGGACAAACCACTCAGCTGGACTTGACTCATTTGCATGCAATGAAAATGAATTTAGGATATTGGGTCATAGGCATCCCTAAACTGATTTACATTTGGGTGGTCGCTGTTTTTGTCTGCCATCAGTATTAAACAAAGGGGCTGGAGGCAGAAAAACAAACCACACAAGCTCTCAAACCACAACACATGGCTTTAAAATCTTTGTAAAGGGATTCAGACAGTAATGTAGTGGCAAAATGCTTGGAAGTTGTTTAAAAACACTATATTAGAAGCTCAACTGGAGTGCATACCGCAGATCAGAAAAGGTACCGCCAGGGCCAAGAAGATGCCAGCATGGTTAACGAGCAAAGTCAAGGAAGCTCTTAGAGGCAAAAAGTCTTCCTTCAGAAAATGGAAGTCTTGTCCGAATGAAGAAAATAAAAAAGAACACAAACTCTGGCAAAAGAAATGCAAGAAGACAATAAGGGATGCTAAAAAAGAATTTGAGGAGCACATTGCTAAGAACATAAAAACCAACAACAAAAAATTCTATCAATACATTCAAAGCAGGAGACCATCTAGGGAGACGATTGGACCCTTGGATGATAAGGGAGTCAAAGGTGTACTAAAGAACGATAAGGAGATTGCAGAGAAGCTAAATGAATTCTTTGCATCTGTCTTCACAGTGGCAGATATAGGGCAGATCCCTGAACCTGAACTAACATTTGCAGGAAGGGATTCTGAGGAACTGAGACAAATAGTGGTAACGAGAGAGGAAGTTCTAAGCTTAATGGACAATATAAAAACTGACAAATCACCGGGCCCGGATGGCATCCACCCGAGAGTTCTCAAAGAATTCAAAGGTGAAATTGCTGATCTGCTAACTAAAATATGTAACTTGTCCCTTGGGTCCTCCTCCGTGCCTGAGGACTGGAAAGTGGCAAATGTAACGCCAATCTTCAAAAAGGGATCCAGAGGGGATCCCGGAAATTACAGGCCAGTTAGCTTAACCTCTGTCCCTGGAAAACTGGTAGAAAGTATTATTAAAGCTAGATTAACTAAGCACATAGAAGAACAAGCCTTGCTGAAGCAGAGCCAGCATGGCTTCTGCAAGGGAAAGTCCTGTCTCAGTAACCTATTAGAATTCTTTGAGAGTGTCAACAAGCATATAGATAGAGGTGATCCAGTGGACATAGTGTACTTAGACTTTCAAAAAGCGTTTGACAAGGTACCTCACCAAAGACTTCTGAGGAAGCTTAGCAGTCATGGAATAAGAGGAGAGGTCCTCTTGTGGATAAGGAATTGGTTAAGAAACAGAAAGCAGAGAGTAGGAATAAACGGACAGTTCTCCCAATGGAGGGCTGTAGAAAGTGGAGTCCCTCAAGGATCGGTATTGGGACCTGTACTTTTCAACTTGTTCATTAATGACCTAGAATTAGGAGTGAGCAGTGAAGTGGCCAAGTTTGCCGACAACACTAAATTGTTCAGGGTTGTTAAAACAAAAAGGGATTGCGAAGAGCTCCAAGAAGACCTCTCCAAACTGAGTGAATGGGCGGAAAAATGGCAAATGCAATTCAATATAAACAAGTGTAAAATTATGCATATTGGAGCAAAAAATCTGAATTTCACATGTACGCTCATGGGGTCTGAACTGGCGGTGACCGACCAGGAGAGAGACCTCGGGGTTGTAGTGGACAGCACGATGAAAATGTCGACCCAGTGTGCGGCAGCTGTGAAAAAGGCAAATTCCATGCTAGCAATAATTAGGAAAGGTATTGAAAATAAAACAGCCGATATCATCATGCCGTTGTATAAATCTATGGTGCGGCCGCATTTGGAATACTGTGTACAGTTCTGGTCGCCTCATCTCAAAAAGGATATTCTAGAGTTGGAAAAGGTTCAGAAGAGGGCAACCAGAATGATCAAGGGGATGGAGCGACTCCCTTACGAGGAAAGGTTGCAGCATTTGGGGCTTTTTAGTTTAGAGAAAAGGCGGGTCAGAGGAGACATGATAGAAGTGTATAAAATTATGCATGGCATTGAGAAAGTGGATAGAGAGAGACTTCCGGGAAGGGTGACTTAGCCTGTGCCTGCTTTTGAGACGGGCTCCTGCCTCAAAAGAAGCTTATTCAGATATATCAGTCAGATTTTTTTTTTTTTGACTGATTAAACTTCTCCCGGGTAGGGAGAAACGAAGAGATTAACCTCAAAGCCTATTTTTGTTGGGACGACCAGATCTCATTAATTTATGGGACGAGGTCCAGCCGACGAAGGTGGGACGGATTTTCAACAACAAGCTCTATCTGATAAAGCGAACGTTCATCTTATCTTCTAAGAGAGAACGCACTAACAGGCAAGCACCCTTCTTTCTATATTTTTCTTTTACTTGACTTAAATTGTTGCTGTTTAAAAGAGATTTGCCAGATTGATCGGTTTTTGACATCTCACTGGGGAGCCATAACTTCTCTCTGCTACTCACTAATTAATAGCTTATCTCTGTTTTTGTTGCAAAAAGCTGTCCTGGATTTGCATTCTAAAGATATACACAGAAGAGGGATTTCTATTCCAGATTTTTATTTTGAAGAATATTATATTGTCTGAGACTACTCTCTTTTTGGTCTATTTTATTTTGACGAATCTGTTTCCTGACGACCGCCATTAATTGTTTCGATCCTGGGAATTGCATTTTGTTTACTTAAGCATGGAGAGATAAGGCTGTCTGCTCTGTTTATACTGTGATGTCACCAAGTTTGGAGTATTAACCCAATTGTTGCTGAAATAAGAAGTGGTTTTCCTATATTTTTCTTTTAAAATGGCAATTAAGAAAGTGGCTGAGAATCTGGAAATAACTATGTTTCAGAAAATAATGGATGAGATTGAGATAACGAAACAAAACCTGCGACAGGGTTGTAAGGAGCTGAAAATTGAATTGAGTAAAATGAAGCAGGAGATTAAAGATATAGGGGTCCCTGTGAGAGAGGTGACCCTGGAAGGGGTCCCTGTGAGAGAGGAGACCCCGGAGATTGGAACAAACGTGGAACAGGAAAAAGATTTGGAGTCTATGGACTTTAGAAACAAAATCTATTGTTTGGAGACACAGGAGATTAAAGACATAGGGGTCCTTGTGAGAGAGGAGACCCTGGAGACTGGAACAGGGGTCCCTGTGAGAGAGGAGACCCTGGAGACTGGAACAGGGGTCCCTGTGAGAGAGGAGATCCCGGAGATTGGAACAAACGTGGAACAGGAACAAGATTTGGAGTCTATGGACTTTAGAAATAAAATCTATTGTTTGGAACTCAATGTTATCTCTGAAGAAATTAATGAAGATTCTAGAGATAAAGTTATCAATGGCAAGGATAATCTTCTGGACTGGAATGATGTGATGGAGCCCAATATAGAGAAAATCTATGGAATTAACTGCAGCCATGTGACAATGGAAAAACTTTCAAGAGATGACCCAGTGTATTTTGAAAAAAAGAACAGAGATATGATTTTACAGCAGTATTTCAGCAACCTATTCAGAATGGATGGCAAGAAAATATTTGGGATAGAGGTAATTCCCATCAGACTCTTACTATATGACTATGGCTTTGACAGCAAGATTATTATGGAATACTGATAATGGAAGATTGGATACTGAAATTACTGGACTTAACAAGACTACTGAAGATGGAAGATGGAAAATGGAACTAATAGGGATAATAGAACAATGGCTACTGAAATTACTGAACCTAACAGATTCTGATGTGATGGATTAATTGAAATGTTTATTTTGACTATGGTTATGACAATAAGATTATCATAATTAGTAATGAGATGGATTAATCGATATGCTTATCTGGAAAAAAGAATTGATAGATATATTTCTTAAAGAATTGAAACCTCTCTTTGACTTTTTGTGGAAAGAATAAAGTAATGTTTATGAGATTTGATGATTAAGTAAGATAACTACTGGAGGAAAGTGATTTTATAATATGACTTAAGAGACAGGATTGTTATATATTATAGACTTATAACTGATTTGATCTTTGACAAATGGGAAGTCAATATTTTACTTTTTATTTTTTATTTTTGTTTTTTTTTTCTTTTTTTCTTTTTGTTTAACTATTTTTGATTTTGTTTTTTGTCTTTGAATGTTTTATGATTTCGTCTTGTATGTTTTATGAAAATCTGAATAAAAATTATTGAAAAAAAAAAAAAAGAGAAAGTGGATAGAGAAAAGTTCTTCTCCCTCTCTCATAATACTAGAACTCGTGGACATTCCAAGAAGCTGAATGTTGGAAGATTCAGGACAGACAAAAGGAAGTACTTCTTTACTCAACACATAGTTAAACTATGGAATTTGCTCCCACAAGATGCAGTAATGGCCACCAGCTTGGATGGCTTTAAAAGAAGATTAGACAAATTCATGGAGGACAGGGCTATCAATGGCTACTAGCCATGATGGCTGTGCTCTGCCACCCTAGTCAGAGGCAGCATGCTTCTGAAAACCAGTTGCTGGAAGCCTCAGGAGGGGAGAGTGTTCTTGCACTCGGGTCCTGCTTGCGGGCTTCCCCCAGGCACCTGGTTGGCCACTGTGAGAACAGGATGCTGGACTAGATGGGCCACTGGCCTGATCCAGCAGGCTCTTCTTATGTTCTTATGTTCAAGTTTGGAAGTGCAGGGTCCTTTCATGATAGTCACAGCCAAACCCTCTCCCCCCTTGTTTCCTTTTGCTGCTGGGTTGAGAATGAGATCCCTGTTAATGCCTTCCCCCACAAGAACAGATGTCCATAGGAGCCACTCAGCATGAAAGGAGATAGTGTTAGCTACTGAAAACAGTCTTCTCAGTGGCTGACTCACCTTTTGTATGTTATTTTCACTAATATAGTCATTTTGTGCCCACTTCCCCTAATATATGGTTTTAACCATTGCTTGGGTGGAGAACGGCACTGCAAAATTCAGATAAGTACAAATTTTGAAGGATGGCTGTGTTTTTGTTCGCATATTATTTCAGAAAGTGTGGATTTGGTACATTCAACTTTAAATGGGTACTGAATTGAATTTCTCCTCTATTCCTACTTGTAACCATATAGGAGGATATTAGCTCAAAGCTCCAGTTTGCAAAAACACATTTAAGCAAGAGAACATTCATGTCTCACTTTTGAGTTGTTCCCTGACAACACTTTAGGCCTATCGCTCCACCACTTGTGTGAGCAAAACTGGTAACTCTTAAGTACTCCTTTCCTTTCTCTAAATGTAAAGGACCACGCAACAGGGATACACATGCCCCTTTTATCCTCACAAGAGTGCTGTGAAATAGGTTGGAGAGAGAGAGAGAGAGAGAGAGAGAGAGAGAATGCCCAAAAGTCACCCAGGGAGTTTCATAATTGAGCAGGGATTAGAACCAGGGTCTCTCCGAGATAAGTTCAACATTCTAGCCAGTTCACCAACAATGGCTGTCATTAAGCAAAAATTGTGTAGCTAAACCCACTCTGACAATACCACAATACCATGAGAACCAAGAAAAAAAATGTACATAGGGCAGTCTTCCTTGGTCTGTCTGAACCACCTCAGAACCCTGGAATTAACCTCTCAGTTCACTTCTTGATTTTCTCATCCAGGCTGCATATGACTGTTACCTCTCCAGGTTTCCACTTACCAGCTAGGCCGAAGCCTAGCCTCCTCCTTCAGATTCCCTGTGTTGCAGGGACTGTTGAATGTTTTGCATAGAGCAAGGATGGAGAACCTGTGACCCTTCACATGTTGCTGGACTACAGCTCTCATCATCCCTGGTCATTAGCCATGTTGGCTGGGGCAGATCCAAGTTGGAGACCAACATCTTCTGGAAGACCACAGGTTCCCATTCCTGCCATAGAATGATTCCTTCCTCCCTGAACACTGCTTTGAAGGTTTTTCAATCCACCTCCTTACCGTGAATGCTATTTGGGAGCCAAGTGGTGCTCTTTAACTATATTCCAGTGAGGAGACCACTTATTCATCACCAAAAAAGAGAGAAAATACATCACCCTGCCTCAAGAAGAGGACAGAATTGCATAAAATCTGCACATTCTGATTTATATACAAAGATGCAAATTTAGAAAGAATTATTATACGGTACAACTCTCAACCTGGCAAAGGCTGTGACCAAGTAGCCTGTGTCCCTGTGCAGTCTGCTGTCTGTGTCCTGTGTTCATGAGCAACTTCAAGGTCCCTCTTTCCCTTCCTAGCATTTTAAAGTGTTTAACCAGTCTTGGACCAGAGATACCTTCAAATCTGACCTGGAATGTTGCACAATGATGCCAAGGGCAAAATCTGTTGTAATTTACCCAGTGATTTCAATGGCCCGAGCAGGATAGCTTCTGACAGCCCTGTCTTCTGACAAGTAGGACATGTGGCCACCTTCATTTCCTTGTTTATGACACCCTTCCTCTCCCATAATGGAAGCTTGCAGTTTGCTTCAAGTTAGTATGCCAAGAGCCGGCACCTCCTCTTTTTTTATAAAAGTAAATTCTAATAAATAATAAAGACACACACTTCTTCACATAACACACGGTTAAACTATAAAATTTGCTCCCATAAGAAGTAGTGATGGCCACCAACTTTAAAAGAAGATTAGACAAATTCATGGAGGATAAGGCTATGGATGGCTACTAGCCATGATGACTGTGATCTGCCTCCACTGTTGGAGGCAGTATCCCTGTGAATCCCAGTTGGTCGAAATCGCTGGTGGAGAGTGCTGTTGCATCCACGTCTTTCCTGTGGGCTTCCCATAGGCATCTGGTTGGCCACTATGAGAACAGGATGCTGGACTAAATGGGCCATTTGTCTGATCCAGCAGGCTCTTCTTACATTCTTCATAAACAACAACAACAGGAGGGGAGAGTGTTCTTGCACTCGGGTCCTGCTTGCGGGCTTCCCCCAGGTACCTGGTTGGCCACTGTGAGAACAGGATGCTGGACTAGATGGGCCACTGGCCTGATCCAGCAGGCTCTTCTTATGTTCTTATGTTCTTAACAGACATATAGACAGAATCCAGAGTTGTGACAGTTTTGCTCTTACAGGGAAAGTGTTGTCCTCTTATGGGATGCAATTTTTGACCTAATAGTTATTTTCTATAGCAAAGTGTGCTGCATTATTTAGGCCCTGAACCAGATCAGTGTGGCCCTCATTAGTGCCTTCACATTACTTTCTCACACAACCTGGAAAGTTCAGAAGGTAATGGAATGTTGCATACAACATGGATATTTGAAACAGTGTCACTCAGCAATATTATCTGCTTTCTAAACAGCTCATGGTGCCCTCCCCCCGAGCAATTAGCTTCTCCCAGACTAGGAAATGATACATGCTGATTTTGTGTAACCCGAAGCACAAATTCTTTGGTAAATATTCAGCAGTGTGTCAACCTAAACATTTAATATAATGTAAAGAAATGTCCATGTATATGATATATATGTTTAAGAAGCAAGATTTTTTTCACAGCCAGCCCAAAATACAGACATAATTCATCGTTTACATAGGGTAGCTTAACTTGGATTATAATGTGCCCCCCTCAAAAGTGCTTCCTTCAATTTCCTTTCATGATTTTGCCATCACCTTCTACGGACAGATTATGCTTGCAAGCAAGAAAATCAACCTATAGGTGGCAGCAAACTTACACTGCAAGGTGAGGGCCATGCTTTTCAATTACCTTCAATTACTTGCTCATAATCACTTTACTTGGGTAAAGAGAACGAGTAGATAGAAATTATCAACCAGAGCAGGAGTGAGGGGATGGGAGGACAAATGTGTTTCTGGTTGTCGAGCAAACGTATGAAAGGTAAAAATGGATCTGAAAGCTAAAGAAAGGGCAACAATTGGACAACACTTGAGGCTTGCCATTGCAAATTCAAACCATTTACTGATTCCTAACTAAAAATCTACCAATCTGGAGTTAAGTGATCTGTTCTAAATACAGTCTTCAAGCAAAGAAGTGATGCTGTTCAACTATCTTTGTTCTATGATGGTATCATTTGTTTCTCTGGTTTCAAGCCTTACTCAGTTCTGTCCTTTTCTTAATCCTGTGGAAAGCAAAGTAGTCTAGGAATATTTATGACACCATGTTCTAATCACACACCAGAGATTAGGTGGGCATGCTTCAAGAGACCAATTAGCCAGTGCATTAGGTTTCAATGCCTGAAAAGTGATCACGAAATGTTCTATTGCCATGGTCCCATTATCTTCTGGCCCTTTCAAAGAATCATTGCAGTATTTTAAAAAGATTAAATTCAATTTATTGAAAGGCAGGCCATTAAACCCTTGATATGCTTTGCATTCTGCCCAACTGATTTCATAGCCCAAACCAGATTTCTTTCAGATATAATAGAAGCTGATGAAGGCGGATGCTATTAGAGAAAACCAGGGTTCAGTGATCATCAGAGCCATCAATATTTGCATATTAGGCCCCAAGGACCTGTTCTGACAGGGCATCTGGTTTATTAGTAAGACTACATCATTGAGTCATTTTTTTGCCTAAGATTATTCACATTTGGGAAAAGAAGTACAAAACCTCCCCCCCCCTTCCAATTATAACGCAGATCAGCAAGAACTGGAGCTGTGGAATATGATTCATCTTAAAATCCTGGGAGTAGGCGTTAGGCGGGTTATCATTATTGCCTTATCAAATAGGGTGGCCAGATGCTAAAAAGGCTCTTGTTCTTCTGATGATTGTGTAAAAGGGGTGATTTCAACAGGTGTGACTTGTGCTGAAATTCCATCTTTTCTACCCTAGGCAGAATTTACACTTGCAAGATCTACTTTGGGTTTTTTGGGGTTTTTTTACTAGATCCCTGACATCCCCCAAACAGAGCCACGTGCAAACTAGTGGCTTGGGAAGGGGGACTCAGGATAGCAGGCTAAGGTGCCTCTGAAGGCATTGTCAGCCCAGGGATTTGTTTTCAGTATCAGAACTGAGAAGTAAGCTGGTATAGCACAGTGGGGAGGAGAGCCACACTTGTGTCTCCTTGGGGTCAAGGGCCAGCTAAAGATCATCCCCACAATGAGTGGCTCAGGGGTTATGTGCCCTGCCACCTGTGCAGCTGTGGGCAAGCTGCATAGTCCCAAGGAGCCCAGTTGCCCCCCAGCTGGCAGTTGCGGACAAGGAAGGGGCTGGCTGGTGCAGCTGTGGCAAGCTGAGCAGGCCCTAGCCAGCTGGGGAGGACTAGCCTCAGAGGGAGGAAATGATAAACCCACTCTGAATATCGATTACCATGAAAACCCTATTCATAGGGTTGCCAGAAGGCAGGATTGACTTGAAGGCAGTCTGTCTCCATTTTCATCAGAGTTTGTACACAAATCCTTTCACACGCAAATGAACTCCTGTTTCCCCCACAAATTCCCCCTTGAATTCAGCAGCCTGAAATATACAATACCTGATGGAATGCTTCTCCCGACACGAACCCATCCGTACACTACGCTCAACATCTAAGGCTCTCCTCTGGGTGCCTACTCGGAGGGAAGCTGGCAACAAGGGAGAAGGCCTTCTTAGTGGTGGCCCCCAAATTATGGAATGATCTTTCTGAGGAGGTGTGCCTGGCACCAACACTGTCATCTTTTCGGTGCCAGGTCAAGACTTCCCTCTTCTCCCAGGCATTTTAGCATTTGTTTTTAAATCATTTTTAATTTTTTTGAATTGTGTTTTTAAATTGTTTTTGTGTTTTAAAATGTGTATATTTGTTTTTAATGTTTTTAATTGCTGTAAACTGCCCAGAGAGCTTTGGCTATGGAGTGGTATATAAATGTAATAAATAAATAAATAAATATTATATATGCATATATGTGTGTGTGTGTGTGTGTGTGTGCGTGCGTGTATGAACGTAATTGTGATTAACCAGACAGAGGTTTTTATTATATTAACAAAACGTTTCAGCTTCTGCCTTCATCAGCTAACATACAAATGCTGTTACCAAGCATGGTGAGAGCTGTGCTTAAGCCACCTATCACCAATCCAGGGTCTCATCCTTGTCACTTCAAACGCTGTATCACCTGTGTGTACCTCAGGGAGACAGCCACTTTTACAAGCACTAGGACAGGCAGGACATATTACATCAAACAGAACATCATCTGCAGGTCCTGCAATATAGTTTACATCATCGAGTGCAAAAGACCAGGATGTCATATCCAATACGTAGGAAAGACCACAACGGACCTACGCACACGCTTCAGGAACCACAAGTCAGCAATTTTGACAAAAAAAGTGGAGCAACCAGTTGCAAAGCATTTTAACATTGAGGGTTACAGCCTGTTGGACTTTTCCATAACAGTGATAGAGATGCCAGCAGATCCAGCAGCATTGACCAAAAGGGAGAACTTTTGGATTTATTCTCTGGACACATTGGCACCACATGGCCTGAACCTGGAGGACAGTACCACCACTACTTAGCTTCTGCAAATGAAGCCCCTATGAGCATTCCATCCTCAAAGCTCTATAACTGCCACCTTGGTAACAGCATTTGTGTGTTAGCAGCTAATGAAGGCGGAAGCTGAAACGTTTTGTTAATACAATAAAAATCTCTGTTTGGTTAATCACAATTATGTTCATGTGTGTGTGTGTGTGTGTGTGTGTGTGTGTATGCGCTATCAGAATCAATTTACAGTGATGTAAATCTTTGAAGGGTTTCATAATATGAATTATGTTTATGTTTAATTTTATATATATATATATTTAAAAACCCAGACACTAATTTTTACTGTTCTTCACAGATGATACCAATATAATTATTTATTTAATTAAATCAAGCATTTTTGTATATCACTCACTCACTGTCTGTTGCATTTCTATTTAAATTATACAAATTATTTCTAAATTTTAATCTACACATAAAATTATCATATCCAAATTTTATGCACATCTGTATCCTCCTTTGCACACTCTCTCTTTAATATGGAAGTGGCCATCCTACATGCTTATGAAATTCCATGGGCCTTTCACTAAATCTAAATAAGATGATGATGGTGATGATGATGATGATGATGAAGACTTCATCCCCTCCCTTCACCACGAGGTCCCAGGGGAATTTACAACAATTTAAAAATACAATATTAAAACCAGTTAAAACAAATCAGTTAAAAGATACCCTAGGCTATGTTTAATCCAGATGGCATTTCTTATGTTTTTATATAGATGCAGCAACACAGGTCTCAGATGTTCACAGATCCCCCCAAAACCAAAGTTCTCCCCCTGCCCTCCAGTTCAGAGAAACATATATGAAATGTGCAGCTCTGAGTCATGAAAAGTCAGTGTGTAGAATTCTGTTTGATGCATTAGAGATCCCAATCTATCCTGCTCTATGGAATATTTAGTTTAGTAATCCAGGTTTGCCAGCAGTAATCCAAGTGATTCCAGGATTTATAAATGCCATCTTGTACTGGATAGCCTGACAGCTTGGTGGGAGTTATATTGTTATTAGAGGAGAAGGGTTGCTATATTTTAGCCATGAACCTCATCTATAGATTAGGATGGTAAAAATATTTTTCTTCTTCTGGGAGCTACTGTTCTACAGCAACCTTTTCCATGTTTTTCTCTCTCCATTTGACATTTCTTATAGTGTGAGAAGTGATCAAAACAGGAAGAGGCATGCTTATAGGTAGCAATTTTTTTCAGTACCTGTTGAGCCCTTCCCAGAGGCACCTCCTAGTATCCCTGTGGGTCAATGGTTTATCTGCATTCTCTAGGCCAGGGGTGTCTAACCTCTAGTCTTACAGATGTGGTTAGACTCCAGATGCCATCAGCTTTTGCCAGTGTGGGCTGTGGTCAAGGGCAATGGAAAATGTAGTCCAGCAATATCTGGATGGCCACCTGTTAGCCAGCCTGCTCTAGGCACCTGTGCTGCAGTCAGCTTTTAAGATTAAAGTGTGCTCCTTATATTTGGCCCATATTATTCATGTAGAAAAGTCTGTAGCGTTATCATTATTCCAAAATGTCTGGTTTTCCCTCCTTTGATTAAAGCGTGAAGGTCTTTGTGACGTCCTTCCCTGGTTCTCCCTGTCAGGTTCCCACCTGCTTGTGGCTACTGCCTTTCACTAGGCACCACCAGGGACACCACCAGTCAGGACCATCCTTTATATGGTTTCTCACTCTGCTGTAGCACAGATCTCACTAGATCCCACTGCTAGGCAGCATCACCAGTCACTTTCTGTAACCAATACTCCCAGAGACCTTGCCTCAGTCTCTCTATAGCTTGTTACTTTGTGACTGTGTGCCTATGCTGTTCCCAACCCCTTTGTATCTTTATATATAAAGCATACAACTCTGGGTTGCTCTGGATACTTGACTTGTTACAATATCTCCCTTCACTGCTGCCACCATTAGATACAGTTTCTGTTCAGCCTTGGTAATTACCTTAACCTCCCTTCTGGTCTGTATATTCCCCCAGCCAAGGATCAGGCCTTTGGTAAACCAAATAAGTATTTATTTACTAATAACAGGAAATAAAAAGATTACTTTAGGAATGTTTCACAAGCGTATGGTTTCATATATGGTCACTCTTTATGTTTCTGTTCATATATATACTCTTTAAATATTATTATTATTTATTATTATTTATTAAACTTATATACCGCCTGACTAGCCATAGCTCTCTGGGCGGTGAACAACAAAATACAATAAAATGAACAATATAATACAATAACAATAAAGCAATCAAAATCAATAACAGCAAACATAACAAGAAAATAAATTAAATTAAGTTAAAATGCAAAAAGTTAAAATGCTTTGGGAAAGAGGAAGGTTTTAACTTGGCGCCGAAAGGATAACAATGTCGGTGCCAAGCGAACCTCCTCGGGGAGACTGTTCCACAGTTCGGGGGCTACCACTGAGAAGGCCCTAGATCTTGTCACCACCCTCCAGGCCTCTCTATGAGTCGGGACCCAGAGGAGGGCCTTCGTAGCAGAACATAGTGTACGGACCGGTTCATAGCGGGAGAGGCGTTCCGACAGGTATCGTGGTCCCGCACCGTATAAGGCTTTATAGGTTAACACCAGCACTTTGAATCTGGCCCGGAAGCAAATTGGTAGCCAGTGCAAGCAGGCCAGAACAGGTGTTATATGCTCGGACCGCTTGGTCCTTGTTAACAATGTGGCCGCCGCATTTTGCACTAGCTGTAGCTTCCGTACTGTCTTCAAAGGCAGCCCCACGTAGAGCGCATTGCAGTAATCCAAACGTGAGGTTACCAGAGCATGTACCACTGATGTAAGGTCCTCCTTACTCAAATAAGGACGTAGTTGGGCTACCAACCAAAGTTGGTAGAACGCATTCCGAGCCACCGAGGCTACTTGAGTCTCGAGTGAAAGGGAAGAGTCTAGAACGACACCCAGACTAGGAACCTGCTCCTTTAGGGGGAGTGTAACCCCATCCAGGATAGGGTATGTATCCATCATCCGATCAGAGAAACCATGCACCAACAGCATCTCAGTCTTGTCAGGATTGAGCCTCAGTTTGTTAGCCCTCATCCAGTCCATTGTCGCGTCCAGGCAACGGTTCAGTACATCGACAGCCTCACCTGAGGAAGATGAAAAGGAGAAGTAGAGCTGTGTGTCATCAGCATACTGATGACAACGCACTCCAAAACTCCTGATGACCGCACCCAGCGGCTGCATGTAGATGTTGAAAAGCATGGGGGACAGAACCGACCCCTGTGGGACTCCACATTGTAGAGCCCATGGTGTTGAGCAATGTTCCCCAAGCACTACCTTCTGGAGACAGCCCGCCAAGTAGGAGCGGAACCACTGCCAAGCACTACCCCCAACTCCCAACTCCGCCAGTCTCTCCAGAAGGATACCATGGTCGATGGTATCAAAAGCCGCTGAGAGATCAAGGAGAATCAACAGAGTTACACTCCCTCTGTCCCTCTCCCGACAGAGGTCATCATACAGGGCGACCAAGACCGTCTCAGTACCAAAACCAGGCCGGAAACCCGATTGAAATGGATCTAGATAATCGGTTTCATCCAATAGTGCCTGGAGCTGGGCAGCAACCACTCATTCCAAGATCTTGCCCAGGAATGGAATGTTTGCTACTGGTCTGTAGCTGTTGAAATTTTCTGGGTCCAAAGAAGGCTTTTTCAGGAGTGGTCTCACTACCGCCTCTTTCAGGCAGCCGGGGACCACTCCCTCTCGCAAAGAGGAATTTATCACTTCCTTGGCCCAGCCAACTATCAGCCAAATATAATCCAAACTTCCCTCAGAACTCTGCCAACCAACCCTCACCAAACGACCTCACTCCAACCAACTCAACAACTTCTCCCCCTTAACCCACTCCCCAACATCACTCACAAACCTCCATTTATACCTTCAGCCAGCCAGCCACTCAGCCAATCATCATCCAGCATACTTCAGCTTCTCACCCATGTACTCCCCCTTTCTCCCTCAGTCAATTACCATACATCACCTAATAGACTCTCACTTACCATATTTACAGATGCTTAACCTACAGGAACATCACAGTCTTCACTCTAGAGAAATACAGAGCTGGGTCCAAAAGTGGTCTTTTCTTTATGGAAGGAATCCTTTTATCAACACAATGCTCTTCAACCCAGTGGAAGCTCCCATGAATAGGAGAGGGTAGATTTGATCTTCACTGATTCCTCTTCTCCCTGCAGCCCTCAATGCCATCTTCCATGCTGGTCCAGAAGCTCCCCAAATCCTCTGGAACAGATTTTTGTTTTTTGATACTGCAGGGGACTTCAGTGGGAAGGAGGGAATACTGAAAATTACTTCCCTATTCCATTTGGGAGAATCTCCACTGGGTTGAAGGCCCTTCTATGAACAGAAGGACACCTTTGGATCCAACCCATTATATTTAAATTGCACATAAATTTATTGCTCTTTATTCCTGTGCACTGCCAGTAACACGAGCATGGTCTGATAGTATTCATGCCTTGATTTTGTACTTATTATTCAATCTTTCTTTGAAGACTTACTTTAGAGTGAGAATCGATGCAAAAATATAAGCAATGTGGTACAGAGTAAAATCTCAAATCTCTTATCATCCCAATTCCCTGTCTATAAATATCAATAATCGTATTTTAAGTCACTTTGTTAGTAATGTGTGAGGTTCTCATGATGACCCCAAACTGAGACCTGTCTATCCATTACCCCTTTCAGATCCCCTCCTATAATCAATGCACTTTTAAAAGAATCTTTTTTCTATAATAGGTTTCCGAGATCCGTTTGGTGCTTAAAGTGACATTAAGGTATATTTCTCTCCTGCAAGATTAGCCTCTGACCAAAACATATTTTACTGTTGGGTCCTATCTGGTTTCATAAACTGTAAAATTTAAGCTCTTATTTCTCCCAGTCAATGTACCTTTTCTTTACTCTGTCGCTGTTCCTACATATATATTGCCCTTAAAAATCTTATCCATTAATCTTTTGTCTGCCTTCCCAGTATGTGTCTCTTGAATAAATAGTATGTCTGCCCTTGTTTTGTGGATATGGTTGGCTGGAGAAAAGAAAGCTAAGGGGCACATGATAGCTGTCTTCAAATATTTGAAGGGCTCAGATTTCAGCTAAACATTAGGAAAAATTTCTTAATTGTCAGAGGAACTGCTCTTCAGTGGAGAACAGCAAAACTGGCTGCCTCAGGAGGTGGTGGCAGTAGCAGAGAGCAGTGTGGCGGTGGTGCTTACCTGACCTCCCAGCAGGTGAGTCACTGCTGCTTATCAGGAGGGACAGAGGGAGGGGCAAGGCAGCAAGGAGGTCAGTGCTGTGCAGCAAGCACACCAGTGGAGCCAGTATGGCATTTCTGCCAGTGTGTGTTTCCCCAGCACTGACCTCCCTGCTGCTTTGCTCCTCCCATTCTCCCTCCTGGCAAGCAGCAGTGACTCTGCTGACAGGAGGTCAGATACATGCCACTACCCCACTCCACTGTCTGCTATGGGGTGGTGGGCCCTCCTTCATTGGAGATATTTAAGGAAAGGCTAGACAGCCATCTGTCAGGGATGCTGCAGTTCCATCCTCCATTGTAGATCCTGCATTGTAACTGCTGGGTTGAGGAGGGAGTTGGACTAGATGACCTCCAAGGTATCTTCCAACTCTATAATTCTGTTATATCTTCTGCCTTTTATTGGAGTTTCACATTGTTAACATAGTCCCCAACTGCATCATACATTTAAAGTACTATTATACCACTTTATACAATCATGGCTTCTCCCAAAGAATCCTGGGAACTGTAGTTTATTAAGAGTGCTGAGAGTTGTTAGGTGACCCCTATTCTCCTCATAGAGCTACAATTCCCAGAGTAGTTTAATAATAAGTCCCTCTTCCCAGGGAACTCTGGAAATTGGAGCTTTGTGCAGGGAATAAGGGCCTCCTAACAACTCTCAGTACCCTTAACAAACGGTTCCCAGGATTCTTTGGGGGAAGCCATGACTGTTCAAAATAGTATAATACTGCTTTTTAAGAATATAGTGTGGATGGAGCCATAGAGATTTTAATAATAATTGTTCTTCCATATTACCCCATTCTAATAACTCTTAGCACCCTTAATAAGCTACAGTTCCCAGGAAGGGGGAAGCCATGACTGTTTAAAGTGGTATGATATGCTTTAGATGTATAGTGCAGATAGGATCACAAAGAAATTAAATGGCATTTTAATTGGAAAGCTGCCACTTAGTTATCAAATGTATCAATAATAAGAGAAATAGAGCAACATATGTATAATCAGGGCTCAAATCATTAGAAAGCAGAATTAATTATAAAGACACTATAATTCATAATCTATACGGAGAAAAATGAGATTAGATTATAACAAGAACTGAAATAGAGAAGACTTCATGAATAATGGGGTCCAGCAGTAGGATTGCTACTAACTACAATGACTCCACTGTCAGATACTGTATGCATTTGAATGCCAGTTGCTGGGAATCACAAGTAGGGAGAATGCCGTTGCACTCAGGTCCTGTTTTTGGGCTTCCCATAGGCATCTAGTTGGCCACTGTGAAAACAGGACCTATGGCTAGAAGGGTCATTAGCCTCATCCTGCAGGCTCTTCTTATATATTATCTTAATAACATATAAGAACTCTTCAATAATTCTGAATTTGAAGTTACAGGACATTTCTGAAAGTTTAGGAAAAATTTATGCCATCATATTTTTGAACGAACTTCTTTTTTAAAAAATATTTGAAATGAGAAAAGGAATGTTTTGTCATCATAATTAGAGATTATAAAATTAACTCAAGTGTGGTGTGACAATTTCTGAACCAAGGGATGTACTTGTTAAATTGAAGTTCATGAAGCTCTCATTTATTGTTGTGTCAATTAGGAGAAAGAGATTACAAAAGGAAAAAAAAGGATGATATTGATCTCCACAATGAATATTATTTATATTGAGATTTTGAGGCACAGAAAGGAAATCAGGGATTTTACAAAAAAGAAAGAAAACAGAGAACAAAACAATATAAATGGGGTCCAGCAGGAAGGTAGTTAGTCTTTCTTAAAATGCATGTGTTGTAGTAAAGGATTATACCCATGTTTTAATCTATGGCATTCAAGATGACTTTGTTAACAAGCTATAATATCACCCTAAAATCTAATTACCTCTGTATTATTTATTTTTTATGTACCAGTGTACAATTGTATCCCTTTTCTTCATGTGAGGATAGTTTTTAATTCTCTTGTCTGTTTTCTAGAAACTTGGGCTGACTCAGTTTAGGAAGGAATTAGGGTAGACTCTTATTTATTAACGTCCATATGTATCAACAATCCAGCAATTGGAGCAAGTCCTTTTCTTTAAAGCAGGGCTGGTGAACATGTGGCCTTCCAGATGTTATTGGATGCCTATCAGATCCAGGCAGCATTGCCAATGGGAACATAGAAAACTGCTTTATACTGAGTCAGACCATTGGTCCATCTAGCTTAGTATTGCCTATGCTGATTGGCAGCAGTTCTCCAGGGTTTCAGTCTTTCCCAGCCTTATCTGGAGATGCCAGGGATTGAACCTGGGACCTTTTGCATGCAAAGCATGTGCTCTACCACTGAGCCATAGTCCAAGTCAGGGATTATGGCAGTTGTAGTCCATCAACATCTGGAGGGCCTTAGGTTCCCCCACCTGCACTTTAAATGGTACTCTGCTCTGTTCTTTCATCCATGGAACATCTCTGTCAAAAAGAAAAGATCAGGGAAGATTAATGGTTCATTAAACTGAATTAAATGCTCACATGTACACAGCAGCAATCCATGTACACACAAGCAGCTAGTTCAGTGTATGAATTTGTTAATCTGAAAAAACATGGATATGTACAGTAAAGACTGTAAGACCACATCTTTGAAGTTCTCAGTCTGTGGAGGTATCCCCAATTTCCAGTGAAGTCAAATGAACTGTGCTTAATTAGGAAGCACAGCAGAGGTAACCGCATCCATCAAAACACCATCCTCATCCATTAACATCAGCAGCAACAGCCTTGCCTAACTGAAGTGGCCTGATAGCAATGGAACACTTTGATAAGGAGCTGAAATCCCTTTTATCTCAAATATGTAAAGCCATTTTCCCCTCATACATCCTATGTAAAAACAGCTAATGTCTAAACACCCAATTAACTCACTTGGCACTATCTTACAAAAATATACTTGTTGCCTAGGTGCCAGATGCAATGTCTCCATATGTTATTTCAATACATTCTTGTCAAAAACAGCTACAGGTGACTGAGCATAAAGTTTATGTGACTGCAAGCACTGAACTACTGATTTCTGTAAATTATTCCTGGGAATACACAGCTCACAAAAAGAAATCAAACAAAAGGTAATGCTCGAAGAGAGAGTTGCATTTGCCCACTAAGTGTGCTTAGCTAATTATGCATATTCTCTCAGCCATGCCAGTGTCTCATAAAAGGCAGACAACAGGCAGTTACATTGCTTTCTATCTGGTTCTTTGCTTTTTCCCCCATCTGTAACATCCTCAAAGTGTTTTTATTTTCCAGTTTACTACAGCTGTACATAGTCAAGTACTATGGACAACTTAAAGAAGTGGAGTTCATATGAATGAATACCATCCAGGTAACAGCTTCAATTGGTGCAGAATGTGACTGCCTGATTGTTGATGGGTTCAAGCTGAAGAAATAAAATAACACCAATTCTGTCCCAATTACACTAGCTGCTTGTACTCTTCTGAGCCCAATTCAAAGTGCTGGTTTTGACCTATAAAGCTCTTTATGGCTCAGGACCTCAATATCTTCTGGAACACCTTCCTCATATGAACCTGCCCAGATCCTTAGATCTTCCTCTGATGAGGACTTTCTCCAGGTCCCCTTCTGAGGGAGGCTTTGAGGGTGGTGACAAGGGAGAGGGCCTTTTCAGTTGTGGCTCCCCATCTGTGGAATGTGCTCCTCAGTGAGATTTGCCTGGCACCTTCATTGACATATTTTCAGTGCCAGGTAAAGACTTAAATTTCCCCCCAGGCATTTGATAGATCAGGATGATGTTGCTTGTATTAGTGTGCTGCCAAAGCTTTCTGTAGCTGTATGGAGGTGGTTTTATTATTTTGTTTTTATAGTATATGTATTTACATCTGTTTTTAATATGTTATAAGTCAGTTGGAGACCTTCGGGTAGCAAGTGATTAATAAATCCAGTAAGGGCAAGATATAAATTTAAGAAATAATAAATAAATAAATAAACAATAACAGCAACAGAGCTTAAAAGAACCTAAGACAGAACTTCTTGAGAAAATTATTGCTTGCTAAATGTTAGGGGTAAGATTAGGGATGAATCATAGAATCATAGAGTTAGAAGGGGCCTATAAGGCCATCGAGTCCAACCCCCTGCTCAATGGAGGAATCCAAATTAAAGCATACCCAACATGTGGCTGTCCAGCTGCCTCTTGAAGGTCTCTGGTGTTGGAGAGCTCACCACCTCCCTAGGGAATTGGTTCCATTGTCATACCGCTCTAACAGTTAGGAAGTTTTTCCTGGTGTTCAGGTGAAATCTAGCTTCCTGTAACTTGAGTCCATTATTCCATGTCCTGCACTCTGGGACGATTGAGAAGAGATCCTGCTCCTCCTCTGTGTGGCAACCTTTCAAGTACTTGAACAGTGCTATCATATCTCCCCTCAGTCTTCTCAAGGTTAAACATGCCCAGTTCTTTCTGTCTCTCCTCATAAGGCTTTGTTTCCAGTCCCCTGATCATCCTCGTTGCCCTTCTCTGAACCCGTTCCAGTTTGTCTGCATCCTTCTTAAAGTGTGGTGTCCAGAACTGGATGCAGTACTCAAGATGAGGCCTAACCAGTGCCGAATAGAAGGGAACCAATACTTCATGTGATTTGCAAACTATACTTCAGTTAATGCAGCCTAAATTGGCATTTGCATTTTTTGCAGCCACATCACACTGTTGGCTCATATTCAGCTTGTGATCAGCAACGATCCCAAGGTCCTTCTTACATGTAGTATTGCTGAGCCAAGTATTCCCCATCTTATAACTGTCGATTTGGTTTCTTTTTCCTTGGTGTAGAATTTTGCAGGTATCCCTGTTAACTTTCATTCTGTTGTTTTCAGCCCAATGCTCCAGCCTACCAAGATCACTTTGAATTTTGTTTCTGTCTTCCAAGGTATTATCTATCCCTCCCAATTTTGTATCATCTGCAAATGTGATAAGCATTCCCTGCACTTCCTCATCCAAGTCATTAATGAAATTGTTGACAAGCACTGGGCCCAGGACTGAGCCCTGCGGTACTCCGCTTGTTACCTCCCCCCAGTTTGAGAAGGAACCATGGAGAAGCACTCTTTGAGAATGATTATGTAGCCAACTGTGGATCCACCTGATAGGATGGGCGAGTCTATCATGGGAATGTAAGAAGAGACTTGTGGGATCAGGCCAATCACCCATGTAGTCCAGCATCCCGTTCTCACAGTGGCCACCACATGCCTGTGGGAAGCCCACAAGCAGGACTTGAGCACAAGAGAGCTCTCCTCTCCAGTGGTTTCCAGCAAGTGGTATGAAGAAGCATACTGCCTCAAACAGCAGAAGCAGAATATATCCATCAGATTTAACCATTGTAGCCATTGTCAATCTTGGCTTCTCTCAGCTTCTCATATATAGGTTATCAGTCAGTTCTCCACATTTCCACATCAGTTTATGATTTTTTTTTAAATAGTCCTCATGAAAATGCACCTGCATTTTTGTGAGAATTTATCCTAATATACATGTTTTTCCATGCAGTTTGGCCTAATATACACATTTCACTGGATTGGTGTTTCACTGGATGACTGTTTAAAGTGGTATCACACTGCTTCAAATGTCTAGTGCAGACAGGGGTGTATGTAAGTAAAAGGAACATAATCTTTGTGTCATGCACAAAAACTACAGCAAAGTAGCATGCCAGTGAGATTTTTAAAAAGTTGATTATAGTGGTGTCTGCAAACAACAAACAAACCAAGCAAACACAGAGCTTAGATACCTTAAGCGTGCCCTGTTAACCTGAAGCATTGTAGGCATGGGGAAATTTATCCTGAAAAGATATAGATATAGATAATATTAGCTGGTAAATAGCATCACTGAATTCATTGGCTGCAACTGCATCACTTATATGTGTGTTAAGCTTTGTAGGAGTGGTTGCAGTTGAGGGGCAAAATAAAACACAGAGATATCAGAATTGGGTTGAACAAGGGCCACTTTATTAAATTACAGCAAACAAAAACCCAATTTAAAGTGACCTGCAGAGGGAAACCTAGGTGCGGGAACTGACTATAAGCAAGTAGCTTGCCATACAGCTCTCGGGCGACCAGCCCCTGCTGGGGCAAGGTCAAGCCCATGTGCTTACCTCTACCCCGGCCACACCTTGTAGGTGAGTAGGGGGCCTTCCTACGTCATCCCCACCCGGGGCCGGATAACCCTTGGGTAGATGAGATAAGGTGGCCCCAGAGGCAGCCCATATCCCGTCCTCGAGCCTGAAAAGCCCTGACAGACAGGCCTCCGAAACCGCCAATCACCTCCAAAGGTGCCTAAGGGAGCGACCTAGCTGTCCTTACCTATTTTCCCTCCTGCACCTTCCCGCCACAAAAGGGGGACAAATCTCTATTTAGTCCCCCTTTACCCCACTGCCGAGAAGCACCTCTCGCAGACACCTCTGCAGGTCTCCCAAATATGTTGTTACCTGCATCTGACAGGTGAACGCCATCAGCCCTGTACAGTTCACCCTTCCAATGCTGAATGTGGGGATGCGGAATGGCTAACCCCCCATGCCCAAGAAGAGCCAACCGAATCTGCCGGTTAGCCTTTGTTCTCCAAACCCTGCGTGGGAGCATGTCTGACCACAGCAGACGTATCAAAGGCCATCGTTGCCTTGCCAATTGCATGTCACACATGCCTGCTAACTGAGGGCCTTGCCCTGAGTAACCGAGGCCGTCATAGCCTCTCCGCTGCATGCCACACATGCCTGCCAACTGAGGGCCTTGCCCTGAGTAACCAAGGCCATCGTAGCCTCTCCACTGCATGTCACACATGCCTGCCAACTGAGGCCCTTGCCCTGAGTAACTGAGGCCATCGCAACCTCTCCGCTGCATATCACACATGCTTGCCAACTGAGGGTCTTACCCTTAAGTAACTGAGGCCGTCGCAGTCTCTCCGCTGCATGTCACACATGCTTGCCAACTGAGGATCTTGCCCTTAAGTAACTGAGGCCATCGCAGCCTCTCCGCTGCATGTCACGCATGCCTGCCAACTGAGGGCCTTGCCCTGAGCAACTGAGGCCGTTGTAGCCTTTTAAACTGCATGTCACACATGCCCGCCAACTGAGGGTCTTGCCCTTAAATAACCGAGGCTGTCGTAGCCTCTCAAACTGCATGTCGTCACATGCCAGCGATCTGAGGGTCTTGCCTCAAGTAACTGAGGTCATTCCCACCCGGGGGAAGGACCACTGTGACGCCCTTCCCTGGCTCTCCCTGTCAGGTTCCTACCTGCTCGTGATTACTGCCTGTCTCTAGGCACCACCAGGGACTCCACCAGTTCGGACTGTCCTCTCTTATGGTTTCTCTCCCCGCTCTAGCACAGATCTCAACAGATCCCCCTGCTAGGCAGCACCACCAGTCACGTCCTATAACCAGTAGTCCCAGAGATTCTGCCTGAGTCTCTCTATCTGGTTACCTCTGTGACTGAGTGCTAAAGCTGTCCCAATCCCTTTGATTTACTCAGACTGTTTATAATTCTGGTTTGCTCTGAATACTTGTGGTGTTATTCTTCCCTTCCCCGCTGCCACCATTTGTCACTCTTCAGCCTTGGTATTTACCTCACCCTCCCTTCTGGTCTGTGAAACCCCAGCCAAGGATCAGGCCTTTGGTAAACCAAATTAAGTATTTATTAAATAACACAGAGAACAAGATTAACAAGATTTCTTCATAAGGCACATAAGCATATGGTTTTATCTAATACTAATCCGAACTCCACCTCCCTCCTTCTCTTCGCTCTCCTGACAAACAACTCTCTCAAACCTACTCAAGTCCACCAACGTCCACCTCACATTCATCTCACATCCACCCAGATTTACCTGTCATACTTCCTTTTATACTGTCAGCCATTTTAAACATTCAGCCAATCATCCAGCATTCTACTGCCCATTCACTCCCCCTTCCTCTTTCATTCTACTTACCATGTATCTCCTATACAACCAGCACTTACCCTATTTACACTAATACAGGATCATCACAACCACCACTTGCGAAACCGTCCGTACTGAATTATGCTGGAACAAAGTGTGTAGGAGCCCATCCAAACGCATTCCTCTCCGGCCAAGCCACTGTATTGCAGCCCATCGACTGAGGCCCAACTGTGAGCCCATGCTCGATTTCGAGGCCCTCCAGGCTGCCCAGAAGACCATGCTGTGGCTGCCTATTAGGATGCACATCTGCTCCGTCCCCGTCCAGCAATCCATCATAATTATAATTTGTTAGGCTTCCAAATTCCCAGGCCCTCTAAAAGGGGTGAATATAGCGTCCAACAGTCTGCACCTTTGCCTGAGAAAACCCAAGACCTGCTGCCGTAGAAGCAGCTCCAATTCCAAGAGTGGATTCCAAACTCTGAGTGGTCATGCCCTAGACCTGTAAAAGCCCGCTTTGTGAGCACCCAAAACTGGTATTTTTTGAGGGGGTCCTCGTTTGCATGGGGGAATAAATATCCTTCTCCAGAACCCCCTGGCCAATGTACGATCCGCCCCATACATCTCTGGTCCGTCTTAGACCTTCTCAATTGTATATGGGCACAACCCCCCCTCCATGGAGACATCTGATAGCTGGAGGGCACGTCGAGACAGATCTCGCTTGGATCCAGCCATCACCTTACCTATCCTAAAAGCTCCAAAAAACCAGCGTAAGGGCTACTGCCTGGAATATTCTGGCTTCATAGCTGGAGGAGCATACTGTATTCCCACTGGCTCACCAAACCCAATAAAATGTCCAGTGAGAAAGGGTGACGGGGATAGGGGAAAAACCACCAGCCTAGCTATGAAGGAAAGTCCCGCCAGCTTACCTTGAAGTGCTTGGACTAACAGGCCCCTTCTTCTGCCGTCCACTGGGAATTTCAGCAGGTGACTCAATGGAAAAGGCCATTCTGGCACATAGGCCTTGCCAGCCCAGAATTCCTGAATAGCCCTACCTGCTCTGTGGTAGCTGGCGAGCATGCTGGGGGTAATGGAATCTACGGGAATTCCAGCGTGCAGTTCACAGGAATAGGCCATCTTTGCATAGCCCCTGCGGCCCTTTTTGCATTCTGATAGCTGGTGATCACACTAGGGCAACGGATAGGCTTATGTCCATCTCCGACTTGGGCAGATCCTCCCTATTCCCAGCTACCAAGGGAATCCCCAGGTATAAGCTGTGACCTCAGGTGCTAACATGCATCCCAAAATCTGCCATACCCCTGAACAGTCAATCACACAGATAGTACCCCACTACTTCTGGGCCCACTTGTCTCCTGATTGCTCCCTCCCAGAAGGATCTGAAGCACTCCATGTAAGAAATATAGCAGTCCATAGGCAATGCTCTGCCACATAAAATGCATAAGGCACCTCTGCCACATGCGCGCACCATGTGAGAATGAAGTGTAGCGCACTGTACCTAGACTATCAGGTATGAACCCATTACTGCCTAACCCCTTAAATAAGACTAATAATAATTAAGAGAATAAGTACCGTGAACCTAATATAGGCCCAAGTCAAGCAAAAGGCCGCAAGCCTAACTAAAAAGCCCAGCATAATGGCCAATATAGGCTGCCAGGGCCTCACCCACATCCTTCACCATCTTGCACCCCCTACCTAGGCTGAACTCACACCCAGCCTTGGTAACCAAAGGGCAAAATAGGGCCTGGCTTGTGCAGCCTTCTCTCCCGTAATTTGTTCTGAGCCTGCAGCCCACGGCTGTTGGGGAGATTCGAACCCTGGTCTCCCGGTTCACATTCCAGTCACCTCAATCACTACCAAAAACTTATCCCATGCGCATGGGGTGGTGGTGGTTTATGATGAGTTTCCACCGGGCCTTGAAGACCTGGCTCTTCAGGCAGGCTTTTGCGGTGGGCTAGATTTTATCTTCATTGTTTTTAGATTTTCAATGTCTAGGTATTATATGCCTATGTTGTACGTCGCCCAGAGTGGCTGGACAGCCAGCCAGATGGGCGACTAATAAATTCTATAAATACATAAATAAATAAATAAATAAAATAAAATTGCCCAAAGGCCTGCATTTTATGAGGGGACCTTTCACCCCCCTCTTTCTTTTCTTAATTGGAAGACTACTCAAATCCTCCCTGGCCTGTAATAATTATGAGAGAAATTATTATTATTATTATTAATAATATTATTATTATATGCCACTGACTATATGGTGTAATTCACTTATTCCCAGACCTTAGTCTATAACAATAAGTCCAAATTATTATTATTATTACAAGCCACTGACTGTAGGGAGTAATGCACTTATGCCCAATCCTTAGCTTATAACAAGAAGTATTTTAATTACTGATTCTATTTTAATGTCAATATTGGAGCAATGTGATCTTGTTTTACTGGCTGCAGAAACAGCCTTGAGTATTTTAAAGCCAAGATTGTAAGCAGTGTATGTGTGATCTTGCTTAACTGGCTGCAGGAAAAGCCTTGAGTATTCAAAGCCTTGAAAAACCAAAGCTTCTACGTGTGATCTTGCTTTAACTGGCTATAGTAATAGCCTTAGAGGTGGCACGCCTCCCTCCCCCTCCCGCTGGGGGGGGTGCAGTGTTCGGCTCGCAAGCCTTTTAAAAGGCCTACTCCAGCTGCTGCCGCTTCTCAAACCCCTTGCCGCTCGGCCGCAATCACTACTCCCTCCAAGGAATAGAATAGGCCTAAATGGCCCACTGGAAGCGGCCTGAGCTGCTGCAAACCAGCGCTTAATAGCACAGAGGCCACCAACGCAGCCTGTGCTGCCAAAGATCAGTGCCTCAAAACGGCGCTGATCTTGCCGATCACACGGCCGCCTTAAAATGGCCACCGCTGTCCCTCTCTTCACTCGCTGTCCCTCGTCGTCCCTCGTCGCGCTGCAAAGAGGAAGGTAGGAGGGGCGGCTGGACTTAAATAGTCCCAGAAGCCCCACCCCTCCATGCTGCAAACCACCCAGAACTATTGAATGCAGGATGGGCAGGTCTGAGACCCAAGCAACTGATGTGAGAACCTCCAGTCCTGGGGCAGGCATGTCTAGATCTGATGGCTCCTTAGGATAATTGAAAGTATGGAGATCTGCTGGAGGGTTCTGCCTCCCCGGCTCCTCATCTGAGCAGGCTTTAGGTTTGAAGTCTGGGTAGTTCTGAATTCTGACAGAGATTATTGTTGTCCATATTGTAACTGGGAAAGGAAGGGATTAACATCCCCTCCTTGAGTACTGTGGTGCTGATGACCCTTATGCCCACCCACACCTGCAATTAAATAAGAAGAGACTTAGCACCTTGCTACACAAGCAAAGTCACACCTAATCTTGCCCTAACTTTGTAATGACTTGATCTGATTTTTTCTTCACTTAGGGACTGCAATGATAGCAGATTCCCCCAGGGAAAAAAAAGACTTCAATGTCTATTCTGCGTAGGAGGCAATTTGTATTTAATCACACATTTTAAGTAACAGCACTGGCATGGAAAATACATTTTTGGTTTTATTTTATTAATTTTATTATTACATTTAAGTCCCATCTTTCTCACATAGCATATAATTCTTTATGCTGACTTTGTGCTCTGATTTCCTTAAGGAAAGGTATATTTTTACATGTCTTTGTTGCTTCTTTGCTTTTTCTGGTGGAAATGTATGCAGTCTTGGAACCAATCAGGGACAGGGATTCCCTTAGGCCCCTTAAATTTAAGAAATGAATGCTTGCATTAAGCTAGAAGCTGCTCTAATTTTTTATTGTAATTAAAATGCTATATTTTTCCTCTTTCAATAAACTAACCTTTATTTTACCTTTTGTGCATTTTCTTGGGGTTGTGGGTGGATCTATGCACACCTAAGAGTAACATGCAGGTTTAATTCCAGCAAAAGATCCTGCTATGCTCTCAGGGTGCAGTTTGAGCTTCTAGTGGGTATTACACACTTTAGAGGGTTCACAGGTACATACAACCCATTGCTTCCTCTTTTCTTGCAGTAGCGGATCCATCTGCTGGGTCAAAAGCCCTTCCATGACTGCAATGACAACACTTGGATTCCACCCCATCTCTATGTATGAATGTCCATTTTTCTCTATAGGAACACCGTATGTGAATGGTGCAGCAGGCAATCAACAAATTTTGAGTATATGCAAATATTTGCTGAGAAACAGATGATGTAAATCAACACGAGAGAGAGGGGGAGTCAATAGATCTACATGAATTGAATGGTTTTCCTGTTTCCTAATTCTTTACCCATAATAACTGGTGTGCTTGTTCAACAAAAGTCACATGAAACGTTTTTCATATGGAAATGTGCTATTTTCGGGATCCAGTGTCCCTGTAAAAATTAAACATAGTGTTTAAATGTATTAACATAAATAGTTCATAATGCGTTTGGAAAGCAAACTACCAACTTGTGCACTTTATTTTATAGTGATTATGTGGCTATTCATAATATTTCAAAAATAACAGCAAAAATATAGTGCAGAGGTTTATAATTATGTTACAATCATTGTAAGTAATACAGAAAGATTTACATATAGATTGGGGGAAGAAAATGGTGGCCATCATATGAATGGCTTGCAGAATTGCCATCTATGCTTTTGTTATGTTAGATTATTCTAAAAATGCAGATGCGTATTTTTAGTAATTGCCATTATACGTAATTTGGCTGCAAGATAGTGTGCACGGAAGAAAAGGCAAAGAATATATTAAGGTTGCAAAACTTTAAAAGGCAAGATGAAGTCTTTGCAGTGCTTGCCTCCAAAGGGAATTAGGTTATTATGATTGTTTGATGGAGAAGCGAGATCGTAACTGGCTAAGCTAAGCAACTGTACCTTACTTATTAGTTAGAACTGATAGAGATTTTTTTTAAAAAAAAAATAGCCTCCTGAAGCATAAATTGTCATGAATTTGCAGAAGTCAAAATGAAGATTTTTTTGCTACAGTGAGTATAAATATGAGCTGGCCATTAAAATAACTGGGGCAGAGAATTTAATCAAGAAATCCCTTATTAATACAGCTTTGATCTCAAAATAACACACATTATTTGACATTTGCTTGATTCTACATTTTTTTCTGTCTCTATTCCTGGGTGTGGTCCAGGCTCTGCTTATATCAATGGGACTTTTCTTTTCTGACTAATCGTATTAGATATTTTTCTGTAAACTTTTTTGTGTGTGTTTGTGTGTGATCTACAATGCTGCCTGAATTCTGTGACAGTATGTGAATGCATACTGGGATTAATTTAAAATATTTGGGGGATGACTCTTCTTCTACATAAGTGTAATGCCTGGGCACAGAACGAGATTCGTAGACCATAATAACAGAGGCCTGTTTCAGTTCTGTGCCCTGCTTGGAGCACATACAGGCACCACATCGGCATTTAGGAGTTCTGTACATGTCTTTTATAGAAGCAAGCAGTGAATGACAGGGGCACATCATGACAGCCCCCATACCAAGCCTCCTCACCCCCCCGACCCAAGAGTGCAAATAACCCAGATTATATATAAATTTATTTACTACATTTACATCGTGCCTTTCCATGACTGAGTGGGGATTTGAACCCTGATCTCCCATGTCCCAGTCCAACCTTCTAACCACTACACTACACTAGTGTGTATATACAGGCAGACACACAGCCCACATCTATATAGGCAGCAGTTCATAACATATCTCTTGTATTACTGTCTGCTGACAGTCTTAGAATAGTGAGCTGGCAAAGGGCACTGTAGCGGCTAGTATGTTGGGCTGGGGAGTGGGATTCATTGATCAGCCTTGAAGGCCACCTTGGGTTAGTCGCTGTTTGAACATAGCCTACCTAAGAAAGGGATCATGGGGCATGTCTCCAACATGGCCAGCACCAGCCGCTGCAGGTCCTCAGGCACCAACCCACTATGGGCCTCACCTTCCACCTGTGTACATGCACACGTGCACACATGCACTTAAATACGCCCGGTTGCTTCAACTTTTGCCTCAGTGCACATGCCTGCCATCACCCAAGATGGTGGTGGGGCATATTGATGCCTCCGCTACCATCTTAGGTGATGGCAGGCATGTGCACTGATATGTGAGGTGAAGCAACTTTGTACATTTAAGCACCCACAACCTGCACATCCATGCAGGGGTGATGCTGGTTGGGAGAGCAGAGTTCCCACTCCACAATCCAAACTACCATCTGGTCATGTGTGACCCAATGCTGGCAAGGATTGTGGAGTGGGAGATCTGCTTTCCCAGCAACAGGGCCCTTGGCTAGCCCCACGGACCCTTGGTTACCTGTGGCCATTCGCAGGGGCCCTCAGCCAGTGCCTGACCTGGGCACCTGCTGGCACCAGGCCTGGTGTTGTGACCCAGATGGGGAGGAGCTAGATGAGGGAGAGGAGTCAGATGACATTACTTGGGATGTCGGGAAGAAGAGTTGAGTGGGGAGGGTCCTGACAGATCTCAATCCCCCAAGCTCAGCACATCAAGGGAGTCAGCTCCTGCCCCTCCTGCCAGTCCACTGCCGGACCAGTTGTGAGATGCTTCCCTGGACGTGCCATCCACACCCGCGCAACAATCCTCACCAGACACTTCAAATGTTTCCCAGTCAATCAGCGTTCAGGAACCACAGCCTGTGTTGTCACCTAGTGAAGCCACCCCTTACTGATGTATTGGCTGAGACTCACCCCCCTGACCCAGCGCAAGGAAGCGTGAGAAGAGAGACTTTCAAAAAGGAGAACTGAGGCGGAGCCATCATCTATATTCAAAAACCTTCCCTACTCAAGCCGGTGTCTTTCCAAGCGCAAGTCAACTTTCCCCAAACACTGCAGAGATTAGGTAGCAAAGCAGTGAGCCAGAGTAGACAGGTACATGAGGTGCACAGCTTTGGATGTAACAATAACACTAATATAAACAGAAAAAGACACCGCCTCTTCTCAGACTGAATGCATCAGCTGTCTGTTTTGCAGTCCATGGCATGCACAAAGGTCTCCTCCAACACCACATTTCAAATGAGTTGATTTTTCTCTTATCTGCTTTTTTCACTGTCCAAGTTTCACATCCATACATAGAGATCGGCAATACCATGGTCTGAATGATCCTGACTTTAGTGTTCAGTGATATATCTTTGAATTCGAGGCCCTCCCCAGTCCTAGCCTTCTTCTGGTTTCTTGACTATTGTCTCCATTTTGGTTAATGACTGTGCCAATGTCCTTGTTGTCAACTTTAAAGTTACATAAATCTTCTGTTGTCATTACTTTAGTCTTTTTGATGTTCAGCTATAGTCCTGCTTTTGTGCTTTCCTCTAACTTTCATCAGCATTAGTTTCAAATCATTACTGGTTTCTGCTAGTAGTATGGTATCGTCTGCATATCTTAAATTATTGATGTTTCTCCCTCCAGTTTTCACACCTCCTTCATCTTGGTCCAATCCCGCTTTCCGTATGATATTGTCTGAATATAGATTAAACAAATAGGGTGATAAAATACATCCGTGTCTCACACCCTTTTCAATGGTGAACCAATCGGTTTCTCTATATTTTGTCCTTACAGTAGCCTCTTGTCCAGAGTATAGGTTGCGCATCAGGACAATTAGATGCTGTGGCACCCCCATTTCTTTTAAAGCATTCCATAGTTTCTCATGATCTACACAGTCACAGGCTTTGCTGTAATCTATAAAGCACAGGGTGATTTTCTTCTGAAATTCCTTGCTCCGTTCCATTATCCAATGTATATTTGTGATATGATCTCTGGTGCCTCTTCCCTTTCTAAATCCAGCTTGGACATCTGGCATTTCTTGCTCCATATATGGTAAGAGGCTTTGTTATAAAATCTTGAGTGTTACTTCCAGTCTGTGGGTCATTGTTTAGTTTTCCATATTTCTTGACAATTTTTTTGTCAAAATTTGGACAGATTCAGTCTCAGTAGCTTGTAGCGACTCTGTTGGTTTGCCATCTGTTCCTGGTGATCTGTTCCTTCCAAGTATTTTAAGAGCAGCTTTCACCTCACATTCTAAAATTTCTGGTTCTTCATCATACGGTTCTTCCATGAATGAATCTGTCATCCTGGCATCTCTTTTATAGAGTTCTTCAGCGTATTGCTTCCATCTTCCTTTTATTTCATCTCTGTCAGTCAGTGTGTTCCCCTGTTGATTAACGTCCATACTCTTGGTTTAAATTTCCCTTTCAATTCTCTAATCTTTTGGAATACGGCTCTTGTTCTTCCCTTTTTGTTGTCCTCTTCTATTGCTATACAATAACTATTGTAATAGTTCTCTTTGTCCCTATGTACTAGTCTCTGTATTGTTGCATTTAGGGTTCTGACCGTGTTTCTATTTCCTTTTGCTTTCCTTCTCTCTTTAACCATTTTAAGAGTTTCTTCAGTCATCCATTGAGGTCTTTCTCTCTTTTTAACTAGAGGTATTGTCTTTTTGCATTCTTCCCTGATAATGTCTCTGACTTCAGTCCATAGTTCTTCTGGTTCTCTGTTCCTTATTTGATCTTTATATTCTTCTGGGATGTTATTTAAATTGTATTTTGGCATTATAATTGTTTTGTTGTTCTTTAGCTTTACTCTGATTTTTGATATGACCAGGCCATGATCTGTACCGCAGTCTGCTCCTGGTCTTGTTTTCACAGACAGTATGGAACTTCTCCATCTTCTGCTACCAATTATATAATTAATTTGATTCCTATATCGACTATTTGGTGATATCCACGTGTACAGTCATCTTTTCGGTTGCTCAAAAAATGTGTTCGCAATAAACAAATTATTAGCTTCACAGAATTCAGTAAGTCTTTCTCCTGCTTCATTTCTGTCTCCTAAGCCCCATTTCCCCACAATTCCTACTTCTTCTCTGTTCCCTACTTTTGCATTCCAGTCCCCCATGATTATCAGCACATCTTGTTTTGGTGTGTGATCAATTTCTTCCTGTACTTCTACATAAAATTTCTCCAATTCCTCTTCTTCTGCATCTGCCATTGGACATAGACTTGGATAATGGTTATGTTAATAGGTTTCCCATTTAATCTCATTGATGTCACTCACTCAGACCTTGCATTGTAGCTCCTAATTGCTTTTGCTACATCACTTCTCACTATTAAAGCAACCCCATTTATTCTTAATTTCTCATTTCCTGCATAAAATATTTTGTAGTTGTCTGATTGAAAATGTCCCATTCCCGTCCATTTTAATTCACTCACACCAAGTATTGTAATGTTGATAAGTTCCATTTCTTGCTTGACAATTTCTAATTTTTCCTAGTTCATGCTTCTCGCATTCCATGTTCCTATTGCGTGTGTCGTACAACTCCAGACTTTCCTTTTGCATCTATGTGCATCAGCCTCTGGGCTTCCTTTCGGCTTTGACCCAGTTGCATCATTAGGCACAATTCTACTCGTACTTGTCCTTTGTTCTTCCCCAGTAGCTCGGTGAGTGCCTTCTGACCTGGGGGTCTCATCTTCCAGCACTATCTCATGTTGCATTTTGGATACTCTGTTCATAGGGTTTTCGTGGTAAGAGGTATTCTGAGGTGGTTTACCATTGCCTTCCTCTGAGTTTGGATGCATCTTAGTCTGGTGTCTCAGCTTAGACCATTCCGCCTTGGGTGCCCCTGCTCAGAGTCTAGCCTCTTGGTCTAGACTCCTGATGGCATTACTGTCAGCTTCTTCAACACTCTCAAACCCTCTCACCATGTCAAGGTGTGCATCCTACAGGGGGCCCAAGAATATAACACTGGGAAATATCACTTCAGCATATGGTACCACCCCTCCTCTCCATTCCTGCTCTACTATACCACTGGAAGCAACAGTTGCTTAAAAGAGACGGGAGGGGAGAAAATACTTGAAATTATGGTCAAAATCCTTTTAGGGCAGAGGTGGAGAACCTTCAGCATCTAGGCCAATCATGACTCCCCCCAAGGGTCTAATTTGGTCCCTGAGGCAATTTTCCCCAAACCATCCCCACTCACGCACCAGCTGACATCACTGGTGAGGGCATATATGCTCACATCTGCCCGTCAGCTGATGGGCATATCGGAGTGTGCCTTCAAACATGCTTCTCCTTGAGACTGCAGAGGTCTGTAGGAGAAGTCTGGAGGAGGAGCGTTTGAAGGTACTCCCACCTTTCAGCTGATGGGGCAATTAGAGCATTCCTTCTATACCCTCCAAGCATGTCCATGCAGAGGGGTGGCATGTGAAAGCACACTCCCTTCCTGGGAGTGAATGCCTTCAGGTTCACTTTGCAATCCCAAAAATCAGGGCTTCAAAGAGAAGCATCCCCTGATGTCAAAATGACATCAGGTGATTGACTAGAGGACTTCCCACCTACCTGTCATCTTTGGCCTGCCACAGGTTTGGGAGATAAATATCTGACCCTCGCACAGGGCTGGTGCCAGACATGCCAGGGCCCTTGGGCACCAGCTTGTCCCAGGCCCCGGTGCGCACGCCTACCTATCTCTCGCAGGGAGGGAGCTTCTTCCACTTGCCCGGTCGCTGGCTCCATCTCTCCTGTCTTTTGCAGCTGCATGGGCTGCTACATGTGCACATCGCTGCTTTCAACCAAGATAGCAGCGGAGGCTTCATCCCCTTGATTAATGGCAGTCCTGCACATGCAGCTGCAAAAGACAGGAGAGACCGGTAGGTGGAGCCAGCAAACAGGCGGGTGGAAGAAGCTCTGTCCCTGCAATCAGCAGCACCTACTCTGCTGCGGATTGCAGAAAAGGAGCACTACTCATATGCCACCTTAGCGAGTGGCCCCTCAGGGGCATCTGTGGCTCCAGGAGCGCTCACCCATGGCCCGTCCTGGCCACCCTTTGGGACCAGCCCTGCCCTCCAGCCAGACAACATTCCCCTCCTGTTTTAGCTTTTTTTCTGTCACAGTTCTCACACAGTTTTTAGTATGTAAAATGCCATTTTAGTTAAATACTTGTGCAGGCATGAATCACCCAGTTATGTACATTTTGACAACCATGTTGATTTTTGGATGAAACACTTCTGCCTCTTTCATCATAAAGTGTTCTTTGGTGCTGGACCGTTGTGCTAATTTTATGCTCCTAGACTGCCACAGAGATGTTTCACTCCCTCTTACTAGATCAAAACCACCATGCCGAAAAAATAAAAACAAAAACCCTTTGGAGAGGGAGCCATGGTCATTTGTGCTATCTTTGTAGAAATGTGTGCATTTATTTACAAATACACACTTTTGTAATTATGAAGATATTATGAGAGTCCAAGCAGCCAGCAGAGAAAATGTCAATTCCTGGACAATGCCACATCATCTCCATCAAAATCCCACCATTCCTAACCCTAAAACAATCTAAGACTTTTCTTGCCTTTCTCTCTTTAAGCACAAACTCTGCATTTCATCAGGACAGCCCCATGCAGATCACAAGGGTTTCTTTTTTTAGCTAACGATCGAGTAATCATCCTCACTTGTCTTCTGGGTAGCGAAAACTCCAAGGAGACAGACATGTCACTCAGTTATTATTACCCAGTAGCGAGCCATTTGTAAGGGCCATTGTCCCATTTATGTTCCAGATTGCATTTATTTATCATTCACACCCTTCATCCATAGCCTGCTATTCAGTCTGGACAATACTACACAGTGGCTTACAGCAAGCACAACACAGAAATAATAGAAGTACTAAAACCACAGTAGGAAATCCTAACGAAGCAACATCAAAATCAATATTAATATATCATCAGCATTTTTAAACAATATTTTGGATCCAAAAGTCTTTCCAAGCCATTTTTTTAAAACCATGCACCTAAACACCAGACTTGTAGACCTTCCTTGTGAGGGAGTTCCGAAGAATGCATGTCACCATGGACAGGGCTCTGTTTTGAACCACCAGCCTAGTTCCCAGTGGCTGTGGCACTCACAGCAGGGACTTCTAAGAAGTTTGAGACTTCACCTACCATCATCCCTGACCACCAGCCATGCTGGCTATGGCTGATGGGAGTTGTTTTCCAAAACATCTGGAGTGAACTAGGTTGGGGAAGGCTGATCGAAGCACATCTGGCTGTCTCACTACAGTGTGCGGCTATTGTTGCAAATAATTAAGCCTGCAATCCTGTATGTATTTACCTGGGAGTAAGGCCCATTGAACTCAATGGGACTTTTTATTTATTTTATTTTATTTGCAAATTTAGCAATGAAAGGAAAGGAAAAGAAAGAAAAATGGGGACTTTTTTCTGAGTAGAGGATTGCATGGTAAACATGTCTAGGCACAAATCCCTTTGCTTCAAAAGATTGACTGTTTTTCCTGTGTTGGTAAGATCGCTTATGCGGTATAAAAATTAACCACAAGAAATGATCTTAAAATTCACAGCAGTTTCTTTTCTTTTTTTACAACGTAATCTTGAATGTATCCAAGAGCAGCCTTTCAAACCTTCCTGAGAATTGTGCTCCCTCAGCCCCTCCTGAAATCTCTCCAATGGCACCCTTGTGATCCTAGTTTTAGATAATTGTTACAGCTACAGCACCAGGTTCTTGTCAATTGCTAATTGGTTTCTCCCCACTAACATCAAGGAAGCTCTGCTCATTTACTGTAGCCATCTGTTTGGTCTGAGAGTTGTTTTGATTTACGATCACAGAAGAACAATCTGTGAGATTTTAAAACTCCCTTTACAAATGTGCAATGATTCATTTTTATGGGATACCTGACCATTTTTCTCTTGAAGCGTGCCCTCCATTTATTCCAGGCATATGTGATTCCAGCATTAGGGCTTCCTTTCTAGGGAGGAGGATTTTCCTTTGAAACTGCGACAATACCTTCTCTAGATGTAAGGCTTGTATCTGAAACCAAATCTCCACCAGCAAGCACAAATATTGTGCCAGGGTCATGCATGCGCTCAGTTTTTTCCTTTGACTTTTGTACCATACAAGAATTGTGGTATTTGAATGATATCTGGATTTAGCTTTATTTATTTACATAAAACATTTATATGCTGCTTCTTCAATTACAATTAAAACTATTTAAAAATAAAATAAATCCCAACTGACCATCCCAACCAAATAGTAAAAACAGCAGTTCATAGAAGCAGTGAAGTGCATACTTCATAGGCTGTTGCTGTTGTGACTTGCTATCCACTTGTTATGAGGGATCTGTCAGTTTCAGTTCCCCCAGTTTTTTTTATTTTTAAACAAATTTTTGTATGCAGTTTTGACTAATGGGCACATTTCTGCAAGCAATTTCTCTTGATATAATGTATTTTTGTATGTCTTCACTAATATATTCATGTTTATGCAGACTTTTTTCCAGAGCTTGGAAAAGTTACTTCTTTGAACTACAACTCCCATCAGCCCCAGCCAGCACCATGCTGGCTGGGGCTGATGGGAGTTGTAGTTCAAAAAAGTAACTTTTCCAAGCTCTGCTTTTTTCCCTCTAGTGCAGCCTTTCCCAACCAGTGTGCCTCCAGATGTTGTTGGACCACAATTCCCATCTTCCTGACCATTGGCAATGCTAGCTGAGGCTGATGGGAGTTGTGGTCCAACAACATCTGGAGGCACACTGGTTGGGAAAGGCTGCTCTAGTAAGTAGCTCCATGCAGCCCTGTTTTTAAACCTGAAATCCTTTACACTTGGTTTTCTCCCCCATTCCTTCTTTAAAGAAGAACTTCTTGCAAAACCCAGGGACACTTTATTAGAAAGTAAACCCAAAGGTTTAAAAGGCATCTCATGTCTTTTTTTGGGGGGGGGGTTGAATCAGAGTTTAACAGTGCAATGCGAGGCTTGCTAATCAGAAATGAGTCCCAATAGGTTCAAGCAAACACACTGATAAATCAGCAAAACGATTTGGCAAAAACATAACTGAAACAAAGTTGGGGAAGCATTTCATGAAAATAATTTCTTCTCAGTTTACTGAGTCAATTGCACACATTTTTGGACAAATCATCATGTCTCTCAGTCTCTAATTTTATCCCTCTTTCTGAGTCATAGCTTTCCCTAAAGGACCCTAGACCTATAGTGTGGTGAGGTGTTGAGGATCCCTGTTAAAAATCCCTAGCTCTCCTCACTGAATGATCGTTATTAGGAGGGCCCTCTGGGAAGAGGGGATGACTGTTACCTAGTACCGATATGCTAACATACTTCAGATGTCTCAACTTACCAGAACAAAACTACCTGAAACTTCTTGGAGGGGATAAGAGCATCAGCAGAATGCTCACTTCCTTACTGCATTTCTTTTTTTTTTTAAAGCTTCCTTTCCACAACCAGGAAAAGTCATTACTAAAGATTCTCTGCCCCTTACTTTCTGTATCCACATGTTCTGTGTCATTAATTATGTGCACTGCCTACCTAGTCAACGACTGGGAGCAAGTGCTTCAGTTTAAGGCACAAATGCTTCTTTCCTCTGTCGCTGTCCCTTGGAAGTGTAGCTGAGTATCCAATATCCCCAATCATTTATAAAATCCCTTTCAAAGGTACATAAAGATAGGCACCATCAACATCATTGCCATTTTTGTAATGCAACAATGCTCTAGAGGACATTTGAGAATGTTACGACTGCATTCATGAGCTCAAGACAGTAACTGCTGACTGAATGCTGATGACAATTTATCCACTGGGCCCAAAGGATCTCACTAGAATTTTCCTTGAAAGCGCTTAATATACTGCCAGTATGTAGCAAGTCTCTTCATTACTTGAAGGCTGCTAAGTGGAACTGACATATCTTTCTAAAAAATACTTTTCAGGACTCCCACTTCCAGGATGATGATGATGATGATGATGATGATACCTTCTCCTACATAGTTTTGACTCAAAGTAGCTTGCTTCCCATGTTTTTTTTTTAAAGAAACCCTATTGAAGCCACAGGTGTTTCTTTTTTTAAAAAAAGAATGATTGCAGCCTGATCCTAAGCACACTTCCTCAGAATTAAGCTCTGCTGTATCCAATAGTCCTTACTCCCAAGAAAGTGTGGATAGGCTTTGCATCCTTAACTTTTAATTCTCTAGCTCTTACTGGGGTCTAGTAAGCATGAAAAAAGGAAATCTGAGCTAGTATATTAGTGGCAGTGCTGGATGTAGACTTGGAGAACCTGGGTTCAAATGCCTCTCTAGCCATGATAGTCCCTGGGAGATTTGGGGCCAGTCCTTTACATTCAGCCTACCTCACAGTATTGTTGTGAAAATAAAACAGAGAGTGATGTGTAGCTCTTCCAGGAGCAGTACATACCTTCAGCTTGTGGAAAAAGAGACCTTTGGATCCAGTCCATGTTATTTAACTGATGTGTTAGGTAGGGTGTGAATGTAGATTATAAGATCCGTATTTGCTTCATTCTATGTACAAACTCCACCAATCCTTGTATGTCATCCCAAAGTGACGCAAATCCAAGTCTGGTGACCGGGGCCAACATAAGTTAGCCAAACATGAATCAAATATGCTAAGGCCAGAACTAGAGGTCATAGAGATCTGTGGCTGCTACAGCAGTCCAACGTCTCTTCACAGAACATAGGAAAACCAAAAGCTCCCTTATCCTGAGTTACACTAAATTTGGAGCAGTTTTATGTTTTCACCCCTGTTGATGACTGTACATTCTCCATTACTGAACCACAGCAATTGAAATTATAACTCTTTTGGTTGCATTCTGATGCACAGGAGCACCCAACAAAATGCAATAGCATACATGGTATTGATATTTCCCTGAAAGGAAGAAAAATTCACAAGAACATTGAGGCAATAAGGAGACTTTAGGTGCCATTCATATATGTATTCTCCCTTTGTTGTAGAAGCAATGAAACAAGGTTCAGTCCAAGAGATCTCATCCTGCATTTACTAGAACATTGTTGTCCACATGTACTGTACTTTTTGGATAATTTCAGTGTTGCACCCAGACCCACCCAAAATGATGAGGCAGACACAAGCATATGGGTTAATAACGGGCAACATTTATTAATGCCTATTAATGAATTAAACCACATTAGACCAATTAAAACAAATGATAGAAAATGAAAACTGGATTAAGCCAAGCCTCGACACTGAGATCTGCAGAGGGGACCTGAATAATTTTAAAAGATCAGTGCGGGCCCCTATAAATCTGAGTGCTACAGAACTTAATTCCAGCAGCTCAGATTTTTGAGCGAGTAACCTTGGCTCTAGGGCGCAGAGTAGTGAGCTAGCTACTCCTGGCCTTTCATTGCCGGCACATTAACTGTGCCTAGGGAATCATGTCCATCTCACCCCCGACTCCAACCTTGAGGCATTGAGTCTGTGATCTGGGCAGTCCTCAAGGAGGGTTCCTGTCCCCAGCATCTGGCCTTGAGGAAGCCCCCTTCCACCTTCTAGAAGGTGCCTCAAGGTTCTCACCGAATTATTTCCACTTGCTCTCTTTTTCCCCTAATCCCGCACTGACCCTGCCAAACCTATTTAAAATCACTCCAACCCATCATTGATCCCCAGTGTGACACAGGCAAAACAACCTCCCTGTCAAAAGGACGTCTGGAAGAAAAAAATTCCTGTGCAGCCACCTAGTGGCAACCAGTAAAGCCCACACTAAAGACCAATGGGTGGGTGGGTGCCGACAAACCCGGCAATGAGCGGGAGAGAGGGAAAGGCACGAAAGCCAACCCACCAGGTGGCTTTGTGCACAGCCCCCAGGCAGACTCACCATCTGCACCCAGCACCAGGGGTCATGCCCCATCGAGGCTGGGCTGGGTGCAAAAAGCAATCCTCCCCTCCAACAGCGAAACTGGGGTAGGAGACCAGGATCGCCGTTGTGCATATTGCTGTATTTATTGCTCGGCTGTCTACATGAGCTGCATTTGGTGGACAAGTTTAATGCTTGTTATCATTTTGGTGGTCTTGGTTTGTTTTATTTATTTATTCAGTATTATTTGCATTCAGTTCATGCAACTTTGTCCCTTTTTTTTGGATACACTGGGAACCTCTCCCCTGCTTTACTGAATTGGACCATTTGTCCAACTACAGTTCTGTTTACATTGACTGGCAATGTCTTTCCAGGGTTTCAGATGAGGGACATTCCCAGGCCTTGGTGGAGATGCTGGGGATTGAAACTGGGACCTTCTGTATACAAAGGGTATGCTCTGGCACTGAGCCACAGCCCCCGTCATCCTCTTTGACCCATCATATCTAGTCAAACAAAACATGTGGTGTGGATTTATAGCATTGTGACTTTCTCCACCCCTGTGAGTGACAAATCATAAAGTGGGGTGGAAGCAGGAAAACTGTGATAAAATGATGATACATGAGGCTGCACATCCTCTATAATGCCTAGTTTTTGCCTGAGTTCTGTGACCTATAACTTGATACCCAGAGCTCAGCTGGAAAAAACAGCTAAGGAACGTAGTGTTAATAGAGCCATTTTCAGGGAAGCTTTTGAGGATTGCTTCTTGAACGAATTACTCACCCAGAGGAGTGCAGATGGAACCCTGGGGGAATTGTACTCTTCAGGCTGCTGGTTACACTGAAAGATTCCTTATTGTAAACCATTAAAAAAACCCAGCCCCAGCTGAGATGCCTTTGATGTCTGGTTGAAAAAATAACTGACCAGCTGGTGTTGGACTCCAAATGCATTGCAATTTAAAAGAAAATTTGTCTTTAGCCGATAGCAGAGAAGCCAACAGAGATAAAATTCCAAATCCTGCATAGGCCTTACTAACCATGGCAATCCCGGTAACATCACTAGCAAGAGAGACAATGGTAGTCATATAATTTCACAGCCATTTCATTCCTTGTCTTCCCTGCACAGACCATGGGAAAGATGGACTTTGTCTTCCCCTTTTCTTTCAAACCAGAGATCTTAGAGGTATAGTCAACATTCATTGAACCTTCATATTGATGAAAGATTGGCCAATAAAGTGTTGCCTTCAGTCGTGGCAAAAAGAAAACCAGATGTTGTTCACCTCATCATCAATAGTTTTGGTCAGGACACATGTGGAAATGAGTGTTTTTTAAATACCCTGAGGAGTCTGTTAGGAAAACACTAAATTTTGATTTTCTGCTATAATTTAATGATTTACATTTAGGTAAGCCAATCTCATCCTGGCTGTAAACTTCCACCGGAGATTCATATTTCACTGGATCAGGGTCTAATGTTTTGTTGTTGATGATTTTTTCTAAAAAAAAGAAACTTGATCTCTTGAATGCTCTAACTTTTCATTCAGTTCTGTACATTCTAGAATCCATCTCCTAAACACTACAAAATGCAGTATTGTACTTCACTGAATGAGCGCATTGACATTCTCCAACAATTGGCTGCAGAATGAGAAAGATTCCTGCCACAAGGCATACATATATATCTTTTTCTTCCCATATACAGACATGAGAAACATTTAATGAAGGGCTATGGCTTTTGGCTTTTGTGAAATGGCTGGAAGATTGACTTTCTCTAAATGTGGGCTGATATTAAGGTTGAGCAGAAGTGGGTGGCTTAGATAAATATTTTCATCAGATGTAAATGCTGTCATTGAGCATTTTCCAGAAGAGGGTGAAGGTGCTCACTTTGCTGTGCAGAGGCTCTGAAAGACAGGGGGAGTGCCTGAGTGGAAGAGGCCTGCTATAGCATGATTGTCATCAGGCAGGCACATTCACTGTATTCCTTTTGGCGCCTGCTTAAAACTTTTCTGCTGAGCCAAGCCTTTCCAGACACATAGATGTTGATCTGTTTTAATTTTTCTAGATTAAACATTAGTAGTAGTTTTAATTGTTTTAAGCGCGTTTTAATTACATGTTTTTAACTGTTTTATTGATAATCATAATGTTTTTTGTAAACCACTTAGAAGTTTTTACATTCAAGCATCCTTATATACCTCCAGCCAAGTAAAATGTGGGAAGCAGGGTCAAATTACTAATCCAATACTTCTTACTAAGGGGGTGAGACAAGGTTGTATTTTGGCTCCTTTTCTTTTTAATCTTTTAATCCCAGGCTATGGTCTGAAGGCATATGTGGCCAGCTCCCTGCTGAAGCTAAACAGGGTCAGGTCTGGTCAGTGCCTAGATGGGAGACTGCCTGGGAACCGTACGTAAGCCGCTTTGGGTTTCAATCATGAAAAGAAAGGCAGGGTATAAATGCAATAAATAAATAAATAATCTATTTTTAAATGATTTGGCCCATTTCTTCATAATGTTGATTCTCATGCTCCCAAATTGTCTAATATTAAAACACCGTTGCTTTGGTATGCTGATGATGCTGTATTGTTATCCTTGTTCAGAATAGGGTTAAATCAGTTATTATCCTCTTTTGGCACCTACTGCTCTAATAATAATCTGATTGTCAATTACTGTAAATCTAAAGTTTTAGTGTTTTCTACAGCTCGTAAACATTACAAATGGATTTTAAATGGCAATGTAATTGAGCAAGTTTCCCATATAAAATACCTAGGGATCCAAATGCAAAGTTCTGGGCTCTGGGCTCAACAATGTAGGCAGGCAATTGATTCTGCGAATTTTAGTCAGTAGCTTATTCTAAGATTCTTTTTTTATGCAAGGTGGTCAATACCTTCCCTCTGCTATTCAAAGTTATAAAGCAAAGACCCTGGCCCAGCTCACTTATGGCATACCGATCTGGATCCTGGGCTTTAATTTTCAAATGGAAAGAGTCCAGTCTGTATTTCTTAGGAAATTACTAGGTCTCCCCTCTGTATGGGTAATGCTGCCATTTGTTTGGAAGTAGGCATTCATTCAGTTTCCTGTAAAGTCTGGACTGATGCCCTAAATGGCCTACATTTCTTAGCAGGTCCTGGGAGCTATCTTTAAGAACATAAGAACATAAGAAGAGCCTGCTGGATCAGGCCAGTGGCCCATCTAGTCCAGCATCCTGTTCTCACAGTGGCCAACCAGGTGCCTGGGGGAAGCCCGCAAGCAGGACCCGAGTGCAAGAACACTCTCCCCTCCTGAGGCTTCCGGCAACTGGTTTTCAGAAGCATGCTGCCTCTGACTAGGGTGGCAGAGCACAGCCATCATGGCTAGTAGCCATTGATAGCCCTGTCCTCCATGAATTTGTCTAATCTTCTTTTAAAGCCGTCCAAGCTGGTGGCCATTACTGCATCTTGTGGGAGCAAATTCCATAGTTTAACTATGCGCTGAGTAAAGAAGTACTTCCTTTTGTCTGTCCTGAATCTTCCAACATTCAGCTTCTTTGAATGTCCACGAGTTCTAGTATTATGAGAGAGGGAGAAGAACTTTTCTCTATCCACTTTCTCAATGCCATGCATAATTTTATACACTTCTATCATGTCTCCTCTGACCCGCCTTTTCTCTAAACTAAAAAGCCCCAAATGCTGCAACCTTTCCTCGTAAGGGAGTCGCTCCATCCCCTTGATCATTCTGGTTGCCCTCTTCTGAACCTTTTCCAACTCTAGAATATCCTTTTTGAGATGAGGCGACCATCTTTCCTTACTGCTCTTGGACTCCTTTGTGAGTCGTTGGATGTGTAAGATGGAGAAGAAAATAACTAAGCTGGGCTTTTCCCCTGAAATGCTGGGTAATTACGGGCTTAAGAAGGCCCAGATTTCTGTTGCCCAAAGACTAATAGACTTAGACTTGCAGTATTTGAGAATTGCTGCTAATAAATCCTGCTCGCCACTATTCTATAATAATTTTAACAACTATGGAATTATTGCAGCTTCATACTTGCATTCACTGACAATTCCAAAGTACAGGAGAGCATTTTCTCTCGCCCGCTTCAATGTATTGCCATCAGCACTGTTGAAAGGACGATTCAACAAAATCCCAGTCAGCGAACGGACCTGTCCTTGCGGAGCTGTTGCAGTGGAAACTGTTCAACATGTCTTACTGTCTTGTAATTTGTATAGTGATTGCAGAAAGAAGATTTTCCCTTTATTAACAGTTTTGCCTAGGGGCAAATTTGGTATTGTTTTGTTTAAGGGATGTCTCACCCTCTGTTACCGAAAGTGTTACAAAGTTCTTTTTTATCACAATGCAATTTAGGAAAAAATGCTGGCAGTCCTCTGACCAACAAACTACTTAATCTGTATTTATTTGGTTTGCAATAATTGCCAGTAGTTGTGTTTTATATGTATTTTTTGTGGCTTTTTAAACTGATTTTAATCTTTTTGTGTGTGACAGTAATAAATGATTCATTCATTCATTCATTCAAGTGGTATACAAATTTTGTTAAATACATAAATGATACACAAGGTGATCCAAAGCCTATTCCCTTGCCCCTCTTTTGTCCTTTGCAAGAATTTGTTTGTAGTCTGTTTGATTAGAGCAGGGCTGCTCCTGGTGTGCCGGTGTGCCCAGAAGTATTTCCCATGATACCTGCAAAAGGTCTCAGTAAATATAACCTCAAAAATCCACAGTGCACGAGAGACTGTCCCCTCTTCCTGCTCAGTTCCTGCTTGCACTGGTTTGCCCTCTCCTACACTGAAAGCCAATTAAAACCCTGATTAATATGTCACTGGGGAAGGGAGGCAGAAAGGCTGCCTTCATCTCCTTTCCCCCTCCTTCGCCTAACCATCTGACACACCCACCCCTCTGTTTTGACAGCTCTGGGTGGATCTGATCTGACCTGACCTGGGCTGATCTAAGGCTGCCTAAACCCACTCCAGCTGAATACCAGGTTGAGCCGAATTGGCCTGATTTGGTTCGGGATCTGTGATTTGGTGGAGCGGTTGCACAGCCCTAATGTCCAACATCATATTCCCTCAGCTGTTCTTTGCATCCCAGGCCTGAATTTGTTCCAAGCAGCTTCAAAGTGTGGGTGCACAGATTCAATGTGGTGTGAATGGCCCTCAATAGCTCCTAGTTCCATTGCTGTTATTCTACCATAGTCTTGCTGATCCAGGGAACCGGAAAACAGTGATTATTCTCTCTCTCTCTCTCTCTCTCTCTCTCTCAAGTAAACTAGTCCTTAGTTCTCTGGTTGTTCTATAGAGATCCTGAAGCTAATTCCATTGCTGCCAATAAGCTTCATTTGATCTCCTGCCTCCCTGATGTGCTTGTAGAAAGAGAGTCAGGATTACCATGTGCCAGCCAGGTCAAGGAGCTACTAATCTGTTCAGCCTGCCTGCTGTTCCTTTGCATCCATTAAAGGAAGGAATTCAGCTGCTCCCCTCCCCTCCTGTATTTCACCAAGCTCTCTCTGTGTGAGACAACACGCACAGGGTAGGATCCAGCTAAAATTAAGCACTGAGTCCCATTGATTTAGGTGCATGTATAACTCTCCCGGTGAAATCAATGGGACTTTAAAAAGCTTACCTGTGGCTGGATTGTACCTATAATTAGTAGCAGGTATTGAGCATCAAATGAAGCTGCTTTCACTTTTTATAGTTGGCAAATAAATATCAAATATCTTGCAGTTCTGTAAGATGTTGATTGACTAAAATCTTTATATTCCCATAGAGACAACATTGTCTTCTCCCTGACAATAGGGCAGGATGCAATGGACTTAAGATAGAGGAAGGCAGATTTTGGTTAGGTTAGAAAAAAACTTCTTGATAAAAAGAGTAGTTCGACAATGGAATCAGTTATTTACCCAGAGAGGTGCTTGGCTGTCCTTTGCTGGTGGTATTGAAAGAGGGGTGTTAGGGATAAATTGAAAACCCCAGTGCTTGTAAAACTATAATTCACTTGTCCTACCTAAACCAGCTTGGGCTTCACGGGAAATAGAACCAAAGTGGCCTTTATTTGACTTTTGATATAATATGTCGGTTTATTTCCTGGTGACCTGACCCTTACCTACATTCCAGTGGCTCGCATAATAAAAGCCGGTTTGAGCTGGAAACTTCCCTACTATGCATTTCTGTATCACATTTATGCTTATGGCCTTGCTTATTGTTACTAATGTGCCTTGCATAGGAATGTCAAACGCTGTTCCAATGTCCCACAAACCTTGACTTGTAATACTCTTTTGATATGTAAGCAAAGTAATATCATGTCTGTCTCCAGTTTAGGGGGCGCCCAGTTGCAGCTGGGCCTCCCCTCAATAGTTGCCTTTGTCTGCTTCTGCATAGTGCTTATCTCAAGGACATGCGAAGTATGCAGACATAGAGTCTGGGAGATAGTCTTAATGTTTCCACTCTTGTCCTTCCCCCTGTACCCCTTTATCTCCTTACATATGCTCCAAATCTATGACAGTTAGCAATTGTTTCTTTTGTATTTTATGACGTGAACCCGATATTGTAAACTTCGGGGTAAGCCTATATAAACTCTTGGACACCAATAAACGAGGTTCCCATGCTGGCCTGCTTCGGCTTGTAAGTATTGGGTCCCCTTTGCAAAGGTTTTTGTCTCGTGTTACTTGATCTCTGATAGTGGGTTCATTTGCACTCAACTCCGCACTCTTCCCGGGTGTAATAAGCGAGTTGGGGTTGACAGGGCGACAGGCGCCACGAGAGAATTTTCTCGGTTATCAATAAAAGCGGGCGGCTTTGACACTTTGGGGATAAAGCACAGTTGAGGAAAAACCCGTTATCAGACGTCATGGGAAATAAAGGGAGTGTGCCGGTAAAGGACAGCCCTTTGGGAATCATGTGTATGCTGTGGCAAGAGGAGGAATTGCCTGTGCAAAGGAGAGGCCTGAAAAAGAAAAAGATGATAGAGCTCTGTGAGGAGGAGTGGCCGCGGATGACTGCAGTGTCGGTGCCGGGTGAACGGTGGCCGAGGGGTGGGTCCTTTGAAACCGCTCCGCTACTGGGAGTGCGGAGACGGATTGGGGATACCCACCCGGATCAATTGGAATTTTGGCTCCTATGGAAAATAGGGTCGCAAAAATGGGATAGTCTTACTTTGATGGCAGTGAGAACTTTGTCCATTGAGGAACCCCCTCCTCATTATTTTAATGACGGCACGTCAAGTAAAAGAACGGTCTTGAATCGTTCTATAATACCCTCTGCTCCGGATCCGCTACCAGCTCCCGGGGGCGGGGATCCCAATCCGGAGGAAGGGGCCTTTTCATTTGTATCAGATGATGAGACAGACGAAAAGGGGAAAGAGAAGGGGGCCTCAGGGGGCATGGACACGCGCAAGCAAAAAAAGGAAAAGAAAAGAAAAGAGGCAGAAGCGTTGGAGATGCCTTTGCTTGTACATGATCAGCCGTACGTGGATGGCCACGGGGGTATCCAGCGTACTGAGGTGGTTGAACTAAAGAGTTGGTTGGAATGAGACTTAAAAGAATGGAGTAGAATGGCTGGAACTTTCGGGGAACAGCCAAGGAAAATCAGAGAACTGTTAGGCAGGTTGTTTGAAAGCCACAATCCGACGTACTCGGATGTGGAGCATTTGTTGAGAAGAGTGCTGACAGGTGAAGAACGCAGCAGGTTGTGGACGATGGAGACTGCTTGGGCTGCGGAAGCGGCAACAAATAGAGCTTGGTCGGACCGAGCGCAAACGGCTGCAGCTTGGGCAGCGGGAGACTGGACGCAGCCTCGCCGCGCTCAGCTGCTGACTGATAGGGATAGGATTTTGACTCATTTGGAGCGAATGTCACAGAAACCCCCCAACCAAGCTAAATTTATGGCGATCAAACAAGAAGCCAGCGAACCTCCCAGAAAATTCTGGTCGCGCTTGTTATAGGGAGCACGTAGTTATACTAATTTGAACCCAGAAAACGTGCTGGACCATCCGACCCTCATTGCCAATTTTGTTCACCAAGCGCAGCCAGCGGTGAGGGATTACTTTCTGAATTTCAGACCCGGATGGGGGGGGAGGCTGTGACTGTGATTTTAGAGGTAGCAGATTTTGTGTGGGACAAAGATAAGGAGAAAAGTAGAAAGAAGGAGAAGAAGGAGGATTTTGAAATGCTGGCTCTTGCAATAAGAGGCCAGCCACCAAATAGAGGATTTCGAGGCAGGGGAAGAGGTTTTCCGTGGGGGCTGAGAGCCGGAAACCAGAGAGGAAGGGGACAGATGAGGCATTCATGGCAGGGAGATAGGGCTTGTTTCCAATGTGGAGAGTACACTCATTTCAAGAAAGACTGTCCGTGGAGGACAGGGGATGCACAGTACACCCCTAACAACCCTTCTTACCCAGATTTTACAGGTATGAACGCAGATTTTACAGGTATGAACGCAGATTTTCCGCCCCCACCTCCACCTGCCGCTCAACAGACACTGGCTTCATGGGACCAGTACGGTGGACGCCCAGTGAATCAGCAATGACTAAATGTGGATAGGGAGGGGCTGGGAGCGGGGCTAATGAATCTTATGTCTCTGGCAGGTTTCTTTCTCTCTCTCTCTCTCCCAATCCAAGAACCCAGACTGTCCTTAAACGTGCAGGGGCAAACGGTGACTTTTTTGGTGGATACGGGAGCCACATAGTCCCTGATAAATGTTGCATCTGATAGTTGGTTAAGTAAAGAAGTGAAAATGACAATGGGGGTAGACGGAAACCCCACACCTATGTGCATAACGTTACCATTGCAAGTAAAATACAATGATAAAATGTTTAACCATGTTTTTCTTTATTCTGCTTCATGCCCTATTTCTTTAATGGGCCGTGATATGTTATGTAAACTGGAGGCTACCTTAACCTGCACCCCTGAAGGGGTGGGTTTGTTGATGAGTGTATTGGGGGTGCCTGTGGGGAACACAATTAAACACAAACATATAGGTCACAGCTTACCAGAAGATCTCGTTGACCTGCCACCCGACTTGTGGGGTACAGAGGATACGGATGTGGGATTGTTGCGATCGGTAAGCCCTGTCAGAATTCAGGTAAAGCCATTCCTCCCGCCACCAAACGTTGCCCAGTATCCTCTGTCATTAGAAGCAAGAGAAGGCATACGCCCCATAATTGAAGGTTTTATCGCAAAAGGAGTCATCCGGCTGCAGCGAACCCCCTGCAACACGCCTATTCTACCTATAAAGAAACCTCCAAAGAAACCCGGAGATCCAGTCCGGTGGAGATTTTGTCAAGACTTGAGGGCGGTAAACAGGTATGTGATCCCTTTACACACTGTTGTTCCAGACCCGGTGACAATCATCAGTCAGATTCCATGGGACGCGAAGTGGTTTACCGTCATTGATCTAAAAAATGCCTTTTTTAGCATCCCTCTCCACCCAGATTCGCAGCATTTGTTCGGGTTCGAATGGGACCAGCGCTCTTTCGTTTGGACCCGAATTCCTCGGGGATACTGCGATAGTCCCAGAGTGTTTAGCCAGTGTCTACGGGACGACCTCGAGGGGTTCACCCCAAAAGGGGGTTCAGTTCTTGTTTTGTACGTTGATGACATCTTGATTGCGAACGGACACCAGGGGGCGCTGTGAGAAGACTGTAAGGCTTTTCTGCTATACTTGCATTCAAGGGGTCATAAAATCGACCCAAAGAAAATTCAGTGGCTATCAGAGAAAGTTAAATATTTGGGGTTCATTTTAACGCCAGAGGGGCGACAAATGGATCCCGGGCGCGTTTCCACCATACAGAATTGTCCACTCCCAAAGACAAAGAGACAGTTAAGAGGGTTCCTGGGACTGATTGGGTTTTGCAGACCATGGCTGCCATCCTGTGGAGAATTGAGCAAACCGCTACACGCGCTTACTGCAAGTAAAGCTCCTGATTTGATACAATGGAGCCGGGACAATGAAAAGGCGTTTGAATCACTAAAACAAAGTGTAGCCACATCTATGTCTTTGAAACCGCCGAATTATGGTAAACCCTTTCATTTGTTTGTTCATGAAAGGTCGGGGGTAGCTAGCAGAGTTCTGACACAACTGTACGGTCCCAGTCACTTCCCAGTGGCGTTTTATTTGCAGCAAATTGACAATGTGGCTCGTGGGACTCCCACATGCACACGCACGCTGACAGCGGCGGCTTTACTTTTGACCAAGGTGAAAGGATTGACCCTCGGTCATTCCACTACTGTCTGGACTTCGCATGCACTTTCGGCTTTGTTGCGAAAAGGTACCACGCAAGTGTTTTCAGCGCAGAGGCAGCAACAGCTGGAAGCAGAGCTGTTGGAGGATCCTAATGTGCGGTTTGAACGTTGTGGACCGTTAAACCCAGCTACCCTCCTGCCCGAGTTGCCTCCGCCCTTCCCGGACCATGACTGCGTAGAAGTTTTGCAATCCACCTTGCAGATCAGACCCGATCTATCTGATGAACCGCTACCGGAATCAGATGTTATTCTCTTTACGGACGGCAGTTCCTACTACCAGAATGGGGTAAGATACACAGGTTTTGCAATAACAACACAATGGGATGTGGTAGAGGCGGCAGCACTCCCAGGACGGTGGGGAGCGCAAGCAGCAGAAATCTACGCGCTGGCCAGAGCGTGTCAATTGTCAGCAGGTAAAAAGGTGACCATCTTCACAGATAGCAGGTATGCTTTCGGGGTTATACATTGTCACATTCATTTGTGGAAATACAAGGTGTTTACAACTGCAGGGGGTAAACCAATCCAACATCTGGAACTCGTACAAAAGTTGTTACAAACTATTCTTGAACCTTTACAGCTAGCGGTGGTGCATTGCAAAGCACACACCAAGGAGCAGGGTCCTGTGACACTAGGAAATGCCCTGGCAGACCAAACTGCGCGCCAAGCGGCACTGCTTCCTATAAGTATGCCAACTTTGGCGCTGGCAACCACTGCTTTTGTCCCGCCTGTATCTGTTTCAATACCCCCACAGGAACTGAAGCGATGGACCGAGCTGGGAGCGATCCTGAAACAGCAGTTATGGACTATGCCTGACGGTCGAGCATGCCTTCCCAGAGCTTTGTACCACACAGCAGCGAAATGGTTCCACGACCATGGGGGCCATTATGGTAAACATCCGCTAGTGGATTTGATAACGCGCTTCTGGTATGCTCCCGGAATTCAACCAGTATGTGGTGCAATAGTGAAAGCATGTCACATTTGCCAAGCAAACGGCCCAGCTTTACCAAACAGGGCCCCGCAAGGGGGCAGACCCGTACCGGCTGCACCATTTTTACATCTTCAAATTGACTTTGTTGATCTCCCTAAAGCAGAAGGAAAGAAAGATCTTTTGGTCATGGTATGTCCTTTAACAGCATGGGTAGAGGCATTCCCAACCACAAATGCCACCACCACAACGGTGGCCAAATTGCTGCTGAAAGAAATAATACCGCGGTTCGGGGTTCCAGAGGTAATAGACTCAGACCGAGGAACACACTTTACAGGACAGATTTTGGCAAAAGTCAAAGAAGGTCTGGGAATCAAACATCTATTTCACACTGTTTATCATCCACAATCGTCCGGAGCGACGGAGAGACAGAACCCCGAAATTAAGACGGCATTGGCTAAGTATACTCAGGAAACAGGTTTAAGGTGGCCTCAGGTACTCCCTCTCATTCTTTTCCATTTGCGCACCCGCCCTACCCGAGCCTTAGGGCTCTCGCCGTTTGAATTAATGTATGGCAGGCCTCCCACAAAAGGGGGGAGCTTGCCAAATGTGGATGTTTCACTATTGGGGGGGATCACATAACTGTATCCCAGTATCTTTCTCTGCAGAATAGAGTCCGTGAACTGTGGAAAGCTGCCGGATCCACCAAGACGGTGCCCCTTGAGGACCAGGTGCATCCATACTGTCCTGGGGACTTTGTCTGGGCAAAGAAATTCGTGAGGGGCGATTCTTTGCATTAAGATTTACAGGACCACATCAAGTCCTTTTAACTACACAAGCAGCCATCTTCCTGGAAGGACGGAAGTCGTGGATACATCATTCCCACATAAAGCCTGCTGTGGTAGCGGCACCTCCACCTCCCCAGGTCCCCAAAATACGTTTGCAGAGGAACGAAGAAACCGGTCAGTGGCAGGCGGCTCAACTCCCTTTCCAAGACGCAGACATCGAGTAAACAGCAACGCAGGAATGCTCCGACACGAATGGAGGATGTCTGCCTATTTGTGGGTCGCGGGTGTTTTGATTCACCATGCCTGGCCCTTATGTTGCCCCCCAAATGTGAAAATATGCAGTGACAATGACTATTATTATCTGAAAGATTTTGGACGAACAATTCCAAAAACCCAGGACTGCCCAGATCCCTTCCTGTATGATGTGGACCAGATAAAGGAAGGGATGGTCAAGGCCGACATTGCGGGACGGTTATGTCATAAAGCGGCTGTTATATTGCAACACAATTATACAGGCAGCTGGGTAGTACATTGTATCCGTGTGGAAATTGAATGGCCCATCAGACTCGCACTTCGGTGCAGACAATATCGCCCTGTGCCTAACTATGGTTGTCCCCCAAATGTGGATGTAAAATCCATAAGAGCAGAGTATAACATGCTTACTTTTCAGACACAAGATAATAGAATTACTTTTCAGCCCAGGACAACAGAAAAACAGAAGTTTTGTGTGGGTATCGGTATACCATCTTGCTATGCGTGGCTGAATGATAAATTGAGCGCTCAGAAACCCGTACAGAAGCAGGTAACACAGGCTACACATAACATAAAGACATTAGGCGGGTTTAAACAAAGAAATACTAAAATAGGCGATGGGTGGGATGGAAATACGTTTGTTGCCTTAATGGAAGAAACAGTTCCTAAGAAGGGCACTTGTTATGTCTGTGCACACACACCACCACATGGACAGGCTGGAGTCCCCTTGACTGGGGCCCCTTTGCCGTTGAAAGAATATCTTTCCTTTGCCTCACATTCCAGCTCACAGGAACTAGAAGGGGGGCTGGTTCTAAGCGGGCCCATCGCCAGATCCGTCTGTGTAGGCAGCGGAAGCCAGCCAACGGGTGGGATGATGTGTAATGGCTTGATTTACTCTACAAATCTGGGTAATTGGACATTTTTAAATGGAACACACAGAGCAGAAGGCTTGACTTGGTTATCCATCTGGCAGCATCTGTTGCGGCTGACTTTTGCAGACCATCATCTGGTGCCTTTCCTCGCGGACTTAGTGGACCACCAAACCCCAGCTGGACTCTGGTGGCTTTGTGGACACTCAGCGGTAAGGAAACTACCAGTATCAGGCTCCTGGACCTGCACTCTGGGAAGGGTGGTGCCAGGGCTCCGGGTTTCCCCCACACTGCCCACTCTGCGCCGCCGCAACAAGAGAGGCACAGGGGAGGCAGTGCTGAGAGGATTTTTTCCAATGTATGGCGCAGCCAAAACATACCAGGAACTCATAGAACTTTCTCAAGCCTTTGAACGTTTTATGAATGATTCGGCTATTTCCTTTTCAGATCTTACAAATGAACAAGGACAAGTTAGAACTGTAGTTTTGCAAAACCGGCTCACCTTGGACTTTTTATTGAGCTCTCACAGGGGGGGTCTGTTCGTTAATAGGGAGCTAATGTTGTACCCATATTACGGACAGCAAAGCTGACGTCATTAAACACATCAATGATATCGGGAACATTTATCATGAGGTAGAGCACATTGGGAATTTCTCTTTATTTTCTAGGTTTTCTGACTGGTTTTCAGCATGGCCTGACTGGCACAACATTTTATTTTACATTGTTATGGTACTTGCTTTGTTGATTTCTGTTTGCTGTTGTTTGCAATGTATTCCTAATTTGATGCAATTGGCCTCGGTCTGTTTGGGCAAGCTCACACTGTCCTTTTCCCGAAAACCACAACCGACTTACATGGAAATGGCTTTGAGACTGATTTGGAAACCCAAGCAAGGAAATACAGCTACCTGAGAGACTAGTCAGTCTCTCAGGGCTGAAAGGGGGGACTGTTAGGGATAAATTGAAAACCCCAGTGCTTGTAAAACTATAATTCACTTGTCCTACCTAAACCAGCTTGGGCTTCACGGGAAATAGAACCAAAGTGGCCTTTATTTGACTTTTGATATAATATGTCAGTTTATTTCCTGGTGACCTGACCCTTACCTACATTCCAGTGGCTCGCATAATAAAAGCCGGTTTAAGCTGGAAACTTCCCTACTATGCATTTCTGTATCACATTTATGCTTATGGCCTTGCTTATTGTTACTAATGTGCCTTGCATAGGAATGTCAAACGCTGTTCCAATGTCCCACAAACCTTGACTTGTAATACTCCTTTGATATGTAAGCAAAGTAATATCATGTCTGTCTCCAGTTTAGGGGGCGCCCGGTTGCAGCTGGGCCTCCCCTCAATAGTTGCCTTTGTCTGCTTCTGCATAGTGCTTATCTCAAGGACATGCGAAGTATGCAGACATAGAGTCTGGGAGATAGTCTTAATGTTTCCACTCTTGTCCTTCACCCTGTACCCCTTTATCTCCTTACATATGCCCCAAAGCTATGACAGTTAGCAATTGTTTCTTTTGTATTTTATGACGTGAACCCGATATTGTAAACTTCGGGGTAAGCCTATATAAACCCTATGACACCAATAAACGAGGTTCCCATGCTGGCCTGCTTCGGCTTGTAAGTATTGGGTCCCCTTTGCAAAGGTTTTTGTCTCGTGTTACTTGATCTCTGATAGTGGGTTCATTTGCACTCAACTCCGCACTCTTCCCGGGTGTAATAAGCGAGTTGGGGTTGACAGGGCAACTTGCATGTTGGGTTTGGACCTAACAGGGGCTAGGCAGCAATCTGTTGGGATGCTCTAGCTCTGAGCAGTGGGGTAAACTAGATGGCCCACAAGACCCCTTGAACTCTTACAATTCTATGATTAACCTGTTAAAGCCCTGAATAATTCGTTGAAGATGCAATGGAGAAGATTTGTCCCCAAAGTGTCTCTCTGCAGATGCACGCAGACCTCCAACTTTGACCGATGTGCATGTTTTAGTTTAATGGTTCTTTATTTTAACTGGAGTATTTTTCAGATTTGTACTTAGTGCGTGGAATGGTGTTTGAGGAATTAATGTTAGAGTAATGGACTTTGCAGAACTTTGTATCAAACTGAATGAATTAAGTCTTTGGGGTCTTCTCCATTGTTATCCTAGCGTTGACCACAAAACAAATATGCGAAAAGCACATTTTTAAACATGTAATAATTCTTTTTTACTTAGAATGGTTTGGAATTAATGAAACAAAATAAGGAATGTGGAATGGGCTGTCTGGAACAGGAGATATATAACACTTATCATGCCCACAGATCTGAGGTTTGGGGATCACTCCATCTCCATGGGTGGTTCAAGCTTAGCACATCTCTAACCCAGTAGTCCCTAGAGACTATCAGCTATTTTCTCCAGAAGCTTACCTTACAAATCATTCATTTCTTAGTTAGAATACTGTTCTCAGGCACTTTCTCCTTCTTTTTAAAACATTTTGAGAAGGTTAAAGACAGAAAGAATCCATATAAGCAACAGAGAGGAGTCACCATGGATTCTGCTACCCACTTTCAAAAGTGTCTGGTCCTCAATTACTTTCTGGGTAAAGTTCGACACAGTGGTCTGACCATCAAAACCAAAGTAATGAACCAAGAAATTCCCTTCCCCCTGATATCCCATGATGCTGCTGCCATTGGAGACTTCCCATTGACAGTGTATAACACCTGTGCTTGATGATCTGCACTGGCTGCCTATATATCAACAGGCTAAACTCAAGGTTAACATATACAACCCTGAACAGCTAGGGACCAGTTTACTTGTGGGAACTCCTTGTCCCATGGTTACCTGCCTAATCTTTATGTTCAGCCGGAGAGACGCCATTAAAGGTGTCACAAGATGTTCACCTCCTGCAAGACAGAGGGTATTGTCTGCACCTAGGTTGTAGAATTCCTTGCCTGCTAATATTAAGCAAACACCATCAGTACTGCCTAGTTTGTTAATTGTGCATTGTATTATTGTATTGTACTGTGTATTATATTATTGTGTATTGTATAACCCTACAAATAAATAAAGCTAATGATCATATACAATGAACTATCATAGAAAGACACCATCAAGAGTTGTTTTTCATTTGACAGACTTCCTTCTTCCAGTTTCCATCTTGCGCATCTCTCTTTTCTGATGCTACGATTCATCTCTTTCCACTGCTGGTGGAGCAGATGTATTCAATATTGGTATGTCAATGCTTATTCCAAGCAACTAGGCATCTCTACCATGCAATGAGCATTTTTAAAGGCAGTTCAGGGAGGAAGGTGGAGTCTCATTTATGACACATTGTGAAATAATTGAACGTCTGTTATTTATTTTTATTTATTTAATTTAATTTATATACCGCCCTAAGCCCAAGGGCTCTCTGGGCGGTGTACATAAAATAAAGCAATCAGGAATATATAAATACAATAAAACAATAGAATCAAACCAACAAAGGTAAACAAAAATAATCAAACAGTAGCAAAATACAACAATACATATAATAATACGCATTAAAATGCCTGGGAATATAAAAAGGTTTTCACCTGGCGCCGAAAAGATAGCAGCGTCGGCGCCAGGCGCACCTCATCGGGGAGACCATTCCATAGTTCGGGAGCCACAACCGAAAAGGCCCTATTTCTAGTCACCACCCTCCGAGCTTCTCGATGGGATGGTTCTCGGAGGAGGGCCTTAGATGTTGAGCGCAGTGTATGGGTAGTTTCATATTGGGAGAGGCGCTCCACCAGGTATTGCGGTCCCATGCCATGTAAGGCTTTATAGGTCAAAACCAGCACTTTGAATTTAGCCCGGAAACAAATAGGAAGCCAGTGCAGACGAGCCAGAACGGGTGTAATATGAGCGGACCTTCTTGTCCGCGTCAACAATCTGGCCGCTGCATTCTGGGCTAACTGTAGTTTCCGAACTGTCTTCAAGGGCAGCCCAACGTAGAGTGCATTGCAGTAGTCCAATCTAGAAGTGACCTTTAATTGTCCCAGGAAGTCTAAGACTTTGTTAGCCAATGTTTGGAATGGAAAGGGGGTATAAAAATATTTCGTTTCTTCAAATGACAAGCAGAGAAGAACTGAGATATTGTCAGATTCTTTGACAAGAGTCCCTGTGATAAATGTCTGAAGTTCAGATCATGCCAGAATGGAAAAGGAACTTATCTGAAACCATCACACTTTCATCTTCAGAGCAGTAGGCTTCACACCACTTATCCAGAGTTGGTGTGAATGATATCATCACACCAACAGTAATCATGGCACAGAATTCCAGCATGCTCTCCAGATCAGCTGGAAATCCTCTAGATTCTGATACATTTTCTGATGGAAACAGGAATTGTCAAACTTCCAATTTGCATCCAGTGGATGTTAAATTGGAAGTTCAGCAAGCATTTGGATGAAAAAAAAATCTGGTCTACTGAACCTTTTCCAGAGGAGAACTGGGTGGAACTGGGTGTTGGCCTATTATCGTCATATAGGATATCAATATAGTTTGTGCCAGAGGCGATCAGATCTATGCACAGAGTCAAACTGGGATCCCTATTTTACATGGCTATTAAAATAAGAGAAAAATCTTCATTCCACTGCATTAAATGTTTAGCCTTCATTAGTACTGAAAGATGAAAATAAAAACTCTTTAAGAGGTGCCAACATTTCTGAGTTTTATGGGTATGATATTTTGCATTGTTTTGATGAAAACTATTATGCCTATATACAGCTCTGCATCAACCCTAGACTAGTTAATAAATTCATGCATATTTATAGGCTTTCTGGAACATCATGATTAAGCAGTGATTCAGTATCTTTGCATGCAAACATGAGGAGCGCTTATCAAGAGGATCAAGAAGCAGCAACCCTTTTCATTGTGTTTACCCTATAAAAATGGCAATGGCGGATGGTTACAATTCATACATATATCAAATGATTTCACTGCTGATTACACTGAGGCAGCAATGCAAATATCAAGGTCGGGATTACAGTTTGCAGGGAGAAATTACATTCCAGATATTTTTCCTTGCAAAGAGCTGTGTGCACTTCAGAGAGTGTTTCTCCCATGCCCACCTCACCCACCCAAGTGACAGGCTGAGAGTATTTAGAATGGTTCTCTTTAATCCCATCTTCTTCACTGCGCCATATTGCTGGGCCATCTAAACCAGTGGGAATGCTCAAAATCTTGCCCCATCTGCTCTCTTTTAGCAATCTTCATATCTATGAGTTATTAGAGGCAGTGAGATTTTATTTCAAGTGCTCATTCCAAAGATGGCCAAGAATCTCTTCCCAAGCAATGGGGATTTTTTTGGAGGGGGGTGAGAGGGATACCCAGCTACTTCAAAATTAATTGATGTAACTAGAGCGTTCATTCTCTTTTTGGTGGGGTCATTGTCGCCGCAATGAACTCAACTTTTGTTTAGATAAAAAGGGAAATTTTCCTTCATTTTGCAGACAGATCTTTTATTTTACTGATTTTTTTAAAAATAGTTTAATGTTTTCCTTTCCTGCATGCAAAACTTGTTAATTTGTATAACATGCAGATTTCTGCCAAACTGATTTTTTAAAAAAAATATTGTTTATTTATATGATTCAATATGCAATGCGATTCAATATTTTAAATGAAAATCAGACTATTGTGCATGATAATCCCAGTGTAAAATACACAAAGTTGCCACTGACTTCAGCATTGTGGGAGTAGGGACCAGTTCATATCCTCTTAATACATTATCAATCCTCCCCCTGCACACCCATCCCTCTTAACATGTTATCTACCTCCTAACACATTATTAATGCACACCTTTCCAAAAAGTATGGAGCAAGCTTCTTTTATCCAAAAGACACTGCAGGCAAATATAGTTGTTGAGCTGCTTTATAACATACGCTTTTATTCATTTGATATCAGCAAGGAGAGATCCCCATGCAGGACAAAGGAAAGCCACCATCTGCCAACCCTCTCTGAGCTCAGATCTTTCCATTGGGTTCACTGCTTTAATCCACCCGTGCCCCTGGTAAGCTACACTTCTGATTAAATGTCACATCATATTTATCGCACTCAGTGTCTGCAAAATCTTCACGAGATATTATTCGCAATTTTCATTTATTCTCAAGGATAAATGGGTATTTTACCACCCATGCAAGCCACTAAAGCAATTCAATGAAAGCAATGCATTTTCTTGGTTAGTAAAATCATGAAAATCAGTTTAAAAGCATTTGACTGTATTTCTCCCCCACAGCTGATAACTTTCCATCATGCAGAATGCTCTTTATTTAATTGCTATTTCAACATGAGGACCGAGGCAGCCTCATTAGTTTGCAACCATGGGAGGAGACAGAGACAAATGTGCAGGAGGCACTTTGCAAATGTCTAAATGGAAGCTCCTACATCAAAGCTCAGTTTCTTTTATTTCTTCTGATGTTTGAAGAAATTGGCTTTCAGCTATAAAAAGTTCCAGAAGGTTAAATTGGTGACTCAGGAGGCTCTGAGGTTGGTAGTGGTAGGATGGGGTTAGTGAACACAGTAGCACTCCCAAAAGATTGGGGGTTAGAAGAGTTTCAAATATGAAGAATATGATGTAACTATCTTGGTCCGATGACCCACATTCAAACTGGGAATAAGTATTGTCCCTCTAAAGCAGCCTTTCCCAACCAGTGTGCCTCCAGATGTTGTTGGACCACAACTCCCATCATTGCCAATGGTCTGGAAAGATGGGAGTTGTGGTCCAACAACATCTAGGGGCACACTGGTTGGGAAAGGCTGCTCTAAAGGGTCCCTCGGTCTCTCCTTACCTCTTCCTTTTCTTATTCACCGTAGCTCAGTGGTAGAGCACCTGCTGTGCATGCAGAAAGTTCCAGGTTCAGTCCCCAGGATCTCCAATCAGGGCATGGAAAGATCCCTGTCCAAAATCCTGGAGAGCCACTGCCAGTCTGTGTAGACAATACTGAGCTGAATAGTTAAGTTACACTGAATCGGACCATTGGTAGATGATTACTTATGGTCAGATTTAGCATAAGGTTGCTTCCTACATTCCAAATAGATGCCCTTACACTTGAGGGCATTTCCCCTTTATTGTGTGTGGTGGTGGTGGTGGTGCAGAACTACAGTTTGTAAAAGAGACACTGCCCCAGCAAATGATGTGCGTGTATGTGTCTAAATAACTTTCACAGATGTATTTTTAGCTCTTAAAAACATACTTCTGAGTGCATTAATCAGCTTTCTCAAAGTAATTTCATCTTGATTGTAGCAAAAGAACTAAGGTGAAACTAGAATGCTGTTATTTTTTTTCAAAGTGTATTCACAATTTTGAAATAACAGAACAACCATACTATTCTTGACTTGTGATCCCCCCCTTTGTTTTGTACTAGGAAATGTGTGCATAAGCCAGGAAATCTCACAAATGTAAGCATTATTAAATTCAAGATTATGTACATGGCAGCAGTGCTGTAAGTTCTTCTCAGCATTGTGGATGCAATTGTAGCTTTGCCCACTTAGTATTTTGATGAAACTGGTTAGGAATCAAAACAATCATATACATTTCAGATGAACCCTGTGAATTCTGATCACTTCGAGTTTACTGTTTGTGTGCATGTGAAGAGATGAGGCAGCATTACTTAGACTACAATCCTACAGCTATTTATTTGGGAGTAAGCCCTGTTGCACTCAGTGATACTCGCTTCAGAGTAGACATGCACAGGATTGTGCTGTCAGAAACGTACATGCTGGAAAGGAGAAGACATGCCTTCTGAGAAGATCAAGAAATTAAATTAAATTAACAAAAGTAGATCTGATGTGGATGTGTGGGGTACCATGATGCTTGCTGATTTCCTGGAACGATGAAAGAAATAACAGTGCTGTGCTTGGAGGCAATGCAGAAAAGCAGAGTGGGGCAGGAACCTGTAGCTCTCCAGATGTTGCTGGACTACAGTTTCCATCATCCTTGACTATTGGCCATGCTGGCTTGGGCTGATGGGATTTGGAGTCCAAGAAGAGCAGGAGAACCACAGGTTTCTTATTCCTGTAGCAAATGAAAGTAACAAATGTTATGGGTGGTATAGGCACGAGAGGGAGTGGCTTCTCAGGCTCAGAATCAGCCCTGGGGTGGCTTTTAATATTTAAGAGAGATTAAGCTAGCCAAAAATTTAAGCTATTGGTCAAGTCATGGCTAGGAATGGGGTGGGTTGGTTTTATTTGAATTTTCATGAGAAACTACCTAATTTGCACTTCTTGAACCAATACATAAACCAAAATGCTGCTATGCTGCAAAATTCACACTTCTCCAAACTTTCCAACAAAACAAGGTATACAAAAATGCATATATAATAATAATAATAATAATAAAATAATAATAATAATAAAATTTTATTTTTGAGTCGCCTATCTGGCCGAATGAACGGCCACTCTAGGCGACGTACAAATACAATAAAATACAATATAAACATCAAGAAAGGACATTTAAGCACCAATTAGTAACAACAATTAAAAGACTAACCCACCCCAGAAAGCCCATAGGCCTGCCTGAACAGCCAGGTTTTCAAGGTCCGGCGGAAGCTTGACAGGGAGGGGGCATGGCGAAGATCGAATGGGAGAGAATTCCAGAGGAAATGTGTATAAAAAGCATATATTAGTAAAGGTAACTTACACAAATGCATGATGATAGGGAAATTGCTTACAAAACATGTCAATGATTGACAAAACTGCATTAAAAGATTAGGAGAAATTCACACTGAAAATGCTGACACATTAAACAAAAATAAAACAAAATTCCAAATTGTTGCAGAAATGTGGAGAACTGAATTCAAGGTTGGAAACTGAGAAAAATTGAAATTGGCATGTAGTAAAAAGCTGCACTTGTAATTTCTACTGATCAGCCTTCTGACAGAGATCAGCAGCAGGCCAGGTTATTTATTTATTTATTTATTTTCCACCGTTCCTCCCAACAGGAGCCCAGGGCAAACAAAAGCACTAAAAACACTTTGAAACATCATAAAAACAGACTTTTAAATACATTAAAACAAAACAACTTTAAAAACATTTTTAAAAGCTTCGAAGAGATCTTAAAAAAAGATTAAAAAACATAGTTTTTTTTAAAAGGTTTAAAAATATTAAAAAGCAATTCCAACAGAAAGCAGACTGGGATAAGGTCTCAACTTAAAACTTGTTGAAAGAGGAAGGTCTTCAGTAGGCATCAACAAGATAACAGAGATGGCGCCTATCTAATATTTAAGGGTAGGGAATTCCAAAGGGTAGGTGCCGCCACACTAAAGGTCTGTTTCCTATGTTGTGCCGAATAGACCTCCTGATAAGATGGTATCTGCAAGAGGCCCTCACCTGCAGAGCACAGTGATTGACTGGGTACATAAGGGATAAGACTGTCCTTCAGGTATCCTGGTCCCAAGCTGTATAGGGCTTTGAGCATGGACTTAGGACAGGAAGCATATGCATGCTGTATAAGAGTGAATATAAGTTATTACAATTGGGTGAGTTTATTTTCTGAGATAAATTCTGTTTTATATTCTTGCCTGAATTAGAATATAATCCTTAGTGGTTATGTTTACAGAGGCTTATATCATGATGCTTTACAGAAGAATTGCACAGTAATTTTCATAAACGATATCTGCAGCAGCAACATATGGTAAGCCTGATTTTTAATTTTTAGTACATTTTTAGGTTAATAAAAAGCATTCTCATATATCTTTGTTTTATACATATGTAAATCCATACGCAGACAGAAGCTCTCCAAATAGATGCCACTGATGAAAACTTGAATCAAGTTGAAAAGCGTTTGGCATATTTGGCATATTATTTGAAATTTGTTGTGCATTTTATCTTTCCATTTTATATTTCTGTATGTGTACACCTCTGCATTTTATTGCCATGTTGTCATTGGGAGTGTATATATATTTTGTCTATAGAGCTAACAATTCACATCACACCCTGTGTAGTAAAGTGTATGTGCATTTGAAATTGGGCATTATTGTGAATTCTGTCAGCTATGAGTCAAGACTATATTTTCCACTATTCATTTCTATATATATATTTAGAATCATTTCATGTCTGATTAGGCAACTATTAGTAATTTGGCAACTATTCAGATGCAAGAAATGAAGCTAAAAATTCCACTTTAATGGAGAGTACCTGCCCACATTCATGTAAATAAAATATCAATTTTACAGCACAGAATATGCAATATCTGTCTACAGGGCCATACAGAGCTACCTCTGGTGCTTCTGAGCTACTATTTATAAAAAGCAAAATTGCCCCTCTGTTTCAACACAGCAGTCTATTATGGGGAATGAGAAGAAATGTGGTTTGCTTGACATATTAAGATGAACTTACCTAATTTGCACTTCCTAAAACACTGCACAAATTAAACTGAAGCTTTGACATTTACATTTCTCTGAATTTTGAAATGCAGTTCTCCAATAACAAAAGTATACAAAATGCATATATTAGAGTAAAGTGTGCATCCCTGGGAGAAAGATGGGATATTGTTATTGTTAATAATAATAATAATAATAATAATAATAATAATAATAATAATAATAATAATAAAGGGAAAATAACATACAAAGATGCATTAGGGAAATGTGTATACTAGGCAAAATTGCTTTCAAAATGTATATATGGAAAATGCACATTATCCTGTCCCAAAAAAATGGCAAGCACTTGTGGAAATGTAATGTGCTGAACCTGAGTTTGGAAAAATGAGGTTTGTCCATCCCCACCAAAAGGTGGGGTAGAAATTCCCAAATGAATAAATATAAATGCAATGCAACATGGTCCAAAAATAACAGTGTAAAGTAATTTAAGGAAGTGAGGGAGGGCTGTAGCTCGGTGGCAGAGCATCTGCTGTGCATGCAGAAGGTCCCAGGTTGAATCTCCGACATCTCCCAGTAGGGCTGGGAGAGACCCCTGCCTAAAACCTTAGAGAGCTGCTGCCCTATACTAAGCTACAGGGATGAAAAATCTGCCTTGGTATAAGGCACCTTTCCATGTTCCTAATGGCAGTCAAGCTAGAAGCAAAGAGAACATCAGGTTAAGACACTACGATTGCAATCCTAAACCCATTTACCTGAGTGTAAGCCCCATTGAAGGAAAGACAGCTTACTTCTAAGTAAACTTGGTTAGGACTGCACTCTACCACCTGTCCCTCATTCGCAAAATCTGCCCCTACCTCCCAAAGCATCTTTTACCAACTGTAGTCAGTGCCTTGGTTCTTTCCCGTCTGGACTACTGTAATGCTTTATATGCTGGTCTCCCTTTGGGAACTTTGCGTAGGCTTCAGCTTGTCCAGAATGCGGTGGCTGCCATAGGAGAGAACACATCACCCCAATCCTTCGGGAACTTCATTGGCTCCCAATAGTGCTGTGGGTGAAGTTTAAAGTACTAGCTTTAACTTATAAGTCCTTTTTTGATGCTGGTCCAATCTATTTGAAGAACAAACTCTCTCTTCTTGGAGCAGATGGGCGTACGAGGTCCTCTGCCGCTAGACATTTTGTGGTTCTATCTATCAGGGCGGCCAGACTAAGTGGTACTAGATCTAAAGCCTTCTCCATTGTAGCTCCCATGCTATGGAACACCTTACCAGTTAATACTCGCTTAGCCCCTTCACTTTTGGGTTTTCGGAGGCAGTTGAAGACATGGCTTTTTGTACAGTCAGATGAATGAACATGCCACAGTTAGGTGGCTAAGGGGGTGGTCTGATTTTTGGGGTCTTATGTGAACAGTATTATGTTGATTTATATTTTGATGTTGTTTTTGTATTTTTATTCCTTTGTATGTCGCCTAGAGTGACAGGTTGTCCTGCCAGATAGGCATCGAATAAATTTTAGATAATAATAGTAATAATAAAATGGTACATTAAAAGCATGCTGAAAAACAATATTGTATTAAGCTATAAACAAGGTGAGCTGCACTTGACTTGCCAAGGATTTTAAAGGGACGTATCAGAACACCCTGAGTTGCACAAAAGAAACAGATTCTTTTCTGCATGGCACATTCCTTCATATTCACCTACATGCAGTCTTTGAACTTCTGCAGTCTCTCTAGTTCCTTCGTTCTGCTCTCCATCCCAATAACATTCCTTTGAGTTCAGTATTTCATGGCCAGCTTGCCTTTTTGTGAGGGATCTATAGAACTTATATTTTATTCAGTTTTTCCTAATTTCTAGACAACAATCTCTCACGTATGCCTTTGAGTTTTTGCTCTATTTTAGTTGCAAGGACTCTTCTTGGGCTTCATTGTATTTCCATTACATCATTAGAAATCTCACTTGGATCACTTTGAAACCCCCTTCTCACCCACTCAAAATATATTCAGCTATTCCAGTTCCTTTTTTCATAATACAGATCTCTGAAGCCTAATATCATTTTGATCACACTAGGATTTACTGAATCAAAAGAAATTATGCCGTTTCCACGCCATGCTGTATAGGGTATAGTACATTGGGTATAGTACTGCAGGCAAGGACTAACCAGTCACTTAGACAAGATAACGGTGCCTTTGTTGATTTCCATTGTACTTTCTCCCCACATGCAACTGCAATTTTGTTTGACATTACCATCTTTCACAAGTCTTTCTTGAACTAGAGTTTCAAGTGGCAAGCAAAGAAGTCACACAGGTGCATACACACACACTGCACATAGACTAAAATCTGAAAGGCAACAAAAATAGGATTCTTTCTTGGGATGTTACTGCTTCATGACTTCTCTGTTTTACTTTTATATTTATGTCCCACTTTTTAATCAGAGCCCCTAAAGTAGCTTACAACAATTATACAAATATTTGTCATTGCATCTTTTCACTCTATTTTTTTTTTCATTTGTCATTGTATAGAGATTTTGGAAATATCAAGGGATATATAAATGCCTTTAAATAAATAAAAGAAATAACTATAATGATTAGGGTGCTAACAACCATGGAATGTTGAAAGCAAACCTTACTTTGTGACTATTTTTCAGACTGAGGGCCACATGCCCTTCTGGGCAGCCTTCCAGGGGCCACATGCCATTCATGGTCAGGGTCAGAGGCAAATGTGGTCAGAGCAGCAAATGTAAAATTTATCTTTGTAAAAGGTAGGCTAGATTCTGCACACACTTGCACACTCCTTTCTGCCCTCCAGACAGTTCAAGAACACATTCTGGGTAGGCAAACCATGCAAGGACAGTGCAAAATAGGGCCAGTGGAGTTTGTGGACTGGGGAGAGGATGTGTGGCTGAGGAGGTGCCTCTTGCTTGAAGAGAATTCTGAGAACCAAATAGACAGGCATATTGGGCCCTTGGGCCTGAGGTTCCCCTGCCTGATTTATGCCATGCTCAAGACTATAGCCCAATTCCCTCATATAGTTAACACTGCATGAGAGGAACAGCAGGGCTGCACCCACTGTCTCCTTCTCTCCCCCCCGCATTGAATCCCTTGTGGTCATACCTCCTTTCTGTCTAAGTGTGTGGTGTTTTGGGGGCAATGAAGAAGCCTGATGAATTTGTGGAGGATTTCCATGTGACTTGGGATCCCAAGCAATCAGGGTCCCAGATTGTGGGAAGAGCCTCCTAATCTTCCTTCCATCCACCTTTAAATCCTTTATTCCTTCTTGTTCAGTTCCTCCCCTTCTCCAATTTCGGATCTCCACTTGCCTCCTCTCCATGATCTCCTCTGTTTCTGACTCCCCTACCACTTTCCCCTTCTTGTCCCAAATCCATGCAAGTCACCGATTTCAGAGGGTCACCTCCAGTTGTCCTTGCCTTCTCCTTGCCAGCTACTCCTTTGAGTTATCTGCCAGACTCTGAGGCCACTTGCAGGTGCTCAATGCCTGCATACAATGTCACCAGCAATGGTTTCATGGCAAGTTTTGAAGTGCAGGAGTTCATCCTGACAGCCCCCAAAGCCAAGCAAAAAATGCAGACATGTGTACTGATCATCTCTATTATATATCATACTATATAATATTTTTGTAAGCCATCACACATGAGGCCACCTGGGGGTGGCGTAGGCATTTGGGGAGTTGCCTGGGGGGTGGGGTGTTTTACGAGTTGCCTGGAGTAGGGGAGAGTTTGGGAGTTGCCTGGGGATGTATGTGTTTGGGAGTGCCTGGTGTGTGGGTGTGTTTGGGGGTGCCTAGGAATCTTTCTCTGTGTGTGTATGTTTCCCAGGAGGTGGCTGGGAGTCCATGTGTGCATTTGGGAGTCCCTGGCTGTGTGTGGGGAGGGGGGTGGCACACAAAGTGAACAGTGGCAAAGCCCCTAGTATATCATATATACACAGACAACAAAGGGCAGCAGGAATAGGACTGGCACTGATTCTTATTCCCACCCCCAAGGTCTGGCTTATATTTGCCTTGAGTTGTTTTCTTTAAACAGAAACATGCAGTATAAGTCTAATCAGTTATGTGAGTAGAATGACTTCTGTTTGCACAGTGGGACTTCCCCCCTCTCCTCCCTTTGCACATGACCCATGCCCTCACCAAATCCAGACATTTGGGGAGCCCCCAGAACACATTTAGGGGTTGCACAGGTGGGGAGGAAAAATTCTTCTCTAATGATATTCCACAGGCTCAATGGGTCTGATGTAGTTTATATGATTGACTGACTGAGGAAGATTTATATACAGCAGAATAAAAAAATGTATCTATAGCTAATAGTATAGTAACATTCATTTACAATAATCATAAAAACACACTTGAAAAACAGCATACATTTATCAAAATATAGATAAAATCAACAATTTTCAAAGCACATTTGCATTATTAAATCACATTAATAATGTAAGCTTCCCTAAACAAACAAGGGGATTTTTTTTGTAAGCATCAAAAACAGTACAACGAAGAAACTTCGTTGGAATTCCCAGTCATGGGTGCTGCCACATTAAAATATCAATTTCTTGCAAATGCAGAACCGACATGATATGGCCCTTGTAAAAGTGCCTGTTCTGCAGATCAAAGTAGTTGAGTGGGCACATATGGGCACATTTCCAGCTGAAGTATTATTCCCTGAGAATATTGCACAGGCTAGATGGAGAGAGCTTTATAATTTTGAATGTGTGAATCTTGATTCACATCCAAGGTTTCTAGAAATGCTTGCTTGCTTGCTTATTTATATCCCAACCTTCCTCCCAGTAGGAGCTTAAAGTGGGGCAGCTAGGGTTGGGCCTTGGAGTAAAGTCTAGGATCCCACAGCAACCCCCCCCCCCATGATCACCCAAACAGCATCAGATGCTAAGGGCAGAGGCAAACAGGCCGGACATGAGCACCTGGGCTGGCATGAGCATGTCAGACCTTCCAGGGTTGATGCCACCACAACCTCATTTCTTTTTTTATTATTTGTAAAACATGTTACAGTCAAGGGCCAGCCAGGAATGTACACAGCTACAGATTCTTTTTATTATTGTTACTTTTTTAAAAAAAATCCTTTTCTACTACAAAATGGTGCTTTTTCCTAAGTAAATGTGTTTAGCTTTAAAAAGCAATCCCCATCTTATTCCTGTAGTCATGATGATGCTATGATTGAATTGAATTTTAAAGTGTGAAACTGCACATGCTCGGATATTTCTTTTTAAAAAAACAGTTTTGTTTACTTTTTGCTCTCACATATGTAGAAACAATAATTAAGCATGGAATGGTGAGTGTGGAAGAGAAACATTAATTGTGTGCTTCACAGCAGAAATAATGCCCATTGTTGTATAAGGGCTCATCCAAACGGAGTGGGAAAATCCACATTTTCCATATCTGGTTCGTCATCTGACAGTCCTCACTTTGCCTGTTGGTTCGCTCTTTCCCAATAAAAACCCTGCTTTTTTTGCACCCACACACGCAGCGAGAGGACCCGTACTTCTTCTCACTTTTTCCCAGCTCTGCCCATAACACTCCCCCTTATCAGCCAATTGGTCCACAAAAATATGATGTATGCTCCTCTCCCCCTTTGCAACAAAGCACAACAAGGTGCATGCACTTGAACGTACGAGCATGAAAGTTTGAATTTCCTGATGGTTTGGTAGTAGTGGCTGTAATGGAGTTCCTTGTTGTTCACCACTCTGGAGCAGAGCCGGCTGGGGGGGGTGTCTCCAGGTGCCCCTGACCATCCAGGGGGATTGTGGGCAGTGCAAGGGATCAGCGCTTGTAATCCCTCGGGCTCATTCACTGCAGGGTTCAGCCCCGGACAGTTATGCGGCTTGGCGGCAGGAATGCTGCCCCTAAGGGAACCAGCACAGGCTTTGCGGTGTTCCCTCTGATAAAAGAAACATGCAAACCACTTATATGCCTATAATTCCTGTATTTTTGTTTGTTTGTATTTGTGATATTTCGCAAAACCAACGGTATGCTTTTCTACCTTTAACATTTCTGGAGATACACATGATTGCAATTCCACTTATTTCTCCAGAACAGCAAGTAATGTCTAGGAAGGTAGACCACCAGTCTCTATGGTTGCGGGTGGCTGAGACGCTCTAGCAAACCACTTATATGCCAATAATTCCTGTGGGGTTTTTGCTTGTATTGAGATATTTCGCAAAAGCAGCTGTATGCTTTTCAGCTCAGCTGGGCTGCAGAGAACCTGCAGGCTGTGGTTGAAATTGACAAGACTGAAAGAGAGTAGCCTTGCAGGCAGGAAAGCAAAATTGACTAAGGGTGTGTGAGTGTCTGTAATCCAGGAGGAAAGTCTCTATTTCTCTTCTCCCCCCCCCCCTCGACTCTGGATGCCTGGAAGCAAAGACCAATACGTTCAAGAAGGGCATTTGATGCGGGGAGTGAGGGGTGGGAGGTGGAGGTTAGGCAAAGATAAATATTTTCTCCCTTGAAAAAGTTTACAAACAACCACAGTTGCAGATCTCACCCTGAGCAGCTGCCCAGTTTGCAGGCTTGCTAAAAATTAACCGCTGTTGCTGCTGCTTTTTTGCATCTGCACAGTAGAAGTTGCAGCCCCACCCCCCCAACACCACACCATTGCTCTGATAGGTTCCTTTTTCCCAGGCTTTCCCCGGACATTAGCTACATCACTGCTGAAAGATCCAGACCATTACCTCAAGTGAGTGAAGGCTGTTCATGATCAAATCCAACCATTTCAGAGCAATAACACCTTATCTTACAAGTGAGTCTCTGCTTCTGCAGATGCTTCAAAGACTGATGTTTCTTTCTAGTGGTAGGTCCTCACAGACCTCACGGGGAGGGTAGCCCTTTATGCAGGACCAAAGAAGAAGAAGAAGAAATGAATCATCCAAAAAATTTAAAAAGACAGAAGGTCTAAGAGGCTCATTTATATACACAGATGCACATTTAATATAATTGCTTTCATGTATTTTATTTTATTTATTTATTTATTAAATTTATATACCGCCCGACTAGCGATAGCTCTCTGGGCGGTGAACATAAAATAGTATAAAAATACAATGAATAACAAAATAATATTAAAATACAATCAACAATACAATAAACATTATTAAAATTAGATCAATGTAACTTAAAATGCTTCAGAGAATAGGAAGGTTTTGACCTGGCGCCGGAAGGAAAGCAGAGTCGGCGCCAGGCGTACTTCCTCAGGGAGACTGTTCCATAGTTCGGGGGCCACCACTGAGAAGGCCCTAGATCTTGTCATCACCCTCCGGGCCTCCCTGTGAGTTGGAACCCGGAGGAGGGCCTTGTAACCAAATGACCTATGTGCTTGTTCAGTCTGTTGTCCCAGTGCTCACAGCTGTTGGGCAACTTCAAGGCCTTTGCTCTCCCTTTTTAGGATTCTAAGGCTTGTATTCAATTAAGTCCTACTCAGAGCAGACCCATTAAACCTAAGTCATCTCTATTAACTTTAATGGCTCTACTCGGGGTAGGATTAACCTTGAATACCACCCTAAACCTTTATACTTAATTTGGTCCAAACAGCCTTTCAAATACAGGACTCCTTGAAACAGAGGACTAAGAGCTCTTCAAACAGAAGACTGTTATCTGTGAAGGAATGCTTATAGGCATCCTCTACATGTGGCGCTGCTTTGGAGAGCCCCTGGGCTTAGTGAGGTTTTTGCAGGGTGCAAGGGGCTGTCATCAGCAGGGGGAGAGCTAGAAATTCCCCATGCTCACTATGTGCAAAAGTGCTTTGGATCCCACCCACAGTACTGAATGCTTCCACTCAGCAGAAACTGATGGCTCCGATGTCATTGGGGCAGTGAATCTGCTCCAGGTTTTAGTTCAAACTTTTAATCCAAGCTCCTTGAAATTTCAGACTAAAACCCAGGGCAGATTCACTGCCCCACTGACATCAGAGCCACCAGTCTCCACTGCTGCTACCTTCTCCTTCACTACTTTTTTTAATTTGAATTGTAAATTGAGTTTGAATAGTAGAGCATCCTGCTTGGCTGTCTTTAGCCCTGTGTTGAGATAGCAGTGTGCAATGTATATTTAGCAAATCCAATAACACTTCACTACTCATGCTCTGAACACTTAAAAAATGTATAAATGTGTGAAGATAAAACCCCTCAGAGAGCCTTGTAGCTCCTGTGCAGTGGTGTCACTTGCTGTTGCAAGCAGCATGGCCTTTGCTTTTTGCAGATCAATTTGTCTAATGAAACTCAGTCAATAAGTCAGCGACTAAAACTACCATAATGTTAAAGCTTGAAAATCCCAGGATCATTGTCAGCCAGTTTTCCCATCGCTTTTGCCTCCACTTCATGAAGAGTATTTCTTTCTTGTTTTTTTCCTTGATCAAGCAGTGCAGTCCTCGTAAAAGCTTCTGAGCAGTCTATCTTGCTCAAAGAATATTATGAAAAACATAAGAAGAGCCCTGCTGGATCAGGCCAATGACCCATCTAGTCCAGCATCCTGTTCTCACGGTGGCCAACCAGATGCTTATGGGAAGCCCACAAGCTGAACTTCAGCACAGCAGCACACTTCCCACCAATAATTCCTAGCAACTGGTATGACAATGGAGGTAGAACATAGCCATCATGGGTAATAGCCATCACGGGTGGTACCCTATTCTCCAAGGTGCAAAGCAGCCAAGACTAGTTTTACAGGCACAAGAGTGGCTATATACTATAGCCAGCATGGAATTTTCACATTTTGACATGTTAAATTAAAAATACACCCCATGCCAACCTGATGCTTCCCATAAGCTCATTTCAAAACAAAATCTTACAAACGTTATAGTCCTGAACTCAGAAATGCTTGCTTAACAACCCTCTATGTTTTCATGGCAATACACAAAACATCCAGAGAGATTCATCAGTTTAAAGTCCAAAACAATAGGAAAAAGAATTCAGACCACGGTTAGACATATATTCTGTCAGTGGTCTTGTAATTTGTTGAAATTAATTAAAAATCAGCCATGTTTACAGAGTACCCATAATCCTATTACTGACCTTGCCCCATACTCTGACCTTCATCTTCCACAGTTTAAAAGTTGAAAAATGCCTGGCTGATTTTTAACATTAAGGAAATTAACATTGGAATGAATAATAAGTGCAGACATGCTCAATAAGAACCAGCCGACACTGTTCTAAAAACCAGCCTCACAGCTGCTTGGATAAGCTAATCAGGAGACTCCTGTTCCTCTGACAGAGCTCCAATGGCCAGAAGGGTTTAACAGTCAAGTCCCTCTTCCCAGAGAATTTTGGGAATTGGAGCTCTGAGAGGGGAATAACAGTCTCCTAAACAACTCTAAGCATGCTTCACAAACTACACTTCCCAGCATTCTTTGAGGGGAGCCATTTAAAGTTGAATAAATGTCTGGTGTGGATGTGACTAGGGACAGCTTTGCTTTAAATATGGGTGCAAGGGTGGGGAAATCCCTCAAAAATAGTGATACTATTTACAATGTTTTCCTTTTGGAAAGGAAAGGAGTTTTCCCTTAGCAATCAGCCCAAATAACAGAAACAAGACATGTGCTATGCTGATCTTGCTTTAGCAGGGAGGAAGCAACAATATTAAGATAGTTGATGTACTTCAGTTATTCACTTTAAATATGTTTGTAATTTTAATGAAGTTTCCTATAGTAAATCATTTTCTTTTGCTTCTCTTTCTGTGAATATGTGAAGTTCAGCAACACTTTGCAACACTAACAAATAGCTCCAAAAATATTGTGGAATAATGGCACTGATTACAGAATAGTCTCCAATGGACATGAGGAGTGTCTCAGTTTGCACAAGATAAAGCAATGGAAGGTGAAATATATTCTAGCAAATTTCTAGGTGTGTTCTATATTTTTAATTGACCATGTCCACCTTCCTTTAAGCATAGCAGGCTGAAAAAATGCATCTTGGGCAAGCCAAGCTTGTTTTTTCCAACAGCTGGATTCGTTGCTTAAGTAGCAACATGTAATCAGTCTGATTTTACATCAAACAGTAGTTTCAGATTCAACTGTTAATGCACCCCAAATAGAAATAGAACATAACCTCCAGTTTGAAACACAAAAGGCTGTCTTCATCATCATATGACATTGACCAATAAAAAGGCTTTGAAATTAATAAAAATAAATTTGACAGATTTCTAGGATGAAAGAAATGTAATTTTCTAGGTTAGATTCTCTGTAGAAACAGTAGTAACACAGGAAAGAAGCAAAGTAAGAAGAACATCAACAAACATGTAATTCTCCATCTTTGGAGACGGCATGTGTTGCCACCACTCACCATATGCTCAGAGGCACATGTTACCAAATTCTTCCAAGCTACACAGGAAGTGGATTGGACTGTGAAAGCCCAACCCAAATTGTGTTTGCATTTTTACAAATTTGTAGGGCAGTACAATACGTTAGAGAGGAGGTCAGGTCTCCTGCTCCACTGGTGCCTTCACTATAGCTCCCCAATTTCCTTGTTTTGTAAAGTTTGATAGAAATATCTGTTAGCTATAGGTACATTGCTAAACCACAAAGGCTTTTTTGCCTATTCATGAATTTTCTAGTCTAGGGCTGGGCAACTCTAGCCCTCTTCAAGTGTCACAATAAGGAAGACCTATACATGTGAAGGGGCATCAGGGATGAACACACTAGTGGCTGTGATACAATCAATTAAAACAAGACAATCCCTGCATGCAAGTTTATAATCTGAGGAAAAAAACACAACACACAAGAGGAAAGTGTCAGGAGGAAAGAGGAAACAATCCAAACACCAATTCTTAAATACAGTAATTCCTCAGTTAATGAAGTACATGCATTCTTGGACATTGCTTCTTTAACAGAAATTTTGGTACCAGAGATAGGGATAACATGAAAAGAAAGGGATAGTTTGCTATATCTGCTCACTCCACAGGGGCTTTAAAGGGTGCTTATTCAGCACCCTCCCCCTCCTCCTTTGAATTGTATTGGATCTAGGGTTGCCAGGTCCATGGCCTGAGACTGATCCTGTATCTTTAGGAGAAGAGAAGGTCAGCCAAATGCAGGTGTTCTTGCAACTCTGTATATTTATTTATTTATTTATTTATTAAATTTATATACCGCCCGACTAGCAATAGCTCTCTGGGCGGTGAACATAAAATAGCATAAAAATACAATGAATAACAAAATAATACTAAAATACAATCAACAATCCAATACAATAAACATTTTTAAAAGTAAATCAGTGTAACTTAAAATGCTTCAGAGAATAGGAAGGTTTTGACCTGTAATGGGAAAAAACACAAGGTAGAATTCTCCCTCCCCCCTCCAAAACTTTTAAAGATACAGAAGACCTCTTGGAGGCCGGGCCTGGCAACCATGAGGTCTTCTGTATCTTTAAAAGTTGTGGAGGGGGAAGGGAGAATTCCACCTTGTGGTTTTTCCCATTACAGAGTTCCAAGAACACCTGCACTTGGCTGACTTTCTCTTCTCCTAAAGATACAGGATCAGTCTCGGGCCAAGAATCTGGCAACCCTAATTGGATCCTTCCTCCCACAGCGGTGGGAGAAAGCAAGAGATCTCTTTAAGGCAAAGCAAACACAAGTCTTGTCAGTTTCACCTTAAAGTAAGGCACAGACTGGTCAGTTTTATCTTAAAGCAAAGATAGAGGCTTGAGAGTTTATCCCTAGCAAAGCAAAGCTGGTCAGTTTCATCTTTAAAAAAGCCTTGGTTAAAAGGACTTGGCTCCTGGAGGATTGATTAACTGAGGTACTACTGTAGTAGTTCTTAGCATGACCACTTAGCAGCTCAGGAGCAGGAGGTGCCTTACAGAGCTTGTCTTCCAACATATTTTTCTTATAGCAACACAGGGGTGCGGGACCTCAGGCGTGAAGGTCAAATGTGGCCCTCCAGACCACTCTGTCTGGCCCTTGGAACACTTCCTAGGCTACACCCCTCCCCAGCATCATCCTTTTTTCTCAGGGCACACCCTTCACTGTCCCTGATTCATACCCTGCTTGAGTGTTCCTACCTGGCTGGGATGAATCCCTACACTCTTGATTGCCTGGATGAAAGATACAGAGCTGGGTGTGTAGAAACCAGGCCATAGTACAAAAGTGAAATTTACATTTGCTGCTTAGATTTGTTACATCTTTTGGCCCGTGGAAGATCGCCCAGAAGGGAATGTGGCCCTTGGGCTGAAAAAGGTTCCTCACCTCTGCTGTAATGCCTGAAGATGGTGTCTTGTCTTTTTAAAAATTCTATCCCCAGCCCGTAATTCCATTACCTTTCTCCATTCATCTGCAATTTTAAAAAACGAGTTCTCTCAAAATAGAATTTAAATATGTATTGTAATATGTGTCATGAAAACCTGAATTTAAAATGGCTTTGTGGCAAGGAATTGTGGGATGGCATCTTTGCTGAAAGTTGGCCTCTGTGTTAGAACCATGATTTGGCAGTTTTATGGCTCAGCTGAGGATAATCAAGGAAGTTTAGCTTCACACCTGTAAAGGCCTGGTGCTATCAAGGCCATATAATCTGGGAAATTTCAGGGAGGATTTGGCTCCCTGATTGATGGGCTCTTACCTCATGAAGAAGTTCCCTGATTGGATAATTAGTTCTGGTCTGTTGTTGGGGATTTTGCCATAAGTATGAGGCTCAAACCTCAGCTTTTGTTCCTCTTCTGAGTACCATCATGCCTACTGATGTTGTTTAGTGAGGTTCTATTTGCATTGACTATCCTGACTCCTCTCTCTAGGGAGAGGGGGCTATACAACTGAATGCCTCTATGTAAGTATTAGGCTAGGTTAGATAGTTTTCTTGTTTTTCTGTTGTGATTGAATTCTCTGTGTTTTACCTTGCCTTCTTTTGGGTGTGGATATTAAGGAACCATCTGCTGTTGTAACTGTGCATCTCTTTTATTCTTTAATAAAGTTACTTCTATTTACCCATGTGTGTTTACATCAGGAGAAGATTAGTTCTGAACCTGGTACCTTGGCCACTGACCATGATTACTGTATATTTTGGGGGGTTTGCCTAAGGCTCCAGAGCAAGGAGTGCCTGTCTGGTTCTTGACTCTTGGAATTTCTGGCAAGTTTTCTGGGCTTCCCATTGGCTAAGAGTGGTTAACCAATATAAGGGGTGGTGGCAGTTTACCTACACTGCAGAGCTGTTGTGAGCATGCACAGGGAAGGATATTTTGCCAGGATCAATTACCCTGGATGGGGAATTGGCTCCTAGGATGGTGAAGAGTGCCAAGGGATTGGTGCTTGTTCATCACAATATTTATTCTAATGTTTATTTTAATCTCAAAAAACATTTAGGTGTGCATTTTTATCAAAATATATATTCCAATGCATATTTTTCTCCAAATACATGCATATTTAATAGTGAATTTGGATACTTTTATGATAAGAACTGCATAAACACATTCAGGAAAAGTACAAAATCTGGTAGACAGCTAAATTCTGCTCATTAGTCCAAGACGTACTGATTATGTATCAGAATGAGCAAAGATTGAATTCCTCAAGCATGCCTATCTTCATACAAACCTAATTGTATAAAAAGCCATCTTTGTGGGGTTTTTAAAAAAAACTGAGGATACTGCTGGATCCATCATTGTCACTGAAGGGTCAAATGATCACAGTGGCTAGGAAAGCCTTTTACCAGCTTTGGCTGGTTTGCCATCCTGAACAGGGATAGCTTGCTCACCGATGCAACCCTGAGAATGAATTATTGAAATGCAGTGTATGTAGGTGGGCCTTTAAAGTTGGTTCAGAAGCTGCAGCTGGTGTAGAATGCAACAGCTAGGTTGCTCAGTGGAGTGATCTAGCATGCACATGCAACACCCATTTTGGTACTACATTGCACATGGTATTATTTTCCATTGTCAATCATTTGGTTGGCCTCCCAGGAATAATACAATTATTTCAAATTTATTTGTTATGAATTTATTTTGAAATGGAATTCACTAACCTGATGTTAGCTTATTTCTCTCTCTGTTCTCATAAGAGCCATAATTAGGGATGTGCTAGAATTCCACCCAATTCAGATTTGGTACTGAATTTTCCATTCATTTGCTTATTTGCTATTATCGTGGATCAAATTTTTATGTAATGATTTCCCCTGGCTATTCTAGAAAACATCTTTATTATTCTAAAATAGAACTGTAATTTTATTGATATAACCCTTCATTTCTGTAAACTGCCCAGAGAGCTTCGGCTATGGGGTGGTATATAAATGTAATAAATAAATAAATACATTTCTCAATATTTCCTTTCAGCATATTGATATTAATATCAATATTTTTGGAAGGGAAAAACATATTGGTAAAAGCAGCAGCTAACAGACAAAGAATGAATTCGAATCAATACCAGCCTGTTTGTTTGATGGAATGCTTTTAAACCGAAACTGGACAATGGGTCCCATTCCTAGCCATTACTGTCAAATACATCCATAAAAACAAATTGTTAGCTGCAAATTGAAATTACAATGAAACGCTTAAAGTGCTCTTGTACAAAATGAGTTTGGTTTATAATTGGCCTTTGTCAACCTGGTGCCCTCTGTGATGGTTGGTCTAAAACATCTGGAAGGCGCCAGGCTGGTGGCAGCTGGTTTATATAATCAATAGGTCTGACAGTATCTTGACTTTTGGAATCATACATTTGGGATCATAAAATTCTATAAGAAGCAGAGATCTTAATTCCAGTTACAGCCATGCACACACTAATTAGAAGATGAGGATGTTGAACAAGTGGTTATTAACAATATTACTAATAATGGCAATTTGACTGAACATACACAAGAATTTAGTAATGAGTCAAATCATTCATCCTTCTAGCCTAGTACTGTCAGTCCTGCCTGGGAGTGTACTTAGCAGGGCACACACCTGCAAAGGGACCCTGGTCCAATCCCTGTCATCTTGTGTGTGTGTGTGAGTGAGAGAGAGAGGATCAAGTAGCAAGTGATGGGAAAGACCCCTGCCTGAGAGGCCTATTGGAGAATTGCTGCCAGTCAGAGTAGACATTATTGAGCTAAATGGACAAAAATAGTCTGACCTGGGTAAGGCAGCTTCCTGTGTTTACCAAAATCAGGCAGTGCGATTCTCCTGTCCTGCTGGCTAAGATCTTCTTAAGACTTAAGTGGAGATGATGGGGACTGAATCTGTGAGCTTCCACATGCGGAGAATGCGTCCTATCACTGATCACCTCTCCCAGTTGTGAAGAGCAACATCCCATGGTATTGGGTATGTATACCTAGATTGGGATCCTGTGACTTTGATTTAAACACTTCCACCTGAGCTACAGCCAGTCTGACTTTTTAAATCTATATATCTCTTTTTATGCATATATAAGAAAAGGCACCAGTAGATGGCTCCATCATTCCTAGATTGTTCGAGATGCAACCATGTGAGGTTTCGATAGTTTTGACTTTTGGTGAATGGATTTAATTTGATTGCACCAATGACAGGAATAAAGTTTATGCAGACGTGCTGAAATGGGACACTTCAATTTGTTATGCCATGCTCAGTGAGGGCCGCCTGTCCCTCGTGTTGACCTTGATGCCTTTCTGATAAATACGTGAAAGAGCTGCCGGTTCACTCTCCTGCACATAAACCTCCTGGGCTATTTCTTTCTACAGATCTGCCCTGGAATCCATGAAAAACAGCACCCCTCTCCCTTCCCCTCCCCAGTTCCTCGCTGGTTGCTCATAAGGAAGTTATATGCTCTATGGTGCTAAGCTAATCATGAAAGTTCAATTGCTACCGATGCTGCAGTGCTAGTGCAGTATCTTGGGAAATGTGAAGAAGTCTAAACTTGGAAGTGGAACATGGAGCATATGCTTGCGCTGAAATTAACAAACAAAACAACATTCAGGCAGTTTTTTTCTAAATCTGGTTGTGAATGTGTCTGTGAGCAAGAGCAGCACATAGAAAAATGTACTGTAGACTGAATGCTAATTTCAATGGAATGCTGGGAATTGTTCGCTAACACTCCTAATCAGATTCTGATTTAAATTATATTACTACATATACGCTGTTCTTGACTGCAGCTCCAGGACAAATGTATCTGGGGGGGGGGGTGGAGAACTAGGCAGTTTTAAAAGTATAAAAATGTTATGATCTAAACTAAGTTCCCCTTAGGGAATATTTCCCCTTCACCTAGAAATGCCCCCAATGATGTTAGCCAATCCGTTGATTCCTCTCCTATGAGCTGGTTTTGCCCAGGCCCTAAGTGTGAAGTATAAGCTTGCTGTTTGTGAACTTAACGATAAGCTCTGGGTCCCTTGCTTTGGGGAAGGCCCATAACTCAGTGGTAGAGCACATTGCCTTGTATGCAGAAAGGGAAGGCCCAGGTACTGTCCCTGGCATCTTCAGCTAAGGCTGGGAAAGACTCCTTAGAGTAGAGAATACAGAGCTATATGCAGGGCCGGATTAAGCTGAGGAGGGCCCCTAAGCTGATTGGTGTTTGGGGGCCCCTATCCCCACGCTTCACCTACCTTTCCATTGTTTTTTGCGGCATTCGCAGGTTTGCCATCAATCAAGATGGCGGCAGAGGTTTCCCTAAGGAACTGAAGCCTATGCCACCATCTTTGTTGATGGCAGCAACGCGTGCGTGTAGCATGCATGCATGCCATCAGCCTAGATGACGGCAGAGGCTTCAGCCCCTTAAGGAAACCTCAGCCGCCATCTTGATTGATGGCAAATCTGCATGCTGCAAAAAACAACAGAAAGGTAGGTAAAGTGGGGGGATAGCGGGGGGATGTCAGTCTGCGGATGCTTCCACGGCTCATGGAAGGAGAGCAGAGGACCCCCTGTAGCTCTAGGGGCCCTTGGGCCAGTGCCCCATGGGCCCCCAAGAGCTCCAGGCCCCCAGGCTTCAGCCTACTAAGCCTAATGGATAATCCGGCCCTGGCTATATGGACCAATTGTTTAATGATATAAGGCATCTTTGTATGATTTCTCACAAAAGTTTGCTCCCCCTGTTTCCTCCTAGCAGGACTTCATTGGGAGAAGTACTTTTTTCTCTGTCTCTTCCTGCTTTGGGGGGGGGGCAGAGAAATGGTGAAGAGCCTGCCTGACCCACACATCAGTTTAAATTCCTCCCCTGCAGTACTTGTTTTCACCTCTTTGAAATTCCAGATCTGCCTGCTGACATCCTGTGCTGGCTTAAACCCTATCCATAATCCCAGTTTTGTAAAGGCAGGCCATAGTGACTCAGTCATGACAGAAAGGCACTCAAAGCATTCTCAGAGGTGCTTTCTCCCCTTAGTTACTATTTCATATGCCTGTGGATTGAACCTTTCCACTGAAAATAGTTTCCTGGACTGATCTCTTGTGGTCTTTGGCTCAAGTTACCTCAAGTTTTCTGACCACAAAATTATGTGTGTGATCAAAAGAGCTGGGGAGCAACAATATAGCAGGTTCCACCAATGAACCAAAATTTGATAGGAATTTTTACTTTTTGCATTACTGATGGGAGCCGCCAGTTAGGATGGAAATGGAATGGGTGGTGTGACCTCAGCAACCCACACTGTAGGGCAGGTATGTCCAATGTCTTAACATTATGGACACAGACATCATAACCTTATACAGGTTTCAGAATGGGATAATAAAATGGGTGTTTCCTAGTTATTTCCTCTTTTGTAGCCAATTTCTCTAGCAAAAATAAACAAACAAAATTCACAAAAATTAATGGGAATTCTCAAAGTGTGATGTGGCTGCAGAAAAGGCAAATGCTATTTTAGGCTGCATTAACAGAAGCATAGTTTCCAAATTGTGTGAAGTACTAGTTCCCCTTTGGAACTGGTGAGGCCTCATATTGAGTACTGTGTCCAGTTCTGGACACCACACTTTAAGAAGGATGCAGACAGACTGGAATAGATCCAGAGGAGGGCAACAAGGATGATCAAGAGAGTGGAAACAAAGCTCTATGAAGAGAGATTGGAAGAACTGGGCATGTTTAGCCTTGCAAAGACAAAACTGAAGGGAGATATGATAGCACTTTTCAAGTACTTGAAAGGTTGTCATGCAGAGGAGGGCCAGGATCTCTTCTTGATCAGAGTGTAGGACACAGAATAATGGGCTAAAGTTACAGGAAACCAAATTTCAGCTGAACATCGGGAAAATTTTCTAGCTGTCAATGCAGTACAACAATGGAGCCAATTACCTAGGGAGATGGTGGGCTCTTCAACACTGGAGGCATTCAAGAGACAGCTGGACAGCCATCTGTTGGGTATGCTATAAGTTGGATTTCTGCATTGAGGAGGGGGTTGGACTCAATGGCCTTATAGACCCATTCCAACTCTACTATTCTATGATTCTGTGACTTATTTATTAAATTTATATCCTGTCCTTCCTCCCAGAAGAATCCCAGGGTGGTCCAGACTGTCTGGAATATGGTAAAAAATAGAGCTGGACTGAGACCTTCAAGCCCTGGGCCCTGACAATGTCAGCAATCAGTGAATTGCATCTAATAAGTAAAGTGAAGTTGAGGAGTGATCAGGAGAACTTAAGTTACAACCTGAAGGCTGCAGCTGGGTCTCAGACTCCATGCTGTGGCATGTGGTAATCATGTCATCACTCTGGACCAGAGCCTAAGAATCTCATCTGAACTACATTCAAATTCTGGAATAATTTTCCAGAGATCCAGATAATTACTTCTGCAGTTGACTGAGGGATATGGCTAGTAGTTGTGCTTGATGATAATATTTGTGGCACTATAACCAACATTTATATATCTGCAGATACACAAAAGCTTTACCAAGAATGTTAAGAAAAAAATGTCATGGTGGTGAAGAGCATAAAATCAACAATTAAATTACATTCATAAAACAAATGTAAAAATAACAAATAGAAAAAGAGGAAGACCAAACAAGAAGTGGTTTGATTCCATAAAGGAAGCCACAGACCTGAACTTACAAGATCTGAACAGGGTGGTTTATAACAGATGCTATTAGAGGTCACGGATTCATAGGGTCATCCTAAATTGTAATTAACTTAAAGGCATATAACAACAACAAAATAACAAATGTCCATTACAATCTACTCATTACAAATACATAGATCATCAACATAGCTGGATCAGCTCCTAAGAGAAAACCTGGGTGATCTGATGAATTTTAAGGAGGTGCATAAATGCCAATGCCATCCAGTTTAGTGCTGGACAACTGAGACCCTCTTGCCTCAAGAAGACGAATAACCTTAGGAACACTTTGGAGGGAACATTCATTGTGGACAAAATAACAAAACACAGTCTGAATCAGGTCCTATACAGAAAACATTCCAATAAAAATTAGTTTTATTTACAACCATGTTGAAGCTCTTATAGTTAAAGGGAGCTATTCCATATAGTATAGGAAATATACTCCCATCAAGTGGGTCAGAAACAGCACAGTAATCAGGCCTGCTAATTATCAACAACACTATAGTTTAGATGTAGCCCAGTGGTGGCCTTTTTATTCTTTCCTTTCCTTTTTTTTTTTGCAACCAATGCATCAGTTCTAGTTATCAGATTGATCCTACTAATGCAGAGGACTGTGATACATGAGACCGATGCACTGTAAATCAATAATCTCCACATAAATGAAAACATCAACCTTTCAAAGCCTTTCTTTAATGATTCCCTTGGTAAGAGAATAAACTCCCTGGCAATCCATTATGTGTTTCCTGCATCACCTTTTTCACATATGTTCCCAAAGACAAGGTCATTGAAGTGGCAGAGATCAAAGGGACAGTATGCGCCAAACCTGTGTTTTGTGTTGTTAACGTTAAATCTTCATCACCTGTTTCTATTACATAGTGAGGGATGAAACATCTTCTACAATATGCTGCTAATGGTGATGCTATTGGGGAAGAGAATTAGGCTGCTTTCACACTGCACTTTATTCCATTAGTCTGATGATTTCTTAACTGGTGACCTTATCTTGGAAGACAATCTTATTTGGCCACGAGTGATCGCCAATGAATGAATTCCAGAAATCTTGTGGATTATAGTGCAAGTTTAGCGCTAATTTTTGTGATAAATAATACCAGAAATAATCTGTTTGCAAGCTTGGAAACCTGGAAAATCATGGGAGTTTTTCACTAGCTGCAGCCACTCATGTGACAGACATCCCAGCATGCAGTGCGCTCCTGCCCTTTAGGCATGTGGGGTTTTTTTTTTTGTTTGATAAAAATTGTACCAGTATTCCGGTTTAGGTACAGGTAGCAGCAGCATTTCCCACACACATCCCGAGTTGTACAGAGACAGGATGAGATCTTAGACCTCCCACACAATGGGGAGCTACAGTATGCATGTGTACAATGTGTACAACAACAAAAACAAGGCATTCATTGCAGCTGTGTGAAAGACAGTTGTGCGAAATGCCGGTATATTATCTGAAAAAGCCCCCGTGCCTTAACACAACAGGTACTGCAGTGTGAAAGGAATTTTAGAAATCGGGACAGAAGTGCTACTTTTTTAATCCATTAAACTGATGCAATAAGCCCCATGTCTGAAAGCAGCTTTAGTCGAAGGTGATTTTTGTTCCTTTCTGGCATGACAGAAATAAGGATTGGGTGTAATCATTTTTATTCATTCATTCATTCATTCATTCACTCATTCATTCATTCATTCATTTAACAGAATGTATATACTGCTTAAATCACCAAAACCTCTAAGCAGTTTACATAACATATAAAGTATACAATAAAATAACTGATAAAATTAGATGTTAAAAAAAGTTAGCCTTTTTTTCCAAGGTACAATCAGTAGTTTTAAAAACACGTGTTATAAAATTACATATTAAAATGCATGCCAAATGTATATGTCTGGGTAAGCTTGCTTAAACAAAAAAGTTTTTAGCAGGCAACCAAAACACTGCTTGGCTAATGACATTGTTACTTTTATATCTCAGTGTTGCATGCTTACTCAGACAAAAGTTAAACCCTACTGATTTCAGTGAGACTTCCATATACATATACTTAGGATTGTAGCCCTGGACTCAAGTGAATTCAAGATACTTCAATGAAGGTGTAATATATACTTATTTTATGTGTTATGTATTGTGTAATGAAGAATTTATTATCTGAGCCATGTTCTTTTGCCTTCCTTGACCATGTCAGTAACGATGGAACGCTTTCCCAAAGGAGGCCCGCCTACTTCTGCTCAAGATGCTATACTCAAGATGAGGTATTAAATTCTTGTAGCAAATGTTCTGGCTTCAGCTCACCACTCTTTGATTCACATCAGAGCAGGTGAAAAAGGTGGAAGCTGAAACATTTTGCTATAAGAATTTAATATAACTGTTGTCTTTGCATTTCCCTCATCAGGGGCAAGTTTGACTCATTCCTCCCTTCTTAATAAGATTCTGGATTGTCTCCTGAAGAGAGGAGCTGATTGGAAAGAGGGGCCATGTGGGCATCAGCAGCCAATGGGAGGGGATAGGAGTTAGACATAGGCGGTTGACTGCCTTGGCCACCTTCTTTTTCCCAGTGTCCATTTTATAGTGACTCAAAACAACAGACCTTTTTATTTTATAGCAGGACTAGTATCTGATCCACAGTACTCGTGTAGTATTTTGCTGGCCCACTATGAATTCTTGCTCTTCATATTTTGTTGAGCCCTTCCTCCCTCCTTACATGTGGTGTGGCTTGGCCAGGTGCCTCTTAAAGGGGCTAAGAAGGAATTATGGGGGTGGTTCCTTGAATGGCCTTGGGTTCCATTCCTTTTCTTCACTTATTTCACATTGTTGGGATATATTTGGCTTTTAGGGGACTGGCAAGGTTTATTGCTCATGGGTATGAAATACAGGCAGGTGAAGTAATTTGTGGGTTTTTTTCTATGTATACTGAGGCACAATTGGGTAAAGGGCACCCTTTAAGGATCTGCCAGTGCTGTATGCCAGTTGGGACCTGTGGGGTGCCCTCTGAACCTGACATGCATATTTGGGTGAAAGCACCCACAGTAGGGCCTTGGTGCATACGTTGGGCACATACCCAAGGATCACTTAAAAAAGAGGGAGTCAGTTCTTTCCCATCCTTTGCTGGGAACCCAGAGCCAGCAATTGTTAACACACATCCAGGGGTCTGGAGGGATCTTTCTTTACCAGAATTGGTCAAGACACTCACCGGCATGTACTTTCTGAAATAGGTTGGGGTGCAGTTGCTCCAAGTTGTTATATTTTAATAAATATAAACTTTCATCCATGTGAGTTTCCTGAGTCTTATTTCAGATGTGTGTGGTGGGCAAATATATGATTAACTGTAATAAATAAATGTAATTAGGGTTGCCAGGCTCAGGGCCTGAGACTGATCCTATATCTTTAGGAGAAGAGAAAGTCAGCCAAGCGCAGGTGTTCTTGCAACACTGTAATGGGAAAAACCACAAGGTGGAATTCTCCCTTCCCCCTGCACAACGTCTAAAGATACAGAAGACCTCTTGGAGGCCGGGCCTGGCAACCAAGAGGTCTTCTGTATCTTTAAACGTTGTGCAGGGGGAAGGGAGAATTCCACCTTGTGGTTTTTCCCATTACAGCATTGCAAGAACACCTGCACTTGGCTGACTTTCTCTTCTCTTAAAGATACAGGATCAGTCTCAGGCCCTGAACATGACAACCCTAAAGGTAATACAGAGTGATTAATCCTACCCTTCCAAGATTCTCTGTGTGTGGTCACATTCACACCAGAAATTGTCAGTCATGGCTTCCCACAAAGAATCCTGGGAAGTGTAGTTTATGAAGAGTGCTTAGTGTTATTAGGAGACTCCTATTCCCCTGACAGAGCTCTGATGGCCGGAGTGGTTTAACAGTCAACCCCTCTTCCCAGAGAATTCTGGGAACTGGAACTCTGTAAGAGAAATAATGGTCTCCCAACAACTCTCAGCACCCTTCACAAACTACACCTCCCAGGATTTTTGGGGGGATGCCATGACTGTTTAAAGAGGAATGATAGTGGGATGGTGTGAATGTGGCACCGGGTTAGAAGGTCAACGGACCAATATCAGTCCCACCCATCTCTCTCTGTCTCTCTCTCTGTCTCTGTCTCTCTCTGTGTGTGTGTGTGTGTGTGTGTGTGTGTGAGAGAGAGAGAGAGAGAGAGAGAGAGAGAGAGAGACTTAGCTTTAAGATTTTAAAGAGAATTGGGGAAGGGCCATACCTTAGTGGGGGAGCATCTGCTTTACATGCAGAAGGTCCCAGGTTCAAACCCCAGCATCTCCAAGTAAGGCTGTCTAAAACCCTGGAGAGCCACTGCTAGTCAGTGTAGACAATATTGAAGCAGACGGACCAATGGTGTGACTCAGTGAAAGGATGCTTTCTATGTTCCCACAACATTAACTAAATAATGACAACTCTACCAGCCTATATTATATTATAAATAACTTCAAATCTAAATATATAAATCACTCGCCTTCTCTCTCCATTCTGTGCCCCTCCCCCTTTTCACAGCTCACATTCCAAGGCCCTTAAAAGAAGGCATTACACCTGCAGGCTCACAATTCAACAGAAATGATACAAAAGGCGAGGGAGGGGGAGAATGGGTGCTATATAGAGGGTAGAGGAAAACAAGAAAATGCAGCCAACTATCTTTGAAGTTAGGTTATCTCAGCAACTGGCAGCTGGAGCCGAGGGCGAAGCAAGCTAAGCACATTAAGGGCATAGTGAGGGGGCAGGTTACAGGGGAGAGGGCAAGATAATTGCGGATTATTTGTAATGCCATTTATTCGCTGGCTTTAAATAACAGCATTGATAAAACTCACAGCATGGCCATCTCTTTTCGCTTAAGAAGGAAATCATCCAACAGCAAAAATAGAACCCAATGAAAGGGGAATAAAACAAACAGATGTAATTCTCTGGCTCCTGCCCAAGTGAAAATGACAAAGCGCTAAGGGATCATAGAGTGGGGGACATAGCAAGCCCTATGACATGAATTAGAAAACAATTTGATCTCAGACCATTCTTCAAATGATGCTAAATATGTCCCTGGGCAATTACTAACTGCCTAGCGAGATGCCCATGAAATGGCTGAATGTGTATGGATATGGGGGAGGGGGCACAGAGTAGAGCTGGAGCTTGGGATGGTGTACAGGGGAAACAACAGTTTAAACTTCCTTTCCCAGCTAGAATTTCCCCATTTCCTTGCCATTATCACATTATTGTGTTTCAAGAAGTAATAGTGGTGGTTGTTGATCGATAGACGAAGGGCATCTATCTGCAGATTGTCCCCACATGAGGATCTTTTCCCAGAAGAACACTTTGTTTGGGGGGGGGTATCTGGACCAGATGAAAACTTTTTCCCCTTCAAGGACTCTCCAAACACCCTTAGTATCTCTTGTCCAGTCAATGACAACTGCAGTAGAAGAGACACCATTCACAAGCTTTCTTTTTCATTCTGTCTATAATGCAAATATCAGGTGCAGAGGGTAAGTGGGTGGAATCCAGATCCAGACTGCAGTGGGGTGCAAAAGGTTAAAGCCCCCTAACGTCACCCATGTCCTAGTCCAGATTGTGCCCCTGCCACCTTTGCAGTTTACTTTTCAAAAGCCATCTCACAACTGCTAATCATATGAGTGGGGTCTTGTCTCGTTTGGCTCATACCACTCCATTTGAAACGTAGTGGAAGTTTCTAAATCTTATTTACTAAAGCATCAAAGTCCATTATAAAACAGTTTGCAGAGAAAACTGCTGATGCAATGACACAACCATTTAAAAAATGTCAAGAGCTTCTTTTTTTTAAAATGCCTTTGGAAGCAAGGCAGAGAGGAGCTTTGTGCCATCGCCAGATGAAGCAAGTGAGGGCTCTTGCCTCTAACCCACCAGAGACACTGTTTTGTCTGCAGACAAATGGAGACATAATGTGATGCCTGCCCAAGCTCAGCTCACTAGGGGTCATCAAAATGATGTCCTCTGAAATGAGATGTAGGGCTCTTTAAAGCCCAAGATATGGAGCTATAGCTTCTTAGATGCGCTGAACCTGGCTCCTTTATTCTACAGCAGCTGTCCGGGCAACCAGTACAAGGGAATTCCTAGACTCCCTTCCCCATTATTGTTCTGGGTCCCTGACATTTTCCTGGTGTGAAATGTAAGGCCTTTGAACCATATCCAATCAGCAATGTTTTTTTCCCCTCTTGGCTTCAGAGCCCTGGGAAAGTGACTCACCCATGAGCCAGTCATTCCAGGGGGTGGGGTGGGGGGTGGGAGTGCATGCAAACTGGAGGGGTAGATTGCCCATTGAAGAAGCATGATGAATTTCGTATGACATGCTTTGCTTTCTCTTGGACAGATAATGTTCTGGATCAGACCAGTGCCCATTGTTTTTCTCTTTGGAGAAATTGAGCATTCTCCACCCCCACCCCAGTAGTAGGATGATTCACTGTATTCTGAAATGAGTAAAAATTTGATTTTTTAAAAAGGTTCTATGTAACTGACATATGCCCATAGAATAATGTGCCTCTAGTGCCAGTTGAAGGCAATATCAGTTTCTCTATTATTATGACCCGTCCTTCACCAGCAGGCCCCAAAGCAGGTTATAGCAGTAAAATTCAGTATTAAAAGCAATTTAAAAAATTTCAGTCACAAGAATAGGGTGGGTCTTGAAAACATACATCTCAGGTGCCAAAAGCCAGGATAAAGTGGTGTGTCTTTAACATTTGCCCAAAACTGTACAGTGTAGGGGCCAGGCACACCTCTGTGGGGAGGGAATTCCACAACTCAGAGGCTTCCAGTAGAGAATGCCTTCTCCCAGGCCACCACCTCTGGAACAACCAGGGTTGTGGAACCACCAAGAAGGTCCCCTTTGTTGATCTTAACCAGTAATGTAGTGGCAAATTCAGAAGTGCAGGGTCCCTTCGCAATCGTCACAGCTATGCCTCCCCCCCCTTTTTTTCTTTTGCTGCTGGGTTGAGAATGAAGTCCTTGTTAATGCCTTCTCCAACAACAACAGACATCCCTATGAGCTAATCAGCATGAAATGGGAGTGTGTTAGCTACTGAGAAGAGTCTTCTCAGCGGCTGACTCACCTCCTTTAATTGATTCCAATCAGCAGGAAGGGACAAGGAAGCATGTTAGAAGACACTTTTCAGTGGCTAACACAATCCCATTTCATGCTGATTGGCTTGTAGGATGCTGGAGACATAGGGACCCCCCTGGGACCCTGCTCCCAAAAAAGGAAGGGTCTAAGACCCCCCAGGACCTCAGATGACTACACTCCTGATCTTAACACCTGAGAGAGTCTGTAGGGAAGGAGGTGGTCTCTCAGATATTTGGAGCCTGAGTTGTTTAGGGCTTTATACGCAAGAGGAAGCACCATAGACTGGGCCCAGAAACAAACTGGCAACCAATTGTATCCCACTCTTCCACCAAAGAGCTCAGGGCAGCTTATATATTAATCCTACTTCATCTGTACAATGTCTGTAAACTGGGAAAAGAAAAAGTTCTTGGCCCAAGGTAATGTTGCCCAGTGATGTTCAGATTCTGAAAGGAGGATTCAAATCCAGATCTTCCTGGTCCAAAGTTAATTATTCTGTCCACCACACTACATCGGCTTCCTTCACTACATATATTAAATGATAAAGCTCTCTGTGCCAGTATTTCAAATATACAACGATTAATGGAAATACTACTTTGAGTGAAAGGGCTTTTGTACCAAATGAATACCTTGAACTGAGTTGCAAGTGAATTTTGAACAACAAACTTCAAATGAGCCTGTCAAAAACATCCATCAATTGCCACGCTTAATTGTTTGATACATTAATTGCCCATTAAAAATGTAAATTTATAATGGGATTTTAAATACAGAGGTCCTCTGTGAAAGGATATCGAGTGCCAAAGGCATTGTTGTGAGCAAACTAGCCCCATCTCTGACGACAAGCAATGTGTTTCAGAAACATTTCTAAATCACAGATCTTCCCGTGTGATTTAGTCAAGATAAATGTCTCATTAATTCCCCTCAAAATATATCCTTCTTAAGATACTGTGATATTTGTTTCAATCATCTAATTGGTAAACTGCAATTTGTTAATCAACAGCTAAAGATTAAAACAGTATTTGCACCCTTAATTTAATTTGTTAGCATTGTCATCTATAAGTAAATGCAGTGTAGTTTTAAAAAATCAGTTAAAAGTCTACAAAATAGAAGATAAGATGATGGAATATATAATGCCATTGTAGACATGTGAGATCTGCAGCGATGAAGGCAAGGGTACCTGAAGATTTACTCAGATGAAGACCTTAATACTTGGACAGCTTCATAGAGGAGTAGATGGCCTTTCAGATAGTCATAAAGGTGCTGATGCTCACCTTTAAAACTCTAAATGATTTGGGATTAGGAATGAAGGAGAAATTCAATTCAGTTAACATTTAAACACAAATCTGCCTAATTTGCACTTCCCAGAACAATACACAAACCAAAATGCAATTATCCTTTAAAATTCACACTTTTCTGAATTTTGTAATGCAGTTCTTCATCCAAAGAATGTGTACAAAAATGTTTACAGCAACCTAGCCACAGCATTCTACACCAGCTCCAGCTTCTAGACTAAGCTTAAGGGCAGCCTGACATAAAACACATTATACTAATCCAACATTGAATTTACAAATACATGGACCACCATAGCCAAGCTATATCTGCCAGGAATGGTAATAGATGATGTACCAGCCAAAGGTGATCAAGGGTGCTCTGAGCCATTGAAACAGCTTGTTGCATCCAGGAACACTGTAAGCAGGAACAGTCTATCTGAACAAGTGAAATTTCGAATTTCAGCAGCAGTATCTTAAGGGTTTACAGCCATTGTCACTGGTATAGGAGTAAATACTGAAGTGTGGGAGCTCATCAATAGCCACACATCCAACAAAAGTCCAAAAATGCAGGCAGCTATCCTTATCAATGATGGTATAAAACTAAAACAGCGACCTGGAAAAGAGTGGTATAGTGGTTATATGTTCAGATTTGGCTGAGGAGACCTGGGTTCACATATTTGATAGGTCATGTAGCATGACTGCAATCCTTTGAAAGTACGTTCAGCTCAGTTCGGTGGTGATAACTTCTGACTACAGAAGTTCAAAATACATGGGTCCTGCAAAAAAAAAAGTTACCATTTAAAATGTTAGCATGAGGTAGGAACCCCATCAAAGGAAAGAAGTGCCCAAGCTCTGTTTGATTATTTTCCTCATTCTCTGTCTTCCTCTATTCTAATCTGTCATACACAATAGAAGAACATGAACAATTTCTCATTGCCTCATTCACTTACCAGAACAAGGAGATGCCCTGGAGGAAAATATCACTCTTCATTCGCCCGTCGTTTAGATAGTTTGGTAGACAGTGCTGGGAAGGAGTCAGTGGTCGTGGTGCACGTCGGCACCAACGACATGAGGAAATGCAGCCGTGAGGTCCTGGAAGCAAAATTTAGGTTGCTAGGTAGGATGCTGAAAGCCAGGACCTCCAAGGTGGCTTTCTCTGAAATGCTACCGGTTCCACGTGCAGGACCAGCCAGACAGGCCCAGCTTTGCAGTCTCAATGCATGGATGAGACGATGGTGTCGGGTGGAAGGGTTTAGATTTGTTAGGCACTGGGGAACATTTTGGGACAAGCCGGGCCTGTACAAAAGGGACGGGCTCCACTTGAACCAGAATGGAACCAGACTGCTGGCACTTAAAATTAAAAAGGTGGCAGAGCAGCTTTTAAACTGACTGAGGGGGGAAACCCGACAGGAGCTGAGAAAGGTCCGGTTCGGAATAAACCTCCCCCCTGGGATAAAAACCAAAGAAATGATGAAATTTTAAAAGGGGTAGGCCTAGAAGTAGGCATTGTGAAGAAGTAGGCATTGTAAATTCAGAAGAGCAAAATTACCACAGGCCAAACCACAAGTGCCCAACACACTTGAAGAGAGACACTGCTTACAAGTGCCTGTACGCTAATGCTAGGAGCCTGCGAACCAAGATGGGAGAACTGGAGTGCTTGGTCTTAGAGGAGAGCATTGATATAGTGAGCATAACGGAGACCTGGTGGAATGGAGAAAACCAGTGGGATACGGTTATCCCTGGATATAAACTATATCGGAAGGACAGGGAAGGACGTATTGGTGGAGAAGTCGCTCTATACGTGAAAGAAGGCATTGAATCCAGCAAGCTCGAAACCCCAACAGAGGCAGACTCCTCCACAGAATCGTTGTGGGTGGTGATACCATGCCCCAGGAGGGACTTAATACTGGGAACGATCTATCGTCCGCCTGATCAAAATGCTCAGGGAGACCTTGAGATGAGATATGAAATTGAGGAAGCATCCAAACTAGGAAATGTGGTAGTAATGGGTGACTTCAACTACCCGGACATAGACTGGCCGCATATGTGTTCCAATCATGACAAAGAAGCAAAGTTTCTAGATATTCTAAATGACTATGCCCTAGACCAGTTGGTCATGGAACCGACCAGAGGGATGGCAACCCTGGACTTAATCCTCAGTGGGGACCGGGACCTGGTGTGAGATGTAAGTGTTGTTGAACCGATTGGGAGCAGTGACCACAGTGCTATTAAATTAAACATACATGTAACTGGCCAATTGCCAAGAAAATCCAACACGGTCACATTTGACTTCAAAAGAGGAAACTTCACAAAAATGAGGGGATTGGTAAAAAGAAAGCTGAAAAACAAAGTCCAGAGGGTCACATCACTCGAAAATGCTTGGAAGTTGTTTAAAAACACTCTATTAGAAGCTCAACTGGAGTGCATACCGCAGATCAGAAAAGGTACCGCTAGGGCCAAGAAGATGCCAGCATGGTTAACGAGCAAAGTCAAGGAAGCTCTTAGAGGCAAAAAGTCTTCCTTCAGAAAATGGAAGTTTTGTCCGAATGAAGAAAATAAAAAAGAACACAAACTCTGGCAAAAGAAATGCAAGAAGACAATAAGGGATGCTAAAAAAGAATTTGAGGAGCACATTGCTAAGAACATAAAAACCAACAACAAAAAATTCTATAAATACATTCAAAGCAGGAGACCATCTAGGGAGGCGATTGGACCCTTGGATGATAAGGGAGTCAAAGGTGTACTAAAGAACGATAAGGAGATTGCAGAGAAGCTAAATGAATTCTTTGCATCTGTCTTCACAGTGGAAGATATAGGGCAGATCCCTGAACCTGAACTAACATTTGCAGGAAGGGATTCTGAGGAACTGAGACAAATAGTGGTAACGAGAGAGGAAGTTCTAGGCTTAATGGACAATATAAAAACTGACAAATCACCGGGCCCGGATGGCATCCACCTGAGAGTTCTCAAAGAACTCAAATGTGAAATTGCTCATCTGCTAACTAAAATATGTAACTTGTCCCTCGGGTCCTCCTCCGTGCCTGAGGACTGGAAAGTGGCAAATGTAACGCCAATCTTCAAAAAGGGATCCAGAGGGGATCCCGGAAATTACAGGCGAGTTAGCTTAACTTCTGTCCATGGGAAACTGGTAGAAAGTATTATTAAAGCTAGATTAACTAAGCACATAGAAGAACAAGCCTTGCTGAAGCAGAGCCAGCATGGCTTCTGCAAGGGAAAGTCCTGTCTCAGTAACCTATTAGAATTCTTTGAGAGTGTCAAGAAGCATATAAATAGAGGTGATCCAGTGGACATAGTGTACTTAGACTTTCAAAAAGCATTTGACAAGGTACCTCACCAAAGACTTCTGAGGAAGCTTAGCAGTCATGGAATAAGAGGAGAGGTCCTCTTGTGGATAAGGAATTGGTTAAGAAACAGAAAGCAGAGAGTAGGAATAAACTGACAGTTCTCCCAATGGAGGGCTGTAGAAAGTGGAGTCCCTCAAGGATCGGTATTGGGACCTGTACTTTTCAACTTGTTCATTAATGACCTAGAATTAGGAGTGAGCAGTGAAGTGGCCAAGTTTGCCGACGACACTAAATTGTTCAGGGTTGTTAAAACAAAAAGGGATTGCGAAGAGCTCCAAAAAGACCTCTCCAAACTGAGTGAATGGGCGGAAAAATGGCAAATGCAATTCAATATAAACAAGTGTAAAATTATGCATATTGGAGCAAAAAATCTTAATTTCACATATACGCTCATGGGGTCTGAACTGGCGGTGACCGACCAGGACAGAGACCTCGGGGTTGTAGTGGACAGCACGATGAAAATGTCGACCCAGTGTGCGGCAGCTGTGAAAAAGGCAAATTCCATGCTAGCGATAATTAGGAAAGGTATTGAAAATAATATAGCCGATATCATCATGCCGTTGTATAAATCTATGGTGCGGCCGCATTTGGAATACTGTGTACAGTTCTGGTCGCCTCATCTCAAAAAGGATATTATAGAGTTGGAAAAGGTTCAGAAGAGGGCAACCAGAATGATCAAGGGGATGGAGCGACTCCCTTACGAGGAAAGGTTGCAGCATTTGGGGCTTTTTAGTTTAGAGAAAAGGCGGGTCAGAGGAGACATGATAGAAGTGTATAAAATTATGCATGACATTGAGAAAGTGGATAGAGAAAAGTTCTTCTCCCTCTCTCATAACACTAGAACTCGTGGACATTCAAAGAAGCTGAATGTTGGAAGATTCAGGACAGACAAAAGGAAGTACTTCTTTACTCAGCGCATAGTTAAACTATGGAATTTGCTCCCACAAGATGCAGTAATGGCCACCAGCTTGGACGACTTTAAAAGAAGATTAGACAAATTCATGGAGGACAGGGCTATCAATGGCTACTAGCCGTGATGGCTGTGCTGTGCCACCCTAGTCAGAGGCAGCATGCTTCTGAAAACCAGTTGCTGGAAGCCTCAGGAGGGGAGAGTGTTCTTGCACTCGGGTCCTGCTTGCGGGCTTCCCCCAGGCACCTGGTTGGCCACTGTGAGAACAGGACGCTGGACTAGATGGGCCACTGGCCTGATCCAGCAGGCTCTTCTTATGTTCTTATGTTTAACCCTGTGAGGTAGGGTTGGAAACCAAGGCAGCTCAGAACAAGAAATAAAGCCATTTAAAATCCAATAACCATAAAGCAAGAATAAACAGTTGGAAAACAGCCTAAAGAGGCATGATTCTGAATTTTGGGTTGGGTGAATGAAGTTTATTTATTTATTATTTGATTTATATCCCGCCCTTCCTCCCAGTAGGAGCCCAGGGCGGCAAACAAAAGCACTAAAAGCACTTTAAAACATCATAAAAACAGACTTTAAAATATCTTTGAAAATATTTTTTTAAAGCTTTAAAAAAATATTTTTAAAATAATGGCGTTCCTGTTAAGGGGCATGTTTTGCCACAACCCCAAATAGAGAGGAGACTCGGGAAGGTTCTCGAAATCTAGAACTGAGTCACGTGGGTTTGATCCTCCAATTAGGAAGGGGTTTGAGCAGCAGTTATAAGGCTGCTCTGTCCCCCAAGCGTTTGCCTTTTTTGCCTTGCGGCACTTACTGTTGGTTCCTGCTTCCAGTGGCTCCTTCAGCGTCTGTGTGGTGATCGTTATACTGCTTATTGCCTCCTTTATTGTTCTTTGTTGTTTGTTTTCCTTCTGTGGTCTTCCTATCCCATTGTTTGTTTGCTAGTCTGCTTCCCGCCGATCAGCTGGGCTGCGGGAGTCCACCCACGCTCTGGGTGGTCGTCTGCCGGCTCGCCGGCTGTGTGCTTTGCCATTAAGTTTATTGGGCTTGATATCATTTGTTGGGATCCTTCTGTGCAGCCTGGTTTCCTAGGAGGGGGCTGGGGGTGGTGAAGTTCCCTGTGCTTGCTCTTATCCTCGCGTTTGTTACAGTTAGTTTCGTTTCCGTTTGAAACGCTCCCGCCCCCCCGCCCCCCCTCAAAAAAAAAAAACTTTTCCTATTTTCCTTATTAGCATTGTTAGTGATTTGTGGTTTGTGTGTTCTCTTGGTTTAGGTTCTAAATTGATTATTTGGTTTCTTAATTGTGGATAGCAGTTGCATTAATTGATTAAGGAGTTATTAATTTATTCTTTGTTTATTTGCAGGTTTGGCAATTTGATTTCCTTTAATTGTTCCAGTTTATTAATATTCCCCCCCTTATAATACCCCCCTCTTCAATAAAAAATAAATAAATAAATAATAACAATTTAAATTAAAGGGATAAAAATTTTATTTATATATTGTTTCTTTCTTTTTTGGTGGTGGTTATTGTGGTTTCCTTTTCTCTATTCTTATTGTGCATATATATCTTTGTTGGGAGTTATATCTTGCTGTTTTGTAATTTCTGGTTGTTGAGTTTTGTTATAGTTCAATTTTCTCAAGTGTTGTTTCTTCTGTTATTTTCTTCCTCACTGAGTAGAGTTTCAATATGCCACCCAGGAAGTTTCAGCAGAAAAAAGGTGTTCGGGTGGTGAAGCAGGCTTCCAAGCGCCCTCCATCTCAGCAGCACCAGTCTTCTGATGAGGACGAAGACATGGGCACCGTGCGAGCCTTGGTGGCTAGGGTAGAAGCTCTTGAGAGAGAGCGCAGGCAGACGGTGGATGTTGAGACGGGACCAAGTTCCGCCCCTTCAGGTAAGAAATCTTCTCGCTTGGCAGCTAAGAAGCCTAAGTCGCGTATTCTTGCTGATTTGGTTTCTAGGATCAGAGTTCTGGAAGCCGCAACACCTGCCGAGGAGCCCACTGTTCTGCTGCCTTCAGCTGGCTCTTCAGCTGGTACATCTTCAATGTCTGCGTCCATGCTCCCAGTTCCGGCGGCGGGGACACTTCAAGGGCAACCTTCCTTTCCTTCCACTGGTATCCCGCCCATTCCAACTGAGGCTTACGGGTTTGTCGTCCCACCTGTGGTTGCCTCTCCTGCTGTTTATACAGGTGAGCACAATGCACCACATCATGCTCACAACACGCTGGCACAGGCTCAAGGTCTTCATTCTCAAGCCCCTTCAGTGGCTGGAGTACCACTGGAAGGTGGTATTACGCAGCCTCTGGTTTTTATGGGTGGAGTGCTTGTTCCGCAGCAGCCTCAGCTTCCGTGGCCTGCGGCGGCGGTGACACCATGGCAGCCGCCTGCTTCTTCTTTAAGCCAATCCCCTAATTTGTTGCCCCTTCCTCAGGGAGTATATCCGCAGGGTGATACCTCCCTTCCTTTGGGTGACCATTTATTACTGACTACGAAGGAGAAAATTTGGCGGGGAGAGAATATTGATTTGTTTACTCTCCTTTTTCGTGAAAACGAGGTGAACTCTAAGGAAGGCCAAGAGGTTAGGGAGCATGAGGCAGCCACTAAAAAGAGGGCTGACCGCATATGGCCCAATTGGCTCAATGCCTACACTATTTATATGGGTGTTATGTCTCAAGCTTATCCGTCCAGGGCCTTGTCAATGATAAAATACCAGGATATTATTCATCGTGCCTTTCGTGAATTCTCTGGGACCGCTTGGTTGCAGTATGATGAGAATTTTAGACAAAGGGCCGCTTTGGACCCCACCCTTCATTGGGATGTAGAGCATGCTGGCCTGTGGCTGCGTTCTATGACCCCTGCTAGGCCCACTTTGGGTGATAGGGCTGATAGCGGGCACCTTTTGGCACGCACGCAGACTTCCGCCTCTGGCCCCAGCCAAGGCGGGCACTGGGTTCAACCCCAGCAAGTCTGTTGGGCCTTCAACAGCGCTGGCAGATGTTTCAGGCGCCCCTGTCGGTTCCGCCATGTCTGTGGGCTGTGTGGTGGCACCCACCCCAGTTCCTCTTGCCAGCGCGCACGTCAGGCTCGCCAGAGTGCGGGGGAGCAGCACCATCCCAAGTGAGGTTCTGGCAATAGCGGCAGTACGTCGCAAGGCCAGTAGCCCTATTAAGTTGTTTCCGCTTGCCGGTTTGTTGGTTGGTTACCCAGATAGGCGAGCGGCAAAATTTTTGTCGCAGGGTTTTTCTGAAGGTTTTTGCATCCCTTTTGAGGGTCCCAGGGTTGCTTCTTCCTCTGCCAATCAGTCCTCCCTTAGCTCTATGGCACCAGTGGTTTTGGCCAAACTCAATAAAGAGATTGCTGCCAACCGTATTTCAGGCCCCTTTGCCTTTCCTCCATTGGAGAATTTGCATATTTCTCCTTTGGGTGTGGTCCCTAAGAAACAGCCTGGGGAATATTGCCTCATCCATAATTGATCATTTCCAAAGGGTGCATCTGTTAACGATGGCATTTCTCGTCAGTATGCATCTGTCAGATATACATCTTTTGATGAGACTGTTAGGGTAGTCCGCAGGGCTGGTAGGGGTGCTTTAATGGCGAAGTGTGATATTAAATCTGCTTTTCGCCTCTTACCAGTACACCCCGACGATGTTGATTTGCTAGGTTTTACCTTTCAGGGCCAATTTTATGTTGACAGGGCAATGCCTATGCGGTGTTCTGTGTCTTGTGCTGCTTTTGAAACTTTTAGCACTTTCCTCGAGTGGGCATTGTGAAGGAGGGCCTCTTCTTCCTTCTCCGCCCATTATCTCGATGATTTTTTGTTTGTAGGGCCAGCGGGATCTTCGCATTGCCGCTATTTGATGCAATCCTTTGAAGCTTTAACCACTGAGTTGGGCGTCCCTTTAGCTCCTGAAAAATCAGAGGGCCCGTCCACTTCCCTTACTTTTTTAGGGATTCATTTGGATACTGTTGCTCAGTCTTCCTGTCTGCCTCAGAACAAGTTGCTTGCATTGCGGCAACGACTTAACACAGCACTTCTATTGAGGAAGGTTACATTAGCACAATTGCAGGAGCTAGTAGGCCATTTAGTTTTCGCTTCTAAGGTCATCTCCCCTGGCCGTGCGTTCCTCAGGCGTCTATGTGACGCGATGAAGGGAGTTCGCTCTTGTTTCCATTTTATAAGGATTTTATCTGGAATGAGAGCGGATTTGCGCATGTGGCTTGCCTTTTTGGAGGATTTTAATGGTCTCTCCTTTTGGCGCGAGGAATTGCTTTTAGAGGCGGAGTTCCAGGTACATTCTGATGCTGCTGGTGGCTTAGGCTTTGGGGTAATTTTTAGATCCCAATGGTGCGCTGAGAGGTGGCCTGCCTGGTGACGTGCCTCGGGCATTACGTCTGATTTGACATTTTTAGAATTTTTTCCGATTGTGGTAGCCATTCATATATGGCTGTTGGCATTTCAGAATCGCACCGTACGTTTTTGGTGTGACAATCAGGCCACAGTGTGTGTTATTAATGCTCAGACATCTAAATCTCCTCGCGTTATGCGATTGGTGCGTGCCTTCGTCTTGCAATGTTTGCGTTTTAATGTCCTATTAATTGCTCGACATGTTCCAGGTTTACAGAACTGTGTTGCTGATGCTCTTTCCCGCTTACAGATGGCGCGTTTTTGAGAGCTTGCACCTGGAGCAGCCCAGCACCCGGTTCCGGTCCCACCTTTCCTGTGGCACCATGGCAATTAGCAGTTGGGGCTGCTATTGCTTCTGCCCTTGTTCCCAGTACTCAAAAAGCGTATCAGCGTTCTGTTGCGCAGTTTCAAGCTTTCTGTATCAGTGCTGTTCTGCCTTTAGTCTGGCCTGTTCCTGTATCCCATTTATTACAGTTTATGCTGCACTTGAAAGGGCGAAACAATTCTGTTTCTACTATCACTGGACACCTCTCTGCGCTGGCCTTTATTTACAAGGCACAGGGACTGCCGGATCATTCTGTAGATTTTAGGGTCAGAAAGGTCCTTGAGGGTTGGTCGCGTTCCACTCCCAGGCCCGCTGACCGGAGGAGGCCAATCACGCCCGATGTCCTCCTTCAGATCCTGGCATTATTTCGCTCTTTATGCTCATCCCAGTATGAGTCGCACCTTTTCGCTGCAGTAACTCTGACAATGTTCTATGGTGCTTTTCGCCCTAGTGAAGTATTAGTTCCTTCTAAGCGTGATGTGTCCTATCGGGCCTTATGCTCTGGCGATTGCACGTTAGGTGCTGATTTTGTTAGGCTTTCTTTAAGAGTCTCTAAGACTGATCAGAGAGGCCGTGGTGCCGTTATTTCGTTACGTAATTGCCAGGTTTCTGAATTATGCCCTGTGGCAGCGATGCGTCAATTCCTGTCTATAAGGCCGTTCGGCCAGCATTATCTCTTCATACATGCGGATGGCTCTGCCCTGACTCAATTTCAATTTTGGGCCGTTGTTCGGTGGGCCTTGTTGGCCGGTGGTCGCGATCCAGGAGTCTATGGGCTGCATTCTTTTCGAATTGGGGCGGCCACGGCCGCAGCCCTCGTGGGCATGAGCGTTAGCAATATACAGGCGATTGGTAGGTGGCGTTCTTCTGCTTTCAAGTCATATGTTAGGTATTGATTTCAAGTATTGTTCCTTGTGTTTTCTTCAGGTGTGTTACGCCTTCCAGTTCCTGCACGGATCGTCCTATGTGGGCATTCTATCCTGTTTTGGGCGCACCGGAGGGCCTCTTTGACGGTTTCTGGCACGCAGCTGCAGCTTTCCACTTGGGCTACAGTCAGCTGGGAGGCGCGGAGGGGCATGTTGTGGGACGCGTTTATGCCCTCTATTTGCCGAATTATGTCTTCGGCTAAGCGGCCTCATGTTCTGTTGATCCATTTAGGGGAAAATGATTTGGTGCGGCGGCCCGGTATGGACTTGCTGCTCAAGGTCACTCGTGACCTAAAGTGGCTCATTCGTTCTTACCCTGATCTCATATTAGTGTGGTCTGACATGCTTGAGAGATGGGTATGACGGGGTGCTATTCACCCCAATAGGATTGATAGGTCCAGGAAATGGGTCAAGAGAAAGATCAGGGATTTGATTTTATCCCTGGGTGGGGCTTTTATTCCTCATGGGAGGATTAAGTTCAACTTTCCTCACCTGTTTCGAGATGATGGAGTGCATCTTTTGGACCAGGGTTGTGATTTATTTTTGGAAGATCTTAGGTGGGGTCTTCGGGGTTTGTTTTCCTCTTTGGGTGGAGGGAACCAAGCTTCAGCTGATTCTCTCTTGTGGCATGGAATTCGGGCAGGTGAGGTATAGTGGGGTTAAACTGAGGCGGTTAAGGCATTTTGGTAAAGGGCACTCCTTAGGGAACCATCAGGGCTTAATGCCTGGTGGGGATCTGGGGAGTGTCCTCGTGGTGACCGGCTTGCGCATCATGGTGAACGCCTGTACGGCGGGGCCATGCTGCGGGGGTTGGAACCACACATCTGCCTCCAATAGCAAGGAGGGTGAATTTCTCCCTCATCCTTGACTATGGAGTTACAGTATTAGGAGAATTATTTACCTTTGGAAGGGGAGGGAGTATTCCCTCATAGATAGGTATAGCCTCACCTGCCCGAAGTAATTTAGATTGGAATAATTGGCTGAGCGTAATTGGATTTAGATTGTTATATTTAATAAATATAACATTATACCGTATCTGTGTCACAAGTCTTCTTTGGTGGGGTGGCAAAAAGAAAAGGCTTAAAAACATATTAAAAAGCAATTCCAACACAGACTCAGACTTGGATAAGGTCTCAACTTAAAAGCACAAGTTGAAAGAACAAGTTCCTTATCACTTGAGCCTGTAGTTCTCTGCACACTTCCCAGTTTCAGTAAGCCCCATTGAATACATTGGGACTTGCTTCTGAGTAAACAAACATCGGATTGCACTATAAATATATTTAAAGATTGTGTAATTCATAAACATATTTGATAGTAATGTTTATAGAAATATTTCTTTATACTGTGTCCCAATAAGTATTTGATTTCACACTATGGTTGTAGATGATTTTTTCCTCTACATTTTAAGTGTGCCCTTCTTCCTGGGGGTGGTCATGGTTCTCTGTTGTTTTCATCCTGAGGGGAGGATAGGCTGAGAGATGGTGAGTAGCACATTTAAGATCTTTTCACCTCCCCCCCCTTTTTTATTTGTATTTATTTTATATTTCTCCAATATCTTCCCCTGGCTGTTTTTATGTATTTTAAATATTTTTAGTATAAATAAATAGGAAATCATAATTGTGAACCTCCCTAAAAGCAATTTACCTATCCTTATGTTTTGGCAAAGTGATGGTGTGAAGGCATGCTGGTAGAACAAGAGACCATGTTTGAGGAATGTTATAAGGTGTTTGAGGACTTTGTCACACATTACTTTTTGAGACCTGTAGATTCATGTTGGAAAGAACACGTGCACATATTGAATGGTGGCTTGGGTGCTGTTTTTTCAGTCTACGCTGCATGCGTAGCAAAGGTGATACATCATCTGACAGCTAGCTTCATAACGTGAGAATGAAAAACATTTGGATCACCATTCACTTGTTTACTTTTCTCACTATTGAGACCTCTTCATATATTACTTTTTCATACACAGAAATTTAATCTTTGTATAGGAAAAAGTATTTTGTAAAACGTGAAGGACAGTGCCTGCCCAGTCGGTATAACCACTGTACAAGATCTACTCAGCCACTGTAATTACCTTTTTGTTTTGAGTGCCCTTTTGTCTGGGTCTTGGTTCAGGTGTGTATCCAACTTTGATGTGCTTATGGAAGGGGTGTGCAAGTAGTGCCCCCCCCCCAAGTGTGGAGGCTTGGACAAACATTGTGTTATGGAAAACCAAAGTCTGTGTGAAAGTACATATTTGGGAATGCCATCAGTGTAATCCTAAACACACTTAATAAATAATTTCGAACTTGCACATCACAAAATATATTATGGTCATGTCCATAAGCACCAGGAGGGTAGTCGCCCAGGGGAACTTAGTCCCTCTGCTTTTTTGGGAGCAGGGTCCCTATGTCTCCAAGCATCCTACAGTCAGCATGAAAAGGGAGTGTGTTAGTCACTGAGAAGAGTCTTCTAATAGGCTTCCTTGCCTTTTCTGCAGATTGGAGCCAATCAGAGTGAAAGGAGGTGAGTCAGCCACTGAGAAGACTCTTCTCAGTTGCTAACGCTCTCCACTTTCATGCTGATTGGCTCCTAGAGATGTTTGTTGTTGTGAGAGAATGCATAACAAAGATCTCATTCTTAATCCAGGAGCAAAAAAGGGTGTACGTGGCTGTAACTATCATGAAGGGACCCTGCAGCTCTGAATTTTCTACTAAACAACTGATAAATACGTAGGTAACTTTGTGTCTGGAGACTTATTATTAAGAATCACTTTCCATAATTGTAAGGAGGTGTGTCCACATGCATGCATCCCAGGCACCTAAATGAGGGGTGAGAGCAGCATAGGGACATAAGCAGGTGTCTTATTCTAGGGGTTCCCAAACCTTTCTTCTACATAGACCACTTGAAAATTGCTGAGGGTCTGAAAGTATCTGAAAATTTACTATGGGCATATGCAAGATAATTAACTCCCATTAGTAATAAGAGCAAGAATTTGAGCTGTGCGTATGATATTGTAATGTAAAGGTGTAATTTTAATTTTGCTAGTTGTTTATGTCACTACTATTGCCATTACATTCAGTGATATATGGGAATTACGATTTACGAGTAACATTAGTACAAAAAACATTACTAAGGATTTTGTATGGTCTGGTACGGGAGGAGGTCCATGGGGGTGACACCATGAGTTACTGCACCAGGTGACACCAACCCTAGTGATGCCACTGTATCTAGTGGGAAATTGGTGTGTGGCATGTATAATGGCATGTATAACCAACTGCAGAACTGCAGCTCAAAAAGATGGAGCATCCTTGACTGGATAAATGATATCACACATAAAATTACTTTCAACAGAAGTCAGGAATTAGCACACTGAAAATGTCATTTTAGCCATTTAGTTTATAGAATTGATTGTAGCATTGGCAGAACAGAGCAAACCACACAATCCATAAGTGCTGGTAGGAATGAATGGTTAATGACAATCTGCTGCTTTTTATGAGCCAAAAGGAATGATATAAATCCACTCAGGCTCCTCTGACAGGCAAAGTCAATTGATCTCAGGAAATGGAGAGGACCGAATGACACAAATAAACACATAGTATTAACTGGCAATTAAGTCAAAATACATGTGTTTAAATCTTCTCCGGCCTCCACCAGGAAACACCATGGGGAATCACAAGGAGCCAGAAGACCATACTTAAGTTACACTTAAAATTGGATTAAAAATCCAGTCATTTTCATGCCCTCTGATATTTCTATAAAGAAGTCACATGCATCTGCACTTTATTTGTTGCCAATTTGCTGAAGGGTGCTCAGATGATCATATGACACCATCATTAAATATATGCTCTGGCCACTGAAATGTCTGATCTTGGGTAGCAGAGCTAGGAAAGACCCCTGTCTCAGACCCTGGACACCTGGTGCTATGCAGGGTAAATGGCATTATGCTTCATGGACTAATGGTCTAACCAAGTAGGCAGCTTTGGAAGTTCTCCATTCGTTTCAGTTGACACTTACCCAGAGATGCTACATCCATTAAGCAGATGGGGAGTGTTTGTGTTTCTTAGAGATGTGTATATGCATCAAGAGTTCCTGTGCCCACAGAAATGAAATGGTTTGAAAAAGAAGAATGAAGTTTTTAACCAGTTGGTTAAGTAAACACTCTTCTGCAATCATTTCAGCTATTCAGAACTGAATATAAAATTAATCTTGGCCAGCACAACACAATCTTCCTGGAATCAATTATTAACTGAAAGAAACTTTGCCCTCACCATCACAGAATGTTTGAAAACAATTAGTATTTTGACATATGTGCAATCCAAACAATTTTAATGTGTAACTACAAATAACATTTCTACTTATAGACTAAAATTCTGATTATAGTTAGAAAAAATGTAAGAGCTTTTCATACAGACCATATTCTCTGGACTGTAGTTATTTCTTCCTTCTAAATGCAGTTCGTTCTCCCTTATGTAGTCCCTATATTCTGAGGGCACAAAAGCGGTTTAATGGGGAGGAGGTTTTGACCAGTCTCAACTTGGAGCCAGTGGAGGTATCATTGATCATCTCACTTCAAGTATTGATAGCTCACTTCAAGTATTCAAAGCACTTTATGTATATAATTTTAATAGTTCTTACAACAACTCTGTAACCTAAGGCCATGTTATCACCTGCAAGCTGCAGATCAGGAGCTGAGGCTGAGAGGTGGTGTCTCCCCAAGACTACCTAATGTTTAAAGAAGTGGGATCTGAGGACTATCTTGACCGCATTCTTTAAAAATATATATTTTATTACATTAAAAATAATATTAACTATACATACTGTAAACAACCATAAATCACCCAATCTAAATATTGTATGGAGAATAGTGCATCTGTGCTCACAATCGCTTTATATTTTACAACAATATTAACTATGCAGCTAACTGCCCCTCCCTCAGTTGTGGGCATAATTCAGTGCAGCAATATTTTTGATGGCTGAGTGGAAGAATCCCAGAGGTCCCCTTGCCTGTATACAGTAGGAATGTCCACAAACCTGCTCCATTTGTCCTTTGCTTGCTCCATGACAATGAGCAGATTTCCTGTGTAGAGCCAGCTGCCACACTAGACATCCAGCCTTTTATGATGAAACTCTCTGCTTTCCAGTGCTCAGTGACCTGCTCAAGACACCGCCAGTAATAATATTACTACATATTTGTGTTCTGCTGATCCTCTTTGTTGCAGGAGGATGGATGAAAGGGTTGGGGTAGAGTCCAAAATGACCACCTGCTCAGTAATATCTGATAAAACCCTAAAACCATTTGCTAAACACCTGGACCTTGGGATGAAGAATCAGCCCTCTCTCCCACACCCTCTCCTGCTCTTAGGTGATATGGTTTTATTGATGTGAATCATAATCAAATCATAATCGAATATAAGGACATGGAGAATGTAAAAACCAGTGAAACTGCTAAAACACATCAGTCACCAAAAGACTGAACAGGGCACAAACCCTCTGCGCTATCCCATGGCTCTAATCTAGGCCCCTGTGTGAACCCAGGGACTACCCATCCCACCGCATATTTGGCCCTGGATCAATTTGGTGCTGCCCTGGTCTCCAGCTGGGAGGAAGAGTGGGATATAAATGTTACAATTGTTGTTGTTATGTGCCTTCAAGTCAATTACGACTTATGGCAACCATATGAATCAGCGACCTCCAAGAGCATCTGTCATGAACCACCCTGTTCAGATCTTGTAAGTTCAGGTCTGTGGCTTCCTTTATGGAATCAATCCATCTCTTGTTTGGCCTTCCTCTTTTTCTACACCCTTCTGTTTTTCCAAGCATTATTGTCTTTTCGAATGATTCATGTCTTCTCATGATGTGTTCAAAGTATGATAACCTCAGTTTCATCATTTTAACTTCTAGTGATACTGCTGGTTTAATTTGGTCTGACAAATATTTGTCTTTTTCACAGTCTTCTTCAACACTCTCAAACCCCCTCACCACGTTAAGGTGTGCATCCTAAAGGGGAATATTACAATAAATAAATATAAATAAATAAAATAATAAAAAATTGGAGGTGGGCCTAATATTTAATTAAGGTTTTTTAAAAGCCCAAGTTAAACCTATGATTGGAAAAGGGCAAGGAAGGAGGAGACACTGCATCTCCTTCTCCCCTGATTGAGAGCAGGAGAGTTTGATCCTGCAGGGTATTGCACCTTCACGAGTGCTTCCTCTGCAGGGAAGGTGTTTGCAAAGCAAGAACCTGCACCCCACAGGATGGAATCTTCCACTTACTAGCTGCTAAGTGAAGGAATCTATTTTGCACACTGCTGCTCTTTTGCTAGTCCCTTCCCTGCAGGATAGAATCCTCTGCTGACCAGATAGGAAGTGAAGGATTCCATCTGGCAGGGAGTTGCTTCAGGGGGCAGCGTGCTGGGTGAGGGAGTGGGCAGGAAGGAGAGGCCAGGCAGGCAAGCATTGAAAGGCATTCCATTCAATCCTTCCTGGAAGACGCAGCTGGCAGTCAGGTAGGTCTCTGCCTTTTTGCCATTTTTATTCTTTTTCCTGCCATTTGCCTGCCTCTCTTTCTTTCCTGATGCCCTTTTCCTGGCAGTCTGGGATAGCTCTGGGTTGCCCAACCTGTGGCAAACCAGGGTTGTTGCAACCCAATGCAAGCAACTCACAGTTTCCCTTGGATTGGCCCAATTTGGTTCGGGAGTTGGCCAAATCTGATGCACAGACCTACTGGATACTGTTGGAAGTGGAGCAAGAACAACTCCTCTTTTGTTCTTTTGTTTATGTTCCAGAAAGGCGATAGAGTTAGGGTCCTCCAGATGGCTAGGCTTGACTATCTTTACCTGTGATGCTCTGACTGACTTCCTTCCATCACAGACTGATATGCTTAGGGAAGCGTATCTGCCCCTCCTCCTTCCACCCTTTCCTTCCTCTCTTCTTCTACTGTCTGAGAGAGAGGAGACATCTTTGTCTCAGCTCTCTCCCTCCTGAGCCATGAGGGCAACTCCCAAACATGGGCGTTGCGCCTCCAACTTAGTTAGAACTAGGTATGCCTTTCCTATCTACTATGTATTTCTGTAAATAAAGTAGCTTATCTTATTTTACTAAGTCTTAAGTCTCAGTGATCTCAATGTAGGGTAAAAGCCTGCTACTTAAGTAAACACACACACTGGCACACACACATCTCAGACCATTGATAATCTCTGCCAATATCTATACAAATTTACATACCAGATACAAGTCATAAAACCCCATGGAAAAGGATCAAGGTCCCAAATCTGGCAAGGATCCAAAGGTAGCCAAAGTTCCAAAGGTAGCCAGAGGAGGGTCCAAGAGAGACAAAGGGGGGGGGAGACAAGGCAAAGATGTTCAGCTTGAATTTTTTTAAAAAAAATAACTGCAGGGTCAGTGTTGCTTGTTAATATTAATGCTGAGTAATCGGTCTGAAAAGGTTGAAGATATGCCTCTTTTAAAGTTTCCAATCTAGTCTTGCGTTCATATACTCATAGTAAACTGGTAACTTTCGGGTTATACCACACTCAGCAAACCATAGCTTGTGCTTGCTCTGGTTCACCGCTGCTTTCCAGTTCTACTTCTGAGGACAAAACTATATAGGAATTTGCTGGTTTGGAACTAACAGTAAGCTGTCTGAAACAGGAAATGTCTAGTTGGCTTGGTTGGAGTGTGCAAAGGGAGGAAGGAGTGTATGAGCTGAATACACAACTTTTTCACAGTCTTGTAAACTATGGTTTTGACAATTAGAAATGTCAGCCAAACACACTAGGAATGATTTCATGCCATGTGGAGGGTGTAACTGTGGGTCAGAGAAGATACTACAGCAAGTAAATGAATACATAAATGAGTGGTGGGCTGGCTTGATAATCACTCCACATTGTGTACAATCCACCTCCCACACTCACCTACATGATTGCTGTCTGGAATCCACTTCCCATGGAAATAAGCCACAGGCTCTCCTTGACTTTAGAAAAGTTAGATTGCACCTCTGTCATGGTACATAAGCCTCTCTGAAATTGGTGTCCTTATTTTGATGGCTAAATAAGTGCTAGACTCTATTTCACATGTGTCTGAGATCTGGAGTCCAGATAACTTGGAGATCACCTGTTTAAAGTCTGGCTCCTTCACTCAGCCAGAAAAACAGACCGGCAAAAGGTAGGTAGCCACATGCTTGGCAAGTAGTACTAGAAACATGTGTGATTATGTGTTGAGTAATTGTTTAATAGTGCTAACTAAATTGGGAATTAGCCTATTCAGTCCGTACTCTTGCCAGGTTTACTAAAGTGAATACAGTGCTGATGCATTTGTGGTAGAAGCTTCTGAGAATCCAACAGTCAAGACCTCTGGCACAAAGCTGAGCCCTAGAATACAGTTCTGAGTACAGTCTTCACACAATTGGGACCTCACATGTTCATATACATATGATTATTGGTGTAAATATGTCAAGAAGAAAAGAGAGGACAATAAAATCAAACAATCAGCAATACATCTGGCTTACATCTTTCACTCGCTTTCTTAGTCGAGGGGAAACATGGCTATTATAAAATCTGCTGCCCACGTGCATAGTCACATTTATATTACATTTATATAAGAATCTTTCTTTCACAGGAATGATAGGGAAATGATCCTTTGAGACTGTTACCCAAGCTCAGCATACAGAATCAAAGTTCTGCTAACTGTTTGTGGTAGTGTACCTTCTCCTGTGAAGTTTGCTGTTGTTTCAGAGAATTAAGCTTGGTTGAAGAGAACAGGTTTCTGATACTCATATATAATTTTTCATAAGTTTCAGAAATGGTTTGCTGTGTGTCATTGGGAACTGCTCTCTGAGCAGCACATGCTCAGGCACATGGAACTAATAACACAATCTGTTGGATTAGGGCCCAACAGGAGTACTACATCTTGGAGGAGGGATGGGCAAACATGTCAATTTTGGTTTCTCTCAGTTTCTCATTTTTCCAGTCTTAAGTTCAGTTCTCCACATTTCCACATCAGGTTTGGTATGTGTGTGTGCATGTGTGTTTTCAAAAAAGTTCTGATGAAAATTGATCAGCATTTTAGTACAAATTTCTCCTAATAAACACATTTTGTACACAGTTTTGCCTAATATACACATTTCTGCAAAGCAAAATAATAGAATGCATTTTTGTATGTTATTTTTCACTAATATATACATTTTATGCACACTTAAATATGTACATATTTGTACACATTACTTGGCTGGAGAACTGCATTGCAAAATTCAGAGATGTGTGAATGATGGCTGTATTTCAGTTCACATTTTTTTTTGGAAAATGTGAATTAAGTTAGTTTAACTGTAAATGTGAACTGAACTGAATTTCTTCCCCTCCCCCCCCTTTTTGAGGTGGGGAAATCAAACCAGTCCCTGCCGGAGGCACTGATGCCTGGGGTCCTTTATATGAAGCCCCCCTTCCAACTAACCCTAGAATAATATTGGGCATTTCCTTAGCAGGAAATAAATATCACTTCCTCTTGACTTTTCCAATCAAACTAAAGGAGAAGGAAAGCATCCAGTGAGGGAAGAACTTGCACCTGTCAGGGCATATGATTGCCACCAAAGGAACACACACAAAGGAACACACATTGCATTTTTTAAAACTGCAAAACGGAAGGCTATCTGAGCAGTCTTTACAACATCTTAGAAAAATGCTTTCTGTTCACTTCTCAGAAAAAAGAGATGAAGGCTTGCACTTATCCAAAGCTTTATACAATTAGTTTAAGTATATACACTTTAGAAAATACCAATACTGGAGTTTATAATGCTGCTGTGTTGTTTTTCCACTTGGCTGGAGCTCTGCTTTACATCTTGCTTCGGCGGCATAATTAACTTTAGCAGCTATAGGAGCAAAGCCTCATAGTTTACAAAGCAGAGATCTTCTTGAAGCATCACTGTAGCCAAATAAACCCAGAAAATATTGTTCATGTTCCTTATATGCTTGTAACTTTTGTATACTTTACCATTCTTCTCTCTGCTGTGGACAGATGGGATTTTCAAATAAAAACCAGATGAAAAGCAAACAGCAATTTAATAATCAAAAGCTCAAGGTAAAAACTGGCATCTCCCACTCAGAACTGCAATTAGATCTGTTTGTGGAGTGAAAGCATGTATCTAATGAGTGTGTTGTTACTTCTTGCTATGAAAACTGCAAATTATTAGATGTTTAATGGTCTTTCCACACACACTAAGGATGAGAGAATGACAGGTGGACAACTGGTGTCTAAATTCTGTGACACTGAGATATGGTCCAGCAGCAATTTTTTTGTTTTGTTGACCTCAGTTTTGTGCAATAATTAGAAGTACAACTGATACACATGTAGGCTCTCCTTAGAGGTTCACACGAGTGCCTGTAGACTGGGGCAAGGTCAGTGGGTGCAACCTCACACTTCCCCTCCCCAAAGTGAAGCCATTATTAATCAAGCACAGCTTTCTCCTTGAATGTAGATTATATTAGGGGATGTTTCTGTGTGTCCTCTAGGGATGGGTGAGAAATTTGATTCAGTTCACATTTAAAACCAAATTTTGCAAATCCGCACTTTCAGAAACAACATGAGAACCACGACTCAGCCTTCCTTCAAAAGTCACACTTATCTGAATTCTGTGATGCAGTTCTTCAATTGAACCATGTTTGCAAAAATGCATATATTAGGACAAAGTGTGCATAAAAATGAATATACATTACTGAAAATGAAATACAAAAATGTATTACTTTAGAAAAAATTGCTTGCAAAAATGTGTCATTAATCAAAACTGTATATAATGATGTGCTTAGTAGGAAAAATTTGCACTAAAATGCTGAAAAATGTTCATGAGGATTTAAAAAAAAGAAATTCACAAATCGCTGCAGAAAAATGGAGAACCAAACTTAAGTTTGAAAAAAATGAGAAACTGAGATAACCCAGATTGACAGAGTCATCCCTGGTGTCCTTATCAACAAGTATACACAATTGTAGAACAGTCCCTGGCCAAAACTTGTCCTACTCTTTAGCTAAAGGGGTGAACAAATCTGTCAGTTTTGGTTTCTCTCAGTTTTTCATTTTCCAGTCTTAAATCTAGTTTTTCACAAATTCATTTCACAGCAAAATGCAATTTTAAAAAATCCTCACATAAAATCATCAGCATTTTTCTCCATTCACATTTTTGTATGCAGTTTTGATTGATATACATTTTTGCGAGCATTTCCCCATAATATAATATGTGGTCGTATGTTATTTTCACCAATATATGCAATTTTATGAACACTTTACCCTAAAATGTGAATTTATGTACATATTGCCTGGAGAACTGCATTACAAAGTTCAGAGATGTGCAAATTTTGATTTGTGCATTGGTGCAAGAACTCCAAATGAGGTAGTTTTTCATTAAAATGCAAACAAAATTGAATTTCTCTCCCATCTCTAGCTAAGTCATTGTGGACTGTGGGACAAATTACCTTTATATCAGGGGAAATGAGCAATTGAGCAACAAGTCAAAGCTTAGAGTAAAAGAATATGTATCTTATTATAAAAACTGAGATTCACGAAACTTAAAACACAATGAAGACTAGGAGAGGAAAAGAATGTAAATGTTCTTTGCTGTATTATCCTATATCTAGGCTAGGAACCTTTTTCAGACCAAGGACTGCATTCTGTATCAGGCAAATTTCACATGCCAGTGGTGGGCAGGTCCAGAGACAGAAGTGAGTGGAACAACAAACGTACATTTTACCTTTACATAGTTGGGTAGTTTCTATTGTTAGTATTAGTATTATATAAATTTATATCCCACCCTTCTTCCTGAAGGAGCCCAGTGTGGCAAACAAAACAATTTATCAAGAACAAAAAAGCATTCTAAAACAATTTGAAACATTCTGAAAAACAATTGCAGATAAAAACACACTTCCATTCAGTGATCTCCAGGTTGCCAGGAACAGTGCCCTTCAGCTATCAAATGCCCGAGTAAACAGGAATGTTTCCAAATTCCTCCTAAAAGTCATTAATGTTGGCAACAGACACACCTTACTGGGGAAGGCATTCCACAAATGGGGAGCCACCACTAAAAAGGCCCTGTCACAGGTGGGCACCAATAGGGAAGCTACCAACAAGGCCTCAACTGCCAATTATAGGCTCTGAGATGGTTGATACTGGAGAAGGTGCTCTTTTAGGTACTTGAGTCCTAAGCTATTTATTTATTTATTTATTATCTAATTTGTATCCCGCCCTTCCTCCCAGCAGGAGCCCAGGGCAGCAAACAAAGTGCTAAAAACACTTCAAAACATCATAAAAACAGATCTTAAAATACATTAAAACAAAACAGCATTAAAAACATTTTTTAACAGAACAACTTTAAAAAAGGGTTAAAAACATTATTGAAAAACATATTAAGCAATTCTAACACAGACGCAGACTGGGATAGGTCTCAACCTTGTTGAAAGAGGAAAGTCATCAAAAGGCACCGAAAAGATAACAGAGATGGTGCCTGCCTAATATTCAAGGGGAGGGAATTCCACAGGGTAGGTGCTGCCACACTAAAGGTCCATTTCCTATATTGTGCACAATGAACCTTCTGATAAGATGATACCTGCAGGAGGCCCTTACCTGCAGAGCGCAGTGATCGACTGGGCATATAAGGGGTAAGATGGTCTTTCAGGTATCCTGATCCCGAGCTCTATAGGGCTTTGCACACTAAAACTAGAACCTTTATATACTAGTACTAGCACCTTAGAGCTTTATATACTAGTACTAGCACCTTGAATTGGGCCAGGTAGTTCACTGGCATATACACACCTCCCAGTCTTCCAACCAGGCAAGTTAAAGATATCATGATTCAAGGGCACATCCCAATCAGACAAAAACTGTTCAGCAGGGTGCAAAGCAGGGTCAGTGATGGGAGTGGCCTGGGGAGATGGGTGCAGCTGGGGAGAGTGTGGTGAGGGGAGAGTTCTGAGGGACAGATAGGAAGGCTTGGAGGGCTGCATTTGGCCACTGGGCCTGAGGTTCCCACCCCTGGGCCATATTCCAATGGTGTAAAAAAGAAAGACACAAAATAATATATACACACGAGACTATGCATTAGGCTGTGCTCAGACCCCCTGATCTGTCCATGGCTCTGATCCAGGTCTCCCGGGTTGGCCTGGCCCATCCGGTGGCAACCTGGGGACCACCTGCCCCACCCTGTATCTGGACACAGATAAATTTTGGAGCAGGGCTAATGTTTAATTAGGGCTTTTTAAATACGGTTGGGGGTAAAAGGAGGAGATGCTGTGTCTCTTTCCCTCCTTCCAACCAACGGCAGGAGGATTTGATCCTGCACAGTGCTGTTGCTTCTTCATGTGGGGTTCCCTCATGAAGGAGCAGTCACCAGCAATGCACAGTATCAAATCATCTGCTTACCAGTTGATTCCATCTTGCACGGTGCTGCCTCAGGGGGTGGGGTGTCAGGGAGGAAGTAGGAGAGGCCAGGCAAGAAGGAGGGATCGGTGGAGAGAAAGCCCAATACCCAAAGTCATCCACCCTTACCTTCTCCTTGGAAGACACAGCTGCTATATGGTTGGGGAGGTGCCTCTCTTTGTGTGGTTTCTCCTTCTTCCCTCCCAATGGCTGCCTCGCCTTCCCGCTTGGTTCTGGTCCACCTGACGTGTGGCAATCCAGGGCTGTCTCAACCCAACTCAACTGATGCCTGGATCCCCATTTAATGGCCCGATTTGGTTTAGGACTCGGCTGAATCTGGTGCACAGCCCTACTAAACATCTCAGCATCATCAGCTGGTTGACAACTGTGATCCAATTTTACAAGTAGTCAGGGCAAATTTGTCTTCTGTTTTGTAATGAAAAGGTATTTGTCAGAGTCCAAGTTGAGCCTTTTGGCTAAGCTAGCTTATTGAGATGGGTAGCAGAGTTAGTGCCTGCCTGCTCACCACTGCTGCTTCTGCCACCAGCTGTCCAGAAGAAATCCAGGTGTGCCTACTGGCCGTGGAGCAGCCAGCAGCAATTGGAATCCTTTCTCTTGGACTGAAATGCACTGTGTGGCATATGATGGCCACTGTACTGCAGACCTTGAGAAGATCTTCCAGTCATGATCACCTACTGCCTGGGATCACTGCTGCTGTTTGTCATAACTCTGAATTGGCTTGATTTACTCTCATGATTCCATGATACAGCTACTGTTTCCAGGAAGAAGTCAAGGGAATCAGGATCCAGGGTGTGGTCAATGCACCACTGCGGGAGGGAGTGGTTCCAGCCACCCTGAAAGAGACGGTGATCCAACCACTCCTGAAAAAGCCCACCCTGGACCCATTGGTTTGTGACAACTCCTGCCCAGTCACAAATACCCCCACCTTAGGGAAGGTGATTGAGAGGGTTGTGGTGCAGCAATTGCAATACTCTTGGATGAAATAGATTATGCTGACCCATTCCAGTCTGGGTTCAGGCCTGGTTATGGGAACAAATTGATGTTGGTCACCCTGATGGATGACCTTTATCAGGAGAAGGACAGGGGGAGTGCAACCCTGTTATTCTTACTTGTTCTCTCAGTGGCTTTTGATATCATTGACCATGGCATCCTTCTGAGCCAACTTGGTGAGATGGATATTGGAGGTGCTGTTTTACAGTGGTTCCAATCCTATCTCCAGAGTTGTTTTCAGAGAATAGTATTTGTTGATTGTCTTTCGGCCCCCTGGCAGTTCTGCTGTGGGGTGCCACAGGGTACCATCTTGTCCCCCATGCTGTTTAACATCTGTATGAAGCCCTTGGGAGCAGTCATCAGGAGATTTGGGGTGAGCTGTCAGCAGTATGCTGACAATACCCAGCTCTATTTCTCTGTAACATCTGAATTGGGAGCCCTTGACCGTTGCCTGGAGTCGGTGGTGGGCTGGATGAGGGCCAATAAACTGAGTCTGAATCCTAGCAAGACAGAGACACTGTAGGTTAGTGGTTCCCAAGTTCTGATAATTGATCAGTTGCCTGCTTTGGATGGGGTCATACTCCCCTGCAATAGCAGGTGTAATCTGGGGGTACTCCTGGCTCCATCTTTATCACTGGAGGCCCAGGTGACCTCAGTGGCTAGGAGTGCCTTTTACCAGCTTTGGCTGGTAAGGCAGCTATGGCTGTTTCTGGACCAGGATAGCTTAACCACTGCTGTCCATGCACTGGTAACCTCCAGGCTGGATTACTGTAATGTGTTCTATGTGGGCTGCCCTTGAGGTCAGTCTGGAAGCTGTAGCTGGTGCAAAATGTGGTGGCAAGACTGCTCACTGGGGCAGGGTAGCACCAACATGTCACCCCACTGCTGAGAGAATTGCACTGGCTGCCTATTAGGTACCTGGCTAAGTTCAAGGTTCTAGTTTTGGTGTACAAAGCCCTACACAGCTTGGGACCAGGATACCTGAAATATCTTCTTACCCCTTATATACGCAATCTATCACTGGGCTCTGCAGGTGAGGGCCTCCTGCAGATACCATCTTATTAGGAGGTCCATTCCATACAACATAGGAAACGGACCTTTAGTGTAGTTACACCTACCCTTTGGAATGCCATCTCTTTAAATATTAGAAAGGCGCTGTCTCTGTTATCTCTTTGGCACCTACTGAAGGCCTTCCTCTTTCAACAAGCCTTTTAAGTAGAGACCTTATCCCAGTTTGTGTCTGTGTTGGAATTGCTTTTTAATATGTTTTTAAACCTTTTTAAAAAAAGATGCTTTTAAAGCTTTTTATAAAATGTTTTTAAAGATGTTTTGTTTAAATATATTTTAAAGTCTGTTTGTATGATGTTTTAAAGTGTTTTAGTTCTTTTGTTTGCTGCCCTGGGTTCCTACTGGGACAAAGTGCAGGATAGAAATCAAATCAAATCAATAAATCATCAGATAACAAGTTGGATTGCATTTTGAACCTGGCCAGTAGAAGCTAACACCTGAGTTGTTTCTTCACTCTATAAGGTGGAAGTGTCCAGTTGTTTACTGTATGTCATATCATCCATATATAGAGAACGGGAATACCATGGTCTGAATGATCCTGATGTTAGTGTTCAGTGATACATCTTTGCATTTGAGGACCTTTTCTAGTTTTCTCATAGCTGCCTTCCCCAGTCCTAGCCTTCTTCTGATTTCTTGACTATTGCCTCCAGTTTGGTTAATGGCTGTGCCAAGTGATGAGGATTCTGGCCATCATTCCTTCTAAGCAGGGGAGCGACATAGGCAATAGTGAATAGAGCTGCTGCAGCAGTCTGACCATGTGCAAAAGACACAGATCTCACAAGAATGCATAGAGGCATGTAGCTAGTATGTGGGCAGAGCATCACAGTGGCATAGAATAATTGGATGAGACTGTTGCTATGGCTATGATGAATGTAGGGGTATATATGTCTGTACCCAACCGCTATTTTTTAGCCGAGTTGTGTACTTTGCTCCAGTAAAGTGCTTTGCTGAATAAATAAGCTTAAAACAGGCTTTGGCTTTGTTACTGAGTCTCCTCCAAAAGAACCTAGTCGTAAATTCCACGACACAAGGTATTCATAATCTTTGACAAGTGTCGATAATCTTTGACAAGTTCAATGTCCTCATTGTCAACTTTAAAGTTACATAAATCTTCTGTTGTCATTACTTTAGTCTTCCTGATGTTCAGCTGTAGTCCTGCTTTTGTGCTTTCCTCTTTAACTTTCATCAGCATTCGTTTCAAATCATTACTGGTTTCTGTTGGTAGTATGGTATTGTCTTCATATCTTAAATTATTGATGTTTCTCCCTCCAGTTTTCACACCTCCTACATCTTGGTCCAATCCCGCTTTCTGTATGATATGTTCTGCGCATAAATTAAACAAGTAGGGTGATAAAATACACCCCTGTCTCACACCCTTTCCGACTGGGAACCAATCAATTTCTCCATAGATTCTTAATTCTAATTTGTGGCCTGCCAACAGAGCTTGTTTATTGGTTTGTATCACCATAAACTTATAAACCCTTTTCTTAACTGCTTCTCTAACTAGTTTCAGTGCCAGACTTTCCAAAGGAAATAGGCCACATACTACGTAAAACAAATCAGCATGACTAGCATGTATTTCTCTTGTCAGATACATAATAATGTATGGTGGATTGTGTCCAACAACTAATAATTTCCATCGTTTGCCAGTTTGAAGTTCATTCCTAAAAAGTCGTAACAAAAAAGAGGAAACCACACCTATACATAACTCTCATTCCTCCACCCACCCAAATGAAACAGTTTCAATGTTTAAGTGAAAAATGACCATCAGCATTCATTAAATTGAATTGTTTGGTGGAAGAAAGTGTATTGTTGTTTTTGATAAAGTGAAGAAAAATCTGGGAAGTATTAAAGAAAAGAAGAAAAAAGGTCCACCCTTTCCACTTAGTTGATTTCATTTCAATAAGCAAAATGCAAGACTCTTTTAAATCCCACTCTTTCTATATTTATTCTCCTAGTGTCATAGACTGTAAGGTCTATAAATTTAGGATGACCATTGTATTCATCATTTCTTTTCTTCCTTCGTAGAATCTGGCAATGTATATGTTTTCTTCTCTCATTCATAATGCTTTACATTTTCTGGATTTCCCATCTGGAGCCCAGACAGCCTACTCATATTTATAATTTACTGACAACAAAGTCATTTAACTTTCTGTCCTACACATTCTGTAACAGAACCAAGCTTCTATGACAGGTGAATTTTCCATTAAGAGGAAACTCTCTCTCTTTTTTGTTGTTCATTTGTCTCTTCCCTTAAGATCTTTATCCATTCTGACAGTGACATGCTCAGAACACACGATTTGTGAGAGTTGAAAGGATCCTTGCAGACTTCTGCTCCATCTCACACACACAAGGAAAAAAAATCTGCACCAGAAGATGTTATATGTCCAAGGTGGTGTAGTGAACTGAATATTGCAGATTGTGCTGAACTGCATGGTGTACAAACTTGGAGAGAAATGTTAAAGGACAGGGCATGGCAAATGCCTCTAGATTATTAGCTTTGATTCTTAAAGCATACCCCTACTTTGTTTGCTAAAGGTAATTCTTTAAGGCAGGGATGGGGAACCTCTCTGTCTCAACCTTGAGACTCTCCCCAAGCAACAACCCCTCCCCCTAGGCCACACCCCTTACTAGTCCCACCCTGCACCCTCTTGGAATGTTTTTGCTTGATTAGAATTTGTCCTTAAACTGTAATGCGTCTTGCTTGCCTGGATAGGACAGATGTGTATGTGTGTATAGAAACCTCTGGCTTTTGGATGGCTGATATAAACTACTGCATAAAGGAAAGAGTCACACCACCCACTATTTGTGCTCACCCTGCACCAGTAGTGTAGTGGCAAATTCAGAAGGGCAGGGTCCCTTCGTGATAGCCACAGCCACGGGCCTCCTATCTTTTTTTTTTTTTTTTACTGCTGAGTTGAGAATGAGATCCTTATTAATGCCTTCTCTCAGAACTACAGACATCCTTAGGAGCCAATCAGCATGAAAGGGAGTGTGTTAGCTACTGAGGAGAGTCTTCTCAGTGGGTGACTCACCTGATTGGCTCCAATCAGCAGGAAAGGACAAGGAAGCATGTTAGAAAACTCTTCTCAGTGGCCAACACACTCCCTTTTCATGCTGATTGGCGAGTAGGATGCCGGAGACATAGGGACCCTGCTGAGACCCGGCTTCTAAAAAAGGAAGGGATCTAAGACCCCCTGAGATCCCAGATGACTACACACCTGCCCTGCACACAGAGGTACTCTTTCATAAAATCATTGACTCCACGTGAGCACCATTGGTCACAATCCTGCCAGCAATCAGACAGGCTCCCACAGTTACCATTCAATGGCTACGAAACATCTTCACTTTTCCAGTTATGACTTGGAGACGGAAGAGAAGCAGCCTGGTTTGATTTAGCTGGCTCAAATTCTTCAGTCTGAGGCTGGAAAAATGACTAGGAAGAGAATCATTATTACTGAGGCTCAATAAAGTCAGGCTCCTTTTGTTCTACCCTATTGTGAGATTTACCACTAGAAATTGTGGCAAGAGCTGGATGATGGGGGGGGGGGATACAATTACTGTTGTTACTAACATTGTCTTGGTCACCCACACCAAAACATTTGGGAAATGGTGCCTCTGCTTAGATTTTCTACTATCTGGGTCACAAAAACAGAATTACATTAAAAATAGAGAACATGCCTATAGACAGATACTTCCGATTATAGTGTGAGTAGGGATACTATGAGATGGCTGTTATGAAACGAGCCAGTGGAGCAGAACAGGATAGGGCAAAGCTGTTCATCTGGATTCCCAGCATTAGGGATGGGGTTCACTGCATGGTTCCGATCCACTTGCATTCCGATAGTCTGTCTTTTGATCCCGGTCTGTCCTTTCTTTTGTTTCTGCTTGCTCTGGCATTTGCAGATTTGATTTGCTGTGCATTGTTTTGGGGTGATTCGGTCCTCAGTGTTTTGGGGGGGGAGGTGGCAAAACAATCCTAATTATTAACATAGTTGTTGTTGTTATGTGCCTTCAAGTTGATTACGACTTATGACTACCCTATGAATCAGCGACCTCCAAGAGCATCTGTCATGAACCACCCTGTTCAGATCTTGTAAGTTCAGGTCTGTGGCTTCCTTTATGGAATCAATCCATCTCTTGTTTGGCCTTCCTCTTTTTCTACTCCCTGCTGTATTTCCCAGCATTATTGTCTTTTCTAGTGAATCATGTCTTCTCATGATGTGTCCAAAGTATGATAACCTCAGTTTCATCATTTTAGCTTCTAGTGACAGTTCTGGTTTAATTTGTCCTAACACCCAATTATTTGTCTTTTTCGGGGTCAATAGTATGCGCAAAGCTCTCCTCCAGCACCACATTTCAAATGAGCTGATTTTTTTATCCGCTTTTTTCACTGTCCAACTTTCACATCCATATATAGAGATTGGGAATACCATGGTCTGAATGATCCTGACTTTGGTGTTCAGTGATACATCTTTGCATTTGAGGACCTTTTCTAGTTCTCTCACAGCTGCCCTCCCCAGTCCTAGCCTTCTTCTGTTTTCTTGACTATTGTCTCCATTTTGGTTAACTGTGGAATAGTCCTCCTGTTGAGGTGCGCTTGGCGCTGACATTGCTATCTTTTCGGCGCCAAGTTAAAACCTTTCTCTTTGCTCAGGCATTTTAGTTTAATATGTTCAAATTGGTTTTAGATTTGTGGATTTTTATATATATGTTTTTGTACCAATTTATGTGATTTTATTATATATACTTTCTGTTGTACACTGCCCAGAGAGCTATGCTAGTGGGGCGGTATAAAAATTTAACAAATAAATAAATAAATAAATAATGGCTGTGCCGAGGTATTGATAATCCTTGACAAGTTCAATGTCCTCATTGTCAACTGTAAAGTTACATAAATCTTCTGTTGTCATTACTTTAGTCTTCTTGACGTTCAGCTGTAGTCCTGCTTTTGTGCTTTCCTCTTTAACTTTCATCAGCATTCGTTTCAAATCATTACTGGTTTCTGCTTGTAGTATGGTATCGTCTGCATATCTTAAATTATTGATGTTTCTCCCTCCAATTTTCACACCTCCTTCATCTTGGTCCAATCCCGCTTTCCGTATGATATGTTCTGTGTACAGATTAAACAAATAGGGTGATAAAATACAACCCTGTCTCACACCCTTTCCAATGGGGAACCAATCGGTTTCTCCATATTCTGTCCTTACAGTAGCCTCTTGTCCAGAGTATAGGTTGCGCATCAGGACAATCAGATGCTGTGGCACCCCCATTTCTTTTAAAGCATTCCAAGGGTGATTTTCTTCTGAAATTCCTTGCTCCATTCCATTATCCAACGTATGTTTGCGATATGATCTCTGGTGCCTCTTCCCTTTCTAAATCCAGCTTGGATGTCTGGCATTTCTCGCTCCATATATGGTAACAGCCTTTGTTGTAGAATCTTGAGCATTACTTTACTTGCATGGGATATTAAGGCAATAGTTTGGTAATTACTGCCTTCTCTGGGATCCCCTTTCTTCAGAAGTGGGATATATATTGAACACAGTCTGTGGGCCATTGTTTAGTTTTCCATATTTCTTGACAAATTTTTGTCAAAATTTGGACAGATTCAGTCTCATTAGCTTGTAGCAACTCTATTGGTATGCCATCTGTTCCTGGTGATTTGTTTCTTCCAAGAATTTTAAGAGCAGCTTTCACCTCACATTCTAAAATTTCTGGTTCTTCATCATAGGGTTCCTCCGTGAATGAATCTGTCATCCTGGCATCTCTTTTATAGAGTTCTTCAGTGTATTGCTTCCATCTTCCTTTTATTTCATCTCGGTCAGTCAGTGTGTTCCCCTGTTGATCATTCAACATCCCTACTCTTGGTTTAAATTTCCCTTTCATTTCTCTAATCTTTTGGAATAGGTCTCTTGTTCTTCCCATTTTGTTGTCCTTTTCTATTTCTATACAATAACTATTGTAATAGTTTTCTTTGTCCCTACATACTAGTTGTTGTATAGTTGCATTTAGGGTTCTGACCGTGTTTCTATCTCCTTTTGATTTTGCTTTCCTTCTCTCTTTAACCATTTTAAGAGTTTCTTCAGTCATCCATTGAGGTCTTTCTCTCTTTTTAACAAGAGGTATTGTCTTTTTGCATTCTTCCCTGATAATGTCTCTGACTTCAGTCCGTAGTTCTTCTGGTTCTCTGTCAACTAAGTTTAACACCTCAAACCTGTTCCTTATTTGATCTTTATATTCTTCTGGGATGTTATTTAAATTGTATTTTGGCATTATGAGTGCTTTGTTCTTCTTCTTTAGATTTACTCTGATTTTCGATACGATCAGTTCATGATCTGTACCACAGTCTGATCCTGGTCTTGTTTTTGCAGAAAGTATGGAACTTCTCCATCTTCTGTTTCCAATTATATAATCAAATTGATTCCTATATTGACCATTTGGTGATGTCCATGTGTACAGTCGTCTTTTTGGTTGCTCAAAAAATGTGTTGGCAAGAAACAAATCATTGGCTTCACAGAATTCAATAAGTCTTTCTCCTGCTGCATTTCTGTCACCTAAGCCCCATTTCCCCACAATTCCTAGTTCTTCTCTGTTCCCTACCTTTTCATTCCAGTCCCCCATGATTATCATCATATCTTGTTTTGGTGTGTGATCAATTTCCTCTTGTACTTCTGTGTAAAATCTCTCCAATTCTTCTTCTTCTGTGTTTGATGTTGGAGCGTAGACTTGGATGATGGTTACGTTAATAGGTTTCCCGTTTAATCTCATTGATATCACTCGCTCAGCCCTTGCGTTGTAGCTGCTAATTGCTTTTGCTACATCACTTCTCACTATTAAAGCAATCCCGTTTCTTCTTAATTTCTCATTTCCTGCATAAAATATTTTGTAGTTGCCTGATTGAAAATGTCCCATTCCAGTCAATTTTAATTCACTCACGCCAAGTATTGTAATGTTGATAAGTTCCATTTCTTGCTTGACGATTTCTAACTTTCCCTGGTTCATGCTTCTCACATTCCACGTTCCTATTGTGTGTGTCGTACAACTCCGGACTCTCCTTTCACATCTGTGCGCATCAGCCTCTGGGCTTCCTTTTGGCTTTGACCCAGCTGCGTCATTAGTCACAGCACTACTCGTACTTGTCCTTTGTTCTTCCCCAGTAGCTCGGTGAGTGCCTTCTGACCTGGGGGTCTCATCTTCCAGCACTATCTCGTGTTGCATTTTGGATACTCTGTTCATAGGGTTTTCGTGGTAAGAGGTATTCTGAGGTGGTTTACCATTGCCTTCCTCTGAGTTTGGATGCATCTCAGTCTAGTGTCTCAGCTTTGACCATTCCGCCATGGGTGCCCCTGCTAGGAGTCTAGCCTCTTGGTCTAGACTCCTGACGGCATTGCTCTCACCTTCTTCAACACTCTCAAACCCCCTCACCACGTTAAGGTGTGCATCCTAAAGGAGGTATTAACATAGATACTTATGTAAATGAGCACAGTGTTCCATGTGGATTTTTGGCGGCAGGAAAAATATTGTGTAATGTTTAGGTAGCTGACGTGAATGATCATACCTGTAGTTATGAATGCAGCAGCTTTGATTATGAAAATAATTACTTACAATGGGGGAGGGAATTCAAAAAGAAAATTAATGCCGATTGCAGCCGCAGCTGCAAAATTCGTGCTGATTACAGTCACTACCCGCAGCAAGAAATCGGTGCCGGTCTGAAAGGATAGCGAACTGGCAAATTCAGTTGGAATCTGATACCAGGTCTGATTTAGCGGACATTTCCCCCATCTCTACCCAACACAGCGGTTGCTGCCAGTAACTGAGAGGCAAAGGGGGAAGGCTGCAGTGAGGCTGATGCACTGTGAGCACGGCAGTGGGAGAGTCAGACTGGCTTTATCTCCTTGTCCAAACTGTGCCAATCTCTCCCTGCCTTGCCTCTCCTGCTCCCCCTTTCACTTACTGGCATTCCCTTCCCTTTGCATTTGGAAGTCAGGTGAGCAATGCTGCTCCACCCTACTGCCCCCCATGACTGGTGCAAGACTTTCCTAGAGTCTTCAGCTTGGTTAAAAACCCATAAAGACTCAGTGAAACCCTAAATGACATGCTTCAAAAATCAAGTGTCCTGTCCTATTAACTACTTGATTTATGAAGCTAGATGTAGTGTAGTATGCTTACATATGTCACAGGCTAGAGTATGAACTTGGAAAATACTCAGGATTTGTGTTCCTTAATGAAAAACCAAAGAGTTAGGGGACTTGAAACGTATTATTTATTAAATTTATATCCTGCCCTTCCTCTCAGGATCCAGAGCAGCAAAGCCATCAGTGATAAAACAATACAATTAAAAATAAAATAAAAACATATTTAAAACATTTAAAAGCAATTAAAAAGATCTAAAACATTTAAAAAACATATAAAACAATTATATATCCTCACAGCTCATAATATTGCCAGGAACAATATCTTTCAGCCATCAAATGCCTGGGTAAACAGGATTGTTTTAAATTCCTCAATGTTAATAATGAAGGAAAGGCACACCTCACCAGCGAGGGTTTTCCACCAATAGGGAGCAGCATCAAGAAGGCCCTATCACAGGTCAACAGCAACCAACGAGGGCACCAACAGGGCCTCTACGGCTGATCATGGGGTCCAAGATGGCTGATATTGTGAAAGGTACTATTTTAGGTACTTCGCTCTGAAGCCACTAAGGGTTTTGTATGGTAGTTAAATTAGGCCTGGTAGCTCACTGGCAGCCAATACAGTGCTTTCAAGACCAGTGACATGTGGTTTTATTGGGCTGCCACACCTACCATTCTAGCAGCCACATCCTGACCAGCTGCAGCATCCAGACTATCTTCAAGGGCAGCCCCATGTAGAGTCCTGGTGGGAGGTCACAAGACCACATAGACAACTAAGGCTAGGCTATTGGGTTAGAAAAGAACCATTCACTAACTCATTTCAGTGCAAACATCAGACAACTGAAATTTGTTGCTCAATGAATTTATTCTAATCTAGGACTGAGTTTTTGCTACCCATAAATATACGAAAAAGTCCTTTTGTCTCCTTTGAGTCCTGTTTACCCACTTGATCAATGTCAAGAGCATGAGCACAATTAAAGCAAGAGCTGTAGAATCCAACACTAAAGTTATGGGGAAGTGTTTAAGGACCAAACAGAAAGCTAAAATAAAATAAAATAAAAATAAAAGAAAGAATGAGCATGAGATGAAAACTGCCATAATTTTTTTGTTTTATTTTTGTTGTACAAGAGCTCTGTGTATTAATGGTTGACCACCAGACCTGTGGGAGTACAAGTCTGAAAAACTTAGAGCAGTGTGAATTCTTCCATTGTGTCTCAATTACAGAAACACCTGTACTGAATAATGCTATATTGAGTCAATACAATGATTCATGGGACATTTTTAAAATCCTCCCACAATCTGCCAGAATCTGTTGTTACACAATGTTTTGATGAAGTACCATTCAAAAATTTAAACTTGCTCAGTAGCCAGGGGACTCAATACTAGCCACTAAGCGCTAGGGGATCTGGGATGTGTTGAATTCCTGTACTTCTAGAATTGGCTAGAGTCTTTGAGACTTTTGGGACCCTTCCTAGTGTTCTTTACACCCATTTGACTTCTGCTAAATTGGTTGAGGTCTCATCCTAAGTGCGAGAGGATGGCAATGACGTGATAACCTCCACCACCATTTTGGATCCCCCACTCACAGTCCCTGTTTGATTTGGTAAAACTACCTTGGGCAAAGAGCTGCAGTTGATGTTAGGGATGCATGAGCATCCCCTTGCTCACCTTGAAAGGCTTGAGCATTTTGCAAGTGTTTATTATCAGTGCTCACAGAGAACTCAGAGGGTACTTGCAAAGCACCCTAGGCCTCCTCTTTATCTTCTAAGACCAAGAAGCTTACCTTGCTTCAGGGCACACCAGAAGAAATCAGCAGGAGAGGTGGAACTAGTCAGCACTCACCTGGGCTCTGATAGAGTGTCTTTTCCCACCTGTGGCTCGGGCTACCATGAAGAAGGCCCCATAAAACCTCTGGAGGGAATTCTAACCTGTGGAAATGATACACAGAATATCTGTTTCTTTTTAAAGGGGATTCTGCAGGGGAATGGTAGTTTCAGTCACAGGTGGCAAAAGACATTCCACTGGGAGCTGAAGTATGTCATTCTCTGCCAGTTTTTTCCTGTGGCCCATATTCATCTCCTTGTGGTAGGTGAATGTGGAGGTGGCTTGCAGCAGGATAAGGGTAACAGCCATGGTGGAACTTAGTGCATGGAGCCTGCTAGAATCTGGAGTTCATTGGCTTGTCAGGCTCCAGTACTGGCAACCTTATAGAAGATGGTTTTACTGGTTTACAATGAAATACAGGCTGATCCAGGAGTCAGTAAAGTTTATCAAAATGGAAAATGGAAATGGATTGCCTTCAAGTCGATCCCGACTTATGGCGACCCTATGAATAGGGTTTTCATGGTGAGCTGTATTCAGAGGTGGTTTACCATTGCCTTCCTCTGAGGCTCGGAGACAGTGACTGGCCCAAGGTCACCCAGTGAGCTTCATGGCTGTGTGGGGATTCGAACCCTGGTCTCCCAGGTTGTAATCCAACACTCTAACCACTACACCACACTGGCTCTTAAAGTTTATCAAGTGGGGGCAAATTCCCAAGGAATTTCAACCACATGAACATGGTAGACAAATCCACTAGATCTGGACCTAATAGGAGGCAAAGACATGTAACCCCCCCAAAAAAACCCACCTTTAGCCATGATGGGGGGAAAATGTTACCAGGACCTGACAATATGAAGTTGCCAGATCTCCTTATTGTCACATGCAAGGCAGTACCTGTGCTCTTTCATCCCAAACCAGGGAATATGCCTTTTTTGACACATCAAGGAGATTAGCAGAAACAAACAAGTAAAAAAATGGCCTCTAACAAAATTTACTGAGATCTCTTTTTCTATCTCTAGAGAATGACTAAAACACAAGCACTCCCTCTGCACCCCACTGCCAAAATGCTCATTTATGAACGTGTCTCAGACCCCTAAATGATTATTCTATACGTGGCAGCTTTAGATTGTAGCACCAGTTACGTTAATGGTTTCTGAGGTGATGCTGATGCCTCTGAGGTGCCTGGCAGAATTGCAAGCATAAAACTAATGAGTATCCCAGCACGACTATGTACTGATGTGGGAAAGAAAGGGAGGGAGCACAAATAAATTAGAGAGCTAAAGAATATCTGCACAGACACTTAATGGAGTCTGGAATAGAAAATTAATCACCCATAATGATTGGGGTTTGTGAGAATATTTAATTCCATTTATAAATATTTTCCATCCAATGATAGATGAGTACGTTGAGAGCTTGTCTGAACCTCATGGGAGCCTTAGATTGCAGCCTGTGCACACTTACCTGGGAGTAAGGTCACACTGAACATGGTGGGACTTACTTCTCAGTAAATGTGCACGGGCTTGCTCTGTTAGATGCTTTTTAGAGTGGGTTAGTAAAGTCCACACACTAGCTTTTGAGCTGTTTCCAATGGTAACCCTACTCAGAATAAACCCATGGAAATCAATATACTTAAGTTAGCCATGATTTTCATTGATTTCAATGGATCTACTCTGAGTAAGACTAGTACCCATTACAGCCCTCTGTCTATGTATGCCTAGTAGTCATTTATTTATTTATTTATTTATTAAATTTATATACCGCCCGACTAGCAATAGTTCTCTGGGCGGTGAACATAAAATAGCATAAAAATACAATGAATAACAAAATAATACTAAAATACAATCATCAATCCAATACAATAAACATTTTAAAAAGTAAATCAGTGTAACTTAAAATGCTTCAGAGAATAGGAAGGTTTTGACCTGGCGCCGGAAGGAGAGCAGAGTCGGCGCCAGGCGTACTTCCTCAGGGAGACTGTTCCATAGTTCGGGGGCCACCACTGAGAAGGCCCTAGATCTTGTCATCACCCTCCGGGCCTCCCTGTGAGTTGGAACCCAGAGGAGGGCCTTCGTAGCAGAATGTAGTGCACGGGCCGGTTCATATCGGAAGAGGCGTTCCGCAAGGTATCGTGGTCCCACACCGTATAAGGCTTTATAGGTTAATACCAACACTTTGAATCTAGCCCGGAAACATATTGGCAACCAGTGCAAGCTGGCCAGAACAGGTGTTATATGCTCAGACCGCTTGGTCCTTGTCAGCAATCTGGCCGCCGCATTTTGCACTAGTTGTAGCTTCTGAACTGTCTTCAAAGGTAGCCCTACGTAAAGCGCATTACAGTAATCCAAACGTGAGGTTACCAGAGCATGTACCACTGATGTAAGGTCCTCTTTACTCAAATAGGGACGTAGCTGGGCTACCAACCGAAGTTGGTAAAACGCATTCCTAACCACCGAGGCTACTTGAGCCTCAAGTGAGAGGGAAGAGTCTAAAAAGACTCCCAGACTACGAACCCGGTCCTTTAGGGGGAGTGTAACCCCATCCAGGACAGGGTATATATCCACCATCCGATCAGAGAACCCGTCCACCAACAGCATCTCAGTCTTGTCTGGATTGAGCTTCAGTTTGTTAACTCTCATCCAGTCCATTGTCGCGGCCAGGCAACGGTTCAGCAAATCGACAGCCTCACCTGAAGAAGATGAAAAGGAGAAGTAGAGCTGCGTGTCATCAGCATACTGATGACAACGCACTCCAAAACTCCTGATGACCTCTCCCAACGGCTTCATGTAGATATTAAAAAGCAGGGGGGACAAAACTGACCCCTGTGGGACTCCATATTGGAGAGCCCGCGGTGTCGAGCAATGTTCCCCAAGCACTACCTTCTGGAGACGACCCGCCAAGTAGGAGCGGAACCACTGCCAAGCAGTACCTCCAACTCCCAACTCCGCGAGCCTCTCCAGAAGGATACCATGGTTGATGGTATCAAAAGCCGCTGAGAGATCAAGGAGAATCAACAGAGTTACACTCCCTCTGTCTCTTTCCCAACATAGGTCATCGTACAGGGTGACCAAGGCTGTCTCAGTGCCAAAACCGGGCCTAAAACCCGATTGAAATGGATCTAGATAATCAGTTTCATCCAATAGCGCCTGGAGCTGGCCAGCAACCACCCGTTCCAAGACCTTGCCCAGGAATGGAACATTCGCTACTGGCCTGTAGCTGTTAAAATTGTCTGGGTCCAAGGAAGGCTTTTTCAGGAGTGGTCTCACCACTGCCTCTTTCAGACAGCCCGGGACCACTCCCTCTCGTAAAGAGGCATTTATCACTTCCTTGGCCCAGCTACCTGTTCCATTCCTGCTAGTTTTTATCAGCCAGGAGGGGCAAGGATCCAGTACCGAAGTGGTTGCACGTACCTGTCCAAGCACCTTGTCCACGTCCTCGAGTTGAACCAACTGAAGCTCATCCAACAAAACAGGACAAGACTGTGCTCCGGACATCTCACTAGGATCTACTGCTATAACTTGAGAGTCTAGGTCCTGGCGGATACATGAGATCTTATTCTGGAAGTGATCGGCAAACTGATTACAGCGGGCCTCCGATGATTCCACCGTGTCCGGAGGGTTTGAATGGAGAAGCCCCCGGACAACTCGAAAGAGCTCCGCTGGGCGGCAAAGAGATGATTTAATAGTGGCAGCAAAATGATGTTTTTTAGCTGCCTTCACTGCTTCTACATAGAGCTTAGTCGAAGCACTAACCAGCGCATAATTGTATCCGTCGGGAGTTCGTCACAGTTTTTTTAGTGTTGTTCTATTAAAAAATCATAGGGAGGGAATTTTCATTGAGATCACAGTGGGTCAGAAGGGAAGATACAACCCTTCCCTCCTCAACCACAATCCTGACCAAAAATATTATCCTTTGTTCACATTTTAAACAGAACTACCACTGGTAAACTTGCTCTTTGATGATGAGATGAACGGTGGGTATGACATCCAAGTAATAGTAAGTTCAGACATACATTATCCAATAATATACATGGTAGGCCATGTCAAGAAAGCAGCAGTAACCCTTGAAAGAAGCTGTGCTACTACCACGGCCAATGGTGAGTTCTGCTTCCAACAGGCTGTTGGAGGATTTTCCCGCCTCCTGGGGAAGTGTGACAAAATGATACCCTTCCCCATTTTCTCTGCCCACCAATAGAACAAGAAAGAAAATTTTGAGATGCCATCTCCTCACAGCACAAAATTTTACTGTAGACACCGGAAGTAATTACACTATTGATAAGGCAGATTCAGGAGAGATTTCATAGAATCATAGAATAGTTGAGTTGGAAGGGGCCTATAAGGCCATTGAGAACAACCCCCAACTCAATGCAGGAATCCAACTTAAAGCATACATGGCAGGTGGCTGTCCAGTTGACTCTTGAATGCCTCCAGTGTTGGAGAGCTCATCACCTCCCAAGATAATTGGTTCCATTGGCGTACCACACTAACAGTTAGGAATTTTTTCCTGATGTTCAGCTGAAATCTGGTTTCCTATTACTTGAACCCATTATTCCATATCCTGCACTCTGGGATGATCAAGAAGAGATCCTGGCCCTCCTCTATGTGACAGTCTTTCAAATACTTGAAGAGTGCTGTCATATTTCCCCTCAGTCTTCTCTTCTCATGGCTAAACATGGCCAGTGCTTTCAGTCTTTTCATATAGAGCTTTGTTTCAGTACCCTGGTCATCATTACCCTCATCTGAACCTGTTCCAGTTTGTCTGCATCCAGAAGAGGAGGAGATGCTCAAGATGAGGCCTAATCAGTACAGAACAGAGAGGAACTAGTACTTCAGGTGATTTGGAAACTATACTTTTTTTGTAGCCACATCATACTGTTGGCTCATATTCAGTTTGTGATCAACAACAATTCCAAGATCCTTCTCACATGTTGGCTTCTAGTAATCACTACATTGTTGTCAAGGTGCTTACAGATAGACCACTTTATAATCTGCTTTGGAATATTTCCAGGGATCAGTGTCAGGCTGACTGGTCTGTAGTTCCCAGGTTCCTCCTTTTTGAAGATAGGGACAACATTAGCCCTCCTCCAGTCATCCGGCACTTCACCCATCCTCCATGATTTCACAAAGATAATAGACAGTGGTTCCGAGAGTTCCTTCATTCCTCTAGATAAGTTCATCAGGCCCTGCAGATTTGAGCTTGTTCAAAGTAATTAGGTATTCCTTGACCATTTATCTAGCAATCTCAAGCTGCAATCCTGTCCCTTCAATTTGTACTTCACATTTGCCAGGAGGGTCAGAGACCCTCTTTTGGCAGAAGACTGAGTTAAAGTAGGAATTGAGCACTTCTGCCCAGGTTGGGCCCTGGCTGAGGGCCCCTGAAGGACCCCTCCTTAGGGTAGGTGGGTAGTGCTCCACGGCAGCATCTGCTCCTAACCCAGGAGTGGATCGCAGAGAGGGAGCTCCCAGGCACCCCCTACTACAGTGCAGGCCTGCAACACCTGCCTGCATGCCTCACCTACCTTTCCTTTGAAGTAAATGTTGGCTGCACTATTGGTGCATGCCTGCCATCAATCATGATGGCGGCCGAGGTTTCCCTGAGGGGCTCATGCCACTGCTGCTATCTTGGTTGATGGCAGGCATGCTTGCACAGCACAGGCAGCATTCACTTCAAAGGAAAGGTAGGTGGGGTGTGCATGCGGGTGCCAGGGTCCCAACATGCCTGGCACCGGTCCTGCTTCTGCTTTTGCTTTGTCATCAGCTATCATTTTGCCATCCTCACTGAGTAGCTAAACCACCATTTCTCTTCTCTGTCTTCTACTATGGATGTACCTGAAGAAAGCTTTTTTGTTGCTTGTAGCATCCCTCACTAACCTCAGCCCATTCTTTGCTTTAGCCTTCCTGATGCCATTCCTGCAATTCTGTGCTATCTCTGTATTCTGTACTCTTGCTCTGTGGCCTGGCCTTCCTTCTGCTTCCTATATTTTTTGTTTGTTTTCAGGTCATCTCTAAGCTTTTTGTGAAGCCACATTGGCTTCATCTGCTGTCTTCTACCTTTTTTCCTTGATTGAATTGCTTGCAATTGTGCCTTCAGAATTCCCTTTTTAAGAAACTCACACCCATCATGGACTCCTTTTCTCACTAGGGTGGAACCTCACTTATCCTTGTTCTGAGTTTATTATAATTGGCTTTCCTGATATCCAGGATAAGTATATGGCTACTCTCAGCTATTGCTTTCTTTAAAATCAAGAACTCAAGTATAACATGGTCATTTTTCTTCAGAGTTCCCATAACTGCCACTTCATCCACAGAGTCATCTCTATTAGTTAGAATGAGTCAAGGATAGCTGATCCTCTAGTTCCTTCCTCCACTTTCTGTAGGAGAAAGTTATATCCAACACAAGTTAGTAATTTCTTGGAGGAGCCATGCTTGGCAAAGTTTATCTCCTAACAGATATCAGGGTAATTGAAGTCCCCCATTACTACAACATCATGCCTCCTTGAAACATTGGCAATTTGCTTTTCAAAAATTTCATCCTTGTTTTCTCCGTGATTGGGTGGTCGGTAGTAGACGCCAACCACCATGGTCCTTTTATTCCTTGCCCCATTAATTTTAATCCAAATTTGTTGTATCCCAGTCTCTGAAATTGTGCAAGGATGTCATATTTTTCAAGGTTGCTTTTTCACATTCATGCTGTTAGCCAGAAGCATTTCTTATAAACATGTGGCGATCCCCCCATATATACATTATTGGCTAAGCTTGGGGTGGAACAAAGTCATTACATGACAAAATAAATGAAAAGCAGGAGGCTAATGAAAGCTTCACATCAGTCTGATGTTGGTGTTGATGTGCAAACTTGAAATTATTCCCAAAGGATACATACACACTTAATGAAAGGTTAATGATTTGTTTCCAAATATGGCATCACAGTATGTCAAACAGACATCAGGAGGGCAAATTCAGAAACTTCTTGCATTGTTTCATGTGCTGGAAGTGACAGAGGCATTCACCTGAGACTTTTTAAAGAACTCTAATATGATTCTACAGAATGATGAACTAAAATAGGCAATAGGCAAGTTATACAAATCAACTGCGGACAGGAAGGTGGCCAAGATAATACTAATTTTTAAAGAAGTAGTTGGGGATATCTAGAGATTAATTCGCTGATAGACAAAAAACTTGCAATTTAAGAACGTACCTATAGCCAACAGATATTTCTATCAAACTTTTAAAAGCAGGGAAATTGGGGAGCTATAGTTAAGGCACCAGGGCAACAGGAGACCTGACCTCCTGTCTAAGGTATTGTACTGCCCTATGAATTTGTAAAAATGAAAATACAATTTGGGTTGGTCTTTCACAGTCCAATCCACTTGCTGTGTAGCTTGGAAGAATTTGGTAACATGTGCCTCTGAGCATATGGTGAGTGGTGGCAACACCAGCCATGTCCAAAGGTGGAGAATTACATTCTTGTATAATTGTTGGTGCTCTTCTTACATTGCTTCTTTCCTGTGTTATTACTGTTTCTACAGAGCATCGAACCTTGAAAATTATATTTCTCTCATTATTCATCCTAGAAATCTGTGTCAAATTTATTTTTATTAATTTCAAAGCCTTTTTATTGGTCAATATTATATGATAGTGAAGATAGCCTTTTGTGTTTCAAACTGGAGGTTATGTTCTATTTCTATTTTGGGTGCGTTAATAATTGAATCTGAAACTGCTGTTTGATGTAAAATCAGTCTGATTACAGCATGTTGGTACTTAAGCAATGAATCTAGCTGTTAGTAAAAAACAAACTTGGCTTGCCCAAGATGCATGTCTGTTTTGTTTTGAAATGAGCTTATGGGAAGCAGCAGAATGGCATGGGGAATATTTTTAATTTAACATTGTGGAATGCAAAAAATCCATGCTAGCTATAGTATATAGCCACTCTTGTGTCTGCATAATGATCTTTTGCCCCCATTATATGTTCAAATGTAAAATTATTTTTAGGAAAGCATCTAGGCTTCCAGCAGGGGTGGATTTCCCCCCATCCCTTCTTGCAAGGAATAGGATCCCACTTACTTACAGTGCTACAGGTAGGCTACGGTGACACACTACATCTTGTATCATCATTATAGCAAGTGGTTAAGTAATGCTTCCAAGTACAGCAAAATAATAACAGTTACTTTTTTATTTATCAGACATATTTATAAGCTCATGCAATTTGTTTTATAAAACAAAACAAACATTTGAAACACATCAAAATATAAACCATTCACACAAACAGTTAAGCCTGGCAGAGAATTTTAATATCATCATCATCATCTAAAATACTCACACAAGCTAAAAACAGATAATTATCATCCATTTGGCAGAGACCAAAATATTAAACTAACATTACAAGATGTTAAAAAGGTGTTAAAAGACCTGAAAGAAGAGTCTTTCTTTGGTGCCAGAAATACATTAAGGTGGGTTCTAGATGAGCCTCTCTTAGAAGAACATTCCAGAAATGGAGGTGAAACCACCCAAAAGATTCTCTTTGATATAGTCACCCTCCATTCTTCAGAAGCACTCAGAGAATGGCCTTCATTGGTGACCTTAGGGCATAGCAAGGTACATAGGGGAGGAACCATTATGTTACACCATTTTGGAAAAACCTTTTCAGCCCAAGAGTTTTATTCAGTTATGGCCAACCTACCAGTAGTGGTAGCCAGCAGCACAGGCAAAAAAGTGGGTGGGGCCAAAGCAATGGATCTAACTCTTATCTTTGTACAATAGTAAGAAGTTCCTCTCTCTCTCTCTCTCTTTCTCTCTCTCTCACACACACACACCCCTCCAAGCCTACATCCAGTCAAGCAAGAGGCATGAGAACCAGTGTAGTTTTTAAAGTGTTGGACTGGGACCTGGTAGACTAGGATTCAAATCCCTGCTCAGCCATGAAGCTCACTGTGTGACTTTGGGCCACTCACTGTCTGTCAGCCTAACCTACCTCACAAGGTTGTTGTGAGGACAAAATTGTGAGGGGCAAAACCATATTTGTGGGCCACTTGAGTTCCTTTGGAGGAAAAGGACTCCTGCTGAGAGGAAGGGAGGGATATAAATCAAATAAATAAATAAATGTAAGCATAAAAGAAAGAAAGGAAATCATCACAGGTTAAGGGCACGTTCCAGCCAGGCAAAAGCACTTGATGAGAGTGCAGAGTCAGGCAATAGCACTTGAGTGAGGGGTGTGGCTTTGGAGAAGGGTTGTCCCCTGAAGAGAGTGCCAAGGGATGGTTTGAATGGTCTGGAGGGCCACATTTAGCCCCTAGGCCTGAGATTCTCCATCCCTGAATTAGGTACTGGGGTCCTAAGCCATGAAGATTTTGTAGGACAGAACCAACACTATGAATTGGGACCAGAATCAAATAGGAAGCCAGTGAAGGCAAGAAAGAACCAGCATAATTACACATCAGTTTAGGCACTATTGATGCATTTCTTCAAATTTTTCATACTGATTCCATTGACTGCTGATAACTTGACCTTGCAATTCTTATCCAATCTTGTCACAGCTGAATGCAGGCATCTATGAGATTAAGTTACAGAAATGGAGTCAAAGAATCCTTAGCAGAATAAAAAGACAAGTGTTGAAAGGCATTGCTGACTAACTGGTGATGGGAAAAATAAGACTGGCTATGTTCTGAACGAAGAAGGGAGCTCACCTTGGATTTTAGTTAATTCCACTCTTTCTTTACATAGCGATAAATCACCATTTACACCAAGAGTTGTCAGCACGGTTAGAGATTCATGTTGGATGCAGCAGGCTTGCAAACTTTAATCAACAAGCTAGAGTGTGTTGCCTGAGCAGATTCCCCACTATTTCTTGTGCTATTTTTACTGGGTCGTGAGAAATCATTTAAAAGGCAAAGTTAATTGTGTGAGAAGCTTGTAATGGGTTTGTGCTGCTCTCTGAACTGCTGCTTTGTTGTCCTGGTTCTTAATTTCTTTTATTTTAAAACGAGACTCTTTCCACTGTGCATGTGTACTGCAGTCTCACTTTCTGTCTATGTGTGTCAATTTTCTGCCCAGACACTGAAGAGAACTACTGATGTGCATGGGGAAAAGGTGGCTGTTTGCCACAACACTACAGAAAAAAGCTGTGAAGCTGTAAAAGATGGGGAAGCTTTTTCAACCCAAGGGCCACATTCCATCATAGGTAGGGTTGCCATATTCCAGTCCCACAAATGCAGGCTCCCGACCCTGCAGCAGATTACGAGAGGGAGCTCCCAGGCACCCCCCCACTGCACAGGCCCGTGACGCCCTCCTGCATGCTCCACCTACCTCTCCCTTGACATAAATGCTGGTTGCTCTGCGGGTGCAACCCCGCCATCAACCAAGATGGCAGCTGAAGTTTCCCCAAGGGGCTCATGCCCCTGTGGCCATTTTGGCTGATGGCAGGGATGTATACAAGTAGTACGCACACGTGCCATCAACCAAGATGGCGGCGGAGACATCAGCCCCTTAGGGGAGCCTCAGCTGCCATCTCGGTCAATGGCAGGGTTGCACCCGCAGTGCTACCAGCATTTATGTCAAGGGAGAGATAGGTAGGTGGAACATGCTTGCCTGCATGTGTTGAGGCCTGGGGCAGGCTGATGCCAGCCCTGAGCACCACCCACCTTGCCCTCCCTGTGCACCTTTCTTCTTTTCTCCTCGCCAGTTTCTGCAGGTTGGCACCCACCTGGAAAATCCTGGCCACCTAATGGGCTAAGTGGGCGCCAGGTAGCAGGGCTATAATCCGGGTAAAACCCAGTAACGGCAATATGGCAACCCTAATCATAGGGAACCTTTCAGGGGCTACATGCCAATCAATGGTGGGTGTGGCTTGAAGCAAAAATGGGTAACACAATAGATTTGGCTTTGTACAGGAAGCTACACCCACATGCACCATCCGTGTTCTTTCCAGGCAAGCAAGATACACTATCACAATTCTAAGGCACATTCCAGCAGGGCAAAAGCATTCAAGAGGGGTGCGGAGCAGGGCCAGTGAGGGTGTGCCTAGGAAGAGGGGAGGAGGCCTGGGAAGAGTGTGAATGGCCTGTGGTTATTTTCGATTCAGAGTCTTTTGGGGTGTAGTTTTCTGATCAGGTTTCATTTGTTTTGAATTACCTTGCATTCTAAAAATGGAAATGGACTGCCTTCAAGTCCATCTCGACTTATGGTGACCCTATGAATAGGGTTTTCATGGTAAGCAGTATTCAGAGATGGTTTACCATTGCCTCCCTCTGGGACTAGTCCTTCCCAGCTGGCTAGGGCCTGCTCAGCTTGCCACAGCTGCACCAGCCAGCCCCTTCCTTGTCCGCAACTGCCAGCTAGGGGGCAACTGGGCTCTTTGGGACTATGCAGCTTGTCCACGGCTGCACAGGTGGCAGGACACGTCACCCCTGAGCCACTCACTGTGGGGTTAATCTTTAGCTGGCCCTTGACACCCAGGAGACATGAGCGGGGATTTGAACTCACAGACTCTGGACTCCCAGCCAGGCTCTCCTCCCTACTGTGCTGAGCATCTCTTTATATTGCATTCCTTCCATAGAACTCTATGTACAGTTCACAGAAAGGTCACACGGAAGGAACTGAGAGAGAGAGAATCAAATTGACATATAAGAAGGTTCTATTTAGAATAACCTTTAGAAAAAGTTACAGGAATGGGGAAGAAAAAGAGAAGTGCAATTGGCTGATAGGGACACTTTAAGTTTGGGTATCTGTTAGGCTGAGCCTTTCAGTCTAATTTATTTACCAGTAAAATGGGGACCTTTTTGTCCTATGTATCTGAAATTCAACAGGTGTGATGCACTGATGTGATAGTGGAATACCTGTAAGTGTCATACCAATTGGACGGAAAACTCCAAAGTTACAGGCGGCAGAATAATGGCTGGGTCTTTATTGAAATCAATGGGAGAGGAGAATACAAATGTGAAATGAGTGAACTAATACTGAATTAACAAATGAAAAAACTGCTATTCAAATGAATGGAAACAAAAGAAACGAAACATTAAAAATGGAATGAATGAAGAAATGAACACAAAAATACATTTTCCATTCTTGCACACCTCTAGGAAGTCCAAAACCACACATGTTTTCAAGTAATGGAATTCACAAGATGTGATGATGGCCACAGTCTCAGATGAGTTTTTTTAAAAAAATTACGTAAATTAATGGGAGACATGAAAGAACAGCATGACCTGAGTGTCCAGAGGCTTCTAACTGTCTACCATGGAACATAAAGTCTTGAACAAAAGATAACTTTGATCCTACAAGGCAAGGTTTGTTATCCAGTGTTTAGAGGGTCCTTTTTATTTTTCAGAATGTTATATTTATATGTTATGTGAATGTCCTTTTAGAGAACTTCAAAAGGATCAAAAGGATCATCCAAATAAGGAAAAATATGAAAGTCTGTCTTTGCAATCTGAAGCAGGGGAACGAGCCCCCCTCACTACCAAATTCAAGCAGCACATTAACTTGGAATGCTTCCAATATGGTACATTAATCTGTTATTCACTTTGAATACAAACTTCAACCATAACTAAATATTCTCTCCCCCCCCAAATCCTTTTATATGCTTGGAGTGCTATTATTGGGATGCTCCAGGATCCCAGAATGAAATGTCAAATAAGCCTAGGTTTGTTTCCTTTTTCTCCTTATTCATAATGGCCTGCCTTGAACTCTAAATATGCTTTCTTTCAAGTTTGGCAATGAAGTCAATACTGAGCTGACCCAGATGGAGGTACAAGCAGAAATATCCCTTCCAGCCTGCTACATCAGCATCATCTTCTGCTTTCAAGGTTGAGAAGGGTAAGCTCATGGGAATGGATTGAAGGGGAACTGGAAAGTGTTTCATCTTTAGGAGGCTGGTTAAAATCTTATTGAGGCTCAGAGGATGTAAAAATATTTTCTCTTTGATGACTTATCTCTGTCACAAGGTGAAAATGTGTGTGTGCGTATCCATTTGTGTGTGTGTTTTATGAACATTTTCTGCAGGCATGCATCATGCCTCTCCCAGTTTGGCCTATTTTCTATAGCATAGCCCTTCCTACCCACAGCCCCTTTCTTTCTTTCCCTCTCCTTGCTTCCCATTGGGCTTACTAAACTAGGCTTGTTTCCTTACCTTTTCCTGTACCTTTACCTCTCCTTGCAATCTGACTGTATCTTTCTTAGGCTGTGAGCACACTAGTCGCCTACAGCAAAGCGTTTCCATTGGCCACACCTGGAGGGGAAACAGGTTGATCTGCTGATCAGTAGCAAAATCTCTTTGAAGCAAATTAAAAAAATATATACACTCAAGCTGATCCCACCAGGTTTTACAGTAAAAAGGAGCAGAGTTTGACTAGCATCAGGTGCCCCCATTTTCAGAAAAGAGAGATGGAGATGCACTGAAACAGGCAGAATAGTGAGTGTGTTTCTACACTTAGTTTCTCTGTTTCACTTTCATTGCTCTTTAGCCTGTCTGTGGCCTATAAATCCTCCAACTGTCCATCCTTCCATCTATCTATCCCTCCATCTATCCTGTCTCTCTTTTTCTATATTCCTGGGATTTCTGCCCAATATTTCTGCCCTTTTAAGTAGCTGCTGTGAGCATCTGGGTCAGGAGTAGGAAACATTTCACCCTTCAGATGTTGCTGAACTACAACTCCCATCAGTCCTAAAAATCATGGCCAATGGCCAGGGATGTTCAGGAATCTCTGTAGGGCAAAAGGTTCCCCACACCTGATCTGAGCTCCACAGTTGCATTGCATCACCTCACCTGTGTCTTCATTTGAGCTAGCAAGAAGAATGACATTGAAGGCAACAGCAGTTCTTGTGTCCTTCTGAGACAGACAGCAGCTAAACATTAGAAGAAACTTCCTAATAGTAAGAACTATTCCAAGGTGAAGCAGACTGCTTAGGGAGGTGGTGGGCTCTTTTTTGCTGGAGGTATTTAAGCAGAGGATGGATGACCATCTGCCAGAGGTGCTATAGCTGCATCCCTGCAATGAGCAGGAGTTAAACGAGATGACCTTGAAGATACCTTCCAACTCTATAAATCTGTGTTTCTAAGAGTCTGTGATAAACTAGAGAATGTAGAGTGAATTCAGGGCCCTGCTTGCTACCTTACAAGCTACAGATTTCTCGCTCTTATTTGTTCTACAGCAGGGAGCCCTAACCTGTAGCCCTCCACAAGTTGTTGGACTCCCACCTCCCATCATTCTTAACAATTGGCTGGGCCTGATGGGAGTTGTAATTCAGCAACATCTGGAGTGCCACAGATTAGTCTCCCTTGTTCTAGAGACTTCACTGCTCATAATCTCCTCTTAATCCCTTTACTATACAAAGTCCAAGGATGAATAGCACATCATGTATGTATTGTGTAGAGTGTTCTACATAGTTTTTTCCCATTCATACCCAGAGCTGTTACAGTTCCTATTAGGTTAGGCAGTAATTTTCATTGCCTGTTTACCAAGGTAATAGCTTTGCGTTTATAGATTTTTTTTTTCCTGATAGCAGATGGTACCATACATTTTTAAGAAGGAGTCCATTGTCTTTTATTGACACATTCTTACGACTGACTGTTGGTTTTGGGAAGAAATAGTTTAACCTGTTTTAATCACTGAATCTGTGCAAATATATAATGTGAAAAGGTGGCTTCCTGATCAAAATGTATAGCTGCTGTGAATGTTTCCTCTTCATCAGAATTGACTGAACCACTTATTCCATATATCTTCATATCAGATCTATCCCCCACAACTCTTCTTCTTCTCCTTCAGTATCTCTTTGTTCTTATCGAAGTCTTGTATCTTTTATCTCTTCACAGGGACAGATTTATGCTTCCAAACCCTCCAGCACTTGCCTCTAGCAGGGCGTGAAGGCAATAGGCTTTCCTGATTACATGAAGCAGAGGTCAAATAGCCAGGGTTTTGTTCATATTCTGGCTAGCCATATCTAGAAATCTGCTGGCAACGTTGAAAACAAATGTCTGGATTCAATAGATGAGAGGTGGGGAATGCTTTCTGGCCCTCAGGACTAGGGATGGAATAAACAGTTTTGGTTCTTTCAGTTTCACATTTTTCCAATCTTAAATTCAGTTCTCTACATTTCTGCAGAAATTTGCTTTTTTTAAAAAAAAAAATTGTCGTGAAACTTCTTCAGCATTTTAGAGCAGATTTCTAACACACACATTTTTGTATGCAATTCTGACTAATGTCCACATTTATGCAAGCAATTTCTCCTAATATAATGCATTTGGTATGGTATTTTACTAATATATTTATTTTAATGTACACTTCCCCCTAATATATGCATTTTTGTAAACATTGGTTGGAGAACTGCATCGTAAAATTTGGATAACTGTGAATCGGTTCCATTAGCGTAGTGGCAAATTCAGAAGTGCACGGTCCCTTCATGATCGTCACCCCAAGCCCCCTCACAGCCATGTCCCCTTTCCTCCTTGCCCTTGTCTTCCTTGCTCTCCATGTTGTCTCTGAATCCACACTCCACTACAATAGATCTCCCTAGGAGCTAATCAGTATGAAAGTGGAGGTTGTGTGTTAGGTCCTCAGTGGCTGACTTACTTCCTTTCACTCTGTTTAGCTCCAGTCAGTATACAGCAACAAGAACTCTTCTCAATGGCTAACATGCTCCTTCTTCATGATAATTGGCTCATACATAGGGACCTGTCTGGGACCCTGCTCCCAAAAAAGTAAGGGGTCTAAGATTACCAGTGACCCCAGGGGTCGATTCCCTTACTGTTTCAGAAAGTGCAAATTAAATGCAAACTGAATTGAATTTCTCCAGCAACTCTACTCAGGACTCTGCCTAGTCTATACCCTCTCCCTAGGCCACACCTCTTACTGGTCCTGTTCCAGAGATGGCTTGAGTGCTTTTTCCTTGCTGGAAGATGTCCTTGAACTGTAATAATGCCTCTCGCTTTGCTGGATAGAGAAATGGGCTGGGAGGCGGTGTCTGAAACTTTTGCGTGATTGGAATGTTGCCTGTTATAGGAAGGTGAAAGTCACATCCATTGCTTTACCCTTTTTTACCTGGACCACACCCAGTGCTGTCACGTGGCTGCCAGAGGGTTCTTCATAAAGGAATACGTGATTCCCCACTCCTGGGTAGAACCTTCCACTTAAAAATGCTGCAATAAGCCACAAGGTTTGGTTTCTGGTCCAGATATTGTAGTTCCACTGGTGAAAAGAAATATTCCAGACCCTCCTTATGTCTATATAACCTATTTTAATTACCAGAGGGAGAAAATGTATAAAATCTGCATTATCCAAATGTTGTATATGCTGCTCAGAGGGAGAAAAATAGATGTGGTTGGATACACATCTTATGCAAGCTTGGAGATTTTGTGTACAGGGGTCACAAATAGCTTCAGTAAAACTGATAAGCCTTTGCAGCAAGTCTGAAAGTGGTCTTTCACTGTAGAAAGGAAATTGGCAAGGGGTTTGCTTACTAGTTCCACCTCCTCAATGAAGAGGCTTCTTCTGACTGAAGCTTGCCAGTTTACTGCTGTTCCTTGTGATGGGGATTAGATCATTTTGGAGAATTATATGTGGAAAGCCAGCAAGGAATGGTGGTGAAACTGACCAACTTCCTGTCACAATTCCAGAGAAACTCCTTCACTGTTGAGTTGAAAATGACAAGGAGCCATTAAATATATATATATAGGGCAAGACACTGTCTTACAGTGCCAACCTATATTTGTTTTCTCAGAGGTAAAACTCCCATTGTGCTTCAATGGGACTTACTCTTTAATAAGTGTATTTAGAAATGCAGCTTTATTTGTTTTGTTCATCCAGCATCTCTAAGAATAACCTGAAATCTGCATAGAACCTAGGAGAGCCTATCATGCAGTAACCCCAACCTCACTTACCTGGGAGTAAGCCCCACTGAATTCAGTAGGATTTACTTCTGAGTAGACATAGTTAGGATTATAGTCTATTAGGTCTGCTACGTCTTAGCCTACTCCACCTTAGGGTTGCCAGGTTCAGGGCCTGAGACTGATCCTGTATCTGTAGGAGAAGAGAAAGTCAGCCAAGTGCAGGTGTTCTTGCAACCCTGTAATGAGAAAAATCACAAGGTGGAATTCTTTCTTCCCCCTGCACAACTTTTAAGATACAGAAGACCTCTTGGAGTCTGGGCCTGGCAACCAAGAGGTCTGCTGTGTCTTTAAAAGTTGTGCAGGGGGAAGGGAGAATTCTACCTTGTGGTTTTTCCCATGACAGTGTTGCAAGAACACCTGCACTTGGCTGACTTTCTCTTCTCCTAAAGATACAGGATCAGTCTCAGGCCCTGAACCTGGCAACCCTACTGCACCTTAAGATTGATACAAATGTTGACTTTATGCTTTTAACACCGAGTTTTTTCCCTCCCCACTCCCTACTTTACTTAATAGGCAGGCTGATGAAGAATTCTAGAGAACTTGAAAGCTTGCCCACTATTGATATTGCTCTAGTATGGATATTGGCATTTTTCTTATGGGCCAACCTTTGCTTTTTGTGAGCCTAAAAGGCCTAGAGATTAATGCATGAACAAGATGGAATGGGCTTACAAATGTGAAATTGGCACAGACCAGAAATAGACTGATCCATCCATCCATATGCTTTAATTTGGATTCCTGAATTCAGCAGGGGGTTGGACTCGATGGCCTTATAGGCCCATTCCAACTCTACTATTCTATGATTCTATGACAGCTTTTCCCAACCAGTGTGCCTCCAGATGTTGTTGGACCACAACTCCCATCAGCCTCAGCCAGCATTGCCAATGGTCAGGAAAGATGGGAGTTGTGATCCAACAACATCTGGAGGCACACCGGTTGGGAACGGCTGTTCTATGATATGTCTGGTGTTAAGTGCTAGTGCTACTCAGAGTAGACCCACTGAAGTTAATAGGCGTGAGTAATTTAGGTTCATTAATTGCAATGGGTCTCCTCTGAGTAGGACTTATTGAATACAACCCAGTAGATCTGTCAGATTCAAAATTTTGGAGAGAGTGAGTTCGAGGGCATAAAACTTATCAGCCCCTTTCAAAACCATTCCATCTCTACAAAACTGAACGAAACCCCTCTGCAACTATTCCTGCATGTAAAAAGGAAGGAAGGGATAATAATAAAAAGTCTATGAGCAGGGGGAAAGGGGGTGTGAGATAGCAGGATGTGAGATTCCAAGCATCTTTTAGTGTAAGTGAACCTTTCAGGTCAGCTTCCAATCCTGCTTGTAAAGTTCTTTGTGTCTTGAATTTATACTGTGAAGACAGTGAAAGTGAGAAATAGATAGACCACAAGAGACAACATCTAAATTAGTGCCCTTTTTATGACAGGAAGTGCCAATGTTACATTAAGCACCTCCTCAAATCTTTCTCACACACTTTGACTTACACCCACCTATGTAGACAAAACATTGTGAAAATGGCTTCCTTCCTCCCCTGACAAGTTCTACCAAAAAGAAATTAGTCAGGAAAGGAAAGAAAATACAAACATTCATACAAAATGAGTTCATTTAAATGGCAGCCCCGGACTCCTCTGGGGGAAAAGGGCAGGAAAAATGCAATAAAATAAATAAATTAAATCTGATCAATCCTGTTTGCGGAGCTACATTTGATGTTGCAAATCTAATAATTAATGTCTTGGTGTTCATGGTATTCATATCCATAGTCCCCAAAGTGCTGTCCCAAACACAGAAAGAAGGAAGGGAAATGCAAAAAATCTAGCATTTTTATAAAAGGATATAAAATGCTAAATCTCGATTAAGGATCAAAAGTAGATTGATTCTGATAACGCACACACACACACACACACACACACACACTATAAGGAAGTTAAAAACAAAAACAGTACATAAGGCAATGGAGCAGCCCTTCTTAGGAAGGCTACACAACAGAAGCAGAATGTGTTTATTAGGAGAAATTTACACCAAAATGCTGAAGAATTTTCCTGAGGGTTTAAAAATATATTTGCAAATTGCTGCAGAAATGTGGATAACTGAATTTATGATTGAAAAATGAAAAACTGAGAGAACTGACATTAACAGATCCTTTCATCCTCACCTGGGGGAGTAAACTCACTGAATTAAGTAGGATTTATTTTGAGTAGATTTGGTTAGATTGTGCAGTTGAAACTCTGCTCCATCAACAACATGGTGGTTTCCTTTCATTCATGGAATCAGCCAAATACTGGCCCAGAAAACTGGTCATGAACCTGCTCTTGGGTGGATTAATGCAGACTAATCTTTGCTAACACTATTTAACCATTTTTTTCATTACTAGGCAAGAATTCAGATGTCCCAAAGGTTGCTTTATCGACATGAAACTATTAATCCAATGGAAGTTATATGTAGGGTTGCCAACTTTTAAAGTGACCTCCATGCCTATGCCTTTAACAGCAGATTGAGCTGCAGACAGTAGCAGATGATAATGCTATGTTGTGAAAATCTTCTTCTGCTGATTTCTTCAGATAATTTTGCAAAAAGCACAGGGTATTTTTGTTTTGACACAAACTCTGTGGCTAAATCCTCCAGCTACAGAAGCTTTAGAATGTATGCTTATGTACGGCTCAGGAAAGTGTGTCTGTGGCAAATGGCAATATATTCACAATCTTGTTCACAAATAAAAGGCAAAGGAAGTATGCCTCTCGATAGAGTGCAGTTCTCAGGTTCTGCTTGCAGGCTTCACATAGGCATCTGGTTGGCCACTGTAAGAACAGGATACTGGCCTAGATGGACCTTTGGACTGATCCAGACGGACTCTTATGTTTTCAAATGTATGGAACCCTTCAAGCTTGTATTGTAAAATGTAGTAGGCTCTGATACTTAATGCTGCAGAGAAAGCCCTAGTCTTAATCTGTGCCTGGTGTTTACAGACTAGGATAAACAGAATGCATGGTTCACATAAGAACATAAGAACATAAGAAGAGCCTGCTGGATCAGGCCAGTGGCCCATCTAGTCCAGCATCCTGTTCTCACAGTGGCCAACCAGGTGCCTGGGGGAAGCCCGCTAGCAGGACCCGAGTGCAAGAACACTCTCCCCTCCTGAGGCTTCCAGCAACTGGTTTTCAGAAGCATGCTGCCTCTGACTAGGGTGGCAGAGCACAGCCATCACAGCTAGTAGCCATTGATAGCCCTGTCCTCCATGAATTTGTCTAATCTTCTTTTAAAGCCATCCAAGCTGGTGGCCATTACTGCATCTTGTGGGAGCAAATTCCATAGTTTAACTATGCGCTGAGTAAAGAAGTACTTCCTTTTGTCTGTCCTGAATCTTCCAACATTCAGCTTCTTTGAATGTCCACGAGTTCTAGTATTATGAGAGAGGGAGAAGAACTTTTCTCTATCCACTTTCTCAATGCCATGCATAATTTTATACACTTCTATCATGTCTCCTCTGACCCGCCTTTTCTCTAAACTAAAAAGCCCCAAATGCTGCAACCTTTCCTCGTAAGGGAGTCGCTCCATCCCCTTGATCATTCTGGTTGCCCTCTTCTGAACCTTTTCCAACTCTATAATATCCTTTTTGAGATGAGGCGACCAGAACTGTACACAGTATTCCAAATGCGGCCGCACCATAGATTTATACAACGGCATTATGATATCGGCTGTTTTATTTTCAACACCGCCAGTTCAGACCCCATGAGCGTATATGTGAAATTAAGATTGTTTGCTCCAATATGCATAATTTTACACTTGTTTATATTGAATTGCATTTGCCATTTTTCCGCCCATTCACTCAGTTTGGAGAGATCTTTTTGGAGCACTTGGCAATCCCTTTTGGTTTTAACAACCCTGAACAATTTAGTGTCATCAGCAAACTTGGCCACTTCACTGCTCACTCCTAATTCTAGGTCATTAATGAACAAGTTGAAAAGTACAGGTCCCAATACCGATCCTTGAGGGACTCCACTTTCTACAGCCCTCCATTGGGAGAACTGTCCGTTTATTCCTACTCTCTGCTTTCTGCTTCTTAACCAATTCCTTATCCACAAGAGGACCTCTCCTCTTATTCCATGACTGCTAAGCTTCCTCAGAAGCCTTTGGTGAGGTACCTTGTCAAAAGCTTTTTGAAAGTCTAAGTACACTATGTCCACTGGATCACCTCTATCTATATGCTTGTTGACACTCTCAAAGAATTCTAATAGGTTACTGAGACAGGACTTTCCCTTGCAGAAGCCATGCTGGCTCTGCTTCAGCAAGGCTTGTTCTTCTATGTGCTTAGTTAATCTAGCTTTAATAATACTTTCTACCAGTTTTCCAGGGACAGAAGTTAAGCTAACTGGCCTGTAATTTCCGGGATCCCCTCTGGATCCCTTTTTGAAGATTGGCGTTACATTTGCCACTTTCCAGTCCTCAGGCACGGAGGAGGACCCAAGGGACAAGTTACATATTTTAGTTAGCAGATCAGCAATTTCACATTTGAGTTCTTTGAGAACTCTCGGGTGGATGCCATCCGGGTCCGGTGATTTGTCAGTTTTTATATTGTCCATTAAGCTTAGAACTTCCTCTCTCGTTACCACTATTTGTCTCAGTTCCTCAGAATCCCTTCCTGCAAATGTTAGTTCAGGTTCAGGGATCTGCCCTATATCTTCCACTGTGAAGACAGATGCAAAGAATTCATTTAGCTTCTCTGCAATCTCCTTATCGTTCTTTAGTACACCTTTGACTCCCTTATCGTCCAAGGGTCCAATTGTCTCCCTAGATGGTCTCCTGCTTTGAATGTATTTATAGAATTTTTTGTTGTTGGTTTTTATGTTCTTAGCAATGTGCTCCTCAAATTCTTTTTTAGCATCCCTTATTGTCTTCTTGCATTTCTTTTGCCAGAGTTTGTGTTCTTTTTTATTTTCTTCATTTGGACAAGACTTCCATTTTTTGAAGGAAGACTTTTTGCCTCTAAGAGCTTCCTTGACTTTGCTCGTTAACCATGCTGCAATCTTCTTGGCCCTGGCGGTACCTTTTCTGATCTGCGGTATGCACTCCAGTTGAGCTTCTAATAGAGTGTTTTTAAACAACTTCCAAGCATTTTCGAGTGATGTGACCCTCTGGACTTTGTTTTTCAGCTTTCTTTTTACCAGTCCCCTCATTTTTGTGAAGTTTCCTCTTTTGAAGTCAAATGTGACCGTGTTGGATTTTCTTGGCAATTGGCCATTTACATGTATGTTTAATTTAATAGCACTGTGGTCACTGCTCCCAATTGGTTCAACAACACTTACATCTCGCACCAGGTCCCGGTCCCCACTGAGGATTAAGTCCAGGGTTGCCGTCCCTCTGGTCGGTTCCATGACCAACTGGTCTAGGGAATAGTCATTTAGAATATCTAGAAACTTTGCTTCTTTGTCATGACTGGAACATATATGCAGCCAGTCTATGTCCGGGTAGTTGAAGTCACCCATTACTACCACATTTCCTAGTTTGGATGCTTCCTCAATTTCATATCTCATCTCCAGGTCTCCCTGAGCATTTTGATCAGGGGGACGATAGATCGTTCCCAGTATTAAGTCCCTCCTGGGGCATGGTATCACCACCCACAACGATTCTGTGGAGGAGTCTGCCTCTGTTGGGGTTTCGAGCTTGCTGGATTCAATGCCTTCTTTCACGTATAGAGCGACTCCGCCACCAATACGTCCTTCCCTGTCCTTCCGATATAGTTTATATCCAGGGACAACCGTATCCCACTGGTTTTCTCCATTCCACCAGGTCTCCGTTATGCTCACTATATCAATGCTCTCCTCTAAGACCAAGCACTCCAGTTCTCCCATCTTGGTTCGCAGGCTCCTAGCATTAGCGTACAGGCACTTGTAAGCAGTGTCTCTCTTCAAGTGTCTTTGGCACTTGTGGTTAGGCCTGTGGTAATTTTGCTCTTCTGAATTTATATCCTGTGCCCCTGCTCTCACAATGCCTACTTCTAGGCCTACCCCTTTTAAAATTTCATCATTTCTTTGGTTTTTATCCCAGGGGGGAGGTTTATTCTGAACAGGACCTTTCTCAGCTCCTGTCGGGTTTCCCCCCTCAGTCAGTTTAAAAGCTGCTCTGCCACCTTTTTAATTTTAAGTGCCAGCAGTCTGGTTCCATTCTGGTTCAAGTGGAGCCCATCCCTTTTGTACAGGCCCGGCTTGTCCCAAAATGTTCCCCAGTGCCTAACAAATCCAAACCCCTCCACCCGACACCATCGTCTCATCCACACATTGAGACTGCGAAGCTGGGCCTGTCTGGCTGGTCCTGCGCGTGGAACTGGTAGCATTTCAGAGAAAGCCACCTTGGAGGTCCTGGCTTTCAGCATCCTACCTAGCAACCTAAATTTTGCTTCCAGGACCTCACGGCTGCATTTCCCCATGTCGTTGGTGCCAACGTGCACCACGACCACTGACTCCTTCCCAGCACTGTCTACCAAACTATCTAAACGACGGGCGATATCCGCAACCTTTGCACCAGGCAGGCAAAACACCTTGCGGTCTACACGCCCATCACACCCCCCACTGTCTATGTTCCTAATGATCGAATCACCCACTACAAGGATCCCTCCAGCCCCTGGAGATATATCCTCGGCACGAGAGGATAGCTGCTCATCCCCCAAGGAATGGGTCCCTTTTAAGGGATCGTTTCCCTCTTCCTCAGCTGGATGCTCTCCTTCCCCGAGACCATCGTTCTCCATGATAGCAGGAGAGCTATCATCGTTGGAGTGGGACACAGCTATAACATCCCTGAAGGCCTCCTCCACACACCTCTCTGCCTCTCTCAGCTTTTCCAGGTCCGCCACCTTGGCCTCAAGGAAATGAAGTCGTTCCCGGAGAGCCAGGAGCTCATTGCACCGAGAGCACACCCACGACTTCTGTCCAACAGGCAGATAGTCGTACATGCTGCAGGCGGTGCAAAACACTGGAAAGCACCCACACCCCTCCTGGCTTCTTACCTGCATAGTTTTGTTTAAGGTTTATTACGTCAATGGGTTGGAGACTGCGGTTTAGTTGAGGTCAGGGAACAGACGGGCAGAGTGGGTGGCCCTAGCCTCCTTGCCCTGCTGCTGAACTCGCTCTGCTGCTGAACTCGCCTTGACGCTTCATCAGCTGGGGCTCCCTCTAGCTTGTGGAGCAGGCTCCCTCGCTAGGGTGCTCTGACTTTATATGTGTGGCTGGTTCCTCCCAGCTACTGCTGCCAGCCAATGATGTGTTACTTGAGGCTGATGGCTATCAGCTGGGGCTTAACTCTTTAGTATTCTCTCAGGCTTCCTTCCTTCCTGAGCGAGGGGCGGGGCTGTTTAAGCTTTTGGCTGCTTTTAATCTAATCAAGGGGCTGCGCCTTCCAGGCAAGTCTTTTGTGTTTGTTGTTTTCCCACCTAGAACAGCCTGACCTTTCTTTAACCTAGGGAAACAGAGCTTGTGGTTGTGTTTCAGGAAGGCTGAAGCTGCCCTTTTTAGCAAGGACTGAGCTGACTCTCTCCCTGTATGTATTGGTGGAGTTTCCTTTTCCCCCTTCTCTCCGACTGGAATTTAGCCTTGTTTACAGTGTCCCCTGAAGCTTTCCTGCTAGGGTGGTGTTGAAAACTAGCTTTCTATAGGCTTCCTTCTCCTAGGATCTGTCTCCTAAGATATAGGTTCTTTCAGGATTTGGCTCCTAGCTCAGGGTGACCTTGGGCTGCCCTTATTACTTATTGCTCTGAGCTGTTTTACTTCAATTAAATAATGGAATAAATGGGAGCTACTTACCCTCTTTTTGCTCTGCTGCTTAACTCGCCTTGACGCTTTGTCAGCTGGGGCCTTGACGCTTTGTCAGCTGGGGCCTTGACGCTTTGTCAGCTGGGGCCTTGACGCTTTGTCAGCTGGGGCCTTGATGCTTTGTCAGCTGGGGCCTTGATGCTTCGTCAGCTGGGGCTCCCTCAGTTCATAATTTTTCAGGCATGTCTATTACTAGCAAAAAGGGGAGAACATCTGCATCCTGACAGGCAGAACAAAAGCCTTCCTGTTCTCCTACACAAGTGCTGCCCATCATAGAAAGGGAATTGGAGAAACAAGCCCAAGGGTTGGTTCTCACATGGCTGAGCCCAGGCTGTGTGTGCATGTGTAGTGGTGTGTGTGGGGGGGAGGGGGTATTTCTGGGTGGTTCAGTTTGGGCAAGTGGCAAGACATGGTTGTATGAATGAAGTGACTTATTGCCTTAAGCCCCCAATGCAGAGGAAGTAACCGTGAGTAAATACTGCTTGTAAAAATTCTGCTTTTCAAGACTTCAGCTTGGCCAGATGCCAACCCTGTTACAACAAAAGGGAGTGAATAGTCCCTGTGGACTGTCAAGACACATGTGTTGCTGTGGATTTTTTTTCTTTTTTTTTAGCCATGCCTAAATATATTCTGTAGATAGCTTGCTAGGAAATGAAATTTGGCATTGCCTTTCAAAGATCTGGAGGTCTGATTTCCTGATCCCTGGAGTAACATGCATATGTCTGTCTGATTATGCAGATTTAATGGACCGGGTGGAGACTTGCTATAGTCTTTTATCTGTCTGCAAAGTAAACAAAACTGTATTGTCTTCTCTGTTTTTCTCTTGTTTAAAGCTCCTCTGAAGACTTAACATTCTGTTCGCATGAATTATAAAATAATTTGACATGGAAGCAGCAAGCCAAGTATGTACTACTCCACTCTGTCTCTTAATATATGCCAAAATGCTTCAGTGTCATCTTTCTGGTCAAGGCTGAGCAGTTCTTTTTAGCAGATGTGATGGTGGTGGTGGGAGGTATTAATTGTTATTGGGTGACTGGATACAGTCCCCCCTCTTCTCACTTGAGAAATTACACTTGATGAAATTAATTCATTTGCCATTGTAGGTTGATAATACGTTGCTTAATTATTGTGCAGAAAACAAAGTAAGGGAGGAAAGAAAAGAAAACAACAGACTATCAGCAGAAGTTTTCACTGTGAAGCAAATGCGAAAGGGGAAAGGAAAAAAATGTCCCAAATGAGATGGATGTACAATGGGGAAAGACTCGGAAATAAGTTTCTAGGAGCAACCTTGCATTGGATAAACTAGTTCTGCTGTAAATTTACTAAGCAATGTTTTTAACAGACATTTGGGTAGGAATGCCTGAGGAATTATGTTTGGATTGCTTCTGGCAGCAGATGAGCCCAATCCAAAGCTCCTGAAAGAATAAAACTCCTGGATGAACTGTGCACTTATCTGGATTTTGCAGTGCATTTTGGGTGTGCAAAAGTGCATACAAAAATAGATATTATGCGTACAAAATGTGTATTTTACTGGTGACTGCACTGATAAGCATTGTTTTTAAATTGCTGATTGGTTTTCAGAGCCTGCAAAAAAAGCTTTTTTGTTTAAGCATGTGATTTTAGAATGTATATAAAGTAAAACTGCTGGTTTTATTTATGTTTTGATACATTTTAGGTCTTTGTTGCTTTTAATTTGATTTTATGAACATTTGATGTTTTATGTAAACCACTAGGAGGTTTTCGTTGATTAAGCATGATATATAAATCGTGCTAAATAAATAAATAAATAAATAAATAACAGAATGGTTTATTAAAAGTACATATTTCATGTAAAGAAGAGTGCACAAAATGCATCTGAAATGTGTACAATGGGATGAAATGGCATGCAACGTAATAGGATCAAACAGGATGGAATAGCACAGAAAGGGACATGGACCTCTGACTGAGGACTAGCAAGACCTAAAAGGGAAAGAGTGAACCGCTTATCTCATCTCTACATTTGGGATATCTGTCTGAGATATTGGGAGAGTGATATCCTGATATAATTTTACAAAAAGAGAAAAAGAGCCAGACCCACTGGAAGTTATGTGTTGTATGTCCTACTAATGGAGATTAGTGCAAGAGACACCCAATGCCTATCTCCCATAGTGGATTTCTGCATTACTGAGCAGAGAAGGTAAACTGAAGTTTTCTCCCTGTCTTATAACACGCACCTTTCTCTCCTCCTATTGAGCATCTTACAGAATGGTTCATTAATACATGCCAAAAACATAGGGCCTTTTCATCTAGCTGAAAGCAAACACAGTTACCATTCTTCCGTAGCAAAAAGCACCCTGTCACAAAATGTTTGAATGTTATAAGATTCATAGTAGGGCTGGACATCTTTATAACATATCAAAAAAGAAAAAAAAAACTTCTGATGCCAATTCAATTGATTAAACATAGCCCAATATGCTATCAACAGGCAAAGAGTTATAATTCATCTGCTATTTGTATCCTTATAAGTCTGTAACTATATGATTTATTGAAAACAATTGGATTAAAAACATATTTCATTTTTAGTGATCTGAAATTGTTCTGTTATGATGTAACCTTCCATTGGCTGCAGTGAAATCCATGCAAAAATAAGTGCCTCATTGTGACATCCGTATATGTTCCAGACAGGATTGTTGAAATTATGTGTGTGTCACAAGGACAAAGACAACCTCTGTTACTTTTTTATGGAATTGTGTGGGGTAGCAACATGTGAAAAGCTGTTTCCACTATGATTTTGTCTCTGCTATCACCAATCTCATCCCAAAGATGCTGCGATGAGTGTTGACCTGAAACACTTCAGAGTGAAATAGTGAGGGTGTGCATATCACACATTTAAGTCACCTTTTTTGACAACTGTGTGATCTTTGTGATGGTGACAAATCTTTTAAAAAAAATGTATTTACAAAATTTATATACTACTGATGTCAGGAAGCCTTTTAACCTGTTTACAAAAAAAAAATCTAAAGCATTCCTTTAAAAATACTGATGCAAGCAAATAGTAAAACAATTTGACATAAAATTTTATCAAAATATAAATAAAATAATTTTCAAACAATTATGCTTAATAAAATTATATATAAAATGCTTCTCTCATTTTTCCAATCTTTAGTTCTCCACATTTCTGCAGCAATTTGAAAATTCATTAAATTCTTCAGCATTTTAGTGAAAATTTCTCCTACTCAATATGTTTTTGTATGGAGTTTGACTAACTTACACAATCTTGCAAGTAATTCCTCCTAATATAATGATATTTTGTATCCATTTTCACAAATGTATTTGTTTTTATGCACATTTCCTAATATATGCATTTTTGTAAACGTTGCTTTGTTGGAGAACTGTATTGCAAAATTCGGCTAAGTGCAAATTTCGAAGGATGGATGTGTTTTAGTTTTTATATTGTTTTAGAAAGTGCAAATTTTATAGATTCAACTTTAAATGCAAACTGAATTTACTTTGTCCCCCATTCCTAGTTACAGACTGAAAATGTTTCTCCAGTTTAGGCTGTCTAAGGAAAAGGATGAAAAAGTGTCCCTATTCCCATCTATGGAAGTTGACTGGACTGGTAGATTTTTTCTTCAATGCTAGCCAAAGAGCATTCTTCACTGGATTAGTTTAGGGGATACAAACAGGCTCTGTGGCACACATAGCTCTGCTCTTCAACAGAAGGGAATGGCTGGGACATTCAGGAGGAAGAGCTAGTGTCTGCCACTGTTGCCTCCCAGCACCTGAGTTTGTTGCCTCCCTCTGCCTAATGTAGGGCCGGCCTTGCCAGTTTTGCATCTCCCTTAGGAAATCATGAAAGTGGGGTAGTGTTTTGACGCCATCCTTAGAGGCTGGGAGAAATTCTAACAGAAACTAATAACTGATCCAGGAAGCTTATCATGATCAGCAGCAGGAGATAGCAACAGATTATCTGGAGAGGGGATCCATTCAAGTGGTGGAGGAGCTACAATCTACAGGTCAGCATACTCCTCTGCAATGCCTCTGTTTGAATGACATGACAACAGGAAATGTAATACTAGAGTAGGAGAAGCCAATGTAGTGCCCTTCAAATGTTGTTGGACTCCAACTCAAGGATGACATAAGTTGCAGTCTAACAACATCTGGAGAACACCACACCTGTTACCCTTCTTTTAGAGCAGATGTGGGAAACCTTTGGCCCTCCACATGTTGCTGCGCTACAACTCTCATCACTCCTGGCCATTGGCCATGCTTGCTAGGGCTGATGGGAGTTGTAGTTCAGCAACATCTAGAGAGCCAAAGGTTCCCCACACCTGTTCTACAGATATTGCGGGAGGGGAGAGGATGGTTCCCACTATTCCATAGGGCAGTGCCCTCTTCTCCCTCTCCCCAGAAACAATGCCCTTTCCAACAAAGCACTGGAGCAATTAGTTTTTTTAAAAAAGAATCCCCCAGAAAGCTGCTGCCTCCAGTTTATTTATTTATTTATTTATTTATTAAATTTATATACCGCCCGACTAGCAATAGCTCTCTGGGCGGTGAACATAAAATAGCATAAAAATACAATGAATAACAAAATAATACTAAAATACAATCATCAATCCAATACAATAAACATTTTAAAAAGTAAATCAGTGTAACTTAAAATGCTTCAGAGAATAGGAAGGTTTTGACCTGGTGCCGGAAGGAGAGCAGAGTCGGCGCCAGGCGTACTTCCTCGGGGAGACTGTTCCATAGTTCGGGGGCCACCACTGAGAAGGCCCTAGATCTTGTCATCACCCTCCGGGCCTCCCTGTGAGTTGGAACCCAGAGGAGGGCCTTCGTAGCAGAATGTAGTGCACGGGCCGGTTCATATCGGAAGAGGCGTTCCGCAAGGTATCGTGGTCCCGCACCGTATAAGGCTTTATAGGTTAATACCAACACTTTGAATCTAGCCCAGAAACATATTGGCAACCAGTGCAAGCTGGCCAGAACAGGTGTTATATGCTCAGACCGCTTGGTCCTTGTCAGCAATCTGGCCGCCGCATTTTGCACTAGTTGTAGCTTCCGAACTGTCTTCAAAGGTAGCCCTATGTAAAGCGCATTACAGGAATCCAAATGTGAGGTTACCAGAGCATGTACCACTGATGTAAGGTCCTTTTTACTCAAATAGGGACGTAGCTGGGCTACCAACCGAAGTTGGTAAAACGCATTCCTAACTACCGAGGCTACTTGAGCCTCAAGTGAGAGGGAAGAGTCTAAAAAGACTCCCAGACTACGAACCCGGTCCTTTAGGGGGAGTGTAACCCCATCCAGGACAGGGTATATATCCACCATCCGATCAGAGAACCCGTCCACCAACAGCATCTCAGTCTTGTCTGGATTGAGCTTCAGTTTGTTAACTCTCATCCAGTCCATTGTCGCGGCCAGGCAACGGTTCAGTTAATATAGTAAGCCTCCATTGGGCTAATTCTTCCCTCCCCAGTCCCCCCCTATTATTTTTTGCTCCCTCCCTTTGCCTCTGCAGCCATGCTCTGGCCCTCCTTCCTCCCATGCAAAAAGCTGTACTGAAAATTTCTGCTCAGTGCTGGTTATAAGGGGGCCAACCTACATAGGTGACTGCAAGCTCGAATTAAGCCTGTTGTCAAGCAGAAATACAACCAGGTTTATGATCAGTTCAGAAAGAATTACAGTGATTAAAGATACTTTAAGAAATCTGCTTAGTGAGAGTTTGGAAAATGCTGACAACAAAA